>NC_091072.1:20895000-25895000 GCF_032405125.1 Capricornis sumatraensis | reverse complement strand
GAACTGCTGAGTGGAAGGGCAGGCCTGGCCAGCTCCCCCACCCCACTGTATGCACACAGCGCAAGGAAGAGACAGGACTGGGAACAAAACAGCGGGGAAAGGGGCAGTTCTGAGTTAAGGAGTCCCGTTTTTTTTTTTTTTTTTTAACTATTATTTATTTTTGGCTGCATGGGTCTTTGTTGCTGTGAGCCGGGGGTTTCCCTAGTTGCAGAGTACAGGTGCTAGGTGTACAGGCTAAGGGCTCAGTTGCTCTGAGGCATGGGGAATCCTCCCGGGCCAGGGATCGAACCTGTGTCCCCTGCATTGGAAGCAGACTCCTAACCCCTGGAGTACCAGGGAAAGTACTGGGGAGAGGATTTTTAAAGCCATTAGGTTACCTTACCATTCTTTTAAATTGTGCCTCGTCAACTTATATTTAAATTAAGTGCCAAGAAAACATGAGTATTGAGTTTGAGGGCCAATCATTCATAATTACCCGAATCTTCTGCAATGAATCAACATATTTGGGGGCATTTTGTGTCCTCATTTGGCATTGAGAAAGGAACCCCTCTAGGAGAGAGTCATTTATCAAAAGAGGAAGGAGGAGAGGTGAAAAAATATATACTCTTGTGTAAATTAACCTGTAGCTTAACTCGTGTTTATGGCAGTGTTCATAGTTGGCTGTTGGCTTGTCTTCCGTGCTTTTTCTGCACTGGCGACTTGCTAATATTTAACTCAGACATTATTTACATACATCACAGTTCTGAAGGAAAAACCAATATTTCTTCATCTTATTTCTGATAAGCAGGTCATACGACGTGTTTCTTATTGTTCAGTGACAAGTGAGAAATTCTTTTATGTTTATCTCATAGATTTTCTTGATAGTTGGCAACAATTAATGATATCAAGTTGAAACTGCGTCTTTTAAAAACATAGTTCCCACCTGTGGAAACCAGGCCCTGAAGCGGCTTTGCAGAAACCCCACCCCCGGGGAGCCCTGGAATCGGCCCTGGAAGCAAGAACAGGATGGTAGCTGGGTGCCTTGGCTGGTTGTGTATCTCCTTGGAGGTGGGACTCCGGCTAATAAAATCTGAGTGTGAGCACCAAAAAAAAAAATAAAATAAAAAATAAAAACATAGTTCCCTTGGCTAGCTTCATGGAACAAAAATAGAAGCCGATACAGATATAGGCAGTCTAAGAGGCCACGTTCACACATGGACTTACCCTCCCTTTCCCAACCTCTGTCAAGTTGATCGAGTTATTTACCAGAATAACTACCAGTTAAATCTCCTTGTGATATAAAAGGTCTGTTTTTTCTTATACAGTAAACGGCTACACTGTAGTCATTTCATTCCTAGGTAGAATATTGATTTGAACCATATTTGTACATTTCTCCTAACCTAACTAAATTGTCCATAATTCAGATGAGAACTTCGGACGTCTTCCTTGGTGTTAAGAAATCAAGAAAGATGGGAGAGGGACTTCCCTGGCAGTTTAGGACTCAGAACCCCCAATGCAGGGGTTGAGAGTTTGATCCCTTGTCAGAGAACTGAGATCCCACATGGGGCTAGGCATGGTTAAAATTAAACCAAAAAAAATGAGACAGGGACTTTCCTGGTGGTATAGGGATGGGAATCCACCTGCCAGTGCGGGAGACACAGGTTTGATCCCTGGTCCAGGAGGATGCCACGTGCTGTGGAGCAACTAAGCCCGACTGCCACAACTACCGAGCCCAAGCTGTAGAGACGGCTCCGCAACGAGAGGAGTCACCGCGATCAGAAGCCCCGCAGCACAGCAGAGACCCAGCGCAACCGCAATAAATAATAAGCTTCAAAAAAGGGGAGAAATGGGTTACCAAGGGTACATTTTTCTATTTACCGAGAAAAACTGCACCTGTTTTATTGGATCCTCTAGTTAGACCCTATATAGAATTAAACCATCTATACATGGTGTATAGTTAGGATTATATTTTGATGTTAAGTGGTGGAAAAAACACATGAGTAACAATCCTTACCTTTGGAATCTTAAGTTTGATTTTCTTCTGCCTCAAACCATCTACTGAGAACTTTCTATGGGCCAAATATTGTACCGGGTTGATATGGAAAAAGCAAAACTGGCTGCAGTTCTCATAGGAGTCAGTTCAAGAAAGCTTCCACCATTGTGAAAAGGGCTGTTTTGGAAATGTTGGTAAGTGTTCAGGTTCCCTGACGTGTTCTCTCAGGTCTAGGAAACTCTGCTTACTACCTTGACCAAATTTTGGTAGACATAAAGCTTCTTTGACATTTTTAGTTACTTAACAACTCCTGATCCTTACTCACTCTTATTCTTTTCCTCCTTACCAAAAGATGCTTAGCACTACAGTCTGTGATTTCACTCACTTCCTCTGGATAATCTTTTTAGTGACCTTTTCCTGTATCTTTTTATTACATCTTGTGAGCTGCTTGAGGATAGGGGCTAAACTTTATGATGCTGGGTAAAATTGTATTTTTAATAGTTATCTGTATCAGATGTAGCCTGGAGTAAATCATCCAGAGCTCTGAACTCTGATGGCATGGGAGTTTGAAATTCTTTCTTCAGTTAGTCATAGCTACTAGAGGATCTTTTAAGCCCAAGATATTAATTTCCTCACTGCTTTTCTTGACTTTCCTCCTTGTCTTCTCCTGGTGCTCCGTGCCCTCCATTCACTGTGATACACTCAGCCCAACTCAACCTGTGGCTTCGTGTCCCTCTGAAGACTGTAGCGTTAGGTTGTTGTTATTCAGTCACTATGTCTGTGACTCTTTACAACCCCATGGACTGCAGCACGCCAGGTCCCCTTCCCTATCCCGTATCCCCTGTCCTCCACTATCTCCTGGAGTTTGCTCAGATTCATGGCCATTGAGTCAGTGATGCTATCTGACCATCTCATCTTCTGCTGCCCCCTTCTCCTTTCGCCTTCAATCTTTCCCAGCATCGGGGTCTTTTCAAATGAGTAGGCTGTTCGCATCAGGTGACCAAAGTATTGGAGCTTCAGCATCAGTCCTTCCAATGAATATTCAGGGTTGATGGGTGAAACAGAGTGGAAGGTGTGTGGTTTCTGCTCCTTCGGAGTTATAATTCTGACTTATTATGAGGTGCTGCTCTCAGAACATCTGGCACACCCACGTGCAAATACTTGCTCAGAGTTAATGCCTCCTGTGATCCTTTTTATTCCATTCTCCATTTGGGGAGATAGCCCCAAGTTGACAGGTTCTCATGAATAGAGACTTGGACTGTTTCTTTTCTGGGGAAATATGTATTTACATTTTGAAGAGGGATTTAGATGAATTTTCAGTCTGGGATTGTTTCTCTTACTACATTTAATAAGATTTGTTGCAGAGTAGTTTTGCATTTCTGTGGAACATTTTGATCATTCACTGGAATTGCTGCTTATTGAATTTAATACGCTCAACTATTTAATTTTTTAATGCTTAATGTTCTGATGTTATGTTACGGAGATACTAAATATGACAACTATGCAGAAGGATTTGCTAATTCATTTTGATTGCAGTATGAGAAGAGTGGGTCTAGTCAATGAAAAGGGAATGGAGATAGGAAAAATCCTGTGTTTCTCTTTTTATGAAACACTTTAAGTGATTTTATATTGAAGATGTGACTACTGTGTTACAAAATGTTGGTTATATCTTGTTACACTGACTATTTAAAGTTCATAACTTTATGGCTCTCTAATCAGGTGAAAAATATTTTCTACTTGTAGAAGCCTCCAGGCCAGGGTACTGTTTTTCTCTGCTTCCTCATATTTTTATTAAAATTGGGAAAATAAATAGAGGCATTTCACCCTTGAGCTACATTTTGTTCACCCTGATGTCCTTTATGGAACCTCGGGGGCATACGTTGCTGCAGAACTGGAAAAAATGTTGCTGATACCCAGAACATTTGGTACAGGGACGCAATAGAGAGGATGCAGACTTGACCAAGTAGGGTTTGTGCCTGAGCTGCGAGGCTGTGGGTAAGTTATTCAATCGCCTTTTAACCCCGGCTGCCTCCTCAGGACGGTGGAGGTAATACTGACCACAGGGCCTAATACGTGGAGGGTATAAAGAAATGCTAACAATCTTCCTTTGCTTCTTACTTTAACCCTCTTCTAATTCATGACTAGGAAGTTTCATTCATTTTCTCCACTCAGCTGTGGGGGTGTTGCTTGCATCCTCTGGGGCTCTCTGTAGAGAATTAAACTCCAGAAACAGGAGCCTGAGATAACTTTCCCTCTTCCTTAAAACAAATCCATTTGTACCGGTACCAGCTGAGACGACTTATCCTTCAACTCCACTTTTGTCAGCTCTTGGTTTTCTTGGAAGTTTGCATTGAGTTGAGTTGCTAATTTTTTTTTTTTTTTTAATCTTTGAGATGCATTTTTAAAGTTAGATACTTTGATCTTTGCAAAATCTGTTCATAATGTTGCCGGTTGTCAGCACATTCTAAAAGCACTCAGAATTGAGTCATCACTTTGAACCAGAAAAAGCACTGGTGGATTTTAAAGTACTGCCACCCTCTGATCTTTTTAACCTGTTCCTTAGTCCAACGACAGTCATGTTTAAGGGTTTTGGTTTTAAAATGTTAGCAATCATATATAATTACTGAGGCAATGCTAAATTTTCATCTTTCAGAAAAGTGAAATAAAATGCCATATGTTTTTGGAAAGTAGCTTGTAGGTGTGATATTAAAGACGTTTTCATTCAGTTATCACATCCACCCTGTGAGGTGGACAAGGCATGTGATCGGAGCTCTGTTTTATACCTGAGGAAATCGAGAAGCGGAACTCTTCGCATCAATGTTTTGTGTTATGATGAGTAAGTTACGGAACCAGGACTGGGACCTGGTCTTCCCTCCTGGCGCATTCCCTGCTCCACATATGATACTGCTACTTGGCTACTGCTAATGGTGTAAGGAGTAATGCATTACTGTTGCTAGCATTTTCTTCACACTGCTGCTGAAATGGGATCAAAGGCACATGGTATTTGGATATGTAAAATTTTAGATGACATAGCTTAGAATTATGATTTGTTCTTCCATTTTCTAGCCACAGAACCTAAAACAGAATGTTAAGTCTTGTAAGCCATTCTGATTAATAGCACAAATGGAGAATTTACAGTTGCAGGTTATTACCACACTAGATCACATTTCTATAAGAATTTATAGTTTTCAGGCTGCTTTTTTTAAAAAGAACCTAATTAAATTCCTTTGAACGATCATCTGAATCATTTGACTGTACAACCACACAGTGTAAAGTATACCCATTTTACAGATAGTAATGCAAGTTCATGCACGTTGAATAGGGACTAATATATTTTTAAGTCATTATTGAATTTATTATAGTATTTCTTCTGTTTTTATTTTATTTTTTGGTCTCAAAGCATGAGGGATCTTAGCTTCCTGGCCAGGAACTGCCACCCCCTGCATTGAAAGGCGAAGTCTTAATCACTGGACCACCAGGGATGTCCAATATTTGTTTTTCTGAAAAGTTTTTCCCCCTCATGAAAATTTTGAATCTTATTTCCTTATTTTAAGCTATTTGGAGGCAAGTAATTCTTGGGCAGATGGAGTTAATCCCAGATAGAAATTCAACTAGGAGGTAAGGCCTATTGTCAATCAGAACCGGGAAGAGAATGTCCCGTAAAACCACAGTTTCACCTTGGATATCAGCCAGGGTTTCTAGCCCTAAAGGTCAACAGTTCTTATTACCAAAGTGACTTCTAAAGAATGCCTGGTGTTAGGACTTGAGAGTAGGCTCCTTCAGGGAGGCTGGCTCATCCCAGGCCGCCCCTGTGAGTTAGATGTGTATATACGGGACGTTCTGTTTAATCACTCTTATTTGCTAGTGGAAAGCTCACCACACATCATCATTCCCAGTAAAGGCTACAGGAAGCTGATATTTAATGTAGGTTGGAAGATAGCGACTTGTAAGGTGCCGACTTGCGTAATTGTGCACACATAATGGCATTTTTCAATTGATCTTGGCATGATTCAGATGGAAAATCATTTCCTTTTTGCCAAGTGAACTTTGAAGAGATATGGCAAGTGTCTGAAAGATTCTAAACAAGTCCCTATTCATGGTCATTTGCTACTTAGTTTTTAATTTTTTTGACTCCTTGGCATGTGGGATCTTAGTTCCCTGACCAGGGATTGAACCTGTGCCTGCTGTGATGGGAGCATGGCTTCCTAGCCACTGGACTGCCAGGGAAGTACCATTTTTAAAATTAGTTAATTTTTTTGCTGCACTGCATTGCACGTGGGATCTTAGTTCCCTGACTAGGAATTGAACCTGCAAACCTTGCATTGAGTGTGGAGTCTTAACCACTGGACCATCAGGGAATTCCCTCATTTAACACTTTGAGGAAAAGATAATTATTTTAGTTTGGGACTCTGCCCTGTGTACCTGGTCTGTCCTTATTTCCCTGAAACAACCTGTGCTATTTTCTGGTGATAATTTCTTTAATAGCTATACATAATTTAAAAACAAAAGGACTGCAGAGTTTTTACATCAAATCATTTCTCTAGCTCAATTGTACAAACCTTGCCAGTGGCCCTTGATAGGCTCTGTGTGTAAGTGGTGGTTTGATTTTAGTTAGTTTCGTAGAGACAGCCCTTTCTGTGCTGGCTCATTGCTCCTGTGAAACTGACTTATTGTTTTGACTCGTTTTACTGATTTTGATGAAAAGGCTCACTTTTTGATGGGATTCTGAAAGTTATCTCCACTATAATGAAATAGCCACAAACCAAGAATTTAACTTCATTTACTTCCCTTGTCAGGAATACTTAGAAGAGTGCCTTACATTTAGTTCAATTCAGTTCAGTCGCTCAGTCATGTCCAACTCTTTGCAACCCCATGCACCGCAGCACCCCAGGCCTCCCTGTCCATCACCAACTCCCAGAGTTTACTCAAACTCATGTCCCTTGAGTTGGTGATGCCATCCAACCATCTCATCCTCTGTTGTCCCCTTCTCCTCCTGCCTTCAGTCTTTCCCAGCATCAGGGTCTTTTCAGATGAGTCAACTCTTCGCATCAGGTGGCCAAAGTATTGGAGTTTCAGCTTCAACATCAGTCCTTCCAATTAACACCCAGGACTGATCTCCTTTAGGATCTGGATCTCCTTGCAGTCCAAGGGACTCTCAAGAATCTTCTCCAACACCACAGTTCAAAAGCATCAATTCTTCGGTGCTCAGCTTTCTTTATAGTCCAACTCTCACATCTATAAACGACCACTGGAAAAACCATAGCCTTGACTAGATGGGCCTTTGTTGGCAAAGTATTGTCTCTGCTTTTTAGTATGCTGCCTAGGTTGGTCATAACTTTCCTTCCAAGTAATAAGCATCTTTTAATTTCATGGCTGCAATCACCATCTGCAGTTATTTTGGAACCCAGAAAAATAAAGTCAGCCACTGTTTCCCCACCTATTTGCCATGAAGTAATGGGACCAGATGCCATGATCTTCGTTTTCTGAATGTTGAGCTTTAAGCCAACTTTTTCACTCTCCTCTTATCAAGAGGCTTTTTAGTTCTTCTTTACTTTCTGTCAATAGGGTGGTGTCATCTGCATATCTGAGATTACTGATATTTCTCCTGGAAATCTTGATTCTAGCTTGTGCTTTCTCCAGCCCAGCGTTTCTCATGATGTACTCTGCACAGAAGTTAAAAAAGCAGGGTGACAGTATACAGCCTTGACGTACTCCTTTTCCTATTTGGAACCAATTTATTGTTCCATGTCCAGTTCTAACTGTTGCTTCCTGACCTGCATACAGATTTCTCAAGAGGCAGGTCAGGTGGTCTGGTATTCCCATCTCTTTAAGAATTTTCCAGTTTATTGTGATCCACACAGTCACAGGCTTTGGCACCGTCAATTAAGCAGAAATAGATGTTTTTCTGGAACTCTCTTGTTTTTTCCATGATCCAGCAGATGTTGGTAATTTGATCTCTGGTTCCTCTGCCTTTTCTAAAACCAGCTTGACCATCAGGAAGTTCATGGTTCACATATTGCTGAAGCCTAGCTTGGAGAATTTTAAGCATTACTTTGATAGTGTGTGAGATGAGTGCAATTGTGCAGTAGTTTGAGCATTCTTTGGCATTGCCTTTCTTTGGGATTGGAATGAAAACTGACATTTTCCAGTCCTGTGGCTACTGCTGAGTTTTCCAAATTTGCTGACATATTGAGTGCAGCACTTTCACAGCATCATCTTTCAGGATTTGAAATAGCTCAACTGGAATTCCATCACCTCCACTAGCTTTGTTCGTAGTGATGCTTTCTAAGGCCCACTTGACTTCACATTCCAGGATGTCTGGCTCTAGGTGAGTGATCGCACCATAGTGGTTATCTGGGTCATCAAGATCTTTTTTGTACAGTTCTTCCGTGTATTCTTGCCACCTCTTCTTAATATCTTCTGCTTCTGTTAGGTCTCTACCATTTCCATCCTTTATTGAGCCCATCTTTGCATGAAATGTTCCCTTGGTATCTCTAATTTTCTTGAAGAGATCTCTAGTCTTTCCCATTCTATTGTCTTCCTCTATTTCTTTGCATTGATCAGTTGACCCCCCAAAAAAATGTTGAAGAAATGCTGACTTAGACTGAGAGTTGATATTTTAGATTCTTGGGGACCTGTTGATTTGGGTTGTAGGCACCTAGTACATGGGCCTGACTTGCATTTTCAAGGTGACTGTTGAGGTCTAGACCTGTAATGCCCTGTAGGGTCATTGCCAGAGACTTCCTCCTCTAGGACGTCTATGTAATATGGTGGGAAGTTAACAGTAAAATGTAAATATCGGAATAAGTATAGAGCAGATTTGATGTCCGTGAGATCAGACCAAAAGGGTAGGGGGTGTTGTCAGCATTCATTTTTTCCCTCTCTTTTTCATTTTTTAAATTATGAAAGTATAACATATTTACAGAAGACTTGGAAAATGCCAAACAAAGCTACGTATAGTTCTACTGTATATTACAATTATTTTTTAAAGTAAATAAATTAAGATATTTAGTGGAGTTTCAATAGCAAATTCAAAAATTAATAGAATGAATATGCAGAAAAGTAGAAGGGTATAGTAGACCTGAAAAGCACTATAAACCAATTCAGCATAATTAAGATTTATACAGTTTACATGCAACAGTAGGATACAAATTCTATTCAAGTAGCATTCAAGTTTTCAGGTGGATAGGAAGGGTTAATTGGAGAGTGGATTATAGAAGAAGAACCAGGAAAAGCATCATTTTTCCCCCCATGGAAAGGCATTTTATTTTAAATGTAGCAGTGTATACATGTTGATCCCAAACTCTGTCTATCCGTTCCCCTACCTTTCTTCCCTGATAACCTTAGGTTTGTTTTCTAAGTCTGAATTTGTTGCTGTTTTGTTAGTAAGTTCATTTGTATCTTTTTTTTTCTTTTTTAAGATTCTGCAACTGTGTGATATCATATGATATTTATTTTTTACTGACTTACTTCGCTCAGTATGATAATCTCCAGATCCATCCATATTGCTACAAATGGCATTATTTTATTCTTTTTAATGGCCGAGTAATATTCCATTGCATATAGGTACCACATCTTCTTTATTCATTCACCTGTTGATGGGCATTTAGGTTGCTTCTATGTCTTGGATATTGTAAATAGTGCTGCAGTGAGAACTGGGGTGCATGCATCCTTTTAAACCATGTTTTTCTCTGGATATATGCTCAAGAGTGAGATTGTTGGATCATATGGTAGCTCTATTTTCAGTTTTTTTTAAGGAACCTCCATACTGTTCTCCATAGTGGCTGTACCAATTTACATTCCCACCAATAGTGAAGGAGGGTGGAGAAAAGGAATAAATAAACAGCGTTTATTGTTTGCAGATTTTTTGATGATGGCCTTTCTAACTGGTGTGAGGTTATACTCTCTTTGTAGTTTTGATTGCATTTCTCTAATAATTAGCAATGTTGAGCATCTTTTCATGGGCCTTTCAGCTATCTGTATATCTTCTTTGGAGAAATGTCTATTTAGGTCTTCTGCCTTTTTTTTTTTTTTTTAATCTACATGAGATGTTTGTAAATTTTGGAGACTAATCCCTTATCAGTCATATTGTTTGCAAATAGTTTCTCTCATTCTATGAGTTGTCTTTTCATTTTGTTTATAGTTTTCTTTGCAGTACAAAAGATTTTGAGTATAATTAGATCTCGTTTGTTTGTTTTGGGTTTTATTTCCATTACTCTGGGAGGTAGATCAATGATATGCCTACTATTTATGTCCATGTTCTGCCTGTTTTTCTCTAAGAGTTTTATTGTATCTGGTCTTACATGTAGGTCTTTAATGCATTTTGAGTTTATTTTTGTGTATGGTGTCAAAGAATGTTCTAATTCCTTTCTTTTTCATGTAGCTGCATAAGTAGAGCAGGTTTGATGTCCACAAGATCAGACAGAAATGGCTGTGGGTATAGTCAGCATTCAGGTTTTCAATTGGGTAGGAAGGATTAGTCGGAAAGTGGATTATAGAATAAGAACCAGGGGAACACTTCTGTTCCAACCTGAATGAATGGATGTGTTCTGGAATACCTACTGCTGTTTGTTAGCCATGTTATCTGTGAAAAAAAATTTTAATTGGGATAAAATTAAGTACCCTGAAATGCATTTAGCTTCAGCGCACAATTATGAGTTTTGACAGATACGCACTTGTGTAGCCAGTGGTAATCAAGGTAGAGAACGTGTCCATCACTCCCAGAAAGTTCTTTCAACCATGTCAATAAGTTGCTAAGCTTTGGTCACTAGTAAAGTGAGGATTATAATAATGCTTGTTTTACAAGATTGTTAATGTTATAACAATAGCAGCTAACGATTGTGTGTGAGTTAGAAAGTTTCTAAAACTTACACAGAATTCTTTCAACAGTCCTAAAGGATGGAATATTCTTGTTGCATCAGTTTTTACAGATGAGGAAAATGTGGCCAAGATTATTTTTGGCTTGCTCGAGGTAGGTAACCCAGTTACTGAGTAAAAGTGGGCGCTCTCTATGAACACTGCCTGCCTTCTGTTCCAGGCAGCTATGGGTCTGTAGCTGCATTTGTTAGCTGTTGTTCAGTCGCTCAGTTGTGTCTGACTTTTTGCGACCTCAAGGGCTTCAGCAAGCCAGGCTTCCCTGTCCTTCACCATCTCCTGGAGTTTGCTCAAACTCATGTCCATTGAGTCGATGCCATCCAGCCATCTCATCCTCTGCCACCCCTTCTTCTCCTGCCTTCAGTCTTTCCTAGCATCAGGGTGTCTTCCAGCGAGTCAGCTCTTCGCATCAGGTAACCAAAGTACTGGAGCTTCAGCATCAGTCCTTCCAATGAACATTGAGGATTGATTTCCTTTAGGGTTGATTGGTTTGATCTCTTGTCCAAGGAACTCTCAAGAACCTTCTCCAGCACCACAGTTCCAAAGTATCAGTTCTTTGGTGTTCAGCCTTCTTTATGGTCCAACTCGCACATCCATAAAAGTTAGTTGATTTTATTACTGTGAAAAGGAGAGTTTGGAAAGAGATTGAGGTCACATTTGGACTGGCTTTAATGTCCATTGCTATTTATTAACTCTGTTTCTTGGGCAAGGTACTGGATGACTGGACGCATCAGATTTAACATCTGAAAAGGCTTGGGGTGGGAAAGAGGTGACTGTCATGGGACCTGTCTGACCCACGGGGCTGTCAGCTGGGCGGATGACTATGAGAACACGTTGAGGACTTTCAAGTGCTGTGCACTGGTGTGTTATCTTGAACCACGGAAGAGGTAGCTGCCTCTCCCCCAGCCTGGCCGCACACACTGGCTGGCTGTGGGCGGACAAGAAGGACTTGACATTGTGTCAGGGAGAAGCAGTCCCTGGCTGTCCGTTTCTTGGTGTGCTGAATACTGTGTTTACACAGCCTTTTCTGTCTCACGTCTTCTGACATTCAAAAGCCTCCGTTTTTCAGCTGTTAGGTCAGCCTCACTCCACAATGCTTGTCATTTTATTTGAAGAGAGTCTTTAAACAGTTCTATTTTGATTTTCTTTCTGGAAAGTGCATCCCTGATACAAAACAGTCTGTGCTGGCTTGAGGTGGGCGAGTCCCTGAGTAATCCGAACTGTGGGATGTGTACCGGCCTGAATGGAATTCTCTCGTGTGTGCTTCCGTGTTCCTGAAGATGAGCCGTTCCCATCATTAGCGTAGATGCCAGTGTTGAAATGTAGCCCTAACTTCAGGAATTACGTTTGGTCAGTGCAGGCATTCTCTCCAGGGCTGCTTTCTCTAGGATCGTTTTCCTCCCTCCCCAGTACACCCGCTTCTGGGATGGTTCCTGGTCCTGGAGGGGCGTTACAACATCATGTCGTCATAGCAACAGGGGAGGCTGTCTGGTCCAGGTCCTCCTGCCAAGCTCTTGGTCTCTGCAGAAGCAGCTCATCAGGGACAGTCTTGAGATGCCTCTGGCTGCGTGGAGCCCACAGGGCTTTTGTGTGTGTGTGCCAGCTTCTTGGTCTCTGTATGGGCTTCCAGTGGAGGGCTGGGGCATACGCTGACCCTTCTTCGAGGGCTCCCAGGCCTTTCTGATCCACTGGCTGTCTCTGCAGTTTCTTTTGCGTGAGTCTCTGTCTCGTCCTCCTCTTCGGTCATCTTGGAGAGTGGGCGTCGGCTGCCTGTGGCCCAGCGGGCACCCTCCCTCTTCTTCCTTGCTGCCTTTTTCACCAGGCTCAGAGGTGCCAAGTGAGGATTTATGAACCAGGTGTGCTTGGGGACAAAATGAAGTGGAAAAAAAAAAAAGGGACATACTGAGATTTTCATCAAGCTAATTCATATAGTCTAAAAGAATGTTCTACAATTATGTACACCCTTCATTTTGGTGTTAAAATGTCCTTTTATAATGTGTTGGTAGTAGTAAAAAGTTACTTTGTCTGAAGTGTCTTTAGAGGCAAAACTTAAAGCTGGCTTCCCCACGTTGTCTCTCCAGATCTTCAGAGAGGAAATTTTCACTTGTCCATGAAATCTGAAAGGTCAACCAGCACTTGCTGACCTGTTCCTTATCTTCAGCCCAAGCTCCCCCTTCTCCACACTTAACCATACCCTCCATGTCCGCATCAGTGGAGCCCATCCTCCAGGTTCCCTCAGGCTGTGTCATTTTGCAGTTTTTAGAAAATGTTTTTACTGTTTGGCTGAGCCGTGTAACATCTTAGTTCCCCAACCAGGGATCGAACCCAGGCCCCTTGCAGTGGAAGCGCAGAGTCTTGACCACTGGACCATCAGGGAAGTCCCCTGCAATTTTTGTAATTATTTATTTGTCCTTTGCTTCGAGAACAGGGACTGTCTTCACCATCGTACCCCTAGCAGAGCAGCTGGTGCATGGTAGGCGAGTAATGCATTTTGTTGAATGAACGACAGCTCTTTTAGTAAAACGTCACTTGATAGCTGGGATGAGGAAACTGGCAGGATGATGCATGAAGTAACTGACCCTCACTTAGTACTTAGGACTGTTCTAGTACCCTTGTATATGGGTTCTTTTATTTTTTTGTAGCTAGTTGGAGGCTTTTGAATATAATAAAAATCATAAGAAATATTTCATGCTTGAAAGTCTCTAATAGTAAGAAAATAGTTGTAAGGAAATTGGTTAAGGTTCAGGTTGCTAACTAAAATATCTTACATTTATATAATTGTAGGGGACAGAATTACAGAATTAGTCTCAACTGTAAATGTGGATTAAGTTAAACTATACTGCCCTTTTGTTTACAACAGTTAAACTAGGAAGTTAGTATCCCCAAAGAGTGGTGTTATTTTATGTAATTCTGATTAAAATATTTTATACAGAGGGTTACAGTCACTTGGAGAAAGGCATGAGTAGATAGTGGAATTCTTCACTTAAATTGGAATGTTGAATTTCACAAATACTGTTTTGTGGAGCAGTCCTCTCCTATTTTTATTTTTTCTTTCTTCCTTTAACCACGGACTTCATTGTTTGCACATTTGCACCTATTAGTCTATGCACGAATTTTAATTTCTTACAAAACTCTATATTCCATATTGCTAGGTCACTGCACTCTCCATTTTAGGCCACATTTCCGTCAAGAGGTGTTTCCCCAAATCACAGTCTGCCTGATTGTGTGTTGTTGTTCAATTACCTGATTACCTGTTGTTCAGTTGCATGATTAGTTGTGCCCCCAACTCTTTGTGATACCATGGACTGTAGCCTACCAGGTTCCTCTGTCCGTGGGATTTTCCCAGGCAAGAATACTGAAGTGGGTTGCCATTTCTCTAGGAATCCGCTCCTGTTTTTAAGTGCAACTCTTCATTACCTCCATCTCTGCCTTTTCAACTCCAAGCCAGCCTGTCTTGCCATCACGGGTCTGTGAAAAGGGAAGCAGGGGTCTTGGCCCCAGTCAGTTTACAGCATGTTGGCCACAACTGAGTTATGGGTTGCCATTGAGGCTGGAGTTATATTATTGAATTATGTCTGCTGAGAATTGATTGCTGAGGATACTTATTGAGAGGTTTCTGTCTCGACTGACTCTCGTGTACTGATGATTTTAAAGGCTGTCACCATCGGTTAGGCTGTCATTCAGTTGAGAGCCAAATTTGGACCATTTTCATGGAGCTGAAGACTTGGTATTAAACAGTTCGCTTTAGAAATATAAAGCTAAAAAAAAAAAAAGAAGAAGAAATATAAAGCTAAACAGAGCCAAACCTGTGAATTTCCAAGTACTTCTATAGGACAACAATTTGCTGTTGTTAAGTCGCTAAGTTGTGTCTGACTCTATTGCAAGCCGGTGAACTGTAACCTCCCAGGCTCCTCTGTCCATGGGATTCTCCAGGCAAGAATACTGGAGGGGTTGCCATTTCCTCTACCAGAGGACCTTGCTGACCTGGAGATCACACTCATACCTCTCACATCTCCTACATTGACAGGTGGATTCTTTACCTCTGAGACATCTGGGAAGCCTTTAGTGCAACAATATGCATATTCAATGTTTGTTTTCTTTTTCAATTACACTGTTTATTTTTCCAAGTTTCTGGAGGACAGAGTTTAAGCATAGGCTCCCTCTATACTCCTATCTGAGAAATGCCAAAAGTAGCCAATTGTGGAGCAGTGAAGTTTTGTTCTGCTTATGAGAGTAAAGGAGGGACCTGGCTGGGTTTCTCATGTCCTGAGGTTCATGTTGTATTCCTTTGTTCTCCTGGTGAATTCCCGCATTCAGCCATCCTGGGACTGCAGGAGGGGAGGGTGCTCACCTGTAGGGCTGGAGACCCCCAGTAAGTGGATGCTAAGTGCCACGGCCAGGACCCCCGACTGACCCTTCTTTCTTCCCTGGATCTGCAGCTCAGTGTCAGGCTGCCCTGTTGTCTTCTCAAATACTAGAGCCTAACATGCTATTCTTAACATTTTCATGAGGTCTTCATTTAATGTTATCAGTAGAAATTTGAAGAGCAAATGTTTAACACTGTGGATTCAGAAAAGAATCACATTTCTTTAGAACATCCAAGTTGGGGATGAATGAAAGAGATGAATTTTGATGAGGCCTGGTGTCCTTGCAGGAGAGGTACAAGGTAAAATACAGAAAGGTATTTTCCCCTGGGTTTTTTGTATATGTTCTCCCTTGAAATTTCAGTTGTTAAAACCTGCAAGCCTAGTTTGAGATTTTTAATGCTTCATTTTAGCAGTGAGATGGAAAAACCAACCAAACACTTAGCTTGAAACTCATGTTACTGTAGCTGTCTTTTACAGAGCTGTAGTAGTAAATGGTGCAGTCTTTTATCATCAGATATATTTAGTGTTTCTGGTAGCTCTGTTCCAATTACAGAAGTTATAGTATATGGTTATTTTTATAAATAGTGCAAAGGGATATTTAACTTACTGTGTCTTGGTATGCGATTCTTTTTTTGAAAAGTGACTAAAACTTTCTTAGAATATTTTTATCAATACCTACCTGTTCCCAAGGGTGTTACACAAATCTAAAATCTCCAACTTGCTGCTTGCTGGATGTGATTATTTCAGGAAAAAAAAAAATCGTCACTGAGTTAAAAACTTCCCGGCACAGGGACTTTCCTGGTGGTCCAGTGGTTAAGACACCATGCTTCCACTGCGGAAGGTGACAATGCGATCCCTGGTCAGGAAACAAAGATCCCGCTCGCTTCATGGCATGGCCAAAAGATGTAAAAAAAAATTTTTTTCCTGGCACATGTGTTAAAATTCTCATAAGAGTAGGAGATCTTTCAGCCTTTCTTCTTTTTCTTTTTAACCTGATGAAATAGTGGGCATTATGGGTTGCATGTTTGGAAAAGGAGCCCCAGCTTTGGTCAGGCCAACTGAAGGCAGTGTTGGGGAGGGTTGGACTGTAAAGGTCATGACATCACTATCCTTGGAGGGCATTCGCCTTTGCAGGGCCTTTAGATTCTTGCTGCGTTAGCAGAGGAGTGTCCGCTAATCCTCCTGAGACTTGCCTGGCTTCTGCAGGATTTCTCTCTAAGGACTTGGCCTCGTGATGATCCAGGGCCAAGACCAGAATCAGAGAGGGGCTGCTGCCCTAAAAATAGTCCCAATATAAAAAAGGAGAGAGTCAATGGCACAGAGCCACTGCTGCCTTCCTGCTGCCAGGAGAAGATCTGGAAAGGAGCAGTCAAGTGGGAGGGTGTGTGTCTGAAGACAGGTGTGAAAAGTGTAGGGAGGGCGAGTGTTCTCCTGCTGACTCGCGTAGGGGGAGGTTGCAGTGTTAGTGACTGACTGCTTCAAAACCCTAGAAAGAGGGAAATAAGGGAGGCTATCTTTTTATGAGGCTGGGCTTGGTGAGATGTATTTCTTGATGTTTCTCATTTGCAAGAAAATACTTTGTATTTAATGTTAGTCACAGTAGTTTTGAGGAATGGAAACAGTAACGGGCCTTGTTTCCTATACGGCCCCGGGAACACAAAGCCGAGGATTGTCTGAAAACTTGCAGACAACAGATCATTGAGACAAAGACCTGTACATTTCAAATGGAAGTTTCTGGGAGGATTATTTAACACGCTTACTCATAACTCTTTGGATATATATGGTGCGCATTTTATGTTGAAGTCACGCGAGCTTGGAGAAGCTTCAGTCTCAAAGTGAGACACAGAAGACTCTTTTCAGAAAGGTAGCTGGTTTTTGTTTGGGTATGAACTATCCAAAACTTAATAGTTATTTTAGAGACTTCTATTTTTAATTTAAGGTGAAACCTATATCCCTTGACAAACAATCAGTCGTTTAAAGGCCAAGAACACCTTTTTCCTCCCAGCCTACAGGTAGTTGTGGAGGACTGAATGGTGAAGGGGCTTCCCTGGTGGTTCAGCAGTGAACACCAGGAGTTGTAAGTTCTATTCTTGAGTCAGGAAGATCCCCTGGAGAAAGAAATGGCAAACCCCTCCAGTATTCTTTGCCTGGGAAATCCATGGGGTCACAAAGAGTTGGACATGACTTAGTGACTAAATAAGGCTTCCCTGGTAGCTTAGAGGGTAAAGCATCTGCCTGCAATGCAGGAGATCTGGGTTCTATCCCTGACTTGGGAAGATCATCTGGAGAAGGAAACGGCAACCCACTCCAGTACTCTTGCCTGGAAAATCCCATAGATGGAGGAGCCTGGGAGGCTGCAGTCCATGGGGTTGCAAAGAGTCGGACACAACTGAGCGACTTCACTTTCACTTCACTGGTGCCTAAATAATAACAATGGGTGGTGAAGAGATGGAGAATATTTTGTTTGAAGACATACCTATTGATTTAGGTTTTATTTAATTTCTTTTTAAATCATGCCACACGGCTTGGGGATCCTGCTTCCCTGACCAGGGATTGAACCTGGGCCCTTGGCAGTGAAAAGTGACAAGTTGTAGCCATTGGCCTACCAGGGAGTACCCCATACTGATTTAGGAATGGATGGTCATTTATTTTCAAGGATTCTTCCACTCTGTCTCAGAGCTGACTTTTTGTCACTCAGTCGTGTCCGACACTTGCGACCCCATTATTTATAGCCCTCCAGGCTCCTCTGTCCATGGAATTCCCCAGGCAAGAATACTGGAGTGGGTTGCCATTTCCTTCTCCAGGGAATCTTCCCGACCCGGGATGGAACTCACGTCTCCTGCGTCTTCCTGAATTGGCAGGTGGGTTCTTCATCACTGAGCTACCAGAGAAGCCCAGTTGACTATTTAGTTTAGACCATATCATCTCTTTGGGGGGCCACAGTGAGAGCTCCCTTGCCTTTTGAAGATACTTCTCAGGTTTAGCACAAAGGCTAACCTGTTGCTAATTGTTTTTCTAGATCGGTGGGTCTGTGTTTCCTCCTAAGTGTGATGAGAGGCCATAGGGAGCTTTGGGAGAAGATTTGCACGAGGGGACACGTTCAGAAGGATCATTTTGGTCGCTTTGTGGAGAATGTATTGAAAGGAGGCAAGAGGCTAATGATTTGCTCATTTGGTTCAGCAGAGAGACAGTAGTGACTTGGACTTGGGGTAATAGTGAAGGTGAGAAGCAGCTGGGTTTGGGATGTATTAAGTATTTTGAAGGTAGCCTCTTTCCTCTTTAGGAGTGGCTATTGGGTTGGGAGGGGGGATGAAGGATGACAACTGGGTTTTTGGCATAATCAGTGGGGTTGCACTGTAGTGTCTTAACAGAGACTGGGACAAGAAGGAAGCTGCAGGGAGGTCTAAAAGCCCAGAGTTGTCTTGTAGATGTAGGAAGTTTGAGATGCCTATTAGATAAGCAAATGTAGGTGTTGACTTGACAACTGGATATTAAAATCTGGAGCTTTAGAGAAAGAGCAGGACTAGAGATATATGCTTGTGGGAGTCGTTATTCCAACAGAAAGTATTTACTGTAATAATACCATAAGTTGGGAAGAGAAGGGGTTAAGGGGCTGAGCCCTGCCTTACTCTCAACACGGGTGAGGGTGGGGGGTGTTGGTCAGAGAAGAATCAGAAGAGGCATTTGCCAAGAAGCAGCCTGTGAGTGTCAGAGAATGCAGACAGAGCGATGCCTCTGAGGTCACGTGAAGGAGGTGTCTTGAATTTGAACCCTAGGGTGGGTGAAGAGTTGTGTTTACCAGACAGAGAACACTTCTGTTCACTTTTTGGTAAGTTGTGTGTTTGTGTGTGTGTAGTTGTCATTTAGAATCTTTGATAAGCTTTAGCAAACCATGGTCAAATTCAGCCAAAAGTAAAAACAAATACAACAAATTACTGTAAAGCACCAGAATACATGGAATCTAGAAAAATGATACCGCTGAACCTATTTCCAGGGTAGGAATGCCAGAGAGGCAGACGTAGAGAACAAACTTGTGGACACAGTAGGGGCAGGAGAGGGTGGGGCGAATTGGGAGAGGAGCACTGACAGGGATATCCTCCCGTGTAGAATGGATCCCTAGCGGGAAGCTGCTGGATAGCACAGTGGGCTCAGCGAGCTGAGGGGTGGCATGGGGGGTGCGTGTGAGGGAGGCTCAAAGGAGAACGGGTATAGGTATACATATAGCTGACTCGTGGTGTACAGCAGAAACTAAGGCAACATTGTACAGAAATTATACTCCAAATAAAAATCAATTAAAAAAAACACACACCAGAATCTGAGATTTAGTTAGGCAACCTCATTGCAGAGAAATGTATGCATTCTGTTACTCATCTTCGAAATGCGGACAATGGGTGGAGGTACCGTAATTCTCTTTGAGGACCCCTAAGTCCCCAAACACTTCTTTATATCCACCACTGCCCTTAGTGCTCTTTTAAGGCCTTCCTTTGCCTGGGCTCTCACTTCAGAGGCCCCACTCCACATCACATTGAAATATAACCACACTTGATATTTAAACAGTTGAGTTGCTGCTGACTGCTGAAAAGACACTACAGTTAAGACTTTCCTGGGGACTTGCCTGCTGCTCCAGTGGCTAAGACTCGACCGTCCCAGGGCAAGGGCCCTGGTTCGATCAGGGAACTAGATCCCACAACTAAAGAACCCGAGTGCCACAACTGAGCCCCTGTGCAACTGAATAAATCAATATTTAAATTATATATATACATATGTAAATATAAAGACCCTTTTGGTTCTTTGCCGCCTTAGCTGCTACTAACTTTTCAGGTCTCACCTACACGTGTGACTTGCTCAGAGACCCCCTACTCCTATAATAGCAACCAGAATACCAACGTCTTTCTTAATTGACCACAATTTCTGGCTGAATAGTTGTGTAATTTTTTTTTTGTCTGTTTCGTTCACCCTTTTGTCATTTTGTTCACACACCTAGCAGCGTGTTTGGCATATGATGGGCACCTGACGAATTGGATGAATGAATGTCAAGAAAAGAGCTCTCTCAGAGGTGCAACCATAGCTCTGGTTTCCAAGCTCAGTATTGTATTTACTTTCAAGGTAGATTTACTGAGGTACGATTTATTTATAGCTTGCTCAGTCCTGTCCAACTCTTTGTGGCCCTGTGGACAGTAGCCCGCCAGGCTCCTCTGTCTATGGGATTTCTCAGTCAAGAATACTGGAGTGGGTTGCCATTTCCTTCTCCAGGGGAATCTTTCAAATCCAGGGATCGAACCCAGGTCTGCATTGGTAGGTGAGTTCTTTGCCATCTGAGCCACCAGGAAGCCATACATTTTTTTTTATTGCTGAGTGCTATTTCATTATATGGATGTACTGCAGATATTTTATTCATTTATCAACATATGTGTTTACTTCTAATTTGGGGAAATTATTAAATTTTTCCTCCTGGTCTTAATAACACAGACATGATATTAAAACAGCATCAATAGCCCATAGCCCTGTACCTCCCCCACGTCTAATATATTCATCTTCTCATGTTCTTTTACTATATATTTTATGACTGTAATCATAAAATGTGCATTTTTCCTAGTTGTTTGTACACTGCATAGGTAAAAATGGTTGTATTTCATTGAGTTACTCGACTATAATTTTCTTATCAGTCCCTTGTTCACATTTAGGTTGCTTCTAAGTCAGTTGTAGAAAATATGCTAAAAATCCTCTGGCCTCCCCTATGACAAATTCTTGGCAACAGTTTACTTAAGACTCTTAATTGGAAGTGGTAGAAATCAATCCAGGTAAACCCAGGCAAAAACCAGGTAGGCTTCATAAGGAAGGGTGTGGGAAGTTGCTCACAACTCAAGTGTCAAGGCAGCTGGTGGGAACCAAGTCAGGTCAGTTCCCTCGTTGCTTTCATTTCTGAGTCTCTTGGGACAAAGCTGCTTTTTTTCTGCAGATCCTTGCTTCCTCTGCTTCTGAGTGCAGGGAGGAAGGGGACTAACTGCAAGGCTTGGCTTGATCAGCTTCTCTGTTTTAGGGAATTCCATGAATCCGTGGAATTCTGCCAGTCTCTTTCAAATCCGCATGCTGGTTTGGAAGACAGAACCTGGCCCTGTTTGAGGGTTGGTGTCTCCACTAGAGCCAGTCCATAGAGTGAGGCCACTTCAGGGAGTCAAGGGGGCTGTTGTCAAAGGGGATTGTTGTGACCTGATTCCACCCTCGAAGTTTTAGATTCCAAATAAGATTACATAAAAGCCATTTTTATCACTGTTGAAGTTGAATTCCAAAGGGAACTCTGCTCAGTGTGATGTGGCAGCCTGGATGAGAGGGAAGTTTTGGGGAGAATGGATACATGTATATGTATGGCTGAGTCCCTTGGCTGTTCACCTGAAACAGTCACAGCATTGTTAATCGGCTGTACTCCAATATAAAATAGAAAATTTTAAAATAATCCAAAACAGTTAATTGAAAAAAAAATGAGGAGGCTGGTAGAGAGCTATTATATGTATATTTTTTGTATTTGTGTTTGCACGATTAGTTGCTCAGTGGTGTCCAACTCTTAGCGACACTGTGGACTGTAACCCTCAGTCCATGGGATTCTCCAGGCAAGAACATTGGAGTGGGTTGCCATTTCCTCCTCCAGGGGATCTTCCCAACCCAAGGATTAAACTCACATCTCCTGCATTGGCAGGTGAATTCTTTACCATTGAGCCACCTGGGGTGCTGGTATTTGTGTTTAGATTATAAAAATAGTTGTTTACCGCTCCTTAGCTTTGATCCATCATCTCTGAGGGATATGTAATGGATAGCTGAGAAAGTCTGATTTACATTTACAGCCAACATTTATTGAATGCTTACTTTATATAACCATTGTGCCCGAGATGTGTGTAAAATACAGGTAGTTTATTCAAAGGGATTATTCTCTCAACCATGCAATCAAGCTGAGATTTGTTTTACCCTGAAGAAGGAGTTTCTTTTGAAGTGGGCCTTGAGTGGGAGTGTTCCATGTAGAGGTAGTCGCGTCAGCTTTGATCTGGAAATAATTCAGTAGTGGTGCTGGGAATTCCCTGGTGGTCCAGTGGTTAAAAATTGTGCTTTCACTGCCATGCTCCTGGGTTCAATCCCTGGTTGGGGAATTAAGATCCCACAAGCTTTGTGATGTGGCAGAAGCAAAACCAAAAGAACCAAGCAGTGATGCTGGAAGGTTTGGAGGCTCACTAAGAAGCTGAGCACCACCATTTATGGATGCCTGCCTAGAAGCCTGTTCCTGAGCTGTGTGACCAGCTGGGCTGTGTGTCTTGTGCTGTCTTTGATCTTTAGGCCCTGGCTGGAGTCTCCTAGGCTGATCAGGCCGCTGGTCCTGGAGTCCCTGCCTGATCCCTCCGGGGACTTGCCCAGTTGACTGGCTGTGGGTCTAGATGCTCCTCCGGCTTCCTCCTCCTCAAACTCAGACAACCGCATCTGAAAGTCTTTGTCAGCAACGTGCCCTGGTTACTATCATGATTTTACTCTTCTCTGAAATCACATGTCTCTTATGACTGATGTTGATAGGGTGAGGATTTAAAAGATTATGACAACAAAACTTGCACGCTTAAGGGTATCTGTTCACATGTACAAATGGGTTCTTTCTATGCGACTGTCTGGCCCAGAAGAACTCCTGCCTCACAGGTGTGGTGCCACAGGCCCTTCCCCTTGTGGATTGAACATTTGAGATCTCAAATAGTCATCTGCTCAGTCACTAAGTTGTGTTCGACTCTTTGTGATCCCATGGATTGCAGCGCACCAGGCTTCTCTTTCCTCCACTGTCTCCTGGAGTTTGGTCAAATTCATGCTCATTGAGTTGAAGATGCCGTCCAACCATCTCATTCTCTGTCGTCCTCTTCTCCTCCTGCCCTCAATCTTTCCCAGCATCAGGGTCTTTTCCAGTCAATCTGCTCTTTGCATCAAGTGGCCAAGCTTCAGGATCAGTCCTTCTAATGCATATTTAGGGTTGACCTCCTTCAGAATGGACTGGTTGGATCTCCTTGCAGTCCAAGGGACTCTCAAGAGTCTTCTCCAGCACCACAGTTTGAAAGCATCAGTTCTTCAGTGCTCACCCTTTTTTATGGCCGAACTCCCACATCTATACATGATTACTGGGAAAATCATGGCTTTGGCTGTATGGACCTTGGCATCCCAAAGTTCTAAGATACCTGATATAGACTTTTTCACCTGTTTTATAGATTGGGAAAGTTGAGATAGCAGTGAAATTAAGCCATCAGTTTGTGGTGTTATCTTTTTTTAAATTGTGGTAAAGTACGCAGAACAATTCACCATTTTAACCATTCTTTTTTTTTTCTTTTAACTTTTTATTTTATATTGGGGTATAGCTGATTAGCAGTGGCGAACAGCGAAGGGATTGAGCCACACATAAACATGTATCCATTCTCCCCCAAACTCCCCTTCCATTCAGGCTGCCACATGACATTGAGCAGAGTTCCATGTGCTGTATAGAAGGTCCTTGTTGGCTGTCCATTTTATTTATTTTGATTTTTTTAAAAATTCATTTGTTTTTAGTTGAAGGATAATTGTTTTACAGTATTGTGTTGGTTTCTGCCAAACATCGGCATGAATCAGCCATAAGTATACCTATTTTCCCTCGCTCTTGAACCTCCCTCCCACCTCCCTCCCCATCCCACCCCTCTAGGTTGCTACAGAGCCCCAGCCTGAGTTCCCTGAGCCATACAGCAAATTCCCATTGGCTCTCTATTTTCCATGTGGTAATGTATGTTTCCATGACTCTCTCTGTTCATCCCACTTAACCATTCTTAAGTATACAGTTCAGTGGCAGTACGTACATTCACAGTATTGTGTAATCATCACCCTGTCTAGTTCCAGAATTTTTCATCATCCCAAACAGAAACTTTGAAATCATTGAGGAATAATTTCTCATCCAATTTTCTCACTAGCTCCTGGTAACCTCTCTCCTACCTTCTTCTGCCTCTATGGATTTTCCTGTTTAGGTACCTCATGTAAGAGGAATCATACCATGTTTGTCGTTTTCTGTCCTTTTCATTTAGAATGTTTCCAAGGTCCATCTGTTTGCAGCATTATTAAAATTTCATTTCTTTCTATGGCCAAATGATATTCCATTGTATTTAGCTACCACATTTAGTTTATTCATTCACCTATGTATCCTTGGGTTGCTTCCACCTTTTGCTTATTATCCATAATGCTGATGTTGACATAAGTGTACAGAGATCTGTTCAAATCCCTGCCCTGGGTCCTTTTCAGTGTACGCTTTGGAGTGGAATGCGAGATTGTATGGTGATTCTGTGTTTACCTTTGGAAGAACCACCAAACTGTTTTCCACAACCACTGTGGCATTTTCCTTACCCGCCATCAACACAGGAGGGTTCCAGTTTCTTCACATCCTTGCCGACATTTTCATCATGGCCGTGCCAGTGGGTATGACGTGTTAACAGCAAAGTGAATCAGCTATACATACACACGCATATGTGCGCGGTTGATGAGTTGCATCTGACTCTTTGCAGCCCTAGGAGGGTAGCCTGCCAGGCTCCTCTGTCTGTGGGGTTCTTCAGGCAAGAATACTGGAGTGGGTTGCCATTTCCTCCTCAACGAAATCTTCCCAACCCAAGAATGGAACCCGAGTCTCTTAAGTCTCCTGCATTGCAGGTGGGCTCTTTACTACTAAGAGCCATCAGGGAATTTCATACATACACATATATTTCCTGGTTTTTTTTTTTGGATTTCCTTCCCATTTAGGGCACCACAGAGCCTTAAGTAGAACTCCCTGCACTATGCAGCAGGTTCTCATTAGTTAGTATATTTTATGCATAGCAGTATGTATATGTCAATCCCAGTCTCCCAATTCATCCCTTCTTTCCTTTTCCCCCTTGGTGACCATACATTGTTCTTTATGTCTGTGTCTGTATTTCTGCTTTGCAAATTGGTTTATCTGTGTCATTTTTCTAGATTCCACATATATGTTGATATGCATTTTCTTTTCTTTCTTACTTCCCTGTGTGACAGCCTCTAGGTCTATCTACGTCTCTGCAAATGGTACAACTTCATTCCTTTTTTATGACTGAGTAACATTCCATTGTATATGCATGCCACATCTTTATCCATTCCTCTGCTGGTGGACATCTCATGGCTGTGATTTCTATTTCCCCAAAGACTCATAATGTTAAGCATCTTTTCAGGGGTCATTTGCATATCATCCTTGGAGAAATGCCTCCTTCCTTTGAATGAAAGGCCTCGGTGTTTCACAGTCCTATATTTTAGCTCTCTTGAATGTCTATGGGTATATATGTATTCTTAAGAAGATTGGATTGAAAGTGGGAAGGTTTTCTCTGTTTTAGCAGAAGATGTTGAAATATTACAAGTTTATCCTTTGAAGTAAAAATTTGCTTTTGGGATCTTCACGTGGGTTATGCGCTCCCACACACACAGAGAAGGTAGGCCACGCCACCTGTCTGATTGGAGCAAGAAAGGCTTAAGGCCCTTAATCCCATTTAGCATTGTAAAAGGAGGAAGAGGAGGCAGGATGGAAAATGAGGTTGCCTCCCCTTTGGTTTCTGTGTGTTTTAGAAGGGAGAAAACTTTCACCCATTTTTATTTTCCCAGCCCCTACATCTTCAGACTCTTGAGATGAAGATGGTGATAGCCAGTGTCAAGTAGGACAAGTAACTTCTTTGATTCTCTTTTTTTTGACCTGGAATGCATTTTTTTCCCCATTGAAACAACACCCTAGCTTGTATTCAGCTTCTTGGTCTTCACACGCGTGTTAAGGGTTAGGTCTAGCTGACCTAATAGGACTTAAGTTATAAATTAAATTTGTTTCCGTTTGGGGCCAGGCTAGAATCCTCTTCCTCATGAAGAGCATCGCTCTAGGAAAATTAGTTTTGAGCTAAAGTAAATTTTCAAATGAACTATAGGTGGTGACCTGCCTGTAATCTGGGGACTGCCTCTACCAGCAGAGTAGCTGAAGGTCGTGTGACGAGCTGAGTGGAGTTGTGGAGGAAGCATGTGTACAGGGGCCGCAGAGAGGGGAACAGCACCGGCTTGGTGCGTCTGCATCCCCCCTGCTTGGGTGGTGCTCTGGAGCCAAGTTTCTAGCTCAGAAATGCCAGCTGTTGATACACATGTGCCTAGGGGCAATGTCTGTGTGCTGATTGACAAATACAGAAATATCGAGAGAGGCATAAGAGCCTTTTTGGGAGAGGGGGAGGATCAAGCCATTTTATTGAGGGGCTTTGGGCGAGGATCAAAGGGCTGGGAGGACAATGAGATCTGAAGTCCTCCTCCTGGCTGGAGTTTCCCCAGCTTCACAGTCACTGAACCTGCTGGGTTTTGATGCTTCATCAAAGTGTAGCATCTTACCCCAAGTCTGCCTTTGTGTACCGGCCCTAGATATATATATATATATTTTTGTTGTTGTTGTTGTTGGTCTCTGTTGCCTTTCACACGGACATTTAAAACTGTGTCTATTCCTTGAATTCTTTTTTTCTTCTGCCTTTTTTTTTTTTTTTTTTTAATATTGACACCCTAGACCTTCCAAGTGACTTCCAGCAACCCAGCTTCCCTGGTGCCTCAGCAGCAAGGAACCCGACTGCCAGTGCAGGAGAAGAGTTCAGTCAGTGGGTGCGAAAGATCCCCGGGAGTAGGAAGTGGCTCCCCATCCCAGTATTCCTTCATGGGGGATCCCATGGACAGAGGAGCCTGGCAGGCTACAGTCCATGGAGTTGCAGAGTCTCAGACATGGCTGAGTATGAAGGCTCCAGCAACCTCAGAGCATCTGTCTCTACTGATCGTGGGCTAGCACGGCTCTTACGGACTCTTCCCCCATGGCCCCACTTGAGTTTGGTCTGAGGCATCAACAATAAGCTGTTTTAAAAGTTTGGCTCAGAGATACTGATTTCCCGTGATGTGTAATTGATTATTTTTTTTCCCTTGGAATCTGGTTTCTAATCTTTCTATATAATTTTACAAGGAGGAATAAATTTTCCTCTACCCTTCTAGGTTCTTCTGGCTGGTCTCAGAAGTAAACTGACATGAGACAGACAAGCAGGAGAAAATCACACAGAAGTTTAGTAACTTGTATACATGGGAGGGACCCAGGAAAACGGAGCAACTCATCAAAACAGCCAAAATCCTCACTTTAAACACCATTTCAGCTAAAGAAAAAAAAGGATCTTGGGGACAATGGTTTGGGGCCTTAGAAGGGAGGAAGGCAGTTGACACAAAGATGGAAAAGCAAATGTTAGGTAAATAAATGTTTGTTGGGTCAGCAGAGACAATGGGACACAGGATTTTAACAAACAGACTGCTAGATTCCCCGTGTGCATACCTGGCTCATACCAGATTGTCTATGATGATGGCTCCCTTCCTGGAACAAGTCCTCTGTCTACATTCTTTAAATAGTCCATGTGCGTGCGTGCGTGCTTGCTCACTCGTGTCTGACTCTTTATGACGCATGGACTATAGCCTGCCAGGCTCCTTTGTCCATGGAATTTCCCATGGCAAGAATACTGGAGTGGGTTGCTGTTTCCTTCTCCAGGGGATCTTCCTGACCAAGGGATCGAACCTGTGTCTCCTGCATTGGCAGGCGGATTCTTTACCACTGAGCCACCAGGGAAGCCCAGACAGTCAGTGGGGGAAGGTCAGAGTTTCTTTCTGAGTCTTTTGGGCTTGATTGTTTCCATCTTGAAATAATCTTCATGCCAAAGAGAGATTTTAGGGTGGCAAATTTTGTTCCCCTACAGCTATATACCTTTATTCCTCTTGGAGCCTTACTGGTGTCTCAGAGAATGAAGAGAAACAGTTCTCAGCCTAAGCTAACTTTTCAAATCAAGTAGGGGAAAGGAGGGAATATTATGCGCATGTTTGTTGCATCTGCTTGGAACCTGACAGGATGCTTTAGTTTCTAGGAGGTAGCTTCTCTTTCTTAGGAACATGTCTTTGGAGGTTTAATCTCTTGTAGATTGATTCTTTTATATGGATTAAACAGTTTTTTTTATATAATCTTCAACAAGTTCCTAAGCTGCTACTTTTAAAACATTTATTTATTTTAAATTGTAGGATAATTGCTTTGCATTGTTGTGTTGGTTTCTGCCATACATCAACATGAATCAGCCATACATATACACACGTCTCCTCCCTCTTGAACCCCCCACCCCATCCCTTCCTCACCTCCACCCCATCCCACCCCTCTAGGTCATCACAGAGCACCATGCTGCGCTCCCTGCTATACAACGACTTCCCTTTAGCAATCTGTTTTACACATGACAGTGTATAAGTTTCAATGCGACTCTCTCAATTTGTCCCCCTTCTCCTTCCCCCAGTGTGTCCACAAGTTTATTCTCTTTGTCTAAGTCTCCATTCCTACCCTGCAAATAGGTTACTTAGTACCATTTTTCTAGATTCCATATATATATATGTTTGTGTGTGTTAATATATACTATTTGTTTTTCTCTTTCTGACTTAAACTTCACTCTGTATAATAGGCTCTAGGTTCATCCACCTCATTAGAACTGACTAAAATGTGCTCCTTTTTATGCTGAGCTGCTACTTTTTTTCATAGGCTTGTGTCCATTTTCTTTCCCTGGCCCTCTTCTGCCTCTGTTTCTTTGTGAAGAATCACAGGTAGTTGTGCAGAAACTGGAAGAAATACTTTGGTTATTCAGTAAACAATCTGAGCTGTTTCTACTAGAGCCTCTTTATCATTGAGTGATACTGGATTCACAAAAAGATTGAACATAGTGTTTAGTTTTTGGCCTAGTTTCCCTTTGTAGAAAAACATAATCTGTTTCGAGACCAGTACTGAATGTACTGGTTTTCTTATCTTAATTGGCGTTGGCAATTGTAGCCAAACTTCTTCCTTGGTAGGACATCAAAAGATGAAGCTGGCCTCTTGTTCTAGCAAGCAGGTCCAGATAATTTTGTTTTAGCAGATGTGCCTGACAGTTGTAGTAAGTAAAAGTCCCTTTATTTAGCTCCACTTTGGTGTAGTCACTGGGAGATTGAGAACAATAGGGACTCGGGTTTGGATAATGCAAGTGAAATATTTACCCTTGCTCATTTGTAGCTTTGAGACACAGACTGTTTATTTAATACGTTACATTGGTATAGACAGTCTAACTTTTTTTTTTTCCCTAAATTATTGTATTCTTTAAGCTTGTATCTAGTTTCTGCAGGCTTGGTTTCTTTTCTTTGAAGTTATGTTTGACCTTCTTAATGCAGGGTTAGTTTGTGGTACTTGTGCCATTTCACCTAAGGTGGTTAAATAAATATTGTTAAAGAGGATAAAAATTTAGGATAGGGCTTTATTCTAAATGTACCATTAAATCATACTTTTATGAGGCAAGATGGTGGTGACTTGAAGGGGCTGGAGGCAAGAGTATTTAATCTTGGTTCTGTCTCTAAATAGTTGTATGAACTTGGAAGTCATCAGAGCTGCTAACTTGCCTGATTCCTGGGGCACCATTACCACCATCTTCAATGTAACCCTACTGCTAGTGTTGCTTTTCCACAGAATATATGTGAATGGTGACTCCTAAAGTTGTGTAATTGAAAGCAGCACTATAAACCATAACTTATTTTCTGTAGGCCACAATTTTCTTACATACAGAATAAGCAGATTGTAAAGAATCTGCCTCCATTGAGGGAACTGTGGTTTCAATCGCTGGGTCTAGAAGATTCCCTGGAGAAGGGAATGGCTACCCCCTCCAGTTTTCTTGTCTGGTGAATCCATGGGCAGAGGATCCTGGCGGGCTACGGTCCATGGGGTCCCATAGGGTTGGACATGACTGAGCAACCAACACTTTCGTTTTCAGACTGGACTCAATGAACCCGGACACTTGAGGCAGTCATTAGTGTTCGTCAAGCCCTCTTCTGTGAGTGGGCCCTGTTTACAGGGGAATAGTAAAATTACCTTCGTTCTTAAGAGTAGTCTGTTTCAAGAGAAGTTCCTCTGTTGTAGTCTTTGGATTCATGAATAAACTGCTACAAGACTTCTTGGAACGTGCTTCAGGTGTCTGAACTGAATGGTTCTATTGTTGGAATTTGAGAGACATTTATTTAGGGACTACATTGACTGTTTTGTCAAGTCCGAATGTTCCTTGACTTACAGTGGTTCGACTTGATGGTGCAAAATAGTGTTAGTGTTTTCAGTAGAGGCCATATTTCGAATTTGGAGCTTTTCCTGGGCTAGTATCCTCTCTCCTGATGCTGGGCAGTGTCAGGCACCATCAGCCACGTGATCACGAGGGTAAACAACCGATACACTCACCTCTCTGTACCCAGACAGCCATTCTGTTTTTCATTTTCAGTGCAGTATTCAGTCATCTACATGAGATTGTACATTATTATAAGTTTTGTGTTAGATGGTTTTGTCCAACTGTAGGCTAATGGAAGTGTTCTGAGCAGTTTAAGGTAAGCTAGGTAAACTGTGATGTTTGGTGGGTGAGGTGTACCAAATGCATTTTCAATTTACACTGTTTTCAACTTCCATTGGGTCTATTAGCATGAAACTCCATCATAAGTTGAGGAAGATCTATAACAGCTTTGACACTAGTTATTCATGTTTTGAAGAGCAGATATGTTGACCTAAGATTCTAAATAAAGTGAAAGTGAAGTTTCTCAGTCGTGTCCGACTCTGAGACCCCCATGGACTATAGCCTACCAGGCTTCTCTGTCCATGGGATTTTCCAGGCAAAAGTACTGGAGTGGGTTGCCATTTCCTTCTCCAAAAAAAAAAAACCTCCCAAAAAACCTATATAAAGATGTACAAAAAAATCAAAAAGACACTTCACCAAAGAGGATCTACAGACAGCAAACAGCACTTGGAAAGATATCCAGTATCACTAGCCATTAATATTAATATATCAATATCACTACCCCATGGACTGTAGCCCTCTAGACTCCTCTGTCCATGGGATTTTCCAGACAAGAATACTGGAGTGGGTTGCTGTTTCCTTCTCCAAAGATTCTGAATAAATGACCTCCAAATCTTTTAATCTCAGTTTTTATGAAAAAAAAAAATGGTGATCAAAGAAGTACAATTTGCAAAGAATGTATGTTATTCCACTGGAATATAGATGTATCTTTAATATCTTGGTATTTAAATAAGATTCCAAAAGTAATTATAAATATTTAATGAAATGTGTAACACAAATGTATAATGTGGCAGTCTCTTCTACACCCCTGCTCAACCTAAGGGGATGGTGATAAACTCTTGAAATTATATCCTTCTAGAACTTTCTCTTACACAAATGTTACGTTGAAGATTTTTGAGTATTCATCTGAAGTTTAAAGGATATGAAATGCCTAAAAATTTATTAGTATAGGAAATGAGAAGTGAAATTGTAGGTAAATTAATGAAGATTATACCTTAAATCTGAGTTTTATATTTTGATATAGATGCTTACTTACCATCTTTTCTTCAAATATTTTGTTTGTTTGTTTCCAAATCACTTGAATATTCTGGTTTCTTTAATCCAGATGCAGTCACCCAGCAACCGTGAGTGCTGATTTAATCTGACAAGTGAAAGTAACTCCTGTTTCAGACCTGGTCTGGATAGGCCAGGAAGTTGCTTACTTCACAGAACACTTTGTTTTTGTTTTGAGTTTTACTGTAAGTGATGTACAGTATAGCCAAGAAACATACACGTTTTCTCTCTGTAAGGCTTAAAAAAATCTGTGATGTTTTGTTGGCAGAGAGTCCAAGGGAAATTCTTCACTTTGGAAAAAAACTAGTCATTATACCCAGCCGTATTACTGCTGCAAGGCTGAGCTGGTCTTTGAATAACCATGGTCCCTTGAGAGGATTCACTGATGGTCTGGTGGGCATTTCCTTCAGTGTGGTTGTCATCTCTGCATTGCGATATGAAGAAGACAGTCCCTACAGTGCAGCCAAGTATTTTTTTTTTTTTAACTTGAATGAGACATCACTTGCTTATGTTGATAGTTGTTGATTTTTATTTCTGAGAAATATGGGTAAGTTACCTTGACATGGTTGATTTGGGGCATTTAAATTAAGCAAAATGCTTGAGTTAATTATGTTTTAGAAGTGGTACTTTAAAAAAATGCTTTTTAAGTCAGATACCCTTTTTCATCCCCTTCTATTTGTGATATTTATCTTATTAAAACACCGCTATTTCAGGATAAATTCTAGAATGTGTGAAAGCCAAAGATTACTATGAACAAATGATCATATCAAAATGATCATTTTTTAGAGAAGAAAAGAGTTCAGCCCCTGTGATGCTGTGTTTTGTGTTTAACTTGCTAAATAAAAATTTCACACATTGCTTCATCAGAGTTCACGTTACCTAGTCAGTTTTTTAATATAATATATAATTTTATATATTGTAACTTTTCTATATTGTCACAACATGGTCATTTTATGGTTTTTTTTTTTTTTTAACACTTACAATAGCAAAAGTATGGAAGGAGATGATTCCAAATACACTTTAGTTCCTCTGTCATCTGAAGTGCCTGGATCCTTGGTTGTTTGGTCAGCTTTGCATTGTGATTCTGGTTATAACTCTGAGTCCGTGTGTGTGTGAGAGAGAGAGAGAGAGAGAGGGAAGAGGGTGGGAGGAAGGGAGGGAGGTGTGGAAGAAAGCTAGAAGTACTGAAATATTAATGATTTAAAATACTCTGAGTATGTTTAACCTGGCCATTTGACTTCCGTGCTATCTTAGCAACAAAATAAGAGAATTATGGAAACACAGCTTGGTTGTTTATGCTGTTTGATATGTTTAAAGAATATAGAATGTCCTGAAACGTAGATATTTGTAAAAGGAAAACATTAAAACATTCTATTTAGGAGAATTTCTGACTAAGCTTTCAGGAATGTGATTTTAAGAGTCTGTGAGTGTGTGGGGTCTTCCACATGCTGGTTTGAGGTTTTAGGAAATTCTTCAGCCAGAAAGTCTTGGAATAAAAGGACATTTTTGGAATAAAGGCCAGAGATCTGAATTCTTGAAGCTCAGGAGGTTATTAACAGGCTTTGTGTTGACTCTTCTAGCAGATTCTTCTTCAGTGGTGGTGTCCTTATCCTAATCAGCCAGGGCTTCACTCTCTCTGCCCCTCTTGCAAGTGTTGTTGTTTAGTTGCTAAACTGTGTCCAACTCTTCTGCTTCCTCTGTCCATTGGATTTCCTGCAAGTGTGGATTTATCTATAAAAGACTAACTATGCCATAGTCCTTTCATATCTGTGGAAGATTGTTTTCAGGACCCGAAGACACGAAATCTGTGGATACTCCAGTCCCTTGTATAAAATGGGGTAGTATTTGCGTGTAACCTATGCACATGCTCTCATATATTTCATATCATCTGTAGATTACTTATAATATCTAAAATAATGTAAATGCTGTGTAAATAGCTGTAAGTAGAATATTAATGCTATGTAAATATTATATAAATAGAATATTAATGCTATGTAAAAAATTGCCAGTGGGTAGCACATTCAAAGTTTGCTTTTTTGAAACTTTCTGGAATTGTTTTCCAATATTTATCTGCTGTTGATTGAACCCATGGATTTAGATTCCACAGATATGGAGGGCCAACTGTATTGTGTAGTAATAAGTATAGAATAGTCTGTTTTCAGATGTCAGTTCTCATTCAGATGTGACCATAGATTTAAAATTATTTAACCACAAGGCTCAAACAGACTATCAGCTAATTGTTTAATCTTTATTTATTAGTGTAAAAATGGTTTGTTTGTTTGTTTTCCCCTTGGGATACTTTAATTTTTATGGTGTGTTTCATGTCCATTTTGAGTGCCATCTGTTTACTCTGTTACCTGCTGAGAGTCTTATTACTGGGGTTATTTGAGGATCTTCTGTTAGGACAGTTGGGAATACTATTAATAGATCCTTCCTATAAACATGTTCTAATCAATGAAATAGAAGATCTTAAAGATATTTTAAATACAAACGTCATATGGTTTTGGGCATGGATGGGGGATGAGGTGATATATTTTTGTTGAAGTAGTTTTATTTTATCAAGGCATAAACGAAGTTTCACTGGTAGCTTTTACTATTGAGTAGTATTTTCACTTAAAAATTCTAAAGTTGAGTTGATTTAGAAAGAAATGAATTAATTTTCCTTGAGTGATTAAGCAATATGTCCCTGTGCCCAATACCATATTCATTGTAACTTAGATCTTTTATTCCTTCTGTGAATCTCTCCTTTATTTGTTGCTTGGAATGGTTAAAAAGCCTTTTTGCAGTTAGTGCTCCCAGAATCAATATCCTAAACTCATGTCAGCTTATTTAAAGAAAAATAGAATATTATAAAATACTTAGAAAATTTATACTGAAAGCTGAAATCTTTTTTTTTGCATCCTTCCAGTTTTATTTGTGCAGTTTTTCAATATATTTGCTGTGGCTTCCATCTTAAAAATATGAACACAAATGAAGTAGTCTTTTAAGCTCATGTGTGTGTCTGCAGTCACGTAATTGGGTGCTTACTGTGCGCCAGGCTCTCTGCTGCAGAAAGAACAGAGGTGAACGTTTTTAAACTCCATCTGGCTTTTTGTCCCCTTTTCATCCCGACACTGCTGCGCTGGTTCAGGTCTCTCCCAATATATCCTGCTGTCGCTCTTTGCTCACTGGGACATCTTCCCCTCTCCAGCCAAACCAAAGTATTAGTGTCTTCTTAACAGCTTTGGCAGACTCGCACCATTCCCAGAATAGAATTCAAATTGTGGAACATTCCCAGTGGCTGTTCTTCACCCTTTCCATCTGGAGCCACTTTGAGCTTTGTAGCCTTCCCAGTCTCTCCAGCCCTTTCCTACTTTAGAGCCAGTTGGATTCCTTCTGCTACATTGCCTGTCTTTCCATTTATACTTGATAGTTTTCCCCAGCTTCACTAGGCAAACAGATCTCTCAGCTGTGGTCTGTTCATCCTTCTGTTGTATTGGTCTGTTGATCTTTTCTTTAGGAAGGCACTCATCTTGTTGTTACATCTCATGTCCCAGACAAAGGCCCACAGTCAAGTCTACAGCAGCCCCAGAACCTGACTGCCCAGCACATGGGAGACAGGAAAGGCATATTTCAAATAATATCCCTAATTGTATTCATCTTGTGATTTTAGTGGTCTTCAACTTTGGATTACATACAAATTTTAGTCCAGGATCCAAAATTTTAGTCATGAATCACGCTTCAAGTGGACCATTCAAGGAGTTTGATTCACCAAAAAGCAAAACCAGACTGAAAGTAAGCTTGATAGACCATCTTTAAGAAAACAAATTAAAATTTTCAGTTACATCAGGGTAGTTCAGAGTGGTCCACAAGCTTTCCTTAAAGTCTACAAGCCCACCTCCATAGTTGTCAGAGCAATCACATCTATGTCGTAACATAGATGCTTCGCTGGTGGCTTAGACGGTAAAGTGTCTGGCTGCAGAGCAGGAGATCTGAGTTCGATCCCTGGGTTGGGAAGATCCCCTGGAGAAGGAAATGGCAATCCACTCCAGTACTCTTGCCTGGAAAATTCCATGGACTGAGGAGCCTGGTAGACTACAGTCCATGGGGTTGCAAAGAGTCAGACATGATTGACTGATTTCACTTTCATGTCTTAACAGTGAAGATCTCCCCTCGAGAACTTCTCCCCAGAGTCTAGCAAGGTACTCTCAGAAAGGATCTGAGATTGAGACCTCCTGGCTTCTAGAAAACCTGGTCTTCTAAATACAGGATCTAGTCCCTTGGTAGTGACGAGTAGAGCATTGGGTCTGTGGTTAAATCGGACAGAGGTGGCTGTTTGTCTGGCACTCTCCACTTCTCCCCATCTTTTATGTTTATAGGATTTTTAGCCAGGTGTAGCTACCCTGTATTGGTGTCCATGCCTCAGCCTGCCTTATGGGCAGGTGTGGCTGGATGGTCAGGTTTTGGCCACTGACTTCAGTGTGCTGTGTTATCTGGACTTAACTTTCATATTTATTGCCTCTGGACCCTTTTGTCCTATTCAAGGAAACACAGATAATGCCATTTGGGGCCTAGGTTGAGGTCATGCACAGGAGAGGAATGAGAAAGGTCCCTAACAGGTGGGTCTCTTGACCCTGGACAACCTATGCAGACTTTTGTCTGAGACAGAAATAAACTTGCCTTTTGCCACTTATTTGAGGTTTTCTGTCTGCTGTGGCTGGACTTTGAATCCTAAATCCTATTGTATACTTTATGAGTCTGGGCAAGGAGTGTTTAGACAGGGGAAGTAGGAACTGCCAGGAACCATTGTACATTCTCTGGAGGGGCAGAGATTAGGTTGATTACAGCTTAAGAGGATTTAAATGTCAGATTAGTGTTAAGATTCCACAGGTCATTTTTAAGGTCTCTTCTAACCCTGAGAGTCAGTGACTTTGAAGTGTTGAGCTTTGCTTTAATAAATTATGGTATTTGTTCATTTCCAAGACATATATTTTTGCATTTTAATGGTTCTGACGCAAGGATGTGTTTTATAAGAGGGACTTTCTTCATTTGACGGCACTGGGTCTCCATTTCTGAGTGCAGGCTTTCTCTAGATGTGGTGAGCGGGGGCAACTCTAGTTGTGGTGGCTTCTCTTGTTGCAGAGCGTGGGCTGTAGACACTCGGGCCTCAGGAATCACAGCACATGGGCTCAGGAGTTTCGGTGCACAGGCTTTCGCTGCCCTCGGTATGTGACATCTCCCCATATCAGGGATCCGACCTGTGACCCCTGCATTTGCAGATGGATTCTTCGCCACTGTAGGGGAGCCTACAGCATGTCTGGGACTGTAGAGAAGTCTGGGGTACTCTTGGCTTTGAAATGTAGTTAGAACAGAACCTGACATTTGACCTTGATGGTCTTTAGGTGTCCTTAAGAGTGGCTGAGTTAGCAGGACAATGTTGAAGCGTGACTGCTGGCTTAAGGTGAGCAGAGACACTGTCAGGATAATGCAGCCACAAAGTCACTAGTTTTAGGTTCAGGAAGAGGCCCCTTGCAGCTCAAGTTTGGGTTTCTTCTTGGAGTCCTGTCTGTAGTCTCACTGGCTTCTCCTGATGCTCAGCTGCAGAAAAGCCAAGCTGTTGGGGGTTTTAAAAGGAACTAAGACAGCAGCCTTGTTTGATAAGAGGCTTCGTAATGGAAGGAGAAAAGAAGATAAATAGAAAGGGTTCAAAATAATTATTTTACCTAACAGAGGATGAGATGGTTGGATGACATAACTGACTCAACGGACATGAGTCTGAGCAAGCTCTGGGAGATGGTGAAGGACTGGCATGCTGCAGTTCATGGGGTCGCAAAGAGCTGGAAACAAGTGAACAACAAACTCCTTAACTTTTTATCAAATGTTGAGAGTTTAGGAAGATAAGTAGTGCTCAGAGGCTTATGTAAAAGAAAAAGCCCACTCTGTTCTCAGAGACAGTCATGTTTCTTCTCTCCACTGTTTCTTGTGTTTCCTTTCATCTCTTAAATCAAAATGACTATGAATAGTATCTCTGTGATCCAACTGGCATTTTATGATGTTTCTTTTTGTTTGTTTGTTTTATAAAATAAAAGTACATTTTTATAAAGAAAAAGCTCAGTATTGAAGGCTCAGACATTTGGGGGATACTGGAAGGGTATTTGTCCCACTTCTTCCTCCCATCATTTGTGAAGGTAGGGTGAAGGAAGAGCGGGCAGGGAGACTTTCCTGCCTGAAGGTCTCTCTTCAGGGGCTGCCTGGCTGCTAGTTGGTTTGTCTTTGTGCGCCCCTTGCCTGCCTTCAGCACCCTTGCCCAAGTCCTCTGCTGTGCAGTGGGCAACAAGGCACCTCAGCTGGCAAAGAGGCAGGTGATGATGGTGGAGGCAACAACGAATGGCCATGTGCTGGTGGGCCAGCCAGAGGGACGTGGGCGATGTTTCTTTTTTTTGTTTTGTTTTTAGTTTTAATATCTGACAGAAACAGCTCACATCCTTCAAAACACTCTCACATTTCTCTCTGTTCAGTTTCTCAGTTGGTGCCAACTTCCCAAAGCTGGTTAGCTCTGTTTTCCCACAGACATCCTTGTCAGACCGCTGACTTCCGGCTGCCCTGGAGGACACAGCCGTCACCTGGGCTTTTCCTGGGAGTGCTTCCTTTTTCTCCTCTTGGACTTTCTGTTTCCTCCATGATACCCCTCTTTGGTTTAATTCCTCACGTTGGCAGCATTCCGCCTGCTGTAGATTTCCTGAGAAAACATGTAGGAGAGAGAAGCGTGAGGCTTTGTGTGCCTAAAGACCCTTTTATTCACACTCAAGTTGGATTCGTGGCTTGGCAGGATTGGAATTCCTATTTGAACATTTCTCTCAGAACTTTGAAGATATCACTTCATTTGTCTTCTAGCTTTCAGTATTAATATGGTAAAGTCTGCTATTCTGATACCTGGTCTTCTGTAAGTCCTTTTTAAAAAAATATTGTTTATGTATTTTAATTGGAGAATAATTACCTTGCAATATTGTGATGGTTTTTGCCATCCATCAATATGCATCAGCCATAGAATGTATTTGTCCCCGCCATCCTGTACCTTCCCACCTTCCTCCCCATCCCATGCCTCTCGGTCGTCACAGAGCGCCAGCTTTGGTTGCCCTTGGTCGTACATCAAACTCCCCCTGGCAGTTTTGCACGTGGTATTGTGTCTGTGTGAGTGCTTTTCTCGTGAACCATCCCACCTTTCTCCTCTCCCACAGAGTCCAAAAGTCTGTTCCGTACCTTTGTGTCTCCTTTGCTGCCCTGCACTTAGAGTTGTCAGTAACCATCTTTCTAGACTCCATATATATGTGTGAATATACAATATTTGTCTTTCCCTTTCTGACTTACTTCACGCTGTATAATAGGCTCTAGGTTCATCCACCTCATTAGAACTGGCTCAAATGTGTTCCGTAAGTCCTTTTCATAGCATGGAGTGAAGCCACAGGCATGACCCCAGACTGTCTAGGGTTGCCTCCTTCTAACTACACGACTACGGCAAGTTATGTAACTCTCCGTGCCTCAGTTTCCTCACATGTGAAGTGAGGATAATAGTACTTGATGCCTCTGAAAGCTTGTTTGTAGATTATACAAGAAGTATGTATGGTGCTTGGAACTGCTGTTTGTGTGTAAGAGTCGTATAGTGGCTGCTATTTGTCACTAAAATCTAACTTTTCTGAAACATCAGTGACATGCAGTGATCAAATCTTGTTCATTTATTGTGCAGAGCAAACAATGTACCTCTTCAATCTGGAGGCTTTAGTTCATCAGCTCTAGGAAGAATTTGTATTATTTCTTTAATTATATTTTACTACAAAATTTTTCTTTTCCCTCTTATAATACTATGAGTTGAATGCTGGATCACTTGGATGAATCTTTAATTTAAAAAAAAATCCTTTTTCATTTTTGTGAAAATTTCTGAGCTAGTTTACATTTCTGAGCTAGTTTGTTAGATTATATCTTCTGAAATTTTTTATTATGACTTTCACATTGATTTCTGAGCATTCTTATATATCCTTATATTTTTAAAAATAAGCACAGTGTTAGCATGGATATATATTTCAGGCTATTAATTACAGATTTTCTAATTTTCTCTTGCCAGCATGGCGTCAATTTCCTCTGATAATTTTTTTTTATTATTTGTTTTTCTTTTATATCAGAATGTCCTCAAATATTGAGTTGATGCTTGGCTTCCTTTTTAAGGTTGATCGTCTCAGAAAGCTCAGAAAACTGTCTTTGGGGCAGGCTTTACCCTGGGAGGCATGATAATGTGAAACCTTTGGTGTCAGTATCTCTAGGTCTTTTTCTCTGTTCTTTCCAAGCATTGTTCTCTTGCAAAGAATGATCTTATCCTTTGCCTGGGCTGTTTAAGCCTGGCGATGATAAGCTTTTTATGGAGCTGTGGACAGGAAGTGCATTGGTAGTCCTACCATTTTATAGGAAAAATTTCACTAAACTTCCCTGTTTGTACCCACCATGCCTTATCCTCACCGTCTTCTGGGTCTAGTGGCTCTAAATGGGGGTGTTTCACCCATTTCTTCTAAGATCATATGGCTGTTGCCAGAGTCAGGACAGTTGTCTAAATGTACAGGGTAGAGGTGGGGACCTGGGCGGAGGAGGTGTTTAGTGAATCCTTATAGAGAATTATAATTCCTTATAGCTCACTCATTGGAAAAGATCCTGATGCTGGGAAAGATTGAAGGCAAAAGGAGAAGGGGGCAGCAGAGGATGAGATGGTTAGAGAGCGCCACCCACTCAATGGACACGAATGTGAGCAAACTCTGGAAGATAGTGAAGGACAGGGAAGCCTGGTGTACTGTGGTCCATGGGGTCACAAAGAGTCAGACACGACTTAGTGATTGAACAACAGAGACCTACAGATAGTCTCCCTATCACAAGCACTGCCTGCCCACCTTCTGTTGTCTGTGTGTCTAGTTCCTGGGTCCCTCTGGGTTTGTGCAGCCTGTCTGCCTTGCACCCTGCAGTATGTTCTTTGCAAACTTGTTTGACTTCTCTGTACTCTAGTAAGTCGTTTCTGCCCTCAGATATTGAGGTTTGTGATTAACGTGTCACATGATAGTGGATTTTTTGTTATTCTTATTTTTCCCTTTGCAGGTAAACAAATATTTTTAAAATTGATTATAATGATTTCAGACTAGAAAAAGAGTAAGCGTCCTGTATCAAAGTCACGTGTCTTCATATGTGGAAGGATGACTTTGTGTTTTAGGGAGAATGGGGGAAAGTGCTACTTGTGTTCATTTTTACTTACACAATGAAACATGCTTGTCAATGTTGCTTTGCTCATTGGCACTTTTACCATAACTTTCTGTGTCACTTTTGTGTGATGGTGTGTGTGCATTGCTTTTGCTACCATCATCCTCAAGGTTAAGTTTGGCATTTGACTCTTTTATATCTGCTTGTGAGTTTCAGATGAAAAGACTTTGAAGCTTTGAGCTTAAATAGGAGTCTGTTCTTTTGATTTTTTATTGTTAAATTTATATGCATTGAAATTCTAAACTGAGGTATTAACCACAATATTTATAATAAAAAAGGTAAATCTCTTTCCACTGTTGCTGGAATTGTTAGTTGAATTGTTAGTTGCTACCTGGGTTAACTTTCCCAAAGGTAAAGATAGTCTTGGATTAAAACCAAGATCTTGACCTCAAATCATTTCTTTTCACTGCTACTCATCCTTGAAGTGAAGGACAGTTTAAACTTTTGCTGCCTTTACAAGCAGGGAGAGAAACATCTGGAGGAGCTATAATCTTTCTTGTCACTGGCTGTGCACCTGGAGTGCAGGTGTGTGTGGAAGGGGGCAGCGAGGATAGATTGTCACCATCTGGGCAACAGGGAGCACTTTGAGTGGATGGGTGAAGAGTCATTATTTTGCCCATTAGAGAGAAAAGGTATACTTATCTGCAGGCTGTGGCTATGGAGGAGGACTTGTGTTGCTGGCATGGGCGTCCCTGGTGGCTCAGATGGCTTGATCCCTGTGTTGGGAAGATCCCCTGGAGAAGGGAATAGCAACCCTCTCTAGTATTCTTGCCTGGAGAATCCCATGAACAGGAGAGCCTGGTGGGCTATAGTCCATGGGGTTGCAAAGAGTTGGACACAACTTAGGGCAATGCTTATGCTCCAGGAAGGGTTAAAATGCCATCCCTAGGCTGCCTGGGAACCCAGTCATCATTTATGGGTGTGTGTGTTTAAAACAATGGAAACTGTGTTCTGAATTCCATACAACCAACCTGGAAAAGGACTTCAGTGATGCACTGTTTTTCTAGAACAGACTTGTAGTAGTTTGTAACAAAAGCAACACAGACTACTTGGCTTAAATTGATAGAAACCTATTCTCAGAGCTCTGAAGGCCAGAAATTCAAAGCCAAGGTGTCCGCAGGACCTGCCCACCCGGAGCTTTTGAGGGAGGGTGCATCTTTGCCTCTTCTAGCTCTGGGTGGCCTCGCTTGCTCGTCAATGTAAGTCTATAGTCTCTGCCTCCACTTCACGTGGCCCTCTTCCCCCTGTGTCTCTGTTCCTTTAAATGGCATTTCTCTCTCTTTGCATGCTCCTTCTCTTATATGGACTGATGTTGAATTAGGGCCCGCACTAATGACTTTAATCTTAACTTGATCACATTCATAAAGACCCTATTTCCAAATAATGCCCATTCGTAAGTCTCTTTTTGAGACACACAATGCAACCTGTAACAGCAGTTTAATAACAGGAGTTGCTGTTGGGCCTGCTCCAACAGACTAAGTCAATCAAGCTTCCCAGAGAAAAGGAAAATATTTTTCTAAAGCATGTGATCTTAAAGAGTGGGCTGAACAACCATAATATCAAAAAGACCAATTGAAAAATGGGCAAAGGACTTGAATAGACATTTCTCTAAAGAAAATAAACAAACGGTCAGTATGCATGTGAAAAGATGCTCCACATCATGAGTCATTAGGCAAATACAATTCAGAGCCACAGTGATATATCACTTCATACCCAACAGGATGGCCGTTATATCTTAAAAAAGTAAAAAGAACAAAGGAATATGTTTTGGTGAAAATGTAAGTAAATTGGAATTCTTCATTGCTGGTGAGAATGAAAAATGGTACAGATGTTGTGGAAAACAGTTCTGATTCCTCAAAAAGTTAAACGTAGAATTACCATGTGAGCCAGCAGTTCCACTTGGTATATACTCAACAGAACTGCAGACAGGGTCTCAAAGGAAGAGATCATCTGTATGCCATGTTCCTGGCAATATTGTCCACAGTGGTCAAAGGGTGGAGGCAACCCAAGTGTCCATCCATGGATACCTGGATAAATAAAATGTGGCTTATAAGTACAGTGGTATATTATTCAGCCTTAAAAAAGACAAGGAAATTTTGACACATTTTGCAACAGTGTTGAACCGTGAAGACAGTGTGCTAAGTGACTCAGTTCAGTTCAGTTCAGTCACTCAGTCGTGTCCGACTCTTTGCGACCCCATGAATCACAGCACGCCAGGCCTCCCTGTATATCACCAACTCCCGGAGTTCACTCAGACTCGCATCCATCGAGTCAGTGATGCCATCCAGCCATCTCATCTTCTGTCGTTCCCTTCTCCTCCTGCCCCCAATCCCTCCCAGCATCAAAGTATTTTCGAATGAGTCACCTCTCCGCATGAGGTGGCCAAAGTACTGGAGTTTCAGCTTTAGCATAATTCCTTCCAAAGAAATCCCAGGGCTGATCTCCTTCAGAGTGGACTGGTTGGATCTCCTTGCAGTCCAAGGGACTCTCAAGAGTCTTCTCCAACACCACAGTTCAAAAGCATCAATTCTTCGGCGCTCAGCCTTCTTCACAATCCAGTTCTCAAATCCATACATGACTACTGGAAAAACCATAGCCTTGACTAGACTCAAGCTGGTCACAAAATGACAAGTGTAGTGTGATTCCTCTTCTATAAGATACCTAGAGTAGTCAGATTCATAGATAATAGAACGCTGGTCACCAGTGGTGGGTGGTGTGGGGAGAGGAGAATGGGGAGTGAGTGTTTAATGGGCACAGAGTCTCAGTTGGGAAAGATGAAAACATTCTGGAGTGGGGTTGCACAGTGTTGTGAGTATACTTAATGCTGTGTGTCCATGTAGCCCACCAGGCTCCTCGGCCCATGGGACTCTCCAGGCAAGAATACAGGAGTGGGTTGCCACTTCCTTCTTCAGGGGATCTTCCCAACCCAGGGATTGAACTCACATCCCTCCCATCTCTTGCATTGGCTGGTGAGTTCTTTACCACTGAGCCACCAGTGAAGCCCACTTATCACTATATAACTGTACAATTAAGGAAAAATGCTGTGCATATTGTACCACTGTTTTAAAAAGTGGACCTTGTAGAGTCACAGATTTAAGCTGGGAACTAAAAGAAAAATAAAACTGGGTAACAATTCACTGAACTGTCCAGTAAGGAATACCTCTATTCTTGAGCTGGGTTCTGGACACCTCTATTCTTGAGCTGAGTTCTGGACCAATGGAGGAGTATGGCAGAGTCAAGTCAACTGGCCTTTAAACTATCAAATCACCCTTGTTAAAAGTCTTTCGGGAGGCCAAGTTCCCACATGAGATAAGTGAGTGAAAGTCGGTCAGTTGTGTCCGACTCTGACGCCATGGACTGTAGCCTGCCAGCCTCCTCTGTCCATGAAATTCTCCAGGCAAGAATACTGGAATGCATTGCCATTCCCTTCTCCAGGGCATCTTCCCAACCCATGGAGTGAACCTGGGTCTCCCCTGTGGCAGGCAGATTCTTTACCATTTGAGCCACCAGGGAAACCTGAAGAGGGGTCCTAACAGCCCCCAGAATTCGGTTCTCCTGGTCACTGTAGGGCTGTCCTGGAGTGGGGGGTCCTGTGCTCCCCACAGGCCAGCTCACTCCCAGGAGACAGTGGGCAGAGCTCAGCCAAGCCTGCGCCATCTGCTTGTCCCCATTTCTCCAGGCAGATATAGTACTGTCCATCCTCAGGGCAGGATGAAGGTAAAGGTCAGATGGACGCCGAGGATAGACTTGAGTTCCCATGTGAAGGGAACAGATTCCCCTCCAGCCTCTCTGCTTCTGGGTCTCTTCACACATTGTACTTTGAATCTAACCCATGGTTAACCAGGGCCTTGCTCGTACCCTCAAGGAGCTGCTCCCCAGTGAAACCTCTCTCCCTTTGGGTATTTTTCTAGCACAGGTGGGCATCTGGGCAGAGAGTTTGGAGGCTCTGATGGATGCATTAATTACATCGACTCTGGCCGCTCTGTACCTGGGGCTTAATTTTACTTTCCTCTTTCTAATCTCAGATGGTATAAAGCCATGTTGTCCCACAAAGTACAGTGAGTTCCCATGACAGAGTTAAATTGCCAGTAACATGTGTGTGTGTGTGTGTGTGTGTGTGTGTGTGCACGTGCTTAGTCATGTCTGACTCTTTGTGACCCCATGGACTATAGCCCACTAGGCTCCTCTGTCCATGGGATTTCTCAGGCAGGAATACTGGAGTGGGTTGCCATGCCCTCCTCCAGGGGATCTTACTGACCCAGAGATTGAACCCACGTCTCTTGTGTCTCCTGCATCACAGGCAGATTATTTACAGGGGGGCCACCTGGCAAGGCTGCCAATAATATAGTGACGATGCCTAAATTTTATTATAAACCTCTACCACTGTCATGATTCTAGAGGAAAGTTAATTGTAGAATTGCCTAACTTTACAAGTTAAAGTTCAAATATGTTACAGAAGTGAGGGTTCAAAGTCAAATTTTCATGGCCCTTTCATATATTCATTAACTCAACAGTTTGTTTATTGAAAACCCACTCTGTGTACTCTTCCAAGTATTGGGGATATTTTGGTGAATAAACCAGACCCAAGGGAGAAGAAATCCTGTCCTTCTAGAGCTTTCTTTCCAGAGACTTTGAATTAAAAGACCAGAATTCAGTTTCAGTAAATATCCTTACCGGTATCCAGGGCTTCCTAGGTGGCTCTAGTGGTCAAGAACCCGCCTGCCAATGCAGGAGATACAGGTTCAATCCCTGGGTCAGGAAGATATCCCGGAGGAGGGTATGGCAACCCACTCCAGTGTTCTTTCCTGGAGAATCCCATGGACAGAGGAGCCTGGCGGGCTACAGTCCATGGGGTTGCAAAGAGTCAGACATGACTGAAGCAACGTAGCACACCAGTATCTTACTCAGGTTCTGTCAGGCTAAAGTGGTCTCAGAATCTAGATGGACTTCATGTTCTTCCAGAAAACACAGCCTGAGTTCTTCATAGAAAGGGCTGTCATCACTGCCAAGTTGTGAGTTCAGCAGCCAGAGTGTGAAGGGCACACAAGTGACCCCAGTATCATCTTGTCCCTTTTTCCCCTTCCCAAACTACCACATTCTGAGAACAACCCAATCGCCTAACCCTGAAATAGTAATACAGGGAAAGTTTATCCGAGCTGTAGTTTCTAAAATGTTTCTGAAGGTCACTGCTCTGCACTAGGAAAGCCCCCACCTAGGACACGCCTTACCCTCTCTTTTAAGCAGACATTTTCATGTTTGTGCTGCTAACAGCTTAGTGCTTCTGCCTCTTTTCTGGATTTACTTAAATATAAGAAATCTGAGTCTTACGGAGGATTTACTCCTAGTATTTAATTAACCAATCAAGGAGGAATTGGAAACACTTTGGGGTGTGTCTGTGTGTTGGGGGGCTGGTGTTGTGATTCTTGAAACTTCTGAAAACCCACATGGATTCCTGTTCACCAGAGCCCATCCACATTCCCACATTGTCTCTGAATGGGTTTGTTTTTCAATGGCTAAATCATGTCCGACTCTATGTGACCCCAAGGACTGAAGCACTCCAGGCTCCCCTGTTCTTCACCATCTCCTTGTGATTGTTCAAACTCATGTCCATCGAGTTGGTGATGCCATCCAACCATCTCGTCCTCTGTTGTCCCCTTCTCCTCCTGCCTTCCATGTTTCCCGACATGAGGGTCTTTCCCAGTGAGCCGGCTGTTTGAATCATGTGGCCAAAGTATTGGAGCTTCAGCATCAGTCTTTCCAGTGAATATTCAGGGTTGATTTAGAATTAATTGACTGGTTAGAATGGAATTGGGGGTGACTTGTCTAGCACCACCTGCCAGATCTGTTGCTAACAGTTGAAAGCCAGAAACATTCTCGTTTTCCGTGGGGCACACAGGAATCTTCTGCTTTGCTGTCACGAGCGAGGCATGTATTCTGTAGACCACCAAAGTCTGAAAGGGCCATCACGACTCTCTTCCCTACAGTTGTAGTTGAGTCTCACCTGAGCTTCCCGCCAGCTGTCTCCTGGGTCTGCTGGAGCCTCTGCTTTCGCCCATGTCTGCCAGGCCCTGTTTGAGGTCCAGCTGGGTGCCCCACATGGAGAGGCCACCGACAAACAGCCTGCCCTCAGGCCTCCACCCAAGTGGCTTTGTTTCAGACAAGGGTCCCTGGCCCCGTACTCTTCAAGATGCAGACTTGTGCAGCCTCCTTCCCTGGAAACAGGCAGTCTCCCACGGACCCAGCTCCTGTGTGTTGGAGCTGCTCACTCAGGTCAGAAGAATGTACAGATTTAGGCTTAAAGCCTCTCGCCCAGTCTGTGTTATTTACAACCAACCTTCCAGCTGCAAAGTGAGCTGGATTACAAGATCATTGTTGTGTTAGTCCCTCAGTCGTGTCCAGCTCATGAACTGTAGCCCACCAGGCTCCTTTGTCCATGGAGTTTTCCAGATGATAATACTGGAGTGGGTTGCCATTGGATTACAGGATAGAGGCTGCAACTGCCAGTGTGATAAAACCTCTGGCAGTGCCTTGAGCCTAAGTACCTTCCACTGGGGCCAGGGCAGGAGCCCCAGTTTCCCCACATGGGTTTTACTCCCACACACATTCAGTTCAGTTCAGTCGCTCAGTCGTGTCTGACTCTTTGCGACCCCATGAATCACAGCACGCCAGGCCTCCCTGTCCATCACCAACTCCTAGAGTTCACTCAGACTCACGTCCATCGAGTCAGTGATGCCATCCAGCCATCTCATCCTGGGTCGTCCCCTTCTCCTCCTGCCCCCAATCCCTCCCAGCATCAGAGTCTTTTCCAACGAGTCAACTCTTTGCATGAGGTAGCCAAAGTACTGGAGTTTCAGCTTTAGCATCATTCCTTCCAAAGAAATCCCAGGGCTGATCTCCTTCAGAATGGACTGGTTGGATCTCCTTGCAGTCCAAGGGACTCTCAAGAGTCTTCTCCAACACCACAGTTCAAAAGCATCAATTCTTTGGCGCTCAGCTTTCTTCACAGTCCAACTCTCACATCCATACATGACTACTGGAAAAACCATAGCCTTGACTAGATGGACCTTAGTTGGCAAAGTAATGTCTCTGCTTTTGAATATACTATCTAGGTTGTTCATAACTTTTCTTCCAAGGAGTGTCTTTTAATTTCATGGCTGCAGTCACCATCTGTGGTGATTTTGTAGCCCCCCAAAATAAAGTCTGACACTGTTTCCACTGTTTCCCCATCTATTTGCCATGAAGTGATGGGACCGGATGCCATGATCTTCTGAATGTTGAGCTTTAAGCCAACTTTTTCACTCTCCTCTTTCACTTTCATCAAGAGGCTTTTGAGTTCCTCTTCACTTTCTGCCATAAGGGTGGTGTCATCTGCATATCTGAGGTGATTGATATTTCTCCTGGCAATCTTGATTCCAGCTTGTGTTTCTTCCAGTCCAGCGTTTCTCATGATGTACTCTGCATATATGTTAAAAAAGCAGGGTGACAATATATAGCCTTGATGTACTCTTTTTCCTATTTGGAACCAGTCTGTTGTTCCATGTCCCGTTCTAACTATTGCTTCCCGACCTGCATACAGATTTCTCAAGAGGCAGGTTAGGTGGTCTGGTATTCCCATCTCTCTCAGAATTTTCCACAGTTTACCCCTTCTTAATTTCTGATGGTTTGCTGCCTAGTGTGACATATTTGCAGTTTTGAGAGGCCTTAATAATTAATACCTTGTTTTTGAGATGGCTATTCAGACTGGCCTGGAGAATCCCATGGTCAGAGGAGCCTGGTAGGCTGCAGTCCATGGGGTCGCAAAGAGTCGGACACGACTGAGTGGTTTCACTATATGCAGATGGCTGAGCTGATGGTTACAGTATAGACACTCTCCTGCAGTGGTTTGTGAAAAAGCACAGTCCAAAGTCCCACGAGCTTCCTTGGGTTGCCGGAGCCACTGCAGCCCTTCCTGGGGGATTCTGTCGCTGCCCCCTCACCCTGACCTCACGCCACCCCATCCAGCACCTGGGGGCCCGCTCCAAAAGCATGGGCTCTGCTCCAAAGCGTGGCCAACACATGGTCAGGGTTAGCTGCTGATTCTCGGGTACTCTCCTTCTTCCTCTCTCTGGTTATGAACCATCTGAGAAATAGGAAACAGAGTAAGGTGGCTAGATGATTACAGGTGAATTACATTTTCAGATGTCCCGCCACTGTAGGGACAGGAACAGAATAGAGCTTGTGTTCTCTATGGGCAATGGGGCTGAGACTAGGGTGAAGAGAGTGAGGCCGGAAAAACCTCAGTGATCAAGATAAATATTTAATGCACTATTTTAAAAAATCAGAATGTTAAGAAAAAAGCAGAAACAAAATCTCAAATTTAAAATGAAGATAGGGTCAGCATTACTGACTTTTGCCTTGCTTCAGGATCCAGTGGGGGCTGTTACTGAGTCTCTTAAATTTAGTGCCCAAGGCAAATGCCACCCTCATCATTACTAGTCCTCACCCAGCTGGTTCTTCTGAATTTGTGGAATCCAGTCACATTCCTGCTTCTGGATGGAATGAGTAAAAGCACAGAAGAGGGGCAGGAATGTGGCATTAACTGAACTCCCTCCATGTGGAAGGAATAAACTCAAGTAGGATTTAGAAGCAACGTAAACTCTGTGACTATAAAAAATTTTTCCAGTTATTTTCTATAGAGGGCATAGTAGCTGTCTGAGCTGCTAGTTCACTTTTGTAGTGTCTGGCTCTTTGCGGCCCCGTGGACTGTAGCCCCCAGACTCCTCTGTCCATGTGATTCTCCAGGCACGAATACTGGAGTGGGCTGCCATTCCCTCCTCCAGAGGATCTTCCCAACCCAGGGATTGAACATGAGTCTCCCGCATCGGCAGGCAGGTTCTTTACCACTGGTGCCATCTGGGAAGCTGAGAGGAAAGAGCAAAAGCGTCAATTAAGGGTTCAAAAGTAGGAAATGTCTGTTTTGGAGAACAAACTATAAAGTTGGATGTGAGGCTAACTGCTTCTGACCGACGAGTTCCTGTATTGATCTGAGTGACTCGGTGGGCAGTCTTTGCTCAGCGCACTCTGCTACATCCTGCTACTCCAAGGATGGTCCATGGCCCAGAGTTTCAGCATCACTAGGGAGATGGATACAAAATGCAGACTCTCAGGCCCCACCAGTGATCCACTGACTCAGTCTGCGTTTTTTCACAAGCAGCCCGGTTGATTTGTATCTCTTTTCTAAATTATTGAAAGTGTTTTTTTTTTTTTAACTTTATTTTACTTTACAATACTGTATTGGTTTTGCCATACATTGACATGAATCCACCACGGGTGTACATGAGTTCCCAATCCTGAACCTGTTCAATTTTGTTGTGGAGCATCTATTGTTTTCATTTTTAAAAAAACTTTTTATTTTGTACTGGGGTATAGCTGGTCGACAAAGAACACTGTGATAGCTGCAGGTGATCAGTTCTGTGAAGGCACTCAGTCACACATGGGCATGTATTCATTCTCCCCCAAGAGCTTCCCAGGCAGTGGTAAAGAATTTGCTTGTGATGCAGAAGAAACCAGAGAAGCTGATTTGATCCTTGGGTGGGGAAGATCCTCTGGAGGAGGAAATGGCAACCCACTCCAGTATTCTTGCCTGGAGAATCCCATGGACAGAGAAGCCTGGCAGGCTATAGTCCACGGGGTCACAGAGTCAAACACGACTGAGTGCGCGCACGCAAACATTTTCTCCCACAAACTTCCCTCCCATCCAGGCAGCCACATAACATTGAGCAAAGTTCCCTGTGCTGTACAGTAGGTCCTTGTTGGTTATCCATTTTAAATATAGCAGTGTGTCTGTGTCTGTCCCAAACTCCCTAACTAACCCTTCCCTCTATACGTCCTCTCTGGCAACCATAAGCTCATTAAGTCTGTAAGTCTCTGTTTTGTAAGTAAGTTCACTTGTATCTTTCATGTATAAGGGATGTCATCTGATATTTCTCCTTCTCTGTCTGACTTACTTCACTCAGATACTCTCTAGGTTTATCTGGTTCCAAATAGGAAAAGGAGTACGTCAAGGCTGTATATTGTCACCCTGCTTATTTAACTTCTATGCGGAGTACATCATGAGAAACGCTGGGAAGAAGCACAAGCTGGAATCAAGATTGCCGGGAGAAATATCAGTCACCTCAGATATGCAGATGACACCACCCTTATGGCAGAAAGTGAAGAGGAACTCAAAAGCCTCTTGATGAAAGTGAAAGAGAAGAGTGAAAAAGTTGGCTTAAAGCTCAACATTCAGAAAACGAAGATCATGGCATCTGGTCCCATCACTTCATGGGAAATAGACGGGGAAACAGTGTCAGACTTTATTTTTTTGGGCTCCAAAATCACGGCAGATGGTGACTGCAGCCATGAAATTAAAAGACGCTTACTCCTTGGAAGTAGTATGTTATCTACCAACTTAGATAGCATATTAAAAAGCAGAGACATTACTTTGCCGACTAAGGTCTGTCTAGTCAAGGCTATGGTTTTTCCAGTAGTCATGTATGGATGTGAGAGTTGGACTGTGAAGCTGAGCACCAAAGAATTGCTGCTTTTGAACTATGGTATTGGAGAAGACTCTTTGAGAGTCCCTTGGACTGCAAGGAGATCCAACCAGTCCATTCTAAAGGAGATCAGTCCTGGGTGTTCATTGGAAGGAATGATGCTAAAGCTGAAACTCCAATACTTTGGCCTTTGATGTTGGGAGGGATTGGGGGCAGGAGGAGAAGGGAACGACAGAGGATGAGATGGCTGGATGGCATCACTGACTTGATGGACATGTGTCTGAGTGAACTCCAGGAGTTGGTGATAGACAGGGAGGCCTGGCGCGCTGCGATTCATGGGGCTGCAAAGAGTCAGACACGACTGAGCGACTGAACTGACTAAGGTTCATCCATGTTGCTGCAAATGGCATTATTTCATTATTTTTAATTGTAGCTTTCATTTTTAAATTTACTAAACCAACTCTAGATTCCTTTTGGAGAAGGAAGAAAAGCCATTCCTTTAAATGGCTTCACTGAAAACTGTTATGCTGTTACAAAATCAGCAAGTAGGTATGTTGGTACTTGGTTCCTAGATGTAAAGATGTTCTTTACTAAACTCAGGGCTTGAATGCATGTGTCTTTTTTTTTTTTTTTAACCGTAAGTTGAATATTAGATAATACTTTGGGTTTTAAAGCCCAGAGAACTGAACTACAGTTGTAATTAGTGAGTTCTTAAAAAGTTGATTGATCTAATTTTATGATTTAAAGCTGTAAATTATAGCTGTATTTGTATTAAACAACTGGCATGTTGTGTGTTAACATAAATAAGAAGTAAAGTTCTTTATGGCTACAAAGCAATGTGACTTGTGGAAACATAATATTTCATAATTATATGGGATTCAAGTTTAGCTGTATTAAGTTCAAACTATTGGATTCGACATTGCAGGGTCATTGGAAAATGTAGAAGATAGACACCCATGTGTTAGCCTCTTCTGGGTTTATAGTTCAGTTGACAAATAAAACATAACTATTGTGTAATCTAACAGTAAACTGCCATTAGTAACTAATTTGGTCCAGCCGTGTAGTTTATTTCTTAGAAGTGGTTTCGTCATTTGTAAAATGAGGAGATTTGAATTGAATCTCTAAAATGTCCTCCAGTATTAATGATAATGAATTCAACTATATGATAATGAATTTTTATCTTTGGGGAATTAATACCCATTCTTAAGCTAAGATTTAGAGAGCAACCTTGTTTTTTTCCCTAAAGATCCTGAAATAGCTCACTTCTTGTTCCAGTAGTGCTTTTCATTGAACATTTCTTTTATGACCTATCTATCAATATTTGACCTTACAGATAATTATAGAAATTAGTATTTTGCTAATCTTTTTTTCAAGAGGAGCTCCCCTGTCATATTCTCAAATCTTAATAAGCAAAGAATTTGTTCTCTCTCCTCCAGATTGTTCTGGGAAAAAGATCTCCTTATTTTCCCAGATGGCACTCTTAGAAAGGAGAGCAAAGTTAATCATTCTACTTTGTTCTGATAGATAATGCTACTGAAAGACAGCTTGAGAAATTAACCCTTTGGGTGAGAATGATTTAGTCCAACCTCCTCCCTCTGTTTTTTAAGCATCTTTAATTTTGCTTTAGTTAAAAATAAAAGTTCCCAAGGTAGTAACTTTAAAGGCTTTACAAATCACATTGTAATCATAGAAATATAAAGACATTTCTTCATGTGTCAGGAGAGATGAAGGCAAAGAACATGAGATTAGGTCAGAGAATGAGTTCTATGTGATAGAAATTTAGGTACTATTTTTTTTAAGATTTATTTTTGTTTATTTAATTTTTGGCTGTGCTGGCTCTCCATCGCTATGCACGGCCTTTCTCTAGGTGCAGCGAGTGGGGCTACTCTCTTGCTGCGGAGCACAGGCTCTAGGGTGTGCAGGCTTCCTCAGCTGGGGCTCCTGAACTCCGAGCTCAGGCTCTAAGGTTGTGGTACCAGGGCTTACCTGCTGCCTCGAGGCATGTGGAGTCTTCGCAGACCAGGGATTGAACCTGTGTCCCCTGCATTGACAGGCGATTCTGTAACCACTGGACCATCAGTGAAGTCCTCTTATTCTTTTTTAGGTTGGAGTATAATTGTTTTCCAATGTTGTGTTTCTGCTATACGTCAAAGTGAATCAGATACAGGTTATGAGTATATCCCCTCCCTTTTGAGCCTCTCTCCTGCACCCCGCCCCATCCCACCCCTCTAGGTCATCGCAGAGCTGGGCTCCCTGTGCTCCGGAGGAGCTTCCCACCAGCTGTTTGTTTCACACATGGTAGCAGGTATATGTCAGTGCCGCTCTTCCTAAGGCAGGAAGGGAATGAAACTGGCCATAATACAACAAGGCTAACTTTTTTTTTTTTTTTTACAAAATTCCTGCGGGAAGGCTGGTCAACTCTCTCCAGCCCAGGGCTGTAGCTCCTTAGTGGTGATGTCTTGAAGCTATTTTTTTCTTTAGTGAATGTTGAGGTTAATCTTCCAACTAATCCTGAAGCTGATAAGCTTACTGCAGAATCTGTGTGGTATTCACATCTCTGTACCTCTAATTCTTTACTCTTATCTGCTGTTATCTGTTCTTATCTAAAAGTAGGAAGAATGAAGTAAAGTGAAGTTGCTCAGTGACTCTTTGCTACCCCATGGACTGTAGCCTACCAGGCTCCTCTGTCCCTGGAATTTTCCAGGCAAGAATACTGGAGTGGGTTGCCATTTCCTTCTCCAGGGGATCTTCCATCCCAGGGATCGAACCCAGATCTCCTGCATTGTAGGCAGGTGCTTTTACTATCTGAGCCACCAGGGAAGTCTAAAGTAGGAAAGATGTCAGTAAATTGATTTCATACCAAAATTTTCTTAAAGTATTTCTTCTGAATCCATTTCTTTGTGGCTTCTTTTTTAGGGAGGTGTGGTGGGTTGGTTTTTTTTTTTTTTTTTTCCTCACTGCATGCCTTCCAGGATCTTAGTTCCTTGACCAGGAATTGAACCCAGAGCCATAGCAGTCCTAACCACTGTACGGCCAGGGCACTCCCTGTGGTATTTATTTATTTATTTATTTTGATAGCTTTGTTCACTGAGTTTGAGATTTTTTTTTTGTATCTGTGAATTTAAAAAATCATAAACCCAAATGTGCTGAACAGTCATGTGAGAATTGATGGGTTCTTTATTTTCCTAGTAGTCTTTGTAATCTATTGACTTATAAATCTAAAAAATTTAATCTTACCTTTAGTGGAATTTCACAACTGTTAGGAATATTTTAGTATTCCAGTAACACGTGAAAATTTTGGGGAGACAATGCTGAGCAAAACGCACAAGCTTTAAAAGAAAACTCAGGTTATATATGCATATTAATATATATGTTATTAATAATCTGCCTTTTTTTAAGATTAATGATTTGACAGACTATATCAAGAGCCCTAAAAAGTCATATCCTTTGACTCAGTGATGCTGTTGTTCTCAGGAAGTTTTTCCAAAGGAAGCAATAACAGGTAGTCAAAGATTACAAAAATATTTCAGTTCGGTTCAGTCGCTCAGTTGTGTTGCTCTTTGCGATTCCATGGACCGCAGCACTCCTGGCCTCCCTGTCTATCGCCAACTCCCAGAGTTTACTCAAATTCACGTCCATTGAGATGGTGATGCCTTCCAACCATATCATCCTCTGTCGTCCCCTTCTCCTCTGCCTTCAATCTTTCCCAGCATCAGGGTCTTTTCAAATGAGTCAGTTCTTCCCGTCAGGTGGCCAAAGTATTGGAGTTTCAGCTTCAGCATCAGTCCTTCCAATGAATATTCAGGACTGATTTCCTTTAGGATTGACCGATTGGCTCTCCTTGCAGTTCAAGGGACTCTCGAGAGTCTTCTCCAACACCACAGTTCAAAAGCATCAGTTCTTTGGTGCTCAGCTTTCTTTATGGTTCAACTCTCACATACATACATGATACTGGAAAAGCCATAGCTTTGACTAGATGGACATTACTTTGTTGGCAAAGTAATGTCTCTGCTTTTTAGTAAGCTATCTAGGTTGGTCATAGCTTTCCTTCCAAGGAGCAAGTGTCTTTTAATTTCATGGCTGCTGTCACCATCTGCAGTGATTTTGGAGCCCCCCCAAAACAAAGTCTGTCCCTGTTTCCCATCAATTCATGGCAAATAGATGGGGAAACAGTGACAAACAGTGGGAACAGCAAAAATAGTTAGTCCAGTGCTATTTATAAGTAAATAATATTTAATAATAAAACTAGAAACAACCTAAACAGAGAATGACATGTAACTCGTGTTGTAAATTAGGGCTTCCCTGGTGGCTCAGTGGAAAAGAATCCGCCTGCCAATGCAGCAGATGTAGGTTCAGTCCCTGGATCTGGAAGATCCCCTGGAGAAGGAAGTGGCTACCCAAGCCAGTATTCTCACCTAGGAAATCCCATGGAAAGAGAAGCCTGGCGGGGCTATAGTCCACGGGGTCGGACACAACTTAGTGACTAAACAGCAGCGAAGTGGTGTAAATTATCCTTTGTACATTTATTTTAGAAATAATTTGAGATGTTTTGACATACAAACCATTTTCTTTATTCTTTTGCGATTTTTAAATCATATTTTATATACTTTGGAAGAGGGAGCTCAGGAAGTGAAACTTCCATCGGTTGACTTTAATGAATCTGTTTATATAGACAAATAACTTCTATGATTTGTGTTCAATGCTGTTTGTGGCACTCCCATCTGCTTATACAGGGTTTCTTAAATGAGTATTGGCCTTCATGGAAGCATAAAGTTTCAGCATATTTAGTGCTTTGTGAAATCACCCCCCACCACACACACACACAAAGCTAAAATATGAATACATGGACTTCCCTTTTCATTTAGCTTGAACCTGTTTTATACTTGAGGATTAAAAATGTTCACTTGTGTTTCATAAAATCTTTTATTAAGGTGCTGCCCAAAAATCTATTGTTTTAGTGATTTATTTTCTAACTAAGGAGCTACAGTGAGGGGAAAAAAAGACATTTGCATTTTCTATTAGTATAGAAAATTGTATTTTCTATAGAATTCTACTTCTGTTTCTGTTAGTATATGAGTTATATAGCACTTATTTTGAGATCAGAGTCTCGGTTCCATGTGTTGGTGTGCACGGACATGTGTGCTGTTGAGATAAACATTGAGGCCTTTCTTCGTGCCCCCAGTAAAGGCTGGTTTCAGCATTCATGGCAAGAAACACAGAGCCCTGTTAGTGGAGATGCTGCTGATCATTTCAGTTCTTCCCTTGTTCCTATTGTCCTGGTTGTATTTAGGTCACTGAAGTATGTTTGAATACAGAGGAAAGATTGAAAGTTAGAAAAATGAGATCTACTCTTAATTTACAATTTTCTAGGTTACAGAATGTCATTGTTTTCCCCTGATGGATATTTTATTTCTTCAGAACAGCACCATGATACCCAACTGACAGTACCTACCAAGATGAGCAAGTCAGTTCAAACAAATGTCTATCTGTGTGACTTATTTGCAGTCTTAGCTTAAATATTTGGGCCTTTCTTAAGCACTTCAGTTTAACCAAAAGCATAAGGTTTTAGTTATTTAGAAAATCCTTGAATTTGAAAGCTTTCATGGGTTGTTTTTAACGATTTTTTTTTTTTAGCATTCAATTGAATTGTTTTAGTGTACTTAGAGCCCTTTTTGGCCATCACCACAGTCTTAAAGTTTGTAGCATTTTCATTACTTTCAAAAAGAAACATGCTCCAGTTAGCAGCCTCTCCTCATTCTCTTCCCTCCTGCCCCTTCTTAGCCCTAGAGAGCCACCCATCTGCTTTCTATAGATTTGACTCTTCTGGACATGTCATGGAAATAGAGTCACATCATATGTAGTCTTTTGTGACTGGCTTCTTATACTGTGTTATTTTTGCTTATACTATCTTTTGTTTATAATATTTGAAGTCTTAACATTGATTCCATGTTGTAGCACATACCAATCAATACTCCATTCCTTTCTCTTGCTGAAAAATATATTTCATTGCATGGATATATAACATTTTGTTATCTGTTTACCAGTTAGTAGACCTGTGGCTTGCTTTCACTTTTGGGCTATTGTGAATAATGTTTCTTTTACAAATCATGTACTATTGTGTATAAATTTTTGGACATAAATTTTTCTTTTTAGTAGATATGTCACAGTAGATTTGCTGTATCATGCAGTAACTCAGTTTAACATTTTTTGGTACTTCCAATAGAACACCACTTTAACTATGAAGAATCAGTGGCTTTTGTTTTCAATTTTGAAGTGCAGTATGTTTGAGATTCACACTGAAAGCAGGGGAAAGAGAAATACTGGTGCTCTGAGTCTTCATCAATATTCAGCCTCTTTTTTGCTGTGCCTGCCTAGTCTATCTGATAATCACCCTCCAAGGAGACAGTAGGGGGCCCTTCCGAAAGTGAAAAGGGCATTCTTTATAATTATGTTGGGATGATAAGCATAAATTGGGACCATCCTAGGCAAATTAGAACCACTGGTCAACTCTGTCAACCAAAAAGAAAGAAAATCTGTTGTCAGATTTGGCGTCCTTCTCTACTGCGATGAGTTAGGGAGGGGACAGTTTAAACAGCATCTTGCCTCTGTCTTCCGTTTTGCCCATTTCCTCAAATGAAAAACTGTGTTTGAAAAGAGGTTGAGTCTGTAGCTAATATCTTAATTACCTATGTCCTTAATTGCAGGTTTGAAATGTAAAAATAAGGCAATTGAAATTAATCAGATAATGACATTGATTTTTCTGATGTTCACTTGAATGTGAAACATTTTGTTTCTTCCAGGAAACAACAAACCATTTCCACTGCAAAGCATCTTCGACTGAGAAACTTTCAAATGTGCTGAAAAACCGAAGACAAATTTTCCTTCCCTCTCATTTGAAAGGACTTAAAAAAGAAAGAAATCGTCAGAGGTTTAAAGTTAATACTCAGGATGAATGATGATAATTCAGATGGCAAGACAGAAGATGAACTGCAGTCCTTGTTTATCTGTGATAAAAATGGAAACACATATGCACGCAACCGAAAACCACCACCTACCCAAAACGCTGCAACCAATAATGTGAGCTGGCATTGCGCCGACCCAGATGGCATGGTGGGTGACTATGAAACTGGCTCTGATGTGGACATTGGTGAAAACATTTCTTTAAACCCTCAGTGTGTTGAAGCACACGATCACCAAAAGTCTTCAAGTAATTTCATCAGTAAGGAGGCATTAGAGGTGCACACGGATGCCACGTGTCCATCTTTTGCACAGGTTGTAAATACAGCCGAACCCAAATATTTGCATAGCAGTTGTCATTCCCTAGGATCGTTGAACCAGAGTGTTGAGACATCTCTAACTTTTGTATGGAAAACTAACAATGATGATTGGAACTGTACAGACAATCCTAATGCCTTACTGCTCAACCAGACTTTTGACATAAAAGTGGATAATGTTAACTGTACCTTCGTAACACACGATACCACTGGAAAGAGTCAGTCTTTGCCTACCACTGCAAGCCTGCAGCCAACCAACACGAGAAGCATAAATACATCTTTATCCTGTTCCATTCTTCCATCTTCCCATTCTGATAAGATACATGCAAGAGAAACAAGTTGTGATCGAGAGAGCTTTGAAAATTCTCAGCCTGCGGCATCGCAGGGCCAGGACACAACTTACACAGTATTTTCTGACATGGTGATGCAAATTGATGTTGTTGTTCCAGATACTGAAAATCAGTGTCATCATTCTTCGGGAAAGGTCGCCAGTGAGTACCCAGATGGAGCACAGCAAAGACGAGGCGGAGAAAAGGAGATACAAGCTCTAACACAAGTTTCTGATGGCATGGATGCTCCCAGTGGGTCTGTATCACAAGAGTTCTTTTGTCCATCTAAAGATGAACCAAATAGGGAGACACATTCACAGAGCTCGTATGAGCAAAAGGAAATGGGCCAAAATGTAAAAGAAACAGTGTCCAATTGTCTAATAGATGATGAATGCCCTTTACTGGTGCCAGCTGTTAATAAAAGCAAAACCCAAGTGCTGGGCCCAAAACACCAAGTCACTGTGACTAAAGACACACCAACTGCCTCCAATGAAAAGCATTTGGGAACCCAAAATCGTACCATAGAACTGATACCGAATAGCCGGCCAGGACAAAAGGAAGCGTCACTACTTGAGCTGACTTGGAATGCAGATGATATGGTCATCAGTACGGATAACAGAATTTGCATGTCCACGCCAGTCCTTGAACCCATGAACACAACCTTTTCTGTCTCACCTGTTGAAGGTGTGGAGAAATGTAGCAAAGTGCAGACGAGTAATCGAGAGCCCCGATGTTTACCAAATTTGAAGGCAGCACCAATGATTGTGTCAAAACTTAACCTAGGAAAATCAACCACCAAAGCAAATAGCCCCCTAGGCAGCAAAGTTCGAAAAGCCAAAATTATAAGTTACCCAAAACCAAACTTCAAGAACATTAAAGCAAAAGTTGTATCCAGACCCGTGTTGCAGCCCAAGGACCCTGCTCTATCAAAGGCTGTACCCAGACCTCAGTTAACTGGTGCCTCATCTCCCTCATCAGTGTCTTCCTCAAGACAGTCAACAGGTTTAAGCAAAACAGCAACATATGACTTGAATGCAGACCCCAAAGCAGAAATTCCAATAAACAAGACGCATAAGCAGCAGTTTAATAAACTCATTACGAGCCAGGCTGTGCATGTTACAACTCATTCTAAAAATGCTTCACACAAGAAGCATCCAAGAACAACATCTGCCATGAAATCAAATCAGGAAGATGTTGACAAAGCAAGTTCTTCCAATCCAGCGTGTGAGACTGGGTCCGTGGCTGCGGTTTTTCAGATCAAAGATGAGCTCCCTGTGAAAATGGAAAGCACAGAAGGCTTGGAAGTGCCCTCTGCTTCCCACATCGATAGGATTAGCCCTGAAAAGAAGGGTGAAGAAGAAAATGGGTCACCAGTGGCAAAACAGGAGCTAAAAAAGGAAATCCTGAGTGAGACCTCTGCCTTTGGTTCTCTGTTTTTGGTAAGTGAAATTTCTGCCTGCTTCAGGAAGTAGGGGTGGAAACAGTGGGGTGAATTAGCAATTGGTTCCCCTTTAATAGTGAATAATATTGCTGAACTCCGTGTGCAGATTTGCTTTCAGGTATTGCGGTATTATTCATTAATTCTTAGTACATTTTAGGTGTTCATTGATAATATGCATATTGGAAAAAAAACTCAATTTCAGTATTTTATTTTGAGCATCAATATTCCTTTTAATAGTAAGTTGAAAGGACAAGTTACTTTAATGTTTCTGTGTAATTAGTTGTTTGAAGTTAGATACCTGGTTGGATTTTATATTTATAAAAAAAACCAAAACATTTTCTATGAACTTTGAACTGTAACAGACCACAGTTGAGAAATGTCTCAGCAGTGCTGGTAAATAGAGTTAACATGAAAATAGCTCCTGGGCTCCTCTGAGGAAGCCAGTCTGGGCAGTGGAGCCCCCTCTGGTGAACAGAAGGATTCCGGATGCTGCCTCTGATCAGCTAATGTGACTTCGGCCAAGTAGTATTTTGAGACACAGAGATGAAAGGATTGGGCCAGTAACTGTCTGAGATCTCTTGATGTCCTAATATATTGGCCCCTGATACTAAAAGAAAACCCACTGTATTTTGTATGGTGAAAAGGCAATATTTTTTTATGGCACTTGGCAGATATTTGGGTGTTCGATTTAAACAGGAATTCACATGCAGTTCAAGATTATTTTTCATTAAGCGTGTATATATCTATTTATTTTAAACTTTTAATTTTATATTTGAGTATAGCTGGTTAACAATGTTGTGATAGTTTCAGGCGGACAGCAAAGGGACTCAGCGTAGACATTAAACGTGTATGTAATGTTTGCCTAGAGCGTGAAGAAACTAGATTTCGGAGTTTTAGAAACATTTCAGAGGCTAGTCTTGTGCTCTGTGTGTTTGTCCTTGGTCCTGTTTTTGGTAGTGGGCACTGGCATGCATTTTCAGCCCACGTAGGGCTTTTCTTGGGCTTCTGTCCTGTGGGTCAAGAGTGGACGTGGGTGCCAGGTGCCAGGGAAGGAAGGCAGCTGTGAGTCATCTCTGTGAAGGACTCCCGTCTGAAGGAATGAAACATGTATGGTTTGAAGTGTTGGAAGGCCGTTGTGTTTTCAGGGCTTCTCTACTGGCTCAGATGGAAAAGAATCTGTATGCCAACGCAGGAGACCACGGGTTTGATCCCTGGGTTGGGAAGATGCCCTGAAGGAGGGCATAGCAACCCACTCCAGCATTCTCGCCTGGAGAATCCCGTGGACAGAGAAGCCTGGTGTGCTACAGTTCATGGGGTCAGAAAGAACAGGACATGACTGAGCAACTAACAATTTCACATTTCAGGGTACATCAGGAATTCTTAGGTCCTGTTAGAGATAGTTTTGAGCTAGGTCAGCTTAGAGATGCTTTAGCTTTTATAATAAATCTTTTTAAAAAGAATGGAAAACCATAATGATGCCTGAACTACTGAGACTGTCCATTATTTCAAAACTCAGGTGTTTATTTTTTTAACTTCTTTTGAAGTCAAACTTAGGAAACTCATTGTATACAATTTTTAATTTGGTACTTTGCTAAATTAAATGATACGCTGTGGTAATGCTAAGAAACATTCTTAGTTTGCTATTTCTAGATACATATACATGAAAACAATAGAATTATTCCTCCTTGATTTATGGGAGACTTTTTAATTGTGCATTGATCACCAACTGCCTCCCAAATCCTAGCATAAAGTTTCTTTAAATAACATTTGCTTTGACTATAAATTGGTTGTGTAATTTTGAAATGAAAAGCTTTTCTGATCCATGCATCATGTAAGTCAGCATTTTATTTTCCACATGCAGAAGGAAATCCTGTTTTTCAGGCTGATGATGTGATAAAGAAATAAGGTGATAGAATCATCTGGTTCAAATGGATCCCAGTGTATCTTGAAGGAGAAGCACTTTTCATCTTAGAAATCTTGCAAAAAAAAAAAAAAGAAATCTTGCAGTAGGATTTCCATATTTTTAGTACTGACATATTTCAGTTCAGTTCAGTTCAGTTCAGTCGCTCAGTCATGTCCAACTCTTTGCGACCCCATGAATCGCAGCACGCCAGGCCTCCCTGTCCATCACCAACTCCCAGAGTTCATTCAGATTCATGCCCATCGAGTCAGTGATGCCATCCAGCCATCTCATCCTCTGTCGTCCCCTTCTCCTCCTGCCCCCAATCCCTCCCAGCATCAAAGTCTTTTCCAATGAGTCAATTCTTCGCATGAGGTGGCCAAAGTACTGGAGTTTCAGCTTTAGCATCATTCCTTCCAAAGAAATCCCAGGGCTGATCTCCTTCAGAATGGACTGGTTGGATCTCCTTGCAGTCCAAGGGACTCTCAAGAGTCTTCTCCAACACCACAGTTCAAAAGCGTCAATTCTTCGGCGCTCAGCCTTCTTCACAGTCCAGTTCTCACATCCATACATGACTACTGGAAAAACCATAGCCTTGACTAGACAGACCTTAGTCGGCAAAGTAATGTCTCCTCTTTTGAACATGCTATCTAGGTTGTTCATAACTTTCTTCCAAGGAGTAAGTGTCTTTTAATTTCATGGCTGTAGTCACCATCTGCAGTGATTTTAGAGCCCAAAAGAAGAAAGTCTGCCACTGTTTCCACTGTTTCCCCATCTATTTGCCATGAAGTGATGGGACCAGATGCCATGATCTTCATTTTGTGAATGTTGAGCTTTAAGCCAACTTTTTCACTCTCCTCTTTCACTTTCATCAAGAGGCTTTTTAGTTCCTCTTCACTTTCTGCCATAAGGGTGATGTCATCTGCATATCTGAGGTGATTGATATTTCTCCCAGCAATCTTGATTCCAGCTTGTGTTTCTTCCAGCCCAGCGTTTCTCATGATGTACTCTGCATAGAAGTTAAATAAGCAGGGTGACAATATACAGTCTTGACGTACTCCTTTTCCTATTTGGAACCAGTCTGTTGTTCCATGTCCAGTTCTAACTGTTGCTTCCTGACCTGCATACAGATTTCTCAAGAGGCAGGTCAGGTGGTCTGCTATTCCCATCTCTTTCAGAATTTTCCACAGTTTATTGTGATCCACACAGTCAAAGACTTTGGCATAGTCAAGAAAGCAGAAATAGATGTTTTTCTGGAACTCTCTTGCTTTTTCCATGATCCAGCGGATGTTGGCAATTTGATCTCTGGTTCCTCTGCCTTTTCTAAAACCAGCTTGAACATCAGGGAGTTCATGGTTCACGTATTGCTGAAGCCTGGCTTGGAGAATTTTGAGCATTACTTTACTAGCGTGTGAGATGAGTGCAATTGTGTGGTAGTTTGAGCATTCTTTGGCATTGCCTTTCTTTGGGATTGGAATCAAAACTGACCTTTTCCTGTGGCCACTGCTGAGTTTTCCAAATTGGCTGGCATATTGAGTGCAGCACTTTCACAGCATCATCTTTCAGGATTTGAATTAGCACTGACACATTTACTTACTGACAAATACTACAAACTCATTTTTCCCCCCATGGTACTGTTTTTTGCGCAGTTCTCTCCAATATCCCTATTCACTGCTTACACATTTCTGTGTGTCACAGGACAGGGGCTGGCCAAACTGCCACTGGCCACAGGCTTTGTACCTACTATAGAGAGCTGAATGAATGAGCCTCTGCCTCGTGTTGTAGGCAGACCCCTGTGTTTCTTGGTTACTTCGGCAGTACTTGAAGATTCTGGATCTGCCCTGGGTCCATGCTGAGACAGTGCTGGAGGGATATGCGTTTTCTCTGTGCTCTGTTGGTCTTGAGCAGAATTAGTCCTTGAGTTTACCAAATCCTTAGGTTGCCTACGCCTTCACAGCTGTTTGAGTGAGTGTCAGTCGCTCAGTCATGTCTGACTCTGTGACCCCAAGGACTGTAGCCCACCAGGCTCCTCTGTCCATGGGATTCTCCAGGCAAGAATACTGGAGTGGGTTGTCATTCTCTTCTCCAGGAGATCTTCCCAACCCAGGGATCAGACCCTGGACTCTTACATTGCAGGCATATTCTTTACTATCTCAGCCACAAGGGAAGCTGGTCAGGGCTTATCTGAAACTTCAGAAAAGTTCTATGTCAGAAGGAACTTGATTTTAATTTGATGCATTTGAGTGTAGCTACACATTACAGAGGTTTTGTATCGGTGATAGTGTGATGAAAGGAATGCAAAATTATCTAAAAGCAAGGAAACATATTTCTTCAGTGACTGCTCTGGGTGAAACCCTCTGTTCCAGGCTCTTACGTATATTATGCCATTTAATTTTCCAGAATGTTCAGGTGCTTTATACATTATCATTTACTCTTTCCAGTAACAACAGGCAAGTTCTTAGCTACAGTTTAAGGATTCATAGAGGTTACTTAAAATACACACACAGCCAGTAAGTTGTAAAAGCTGAGATTCAAACTCAGGTCTCCTGACCTGAATCCTGGCCCTTTCTGCTCCACACACTGGGCTTTCAGAATTTCAAGGAATGTTGGCTCTAAAAGGCAGAGCAAATCTGATTTGTTAAAGATTTACTTTGTAAGTTGGTTAGTAGTTTGGGTTACTTTTTAAACATTTTTCTCTGGGGGGATTACCTTAGCCAGTTTCACAATGGTTGGAGAAGATTTTTTGTCCTTTGCTTGCTTTCTTGGCCAATTTTACGTTGCTTTCCAGTGTTCTCTTAGTGTATTGCCCTATTTAAGTTAGTTTTTAATTCACGTAGTGGATATCATCAGCATGGGCTTTATATCGCTCTGTGGGAAATTATCTACTTCTGACTTACTAAGCAAGGGTCCTGCTGGGGAAAAGGCAGCGCAGAGGTTCACATCACCGATTTTGGAGATTGCCATGGTGTCACATGGTAGCTCCATCCATTCACTGGCAAAGTGGCATCAGGCTAGTTACTTGGTCTCTGTGAGGCTCAATTTTTCTTTATGTAATGGAAGAATATAAACCATGGCTTACAGTGTTGAAATTTGTTCTTGGAGTAAACCTCAGGCTCTCACTTTCTATGTGTGCATTTATTGGGTGCCCACTGTGTGCCTTAGGGGGCTTCCCAAGTGGCTCAGTGGTAGAAGAATCTGCCTGCCGGTGCAGGAGACATGGGTTTGATCCCTGGGTTGGGAAGATCCCCGGGAGAAGGGAATGGCAACCCACTCCAGTATTCTTGCTGGGAAAATCCCATGGACAGAGGAGCCTGGTGGGCTACAGTCCATGGAGTCACAAAGGGTTGGACACAACTGAGCAGCCAATACACACTGTGTGCTGCCTATGGTGGTGATTGTTGGGATGCAGAGATGGAAAGACCCAGCCCCTGGCCAAGCCTAGAGTCTAGTGCAGTGGGCATTAGAATCTAAAGAAAGATGGGCTGTCAGGCTCTCAGCTGGGGGTGTGTATGGCTGCCTTGCTGGTGGCGGTGATGGGGAGAGAGATCCAGGAAGGAAGGCTTCTAGGAGGGAGAGCACATGGATCACCAGCTGAAGCTTAAAGATCGAGGATGAGTTGGAAGGGTATTCTGGGTGGAAGGAATAACACGTGCCAAGATGAAGGCGTGTTGTCATGCGGGGGTTGCAGGGTAGTGAGGATATCTGGAGCTGGGAATGCAGAACCACGGGCAGTAAGGAACCAGTGAAAAGGAGGGCAGGACCGCCACACCCCAGAGGCCTTTTTCAGAAGAGCTGACTTTATCTAGGAGACCTAGGGAAGCCTCCTGGCCCAGTTTGGACTTTGGAGAGATGCCCTGAGCAGTGGAGTGGGAGATGCTTTGGAGGCGGGGGAAACCAGAACATGGTTCCAGGCATCGCAGAAATGAGGCAGCCTGTGCTCAGGCAGACTGACAGGGGCTACATCTGTCAGCATTTGTGGCATTTAACATTAAAACTAAGACATTTCCAGAGTGTATATACATTTGAAATAAAGATAAATCCGTTGCATGTTAATATAACCTTTTAAAAACTAACCACATTTTCCAAAACAAAAATACTTAATGAAGAGACTGGCACTGTTCTACATTTTTGTAAAGTTAATGTCTGACTTTACTGAAGGTGGTTGGGTTATGCCTCTGTCTGCTGTATTCTGTGTGTGGTTGGAATGGTGATACAGAAACATACAGAAGTTAAGAAAGGAGACTTCTAGAGACAGCTTTCACTGTGTAAGTCAGGTGTTTGGGCACATGGTAGTGAATATGAGAAAAGCTAAGTTTTGAGATGGGTGGTTAAAATTCACCTGATTTCTCGAAACTGCTTCATGTTCTTTGGCTGTGAAATGGAGTATGGTTAAAACATCCTGAAGGGTTATTAGGATCATGAATTGATATGTACATTTTGAACTTACTTTTCATTTTAAAAGGGCTGTATGTTGATTAGTTAAAAAAACAACAATAATATGATTATTGCCAACATTATTGGGTCAAGGCACCTGAAGTATGCTAAGTGAGGCAGATGAAGAAAGAAATTAAATATGTGGGGAACTCAGGAGAGAGTGCCGACTCAGACATGAGGGCTTGGTGGTGGCTGAAAGAGTGGACAAGGTCATCTGAGGAGAGTATATGGTGAGAAAGTTTCCAGGGCCAAGTTTAGGACACTTGCGATGACCAGCATTTAAAGGCAGAGAAGAACAGGACCCAGAGAAGGAATAACCAGACGGATAGACGGGACTCCAGGAAAGAGCTCTGTGGGAGAAACCAGTGAAAGATGGCATCATGGGGGCTGGAGACCATGGAGAGGAAATCTAGGCAAAGAATTGAAAGCTATAGCTTGAATTTAACTTGCGGCACCAGTCACCTTGGGCACAGTTTCCCTGATGGGAACCAAGGCAGGTCACGGTGAAGCAGAGAGTCAACTATCAAGAGCGGAAATGTCTTCATAGTAAAAATGAAAAATATCCACTGGGCGTATCTGTTTAGACAGAAATTGTTTCTTTCCCATACCTACCACCATCAGGAAGTGGTGGTGTGGGAGCGGAAGGCGTGACCTGGACTGACGTCTTCCCTCTTTTTCCCACAGGATTCCGCTTCCAAACCTGCAAGCATCTCAGGTGGGAGACCGGCTACGCCCAACTCCTCCATTCTGAGGAAAACACCTGGTCTGAAAGCCAGAGTCGGGCCTTCTGTTTCCTGTTTGAGGCGGAATAGCGACAGCAGAAATCTCACCTCCGATCGGGCCGTGTCTCCCCAGAGGATCAGGCGTGTGTCCAGTTCTGGTAAGAGTCAAATAACTCAGCTATGCTGTAGAGCAGCTCGTGAATTATTCAGATTTACATCGGTCCCATCAGGAACCTGTCTCAGAGAGGCAGGTTTTGGTTCTAGAACGCTAGTGCATTGTGTCACGAAAGTGTTTAGTCTTTTGTGGTCCAGCATCTTGCACAGAGAAGGTGGAAAAAGAAGTCCAAGACACAGCTCTGATCCTTGAGCAACGCTGACGGCTAGTTGGGGAGAGAGATGTGTATAAACCGACATAAAAGCTCTCCAGAGGCAGGCATGTCTCCATATACAAGCAGGCCCTAGTCATACAGGAATCATTTCACTTTCAGATGTTTTACAAACAGTGAAGTGCTCAATAATACTTGTGTGATACATTCCCTTCATGATGTGCCCTTATCAAAAATGAGACTAGTGTTCTTCTTGAATTTTACTGAAAAGTGTTTTATAAAATCTTCAAGGAGGAATGTCCTTGGTGGTCCAGTGGCTAAGACTCCACGCTCCCAATGCAGGGGGCCGGGGTTTGATCCCTGGTCAGAGAACTGGGTCCCACATGCCACAGCTAAGACCTAACGCAGTCAAATAAACATGTTAAAAATCTTCGGGGATATGAAGGTGACTACAGAGTTACATTTTCCTAATACAAGTGTTGTTTATATTGGTTTGCATATTAGAAGTAGTGAAGGCAGATTTATAAAATTTGAGAGCTTCCAGAGTAGCTCTTAAATGTCTTCCTAAGTTTGGCTGAGGTTAGCATTTCTCTGTGTTACAAACTCAGAACAGGAAGTGGGGAAGGCAGCCCCTTTCAAAGAGTCTAAGAAAAAGCCTGCTGGCCATTCCAGTTGACTGAGAGCACTCTGCAGGGGGCACCCCTCATTTTAGCAGGTATAGCACTGAGCAAATGAAAGGCATGTCAGATAGATTTAGAAGTGAGTTCCCTTATAAAAATAGTGGCTGCTGTTGAATGGTCTAGGGGAGAAGGTGCCTCAAAGTTTCTGTGTCCTCAGACGTGAGAACATTCTGCAGAAACTTAACAAAACCAGTGAAATCCCCAGGGATCTCTTTACCTATCTACACCTTAGGATTTTGAGGTTTTATTTTCCAATCCTATTATGAAGCCGTTACGTGAGAAGCTTATATAACATGCAGACAGGTTGATTTATTTAGGTCCAGGCCCAAATAAATCAGGGCTTGTGCACCCAGATATTGAGGGTTGTGAGGAGCAAACCCAGGAGGAGGAGGAGGAAGGGGGCTTTGCACGCATTTCCATTTCTACCCCCAGAGGAACTCTGGGAGAGCAACAGTAAGAGGCGCTCAAGACGTTGGGAGAAGCAAGAAATCTTATTTGGGATGTTGCCAGTCTGGGGAGTTGGGTAGAAGTGAGATCAAAGCTTTGGTCCTTACTGCTGCTGCCGTCCAAGGCTCACAGATTTGCAGATGGGAAGCCCCTTTCCTGCTCAGGCATCAGGGGCCCCTGTGGCCTGGCGGCCGGGAGGGCCATAGCCATTGGCAGCTGGGCCTGTTGAGAGGAGCGCTACCTTATGGCAGGGCCGTGGCCCCAGGGAGCTGCCTGAGCTAGTCATGTACCTTCCCGCAGCTTCTGTGAAGTGACAGGGTTTGAGACTGTCAGGCTTTTGCAGTCCTCATCTTTCTAGGGACAGTGTGGAGCTCACCTAATTTTCTGAATAGTGGCTGCTCGTAGTGTAATTCTATCACATGGTGCTCAAATCCCAGAAAACCTAAAGCACATGCACTTCTACAAATTAGGCCAGTACCCAGAATATATTGCAAAAGATGAGACTCTTTTATATAGGTGATCCCACCAAGGAGTGACATATTTTTGAAGTCCCTTTACTGTATGCTACAGAATGCCATGCCTTAAAGAGAGAAAAGTAGGTCTGCCTAGTCTTCATGAAAAGACAGGACATTTTTTGAGCTTTTATTAACCTGTGCACATAAGCTTAATAACTAAGTTATGCATGGAGAGTTTTCAATCCAAGTTAAAAACTCAATTAGGCAAAAACTGAATCTCATACTTGGTAATTTTCCATATATACATGCAAAAAAATGACTGTAGCCAGAAATCGTGTGGGTTTGCATTTGAGTTGAATAGTTGGAAGATTAACTTGGTGATGCTATGTTTAAAATGTGTTTATTTTTTAATAAAATTAATAGCAACTATAACTTGTTTGCACGCTGACAGTAAATTGAGAGGTGTTTGTCATAGAGAACAGGAAACTTAATCATCACAGAGTTAGAACAGAAAATCAAACAGCAAAAACAATGTGCCTTTGGATCATGGAGAGCATGTTGCCATTTGCTGTACAATGAAGTGCTTGTGTCTTCGAAAATTGAAACCAAATGGACATCCCCTGTGCTCATACAAAGTTGCTCTCCTGAAAGGTAACCAACAGGAATGTTCCAGCCCACTTGGGGTTTTCAATAAATCCTTTCAGAGAACTAAGGAGAAAACCAGACCTGGAGCTGTGAAATAGCCATTTTCTTGAAGCTATAAAATGAGTATGAGGAAGACTTGCGATTAAATCCAATGGAACTTTTCCATTTCACTTGTCAAAACTCGGGAATTGTAATGTACAGCATGGGAACTGTAGTGAACTCTGCTATCTACTAATATATAGGAAAGTTGTTAAGAGAATAAATCCTGAGAGTAAGTCTCCTAACAAGGAAAAAACTTTTTTAATTGTATCTATATGAGATGATGGATGTTAACTAAACTTATTGTGGTAATTACAATACATGTAAGTCAGACTATTACACTGCACACCTTAAACTTACACGGTGATGTATGTCAATCACATCTCATTAAAACTAGAAATAAAAAAGTAACTTAAATCTGGAAGTTTATATGAAACCAGATTAGTGATTAATATGCAAGTTATCTTTGCGTTTTTGGAGTATGTGTGTGTTTTAACCACTCAGATAAGATGACATAAGCAAGGAAAAATATTTCTAATAATAATCATAATGCCAGTAGTAGCAGCTCACACTTGTTAACATGCTTTCCAGGTTCCAGGCTTTGTCTTTAGCGTCTCACCTATAAGTTCCTTTACTCCTCACAATAGGTCTGTGAGGCTTACCTGCATTTTACAGAAAAGGAAACCATCACACTGAGGTTGACTCCTTTGTCCAGGTTGTGCAGCTAGAAAGTCACAGAGGTCACAGATTCTGACCAGTAACAGGGCTCAGAGTCCGTGCTCTTTCACCTTGATGTTATCAGCCCAAAGAAACACTTTCAAGTTAACCATGAGTTCTGGAAAAATTCTTAGGCTCAGCTGAATACATTAGAAACTGTGGCACGTCTCTTGTCTTCACAATCTATCAATTTACTGTGAGGAAAATGGCTTTACGTGGGCATTGCAGATTAATGCTGTTGAATAAAACAACTGCTTAGGAAATACCTCAAGATCGAGTGCCTTCAGAAACTGCCTGCTACCCTCTTTCAGAGGTAATACCAGTTCTTGCCAGGTTTTATTATTATTTTTTTTTAATTTTATTTATTTATTTATTTATGTAATTTTAAAATCTTTAATTCTTACATGAGTTCCCAAACTTTGCCAGGTTTTAGATCATGAATGTCTGTGTTCCTTCATAGCCACTTGTAATTGCCCTGCCAGGGGCCAGCCTGAGGTAGGCAGGATTACAGAAATAAAGCAGAGTATGCCTCTGCCGTGGGGCACCTTTAAACTAACTACCTGGCAAGGGTGAGAGCGTGTTCCTACAGCAACCGCAGAGCAGCTCAAAGGGATCTGTAAGCGGTGTGCAGAGGGCCCTTAAGTGCTTTAGAATTTGGAGGAAAAGAAGGATGTTCAGGGACCCGTCTGATTATACCAGAGTCTGAAGCAAGGCCTCATGAAGGAAATGGTTCTCTTTCTCCAGAAGAAAACTGAAGACCATTTCCAAAGGGTAAACCTTTGTATTCATTCATCTAATGTGGATTCATAAAATAAATTCCTCTCAGACCAGGAGTACATCCCAAACCTGTAATGACTTGCCTACCCTTCTAGGTTTCCCTTCTTTCCCACTCAGTTGTTTTTGTAAACTGGCTTCTTGTTGATTCAGTGCTAGAGTGTTTTTCTAAATTGTTTCAGCTTACTTCTGTATCGTTTCGGCCTTTTCAAGGCAAGAGTTTGAGAGAGATAGCAATCAAAATTATGAGAAATGTAGTCACGCTTGCAGAAGTACTGAAAGCCAGGGAAGATCATCTAATAACCATTCTAAAGGCAAACTTGAATATGTTGCTCATAGAGATGTTGTTTATTTGTGTGTAATTAAACCACTCACTCACATTTTAAAGAATGTATCTCAAGGTTTTTCTCCATAAAAAAATAATAATAGTGTTTTTTCTCCATAAAGAAATAATAATAGTAGTTGTTCTCCATAAAAAAAAAAAAAATAATAGTAGTAAGGTGTTTTGAGTGCTAACTGTTCTAAGCTTTTAAATGTATAATTTAGATTATAATTTCTAAATGTGTAATTTAATTTTCACAACTCAGGATGTATACATACTATGATTATTCCCATCCTGCAAATGAGGATTTTGAGATTTGGAAAGTTTAAGCAGTTTGCCCAAATTGACATGGCTAATAATTGGTGGAGACAGGAGACAGGCCTGGGAGTCCCCAGCTCCATGCCCCTGCCTGTTGGGTACTCGCAGTCATTGAATAAGCCTCTGAGGACTTGCTTGTGCTAGGATCTCCTCTAAGCACTGGGCATGAAGAGGTGGCATGGAAGAGGCAAATTTTTGCCTTTGTGGAGCTTAAATTCTAGTCAGAAAACCAAGTAGTGGATAAAATGTTGTGTGTGTAAAATGATAATGGCTAAGGACTTCCCTGTTGGCTCTGATGGTAAAACATCTGTCTACAATGCAGGAGACCTAGGTTCAGTCCCTGGGTTGGGACGATCCCCTGGAGAAGGAAATGGCAATTCACTCCACTACTTTTGCCTGGAAAATCCCATGGACAGAGGAGCCAGGTAGCCTTCAAGGAGGGAAACAGAGCAGGTTAGGGAGTTAGGTCTTTAAATAAGGTGACATATTTGAGCAGACACCTGGGGGAGGAGGAGGGAAATATCTGGTTATCAGGTGGAGAGAACACAAGTGAGAAGACCAAGGCAGTGGGGGTAGGGTTTGAGAACCAGGCAGCTGTCCTAGGTGTGGGTGGGTGTGTATGTCTGAGAGAGAGAGAGTGAGTGTGAGTATGAGGGACTGGGGATGTGGCCAACCAAGGAGGGCCTTGCAGACACCTCAGAGACAGTGTCTTCTCTCTTCTTCTTTATTCACATCATTGCTGTGAATTCTTGATCATTCCACACTGTTCTCACTTGGCAAGTAATTCTGGGGATGATTGCTTCACGCGGTGACTCACACACCGTGCAGTCTGTCTTATTTGTCCATTCAAGAAATGTTTGGCATGCCTGCTCTGTGCTGGGTGGTCTGCTAGATGCGGAGAATATAAACATGACTTATGTGCCCTATTAATGAACTCCCTGGTTGGAGGGTGAGGTAGGAAAGGGTTACAGAAAATCATTTGAACGCCACCTCTTCCTTCTTCACAGCTGAACTGTCCTGTTTTCTGTGATAACCTGCATTTATTGTGCTGGGCTATAATTATTTTCTTCCATCTCCGTGCCACCCGTAAGGATAGAGTCCAGGTCTTAGTTATTTTTATCCTTTCCAGCCCTCAGCACAGTGTACCTATTGCACAACAGGTGTTCAAATGTTATCTGGCTTGACTTGCCTGGAAACTTGTATGAGGTACCATGTGTCCACAGTAAAGGGAACACCACTAACTTAGCCAGAGGGAAGACTGGAAAAGGGTGGTGACATTGAGCTGGCCTTGGAATGTGCCTCTGGGGGGGGGAGTTTCCAGGCCTGGGAAGTTGCTGGCATTCCCAAGGGTGCAAATGTAGCCTTATGAGGGACCTGGGGTGTTTGGGGAACATAAAAGGTGGGGTCAGCCATGCTTCAAGCAGGCCGTGTATTGGGGTAAGTGATGAGTGAGCCCCAAGAAAGGTTGAGGCATATCAGTCCTAATAGTTTAGACACAGACTTTTAAGAGTCACCCTGGTGTTTGGGAGTAGAAAGCAGAGTGAAAATAATAAAAATGTTCTTGCAGGAAGAGGGTCTGGTAAGCCCCACTGGTGGTGAATGATTGAACTGTCTGCCCAACTTTCTTGTCTGAATGGTCTTGGGGTGAAATAGGGCCTAGAGCAGTGAGAAGAGGCTGTCAGAAAGAAAATGATGGGAGACTTCCCTGGTGGTCCGGGGGTTGAGATTCCATGCTTTCATTGCAGGGCTGCAGGTTCGATCCCTGGCTGGGAGCTAAGATCCTGTGTGCTTTGTTATATGGCCAGAAAAAAAGAGAGAGAAAATAATGGGTTAGTTTGGAGGCATGTTGAACTTGAAGAGGCTAAAGACTGAGAAAGCACCTTGAAGGGCTGTGTGTTGTGTGTGTGAGGGTTAAGACATTAAAAATGTAAGGAAGGTGAAGAAGCTGTAGGGAAAGAGCTGCTACAGAGATGAAGGATGGGATGAGTGACAGCCGAGCAGGGGAGCACCCGTATGTACAGGGCACAGGCAGGCTTGTCTCTGAAACAGAGACAGAGATGCAGGGTGTGCAGATCCAGATAAAAGGTTGAGGGGTTAAGAGTGAAGATTCAGAGCCCCAGCTGTGGAGAATGGGCAGCTTCATCTTTCAGATTTTCTGGCTCATTTTTGTGAGATTAGGTGATTTCTTTCAGGGGAGCTTGTGCAGATTTTATTGATTGGTTTGTTTTTGTTGGCTTAGAAAGGGTAGCAGATTAAAGAGAGTGTTCCGTTCTGAGTCTCTGTGACCTCAGTGTTGAAAGTACAGCTCTGCTTGTGGGCCTTGGTTTTCAATGAGCCAGGAGGCTCCCTACTGTGGCCTCGGCTCTTCTTAGGAATTCTCTTGTGAGTAACGGTAAGATCACTCATGACCAGAGCAGTACATTTGCTGATGAACACGTGAAGACCCTTGTTCATCTTTGTGGTACCTGGAAGGCCACGCAACATTTCTAAGCCTTTGACTTACTACATCCTTAGTTATGGGGCATGTGTTCCCAGGCCCATGACGCAGGAAGTTATTTTGGTTTAAGCTCCACCCGAAACAGCAGGCATCTTGTGAACTTACTTGCAGGAACAGGTACTGACAGTATCACCATAAACACTATGCTCCTGTGTAATTGGAGTCATCATGAGAACCTTGTTTGTGGGATGTTCTTTTTTCTCTGTCAGACTACTGCCCTCTTAAGACTTGCTGCTTTTGTTGTGACTCACTTTATCCTTTGAGTTTACTCTTAGCTGAGTCAGTCGTGTCCAATTCTTTGTGACTCCATGGACTGCAGTACGCCAGGCTTCCCTGTCCATCGCCAACTCCTGGAGTTTGCTCAAACTCATGTCCATAGAATTGGTGATGTCATCCAACCATCTCATCCTGTGTCATCCCCTTCTCCTCCTGCCTTCAGTCTTTCCCAGCATCCCAGGGTCTTTTCAAATGAGTCAGTTCTTCCCATCAGGTGGCCAAAGTATTGACGCTTCAGCATCAGCCTCAGTCCTTCTGATGAATATCCAGGACTGATTTCATTTAGGATGGACTGATTGGATCTCCTTGCAGTCCAAGGGACTCTCAAGAGTCTTCTCCAACATCACAGTTCAAAAGCATCAATTCTTCGGCGCTCAGCTTTCTTCAAAGTCCAACTCTCACATCCATACGTGACCACTGGAAAGACCATAGCTTTGACTGGATAGTCCTTTGTAAGCAAAGTAATGTCTCTACTTTTTATTTATTTATTTATTTTAATTTTTATTTTTACTTTATTTTACTTTACAATACTGTATTGGTTTTGCCATACATTGACATGAATCCACCATGGGTGTACATGCGTTCCCAAACTTGAACCCCCCTCCCACCTCCCTTCCCATAACATCTCTCTGGGTCATCACCGTGCACCAGCCCCAAGCATGCTGTATCCTGCATCGGACATAGACTGGCGATTCGATTCTTTCATGATAGTATACCTGTTACAATGCTATTCTCCCAAATCATCCCACCCTCTCCCTCTCCCTCTGAGTCCAAAAGTCTGTTATACACATCTGTGTCTCCTTTGCTGTCCTGCATACAGGGTCGTCATTGCCATCTTTCTAAATTCCATATATATGTGTTAGTATACTGTATTGGTGTTTTTCTTTCTGGCTTACTTCACTCTGTATAATCGGCTCCAGTTTCATCCATCTCAACAGAACTGATTCAAATGTATTCTTTTTAATGGCTGAGTAATACTCCATTGTGTATATGTACCACAGCTTTCTTATCCATTCATCTGCTGATGGACATCTAGGTTGTTTCCATGTCCTGGCTATTATAAACAGTGCTGTGATGAACATTGGGGTACATGTGTCTCTTTCAATTCTGGTTTCCTCGGTGTGTATACCCAGCAGTGGGATTGCTGGGTCATAAGGTAGTTCTATTTGCAATTTTTTAAGGAATCTCCACACTGTTTTCCATAGTGGCTGTACTAGTTTGCATTCCCACCAACAGTGTAGAAGGGTTCCCTTTTCTCCACACCCTCTCCAGCATTTATTGCTTGCAGATTTTTGGATCGCAGCCATTCTGACTGGATGTCTCTACTTTTTAATATGCTAAGTTTGTCGTAGCTTTTCTTCCAAGGAGCAAGTGTCTTTTAATTTCATGGCTGCAGTCACCTTCTGCAGTGATTTTGCAGCCCCCCCAAAATAAAGTCTGTCCCTGTTTCCATTGATTCCCCATCTATTTGCCATGAAGTGATGGGACTGGATGCCATGATCTTATTTTTTTGAATGTTGAGTTTTAAGCCAACTCTTTCACTCTCCTTTTTCACTTTCATCAAGAGATTTTTTAGTTTTTCTTCACTTCCTGCCATAAGGGTAGTATCTTCTGCATATATTAGGTTATTGATATTTCTTCTGGCAATCTTGATTCCAGCTTGTGCTTCATCCAGTCTGGCATTTCACATGATATACTCTGCATCTAAATTAATAATTGGGGTGACAATATACAGCCTTGACATACTCTTTTCCCCATTTGGAACCAGTCTGTTTTTCCATGTCCAGTTCTAACTGTTGCTTCCTGACCTGCACGCAGATTTTTCAGGAGGCAGATCAGGTAGTCTGATATTCCCATCTGTTTAAGAATTTTCTACAGTTTGTTGTGATTCATATAGTCAAAGACTTTGGCGTAGTCAATAAAGCAAAAGTAGATGTTTTTCTGGAACTCTTTTTGATTTCTCGATGATCCAGTGGATGTTGGCAATTTGGTCTCTGGTTCTGCTGCCTTTTCTAAATCCAGCTTGAACTTCTGGAATTTCTCAGTTCAGGTACTGTTGAAGCCTAGCTTGGAGAATTTTGAGCATTACTTTGGTAGCATGTGAGATGAATGCAATTGTGTGGTAGTTTGAACATTCTTTGGCATTTCCTTTCTTTGGGATTGGAATGAAAACTGACCTTTTCCGGTCCTGTGGCCACTGCTGAGTTTCCCAAATTTGCTGCCATAGTGAGTGCAGCACTTACACATTATCATCTTTCAGGATTTGAAACAGCTCAACTGGAATTCCATCACCTCCACTAGCTTTGTTCATAGTGATGCTTCCTAAGGCCCGCTTGACCTCGCTCTCCAGGATGTCTGGCTCTAGGTGAGTGATCACACATTGTGGTTATCTGGGTCATGAAGCTCTTTTTTGTGTAGTTCTTCTGTGTATTCTTGCCACCTCTTCTTAATATCTTCTGCTTCTGTTAGGTCCATACTGTTTCTGTCCTTTATTGTGCCCATCTTTGCATGAAATGTACCCTTGGTAGCTCTAATTTTCTTGAAGAGATCTCTAGTCTTTCCCATTCTGTTTTTTTCCTCTGTTTTTTTGCATTGATCACTGAGGAAGACTTTCTTATCTCTCCTTGCTAGTCTTTGGAACTCTGCATTCAGATGGGTATATCTTTCCTCATCTTCTTTGCCTTTCACTTCTCTTTTCTCAGCTATTTGTAAGCCCTCCTCAGACAACCATTTTGTCTTTTTGCATTTCTTTTTATTGGGGATGGTTTTGATCACAGCCTCCTGTACAATGTCATGAGCCTCCATTCATAGTTCTTCAGGCACTCTGTCTATCAGATCTAATCCCTTGAATCTGTTTGTCACTTCCACTGTATAATCGTGAAGGATTTGATTTAGGTCATACCTGAATGGTATACCCTTGAACTTAAGGAAATAGTCGTGGTTGTACAGAGGACAGTTTCTTTTACTCTACTAGTATAATATTGCCTTAGCTAATTCAAGAATGTGGAATATAAAGTCATGTTTTGCAGTATATAAATGTAGAATGCTTCTGAAATTCTGGATTTTTGTAGGCAGTTTGTGGTTTAGATGGTAAAGAATCTGCCTGCAATACAGGAGACCCAGGTTAAATCTCTGGGTTGGGAAGAGCCCCTGGAGAAGGAAATGGCTCCCCACTCCCATATGCTTGCCTGGAGAATTCCATGGACAGAGGAGCCTAGCAGGCTACAGTCCATAGGGTCACAAAGAGTCAGGCAGACTGAATGACTCACACTTGCACTTCATTTGTTCCCTTGGCAGAGAGTTTGAAAGTGTGCACTGTGCAACTCTTACTCCAGAGCTTGAGAAATCATGGAATGGGTGAGACATGATTCTTGGCCCATTCTTAGAAGGGGGCAATGGCAATTCATCCCTCGTCACATCTATCCTTACAGTACTATTTAAAAAAAAAGAGCTCTAGGGATTTAGGAGGGTATAACTTTACAAATATCAAAGTTTGTTGAGTTTCTTTCTTGCAGTAATAATATAGATAATTCTCTAATATAATGGAGGTGTACTTTTACATACATGAGTCTTGGGTTAGTGTTGATGCTCTCTGCTTTTTAATTTCTGCCCCTGAAATCCCAGAATTAAAAATAAGAAGGATGCATATGAATTCAAGTGTTTTTTAGTACTTGGCTGGTATACTAGGAAGTATCAATAAATGGGAAGCTAGGGTTCAGAGTATAGAATGTAAAGGTCTTGGGCATTCAGTACAGAATGTGTGGACCAATTGAGGAGGGCAGGTAAGTAATTAGAGTAAAGTGCATTGGTGTTTAGTGAAAGTCACTCAGTCTGACTTTTTTCGATCCCATGGACTATAGAGTTCATGGAATTCTCCAAGCCAGAATACTGGAGTGGGTAACCTTTCCCTTCTTCCCCTTCTCCAGGGAATCTTTCCAACCCAGGGATCAAACCCAGGTCTCCCACATTGCAGGCGGATTCTTTACCAGCTGAGCCACAGGGGAAGCCCAAGAATACTGGAGTGGGTAGCCTGTCCCTTCTCCAGGGGATCTTCTCGATCCAGGAATTGAACCCAGGGCTCCTGCATTGCAGGAGGATTCTTTACCAACTGAGCTATCAGGGAAGCAATGGTGTTTAAGCAGTCAGCAAAGATAAGGGGTTTGGACAGAGGCCAGGTCTGTCAAGGTCAAGAAAGGAACATGGCAGGCGTTGTCCCAAGCAAGGTAAACCTTACTCTGCCCCATTGTATCATGAATTTAACCCATTATTAATGCTTTGAATATCACATCAGGTTTCTAATGCTCTCTTCCCAGCAGGCTATTTAAAAGAGCAAGTGGTGGAGTGGGGAACATCTTAATCTAATCAATGCCAGTCTTTACTTCATAATTTATAGCTATTCACTACTTTTTCTTTTTGCATATTCTCATGCCTATATGCTTACATATTTCTGATGGGGAAAAACAATTTCTGAAAAAGTGTAAGTATTGGTTACTCGGTCATGTTCAACTCTTTGTGACCCTGTGAACTGTAGTCCGTGAGTCTCCTCTGTCCATGGAATTCTCCAGGCAAGAATACTGGAGTGGGTTGCCATTCCCTTCTCCAGGGGATCTTCCTGACACAGGAATTGAACCCGGTATCTTCCATGGTAGGCAGACTCTTTAATGTCTGAACCACCAAGGAAAGTGGGTAGTAAACCCCGAACCTAACAGTCAGTAGGCACTTACTTGATTGAAATTCTTTTTCATTTTAAAAGGTATGGTGCCTATTTTGATAGACTTTTGAAGTTTTTGTATATTCTTTTTAAGACACGACTTCAAATGACTCTGTTGTAGCCTAAATGTGTTGTAATTTGTTTCTTCAGACTTCTTTGAACATCACATTGTTTCCAGTGTTTTTCAGTAGGTTAAACAACTCTGCACTGAAGGCCTTTGTATATCAGTACTTAAGCTGATCAGATAAATTACTTAGATACATTCCTTTAAGTGGAATCAGAGGGTGTGGGCATTTGTAAGACTTTTGATACACGTTGCAAGTTGCCCTTTAGGAACAACATGCAAGTCTGTGCTCCTGCTCTGAGTGTGTAAGCGTTTATCCCAGCACCCTAGCCAATATATGTTTTAAAATTTTCTTTAATTAAAGTATAGTTGCTATACAATATTATGTAAGTTACAGGTGTGTAATGATTCACAATTCTTAAAGGTTATACTCCATTTTAGTTATTATAAATAATATTGGCTATATTCCCCTCATTGACAATCTTGCCAGATATTCGCTCTTTAGGAAAGTAAAATATCTTATTTTAATTGGCATATGCTTGGCGCTCAAATATTTGTCAGATGAATGTAGATACAAGGGGCAACATGCTCAGAAATTGAAGTGAATACAAGGTCACAATGTGCCCTCTGTGAAGTGACATTCTGGTAGGAGAGACAGGGCCTTCGTAAGTAAAATATAAAGGATGTTTGACAACCTCCAGTACTAAAGAGAGAAGAAATGCTAACGTGGAATAGGGGGAATGTGAAATGTTGGGGTTTCTGGGGGTGGGAGAGAGGGGGACAGAGAGCGTGGGTGGGGGGATGGAGCCGTGGCTTTTGTGTGGCGGCCTGGGGACCCAGTACGTGAACATCTGGAAGAAAACTGTACCAGTGAGAAGAAGAAGCAAGTGGGAAGGCCCTGAGGCGGTGTCCAACTGACAGCTCCAGGGGTAGCAAGGAATGAGATAAGGAAACTAGGAGAGAGGAGATGAGTTAGGAGATGAGGTCTGACAGGCAGCAGAGAGCCAGATCACAGTCTTGAAAATCATAAGGACTTTGGCTTTTAACCTAAGTGACTTGGATTTTTTTTTTAATTGGAGTATAGCTGATTAACAACGTTGTGATAGTTTCGGGTGGACAGCAAGGAGACTCAGCCATACATACACATGTATCCATTCTCCCCCACACTCTCCTCCTATCCAGGCTGCCACATTACACAGAGCAGAGTCCCTTGTGCTGCACAGTAGGTCCTTGTTGTTCATCCATTTAAAATACCAGTCTCAAAGTCCCTACCTAACGGTTTTGCCCATCCTTCCGAAGTGACTTTAATTTTAACAGAATCACTGTGACAGATGTGGAGAGAATGCACGGAATGGGGTGAGGGCTGCATCAGAAAGCTCAGTGAGGTTTCGTGGTAATCATGGCAGGAGACTGGCTTACATAGAGCTACTTGGATAGGATTTTAGAGGGATCCAGATTCTAGATATATGTGTTGGAAATAAAGCCAATGGGGTTTGCTGGTGGAATGAGGGGCAAAAGCGAAAGAGAGGAGTCAGAGATGGCTCTAGTATTCCGGTATGGGCAGTGGCAGGATGCTGAGATGGGGAAGCAGGAAGGAGACACAGATGCTGGGAGGTGGGTATCGGGACCTCAGCTGTACAAACATCATGTTGAGATGAATGTTAGATACGTCAGTGAAGGCGCAGCATGGAAAGGCGGGCCAATGTCTAGAGCGTGAAGGAGGAGTCAAGGGAGATTAGTTTGAGATTCATCAACAGGTAGATGGTGTTTAAAGCCACTGAACTGGATCAGAGCACAAGAACAGGTCAAGGGTCCTTTAGGGAACTCCGTGGAGTATGTATGAAGTGCCTCTGGGGTCCTCCTGGCTTTGAAGGGCTGGAGAGAGGAGAAGGAGTCACAAAAATGAGCAGGAAGGGACAGCAGAAAGGTAGGAGGAAGGAACATGTGGTACTTAAGACAAAAATTGTTTTAGACTAGCAGTATTGTGTGTTTATTTAACAGGAAGCCAGACGCAGGCAGTTCCTGGGTGGGTGACTGAGTATTGTCACCTCTTCTGTCCTTCCGCTCGTCCTGCCTCCGCACGTTGCTTTCGTCAGGGACTTTTCAGTTAAAGTATGGTCGCTAAGGGTTCCAAGGTCCTGCTGCTGCTGGGCAGAGGCTGGGAGTGGTGGGCTGAGCGGAGGCCGGCCTTTCTCCTGACATGCCTGCCTACTGTCATCAGGAAGGAAAAGTCCTACTGAGCACCTTGCCCCCTGGCACTCTTACATTTAAGTCTTATTGGCACACACCGGATCACATGGTTACCCATAACTTGAAGAATGGTTAGAAACGCAAGTATTTGGCTTATTTGAAGCTTTCTATAAGATGAGCAATGGAAATGGAGATTAGGAGTGCCATTTGGGAAGACAGAGATGTTAGACGAGATAAGGTTAAATTGAAAAAAAAAAAAATAAGAGTTCTGTTTTAATTTATTCTTGTTTAGATCTTTTGCTGTCTTGTACTGTTTGGGGGCATATGATGCTTTGTTACTGACTTGATATTACGTGTCGTCCCTTGGCTTCTGTTTCACCGTATGACTTTATTTTGCATACAATTTAGAAATTTTTCCGTTTTTTATAGTCACGTACATCTTGTAATTTTTCGTGTTTTTATGATTCACAACTGAAAGAAGATCTATAATTATTATGGTTAATTTTATGGTTTTAGTTTCCTTTTTAATCCAATTTTATAAATATTTGTGATGTATGATGAGAACTAGTAGCTGATATTTATATGCCACTTACTATGTGCTAAAATATAAACTCATCTAAATGTCCCGAGCACCTGTGAAATGAGTCCACTATAATCACCCACATTCTTTTATGTATGAGGACACGGCATAGAGAAGTTAAGGAGGCTGCCCTCAGTGCATGTGTGGCGGAGCTGGGTTTAAACCTAGGCAGGGAAAGATTGAGGGCAAAAGGAGAAGGGAGCGGCAGAAGATGAGATGTTTACGTAGCATCACCGACTCGATGGACATGAATTGGAGCAGACTGCGGGAGATAAATGGGGACAGAGGAGCCTGGCATGCCACAGTCCATGGGCTCGCAAAGTTGAACACAACTTAACTATTGAACCACAAGCCTGACTCCAGATTGTCGACTTTTAACTACTACACCATGCTGCTTCTCACATTTTAATTGTTTTTTGATTCACATATGTAAATACCACAAATGGGTGTCTTCACTGATTTGAAGTATCTCCACTATCTTGTTCTAAATTTTTGTATTTCTGAGATTGACACACCCGTTTGTTAATCTGTCAGTATGTTTTTGCCATTGCTAGACTGTTTTACTATTTTACACTGTAATGAACTAGTAACAAATTCCTTCTAAGTTTTTAAACTTTAAAAAAATTGTGATGAAGCAAATACTATGGAAAATTTACCGTGTTAACAACTTCAGGGTACAGCTTGGGTATGACGTCCATTGCCATTGACGTACAGTCCCCACCACCGTCCCATCTCCAGAGCTTTTCCTCTTCTGCATCTGAAACTCTGTCCAATAAACATGAACTCCCCAGCCTCCCCTTCCCTCAGCCCCTGGCAACCCCCTTTCTGTTCTCTGTCTGTGAATTTGACTGCTCCAGGCCCCTCACGTGAGACGAGTCGTTTGTCCTTTTGGAACTAGCTTATTTCGCTTAGCGTAAGGTCTTTGGGTCCATCTACGTTGTAGCCCATGTCATAATTTCCTCCCTGTTTAAAGGCTGAATAAATATGTCATGGTAATCATGTACGTGCCAGATATTCTTTACCCGGGAATCCACTGATGGACACTTGGATTGCTTCCGCCTTTTGGCTATTGTGAATAACATTACCATGAACCTGGTGTACTGGTCTCTATTGAAGGTCCTGCTTTCAGTTCTTTTGGATGACTACCCAGAAGCTGAATTGCTGAATCATAAAGCAGTTCTGGTTTTAATTTTTTTGAGAAACCCAACAGCCCATTTTCAAAGCAGCTATACCATTTTACTGTCCTGGCACCAGTGCAGAGTTCTAATTTCCTCACCTTCTTACTGACAATTATTTTCTGTCTTGTTTTTATAATAGCCATACGAATAGATGTGAAGTGGTATCTTATTGTAGTTTTGATTTGCATTTCCCTAATGACTAAGGATGGTGAGCAATTTCTCATGTGCTTCTTGGCCACTATGTCTTCTTTTGAGCAAGTTCTATCCAAGTTCTTTGCCCATTGTTAAATCAGTTTTGTTGTTGTTGCTGTTGAATTACAATCCTCATTTTTATGTTCTAAAAAATTCTGACTATTCTTCCTATTCTAGTTTAAATTGCTCTTTTAAAAGTTCTTCCAATTTCCTCTTTGAAAATAATCACGTGTGATTTATCTAGGAACAAGAGTCAATACATTAATTCAGAGAATGAACGTGTATGTCCCACTTATTCAGATCTTTTATGCTGCTCACTTTTGTAATTTTTCATCATACTAACACTTGTTTGACATGTTTCTCCATAGAAATAGTGTGTGTGTACATGTCTGTGTGTGTAATTGCTTTTTGTTGCTAACGCAAAGGATCTTTTCCTTTTTGTGCCTGGTACATCAGAAAGCTGTTGATCGCTGTACAGTATTTCGTAAGCAGCTTATCAGATCTATTTAAATAATTTTTAGACAATACTCTACCTCAAAGCAAAATTTTAAATATATGCATTAGTGTCAATGAGAGAATTTGGTCATTCTGGGTTGAGAGTGAGTCTGTGGCTGCAGTTTGACACATGTATGATTTTCCCCCATAACTGATAGTTAATTCTTTATTCCTTTGGGTAGCCATACTTTAGTTTCATGATAATAATTCCTAGTAATAGAGAATTACTCCAAAGCTCACTTCCTCTTTATAGTAGTGTTTAAAGAGCCCAAGTTACAATTACAGCTGTAAATATATTCTTTTCTTTTTTTTTGTTTGTATTTTAACTATCTATGTTGTATATTTGGTGTTTTCTCTTCCTGGCTCTAGTAGTTAATGGCCCTTGCATTCCTTAATAATAATTATACTTTCTATAGTAATTTATACTTTAAATTGCACTTATTAATATGTGGCGTATATATCCAGACTGACCTCAGTGATCTCCTTTTCACTGTCTAGTTAAAATCCCCATCGCCTCTAGCCCTGGCAAGCGTACTAGCTTCCTAAGTGTTCCCCTGATTTTAAACTCTTCCCTTCCGTCAGCTCTTCACAGGTCTGCCCCAGGATCAAGTTCTGGTGTAAGAGCTCAGAAAGCTGCAGAGCCCCGCTCCCCCACTTCATGCTCCACCCCCCATAATTAAGGCCTAAAGTTCTTAGCCTGGCATTAATGCCATCTTAAACTTTAAGCTACTTAATGCCAACTGTTAACTGCCCACCACTCCAACCTTGTTGTTTTTCTTCCCCATGACATGTGTATTCCTGCTTAGTGAAGCAAATCACAGAACCAAACATTTTCATACAATGAGATGGAATGTATTCTTCAGAAGCTAATCATTTTTCCTGAGAATGTTTGGTAGTGATTTGTGTAGAAAGATGTTTCCAGCACCCTCTCCATCTGCAGTTACCTTACCTTGTGTAAGCACTAAATACTTGTGTAACACAACCCCTCATGTGAATCCATTGTCTAAATTTTTGTTAAGATTATCTGTGTCTTCTAATATAGGGAATACAGTAGCCAAGTTTTTTTTGTCAGCTAATTTGATCAACATCTTCAAAACCCGTAAATTTCACCAAATGTAAAGAATAGCAAGTCATTTTTTCAGTGTGGAACAGTCTTGTGAAAAATACATTAAAGCTGAGTTCATTCTTATCTCATTGAGAGTTCAGAGGTGAGAACTTGCTTCAACTGGTAGATGTTTCTGTGGCTTTGGAAACTGTTCTCATTTCTTTGAAGGTGTTTTGTAAGCTGTGTGGGACCCAGATTCTTTCCCAGGCTTTTCCTTAAAGAATGGAGGAGGCCAAGTTGGAGCTGAGAGAGGACACTCCATTCTGTGAAGTCTCTGGGAGCTCCTATTGGAGGATGCATCATTTAATATGAGTGTCAGAACAAAGGAGTGCCATTCAGGAGTTCATTCTTTGTCTTTAATTTCCAGTCCAAAGGAAACATACCATTATGGTTTTGTGAAGATTTTTCCAGTGGTAAAGTGGCTTTTCGTCTTGACCACATAAAAGTGTCAGTTATGGCACTGACTTTTTTGTACTAAAATTTAAAGAATTAAAGAGTACCTAATGCTTATAGATGTACAGGGAAAAAAAAGATTATTAGAATCTACTTACTTCAATTATTGGTCCAATTTATCCATTTTTAGTTGCTAATCTGTTTTGTCTTGAATATCTCTTTCTGTTTAAAGGTTTGAGCCCATCGACTTTAATAATATTCTTTAATTTATATTATAAAAATAGACTTATGGTAAGAAAAAATTCACATGGAGTGACATGTAAGTATATAAAGTATGAAGGGAAAATTCCCCATTTCTGTTACTTTCCTTCTCTTTTTCTCTATGTCCCTACCCCATAAGAGGCCCATAAAATTTTTCTATAACCTTCTGGAATTTTTCAACATTTAGATAAGTACAAACTTAAGGAAACTGGGTACTATTAACACAGTGCTATTTTCCACTTAATAAATATCTTATAGATTTTCAGTTTTATAAGGTGTTTCTTAATGATTTTTTGTTGTTGAAAGGCAGTATAATTAATCAGATTTTCCAAGGTGGTTTTCCAAGTAAATTGCTTATTTGATGAAGGTATGTTTCAAAACCAGTAGAATCTGTGTTACTGTCTAAGGCAAAGTGAAGGTTTCCAGGTTTTCTTGGACAAAAGATGATTATCGTTATAGAATCAGAACAAATCTGTTGTCTCTAAGTAGGCTGATGCTAATAGCATGAGCTTAAAATAAACCACTAAGGTCCATGTGATGTCTCTGCAGGAAGGTCTTAAACCTTTGTGGTTCACAGCCGAGATAGGTCACATGGCGCGACATAAACTGGTAGCAGTCATTTTTCAGAACTGGAGGAGCAGTCCTGTCTTGGTTTCACTGTTGAGGAATTTGGTGCTTGGGATCCTCAGAGATGCTCAGCCCGACGTTGCCATGTCTTCCCTGTAATATTGCTTACGATGTGTATGTTTTACTGCTTCTTTATCCAAGGCCAGTGACAGGTCCTGTCAGTCAGCTTTGTGTTAAGTTAAACGTTAGGACCGGGGTGACGCAGTGAGGTGCCTTTGCTGGTCCTGCTGCTTTTAGCACTCTTGCAGGCTCGCCTTCGAGCAAGGGGAGGGGCTCTGGCTCCTCGGGTACAGGAGAGGCAGCAGCGGGCAGGTGCTGGACTGACCTGCGTTTGGCTCCTTGCTGGTTATATGTGTGGGACCCCAGGAAGCCATTTAGCCATGTAAGTAGGTTGCTAATGTATAAACTGGAGGTGGCAATAGTAAGGCACTGTCAGGATGCGTCTTAGTTTCTGTGGGGTAATCCTTTGGTGAAGTGGGCATCGTCCTATGTCCTCAGGGCCCACTGGTCTGGGGTGATGGTGGAACGGGGAAGACTTAGGCTGAAACCATAAATTGCCATTAGATGGAAAGGGTGGGGTTGGATGACAGAGAGACTTGTGAAAATGGGAGGGGCCAGTTCTCCGGAATGAGAATCAGGCTTTTGGGGGTAAGCTTGCTTCTGTGCCAGGCTGTGTGTTGGAATCAGAGGGTACAGGTGTGTAGTAATTCTGAGACACATGGAGAAGTGTCTATAAACCTTTGATGCTTTCAGAAACAATGCTGTGAGACAACCTGTTCTAAAAAAAAAAAAAGGTTAATTTTCTAGACATGCTGACCCTTGACTGCATTGTGACGGTGGCCCAGAAATTTTTATCTGTCACTTACCCAGCCTTGTTCATTGTTTCCAATAATAATGGCTGATTAGAATGAATTTGCTGAAGGAGCAGCAATTTGGTAAATTTATATTGTAAAATCTGTTTATCCCTCCTGAGAGCAAGTAAAATCAGTGGCCAAATATACATTAAACAGTCAAATGGCTACTTGAATGTCCGTTATCTGCTAATTATTATAAGGAATGTAAGAAAAGTTGATAGAGTGAAGAGTCTATTAACGAATGACAGCTAAGCTGATAAAAATTGATTACGTGCTGAATGCTTCAGTGTAGATGGTGAGAGAAGAGATTATTAAAATTTGTCCTTCACTCTTGGCCTTTAAAATTTTTTGATTTTTTTTTTTTTTTTGGCCACATGCAGTTTGTGGGATCTTAGTTCCCTGTAACAGGGATTGAACCCAGGCCCTTAGGCAATGAGAGCGTGGAGTCCTAACCACTGATCTGCCAGGGAATTCCCCCTTAAATTTTTTTTTAAACTAGCTCCATTACTGTTATCATTAAAATTCTATGTGAATTTTATGGCTTCATTGAGATATAATTTGTAAGATATTTGATTTATATACATATACATTGTGAAAGGATTGCTACCATCTAGTTAAACCTCATTCCCTCATGTATTTACCCTGTGTGTATGAACATGTACGTTCTACTCTCATAGCAATTTCGCAACAGTGATAGCACTATATATCAATTCTAGTCACCGTGTCTGATGTTATCCTTGGGCCTTATGCATCTGAGAGCCAACAGTCTGTGTCCTTTCCCAACTATTTCCCCCCACCATACTCTTGGCCTCAAAAGAAAAATTAATTCATTTAGCAAGCATTAAGACTCACTCCATGCTAGATGCTTAGCTATTCCTCTGCTGCCGCTGCTGCTAAGTCGCTTCCATCGTGTCCGACTCTGTGCGACCCCATAGACGGTAGCCCACCAGGCTCCCCCGTCCCTGGGATTCTCCAGGCAAGAACAGTGGAGTGGGTTGCCATTTCCTTCTCCAATGCATGAAAGTGAAAAGGGAAAGTGAAGTCGCTCAGTCGTGTCCAACTCCTCGCGACCCCATGGACTGCAGCCTTCCAGGCTCCTCTGTCCATGGGATTTGCCAGGCAAGAGTACTGGAGTGGGGTGCCATTGCCTTCTCCAAGCTATGTCCTCAGTGGAATTGAATTCAGTTCTCTTCCTGGTCTCAGGGGTCGTAGAGACTAGTCTGAGGAGCACATTGAAACACAGGTTGTAACAGAAGTGTGGATCTAAGTAGGAAGGTGTGGTCCTTTGCCCTCAGACGGGAGTGTCCAGGAAGGAAGTTCAATTCAGTCCCTCAGGCGTGTTCGACTCTTTGAGACCCCATGGACTGGCCCCTCCCATTTTCACAAGTCTCTCTGTCGTCCAACCCCACCCTTTCCATCTAATGGCAATTTACGGTCCCAGCCTGTCTTTCCTGTTCCACCATCACTGCGGACCAGCAGGCACTGAGGACACAGGACGATGCCTACTTCACCAGAGCATGCCTACTTCCCTGTCCATCACCAACTCTGGGATCTTGTTCCAACTCATGTCCATCGAGTTGGTGATGCCATCTGACCATCTCATCCTCTCTTGTCCCCTTCTCCTCCCGCCTTCAGTCTTTCCCAGCATCAGGGTCTTTTCCTATGAGTCAGCTCTTTGCATCAGTTGGCCAAAGTATTGGAGCTTCAGCGTCAGCATGGGTCCTTCCAATGAATATTCAGGACTGATTTCCTTTAGGATGGACTGGTTGGATCTCCTTGCAGTCCAAGGGACTCTCAAGAGTCTTCTCCAGCACCACAGTTCAAAGGCATAAATTCTTTGGTGCTCACCTTTCTTTATGTTCCATACCTCATATCCATACATGACTACTGGAAAAACCATAGCTTTGACTAGACAGACCTTTGTTGGTAAAGTAATGTCTCTGCTTTTTAATATGTTGTCTAGGTTGGTCATAGATTTTCTTCCATGGAGCAAGTGTCTTTTAATTTCATGGCTGCAGTCCCCATCTGCAGTGATTTTGCAGCCCAAGAAAATAAAGTCTGTCCCTGTTTCCATTATTTCCCTATCTATTTGCCATGAAGTGATGGGACAGGATGCCATGATCTTTGTTTTTTGAATGTTAAGTTTTAAGCCAACTTCTTCACTCTCCTCTTTCACTTTCATTAAGAGGCTCTTTAGTTCCTCTTCACTTTCTGCCATAAGGGTAGTATCATCTGCATATCTGAGGTTATTGATATTTCTCCCGGCAATCTTTATTCCAGCTTGTGCTTCATCCAGCCCAGCATTTCACATGATATACTCTGCATATAAGTTAAATGAGCATGGTGACAATATACAGCCTTGACGTACTCCTTTCCCAATTTGGAACCAGTCCATGTTCCATGTCTGGTTCTGACTCTTGCTTCTTGACTTGCATACAGGTTTCTCAGGAGGCAGGTAAGGTGGCCTGGTATTCCCATCTCTTTAAGAATTTTCCACAGTTTGTTGTGATTCATAGTCAAATGTTTTAGCATAGTCAATGAAGCAGATGATGTGATGTGAAGTCGCTCAGTCGTGTCTGACTCTTTGCGACCCCATGGACTGTAGCCTACCAGGCTCCTCCGTCCATGGGATTTTCCAGGCAAGAGTACTGGAGTGGGTTGCCATTTCCTTCTCCAGAGGATCTTCCCCACCCAGGGATCAAACCTGGGTCTCCCGTATTGTAGGCAGACACTTTACCGTCTGAGCCACCAGGGAAGTCAATGTTTTTCTGGAATTCTCTTGCTTTTTCGATGATCCATCGGATGTTGGCAATTTGATCTCTGGTTCCTCTTCTTTTTCTAAATCCAGCTTGAATATCTGAAATTCCTTGGTTCAGGTACTATTGGAGCCTAGCTTGGAGAATTTTGAGCATTACTTTGCTAGCATATGAGATGAGTGCAATTGTGCAGTAGACTGAACATTCTCTGGCATTGCCCTTCTTTGGGATTGGAATGAAAACTGACCTCTTCCCGTCCTGTGGCCACTGCTGAGTTTTCCAAATTTGCTGCCATAGTGAGTGCAGCACGTACAGCATCATCTTTCAGGATTTGAAATAGCTCAACTGGAATGCCATCACCTCCACTAGCTTTGTTCATAGTGATTCTTCCTAAGGCATATTTGACCTTGCACTCCGGATGTCTGGCTCTAGGTGAGTGATCACACCATCATGGTCGTCTGGGTTGTGAAGATCTTTTTTGTATAGTTCTTCTGTTTATTCTTGCCACCTCTTCTTAACATCTGCTTCTATCAGGTCCATACCATTTCTGTCTTTTATTGTGCCCATCTTTGCACTAAATGTTCCCTTGGTATCTCTAATTTTCTTGAAGAGATCTCTAGTCTTTCCCATTCTATTGTTTTCCTCTGTTTCTTTGCATTGATCACTTAGAAAGGCTTTCTTATCTCTCCTTGTTATTCTTTGGAACTCTGCATTCAGATGGATAGATTTTTCTTTTTCTCATTTGCCTTTTGCTTCTCTTCTTTTCTCAGCTATTTGTAAGGCCTCCTCAGACAACCGTTTTGCCTTTTTGTGTTTCTTTTTGGGGGGACTCACAGCCTTCTTTTTTGAATGCAGTCTCCTATACTGTGTCACGAACCTCTGTCCATAAATCTTCAGGCAATCTATCAGGACTAGTCCCTTGAATCTATTTGTCACTTCCACTGTATATCATAAGGGATTTGATTTAAGTCATACCTGAATGGTCTAGTGGTTTTCCCTACTTTCTTCAATTTAAGTCTGAATTTTGCAATAAGGAGTTCATGATTTGAGCCAGAGTCAGTTCCTGGTGGTGTTTTTGCTGACCGTATAGAGCTTTTCCATCTTTGGCTGCAAAGAATATAATCAATCTGATTTTGGCATTGACCATCTGGTGATGTCCATGTGTAGAGTTGTCTCTTGTGTTGTTGGAAGATGGTGTTTCCTATGACCAAGAAGGAAAGGCTTCACTAAGAGGTGGTGATTCTCAAACTTAATGAAGGGAGAGGTGATTCTGTAGACCCCTGGGTGGGGCAGCAGGGATTTAAAAGAATCGTCAACTCACTTTGTAAGTGACTTAGACGGTAAAGCATCTGCCTACAGTGCGGGAGACCTCGGTTCGATCCCTGGGTCAGGAAGATCCTCTGGAGAAGGAAATGGCAACCCACTCCAGTACTCTTGCCTGGAAAATCCCATGGACAGAGGAGCGTAGTAGGCTACAGTCCATGGGGTTGCAAAGAGTCGGACACGACTGAGCCACATCACTTCACTTCAGGCAGAGTTTGGGGATTGGAGGGAAAGAAGCTCATTGTATTCACAGGGATGGACAGAAGAGAAGAACAGAGTAAAAAGTCCTGGAAAAATAAAAAGATGTGTGTCTGTGGGTGTGTGCATAGAGAGGTAAGCGCATGTGAAGCACTTGGTTAGGAATCCACCCTAGAACTGCCTCTTATGTCTTTAAATTTAAATATTAATTAAGGGGATTAAAAATAATCTCATCCTGCAGATAATGGTGCTAACACTGGGTGGTGCTAAGTTGCTTCTGTTGTGTCCAACTCTTTGTGACCTCATGGACTATAGCTCACCAGGTTCCTCTGTCCGTGGGATTCTCCAGGCAAGAATACTAGAGTGAGTTGCCATTGCCTTCTCCAGGAGATCTTCCTGACCCAGGGATCAAACCCACGTCTCTTATGTCTCCTGTATTGGCAGGCAGGTTCTTTACCACTAGTACCACTGCTGTAGGTCGTAGATAATGGGGAATCACAGATTATATGTTGGATCCTGACCTTAGTTTTCACATTCAAAAAGATCAACACGGTGGAGCTGGAAAGGGTGGAAGAACAGAACTTTAAAGTCTAATACAGTTATTTAGGCAACATTTAAAGGAGTGGGTAAGGATTTGTAACAGTTGGATAGAGAGGAGGAGACCTTTTTGAAAAGAAATGATGTGCCTGATGGATTGGAATAGCACATTCTGATGTCAGAGGAAAAACCAGGATGCCTGGAGCAGGGCTCACGTTGATGTACAAGGTCAGCCCAGGGTTGAGGCTGCGGACAGGAGAACTTTAGATGCCAGGCCTCAAGTACTTCAGCGCTTTCTTTTCTGTTAAGGTGAGATTTTTATAAGTGAAATAATTGGGACAAAGCAGTGAGCATTACTCTTTGGAAAACCTACTTTCCTCTGTTATGGCAACATTGGTACTATGTGACTCAATAATTTGCAGCTAAGGTCTTTTTCAGCTCTTGACATTCTTCAGTTGTATGATTCTACTGGCGTTGAGAGACTTAATGTTAGATGATATGAGAATCTGATGGGGGAAAAAGGTGATTCCAATGTTTTGGGGGTGGGAAAAAGGAAATTTTAGTTACGATTAACGTTAGTAGGTAGGAGGTTGTCTAACGGCCCAAGTTGCAACTTTCAGCAAGAAAATTAAAATGTGAGTGGCAATGAGATTCAGGAGGACAAAGCTGCAGGTGAGAATTTGGGGTTCATCGAGATAGGGCAGTGGTTAAAGTAGATAAAATGGACTCTCCTGGAGAGGCGGATGTGTAAAAAGTTGGAGCCAAGGCGTGGACTTAGGAAATGCCCATGTTCAGGTGGAAGCAGCAGGATGGTGTGGTTTCAAGGATGCCACAGAATGGGAAGTGTCCATACATATCTTATAGAAAAGTGGATGTACTTGCTACAAAAAAGAGCTAGGAGTTTGAGTGAGAACCATTTAAGTTTGCCAAATAAAGAGTAAAGATGAAAGTGAAAGTCACTCAATCGTGTCTGACTCTTTGCAACCGCACAGACTGTATTGTCCATGGACTTCTCCAGGCCAGAATACTGGAGTGGGTAGCTTTTCCCTTCTCCAGGGGATCTTCCCAACCCAGGGATCAAACCCAGGTCTCCTGCATTGGGGGCAGAGTCAGGGAAGCCCAGGAATACTGGAGCGGGTAACCTACCCCTTCTCCAGAGGATCTTCTCAACCCAGGAATCGAACCTGGGTCTCCTGCATTGCAGGTGGATTCTTCACCAATTGACCTATCAGGGAAGCCCAAGGATGAAAAGGGCAGGTGAAAAAAAGAGTGCTAATAATATAGCACCACCTGCTGTTAGGCATTAGGTATTTTTGAATTGTTTTTCTCAAATGGACTTCTTCCTTCCTATCTTGGTTGTTTTTTAGTTTTCACCTAGTTTTTATGTCGTAGCTTAGTGTGTGAACACATTAATTTGTTTACTTTTAAATCAACAGTATTGGGAGAAGTCATATCAATTTGTTTATCCCTTGATTTCAACGTTGCCAAAAGTTTCTGTCTCAAATGACTCTGTGTCACAGAAACATGTATGTTAGTCACTCAGTCGTGTCTGACTCCTTGTGGCCCATGGACTACTGTGGCTCATCAGGCTCCTCTGTCTATGGAGTTCTCCAGGCAAGAACACTGGAGTGGGTAGCCATTCCCTTCTTCAGGAGATCTTCCCAACCCAGGGATGGGACCCAGGTCTCCTGAGTCTCCTGCGTTCCAGGTGGATTCTTTACTATCTGAGCCACCAGGGAAGCCCATGTCCCAGAAGACCCAAGTTAATTCCTTCACGGTGGCAGGATTGCAGGAATCCTTCCTGCGTAATTCTGAATATTCATTTTACATCTTGACTCACTTGTTCATCCCTGGAGAAGGAAATGGCAACCCACTCCAGTATTCTTGCCTGGAAAATTGCATGGATGGAGAAGCCTGGCAGGCTACTATCTACGGGGTCGCAAAGAGTCAGGGACACGACTGAATGACTTCACTTTCACTTGTTCATGTAGGAGCTCGGGTTTACAAGCTTAGAGCTTTTGGAATGAATAGCCCTGGAAACTGTTTGTCTTTTTTTCAACCCCCAAGGAAAACCTGCATCCTTGAAAACAGTGCAGCCGTCTCGTGTGAATCTGCCCAGATTGCTTCCTAGACCCAAAGCATCTGTGAAAAACCCTGCGCTGCGGAGGACAGAAAGCGCCTCCTCTGTCGCCAGCGTCCACAGTGAGCTGAGCACTTACAGCAATAACTGTAAGTCAGTCTTACGTCAGACTTCGGGGCCTGTTGAAACTGTAGTTGTGAGAGAAATCTAATGAGCTACCAATTATCAGGATTTTTGATTCTGATTTAGGGGAAAATACACATCCCGCTTCTCCCTTGGAATTGCTCAAAAAAAGTTTGGCAGGAGAAGAAAGTTGTCTCAACGACATTCTCTTTTGATGAATGTGCTAGGAAACACTGACATACTTATCTGTTGAAGGCATGTGGGTGTTTTTTTTCTTTTTATCATGAATTCTAAAGTGTACCATTTGAAGAAGCTGGGTTATTGTTGTTGGTGGTGGGTTTTGTTTTTTTTTTTTTTTTGGTTGGTTGGTTTAAGGAAAGAAAGTGATCTAGGAATTATTGGAACCCAACTGGAAATCAGAAAAATAGATAACTTCAGTTTCATTGGCTTTGTAAACAGCTGCATTTTGTAGAAGCATTTGTTTGTTTTTCCTAATCTTAAACTTTGGATACTAGATTCAGTGTATTAGGAGTGAATATTTTAACTTCAAGCTTAGTTTTTAATAATTTAAACTGAGAATATTTAGGGGATTTTCAATTAGTATGAATTTTGTTTTCTGTGTATAAAATAACACAGAGTTATGTTCTTAAATAGTAAGTTGAGTTATCCCTTTCATCCAAAAGATGTATTTGGTCTTAGTGTTTATTTGCTCATTTCCTTTTTGATTTCTTTCAACAGTAGCTCATGGATTAACAAATGTGAAGAATTTTGGAGTGCCTGCTGTATATAGGCAGCACTGTAGATGCTGGGAAGGATAGGAAATATCAGAGAAATTGTCCCTGTGTGAAAGATAGTTGAGGATAAAGAAGATGTTTACAAGGATAACTAAAATATCAGATAAAACAAGGAATAAGGGAGTGGTGGGGAGGAGGGGAGTTCTCTCTGCCTTAGAGGGGTCAGCTTCTTCTTTCTGTGAGAGGACAAGGTCAGATTGGAGTCATGTTATTGAACCTTCTGGGTGTGGAGCACTATATAGGGTTACTGTACATACTTTCTCTGTTTTTTTTTCTCAAATAACTCCCATTACCCTGATTTTACATGCGAGGTAATTGCAGCTCAGAGAGGTTGTCGCTGGTCCAAGGGCACTCAGCCAGCATGTGACAGAACTGAGAAAGTTTATGGCTAAGACTTGGAATTAATGACTGAAAGAATGAGCACATTTCCAGGAGGTTACTTAGCAGCAGGATCTGTCTCCTATGAGAGTAAATAGCTGTATTTGGGAACTTTAGGGACCCTGGAATATGTTACCTGCAGTGAAACGGGACTGTTATCCACTTGCTACTTGACGTTTGAAGTCGTGGCAGATCAGAGGGTTTGCATTTATCTGTTGATTCTTGATTTGAAAAGGTCATTGACAGGTGTATTCCCTTAAGGTCACTGCATTTGCAGCATTCGCTATTTGTAACAGGAGATATTAAAAACAAAACCGCCCGAACAGAAGCACCCAGGTGCTATCCGGGGTGGGGGGTGGGGGGCGGCTGGAGGGTTGTGAAGAGTTGGCGCTTGTGCCCCTGGCAGGAGGCGCGTCTGTGGAGCCACTGCCCAGCGTCCCCACTGACAGCCATGTTGCCACGGCCCCGCTCAGGACCGCGCCTGACACTCCCAAGGAGGGTGTCACAATGCTTTTGTCTGTTCCTTTTTGTCTTTTAACAAAAGGGCTTCCTGTGGACCCACAGAGCCTGTCTACTGGCTGTGTGTCCCTGTCTCAGATGAAGCGTTCAAATCAATGAGTCTCTTTCTTAGATGGATCCACTAGCCGGTTTAATCTGTTCTGTGTAGTGCCTGGGAGCTTAGTTTTTTTTTCCACCCCCTGCTCCATTCTAATTCACTAAGAGCAAGCATGAGAAATAGGAGCGTGAACATGGCTGCAGTTTTCCTTGCTTGAGCTTGCTGTGATCCTTTTAAATGACTATACCAGGAGGATTTCGCAGCTGTACAGAAACAGATGCGTCTTCGAAAATATTTATCAATTCTACACTCTCCCCACCGGCCGGCTCAGAGAGGCACTACGATGCTACCTTATTGACATTGCTGGTTCTGGGATCCTACAGCCTTTGTGTAGTTCCTTTGTTAGCCACGTTTACTGGCAAAAGAAGTAGGTCGACGATTTCTGGTTTGATTCTTTCTTTGTAAGCATGCTTAAATTTCCTTCAATAAATTGACTTAGTATCTCTCGATTGCTATCTTTATAACGTGTAATTTGTTAATTGTGGTATTTCTCGGGCATGTTTATATTGAAGTTGTGAGTGGTTCTGCATAGAACCAATTTTATTGTGTATTTTGTGTGTTTGGGAACTCGGATTAAATGTAATTCAGTAATGTTGTTGATGTTCTTGGCACATGAAATTACTTTATAAAAGCCGAGTTAATGGTCTCATTTGTGATGAGACAACTGGTAGTTTTTGTGTGTGTTTACCCAACCGTTGTGTGAGTATAGGAAAAATACTTTCCTAGAATTAGAATGAAATCATCACATTTTAATGCTTTTATGCATATTCTATCTAAAAATATTTAAAATGTGTACTTTTTCAGAATTACCTTCAAACATGAAAAAAATCATTTTGAGCTGCAGTGTTTCTGATTTCTGATAACGATCATGGAATGATCATGATTTCTGGTCATGTTAGGAAATAACCTTTCGGTCTGTGTTTTAAATTCTTCTGGGGTGAAGCCTTTGGATGCTTTTAAAGAATGTTTCCTTGCTTTGTTTGCTCCTCTCTTTGTGATGTGATGCTGTCAAGGCAGTTGCTTCTGAGATGGCAAGATGCTCTTAGAAAATTCGGGTTTGCCGTGCTTAACGATGTATGGAAATAACATGACCAAGTTCTAAAGCAACTGAATCAAAATGGATAAGACAATAAACCTTTCTTTTGTGGGGGTTCCAGGAAGTGCTTTGTGTGTGTTTGTTTCAGCATAGAAAATTTTTAAAGTTACAGTGTTGATTTTATATATATATATATGTACAAAATTTAATCTGGTAGTTTCTGTATCAAATATGCTCATTTTTAGAGGTTAAATGTTGTAAGCTCTTCCAGACTCAGAGAGCTAAGGTCCAGTTTTTAAGATCATTGGATAAAAACACGTTACATAGTGTAGGTCTTATAAAGAGGGGGAGGTTTGAGGGACCTTTGTGTGAGTGTAGAAGGAGGTCTCAGGGGAGTCCAGAATTTTGCCATATTAACAGATATGAAGCCCAAGAGCTTTTTATACCTCCCAGTTTGGCCGAAAAAGCATGATGAGCACATTTATTTTTGAAAGACAGATGGCAAGGGGAAATGAAAGGTTGCACACCCGAGCTGTCTGCACTGTCTGGGAGATGGAGCTGGCAGAGGTAAACTAAAGAAATGGAGCTTTCTCTTCCCTCACCTTCACGGCCAGCTCCGGTGCACATGGCATGATACAGTAGAAAAGAGCATCCGAGTTGGACTCCTGCAAGCTGTCTTCTAACTCATGGAAGCTGGACAGTCTCACACTCTCTTAGCCTCAGTGTTCTCACCTGATGAATGGGTGGGGAGACCCAGATCATCCTAAATCCTTGCGGCGGCAAAGGCTTCTTAATGATGATAAAATGGTACCCTAACAGCTTGGAAGAAGGATGTTTGGAGTAGGGGCCAAGGTGATGGGGAGAAGGATCTGTCTCACTCGCCTTCAGTCCCGTCCTCATTGCTGAATGGCAAGTGGGTGTTGTGTCACCTGCCAATACCGGTCAGTTGGTGGGAATCACCCGGACAGCAGTGAAAGTTTTCCCAGCTGCTTCCAGGTTCAGAGCAAACCCAGCGTGGGTTTGACCACTGATGCCTGCCTGAGGTGAGGAAGGGGGTGAAAGGCAGGTGGTATATACATTGGCCCCGTGTTCCAGCACATAGCCAGTTCTTAAGCACATCCGAGTGGATGATTGAATAAGAAAATACTATCATCCAGACTGGTGTTTTGTTTTCATTCTTTTCTGGACTATGTCTGAGACCTTCCTGTTAGTACAGGGTTGGGTGATTTTGTGTTTGGAATTTGAGAGCTTGGACGTAAGTCGTGATTTGATTTGAAGCCAGGTGGGCAGAGGATCTGGCGCAGTGGGAAGTGTTAAGCTGATTCATCGAAAGTTCAGAAAACAAGCAGAAGGTTGGCTCCATGTGTATATACATGTTTTTTAAACAAAAACAAAAACTAACGTGGAGCAGGTGCTAGAGTGTGGTGTGAAGTGTTAGTTTGCAAATAACAGTTTGGAACAGTGGAAGCCTTTCTCTAGCAGGGAAATTGTTTTCCTTGTGCTTGGACTTCTCTGGAAATCTCTTCATTTTCGCTGCAGACTTGGTCATCTCTGTCCTTTCACTTGAACCACATTCTGTGTGTGGGGAAATGAAGGATTCACGAGCATCTGTTGCTCTGGCATAATCAGGGCAGCTAAGACCAAGGCTGACAACAACGTGGTGGGGGGCAGTTCTAAAACGGTGTGCATTAGACCTGGCTGAGGCATGGGCGACCACTCGTGGGACCTCACACTTTGAGTCTACAAACCAGCTGTCACAGGGCAGCCGTGCCTCCTGGAACACCGTGTTCGGGAGAAGTCCCAGTGGGTGTTCAGCCTCAGGGGGACCCCATGCCCGTTAGTGGGGGTCTGCACACTAGGGGTTCAGACCCTCTTCTGTGTTGACAGATGACACGATTCAGCACAGCTGGGCAGTGGCCCAGTCAGGCCCAGAACTCAGACAGTACTGGCTCCATTCCCTTCCTCGACACTAAGGTGCTTCCGTCATTCTGTTGGAACTTGTGCCGCTGAAGGGTTTATCATTGGGACATAATAACTCTAGACAAGAGGAAATGCAGACATTCTCAGCATACCCAGCTGGCTGCCCAGCTGAAATAGAAGGCAGGAGAAATATTCTCAAGGCATCGCGCCTTGTAATAAAGGTCGTCCTTCCAGTTGGGGTTTACCGGAAAGCGACAGGCCAGCTTAGAGGAGAGCCTTAGAGAACTGAGGGACGTGTAAGTGTTGGTCACAAGGTCAGCACATTAGTAACATGGGAGAGAATGAAGGGGGCATGCATAGTAGATGATCAGAGAGAGAGAGGTGTGTGTGTCTGTGGGTGTGTGTGTGTGTTTATATATGTCACATAAAAATGGAAGAGTGTGTGTTTATGTGAGTGTGTGCATGTGTGTATATGTGTGTGTTACATATAAATGGAAGAGTGTGTGTGTGTCTGTGAGTGTGTGCATATGTGTATATGTGTGTGTGTGTTTATTTATGTCACATAAAAATGGAAGAGTGTGTGTTTATGTGAGTGTGTGCATATGTGTATATGTGTGTGTGTTACATATAAATGGAAGTGTGTGTGTGTGTACCCCAAGTCAAGCTCATTTTTATCCTTGTCATATGGAATGTTGACCCTCGCGTGTTAGCACTGATGCGATCGCATGCCAGCAGGACTGAGCCTCCAGGGCGGCCATGAGACAGCTGGCCCCCAGCGCCTCCTGTTCTGCACATGACCGAGTCGGGAATATTGTCCCTCTTGAGAAAAGTCTTTTGCTTTCGTGACAAATCCTTTTACCGAGTCCTTTGGAAACCGAAGGTCTTTATGTTCAAAGGTTAGAAATAAAACATGTGGATTTACTAGCATATGAATTTATAATAGGTCTGTAAGTTAAATTCAGTTTTTCAAAATCTGAATAGGCAACTTATTTGCTACTGAATATAGTTTTCAAAATGTGTCAAGAAAAGCCAGACTCGAATCCAGATTGTTGTAATATACGGTTGATACCAATAACATCATTCACTTCCCTTCATAGATTTTGAGTTAGTATAGGTGGAAATGTTGATTGAAACTCAATATCCATTTTCTATGAAATTCTAAAAGACATGCTCTATGACACTTTGGTTCTGTTTCTTTAAGACTATGAAGTCACTCCCCATCAGTTCTTTAAAAAGTTATGTTGAATTTTGTAGTGGTCGTATCTTCAGTGTTTAACATTTACGTTAGCTCCCTGTCAGCTTTGGAAAACTCAAGTCTCCATGTTCTAGGGAAGAAGGGAATTGCAAAGGATAGGAAATTGACAGAAACTTGTCAGTGGGAGGGAAGACTGTAGATTTGGCCCGGTATTAAGCGTTACCTGGGCACAGGAAGAACAAACAGATGGCTCCCTGCAGGGGGCACTTGACGTTGATCAGGGCAGAGTGATGGCAAGTCTTCACCAGGTTCAAGTGTGACATCCTTCAGGACTGTTGTAGAGCTGGACAGTTTAGCCTAGGGGAAAATTTCTGTCTTCAAATTTATAAATATTAGTAAATAGGGTTGACATCTCATCCCTTTGCAAAAGTGTGAAGTGAAGAAAGGGATCAAGATTGGTGATAAAGACCTTTGTGATTGTAAGTGTTAATAATTAGACTGGAATTGGATGGTTAGAATTGGGTGTTGAAAATTATTTTGAAACAAATGAGTAAAAAGTCCCGTCTTGGTTGGCAGAGGGGGAAATTAAGCCTGGAAACCAGGTTGTGAATGATCAAACCTCCAGCCCAGTAAGTATATGGTGACATAAATATGCCAGTGGTTTGTATGGTTACCAAGGGGAGATAGAAAAAAAGGTAAACTTTTATGGGAATTGAAAAAACTATAAAACTTTCTAAGTAGATTTCTTTTGATTTTTTCCCCCCTCCTGAGATGTGGAGAGAAAAGGGCAAAGTGCTGTGTTTACACTCTTGAGCATTATGTATAACATGGTAACCTCTCAGCAAGAGCCAAGCAGTGCTGTTAAAATTCCTTGTAGGAGCCGACCTCCTGACAGCGAACTTTTTCAAAGATTATTCAGTTCTGGAGAACTAAAAGGAGAATTTCAGAATGATAAGGACATACTGATGCCCTCCCCCTCTTAATCAGGTCACTGCTGGTGCTCTTCTCTGTTTTTATTACTACTTACTAAAATTGGAAACAGCCTTTTTGATATATGTAATTTTATGTGTTATTTTTGGCTGCATTGGGTCTTCGTCACCACAGGGGCTTTCCCTAGTTGGAGTGAGTGGGGTCTACTGTTTGTTTGGCCTCAGAGGCTTCTCAGAGAAGTGGTCTCTTGTTAGGAGCACAGGCTTCGGGCGCGTGGGCTTCAGGCTCCGGAGCACAGGCTCAGGAGGGGTGACGCACAGACTTAGTTGCTCTGCAACATGTGGGATCTTCCTGGATCAGGGGTCGAACCAGTGACTCCTGCCTTGGCAGGTGGATTTTTACCCCTGAGCCACCCAGGCAAGTCTCTGAAACAGCTTTCTGTGTTATCTTTACATGCCAATTCTATTGTTTCCAAACCTTTCCTTTAAGGTTTTGGACACTCAGCATGATTCTAAAATGTAGATAACACTCAGCCAGAAACAGTGCAGTAATGATGGGGGTGCTGGTTATGTTCCTAAAGTTTTCATCGTCCTCTCAACCATACCAGAGCCAGGAACACTGTTTCATGGGACCTCATGACGGGCCCAGTGCACCTTTACCAAAAACGCGGTGTGAAAATGCATTCTTATTTTGAATTCAGAGCACAGGAAATAGACCCTGCTCCTTCGTTTTGCTTGCCTCTTCCCCTGCTCCTTATAAACCTTAAGGATCCAATAGAAGATTTGGGTTATTTTTTTCAATCCAGTGGGAAGCTATAAATATGAGGAGAAATTTCTCATTGATGGAGAACCTACATAAACACACCATCTACACAGTTGTCTCATGTAACTGAAAGATACTTAGCTTTTCATTGCCTGGGGCTCCAGGCATTACTGTGCAAAAGAAGAAATACAAGTAAGCAAGGCTTTGTCTACAGGTTACTCCGTGGTTTCAGATTTTCACTCTGGTAGACAATCAACGAGTTATAAATCATTAATTTTTTTAAAGGTGTGTTTTTATTTCCAAATGTCATTGTCTTTTGATAATGCGAAGATTGCCTTTAGGGTCCCAGTGAAGACAGAGAAGCAAAATCAGAGACTAGCAAGATAGCAGACATCCTTTCCAGGACCCATGACATGTCAAACCTAGTAGAGTATTTGGTCACCTTAACTCTGACGTCTTCCTGGGAAATGGTGTAGGCCTGCTTCTGTGGGAGCCCCCTTTTGCTAGTTAACTGTCATGGACTCAGAATTACAGCACAGTCTAAGCACAGGTGGCTAGTCTCAAATTTGCTCCAAAAGTCCTTTATTCAGTTCCTTTAGCGCCTGGAAACGTCCCTCTGCCCCCAACCCTGAGTTAATTCCTGTGTGAGTGAGAGAAGAAAGGTTTGTGCGGAATACAAGAGATGCTTTTATTATTTAGGTGGAATTCCATTTTCTGTTTCAACTCTGAGGCTTAGGCACCTTTGTTCTAGGGCAGATGTTGGAGTCTTAGCTTCTTGCTGCACCAGAGAAGGGTCAGAACCTGATCTCATCTTCACAGCTGCAGATGAGCTTGTGGATAATACTCATCCCTCGGTACCACAGGGGATTGGTTCCAGAACCCCCAAGGATACCAAAACACCTCCCAGGTTTCATGTGGGATGACAGCTGCCCTGGACCTGAGGCATGAACTTGGGCTGTACCAGGATGTGTGATCACCCTGGTTACGATCATCCCTGCAAACAGAACTACCTGCTGTCTGTCGTTGTATCCCCACCATCCAGTAACGACTGGCAGGTGGTGTAGGTGCTTAATGAGCACCTGCAAATTCAAGGGGGACAGATAGGTCACGGAAGATTCATACTGTGGTTATCAGTAAACTGAAATGCACTTTTCTGTTCTATTCTAGCTGGTAATGCCGCTGTCATCAAATATGAGGAAAAACGTCCAAAACCAGCATTTCAGAATGGCTCCTCAGCATCCTTATATTTGAAGCCCTTTGTACCCAGAGGTCACGCACACTTTCTGAAAACTCCTCCTAAAGGTATGGGACCTCCCGGTGAAGAGAAGAGGAAGATGAGGCTTTTCAAATCCTTGGCTTGTAGGAGGTTAAAATGTTGACAGCTTCATGGTACCTCAGACTTTTATTTACAAAAAATCTGAGAAATAAAGCCATAGCAGATTTTACAGTGAGGGAGCTCTTCTTGTTCTGAGAGTCTGCTGGTTCTGTAGCTAAAACTTGATACACAGAAATCAGCAGATAGAGCAAAGCTATAAGGTGATAAGAAATAAAACTTCCAGAGTTAAATTATGTGAAAGTGGCGATCTATAGTAATGGCATAGAAATTCATGGCTTACTTTATACTTTGGATCCAACCATGTTATCCTCACCCCCTCCACCTCCACACACCTCTTTCTTTATCTCTTCTCTGAATCACTCACTTTGTAATTGCTGCAGCTCTGAAGGTTAATCTTCAGGTTTACAACATAAGTGGTATATGCTTCTGGGGTCCCCAGCCTCTGGAATCTAATGCCTGATGATCTGAGGTGGAGCTGATGCAATAATAATAGAGATAAAGTGACAATAAAAGTAATCCCCTTGAGTCATCCCCAAACCATCTCTCCACCCCACAACAACTCGCCACCCTGCCCCCAGGTCTATGGAAAAATTGTCTTCCATGAAACCAGTCGCTGGTGCCAGAAAGCCTGGGCGACCACTGCTTATATGGAATGTTCTCTTGCAGGTTTACCACAGTAGAGTTTAAGCACATCAACAGTTGTTATTCAGTGAACTAAAAGATTGTTTAGCTGAAAGAATAATTGTGAATGAGAAGCTTGAGCTGTCATGTGTGAGGCATATTTATATTAGAGAGACTAAAAAGGACAGAAAGCTACACAGTTCTCCTTCATCCCATCAACCACGAATAACTGCTCCATTTCCTCCTGTTCATTTCTTTTGCAAATCATTTTCCTTTTGTTTCAAGAAAACTCAGAGCATAGTATGTACCCTCTCTTGTGCTGGGCTGCTTTATATTAATTTAGTAGTATGTCATGAGAGCGTCTTCATTTTAAATGACTATGAAATGGTCTCCTGTTTTCTAATTCTGTGGTTCCTGAACACAATTTCTGACTTTCACTGTGGCGCCTTATACTGGGATGAACATCTTTGAAGGTGAACATTGTTCATTGCTTCAGATTCTAGTTACATCCATGAGGTTTCCCTACAAGAGGGATCACTGAGTTAAACTGTATGAATCTTTGGGAACTTGTTATTATGTCATTAAATAACATTCCAGAAAGGTGTTAGTCTCTCAAAGCAGTGTGTCTATTGCTCTGCGTCCTTCTCAACGTGTGTGTGTGTGTGTGTGTGTGTGTGTGTGAGAGAGAGAGAGAGAGAGAGAGAGATGTATGTATGTGAAGGTTCCTGTGGTAACTTGAGGCTGATTACCTATTAGTATTTACCAACACTTTTTTTTTCTATTGAATTCAAGAGAGAATAGGTACAGATACTGGCAGAGAGATTCTTCCAAGTGCCAACAGGTTCTCATCTGTCCAAGGTGTTAAATAAACTTCTGAGACATCAAATGACCCCTTGTTGGGATGACATCAGTTTATGAAATTTGTGTTTTTTATTGATGGATGATAAAGCCCCATGATCTCCACATACACTGGTACCTGGGGAAAAAGTGTCTAACTTTGAGACTAAGGTCACTTGCAGAGTTAGAATAGCTTGATTCCTCGGATACCTTTACAGAACAGAGAACCTCAGTATTCTAAAATGCCCTTTTATTGAATTTATGAGCTTTTGTATCACAGAGGTTTTACTTGAGTGGAAATCAATGCTTTCTATTTACAATGGCCACATATTTTAAGAGATTATCGTCTCTGTAAAATTCCACAGATAGAATGCGGCAACTTTTCTGACTGATCTGCTGGCCCTTTGCCCTAGAAACGACTCTATCGTGTCAGGAAAACGTGCTCATAATCTCCTCGTGACTGACTTTGGTAGCTCTGTGCCTGTCACCACTCCTGGTTGTGTTTGTTCTTCAGCTTTATGGGTGTATAATTGACAATGAAAATTAGAATAAATTTGATTTAATGCATACATACATTGTGAAAGAATTCCCCTGCTTACAATTTTATATCATATCCATTTGAAGGAAGAGCGTATATATATTTTTTCCTTCATAGCTGAATAGCAATACAACTGGATTTAATACTTAGCAGTTTTAGAAATCACACCCTTTCTTTCATAAATTCTGGCCCTTTTCCTGTTCTGTAAGTGGTGGAATAGCATAAAGTGTGTAAGACACGTGTAAATTCAGTACTGTTGAATTTGAATTTTAGTAGTTCTTAAATTGAAAAAAACTGTGGTTTGTCCTAACATATTTAATCAGTGACAATGAATAATATCACCATTAAACCATTAAACTACCATTTGATCTTATTTGGAATATCTTTTTATACTTGAGAGGGGGAACTTTATTTGTAAAATGGTTTATTGTGTGATATTTCCTGTAAAATGTATATCTTACAAATATTTCTCTTATATTTTAGATCCTTCAAGAAAAAGTCTATTTACAGCCTTGAATACAGGTAAGTGACCACTTTAAATACAGATAGAGGAAAAGAATCATTTTGTCAAGTTATATTATCAAGTATTTAAGTGTATTCATGGTGATTTTTCACTAGTTGCTTATAAATATACTTTGTTTTGTGGCATAAACATAACTGCTTGTGACATTGGCTGGCATAGGGTTAAAACTTGGTGAACATGGTTGCTAAGCCTTCTGATGCAGAAGGATGTTTTATTAATCACAGATAATTTGCTTTTTTAAGTAATGATTTTTTTTTCAAATGTGGAGCATATTTATTATTCAACATGTGGAGATATGGAGAATATACTTTTTCTAAGAAATACGCTATTGTAAAATGGATAGTCTTTAATGGTTAAATAATCTTGTGATCAGGTTTAGTAGTAGCAAGCACTTAACATTTTTCTTTCCCTTTTCACACTTTTATGGAAAAAAAATTAACACCTATCTCTAAGACTGTCTCTGAACCTTTGAACATCAACTAGGACTTTAAAAACTTGGTCTCTTGAAGCCAGAGAAGATTTTATAAACTGTACTCACTACAGTTTCTATGTTTCATCTATAGCTGGTTAGGTCCCTACCCACTACTTAAATTCTCCTCCTTAATATGCTGTTATAAGACAGTTTTATGGCTTCTGAGTCCATTGAGGATTACAACAGCAAATCAAACGGCAGAGGCAGCAGGGTATTACTATGACACACTGATTACAGATTATCATGCTTCATGATAGCACTGGGAGCTAAGGATATAAAGGTGAGCCCCAAATGAGTAAGGGCTTTGTCTTCAGGAAGGTTCCAGGAAAGTTGAAGGATTGCGCAAATAAATATACAATCACAATTGCAATAAATTTTAGGAAGGAGCATTGCTGGTTCCTAGTTAAAGGCTCCGATGTAGTGAAGAAAGCCTGAATAGGAGGTATAAATTTGTGGACACCCCTCACCCCAACCCCCTGTATACAGGTAGTATATTAAAGAAAATGGGATGGATAACCTTCCATATGGAATAACTTGATGCTCCTGAGGCGTCCTTGGTTTCCTCAGCTTAATCAGGCAGGCGAGTTACAGGCTTACCTGTTACAGGCTCTCACTTACTATAGAGCTAGAGAGGACCTAGCCATGCAGAGCAGGTTAAATTCTAAAGGCTTCCAAGAGCCCGAGTTTGAACATACATGTTTACCAAACTAATTTTTAAAGGCCAAAGGAAACATTTCTGCACACAATGAAATTTTTATTTTCTTTCATTGTAAATTTCCAGCACATCCTAGTATTTAGAAAATAAAATATGGCAGGTGGATTCTTTACCACCTGAGCCACCAGGGAAGCCCAACACGCTACAGGATGACTACATGTTAAATCAGATAACTTTTTTCTGAAAGCTAGGTGATAATTCTGGGTTTAACTGGGAAACTTCCCAAGTATCCTCCAAAGTGGCTGCACTGTTCTACATTTCCATGAGCTTTTCCACATCTTTGTCCACACGTGCTTTTGTTTGTTTTTAACTCATTTTTATCAGACTACTGTTGATTCACGATGCTGTGTTAGTTTCTGCTGTACAGCAAAGTGATTCAGTTATACAGACATCCACTCTGTCTTAGGTTCTGTTGCCATATAGGTGATTAACAAGTATTGAGTAGGGTTCCCTGCGCTACGCAGTAGGAATAAGTTATCTCTTTCATACACAGTAGTGTGAAGACTTGTTTTTGTCCGCTTTTTTTTTTTTAATTTTTATTATAGCGAGTGGGTCTAGTCTAGATCTAGTGTCAGTTGCTCAGTTGTATCCGACCATTTGCGACCCCACGGACTGTAGCCCACCAGGATCCTGTCCTGGGATTCTCCAGATAAGAATACTGAAGTGCGTTGCCATTTCCTCCTCCAGGGGATCTTCCCGATCCAGGGATTGAAGCCGGGTCTCCTGCATTGCAGGCAGATTCTTTACCATCTGAGATACCACGGAAGCCCTGTTCTAATGGGTATGAACTGGTATTTCATTGTAGTTTCAATTTGCATTTCCCTGATGGCTACTCAAGATGTTGAGCATCTTTCAGAAGCTTATGAGCCATTCATGTATCTTCTTTGGGGAAACATTTATTCAAATCCTTTGCTCATTTTAAAATTATTTGTATTATTATTATTGAGGTGTAGGAGTTCTTCGTATATTCTGAATATTAGGCTCTTATCACATAGATGAAATCTTGTGAAATAATTTTCTCCCATTCTGTAGGTTGTGTTTTCATTTTCTTTCTTTCTTTCTTAATATTTATTTGACTGTGCCAGGACTTAGTTATGATGTGTGGGAACTAGTTCTCTGTCTAGGAATTAAACCTGGACCCCCGTGTTGGGAGTATGGAGTCTTAACCACTGTACCACCAGTATGTCCCTGTCTTTTCATTTTCTTGATAACACCCTTTGAGGCACATTTTTAATTTTCATGAGACCCAGTTTATCTATTTTTCTTCTTATGTTGCTTATCCATTTGGTATTATGTCTAAGAAGCCATTGCTTGTACAAGGTCATGAAGACCTATACCCATGTGTTCTTCTGAGCGTTTTACACTTTCAGCTCTTATACACTGATGCATTTTTGAGTTAATTTCTGTATATGATATGAAGTAGGGGGATCCAACTTAATTCTTTTGTATGTAGATTTCCAGCTGTCCCAGCACCATTTGTGGAAAACACTGCTGTTTCCTCCACTGAACTATCGTGGCACCTTTGTTGAAAACAGTTGGCTGTGAACACGAGGATTCGTTTCTAGGCTCTCTAAGCTATCCCGTATGCTTCCCTGGTGACCGAGATGGTAAAGAATCTGCCTGGAATGCTGGAGACCCAGTTTCAATCCCTTGGTTGGGAAGATCCCTTGGAGGAGGGCATGGCAACTCACTCCAGTATTCTTGCCTGGAGAATCCCATGGACAGAGGAGCCTGATGGGCTACAGTCCGTGGGGTCACACATGGATCTACGTGCTGATCCTCATCAGTACCATGTTGTCTTGCTTACTGTGGTGTGATGAGTTCTGAAATCAGAAAGTGCACATCCTTCAACTTGTCCTTTTTTCAAGATTATTTTGACTGTTCTGAGTCTCTTGAATTTCCATGTGAACATTGGTGTCAGCTTGTCAAAGAAGCTGTTGGATTTAGGATTTTCATAGAGATTGCCTTGAATTTGCAGATGCATTTCTGGAGCATTGGCCAGCTTTACAATATTCAGTATTTTGCTTCATGAATGTGGTGTGGCCTCCCCTTTTAGTTAGGTCTCCTTTCATTTCTTTCAACAACTTTTTGGTAGTTTTCAAAACGCAAGTTTTGCAGTTCCTTTGGGGAGTATTTGTTGTGTGAAATCTCTGTGCTTTGGGAGCTGCTATTGATACTGGTCACAGTGAAGGAACTAAACAAGTCTAATATGCCTGCTCTGTGCAGCTTGGAAAGTCAGTCTTAATTTACGTCTCAAGTCAGTGATTACATAAAGTATTGTAGGGCGTCCCTGGTGGCTCAGTGGTTCAGAGTCTGGCTGTCAGTGCAGGAGACACGGGTTCGAGCCTTTGGTTGGAAAGATCCCACATGCCATGGAGCAACTAAGCCTGTGTGCCACAACTGTTGAGTCTGTTCTCTGGGAGCTGCAATTGCTGAGCTCATGTACCACCAGTACTGAAGCCCACACACTATTGCCTGCACGCTCCTGCAAGAGAAGCCACTGCAGTGAAAAGCCCACGCACAACTAGAGTAGCCCCTGCTCCCCACAGCTAGAGAAGAGCCCTCATGGTAACGAAGACCCAGCACGGCAAAAATCAATAAAAATATAAAGTATTGTAAAGGATATTTGTTTTCATAGGCATAGCAATTAAAAAAAAAAAACCTCCGATATATATCTCCTTTCTACATGCGGAAAAACTATTAGCATTAGGCATTTTCCCTTGTCACATTGTGGGACTACTGTGATGTCTTGTTTCCAAAGCCTATCATTGTCACTTAATGTAACAGTGACCCTTGATAGGAAAGGTTATCACAATGGCAAATTAACCACTGACTGAGAAAAGAAATGGACAGTATAAATCATACTGTGGTTTTGTCTGGCAAAGCCTCTAAACCATGGATTAGAAATAGAGCATGCTGCTGCTGCTGCTAAGTCGCTTCAGTTGTGTCCGACTCTGTGCGACCCCATAGACGGCAGCCCACCAGGCTCCCCCATCCCTGGGATTCTCCAGGCAAGAACACTGGAGTGGGTTGCCATTTCCTTCTCCAAAGAAATAGGGCATAGGACAGAGTTTGAGAATGCCTGCCTTCAGTTAACCCTGCTCTAATAATTGCAGTGGGAGAAGCTGTATTTTAAGGGGTCAGCACTGTGATTTAATCTAGATTTTGAGTATGAACACGTATTTTCCAGAAGTCATAAACTTGACTTTTCCAGGCTTCTCTGTTGATGGTTAGTGACTATCATTATTTAACACTGACTGAGTATTATGGTGAGCCTGCTCAGGAAAAGGCACAGTGTGTTGGCTTTTGGAAGAACAGCTTAGAAACTGAGAAAGTGAGCTGTTAGTTGCTCAGTCATGCCCGACTCTTTGCAACCCCTCGACTGTAGCCCGCCAGGCTCCTCTGTCCATGGAATTCTCCAGGCAGGAATACTGGAGTGGGTAGCCTTTCCCTTCTCCAGAGGATCTTCCCGACCCAGGACTCGAACCCAGGTCTCCTGCATTGCAGGCAGATTCTTTACCATCTAAGCCACCAGGGAAGCCCAGATGCTCAGAAGTAGTGTCCAAACAGCAGTGACTTTTTGGGTGGATCATGTAACTTCTTAATACTAGTTTTCTTTTCTGTATAATTGAAATGATTGATCACTAAGGCTTCTCCCTGCTCTCTAAGCCTGTGATGGCAAAGCACGTCGTCTTTCTATTTTGCTTGCAATGTCATCGTTTAGACTGTACAGAAGACATTGCCTCCGCATACAGACATGCTCCTCTGAGCATCAAATCTTATGGCTCTCAGATAGTTTTCTTTTTTTAAAGCAACAAACTGTGGTGGAGATTAAAACGGAGCAACTTCATATCTTTTCATTTGTGTACAGTAATCACTTGACTTGAATTATAGCAGTTTGCTAAGGTCTAAAATGTTTAGCCTGTTTAGAAATCACCCTTTAGTATTTTTTAATTTGTGATTTGAAATAAAATGTAGATAACGTTATATCCTGCTGTCACCTAATACAAGCAATCACTTATAATGACTATTACATTTAACATATGCAGCAGCATTTAACTGCTCCTCTTGAATATTTGCGGTACTTCTATACCACATTCACAGATGATCCTGTGATGAAAATCTCTACAACGAATACCTTCAAAGTTTAGGGGAGTTTTTGTGATAGATTCTTTTCTTTAATTAATTAGTATATTGGCTGTGCTGGGTGTTCATTGCTGCACTTGGGCTTTCTTTAGTTGCAGCGAGTGGGGCTGCTCTCTGGTTGTGGTGTATGGGTTTCTTACTGTGGTGGCTTCTCGTTGCAGATCACGAGCTCTAGAGAGCACAGCTTCAATGGTTGTAACATGTGAGATTGCCCTGTGGAATGTGGGATCTTGGTTCCTGGGCCAGGGATCGAACCCATGTCCCACCCATTGGTAGGCAGATTCTCAACCACTGGGCCACCAGGGAAGTCCCCTGTGATAGATTCTTGTAAGTAGCATAAGCAAATCAAAACACAGGCATATTTGTCACCACTTCACTCAGCAAATTGCTTTCCAAAAGCTTCATATCCTTTTATAGCATGACTGACAACATAAAAGAGTACCGGCTTCACCATTTTTTTAAAAAATTTGACTAGTTTAGTAGAAAATTTTGTGTCACTGTTTTAGTTTCAACCTTTCATCAGTTACATCAAAGACAGTTCCATCACCTCGTGGGCAAAGGAAGAGGAGCAGAAAGAAAATGAACTTGGCTGGCATTGACTGTTGGGATTGCCGCATTCCCCTGGTGTCCTGATCCTGGGTTCATTACTAAGCCTCTCCAAAGGTTCAGATTTCTCACTTGGGGACACAAGCATATTTCAGGAGGACTTCCCAGTATAGAAGTATTTTATGTAGAGTTGTTATATAAAAAGTTCTCAAAGGGTAGCTGCTAGGAGACAGTGACGAGGATAATCCTTTTCATTGTTCTTATGATTCTAGTGGCTTACTATTAGAGCTCTTTTCCAGGAGAATGAATTATTTTAAATCCCTTAAGCAAGCAGGGAAAACCACTGAACGTCAAGAACCACCCTCATGGGGTCTAGCTGTTGTCATTTATTTAAAGATGATGATGCTGCAAGACTCTCAACAACTCTGACTCTAAATAAACCTTGGTTTGCTGTTTATAAGGATGATGCCACGCATACCAGGTACTATTATTATGTGGTTCTACCCCACATTAAAGCTGTTAGGGATGCCAGAGCACCAGAGTTGTATTTATCCTGCTCTCTGATTATTTTACACAAGATCATCACTTTCAGGTGCCGTGGAGTCTGCCCTGGGAAGTAGAAAATGCACGCTCCTTCCACCTCCCCTCTCACTAAATCCAGCTCAGGAGGATCGGGTTGCTCTCTGTACCCCCTCTTGCAAGTGTACAGAGATGGTTGAGAACTGCACACCTCCTCGAGTAAGGTGACACCAGGGTGGCCAGTGTTTCTTTCACTGAGAGTAGGGGTGAGGCTGTCCTCTGTGGTTTTATGATTATAACTGTCCTCTCCCACTTAAAAGGCAGATGGTGTTTGAGCAACGTGTGAAGTTTGGTATTCAAAGCAGGGAAAGCATGGATTGTTGGAATAAGGACCATCTGTTTATCAGGAGCTAGATTCTTAATTCACACACCACATACAAATATATTCCAGACTCAAGTTTTAAACAAACATCAGAATGCAAGCATGAAAAGTACAGACTTTACAGAAAAGACTTTTCCATGAATGTTACTATGAAAGAAAGGATTACTAATTATGACAACAAAAGGTTTAGACCTTCCTTTTGTCAAAAAATTTTTTCTAGGCATAGAGATGGATGTTAGCTGTAACTGGACTTGTGATTGTTTCACAATATTGACAAATAACAGACATACGTCGGCAGTGCCGCAGGTTCAGTTTCAGACCACCCCAGTAAAGTAATTCTCGTTAATTTTTGGTTTTCCAGTGCATAAATGTTTACATTAAAGCTCAGCTGGTAAAGAATCTGCCTGCAATGCAGGAGACCCCAGTTCAAGTCCTGGGTCAGGAAGACCCCCTGGAGAAGGGATAGCTATCCATTCCAGTATTCAGGGGGTTTCCTGGTGGCTCAGTTGGTAAAGAATCCACCTGCAATGTGGGAGACCTGGGTTCGATCCCTGGATTGGGAAGATCCCCTGGAGAAGGGCATGGCAACCCACTGTAGTATTCATGCCTGGAGAATCCCACGGATAGAGGAGCCTGGTGGGCTACAGTCCATGGGGTTGCAAAGAGTCGAACATGACTGAGCAACTAAGCACACAGAGTCTATTAACTGTGTGATGATAGCATTATGTCTAAAAAAGGTCCATATCTTAATTTAAAAATACAAAGCAAAAAACCAGTTACGATGGTAACACCAAAGACCACTGATCACAGCTCACCATTAATAAATATAATCATAATGAAAAAGTGTGAAATTTTGCAAAAAGTATCACACGGTGACACAAACACAAAATGTGCAACTGCTGTGGGGGAAAATGATGTCGATAGCATTGCTCAACACAACATGGGGTTGCCACAAATCTTCAGTTTTTTTTTTTTTTAAATACCCCCACAGTATTTATGAAGAGCAAAAAACAGGATTATGCTTATACTGAATCATTACATTGTGCACGTAAAACTAATTTAATAAATCTCAACCGAAAGCCATTGTAAACAGTAGTAGCAGTCACACCACAGATTTGGACAACATCAGCAACCTGTTTACTCCAGTTCAGGCCATTTCAAATCAGGGTAAAGACAACTGCACAGTCGGAAAGTAAACAGATCATCAGGGAAATGCAAATGAAAACCTCAGTGAGACACCACCTCGCACCTGTCAGAATGGCCATCCTCAGAAAGAGGACAAATAGTAAACACTGGTGAGGATGTAAAGGAAAGGGAACCCTGGTGTGCTGTCAGTGGGAATGTAAATTGGTGCAGCGCTATGAATATGGAGTATGTTTTAAAAATAGAACTATATGATTCAGCAGTCCCATTCCTAGGTATTTAGTCAAAGATAATGACAACACCAATTCAAAAAGATACATGTGCCCCAGTGTTCATAGCAACACCATATGCAATTGCCAAGATATAGAAGCAGCCAAAGTGTCCATCAACAGTTGAATGGATAGAGAAGATGTGTGTGTGTGGGGCGGGTGTGTGTGTTGTGGGCGGAATATTACTTAGCCATAAAAAATGAAAAACTTTCCAACCACATGGGTGGACCAGGAGAATGCTGTGAAGTAAGTCAGACCAAAAAAGACATACTATGTTATCTATGGCCATACTATCCTGAACACGTCCTATCTCGGCTGATCTTGGAAGCTAAGTAGGGCCAGGCCTGGTTAGTACTTGGATGGGAGACCACCTGGGAATCCCGGGTGCTGTATTTTGGTCTTCCCTGGTGGCTCAGATAGTAAAGAGTCTGCCTGCAATGTGGGAGACCCAGGTTCAGTCCCTGGGTCGGGAAGATCCTCTTGAGAAGGAAATGGCAACCCACTCCAGTATGCTTGCCTGGAGAAGACCATGGATGGAGGAGCCTGGCAGGCTACAATCCATGGGGTTGCAAAGAGTCAGACACAACTGAACAACTTCACTATTACTATGGTATCTAAAAAATAATGAACATCACAAAACTAACAGACTCACAGAGACAGAGAACAAACTAGTGGTTACCAGTGGGGAGAGGGTACGGAAGAGGGGTAATATTGGGGAAGGGGATTAAGAGGTGCAAACTATTAGGTATAAAGTAAGGTACCAGGATGTAATGTACAGCACAGGGAATATAGCCGATAGTTTATAGTTTTAACCGGAGTTTATAAAAATGTGAAATCACTATGTTGTATACTTGAAACTAACATAACACTGCAAATCAACTATACTTCACTAAAAAATGGTAAAAGAATTAAGACACAAAAGAGGAACTACAAAGGGCTAAGAAATATTGAAAAAGTTTACAAAATATTTTTAACTTTTTATTTTATATTGGAGTATAGCCAATTAACAGTGTTGTGATAGTTTCAGGTAGACAGCAGAGGGACTCAGCCACACATGCAATGTGTCCATTCTCCCCCAAACTGCCTGAACCCTACAACCAGGCCGCCCCTTAACACTGAGCAGAGTTCCCTGTGCTATATAATAGGTCCTTGTTGGTTATCCATTTTAAATATAGCGGTGACAAATATTATATTTCTAAGAGTGCTGGTGAAATGCATGGGGACTAACTGTCTCATATATATCACTGTGGGGGTGGTGGGGAGGTGGTGTAAATTACTGCAGCCCTTCCTGGATGGAGGCATTTTGGTGACATGTGACAAAAGCCTTCTACCTCAGCATTCTGTTTATCAGAACTGATTCTAGGAAAATGATTGACTTATTTATTGCTTTTCAGAACTGTTTAAAAGGGGGGGAAATCGGAAACAGTCTGAGTGATTTAAACAGCAGGTATCGTTTATGTTCACTGGCATTCCAATAACATTTTTAAAGCCATTAAAATAGTAACATAGAGGGTTATTTAATGCCATGGAATGATAGTGGCATTATCATTGCCATTATCATTTTCACAGGATAATTTTGACATTTTAAGGTTTAAAGAATTTTAAGTTTTAAGTGAAAATTTTAAGTTTAAAAATAACTGGCTACAGAGCACTATGATGTACAGATAACTTGAGTTTTTTTTTAAATTCTACATTGAGCACACTTTTTCCCTTCGTTTTTAAAAACACATATTGTATGTGGATAAAACATTGTTGCTTTTATTTGGGGCTACCAGAACTAAAAGGTAATGCCACTAACCTTGGAGAATTTATAATCTTATGGGCTGGGTGGAGGTTGAATTTTATTTCTCTCTTTACTTTTGGCTGTACTGGCTCTTGGTTACTGAGCGAGCTTTTCTCTAGCGGCAGCGATCGGGGAGCTACTCTCTGGCTGTGGTGCACGGACTTCTCATTGTGGTGGCTCCTCTTGTTGCAGAGCAGCGGCTCTGGGGCGCGCTGGCCTCAGGAGCTCTGACACGTGGGCTCGGGAGTTGCGATGCCTGGGCTGTAGAGCGCATGCTCAGTAGCTGTGGCGCGCGGGCTTAGTTGTGGAATCTTCCTCATCAGAGGTCGAACCCGTGCCTCCAGCCCTGAGAGGCAGATTCCTTACCACCAGGAAGGAGCCACCACCATTCCAGGCTCCTTCCCTGAGCCACCAGGGAAGCCCTTCCCAGTCGTTTCATGTGAATTTTCTGATAGTTACTCACAGTGTGTCTTATAGACCTTCTTCTTCCTACTAAGCAAGAAGACATTATGGAAAAATTGGACTCTGCGTTGAAACTTTATGCAATTGGAATGGAGGCTTGAACTTAAAAAGTGCCATATATAAAAATAAAGAAAATCTGGCAATTAGGGCTGTGTTAGGGAAAGGGAGGAAATATAATAAATGTTAAGATTGATACTCGTGCTGGAGTTCTTGGGAAGATTGGTTGAATAGAGAGGCTTGAATCCCTGGTTAAACATTAATCTCCAGATTCTTAATGATCATTAACAATAAATAAATCTGTCCTAGTTGGATGTATTTCGTAGCATCTGAGCAACCCTGCACAGCCTATGCTGGAATCATAGCATCATTGTTTTCTAATGTCAAGTCACTAATGAAACACACACACTTCTATACAGACTGCAGTGAGATCTGTGATTCTCGATGTTTGAATCTATTGACTGCCAAACACTTTTATCATCCATAACATACCTTCTTTAGTTTTTAAAGCCTTACTCTCTACAATTATTTATTATTTTTCTTTATTTGTGTCATTAATGGAAACTCTGTTCATATCATGGACTTTTTATAAAGCTATTCTACCACTTAAACTTTAAAAAAAAACACTTCCTTTTAATGACTGTGATCTTACTCTTAATTTTTATAACTATATTTTTCTCATTTAAGTACTAAAAGTTCCTTAAATTTTTCCTTACATCCTCTTAAATTAAGACTTTGTATAATAAAGATGAACAGTTTACTATCATTTTTATACTTCTATATTTGGTATAAATTCAGAAATGACAGTGTGTGCACACGTAACTGATCAAATAAGTAATCAAATTATTTGAACTTTCTGAACCAGTTTTAAACTCTGTGCTTCCCCAACCCCCAGAAGTGTGTGTGTATCTATCTATCTATCTATCTATATATATAAAATAAAAATTATTGTAACCCTGCAATTATTGCTGATTGATTATTTAAAAGAGTGCATGCATAAAAAGCGTTTAGGAGTGTGTCTGGCACATAACATATTTTATTGGCTGTTTATCAGTTGTCAAGGCTGCCTTTTTGCTTTGGTGCACTTGTGCTCAATCGCCACCAGGAGGCAGACTTGTGTTTGGGAAAGAAGGGAAACCCTGCTTGAGCTGTTTTTAGTCTTTCCCTTTTTCCGTGTGTGTGTGTGTGTGTGTGTGTGTGTGTGTGTGTGTGTACACATTGCTGTAGAAACAGGAACTACTCCTTCTGACTTTTGACTTTTCCTTCTGACTGGCACTGCTTCTCTTTATTCTTATAGCTCCTAGCTGTGCTGTTTTTTGGCTTTGGGCTTTTTGCCTTTGAAGGAAGAGCTCCCCAGAGGATGGGAAACACCACAATCCTCCCAGGCCACAGGGCATACTCACAAGGAGGAGCAGAGAGCCATGTTCTGCTGTTTAGAAAGATCATTAGCAACATAACTTTTCATATATGTGGTGTAGCTTAGTAGTTCAAGTAGACATTGTAATAAGTCGAATGAATTGATGGCATGTTGCTATTTTCTTCTTTTAGAGTAATCCAGGCTAAAGGATTTCCCTTTCAACCAGGATAGAGTTTACTATTACTTAACTAACAAAAAACTAAACAAAACAAAAAACATGAAAAGAGGGTGGTATCATGTCTATTTTTAATAATATCAGTAGTATTCTATTTATAATTTTAATGCTGGTTTTTAATCTTAGTTTTTACAAGTTTTTTGTTTTCTTGGTGGGGAGCAGGAAGGACACTTGGTTGTGGCAAATTGTGGAATTAATTAATTTGCTTTTTAATAAAAACTGTGATAAAGTGAAGAAGCAATACCTAAATGTAGCTTTTCCAGACTTTAATTCCTTGGTTATTTGTGCTTCCGTGGGCAAAATGTTTACAAGACCCCTCATCTGTGTATGAATAAGTTGTAGCTTGCCCACAGAGGCTGGAGTTGGGGGGAGGTGGGGTGAGTGAAAGGGAGAAGGAATTACTCAGAATTTCCTTTCCTGTCTGTCTCCTCCACTCATCACACCCTGAACACTCTAGAGAATTTCTGAAAGTAACTGTGTCCTGCACATTTTCATAGCATCTATTAGTTATTTATGGTCAACAGCCACATTCATTTCTGTTACCAAGTTTTGGAAATCTAGGAAACATGCATAGATCTTTTTTTTTTTTTTTACATATTGTTTTCTTATACTTTTAAAAATTAAAATCTATCAAGAGTTTGGGCTCTTCCTGGTTTAATATTAGCTTCGCCTAAGTGAGCATTTTGTGGGTGCAATTCTCTTATGTCCATATGCCTTTCTCCGGCAACTTCTTTTAGTTTTTGCCATCATATTTTAATGTACTTTTTACAAAGGACTCTACTCAAGTAAACATTTGCTAGATCTCAATTCTTACTGATACACAATAATCTCACCTTCCTGGTGTTCCTAATCTCAAAACACTACTATTCTTGAGAGGTCACCTGATATACTGTAAGTACAATGAGTCAGTAAGTGGAGTCTTTAGAATACTGCTTGTCAGACTAATTTTTTATTCCTCTGGAACTATTATATTACATCTGATAGAGGTATTGCATTAACCTTTTATTGTGGTTATTAGTGAGGTCTCCAGAATATGAGTGGTAAAGTTGAACTTTAACCTTTCCTCAATCTCTCATTAATACAGTTAAAAGATTTTTTAAAGAAATATAACTGACCTACAGTGCTTAGTTCCAGATGTTATAGTAGGCGTCTTACTTAAAACTGTAACTGGGAACACTTTTGTCTGAGGTATTAGGTTTCTATATAGGCTTATGTAAAATATCTGAAAAAATGCCCTGTGTTACTACTAGTGTGTATGTATATATATATAATTACAGTTTAAATTATAGGTATAATTACAATTTAAAAAATCAGAACACAGACTACTTTAATGAAGTCTTAATTCTTTATAATTACTAAATAAGTATTAGGCACATCTCAAAGTAGTTGTTTCCCCTTAAGGATCTTCCAAGCCGTCACCAAACCGGTGACATTATTGGTTGTTATGTAAAGCACCTAAGACCACCCACTTTCTCCTCCCCTTCACCATCTCTGATGCAAACCATAACAACCCCATAGCATGTTCAGTGTGATGTCATTCAGAGGCTGCTGACTGCTGGGGCTGCTAGGAGGAGTTGCTTCAGAGGAAGAGCATTGTTTCGACAACATCTGGCAGTGGAAGCGGAAGCCAGAAGCACTTGGATAGCTCTGGGGCTTTTCTTTTGTGCGGGCGCGGTAAGCAGCGTCTGGCATGTAGGCATGTTTTCTCTCGCTCTGTTTCTTGGCCTGGAAGACGAGTGCAGGGTTGGAAAAGACAGTATGTGAGAGCCCGTGTGGGAGCTGGTTCTTCTGTGAAATTTTCTTTCCACCTGCTCTGAAGACATGTTGTTGTCTCCCAAGTTCTCCTTGTCCACCATTCACGTCCGGCTGACTGCCAAAGGGTTGCTGCGGAACCTGCGACTCCCTTCAGGGTTTCGGAAAAGCACTGTCATTTTCCACACAGGTTTGTCTGGCACACCTCTCTCTGCACTGTCACACTGGGTGGGGGGGCCCTCGTGGTTACCTTGCAGGTGCTAATCAGAAATTTCCTAAGGGGACAGATTATTGAGGAAAGAAAGCTCTAATGGGAAAACCAGGCATAATTTGTCAAAATAAGCAGCTTTCTCTTGTGCTTCAACACATGTGCCTAGCACTTTTCCTCGTCTGCAAGCTACTGCCTGCTTGGTTTGTTCGTTGAAAGCCGGACCGTTGCCTGGATGCTCCCAGCTCTTTGCTCTGACACCAGCCAGATCTGGAAAAAAAATCAGCACCTGTTCGGTTACATTTTCCTTCAGATGATTTCGGAAATGGGCGACAGGTAAATCAAGACAACTAGTTCTCTTTCCTTTAAAGAAGGAGATGAAAAGAGAGGGTTCCGTAGTTTTTCGTTCTGTAGTTCCTCACTGAGGTTGTGACAGGCTGGTTTGGTATACTAAACGATTGCTGTGTTCTCGACCTTGCTGAAATAAAGCATCATAATGGCTGTGGACAGGTAGGAAATGAACCACAAATTAAGTTTTCCAAGCTTCATGGTGAAAATGTTTGCAGATCACAAGAGACTGCCTCTGATCTTCATGCTTGTATCTGCTTTTTATTTTCTGTGCCTAGAGATGGAAATGAATGCAGAGTATATTTTAGGCACATGTCACTGGCCTGCCCACTTTTAGAGGATTCATTTGCCTCCTGTCACTGCCTGTTGTTTGGATATAATTGCAACTGTGGTCAATTAAGTTGATTTCATGCTATAAACACAGGAGTGCTGATCCTTTGAATTTGGGCTGGTTAGTGGTAACCGTGCTAGCATCCTCTGAGTATGTAAATATTGAGTAGATGTTGTTTTGTTCCCCATGAATGCCGGCTCTTCTGGGTCTTGTTTTCCATCTCTGTCCCCAGTGATTTTTCTCAGCTGACTGCTTTTAGTTTTCCCAGGGGCATCTCCCTGCTCTGTGGGATAATTCCCATTTTTCTCCAGCACCTCTTCCTCGTATTTCATAACTCCCCTTGACCTGTCACCGGAATCTGCCAGCCTTTCCCTCTCAGTCTGAGCTGACAGCTGAAGGTAAATGGAACAAGTTCCGAGGGAACCAGTGGCTGTGTCTTTCCTAGCCTATACGCCACTGTCATTTTTCTCAACTTTAAAGAATAAAAAGGTGAAAAATAAAGATGTAAGGGTACCCTGTATTTGTAACAATCTATAATCTAAAATAGCCCCCAAGTGGCTTTTAATTTTAACTTAAAAAAAATCAATCCACATTCCAAGTTAAAAAGAAAATCAGACAGTGCAGAAGGTTGTACAATTCCAGGTGAGCCTCTTTCTTACCCAGGCCCTCTCCACAGATGTAGTCATGCTCGTGGGGGCTTGTTTATCCTTCCAGTAATTTTTCTAGTCATGTGTAAGCCCATGTAAGCTTTTTTTACCACTTTTTGTTTTACAGAAATGGAAGCATAATATATGCTTTTTTATAGCTTACTTTTAAGCATGGATGTATCTTGGATTTGCATGTTAACGCATTTATCTACCACGTGCGTTTTAGCAGTCATATAACATCCCGTTGCTGACTGAGCCAGGATTTAAACCAACTTTCCATTAGAAAACATTTCAGGTTGTTTCTACTGTTTTTATGAAGCAGATAGCTTTACAAGGCAGCTTAAAGCTTTTATTACCAGAGTTTCACTAATAGTGACACTTGGGGCACATTTGATTTTTTGAATTTACATAAAAATATTTTGAACCATTCATTTGATGGCCATCGTAGTTTCAGTGTACTTAAAGGTGATCTAGTTTATCTGATTTTACACCAGGAGGTCGGAGGCCCAGAGAATTAACTTGCCCAAGGACACACAGCCAGTGGCAGAGATGGGACTAAAACCTGGGACCTCTTGGTTTTGTTTTTTGTTTTTTTAGATTTTTTTCCAGCTGTGAATCTTGCTGTAATTCTGTTAGATCTAGTGAATAGCCATGATGGAAAAAAGAGTTTTGCATGTAGGAAGCATTTTATAATTAAGTAAAGAATATAATTCTACTTACCCCAGTAAGAATCTTTTATGAGCTTACCCATTTTACATAACTAGAGGGTCTGAGAAATCTTCCAATAAAAAATAGGTTGGAATAGTCACATTTCTTCTTATCCACCTGGGTTGTAAACAGTAGAAAAAGAGGTGGTGTTGCTATTGGTTGCTGCACTGACAGTGGTATTGGCCTGGATTCCAAGAGCCCAGGGTTGTAGCCTTGGTTCTGCTGGTAACCAAGGCAGTGACCTTTATCGCTTAACCAAACAGGGATACAGAATAAAGGAATCAGACGAGATGATTTCCAAGGTCCCTTGAACCTCAAATTCTGTGAATTTCCTGGCTCCAGATTTAAAAGTCCTTGATGTGTTACTGACACCTGAAAATTATTCTTATCTAATCTAAATGAGTTCTCTGCTTATTTCCCAAACTCAGTGAATACTGATTTATTTCTCTTCACACCACCATTGTTGGGTCCTTAGTATGTCCTCAAATCCCCCATTGTTCTTTCTCATTTAACCACAATTCTTGGGTTGCAAGACTCTATGACTCTGTCTTGTAAAATCTCCGTTGTTTTTACGCTCTCTCTACTCTGCGGGCATGCTCAGTCACTCCAGTGGTGTCTGACTCTTTGTGACCCCAAGGACTCTAGCCCACCAGGCCCCTCTATCCATGGGATTCTCCAGGCAAGCATACTGGAGTGGGTAGCCATGCCCTCCTCCAGGGGAGCTTCCTGACCCATGAATCACACCGGGGTCTCCTGCATTGCAGGCAGATTCTTTACCAAGCTACCAAACTACCAAGGAAGCCCAATAATATTGGAGTGGATTGCCTTGCCCTCCTCCAGGGATCTTCCCTGAATTTCCAATGGCTCCTCCATCGGCAGGTGGGTTCTTTACCACTGTACCACCTGGGAAGCCTTCTGCCTACTCTAGTTCAGGCTTTATCAGTAGGCTGAAACATTTGAAATTGCTCTTCTTAGAGGTAAAAAACAGTCAAATATTAACAGTTTTGTTATCACCCACTCTAATACTTTGGAGCTTTTTGAAGGATTTTACAGTTTTGGTCTTTGCCACCAACCAGCCTTTCCCTTGCTTCCAGACTATCTTTTCACATTGCAGGGTCAAGTCATTCATTTCATAAACAAGTATTTGTTAGACATGTCCTGTGTGGCAGGTACAATGCCAGATGCTGATACTGTAGCCAGGACTAAGTCACATGTAGCCCCCTGCCTTCCCACAGCCCACGGTTTACCACGGAGTCAGGCAAAGACCATCAGACAGTCATGGTACGACATGGACTAGGTGTCCAGGCAGCTCCCAGCAGGCGAGGCTGACTCCCCAGGTCTTCCACGAGAAGAGCCATGTCAGCTGGGACCCCAGGATAGGAGGAATTAGCCAAGAAACAGAGTGTTCCGGGGAGAGAAAATAGCATGTGAAAGCCTGGAGGTAAGGGAAGTCTTGAAGGTGAGCTCCTTCAAGAAAATGAAAGAATTTTAACACATTGGAGCATGAACTGTGGAGGGGGAGCTGCCAGCAATAAGGTGGTGGTTATAGGGGTCCAGATGGAATGGGCCCTTTTACCAACCTTTGTGTGGGGCGCTATGCACTGTAATATTAATAAATTGATTGGCAAAGCATGCTGTCCAGTCCAGAATACAGTTCCCTCTGTTAAACAGACACAAGGAATGAGTGTGAATGTGTCAGTTTTGGGTGATGTTGCAGGATATCCAGAGTAGATGAAGATGGTAGCATCCCAGGAGGGCCCACACCTGCTCAGAGGGCCAAAGTGGTCCCAATGACTTCACCAAAGCACCCGGTTCAGTGTAGCTCAGAATTTTGCCTCAACGTATTCATTTCCATCTTATGAGTCAGCAGGGGGAAAGGAATCGTCTCTGTAGAAATATTCCTTGCCTCCAGTTCTGTTGGAATCTGGGTCTTCTGTGCAGCTGGAGATGAGATACTTGCACTCATTATTATGAAAAGTGCCAGTTTGAACCTCAGAGTTGATATTCTCATTGACCCAAATGAAGGCAATTCACTGCACTAAGAGAATTCTTTCTGCTGAGCTAGTAAGAGTAAAAGCAATTACTCTAAGCAAAGAGGGGAGGTGTGTATTTACACATACTCTGAGGAAAGGCAGGAGGAGTATTATTAATAACACAAGATATTTTCATTTACTTGAAGCCACACTAAAGAGAACCATTTTGCCTAGGTATTTGGTAAGAGTGAGGTGGAACAGGATTAAGTGTTTAATTAGAATGAAAGTCATTGTAATGTTCTTATGTTTGGTGTTCACTTTTCAGACTGTCCAACAGAAATGCTTTTAAAATCGTTTTATTTATTTATTTTTGGCTGTGTGTGGTCTCTGTTGCTGCAAGGGCCTCTCATTGCTGAGGCTTCTCTTGTTGCAGAGCACAAGCTCGTGGGCACTCTGGCTTCAGTACTCGCAGCATGCGGACTCTGAAGATGAGCTCAAGAGTTGTGGCGCACAGGGCTTAGTTGCTCAACAGGATGTGGGATCTTCGTGGATCAGGAATCGAACCTGTGTTTCCTGCACTAGAAACATATTTACCACTGAACCACCAGGGAAGCCCCAGAAATGCTTTTAGATGCAGTTTGTTAAGGCAACTTGACTTAGAAGGAGTTTATTTGTCTCACATAGCAAGAAGCGGCTCTTACCTTGCTCAGAGGCTCAGCAATGTCAGGATTAACACCTATGCTATTTTCTTAGCCTTTTTCTCATGAATGTTGCCTCATGATCTCACAATGGCTGCCGCAGGCAGCAAAAACAACACCCAGGGAAGGGGCAGTGCCATATCACTCATGCTTACATCTCATTGGCTAAATCTCAGTCACATGGCTGTTTCTACCTGCAAAGGAAGCTGGGAAATTGAGTGTTTCACTTCTCCAATCTCTATAGTGCATGCAGGTAAAGAGAGATTAGAGAGAAGGCAAAACTAATTTCTCAAAAGCTAATACTGATAGCTTATAAATAAGGGCAGTATATCATTTAACAAGTTGAATCTTGCAACACACCTCATCGTTTCTTCTCTTTTAGGATATGAATTTTTTTTGGTAATGATCACCTAGTTTGTAGCTATGTTAATTGGACACTTTCAAGTTATTTTGTTGTTTGGACATAGAGGTTAATATTTGATTTTGCTCTCTTAAATGAATTAATTTTCAGTTATAGTACACTGAGAAAGAATGTTCTCAACATTAAATGTGTTTTTATGTACTTAACATGTGTTAATAAAAGATATATTTTATTAGGAACATATATGGTGGAACTCCTAGTCATGCATTAAGGTGATGCTAAATTTTAATTTCTCTGTGTTTCTCTCACACATTACAAAATATAGAAGCCAGTGAAAGCATTTTAGAAAGCTCCCATAAAATAACTATATATTTAGAATTCTTGTAAGAAATTAAAATATTCAGTCATTTGTATAATGCAAAAAGACATCAATCAAAAGGATCAAATTCAAGAACAATAGAGGAGCGATATGGCCTTCCACCACCCCCTTTGTTATCGCTTCTGTGAATCCACAATTTTCTTTTCAGTTTCCTGAAAGGCAGCTTTGAAAATTACACTGGCCTCATGCCACACTGATAAGCATTTACTAAGAACTGGTTCTGTGAATGGCATTATGTTAAAAATGTCTTGGCATAGACTGACACTGAACTCTCTGATACGGCAGTCTTATAGCTTCAGCTTTGCTATGACATTAAAAGGTGCCATTTCATAGCTATTGCAGTCTATTTAAGAGAGTGGTGATATGTTAAATGAATTTTTATTCATAATAGGTAATATTTTTGATAAGTCTTTAAAAGTTAGATGTTGAAAGAAAAAGATAAAGTTTTACCATGCCAAATTGTGCTTTAATGTGGTATCTGTTATCACATAAGCATAGAAAATAAACCATACAGTATAGTTTGAAGTTGGATTCAGAATGGGAAGTAAAACAGGGTTTTTCATCTGGAAAAAATGGAATAATGTGGCATGGGAAACATATATAGTAAATGCTTATTTAATTAGAAACATTGAAATATTTAGGTTGAGTTTTGGATAGTAGGGAATCACCCTATACATGAAATAATACAGATTATGGTACTTTTTATTAGCTCTAAAGCATGTTTCACAGCTAGTAATAGTGTTTTATTAATAGTATGCACATTACTGTTTTCTTAGGTAAAAAGACAACAGGTGTGTTTTTAAATGTATCCAAAATTGGACATTATTTTTCTTATTTGGCTTAGGTGACACTTTGGGTTATTTCAGTACCTGAGAAAGAAAGAAAGTGTAAATTGTTCAGTCACGTCCAACTCTTCTGAGATCCCATGGACTGTAGCCCTTCAGGCTCCTCTGTCCATGGGATTCTCCAGGCAAGAATACTGGAATGAGTAGCCCTTCCCTTCTCCAGGAGAATCTTCTCGACCCAGGAATCAAACCTAGGGCTCCTGCACCGTGGGTGACATTTTACCATCCGAGCCACCATGAGATGGCTAGCACATGAGAGTCCTTTATAAAAGGCATCAATTATGTAGCTCTGGGTAACATTAATACCAGTAAAGCTTCTTATTGTGTGAGAGACTGGGCTTTTTCCTGTTGTCCCTTGTTACTTTAATTTTAGACATCTCATGCTCAAATTATTTTTCCATAACTTGTTAATATTTTGAGAACAACATTCTCTTTTTACTTAATATTTATAGTATCTGTGCTGTGCTTAGTCACTCAGTCGTGTCAGACTCTTTGCAACCCCATGGACTGTATGTAGCCCGTCAGGCTCCTCTATCCTTAGGGATTCTCCAGGCAAGAACACTGGAGTGGGTTGCCATGCCCTCCTCCAGAGGATCTTCCCTACCCAGGGATCAAACCCAGATCTCCCCCATGGCAGGCGTGTTGTTTACTATCTGAGCTACCAGGGAAGCCCATTTATGTTAGAGAAATTCCTAACGTTGAATGTTTTAATCGTCTATTCTAACTTTTGTTTCTACTGTCTATTAAAGGTAGTCTATCATCTTTAATTCACAATACGGAGATTTTTGACCCACTTTGGGGATTTATTTTCCCCACTCAGATCTTTTGTCTGCATGTCCCTTGTTTCATCCCTGCTGCTCTGCTGGGGGCCCTGCTTGATGAACAACACGTGATTGCACATGGCCGAGATGTTAGGGACACCGCCTGTGGCTGTGGAGCACTGACCCACGGGGCCTGGCCTCGCTGGCACAAGGGTGACATCACCTAAGCTGGCTAGCTCAAGGTGGAAAAGTCCAGAAAAGACAGTTTTTAAAAATCTAACAAGGTACATGTGCTTGCAGTGGATACAGCAAGAAGGGCCACGTAGAGTTTTGTTTGTTCTTGTTTTGGAAATGGTTCTTTGTGGTGACAGAGTGTTATTCTTGGTGCCGTGTTCGTCCATGTGGTAAAGTTAAAGGGACGTCTTGGCATTTACCGTCATCACTGAAATCAACAGCACAGCTCGGCTCTGTGATGCCTGTGATGGCTCACATTTAATATTTTGGGTCATTTGCCTCAGTAACAAAGAGAAAGAGCCAGTCCCAGAGCTGCTATCCTGTGAAGTGACACCTCAGTCACATCTTTATCTTCCTCCTTGTGCTCTGAGGAGAGTGAAAGTGAAGGTTGCTCAATAGTGTCCGACGGCTCTGCAAGCCCATGGAATTCTCCAGGCCAGGATACTGGAGTGGGTAGCCTTTCCCTTCTCCAGGGGATCTTCCCAACCCAGGGATCGAACCCAGGTCTCCCACATTGCAGGTAGATTTTTTACCAGCTGAGGCACCAGGGAAGCCCAAGAATACTGGAGTGGGTGGCCTATCCCTTCTCCAGTGGATCTGCCTGACCCAGGAATCAAACCGGGGTCTCCTGCATCGTAGGTGGTTTCTTTACCAACTGAGCTACCAAGGAAAGACCTATCCAGTTTGTGCATATACATTGTAAACAAGTATAACAAGAGACGCTTGTTTCTTAAGTTGAGATAAAAATTCAGATTTTCTTCCCTTACTATAAAGTTCATGTTTCAGAAGAAATTTTTGCTTGTTAGATGATTAAAAATATTTTCATTTGGCATCTTTGGAATTTTTAATGTTATAGGCCTGAAATTTTACTACTTGCTGGTATTTGCAGTATGCTCTTCTAGTCATGAAACAAATCCAGAAACTTAACATATTAAGGTGCACTTCTATTATTTAGAAACAAATTGGCGGAAAATTAGTCAACAAATTGATGGAACTGATACTTTCTTAAAAGTATTTCTGAAAAAAAAATTTTTTTCAAATGTAATGGATTTCTGCTAACTTTTATTTACAGTTAGTAGTGCATTTTAAGAACATGAGAAATGTGTTTTTCTTTCCCTGCCAGCCACATGGAAAATGTTTAATATCAAGTTTGGTTGGTTTTTCAGGCAAAGTTGTCTAAGCAATAATTATCCTGAAATAAGAGTATTTAATAGGAATATGCCTTCTATCCTGTAATCTACTTTGAAATTAAAAAGTAAAACCATTTTACATATGATACGTAGCACTGCAGCAGGTCCAACAGTCTAGTACTATAAAATTTTAATAGGTGTCTTAAGGCACTCCTCCCCATCTGCCTCCAAAAGAATTAGCTTGGGTAATTTTAAAAGTCTAAACACTGTGCTTTGTTGAGCTTGAAATGTTCCACTGTAAGCAAATGCCATACCTACCTAGAAGTAGAAAAATGCTATGTGTGGCTTCTAAATTATGATTACTAAGAACTCTTCTAGAGCAAACGCATAGTGAAAGGAATATTGAAAAGGTTTATATAAATTTAAGCTAATGACACTAATTTGTTTCTTACTTTGTTTAATTAAATAATGGTTAGATGCCAGGAAGCAAGTGTCAGCACCTTAACTATAATATGCATGTTGTTAGGCTTGAGGGCTTCTTCCCCCCTTGTCAAGGCAGATGCTAACTTCCTCCTTTCATACAACACTGAGTAATGATTTCTTATGAAAGCTTGGTAAGAGCGTCTAGCTTTCTGTGGATCTGCAGTTCATCAAGCTGGGAGAGTGTGTGTTAACAGGCTTGCACTGAGTGTGCCGTGTTTAGTCGTGTCCGACTCCTTGTGACCCCATGGACCGTGGCCCACCAGGCTCCTCTGCCCATGGGGATTCTCCAGGCCAGAATATTGGAGTGGGGTTGCTGTGGCCTCTTCCAGAGGATCTTCCCAACCCAGGGATCGAACCCAGGTCTCCCGCATTGCAGGCAGATTCTTTACCATCTGAGCTACCAGGGAAGCCCTGGCTTATATTAGGGGCAGCATTTGGGACAAGGGGAACTAAAGAACTGATTTGCTCCTGGGGAAAAGACCCCAGCTGACAAGTCCATTTGGAAAGCCTTATGGGGCTGGTGAGGCTAGAACAGCATCTTTCTGGAGAATGAGGAGCAGGGTATTAGAGTGTAGGATGCCTGCCCGCCGGCTCCCTCGGCCCTCTCTCTGATTCTCACATGCTGATCTGCTCCTCTGTGTGTTACTTCCGAGCTGGAAACTATGACTTACCCGGCACTCCTCTTGATCCAGCTGGTCGCTAAGTTGTCCTGCTCTGCCTCATAAACACATTCGTCATTTCCTGCCGGTTCTCACTGCCCTGGCCACGAGTCCCTCCCTGACCCCGGGCCTCCCTTCGCTCACCCCCTCAGATCCTTCCCTTCCCCTGTGTCTCCAGACTTGCTCAGCACTGCTCTGGGTCTCCTACCAGAATAAGCCTTGTATGGCACTCCTGTCTGGCCCCTGTTTCTGCTTCCAGCCACATCCTCTTACTTTAACTTCACGAGTGCTTTGTTGTCAGCACCGAATGTCAGGACCTCCAGTGCTCCCATACTTCTCTGCCTTGGTGTTTTCTGCTCTCACATCTGTCTGCCTGACGTGCAAATGTCCATCCACACTGTCCCCAGCACCCTTTCTTGCTGGTCGCAGATCCAGGTGTTCCCCCGCCCCGTCCTCTCACTGCACTGTGTACCTAATTCTCTTTCCTAATTATCATATGGCCGTCGGCAGTGGCCTGTTTCTGTCTCTGCAGCGTAAAAGTCCCTTAAGGACAAGGACCAGCTTGCTACAGGCACATCCAGCAGATGTTTGCTGAATGCACAGGGGTCATGTGGGTCATCGTTTCAGAACTGGATGCTCCCTCTTATCAGAGCACATATTTCCAGGTAGTCCACATTGAAGACCTCGTTGTCATTGGAACTTCCCCCTCAGCATAAACTGCCATCCTCAACTGCTGAGCAGACACTGACAGAAAGAGCCTGTGGAGGGACAGGTGTCCCAGGAAGTGTTTTAGATGAGGAGATTAAGATTAAGGTAGAAAGATGGGAACCAGTTGTCTGTTCAAGCTGCTCGCCAAGCCTGTTAGCTCACTGCTTATGTTTTATTAACCCACAAGCCTTAGTTGTCAAGGCAGTAATGTAGTGGAAGGCATATCCCCGCCAGCGACTATCACCTTCGCAGATAGCTGTGTGTGTGAGTTAAACTGCAAGAGCTGACTATCAGACACAGGGTGTCTCCGTGTATCTTTGTAGGGCACCGCCCTCTTATACCTGCTTCCACCACCCCCAAGACACCAGGCAGGTCCACCTGTCCACAGCAAAGCCACACGGTAGATTTTGATAAATATTTGGTGAGTAAATGAGTAAGAAATCAATAGGTATATGGAACAAATGTTAGTTACTGAAGGCTACGTCTAGTTTTTCATTCGAGTCAAGGCAACCTCTCCTCGTAGGCCTTGTCTCTTGCTTGATTTTAATATTCAGAAAGCCAGCAGATTCTGTCCATGGCTTGTCCTTGCCTTAGGATGGTTGTATCCTCAGCAGCTAGGTTAGTCCCTGTCTGAATGGTTAAGTCTTTCTCTCAGAAGTAAGTGTTTTGCCTTGAGGGTGGGGGTCCATATGCCTGAGAGACGGAGCCTGAAACATGGGCCTGTTCTTCTTCCTTCAACTGTTTTCTTTAAGAGGATGATAAATAAGTTCTTCAGGCTGGTTTGAAATCTTATTACATTGAGATTTCTGAGCAGAAAGATCAAAGAGAGTAAACAGTGTTATCCAGCTATTTTTCAAGTGACCAAATGTCCTGGACTCAGGACTTTGGTTTTCCTGAGGGAGGTTTCAGTTTCATTGGAATGAAGTCCAGGAAGGTCTGATCAGACACACAGTGGTGATTATCTTGTCAACATGCATCTGAATCTATGTGAAAGTTAACATTTACTTTTAAGATTTCTGAGTAAGTTGATTCTTTGCAATTAGATAGCCTGTTAATGGAGATAATAAATGAGATTTTTAAAGTTTCAAATAGTTGTATTATCAAAATGGTAACATGCTAATAAAGGGACCACAAGGGCAAAGTTTGGTTCATATTAAGCTAACTTGCTATAATAATAAATCCGGTAGGATTTAAGGGAAACTGTTGATTTTTGGCATTACAAAGTACTCTGTTTATGAGCACTGGGGCTTTGAGCATCATTGGAGATTTTTGCATCGTTTCTGATCTTCCGTTGGTCCAGGGGTGAGGAGGGAGGGAAGGATGCTCAAACTGGGTCATCAGCTGTCATGTGGTACAGCTGTGTCCTCAGGGAGCACAGTATATGGGGCGGAAGATTGAGGTCACAGTGTGCTTTTCCAGCTCTAGGTAGAGGGCAGTCTGTATGCTTATTTGCTCTTAGGCTAAAACTCGAAGATATGTAAATCTGTTCCAAGAATTCGCATTCAATAGAAGCTGCATTACTTAGATTTCTGCCCAGATTCCCCATGGAAAACTGTGGATTGACTATGTTTGCTTGATGGTTAAGTGTTAAAGATTGAAGCTCAGAATTCATTTTAACCACCTTTAAAAAATCCTACATTTAAATTTTGAGTAGGTAATATATTTGTTGTAGTTGTTTTAGTCACTAAGCCATCTCTGACTCTTTTTGTGACCCCATGGACTGTAGCCCGACCTCCTCTGTCCATGGGATTTTCCAGACAAGAATATTGGAGTGGGTTGCTATTTTCTCCTCCATGGGATCTTCCCAACCTAGGGATGGAACCTGAGTCTCCCACATTGTGGGCAGATTGGTTCAGTTCAGTCGTGTCAGACTCTTTGCAGCCCCATGGACTGCAGCACGCCAGACTTCCCTGTCCATCACCAACTCCCAGAGCTTGCTCAAACTCATGTCCATCAAGTTGGTGATGACATCCAACCATCCCATCCTCTGTCGTCCCCTTCTCCTTCTGCCGTCAATCTTTCCCAGCATCAGGGTCTTTTCCAATGAGTCAGTTCTTCGCATCAGGTGGCCAAACTATTGGAGCTTCAGCATCAGTCCTTCCAATGAATATTCAGGACTATTTTCCCTTAGGATTGACTGGTTTGATCTCCTTGCAGTCCAAGGGATTCTAAAGAGTCTTCTGCAGCACCACAGTTCAAAAGCATCAATTCTTTGGTGCTCAGCTTTCTTTTGTAGTCCAACTCTCATATCCATACATCTACTACTGGAAAAACCATAGCTTTGACTAGATGGACATTTGTAGGCAAAGTAATGTCTCTACTTAATATACAGTCTAGGTTGGTCATAGCTTTGCTTACAAGAAGAAAGGGTCTTTTGATTTCATGGCTGCAGTCACCATCTGCAGTGATTTTGGAGCCCAGAAAAATAAAGTCTTTCACTGTTTCCATTGTTTCCCCATCTATTTGCTATGAAGTGATGGGACCGGATGCCATGATCTTAGTTTTTGGAATGTTGAGTTTCAAGCCAATTTTTTCACTCTCTTTTTTCACTTTCATCAAGAGGCTCTTTAGTTCCTCTTCACTTTCTGCCATAAGAGTGGTGTCATCTGTGTATCTGAGGTTACTGATATTTCTCCCAGCAATCTTGATTCCAGCTTGTGCTTCATCCAACCCGGAATTTCACATGATATACTCTGCATATAAGTTAAATAAGCAGGGTGACAATATACAGCCTTGATGTACCCCTTTCCCAATTTGGAAGCAGTCTGTTGTTCCATGTCCACTTCTAACTGTTGGTTCTTGACCTGCATACAAATTTCTCAGGAGGCAGGTAAGGTGGTCTGGTATTCCCATCTCATGAAGAATTTTCCACAGTTTGTTGTGATTGACACAATCAAAGGCTTTGGCATAATCAATAAAGCAGAAGTAGATGTTTTTCTGGAACTCTCTTGCTTTTTCGATGATCCAGCGGATGTTGGCAATTTGATCTCTGGTTCCTCTTCCTTTTTTAAATCCAGTTTGAACATCTGGAAGTTCACAGTTCATATACTATTGAAGTCTGGCTTGGAGAATTTTGAGCATTACTTTGCTAGTGTGTGAGATGAGTGCAATCACGTGGTAGTTTGAACATTCTTTGGCAGATTCTTTACCACTGTGCCATTAGGGAAGCTCGCAGTGTATTTACCTTGTGATTTAAAAGTATTTAAAAATGCACTGCTGCTGCTCCTGTTAAGTCGCTTCCATCGTGTACGACTCTGTGCGACCCCAGAGATGGCAGCCCACCAGGCTCCTGTCCCTGGGATTCTCCAGGCAAGAATACTAGAGTGGGTTGCCATTTCCTTCTCCAATGCAGGAAAGTGAAAAGCGAAAGTGAAGTCACTCAGTCGTGTCCGACTCCTAGCGACCCCATGGACTGCAGCCTACCAGGCTCTTCCATCCATGGGATTTGCCAGGCAAGAGTACTGGAGTGGGTTGCCACCTTTATACCGATCTGGTTCCTATTGTCTTCTCTGAAAAGGTAAACATCGTTAGTACTTTTATATATATTATATGAAAGCTTTGTTATGAATTTATAAGCAAAAAAGTATATACCTCTTGATACAATGAGACACATCATCTACATTGTTCTTGAGCATGTTTTTTTCATTTAACACAGAGAGCTTTCTATTTGTGTGTTACAGCTGTGGTGTTCCATTGTATAACTGTACCAAACATTTATTTAAGCACACCTCTACTTATGGACAGGCTTCCCTAGTGACTGAGATGGTAAAGAGTCCCCCTGCAATGTAGGAGACCTGGGTTCGATCCCTGTGTTGGGAAGACCCCCCGGAGGAGGACATGGCTACAAACTCCAGAATTCTTGCCTGGAGAGTCCCAAGGACAGAGGCACCTGATGGGCTACAGTCCATGGGGTTGCAAAGAGTCGGACACGGCTGAGCAACTAAGCACAGCAAAGCACGGCAGGTTCTGCTTTATTTGAGCAGCTTCCTTGGTGGCTCAGCTGGTAGAGAATCCGTCTGCGTTGTGGGAGGCCAAAGTTCAATCCCTGGGTAGGGAAGATCCCCTGGAGAAGGGAGCGGCCACCCATTCCAGAATTCTGGCCTGGTGAAATCCATGGACTATATAGTGCATGGGGTCACAAAGAGTCAGACACAGCTGAGTGACTTTCACTTCACTTCACTCCTTATGGACATTGGGGCTGGTTTTTTGGTTTTTTTTTTAATCTTTTCTCTGCAAGCAAGTTTGCATTAAGACTGCTTATTAGGTGTGATTTTAACCCCATGTAGGATTCATAAGAGAATATATTCTTCCTTACTAGCTGTGACTCCATCAGTTTGTGCTAGGATGTGTTAGAGAAGCCTTATCAGCAGGTTTTATATTCTTAAACCTCCATCTGGGGTATGACACTATGCAGGCAGACATCATCAGAGTCACTTTAAATGTCTGAATGAGATTCTCCCTGGTAGCACTGAAAAACTGCATCATGATGTCCATGATAATTTTCAATGATTTCTATCACTTCCTGAGGCAGAGTGGGGTTTGAATTCTAGGTGTGGTGTTTGGGATTTTCATGGCTGGACCTTTAGGAACCGTTGTTGGTATGCGAGGTTTCCTACTTTGAAATTCCAGTTCTACGGCCACTAAGAAAGCCTGAGAGAAAAAGAAACTGGTACCTGGAGAACCTGAGTTTTCCAGAGGCAGTGGCTTACCTGCCCCCTGCCCCCTGCCCCCGCCCCGCCCCAATTCTCTAGTTAGATGGAGTTAGCACCCTGACCCTGAACTGCAGCTAGAGGTAAACAGGAACCAGGCACAGATGAGAAAGCAGCTGAGAACCAGAGCTCGCATGATTGGAATGCAATCACACTTGGACAGTTGATGTTTTCCAGGGGTGTTGTTCAGTCGCTAAGGCTTCCAGGCTTCCCTGCCTTTCGCTGTCTCTTGGAGTTTGCGCAAACTCATGTCCATTGAGTCAGTGATGCCATCCAACCACCTCATCCTATGTCACCCCTGTCTCCTCCTGCCCTCAATCTTTCCCAGCATCAGGATTTTTCCAGGGTGTACCTCAGTAAAAACTACATAAGTTCATTTACAGTGATTTTAGCAGTGTTCCAAATACAGTATCAGGTCCTAGAGAATTTTCTAAAATTTCAAAAAACAGATATGCCTTGACACAACAGTTCAAAAATGCAACAAAGAGGACTTTCATAAGCACAAATGCCATCATTGTGTGTGTGCATTTCTGCTGTACAGCAAAGTGACTGAGTTATATATACATATATATGTATGTTCTTTTTCATAACAAATGCCATTTTGTTACCAAAAGCTAAAGCAACTGAAACATAATAAAGGAAATGTATAGATACCAACTCACTTGTAGATCTAAGCCATCTGAATTCAGCAGCAAACTCAGGAGTGGCTTACACTGTTGCATGACCAGATCTGGGGGTGGGGAAAAAAAATATTAATAAGTGTTGGTCAGGCCTGGGGAAAGGGGGTCAAAACGTAGAAACTTGGAGTTATAAAATAAGTATGTCATGGAGATCTACAGAATGGAGAGTAAAATTGAATACACTGTATTGCTTTTTTACAAGTTGCCAAGAGAGTATATCTTAAAAGTTCTCATCACAGGAAAAGAAATTTTATGTATGGTGACAGATGTTAACTAGATTTATTGTGGTGATCGTTTTGCAATATATAAAAATATATTGAGATATATATGGTGAACCATGTTGTACACCTGAAACTAATGTAATATTATATGTCAGTTATATGGGAAAAAATGTCAAATTAGATTTCAGATGGTAAAAAAAAAAATGTCTTGGGAATTTGAAGCCTTTAACAAAATTTAGTAAGGTAAAATACAAAAAATATTGTAATGGCTTCAGAAGCTTAATTCAACTCATTTTTTAAGCACTTTTTCAAAATATTGACAGATGCTTAACACAATGTAAATATATTATTTCAAAATCTATGTCCATTGAGAAACACTAAAGTTAATCTCTTTGAAACAAGAAAAGATAAGTCAATCTCCCTGTGTTTGAAATAGTGTTAGAAATGGAATTAACCATTCAATGAGAAAAACAGATAAATATAAAAGAAAGTATATACATATAACAAGGAATTTACCCAAACGATACTAAGAAACTAATTTCTATAAATTCTGTAGAGTTGTAAATTGAAAGTCTTGATAACCCAGTTAAAAATGTTTAGTTTCTCAAGGAGCCAAATATAAACATTAATATTTAGCTGCTGCCCAACTTTGGCATAAGAGATAATTTGAAGAACAAAAATTTTGGTGCTACTAAAAGAGTACCTACATTTTCATCCTGAGTATAAAAAAACAGTGCTTAATAAATTAATTTATATTTCATATTTTTCCATAGAAATAACTTATTAGCACAGGACTTGTTAATACTAAAATTCCCCCTAGAAACTAAGTAGGCAAGCAACTTAATGTTTTCTGCAAAAATGTTAAAAATAAAAGCTTCATTTGTTGATTTTATAAATAATTATAACTTAATGGTTTAAGAACTGATATTGTATTACATAATAAAATTGATTAGCATAGAAATCCTAGAAACAGAATGAAATGTTAAAGATTTAAGAAATGGTAACATCAGAGCAGTAAATGATAAATGAATACATATTTCAGTAAGTGCTGGGAAGACATGTGCTAAGATATCAGTCAGGAAAGTGAACCTGTATCTACATAGGTTGCAGTGGAAGTTCTGGATGGTCAAGGATTAAAAGAATTTTTTTGCTCTTCTGTTTGTTTGTATAAAAGTGTATAAAACAGGATATAAAAGGTAGGTATTTACCAGTATATAGGTTTATTGAAATGAAGTTAGCAGATAATGGGCTTGGATGAATTAAGTAACATTTTGTTAAGATTTCTGCATAAATGTTTGTATTTAGTTATGCAACAATATTACATCCACAGTCCATCTCCACTTTCCAGAATAGGTGGGAACAGAAGCCTAGGTTCTTATCTTGGAGTCTGCCCTATAGATGCTGCCTACACCCAGGTTAGGCCCTTCACATCCTTGAACTTTGCTTTGCTATAGAGAGCCACTGAGAAGATTCATTAACTGGTTTTTTTAAAAATTATTTATTTATTTTAATTGGAGGCTAATTACTTTACAATATTGTTGTGGTTTTCGCCATACATTGACATGAATCCGCCACGGGTGTACATGTGTTCCCCATCCTGAACCCCCCTCCCACCTCCCTCCCCATCCCATCCCTCAGGGTTCTCCCAGTGCACCAGCCCTGAGCGCCCTGTCTCATGCATCGAACCTGGACTGGCGATCTGTTTCACATATGATAATATACATGTTTCAATGCTATTCTCTCGAATCATCCCACCCTTGTCTTTTCCCACAGAGGAAAAAACAAAAGAGTGGGGAAAAAAAATCTGAAACATCTACAGCAAAATTTGAACATATATTTCATCTCAATTATAGATTAAATTGCTTATTTTATATGTACTTTCCTTATATTTGAAATGTTTTATCTTTCAAAATAAGTAAATAAATACAGAAATAATGATTGTCAACAACAACAACTGTCTGGCTGCACTGGGTCTTGGTTGCAGCCTGTGGGATCTTAGATTTGTAAATTGAAGGTTCTGCCCAGGGATGGAACCTGGGTCCCCCGTATTGGGAACCTGGAGTCTTAGCTACTAGACCACCTGGGAAGTCTAAGTATTTTAAAAACACAATATTTTAGTCATTTTAGAAGTGAGAATTATCAAGTATTAATACAAATATGAGTTGTTTAACCATGGAAAGCTACCATAGAAAAGGAGAGCCCTTTTCCTGTTTGTTTGTTCAACCTAAAGAATATTGAATGTATTTTCCCACTGGCTTTTGGGACTTGAATACTGAAGTTTCTTTATTTTCCTTCTAGAAATCACTGTTTTCTTCCTTCTAAAAAATTAGAGAAAGTAGTTACCATCTATAAAATGGTCTCAGGTTTGTCACCACAGAATGTAGACACTGTAGGGAATGCCTGTGAGAATAAAGAAATATTTATTTTTTTTACTTTCTTATGAGTTTATTTTTTAAGATTTACATCTGATTATTTAGACTACTCATTTTAAGAAGTTAAGCAGCTTGCTTTCCTCTTTTTTCCAATTCTGTGTAATGTTTAAAGTGGCCGAGACATTTGGAATGGTTCCAAGATGGAACAGTTTTTCTGTATAAAACAGAGATTCCCAGGGCCCTGTGACAGAAAGTGAGCAGTCACTTAGCATCTTAGATGGATTTGGAGTATTAGCATGTGCGTCTCAAAAAAAATATTTTTTAAACCATATTACTGCTTGAAGGGGAAAAAGAAACAACAGAGCTTGTATTTGATAGAAAACAGAATAGTATAGTCAAGAGTATTGTACTCAGGGCTTCCCTGGTGGCTGAGTGGTAAAGAATCCACCTGGCCAGTGAAGGAGACACAGGTTCGATCCCTGGTCCAGGAATATCCCACATGCCACGCAACAACTAAGCTGCTGCGCCACAGCTACTGAGTCTGTGCTCTGGTGCCAGTGCTCGGCCACAGAAGAAGCCAGCGCAGTGAGAAGCCTGCCAGCGCAACAAAGACCCAACGTAGCCCGAAATTAAAGTAAATAAAAGCATTTTATGAAGCGTATAAAGCTCTCAATGAATCATTTTGCTGTACACCTAGAACTAACACACATCGTAAATCAACTACAGTTCAAAACAAAGTAAAAAAAAAAATTTCTTTTTTTAAAGTATAGTACTCTTGGCAGTGAATTTAAAGATCAGGGGTTAAATGTGAGTAGGTTTTCACTGTATATGTGGTGATTTATCAGGGATTAGGAAATGACTCATGTACAGTATAACATGTACAGTATAAATCTTGGGAACGCACCAGGCCATCAGCAGGGAAAGGAGAGGAAGTTGATAGGAAACGTATAGGAAGAGGGAAAGGCATTAACAGTTCAGTCGTGTGTGTGTGTGTGTGTGTGTGTGTGTGTGTGTGTGTGTTCAGCCAGCCTGAATCAGAGCCTCCAGTCAGGGTACTTGTCACAGCAGATTTCTGTACCACTTTACCTGGAAAATTAGAAACCGTGAAGTCAGCACTATTTTTCACACAGTTTTCACGTTTCTGGATTGGTCAATCCATCTGCCTTATACCCCGCGTTCTCTGCCACGTATACATTCTTTTAAGTCAGAACTAAAGCCGCCGTCTGTGGTTCTAGTTCCAGACATGCAGATATCCGATTAATCCCGTTCTCATCCATATGCTTCTCTTTATAAACATAACTGAAGCGCTCTTGTGTGGCTGCTCTAGTGTTTAGGGAACCCAGATGGTGTTGCTTAGGAAAATGAAGGTCACGTGTTTTCCTACCTATATCCATTCCTTTTGCAGTTGAGAAGGGCAGACAGAAGAGTCCCCGAAGTCTGTGCATCCAGACCCAGACATCCCCAGATGTGCTGTCCTCTGAAAAAGCACTTGAGTTGGCTCAGTATAAAAGCAAATGTACGAAGCAAAGTGGAGTTATCCTGCAGCTCAAGCAGCTTCTTTCCCTGGGCAACACCAAGTTTGAGGCATTAACAGTTGTGGCTCAGCACCTGCTGTCTCAGGTAAGGACACAGACCCTCTAAACAGCCTTCTCACTAAGGTGGGGGTGAGGGCGGGGAGGGTGGACAGGATGTGCAATGCGCATGCTCCTATCTTGTGCATGATCAGTAAGATTGGGGCTTCCCAGGTGGCGCTGGTGAAGAACCTGCCTATTTGCAGGAGACATAAAGAGACTAGGGTTCAATTCCAGGGTCAGGAAGATGCTCTGGAGAAGGGCATGGCAACCCACTCCAGTATTCTTGCCTGGAGAATCCCATGGACAGAGGAGCCTGGCGGGCTATAGTCCACGGGGTCGCAAAGAGTTGGACACAACTGAAGCAACTTAGTATGCAGCCAATTATGCTTTTGCCAACTCACCTGATACCTAGAGTCACTGTAGAGTCTAGATTTCTAGAAATCTGGGCTTGAAACATTTCTGAGCTCTTCTCTTTCTCCTCTGGAGTTTCTTAGCCCCACAACAGTGAAAATATAATTGCCTGTTCAACTACTATACACCTCTAGACTATATTAGCACTGCCAATAAAAATATTCATCAGCCGATCTAAGAAAGAAACAGAAAATTGTTCTTGAGCCAAACTGAGGATTTTAACCTGGGAAGAGCTTCTTGGAAAGGTCGGAGAACTGTTCCACACCTTGGAAGTCGGGTGCATGTTTTTTTGAGAAAAGTGGTAGATCATGTGATCCCTCACAGGCTCTCAGGGAATGTTATCTTTGAGGAGTTGTCTTGCTGACGCTAGAACGGTGCTCTTTATAACAGCTGAGCAGGTATTTCTGCTGATGGGGGAGGTCTGGCTGAAGCATAACGCAGATACGCAATACACAGTGGAGGAAGAGAGAAGGCCAAAGGACCGAGAACATTTTATGTTTAAACTTTTCTTGTCTTGCCATACAATAGGACTTTTATTTCACAGCATTAACTTTTTTTTTCACTTCACATTTTATCGGACTATTGTAGCTTTCCATATCACACAGTGAGGTTAACAGTTTGAAAAATGAGAATGATTATGGGTCAAACTTTTGAGATAACTCTCAGTGTTGGTCCAAGGATTCTTCAGAATTTTCATCCATTCCTAAGATACTGTGTCATACAACAAACATGAAACAGATTTTCTTTGCTTACTGACTCTTCCCATGATACAAGGATGTCAGTTCAGGAACTAGTTAAAATTCATTGAGAAAGCCAAGCTTCTATGAACATATGCCACTGGCATACCAACAGAAAGTTAATTATTTAAGGGGAAATACTGGGATGAGAATGTAACTTGAGCTCTCTAGGTATTTTTAAATCACTGTTTCAAAGACAAAGATACATGACATCTCAGGAGGAAACCTGTTCAGTTTGCCTATTCTGTAGTTCAGTTCAATCCAACAAACCGACACTCATTTCTTAGGCTACTCTGATGTGATTGCCTGTCTGGGGCAGGGGAGACAGAGGTGAATGAGACCTGTTCTGTGCCTTTGACAAGCTTCCAGGCTAGTAGACAGTTTAGATCAGTATTTAGTGAACATTTTACAGCTTTGTTCAAATATATATATATATATATATTTTTAGGGATTTCCATGGTGGTCCAGTGGTTAAGACACTGCTTCCAATGTAGGGGGCATGGGTTCGATCCCTTGTCGGGGAACTAAGATCCCACAGTGTAGTCTATGTAGATATATATATATACACACACACATATACATGTGTATATATATATATATATACACACACACATACACATATATAGATATATATACGTACATATATATATTTATGGATATATATCTCTCTACTTGTACTCTGTGTGTGTGTGTATATATATATATATATATACACATCTTTTTTTGAGACGGAGATGTAGACATTTATCTAGTTTTAAATTACAGTAGCATACAGTATTTTTCTGGGTTTTAGTGTGTGTGTCTAAATATTTGTTTGCACAAATGTATCCCATTAGAGTTGTCCTTCAGGAACATTGTGCCACTGATTTAAACAATAAAATGTTACACAAGTAGAATAATGTATCTGGACCCACTAAAATGTAATGTGAGTAATTAAGATGGAAAATTGCCTTTGTGGTAAATATGGAATGATTAGACACTGAGAACATATCTATGTGTTTCATTTCTAAGTATCCTTTAAAAAATTTAAAGCAATGCTTTCAGGTGTTTCATAAATACTCTTTAAAAAAAACAGCTTAGGCTTATATTCTGTATGTCTCTCTATCAGTTGCCTTCCTGTGAGCTCAAAAGAGGAGATATTTTAGTCATTATTATAAGATTTGGGAACAGAGCTAAATTCTTAGCAAGTCAGTAATAGGCACACACAAGAAGAAAAATCCTATTGTTTCCCTTCTGTGATACCCATGGCATTTAGCTACTATAGTACTTCACAAATTTCTTATCATGCTGACAAAACCTCTGTGGTATAATCAAGACATATGATAGTTTTCGCTTAGTGGAAGAAGAAACAGTTCTAAGAACTGAATAAGCTGTTCAAAATTTGTAAACATTGTAACCAGTGATGGGAGAGCATGAATTCTGATTTCTGGTTCTATTCACTTTTTACTTTACTGCTCAATATTTTATGCTATTAGACAAAAGTTAAAAATGTATAGGTTAAATTCTATTTCATCTAATGGAAATCTGTTGTTAGAATCTTGGCTTAACAGTACCACATGATTTTGAGTTAAAACTCATTTATCTTCAGTACTTTTGTTTTTCTTTATTATGTAAGAAAGGAATTTGAGAGTTGGTTTATATAACCAAGTAAACTAAATTGGAAAGCACATAATTATTAAATGTAGGGAACAATTTGTCTATGTAGAGATAAGCCAATTACTGACTTTACTATATCCAATCAAGTCTGATGAGTTAGTTCTCATCCCGCTGTGTTCCTCCCCTTCCTTCATCCTCTCGTTTCCATTTCTACTGATGCCAACCTTGTTCAAACCCTGGGTAAACTATCTTCTAGATTATGATAATAACTTGTTAACCAGTCTGCAGGCTTGCACTCTTTCCCCTGTAATCCACCTCAAGCAATGCTAGTAGATTGATTTTTCCAAAGCACTCCTTCAGTGTCTCTCCGTTGCCTATATGGCTGACCTGCCCGATATGGTAGCCACTAGCTTGAAGACACCACTGAGCTTTTGAATCATGTTATTGTTGTTCAGTTGCTAAATCATGTCTGACTCTTTGCAACCCCATGGACTGCACCACGCCAGGCCCCTCTGTCCTCCACTATCACCTGGAGTTTGCTCAAATTCATGTCCATTGAGTCAGTGATGCTATCTAACCATCTCATCCTCTGCTGCCCCTTCTCCTTTTGCCCTCAATCTTTCCCCAGCATTAGAGTCTTTTCCAAAGGGTCAGCTCTTTGCATCAGGTGGCCAAAATATGGGAGCTTCAGCTTCAGCATCAGTCCTTCCAATGAATACTCAGGGGTGATTTCTTTTAGGATTGACTGATTTGATCTTGTTTGATTTGAAGTGTAGCCTGGCTGAATTGAGATATGCAGTCAGTGTAAAATATACCTGAATTTTGAAGACCATATTAAATATCTCATTAATAATTTTTCTATTGACCATATGTTGAATTGATAATTTGGATATACTTCATTAAATAAAATATATTGTCAAATTAGTTTAACTTTTAAACTTAAAAAATGTGGCTACTAGGAAATTAAAACTACCTCCATGGCTCACATACTTCTTTTGAATGATTCCAGTATGTAACAGGGAATATGAAATTCTCTTTATAATTTGGCAGAAGCTGCCCATTTCAACCCTCCCCTCCCTGCCTGTGTGCTCCAGCTATATAATCAAGAAGGTAAAGGAGAAACAGGAAGGGTTTAACATTTGTTGAGTATTTACTAAGAACCAGACATTCTCACTTATTATTAAGATCCTCTCCAAAAACACAAGTTGGAGTTTATAAGTAAGAAAATTGAGCCATAGAACTGTTAAGTAATTTGACTAGCATCAGTTAGCTGATAAGAGAAGGACCAGGACTTGAACCAAAGACTAGGTCACTATGAACTCAAAATCCCCTACGGGGACTTCCCTGGTAGAGTCTTAGCCACCGATGCAGGGGGACTGGTATACTGAAGCTGAAGTTCCAATACTTTGGCCACCTGATGCAAACGGTCAGAGAACTAGATTCTGTGTGCCTCAATTAAGACCCAGCACAGCCAAACAAATAAGTAGTTTTTTATTTTTTATTTTTTGAGAGAAAGCCATGTCCATCACCTTGTTCAAATCCTCTACTAACTTCCTGCCCCTTTTCATCCTTTGTTTAATATCTTTAATGGGTTACCACCCTTCTCCCTAATACCTATGTGTTCAGATCTTTCTTGCAGTAGCATCCCATTGCTACCTGGATTTTACTTTACATGGATTTGTTATACAAATTGCCAAAGTTAAAAATGCAAATTCAATAATGAGGCCTTCCTGCTTTCTGCACCCCTCCGTGAGCAAAGGCACAGGAGCGCCTGTGAGGACGACAGGAGTCTCCCTCACCTGTGCTCCCAGTCCCTCTGTGCCCCACGTGGCATGCCCCTGCCGCACTCCATGTGGTCCTAGCGTTTGAAGATACTTTCCTCCCACATGACTTGGCCCCTAAACACAAGCCAAACATTCTGTCAGTTGCTCAGCTGCAAAAAGATTAGGTCCAGTACTAGAGAAAACATTTCACTGATCGGGCACCCTGAGAGATGCTTTTATCCGCAGCAGGGCAGACTCAGTGAGCTTCATGGCTCCCTGTACTGTCTGTGAATTTCATCTTACCTCCAATTTTTTAAGTTCCTAATGCCCATAGCCAGGCTTCAGCAATATGTGAACCGTTAACTTCCAGATGTTCAAGCTGGTTTTAGAAAAGGCAGAGGAACCAGAGATCAAATTGCCAACATCTGCTGGGTCATTGAAAAAGCAAGAGAGTTCCAGAAAAACATCTATTTTTGCTTTATTAACTATGTCAAAGCCTTTGACTGTGTGGATCACAGTAAACTGTGGAAAATTCTGAAAGAGATGGGAATACCAGACCACCTAACCTGCCTCTTGAGAAACCTATATGCAGGTCAGGAAGCAACAGTTAGAACTGGACATGGAACAACAGACTGGTTCCAAATAGGAAAAGGAGTACATCAAGGCTGTATATTGTCACCTGCTTATTTAACTTCTATGCAGAGTACATCATGAGAAATGCTGGACTGGAAGAAGCACCAGCTGGAATCCAGATTGCCGGGAGAAATATCAGTAACCTTAGATATGCAGATGACACCACCCTTATGGCAGAAAGTGAAGAGGAACTAAAAAGCCTCTTGATGAAAGTGAAAGAGGAGAGTGAAAAAGTTGGCTTAAAGCTCAACATTCAGAAAACGAAGATCATGGCATCTGGTCCCATCACTCCATGGCAAATAGATGGAGAAACAGTGGAAACAGTGTCAGACTTTCTTCTTTTGGGCTCCAAAATCACTGCAGATGGTGACTGCAGCCATGAAATTAAAATATGCTTACTCCTTGGAAGAAAAGTTATGACCAAACTAGATAGCATATTGAAAAACAGAGACATTACTTTGCCAACAAAGGTCCGTCTAGTCAAGGCTATGGTTTTTCCATTGGTCATGTATGGATGTGAGTGTTGGACTCCGAAGAAAGCTGAGCACCGAGTAATTGATGCTTTTGAACTATGGTGTTGGAGAAGACTCTTGAGAGTCCCTTGGACTGCAAGGAGATCCAACCAGTCCATTCTAAAGGAGATCAGCCCTGGGATTTCTTTGGAAGGAATGATGCTAAAGCTGAAACTCCAATATTTTGGCTACCTCATGTGAAGAGTTGACTCCTTGGAAAAGACTCTGATGCTGGGAGGGATTGGGGGCAGGAGGAGAAGGGGATGACAGAGGATGAGATGGCTGGATGGTATCATCGACCCGATGGACGTGAATCTGAGTGAACTCCGGGAGATGGTGATGGACAGGGAGGCCTGGCGTGCTGCGATTCCTGGGGTTGCAAAGAGTCGGACACGACTGAGCAACTGAACTGAACTGAACTGAATGCCCATATATTGTGACTCTATTGAATTTCTTAAAATTCAGCCCAAAGACACTCTTTTATGAAGACTTTCCTGATCCTTCTAGCTCTGTTTTTTTTTTTTTGTTATTTGTTTTCTAATTTAAAAAAATTTAATTGAACTATAATTGCTTTACAATGTTGTGTTAGTTCTGCTCCACACTGTGAATCAGCCATATGTATACATATCTGCCCTTTCTCCTGAGCCTGCCCCCCACCCCACCCCCCATCCTACCCCTCTAGGTCATCACAGAGCACCATAGCTCTGTTTTATCTGCTCTCTGGATTCTAGGAGCACGTACATTTTCCCTGGCACACTCTACTTATCGTTGTTGTTCAGTCGCAAAGTCATGTCTTGACTCTTTGTGACCCCATGGACTGCAGCACACCAGGCCTCCCTCTCCCGCACTATCTCCTGGAGTTTACCCAAGTTCATGTCCATTGATGCAGTGATGCAATTCAACCATCTCAGCCTCTGCCGCCCTCTTCCTTTACCTTCAATCATTCCCAGCATCAGAGTCTTTTCCAATGAGTCGGCTGTTTGTATCACCATTTTGCAGCTGTTTTTAAGATAGGCAGCTCACTGAGAGCAGAATCTGTGTCTCCTGCTTTCTTAGGAAACCACCCAGCTGCCATGGCAGTGCCTCATGCATAATAGACACAGTGGTGCTAGTGGTAAAGAACCCGCCTGCCAGTGCAGGAGACACAAGTTTGATCCCTGGGTCAGGAAGATTCCCTGGAGGAGGGAGTAGCAACCCACTTCACTATTTCTGCCTGGAGAATCCCATGGACAGAGGAACCTGGCAGGCTACAGTCCATAGGGTCACACAGAGTGGAACACAACTGAAGGGGCTTAGCAGGCAGGCATGTGTATCTGAATGAACAAATGGGGCAATAAAGAGGGTGGCATCCCAGATGTAAGGTGAACTTATAAAGTCTTTACACAAATGTTCTTTGCTCTTTTCTAGCTCTTTATAGTCAATCAGCAAATATTTACTGATTGCCTAATGTGCAGAGGGCACTGTTAAAAATATAGTTGGGAAGGAAAGATACAACAAAGGGGGAAGTTAAGCATTTTTTTTCCAGAATTTTTACTTAACCCTTTGGTTCTCTTATACCCATTATAGAAGTGATTGATATATAGATAGATAGAGATCTGCATATACATATCTGTCTTGTCATTGCTAAGTTTTTCTAAATAGTTTCAGAGCATTAAATTATATGTAAAAGTGGTTGGAATCCTAGAACTATCACTTATCCATTTGTTGCAAGTCTATTTAATGACTGACTTTACCACTTTGGTAGTAGACATCATTCATTAGATATCATCATCATTTCCCCCAGAGGACGGCATGGCAACCCACTCCAGTATTCTTGCCTGGAAAACCCCATGGACACGGAGCCTGGTAGGCCCCAGTCCACGTGGTCGCAGAGTCAGACACAACGTAGCAACTAAACAACTACAGCAATCATTCATCACAGAGTAGAAGTTCTAATGCTCATCTCATGAATCTGGTAACCAATACCACCCTTTCTGTTTCTCAAAGGATACTGTTGTTAGTTTTTGTTCTTATTCTTGGTTTATCCTTGTTATAGCTGTTAAATGTTCTGTGCTTACAGGCCAAGTGAAGGACAGTGTTGATGGCAGTAATCCCAATTTCTCCATAAAAGTTTCCAGGTACACCGCCCCCCCCCAGCCCACCCCCAAACATCTGAACAGTATTCAGTGTGCCTCTGATATTTTTGAAAGTGAAATCTAACCCAAAGTGGCACCTAAACAAAGATGAATTTTGAACGACACTAGCACTCTAAAAGTAAAAATGTCTGAGACCCAGAAAAGTGGACACAATTCATTGTGTAGTAGTGGGGACGGAGGAGGTCAGAGAGAGCCTACATCTGAGCCATCAGACCGGGCTCTTTGCTGCAGAGTCCCTTGTGCTGGTGACTGCTCCCAAGCTAGCAAATTGAGGCTCACTGATGGGACGACAGCCAGGGACTAAGTGCCTGTGTCCCGGGGACTCCTAATTAAATTGTGGTGAGTTCATTCCCCCCGCCTTGGAGCACTTCATATCTGTAATGCATGAGCATAAAAGCATTTTTTTCCAACCAGATTCCCACCTCCCTCTCCACCCTCCCACCATATTGTGTGAAATTCTGCATATTACAATACAAAGAGAATTAAATAATCTTGTTATCTGGACCATAAAGGTCTAAGACAGAAACACTGATATATGAGCAGCTAAACAAAAAGAAACAGGCAATCAATATTTAAGTGACAAAATGCATTTTGTCATCTACAAAGGGTAAATATCTTAAAGGGCAAACTCCCAGGAGAGTCAGACAGAAACGAACACTGAGCATATGCTTATCATGATATGGGCACTGTGGTCGGCGTTTCTTGTAGGATCAAAAGCCCTTTGTTTTTCCATTATCCAGTACCGCGGTCCCTCGTATGAGGTCATCTGCCTTGAATTATGGGGCCTGGATGTTTTAACTCTACATAGCCCCCAAGCTTCTTTCAGACATTGTTCCCATGTCTTAAATTTTTTTCCTTATTTTCCCCAGCATCTGGAATGATACTTCGTTAATTGGTACTGAGTAATAACTTGCCAACCAATTCAGAAGGATGAATGTCCTGTCTAGGCATGTGGGCGAAGGCAGTGGTATCTATGATTGACTGTTAGTATTCCCTGAAGGCTTATAAAATGGGTCAATTACAGAAGACCAGGCATTCCAGCTTCTGGAGATGGGACGTGCATGGCAAGCCCAACTTAAAAGCAGAGTGGGTCATCTAAACAGGAGCTGGGTGATTTGAGGTTCATGGACTTTTTTTTTTTTTTTTTTTTAGTGAAACGATTAAAGTGTTTACTAGGAAAAGAGTACATTTGGATAGACACATGGGCGGGCTCAGAGAGTGAGCTGCCTCTGGAAGTTTATTCTTTATGCACTCAATGGAGGGCTCTCATTGAGCAAGGACACTTCTATGCACCAAGAATATGGGATGAAAATCTACTAATCCTCTGCAAAACAGTGTGGAGGAAGGCTTTCCATAGTTCAGGATGGGGTTGGCAAGGATCAGGATTAGAATGGAGGCAGTAATAATAGAAAAGTGCAAGGGATTTAAGACACATTTGGAAGACAGAACAGACTGACTTTGGTGCAGCCCATTAAAGAAGAGTCCAAAATGACTTCATGAATTCTCCTGTTATTATCACTGGGATTGCCAGAGGTTGGAAGATACCAATGACTTCTGGGCATTGTTTTCTTAATGTGGACCATTTTTTAAAGTTTTTATTGAATGTATTACAATATTGTTTCTGTTTTATGTTTTGGTGTTTTGGCTGAGAAGCATGTGGGATCTTAGCTTCCCAACAGGGATTGAACATGTACCCCCTACGTTGGAAGGCAAAGTCTTAAACCACTGGACCACCAGGGAGATCCCAGCTTCTGGGCATTGAGGCAGGTTGAGTGCAGTAGAGTTGGGGGAATGTCCATATGGGTACAGTCAACCCTTGGTATCTGCGAGGTTGGTTCCTGGACAGTCCTCCCCCGTGCACCCCCCAACAACAGATGCCAGCATCCATGGACACCCAGGTCCCTCATATAAAATGATGTAGTACAGCTGGTCCTCGGTACTCACAGGTTCCACATCAGGGATCCAACCAACCTCACATTTCAACTGTACTGAAACTACTTGCTCCCAGGTCCCCTTTAATAAGCAAAAAGATTGCCTGGTAGATACTTGTGATAGGATGTGAAAATTTTCACAAAATTATCCCTGGAAATTTTATACCAACTTAATTTTGTAGTATAGATATTTTTATTCATCTCCCCATTTCATCCATCTTGATTTCCCTCAAACTATGATTTCTACATCATGAAACTCACTCAGTTCAGTCGCTCAGTTGTGTCCGACTCCTTGAATCGCAGCACACCAGGCCTCCCTGTCTATCACCAACTCCTGGAGTTCACTCAAACTCATGTCCATCGAGTTGGTGATGCCATCCAGCCATCTCATCCTCTGTCGTCCCCTTTTCCTCCTGCCCCCAATCCCTCCCAGCATCAGAGTCTTTTCCAAGGAGTCAACTCTTCATATGAGGTGGCCAAAGTACTGGAGCTTCAGCTTTAGCATCATTCCTTCCAAAGAACACCCAGGGCTGATCTCCTTCAGGATGGACTGGTTGGATCTCCTTGCAGTCCAAGGGACTCTCAAGAGTCTTCTCCAACACCACAGTTCAAAAGCATCAGTTCTTCGGTGCTCAGCTTTCTTCACAGTCCAACTCTCACATCCATACATGACCACTGGAAAAACCATAGCCTTGACTAGATGGACCTTTGCTGTTCACTAAAAAACCTTGGATTCATTGAATTGTGTTTTCAGAACAGCCTAATACTGCATTTTAAAAATCAAGCACTTAGAATACCATTAAGGCCAAAATGTACTTAAATTCCAGTCACCGTTAAATGTCCACAACAGTGCTAGTGTGTGGTTAACTTCCCTACCTTTTTAGTGAGAAACAACTACACAGTAAAAAAAAAAAAAATCATAAAATAGATCTGATCGCCAACTCTCAAATCAGCAGGTCACACTTCTTAAAATGCCAGTGGGCCATGCTGTAAACATTCAAGCTAATTTTTCTGGGAAAAAGCATTCATTTTACAATGTCATGTTAGATTCTAAGTCACAACACACGCCATTCCTCTCCTCTTTCATAACTAGCACAAAGGTTTTGAAGAACAAATTTCCTTTTTCTATTAGCAAGAATAACCATCTAATGACCTCAATTAGAGAGGGGAATAAAAAAGGCACACACATTTAAAAATAACTCCATTATCCACTGCAGAGGAGCTTGGTTTTTCTTTCCACTGGACCAGCTGATATTTAAGTAAGTGGCAATCGATCAGCCTAAGGTCTGGCTCTGCTTTCTCATAAATGAAGGGCTGTGGCTTTAAGTAATCGCGGGCTGCCGGTGCCAAAGGCAGAAGCTGCAGCATCAGCTCCTGGGAGGAGAGGCGTCCGAAGCACACACGCCAACCTGCAGGACGTGAGTAAGGCCGGGCAAGGACCAATGGCGCTCCTCCTGGCGGAGCTTTGAATGTAGACGGACCGGCCTGGTGGGTGGCGTGGCCACCTGTGCGCTCCTCGGCCGGCGCTGGGGGGTGGGGGGAGTTGGAGACAGAAGCTGGAAAATGGGCTGCTCCGGCAGCAAAATGTGCCTGTATCCTCCATGTGCGGCAACAAGGGTAATTCAGATTTGTTTCTAGCGGTTTTCTGGAAGAATGTCAGGAAGGCAGGCAGAGGTTGTCTGATCTTAGCAGGGGGAAATGCTCTGAATGACAAGCAACTCTTCCCCTGCAAAGGCCGGTCCCGTGATCTCGGTCCGCAGCGCGGACATCTAGCCTCGGCAAGGCAGCAGAGCTGGGTCCTGGGCGGTCCCAGCGGGGGCATTTCCAGAGAGCTGTGAATTTTGCCTTCTCCTTCCTTAACGCGCCGGTGGGAGGGAGTCTGCCTGTTAAGAAACTGTATCTCATTGCCGTATTCGTACAAGGATGTATGTCTGTGTGCTTGCTATGAGTTGCTGGTAACTTGAAAATTGTTCTCTTTTGCAAGACTGATCATTGCTTTTTTTTTTTGGATTCTGAAAGAGCAACCTGGTTTTCTTTGACATTTTTCTCTGACATCTTAGAGAGCCGATTGGATATATAGCATCATTCTTAGAAAATAATGTTGAGCAGAGTAAAATTAATTTCATTGTGTCTTTAAAGGGTTATTGTTATTATTATTTTGACCAGAGGTTTATAACAGACTTGTGTGTCTTCCTTTTAGAAGTAAAGTACTGTCCTCCTCCTAAGGAAAGTTTTGTATTTGCAAATATAGGACAAAGTGCATGAAGTACATATGTTTAGAACATTAAATATTTATCTTTCACTGATGAAGCCTTCATTGCCCTTGGAGGAGGAGAGTGCATTACGTCTGAAGTACAGTATGCATCAGCAGAAAGGTTCTGGGATTGGCAATGAAGCGTGGCTCAGAGTCAATATTTTTAAAATGGGCCATTCAATGTGGAACCTGAGAAAATACAGACTTTTTTGCGATGTGAATTTCCTTAACAACTAAGGGACATCTGTGTTTTTTTAACAACACAAACTGTTTAGCCTAAATGATTCATATCTTGGCTTCTCAATTCTGAGTCTCGTTTTCCTGGTGATAACGAGTGTGTGTGCTTTACTGAAAAGGGACCCTCTTGAAAACATTAGTAACTTGATGTGTGTTTTCCACAGCGAGAGGAAGCACTGAAACAAAACAAAACCCTATCTCAAGAACTTGTCAACCTCCGGGGAGAGCTAGGTAAGAGCTTTTGTTTTTTCTTTAAAGTTCCAGGGTTGAGGGAGAAGTCAGCCAAGTTGGTTTTCTTCTCTGCGTGGTGCCTGGAGTCACACCCTGGCTGTGTTAGCCCCTCACCCTGGTGTCTTTGCAAACACTTCCTCCTATCGATGTTTCTGTTGAATTTTGGCAGCTCGACCTCAGGTTCACAGAATGCCGGGCACTGATCTAAGCCAAGCAGAGTTTCTGATGACCAAACCATTTCTCTTCCTGAAAAGAGGGGCAGACTGGTTTTTGTAATTGTGTGAATTCCTGTTAAATAATTCCATCAGGTTTTGTTTATTTTATCTTTTTTTCCTGAACCATTTTGCATGATAAAGAGTGGTGAGACAGTTCCCTCTCCCATGGCAGTAATTGTATCATACTTCTTGGGGGCGGTCTGTGAGGAGAGAGCATGATGTTGTTAGAAGGTACATCCTGGGCTAATCTTCCCATTGGACCCAGTTCCACCGGGCGCCAGGTGCCTCTCAGGTCTGTGGCACTCGCCATCGCCCTGGGTGTCCCCGTGCCCAGGCCGAAATGTCTTCTAGTTCTTTTCTGGAAGAGTCCTGGGTTCGCGAGACAGAGGCAGTACTGCCTTTCCTTCCTGAGCCCGTGGGCTGGAGTGGGCTGGCTGCCACGCGAACCCCGTCCTCTGCAGCTCTAGACAGTCTGCTGGCGGCAGTCACTTCAGACTTTGCTGGAATCTTTCACTGAAAGACTGTATTCCTGGCCCTTTGCGGTTTTCCGTGTGTGTGTGTGTGTGTGTGTGTGTGTGTGTGTGTGTGTGTGTGTGTGTGTAGGTACGTGTATAAATAATGCAAAGGCAACGGCCAGCGATGAAAACAGCATGCAATCTAGTTCCGGGAGAGATGGCTCCTTTTTCTGTGGACAGCATCAGAGTTTAAACAGTGTCAATATAATTTGCTGGCACTTGAACACACTTAAGTTTGCCCCCACCCCGCCTTCCCACCACACCCGGTCAAAGAGCAAGGAGCCGTGAACTTGGGGTGAAGCCTTGCCTCTGTATTCCTCTTCTTTTTTCACCTCCCAATGCAGAGCAGCGCCGGACCCCTGGCTCACCCTGATGCCTAGCCCGGGGCATCATTTTCTCCTGACCTTAGGAAGGAGGACTGTTTATGGAAGAGTAATTGTAAGACAGATGGGACTTCGGGACCCCAAAGAGTTGAGAGTTCTAGGAAAACAGTTCAAGGAAACCTCAGATAAGAAACAAGCCAGCTCCCAGAGACGCTTGAGGCTCTCTGCCAGGTCACTGAATGTGACTGCTGCCCTTTTGATTATCCAGACGACCAACTTAACTTGCTTTTGTCTGTGCCTTAAATCATGTAATGGATATAGGGTCAGCAGATCAGGAAAGAGGCCTTTTGTGTGCATTTCAGGGTTCGCTCTAACCCGGTAGAGGTGGAGAGGAGCCTCCCTGGGGGTTCACATTTCAGCCTCCTCCTGCAAGATGAGGCAGACACGCCGAAGGAACACTGTTCTCATTCAGTCAGTTTGAATGGGGGAGTCCTCTTTTCACCTTTCAGTGGATGGCACGATCCCGTAATCCCAGTGGACCCAGGTACTCAGCACCTCCAGTTAGTCACTTAGCCCGACAGGAAGTAGCTGTGGCCGTTGGCACCCACTCTCCATCTGTGATAAGGACACCGTGCCCGCGTGTGGCTCTCCTGCTGCTCTTGGAGGGTCGGGAGGCATGGTTGGCAGGTCCATATCATCCAGTTACCCAAGGCTGGCCTCTCAGGAAGTGTGGCAATACTAATGGTGAATCAGATCGAATGGCTCAAGTACCAGTGCAGAGCGTCTGGGGGAGGGTTTTGGTTCCATGAGAGGAGGAGAGAGAAGCCTGTAATCTTCCTTCTGATGAAACAGTCCAGGAAGACTGCTCTTGAGGCTGCCAGTTTAACTGATGGCAGCATGAGCTGCAAGAGAAAGAAGTTAACATAGCAAAGTTTACCGCTCAGTTTTAACATGTCGGTTCAGTTCAGTTCAGTCGCTCAGTCGTGGCTGACTCTTTGCGACCCCATGAACTGCAGCACATCAGGCCACCCTCTCCATCACCAATTGCTGGAGTCTACCCAAACCCATGTCCATTGAGTCGGTGATGCCATCCAACCATCTCATCCTCTGTCATCCCCTTCTCCTCCTGCCCTCAATCTTTCCCAACATTGGGGTCTTTTCAAATGAGTCAACTCTTCGCATCAGGTGGCCAGAGTACTGGAGTTTCAGCTTCAACATCAGTCCTTCCAATGAACACCCAGGACTGATCTCCTGGTTGGATCTCCTTGCAGTCCAAGGGACTCTCAAGAGTCTTCTCCAACACCATAGTTCAAAAGCATCAATTCTTCAGTGTTCAGCTTTCTTTACAGTCCAACTCTCACATCCATACATAACTACTGGAAAAACCATAGCCTTGACTAGACAGACCTTTGTTGACAAAGTAATGTCTCTGCTTTTTAATATGCTGTCTAGGTTGGTCATAACTTTCCTTCCACAGAGTAAGAGTCTTTTAATTTCATGACCGCAGTCACCATCTGCAGTGATTTTGGAGCCCCCCAAAATAAAGTCTGACACTGTTTCCACTGTTTCCCCATCTGTTTGACATGAAGTGATGGGACCAGATGCCATGGTCTTTGTTTTCTAAATGTTGAGCTTTAAGCCAACTTTTTCACTCTCCTCTTTCCCTTTCATCAAGAGGCTTTTTAGTTCCTCTTCACTTTCTGCCATAAGGGTGGTGCCATCTGCATATATGAGGTTATTGATATTTCTCCCGGCAATCTTGATTCCAGCTTGTGCTTCTTCCAGCCCAGTGTTTCTCATGATGTACTCTGCATAGAAGTTAAATAAGCAGGGTGACAATATACAGTCTTGACATACTCCTTTTCCTATTTGGAACCAGTCTATTGTTCCATGTCCAGTTCTAACTGTTGCTTCCTGACCTGCATATAGATTTCTCAAGAGGCAGGTCAGGTGGTCTGGTATTCCCATCTCCTTCAGAACTTTCCACAGTTTATTGTGATCCACACAATCAAAGGCTTTGCCATAGTCAAGAAAGCAGAAATAGATGTTTTTCTGGAACTCTCTTGCTTTTTCGATGATCCAGCAGATGTCGGCAATTTGATCTCTGGTTCCCCTGCCTTTTCTAAAACCAGCTTGAACATCTGGAAGTTCACCGTTCACTTATTGCTGAAGCCTGGCTTGCAGAATTTTGAGCATTAATACGTCAGTGGTGTAAAGTGGCTAGACTTGTGGGCATACTCTCCATGTTCAGATCTTTGGTAGCTGGATGACCTCGGGTAGGGGAGACATAGCCCACGTCCTCTGTCCCGATTTCTTTTTCTGTAAAATGGCAGTAACCTTGTCTGCCTTTTGTATGGTGGCTGTGAGGACTGTATGAGGTGACTTGTTGCAGAGTCACTACCACCAAGTGTAATGGAAAAATCTGAATGAACTTCTTGGCCAACCCAATAAATAGCGAGTTGTGTGCAGTTGACGGCTGTGTAGTAACCGATTTGCTGTTTTATGAGGGCAGAGACTATACTGCAGACTAACCTATATAACCCCATGGACTGCAGCCCAGCAGGCTCCTCTGTCCATGGGGATTCTCCAGGCAAGAATACTGGAGTGAGTTTCCATGCCCTCCTCCAGGGATCGAACCTGCATCTCCTGCTTTGCAGGCAGATTCTTTACCCACTCAGCCACCTGGGAAGCCCATACTGCAGAAAAGAGTAGTAATTCAGCTAAATATTATTAGAAATCCCTTAGGTCAGGCTATTTTTTTCTCTTGACTTTCAAATGGAAAAATGAGATGTGATGGATCCCTTCCCAATACAAGTGCTTAGGATACACTTTGCCATTTTGCGTCCTGGTCTTCATATGCTCATGTTTAATGACAATGGATCTTCTAAGTGGACAGAGCCTAATTTCATTCACCCCTTAAATAATGTCATTGTAAGGCTGTTATGGTCAGCTGTTTTCCTGTCCATTCGCGTGGTTTCAGCTACAACCTGTAGGGTGATGACTCAGATTTATTTTTCTAGTCTTCTCCTTCCCAAGCTGCAGATAACATTTTTCCCAGTGAAGAGCTGCCTCTAGAAAAGTCAGTCTAGTATAATCAGACTTCCTGACTCCCAGCCCCTCGCTTTGTGAATACTCTGAAGTGTCTCCTTGTTCAAACCTCGGTCTGTTCATCACCTTCTTCAGTGGATTGTTATTCACTTACCACCCAAGCTACCACCTAAGGTCATGATCCTCTTCCTCCATCCTCCACACGACACCCATCTGTGTTCTAAATGTTGTTCAGACTGGCCGTTCCTGACCGTCCTGATTTAAGCCCCATCATTTCTCACCTGCAGAGTATCCCAGTGGTCACCCAGCAGATCACCTTGCCTCCAGGCCTGCTTCTCTCTTCTCCAGATGCTACCAGGACTAGACTTGTAATAAGTCTCATGTGTGTCATCTAGCGGACACTTCACAAACATAAGTAGATCCCCATTTGGGTTTGGGGATGAAGTCCAAACATACTAAAGCCAACATGTGTGATGTGGCTGTACGTTTCTGGTGCAGCTTCATGGTGTCTGACCCTCATTCCCCTCTGCACACCTCCTTTTCTCTCCCTGGGTCCCAGCTCACACCTCTTTTGTGCTTTTTTGTGTGGATGCCAAGTCATTTCAGTCATGTCCGACTCTGCGACCCTATGGACTGTAGCCCACCAGGCTCCTCTGTACAAGGGATTCTCCAGGCAAGAATACTGGAGTGGGTTGTCTTGCCTTTCTCAAAGGGTTCTTCCTGACCCAGGGATTGAACCCAAGTCTCTTCACATCTCCAGCACTGGCAGGCAGGTTCTTTACCACAAGCGCCACCTGGGAAGCCCTTTTGCTTCTTGGGCACACATCATCCTCTCTGAAAGGCTTACAGTCCCAGCTAAAATATTTTGTCTTCAATTGTGTTTCACCCAAATCTTTCAAACACGTGAATTCCATCTCCTACTATGCCCTTCATACTGTTCATGGGGTTCTCAAGGCAGAAATACTCAAGTGGTATGGCATTCTCTTCTCCAGTGAACCATGTTTTGCCAGAACTCTCCACCATGACCCATCCTTTTGGGTGGCCCTACACGGCATGGCTCATAGTTTCATTGAGTTAGACAAGGCTGTGGTCCATGTGATCAGACTGGTTAGTTTTCTGTGATGGTGGCTTTCACTCTGTCTGCCCTCTGATGGAGAAGGATAAGAGGCCTTGGAAGCTTTCTGATGGGAGAGACTGACTGAGGGGAATACTGAGTCTTGTTCTGATGGCTGGGGCCATGCTCAGTAAATCTTTAATCCAATTTTCTGTTGATGGATGGAGCTGTGTTCCTCCCTACTATTTCAGTTCAGTTCAGTTCAGTCGCTCAGTCGTGTCTGACTCCTTGCGACCCCGTGAATCGCAGCACACCAGGCCTCCCTGTCCATCACCAACTCCCAGAGTTCACTCAGACTCACGTCCATTGAGTCAGTGATGCCATCCAACCATCTCATCCTCAGTCGTCCCCTTCTCCTCCTGCCCCCAATCCCTCCCAGCATTAGAGTCTTTTCCAATGAGTCAACTCTTTGCATGAGGTGGCCAAAGTATTGGAGTTTCAGCTTCAGCATCATTCCTTCCAAAGAACACCCAGGGCTGATCTCCTTCAGAATGGACTGGTTGGATCTCCTTGCAGTCCCAGGGACTCTCAAGAGTCTTCTCCAACACCACAGTTCAAAAGCATCAGTTCTTCGGTGCTCAGCTTTCCCTACTATTTACCTGGGGCCAAGCTATGGTGGAAGTAATGTAGATAATGGTGACCTCCCTCAAAAGATCCCGTGATGTACTGCTACAGTCCGTGCCCCCAACCCTGCAGCAGGGCACCGCCAAGCCACGCCTTCACTGGAGACTCCTAGACACCCACAGGCAAGTCTCCGATGGGGTCACTGTTCCTTTCTCCTGGGTCCTGGTGCACAAGGTTCTGTTGAGCCCTCCAAGGGTCTATTTCCCAGTCCTGTGTAAGTTCTGGCAGCTCTGTGGTGGGGTTAACGGCAACCTCCTCCAAGAGGACTTATGCCACACCCACACCCAGAGCCTCTGTCCCTGCGGCAGACCACTGCCGACCCGGACCTCCACAGGAGACCAAACACACTTCTGTCTCAGTCTCTGTGGGCTCCCTGGGTCCTGGTGCGCGCAAGGTTTGTTTGAGCCCTCTGAGCATCTCTGGCAGGAATGGGGTTGGATTCTAAATGTAAATTCACTCCACCTACCATCTTGCTGGGCCTTCTCCTTTGTCCTTGGACGTAGAGTATGTCCTCACAGCCGCTCCAGTGCCTACCATCTTACTGGGGTTTTTCTGACCTTGGACATAGGGTATCTACATATGGCTGGTTCAGCGAAGCGCAGCTGCCACTTCTGACCTTGGACATGGGGTATCTCCTCTCAGCCGCAGCACAGGAGACCCCGGTTCAATTCCTGGGTTGGAAAGATCCGCTAGAGAAGGGATAGGCTACCCACTTCAGTATTCCTGGGCTTCTTGTGGCTCAGATGGTAAAGAAGGAGGTGGAGGTGATGGAATTCCAGCTGAGCTATTTCAAATCATGAAAGATGATGCTGTGAAAGTGTTGCACTCAATATGCCAGCAAATTTGGAAAAGTCAGCACTGGCCACAGGACTGGAAAAGGTCAGTTTTCATTCCAATCCCAAAGAAAGGCAAAGCCAGAGAATGCTCAAACTATCGCACAATTGTACTCATCTCACACACTAGCAAAGTAATGCTCAAAATTCTCCAAGCCAGACTTCAACAATATGTGAACCGTGAACTTCCAGATGTTCAAGCTGGTTTTAGAAAAGGCAGAGGAACCAGAGATCAAATTGCCAACATCCACTGGATCATTGAAAATGCAAGAGAGTTGCAGAAAAACATCTATTTCTGCTTTATTGACTATGCCAAAGCCTTTGACTGTGTAGGTCACAACAAACTGGAAAATTCTTCAAAAGAAGGGAATACCAGACCACCCGACCTGCCTCTTGAGAAATCTGTATGCAGGTCAGAAAGCAACAGTTAGAACTGGACATGGAACAACAGAGTGGTTCCAGATAGGAAAAGGAGTACATCAAGGCTGCATATTGTCACCGTGCTTATTTAACTTATATGCAGAGTATATCATGAGAAACACTGGGCTGGAAGAAGCACAAGCTGGAATCAAGATTGCCAGAAGAAATATGAATGACTTCAAATATGCATATAACACTACCCTTACGGCAGAAAGTGAAAAAGAACTAAAGAACCTCTTAGTGTAAGTGAAAGAGGAGAGTGAAAAAGTTGGCTTAAAGCTCAACATTCATAAAACAAAGTTGATGGCATCCGGTCCCATCACTTCATGGCAAATAGATGGAGAAACAGTGGAAACAGTGTCAGACTTTATTTTTGGGGGCTCCAAAATCACTGCAGATGGTGACTGCAGCTATGAAATTAAAATATGCTTACTCCTTGTAAGAAAAGTTATGACCAACCTAGACAACATATTAAAAAGCAGAGACATTACTTTGTCAACAAAGTAATGACTAGTAATGTCTAGTCATGGCTATGGTTTTTCCAGTATTTATGTATGGATATGAGAGTTGGACTATGAAGAAAACTGAGCACCTAAAATTGATGCTTTTGAACTGTGGTGTTGGAAAAAACTCTTGAGAGTCCCTTGGACTGCAAGGAGATCCAACCAGTCCATCCTAAAGGAGATCAGTCCTGGGTGTTCACTGGAAGGACTGATGTTGAAGCTGAAGCTCCAATACTTTGGCCACCTGATGTGAAGAGCTGACTCGTTTGAAAAGACCTTGATGCTGGGAAAGATTGAAGGCAGAAGGAGAAGGGGACAACAGAGGATGAGATGGTTGGATGGCATCACTGACTTGATGGACATGAATTTGAGTGAACTCTGGGAGTTGGTGATGGACAGGGAGGCCTGCCATGCTACAGTCGAGTGGGTCACAAAGAGTTGGACACAACTGAGCGACTGAACTGATGACTGACTATACTCTTCAAGGTACCTCTTAAAAGTATTTATTTATAGACCACATAGTCTGGAGCTGTGAGCACCTCAAGGGCAAGGCCAGTACGTCCTTCATCTGTGTAGCTCTACCAGCTAGTACCTTGTGCCTGGCACTTAGTACTTCTGATGTTTAGTACATTGACTCAGAGAATGAATGAATGACTTCATTGCTGAGGATGGGAGCTAAGGAAAGTGGGTTTTATCCTTATAATATGCTAATACTTAATGGTTTCTGTATACAGATATTTTCCTATAAACTGTTAAAAATAAGTAATAATGTAAGATGAGCTGTAATTCTCTTGGAAACATTTTACATTATGCCTGACAATCTCAGTTAATCAGGTCATTTTTAAAATGTCAGCCCTTGAAATAAATTACAGTTCAATTTAATGATCTACATAATCCACAGCAAACATTTGGCCTCTGAACTAGGGAATAAATGTGTCATTCTGATTCTTTCCAGGGTCATGTTGGTGTAATGGGGAGCCATAATTATGATCCTCTGCGGTTCCTATTGTCTTATTAACCTTAATGAATGGAATCACATTTTTAATCTAAATTAATAAAGGTTAGTTTGTATTTCACAATTATTCTTTAGCCATCAGAAATAATAGCTAACTCACATCTTGTCCTGATTGTTTTTATGTCATGATGCAAATGAGATTTTAACCCTTAATCCACAGAGATTCCTGGGTTCTCATAACAATGGCATAAAAGACTAGTTGACTTTGCCTTCTGTGTGTAAAAATGATAGGTTTGGCAACATTTATTGAGTGCCTGCTCTTTCCTAACGTCAGTGTTCATCTCTAAATCTATTGGTTTGCATTTTATAGAAAGAAAAAAAGGGAGAAAGAAGAAATTGAGGTTTAACAGTTATGTAATTTTCTTAAGGTCAGCATAAAAAGCAAAGCCCCTGGATAAAACTCAGGAGGATTAGACCACCAAACACCTGTTGATCACAAAAAATATTTAAAATATATTTTCAAATATTTGCAATATTTTTGCAAAAAATATATTGCAACCAAATATTTGAAAGATTGGGAAATCATTGGCTATAAACCACCAGTTTGCATTGATAATTACTTTTGGAATCTTTTTATTGAAGTCGAGAGTTCAAGAAGTATTATTAGATGAAAAAACCTTGTTATATACTAGGGAGAAGTGACTTGGCTCTGCCTAAAGCACTGTACACATTGTCTAATCAATGCTTGACCATGTCTGTGAACTTGAGTACCCCTCACACCTTTATGGAATGTGTTAATTTTTTCACTAGTTTTGTGTACAGTTCAGTTCAGTCACTCAGTCACGTCCGACTCTTTGTGACCCCATGGACTGTAGCATGCCATGCTTCCCTGTCCATCACCAACTCCCGGAGCTTGCTCAAACTCATGTCCATTGAGTCAGTGATGCCATCCAGCCATCTCATCCTCTATCGCCCCCTTCTACTCCCGCCTTCAATCTTTTCCAGCATCAGGGTCTTTTCCTGTGAGTCAGCTCTTTGCTGACACAGTTTTGTGTACAGTCGTGGTTTAGCAAGGTTGTATATTTAGAATAATTTTAAAACTCTTTGACAGTTAAGTCACTTTCAGTTCAGTTCAGTTCAGTTCAGTTCAGTTCAGTCACTCAGTCGTGTCCGACTCTTTGGGACCCCATGAACCACAGCACGCCAGGCCTCCCTGTCCATCACCAACTCCTGGAGTCTACCCAAACTCATGTCCATTGAGTCGGTGATGCCATCCAACCATTTCATCCTCTGTCGTCCCCTTCTCCTCCTGCCCTCAATCTTTCCCAGCATCAGGGTCTTTTCAAATGAGTCAGCTCTTTGCATCAGGTGACGAAAATATTGGAGTTTCAGCTTCAGCATCAGTCCTTCCAATGAACACCCAGGACTGATCTCCTTTAGAACGGACTGCTTGGATCTCCTTGCAGTCCAAGGGAATCTCAAGAGTCTTCTCCACTTTAAGTCACTTTAGAGTTGCAGAATTCCAGAAGTAATTTTTGAAGTGGGCTTTAATGAAAAATCTATTATATATATAGTGAAAACCAACTGTATGCCAAAACAGAATTCCTTTTTTAAAATTTATTTAATTGAAGGATAATTACCATATTGTGTTGGTTTCTGCCATACATCAATATGGATCAGCCATGGGTATACATATGGCTCGTCCCTCATGAGCCTCCCTCCCACCCCATCCCACTCCTTTAGATTGTTACAGGGCCCCAGTATGAGTTCCCTGGTCATACTGCAAATTCCCACTGGCACTCTGTTTTACATATGTTAGTGTATGGTTCCCTGCTACTCTCCATTCGTCCCACCCTCTCCTTCCTACCTGCCTCCCTGTGTCCATAAGTCTGTTCCCTATATCTGCGTCTCCATTGCTGCCCTGCAAAGAGGTTTATCAGTACCATCTTTCTAGATTCTGTATATATGCGTTAATATACAATATTTGGTTTTCTCTTTCTGACTTACTTCACTCCGTATAATAGGCTCTGGGTTCATCTACCTCATTAGTGTTGACTCAGATTCATTCCTTTTTATGGCCGAGTCTTAACTCCACTGTGTATATGTACCACAGCTCCTTTATCCAGTCATCTGTGAGTAGGCATCTAGGTTGCTTCCATGTCCTAGCTATTGTATATAGTGCTGCAGTGAACACTGGGGTGCATATGTCTTTTTCAAATTTGGTTTCCTGAGGGTTTATGCCCAGTAATGGGATTGTTGCATCAGATGGTGGTTTTATTCCTTGTTTTTTAAGGAATCTCCGTACTGTCTTCCATAATGGCTATATCAATTTTCATTCCTACCAACAGTGCACGAGGGTTCCCTTTTCTCCACACCCTCTCCAGAATTTATTGTTTGTGGATTTGTTTGATGGTGGCCATTCTGACAGATGGGAGGTAATTCCTCATTGTAGTTTTGATTTGCATTTCTCTAATAATGAGTGATCCAAAACTGAAATCTTTATCTCACTGAGTTGGTTGAAGGTGTAGTGGATTCTGTCTCATACGTGGCTTGCTCTTTTTTTATCCACGTCTGTCTGTCCTGAACTTAGACTTGGCTGGCTGTCTCAGTAAACGAAAGGTTATGTTCTTTCACCTGTAACAATGCAGAATATTTACCAAGCATGTCTGTTCTGAAAGCCTCTTGAGTCTTCCCCCTTGTCCTGGCCTTTTTCCTCGCTTGTCCTTGTTTAGTTCTGATATGTCCGGTTTTTCCTGAGTTAAATCATTTGTCTGGAACAGTGGTTCTCAGACTTCACTGTGTAATAAAATAGGCCAGGTTAAAAAGCAGATTTCCAGTTCTGACTTGGGTGGCTTGGGATGGAGGTGTCCATCTGTGATGGTCATCCCAGTGACTTGATGCAAGTGCTTCCTGGACTGCACTCTGACAGCGCACTAGCTTCCAGGATGTTGTTTATTTAATGTAATATATGTGTAAGACTTAAGAGAGCACAGTAAGAGAATAATACCAGAGAGCTCCAACTGAACCGAGTTCATTCTCATATTTAGGCTTTCAAATAATTTGCAGATCAGTAACTTTGACCTGCCCCCTTGAACTTTGACCCCTGAAAATAAATCATCAGGGAGGACAGGCAGAATAGTATCAGACTCACCTAGAGAATCCCAGGAATGGGAGAGCCTGATGGGCTGCCGTCTATGGGGTCGCACAGAGTCGGACACGACTGAAGCGACTTAGCAGCAGCAGCAGCAGCAGCAGCAGCACCTTTTTATTAACACTTGTATTAATTTATTCTTTTATTAGAATAAAAGAACCTTTATTCTTTTGATGGAAATGTGATTTCCTTAAAGGCTTAACTCGCTTGCCTCGGGCCTGAAGCTTGGAACATTTATGCTGGTTATAGTCAGCCAGACTTTTGACTCAGATCCACTTTTCAAGCCTAAAATGTTTTGATTGGTCCATGGAATGTTTGCTAGTGTGATGATGAGAGCATCTGTTTTGCAGCATGTTGTTGGCCAGTGAGACAGTTGAAAAACAGCAGAGCCTTTTCAAACGTTTTATTGGCAGGGAGAGCCCCAGGCTCCATGGAGGCCCAGCTGGCACCTCTCTACTAAGATCTATTGACTGGGCCAGACCTTCATCCTGCATGCAAATCAGATTTCATCAGGACTAATCAGTGTGTGTGGGGGGGGTGAATATTGTTTTGTTTTGTTTTGTTTTTTACCTACCCTACCTTGCAGACCCTCTTGCTTCCACTAGAGAATTAAGCCCTTTTCCTCTGAGGTGTCCATTGTATGAATGAATGAACTTCTCTTTTAATGCATTTCAAGTTGAGAAAATAGCCACTGCGATCAGGTTCCGTGTTCTGTGCTGCAGGACCTGCATTGAAAAGGGCTGAGTGGGTTGAGTTCTAGACCCAGTCTTGCCACGTCCGTTCCCTCTCTGGTCTAGTAGAGTGAGATTTCAGATAATGCCTGTGTTATTAACTCAAGACATGATTATATTACCTGAAATAAGTGTGAAAGCACTTGGTAAAGGATAAACTGAGTTTTAAAGGGAAGGTGGTATTATGTATGGGAGAATGGATTTGATGGTGCAAGGCGGTTTGTGAAAAGAAATTCCTAGTAAGTTGTGATTCGTGGAAGTCTTTTGAAATCAGTTCTTGTCAATTCATATCATTCCAAGAGCAATCTGAAAGCTCTTTGTTAGCTAATTTTGAAATTTAGAGACAGACCTTTGTCTCTCCCACATAGCTGCCAGATTTCTTGGTCTTGTGAAAAAGCAGTGCCTCTGGGGAGCAAAACCTGGGGCTTTCATGTGTAGATGATCTTTCTGCAGATAGTCTGTGAAGACTCACTCTACACAATAGGACACTTTCACTCTGTCCTCACCAGACTCTAAGGTTAGCACAGCAGGGGATATTTAGTACTACCTGGCATGTCAGGGAACCAATCTGCAGAAAACTGGACATGCCAGTTGTTGATGGGGTAGGTCCCTGCCCTTCTGTAGTTCTGTGGACACCAGCCTCTCCACTAAGTAGCATATTACTTTAAAAAAAGGGCTACTTGGTAATCTCCAATTTTAAGCAGATTAAACCCTAGTTTAAGAGAGTTACCATCATTGTCACATGTCCTAGAAGGGTATCATGAGCAGATTTCCCTTCAAAGAATGATGCAATGAAATAATCGTGCTACTATGACAGAAGGCCATGTCCCCATTGATGGTGCTGGGACTGGGGTACAGGGAAGTAGGTTAAGATAAACATTTCTCTTCTTTTTATATACAAGTGGTAGCATATTATACATTCTGTTCTACACCTTGTTTTCTGCTTTGCATTTCTTAAAAATCAGTATACAATGAACTTCCTCAGTCCTTTTTTAAACAGCTGTGAAATTATTTTATTTTTTGAACATTAGTCCATTATATTATAATGGAATAATTAATTCAACCAGTTTCTTCATGGTGGTCATTCGGTTATTTGTAATGTTTTGCTCTTATTTAAAAAAATGCTCTAGTAAAGAGCCTCGTATGTCCCTCATTTCATAGGTGTGGGAGTATATCAGTAAGATAAATTCTTATTACCGGAATTTCTGGGTCAGAGGAATATGTAGAAAACAATGTCAGACAAGCCCAAACTGAGGGACATTCTTTAAAATGCCTGACTCTTCAAACTTGTCAAGATGATGAAAGGCAGGGAAAGACACATTCACAGACTGGAGAAGATGAAGGAGATGGGACGGGTAAATGCAGTGTGCTGTCTGGGGTTGGAGCCTGGAACAGAAAGAAAAGGACGCAGCTTGGAGTTTAGTTAATAATCGTGTGCCGGGGTTGGTTTCTTGTGTTAGTCACTCAGTTGTGTGTGACTCTTTGGACTGTAGCCCGCAAGGCTCCTCTGTCCCTGGAATTCTCCAGGCAAGAATACTGGAGTGGGTTGCCGTTTCCTTCTCCAGGGGATCTTCCTGATCCAGGGGTGGAAACTGGATCTCCTGCACTGGAGGCAGATTCTTTACCATCTGAGCCACCAGGTTAGTTTTGACCAATGTCCTGTCATAATATATGACATCAGCATTAGGGGAAACAAGGAGAGAGGTCTCTGGGAACTATTCTATCCCTGCAGGTTCTCTGAACATCTAAAATTATTCTACAAATGTTCATTCTTAGAAACAGGGGCATTAGTGGAAAAACTGGTGAAATCAGAATAAAGTCTGTAGCAGAGTTAACAGTAATTGCTCCGATGTTAAAACCTTACATTTGATGAATGTCCCGTATTTAATAAGATGATAACATCTGGGGAAGTGAGGTGAGGGGTATACAGGAACTCTTGGTACTGTTTGTACCTTTTGTATCAATCTAAAATTATTCCACAGTTATCAGTTTTGGTTTTTTTTTTTTTTAAAAAAAAACACATCTGTCCTGAGAAATGTGTGCTTTCAAGAAACGAGTAGAAGGTGCCAGAAATAAAAGCAGGTGAGGTGGCCAGAGAGAGACCTGGAGGAGGCAGGAAAGGCTGGATCAAGCATCTCCTGTCCCTGCTGGGTGGGGCAGAGAGGGGAACTTGGCTCAGGGAAGGGGCGGCAGCCACAGCAGTCCTGCTGGAAGCATCTAGAGAAGGTGTGGGCACACGGCCAGAGGGTGAGGTCATCTCGCTTTCCTGTTCTTTCTGTCACGGTATCTACGGGGCATCATGAAACTGTGCGATCTTCCGAGTGACCCTACCTCCGCCTCAGTTTTCTTTTCCGTTTTTCTCTTTCATATTTTATACCCAATTTAGATAAAATTACCCAAAAGTTGGGGAAATTCTATGGCATATAATGTCAAGAACAGTCATATAAGAAAGTGAACTTCTGAAGTGGGTGTGCACCCTATCTGTGGAGGTGTGGGGGTGTGTGTTTCTATCTATCTTCTTTCAATACTAGACAAGCAATGCTACTTTATCACATTCTGTCAAAGCCCCCCCGCCCCGCCCCTGCCAGAGTGTCTGTCTTTGAGGACTCTTCAAACCCACTTGAATTGGTGGACTTTTGCAATGCTAGTAATAGTAACATTTGTTGTATGCTTACTCTAGTTAGGCATCCGGCCAGGCACTCCCACATATATTTTATTTAATTGTGCAAGGAACACACGAATATTATCTCCATCTTAAAAATAAGGAAATTCAGGCTTAGAAGGTTTGTTTTGCGCAAATCACACAGGAGCTAAGCAGTATGGCTGAGATAAGTATTTTACTCTCATCTATTAAGACATCTTATTTGTGTTCCTGAGAATTAAAATATTTCCAGTTGTCGCAAGATGAAGCCTTCTGCTCAGATACAAAAACTAAGAAAACCTCTGTATCATTTCGAAAGAATACTAACAATTTAGGGCCATGGTTGTGTAATGTTTTTCTCTGTAAACAGTACATTCATCAGTCACCAAAGGGCAATTGGCCTCCATGAGATGGAAATAATACAAGCCTGACCTCTTCCTCTTAGATAAGGCCTCCAGGACCAATTAGGTAACAGCTGGACTTCACCCCTTGGGGTAAACAGCTGAAGGACCATGAGGAAACCAGCTCTGTTGTCAAAGGTATTTCTGGCATTGTGCCTTTTCTAGATGGCATCCAGATAATTGAAAAGGAGAGATTTCAAGCTTTTCACCATTTCTGAAATATTTTTCCCTTGCCCAGTTTTCCACGTGTTAAACTGTCAGGGGAGTGTCTCTCTGTTTTTCCTGTCCTGTCATTGGCCTTGGGTTCTTCTCTGGCCTGCCTCATCTCAGGTTGAAAATGTCAACTTCCAGCTTGTAATGTGGCGACATGCTCTAGGGCCCATCTTGTCAATGAGTTAGTTTCTTTCTTTGTTTCTTGATGCTGAGGAATTTGTTTCTCATTTTAAGGAGTAGATTGCTGCAGGGGCTTTCTCATTTTACCAGCATGTGCAGGATTTCTCTACAGGCAGTGGTCTCGTTGGTGCCCTTCATCATACACATGCTTTTAAAACTCACCTAATAGAATGATTATAACCGCGAGGACAAAGTGTTAGTCACTCAGCTGTGTCCGACTCTTTGTGACCCCATGGACTATAGCCTGCCAGGCTCCTATGTCCATGGAATTCTCTAGACAAGAATACTGCAGTGGGTTGCTGTTCCCTTCTCCATGGGATCTTCCAGACCCAGGGATCAAACCCGGGTTTCCTGCATTGCAGGCAGATTCTTTACCATCTGAGCCACCAGGGAAGGACAGAAGGACCACTTTGTACTGCGTGGATTTTCTGTCCATGCAGTAACTTCATGAAAACAGTGTCACCTAAACCTGTGCAAAAACTCCTTGCTTAGTCCAGATTCTGAGAGATTTATGTTTGGTTTGGCTGTGTTGGGTAATTGATTGACTTACCGTGAAAGGAATCCTGGAGAATAAGCAGGGAAGGGACAGACGGAGAATAGGAATAAGAGCCCAGGTGGCCTAGGAATCGCTCCTAACCTGTAGGAAGTCCAAGGAGACGTACAGGACGGAAGCTGGAGACCCCCACTCCCCCGACGAGTGTGGGGTGCTAGAGGGGTCCCGAGAACCCTTGATGCAGTGTTGACATGCGTGTCCTTCAGAAAAGAAGTATTCCATGAGTCTTTATGCCAAGTAAATGCTTCCCCAGGAGCCCCGGCCAATTCACTCAAAGCGGAGCCCTTCGTGTGAGACATGGCTTTATGGACCAGCTGCTCCCCACAGCTGCAGGCTGACATCACCACCTGGGGCCAGGCCTGCCCTGCAACCCCGCTCCCCCGGGGGCTTTCTTCCACTTTCCCCTTCCTTCCTCCTGGCCTCTTTCACCTCACCCACAGAGGCCAACAAAGTTAAACACTATTTAAGCTTTTTTTTTTTTTTTGAAGAGGAAACACCCTGTTCAGCCACCAATGTGAGAAGATTCCCATCTATTTTATTTTCAAGTTTAACATTCAGACTGACAGTCACTTGATGACAAGCAGATGTGTTGAAATCCAGCAGGTGTTACTGTTAACTTCCCCACAGAAGCTCTTCTAGTTTTTGGTCCACATAGACATTTTATCTCAGATACAAGCATTCAGATGAGCCAGAATTTTTGTTTTGTTTTCTTTTGTATTTTGCTGATATGTGAAATCGCAAGGGAATTAAGTCAAAAGGTTGTGTGAAATCAAGAGTTCTCTGACTAGAAAAGCTATTCTTGATGCCTTTGTTGACAGCTTGCAGTATAATTTTCCATCTCCTACTTCCATGTGAAGAACCTGGAATTCACACAAGGAGGCTTGTGGCCCTATAATTTGATTTGTATGATTTTGGAAAGGCAGCAGAAATGAATATTGGATTGGCCAAAAAGTTTGTGTTGGTTTTTCCATAAAATCTTACCAAAAACCCAAATGAGTTTTTTGGCCAACTCAGCTTTTAGTTCTTTGGCTGACATTTGTCTCCCTGAATCACTTCTTTGTCCTTTTTTAATTAGTGATGTGAGGAGGGTGTTCTGTAGTAATCAGCATGACCATTATCTTTTAGTAAATTCTTTTAAAGAAAAAAACCACTTCCCAAATTTAGTCCCAAGGCGTGATTGTCAGTGAGTGACATCAACAGTCTATATAGTCTGATCTCCATCTACCTTTTTGACTCTTCTCTCCAACTTTTCTGCCTCGTGAATGTTCTAGCTCCCAAGGGGCACTGTGCAGCCTCTCATCATTGCTCATGTGGAATACCGTTTTCACCCTTAATATCAGTTAGTAGTTCTCACTTTGTTTTTGCTAGTCCTGTTTCCTTTCCCCTCAGTAAATATTTGTGGGCTTACTTGAATTTTAAGGGTTCTCTTTAGCAGACAGTATGCCTGTCATTGAAAGGTTCCCTAGTGGCCCAGTGGTAAAGAACCCACCTGCCAATGCAGGAGATGCAAGAGACATGGGTTCGATCTCTGAGTCGGGAAGATTCCCAGGAGGAGGAAGTGACAACCCACTCCACTATTCTTGCCTGGAAAATTCCATGGACAGAGGAACCTGGTGAGCTTCAGACCATGGGGTCGCAAAGGGTCAGACGGGACTGAGAACACACACATGCTTGTCATTATTTCAGTATGACTTATTTTACCTCTGGAGGAATACTGATGTGGGACAAGGGCTGGAATTTCTACTGCCATGAGGCATATTCCCAAGAAAACAAGTCTATATGATTGTTCAAAATTCATCCCAGGAGCCAGCCAATTTCCCTTTACTTAGGCAGAATAATCATTGATGTAAACCTCCTTTTCTGTGTGAAATAATGTTTTTCCTTCCACCACTCCAGAAATGCATATTCCTTACCAAAATAGAGGTAAGGGTTACTTTATAACAGACTTATCAGTACCCGTTTTGTATGAGTCTGTGGGCACTCTGGGATGTGGAGTACTTCTTATGGGTACGGTAGCAGTACGGTAGCACACCTTTCCCCGTATCTAGTAGGTAAAGGAAGGGTGGAACAGTTCAAACTTCCCGCGAAATGATTTTTTTAACTTTTTATTGGAGTGGAGTTGACTTATAATGTTGTGTTAGTTTCTGCTGTAAAGCAAAGTGTATCAGTTATACAAATATCCATGCTTTTTTTAGATTCATTGCCCATACAAGTCACTGTATTGAGTAGAGTTCCCTGTGCTAAACAGCAGGTTCTCACCAGTTACCTATTTTATATATAGTAGTGTATATATGTTAATCCCAATCTCCAAATGTATCTCCTTTCCTCCAAGTAACCAAAAATTTGTTTTCTATATCTATGACTCTGCTTCTAGTTTGTAAATATTTGAACCCCTCGTTTTTGTTTTTTTTTTAGATTCCACATATAAGTGATATTACATGATATTTATCTTTCTGTGTCTGACTTCACTCAGTATGACAAGGTCTGGGTCCATCCATGTTGCTGCAAATGGTTTTGTTCTTTTTAACTGCTGAGTAATATTCCATTGTATATACGTACCACAGCTTCCTTATCCACTCCTGTGTCAGAGGATACTTGGGCTGCTTCTATGTGTTGGATACTATAAATAGTGCTTCAGTGAACACTGGGGTGCATGCATCTTTTTGAATTATGGTTTTCCCTGTGTATATTCTGGGTCATATGGTAGTGATATTTTTAGGGTTTCTTTTTTTTTTTTAAGAAATGTCCATATTGTTCTGTGTGGTGGTTGTACCATTTTACATTCTCACCAACAGTGTAGGAGGTTCCCATTTCTCCACACCCTCTCCAGCATTTACTGTCTGCAGATTTTTTTGCCATATTGTTCTGTGTGGTGGTTGTACCATTTTACATTCTCACCAACAGTGTAGGAGGTTCCCTTTTCTCCACACCCTCTCCAGCATTTACTGTCTGCAGATTTTTTTGATGATGGCCATTCTGACTGGTGTGAGGTGATACCTCATGGAAAACTAACAGCATGGCATCTGGTCCCATTACCATCACTTCATGGCAAATAGATGGGGAAACAATGGAAACAGGGAGAGACTTTATTTTGGGGGACTCCAAAATCACTGCAGATGGTGACTGCAGCCATGAAATTAAAAGATGCTTGCTCCTTGGAAGAAAAGCTATGACCAACCTAGACAGCATATTAAAAAGCAGAGCCATTACCTTTCCAACAAAGGTCCATCTAGTCAAAGCTATGGTTTTTCCAGTAGTCATGTATGGATGTGAGAGTTGGACTATGAAAAAAGCTTGAGTGCCAAAAAATTGATGCTTTTGAACTGTGGTGTTATACAAGACTTTTGAGAGTCCTTGGACTGCAAAGAGATCCAACCAGTCCATCCTAAATGAAATCAGTCCTGGGTGTTCATTGGAAGGACTGATGTTGAAGCTGAATCTCCAGTAGTTTGGCCACCTGATGCAAAGAGCTGACTCATTTGAAAAGACCCTGATGCTGGGAAAGACTGAAGGCAGGAGAAGGGGATGACAGAGGATGAGATGGTTGGATGGCATCACCCACTCAATGGACATGGGTTTGAGTAAACTCTGGGAGTTGGTGATGGACAGGGAAGCCTGGCGTGCTGCAGTCCATGGGGTCGCAGAGAGTCAGACACGACTGAGCGACTGAACGGAACTGAATAATTAGTGATCTTGAGCATCTTTTCATGCATTTGCTGGCCATCTGTATGTTTTCTTTGGAGAAATGTCTATTTGACTCTTCTGCCTGTTTTGATTGGGTTCATTTGATATTGAACTGCATGAGCTGTTTGCATATTTTGGAGATTAATCCCTTATTAGTTGCTTTGTTTGCAAGTGTTTTCTCCCATTTCTTTCAGGATTTATTATAGCATGTGTGGGTATTTATTCATGTGCAAGTTCTGTAAGGTATTGTTAATAATTCTGTTCTGGATAGTGGTAGTGAAAGGTTAGGATGGTCTGATTTTAAACTACGTGTATCATATTTCTTTGCCTTTTTAAAATGTTAACCTTTCAATTTATTCACATTGTTGTGTAGCTTTTCAATGTGTTTTTCCTAAAGCTTTTATATTCTGGTGATTTGTGTTCCATATAATCTTTTATTTTTCTTACTGTATTTTTGAAGTAATGAGCCTAAATTGGCTCCAATCAGGTACAAGCTTAAAGTCTGTTTCTTCTTTGTGGTTTTACCTTCTCTGTTTCTTCTCTGTCTCAGCTGCTTCCCCTATGGGTGACCTGCCTTAGACACCTCAGCCAATCAGAGCCTCTTCTCCTTGAGGTCCATGCCCTGATTGGTCACCACAGATAAGGGTGCTCTTCACTTGGGAACCTGGCTCTGCCCAAGGACTTCTCTTACTGCCTGATAGACAGTTGGCCTTTTGCTGCCAGACCCCATTTCCTCTCCTTCCCTTTTACCCTTCACTTCTGCACTGTTATGGTTGAGAGTCTGGTCCCGAGAGAATTGAGTACTGCTTTCCGAGTCATCACAGCTGTGTGTGAATGTTATGAATGTAGGCCATTTAGCAGGCTGTGCGTCATCTTCCCTTGCCTTTTTCCATCTCTTTTCAGTCACTGTTTCAACCACCTGTGAGAAGTTAGAAAAAGCCAGGAATGAGTTGCAAATAGCTTATGAAGGATTTGTCCAGAAGTTAAACCAGCAGCACCAGACTGATCTAACAGAGCTGGAGAATCGGCTTAAAGAATTTTACACTGGGGAATGTGAAAAGCTTCAGAACATCTACATAGAAGAAGCAGAGAAATACAAAACTCAATTGCAGGAGCAGGTTTGTACTTTTAGAATTAGAACCTGAGCATGTGCTTGGACATTGCTGTTAATTTGAATTCTAACTGCTGTCTGATGAGGGTCTTCCTATGATGCCCTTCTCTTTGTTGGATGTCCCTTGATGAATTTCATTATAATTTAAATAAATGAAACAATTTTTAAAGTAAATTTTTACAACCAAAGCAATGTATGTATGTTGAGTGAAAGATTGAAAGAAAAAAGATAAAATTTAAACAACCCTTTAAATTTTTTTTAAATTGAAATATAGCTGTATAAGATTATATAAGTTACAGGATTACAATATAGTGATTCACAATTTTTAAAGGTTGAAAGTGAAAGTTAGTCACTTAGTCATGTGTGACCCCATGGACTGTAGCCCACCAGGCACATCCATGGGATTCTCCAGACAATAATACTGGAGTGGGTTGCCATTTCCTTCTCCAGGGGATCTGCCCAACAACCCAGGGATCAAAAGTAGGTCTCCCATATTGTGGGCAGACTCTTTACTGACCGAGCCACCAGGGAAGGCACTATATAAGTTACAGAATTACAGTATACAGATTCACAAGTTTTAAAGCTTATACTCCAGTTATAGTAGTGTTAGTCGCTCAATCGTGTCTGACTTTTTGGGACCCCACAGACTGTAGCCCGCCAGGCTCCTCTATCCATGGGATTCTCCAGTCAAGAATACTGCAGTGGATGGCCATTCCCTTCTCCAGACGATCCTCCTGACCCAGGGCTCAAACCCAGATCTCCTGTATTGCAGGCAGATTCTTTACCACATGAGCTATAAGGAAGTCCATGCTCCTGTTACAGTTATTATAAAATACTGGCTATACAGAAAGAGTCACAGAAATAGACAACAAACTTACAGTTACCAAGAGGGGTGGGGGAAGGAGGGTTGGATGAATTGGAAGATTGGGATTCACAATTTTTAAAGATTATAACTGTATTTATAGTTATTATAAAGTAGTGACTGCATTCCCCATGTTGTGTAATATATCCTTGTAGCTTATCTTATACCTAATAGTTTTTCCCTCTTACTCCCCTGCTCCTGTATTACCTCTCTCCCTTCCCGCTCCCCACTGGTTACCACTAGTTTGTTTTCCATATCTGTGAGTCTGTTTCTTTTTTGTTAAAGTCCCTAGTTTACTGTAATTTTTAGGTTCCACATATAAGTGGTATTATATAGTATTTGTCTTTGATTTATTTCACTTAGCATAACACCTCCCAAGGCCATCCATGTTGCTGCAAATGAAAAATGTCATTCTTTTTTTCAATGCCTCCATGGTATTGCATGATTTGTGCATATATATATATACATACAGAGATGTACATGTACATACACACGTATATATACACACAGAGATGTACATGTACATACACATGTATATATACACACAGAGATGCACATGTACATACGTATATATACACACAGAGATGTACATACACACACATATATACACACAGAGATGTACATATGCATACACACACATATATACACACACCCCACATCTTCTTGGTTTATTCTGATGGACATTTTGGTTGCTCTCATGTCTTGGCATTTATAAATAATGCTGCTATGAACACTGGGGTGCATGTATCTTTTCAAATTAATGTTTTTGGAGGTTTTTTTCAGATATATTTTAAAAAATAAAACATCCCTTTATCCTACTACATAGAAATAATCCCTTTGTAAGCATTCTGGTACTGCTACAAAATTGGTTTGCATTTCTTCTTTTCTTGTTTAACAACCTGTGTCTTTCACTTCATCGTACATCCTAAACCTCTAATCTCCTTGCTCCCTCTTCATATCAAGCTCTCATTTCAGCTGTGCATGTGCCTGATAGCCCTTTAGGCTTGAATGCAAGCTAATGTGTCACGCCTCCTAACGCTGCCGCCTGTTATGCATTCACCTTAGGACTTGATTTTATTGCTAAACTGTTGTTTTGGTTTTTTCTTACAGTTTGACAACTTAAATGCTACCCACGAAACCTCTAAGTTGAAAATCGAAGCAAGCCACTCCGAGAAAATAGAATTGCTAAAGAAGTCCTATGAAAATTCCCTTTCAGGCAAGAATGCTTTTTCTCTATTAAAATAGAATAAGAGCTCATGAAACAGCGTGGTGTGTTTCCACACAGAAATGATTCATAACTTCCCCTCCCGAGAATGCCCTGTAGTGTTCAGTTTTGGAGAGTTTCTTGGTTTCTTTTTGCATTGTTTATTGGGAGTGGTACATGCCCTTTCCCCTAAGGAGGCAGATAAGAGTTTTTTGTTGTTGTTGTTGTTGTTTTTATAAATGCCAGTCTTTTAGGAAAGAATGAACTTTTAAGGAACCTTACGGCCTTTTTGGTAGTAGCTGTGCTTGACCACTTCAGATCCTAGGAAGGATCTGTGAGTTTACATCCTGCCCGCAGTGAAGGGCCCATACCAGGCACTTCTGTACACCAGGACTATTGGGAAAGGTACACGGCACTTGGTGGATAAAAAAATCATTTATTTCATCATTATTAGAAGAGGCAAAGTAAAAGGAAAAGAATACATACTGAGGAAACCAGAATTGAAAGAGACACGTGTACCCCAATGTTCATCTTAGCACTGTTTATGATAGCCAGGACATGGAGGCAACCTAGATGTCCATCGGCAGACGAATGGATAAGAAAGCTGTGGTACATATACACAATGGAATGTTACTTAGCCATTAAAAGAATACATTTGAATCAGTTCTAGTGAGGTGGATGAAACTGGAGCCTATTATACAAAGAGTGAAGTAAGCCAGAAAGAAAAACACCAATACAGTATACTAACGCATATATATAGAATTTAGAAAGATGGCAATGATGACCCTACATGCGAGACAGCAAAAGAGACACAAATGTATAGAACAGTCTTTTGGACTCTGTGGGAGAAGGCGAGGGTGGGATATCTGAGAGAATAGCACTGAAACATGTATTTATCATATGTTAAACAGATCGCCAGTCCAGGTTCGATGCATGAGACAGGGTGCTCAGGGCTGGTGCACTGGGATGACCCAGAGGGATGGGATGGGGAGGGAGGTGGGAGGGGGGTTCAGGATGGGGAACACATGTACACCCATGGCTGATTCATGTCAGTGTATGGCAAAACCAATACAATATTATGAAGTAATTAGTTTCCAATTAAAATAAATAAATTTTTAAAAAGAAATTATCAAAACTGAAAAAAAAAGGAAAAGAATAAGAAGCCTTTTTTTTTACAAAACATAAGTGCCCATGTAGCTAAAGCTCTTGCACTGAACCTGTTGCATCTACAGAGAAACATCTGGACGTGTGGTGGGAAACTGGCCCTGCGAGCTTTGTCAGGGCCTTCTCACCAGAAAAACAGATGTGTTGTGTGAGGTCAGTGATGAGAACATGTGGAATGACTGGCCCAGTAGATGTTAGTGAACACTGGGTTTCTTCCTTTCTGTTGGAGATGGGTTTACTCTGAGGCTTCTGTTTGCTTTAGGAAGAGCAACTAGAACAGAGCACAGAGACTCAGCCCAGGACCCTGAAGGCATGCTCTACGTTCCCTGAGGTCTTTTGGCCTCTCTGAGCCTCTATGTTCTCATCCATGAAAGGGGAATTAGCTGCCCTACTCACCTCACGGGCTAATTTGAGACCAAGTAGCTTAATTTATACAAAAGTACCATACAAATGTAAAGTAACATAGGTAGAGTGCCTCACAGTCAACTCTTATATCCACGTGCTTTAATGAATGTAGACGAATGCAGTGATCTCATAGGGTGGCATTGACTCAAAAATCACTTCTTTCCAGAAATCAAGAAAAGCCATGAAATGGAAAAGAAATCCCTCGAGGATCTGCTCTACGAGAAGCAGGAATCACTAGAGGTAGGTAATCTCAGTCTCTAAAGCACACACACCCGGTCATCCGTCTTGAGGCTTGTGTGGCTTTGGTATGTTTCTCTGCACATCTGCCACGTTTCTGGTGCCAGCTTGTTTACTCATGCTCCACATTTCATTGTTTGTGTTTCAGAAACAAATCAGTGATCTGAAGAGTGAAAATGATGCTTTAAATGAAAAGTTGAAATCAGAAGAGCAGAAAAGAATATCAAGAGAGAAAGCAAATTTAGTAAGTCGTGTATGCTCTCCCATCACTATTGAATTTTCCTTCTGTTCAACTGTCTCTCAGAGTCAATTAAGTATTCAGCAGCTAGAGAAATAGTATGGGTTTGGAGTCCTTTTCATAGCCTGCAGTATGCTTTTTCAACTGTATATTGTGGCTTCTTTGGTTACTAGTGGTTTTTTTTAAATTCTAAAAACTGACATAACAGATGAAATCCAATATATTCCTAGTGATCTATGCTAATGGGCTTCCCTGGTGGCTCAGACGGTAAAGTGTCTGCCCACAATGCAGGAGACCTGGGTTCAATCCCTGGGTCGGGAAGATCCCCTGGAGAAGGAAATGGCAACCCACTCCAGTACTCTTGCCTGGAAAATTCCATGGACAGAGGAGTCTTGTAAACTGCAGTCCACAAAGTCGCAAAGAGTTGGGCACGACTGAGCGACGTCACTTCACTTCACTTCTTCTATGCTAATACCTTCAGGAGGATAGGAGAAGCCTCAATTAGGGTCAGAGTGTTTTATGTGAAGACTTCACTTTAAAAAAAAATTAACTTGCTATATTGGGATATACTTTATATATCATAATAGTCATTCTTTAAAAAAAAAAAAAAAAAGACAGATCAGCAGTTCACAAGTTGTGCCTTGGTCACCAGAATCTAATTCCACTTTTATCACCCGCCCCCCAAAGAAACCCTGCAGCTATTAACTCATCCTTCCCCACACCGCCCCCCCCCCCAATAAAAAAATAAAAACAAACGCAAACTCCCCAGCCCTCCAGGCTCACCAGTCTCCTTTCCGTCTCTGGATGTGCCTGCTCTGGACATTTCACTGAAATGGAATCATGCTGCACGTGGCTTTCTGTGTCTGGCCTCTTTCCCTCAGCTTTTGTTTTCAGTGTTCGTGCATAGTGTAACATGTACAGACATTTCATTCCTTTTTCTGGCTGAACAGTATTTCACTGTATGGCTAATCCTCACTTTTGAAAAACATGAATTTCTCTGGTAAACTTAACTTTCTCTTCCAACTTGTATCCTTACTTCTCTGCATCCTCCCAACTTTTTTGGGGTCCCTCAGTGAGCTCTGTGAAGCGGTCCCCACGGGCACCTTCCCTGATTCCCCCTAAGGGTTGCCCCAGAGCATTAACCACTGTCCAGAGGAAAGTTCTGATGATTGACACACCATCACCACTGACTGCTTGTCTGAGGAATTCCCTCATTTAACATCTGATCAAAGGACTGTGCGCTGTTAATTTGTATCATAGGTTAACTTGTATTCAAGGTTCACTTGAATTTCCATAATTTAGGCCAAGGAGTCAGGGAATCCACTATGGTGGTGTTCTCTCTCAGTCTGTTCTTCCCTTACATAGGATTTATCTTGGATAGAATTTTCACAATGTATGCATCCTATGCCATGTAGGTGCTGGGATGTTACTCACTGACAGGGCATTATTTTGCCCTAGAACCGCCAGGTCAACACATGCCTACCATGGCAAACATCCGAAAGACTCAGGACGTGACTGCCATTTCTGTTGTTTGCCAGAGAGCCCTATAAACACACTGCCCGAGTATTTCCCACTGACTTAGGTTAGAGCGAACGATCATTCACTGTTCTCCCTCCAAACATACTCTGCAGCCAGAATTCTGTTTTGTATTGTAAGCTACGGCTTTCCTCTTACTTCCATAAAATATTTGATGCTACCAATATTTTTTTTAACATACTAAGTTACTCATGAGTGAGTGAGAATGTTTTCATATGTGGAATACATCATATCGTTTTTAAGACCAAAGACTTTGAGATGGAAGCCATCTTATCTTAACCCTTCTTTTTAGCTCTTTCTTTGAACCTGTGAAAGAAGGTCAGTGTCTCTTGCCACTTGTTTAATTTCTAAATCTAATCAAAGACGTCTTTGTATGAAGAACGTGAGCCATGCAGTCGTGTTCAATTGATCAGTCAGAGCCATATCCTGCTGTGTCTTTTCCAGAAAAACCCTCAGATCATGTATCTGGAGCAAGAGTTAGAAAGCCTGAAAGCCGTGTTGGAGATCAAGAATGAGAAGCTGCGCCAACAGGATGTCAAGTTAATGAAGATGGAGAAACTGGTAAGTTTAATGCGGAGCCTTACGGAGCGTGGTAACACCTGAGGCCTCTGAGCTAGATGCATGGGGTGGTCTTCGTGTCTAGAGATGTTTGGAAACACAGGAAAGGTAAAAGAGATTACATTTTCTTTTCTTTGTTAGCTTAAGGCTTATTCATTGCTGCCTTCTGCAACAGTTTTTTGTTCCCCGCCCCCATCCCCCGCCCCATCCCAAGGAACATGCAAAAGGAGCAATCAGTGTTTAGAAAAATAACAACAAAGGTCATTCATATCCGTGAAACATATCCATAAAAACAATGTTTAAATAATGTAAAAGTGGTTATTTAATATACCACCAGCTCAAGGGCCGGAGAAGGCAATGGCACCCCACTCCAGTACTCTTGCCTTGAAAATCCCATGGGCGGAGGAGCCTGGTAAACTGCAGTCCATGGGGTCGCTAAGAGTCGGACACGACTGAGCGACTTCACTTTCACTTTTCACTTTCATGCATTGGAGAAGGAAATGGCAACCCGCTCCAGTGTTCTTGCCTGGAGAATCCCAGGGACGGGGGAGCCTGGTGGGCTGCCGTCTATGGGGTCGCACAGAGTTGGACACGACTGAAGTGACTTAGCAGCAGCAGCAGCAGCTCAAGGGCTTTCTTATGCTCGAATCAGTTGTGTCCTTAATCCCCTCAGAGCAATTCAATCTTGCTAAATACCTCAATTCTTCATCTTGCTTCATGGGAATTACACTGTGATAAAAGAACTGCACGTTTATACAATTAACCTGGTTGAACAAGTAGGCAGTGCTATGAAAAACAGGAATAAAGTTTAGTTTGTGCCCTCCAGGACAGGCAACTGACGTCAGCATGTGGGGAGTCCATCTAGGGCTTTGTGGGAGGTTGTCCCTTCTCCCCCTAACTGTAGGTGACTCAGTGTTGAGTAGGTGCCTCAGTCAAACCCAAACCAGCCCTGGACAATAGGGAGCATGGAAGGCGCTCGTTACTCATTGTTTTGTTTGTTTGTTTTTGCTGTTTGGTTTTCTTCTAGAGACTATTACCTTTCAAGGGAGGTAAGAGCTAACCCCCATGTGGATACATGGATGCTCTGAATTACCAGGAAAGTTTGCTTTTGTAAAGGAAGGAAAGAGCTCATGGTCTCTAATGGCCCCAACCTGGTATATACCAGCTTCTGCCAGAGGGACAGACCTCCCTGTTCTATCAGGTCCCGTGCCTGCCCATGTGGCCGCCAGCACTGACTCAGATAATCCTGTTAATAGCTGGTTGTCCCATATGCTGCCACTCACACATCAAAACTTTTCAAGCCCTCATGTGCAGTAAGATCAGACTCCGCTGTAAATTACTCATCCGTCTTCATTTTCGTTGATCCACTAGTATTTCTGTCCCTTGCCATGGTCAGCTTGGCATGGTGTATATGCAGAAGGAGGGGTTGATATGATGACAGATAAGCCCCCTGTTACCTTGTTTATTTGTAACCTCCATGCCTTTGTCAAAAATAAGACACTTAGAAAGCAAAGAGGCTTTCTCCATTAAAAAAAAAAACAAAAAACCCAAAAAACTATCCCTGCTGATCATTAGCTCTGAGAACTGGCTCCCAGGCCTAGTTTCCTCTCCAGTAAAACGAGGAATTGAAGAGATATTATTTTAAGGCCAATCACTACCCAGTATTTAATCTCAGATTTTCTCACCTTGTGTTTTTATCTTGTATTCCTTTATACTTCCTGGAAATTCCAAGGCTCCCTCTATTTTACATGTTAGTCACATTTGGGGGATATTTCACCTGGTTGGCTTGTCCTAAGTTTTTTCTGGATAATAAGATGGTGGTGGTGGGAATGTAAATTGGTACAGTCACTATGGAGAACAGTATGGAGGTCCCTTAAAAAACTGAAACTGCAGTTTCAGTTTTTTATGACCTAGCAATCCCACTCCTGGGCATATGCCCTGAGAAAAACCACAATGCAAAAAGACTACAACAGCAACCTAAATATCCATCAACAGATGAATGGATAAAGAAGATGTGGTACGTACATACAATGGAATAGTACCTCTGCCATACAAAGGAATGAAATTGGGTCATTTGTAGAGATGGGAATGGACCTAGAGTCTGTCACACAGAGTGAAGTAGGTCAAAAAGAGAAAAACAAAGATGGTGTATTAATGCATATATGTAGAATCTAAAAAAATGGTAACGAACTTACCTGCAGGACAGGAATAGAGACACAGACGTAGAGAATCGACCTGTGGACACAGAAGGGGAGGGGAGGATGCACTGAGAGAGTACACTGACATACACTGACATACACACACTACTGTGTGTGAAACAGATCGCTCACGGGAAAGCTGCATAGCATAGGGAGCCCAGCTTGGTGCCCAGCGATGACCCAGAGAGCTGGGAATCTGAGGAAGGCTCAAGAGGAAGGGGATATACGTACACAGATAGCTGCTTCACATTGTTGTACAGCAGAAGTGAACAACACTGTAAAGCAATTATACTCCAATTTAAAAAAAAAATAAAAAACACCAGCACTGCAGAGTTGAAATGAGCGTAGCTTCGTCACAGGCAGCAGTGACAAGGACTTAGCACGAAGTTGGACAGAGCTGTGATGTCTCCTCCAAGAGGGTAATGAAATCTTACCTTCGGAAAGTGAGCAGGAGTGTATTCAGCTCTTCATTATTAGCTGATTCAGTGTCTTCTCGGCTTTTCTCCTTTAATCTCGCAGATCAGTTTGCTTGCCTGTTGTCCTTCCTAGGCTAAACTTTCAAGGAAAACAAACATGTCTTTAGTTCAGCTAAGGAGGGGTGCCTTTTGTCATTCACTTCTTTGTTTTGAGGCTCCACAGAGCTCTGTGGATCGCACCCTGTGGCCACTCGGAGGGATATGCTGACAAGTCACCAGGAAACCATGATTAAGGTCGTGTTAAACACTGCCACGAACTGAGTTTTCATCGAATGTGGGATTTTTTCTTCCCCCCCCGCCAAATTGACCATAAGAATCTGTAGGGTCTTTGATAAATGTTGGCTGCCTGGCTGCTGTTTTCTTTATCACCGTGAAACTGAAAGAGGCACAGGCTCCAAGGGCAGGGCACCAGTTCCTGGGAATTCTAAAACAGCGTGACCTTGAACAAATCAGTAACCCCTGGGGGTGTGTGTGTTTTCACATGCCCTGGCATACGTTTGAAAAGTAATATCCGTGTGCTCTGTTTTGCTGCTGTAGATTCGTTTTTGCAGTGCATCAGTGTAGAGACGTTCAACATATGATTCAGCTTTGCTGAATTAAGAGTAGCCATTGACCTATATACGTTACCGTGTGTAAAACAGCTAATGGGAAGCAGGGAGCTCAGCTTAGTGCTCTGCGATGACCTAGAGGAGTGGGATGGGAGATGCAGGGGAGGGGATATCTCTATACATGCAGCTGATTGGCTTCGTTGTACAGCAGACACTAATACAACATCGTAAAGCAATTATACTCCAATATAAATTTTTTAAATAAAATAAAAATACTGTTAACCTTGAAAAGAATTAAAAAAAAAAAAAACTTTCCTAAATTAAATCTCTGTAGTCTGCACTGGTATCAGGAAGGTACCTCTCGGAATCAGGGGCCTTATGTAATTTTTAATGTATGAATGTCGACACTCTCGTTTATGCCAAGGTGGACAGTAACACAGCGCTGGTGGACAAACTGAAGCGATTCCAGCAGGAGAATGAAGAACTAAAAGCTCGGATGGACAAGCACATGGCGATTTCGAGGTAACAACGCCACCGTCCTGTTTGCCCCGAGCTCCTTCCTGCCTCAGACGTGAACACTGAGTGTTCTTTTCTTAGCACGGTCCACTCCTGTCCCTCCTGGACTGAAGCGAGTGGTGAAAGAGGTTCTGATTTCTGCCTGGGAAATGACTGCAGGCCATGGCACCTTCACTTACCCAAGGGGCCTGGACCAAAGGCTGAGTCCTCAGCGGGCACGCCTTCCCTTCCCAGGGAAACCTGGCTGATGGAAGTGGAGCATGCCCTCAGAGAAGGATCATCACAATAGCAATCAAACCCCAAGCAGGAAACAGCCTCCGCCCTGGCCCCCACCACCTATGAGGGTCCTGAGACACACAGCCTGCCTGTGGGTGCGTTATGAAACTGCCTCAACGTATAGCTTTTCCTTTGGCTCCAGCTCACACTTCCCTGTTTCTCTGCCAGCCCAGCCTGTGTACAGCAATTGCTTTCATTCCAGAGATCATCTGGGGGCTCTCAAATTTAAACCAGTAAGAATTTTGTTTCAGCTTCTTAAAAAAAAAAAAAAAAGACTCACATGATTTCTGGCTCCTTTCTGTCTGCCAGGCAACTTTCCACGGAGCAAGCGGTCCTGCAGGAGTCACTGGAGAAGGAGTCCAAGGTCAACAAGCGCCTCTCCATGGAGAACGAGGAGCTGCTCTGGAAGCTCCACAATGGGAACCTGTGCAGCCCCAAGAGGTCCCCCACGTCCCCTGCCGCCCCCTTCCAGTCGCCTCGGAACTCCGGCTCCTTCCCCAGCCCCAGTGTCTCTTACCCAGAAGACCTTCCTGGGAGCCAGAGAGAGACAGACAGCATCTCTGCAGGACTGACCCCGCCCGCAACCGCGCACCACCCACCCTAGAAGTGGGAAGCCATGGCCCGAACCGGCTCCTCCCACGTGAGGCCGGACTCCGGAGGAAGGCGTCCGACCCGGTCCAAAGATGCTATGGGAACGGATCTACACGGACACTGTCGCACAAAGCACTTACAGAGCGGGAAAAACCTTGGTCATTGCCTTTTTCACCTATGGGTAAAGGGGAAAACTCTCAGGGGCCTGTTAAGATAAAGATTTATATAACCTTTGTAACCTTATATAACCTTTGTAATTTATATAACCTTCACCAGACACCTTCTCGTGATTTTTCTTTTGGTCTGACTGGGGCTGTGTGGATGGAGCAGATGGACCCAAGTGTCGTGTGTTGGACACTGCCTCCCTTGGTGTGTGTTGAGCTGAGCACCTCTGGAGACGTGTTCGTCAAGCAGTCGTCAGTGTAGACATCTCTGCAGAAGCCATAGAAGGAAGAGCAATAGTTGCTGGAGTTAGGATTCTTTACTACCGGTCAGCTCGGCCCTCTGCCCTGGTGGGGAAGAGGGGGCCACAGCAACAGCTCTGACTTGCCCAGGTCTGTACCTTCTCTGCATCCCTTTGAGTAACTTGTTGGCAGCTTTTCAGTGTTCAGCTGTGTCAGTCGAAACTAGCTAATTTTTTTTTTAACTTACCCACGTGAACGTGAAATACTACAATCCATTTTCTCAGGCTATGAGCAAATGCAGAACCCTAAGGAGTTGGACACGACCGAGCAACTGAACTGAACTGAATTTTGCTTGAAAGAAAAAATCTGGATAGAGAAAGAGCAGTACCCATGGATTGCTCTCTGCCTTATTTTTAGCTTGATCTGAGCTATTCTCAGTGATTTCAACTGGCTTCTTCTCTTCCATCCCCATCTCCTCCCTCCCCCATCCAGAGCCACAAAAGCAAACCTTCCACCTCCTTCCTACTTTTCTCTGGGACAAAGTATGCTTTGCCAAAGCCAGCTCATCTTCAAGGTGCTGACCACTTTTCCAAATAAACCAGGGCCTGGTTCCAAAGTACAAATTTGGGGACATCCTAGAGAGATTGAAAAACAAGACAGGGTCAATAGCTGACAGAACTGGGAAAGACAGGGTTCGGTACTTACGGATGACTAGAAGCACCTTGCTGATAGAGCAGGCTGGGGAGACAATGCTAAATTTTCACTTACCTTTGAGGAATCTCCTGTCCTGGGGAAGACAGCAGAATGGCCAGCCGGTGAGAGGAAAATGTGGCTTGTCCAGCTCTTCTCCAAGTTGCATTTCAGTCTCTCTTCAAAACATCACTTATTACCTCCCCCAGTTCTAATACGTTGGGGGAAGTAGAAGGAAAAACTGTGGCTTTTTTCTCTCTCCCTTCATGTGTCAAGCTTGTGCTGTCAGTATTTACCAGTCAGCACAGCTGACATTCAATGCCTTTACAACTAACCCCTATAGTAAGAACAGGTTCAGGCCACTAGAGGTGGATCTTTGAGTTGTCACTTACACATACACTACAAAGCAGTGCTCAGATTTCTCCAAGCCAGGCTTCAACAGTACGTGAACCATGAACTTTCAGATGTCCAAGTTGGATTTAGAAAAAGCAGAGGAACCAGAGATCAAATTGCCAACAACTGTTAGATCGTTGAAAAAGCAAGAGGGTTCCAGAAAAACATCTACTGCTTCATTGACTACACTAAAGCCTTCAACTGTGTGGATCACAACAAACTATGGAAAATTCTTAAAGAGATGGGAGTACCTGACTACCTTACCTGCCTCCTAAGAAATCTATATGCAGGTCAAGAAGCAACAGTTAGAAGTGGACATAGAACAACAGACTGGTTCCAAATTGAGAAAGGAGTATGTCAAGGCTGTATATTGTCACCCTGCTTATTTAACTTCTATGCAGAGTATATCATGTGAAATGCCAGGCTGGATGAAGCACAAGCTGGAATCAAGATTGCCAGGAGAAATATCAATAACCTCAGATATGCAGATGACACCACCCTTATGGCAGAAAGCAAAGAACTAAGCCTCTTGATGAACATGAAAGAGGAGAGTGAAAAAGTTGGCTTAAACCTCAACATTCAAAAAAATCATGGCATCTGGCCCCATTACTTCATGGCAAATAGATGGGGAAACAATGGAAACAGTGACTTTATTGTAGGGAGCTCCAAAATCACTTCAGATGGTGACTGCAACCATGAAATTAAAAGATGCTTGCTCCTTGGAAGGAAAGCTATGACCAACCTAGACAGCATATTAAAAAGCAGAGCCATTACTTTGCCTACAAAGGTCAGTCTAGTCAAAGCTGTGGTTTTTCCAGTAGTAGATGTATGGATGTGAGAGTTGTACCATAAAGAAAGCTGAGTGCCAAAGAATTGATGCTTTTGAACTGTGGTGTTGGAGAAGACTCTTGAAAGCCCCTTGGAGTGCAAGGAGATCCAACCAGTCAATCCTAAAGGAAATCAGTCCTGAATATTCATTGGAAGGACTGGTGCTGAAGCTGAAGCTCCAATACTTTGGCCACCTGAGCCAAAGAACTGACTCATTTGAAAAGACCCTGATGCTGGGAAAGATTGAAGGCAGGAGGAGAAGGGGATGACAGAGGATGAGATGGTTAGATGGCATTACCGACTCGATGGACATGAGTCTGAGCAAGAGATAGGCAGGGAAGCCTAGCGTGCTGCAGTCCATGGGGTCGCAAAGAGTCAGACACAACTGAGCAACTGAACTGACCAAGTGGACTGATATTTATGCTGCAGCATTTTGTTTTACTAGTGATTGTGTCTAAAGTCTTTTATCTCTGATACTTGACTATGTATGTAACCTTTCATGTTCATTTCTGATAAATGGGAACGTAGGTTCACTGCCACCTCCTGGAATCTCTCTCTGCTCACTTTCCAGCTGTCCTCAACATCATTAGCCAAAGCGGGGTTTGCCATCCATTCCCTGCACGTGGTAAATGTTGTGCTGTTCCCTGGGTCCTCCATGCCATTTAGGTTCTGGAGTAATCATTCTGATACAGTTAACACAAACATCTTCAGAGAATGGGAGATGATGAGAGAGGAAACAAAACAGAACTTTAACATTATCTTGAAAACAATGTTACCACTTAGGATGCAAAATGTTGGCACATCATAAAAATAGGAGTGTGGAAACAGCCATAGTTGTGCTCAGTTTGGAGTGATGGAAAATATTTTACTTAAATAAATAATGCTGGAATATTCAATATAAGGGTTGCATCCTCTGACATAGTTCACTCTCCAAAGTGTTATCTAGTTTGAACCATAGGGATTGTCTCCTCTTAACCTATTTCCTAGGAATTTCCATTGCAACCACAAAATTGGACATGAGCTGAAATTTAGCTCCGAGAGCTAGACCTCAAGATTTTCTAAATTCAAAGCTATGGGTATTTGAGACATAATCAACTTTTACTGGTTTTAATAATAATTTCTGCTGTATAAGAAAATTGGAACAGCTACAGTCTACATATTTTGAAGATGGTAAAAATAAGCCTAAACAAAGTGGAATCTTCCTTAACCTGTGCATGTATTTTATATTGAATGTTAAGGATTTAAAAACACATGCTGGGCTTCCTTGATGGTCCAGTAGTTAAGAATCCACCTTGCAATGCAAGAGACACTGTTTGGATACCTGTTTGGGGAAGATCCCACATGCCGCAGAGCAGCTAAGCCTGTGCACCACAACTACTGAGCCAGGGCTCTAGAGCCTGTGAGCTGCAACTACTGAAGCCCATGCGCCCAGAGCCCGTGCTCCGCAGTGAGAGAGGGAAACCAGCGCAATGAGAAGTCAGTGCAGTGCAATGAACAGCAGCCCCCGCTCCCCACAACTAGAGAAGGCCCACGTGCAGCAATGAAGACCCAGTACAACCTATATAAACAATCTTTAAAACAAAAAAAAAAATGCTGTTGTTCTTACTAAATGTCTAATCTAGAACTAGTCATTCTGAGTGCAGCAGTTTAAAAAAAAAGTATATATTTTTTGATACTTTATATCATACAATAGTTCATGTATAGTTGGACTATATATATAAGATCACTACATTTTTAGACTCTCTCATAGTGTGGTTATGATACCAAAGGAATATTAGGTATTGACTCAAACATTGCTGCCAATGAGTGCTTCTGGATGTACTTCAAACCGACTAAAAACAACGAGCACTTAGCCCTTTTTTTTTTTTTTTTACTTTTTACAAAAACTTGCTCCTTTAATAGAAAATGATTATATAAAGTTGTTTACATATATGCCTTCTGAGTAGAAACACTAGAAATGCATATACGTAGGTCAGCAGTCAGAATACATGCTTTCTGCTAGGAGAGTTAACACTTCTAAAATTAGACCAATGACTTCCTTTTAGTTTGGAGGTCTGGGTCTGACTCACAAGGCAGGGCCTGGGGTTTGGCCCTGGCAAAGACAAAGAACCCCGGAGCTGGCTGTGCACCCCAGTGGGCTTTCCATCAGTTCATTCATACTTCATCTTCCAAGTCAGGAAGACTCCACAGTGGTGGCTACTGTGGTCTGTCCTTGGAGATTCTGAGCAGTGCAAATGTAATAACCTGCGTCAATGGTCTCAAAGTCTTCAATGCTCAGGACACTCTGGGAGATCCTTGTGGTGTGCCCAAGTCCTCTGTGGATCAGCCGCCAGGAGTCCTGAATCGTCACGGGCCTTTCATCCTGTTGAACAACACCCACGGGGACTGGAGCACAAACCACACGCTGCTCTCAACAGCTCCCATTCCTCTGACACGGCTGAGTATCCCTTTCAAAGCGCAAAACACATGCTCCTACAGGACTATTTGCTATGCATAGCTCACGGGAGCTCTGACACTGTCTAGTCAGTTTAGGCTGCATTTTTTTTCCAAGCAGGGTCTTGAATTTCATTATGCTGTTTGGCTCTCTCTTCCTGCCCTTTCTCTTCAAGTTTCTACTTAATATAAATTTTACTCTTTTGGAACTTCAAGAATGTGGGGCTGGTATTAGGCATAAAGATACAGATAAATTTTTCCACTGCTCTGCTGTTGACACTGCTCACGTTCACCCCTTGGTGCAGAGGTTCTTATTCACAGAACTTAGAAGCCCAAAGCACTCACCTTGTAAATGAATATAAGCTCTCAACTGTTCAGATTTGGGGGAGGGAGACATAATTAGTCAAATGTGCCCTAGGACTGCAGTGGGCGGAAAGCTGTGCCCGGGATGGATAGTATTATAGCCGAGGTGACTTCACTCCCTATTTCTAGAAAGTGAGATGGTCACTTCTGAGATGCTTCCTCCAACTTCAGTGATAAGTAGTATCTTCTGAATTAGTTTAACATAATCGTAATATTTAGAGTATTACTGAATTAATACCCTTTCTGCTAATAATTAGCAATGTACCCTTTCTGCTAATAATTAGCAATGTAAAGAAACCAAAAAACCTCTCATGCAAGCTATTCATGTTTTCCAAATGGGACAACACTTTAGAAACAAGTACCTGGCACTGGGAAAGCACCATTCTCCAGGGAGAGTTATTTTCCACCAATCACAGCCCTTCGACCAGAAGCGTATTGGCTGCCAAGTACATCTTAGGATGCCAGATCCAGATCTCTTCTGGCATCAAGGGGATTGTTCCATGTTGGTAGCGAGGCTGTCTATTTTAGTGAGCAGAACAGGCCCACGGCTGCATGTGCTGGAGCTGGGTTTATGGCAAGTCTATTTTAAGATAATCTCAGCCTCACGGCACCTTTTCCAAGGCCTGGGTTTACATGCCAACCTGGTGGGTGTCTGCTCAGAGTTCTTTGCCCCGGGGACCAACTTTTACATGGAAAAGGCTAAAGGACTCCAGAAGGAAGGTAGATTGGCCTCCAACTAACCCAAAGTTAAGACTGCAAATTGAGGTTGGGGTTGAAGAAAGGAGGGCCCTTCCTTTCCTGTTCATGCCCCTGTCCCCTTCCTTCGGGTTCATGAAGAAAAGAAGGTACATTGACTAAATTACCTAATGGAACTCAGTCACTTTTTCCTGTTCTTTCAAATAAAAAAGCCATTTATTGGCTTGGCCAAAAAGTTCCTTTGGGTTTTTCTGTAACAGGGAAAAACCTGAATGAACTTTTTGGGCAACCCAATATAAACATAATTGAAACATTTTAGCAGCAAACCAGCAAGTTCTGGCCCTACCAGGGCTCCACGCATTTCTCACGCATCCTAAGTGACGGTCCTCATCACTGACTGAGGGTGAACAAGGAACTAAAAACTACAGCAGCCGGCCGAGGCCGGGCCATGCTTACCTTCTGCCCTGGGTAGGTCCACCTGAATTCCACCTCCACATCTGGCTCCCCCAGGACTGTGCAAAGGACACTCAGATCATCCCCGCCCTTCACCTTGTTCGAGGATGCCGAGATGGTCGTTGATGGAGGGCCCCTGGGAACTGGAAGTGAGCAGAGGACAGCGATGTGAGATGACATCCATGGGCAAGGGTCGCAGACACAAACCAACAGACGTGTTCTCTTCTCTGGGCAGATATGGGACATCCCTGCCTTTCTTCAGCTACCCAACTATAGCATCCGACCTGCTCTGTCCACTACTTGGGGTTTTATGATGCCTCTTCTCTGTCTACCTTGGTGGTCCAAAATAGGGTGGACATCCAGAGTCCCCCAGACATTCCACTTGTAAGGAGACAAGCCCAGAAGATCTGCGAGGAGCTTGTGTGAATGAAAAGGTGGAGAGAGAAGAAGGGGGTTGGGAGCAGAACAAGGGGAAGGAAGAGAAGGGGGTCTGGAGGGAGGACCACTGACAGGGAAGACAGACAGACAGGCGTATGGCTCGGCAGCCTCAGGAGGAAGAGGAGCAAGTCAGAATCCACCAACGGGAGAGACGCTTGCAGGAAGAGCGTGCGGGATCTCGCCTTCATGGCATTGCAGAGACAACGTTCTTCATCAGGCTCAGTCCACTCGAGTAATTTTGAGGGCAGCATGGATCCAGGAACATGCTGGGAGAGGAGGCTAAGGCAGGGAACCAGCCAGACATGGTCTCCGAGCCCCGGGGCCTCCATTCCAGCAGAGGAGGTGCACCCTCAACAGGCCACTGTGTGGTGGGTTTAGAACCTGAGCTGTGGGAAGAACAGAAGGAGAGGCCCAGAGGGCCACGGAAGTTCAAGATGGTCTGCGAAGCATGAAAGGTTTATTTAGGGATGAAGGCCTGCAGGGAAAAAGGGAGGGACCAGCAGACAGGCCCTGAGGAGAGTAGAGGGGAACTCTGGCGAGGGCAGAGGCCAGCCCTGCAAGACCTTTCAAGCCATATGGAAGATTTTGACTTTGGTTCTAGGAAAAGTTCATTAGTTCAGAGGTTCATTAGTTCAGTGGTTCATTTAGCCCACAGAATGGTTTTAATTCGACCAATAATCAGTTACTGGGTGGAAGATGGAGAAAGCATGGGCATGGAAGAGATCAACTGGAAAGGTACTTATGTTAGACCAAGGAAGAAATGATGATAGTTGAACTCTTTTTGCAGTAGGATGGACAGCAGAATGCAAAGGCTTTGATGGAATGAGTCAAAACGACTGGGAGAAGCTGGGAGTGTTTCGGGTTCCCGTACCCCGGAACTGCACCGCCATCACTGGAATGAGGGCAACTGGAGAACCAGGCCTGGGAGGAAGGCCCGGAGCTCAGGAAAGGGTCTGTGAGGCAGCTCAGTGCAGATGTTAGAGAGACAGTTGGGTACACGAAGCTGGCGATCCAGGCCACATCCATTCCCCTGGGAGGGATTGGTACACAAATATGCAGCAGCGTGTGTCTATGGCCGAGACCACCCAGAAGGAGCAGGAAGACAGACCAGGAAAGTGCCTGGGGGGAACTACAACATTTAAAAGCTAGCAGATGCAGCTCATTCTATGAGGCCACCATCACCCTGGTACCAAAACTAGACAAAGATATTACAAAAGAGGAAAAATAGAGGCTGGTATTACTGGTGAACATAGACATACAAATCCTCAACAAAATACATGCAAGCCAAATCCAACAACACATTAAAAGGATCATACACTATGATCAAGTGGGATTTATCCCAGGGATTCAAGGATTCCTCAATGAATGCAAATTAATGTGATATATCATATTAACAAACTAAATAAAAACCATATGATCATCTCAATAGATGCAGAAAAAGCTTTTGACAAAATTCAATGCCCATTTATGATAAAAAAAAAAAACTGTCCAGAAAGTGGGCACAGGTAATTATTATATTACCTCAACATAATAAAGGCCATATATGACAAACCCACAACTAACATCATTCTCAGTGGTGAGAAACTGAAAGCATTTCCAATAAGGTCAGGAACAAGGCAAGGGTGTTTACTCTCACCACTATTCAGCATAGATTTGGAAGTCCTAGCCACAGCAGAGAAGAAAAAGAAATGAAACAAATCTAAACTGAAAGGAAGAAGTAAAACTATCACTGTTTGCTGATGACAAGATACTAAACAACACGACCCTAAAGACACTACCAGAAAACTACTAGAGCCCACCAATGAATTTGGTAAATTTGTAGAATTATAAAAATACACAGAAATCTGTTGCTTTCCCATATACTAACAATGAGAGATCAGAAAGAGAAATTAAGGAAACAATCCCATTTACCATCACATCAAAAAGAATAAAATACCTAGGAATAAACTTACCTAAGGAGGCAAAAGACCTGTATTCAGAAAACTATAAGATGCTGAAAAGTGTGAAAGTGAAAGTGTTAGTAGCTCAGTCATGTCCAATTCTTTGTGAGTCTATGGACTGTAGCCTGCCAGGCTCTTCTGAACTTGGGATTCTCCAGGCCAGAATACTGGAGTGAGTTGCCATGGCCTTCTCCAGGGGATCTTCCTGACCCAGGGATTGAACCCAAGTCTCCTGCATTGCAGGCAGATTCTTTACCATCTGAGCCATCAGGGAAGCCCCATAAGATGCTGATGAAAGAAATAAAAAATGACACATACAGAAGGAGAGATATATCATGTCATTGTCAAAATGACTGTACTATCCAAAACAATCTATGGATATAAATGCAATTTCTATCAAATTAACAAAGGCATTTTTCATAGAATTAGAACAAAAACTTTAAAATTTGTATGGAAACACAAAAGACCCTGAATAGCCAAAGCAATTTTGAGGAGGGAAAATGGAACTGGAAGAATCAGCCTCCCTGACTTCAGACTTTACTACAAAGTCACAGTAATCAAAATAATATGATTCTGACACAAAAACAGAAATATAGATCAATGGAATAGGACAGAAAGTCCAGAGATAAACCCAAGCACCTATGGTCACCTGATCCATGACAAAGGAGGCAAGACTATACAATGGAGAAGAGACTGTCTCTTCAATAAGTAGTGAGGGAAAACTGGGTTGCTACATGTAAAATAATGAAATTAGAACACCTCCTAACATCATACACAAAAATAAACTCAAAATGCATTAAAGACATAAATGTAAGTCTGGATACTATAAAACTCTTAGAGGAAAACATAGGCAGAACACTCTCTGACATAAATTACAGCAAGATCTTTTTTTGATCCACCTCCTAGAGTAACAAAAATAAAAACAAATATAAATAAATAGGGCCTAATTAAACCTAAAAACTTTCGCAAAGGAAGCCACAAACACAATGAAAAAAAAAAAAACACAAAATGGGACAAAGTATTTGCAAAGTGATTGACAAAGGATTAATCTCCAAAACATACAATCTGCTCATGCAGCACCTTATTAAAATAACACAGAACCCAATAAAAAATGGGAAGAAGACCTGAATAAGCATGTCTCCAAGAAGACATATAGACGGCCAAAAAGCACATGAAAAGATGTCCAACATCACTGTTTACTAGAAAAACGCAAATCAAAAGTACAATGAGGTATCACTTCACACCAAAAGTACAATGAGGTATCACTTCACACCAGTCAGAATGGCCATCATCAAAAAATCTACAAACAAGAAATGCTGGAGAGGCTGTGGAGAAGGAACCCTCCTATCCTGCTGATGGGAATGTAAACTGTTACAACCATTATGGAGAACAGTAGGGATATTTCTTTACAAAACTAAATATAGAAGTACCAAATGATACAACAATCCTACTTCTGGGCACATATCCAGAGAAAACCATAATTCAAAAAGATAAATGTACCCAGTTACCCAGTTATTCATTGCAGCACTATTTACAATAGTCAAGATATGAAAGCAACCTAAGTGTCATTGACAGAGGAATGGATAAAGAAGATGTGGAACATATATATATATATATATATATATATATATATATATATATATATATATATATATATATATATATATATATATATATATATATATATATATATATAATGGAATATTACTCAGCAGTAAAAAAGAATAATGCCATTTGCAGCGAAATGGATGGGCTTACAGACTGTCATACCGAGTAAAGTCAGACAGAGAAAGACAAATATCATATGATATCACTTATATGTGGACTCTAGAAAAATGTTACAAGTGAAGTTATTTACAAAACAGAAATAAGAGTCACAGATGTAAAAAAATAATCTATGGTTACTAGGGGGAAAAAGGCAGGGGAGGGATAAATTGGGAGATTGGAATTGACATATACACACTACTATATATAAAATAGATAACTAGTAAGGACCTACTGTATAGCTTCCCTACAGGGAATTCTCAATACTCTGTAATGCCCTATATGGGAAAAGAATCTATCTAGAAAAGACTAGATATATGTATACCTGTAACTGATCCACTTTGCTGTACACCTGAAACTAGACAGCATTGTAAATCAACTAGACTCCAATAAAAATTAAAAAAAGAAAAAACTTGCAAGAGGCAAACAGCTGGCAAAGATAATGAGAACGCTGTGGCTAAAGAAGCAGGGGGAAATGGGACCAGGGAAGAGGGGGCGTTTATGTAGGCGAAGTAAAATCTAGAAGGACGAAGACAGAAAGTTGTCTGCTGAACTTAATGGCCCGGGAGGCTCTTCAGCCAAGGCTGCTTTGGCGGAGCTAGGGGAGAAGACTGAGGAGCCGGGTGGGAGTACCCCGATGGGGCCCAGGGAGGGTTCTTTCAGGGAGTCTGGCTGTGAATGGAGGAGAGAGATGGCTGCAGCGAGGGTGGCGAAAGGAGGCTTGAGAGAGTTATTTGACAGCAGTGTTGGAAGCTGTGGCCTCATGAATAAGCCCAGGGCTGAGGCCCAGAGTCATGAAGGAGCCCAAATTCCCATTTCAGAGGGCAGTCAGCTCTGGGGCCACCCACCCTATCGCAGAGATGCCTGGGCAGGAACACGGCTGCAGAGCACTCTGCCTCACACGAGCACCATCAACCAGGCTCATGTCAGAGTGCTCCGAGCGAAAACAGGAGAGTCCCTCCTCTCCTCCCTGGCAGGGCTGGCCAGGGAGCCTTCTCTCCTGGAGGTCGGGGGAGGCGCCCCCCACCCTGCGCCTCTGGCGCCGGCAGCCAGGATGGAGAGTGCGGGAGGATGCCGTGGGGATGTGAGCCTGATGCTGATCACGCACATGGAGCCTGGACCAGAGAGCACCCTGGAAGGAGCTGAAGAGAAGGGAGTTGGGGGTGGGGGAATCATAGGCAAGAAAGTAGAACATTCTAGAAATGAGAGTGCTGGAGAGGAGCATTTAAGAACAGCCATCTGTGCCTCCTACTCTCCCGCCATCACTGGGGACAGCCGTACCCCACACTGACCAGCCGGAAGGGGCTCGCGTCTCGCCCCGGAAGGGCTTACCCTCTGCGTAGAGCAGCTGGTACTTGACGGAGATCTGAGACTTGCCCCCCGCCTCCGCCTTGCAGTAGACCACCCCCTGGTGGCCGGAGTGCGGCTGCAGATACACAAAGCCTCTCTTCAGGTCGTAAACGATGTCGGTTCCGTTGGCCGGGATCTCCTTGGCCGGGAACTCCCTGTGGAGGGTGACCTTAGCCGACAGGACGGTCACTCGGCAAGGAACCACAGCCTGCCTGTCTGGGTTCAGGTAGACGACATCAAAGTGACTGGGAGAAGGTACGAAGAGTTCACCTTTCTCTGCAAAGGGAAAGACACGGGCTCATTTAGTCTGGAGAGGAGGGTGAGAACACTTAAAGGGATACTTACATATTCAGGGCACAAAGATCCGAGGGGATTGGCAGTGTACTTCAAACATGGAGTCCTTAGGAATTGAAAAGGCTATTCCATTCTAAAGGAGATCAGTCCTGGGTGTTCTTTGGAAGGAATGATGCTAAAGCTGAAACTCCAGTCCTTTGGCCACCTCATGCGAAGAGCCGACTCCTTGGAAAAGACTCTGATGCTGGGAGGGATTGGGGGCAGGAGGAGAAGGGGACAACAGAGGATGAGATGGCTGGATGGCATCACCGACTCCATGGATGTGAGTTTGAGTGAACTCCAGGAGTTGGTGATGGACAGGGAGGCCTGGCGTGCTGCGATTCATGGGGTTGCAAAGAGTCGGACACGACTGAGAGACTGAGCTGAACTGAACTGAACTGAAGGGCTTCCCTGGTAGCTCAGACAGTAAAGAACCTGCCTGCAATACAGGAGAACTGGGTTCCATCCCTGGGTGGGGAATGTCCCCTGGAGAAGGGAATGGCAACCCACTCCCGTATTCTTTCCTGGAGAATCCCGTGGGCAGAGGAACCTGGCAGGCTACCATCTGTGGGGTCACAAAGAGTCAGACAGGACCGAGCAGCTAACACTTTCTTTCACTCTCATTTTAATACATTACTGACCAGAGGATTTTTGCAGAAACTAATGCCTGTGGCCATCGATGTGGGTAACAAAAGATGTATTAATATGTCTCTGGTCAGTAAATTATTTAAAAAAAAATGAGTTTCCTTTTTTGGATGAAGGATATTACTGCCTATCCTCTTGAAGGAAACAAAATCAGTATTAATTCAAGCCCAAATCAGGCCCACTGGTTTACCCCACTGAGGAAGCAGTGAAGGAGATTGGTTTCCTTGTGCTAAGAGCAGTTTTAACACCTAGGAACCGTCTGCCATGTCTCCAGAGAGGTCAGCCCCACAGCCCTTGCTCAGTAACTGGGAGGGACTTCCCTGCTCAGCAGAGCCTCTGAGATGGGCCCAATGTGGTGCCGGTGTCTTCACAGCCCAGAGGACCTCCTTTCTGCCCAAGGTCAGTGGAAAGAGAATTAACCAGGGACACTCAAGGAGCCAGCTAGTCTCAGGTTCTGAGCTCTGTCTTGGCGGCCACTGGGCTGGGGACCTTCAACCTGTTTCTTACATTCTACCTGTTTCCTGAGGAATCACCTTGCATGTTCTTTAAGCTCTCGATGGTGGCATTATTTTTTTCCTTTTCAGTTAAGGCATGTGGGATCTAGTGCCCTGAGCAGGGACGGAACCCAGGCCTGCTGCACTGGGAGCGAAGAGTCTTAGCCACTGGACCACAGAGAAGTTCTGATGATGGCATTTTTATCCTAGAGAAATGAGAACTGGTCTCCCTGTACTTTGCTCAGCACAGTCAAGGGACTCTGGATTGTGGGGGGTGTCTTTTTGTTTGGGGCATGAAACATTAAATACGTTGTTTTCTGGATCATTCCATGAGAGATTATAGTGATTGCTAAGAGAAATCGTTGAACTGAATCACACCCCAACCTTTGTTAAATAGTCTCCTATGTTTTTCAACCATATTTCTGAAACAGTTATTCTTGGCTTGCTTCACTAGCCTTTGTGTCCTAGTTGTATGACTTTGTTTTTTACATTCAGAATAGAATTCTCGGACACAATAGCAAATGCCGTCATGGGCCAAGAGTTCTTTGCCTATAAGTATTATAATATTTTTAATAATACCAGCTTCTCTAATGTGGAATCATGGCTCAGGAAATCTCCACCTTTTGTAAGACTTTCCATCAGGCCAGGCAGTTGGCGCCACTTCATAATATGTTGCGTTTCAGGCTTGGGCAAGTCTACCTCGGTCAAAATCTTACCTAACACCCCTGTGTTCAAATGGAGTAAGTCCATGTGGCCTTGTATGTGTCACTTCATCTCTCTGTGCTTCAGTATCCCTGTTTCTAAAGAGAAAAATCTGGAGCATTTGTATTAAAGATCTCTTTGTCAGTCTGTTCAGTTCAGTCACTCAGTCATGTCCGACTCTTTGAAACCCCATGGACTGTAGCACACCTGGCTTCTCTGTCCATCACCAACACCTGGAGCTTGCTCAGACTCATGTCCATTGAGTCCACTGATGCCATCCAACCATCTCATCCTCTGTCATCCCCTTCTCCTCCTGCCTTTAATCTTTCCCAGCATCAGGGTCTTTTCCAGTGAATCAGTTCTTTGCATCAGGTAGCCAAAGTATTGGAGTTTCAGCTTCAGCATCAGTTCTTCCAATGAATATTTAAGAGTTGATTTCCTTTAGGATTGACTGGTTTGATCTCCTTGCAATCCAAGGGGCTCTCAAGAGTCTTCTCCAATACCACAGTTCAAAAATATCAATTCTTCAGCACTCAGCTTTCTTTATAGTCCAACTCTCACATCCATTCATGACTACTGGAAAAACCATAACTTTGATTATACAGACCTTTAAAGGCAAAGTAACGTCTCTGCTTTTTAATATGCTATCTAGGTTGGTCATAACTTTTCTTCCAAGGAGTAAGCATCTTTTAATTTCATGGCTGCAGTCACCATCTGCAGTGATTTTGGAGCCCAAGGAAGTAAAGATATCTTTTTAGCAAATATTTAAGGAAGGTGTGATTGTAAGATTCAGAAATAACTTTTGTTTTAAGGTTTTGTACAGGAATCTGACCCCTTCATGAATCACAGCCTTGTCGTGCAAAGGGGTTTGTATAACTCAATGAAGCTATAAACCATGCCTTGTAGGGCCACCCAAAATGGATAGGTCATGGTGGAGAGTTCTGACAAAATATGGTCCATGGAGCAGAGAATGGTAAACCACTCCAGTATACTTGCCATGAGAACCCCATGAACTGTATAAAAAGGCAAAAAGATATGACACTGAAAGGTGAGCCCTCCCAGGTCAGAAAGTGTCCAATAGGCTACTAGGAAGAGTGAAGGATAATTACTAATAGCTCCAGAAAGAATGAAGCATCTAGGCCAAAGTGGAAACAACACTCAGTTGTGGATGTGTCTGGTGATGAAAGTAAAATCTGATGCTGTAAGAACAGTATTGCATAGGAACCTGGAATGTTAGGACCATAAATCCAGGTAAACTGGACATGGCCAAGCAGGAAATGGTGAGTGAACATTGACATCTTAGAAATCAGTGAACTAAAATGGACGGGAATGGGTGAATTTAATTCAGATGACCATTATCTCTACTACTGTGGACAAGAATCCCATAGAAGAAATGGAGTAGCCCTCAAAATCAACACAAGAGTCCAAAATGCAGTACTTAGGTTCATCCTCAAAAAACAACACAATGATTTCAGTTCATTTCCAAGGTAAACCATTCAACATCACAATAATCCAAGTCTATACCCCAATCACTGATGCTGAAGAAGCTGAAGTTGATCAGTTCTGTGATGACCTAGAAGACCTTCTAGAACTAACACCGAAAAAAAGAGATGTCCTGTTCATCATAGGGGACTGGAATGCAAAAGTAGGAAGTCAAGAGATACCTGGAGTAACAAGCAAGTTTGGCCTTGGAATACATAATGAAGCAAGGCAAAGGCTAACAGAATTCTGCCAAGAGAAAGCACTTGTAGCAAACACCCTTTTTTAACAACACAAAAAACAACTTTACACATGGATATCACCAAATAGTCAATCCTGAAATCAGATTGATTACATTCTTTGCTGCCGAAGATGGAAAAACTCTATACAGTCAGCAAAAACAAGACGGGGAGCTGACTGTGGCTCAGATCATCAGCTCCTCATAGCAAAATTCAGGCTTAAACTAAAGAAAATGGGGAAAACCACTAGGCCAGTCAGGTATGACTTAAATCCCCTATGAATATACAGTGGTGGTGATGAATAGATTCAAGGGACTAGATCTAGTAAACAGAGTGCCTGAAGAACTATAAATAGGGGTTTGGAATATTGTACAGGAGGCAGCGAACAAAACCATCCCAAAGAAAAAGGAATGCAAGAAGGCAAAGTGGTTGTCAGAGGAAGCTTTATAAATAGTTGAGGAAAGAAGAGAAGTGAAAAGCAAGGGAGGAAGGGAAAGGTATACCCAACTAAGTGCAGAGTTCCAGAGAGTAGCAAGAAGAGACAAGATGGCCTTCTTCAATGAACAGTGCAAAGAAATAGAGGAAAACAGCAGAACGGGAAAGACTAGAGATCTCTTCAAGAAAACTGGTAAAATCAAAGGAATATTTCATCTAAAGATGGGCACAATAAAGGACAGAAATGGTAAAGACCTAAAAGAAGCAGAAGAGATCAAGAAGAGATGGCAAGAATACCTAGAAGAACTACACAAAAGAGATCTTAATGACCCAGTTAACCATGACGGTGTGGCCACTTACCCAGAGCCAGACATTGTGGCGTGTGAAGTCACGTGGGCCTTAGGAAGCACTGCTGCCAGTAAAGTTAGTGGAGGTGATAGAATTCCAGCAGAGCTACGTAAAATCCTACAAGATGGTGCTATTAAAATGCTGCACTCAATCTGTCAGCAAATTTAGAAAACCAGCAGTGGCCACCAGACCGGAAAAGGTCAATCCTCATCCCAGTTTCCAAGAAGGGCTACTGCTGCTGCTAAGTCACTTCAGTCGTGTCCGACTCTTAGCGACCCCATGGACTGTAGCCCACCAGGCTCCTCCATCCATGGGATTTTCCAGGCAAGAGTACTGGAGTGGGGTACCATTGCCTTCTCCTGTTCAAACCACCAGACAATTGCACTCATCTCCCATGCTAGTAAGGTTATGCTCAAAATCCTTCAAGCTAGACTTCAGCATTATGTGAACTGAGAACTTCCAGATGTTCAAGCTGGTTTTGGAAAAGGCAGAAGAACCAGAGATCAAACTGTCAACATCCGTTGGATCATAGAGAACGCAAGGGAATTGCAGAAAAACATCTACCTTTGTTTCATTGACTATGTTAACGTCTTTGTGTGGATCACAAAAAACTGTGGAAAATTCTTAAAGACATGGGAATACCAGACCACCTTACCTGCCTCCTGAGAAGCCTGTATACAGGTCAAGAGCAAACAGTTAGAACTGGACATGGAGCAACAAACTGGTTCCAAATTGGGAAAGGAGTACGTCAAGGCTGTATATTGTCAGCCTGCTTATTTAACTTATATGCAGAGTACATCATGTGAAATGCCAGACTGGATGAAGCACAAGCTGGAATCAAGATTGTGGAGAGAAATATCAATAATCTAATATACACAGAAAACACCACCCATATGACAGAAAGTGAAGAGGAACTGAAGAGCCTCTTGAGGATGAAGGAAGAGAATGAAAAAGCTGGCTTAAAACTCAATATTAAAATAACTAAGATCATGGCAAACAAAGGAGGAAAGGTGGAAGCAGTGACAGATTTCCTCTTCTTGGGCTCTAAAATCACTGAGGATGGTGACTCTAGCCATGAAATTAGAAGACAGTTGCTTTTTGGCAAGAAAGCTATGACAAAGCTAGACAGTGTGTTAAAAAGAAAAGATATCGCATTCCTGATAAAGGTCCATATAGTCAAAGCTATGGTTTTTCCAGTAGTCATGTATGGATGTGAGAGTTGGACCATAAAGTAAGCTGAGCACTGAAGAATTGATGCTTTTGAACCATGGTGCTGGAGAAGACTCTTGAGAGTATCCTGGACTGCAAGGAGATCCAAAGAGTCCATCCTAAAGGAAATCAGTCCTGAATATTCATTGGAAGGACTGATGCTGAAGCTGAAACTCCAATATTTTGGCCACCTGATACAAAGAACTGACTCATTGGAAAAGACCCTGAATGCTGGGAACGATTGAAGGCAAGAGGAGAAGGGGATGGCAGAGGATGAGATGGTTGGATAGCATCACCAAATCAATGGACATCAGTTCAGTTCAGTTCAGTTCAGTCGCTCAGTTGTGTCCGACTCTTTGCAACCCCATGAATCACAGCACACCAGGCCTCCCTGTCCATCACCAACTCCTGGAGTTCACTCAGACTCATGTCCATCGAGTCAGTGATGCCATCTAGCCATCTCATCCTCTGTCTTCCCCTTCTCCCAATCCCTCCCAGCATCAGAGTCTTTTCCAAGGAGTCAACTCTTCGCATGAGGTGGCCAAAGTACTGGAGTTTCAGCTTTAGCATCATTCCTTCCAAAGAAATCCCAGGGCTGATCTCCTTCAGAATGGACTGGTTGGATCTCCTTGCAGTCCAAGGGACTCTCAAGAGTCTTCTCCAACACCGCGGTTCAAAAGCATCAATTCTTCGGCGCTCAGCCTTCTTCACAGTCCAGCTCTCACATCCATCCATGAACTTAGTCAAACTCCAGGAGATGATGAGGGATAGGGAACCCTGCAGTGCTACAGTCAGTGGGGTCTCAAGGAGTCAGGCAAGACTTGTCAACTGAACAACAACAGAAATCTGAACCAATGTGCAAAGCCAGTAGAATAAGCAAATAATTTGAATTTCAGAACGCAAAAATGAGGCCTTACTTCCTGTACTGTAATCCATGTTTTGAAAGAAGGAACCACACCAGTTGCTTTAACCAATAGAAAAATAAAATGTATTTGCCAAGTGAATGGAGTAAGCAAGGCTGCAGGAAAAATATGTGAATGAGTAAGCAAATTATTATCTATAAATTAAATCTGTCCAATTTTCAATTATTCATTCCTGGACATTTATTGAGCATATATATTTTTTATTAATTCAGCTGAATTGCTGTAACTTGATAAATTACAAAAATTTAATTTCTTTTAAAGTAAAAAAATCTGCCATTAGTAGAATACATGTACCCAAAAAAAAGTGTGTTCAAGTTTATATTTAGAACTATAGATCACAAATGCCTCTACAAATATGCTTGGTATCTACTCAAGTGGATGACATACATTGCTTTAAAAAAACAAAACACATGGAAACGTAAGAGTTTTAAAAAATTAGTTAATAGGCGATAAACTAAAATCCAAATGATAACAAACTCCACACTTGGTAAAATGCTGGTTCATATGGTTTTACCACATGTGTAAACTGGAGCCCATGCCTCTTACTATGAGGAAGCCCTGCTGCTAGTAATGTTTCCCCCCACCCCCCAGCCTTGATCTGGGAGCTGGTTACATGATCTGGGAGGTGGTTAACTTAAGGATCATTCACTGAGCTGCAGAGTTGTGATTTGTGTATTTCCCTTAATATAAGTCATACTTCAATACAAAGTTAGAGCAGGGGAGAAAAAACTCTCTGAGAGCCTCCTGGATGAAGACTGAATACAAATATAACTTTGTAGCAGTTGGTCAATCAAAAATTGCACAAATTAACAGTCAAAAGAAGCTTCACAGTGTTTACAAGCAAACTCTAGGAAAAATACACACTTAATGGATGCCAGGTTTCTCTGTGTGGGTGGTGGGGAAACACATGTTCTGAGAGACTCCAGAGCCAATAGCTTCCATAACAGCCCATCTTGGTTCTCTAACGCCTGAGAAGACAAATTGCTAAACCCTATCCTGAAAATTCAACTGGATTGTCAGTGTTGAGGAATAAGAAAACAATGCAATCCATTCAGTCACAGCTCTGATGCAGGTTTTTTTGAAAGTTGAAATGTTGATTTTTCAGCCTTCCTGTGATACCCAAAAGGGCTTCCATAAATTAAGAATGAGGATCTGCCTCCAGAACTCAGAGAACCTATTACTCAATGAAACTTTCTGCTCAGAGTTAGGTCTTCAGTTCAAAAATCTCAGTTTTAATAACCATTATTTGGGGAAGACAAAACAGTGCTAATCACAACAAAGAATTTTCATTCTGCGATTTGAAACATGGTATCAGTCCTTGTCCAGAATAACAGGTCCCATGAGGCTTAATTAATCTTTCCACTGCTGTTTCCTAGTGTGGTACCATTCTATGGGCACGTGGGCACTTCTGGGTGGTGCAATCCAGAATGAGGCTCAGAAGCAATGGCCATAAACACCTGTCAGCAATTCTGACGTTGCCCGTTATGCTAGCTTATGTGTGTCTGTCAATCTTTCCATCACCTTGTCTTAAAAATAGGTTAAGGGACTTCCCTGGTGGTCCAGCAGCTAGGACGCCACAGTCCTAACGCAGGGGGCCCAGGTTTGATCCCTGGTCAGGGGACTAGATCCCACATGCTACAACTAACAATTTACTTGCTGCAACTAAGACCCAGCACAGTAGTCAGTCAATCAACAAGTCACCTGATCAATCACTCACTCAATGGGTTAAGGCAGTAAGAACACTGGATCCTGGACCAGAAGAAAGGGATCTGACTCTTCACTCTGCCACTTGAAGTCAATGAATGTGGAATAAGTCACCTTGCCCTGTTGTATCGTAGCATCAGCATTATTATTTCTAGTGTGCAGAGTCGCTCAGTTATGTCCAGCTCTTTGCAAGCCCATGAACTGTAGCCCGCCAGACGCCTCTGTCCATGGGATTTTCCAGTCAAGAATACTAGGGTGGGTTGCCATTCCCTCCTCCAGAGGATCTTCCCAACCCAGGGAGCGAACCTACATCTCCTGTGTCTTCTGTATCATAGGCAGATTCTTAACCCACTGAGCCATCCGGGAAGCTTCCCTGATTATTTCTAAAAAAGAGATAATTTGGTAGCTTCTTCTAATTTCCTCAGAGCATTGTGGAAATTAAATGAGATGCACGTGTCTCCAGAATCACAGAGCACTCTGCTGATGTATCTACTCACCAGAGAGGAGCTCTTTGGGCAGGATGGGAGAACGTGTGAGGCTTTGCTGAAGTGTTCATTAAAGGTCAAAGCCTATGGTTACCTGAGCTGTAGATCTGAGTCACTGGAAATCTACAGGTACAACAGATGGATTCAGGATGTAGACACACCTCACGACAGAGCCTGCCCAGACACTAAGGAGGCCTCCTGGCTTCACCTGAAACGCCTTGGACACCAGCAGCACCAGGGCATGGCATTTGAAAGATTCCAGAAAGCTGTCCCTGACCTCTGAACCTTGTTGGAGAACATCTTCCCCAAACTTTAGAATATAGAGAGCTCGGCAGCAGAAAAGGCTGGCAAGCCATTCTGCAGTGCCTGCTTCTCCAAGTGCAGTTCCACCTGGCAGACCTGGCCCTGGCCCTGCAGGGGAGGAAAGGCCCCTGACCTGCAGAGTTTCAAGGGCCTTGGTGTGTCCACCGAGGACTGACACTCGGGCGCAGGTGTCAGGGTTGGAGCCACTCCAGCCCGTGGAACGCTGCCCCAAACCTCAGCTCGTGGTGCTCTCAAGGACAAACTCAGGGAGACCGTTAGCCAGGCCTTCTCTGACAGTGGCAGTTCCAGAAAGGAGGTCACCAGAGATTGTGAGAGTGCAGTGACTGGACATCTACAGCCATGCTATGCAACAGAGCTCTCTGTGCTGATGGCTGTTCTGCCTCCACTGTCCAGGAGGGTAGCCACTGGCCACAGGTGCCAATGAAGCACTTGAAACATGGCAACTGTCACTGAGAAATTGAATTTTTAACTTTGTTTAATTTAAAAGAATTTTAAAAATATATTTGTATAGCCTTGGCATGGGAGAGATTTTTTTGGGGGGTGCTGTGCCTCATGGCATGTGGGATCTTAGTTCCCTGACCAGGGGTTGAACCTGCATTCGAAGCACAGAGTCTTAACCACTGGGCTGCCAGAGAAGTCTCGGCCTTGTTTAATTTTAACTAATCCCCAATGACATTTGAATAGTCACACACGCCTCAACTTCAAATCCATAGTCTCAAATCCACGCCCATACCGTTTTCTTTCCCTTGACATCAGTCAGTCAGTTCAATCACTCAGTCATGCCCGACTCTTTGCAACCCCATGGGCTGCAGCACACCAGGCTCCCGTGTCCATCACCATCTCCTGGAGCTTGCTCAAACTCATGTCCATTGAGGCGGTGATGCCACCAACCATCTCCTCCTCTGTCGTCCCCTTCTCCTCCTGCCTTCGATCTTTCCCCTGACATAGCAGATCAGTTATTAAGGTTTATGCGTGTGTGTGCTTAGTTGCTCAGTCATGTCCGACTCTCTGTGACCCCATGAACCTTTTCCTGCCAAACTTCTCTGTCCGTGGGGATTCTCCAGGCAAGAATACTGGAGTGAGTTGCCATTTCCTTCTCCAGGGGATCTTCCCAATCCAGGGACAGAACCTGCATTTCTTAAACCTCATGAATTGGCAGGCAGATTTTTTATCACTTAGTACACTACAAGTCTGCTGGCTGCCGTACTGGACAATGCAGGTACAGACTCTGGGACCAGACAGTTCTGGGTGCAAATCATGGTCCAGCCACTTCTTGCCATCTGACCTGAAAGACTTAACTTAATCTCCCTCAACCGCAGCTTTCTCATTGAAAAAAAGTACATATTAGTACTTACCCTAAAGAGTTATTGCAAGACTTACATGAAATAATTGATGTAAAGCCTGAGCTTTTCAGAGTCTGGGAAACAGGGAGTGTTTTCATTGTCTTTATCTGATAATCAGCAGACAGAGGGAACCTTTAATTTGGGTAAGTCCAGAAGTCTGGAGAGTTCTGCCAATGCAGCCAGCCTCTTACCTGTGAAGAAGATGTAGGTGGAGCCCGTCTTGGCCTCGTCCCTCCTGCAGACATAGCCAGTGCAGAGCTGTCCCCAGCAGCTGAACTCACCCGTGTCGGCCGCGGTGGAGTTGACCAGGGTCAGTTGGCCGTAGCGTTCATGCTGCTTCACACTGTCAACGAGAGCACAGCCGGTCACCGGGGCTGGGACCTGGCACCCATCTCTCTCCGCTCCATCGCCCTCACACATGAAGCCCCGAGGCTCTGGGCAGAGGGCCCTTCTTGGACGGCACTGATGAATCAAAGGGTGTACTGGGGAGAAAGTGTGTTGGGGTAGGTGAGGAGGCAGAGGGGAAAGCCTTTCTTAGAACTAGGCTAAGACAATAACATCTGACATCAATGACAATGACATTTTCTCAAGAGAAGACATTCTTTTTGACCCCAGAACTTAAGGGGTTTCCTTAAGTAAAATCACTGGTGTGCTGCAATGCAGCCACACACATTCAGCCACAAAGACTTGGGTGGGTGTTTTGCCTTCAGCTTTGGTTTCTAATGAGTTTATTTAACAGTAGTCAAAGTGAATGAAAGCGCACAGCATTATCTAGGATGCAAAACCTCTGTAATCAGTAAGAATAAGTCTCTGAACACAAGCTTGGAATCTTTGAGATGCTAAATTACTATATTTCAGATAAGAACTGCCCCTTAAGGAGATCAAATCAGTCCATCCTAAAGGAAATCAGACCTGAATATTCATTGGAAGGACTGATGCTGAAGCTGCAATACTTTGGCCACCTGATGCGAAGAGCCAACTCACCGGAAAAGCCCCTAATGCCGGGGAAGATTGAGGGCAGGAGGAGATGGGGATGACAGAGGATGAGATGGTTAGATGGCATCACCAATTCAATGGACATGAGTTTGAGCAAACTCTGGGAGATAGTGAAGACAAGGAAGCCTGGCATGTTGCAGTCCACAGGGTCTCAAAGAGTTGGACACGACTTAGCAACTGAACAACAAGGAAAAAATGCATTGGTTGCTAAGATGTGGAGCCCCAAGCATGCACCCACCTTTGGTCAAGTATTTAGAGCTTTGGGGCACTTTTCCTCTGGCCTCACACTGTTATTTCTACTTTTATTTCCTCATTTTTTATCTCTTATATTTTTATTGTGTTGCATGTGAATATACTTGCCAACCCCTTCAGGTCCTTGTTGAAATGAGAACAGAAAGAAATATGTATTATCTCTGGGATTAGCTGATTGTTATGATAATTCTCTGTATTATATTATGTTAGGAACCCATATGTATCATCCTTGGGTTTGACCCCCTCCTCTGCCTACCCTCTATGGCCTCAGCCTGTGAGGATTCCAAAATAAATGGTCCTAACTGAGGATGAATCTCCAATACCCACATGTCTCACCCCTCTGGGATCCACATACTTTTCTGACACAGTCGAGATTCTTCCGTTGTAGGTGGCAGTAACATCGGTAGTTTGGTCACCACTTTAAATTTAGCACACAGCACCCTGTCTGGCTGGTTGGTCTTCAACACAGCCTGTTCTGGCCTCTGCGGAATAGCTGCTCAGCCTACCAGTTCTGCCAGGAGGCGCCTCTGTACTCCCACTCCGCCAGTCAACTGCCTCCTTTCAACTGAACGGAAATCTCTCCTCCTTCAGGAAGCTTCTAATTAGAACCAACTCAGGAATCGCCCTGCTTTCTCCCAGTGACGTAACCGGCTCCCTCCCCCTCACCCATCCAATACCTCTGGCTTCCTGTTACTACAATGGATGGGGACAACTTTGAGGGCAGGGATACCGCCCTATTTGCTTTGTATTCTCCGAGCAACAAATCTGTGCACAACACAAAGCAAAAATTCTCTAGAAACGAGGAGACTGAAATGAAGTTGCACAACAGTGTTGGAACTGGAAAAAACCTTAAAAAGTAGGAGTCCAGTTCCCAATTTTGTGAATGAGGAGACCGAGTCTCAGAGAGCAAACAGGACTTTCCTGAGACCCACAGCTGGAGAACAGCTGAACAAGACTGTCTTTCTTAAATCAATTAATTGTGTGCCCAGTACCCACTCATTAGATGATAAATGCACCTAAGGCACTTGCTGCCACACCTGGTTCATTGCGCTATCCTAATTGTATCTTAATTACATACACAGGCAGATTAGTAGTAGTTACTGTGAATACTACAGATACACACACCCAAATTGGGGATGGCCCTCGGCACAAATAAAAGTGGCCCTCGAGGATATTACAACCCAGCTGAGGAGCTAAAACTAACAGTCATGAAGAGATCAGAGAGTAGCTAAAGTGATGCCCACAGCAAGAGCAGTAGAAATTCTGAGAAGGGATTCCTCACTGTGGGTGGGAAGGTTGAAGGCAGCGTTGAGGAGGAGGTGGGACAGGCTGGACTCTGAAAGGTGGGGTGGGGGGCCAGCAGGGGGCTGAAGGCTGAACTTGCCAGGCTGGGAGGGACCTGCTCTGTTCATATCACTGCATGTCCCTGGTGCGTGGTGGGTAGCAGGCACTTGATGACTTGGGGATTTAATCCACTAATCACAGAAGGAGATGGAGGGAGGGGGTGGCATTCACAGGGGAAGTGGTTGAGAACACTGAGGGGGTATACATGGTGCTCAGCAGGGAGCAGGGACCACCTTCAGATTTGGAGGTGGGGAGTAAGGGCCCCTCTTAGCCACTCCTAGCCAGTAGGGAGAATAGGCCATGGAGAGGAGAGAGGAGGAGGGAGAGTAGGGAGGGGAAGGAGGAGGAAGGGGAGGAGGGAGGGGGAAGGAGGGGAGTGGGAGGAGGGAGGAACAGGGAGGGGAGGGAGCGGAGAGAGAGGCTCTTACTGGGATGAACAGCCAGTGCTGGGGCCAGGCTGGGTGTCAGCAGTGGAACAGATGTGAAAACAAGCCTTGTTTTCTTGGGGAAGATTCACGAGAGACTGGGTATACAAGATGGAAGAAAGACACATGGATAAAAACCTCTCGGTTTGTATTTCCACATGATGGAAAGAATGGGGTTTTAACTAAAATGGCATAGCTGAGAAGAGAAAGGAGATGGGGGTGAGCAAGTTATACACTGACTGTTGGAGATTCTGAATTTATGGTAGTATGTGGGTCAGGTAAGTGTGGGTGTTGTGTGAATCACTGGAAATCCAGGCCAGGCACAGAGGAGTGAAACAGCTCTAGGTTTATTTTGGGGGGCACCATCTACAGGGGCTGCGAGCAGGGACTAAAGGAATGAGTGAACTCAGTGAGGAAAAGTGTGGACAGGAAAGGGAAGGCTAAGGACAAACTAGAGACAAACCAGGGGACCAGCAGGAAGAGAGAAGGGAGAAGGAGGGGAGAAGTAGAATCAGGAATGAAAGAAGAGTCAGGAGGGGATCACCAAGGAGAAACAGTCAAGAAATTGATGGTTAAACTCATCAGATGCTTTTCATTCTGATTCACGTCCTCCCCCACCCCCACACACACAGACACACACAGACACACACACAAGATGGCAGAATGAAAATCTTTGGCAACCAGAAGAGTAGTTTCAATTGTGGGGATGGAGTTTGACTTCAGCAGATAAAAGAGGAAAAGCTGGAGACAAAACGGAAGTGAGAGTTCCCAGGTGAACCATGGTATCAGGCCACAGTGCCAATATTTTGGCGACCTGATGTGAAGAGCCGACTCACTGGAAAAGCCTCCTGATACTGGGGAAGATTGAGGGCAGGAGAAGGGGATGACAGAGAATGAGATGGTTGGATGGCATCACCGACTCGATGGACATGAGTCTGAGCAAACTCCAGGAGGTGGTGAAGGACAAGGAAGCCTGGTGTGCTGCAGTTCATGGGGTCACAAAGAGTCAGGCACAGCAGCGACTGAACAAGATTCCCCATAGAGCTGTCACCTGGGGTACAAAGTCAGTAAGAGATCAATCAGTGTACTGAGCACCTTCTGTGCACTGAGCAGGTACTGGTACGGTAGTGATAGAAATTAGAAGATGCCATTTCTACCAGGAAAGAACCTGGGCACAGAAAAATGCAGCACCTGGGACTAACCCCAGCACCATGCTGTATCTTTAGCAGGACTGGGGGTGGGAGGAAGGAAATGCACTGGAAAACATTTCTGGATTTTTCCACCCCCTCTTCTGTGTCAACAATATAAAACAGGAAACAAATTATTTAGCAGGATTACAGTTTAAATGCCTGGGTTTAGAATGTCCATTTTTACTAATGGGATCACACAGTCCATGCGGCAGGACATCCAAGAGGTTAGGATGTGACCTCAGGCCTTTGGGGGCAGAGTCTGCCCTGAGTCCCAAAAAGCCCACTCCAAAGAGGCTTCAGTCGCAGACCCTCCCCTCCTCTCATAACCACTTCACAAACCGTCCCCCCAAAATGGAAGAAGTACAAGATGTGAAGTTTGAATGGAGCTTTTTTTTAAAAAAAAAAAAGGTGCTGTGACAAAACAGACTCACAGACATACAGAACAGATGTGGTTGCCAAGGGTGTGGGGGCTGGGGTAAGGGAGGGAAGAACTGGGAGTTGGAGGCTGGTATACACAAACTATTACACACAGGATGGATAAACAACAAGGTCCTGCTATAGAACACAGAGAACTATATTCACTATCCTGTAATAAACCATAATGGAAAAGAACATGAAAATGAATATACATGTATAACTGACACTTTGCTGTACCAAAGAAATTAACACAAGATCATAAATCAATTATACTTCAATAAATTTTTTTTAATTAAAAAAAATCATTCTGAAAAAAAAAGAGGTGCTGCCCTATGGTCACCTAATCTATGACAAAGGAGGCAAAGACAGCCAATAGAGACAGTCTTTTCAGTAAATGGTGCTGGGAAAATTGGACAGCTACATGTAAAAGAATGAAATTAGAACACCCTCCTATGGAGAAGGAAATGGCAACCCACTTCAGTATTCTTGCCTGGAAAAGTCCATGAACAGAAGAGCCTGTCAGGCTGCAGTTCATGGGGTTACATGACTGAGTATGCACGCATGATGAGGGTGGAGGGAAATGGGTTGGTAGCAATAAACTGGTAGAACTAAAAAAAAAAAAAAGGCCTAATACCATACACAAAAATAACTAAAATGGATTAAAGACCTAAATACAAAGCCAGACACTATAAAACTCTTTGAGAAAAACATAGGCAAAACATTCTTTGACATAAATCACAGCAAGATCTTTTTTTGACCCACCTTCTAGAGTATTGAAAATAAAAATAAATAAATAGGACGTAATTAAATGTAAAAGATTTTGCACAGCAAAGGAAACCATAAAAAGACAAAAAGACAACCTTCAGAATGGGAGGAAATATTTCCAAATGAAGCACCAAGGGATTAATCTCCAAAATATACAAACAGCTCATGCCGCTCAATATAAAAAAAATAAATAACTCAGCCAAAAAAAATGGGTAGAAGAACTAAACAGACATTTCTTCAGAGAGCTCATAGAGATGGCCAAGAAACACACAAAAAGATACTCAACATCACTAATTATTAGAGAAATGCAAATCAAAACTGCAATGAGGCTCACCCCACACAGGTCAGAATTGTCATCGTCAAAAAATCCACAGAGATGAAAGGGAAGACTCTACAACCAAGAATACCTAGCAAGACTCTCATTCGGCTCTGATGGAGAAATCAAAAGCTTTCCAGACAAGCAAAAGTTAAGAGAATTCAGCACCACCAAATCAGCTTTACAACAAATGCTAAAGGAACTTCTCTAGGCAGGAAACACAAGAAGAAAAAGACCTACACAAAATTAACCCAAAACCTTTAAGAAAATGGTAATAGGATCATGAAAGTGAAAGTTAGTCGTTCAGTCGTGTCCAAATCTTTGTGACCCCATGGACTGTAGCCCACCAGGCTCCTCCATCCACGGGGACTCTCCAGGCAAGAACACTGGAGTGAGTCTGCATTTCCTTCTCCAGGGGGTCCTCCCCATCCAGGAATCAAACCCAGGTCTCCCACATTGCAGGCAGACCTTTACCGACTGAGCCACCAGGGAAGCCACTAATAGGATCATACAAATCGATAATTACTTTAACTGTAAATGAATTAAATGCACCAGCTGAACAAAAGACTGGCTGAGCAGATGAGACTATGTGCATGTATGCACTTCCACTTACCATATCACTCTACTTAACCCCAGAACTGTATGTAATTATTTTATATTGTTAGTTTAATCCACTTTCCATTATTGTTTGCAAATGTAATTATCTTTTATTTTTTGTCTGGCTATTGATTGTGAAAACTGATAAACATCTTTTACTATTGTGATTATGTAACTATTATTCACTTAATCCCATCATATCATGATTGGTCAACAGAAAATAATAGAATTCTGTCTCACTAAAACTACCATTTAATAGAAAAAAGAGCATACTAACAGTAAAATATAGTAAAATAATTAGAAAAAATCAGGATATAAAGCCCCAGCTGCTTAATTAATGGGCCTGGAAGGAAGATGGACAGATGTACTCAGTAGAATGAACACCCACTGAGGTCAAGGCAGAGGTGGGAGAAGATGACGAATGATGTAGTTTCAGGGCAACTCCAACCTCTCAGGCGTGATCTGATGGTGATGGATATCTCCCCTTGCATCTTTAGAGAAAGCAAGAGTCTCCCAGTAGGATTTCTTTGACAGATGACAAGCTGACAGAGATAAGAAGGGGGCCAGATACCGGAGTGGGAACAGGGCGGCAAAGCAATGCAGGAGTCAGCCTGTTGTTTCCTTTCTGCAGGACTTGAGAGCTTTCCTGAGCCATTTGCTGGATCACATAATTCTCCCCCTATGCCATGCCCAGAGCATAACAAAATAATCAAATACAAAGAAGGATGTACACCATAAAGAAAAAATCCACAAACAATAAATGCTGGAAAGGATGTGGAGATAAAGGAAGCCTCCTATACTGTTGGTGGGAATGTAAACTGATGCAGCCACTGCAGAGAACAGTAGAGAGTTTCCTTAGGAAACTAAAAATAGAGCTACCATATGACCCAACAACTACAATCCTGGGCATATGCCTGGAAAAAAACAATTCGAAAAGGTACGTGCACCTCATTGTTTATTGCAGCACTATTTCCAATAGCCAGGACATGGAAGCAACAGAAATGTCCACTGACATACGAATGGATAAATAAAACGTGATACATATACACAGTGGAGGATTACTCAGGCAGCAAAAGGAACAAAAATGTGCCATTTCCAGAGATGTGGATGGAGTTACAGACTACCACACAATGTGACGTAAGTCAGAAAAAAGAGAAGCTAATATCACGTATTAACACATATATGTGGAACCTAGAAGAATGGCACAGATGATCTTATTTGCAAAGCATAAATAGAGACACAGACATAGAGACAAACCATAGAGACAGAGGGGTGGGATAACACTGTAATGACCTGAATGGGAAGGAAATCCAAAAAGGAGGGGCTATATGTATGTGGAGAGCTGATTCACTTTGATGTAACAGAAGAAAATAACAACATTGTAAAGCAACTACTTTGTAAAGCCACAGGAGAGGAAAAGGTCAGTTTTCATTCCAATCCCAAAGAAAGGCAATGCCAAAGAATGTTCAAACTACCTACAATTGTGCTCATTTCACACACTAGCAAGGTACGGCTCAAAATCCTTCAAGCTAGACTTCAACAATATGTGAACTGAGAATTTCAAGACATACAAGCTGGATTTAGAAAAGGCAGAGGAACTAGAGATCAGATTGCCAACATCCATTAGATCATAGAAAAAGCAAGGAAATTTCAGAGAAACATCTCCTGCTTCACTGACTATGCTAAAGCCTTTGACTGTGTGGATCACAAAAAACTGTAGAAACTTCTTAAAGATATGGAACACCAGACACTTTACCTGCGTCCTGAGAAACCTGTATGCAGTCAGCAAACAACAGTTAGAACCAGACATGGAAAAATGGACTGGTTACAAATTTGGAAGGGAGTACATCAATGCTGTATATTTTCACCTTGCTTATTTAACTTCTATGCAAAGTACATATGCAAAATGCTGGGCTGGATGAATCACAGTGGGGAATCAAGACTGCGGGGAGAAATATCAACAGCCTCAGATATGCAGGTGATATCATTCTAATGGCAGAAAGCAAAAAGGAACTGAAGAGCCTCTTGATGTTGATGAAAGAGGAGAGTGAAAAGGCTGGCTTAAAACTCAGTATTTAAAAACCTAAGATTATGGCATCTGGTCTCATCAATTCATGGCAAATAAATAGGGAAAAAGTGGAAGCAATGGCAGATTTTTTTCTTGGGCTCCAAAATCACTGCAGTCAGTAACTGCAGCCACAAAATTAAAAGTCGTTTGCTCCTTGGAAGAAAAGCTATGATGAACCTAGACATTGTATTAAAAAGCAGAGATATCACTTTGCCAACAAAGGTCCTATAATCAAAGCTATGGTTTTTTCAGTAGTCATGTGAGAGTTGGATCATAAGGCTGAATGCCAAAAAACTGATGTTTTCAAACTGCGGTGCTGCAGAAGACTGTTGAGAGTCCCTTGGACAGCAAGGAAATCAAATCAGTCATCCTAAAGGAATCATCTCTTAATATTCACTGGAAAAATGGATACTGAAGCTGAAGCTCTAATACTTTGGCCACCTGATGTGAAGAGCTGACTCATTTGAAAAGACCCTGATGCTGGGAAGATTGAGGGCAGAAGAAGGGGACGACAGAGAATGAGATGGTTGGATGGCATCACTGATTCAGTGGACGTAAGTTTGAGTAAGGTCCGGGAGTTGGTGATGGACAGGGAGGCCTGACGTGATGAAGTCCATGGGGTCACAGAGAGTCAGACACGACTGAGCAACTGAATGGAACTGAATAATTAGTGATGTTGAGCATACTTTCATGTATTTGCTGCCATCTGTATGTTTTCTTTGGAGAAATGTCTATTTGACTCTTCTGCCTATTTTGATTGGGTTCATTTGATATCAAACTGCATGAGCTGTTTGTGTATTTTGGAGATAAGCCCTTATTAGTTGCTTTGTTTGCAAGTGCTTTCTCCCATTTCTTTTAGGATTTATTATAGCGTGTGTGGGTATTTATTCATGTGCAAGTTCTGCAAGGTATTGTTAATAATTCTGTTCTGGATAGTGGTAGTGAAAGGTTAGGATGATCTGATTTTAAATTACCTCTATCAGATTTCTTTGCCTTTTTAAAATGTTAACCTTTCAATTTATTCACGTTGTAGTGTGGCTTTTCAATGTGTTTTTCCTAAAGTTTTTATGTTCTGGTGATTTGTGTTCCATATAATCTAATATTTTATTTTTCTTACTGTATTTTTGAAGTAATGAGCCTAAATCGGCTCCAATCAGGTACAAGCTTAAAGTCTGTTTCTTCTTTGTGGTCTTACCTTCTCTGTTTCTTCTCTGTCTCAGCTGCCTCCTCTAGGGGCTGGCCTGCCTTAGACACCTCAGCCAATCAGAGCCTCTTCTCCTTGAGGCCCGTGCACTGATTGGTCACCACAAGTAAGGGTGCTCTTCACTTGGGAACCTGGCTCTGCCCAAGGACTTCTCTTACTGCTTGATAGACAGTTGGCCTTTTGCTGGCAGAGCCCATTTCCTCTCCTTCCCCTTTACCCTTCACTTCTGCACTGTTATGGTTGAGAATCTGGTCCCGAGAGAATCTAGCACTGAGAGCCCTGTGTTATGCTTTCCGAGTCATCACAGCTGTGTGTGAATGTTATGAATGTAGGCCATTTAGCAGGCTGAGAGTCATCTTCCCTTGCCTTTTTCCATCTCTTTTCAGTCACTGTACAACCACCTGTGAGAAGTTAGAAAAAGCCAGGAATGAGTTGCAAATAGCTTATGAAGGATTTGTCCAGAAGTTAAACCAGCAGCACCAGACTGATCTAACAGAGCTGGAAAATCAGCTTAAAGAATTTTTCACCAGGGACCATGAAAGCTTCAGAACATCTGTCTTGAAGAAGCAGAGAAGTACAGAGCTCAACTGCAGGAGCAGGTCTGTACTTTTAGAACCTGAGCATGTGCTTGGCCATTGCTGTTAATTTGACTTCTGTTGTCTGATCAGGGTCTTCCTTTGATGACCTTCTTTGGATGTCCCTTGATGAATTTCTTTATAAGTTAAATAAATGAAACAACTTAAGTAATTTTTTTATGATCAAAGTAATGTATATATATCGAGTGAAAGACCAAAATAAAAAAGATAAAATTTAAACAATCCTTTAAAAATTTTAATTGAAGTATAGCTGTATAAGATTATATAAGTTACAGGATTACAATATAGTGATTCACAATTTTTAAAGGTTATACTCTAGTTATTATAAAATACTGGCTATACAGAAATAGTCACATAAGTAGAGGACAAACCTACAGTTACCAAGAAGGGGAAGGAGGGTTGGATGAATTGGAAGATTGGGATTCACAATTTTTAAATATCATAACTGTATAGAATATATAAATATTGACTGTATTATAAAATATTGACTGCATTCCCCATGTTGTATAATATATCCTTATGGCTTATTTTATACCTACTAGTTTGTATCTCTTATTCTCCTCCTCTTATATTACTTCTCCCCCTTCCCTCTGCCCACTGGTAACCACTAGTTCTCTATATCTGTGAGTCTGATTTTTTGTTAAAGTCACTAGTTTACTATAATTTTTGGATTTCACATATAAGTGATATTATAGTCTTTTTCTTTGATTTATTTCACTTAGCATAGTAACTTCCAAGGCCATCCATGTTGCTGCAAATGAAAATTTTCATTCTTTTTTTGATGCTTCAGTGGTATCCACTGTGTCTGTGCATATATATACGTCAGCAGAGGCCTAATGACAGTGTCTGTCAGTTTAAAGGGTGACATGGATGCACACAGGGGAGAGCACACAGTGAACTCCTTCACTGTAGGTTTGCTTTGTAACTCAGTCCAGACCATCTTAAGTTGGCTTAAAACTCAGCATTCAAAAATCGAAGATCATGGCATCTGGTTCCATCGCTTCATGGCAAACAGAAGGGGAAAATGTGGACGCCATGACAGATTTTATCTTCCTGGGCTCCAAAATCACTGGAGACAGTGACTGCAGCCAAGAAATTAAAAGATACTTGCTCCTAGGAGGAAAAGCTATGATGAACCTAAACAGCATCTTTAAAAGCAGAGATATCACTTTGCTGACAAAGATCTGTATAGTCACAGCTATGGTTTTTCCAGTAGTCACGTACTCTACAGATAGATGTAAGAGCTGGACCATAAAGAAGGCTGAGCACCAAAGAATCAATGTTTTTGAATTATAGTGCTGGAGAAGACTCTTGAGAGTTCCTTGGACAGCAAAGAGATCAAACCAGTCGATCCTAAAGGAATCAATCCTGAATATTCTTTGGAAGGACTGATGCTGAAGCTCCAGTACTTTGACCACTTGATACAAAGAGCCGACTCAAAGGAAAAGACTCTGATCCTGGGAAAGATTGAGGGCAAAAGGAGAAGGAAGGTGCAGAGCATGAGATGATTGGATGGCATCATCCACTCAATGGACATGAGTTTGAGAAAACTTTGGGAGATGGTGAAGGACAGGGAAGCCTGGCATGCTGCAGTCCATGGGGTCACAAAGAGTCGGACACGACTTAGTGACCTGACAACAACAACTGAGGCAACTATACTCTAATAAAGCTTAATTCAAAAAATAGGTTAAAAAGGTGCTGCAACAAATCACATGCCCCCCAAAAGTATGTAGTTAAGCAAAATTTATATTAATTGGAGCAGCTCTGAATATCCCAGCACATAGGCATGCCCCAGATCTTTTTATTCTAAACCAGGACTTTCAGGGGCTTCCTGGGTAGCTCTGATGGTAAAGAATCTGCCTGCAATACAGGAGACCTGGGTTCGATCCCTGGGTTGGGAAGATCCCCTGGAGGAGGGCATGACAATCACTCCAGTATTTTTACCTGGAAAATTCCATGGACAGAGGAACCTGGCAGGCTACAGTCCATGGGGTTACAAAGAGTCTGACATAGACTGAGCGACTAAGCACAGGACTTTCAGACCTGACACACGGTGAACTCTGATGGACCATTCCAGGTTTCAAAGAGTGTCCAAAATTTAGGACTCTGTGTGTGTGTGTGTGTATGTCTTCCAATGGGCTCTGCTGGCTTTACATATACAGACCCTGCTTGTTTGGGTGGAGGCCAGAAGCTGCGTGTATGTAGCTGCCCCTACTCTCTTCTGGAGGGGACCATGTCACAGGATGACACAGAGGAGGAAGCTGACAGGGCCAAAGTCAGAGCCAACGTGCATCTCACCTGGGGCAGTGACCAGGTGACAAAGGTGGGGTCCTCCACGTTCCTGTCCTTCCCCCAGATTCTAGAAGACAGGCGTGAGAGGTGAGCCCTGGGTTCCAAGATTATCAGTTCATTGGTCATAAATACTCAAGTAGTGTATATCAAGTGGGAGACTTGGGAGTGGAGAGGCAGGGACACAGTGATGTCTGGAGAGTTCCCTGCTGTCAAGCTCTCCTGTGCAAAGTGCCCTGGGGATTCTCAGGAAGGTGAGCAGGACAGGCTTCAAAACTGAGAGTCTTGTGTGTGTGTGCTAAATCACTTCAGTCGTGTCCAGCTCTCTGCGACCCCATGGACTGTAGCCCATCAGGCTTCTCTGTCCATGGGATTCTCCAGGCAAGAATACTGGGTTGCCATGCCTCCTCCAGGGGATCTTCCCAACCCAGGATAGAACCCACGTCTCTTATGCCTTCTGCACTGGCAGGCAGGTTCTTTACCACTAGCACCACCTGGGAAGCCCACATGTACCAAATAGAGGGTGTGTATTCCCCAGGGAGGTGATCCCCAAAAGGAGACAAAGGGCAAGTTGGGTGCATAACACAGAGAGTTGGGCTGGAACACAGGTGGACAGAGGACTGCAGTGACAGGCGGCAGCCACACAAGGCGTGCAATCATGGACTCTGGAGCCACACTCAGGATTCGAATCCCACCTCCACCATGACCTTCGGATGCCTTAGCTCAAGCTTACGCCTTCCAATCTGGCTATGTCCACCTCTTCAGACTCCGAGTAACAAGAACAACCACACCTCATGCTTACAGAGGGCTGAGCATCATACTAAGCTCTTCAAGTAAGTTCAAGACTTGGAGCAGAATATTTAAAATGGATAACCAACAAGGACCTACTGTATAGCATATGGAACCCAACTCAATATTATGTGGCAGCTGGGATGGGAGGGGAGTTTGGGGGAGAATGGATACATGTATATGTATGACTAAGTCCCTTCACAGTTCATCTGAAGCTATCACAACATTGTTAATTGGCTATACCCCAATATAAAATGTTTTTGGTGTTTAAAATAACAATAATAAAAATCCTCTTTAAAAGTAAAATGCAGAAAACCATATATAATTTGATCTCATTTTTATAAAACAATTATACATATTTAAAAAAAAGACTTAGAACAGAACCTGGCACAGAGTCAGCGCTCAGCACACCTTGGACACTGTTACTATGATGAGTTTCACAAGCACATTGGGAAGCAGGCCCGATTTTTCCCCGTTACCAGAGGAAGACACTGAAACTTACAAGTGTACTTGATTCAGTCTCCCAACTCTAGGCGATAGAGTTTCTAATCTAGTGTCATTATAGACTTAGGTCCCTGATTTGTGTGTGTGTGTGTACACCATTTTTAAAGTCTTTATTGAATTTCTTACAGTATTGCTTCTGTTTTATGTCCTTTTTTTTTTTTTTTTGGCCCCAGACATGTGGGAGCTTAGGTCTCTGACCAGGGATGGAAACTTCACCTCCTGTATTAGAAGGCAAAGTCTTAATCACGGGGCCACCAGGGAAGCCCCAGGTCATGAACGTTTATAAATGAAAAGGGCACAGATTTCCATCCTACCAAGCTGAATGAATGGAAGGAATTTTGACTGAGAAATGGTGCCCCTAGTGAGCCTGTAAATCTTGTTAAATATGATCAGACACTCACACTCCGCTCCCCTCCCAAAAAAAACCCAAAGATCTGATTAAATTATCTCATTATTATTCATAATACTTCATTTTCTATTCAAATGTACAACTAGCCATTCATCAAGTGACTGAAAAAATCAAAGGCAACAAAGCAACCAATCATTACAATTATAACTGAGAGCACCCGAGGTACACATTACTCTTTCTCAACCCCATAAGATGGTGATGATGAAACTGCTGCTACTGCTGCTAAGTCACTTCAGTCATGTCCGACTCTGTGCGACCCCATAGACGGCAGCCCACCAGGGTCCCCCGTCCCTGGGATTCTCCAGGCAAAAACACTGGAGTGGGTTGCCATTTCCTTCTCCAATGCATGAAAGTGAAAAGTGAAAGTGAAGTCACTCAGTCTTGTCCGACTTTGAGACCCCATGGACTGCAGCCTACCAGGCTCCTCCATCCATGGGGTTCTCCAGGCAAGAGTACTGGAGTGGGTTGCCATTGCCTTCTCCGGATGATGAAACTACTACTCATAATTAAAGTCTAAGTGGTACTTAACATGCGGCAAGTACTGTGTTAAGCCCTTTGCACATTTGGACTGATTTCATCCTCATAACAATCCTGAGAGGTAGGCACTACTATTGTTATTATTTGGGTTAAGATTTATTTGGCTGCATCAGGGCAGCACACAGGATCTTTAGTTGCAGCATGTGAACTCTTAGTTGCAGCATGTGGGGTCTAGTTCCCTGACCAAGGATCGAACCCAGGCCCCCTGGATTGGGACCATGGAGTCCCAGCCACTGGACCCCCAGGGAAGTCTCAAGGTGCTATTATTATACCCACGTTGTAGCTGAGCAAACTGAGGTTAGGCAACTTTTCCAAGTCAGTGTTGGAGCTGCAGGAGAAGTAGTTGAAGGTCAGTTTAAGTAATTTTCCCAGGGCCAGCTAGCTGTACGATCCCAGACATTCTGCCTTGCAGACCTTGTAATGATTTCATTGCATAAAACAGAAAGGTAAGGGAAGAAGGTGAAAACATGTCATCTAATATTCTTGCTATGCAACATGCATTTCACATTCATGAATTATTTAGCTTTACCACATACAAAAAACAGTGCAAGGCATCAAGGGAGATAAAGATTAGTGAGTATTTGCTTCAAGTACTTCAAGTGTGCGCACAGGCCTGTGTTTACTCTAAGACTCCTTTTAAGAAAGTGTCAGAAAAGAACTGCTCCACCATATGCTGGGAATGGAGCTGTATCGACAGAGTACAAATTCTGTGTAAGATATATCAAAGCTCAACAGTTTGTGACTTTAAAAAGATGAAAATAAATATGGATGAGGAACAAGTACAGAGCCAAATATGCAAACTGAGGAACTTCAAAGTGAATCTTGTTCCAATATCAGAAATTAAGCAATCTTCTGTCTCTCTCTCTCTCTCTCTCTCTCTCTCTCTATGTTTGAATACTATTCAAGGATCTAGCCAAGCCATGAAATTAAAAGATGCTTGCTCCTTGGAAGAAGAGTTATGACCAACTATTTAACATGACAGCATATTAAAAAGCAGAGACACTACTTTTCCAACAAAGGTCCATCTAGTCAAAGCTATGGTTTTCCCAGTAGTCATGTATGGATGTGAGAGTTGGACTATAAAGAAAGCTGAGCACTGAAGAATTGATGCTTTTGAACTGTGGTGTTGGAAAAGACTCTTGAGAGTCCCTTGGACTGCAAGGAGATCCAACCAGTCCATCCTAAAGGAAATCAGTCCTGAATATTCACTGGGAGTACTGATGTTGAAGCTGAAACTCCAATACTTTGGCCACCTGATGTGAAAAACTGACTCATTGGAAAAGACCCTGATGCTGGGAAAGATTGAAGGCAGGAGGAGAAGGGGACGACAGAGGGTGAGATGGTTGGATGGCATCACCAACTCTATGGACATGAGTTTGAGTAGACTCCAGGAGCTGGTGATGGACAGGGAGGCCTGGCGTGCTGCAGTCCATGGGGTCGCAGAGTCGGACATCACTGAATCACAGAACCGAACTGAACAAGGATCTATGCAAAACCCTTGCAATATAACTACAATATTTCGATCCCAAGAGTGGTTTATGTGAAGGTATATACAATGTGACTTGGGTCTTTTCTACTACATTGACTTATGTCAGATTTTTCTGTACTATTTATAAGGAAGTCAGGGACTTCCCTAAACCTCTGCAGTGGGATGGGGTTGGTGGGGGGGGTGCGCAGGTTCAATCCCTGATTAGGGAACTATGATCCAGGATGCTGCATGGTGTGGCCAAAGAATAAATAAAATTTTATAATAAATAATTAAGAAGAAGTCATAGTCGGCATTTTTCAGCACACACACATGATGTCCCCCCAGCCCAGCCAGCCTCTCTCTTTTTCCAGTGTCCTGTCCTGGACACTGACTCCACTCTGACCACTGTACTGGAATGTTCCGTCTCTCTTCTCATCCTCTTCTCTCCCAGTCTGCTAGTGGCGTCTCTTCTTTTTGTCTCGCTTGCCAAGCCATCTAGCTTCTTTACAAAGGAAAGCTCCCCTCCCACCCTCAGGAAACAAGGCACATATATCCCTTTAACCAGAAGCGAGGCGTGACTTGCCCAAGATGGACCACACAGAAAACCCCGTCAGGCCACCTAGAATAATGTGCATAGCCACATGCTTAAAAGATAACACAGGGCTTCCCTGGTGGCTCAGTGGTAAAGAAGCCACCTGCCAATGCAGGAGACGCAGGTTCAATCCCTGGCCCGGGAAGATCTCACATGCCATGGGGCAGCCAAGCCCATGTGCGACGATTGTTGAGCCTGTGCTTTAAAGCCCAGGAGCCACAACTACTGAGCCTATGTGCCCTAGAGCCCACACCCAACAACAAGAGAAGCCACTGCAATGTGAAACCAGTGCACCACATAGCCAAAAATAAATAAATCAAATTATATATATATGGCAACACAATATAAAACTCACCTCCAGACTTTTAAAGTACAAACCCTAACCCATGCCTGAGTACACTTTTAGAGAGGATCCATTCTGCAGGTTTTTTAAAAGTAGTTTAACTCATTTTCTTTTTCTTAGTTTTTCTCATGACAAAATAATACATGCTCATTTAATTTAGAAAGTTAGAAGCCCTGTGGATTAATGGAAAAAAAAAAAAAAAAGGAAGAGGTCATTGAAAATCCCAAGATACACTGTCAACTCTGTATTGGGGAGTCTTCTAGAAGAGTGTTTCAGATGCTCTATTAAACACCATCAAAAGTACTTTCCTGGGACTTCCCTGGTAGTCCAGTGGCTAAGACACTAAACACCCAAGGCAGGGGACCTGGGGTTCAATCCCTGGTCAGGAAACTAGATCCCACATGCCACAGCTAAGATTCTGCGTAGAAAATAAACAAATTTAAAAAGTACTTTGCCGAGGACCGCCCAGCTTTATAGCATGAACAGCTTCCAGCGTGCACAGAAGCGAATGCCGCCATCTTGGAACCCACGGCGCCGACGCTCTCCCAACGCCTCCCTCAGGGACCATCCTCTCCACCCGCCCCATGGCTTCACCACCGAGACACATCAGCTTGTTTCCACCCCAGCCCTCCAGCCACCTCTTTGCCTGTGAAAGTTTCTCTTCTTTTTCCTACTGACCTCAACCGGGTTATTCTTTCCTGTTCTATTCTTAGGAAGACCTTTCATGGTTGGTGGTATTTGTAAAGTGGCGGGTTAAGAGCATACAGGCAAGTCAGATTTCCTTGGTTCAGTTTGGCCTCTGCCACTTACTGACTCTGTAACCATGAATAAGTGACTTAATTTTACTGTACTCAGTTTCCTCATCTGAGACAGGGAGATAATAACAGTTCTTACCTCCTAGGTAAGAACTTAATTAAGAGAATTAAGTTAGTTAATAAATGTACACGATCCTGGAAGGATGCTGGCACAGAATAAGTGCTCAACACACGTTAGGGGTTATTGGGGTCCCCTAGTACACCCTGATCTAAACTTCTCATGCTCAGCACCTGATGCCTTTATCACTATAGGCGTGTATATGTAGACACACGGTGGGCTTCCCCTGTGGCTCAGTGGTAAGGAATCCACCTGCAATGCAGGGGCCGCAGATTCAATCCCTGGGCCAGGAAGATCCCCTGGAGCAGGAAATGGCAGCTGACTGCAGTATTCTTCCCTGAAAAATCCCCTGGACAGAGGAACCTGGCAGGCTATAGTCTGTGGGGTTTTCACAGAAGAGTTGGACACAACTGAGCAACTGAGCATGCATGCATGTAGACACACACACACACACATATGTGCTACTTTGTAGTGTGTGACCTTTCAACTTCCTATTATATTTCTCTAGTGAAATGATCCCTTCCTGGGCAGGAGGCAGGAACATGTCTCACGCTTGTCTGCGTCACCCACAACCTTCTACGTGGCGTAATGTGGGGCAGACTGCAGTTACAGGTGACTGCGTGCAGAACAGAATTCATGGAGTGAAACAGCTGAGTAACTTGCCCAAGGGGTCTAACTCCCTGGCCTCCGTGTCATATAACGTGAATTAAGTACAAGTTCCAAGGGTCATTTTGAAACCAGCAAGGACCTTAGAGATCACCTGGGTGGATGGAATGGAATCCCTGGGGAGTCCTGGAAAAGCATCCACCATACTTTCTGCTGCACACGGAAAGGAAGCATGTATCTATTGCTTCGAATACATAACCAAATCCTGAGCAAGGGAGTGACTCAAAGCACGGGTGTGGGGGATGGCAAGAGAGAACTCAACAGATGTGCACTCGCCATGTAGAGAAACTCTTAGAAATAACAAGTGAATCGCTGCTGTCGTGTAATTTTGATAAGGTCATCTTTTAAACGTGGCCACCGTATGATTCTGATGTGTAGGATTTATTTATGTTAACAACTCCCATGATTCCATCTCTGGCCACTCTAACTTCACAGTGTAGAATAAGTTCATTGGCATTTCTTTGGAGTAGGGGTAGGGGGCCCAGGGTAAAACCATCTCCCAGCCCTGCTGAGCTGAGTGCTCACGGCCATGTCTTCAGGGAAGAATAGGAAAGGGGAGGAGGAGTGACGGGAGACAATGGAGCAAGCCTCCACCAGCCCCTTCAGGAAAACAAGCTGTGGCTTACTAATGGGCTGGCACTCAGCCACAATGAGTGTGTTGTGGCCAAGTCATAATAGTGAATGCAGAGGCCCCATTCGTACCTGGCACCGTGGACTCACGGCCCAGAGAGATACACCCAATCTCCCACGCTGTCAACATATTCAAGGCACCCACTCATGCTAGGGCCACGTGGGTGGCTTATCTTCTGAGCAAACATCAGAAACTTAAGAAAGAGCTTTTGGGGGGGTACAGAGACTAGAGGGGTGTTGGGAACTAATCTATCTTCACTAAAAGCTTTGCAAGTTTGCGAAAGCCCCTTAGCCTCTTGGTGGGGCGTCATCTAACCTAATCCCTCATAAAATGTAGGGTCCATGTCAAATCAGTGGGCCCCAAGCTGGCCGTATGGCACAGTCCCTCCAGGAGGTCTCTACTCTGCTCCTGGCTATTCTTTCAGCCTCTCCCCACCTTATGGCCAAGGCCTGGCCTGTAGTCAGGTAACCGATCATGCAGTGACTCAACCTGCCTCTCCAGCCTGTGCTGCCAGCTGCCTTCTCCCCACCGTGGGCAACCCCTCCTCTCCAGCACTCACAGTTGACCACAAGCTGTAACTGTATGTGGTGTGCATGGCATTCATTCCGCTAGTTCATAAGCCTCTGGTGGGCAGGGCCACATCTGGTTCCCTTCACACCCACCTTTCTGACACAGTGGACAGTCTTCCTGTATAAATTAGGCCGACAATAATTTCACCTGTCAATCCCAAGCTTCCTGCAGTTGCCCCTTCTGCTTGCGAATGCGCAGTTCCTGTCCTCTGCCTCTCCCTCCATGATGCACCCCTGCTGATGCCGCATCACAAGCCAGCCTGTAAGCCACCTCCCTAACCGGAATGCACGAAAGCATGTTCTCAGGTGTCAACTTTGGTTGGCACCCAGGATTCAACATCCCTGCCTTGTCCTGGTGACTAAGGCAAGTTCCTAAGGGGGAGCAGGGTTGTTCCAGGGAAGGGGGAGCTTGCCCAGAGTGATCTCCCTTCAGGGCAGGTGGGGCCCCAGGTGGAACCTGAGTGCTAAGCGGTGGGTGGGGTTGGGAGCAGGGCTTCAGGCTGTAAACAGCACGTGCTCTGAAAGGCAGAATCTGGGGCAAAGTCTGAACAGAGAATCTGATCTGTAACCAGACAAAGGGACCTGTCAGGATCCTGAGGCCCCAGGGCAGAAGGAACAGGTTGGAAATGTGGGGTAGGAGTCCACACCCCATGTTCAGGGCGGATTCCCAGGGGCAGTGACCTCGCACCTGCCCAGGTAGGTGGTTATCACTGTCAAGAGAGCCAAGCCCAGAAACTGGAGGCAAAACTCTGACATCATAGTTTTGCTTCCCTCCCCACCCCACCAGAACGTGCCGTTCCCTACAGCTACATACTAGGGGACACCAAGTTTCCCATTTTGTGTCTTATACTTTAATCCTCTTTCCCTGCTCCCTCCTCTGACACACCTTCCAAAATGGTTTTATTTACATTTTGCCTATTTAAATACTTGGTGGAAATTAGCATGCTTCAGCAACACCCATTTTCATTTTTGCACATTAAATCTCAGACCTCAGTCCCATCCGTACGCATTTTTTTTAAGGCAGAGTTTCACTCGTAAAATACACGCAGTTCCTTCATGTTTTACTGTAAACAATGTTCCTTTTTGCAAGTTTCCAGAATTACCATGTATGGATGTGAGTTGGACTATAAAGAAAGCTGAGCAACAAAGAATTGATGCTTTTAAACTGTGATGTTGGAGAAGACTCCTGAGAGTCCCTTGGATTGCAAGGAGATCCAACCAGTCCATCCTAAAGGAAATCAGTCCTGAATATTCATTGGAAGGACTGATGTTGAAGCTGAAACTCCAATACTTTGGCCACTTGAGGCGAAGAACTGATTCATTGGAAAAGACCCTGATGCTGGGAAAGACTGAAGGCAGGAGGAGAAGGGGACAACAGACGATAAGGTAGGTTGGATGGCATCACCGACTCAATGGACATGAATTTGAGTAAACCCCGGGAGCTGGTGATGGACAGGGAAGCCTGGAGTGCTGCAGTCCATAGGGTCGCAAAGAGTTGGACACGACTGAGCGACTGACGTGAATTGAAGAATTACTATCAAATATAATTTATGGCATTCCTGCAGTGCTTTTGGTTTGATGCACTGATGTTGTTACCATCATCTTACTCTATTTTAATGTTGTGCAGCATATCTGGGAAAACCAAACCTGGACTTAACCAGAATGCTCAAGAAATGAAATGTTTCAGTTCAGTTCAGTTCAGTCGCTCAGTCATGTCCGACTCTTTGGGACCCCATGAGTCGCAGCACGCCAGGCCTCCCTGTCCATCACCATCTCCCGGAGTTCACTCAGACTCACGTCCATCGAGTCAGTGATGCCATCCAGCCATCTCATCCTCTGTCGTCCCCTTCTCCTCCTGCCCCCAATCCCTCCCAGCATCAGAGTCTTTTCCAATGAGTCAACTCTTCGCATGAGGTGGCCAAAGTACTGGAGTTTCAGCTTTAGCATCATTCCTTCCAAAGAAATCCCAGGGCTGATCTCCTTCAGAATGGACTGGTTGGATCTCCTTGCAGTCCAAGGGACTCTCAAGAGTCTTCTCCAACACCACAGTTCAAACGCATCAATTCTTTGGCACTCAGCCTTCTTCACAGTCCAACTCTCACATCCATACATGACCACAGGAAAAACCATAGCCTTGACTAGGCGGACCTTAGTCGGCAAAGTAATGTCTCTGCTTTTGAATGTACTATCTAGGTTGGTCATAACTTTTCTTCCAAGGAGTAAGCGTCTTTTAATTTCATGGCTGCAATCACCATCTGCAGTGATTTCGGAGCCCAAAAAATAAAGTCTGACACTGTTTCTACTGTTTCCCCATCTATTTCCCATGAAGTGATGGGACCAGATGCCATCATCTTTGTTTTCTGAATGTTGAGCTTTAAGCTAACTTTTCACTCTCCTCTTTCACTTTCATCAAGAGGCTTTTTAGTTCCTCTTCACTTTCTGCCATAAGTGTGGTGTCATCCGCATATCTGAGGTTACTGATATTTCTCCCGGCAATCTTGATTCCAGCTTGTGCTTCTTCCAGCCCAGCGTTTCTCATGATGTACTCTGCATAGAAATTAAATAAGCAGGTGACAATAGACAGCCTTGACGTACTCCTTTTCCTATTTGGAACCAGTCTGTTGTTCCATGTCCAGTTCTAACTGTTGCTTCCTGACCTGCATACAGATTTCTCAAGAGGCAGGTCAGGTGGTCTGGTATTCCCATCTCTTTCAGAATTTTCCACAGTTTATTGTGATCCACACAGTCAAAGGCTTTGGCATAGTCAATAAAGCAGAAATAGATGTTTTTCTGGAACTCTCTTGCTTTTTCCATGATCCAGCGGATGTTGGCAATTTGATCTCTGGTTCCTCTGCCTTTTCTAAAACCAGCTTGAACATCAGGGAGTTCATGGTTCACGTCTTGCTGAAGCCTGGCTTGGAGAATTTTGAGCATTACTTTCCTAGCATGTGAGATGAGTGCAGTTGTGCGGTAGTTTGAGCATTCTTTGGCATTGCCTTTCTTTGGAGTTGGAATGAAAACTGACCTTTTCCAGTCCTGTGGCCACTGCTGAGTTTTCCAAACTTGCTGGCATATTGAGTGCAGCACTTTCACAGGATCATCTTTCAGGATTTGAAACAGCTCAACTGGAATTCTATCACCTCCACTAGCTTTGTTCGTAGTGATGCTTTCTAAGGCACACTTGACTTCACATCCACGATGTCTGGCTCTAGATAGATTGGTGATCACATCATCATGATTATCTGAGTCGTGAAGATCTTTTTGTACAGTTCTTCCGTGTATTCTTGCCACCTCTTAATATCTTCTGTTTCTGTCAGGTCCAGACCATTTCTGTCCTTTATCGAGCCCATCTTTGCATGAAAATTTCCCTTGGTATCTCTAATTTTCTTGAAGAGATCTCTAGTCTTTCCCATTCTGTTGTTTTCCTCTATTTCTTTGCACTGATCGCTGAAGAAGGCTTTCTTATCTCTTCTTGCTATGAAATGTTTCAGTTCTCTTAAAATAAGATCAGAGACTTCCCTGGCAGTCAAGTGGCTAAGACTCCACACTCCCAATGCAGGGGACACAGGTTCAATCCCTGGTCAGGGAAATTAGATCTTGCATGCCACAAGGCCCAGTCCAAAAAAAAAAAAAAAAAAGATTAGGGTAAGATCAGAAAACATTTCCCACCTCCTCAAACTGAATAATGTACTTCAACCCGTTTCTCCACCATGATGACCAGGAGCCTAAGGACAGCTGCAGTACCATAAGACAGTGAGTGCAGTGTTCCGCGTCATCTTGGGTGTCGAGAGTGTGTATGAGATGGAAACACACGCCTGAAACAATTTTTAAAGGCAAGTTTCCTGAAAACCTGGCTGTTTTCTTGTGATCTACCTCCTTCGGGTACAGTCTTAGGAATAAAAATAGCTCTTCCTTACTGAGATGGCTTAGCACATGCGCCCATGCTTCACTTGTGTGACCTCATTCTATCCTGACAACATCGAGGCTGGTTCTGTCAGTGTTCTCTTCTTCCCCTGCCCCCACTCATGCCCTGAATGGAACAGGCCATGTTTTCCTGCAGCCTGAACACTGTTGGAACAAGGAGTGCACCCAGGGAAGTCTCGCATCCTGTCCTGCCCCACCTATCCGTCTCTGGGGAGATGCTGGCAGGCCTGGTGCTGGAGCCATGAAGTCTGAGAAGAGAGGGCTCTACCTCTAGGGCAGGATAAGTCATTTGTTTTGAACCCAGTGGCTTTCTGGGGGTAGAAATTCATCTGAAGGTAAATATCAGAGCTTGGCTGAAACACAGACTTTCGATCCCTCCACAGCAGACTGGACCCAAAGGGTGCTTCCAGACAAGCACAAAAGCAAAGGGTCGGGACACCAAGATTTTCATGGAACCTCATAATACCTCGTCTGTTCTCAGAAAATTAAGTGAAACGAGCACTGAAGGAACGTGAGTTTGAATTGAAAAAGACTTGTGTAAGCGTATAAAATAGATAACAGATGGGAATCCGCTGTACGGCACAGGAAACTACTCAGGGCTCTGCGGTGACCTAGATGGGAAGGAAATCCAAAAAAGAGGGGATGTATATATACATATAGCTGACGCACTTTGCTCTACAGTAGGAGCTAACACAGCATTGTAAAGCAAGTATATTCCAATCAAAAATTTTTAAGAACGACACGTGCATGACAATCTGAGTGTATTCACTCCCACGGAACTGCGTATGCAAAAATGGTTCAAGTGATAGATTTTGTGTTTGCCAAATATAAGTGTCAAACTGTTTGGCAAACATAGAAGAATCAAATAAAATAAATCAAAGGGAAAAAAAATCAAACCAAAATAAACTGAAGGGGAAAAACAAAAGACCTCCTCCTCAGCGCAGGCCCAGAGTAAAAAGACAACATTTACTCAGGCTTGTGCAGATTCTTTCTCAACAGTGGGCTGTTTCTGAACACTTCTTAAGATCTTTCTCTTTGAAATGCCCCCAGACCACTCCTCCAGGCTTCTGGGAGCAGGATTAGACTGGCCGGGAGCCCACAGTCCGCTTCCTCGGTCCACCCTCCCTTTGTGTCGTCTGTGGGTGGATAAACCGCTGCTGGCTCAGGCCAAGCCAACACCCAGATGCCTGCCCTTCTCTCCAGAAGCTATTTATTGTTTTTAGAGGAACCAGCCATCAAAGAGATCTCCTGTTCTCCACCCACTCCTCCGAACTTACAGTCCTTGACTGAAAAATGCTAACATCCGACCAGACACCAAAGACATCCTGAAAGACGATGCTGGGACCTGATTTTCCAGACAGCAGCCTCAGCTTGCTTTATGGGCGCCCCAGTCAGCCTTGTTTTCACTGCTGTGACCTTGCTCACTGTCTAGCGCAAATCTCCAGCGTCTCTCCACTCCTACCCAGCATGGATTGGTATCCCAGCCATCCTCCGGGTCACTTATCCTAAGCTGCTTCTTATTTTCTTCCTTGGCTCAGTATTGTGCCAAGAATTCCCCGGCTCTAAACTCAGCAAGTGTGTTTTGACAAGATTGAAGAAATGTTTCCAGAGAAGATGGAAATGGATGGGGTTGATCGCTCAACCAGAGGTTTCATCACACAGTCCAGGACATTCTTCTGTTAATGTTCTTTATATTATCAACAAAATGGAAGCAAAAATCAAATATTTAATATATATATGTGCTGTGCTGTGCTTAGTTGCTCAGTCAGGTCTGACTCTCTATGACCCCGTGGACTGTAGCCCACCAGGCTCCTCTGTCCGTGGGATTCTCCAGGCAAAAATATTGGAGTTGGTTGCCATGCCCTCCTCCAGGGGATCTTCCTGACCCAGGGATCAAACCCAGGTTTCCGGCATCGCAGGCAGATTCTTTACTGTCTGAGCCACCAGGGAAGACCATATATATAACAAATACATGTGAGTTCCAAGGGTATGTCTCTAGACCCCAGTTGCTGGAAAACAGGTCAGGGTGCTGCAGGGTGGATGGGTCCGCCTGAGCCTGAGCTGTGATGCTGTCTTTTCCTAGGAGGCCATGAGACGGAAGAGCCCGCACCCCACGCTGTATACCCTTCTGTGCTTCTAAGTGTGTCTGTTTTAGTTAATGGCTCACAACGGCCCTGAGACGTCACACGAAATCCTCAGCATGGCTGACAAAGCCCTCCCTGGTCTGACTTTGGCTCACCAGGCAGCATCCTCTCACCTTGCTCACCTCCTTTCTCCTCCCCTGGCCAGAGTCCCCCTGTCTGTGCACCCCCATTCAGCGCTCCTGGGGCCGCACGCTTTCTCAGCTAGAGGAAGCGCCTCGTGCTGCTCCCCCATTCTGGACCTTTCTGACATTCCTCTTCTAGCCCCTTCATTACCCGGTAGAACTCTCAGCCTTCACACATGAGCCCCAGTTTTCTCCTCCTGGATCCTGTACTTCTGCAGGCAAGGCATTCACACAGCTGTGTGTTAAACTTGCTTTTTAAGTTTGAGATTAGCAGATGCAAACTATTATGTCTAGAACGGATAAACAGCAAGGTCCTACTGAATAGGACAAAGGACCACATTCAATATCCTGTGATAAACCATCATGGAAAATATAAGAAAAGGATGTGTGTGTGTGTGTGTGTGTGTGTGTGCGTGTGTGTGTGTACATATATATCTGAATCACTGCTTTAGATCAGAAACAAATACAACATTGTAAATCAACTATACTTCAATTTAAAAAAGACTGAATGCAAAAAAAGTAAAATTGCTTTTTTAACAGTCTGTCGTCGTTTAAGACTAAAAGCTGTGGGAGTATACAGGTTGTCTATCTTACTCACCATCATACCTCCAGTGTCTGCCTAGCACAGGACCTTAAACACCACAGATGCAAAAAAATAATCCTTGTTGGAAGGGAGGAACAGAATTAATTAAGAAAGGGAGAGGTGCGAAGGTGCATGGAAAGCAGGAGAGCTGGAAAGGGGTAGGGACGAGCAATCAGGAAACAGAGCAACTATTGTCAAAAAATATCTTTGCTGCTTCTGATCTCAAAAGAACAGTGGAAATCTGAGCAGCTGGGATCGACTGAGTCAGAAACTCAAGTCTGAATCGGCTTCAGCGCCTGGACACACAGACTCTTCAGCACATTCCTCAAACTCAGAAGGACTCAGAGTTGTCAATGAACTTATAGGGTGTGAGTTTATACTTAAAATGCCCACCCCTTTTTGCTTGTTGGAAAATTGAATTCTTTACTGATTAACATAGAACTTGAAACTGTGACCGCTGAATTGCCTGAAAGGATGACAGAACTTGTGTAAGGCACAAAGAGTACAATTATTTCACCTAATCCCTCATTAGACCATGGCATCCTGTCCCATCATTTCATGGCATATAGATGGGGAAACAAGGGAAACAGTGAAAGACTTTATTTTCTTAGGCTCCAAAATCACTGCAGACAGTGACTGCAGCCATAAAATTAAAAGACACTTGCTCCTTGCAATAAAAGCTATGACAATGAAAGCTATGACAAACCTAGCAGCGTATTAAAAAGCAGAAACACTACTTTGCCGACAAAGGTCTGTTGAGTCAAAGCTATGGTTTTTCCAGTAGTCATGTATGGATATGAGAGTTGGTCCATTAAAGAAGGCTAAGCGCTGAAGAACTGATGCTTTTGAACTGTGGTGCTGGAGAAGACTCTTGAGAGTCCCTTGGACTGCAAGGAGATCCAATCAGTACATCTTAAAGGAAATGAGTCCTAAATATTCATTGGAAGGACTGATGCTGAAGCTCCAATCCTTTGGCCACCTGATGCAAAGAGCTGACTCATTGGGAAAGAGCCCGATGCTGGGAAAGATTGAAGGCAGGAGGAGAAGGGGACGACAGAGGATGAGATGGTTCGACTCAATGGACATGAGTTTGAGCAAGCTCTGGGAGTCAGTGATGGACAGGGAGGCCTGGCGTGCTGCAGTCCATTGGGTCGCAAAGAGTCAGGATTGAGCGACTGAACAACCAATCCCTCGTTAGAAATGTCTCTTTTACTGGGAAAGGAAGACAGTTGCAGCACAGCTCAATGCTTCCATCTAGTGACCATTCTAATGACTTGCGTTTGCCAATCTGAAGGAAGCCTCTCAGGAGAGATGCTTGGCTCCATCCTCTGGGATGGTCAAAGTCCACCTTTTAGGAGGAGACATCATTTATGGTCCTCTGACAGAGTTCTCTTCCTAAACGTCCCAGGATAATGCTTTAACTTTCTGATATCCAAAGAGTTATCCTAAATCAGTGTGAAATTTCAACTACAGTCAATTCGAAGCCATCCCGGCAACACTCTGGAAAAGTATATCCTTTCCACTTCTGTTTTGAATCTTAACTTTATTAACCTTATTTATCCAAATGGATTTTTTTTTTTTTAAAGAGGAAGATGGTGGAGAGAGGGAGGAAAAGAAAAGTAGACAACAAATCTATGTTCTGGGAAGCTACAACCTCATTCAGAGTACCCTCTGGTCCAGATGCTTCCCACCTGGCGCACTTGAGCACAGCAGCAGCTGTATGCTGAGAACCGAGAGGCCAGGGTTTAGACTCAGGCTGCCACCCACCACCCACCAGCTGTTATCATCTCAGACGGACAGTTTCCTTATATGTATCAAAGAGAGGCTCAAGCATGATCACCACTGAAGTCCCTTCTGGTTCTAAAGTTCAGTGGACTTGTTCCCAAGAGTCACAGGACTCACGGCCACGGGGGCCTGACTTTACACGCACGCTGGGCTCAGCGCCCCCGAACCATTCTCCCGCTGAAGTGCTCTTGGATGTACTACAGGGTACCAGGCCCTGAAGTGGGTGCAGGGGAAGCACCAGCGGGTGATCAGTAATCAGACACCATCTCTGCCGAGCTAACAGCCTAGCGAGGGACACACACAGCATATGATCAGGGAAGCAATAATAGCATCGCGGGTGGAAACGGCTCCGGGGAGGATGTGTAACTGAGGAGTCGGTGACGGTGGGGGCTGAGAGCAAGGAGAGCTCCCTGGGGAGGTGGCCCGCCTGGATCTGCAGGACAGTGAGCAGCTACTCCTGTGTGTGAAGTACACGCAGGAGGACCCAAATGAGCCAAGGCCTCGGGCACCTCTGGGGATCAGAGACAGTCCATGGAGCCTGGTGTGTGGGCAACAAGAGAGTGATGTGAAAGGGGAGGGATGCAAAATGGATCGCAGCGGCCAGAGTAGGCACAGGCTTGTGGGCGTGTTAGCAGCTTCAGCTCGATTCCGAGAGCAACGTAACTGCCCTCCTGAAGGGCTTGAAGCAGGAAGGCAACGTGGCCGATGTGCTTCTGTAGAAGACCTTCTCAGGGTCAAGACTGGGGCCACAGAGGTCAGTTGTGTGATGACTCCTCTAAGTGAGAGACTTTGGGGCCCTGCCGCTGGGTTGAGAGGAAGTGGGGGAAATTCCAAAGATAAGGAAACAGGAGCATCATTAGGGCACGGGAGCTGACTGGATGTGAAAGTACGAGGGAGGAGCCCAAGGTCATTCCCAGGCCTCTGGTCAAGGGCAGCCAGATGGAATTACTGCCACTCACTGAACCAAAGGGACACAGGAGGATGACCCAGGGTGGAGCAAGATCATGAGCTCAGTGTTAGATGGTTATGTTTCAGAAAGGCTCAGGGAAGATCTAGGCAGGTGAGCAGGCAGCTGGGGACCCAGAGCTGAGAAGAAACATTTAATCTAACATGTGATAAATGGCAGGGGGAGGGGGCTTCTGGCCGCAGGTGGTGAAAAGAGGCGCAGGACCAACATCAGGTGTCTGGGTGTATAGAGAATGTAGAGATGGAGAAGGAAACTGCAGAAAGGGGTCCTCAAGGTGAAACCAGATGGGCAGAATATGATGCTGAGAGAGCCAAGAGGAGCGTGTTCTCCTCTGCTGACCCAGACACATGGAGACTGAACGAGAGAGAGGATGCAGTTCAGTAAGAAAAAAGGCAAACAACCTAATCAAAAAATGGGGGAAGACCTGAATAGACACTTCTCCAAAGAAGACATACCGATGATCAAAAAGCACATGGAAAGGTGCTCAAAACCATCACTTATTAGAGACGCAAATCCAAACTACAATGAGGTGTCACCTCAAAGCAGTCAGAAGGGCCATCCTCAAAAAAATCTACAAATAAATGCTGGAAAAGGGAGTGGAGAAAAGGGAACCCTCCTACACTGCTGGTGGGAATGTAAATTGGTATAGCTGCTATGGAAAACAGTATGGAGGCTCCTTAAAAAACTAAAAATAGAGCTGCCATATGATCCAACAGTCCCATTCCTGGGCATATGCTCAGAGAAAACCATAATTCAAAAAGATACATATACTTCAATGTTCACAGCAGCACTATTTAAAATACCCAAGACCTGAAAGCAACTTAAGTGCCCATCAACAGAGAAATGGATAAAGATGTAGAATTATTAAATACACACACACACACACACACACACACACAATGGAATATTAGCAATGAAAAGGACAAAAAAATTGCCATTTGTAGCAACATGAATGGACCTCAGTTCAGTTCAGTTCAGTTCAGTTCAGTCGCTCAGTCGTGCCCGACTCTTTGCGACCCCATGAATCACAGCACGTCAGCCCTCCCTGTCCATCACCATCTCCCAGAGTTTACTCAAACTCATGTCCGTCGAGTCGGTGATGCCATCCAGCCATCTCATCCTCGGTCGTCCTCTTCTCTTCCTGCCCCCAATCCCTCCCAGCATCAGAGTCTTTTCCAATGAGTCAACTCTTCACATGAGGTGGCCAAAGTATTGGAGTTTCAGCTTTAGCATCAGTCCTTCCAATGAACAACCAGGACTGATCTCCCTTAGAATGGACTGGTTGGATCTCCTTGCAGTTCAAGAGACTCTCAAGAGTCTTCTCCAATATCACAGTTCAAAAGCATCAATTCTTCGGCGCTCAGCTTTCTTCACAGTCCAACTCTCACATCTATACATGACCATAGGAAAAACCATAGCCTTGACTAGATGACCTTTGTTGGCAAACTAATGTCTCTGCTTTTAAATATGCTATCTAGGTTGGTCATAACTTTCCTTCCAAGGAATAAGTGTCTTTTAATTTCATGGCTGCAATCACCATCTGCAGTGGTTTTGGAATCTCCCAAAATAAAGTCTGATACTGTTTCCACTGTTTCCCCATCTATTTCCCATGAAGTGATGGGACCAGATGCTACAATCTTCGTTTTCTGAATGTTGAGCTTTAGGCCAACTTTTTCACTCTCCTCTTTCACTTTCATCAAGAGGCTTTTTAGTTCCTCTTCACTTTCTGCCATAAGGGTGGTGTCATCTGCATATCTAAGGTTGATGATATTTCTCCCGGCAATCTGGATTCCAGCTTGTGTTTCTTCCAGCCCAGCGTTTCTCATGATGTACTCTGCATAGAAGTTAAATAAGCAGGTGACAATATACAGCCTTGACGTACTTTTTCCTATTTGGAACCAGTCTGTTGTTCCGTGTCCAGTTCTAACTGTTGCTTCCTGACCTGCATATAGGTTTCTCAAGAGGCAGGTCAGGTGGTCTGGTATTCCCATCTCCTTCAGAACTTTCCACAGTTTATTGTGATCCATGCAGTCAAAGGCTTTGGCATAGTCAATAAAGCAGAAGTAGATGTTTTTCTGGAACTCTCTTGCTTTTTTGATGATCCAGCAGATGTTGGCAATTTGATTTCTGGTTCCTCTGCCTTTTCTAAAACCAGCATGAACATCTTGAAGTTCACAGTTCATGTATTCCTGAAGCCTGGCTTAGAGACTAGCGTGTGAGATAAGTGCAATTGTGTGGTAGTTTGAGCATTCTTTGGCCTTGCCTTTCTTTGGGATTGCAATGAAAACTGACCTTTTCCAGTCCTGTGGCCACTGCTGAGTTTTCCAAATGAATGGACCTAGAGAATGTCATACTGAGTGAAGTAAGTCAGACACAGACAACTATCATATTTTATCACTTATATGTGGAATCTAAAAAACGGGGTACAAATGAACTTATTTACAAAATAGAAAAAGTCACAAATGTAGAAAATGATCCTGTGGTTACCTAGGCGGTGGGGGGAAGGGAAGAAATGATAAACTGGGAGACTGGGATTGAAATATACACACTACTACATTTAAAATAGATAACTAATAAAGACCTGCTGTATAGCACAGGGACCTCAGTTCAATACTCTGTAATGACCTGTATGGGAAAAGAATCTAAAAAAGAGTAGAAATATGAAAAAGTACAGCAGAAACTAACACAACACTGCAAATCAATTATACTTCAATAAAATATTTTTTATAAAACAAAGAAAAGAAAAAGATAGAAAATCCAGAGATAAACTCACACACCTATGGGTATTTTATTTTTGACAAAGGAGGCAAGAATATACAATGGGGCAAAGACAGCCTCTTCAATAAGTAGTGCTGGGGAAACTGGACAGCTACATATAAAAGAGTGAAATTAGAATATTTCCCAACACCATATACAAAGATGAACTCAACATGGGTTAAAAACCTAAATGTAAGACCAGAAACTGTAAAACTCTTAGAGGAAAACATAGGAAGAACACTCTATGACATAAATCACAGCAAGATCCTCTATGACCCACCTCCTAGAGTAAGGGAAATAAAAGCAAAAATAAACAAGTGGGGCCTAATTAAACATAAAAGCTTTTGCACAGCAAAGGAAACTGTAAGTAAGGTGAAAAGACAACCCTCAGAATGAGAGAAAATAATAGCAAATGAAAAAACTGACAAAGGATTAATTTCCAAAATATACAAGCAGCTCATACAAGTCAATCCCAGAAAAACAAACAACCCAATCACAAAATGGGAAAAAGACCTGAACAGACATTTCTCCAAAGAAGACATACAGATGGCTAACAAACACATGAAAAGATGCTCAACATCGCTCATTATTAGAGAAATCCAAATCAAGACTACAATCAGATATCACCTCACACAGATCAGAGTGCCCACCATCAAAAAGTTTACAAACAATAAATGCTGGAGAGGGTGTGGAGAAAAGGGAACCTTTTTGCACTGTTGGTGGAAATGTAAATTGATACAGCTACTATGGAAGATGGTATAGAGGTTCCTCAAAAAACTAGGAATAAAACCACCATCTGACCCAGCAATCCCAGTCCTAGACATATACCCTGAGGAAATCAAAATCGAAAAAGACACATACATCCCAGTGTTCACTGCAGCGCTATTTACAATAGCTAGAACATGGAAGCAACCTAGATGTCCATCAAAGGATGGATGGATAAAGAGGCTGTGGTACATAGATAATGGACTATTACTCAGCCATAAACAGGAATGCATTTGAGTTCTAATAAGGTGGATGAATCCAGAGCCTATTATACAGAGTAAAGTCAGAAAAACAGATATCATATATTAATGCATATATATGGAATTTAGAAAGATGATACTGAAGAAATTATTTGCAGGGCAGAAATGGAGAAACAAATATAGAGAACAGGCTTACGGACATGATGTGGGGGGAGGGGGGGATGTATGCAGAGAGTAACATGGAAACATACCGTATGTAAAAAAGACAGCCAATGGGAATTTGCTGAATGACTCAGGGAACTCAACCCTGGGCTCGGTACCAACCTAGAGGGGTGGGGTGGGAGGTGGGAGGGAGGTGGGAGGGAGGGGACCTATGTGTACCTATGACTGATTCACGTTGACGTTTGACAGAAACCAACACAATACTACAAAGCAATTATCCTTCAATTAAAAATTAAAAAAGAAAGAAAAGGATAGAGGGGGTTGGCCAGAAGGTACATGAGGGCCGAAGTAGGGCTTCTTCATATGGAGATTTACAGAAAGGACCTCTTCTAGGAGTGCGGGGCTGGGGTGGGGGGAGGGGGGTGGTGGATTGAAGACTCAGAATAGGAGGCAGTAACTGTCTTAAGGCTCCTGAGCAGGTTTGTAAGGGTGAGATCCAGGTCTCAGGGGGAGCTTCAGCCTTTGTCAAGAGGAGAGATCCCTGCTCCACTATAATCGTAGGAGCAGGGAAGGGGAAAGAGTGATGAGCACAGGGAGGCAAGTCTAGGGCTCCAATTTCTCCGGGCCTTGGGTGAGAGTTGCACTAGCGGAGAGTGAGAGAGATGGGGAAGATCAGAGGTTTAAGAAGAGAGAAATCGCGAGCTCTCTAGAGAAGCAGACGCAGCTCTTTCGGGCGTGGGGACGTGACCGCAGACTAACAGCACCCGTGGGGCCAGCTGTGCCGTTTCCTCCAGCTGTGCTCAGGGTTCACGCGCCAACGAGGGGAGGGAGGTGAACAGGTTCATCTGGGGTTGGAAATTTCCGAGTGGGGATGAAAGAAAAACAGAGGGCGAAATAACTTACTAGGGACGTGCTCAAGCATTTAGTAGAAAAGACAGGCTCTGGAACCTAAGATGAAGAGAGAAGCAGAGACGGAGGGGGCAGGTGGATAAAGAGCAGGGAGATAAGAGAAGGTCACCTGACTCCTGGCTTCTGGGGTCACGGGGCTGGATCCCAGTGGCTCGGCCTCTTTGACATAAAATAACATTCACACTTTGTCGTTCCCTCCCCAGCAACATAGAGAGCACAGATTGGCACTAAGTGTAACGATCTTAAAACGTGCAGTGAATGCGTGATTGCAAACTGACTTCTGACATGACCACTAAACCCCCGGGGAACCCAAACACTGTCTCCTGACTCCTGGTGTATGTCAGGCACTCTTAAAGGTGTCTGGAATCTGAGGATGAACCCATCAGATGTAGGATTTACCCTCAGCGGGCTTAGGATTTCTCAGAGGGACACAGGGGCTCAGATTTCGAAGAATTGCTCAATTAAATCAAAGTGGGAAAGGCATGTGGAAACTTCCCTGGATCCTCCGTATCAGAAGCCACATCAGCGGCGCACAGTTCCCTGACTTGTGCTACTCCTGGTCAGAATGAACTGTTCCAAACGATCACTGGGATTATTGTACATGAGAAATATGCGTTGCCTAGTAACAATTAGGTACAACTTACTGAACATTTACCATTGGGCCAGGCAGCATTTTGATTTCACAGGTGGCGCTAGTGGTAAAGAACCCACCTGCCAATGCAGGAGACACAAGAGCCACATATTTGATTCCTGGGTCGGGAAGATCTCCTGGAGGAGGGCATGGCACTCCACTTCAATATTCTGGCCTGGAGAATCCCCATGGACAAAGGAGCCCAGTGGGCTACAGTCCATGGGATCACTAACAGTTGGACACCACTGAAGCGACTTAGCACGCAGGCAGCATTTACAAAGGATAGTATTATTTCCCCAGGGTTTCTCAGGTAGCACTAGTGGTAAAGAATCCTCCTGCCAATGGAGAAGCCACAAGAGACGTGGGTTCAATCCCCAGGTCGGGAAGATCCCCTGGAGGAGGGCCTGGCAACCCACTCCAGTAATCTTGCCTACAGAATCCCATGGACAGAGAAGCCTGGTGGGCTACGGTCATAGGGTCGCAAAGAGTTGGACACTACTGAGTGCGCGTGCGCGCGCACACATCCACACACCCACACACACATCCACACACACACAATATTATTTCTACATTCCAGATAAGGAAACTGAGTTCTAGGGAAACTATTGATCAAAGATCACTTTGCAGGTTAGTGGGAAATGTGGGATTCTAATTCAGCTGTGCCTCAGCCCAATCTGTTTTCATAACAAGCTCCCTCTTCTGGTCAGAAGATTCAATGAGGGCAAATGTGGTAGCCTGCAAACTTGGTTCCAGAAAGCCACCAAATTGGTTAAAATGACCAGGCTTTCACAGAGCCGGAAAGAGCTCACTCCACAGGGAAAGAAAACACAGGTTGAATACCTCTCTATCCAGGCACCATGTCCCAGGAAAGATGTCAAGAGCTGATTAGACGAATCTCTGGTGTCAAATAAATCATGATTTTGTTGTTGTTTGATACAGAGTTCTGACTCAATGTTTTTCACATTTTTCACATTTTTCCATAAAGTCCTTGGGGGCCCACATCTGTCTTTACTTTCTCATAAAGCCCTAACTGTGCTTTGAATAAATCCCATTTAATTTGAAGTCAAACTTGGTTTTTTCACCTCCAGGATAGTTCTCTTTGATTTAGATTCATATTTACTTCACTTTGAGTCCTTAAAATGTTTTCAAACACATTTTGGCTAATATACCTTTGAAAATACTCTTAGAAAACATGAAATATTCAAGGGCTAAATCATTGAGATTTAGGATAGTTTGTGTAAGTCAAAGGCTAGCTGTTCAGAAAAATTTAAATCAGCTCAATTCTGGTTTTTTAAAAAAGTGTGTAAGTTTGACTTTGGTAAATTAAGTCATTTAAAAGGTATATGGTAGTAAATCTTGGCTTCCCAGGTGGTGCATTGGTAAAGAATCCACCTGCCAATGCAGGAGATGCAAGAGACGTGGGTTCGATTCCTGGGTTGGGAAAATCCCTTGAAGAAGGAAATGGCAACCCACTCCAGGATTCTTACCTGGGAAATCCCATGGACAGAGGAGCCTGGCGGGCTACAGTCCATGGGGTCACAAAGACTCAGACACAACTGAGTGATTGAACTCATACATACACACAGTAAATCTTGTCAAATCTGTTCCAAGCAACACACACACACATGTCAATTGTGGAAATGAAAATGAGAAAAACGATCTCATTCTCTCACCCTCCACTCCTTGTCTAACCCAATAATCTTTCAGGAAAAACTCTACATGGTCATACCACATGAAGCCAGAAGGGTATCTTCAGAATAAAATGTGAAAGATGACTTAGTCCAAGAGGTTAGCCAGATGGAGAGATATTTCTTATACACATACATTATTTATTCTCCAAGATATGTGTGTGAAAAAAAGGGAAAGATTGTCATTCAGTTATTCAATAGATAAAGCTAAATGCCAAGCATGCAGCTAAGTCCCAGTGAAAAAAGATAAATGTGTGACGAGTATTCCAAACAAAAGGATGCATCAGGGCCGTGAGTATGCAAACCCAGGGAGGCCAGATATGAGCTTCCCGGAGGAAATCAGCCAGGTGAAGAGGGGCCATGAGTGGTCCAGACATGAAAGCAGCAAGTTTTAAGCCTCCCAGAGATTGCTGCATTTGACCACGTCATAGGAACTTGGACCAATGAAAGCAAAGACACTAATCTAGAGACGGGGGTGGGGTGGGGTGGATCAGGGAGGGTCTCAAAGAGTCCTGTGAGGATGTTGAACTTCCTCCCCAGTGGAGGCCCACTGAGTGTTAAGCAGGGGATTGTCACAATTAGACGTGCCTATTTTAAGCATCACTCTAGGTGCAGTGAGAAGGAAGGCGGAGGACCAGCCTGGGTGTAGTTCCTGTAGGACTGGTGGTGATGAAGGGTAACGTGCCTGGGACTGGGGTAGTGACACCAGAGATGGCAAGGGGACACACTTATGGCTCCTAAGAAAGTGAACTATTCCAAGCATCTCCTCTGACCACAACAGCATGGAACTAGACATCAACCACAGGAAAGGAAATTAGAAAAAATGATCACATGGAGACTAACCAACATGCTACTACAAAACCAGTGGGTCAATGAGGAAATAAAAAAGGAAATTAAAAAAATACCCTGAGACAAACAATGAAGACATACCACCCCAAATCTACGGATGCAATAACAGGAATTGTTAGAGGGAAGTTCACTGTGATGCAGGTCTTCACGGGAGAAATCCCCAACAACCTAACCTACCACTGGAAAGGACTAGAAAAAGAAAGATAAGCAAAACCTAAAGTCAACAGAAAGAAAGAAATAATAAAGATCAGGGAAGAAATAAAGAAAACAGAGATTTAAAAACAGTAGAAAAAAATCAATTAAACCAAGAGCTGGTTCTTTGAGAGGGTAAATAAACAGAACGGACAGATCTGTGATCAGACTCACCAAGAAGAAAAGAGAGTGACCCAAATAAGCAAAAGGAAAATGGAGAAATCTCAACTGATAGTGCAGAAACAGAAAAATAATAAGAACATACTGTGAACAAATTTGACAACCCAGAGGAAATGAAAAAACTTTTTAGAAACATACAGCCCACCAAAATTAAACCAAGAAGAAATAGATAATTTGAACAGGTCAATCACTAGAAGTAAAATAGCATCTGTAATTTTTAAAAAATAATTCCCTATAAACAAAAGTCCAGGAACAGATGGCTTTACAGGTGAATTCTACCAGGGATACAAAGAAGAACTTACATTGATTCTTCTCAAACTCTTCTAAAAGACGGAAGAGGAGGGAACACTCCCAAAAACATTCTATGAAGCCACTATCACCCTGATAAAGATACCACCAAAAAAGAAAATGATGGTCAATACCTTGATGAATATAGTTGCAAAAATTCTCAACAAAATATCAGCAAACCAAATTCCACAACATATAAAAATATCATACACCATGACTGTAAGGTGAGTGCAGAGACAAAGAGAATGAGCCAGGCAGTCAGGAAAGAAAAGGAATTTCTTAGAGGGAAAATGAGAGGGTGACTGGCCCTTGAGAAGAACCAGTGTCCTCCCTTTCTGATGGGGTCTTTCTTATACCCCGCCAGTGAAAAATTCTCTGAAGGGATGCTTAATTTTTAGTCTCTAGCTGAGTCCTGTGGTCATGTAGCTGGAGGTATAGAATCTGGTGGTCATATAGCCTTGAGAAGGTAGGTGCCAGCAGGAAAACAGAATGCCATTTGAGCAGTTTGGTCAGTTGCAAGGGTCACTGTTACTTTATTCAACATAACGAGCCATTTCAACTATGAGCCCCCACATAGGCCCTGTCAATGACCAAGTGGGATTCATCCCAAGTTCATAAGGATGGTTCAATCAGGTCAGCTCAGTCGCTCAGTCATGTCCAACTCTTTGCGACCCCATGAATTGCAGCACGCCAGACCTCCCTGTCCATCACCAACTCCTGGAGTTCACTCAAACTCATGTCCATCGAGTCGGTGATGCCATCCAGCCATCTCATCCTCGGTCGTCCCCTTCTCCTCCTGCCCCCAATCCCTCCCAGCATCAGAGTCTTTTCCAATGAGTCAACTCTTCGCATGAGGTAGCCAAAGTACTGGAGTTTCAGCTTTAGCATCTTTCCTTCCAAAGAAATCCCAGGGCTGATCTCCTTCAGAATGGACTGGTTGGATCTCCTTGCAGTCCACGGGACTCTCAAGAGTCTTCTCCAACACCACAGTTCAAACGCATCAATTCTTCGGTGCTCACCTTCTTCACAGTCCAACTCTCACATCCATACATGACGACTGGAAAAACCATAGCCTTGACTAGATGGACCTTAGTTGGCAAAGTAATGTCTCTGCTTTTGAATATGCTATCTAGGTTGGTCATAACTTTTCTTCCACAGAGTAAGCGTCTTTTAATTTCATGGCTGCAATCACCATCTGCAGTGATTTTGGAGCCCCCAAAAATAAAGTCTGACACTGTTTCCACTGTTTCCCCATCTATTTCCCATGAAGTGATGGGACCAGATGCCATGATCTTCGTTTTCTGAATGTTGAGCTTTAAGCCAACTTTTTCACTCTCCTCTTTCACTTTCATCAAGAGGCTTTTTAGTTCCTCTTCACTTTCTGCCATAAGGGTGGTGTCATCTGCATATCTGAGGTTACTGATATTTCTCCCGGCAATCTAGATTCCAGCTTGTGTTTCTTTCAGCCCAGCATTTCTCATGATGTACTCTGCATAGAAGTTAAATAAGCAGGGTGACAATATACATCCTTTTCCTATTTGGAACCAGTCTGTTGTTCCATGTCCAGTTTTAACTGTTGCTTCCTGACCTGCATACAGATTTCTCAAGAGGCAGGTCAGGTGGTCTGGTATTCCCACATCTTTCAGAATTTTCCACAGTTTATTGTGACCCACACAGTCAAAGGCTTTGGCATAGTCCATAAAGCAGAAGTAGATGTTTTTCTGGAACTCTCTTGCTTTTTCTGTGATCCAGCCGATGTTGGCAATTTGATCTCTGGTTCCTCTGCCTTTTCTAAAACCAGCTTGAACATCAGGAAGTTCATGGTTCACGTCTTGCTGAAGCCTGGCTTGGAGAATTTTGAGCATTACTTTACTAGCGTGTGAGATGAGTGCAACTGTGCGGTAGTTTGAGCATTCTTTGGCATTGCCTTCAATACATGCAAATTAATCAATGTAATATACCAGATTAACAAAAGAAAAGTAAAAAACCCACATGATCATCTCAATAGATACAGAAAAAGCCTGACAAAATTCAACATCCATTCATGATAAAAGTTCTTACCAAAGTGGGTATAGAAGGGACATACCTCAACATAGTAACAGCCTTTTATGACACACTCACAACCAATATAATACTCAGTGGTAAAAAGCTGAAAGCCTTTTGGCTAAAATCTGGAACAAGACAAGGATGCCCATCTCACCAGTTCTATTCAACACAGTATTGGAAGTCATAGCCACAGCAATCAGACCAAAAAAAAGAAAAGAAATAAAAGGTATCCAAATTGGAAAGGAAAGAGGTAACATTGTCAGTATATTCAGATGGCATGATACTAAGTATAGAAAACCCTAAGGACTCCACACAAAAACTGCTAGATCTAATAAATGAATTCAGCAAAGCAGCAGGATACAAGATTACTATTCAGAATCCATTGCATTTCTTTACACTAACAATGAAATATCAGAAAGGGAATGTAAAAAAAAAAAAAAAAAACGTTTAAAAATCATACCAGGACTTCCCTAATGTCCAGTGGTTAAAAAGCTGCCTGCCAATGCAGTAGGCTTGGGCTTGCCTCCGTGTGTGGGAAGACTTCCCATGCTGCAGGGCGATGAGGACTGTGAACCACCACTGCCGCAACTCCCGAAACCCGCGTGCCTGGAGCCCCTGCTCTGCAACAAAAGAAGCCACGCAACGAGAAACCCGCACAATCGCAAGCAGAGTAGCCCCCACCCGCCAAAGCCAGAGAAAGCCTGCATGCAGCAACGAAGACCCAGACAGCCCCAAAGAAATAATTTTCAAATAATCATACCAAAAAATAAAATAAAATATCTAAGAATAAATCTGACTGAAGAGGTGAATGACTTGTACACGGAGAACTCTAAAACACTAGTAAAGGAAATTAAAGAGGATTCAAAGAGATGGAAAAATATCCCATGCTCTTGGATTGGAAGAATATTGTTAAAATGGCACTACTACCCAAATCAATCTATAGGTTTAACATAATCCCTACCAAATTACCCATGAAACTTTTCACAGAACTAGAACAAATAATCCCCAAATTTATATGGAACTATAAAAGACCCAAAATTGCCAAAGCAATCCTAAAAAAAAAAAAAAAAAAAAAGCAGGAGGCACAACTCTCCCAGACTTCAGACAATACTACAAAGTTAGAGTAATCAAAACAGTGCGCTAACTCAAAAAGACACATGTACCCCAAAGTTCATTCCAGCACTGTTTACAATAGCCAGGACATGGAAATAACCTGGATGTCCCTCAACAGATGAATGAATAAAGAAGGTGTGGTACACACATGCAATAGAATATTATTCCGCTATAAAAAGGAAAGAAATTGAGTCCGTTGGAGTGATATGGATAAATCTAGAGCCTGTCACACAGAGTGAAGTCAGCAGGAAAAAAACAAATGTCATATACTAATGCCTGTTTATGGAATCTGGAAAATGGTACTGGGGAAGCCATTTTCAGGGAAGTAACAGAGCTGCAGACGCAGAGGTCAGACTTGTGGACATGAGTAGAAGGGGAGGGAGGGCGGGAAGACTTCAGAGAGTAGCACTAACATAAGCACTGCCGTGTGTAAAAGAGACCGCCCGCGAGAAGCTTCTGTGTAGAGCAGGGAGCTCAGCCCGGGGCTGTGTGGTGACCTAGCATGGGATGGGGGTGGGGGTGTGGATGGGAGGGAGGCTCAGAGGGAGGGGATGTATGTATAGATATGGCTGATTCACATGTTACAGCAGAAACTAACACATTAATGTAGTTACATTCCAATTTTAAATTTTTTTAAAATAAAAACCACCATATGATATTGATACAGAAACAGACATATGCATAAAAGAAACAAAACAGAGAGCCCAGAAATAAATCCACACACCAAGTTGAACTAATCTTGACAAAGGAGGCAAGAATATAAAATTGGAGGGGAAAAAAACACCCAGTCTCTTCAGGTAGTACTGGGAATGTTGAACAGCTGCATGTACATCAGTGAAGTTAGAACACACCCTCACACCATGCACAGAAATAAACTCAAAATGCCTTAAAGACTTGAACATAAGACATGACACCATAACACTTCTGGATGAGAGCATAGGCAATACATTCTCTGACATAAGTCATACCAATGTTTACCAATGTCAGTCTCCCAAAGCAACAGAAATAAAAACAAAAATAAACAAATAAGATTTAATCAAACTTGCAAACTCTTCCATAGCAAAGAAAACCATTAAAAAATGAAAACACAACCTAAGGAATGGGAGAAAATATTTGCAAGTTATACAGCCAACAAAGGCTTAATCTCCAAAATATACAAACAAGTCATACAACTCAACAACAAAAAGCAAACAACCCAATCGAAAACTGGACAGAAGATCTTAATAGACATTTCTCCAAGAAGACTTACAGATGGCCAGTAGGCACATGGAAAGACGCCCAACATCACTAATTATTATTAATTAGTGATAATTAATACCAATCAAAGCCACAGTGAGGTACCACCTCACACTGGTCAGAATGGCCATCATTAAAATGTCTACAGATAACATGCTGATGTATGACAGAAAACCACCAAATTCTGTAAGGCAGTTATCCTTCTGTTAAAAAAATAAAGTGGCAAAAAAAAAAGTCTACAAATAACAAACACTGGGGTGGGTGTGGAGAAAAGGGAACCCTCCTACATTGTTGGTGAAAATGTATGTTCAAAAGCAGTTCATCTCTGGTCAAATTGCTCATAGCAATCTCCCATTAATCAGGTTTTTTTTAACCACAATTACTTTAACAATAACATGAAGCATTGAGTCCATTATTTTTTCCAATATGAATTCTTAAATGTCTACCTCTATACATCACAGTTTCAACTATCTGTCATATGGCTTCCTATAACAGTTCACTGTTTAACCAGTGTTGGTAGAATTTGCAATAATTTTAAAGGGGTGAAGAAATAAAATCAGTGGCTTTTGCTCACTGAGCTTCTGTTTTTAAAATCAGTGTTCTTGCCTGGAAAATCCCAGGGACGGGGGAGCCTGGTGGGCTGTCTATGGGGTCTCACAGAGTCGGACACGACTGAAGCAACTTAGCAGCAGCAGCAGGAAATGGTAGATGTCAGATACAATGTGATATTAAACAAGAGTATGAAACCAAATCTCTAACCCGCAAATGTGGAAAAAATAAAAAGGCCTGGTGGTCCAGTAGTTAAGATCCACCTGCCAATGCAGGAGACAGAGGTTCGATCCCTGGTCCGGGAGGATCCCACAGGCTGTGGGGCAACTAACTCCAAGCAACACGACTAGTGAAGACCAAGCGCCCCGGAACACATGCTCTGCAACAAGAGAAGTGCTGCCATGGGAATCCCGAATACAACTAGAGAGTAAGCCCTATGCGAGGCAACTAGAGAAAACGTGCACACAGCAGCGAAGACCCAACACAGCCGAAAATAAATGGATGTATGTCTGTTTTAACTATTGTTAAAAAAATTAAAGCTTACCTGAGGCGGGTGTCCTTGAAGGTGTCGAGGTATGCAGGATAGCTCCATCCGATTTTATTCCCTTTACATCGAAGCTCCAGAGTTTGCCCTGCCATCAGGCTCAGAGTAGCAGCGGGTTTCTGGAAGCGACCTTTATCCATCATTTGCGTCATTATAGACTGTGTCTTTGGCGTTGGATCAGCAGAGTCCCTGTCCTTTATCTTAGGAATTTTGGGCTTCACCTTTTTGTTGGTAGGCTTGATCCTGTTCTCTCCTGGCTCCTTTGGACGCTTGTTCTTGGGAGGATGTTGGCCAGTAACTGGTACAAACATGAGGAGAGAACAAGTGAGGGTTGGTGGCCAACATACTGAGAGTCTTCAACCCCCAAACAGATCACTTTTAATACCTTTCTCCTCTTATGTAAAAGTTATTTGGGGGGAATAATCATTATTTTCTTGGTTCATCCTTTAGATTTAAATCAAATAGTAAAAATAGATTTCAGCTTCAAAGGTTTTGTTCAAATTCAGCAAAATATCTCACATATGAATGAACACTCACACTTCACAACAAAACAGCTTTCCCCTGCAGCTCACGCTCAGTCTCACCACCTCCAAGGTGCTCCCCCAAAGGGCAGACCCAAAGCCTCTCAAGATCTGTTTCTGGTCCCTGCCATCTCAGCACTGTCACCGTTCATTTTGAACCCACTGTTAAAACTCAGGAATATGTCATCTCCAGGGAGCAGAGACACAAACCACACTCCAAGTGCGCTCAGAAAATTTCGAACCATCACGAACTTTCTTCCAAATGAATTCATACAGTGGCGTCTGTGTGTGTTACGATGGTATCCATGTAGGATACAAGGCTTAGTAAGAAATACATATTAACCCTGTGCTCTTTTAAAGCACACATTATATATATTATTAAAACTCAAAGGGAACTGCAGCCATGGTTTAGAACTTAGCCAACAAAATAAATTAGGGGGAGGAGTATTTTATCATCAACATTGTTGAGAATTGCTGGCAAACGGTGGTAAATAAGAACTGACCACCTCTGAGTCATTTTCTTTTTTAACTTCTTATTTTGTATTGGTGTATAGGCGATTAACAATGTTGTAATAGTTTCAGGTGGACAGCAAAGGGACTCAGCCACAGGTATCCATATCCACACATCTCCCCCAAACTCCCCTCCCATCCAGGCTGTCCCATAACATTAAGCAGAGTTCCTGGTGCTCTACAGTAGGTATATCAACTTTAAATATAACAGTGTGTTTGGAGCCCATCTTCTTACTGCTGTTTTCCCCTACTCTACAGACAATGCTGCCTGCCCTTGGAATGATGCTGGGTTCCAGAAATCTCACCTGTCCACCCAGACCACCTGGCCATGGGCTGTGTCTACCCAGCAAGGAGGATGAGACTAGGCGATTCGTTTGCCCCACTGTCTGCATCAGCTCCAAGGTGACCTCGCTGTAAGTCCAGAGGATTATAAAATGTCCAAATTTATAGGATCCTCAGAGATCATTTAAGGTTCTTATGTTACAGAATTTTCAAAAATAATAAAGGAAGCCTTAAAAGTTACACACATCATACAAAGCTGATTAGTGGCAGAACGTGAGAGTACAACTCAGGTCTCCTGACTCCTGTTTCACTACCTGTAGATAAAGAGTCTGTAGATATTTTGAACAGACAACTACAGAAATCTTGGCTAATTGAGGGAATTATGGGGCATTTTTAAAAAATGGGGAAATGTGATAAATCAGGAGAAAAAATGTTTGCCTTCTTTGATGTTTATATTTCTTTATCTAATACTACCTTGGTGTACAAAGGGCTTGGGTGGTCAAGAGTACAGAGAATCAAATTGGGATCAAGAGGTGGAAAAGGCGAGGGTTGCAAGCTCTTACACCAGAGGGCCCGGCAGTTGACAAAACAGGAGAGGGGTGGGACCTGCTGAGACCACGTCCTCCTGAAGGGGTAGCTGCCAGGGAGCGAGTCAGGGTCACAGGCCATGGTTTCTCAAAGGGTGGCAGAAATGCAGGTGGCCTGACTTATAAATATCAGAAACTTGGTTCTTTAGAAACTTCATATCTCTATCTCTGAGGTGGGGAGTCAGCTGGTGGTCTTCCTTGAAGGGATGGGGGTGAACAGGAAGGGCCAGGAGAGGGACCCTGTCTGGATCCGGGCTGCTTACGTGGGTGCGTGCAGTCGGTGAGTGCTGCGTGGGGCCATGCACTTATGAAAGGGTTCAAAGTGCTAGTCGCTCAGTCGTGTCCGACTCTTTGCAACCCCATGGACTGTAGCCCTCCAGGCTCCTCTGCCCATGGAATTCTCCAGGCAAGAATATTGGAGTGGGTTGCCATGCCCTCCTCCAGGGGATCTTCCTGACCCAGGGATCAAACCCGGATCTCCTGCATTGCAGGCGGATTCTTTACCATCTGAAACTCCGGGGATGATTTGTACCAAAAACTCGGCTGACATGGACTCAACTGTGCAATGATGAACGTGGCTTCTTTGGTGTGCTGCCCTTTGTGACAGGAGCCCTTTGACCTCCACTCCTGGTTCAGCTCAGCCCAGACTTTGGAACTGACCCCACTGCGAGCTTGGGCTCAACATCCGCTCCTCGGCTCTCTGCCTTCCTTGGGCTCAGCTGCCTTGCTCTGAACCCCACTGTCCCGTCCATTACTCCAGGTTCACTTGCGACTTCTCCTTACCCCGGATCCGAGTCTCTTCTTATTCCCCATCCTTCCTCTACTCTCGTTCCTCTGGATCATGGACCCTGCTACTCTTTCTCTGTCTTTCCAGGGAGCAGAGCTGTGCCCTTGAGCCTTCTTCTCCAAGGCACACCCCAATACCAGCTGTTGAACCTGCTGTTTGTCAAGACTTCTCCAGACCCTACGCATGTGTTTACCCCAGGATTCTCATGACAGATGGGGGTGGGCAGGGCCGCCCATGTACACATTTACACAACCTCCCAGAAGGAAAAGTGTAATCTTTGGGAACATATTAGACCCACAGAAATACACTAATGCAGCAACATCAATTGTGAAGCATAAGCCTCAGTGTTGCAATAGGTGAAAGTCACTGTCTTTTTCTTAAGGCAGAAAATAAAAGCTTACCATTATGCTGCCCAAGCCATCTGTGCCCTGCAGGCGTTGCCACACTATGCCTCTGAGAGTCAGGGAACTCTGTATTGATCTCTGATTTGGGCTGTTTTCTTTTTCATGTAACAGGAAGTCAAGGTATTAGAAATAACAACTGTGTGTAAATTCCAGAGAATTTAGGCAGCCCATGTAATCTGCCTGATTCTAAGCCTCTCAGATCCTGTGTGGTATTGCTATTCAGGAACATTTGATCAGTGCATTATTAGTACACCTTTAAATATGTGCTATCATCCCCGAAAAATCATTTGACCTCTTGACCAAAGAGCCCCATCCATCTGTCCAGCTGTCTGACTGTGGAATCGGTCTATGATTGGACAGTGATGACCCTAAGGTCAAGGAGACTAGTGGCCCCATGGAGAAGCCCCAGGACTGAGTGACTCCCAAATTCCATGTCTAGCTTTTTTAAAGAATATGACTCTTCAGGATGTCTATGTAAATATTTTCTAAAGGCCTACAAAGTATAAGAATTTACATTGTAGACATGAGACCGGCTGGGACCTGGGGTCCTCAGCAGCGGCGCTGCAATGCTTGCATCCGACCTACCTCCCCTCCAGCAACCAAACACAAAGAAACCGTATGGGACTAAAAATAACTGTGTGCCTGGGCAGCTGGGACAAGTTCTGGACAAAAGATACAAAGAGAGCAAAAAAGCCACTTTTGAAGAACCTGGAGCCAAAGCAGGGTAGTGCGGAAGCCCCCTGCACACACTACCACCTAAGGGGTGGGCAAAACACCTAAGCTACCCCTCCAGCCCAAGCCCTGGATGCACTCCTACGCTCCCTCCGTACAAGGAACACGCTCACGCATCCACCTCCACAGGGAGCGAGTGAGCAAGGGAACCTGCTGCTGGTCTCGCTGCCCTCTGCTGCAGCAGGGGCCTGGATAAAGCCTTGCCGGAATTTCTTGTCTGGTCTCTAGTCCACTTCTGTCAACTGGGGAAGACCAAGAACCCTGGTTGGTAACAGACTTCGAGACACTCAACACGGAGCACTTGGCCCCTTCTGGGAGGGACTCTGGGCACCTCCAGGACCACTGAACACAGCTTCTCTGTCTTTCTCCCTAAGTCCTCACCCCTGCACTCCCGTCCCCTCCATCCCACAAGCTTCTAGTTTGTGTCTTTAAGTTTTGTGACTGGCATCTTTGTTTGTGATGTTAATTCCAACTTCTCCTGGAATTCTCTGCTGAAATTGTATTTCCAGGCTGAAGTTCTCCACTGTGCCCACAAACAGCCCACACTGCGGGAGACTCCAGCCTTAGGTGACTTGGTGGGATTTTTAAAGAACAAAAAGAAAAGACAGGAGCTTGCAATGTCCCTCCCTCTGCATTCGCAACTATTCCTGCCTGAGCTCTCAGGAACTATCTGATTCATCTGTGGTCTCCCAGACTGAGGGGAAAAAAGGTAGGGTTGGAGGGGGCGCATTTTCAATTCAAGCAAGAAAACAATGAGATCTCATTCTGTCTTTATGTAAAAATTAACTTGCAAATGAGCTGCTTTTAATTACTATCAAGGAAACTGAGCACTTAAATACCTTTTCAGAAACATAGAAGAGGCTCACCAGAATAATTTTGGGTTCATGTGATCTGGAAAATATTCAATATTTAATTAATATCTGGTATTAAAGCTAGCTTAAGCTTGTGGATTTCATTAATACGCTCTAATGACTTTAGAGTGATCGACATTAAGTATAATACTTTTATTGTACCTAGGGCTACTGAAAGTCAATAAGTGCATATTGCTTTTGTTATGAAATCTGTCAACAGGGAAGTCAACCTGCTAAGATTAAACTTTTGAGTAAGTGTAACTGGGATAAGAACTCTTTAGTAAACTCTATAGCAATAATTATATTTTGGAAACATCCATCTAAAACAGTCTCTCCAAATTTTGGTAAGTTGAAACCAACTTAAGTTAACTGATAGGAATTCATTGACTATCCAGGCCATTTGAACTAAGATAAAATCTTAGGGACATTATTGCTGAACAGGTCTAATTTCCTCCCTCCTGTCTTCTTGTGAGAGAGAAACTAAAGCTGTTTGGTGCCACCGTGAGGTGTGCTTCACCAACCTACAGAATGCTAATGTAGCAGACAGTTCATGGTTGCTTAAGCAAAATAGGATATCTGTTCTCAGAAAAGAAAGTATGAGGAATGGAAATGTATTTTTGTTGAAAGAAAAAAGGATGATTTGCTGGCTATTTCTGAATGGGGAGGGCTTCCCCGATAGCTCAGTTGTTAAAGAATCCACCTGCAGTGCAGGAGACCTCAGTTTGATTCCTGGGTCAGGAAGATCCGCTGGAGAAGGGATAGGCTATCCACTCCAATATTCTCGGGCTTCCCTGGTGGCTCAGCTGGTAAAGAATCTGCCTGCAATGTGGGAGACCTGGAGACCTGGGTTTGATCCCTGGATTGGGAAGATCCCCTGGAGAAAGGGATAAGGCTACCCACCTCAGTATTCTGGCCTGGAGAATTCCATGGACTGTATAGTCCATGGGGTCACAAAGAGTTGGACACGAGTGTGACTTTCACTTTTCACTTTTCTGAATGGGGAAAGAATAAGGAAAAAAGTATGACTACAGAAATGGCAAGAGGTTTGCAAAAGAGGAACACTGAGAAAAGAATTTTGTATGTGGTCAGAGTCTCCTAAGGTTGGATTAAATTTAATCAGGTAAACGGATTTTTCTAAGAGTAGGCTTATGCAGGACTGAATTTGGCTTCTCTTCCTCATAAGAGAACAACGTTTTCCTGGCGTCCTTTTGATATCAGACTGTGTGAGTTTCTATGCCATTAAGTGATCCGTATTTGCTTTTTAAAATATTTTTCTCCCCCATCTTAGCTCACAGAATAAGTATTGTTTCACAGATATCTAGGATCCTATCTGATTGGGTGCTTTAAAACTTTTTAAAATGTCTGACAGACTAACCCAAGGTCAAATACACAGTTCTTTTGACCTCCAGCTAACTTTGGGGTGCTTCGAAGGGCTCCTGGAACTTTCCAAATAGAGATCCTAAACTAATTGGGTTATTCTGTAAGGAGAGGTTTGCCAGGTTCTCAGAGAACCCAGACAAGCTGAGGATGAAGCTGCCAGGCTGGGGTTGGCATCCACTCTCACCTGGCAGGCTGCTGCTGCTGCTTAGTCAGTCGTGTCCAACCCTATGTGACCCCACAGCCCTGCCAGGCCCCTCTGTCCATGGGATTCTCCAGGCAAGAATACTGGAGTGGGTTGTCATGCCCTCCTCCAGGGGATCTTCCCGACCCAGGGATCGAACGCACGTCTCCTGCTTGGCAGGCAGATTCTTTACCCCTGAGCCCCACCTGGGAAGCCCCCACCTAGCAGGACATCACGGTTATTCCTTGCCCACTGTTGTACCTCGGATAAAAAGGAGCATATACTGAGAAAGGCCAGGGAACACGCAGTTGGCCTCCTGGTCCCCCAATCCACACTGGTCACCAAATCCACCAGGCGGGTGGCGATGCCATCCCAGAGCACGACCCACAGCGGGACTACGCAGATCATGCAGGCCGCGGCCAGGATGAGACATGATATTAGTTGTCTATCGGAAGGAATGAAAAGGTGTATGGTAGAACCTGTAGATTATGATAAGATCCAAGAGGCTGCACAGGAAAAAGACAAAAACCCAGCAGTGTTCCTGAGCCAGGAGACAAAGGCATTCAGGAAGGACACCCACCCAGACCCTGAGTCCGCACAGGGGAGGACACCACTGGCCATGCGTTCTATCACCCAGCCTATGCCTGATACCTGGAGGGAATTACAGAAGCTTGAGGCTGGGCCCGAAGCCCTGCTGTCAACTTTAGCAGAGAAGGTCTGCACCAACTGAGACTTAAGGGAAGAAGGAGGCCAGGAAGGGCAAGAGGCTAAGAAAGGAAACTCGGCTTCTGGCCTCTCTGATTCACCCACCACCTCCAGGAGACCCTGGAGGGCCAAGAAGGCTAGAGAGACCACCAAGAAGCCACCTGGGCCCGAACCAGGGTGCCTTTTGTCAGCAGGAGGGGCCCTGGACCGGGGAAGGTCCTGAGCACCCCCAGTGGGCGCCGGAGGAGCCACCCCTACCGGCCCAGCTCCAGTCTCTTGGACAAGAACTCCCCTCACACTGACGGGGCTGGAGGGCCTGCCGGGCTCCAGATCCCACTCCATCCATCCTCATCACTCCAGCCGAGCCTCGGGTGTTGGCAGGCAGGAGAACTGAATTTCCTGCAGACACTGCTCTGTTCTGACTTGGCCAGCCGGCTTCCTCTCCAACCATGACAGGAGCTGATGGACGGCCTAAGGCAAGGCGTTTTACATCTCCGCTTGCCTGTGGGATCAGGTCTATCATTACTAGTTGCAGTTCAGTACACGCAAAGGCGTGTCCGACTCTTTGCAATCCCATGGACTATAGCCCACCAGGCTCCTCTGTCCATGGAATTCTCCAGGCAAGGATACTGGAGTGAGTTGCCATTCCCTTCTCCAGGGGATCTTCCCGATCCAGGGATTGAACCCAGGTCTCCTATTTTGGAGGCAGGTTCTTTACCATCCGAGCCACCAGGGAAGCTCTTTCACACACAGGCAAAAGAGCCACAGTGGACTGCTAAAATCTTTAAAATCATTTTCCAGCTCCTTTAATGCAAGATATAAAGAAATTTCCTATCTTGCATCTCTTTTCTGTTGAAAGAAATCTGATAGATTTTTCCATCAAAAACTATTATTCTGCTTTAAGATGATTGTTCAAGCTGATGGCCTTCCCATTTAGTATAAAAGTAATTTGTTTAGACAAAAAATGAAGTTAAGGTGGCTATGAGCTCAGATATCAGATATACAGTTGTTTACTTAGCTGTGTTAAAGCATATTTTAAACTGTTCTGCATAGTATGACAGGTTATAGACTACTCTGGTTATCATTTTTTGAATAAATTTCTAAGTCCTTTTCATGAGGCACTATTATAGTAACTGCTGGATTATACAAGGGGAATAACAATCATATAGAACAAAGGAGCAGAACTGAAGAGTTTTAAAACCCCACATAAGAATTGTATCCCTTACTTTACCAGTCAGTAGCTGAGAAAGGTTTAGGTCGTATGTAACCATCTGTGAGCTTATCTGTAATCTAGACACATGGGCAACACAAGAAAGGAGGGCTAGTCCTGTTAACATACAGTGTTCAACCTAAACTCCAGGACAACACGATTATTAGTACTCCTTCTTATATATGCCAGAATGCCCTGTCCCCCTCCTTGGGAGAGATCTGCTGAATAAGTTAGGAGCTAGTATGTTTTTTAGGACAGGGTGAAGTCCGAGGATGTCAAGAATCCGAGCAGAGAATGCATCTATCAGTAGCCCTAGAAGACCCACCTGTTGGGCATCAAAATATTGACAGCAAGACATGAGAGAACAGATGGATCCTGCAGTTTGGGATACCTCGGTACCAGGAAGGGGAAAATGTGACCCCCCTAATAATATAAGGTTAAGGCCTTGGGAAAATACCTCTGGAAGCAACAGTATCCCTTAAAGCCCGAGGGGCCCTGGGGGGAATCCAACTGCTGCTCAGCAGATTCCTAAAACACGGGCTCATCAGCCCCTGCCAATCCCCTGCAACGCCTTGATCCTCCCTGTTCACAAGCCTAACGGGGAGTGTCAGTTTATTCAAGACGTACGAGCAGTGAGTGAAGCCGTCATCCCTATTCACCCACTGGTGCCAAAATTGCACACCTTCCTCCCCAAGGTTCAGGAAGCGCCCAGTATTTCTAGTCTAGACTTCAAAGCTGCATTTTTTTTAAAAAATTCTCTTTATCCAGACTCTCACTATCATTGTGCCTTTGAATGGAGAGACCTTGACACCCTGGAGGTCAAAGGACACACTGGTTAACTGGAGGAGGGTTAACAAGATACCAGACCCCTCCAAAGGACGCCTCCAATATTACCTTAAAGATGTGAAAGTGAAAGTCGTTCTGTCGTGTCTGACTCTTTGTGACCCCATGGACTACACAGTCCGTGGAATTCTCCAGGCCAGAATACTGGAGTGGGTAGCCTTTCCCTTCTCCAGGGGATCTTCCCAACCCAGGGACTGAACCCAGGTCTCCCACATTGCAGGTGGATTCTTTACCAGCTGAGCCACAAGGGAAATCCAAGAATACTGGAGTGGGTAGCCTATCCCTTCTCTAGGGGATCTTCCCAACCCAGGAATCAAACTGGGGTCTCTGGCATTGCAGGCGGATTCTTTAGCAACTGAGCTATCAGGGAAGCCCACCTTAAAGATATGTGAGACCCTAAACCCAGAAACCCCCAGTGGAGAGTAGAGACTTAGCACATCAGTATATAGAGACCATAGGACAAACTTACTCCAGTAGGTCTGATCTAGATGAAACTCCTCACAGCCCTGAGGTCAGACGGTTCACTGATGGTAGCAGTTTTGTAGGAATAGGAACCCAAAAGGCCACGTATGCTGCAGTTAGTCTAGATGAATAGAACAGGAGCCAAGGCCCTGCCACCCCACACATCAGCTCAGAAGGCTGAACTAATTGCATTAATGAGAGCTTTGCAATTAGGGAAGGATAAAAAATTAAATATGTTTACTGACTCCAAATATGGGTTCCACGTGCTACATGCTTATGCTGCCATTTGGAAAGAAAGAGAAATGTTAATTGCTAAAAATTTCCCCATGAAAGGCTTCCCTGGTGGCTCAGATGGTAAAGCATCTACCTGCAATGTGAGAGACTTTAGTTTGATCCCCGAGTTTGGAAGGTTTCTTGGAGAAGGGAATGGCTACCACTCCAGAATCCTTGCCTGGAGAATCCCAAGGACAGAGGAGCCTGGCAGGCTGCAGTGCATGGGGTTGCAAAGAGTCGGACATGACTTTGACTAACACATACATACACACGTGCATGAGCACACACACAGACACACACACACACAGCTTCCGACCCAGGGAACAGTAACCCACTGGAGGGGCCATCAGAAGGAGGAATCTTTGGGGGGCAACGGCAAAGCAGAGCTATTCAGTTGCAAAATAGGCCACTCACCTACAGGAACTTGAACAAGTTCTGGCTCTAATGATTAGCCCCCTGAACTCCCTAGACTCCCCCAGTATCCCCAACAGGAACAGGAACATGTTGAGACATGGGGCTATGAGAAGGGAAGTGCAGGCTGTATAAAAAGGAGGATAAGGTTCTAATCCCTGGGGCCCAACAACGAAAACACACCAAGAGCTTACCTGACGCCACCCCCATGGGATGGATGCACTACAGGCCTTGATGGAAAAGACTTTTTCAGGGAAAGAGCTTAAAAGAGCAGAATAACAAGCAACACTTGCCTATGATTTATGTGCCGCCAAGAACCCACATACCCATCCAATCCCTGCTTCGTCACTCAGGCCAATCCAACACCAAGGGACATTTCCAGGGAGAAGACTGGCAGTTAGAGTTCACCCAAATGCCCCATGATCAGAATATAAGTATCTTCAGGGTGTTTGCTGATAATGTCACAGGATGGGCTGAAGCCTTCCCCATCAGATCTGAATAGGCTACGGAAGTCTGTAGGCTTCTTCTAAAAGAAATAATTCCTCAGTTTGGACTTCCAGAGTCCCTCCAGAGTGATAACGGACCCTCTTTTATAGCCCAAATCACAGCGGGGCTCACAACAGCCCTGGGGACAGACTCAAGCTACATAGCTCTTGACACCTCCAGTCTTCAGGGAAGGTAGGCAGAAGGAATCCTACTTTAAAGAAATCCTTAGCAAAGCTCTGGCAAGAAATTCATGAACCCTGGACCAACTTGCTTCCTCTTGCATTCCTCATGGTCCGCATAGCATCCAGGAATGGTCTGAGATTTTAGTCCATTTGAAATTATCTCTGGGAAGCCTTTTCTTACTGCAGACCTTCTACTGGGTGAGGGCCTGAAGCAGGCCCTGAGATAGACTATTAATCAAGGACAAGTTCAGAAAGCGATCAAGGACTACATCCACCAGACAATGCCAGCTCCCACTGAAACTAGAGAGGAAAGAGCAGTCCTCAGAAATAAACCTCGGGGCTAAGTTGTTCTCAAAACCTGGAAAGACGGGTCCCCTGAAGATCAACTATTGTCAGAATGGAAGGGTCCCAGATGACTGCCAAGAACCACATCAGCTAAGGAAACAAAAGGTCCCAAGTTTCATTAAGGCTTCTCATAGGAGCCCACCCACGGCCTCATTTACTCTATTGATGGTGCCTGTCTTCTGAGTAGGTGTCTCAGATCTCCCACTGGTTCACAGAAGTATTTTGCTATGCAGGGTTTCTGGAGGTAAAACCTTTAGTCTGGGCAGGTGTACCCAACTCCATATCCCTTGCAGTTTGACAGCAGTGGAGTGGCTATAACTACTTTATAGGGACCCTGAGACAGACTGGAACCTGGGACCCTTTGTGCAGTGATACAGTGCTTATACCTGGACACACCTCTTCACTCCTTGAGCAACAAAATACAAAGAAATTGTATGGGGCTTAAAATAACTGCATGCATGCCCAGTTGGGACGAATTCTGGACAAAAGATACAAAGAGACCATAAAGACCTAAATGCCACTTTTGAAGAGCAAAAGCAGAGTACTGCGCATGCCCCCTGCACAAACACCACCTAAGGGATAGGCAAAACCCCTAAGTCACCTCTCCAGGCCACCCTGGACACACCCCTACCCTCAGCCCATATAAGAAGCAAGCCTAACGCCTTCCCTCACCAACCCCCACTCCTTCTCAGGGAACAAGTAAGCAAGGGAACGTTGTTTGTTCTCACTTTCCCTGCTGCAGCAGGAGCTCCAATAAAGCCTTGCCTAAATTTTCTGTCTGACCTCTACTCAATTTCTATTGCTTGGAGAAGACCAAGAACCCTGTTCGGTAGCAGATACATAAAAGTGAAAGTTCATTACCATTTTGTTTTTGAGATCATGGTATATTCTATAGAGTAACGAATGATAAAATTTTTAAAAAACCATTAAATATCATTATAGACTTCAGGTCCTAAAGTCATCATTCACTTTTCAACTGTGTCACATTAGGAAGTAACCCTCCTGCTTTCCTCACCTGTAAATTGAAAATTATATGGTAATAACGACTCTCTCGGGGATTGTTTGGGACATTACATGTTTAAATTTAATTTTAAATGTTTAAAATGCTGAGAGACTAGCGTCGGAGACTGTGTTGACCGCCGTCTGCTCACTCGGGGACTGAAATGTATGCCTTGGAAAAGCATCCGCAGCCCTCACAGTAAGTAAGTGCCAGTGGCTGCTGCCGGTTGTTCTGCGGTTGTCTTGTAATGTCTCCGGGTGAGCTCCATGATAAGCTTGTGATGGAGGCAGAGAAGCTCACTATTTTCCATAACTTACAGGTGAAAAAATTGAGATCACCAATGCCAAGTGGCTAACCGCAGGTTACTAAGAAGTCAGTGAAAAGCCAGGTCTCGAGCCTTCTCTGGTTCGTGTTGTTGCTTTCCGTTCTCTTGAGATTAGCTTTTCGCTTTATTTGCATGAATCACATGCACAGCACGGCTAAGCGGTTTCTTTGTTTGTTAGGCCCTGGGCTTTGACAAGGAGTTCCAAGTCAAACAGAACCCGATGCCTGGGATGAGGGCACAACCCTTCTGGAAGGGCTGGAGATGCTTTTCCAAGGCATACATTTCAATCCCCAAGTAAGGAGACGCTGGTCAACACAGTCTCCAAAATGAATACGTGTCACACAGCCAGAGGGACACAGGACAAAGGACCGTAGCTCTTCAGCATTTGCTGAGGACTGATTGCCATCAAAGCTTATTCAGTAAAGGTGACCTGACTATTAACCTCTAATTCGATCAGATTGTCTGAGAGGAGAAAATAAAATTCATTAGAAGAATCCCTGACATGGACTTGTGTAGACACAGCCATTCACATCAAAGACCTGTCACTGTTCACTTCTCTCTCCCCACAGGCAGGAAGATCTGACCCAAGAGCAGTACCCAAACCTCCACACGATAAATCTGCTGGGTAGCTGAGGGGCTCCCCCAACCAGCTGTATCTACTGAGTACCCTACTCTCATTCTCCCACTCCCCATGAAACACCCCAGAGGCGCACATATACTTTTCCAAGAACAAATCTGAGCAGTTGAGAAGGCAATGACAGTAGGGAGATGAAAATGTAGAGCCGTGAGAGCCTCTTTTCCTTACCCTGTCTGGAATCCCACTCCAAAATACCCTCCGGATCATTGCTTAAAGTACTGCTTTCTTAAAAGAGCAACTTCTAAGAATTAGATACTTCTATTTCAGGATAAAAAACCTTAGATCAAAACATGTTTTCTTCAGAGCATCCATTAGAACACAGTTTATCACACTTTAAAAAAGTGAGATGTAATTGACAGCTCAATTGAGATATTAGTTTGAGGTGGTGGTTTAGTCACTAAGTCGCGTCTGACTCTTGTGACACCATGGACTGTAGCCCACCAGGCTCCTCTGTCCATGGGATTTCCCAGGCAAGAGTACTGGAGTGGGTTGCCATTCCGTTCTCCAGGGGATCTTCCTGACCCAGGGATCAAACCCAGGTCTACTGCATTGCAGGTGGATTCTTTACCAACTGAGACACCAGGGAAGCCCCGTTGGTTTGCAGTATACAACATAATGATCCTATATTTTTATGCAATGCAAAATGAGCACTCTCTCTTGTACACTTTATTTGCTGGGCTCCCAGGACATGGCGCTGCCTTGCTTCTCTGTCTGGCAGACTCACTCATCTTCCTTTTCAGCCTGATCTGAGTCTAAAGGGCTGAACCCTCACAACTCCTCCCCATCTCTAATGACACTCCATCTCTAAGCAGCCTCACCCAGTCCCCTTGGCACTAAAAGCATTCCTATGCTGAGAGCTCCCTTGTTCCTATCCTCACTTCGCCTCTAAACCCAGATCTGAATATTCCATTGTTAAATCCGCACTGCCACTCGGAAGGTAGCAGGTGTCTGAAGCTGGACGTGTCCGCACTGAACTCCAGATGCCGTTTCAAATCGGCTCCTCCCCCAGTGTGTGTCTATCGGTAAATGGCAACTCCACTCACCCAGTGGCTCAGGACGTAAAACTCTTGAGTCACACACGATTCTCTTCTTTCCGTCCAAAGCCACCTCCAGTCCAGCAGTGAATACTCTGGGCTTTGCCCTCAGGATAGACCCCGAACGCAGGCTCTCCTCCCTGCATCCATGGCAACCACCCTGTTTCAAGTCACTTTCACCTAGACTATTAAAACAGCCCCCTATGCAAGTTCCTGACTTCTGCCTAAGCATGCTAACCTTTGAAAATATAAATCAGACCATAAATCCTCCACTGGAGACCCTCCAGTGACTTTCATCTAATTTAGAATAAAGCCCTACAAGGCGGTTTACACCGCAAGTCCTTCAGCCACACGAGCCCCCAGGACACCCACTGCCTTGGCTTCAGGGCTCTTTCAGACGTGCAGCCCCTGCTTCCGCCCTCTCAGCGGCCTCTGACCCTCCCGCCCACGCTGCCCTCCTCATCCCTCCGCATCCTCTTCCCTCGTCTTACAGGGTGAACTGTGTCCCCAGAAAGATAAAACTGAAGTCCTAAGCCCCGGTACCAGTGAATGCGACCTTATTAGGCAGTAGGATCTTTGCAGACACCATCAATTAAGATGAGGTCATTAGGGCCAAAAATCTAATCCAAAATGTCAGTGTCCTTAGAAGAAGAGACCTACACACAGAGGAAAATGCCAGACAAAGGCACGCAGAGGGACAGGATGGTCATGTGACAACAGAAGCAGAGGTTAGGGTGACGTGGCTGCAAGCCAAGGAACACTAAGGATCACCGGCCACAGCCAAAGCTCAGCAGAAGCAAGAGAGGCTTTGGCCCAGGGTCTCGGGGGCAGCATGGGCCTGCTGGCACCCTGATTTCAGACTTCCAGCCCCTAGAATTGGGTGAGGATGAACTTGGAGTATCTTAGCTTGTGCTCTGGTACAGCAAGTCTAAAACACCCTGATTGCTGATTCTTCACGTCCACTGTCGGTTCCTGAAATGTTACCTTTTCTTGATTACCCGTCCGCTCCATTAGACAATGAGCCCCACTAGGTAAAGGCTCCACAGCCTTGCCCAGGGACAGCCACCCATCCCCGAGCTCCTCCTGCGGCTCTGGCCCGGCGCACTGCACGGTCTCTCTGTTGCCCCCAAACTTCTCTCTTTTTTTCCCCTGACCTCGGCGAGTTTATTACATCAGAGAAACAGATCCATAAATAAACACCCAAAAGAATGATTTTAATAGAAAGGTGTACGACACACTGCTGTCTTTAAAATGGATAACCAACAAGGTCCTACTGTGTAGAACAGGGAACGCTGCTCAATGTTATATGGCAACCTGGCTGGGGGGGCAGTTTGGGGGAGAATGGATACATGGATATGTATGTCTGAGTCCCTTTGCTATCCACCTGAAACTATCACAACATTGTTAATTGAGTATACCTTAATACAAAATAAAAAGGTGTTTTTTTTTAAAAGAAGGATGTACAAAGTATGAGGAATGTCCATTTACTTAGAGTCATGATAAAGAAAATTAAACTTATCTCTTTTTTATCTCTAAGGATCAGAGATGATTTTGGATGTTAAACGTGTAGGCTAAGATCCTAAACGCTTCAAAACATTCATTATTTGCACTCATAAACAATGAGTCTTTATGATTCTTTTTTCATGGTAAGGCTTTTTGAACTAGATTTTACTCTTTTCCCAAGGAATAAACTGAATCACAGAAGTGATAGAGTCCTGGTTAGATCATCACTATCAGTGTTGGCCCCTAACTTTCTTAGAGATCTGGCTGTTCTGCCCTCACGTTATAAAGACTCTCTTTAGTTTTCCCAGAAAGAGAACCTTCAAAGGACCAAAAATAAACCCACATTAGACTGAAGATCTAATTAGAATAAATCGAGGGTCTGGCATGAGATTGACAAAACTGCATATTTTTTGTAATATTTATACTTCATTATTTGCTCCCAACATTGGATAAAATATGCAGATATCAAAAGTTGCTAAGTACTTGTGCTCTTGTACTCTTTAATGTAAAAACAGCAGCACCATATCAATAAACACCATAGCACGTATTCCACATAAATACTGAAGATCGGGTGCAGTGAGCCACATCTGGCTCTTAGTAAAATCTTGGGCCATTATCTAACTGTTTCATGCCTTACTTTCAATGTTACAAAAGTGACACACCCTTCCAGCTCCTAGTCTTCATGAGAAGAAATAATATTACTTCTAAAAATTTAAAGCGTTTAAAAAGTTTCTCATTATTTTTTAAAGTCTATTGAATTAGTTACAATATTGCTGCCGTTTTATGCTTTGGCTATTCTTTTGGCCCCAAGGCATGTGGGATCTTGGCTCCCTGATCATGGATAGAACCCTCACCCTCTGCAATGGAAGGGGAGTTGCAAGCATTGGACCACCAGGGAAGTCCCTAAAGCATTTTAGAATTAGGCCAGGCCAACCTGGCTGGGTTAGAGCAGATGTACACCCACTAAACACTTACAGGGAATCCTTTTACTATTGGAAGCCTTTCCTAGAAGTGATCAGCCAGACCGAAAGGCGGTGGGAGAAGTTGAGTCAAGGGCCTGTGCCTGCAGCTTGTACTTTGGGTTGACCCAGTAATGCACCATACCCCAACCCATCAATCAGAGGCTGGCACCAGAAGGACTGCCTGCCGAGGCTACTCTCAGTGACCTTACCCTGGTCCCAGCCAGCCTCATGATAACTCAAGCTTGAGACAACATAAAGGTTTAGAGAAACTTACATACTTTACAGAAGCAGACTTACTTTTCTAATTATGTGTTCAAAATTAAAGGACCAATGCAGGAGACCTGGGTTCGATCCCTGGGTCAGGAAGATCCCCTGGAGGAAGAAATGGCAACCCACTCCAGTATTCTTGCCTGGGAAATCCCATGGACAGAGGAGCCTGGTGCACTACAGTCCATGGGATCACAAAAGTCAGACACGACTTAGTGACTAAACAACAACAATGTAAATATGCATTAAAATAGGGGAAAAAAGCAAAAAAAAAAAAAAGAAATGATTCATTTTTCTCTTCTGTGTATCTCTATGCTTTCCAGATTTTTATGATTAGCAAAAATTACTTATTAACATGGAAATCACTATGTTGAAATATTTACTGACTTGTATTTTATTTTCAAGAAATGAAATGGCACATTAATATTTTTCACAGTCCACATATTTTCAGGAATTTGGTCAGTATTTTCCTTGAGCCAAAACTAATGACATTTCTATGGCGTGACAAATATTAGTACTTTAAAACGGGGATAGGTAAACTCTCCAGTCTAGAAACAGGTGAAATTCATTCAGTTCTCATGACCAAAAAGATGGAAAACAGACACCAAACAGAATTGAAATCATAAGATTATAAACTATTTTACATTTCCTCTCTGTATACATATATGCCTTCATATTATAAATCTAAAAATAAATCTTCCCCTGGACTCCCTAAAAATAATGTGTTCAACATTTTATTCATAAGTAGTTTACACTGTATTTTTAAAAACAAAGCCACCGCGCTATCATCACACCTAAAATCTATCAATTATTTCTTAGAAAATATTCAATCTGTGTTTCATTTTTTTCTGACTGTCTCATAAATCTATATTGTTTGTATGGACTTACATTTGACTTAAACGGATGCTAACAGATTCAAGCAGCTATTTGTAATCATGGTCTGAGCACACACTAGCCAGGACAGATTCAGGAACCAGTGGCTGACCCAGCCTCCTGAGCCTCTGGAGCAGGCATTTTGGGTGAGCTTGTAACCCACTGAATGGGCCATTTGAAATTATTTTGTCTGACCATCTCTTGCCCTATTCAAAAAGTGACACCAAATACTGCATTCCCATCACTTCAGTGATCATAGGCAAGGACCTGGCAGGAGCAATTTAATATTACATTTTACTCAAGCCAACTGATCTGTAGGCAAAGAGGACTTGTTCCCCCACCCCCACCCCACCCCCGCAGAGAAGCTCAGACTACTCTTTATCCAGCCAGGCTCTAGGCTTAAGGAGCGTCACATTCAATTTCAAGTCCACAACCATTTTGCAACCACACATGCAAACCAAAGTGTGGTATTCTCTGGCAAATGTTTCTACTGTCACGGGGAAAGAAAGGAATTGGTCTGGACTGAGTAGTGGATAAGATGTGAGCTAGGGTGAGCTGGCTCCAGTCGAAGGTTGCATAACCGTAAAAGCTGCTTTTCAACCCAAACTAGCAAAAATAGTGACTGCAGAGCAGAATTCCAAGGGAAATTTCAGGACACCAGGATGTACCAGATGCAAAATATACTGTATAGGTAACTCCAATGAAAAAACAACAGAGCTCCCCAAACAAATGCCAACAGAACCATAGATAACAGATGGAGAAACAGAAAAATCAGTTCAGTTCCCAACAATGCACACACACAGTCTGGCCCTGTAGTTGTGGGTCTACACAACAGGGTGGGCTCAGAACAGGCACACATTCAAAAAAGTGCAGCAGCACAAGGACCCCCATATTGTCCAAAAACCCATTTGCTTCATCGCCTCCCCTCCAATCAGATCAAAAGCGTAACAGTTGTGGGTTTTTGAGAAGTTTGGGAAAAGGTTTGATACCCAGAAATATCTGTTGTAAAACTTAGGCATGTCTTGCAGGATTTAAGCTCCTGTTGGTATAGGAAACACATCTAGGGCTGCAGATGGGGGAGGAGGACCCTTCGATTTTTGCAAAAGGCTCAGCTTGTGTGGCACCCCGCCTCACCAGAAGAAAATCCCGGGGAGAACGCTGCGCGCGCGCACGCGTGCGCTGCAAGCGATCAGCCGCCCTGCGCCACCTCCCAGACCGACACGTTGACACTGGGGGCTGGACCAGGCGCTGCCCGGGGATGTTCAGTTTGCCCGCTGCCCGGGGCTTTTCAGCAGCGCTGGAGACGTTCTGATGGGGATTCTAAGGGGTCGGGGCAGCTACCACTGTTCCAGGGGCTCCGAGGGGAGTGGAGAGAGGGAGGTAAGGGGACCCTCCTAGGACGGGGGCAGGTGCACGGGGCAGGGAGTGACTCCTGAGCCGGGGAGGAAGACCTGCAGGACCACGGGGGATGGGGGACCCGGGGTAAAGTCAGGGCACATGCCGGGATGCCACCCACCCAGAGCCACTCACCATCCTCCAGGGCTTCATGTATCAGCAGAAGACCCAGCAGCAACCAAATCTTCATCTTCAGGGCGAGGGGTCGGGTCGGAGGCGCTGGGGATCGCGGGCTGGAGGCGCGCGGACAGCGCAGGGAGAGGGCAGGGACGCCAGGAGACTCGGAGGGCGAGGGGCGGGCGCCTGGGACGCCGCAGCTGGAGGATTCGGTTTCAGGAGGAAGAACACAGATTTTAGGGAAAAGTTTGGGGAGTTTTTAAAAAAAATTTTCTGTGTAATGTGACCTTTCCTGCCCCCTGGTGGAGCCGGGAAGCGCTGCGCTTTTTCCCGAGGCTGAGAGCGAAATGTTACAACAGTAACTCGGCCAGTTCGAGGTCCCCGCGCGTTTTACCAAGTTTACCAACTTCGAGAAGGCTCTGCGTAATCCTGCGGGGCCTCATCTAACCAGAAGTCCAGATGTCACCAGCGCTCTCCCACCAGCTCGGTATGGCCGTGACGCTCTGTAAAAAATGCCCCCTGCATATATCTCTTCATTCCCAGCAGGTCTCTCCCGTGCGCTCAACCTACAAGACCATCGCCCCTGGAAGTCCCAACTCCACACCCAGCCCTGTACCTGCTGGACGCGAGCCTCCCTTGCAGCTGAAACCTGGCAGCTCCCAGGGGGGAGGCCGCTCTGCCTTCAGAGGGTCCATGGCAGGCGCCGCTTCCCCGGGGTTCTGCTGGAGGGTTTGGAGAAACTTCTCCTTCCTCTCTTACGCAGCAGAAACCCCACTGCCCTACAGAAGACTCAACTAGGTGTTCAGGAGGAACTGTGCCAGAAAAGAGATCCAAGTAACAGCACCAGGGCCTCCCTCGGGACTCCGAGAAGTTGACCACTGGCTCATCACACTGGGCTGGAGCCTGGGGTTCCGGCTACACCTCCCTCCCTCACTCCATGCCCTGCCAGGCCTGCTTCATCACCCTACTGACTGCATCAAGGCCGCCCCTCTTGGCCATCATCCCTCCTTCTCTGCCCTGGCTCACAGCATTACCATGTATTACCAGCAAGTGGCCACAGCCTCCTAGCTGGTCTCTCTGCCTCTCTGTCTTGCCTCTCAGTCCATACTTCCTCCAGCTATTAGACTGATCTCCAAACACAATTCTAAAACACACACACACACACACACACACACACACACACACACACACTAACCCAACTAACCCTCTCCGAAGGCTCTCCAGACCTCTCATGCCCGGTCAGGCCTCTCCAGGTCTCTCTCTTGGCACCCACTGCTCCCTGGCCTAATTGCCAAGCAAACAGCGTGCTCCCAGCACCCTCAGGCCAGCCAGTACGGTGGGAGGCGGGTACCAAGGCTTCTGCTGCCCCCTTGGCCCCCCTTAATCCCCCTTCCTTGTTCCACCACCTGCCGGCCCTCTCGCCACTCATCCTACAAGGCTCAGCTCAGACCCTACCTCCTTCTGGCTGGGCCAAGCACTTCCCCAGTGTGAGTCCTTTGTGATAGCATAGCAGCCAAGACAAAATGCACAACTGAACTGTGAATCCAGCTTCACCTCTTTCACCTGCTTTCTCCTGAGTTCAAGGGCAGGAAATATGTCTTATTGAATTTTGTACTCTATCATCAGTTTCTGGAAAATCGTATTTATTAGGAGCACACCATACTCCACACAGCATAGAAACCTCACCACACATTTCTTGTTGCTCATATCAACAACCTAACCAGGGATGCTGTGTGGTTAGTATCAGCCCCATTTTATAGACAAGGCAGCCCAAAGTCAAACCTGAACCTGCACTTTACCAGTTACTTACAAAGCACTGTTGAAATCACTACCTGTGAAAGCTTTCCAATAGGGCTGGCCTGCTCCCAAAGTCTCCCCTCTCAAGCTCGGAAAATTGGAGGCAAGAACTTTGTGACTTCCCTGATAGGCTTGATAGCAGACAGCTAAGGTGATGGGGAGGAAACAGATAGACAGAATTGCAACCCATTCCATGAAAAAAGGGAAAACACGGTCTGTTGGTCTGTTGTGATCTACACAAAGGCTTTGGTGTAGTCGATGAAGCAGAAGTAGATGCTTTTTCTGGAATTCTCTTGCTTTTTCTATGATCCAATGGACGTTGACAATTTGATCTCTGGTTCCCCTACCTTTTCTAAATCCAGCTTGAACATCTGGAAGTTCTCGGTTCAGTTCACATACTGTTGAAGACTTAGCTTGGAGAATTTTCAGCATTACTTTGCTAGCACGGGAAATGAGTGCAACTGTGCGGTAGTTTGAAGATTAATTGGCATTGCCTTTCCTTGGGATTGGAATGAAAACTGACCATTTCCAGTCCTGTGGCCACTGCTGAGTTTTCCAAACTTCCTGGCAACATATCTTTGCTTCTCTTAGGTCCATCCATACCGTTTCTGTCCTTTATTGTACCCGTCTTTGCATGAAATGTTCCCTTGGTATCTCTAATTTTCTTGAAGAGATCTCTAGTCTTTCCCATTCTATCATTTTCCTCTATTTCTTTGCATTAATCACTAAGGAAGGCTTTCTTATTTCTCCTTGCTAGTCTTTGGAACTCTGCATTCAGATGGGTATAACTTTCCTTCTTCTCTGCCTTTCACTTCTCTTCTTTCTCACTATTTGTAAGGCCTCCTCAGACAACCATTTTGCCTTTTTACATTTTTCTTGGGGTTGGTTTTGATCCCTGCCTCTTGTACAATGTCACGAGCCTCTGTCCATAGTTCTTCAGGCACTCTAACAGATCTAATCCCTTGAATCTATTTGTCACTTCCACTGTATAATCATAAGGGATTCGATTTAGGTCATACCTGAATGGTCTAGTGGTTTCCCTACTTTCTTCAATTTAAGTCTGAATTTGGCAATAAGGAGTTCATGATCTGAGCCACAGTCAGCTCCCGGTCTTGTTTTTGCTGACTGTATAGAGCTTCTCCATCTTTGGCTGCAAAGAATATGATCAATCTGATTTCTGAATTGACCATCTGGTGATGTCCACATGTAGAGTCGTCTCTTGTGTTGTTGGAAGAGGGTATTTGCTATGACCAGTGCATTCTCTTGGCAAAACTCTGTTAGCCTTTGCCCTGCTTCATTCTATACTCCAAGGCCAAACTTGACTGTTATTCCAGATATCTCTTGACTTCCTACTCTTGTATTTCAATCCCCTATGATGAAAAGGACATCTTTTTTGGTGTTAGTTCTAGATCTTATAGGTCCTCATAGAACCATTCAACTTGAGCTTCTTTGGCATTAGCAGTTGGGGCACAGACCTGGATTACTGTGATAATGAATGGTTTGCCTTGGAAATGAACAGAGATCATTCTGTCATTTTTGAGATTGCACCCAAGTACTGCATTTTGAACTCTTTTGTTGACTATGAGGGCTACTCCATTTCTTCTAAGGGATTCTTGTCCACAATAGTAGATATAATGGTCATCTGAGTTAAATTCACCCATTCCAGTCCATTTTAAAATGTCAGTGTTCACTCTTGACATCTCCTTTTTGACCAGGTCCAATTTACCTTGATTCACAGACCTAACATTACGGGTTCTAGAGCAATATTGTTCTTTACAGCATTGGACTTTACTTCTATCAACAGTCACATCCACAACTAGGCACTGTTTTGGCTTTGGCTCCGTCTCTTTATTCTTTCTGGAGGTATTTCTCCACTCGTCTCCAGTAGCATATTGGGCACCTACTGACCTGGGGAATTCATCTCTCAGAGGCCTATCTTTTTGGCTTTTCATACTGTTCATGGGGTTCTCAAGGCAAGAATACTGAAATGGTTTGCCATTCCTTTCTCCAATGGACCACATTTTGTCCCATCTTGGGTGGCCCTACATGGCATGGCTCATAGTTCATTGAGTTAGACAAGGCTGTGGTCCATGTGATCAGTTTGGTTAGTTTTCTATGATTGTGGTTTTCAGTCTGCCCTCTGATGGATGAGGATAAGAAGCTTGTGGAAGCTTCCTGACCGATTTATAGTATATTTTGTTGTTTGGGCAAGGGATGCCCCCATCATTGATTTCATGTTAACTATGATTATATATTTTCTCTTCCAGATGAAGTTTGAAATCACCTTATCAACTTCCATAAAAACTTTGTGTTGTGATTATGACTGCATAGAGTTTTTATTTGGGAGACGAATGCTCATATTTACAATATTAAATCATCCTATCCCAGAATGTGTCATAATGTTATATATCATTCCATTTGCTCGTCTGTTTTTATGTTCCCATTATATTTTATAATTGTTTAATGTATTAGGACAATAATTTTGGAATTCTGTAATCCCAAGCCTAAACCAACATCACTGGTATTCTTATTTATAAGTGGAAACTTGGACATAGATATACACACACATACACACAGAGGGAAGATCACATGAAGACTCAGGGAGAAGACAGCCTCCTACAAACTGAGGGTCTGGACCTCAGAAGATGCCAACCTTGCTGACCCTCCCTTCACACAATTCCATGGTGCCAGCACAGAGGGGGGCCTTAAAACCTACTTACCAATGCTAATCAAGCCAACAATAAATAACAGATAAATTAGATTTTAGACTTCCATTTGGAAAATACGTTGCTGTTTTAGCTTGGTTTTCAATGCAGGCTAAATTCATACTCAAGTTTAGTTCAACATGGGGGTGTTCCCTTCCATTTATGGAAAAAGAAAAAAAAACCCAACAGGAATTAAGTCTATACACAATGGCATTTCAAAATTAAAGAAGATAATTTAGGAGATTTGCAATTTTAACTAACTTGGAACCATTTTAGAAAACTGACTCCTCCCTCCCCATCAAAGGGTAAAGAGGGCTGAAGTTGATAAATATTTATTCACTATACAGTACAAAATTTCTGTTAGTTACAGGTAACTGACCACCAGTTACTGAAAGCTATGATTTGGTCAGGAGCATAACAAGGAGCTTCTTGCAGACAAAAGCAATGTCAAAGAGACTGGTCCATTAAATAAATGGCAGTTGCATTGGTAGGACCTCAGATGTGTGTTCCTGGGGTTGCATGCTTCAGGAGCAACTGGTATGGGAATATGTCACGAAGACTGAGTATAGTGAAGGACATCTCTTACAGGACTTGGAAGTCGTATGGTAGTAGGCTGCCAGGTGAGTATTCTTAACAACATAATTGTTTCCATTTAGATTGTACTATATTTCTGAGCTCTAAAGTGGCCTAAATGAAAAAGCAGTTTAAATTTGATAAGTGTGAAATGTAAGCTTTTGGTAGGTATAATACATATGCATACAATACTATGATAAGTCATATTAAAATTTATTTTAAAAATACATGGTTAGAAAGCACATATTACAGTGGTAAAGCAGCAGCAGTTTTTATTTATTACAAATTCTAAAAAATAATCCAATGTTATAAGCAAAAAGGAACATTGATTATCATCAAAAACATGTAAATTTAAAATTATCTACAATCGTACACACACAAAAAAAACTCTGTATTTGAGTAAGACCAAAGTATCTGTTGGTTTTTACAGATATAGAATTTTGGTAGAGTTTTAGGCCCTATCAATGGTTTCTATTAAGTATAATGATAACAAAGGAAAGCAATGAAACAAACGGATACCAAAGATGAAGAGCCTGTTAACCAGGCACGGGCCAGAGAAACCTGCCACGCTCGCAATACAAGGTTCTTTACCAACGGAGCCGTGGCCCGTGTGCTCTGCCCCGCATGGATGTTGGTGCTGGTGCAGAAACTGCAGGGGCCAGGACCTACGGTGCAGCTCCAGGGAGCAGCCATCCTTCCCATGAGTCGGAGAGGGTCCTTGGTCCTTATCATTTACCTTGTACTCATGGGATATTTGGAACAGAAATGAAGGACCCCAAACTACTTTAGTTTTTCACTTCATGTCCTACCCTGTCATCCCAAGACTCCCCAAAAAGGTAGCTATAGACACTCACACTTTGCAGCCTGCCAGACCCACAGTCCTGGTTATGATCCCCATGGAGCTGCTGCCAGTGGTCACTGAAGGCTCTTGAAAGCCAGAGATAGTGACAGTGGCTTCAGCTAAGGTGCATAAAAGCTAAAATAGTGCTGCTCCCAGGGCTGCCAACTGGGTTGAGCCATAACAAAATGCATTTGAAATGAACAAGACTAAACTGTGTACATAAAAACAATAACGAATGTTACAAAAACCAACCACTAAACCAACAACCCCAACAACAGTAGATCAGGCCTTTCAAAATTCAGAAACCAGAAAGCCATTAAAAAATGTTTAAATAAAATTATACAAGGAGACAAAAAAAGAAACTTGGCTAAACAATGAACTCAAACAACGTTATTTTCACACATCTATGTGTCTGAAAATCAATGACCTGTGCTGGCATTAGTTCCTACGTGAACTTTGGTACTTCTTCCCTTCATATTTTAGAACAAGCTAGAAAATGTCAGGTAGAAAACGTACAAAGAAGGCACTATTTTGGCACTAGTCAAAAACCAAAAACAAGCCCCCAAACCAAGCTAATAATACCCCCACAAAACATTCACACGAAGCAAGTGTATATTAATATTCCCTGATGCACACTCTAAACCCAATCCTTTAAAATCAGGTGGGACACTGTATTCATATTTTTGGTTTGAATTCTACTGTCGCTTGAAGCATATCAACAGATACCCAGGCACAGAACATCAGGGGCAACATCACAGGGAAGGAAGAGTTGGAATCCTGACACAGTTGCGTCTGAGGTTTATAATCTCAGAATATACTGATCTAAGAGGAAAAAGAGCTCAGACTAATCTGGTTCCTCCAGCATTATCAGCACTTGTGGGTGATTACTCTTCCTTATTCTCCCTGCTAAACAGTTAAATGCATTTAGAAAATAATTTGGTAAATATAATTTCTAATTCAAAAGATCGTAACATACTCAGGACTTAGAAAATATTTTAAATTTATTATTTGAAATTTTAAAGTTTAAAAAATCCTTTATTCAGAAAAATTAAAAGAAGTCAGGGTCTTGTCTTTTAAAGGAAACAGATAATTCTGAAACATATTATTATGTCTGTGTGGCTGACAATAGAAGGTTTTATAGATATCAACATTAGTTTTTCATTAATGTATATATCCCAAATGATGTTTTGGTCTTTTCTAGATATTCGTCTCTGGGGAAAATGGCATTAATTAAGCAATAATCTGTATTTCAGTATATATCAAAAGTTCTAATATAAGTAGTTTAAACAGTTTCAAATTTGGACTTGCATAACTACCTTGTTAAATGTAGGGTCGGTATGGCCTTTGTATCGTTATTCACAAATCCTAAGAGTATAAAATAAAAGTGCTATTATAAGAAGTTTCTCACTGAAAATGTTCAGAGAGCAGATTTCCTAGTGCAAAAAAAGAAAAGTAATTTAAGCTGTTTTTACCCAATCACAATTAAGAGAATGCATATGCATTTTTTTAATTTCTGGAAAGAAGTTTATGTAAGTGTGTCTGATTACTAGTAAAATCCACACAGAACATTTTGGCAATCCTAAGAAAGCAAAAACAAAATTTTGTTCACAAGGTTGTGAATTCAAACGTAGTAACAGACAGACAGTAAAAGACCTGCTAGTACTGACTTTTCCTAAAAAAGCACAAACCAAGACAGAAATCAGAAAAGGCACAGAAGAAAGCAAACAGAAATTCCCTAATGGCCCCACCCCACTGCATTTCAGATCATAAAGCACCTAATGTACTAGACTTCAGTGATTTCATATTAGAAACATTATAAATATATCTTTCTGAAAGAATCTATCTATAGAAAATATACATAAAAAATTGCCATATATTTCAAAATAGTTTAAAACCTAGACATTTTGCATAAGCATACCTATCAATACAAAACATTTTTTCTCTGTCAGTTGGGTTTTTAAAATCTAGACAACAGGATCACTTCCAAAGCCCATCATAAACCCAGCTGACTTAAACACCAACATTTGAAACACACATATATACACATGTGTATATATTAACATATACACTTACACATACATACGAACAGATATTTGAGTTTTCACAGAAAAAAAAAAGATAGTCACGAACAAAGCATCTTTCATAGACATTTGTGTTTGTAAAGTGTTTCAAGGTAGAAAAATTATTTTTAACTCAATTTTGCTCCTAATTGAACACAGTGGGCATAATAGTTTTAGCTGCCTGTCATGTTCTAAATAAATTTCTCAATTGTGCTACATAAAAGGTTTAATATCCACACGTGAAATTCTTCATATTCTCATGTGCGGGGCCTGACTACCGAATCAAAGTGCTTCTCAGAATGCTGCAGTAACAGCAAAGATCTAGGATTAGGCCCACAGTAATGATTACAGAAATACTTTGCCTCTTGCACAGCCTTCTCTTCCTCTCCAGGAAAACATGCAATACTGGGCCTCAGACTGTACTCTGTGCACTCTGGAAATTGTGGAATGTTAGTTCTGAGTTCTAGATCAAGATGCTACAACACTAGCACCCAGACTTTCCTACCCTGTTTACTGGATTTTTCATCACAAGAAACTCCTGAACAATCAAAACTTGCTTTTTAATGACGAAAATAAAATGGCTGATCTCTTGGAAGAGCTGTCAGAAAATCAGTGTTTTCCTCGCCTTTGTATTAAGCTGGTCACCTGGGCTTGATAATGTGCTAGTCTCATCTCGTGAACCATGTAATTATTTGTAAGAAAAATAATTCATGAGAAGCGAAACATATGGAAGATAAGTAGTCCACGTATTAGATAAACCTATAAAATGAAATACAGTAATTAGAGAATCCCACATTTAAAAACATATTACTCATATAAAGATTATTGTGTGTCTATGGCTTTAATTCAATTAATGTTTTTGGTTTGACATTTTAAATAATCATGTATTTAACTAAAATATTCTATTCCTCAACCACTGATGGGTTTTTCTAGAATACTGGAACTTCTATCAGTAGTTTTGGTGTGGTCATTTAAAAATAAAAGAAATTAAAAGTGCTGAACAATTTATGGGATGGGGGAAGAGAAATATCCCTAGATGTTTCCAAATTTGTAAAGTAATTAACCTCCAATTAAAATAAATAAGTTTATTTATTAAAAAAATAGAAAAAAGAAACATCAGAAGCAAATTAAATCCAAACCCCTCAAATTGGGCCAAATGCCCTATAATAACTGAACGGGCACTTTAAAATCAGAACAGGGGAATTTTCTTGTATTCCTTCATTTCCCACACCCCTTTTTTGCATGTTGTAAAGATAGAATTCACTATTGGCTTAGAAAAAAAATACCCTAAATAAATTGTGAACTGTGATTATTTATTAACTAATGGAAAAAGGTATAAATCATTTCACCAATTATGTGATCAGGGAAGTTCTACTGGCTTATTTTAAGTGACTTTTAAAAAGGGGTGCTTGGGGTCTTATCCAAGCATGTAACTACTCTGATCTTCAAATGCATCCTCCTCTCTGCCACTTACATGAGCTTCCTGCCCATGGGGACCACCTTCACTTTCCAGCACAAAGGGTCCCTAGGAGCTCACACTACCTCTCTCCAGCCCAACTGGACTGGGGCGGGGTGGGGGAGTGGGGAAGATATCATTCACACAAGGTAAAGGACTCACATTTTAGGACCACTGTCTCAAAGAAGACAGCCATTCAAAGGGATGTCTGCCACCCGCTGACACAGAAGGCCGCTCCTGCCCTGCAGGGTACTGTAGACACAAGCACTCCTACTGGCTAAACTGTCAGCAACTGTCATAACTCACAGAATGAAAACTCTGTGCTCAACCCACTGCCGACATTTATAAGTTATAGAAAAGGCTCATTGCCTATCCCCTCCCCTTACTCCAGAGCAATGACAGACACAATGATGGGTAAATGCAATTTTAGGATGTTCTAACTTGACATAAAGTCCAATAAGGAAAAGTGACAGTTATTTCCCCAACCACACCTGGCACATTCAAGATACTTTTCTATTCAGTGATCACCTCCATTTTAGTGGGTGCAGGATAGGCTACTGATGAATGACAACACTGGAAAAATGCAATGCGATAAGAGTAAGACACCAACAACTTTTAACAGTGATATTCCCCAACATATACAAACATACGTACACACGTGCCCACTCTCTGGGGGATATTTATCACGGAGGAGCGAGCTCAGAGTGGTTTCCCTAGGTGTGTGAGTCACCATCAGAGGAGGTGCTGTTCATGTGAGTAAGTATAAATTAGGGTGAACTGTGTCTGCAGCAAATCCATGACAACCTGGTGTGGTGATGACATCGTCATGGTTCCCTCCATGCAGACCATGTACATGAAGACTGTGGACCAGTTCTGCCCCAGCAGGCACTAGCATTCGCTCGTTTTTTCGTGGAAAATGAAAGGTAAACTCAGGTTTCTTTGGTGATGGTCGCCATCTTGCATGGCAGATTTTTCTTCTGTTGCTAGGTTAATGTTGTCTGAATACATATCTTCATCATCTTCTTCTTCATCCCTCGGATTACCCTCCAGGCTGTGTCTAATGCCATAAGCGAAGTAAATCAGGAAACCTTTCAGAGGAAAAAGAAATCAGCTTTTGGTGTGATAAAATGACCATTTGTACATGGAAATTTTTTTTTTTTTTTTTTACTGGTGGACAATTGCTCTACAATGTTGTGTTGGCCTCCGCCACACACTGACATCAATCAGCCACTGGTATATATATACACACATATATATACATACACACACACACACACACATATATATATATATGCCCCCTCCTGTAGGTGGAAAATTTAATATAGAACATAATAGGATCTTTTGTGCCTTCTCTTTCTGTGCTATTTTAAAAGGGCAGAATGTAAGTACAGCATATCCCATACAAGGCCGCTGACAAACGTTTTCCCAGTAGAAAGTGCTTCTTCATTTATAACGTGTATATGCAATATTTTAATCTGTATATGCAATATTGCAATCCTGGAAGGTGAAGTCAAGTGGGCCTTAGGAAGCATCACTATGAACAAAGCTAGTGGAGGTGATGGAAGTCCAGTTGAGCTATTTCAAATCCTGAAAGATGATGTTATGAAAGTGCTGCACTCAATATGCCAGCAAATTTGGAAAACTCAGCAGTGGCCACAGGACTGGAAAAGGTCAGTTTTCATTCCAATCACAAAGAAAGGCAATGCCAAAGAATGCTCAAACTATCATCCAATTGCACTCATCTCACACGCTAGTAAAGTAATGCTCAAAATTCTCCAAGCCAGGCTTCAGCAAGACGTGAACCGTGAACTTCCAGATGTTCAAGCTGGTTTTAGAAAAGGCAGAGGAACCAGAGATCAAATTGCCAACATCGGCTGGATCATCGAGAAAGCAAGAGAGTTCCAGAAATCATCTATTTCTGCTTTCTTGACTATGCCAAAGCCTTTGATTGTGTGGATCACAAGAAACTGTGGAAAATTCTGAAAGAGATGGGAATACCAGACCACCTGACCTGCCTCCTGAGAAACCTATATGCAGGTCAGGAAGCAACAGTTAGAACTGGACACGGAACAACAGACTGGTTCCAAAGGAAAAGGAGTACATCAAGGCTGTATATTGTCACCCTGCTTATTTAAATTACATGCAGAGTACATCAGGAGAAACACTGGGCTGGAGGAAGCACAAGCTGGAATCCACATTGCTGGGAGAAATATCAATAACCTCAGATATGCAGATGGCACCACCCTTATGGCAGAAAGTGAAGAGGAGCTAAAAAGCCTCTGATGAAAGTGAAAGAGGAGAATGTAAAAGTTGGTTTAAAGCTCAACATTCAGAAAACGAAGATCATGGCATCTGGTCCCATCACTTCAGGGGAAATAGATGGGGAAACAGTGGAAACAGTGTCAGACTTTATTTTTGGGGGCTCCAAAATCACTGCAGATGGTGACTGCAGCCATGAAATTAAAAGACGCTTACTCCTTGGAAGGAAAGCTATGACCAACCTAGATAGCATATTCAAAAGCAGAGACATTACTTTGCCAACCAAGTCCGTCTAGTCAAGGCAATGGTTTTCCCAGTGGTCATGTATGGTTGTGAGAGTTGGACTGTGAAGAAGGCTGAGGACCTAAGAATTGATGCTTCTGAACTGTGGTGTTGGAGAAGACTCTTGAGAGTCCCTTGGACTGCAAGGAGATCCAACCTTAAGGAGCTCAGTCCTGGGTGTTCATTGGAAGGACTGATGTTGAAGCTGAAGCTCCAATACTTTGGTCACTTGACGTGAAGAGCTGACTCATTTGAAAAGACCCTGATACTGGGAAAGATTGAGGGTGGGAGGAGAAGGGGACAACAGAGGAAAAGACGGTTGGACGGCATCACTGACTCGATGGACATGAGTTTGAGCAAGCTTCGGGAGTTGGTGAAGGACAAGGAGGCCTGGCATGCTGCAGTGCGTGGGGTCGCAAAGAGTCGGACACAACTGGGTGACTGAACTGAACTGAACCTGCATGTTCTTCTCAATAAATATTTTTGAAATGTTTATGTAAAAAAATATTTACCTCCTCAAAAGTTAACACTATACTTTAAACAAAAGGATATATAGGGAAAAGTCTCAAATACTCCCCAAATACAAGTGTTGGATTATTGGAGACACAGTCAGATATTTTGGAAAACATGTCCTGTGTGAATGGGCTTCCCAGGTGGCTTAGTGGGTGAAGAATCTGTCTGCGATGCTGGAGACCTGGGGTTTGATCCCTGGGTTGGGAAGATCCCCTGGAGGAGGGCATGGCAACCCACTCCAGTATTCTCATCTGGAGAAGCCCAAGGGCAGAGGGGCCTGGAGGGCTATAGGCCACAGGGTTGCAAAGAGTTGGACACGACCAAAGTGACAACATACACACACACCCTGTGTGAGCAGGGAACATGGGTGTGCCTTACACACGTTCCTGTCATCAGGAGAGGATGAATTACTATGTGCAAAGCAACTGTTCATTAACAACCACACTGACTGAGGATCAGAGGGGAAAGGTTTTAAGTATTCTCACAGGATATGTAGGCATTTTTGCTGTGTTTTAGCTATCATTTTAAAAGTTGACTGCGAGTTTTGGGTTGATGTGAAATGTATTATATAGTTTTCCCATGTAAAGTAATGGGAAGCAGGCCACCAATGCGTATTTTGGCATGTGCAGTTGTTACAACTGATTCTATCTCCTCTCATGTCCTTAGAGGTTTGGTGAGCTAGCATTTCTGTCCTCAAATAAAGGTAGCGAAGCCACCATTTTACAAAGAAACCGAGGCACTTAGAAGCAGGGGTGGAGCGTGGCCCAGGCGACACGGCTAACAAACAGCAGGGAGGACTGAAACACGGGGCGTCTGGTCCCGTAGTTCCCACTCTTCACCACGGATAAGCACACGACTGAGCTTCAGGGAGCAACAGCTGAGGAAACAGGCAGTGGTTTGCGGAAAGGGAGGAGCGTGGGGAAGCTCTCCGCCAGAGTACAGTCTTCTGGGCTCCGAGGAAGGGAGGGAGTCCCGCTTCCGGTGCCCCGGGGTTTGGGCTCGGCTTCCTGGCAGCCCCAGGGGAGGTGGCGAGACCCCGAAGGAATGACTCTGTGGTTCATCCTGGCGGGCACAACCAGTCGCAGGGGGCTCCCATCAGGATCCTGGCCCTGATAAGACACAGCCGCCTACCAGGAGCGGCCGCAGGGACAGAATGCCCCAGTGCCACCTGTGTGGGTGGATAACCTTTGATCCACCCCAATTCCTTGGCACCGTGTCAGATCTCCCCCCGAAAATGGGCAAAACTAGTGCGGCTGTGGGGGAGGGGAAGACCGACTAGGTTAAACCTCCCATTGGCTCAAGGGGGTTGGTGGCTTGATACTGAAATGAAGTTAATTTATAGCCAAAGCAAACACACACACACATACACAAGTGAGTGAGACTCATTATGCCAATGGGACGACCGTCAAAAAGCACAAACTCTCAAACTCCTCAGGCCACCAGTTACAACAAAGCTAAACTCTGAATTTACAAGTCAGCTCTCACACAGGACCCTGAAGAAGTCGTGATGACAACAGATGCTGTGTAGATGTAAATAAGCTCACTCACAGTATGTAAGGTCAAATTCCACCCCAAGGGTCTAATAAAAGACATTTAGGTATCGGAAAAGAAATTTCTTGCAATTAGCTCATTCAAAACGTTGCCAGAAATTCAATGGTGCTCTGGAAGGAACTGGCTCTGTAATCAGATTTTAGGGGTGCCATTTGCAAATCAGATCCCTTGACTTTTGGTGGGGGAGCTTCATTTTTCTCACTCAAGAAGTTAGAAAAAATAGGATCTACAGAGTTTTACAGGGTTACTGCAGCAATTGAATTTTAAAAAGGTATTTGGAAAACATCTGGAAAAGTAGACACTTAGGTATTCTAAAACTTGGGAAAGGAGGAAACCAATGTTTCTCTGAATGCATTTCTCTGAAACGGCATACGACATGGGAAAGAGAGAGCCCACATTCAGAAAGTTAAAACAGGAGAAGACCCACCAAGTGCCATCCAGACGCTAAATCGGATCCAGGTGTCTGCACTCAACTGGACCATCAGGTAAATGTTCACCAGGATGCTGAAGGCTGGCAGGAACGGTAAGAATGGAACCTAAGGAGGGAAAGTATCTTCTTAAATATACTCAAATTTTAAAACACATTCCTCAAATTGTTTTGACATGGTGGCAACTAATTTAACATACATAGATACTGTCACAGTGTGTCAGTAAGATTATATTCTCACAAAAAGAACAACTTGAACAAAAACTACTTATCTAGAGAATGGGCTTCCCAGGTGGCTCAGTGGTAAAGAATCCACCTGTAATGTGGGACACCTGGGTTCAATGCCTGGGTCGGGAAGATTCCCCTGGAAAAGGGAATGGCAACCAGTATTCTTGCCTAGAGAATTCCATGGACAGAGAAGCCCAGTGGGCTACAGTCCATGGGGTTGCAAGAGAGTCAGACACGATTTAGTGACTAAACAACAACGTCTAGAGAATACTAAAAGGAGCCCCGTATTTCCCATCGTTTACTGCAGCCCAAAGCTACAGAGGGTTATCCAGCCACTAACACCTGCATTACCACCAAGATGCAGTAGGTTTCAGGGATTAGTTTAGGGTTTCCTGGTTTCATTCTGATATCAGGAGGGCATGCCACTGGAACTCTGACTACTCTTGGGATCTCAGGGGGATTCTTCCAGGAAGCCCTCTTCAAGCTAAATTCTGCTCTTAGTTCAAATGGAACAGAATAACTTCACTTCACAGTGGAAGGGCTTTGGGTGTGGGGACTTTCCTGAATTTCTAAAATATTCTAGTTATTTTTCTGATGCTTTAGAGTATTGAACAAGAAATTTGTCTACTATTATATAGAATAATGTACTAGGAGCACACTCAAGTTTTTTAAAAGAACACTTAAGACAAAAAGGAACATTCCAAAGGACTGTGACACTCTTGTTCACTGGTTAACATCATAAAAGTGCTTTTAAAAAAAAAAGAAAAAAGAAACAAGTCACTAAAACTAATGTACTAGAGAAAACATGCATAATATTTAGGATCATGAATCCTCTTGACACATACCATAAAGGCTACTTTCTGCTGATTCTGGGGCTGCCTCCAGATGATGAGCACGATGGCAACACAGAGAACGAGAAACAGCACCAGGAGAGCCAGGCTCCACGCTTCCAGTCTGGCGATGGTGTGGACGCTGTGCGTGGTCAGAACACTCAGGCCCAGGATGAGGAATGCTGCAGAGACGACATGTTCGTGAAAAACCAGCACGTGACCTTCACTCAGACCCCGTCATTCAAAGTCTATTTTGATATCAAGTTCTTTAGATATCTACTCTGCCAAACACTGAGATTCTTCATTTCTATTTTGGAAAGAAATCCCTGATTTCCGTGACTTAAGATTCCCGCTTCGCTTACTCGTGACTGTCTCCTCCTTAGGAGTCAGCCTCCCCTCTGGGCTCTACCATCCTGCCTTCCTGCCAGTCTCAGCTGAGATCACTTGGACTGATGGAACGTTGTCCAGGGTGGCTAGTGCCCTTTTTTTCCAACGGGGAAAGCAAGTCTGTTCATGTTCAGCTGTTGTAAACACTGTTCATGCAAACAAATAATACATGGTCTGCACCTTTTCTTCCTGTTTCAGAGAGTGGCATCACTGCCTACCCAGACGATCTCTGATCATCGAGTCTGAATTAGGGGTCCCTCCCATGTGCTCTCAGAGAAACTTGAACTTCCCTTAGCTTGCCACCAATGAGGCTGTCCAGTGAGAGCAAGGACTATCTTTCCTGACATCCCAGGTACCCAGTGGGGTTCCTGGCACATCAATAAATGTTGCGGAAAATACACTTCATCATGTAACTGTGGGGAGCAAGCAGGTCTGCAGTACGGCCTCCCACGCTCCCTGGGTCCCAGCTCGGTCACGGGCAGGTGCACGTTGCTTCCCACAGGAAGAGCCCCTGCGGCTCACGCAAGGGACCAATTTTGTACTCCTGCCACTCTCACCTCAGGGCGGCAGCTCCTGACCTTTCTGGCATCAGAGACCAGTTTCACGGAAGACAATTTTTCCACGGATGGTAAGGAATGGTTTGCGGATGATTCAAGTGTATTACGTTTACTGTGCACTTTATCTCTATTATTGTTACATCAGCTCCCCCTCGGATCATCAGGCATTAGATCCCAGAGGCTGGGGACCCCTGCCCTAGGGAATTTCTTCCTTTCTTCTTCAATTACCAATATACCATCAATTTATCCTGCTAACATAAGGAAGATCTCAATGGCCAGTGACCCCTTAGGTAAACATTTCAGGACTGAGCGCAGTGCTAACATATTCTTTCATCCTCCTTCACATCATACCTGCTCCACCCACACACACCCACTGGGTCTTCATAAGGAATACAGTGAGGGAACTTACCCAGGAATCCTACCAGAAAGCTGACAAGAGACGCAGACTGTTTTGTGGGCAGAAGCGAGGGGCTGAAGAGGGTTCGCAGGCTGAAGCCCTGCCCTGGCAGCATGGTGTCCTGAGACTCGCTTTTGGAGGTTCTGTTGGTGCACGATCCCAGAGCTTCTTTCTCAGAACAGTACTTGGGTTGCTCGTAAGATAAGCCAGGCTGGTACCTATTCCCAAGTAAAAGTGTGTGTCTTTATTCTCAAACAAACACTTGGTCCAAATGAAACAAGCCCCTCAAACTCTAATGGAGACATTTCCATTCATGGCTGGTGCAGTAAACGCACACGTCTTGTGGCTGCAGCCTCAGGGTTGCTGAGCCAGCTCACACACGTGCTCAGCAAAATACCTGCAGCAACTCTGAACTTCCTGATAGCCACTTGATTAGAAAGTTATATATATTAGATGCCGAAGAGAGTTACATTTTAAAGTGTGGCACCTGTGACGATAAATGATTACTCTGGAATTATCTATGTTCAAAGAAGATGCCGTTCATGAAAACAGCAACCCTGTTAACAGAAACCCTGGTTAAATAATCAGCTACAGGGTAACATGGGCTTCCCACGTGTCTCAGCAGTAAAGAGTCCACCTGCAATGTAGGGGCCGCAGGAGACGCAGGTTCGATCCCTGAGTCAGGAAGATCCCCTGGAGGAGGGCATGGCAGTCCACTCCAGTATGCTTGACTGTAGAATCCCATGGACAGAGTTGCCTAGCGGGCTACAGTCCATGGGGTCGCAAACAGTCAGACATGACTGAAGCGATTTAGCACACACACACGCACAGGGTAATATAATATGCAGCCTTCAGTTTGGTATTGGAAAGTCTCACTGCAGCCTCCCTCCCTGGTCTCATCTCCCTCATCAGCCACCTCCCACCCATTCTCCTTTATTACTGATCCTCTTCCTCTTTGGCTGGTGTCAAGGTAACAGCCTGCTTTAGCTTCCAACATCTGCCCTGGTCTCCCCAGTGGGATCTTCTGAGAAGCTTTTGCTGAAATTTAAAAGTAATATTTGTCCCCCATCTAAAGAAGAAATATGCTCACTGTGAAAAAATACACAAAAGCATGCAGAAGAAAATCAAAATCATCCATAACATTCAGTGTGAATCACTGTTAGCATTTTATTACAATTTCAGCCAGTTAAAAATGCAAATATGTGTATATATTTGCAAAAATCATTTTTTGTATGCAAATGTATGGTAGTTAAATAAATTCAGATGCTACATATAGCTTTGCATCCAGAAACTGGTATCTCTCTCCATATAATTAAATGTCATTTTATTTGTTATAGAACAGTCTCCTGAATAAATGTACTTATGTAACTATTCTATTTTTTTTAACTGAAGTATAGTTGATTTATAATGCTGTGTTAGTTTTTGGTGTACAGCAAAGTGTTTCAGTTTATATATATATATATATCCTTTTTCATATGCTTTTCTATTACGGTTTATTATGGGATACTGAATATAGTTTCTTGTGCTATACAGTCGGACCTTATTGTTTATTTATTAATTATTATACTATTGATAGGGAAGCCTAGCGTGCTGCAGTCCGTGGGGTTGCAAAGAGTCGGACACGACTGAGCAACTTCACTAATATTGCTTCCACTTTATGTTTTGGGCTCACTGGCCTTGTCACTGAGAGACTGAACTGATTGATATATTATTGATATTCACTTAGTTCAACTTTTTCACTATCGTAAACTACCTTTTCCATGAACATCCTTTGCATTGATTAAATCTTTATTTTATATTGGGGGGCTTCCCTAGGAGCTCAGTAAAGAATCTGCATGTAATGCAGGAGACCCAGGTTGGGAAGATGCCCTGGAGAAGAAAATGGCAACCCACTCCAGTACTCTTGCCTGGAAAATCCCATGGATGGAGGAGCCTGGTTGGCTACAGTCCATGGGGTCGCAAAGAGTTACACGTGACTGAGCGACTTCACTATCACTATATTATATTGGGGCAGAGCCAGTTAGGGCTTCCCAGGTGGGTCAGTGGTAAAAGAATCCGCCTGTCGATGCAGGAGATGTGGGTCAGGAAGAGTCCCTGGAGGAGGATATGGCAACCCACTCCAGTATTCTTGCCTGGAATATCCCATGGATAGCAGAATCTGAAGGGTTATAGTCCACGGGATCCCAAAGAGTTGGACACGATTTAGTGACTGAGTACCAGCACAGCCAGTTAACAACGTTCTGACAGTTTCAGGCGAATAGCAAAGGAACTCGGCCACACAAAAAGATTAAATCTTTAGCCTAAGAGCTTAGCAGCTGAATCACTAGGACTAAAAATACAGTATTCTAAAGTGTTTCTATACATTATGAGAATCTGTTGTTCACATAGATTAATTAGGCCAACCTATTGATAATTACCAATTGTATTTGTTCACTTAAGGACCAAGTATGCTAAATATGCTTTGTATTCACGTTTGTATGCCCATGGCCTCTCACTTCTGTGAGACAGCTAACTCCATGAAAACAAGGCCAGTAAGCCCTAACTGTCTTTCTTTCCTGGGCCTCAACTGACACGCACCCTTCAGACCCATCTGGCAAGGAGGACAACTCACCTGAGGATGAGAACACAGGCTGCAACCAGAGAGTAGGCCAGAAGCGTCCCAATGGACATCATGTCCACGAGGGCCTTCAGGTCAAAAAGGAACGCCATCACAGCTATTGGGGAAAAGAAAAAGGGGTGAAGAAGAGAGCTGTGAGAAAATTCCAGACAGCTGATGCAAAGTCAGAGATAAGTGATGGGAAATTTTTTGTTTTAGTGCCAATGATAAGTCAAGTAAAGCGTAGAAAGTGTATTTCTCATAGTTAATAAGATGTTCCTTAGGTCATACACACTGCTAATAAAACTTCAAAACCCCTCAGCGATCTATCAAGTACAAAATACATCTACTTTGATTATTTAAAAAATATTGGCCTGACAAAGAGTGAAAATACTATATGATGGAATATGCGCCTTTGATATTTCAGAAGGAAAAATTGCCAGGAAATACTGGCAGGTTCCTTTTAAAAAAATAATAATAAAAGAATTCAAATGGAAGAGCTTTCATTATAGATGTTACATAATCATTTTAATTTCCATCTGCATTCTGAGTTATATCTTAGACAGGATGAAGTCCAATTAAATTATGCTTCAGATAGAATTTAAATCCTATCCTGATTAAAACCACATACTCTGACTAAATTTAAACTATTTGTGGCTACCTCCAAGCCCTAATAATGTTAAGAGGCAAAGTATACTTCACATAGTTGAATAGTTAACTTGCAGCTTGCAATTTTTTTCTCCAGTGAAGCATTAAAATCGTTGACGATATTAACTGGAATTTACCAAATAGTTGTCCTTATCATAATAAGTAGGGAATACCACACCCCACTCATGTGGCACTCCAGTCATCTCAGCAAGCTTTCTATCTTTATGAGCTCAATTTATCTTCAATTCAATAGTCCTATGAGATGGGGGCAATCATTTAGGTTCAGCTTTATAGATCAACATTTGACTGTTTTTTAATAAAACCCCAGCAGTTTCACATGGTTTAACCTAATAGGATCATTACTCTTTTTTAACAGACAGGCTAACTTAGCAAGATTACAACCACTGGGTAGAAGTGGTGTGTGTGTGTTAGTCGCTCAGTCGTGTCTGACTCTTTGGACCCCATGGACTGTAGCCCAACAGGCTTCTCTGTCCATGGGATTCTCCAGGCAAGAATACTGGAGTGGGTTGCCATCCCCTTCTCCAGGGATCTCCAGCCCAGAGATCCAACCCAGGTCTCCTGCACTGCAGGAAGAAGAAGGCTCCAGCTACACCAATACGCCTGTGGCCCTTCTAAAATAGTATTTTTTCCTTTTTTTGTTGTTTTTAGATTTTATGTGGCCCATTTAAAAAGTCTTTATTGAATGTGTTACAATATTGTTTCCACTTTATGTTTTGGTGTTTCAGCCCCGAGGTATGTGGGATCTCAGCTCCTTGACTGGGGATCAAGCCCACACTCCCTGATTGGAAGACGAAGTCTGAACCACTGGACTGACAGGGAAGTCCCACATTGTTTCTTTAAATACATCCCATGCCTTATTTTGAACAATTTCCATTGCTAGTATAGCTACACATTAGATTACAATTTTAATGTCCTGTAAGAATCAAAGATGACCTGTTTTAGGAAGTCAAAACAGAAGAAAATGATAAATTATCCATACAAGCTCTCTAAGTTAAAAACAAGCAAGAAGTGAGACTACAAAATAGCAAAAATGTAATGTTTTAGTACATTAAAAATGCTATAATTATCTTCTTTTAATTATTAATTTCAATATCTTATTATGCTGTTAAATTAAATTCTTCCTAAAGGAAGAAGGGTAAATTTTTAAAAATTCTGAATACATAATAGAGAATTAACAGGCAAGATTTTACAGGAAAAAATAAAAGCTTTATGGAGTAAATAAAATATGTTATCTTTTGTCAAGATTTATGAACTTTCATTAATATCATAATGCACTGTTTAATCATAAAGTGGGCCTTACATCATCTAGTGAAAACTTCATTTTATGGGGGCAGAAATCCTAAGCACTGAGAAAATAAGTGTTTTGAGCCCCCACCATACATCTTAATAAAGGGCCAAGTTTATTAGAAAACATTTTATAAAGTGAAGTTGTTTAGGAAAATACTTAGATTCTGAAAGAATCCTATTTCATACATAATTAAGCATTAGTATTCTGTAATCTAATTTCCCAACAATTCAGAGCCTCGACAAAATTATCATCTTTGGTCTGAATTTATACTACTAGGAGTGTTTACCATTTTATCTCTAAAGCTTGCTAAAGTCCTTCTCTTGCTCCATATAACAGCACCTTTAAGGCCATTCTCTCAATCTGCAAATTCTCTGAAACTTTTCATGTGGAACAGAATCTGGACAAAAGCATTTTGATGGATATTATGACATGCCAAATGGTAGGCATCTGGAGTTGTTTTTTTTAAAACATGACGTAATATCAAAGCTCTTGAAAGGAAAAATAGATTCCTATTGGCGTTTATGATAATATAGGTATTAGTAATTCTTAGAGAACTATGATGGGCCCAGGAAGTGGGGTTAGCCACCATACTGAGGGCAGTAATAACAATGGCCAAGTATAAATTATCTTTGATATTTCTTATATTTAATTAAGAATGGGTAAACTTTAGCTATTTTCAAAAATCCTATGACCATTTAGCAATATTCAACTTATGTCCTGGATAGCAAAAAAAATATTGAATCATTATTTTTAATTAACAATTCAAGGATTAAGTAATCATTCTTTAATTAACATTTTTTGTGTTGATAATACAATTTTATGGGCTTGTTTCATAGATCTGAAAAGCACTGAATACTTGATACATGATAAGGAACCACTGTGACCCTTTGCACATTTGTTAGAAGTGCCAAAGGTTAAGGTAACAAAACGGTAACAAATCGCAAAGGGTCAGTTACGAATTTCAGTAGACCACCGCCACCACCATTTGCAGATGTGATCCCAATGTTCATTCCCTCATTTATCAGCAATTTTGTTTTCAACTTACATGCACAGCAAGCAGATCCGCTTTATAAGTCCATGCATGCGCACAAAATGCTCAAGTCTAATGTTGAAGAATCCTATGTTTGTAAAGCTTACCAGAAATGACCCCTGCAGTCAGTGTGGCAGCTACTGGTGACTGCCTCTTACTCACTCTGGCAAGAAATCTAAACAGTAAACCATCCCGGGCCATGGCAAACAGAATTCGGGGTAAAGGAAACATGGAACCCAGAAGACTAGAACAGAAAAATCCATAATCCACAAGTGAGTTATTACAAGTATTAGTCTAGACGAGTCTATATGGGTAAAGACTGGACACACTAAAGTACAGAACCTACACCAAAAAAAGGTTCAAAACAGGAAACATTCACAGAAAAGTTATTGATATTTATACATGTCAAAACAGAAAACCACCTAATTTTCCATTTTTTTCCCAGAATCCTTGATGAAAAAAGATCCCCCTTTACTTAATAAAAGTCAACTCTCTCTCACCTGCCACTGCACCCGATGATAAAGTAGCAATTATTGGAGTCTTCGTTTTGGAATTGATTTGAGCTAGACATTTGAAAAGCAACCCATCCTCCGCCATAGCATAGATTACACGAGGCATTGGGAAAATGGATCCAAGAAGACTGAATAAAAAGCAAACACATGCAGTATGGCAAACACATTCATGCAAGATTACATCACAGAGCTGCAATTAAGTCATTGTGTAAAACTCAGCATCACAGCTATTTGTTATTTTTTAAATGTAATATGATTGGGTATTTAAAAATATTAACCACGGCGCAATTCATTACACTCTCAGAGATAATCTGCTTAGCACAATTATCAGACTAAAAACAATGCTGCAAAGAATTTGTGCCGGCGCACGATTACTACTGAATTATAACTAAGTAATTAAGACTTAAAAAAAAAAAAATAATGTCATTAAGACATTTTTAACTTAGAATATTTATAAATTGATATATAATTACAGAAAATATAGTAATTTGATTTTATACTATCTAGTCACTTAATTTATTCAATAATTACACATTTTTACATACATTTTACCATTATTTTTTGATCAAATTTGAAATAATTCTCAGCATAAGATAATCAAGATAGAAAAAGGAAAAAAGATGAACTCACTGTAAATTTACTACATAGAAGTAGCCTGAATTAAACATTAGTAAGAGTGAAGTTTAAGAAAATGATTTTGCTTTAGCTGTTTTGAATTACTTGTGTGTTTACTGACTGCATCATTCTATACATGATTAAGTTGTAAAAAAATTTACAATTTAAGAGAAAATAAGTAAAATATATTTTTAAAACTCCATCTCCTTTATCTTTTAATAAAACATGGTTGAGCTTGGCCACAAATAAATCTTTGCCTGTCTCTCTTCTAAAACTATGGTACAAAGTATCTTTACAGTTCAGATTTTTAAAACTATTCAGAATAAACCTTAATATTATCAGATGGCTGAGGATCCGACAGGTAATTTGTAATTGCTGCTTAATACTATCTTGAATACAAAAAAAAACAACAAGGGCTTTGAAGGGGGATAAAAGAGCTAGGCTGATGAATTATACAAAAAGATTTATTTTTAAAATTTCAGACTTTTAGAAAAATTTCACTTCAAAAAATTAGTAATAAAGAAGAGATTAATTTTCTCTTTGTAACAGTGCTCTCCAGTACAGCACTCAAATGAAATATGATCACGTTAAGTTAAAATGTGAGCAGCTCAGGAAACTGGAGAAATGAATTATAAAATATTAAAATAAGTGGCTAGGGAAAATCTGAATACTTGAGATTCAACTATTCTTATCACACAGATGTATACAAATCTCCACCATTAACTTGAAAACAGTAATTTTTATTTCTAGATCAAGTTCACTCTGATCAGTGCTAAGACAAAAAGTTTCAGTGTTTCATAATAAAAAGCACCTTAGACTTAACAATGCCACAGCATATAGTTTACACTCACACAGACTTACACTATTTAAAAAAAACAGCAAAAAATGTCAAGTCTGCACGTAAGGTCTCAGTTGCCTGTAGCACTGCAAGTAACACCAACGCCAGCAGGGAAACATACCAGTATAAGTACCGTCAAGTTTCACAATAAGCTTTACAATACACACATATGCAAATATGTATGAGATACATAAATGCGAATAAATGCCATATAGATCCTCAGAAGCCTGGACCATCATTATCTTTAAACAGTGACTTTTAACAGCTCAGGGGGAAAAGATTTTATCACTTAAGATTTCGATACAGCAATTCTGGGTGACCAATTCAGAGAATATAGTTGTATGATATGTTTCTATTAGGATTGTTTTTAAAACATACAAAAGCAATTCTGTGAACACCAACTACCTCTGCAGTAACCCACGCAGCCCTGCCCCAAAGACAATGCAATGTACCTTGTTGACAAAGCGCAGAGGGAGCCCGCTGCAACGACGTATTTGGCTGGCCCCCATCCAACGTACTCGAAGGCCACAGGAAGCGGGCTTTTCTCATCCAGGAGGTAGTACGGCATCATCAGTGTTAAAGCTGCCGAGACCCCAAAATAGGCCATAAAGCAAACCAGCAGAGAAGCCACAATTCCAATAGGAATAGCTTTCTGAGGGTTCCGGACTTCCTCACCTAAGGAGACATAAATAAAAGCTTGCATATTTAATAAAACACAACTAGTTTATTGCAGCGCTGTTTACAATAGCCAAGACAAAGAAGCAACCTAAATGTCCATCAGCAGAGGAATGGATAAAAAGTTGTGATATACATATACAATGGAATATTACTTAGTATTAAAAACAATGACATAATGCCACTTGTAGTAACATGGATGGACCTAGAGATTTTCATACTGAGTGAAGTAAATCAGAGAAGGAGAAATAGCATATGACATCCCTTATATACAGAATCTAAAGAGAAATGTTACAAATGAACTCATTTATTCACAAAACCCCAAACAGACTTACAGGCTTAGAGAAAAAACTTATGGTTACCAGAGGAGAAGAGTGAGGGGAAGGGACAGTTAGGGCGCTTGGGATGGACATGTGCACACTGCTATATTTAAAATGGATAACCAACAGGGACACACTGCATACCACAGAGAACGCTGCTCAGTGTTATGTGGCAGCCTGGGTGGGAGGAGAGTGTGGGGAGAATGCGTATGTGGATATGTATGGCTAAGTCCCTTTGCTGTGCACCTGAAATTATCACAATGTTGTTGTTTTTTTTTAATCACAACTTTATTAATCAGCTATACTTCAATATAAAATAAAGATAAAAAATAAACATGAATAGGTAAAACATGAATTCTTCTTCTGCTTCATAGTAATTCTACTCAGCTTCTATCCTTTCTGTTTTCTCAGCTTGTTCCATCTATGCTACATGAAGTTCTCTCTCTTCTTCAGGGTCCTATGCTGTCATAAAAAGATCAAAGCCCAGAGGCAAGAAGGGAAAGCAAGATATCCTGCAAGTCAGTTTCCTGCTTCCAGAAAGAATGCTATTCCATCACCACAAAATGTTTAGAGATAGAAAAGCAGTCTTAATCCATTTGGAAAATGATTCATCCATGGAGATTAAACATGGCATTCTACAGGCCCTTAATTATGAAGGCTCCCATATATATGGAGACAAATTTCTTCTACTCAGTGCATTGATTTATATTAAATTTCAGTTTCAAAAAAAAATAGTACTTTGGAGATCTTTCGAATAAGAGTTGGCATTTGAAATACCCAAAATATGGTCAATTATAAGGCCCTGCAATACTGTGAACCCGGAGGAAGCACTAGGGAGTGACTGTAACATGATTACTTTTTGTACTGGATAAAGAGAAAAAGAACGATCACAATATATTTTGCCCTATTAGAGAAGAAACAACTTAAGAGCATGATCATCATTTGTTACTCATTGTGATAGCACTTCCAGACCAAAGATTAAAGGCACTGATTACAAACAACATTTGTAAAGTGGCTGACAGCTTGCACACTATTTTTCATAATATATTATATTTTGTTGTTGGTGTTTAGTTGCTCAGGTGTGTCTGAATCTTAGGGACCCCATGGACTGTAGCCCACCAGGCTCCTCTGTCCATGAGATTTCCCAGGCAAGAATACTGGAGTGGGTTGCCAGTTCCTTCTCCAAGGGATCTTACTGATCCAGGTATCAAACCCATGTCTCCTGCTTGGCAGGTGGATTCTTTACCACTGAGCCACTTGGGACACCCATACTATATCTTAGATAACCTTCATTACATCTGAGGGGTAGATTCTCTTGATTTTTACTAATATGGAAACAAGCTCAGAGAGTTTCACTAAGTTTCTTTTCATACATCAGGGGCCACTTCTGGGTCTGGAACAAGCCCTTATTACCCCAAGTTCCACTCTCTTCCCTTGACCTTCTGTTGTCATCCATGGGTACTCATGTCGTTCAAGGAACACTCTTGTCTTCTACACAGAGCTAAGACTCTGCTCTTACCAGTTGTTGCAATGCAGTCAAATCCCACAAAGGCATAAAAGCAGGTTGCAGCCCCAGCCAAAGTTCCTGCAAAGCCATAAGGCATAAAGCCACCAGCCCCATAGACGCTTGTTCCATTTTCAGAAGGTGGGTCCCTGAGGAGAAGAAGCACATTGGAATGTCATTTTCCTAGAAAACTGCTTATTCAAGAGATCTGTCTCAAACTCCATTCTTGGAAGGTTACTGAGCGCATCATCTCTTGGAAGCTAATGTGTACAAAACTAAAAGTAAACCCTGATTTTTTTTCACCCAGTCCTAGAGGATGTGATGGTGCTCCCAACAATGGCTCCTTCACCAGTTGCCAGCTCTCAACTGGAGGCTGATCAATAGTATGAGCAGGAGGCTCAGATCCACTCTGGCTTGAACTTACAGCCAGGCAGGATTCTAAGAACAGAGATCCCACCTATGTATGGGCCATGGTCTGAAATAAAGGCAAGAGACTTTCTCTTCTCGTGGACAGTGGAGCAGACTGAACATTTGAAAAGTTTACTATAAGACATGTGACAAAGTGAAATAAAATTCTCTAATCTTGATAAATAATACTGAAGTTTTATTACATGTTAAAAATTGTATAAAACCATAAGAAACTAAATTTTTGCCTCAGTAGATGGCTACAAACAACATAGGTAAATAAAAACATGTACAAGTGCATCACTTCATGTAATAGATACTTCCGTAATCTTACTTACACATAGGAATATTATACTTAAATCTTAGGATGAAAACTTTCATTTGAAAATTAATTTTTGAGATCAACTTTAAAGTGAAATGTATAGACAATTCTGCTTATGCAATCAAAAACATCCTCAAAAAAAAAAAAATCAGGCATGAAAATTACTACAAGGTTGAAAGAATGCAGTGGAATCAAATGGTGTCCCCAAAGGAAAAAAACAAAAGGATGCATGATCCAAAATGCTCATTGTTATTCAGAAGTGACGAACCTTTGCGGGGGGGGGGGTGGGGGGGGGGGAGGAGAAAACATTCTTCCAGTGGTTAAGATCTCTCATTTCTTCCCTTAAACCCAAACCCAAACCTGAAGTTAAGAATCAGCAGCTTCACAGCTTCAAACAGCTGCTCAGTGGTGAACATACCTATACACTCGTGCTTTGGGGAAAACAGTCTTGAAATAGAATAGACCTTCACAAAGTTCTCGGAAACAAAGAGTTTGAGAACTGTTGTTCTAGAGGAAAATGTAACAAAAGACAAAAGCAGGCAAAATTAAAAAAAAAAAAAACTCGAAATAGGAGGGAAAAAACCCAAGTATTTTACCTGGTACTTGCAGATATATTTTTGAGAAAGTCTTCACTAATCTTCCAGTTTGCCACATTTCCTTTCACAAATCCAGCAACCATAACAAAGAGAAGCACCAGGATATTGACAGCTGTGAAGACTTTATTCACCCAAGCAGACTCTTTCACTCCGAAAGATAAAAGACCTATGGAAAAATCAAGGGTGCTTTAATTTTTACCTCACCTTTAGGAAAAGGCTACAGCAGTTTGAGACAGTTACAGGCTTTAGGATATTATTTAAGCAGGATTCATATATTTAACTGACATTGTCCCTTTCTATGGAGAGTTTTTACTCAGTCACCTAAGTGTATGCAGAACTAAAGATTTCAGAATGCAGACTGTGCTCATAGCCAGGAGATTTCACACTCTCCAATAACTGAATAAATTTAGGAAGTGGGTATTATTACCAATGGGTGGGTAGAGGAGCATGCTAAGTCACCTCATTCGTATTCGACTCTTTGTGACCCCACGGACTGTAGCCCGCCAGCCTTCTTTGTCCATGGGATTCTCCAGGCAAGATTACTGGAGTGGGTTGCCATGCGGTTCTCCAGGGGTCTTCCCAACCCAGGGACTGAACCCACCTCTCTTATGTCTCCTGTATTGACAGGTGGGTTCTTTACCACTAGCGCCACCAGGGAAGCCCTAGCGTTTCAGACAGGGGATGCACTAGTGACTTCAGGAATCATTCACAGGTGGGCAGGGCCAGGGGGAGGTAAAGTAACTTACTTTTAATGAAATGCTATTCTTAAAAACCAATTTCAAGGTTAATGGCTGCAAAATTTTGAAAGAAAATTTTCTTTCTCTTTTCTTTCTTTCAATCATATTTTCTGCCTCATACTTACTGAATACATTAAACAAAGTAATTCTTCAATTGTCATTTCAAAGATTTTATTAAATCAATTCTCACTTTAATAGCTTTATTTTTATATTTTGATTGTAAAGGCAATCAATTTCTGACTCAAGTAACTCGAAAACACAGGAAAAAAGAAAGAAAATAAAGATCAAGTGTAATCTCTTCAGAATTTTGCACACACACACATGCACACATTTCCATGTCCACAAATATATAATTTTAACAGCCACATACTCTTCTACTCTATGGATACACTATACTTTACTCCTATATTTACAAACAGGCCATTGTTAGTTTCTTACAACTATAAATAGTACTGACCTAATCATCCTTTTATAAATATCTTTTAACACCTTCTAATTATTTCTTTACAATAATTTTCTACAAGGCAGCACCATATCAATGGTATATACTTTATGTAAGACTTTTGGCTCATACTGTCAGAACAGTTTCCAGAAAGTCTGGCCAGTTGAAACTGTCCATTTTTTACCATTAGGTTATTCTTCTTCATCTTGATTTATGAAGCTTATTTATACAATAATGCTATAAGCTCTCTGACTGTACATGTATACAGAATGTTTTCCCAATTTATCATGTACTTTTTTTTTTGGGAAAAAAAGACCATTATAATATTGCCATTTATTATCTAGATTCAAGCACACTAGGGGCAAACACATGGGCAGTTCCTGCCTTGAAGAGGAAATCAACAGGCAGGGCTGGCTCCATAATTACAAAGCCGAGCAATGTGGAGGAGATTATAACCTGCTGGACTCCACTTACCACAGTAATCAACTGAATTGTGCACTTAAATAACTTTTAAGTTCCCTTCTAGTTCTAAATGTCTACAATTCTGTATCTCCCAAATTACAAATATTAAAATAATGTGGTTAATTTGAAATATGGGCTAGCCTATTTCTCCAATAAAAGAATGACAAAGGTTTTGCTGAGTTTTATTTTACTCTGTTAAGGAGAAGATGCAGTTTTCGTGGCAGACACTGCTTGTGGTCTACCCAATTATCATGTACTAATTTTAATTTTAACCTTAGTGTTGATAACACATGTAAGAAAGTTTTATAATATAAATTTTTCCTCTTCAGTTTCTACCTCTAGGAAGATTAATGTTAACCCCAAAACATCCACCTTTGCTTCCTTCCAGTCCTTTCATGATTATATCTATCTTATTAATATTTTTAATCCATCCTGTATAAGGTATGAATTATGGATCAAAGAAAGTTTACTTTTTACTGTTGGGGCAATAAGTGTGATGACAGGCTTATAATCACATATTTACTTGTATGTATACCACCCATGTCAGATAAGCAAAATTATACAAGTAGAGATGAGAATGCTGAATTTCATCCCCAGAATTATACAAGAATAAAACTGTATTAGCAACATAAAGGAAAACTGTATGGTCAGTATAATTATTGACTCTCTCAGTATACTGACTGACTCTGCAATTGTCTGTCAGATTAGGAAACACTATACAACTATACACCTTGGAAATACACACAATGCTGCTATAGACTTCGGAAAATAACAAAGCCACCTCCAGGTTTTGTTTCCCAATACCCCAAGTGTGCTCTCATTCTCAAAGCCTCAGCTCCCACCAGTAGACTAGTCACCTCTTGAAATCCTGCCTGTGCTTCCCTGGTATCATTAATAAAAACAAGAGCCTTAGTTGGTAAGACAATTGACACTGCAATATGAATAAAGATTACAGCAGAAGGTTTTGGTCTTCAAAGTTTCTAAGAACAAAGTCAGCCTGTAATCTTGGCCTGTCCTGAAAGAAAGGCATGATGCTCGATGAACTCAGGACGCAAGATGCAAGCCAAGGCCTGAGTCTTGCCACGGAATTTAATGACGGGAACTGTGTCACAGCTACATGCTTCTCATCATTTAGAGATTAAAGCTGAATATTTAAGGTCACTGAAACCATCCCTAAATAAAGTGTGATGTAAGTAATTTAATGTTACTAGGCTGTTGAGAAACCAAAACAAACAAAGCCTATCACCTGTGGAAAAACCACTGATGCAATTTTTTCTGACATTAGGAAGAAAATATCAGATAATTAGGACCTATAAATTTTGTTCATGTCACTAACCCTGTCCCTACATAAAACATCAAATTAACAGCTAACATTTTAAGGGGCAAAGCTATTTTCAATTATATAATTTTTAAAACATGTTTTGATATGAACCATTTTAAAAAAAAAATCATCACATTTGTTACAATGTTGCTTCTGTTTTATACTTTGTATTTTTGGTTATGAGGCATGTCGGATCTTAGCTTTCCCGACCAGGGATCAGACCCTCAACCCCTGCACTGGAAGGCTAAGTCTTAACCACTGGACTGCCAGAGAAGTTCCTTAATTATATAAAAGTATATATGGAAAAATTATAGAAAAAGAGGGAGAAAGTAGCTCGAGATAAGGTTGGACAGGAATGCAAGAGTATATCAAGCAGAAAGTAGAAACAAACATGAGCTTTATTCTTAGTGCAATGCTTGATGGGTTTAGCAGGAGTACAAGGTAGAATGACAATCAAAATAGAAAATGTTCAAATAATTAAAACAAGTATCAGGCAGGGGTGAGCTGTGTCTACAAAATAAAACTGCCTGCCATCTAAGTGCTTACTATGCATCAAGCAAGAAGCCTGCACAAGATAAACACTGACATCCTCATTTTATGGATGAACAAACTAAGTCATGGAAGGATTAAGTCATCCAGTGTTCCACAGATGGGAAGCGGCAGAGTAGAACTGAAAACCTGGTCACTCTTGATTCTAAATCCTCTGCCTTTCTAAACCACTATGCTATACAACTGATGAAAATGGGAAAATTCTAGCATCAAGTATGTTTGTTTACATAATGTCTGCATCAAAAAAATGACAGGTGGTTTGAATACGCTCCCTTTTCAACCAGATGTCTACATTCTATAGGCATAAACACAAAGACTGAATTTCTTCTAGAAACAGTATGCTTGCAAACATCTTTAGTTGTAACTGACAAGATGAAATAATGCCCCAATTTTACATTCTTCCTTATTTTGAAGCTTTGTGGCCATTTCCGCCAATCTCCAATTCGTATTATAAAATTGATGTACCTTATCTGATTATTTAGTGCCTTCTAGGTATCATTTATTTCAGAAGTACCAATACTATTTCTACAGTTCCGTATAATTTAGACTTCTTTGTGTGTGTGTATATATATCTAGTTTTATTTATTTACTGGCTGTGCTGGGTCTTTGTCACTGCACGGGCTTCTCACTAGTTGTGGCGAGTGTGGGCTACTTTCTAGTTGCAGTGTGTCAGCTTCTCATTGCGGTGGCTTCCCTTGTTGCTTGAGAGCACAAGGGCTCGGGAGCTCTGGCTCCCAGGCTCTAGAGCACAAGCTTAGAAGTTGTGGCAAATGGGCTTAGTTCTGCTATGGCATATGGGATCTTCCCAGACCAGGGATCAAACCCATGTCTCCTTCATTGGTAGGTGGATTCTTTACCACTGACCCACCAGGGAGGCCCTAGATTTATTTTTGAAACATGCCTATCACATAAGACAAAATGTGATTCTAGGTAGTGACGAGGCCCACAGATCTCCAACAGTGACTTCTGTGTGTAAATATCTTGCCTAGCCCTGGCACTTCAGTCCAAAATTCAGCGGTAACCTATTTTCCTGGGACAACAAATCTGGCTCACCTTAGGGAGAAGTGTAACTGGTTTCTTACCTGCCAGAAGTAATATAAGGCACACAGCAAAAAAGTCTGGATACTCTGCAAGGCCAGTATAATTCATTTTGAAGTATGTCCGGAAAAAATGACCAATCTGCTTGCTAAGAAGTTCATCAAAAGTGCCACTCCACGCCCTTGCAACACTTGATGTTCCTTCCAAACCACAGAATATACAAGGTCAGTGGGAGAAAATTAATACCATCTTGTACTCCTCTATTCCAGGATAAACATGAGTTAGTTCAGACAGAATTGAACATTCTCAACACATATAACATTATCTCACAATAGCAAGCAAATGCTCAAGTCCGTAATTGTGGAATCAGGTAACTTTACTTGCATTAAGGAACTGTTGTCTTTTAAGAAACAGATTTTTAAGCTCACAAGAGACATATTCAGGGAAAAAAGCAGAATCACCGAATTTTGCAATTAGGAGTCACTGAGAGATCATAAAAATGAGACACAGGGAGTAAGTGATATACTCAGATCACCTGGGCGCTAGTTAAAGCAGACGCTACATAGAAACCTAAGGCCACTGACTCAGGAATGCTATTTCTACCATCCTAACCAATTAGGTTCAGTTTCTGGAAACATACCTATCACATAAGATAAAATGAGATTCCAGCCAGTGATGAAGGCCCACAGTTCTCCAACAGTAACGTAAGTGTACAAGTAGGCAGACCCAGTCTTGGGAACTCGGGCCCCAAATTCCGCGTAGCAAAGACCTGCCATCACGGAAGCCAGCGCAGCAATGAGAAAGGAGACCACGATGCTGGGGCCAGAATCCGCTTTGGCCACCTCCCCGGCCAGCACGTAGACCCCAGCACCCAGCGTGCTCCCCACCCCCAGGGCGATGAGGTCCATGGTGGATAGGCAGCGACACAGTTTGGTATCTTCTAAACTGTCCAGAGTGACGATCTTCCTCCGGACCAGACATCGGGCAAAAGACAGCGCTGCTCTGCAGGGAATCATTCTGAAGATGGCAACCTGAGGAAGAGAAGGGACGGTGTTAAAAGCTGGTCTGGAGTCCTCTCTCCAGTTCCCTGCCCAGCTTCCCAGCAGCTGTGGCACCTGCTTGCTCTTAACTTGATGCTGGAGGTGTGGCCTGGGGCAGTCAGGAGGGTTAAATATGCTGTGTTAATTCACTTCATCCGTGTCCGACTCTTGAGACCCCACGAACTGTAGCCCGCCAGGCTCCTCTGTCCATGGGATTCTCCAGGCAAGAATACTGGAGCGGGCTGCCATTTCCTTCTCCAGGGCATCCTCCCAACCCAGGGATCGAACCCACATCTCTGAAGGGATAGAACCGGAGTCTCCTGCCCTGGCAGGCTGGTGGTTCTTTACCACTCGTGCCACCTGGGAAGCAATAAGCCCAAGCTGTGATTTTCTGAGTGCTCTTTCATGTGGCCTTTTAGGGACTGCCACAAGTCGCTTATTTGGGGAGCAAAGGAATTGGAACCTTGGGTGATTAAAAGGATTTGCCATTTTTGTTTGCTATTGCAATTTTTAATAGATAATTATATTTGAAAATTTAGTTAGAGCATGTTGGGATAGAAACTTTTACACAGGTTTTTGTTTGTTTTTGTGTCTTTTGTTTTGCTTTTTGGCTGCTTGGCATGTGGGATGCTAGTTCCTCAACTAGGATTTGAACCCACATTCCCTGCATTAGAAGCATGGATTCCTAACCACTGAAGGGCCAGGGAAGTCCCTGTTGCTGCAATTTTTAAAACTATGTCAATAGAAATAAATTCCAAGAAATACCTCATTGATCCTTGCAGCAAGCAAAGGGGTAAATCACCTCATCTTTTTGTTTCTCTGTCTTTGCTTCAATCATTTCTTGAACTCACATTTTTTAGGCCTTATTACACTCCAGGGATTGTGCTAAGATTATGTCTAGAATTATGTGGAACACAGGAACGGCCTCTAGCTTTATAGGACCTATAGTCTAGTTAAGGCCTAAAAGCAGGGGAAAATATCATTATGTGGTCTACAGCTTTATCAGTTACTTGTGAGCTCTGCTTTCATTTCATTCTATTTCATTTAAACATAGAGCCACTTGAACCTCTTAGAATTAAAAAATTTCCCCCAAAACATCTTGTATGCTATGCTGTGCTTAGTTGCTCAGTCATGTCTGACTCTTTGCAACCCACAGACTGTAGCCCACCAGGCTCCTCTGGCCATGGGATTCTCCAGGCAAGAATTCTGTAGCGGGTTGCCATGCCCTCCTCCAGGGGATCGTCCCAACCCAGGATTGAACCCAGGTCTCCCACATCATGGGCAGATTCTTTATCAACTGAGCCACCAGGGAAGCCCAAAACATGCTTAGAGCTTTTAAAATAAAACTGCTATTCAATTATGCCTAAAGTATGGATTTGTAATCGACACATGTTTATTTATATTTACTTGCAATCTCTAAGTAAATAAATAAAGCCAAAGTCCATGCCAAGTATGATATGTTCTTTTTTAAATGGAATGAATGAGGTAGATAGAAAGTCTTACTCCCCACACCTTACAGCTCCCAATAATCTAACACTGAAAAACAAAACATGGATTGAGTAAGACAAAAAATACATATATTACAGTAAAAAGTCTGAAGTACAATATACCAAAATGTTAACAGTAATGATCTTTGGGTGGAAGGCTAATTTTTACTTCTATGTATTTCATACAATATGTATTATATTGCTAATATGTGTTTCTAAATTTATCTCCAATGAATATGTACAGCTTATGTGCAAATACACATAAAAATTAAAAGGCCATATATGGCCTTGTCTATGAAGACATATAACTCAGCAGACTAGGAAATAACTTAAGAATAGGGAATATAATAGTATATGCAGCTTCTGGGTCAATAAAATTAAATATATTTAACTTTTAGAAGTTCAGAGTCATGTTTACCAATTCTACTGCACAGTGGTCTACAGAGATTGAATGTTTTCTCTTCAATCTCATTATAATCACTGTCAATAACCTAAACTCATGAGATCACAGCATGACAACTTCTCTGAGGAACTTGGAGTTTTCCATCCTAAGAAATAAACCTTGGAACACTCCTCAACTTAATCTCCATAAAAGAAAACTATTATTAACATGTATTTCATTTAAAAAAACTAAAAATAATAAAACACCTCTGTTCATGCTTACTAAATCACTTCAGTCGTGTCCAACTCATTGTGACCCTATGGACCATAGCCCTCCAGGCTCCTCTGGCCATGGGATTTTGCAGGCAAGATACTGGAGTGGGGTGCCATGCCCTCCTCCAGGGGGTCTTCTGATCCAAGGATCACACCCACGTCTCTCATGTCTCCTGCACTGGCAGGTGGGTTCTTTACCATTTAGGCCACCTGGGAAGCCCCATGTTTTCTATACTGAATCTCAATGACTTGTGCTTCTAAGAGAACAAATTTCTGGGATGTGAGTAATCCAGTTTCACGCTAACTCTAGTATAAAAAGCTAACTCATTCAACATTATTCATTCATGAATATAAATGCAATGTTTGAAAGTTTGATGTTGAAAGTGGCTGATTCAAAGGATATAGAAAAAAAAAGAGAAAAACAAAAATGAGTGGAAAGTTCCTTGATGTAAAAATAAAGTTTTATACATCAGCATCTTCCAAAACACCTGAAGGAGTGCCAAGCATGACATCTTACAAATAGCTGCTGAAAAATTCACAAATACAGATGATATCTTCAATGTGCCAATATTTCCGCTCCAAAGTCAAAATCTATCAAACTTCCATAAGTCAAATGTGTATCAGTTTCTACCCGTAGGTAGTCCTTCAATAGCTATTTCTATTATAACACATCTAGAAGACAAGGGAGAGACGTGTCTTGCTTAAAGAAAAGTCAAGTAAAGAGCTGAAGTTATACAAAGGCCAACTGAGGCAGGAGGAGGAGGACTGAAGATATTTACTAAATGCTGACCTTCGGTACCATTTAAGTGTTTTTACACAAGAGTCGTGCAAAGATCAAGAAGTAGGAACAACTGCCAACTAAAAAGTACTCAGAAATGGAGACCCACTGGTGAATTTTAGTAATGATTTAAGAATCATGTGAAAATTGGACAATTCATACACAACTCTAGGAAACAGCTGATAGACAGAATGAGGCATACCTATTAGTCATTAACTAAACAAGACACAGGTCTTCCCAAGTAGCTCAAACAATATCCTTACTGCAATGTGGGAGACCTGGGTTCAATCCCTGGGTTGGGAAGATCCCCTGGAGAAGGCAATGGCAACCCACTCAAGTATTCTTGCCTGGAGAATCCCATGGACAGAGGAGCCTGGTGGGCTACAGTCCATGGGGTCACAAAGAGCTGGACATCACTGAGTGACTAACACACACACAAATAAAACACTCTCTTGATAAAGTGATTAGTATCCAATATTATGAATAAAAGACAAATTTTAAAACTATTGCAAAGGAATTTGGAAGGAAGCAAAAAAAACTAAAAAGAGAAGGATAGGATTGTAGGTGAGCTGTTATTTATTTTTAATCCCTTCTTTGGTAGTATGGTCACCATGTTGGTTTGAAACTTCTAACTCTAGTAAACACAAAATAACATAAACATAAAAAAGAATAAGCAAGTCAACCAATAAACTTTCTTTGAAATGCTAAAAACAGGGAAAACTTTTTTTCAGTAAATTGCCCAAACTGAATAAGTGAATGATCCTCGTCTTATCAATATAAAACTGAACTTCATTCACTCCAGATTACATGGGAAGCAGAACTGTTTACAGAGACATAAAGCTTTAATCAGTGAAGACCTGACTGCTACTGCCTCTCTCCAATTTCATGTTCAGTTTTCCTATGCTGCCCTGAGGGAATAAAACAAAGCTGCCACATTGTCAAGCATTCATTTGCTTTTCACTAACAGAAATGCAGACGTCAGAAACTCTTCTCTGAGTTGACAGATTATGCAATGTTCTTTGCAAACAGTCTTAACTACGCACAACTGATAAAATACTGATTGCAAAAGCTAACTCAAAACCAACTTTGCGGAAATATAACAAGATGGAAAAAAACCAATGTAAGACTGTACTGGATCAATTTAATGAATCATTATTAGATAAACATTTATTAAATTCTAGCAGGTGTATAATATACTGCTTAGTCAATAAAGAAAAAAGAATCCCATTATTTTGTAAAATCTGTTTTTGTGGAAACATGCTGATATAGAAAGTACAGTGGCAACAGAGGAATGAGAAAAAATAAGATACTTGTGTCTAACGTAATAGAATTTGATACTTACTTTTGAAAATTTAATACCTTTTCCTTAAAATATTTTAAAAGATATGTTCCTGTTGTAAAATGGTTATGATAACCTTACTCTCATTTCTAGAAGGTTTTTTCACTGATGAAAAAAATCCACTCACACTTGTTCTCTGACACCTGTCTGCATTTACTGTCCCTGCCGGGGCTCCGGCATGTTGTCTCATCAGCAAACAGATATGCAGGGAAAACATGCAGGAATTTTGAAGGTGATCCTATTTGGTCTGGAGGGCACACACTTTTTCCAAGAGCAGAAAATGATCCAAACCAACATATCCACTGTCAGCTATTGCTATTAATACCAGGATTGGTACTGAGTAGGAAACCTACATAAAATACAGTAGAGGACGATGATCCTAGACTTTGGGAAGAGGCCCATATGACACTCATAACCATGACCTGAATACAGAAGTCCTAATCAACATCTCTATAAGGTCACAAATGATTCTGGTGACACTCGAAACAGACATGTATTTTCTTCAATAATTGCTTATTTTACTAATTTCTAAGACAGTGGCCTCTCTGTTGTTGTTCAGTTGCCAAGTCACATCCAACTCTTTGTGGCCCCGTGGACTGCAGCACGCCAAGCTTCCCTGTCTTGTATTATCTCCTGGAGTTTGCTCAAACTCATGTCCACTAAGTCAGTAATACCATCCATCTAGCTCATCCTCTGCTGCCCCCTTCTCCTCCTGCCCTCAATCTTTTCCAGCATCAGGGTCTTTTCTGAAGAGTCAGTTCTTCACATCAGGTGGCCAAAGTATTAGAGCTTAAGCAACCGTCCTTCCAAATTCAGAGTTGATTTCCTTTTGGATTGACTGGTTTGATCCCATTGCAGTCCAAGGGACTCTCAAGAGTCTTCTCCAACACCACAGTTCAAAAGCATCAATTTTTTGGCACTCAGCTTTCTTTATGGTCCAACCCTCACATCTGTACATGATGTGAGGCCTCAGTAGTGAGTGGCCTCTCTACTGAGGAATAAGATATGCACATACTAGCTGAGATCTGAAAACTTAACTAGCCAGAGGAAAGGCTTAGAGGGCTCTGCGACAGCTTAGGCAGCAGTAATGTCTCTGGATTTAATGAGCCTGAGGATACAAGTGAGACCTTCCTGAGTCCCTACCTCCATCCCCTACCCTAAGCATAACAGTTTCTAGACATCTAACCCCCTGGTGGAGCCCCTATGAATTCTTGCCATAAAGCTAAATCCCTTCCTCAGCAACTTGGAATTATTTATGTACTTCTCAAACTTCTTCCATCCAGGTTGGAAACTTGACCATGTAGAATTTTAGGTCAAGTAAATTCCCTACCCTGATAATATCACAATGCCATAGAGCAGACCTCATTTCAATTAACCACAGAAATCCTTCAAAAACGTGCTAATTACAGTCAAGAGTTGATCCTGGATTTCCACTTTGGTCCAAAAGTTTGATGCAGCACTGAGCTGCACAGAAGCGAATCTTTGCTCTCCTCCTCTAAACAAAGGCTAAAAATTCAAACTTAATCCTTGGTATCAGTATTACAGGCCCTGACAATAAATCTTACAGGAGAAAATAGTTGTGGCAACCTGGCAGAGCAGGCATTCCAGCAAATCCTCAACAAATTAGCTCATCTGAATTAGAACCAAATTTCCCTTCCTCACTTGAGCTGCTAGTTTCCTGGTGAGATATCAGTACTTTCTATTTTTGGCCTGATAGTAAAAAAGGAATTAAACCATGTAAGCCTGGGAACTTAGCCCCATTGTGTATGCGTGTGTTGTCTCTGAACTAGAGCTTTCAGGTTTGCAATCCCCAAACTCAACATCAAGTACATTTCTATAACTTTAAAGTGCAAAAAATATTTTCAAATTTTACTGTAGGATAAATAATTTAGTTAAAGAGAGGAAAAAAAGATATGAACATAATACCATGGAATTACGGATTTTTCTCTCATTTCTCTTACTTTTAAGGGATTAATTTCTCATAAAGATATGCCAAAAGTACAATGCAGGATAAAAGATAATCAGATTTCCTTGGGCATCCAGTGCTTAAGAATCCACCTTTCAATGCAGGAGAATTGAGTTTGATTTCTGGTTGGAGAATTAAGATCCCACATCCCACAGAGTAACTAAGCCTGAGTGCCACAACTAGACAGAAGCTGCAACAAAAGATGTCCCATGCCACAACTAAGATCTAATTCAATCAAATAAATAAATATTAAAGAATAAATAATCAGAAATGATAACTGTTCACTCTGATAGGTTAAAAAAAACACAACTTTTGCATTCAAATCTAAAACCTTTATTTTTCTGGAAAATGAAAACAAGCTTTCACTTAAATTAGGTGCAGAACTTAGCTTTTCTCCAAATAAAATTTTCTAAACAGTATCTTCCTCCAAAGTTTTCTCCAAATAGGTTGTTGCTGTCCTGTTGCTCAGTCGTGTCAGATTCTTTGTGACCCCAAAGACTACAGCACACCAGGCTCCCTGTCCTTCACCATCTCTCAGAGCTTGCTCAAAGTCATGTCCGTTGAACTGGTGATGCCATCCAACCATCTTGTCCTCTGTCATTCCCTTCTCCTCCTGCCTTCAATCTTTCCCAGCATCAGGGTCTTTTCTAAAGAGCTGGCTCTTCACATTGGTGGCCTAAATATTGGAGTTTTGGCTTCAGCATCAGTCCTTCCAATGAATATTCAGAACTGATTTCCTTTAGCCTGGACTGGTTTGATCTCCTTGCAGTCCAAGGGACTCTCAAGAGTCTTCTTCATCACTACAGTTCAAAAGCATCAATTTTTCATTGCTCAGCCTTCTTTATGGTCCAACTCTCACATCCATACGTGACTACTGGAAAAACCATAGCTTTGACTACATGGACCTTAGTCAGCAAAGTAACATCTCTGCTTTTTAATATACTGTCAGGTTGGTCATAGCTTTTCTTCCAAGGAGCAAGCGTCTTTTAATTTCATGGCTGCAGTCACTGTCCACAGTGATTTTGGAATCCAAGAAAATAAAATCTGTCACTGTTTCCATTGTTTCCCCATCTATTTGTCATGAAGTGATGGGAATGGATGCCAGGATCTTAGGTTTCTGAATGCTGACCTTTAAGCCAGGTTTTTCTCTCTCCTCTTTCACTCGCATCAAGAGGCTCTTTAGTTCCTCTTCACTTTCTGCCATAAAGGTGGTGTCATCTGTTATCTGAGGTTATTGATATTTTTTCAGAAATCTTGATTTCAGCTTGTGATTCATCCAGCCTGGCTTTTCGCATGATGTATTTTGCATAGAAGTTAAATAAGCAGGGTGACAATACACAGCCTTGACGTACTCCTTTCCCAATTTTGAACCAGCTGATTGTTCCACGTCTGGTTCTAACTGTTGCTTCTTGACCTGCATACGGATTTCTAAGAAGGCAGGGTAAGGTGGTCTGGTATTCCCAACTCTTCAAGAAGTTTTCAGTTTGTTGTGATCCACACAGTTAAATGCTTCAGCGTCATCAATGAAGCAGAAGTAGATGCTTCTCTGGAATTAAAACTACCTTGCTTTTTCTATGATCCAATAGAGTCTGGTTTGGCAATTTGACCTCTGGTTCCTCTGCCTTCTTTAAATCCAGCAATTTGACCTCTGGTTCCTCTGCCTTCTTTAAATCCAGCTTGTACATCTGGAAGTTCTCAGTTCACATACTGTTGAAGTCTAGCTTGAAGGATTTTGAGCATTACCTTGCTAGCATGTGAAATGGGTACAACTGTGCGGTAGTTTGAGCATTCTTTGGCATTGCCTTTCTTTGGGATTGGAATGAAAACTGACCTTTTTCAGTCCTGTGGCCAATACTGAGTTTTTTGCAGCAGTTTAACAGCATCATCTTTTGGCTGTGAAATAGCTCAGCTGGAATTCCATCATCTCCACTAGCTTTGTTAGAGATAGGTGCACACAAATAAAAGACACAAGTGAGACCACTACAAAGTCACAACCACTACAGCAGTAACATTTATGTTTTCTCCCCTTTTACATCAAATCCGTAATACTCAGAAGTTAAACTGTTTCAAAATTTCTGACACAGAATCCAGATACAGACAAGCATCTTGCGAAGGACATCCAAGATGCAAACAGCTGATGGGGAATTCTAGTTTGTAAAGGCAGCTGGTGTTTTAAAAGATGTCAATCCATTTAGCTTTATTAAACACCAAACTACATGAATGTGGCTTACCTTGCTGTCTCATTGAAATAGGCACAGCACAATTTAAAGAACTGTGACCAAATTTGTCTTTAGGGTTGGAGAAGAGGGGAAATTTTTTGAAAAAGGAAAAGAGGAAACAGAACCTTCAGCAGCTCAATAAACAGAGTATTACCCAGTCAGCACCCTGCTCCCAGTCAAGGATCTTGGTGGCTCACTGCAGCCCCAGGCACGTTAGGTCCCATTAAGGCTGAGCAATCTTGGGCTAATAAATCACTCCAAATGCCAGAGGGTACCACCTGTTCCCACTCCCCAAGCAGCCACTGAAGGAGTGTCCTTGGCTAAGACCAGTCGCCCTATACATACCATTGCAAATATGGAGAGATACCCTTTCCAAAGTTACTTCACACCCATCACTACTCTAGGAAGTACTATGCTAATAAAAATAGCTAATATTTGTTGAAGAAAGTAGAGAAAACCACTACTAGGCCATTCAGGTATGATCTGAATCAAATCCTATATGAATATAAAGTCGAGGTGATAAATAGATTGAAGGGATTAGATCTGGTAAACAGAGTGCCTGAAGAATTATCGGACAGACATGCCTATCAGTGTAGAGGAGGTGGTGACCAAAACCATCCCAAAGAAAAAGAAATGCAAGAAGGCAAAGTGGTTGTCTGAAGAGGCGTTAAAAATATCTGAGGGAAGAAGAGAAGTGAAAAGCAAGGGTAGAGGAAAAAGCTATTCCCAACGGAATGCAGAGATTTCCAGAGAATAACATGGAGAGAGAAAAAGCCCTTCGAAAATTAACAATGTAAAGAAATAGAGGAAAACAACAGAACTGGAAAGACTTGAGATCTCTTCAGTAAAACTGGAGGTATCGAGGGAACATATCATGCAAGGACTGGCATGATAAATGATAGAAACAGCAAGGATCTGTCAGAAGCAGAAGAAATTAGGAAGAGGTGACAATATACAGAAGAACCATACAAAAAACATCTTAATGACCCAGAGAATCTCGATGGTGTGGTCACTCACTTAAGAGCCACACACTGTGGAGTGTGAAGTCAAGTGGGCCTCAGGAGGCATTACTATGAGCAAAACTAGTGGAGTTGTCAGAATTCCAGCTAAACTATTTAAAATCCTAAAATGATGCTGTTAAAGTGTTGCACTCAATATGTCAGCAAATTTGGAAAACTCAGCAGTGGCCACAGGACTAGAAAAGGTCAATTTTCATTCCAATCCTAAGGAAGGGCAATGCCAAAGAATGTTCAAACTACCGCAATTGTGTTCATTTCACATGCTAGTAAGGTTATGCTCCAAAACCTTAAAGCTAAGCTTCAGCAGTTCGTGAACTGAAAACTTCCAGATGTACAAGCTGGGTTTCAAAGAGACAAAAGAAACAGAGATCAAATTACCAACATCTGCTGGATTGTGGAGAAAGCAAGAAAGTTCCAAAAAAACATCTGCTTCACTGACTACATGAAACCTTTGACTGTGCGGATCACAACAAACTGTGGAAAATTCTTCAAGAGATGGGAATACCAGAGCACCTGACCTGTCTCCTGAGAAATCTGTATGTGGGTCAAGAAGCAACAGAACCAGACATAGAACAACAGACTGGTTCAAAATTGGAAAAGAGTACAACAAGGTTGTACATTGCCACCCTGTATGCAGAATACATCATGTGAAATGCCAGGCCGGATGAACCACAAGCTAGAATCAAGATTGCTGTAAGAAATATCAACAACCACAGATATGCTGATGATACCACTCTAATGGCAGAAAGCAAAGGGGAACTGAAAAGCCTCTTGATAAGGGTGAAGGAGACAGTGAAAAAGCTGGCTTGAAATGCGACATTCAAAAAGCCAAGATCATGGCATCCAGTCCCATCACTTCATGGCAAATAGAAGGGGAAAAAGTGGAAACAGTGACAGATTTTATTTTCTTGGGCTCCAAAATCACTGTGGATCGTGACCACAGCCATGAAATTAAAAGACACTTGCTTCTTGGAAAGAAGGCTATCAGCAACCTAGACAGCATATTAAAAAGCAGAGACATCACTTTACTGACAAAAGGTCTTCATCTGTTGAAGGTCAAGGTGGTATCACCTGCGCTTGACTCTACCAATGCTACTTCCAATTTCATCTCTTCAAAATTACTACCTCCTGCCAATCCCCGTGGGTTTCCTATAATCCTTCTTCTTTCCCAGAGCTGGTGTCCTGATGGAATAACTTATATTTGTTTAGATATTTCTCCAATAAGGTGCTCATAGAGTTTAATGTGTGTTAGGCCCATTCTTTATGCATACCCACAGACATATACACCCTCTACCTGAAAGAGGTGACTTTATATAAGGCAGAGACAACCTATTCTTAAACATACATCCAACTTGGGTTCCTGTTACCACTATTTCTCCAATGCCCACTTCTAAGGGAGAAACATCCTCCACTTTGTCAAAGTCCCAGAAACAGCAAACAAGGGCTGGCTCTACAGCACTTACCAAAGGTGTTTAAAACATTTTGATCACCAATAAATCATAGTAGTAAGCCAGAAGTGGGGTAATTATTTGCCTTATGAAGGCAGGATGAATGACGGGAGCACTGGAAATATTTTATCATGCACAAAAGGGTTTCAGAGTTTCCTGTATCACAGAAGAGAAGTCTCCCAAGCTCTCTTGGTCTTAAGACCTTAATGTTCTTGCTGTTGTTCAGTCACTTAGTCATGTCCAACTCTTTGTGACCCCATGGACTGCAGCACGCCAGGCTCCTCTGTCCTTCACCAACTTCCGGAGCTTGCTCAAACTCATGTCCATTAAGTCAGTGATGCCATCCAACCATCTCGTCCTGTCATCCCCTTCTCCTCCTGCCTTCAATCTTTCCCAGCATCAGGGTCTTTTCCAATGAGTCAGCTCTTCTCATTAGGTGGCCAAAATAATGGAGCTTCAGCTTCATCATCAGTTCTTCCAATAAATATTCAGGACTGATTTCCTTCAGGACTGACTGGTTTGATCTCCCTGCAGTCCAAGGGACTCTCAAGAGTTTTCTTCAATACCACAGGTCAAAAGCATCAATTCCTCAGAGTTCAGCCTTCTTTATGATCCAACACTCACATCCATACATGACTTACTGGAAAAACCACAGCTTTGACTAGACAGACCTTTGATGGCAAAGTAATGTCTCTGCTTTTTAATACACTGTCTAGGTTTGTCATAGCTTTTCTTCCAAGGAGCAAGTGTCTTTTAATGTCATGGCTGCAGTCACAGTCTGCAGTGATTTTGAAAATCAAGAAAATATAGTCTGTCACTGCTTCTATTGTTTCCCCATCTATTTACCATGAAGTGATGGGAATGGGACCAGATGCTATGATCTTAGTTTTCTGAATGCTGAGTTTTAAGCCAGCTTTTTCACTTTCCTTAATGTTGATGTTAGGGGGTTATTTTTTGTTTAAAAAAAAAAAAAGAAAATTTCCTAAAAGCACTTCTGCTATCTTATTAGTTCCACAAATACTTCAGTGCACATCACTAGGTGTGAAACCACCTGAACAGGCTGCCACAATTCCTCCCCTCACGGCACTTACAGTGGGGTGGGAGGCGCAGACAGTGGCCAGTTCAATATCACGAAGCAAAGGCTTCTGCTCAAGGGGAGGGAGGCCACGGAGGGGGTGGATTCAGGTGGTCACAGGTGCTTTCCTGGAGAGAGCTGTGTCTACCCTGAGACCTCTGAAGGGATGAGATGGGTGGAGCCATCTGAAGATGTGGTGGGAAGGAGGTTGGGGGGGAGTAGGGGCGATGATGAGTGCTCTGAGCACAGGGAGCAGAAAATTCAGAGGCACAGAGAGTGGCTGTACATACACAGAGCTCAGGGGCTGGGGGAAGCCAGAGGGGAGGGGTCCCCAGGCCATGCGGGGAGCTTGGACTTGACCACAAGAGCACTGAAGAACTTTAAGTCAGATACACAACTTGACAACTAGTGCTCTGATTGTGTTATAGGGAAGGGATGAGCAAGACCAAAACTGGAGTTGAGGGGAAGGGCAAACAGGCCATTGGGATGATGTAGGCAAGAGGGTCTGTGACGGGCTCCAGGGTAAAGGCAGCATCATGAAGAGAAACGGGCAGACTACAGAGCCACTGAGGAGGTGGAGGATGCGGGCGCTGGGGACTGTGTGGATCTGCGGCACAGAGCTGCTGGACGGTTTGTGTGACCTTCATTTAAAAGAGGAACAAGCAAAGAAGGAGGTGCTTTTTGACCACTGTGATTTTAAGAAATGTGTGGAATTGCCATATGGTCTCAGCAAACTTCAGCAGAGCCCAGAAGACAGGAGATTTGAGAAGGATCAGCATAGAGATGGTAATTACATTGACAGTATCACCCAGGGAGAGACAGTACAGGAGAGGGAAGGGAGTGAAACACCAAAGATGCACACGTTTAAGTAATGGGCGGGGGGAAGGAGAAGACAAAAAACAACCACCATCACTGCTCCTGGAGGAAATGAGGCAGGAGAGGCTGAAGAAACCAGAGAAGATTCAACCTGAAAGAAAAGTGAGCTTTCAAGAAGGAAGTGTCCTCAGTGTCAGTGTCTGAAATGAATGAAAGACTATGATCTCCATAAAGAAGTCTTTGGCAACCTTGACAGGTGAGGGTTCTGTGGGCCATGGGGTGTAAGCCAGGTTGCAGGGACTGCAAAAAGATGAGCAGTGAGGAAATGAAAGTGATATGGTCAGTAAGGATTCCGATTTTTCAAGCAAATGGCCTGAAGGGTCCATGGGATCAAGGGAGATCCTCATTAAGAAGAAATTTAATCTGTTTAGATGCCAATGGGAAAGAGCCAGAAGAGAAAGAGAGCTTGAAATCCAGAGCGGGGAGAATGGATAAAGCAAATTTCTTGAGATGTGCAAGACTGAGAGTAGTGTAGGGTTGAAGGGCTGCAATTAGGAGAAAAGGTATCTCCACCTTAAGCATCAAGAAGGAGAATGGGAAGGGACAGGGCAGACAAGTTTCTAGGTTAGGCAACTGACCTTTGAGCTCTTATTTGTAAGCTCCAAAATCCAAACCTTACATGGCGCGTAGTTTAAAGATAACACAAAAAGGGATGAACAAGTAATGTCAGAATGACTTCAGTATAACTTTATACATGGACAGTTTTATTTTGTTTTTGTTTTCACCATTTAAAACTTGCGCTGCCATTCTAAATCCAAAAAAATAAAGAGTACCTTTAAATATATGCGCCTACAATGTATTTCCACATCAATCTCTTTGAACTGTCAGAAAACTAAATACAGGAATTCTAGGTGTGACGTTTGCACACAACAAGGTATTCAAGATGAATGTGCTCTCTAGATTGCTGACGTTTAAGCCTGTAAATCTTTGACTATTGTTGACCAAATTTTGCCACAATTCAGTGATCCTCCTAAATGCCACTGAATTTTATGGTGGTTGTCAGCTTTAGTACCAGGCATTCCAGCTGCTCATCTTTACAGGAAGGTGATTCATTATTACTTCTCAAAAACAACCATTTAGTAAACACTAACAAAATGTTTTGAAAAGAAATAAATACTCACAATTACCTTAATAATCCACTGTCCACAGAAATTAGAATCAACTCAAGGATGCCAAGCAAATCCAGATGACCTGGATGAACCCACACTTCTGTCGACTAAGAGCCATTGTTCAACAAGTTTGACTTATTTCTGGATTAAGTAGCTGAATTTCAGATTAAAAATGCTAGAAGCATATTCATGGCCTAGGAGGTGTGCTAAAGTACAAGAAAGTTCTTTTTGTCTGAAGACAAAGGACTGAGAAGCCCTTTAGAACACTCTGGTTTCTTCTAATTGGTCTCTTTCCAAACAGCCATAGTATTCCTCTCAATTCACTTACCCCTCATCCTCCTCAAAAAACCTAATTTAGTTGTTAGAACTCAGCTACTTTTGTTTCCATGCTACCCCAAATTCCTTCCCTCAAACTGTGGCAGAAAAGGAATTCAACCGGAATTCACATTCATTTTTAATTCAAGTTCAAGAAATTTTGATGGATACCATGTTGAGTGTACTCATCACTTATGGTTTTGTTCTTAAGTCATTCTTAAAAAATAGTCGTTTTTGAAACTATATTTTTAACTTTGAAAAGCACGTTCTGATTTTGTACTTTTTAAAATACAGAAACAATGTATCACCAGAGATTTTTATCCTTAGCATCTTGGCAGATGGTGGAAACACTGTTATTGGCTGAGAGGTTTGGGAGTTCATGTTGGCTTCAAATAAATCTGAATAAAACATTTCTATTATGTGCTCAGAGAAAGTAATTACAACAGTGCCAGCCCTTCATCATCAGGATTCAAAGCCTCTAAGACTTAAGTTTAGGATACGCAAACGAAGAAGAATTTTAAAAAGGAAAATAACTTGAAAATGGCTCTGTACCACAGTCTGGCAATGGTGCCCTTGAAGTATTAAAACAAGAAGAATGAAACAAGGAGAAAGTGAAACAAACACCCTTCAACCTCACACTCCTGCTGCTTCTTTGCAAACAGCTATTTCATCTGACCTTCAGAATATTCTGCACCAAGATGCAAAGAGAGAAATAGCCAATATGGGGCTGATTCCTGCTGTGTCTGAGAATATTTCAAAAATATCTCAGAAACAACGTAACACTGTTATTTCCCAATCCTGACTTTAAATGAAACCATGCCTTGCAGAGACTTGTAGATGAATTATTTTGGTCAAAGAGAATTTAGTGTCTGTAATTTTAAAATGTGCTTGGAAATGTTTATAAGTATCAGCAGACTCCTAAGTAACAAGAGAATTATGAAATATGAAGAATGAACAGAATTTTTAAAAATTTATTTAATTGGAGGATAATTACAGTATTATGGTGGCTTTTGCCGTACATCAACATGAATCGGCCACATGACACAGCTATACACGTGTCCCCCCATCCTGACCCTCCCCTCCCACCTCCCTCCCTACCCCATCCCTCTGGGTCGACACGAGCTGAATTTTAATGCTTCAAATCGACTGTATCTAATCTATCATCTCGGCCTCCTGCCAACTTCTCCAACTCATATGCTCTAGCCTGGGTTTCAAGATCACCCCTCTGTCCTCTGCTCTCAGCCCACCTTCCTTCGTCTTACTCTCGTCCACCCTACACGTGAATACTGTGAGCCAATTTGTCCACCGACTGTCCCTAGAACACTGACTGCCCTCTTGTCCACACACAGGTGATAAGATTTATTTCTGGTCACTCCCTTGTCCCCTCGGGAGGGTTCGGTTCCTGGGCCTTCTGAGCTACTTCAGAGGCAGCAGGAAGGGTCTTTTTTTTGCCTCTTCCATCCACTCCTGAGCTTTCCTTTTGACTCAAGGAAGGAAAAAATCCACCATACAGTTGGAAAATGTAAAGCTAAGAAGCAGGCTGGTCTATGTAATAAAGGGCTGGGGGTAACAGAAGAGCCTACAGCCTAGAGAAAATCCACCTGGCAGAGGGAAAAGTGGGGAGGAAAGGAGAGATTTTGAGAAGTGCTAATGTCGAATGTGAGTTGGATGTCCTTCAAGAGATACAAGTATATGTGGAAATTCCTATTAAATATACGTTTGCAGCTAAGACATGAAAGCAACCTAGATGTCTATCACCAGACAAATGGATAAGGAAGTTGTGGTACATATATGAAATGGAATATTACTCAGCTATAAAAAGGAACACATCTGATTCAGTTCTAATGAGGTGGATGAAACTGGAGCCATTATACAGAGTGAAGTAAGTCAGAAAGAGAAACACCAGTACTGTATACTAATGCATATATATGGAATTTAGAAAGACGGTAATGATGATCCTATATGCAAGGCAGCAAGAGACACAGACGTAAAGAACAGACTCTTGGACTCTGTGGGAGAAGGCAAGGGTGGGGCGATTTGAGAGAATAATACTGAAACGTGTATTACGGTATGTAAAATAGATGACCAGTGCAAGTTCAATGCATGAAGCAGGGCATTCAAAGCCGGTGCTCTAACCCAGAGGGATGGGATGGGTGGGGGAGGTTCAGGATGGGGGGACGCATGTGCACCCGTGTCTGATTCATGTCGATGTATGTCAAAAACCGTCGTGATATATAAAGTAATTATCCTCCAATCGAAATAGATTAAATAACCTACTGTTAGCCTTCAAAAATAAATAAATAAATATACTTTGGGCAGCTGGTCAGAGATTCTTTGATTATGACCCACTCCCCAACCCCGCCACCAAAAGCGACTGGGTCCCAGGGCACTTGGGTGGAATGGACACTTGTTCATGCTGTGTCCTCCTATGTGCCTTCCTGCTCCTTCTCCACCAGGGAAGGCAATATTGCTTGTATGGTATAAAACAGAATGTACACATTTACATACCATCACTTCTAAATAGGATCCATTGCCAGCCTAAGGACCAGCAACGGATCCCTAGAAATGAGTTTGATAGAACAAGTCAAGTAAGTGCAGCTGAGAGAACATCAGGAAGAGGAATAAAAGAGTTGTATCAAAGATGTGAGGTGAAGGATAACTTGCAATAATAGCAGAGGGTCGGGAAAAGTAAATGCATCTAAATAATTCTGCCAATTTTTCTTTGATATATAACTGATACATGCACACACACATATATATAAAATTGGAAAAGACCTTGATGCTGGAGAAGATTGAAGGCAAAAGGAGAAGAGGGAGGCAGAAATTAGATGGTTAGATATCATCACTAACTCAATGGACATCAACTTGAACAAACTCCAGGAGACAGTGCAGGACAGAGGGGCCTGGTGTGCTGCAGTCCATGGAGTCACCAAGAGTCGGACACGACTTTACGACTGAACAACAAATAATTGATACATAACACTGTGTTACAAAGATATTTTAAATGAACTCAGTTATTTAATAATCTCCCAGTGACAAAGCCCTTTTAATGCTCTTAAAATTTTAATTATAAAGTGTGAGGAAATGGACTGTAGGAATCTGAACATCACATCTGAGCCCCTAGCGGATACTTCACTGGGTTTCCTCTTATCCTCAGATAAGGCTGGCTTCCTGCACAGGGGACCTTAGAGGAAAACAGTCCGCTTCTCACCTTCACTGCATCATCCCTTGTATCTCGGCCGTCCTCCTCCGGCAAATAATTCTCAAGCCTCCTGCTCTCAACCTGTGTGCCTCCCACTGCTGGAAGACCTCCCTTTCACGGAGCCCTCCTGTACCTCCTACCCACTGGTCTAACTCTGCCTGAAGAATAAAGGCAGAAAGTCTTCTGGTTCAACTAATTCCAAATGGCTATCACCCCAGGGATTTTGTCTAGGCGGATAAATACAGTAATTCAAAGTACAACACTCACACTGATAAACACTCACTTAAAATATGACCCTCCCGACAAGACAAAGCAGTCCGCATTCAGTCAAGCAAGCCCAGAGTCTCATTTACTATCTTCCTCCATTCTATATACTTACTCTTCTTGTTTTAATAGTTGCCTCCACCATGGCAACACAACGCCCAGAGCTCTTCTGGGCCTGGCCCCTCGGTGTCTCTCAGCACGTCTCCTGCGCCCTCCTCACGGCCCTGCTCTGCACTGAGCTTTCATTTCCCTGAACTCTGTGCCTCTTGCTGCTCCAGGCTCCCTGCATGGCTGTCTCTTCTCTCCGTGAACTCACTCTTTCTCCTCTTTGCCCAGAGAGCTCCCAGTCCTCCCTGACATCCTCCCCAAGCTAAGGTCACCCTATCGCCTGTGCTCACAGCACTCCATCTTTGTGGCACTTTTTCTCCATCATCATTCTATGCAACTGCTTGGATGAATATGTTTTACTCCTTGTGATGAGTTGAACTGTGCTCAATCTATTAAGAAGAAAAAAAAAAGAAGAAGATACGTTGAAGTCCTAAACCCTGGTACCGCATTTGGTGACTTTATTTGGAAACAAGGTCTTCGCTAATGTTATCAGGTTCAGGTGAAGTCATCACGGTGAGTATTAAGCCAGTATCAGAGGTGTCCTTATAAGGAGAAAATGCTGTGTGGAGACACAAATGCACATGAAGAATGCCATGTGATCACAGAGGCAGAAACTGGAGTGACGGAGCTGCAAGCCAAGACACACCAAGGACTGACGGCCATCACCAAAAGCCCCAGGAGGCAAAGGGGGATTCTTCCCTCCAGGTTTCAGAGAAGCACAGCCCTGCTGGCACCCTGAGTTGGGTGTTTCCAGAAATGTGAGCCAATACATTTTTTGTTATTTTTTGTGTTTTAATTTGGCTGTGCTGGGTCTTAGCTGCACCATGCAGGATCTAGTTCCCTGCCCAGGGATTGAACCCAGGTCTCCTGCACTGGAATCACTGAGCCTTAACCACTGGACCACCAGGGAAATCCCCATTCTTTTGGTTATTTTAAGCCACCCAGTTTGTGGTACTTTTTAATGGCAACCCTCAGAAACCAGTACATTCCTTTACACTAAGTTTCTGGAAAGCAAGGTCTGTATTTTACCGATTTGCTGCATTCCCGGTGTACTCACAGTGATAGAAATATAGAGAGGAGAGCTGTCAGTACATGTATGTTCACGGAATGAATGACTCATACTTGGTTTGTAGTCAGCTAAAACCTTCAGGTCTTTTTTTCTCAAAGACATCTACATAGACTGTGTTCATGATTCCACTCTGTTTCACTGATTATTTTCAAACCTCAGTTCAGAATTTTAAGTTTCATATTATTTGGGGTTCTGTGTAACACAAATCTATCCATCAGAGTATCAAGCATCTTACCTATCTTCATGTCACTGCAAATTTAACCAGCATGACTTCTATCCTAACCCAAGTAAATAACAATGTGACAGGGCGAAGGACCCAGGACCATGGCATGCCACCACCAATGTCCCTCCAAGCCATTATCGACTCGTTCAGCAACAATCTGATCCACATTTCTCTCCAGCTTAGCCCAAGGTTATCACAACACATGATATTAAAGGCTTTGCCAAAATGCTAATTGTCATGCTTAAACTTTTAAAAATCCACCATTCTCGTAATAGGTTAAAAAGTGGGTATGGAGCCTGTTAGGCATAACTGTTCTTGGTGAACTCACAATGCCTTTTGGGAAGTAGTCTCTTTTTCCCCAAGAATGCACCACACAGTCCTAGAATTTCACTGATGAACTGTATCCAGCTCCCTGATCTGTGGTTTCCAGGATCTGCACTGGTCTCTGTTTTGAAGACAAGGGTTACTGGTTCTTTCCTTTCTGTGCTCCCTTTCTTGGAGTACAGGGTGCCTCCAAGATGACAGATCTCACTCCAGACTCATATCTACAAATTAGTTTAATATTGCAAGATGTGATTCATCCAGGTCTGAAACTGTGAGCCACTTGTTGTTGTTGTTTTGTGAGCTAGTTTAAAGCAGCTGCATTCTTTCTTACCCACTTGGGCCTCAGCTTCCCTTTTGGGTATCTGTTCTATCTTCTTTTCTTCTCAGAGAGCCAACTTTCTCCTGAACACAAAAGCACCTCTGCCTTCCCTCAGTCATCTACTGCTACCACTCCAAGGTCTGCTTCCTGATTAAATATTTCATAAAGATTCAGCTCAAATGTTCCTGTGCTCTTTTCCACAGATTCATACGTTTTTCTCCCATCTTTGAAGTCTGAGCCCCTCGAACTCCTGTGACAATCACCGTGAACCTTCCTACTGTGTGCGCTTCTCGGTCCTCAATCTGAGTATTCATTGTCTTGAGTAGGGTCTTGATTGTACAGTTGTCTGTAGGTATCCTCAGGGGACTGGTTCCAGGGCCAGCCACAGCCACCCAGATCCACAGATGCAAGAGTCCCATAACCCACCCTGCATATTCACAGGGTCTCTGTTCTTGGGTTCAGCATTCTTAAGTATAGAGGCACGACTCTATTTGCATTTTCTTCTTTCTAAACAGTATTACCTGTTAGGGTTACATACAGGCCATGGGACATCCCAGGTGGCTCAGTGGTAAAGAAGCCACCTGCCAATGCAGGAGACATAGGTTCGATCCCTAGGTCAGGAAGATCACCTGGAGAAAGAAACAGCAACCCACTCCAGTGTTCTTACTTGGAAAATCCCATGGACAGAGGAGCCTGGCGGGCTACCGTCCAGGGGGTCACAAGAGTCAGATATGTCTGAGCAATTGAGCAGCACAGTCCATGAAATTATTTTCATATTTTCTCTTGAGTATTTATAAATCTGATTTTTAAATACATAGACTGAGTCTGCTAGATGGTCATTAGGAAATGTTCTAAAGTTTAAGCAGATGATTTCCATGTCACCAAAAGACAAACATTTTATGAATATTCCCCAAAAGTAGAGCTTGTGCAAATTCTTGAATTCCCTAAACTCTTACCACTCAGCTTCTCTATTTTATTTATCTAACGTCAACAAAGACCAAGTTTGTTTAAGAATCTTTCACAGGAAGGTTCCAACGAATCCTGTTTGTGGGAAGGTCGCTGTTTGCAACCCGCAAAACGTTTCATCATCTTCAGCCCTCACACCATCCATTGCTTAATGTCCTCTGAGCACAAGCTCACATGCATTCAGTCCCTACCAGAGCGCACAGAAGGCAGGATTCTACCGTGATCATTTGAAGGTAAGCAGTTAATTGACAAGTTAAATCTGGCAAACAAATCCTTCTGGATTATCACTTGTGCCTCCCTCCAGACTTGCCACACTCCCACAGTTCTCCAAACTCCTATCTGTGTAGTGTCCTTTTTCTAGGGCAGCTTTCTGTGGGTGTAAAGATAATTTACTGAGGCAATAGAAAAAAAATGCGACAAAACCACAATTTTTGGCCACTTTCTTGTTTCATATTCTGTTTATTTGGCGTTTAAAAAGACTTCTAAACATTTCCCTTTTCTTCAAATAGAGAAATGCTTCTAACCCAAATATTATTTCTAATGTGGCAGACCAAGGGCCTAGCACACTGAAAGCACTCAGTGAAGGATATTATTCAGCTTGAAAAATTAAAGCAAACTTCTCTGGTGGGCTGAAAGGATAATAACATAAATGGAGCAGAAATACAGGGGCAGGGAATACACAGAAACATGGTTCCATGCTGGGTTACAACTTTATCTAGGTGCAGGCAGAGAGTCTACTTCTGAGTCATCTTTGATCCTTGCCCCAATCAATAACTTTTGGTAATTTTTCCACTTCCAATGAAATGCTATTTCTGTAGACAGCCAAGTAAGCATAGGACAACTTAACACATATGCTAAGAGCTTGTTCCTAGTGGCATCCTGTGGCTCTGCGAAGCTGAGAACCTAGTCTTTATTTCAGGGGTCCGTGTGTGTGCCCATCATGTGTGTGCCCAGGTAATAACAGGAGGTGTTGAAGACAAATATCTGAGAAAATATGGTAGGACAGAGTAAGGATCCTGCCCCCTCCTGACCAGCTACCAGGGTGTCAAAGGAGCACAGAGAGCACTCAGTCCCAGCACACAGGCTCAGCCCTGCTTCTCTGAGGCCAACAATGCTTCTCATGCAGACCCTGGATCATTTTCATCCCCTTGCCCAAGAGGTTGTGTTGCTACCACCACAACAGTCTTTAGGGCACAGACTCAATGATATTCTGTAGCTTCAGTTAAAAGGAATTCCAAACACAATTTCCCTGAGCATGGCCACTGGGTCGTATCTCCTGAAAGAAGGCCCCAGCAGAAAGGGGGAAAACGAAAGCATTAAGAAACACGCCCTCACATGTGGGTTTCATTTTGTCCTTTCCTAATTGTCTACCCGCTAGCCCGTGCATCATTCTGGGCAGGGACACAAAGTAAAAGACCTGGGCTTGCTTCAAGGCTTCTCCTTGAGTCTTCCTCCTCAGCCAAGCATCTCCCAGCACCCTCTGGTAGCGAGAGCAGTGCTGCCAGAGAGCCACAGAGAGGCCCTTCGTTCCCCCGGCGTCACCTCTGGGCTGTCTTCTCAGTGAGCAGGTCTGGCCCAGGGTCCGGGACCCCTGGATGGGTGGTGATTCTGCGGGTGTCTGACAGCAGAATTCCCTTGGTGTGAGTCCTTAGCCAAGAAGGTGACACAAGCTAACAGGAGGGAAACAGCATGCCTAAAGCAAAACGTTGAGAAACGATTCACATCCTGCCAAATTAATCTGGTGTGAATTATTTCCAGTCCTACTTTCCTGTCAATCACAGAGAACAAACACGGGCCATTCACATTCTCTTCTGTGTGTGGGGAGAAGCAAAAAGCAAGTCAAATCTTGCCTAAATTCTATAAGGATTTCTCTGCACTTTTTTTGAAGTTGTAAATATGTTTTCAACCTCCCTCTCTCAAAATGATACAATTTCATATTTGGAGTATGTTTTTCCTAGAAGGAAAGGACTGTAAAAAGCTCAAGGAGTACAAAAAAAGATAAAGAGGGGAAAAATGTAGTTACCTGGCATATATTAGCCTAATCAATAATGTCAACAAACTAGTAAGAGTAAATACCATCATGGTACTATGTGTTTTCTTTTGAAATTAAATTGTATCTAAAAAATGCTAAGCCTGAAATAGGTTTACGGTGGGTCATTTCGAAAACATGCACTTTGACTCCAGGTTGAAAATTTAAGTAACCTTAAAGCGGGTAACAGAATTGATTTGCTTTTAAGATACTTTAAATTTTTATATAGCACTTCTGTGGTCACAAATCAACAATGGAGTATAAAATAAACTAACATAATACTCTAAAATATATCCTCTTTTTTCAAAGAGCTGGAATTTACAAATAAGAAAACACTAACACTGCTGCCTATGGCGACTTCATTTCTTTTTGTAGTGGGGGACGTTTAATATGCTTGGTTACCTCAATTAAAAATTTCTGTGAATATCCTTCTTATTGCCATAACCTCAGTTCATTCATGGTTCTCACTTCCCAGGAGCTCAATTATTCCTTCCTCCAATTCAGACACCTCACTTTCAACCAAATTACAAACTCTTTATCTCACCATCCACAGTCCAAACTATGACCCAATCTGTGTTTCCATCCTTCTCTTCTTTAGGATTAAATCAGTTAAGGCAACTAAAGTGCTTAAAACAGTACCTGGCACACAGTAGGTGCTCAATAAACGTGAGCTATTACTATCATTCCTCTTCTCTTTCTCTTTCTGCAGCCCTCCCATTCCCTTACATTCTATCTTACTTTGGTCAAAGAGAAGTGTGTGCTCTTTTGCCAAGAGATCTCACATTTGTCAGAGTTCTTTGCTCACTGTTTCTCCATCAAGAATGCCTTTCAAGCCTCAATCTCTGTTTGTATTGGGTTGGTTAAAAAGTTTGTTTGGATTTTTCTGTAACATCTTATGGAAATCTCGAATGAACATTTTTGGCCAACCCAATACATATCCCTTTACTCCTTTCTCAAGATCCTTTTCAAATCCTGTCTTCCTCATAAAACTTCCTCATGGTCCCCTCAAGCAGAAGAGACCCCTCTTCCGAAAGCTCATTATGGTCTGTGGACACATCCATGTCTCTGGACGGCATTCATCATCTATGCCCTGGATTGGTGCATTACATGTATTTGGCTTATCACCCCATCCCCAACACATATGCATTTGATAAGCCTGCAAGGCAGAAACTTTGTTCTGTGTGTCATCACATAACCCCTTTGGGAATTACCACACATGCTTGAACTGAAAAAGATGCTAAAATATGTTTAATTTTCTGAGGTGAAAGTAATTTCTGTTGAGAAAACCAAAGTTTAGAGAGGTGAAGTATCCGCTAGCATGGAGCAAAGTCAGGCCACAAAATCAAGTCTAACACTCCGCAGTAAGATACACTATAGGTATGAGCCTTTCATAAGCAAAGGAATAAAGTCTCACAATGTTTCTCTTTTGTTACTGCTGCTGAAGTTTTGGCGGCTTTGTGCCACCTAAGGAGATAAGCGTGCAGTGTGTCTTCCTTTCGGAGCTTGGAGTTCCCATGCTCTCTGTCCCCTGGACTGAGGAGACAGTGCTTGGACGAGCAGAGCTCACCAACATGTCCTGCAAGTGAAGCACAGGCAGTCCCCTGCCAATAAATAGTCCAGTTATGAAGTGCACATTCTAAACTGAGATGAAATACTATCTAGAGCATGCCTTAAGGAAAGAAACTTGTCGCCACGGCTTGGTTAAAAGCCAAGGTTAGCTAACAATTACATCATACAGCTCAAGATAGCTTGCTGAAGAGAACCTCAGAATCGACAGAGCTACAGGATACTACTCCTTTAGTTTATTCCCCTTGCAGGGGAAAAAGAAAAAAAAAGGAGTAAACACTCGAGACTATTCTCTGGAGAGAGAGAGAAAAAAAAAACAAACAAACCTTGAATAAGGACTTCATTTATAAGCAAGGCCATTTACCACAGGCTCTGGGAAATGAAAATAAAAAGTAATCATTGGGGTCATTCATTGCTCTATAATGTTCTGGGCACTTGACATACATTATTTAATCCTCACGACCGCCTCAGAGGAAATGCTGCCCCATTCACAGGTGATGAGGCTGAGGCTTAGAGGTGTTAAGGAACTTGCTCAAAATCACAGAGCTAGATATGAAGCCAAGCTCTGCATAGCTCCAAAGCTCATGCCCGTTTTTTTTCCTCTGCCATATAACCACTTCTATATGAAGAAATGCAAGATTCCAGCTGCTCCCAGGCTCCTGGCAGACCATCTAAGACCCAGCCCATGATGAAGGGCATCACCCAGATGTCAAAAATGTATCTGGCAGGCTTTGGAATTTTAAACCTTATCTCATCTCTAGTAGTGTTTAACCTTCCAAAATCATGAACCACTACTACCTTAAGATTGAAAGTGTAATAGCTATTAAAATTTAAGCATTGGGGACATTTTGCAAGGACCGATGAACCAGAGACATATCATAACTATGTCTGTATTTAAATGCTAACATATATTAAAACTCATTACTTCTAGCTACAAAAAGTTCAAACAATCCCATAAAAGAAAGCTTCCTGCAAAGTTTACAATTTTTATAAAAACATGCAACATTTTCTGAAACATTGTATTCATTTTGCAATTTATCTAGTTCATTCCTTATCCTTCTCTTGGGTTCTCAAATATCTCAGATCCTTAGTTCTTCTCATATGTCTGAATTCAAAACATATCTGAGAACAAATAAAGTCTTAGGCCCTGCAAATCACATCTTTCATGTTTTCATTTTGCTTAGATTTTATTTCAAATGGCTTCTGATATCAGAGACCTTTCTCTCCTATTACCAAAAGTTGTTCTGTGGTCTCATCTTGTGCCTGAAAGCAAATTGGTATAATTCAGTAGAAGCCAACATTAATTTTCTCAGTCCACAGAAGGAATCTGTTTGAAGGCATGGGAAGGGAGACACAAGCAGAGATACTATAATTCTTATTTAATACATCATTTTAAGTTTTCATATAGGTTTTTCCAGCAGTCATGTACAGACATTTGAGAGTTGGACCATAAACAAGATGCCTAAGAGTTGATGCTTTCAGACCGTGCTGGAGAAGACTCTTGAGAGTCCTTTGGACAGCAAGGAGATCAAACCAGTCAATTCTAAAGGAAATCAACCCTGAATATTTGTTGGAAGGACTGATGCTGAAGCTGAAGCTCCAATACGTTGGCCACCTGATACGAAGAGCCAACTCATTGGAAAGGGCTCTGATGCTGGAAAGACTGAAGGCATGAGAAGACAGCAACAGAGGATGAGATGGCTGAAGAGCATCATCAACTCAACAGACATGAGTTCGGGTGAACTCCAGGAGATGGTGACGGATAGGGAAGCCTGGCATGCTACAGTCCATGGGGTCGCAGTGTCAGAAATGACTGAGTGACTGACCAACAATAGAATTCCTGTTTTAACTTCTTAAGAGCTCAGAACCGGCTACTCCAATTCTCCAGTCCCCTATTTCAAACTCCTCTTGGCTGTAGGCAGGGGCCTAACTCCGGTTGGAAACCCTCAGAAGATAAGCTTCATGGGGGCAGGAATTTCATTTGACTGCTTTGTTTACTGGTGTACCCCCAAATGCCTAGGGAATGCCTGGTGCAAAGCAGTCACTCAAGTATTTCCTGAATGGCCGGATACTTGGCTGCGGCCACCATCTTTTTCTTGAATGCTGACCGAGTACATCCAGTGAAGAGTGACCAGGACAGGGTGAGGGCTCTGGAAACCATGTCTTGACTTGAAGGCACTTAATGGCACTGCGGGTGCTGAGCCATGATAAGCGGGGATGGAGAGGGGTCCCAGAGAGGGAACTCTGCTCTGAGAGTAGCCAGTTAATTCTGAGAGTTACCAGCCATTATCTGGGCAAGTCCCTGGATTCTCAGTCATCCCACCTTGGAAACAGACATTACAGAAGTGATATAAAGGTTAAGTGAACAAAAAAAGTGCTGGGCAAAGAGCTTTAGAAATATAAGTTGGTCATATTTCCACATTTTCCTTTTTTTCATTCTTGGGGTGGGGGGGAGTCTTAGAGAAGAGATGGTAACTTTCTTCAAATATGTGAGTGGCTATGTATAAGGACTCTATCCATATTATAATAGAAGACAAAACTACAAATAAGGGATATACTGTAAAAAGTGTGTTGGCTTCCGTGGTGGCTCAGTGGAATCTGCTATCAATGCAGGAAATGTGGCATGATCCCTGAGTCAGGAAGATGCCCTGGAGAAGGAAATGGCAACCCACTCCAGTATTCTTGCCTGGAGAATTCCTTGGACAGAAGAGCCTGGTGGGTTACAGTCCATGGGTCACAAAGAGTCAGTCATGACTGAGCAACTCAACAGCAATAATAAAAAGAGTAAGACACTACCCAATACCAGGCAGCACACCCTACCTAACAGTGTTCCTACACATTAGCAGCTGCCTTCCAAGAAAGGTGTCAGGTTACTGTCATTTTAAACAGAGGACACATGATTCAGAATGATTCAGAAATGTGGGGAATCAGGTTTAGCTAAAAGGGTGTTAGCTAAATTACTTGGTCTGCCAACTCAGGTTCTATTATTAAATGATATAATTTTTTGTGATCATAATTTTCTGCATAGGTATAAATCAATAGTCAGATAATAGGTAAGTTATGTTACACCAAAGTCCATCTTGCCACAAACCTCCCATGCCTCACCTTCTAAAAAAGTGATAATCGTGTAAGTTCACAATGACTAGAAAAAAAAAAGCCACAAGGTATGTCCTCATGATATAGATGGGGTATTACAGCATCGTTGTTCTGTCCGACTCATTGCGATCCCATGGACTGCAGCACACCAGGCTTCCCTGTCCATCACCAACTCCCAGAGTTTGCTCAAACTCATGTCCATTGAGTGACGTCATCCAACCATCTTATCCTCTGTCGTCCCCTTCTCCTCCTGCCTTCAATCTTTCCCAGCAACAGGGTCTTTTCCGATGAGTCCAATTATAGCATTACATATCCATTATTCACATCAAATAACTATTGATTTGGTAAACTCTTAAGTTTAAAGGTTCACTGTGTACAACAAATCTATTTTTGCATTAACAACTGCAGTTCCTCTTACTCTCCCGTTCCCCTTGTACTCCTATATGGAACACTTCATTCCAAGTAGCAGGTAATACGTCAACCATGTAACTGCCCATCATATATAAGACAATCTTCCACAAGACCAGAAGAGCTCTATCCTGCACACACTTCGCCCAGAAAATCACAATAGTAAATGCTGGGAATATTCAGATCACACACAAACAGAAGATGTTTTTTCTTTCTCATGCCAGCAAAATTTATCAGTCTCCACTATCTTTATCCTCATTACTGTTATGCTCCCAAGATTTAAGGAAGCTGTGATTCATAATTTGAAAAAATATCAATAGAATCTGTTTGGAGATGAGGCTTTAGTTGACAGTTTTCAGTTGAATATTTTTGGCTGAATGAAAGGATAGTGAAGCAAGCCTAAGAGGTCAATATGAGATCCAAGAAACAGGGAAAGGACATTCAACCTCTGAGTTTTGCTTCCACTCCAAGTATCTTTAAGAGAATAGGAAAATCTGGAAAACCTAAAAATGTAGGTCATTCCAGAACCAGACAGTTGCAGGGAATCAAGTCCCATCAACAGCTGCTATATGACTATTTCCCAATATTCTTCTATGTGTCTTTTTTAAAAAGGAAAATAGGTTTGGAATTGCTATACATGCCAATGTTCTGACATATTTAGAGATCTAGAATACAAATATGGGTTTACTGGGCTGCAGTCTCATTCCACAATGCAACATTCTCACAATGTCAGCAACTCTGCTCAGTTCTTTTTGCCTTTTGACTTTTTAAAAATACTTTTAATTGGAGTATAGTTGATTTACAATGTTGTGTTAGTTTCTGCTGTAGAGCAGTCAGTTATACATATACATATATCCACTCTTTTTCAGATTCTTTTCCCATACAGGTCACTACAGAGTACTGAACAGAGTTGCTTGTGCTATACAGGAGGTCCTTATTTTATATATAGTGTAGTGTATATGTGTATATATGTCAATCCCAATCTCCCAATTTATCCCTCCCCACCCTCCCTCACTTGGGAGGGAGCCATGTTTGTTTTCTACATCTGTGACACTATTTCTGTTTTGTAAGCCAGTTCATTTGTACCATTTTGATTCCACATGTAAGTGATATTATATGATATTTGTCCTCTGTCTGACTTGCTTCACTCAGTACTAGGCAATCTCTAGGTCCATCCATGTTGCTGCAAATCTCATTATTTTGCTGAGTAATACTCCATTGTATACATGACCACATCTTCCCTACCCATTCCTCTGTTGCTTGGTTCTTTCTGTTTTATCAGTCACTCTTCCCAGCTCCCAATGCATGTTTTGGGGTATGTAGTGTTTTTAAAATTGATTGCTCTCTAGTTCACCACAGTTTTCAATCATTCCTTACCATGTTGCACTAACCTGTTTTACTCATTTGTATTACATGCTTGGACCTGGGGAATTGGGACCCAATCAACGGGAGACCCTGTGAAGTGAAGTGTGCCTCACGGATGTGCACAGCTGCTCTGCTCCCAAACAGTCCTACAAGGACAGCTCACATACTCTTGCAGGGAAGAACCAAGACTATTATGTGTCTTTGGTATTTACATGCTTTCTGTGGGTTGAGATAAGCTTGGGATTTTCCTTTCTGAACTATGCTGTTACATAGATGTATTGGGGATTCAGTCATTAATGACAAAATGCTGAATGTTTTCTCCACTTATAGATAGTCTCAATGTTTTGCTTTTAAATATGAACATCTGTCATTTATGATGCCAGTTAGAAAATTTTTATTTTCCTGCAGCAATGTCTGCACATGTATAATCTCCAGCTCACTCTTACACACACACCTGTGTGGAATGGTTAGGCATGGTTCTGCTTGAAATGAAATGTGTAGGCTTCTTCTGAGCTAGAATCTCAAGACTTATTAAAGCCAGCAATGCTGTATATTATGCCTTTAAAGACACCATGGAAAATCCAATTCAGGAAATAACTGCAGTACATGTTCTGTTGGATAGAATACTAGAGAAAAATGATTCTTCTCTGCCTTAAAACATTATTCTACCCACATCATTTTGGGGAGTGCAAAAAAGTAAGATTTTTGCACTCATTTCACTCAACAGAAATTATACTTAGTTCAATAAAATGAGCACTTTTCTTCCAATTCTTGCAAATAGTCTGAATTCTAATTCACGCATACAAAGTTAGAAGTGAAATTACATAGCTCAAACTTCACTGATTTCTCTGGTCTGATATGTAATGAATTAAAATCATATGTGACAAAATAAAGGCCCATTCCTAAAACAGAAGGGTCTTGAACTTTACTGTTGGTACCAACTACTACAGATGTTCCCCACACCTCTCGCTAGTCAAGTTACCTCCACTTCACTAATACCCACCTTAAGTCTCCACCACACAGAGGCATCAGCCCCCAACGATGAACAGGGCTGGTGACGACAAATCAACAGAAAGTCAAATATAAGACTGCAACTGTTTATAATTCATAAAAATTAACCTGGTACTATGTCTACTAGTTCAACGTGATAAATAGTGCCTTATGCTTTCAAAGTCACTGGAACAATTCTTTTTGCAAGCAGAGCATTCAACAAACACAGAGTTAGCAATGCAGTAAGTACAGAAAAAGAATTTACAATAACTTTTAAAATGATAATGGTAGGCCGTTTGTCTTTCGCACTTCTTTTGCACTCAGTAGCAAAAAAAGATCAGAATAATGTAAATATGCTATTCATTATTCAGAAAGTTCATATGATCTGTTTCAGTGAGATAAAATGCATTGTCAACAAAAATTTTATGCATAGTCTGTTCTTTTTTTGTTTGGTTCACTGAACTAAGTGCAACCCATCTGTTAGCTATGATCAGAAAAAGCAAAAATCCAAACTCTTTTTTTTTTTAAGATAGCAGAACAGCACTCTAAACAGAACTTGTTTAAAAAGCACCACTTATGAGGCAAAAGTCCTAATGATGAGATGGCTGAAAACCCTTGTGTAAAGTCTTTTTATTTTTAGGTTAAGATTACATTTGGGGGCTAAAATATGCTACTTAACAAAGCTGTTCACATCATAAACTGATCACTATTACTAAAACGTCTTATCAAATATGTTTATTTCTAAGAAATTTTAACATATAAAAACTTTTAAGTTAAAATTGCATTTTGATCCCCATTTATAAAATTCCTATGACCTTAGTGTATTATAGTGATTATGACTTGCTTTTATGAAAGCAGGATGCCCTGACAGAAATAAGTGCTTTTGTTAAGTCAAGACACTCGAAATCAAGTCTTGACTCTGCCCCTATTTGACCTCAGATAAGTTACAACTCTTAAGATCTCAGTTTCTTAAACTATTAAAAGAAGAGTTCTAAAATGTCATTCTCAGGAGCTTACTACCCTTCTGAATCTGCCTAACACTGTGCTTGGCACATACCTAGAGCAAGGAACTCAGTAACTGTCCGTGACCGGGGGAATGGGAGATGAAACCAAAGGAAACTAAGCTTCAGAAACTGCCCACAAGGCAGCTTTCAGTGTATCGTTAAGTTGAGAGTATGGAATACAAAACTCACTTTCACAAGAATGTCTCACCATCTTCACAGTGGTAGAACCACACTTCCAGGATGCTGTGCCTTAATCATGTATGATTATCTAATGAAAAGCTAATTGTCTTTAAAGGGGAAATTCTCAGAGAGTTTGCAACAGGCGCGAGCCCAGGACATGCTCCCAAAGCTCTAGTACTACAAATGTTATCAACACCCACCACACTGTTTCTCCTTGGCATGGAAAGGCACTCTGTGCTCTTTCCTTGATGAATACTGCACACAAATCCTACTCCACCTACACAACCGCTGTCACAAGTGGAATGCATTTAAAAGAGGGATTTTAGCAACAAAACATTAACGACCTGAACCACTTACAAAGCAAGTTTTGCAAAAGATAAGCATTTCTATACAGAAACCAACTTAAAATTCTTCACTCTGCTTTGCTACTATTTAGAGTGTGTGTGTGTATGCGCGTGCACTGAATTGCGCAGTTGTACCTGACTCTTGTGACCGCATGGACTGTAGCCCACCAGACTCCTCTGTCCATGGGATTCCCCAGGCAAGAATACTGAAGTGGGTTGCCATTTCCTTCTCCAGGAGATCTTCCCCATGCAGGGATCGAACCTGCATCTCCTGTGTCTCCTGCACTAGCAGGCGGAGTCTTTACCACTGAGTCACCTGGGAAGCCCATAGGCACCTTATTAGACAAATAAAACAAGTGAAAGTTTTCAGTTATTTTATACTTTGAAAACTAACAAGGCTCTACAGTGATATGTCTTTATTATGACCTCTTTAGTGCTATTAAACTATAACTTTATTAAATTCCAGATGTTTCCACAAGAAGATCCATGTCAGAATGATATTGAGCCATAAGGTTGGATTTTAAATGTCATGCTAAAGGTGTTACAATTTTAGATAAGAAAAGAGAGCACTGATTATTCATGTTGCTGTTGTTCAGTTGTCATGTCCAATTCCACAACCCCATGGACTGTAGCATGCTAGGCTCCACGGGGTTCTCCAGCCAAGAATACTGGAGTGGGTTGCCATTTCCTTCTCCAGGGAATCTTCCCAGACCAGGGATCAAACCTGTGTTTCCTGCATTAGCAGGCAGATTCTTTACCATTGAGTCACCAGGGAAATCCAATTATCCATTCTTTTTCCTTCCCATTTGTGATTATAACTAATCAATGATCTGAGCTAAACTTAGAATCAGATTTATTTCCTGGTTCATAGGTCCTGGTCCACAGATATCTGTGTATCTGAGAACTGGAGAGAAGAATTCTGAGGATTCTAGAGGAATTTGGTGCTGGTGACAATTAAAGTCCAAAGCATGCCTTCAAATTCAGGGAACTGCTTCCACCATGGCACACATGGGAAATGGGCATCACCGGGTTGTTGTCAAGCTCTAATTCAGAGCTCCCCACGGCCACCCTGACCTCTCAGTTCTTTCTCAGCGGCCACAAGCAATGCTATATCAATAAGGGAAGAATGTATGACCGAGAATGCCCTATCATGCCCCAAAGGCTCTCTCCTAAGATAGTTTTCCCAGGGGCTGAAATGGGTTCTGAATTTCAGGGATCTTAGTCTGGATTGCAGGAACCCTAGGTGTCCACTTGGTGAAACTCAGGGATTCTTGAACTCTCATGGGGTAGGGGCATTAGGGGCATTTCACATGCATGTGTGTGCTTTCTTCTTTCTTCTACAGAAGTATAAACATTATCAGAATTGAAAGAATATTAAAGGAAGAGTTCCTTCCCCATATATCAAAGAACTGTAAGTAGTTCAAATACAGTTCATGAAAATTGTATGAAACTTGTCATGAAGCCTTTCATTAGAAAAGACGGTAAGTTAATGTAATCTTCGCTTTTTCAACCTGAATCGCTTTAGTTCTCCCACCTGATTCACTTGTCTGGTCTTTCAGGAGTTGCACAGTTATATTTCAGAGTCTGCTTATAAACAGCATGGACCTCACATCATAAACATTAATTATGATTCTACAAAACAGAATATGACCTTGGATTTCTCTTCCAAATATGTCTATGTAATCGGAGAAGGCAATGGCAACCCACTCCAGTACTCTTGCCGGGAAAATCCCATGGATGGAGGAGCCTGGTGGGCTGCTGTCCATGGGGTCACGAAGAGTTGGACTGAGCGACTTCACTTTCACTTTTCACTTTCATGCATTGGAGAAGGAAACGGCAACCCACTCCAGTGTTCTTGCCTGGAGAATCCCAGGGACGGGGTTAGCCTGGTGGGCTGCCGTCTATGGGGTCGCACAGAGTCGGACACGACTGAAGCGACTTAGCAGCAGCAATCTTGTAATACAGATTAAAAAGCCAAAGAGAGGAAAGCAGTAACTCTGAACACCATGAAGCTCCACAGAGACTAAAGTAGGAGCCCTGCCCGCCTCATTCACCTCTTCAGACACATCCGCACACAGCACGCAGCTCCTGCTCAGTGCTTACTCCAAGGGGTGAGACTCACTAAAAACTCAGCTGCTGCTGCTAAGTCGCTTCAGTCGTGTCCGACTCTGTGCGACCCCCTAGAGGGCAGCCCACCAGGCCCCACTCAGCAGGGTCACTTGATTTCAAAGGGATGAAAAAACTCTCAGGAGGTTTTAGACTTGGATGAAGGCTGTTACTCCTATCAACTCCTTCCTGAAAGTCTAGATCAATGTAAAATGTCAAAAATTAAAAATTGAAACAGCAATCCCACTTTGCCAGATGAATTACAGTCAACTTACCTTTGTTTTCTAGCATAGGCTGCCTTGGGACAAAGGTAAATTCCTAATGTGTCCCAAACACTCTAGAATGCTGATGAGCCTTTACGATGGAATATCAAAGCTCACCCCAGCCTCTATAAGCCCCCTGCAAAAATAATAAGTACCCTTTGCTTCAAAAGATGAGGAACATTATGAGAGTGAATATAAAGGAATTTTAGGAGACAAAAAAAATCACTGTCTAAAGAAAGCTGTCCTTCTGAATGAAAAGAAAATTTCATTCAGTACATATGTGCTCCACTTGAAGGAAAAACGCAACGAACACATTTGTGAAAACTTTATTTACTAATTTATTTCGGGGAAATTTAAAATTGTATTTATTCATATATTATTTTAAAATTATAATACAGTGAGATTCCACCCATCACCCAACCTAAAATGGGTAGTATTTATTGGACAAACATGAGCCTATAAAGGCAGGACCAAGTGTACTGTAAACAAAGAATTATGATTAAAGGAATTCAGAGCATTTGAGGTCCATTAAACAAAAACTCTGTGAAGTGATTTTTTCTGAGGAGAAACAAATTCACTCCAAAATTTCTTTAAGTAAAGACTTGCCTATTAGACTGAGGATGTAAGTCAGCTCTCTGGCCACCCCCCCACCCCCGCCCCCCGTGACACACCCACTGCCACTCAAGGACAATTATCAGATATTTTTTTGGAAAAGGTACATTCACAAGTCTGAAACTCAGAAGGTAAAACAGTGGTACCCAGCTCCACGTCTTCATAGAAATTCTCCTTGTACAGTACAAGAGCTATGCTAAAGATGACTATAAATATATTTTCAGTTATATAATTTCTTTTAGAACATTCTTTCTTCTTCCGGGTCAATGATAGGAACTGAACTGAATGTGTTTCCTTTTAACAAAAGAACTCTTCCCTCTCTAACATGGAACTGAAAAGTATCTCTTCAGCTACCAGCATTTTTCATCAATCCTCCATCCAGTCTAAGCTGGCACCAACACCAAACTGCAGACAAGGACTGTTTTCCTGGACTTCAGAGGGACTCCTTCAGGAGAAGCAAAGTGGGAGCAATGGCTGAAGGCCTCCTGTGATCTTTATATTCCTGACAAGGTCTCTTATGGGTTTTCAATTCATTAAGTTTGTAATAAATGCACCAAGCTTAACCAACGGAACAACTCAATTGCTTGATGGCTCTTTTGGAATGATTTTATTCTTCAAATTTTCCACCTAAAACATAATCTTTTTATGTGTTTTAATTTTCCTCTAAGACCTCTCAGCACAGTTTGAATTTTTAGTTAAACATCACAACTTTCTTGAGTGTCAGGGTAATAAATGACAGGCAATTCTGCCAAATGATTTGGTGAATAAATGCTCAACCAGAACTCAAGGCTAAGTGACCCACGTTTCACCAAGGAGTAACTGGAGGAAGAGTGATAGTGGTTTTAACAGCAATAATAGTAACTGTATGGTGAAGACAGTAGTACCTGAAATTCACGGAGCGTTCAGTCTATGTCAGGATCACAACACATACTGTTAAAAAGAGAAGTTTAGAGCAGACCTCTCCACCTGATACCTTCAGCTCTGTGTATGGCTCACTCTCTTCCCACTGTGTGTATACTTATGAACCCTTCAGTGGTGGTCAAAGCCCAGGGAACAGGGTCCAAATCACTGATTTATTCTTGGCTTCCCTACAGACTCTCGGGCTGGGCCATACGTATTTGTAACACATCCAAAATGGATTAGCTAACTTCCGATCGTGGAAGACTCCAAATGGATTATCTTCTAGGATATTCTCAGAATCAAAGTCATATTTCCTATTCCAAGGGAATCCCTTATGTATCAAACCAGTATTCAGTCATTTGGTTGCACATACAATTGCTAAAAAGTATAAATTTGGCATGATAGTTTCACAAAAATAAAACCCCATCAAGTGGATACTTTTTTTTTTTTTTAAGAAACCAGACAGGATGAATGAGGATTGTGGGAAGAACAATTCAAAGGATATACATACTGTGGGGAAAAAAACAAACAACTTTGCATGTGATACAGAGATAATTTGCCACCCCCAACACTGAAATATATTTCAAATTCTAGAGATTTTAGTGTTATTTTTTAAAGTAGAAATTGAAGAACATTCTGAAAATCTGCTCCAAGTTCACACTGAGGGAGTAAATAAATAAAGTTGAACATGCAAAGAGAACCCATTCTTTCCTTATGATTCAATATATAGTAACTATTCATCATTATCATCATTTACCAGATGACAGCTAGGTATCAGAGTCAAGTCAAGAAAAGACCCTAACCCATCAGCTTTTATCTTTTAATTAAGATCAAGTTACAAATCCCACATAACATCTTTTTGCCCACAAAGGAGTAGAATGAACAAAAAGTGAGCTTAAAGGTTTATGTCATATTTGATTTCTTAGAGAGATAAGCATATGTTATTAAATGGAAAGACCTAGTAAAATCTGGGGAAAAAAAATAAAGATGGGCAACAGTTTAAGTATGGGAGCATCTTAATTACAGTATTATTCAGCATCCCTGGAGAAATCAAGGTCTACCCGCTGTGATCACTAGGTCTCTACTGCAAGGAAGTGGGCTTGGACAGCGTAAACAGCCCTGTACAAGGTATGACTGTATGAAGACTTAGGGAGCCTTGATGAAGCCAGGGTGGGCTAAGGAAAGAAAAGAATTTTCCCCACAACTGAGGGAAAAACTAGCAAGAATCAACAAGGAACATAAAAATTCTTTGTTGTGTATTGTTCACAAACTATTCCAAAAATGAATATAACACAGGGCTTCTTTTTTCCCCCCCAAGCTCCTGGAAGAAAGGTTATAAAATGTTCTTATCTCATCCACTTCATGGCTGATTCCCAGATAATACTCAAGTTCTGAACAGAGGTGCCAGTATGTAGCACAAGAATAGGTGTGGGCATGTAGGCTTTATTTATTTATTCTTCTAGTGGGATAAGGAGATGGCATAAAATTAAACACATGACATTTGCAGCACTAAGTCATCACACTGACCTTAGATGTAAGAAACTTCGAGATTTTTCAACAAAGTATTCATATTCATACACACCCAGAAAAACAAGAGAACAAGACTTTTCTGAGGCAAGATATCCAAAGCAAAATTCTAAATAGGAACAGAAGAGATGTGACCCACATGTTCAAATCCAGACTTGTAAACAAAAAACACATTAACTCAAAGCTTAAGTCAATACTGACTATACTTACCAATGAGAAGGTTAACTTAATGGCAGCAGAGGCTATTCTCAGAAACACTGAAAGTTTAAAAGAGTCCATTAGCACGTGACAAATAATAGCATACTGCTTGCTTCCACAGATAAATATAAAATAGCTTTTACTAAATTGGACAAAAAAATTAAAAGATAAATCATGTTCTGATTAAGTCAGTTAGTTAGAGCCTGATCAACTAGGTAGAGCCTGGTGGGGCTGAACCCCCAACTGTTGCTTTGGTTTTGTCTGCAGCATCGACATTTCCACAGATACCAGATTTTATAAAATAGCCAGAAAGGCAATGAAAAGAAAATGTAAGATGAGTCGGGACAAATTTGTTACTACCAATAAAACAAAAACACCAAGCACATGTACTTTTGATGACAGAATAGTAAGAAGCATCATCTTCATATTTTAGAGAATGTGTTCCTTGCTTGCTTTCTGGTACAGAGTACTGAATTCATCTGTTTATAGGTGTTGTTACTTTATATAAAATGACAACAAAATTAAAAATTACTCTTAAAATCCATCAATGGCGAGTTTCCAGAATGTAAAATGATTGCAGTATCCCTCCAAAACTGGAGCTACATGTTACTTTTGGATGTCTAAGGCTTGGTACAGAGTAGGGACTCAGTACGTTCCTTTGAAGACTGACATAACACCCTTTCTTAAAGTACTGAAATCAATGGCGTTCACTCTGCAATAAGAAGCACATGTTATGTGCCAGGCTGTAAAATGAAAAGCTACTACCACAGAAAACGATGAACAGAACAATTTTATTGTGTTCGTTTTCTTATCCAGGCTTATCTACATGGTTTTGAATATTCAGATAAAGGTGTAGGAATGAGTTGATCACTTAAGTTTTCAAATCATTTAGACAACTGGCATCATGTCACTGAAATCTTAGTTAACTGAGCTTTTCGAAATTCAGTTGGGTGACAACATAGCCCAATGGACACACGGTACTAAGTATGTGAATATGCAGAAATATACTCAACTGAAAATGTTGCTTTTGATCTAAATGTATGATTTGCAGTAAGTAGCCTACAAGTAGCCAGTCCATGAAATCAATGTATTCATATCCTGTTTGGGGAAATAATAAAACAAATAGCAACCTACAGGGTGTTTTCAAGGTTCTGTTCTGAAAGCTGGTCACTGAAGGGCATCAGAATAAAACCAGCAGATGGCTCTGAACACTTTAAAAATACATACATGTACAGAGAGATAGATATGGATGTACAGAGCAGTAAGCAAATACAACAGAAGTGAAGACAGAAACTAGGCTCAACAGAGAAGTCACCAAAGGAAAATTAAGAGGCAGGGTCCATCTGAAAAATTAAGGCTAAAAGTGAGAGTGAAGTCGCTCAGTCGGGTCCGACTCTTTGCGACCCCGTGGACTGTAGCCTACCAGGCTCCTTCCTCCATGGGATTCTCCAGGCAAGAATACTGGAGTGGGTTGCCGTTTCCTTCTCCAGGGGATCTTCCCAACCCAGGGATCGAACCGGGGTCTCCCGCGTTGCGGGCAGACGCTTTAACCTCTGAGTCAAAGTGAGAAGAAATGGCCATAGAAGGGCTCCATGTCTGGCCAGAAGAGCCAGGAGAAACAATGATAAATGACCCAAGGCAGAGAGAGAAGAGAATGAAGTGGACACTCTAGAAAGGAGACCAGGCACCCCCGACTCAGAGAAGGTGAGCAGGTCTGCAGTGGGAAGCAAGAAACATGTACTTCAAAATCCTTCAGACACATACGTCCCAATGATAAAAACATATGAGCATACAAGAGGAAAAACTCCAGAGTATTTTCAGACTTTCAGAATTCCAATAGCTACCATCTCTTCCCTTTCAACCTCTGAATTCAGGGACAATGATTAGAAACCTTGGAATCAAAAGGGCTTTACTGACAGGCTAAGTTAACTGAGGCCAAGGATTCTGCAAACTGAATCTTTGGAGACACCATGGTCTCCAAGGTCAAGTCACACACCCCAAAAGATTAAAGTGCCTTAAGGTAATGAAGTTTCCCTACTCAAAGCACAGAACAGAAAACAAATGAGGAGCAAGGGAGGAAATGAAAAACCCTAATAAATAATGTGGCTTGCACAGTCATCCAGGCGAGCCAAAAAGCAACTTTTCAGGGGAGAAATTAAAAAATGCTTATGTTCTTCTGCACTGAGAAATCATTTCATGTTAAGCTTTAGTGCGATTAAAAGAAAAAAGGATTTAATATTACAAAAAGGGAAAACAACTATTAACACAAAATTAACATATTCTTACCCTGTACATCCTCTAGAAGAAGATCACAGGCACCAATGTCGGTAATTTCCTGACGAAATAATTATTATTCATGCTGGGGGGTGGAGGGAGAATTGACAGAAGTTTTAAAGACTGCCTGGAGCAAGAATTAAAAATATTAAGGTATAAGTCACAGACACACTACGTTCGTATCTCAAGTCCCCGCCAGGATTCCGACAGCTCTGCTTGAATAAAATCTGACGATAGCCCCCAGTTAAAAGGATGAATGTTTCTGAGAAACGACTAGTTAAATCTATCACCAGGCGTAAACGAGCCACCTAAACGGTTTTGAAGGCAGTTCTGCATAAATATTTGAGAGTTCGGATACCTGACAACTTTTACTCCTGAAATCTGGGTAGTTTACACCTCAAACGACTCACATAACTCTGAGAGCGGATTTCTTGTAAATATTGTTAAGATGCGGTCTCTGAAAAGTTGCAAAGTTCTCGGGTACTCGGAGGCTGAGTGAGTCCCTAAAACGTCAAGAATGGCATTTGGAGTTCAAGGCTAAGGACGGCATGAAATAGGTTTGAAAGAGTCTAGCCCATCTCAAAAGGGTTTAAAACTGCACCCATATACTTAAAACTCCCTCAAACGGACACCACGACGGACCATTTTTACCTGTCCCACCAGTTCCCGGCAGCTCAGGGTGTGAATGGATTTGCAGAGCTCGGAGAGGGGTCCTGTCGGTAACCCGAGAGCCTCCAGGGGACCCGTCAGCATGTAGAGCCGGCGAGGCCTGGCTGTCCCGCCCGGGCGGGGGGTGCCCAGGGACGCCCGAGATCCGAGCGGCCACGGGGACCCGCAGCTTCGCCGCGCTAGGCCACCCCCCGGCTTCCCCAGCACCTGGAACCGCGCGAGTCGAGGCGCAGCCGGGAGCGCGGCGCCGGAACTCCCCGTCTCCGAGGAGCCTGAGCGCGGCCTCCCAGCAGCTGCGCGCAGCTGGACGCGGCCCGGGACGCCCCCGTCTCGGCTCTTCCCCTCAGGCCCCGGTGCCCAGGCCGCCCCTGCCGGCGGCCCCTCCGCGCCGCCGGACACTTGGCAACTTACTGGGCGGTGCGAGGTCCGCGCCGAGGAGGCGGTGGCGGGCGAGCGGCTGGAGCGAACTCGGGGAGACTGAAGAAGCGCCTGCCGCCTCGCTCGGTCCGCGCGGAGAAAAGCGCCGGGGCTGCGGCGCCGCGGAAAGCGGGCTGGGCACGTGGGCGCCGCGGGTGTAGCCGCGCGGGGGCGGTGCCTGGCGTTCGGGGGCGGTGCCTGGCCCGCTGGCACCGCCCCCTCCCTTCCCCTCCCCCGCGCCCGCCGACCCCCGCCCGAGCCCTCCTCCCGCGCGCGCACCGTCCAGCCCGAGTGGCCAATCCGCGAGGTGGGCGGGTCCGGCCGCAGCGCCGCCGGGTCTGTCCGCGGCCGCGAGCGCTGGGCACGTGGGCCAGCGCTCTGCCCCCGGCTCAGGCGGTGGGCGCGGGCGAGCGGGGCACGCCGAGCTCTGCCAGGTGGTGAATCCCTGCTTTCCCCGGAGGGCCCAGTCTCAGGGGCATCTCCGAGGCTTCGTGTAAGCAGAGTTCCTCTAAAGTGTGATTTTTGTCCCCGATTTACTTTTTATGCTGGGAAGAATTTGCGCATAAGAAAACAGTGATAACAACGTAAAACAATGACCGTACTACATAGAACCCAGATGAGCAAGCTTTATCAGTTAGTACTGCTGCTGCTAAGTAGCTTCAGTTCGCCAATAAAGACCGTAAACTGTTTACTGCAGTGTTTAATTGCTCTTTTGAGAATGCCAGTAAAGGGACTAGGTAGTCCGGACGATTTAGGGGCGGGCTGAAAAGAAAGCGATGCTCGTTTCCAAGAGCCTAAGAGTTCCACAGCCAGGGTTTCGCACACTGCGCTATTGTTTACTTTCAGAGACTCGGACAAGATTAAAGACAGTGTGAAACTAATAATTTTAATCCAAAAAGAGGAAACACTGGGATTGAATTGAACAGTAAGTGTATATTATTATCAAGTCTGATGGAAAGATCCACCGTATTTTGCTTAATATCATGGTAAACATCTTTATTCATCTATCAGTAATGTTCACTTTGACAAAGTGCCAGAATCACATTGATGCGTTGTTGTTGTTGAGTCTCTGCCGAGTCGTGTCCGACTCTTTGTGACATGTAATTGGTGCATTACATGTACATTTTTCATGTGATACTCTAAACCATGCTCAATTTCTTTAAGACGTGTTCCCAAGATTACCTGATTAAAGGTTTAGGGCTTCACTGCAGAAACTGATCCATGTACAAAATCTCAGTGAAAGCGCATGCACCTCATAAAGCCATTAAGAACTGCATTGAACTGGAGATCTAAACAGCAACATGGCTACATATTATCTGTTCTAGTAAATGTCCTAAGCAATAGAAACTCTGTTAATATAAGCTTCTTTTTATGGTATAACACAGATTCCTATTGCAAATAATGATTAATGACTTTGAGCAAAATGATACCTATAGCCTCTGGCACCAAATTCATTCAATCTCACAAAGGCTAGGAGGCATTGTACACAGGGAGGAAGACTCAAGAGAAGTTGTCTAATTTCTAAAGGGGAGGAACCCAATCTAAACTTTTGTATCTTTTTTTTTAAATGGAGGTTGCTATTTTTTAATTCATGAGATTATTCTCACATATATTTTTATTTAAACACCGTAAAGGGACAGTCCCTGCTGCTCCTTTCCTTGGATGACGGGTATTTTGCTGGAGCAGCCGTGAAGAGATACCCCACGTCCAAGGTAAGAGAAACCCAAGTAAGACGGTAGGTGTTGCAAGAGGGCATCAGAGGGCAGACACACTGAAACCATAATCACAGAAAACTAGTCAATCTAATCACACTAGGACCACAGCCTTATCTAACTCGATGAAACTAAGCCATGCCATGCAGGGCCACCCAAGACGGGCAGGTCATGGTGGAGAGGTCTGACAGAATGTGGTCCACTGGAGAAGGGAATGGCAAACCACTTCAGTACTCTTTAATTGAGAACACCATGAACAGTATGAAAAGGCAAAATGATAGGACACTGAAAGAGGAACTCCCCAGATCAGTAGGTGCCCAATATGCTACTGGAGATCAGTGGAGAAATAACTCCAGAAAGAATGAAGGGATGGAGCCAAAGCAAAAACAATACCCAGTAGTGGATGTGACTGATGATAGAACCAAAGTCCGATGCTGTGAAGAGCAATATAGCATAGGAACCTGGAATGTCAGGTCCATGAATCAAGGCAAATTGGAAGTGGTCAAACTGGAGATGGCAAGAGTGAACATCAACATTCTAGGAATTAGCAAACTAAAATGGTCTGGAATGGGTGAATTTAACTCAGGTGATCATTATAATCTACTACTGCAGGCAGGAATCCCTTAGAAGAAATGGAGTAGCCATCATGGTCAACAAAAGAATCCGAAATGCAGTACTTGGATGCAATCTCAAAAACGACAGAATGATCTCTGTTCATTTCCAAGGCAAACCATTCAATATCACAGTAATTCAAGCCTATGCCCCAACCAGTAACACTGAAGAAGCTGAAATTGAAGAGTTCTATGAAGACCCACAAGACCTTTTAGAACTAACACCCAAAAAAGATGTCCTTTTCATTATAGGGAACTGGAATGCAAAAGTAGGAGGTCAAGAAACACCTGGGCTAACAGGCAAATTTGGCCTTGGAATACAGAATGAAGCAGGGCAAAGACTAATAGAGTCTTGCCAAGAAAATGCACTGGTCATAGCAAACACCCTCTTCCAACAATACAAGAGAAGACTCTACACATGGACATCATCAGATGGTCAACACCGAAATCACATTGAGTATATTCTTTGCAGCTAAAGATGGAGACGCTCTATACAGTCAACAAAAAAAAGACCAGGAGCTGACTGTGGCTCAGATCATGAACTCCTTATTGCCAAATTCAGACTTAAATTCAAGAAAGTAGGGAAAACCACTAGACCTTTCAGGTATACAGTGAGAAATAGATTTAAGGGACTAGATCTGATAGATAAGAGTGCCTGATGAACTATGGAATGAGGTTTGTAACATTGTACAGGAGACAGGGAACAAGACCATCCCCATGGAAAAGAAATGCAAAAAAGCAAAATGGCTGTCTGAGGAGGCCTTACAAATAGCTGTGAAAAGAAGAGAGGCGAAAAGCAAAGGAGAAAAGGAAAGATATAAGCATCTGAATGCAGAGTTCCAAAGAATAACAAGAAGAGATAAGAAAGCCTTTCTCAGTGATCAATGCAAAGAAATAGAGGAAAAGAACAGAATGGAAAAGACTAGAAATCTCTTCAAGAAAATTAGAGATACCAAGAGAACATTCCAAGCAAAGATGGGCTCGATTAAGGACAGAAATGGTATGGACCTAACAAAAGCAGAAGATATTAAGAAGAGGTGGCAAGAATACACAGAAGAACTGTGCAAAAAAGATCTTCAAGACCAAGATAATCACGACTGTGTGGTCACTCACCTAGAGCCAGACATCCTGGAATGTGAAGTCAAGTGGGCCTTAGAAAGCATCACTACGAACAAAGCTAGTGGAGGGGATGGAATTCCAGTTGAGCTATTTCAAATCCTGAAAGATGGTGCTGTGAAAGTGCTGCACTCAATATACCAGCAAATTTGGAAAACTCAGCAGCGGCCACGGGACTGGAAAAGGTCAGTTTTCATTTCAATCCCAAAGAAAGGCAATGCCAAAGATGCTCAAACTACCGCACAATTGCACTCATCTCACATGCTAGTAAAGTAATGCTCAAAATTCTCCAAGCCAGGCTTCAGCAATGCGTGAACCGTGAACTTCCAGATGTTCAAGCTGGTTTTAGAAAGGGCAGAGGAACCAGAGATCAAATTGCCAACATCCGCTGGATCATGGAAAAAGCAAGGGAGTTCCAGAAAAACATCTATTTCTGCTTTCTTGACTATGCCAAAGCCTTTGACTGTGTGGATCACAATAAACTGTGGAAAATTCTGAAAGAAATGGGAATACCAGACCACCTGACCTGCCTCTTGAGAAACCTATATGCAGGTCAGGAAGCAACAGTTAGAACTGGACATGGAACAACAGACTGGTTCCAAATAGGAAAAGGAGTACTTCAAGACAGTAATATTGTCACCCTGCTTATTTAACTTCTATGCAGAGTACATCATGAGAAACGCTGGACTGGAAGAAGCACAAGCTGGAATCAAGATTGCCGGGAGAAATATCAATAACCTCAGATATGCAGATGACACCACCCTTATGGCAGAAAGTGAAGAGGAGCTAAATAGCCTCTGGATAAAAGTGAAAGAGGAGAGTGAAAAAGTTGGCTTAAAGCTCAGCATTCAGAAAAAGAAGATCATGGCATCTGGTCCCATCACTTCAGGGGAAATAGATGGGGAAACATAGAAACAGTGTCAGACTTTATTTTGGGGGGCTCCAAAATCACTGCAGATGGTGACTGCAGCCATGAAATTAAAAGATGCTTACTCCTTGGAAGCAAAGTTATGACCAACCTAGATAGTATATTCAAAAGCAGGGACATTACTTTGCCGACTAAGGTCCGTCTAATCAAGGCTATGGTTTTTCCTGTGGTCATGTATGGATGTGAGAGTTGGACTGTGAAGAAGGCTGAGCCTGAAGAATTGATGCATTTGAACTGTGGTGTTGGAGAAGACTCTTGAGAGTCCCTTGGACTGCAAGGAGAGCCAACCAGTCCATTCTGAAGATCAACCCTGGGATTTCTTTGGAAGGAATGATGCTAAAGCTGAAGCTCCAGTACTTTGGCCACCTCATGCAAAGAACTGACTCATTGGAAAAGAGTCTGATGCTGGGAGGGATTGGGGGCAGGAGGAGAAGGGGACGACCGAGGATGAGATGGCTGGGTGGCATCACTGACTCGATGGACGTGAGTCTGAGTGAACTCCAGGAGTTGGTGATGGACAGGGAGGCCTGGCGTGCTGCGATTCATGGGGTCGCAAAGAGTCGGACACGACTGAGCGACTGAACTGAACTGAACTGAACTGAACTGAGGAATCTTTGAGTTTACATAGTAATCCTGCCCATCAGATTTTGATATTGAAACAATACATGTGTCCATGTGTGTGAATAATAAAAGCTATTTCCTCTTTAAGCAAAGATGAACAAGTCTTTTCTAACAAGCATAATGTTTAATGAATATCTTAACACACTAGAAGTTTTGACTTAACGTGTTTCTTTCTCCTTTTGAAATTATTTAACTGTAAACCCTGCATCTCATCTTTGGTTATTTCTCAACTGTTATCATGTATTTAGATATAAAAAGACTAGAAGATCCACAGATCTAGTATGAGTTTGTAAGACTGAGAGACACAGGAAATTAGAATAGAACATTTAGTAACAAAACATTGAGTAACAAAACATTTCACAGACTAAGCTCTTTTGACATCTTCATTTGCATTTCCTTTGACACTACTCTATTCCTGCTACAGAGAACTGTCATCTTCTTCCTAGGTGAGTAATTCTTTTACCCACCTTGTACCTCACCCCATGAGAAGTACTATAAACACTTTACACTTTCATCCGTCAAGCTTCCTCTTTAGGAATGAAAATCCAGCTTAGTCATTTTCAGCAGGAAGAGTAATCGAGGTTGTTGTCTTCCAAAGGTTTGTGCATTTCTGAACTCCTAAGGTTTTATGAAATTGCTGGGAGTTTCAAGGGACTTTTCTAGCTGAATAAATTCCACACCCTGTACTCTTATAGTTGCCAAATACAACTCAAGAGTAAATTGCATGTCCAGAAATAAGTGATTTACTTTAACTGTCAAGACTGAATGAATTGATTCTTATTAGTTCTAATTTTGACTCCATTATCCCCGAGCTATTTCAGCAAAGAAAAAGCTAAAATACCCCAATTTTTTCTCAAATGGTTGGATCTTAGCTAGTGAAGCTTGTGCTGTTATAATTGAATAAGCAGACTTGAAGGAGAAGAAAGTATTGGGTCAGTGTTCAGGCCACCGTTATTCTCCATTTCCCTTTCAAAAGCATGTGAAAAATTAAAGGCAACGTTCCACTGGACACATTCCATATTTACCCATCCCTTAAGGTAAGCAGTAAAATATTGAAGAAAAATACAATAAGCCCTTATAAGACAAATGATTTGTGTTTCTCTGCTTCTCTTTTAACAAAGACCGAATAATGCTTTCACAATGGTTTCTAGCCCTGCACTGCTCTCCCTATGAATTTCCCTACATCCTGCCACTTGACTTGTTTCTGGGTTTTCCCTACATTGGCCATTAATCAAGAATTGCCCAGAGCTCCACCCGTTCTGTCCTTGTCTCTCTTCCCTTCAGCCAGGATTCCTGGTGGGACTGTGGCTGCTGGAAAAATCAAACTTTTTAACCCAGACATCTTCAGCCATTTTGTAGTGCAGAGGATTGAAAACCAGGCAGTCAGGAGAGAGTTCCCTTGATGTAAATTCTTCTCCAGCCTGGCCAAAGGTTCTCATTTGCTCCAGGGATGGCTTCCTAACCTTGTCCAGGGAACTGTTCTCAGTTTTCAACTCCCTCAAGTTCTTTCCTGCTTTCTATCCTTTTCTGTGTTGAAATTGTTTTTCCCCTTGGCTTTCATGATCTCATTTTCTTCCTATACCTACATTTTATCTTCATCCACCGTCACAATCTTAGCTGTTATACATTTTTAAGGCTCAGCCCACTTGATGACATAGCTCCCAAAAGCTACTTTGCAAGACCTTGCTTTTCATCTTTGCTCCAAACTCTCCGGAAAGATGAACTTGCAAGCACTTGAAATTATACGATTGAAGAAAAATCCATCTCTTCCTTAGACTGATGTCTCTCTCCAAGTTCCTTCTTACTATTCTCCTGGTCCTCTTTAAGTTATGTATTGTCCTGGTAATAACCTTAAATTTTTATTGACTCCTCTCTCCTTTACTTTTTTAATGTTTTATCAGTCACAAAGTCTTACTACTCTTCCTCCGTCAGTTCCGTATTACAGAAACAATCCTTTCTCTTGATCTCTTATCTCTATCCTTATCATGTTAAGACAAGTCTTCTCAGCAGCTCATGGTATCTTATCATCCTTTATAGAATCAAGTTAAACTCCTGTGTAGTAACGACTCCATCAGAATATCTCAACTTACCATGTAGACCCGTGCTGTCCACTTGCCACATGTACACTTGGGCACTTGAATAATGGTTAGTCTAAACTGAGATGTAAATTGAGAAGAGTAAAATATACACTGAATTTCAAAGACAGTACAATGAAAATCACGTAAAAATGACTCCTTCATAGTTTTCTTCACATTGTTTGCACGTTGAAATTGACTACCTGCACTGGTCATAATGAATACCCTCTTCCAACAACACAAGCGAAGACTCTACACATGGACATCACCAGATGGTTGACACCGAAATCAGATTGATTATATTCTTTGCAGTCAAAGATGGAGAGGCTCTATACTTACCTCTCCTCTATACCTGGCAGACCACCTGACCTGCCTCCTGATAAACGAGTATGCAGGTCAAGAAGCAACAGTTAGAAGTGGACATGGAACAACAGACTGGTTCCAAATCGGGAAAGGAGTACATCAAGGCTGTATATTGTCACCCTGCTTATTTAACTTATAGGCAGAGTTCAACTGAACTGAACATGTTGAAATCTTATTTGGTGTATATTGATTGGGTTGGGTAATATACATCATTATAATTACTTTCACCTATTTCTTTTGATGTTCTTTCCCATGTTACTGCTCAGTTCAGTTCAGTCGCTCAGTCATCTCTGACTCTGCAATCCCATGAATCGCGGCACGCCAGGCCTCCCTGTCCATCACCAACTCCCGGAGTTTACTCAAACTCATGTCCGTCAAGTCGGTAATGCCATCCAGCCATCTCATCCTGTGTCATCCCCTTCTCCTCCTGCCCTCAATCCCTCCCAGCATCAGCATTTTTTCCAATGAGTCAACTCTTCGCATGAGGTGGCCCAAGTTTTGGAGTTTCAGCTTCAGCATCAGTCCTTCCAATGAACACCCAGGACTGATCTCCTTTAGGATGGACTGGTTGGATATCCATGCAGGCCAAGTGACTCTCAAGAAGTTCAAGGGACTTCTCCAACACCACAGTTCAAAAGCATCAATTCTTCAGTGCTCAGCTTTCTTCACAGTCTAACTCTCACATCCACACATGATCACTGGAAAAAACATAGCCTTGACTAGATGGACCTTTGTTGGCAAAGTAATGTCTCTGCTTTTTTTTTTTCTATGTATTCGAGCTGGATGTTTCTTTTTTTTAATATAAATTTATTTATTTTAATTGGAGGTTAATTACTTTAAAATATTGTGTCTCTGCTTTTTAATATGCTATCTAGGTTGGTCATAACTTTCCTTCCAAGGAGTAAGCGTCTTTTAATTTCATGACTGCAGTCACCATCTGCAGTGATTTTGAAGCCCCCAAAATAAAGTCAGCCACTCTTTCCACTGTTTCCCCATCTATTGCCCATGAAGTGATGGGACCAGATACCATGATCTTAACTTTCTGAATGTTGAGCTTTAACCCAACTTTTTCACTCTCCTCTTTCATTTTCATCAAGAGGCTCTTTAGTTCTTAACTTCCTGCTATAAGAGTGGTGTCATCTGCATATCTGAGGTTACTGATATTTCTCCCAGCAATCTGGATTCCAGCTTGTGCTTCTTCCAGCCCAGTGTTTCTCATGATGTACTCTGCATAGAAGTTCAATAAGCAGGGTGACAATATACAGCCTTGACGTACTCCTTTTCCTATCTGGAACGAGTCTGTTGTTCCATGTCCAGTTCTAACTGTTGCTTCCTGACCTGCATATAGGTTTCTCAAGAGGCAGGTCAGGTGGTCTGGTATTCCCATTTCTTTCAGAATTTTCCACAGTTTATTGTGATCCACACAGTCAAAGGCTTTGGCATAGTCAAGAAAGCAGAAATAGATGTTTTTCTGGAACTCCCTTGCTTTTTCCATGATCCAGCGGATGTTGGCAATTTGATCTCTGGTTCCTCTGCCCTTTCTAAAACCAGCTTGAACATCTGGAAGTTCACGGTTCACGCATTGCTGAAGCCTGGCTTGGAGAATTTTGAGCATTACTTTACTAGCATGTGAGATGAGTGCAATTGTGCGGTAGTTTGAGCATCTTTGGCATTGCCTTTCTTTGTGATTGGAATGAAAACTGACCTTTTCCAGTCCTGTAGCCACTGCTGACTTTTCCAAATTTGCTGGCATATTGAGTGCAGCACTTTCACAGCACCATCTTTCAGGATTTGAAATAGCTCAACTGGAATTCCATCACCTCCGCTAGCTTTGTTCGTGTGAAGCTTTCTAAGGCCCACTTGACTTCCTATTCCAGGACGTCTACTAGAAAATGCTAAATTACAAATGCAGCTCACATTACATTTTACTGAACAGCACAGCTTCAGACAGTTGAGAAGCCTGTTCTGGACTAAGCAAGATGCAACAAATTAAAAAAAAAAAAGAAAAGAATAATCTACGCTTTCACAAGCCACGCTTATCACAAGGGGGATAAGACATTGAAAATCAATTATCAACAGAACCAGTGGGCAAACAACAAATGACTGAAGAGGAAAATTAGCCCTGTGGAAGCTTAAAGGAGAGTAGCAATCAGGAGTATCTTTTCTGAAGAAGCAGCTTTTCAAAAGATGCTTGAAGGACAGAGGGATTACTTTTTGCAGCTGCGGAAGAAGGAGGAAGGCATTCTGGGACAGAGGAGGTGGGAAAAGGCCTGGTGTAAATATGTAGACCACTGGGACTTCCCTTGGTGGTCCAGTGGTTAAGACTTAGCTTTTCAATGCAGAGGAAACGTGTTGGATCCCTGGTTGGGGAGCTAGGATCTCATGTTCTTCACCGCCAAAAAACCAAAACAGAAAGTAGAAGCAATATTGTAACAAATTCAAAAAAGAGTCTTTAAATGGTTCCCGTTAAAAAAAAAATAAGCAGCCATTATCTGGGGTGAGTGCCATGCCCTGGAAGGGACTCCGGTGGTCATATCTCCTGTGCCTGTATGCATGCGCTCAGTCACCTCTAGAATGACTTCTTGCCTGCTTTTTTTCAATCTCTGTCCCACTGCTTTCTTCCAGGTTTTTAAAAAAAAAAGTACATGCATTTTGCCAGCCAGATTTGCTCTGCCTTTCAGAAAGCGTGCTGCAAGTGTATGCCTGGGGCAGTGGTATAGCATGGTGTTTTTGTTGAGGAAACATTCTCCTGAACCAGAGAAAACTTTGAAAGAAGGGTCTTAGCCAAGTAAAGAACAGAACTCTGTGTTTATTTAAACTGTCACCTGACTAGGTTGGCCAGCCATTCTGATTTGCCCAGCAGTATTTCAGTTTCAGGGCTATCCCTGGTGGCCCAGCAGTAAAGAATCTACCTGCAACACAGGAGACCTGAGTTCAGTTCCTGGGTTGAAAAGATCTTACAGAGAAGGAAATGGCAGCCCACTCCAATATTCTTGCCTGGGAAATCCCATGGACAGAGGATCTGCTGTAGAATCACCCACCCCCAAAAGTTCCTGCACAAGTCTGAAAAAATATCTCAATCCTAATTTCCACTCAGCAACAACTGGCGGGTTACAGTCTTTGGGGTCGCAAAGAGTTACACAGGATTGAGCCACTAAACCACTATTTCAGTTTTAGCACAAAAGTACCATGTCCCAGGAAACCCTTCAGTCCCAGGAAAGCTGGGATGGTTGGTGCATTTTACTTACTCTGCCATCTTCCAGGCTCTGACTTTGTGTTTCTTTTTGGTCACTAGTCATTTTCTCTGACAAAATGACAGAGATGGTACAGTGGTGTTGAAAAGGAATGTGGTTGCTTTTTGTGGTCACAGCAGTGTTTCTTAGCCTTGGTTTTGTGACATCCTAGGGGGTCACAGTTCTTTATGTTAAATTCATTCAACTTTCATTTTGAAAATAGGTCAATGGATACGCGCAATCAAACAGAGGAGGGATATTTCGGTTCCAAAATTTGGCAATAGAAGTCTTACTTGCAGGTAGCCTTTCTTCCTCATTGGAGCCTACTCTGAGTCAGTTCTCTGGCTTTTCCTCCTGAGTCCCTCCCAGGGCTGTTGGAAATCCCATGCTTGTTCTCAAGGCCTGATAGCTAAAGGGCATCATCAATATGAAGGGGAAACACCTAGATGAGAAATTCAAGCAGCAGATTCAGTTCCAAGTTCTGGCTGTAAAAGGGTTGGTTACATGATTAAGAAGCTTTCTGGTTCCAAAAGAATGAAGCCACAGTGGTGAATGGGTAGGTGATAGGTTTGAACTTTGAAAATATTGACCTGAAACCTTTCATGTCAAACCCTCTACACCATATATTCATCAAGCTTAGCTACTATGGAATCACCTATCCCCAAAAGTTCTTGCACAAATCTGAAAAATATATCTCACTTCCTATTTCCACTCAGCAACAACTTCTTGCAGAGAGCTGTGAATTCCAAGTTGCAAAATTTGGGTCTTAAAGTACTCATGTGGAAAGTTACTCTCTAGCACGTTGCAGGGCTTCTGTGTAGCCTCATCAAAAAATTAAATACTGACACTTCCTTGGAGGTCCAGAGCTTAAGACTTCACCTTCGGGGAGGCAGGTTTGATCCCATATGCCTTGTGGGCAATAAAACAAAACAAAAAACAGAAGCAGTGAAAAAGTGAAAGTGTTAGTCGCTCAGTTGTATCCAACTCTTTATGACCCTGTGAACTGTAGCCCACCAGGCTCCTCTGTCCGTGGGAATCTCCAGGCAAGAATACTGGAGTGGGTTGCCATTTCCTACTCCAGGGGATCTTCCCACAGGAATCAAACCTGGGGCTCCTGCATTGCAGGCAGATTCTTTACCGTCTGAAGCAATGTTGTAACAAATTCAATAAAGACTTTAAAAATAGTCCACATCAAAAAAAATTTTTAATACTTTGAGATCAAACAATGAAAAGCATATTAACCATTGGTGGTGGGAGGGAAGGGAGAAGAACAGTTGGTTCCTTGCTTAGTGTGACTTTGATGTCTTACTATCTGGCTTGGGCTCTATCCCTTAAAAGACCCATCCCTTCAAAAGCTCTATGAACTGGTCCTAAAGACCTTAGGGGAGGAGAACTTCAGAGAGGATAGTTTTAAATCTCCCAACTGTTTTACTTTTATATTTGGATTGGCATGAATTGACATCTCTCAGCAAATTAAGCAGTCTCTTTTTTTTAACCTCTTGTGTCCTAGACAGAGAGGTGGAGTCTGGTTTAATGATGAGCAGTCTGGCATGGCCAAGTTTCCTCCTAACAAGTCAACGCTGGTTTCCTCCATCCCAGGACGAACACCTGGCTTCTTTCTCAGGTCAGAGTGGCTTGTTCCCTAGTCTTACCGTCAGATCTGACCACCCCAGCCCGGGAAACTGTGCACTTTGTTCAGAAACTTCCAAAGCAATTGCCCTTTTGTGCTTTGGGATCTGGAGAGAGCGTTTTTATAGCCAGGCTAAACCTGAGTAGGATCCTGGCTTAATCTGGAAGATACTTCAGTTCTGCCTGGGTTTTCATCCTTCCCAAAATTTAATGCTGGGGAAGCAATCATGAACAGAGGAGAAACAATTGCATAGAGATGTGCAGTTAAAAAACACAGGCTAATCTTACTGGTTGCTAAGGTAGCTAAATGTATGATTTCGAGCAAAAAGTTCTCAATTGCATTTTTTAACTTTCTTTTTCCTGTAAAATAATATAATATATTCTCCAAAAGGTTGTGAGGAGATACGCAGGTAAGCAAAAACCCTAGGAACAAGTTTAGTCACTCATGAAAGTTCTGCATGGTTCATACCCCTATCAGTCTAAAATTCAGTTCCAAAAACAATTTAAAATTTAAACTCTAACTCTTATTTCTTGGGTTACACACATAAACAATGTAATGTAGCATTATCTTTAATATTACACTGAAACAAAGTTTTAACTAACCGATGCTTTTAAGCCAAATATCTGCCCACACAGTCTTTCAACAATAGTTCTATCTTTGGTGCTATCTTCCCTGTGTCAGCAGCGCTGATGGCCAGACTGTGACCCATTCGTTGGCTGAAAGGACCTCAGCTTGGTGCTTATACAGCTTTCCCTTCTGTTGGCCTCTGTGTCGACCTTCTTTCTAGTCTTCCTACAGTTCAGAGGAACTCAGTGCAAAAAACTGGAGAGATGGAGAAAATCTTGAAATTACCACACTTTCATTTTAAAATTCTCAATGTCACAGTCTATGAAAGTAAGTGATAATGCTTAAAAGGATACAAAAATATATTCCCACTTGCTATTAAACTCATCCCAGGATGGATCTTAGGAAAATCTCCTGGTCTCCACATCTAAAGCTGCAATCTCAGCACCTCCCCCTACCCCACCCCACCCCTGCCCCACCCCTGCAGCAAGGCCAGGCAGGTGAAATCAAACTTGGAATCTAGCTGGGCATCAGACAATAGTGAGGTGGGGGGAGGGAGGCTATAGAACTGAGAAAGCATTCAAGTACAAAAATTTAGACACTGGGGTCTTTGCTGCTGATTCAGTGGTGAAGACTCCCTGCTTCCAATGAGGAGAGTGCAGGCTCTATCCCTGACTGGGAAACTAAGATTTCACATCTGAACGGTGTGGCCATAACTATTAACATACATACGTAAATAACAATAATCAATTAAAAGTCATAAGAGAAAAAATTTCTTTTAATTTACACTCTGAGCCAGATAGGCAACGCACAAATACAGGCTCAGTTAGTCCCCAGGTAGGACTGCCAGTTTTCAACATCTGTTTGAAAGGTTCCTTATATAACGGGGCAGTCAACTGAAATTATTTATTAAAATTAGTTTTTAAACCACATTCAGTGTAGGCATAGTGAATATTCAATTTTCTGTACTATCCCTGGATGGTATTCCCTTTAAGGTACTGTTGCACATGCATTGCCTTTTAAACAAATACAAAGTTCAGTGTAAATTTCTTTCAAAAAGTTACATAAGCATATTTCCCATGAGAAACTCAGCTTGTTCTTGTGGGAAACTATACAAAGGAGTTTATTAGCAATAAGATTGTGCACGGTCATCAGAATAGCAAAGGAGTCTTTTTTAACTGAGTGCATATTCTAATCCTCCCGTATGAATTAAAGTGAATAAAATCTTTGAAGTATTGTTGAGGAGGTAATCTTGGCTAAATGGAACGTGACAGTGCCCCTTCATCTAGTTCCAACGTGATTAGACTGTGAGGCGCATATAGAATCATTGAGGGTACTCACTTAGAATATGATTCAAGAAGTACATTCCAGCATTAGCTAAAGCAACTCAGGACAATGAACACTGCATTGAATAAAAATAACTTCAACATCCACAACGTAACATTTCTTTTTAGGGGTTTGGGGTTCAATTTGATAGACTGTTTCACATCGCTTTATTTTTAAGAAAGTTTGGCAGTCATTTCCAAGGGGGTAAACATTCATTTCACAATTTTATGTTTTGTATCCATGAAGTCTGGCCAGTTGTGGTCTGCATGACCCCAAGAGGTACCATTCTGGTGAACAATGTGACAAGCATCCTTGTGATTCAGGCAGAGCACAATTTACACAGCCTTAAAACAGCCTCCCTGAGGCTTGAAGGGATAAACAAGCTGTTCTGCATAGGTATGATTCTCAAAGACCAGAACTTTGTCCACTTAAGTACCCAAATTTAAAGTGTCCATGTATACGTATATAATTAAGCAAGCATTAAAAAAATTTTTTTAATTGGTGTACAACTTCCTAGATCCTTAAAGGGACAATGCAGATGAAATTTTCTTACACCTTTGGGTCACAATTACGAACATGCAAATAATAAGAATGTTATTTGTAACGTGTGTTACCTCCATGTGCGTGGTCATAGACTACTTTGATGGTATTTTTTAAATGTTATGAATATGTTTGTAAAGAAAAACCAGTTTTCAAAGACTACCTGAGTTTGAATTTTCCCAGAAACCAACATGAGACAAGGATTTGACTGCAAGGAATTTATTTGGGAGGAATAAGGTAATAGGGAATTAAGACAGGGGAGGGAAAGAAGCTAATGAAAGGTGCTCTCAAAAGCACCATGTTGACAAGTGGGGCTTAGACCTTTGGGAGACAGTATAGATAATGTGTTCCACAATTCTCTCGCTGAGGGAGAGGGGAGTGGGATATTGACACATCAATCCCATCAACATGGATGAAGGGCTTCTCCTGGCAGCTATTAAGTCTCCCAGAACACGGACAGGCAGGCTACATGCCCGCATGTAACCATACACAGGACCTCGTCATCTCAGTTCTCATGATGTCGTAGCGACCCTGGCTGCTCATATTGATCAGCGCTTCTTTCTTTGCTTATTGGTCATCTGGAATAAGAAACTGAAAGTGACAAGGGAGAAGATGTCCCTTAAGGTCCAGGGGAACCTTGCTCTGGCCCCTTGTAGAAGGCGCCCTCTCCTTCCAGGGGCTGGAACCCAGCACAGGCACAGCGAACAGGAAGCCCAAATTCCCGAGTCATTACCAGGATTTGGATATTTTAAACATGGACACTGTTGCAGGCTAACTTCTTTAAATTAAAATGGGAGGCGAGGCATACACACTGAGGAAACCAGAATTGAAAGAGACACATGTACCCCAATGTTCATTGCAGCACTGTTTATAATAGCCAGGACATGGAAACAACCTAGATGTCCATCAGCAGATGAATGGATAAGAAAGCTGTGGTACATATACACAATGGAGTATTACTCAGCCGTTAAAAAGAATACATTTGAATCAGTTCCGATGAGATGGATGAAACTGGAGCCGATTATACAGAATGAAGTAAGCCAGAAAGAAAAACACCAATACAGTATACTAACACATATATATGGAATCTAGAAAGATGGCAATGACGACCCTGTATGCAAGACAGCAAAAAAGACACAGATATGTATAGCGGACTTTTGGACTCAGAGGGAGAGGGAGAGGGTGGGATGATTTGGGAGAATGGCATTGAAACATGTATACTATCATGTAAGAAATGAATCGCCAGTCTATGTCCGATGCAGGATACAGCATGCTTGGGGCTGGTGCACGGTGATGACCCAGAGAGATGTTATGGGGAGAGAGGTGGGAGGGGGGGTTCATGTTTGGGAACGCATGTACACCCGTGGTGGATTCATGTCAATGTATGGCAAAACCAATACAGTATTGTAAAGTAAAATAAAGTAAAAATAAAAATTTTTTTTTAAAAAAAAGGGAGGCGAGGGACTTCTGTGGTGGTCCAGTGGCTAAAACTCCTCTCTTCCACTGCAGGGGCCGTGCGTTCCCAACCCTGGTCAGGGAACTAAGATTCCACATGGTGTGCAGTGAGGCCAAAAAATAATAAATAAAAGGGTTTTTAAAATTATTATTATTTAAATGGGGTTATAACGGGGCTCACAGTACCTGCATCCTACCAAGACATGACATGCTCTTGATTTCTTATCATGGCCAGTGGAGGCATTTTCAGGAGACCTCCACTTGGCTTTTCTTAACAGGTGGTTTGCTCTGCAGGCCAAAGAACTCGTGTGAGCTGAGGTTCTCCAGCTCTAAGCATAGTCATTTTGATGATATCCTGGGGCTACACAGACGTTTCTACTTGGGTGTCCCAAAGAGGCACTGGATTTCCTGTGAGGTGGACTTGGCCCAGGACTCCAGACTTCATTCGTCATCTAGCCTCTGAGTAGCCCCTACTCTAAAAGGGGACCATGATGTTGACTGATGTCCACGGGCAGGAGTGTCCTGCATCTTAATGCATGAGTGTCCTGGATCTTAATTCTGCTGAGTAAATGTAGTACATAGTCCACTTCCCTCTGTTCTTCTACTCAGTATGCTTATGCCCCCAGTTAAGCATGAGACAGGAGCTATGATTCTGTTTGTCATTCCTTGGCCGCTCTCAGATCCCACATATCTGTCATTTCACTGCACCAAGTAGGCCTTTGTGGCTTGAAGGTACATATACTTTGTACAGCATGGTCTCTAAATGTAATCCAGTAACTCATCCAATGCCAACCAAAGCAGAGATCTGTTCCTGTGTTGGGGGAAAACGGATCTTGAAATAGGTAAGAGATAGTTTCTCTCCTACGTGGTGACTCTTGGTGTCCCACCATCCAGAGAGATTTCCACGGAGAATGTTTTTCCTTTGCCTTCATTTTACCCTATTGAACTTAACCCTTGGCTATGATGCAGTGTGGAGAAGGAAATGGCAACCCGCTGCAGTATCCTTGCCTAGAGAATTCCATGGACAGAGGACCCTGGGGGGCTAAAGAGGACCCCCATAGGGTCGCAAAGAGTCAGACATGACTGAGCGACTGACACACACACACATGATACAGTGCCTTGGTAATAGTTGCCTTCCACCAGTGTCATTTAGTAAAGAGATTTGGGGAGGAGCTAATTCTGTTTTCTCTCTAAGCATAAGATTTGCCTTCAGTTTTGTAACTGGTTTTCTAGGCTTGTTGACACATCTGTGAGGCTTGCCTATGTTTTCCTCTCCAAAAGTACAACTTTTAGTATCGTTTAGTATGTGCTCTGTCTTTAGCAATAAAACAAATAAATTTTATACTAGAGGGTAGTATTTTGTGCTTGTTCTGGAAATAGCTTCACCAGAGGTGTCGTTGCACTTTTTTTTTTTTTTTTGATGGTATGAAAGCTTCCATGGCTTTCTGTTACTTTTGGACAATGTTTTATGATAAACAGTGTCCTGGGGACTAGTGGTGATGAGATCACTAGTCTAATAAAAACATTTTGAGATATTCTTCAGTTGTCTATCTTATTCACTTCTCTTTTGTAGCTGCTTATACAAAATTACCTTTCAGATTCCTTTGTCCCAACACATACTGGTTGATATTCTGTATTCACGCTGGTATATTGTGTTCTTTTTCTATACTTATGACTTGGAATTATATGTTTAAATTATTTTTAAATACACCATTCTTGGGCAGCCCGTCCATTTTTAGGGTGGATTATAAGAAGAAATATAATCATCAAAGAAGAAAAACCTGTAAAAACATTTTTTCTCTGACCCATCCTCTCCCATTGAACCTCACTGGTGACTAAAGAAATGAAATCTGCAACATTTTCAACACATTTGCAACTATGTGCCTATGTGAGAAGGGCTTCCCCAGAGGCTCAATGATAAATAATCTGCCTGCAATGCAGGAAACACAGGAGACTCAGGTTTGATCCTTGGGTCAAGGAGATCCCCCAGAGAAGGAAATGGAAACCCACTCCAGTATTCTTGCCTGGAGAGTCCCATGGACAGTGAGCCTGGTGGGCTACAATCCATGGGGTCCCAAAAAGTCAGACCCAACAGAAGCAATTTAGCACACACGCATGCAAGCCTATGTGAGAAGGTAAGTGGATAGTCCCAAACATGAGTTAGATAACTTCCTAAGATTATTTTTATGCTTTTGCTCTACTACTGCCTCCAAGAAAAGAAAGCAAATGGCAACTCAGTGCATCACAAAACAGTGGGGAACCTGGGATTTTTATTTTTGCTACTCACAAATATTTCAGCTATTCAGTATTCTTTCTGTCCACTGGAAAACTCTGCTGTTTTCATAGAACCATTGAAAGCTAGAGTTGAGGTGGGTTTCTGGCATGACCCAGCACAGCTATTTCATTCTTCACAAAAGGAAATAGGGACCTAGGTAATTTAAATGTCTTTCCCTAAAGCCATAACCGGATTAGTGGTAGAGTTGGGGATGGGGGGATACCCCATCTGAATGTTATAATTTTTTCACTGTAATTTTGCTTCTCAAAACAAATCCCATGACTGTGCCTATATGTAATATAACAGAGTTCTCTGGAATTTCCCCAGTCCAGCGGATGTCTCTACTCCAGGGAAGAATATAAATGTCAGGAGAGTTCTACCACTAATGCATCACTGGTCTCATAATGTAGGGGGCAGGTGTCCGTAGGTCAAGGCTGAAGTAGTTGACCAGAGAGCAGTACTTGACTCAAACATGCTTCAGCACTAGACAAATACAGGATTTCAATGCTTAGGACAACTTGTCCTATAACCTTGTGATTTCACACAGAGATGTGAGTGGAGGTGGAGAGACAGCAAGACAATGACTTGGCATTTGTCAAAACTGTTTGTCAACTAGGTGAAATGTGTCACAAGCCTGTACAAACGCAAAAGATAAAGTATCGGGCTGGCCATAAAGTTCATTTGGGTTTTTCCATAAGGGCTCTGTCGTTCCCGACTCTCTGCACTGCTATGGACTGTAGCCCACTGACGACCTTCTGTCCATGGAATTTTCCAGGCAACAGTACTGAAGTGGGTTGCCATTGCCTACCACAGAGGATCTTCCTGACCCAGTGATCAAATCCGCGTCACTTTCGTCTCCTGCATTGGCAGGTGGATTCTTTACCACTGGCACCACCATCATGGAAAAACTTGAATGAACTTTTTGGCCAACCCAGTACAAGGGGTACATTATTTCAAAATAGACTAGTTTTTGGACATTGCTTTATCCTTCTCCAATAGACTACATAATTTCTCTCAAAGGGACTCAAAATCTTCTCAATGGTTAGGAGAAGTTAGGTTATATATCTATGGTTAGGTGCAGAGAAGGCAATGGCAACCCACTCCAGTACTCTTGCCTGGCAAACCCTATGGATGGAGGAGCCTGGTAGGTTGCAGTCCATGGGGTCACTAGGAGTCGGACACAACTGAGTGACTTCACTTTCACTTTTCACTTTCATGCATTGGAGAAGGAAATGGCAACCCACTCCAGTGTTCTTGCCTAGAGAATCCCAGGGATGGGGGAGCCTGGTAGGCTGCCGTCTCTGGGGTCGCACAGAGTTGGACGTGACTGAAGCAACTTAGCAGCAGCAGCTATGTTTAGGTGAGGTTAACAGAGAATATCACACAAAAAGCAAATGCTTGAGATAAAACTTTGGGGGAGAAACAAAGCAAGGCTAAACTGTTGGACCACCTGTCTCATCCGGCAGCCCTATTTGCAGGGCAGAAACAGAGACGCAGGCCTAGAGAATGGATTTGTGGCCACAACGGGGGAAGGAGATGGTGGGACGAACTGAGAGTACCATCGACATATGTGCACTTAGCATGTGTGAAATAGACAGCTAGTGGGAAGTGCTGGAGGGCACCGGGAGCTCAGCTCGGTGCTGCGATGACCTAGAGGGATGGGGGCGGGGAGGGGGGCAGGGAGGCTCAGGAGGAGGGGATATGTGTACACATCTAGCTGATCCTTGCTGTGCAGCAGGAACTAACACCACATTGTAAAACAATTATCCTCCCGCAAAGAAGAAACCTTAGATGAAAATAAAGCAAGGCTAAATCGTTGGATCGTCTTTTCCGCCTGGCAGCCCTGTGATTTGTGTTATCAGGGGGTGTGTGGAGGGGTGTGAGTGCAGAGCTGCAATCACAGCTTTCTCCCTGATGTTGACGTAGGTGTCAAAAACTGGTTCACAAGCTTGACATATTGGGCAACTCTTGTGATAACTTAGTTTAAGCTTCTGCTCTTAGGCAAACACCTAAGTGAAAAACAGACCGTCAGCGTCCACTGGCTGGAATGCACAGAGGCTAGCCTGGCTTTGCTCCCTGTACTGTATATACCTCATCCCAGGAGATGGTCAAGATGGGATGATGCGTGCTTTCTTATGCAGAAACCCACTGGTGATGGATTTGCTGTCATTTAATGAGGTTTTGAAAATAAATGGTAGGCTAACATTAAATAAAGAAATTTAAGGGACTAGATCTGATAGACAGAGTGCCTAATGAACTATGGATGGAGGTTCGTGACATGGTACAGGAGAGAGGGATCAACACATGGAAAAGAAATGCAAAAAAGCAAAATGGCTGTCTGAGGAGGCCTTACAAATAGCTGTGAAAAGAAGGGAAGCAAAAAGCAAAGGAGAAAAGGGAAGATATAAGCATCTGAATACAGAGTTCCAAAGAATAGCAAGAAGAGATAAGAAAGCCTTCCTCAGCAATCAATGCAAAGAAATAGAGGAAAACAACAAAATGAGAAAGACTAGAAATCTCTTTAAGAAAATTAGAGATACCAAGGGAACATTTCATGCAAAGATGGGCTCAATAGAGGACAGAAATGGTCTGGACCTAACAGAAGCAGAAGATATTAAGAAGAGGTGGCAAGAATACACGGGAGAACTGTACAAAAATGATCTTCATGACCCAGATATTCATGATGGTGTGATTACTCACCTAGAGCCAGACATCCTGGAATGTAAGTCAAGTGGGCCTTAGAAAGCATCACTACGAACAAAACTAGTGGAGGTGATAGAATTCCAGTGGAGCTCTTTCAAAACGTGAAAGATGGTGCTGTGAAAGTGCTGCACGCAATATGCCAGCAAATTTGGAAAACTCAGCAGTGGCCACAGGACTGGAAAAGGTCAGTTTTCATTCCAATCCCAAAGAAAGGCAATGCCAAAGATGTTCAAACTCCCACACAATTGCACTCATCTCACATGCTAGGAAAATAATGCTCAAAATTCTCCAAGCCAGGCTTCAGCAAGACGTGAACCATGAACTTCCTGATGTTCAAGCTGGTTTTAGAAAAGGCAGAGGAACCAGAGATCAAATTGCCAACATCTGCTGGATCATGGAAAAAGCAAGAGAGTTCCAGAAAAACATCTATTTCTGCTTTATTGACTATGCCAAAGCCTTTGACTGTGTGGATCACAATAAACTGTGGAAAATACTTAAAGAGATGGGAATCCCAGAGCACCTGACCTGCCTCTTGAGAAACCTAAATGCAGGTCAGGAAGCAACAGTTAGAACTGGACATGGAACAAAAGACTGGTTCCAAATAGGAAAAGGAGTATGTCAAGGCTGTATATTGTCACCCTGCTTATTGAACTTATATGCAGAGTACATCATGAGAAAGGTGGGCTGGAAGAAGCACAAGCTGGAATCAAGATTGCCAGGAGAAATATCAATCACCTCAGATATGCAGATGACACCACCCTTATGGCAGAAAGTGAAGAGGAACTAAAAAGCCTCTTGATGAAAGTGAAAGAGGAGAGTGAAAAAGTTGGCTTAAAGCTCAACATTCAGAAAACTAAGATCATGGTATCTGGTCCCATCACTTCATGGGCAATAGATGGGGAAACAGTGGAAACAGTGTCAGACTTAATTTTTTGGGGCCCCCAAATCACTGCAGATGGTGATTGCAGCCATGAAATTAAAAGACGCTTACTCCTTGGAAAGAAAATTATGACCAACCTAGATGGCATATTAAAAAGCAAGATATTACTTTGCCAACAAAGGTCCATCTAGTCAAGGCTATGGTTTTTCCTGTGGTTATGTATGGATGTGAGAGTTGGACTGTGAAGGCTGAGTGCCGAAGAGTTGATGCTTTTGAACTGCGGTGTTGGAGAAGACTCTTGAGAGTCCCTTGGACTGCAAGGAGATCCAACCAGTCCATTCTGAAGGAGATCAGCCCTGGGATTTCTTTGGAAGGAATGATGCTGAAGCTGAAACTCCAGTACTTTGGCCACCTCATGCGAAGAGTTGACTCATTGGAAAAGAGTCTGATGCTGGGAGGGACTGGGGGCAGGAGGAGAAGGGAACGACAGCAGAGGATGAGATGGCTGGATGGCATCACCAACTCGATGCACATGAGTTTGGGTGGACTCCGGGGGTTGGTGATGGACAGGTAGGCCTAGCGTGCTGCAATTCATGGGTTCTGAAAAAGTCAGACACGACTGAGCGACTGAACTGAACTGAACCATGGGCCAAATATAATTAACATTGCTGTACCTTATCTATGGAAGCTGTTAAGACAGTAAATCCTAAGAGTTTTAATCACAAGCAAAAGTTTTTTTCTATTTCTTGAATTTCAGACCTTTATGAAATAATGGATGCTCACTGAACTTATTATGATAACACTTTGTGGTGTATATAAGTTAAATCATTATGCTGTGTACCTTCAGTTTAACAATACTGAATGTCAGTCGATAAAAGAGAAAGAAAAAAATATTTTTACACTTCTCTGGGGAAAAGAGTAGACCTTTCTAAAAATAATAAAGAATATACAAGCAAGCAAATTGTTTTTCCTTGTAAGCACAAATAAAATTTTGTTTAATAAAAGGGTAATGCTGTGCAGTTTTGAAGCATAGCTGATATATTTGGCAGTTAGTAAAACTTAAACTTTGTAATAAAAGAATAATTATTTGAGCTTTGAGATTTTTTTCCAGTAAGTGTGTCTTATAATGCTTTGAAAATTTTCTTAGTACAATTGCATTGGTCATTATCCAGTTCATAGAGAAATATGGAGCTTTTTAAATACCATATAAGCAGATAAAATATACTCAGTCTGCTTCCAAGAGCTTTCAAGTGAAAAGAACAGTCAATTAAATCTATATGTAGGAAAAACTGAGATATGAAACTGATCAGCATACTTGGGATTAGTATAGCAAAATCTACATTCTTGCAATTCCTTTTTTCAATACAATAGTTGATTTTACAGAAATAAAATTTTATATTCCCACCCAACCATTAACCCCTAAAAGAAATATATTCAACTTCTCTTCCACATAAATTAGCAAACGTGAACACAGAGTCTTTTCTTAGTTTCATGTATTTAGTAGAAAGTGGCTCCCCTGATGGCCAAGCGGTAAAGAATCTGCCTGTAATGCCAGAGATGCAGGAGACATGGGTTTGATCCCTGAGTTAGGAAGATCTCCTGGAGGAGGGCATGGCAATTCACTCCAGTACCCTTCTTCTTCTTCTTTTTTTTTTTTTTTTCCTTTCTAAATGTTATTATCCTTGTGTTTTCACGTTTTGTTTTTCCTTTTTTTTAAATCAAATTTATTTATTTTTAATTGAAGAATAATTGCTTTACAGAATTTTGTTGTTTTCTGTCAAACATCAACAAGAATCAGCCATTGGTACACCCACGTCCCCTCCCTCCTGAACCTCCCTCGCCTCTCCTTCCCCATCCCACCCCTCTAGATTGTCACAGAGCCCCTGTCTGAGTTCCTGAGCCATACAGCAAATTCCCATTGGCTATCTATTTTACACATGGTAATGTAAGTTTCCATGTTACTCTCTGCATACATCCCACCCTCTCCCACTTCTCCTCCCCCCGTGTCCATAAGTATGTTCTCTATGTCCGTTTCCCCACTGCTGCCCTGCAGATAAATTCATTGGTACCATCTTCCTAGATTCCACATATATACATTAGTATATGATATTTATATCTCTCTTTCTGATTTACTTCACTCTGTATAATAGACTCTAGGTTCATCCACCTCATTAGAACTGTCTCAAAGGCGTTCCTTTTTATGTCTGAGGCACTGCTTCTTTATCCATCCATCTGTAGATGGACATTTAGGTTGCTTCCATGTTCCAGCTATTGTAAATAGTGCTGCAATGACCACTGGGGTACATGTGTCTTTTTCAATTTTGGTTTCCTCAGGGTATATGCATAGGAGTGGGATTGCTGGGTCATACGGTGGTTTTATTCCTGGTTTTTTAGGGAATCTTCATACCACCTTCCGTAGTGGCTGTACCAGTTTACATTCCTACTGGCAATGCAAGAGGCTTCTCTTTTCTCCACACCCTCTCCAGCATTTATTGCTTGTAGACTTTTTGATGATGGCCATTCTGATTGGTATGAGGTGGTATCTCATTGTAGTTTTGTTTTGCATTTCTCTAATAATAAGCAATGCTGAATATCTTTCCATGAGTTTGTTAGCCATCTGTATGTCTTCTTTGGAGAAATGTCTGTTTCGGTCATGTTCCCACTTTTTGATTGGGTTGTTTGTTTTTCTGGTATTGCCACTCCAGTACTCTCGCCAGGAGAATCCTGTGGACAGAGGAGCCTGGCACAAGAAATACAAAGAGTTGGACGTGACTGAGCGACTGAGCGTGCGTATATTCAGTAGAAAATCATAAGCAATACAACAGTCATCCATAAAGTCCGAAGTTTAAAATAAGGGATATCCTCCAATGAGACATTAAAATGAGCCAAAATAAAATTCAACACTGTGCCAAGTTTTTACTGCTGCTGCTGTTGCTGCTAAGTTGCTTCAGTCGTGTCCAACTCTGTGCGACCCCAAGCTCCCCCATCCCTGGGATTCTCCAGGCAAGAACACTGGAGTGGGCTGCCATTTCCTTCTCCAGTGCATGAAAGTGAAAAGTGAAAGGGAAGTCGCTCAGTCGTGTCCGACTCCTAACGACCCCATGGACTGTAGCCAACCAGGCTCCTCCGTCCATGGGATTTTCCAGGCAAGAGTACTGGAGTGGGGTGCCATTGCTTCCCCCAGAATTTACTAAAGATACAAATGAAAAAAGAATTTCGCTGGGTTTGGTTGACAGAAACATTGACCCAAGTTTTTCGAAGAACACGTTTTGACATGGCTGTGCTTGGTTTTTCAGTTCATATGAATTACAAAACAAATGAAATCCATATGTTTCTGGTTCATTCGCACTCAACTCATCAAAATGTAGTTGTAGGAGCTTCATGAAGTCTGAGCAGCTTTGGCTATTCTTCGTCCTTATGAAATAGAACTCAAAGACAGAATTGGTTTGTATTCAACATGTAATTATTTTAAAACCATCTGAGGAATTTCACTGAAGTCAAGTGGCTTAATACATATTGTGCTGTCTTGTAGAAGTAAGCAAGCAGTACAGAATGTTTAGCCAAGTAAATCCTTACTATCCCTTCTTCCCATTGTCATTTTTGCTTCCATTGGTTTTCCAGGAAAACAGAAGGAATTTAGCCTGCCAAGAGAAATCTGGTCTCTTCTCTCAAGGAACACAGTATATTTGATTATTCTTCTCTCTAATTCTTCATGTAAACAATAATGATTGTCAACTGTGAAGCTGAGTAGTTCTCCTTCCTAGGTCTTAGTTGGACTTTTATTTGGGGAATTTAGATCAGTTTGATTATTGTTTACAATGACTTGAAGTGTTATCTTGATGAAGACAGTGACTGTATTCATTAGCCTCGAGTTTTCACATCTGGCGTGACACCTGGCACCAAAGACTTTGCTGAAGCAGTGGGGCTGGCTGGTCTTATGAAGGTGACTGGCACCCTGACCTTTGTCCCTTGCTCCTCAATAGAGGTTAAGTGGTGCTACAATCAATTTAAGTAGATGTGCTTGGAGATTTACAGAAATATAATATAAATCTGATATTGGCTCTTGCAGATGATTTGAAATATTTAAAGGGCCCAGATCACCAAGAATTCTTTAGGCAGCCTTTCAAAGCTACTATTGTTATAATCCGAATGGGATTGGGAAGAGTTACCAAAGAAAAAATCCAGTGGACAACTTTACTGTGGCATCAGCAGCATCCCGTGCTACCTACCCCATGAGAGAAGTTCCTCTCCAAAGACAGTGCTTCCAGTGCCATGGGTTTCTCTGTCACTTCTTCACCTGCCTGGTGGTATTGGAGTTCAAACACAGCCATTGGTCCTTTGGAACGTGGACCTTGTGAGCAGCACTTCATGAAATGTATACTTTACTAGTTTGGTCTCTTTTCTCTATTAAGCTTATTCCATAGATGACTCTACAATTATTTTCCAGTCCCTTCTAAAGGAGATTTTTCTCATTACAACCTCTCCTCTCAGCAGGGCTTGAGGTGGCAGTGAGATACAGAAAAAAAAAATCAAGTCAACAAAACTTGTAACGTGTAACCCTCGGTAAATGGTTCAACTTCTCTGAACTTCAGTTTGGTTATTTCAAATGTAGTTATAACAGCTAGCATGAGGATTGTAATAAGAAGTCCAAATAGTATCTAGTGTATAATTGGTTCTTATAAATATTCTTTTTTTTCCCTGTCTACTCTGGTAGCCTAAAGAATATCCTACCTACTTGTGGCCTCACATTTATTGTTTCAACTCATACTCATCAGGTACTATGAGCTAGGCAGTCTGTTAGGTAACTTGGACACTGGAGCGAAGGAAAAGGATGTGATCATATCCTCTTGGGGTTTCAAATCCAGTGAGGGAGGGACATTAAACAATTACACAAATGAAGATGTGTTTACAAATTGCAACATTCTATGAAGCGAAAGTAGAGTATACTGCCAGGCATGCATTTCTAGTCAACTGACTTGTTTCCAGGCAAATATCAGGATTTGCAACATCCGATGAATGTTCATGATCTTAGCAGCCATCTCATGTGATGCCTGCAAATCATATTTGATTTTTATGTCATTGGGAGGGGTCAATATCTGTGTTTATCAGACATACAAAAACATATAAAAAGTGTGGGATTCATGCTAAAGCATTAATATAAAGAGAAGCTAACATTATCATTAATGTTTATTTATTATAAACCATGAATAGATTTGCATTCAGAAGGATGATAATCTGCTTGTATTAAGGATATCCTATAAGCAAGATTCTTTTTGCCAAAATAGAACAGATAGCAGCCATCATATTTTGTTGCTCAGGAAAGGGAGTGCTCTATCCTTTTTTTCCCCAAGTTATTGAGGCAACTTTATTTATTAAAAATTGCTCTTATTTAATGTATACATTTTGATGAGTTTAGACATATGCACACACTTGTGATACCATCACTACAGCCGAGATGAAATAAACATAGCCATCACCTCCAAAAGATTTCTTGTGTTCCCTTGCTCGTTTTTTTCGTTGGCTTATTTTGTTTTGTTTGGCAGTAGGAAGAACATTTAGGAAGAGATCTGCCTTCCTGGGGGCTTTCCTGGTGGCTCAGTAGTAAAGAATCCCCCTGCCAATGCAGGAGACATGGGCTCAAAGCCACCATAATGAGAAGCCAGGGCGGCAACTAGACAGTAGCCCCCGCTCGCGGCAACTAAAGAAAAGCCCGTGCAGCGATGAAGATTCAGCACGGAAAATAATAAAGAATAAAGAATTCTTTTAAAGAGATATACCTTCTTAATAAGTTTTTAAGTGCACGACACCATATGTTAACCATCGGAAGTAGGTTGTACAGCAGATTTCTATAATGTATTCATCTTATGTACCTAAAGCTTGGTACCTACTGAGCAACTTCCGGTTTCCCCTCCCTCACCCCATCCCCTGGCAACCACCTTTTTATTCTCTGCTTCTGTGAATTTGACTATTTAGATACCTCATATAAGAGCAGTATTTGTCTTCCTGTGACTGACTGACTTCACTTAGTTTAATGTCCTCTATGCCGTTGTGAATGGTAGGATTTCCTTCTTTTTTTAAGGGTGAATCAGATTCCCTTGAAGACACATAACGCCTTTTCCTTCTATTGATGGATATTTAGGTTGTCTCCCTATCATGGCTATGGCAGAAAATGCTGCAATGAACAAACACAGGGATGTAGATATCCCTTTGAGACAGTGAATCAGAAGTGGGATTGCTGGATCATGGGGTAGTTCTCTTTTCATCTTTTGGAAGAAAAGATGCGTTTATAGTGGTTGTATCATTGTACATTTCCACCAACAGTGTCACAAAGATTCTTTTCAATAATTCAGCCCCCCTCCATAGTTTCCTTGCAAAAACACCCTTGAATTTTTCTCTTCCTTCAGTATCCTCAAGCATCTTGACTCGGCTCCTACCTTTCCCCTGTAACCGCTTGCATTAAGATCATGAGTGACGTCAACAACCACATAGAAGACGCTCATTCACCCTCATATTGCTTTATGTATCTGCAGCATGTGGAGCAAGGAACTCAAGCAATTTTTTTAACTTCCTTATTGAAACTGTCTCCTACCCTGCGTTCTGTGGAAAATCCTCCCTGGTTCTTTTATCAGCACCTGATTTTTGTTGTTGTTGTTGTTACTACAAGTAGCACTGTGAAAATTTTCTTCTTGCATAGTTTTCTTCTCATTTAGGATGATCTCCTTAGGGGTCCCAAAAAGGAGACTTCAAAGTAAAAGGTTTGGGGGAAAATGTGCCAAGTTGCTTTTCCAAAAGATTATATCTCTTTGAATGCCTCAAAAAGTGTGACGGCACCAGTGACATTTACTTTCTTGGCCATTTTTCCCATTAGTTTGTTTTTTAACTTTTTATTTTGAAAAATTTATACATCCAAAAAAATTTCTAAGGAAATGAACAGAGAGTCCTGTGTAGCCTTCACCCAACTTCCAATATTAACATCTTGAACAACTACAGTGAGTTTTTATATGAGCATAATATCTAAACCAGATCTTCCCTGGGTCAGTGGCTCAGTGGTAAAGGATCTGCCTGCCAAACAGGAGACACAGATTTGATTCCTGGGTTGGGGAAGATCCCCTGGAGAAGGAAATGGCAACCCACTCCTGTTTTCTTGCTGGGAAATCCCACAGACAGTGGGGCCTGGCAGGCTACAGTCCTTGGGTCACAAAAGAGTCAGACACAACTTTGTGACTAAACAACATCAACAAAATCAAAGTCAGGAAACTTACAGTCATACAATCTACAAAGTTTATTTGAGTTAAACATATGTACGTGTTTTGCTATATAATTTTATTATGGGTCTAGCCACCTGTAACCAACACCAGAACCAAGATACTTTACTATCTGTATGTCAACTATATTTCAAAAGAAGGAGGAGGATGAGGAGAAGAAGATGAAGGAATTTTACTATCCCTCCTTTTGCCCTTTTATAGCCACACCCATTGTGCTTCCCCACTCCTAACTCCTGGTGTCCACAGTTTTGCTCATCTCTGTAATTATACTATTTCCCTGATGTTACATAAGCAGAATCTTATAATATGCATCCTTTTGAGATTTTTTTTCCTAATTTTTTCTACTCTGCAGTAACTTCTTTAAAGTTCATCCAACTTGCCGCCTGCATCAATAGTTTATACCTTTCCTGGTGGTATACATATACCGGTTTGTTTACCCATTCAGTCAATGAAGGATGTTTGGTTAATTTTCAGCTTTTGATAAAGGTGCTGTAATCATGTATGTACAAAGTTCTTCATGAAAATAAGTTCCCATTCTTGGGAATAAATTTTGAAGAGTAAAATTGCTGGCTTGTAGGGTATTTGCATGTTTGGTTTTATAAAACACTGATAAACTGTTTACCCAAGTGACTGTGGCATTTATTCCATCAGCAATGTATGAGTAAGCCAGTTTCTCTGTGTTCTCGCCAGAATTCTGTTATTACCACTTAAAATTTTTAGCCTTTCTGATAATTTTGTAATGATATCTCATTATGGTTTTAATTTGCATTTCTCTAATGGGTAATAACTGGACATGGAACAACAGACTGGTTCCAAATAGGAAAAGGGGTACGTCAAGGCTATATATTGTCACCCTGTTTATTTAACTTATATGCAGAGTACATCATGAGAAACGCTGGACAGGAAGAAACACAAGCTGGAATCAAGATTGCTGGGAGAAATATCAATAACCTCAGATATGCAGATGACACCACCCTTATGGCAGAAAGTGAAGAGGAACTAAAGAGCCTCTTGATGAAAGTGAAAGAGGAGAGTGAAAAAGTTGGCTTAAAGCTCAACATTCAGAAAACGAAGATAGTGGCATCCAGTCCCATCACTTCATGGGAAATAGATGGGGAAACAGTGGAAACAGTGTCAGACTTTATTTTTGGGGGCTCCAAAATCACTGCAGATGGTGACTGCAGCCATGAAATTAAAAGATGCTTACTCCTTGAAAGAAAAGTTATGACCAACCTAGATAGCATATTGAAAAGCAGAGACATTACTTTGCCAACTAAGGTCCATCTAGTCAAGGCTATGGTTTTTCCAGTAGTCATGTATGGATGTGAGAGCTGGACTGTGAAGAAGGCTGAGTGCCGAAGAATTGATGCTTTTGAACTGTGGTGTTGGAGAAGACTCTTGAGAGTCCCTTGGACTGCAAGGAGATCCAACCAGTCCATTCTAAAGGAGATCAGCCCTGGGATTTCTTTGGAAGGAATGATGCTAAAGCTGAAGCTCCAGTACTTTGGCCACCTCATGTGAAGAGTTGACTCATTGGAAAAGACTCTGATGCTGGGAGGGATTGGGGGCAGGAGGAGAAGGGGATGACAGAGGATGAGATGGCTGGATGGCATCACCGACTCGATGGACGTGAGTCTGAGTGAACTCTGGGAGTTGGTGATGGACAGGGAGGCCTGGCGTGCTGCAATTCATGGGGTCGCAAAGAGTCGGACACGACTGAGCGACTGAACTGAACTGAACTGAATGGGTAATAATATTGAACATCTTTTCATGTGCTTATTTGCCATCTGTATATCCTCTTTGGTGAAATGTCAATCATATCTTTTGCCAATTTTCGAATTGGATATTTTTTAATCTTCAGTTTTGGGAGTTATTTATTCTAGATACAAGTCTTTTGTTGGATGTATGATTAGAAATACTTTTTCCCAGTTGGATTTTTCATCTTTTTAAGAGAGTCTTTCAGAGAAGAAAAAAATTTAGTTTTGATGAGGTCCAACTTATCAATTTTCCTTTTATGAATCAAGCATTTGTTCTCATTCCCAAAGATCTCTCTTTTTTTTTTTTTTAAAAATTCTGGAAGTGTTTTAGTTTTATATTTACAATTAACTCCATGATTCACATTGAGTTAAATTTTGTATAGGGGGTGAGGTTTAAGATACAGGTGTTTTGTTTTTGGTTTTTTGCCTAAGAATGTCAACTGCTACAGCACAGTTTATTGGAAAGGTTATATCTCCTCTATTGAGTTGCTATTGCACCTTTGTCAAAAATAAATTGAATCCATATTTGTGATGACCTATTTCTGGGTCTCTACCCTGTCCCACTGATTTATATGTGTCTATGTATCTGCCAGCACCGCAGTCTTGGTTACTGTAGCTATGTAGTAAGCCTTAATCTTGGGAACAGTGATTCTTCCCAGTATGTTCTTCCTCAAAATTATCTTAGCCATTCTAGGGCTTTTTCCTTTCCATATAAACTTTAGAATAAACTTGTCTATGCCTATGAGAAACCTTATTGAGATTTCAATAGAAATTGTGTTAAACCTATAGATCAGTTTGTAAGAATTGACATCTTTATTATTTCAAGTTTTCCAATCTTTGAATATGGTATGTATCTCTCGAAATATTGAAGTCTCCATTGATTTCTCTATTCAATACATTAAAAAAATACGTAAAAATTATCTAGTAATTTTTCATTACCTAGATCCAGTACATGTTTTCTTAGACTTTTACCTAAGTATTTCATTTTTTGGAAAGGGAGTAATCACCGACTTGATGGACATGAGTTTGAGCATGCTCTGGGATTTGGTGATGGATGGGCAAGCCTGGCCTGCTGCAGTACATGGTGTCACAAAGAGTTGGACACGACTGAGAGACTGAACTGATTCCATTTTTTAGTTTGGTTTTCTTTTGTTTGTCATCAGTACATAGAAATAATTAATTTCTCTGTATTGGTTTGTATCATGTGACTCAACTCATTTTTAAGTTCTAGGAGTCTTTTTGTAGATTCCTTGCCATGTTTTATGCAAACAATCTTGTTGTCTACAAATATAGTTTCATTTCTTCCCTTGTAATCTGCCTTTTATGTCTCTTCCTTGCATTATTATCATAACTAGAACCTCCAATACAATGTTGAGTAACAGTGATAACAGTATATACATCCTTGCCTTGTTCCTGTCTATGGGGTCGCACAGAGTCAAACATGACTGAAGTGACTTAGCAGCAGCAGCCATGTTACTGATCTACAGAGAAAGCAATCAGTCTTTCATCAATAAATACAATATAAGCTGAGGATTTCTTGCAGACATTCCTTATGAGGCTAAGGAAGTTTCTTTCTGTTCCCACTGTCTGGAGACAGTGATTTTTATCATAAATCAGTGTGAATTTTTTCAAATGCTCTTTTTTTTTGCATCAATTAATCTGACTATATGATTTTTCTTCTTTAGCTTCTTGATATAGTAGGTTACAATGACTGATTTTCAAACACTGAACTAGCTTTATGTTCCTGGAATTTATTCTACTTAGTATCAGTGGCTTATTCTTTTTATACATTGTTGAATTGCTAAAATTTTGTGAGAATTTTTGCATCGAACTGCATGAGAACTATCTATCTGCAATTTTGTGTGTATGTTGTCTCTGTCTGTTTTGTGTATCAGAGTAGTAATGACCTTGTAAAAGGAATTGAGAAGGATTTCTTTCTCTTTCTGAAAGAGGTTGGATGAAATCAGTGTTCATTATTTGAATGTTTGGTCAAATTTTCCATTGAAAACATCTGGGTCTGAATAGTTTTTTCTCAGGAGCAGTAAAATAACAAATTCAATTTCTTGAATACTTACAGCATTAGTCAGCTTATGTGTTTCATCTTGTCTGAATTGTGGTAGTTTGTGGAGTGCATAAAAGGGGCAAAAGAGAAAGCATTTAGGTAAAGGCAGTATTACCACAGTGTAAAGCAAACTATGCCTGGAAATCAGCCCCCACCTAAGCACTCCCTAGTACAAGGGACCTGAACACCCTGGCAACAGGCCATGTGTGTACAGCAGGAGGTCAGCGGCAAGCTAGAGAATATCCTGAGATTGCCACAAAGGGACTGAAAGTCTGCTTCCGTTTCCAGCATCCTATCTTTGTGAAGTAGGGTTTTCTGCAGTGACAACAACCAAAATGAGATTATAGAGTAGACTGGACGTAAGCAACACGCTTCAGGTGCCGCCGTCTCGATGGGAGTGTCTAATTGCAGGAAAGCAAGCTCATGGCTCCCACTGCTTCAGCATTACGGTAGTTGTCTAATATTTCATTCTATATCACAATGTGATAATAATAGAAATAAAGTACACAATAAATCGAACGTGTGCTTGAATCAGCCCAAAACCATCTCCTGGCTCTGGTCTGTGGAAAACCTTTCTTTCACAAAACTGGTCTCTGGTGCCAAAAAGGTTGGGGATGGCTGCCCTTACAGATAGTGAAGCTTGTACCTTTTCTCACTAATAGAGCTCCCAAGCTCACAGACTCTAAAAGATCCAGTTTGGATTTATTTCCATAGCACGTGCAACCAGTTTAGAGTGGGTAACTGCGGCAGTAGTGACCAGTCTATGTGTGCGGTTCAGAAGTCAGTATCTATTTTCACAAGTATAGCACGTGCTGATACAAGCTCACTACTGGTTTTATGGCAGTACACACTCCAAGGCACATGCCAACTGAATCACATGCAGACACCGGACAGCGACAGAACACCCAGGCTTCCGTCACACAATGAGCGAAGGTAGAGGGGCCCAAAATGCCTTTGAAAAAAATAAGTGCCTTAAAAACCAACTCTAGCCCGCATGCTCAGTCACTTCAGTCGTGTCTGACTCTGCAGCCCCACGGGCTGTGGTTCCCCGGGCTGCTCGGTCCATGAGACTCTCCAGGCAAGAATGCTGGAGTAGATTGCCATTTCCTTCTCCAACTCTAGCATGCTGCTGCTACTGCTGCTAAGCCGCTTCAGTCATATCCGACTCTGTGAGACCCCAGAGACTGCAGCCCATCAGGCTTCCCATCCCTGGGATTCTCCAGGCCAAGAATGCTGGAGTGGATTGCCATTTCCTTCTCCAACTCTAGCATAGATGCTCTTTATTTTCAGTTTGAGGATATTGATTATGACCAAAAAGAAAAAAAATTTAAATCTATTTCGCAGAGAAACTGATCTAAACGTTAAGGAAGCTGCTGTTGATTATCAGGGAGGGGCAATTCCCCATTCTGTTTCCACCTTTTAGCAATGTCAGAGCACCGTGGCCAAGAGTTTCTTAGCACCACGCCCTAGGAACCATGATTGAGGCTTTTCCAACATCCCCAGTCTCTATGGCATCCGTATTCTATAAACAGGGTTTAGTCACTCAGTCCTTTGGCTCTTTAATAATATAGTTGGCGAGGTTGCTATTGGCTGCTCACAAACAAATCCGTCTTTTTGAAAAACACATCTGTTGACTTAGGATGGTCTTTTCATGTTGGATTTTCATGTTTATCACTTTTTAACAGATAATCACAGCCTGGGCACCCCTTTCAAAAACACATCTGAGCATCAACATTCACAAGGAATCAATTTTATTAAGTCAGTTGGGAGAACACAAGACCTAATGATGTCAACCAGAACCCCCAGGCCTGGTTAGGAGAGGTCATTAGACCATCAAATAATCAGGGACACTGGCTGATCACAAATACCAGCCAGAACTACCCAGATGTTATCCTGGCTCATATGACAGCCAGCTACCCATTACTGTCCAGTTCTTGGCCAGAATATCTTTAAGAATAGACTCTAACTTCCATAAGTCACCATAATGGATATTTATTTTTTTCAGTTTCAGAAGAATAAAACACTGAATGAGTACTCTAACTCCAGACAATATACACCCTATAGGATTTTTATTCTATAAAACTGTACATTATAGGAATTTGGTCACCATATAAAAATTACCAGACTATTAAAATGTGTATTTTATTTACATTTCTACTGTTGTATTTAAGATTTTTAAGAAATAAAAATACTTAAAATTGGAGATTTATTGCCAACATCCATTGGATCATCAAAAAAGCAAGAGATTTCCAGAAAAACATCTACTTCTGCTTTATTGACTATGCCAAAGCCTTTGACTGTGTGGATCACAACAAACTGTGGAAAATTCTTCAAGAGATGGAAATACCAGACCATCTGACCTGCCTCTTGAGAAATCTGTATGCAGGTCAGGAAGCAACAGTTAGAACTGGACATGGAACAACAGACTGGTTCTAAATAGGGAAAGGAGTACAATAAGGCTGTATATTGTCACCCTGCTTATTTAACTTATATGTAGAGTACATCATGAGAAATGCCAGGCTGGATGAAGCACAGGCTGGAATCAAGATTGCCAGGAGAAATATGAATAACCTCAGATATACAGATGATACCACACTTATGGCAGAAAGCAAAGAAGAACTAAAGAGACTCTTGATGAAAGTGAAAGAGGAGAGTGAAAAAGTTGGCTTAAAACTCAGCATTCAGAAAACGAAGATTGTAGCATCTGGTCTCTCACTTCATGGGAAATAGATGGGGAAACAGTGGAAACAGTGACAGACTTTATTTTTTTGGAGCTCCAAAATTACTGTAGATGGTGACTACAGCCATGAAATTAAAAGACTTCTTGGAAGACAATTTATGACCAAACTAGACAGCATATTATAAAGCAGAGACATTACTTGGCCAACAAAGGTCCATCTAGTCAAAGCTATGGTTTTTCCAGTAGTCATGTATGGATGTGAGAGCTGGACTATAAAGAAATCTGAGCACCGAAGAATTGATACTTTTGAACTGTGGTGTTGGAGAAGACTCTTTAGAGTCCCTTGGACAACAAGGAGATCCAACCAGTCCATCCCAAAGGAGATCAGTCCTGGGTGTTCATTGGAAGGACTGATGCTGAAGCTGAAACTCCAATATGGCCACCTGATGTGAAGAGCTGACTCATTTGCAAAGACCCTGATGCTGGGAAAGATTGAGGGCAGAAGGAGAAGTGGACAACAAAGGATGAGATCGTTGGATGGCATCACTGACTCAATGGACATGAGCTTGAGTAAACGCTAGGGGTTGGTGATGGACAGGGAGGCCTGGTGTGCTGCAGTCCATGGGGTCGCAAAGAGTAGGACATGACTGAGACACTGAACTGAACTGAAATTGGAGATTCACTTCTAATATGTTTATTTAGATAATCTTTTGTTCTTTTCTGCACAGATTGTCACACGTCACATCATGTAGTTGCTCAGTCAGTCTGACTCTGCCACCCATGGTCTGCCAGGCTCCACTGCCCATGGCATTCTCCAGGCAAGAATTCTGGAGCGGGTTGCCAGTTCCTTCTCCAGGGGATCTTCCCAACCCAGGGATTGAAGCCAGGTCTCCCACGTTGCAGGCAGATTCTTTACCACCTGAGCCACCAGAGAAGCCTGCACAGATTACAGGCATATCTATATTTTGCTGTATTTTGCTTTACTGCATTTCACAGATATTGCCCTTTTCTTTTTTTTAAGTTAGAGTTTGAAGCCTGTGGCAACATTGAGTGGAGTAAGTCTATTGACGCTATTTTTCCGATAGCCTTTACTCACTTCATGTGTCTGTCAGATTTTGGTAATTCTTGCAATATACTAAGCTTTCTTATTATTATTATATTCTTTATAATGCTCTGTGATTAATGATCTTTGATGTTATTGTTGCAAAGTTTATGACTCACTGAAGTGTCAGATAGAACTTTTTAGCAATGATGTATTTTTAAAATTAAGATATGCACATTGTTTTTTTGGATAATGGTATTGCACACTTAATAGACTACAGTGTAAATCTAACTTTTGTATGAACTGGGAAACCAAAAATTTGTGCAACTTGCTTTACTGCAGTAGTCTGGAACGGAGCCCCCACTATCTCCGAGGTATGCCTGCCTGTATTTCAGTATTGTATTGTTTCATAAAATGAAAGTGAAAACAGGGAAGCAAATGTCATTTAACTTTATGAATAAATTTTATCAAATAAGCTTACAACACCTTAAATTATTAAGAATATGTAGGAGTGATGACATGAAAATGTTGAATTCATCATTTTGCAGAATATGACAACTGAATGAGGCATTGTGGGTGCACACCCCATGATTATAGCTGCCTAAGACTAACCCTGCAAGGAAATGGCGTGGTTTCTTCTTCCATGAAAAAGTGTTGCTTATTATCCTCCTCACCTGCATTTTGAACTTCCTGAGTCTTTTTCAGGACTGCTCCTCTGTCCATATTGTGATGCCCTTTTAAAAAATATTTATTTATCATTTATTTGGCTGCATTGGCTCTGAGTCTCAGCACAGGGGATCTTCTGTTGGGCAAGCGTTAGGCTTCTCTCAGTTGTAGCAGATAGGCCTCGTGGCCTCTCGGTATGTGGGATCTTACTTCCCTGCCCAGGGGTCAAACCAGCGTCCCCTGCATTGGAAGGCACATTCTTAACTACTGGACCACCAGGGAAGTCCCTATGATGCCCTTCTATTTCATTCTGAGAAGCATTAAGATCTGGAGTGGAAGGATGCCTGACTTCCCCAGGTGAGCGAACACACCCACAACAAAGGTGGTTCCAGGGCTTTATCATCCCCTAAACCAGTGCTTCCCAGCTTCTACCCTCAACTATATGAAGATAACAATGACCAAGGTACTTGTTAAAAATACTAATTCCCAACTTTTGCCTCTCAAGTGTCTAGTTCAGTAAGCTTCTGGTGGGAACCAGGGAGCTCTCATTTTGATAAGCTGCCAGTATACTGTTATTATCAGGGCAGTTTAGGAAATGTGGAGTTAAAGTAGGTTTTTTTGCACATTGCAGTTCAAGGACCCTCTTTTAAGAATCAGGACCACTGAAGGAGGCTGTGTAGATTGCATTCCTCCAGCCGTGCTGGCTAGGAGGAGGTCTCCAGCAGGAGTGCGTGGAAAGGAAGAAATTTCACTCACTAAGAATGGTCTTTAATGTGGTTTCACTTGACTTCATATAGCAAGAGTCTTATATAACACAGTAGCAGATCGAAACTTATCTTTAACATTTTAAAATTGCTTCCCCAAGTGGTAAAATCACCTTGATTTTGGGGAAACTGTTGACTGGAGATGGCATAGCTGCAATCAATTCTTTATAAAGCCTATTATCTTGTCACAAAGATTAAATCCAGCTATGATTTGTTGTTCATCTATGGTCATTAGAAAATGACCATTTCTGAAGGTGAAAGGATACTCATTTTATTTATTAAATGTTGTTTAATAAATTCACTTTATTCAATTATACACAATGAAGTTTTAGTCTTCTGAAGCAATTCTTTTCCACCTAGGATTTGCCTCCAGAAAACTGGGTTATGGATAGATGACTGCTGATTTTTCATGTGTCTTGAATGGACTTAGGTCATCACTGCAAACTCTCCTTACTAATGTCAAACGTCTTGTGACATAAATGTCCCAAGAATCGTGTTAATGATGCGCTTTCAGTTTCTTTGGGCCTGGCTGTTGTTGTTGATATTTAGTAGCTAAGTGTCTCTTTGTGACCCCATGGACTGTAGCCCACCAGGCTCCTCTGTCCCTGAGATTTCCTAGGCAAGAATACTGGAGTGGGTTGCCATTTCCTTCTCTAGGAGATCCTCCTGACCCAGAGATCAAACCTAGGTCTCCTACATTGGCAGGTGGATTCTTCACCACTGAGTCACCAGGGAAGCTGGACCTTGGGCATGGAAGTCAATAAAGTGGGTCTCCTCTTGAAACAAAAACACCTGATGATAGGCAAGTTTCCACACATGGTGAAAGGGCTGACTCAAGCAACAGGAATGACACACCAGGTGGGGGATGACTTCTCAAAGGGAGAAGCTTAAGCTACACCCAGACAAGGTGCGTCACTGTCACCAAAGGAAGGGAATAGACGCAGGCCAACTGCCAGATGACGTTCTGTCTCCAGGCACCGTTTACCTGTCTACCTGCTTCCTTGTATTTAAAGTGACCCAGAGAACACTTCTGGTTAAAAAAGACTCTCTCTTTTAATTGCAAAACCAAACATCTACATACCTCTATCTCTGTATCCTTCTCTTCTCAGATAACTTGGCCAGAATTTTAATTGCCATTGCACACTGTGGTAGCCTGTGTGGAGGGAGGGCGGGCAGTAGAAGACCAGGGAGCTGATGCAGATAATACAGAGCCTGGCCCCTGGTTTTCACTCACTCAGCCCTTGTGTTCTATACTGGAGAGAAAGCAAATCAGCGCTCTAATAATAAAAGCAAATCCCCAAAGTGCGGAATTCATAACAACATAATATTGCAAAAAACTAGGATTTACGTTTCGAAAGTGTTCAAAAGTGATCTGGCGCCTTTTTTTGTTGGTTTAAAGAGTTGGCCAGGAGAACCTATGGAAGGGTTTTTGTTAAGAGGTTTGCTGGGCTAACGACCTCCCTTTTTTAAGTTCACAATATAAAGACATATCATCTCAGACCTTAGTGGGTGGGGGTGGGGAGGAGTGAAATCATGCGAGCCCATGCTTAGTGTCAGGGTTCAGGTAAGAATTCAAAGTTTAGAATAAGTCCATAAACATTTGGAATCTCCCAAATCGGCCTGGCTGGGTGGCAAGAAAGGCTCTCACGAGACTTTTTGGAGTTATTTCCTGCTCTCGGCAGGACATCCATGTATAAATATCTTTCCCCGGTATGTCTCCACTTTTATTTCCAGGTGGAATGGGATGTGGAGGTATGATCAGAGTGCAAAATGAGAAAACACACTTCATGTGTTTTAGTATTAGACGACTATTTCCATAACTTCACTCGTAGGCCTTCAGTAGTCAATGAGATCTATCTGGTGATTTGCTTAAAATGTAATTTTCATAGAGCTCTCTACTTATGTACAGATTTGTATGTATATATTTATGTATGAACACACAGCAAATATATAGACAAATATAAACACCCACATGTATATATATATATACACATAAATACACATTTACTTATTTACTATTTTATGTAAAATAAGAAAGAGTGTGAAGCACTGTGTTCAGAGATAAAGACGCAAAAGTGCTACAGTCTTTTTGTGTATCAGGAGAAAAACATGTGGTAGTACAATATATGAGGAGATATGATTTTACCTTTAGTAAAACTCTCTCTAGGAAATTATAAGGCAGATTTTAAAGACTTCTTTCCCAGTGTGTCCAAAACACCAATATATCAACTGGCTTAATGGAGTAAAACATAGATTAAAAATAGCATTTTAAATCTCAATATTTCTCCGCAGTAAGGAGCACATGGTTAGAACCATAACAAACTGCAAATACTAACATTTTTGGTTTACAGGGAAAGTTGGAAACTTACACCAGAAGTTTCAAAGCCTGACTTCTGAATGCTGAGCCTTTGCCAATATACAACATTTATTTTTGGCTCCATGTGTGCTTACAGAGTTTGCTTATACCAAGTTTTATGTAGTCTTTGATTTTTATCCAAAAGATTTATTCAACACCCCTAATGAGCTCCCTTTTCAGACAGGCTAGTGGCCTCTTGATAGGGGCTGAAATGTTTGCACCAGTCTAGCTCATTTTAAATAAACATATAAAACCAGGGATGGCAATGGAGAGAATACACAGGAACCCAGGGTTGGGGCCTCATGTCACAGCAGGAATGATTCATCAGTAAGGCAGTCAGAGTTCCCAGGGTAAATAATTTCCATTTCACCACTGGACTGGAAGATAAGGTTAGAGATAACTTTTAAAAAATTAAGTTTTAGACTTACGGACTTAGAGAACAAACTTACGGTTGCCAGGGAGGAAGCATGGGAGGAAAGGATAGCTAGGAGTTTGGGATGGATGTGTACACACTGCTTCACTTAAAATGGGTAACCAACAAGCACCTACTGTGCAGTACAGAGAACTCTGCTCAACGTTATGTGACAGGCTGGATGGGAGAGGAGTTTGGGGGAGAATGGATACATGGATATGTATGGCTGAGTCCCTTTGCTGTCCATCCAAAATTATCACAATGTTGTTAATTGGCTACAATCCAATATAAAATAAAATTTTTAATTAAAATTTCCTACATCTTACATTTGGTAACATCTTAGAAATATATATGTATTAAACTCTATTTTTCCTAGTCCCTAAAATACTTGGGGTAGGAAAGAACTTACAAGTGAAGGAAAACTCCCCATGAGGATAAGAGATTAAAAATTTTGATTATGAAGCCAAATCATATCTAGTTAATGGAGGACAAAGAACTTTCTTACGAAAAGGCAAAAAATAACCAAACTCTTATTTTATTTTAAATCTACTGAGTCCAGTGATTGAGTTTTTCTAGGGATAAGTCTAAAAGACCCTATACTTCTTGAATTTAATAAACAGTTAGTGAATAGTAGGTTGTGGTTAATAATTTATTCAACAAATATATCAAAGAAGTTCAAAAACAAGCAATCATGCTAATTTAGTTTATTATCCAAAAGGTGTGGGGCTTATTATTCAAAGTAATGATTTCAGTTTAGATATGAATCAGACCTCAGAATGTGTAACCCATCTATTAGACATGAGGGAGGTTGTACACAAGTTCTGGCCCATCATTCAGTCATCAGCTACTAGTAATCTTATTTCTGTGGCAAGTACCATGCTAGGGAATGGGTATGTAGAAATGGAAAGCTGAAACTAAGTCACTCATGGTCCAGTGAGTGTCAGAATATGTAAAAGGTTATTGTGATATACCACGACAAGGGCCATGTCTCCACAAGTGCCAGGCACTCTAAGGAAACATGGGAGTCACAAGATAGCAATCACCTCAAAGAACTGGGAAAGGCCCCGAGGATGAGGTGACCTTTGAGTTGGGTCTTGGAGGATGAGCAGGTGTGTTTCTGATGATGGAAGAGCTGGTCGTTCTAGGCAAGGGAACTGCCTGTGCCAAGACGTGGAGTCTTAAAACCAGCAGATCTTTTAAGAAAAGCTGAATGTTACTGAAGTATGTTGAATTTGTACATGAGTACAAGGGCAGAAGATAGGATACACGGGAAAATTCTCTCATGGTTTTCCTGTATCATCCTCATCTGTTCATTCAGTTTATAAAATAAGACTAAATGATCCCTGAGGTTCAACATTTTATGAGCCTATGAAAGGGAAAAGAATCCGATCTGAGTTGGAAAAAAGAGCTTGAGGGTGAATAAGGGTGTGGGATTGTTTCCATGAAAGTGAGGATTTGCAGCTGTCTCACACTAACTACATGGATTAAAAAAGAAAAAGAAAAAGAAGAGACATTTTTCTGTTCTTAGTACATATTGACATATGCCTCCAGCACTGTTTGGAAAGGAAAGAAGATGACAATTTTCCTTCCCAATTACAGATACATTTTTTTTTAAGTTTTCATTTTTCTTTTATTAGACTCCGTCTGCAAATGGAAAGGTTTTGTCCTGGTCTCATTCTTAGGCAGAAAAGTACGTGTTTTACAACTAGGCAATTGACTTCTAAGAACCAGTTTTCTGTCATGTCCAGACAGGCACATAAACAGGGAACCAGGGCCCAAGTTCTGGGCAGCACTGCTCTGGATCAAGGTTCCTTGTGGACTTCAGAAACTAAAACTGGACCTCAGGTTACTGGGATGAGAGAAAAAACCTGGAAACCTGATAGGCTGTTGAGAAATGAAAGAGACAGAGATAACTATTTCCCATGTGGTACATAATCTCAATGAAAAACATAGAAGTTGAAAAAATAAATTAGCTTGTCAAAGCCAACGATATGGAATTTTTCTCACACATCTCATTGAAAATTACCATGAGCACTTATATTCACGAGGAGAGAAATGAGTCTGTTGTTTATTTAAATAATTGAAATTTAATGCAAAACCACAGGGACTTAGTTTAAACTTAAGCAGTAGGAAAAGATGATTACTTTTCCAAATGATAGTCCCTGAGAATATAGTTTTACAAGTAATGGAAATCAGAAAAAAAATTTTTTATTCTGATCTTTTAAAACTTGAAGTGTATCTATTTTTTAAAATTTTAGTATCCTAAGTCCTGAAGAATACCTGAGATGTTTCGCTTCTCTGAGATTCATAATTAAAGACTACTGATGACATAAGCAATTTCATCCTAATTCTCCCTGTACTCTCAGATAGGAAACGTCTGCATTTCCCTGTTCTCATGCCTTTCAGAGTATGCTTCATTCACACTTTCATCCGCCCAAAGCTTCAGTTCAGTTCAAGTGCTCAGTCGTGTCTAACTCTTTGTGACCCCATGGACAGCAGCACGCCAGGCCTCCCTATCCATCACCAACTCCTGGAGCTTGTGCAAACTCATGTCCATCTCATCCTCTGTCATCCCCTTCTCAACCCAAAGCTAAGCCACCTTTAAAAACTTTTAGAATTTTAATTAGTTTTGGCTGTGCTGGGTCTTCATTGCCGTGCATAGGCTTTAGTAGTTGGGGCACACAGGGTTAGGTGCCCCTTGGCATGTGAGCTCTTCCTGGATCAGGAAAAGAACCCATGTCCCCTGCATTGGCAGGAGGATTCTTAACCCCTGAACCACTAGAGAAGCCTGCTTAGGCATCTTTTAAGATCAAATTCAAACCATCTCCCCTGTAAAATGTCCATTTGATCATCTCTGCTTGAACAGTTGTTTTCTGCTCAGAAATTCTTCATTGCCTATTACCCATCACTTAACTGGCAATTAACCCTGTGCTTGCTTTCTTTATGATCCTGAATCTTGTGTTGTCAACTCTCAGCACGAGCAGGTGTTTGTGTCTAACTTCCTCAACAGGGTTCATTGCTCCTTGAGGACAGGGACCTTTTCTTTTGGCACCTTTACAGAATTGAGTTCAGTAAATATTTGGTAATTTGAATAATTGGTTAATTCACCAAACATTTACCAGGCAGCCACCAAGTGAAATGAACTAACATGGACCCATGTCTTTTTCCAGCTTTGTCATGAAGGCTGACAGTAAATCCACAGTCAGTAAAATGTAAAGATCTTAACCCTTATACGAGAGTTGCTTATTTCTACAAATGAAGAACTCTGGTCCTGACTTCATTTTTGTTGGTGATTCCCTCAGGCCTCACATGGACCCTCCAGGTCCACATTATGCTTATTTCCCGCAGTCCTGCTGACATGAGCTGTCTTTTCTCTACAGTCCCTACAAAAATCTCATTTCACTTGGTTGGCTCTGATTGGATGATGAGAAAGTTTCTACTCCTCCCCGTGTTTAAGTGATGGGACAGAATGAAAGAAGTGGATAGGTTTGGGAGGTATTGATTAAAAAAACAAAAATAAAAACAAAAACTATTGTTCTGTTGACAGAAAAACAAACCATTGCTCTGTTACCAGGACAAATGTAAATTAATATGAGTAACAAAATAACATATATCCACTATAACTTTCTTGCTCACTATGCAAAAATTTAAACTATTCTCTAATGTAATGAAATTAATGGATTTTCCTTTAAAAAGAAAAGAAACAACTATGTGTCTTTTCTAAAATTTTCTCTTAGTATTCACAAAACCCCAAAACACAACAGGAATAAGAAAAAATGTATCAGTTTTGAGATGCTCTCAAATATGGAACACAAAAATATTGGTGTTTTTTCTTTGTAGCAATTTAACTTGTTTATTAAAATTCACTCAGGGCAACACTACCATCAGTTAAAAGGCAGACTGTTTCAGGATAAGAGAAAAAAATTCAATACCATAGCCATTAGCTACAAGTCACTATTCATATACAAATTACAATTAAATACAGTTAAAAATTCAATAGCATTCACACTCATCACATTGCAAGTATTCAGTGGCCACATGTGGCTAACAGGTTGGACAGTGCAGATGAAGACTATTTCCATAGTGGCAGGACAGTCTGTGTACAACAATGATTTAAACTATGATACTTACATCCAGAATTTTATCACAGGTTTAGGACAACTAAATCACAGATTTAGGACAACTTAAACAGGTAAAAGTGAATTCTGAACCAGTTACAAAGAAAGACTTGGGAATTTTTACTTTTATCTGCTTAGGATCTAGATGACTCCCAGTTTTCTGAGGTTGGCTGGATGCCTTTCACTGGCTATTGTTAATTGTCCCATCCTGGTGCAACAGCTAAGTCCTTTGTGGCTGGACCCTAGAATCTCCAGTGAGCAGTCAGTATTCATTCATCTCTATCTCCTACTGGAATAGAAAGTGAAAGTGAAGTCGCTCAGTAGTGTCCAACCCTTTGCGATCCCATGGACTGTACTCTACCAGGCTTCTCTGTCCAAGGGATTTTCCAGGCAAGATTACTGGAGTAGGTTGCCATTTCCTTCCATTCCCTCAACTCATCTTTATCACTGATTTGCTTTGCTGAAGCTGCCATTTTGCACATATGTAGTTGGAGCCAGTTATTTGCTCCTGGGGCTTCCCAGGTGGTGCTAGTAGTGAAGAACCCACCTGCCAATGCAAGAGACAAAAGGGATGTGGGTTTGACCCCTGGGCTGGGAAGATCCCCTGGAGGAGGGCATGGCAACCTGCACCAGTATTCTTGCCTGGAGAATCCCATGGACAGGGGACCCTGGCGGGCTACAGTCCATGGGGTTGCAAAGAGGTGAACACGATGGTAGTGACTTAGCAGGCACGCACTGCTGCTGGGACCACAGGTACACGGTGGCTCTTCCCACTGCCACCATGGGCAGCACAGCTTTCCCACTGAATCTTTTTCTTTCTTGTGGAGATATAATTGAGGTACAACATTGTGTAAGTTTGGGGGGTACAACAGTGCTGATTTGATACATTTCTGTGTTGCCTCCCTAGCCTCAGCTCACACTTCAATCACATGACACAATTATCACTTTTGTGTGTGTGTGGTGAAAGCAATTAAGACCTTGTCTCTTAGTAACTTTGAAGTTTATAAATACAGTGTTGTTGCCAATAACACATTGAATCTTTTTGAAAGTGGCAGAAACAGAAAAATCAGATCAAGAGCATACACTTGGATAACTCTGGTCCCCTTTGTGCTTCTGGGCTCTTTAGGGGACGAGGAATGCCAGGGATCTCTGTGTAGATTTTCATACCCCAGACCAGGGCTTTGTGGTTGCTTTCCAGAGAGTGAGAAAGAAGAGCAAAGGAGAATACACTTTATCCAAGAGAATCCCTTATTATTTGCCTGGGCGGGTGAGGGCTGGCTGAGGAGTGCAATCAAGCCCTGGAAGACTAGGAGCATGCTTTTGTGGTCAGTCAGTGCCTATATTTTTCCAATCCAACAGTCCAACCTACCAGTCCTGGATTCTTCTAGGTCGGCTTTTCCTTAGGAGCCCAATATTTCTTTCTCGTTCAAATCACCTGAGTCCCTAAGGACAAAGCCTTTGCATGCTTCACCGATAGTACGCTTCCTGGCACCTGGTGACATTGAAACACTTGGGACCTTCTGCTGTCACAGATTTGCCTTTGAGAGCTCTCACTGTACCGGTTTACATTTTCAGTCATCCCATTCAAATGTGTCAATGTCCTTATAAAGTGACCGCTTGAAGCATTTCCAAAAGTAACTTAACTCTTTTTATTTGAAAATATAGGATACAGAAAAAGGCAGATTTTCCATAATTGAATAAATTAAAATCATTTAAAAGGGATTTTGTATAACAGCTTCACTGAGCTGTAATTGACTAGCACTAGTCATTGTAATTGACTAGTTCTACAGCTTGATAAGTTTTGACATACATGGAAACTTCACCACAATCAAGTTTCCTTGTGCCTTTGTCATCTCTGACTCTTTTTCTCTCTACTCTCCTCCAGCTTACCCCCTTCCCAGTCCCCAGATAACCACTGTTCTGCTTTCTGTCATTATAAATTAATTTGTATTTTCTTGAGTTTTATATAAATAGAATTATACAGTGTCTAGTCTTTGTGTGTGTGTGTGTGGGTGGGTGAGAGTCTGGCTTCTTTCATTCAGCATAAGTATTTTGACATTCACACATGTTGTACGAGAAAATAGCTCATTTTTTAAAAATTGCTGAAAAGTATTCAATTGTATGGTTATGTTACAATTTCTATACCCACTCACCTGGCAATGGATATCAGTTATTTCTAGCTTTTGCCTGTTATAAATAAGCATGCTATGAGCATTCATGTACCAATCTTTGTATAGCCACATTCTTTTGTTTAAATGCCTGGAAGTGTGTTTTCCTGAAAGTTTTACTTATGTTTTAGGTTCAAAGGATTGTTTAACAAAAGAAACCACTCTCATCACATCCAACAAACAAATGTGATATTTAATAGAGGATTACTTGACTTAATTGCAATATACAGTCATTAAGAGAAGAGAAATAAAAACAATAGAGAAAAGTAACAGTATATACATCACCAAATTGGGCTGAACAACATTCAGAGTTAAAGAGCCCTGGGAAGTCCCTGGTTAACAGCAATGTGGAGTTCCAATTGGGAAATGTCCTGGGCAATGTGTTGACATCATGACAGACTTCAAATTGCAGTTTGGGGCACTCATGCTTATAATCCCGGGCTGAAAGCTGGTATCGTCATCAGTTTGTACGCAAAAATGCAGTGGGTTTTTTTTTAACTTTTACAGTGCTGTTTGTTCCACCTTGTGAGTTGCAGGATTTTATTAGCCCCTGGGAGACTGGACAGACCCCTGGGAGCTCAAGAATTCCAAGACACACTCCCTTTCTCTTCTAAAGTGCTGCCTGACTTGCTACACTTGCATGCAGGCATGGAATCTGGGTCAGAAGCCTGCTTTCCTGCTTCTGAAGCCTGAACAAGACTTCCTCCATTTAAAATTCCCTAACAGAGTGGAATGGCTGAGTCAAATGGAAGGTATATGTTTAACTATTTAAGAGATTACCACACTGTTTTCCAAAGCGTTTGCACCATTTTACATTCCCATTAGTAGTGTGTTAGAATTCTAGTTGCGCAACATCTTTGCCAACGTGTAGTATGGTTAATCTTTTGAATTTTAGCCATTTTTATAGGTGTGAGGAGTTGACTCATTGGAAAAGACTTTGATGCTGGGAGGGATTGGGGGCAGGAGGAGAAGGGGACGACAGAGGATGAGATGGCTGGATGGCATCACTGACTTGATGGACATGAGTCTGAGTGAACTCCGGGAGTTGGTGATGGACAGGGAGGCCTGGCGTGCTGCGATTCATGGGGTCACAAAGAATCAGACACGACTGAGCAACTGAACTGAACTGAACTGATAGGTGTGAGGTGGTATCTTATTATGTCTTAATTTGCATTTCTGCATTGACTAATTATTTTGAGCAAACTTTTATGTGCTTATTTGCTGTTCGTGTATCTTCTTTGAAGTGCCTATTCAAATTTTTTGCCCATTTAAAATTTTTTTTCCAGTTTTATTGAAATAAAATTAATATGTAACATTGTGTAAGTTTAAGGGGTTCAATGTGATGATTTGCTCCCTGTCTACACTGTGAAATGCTTACTGTAAAAAGGATAGTTATATCCTTGACTTGCTTCTGACCTTTGGGAAAAAACTTTCAATCTTTCATCACTGAGTATGACATTAGCTATAGTTTTTGTAGATGCCCTTTATCAAGTGAAGAAGTTCCAGTCCATTTCCAGTTTGCTGAGAGGTTTTTTTTTTTTAATCAGAAATGGATATTGGATTTTGTCAAATGATTTTCTGTATCTATTGAGATGACAGTAACAGGTTTTTTTCAGGGCTTCTCAGGTGGCATAGTGGTAAAGAATCTGCCTGCCCATGCAGGAGACACAAGTTTGATCCGTGACCCAGGAAGATCCCACGTGTCAAGGAGCCACTAAACCTGTGGGTCACAACTGTTTAGCTTGTGCTCTACAGCCAGGAAGCCACAACTGCTGAAGCCCACATGGCCTGAAGCGGGTGCTCAGCAACAAGAGAAGCTACCACAATGAGAAGCCTGCACTGAAACTGGAGAGCAGGCCCCAGTCACCACAACTAGAGAAAAGCCTGCACAGCAATGAAGACCCAACACAGCCAATAAATAAATGAATAAAATTATTTTTTTAAAAGAGAGGGTTTGTTTTTTCTTTTCATTCCAATACTATGGTGAATTACACCACTGATTCTTAATTATTAAAAAAGCTTGCCTACCTGGGGTAAATAGGGATTTTTTTGTCATTTAATTTTTATTTTATGTTAGAATTGATTGAGTTTTTAAAACAGAGAAATTAGTCAAGTTGGGTTTGAGTTTAATCTACTTGACTGTTATCACAGCACAGTGTATTAACTCATGAAAGATTTTTTTCTAACTAAGATTGTCTTCAAACACTCAAAACTTAATTCTTCAGAGTGAAATGACCTTGAAATAGATAAATTCGTAATGATCATTGGGTTGCCAAGGTTAAATGCAATGTGTTCTATTCTTCAGTCTTCTTAGAAATGAGAAAATATTTGAAGTGTCTACTTTTCACGAGTTGTTAGGCATTTCTGAACATACAATTTTTTCAGCCTAGGGCAAACTAATTTGCAAGATTCCGTACATTTACACAACTCTCTTCCCCCTTCTATTTTGTGAGAACATTGACTGGGAACCAGCATAAACCCATTCCCTTTGGAATCATTTTTCCTCCAAGGAGGCTGCAAGAACCCTGGTCTGGGTGATGCTGGCAGTCCACAGGTGGCGACATAAAAAGATTAAACAGTACTACCACCCATTAGCTACTGCTCCCAGAGAGATGCACGGGAAATATTCACTATCAAATTTCAGTTGAAACTCAGAGCTGGAGATGACTGTTCTCATCAGAAGGGAATTAAAAGACTCCCCCAGGCCTCAGAGGCAGTGAGGCTGACTGTACCACTGAGCAAGCTGCCAAAGTGAGAGGGCAAACAATGAGCTTCCTGGTTGGGGACACTGAGCCCACAGCCATCAGCTGTTTCGTTAACCAGTAAATCAGGCTAAGCAGGCTGGATGGAATCCAAGGCTTTGGAAGAAATGGCATGACCAAGACTTCATCCTCAAGGATGTTAACCAAGTACCTAAGCAAAGACTAGGAACATTTGCAGTACAATGGCTAACAGTGCAGGATTTCAGAATAGGGAGACAGTGTCCGAATATTGCCCACTCAATTTCTGACCTATGTCTCTTTCTATTTTCCTTCTGAGCCTCCTTCAGCTTTCTTGTTTGGGTTATTGAGAGGCAAGGTACAAAAGGCAACTAGCACATTACTAATGCATCAGTTCAGTTCAGTTGCTCAGTCATGTCCGATTCTTTGCAACCCCATGGACTGCAGCATGCCAGGCCTCACTGTCCATTACTCAAGCTCATGTCTATTGAGTTGGTGATGCCATCCAACCATCTCACCCTCAATCATCCCCTTCTCCTCCTGCCTTCAACCTTTCCCAGTGTCAGGGTCTTTTCCAGTGAGTCAGTTCCCCACATCAGGTGGTCCAAGTATTGGAGTTTCAGCATCAGTCCTTTCAGTGAATATTCAGGACTGATTTCCTTTAGGATGGACTGGTTGGATTGCCTTGCTGTCCACCCTCTCAAGAGTCTTCTCCAACACCACAGTTCAAAAGCATCAATTCTTTGGCACTCAGCTTTCTTTATAGTCCAACTCTCACATCCATACATGACTACTGGAGAAACCATAGCTTTGACTAAATGGACCTTTGTTGGCAAAGTAATGTCTCTGGTTTTTAATATGTTGTCTAGGTTGGTCACAACTTTTCTTCCAAGGAGTCTTTTAATTTCATGGCTGCAGTCACCATCTGCAGTGAGTTTGAGCCCCCCAAAATGAAGTCTGTCACTGTTTCCAATGGTTTCCCATCTATTTGCCATGAAGTGATAGGACCCCATCTATTTGCCATGAAGTGATAGGACCAGATGCCATGAACTTAGTTTTCTGAATGTTGAGCTTTAAGCCAACTTTTTCACTCTCCTCTTTCACTTTCACAAGAGGCTCTTTAGTTCTTTGCTTTCTGCCATAACGGTAGTGTCACCTGTGTATCTGAGGTTATTGATATTTCTCCTGGCAATCTTGAGTCTTCATCCAGCCCAGTATTTCTCCCTGCACGCATGCTAAGCTGCTTCAGTCATGTCCAACATAGTTGTAAAGGAGGAAGATGCCATTCATCACCAAAGTGACTTCTAGGGACAGATTTTGTTCCATAGGAATATTCTTTGTGTTGCCCAAGATTTCACTGGTTTATGTGTGGTGAGAATAGGGGTTGGTGTTGACTTGCTCTGCACCCTGCAGAAGCAGAACTTGGAATTCCCAAGGCGAACTAGGTGGAAAGGAGTAGAGAAGTGAATGTAAGCAAGAAAACCAGAGGTAAGAAGTAAGGCTGGTTGAAGGGCCAGTGAGAATCCCTGGGGTGAATGCACTGGCACTTCAACAGCAAGAATGACTGAAGTTTTAAGTAAAAATTTTATAAACCTTCCCCGTATATTGCACAGGTATGCAAAATTGAAACTTCATTTCTCTATAAGAACTAAATTTTGTGTGTCCTTTTTTTTAATAAACAGTGACAAAAATAATCTGACTCAGGGTTAGCTCAGTTAGGGTAAAACTCCATAGATGGTGGTGATCGTTCAATCATTTCCTGCATACTAAGTTGCTTCAGTCATGTCCATCCAACTCTTTGCAACCCTATGGACTGTAGTCCACCAGATCCCTCTGTCCATGGGATTTCCCAGGCCAGAATACTGGAGTGGGGGTTGTCATGCCCTCTTCCAGGGTATCTTCCTGACCCAGGGATTGAACCCACGTCTCTTATGTCTCCTGCATTGGCAGGTGGGCTCTTTACCACTAGTGCCACCTGAGATTTTGCCCTCACTCATTGCCTATGCTTCCTCAACTCTTTTCCTCCTTTCTGCCCAGGCAGTGACCTGAATTTCAGAATGAAGAGACTTTAACAATCATCCAGGTCAGGAGAAGAGGATGCTGGGTCCTCAGTCAGCCTGTGTCCGTCTCTGAAATGATGCTGAGCTTCACCCTCTCCCATCTGCCTCTGGATGTACCTGCTTATGCTCAAGGGACCACTGTTCTCCCAATAACCCTCCTGATGATCTGTTCCATGCAGGCCACTCTGGGTCCTGCTCACTGGGGTGGAGATCCCAGATTCCTTCACGTCCCCTGGCCTGGGTGTCATCCTCACCCTGCTCTCAGGGGCTGTCTTCGTTCTCTGTCTCTGTCCCCATGAAACCCTGGCGGCCCCTGAAGCTGCTCTTGGGCCAGCTGTATGGGCATCTCTCAGATTTTGCTGGTGCTACTTTCTCTAAGAGATGCACAGGCTTCCCAGGCTTTGCATTGAGAGGGAAGAGCTAGTCCTTTCCCACCTCGGGTTCTCTAAACCCTTTTTGGATTTCCAGTTGTCTTCACCACATGGACTCAGCCTCGGTGGGAAGTGAAGCACCAAACACTCACAGACTCACCCTCCGCCTCTTCGCTCCCCTTTGAAGTTCTTTCCCACGGCAGGAAAAGTCTTTCATCCTCTTCTTGTGTGGCTGATTATGGACTCTTCATCCTTCTCTTCACCATATATTGTTTGAGGGTAAACTTTATCTTTTTCTCCCTCGGGCTTTGGATGTTGATAATTAAAGCTCCGTTTTGTAATCGAGAAATCGTTTTTTTCCAGGTATTGTGGCTCTCAGCTCAATCTCTGCTATTCAAGGGCTTTTGAATAGTTTTTATCCAGCCTCCTTTTAAGTGAAAGGTACTACAGCTGCTTGAGTAGTGGGAGGAAAGATAATGGTAAAAGGAAATGTAAGGAAAAAATTCATATCTCAAGTATGAATATGAATAATTCATGTCTCAAATATTATTCACTACATTGATATGTGTTTTTAGATTGGTAGTACTATGCTGGGAGAAGGCAATGGCACCCCACTCCAGTACTCTTGCCTGGAAAATCCCATGGATGGAGGAGCCTGGTAGGCTGCAGTCCACGGGATCGTTAAGAGTTGGACACAACTGAGCAACTTCACTTTCACTTTTCACTTTCATGCATTGGAGAAGGAAATGGCAACCTACTCCAGTGTTCTTGCCTGGAGAATCCCAGGGACAGGGGAACCTGGTGGGCTGCAGTTTCTGGGGTCGCACAGAGTTGGACACGACTGAAGTGACTTAGCAGCAGCAGTACTGTGCTGGGTAATGTGCCATAAGCAACTCGAAAAATTAAAACAATATATCCTCAGTATCATTACATATCATCTCAAATATTTGATCTGAGATGTTTTATGAAGAAATAGAGGAAGAATTGAATTACAAGTCTAAGATGACAAGCCATGATAGAGAAGCAGTAGGACCCTAAAGCCCATGTTGACTTTCCTCCTCATATAAAAATCTGCATAAAAATTGAAAAAGACACATGTATCCCACTGTTCATTGCAGCACTATTTAAAATAGCTAGAACATGAAAGCAACTTAGATGTCCATTGACAGATGAATGGATAAAGAAGTTGTGGTATACATACACAATGGAATATTACTCAGCCATAAAAAAGAATGCATTTGAGTCCGTTCTAATTGGGTGGATGAACCTAGAACCTTTTATACAGAGTAAAGTGAGTCAGAATGAGAAAGATAAATATCGTATATGGAATCTAGAAGAATGGTACTGAAGAATTTATTTTCAGGGCAGCAGTGGAGAAATAAACATAGAGAATAGACTTACGGACATGGGGAGAGGTGAGGAGAGGGTGAGATGTATGGAAAGAGTAACATGGAAACTTACATTGCCATATGTAAAATAGATAGCCAATGGGAATTTGCTGTAAGGCTCAGGAAACTCAAACAGGGGCTCTGTATGAACCTAGAGGGGTGATATGGGGAGGGAGACGGGAGGGAGGTTCAAAAGGGAGAGGGATATATGTATACCTATGGCTGATTCATGTTGAGGTTTGACAGAAAACAACAAAATTCTGTAAAGCAATTATCCTTCAATAAAAAAATAAATAAATTTAATTTTAAAAATCTGCAGAAATGTGGGCTTGCATGGGGCCTGGACTGTGGGTTCCAGCTAATTTGATCTCAGAGAGTGAGCATATTCCAGCTGACATCTGGGTGAAAGAGGAAACGGTCAATAAAGGTTAGCTAATTATAGTAATGGTGGAAGTACAAATTGCAGTGCTAGGAAGGTTCTTGAAGAAGCCATTACACCGTGCCAACTGGGTGGGGAAGAACAGCAAGGCCAGTGCGGGGGGATCTCCTTAGCAATGCTTGCCCCAGGTGAGAGAAACCGAGACTGAGCCACCAACCCACCTTCGATCTCCTACAAATCATTACCTACGACATAAAACAGAGCTTCAGAGGACCTCAGTGTGGTCATTGATCAACGTCTGGTTTGCTGACCTTGCAAGCAGGTGCAGTCTCTGAGCATCTTTTGAGTTGCTCTGCTTGAGTACTTTTGGATCCTCTGTATATTAGAATAAGTATATTAGTCATGGTTCTTCAGAGAAACAGAATCAACAGGAGATATATATAGTAAATGTATAGAAGATATCATACATATATAATTAATATATAGAAGATATCACAGGATATATTATATACACATAGTTATATGTTAATTTTGTAATCTTAATATCCTGTATATATTCTATTATCCTCTTCCCTATTATCCTATTAAGATATCCTATTATCCTATATGTACTCCCTATATCAATTTCATATCTATATCTATGGTATCTCTGTATTTAGGTCTAGATTTATTTTGAAGAATTGGCTCATGTGATCGTGGGGCTAGGAGTCCAGAATCTGCAGGGCAGGCCAGCAGGCTGTAAATTCCAGCAGGAGTCGTTGCAGTCTTGAGTTCAAAGGCAGTCTGGAGACAGAATTTTTTGCTCTTTAGGGACCTCAGTCTTTCCTCTTAAGGCTTTCAATTAACTGGATGGAGCCCACCCACATTATTGAAGGTAATCTGCTTTTCTCAAAGTCTACTGAATTAAATGTTAATCACAGCTAAAAAAAAAAAAAAGTTGCCTTCATGGCAACAAGTAGACTGCTGTTTGACCCCACAACTGGATAACTTAGCCTGCTCAAGCAGACACGTAAAGTTAGCCACTAAAATAAGGGGTTTTGCTTTTATTTTCTTTCGAGGCAAAGACAGCAGAATTCATGACTGGCATATTATTTCATCAGCCAGGTTTGAATATCAATGGAAGGCTGCATGCATGCATGCTCAGTTGCTCAGTCATGTCTGACTCTTTGTGACCCTGTGGACTGTAGCCCACAAGACTCCTCTGTCCATGGGATTCTCCCGGCAAGAATACTGGAGCAGGTTGCTATCTCCTCCTCCAGGTGATCTTCCTGACTCAGGGATAGAACGTGGATCTCCCGCACTGGCAGACAGATTCTTTACTACTGCACCACCAGGGAAGCCCAAAGAAAAGATGGATGAGCCTCAAACTAAAGGATTTCGTGAGAAATTCTATGGACTCTGGACTCAAGCAGAGCTGCTTTGCAATTCAGAAAAATGTGACCCAGAACTGGGGAGAGAGGCATCCTGACTACCTCTGTGGGAAACCCAGCAAAGCCCCTGCCCTTCCGAGTGGTCAGCCTGGAAGTGCAAGGAAATGAATCCCTTGGCATGTGTATTAACCTTCTCACTGACAGCTCCAGTAGCAATGGCAATAAAGAGGTTATCTCCCAGGTGGGGTTTCATAAGACAGCGGCCGGAGTGGAGCTTGAGGAGAACAGGTGTTCCTGGGTGTATCCAGCAAGCCTTTAGGAATGTCTAGACATGACTGGGGGGAACGTTACTGGAGACAGGAATTTCTGTCTGGGCAAATGGAGACATGAGCCAGTGGAAGTCATATCCACAGGCTAGAAAGACCCAGAGACTTCTGACTTACACTCCTCTTACTTTACAGACTGAGAATTCAATTAGTCTCCAGGCAATTTTTGTGAATTTCATAGGAAGTCTTACAGGTATTGCTATCTATATTTTTCTACAAACTGTTTGAACTCTACCTGATCTTTAAAGTCAAGAGTCCAGAGCTCAGGATGAGCAAAAACATGCTTAATGCCTACCATATAGATGTATAGACGAGTGTGTTAATGTTGCACAAAATCTGGTCTTTGGTCAAACTGATGGCGTTGTTCTGGCATTGACTTAAAGCAGTAAGCTACCTAGCTGATAAGCAAGATATAGTGTAAAAGAACCATGAATTCAAATTCCGATATCACCTTGACACCTCTGTGACCCGGGTTAGTTATTTAACATTTAAAATCTTCATTTCTTCTTCTCCTTATGGGCCTGTTATGAGCTTTATCACATAGTAAGGACTCGACAAACAGTAGTTGTTAATGTCACTATTGTCTATTTCATCTACCACCCTTTCCATTTTTCCCCCTTACACTTCAACTGACATCTATTAAAGTAAGTGATAAGTATCGACTGTGATCCTTAACTCAGGTGGGCATTTGGAATGAGCAGGTATTTGTGAATATTGTTGGGAAGGGGCACCATTTTTATTTCTTTTTGGCTGTGCTGGGTCTTTAGTTGTGGTGCCTGGGCTTTTCACTGCAGTGGTTTCTCTTGTTGCTGAGCCCAGGCTCCAGGGCGCAGTGGGCTTTTTCAGCAGTTGTAGCATGTGGGCTCAGCAGTTGCAGCTTCCAGGCTCTAGAGCACAGAGTAGTTGTGGCCCCCGGGCTTAGTTGCTCTGTGGGATCTTCCCGGATTAGGGACAGAACCCGTGACTTTTGCATTGGCAGGTGATTCTTCACCACTGAGCCACTAGGGAAGCCTCAGGGACACCATTTTTGAATGTCACAATGAGTGGGGTGTTCCATGGGTATTTAGTGCCCAGAGATCAAGGATAACAGATGGTCTGTGGGTCAGACTTGCACTATGAATTAATTGTCCCACCCCCAAACACCATGAGTGCCGATTAGTGAGAACTGTTGTGTTTTGCTTTCTGCCTATTTTGAGTTAGAAATGAGAAGTGAGGTGGAAGAGGAGATGGGCCCAAGAAGAGGGGTTTTCAAGAGCTTACAGGTGACAGACAGTATTTCAATTGCTCTGAAATCACTATGCCTGGATTCCTCATAACAATCCAGTCATTAATTCCCATTTTACAGGTGAGGAAACTGAGGCACAGAGAAGTTAAGCACTTCCCAGGCTTATTCCCTACATAAGTGGGAGAGTCTGAATTCAAGCCCAGGCAGTCTGGCCCTAGAGGTCAATGCTCTTAGGCGGATCAGCTTTTCGCATTTGAGAGCCCTGCTTATTGGAGAGCTCCATCAGCTATTGTGAATAGACTGTTTTGTCTAAATCCTATGTTTTTTTAAAATAGCCCCTCAATTAGTCTGTATTGTAACTGATAATACAAACACAGCTTCTATGGATCAATTAGGAACTCCTTTTTCTGGATACCTAACTCATGTTGAGGGTTCCCCTGGTGGCTCAGATGGTAAAGAATCTGCCTGAAATGTGGGAGACCTGGGTTCGATCCCTGGGTTGGAAAGATCCCCTGGAGGAGGGCATGGCAACCCACTCCAGTAATCTTGCCTGGAGAATCCCCATGGCAGAGGAGCCTGGCGGGCTACAGTCCACAGGGTCACAAAGAGTCAGACACGACTGAGTGACTAAGTGCTGCACAGCACAACTCATATTGATCATTTATATTGGAAGAGGATCGTCTGTTACTCCCCCCACCACCATGTAGAACTCAGGTATTATGGACTCAAATGTTATTCCATACTTAAATGTAATGCACTTGAATCATCCCAAAGCCTTTTCCCCACCCATGCTGGTCCATAGAAAAACTGTTTTCTCTAAAATGGGTCCCTGGTGCTAAAAAGGTTGGAGACTACTGCAATACAGTGTAAGTAGTAGGATGATTAGTACCATTGTTTACAGAAACTTCTTAGGAACGACCCAGAAAAGTTGTCATCATTTGTGAAATCTGAGCACTAAACAACTTCTTACAGTGCGATTTTTGAACTATCATTCATTCATAAGTTGGTGATTATTCACGCAGACTCTGAAAAGTGACCAAGTGGCCAGGAACGAAATATCGAAAATAAACATGATCGGTTTTGTGGACAGCTGATCGGGTTCCTCTGTCTGTTCTGTTCAAGCTCTTGAAGCAAGTCTTTACAATGGCAAGACAGCCAATCATATACGCCGAATCTGAAAGCAAACATGGGTGCTGCTCAGCAAGTTAGATCCAGGTGAGATCCTTGTTAGTTTACCATCTCGCATGAATCTTGTTCACCATTTTTCTTTACAAAAATATTCTTTCTGCCAAAGAAGAGATAGAAAAATTTCCTTGCAGGGCCAGCATGCAAAATTACTCATTATCTCCTCAAGAAAACTTCATGTAACCCAAGAACAACTCTTATCTGTTTATTAAAAATCTCAAATTACCCTGGCTACAAGATCTGTGTTTATATGCATTTTGTCAGTATTTAGTATCTGCATCTAAATTTTAAAAAGAGGGGGATTAAGATAAGGTTTTATTAATTATGTATGACCCAAACACCAAAGACGCATCTCAAATTTTTACTAAAAGTTAAAGATCAGTTAAATAATTTTTATAGAACATTGGCTTTGAAGCACCACAGAACCTTCCTCAAAGCTGGATTATACTTCATAGAAAAATCTTTGGGTGTTTTTTTTTTTTTTAATTTGGTTGTAAAAATATTGTTGCCAAAATCCTGACAGCTCAAGAGGGAGTGCCCTCCTCTTTTCTTTTTCCAGCTATTGATGCACATTCGGGATATTGTTTTTATTGTTTCCTCATGGAAAATAAGCCCAATTTTATGCTTGAAAAATGATTACTTTTCAGGGAGATTACATTTGACTTGCAATTTTAGGAAGTACACACTTAAAAGAGTAGTACACTACTCTTCAGTAGTTAAAAAAAAAAACCTTAAACTTTTCTCCACAAAAAAATTTGCTTTGACTCTTGACACTGACATGCTTATTGATTATTACTTGTTTTTATTTGAAATGACCTTTTAAAGGACACATTCTTTGCAATTGTTAAAATATGTAAAATAAATATTTGTAAACTATAAAAAACCAAAATTATAATCTCCCACAAAACCACCACCCAGATGTAATTGTTATGCCTGTACTTTTTCTTATTACTTTCACACATACTCATGGACTCATTTTTTTTGAACTTTTTTTTTTTTGCTATTAAAAACAACAAAGATTTTTAAATCTGGTACATAAAATTCCTGATTCAAGTGCTTCAGGATGTCAGGAAGGTCTCCTCCACATGGTCATTTAGGATCTCAGATTTTTTGTTTTAAACTTTTTATTTTATATTTGAGGATAGCCAATTAACAAGGTTGTAATGGTTTCAGGCGGACTGCAATGGGACTCGGCCATACATATACATGTATCCATTCTCCCCAAACCCCTCTCCCATCCAGGCTGCCACATACCACTGAGCAGAGTCCCCTGTGCTGTACAGTAGGTCCTTGTGGGTTATCCATTCATACACACTCGTTTTGAAAAACAACTCAGATCACACTGTATATACAGTTTAGTATCTGGCTTTTCGGCTTAAAATTTTGTTATGAGCATCTTTCTATGTCATTAAATATCCTTTGGGAAAAAGCTTTCAAGCTCATATAGTATTTCATATAGAGCCACACCACATTTTATTTAAAAATTCTATTTATTTTTGATCTCTAATGTTTCTAATGTTCTGTTTCACTAATCAAAATGTGTCATGGAAGTCTTGAGTGAACTGGAGCTGGGGCTCAGAAGCTTCCAGATTGTTGGCAGGCAGAAAGAATCCTGGCCCCATAGGGCTCTGTTGGAATTACTACAAATACTTTCATAGAAGCTGATGAACCTACTGAATTTACAAAAATTTGAACCGTGCATAGATACTTGCAAAAGTCTGATGGTTAGGGAGCCTGCGATGATTATCAACCTGCCCCACACATGTATCTAACTCCATCTAAAGAGAAAGAGGGAAGCTTATTATAGATGAAAATGGGATCAAAATGAAAAGTATATCTTAGCATCAGGGCTTGATGTCAGGGGAGCACGGTGGTTCTGGGCCCAACATTCTGTTTTAAAACCTTGCCTGTTCACAGAGTTAGCACTCCTTCTATGCTGGCCCAGAGGTTCCCCTTTGGTTCCTAGAAAAAGGGCAGAGCTGCCTGCAATCCACAGACCGCTTGTTTTCTATATCTGGCATAGAGCAAGGGCAAAGAAGACATCGGTATTTGGCATCAACGACTTTATAAAAATCCTGGAAGTGAGGATGCTGTTTCTTTGCAGAACCCCAAATGTAGCTCTCACTTGATCCTACTGGGTATCTAGCCTGCTTCGAGCTAAGACTTGGCTTCTACAGAGATGGGTGCCCTCCTCTACTCAGATCCTCATGGACAGCTGGGGCTTATTAGTGTGGAATAGGATTTTCCTGAGTTTGTAATCATTAGCAATACTACCCTCCTGAGGAAAGAGCTCTTGGCTTCACTCCAAATCAGAAGTTTTAGCTGCCTCAGGAGAAATATAAGAATTCCGGAAAACGTCTTCCAAGTGTTTGATATGTCTCCAAATCTCCTCGGGTCGCTGAAGATCACAGCATTTTCGGAAAGTTCCCAGTGAATATCAAGTTTGGATTTAAAAATTCCAATAGCAGTATTATCTGCAACTAGAATATCTGTGTGATAAAAACTTCTAAAGAAGAAGTTCTCCAGGAGAAGTTTGGTAATACACAATACCACTGAGGTCTTCTATTCTGTCAAGACACAGAGAGGCAACGTTAATCCAAATGGCCTGTGGTTCATCACAAACACACCAGTATCATACTTGAGGAATTAAGAATATGACCCTGGGTTCACTTGTTATTTTCTATATAATTAATATGACAAATGTAGGAAGTGGATCAGTCTCCCTTGAGGCTACTTTTGGCATTTCCACAGGCTCTGCTGCCATCTTATCGGTCTACTTTTCACCTCCTTGATGTTACCCTTATCACTGCTGTGGAACTTCCTATCTTCCTCCTCTGGGTCTCCCTTCAATTTCCCAGCTTCTGCCTTGGTACCTTGTGCATGACCATCAGTCAGTTCATATCAGTGTTTCTTAACCAAATGAATGGCTGGTTTCACTTTCTGCCCTAGCTCAGATCAACATAGTCAGCCACTTCAATGATGTAGTCTCTTCTCTCACTCCCCACTGCCCTCCAACTCTTGCTGCTTTGTTCAATTTCTTCTGCCCCACGGGCTGGTGGTTCAGAGAATCAGTGAAACATGGGGTAGGAGGCAGTTTAAGCATCAGAAAGTGCAGTGTGGCTGACTGGGGTTAACACAGCTTGTGATCCAATAAGCCAGATAGCGATTGGGGCTGGGGGTGAAGTCAAAGAGGATTCTTCAGGGAACTATTAGATCAAACCCAAATGTTTACTTATTTATTGAGATTTCTTTCCTTATTTTTATTTCTAGCCTATTCTATGTTAACTTATCCTAATAAATGGAATGCTATTCTTGACTCATTTTTCACCTAATGTTGATTTTATAGCTATGATGAATGGCAGCTGTTTTTGTGAGCCAACCTGGAAATTTTTCTTAGCACTAGGCTATTTATATTTTTCAGATTCATATCTTTCTACTCACTAATTTATGTTTTGGGTGCTTTAAAACAACTATGCTAATATGTAAGGTCCAAAAGACTTATATGCAAAAATTCGTCACTATAAGACACAGAAAAATCCAGAAATCACATAATTCCAAGGTTATTATCTCTTTCAGAATGTATCCCCTCAGAATGGATATAGAATTCCTAGCACTGATAGAATTCTGAGATGGAAGCTACCTTTGAGATTATGTAAGCTTGTGACTTTCTCATTTCATAAATGAGGAGCCCAAAGTCAGAGGCTGAATGGAAACCAGAGAGCTCCTGACACTATTCTTGTTGTTCTTGTAATAAGAAATTATACCCTGGGTCAGTTTTGCCATATGCAAACATCAGTTTACTGAACTTGTTCTTATTGCCTCCCAGAGTGGGAGGAGGATGAAATGATAAAAGGTATGTGAAGAGGACCTGGAAGTTTAAAAACAGGTGCAACATCGTATTGATTAAGTAAACATTTATTTGGAAGATTGCAATGCAATGTGCCTAGATGTACTGGACAAAAAAGAGATAAACAATCAATGTCTCTAGCTAAAAAATTTACAAGCCAGGTAGAAAGGGAGATGAGTAGGAGCTAGAAAAAAAATTGGATAGATATTATTCTAAGAACTATGAACAGTTTTGTGAAATATTAGTTATGGTGAAACTTTACACACAAGTTTGCAAGGAAAAAAAGGCAGGAATGGGGCACATTTCTTCTCTTTGACTTTTCCAAATTCATAAATGAAAAAATAATACCTTGTAATGAATGTGGGGTGTGTGTGTGCACGTGCTCAGCCCTGTCAGATTCTTTGAGACCCTAGGGGACTATATATAGCCTGCCAGGCGCCCGAGTCCATGGCATTTTCCAGGCAAGAATACTAAAGTGGGTTGCCATTTCCTTCTCCAGGGGATCTTCTCGATGCAGGAATCCAGCCCACGTCTCCTGCATCAGCAGCGGGATTCTTCACCACTGAGCCACCTGGGAAGCCCTTATATAATGGATGCTTTGTGTCTGTATCTTTCAGTTCCTTTAGAGCTAAGTGAGGATGGCAAATGAGAACCCAATTTAGTGCCAGGGGAAAGCATCACTTCCAACAGTGAAGTCACAGGTTGATGTGAGATGCCTGAGTTAACAGCGCGTTCTAGGGCGCTAACACTGTTGCTACATTTCCAGCTTCGTCCCTAGTGCCTTGCCGGCTGGGCTGTGCTGAAACAGAGCCCACCAGGCCACACTGCATCTGGAGTGCTCGTGGCAGCGTTTTTTCCTGGCCCACCCTGAAGTCCCACCTATGCCGGGACGCTATGGAAGGAAGCCGACGGGCGGTGTGGAGCAGCGCCTGGCCCCTTCTGTCCTCCAAGAGGCCACACCCGACACAAGGCCCTCATTGTGTCTCGGGGAACAGTGACCCCCACAGTCTTACGCCGGTTGGCCTTCTTCGGGGGAAGCGAGCGGCGATGGCTCCCGCGACCCCAGCCCGGCCAGGGGCGCCGAGGCGGCGGCGGGCGGCGCAGGTGGCTGAAGCCAGAGCCGCGCGCTCTAGGGCCGCGCGGGCGCCCGGGGCCCCGCACGCCAGCCTCGCGCGGGCGCCGCCGCACCTGGGGGCGGAGCCAGTCCGCGGCCCGCCCCCTCCCGGGCGCGAAGCCCCCTCCCCGCACCCCTACCGCCTCTCTGCGGACGCGCGCAGGTGCCGGAGGCCGCGCCCGCCCAGGACCTGCGGGCTCGGTCCCACCATGGAGCACATCCGCACGCCCAAGGTGGGTGCCATGGGTGCGGGCGGACGAGGGATGCTGAGCGGGCGGGAGGCCCGGCTTCCCCGCCCCGGCGCAGGCCGAATCCGCACCGCTAGCGAGTGTGGCAGGAGGCAGCGCCCGAGCATCTCCCGCTTCGCCGGGAGGCTGGGCTCCCTGGAGCTGCCGCCCAGGCCTGGCCTTGGCTGCCGCCGGATCTAACCTCTTGTCCTTGGGGGGTGCGCGGTGGACTGAGGGCTGGATGGAGGGAACCCTAATTGTCTGTTGAGTAATGGGGCTGCTGATAGGCTGATAAACGCTCCCTTCTGGTCTAGCACTAGGTCTAGCACTGCTTTAAAAAAAAACCTTTTCTTTTTTCCCTGTTGGTTGCTCTGAGCAGTGGAAAGAGAAACGAGCCTTCCTAATGACAGGTGCAGGGAAGTGAGTTAGGTGCAGGTGCGTTGAAGGTACTCGGGAAGCTTGTTGAATCTAAGGCTTGAGACCCGCGCAACCCGCCCTTCTGCTTCTGCGTTTTCAGGCTATCTATCAACTGCAGTGGACCCTGGGCCGAGTAGATGATCAGTGCTCGCTCTAGTCTAAATGAATTATCTGTCCTTCCGTCTTCTTGCGTTTTCCAGTGGGTTGCAACTTACAGATCGTCTGCTGCTGTGCTTTGAACAACGCCAGCTCTTACCAACTCAACAAAAGCAACTGGTACCAGGTCATTCCAGTTAAATTGACCCCTGCACCAAACCTTCCTACTCATAGTTGTACTAGTGATATAATTTAGAGCGAAAAAGGTGATCGAATTCCCGATAAAAACGCTTAACTAGTGACAAAACCTGTTTCAGCAACCAGTTGCCTGTCTCTTGTTACTGCCTGTACAGCGCCTTGCCTTGCCATATTGATCGCTTCAAAACCTAGGCCCTTGACCTCGAAGTCAAAGCTAGCACTGAGCGGGCGGGAGGTAGGAGGCCCCAGGGCTCCTAATGATGACACGGGGCCATTGTTCTGCAGTAAGTCCAGGAGGAAAAATTCATTCCTAAATTTTGGAGTGGTTCCTAAGTGCCTCTTTATAAAAGCAGTTTTTACAATTGTCTCATGTCAGTGGAAGAATAAAATCTTTTAGTTCGCTATATGATGTCAATTCCAGCAGTAAAATTCAGTTGTATTGATTTTGCACTGCGCAATTAAATTGTTGCATCACAGTCGGGAAATTGTAAACTTAAAGGAGAGTGCCATAAACCACAAAATAGGTGGCTCAAAGCTTTCAGGGTTTAAGTGGTGCTAAATAATTTATTCTGGAGTGAGGAATTTAGCTCATGGACTCTCTGCCCTTTCCAAGGGCATCCTTTTTATTTTTTCATGATGAAGGGAGCTCTTGATAAAAATGATGTCTAATGTGAATGTTAATAGTAATAGGGTGACATGATATCAGGTGCTTTTTTTTTCCCTATGGAATGTGAATTTTGGGAGTCAAGGCCTTTTCTAATCTATTCAGACCCATTGTTTATAAAACCATGTGTGCAAACCTGAACAGCAAGCAATATCGTCACTTTGTTCCTCAAACTAGTTTTCATAAACACGCCGTAAGCAGTGTAGTACTTCAAACCAGAAATCACCTGTCAGGAAACAGAAGGAAATGGTGGTTGGGGAGGAGGTGGTTGGAATGGGCAGTTGTCTGAAATGTCATTGAGAGTCATTAACATTTAGGTGGAAAAAATTAAAAGTTAGAGGTTGGGTAGATCAGTCTGTTTATTCAAGTCATTCCACAGGTGTTTGAGAACCTTTCCTGTGATAGGTTCTGTGTTATGTCCTGGGAGGCCCTGGTCTGAAGGGTTGTTGCTCATTCGCTCAGTCGTATCCAACTCTTGGCGACCCCATGGACTGCAGCACGCCAGGCTCCCCTGTCCTTCACCATCTCCCGGAGATTGCTCAAATTCGTGTCCATTGAGTTGGTGATTCCATCCAACCATCTTGTCCTCTGTCATCCCCTTCTCCTCCTGCTTTCAATCCTTCCCAGCATTGGGTTGTTTCTAATGAGTTGGTTCTTCACATCAGGTGGCTACAGTATTGGAGTTTCAGCTTCAGCATCAGTCCTTCCAATGAATATTCAGGGCTGATTTCCTTTAGGATTGACTGGTTGGATCTCCTTGCAGTCCAAGGGAGTCTCAAGAGTTCTCTAACACCACAGCTTGAAAGCATCAATTCTTCTGTGCTCAGCTTTCTTATGGCCCAGCTCTCACATCCATACATGACTACTGGAAAAATCATAGCCTTGACTAGACGGACCTTTGTTGGCAAAGTAATGTCTCTGCTTTTTAATATGCTATCTAAATTGGTCATAGCTTTTTTTCCAAGGAGCAAGCATCTTTTAATTTCACGGCTGCAATCACCATCTGCAGTGATTTTGGAGCCCAAGAAAATAAAGTCTGTTGAGGCAGCTGTAAATCTAGAGAGAAATGTGTACACAGGACAGTGGGCAGAGAGGTCAGTGGATAGAGGGTCCACTCTACCATAAAGGGTGAGGGAAGGCTTCTTCAAAGAGCTGAGTCTTAACACGCAAGATGCCAAGGAAGACCAGAAGCATTGGAGATGCTGGCAGGCAGTTGTGTACGTATGATGTGTTGTAATATATCATTACAACTTCAAAGATGCCAAAGGCCTTAACAGCGATAAAGATAGAAATGATGACACCATTCCCTGAGGTTAAACAATATCTTTTTATTTTACATTTTAAAAACAATTTAAAAATTTGTCTTTAGTTTCTTTTTCTTCTAGTTTTATTGAGATAGAATGTACATACGGTGCTGTATAAGGTGTACGGTGTAATGATTCAACTTATATACATCATAAAATGCTTACTACAATAAGTTAATGACCACCCATCATCATATAGAGAGAAAACTAAAGAAATAGAAAAAACCTTGTGATGAGAACTCATAGAATTTATCATCTTAACTTTCATGTCTAACATATAGCAGTATAAATTATATTTATCATGTTATACTTTCCACCCCTAGTAGTTACTTATAACTGGAAGTTTGTACTTTTTGACCGTCTTCCCCCAGCCACCCCCCTTCCCATAGTCACAGATTGGATTTCTTTTTCTATGAGATTGATTGTTTTGAGGTGCAGGTAAAAAGACTCTGATACTGGGAGGGATTGGGGGCCGGAGGAGAAGGGGACGACAGAGGATGAGATGGCTGGATGGCATCACTGACTCGATGGACGTGAGTTTGGGTGAACTCTGGGAGTTGGTGATGGACAGGGAGGCCTGGTGTGCTGAGATTCATGGGGTCGCAAGGAGTCGGACACGACTGAGCGACTGAACTGAACTGAACAACATGACTGTGTTAGTTCCTGTTACACAACATAGTGACTGCATAGTTTTGAAAACTTCATTTTACATTTAGAAAATATTTATCTTGGCTGTGCTGGGTCTTCACTGCTGCATGGTCTTTTCTCCAGCTGCAGTGAGCAGGGGCCACTCTCTGGTCGCAGTGTGCGGGCTTCTCATTGCGGTGGCTTCTCTTGTTGCAAAGCACGGGCTCTAGGGCACATGGGCATTAGTAGTTGCAACTCCCAGGCTCTAGAGCACAGGCTCAGTAGTTATGGGGCATGCACTTGGTTGCTCCGTGGCATGTGGGTTCTTCCAGGACCAGGGCTCGAACCCATGACTCACCCATTGGCAGGCAGACTCTTCACCACTGAGCCATCAGGGAAGCCCCAATTTTACATTTTTAAGTACAAAACTAATTTTCACAATGTGAATGAAAAAGGAGAGAATACTACTTAAGAGTTTGTATTGTAGAATGCATAATTATTGACGGTCATATTCATTTTTGTTTTTGGCTTCCATTATATTCTGGGGGTGTTGAATAGGTATCTTGCCTTATATTGTATGATTTCATGTGTTAGATGATTTGTGAGGCGTATACATGAAGTTTGTCTATAGGTTTGACGTGTGTTTACCGTGTGGGTAGCAGGGGTTTATTTTAAGAGGAGAGGAAATGCGTGTATAATGTGCAGTTGTTTTCCTATTATAATGAAAGTCATTCATTGACTCTGCAAGCTGCATGATATCCATCACAGCCTGTGTGCTCCACTTCAGTCTCTGGAGTGCAGTGTAAGGAGACAGATGCCCATGAATAATCTGGAATGCTTTGCACATTTTTCTCTCTTGGTGTGTGTGTGTGTTTAACTGAAGCCTTTAATAGAGCATATGCTAGACAGGGTGTTCTTCTCCCAGAATGGTTCCTGTATCAGAAAAAAAAATGTTCCAAGGTTGAGCTAGTTTGCAGTTGGGTTGAAGTGAGGACATCAAGCATTACCTGTATTCATCACAGTGAACTTTTTGTTTCTACTTCACTGTCAGGCTTTCTTTGACACTCTGAATACTTGCTGGTAAGAAAAAAACCTTGCAAGAAGCTTAGGGATAATTTGGGTTCAAGTGTTAAGTTCTATAGAAAACCTTCTGGGCTTTCAGAAGTAGTTTGAAGTGTTCTGTAGGGTGTGGGTTCTTAGTATTGGATAGGTGCTAATGAGTCTAGCTGGGATTCTGGCAAAGTAATCTCTACTTTTTGTGCTTTGTCCTTTCCAGAAGACATTTTTCCCCCACATGTGTACATTTGAGTTATGAAATAGAATACATGATGACCTCCATAGCTCCAAACTGACCTTGAAAATGCCTTCTCTTCCTTTCCACCCCCATTACCCTCAGAGCCTCCTAGCTGGTCTCCCAAGTTCCTCTTTGCTTTTCTCCAGTCCCGCCTCCATGGAGGGAGTTGGGTGATGCTTTTATGACACAAATTGGTTATGTTACTTCCCTGCTGGAATTCTCAGATTCCTTCCCTTTGTACCCAGGTTAGGGAGCGAGAATCCCCAGAAAGGCCTGCCTGGATGGACCTCTGCTTCCTTGCCATCCTGGTTCTGTGACAGTCGTCTTCTTGCTTACCTTCCTCTGATTGCAGTTGGCCTTCATGGATTCCTCGCCTGTGACAGGTTCTTTTTTTTGCCTGAGGACTTTCGCACTGCTGTTCCTCCTGGGGGCTACTCTTATCCTCACTGTTCACTTGCCTAAATTTCCAATCTTCCTGCTTTCAGATTCAGTGTAATTTCCTCAAGGAGGCTGTTGCCCCATTCTCCATCTAAATCAGGGCTGCCTGTTATATTCTATCATGGAACCCAGGTTTTCACCTTATGCCCCATGTTACATGCAAGTTTTATATTTATGCAAGTAATTATTCATCTCAAGCTCTTGTGTTAGACCAAGAGCCCTGTGAAGGTGAGGGTCACATCTCATTCACCCTTGTATCCACAGCACCTAATATAATTTCTGGGACCAAGTAAGCACACAGTAAATAAATTAATAATTGGATAATAGAAAGAATGAGTAATTCCTTTTTTAAAAATGTTTTTTATTGTGTTAAAAGTCACATAATGTAAAACATACTATTTTAACCATATTTAACTGTACGTTTCAGTGACTCTAAGCACAGGAATGAGTAATTCTTAATTTCAGCCCTCTGGTTTTTAGTTTTATCTTTAGTAATCCAGGCCTCTTGTGCATTGTACCCATGACTAGCTACGATATTGTCAGTCTTCTAATAGTATAAAGTACTTGTGGGTGTCAATATAGTTTATAAAATTGATAGCATGTATATATAATGATATGTATTTTGTCATTATATATAGTTTTAATGAGACAGAATTAAAATAACGTAAGATTCCCCATTCAGCCTTTTCAAAGTGTAAATTTCAGTGTTTTTAGTGTATTTACATTGCAGAGTTCCTCTCACCAGTATCTTATAGGGAACATTTTCATCAGCCCCTAAAGAAACCCATTACCTGTTAGTAGTCAGTGCTCATTCCCTGGTAGCTGCGATGATACAGAATCTGCCTGCAGTGCAGGAGACTGAGTTCAATCCTTGGGTCAGTAAGATCCCCTGGAGAGGGAAATGGCAACCCACTCCAGCATTCTTGCCTGGAGAATTCCATGGAGAGAGAAGATCGGCGGGCTTTTAAAGTCCATGGGATGGCAAAGAGTCAGACATGACTGAGTGACTGACACTGTCTAGGTTCATCCAACTCATAGCAGATATTGGTGCTTCATTCTTTTTTATTACAGAATGATATTCCATTCTGTGGATTTATATGCTGTTTATGCTTTCATCAGTTCAGTTCAGTTCAGTCGCTTAGTTGTGTCCGACTCTTTGCGACCCCATGAATCACAGCATGCCAGGCCTCCCTCCCCTGTCCATCACCATCTCCCGGAGTTCACTCAGACTCACGTCCATTGAGTCCGTGATGCCATCCAGCCATCTCATCCTCTGTCGTCCCCTTCTCCTCCTGCCCCCAATCTCAGCGTCAGAGTCTTTTCCAGTGAGTCAACTCTTCACATGAAGTGCCCAAAGTACTGGAGCTGCAGCTTTAGCGTCATTCCTTCCAAAGAAATCCCAGGGCTGATCTCCTTGCACTCCAAGGGACCTTTAAGAGTCTTCTCCAACACCACAGTTCAAAAGCATCAATTCTTCGGCACTCAGCCTTCTTCACAGTCCAACTCTCACATCCACACATGACCACAGGAAAAACCATAGCCTTGACTAGATGGACCTTAGTCGGCAAAGTAATGTCTCTGCTTTTGAATATGCTGTCTAGGTTGGTCATAACTTTTCTTCCAAGGAGTAAGCGTCTTTTAATTTCATGGCTGCAGTCACCATCTGCAGTGATTTTGGAGCCCCCAAAAATAAAGTCTGACACTGTTTCCACTGTTTCCCCATCTATTTCCTATGAAGTGATGGGACCAGATGCCATGATCTTCGTTTTCTGAATGTTCAGCTTTAAGCCAACTTTTTCGCTCTCCTCTTTCACTTTCATCAAGAGGCTTTTTAGCTCCTCTTCACTTTCTGCCATAAGGGTGGTGTCATCTGCATATCTGAGGTTATTGATATTTCTCCCGGCAGTCTTGATTCCAGCTTGTGTTTCTTCCAGCCCAGCGTTTCTCATGATGTACTCTGCATATAAGTTAAATAAGCAGGGTGACAATATACAGCCTTGACGTACTCCTTTTCCTATTTGCAACCAGTCTGTTGTTCCATGTCCAGTTCTCACTGTTGCTTCCTGACCTGCATACAGACTTCTCAAGAGGCAGGTTAGGTGGTCTGGTATTCCCATCTCTTTCAGAATTTTCCACAGTTTATTGTGATCCACACAGTCAAAGGCTTTGGGATAATCAAGAAAGCAGAAATAGATGTTTTTCTGGAACTCCCTTGGTTTTTCCATGATCTAGCAGATGTTGGCAATTTGATCTCTGGTTCCTCTGCCTCTTCTAAAACCATCTTGAACAGCAGGGAGTTCACGGTTCACGTATTGCTAAAGTCTGGCTTGGAGAATTTTGAGCATTACTTTACTAGCATGTGAGATGAGTGTAATTGAGTGGTAGTTTGAGCATTCTTTGGCATTGCCTTTCTTTGGGATTGGAATGAAAACTGACCTTTTCCAGTCCTGTGGCCACTGCTAAGTTTTCCAAATTTGCTGGCATATTGAGTGCAGCACTTTCACAGCATCATCTTCCAGGATTTGAAACAGCTCAACTGGAATTCCATCACCTCCACTAGCTTTGTTCGTAGTGATGCTTTCTAAGGCCCCGATTATTATAAATAGCACTGCTGTGAACGCTTGGGAGAATATAACTTTTTATTGTTTTTATTATTATTGATTTTTGTTACACATTTAAACAGTTTCTTAGAGAAACAACCTAATGAGATGAAGTTATACTCTTATCATTCCAAATTCACTTCTAATTTGTGATAATATGCCCTTTTTATGTAATCATAAGTAGTATGCTTTTTCTCTTAATGACCTTTTTACCCACCATTATTTTGCATGCTTATTTTATATTTGAATGTCATCTGCCTATGTATTGTTTTAATAATTGCGTAGTATTCATTTGAGTGTGGTTTGCTGAAACTATATCCACTCATAGGGATTTGGGTTTTGTGCCCCTAGGAAATCCCCTAGTACAGATTTCTCAGTGTATTATTTGCCCAGAGTGGAATGAGGACAGTAGGAACAGTCTTCATAAGGATTCTAATAATGAGGTATCTTTCAGTATTGGAGGGCTTCTCATATGGCCCAGGGTTTAGAGAAACTCTTTGTAGTCCCAGAGAGCAGCAATGGAGGGACTGCAGAGGAGAAGATCTTGGCTCCATGTAGAGAAGTTCTTTCCCACAATTATCCCTGTTGTGGGGCTTCCTGGATGGCGCCAGTGGTAAAGAACCCGCCTGGCAACGCAGGAGACATAAGAGACGCGGGTTCAATCCCTGGGTCGGGAAGATCTCCTGAAGGAGGGCTTGGGCACCCACTCCAGTATTCTTGCCTGGAGAATCCCATGGATGGAGGAGCCTGGCGGGCTATAGTCCATGGGGTTGCAAAGAATCAGACACGACTGAAGTGACTTAGGGCACACACACCCCTGTTACAGAAATTAGTGGATGACAGGTGTTTTATGCAGAGTCAGGGTGACTCTTGTCAGTGGAGACACGAAGGTGTTTCAGGCATCTGAGGGGAGAATAGACTAGAATGGTGCTTGGATTTCTTCTGAGCCCAGTATCCGGCTACCCCAAGCTTCCTACTTCTGATGCTGAGAGCTCCCTCTGTCCCTTGGCAATCCATGACCACCACGGACAGCTGTAGACATTAGGAAGTTCGCTTTATCTGGCTCACTGTTGTTTCTAGTAATTGCGTCTAGCTCTGTCCTGTGGGATGTTCCCCACTGCATCAACCCTCCTTCCAGAAAATGGCCCTTTGGCCACCTCTGTAACCCTTTCCTGCTACCTGAGTGGTTGGCTTTTCACTGCCTGTTCTGGCAACCAATCAGTGGCTTGGTTTTAAGTTCTTTTATATCCTGGTTACCTTTCTCAATGAGTTAAAACAAACTAACAAACATGTGATTACTCTAGGTTTTGTTGAACTCAGGTGGAGTAAAGTTTGCTAACTATTTTTCAAATTTAAATACCATCCAGCCACAGCTCAGTGGCCTTCTGGGGAGCTGACTGTGGAAGGGAACATGAAGTTATCTCCACACATTGAGCTGCAGAGTCGGGTCTCCCTGCCTTTTCCTTGAGTGATAGTATTGTACACTTTGCTTTGTTAAGTGTTATCTCATTGTACTTAGGGCTTCCCAGGTGGCTCAGTGGTGAAGAATCTGCCTGCCAATGTAGGAATTTCAAGAGATGCGGGTTCCCTGGGTCAGGAACATCCCTTGGAGAAGGGCATGGCAACCCATTCCAATTTTCTTGCCTGCAGAATCCTATGGACAGAGGAGCCTGGATGGCCACAGTCCATGGATTTAGCTTCTTGCCCACGGCCCCGCCTCCCCCTGGATTTAACTTCGTACACACGCTCACCCACCCCTTAGTGGATTTGCCTTGTTGCTTAATCCCTAGCTCTGTTCTTTGGGGTTCTGATGCACATGTGCCATTCCTCTCAGCCAGGTACCATCCACAGCCTTGCCCTCTCCTATTACCTCATCCGTGATCTCATCCAAGAAAGAAACTGAATTAGGTGGATGTGACTTCTTAGTAGCTTAAGTCACTTTGCCTTCATCTCTCAAGCTCTCCGTCCTGATAACAGATACACTAGTTCCCTCAGCTTGGCGCCAGCTACCGTTTGATATACTTGCCCTCCGTCATCTCTCCAGATAGCTCATCAAAGACAAAAATGAAGTAGTCTGTGAGTGATTGAGTGAATCCTTGCGCTGACTGATGATTTCCTTTTCTGGGTTCATACAAAATTCTATTTTAGAATCTTGCCTGGAATGAATGTCAGACTCACCAGCTTATAATTCAGAATTCCACACCCCCATTTGAAAATAGCGACCTCATTTGCGAGATCTGTCATAGAGATTCATAGAATCATGAGGAGGCTGGCTTTGTGCCAGTCACTATCCTCATACTGTCAGCACTACGTGTTATATCTTCTTTCATCGTTATTAAAAAAGATACATTTTCAGGTGATAATAGTGTATTGCCTTTTGATTCCATAATAGGAAAAATATAGAAATTAGCTACTGTTAATATTTGAGTTTATTTCCTTCTGACTTTTTTTCTTTGTATGAATGTTCAAATTTTTTATTTGCTTGTTTAGAAATTAAGGATTTCTCAATTCAATTTTGTACTATGCCTGTTTTCATTTACCCTATTGTGGTCTTTGAAAACGTGCTTTTAGAAGACTATGTGATTTTCTTTTATCATATGGATATGTCATTATCACATTAAGCATTTCCCCATAAGGCTGTTCCAATAATATAATGATGAATATCTTATTTATTATTTGCATATGTGACTACTCCCTCAGGATAGAGCCCTAGATGAAATTACTGTGTCTCAGAAGATGAACAATTTTATGGCTGATATGTGTTGCCTAATGACTTTCCAAAAACGTTATATTAAGTTTCAGAAATGGAGTACAGTGTCTCTCTCACTGTACCATTGCTTTATTATGTAAAAATATTTGCTAAAGGGGGTTAGTGCTGCTTTAGTTCATTGTATGTAGTTTTTTTTTTATTTCTAGTAAGTTGAAATATTTTTCGAAATTAAGTTTATTGACCATTTTGTTACTTTTCTGAATTGTCTATTTGTATCTTCTACCATTTGAATAATTCTTGCTTTTATGTGTATGTATAGTCTGTGTGTGTATAATGTTTATATTTATTTAAAAATAGCTTTCAGTTCAGTTTAGTTGCTAAGTCGTGTCCAACTCTCTGCGACCCCATGAACCACAGCACACCAGGCCTCCCTGTCCATCACCAACTCCCAGAGTCCACCCAAATCCATGTCCATTGAATCAGTGATGCCATCCAACCATCTCATCCTCTGTCGTCCCCTTCTCCTCCTGCCCCCATTCCCTCTCAGCATCAGAGTCTTTTCCAATGAGTCAACTCTTCACATGAGGTGGCCAAAGTATTGGAGTTTCAGCTTTAGCATCACTCCTTCCAAAGAACACCCAGGACTGATCTCCTTTAGAATGGACTGGTTGGATCTCCTTGCAGTCCAAGGGACTCTCAAGAGTCTTCTCCAACACCACAGTTCAAAAGCATCAATTCTTCGGCATTCAGCCTTCTTCACAGTCCAACTCTCACATCCATACATGACCACTGGAAAAACTATAGCCTTGACTAGACGGACCTTTGTTGACAAAGTAATGTCTCTGCTTTTTAATATGCTGTCTAGGTTGGTCATATCTTTCCTTCCAAGGAGTAAGCGTCTTTTAATTTCATGGCTGCAGTCACCATCTGCAGTGATTTTGAAGCTCCCCAAAATAAAGTCTGACACTGTTTCCACTGTTTCCCCATCTATTTCCCATGAAGTGATGGGACCAGATGCCATGATCTTAGTTTTATGAATGTTGAGCTTTAAGCCAACTTTTTCACTCTCCTCTTTCACTTTCATCAAGAGGCTCTTTAGTTCTTCCTCACTTTCTGCCTTAAGGGTGGTGTCATTTGCATATCTGAGGTTATTGATATTTCTCCCAGCAATCTTGATTCCAGCTTGTGCTTCCTCCAGCTCAGCGTTTCTCATGATGTACTCTGCATAGAAGTTGAATAAGCAGGGTGACAATATACAACCTTGACGTACTCCTTTTTCTATTTGCAACCAGTCTGTTGTTCCATGTCCAGTTCTCACTGTTGCTTCCTGACCTGCATACAGGTTTCTCAGGAGGCAGGTCAGGTGGTCTGGTATTCCCATCTCTTGAAGAATTTTCCACAGTTTGTTGTGATCATCACAGTCAAAAGCTTTCGTCTTTGTCAAATGAAGCAGAAATAGATGTTTTTTTGGAACTCCCTTGCTTTTTCCATGATCCAGTGGATGCTGGCAATTTGATCTCTGGTTCCTCTGCGTTTTCTAAAACCAGTTTGAACATCTGGAAGTTCACGGTTCACATATTGCTGAAGCCTGGCTTGGAGGATTTTAAGCATCACTTTACTAGCATGTCCTGCTGCTGCTAAATCACTTCAGTCGTGTTTGACTCTGTGTGACCCCACAGATGGCAGCCACCAGGCTCCCCCATCCGTGAGATTCTCCAGGGAAGAACACTGGAGTGGGTTGCCATTTCCTTCTCCAACTAGCATGCGAGATGAGTGCAATTGTGCGGTAGTTTAAGCATTCTTTGACATTGCCTTTCTTTGGGATTGGAATGAAAACTGACCTTTTCCAGTCCTGTGACCACTGCTGAGTTTTCCAAATTGGCTGGCATATTGAGTGCAGCACTTTCACAGCATCATCTTTCAGGATTTGAAATAGCTCTACTGCAATTCCATCACCTCCACTAGCTTTGTTCGTAGTGATGCTTCCTAAGGGCCACTTGACTTCACATTCCAGGATGTCTGGCTCTAGGTGAGTGATCACACCATCGCTGAGATGGAATTTACATACTATAAATTTACTCTTTTGAAGTATGCAATTCTGTGCTTTTTTGGTGTATATTCAGAGTTACATAACCATTACAGTTATCTTAATTCCACAGCATGTCGTGACTCTGAGAAGAAGCTCCTTACCCTAAAGCCATTCTCCCTTTCTCCCTTGCCCCTGCTATCCCCGGCAATCATTAATGTACTTTCTGTCTTTGTGTATTTCCCTTTTGTGAACATTTCATGTAAGTTGAATCATGCAGTGTGTGGTCCTTTGCGGCTCGCTCTTTTTACTTAGCATAGTGTATTAAGGAAGGTTTAGTCAAGCTTGTCCTATGAACTCGTGCGTCATTGCTTTTTCTCCATTCTGTGGGTATATCACGTTTTGTTTTTCAGGTGTTGGACATTTGTGCTGTTCCTGGTTTTTGCTATTACAAGTGACGCTGCTATGAACTCCTATGTGGAAATTTTTGTGTGGGCATATGTTTTTATTTCTTTTAGGTGGAATTTCAACTCGTTTGAGTGAAACTGCTCTCATATGGCAATCCTTTTTTAACGTTTTGAGGAACTGCCGAACTGTTTTCTGGAAGTGACTGCACCACTTTCAGATCCCAGCAACAACGTGTGAAGGTTCCAACTTTTGCGCGTCTCTGCCAGCACTTGTTGTTGTCAGTCTCTTTTATTCATTCCAGGAGGTGTGAAGTGGTAATCCTCATGGCTTTGATTTGCATTTCCCTGATGACTAATTGTGTTGAGCATCTTTTCATGTGTTTAATGACCATTTGTGTATCTTTGAAGAGCTGTCTATTCAAATCTTTTGTTCATTGTTGTTGGGTAATTTGTCTTTTTAATTATTGAGTGGCAAAACTTCTTTATATATTATGGATATAAGTCCGTAATCCGTATGATAAGTAATCCGATGTTAAGTCCATAAGAGGTATGACTTGCACATGTCTTCTCCCAGTCTGTCAGTTTTTTTTCACTGTCTTGATGGTGTCCTTTGAACACAAGGGCTTTCCTGGTGGTTCAGATGGTAAAGAATCTGCCTGCTAATAGAGGAGACCCAGGTTCAATCCCTGGGTCAGGAAGATCCCCTAGAGAAGGGAATGGCTACCCACTGCAGTATTCTTTCCTGAAGAATTCCATGGACAGAGGCACCTGATGGGCTGCAGTCCATGGGGTCACGGAGTCGGACAAGACTGAGCGACTTACACTTTTTTTTTTTTAATGCAAAAGTTTTGAATTTTGATGTCAACCTTACCCAGTTTTTCTTTTGTCACTTGTCCTTTTGGTGTCATATCCATGGTTTTTTTAAAAACTCCTTTTTTTCCTGATTAAAAACGTAATACAGAAAATGTAGTTCAAAAAAGCAGAAAGAAAATGAAAGCCGTGCATAATCTCAACACCCAAGAACCACTGTTAACTTTGTATCTATTGCAAGCCCTTTTCTTTGATAGCTCAGTTGGTAAAAAATCCTCCTGCAATGCAGGAGACCCCAATTCGATTCCTGGGTCAGGAATATCCCCTGGAGAAGGCTACCCACTCCAGTATTCTTGGAATTCCCTTGTAGCTCAGCTGGTAGAGAATCTGCCTGCAAAGTGGGAGACCTGGGTTTGATCTCTGGGTTGGGAAGATTCCCTGGAGAAGGGAAAGGCTACCCACACCAGTGTTCTGGCCTAGAGAATTCCATAAACGGTATAGTCCATGGGGTTGCAAAGAGTCAGACATGACTGAGCAACTTATCTTTATATAAACTTTATAAACTACATATATAACTTTTCTTTGTATAAAAATAGGAAAACAACATAAAACAAAATTAGGTCTGTTTTATTTCTGTGTGTGTGTAATTTTGGAAAGTGAGAACCTGTGTTTTGCATCTAATAGCATACCATAAATACATTTCTTACTTAGTTAAACTTTCTTCTGAAAACTGATCTGCGTCACTACACGATCTCACGTTGTGTGGAGGCATTATAAGTTGTTTAGGGTTAGAAGGCAATCACTTCTCCGTGGGTCTTAAACATTTCTGCACTTTTGCTCTGAAGTTATCTTTTTCAAGGGTGATTTTGTAGTGAACCACCTTGGAAGAAAGACACAGTTCCTCCCCTGGGCAAAGGGCAGATTTGTTTGCTGTCTGGGATAAGAAAGACAATATTTTCCTCGGGGGCAGAGGTTGCTCAGGCTTGTTAGCAGCTCTCTTACCAGATTGGCATGTGGGCCGCTCTGGGCTCTGAGTTCTTCATCTGGGAGCCGCTGTGTGCAAGGCCTGTGCTGGGCACTCTTTTCCTATAGACTGGAGAGGGGGCGAGGGAAGGGGGCGAGGGGAGAGGGTAGGCGCCTGGCACAGGCCTGGGGCCCTGCGTTCTGGGTTGGAGAGAGTCACGGAGTCCAAGTTCCTGATCCTGGAGTCTTGTGTCTTCTGTCAGCATCCTTGATACCATGGATGATACTAACTTGTGAGGTTGCAAGCAGATTAACATTCCAGACATTTTACAGCTTTTAACTAAGTTTATTCTAGGCTTCAAAATCACTGCAGATGGTGATTGCAGCCATGAAATTAAAAGACGCTTACTCCTTGGAAGGAAAGTTATGACCAACCTAGACAGCATATTAAAAAGCAGAGACACTACTTTGCCAACAAAGGTCCATCTAGTCAAGGCTATGGTTTTTCCAGTGGTCATGTATGGATGTGAGAGTTGGACTATAAAGCTGAGCGCCAAAGAATTGATGCTTTTGAACTGTGGTGTTGGAGAAGACTCTTGAGAATCCCTTGGACTGCAAGGAGATCCAACCAGTCCACCCTAAAGGAAATCAACCCTGAATATTCATCGGAAGGACTGATGTTGAAGCTGAAATTCCAATACTTTGGCCACCTGATAGGAAGAGCTGACTCATTGGAAAAAACCCTGATGCTGGGAGGGACTGGGGGCAGAAGGAGAAGGGGATGAGATGGTTGGATGGCATCACTGACTCAATGGACATGGGTTTGGGTGAACTCTGGGAGTTGGTGATGGACAGGGAAGCCTGGCATGCTGTGGTTCATGGGGTTGCAAAGACCCGGACACAACTGAGCGACTGAACTGAACTGATTCCTTAAAATATCTGATATTTATTTGCTTCCATTTTGTCACTAGAACAAATAACTGTGATAAACATCAGTGTTTAAATTGTTGGGCAGATCTCTCTGTCGCCTCAGCTTAAACTTCTGCAGTGTGTTTGTGGGTTCCGTTTCTATATATACCGTAAAGATTTTTTACGTCATCTGCTCCATTTGCCTTTGGAGTTGTGTCGGCTTTACCACTGTAAGCAGAACTTTTTTCTTTCTTCTTAGGAGAATGATAAATGAAGCATTGCTGTTGTTCAGTCTCTGAGTCATGTCCAGCTCTTTGCGACCCCGTGGACTGCGGCACGCCAGACTTCCCTGCCCTTCACCATCTCCAAGCTCATGGCCATTGAGTCAGTGATGCCATCCAACCATCTCATCCTCTGGGACTCCCTTCTCCTGCCCTCAATCTTTCCCAGCTTCAGGGTCTTTTCCAATGAGTTGGCTCTTCACATCAGGTGGTCAGAGTATGAGAGCTTCAGCAAGTGTGGTTTCTCATTAATTTATATAGCTTTGCTTGTGAGATTGAATATACTTTTGGTGGCTGCTGTAACACTAGCAATATAGTGATAGTACTGGTGAAAGAAAATCCTTCAGCAGTACTTTCTGTGTGCTAGGCACTCAGTTCATTAGTCCTTAAAAATCACTCTATTAGGTAAGTATTATTGTTATCCCCATTTCACAGATGAGGAAACTGAGGTGAAATGTTGGTCAGCTGCAAGGAGCAGAGGGAGGATTCAGAAGCAGACAGTATAGCAATGATTGCGTTCTCAACTCCGCTGTCTTGCATTTGGATGTTAAGAGCAGGAGAAAAGGTGGTCTGGGTTCCCAGTGCTTTGCACTCTCAACCCTCCTCACATTCTTGCCCCGAGGGAAGGTATCAGACATTCCTCTCATTTTTTCTTATTATTGCAAGTTGGTTTTGTCAAAAGAACCAAGGTCAGCCTTTTGTTAAAGACTGTTAAGCCTAAAGAAAATCAGCTGTGAATATTCACTGGAAGGAGTGATGCTGAAGCTCCAATACTTTGGCCACCTGATGTCAAGAGCTGACTCATTGGAAAAGACCTTGATGCTGGGACAGATTGAGGGCAAGAGGAGAAGAGGGTGATAGAGGATGAGATGTTTGGATGGCATTACTGACTCAATGGACATAAGTTTGAGCAAACTCCGGGAGATAGTGAAGGACGAGGAGGCCTGGCGTGCTGCAGTTTGTGGGGCTGCAAAGAGTCAGACAGGACTTAGTGGCCAAACAACAACAAGGACAGATTATTGCCCAGTTGTTCAGGGCTGTTCCATTGCCCAGTATTTGACGATATTGGGGAGGTAGCCTGCGTAATCAAGTACATGATCTCAGTTCAGAAGCAAGGCCGATAAATTTATTACAGTGAAACACACCACTTAAGGGATGTGTGTATAGTTGTGGCTTATTTGTATTGTTGTATGGCAGAAACCAACAAAACACTGTAAAAAAAAAAACTAAAAAAAAAAAAGTATAGCTGTAGCAGTTACATTTTCTTTAGTTTTCTGAGTTGTGGCTAAGTGGGAGTTATAGTCAAGCATTCCTCGAAACCACCTATGTGTGTTGAAATCCTCACTTCTAGTAGGTTTAGCAAAAGTGTAGTTAAGTCTGGGTTGTCTGTGGGTACAGAGCACATAATGTGTCGTAGACCATAAGAATCCCTATTCATTTTATACTGTGTAAGAAAGCAGGTGAAAGTGAAAGTTGCTCAGTCGTGTCGACTCTTTGTGACTCCATGGACTATACAGTCCATGGAATTCTCCAGGCCAGAATACTGGAGTGGGTACCTTTTCCCTTCTCCAGGGGATCTTCCCAACCCAGGGATCAAACCCAGGTCTCCCGCATTGCGGGGGGATTCTTTACCAGCTGAGCCACAAGGGAATTCCAAGAATACTGGAGTGGGTAACCGATCCCTTCTCCAGCGGAATGCAAGCAGATTCTTTACCAACTGAGCTATCAGGGAAGCCCTTTCTAATTAGGGGGACCCACTCCAGTACTCTTGCCTGGAAAATCCCATGGACGGAGGACCCTGGTAGGCTGCAGTCTGTGGGGTTGCACAGAGTCAGACACGACTGAAGTGACTTAGCAGCAGCACACTGTATGTGTGTGTGATGGTGAAAATTCTGTGAAGAGAAATAGCACAATATAAAGAGGAGAGGGATGTTGGTGGGAGTGAGTTAGGATGGGTCTGTTTGATAATAGGCTGATAATACAGCCTTCCTGATAAAATGACATTTGAGCAGAGGCCTGCAAGTGAGGGAGCCGATTACCTGCTCACCTGAGGACAGCAGAGGGTCTGGAAGTAGGCGCCTGTTTGGAGTCGCAGGAGCAGGAAGCCAGGTGGGTGAGGGGCAGGGATGGGGTAGCTGTGGGGCGCGAGCTTTAAGCGGGGCCAGGGACTCTCACTCTGCCTGTGGGGAGATCCACAGAAGGGATCCGAGCTCTGGCTTAGCTTTAACAGGATCTTGGGCAAAAATAAACTGGATGCAGGTGGGAGGGTAGGCAAAGGTAGAAGGGATGAGGGTAGCAATGGAGATGGAAATAAACCAAATGTATTTAAAAGTAGAGTGGTAAGGATTTACTAATAGAGTAGATAAGAGAGGAGAGAAGAAGAGGCATCAAGGAGAGCACCTAGGTTACTTGCTCCAGCCTGGAATGGTGGATTGCTAAGATGGGACGAGCCACAGGAGGAGATTGGAAGTGAGGGGAGAGGGACCCTGGGGCTCAGTTTTGGACACACCGAATTTGAGATGCCTGTTAGGCACACAGGTGATTTCCTTAGTAGGATGGAGGCATCCTCTTGAGGAACTGCAGAAGGACAATATGAGACTGCATACTTTTTGAAAATAGGGCTATTTCTTTTCTATCACTTTATAAAGATCTCAAATCCTTTAGAAAGTAGTCTGATGTGAATAAAGTCAGTCATTAAATACAAATTCTGGAAACTTTCTCATAAACCATATATGTTTGTATGTTAGGTCAGAGTTCCCTATGGATTTCATTGCATCTAAGGACTAATATCAAATTATTTTCAGTTGAATATTGAATTATGTGTCTTGTATGTAAATAATATATTTATTTTTGTTTAGTCGCTAAGTCATGTCCGACTCTTTTGTAACCCTGTGTACTATAGCCTGTCAGGCTTATTCCCAGTAGCTTAATTTTTGTTTTTTTTTCCCCCACCTTCACCTCTCATTTATCAAGATGAACTGTAAATAGATACATTTTCCAGCATGAGAGGAGTATAATATTTAAAGGTGTGCTAGATGATTCCTTTGTAATATGAAAGATTCTGCTGTGCTTTCTCTGGTTCAGATATTTGCACCTGTTTTCAAAAAGCAAACAAGTACCTTTATAATTCAACAATAATAACAAAATCCAAGCAGCTCAATTAAAAACTAGGCAAAGACTTGAATAGGCATTTCTCCAAAAAAGACATCCAGATGGCCAGTAAACACCTGAAAAGATGTCCAGCATCACTGTTAGGGAAATGCACATCAAAACCACAGTCAAATACCACTTCATACCCATTAGATGGTTACTGATAACAAACAAACAAAAATAAGTTTTGGCAAGGATGTAAAGAAGTTGGAACTCTTGAGCATGGCTGGTGGAAATGTGAAATGGAGCAGCTGCTGTGGATAACACTTTGGCGGTCCCTCAAAAACTTAAATATAGAATTACTGTGAGGGTCCAGCAATTCTGTTCCTACATATATGCCCCAAAGAATTAAAAACAGGGACACAAATAGACACTTGTATGCCTATGTTCATAGCTGCACTAGTCACAATCAATTACTATAGTATCATACAGAGTAGCTTCACTACCCTGAAAATCCTGTGTCCCACTTACTCATCCCTCCCATCCCAGCCCTTGGCAATCTCTGATATCTTTGTGTCTTCACAGTTTTATCTTTCTCAGAATGTCATACAGTTGGAATCATCCATTAGGTAGCCTTTTCAGCTTGGTTTCTTTCACCTAATAATATGCATCTAAGGTTCCTCCATATCGTTTCATGACTTGATAATTCATTTCCTTTTAGTGCTGAATACTGTTTCATTGTGTGGATGTATCACAGATTACTCACTCACTTACTGAAGAACATCTTAGTGGCTTCCAAGTTCTGGCAATTATGAATAAAGCTGTTATAGACTTCTGTGTACAGGTTTTTGTGTGAATGTAAGTTTTCAGCTCCTTCGAGTAAATCCAAAGAAGGTAATTGCTTGATTACCTAGTTAGAGCATGTTTGGTTTTATAAGTAAACCATCAAACTTTCTTCCAATGTGACCAGACCATTTTGCATTTCTATCAGGAATGAATGAGAGTTCCAGTTGTTTCACATCCTTGTCAACATTTGATGTTGTCAGTATTTGTATTCTAATCAGCATTCAGTGGTAGCTCATTGTTGTTTTAATTTGCATTTCCCTGATGATGTATGATGTAGGGTGTATGCTTATTTGCCATCTTTATGTTTTTGGTGAGGTGTCTGTTAAGGTCTTTGGCTCATTTTTTAATCAGGTGTTTTTTTATCAGAAGTGCCTTTTGGAAATATTTTCTCCCAATCTGTGGCTTGACTTTTCAGTTTTGTTTTTTGTTTTTTGGCAGTGTCTTTTTCTTTTAAATTTTAATTGGAGGCTAATTACTTTACAATATTGTGGTTTTTCCCATACATTCACTTGAATCAGCCATGGGTGTACGTGTGTTCCCCATCCTGACCCTCCCTCCTACTACCTCCTTCCCCATCCCATCCCTCAGGGTCTTTTACAAAGCAGAAGTTTTCAATTTTAATTAGCTCTCACTTATCAATTCTTCCTTTTGTAGATCATGCCTTTGCTGTTGTATTTAAAAAGCACTGTATTTAAAAACCATCAAGATTTTCTTCTGTGTTATATTCTAGCCAGTTGTTCATTTTTAATTGTGTCATCTATATTTGTATTGTTGAGTTGTAAGTCTTTGTATATTCTGGATACCAGATCTTTATCAGATATATGACTTGGAGATATTTTCTTCCATTTTGTGGGTCATTTTTTTTCACTTTCCTATTATTGTCCTTCAGTTCAGTTCAGTTGTTCAGTCGTGTCCGACTCTTTACAAACCCATGAATCGCAGCATGTCAGGCCTCCCTGTCCATCACCATCTCCCGGAGTTCACTCAGACTCACGTCCATCGAGTCCGTGATGCCATCCAGCCATCTCATCCTTGGTCGTCCCCTTCTTCTCCTGCCTCCTATCCCTCCCAGCATTAAAGTCTTTTCCAATGAGTCAACTCTTCGCATGAGGTGGCCAAAGTACTGGAGTTTCAGCTTTAGCATCATTCCATCCAAAGAAATCCCAGGGTTGATCTCCTTCAGAATGGACTGGTTGGATCTCCTTGCAGTCCAAGGATTAGGGGCACAAAAGTTTTTGATTTTGATAAAGTCCAATTTCCCTACTTTTTCTTTGGTTGCTCATGTTATATGCCATATCTAAGAAACCATTGCCTACTCCAGGGTCATAAAGATTTACACTGTGTAGTTCTTTGATCCATTTTGAGTTAATTTTTGTATATGATATGAGACAGAGGTCTACATTCACTTTTTTGCATATGGGATTCCAGTTGTTCCAGCATCCTTTACTGACTTTCCTTATTCCCTTTGTCTCCACAACCATGTGAAAAATTATTTCCCTATAGTTGATCAGACCACAGATGCTTGGGTTTCTTACTGGACTCTTGGTTCTGTTCCTTTGATCTCTGTCCTTCACTAGTACCACACAGTCTTCATTACTATAGCAATGTATATGATCTTGACTGAGTCACTCGAGCTCTCCCAAAGCCTTGATTTTTCCATCTGTAACTCATTAGGACATTAAACAAGAGGATACATTGAAACACTTAACATGCCATGTAGTAAATATTTGCTGTTTTTATTGTATTTATTATCATCATCATTGGGAAAGGAGGTGGTCACAGGTTTGTATGGTGGAAGAACTTTGACAAAATTTGAGAATAAAAATTTTTTTCTTAATCCAAACATTTCATTTGACTTACACATTCACTTCATTTCCTCACCGTACGATGTGGTTGAGTACTTTTTCCTCTGAAGGCACTCAGCAAAGAGTCCCTTCCCGCCGCCCAACTGCAGTTCATATCCATATTGGAGAGCATATTTTTCTTTTATAAAAACATTAATTTCATCAAACACATGGATTTGGGGAAAAGTGTCGAGTTTTGCTCAGGAAGCCCCTGCCGTGGCTTCTGTTCCCTGGAGAAGAAGCCTCCATGACATCATCAAGAACTTCTGAGAGAGAGTTCCCTTTGGAGTGGATGTGTGGGGAGGAAACTGAGAAATACACTGACCTTTCTTTTTTTTAGTGGGTGAAAATAACATGGTTACATTGACGCCTGCATTAAAGCTTTCAGAAGCTTCATGTCTTACAGTGAACACATTATACAGCTTGAAATATTTGAACGCTTATGAGAAATGATCAAGACGTGAACACATAGCCTCCTACATTTGTCCATTGGACATTCATTCATTTATTCATGAATTTCAGCATTTGTCACTTGACCTCACAGTATTGACTGATTTGCCTTTAGTTATCACCTCTGTCACATCTCCACAGGCAAACAGTGTCTGAAGTGCTTGTTTTCACAGAACCTGTGTACGTATATTTTCTCATCCTTATTTAAAGGTTATTTTTATTGGTTTTTCCATGGTGAATGGGACACACTGTGAAGTATGCATGAAAGTAAACTTCTTGACCGAACATCCAAGATTTCGTGACTCTGTCCCGTGTGATGGTTCTGTTTCATATTCTTCTATTGCACTCAGAGAGAGGCCAAGAAACTCATTTTGTACCATACTTCTTAGGCCAGGAACAGTCAAAACTATTTTTTTCTAGTGGCCTTTCCCCTACTGGACAGCAAGTTGAAGCCTTTGGGAGTTAAAGTTACTTCCCAGGACACAAGTCCAACCCTTCCTCCCACAGCCATTTAAAATAGGTTAAAAATAACCCCCACTTAACGTTTTGTGGCAGGCTATGACAGCTTTATAAAAATTGTATGTTTACTTTTCTCCTCTTTTTCATGTATTAAAACACTGCTTATCACAGATTCCCGGAGAAAGAAATTTATTGCCAAGCTCTGAAAGAAAGCCTTGTTCCTCAGGGCATGTAGCCAAGCACAGATGATTTTGAACGTTTGGGACGTCGTTGACTTCTACATGGGAGTGAGCCGTTCAGCCTGTGGGAGTAGTGGTGGCTTATCAAAGGGATTCTACCTTCTTGAGCTGAGCGAGTCAGTTCAAGGACCCTGTTCATGACTTTATTCTTCACTTGGACCTTCAACAGCTATTCGTTGAGTGCTCTCTGTAGGTCAGGTGCTGTTTTAGGCCTTGGGGATCCATCTGGTGGTGAATAAGACAAGTTCCCTAGTTGTATGGTACTTACGCTGTAGGAAAGGCATAGGCAAACAAACAAAAAAATATATCGCTATATATATATATATATATATATATATATATATATATATAATCACTGTAAGCCAAGACCTTGGAAAATCTTCCACTTTTAGATTTGCCAAATCTTGTTGCCTTTCTTCTCTTGTAAACCTTCCAGTTGCTTCTCACCCACCTCAGCATGCAAACCAATGTCCTAGGATCTCCCTGGAACACCTGACAGACTACTGGGTATTTGTGTACATTGTAAATTGATCACAGTAAGTCTAGCTAACATCTGTCTTTAAACACGAGCTAGTGCTCCCTGGTTGTCTAGTGGTTAGGGTTCAGTGCTCTGATATTTATGCTAGTATTTTATTAAAATAAAAGTATTTCTCAAGAAAATAGAAATATGGCTTCCAATAAAAATATTATACCTGGGCTTAGTACCAAGTTCACAGATTTTAGTTTTGCAAGGAAAATCAGGCTTTAAAAAGGGAAGCAACATTGTAACCAAAACTTTAATCCCAAGGATTCTCAGAAAACACTACAAATGATTGCATGAAAACTAGTTTGCCAGAAACTGGGAGGACATGGTGTGTTGAATAGTCTCAACTTTTCAAATAAAGAATTTCATGAAGAGCTATGTAATTACATACGTGCTTATGCTCACTTGTGTCTGTCAGTTTGCGACCCCATGGGTAACCTGCCGTCTGTCCATGGAATTTTCCAGCAAGAATACCTGTGAGAAAACGAGTGAGTTGCCAGTTTCCATTCCAGGAGATCTTCCTGACCCAGGGATTGAACCTGTATCTTCTGCATTGCAGGCTGATTCTTTACCACTGAGCCATGTGGGAAGCCTGTAACTACATAATAGCAATTGCCTAAAGAGCTTATGACCTAAAGCAAAGTGACCTAAAGTTTCTTGAAACCTGTCAGATTCTATATCACCTGGGTAACGTCTTTCCAGTGTGAAGACTAGTTGGATTAAAAAAAAACTTAAGTAGTAGGGTGCAGCTTTTATTTTTACCTGGTGACTTGTGTTCACAGCAGCTTTTAAAAACTGATTGTTTAACCACAGCTGCATCCTATACCCCAGCTACGGGGAAGAAAGTCAAAAGTCTTAGTTCCATGGCATTTAGTTTTAGTCTTCACTTTTGCAGAGAGAGCTCTTTTTTTATTTTTTCATTTGTCCTTATTCCTTATTTCTTGTACTTGCAACATCTTCCAGCATTGAGAATTCCTTACCTCCTTGACTGAAGATTCAGATTCAGTAATAGAGCATTCTTGGTTAATCATATCTGATTCTACCTCTAAGGCCTCCCATACTGTTCATACTGTTCATGGGGTTCTCAAGGCAAGAATACTGAAGTGGTTTGCCATTCCCTTCTCCAGTGGACCACATTCTTTCAGACCTCTCCACCATGACCCGCACGTCTTGGGTGGCCCCACACAGCATGGCTTAGTTTCATTGAGTTAGACAAGGCTGTGGTCCTAGTGTGATTAGATTGACTAGTTTTCTGTGATTATGGTTTCAGTGTGTCTGCCCTCGGATGCCCTCTTGCAACACCTACCATCTTACTTGGTTTTCTCTTACCCTGGACGTGTGGTATCTCTTCACGGCTGCCCCAGCAAAGCACAGCCACTGCTCCTTACCTTGGACAAGGGGTATCTCCTCACGGCTGCCCCCTCCTGACCTTGAATGTGGAGTAGCTCCTCTTGACCCTCCTGTGCCCTCACAGCCACTGCTCCTTGGATGAGGAGTTGCTCCTCTTGGCCACCGCCCCGACCTTGGGCGCAGGATAGCTCCTCTTGGCCACCTCCCCTGACGTCGGACATGGGGTAGCTCTTCTCGGCTACTGCCGAGAAAAGGCAAAATGATAGGATATTGAAAGGAACTCCCCAGGTCGTTAGGTGCCCAATATGCTACTGGAGATCAGTGGAGAAATAAGTCCAGAAAGAATAAAGGGATGGAGCCAAAGCAAAAACAATACCCACTTGTGGATGTGACTGGTGATAGAAGCAAGGTCCAATGCTGTAAAGAGCAATATTGCATAGGAACCTCGAATGTTAGGTCCATGAATTAAGGCAAATGGGAAGTGGTCAAACAGGAGATGGCAAGAGTGAATGTCAACATTCTAGGAATCAGGGAACTAAAATGGACTGGAATGGGTGACTTTAACTCAGATGACCATTATATCTACTACTGTGGGCAGGAATCCTTGGAAGAAATGGAGTGGCCATTATGGTCAACAAAAGACTCTGAAATGCAGTACTTGGATGCAATATCAAATATGACAGAATGACCTCTGTTCATTTCCAAGGCAAACCATTCAATATCACAGTAATTCAAGCCTATGGCCCAACCAGTAACGCTGAAGAAGCTGAAGTTGAACAGTTCTACGAAGACTTACAAGACCTTTTAGAACTAACACCCAAAAAAGATGTCCTTTTCATTATAGGGGACTGGAATGCAAAAGTAGGAAGTCAAGAAATACTTGGGCTAACAGGCAAATTTGGCCTTGGAATACAGAATGAAGCAGGGCAAAGGCTAATAGAGTTTTGTCAAGGGAACACACTGGTCATAGCAAACACCCTCTTCCAACAACACAAAAGAAGACTCTGCACATGGACATCACCAGATGGTCAACACCACAATCAGATTGATTATATTCTTTGCAGCCAAAGATGGAGAAGCTCTATACAGTCAACAAAAACAAGACCATGAGCTGGCTGTGGCTCAGATCATGAACTCCTTATTGCCAAATTCAGACTTTAATTGAAGAAAGTAGGGAAAACCACTAGACCATTCAGGTACGACTTAAATCAAATCCCTTATGATTATACAGGGGAAGTGAGAAATAGATTTAAGGGACTAGATCTGATAGATAGAGTGCCTGATGAACTATGGACTGAGGTTCGTGACATTGTACAGGAGACAGGGATCAATACCATCCCCACGGAAAAGAAATGCAAAAAAACAAAATGGCTGTCTGAGGAGGCCTTACAAATAGCTGTGAAAGGAAGAGAAGCGAAAAGCAAAGGAGAAAAGGAAAGATATAAGCATCTGAATGCAGAGTTCCAAAGAATAGCAAGGAGAGATAAGAAAGCCTTCCTCAGCAATCAATGCAAAGAAAGAGAGAAAAACAACAGAATGGGAAAGACTAGAGATCTCTTCAAGAAAATTAGAGATACCAAGGGAACATTTCATGCAAAGATGGGCTCAAGAAAGGACAGAAATGGTATGGACCTAACAGAAGCAGAAGATATTAAGAAGAGGTGGCAAGAATACACAGAAGAACTGTACAAAAATGATCTTCACGACCAAGATAATCATGATGGTGTGATCACTCACCTAGAGCCAGACATCCTTGAATGTGAAGTCAAATGGGCCTTAGAAAGCATCACTACAAACAAAGCTAGTGGAGGTGATGGAATTCCAGTTGAGCTATTTCAAATCCTGGAAGATGATGCTGTGAAAGTGCTGCACTCAATATGCCAGCCAATTTGGAAAACTCAGCAGTGGCCACAGGACTGGAAAAGGTCAGTTTTCATTCCAATCCCAAAGAAAGGCAATGCAAAAGAATGCTCAAACTACTGCACAATTGCACTCATCTCACATGCTAGGAAAGTAATGCTCAAAATTCTCCAAGCCAGGCTTCAGCAATATGTGAACTGTGAACTCCCTGATGTTCAAGCTGGTTTTAGAAAAGGCAGAGGAACCAGAGATCAAATTGCCAACATCTGCTGGGTCATGGAAAAAGCAAGAGAGTTCCAGAAAAACATCTATTTCTGCTTTTTTGACTATGCCAAAGCCTTTGACTGTGTGGATCACAATAAACTGTGGAAAATTCTGAAAGAGATGGGAATACCAGAGCACCTGACCTGCCTCTTGAGAAACAAGTATGCAGGTCAGGAAGCAACAGTTAGAACTGGACATGGAACAACAGACTGGTTGCAAATAGGAAAAGGAGTACGTCAAGGCTGTATATTATCACCCTGCTTATTGAACTTATATGCAGAGTATATCATAAGAAACACTGGGCTGGAAGAAGCACAGCTGGAATCAGAATTGCTAGGAGAAATATCAATAACCTCAGATATGCAGATGATACCACCCTTATGGCAGAAAGTGAAGAGGAACTAAAAATCCTCTTGATGAAAGTGAAAGAGAAGAGTGAAAAAGTTGGCTTAAAGCTCAGCATTCACAAAATTAAGATCATGGCATCTGGTGTCATCACTTCATGGCAGATAGATGGGGAAACAGTGTCAGATTTTATTTTGGGGGGCTCCAAAATCACTGCAGATGGTGATTGCAGCCATGAAATTAAAAGACGCTTACTCTTTGGAAGGAAAGTTATGACCAACCTAGATAGCATATTCAAAAGCAGAGACATTACTTTGCCAACAAAGGTCCGTCTAGTCAAGGCTATGGTTTTTCCTGTGGTTATGTATGGATGTTGAGAGTTGGACTGTGAAGAAAGCTGAGCACTGAAGAATTGATGTGGTGTTGGAGAAGACTCTTGAGAGTCCTTTGGACTGCAAGGAGATCCAACCAGTCCTTTCTGAAGGAGATCAGTCCTGGGTGTTCATTGGAAGGACTGATGCTGAAGCTGAAACTCCAGTACTTAGGCCACCTCATGTGAAGAGTTGACTCATTGGGAAAGACCTTGATGCTGGGAGGGATTGGGAGCAGAAGGAGAAGGGGACGACAGAGGATGAGATGGCTGGATGGCATCATTGACTCTATGGACATGAGTTTGAGTAGACTCCGGGAGTTGGTGATGGACAGGGAGGCCTGGTGTGCTGCAATTCATGGGGTCACAAAACGTCAGACATGACTGAGCAACTGAACTGAACTGAACTGAAGCCCTCACATAACTTTGTCTTTACCATAGTGCTGTTATTTTTCATTCACTAGACAAAAACTTTATCATGTGTGTATGCTAAGCATAGGGCACAAAGATGAAAAAAAAAAATACTGCCCATTATTAAGGGACCTCATGTTGAAGGCTGCCATGTTGCTCTGATATCACCGAGATGGTGCATCGGTTCAGGAAGTCAGGGAGCCAGGGACTGTATCTTTGTCCTTTCCACATTTCTAGTGTGGGTGTGGGTCTGCATGGTTCATGGTGTTGCAGGGAAGGTTGGAAATAAAAGAACCTCTTTGAGGACACACATTCTTGGAAACAGAGTTGGTCAGTGATAATAGCATGTAATAAAGCAGTGTAGAATAAATGCAAAATAAATATTTAATAGTAAAACCAGCAGTGTCAAGGAAAGTGGGTGATCTCTGTGATCTGGAATGGCCAAGGACAGGCAGGATTCAGGAGGCGGGGCACGGGTGCAGGCTGGAGGGGACAGACCATGCTGGGTGCGTGGTGTCCCCAAGCTCTCGGGGATCTCAGAGCTCCCTGTCACAGGGAAGTTGTGTAGCCTTGGAAGAGGTCTTCACATCTTTGTGTCTGCACGACATCCTGCTGTATGCTCCTTGCCCAGAACGCGAATGAGGGGCTCCCGAGGGCTGACCCGTAAGACGAGAAGGGGGAAAATATGGTGCCGATTATGGAGTCTGTCCCTGGGGGCCCGGAGCCAAGGGGTGAGGCATGGGAACGTGTAAATGAGCTGGAACCTGGCCTTGCCCGGCCGACCAAGGGCTCTCCGGCTTGGTCCTCTGGCGCCGAATCCTGCCAGGAGATGGTGGGAGGGGCCGGGGTGTATACGACTTGGTTCCCTCTGTGCCCGGCTGTCTCCACCTTTGGGCCAGCAGAAAGTTCCATTTGGCTCAACTTGCCCTTGGAAAAATGTTTTCCCATAGTTCCCAAAGAACTGTATAAGTAGACGGTTTAGACCTTTGCTAGCGCCGCCTTTGTCAAAAACACATCAACTTCAGGAGCATTTTGGAAATGTTTTTTAGAGGAAAATCATGAAAAGAAGCCTTTGCTTTCTATTGCTTCCTGACTAGGTCTTATTCTCCCAAATACTATCTTAGTTTTCAAAATCACTAATGTGTTAAGGCCAACTATCTTCAATAGGTTACTCCATGGGCTTATTCTTTGAGTCACAGAGGGCCCAGCATCTGTTCTTCATTTATTTTCCTCTTAACTCTTCTTTCTTCCTCTTTTATTTCTTATTTAGGTTTATTGAAAATGGTATTTTTGGTTGAGGTTATTTTAAGGTGGTGGTGAAATAAATCCCGAGTCTGTCCTCTTGTTCAACAGTGCGTGTTCTTTTAAGCCTACACATCCAGGGTCATCCTACCAAAATAAATTATATGGGCCCTGTGCAGATCTCTCAAGTGCCTGGCTTTATTTACGAGTTTGGCTGCTGGCATAGCATTTATAGTTTCTCTTGAGCAAAAAATGGGCTCGCTTTTCTTTTCTCTGTCTTTTCCAAGAATTGCTAGCAGTCTCATTTCTTAAGTAGCTATGGGTCTGTGTCACTAACTATTTTAGTTTTATTATCTCCCCTCAGGGAATTTTTAAAATTTAGTTGCATGTCCATCAAATCAACTGTTGCAACAATTGTATAGGTAGGTGGAACTCAACATCCTGCCCATTTATAGGCATTCAGGGCTATCTGAAATCGCCGAGATACTTCCTTTACCTTGACCTACCTAAGCTGGATGAAAACATAGTTTTCTTTTTTAATTAAAAATTTAAAAATGAAAAATAAAAAAAGTAAGCTGTGCCCCATGGTGTGCAGGATCTTAGTCCCCTGACTAGGGATTGAACCTAGGCCATGGCAGTGAAAGCACCACGTCCTAACCCCTAGACCATCAGAGGAGTTCCCAAAACATCCTTTTTTATATAGGAAAGTTGACTGGCTTTTTTTCTTCTTTTAATAGTAAATTATGCACAACTTATGTCTTTTCAGAGCCTTATTTATTGGAATTATCTGATGATTTGTAGGTGGCTTGAAAAATCTGTAGAAGTATGTGTGTCAAGTACCCTATTTCTTGTGTGAATAAAGGTCTTACATTTTCCCAGAAAATTGAGGAAATCTGTGAATTCTTCATTTTGAAAGTTGAATACCAGATATCCTTGTAACATGCATATGATTGGGGATCTTTATTTTCAGTGTCCTCTTTTGCAGCTAGCATAACAGAATATCCTGGATAAACCTATTCATTCTTTTACCTCTTACTTTTGAAAATGAGATCAAGATTACTGGGATGAACTTCTCTACCCACATCTACCCGTGGGTCTATCTAAAGTCCTTGAATTATGAGTCTGTTTGAAATTGGGTTTTAGTCTTTCCAAATCTGAACCCTCCTGCTTCAGTTAACCTGCCTGAAACTGGCTCTGTCCAGGGAGACATTGGTGCTTGAGGAGGTAAGATTGAAGAGGCAGGCTCCACAGGTCAGGAGATGCTGGTGGAGGTAGAAGCATGGGCGTTTTGTTCCCATGCGTGGATTCTGGTAGCTCAGGATCTCTTTGGAGAATAATTGGCGGCACCTGTTATACGATACTGAAAGTGGTTTGGGGCATTAAAAAAGGAGCCTGCTGAAAAGATAGGGTGGGGCCAGTCTGTGGAAGGCCCTGATCAGTAGCACTGGGAACCGGGGAAGCTTTAAATAGGGAGTGATGGACAGAGGTGTGAGGAAAGATGACAGGCTGGGAGAGAGTGTGGCAGCCGTGCTACAGGCTCTGGCTGTTCCCCGTGCATTCTCCCAGGCTCATCGAGGGCCCGGCCAGCTCTGCGGACCATCCCTGTGTTCTTCTGTGGCTCAAGCCCAGCCACTCACCTGTCATTCCTGTGACCACTCTGGCTGGCTTAAGGAGAAGCCTGGAGACTTGGGCTGTGGGGAAAGTGTGCAGTGAGGTTGGGCTTCTGAGCCCAGAGCCAGCAGAGAGGGAGGGGGCCCTGCTGAGAGATGTGGGGTGGGGGACGCTGGGGGCTCTGAAGCCCTGGCCAGCCTGATGGGTATGGATAAGTGCTTCCTTAAAAAAATCCCTTTTGACTGAAGCCATATGAAGTTGAGATTTCTGTCTCTTGCTCTGTAGAAAGTCCTAGCAGACAGAGGTGGAGTCAGATAATCTGTGGGCAGTGTTGCTAATTAGGAGCCTCTGGATAACTCGGTCTGGGTCCTTGGCACAGACTACTCAACAAATTAATAACATGAATTATTAAATTAATGAAATTAACAGGGCTTCAACTGATGGGTGGCAGCCCAGTTTCAGGGATTTTTAACAAAGGCCTTACTTTGTATTTTATCTTGACTGTATTGACGTTTTAGCAAATAATTTGGCTTCATAGCAGGATACATTTTTGAGAGACTTAATTTTTCAGACAGCCTGAAAATAAGATTATTTTCATGCATTCTGAATATGTGTCTCCCTCCAGCATCTCTCTCAGTGTTATGTCAAGGATATTTTATAAGTTTTATGAAGGGCAGAATGTCTAAGTATTTCTTCTGGTTACATGCCATGTATTTTCTTGGATTGGGCTTTGTGATTTTTGCCTTTCCCTCAGTTCTTCTCCAATATCTGACCTCTGAATAAAATGGTCCTGGGAAAAGACTTTCATTGGTTTTATAGTTTTAAACAGATTAAATCTGCCTTTTGGGAGAAGGTTTGGTGTTTCTGATTGTTCTACCAAACGACTGGATTAGAAAACTCCTGAAGCTTAGTGACTACCCCCTTTTATGTGTTCGAGCAACTTTATATAACTTAGGAGAAATGTGTATCTCTTAATTTTTTCAATTAAAAATTTTTTTGCAAGCAAGTTTATTATGCCACACTTTACCATGTAACTTTTCCAGTTTTATTGAGGTATAATTGACACAGAACATTGTATTAGTTTAAGGTCTGTAGTATAATGATTTGATAGAGGTATAGGCTTCCCAGGTGGCTCAGTGGTAAAGAACCTGCCTGCCAATGCAGGAGATGCAAGAGATGTGAATTTGATCCCTGGGTTGCAAAGATCCTTTGCCTTAGGAAATAACAACCCAGTCCAATGTTCTTGCCTGGAAAATTCCATGGACAGAGGAGCCTGACTGGCTACAGTCCATGGGGTTGCAGAGTCCAACACGACCGAGCACACACACACACACACACACACATATATTACAAAACGATTACCATAGTGTTCGTTAACATTCATCATTTCAAAAGAGTTAACAATTTATTTCTTGTGATGAGAACTTTTAAAATCTGCTCTCTTAGCAACTTTCAATTATACAATACAGTATCGAAAGTACTTCTTTTTAAATGAGAGAAATCAAATGCTTCCCCCCCATTATAAGAGATTATAACAATTCCAAATAGTCTGCAGACTTGTGTATTTCTTTTTCTTTGTCTATGTCAAAATTTTTTGCAGCTACCACTGAGTAGCCCATCTTTCTTGCAAACTCTGTTATCATTGCTGTTAAAAGGGAGAATGGAGTCACAGACATGAGGTGAGCATTCAGTGGGAACGAGAATGAAATCTCTGAAGTCTCTGTTATGGATTTGTCAGTAGTTACTGTTCATTCCTAACTATAGAGACGGATGCTTCGTCTCTTTCTCTCCCATGCATGCAGTTCCTCACTGGTGGAATCATTCATGGTCCAGGAGCTCTGGGATAAGGCTTTAAACCATCCTACTTAGCACCACAAGGACACCTACTGTAAATGAAACCTTTCTAGAGTTAACACGTGGTTGGTGAGCAGAAGTGCAACTTGATTTCTGATGCGGTTCTCCTGCTTTTCAGGAGGTCATGGCACCTTCTGACATGAAACACGCCAGTGCACCTGTCACAACTCTGGCTGGCTGGTCCTGGGACTCCCTGGGAACCAGGCTCTCCAGGCTGCCTCGGAACCATGTGGGATGCATCCCTCCAGGCTAGTGAAATGGACAGACGGGGGGTTAACATGGCCATTGTAATGTGAAGCTCTACACTGAATGATCAGTGCTTTAGCTTTGGCCAGAACTTTTCACTTGTTCACTGTGTCATCTCTCTCATTGCAATTTTAGGGCAAATGGAGGCTGGGCCATTGAGCCATTAATTTACAATGTTAGGCCTGGACTGAAGCGGTAAAGTGTGGGAGAGACCTAGGGAAACGGATGTGGGAGTCAGACACTTCTGGTCTGAAATCTGTCTCTCTCGCTTTCTAGCTGTGAGGCCTTGAGCAGTGGATTTACAGGCTACACTAGTATCATTTGTTCAATGGGATCGCCACTTCTCCCTTTCAGCCAGGGCTAGAAACACTGTGTGAACAACACTTAGTACATACCTGACACTCAGCAGCTGTTCACGAAATGGTTGTCAGTGCTTCTGTTTTTATTCTCCTTTCTTCTTCTGCCCCTGCTGCTCAAGGGAGAGGTCGAGAGGGAGCTTCCTCAATTGTGCTTCCTTCTTGACCTTCAGCATTTCTGGAAACTTAGTCCTGGATTGTCCAGTTGTGAGTCTTGGCAGGTTGTGAGTGAGGGGTAGTATCTGCTTGAAGCCAGAATAGCCTCCGCACCCAAGACTGTGAATGTCCAGAGCGGGCTCCATCCTTGGGGGCTTCTGTCCCAGCCATGGGACCCTTGCCACCCTCTCCTAATTCCGGTGCAAAAGACCATACAGTGGGATGGGGCACTGCAGTGGCGATGGGGCACTTTATTTTAAATTTTTAAAAAGTTTTAATTGGAGGATAATTGCTTTACAATGTTGTGTTGGTTTCTGCTGTACAACAGCATGAATCAGCTATATGGATACATGTATCCCCTCCCTCTGGAGCCTCTCTCCCGCATCCCCCACCCCCAACCACTCCTCTAGGTCATCAGAGCACTGAGCTGAGCTCCCTATGTGATACAGCAGCTTCCTGCTAGCTGTCTGCTTGACACATGGCAGGGTATCTGCATTAGTGCTGCCCTCTCAATTTGCCCCACCCTCTCCTTCCACCACGGGGCACTTTAAACAGCACATTTTTATGTCAATTTCCCCACATGTTGTGGCTCATATGACATGTTGTGTTCCCAATGAAGAGCATTTTAGAAAAAATGGATTCTGTGTGCCCGTCTAGGTTCTCATCATTGCAAAGGTCTTGAGCTTGGTTTCTGCATAAGCACTGAGCCATGTCCTGGCCAGTAGAGTCGGAAGTTGATGGATGGGTTTTAAGAAGCCAGGTTGGTCTCTGTGCCGTGTAAGTTCGAGTATCACCATGAAAGATAGTTTAAAAAAAAAAAATGGATGGCTAGATAGATTGCAAAATATCATGTTTCAAAAATCAGGTTGGCATTCTAATGTAAACATACATTTTATATAATTGTTTCATTTTTATCTGAAAGAATTTTATGAGCACTAAGATGACGTATCATACTTAAAAAAAAAAAAGATTTATTTGTTCAAGAAAGGCAACCAGGAGACTTTCTTTTAAACACTGTAGTAAGAGACTTTATGAATTCAAACAACACTTAATTATCAAAGGTAGAAGTCACCCTTACCAAGTACTCGGGGGTCTCAGGCAACTGTGTCCAGACTCCAAAGACTTTAGGAGGAAAGAGGAAAAGATATCAGGTTGGATGGGAGCCTGGAGACTGAGAAGAGCCGGGTGTGGCCAGTGGCCCCGCCCCTGGACTAGTGGGGAGGATGCTCATCTCTCTCCTCTGGGCCCCAAACACTTGGCTTCAGTGCAGCCTCTGGTCCAGTTTTAGAGGCTGTTGTAGCACCTCTCATGGCTGAGGCTGGTGTTTCCCTTCCTGGGGAAACCTCAGAGTTTTGTTGGCCAACCACAGTCCTGAGGGGCTGAATTTCTTGAGATGTAATATTGAGTCATTATTGTGTGAATCCAACCATCTCATCCTCTGTCGTCCCCTTCTCCTCCTGCCCTCAATCTTTCCCAGCATCAGGGTCTTTTCCAATGAGTCGGTTCTTGGTTGGATGGCATCACCGACTCCATGGACATGAATTTGAGCAACCTCCAGGAGATGGTGAAGGACAGGGAAGCCTGGCGTGCTGCACATGGGGTCACAAAGAGTCGGACACGACTGAGCGACTGAACAGCCACAACCTCATGTGTGTTTTCACAGCTGCTGTTTTGTGTGCTTTCTAGCATCTCTCTGCAGCACCTCAGACAGAGAGAGCAGTCCGAGTGGGGAAAGGCATTAAACAGCCGTAGGTCCTTTGCAGGAGTCAGAACCCAGAGGGAGTCGCTCAGCCGCCTGAGCCCAGCGGATCCCTTTCAGAACCAAAACCAGAGCCCAGGCCTCCACGACTTCCAAATACTTCACTTTCCACATTGCTGGAGTTAGAAAATGTCATGATACCAAATTTAGCACGACAAAGTATTTCTCTAGTTGCTTTTCTTAGATTAGAACATAAACTTGTCTTCAGTTTTGGCTGCTGCAGACACGTTGGTTTCTCCCTGGTCGGCAGCGTCTGGATCTCTTCCCTCCAGTGACTGGCAGAGGCCCTCAGCCTGCTTTATACGGTATTGAGCACTGGGCCTTTGGCCCAAGCCAGACCTGTGGCTGGTGCCTTTCATTTTCCTTGGTTTCAACAAAAGGTAACCCTGCTCTGCCCTTCAGACTCCCTGGCCTCCAGGGCAGCTTTTCTTTCCCAGATAGAGATGATTCTAGAACCTCAAAACGACCTGCAGTTTAGAAAGTAAGGACTTCTGTTTAGATTGAAATTAGAAGGTGGTGTGATGGAGCATGGTTGAGGAGAGGCTCTTTCTGCCCGTGATTGATGGGAAGGACCAGCGGTGCCACGGTGGGACCTGGTGTTCTCACTGAGGCTTTTCAGCCTTCGCCTAGAAAAGCTGATGAAACCTTTTTCCACCCCCCACCCCCGTCTAAATCCAGCAGGGCAGGGATGGGAATGAAAAGGCTGTTAAACTGGGGCACAGCCTTTTCCACTGAGGCTGTAAGATTCTCCAGCACAAAGACTCCATCCTATTCAGTCTCTGTTGTTCTTTCCAGAACCTAACACCATCCCACACAAAGGCTTTCTGTTGAGTGGAATCGGATGTTTGCTCTTCTTTCCTTTGGTCGTGAGAATCCTAAACATCTGCCTGTGCCAACATTTGGGTTCCCATATCCCATTTTCAGGCTGTCTTTGGGTTTGTCTCGAAGAGGATGAGGTGGTTGCATGACATCACTGACTCAGTAGACATGCGTTTGAGCAAACTCCAGGAGCCAGGGAAGAACAGAGAAGCCTAGCGTACTGCAGTCCTTGGAGTCACAAAGAGTCGGACACAACTTGGCGACTGAAGAACCACCACCACAAAGGAGAATGTTCTGATGGTGGTTTGTGAATATAGCTTTGCAGTGTAATTTTGTCTTAAGGTGTTCTATTTTCAAATACCAATTTCAAGCAGAAAGTTACTTAAGATAATTGTTAGCCGATTATCCTAAACATATTAATATTGAGTGGTCAGGCTCCCCTCTCTGGCTACTGCCCACACTTCCACAAAGAGTTGAGTCTCCACTTTCTCAGCTTTGGTGCCTTCACTCCTGCAGCCGTTGAGTGATGGCTTCTGATCCCAGGGCTCCCACCACCCCTCCTGCATCTTCTGCGTCGCTGAATCCACTGGGCAGTTTCCAGTTCTGGCTTTACTTGATCTGGCGGCCGCATTCCGCATACACACACTCTCATACAAACCGCTCCCTCCGCACACTCTCCCCCAGTAGCGTGCCCTCTGATTTTCCTCCTCACTGGCCATTCCTCCCCGCTTTGCTTCTCCAATTCCTCCTCCTCCATCAGACCTTTCACTCTTGCATGTCCTCGCATCTTTCCTCTTCTCACTCTACATGCTCTCCTGAGGTAACCTTTCAGTCCTGTGGTTTCAAATATCATTTGTACGCCGGTGACCGAAAACTAAACTGCATTTCAGCAAATCTAAGCCACATGTGATGTGAGATGCACTGAGATTTTATGTAAAGGAAAAAAAAAAATGCTGCCAATGAAATGCCACAGTCTCTTACCATGTTAATCTTAAGATGCATTCCGCTTTCAGAAATGTCAGAATGTGAAAAATGTACACCCAATAGTTAATGATATAATGGGATATATCACATGGATATACTGATATAACGTGATATTACATAATGATATAATATCTTTTGTGTAGATGAACTGCCATTTGCAGAGCACACATCCCTAATGTGTCTTGAGCATGGTGTTCCCAGGAACATGCAAATGAATTGCAATAACTTTGTCTTAAGGAAAATTGGTAGTTTCTTAAAGGTCATCATTTTTCCAAGTATGAAAGAGGCCTTTTTACCATACAGTTTATTTATATGCATAGATGAGGTAGACTTGAGTTAGCCGAGCAGTGAGGCAGAGTTATGGAGCCACTGGGTCTTCATGACGGCATCAGCACAATTGAGGTGTATTTCACTTGGTCTAGAATTGACCGACTCTAGCATCACGGTCAAGAATGTCCTGGCTGTCTTAGTGTAAACCATGCAGGATCCCTGAGCGTGCTGTCCGTCTTCACAGAATTTCTCAGGCAACGGAATTTTAATTTTTATTACTCATTTCTTCTTATTACATCATTGGGAAATCATGCTGATGGTGTTTCCCTCATCTCTTTTTTTTCCTCCCCCTACTTCAGAATTACTTTTGACAGCTGTGAGACCTGTGAGAACGATGGCTATATCTTGAAATGTAATTTTCCTGCAGCAGCATCCAAAATTAACAAAAAGACATGGAAAAATCTCATTAAGTGTTCTAATCTACCACCATCTGTGAACCTTGTTCTGTTCCACTGAGAGTTTTCTAAAAATAATTTAAGTGGTATATCTTTACTTCTATAGGGAGAATAATTCATACTAGATGCTTTGACTTTAAAATATTATCTTATGGTCAGTATGGTTGCCCTAATAAAGTTTTGTTTCATGGGTTCTAAGTGCAGAGAAAATTATTTATGTTCCATTTTTTAATATTGTTAATTGGTATAACACCCTCTGATTTGTTGTTTGTTTTAGTCACTCAGTCCAGTCTGACTCTTTTGAGACCCCATGGACTGCAGCCCACTAGGCTCCTCTGTCCATGAGATTTCCCAGGCAAGAATACTCGTGTGGGTTGCCATTTCCTTCTCCATGGATCTTCCTAATCCAGGAATCAAACCCATGTCTCCTGCATTGGCAGGTGGATTCTTTACCTCTGATCCACCAGGAAAACTCATATCACCCTGGACCTCTGGTTAGTTTAGCTAGGCACATTTCAGTGTGCAACTGAGGTTTTTTCCCCCATAGAAATGTCTTGCTTTATCTCCTTGCTCTTCTCCTCCCACTGTCTCTCCCATGATATCTTTCTCATAGGCAGTTCAAAGTAGAATATTTAAGGACAAAAGTTTAAATACCATAATCAAATCACATGGGAATTGAAAAATATTCTCTTTAAAAACTCTTAGATAAGAGAAGAAATAAAGACTGTAGTTGTAAACTACCTAGAAAATAAGAATGATAATATTACAAACAAAACTCATAAAATGCTTGCCAAAGATTTGCTTGAAGGAAAATGATTGGACTTGAGTCTTGTTATTAACCAAAAAGAATGAAAATTAATGAGCTTATCAAACCTGAGGATTTAAAAATGAACAAAGGAAAACCACATAATATACTCAAAAAAGCATGCTAAACCATTTATTAACCAACACAAGCATAAATGAATGATTGGAAAAGAGAAAAATTAATTTCATAACTCCAAGACCTGTTACTTGGAAGAGAAACCTCTGCATATCTAATTATATCTAATTATAAAAATGTAAGAACCTAGTTTACAATATTAGGAATGAGGGAAAGGTTGAGGAGAGAGGGATTTGCCCAGACAAGAATGAAGAGATTATAAGAAATTGAAAATTAGCAGTAAGAAGATAATTTGAAAAAAATGAATGTCAAAATGAGATTTAGTAAAAAAAAAAAAAAAATATATATATATATATAGAGAGAGAGAGAGACTGAGAGAAAACATTGAATGGATCTATAACTGAACAAAAAATTGGAAGAATTATTAAAGAATTGTTTATGTATAAAGAAGTGCCTGTATTTGTCTCAAATACTAAATAATTTGTATGTTGAGAGCTTCCTAATTAATGTAATCATAACTGATTTCACCTGATAAAAGTGGCACAGATAGGCTAATGTAGGCCAATATTTCTTAAAAGCATAGATACAGAAAAACCAAAAAGGAAAACAAAAGTAAAACAATTATAGAAGATAAAATACAAGGAATATTAAAACATTAATACATGGATTCCAAGTTGGCCATATACCAAGAATCCAAGACTTAAGGGTTAAGAAAATCCATTACTATTATTGATAGCATCAGACTAAACAAAGCAAATATTCCTCCAAGGCATTGATGTTCATTTCTAATTTTCAAAAATCAGCACTCATTAAACTAGGAACAGGTCATTTCCATGATGTGCTGTTTTTTTAAAAAATCAACATCAAATTCAGTGGTGAAATATAGGAAGCGTTTTCATTAAAAACAGGTGTGCACATGAGCAGACGTTAGCATCTTTAACCACTAGAGAAATGCAAGTAAAAAATCACAAAATACCATCTCACACCTACTCGGATGGCTATGATCAAAAAAAGATTATAACAAGTGTTGGCAAAGACACGGAGAAGTCAGAACCCTCATGGAGTGGTGTTGGGAGTGTAAAATGGTACAGCCACTTTGGATTTGGAAAATAGTCTGGGAATTCTGCAAAAGGTTAAATAAAGAGTTACCATATGACCTGGCACAATTCCATTCCTAGGTATATATACACCCAAGAGAAATGAAAACTTGTCCTCATAAAAACTTGTATGAGAAAAAGAAACTTGTATAAGAATGTTCATAGCAGCATTATTAATAATAACCAAAAAGTAGAAACAACCCTAATGTCCATCAGCTGACAGATAAGTAAAATGTGGTATATACATGTAATGGGACGTGTTTGGGGCAGTAAAGATAAATGAAGTACTGACATATTCTACAAATGGATAAACTTTGATTCAGACGTGGATTGAAAACATGATGCTAAGTGAAATGAACCAGTCACGGAGTACAACGTACTGATTTGAGAGATGAGGACTGAGCCAGTGTCTGTTGTAGATGGTTCATTCTTGGCAGTAGTAAGTAGCATTGCTAAGCCCCGCCGTCATTGCTGGAATGTTCTACGGGTGTTTGAGGTGGCTGCCTTATTGGGGTTGTCGTTGTGTGGGTTTTCATTTGCCCTGTAAACACTCTGTCATTTCCTTTACGTTTCGTATTGGAATGATCCTGCTGCATGTATTCTTGAAATTGCTCTATATTTCAGAGGTGTATACTTGGTAAAAATTGTTTGCAGAAGTCTTATCTGACAGTTTGAATTGTAGTTCAGGGGTGAGAATTCTATTTAGTAGAAAAATTTTATTATAAATATCAGCATCTTCATTTGGCAGATTTTCTTGGGGAGCATACAGAACATTCTTGTGATACTTTTTGCTCCTGTATGTATGTTTGTGTTCCTGCTAGTTTATATGGGAGCAGACAACCTTGGGGCCACTTCCGCAACTGAGAAATGCATAGGAAAATACATTGTTTTCTTTTTAATAGAATGCAATTCATATATAGTTAACATGTAAACAAAGAACTTTCATGTGTTTACTTCCTGCCTTAAATTAGAATTATATATTTAAAGTAAAAACATTGACCTCTTTAAAACTCAGAATATTCTTAAAAAATAGGGTGTGTGAATCTTTTGTGGTATGTTTAAGGTTGCATTTAAGGAATTGGTGAATTTGTATCTTTTGATATACAGACCTTTGCTGAGATCTAATTAGCTTAAGGGGGCAAGTTTTTGTCTTTTGTTTTTGGAAAGATCTTGTTCAAAATCATATTTGGATTAAGCACGAGAGTACCTGCTGACTCTTGTTTGTGACTAGCTCTTTTGCTTTACGATAACCCTGTCAAACTGATTTCCCTAGGTTGAAAACGTCCGCTTGGTGGATCGAATATCTTCTAAAAAAGCAGCCCTCGGGACTTTGTATTTGACCGCCACTCACGTCATATTTGTGGAAACGGCACCTGATACAAGGAAAGAAACATGGGTATGCGGTCCTTATTTTTGGCTTTTTGTGTTTTCCACTGTTTGAAGTAACACGTTTTGACTGTTTTGTCTGTTCTCAAGGTGAGGAGGGTGGGACTTGGGGGGGGTTGGGTGTTCAGAGCACTCTTTTCAGAATGTGAGCACTGCCTTTTTTTGTAAAGGGTCATGTCCACTTGATCTGTTTACTCACTTTAAATACTGATGATTTGGACATCATCAAAGAGGGAGGAATAGCCAGAGGTGTAAGGGGTTCGTGTCACAGCTGGCAAGTAGAGATTCAATAATGTTACTGTACCAGATACAGTGTTTACACAGTGATTTGCAATCCGCTTTGTTCGTAGCATCCTGTGGTGCAGGCCATTTAGTCATTATGTTGTCTACAGTTTTCTCATAATTTAGAAAAGAAAAAGTCTAGGGAAGAGTCCTATTATCAGGTATTTCTGCTACATAACAATGAGACCATTAGAAGGTCCTTATTTTAAGAGAGCTGCCCAACCATGTAGGACCAGAACCAGAATCTGTGGATTGTAGATTCTGCCTTTTCTGTAGACTTGATCTTTGCAGCAGAAGGTGGCCCGCCCTACTTAGTGGAGAGGAATTTAAAGAAGTAAGTGTTGCCACTGAGGACTGAGCAGAGACCCTCCTGAAAGCCAGAGCACTTCAGCATGGTTTCCTTTCAAATAAATCTCTTCTGCAGCCTGCCTGACCACCAACGGCTTAGAAAATAACCATCTCAAGTTGCTGTTGAACTCGAGCATTCCATGTGGAATTAAGGAGCATGGTGGCACCTCCCAGCGGAACCGTCTCTAACTTTTGTTGATTGCAAGGTTTATTTTACTAACTTCTCATGACCTTATTTAATTTTAGCTACCCAGTGCATTTCAAGCTTTGACGACCCAAATGTTCCCTTACCTGGAGCTGTGCAGAATTCTAGGCTGAAGGGTTTGCTTCGTATAATGAGCTTGACTATCAGAAAGCTTGGCACTGAAAAATAAAATGATGAATTCAGACAGCTGGTTCTTACCCCCAAACATACCAGTTCTTGTCAACTGAGTGCAAGCCAGCTGAAGGTCAAGGGTGTTTCTTGTCTCTCTGTGTGGCTCAGAGATTGTTACCAAATCACAAGGCTTTGTGCCCAATGCACAGTGAGGCCCATCAATACTAAAACACTAGCTTTTGGAACAGAGAAAGGTTTATTACAGGTTTATACAAGCAGACGGGTGGCTCATGCCCTAAGAACCCCAAAGTTACTGAAAGCTTTCAGCAAACCCCTTTAAAAGCAAAAGGTGAGGTTGGCGTGGTTATTTGTTGCAGACTTCTTGGGGTCAGATCCTTTGCTCTTGAGGTCAGGTCACGGTCAGGTAACCATGTTCCTATAAATCTCTACCAAATGAATGTTATTCTCCGTCCTGACAAGAAAGAGCAAGGTCCCAGGGCACAACTCTCACCCTCCAAGGCCTCATTCCTGGCTAAGAGAAGGCCAGAGCTCAGCTGGCAGCTCCGTCAGGGCCAGGTTCCCACACCCTGCCCAGCTGTCATCCCTAAGGGAGCCAGGCACCTAATCCAGCTGCCCCTCGGTCTCCTCCAGGTGCCCAAATGGAAGGGCGGGTGGGAGACCAGGTCTCACAGACTGTGACCCAGACAGACAGCCACTGCTAGTGGGTCACAGAGATAGGGATGGGGGAGAGGTTCGCCACTCCTCAAGGCCTGGGCCGTGGCTAGTAGAGTGCTTTATTCAGAGCTCTGGAGCCCCGCAGGACGTCAGCCCCAGTCTGTTTCCCGGGCCCCCTGGCTCACTCACTGGCTCAAGGCTGGGTGAGCTGGAGGGCCTCCAGGGGAAGGCCTGACCCTGCCTCTTACTCACTCTTCACCTGACGACCACCTCACTACCAACCCTTGAGCGGAATCACTTCCCCAATGGTCCCTCATTGTCAGTTACCAGTGGGCAGTGCCCTCTGCAGCACTGACCAATAGCTGAGCAGGACAACTTACTGACAACCGACCAATGGCTGAGCCAGACCTGTTGCCTAGTAACAGGGTGAAGGCATAATGAGGCCCAGCAATGGCTGCCTGCTAAGAGCTGTGCTCTCACCCTGCTCTGTGACAAGACCTGTTGCTTTCTGTCCTATGTACCTGTTATCTGTGCTTAGTTTACCCACACTAACTTTTTTTTTTTTCCACATTAACTTTTCGTGGTAGATTCTCCACAGTCAGATCGCCACCATCGAGAAACAGGCAACGACGGCTACCGGGTGCCCTTTACTGATTCGCTGCAAGAACTTTCAGCTCTTACAGCTCATCATCCCGCAGGAAAGGGACTGCCATGATGTGTACATCTCTCTCATCCGCCTCGCGAGGCCAGGTAGGGCAGAGCGGCCTGGCATTCAGCATGGTCTCACGCTTAAGAAAGTCACAGATCGTGTTGAAGAAATGTGGATAATGCTTCTTAATTATAGTGCTTTAGAGATTATACATTAGCCCAGCCTTCAGATGGGGGCTTCCCTGGTGGCTCAGATTGTAAAGAATCCGCCTGCCAATGCAGGAGGTGTGAGTTCGATCCCTGGGTCAGGAAGATGTCCTGGAGAAGGAAATGGCAACCCACTCTAGTATTCTTGCTTGGGAAATCCCATAGACAGAGGACCCTGGCTGGCGACAGTCCATGGGGTCGCAAAAGAGTTGGACACGACTGAGCAACTAATCAACAACAAGCCTTCAGATGAGGCCGAGAAATCTGATTTAGTTTCTGTCTTTTGGGGCCTCTGTCTGAGTTAATTACTGTATGAGCCTCTTTCATTATTCATAGTATTTATCTTGGAGGGAGGTTATAGTTGTGCTTTACTTTTGGGATGAAATCATCCCAAAATGTGGTAATCGAGCCACCTTGATTGAAGCCTCTGACAAAACCCACAAATTGTTTTGTGTTGAAAACATATCAAATGGTCTAGTGCAGTTTTACCTATGTGGGGGCTTTTAAGTTTTGCTTTCTGTTGCTTTTTGATCCTAATATGTATGTTCCAAGGTTGGCATCAGTGACTGTTCAAGGTATGTATATGTTGATTCTCCGACAGAAAACCTTCTTATGTTTTGTAGGAAGAATGGCTGATTTGAAAAATGTGTGCTTTTAGTTACTGTCTGGTTGTGTATCCCTCACTTAGAGTCTTCAGACTTACAGCTTATTATGCTATAAATCTATGACATTTACAGCTTACTAAGCTATAAATTTAAGAAGCTCTACACAAGTGTTTCTTGTGTGTGTGGCTTGTGTGGACTGTGGGGTTCCTTTGCTAAGTGTCTTGGAAGAGTACAGTGAAAAGAGATCATTTGGATAAACAGTGACATCCACAGTAGTGTTCACCCAGCAGTCACTAATAAGGGAAATAGGACAGGTTCTTACAGTTACGTTGTTGTTGTTCAGTCACAAAGAGTTATGTCTCACTCCTTGCAACCCCAGAAGCTGCAGCGTGCCAAGCTACCCTGTCCTTCACTATATCCTGGAGTTTGCTCACATTCACATCCATCGAGTCAGTGATGCCATCCAGCCATCTCACCCTCTGTCGCCCTCTTCTCCTCCTGCCCTCAGTCTTTCCCAGCATCAGGGCCTTTTCCAGTGAATCAGTTCTTTGCATCAAGTGGTCCAAGTATTGGAGCTTTAGCATCAGTCCTTCCAGTGAATATTTAGTTGCTTTACTGAATAGATACATTACTAAATGGTTTTTGGTTCAGGGCAAAATGTTTAATTGTAAACTCTTCAAAGCATTTGGTTGGGTCCTCAAATTCTTATGATACGAACAGACCACATCATCTGTTGAGAGCCAGGAGCTGAAGTTTTGAGATGGGAGGGTTGCCAGGGAGCTGTCAAAATCTGATCACTTTGACTTGACTTAGCTTCCCTTTCAAGTTAGCCCACTGAGGCTTTTTTATCTCTGTGTGTTGAAAAGAACTGCAGAGTTAGCCAGAAATGCAGTTGAACTTTTTGGAGGGCGCACTATAATTGGAACAGAAGTTCTGGGAAGATGTACGTTAGGCTGCGTGTGGCAGGGAATGAGAGGGGAATTGTGCGCCAGCAGTTTCTGTGTCACTGATTAATGGATGTCCTGGATAATACATGTGCTCTGGCGGGATTAACGGGATTTAGGAATAGCCCAGAGAACTGGGAAAGGCCTGAGTGGAAGAGTCCATCACGGTGGCGATGAGAGCCCTGCCCCAGATAACAGCGAGCTCCCAGATTTACATTGTGAGGGTCCCCAGGGAGGAAACCTGCTGTGTTTCCCCTGCTTTTAAAAATATACACTTTTTCTTAAAGATGCAGTTTTGGGAGTTTGGTGTTAGCCAGAGACCAAAGAAGGAGACTATAGTAATTAATTGAATTAAAGCCATTAGCTTGGAAGATTTTTTTTTAAAGCCACCAGCATTGTGAACCATTGGAATTAGAATTGCCAGTTTATGTAAAACATGGTACTTTAATGAGTGTGAAAAGAGGAACTAGAACCCAGGCAGCTTCACAGTTTAATGCTAAAGGCAAGGCTAAAATTAGGACATATTACAGCCCAGTCTTGGAAGTAGGGTTTTGAATCTGGGTGGAGGTGGAGAAAAGTGGAAGGGTTTCCCCTGGAGGTGGGGTGGCTTCTCAGGACATCCCAGGACCTTTCACAAATTACACCTTCTCATTCCTTGAGGTATGTCAGAAGAGGGCTCTGGGTGTGTGTGTGGGGGGTGGGTGGGTGGCGGGGATGGATGTGTGTGGGTGTGTTGATGTGTGAGTGTGTGTGAGTGTGTGGATATGTGTGTTTGGTGGGGAAATGACTCTGAGTTCCAGCAGCACAGTATTGATCTCTGGGGTTATTGTGGTTAATCATCAATACAAAGCTCGTATTTTCAGCTCTCCTTATGGATACAGCTAACTCCAAGGTCCTATAGAGGAGACTTTTTCTTTTTTAAACAAAAGATGAAAAGTTTGGGAGTCGGTTTAAGTCAAGGCCTATGAAGAGATAGTTTTAAAGCCCTTGAGAGTCTCTTTTCACTGAATTGCAATTTCTGGGATAAGAATAAATCAAATGACTAAAAAATTTGTCAAGATTTTATTGGTTTGTCTTTTATATGAATTCAGGTTGGTAAGGACTTGGACATGGACTATAAAAGATCCCAGCAAAATATACTGTAGCCAGATTCAGCGAACTCTTTAATTCTTCTTAAAGGAATAAGTTAAAATTGGGCTGTACCCCAAGTAAGGAAATGCATTGACTCTGTAGATCTGATGTACAAATAAGGTTTTTTTTTGTACATTTTTCTGATTAGAGACCCCTGTTTCTCAGAGGGCTTCATTTCTCCCACATCCTTTCTTTTCTCCTCTCTCTCATTAGCTTCCTGCTGTTTATTTTTATATCTATCATCTTTCTCTCTAGTAGTTTTTGTGGGCCCTTTTTAATATTTAAACCATTTTTGGGATCTGTTTTCCCATTTTATAATAGTATTTTTTTTTCCTGCTCATCTGAGTCCCTAATTCTTCTGCATATTTTCTGTGGTTTTTAACATCTCAGGATTGACATAGTCTCATTAGCTTACTTTGACTTTTTGCAGTTCTTATCAGAGTCAGTGCCACTTAAGCAGTTTTTACAGTAACAATTTTTATTACTTTTTATTGATGATATTAAACTCTGGGTCCAATAGCCCTTTTCTACTAAGTGTCAGCTTCCTGATGTTTAATTCTAGTACTTGTCTGGTGAAAACAGACAAGAAAGTTCTCGTTATTTTTATTTTAAAATGTGCAAAACCCAATATAACTGTTATCTTCTCACTCTTTAAATGGTTTTTCAATTACATTTAAGTTGCCTGAATTAAGTAGAACATGGAGAACAATTTAACTTTCATTACTTTGGGTTCTAAAACCCTATATATCAGAGGATGTGTGCATGCTAAGTTGCTTCAGTTGTGTCCAGCTCTTTGCGACCCCATGGACTATAGCCCACCAGGATCCTGTGTTCATGGGGATTCTCCAGGTGAGAATGCTGGGGTGGTTTGCCATGCCCTCCTCCAAGGGATCTTCCCGACCCAGAGATTGAACCCATGTCTTTTGCATTGCAGATGGGTTCTTTACCTGAGCCATGGGGGAGGCCCGTATCAGAGAATCAGTTTAGTTCAATTCAGTCGCTCAGTCGTGTCCAACTCTTTGCAACCCCATGGACTGCAGCACGCCAGGCCTCTCTCTCCTCACCAACTCTCGGAGTTTACCCAAACTCATGTCCACTGAGTCGGTGATGCCATCCAATGATCTCATCCTCTGTCGTCCTCTTCTCCTCCCGTCTTCAATCTTTCCCAGCATCAGGGTCTTTTCCAATGAGTCAGCTCTTTGCATCAAGTGGTCAAAGTATTGGAGTTTCACCTTCAACATCAGTCCTTCCAATGAACACTCAGGACTGATCTCCTTTAGGATGGACTGGTTGGATCTGCTTGCAGTCCAAGGGACTCTCTCAAGGGACCTCTCCAACACCACAGTTCGAAAGCATCAGTTCTTCGGTGCTCAGGTTTCTTTATAGTCCAGCTCTCACATCCATACATGACTACTGGAAAAACCATAGCCTTGAATGGGTACATGTATATGTATGGCTGAGTCCCTTTGCTCTCCACTTGAAACTATTACAACATTGTTACTTGGCTATACTCCATACAAAATAAAAAATTTTAATAAAGTAAAACCCCACATACCTGTCCTTCTGATGGATGACTCCTGGTGAATTTCCCCTTTCCTTCCTTATCTTGCCTTACTTAACTGACCTTGTGCTTAGTTGCTCAGTCATGTCCGACTCTGCGGCTACATGGACCTTAGCCCGCCAGGCTCCTTTGTCCATGGAATTCTCCAGGCAAGAATACTGGAGCCAGTTGCCATTTCCTACTCCAGGGGATCTTCCCGATCCAGGGATTGAACCCACGACTCTTGGATCTTAATTATTAAACATTCTGCTATGTATTTTGCAGGAGATGGAAGTACTTTGGAAATGTTCAGTAAACCTTGAATCGATGTTAATGGTACTTTTTACATTCTCAGAGTAGGCAGTTTGTAGCTGAGGGCTTCTCCTGGTGGCCTCTGGGTGAGAAGCTTGCCTACATTAACGAAACTGAGTTTTGACTGACAAAAATGGGGGTTTCTCTGCCATTATGAAGAGTTTTACATAAATTGGGCCAAGGGTATAGTCGATCACCCTTTTCCTTAAAAATAATTGAAAGAGAAAATTTTGTTATTTTAATGGAAACCCATTCTGATGGCTCCCAATTCAAGAGTGATCTTAATATTGGTTACAAATTATTCTTGCATCAATTTCTGTGTGGTTTCCTTGTCTCTTCCTAATGACAGCAAGAATGATCCAAAACACAGAAAATCATCAGTAGTCATAGAGTGGTTTTCTTCCTCTACCTTTAAACCTATGTGTAGGCATTTTACCAAGGGAACTTAACTTCTGTCATTTCCCCATCTTCCTTAGCACTCCTTTCACTGAGGGAACGGAGGCTTTCTCAAGAGATTCTTTTGGCTTCTTAAACAAATTGCATTTGTGGTTAACATTATGATATCAGAAGCCTGAGTCATGAAAATGGTACTTAGAGATGGAAAACATATGTTGGTGTCAGGCTAACCATTCCTAGAACTGGATGTCAATTTTATATGCTGTCTGCTCAATTTGCTAAAATGGCAAGAAACTGTTTTTACTGGAAGTGTCTATGTTGTGCGCATGTGTGTGTGTGCGCGTGTGTGCATATATGTGTACGTGTGCATCTTCTTCTTTGTTGAAACTGTATGCTCAATTCTCAAATTGGAAATACGACATCAAGAGACACTAAAATAGAATATAGCTCATCTCACTGATAAACCCTAACCTTCTTGCTTCTTTTTCTGCAAGAAAGAACACCTGCCTAATGCTAAAGTCTAGTACTTAAAATACAACCCTTATCTTATCATACTTGTGTTGTCGTTCAGTCGCTCTGGCATGTCTGATTCTTTGCAACCCCATGGACAGCAGCAGCATACCAAGTTTCCCTGTCCTTCACTATCTCCCAGAGTCTGCTCAAACTCATGTCTATCGAGTCGGTGATGCCATCCATCTCGTCCTCTTGCCCCCTTTCCCTCCTGCCTCCAATCTTTCCCAGCATCAGGGTCTTTTCCAATGAGTCAGTCAGGTGGTCATACCTGTAGGTGAGTCATTTCAATAGTAATCAAAAGAAGCTGGAAACAGTCTTGACCTTCGGCCGCCTGTGTGTTACTGCAGCCGTTTGCTGGTGCCAGTTTGCCCTGTTGGACCTTCAGATGCATGTTTAGGAGCATTCAGTTGTTCATGCTGAATACCACGGACAGATGAAGGAATAAAACTGATCTAAGAAAACTTTAAGGAGAAACAGTTCTGTTGGAGAAATGAAAAGGAAGTTTAGGGGGATGGTTGAAAAGAAAGTATACAAAAGTGGCCTGCATGGGGGGAAGGGAGCAGGGGCTGCCTCTGAGGGGCAGCAGGTGTGGTGGGGAAGCGCATGTGCTGTATAGCGGACTCCAACCTGCGCGCTGTGTGACCCTGGGGACTCTGCCGAGCCTCCCTGTGCCTTGGATTTCTCATCTCTGCAAGAAGACCTGTGATGATGCCTACTAGATGCCCGTCAGTATGTTTAATCAGAAGAGAATCTGGAATGAAACCAGGGTTCACTGACTATCGGCCACGGTTTATTATCACCGAAAGTGCTTCAATTTGCACTGTCTAGAAGGTAACCGCTAGCCACATGGGGCTATCGAGGGCTTGAAATGTGGTTGGTCTGAACTAGGACGTGCTGTTCAGTGTGAAACACACACAGAATTTCAAAGACAGTACAACACAATGTGAAAAATATTAATAGGTACTGTACTCCGTATATGTTGAATGATGCCTTGGATATGCTGGGCTAAATAAAATATACTGTAAAGATTAATTTCACTTTCTTTTTACAATTTTCGTGTGACTCCAAGGACATCTTACATGACACACGTGGCTTACACTGTATTGTGGGCAGCACTGGTTAAGTTGCCTCCCTCAATGTGGCAAGGCCAGAGCAAGAGAACCGCAATCCTCGATCTTGCTGGGAACAGCTGTCAGGCCTGGCCTTGCAAGCATAAACGGTGATGCCCAAAGTCAGAGATGGTCTGGCAGACCTGAAAGAAGTCTGTCATCGCACATCCTTCAACTCACCACTCAGGGACTGCGTACCACACACTGTGAATGGACCTCGTTTAATGACTCCTGGAAATACTGTGAGAACAGTACAATTCTGACATTTACGTAGTTGTTGAAAAGTTCAAGTGTTTTCAGTGCAAATATTTAAATATGCTCCACAGTTTTTTCCAACTGTTTTTATCATTTCTTTTTCAACGCTATTTGAGCCTTAGAACATGGCAGTGGCCAGGCCTCTCTGTAACTCTGAGAAGCCATCCCAAACTTGAGCTTGACTTACATAAACAGATTGAGATCTGGTTGTCAAAGGAATATGTATGTCCTTAAAAAAAAAAATCGTACTATATTTGATTTACTATATTGTGTTTCAGATGTATGGCAGAGTGATTCAGTTATGCCTGTATGTTCTTTTTTAGATTCTTGTCCTTTGTAGGTTATTACAAGTTATTGACTATAGTTCCCTGTGCTATACAGTAACTCCTTGTTTATTCTATATGTCGTGGTGTATATCTGTTTAATCCCATACTCCTAATTCTCCCACTCCTTTCCCTTTGGTAACCATAGGTTTGTTTTCTATGTCTGTGAGTGTGTTTCTGTTTTGTAAATATGTTAATTTGTACTGTCTTTTAGAATCCATGTAAAAGTCATGTCATGTAATGTTTGTCTCTCTCAGCTTGACTTAGTGTGATAATCTCTGGTCTATCTATGTTGCTGCAAATGGCAATCTTTCATTTTTTATGGCTGAATAATATTCATTTTTAATATATGTGTGTTTGGGTGTATGTATGTGTGTGGGTGTAGTATGTATGTATGTATATATATATAAAACATCTTCTGTATCCATTCATCTGTTGGTGGACACTTAGCTTACTTCCATGTCTTAAATATTGTAAGAAACATATGTTCTTAATTCATTTTTAAGCTCCATATTTTATGTGGTCTGAAAATATATTAGTTTTCAAAAGAAATTTAAAAAACCCCACAAGATGGGGAAGGTCACACTCCTGAAACAAAGCTTTTAAAGCTTTGTTCGGTTGTCCTGAGGTCTTGTTGTTGGGAGGTGGTTGGTCCCACCGTAGAGATGGGGTGCCTCTAGGAGGGTCCCGAAGGTGAGCAGCTGGGCTGGCCTCTCCAGCCTGGACAGAATGTACTTGGGGGGATTTGGTTGTGGCTTTGACTTGGGTTGATTTGGTTTTATTCTCCCTTATTTTTTGCAGTGAAATACGAGGAACTATACTGCTTTTCATTCAACCCCAAGCTGGATAGAGAAGAAAGGGAACAAGGCTGGATGCTGGTCAATCTCAGTGAAGAATACAAGCGCATGGGCCTCCCTAATGATTACTGGCAGCTCAGCGATGTGAACAGAGAGTACAGGGTGAGTGGAGGCATTTAGTGAAATGAGTGCTTAGTCGCTCAGTCACGTCCGACTCTTTGTGACCGTTTGGACTGTAGCCCGCGGACTGTAGCCCGCCAGGCTCCTCTGCCCATGGGGTTTTTCAGGCAAGAATACTGGAGTGGGTTGCCATTTCCTTCTCCAGGGGATCTTCCCAAGCCAGGGATCAAACCCGCATCTCCTGTCTCCTGCATTGCAGGTGGATTCTTTTCCCACTGAGCCATGGGGGGAGCCCGTTTGGTGAAATGCAGATACTTAATCCAGATGAAGCCCTGATGTCACAGAGCTGAGTGTGACTTCTCTTAGCTCTCCTCTCTTTCTGATGGCTCTTGTGGGTACAGATGTGTGAAATTTCCAGGTCTCCCTTGGGTATTGCCAGCTGTATTCTCCACCTGCATCTGGGATCAGAAAGTTTGAAGAAGCCACCTTAGAGACCATCCCCTCTGATGGCTGAAGGAGTGGAACCCCAGAGAGGCCCAGCAGCGCCCTCGGGACAGGGCCTCCCTTCTCCCGCCTGGTCTTTTTATAGCTCAGTGAGTGATGAGTAGGGAGTCGCAGAGGCTCTGATGGCAGTTTGGCACCAGCTCCCTCTGGGCTCCCTGAACTCTTGATTGGTACACAAGGTCACCAAGAGGCTTCCCTGGAGAACTGTGGAGAAACATGTCTGCACTTCCAGAGGGAATCGGGGGTGGAGGGATGTGGAGGGTGAAGGGGGCAGAGCTGATTCATATTCTCCCTGATGGTGGGCTTGCAAAGCAGGGCTGGTTTCCCTATTAATTTTTAAAGTGTTTCCAGTAATGAAAGTACAGTCAGAACATCGTAGAGAATTTGCAAAAGAGAGAGAAAAATTAACAAAACAGCCCGTTTGTCATTGCCCTAACATTCTTTCTGTGTGTATGTTCAGTCATATCCAAATCTTTGCCTGGAGAAAATCCCATGGACTGTAGCCCACCATGCCCCTCTGTCCATGGGATTTTTCAGGCAAGAAGACTGGAGTGGGTTGCCATTTCCTTCTCCAGGAGATCTTCCCAACCCAGGGATCGTACCCAAGTCTCTTGCATAGGCAGACAGATTCTCTCCCACTGTGTCACCCGAGAAGCCCATATTCTTCTAGTAGGTTTTAAACTTGTCACTTTTTTCTCATCTGCGTAGTTTAATAACTTTTTTCTTACACGAGTAATGTATTTCATTGTTTACAATTGGAGAATGTGGAGGCAAAGGAACAGTTCAAATACATACAACAAAAATGGAATTATACTACCTGTGCCCGTGTCTTGCTTTTCTTCATATAACATATTGAGTATGTTGCTGTCAATAAATATGTGGACTGTCAGATCCTCCCACATCTTTCTTCTGAATAACTTTATTATTATTTTTGGCTGTGCTGGATCTTTGCGGCTACATGGCCTTTTCTCTACTTGCCGTATGAGGGCCTCTCATTCCGGTGGCTTCTCTTGGGGGGCACAGGCTCAATAGATGTGTCGCACAGGCTTAGTTGCTGTGCAGCATGTGGGATTGTCCCAGATCAAGGATCAAACCCGTGTTCCCTGCACTGGAAGGTGGAGTCTTGACCACTGAGCCACCAGGAAAGCCCTCTTGTGAATATCTTGAATTTATAGATTATCTGGAATAGAATGGCCACTTTCAGGATACTGACTTTTCTTCCTAATGGCGCTTAAATCTAGCAGTCATAATCTTACACCGTGAGTAGACATTTGCGCCCTTTCTGTCTTAACCATTATAAAGTATCCGGCTAATGTAATGATTTGTTCCACCACTAAAGCCAACCTTTGCAGTGGATTTTTAGCCTTGAAATGAAGGAAAGGACTTCCCTGGTGGTCCAGTGGTTAAGAATCCGCCTGCTAAAGCAGGGCACACAGATTCAGTCCCTGGAAGGCGTGGGAGGATTCCACATGCCTCGGAGCATCTAAGGCCCTTGCACCACGACTAACTGAGCCCACGAGCCGCACCTGCCAGAGCTCACCCGGGAGTCTGTGCTCCGCAGCTGAGAGGAGCTCCCACTTGCCGCCGCTACAGAAAGCCTGTGAACAGCAACGAAGACGCGGCTCAGCCAAAAATAAATAAATAATTGGTTTAAAAAAAAGAGAGAGAGAGAGAGGCAGAACAAAATGAAGGAAAATCCAAGTGTAGTATAGAAAATTGAATAATTAAAAAAAATTTTTTTAAAACATGACACACCCTTGAGTGAGGGTGAAAATGAGTCTAAGCCGCATCTGTGGAATAGTAGTTCCTTGGAAAACACAGGTTCTTCCTATGTCTGATGAGGTTTCCTTCTAGACTTAACACCACAAACATGACTCACATTTAGTCACTCAAGTCCCACCGTGTAGAGACGGCAAAACATGAGTTACTCAGCATCTTTTTCCCAAAAGTAATAGATAGCAAACATAAACTAACAATCAGCAAATTGTGCTGAAACAGAAAAGGTGAAACCCTAGGGGATTTTCTGCTTTTTACAAATGTTGTTAAAATGAGACAAAGATGATGAACCCTTATTTGTTACCACCTTAAAAATATAATAAAAGTTCATTCTGTCAAACTATTTCTGACTAATAGTCCATTGGGAAGGTTATGTCAGCATCCATTACTTTTGCTTTTAACCTCGTGGGTGAGAAAAACATCTGCCTTTTCCTTCCTTCTGTTATAAGAATAACTTCTTTCTTTTCACAAATTCCTTGATGTAAGTGGGGCTAGTGGTATCATCTGTTGGAGAAGAAGCTATTGCCTGTGGTGGAAACAACTCCATACGTGGAGTACTGAAACTGAGGTTCCAGAACCAATGCTGCCCTATTCTTTCCAAGCTAATTGTCACCAGCATCATTTTTATCAGCATTGCTCTTATCCCTTTTTAGAAGACATTTGCTTTGGGTAGTCTCTCTAAGGTAAGATTTCCTTTTATACCTAACTCTTTTTTTTTTTTTAAAGATTTTTTTTTTTAATGTGGACCATCTAGTTAAAGTCTTTTCAATAAAGACAATTTGTTATAGTATCAGTTCTGTTTTATCTTTTCTTTGGCCACGAGGCACGTGGGATCTTAGCTCTCTCACCAGGGATCGAACTCCTACCCCCTCCCTGCATTGGAAGGTGAAGTCTTAACCATTGGCCTACCAGGAAAATCCCTGTACCTAACTCTTAAAATGGTTTTTCTTTAAATAAAATAATGGGCATTCATTACCAGGTTAAAATTTTAATTTGTTTCTCTTTGAATAAAATTGAAAGTATAATCCAAACCAGTAATTTTAAAAAGTCTTGTTTATGTCAGTTCTCTGCAGCTGTAGATTATGTATTATGTATTATTTTATTTATATAAGTCATTTCATGCTGTTCCTACCTTACATCATAAATTTCTCCCTATTACATCATTAATTCCTTGAAGTAAATTTTAGGTCCTAAATGCTTAAGAAGGCAGCTGTCTATGTAGCTATAGCACAGTTCCTGACAAAGTGCTCAGCTGTGTGACGGGCCTTCAGGAAGTACCGAGGGCTGATTATAATGCCATGGCTGGCCCCTCAGATGGATACTACCCTGCAGTGGTAAATGCATTTACTGGGAAGTGGTAATCAGGGCAGCAAGGATCAGCTTTTCGGGGAATGTGCAGTCTTTGGGCCCAGTAACTCTTTTTTTATTCGTTACTGCCCTAGCACCTAACCCTACGCCTGGCACATAGTGCGTCATGTTCAGTGAAAATTTGTTGATAGACATCAATATTCTGTTATAATCATTACACTGTTAAGAGACTAGAACTTCATGATTCCTGCCACTGAAAAGAAAGGATGATCATGTCACATGATAGAGGTGCTAATTGTCACTATGATGGCAGTCATATTACAGCACACAGATATATCAGATTAATATGTTCTACACTGGAGAAGGCAAGAGTGAACACCAGCATTTTAGGACTCAGTAAACTAAAGTGGAATGGAATGGGCAAGTTTAATTCATTGTATCTACCACTGTGGGCAAGAATCCCTTAGAAAAAACGGAGTAACCCTTATAGTCAACAAAAAAGTCCGAAATGCAGTACTTGGGTGCAATCTCAAAAACGACAGAATCTCTGTTCATTTCCACGGCAAACCATTGAATATCACAGTAATCCAAGCCTATGCCCCAACCAGTAATGCTGAAGAAACTGAAGTTGAACGGTTCTATGAAGACTTACAAGACCTTTTAGAACTAACACCCAAAAAAGATGTCCTTTTCAGTATAGGAGACTGGAATGCAGAAGTAGGAAGTCAAGAAACACCTGGGCTAACAGGCAAATTTGGCCTTGGAGTATGGAATGAAGCAGGGCAAAGGCTAATAGAGTTTTGCCAAGAGAACGCACCGGTCATAGCAAACACCCTCTTCCAACAACACAAGAGAAGACTCTACACATGGACATCACCAGATGGTCAACACCAAAATCAGATTGATTATATTCTTTGCAGCCAAAGATGGAGAAGCTCTATACAGTCAGCAAAAATAAGACTGGGAGCTGACTGTGGCTCAGATCATGAACTCCTTATTGCCAAATTCAGACTTAAATTCAAGAAAGTAGGAAAAACCACTAGACCATTCAAGTATGACCTAAATCAAATCCCTTATGATTATACAGTGGAAGTGACAAATAGGTTCAATGGATTAGATCTGGTAAACAGAGTGTGTGAAGAACTATGAACAAAGGTTCACTGTATAAGAGGTGGTGACCAAAACCATCTCCAAGGTAAATAAGTGCAAAAAGGCGAAATGCTTGTCTGAGGAGGCCTTACAAATAGCTAAGAAAAGAAGAGAAGTGAAAGGTAAGGGAGAAAAGGAAAGATATACCCATCTGAATGCAGAGTTCCAAAGACTAGCAAGGAGAGATAAGAAGGCCTTCCTAAGTAATCAATATAAGATCAAGAATGGGAAAAGACTAGAGAGCTCTTCAAGAAAATCAGAGATATCAAGGGAATATTTCATGAAGAGATGGGCACAATAAAGGAAACAAATGGTATGGACCTAACAGAAGCAGAAGATATTAAGAAGAGGTGGCAAGAATACACAGAAGAACTATACAAAAAAGATCTTCATGACCCAGATAACCACAGTGATGTCATCACTCACCTAAAGCCAGACATCCTGGAATGTGAAGTCAAGTGGCCCTTAGGAAGCATCACTATGTACAAAGCTAATGGAGGTGATGGAATTCCAGCTGAGCTGAAATTTCAAATCCTAAAGATGATGCTGTTAAAGTGCTGCATTCAGTAGGTCAGCAAATCTGGAAAACTCAGGAGTGGCCACAGGACTGGATGATGGTCAGTTTTTATTCCAATCCCAAAGAAAGGCAATGCCAAAGAATGCTCAGATTACTGCACAATTGCACTCATCCCACACGCTAGCAGAGTAATGCTCAAAATTCTCCAAGCCAAGCTTCATCAGAATGTGAACTGTGAACTTCCAGATGTTCAACCTGGATTTAGAAAAAGCAGAGGGACAGAGATGAAATTGCCAACATTTAGAAAAAGTAGAATCATAGAAAAAGTAAGAGAATTCCAGAAAAACATCTACTTCTGTTTCATTGACTATGCTAAAGCTTTTGACTGTTTGGATCACAACAAACTGTGGAAAATTCTTAAAGAGATGGGAATACCAGACAAATTTACCTGCCTCCTGAGAAATCTGTGTGCAAGTCAAGAAACAACAGAACCGGACATGGAACAATGAACTGGTTCCAAATTGGGAAGGGAGTACGTCAGGGCTGTATATTGTCACCCTGCTTATTTAACTTATATGCAGAGTACATCTTGTGAAATGCCAGGCTGGATGAAGCACAAGCTGGAATCCAGATTGCCGGGAGAAACATCAATAGCCTCAGATATGCAGATGACATCACCCTTATGGCAGAAAGTGAAGAAGAACTAAAGAGCCTCTTAATGAGAGTGAATAAGCTGGCTGAAAACTCAACATTCATAAAACGAAGATTGTGGCATCTAGTCCCATCACTTCATGGCAAATAGATGGGGAAGCAATTGAAACAGTGACAGACTTTATCATCTTGGGCTTCAGAACCACTGCAGATGGTGAGGTGACTGCAACCATGAAATTAAAAGACACTTGCTCCTTGGAAGAAAAGCTATGACCAACCTAGACAGCATATTAAAAGCAGAGATGTTACTTTGCTGACAAAGGTCCATTTAGTCAAAGCTAACATTTTTCCAGTAGTCATGTATGAGTGTGAGAGTTGGACCATAGAGAAGGCTGAGCCCCAAAGAATTGATGCTTTTGAACTGTGCTGTTGGAGAAGACTCTTGAGAGTCCCTTGGACTGCAAGGAGATCAAGCCAGTTCATCCTAAAGGAAATCAGTCCTGAATGTTCATTGGAAGGACTAATGCTGAAGCTGAAACTCCAACACTTTGGCCGCCTAATGGGAAGAACTGACTCATTGGAAAAGACTCTGATGCTGGAAAGACTGAAGGGGGAGGAGAAAGAGATGACAGAGGATGAGATGGTTGGATGGCATCACTGACTGGATGGACATGAGTTTGAGTAGTTTGAGTATGCTCCGGGAGTTGGTGATAGACAGGGAGGCCTGGCGTGCTGCAGTCCATGGATCACAAAGAGAAGGGCACAACTGAGCGACTTAACTGAACACCTGAAATTGTGTTTCCCTGGTGGCTCAGATAGTATAGGACTTCCCTGGTGGCTCAGAGGATAAAGCATCTGCCTGCAATGTTGGGAGACCCTGGTTCGATCCCTGGGTCGGGAAGATTCCCTGGGGGAGGGCATGGCAACCCACTCCAGTATTCTTGCCTGGAGAATCCCATGGACACAGGAGCCTGGCAGGCTATAGTCCATGGGGTCGCAAAGAGTCAGACACAACTGAGTGACTAAGCATGCACCCATACCTTGAATTATCCAGTGTTATATATCAAATATATTTCAATTTAAAAAAACTTGTTGAATGAGTGAATGAATTACCCCCAAAGATTCTTCTTGACCAGTCCAAGTAAGACATGTAGGCACTGCAGGAGGGTTTATTTAGTGGAAGACAAAGCAGATCACTCCCTTATTAAAATAAAAATATTATGCAGGAATGTTTTTAACTTAATCCACTTCAGTTGTCTAAGGCAGAATAAATATAAAGAAAGTTCAAAAGAGAAGCATTTCCCACTTTTCTGAACTTCTCATTTTCTCCCTGAATTTTCTTACGTGATTTTCCAGGCCAGACACACTTTCAGGGGGGACATTGAGTAGTCTCAGAATCTGGCAGCATAAATTGCCCTGTGCTTTGTATTATTCATTGTCATAATTTTAACTTCAGCTGTGTGAGCTTGTTGCAAAAGCATTACCCGTCAGTGCTTTCTGGAAAGTGCTGTCGGCTTTCATGCGAGCAGGGATGAATTTAATTTTGTCTACCTTGGTGGCAGTGGTTGTTGTTCAGTTGTGAAGTCATGTCCGACTCTTTGTGACCCCATGGACTGCAGCATTCCAGGCTTCCCTGTCCTTCACCATCTTGCGCAGCTTGCTCATACTCATGTCCATTGAGTCGGTGATGCTATCTAAGCTCTCATCCTCTGGGGTCCCCTTCTACTCCTGCCTTCAGTGTTTCCCAGTATTGAGTCTTTTCCATTAAGTCGGTTCTTTGCATCATGTGGCCAAAGTATTGGAGCTTCAGCATCAGTCCTTCCAATGAATATTCAGGGTTGATTTGCCTGGAGGAGGAAATGGCAACCCACTCCAGTATTCTTGCCGGGCAAATCCAATGGACAAAGGAGACTGGTGGACCACAGTCCATGGGATTGCAAGAGTTGAACAAGACTTAGCGACTGAAACCCCCACCAGCACTGTTAAAGAAAGTGGGTAATTCCCAACTTCTGAAAACCTACTAATTTCCTTTTTAAAAGTGTTATTTTAAGGAAACATAGTAAGTCTGATGCAGTGACCACACGTCTCTTGAATCAGTGTAGTCATGTCCTGGCTGCTGACTCGAGAGAGGTCCAGACACTGGATTTGCAGGGGAAGACAGGGCAGTGTCTGGGGGAGTAATTCCAGTAAAAGCTCGGGTTCCAAGTAGGTTGGACCATCTATTCTTGGGATTTTCCTCCTGAGTCTCAGTGCCAGAGCCCACGTTGATGTCTTCGGTAATCTTTCCTAAAATGCCTTTGGGGAAATGCTTTGGGCCTGAGAGTGTCACTTCAGTGGCCTTTCCGTCTCCTGCTCAGTGTGGTGCCCAGTCTGGTAACAAAGAGAAGCGGGGAGGCAGGCGAGGGAGGACCTGAGCACAGAACAGTTGACGCGAGCTTTGTGGTGCGTTTTCGTGCCCTTCTGCCTTGAGGTTCAGAGTGGTCAGGGCAGGCGAAATGGACAGAGGATATGCACACAGCATTTCGCCTGCTGCTGCACCTGCCTGAGGACTCACCTTCAAATGCCCAAGAGGATGCTTGACTTCTAGGAAATAAAGTTTAGGAACTGCCGTTCAAATGATCCTCCTGTTGGAAAAAGAGGGATTGTTGTTATTTTAGTCAGTAAATCACATCTAACTCTTTTACGATCCCACAGACTGTAGCCCGTCAGACTCCTCTGTCCGAGGGATTTCCCAGGCAAGAATACTGCAGTGGGTTGCCATTTCATCCCCCTCCAGGGGGTCTTCCCGGACCAGGGATCAAACCTGTGTCTGCTGTACTAGCAGGCCGATTCTTTACCACGGAGCTCTCAGGGAAGCCCCAAACGATGGGTTGACTGATATCAAAGCAGATGATGTGTCTAGCAACAAGTCAACTGTTACTCTACCCACCACTTCCACTTTTGTCAGACCTAATGGGTGAAGAGTCTTGTGGGTGTTACCTGATTTGATCCTTGTATCGGCCCCGGGTAATGTCATTTCTGTTCCCTGTCAGTCTTAAGAGAGTAGCAAGTGCTCAGTAGTTGGATATCTCATAAGTCATAAAGTTGGCAAACTGGAACCGCGTTCTCAACCCCTGCTTTCCTTTTTTAAGATGGCTTTTTAACAGTTTTAATCTATTTATTAATCTGGCTGCACTTCGTTGCAGCACGTGAACTCTTAGTTTTGTGGCGTGTGTGCATCCAGTTTCCTAAGCAGGGAGCCAAGCCGGGTCCCCCCCCCACCCCGTATTGGAAACTCAGAGTGTAGTCCTAGCCCCTGGACCACCAGGGAAAGTCCCCTAAACCCCTGACTTCTGATAAAATTCCCAAGATCATTCCAAGGCTCCAGAGATTCCACTGGGGGAATCATTGCCAGGGATGTGAAGAAAGGGTAACTCATTTCTTACCACTTGTAAAATCGACACATAAAAAGCAGAAAGCTGTTACATGCATGGTGAGGGGTGGAATGCTAGGAAGTCTGGGGGAGAGGCCCTGAGTTGGCCCTGAAGATGAGCTTGGGAGGTTGGAGGGAAGAGGGGTCCAGAGAGCACGCTGGCTCGGGTGTTGCCTCAGATGGGTGGACATAGAGGACGTGCCAGGGACAGAGGGGCCCCGAGGAGGACATCGTTTCCCAGGATGGGGCTATCTTGAACAGATAGCTGACATTTTCTCAGTCTCCAGGATGCAAAATTGCTTTTCCCTTTTGGATGGGAGAAACACCCATTGGTCCCTGTCTTGCCTCCCATTCCCATGAAGAGCCCTGGGAGATAAGGGGCAGTGCCCAAGGGCAGGAGGCTAAAGCGTGTCTGACTCTGTTTCACTGTGGTTTCTTAGCATCAGAGCTTCATTTTCTCTGCAGGGGCTCTGTAACTGAAGAAAACTGAAGTATGCGACCTGCAAGCCCTGTGGAATGGAATTTCTGGTGGCAGTTTGCACAGCACGACGAGGCCTAAACACCCCTTGTGTTTTCCACGCCAGGTCTGTGACTCCTACCCGACCGAACTGTACGTTCCCAGGTCGGCCACGGCACACATCATAGTGGGGAGTTCCAAGTTCCGGAGCAGACGGCGATTTCCTGCCCTTTCTTACTACTGTAAAGATAACCACGTAAGTCTGAAGGCATGCTTTTGTTTCGGGCTTTGCTTTTCTTCTTTTATCATAAACAGGCGTTTTTCCAGGGGCCTTCTGCCCTGTGTGTGGGTTTGAATTCCTTTTCAAGTGTGTGGATGTTGCTGTGTGTGTGGTATGGCACAACACAACTTGTGTTAGAGCCTTATCTCCTGTGAACGTTGGCCTCCTGTGTTTATTTGACAGTAAAGGAACGGGAGGCAGAACACTGCTAGACTTAATCATCTGAGTGAACACGTCCTCTTCTAACCAGTCACCTTGAAAGGCTCTCTGTGGCCAAGCCGTTGCAATGCCTGGTTTAGAAAAGCCCTCAAAGTCATGGCAGACTCTCTCTCTTTTTTAAAATGGCATATATATATATATATATATATATATATATATATATATATATATATATTTATTTCTAGCATCTAGTGCCTTTTATGTGTAATATGTGTGAGCTGCTTACATCCTGTTGGTTAGAACTGCACAGGGCAGGTGAGAAAACCCAGTCTTACAGGTAACCATGTAAACAACCAAAATCTATGCTTCCATTTCTGTGAAGGACACAGAAGCTAATTTGGGAAGAAAAGAATGGTCTCAGCTCCCTGCTTTAGAAGTCATTTGACTTTAGCCAGGAGGAAAGTTTGGGTGGTGCAGTGAAGAACCTGCCTGCCAGTGCAGGAGATATAAGAGACCAGGTTTGGTTCCTGGGTGGGGAAGATCCCCTGGAGGAGGGCATGGCAACCCACTCCAGCATTCTTGCCTGGGGAATCCCATGGACAGAGGAGCCTGGGGGGTCTACAGTCCATGGGGTCGTAAAGAGTCAGACACGACTGAGCATGCATGCACACAGGCACTTGACTTTAATTCAAAACTGTTTGATGGGGACTTCCCAAGTGGCGCCAAAGGTAAAGAATCCACTTGCCAATGCAAGAGGCATGAGAGACATGGGTTCGATCCCTGGGTCGGGAAGATCCCCTGGAGTAGGAAGTGGCAACCAGCTCCCGTATTCTTGCCTGGGAAATACTGTGGACAGAGGAGCCTGACAGTTGCAGCAGATGTGTGTCAGTGTGTGTGCCATGCATGGACCTATTAGGCAGGATGGAGGACAGGGTCTATGTTTGTTCTTTTCTTTAAAAAAAAAGTCATTTGATTTTTGGCTATGCTGGGTCTTTGTTGCTGCCTGCAGGCTTTCTGTGGTTGTGGTGAGTGGAGGCTACTCTCTAGCCGTGCTGTGCAGGCTTCTCACTGTGCTGCTTGTCTTGTTGCAGAGCCCAGACTCCAGGTGCGTGGACTTTAGTAGTTGTGGTTTGTGGGCTTAGTTGCCCCAAGGCATGCGGGAACCAACCGCTAGACCACTAGGGAAGTCCTCTGTCTGCTCTTAAAAGGAGGCTTTGGAAAATACTCTGAGCAATGCCAGCTTGGCCAGAGTAAGTGTATGATGGCCTTCAGTGTTGCCCACTTTGAAGGGAAATATTCATTCAGCAGTGTACATTCTGTTAATTAAAATGATACAAATGGTGTTATTCTCACTGCTCTGAAATGGTCTGAAGAAGGCAAGTAACTTCATTAATGTCCTATATTGTGCTTTGCTAAGTCGCTCAGAAATGTCTGACTCTTTGCAACCCCGTGGACTGTAGCCCACCAGGTTCCTCTGTCCCTGGGAGTCTCCAGGGAAGAACACTGGAGTGAGTGCTGGGCCCTCTTCCAGAGGATCTTTCCAATCCAGGGATCGAACCCACATCTCTTAAGTTTCCTGCATTGGCAGGTGGGCTCTTTACCACTAGCACCACCTGGGAAGCCCAATGTTGTATGTTATTTGACTCCTAATATATTTCAGCCTACACACAGCTGGTGCTATGGTGAGAGGAAAAGGAAGATGTGAATCTTCTTTTTTTTTTAAATGATGGGATGCAAAGGGATGTGGAATTTCATGATACTGTATTGAATATTTGAATTCAGGCTGCCAGTAACGTGTACTCTTTTCTGAAGCATCCACTGGTAAACAAGTAAGAGAGGAGAGGAAGGGAGGATCTTTTACTGTTGTTTCAGAGGAGGGGGATGTGCTGGATATTGAAAACGCGAGCATGGCACTCATCCTGCTTCTTTTCCTTCTGTTCGGATTTTCTTGAGAAAAGGGGTTATTTTTTGGTCAGTGTGAGTATCATAAAGGGCAAATATGTCATGTCTGAGGATGGGAGAGAATTTTTAGCAGTTAGACCGCAGAGGCCGGCCTCTCTGCCTGATGACGTCAGACCCTCATCAGCCCGTTCCCGCTCTCGGGTGCTGTCCTCTGCTTGATCTCCAAGCCTGGAAATGAACTCACACAGCTATCAGTTATAGTTCAAGATAATTGATTTCCTGAACTTAAAAATGTAAAGCAGACAGTATCCTTTAAGTTTTAGCCCCTCTTACAAGGTGCCGAATAGAGATGTTTTCTAAGTGTGGCTAAAGGATCCAGTTGCCCCAGGGAGATACTTCGTGTGCAGATACCTACACGCCCACTCTCCCAGCCCGGGGATCTAACATCTATGCTGCAGGTGGAATACAGTCAAATTTGTGGGTTTATAACAATGTTCAGGGCTTCCCTGGTGGCTCAGACAGTAAAGAATCTGCCTGCAATACAGGAGACGCGGGTTTGATCCCTGTATCAGGAAGATCCCCTGGAGGAGGGAATGGCAGCCAACTCCAGCATTCTTGCCTGGAGCATCCCATGGACAGAGGAGCCTGGTGGACTAATGTCAGTGAGGTCACAGAGAGTTAGACATGACTGAGCAACTAAGCACAAGGTCAGTTAAGTAAAGCAGGTAATTAAAACCAACTGCAACCAAAGTCGGGCTAGAGAAACGTCCAGTCTTTATGGAATCTGAACTGAGAGGAAATATTTCTGTCCTTTGGGAAGGCCGAGTCCCTGATCTTCCACCCACTCTGAAGACAAACCCAATAAATACTCCACTAGCTTTTCACTGAGTGACTAACTCAAACTTTAATATCCAGGTTAATTATGTCATGCTTCCGAGGTAACCAGGGATTTTCATAGCGGGAAGCGTCCTCATTAGTGAAGGTGGATTTCTGTGGTTCTGTGGGAGACACGGGAAGTAACAGTGCAGTTTTTGATGATGTTGCTCAGCAAAAACAAAACCCACCCTCCAACCAGGTGGTCTGCAGTGAAAAGTAAAGTTCCTAAGTTTGCTGACCTGTGTTTCTTCCTTTCTGTGATTTTATTTTTTAAATAATTTATTTATTGACTTACTTTGGCTGTGCTGAGTCTTCACGGCTGCATGCAGGCTCTCTCGTTGCAGGGAGCAGGGGCTACTGTCTAGTTGGGGTGCGCGGGGCTTCTCACTGCCGTGGCCTCTCTTGTTGCAGAGCATGGGCTTTAGGAGCACAGGCTTCAGTAGTTGTGGCTCGAGGGCTCTAGAGCTTAGGCTCTGTAGCTGTGGAGCATGGGCTTAGTTGCCCCCAAGGCATGTGGAATCTTCCAGGACCAGGGATCGAACCCGTACTCCTGCATTGGCAGATGAATTCCTAACCACTGGGCCACCAGGGAGGTCCCTTTTTGTGATTTTAGGCATTTTAGACTTGAGCATGTATTCCTGCTCCAGTAGAACTTCACTTCAGTTGCTCAGTTGTGTCCAGCTCTTTGTGACCCCATGGACTGCAGCACGCCAGGCTTCCCTGTCCATCACCAACTCCCAGAGCTTGCTCACACTCATGTCCATCGAGTCGGTGATGCCGGTAGAACTGAGGCTTGTGAGTAAATATCACATTTTCAAGTTAAATACCATTCCTCACATAGCACCTTGTTACCAAGGACCACCGAAGATTTTGTTGGTGAGATGAGTTGGCTACTGTTGGGTAGTGGGAATCGGTGATTAGATTAAGAAAAGTTTGCCACGTACCTCATGTCAGAAACAGGAAGTCCTGGTGAAGGTCCTTGGATATAAACCCCCTTGCTGGTGGTATAAAATTCCTTCTGGATCAGCTTTTATCAGACATGGTGTTACAGTCACTTCCTGTTCACCCTTTGGTGAGGTCAGGATTCCTGTCTAGGATTACTGGGATGCCTAACACACGTGCCACCTGACACTGGACAGATGAGGTTGACAGCAGTTTATTAGCTGCATACACTCACTGCCCAGGGGAGGAGAGCACTGTCAGGAATAGAGTGAACCAGCAGGGATGGTGGAGGCAGGCTTTGTAATATCAAAAGGGTGAGGGGACCCCTGGTTCCCAGTGGAGAATGTGATTGGCTTGTTTGAGCAATTCCACAGGTTGGCAGGACAAAACCCACTCCTTGAAAATGAGAAGGAGCTGCACCTGGTCCCCTGGGAGAAGGGTTGCTTAGCTGGGGGACTTGTACCCACGGGAGCAGGGTATGGATGGGAACTTGCTGCTGGCCATTCAAGGCCATCCCGATTTACCAGGTGCTGTGGGCAGCATGTGCAATTACTTTCAGGCCTTGAACCACACTCCAGGAGTTACCTGGAGCCATCCAGAATCATTTAGGATATCAAACATTAAACAGCTTTGTAGATCACCGTTGGAGAGCTTATCTGTGTCACTTGTGTTTGGAAGCTGCTTATCCTTTGTTCTTATTTATTAAGTGCTCTTAATTATGTTTAAGAAAGCAGTTCTGCTTTTAAATTGTTAATAGCATGGCTCCCCAAATTCACAGGACAGATCTCTCAGAACCCAATTCTGGAAGATTTCCAAAGAGGCAGTTTTTTCATAAGAATAATACAGACCACCTTGCCCTCCTTTTATAAATAACGTTGATTGAAACTGACTGCATTAGGCATAGTTCTAGGTGCGTTATCTACCTTATCCACTCTGCAGTTTTGTTATTATTAGTATATCCATATTAAAGTTGGAAAAAACCAAGGTTCAGAGATGACATGTAAATCACCTAAGATTATAAAGGAAGTGAGAGCACTGTGCTTAGTCGCTCAGTCATGTCCAACTCTTTGCAATCCCATGGACTGTATAGCACGCCAGGCTCCTCCGTCCATGGGGATTCTCCAGGCAAGAATACTGGAGTGGGTGGCCACACCCGCCTCCAGTGGATCTTCCCAACCCAGGGTTCAAACCCAGGTCTCCCACATTGCCGACAGGTTCTTAACTATCTGAGCCACCAGGGAAGCCCAAGAATACTGGCGTGAGTAGCCTATCCCTTCTCGAGGGGATCTTCACGATCCAGCAATCAAATCAGGGTCTCCTGCGTTGCAGGCAGAATCTTTACCAGCTGAGTTAAAAGCCAGATGTTTTTGAATCCTGCATCTTAATTCTGTATCATGCTTCCTGACTTATTTACATACATGGACACTGTATTGTGTTGGTTCAGAATCCAGGATCAGGAAATAATTTTGCCTGGATTTAATTCCTGGCTTCCCCTTTCACTAGCTGTGTGACCTCGGGAGAATTACTTCACCTCTCTGTGCCTTGGCTGTCTCATCTGTCAAATGGAGCAAATATTAGATCTTAATGTATATGGTAGTCGGGAAGATTAAGAATACACAGAGTTCTTATAATAGTGGCCAGCATATAGGAAGCATTCAAAAAACATTGGCTGTTTTAATCAGTACCTCTATTAATGGTCTGCGCGCATGACAGTTTACAATTGCATTCTGACTCTGCTCTCACGTGGCTGACATCAGTAAGACAGGCCACCAGGTAATGGTGAGATTCAGTCAACAGTCTGACTCTCTGGGGTGTGTGTAGGGTGGACACGAGCACCTTGAGGTTACTGACCACCCTGTACCAAATGTATAGCAGTGTACCAGTAATCACTGAGTCGGTGATGAAGTCTGTTTGGAGCCCATCTGTACATTACTAGGAAAATGTAACTACAATATATTAAAATGTAGTCTGATATATCTTGTTTAATTTATCAACTTATTCATCTCATAGTAGAACTCTGTTCTGACTTAACCCTTCACTGAAAGCAGTTTTCTCGGCCTGGAGGTAATTAGTAATGGTGGTTGTCACTGACTGGCTTCATTTCAGAGCGGGAGACCAACTAGTTGAGTGAGTTTCAGTGTGCTACCTGCTTGCTTGGACAAACTCTCATTTTAAAATGTTCTCTTCCCCATCGAGTTCTTCTGATAGATCTGAGAAGCTGCCTGATGGTAGCGGTCCTTAATTAGTATTTCTTTAGCCCAGATTAAGCAGCTCAGAACTGTTCTCTGCTCGGTCAAAGGGGGTGGCTGACCCGACCCCTCTAAACATCAGAAGACACAGGAGCCTGTGTGCAGCTCCATGAAAGCCATCTGTGGCGATTTGCTTTCTGCACAGGATGCAGCTTGCCTGTGGTCCCCGAGGCCGGCCCCCACCCCCCCACCACTGACAGTCTCTGCCATCAAGCGCCTAGCCCCTGGCTCTCCTCTTGCTGGCTGGGCGCCCATCTGTGGTCAGACGCCCCGGGCCCTTCCTCCTCCACCCTGTGGTTGGACATCTGTTGGCAGCAACTCAAAAATTCAACAGCCCTTTGCCTTGCTTCCCACTCTGCAGGCACCCCACTTCTGAATTCTGGCTGCAGGCCCAGGGCTCCTGGAGCCCCTCAGTAATTGCCGCTCTGTTACAGAATGTGCTGGAATCCTCAGATGGGTGCTGTTAGCAATTGTTAGAAATGTCTGCAACTCTCCATCCTGCCAGCAGGTCCTCCATCAGCTGGAGGATCGTGTGTGTGTGTGTGTGTGTGTGTGTGTGTGTGTGTGTGTGTGTGTGTGCGCACGCACATGCTGAGTTGACTCAGTTATATCGGACCCTTTGCAACCCCATGAACTGTAGCACATCCCTGTCCATGGGATTCTCCAGGCCAGAATACAGGAGTGGGTTGCCATGCCCTTTTCCAGGGGATCTTCCCAACCCAGGGATCGAACCCATGTCTCTTATGTCTCCTGAATTGGCAGGCGGGTTCTTTACCACTAGCGCCACCTGAGGATCATGCAGTTAGTAAGAAATATCCTGCCTTCTCCAGTGAGGAGCCTCAGAGCTCACCTTTCTCTGGAGAAACCCAAGCCTGGCTGAGTAGCCCTGGGATGAGCCTGACGGACAGTTAAGCTGCATTTGGACTCAGAGCTGGGGTGCCTTCCAGGATGGAGTCCAGTATGTGGGTGCCGGAACGGGCTGTGCCGTGGCTCTTTCCAGGGGAGGTTCCCCCCCCTAAGCTCTGCCCCCTTCCCTGAGGCAGGGGGCGCCTCCACCTTCGTACACGTGGGTACCCAGGTTCAGTGCAGATTCTTTGAAAGAGTCATTCCTAGATTGTATTTGGCAATTTGACTTCAATCTAAGTGTTAAAATAAAATCTAAATTCACAGGAAGTACTTTGCCACAAAAGTATAAGTTTCATAGCTGTGAGGTTGTGGCCATACTCACCCATTAGTAACTCAGAGGGATGTTTATGCTATTGTGTACATTGTCCCACAGTTCAGGGCGAAAAGTGAAAGTCGCTCAGCCGTGTCCAGCTCTTTGTGACCCCATGGACTATACAGTCCATGGAATTCTCCAGACCAGAATACTGGAGTGGGTAGCCTCTCCCTTCTCCCCTGCCCAGGGATCGAACCCAGGTCTCCCACATTGGAGGCAGATTCTTTGCTAGCTGAGCTACCAGGGAAGCCCTGAGCCACAGTTCAGCGTACTTTGTTGGAATCACAGAATAGGGAGATCGCAGAACAGCACACAGGTTGGTTCCCAAGGGAGCCCTTGCTTCTAACCCACCTGCGTCAGCCGGGGTCTGAGCCTCCTGTCCTTAGACACTGGTAGCAGGGTGGGGTCTGTCACCATGAACACTCCCCCATTTAGGATGAGAATCAGTTTGAGGGTTTTGTGATGTTTCTAAGTGAGCTAGTAAATGATGGAAACACTAAACAAGTAACTTTTATAAATTTTAGGAGAAGAGTTACTTTATATTTCTACTTTCGCAGGAAGATGGAGTGGTGTCAAGCAGAGTAGACTATTTATTTAGATGGTTTTACAATTTCATCATTTGGATCCTACCTAAACAACCTTGCATTCGTGTATGCTCAATCATGTCCAATTCTCTGTGACCTCATGGACTGTAGCCCACCAGGGTCCTCTGTCTGTGGAATTTTCCAGGCAAGAATACTGGAGTGGGTTGCCATTTCTTTCTCCAGGGAATCTTCCTGACCCAGGGATGGAACCCAGGTCTCTTATGTCTCCTGCACTGACAGGCAGGTTGTTTGTTTTTTTTTTAACCACTAGCACCGCTTGGGAAGCCCGTGCTTATGTATCCTAGTTGTTACTCAGAGAAGCTTTCTGCACTGCTTGCCCATGTAATGGTTTTTTGAGTTAGACGCCAACTTCGATTTCCTGAAAGCATTGATACTTTCACAAGCCAGGGGCGTAAGTAGACTGGGGAGTGGGGGTGAGTGGCCTTTGTTGTGGTGACTGTCCTGAGGGTCTCGGGGTGGGGGGTGCAGTCGACCCACTGCCTGATGCGGCGGTGCTGCCGCGGCCTCTCCCCACAGGCCTCCATCTGCCGGAGCAGCCAGCCCCTGTCTGGCTTCAGCGCCCGCTGCCTGGAGGATGAGCAGATGCTACAGGCCATCAGGAAGGCCAACCCGGGAAGCGACTTCCTTTACGTCGTGGACACTCGGCCCAAGGTGAGTGTCGCCACGCTGATGCATGTCTTTGCAGTCTTTGCAGGGAGATGAGGCCTCGCCCACTTAGGGAGCACCATCTGCAGAGGGGCCGTTTCCCTTTGCACAGCGGCTGCCTGCCCGCCTGCTTCCTGGGGCCCTGAGCTCTGGGAGGGCCTGACGACGGCAGGGACTTTGGATCTTTCCTGGCTCCGAGCCTCACGCTTGGTACATAGTGCACACGACAAAAGTGTGGTGTGATACTGGAGGTCGCTCTCCTAAACATGCCAGATTATTCTTTGGTTAGTTCACAAAAGGACCTTTTCTTCTCTAACAGTATGAAATTCACTGTGGAATCCCCACAGTTCAGTGTTTGTGGGAGGTTCACCTCTTCTCTTGCAAATTCAGCTTGTAGTTAATTCCACTATGTCTATGACATGGAAAGATTTCCAAAATAGAATGTTAAGTTAAAAAAAAAAAAAAGAAGTTACAAATTAATATGTATATTACTGTGTCTGTGAAAAACAGGGAACTATAGGTAGGTAAAAATGTCAGTTAAAACAGGAAAAGATCTGGAAGGATAACCACTCACCTAGTAGAATTCCAAAGAGAAGAGGGGCATGGAAGATACAGGGTAAAATGAGATGACAGAGCAATATGGCCATTAATTCAACACATTTGGCATTGGAATTTCTTGCCAGTTATGAATAAAATATACCTGGATCTATAAGTGATGAGAGAGAAGGGTACATGTTCTTTCTCCATGTGGGTGCAGAACAGTGTCTAAGATGTACTGTGAAACAGCAAGAGTGAGCTGCAGAAATCTATGACATGATCTCATGTATGTAATAATAATTATAAAAACTATACATTATTCTATGCACTGAAAAAAGTTTAAAGGTATATATATTAAACTGTTAACAGTGGTTTTTTGGTGTTTTTTTTTCCCCCCCCTTGTGGGGTGAGAGGAGGATTTTAACAAACTTTTCTTTTATAAATTATAGTGTGAAAAAAATTTTAATCATAAAAAGGTTGAAAGAACATAATGTCTTCAAAATGTTGGAGTGGGTAATTGCAGACATGGGTCTGTACTCACGTCTGATAAGAGAAATCATGGAAACTGGATCCTGCCCATTGTGTGGCTGACCCAGACCCTGGCAATTTTGCTGCTGCTGTGAGCCCCATGTCACCAAATATTGTGATGCACGGTCTCGTTAGAAGGCAGACTCATAGTTAGACTTCTTCCATCACTTCCATCACCAGAACAGTCCTGGATGGTCTAACAGGCGGGCGGCTGTGGAGTGACTGTGGGGGGCAGGGTGGGGCGGTGAGGAAGAGGTCCTCTTAGACACCAGTAGAGCAGACCAACCACGCAGATCAAGGACACACCGGATTCCAGCGGATCACATTCTAGTAGATGACAGGTAAAGGATTCCATTCGTTTTAGAAAAGTCCTCAGAGTACAGCAGGGAGGAGGCTTTGGACTGGGGGAGAAATAGCTTCTCTGCTTGAGGATTTTTACTTGAAAGGGGCTGGAAAATCTCTTTCACAGCAGCTCTCTTTCAATGTGTGTGTTTCTCTCTGCTTCGTCATCCTTCTCACCTTGACTTTCCCGTCTTCATTCTGCCTCTTGCGTCAGGTTAGTGGAGCTGCTCTGATTTTCTGAAGTCAGAGACGACTGCACAAATGCCTGTCTTAGAGACACAGGCTAATGACAAAATAAGAAAAGGACGGGGACTTCCCGGGCAGTCACTGGTTAGGACTCTGTGCTTCCATTGCAAGGGGCATGGGTGTGATCCCTGGTTGAGAAGATCCGCTGGAGAAGGGGATGGCTACCTTCTCTAGTATTCTTGCCGGGAGAATTCCATGGACTGAGGAGCCTGGTGTGCTGCAGTCCGTGGGGTTGGCAAAGAGTCAGACATGACTGAGCAACTTTCACTCTGAGGAACTAAAATCTCGCATACCACTTGGCCAAATAATAGCAATAATATTAAAGGGATGGAAAGACAGGGGCTTTAAAATGAATTAGGTTGCCCTTCTCCAATCCCCTTTTCGAAGATTTAAATAGAGGCAAACAGATTTGGCTGCTGATTTAAGGGCCAGTGATCCAAGTGTGTACTATGTTATGTAAACCTTCTGGGCAATGTGGCAGCTGTTGAGCCAGGCATAGTCCAGATTTAAAAGAAATTAATCCAAAGGATTTGATTTGAAGGGTATATTTAGCACTCAGTGTGTTTGCTCTCGGTGATAAGAAGTTGGAGGCTGTTCCATTAAAGAAAATTGGTGTCTCATACAAGTCGTGCTGTCTTCCTATTTGCCCAGGCACACACACACCTTCACGGGAGTTTTAAACTGTTTGCTTAGAGTGTTCGTTCTTTTAAAGATCATGTCTGTTGATTTTTATTTCTCAGTAGCCAGGAGACCGGGTCCATGTTTGCTGTGGGCGGTGGGCATGGCAAATGGGCCCTCGCCAGGTTCGCTTGCAGGTTGAAATGAAATAGAGAAAGGTCAAAAGTCGTTCTTGGCCTTGGAGCAGGGCTCACCTCAGATGCTGCCTGAATTGCTCATTGGTATTAGAATCTAGGGAGGCAAAGGCCATGAGGACTTTAGCTCAACTTAATACCTAAAGAAAAAACCATCCCCTCAAGGTCATGTGTTACTGTGAGAATTTAGTGCATTAAGAGGACAGGAGGTCGTGTTGATCCCATAGTTGTTGAATTTTATTTTATTTATTGTTATTTTTTGTCTTTTGGCCACACCGCACAGCATGTGGGATTTGAATTCCCTGACCAGGGATTGAACCTGAGTCCCCTGCATTGAAAGTGCAGAGTCTTAACCACTGGACCACCAGGGAAGTCCCAGTAGTTGCTGAAGTATAAAATGAGATCAAACTCCTTTTATCTCAGCCTTGCTCATGACTTGACTTTGTTCTAGGATTTTGCCGAGCTTGTGAAAATGCCAGGCACTTTTCCATTTGAGTCTTACAATACTCCTTCAAATGAGGAGCGTTTTTTTCTTTTTATGGATAAGGTCTCAGATCCAGAGAGGTTCAGGCATTTGCCCAAGGTCACACTAGGCTTATCTTGATCTCCAGGGGAACCTCAGGTCAGGCTCTGGGGGGTGGGGGGAGTCGTCCTCTCTGTACAGGGTTGCAGTGAGGCGGGGAACTCAGAGCTGCAGACCCAGCCGCTGGCTCATATGTGCTCAGCCAGGGCCCGACGTGGGCACCTGGGAGGGCAGTGGAGCAAAGAGGCAGGGCAGGCCAGGCACCTGCTCGGCTAACACCCGGCCCCCTGTGTTGGCTGCTTCTCCAAGGGCAGTGCTGTGGCTTGGTGGCCTGTGATGTCACCGTGTGAGCGCTTCCTTAGCTGTGTAACAGGAGGTCACGCGGGAAGTTGTGTCTCTCTGGAATCAGTAATGAGGTGGCTTCCACCCTGTGAGGGGTGTATCTGGGGCCATCTGTGGGGAAGAGCGGGGTGCATGACAGAGGGGCTGCGAGGAGGTCGTGGAGGGTGAGTCACTGAGCAGGGCAGCGGGGGCAGCTACGGTGTTTGGGGCAGTGGGGCGTCTCCTTGCCTCTCTTCAGCAGGACCAGGATGGAGGGCAGGCCGCGGGTCCACTGGATGCTGAGAAGGGAAGTTGTACACGAGCCAGCTGGCTGGGGTCCAGTCTCCCCGCCCTTGGAGGTTCCTGGCTACGAGCACTGCGGGGTACATGTTGGGGAGCAAAGCTGGGGCCCTGGAATAGGCTCAAGCCAAGGTGGGTCTCCACGTGAGCGAGCTCTGTACATTCCACCCCTGCCAAGAGCAAGCAGACCCGCCCTGGGATTTGGACACTTATGTAGGAGTTCAGGTCAGGTGTTAACCAGAAGAGCAGTGATTACTAGCAGAGATAAAACAGCAGTCTTTTCCGGCTTTACGAAGAGATATTTACTTTTTTTTTTCCTAACCCTCCCTATCACCCCGCTCCCTGGTAGCTCAGATGGTAAAGGATCCACCCGCAATGCAGGAGATGCAGATTCAGTCTCTGGGTCGGGAAGATCCCCGGGAGGAGTGCGTGGCAGCCCACTCCAGTATCTTGCCTGGAGAATCCCTGGACAGAGGAGCCTGGCGGGCTACAGTCTGTGGGGCTGCAGAGTCTGACATGACTGAGCGACTAACACTTTGACTTTCTACCTCCCCCATCTCCGGTATAAAGACAGAGCCTAGAAGAAACAGGAAAAGGAGAAAGAACCCCTTACCAGTCCAAATCGCCTGTAAGGAAGGAAAGAGATAATTTTGCTCGTATATGGGGTTGGGATTGTAAATTGAGCTGAATGCTGATTGTAAAGCTATTAATTCTTCCCTGGGGGATAGGGAAGAAGGATTTTAATTAGGAGAGTTGTAGACCATAGTTGCAAGAAATAAAATCATCTCTTCTTTTCTGGTTGTATCAACAAGTTCAGATTCTTCATGGCACCGGACATGGATGAAGATAGATGGACCATTAATTGATGCTGCAGGCTAGAGCCTGGTCCAGGCTTCCTGCCAGGGGCACCCTCAGTGCTCATTTTCCATCCATCAGATCAGGTCCTGTCATTCAGGCACAGCATGTGCTCAGCTGTAACATTAGACTTCAAGCCCGAGATGGTGACCACCAGGCTGACCTTTAACTTGATAGGAAGATCGTCATCGTTGACTGAGTTTCCATGGTTTTGATGTGTTTGATTGGTGCTTTAAGATTGGAGGGAAGGAATCTGATTCTGTTTTTTTTTTTTTTTTTTTAACATGCTTGGGCTGTTCACCTCTCAGCCTCACTCAGTCATTTCTTTGTTCGGTCAGCCTGTCAGTAAATCTTCACAGAGTGCCTGCTCTGTGCCAGCCCGGGGCGCAGGGTTCTAGGCCATAAATAGGCATAGGCCATAAATGAGACGAGCCGGCTCCCTTGTGGAGCTCACGTCCTCTGCCCACTCCAGTGGATCTTCTCTGACATGGATACTAAATCTCCATAATTTTTCAATTAAGCCTGTTCAGAGGCTTTCAGTAGCCCTCTGCTCACATGAATGAAGTCAGAATTTCTTCATCTATTAGCTGGTGTGTGTGTGTTAGCCGCTCAGTCATATCCAACTCTTTGCAAACCCAAGGATTGCAGCCCACCAGGCTCCTCTGTCCATGGAATTCTCCAGGCAAGAATACTGAATGAGTTGCCCTTCCCTCCTCCAGGGGATCTTCCCCACCCAGGGATTGAATCTGGGTCTCCTGCATTGCAGGCAGATTCTTTACCATCTGAGCCATGAGGGAAGCCCAGCTTGTGTGTCAAGAACCCTAAAACTTCCCAGCTTCCTCTCTCTCTGCCACCGCCAGACTGGAAGCTTCCTCTGTGCTCGCAGTGGCTGGCTCACTGCTACTCACCTGCTCCCCTCTCTTCTCTTCCTCGGCGCTTCATGTTGGATGCCCTCCCCATGACTTTCCATCTTTCCTCATCATTGAAGACCATCTCGAGTCTTCCTTCTATCATGAAACATTACGCCTGATGCCCTAGGCCATGTGTGGCTGCTCCAGATTTTAATGCCTGCTACCCCCTCTGCCACGCTCTCAGCTCCATCTGGAGTCCTCCTGGGCACCAGCGGCCATCATTTGGTGCTGTGTGCTTGCACGTCTATGCTTGGTATAAGCTGCTGGTGGCTGGAAACACTTCTTACTGACATTTTTATTCCGTGCAGTGTCTGGCACACAGTAGGTGTTCAATAAGTGTTTGTTGAGACGTGAAGGTTTTTTTTTTTGTTTCATGTATGAGCTTTTTTGCACCCAAAGATGCTGAGATGATCAAATAGCACAGTAACCCTGGGTTAGAAAACAGGACTTTTTCCAGTCCCGTTTGTCAGTTGTCTGTTGTGTTCCTTCAGTGGAGATTGAAACTAGAATGCAGTCACTCCATGGTTTTAGCTGAGAAGTTTTTTTTCTGAATAGACTTTGTATTTTGAGATAATTAGAGAATCACACGCAGTTGTAGGAAATAATAGAGATGCTTGTACATTTTGCTCAGTTTCCCCCAATGGTAACATCTTGCAAAACTGTGGTACAGTATTGCAATCAGGATATTGACAATGATGCAATCCACCAATCTTGTTCAGATTTCCTCAGTTTTATGTGTAGGTGTGTGTGTGTGTTTAGCTCTATAAAATATCAAATATGTTTGTTTGTATATTCAGTAGCACAGTCAAGTACAGAAGAGTTCACTTCAGCTGCTCAGTCTTGTCCAACTCTTTGCGACCCCGTGAACTGCAGCCCGCCAGGCTTCCCTGTCCATCACCAATTCCCAGAGCTTGCTCAAACTCATGTCCAAAGAGTTGGTGATGCCATCCAACTGTTTCATCCTCTGTTGTCCCCTTCTCCTCCTGCCTTCAATCTTTCCCAGGATCAGGGTCTTTTCACATGAGTCAGTTATTCCCATCAGGTGGCCAAAGTAATGGAGCTTCAGCTTCAGCATCAGTCCTTCCAATGAATATTCAGGACTGATTTCTTTTAGGATTTACTGGCTTGATCTCCTTGCAGTCCAAGGGACTCTCAAGAGTCTTCCAACACCACAGTTCAGAATCATCAGTTCTTTGGCACTCAGCTTTCTTTATGTTCCAATTCCCACACTCATGCATGACTACTGGAAAAACCATAGCTTTGACTAGATGGACCTTTGTCAGCAAAGTAATGTCTCTGCTTTTTAATATGCTGTCTAGGTTGACCTTAGTTTTTCTTCCACAGAACAATTACATCATAAATAACCACGCATCGGTTCTCCACGTCTATAAATTTTTTTCAATGACATTATATAATTAGAAACATAGAGGATGTGACATTTTGAGGGTTTTTCCCACGATTTGAAAAGTTTTAGGAGCTGAAATGAATAGCTTTTTCTTGGTGGTGAAATGGAATTCTCACCCTAAAGGACAGGGCACCAAATTAGACTTTTTTTTTTTTTTGGTAATATAAGAGATACTCTCTCTGAATGAATATATATATAGGTCCAAGATAGCGTCTGACTTTTTATTAATTATAAAGCTGTGTTTCCTGCTTTGAGGGCTCAGCTTGTGCCCCATTATCATGAGAGGTTCTGTAAAATGTGTGCAAACCTTGAGAAAAGTACTCTTTGGATGATAGAGTAAATATCGCCACCTTCTGGTCATTGTGAGAAGTACCACTGACTTTCAGGAGGCCATGTTGTGTCCTTCCTTTGCTTTTGAAAGACCATCGATAAATTCTCCCAGGTCATAGGCAATCAGCTATTAAAAATGTGAACATAGGATCCTTATTATAGGTTCAAAATAATAGTATTTTGTTTTTTATTCACTGCACTGTTTAAAAAGTTATCTCTGTGGTATGCGGTGAGCAGACTTAAGTTGAATTATTCAAGGTGTAGAAATACATATAAGTTCATATAGCATAATAGGACATGCTGTTATATTTGCTGTATGATACTGCCTAGTATCCTATTAACTGCTTTATTTATGAAGCTTGTGGTAAAGAATAAGCCAGCAACTTTGGAAAATAATTATACAAAGCAGTGATATTTTTATAATTGTTGTTCAGTCACCCAGTCACGTCTGACTCTTTGGGATCCCATGGACTGTCAGACTTCCCTGTCCTTCACCGTCTCCTGGAGCTTGTTCAAACTCATGTCCACTGATTTGGTGATGCCATCCAACCGTCTCGACCTCTGTCATCCCCTTCTCCTCCTGTCTTAAACTTTTCCCAGCATCAGAGTCTTTTCTAATGAGTCGGCTCTTCACATCAGGTGGCCAAAGTACTGGAGCTTCAGCATCAGTCCTTCCAATGACTATTCAGACCGACTGCTTTCAGGACTGACTGGTTTGATCTCCTTGCAGTCCATGTATAATAGCACAATTTCAAAATCAAAACGTCTTTAGGTAATTTTAGAAAAGTTTTCCCCTTAAGATATTTTAAAATATCTTAATATGTTGATGTACGACAGAAACCCACAAAATTCTATAAAGCAATTATCCTTCAATTAAAAAAATAACTTAAAAAACATTTAAGGCATGAATATAACTTGTCTTTAAAATCATATTACTTTCATATGTTTTTTCTTAATTAAGACTAAACCCTTTATTCTCATAGCATGCCTGGGGGAAAAGGGATGCTCTTTTTGTAAACTGGAGACAATGTGGCCAGGGAAGTTGTGCCCCAGCCGATGTCACGTGAGCCGACTCACAGGGCAGCAAAGTGAGGAGTCTGCCAGCCTGAGCCCCTGGTGGCAGGGACTTGCCTCTGCCGTTTTATTTTTCACTTCTCATACATTTTGCTTCTGTTATTTAATTTATGAACTTAGTATGTCTGGTTCGTAACAAAGACCAGAGGAGCGTACAGAGTGGTGTTGATGGGCACCCCAGCCATGTGACACCTCTGCCTTTCTGCTGTGACAGCTGCTAAATCAGTGTAGCCTTCTGTTCATCTGTATCCTGCTTGATTCAACATGCATAAACATAACCGCACGTCTGTAGCTTGGTTCCTTTTACAAAAAATAGGATACTTCGGAGAAGGCAATGGCACCCCACTCCAGTCCTCTTGCCTGGAAAATCCTATGGACGGAGAAGCCTGGTAAGCTGCAGTCCATGGGGTCGCTAAGAGTCGGACACGACTGAGCGCCTTCCCTTTCACTTTTCACTTTCATGCACTAGTGAAGGAAATGGCAACCCACTCCAGTGTTCTTGCCTGGAGAATCCCAGGGGCGGGGGAGCCTGGTGGGCTGCCGTCTATGGGGTCACACAGAGTCGGACACGACTGAAGTGACTTAGCAGTAGCAGCAGTAGCAGTATGAATGTTATTCTGGAGCTTGCTTTTCTCACTTCACATGTCATGCCACACTCCCAGTCTTCCCTCCTTTACCTCCCCTCTTTTCTCTCTCCCCCCACCCCCGCCAATATCTGTACATCTCTATGTGTGTCTGCTCACTCAGTCTGTCTGACTCCTTGCAACCCCATGGACTGTAGCCCGCCAGGTTCCTCTGTCCATGGGATTCTGCAGCCAAGAATCCTGGAGCGGGTTATCATTTCCTCCTCCAGGGGATCTTCAAACCCAGGGATTGAACCTGACTGAGTCTCTCGTGTCTCCTGCATCGGTAGTCGGCTTCTTTGCTGCTAGTGCCACCTGGGATGCCCATATGTCTCCATTTCTGTCTCTGTCATTATCTCTGTATCCCTTGATCCTATTAGTAGTCCAGGGTATGAATATACCATAATTTGTCTAGTCATCGCCCTATGGAGATATTCATAGGCTTTCAGCTTTTTTAATATCAATTATTTTTTTTAAAAGGTTGCAAACACTTTTGGACATCTATCTTTGTGTGCTGGTATTTTAAACAGTGTCAGATTCTCACAAATAAGAGATCTGGGTCAAAGATTATCTATGTTTTTAACTTAACTTGGCTTTATAAACTTTGATTTTTGTAAAGTATTAATATCCTCCCAATACTGCATTGTGGCCTAAAAACTGATACTTTTCTGGTGGCAAGTTCTCTGCCTGGGCTTTAGCCCTCTTGCCCTTTGTGGGCAGAGGGAGAGAACGGTCACCAAATATAGATGCCTAGGATATGATGGCCCTCTTAGTTGACTGTTGAGAATGGAGTGTTAGCAATAATACATTCATCCTAGAAATCTGTGTATTTCTCAGCTAAGGCAGGACTTGTCCCCTTCTTGACCTTAGTTACACAGGAGTACAGCAGAAGTTTACATCATGAATTTCTTCAAAGTCCATTACCGTTGAACCCCGTTTGCACTAAGAGCTGCCACTTCTTATGTATGAAGTTGTGGTAATGAATGTGATTTTTTTTTTTTTTTTTTGAATGTGATTTTAAAAAGCCCCCTCTGGAGACTGAAATACGGTGGCTAGAGGAAGTGTCTCTGGAGACGTAGCACCCACTGGTCCTCTCTCCCCCTCAAGGTTGAATTGGGTATCTGCGAGATTCCCCTAGGGAGATTAGAATGACGTCACCCTTCCTCTAAACTGATGTGTTTTTTGGCATTCTAATACTAGAAGATCTAATCATTTCACTTAAGAGCTCTATGTTGCCAACGAATCTGCCAGTACTCTTCTGCCAGCCAAGGCTGTCACATTTGGTGTTAAATCGGGACAGCTTGGCTCTACGGAATCCCACCCTGGGACCCGCAGAAGGCGTCTCCAGATAGTCTTATCTCTAGGATGCTTCCCAGCTCTGAAAGTGTTCCCGTGTCGACAAACGGACATTGTTGAATGTAGGCTCAGCCCAGGTGTCCGTAGACACCCAGGCCAGCACAGTGGTCCTGGGATCGAACGCTTGTTTCTGCATGCCATGTTGAATGTTCTTATGGATAGCCATGACGTGTTGTGATTGTTCCATGAATATCCTTGGTGACTGTTCTGTTTTGCTGCCCACTGCAGCTTAATGCGATGGCAAATCGTGCTGCAGGGAAAGGCTATGAGAATGAAGACAATTATTCCAATATCAAGTTTCAGTTTATCGGGATAGAGAACATCCATGTCATGAGGAACAGTCTGCAGAAAATGCTGGAAGGTAAACCATTTCCTTATGCACAGCACTGAAAAAAAATGCAGTTAAATGTTTTGATGCCAAAGAGAAAGAGAGTCTCTTGATGTGAAAATTGTGCTTTACTATGACGTTGTTTGCCGGGGTGGGATCAGTTGGGAAGAATTTAAAAATTCAGGGACTCTTTACACATTTAACAGCCATTCTCTTATTTTTGGTGTCATGGTGGAGTGGTTCTGTCACGTGGTCATTAGCTGTCAGCCTCTCTCCCGTGGTACACCGAAGAGAAGAGTGCACAGGGATATATTTTCTGTCTCCCTCGTACTAGTGTGGCCCACATGCAAGACCATTTGGAGATAAAGCAGTCCTGCCTTGAGAGCAATTATCAACTGTTTGTGTATGGACATGAGTTTCATAAACTGAATCCCAGTGCTTGAGCAGCCATTGGAAGGACGTTGAGGGTAGTGGTCCTCCTTTCCATCAGCAGCAGCTGCTGTCACAGAACCCCTCCACCTGTCCCCGCCCCCAGCAACGAGCACCAAGAGACATGTGCACACAGGCTTCCAGGCTCAGGGGGAGAGGAAGTCACAGAGCTGGGCTGTGTGACACAGAGCAGTTATTCGTGTGGCCACACCAGCCATAAACGAATTGCCAGAAATCATGTATTTCAAGCAAAACCGTCTTCATTGACTGGTTATGCCCTTGTGAGCATCAAGGCCCAAAGAGGAGTCTGTTGGCATGTCCACCACTTCTAGCTCTCGTGGGAACTGAAGAGAAAGAGGAGGGTGCAGAACCCAGAGCCTTGGGCCTGGGGACCAGTGTGCGTGCGTGCTTAGTCCCTTTGTTCGTGTCCAGCTCTTTGCGATCCCGTGGACTCTAGCCTGCCAGGCTGCTCTGTCCATGGGATTCTCCAGGCAAGAGTCCCGGAGTAGATCGCCATGCCCTCCTCCAGGGGGTCTTCCCCACCCGGGGACCAGGCCCACGTCTCCTGTGCCTCCTGTACCGCAGGCGGGTTCCGCACCACTGAGCCACCTGAGAAGCCCGCCTGGGGACCAGGAGAAGCTGTAAATGCTGTGCTGCTCCCATGTCTAGGGGGTGATGCCCTGGGGAGGTGGCCTGCCTGTGAGGGGAAGGGGTGCGCAGTCCTCTCTGAAGGGAAATATGGAGCCTGGAGTGAAAAGGGACAAAGGAAATGCTGAATTACCTTTTTCTCAGAATACCCATCTGCTCTCAGTTCTCTGCTTAATTTCCCTGCGTAGTGAGAGCAGGATGTAGTGAGAACCTAGAGGTGGGGCTGGAGGAACTTGAGTGGCATGGACAAGCCTGATTTCCATTGTCCTTCCTGGGATCCTGGGGTCATCTCGGTCATTATGGAACTTAAATGCATCATGTACGTTCTTTGAGGCTCTGTTACCTGCTGTAAAATGAAACTATTGAACTAATAATTTCTGTGGACCCATCTAGCCCTGATGGTTCTGTGAGTCCACAGTTTGATGCCCCTGGTTGCAAATAGTTTAAAATGGAACTTTTGAATGGTTAGGGGAAAACCCTCTTTTTGCATCGGTAAAAAAAACAGGGCTTCCCTGGTGGCTCAGCTGATAAAGAATCTGCCTGCAATTCAGGGGACCTGGGTTCGATCCCTGGGTTGGGAAGATCCCCTGGAGAAGGGAATAGCTACCCACTCCAGTATTCTAGCCTGGAGAATCCCATTGACTGTATAGTCCATGGAGTCACAAATAGTCGGACACGACTGAGCAACTTTCACTTTGCATCTGTAGAATAATCACGGCTGCAGAACTATCTCCATCTCTCCTCCACATGAACTTTGTTGTGTCTCAGGTGACAGGAGGGCTTCCCTGGTGGTTTACATGGTAAAGAACTGCCTGCAGTGCAGGAGATGTGGGTTTGATCCCTGGATCAGAGAGATCCCCTGGAGGAGGGCATGGCAACCCACTCCAGTCTTCTTGCCTGGAGAATCCCATGGACGGAGGAGCCTGGTGGGCTACAGTCCAGTCACAAAGAGTCAACATGACTTAGTGACTAAACAACAGCAGGAGGTGACTGGAGCATGCTCTGGGCTTCGAGATTCATCAACTTCTAGAGATTATTGTGGATGGTGTGCCTGTCCCTGCTATATGCTGTGCTTTTTTAGAAGTTGGCAAACTGGACCAGCTCGGCACTGTTATTGATAGAGTAGTCTGATTTTAGTATGAAGAGTGTTCATGATCAGAATCTTTAAAAATGTATCCTTTTTAGTAATTTCATAAGCTGACTTTTGAGAATATATGTTTTCTGCTATATATTCTCAAAAGAAAAAATATATCTTCTTCAGGGCTTCCCAGGTGGTGCTAGTGGTAAAGAACCCGCCTGCCAATGCAGGAGACATGAAGAGTTGTGGGGTTGCAGAGTCAGACAGAACTGAAATGACTTAGCACGCACGCATTTTCTTATATGCATAAGGTGACTCCCGAGAGTGCTTGTCACATGGCAGTCTGGCTTTTGTTTTAAAAGGAGCATTTACTTGGTTTCTTGAGGAACCTTGTCTCCTGCCCTCAGACCTGTGGTCTGACTTGCTGTTTCTCGAGGCCCAGCAAACTGATGGAGTTCCAGAGGGAGGGCGGCCTGTGTTCCTCAGGGGACCATGGTTCTTCTGCACCACTTTCCCGGCTCTGTGTTGGCCCTGTAAGCGAGGATGGCTCTCTGGATGCCTTTCAGGGGACTTGACCGATGTCCAGCTATCTGTTTTCACCAAGTAAATTATAAATCACTCGTGGAGGCTTCAGCTGATGAAGTGATGAAATCAGACCCACCTTTTGAGGCTTTCTCTCCTTCCAGTAGTTGTCATGACATCAGAGAGACTGGGAGATTTGTACCGCTGCTCACTTGGTAGGAAGGGGAAGAATGCGTTTCCTTGATGATTATTATCTTCTTCTCCGGGTTATTGATATTACCAGAATAGATGCTGAATAACAGAAATGAAACATTGTTTTGCATTCTGCCCCTATATGGCCCTGTCTCTGAGCAAGAGCGGCAGGAGATTTCATCAGAAACTGAACTCCAGGACCAAGTTCACATCTGGTGTGGGTCCTTTTATAGAGCTCATTGATTGAATGTTAACTTCCTTTCAAAATAACTTTATCTGTGTGTTTGGCTGCGCTGGGTCTCTGCTGCTGTGAGGGCTTTCCCCTGGTTTCAGAGAGCGGAGGCTGCCCTCCAGTCTCACTGTGGTGGCCTCTCTTGCTGCGGAGCGTGGGCCCCAGGACACGCAGGCTTCGGTGGTCGCGGTTCCCGGGCTCTGGCGCGCACAGGCTCCTTAGTTGCGGTGCACGGGCTTCGTTGGTCCACAGCATGTGGGACCCTCCAGGATCAGGGATTGAACCTGTGTCCCCTGCACTGGCAGGCAGATTCTCTACCACTGAGTCACCAGGGAAGCCCTTGAATGTTAACCTTGGTTTCTAAGTTCTTACCCCAAACTGTCTTGTGGCATTCCCACCTCCCAGTGAAAAAACGCTTTCAGTTATGTAGCAATTGTAACTGAGTTAAATATGAAGTGCTTTTCACAGAGCCTTTCCTTACTTCCCTCAGTATGACACTCTATGGATCCATCCCTGTTGCTGCAAATGGCATGATTTCATTCTCTATAATGGCTGAGTAATATTCCATTATAACACATCTGGCTCCAAGGTTCCCGTGAAATATTTCTTCCTGCCCAGAGTTAATGTTGCAGGTCTCAGCCCCACTGTCTTTTTCATCTGAAACTTTTTTCCCCCCTCACCTCCTTACTTTATGATATGATGGCTAATTCATCCTGGAAGTAAAGAAATATAAGTTAAAACCTCAAAATACCATTTTGAATTATAGTTTTAAAATTCAAAATTGAAAAGTTAAATTTATTTACATATTTAATTTAAATTGGAGAAGGAAATGGCAACCCACTCACAGTATTCTTGCCTGGAGAATCCCCACGGACAGAGGAGCCTGGGAGGCTACAGTCCATGAGGTTGCAAAGAGTGGGACACGACTGAAGCGACTTAGTATACATGCACTGCTTCCTTATGGGTGGCTTTTCTTAATTCCTTTATTCAAGAGATGTGAAGTAAGCAGCATTTGAGAGGCAGGGAAGCGCATGCCCTTGTGGTATGGTCTGTGTCCACTCAGCACAAGTTCATCAAACATAATTTAATAAACCACATGCCGGGCCGGGTGGGTGTTTTCTCAGCAAGTTGTTTGACAGAGATACAAGCCTCAGCCTGACAGCGATCAGATGGGAGCGGGGTCAGAGCACGGGGACAAAGGCCCGGTGCCCAGTCAGCAGTTGGGACAGTACTACAGTGAAGGGCTGTTTATAAAGAGTCACTGGAAACAATTGGGATCTTTATAGCAGGCCCCAAGTGGTAACCACTTTTGTCATTTGCGCTGGAATTGGGGGCAGTGACGATGGAGAAAGTTTTGTGGTGAAATCAGCTGGCCCCAGAGACATCTGATCTGTGCTTCTCTGTGAAGCCCGATTATTCAGAACCTTTGTTGGGAATGAAGGGACTGTTGAAAGCAGGGAACTTGGAGTGCATCCCAGGAGGCACCGCTGTAGCGGGTACTGTGGACTCATGGCCCCTGCTCTGGGGGCCCCACTAGGGGGTCTCAGGGGCACTGAAATCTAGAAGGGAGCAGTCCCCCAACACACCTGGCTCCAAGGTTCCCATGAAATATTTCTCTCTGCTCAGGATTAATGGTGCAGCTCTCAGCCCACTGTCCTTTTCATCTGATACTTTTTCCCCTCACCTCCTTACTTTATGAGATGATGGCTAATTCATCCTGGAAGACATGGTAGAGTTCAACCTTTTATATTCAAATTTTTCATTTTTAAGTATTTTCTATAGTATTGCCTACAAGTTTATGCTATGAAGTTCTACCATATATGAGCTAATAAAAAACTATAATGGTTTATCTTTTTTTCAGTTTTCTATCTTCTGACTTTCCCCCAGTATTAATTTCCTGAGATTACTAACTTATTAGATGAGAAGCAGCCAGTAAGATGTGGCTGATAAATCTGGTCATTGTCCCTCGGACTTGCCCAGTGAGGTTTGCAGTGAGTGTTCTGTTAGAGCAACCGGGCTCTGCATCAGGCTCCACTGGTTATCAACTCATGGTTATTTGGCAGAAAGAAATCCATCAAGAGTGTGACCCTTGCTCTCTGTGTTGTAAGAGGATGTATAATGTGGCGTGAGAGCGCTGGATGGCGGTGCCTGGGGTAGACAGTAGGACCACAAGCACCGAGGCAGAGAGGAAAGAGCATGACCCTTTCGGGGGGTGTGCATTGTGACCAGGATTCCTGCTCAGGGATTCCCTGGCTGAGTGACCAGGGATGATTTAGTAAACCTCTTTAAGCCACACTTGCCAGTCTGAAAATTGGGAGCGAACATACCCTGTTTGGTGGACAGTGGATGTAGAAGAACCCAGCACAGTACCTGTTTATGGTAAATACTTCATCACTAGGAGCTACGTAGTTATCTCAGACACTCATCTGTACATCAGACAGTTACCGAGAGTTTTCTTTATGCTGGGCATTGCAGAGAAAAAAATGTTTCCTTTAGTAATACAAAGTGACTTTTGATGTAGGGCAAAAGTCACGGTGGGAAGAGAAGATAATGCTTGCTTACAAGTGATCTCCCTGCGGGCTATCCTCGGGTGAGTCATATGGTGGGATGTTTTAATTGGATGTCAAAGTCAAAGACTTTGCCTCTGGGTGACTTTAGCAAAGGAAAGGACAAGAGAAAACAGATTTAATGAGAATGACTATTTTTAATCCTAATTATGCTTTACCTTGATGATCCCCAGGACAATTCAGGTTAAACATTTTCACCCTCGGAATTATCATTTCTGTTTTGTTCATCTTGACAGCTAGTTTTTTTGATAACTAAAACATTTACAAAAGGAACACTTGGAGAAGAAAGTGTCTCCCATAAAACTAAAGATAGACATGATTCATATTAGGGAGTACGCGAGCAGTTTTTCCATAAGGCTGTGATTGAGATTAGGCAATTCAGTCTCTGCTTGCCAGTGACAATGTGGTTTCAGACTCAGTGAGCATGTTGGTCCTGGCAGCTTTATGGAAAGATTCTCCATTTGTTATGTTCCCAGCTACACATGCTGCTTTTTTCACCACTTCTGTTATTTGCTGCCAACATCTTAATCTTACGTGATTCGTGGCCATCTCTCCAGCATCTAGTCACTAATATCTTATATCCACCTAGCTTCCCTGCTCTCAGGGCGCTTCCTTTTTCCAAACTAGACTTCTCTATTTCCATCTGCCTTACATTTCCTATTTTAGTCTTTGTCATTCCTTAAGCCCCACCTGCAGCTGAGTCCCCAGTTGAGATGGCCCATTTACTTTTCAATTTTAGATCTTAGAGACGAGAAAGACCGTTTCACAGGGCTGGTCTCCACCCAGCCGCTCTGGAGAAAGAAATGAGCTTCATGTAGGAAATGGCAAAGGAAGATCACCAGAGGTTAATTTTATCCCGAATAAATTTCCTATTTCCTCAGGTACCATAATAATCTATCTTTTCTTTTTAAATGTTGTTTTTATGCTTGTGGGGTATGTATAGTTACCCTGTTCTGTATAAGACCAATGTCACTAGACCTGGACATTAAACTCCCTGTTAGTAAGTCACAGTTCTCTGTGATCCGGGCCGATGCCTGCCTCTGAGGTCAACTGAAATGAACTTTGTTCAGCAAAATGGTTTGTCATTATTGGTTTGGGTTTGGCAACAAGGGTGAATGGATCAGTATTTCCGCCTTATCCTGAGTTTATCCAAACAAACCCACCAGTTTTACATGTGAAAATTCAGGTGCTAACTGTTGGAGTCTCGAGTGTACCCCCCATCTGACCACCTGCGGGCTGATTGCTTTCAAGAAGCACCCCTCAGCATCTGACGGCGAGCACGCTCTCAGTGAAAAAAAATGCATGAAAGCCAGGGTGGCTGTTCCACCGAACATCGCGTTTAGATGTAACTAAAAGCAGACGTGTTAAACAGGGAGCCGTCCTCAGTGTGGAGGGAAGCAGCAGCTGGCCCCCTGGCCGCAAGCTCAGTGAGGAGGCAGCCTGGGTATCCTCTCCCGGGGCGCCTTTTAGGGCCTTGTTCTCTGAGCCGGCAGGTCCCCTCTTGCCTGTTGGCCCAGGCCGCTCCCTTAGCTGGAAAGCCCGGTATGTTTATTTTTAAACGTGCTGTCATTTCCACACCTAGTGGGAAGAGAAGGCGCAAGGGATCATTTGTTCTTGGACTGAGCTTCAGAGTTTGGACACCAGGACATCCCTCCCACTCCCTGGACTTTTTGAAATGGAGGCGGATGCCAGCCAGCCCTGAGCGCTTTCAAACACCCAGAAAGTTGAGCTGGTTCAGTGAAACGAACGTTTGCCAGTCAGCGTTATCTGTGTAAGATTTAAAGGCCTCAGTGTGTCCTGAGAATGCTTGGTGGAATGTGTGTATTTAGGATGGAGTTGAACGCTCTGGGTCACGGCCAGGGCTCGACAGATGGACCAAATGGCAGGCGCCCGCGGGAGGTGCTGCATCGCAGAGGGTGTGGGGATGTCCGTGCGCCACGCGGAGGGCGCGTGCGGTACTGCTGCCGGCCCCATCCTCAGCTCTGAGGACAGATCCGCTCCCCGCCCACCTGACTCAATTTCTCACCAGGGCCGCACGCATTTTTCAATTGCAGCAGTTTCGGTGCCTGTCTTCAAGCTGCGTATGTACATAATCCCCCCCAAGGTCACGGGGAAGGTTTTCCCAGGGGCGCCGTGGCAGGATTGTTTTATGGCACCAACGTCTGCACGTGCTCCTGTCTTAGAGATGCTCCTTGGCCCAGGTGTGAGCCAGCCATCCTTTCCCATTTCCCCTAACCGACTGCCCTTTTGCCACCTTGCAAAAGGCAAATACCTTCATGCTTATCATGGTGCATTATTCCACAGTGCATGAGAGGGTGCGTGCTAAGTCGCTTCAGTCTTATCCAACTCTTTGCGACCCTATGGACTGTAGCCCACCAGGCTCCTCTGTCCATGGGTTTCTCCATGCGAGAATACTGGGGTGGGTTGCCATGCCTTCCTGCAGGGGATCTTCCTGACCCAGGGATTGAACCCGTGTCTCTTACATCTACTGCATCGGAAGGTGGATTCTTTATCACTAGTGCCACCTGGGAGGCTCCATGGTGCATGAGAGGGCACAGTTTTAAAAATCACTGGAGAGGCATATGTGCAAAAACTTTTGAAAACTGCAAATCAGGTTAATCTTACTTGAACAAACTGAATCCCTGCTGGTGGAGACAGGGCAGCACCATGGTGTCAGGCAAAGGGACAGTGCCTTGAATCAGAGTGAAGCCCATTTCTCCTGCTTGGTGTCTAGCTCAGTGCAGGCTTTTGGAAGGAAGAATTCGGAATCTTGGCTGAAGATATTCATAATACTGTTTTCTTATGAAGGGTTTTTTTTTTTTTTTCTGGGAATCGGTGTTATTTCATCATCGCTGCCATCTGTGACTCAGTTTAACTGTTATACTTGTGCTTTTTGTGTGTGGTTCTTATGTTGCAGGAAATATGAGTGAACCTTCTGTTATCTGGCATATTTGAGGGAAGGGCATCTGATAAGTGGTTGTTAACAGTTAATATGTATTACAAATGCACAATGCTTTTAAAGACAACAAATTTAAATCTGGGAGTTTAGAGCTGGAAGGGCACTTAGATATAATTTAGTACACTTTCCCTATTTTAAACATGAAGAAACCAAAGCCCAAGGAAATAAACAAACTCGATGCCCATTATTTAATTTCCTTGATTAACTTATAGGATTCCTCAAAAGAGCTTTATAGGCATGAACCCGGTGAACTTTGGAATGTCATCTTTTTGTTGTAGTCAGAACACTGAGCCATAAAGCTTTTTCATGCTTCATGTTAACTAAAAGAGCAGCTCTTGAGAGGAAACCCGCCTGTGATGATATTATAGAGGTGTTTACACACCTGCCTTAGTTTTGTAAAACACAGGTATCTTTGGAATCCTGGATTATCTTCATTTTCAATCAAAGGTAAAACCCCTAACTTGATGCTCTAGAGGTGTTCAGAAGTCTCATACTTAAATTCATATCCTTTACTCCCTTTGAGGGAGGGTTGCTAGCAGGAGGAGTTTGATAATTTCCATTTAAGACTTTTAGGACAGTTCTTGGTGATAGACTTCTAGTTGGGAAGGTGCTGGAATTCATTATTTAAGTCTTTTCCTCCAGAGCACTCGTACTCAAGTGCTCCTTGGTGGTCCACTTTAAATATGTTAGCTGGAAGAATAAATCTTACTTTTACTATGGCAACATTCAATGATTTTTATAACATTAGAGTTTAAACTTTACAAATATAATACTTCTGAACAGATGCAATGTCCCCTGTGAACAAAGAAGACAGAGAAGGCTTACTTGGAACTGGTTCAGTGGAATGACATTTAGCAAGCTTGGGCATTTATCTTGACTCCTCCAGAAAATGGCTACAATGAAGGATTCATTAACAGACTACCTGCAAATATGATCACATGTACCGTGAAAGACGCCTGTATTTTGCTTCTGTAGTAACACAGTTTATCTTGCAGTGTGTGAACTTAAATCTCCCTCCATGAGTGATTTTCTGTGGGGACTGGAGAACTCTGGCTGGTTGAGGCATATTAAGGCCATCATGGACGCAGGAATCTTCATTGCAAAGGTATGCGATTGCAGAGAACAGACTATGGGGTAGAGCAGTGCACTGTGATACCAGACAGAGATCTGGTTCCCTTCCATGAACTCCCCTGTCCTAAGCTAGACGATACCTGGCTCAGGGAGCTGGCTTTGCAGACCTCCATGAAATCTGCCCTTTGAAGACGGGATTTTATGAAAGATAGAATGATGTTCAGTTGATAGTGTATCATCAAGGCAATCAACTGGTAAAATACTTTCAGAGCAATCTGAAAGTAGTCTTCAATTATGCTTGGTTCTGGGTGGAGGAAAGAATTTTTTAAAAATTATTAATTATGTTTAATTTTCTTATCTTCATTTGAGCAGGAACAATGGTCAGTTTGCTTTCAGAAATTAGGAAGTAGAGAAAAGAAAAAGGGAAGTAACCATTCATGTTAGAATTACTTACTTACTTCTTGTCCTTTTATATTTTGTAAAAAGAAAAATCAGTATTGAAAAATGAATGAATGAAACATTATGAATAATTCAGGCACTAAACAAACCTACAAAGATGAAAGTTTGAGTTATCCCCCACAAAAAAAAAAAAGTTATCCCAAAGCCTACCACCTAGGAAAAAACCTTCATTAATATGGATGAACATTATTGTAGACATCTTTCTGTATATAGATAAGATATAAATATTTTTATAAAATTGGGACTATATTAGTTTAAAACAAAAGCATAAAATTTACTTTGCATTTAATGGATAAAAAAGAAACTGAAGTAAACTGGGAGGAATTATTGAGCTTTCACTATAAATGTTTTCCACCATAGAAATAATATTTCCTAAAAGATACTTCTAAGGTTAAGAATAGAGATTATTAACAATAAATTAACAAATTAATGTTTAAAAAATTGGAATATAATTGCTTTACAATGTTGTTAGTTTCTGCTGTACAACAGAGGAAAGAATTTTCTATGAAAGAGTACATCCAAATGTGAGTCACCAGAGTGACCCAGGCTCCAGGTTCCCATCTTAGCAAACAGCTCCCCATTTTTCAGCAATGGCATAAGCAAACGTCATGTTCCTGAACCTGGTAGGTAGACTCCGTTCTGCCAGAGGAAGATTTTGCTGTAACTTTCATACAAGCTATTTTTGAATGCATTGTCTTATTTTGTTTTATGGTGTTTTTTTTAAATAAATCCCCCTCAGATTTATTACCTGAAGACAAACATCTTTTCTGATGACATGGTATGCTCCCCTTTATTAGATAATTCATTATTTAACAAATATTTATTCAGTGCCAGGCACTTTTGCTTGGCTTTTATTCTTTTATCTCTAACTTCACTGTTTCAGTTTATAATTTTTGTCTTTTCGTTTTTGAGAATGACTGTGGCCAGCCGCAGCTCCAGCATTTCAATTGGAAAGGCTTATGGTGGAAGCTGGGCGGGGCCCAGAGGGGTAGAAAGTAGGCTAGGAGACATTTGTACAGGAAGCTTGCTTGTATGAAGTTCAGAAGCTGGGCTCCTGGCTTCCGGATAGAAGGGATGGGAAGTGATGCTTTGGTGACCAGCCCAAACTGCTCCTTGGCTCCGCCCTAACTAAATGAGTATGTGCATACTCAATAAATGCAGGAACAGGGTTGGGTACTGATTTTTCCTTTTTGCCTGGAAACCTTTTTTTGATTCTGTGAGTACAAAACTGAACCTAATCCTGATTATTTTTTCTGTTGATTGCCATCCTTTGTGACTGCTGATGCTGTTTTTCAGGCAGTTTCAGAGGAAGGGGCCAGTGTGCTTGTTCACTGTTCTGATGGCTGGGACAGGACCGCTCAGGTGTGCTCGGTGGCCAGCCTCCTTCTGGAACCTCACTACCGGACTCTGAAGGGCTTCATGGTGAGTGCAGCCGCCTGGCCACTGTCCTGTGCATGCTGTGGCTGGGCAGAATGGACTTCTGGCAACTATTAACAACTCTTCTTCCCTCCTCATCAATGTTATTTTTCTGTCAGTAGGTCAGCAAGATTAATTAAAGGGGGAAAGGTGAAATAAGCTTGGAATAAGATGAATTTCTGGGATTTGGGAGCCAATTCAAATCGATGCTATTAAAGGTGAATTTGGGGGCAAATATATACATTCAGCAGTTTGCAAAATCGTTTCTTACATCATTTGTATTATGTTTCAAGCTTGATATATATTTTCAAGTTTGAGGTAACACAGGACTATAAAACAGAAAACACTTTTCAGAAAAAATATTTGGAGGAAAAAAGCTATAGGAAAAAGTGTTTTCACTTACTGCTTTTGTATTTCAAATAATCCTTCACAGTTGTGGATGAGAATATTGAAAATGTCAGTGTCTTGGGGTTCTTTCCTGAAATTGTGAGTACATTCTCTCCTAGATCTAGCACTTTTTAGGTATGCATCAGAACTTGATGCATTGCTTCAATTGCAAGGTATCTGTGATATTTGTGTAGGTGTCTGGAAGGGTGAAGCTTTGGCTAAGCTGGGACCATTTTCTTAGAATGATTACAGGGACTTCCTAGTGGCTGGGAGCTTATCTGGTTTCTGCCTTTTTTAAAAAAATTTTCGACTGACATTTAAAATTTTATTTACTTTTGGCTGCAATGGGTCTTCATTGCTGAGGGGTTGGTCTCCTTTACCCCATCCTTCACCACTGGCTCTTTTTGATTCCTTCCCATTAAGTTTATAGGTTTTCAAGGCAAAACTTAAACCAATTTTTTTTTTTTTTTTTTTAAGAAAAGAGCTCTGGCTGTTTTACAGCATTGGTGATATTGACAGTATTATCCTATATAATTATTTTTTAAATTCCTGGCAATTTGAGAGTATAAACTTGTGTTACATCTCTGACTCCACAGCAGGGCTGAAACTTTCCGTATGCTCCAAACCCTCCTCATTCTAGAATTCTTCTAAAGTATATTAAAGATCACTGGAAAACTTTCCTTAGTCTCTTGTAAAGAGGTTGGTATTTCATATACTGTTAGGCAGCATGGGGTATTGACTGCAAGTTGGACTTGATGGGGTGTGATGGTTCCTGGAGCTACGTTACCAGGTGGCATTGACCACTTTCTAACAGTGTGATCTTGGATGAGTAACCTCCTTGTTTCTCCCTCTGTAAAATGACAGTGACAGAACACCTCCTCCCCCTCACCCCCGTGAATGAGATGGTACATGAAGCGATATGAACAGTGCTTGTCAAGAGCATTCTGGGTGATGGCAGTACATCTTCCCACGTCTACTCCCGTTTATTTCTGTGGAAGACCTTCAGCTTTGCTCTCTGATGTGCGCCTGTGTATGGGTAGATAGTGTTCATTCATTTGCAGGTTACCAAGGGTAGTGAATTACGCTCCAAAAACTTTTGAATCCTTCAGAATTACTGGTCTGGTCTCTTACTTTCCCTCATTTGCTTCTCTCCATGATATTTATATTTTCTTATATAGGTATTAATTGAAAAGGACTGGATTTCCTTTGGTCATAAGTTTACTCACAGGTAAGAAGTGTTTTAAAATCTTATGATTTTAAATTGTGAATTTAAGGTTGAAAAAAAATTGTTTCTAAACTTCTCAATTGAGTGGGGAATAATAGCCTGTTTTCAAAACTGCCTTTGGTATCTTATTCAGAAAGTTAAATTTTTGTTATATATGTTGTATCACAGATAAAGAAGTTCTAACTTGAGAACTCTTGGTATTTACTGAGCAGAACTAACTGATGTTAAATTCTTCCAGATGAGGCAGAGAAGTTGGTTCATTGACCTAGAAAGGATAGGCTCACTCTCCCTTCCACATGTATTTCACTTACTAGATTATTCCATTTTTCGAAGTGCAAATATTCCCTGTAAGCTACACATTGTAAAATGCCTGTAGAATAGTTTCTCTTTGATCTTCTACCCTGGGAGTTAAATTAGGCTCATCCTACGGCATTTGTGTCATGGGTGAGGTCTGTGCCAGGTGTCTCTGGGAAGCTAAGGTGGGAGAGCAGCCTGGGCTTTTGAGTCCAACAGGTCAAGCCTCAAATCCAGGCTGTGGCATTTACTGTGTGGCTGAGGGCATCAGTGTTCTCTGAGTGTTGGTCTCCCACCTGTGAAAAGGGGAGCCTTTCCGTATTCCCTGGGGTTATGGCAAGGGTTTTAAAACCGTGTATGGGATTAGCCTTAGCCCATCTGAGGGCTTTCAATAAACAGAAGCTACTGGCCTCCTTTGGTTAGTGTGGAGAGTAATGCCTGATGGGTGCTGTGCTGTCTTTAATCCCTGAGTGTTATTAATACAGGTTGTAGCTGGTATGGTCTCATCTTTGGGGCTAAAATTTATATTTTAGACAGCATGCTGATAATGTAGAGGCTTTGATACACATTTTTGATTGGTTGAATGTTTTCTTAAATTCTAAATTTATGGAGCTCCTCATATTTATTTTTGTAGTTTTTGCATTTAGCATTAGTTTATCATTTATTGTGGTGGTTTCCTGGATTTCTATTTCTATATTTTTCCAGGAAAGCAAAATGATTTGACTTTACAAATGAGAAAATTACCAGGGAGCCTTAAGATCACATTGTTGTTTCCAGTTGGGGGGGGGGGGGTTCCTACTGTCTGCTAGGCACCTAGGACCTCTGAGAGAGAGGATCTGGGGCAGGAAGAATATGGAAGTGGCTGATAAGTGTGTTTTATGAGGAAAGAACCTATTGGGCAACCCCTTTATAAAGTTAACAAAGGTGAGTAGGACTAAACCCTTTGAAGGTTTCCAGTTTCTAATATTTCCACCCTTGGAAAAACTACTAAAGCAATCCTTCCTCATCTTTATTCCTCAAGTTGATTATCCATCGCTTGAAAGATGACATTCTGTATTGTTATTCTCGTTTGATGGCACCCAAATCACCCTTCTGGATTCTTTCTAAAATTCACGTAACAGTGTAGAAGGACTGGGCAGCTGTTTAAAAATCAACACAAACATGAGGAAGCAGATTCTGATGTACTCTTGAAAACAACAAAAGGGGAGATATAAACGTATGAGGGAATCTGAGGTCACATGGAAATAAATTATTGACAAGTTTTAACACCGCTTTAAAAATGGAAATACCCCTTGAAACTTGGGGAATCAGTTTTTTAAAGTTGTTTTTCTTCCTAATAAAACCATGCAGAAGTGAGAAACTCTAAAGTGGCTTAGGCATTTCTTTCCACTCTCCCATGGGTCACTAATTAAAATAAAGTGGAAGACTTATTTCAAGTTTTGGATGTTCTTTTAAAATCAGAATGAAAGATTGCTGCTTTTCCCTGTAAAGACTCCTGGAATTTTATCTCTAGCACTAACATTTTTCTTTTATAACATAAATATGTCCCCTCTCTGTCCAGACTTTTTAAATTGTAATGCCAAGAAAAACTTTATATTAAAAGTTATGTTTTCCCACTTCTTTTGCGTTCCAGTTTATAAGATAAGATCTGTTTAGGAACTAGGGTTGCCTTTATAGCTTTCTAATTAAGGAAGAAGAAAAAAAAAACAATCTGCTGTAAAATCTCTAATACTTTGTTTTACAGATACGGCAACCTAGATGGTGATCCCAGAGAAATTTCTCCAGTTATTGACCAGTTCCTTGAGTGCGTCTGGCAGTTAATGGAACAGTTTCCCTGTGCCTTTGAGTTCAATGAGAGGTTTTTGATTCACATTCAACATCACATCTATTCCTGCCAGTTTGGGAACTTCCTATGTAATAGCCAGAAGGAGAGACAAGAACTCAAGTAAGTGTTCTGGTGTTTAATTTTTATCTAAAGATTTTGTGACTGAGAGTTTCAGATGGTCTTTCACAATTTTGAAGACTGTTTTAGTTACACATCTCCACTGACAGAGTAACGATTTTCCTGACATCACTTTAGAAGTTTAAGGCCATCAGCTGACAAAGACAGGCACAAGTCCATTTTGCCTAGTTCCTGCCTAATGTCCACAGGTAGATAGGTAAACTTCACACAGATATGGAAAGGAAGCTTCTTGGAAGTCAGGGACAGTGATTTTTGCATTGAAAAGGAAAAAGTTACACAGCTTTGGTGGATATATTCTCATAATAGTTGCAAATGTAGTAGTCCCTCCTTATCCATGGGTTTCACTTACCACAATTTCAGTTATCTGAGGCCAACTGTGGTCCAAGATTAGATGGAAGATTCCAGAAAAAAATGATTCATAAGTTTTAGATTGTGGGCCTTTCTGAGTAGTATGATGAAATCTCTCACTCTCACTCTCCCACTCCATCCTGCCTGGGATCACCTGTTACTTAGTAGCTGTCTCAGTTATCACAATGCTTGTGTTCCAGTAACCTCTGTTTTACTTTATAATAAAGTTCAAGAGTAGCGATGCTAGCAATTCACATATTTTCTTATTATGCTTAATTTACAAATGAAACTTTATAATAGGCATGTATGTATAGGAAAGCACGGTATATACAGGGTTCACTACTATCCATAATTTCAGGCAACTACTTGGAGTCTTGGAACAAATACCCCATGGATAAGGGTGGACTACTAGACTGCTTTAATTGAGGGGAAAAAATAGATGAAATGTGGACTCTTGAAAAAGTCAAAAGCTTAACAGCAAAGTGACTTAAGAACTGTAAATGAAAGAACATTTTTGAAATTTTTATAAAACAAGGTGGTATATAGAATATCAGATTTAATTTTGCAAATGATCAGTTCAAATAAAACTGACTCCAGTTTTATCCTGAGTGGAAAGAACATGACTTTTCCTGGTAGATACAATTCCTGATAAATGGTACATCCTGTAAGCTCATCTGTTTGCTTAGGTATTTTGTGATTTGTTGTGCTAGATTAGCAAAAGGGACAAATGTCACAGGAATACAGTGACGATTAAATGAGAGAAAATATGTGAAGCATTTAAGTAGTACCCAGCAAACAATAATAATCCAGTGACTATTTGGGGGAAATTTTCAACAAAATGCATGTGTTTTATACTCAGAGGGATGGGACATCTTAAGGCAAGATGTCCCCAGAGAGCAGGGGAGCTGCGACTCCTACAAGTGCTCTTTTGCTGCACCATGAAGACACAAAAGACTGTTAGTTTCCCTGCTAGAGAACAGGGACCCCTGATATAACAAGTTTTTATTCCTTTCCAACTTTAATATGTCTACTATTTCTAAGAACCAAGGGAAGTCATTTTAAGGCTTATTTTCTTTATAACAGAATTCAAGAAAGAACATACTCTTTATGGGCTCACCTGTGGAAAAACCGGGTTGACTACTTGAATCCTCTGTTTAGAGCGGATCACAGTCAGACCCGGGGAGTCCTTCATCTCCCCACAGCACCATGCAACTTCATGTACAAGTACGTAAACCTCTGGGACCTCACTGGGTGTGGTTGTGCCTTAGATTCTGGCACTGTTTACCACATGGAGGCTGAAGGGTATGTAACACTGAGCTCCAAGGCATTTTTGCCTGTTTCCTGTCCCTTTCTTTCCCCTCTAAATACGGAATTCTCTTTAGAAATTGATGTTTTGTAGTAATGATATCCTAAGAATGTAAGTTTCACTTGTATTTAAAAGTGAAAGGAGGAGAGGGAAGAAGGACTGAATACCAAGTGCCTGAGAAGTTAAATGTGGAGTCACAGGTTTAGTTAGTGGTCATGACACAGCTTACCTTCTTTTGCTGCTGAATCAAATGGAACTACTGCCCTGTGGAAATAAATTCAAGATTGTCTCTACTGGGATGGGAGAGCCTGCTGGTACCCAACAGATGCTACTAGGTCTGTAGGCTCTCTTTTATCCTTGGGTTTTTTCCTCTGGACTTGTATAATACAGAAGGGCGACTCAGAGGTCAGGAAAAAGACAAAATTACACAGAAATCACCAAGAGACCACATTCCTTCTCCCTCCCTACCTCAATACACCCTTTAGTGGCTTTTCATCTCTAGAGCTTTCATTTCCACTGGGTTGGCCAAGAGGTTCGTTCTGTATCAATAAACCCAAACAAACTTTTAGGCCAACCCAATAATGACTTCAATCCAATTATTTCCCCAGAATTCTATAGAATAATATTAATTCTGTCACACTGAAAAAAAAAATGCCTCATGGTTTGTGTGAACTGGCAGTTTTGAGACCTGTTGAGATACATACCCTGCAGTCAACTGTACTGCAACCAATTTATTAGCTCTAGCCACTCAACATGTACCTTACTGAGGCTCAAGCACTGTTCTAGGCACTGTGGATAAATCAGTGAATGACACCAAGTCCCTGCCCTAGTTTTCTGAGTAAATCTACAGGTATCCTTATGATAATACTATTCACAGGCGCATACTTCTGAAATAAGGTGGGTTTGGTTCCTGGCCACTGTGATAGTGAACACTGCAATAAACTGAGTCACAATTTTTTAGTTTCCGAGTGCATATAAAAGTTCTATTCACACTACACTGTAGTCAGTTAAGTGTGTAATAGTATTATGTCTAAAAAACAATCTAACAATGTTAGATACCTTAATTTTAAAATACATTATTGTTTTAAAAAATGCTAACCTAATGCTAGCCTTCAGTAAGTAGTACTAGTAGTAACATCAAAGATCACTGATAACCATAAAAAAAGAGAAAAATCTTGAAATATTCTGAGAATTACCAAAATGTGACACAGAGACACAAAGTGAGCAAATGCTGTTAGAAAACTGTGCTGATAGACTTGCCACAGACCTTCACTCTGTAAAAATGCAATCTCTGCAAAGCACAGTAAAACAAGGTACACCTATATTTTTATTTGCATTCCAGTATGCTTTACTGTATAGGATAAAAACGGGAGGACTTGTTGCAAATGTAAGTAATCCTAGTGGCTGTCATTTAAAAAACCTCAAATTTAAAAGATTTCTAAATGGTGATATAAACACTAATTTTCCAAGTTGACTTTCTAACTAAGTCGTCATCTTAAGCCAAAAAAAGAAAAAAAAGAAAATGGTAACATGTACTATTACAATCTCTTTTAGAAAAATATATTATGTGCCTTTTAATTCAGTATCATCTATTCAAGTAGATTCTTCATGAATTTCCTCTCCCCAAAAGAAGTTGACTGATTCAAGAAAATGAAAACATTAACATGAAATTACTACCTCAGTGAGGTGCTTTTTTGACCCGGTACTTCGCATTTGGTTGTTACTAGGACTATGGTTTGAAAGATACCTTGGAAGACTTAAGAATGTGAATGTACAGACTGTGACACGGTTTCATGAAGCTCTGCTGTCCTCCGCAGGTTTTGGAATGGAATGTATAATCGCTTTGAGAAGGGACTGCAGCCTCGACAGTCAGTCACAGATTACCTCGTGGCCGTGAAGGAGGAGACTCAGCAGCTGGAGGAAGAGCTCGAGGCCCTGGAAGAAGTAAGACAGTCGCTCTTGCTCACCTTTTTTGCTGACGATTGCGGCTCTGGGAAAAGCCTCTCGTGGCTCAGGATGTGTGAAATGCAGCAACACAGCCATTTCATATTTTTGTGCTCAGTTGCATCCAACTCTGCGACCCCATGGACTAGTCTGCCAGGCTCCTCTGTCCATGGGATTTCCCAGGCAAGAATACTGGAGTGGGTTGCCATTTCCTCCAGGGGATCTTCCCGACCTAGGGGTCGTACCTGCATCTGTTTGTGTCTCCTACATTGGCAGGTGGATTCTTTACCACTGTGCTACCTGGAAAGTCCTTTCATATTTTTAGCCAGAAGGTAACCTGAAACACAATCCTACCAGGTGAACAGTCAGATCATCAAAGCCCAGATAGACACAGTTGACGCATTTCAGACATCTGGTTTGGCTCACTTCCATAGTTTGCTTTGGGGATGATGAAGATCTTAGGAAACAAGATAGTGGTGAATGGTTGCATAACCTTGTGAATATACTTAAAAAAAACAAAAAAACCTGAACTGTACACTTTAAGAGAGTGAGCTACTTCTATCTTAATTTTAAAAATTAGATAATAAAAACCTTATTCCTGATTTTTTAAAAAATGTACTTTCAGTTCACAGGATGAAAATCACTATGTAAAACCATACGGGTACAGAAAGGAGGATGACTGCTTTATGCTAGGTGCTTTACCTAGGCTGTGTTTTCTGCTTTTTTATAGAGTGCCATCCTTAGATTAGGAAGAGGGCGAGCCTCACAGAATCTAATTATTTGTCCAGAGTCATAAAGTCTAGCTTTGAAACCAAGTCCATCTAAATCCCATTTTCTTAACATTTCACCCAGCTGGGAGATAACACTAAAAGGCAGGCACATACCAAAAAAGATACCTTCTTTATCACTGTTCCCTGAAACTGTGGTTTCTTTTCTAGAGGCTGGAAAAAATTCAGAAAGTGCAGTTAAATCGCACTAAGGTGAGGAGTAAGCAGAGTGAGCCCAGCAAACACTCAGGATTTTCTACCTCGGACAACAGCGCAGCCAACACCCCTCAGGATTACAGCGGCAATGTGAAGTCCTTCCTGTCCAGGAGCCCTTCCCAGGGTGATGAGGACTCTGCTCTGATCCTCACTCAAGACAATCTGAAAAGTTCAGACCCAGACCTGTCCGCCAACAGTGACCAAGAGTCGGGGGTGGAGGATCTGAGCTGCCGCTCCCCCAGTGGTGGGGAGTGTGTGCCGAGCGAGGACAGTGGCAAGGACCGGGATTCCGACGAAGCCGTGTTTCTCACCGCCTGAGGATCCCCCGCCATGGAGTTCCCAAGTAAAGGACACACAAGGAACACTTTCCAAAAATAAGGGAACAGTGCAATCTCAAATAAAAACAGCCCAAGAAATGGTACGGGTCGTTGAAAATTATAAAATGTAGTGACGAAAAGGAAAAAAGTCCAACTTCGAGTTCCTTTAGGTGTTGATGTACAGGAAACAGCCATTTCTTTTATCAAGCAAATATAAGGAAAATTGTTCCCCATTCTAGACTATGGAGGTTTTATTCACTACAGAGCAATGACCTCTGCCATCACCCGAGGTTATCAATTCACATCTTCCTTGCCTGCAGCTGCTCAAAGTGCCCTGACCACGTTCCTTCACACTCGTCTTCAATCTTTCCTTTTAATTCATTTCCAGATGAATATTTTGTTTCCTCAAATATTTGACACTTCCTTCCTTGACTCTGTTATCAAGATTTTTGTTAATAGATATATTTCTGTAACAGATGAGCTTTGTAATTCTGCTTAAGCTTAGTGTTCAGATTTAATGATCACTTTTAACTTTTCCTTAGAGATAATGTATTTTGAATTGTTATAATAGTTTTGTTGCCTTTCCCTGGAATTTCATATTTCTCCTATTTAAAAAATGCTAAAACTTAGCACACACTTTTCTCTAATACCAGTCTAATACCCAATAAAGCAGAAACAACATTTATGCTCTAGTTCTTAAATATGATTTTGGATCACATTAGCTTCTTAAAAAAACAACCTTTTATTACTGGTTCCAGAAACTACATTACCAAGACAAGGGGGTCAGCCCCAAGCCTGATTCCAGAAGTGTAACTGTATAAAGGTACAGGGTACCACTTCAAAGAAGGAAGCAGCTCACTGAAGAACCAGAGAACACTGTTGTCGTGTCTACTTAACCAGTGGAATACGTTTTGTCATTTGTCACTTCGCAAGTTGTGTCAACATGGTTAAGTCAACACTCTACCTGTGGAGCCCACGAGTCTCAACCATTGGCTCTGTTCATCTGCAGGGTTGCGCTGGCGGTGCAGTCTGAGCAGGGAGTCTGACAGGGAGCAGGTCTGCCTCGCTGGGGCTGCCACGGGGGAGCTTTGCTGGCTCTGGAATCTGGTCTGTCCCCAACCAGGCACAAGAGCTAAGCCTCCGCCTTTCCTGCTGCAGATTGTGGCTTCTGACCCCTCCTGACCAGAAAGCCTGTTGAGGAGAACTTGGGAGGTGCCTGAAATGAGCCTTCGCAGTCTTTCCCAGGTGGGAGCCAGAGCCTCACTCACTGGGAAGCATGGCTCCCAGCCCCATCAGACAGGAAGGCCTGGCGAGAACACCCGGAAGCTGCACACCCCAGCAGATCTTGAGCAGAGAAGCGGGTGGGCAGAGCTGACTGTCCTGAGAGCAAAACCAACCGCTCTGACTGGCCAGGAACTGGGGGGCACAGGTCAGTGTGAGACCACAGACATAGCATTAGTGATTTTCAAGCTGCTTCTCCTTCTGTGCTTGGGCAGGAAATTTGATCTGCAGCTGCACTTACTGCTGCAAACAGCCATCAGCCTCTGCCCCAACCAGGGAGCTTTCCCAGAAGAAGTGGGAAGCCACACAACCCATCCAACGGCCCCGCTGACCGCGGCAGCTGAACAGAGCACAGCCCATGGCCTAACCTGTCTGCAGAGTGAAACTGGTTGCCAACACCTTCCATGGACATTCCTGCCTGACTCAGGTCCCCAAACGATGAGCTGTGCAGGCCTTGCATCCCATCCTGCTGCCCATCTTAATGCTGAGTACAGCGTCCAGTCCCAACTGGACTGGACCTACCAGTCCACACAATCCACCACAGTCTCACCTGAGTAGGTGGGGAGCCAAGCCAGCTGTCCTACCCAGCTGTCTCAGCCAGTGACCCTCCACTCCGCTTCAGGGCTCAAACAGATGCCTCACCCAAAAAGAGACCACCTAAATACATAAAGCAAAATCCAGCAGAGCTAAAAGGAGAAATAACGGGGACTTTACCACTCCACTCTATAGACAATGGATAGATCATCCAAAGAGAATCATAAGGAAACAGGAAGTCTGAACCAAATGTATACTAATATCTCACTCTGGATGATACATTTTTAAACTGGATTAAAGATAATACAATTAAAAGTGGGCAAAAGACTCAGACATTTTTTCAAAGAAGATATATGAAAGAGTCAACAGGTACATGAAAAGATGCTAAACATCACTATCTTTAGGGAAATGCAAATCAAAACCAAACCTCATGTCTGGCAGGATGGCCAACATTGAAAAGACAAATGATATGAAATGTTGGTGATAATGTGAATTAAAGAGAACGCTTGTGTACTGTTGATGGGATCATAAAGAGGTAAAGTCACTATGGAAAACAGTACAGTGGACCCTCAAAAAACTAAAAATACAACTACTGTATGATCCAGCATACAGATCCACTTCTGGGAATACATACAAAGAAAATGAAAACATTAACTTGAAAAGATATCCGTACCCCTTCATGCTCACAGCAGCACTGTTTTAAAATGGCCAAGACATGGAAACAACCAGTTAACTGTCCACCAACAGATGAATGAAGAAAGAAGCACACACACCACGGAATAGTATTCAGACATAAAATGAGAAAATGCTGCCTTTTGCAACAATATGAATGGACCTTGGGGGAATTATGCTAAGTGAAATAAATCAGAGAAAAACAAATACTATATGACTTCACTTATATGTGTACTCTTAAAAAAAAAACCCAAACCACCAAAGTTACAGAAAAAGATCAGATTTGTGGTTAACCCAGCATAAGGGTTGGGGCAGTGGGTGGTTGGGGAATTGGAGAAAGGTAGTCAAGAGTAACAACTTTCTATATTAGTGAATACCTTATTAAAGATTCTTAGGATATAGTCATAATGGCTTTTATATTTTTATAACTCCATACCACTCTTGAAGTTGATTATCAACTCTTAGAAACTTCTTTGCCTAGTATCAAGGATGAGAATTTAATTTCTTCCATCTGGCAGTATACATCTACAAAAATAAATAACAAATTTTTTTAAAATGACATAGTAACTATACCAAACAGAACTATGCATTTATTTGAAAAGCAAATAATATAAATATTTGATACGTTAAAATTTAGTTCTTTAATGTGGTATCTTTCATATCTGACACCACCTTTTTTCCAGTCCCCACCATTTTACAAAACGTTATAATTTCAGCATATGTTCATTTAGACTACTTACTAGAAGTTAACCTAACACTGAAATTGATGTGTGTTTTTTTTTAAAGGTTCTATTTATTGCATATTAAGACGTTATTGTGTGGCACGGAGCCTTAAAAGAACATGGCCAATCCAATTAGATTAAAATCTCTAACAGTAAATTCTCATTTTAAATCAAACATCAATCAGAAAGTTTTCTTTAGAGCAATTGGTTTAAACCAATGTAAAACTGACTCAAGACAGATTACCTCCCCGCTGGTAATATTTAGAGCTCAAGTGATTTATTATTTAGTGATTTTCAGGAAAATTTAATGATATGAAGTAGGTAAGCATTTTGATCATGACTCTGCAATCAGCAAAGGAACTTTTTTAGAGTAAAGGAACATAAAAACAAGGAAAACCCTGGTGTGAGGTTTCTATTCTTTAGGGGCACAAGATTAGTTTACTTGCTTTCCCTAAAAATAATCTGAGCTGTCCTTCGATTTAAACATATATGAATTATGATCAGACTTACCTGTCAGATAATCTCTATTCCAATATAAATTTCCTAGTATAGATTATTCCTAGAAAATCTTTCAACTTTGAAGCATTATGTCTGGCATGTTATCACATCTGTTTAGAAAACTATTTGAGATATCAGTCTTTCTAGTCCTACCTATGACAAACCCCTAACTCTGCATAATCTAATAACGCCTAAGCTTTTCTCTGCTATTCTGATCTAGTCCTCTAGTATGTGTTAGAGGAAAATCACAATCTCTGCTTTGACAGATACTTTTTCTCCTTCTGGCACTGCTTCTCCAATATGGCCAATTTTAAGAAAAAAATACTAGTACTATAGAAAAGTCACTTAAGTTTTTATTGTAAAACCAAAATTCATACATATTCAAATGTAGACTAACTTCCATCCTGGATGATGTCTGTGACCTAATATCTGATCTATTAAAAGCAGATAATGATGATTAGAGTCCTCTTTTTAATGACTAGGTTGTAAGGAGGTTACCTAATTTTAGAAGAGGAAACCAAGGTATGTTAACTGGTATAGAATGAAACTGGAATAGTTCAAGTTTAAAAAAATAAGACATTGAGATGAATTACTTATGTGATTATGTAGAAGAGATTTACTATGTATGAAAATAACTTTTTGGGGTAGAGAGGAAGGTGGATAAGTACATAAACACCTAGGCCATGTTTGAGTCATCATTGGATAGTATTTTCACAGTGCCTCACTCTTAGAGGGCTTAATCAAATTAATGAATCAAATGAATTAATGGTCGTGGTCTGCTGGGCTCTTGTTCTGAGCTCTGTCTGGTTTCTAAGAAAGCTTCCTGATTGCTTCCAAAAGACTAGGATAATCATGTCCTCCACTGTGGTGACTGCTGGGAAGACTGAAGCTTATGTGGCCAGTGCAGTAAGGAAAGGTTTCTCAATACCCAAAAGACTGCAATAAACCTGAAACACTTACCTCAGTTATGTACTATATGTCTGGAATAATAATCATAACTTCCTTGTCGGGTCATTTTGAAGATTAAATGGCATGCTCTTAGCATAGTACCAGGAAGACAGGTTAAAAAAATTAATTTCTTTACTCAAATTATATCTTTATAGTCCATGTGAATACCTGTCCTCCCTTAAACACAGACTAAGTATTAAGCATTTTTCAAGTCTCAGAAAATATTTTTCCTAAACTGTTGCCAGAAATAGGTATAGAAAGAAGAATGAAGAAAAAAACCTGTACTGTATGCTAGGATTTGGAATGGCAATCATACTGAAGTTTAAATGAAAAGAGGCATTAGGATGCTACTTTATCAAGCCTTGGAAATCTAGTTCAAGATTTTCTATAATTGGCTTTCACAGCTATCCATAAAATATGTTCATTCTGTAATGAACTATAAAAGCAAACTGCTTAACATATACAATGTTAAAGTGAAAATCAAATTAAAAACTAGACTGCCTAAAAATTAAATATTAGTTTTATTTATTATTAAAGATTTCATAAGAGAAAAGCTAACACAGTAAAGGTCAGAAAATTTCACTGACTTTTTTGTGTTCTTTACTATTTATTAACAAAATATTGTTTTAAACTTCAGAATTCAGACAGAATATCCTCATCTAACCACAAACTCATCAGATACTTATATTTAAAAAGCTAGCATGAAAGTTGTTTATGTTAGACTAGTTTAAATGAACGGCAATTTTTCTATTAGGTAAAATATTTATTTACCTGTATTGCCTTTTAAATGCATCTTTAATTTAAAAAATAAGACCGTATATAAAAACAGCTGGTTTATCCTTTTGATTTATTCTATGTATTAAAAATTACTTGAGACGGCACATTGGCAGGCTTGGTGTTTCCTGACACTGTGAATATTTAAAAGCAAATTATTTTTCAAAGTTTTATCATCCAGAAAGAAAGAGAAAAAATAAGAATCTTTCTACAGTTGAAATAGTAATTTTTCAAAAAGGGTTGAGAGGAAAAAAAATCTAAGCAAACTATCCTTTATAAAGAAATGAGGCAGTTTCAAATTAAAAATACAAATTTAAATGAAGTAATTTTATAAAATATTGAGAGTAGCTAAAATTACATGCACAGGTATTTAATCAATAATAAGAGAGGAACAGCAGTAGAACTTAAATATGATAGAATTTATCAACAATAAATAAACATTTTTAGTGCAAATAGTGCAGAAAAAATTTTCAAAGCAAAGATCATAGCAGTCATTCTAATCTGTACAAAATCAGTCCCAGTTCTGTATACAACCTATATAATACATCTAGGAATTCAGCCATTGTGATGAAATGCCAATTTGAAAATCATAAATATAAATGTGCTTAGTTTTGTGTCCCATTCCTCTCTTTGAAGTTCATGTTTTCAGGAAAATCTGAAAAGAAAAGAAAATCAAAAACCTAAGATTTACTTTAAGATGATAAGATTTCATAAGAAGATAACCTGACAATGAGGGAAAAGAGGTGGGAAAGGATTCTAGCATGCATGTGTCAACAGAGAATAACTCACTGCCCACTTCTCAACCTTGAGATATGTATACTTTACATTAAAAATCAACACTTACCCTCAGAGATTAACAATCTGAGTTGTAAAACAAAACAATGCAATGTTGCTACTAATGTTAAGGACAGCTAAATTGAGAAAAGGGACAGGTAAGTTTGAGCTGGAGATGAGAAATGCCTGTCACCTCCCTCCCTGTAGCCAGCTCCCTTTTAAAGGAAACTCCCACGCTCTCTTCTCAACATCTGCTCCATCAGCCCAGCAAAGCAGACAGAAGACCACACAACACCAGTCTCCAGGTAAAACCGTGTGAGGTCAGGACAGACACCATCTACGCGGGGCCAGTCTCTTTCCTTGATTTGTTGTGAGACCCTGCTCAGGTCTCCCCCGGCTGCTTGGACTGTCAGATCAGGCCTGTGGGCAGCAGTGGCTGAACCACGTGCAAGTGCAGCAAAGAAAGGCTCTTTGAAGAGTGAGAAGGCACACGAGAGCGAGAGACAGAAAAGGAAAGGAAAGCAGAAATGAGAAACAAGCAGCCTGTGGCAGCATCTAAGGAAGAAGAGCTGCTTTGGTTATGGGTGGCCTCATGCTTTCACTCCCGGGAGACTGACGTGTGCTTTCCTACATTTGGGCTGTTTTCCTGCATTATCCAGGAACACAAGCTTTTACTTAAACTTGTTGAGGTTGGGCTAGTCTTTGCAACCAAATCCAGTCCTAAAACAAGATAGACAGGAAAATGGAAGAATGTCTTGAGATCAGATGAGAGCATGAACAAAGACATGATGGTAGAAAAAAGAACGTGACAGAAGAGAACACAGGAGAGGCAAACGGAAAATTAGAATGGATGATCTAAAATGTCAGCCAGCTTATAGAAGGCTTAAAACCAGAGAGAGAAACGTGGCATTTATCATCCCCAGGGTTCTTTAAAGGTCCTAGAGCAGAGATGTTATCACAGAGTGGTATTTTCGGAGGATCATTTTGTCAGTGCTCTGCACAAAGGAGAAACCCTGAAGTCAGAGGACTGGTCAGAAACTTACCGAATAGATGGAAAAGAGACAGATTGGAAGTTCATTTTTAAAAGGAAAAAATGACAAAATAGACTACTGAGAAATAAGTCAACTTAAGTGTTATGGTATATGCCCCACACCAGCTGAGCGAAAGGAACTTAAATTCTATATATGTAGTTATCAAATACTGAAAACAAAACTCATTTAAGCAAATACCATACTGAGAAAACATGCAAAAAATTTATACTGGCCATATGCTTAGGTGTATAACATCATGCTTAATAGATAATACAAAGTATTCTACATGTTATATAGCTTGGTAGCTGTAATGGTAGTATTATGCTTAAAGCTGGCTGAACAAGCACTGGTAAGAACACTTCATTAAAGAGAGCCATGCAATAGCCTCAAGACACAATCCTTCCAGAATACTATTTACCTATAGTGGAGCATGAAACTGGCTGTGCATTGCTATCACTTGTTGAAGCTTCTCTTCCTTGGCTCTTCTACAGTGGCAAATCTAGAAGATAAATTATTTAAATACCAGTCACTTCTTCAATAATCTTCCTACAACTAGCTACATTTTAACAGAATTCTAAGTAAGAATCTTTTAATTTGTTGACATTAAATTGTGGATGTCTAAGGTGGCACTGCAGATGGTGACTGCAGCCATGAAATTAAAAGACGCTTACTCCTTGGAAGAAGTTATGATCAACCTAGACAGCATATTGAAAAGCAGAGACATTACTTTGCCAACAAAGGTCCGTCTAGTCAAAGCTATGGTTTTTCCAGTGGTCATGTATGGATGTGAGAGTTGGACTGTGAAGATAGCTGAGCACCGAAGAATTGATGCTTTTGAACTGTGGTGTTGGAAAAGACTCTTGAGAGTCCCTCGGACTGCAAGGAGAGCCAACCAATCCATTCTGAAGGAGATCAGCCCTGGGATTTCTTTGGAGGGAATGATGCTGAAGCTGAAACTCCAGTACTTTGGCCACCTCGTGCGAAGAGTTGACTCCTTGGAAAAGACTCTGATGCTGGGAGGGATTGGGGGCAGGAGGAGAAGGGGACGACAGAGGATGAGATGGCTGGATGGCATCACTGACTCAATGCACGTGAGTCTGAGTGAACTCCGGAAGTTGGTGATGGACAGGGAGGCCTGGTGTGCTGCGATTCATGGGGTCCCAAAGAGTCGGACATGACTGAGCGACTGAACTGAACTCAAGGTGGCACAGAATTTAAGAATCCAAAAAAAAGAAAAAAAAATTGTTTGGAAGATAATTTTTGTCTGTAATCCTGTAGAATGTAAAACACACTCTGATCCTTTATCCCAGTTCTGATTATATAATTCCAAATATCTGTGTTTTAAAAATATGAAAATAAATCCTACTGTTGTTACCCTGGAAGCTTAATAAAAACCTCAAAATACAGTTAATAATACAGTACCAAAAAAAAAAAAAAGGACTAGAAATGAATGCCTTATAAAAGCTATAGTCAATAATGTCCCTGAACTTCAATTTTCTCTTGTGGAAAACGGGAATAATAAAATCTGGCCCACTTTCCTTTACAGTAACACTTAATTGTATAAAGGTTATAAATAACTGTGATGTTTCAGAGAAATTAGGTAAATACATAGGACTTATCAAAGGATAAGATACTGCTAAGCAGACTTCAAAATCTTTTCTTTAAATATAATGGAAATACTGGAACAGAAACTATGCCCAGAATGTTCTCAAGTAATATTAAAAACAAAAACAAAAACAAATCTCCATAGGGAATTCCCTGGTGGTCTAGTGGGAAGGACTTGGCATTTTCATGGCAGTGGCCTGGGTTCAATCCCTGACTGCGGAATGAAGATCCCACAAGCCATCCAGTGTGGACAGTAAACAAATGAAAAAAATCTTTTTAAGTTATTCTCCTAAATTTTAAACAGCTTATGAAACAGGTTATTCAGGAGTATATCACAACTATTAAGACTTAGACTCGAGATCTACACAAAAGCATTATATAATTAGAAAATAAAATTAAGGAAAAAAATTCTCTAAAGTTCAAAGCAAATGGAAATAAATGAACCTGTTTTTTTCCCCTAAGTTATACTCTCATCCAAAAAAGCTTCATTAAAGACTTTAAAAAATAGTATTTGACTATTAAGACTAGAGTAGACTTCAGCTATCATTTCTGAAACATAACTGTTATGTGATTTACATGCTTGTGTGCTCACAACAAGCAGGTTTAAAGTGATAGTAGCAAGCTGCTCTCATTCTCAGAGGCTCTTCAGTTTCCTCTCATGGCACTCAAAACTTCAGCTCAGTAATGTGCTAAGATTTTTTTTTTTACTCATTAATATACATAAGTAATTTGATATTACGCTGTCACTTGTCCTCAACCGAAGAATATTACATACTGTTCTCTTTTCCATGAAGCTACTGAGAAAATCATCTATATCCGTTTTTCCCTCCAAGAAATCTTCTGCAATATTATCAGATTCTTCCTCAGCTTCATGTGCAGCTACTTTTAATCTTGCCTGTAGAGCACTTGCACTACAGCTCTGAAAAAGAAAATCGAGAAAGAAAATCATTAATTTCTAATGCTCTGAAAAACTCCTTAGTGGGAAGGAAAATGGGGTAGAAGTTAAATAGCAGTGATATTGGGGCATCACTGTCTCACGCCTAACATTAAAATGATCCTGGAAATGTTGAGTCATTAACTACGATGTTTGCTTTTGGTTTCTAGTATTCTTTATTAAATTAAGGAATTAATTTATTAAGTTTGTCTAAGGAATGATACTGATTATTGGGAAAAGCCTCTTCATCTAGTAAGCTCTAAAGTGCCTCCAAAAGATCTTCTGGCTAAGAGAGGGTAGGACTCCTTACGTGCGATTCCTGACTCTGACACTTTCCATTTGTATGACCTCAGGGATGTTATTTAATATCCACGTGCCTCAGTTTCCTCATCTGTAAAATGGAAAAATAGTAACAATACCTACCCTCATAGGTTTTTGTGTGGAATGATGGGCAACATATGCAATGAGCTTAGTGCAATGCAAAAGATATAACAATTGCACAGTGTCAGCAACTGGTTGGATCAAGTAATCTTAAAAATCTCTCATATTACCCTGATTCCAGTGCTCCTTCAGGCAATGAAATTATGCTCCAGGACAAAGGTCTAGAGTACTATATGCCTTTTAATAGCCAACCAGGAACATAATAGCCAAAGATACATCAATAAACAAAGATAAATCTTCCCTTGCAAAAACTGAGAAAGGCCAGAATGTCCCAAAGACTTTAGTACAAATGGAGGAAGACCATATGGGAAAGAAAGCAAGGAGACAGTACAGAAGACATAGAGAATGAACTTTAGTTACTAGGCAGGAAGGATGAGGGAAGGCAATAGGTAGGAAGTTTGAGACCAACATGTATACACTGCTGTATTTAAAATGGCTAACCAACAAGGACCTGCTGTATAGCACATGGAAAACTCTGCTCAGTGTTTTTGAGTAAAAAAAAACATGGCAGCATGGACAGGAGAGGAGTTTTTGGGGAGAATGGATATATGTGTATGTACAGCTGAGTCCCTTTGCTGTTCACCTGAAACTATCACAACATTGTTAATCGGCTATACCCCAATACAAAATAAAAAGTTAAAAAGAACGATCATATTACATGAAATCTTTTATAAATTTATATTCTCTTTACCATTTTTTTTTTTTGCTGTTGTTTTATTTCTAGTTTATGTTTTACTACATTGGCTTCACTTCCTAGAATTCCTGATTTTAAAGGAAACAGAATATCATTAGTTATGATGTGGGTTGTTGATATATGAAGATTATGTCCTATTTAATTTTTAAAATGATTTCCAAGGGTTAATTTTATAAAAAGCTTTCATTTTTCACATAAACTGGATTTCTAGTATAAAGTTATTATTTGTGGTGAATTATACTTTATACTTTCCATGTGTTATATTTTCTAATTTGCCAACTTCTTGTTTAAGATAGCTGTATACAGGCTTGCCAGTGAGTCTAAAATTAAATTTTTTCTTTTTAACTTTTATTAGAAGAGTTAAATTGGCTTTATAATAACTCTCCCAGAACAGTTGTTTATGGGGCTTTTTATATTTTTCTGTTTTGGAACCAAATGCTCTTGCATGAGCACAAATGACTGATAATGGCTCATAAAACAGAGCTGTTCATCTGGATAACTCAAGGCTGTTTATCATGCCTTATAAACTCGAATGCCTAATAAATGCTTTCTGATAATAATACATTTAAGAATGTGGCTGGTGCATATTAAGAGTAAAACTTCTAGTCCACTTCCGGCTTAGCCATGGCAGCTGACTCTACCACTAACCCATTGTAGCTGCTTCCTCTAGAGCTTGTGGACAAGTGGATAGGATCAAGAATTCATATTGAGATGAAGAGTGATGAGGAGACTGTTGGCATATTTCTGGGATTTGGTGACTTTGTCAGTATGGTACTAGAAGATGTCACTGAATTTGAAATCATACTAGAAGGAAGAAGAATTACTAAATTAGATCAAGTTTTGCTAAATGGAAATAATATACCAATGCTGGTTCCTGGAGGACAAGGACCTGAAATATGAATGATTTCCTTGACTTATGCTAGATTCTGTTTTATCTTATAATGACAACAAAAAAAATTTTTTTAGCCTTTTAATGTTTGTATTCTGTGAAGTTTCCCATTAAAGGGAAATGCTTTGACAATGCATTGTAAATGCCCATTTTTGTAAGTTAATCAAGATTATATTGGGAAAAGAACAGTTTGTTCGTTGAAGACAAAAATAAACATGTTTTTGTTAATTGTCAAAAAAAAAAAGAAAAGAATAAAAATTCTTATGGTAAAAGAAAACAGCTCAACAATCTTACCTCACTAAGTTCATGCTGCCTTTGCATCTTCTTTTCAAAAGTTGATTTCATTTGCGTAAGTAATTCATACTAAAAGAGAAAATTAAAATGCTGTTTCATTCTACTTTAAAATTATATGGACTTCTTAAAAATGATAACTAACTCGTACCTTATCTAAAACAGTTTGCCTTTTGGCTTCCAAGCTGGGCTCCAAAAGGAGATTCTTTCCTGTAAGATAAATTCTAGTTTATTTCTAGATAAAGATCACATTTTTCTTGGGAAATTTAAAAAGTAAAGAAAGACATACTTGCTAGCTCCTCAATACTTTTTACTAAGTCATCCTTGTCGGTAATAATTTGTTTTAGTTGAGGCAAAGTCACAAACTGCTCTAGCAATACATCCTCTTGCTCATTCATATCTGTAAGCTGTGACACACTGGAAACACAATAGAAGAAAAGACATTAATGAATATGAGTTACCTAGTTTTTCTCCATGACAATAAATATCCAGTTTTCCAGCTTTATTCAGCTGACAGAGTTCTACATAACCTTTGACGTGTATTTTTATATATACACAGAAGGCGGCAAACTGTAACCTTAAAAGCAAATAAAACACCAAACACAATGGAACAAAAAGTAGTCTAAACACAGTATCAAGATAATTTAGCTAACAGGCATGTGGCTATCACAATAAATGATATAGGTATGTGTTTATGTACATGTATTCATAAAAATGTTTTTACAAAACAATGGTGGAAGGGTAATCCCAAAACAAAAATCAATATCCAGAGTGTAAGAGGGAATTGGAAGGATGGGGTATGGAGCAAGCTAAAGCTTTTGAGTGTCTTTCAGTTTTGACTAGAGATGCACACAAAAGCATTATATAATTAAAAAATAAAATTAAACAAGGAAAAAAAAGTATCTGAAATTCAAAGCAAGAGGAAATAAATGAACCTGTTTATTTTCCTAAGTTATATTGTCATCCAAAAAAAGTTTCATTAAAAAGCCTTTAAAAAATAGTATTTGGCTGTACATCTCTGATGAAATACATTCTAAAGACAAATGAATTGTAAAAAAACGAAAGAAATAAAAACTTACTCTACTTTCAATAACTGTTATTGATATTGTTATCTTATTGGAATTGTTATTTTGAAAAAGAATAAGTTCCCTTCAGAAAAATGGTTGACTTTAGGTCAGGGAAAAATACTGTTCATGATGAACCCATGGCATCTTTGTTTTGCCAGAGTTCCCTACTGACTAAAGATGGAACTGTCTAAAAAAATAAAAAAACAAAGAAAAAAAGATAGTAATGGACTGAAACACTTCAAATATTTTTAAAAGTTTTATGAGTTTAATTCTGACCTATACCCATACTTCCTGAAACAAGCTGAAGGAAGGTTAGCAAAGAGGTTCACCTTTTCGTATTGACATTTTCATAATAATTTTTTTGAAAAATGAAGAAAGGAAAGAGAGAATCCTTTATAACATGGCAACAATAATAATACCTATTTTCTGGGGTGGCTGCAAGCATAACACTGCATGCAACTGCTTTATAACATGTATGTAGTATTTGTAAACTTCATTGATTAACATTATTAGCACAAAATAATAAGTCACTATTTTGTAAAATGACTGCAAAACACTGGGTCAAACAAAGTTAAACTTTTTTTAACTATAGGATTTCTCATGAGTATTTGGCTATATATCCATGGTGGAATATATACTAAAGACAAGAACAACTGCAAACATTTTAAATAGCATTCAGTAGCCTCATTGATAACAGCCTCACAACTACTGTAAACCTTCAACAGTGGTATAAAGAATGCAACTTCACAAGCTTGAGTGGCCACAAAACATTTTTTTCATGGAGCCTCTTAGGGAAACAGTGTCTCATGAAAAATGATACCTTAACCTTGAATATTCAACTTTTCTGCCATAAATCTGAATAAAATATGTCTTTGTAAAAACACTTTTCTATTACTTTATGAGAACTTTAATGTATTCAGAAATAGTTTTCACAGGAAGGTAAGCCACACAAGAGAAAGGACATCGTTATCCTGGTAACTATTATAGCATTCCCAGCATCTAGAGAAATTCCTGGATACAGACTAGAAAGTCAGTAAATATGAACTGCAAGACAGATTCATAAAACTTTCCACTTCCCACTAAGATATAGGAACAGTGAAGACATGAAAATGATATGTGCATTTACGAATTAAATAGACAACAAACACCAATGTTACTGTCCAAGTTTTTTTACCTTAGTTCTGAGAGTTCTGGGAAAGTATCAGGAATATCGGGCATCTTGTAACCAAAACCATTTTGGCTTATCTAAAGAGAGATTGAAATAGTGCTAAGTTTTAGCCATCTTTTTGACTATTCCTATCTGGTTATAAAAGTAACTTTTAATGTACTGCATCCAATAACTATTTCCATTATTACACATCCTCTTGGCACTCCACACTGTCCTTACCCTCCCATTCTTTTTCCACTCCGTCTTTCTCAGTGTATCTTTATATATATATAGGGTTGCTGGCTCTTTTTTTTTTTGTTTGATGAGGAAGGATCATATGACTACCTGTGGTTATAAAATAAATCTCCAATTGTGAGATATCTGTGACAAATGTGGAGAATTATATGCATGTTTCATTGATGTATATGTTTGTCTCAAGCAAAAGGCACTACGTTTAGAAAAATTACTAACTTGGCAAAAAGTCTCAAGTTACCTACAGAACTTCTATAAGACAGTAGGGAAGATAAGGAATAGAGTATATATTGTCTGAATATATGGGTCACATTTTAAAACCAAGGACCCATGAAACGTTCTCTTTTACTAAGGGTTAAAAATAAAGGCCTTTAAATCCCCTTAATATGTTTAATGCATGGTTTCTCCCTCAGTAATGTCTCTTGTGGCAGCAGTTACCAGCTTAATTAAAGAACACAGTTTTTTAAACCAACGAGACACTGGTTTAAATGTTCTTAGTACCCTAGGGCAGAAAGAACTTCCGTAAGCTGATACGTGCTTCTCCTACATAATCCTTGTGTCTTTGCCTGCGTTCTGTATGAAACCTGAGGGTTCTGTAACAGATGGCTTCACAAATGTGCCATCTGGTTTATGCTGCCACATCTTTGTCAGAGCTGTTGCCTCTTAGAATTACCTTACATGACAACACCTTATCATCCTGGCAAATTCATTACCATCTATCAAAATGTGGCCTCAAGCGTGAGTTCATTCATTCATCTGCCTCTTATTTTAAATGAGCACCTACTGTATGTATCAGGCATGCTTTGAGGCACCAAGGGTAAAGTGGTATAAAACAAAGAATCTCATCCTATATAAAGGTTATCTTTCTAGCTCTACATCGGTCCCTGGGAGCACTGACTATTCCCTCAACTGTGTCTTCATAGTAACTCTAGACTAACATTTCTACTTACAGTTATTTATTTGATGGTTCCCTCTTTGACATTATTCCTTAAGTTGAAAATGTGATTAACTTTTTTTTATCTTTTGTGCCATAGTGGTTGGCACAAGGAGGAATATGATGTTTGCTGACTGAGTATTTCCAGGGTATAAAATACAGATATCTGAATATACCAACCGGTGTTGAAGTGTCTGTTGTGGGAACGGGCAATGGCAGATTTGAAAGGACACCAAATGAAGGAGCAGCGGGTTTGGTGGTTGTATAACTTGTTGTTGAAGAAGAAACAGTGTCAGCAACAGATAAAGAGCTCATAGTCCTGTTAGCTTCTTGTGGGGGATACGGAGGAAGAAATGGGAAACCCTGAGAAGCATAAGGAGGCATCCCACCTGGGTTACTGTACAGGCTAAAGAGAAAGGGAGGAAAAACACGCAATTAGATTTTAGGAGTAAATCTGTAAAATTATTCCTTAATTGTTCTAAATAACAATTGTTATGCAGTATAGATGGACTTTGTTTATGGCAGGTGCCACTAGTTTTTATAATTATATAAGTAAATTGATATCATGTAAGTTGAAAAAATAAGAACACCCCTTAAAAAGAATATTTTGATTTATTTCCATGAAAAAGAAATATGTTTTAGAAAACATAAGTTCAACTGGTCACAGTTGAAGTGAATAGAAAGGCCACATTTGAGTTTTGAGCATTCTACTGGCATCAATGAATATTTTCAGAGAAGAAATGGAGAACACTTAATCCAGGAAACTTGTTCAAATAGCAATTGTTTAGTAGCTTTCACTATATTTGGCAAAATGCTGACTGAAGTACAGACTGCTTTTCTAGAAAATTTCAAAGAAAAATTAATTGTATAGATGAATTGCTAAAAATGCTTAACTCTAAAAAAGATGCATAAACACCTCAGATAGGCTGGGACTTTGAACCTGAGACCTTTTATTAGATGAGTGCCTGCACCTGGACAAAGGTCTCCTTGAGCAATAGAATACAAAGAAACTTTAAGGGACTAACAACAACCAAATGCACGGCAGTCAGGGTAATTATGAATAATATTACAAAATATGTCATGTCACAAAAAGGCCACAAACCAACAGCCACTTCTGAGGTACCTGGGGCAAAAGCAGGGTACTATGCATGATCCCTGTACACAGCAACACCATGAGGTAGGCAGGCCAGCTGGGCCACCCCTTCTGCCCAACCACAAGCCGCCCCCATCCTCACTTCATGTGAGAAACCAGCCTGCTCTCCTTGGAGAGCAAGCAAGGGTACCCAGTTTCTTGAGTTCACTCCCTCGTTGCTGCAGCACAAATTCCAGGAAAGCCTTGCCTGAAATTTCTTTTTAAAAGATGTATGTAAAAATCATGTATATATTATTAGAAAAAGTGGCACAGCAGTATGTACTCAATATAAAATCAGAAAATATATTTTTGCAAGATGATAAATACAGGGTTCTGATTCAAATGGTGACATAGGAAGATCCTGGATTCACCTCGCACAGAAACTTAATCGACAGCTATATATGGAACAATTTCCTCTGGGAAAAAACCCCCAAAATATCTGAGCAAATCAGGTTAACAAGAAAAAGACATCTAGGCTGGTAGGAGAGGTTGAGACACAATCTCACCATAAACCCCACTCTCAGGAAGAGGAACAACAACCTGGAGAAAACTCAAAACCCAGAGCTTTTCCCTGGAGGGTTAAGGTTTGAGTTTGAACCTGAGAGACAAACACCCAAAACATCTAGCTCTGCAGACAAAAGAGCTCACATCCCAGAAAGTCACAAGGCATGGCAAACTAAGAACAGCTCTCAGAGGGCGCAGACTTCCTGGCTCAGGGCCCAGGGCATTAGAAGACCCCACTTACTGTGACAGAGGCTCATCTGCCCATCTTAAAGCATCATCCCGGGGGTGGGGGGTGGGGAGCAGGCATCTAACTTAACAACATCTAGGCTAATCCCTATACAGTCTGAGGACAGGATTGGTCACCAAGAAGACCAAGTGACAGAAAGTTGCAACTTTCAGCTCCACCCATTGATCTCAGGGAAGAGGGAGGCTGCTGATTAAGCTCTATAAAATCTCTTGAACAGGAAGACTTGACAAGCGCCCTGCTCGTGAATGCATTCATAGTCTATGGGGACAAAAGCTGCTGTGCTCAGGGCTCTCCCAGACTGTGCCCTGCCCTAGGCACCTCTTCATCTGGCTATTCATCTGTATCCTTTATAACCAACCACTAAACATATGTAAAATTATTTTTGAAGTTTCATGAGCCATTTAAATTAATCAAAATGGGGAATCCATGGGAACCTCTGATTTATAGCCAGTTAGTGAGAAGCACAGGAACCATCTACGGATTTTCCATTGATATGTGAAATGGAGCAGTCTGTGAGACTGAGTCCCTCATCTGTGGATCTGACCCCATCTCCAGGTGGACAGCATCAGAACTGAGTTCAGTTTGTAGGGAACACGGTGTTTGCTGAGAACTGGAGAATTACTTGGTGGTGTTGGGGAAAAATACATATCAGAGTATTGAAATGTTCCAAAATATATCTAGCTTAAACAATTTTTTAAATGGGAGTGCTACTGTTTTTAACATAATTTAATGTCATATTTAATGACATTAAGTTAGCAAAAATTGGAATTGTTTGGAAAAAAATTTGTTACAAATGTTAAAATTATAATACTGAAGTTTATACAGAAAAATAAATAAGAATATAAAGAAAAGAACCTGATAAAAGGGGGTAAAGAGAGTTTAACCCTGGCATAAAGCAAAACACAATAGAAAACCTTAATTTTAAAAAACTTTTTTTTAAAGGAAAACACTGTCAATGCATAGGAAGATCATAGGAACTGAATACAAAATCCAGAAAATTCCCAAGCATATATATCAATTCAGTTCAGTTCAGTCGCTCAGTCACGTCTGACTCTTTGCGACCCCATGAATCGCAGCACACCAGGCCTCCCTGTCCATCACCAACTCCCAGAGTTCACTCAAACTAACATCCATCGAGTCAGTGATGCCATCCAGCCATCTCATCCTCTGTCGTCCCCTTCTCCTCCTGCCCCCAATCCCTCCCAGCATCAGAGTCTTTTCCAATGAGTCAACTCTTCGCATGAGGTGGCCAAAGTACTGGAGTTTCAGCTTTAGCATCAGTCCTTCCAAAGAAATCCCAGGGCTGATCTCCCTTAGAATGGACTGGTTGGATCTCCCTGCAGTCCAAGGGACTCTGAAGAGTCTTCTCCAACACCAAACTTCAAAAGCATCAATTCTTTGGTGCTCAGCTTTCTTCACAGTCCAACTCTCACATCCATACATACCATACACGACCACTGGAAAAACCATAGCCTTGACTAGACGGACCTTTGTTGGCAAAGTAATGTCTCTGCTTTTGAATATACTATCTAGGTTGGTCATAACTTTCCTTCCAAGGAGTAAGCGTCTTTTAATTTCATGGCTGCAATCACCATCTACAGTGATTTTGGAGCCCCAAAAAATAAAGTCTGACACTGTTTCCACTGTTTTCTCATCTATTTCCCATGAAGTGATGAGACCAGATGCCATGATCTTCGTTTCTGAATGTTGAGCTTTAAGCCAACTTTTTCACTCTCCTCTTTCACTTTGATCAAGAGGCGCTTTAGTTCCTCTTCACTTTCTGCCATAAGGGTGGTGTCATCTGCATATCTGAGGTTATTGATATTTCTCCTGGCAATCTTGATTCCAGCTTGCGCTTCTTCCAGCCCAGCGTTTCTCATGATGTACTCTGCATAGAAGTTAAATAAGCAGGGTGACAGTATACGTACTCCTTTTCCTATATGGAAGCAGTCTGTTGTTCCATGTCCAGTTCTAACTGTTGCTTCTTGAACTGCATATAGGTTTCTCAAGAGGCAGGTCAGGTGCTCTGGTATTCCCATCTCTTTAAGTATTTTCCACAGTTTATTGTGATCCACACAGTCAAAGGCTTTGGCATAGTCAATAAAGCAGAAATAGATGTTTTTCTGGAACTCTCTTGCTTTTTCCATGATCCAGCAGATGTTGGCAATTTGATCTCTGGTTCCTCTGCCTTTTCTAAAACCAGCTTGAACATCAGGAAGTTCACGGTTCACGTATTGCTGAAGTCTGGCTTGGAGAATTTTGAGCATTACTTTACTAGCATGTGAGATGAGTGCAATTGTGCAGTAGTTTGAGCATTCTTTGGCATTGCCTTTCTTTGGGATTGGAATGAAAACTGACCTTTTCCAGTCCTGTGGCCACTGCTGAGTTTTCCAAATTGGCTGGCATATTGAATACAGCAATTTCACAACATCATCTTTCAGGATTTGAGATAGCTCAACTGCAATTCCATCACCTCCACTAGCTTTGTTCGTAGTGATGCTTTCTAAGGCCCACTTGACTTCACATTCCAGGATGTCTGGCTCTAGGTGAGTGATCACACCATCGTGATTATCTGGGTCATGAAGATCTTTTTTGTACAGTTCTGTGTATTCTTGCCACCTCTTCTTAATATCTTCTGCTTCTGTTAGGTCCATACCATTTCTGTCCTTTATTGAGCCCATCTTTGCATGAAATGTTCCCTTGGTATCTCTAATTTTCTTGAAGAGATCTCTAGTCTTTCCCATTCTGTTGTTTTCCTCTATTTCTTTGCACTGATCGCTAAGGAAGGCTTTCTTATCACTTCTTGCTATTCTTTGGAACTCTGCATTCAGATGCTTGTATCTTTCCTTTTCTCCTTTGCTTTTCACTTCTCTTCTTGTCACAGCTATTTTGCTTTTTTTGCATTTCTGCATGGCTGCAATCCATGGAGTCGCACAAGTTAGACACGAGTGAAGTGACTTAGCATTCATGCATGCATTGGAGAAGGAAATGGCAACCCACTGCAGGATTCTTGCCTGGAGAATCCCAGGATGGGGGAGCCTGGTGGGCTGCTGTCTATGGGGTCGCACAGAGTCGGACACGACTGAAGCGACTTAGCAGCAGCAGCAGCGCAGGAGTAGAAACTGGTACAACTTACTCCTTAGGGCAATTCTGCAGTATTGGTCAAACTTACAAATATGTATACCACTTTGACAATGTATCCAACAAAATACTTACAGCTGGGTAAAATGTTTTTAATGTTATTCATTGCATCACTGAGGGCAAAAGGGTGGGCCTTTTATGCAAGATTGGAAACAACAAAAATTCCATTAATAGGAGTCTTAAGTTATGTTGTGTCCATAAAACAAGTACTTTGTGGCTATAAAGAAGAATGAGGAAGTGCTTTATGTACCAATATGGAAAGCTCTCTGAACCATACCACTGCTGCTGCTGCTAAGTCGCTTCAGTCGTGTCCGACTCTGTGCAACCCCATACCACTAGTGAGATGAAAATTAAAAAAAAGGCAAGGGAATAGTATGCTATCATTTGTGTAAAAAAAAAAGGAGGGAATAAAATACTGCATGTACATATTTCTTCGTATATACATAAAATATCTCAGGAGTTCCATACATATGCACTCAAACAACCATCTTTGGATACCAATGAGAAGAAAAAGTGAATTGCAAGAGAAAAAGAATTGCAAGGGAACTTTTTACCACACACCCCTTTATATTTTTAAAATTTTAAGCCAAGTGAATCTATGATTGAAAAAAATAAGTTAAAATAGTTTTCTAATAAGCTTGTTTATTTCAAAGTATGGCTCATCTTAATCTTAGAGCTTTACTTTTATCTAAAGTATATTAATAACGTGTGTAAATATAAAATGTTATTTAGAAAGAATATGATCAACATGAGAATATTTCTACTTGAAATAGATCTTTGAAATAAAGTCTTAATAATTCTGAACAAAACTATATTATAGATACAACCTATAATATAATCTAAGAAATGTAGCAAACTTGCTTTTTAAACAATGTGTACTGAATCACAGAACTTATTTGATATGGGAACAAATAGACGTTTTGGCTTATGTTTTCAAATAAGGTGAATGAGATATATTTAGCCCTATCCTGGAAGAAAATAGTAAATTCAGTTTTTAGATAAAGAATATCAGAGAGGCTTCTGACTCTAGGACAAAGACACAGGAGTGCAAAGTGATGGCTGAGTTTGATATACCTAATGAATGGGATAATCTAGCTCAAGCTGATTTCCAGGCAGTGTTAAAATACGACCTGATCTTTGAACAAGATAAAGTAAATTAAGTAAAAGAACTGGGCAATTAAGGCAAGAGATATTACAGGAAGAGGAAATAGAGACTGTCAGAAGTTGCAGCATTATGCAATTTAAGAATATTGAACACAAAAAGTTACAAGGGATCAGAAATCGAAATGGCACTGGACACCTTACGAATAGAGGAATGCTTTCAAAATTCTCAGTGGAGAAAAACCAAATAAAACAAACAAACAGAAAGAAATTAAAACAAACAAAAAACAAAAAGAAAAAAAAAGAAAAAAATTAAAAAGAAAAAAACCCAAAAACTCAGTGGAAACCACTTCAACACAGAATTTGAACTCTACCAACTATGAACTGTGAGGGTATATTAAAGATATTTGCAGGTTAAAGAGAGGAAATCTCAAAATTATTCTTCCCAGCATCTGATAGCATACTGTACTTTCAAAAATGGTCACAGCACTACTTCTGGTCCCATGTGCTCTCCCAGGGGGGGTTCCCAGATGACTCAGTGGTAAAGAATCTGCCTGAAAGGGCAGGAGACATGGCTTCAATCCCTGGGTCCAGAATATCCCCTGGAGGAGGAAATGGCAACTCACTCCAATATTCTTGCCTGGAGAATCCCATGGACAGAGAAGCCTGGCACACTACAGTCCATGGGGGTCACAAAGAATTGGGCACGAATGAGTGACTGAGCATGCACACATGCTCTTCTAGAACCTTACCACTCCACCATTAAGAGGAAAAGCCTATTTGCTTCCCCTTGAATCCGATCAGGACTCCGTGACTGCCTCAACAAACTGAATGAAGCAGAAGTGACACTGAGTGACTTCAGCAGCTAGGCTAGAGAAGGTGAATATGACTTTCTCATAACTCTTTCAGGATGTTCACCCCAGAAGCCAGCCACGGTGGTGTGAGGAAGCCCAGGCTGCATCCAGGTATTCCAACTGACCTCCCCAGGTAAGAGCTTCTGACAAGAGCTTGCTGATGGTGAGTAGAACAGAGAAGAGTTCTCTGATGAACCCTTCCTGAATTGAAGAATAATGAGCAAATAAATGTGTTTACTGTTTTAAGCCATGCCAGTTGATGTCAAAGGTGGAGCACAAACAAGCTCTATTAGTACCTAGCCAAACTGCAGATTCACAAGGAAAATAAATGCTGTCATTATTTCAACCACAAGTTTTAGGATAAACTGTTACTCATCCTTAGGAACTTGAACACACCTTTACTTAGGAAGCCACAGGGAGTAAGTAAAGCAAGAAAACAGGATATAGCCCGAGAGAGAAAAAAACACAGGATGCAGGAAAAGGAGAATCCTATACAGGAAGGTGGAAGGGGAAATCCCAGGATGGCAGGTGGACAGCAGCTGCACAGTAATTCAGAATGGAGGGGGAAATGGAGCAATGTATGCAAGGAAAAAATACTGGAACCTCAAGATTACCTGACAGGCTTGAGGATGTGAAAAAATTATTTGAATGATATTTTTCAGAGCTGCTGAAAAGAGGTGGGAAATTAAAAAGATCAAAGAATACAAAACGAATGGAAAACTGAAGTAATTATTAACTCCAGAGAAAAGCAAAAAGTTATACCATAACAGAAATGTAATCATTATAAAGTACTTGGCTCAGCAGGAGGGAATATTCTGAGAGTCAATGTAATGAAAGTACCAAACACAAACTTAAGTAAAAATCATAATTTCCACAGAGGATGAGGGAAAAGAAAGGTATGTGAAAAATAACTAAAACCTTCATCAGTCATGATAGGAAGTCAGCAGACAGTATCTAAAATCAAAGAATCAACAGACAGCAGTATCTATATATTATTCAGAAAGATGAAGATAAATATTAGAGAAGCAGCTAAAAAATAAAATCCAGTTACCTCTGAAAAGTATGAATGTATCTGTGTGTGAAAGCGAGGATGTGGAAAGCAGACTGCTTTTTAACCTTATTTGAATTTTTAAGCTATGCTTTGATTACTCAGCTCAAAAGTAAATAAATGTATATGCAAACTCTTTTGTTACAAACATACTTACTATGGGAATGCTGTTGAAGCAGGAGCTAAAACTGGAGGATTCTTCCAAAACTCATCCAACAGACTCTGAATAATTTTCCCAAGATCTGAATGCATTGTAAACTAAAAGTAACAGTAATACAGTGATCAAAATCATTTTTGAAAAAAGATTATATAGTCTCATTAAGATACTTAAACTGTAAAACTTAACCTTAAATCCACTTTTGTAAGTCAAAAATTAAATGAAAGGCAAAGGATATTATGTCAGCTGAACATCCACAACTTACTATAGAAGCAATACCATAAATGAGGTTAAAATTTTATTTAGTTAACAATGGAGCTGAAATATTTCCACACTTTACTACTGATAGTAATCTGAAGGTTCAAAGGTAATTTCTAAGTACACTGAAGTTATAGTCCTTCATGTTAGTGAATCATATACATATCCTAAAAAATGTAAGGCAAATTTGAATTTTATCCCTTCCTAACTACTATAAAAGATCTACTCTGAACCCAAGTTTTAACATCAACAGGTCCTCACCATTGAAAATCAAAAACCCTTCAAATCTGGATTATCTATCAAGTATAGTGAACATTTTGAAATAAATCATACCATATACATACATTGCTTACTAATGGAGAGGTAACATACACTCCTTGTTTATCCACTAAGTGATGCCGTATTGGTGGATAAACACTGATCACTGGTTTTTCCTGAGGAAATTGTGGAGGAAGCAATCTGGCAAAAGTAGAACAGATTCAAAAACAAAGACAACGTTATATAATCATAATTCTAAAACAAAGTTACTTAAAAGCAAATTAAATTTTCATACTTTCATTTAGATTAATTATTCAGTAATTAGTGCTCTATTATGGTTGTTAAGTTGACTGAACCTATATAGAAAGACACACTTTGGCAACAAGACTATAATTAATTCAATATAGTAAAACCTTTTTAATGTGGAGTAAGGATAATGTGAATTATAGACTGTTCTTCAAATTGGGCCAATTAATTGCTTTCAAACACATCACATTATACCAAACTATCCAAAATTTCAGCGAAAAATTATACATTTTTATCAGGTGAACCATGTTATGCCAGTCTGGCTTTTTACTGAACCACAGGTCTTGGCATATAACTTTCTAGTGGCATTCCTTCTTTTGAAATGCTGCCAAGAAGTGTTTCACTATACACTGAATTCTTAATGAGCAAATAGATAAAATGAGAAGTACTAGGGTTGGAATACTGGAGCTGACACCATGCCTTGGTGCTATGCGGCTCTCTTCAAAATGTCTCAATTAACACATCTTTCCCAACTTTGAGGTCAGTCCTATGGTTTCAGCTAATCAACAGTAAATTCCCAGTACCAAAAGGAAAAAGAGTAAAAATCTTAACCCTTTCAAAGTGACTGCAAATTTGAAATTAGGGAGTAAAGTCTTTAAGAATGCACTTTTACTGGACATGGAACCTTGCAAATCTCTAAAATCTAGATGAATACATCCTTTTAAACTGCCACTCCATTCCCCTCCTGGCTCGGGAAACTATTTGTTGTCAAGAGGGAAACTAGGTCTTTATTGGCTTCTTCTACTTAGCTGTACCAGGGCGTGTTATGAGAGATAAAACTACCTCAGGTATATAGTTTAGGCTGTTAAACTATTTTGGAAAAGAGGCAATGAATGGCCTTTGAAGCCCAAACAGTCTGGGTTTCTCTCCTGACTACTGTATTCACTATCTACTTGAATATAATTTGTTTTAGTTTTCAGGGCTGATGTGACGATTCATAAAGCTCCCATATACTGACATAACACAGCATAATGGTTGGCACTGCTATATATTCACTCTTTAATTTCCACTCATTCAACTAGGATTTAATATGGGATCCCACGTGAAGGTACCTCACTAGGCAATGAGGATCTGACGATGAACAAACATAGTTTCTATCTTCAAGTTAAGTGCATTTTTACTGTACCTCACTCAAACACTCGCTTGAGCAGCCAGCCAGCTAATGCAATCTGAGGTAATAATAATTCTTTCATGTTGAAGTCTAATAAATGCACTTATGGCTAAATGAGTACTAGCAATCACTTTGCCCAAACTTTCTTATTACTTAATAACCTCATGATTATATTTTTTACTTTTAATTTTTTTTTCTTTAAAAATATTCGGCAGATCAAATTCAACTCTGAACTTGCTGGCTGCTGTATTATATTGGTTGCTGAAAACCAGAATATTTTAACTTGTTTCTGATGTAAAGGTGATTGCTCCTCTAACAGTCTCTGCACACGATCCCTTCCACTGCTGGTTGTCGTCATCCTCACTCAGCCTGCCTTCAGCTAAGAATTTAGTGCAAATCAATAAAAGATCTATTACATGTTTGTGTTCCATTTCCTCTTTCATAGTTTCTTACCACAATCTCTATTACAATGACATATTTAAACTCTTATATTTCACAGAATTGTGTAAGTTTAATGAACTTTAGATACTAGAAAAGGAAATAAATTCACTTTTAAACAGCTTACTTCTGACAGTAGCTAAGAAACAAAATGATAAAAAGATTTTTAAAAGTCCTAAAAGTCCTATTACATGAAAAAATAAGATACAATTCTACTCACATATTAATGTTAATTGTCAGGTTGTTTACAGTGAAAGGCAACCTGTATTCCACATCTTTCTGTATTTCAGCTATGCTGTAGGAGAAAATTTGAGAAAAAAATTTATCCAAAGTTATAAAAACCATTAATGTTAAAAGCAAACATTAAAATTTGTAGGGTCTACTAAAACTGCTTCATGTTAATCACAGAATCTAGACAGCCAATATATCTTGAGGGGGAAATGACCACAGAAAAGATTATCAAATAAGCAGGCAATACTATTCTGAGATATTGTCAGGGCATTGCTAAGAGATGGAGTTAACCTGGCAAGGTAAAGAGGCAAAGAAAAACTGAATTAGTGCTACACTGATTACTATCACTTCATCTAATTTATCATTGTGCTGTGTGCTGTGCTCAGTCACTCAGTCGTGTCTGACTCTTTGTGACCCCATGGACTGCAGCCTACCAGGCTCCTCTGTCCATGGGGATTCTCCAGGCAAGAGTACTGGAGTGGGTTGCCATGCCCTCTTCCAGGGGATCTTCCCAACCCAAGGATCAAATCCAATCTTCCATATGCAGGTGGATTCTTTACTGTCTGAGCCACCAGGGAAGAAATTTATCATTAGTAGAAGCAACTGTGGGCATGAGTTTGAGCTAACTCCGGGAGAGAGTGAACCCGGGCATGCTGCAGTCCATGGGGCTGGAAAGAGTCAGACATGACTTAGCAACTGAACAAGAAGAAGCAATTGCCAAGTCCTCTAGTTAAAACAGGTCAGCAAGAGACCTACGTTCTGATTACAATCCTGCCACTGCCAGCTGTATTGACAGGGCTTTCAGTTTAAACTGAGAAGTCTGGATGAGATGTCTCCTACAGCCTTATGACAGATAGAGACAGCTGGCTGCTTTTCAAAACCAAATATTCCCCTTCTTCCTAAATAAGAGAATCCTGATTTTATTCTGAGCAGTAATGTTGTAGCTTTTCTTGTAGCAAGTTGTTGCTACAGGCTTAAGTTCCAGCCAATAAAACACAGTTAAGTTGGGTGAGGTGGAATTTAAAGGGCAACAAAAACTGGTATAGAGTCTATTTGCCCTTCCTCCCTGGCCCTGAAAGACAAACTTTGAACCATATTGGACCAGGAGTGACCCTGAGAATCAGAGCCAAACACTAGGGAGAACTCAGCAGACAGAAATAGCTTGGGTCCTTAATGGTTATGGAATCAACAAACTGAATTTCTTGTATGCAAGAGAAAAAGAAACTTTTATCATCTCACTTTTATCAAGTTACTATTTGGGGACTCTTCATTACTAACAGTTGAATATAATTGCCATCTACTAAAAGTTCCCTATACTTTAACATTTTACATTCAGAATTTTTATTAAAATTTTTTTGGGGCCATGCCCCCATAGCATGTGGAATCTTAAAGCTTCCTGACCCAGGATTGAACCCACACCCCTTGTACTGGAAGCTTGGGATCTTAACCACTGGACTACCAGGCAAGTCCCCAGAATTTTATTTTATTTTTGATTGCTGGCATGCAATTATTACAAGTATAATCTACCAACCAGATCTTTTGGTGACTCACTTGGAATTCTAACTAACATTTATAATCTTTCCAAAGGGAAAAATGTTAAGTAGTATTAATGAGTTCTGGTTGAAAGGAAGCCTGATATCCAAAAGGACATGAATCCTTTCAAGCATGAACCCTTTTAAAAGATCTAGCAGTTACATAACTTATTTTTTGTTCTTTTTGGTTGCTTTAATTAGTAGTTTTGGAAGACCTGTCTTATTTTCCTCATTTTTGGGGGGATGAATCAAGATTGCTGGGAGAAATATCAATAACCTCAGATATGCAGATGACACCACCCTTATGGCAGAAAGTGAAGAGGAACTAAAACGCCTCTTGATCAAAGTGAAAGAGGAGAGTGAAAAAGTTGGCTTAAAGCTCAACATTCAGAAACGAAGATCATGGCATCTGGTCTCATCACTTCATGGGAAATAGATGAGAAAACAGTGGAAACAGTGTCAGACTTTATTTTTTGGGGCTCCAAAATCACTGTAGATGGTGATTGCAGCCATGAAATTAAAAGACACTTACTCCTTGGAAGGAAAGTTATGACCAACCTAGATAGCATATTCAAAAGCAGAGACATTACTTTGCCAACAAAGGTCCATCTAGTCAAGGCTATGGTTTTTCCAGTGGTCATGTATGGATGTGAAAGTTGGACTGTGAAGAAAGCTGAGCACCAAAGAATTGATGCTTTTGAAGTTTGGTGTTGGAGAAGACTCTTCAGAGTCCCTTGGACTGCAAGGAGATCCAACCAGTCCATTCTAAAGGAGATCAGTCCTGGGTCTACTTTGGAAGGACTGATGCTAAAGCTGAAACTCCAATACTTCAGCCACTTCATGTAGAGTCGATTCATTGGAAAAGACTTTGATGCTGGGAGGGATTGGGGGCAGGAGGTGAAGGGGACAACAGAGGATGAGATGGCTGGATGGCATCACCAACTCGATGGACATGAGTTTGGGTGAACTCCGGGAGTTGGTAATAGACAGGGAGGCCTGGCGTGCTGCGATTGATGGGGTCACAAAGAGTCAGACACGACTGAGTGACTGAACTGAACTGATGACTTTTTTTGCCTTCTGATAAAAACCTAGCCTCTCAAATATGTAAATTTCAGGTTGTCTGAAAGGTTCAAAAGTGTTGGGATGGAATTACGGAGAACTCATAGATGTTCCCTCTGACATCCCGTGGACTGAAGTTATGACTGAAGAAAAGAAATAGTTGAGAAAAGACTCAAGAAGATATTCAATATTAAGACTAACTTAAAGTTTCTCTTTGGGGATCAGGTTCAGACTAGGTTACTAAAGTTTTCCCAGTTGTATTGATATAAACACAATCAATAAAACGGCTTAAGCTTTTTGTTTCTGTTATCTTAGACGTCAATGGTGTCAATGCTTCAGAGGAATACTGATCACAACAGTATCAAAGCCAAGTAGAGCATTTTAGTGACTAAGAGCATAACATCTTCAATTAGGCTTCCTGGGGTCAAATCCTTCCTCCACCATTTACTTGTGTGATCACAATCTGCCTAAGCCTTATCTCTCATATGGTAAATGGGGATGTTAAAAATACCCATCTTGCTAAAAGTGTTGTTAGATTAAGTGAGATAATGCAGGTAAAGCCCTCCCCACATAATACCATAATTGTTCAATATATTTTAGCATTATTAAGCAAGCATTTAAAATACATATCCAAACTGGAGCCTGTCTATATTTGTAGTACTAAAGTGTTAAGTCATTTTTTCAGACACTGTCTTTTTATACAAAACAAAGTGAATTTGATTAAAATAATTTTTGGCTAGAAGTGTTCAATTCAGTGTCCCCATAATTATGTTGCCCTTCTCCAGGGGTTTTCCCAAACCCTGAGATTGAACCCAGGTCTCCTACATTGCAGGTGGATTCTTTACCATCTGAACCACCAGGGAAGTCAAAGGTAGTATTCGTAATATTAATGAGAACTGAACTATCATTAACAAATTCCAAAACACGTTAGCCATGGCAACTGATGGGTTGAGGACATGTTGCCCCTAAATGTGGCCCCTTGGCATCTTCAATATTTTAAACTGAAGGAATATGAGAAAACAGCAGAAACAGGAAGGTTACTCTGACCTTCTCCCTCCTTATCTTTCTTTCTTAAAACAGAAAATAGGTCATAAGACCTCATTAAGAGGTGCCTACCCTACACCAAGAGGAAGGAGCATCTGAATCTCAGAAGACACAGAGACAGTGAAAGAACCTAAGCCAGGCTTGCTAAGTCATCATTGTTCCCTGCAACCACATGTCCCCTGCCCCTCCTTTTGCTATTTCAAGTAACTTACTACAATGACAAGCCTGCTTCAATTTATTGTGCTTCACTGACACTGCTTTTCTTTTCTTTTTTTTTAACAAATTGAAGGTCTGCAGCAACTCTGAAGAGTAGCTAAAAAGCCTCTTGATGAAAGTGAAATAGAAGAGTGAAAAAGTTGGCTTAAAGCTCAACATTCAGAAAACGAAGACCATCGCATCCGGTCCCATCACTTCATGGGAAATAGATGGGGAAACAGTAGAAACAGTGTCAGACTTTATTTTGGGGGGCTCCAAAATCACTGCAGATGGTGATTGCAGCCATGAAATTAAAAGACGCTTACTCCTTGGAAGGAAAGTTATGACCAACCTAAATAGTATATTCAAAAGCAGAAACATTACTTTGCTGACTAAGGTCCACCTAGTCAAGGCTATGGTTTTTCCTGTGGTCATGTATGGATGTGAGAGTTGGACTGTGAAGAAGGCTGAGTGCCAAAGAATTGATGCTTTTGAACTGTGGTGTTGGAGAAGACTCTTGAGAGTCCCTTGGACTGCAAGGAGATCCAACCAGTCCATTCTGAAGGAGATCAACCCTGGGATTTCTTTGGAAGGAATGATGCTAAAGCTGAAGCTCCAGTACTCTGGCCACCTCATGCGAAGAGTTGACTCATTGGAAAAGACTCTGATGTTGGGAGAGATTGGGGGCAGGAGGAGAAGGGGACAACTGAGGATGAGATGGCTGGATGGCATCACGGACTTGATGGACGTGAGTCTGAGTGAACTCCAGGAGATGGTGATGGACAGGGAGGCCTGGCGTGCTGCGATTCATGGGGTCGCAAAGAGTCGGACACAACTGAGCGACTGAACTGAACTGAACTGAACTGAGCAACTCTGCATAGATAGAGCAAGACCACTGTTATCACTTTTCCAATAGCATTTCCTCACTTCATGTTTCTGTGTTAAATACTGATAATTCTCACAATATTTCAAATCCTCTACTAGCAGAAAGACTGCAACTCACTGAAAGCTCAACTGATGGTTAGTGTTTTTTAGCAATAAAGTATTTTTAAGAATACATACATTGGTTTTTAGACATAAAGCTATTGCACACTCAATAAACTACAGAATAATGTAAACATAACTTTATATGTACTGGGAAACACAATAATTCATGTGACACGCTTCACTGCAACACAGATCTTCCCTGGTGGCTCAAACAGTACAGAATCTGCCTGCAATGTGGGAAATCTGGGTTCAATCCCTGGGTTGGGAAGATCCCCTGGAGAAGGGCATGGCAACCCACTCCAGTGTTCTTGCCTGGAGAATCCCATGGACAGAGGAGCCTGGTGGGCTATATCTGTGGGGTCGCAAAGGACAGGACTGAAGCGAATGAGCACACATGGATGCTGGCACTCAGCTGGCAATATCACTAAGACATGCCTTGCACTCCTTAACCCACTACATTCCTCCACAACTGTCATCCCAACTTTCAAGCCCAGTGTAAAATACTCAGGTCCATTTCTCTGGCTCTTCATTTCCTTTTGAAGATCTCCCTGATATGTAAACTCACATTAAATTTGTGCACTTTTCTCCTATTAATCTTTAGTTGGTTAATTTTCAGACCCAACCCTGAGAGCAAGAATATCAAGGAAGGCTGCTTCCTCCTCTATGTGAGTTGTGTTAGATAAAATGGCAGATACTCGTTCCACTTAATTAAAACAAGAATCATTCCCTGAATCTTTATCACAAATGTGGTTCTGAATTTTTTGCTATTTCAAGTGACTTTTAAAAAACTTATTCCAAAAATAATTCTTTCTCAACAGGGAAAAAAAATTATTTTTCCAAATCAGTAAATGTTATTTTACAAGAGTTTTAAATGTCTACATAATGTTCTAATATATTGTTTAACCTATTCTGTACTATTAGATATTGAAACTAAGCAGGACCCTGGGGGTTCCTGGGCATGAAAGCCTTTCTAAGTCCCCATTTTTGGTTTGTAGGAATAGACTCCAGTCTCCATGACCTTGAAAGGGCAAATTCAAACAGTCGCTAATCAGGGATGGGAGGAGATTGGGAAACAAGTGAGGAGACTGCCCCACCTCACCCACCCCCAGGCCAGACTAAAGGCATGGGAGTACCCTGCTCCTTATTAGCAACTCTGCCCTTGAACCTGCTGTAAAACTTTTCAACAAATCATCCCAGGTTGGGACACAGCTTTTCAGGGCACAGGCCAGCTGTGTCTCTTTGCCTGGCAAAGTAATAAAGCTATTCTTTTCTATTTCAGCCAAAACTCTGTCTCAGATTTTATTCCTATTGATGCACAGAGGCTGAGTTTTCAGCATCAATATTTAGATTGTTTCCAAGTTTACTGCTATAAACCATGCTTTGATAAACATTCTTAGTCATATCTTTACACTGACAGGTAGTACTCTTTCGATGTAAACACACACGTGTTCTACAGTAATACTGCAATCTCACCAGAGAAAATTTAAATAATCTTCTATTAATAATTTTATTCTCTAGGTTCTCTGAGAACAGTGAATTGCTATGGTTTTATTTCAGCAACTCTGAGTCTGTTCTGGACTAAAGAAAGCTGAGACAGGTAACTTTTGTCAGAATGTGTGGTTAATTGGCATCCACTATATTTGACAGCCCCTAAAATCATATGCAAACAGACCTTGAAATGCAACAGACACACTAGCTATGGTTGGGATCCCTTTCACAGAAGAATCATTTATCTCCTTACTTTATATTTTATGTAAACCTGGATTCTGTAACTAAGATTAGGTTCAGCTGAACAGCTACCATACATACAGCATTTCCCAAGGAAATGGAAACAGCATGGTCCCGTTTTCTCAGTCACCAACTGACTGAAAAAGATCAAGACTCTGATTCCATCATTTCCCCTTTTTAACTCAAGGAAGGGTTTTTAGGTGAGGCTGGTGGTGCCGAGTAACCCGGCAGCGTCCTTTCGCTTCGGACCTGTTTCTGTGCGCGGTAGTGGCTGGAGGCTTTGCAGTTGAGAAAATGGCATTTGTGAAGAGTGGATGGTTGCTGCCACAGAGTACTATTTTGAAGCGCTGAAGAATTGGTTTGACCTGTGGTCAGATGGTCACCTGATCTCTGATGATGACCAAACTCATCAGAGTGTAGAGGATAAGGTCCACACGCCAGTGGACTGCATCAACATCTGCATGGGAAAGAGTGTCAGGATATTCAGCCACCAGATGGGAAGCCAAAAGACTGTATGCTGCAGATTGTTTGCCGAGATGGGAAAACCATGTCTTTGTGCAGAAAGCTCAGATGATTGTTTGGCCTGGAAATTTACACTCCAGGATTCCAGGACAAACACAGCTTATGTTGGCTCAGAAGTCACATATGATGAGACAGCTGTGGCTTCCTCCCCACTTCCTTACACAGCATATGCTGCACCGACCCCTGAGCAGGCATATGGCTATGGTCCATACAGTGGACCATAGCCAGGAACTCAAGTTGTCTATGCTGCAAATGGTCAGGCTTGTGCTGTACCCCATCAGTACCCGTATGCAGGGCTTTATGGACAGCAGCCTGCCAACCAGTTCATCATTCGTGAGGGGTACCGAGACAACGACAGCGATCTGGTGCTGGGCATGCTGGCTGGAGCAGCCACAGGCATGGCCCTGGGGTCTCTGCTCTGGGTCTAGTTCTAGAGTCCATGGAACCTCAGTGTGCATAGCTTCTGATACCCCATGTGCAATAATATGATTTGCAAGGTGTTATGCTCCGAGCCCGTATCTCTGATCCAACCGCGAGAGTGAACCAGTCCACCAGAGTAATGCAAAAGCAAGAAGGGAAGTTTATTTCTAGCGAGCTAGGGCTCAAGCCTCATCCAAGGCACCAGAATCAGTCGAGAGCCCTGAACAAAGGAGTATGGCGGCTTATATACAGGCAGTTCTTTGTCTCAGTTACAGGAGTAGCTGGCGTTACATGATTGGCCAGGCAGGATGAGCGCATATCCTGTCTCTTTCTGGTAAACATGACTCAGGTCCTAGAGCCCGTCGTTTGGTCCCTAACACAAGGCATTTCTGTTATAAATGTTTTTAGTAATAGGTTTAATAGTTCTTTTGAAAGTAGTGACAAAATGCTTATAAGTACATAGAAGTACTGCAGAGAAAGCTTTGGACTGCTATTTAGCTAAAATGTGGACTCTGGCGGTGGCACTCGGAGAAGGCAATGGCAACCCACTCCAGTACTCTTACCTGGAAAATCCCATGGACGGAGGAGCCTAGTAGGCTGCAGTCCATGGGGTCGCTAAGAGTTGGGGACGACTGAGAGACTTCACTTTCGATAAAAGGTTTAGATGCTTAAATAAAGACATTAGACAATTTCCCTCTCCCATCTAAATCTCCAGGAAATACTGAAACTGACTTTTAAGAAGCAAATCTATAACAGTGCTGGAAAGTAAAGGGTTCCATACATAAACTGACAACAAACTCTGAGGAATCTTAGAAAGATAAAAGAAAGATTAAAAAAAGATGAGACTAAAGGAAAAGATAAGTGTTTAAAAAAATTAAATACAGGACAACAGTCCTGTCTGTCCCAGAAATCCATGGGGTGGGAGCCTCGAAAGTGGCAGCACCTCAGGAAGCTCCTGACTCCCAGGCAGTCTCCATCTCCAAAAGACAACTAACAGCTTGCCCCAGGACAAAGCAAGTCATTCTTATTCACCTATCAACTGAGGCAGGCCAGGATATACAGAACTAAAGACCTACAAACAAGACTACCAGGAATCTTAAATACAGAGAAGGTTTGAACAAAACAAAAGCATTAGAGGCATGCACCAAACTCAACAAGCTCCAAACACAAAAACTCAAAGATTTAGAATTAGAGGAGCAAAGAGAAGACTATAAATTTGTTACAATATCCTCAGGGGAACAAAAGAAAACAGCACTTGAGTTACCAGTCCAAGCCTGTACCTTTCTGCGCAGGACAGGACAATAAATCCAGAGACAGTTGTTTGGGCAAGGAATAGACTGTATTTGGAAAGCCAGGGAATCAAGAAGACTGTAGACTCAAGTACTAAAAGTGCCATCTTGCCTGAGGAAGAGTTCAGGCTTCTTTCATATTAAAAAGGGAGTAAGGTCAAGTATTTCCTGTTTCTGGTCAGCCACCCGTAGGGAGGTGCTAATTTTCTCCTTTCTGAAGGCATTCACAGGTGGGGCTCATCAGGTATTTTACCTTAATGTTGATTACTTGGGAGGCAGGGTTTCTAGGGATGGACCTTTAAGTGTAGTTGAAGTTTATAGGCAACTGCTGCTGCTAAGTTGCTTCAGTCGTGTCCGGCTCTGTGCGACCCCATAGACGGCAGCCCACCAGGCTCCTCTGTCCCTGGGATTCTCCAGGCAAGAATACTAGAGTGGGTTGCCATTTCCTTCTCCAATCCATGAAAGAGAAAAGTGAAAGACTGAAGTTGCTCAGTCATGTCTGACTCTTAGCGACCCCACGGACTGCAGCCTACCAGGCTCCTCTGTCCATGGAATTTTCCAGGCAAGAGTACTGGAGTGGGGTGCCATTGCCTTCTCCGTTATAGGCAACAACCCTTTATTAATTAACTTGTAATAGAATACAAACGCTCTTCCCTATTATACTTGCTTACAAACACACACACACACACACACACCAACTCTTCAGTAGGCAACAACCCTTTAGTAATTAACTTGTAACAGAATACAAAAGCTCTTCCCTATTATATTGCATTCACACACACACACACTGGCTGACATGAAAGTGAATAATTAAGAAACTTGAAATTTAAAATAAATAGTTGAATAGCTGGTTCACTGCTCTGTTTGGAAGATGCTTCATACTGTACCCTGCTCTTGGAGAATGCTGATGCATGTTAGCATAAAGGCTTTTTAGAAATTCTAGAGTACTCAATTTTGTTTTCTGTATGTTTGACACAGACCACTTATTTCATAGCTATTTTTGAAACATTGCTCTGTAGAAGACATTGGATAATGACAGAGATGTGCAAAGAGCTACAGGAACACGGGAGAAAGAACTTAACCTAAAGAAAGGTGGGGGAAATGCGATCTTTGGGGGAAAAATAGTATCTGAGCTACATTTAAAAGTCAGGTAAGAGTTAACCCCAGGAAACAGAACCAGGGAAATAAAGTGTACATTCCAGACAGAGGAAGGACAATTAGAAAAGCTTCAGTAGGAAATAACACTGGGTCTCTAAAAGTCTCTGTATCTTTTGCCATTAAAGAAACTTCACATTGTGTCTGCTGACACCTTTCCATTAGTCATATCACTATCTTCTGTGACAACCAGGCATTAAGCTAAAGAAGCTGGCAAGAGTTAGGAAGCCACTGAAAAGAATAACATCATCAAATCCAAATTTTAAAGATTACTCTGGCACCCATGTGGAAAAGAAAAGGGAATAATGGAGGCAGAGAGAATAGTATGATACAGTGGTAACACAGATGACTAAGTGAAAACAGGATGACCAGGTTTCTGGCTTAGGTGAGCAGGCAGGAGAGACAGCTTGGAAGAAATTCAGAAGTAGGAGGGGAAGAGTAGATGTCAGATTCAACTAGCAATGAGAAATGATTACCTGCGTGGTAACTTTATTTTTTAAACGCAGGTATGGATGGATACTACTATGTGGAAAATTAACTAGAGAGAGCACTTGACTGTTACTATCTTTTAGGAAAAGTATTCTTACGTACCAAATTAAAATTCCCTTAATTATGGGATTGTTTGATATACATAATTTTTAAGTTCACTGTTAGGAGTTCAAATTATAGAGTCAAAATATTGACATTTTGTAGGTTTCTGTAGCTTCAATAAGTTGTCATAGCAGATTCTTGCAGGATTTTTTACTGCAACAAGTTAAGGTGATTTTCTGTCACAAGGAAGTTTTATTCTTAGATATCTTTAAGAGTTAGATAATGTACATGACAGAAGGCAGTTGCTTGTAGTACAACAGAGAGTAACTGCAAACTGGTAAAATGGAGAAGAGCAGTCCCAGTAAACACGACAGCTACTCTTAAGCTCAAAGCAAATACTGCTATGTGGGAAATGTTGCCAGATCTTTCTATTTTGAAAGAAAAGTTGGAGGGGACAAAGTCTATGAGAAAACTTTGTATTTGCTGCTAAACTTTGCTGTGAACCTACAACTACTCTAAATAATAAAATCTATTTTTTAAAATTTGGATATTTTAATGAAAAAAATCTCACACTATGTTGACAACAGATCCATTAAAAAAATACAGCACTGAACTGGTTAAAACATATACACATATCCTCTCATTACAAACTTTTTGTGTTGTAAAGTTTGTATGTGAGTCCTTTTGAGCTGACAGTAAAAACTACAAAAAGAAAGATTTGGAATCTAGGCTTACTCAGAAACACATGAGTTTACAGGAGACAGCCTTATACCTGAGAGCAGAGGTTAAACTAAACAGCTATAGGGTACAAAACTATACCGTAGCAGACTCTCCAAAGAAGTTACAGCGTTTTTAAAGATTTGGGTAATCAGAAAGAATATCAAAGGACTGGGAGCAAAAGAAAATTTCAAAATGATGTTTATAGACTATGGAGATAGTATATTGTATTTAAAATACAATTATATCTAATTGTATCTTAAAAATCTTATATTTAAGATACAAATATAAAATAGCTGGCATTTATAGATACATTTTAGTGTGTGTCGGATAATATTCTAGTCTCTCTACATGTATTGTCTGAAACCTTTCAAAATTAAATTTTACATTTCATTTGTGAAGAAAAACTCTCTGGAATGGACTTGCTTTCTGAATGGAAAGTCAGAAGTAGCCCTGCCAGAGACAAATGAACTGGAGATTTGTGAGCGATTAATTAACAATAAGCTGGCTAGATCCATGTAGGCTATGAGGCAAAGGTTGTAGGCACACTGATTCCATGCAGTGGAAAGAAGGAATACAATCTGTTACCTGCATACTGTGTGTCAGAAACTCTAATAAATGTTTATATATATTACTTGAATATCAACAATTCTGCAGGATAAAAATCCCAATTCCTGATTTTACAGATGGAAACTAAAGCTTAGAGTTCAGCTAAGTCATGCTGCTTTTCCTGATGTCATTAATTTTTGCTTGTTTGCATTTATTTTCCTCAGATTCATTTTGTCTAGCATCTCATATCAGAGTGAAACAGAAGAAAGCAATTCCGATAAATATAATAACTCCCAAATCAGATTTCCTTTTTGAATATAAAATAAAAACAGCACCAGAATTACCACATAACAGATTATTAAAATGAGAAAGAGAGAGCTGATCTCCCTAAGTAAAAGGTAACAAAGACACTATTTGTAGAACTTTGAATCTTTGCAGTTAATTACAGACAATACCATTCACAGCACAGCTTCAGGCTACTGTTTCAGAGCTAAGGAAATAAAGTAATAAAGAAGCTAAGTAACTAGATATGTGAGAGAGGAAAAACCAGGATAGTTAGGATGATAACTGTTGATTTACCATCAGATTCTGGTATTTTCTGGCTGTCAGGTACAGTGCAGGGAGATACTTAACAGCTTCAATTCTAAAGAATCTTTAAATACTGGGATTAGTGTGTAACAACTGGGATAGTTTCAACTCCAAGTAATTGAAAAATCAGTTCGAACACATGCTTTATTTGTATGTGTAATACAAATGTATATGTATAATCTTATACAGACAGAAGTCTAGAGGCAGGAAGGTTCCAAGTCTGGTTAATTCAGTATCACAATATTATCACAGACTTTCCATCTTTCTACTCGACCACATCCAGTAGTCAGCCTACCTTCCTTCATGATCTAAGCAGTTCCAGGCATCACATGTAACACAACAATATCCAAAAACAGAAAGAGGCATTTCCTTTTAGACATCTCTATTACTAAGAAAATGTTTTGTGTAGCTCCCCAAAAGACTTCTTCTCCAACTCCGCTGACCAAGATTAGATCAAGTTTCTGACAATAACTAGCGGTGGGAATAAGACCATCATTACTGGAGTAAACAATCACTATTTACCCATAGAGATTGAAGGGGCTTGGCCTCCATTAAAGAAGTGGCCCTGCAGACCAGGAACCCAAAAAGGTAATGTTCTTCCAACAAATCAGAAGAATGGAGTTAGATGGGAAATCAACAGTGTGGCTTAAAGTACTTCTTCAGGAAGTACAAGAAACAGAATTAGTTCTACTCTTGCCCCGTAAGATAGTGGTTAAGTTGAAAATTATGATGACTGTATTTAGAAAGTGGCATATATTACTTCAGCCTAGTAATCTACGTAACTTCCAGTTTCCATCTTCAGAGCAGACAGAAACATGCTACTATATAACAACTTTATGGTCATTATGACAGTGTTCCGTGTGCCCTGCCTCGCCAGTAAGGCTTAACAGCATTTCTTAAGGTAACTAAAAATGAAGTTTAAATTAGGGAAAGGAAATTAAAGAGACTCTTTCCTGATATGGGATTTTTTGGAATTATAAGTAGTTAAAAGAAAATAGAAGTTGGAAGGTAGATGAGATAATGGGGTGGGGAAAGGTTGAGTGAGTGAAAGTCGCTCAGTCGTGTCCGACTCTCTGCGACCCTGTAGACTACACAGTCCATGGAATTCTCCAGGCCAGAATACTGGAGTGGGTAGCCTTTCCCTTCTCCAGGGGATCTTCCCAACCCAGGGATCGAACCCAGGTCTCCCGCATTGCAGGCGGATTCTTTACCAGCTGAGCTATCCTGAGAAGAAAAAAAGTGAGACGTTGATGGCAGAAAAAGAGCTGCTGACCCTATAAATGGAGAAGAGACAGAGTATAAAGCATGAGGTAGGGGGGCGGAGTGCAACAATATATTAATATTCATAATTGAGGAAGTTCTGTAGTATTCATTAAAATACCATTTGAAACAGTCTTTCAACTTTTAGTGTGCATTTTCAGAATAACCAATTGCAGTATCTTTTTGTACAAAAAAAGTTGTAGTATTGAATTTTCAGAATAACCAATTGCAGTGTCTTTTTGTGCAAAAATCTTTTTGTACAAAAAAAGTTGTAGTATTGAATTTGGTTACTCAAGCAACATACTGTCAGATACTGCACAGATGTTTCATTTTTACCTGCCAGTTTTACGTCATAAGTTAAAAGGGCAAACTTAACAAGAATAGGTGAAATTTTTTTCTGGGACCATACCATTCTTTAAAAACTGCCATGTACATGACCTACTTGATTGTCACCAGAATTATCCAAGTATAGTTTATGAATGTGAAATATTTCGATAAAAACTTCAAGTATTTTTTATAAAAGAAATTTTAAGAATCAAAGCAATTAAAGGTAGCTGTTCATAAAATATCACAAAATACTGTAGATAATGTCACACATCTAATTATATGTCCATAATTTCTGGCTCAAAAAAAAATTACAAATAAAATAGATCCTTTCTGCTTTTGATGCAGGGTATTTACTGATCCTCTTAAGCCAATTACAGAATTCTTAGATTAGCAATTCCTGCCTTCAACTCTAACTTTGTTTGGGAGACACACACAGAAAAATACACAATACATTTCACATCAATCACTTCTGTTATTTACCAGCCGCAGCAGCAAGGGACTTTGGAATATTTGAAAATTCAACTCCAACCTCGAAGAATAAAATTTGCCAGCTGTGAGAATATCTAACAGAATATCCTAAAGGCTTAAAAACAATTAATTCCAAAGGTATGGTTCTAGAAAGTATTTTGGCAATTGTAAACAAACAGCCTTCCAAGGTGAGAACTTTTGTTATGTTTATTAAAAAAGGAGTATCCTTATTTTATAAACATATTTTGTAAGAGTAGCTCTTACAGGTTAGTAGAGAAAACCAGAGTCAGATTGACTTGTAAGAGCTCTATGAACTTAATTTTCCAAAAAGAAAGCTACCATTAAATCAAACACCATGCTCTTCTTTCCTGTTTAATACCATAAATTCTCACCTTTCTAAAGTTCTGAACAGCAGAACAATTGAGAAAAAGAACCAAGAACACCTGAGGTTCAATCAGCAACAGGCCTCTATAGCCAAACCGATTTTGCAATGGTTTTTTTCTTCTAACAATATACCTAACTTAAAACGATTCCATACTACAACTTGTTTAGAAAAAAATTAGTATAACACAAAAATGGCTCCTAGAATTAACCAATTTTAATATCTCAATATAATATATGAATAGTCTATTAAGATGTTGATATCTTTCCATTAAAATACATGCTGACACTCACGTAAATATAGTTGCATAATTCATATAAAGAGGCTGTTCTAATTTTTTAAAACCACTAGAGGTCACAGATACCTGCAATAAAAACAGCTGAAATAATCTGAATTGCAAAATATTTCTAAACTGACCACGCTGAAAATGAACAAAACGGAACAAAAACAACGCCAGCAGAACAAGCAAAATGACTTGAAGCTAATTCCTGAGTGTAGGAACAAGAAATTTCTCACAGTGAGAAATGAACCGACTGACAGTTACCAGCTGCGGGGAGCTGGGTTAGAATGAACAGGGTAAATCTATTAGAGACTTAAGAGGATTGAGTACGTTACTCCCAGAAGAGAACTCACTTATGAAAACTTTGTTTTCCCCTTCCTTTAGGGTTCAAAGTTTCTTTTCCAAATATAGTCCACTATTTGTGAAACTTGAATTGCGAAGGGTAATCTCCTTTTTAGCCAAGTATAGAATTTTAACAATTCGGCCAACGCGGCAAACAGGTGGGTAAAAGGAAAGGTTGGTAAGGAAGCCGGGCAAAGCAAGACATATTACAGACAAGACAGGAGACAGAGTGCAGTCGGCAGCGGTGTGTCAGAGGAGATGAGGGAAGTCGGAATTAGGGGAGCTGAGCAATGGTCGGGGCGGGCGGGTGGGAAGAGGGTCCCGGAAGAAATCCTGAACGTCGGTCAGGGATGGGAGAGCAAGCGTGAGACCCAGGACCAAGGGAGATATGTCCAAAAAAAGAAAAAAGAAAGCGCGGCAGCTGGCGGGAGTCGGCCTGAGGAGCTGCGAGTGTGGTTAGCACCAGCCCGCCCTCCCGCCCTACTTTCTTCCTCCGGTCGCAGAGGCAGCGGCCAGTCACCTGGAGTGTGAGTTCCGGAGGGACTCGATCAGGCGCTGCTTCTGCTGCTGGAGGCTGGTGAGACCACCGGGAGACCCAGCTGAGGAGGAGGAGGAGGCGCTCTTGGTCAGGGGGAAGAGCCAGCTCATCCTCCACGGGTCCCCGGGCCGCGGCCCCGAAGGCTCTGGCCTGCTTCTCCCAGCGGCTCAGCCCGGCGGTTCTCCACCGACAGAGGAGGAGCGGGCAGGGACAGCCCGGCCCAAGTGCTGGGCAGCCGCGTCTTCTCTAAGCCGGCCCGGCTGGGGGTCCTCGGGGCCGGGGGGGCATGCTGTTGTCAGTGCAGCAGCTGAAAAGGGAACTCGCCGCTCGAGACTGGCGGTCGGTCCTAACCTTCGCGGCCCTGACGCCCCAGCCAGCCAGCGAGCCAGCCCGACCGCTTTAACTCTCCACCGCCTCAGCCTCCGTCACCTGCGTGCCCCGCCCCCTCTGCGGATGGCGTCATCATCCGGCGCCCCTGCCCGGACGCGCGAGAAGCGACAGCGCAGCGCGGTGCGGCGAAGCTCCGGCTCCCCTTTCCCCCTTGCCGGGCGAGCGGTGTCTATGGGGCACCCGCTGCTGCCCCCGCCGCTACCGCCACCGCCGCTGCCGCCGCTGGGTGCTGTCTCTATGGCGAGAAGGAGGAGGAGGAGCGCGAGCTCAGCGACACAAGTAGATCTCGCGTCTACCTCAGACTTGGGGGGGGGGGGAGGGGCGGGTTGGGGAAGTAGGAAGGGGGCGGGAACGGCGAACCTGAGAGGGCGCGCGATGGCGCCAGCTGGAGCGCGGCGGGCGCTGGGACGGGCCGGGCGGCGGGTGGCGGGGGGGAAGGTAATTGGAGCTTGGGGGGTCTGTCGAGGGGGTGGCGCGGGGTGATGACGCGAAGGCTTTGTACCTGGGGCTTCAGTGGTGCGGGACGGAAATTGGGAGTGGAGGGTGGTGGCCTAGACCGTCAGCTCCTTGCAGTCCTTGCGGCGGGGCTTGGAGTCAATCGGGCTCCAGTCAGTGGTTATCAGCAGCCTTCGCGCTGGCTCTCTGCCAGGGAAGAGAGTTATCTATGACTTGAATGTGTCTGTACTGTCCTCGCGTTTCGTTGGGAACCCGCTGTTCGGAGTTGGCTACCTCCAGTAACGAGAAGGCCTCTGGTGCCTCTTCAGGTCTTCTGGAAGTGTAGTAGAGAGCGAGGTGGAGGAAAGCAATGTTCAACGACAGGGCCTTTCCAAATTGTGTGTGTGTGTCTGTGTGTGTGTAGCCGAGTGAAGAGGGTTATAAAGGGAGTAGCCCTTCCATCTTTGGTTTCTGTTCTTAGAGCACGCGAGGTTACATTTGTGACTGTAGAGTTATAAGAAGAGGTCACAACTCCTTTTTACACTTGTCTGTTACACGGTTTTTTCAAACTTGTGTGAAAAGCGAAAGAGGATCTGGAATTTCCCCGCTTAAGAACCAAAATGTTGGACTGTGCTGTTACCATGAAACCTGTGTTTGTAAGAAACGTGACGTGTGTTTGGTAACCAGGGAAAATGCTCGGATTTTTAGGAAATTAGAGTTTGAAATGCAGAGACTCTATCGCTTCCCTTCTTTCTCCCATCAGCAGTTACAGACATTGAAACAGTTTCTGTGGCTATTCTTTATTGCTCAGAAAGAACTTTTTAAAAGAAAAACATTATTTACCTTTGGCCCCTCCCATCTGACCTAAATAAATTCTGGTAAATTTTGTAGTTAAATCAGACTTTGAATGTTCAGTTAGGAATAAAAGCAAGTACTAATACTGCCTTTGCCCTAGTAACATCTGATCTTGTTACGTCTTTCAGTATGTCACTTTTCATGTTTACCTGAAAAGGGATGTCTTTATAAAGTTTTATTCAGAGAGTGAGTTGAATTCAGAGCAATTTTTTATTAATGGGAAGTTTTTAAAAATGATTAGTGTGTATGCAGAAAACACTTTTTACCTAACATTAGAACCAGGAAACCTGTGTTGTTCTTTTCCTCCTACTGATTAGTGGTGTGACTTTAGACAAGTCACATCCTAAACTTTGATTTTCTCATAAATCAAGGACCTCAAATAAATATCTCTTAGGTTTCTATCAACTCAATCATTCTGTGATTCAGATTCCTGGTATAACTGATTCTTATTTTGACAGGTACACAAATAAAGGATAAAGTATTTACGAAACAAATCTTCAATCAAGTATAACATTTTGATGCTTGGCAGCTAGACTCCTTGTGCCCTCACTATGCCAGCAGCAACTGTAGATCATAGCCAAAGAATTTGTGAAGTTTGGGCTTGCAACCTGGATGAAGAGATGAAGAAAATTCGTCAAGTTATCCGAAAATATAATTATGTTGCTATGGTATGCCTATGAGCAAAATCTTTAAAATAACCTTTTATGAAAGAGGATTTTAAAACATCTTGAATTCAACCCTTCTGCTTGATTTTTTTTCTAGGTATTTAATGAAAATAATTTTGTCAATGACCTCCCAACTAAAGACCACCAAGAACACACCAGTAATGTGACAAGTTGGGTTTCTTACTCATTGCATTGAGGGAAAATTCATTCTTAGAACCATGGGGTTATTTGCGTAAGCGAGTGTTAGAAAGACCTTCTAGGAACTGGGGTGTGTGGCAGTGGTTTTAGGAAGGGAGTGAAGAAGTGGGGCTCTGCTCTGAACTGTTGGGAAGCTGGGGTAATTCCACGATAGGATATCTTAATGAGTCTCAACTAGAATGAGAGAAGACTAGAGTGAGGCTAAAGCTGTAAAGAAGCAACAGTCACTTGTTATTTAAGATAGAAGGAGGTTTGATCATTTTTATGGTTTGGACAATGTGTTTTTGCATATGTTCAGTTATGATTACAGACTGGCCTTGTCTGATGTTATGGTGTGAAATTGTTTATATTCAGCAGAAGACCCATTAGGACCTAGCTGTGAATGCCAGGTCTGCTCCTAGCAACACTAAGGCCTGATACTAATACCAGATGGAGCTCCTAAATGTCTTTCTCAAACAAAAAAATTCAGATCTTCCATTGAAGCATTGTTGATCTGTAGTTTTTTGTTTGTTTTTTAATTACCAGTGGAATTCCGTGAACATACTGTGTTGTTAATCATTTCTAGTTTTGCATATACTGTTCACTCTGCCTAGCCTGTCTACTCAATTAATTTTTTTGCTTCTTGAGCACTGTCTGTTTTGACTTCTCTATGGTATTCTAGAATATTAGTTTTGAGAAGAAAGAGCTTAGTATCTTAATCATCCTTTCTCCCCCCAACACTTAGCATAATACATAGCATCCAATAAAGTGGTTGTTGAGTTTGACTGAATTTAGAAAAGTTTCCATTTCTCTCCTTTATAAGAATTGAAATTTAGGTTTTGTTCTTAGTTTCTTAATTTGAATTTTACTACTAAAATGATATGTTTATTTTCTTAGCATATTTAATATAAATAAATATGCTGCTTTGGGGAGGGGCAGGTTGGTTGGTTAAAAGATGAATATTTGAATGTACACAGATAATGTCCTATTTAATAGATGTATTTTCTTATCCATAATTAGAATGAAGTTATTTTTTACGGTAGAAATTAATAGTGATCATTTATTTCTCAAATGAAAGCAGTGACAACTTTAGATATGTGATAGCTTTCTACAAGAATGAGTGGTGGCATGCTGTCTTTAAGGGTATGTTTTCTCTGGAGTGTAGAGAGTACTGTTTTAGGCCAAAAAAGTAGGAGGGTTTTGGTATTTATCTAAATACTTACTTCAGAAAAGCAATTAAAAAGTATGGTACATTTTCTAGTCTTTTTAATCGTCTTCATTGGTTTTAATATTACAATACTGCGAGCATAGTTTCACATACTTGTTGAAAAACATGAATTTGTAATTTTCTTCTTCTTCCTCAGGAATAGAGTACTTAGTTACATTTATTATGTGTACATTATACATGGTAATTTTTTCCTGATATGATATTTAAAGTAAGAGGAAGTCATTAAGTTTGTGGTTTTATGGTTTTAAAAAGTAATACTCTTCCTAGTTAAAAGGTACATTGTAATTGAACATGAATTGTGTAGAATATCACCCCTAACAGGATTCTTCAATGTGTACTCAAAATTAATTATTCTAGGAATTTTTGGATTGTGGTTTCAACCATTTAGTAAGTAATGACCCTTAAAACTATTTTACAGGACACCGAGTTTCCAGGCGTGGTTGCAAGACCCATTGGAGAATTCAGGAGTAATGCTGACTATCAGTACCAACTGTTGCGGTGTAATGTAGACTTGTTGAAGATAATTCAGCTAGGACTGACATTTATGAATGAGCAAGGAGAATACCCACCAGGAACTTCAACTTGGCAGTTTAACTTTAAATTTAATTTGACGTAAGTAGGAAATAAATTTAACCCAAACTTGTTTTTTTTAGTTTAATTTTAGAAATTAATTTCCATCAGGTACAACAAATGAAATTTGGTATCGCTACCCTGGAAATATTTAAAACCTAAAATTTCAAAACTTTGTTTCTTCTTTTTATTATGGGACAAAAAAAATCAGGATAAAGACTTAAATGCTGAAACTTTTGAGTTTTAGAGCTGTTATTTTAAAAGCATAACTGCCACTATTTTGAAATTTGGAAAACTGGGTTTTGAAAATATTTCTTGATAGAAAAAAGATAACTTTACAACATTAATTTTTCTTTCAAACTTTGTGTGCAATTTGAAATATATATGTCTTTGTTGTAAAAGTTATCCTTCTCATGAAGAGATTGTTATCATGGTTATAGTCCATTGTGTGAATAGAAGGCTCATCAGAGGTGATAATAAGATCATTCCTAGAAACTTGGGTGCATTTTCCTTTCAAATCAGTTATTGCGTCAGCCCAGCCCACAGAACCTCTTACAGGTTACATATGGGAGAAGTATTTAGTATCCTCAAGCCTGGTGTTTCTTTTAGGAAACAATTTGGAATCTGAATTCTAACTCAAGTCCTGGGTCACAACCCAGTTTCTTTACTTACAGTACTTCTGTATAATTGGTAAGAGTAGTCTTGATAGCTTAGGGAAGTTTCCAGTGTTTTTGGGTGAGGGCAGATTGTTTACAAACTGACTGTAAGATGGGGAAATGCTGAATACATTCTGAGTATGTTACTATTCTGCAGTATCCTTCTGTTTGACAGTCTCTGCTTGTTTCATATGATCTTACATCCAATTTGCAAAATAGTAAATGAAGCTGTAGGACAATTAATGGTGGTGGTGGTGGTGGTCAGTCCCTTAAGTCTTGTTCAACTCATTGTGACCCCCACGGACTATAGCCCACCAGGCTCCTCTATCTGTGAAAGTCTCTAGGCAAGAATACCGGAGTGGGTAGCCATTCGCTTCTCCAGGGATTTCTTCCTGATCCAGGGATCAAACCCAGGTTTCCTATATTGCAAGCGAATTCTTTATCATCTGAGCCACTAGAGAAGCCCCAATTGATGGTAGTGCCATTTAAGGACCTCTGTTCTCTGTAGTGTGATGCTTAGCATATGTAAGATCTAAAAACAAGCAGGGCTGATGAGCTTAGAGGATAGTGTTATCAGTGGTGTAATAGTATGGCTTCTAATTGCATTATGTTTAGCCTGACTCTGTTTCACTCTGTTGGATTTAATAATATACTCTCCAGAACTTTGTCAAGGGTGAAAGGTACTTATCTCTATTTAGACTGATTAAACGTTTTATAAGTTCTTTAATTCTGAAAATTCCCTTTTATCTTTTTCCTGAAAGGTAACCCTTTTTAAAATCGGTTCTCTACCATTTCATTTGCTCTATATTGCTTTTTTCCCAAGCTGATCATCAGATCCTTGTTCTGTACTAAGGTAGTGCTATGATCTCAGTATGTGAGTAGTAGGTGACCTATCAGGGTCTCAGTTTTGGTAAAATAGACATTTTTCCTTTCTAGAAACATCTTTGGTCTTATAACAACTGCTTTGTTATTGTATTTTCTGAAAGACTTTTTTTTTTCTCGTACATTTTTTCTCATACAGCAAAACTCATGCTGTAGTTTTATTGCCATTCATCCTAATGTTAATATCTTGAGAGATCTTTAAGGATGTAGTGAAAAATATTATTTAGTAGAAAGGGTCAGTTGGAAAATAAAACCGGTTCTACCTAATGTGGAGAAAGAGCACCATGAATCTTGGATATTTTGAAGAAAGGTGAAAATTGACTTTTATCGAGTTCCTAGAATGGATGTCTCAGCAGCGGTGCTAGGTCCCAGGGACATAATGTTGAGGAAAGTTGGTCATGGTCATTATAACTCTTCTGTCTGCTTTCTGTTGCTGAACTCCAAGAATTAGAACTGTTAGGTACTGATCAGTGTTTGGGAATTTGCTCTAAAGTGAATTTGGACTTGATACATACATGAAAAGTAAAGTAGAATATGATATTTGATCATGAAACACCAGAGTACTCACCCAGGTCTCTCTCCTGGAGATGGCGATGCAGTATGTCCAGGTGTGGCACTTGTGAATCCATATTATTGACAAGTTAATCTGAGTGATTATTATCATTGGGCAAGTTTGGGAAATACTGATTTAAATAGTGCAGTACTCCCTGGTAATATAACATTGAACAAAACAGACAAAAATCATTGCCCTCTTCAAGCTTAAATTGATTAAGAGAGAGATCGTAAAAGTAAAGTGAGCATATGGCCCAGAATAATGTGAGCCTGGAGAAGGAGTCTCTTATGCCTTTGGTTGGTTATAGTTGCTAGAGCATGTCTCTTAGTGAGCATCTGGGCGTGATGAGTGAGATTCTACTTGTTTAAAGTACATGTTTTAGTATAACAAGGACAGTAATATCTGTTGTGTAATTGAAAAAACTTGTATTGGGTTTATTCAGATATCCTTTTGAAAGAGTTTTCTGGCATAATTTTCCAGGGAATTTTGACTTAAGATTAATTGTTGCAATTCCTGTTTTTAAATATTTCATTTGCTAGTTTTATTACTTTTCAAAGGCAATATTCCTTTTGGCTTAGTTTTATTAAAGCTTTTATAGAGCTTTCTTTTGCTAAGTGGTAGAAATCAGTATTCTCACAATTTTCAAAGTAAATAGAAACATCCAGTGGGCACTGCATGAAATACTTTCCATTCTCAGAAACATACCTTTATTTTGATCACTTTTTTGATTTAATATAGTATTTTGGATACCTGTGTGCTTGTGCTTGGATATTAAAGATGGTTTTCTTTTTGGCTTAAGTAAAATCTTGAAAGATTGGTTTATATTTAGATTTCCTGGCTTGATTTTTGAGAAGTAATCTTCTAGGAGTAAGGCTGTTAGAAGGAGAAATTAATGCTGCTCCAGCAGAGTCTTTGATTTTAAACAGCTGACTGCTGATTGGAACTGTTTGAGAGGCTCATGGTAGTGAGAGGAAGCAACTCCTCCTTCTTTAAGACAGACTGTGGTTTAACGCTGGCACAGCAGGAGTTTTCCCTTCAATCTCTCTCCCTTCTCTCTGCTGAGAACCTGGGAGATAGACACAGGCTTCACCACTGTGGCTGCAGCTCTGTTTGGCAGCATTAAAATGGCTGCTGAGACTGAAAGCCCGGATAAGAACATGTCTGTTACTCTGTGGTGGTAGCTACGGTGAGTAGAAGACCCTTTTTTTGGTTTGAACCCAGTTAAATTTACTTAATTTGTGAAAGGCTAATGAGATGGATAGTAAAGATTAAAATCTCACCATTGGACTGTTTCAAATGATAATTTGCTGTATGAACATTCTTCTAAAATTAAGTTGACCTTTGTATTTCAGTCTCATTTACCTTCCGTATATATGAAATGTTGGAACAAATGGACTCAGGCCCATTCTCTCTTGATATTTCTGGCACTGTAGTTGTAGATGTCACTGGGAGAAACATAGTTTGAAATATGGCACTTTTGAATGTTGTCTTTCTTTTTCTCCTGCCAGGGAGGACATGTATGCCCAAGACTCTATAGAGCTGCTCACAACATCTGGTATCCAGTTTAAAAAACATGAGGAGGAAGGAATTGAGACCCAGTACTTTGCAGAACTTCTTATGACATCAGGAGTAGTCCTCTGTGAAGGGGTCAAATGGTTATCATTTCATAGGTAAAAGATTGCATTGCAAATGGTATTTGTGTTACCATTTTCTAGCTGCTTCACACTTGGCTTGGGTCATGGTGTCAGCATTTCAGGCTTAGTTCAGCAGAGAATTGGCTGCCATATAGCTCAACAGGCTAATGTTGGTCTCCTTAAAGGTTCATTTAATGATGTGGGATCCATTTCAGACTAAGGGAGACAGTATTGCATAGTGGAAAGAGTGGAGGCTGAAAAAACAGACCTTGGTTTAAGTCCAGCAACGCCATTTGGAATCTGTGTTATTACATAGGTTTATTTATTTAATAAATAGAGTTAACATTTCTAAGCCTTAGAATGAAAACATTTATCCATCAAAAAAACAGTTGTTATCTACCGTATGTCAAGCAGTTTGATAAGATTCTAGGAATTAAGTTACAAAATAGGCTATAATCTCTGATTTTATTGTTTATATCTTGATATTCCTTATGGTTTTCAATGTTAAAGCTTTTTTCCCGCTTTTTTTAAAGTAAGAAGTAAAACTCTAAACACTGAATAGAAATTTTATATGTACTCTCACTTTAAAAGGTATGTTAAATAGCCTTTCTCATCAAATATTTAAGTCCCAACTATGTGTCTTAAGGGAAAAAAAATTTGAAGATGTGACATCTGCCCTTTAAAGAAGTGGAGAAAACAGTACATGTGCTTTAAATGGTGGTACAGAAAACAGCTTGTCTGAAAAATCTGTGGGAGTGGGGCTCTTGGGGGAAGGCATCCTGTGCGAGATCTTAAGGAAAGATTGACAGGGAAGAGAAGGGGTGTGATTGTGGGATGGAGTGCAGGGAGGTATAAAGCTGTGAAAAAGCCAGACAGTAGGGACAGGATCTTGATTTGAGTATGTGGGAGTTGGCTTTTTGTTCTCTAGATACTAGTTCTCAGCCTTTACTTGCTTCACTTCTTTCATGTACAACATTCCCACTAGTATCTCTGAGGGATTGAGATAGGAACAAAATTTAGAGGGAAGAGAGTATTTCTTTATAACATTACTTAAGTGAAAATACTTTGGTAGGGAATTACTGTTTGGGTTTTTGAAATGTATGATTGTATTATATAAATGATGGGAAGATAGGCATTATTTTGTCTTCTGAGTGCCAGTTTTTCTGCTGTCTTTGACATTTTTGCCAAGTCTCCTTTCATCTCTATTTTTTGAGACATCTGCTGTGGACAGTTTGATTTTAGAGAGTTCTCTATTGAAGGATCTGCTAAATAGTAGTTCAATGACTACAGCCCTAGGATAGTTATAGAGATTTGTATACTAACATTCCTGATAGATGATATGACAGGTTCTTATCACTGTCTGTGAATGATGGCATTTCCTCATTATAACTGTAAATGTGTTTATTTTCTCTGTTCTTTTGTGCATTTTTTCTGGTTCCTTTCTTTTTTCCTCTCTCCTTTACGGTGTGACTCACTTAAAAGTTGTATTGAAAAAAAATGTTTTTTTCACTTCTATGGTTTTTATGATCCCTCTTCTGTATTCTTTAACCCTTTCATAGTGGTTATGACTTTGGCTACTTAATCAAAATCCTGACCAACTCTAACTTGCCTGAAGAAGAACTTGACTTCTTTGAGATCCTTCGATTGTTTTTTCCTGTCATTTATGATGTGAAGTACCTCATGAAGAGCTGCAAAAATCTCAAAGTAAGTCTTTAAATGGTTTTATTTGTAATCAACACGCTATTCAGAGCGGGTAACTGACTTAAAGGATGCTGGGTTGGATGTTGATTTAAATCTTATTTTTAAGTTTTATATTAAATGCACATTATCTGATTATACATTGTCATCTGATTCCTTTTTTGCATAAAAAAGTTTATAAGAAATCCTTATTCAAGGCTTCATTATATATTTGCAGAATAAGCTTTAGCAAGGTTCAAACCAAAGATCATATTCTTGTCATTCTTTTGCCACGTTGAACATGAACTAGCACAGAATCTGAGAGTCTGACACAGAAATGCAACTTCTCCCTGTCTCCCAACACAGCATCTTCCCGTGTAGGAGGAAGTCTCGGGACCAGCAGTGTGCAGCTAGAGTCAGTCATGTAGCAAAAAGAGTTTCCCCTTCAGCTTATCTTGGTGAGAGGTTATATTCTCAGGTTTAGTCATAGGGTCATGTTCCTATAAAGGGATTTTTTTCTTTTCTTTTTTTTTTCCTCCTCGCTACCAACCCATGGACATCATCTTGTTAGTAAATGCTGGTAATTGGGTATATCCTATCTAAACAGCAGCTTACATTCTGATGCTTATTACCATGTGTGTAATGATTTGTTACTTCTAAGCATTAATTCTTTCCAAAAGAAAGTGTCTTTATCAGGAAAAGTGCTCTTAGTTTTGGAGTGAATTCACTGATAGGGGTACAGACACCTAAAGAACATAGTGGTTTTATTTTTTCAGGTATGTTTGTGCTTAAGCTGTAACTCAAGAAAAACATTTACATATAAGTTGTTGCTTCATAGAACCTACATCAAGGCTGATCAAGTTTGCTCCTCCCCAGCTTTTTAGAAGTGCAAGGAGTCATACTTTTAGGAGATGGTGAAAACTTTAAGAGTTTTACTTTTATGTAGGAAGAAATAATTTAGGAATTGACTTAAGGAAGCTTTGCTTTTGACAGATGAACTGAAAATCCTAAGAGAAACAGTCTTTGGGCTGAAGTTTCCTTACCTCATTACAGGATATAGCATACAATTTGGGAAGTTTTTAAGAAATACTACTTCATGTTTGTAGTACCAAAGAAAAGCAGAATTCTGTGCAATCTGATTAGACTTCTTCTGTGACTCAGGTGAACTTACAGTAGGCTGTCCTCGTGTCTCTAGACAGCATATCCCTTGAAAGAATTGCATGCTGAGAAGCCAGGGCCTAAATATTTTTATCTGGCTGTGGAAATACGCTTTTTAAATTTGACATGTCTGAATAGTGACAGTTTGGGCGAACAGAGAACCAAATTATTATTGATTATGAGTATGCTGTTGAAAATTTTCTGAGCATATTAGACATTCTGAATATGCCCTGAGTAACTGGCAGTGTTAAAATTTAGGTTGATGACAAAGGTACTTTCTGACGTATAGTCAGCCATACTGAATGCCTACTCTGTTGCTCTCCTGAGCAGCTGCTAATGATACCTGATCCTTGTGCTGTTTTTAGCCCTGAAGCAATGGCTGTGCAAAGCACTGTTGCAAGCTGTGACGTAGAAAAGGGCTAGTTTGCTGGTAGAGGCCTTAACAGTTTAGAGAGAAATTTCTTTGTGTGCATTTTGTCATTCGTCCTGATGTTTGTTTCTTTGCTTTCTCTTCTCCTATTTCCCCCTCTTTATTCTCCTTCCCTCTTTCCTTCTCTCTTTATTCTTTCCCTTCCTTTCTTTCAATCTCATTATCTTTCCTTTCTAATCCTAGCAGTATTTACACAGGTGGGTGTTTAGCAGACCCTTCTAAAGGGTTATATTCTCATAACAACATACTCTTTTTCTTTTTATCTAACAAAAACTAGTCAAGGATTGATTAGTCATAACAGCTTTGTTTTGTGCAAATTATTTAGATGAAGCTATTTAGAGATATTTAGATGAAACTTTTTATATGAAGCTTAAGAAAATTTATAAAGTACCTGCCTACAGTCCATTTTATAAGAATTGATGGATGGAGAGATGGCCTGTGAGTGTACTCTGTAAACGTTAGCCTGTGTTACCTTGTATATGATCTGCTGCCCCCATATCTTGAGGGAAATTACTTGCCATCACATGCCTTAAAGGGTATGATGAAGATAAAATTCCCCAATTAAGATCTAATTTTCTATTGAATTATAAACATCTCCCACATTCAACAAATGCATCAGTGATTCACATTCTCTTATTTTCTGCTGATCTTCATAAGGTCCATCTTTACTGAAACTCATTGCTGTTTTGATCATTGTCTATGTTATATAATTTTTGAATCCAGATGTTGCAATGTTTTTCTTTTGACAAGCAATTTTTCTTTCTTGTAGGGTGGTTTACAGGAAGTTGCTGAACAGTTAGAGCTGGAACGGATAGGACCACAGCATCAGGCAGGATCTGACTCATTGCTCACAGGAATGGCCTTTTTCAAAATGAGAGAAGTATGAAGACATCAGTGCCTTTTTCTCAGTTGGTTGTTAGGTTGAGAACATTAAAATATAATGGCAAAAGTTTCAGGGGCAATAAGTACATATTAAGTGAAGATATAATTACAGTTGCCATCTAAGTTATATCTACCACACTTGAATGAAAGTAATCAAAAATTAGTCATCTTGAAATGCAGTTCAGAAGGAAAAAAAGAAAATAAGTTCTTAGTAGAATATGAAACTTAAACTACCTTAGAAATTATGTAGGTCCAACCATATTATTTCTTAGATGAGGAAGCCGAGGCTAGAGGCAGTAGCGTTCATCCAGGGTTATACACATTAATAGGGGAACTCCAGAGTACTTCCTGTTAATCACATTAGTGTTGCTTCTGTCAAGTCAAGGAATCCATATAATTAAGTTTTCCCTGGCACTGTCTTTTCTTAGGTATTAAACTGTTGCTGTACTTCAGTACTTTGAGGATTTACAGAGTAGGACTCATGCTGTTTAGTTGATTCTTACAAAGAGGTTTTGAATTCTAAAGAGGTTAAATAAATCTAAAATAGTAGGTAAATCAAAAATCATGTTGGGCAGACATTCCTTAAGAGGCAAAAGGCAGAGATAAGTTCTTCAAGTATAAAGAAGTCAGCTACAGAAAAATGAAATTTAATGAATCCAAGTCTACTCTTGGGTTAAGTGATGGGCACAGGTGTACTTAATAGACAAATGGAAAGAAAAGAAAGCCAGTTATGTGAAAACAGTGGACATTTTTGCTTACAAAAACGTTTTCCTTTTTGCAAAATACTGTAGAATTCTTTAGAGTATATCCTGTTAGACATTAAAGAAATGACTGAGGATAATTCTGGGAATTTAGAGCTTTTTGTAGAAATGTATTAATAATACGTGTAATAGGAAGCATATAGCTATTTTGCCAAGTGGTATTGATTCAGAAGTGATTTGGACTGTATTCCTGACAAGTAAATATTTTGTTTTGTATGTTTTCATAGTGCTCCATTAGAGAATTAAAAGACAACCTTTTGCATTCTCAGCTTTGCACTTAAAAATATGCCTTGATAGTTTGGTTAACGGTGGATTCTCTGCTATTAATTTGTTATCTTTATTTTTCTTGGTTTTATTGAGGATAATAACCTGATGTGAATTTTCAGATTTTGCTGTCCAGACATGTTTGGGGGTTTGTTTTTAGCCGAAAGTCTTGGCCTTTCACATAGACTTAAGGCTATTTATAAACCTTAGCCCCTTCTCCAACCCATTATTGGCTATTTTTATTCATTCTCATGATTAAGTATTATTAAATTAATGGATGAAAAATGCCTGCCATTTTTCCATTTATTACAGATTCTCATAAAATGGTCTGAGTGTTAATAGGAAAGGCACTGTGTTTACGTAGTGTTTGGTAGTCTTTTTCTTTGATTTCTTTTGAACTCTGTACTTCTTAAGAACATCAGTCTTATATGTTTAATTTAAATGTGTGGCTTCAGAGGAGCACCATAGATAAGAGCTGTCATAGTTAAGGAATAATCAGTACTTACATTGCTGAAATATAAATTACCAGTCGTACCTTTTGGTTAAAATTATCTTTTTTTTTTCTTCCAAAATTCCTTTTTAGATGTTCTTTGAAGATCATATTGATGATGCCAAATATTGTGGTCATTTGTATGGCCTTGGTTCTGGTTCATCCTATGTACAGAATGGCACAGGGAATGCATATGAAGAGGAAGCCAGCAAGCAGTCATGACATGAAATAGTTCTCTTATTTTTATTTTATTTGAGATACACACATGCTTGTATATAGGTTTTATCTCTGGTTGAATCCCTTGGACAGTAGACATTACTTTTTTTTTTTCTTCATAGCTTATTTTTCTGCCTCTCAGCACTAAGTATCTACCATTCCTATCTCAGATCTTAATAAATAGAAAAGTATTCAGGTTCAATCCGGCCTTAAATACACTTGTTAGTAGGAGTGTGTGAGTGGGGAAAGCTAGACGGTATTGAATACTTTGATAAACTTCACCTACTTGAGCTTGGTTTGTTTTTTCCCATTCCTAAATTAACTAGCACTGACTGTAATTTATTTCCCTGTTTCATGTCTCCCTTCCATTCTGCAGGAGTTTTAGCTATTTGAGATTGTGGACCATCAATTTTGCACTTTAGAGAGTGATTCTGACTCAAATCCTCTGTTTATCAGCAGTTTTGGTTTTCCTTGCTCTTAGCTGGAAAAATGACCATCTGCCAACTTTTACCATATTTACTTGTTTTTGACCCATGGAATATAGCACATGCACTGTGCAAATGGTTGAATCAGCAGGACAACAAAAAAGAAAAGACAAAAAACTACTGAGGAGCTTAGTAACTGCTGTTTCTGTGCATAGTAGTTAACCTTCCAAGCACATCTAGTGTCTGTCAGTTTCTAATTGGCATGTGTGTAGGCTGCTCTGTGACTGAAGTGTTTTTCAAACCAGCTTTACACCCTTCAGGAAAAATCCTTTGTGATTGGACATTTAATGTCTGCCGGGAGACTGGTACCCAAGATGTTAAAGCTGCAGTTATTTTATGATAGCACACTTCCCTTATCTGCTTCTTTTTATTCCATCTCTGTTTACCCTTATTTTAAAAAATTTTATAGCCATATTTACAATGCTCTTGATTTGTTGATTCCACAAATCAATTTCATTCAAATCCAAAGATTGCCAAGTCTTTAGGTATATTTTGTACCAAATTAAATTACAAAAAAATTCGAGCTTTCATAGTTGCTACAAAGATAAATAATGGAGAAATTTGGTGCAAAACAACATAATACAAAATTATATATTTATTAGCTATATACAGTATAGCTAATAAAACTACCTGAGGAGTGTAATGCTTGTTTATTTTTTTGTGTATATCTTTGCAATCTATTTTATATATATTGACAAAAGAGACTGTGAAATATTTAGCCATGTGGAATATGTGACCAGACCAGAGCATGCGTAGGAAGGCATTTTGGTAATAATTAACTGCCCTGAAGTGACGGACTACAAGTTATGATGTGTGTCATCTGCACTTCAATCAGTAATATTAGCAAATCTCCAAATGTTAGCCACATTAGTTTGTTTCCCTTGTACATTCTTTATTCATGATACTTCAATGCTGTAACTGGGTGGTCCTTTTTAAACAAAACATTTGCAAAACAGAGGGATTATTTGTTTTTAAAGCTTTTGTAAATAAAGGCTTCAGAAATGTTTTCTTATATATGTTGGTGACTGGTAATTTTGTTTTAAAAATATTTGGGATATTGTGTTTTTTTGTTTTTAAGTTTTGGCAACTGAACAGAACTCAGTAATTTTGTTTACTACATGATTTTTAATGTCTTAATTGAAAAAAATCAACCTGAGCCTTCTACAGGACAACAGTGTTCACTTATTTTTTTTATGCATACCTCTACCAAATGTTAAGACTTGACTTCTGACTCCCCTTTCCAGGGATGCATTTATTCTGAAAGACAAAAGTAAATGCACTTGATCTTACTGTGGCTTCCTTTTAAAGTCAATACAGCAGGTATCTAATTGGTTTCTTTTTCTTTTGATCTTCACTTCCTTAAAAAAATAATTACAAAGATTGCCTTTTGAATAGCCATGTAGTTTGTGGAATTTCATAGTTTGTATCAGTTTTGGTTTCAAGAATTAATACATTTTATAACTTCTAAAAGAATAATAATATAACCCTCACTAAATATAGCTTTTGGATCAAAGATATTTGCTTGATCACTTTTTAATGTTCCTAAGACATTAATTCTGGACTCACCATATTCTGTTAAGTCTACTAGAGCAAGAGTCAGCAAATTACGGCCCATCAGCCAAAACCAGCCTGCTGCCTGATTTTCTCTGGCCAGTGACATGAGAATGGATTTTATAGTTTTTAACGGTTGGGGACAAAAAGAATATTTCTTGATGTGTGAAAATTATATGAAATTCAACATTTAGCATCCATAAATAAAGGTTATTGGATTGTATCCACATTCATTTATGCGCTGTCTGTGGCCATCTTTCCACTTTAGAGGGAAAGTTGAGTGGCTGCTACAGAAACTGCCCAGGGCAGTCTTAACATTTCACATTTTTGCCTGGTTTGCTACAAATCAGTGATAGAGATGATGACCCGACAGCAATTGTTATGCCATGTGAATCTCTGTACCATACATTTTATTATTTTTTTAGGTTACCAATTCATACCCACTGTGTCAAAACAAGAAAAGTGCACTTTGAATGGTGTGCTTTTAAGGCACATTGGAGTGTGGATTATATTATCAGATTACAGTCAACTGTGACACTGTAACTGCCTTAAAAATATATATATATATGTTGACATAACCAGACTAAACATTCATCACAATATTCCCAACTCATGGGACAGCAACAGAATTAGAATTAAAACTTTTAAAATGGCGTATCTTGCAACAGCAGAAGTTTCTTCACGAAAATAAAGCTGCAACCAAAGTATGTTTACAAGTGACCCACTTCTTAGCTAAGCAAAGCCGTTTACTGATGGTGAGTTATATATCATGTCTGAATGCAGTAGCCCAAAGAAATACATCCAGAGAAAAGACTGACAGCTTTCTGATGAGAAGAGTTACTTGAAGAGTGCGACACACTGTCAGCAGTTAACTGTGGCAAACAAGACATGATTTTGAGTGTTTTTCTTAATGAGTCAGATGTTATCAGTACTGCCCAGCTGTTCTTCACTTTTGAGAAATCTGTGCTGAGTTTCAAGTAACCAAAGAATTAGTTTGTATTAAGAGTCCGGAATAACTACAGGTAAGAATATTTCACACAAGTAGAGAGATCACTAAGTTGGTACAAACTGAAGTGGAATGGTATAACTGATGGTGGTAAAAGAAGCATGGAGCAAGAAAAAGTTGATCAAATCTAAACACTTGTGACAATGTAAGGTGTTTGGTGGGGACCCATTTCACTTGTGTCATACACCTCTTTTTTCTAACAAGAACAGTGTTTATTAATGGCTGGTGTCTTAAATCCCTGCAAAGACCATGTAGCAAAAGCATAAACAAACCAAAAGACCATACCTGAAGTGTACATATGTATACCGACTGTCCTGTAGATTCTAGCTGTTCCAGGGCTCGCTCATATCCTCTACTTCTTGCCTAAGTAATATTTTTTAAAGAACTTTAAAGCATGTTTGCATGTTACACTAACAGTGTGTAGTCAAGGTTGCATTTTAAAAATACTCAGCTTTCACACAATAAATGTTTGGATAGGTCATTTAAGATACTTTTAATACTAGGCTTCAGGGGCTATACCTACTGACAGAAAAAGACATGAAATCTAAATTCTGAAAATAATCTTAGTTTCAGCTGAATAAACAGAACTGAAGCTTTCTGTGGTATCAGTTCTTTTAATTCAACATCAGCAGAACTCTATGGCATGTTTTCTTTTTTCTTAAATTGATTAAGCACCTTTGCCTGCCAAATGAACTATTAAGTTCAGGTCAGGCTTGAACTCCTTACATTGTTAAACCTTCCCTGGAAGATGTAACACAAAGTAGTTTTCATGAACCATAAAATAATACTGTCCTTTACGAGCAATGAGGAGCTGTTTTAGCATAAACCAGAGCTTAAAGTCACTTATCAAAAGGCCCCCTTTGATTTAACTGGTACTTAGAAATAAAAAAAGAAAATATGTATATATAACACATTCCTCTTCTCCCCAACTGCAAACTACAGAAATACTGAATATTGGCTATGACAAGAATAGCAAAGATCTATGTTTTGGCATTGGCACCAGTTTTGTTCTTGCTGTCAGCTCTCCTGTGGGACTTCCCTGGTGGCTCAGACGGTTAAGCGTCTGTCTACAATGTGGGAGACCCGGGTTCAATCCCTGAGTTGGGAAGATCCCCTGGAGAAGGAAACGGTAATCCACTCCAGTACTATTGCCTGGAAAATCCCGTGGACAGAGGAGCCTGGTAGGCTACAGTTCATGGAGTCACAAAGAGTCGGAGACTACTGAGCGACTTCACTTCTGTGGTGAGAGGGTTGCAGGTGATTTAAATTGTTTTTATTGGCATTGGCCAGACTTTCATTTGAACTTTCCATTGGTAAAGAACAATTAAAGGGGTCACAGAATGAGCTCTTAGTAATCTAGACTGCATTATGGACAAGAATCCTACATCCCCCCTTTTTTTTTTGGAAGATCCTATTTCAGAGCCTCCTGCTACACTGAAGATCAGGGTGGGAGATAACCTGTGTATCATCCACAGGAGTTCCTTTCAAATTTGAGTTCAAACTACTCGAACTCATCCCTTCGGTGCTGCCCACTTGCTACAAATCAGGACACTACTGTAAAAGAATAACGTCCATTATGGCAAAGACAAGGGGAAAGTGCAGGGTTTGGACCACTAACAAAGTGGAACACAGTTGCCTGAGTTCTGTAGCAAAGTAAGATTTTTTGGTAGTAAGTTCTAAATCTAATGGAGGAAAAGACTGCTGGATTTTAAGGTCAAGATTTTCGCTGTTGGAACATAATGCTTTTAATAAGTGACATGATCAAATTGCTAAAGTTTTAATAAAAATTAGAATCTGTGAATTGTTACCAAGACAAGGTAAAAAAAAAAATTCCAGTGGTATCTCTGTAAAAGAACACTGAAGGTATGTAACACAATCTGCTTCCACAAGAGAAAGTACTTCTAAACTGGCCGTGCTATGCTCTGTCGCTTCAGTTGTGTCTGACTCTGCAACCCCATGGACTGTAGCCCACTAGGCTCCTCTGTCCACAGGACTCTCCAGGGAAGAATACAGGAGTGGGTTGCCATTTCCTTCTCCAGGGGACCGTCCCCACCCAGGGATCTGCCTCCTGCATTGGCAGGCGGGTTCTTTACCACTAGTGCCACCTGGGCTAAGTAGGCGGAAACGGAGTGCATGCTGTTAAAATATTTGGAGTTACTTAGAGCAGTTTTCCACAGAAGGATAGATGCAGAATATCTCTTATCTCCACTAGAGATACATGTTACTAGTGAAAATCCATTGTTGAAATGTTATCATTTCAACCAAAATGTAAGCAGATCAGAATTTGTGGTCTGTGGAGACAGGTGGGATGGCCATACTCGAGGATGCCTTCATTTCGGTTTATTGTGTAAGTGGATTTGCATTTAACTTTTACAAGTTTGTTATATGTGGGGCTTTTTTTTCTTAAATTCAGAATTTTACAAGTAAATATGTGATAGTAATTGTGTACCATAATATATACAGTGTAACTTCAGAGCTGGCCCAGCATGATTATGTGTACTATTTCAAAATAGGGAAAATTTGCTAGGTGATAGCATAAATGGAGTAACAGCTTTTTCACAGGTTTTCTTGAAGCATACATCACATGATTCCTAGCTTAATTTTTTATGAACACGGGTTATAAGACCTTTGTGTATGATTTTCACATCTTTATGATGTGAAGACCGGTTTTGTCAAACATGCTGTATTTCCAACAGCTATCTCTCAAGTATAGTGTACTCGAATATCACAGTCTCTTTCTAATTGTCCTCAGACTCCTTTAACAACTAATGAGTAATCACCTCATCTTGTTATCCACTTCTTCTCAAAAGACTTATGTTGTAACCAGGTTGTTGACAGGAATTTTGCCTGCAAGTATCTCTGGTAGACAATTAGGAAAAGTGTATCTTTAAAACAATTTAGATTGTCAGTGCAAAGGCAATTTCATATAGACAGCTATCAAAGGTGATCAACCAGACTTTATTATGATATAACAGGAGGGAATTCATAGATAAGCACTTACTTGAATGTCTCATCATTGTATTTAGATGCAGTTTTTCTTTACTTTTGAAAGAACAAACCTTTCACCGCACAATGGCAACTAGTTAATGTCTATGAAGCATTTGTACAGTATTTTTAAATGAAAAAATTCTTAAATTGATGCTTATATGATATAATCTCTAAAAACAGGAAAAATCAAAATAATTTAATGGACTCTCAGGACTTATACTTCAAGTGTCTTCAAATTTGAGCTAAGCAATTAAGTTTTTTAAAGTAAAGTGTTGAAAGTGTTTTTAAGGTACATTTTATAAATATATACAAAATGTAGGTCTATTTGATGCTCTGTTCACTCAGGTGAAATTTATACTACATATCTAATGAGATATGTCATCATCTCCAAAAATTATAACCCCATAGAATTAAAACAAAAAACCCTTTAAAAATTAGTCATTGTATGAAACCAAAAAGGGAAACTTTACAACTTAATGAGAAAGACTTTATTTTAAAAAATGTTTTCATATCTGATTCTAATGTGTATTGACTTATGTATTTCAATAATTACATGAAAAAGCTAAAGCGGGGATTAAAAGTACTCTAGCAAGATAAAGAATAAAAATACCACTTTCCCCCCTAGTTTCTAGTTTGACAGGAGGGGATGCCTAACAGAATCCTGTCTGTAAAAACAGCTCTAGTACTGTGCTTTGAAAAAAATCTGGCTGCATATAATTCTTGATACATTATATGATGCTCTTGCCCTTAAGACTTCTGGCACTTCAGGTAATGGAAAATGATGACCAAATGCTTTAAGATAAAAGTAAGAATGCATCATATCTTCTGAGTTTTCTTTAAGTAGATTGTCATCAAAATCTTTCACTTTAAAGAAAATCTGAAAAAGACCACCATCCTATTGCTCAAAGAACTGCACTCAAATGATTTATAAAATGGACTGGTTCTTTCATAAAGTCACTGAATATAAAACATCCTACTTCTAGCAAGTATGAGTGAATTGCAAGGATATGCTACCCCATTATCTTCTTGTCTTCCAGTCTACTTTGTGTTGAATTTGTCTAATTCAGATTTTGAAAAGTTAATACCACTGTCTCTTTGATTAAATACCAGTTCCTTAGCTGTGTAGTCTTAAAAGGTAATCTGCTTTAAATCCTCAAAATCAGTACCAAAAAATGTATACAGCGTAATCTAATTGCTAACATTTACAAAACTTGCACTTCACCAAATTAAAAAAGAATAAAATAAGACTTTTAAATAGTGCATACAAGGCACAAGAGCTTCTTAGTATATTTACCGAAGCCGAACATTTTGGCATCAACAAACACACCACTTTAGTTTCTCTTAAACTCAGTTTCCAAACAGCATACCGTTTAGTTCATATTGAACTAAATTACCAAAAGTATATGATTTTTGCTTGATGCTTTGCATAATTTAATCTTAATAGGTATTTATGTAGTTTAACTGTCATACTTCTGATGAGAGGACAAAGAATAAAGATATCAATGGAGGATTAATCTATTGGCCCATCAGGAATTCTTAACAAAAAATCATTATGTCTGCTATGTTCAATAGAAGAAATAACCTAAAAAGAGTATCATAAACCAATCTTCATAATTGTTATTACAGAGTTCTACCCATTTTCAGATAATTAAAGATGAAAAATATATTGCTGATGAAATAGAAATGTATTAAATCTGACAAAGATTTTCTAGCCAGTTGAGCTCAAGCTTCAATGATCATACTTCTTTTCCAGCAGGCAAAAAAGGCTAGAATTAAAGTCTAGCAAGAAAAAAAAAAAAAGGATGGTGATCTTCAACTTCAGGCCACTTGAAATTTGTAATGAATTCACAGTTTTTATAGTTCACACAGTCTGAGGCTGGATTCTTATCAGAGGGAGTAAACAAGTCTCATCTGCTACCTCCACACTCTCGTAGGTAACTAATAGGTTTTATGAATAAAGCTTATTATAATGCGATGTGATATCTTTTAATCTCAGTATTTTAACAGTCTCAATTTTCTGAATCAGAAAATCAGAGGATCAATGGGCTTCTTATGTGATACACTGTGCTACCCAAATAGCTGGGTGAAAACTGGCCCATGAATTTATTCCAAGTTTTTATGATAGGCATCCTTGTCCTTGATTCATAAACCATAACTACTTTTAATATTTAAGAATTTGTATTAGTTGAAACAATCTGTATACTGGAGTAAAAATGTGTTATGTTTTAAAAGCAAATGCTGAGAGAACTACTCAATTCACGTTCTGCACACCCAGCCAAAGTGGATGGGAACAGCTGGCTAGAGGTGCCTTCCTGGGGGAAGCCTCTTCTATCCATCGACAGCATTCATTACCTTAGGAGGAAACAGAAAACATCAAACTCTTGTGTTAGCTCTAAAAACACAAACAAAAATTAACCAACTCATTCATTGTTGCAATAACACTTCTCATTCAAAACTAAATGTCTTCTATACTAGAAGGCTCATTAGATGTGTTCTTGAATATAGATAGACCCTTACATGAATTCTTAACCTATAATATATTCACAAGACCAGAGGACCCTATTATAATGCAGGGAATGCAGATGCTGACTCAGTATGTCTAGGGTAAGATCCACAACTCTGCATTTCTGTTAAGCTCCAGGTGCTGTCAATACTTCTGGTTTGGGGCCCCCATCTGAGCTACAGGGCTCTATGTTCTTAGTTTTGAGGCCAATAGGAGTTCAAGAGAGTTGTTAGAGGATTTAGGAAAATAATTTTGAAATTTCATGTGCACAGGAGCACAGCATTTTAAACTTCCTATTGTATAAGAGGGAAGAAAGTTGGGCAGGCTGTTTAATCTATACTTTAGCACTGTTATGGATTTAGGCACATTTTGACTATTTGGAAACTATGCTGAAACAAACATTTTACAAAAAGGCCACAAGTTATTTACTAATATAGTTCAAAAAGGAGAATAGACTACAAAGATAACATTTAGTAATATAGTCAAATATCACATTATCATTCAGTATAAATGTGTACTAAAAGAATTGCAAGTCTGAGGTGTAAAGCAGGAAAAACTTTAAAAACTATTTGGATAATCAGCTACCTTAGGAAAGTTCTTTTTTTTTTTTTTTAAAGACACATTTTACTGGCACTGGTATGCCAACAGAATGAAAAACTACATCAAAAAATCATTTGTTTTCTTTTACATCAATACAGCTGATTCATATTGCAATTGGGTTTTGTGACCATTACTGTTATATATCCAAATGTAATAAAATCAAGTTTCTGTAAGATTTTAAATTTCAGTGATGCTATTTTATCACCCAATTACCAATTATTTAGAAACCACTATGTCTCTGGTCCTGCAAAGAGTTGAGAATAATGATGAACAAACCCAACACTGATCTTGTCAAAATACTTGGAAATCTACCTGATTTATACACAAAGTGACATTACTATGTTAAAGCTCATAAAATATTTAACCAGATGACCTCACAATCAATGGTGATTATAGCTACTTCAACATACTGAAAAAAAGAATCCCATGAAACTTTGTCTGCTTTACAGAACTATGTTCTGTAAAATACTTTGTGGTATTAGTTAATGATTCATTGTATAATCATAGTTACATTTTAAGAATTATTTCCAGAAATTACACTGTCTCTTTGCTAATTAACCCAACTAAGAATGTTAAAATTTCACTATCCTATATAGTTACAGGATTCCCCATTGGTCAGTGGATAAAGAATCCACCTGCAATGCAGCAGACACAGGAGACAAGGGTTCGATCCCTGGGTTGGGAAGATCCCCTTGAGAAGGAAATGGCAACCCAGTCCAGTATTCTTGCCTGGGAAATTTCATGGACAGAGGAGCCTAGCGGGCTACAGTCCACAGGATTGCAAACAGTCAGACACAACCGAGCACATGACACTAACCACAGTTACAATCAATCAGATCTACAACACCATCATGCAGAGTCACCCCAAACCAAAAACGCTGGCCAACTGGCACACAGAATTGCATTCATCAAAACCAAAACCGAACAAGGTGAAAACCAGATATCTATGAAGTACTTTGACACAAATGACTTTGTTTAAGGTGTTACTCTCTTGCTAAGTCGCGTCAGTCATGTTCGACTCTGTGCGACCCCAGAGACGGCAGCCCACCAGGCACCCCCGTCCCTGGGATTCTCCAGGCAAGAACACTGAACCGGGTTGCCATTTCCTTCTCTAGGAGATCTCCCTGACCCAGGGACTGAACTCACATCTCCTGTGTCTCCTGCATTGCAGGCAGATTCTTCATCCACTGAGCCACTGGGAAAGCCCATTGTTTATTGTAGCAGTACATATAGTTGTTTATTTTGTTAAGATATTTATGGCTTGGTTCCAAAGAGGACATTTTTGGAGCTTTGTATTAACTGCAGGCTCATAAATAGATTTTGCTTTAAGGAAACTGATTTGGAATTACAGGTTTAAAAAAATTATAGGTTAAAGAAAATGACTTGGAACACTGATTATTTTAAGGGCGACACATGCTCTGGGGTCCTACTATGACTAAAAATAAGGATGGGAGAGATCTGCACTAACAAGCTATAATTGTCTTATATTTTTAGACCCAGTGAGATCCAGCTAATGGGTGGTCATGGATAAGACCTGAAGGAAAGGACAAAACAAAAAACTGCAAGATTATCATTTTAAAGTTCAACATTTTAGGATCAATTCTTGCTATAAAAATGAATTCTGTTCATCAACTTATATTTTATTAAGTTAACCAAATAACTAGCTAATATTGAAGCTAGATCTATATTTAAAGGTTTCTTGTATGACTGATACAATCCCAAGGGTCTGCTAAGACATCTTCTATTTGAGTTCCTCAAAAATAAATGTTTATGGAAACTATTTGCCCAAAGAGGGCTAGTAAGTGATTAAAAATATAAAACATAACAATAAAGGAAGAACTTTCCTTACTTTCATGAAGTATGAGTACATTTTGTTAGAAGAGTTAAGTCTCATTCTCCATGGTCAGTGCAGGATTGCTCATACCTTTAAAGAGAAAACATACGTTAGCAATTTTTGTGGGTGCTGCTTTTGAATAAAAAGGCAGAGACCTGTTTATTCATCCATGAATCCCACCAATGTATTGCCAAAGTTATCCTGTACATATTATGAGTGTTTACAAGATGGTTATATAGAAAAAACACACACATACACACAGTACAGTCAGCCACAACCAGCACTCCCAAAATAGCACTTTTAAAAAGTGTATATATAGTTACATATATACACCGGAGGAAGTAGGAGGTGTGAATAAGATAATGTAAAATATGCTAAACCTCGCACTTGCACACTACCCTAATCACTGTTTTCTAATTCTTCATTCTTGTCAAACTAATCTTTGAGCCCTTTCTCATCTCACCATTCTCACATTTCTCTTCTTTCTTTTACACCGTCCTTTAAACCATTTCTAAATTCATCTATCAAAGTAACAGAAAATTAATCTACCATGTCCCCAGATTAACAGCACATAGAAACCAGAAAATCACCTCTATGCTAATGTAGAACTATAAGGTGAAATATGAATCTGTTCTGAAAGAGAGTTCTCTGTTCTGAAGAGAGTTCTTCCCTCCAAGTATACATCATTTCTTTGCCTCTAAGGAAACTGAGGGATTCAAAGGGCAAATAGGAGACATCAATTTTGTTTGGATAAATATGTAATCCCTCCCATATACTGAAAAATGGAATGGCATGTTTGAAGATGGAGAGACAGACCAAATTATGAATATTCAAATGATGGGCCTCTTCAGAGGGAATGTACATTCCTTAAGAACAAGACTAATTTTAATTTATGTGTATTTTTTCATACCATTCAATATGTCAGCATGTGGCATGTCTACTTAAATTTTTCAACTTCACCTCTTTCTTTTAAACTCTTTAGCTCCCAAATTAAACATCATTTTTTTTCTTTTTTTATTTGTATTTGATTAAATATCATATTTTTAAGGCCTGACGATATCAGATGTTTTCAACATTCCTGCAGGATAATGTTAAATGTGTTGTTTTAGTTTTATAGAGAAAGATAGAGAACTCTTTGTTCAAGGCTAACACAATATTGTAGAGCATTTGTCCTCCAAAAATTGTATTTTGTTCTATACATCTCAATATTGTAAAATTATAATCTTTGATAATTAAAAAAAAATAGACCTTAGTGCCTTAATTGTGGATACATGGTTTTACACTTGGAAAACCACAAATACATACACACCCCTGCATATATCATCACATGTCTTGTTTGATACTTAACAACCCTGAGAATTAATTAGTATTTTAAAGACGAAGATGCTAACTCTAAAGGAGGTTAAGTAACTTAACAAATGCCCCACATTGATAAGATGCCCAAATTGGGATTTGCTATCAGCTCTGTCTGTCTTCAAAGATTTGCTTGTTCTTTGCCAATAAACCATATTGACCCAAGTAATCAAAAGATTAAAATCAACAATAACCAGAGAACTGTGAGTGGGATATGAAGAAATAACAGGTAGCTAAAAGTTATGGCAATTCTGTAATGTCTTACTTCAATATATATATTCAATATATCCAATATTTTGAAACTGGATAGAAACTTTCAAGTAAAAACCACATTAATTTGAGATCCCTTTTAACAGATACTTTTCAACCTTCTGCCTGCACTTACTGTACTCTTCCCCATTTCAAAATAAATTATATTTTGAGTTTATCATTTTATTTAATACATGGTAGTAAAGATTTGGTTCTCTAAACCAGAAAAAAAGTAAGGTAAATCTATCTTTCACAAAATGGTTTTCTACAGCTTCCAGACATTAATCAAAGCTTTTCACAAATGGTTCTTTGAAAATAATTCTATATTTACAATGGTCGTCTGACTCCAAAACAAGACATATTCTATAAGTAATAAGAATGAAAAATGTTCACTACTTTCACCTTTTAAAACTAAAATATTTCAAAACAGCCACACAGCATACCCTTACCAGCTTTGCCTTTCCCTAGGCTTGTGCTGTTCTCCGTCCAAGATTGAGAATCAGTAAGAAGGTGGCTCTGGGACTCTCTCAGTGGCTTTGCAGGAAACTGATGGTTTTCGGGACTGAAGAATAATTATCATTATGATCATCAGGTTAACTCTCGATCATATTTCTTAAAGGAAGTATTTCTTAAAGGAAGGAACTCAAACCACTCATAGTGCAAGACAATTGTAGGAGTTACCGAGAGAACTTCGAGAAAGCAGGAACAAGGCATTAAGTCATACTGACTCGCAATGAAAAAAGTGTTCTTGCCTCAGCTCTCTTCTTTCCTCTGATTACAATATGATGACAATCCTTGACTTTGGCAAATCTCCATCATTAATACACAGAATAAGCCTCGGCCTCCAATTTTAGCAGGTAAAGGAATGTAATTAGAACTTACCAGTATTTTATTATTGATTTTAAGTTATATTCGATGCCAAATTATACTAGTTTCTCACTGATGACAGTGATATAAAGTTTGGTTTAAAATAAATAACATTTCATTTAGATTTTAAAACATTATTGGCACAGAAACTATTAGTATGTTTTTTACAACACACCAAAATAGTAATTATAATAATATTAAAATGAAAAAAACTACTTAAAAATTTTTCCAAGAGTAATTTCACATATTTTAGTCGACTATATTTTTTAAAGGATGTGCCTTTTCCCCTTAATAATTACCTCATATCTAAAATTTGAGATCATTTCAATTTCGTGCTGCTCTAATAAATCCCTTATTAAAATTCTGGAGGAAAACTTGAAAAAAGAAAATTGTGTCTCCTATTCATATGAAAAATTTCTTTTACACTAATTCTTATTTGTTCTCAGGAAGGGGACCATAGACCAGGTATAGAAAAGTAGCTAAGGCCTACTTTAGGGACTCCTTGGAGAGTCATTACTGCAACAGGACTCTTAACAAACAGCAAGGATGTATTCATCCAACCATACTCATTGAAGTACCTAGTATATCAATGAGTAAAGTCTTTGATCTAATTGAGGAAGGAGAAGAATAAATATATAATAAATCAGGTGAGATTAAGAGCTCTGACAACAGTAAAAGGCAATATAAAGGGAACAGAGGGGCAGGCTGCTACGATACGAAGAGTTTTCAAAGACGACCTCTCCTGTACGGTTACACCTGAGCAGAAAGTGAACTGAAGACACAGACCATTCAGATACCTGGAGGAGGAACTTTTAGGAAGACGAACTGACAAGTGCAAGGCCACTAAATAAGCAACATGCTTGGTATATTTGAGGAACAGCAAGATCTGTGTGTCTGAGGACTGTGAGCGACGGCAAAGAGGTAAGGCATTACACTGAGAGGTGTCAGGGGCTGGATTAGTAGGACAAGGGAAGGACATTCACTAGCTTCTATTCTGAGCAGAAGAGTGACACAATCTGATTGACACTTTAAAAGGCTCACTCTCTCTTTTTAACAGAGAATAGGGTGGAGGAGGGCAAACATGGAGCCAGAAGCTACGTGAGAAGTGACGGATGGACCAGGACAGCAGGCCTGGAGGTGGCGAGAAAGTATCCAGGTTATGGGTGTATTCGGAGGGGATGTCTGACAAGATCTGCAATGTACAGAGTGTACAGGGTCCCCAGAGAGAGGAATCTAGGTGACTCCCAAGTTTCTGGGCTGAGCATCTGGGAGAATGGAAGTCACTACTCATGAATATGAGAGAACGAAGCAGAATCAGGTTCAGGCTGGGGTGAGGGGATAGGTGGCTTGGAATCGAGTTCTACTTTGCACCTGTTCAGCTGGCAATGACTTTTATGTGGGCACATTATGTAGACAATGACATATACAACTCCGGAGTACACAAGGGGAGACACGAACTAGGCATAGGAAATGTATATGGGCCAATCAGGGGAAATTACAGAATTCTGTAGAAGAGACTTAAGCTGTCAAAAGCCAATCTCAACATTTAAAGGAAAGAGAAGGTCAGAGAGGTTACCTGACCTTGTCAAGACCACCTCGATGGGTAATAGTGCAAGAACTAGGATTTCTCCCCCTGCCCACTTGGTAGGAGGAGGACTGTATCTAAACCCCAATTAGTCTTAACTACCAAAACCACTTAACATAGTAAAAGAAAAATAGCCTTCAGCTCTGTGAAATTTTCAAGCCCAAACTCACAGGGCAGGGCCAAGTAGGACTATGGTGCCTTTGAAAGTCCCATGTGACACACACGTTAACTGGCAGGCACATAACTCACTCTAGGGATGGGCTGGTAAACAGATTTCATCTCGTGACAGTTTCAGGTGATTTTGTAATGGCTGCCGGGATCACTGCCTTAGAAAGGATTCTGGGGTGACATCAGGTTCCACGGGAGAAAGTGTTATAAGCAGTAAGAAACTGCTTGGGAGGAGGGTGCTGGGAACACAGCATTCCAGTAATGAGGAAAAGCTTATGATGTGATAGTTATGTTTCTGCTACTGGCTTTCATTTACATATTAGCGGTATTGTCATATTAAAAAAAATCTGTCTTAAACATTTAAAAAAGTAAGTGGTCCTACTTAAAACTTCATATAGAACATTTTTTTTTAAAGAGCATTTTGAAATGTTTAGATCGTTTTATCTTTTGCCAGTCAGAATCCAATTTCAGGCTTTCCTCAAATGCTTGATAGATTGGAACCAAAAGAGACTTAAAACAGTGGCCCAAAGTCCAAAAAATAAATTTCCTAGACTCCTTCCTTTCTCTCTCCACAGAAATGGCTCAGATCAAGCTTAGAGGTCTTTAAAGAGGACCAAGAATATGGCGCCCACTGCTAATGGGGCTGTCAATCCGATGTCTGGGATTCCATTCATCTCCAAGGGCCTGGTCCAGGCAGGGAAGGTCTTTTGATTGCCAAGAGGAAAGGCCCAGCAGGTCAGAGGCAAAGTAACCCTGTCAGCTCACATGATCACAAGTGGGACTAATTTGGACTTACACTGTGCTTTTTTTTTAAAGCAACACATTAAAAAAAAATCATAATATATTTCAGTCAACTTACAGAGAATTAACACCTGTTTACTGACTACCCAGATTAATCACAGAATTTTATAATTATGACTGAAGCTCCCTACATACTCCAACCTCAGTCATACTTTCCTCAACCTGGAAACCAGTGTAGTAAATGATCCTAAGTTCTTAACATTTTTTTCCTTAAGCAAAGGACACCATAGGATAAACTATATTATTTGAAAGTAAAATATAAAAAAAAAATATGGGCTTACTTTTTAGATGATGAATTCAATCCTGCAGGAGTAGATGGTTGTTCAGGATCCTGGTTAACAAGGCAAGTTGGAAAGGAGCAGCCATCACCTAGACTATAATTAAAATAAAAAGTTACAATTGTGTGGTAAAAGAAAGATGATCTCTGTGAGCAGGACACAGTTCCATTATGGACAAAACATGTATCTCAGACACTGGCTTCAGTACAGTATGTTTATGGAGATGGGAGTCAACTGATTTCCACTTTGATATAATAGTGGATCATAAAATAATACCTTAAAAAATAAGAGTTCTTATGCAGAAGGACAGAGTTCCTCTGTTGGATTACTTTCACTAGTCTAAACCCTGAAAAATTTCACAACAAAATACCTTGAAAAAATGGGTAGCAACCAGTACCTCTTCTCATCACCAAAAACCTGGAGCATATTTTTACCGAAACCCAAGCTGAATCCATTCTTATCTGTTCCGTGTCGAAATACTGGGCTTCTAAATGCCTCTAGGAAAGATGGCAGAGCAACCACATAAGGAAAGAGCATGTCAACTAGCAAGCGCTAAAGTTAGAAAGGAGCGGATTAAATGAAGAAACTGAAAACCCATGGCTAGCCTCCTGTGACCCTTTATATGTCTGTCAACAGCCCCACAGATGAAGACTGTCTATTCTTTTAAAACAAACTTAAAATATGACTCGCTCTATTGTAGTTTTTAAGTAACCCTTTTCTTTCTGCAGCAGCACGTGTATTGTAAAAAATGAGAAAATACAAACAAGCAAATAATTTAAAACTCTACGTCTACTAGATGGCTGAATGGACAGAGAGATAAGATAGATATAAATATGTATTTTTTAAATCAAAATGAGACTAAAGATACATTCTATAACTTTTTTCAACTAATAAATTCCATTTCCAATTTCATTAGAATTTTATGTCATCCAATCATAAATTTTCTTCTAGCTAATCAAAAAGGTACTTTAAAACTCTCTGTCTAAATCAGGATGAAATGCAGGGTCACACATCATGGCTGGTTATGCCCACGAGGTTCAGAGAGGCTGCGTGACTTTGCTCAATATCACACAAAAAGTAAACGACACGAGTGGAATTTGAACAAGGTCATCAAAGTTCTGTCCTTTATGCTACATTTTTGTCTTAAATAATGCTGAGGTGCAAAACCTAAAATGTTAGTTTTGGGATCTTCTATGTGAATAAACATAGAAGTATAATGATTTCTGTCCATAATTTGAGAAAGGAAAAATCTAACTAGCAGAGTCAAGGTAATCTGCAAAATGTGGTGATTTGCAAGATTCTTAACATTCATTACCCTAGTTTATAGCTTTTTATAAAACTTTTTAATAATTAGGACCGTATTGTCCACATGAAATCTTTTCAGTGTTCCAAGTAAAATCTACAAGTTTCTAAAATTGAAAGCTTAGTAGAAACACTTACATTTGAAAAATAATTTAATTGCTCTACAATTTGAATTGCTCTATAATTTGAAATATGATAGTTCATTTAGAAATTACTTTATTATACCAATATTTTCACTCTGCTAGTACTTTAGGTGATTAGATTTCACCTCAATATTAAAAATAAACATTCACAATTATATACAATTAATTTTCATTATTTTAATAACAGAATCTCATAACTTGAGTATCCTTTGCGATCAAAAGAAATGATAAGTCCTGGTTGCATTCTGAAACTCCTATTCTTAGTCTAGAAGACTCCATTTAGCTTAGTCTCAGCTTACTTCTCAAACTTCATAGTATATTTTTTTGTTCTTTACCTTTCTATGAATAGTTTCTCAAACAGGAATAGTTTCTCAAACATATGTAGCTCTTTTTTAAAAAAAAAAAAGAGATGAAATACAGAGAACATAAAATCGGTCACTTTGAGGTGAACATTTCAGTGGCATTTAGTAATTTATATTTTTTTGCAACCGATACCTATACCAAATTCCAAAATATTTTAATCACCTCAAAAGAAACCCTATACTAATTAAAGCAGTCATTCTTTACTCCATCTTCTTCACACCCTTTGGAAATCATCAAAATGCTTCTTTCTCCATGGATATTTCCTATAAATGGAATCATACGGCATGTAACCTTCTCTATTTGACTTCCTTTATTTAGGACATTTCTGACGTTCATACAGGTTGTAGCACTGCTTTGCTGTATCCCATCTCTGCAGGGCTTTTGAACATACTGTTTTCTCTGCCTGAGATGTTCTGGCCCTTTCCACGACTTCTTAAATACTTTCTGTTTTCATGAACTCTTTCCTGACCATTCCTTCTAGATAGGTTCCCTACTACCATCCCCAGCCCTTGATTCATAACTCAACATCCTGGTTGTTTCTTTCAAAACACTTTGTAATTAGGTTTATGTTTGGTTATTGATTTTCTGTGTTGCTCACCACTGTATATATACACAATGCTTTGCACACAATGGACAGTTTAAAAATACATTGAATGAGTGAATCTGTATTTCTCCCATCAGACAATGTGGGAAGTAAGAGTGGTTTTTAGAACTTCAGGACAGGTTAGCATTTAACCATATGGCAACTTCTGATGAATATTTAGTTTTGTATTGAAAGTTCTGTTAACTACAATAATTATATACTCACCTAATGTAGATTTATTTTTGCTGACTAGCCAACAATGATAGCCAAACAGAGAAGACAAGCTGACAGAAAACATAGCTGCAGCAAAGAATAAAAACATAATATGGAACTTGGCTTGAGTATCAGGTAGGCCATTCTATAAAGAAAGGGAGAAAATAAAACGTTTTGTCAAAGGAATGAGTATTCCCCTAATTTGATAAATTGTTTTTTTGTTTGTTTAAAATTTTTCTTAAATTTAGATATGGAGAAAGATATACAGCTTTATGTTAAAACTTCAAGGGAAAAATACATCTTTAAACTCAAATCAATGCTTACTATAACATGAATATACATATATATATGGAAAAGATATTAAAATTTTGGATATTTATTTTATATAATCAAATTCATAGAAAAATTATAATATGTGTGTAAACTATACAAGTAGGAAGCAAGATAAAACGAGCTATAACATTTTTATAATTTATAAAATTTGTTTTTAATTTACTTTCTAAAAATGTTTTGTTAACATACTCTAGATTTACAAATGTTTAAACGTTATTTTATTATAATGCCAGAAAATGAAGGCTAAGCGGCATGACTTAGCTGGTCTTCTCACTAATGTTTTACATCACTGCAAACAACAGCATCAACTACAAACACATACAACACACTGACAATAATGCTTCAAGCTACTTTAGACAATGTCAGCACAGAGAAGTTCAACACCAGCGCATAACACCTGTCTAAAATAAAGCTTAACAATACTCATGGGATGAAAAAGACCATCAAAGCACAACCAGACTGACTCTCCTCGTCTATGCGTCTAAGGAGACCTGGACTCTAGAATGTGGGCTCAGGGACACTCAGTGAAGCACCAGAGATGCTAGGATGTTTCTCCTTCTGATATTCGCTTTCAATATCCTGTGGTTATCCGTCAGATTGAGCCAGGTCACAAGACCTCACTGATACCTTTGGACAGTAGTGTTCTCACTGTGAAAGCCAGTCAATCCTTTACAAATGTATTTGTGGTTTGGAAATAAAACCATCCACAAGAATGAGGAACTGTGGGCCGTCTGCTCTCGGACATTCATGAGAGATCATTCTTCCAGATGGACACTGCAAGTACCCTCGAACACTAGGACATGCTCGTTTACCTGGGTATTTCTAGTGCTTAGCAATGTAACTGACACATACTAGGCATCAATAAATCTTTAGCCTTGAATGTGGTTCAAATCTCACATCAATGATCTAATAATTCATAAAGTCTTCCCATAATAAATGATAATTTAATGAATGTAATAAGGCAACTCTGGCAGGGATAACTGCTTTTTATATTATATGGTATTCGTGAGGACTATCTTGTGGAACTTAAAATACATAGTGTGTGTGTGTTAGTCACTCAGTCGTGTCTGACTCCTTGCGACCCCACGGACTGTAGCCCCTCTAGGCTTCTCTGTCCGTGGAATTCTCCAGGCAAGAATACTGGAGTGGGTTCCCATTTCCTTCTCCAAAATACATAGTACTAATTCTGTTTTGCTTACATTTAAAATATACAGTGCAGAAAACAAATGAGTTGCCTAAAGCATACACTTAATATCAATTCAGGACTTGACTGATATTCCAGTTCAATAATCTTTTTATACATAAAGAAGAACTTCTATTTTAAATACTAAGAAAAAAAATCTTATATAGTCACTTCTCGTTATTCGCAGTGGTGACAGTCTTTAAAGTTGCCATGAACACTGAAATTTGATTCCCGAACCATTGCTCCTGGGAAGATACAGGCTTCTGGTTCACAACATTTTTGTCAAATGATCAATGACTTTGTTCCTTGTGTTTCTCCTTATAAAACCTAATTGATACCTTATTTAATCTACATTAAATAAGAGAACTCACAGCCAACAGTACCGTAAGTCATGTCTGAAGGAAGCTTATCTATATACATGTACTTCCTCCAAGAGGCACATCACAGTCTCTTCTTTTGCTCAGAAAATTCACAGTCTCTTCTTTTGCTCAGAAAATTAGACAGCACTTCAGCACTAAGCTTGAAGACCTTTTAAACAATGAAATCACCAACAAAAAAAAAGCACAAAAATGAAAAAGACACAGCACTAAATAGACTTAAAAGCACACTCATTTACAGTATGAGAGTTCAAACAGGAAGGCAATAAGACCTCTGGTTTGATCTCAACTGGAAATGTGTACGTGGGTGACTCAGATTTTTCCTACTCTGTGTATGCTTGCAAATGACCACAAAAGCTACGCTGAGTATTGACTTTGAGGTTTAAAATAAATATTAGCAAGTAGGTGAATTCACAAACACAGAATCTGCGAATAATGAGGAATGACTATATTTAAATTAGCTCTATTCTACAAAATTAGTGTCTGGATTAAGTCACTACTGAAAGTCTATATATGTATTTTTGTATACCAAAAAAAGTCACCAAGATAATAACTTACGGTCCAAAATTTGATAAAATACTGTAAGTCTGTAGCAGCAATAAAAAGGCAGTACAGCAGAGAATAAGCCAAGAAAAGGAGAAAAAATTTATAATTTGAAAATCCAACACAATTGTTCACCCTGTTAACAAAACAAAAACATCATTTTCAGTGAGTTTAATGCTGTTACCCTAGGTACACATATGCTCAACCTTAACACAAGTATTTGATTTCCTAATATTAAAATTTATTGGCATTTCTTTAAGCATAACTCAAAGATTTCTTTTTAAAAATTATTTATTTTTTAAAGATTTTTTTTACACATATAAACATTTAAAAAATCCATTTCACTAAAAAGGAATTTCTATGTTCAAACTAGAAATCTGATATGTCACATTGCTTTAATTACTCATGACCCCTGTATTCCCTATCCAATTATGCAAATAAGCACATGCCTTAAGTATAGATCTTGTGAGAAATCTATTAACACCAAACAGATAGGAATTTTCTAAATTCTCTTCTGTGTTACCTTTGGATTTGATTTCTAACTATGATTAAGTAATTTAAAAACTTTTTAAGTTTTCCAAAATTAGATGAGATGTCTTTACAGACTACTTGCACGCTGACGGTACAGCACTGAAGCAACCAGATTACCAAAACTTCTTAAAGGGCAGGTTCAAGGAAAGAAACAGGACTGGGACCCAGACAGTCAGGTCGTCACGTACATTCGATGCTAAATAACTATGTGTCCCTGACAAAGTGCCATAATTTCTAAGGGTCTCCTTTTCCTCATCTGTCAAATCAGCACTCTGAGATCCTTTCTGAGAACCAGGTCTCTATGCTGTTTCCAAAAATGGAGATTCAGAATTCTCAGCTCTTACTCTGAAATCACTGTATTTGGAGAGGGCAGTTTAAGAACTCAAACTTTTGTATCAATAAACATAAATACAAATACAACTCATACTTTATAGTCACACTTCTTCTATCAAAGCTTACCTAAGTGGAACTGGTTGCTATCTTCATGGGTAGTGAACACATGAATTAACAATAAAAATAATAAACTCACTGCATAGAACACACAGATGTTTCTTCTTTCACCTTTGTGTGTGTGTGTGTGTGTGTGTGTGTGTGTGTGTGTGACTCAGTCATGTCCGAATCTTTGCGACCCCATGGACTGTAGCCCAGCAGGTTCCTCTGTCCATGGGATTCTCCAGGCAAGAATACTGGAGTGGGTTCCATGTCCTTCTCCAGCAAACACCTTTGTTGCTACTCAGTACTGGCATAAGATAATCGTCCTCTTTACTGACTTTGCCAATAAACTAATTGTTTCTCTTTCTCTATTGTTGAGGAGAAACAATATTCATATGAAAAATGTTTACTCAATTACACAAGATGAATACGAACTAGGTCTGCTACACATCATGTACCTAGAGTTAGCAATACCGTTGCTGCTGCTGCTGCTGCTGCTAAGTTGCTTCAGTCGTGTCTGACTCTGTGTGACCCCATAGACGGCAGCCCACCAGGCTCCCCCGTCCCTGGGATTCTCCAGGCAAGAACACTGGAGTGGGTTGCCATTTCCTTCTCCAAGCAATACTGTTACTACATGCTTAAAACTTTGGTAAGAGGATAGAGTTCATGGTAAGTGTTCTTAAAATTAAAACTTTTTTACTTTAAAAAATTCAAAGGTTAAACATTGGACTTATGGACAACCCAAAATTTGGAACAAAAATGGAAAATGTTTATATCTTCTACCTCCAAAAATATAAGGTAAAGGGGACAGCATTAGATTTAGTCATTTGGGAACGTAAGGGTATTGTGTATGACAGATTCATAAAGAAAGCAAAACTGTGGGTGCACACTGAATGAAAACAGTCGCACTGGCAGCTCGAGAGATTCCAGTGTGAGTGCGAACCAGTCACTGAGACCGTCTCTTACGACATCTGAATGAAATAATGCTAAGAAGTAATATCGCAAACAGTTCCATACAAGCTGAGTCTAAATGTGTTCTGTCACAAAAGGAGAGAGGATATCCCCATGCTCATCTGTGTTGGTTACTGGAGGAGTGAATGGGAGACAGAGGCTGGGGTGTTTAGACTGGCCACGTGGATGTCCAGACAATGACGCTTCTGTGGACAAGGGGAGCATGAGATGGGATAGGAAAGACCACTGCTCTTCCTGCCGGAATGTAAGAACCAGCTTTTGTACTAGATGACAAATAGCGCTTTTATAGAAAGGAAAATGATCTTGAATGGAGATTTTTACAACATCTAATTTAGCTTACTTTAACTTCTGCTTAGGGGCACGCTGTGATTTGCCATGTCAAAGTCAAGAAACAGAGGAGAAGGTTAGTCAATAGAGACTGCGCTTGGTAGGAACATTATACTTGAATAATAATATTTATTTTTAATAGTAACTTACTCTCTTTCTGACAAACAGCTTTTGGGTAGACATTTTAACTGCCTACTACTTTGAAGACTCAATTTGAAAAGTGCATGTACTCTGAATCTGAATGCCTTTATATAGAGAAATAAACACATTCTAGGTAAACATCCCTTACACATTCATTTAAACTCAGTTAAACAGCTCTTGGCTCTGTTTTAGGGAAACGGCTTTCTGAGTCTACACTGGAAAAAGAACATAATATTAAAAAAGGTGGAAAGAAAGTGGCTGCTGAGGTCCAAACAACTTGATATATAACTTTAAGTCCACTCTGGAACTTTTCTGAGCCTCACTTTCCTCTTGTTTAAAAATGGGACAAATAATTTCTAATAATATCTGTCATGGTTATAAGGATTACAGATTTTACAGATATATGGATATATCATCTCTAGACCTCTTTATCCTCTGAGCCACTAGGGAAGCCCCTAGACATTACAAGCACTCAATAAACTGAATCTGAAATTATTTAATTAGTGCCACCTAACCATTTGCAGACTTGTCAAGGAATATTATTAGTATAATTAACAAATTTAAAAATTACATTAAAAAGAAAAAACACTTATTTGATAGGATAGCCAATAAGGCAAAGACTACAGGATATCTATTTTAGTTTAAAAAGAAGTGTGAGGTTAGTCCCCTGCACCCCAGAGGGTATTCTGGCCACAGCAGATACACTGAAGTCATCACAAACAGGAGGCATGGTTCTCTGATTTTTCAAACACTAAAAGTTGACAGATCCTGAGCTTCAAAATCATATGCAAGACCTGTATAAAAAGGTTGCCTCACTATAAGTCTTAATAAGTAACTGTTACATTTATATAATGACTGTGAAAAAGATCTCTTATATATTGATATGGAAACATTTCCAGGTTATATTAAGTGAAGGGGGGAAAAGGCAGAGAGACTTAGGCCATAAAATTGGAAATATCAGTGGGAAAAGAACAAATAGCAAAAATAAACAAATGGGATCTAAATTAAAATTAAAAGCTTCTGCACAACAAAGGAAAATATAAGCAAAGTGAAAAGACAGCCTTCTGAATGGGAGAAAATAATAGCAAATGAAGCAACTGACAAACAACTAATCTCAAAAATATACAAGCAACTTATGCAGCTCAATTCCAGAAAAATAAACGACCCAATCAAAAAATGGGCCAAAGAACTAAATAGGCATTTCTCCACAGAAGACATACGGATGGCTAACAAACACATGAAAAGATGCTCAACATCAGTCATTATCAGAGAAATGCAAATCAAAACCACAATGAGGTACCACTTCACACCAGTCAGAATGTCTGCGATCCAAAAATCTGCAAGCAATAAATGCTGGAGAGGGTGTGGAGAAAAGGGAACCCTCCTACACTGTTGGTGGGAATGCAAACTAGTACAGCCACTATGGAGAACAGTGTGGAGATTCCTTAAAAAATTGCAAATAGAACTACCTTATGACCCAGCAATCCCACTGCTGGGCATACACACCGAGGAAACCAGAATTGAAAGAGACACATGTACCCCAATGTTCATCGCAGCACTGTTTATAATAGCCAGGACATGGAAACAAGCTAGATGTCCATCAGCAGATGAATGGATAAGAAAGCTGTGGTACATATACACAATGGAGTATTACTCAGCCATTAAAAAGAATACATTTGAATCAGTTCTGATGAGATGGATGAAACTGGAGCTGATTATACAGAGTGAAGTAAGCCAGAAAGAAAAACACCAATACAGTATACTGACACATATATATGGAATTTAGAAAGATGGCAATGACGACCCTGTATGCAAGACAGCAAAAAAGACACAGATGTGTATAACGGACTTTTGGACTCAGAGGGAGAGGGAGAGGGTGGGATGATTTGGGAGAATGGCATTGTAACATGTATACTATCATGTAAGAATCGAATTGCCAGTCTATGTCCGACACAGGATACAGCATGCTTGGGGCTGGTGCACGGTGATGACCCAGAGAGATGTTATGGGGAGGGAGGTGGGAGGGGGGTTCATGTTTGGGAATGCATGTACAAAAAAAAAAAAAAGAAAGAGAACAGAATGAATGAAATGAAGGAAAGAATGAGGACAGAAAAGAGTTACTTCTCTAAGAGAAGCATTATTTTCATAGGAGTTAGTTAGCCTTAACCTGTTATAGCAGAAAATCTAGGTGAAGAAAAGTAAAAGGCACCCTGGGGAGAGAGAAAGAATCCTGCAAACCTGGTATCCCGCTACTGTTTCTGGCAACTAAGATCACTGTTCACTATGTATGCTACCCCCACCTCTGGGGTAGCTTTGCGGGTACGTCTACCTTGCCTGAAAGTCAAAGTCACTCAGTCATGTCCAACTCTTTGTGACCCTATGAACTATACAGTCCATGGAATTCTCCAAGTCAGAATACTGGAGTGGGTAGCCTTTCCCTTCTCCAGGGGATCTTCCCAACCCAGGGATCGAACCAGGTCTCCTGCATTGCAGGTGGATTATTCATCAGCTGAGCCACCAGGGAAGCCCTACCTTGCCTAGTGCCAACCATGAAGGAAGACAAGGCTTGGAGAATGACCATGCTTAATGTCCAAATCCAACCTGACTGGCAACCTTGGTGTGGTCTCACAGGGATGTGTACACTGAGATGAAAAGTTGTAAGGTAAAAAAGCCAACCTTCATTAGTTACTTAGATCTTTCAAACAATCCTCTAGTCAGTTACCTAATTTCATGACTTATAAATTTTTTTAAAAAATTTAATGTATTCTAAGTGGAAACCGTTGTTGAAACACGTGTGTATTTACAGATCTGCTATTCTACTCCTTAACATTAAGTTCTATTTAAAACAGATTGTTAAATCTTTAGATGAATTCATTCCTTATTAGATACTTCAAGTGAAGTGTTATGTATAATTTATGTGCACATTTTGGTCCAATTTCTGTATTCTAGAATCTCTCTGTTTATGCATGTGCATACAAAGAAAACCATTTGTTCTGAGTAAATGTAAAAAAATAAGTTTTACATTGTTAACCTACTGGTGTTAAAGTTATCTCATGGAAACTCATGGAATAAAGACTCTTTCAAGCTAACTAAACAAACACTACAAACTAAACCTAAAGGGATTTCCTGGGTTAGCTAAGGCAAGATTTCATTTATAAAAAGATTTAAATAGACCAATGATTCAACTTATTATGTTACAAAGGACAGAAACTTCTTTAAGTATAGAGCCATACTCACCATGGGCAATGATGATCCATCTTCAAAATACATCTAAAAAGAAACCACACACACAAAATTCAGCATCCCACAAAAGTTTAATTCCAATATGTTATAAAATGAAATACTATTTCAAAAGAGTTGTGGCAGGTAAAATATTGCAAAATTATTTACTGATCTAAAAACTGAATAATAGCAAAAGGCCTCATCTAAAATAAACATTATAGCCAATTCTAGAGGATACAAAAATAGAACTTTCAATTCAAAATATACATGCTTTAAGATATAAATAAAATAACTCATTTTCTAAAAACACAGTATGTTAATATACAACTATTTTATGCTGAAGAAAGTACAAAATGTCAACAGATTTACAGACAGTCTGAATAAAACTTCTCTATTAACGTCCAACCGTAAGACAAGTATATGGTACTGTTTTTGTGGTATATCAAGTATGTAACATCTGACTGTCATGAAGCCAACTGAATTATCTTTATAAAAAGGAAATGAGTCATAGAAATTTTTCTTAACTAGAACTAGCCAGGAATGAGCTGCTAAAATCATGCACTTCATTCAAATCACAAAGAATCTGGGGGAACAGAGACAGCTGATCATGGCCCTTAGCCATACTCGTATTTATGCAAGTGCTGGTCATACCTCCTAAATAAAGGTCTGATAAAAGGAGAAAAGGAAATAATCTGGAAAGCAACGAGAAAAGAAACACATTTAAAAAACCCATGGGTGTGTAGACATTTTAGAAGCAAAGGGTTTTTCTTACTTATCACAGACGGAACAGTGGTGGCAGCGATCTGGTTTTATAAGTTGGCATCTGTCACAATAGCGGATTGCTAGGAACAAAAAGCTCCACTTAGCCTTAGATCTAACAGTGAATTGAATACACAGTTAAACAGCTTTTAATCATTTATCCAAATTTAAATTCTATAAAGCATAATGAATTTAAATTTGATAGAAATGACATATTTGACTGCATAAATACAAAAATGAAATGATTTGACTATAGCCTCAGTTCTCTGCAGAGATTTCCCAAGAATAGATCTTTCGGGGAAATTTTTCTAAGGCTTGCTCAACTATAAATATACTATCTAATTACAAAGTAATCACAGACTTACAAGGGGTACAACCATGTCCATTTTCATCATAGTAAACAGAATGTCTCCCTTGACTAAATCACTTCATTTCCTGGACTCTGCCAGGATGACTAGGTAAAGGATACAGCCACATTTTAGAAGTTTTTCGAGAAAGACATTTCAGAAATTTGCGAATAAATTCAACTAGCTGTTTGAATTGGGAAAGAGTCCACATCTTCCCTGTTGGGTGAGATGCAAGATGAGGAGTGAGTATTCCAAGAGGTATTTCCACCAGAGAATTTTAATTCTTGTGACTGAAGTCTGAGCCTTTCTTCTCTAAAACAGACATCAGAGACAGTTATGGATGATTGGAGATGCTCTTTCAGTACACAGGCATCTAACAGGATGCCCTCAGTCTGCCAAAATTATAGGAGATCTGTTAACTGGGCAGTACAGTAGGGCCAGCAAAACCAAAAGAGCAAACTTAAAATCTGGAAAACATACTTGCAGGAAGCAGTTATCAAGATTATATTTGCTAATCTCACAATCTCTTAAAAAAGGAAAAAATTGTTATAAACTAAGAATAAAAAGAGCTTTATTTTTCAGACAACAGGCCTAGAAGGAGTTGTTTTCAATACTGAAATAAGTTCTTAATCATCCCCTTATAACTTTCTTTTTCAGGAATTCCAGAGATGAATGGCATGGCCTGCTCATCTTCTGAATGAAGAAGTCTCACAGGGACATTCCAGGTGAAGCTCTAAAGTATCCCTGGCTCATGCCAGGTATCATAATGGGAGCAGTGTTGTCCAGAAGGAATATAACGTGAGCCACACAAGTACTGTTTTAGGAGCTATGTTAAAAGAAGTAAAAAAAAAAAAGGCGGGGGGGGGAGATTAATTTTAATAATATATTTTATTTCACCTAATACATATTTCAACATATAATTATTTTATATTAATTATAAATACATATATTTTATATTAATTATATGCAAATGAAGTGTGTGAACATCAACGGAGCCTCTCTGTTGCTTTTAAATAGCCTTTAAAACTTGTTCTGTGTTTTCCACTTATAGTCAAATTTGAAGTTGTCATAATCACAAAAGACTAGTGGTTTCCATAATGGGCAGCATGGGTTTAAAGTCACACAATTTCCATGTGAGTTTTGTTGGGCAATCGTACATTCTAAGTGGTGATTATCTCTAAAGTACACTGCGTGTGTGAGGTGAGGATGTACCTTGCAAATTAAAGTGGGTGGTAACTCAAAAATATTTTGAAATTTTTCATTTATAATCTTTTTTGTGAAAATCTTTTTGTTCACGGTCTTTCAGAAACAGAAATTTAGTCTTATAATTAAAACACACTCCATGTGCCAGATCAGATTCAACTAAAATCATCCCACTGGAATTTAAAGTAAGCCATCTGATTACCATTTTAAAAGTCCTAACAGTGGAGGGGGAATTTTAACTGTCTTTCTTGAATCTTCTGAGAATTTATTCATGTATTATTTATATAATTTAAAACTTATGTGGTAAATGCCGAAAAGGAAACATTACCAACATCTGTGTGCAAAGTGATAACCTAATTACATCACCTCTCATGGTAATCTTCCTAGTCAAAAAGTCTTTAAATATTTTTTTGTAGGAAAGGATCGATAACAAGGGAGAGCTGGAAAAGCAAATAGTCCTCATTAATAAAAATAACTAATAACATAATAGAGTTTGGAGATCCCCATAAGAAATCAGGAGATGGTTAGATCAAAAAAAGAAACACAGGACAAAAAGAAGTGAGATGAACAGTCTTAACACTTGCCTCACACACCCAAGACTGTACATGGTTGTATTTGCTCTCTATGTATAGCAGTCAATGTAACCTAGGCAGTCACTATTTTTCTCTTTCAGGTCTGGTGGAAAGACCGTGGATCAAGAATGAATGGGAAAACCCTCGATTATACTACTATCCATTTTCTTCAATTCTCTAAGACATGTAAAGTGTGTGGACATCAACTGAGCCTTTCAGTTGCTTCGGTCCATGACCTTTCTCGGGGTGAGGAAGAAGTTATCTGAACAACCCAAGGGTTTTGGCCGAGGGTGAGGTAAGAAAAAGGACCCTCATATTCCTGCCTTGGGGGCACTGTGGCCCTCCACTGCATGTCTACTCTGCATTCATGATTACCTTTACACCTCACATATTCCAGAGAGAGATTAACCACACCAACATTATCATCTGTTTATTATACTTCCTGTAATTTAATTTACTCTATGACTCTAGTCAGCTAAAAATTGATTTTAGCATGCATCCAGAGGTTTTGCACTAAAAATATAAAGACTATATTAGGAAATTCAGATTCTGTTCCAGATTGTCAAAAATACTGAGAATCATAAGGTCATCCCAGGAGATAGGCATACAATACAAGAGAAGATAGTCTTCAGTTCAGTTCAGTTGCTCAGTCGTGTCTGACTCTTTGAGACCCCATGGACTACAGCACACCAGGCCTCCCTGTCCATCACCAACTCCCGGAGTTTACTCAAACTCATGTCCATTGAGTTGGTGATGCCATCCAACCATCTTATCCTCTGTCATCCCCTTCTCCTCCCGCCTTCAATCTTTCCCAGCATCAGGGTCTTTTCCAATGAGTCAGTTCTTCGCATCAGGTGGCCAAACTTTTGGAGTTTCAGCTTCAGCATCAGTCCTTCCAGTGAATATTCAGGACTGATTTCCTTTAGGAAGGACTAGTTGGATCTCCTTGAGGTCCAAGGAACTCTCAAGATTCTTCTCTAACACCACAGTTCAAAAGCATCAATTCTTTGGTACTCAGCTTTCTTTATAGACCAACTCTCACATCCATACGTGACTACTGGAAAAACCATAGATTTGACTAGATGGACCTTTTTGGCAAAGTAATGTCTCTGCTTTTATAATATGCTGTCTAGGTTAGTCATAACTTTTCTTCCAAGGAACAAGCATCACATAATTCTCACAAGGAGATGACATAAATCCAAAGTGCAGTTGTTTTTGATGAACACTAATACTCTGTTCTGATATGACTTAGTCTTAGTTTGGTGTGTCAAGGGGTCTAGCAGAAAAAGCACTGCACTAGGAATATGGAAACTAGATTTTTGCACCTAATACTGTTACTGCCATTAAATAGTTTTGGAAACTCATGCAGTAATTTACTTTTAGGGGGGTTAAATTTCCTCCATATTAGTTTAGGCCCATCCAGTATTCTTGCCTGGAGAATCCCAGGGACAGAGGAGCCTGTTGGGCTGTTGTCTATGGGGTCACACAGAGTTGGACATGACTGACGTGACTTAGCAGCAGCAGCAGCAGGTTAAATATATATACACATATACAGAAACACATTTCTATCTTTGTGGGATAGAATCAGTGGCATATCAAATCAGGGAATCACCACTTGCTCACTGACAAGCAGTAAAAACAAACAGGAAAACATCATGTGTGGTACTTAGAGTTATATTGAATTATGATTCTAAAGTGAGTCAGAATTGAATATATACAATATAAAAATATTAATGAGATATTTTACAGTCCTTTTTTCATCCTAGGTCTTTGAAACTAGTTGTGTATTTTATACTTAGAGTACATCTCAATTTGAATGAGCCATGTTTTAAGTCTCAAAAGCCACATGGAGCTTGTGACCACCGATGTGGGCAGCACACAGCCGAAGTCACAAAGTTTCTGGGTGAGCCTTTGGTGGGAAAGCACCAGTCACCCAAGGGTGTCAGCTTTTTTTTAGTAACATATATTTTTTAAAAGTCTTTACTGAATTTGTTACAATATTGCTTCTGTTTTATGTTTTGGTTTTTTGACTGTTGAGGAATGTGGGATTTTAGCTCCCTGACAAGGGATCGAATCTGTAACCCCTGCAATGAAAGGTGCGGTCTTAATCACTGGACCACCAGGGAAGTCCCCATGCATGTCAGTTTTTAAGATAATTACTTGATTGGATAGCTGTTAAATGACCTAAAAAATTTGACCCAAGTAAATGAGATTTATTGGGTTGTATTTGTAAAAAAAAAAAAAAAAGAATTACTATAAATTTTAAAGATAAACTGTATCAATAGCTGAATTAAGTTTTGTATAATTTATATAATAAGTTTTAAACTTATGTAAAATTATCAACAATATGTTTATCACATATACTGCTCTTTTGACTTAATAGGCAGGTGTGTAAAACTTTAAAAATGAACACAACTACAAATGAAGATTTCAGCAGTTCTAACATCTTCACTGAGTCACAGCTAGGAAGGCAGAATAGAAGTCAAGTCAGTTCTGATTTGGTTGAGATCTCTATGTGATAGCATTTTCAGATTTCCATTCTGTTTTATGGGATTCTATAGAAACAGTTAATAACAATTTGAGCCATAGCAGAGTGTGTTTCAATGAGCGTTTGAGAGTTTCAAGTACAGATATGCTTTCTAACCGTCACCCCAACCCATCCTGCTAAAGCGCTCACTGTCCTCTACCTCCAGACATGGTCCTCGTGTAGATGGGGAGGTCTTTGGCTGCTCGCCGAAGGACTTCCTGATGGGCTTCTCCTCTAGGCTCTCTCTCCAGCAATTCTTTCTCTGCATAAGAGAGATGGAACTGTGGAAGAAACTTAAATATTAATCAGTGCTCACAAAGGAATAACATATTGATCGACTATACCCACAAAAAAGGTATTTATAAAATATTAACAGGACATAGCATATATATGCAAAGAGGCAATGGAGTATGAAATCTGGGAAAGTCTATTCATCCTGTGGTTTATAAATCTAGGAAAAGGGAAAAATGATAACCCTTGCTTCCTCAGATCTTTGTGAACCTGAAGAGGAAAAGAGAATGTAAAAGTGTTTTTACAAACTGTAGAGTTCTACCCAAGTATTAGTTATGTTAATAGATGAAATGGCAAAATAAATCAATTAGCTCAATGGATGCAGTTTACAATCAGTTATAATTAGAAACAAAAATAGAAACAAACACATCAAGCAAGTCTTCTCATGTAGAGGGAGTTTTAACTTAGGGATAATCATTACATGAATTCTTTAGCACTCAAAAGAAGTAGTCTTTAATTTTACTTCTTATACTGCAAATTTTGTCCCACCAATTTAAAAAAATACTTCTTTGAGAAAAATGAAAATCTGTTTGAGTTCCAACTTGATAATCACAAAAAAAATTTTTTAAGTCTGTTCAAACTCCTATAAATATGCTCTAGGAGACATGTACAAGGATATTCACAGAATCACTGTTTGAAATATAAAAAACTAAACCCAAATGTCCATCAAGGGATAATGGATAAATAACTTGGAGTATAATCCATCCAAATAACTTGAATCCCATATGGCACATAACATTCAATGAACTATCCGGTCCCATCACTTCATGGGAAATAGATGGGGAAACAGTGGAAACAGTGTCAGACTTTATTATTTTGGGCTCCAGAATCACTGCAGATGGTGACTGCAGCCATGAAATTAAAAGACACTTACTCCTTGGAAGAAAAGTTATGACCAATCTAGATAGCATATTCAAAAGCAGAGACATTACTTTGCTGACTAAGGTCCATCTAGTCAAGGCTATGGTTTTCCTGTGGTCATGTATGGATGTGAGAGTTGGACTACGAAGAAGGCTGAGTGCCGAAGAATTGATGCTTTTGAACTGTGGTGCTGGAGAAGACTTCAGAGTCCCTTGGACTGCAAGGAGATCCAACCAGTCCATTCTGAAGGAGATCAACCCTGGGATTTCTTTGGAAGGAATGATGCTAAAGCTGAAACTCCAGTACTTTGGCCACTTCATGAGAAGAGTTGACTCATTGGAAAAAACTCTGATGCTGGGAGGGATTGGGGGCAGGAGGAGAAGGGGACGACCAAGGATGAGATGGCTGGATGGCATCATGGACTCGATGGACGTGAGTCTGAGTGAACTCTGGGAGATGGTGATGGACAGGGAGGCTGGCATGCTGCGATTCATGGGGTCACAAAGAGTCGGACACGACTGAGCGACTGAACTGAACTGAACTGATAGCTGTGTACAACCAGGACTATCAACATACTGATGAACAGATATATAAACTATTATGCATGTTATTTTTAGGGATATGACAAAAATTATTCATGGGACTTGTTTGGAAACAGTTTTGAGTGATAGAAAATGTATAACATCAAACGAAACAATTATACTGTAATAGTCAAGAAAGGATAGGGTCAATCTAAGAGAAAGTATCTATTAACTTTCAATTCCTCTGCCTAGAACACTATTCCTCACATTCTCTGGATGGCTCTTTCTCATGCCATCTTCTCAAGGGACCCCCCTGATTCCCTTACTCGCACAGGGACCCTGATGATTCGTCCCTTCCCCTCGCCATATTCTCCATCAGGTCCATGTGAGCTCTGTGTGGCACGCCATAAACTGAATTTCTTTTGTTGGTTCATTTGCCCCTTGTCTCTCTCTTTTACAAGCATGTAACCCCACAAGGGGATTAAGTCTTGGCACAGAGTAAAGTCCTCTGTGAGAACTCTGGAATGGACACAGGAACAAGTACCAGCAGGCCTAAGTCAGAGTGTCGAAAGTTGAGGCAAAAGCTTTTTTATACTCTAGTCTCTAGCTTTCTATTGTCAGAACCCTGATTCTCACAATTCAGGTAGATTTGTCTCCCTTGTTCGTGTCTAAAATTAATTTAAAACCTAGCATTGAAAATTAGTAAAAGACTTAATAATAGTCAAAAGGAATAAAACCATCAACATTTTATAACATTTTCTACAGAGTTCTGGATCTTTTTAACCTTAGAAGTAAGTTCTGGTAAGTGATGGAACTGGATGGCTCCTCGGTATGTTTAATACTTTTATAAATAAACGTAACACACTGCATCTATCAGGTCCGAAAGACCAAATACCGTTTGGAAGAACTGTTACTTATCTAAGACGGATGTCAAAATACCTAACGCTATCTTGGAATGCACCAAATATGCACTCCCCTTCCTTAGAACACTTTTATGTACAAATGCGTGTCACAGATTTGAGGACAGATGACATTTGTAGAGCTCTGATGGAATGAAAGATCTCCTGGGGTGTTACCTTTGGATAACACACACAACCTCCAACCCTCCAGACTGTGGCAGTCCTTTGGCCAGTTAATGCAAGTTGTTCTGCTTTTAAGTAGTTTTATCAATTTTAGAATACTTGGAATTTACCAAAAAATTGAGAAAATGGTATAAGGTTCCCATATATCCTCTCATCAAACTGCTGATATTCCTAATATCGGGTATTAGTATGGTACATTTAGGACAATTAATGAATCATATGGATACACTGTTATTAACAACAGTTCATAGTTTGTTCAGATTTCCTTAGTTCTTACTGAATATCTTATTTCTCCGTCCCAGGGTCCTGTTGAGGATACCACTGTACATTTGTTGTTCATGTTTCCTTAAGTTCCTCTTGGCTATAACATTTTCTCAGATTTTCCTTGTTTTTGTTGAGCTTAATGATTTTGAATAGTACTGCTGAGGTATTTTATAAAGGTGCTTCTCTACTGGAATCTTTCTGATGTTTTTCAGATGATTAGACTGGGGTTACGGGTTCTGTGGAGGAAGACCACAGAAGCAAAGTGCCATTCTTATCAAGAGAACATACAATCAACATGACTTAGAACTGTTGATGGTGACTTTAATCACCTGGCTGAGGAGGTGTTTTTCAGGGTTCTCCACTGTAAAGTGAATCATTATTTCCCTACCTCATCCTGTAGTCTTTGGAAGGAACTTACTACAGGCAGCCTGCATTTTACAAAGTGGGGATTTATTCCTCCCCTCCTGAGGTCTATGGTCCATAGGGTCGCAAGAGTCAGACCCGACTGAGCAACGTCGCATGCATGCATGCACTGGTGAAGGCAGGTGGTGGTGGTTTAGTCGCTGAGTCACATCTGACTCTAGCGACCCCATGGACTATAGCCCACCAGGCTCGCCTGTCCATGGGATTTCCCAGGCAAGAACACTGGAGCAGATTGCCATTTCCTTCTCCAGGGAATCTTCCTGACCCAGGGATCAAACCCGGGTCTCCTGCATTGCAGGAGGATTCTTTATGGACTGAGCCACCTGGGAAGCCATTGAGGGCAGAGTATCTACATAAATTATTTGGAATTCTTCTGTAGAAGATATTTCGTTTTTCCACTTATTTATTCATTCAATCATTTCTGAATACTGAGAAATGCAAAGATATTTATTTTATACTTTGAGTTGTGTGTGTCTGTGTTTAGTGCCTTCAGTTGTATCTGACTCTTTGCGACCCTTGGGACTGTAATCCGCCAGGCTCCTCTGTCCACGTGGTTCTCCAGGCAAGAATACTGGAGTGGGTTGCCCGTGCCATTTTCCAGGGGATCTTCCCGGCCCAGGGATCAAACCGGTGTCTCCAGAATTTCCTGCATAGCAGGCAGATTCTTCACTGCTGAGCCACCGGTTGTAACTGAACACTATTTTATTTATTTTCCTGCTCAAAATGCTCTGGCTTTGGTCACTGTGACATTTTCAACTGGATCCTATGGCCCTTGGACATATCACCATCAATATATTTTATTTTATAGAGTATTTCTTTATTTTTTGGCATGATAAGATGCTTCTGGCTCATCTTCAAAATCTCCTGCCCTAGTTCTAGAATTAGCCATTTCCATAAGGAGTTCTTCTTCCTTTTATTGGAGAATGATATCAGAAATCAATATTTGGAATCATATACAGTTTTCAGATAAAAGGAGAGTATGATTTCAAAAGGATGTACAAACTAAGAAAAAAGCAAAATCTAATAACACACAGAAAACTCAGAGGATTGTATTTCCTTTTTTGCTAGTTGTTCCTGACTTAAGAAAAAAAGAAACATATCACCTCATCAGTACCTAAAATGTCCAAATTAAAACATAAAACATTTTTCCTATTAAATCGGAAACTTTTCTTAAGAACAGCACACAGTGTGCCAAGGCTCTGATGAAACTGGCAGCTTTGGAAATTGCTACAATCCTTTCGGGAAACAATTTGGCAAGTAACTTAAATTTCCTTTGTCTAGAAATTCTACCTCTGATAACTTACATTAAGGAAAATAACCCCAAATATGAGTAAAGCTCTATGAATAAACATATTAATAACACTATAATATGAAAAGCTGGGATCAGCCTAAAACTCCAATGTTTCAGTGAGAATATCATGTAGTTATTAAAAATGGTAATTGTACTTAAAAATAAACCAATGAAGAACTATTACATGAAAAAAATAAGAGTATGTGCCCTCTAAATACAACTAGGAAAAATAACTAGAAGAAATTCAGAATAGAAACTGGCTGAATTAGTGTGGTGGGATTTGTTTTTTTTTTTTTCTGCCTACTCTTCATTTTCAAAATATTATTTAGTATGGTTATTTTATTTTTATATTGGAAGAAAATCTTATAAATTGAAAACTTATATTCTCTCAATAGTGACTCGAAGATATTTACATTATTTCCTTCTATTTTCTCTTCTCCTATATTTAAAATCTCATTTCCAAAGGGCAGCTGAAGTCCAGGACCGTCATTTTATAAGTGAGGGTTCTCTGGCTGCTGATCAGTTAAAATACTGGCCCAAGACCTTGCATTTTATTAATGGAATAAGATTATTAACCAGCAGACAAGGACTCTTTATTTCATGACAATGGTCTCCAAACTCTTTTGATCATGTAACCCTACCCGTAAAAGAATAATTGGAGACTGTACTGCTAGTATATGCATATTTAGTCATACATATATATTATTAGCTAATATATTATGCACCTTATATATGAAATTTTTAAAAAAGGAGTTGATGTATGGCAAAACCAATATAATATTGTGAAGTAAGTAGCCTCCAATTAAAATAAATAAATTTATATTAAAAAATAAATAAATAAAATAAAATTTACCTTTTAACTTAAAAAAAAAAGTAAAATATGAATAGAGATTTTGCTAAGTTTTTCCTCTATACTCCAACTGATGTCCTGAGCACCCTTCTCTCTGAATACGGTGTCTACTCTTTTTGCTAGAGCATGGCGTAGGGACAAGAGTGCAGCTGTGAAGGTCAAAAAGACTTTGCTTTGAATGTTAGCTCTGCCATATGCTAGCAGGAGATAATGAGGAACCAGCAAAGGAGACCACGAAGGAGCTGCCCCTGTGCATAAAAATAAAATTATTTCCATGAGAAAGGAGGTAAGAAAATTCTGGAAAGAAAATAATGGCATGGTTAACAGCAAAGGACATATAATTAAGAGTTAGTAGAGTATAAAGAAAGAAGCCCAAAATCTGGGCAAGAGTCATCATTGCCAAGCCAGGGAGTCCAGCCTTTTCCCTGTGGGGTGGGCAGAGTCCCTGAGTAGCCAGAAGCACCAGAGTGAAAAAGTCAAGCCTCAGCTTCAGAATGAAGGGTGGATTTCTGCAGGATCCTCGGAATCCCAGAGTGCGGGCAAGACTGGCAGGGGTGACTGCCACAGAGAAAACTGCGATGTGTCAAGACGAGAGGGATGACTGAGCCTCCAAATTAGGGCAGTGAGGGAAAGTAAAGGGAAAGGGGCCGGAACTGAAAGAGAAGAATGAGGAAGTGGCACATTTCCAGAATGTGGGTGCTGGGGGAGAGGCACGGATGCCAAGCTTCTGGCTCGAATGACGACATGGTTGGCAGTGGCATGAACACGCGTAAGAAACAGATGAGTCATGGTTTGGGGAAGGAGAGGGTGGTGACTTCAGTCTGTGATGTGCTGTGTCTGTGGTGTCAGTGCAATGATCAAGGACTTGTGTTTGGCAGGGAGATACAGAAGTTTGAAATCCATGGGAGAGGTCAGGCTAGAAACAGATGTGGAAATTGTGTCAACACAGAGGTTATAAGCAAACCACCAGAGTGGATGAGATGATCTAGCTAAAAGTCAGTTTTCTCGTTCAAACCTACAATTCAGGCTATGATGAAGGCAAGAAAGATGATAGGAAGGGAAAAAACATGGTAGGAGGGAGGAAAAAGAGGTAGGGAAAGAAAGTGAGAAAAGAAAGGAAAAGGCTACCTCTTGGCACTCTAGACTAAGCCTGCTATGAATGCTATGCCAATATCTGTGGTTTTGTTTTTAATATCCTTTCTCAGTTCACACAGCGTATTTACTGGCCTTTTTGACCACAGCTGCATTTTAAACAGATTACTTCAGGAAATAATTCACAGTGATGCTTAGACCTCTTTCTTTCTTTTTTTTTTTTTCAGGTTAGCCTACTAAAATCACACTATTATTATTGGAGCAAAGTTTATTTCTATTCAACATCTATGTACTAGACTAAGTGTCAAGGATACAACAATAAGTAAAATATAGCCCTTTGCCTCAAGGACATTTAACCAGGATTAAGAACCCAGAAACAAAGTTAGCCAGAATGATCTTTTCAAAATGTGTATTTGAACAAATAACTTTATTTAAAACCTTCTGAGCTGAGACTGTTAGATGTTCCTCAGTATCGACTCTGTCCTTTTAACATGGTTAATGTGAAGTGAAAGTCGCTCAGTCGTGTCTGATTTCTTTGCACCGCCACAGACTATACAGTCCATGAATTCTCTGGGCCAGAATACCAGAGTGGGTAGCCTGTCCCTTCTCCAGGGGATCTTCCCAACCCAGGGATCAGACTCAGGTCTCCTGCATTGCAGGCAGATTCTTTACCAGCTGAGTCACAAGTGAAGCCCAAGAATACTAGAGTGGGTAGTCTATCCCTTCTTCAGCGGATCTTTCTGACCCAGGAATCAAACTGGGGTCTCCCGCATTGCAGATGGATTCTTTACTAACTGAGCTATCAGGGAAGCCCCATGGTTAACATGGCCACTGAGAATAAAGACCAAACTCCAGTCTTCGGTGCAACCAAATGTGGCCATGTAACCAGCTGAATTCTAAATATAAGTGGAAATGGCATCGGCAAATTTTAGAAAGTGTCCTTAAGAAAAAGACATTTACTTCTACTCCTCTTTTTCTACTTTCTTTGGTCTGCTGCCTGGAATGTAGACATGATGGCTGGAACTGAAGCAGCCATTTTAGGTCAAGAAGTAATGCTGGGAATAGATGCTATATATGTCAGAGTAACAGGAGAGGAGCCTGGGTGCCCAGCAGCTGTAGAGTAGCTACAGACTTTGAAAGCAGGAAAGATTAGGTAAGTGGTTATTTTACTATTGTTGTTTCTGGTAGCTGACAGCCAACTAATGAACCACTAATATGATGATTATAATAGAAACACGTCTACCTTCAGCTCTTTCTTTCTATCTATCAACCTATCTACCATCCATCCATCCTTATGTCTGACCCCAAAGTAGAAGTGGAACATATAACATATTTAATATTGTAAATATAATACTTATACAGTGGAAAAATATTTGCCAAGTAAAAATTCAACTATTTAACATATTAACATAAAAAAACCACTAGGCTCAATAGGTTTCAATATTAATAAAAAGACATAAAATTCATTCTTTAGACAGCAATATTTCAGATTTCCATCTTTAGCAGATAACTATACTAATATTTTAACTTACTTCTTTTGAAGGATTCATTGGTAATGTAAAGATAGTTTTCCAATACGACCAGACAAACATTGCAAAAAGTAGATGATAAGCAATCAGGCACACAACTGAAATGAGAGAAACAAAATTATCACTGTAGTATGCGAGTACACACTAAAATCATGGTATTCACAAAAGGCATGCTTGTTCTAAAATAATCAAATAATTTAATTATTTAGTTACCATCCTATGATCAGAACCCTCCCATCTGTAAACGGGTCCATCTATTGGCAAAATAGCTACAGGGACCTCTCTCAAATTATAAAAATAAGGAAGTTATGCAGGCAACTTTAAGCTATACACACAGTGTTAAACAAATGTTATAACATTCAGGCTTTAATAACTTTGCTTCACTAACAAAGAATAGCAAAAGCAAAATAAGCTATTTGCTTATTTTGCTCAGCCTGAGTCAAATCTGGTGGCCCTGTTTCAGCAACCACAGTTTTAACCAGAGATCATCTGAACAAAGAGAAAATTCCTCCAAGAGGAGCTTAAGTTTCTTATTGATCACATGTGATGATTAAGAAAAGCATTCTGAATATTCTTCTTAGATACTGCACACAAACACACTCCATGTTGTGTTTTGGTCTTGAAACCCTATGTAAATCTAAAATATTAATTTGGTACCCAGTGTATTGGAGAATACATTAATATATAACTTAATTGTGTAGAAAAAATATGTAAATTTAAAATATAGCATGTTTGGTATTTTTAAACCTTAACAGCAATTTCAGCTTTTTAAAGGACGATGATATTTCTGTTACAGAATCATTAAAACATCCAACTATTTAATAAGGCACCTAAAATCAGTGTGAGATGATCAAGGAATAGAGCCAATGGTCTTTTACATGAATTACGTAGGTGACTCAGGTACGAGGTCATACTCTGTGTGGAAACAGGAGATAGTTGATATTCCTGTATCTGGAAGCCACAAAAGTCTCTGGCACAATGACTGCCATTTCAGGCCAGAGGTCTCTGCTAAGCGTCTCAGAGAATTCAGCCTGAGATGTCTTTTTACCCCATCTTGACTTCAACATTCTCAAAGTATCATTTATTAATCAAATATAAATGAATGCTATTTATTTTCTCAAACTATCTTTAAAATTTCAGATCTAAAGCAATGATGTATCTTACCTTGTTCTCCAATGTTTTCCATGGACACTACAGAAACAGAGAAAAGAGACGGGCAATATGTTATATGAAGCTTATAGCAAACACAGGGCCTGAAAGAGACATAAGATCTTGAGTAGGTTAATAATTTAGCTCTTTCCAAGCCAACGTTCTTTAAGTATTTGTTAGACTGTTTAGAGGAGAGGTGAGCATTGTGGAAGAGGTGGGGAGGGGAGGCTGGGCCTTCAGCCAGGCCCTGCTAGGCATCCCAGCCTTGGCTCCCATGCAGGAAAGACACCCCATCAAGTGCGGCCCTGCTGAGTCTTCCTCCTTTATTGATTGGTTTCTCAGGTTTCCTTTCAACTACAGAGTTCAGATAAAGGTTCGCTAGCTCATCACACTCCCAGAGACACCGACTGCTCTTTGTAAGTTGGCAGCCACTGAGTTAGCGCTCCAGAAGGAAAAAAAAAAAAAAAAAATCATGTCCACTGTACAGATCTCTCTTGCCGGATTTCTGAAAGTACAAATTCTTATGCCCAATGGCTAACTGCTCCCTACGATATAACGAGGGGCCTGAGAAACTGCCGTCTCTGAGGGGCTGCGGTGAATACTGCAAGGTGGCAGGTAGACGAGGACTGGGACCGCAGAGCTCAAACCAGCTGGGACAAGAAACCTGACTCAGTAACCCTAGATGTTTTCTTTCTTTCTGTTTTTGTTTTTGCCATTTAAACTTTTTATTTTATATTCCAGTATAGCTGACTAACTGCTGTGATAGTTTCCGGTGGACAACAAAGGGACCCTGCCACAAATATACAAGTATCCATCCTCTCCCAGCTAGAGAAGGAAATGGCAACCTACTCCAGTATTCCTGCCTGAGAAATCCCATAGACAGAGCACAGAGGAGCCCGGCAGGCTACAGTCCCTGAGTGTGCAGGAGTTGGACATGACTTAGCGGCTAAATCACCAATCACTCTCATTCTGCCGCCAACCCCCTCCCATCCGGGCTACCATATAACATTGAGCAGAGTTCCCTGTGCTATGCTCCCCGTAGCAAACAGTAGGTCCTTGTTGTTTATCCATTAAAAAATGGCAGTGTGTAAATGTCCATTCCAAACTCCCTAACTACCCCTTTCCCTCATCCTTCCCTCTTGGCGGCGGTAAGTTCTCTAAGTCTTCTGTATTGTCCGCCTGCTTTGTTTCCCACGCGGTCTCCCTCCATTTATACTAAAGTCTTTGGGATACGGTCTGCCTTATCTCAGTAGTAGCAAGTCTAGATTTGACTTTGTTTCCTGATGCATTTTTGTTACTATTCAGCTATTAAAAGGCAGACAGGATTTTCAGCTTTTGTCCTGGAGTATAATTTCATTTGCATTAGGAACATGGGAATCAGAGGGTAATGCTGTGAGAGATTTTTAAGATTACCTGATCAGACCAACCTCCTTCCCAGGAGGGCGACAGTTCAGTCATTTCTAGAGCCAGTGGGAACCACAGTTTTGGAGAGCAGCCCATTCTCTTACTGGACTGATTTAAGAACGACTGTTAAGATCAGGGTGTGCCGAAATGAGCCTCCTGTGGATACTACCTATGATATCCAGGCTTCCAATCTGTAGCTATAAACAGAAAATCTAAAAGACAGATCTTCATATGTTCTTTTTTAGCCCCCAAAATAGACAATTTCCAGGTTTCTCACCAATCTTGATGTGGCTCCTTTAAATATTTCCTGGTCTTTCAATTTCTGCTAACATTCCTGATCTCCAGGATGGGACAGGCAGAAGAGATGATCTTTGACTTACAAATGGCCCGTAACACAAGTGTGCTTGCCCATCAGAGGCGAGAGGGAGTCAGAGGGCACTTTCTCACAGAATCCCTAAAGTGGCTGATGTAGGGCAGAGGAAGGACAGAGCTGTCTTTTCTGTCTGACCCCATGACTCCCGTCATGCATTTCTCTGTAGGCCCTGACTTCCCCTTCTTCAAAATGCTCTAAAATTGACTACAGTTCTTCCTTGGATCAAAATTCCTACCCCTGCAGCTAATCAAAGGAAATGCAAAAGCAATTTGAATCCATTTGTGCATTTATGTATGAATGACCCTTAATGACCATTCCAGAGGTTCTGGTGTTTTAAAGAAAATGTGTTTGCTAACCCATGACTCTAGTTGTCAGAACTGAAACAGTAAAACAAAATGACATTTAAAAAAAAAAGAAAAAGTATGATCAGTATGAGGTAATACGTTTTTTGTCCCAGGCTGTTAATATATTCTGGATATGCATTCAAAGATATTTTCTATCCTTCACAGCTTGCTTTTCTTTAATGTACTTCAAAATTCACAGATTTTTTTTTTCAGTTAAATGAGTTACTCGTGGATGCATGTTTATGGAAAATAATCCTGATAAAATTTATAGAGTAAAACGTGAAAGTCCAAAAAGGTTGTATCAATTATACTCCACAAAATTCTGAGCCTATCAAATTTCCTATGAATGTAAAATGTCTTTTTTGTCAACATTTTGGCCAAAGTAAAAATCACTGTTTTAGTATTCATTTCCCTGATTACTGGTGAACTTTTAAAAATAATTTTTATTAAAAAAATTAAATGATTGGTTTTTCCTATCTCTTCTGATTTTTTCTATCTCTTTTCTTTTACTTTTTGAGAGTCTTTTATATACTCTGTGAAGTAATCCCATATTTGTTACATATGTTCTAAATAAAGTTGTGTATAACTACTTTCAAATGACTTAATAAATACTAGTAAAAATAAACAATCTGCCTGCAATGCAGGAGACCTGGGTTTGATCCCTGGTTCGGGAAGATCCCCTGGAGAAGGAAATGGCAACCCACTCCAGTATTCTTGCCTGGGGAATCCCATGGACGGAGGAGCCTGATGGGCTACAGTCTATGGGGTCACAAAAAGTCAGACATGGCTGAATGACTAACACGTTCTTTAAATAGCAGTGCCAAAATGTTGAAACTGACCTATGTCACTAACATATATATGGACCACACGTGGTTGTGCTTTATTATACTGAGGAAATTGATGTTCTTGCAACCATGTTTACCTCATTATGAGGTCAATGGTTTATCTTGTAATTTTTTTCTTTTTGCTGCACCAAGCATCCCTGACCAGGGATCAAACCCAAGGCCCCCCCCTCCCCCCTCCACACTGGAAGCTTGGAGTCTTAACCACTGGACCACCTGGAAAGTCCCTGTCTTGTAATTTTCAACTTAGGGGAGGAGCTGTCAGTTTCAATATCCTTTCTTATGACAAAACCACATAGAATACAATGTATTTTCTATTTTGTTCATAAATAACCGTTTAAGGTTATTTACTCATGTTTCTAATACATATATATTAATATATAAAGACAATATATGGAAAATACAGGCTCAATTTTGGAAAAATAGATGTTAAATGTATTTTAATTATTTATATCAATGTGAGAATTAAATAACAATACTGATCATATTTATGACAGATCTTCCAAAAATAATACTGGATTTTAATGTGAATTTTGAGTTTTATCCAGTATTACTTATTTCACAGATTTCAGTTTGGTCTGTTTAAAAATTAGGCTGATACTTATTCTCCAACTGCACACATATAGAAATTTCGAATCTCTTATATATATCTTTACTCTATTTTCTAATAACCAGTTTTTGAGGTAAATGAACATAGCTATTTATATTTTTATTAAAAGAAAATGGAGACAGATGAGCTTTACTACAAGTCACAATGAGCAGCATATTAGTTATTTCTATCTGAGATTTTTGTTTTCAATTTTAAAGTTTTATGCATGTGACAAAAATATTATGACTCTGGGCTCTGCTGGATCTTATTAAAATTAGTTCCTCTTTCAAGCAAAACAACTAGCACAGAGCATCTGTCTCATAAATGTTTGCTGAATAAAAACACTGACAAACAGAAGTAAACATCATGAATTTGAATCACATAAAAGTGGAATTCCCATGCAGACCTATGAGAAACAATTCTTTCTTCTGTGGACTCAAAAATTTCAAGAACAGAGTTACTTTTTTTACCTGTCATCTTAGCACACTGTAGAAACTCAACTAGTAATCTGCAAAACCAAAAGCAATCTATCTGCAATGCCTGCTGGCCTACACCCCCAGATGTAAAGACAACACCTCATTACACAAAGGAGGGACAGAAGACCAAGTGGTCCTGATCCCCTAAAAAAGGAAAATCTTGAAGAAGGCACTGCTTTCAACTGGGCTTCAAGCAACTTTAAAAGAAGACAGAAAGGTTTTATACGTTTATAAGGTTTTTGCCTCTTAATTTTGAGTCTTCCTTAGTATCTTATTTTTTAATAGGTCAGTGTGTCAAAATGAAAAAGAACCTTACTAAGCATAACAGAACTAAAGAGCAAGGACTCCAGATGAAGACAGGCGAAGCCCTACTCCATCCCTGCCTCCTGCTAGTTTCACAGTGATCCTGTTGAACAGATATTCCATCACGACGTGAGTGTAGGAGTAACAAATGCAGTATTACTAGAGCTGCTGTGGAATTAAAAGAGGTAATAAGTATAAAGCACTTAACACAGCCTGGCACACAGTAAGCCCTCCAAATATACCAGCAATTATAATACATGAATTAATTAATGTATTAACGTGTTGATTTTGTGAATACTAACTATAAAAGATGTCATATAGGAAAAGGGCCCACAAATGAAGAAAAACTACAAAGAGACAAGTTATATTTGTACAAACCTCTGAAAGACATCCATGCAAACAGACTTTACAAAGTGAAAAAAAGGTGAAAAAGGACTTAGATTTCATATCTTGCCTTTAATCTAGATGTGTCATTTCAGAAACTTGGTAGTAGAAACAAAGATGGTGGGACTCATCCTTACAGAGGGTGACGAGGAGACACAAAAATCCTATTGCTGATGCGGCAGTCAGTCCACACGAGACCTTCGTGTGGGGACAAGACCTGTTTTGGATGTGACACCATCTGTTCAACATAACGAATAAAAACAATGACTTAAAAAAGTGCCTACATCTTATAATCATTCCAGAGAATTAGATGTCGTTTACAGTTGCCAATATGAGCACCACTGTTCTTACACTAAAATACTTCCCCTGCCCATATCTGGTGGCCACCTAAATACACAGGATAGTCACACTGTGGGACATGATTTTAATTTTCATTTCAGAAGTGTATCTGCCTAATTTTATCTTGGATTAGCCTAATTTCTTTCTGGTTTCTTAGCCTACAATGATAATACTTTGCTTTGGAGATTTCTAATTTTCCAATTAAAACTCCTCCCTGATTAATTGCAGTACAATGAGGAAACAAGACCTCTGCCTTGTTGAAAGAGCCTAAAGAATAAAAGTACTTTCTTGGCACTGGTGGTATATTGGAAGAGAGAGAGTAGGAATGATAAATTATTACCAGTGTTAGCAAGAATGTTCCTTTTGGCAAGAGTCAAATAAAAGCTTTTAAGAATTACATCTTAGAACCTGGAACCATCAAGAAACTTCAAGGCTGGTCGACTGGGCATCCAGTTGTGTCTTCCGGCTGCACTTTCTACAGCTTAACCCACTTCCTCCCTCATCAATCATTCCTCTAAGAAACAAACTGCAATGTTAGCGAAAAGGCTGACTGCTCAGCTATCAGGTTAGAACTGATGTGTGATACTTTTGTTGTAGAATTGATCCTTAAGAAATTCTTGTGTAAAAATCAAACAGGTAAAACCAAGGATGAAGAGTCAGACTGTCAGCCAAAGTAGTAACCCCTAACATACCAAAGGGTGACAAACTGCTTCTTGTTCCAAACCTGGCTTTAAGTAAACATCTTTGAAAAATACAAACCAAAAAAAAAAGATACACCTCACTTATCTCTTCTGCGTGAATTATCAAGTTACATTTAATCCAAGGGTCAGTAAACTACAGTTCTCAGTCCAAATACAGCCAGCCACCTGTTTCTATAAACAGAGTTTTATGGAACACAGACACACTCTTCATTGGCACAGGTATCTCTCTGCTGCAGTGGAGAGCTGGGTAGTCGTGACAGGCAGAGTACAGCCTGCCCAGCCGTCTATAGAGAAAGCTCTTCAACCCCTGTATGTTCGTTCTCCAGGGAAACAGAACCGCAACACTATGAGACTAGATATCAATTACAAGAAAAAAAAACTGTAAGAAACACAAACACATGGAGATTAAACAATACGTTTCTAAATAACAGGTTACTGAAGAAATCAAAAAATTCCTAAAAACGAATGACAATGAAAACACAACAACTCAAAACCTATGGGACGCAGCAAAAGCACTTCTAAGAGGGAAATGAAAGTGCAAGTCGCCCAGTTGTGTCCTACCCTTTGCGACCCCATGGACTATACAGTCCATGGAATTCTCCAGGCCAGAATACCGGAGTGGGTGGTCTTTCCCTTCTCCAGGGGTTCCTCCCAACCCAGGGATGATCCCAGCTCTCCCGCACTGTGCGCGGATTCTTTACCAGCTCAGCCACAAGGGAAGCCCTCTAAGAGAGAAGTTTATAGCAACTCAAGAAACAAGAAAAACATCGACTAGGCAACCTAACTTTATACCTAAAATGACTGGAGAAAGAAGAAGAACAACAACAAAGCTCAAAAGTAGCAGAAGGAAAGAAATCATAAAAAACAGAGCAGAACTAAATGAAAAAGAAATGAAAGAAACAATAGTAAAGATTAATAAAACTAAAAGCTGGTTCTTTGAGAAGATAAACAAAATAGACAAACTTTTAGCCAGACTCATCAAGAAAAAAAAAAAGAGAAGAATCAAATAAACAAATTTAGAAATGAAAAAGGAGAGGTTACAACAGACAATGCAGAAATACAAAGGATTATAAGAGACTATTAGGAGCAACTATATGGCAATAAAATGGATAACCTGGAAGAAATGGACAGATTTTCAGAAAAGTTCAATCTTCCAAGACTAAACCAGGAAGAAATAGAAATTATGAACAACCCAATTGCAAGCACTGAAATTGAAATTGTGATTAAAAATTCTCCCCAAAAACAAAAGCCCAGGACCAGATAGCTTCACAGCTGAATTCTATCCAACACTTAGAAAAGAGCTAATACCTAGCCTTCTGAAACTCTCAAAAAATTTCAGAGGAAGGAACACTTCCAAACTCATTCTATGAGGCCACCATCACCCTGATACTAAAACCAGACAAAGATAACACAAAAAAGAAAACTACAGGCCAATATCACTGATGAACATAGATGCAAAAATCCTCAACAAAATTCTAGCAAACAGAACTCAACAACACATTAAAAAGCTCATACACCATGATTAAGTCAGGTTTATTCCAGGGCTGCAAGGATTCTTCAATATATGCAAATCAATCAATGTGACACACCATATTAACAAATTGAAAGATAAAAATCATATGATAATCTCAATAGATACAGAAAAAGCCTTTCACAAAATTCAGCACCCATTTATGATTGAAACACTTCAAAAAATGGGCACAGAGGGAACCTACCTCAACATAGTAAAGGCCATATATGATAAGCCCACAGCAAACATTATTCTCAATATTCCCCCTAAAATCAGGAACAAGACAAGGGTGTCAACTCTCACCACTATCATTCAACATAGTTTGGGAAGTCCTAGCTATGGCAATCAGAGAAGAAAAAGAAATAAAAGGAATCCAGATTTGAAAAGAAGTAAAGCTCTCACTGTTTGCAGATGACATGATACTATACATAGAAAATCCTAAAGATACTATCAGAAAATTACTAGAGCTAATCAGTGAATCTAGCAAAGTCGCAGAATACAAAATCAATACACAGAAATTACTTGCATTCCTATATACTAACAATGAAAAATCAGAAAGAGAAATTAAGAAATCAGTTCCATTCATCATTGCAACAAAAAGAACTCAATATCTAGGAATAAACTTACCTAAGGAGATAAAAGAATGGTACATAGAACATTATAAGACACTGATGAAAGAAATCAAAGATGACATAAACATGGAGAGATATTCCATGTTCCTGGGTAGGAAGAATCAATATTGTGAAAATGACTATACTGCCAAATGCAAACTACAGATTCAATGAGACCCCTATCAAATTACCAATGGCATTTTTCACAGAAGTAGAACAAAAAATGTCACACTTCATGTGAAAACACAAAAGACCCCAAATAGCCAAAGCAGTCTTGAGAAGGGAGAATAGAGCTGGAGGAATCAACCTTCCTGACTTCGGATTCTACTACAAAGCTATAGTCATCAAGACAGTGTGGTACTGGCACAAAAACAGAAATACAGACCAATGGAACAAATAGAGAACCCCAAAATAAGCCCATGCACCTATGGGTACCTTATTTCTGACAAAGTAGGCAATATACAATGGGGCAAAGTTAGCCTCTTCAATAAGTGGTGTTGGGAAAACTGGACAGCTACATTTAAAAGAATGAAATTAAAACACTTCCTAACACCATACACAAAGATAAACTCAAAATGGATTAAAGACCTAAATGTATGCGCAAAAACTATAAAACTCTCAGAGAAAGACATAGGCAGAATACTCGATGACATAAATCAAAGCAAGATCCTCTATGAACCACATCCTAGAGTAATGGAAATAAAAATAAAAGCAAACAAGCCAACAAAGGTCCGTCTAGTCAAGGCTATGGTTTTTCCAGTGGTCATGTATGGATGTGAGAGTTGGACTATAAAGAAAGCTGAGCACCGAAGAATTGATGCTTTTGAACTGTGGTATTGGAGAAGAATCTTGAGAGTCCCTTGGACTGCAAGGAGATCCAACCAGTCCTTCCTAAAGGAAATCAGTCCTGAATATTCATTGGAAGGACTGATGCTGAAGCTGAACCTCCAATACTTTAGTCATCTGATGCAAAGAACTGACTCATTTGAAAAGACCCCGATGCTGGGAAAGATTGAAGGTGGGAGGAGAAGGGGATGACAGAAGATGAGATGGTTGGATGGCATCACCGACTCAATGGACATAAGTTTGAGAAAGGTCTGGGAGTTGGTGATTGACAGGGAAGCCTGGCGTGCTGCAGTTCATGGGGTTGCAAAGAGTTGGACATGACTGAGTGACTGAACTGAACTGAACAAGTGGGACCTAATTAAATTTAAAAGCTTTTGCACAGCAAAGGAAACTAGAAACAAGGTAAAAAGACAATCCTCAGAAGAGGAGAAAATAATAGCAAGTGAAACAACAGACAAAATATTACTTTCCAAAGTACACAAGCAGGTCATACAACTCAATACCAGAAAAACAAACAATCCACTCAAAGAGTGGGGAAAAGACCTAAATAGACATTTCTCCAAAGAAGACATACAGATGGCTAACAAACACATGAAAAGATGCTCAACATAGCTCATTATTAGAGAAATGCAAATCAAAACTGCAATGACATATCACCTCACACTGGTCAGAATGGCCCTCATTGCTGGAGAGGGTATGGAGAAAAGGGAACCCTCTTGCACTGTTGGTGGGAATGTAAACTGATTCAGCCACTATGGAAGATGGTATGGAGATTCCTTAAAAACAAACTAGGAATAAAACTACCATATGGCCCAGAAATACCACTCCTAGGCATATACACTGAGGAAACCAAAACTGAAACAGATACATGTTCATTTCAGCACTATACAATAGCTAGAACATGGAAGTAACCTAGATGTCTATCAACAGATGAATGGATTAAGAAATTGTGGTGCATACACACAATGAAATATTACTCAGCCATAAAAAAGGACTGCACTTGAGTCAGTTCTAATGAGGTGGATGAACCTAGAGCCTATTATACAGAGTGAAGTAAGTCAGAAAGAGAGAGATAAATATTGTACACTAATGCATATATATGGAATCCAGAAAGGTAGTACCAATGAATTTATTTGCAAGGCAGCAATGGAGAAACAGACATAGAGAACAGACGAATGGACATGGGGAGAGGGTGAGATGTATGGAGAGAGCAACATGGCAACTTATATTACCATATATAATGAAATAGATAGCCAATGGAAATTCCCAGTATGTCTCAGGGAACTCAAACAGGAGCTCTGTATCAACCGAGAGGGGTGGGATGGGGAGGGAGATGGGAGGGAGGTGACATTACGTACATCTATGGCTGATTTATGTTGAGGTTTGACAGAAAACAATAAAAGTATGTAAAGCAATTATGCTTCAATTAAAAAAAAATAAAATTTTTAAAAAAGAGAGAAACAGAACCAATAGGGTGTGTGTGTGTGTGTGTGCATGTGTGTGTGCGCATGCGTAAGTGTGCAGAGAGACAGGGAGGGAAGGAGGGAGGAGGGAAAGGGAGAAAGAGAAAGAGAGAGGGGAAAAGGGGTAGAGAATGAATGAATATTAATTTAAATATTGCCTTACATGGTTATGTGGCTGGCGAGTCCCAAATCTACAGAGCAGGCTGGCAAGCAGGAGAGCCTGGGACACCATTGCAATCTTGGGTCTGATAGTAGTCCAGAGGCAGAGGCACCTTTTCTTCAAGGGATCTCAGTCTTTGCTCTTAATGCCCTCGACTGATTAGATGAGGCCCACCTACATTCTAAAAGGTAACCAGCTTTACCCAAAGTCTATTGACTTAAATGTTAATCACATCTAAAAATGGCTTCACATAGCCAGGACAGGTGAGGAGTTTGGGAGAGAGTGTATACATGTATATGCTTGGCTGAGGCTCTTTGCTGTCTACCTGAAACTATTATACCATGGTTAATCAGCTATACTTCAATATAAAAATAATAATAATAAAGCAGCAACAGTTAGACTGGTCTTTAACGAAACAACTGGCCACCACAGCCTAGCCGAGTTGACACATAAAATTAATCATCACACCTTGAATCTATTATCTAATTTAATTTTGAAAATAGTCTATTAAGAAGACAGATGTTGATCTTTTGTATCAATTCTGAAGCCAAGTTTATTATTGATTATAAATAAATTGGAATTATGGCTAGCAAATGAAATGTATATATCTGCTAGACAGAAAACAACAATAAAATCCTTTGTCATACTCTAAAAACTTGACTACAAATAATCCTATTCAAATTAACTTTATATATACACCCATATGATTGCCTAGAGATGCTCTCCAATTCTATTCTCTAAGTAGCTCTAAAAATATTAGAGTCGATTCAGTTTAGATTGATTTAAATTCAATCTTGATTAAAAGTGAAGGTTCATCTCAAAGATCCATCCAGTCCTATATTTTACCAACTGATTTTTTTCAAAGTTTTGCTTTGGTGATTACACAATTGATAGTTTGCTGTCAAAAATGTTACCTATTGGTAAGTAGCACTCACCCTCCCCCACTGCTAAACTGTCAGTAACTTGAACCTAGTTCAATTGTTGGTCCGAAGTACAAACCAAACCGAAAACTTCAGATACTAAAACCTGCCTTCATAGTAGGTAAAAAAAAAAAAAAAAAAAAAGTACTTTCTCTCTTAAATTAGCAAAGAACAGTTACATAATTTTTTCCAGAACAATTTGTTTTGGGGGTATTTTCAACACAAATGTTTACTGCTGTGATCTTTTTATTTCTTTTCGTGATTTCAATTTTCTTTTTCTTGTCTTCAAATTCAAACTCACTGTTTTGGAGGACTAATTTGCTTGTATTGCATAAACACAGTACCTTTCCTCTATAAATCCACTAGGGCAGTCTCACACAGATATATCTTAGCCCCATAGATTCTGTCTGATGATGAAGAACACCAAAAGTGAAGAACCGGTTCTAGTGAGGATAACTTTACAGCCAAGCTCTATTTTTTTCTGCTGATCTTTAACTCATTTATTGCAAAACATTCACTGATTATACCATAGTTATAGCACTGAGGATAAGATGGTAAGTGAGACTACTCCTTTGCTCAAAAAGCTTAGAGTTTATGGGACCGTTTTAGTTAGAAGTTGAAACTGATGACAAAACAAAACAAGGACATTGAAACAGTAAAACAATTTCAATTAACCTAACAGAAGCAGCTCAGATTCAGAAAATTAAGATGGAAATAGGAATAGCACTACAAATGTATTTAATATCTCCTGTCCTAACAATATCTCTCCTTTGAGACCTCATGTCTCTAGCTGTCTTTCCATTTTGCTTGTCCTTTCCCAGGAAAACTTATTTTAACAATTATCCAAATGCTCGGCCTCTACCCGCTAATTTCTTGTTACTTTCTCGATCAACACCAGCCGGTTCTGCACCCCCAACATTCCACTGCTATCAGTCCCATCAAGTCCACCAATATTCTCTCTACTAAATCTCAGTACTCAAGTTACCCTAACAGAATTAATTGCTCTCTTTTGGAAAGGCTCTGTTGAGCTGACAGTGAATTCTTTGGTGAAACTGGCCAGTGAAAACCCCTTGAAGCAAGATCCTCTGTCCTTTTGGATATTTTCCAAGAAGCATTAGTTCACTTTGAATGTAACAGAGCTCAGAATTGGGGCAGTGGAAGAAATACATCAAATCATTCCCATGAATACTGGTGACACTGCTGCTAGACCACTTTAATGACAGCCCGAAGAAAAATACATTATTCACATGGATATTTCAGTTGAATTTCAACTGCATTCTTTTCTTCTTTTCTTCCTAAGACATGTTTTAAAATGTATTTTCCTTACAACAAATTTACTTACATTTTTAACTTTATCAAACTGCATTTTCCTTTGTGATCCTCACATGTCATTGTGATCTTATTGACAACGGAAGCCCCTGCCTTCCCGGCTGATAACCTCATCTCACACCACTCCCCATCTCATGCTCTGCACTTCGGCCATTCTGGCCACACAGTTTCTTAGCACAATCTGTAACTGTTTTTCAGTTGTTCCTTTTCCGTGTCCGTCACCGAGGTCTGACTCCTGGCTGTGCCTGGGGTTGATGTTTTATCTCAGCCAAATTATTTACCCTCACCTCAGCCTTACCTTAATCTTTACTCATTGGGCCGCTTTGAGAAATCAATGAGGTAATATAAGTAAAAGCACCTAGAACAGAACCTGGTACTTATGAGGAGCTCACTAGATGTTAGCTGAGTATGGAGCATAAATACAATAAATCGCTAAACAGTGAAACGTTGAGAGGAGGAGTTCCCCAAAGTTGAGTGTTAACAGTTTTATAAACAATCTGAAGAAAGCAGCACACGATGCACTTCTAGCTTGCAGGAGCGCTACCATTTTCTGCAGAGTGAAATACCAAGCAGATGGGAATAACCTGCTGGAAAAATGAGTGAAGAAGCAAAAAAAAAACAAAAAAAGCAGGTAACTTACAATGTGGGCAAATTAACATAATGAGAAAGCACTAAATCAGTGAATTTAAAAACTACATATTCTTTCTCTATTCCTTCCAGAGCTCTTCTCTCAACTTTGCCCCTACCCCCAGTCAACCAAGGCCTGTTCATGTTCTGACAGGGCTTGGCAGGCATCAGCATCTCACTGTGAGGACTGGAGGAATTGTGTGATTTGGGGAGAAGTCAAAGGTAAAGAATGTGCCTGCAGGGCAGGACACACAGGAAATGCGGGTTTGATCCCTGGGTCAGAAAGATCCTCTGCAGAAGGAAATGGCAACCCACTCCAGTATTCTTGCCTGGGAAATCCCATGGACAGAGGAGTCTGGCAGGCTACAATCCATGAGGCCACGAAGAGTCGGACACAACTGAGCGACTAACACACACACTCTGCATAAAATAGATAACTAATAAGAAACCTACTATATAGCACAGGGCACGCTACTCAATACCCTGTAATGGCCTGTACGGGAGAAAAATCTAAAAAAAGACTGATAAATGTATATGTGTAGCTGATCCATTTTGCTGAACACCTGAAACTAACACAGCACTGTAAATCAACTACACTCCAATAAAAGTTGTTAAAAAACCAAACATGTTATGATCCAAAAGGTTATTCAAGTCATGTGTTAACTGGGTGGTCAGGCTTCCATATCAGCCACCAGGAGCCTCTGTAATGCTTAATGTACCTGAAACAACATCACAAAATTATCAACGAACAATACTACAAAAATTTGCTACTTGGTGTCAAGTGAGCCTTTTAGAGTTTGCAGCATCCACACCCCTCCCTTCTACCAGGTAGACAGGAGGCTGCCCTTTTTCTCTTTTCCTACCTGCTAGGCTGTGAGAGCAGATGCCCCTCCCACCCCAAGTCTTCAGTGATGGCTCCTGTATTAGTCAGTTGGGTCAAGTACCACAGCCTGGTGACTTCTACATCAAACAGCTATTTCCTCACAGTCCTGGAGGAAACAAGTTGGAGACTGAGGTGTCAGCAGGACTGATTCCTCCTGAGGCCTCTCTCCTTAGGCTGTAGATCACCATCATCTCCCCGTATCTTCATAGAGTTTTCTTCCTGTCCATCTTTAGGTCCAAATTTCCTTTTCTTACAAGGAGACCAGTCATACTGAATTAGGGTCCACCCTAATGACCTCATTGTAACTTAATTACCTCTTTAAAGGCCTTATCTCTGAATTCTGATGTCCTGCAAGTTAAGACTTCAACGGAAGAATTTGGGGGAAGACACAATTCAGCCTGTAACACTCTCTGAAATAAGACTGCAGCCTTAGGACTCCCCTGGGGGTTCAGTGATTGAGAATCCACCTTGCAACACAAGGGACATTGGTTCGATCCCTGGATGGGAAGATTCCACGCGCCACACTATGGAGCCTGTGCTCAAGAGCCCAGGAGCCACAGCTACTGAGTCCACGTGGCCTAGAGCCTGGGCTCTGCAGCAAGAGAAGTCACCGCAGTGAGAAGCCCGAGCACCACAACGAAGAGTAGCCACCACTGGCCGCAACCACTAGAAAAGCCGGTGCAGCAATGGAGAGCCAGCACAGCCTAAAAGAATGAAGACTTCAGCCTGAGAGGGGTGAGGACTGAGTGGGGGGTGACAGGGCCTCAGGTAAGGGGCGATGGTCAAATGACAAGGGGTGAGAATAAACCAGAGGAAGGCAGTGTTTTGTTAAATGCTTACTATAGGCCAGGACTTGCACTAATTTTTTTCAAATGTTTATCTCATTGAAACCTTACAACAATCTGTAAGGAAGGTATTACTATCGTAATCTTGAAACCTGGGAAGACAGGCTCACAGAAGTACAGTAACTTTCCTAATGTCATTCAGTCATAATCTACGATGCTAGGATCTAGATGGGGCAATCCCTGGAAACCTGGGTTCAGTCCCTGGGTTGGGAAGATGCCCTGCAGAAGGAAATGGCAACCCAATCCAGTATTCTCACCTGGAGAATCCTATGGACAGAAGAGCCTGGTGGGATACAGTCCATAGGGTAGCAAAGAGTCAGACATGACTGGGCGACTGACATACATAGGATCTAAACAGCAAGTCTGCCTGGCTCCAAAACCCTCTCAAGGATTCCACCTGCCCCCTCCAGGATCTGTGACATCTGGTGAATGCTCTCCAGGCTTCTTCATCCAGGGGAGCGGTTCTTTTTCTGGTTGCTCCCACACACTGGCACCTGGGCCACTACCTGGTACTTCTGATGAGGGATGCTCTAGAGATCAGGGTTTAAGATGTCTCTTTTTGTCACACTTCTTCCATCAGCCAACTTAAATATAATCTGGAAACTGGTCATTTTACAAACTTTGGGCACAAAAAATGCAAACATTTGGTTATATTTCAGGGTTTAAGAGTTTAGCTTCCCTAAGCTTTCAATTCAAGAGCTGGGGAAGGAAGCGAGCTCCGGGTTTCCAGGACGACAGTGAGAGAGTGATGCAGGGAAGACTGGTGGATAGCATGGGGGCTTCTCATCCCCCCTTCTCAGCCGTAGATGGAAAGCTCAGTCTTGAGGTTGGCCTACCCAGATACACTCCCTGACAGGAACATCCTTCACTTGTAGCAACTGACGATGAAGAAGGATGGAACCAATAGCCATCCTGGAATGGGAATTTGTAATTCTTACTGCTAAACTTTTCCAAGTCAGAAGTTCTTCTATTTCTCTCCACATTGCTTTAGCAATTTGACCAAATCATTCCTCTTAATACCTAAGAAGCTCTATGGAAACGTCTGGCATAAACTCTTAACTTTCCCTTGTGGGCTTCCCTTGTGTCTCAGCTGGTAAGGAATCCAGTTGCAATGTGGAAAACCTGGGTTTGATCCCTGGGTTGGAAAGATCCCCTGGAGAAGGGAACAGCTACCCACTCCAGTATTCTGGCCCGGAGAATTCCGTGGACCATATAGTCCAAGGGGTCACAAAGAGTCTGACGTGACTGAGCAACTTCACGTCGAACTCTCTCAGAGGAAGGCTGGGAACACAATGAATGTCTGTACTCAACCACTGAGGATGTGCTGATCTTCTGATGTACCAGTTCTGGCCCTGAAAGGACTCACTACCACTTTCGCCTTAGCAAAGAGAAAGACAATCCCTGACTCACTGAGTGTACTAAGCAGGGCTGGTAAACAGTGAAATCTGATCTTGGGGCTGGTCCCTGGCTTAGTGTCCTTACTTCAAAGCTTACTCACTGGAATCCTCTAATCCCTCTGTCTCAATTAAAATAGAGGAGACTCCTGGTGCCAGCAAGCTCTGCAGATTTCAGTGCAAATGAATTTATTTATTCTGTCAGAATGGTATGGGTCCCTCCTCTTCAGCTCAAGTTCCTACAATGTCTGGGTCTTTTCAACTCCAGTCTCCTTCCTTTCCAATTCCAGATGCCTTTCTTTGGGTTGGCCATGGAGGCATGACCGACGCCTCTGAACCAGGCCGGCTGGTGTGGACACTACATCTTCAGACAAGGTATATAACGCGCTGTGCTCAGTCTGGTCCGACTCTTTGCTGACCCATGCACTGTAATTCACCAGGCTTCTCTGTCCATGGTTCTCTAGGCAAGAGGTCTGGAGTGGGTTGCCATTTCCTCCTCCAGGGGATCTTCCTGACCCAGGGATCGAGCCTGAGTCTCCTGCTTTGCAGGCAGATTCTTTACTGTCTGAGCCATGAGGGACCTAGCCAAGGTCTACCTGGTCCTCGAATAATGGTTGCCCACTATTGAGGGGAAAGTCAAGCAGGGATTTTAGATCCTGTAAACATCTCCCTCATTAGTCAGAACCCACATTTTAGAATTGGAGTGGCCTTAATTATTATTTTGCTCAATGTAACCACTCATCTTTCTTATATATGTGTGAATTTATTTATTGGTAATAAGCAAAAATCCCACTTGTATTTTGGATATTTCAGCATTTAAAAATACACAAATAAAAGCAGATGAAAACAATTTTTGTAGTTTATTTTTTAATGTCATTAGATCAATTTCTTACTACCTGGTCTACTCAGAGGACCAAACAATCACTTTCTGATTTATTAAGTAGAAAAATCAACATTTCTTGTTTGCTTCTCTATGGAAACAGATAACCTTCTAAAACTGTCTCCCAGGGTTCACAGCTATATGTTGAGTACCAAATCATCAAGGTACTTAGAACAGAGCACATATAACATATTGACAAATTAAACCAATATTTCTAGGTTCTTTGTAAGTTATCTGACACTTCTGTAGTACTCCAGAGAAAGGAAGTGTGCAAAGCTATAATTCCAACCTCAGTATTATGATGGTCATCAGAATAGAATTAACAGTGGCACATGTAAAGGGATAAATGAAAAGATTTAAAACAACAATAGCAGCAGCAATAATTACTACAGCAGAGCACTGCAGAATGGTTCCCTTCAGTCTAGGTCACCAAGAAGCAGTATTTTTACTTACAACTTTACTGTCATCTATTCATGAAGTAAACTTCTCACACACATAATCTTTCTTTGATCTCAGCTTGAGTTACAGTCTATATTTTTCCTCTTACTTGAAGCAAATCACAGCCCTGTCCTACACTGCATTTATCAACAGCACCAGCTCAGTCTGCCTGACAGTAATTGCAGAGATAGAACATATATCCAGTTGCTGCAAAAGCAAATTTAATATAATCATAAACTGGCAGGTCACAGATAAAAGGCACGCACAGCTGCTGCTATAAGGTGTAAGAGCACAGTAGTACACAAATACCACCTAATTATAGCCCAGATGTATTCATTAATGTAAACGGGAACTGCTACACAATTGTGCACAGAGCTGAGGAAGACAGTCATCAATATTTGGACTGAGCCTCTTCCTCTGCTCAACGTGGGAGCCGCATCTCACGTTTCCTACTTGTATCCCTCCACCAATTATATGTATTGATCTTTGTTTTCTGTTCCTAAAACCACTGTCAGTTACCCCAGATCTGGAGATGAAACAAACAGTCTGCTATTCATTCATGAATCATGTTTCCTCTCCGTGCTGTGTACAAGGATCTAGCTCATAATTAACACGGTAGGTTATTGACGCATCCACAGACACATGTAAGTTTCCCCATGGCTCCCCACCAGTTCATGTTTACCCAGTATATGTACCCTTTAAACTCGCTAATGTGTTGCTCTTTGAAAGGCTAAAATTTCTACCAGTTAGCGTTAGTGTTCTGGTTACCCAAACACTGTTGTTGAATTTTAGACTATGTACAGTCGGCCAGCAGGTCTCAACGCACACCTGATGGCCAGCATTTTCATGAGGGACACAGCCCCCAGTAAAGTCTGCTGCATGGGCGAGATGGGATCAGTCACAGTCCCACAACCACCAGCTTCACTGCAGCACTGTGAAAGAACAAGGCAGTTAAAAATTGCTCTGGTGACATTGATATGAACCTCACAGACACTTCCAGGGACCCTTAAATTTAGATATGTTTATAGGCAGCTCTGGAATCACATTTCCAACAAAAATCACCTGCTCCAGAAAAACAGTTGGTGGGCCTCAAAAAATTAGGCACACAATTACCATATAATCCAACAATTTAGGGATGCCTGTTGTCCTACAGTCCATGGGGTCACAGAGAATCGGATACAACTTAGTGACTGAACAACAAGGCATATACCCAAAGAACTGAAATCAGAGATTTGAACGTGTATCTGCAGATGGATGTTAACAGCAGCATCATACACAATAGCCCAAGGTGGAATCAACCAAAAAGTTCACCAGCAAATGAAGAGATTTTAAAAATGTGGTATATAATAAAATGCAATAGATCATTAAGAAACTCTGACACATGCTACAACGTGAATAAACCTTAAAGACATATGCTTCAGTGAAATAAACAGACAAAAAAAGACAAAACACATGATTCCATATATGTGAGGTCACTAGAACAGTCAGTTATAGAAACAGAAAGCAGAATGGGAAGGCTGGCCGACAGGGACAACAGAGAGTTACTGCTTAATGGGTACAGAGTGTCATTTGGGATGAAACAGTGCTGGAGATGGTTGACGATGACGCGTGCATAGCAATGTGAATGTACTTAATGCCGCTGAACTGCACACCTAGCATAGTGAAGTTTTATGTTGTGTATATTTTACCACAATACAAATTTTAAAAATCATCTGCTCCAGAGACTATTCTCAAACCACAAACTGAGGTAATTTCACCTGCAGATAAAGTCTCTTTCTCATCTCTGGTTATTTCCACAATGAAGAGTTTTCACTGTTTAATTTTTTCAGAAATGTGAGCTCAGAAATGGTAAGTAGAGAAAAACAAAGCTTTATTGAGATACAGATGTCTAGCTAGGCATTTCCACTGAAGTGGTTCATTCATGTGTCCTTCTAGATTCTCAGTGTTTGGGATTCAGAAGAATGTCTAGGCAAAATGACAAATTCCACGCCTCCTTGGCCTTTTACAGTCAATAGGAAATAGATGAAACTATGAATGAAAAATCTAAGGACTTCAAGGGTCTTGGATATTTTTGGATATTCACTTCATACACACATCTGTCTCAGACTGATGGCTTCAAATTAAAGTTAAATTATGTACAGCATACTCTATTCAAGAAGGCTGAGGCGAGGAAGGGGAAGTTTCAATCTTTTAGGAAGTCTTTTTTGTTTAATCTAAAATGGGTTAAACTTTTAGCATTATCAGGGGAGATTTCAGTTATCTGAAAACTTTCAAAATCGAACATAACATCTCTGGACAATGTTGGCTGACTTTGAGTGCTTCCTGAAAATGCATGTCACTTATTTCTTTAGCAATTATTTTATAAGTATATTGGGGCAAATATTTTGCATAGTCTATAACTTTTCAAATGGGTTATATAATTAATTTTGTCATCTAAACCCTTATTATAACTGATTACATTTCAATATTCAGAAAGGAAAAAAAGAGGCATTTGATTGTTACATTTGTGTATTAGTTCACTAGGGCTATAACAAAGTACCACAGCCTGGGTGCCTTAAACAACAGAAATTTATCTTCTCACAATTCTGGAGGCCAGAAATCCAAGACCAAGATTTAGCAAGTTTGGTTGCTACTGTGGCCTCTTTCCTTGGCCTGTGGACATATTTTCCCTGTGTCTTCACATGATCAGTCTGTATATGTGTGTCCAAATTTCCTCCAATCATACAGTATTAGGACTCATTCTAACAACTTAATTTTAACTTAACTACCTCCTTAAAGGCTCAGTCTCCAAACAGAGTCATGTTCTGAGGTACTGGGGGTTGGGATTTCAACATATGAGTAGGGTGCGGCGGTGACAGTACAACTTGGCCCATAGTATATTGAAAATGTAAAAACATTATGAACTTCTTTATGAACATCTGAGTGATCAAATAATAAAAAGCTGAAGCAGATAATTCTCTCATAAAGGATTCATGTTCTCCGAGGCTTGAAATGTCTACTGTGATCACAAAAGGGTCAATTAACAAGTTCAGTGAGCACCCATTCATTAAAGAGAAGTTATGTCTTGAATGTTACTCTGTGTCAGGCACCAGGCTACAATGGTAACCAGACACAGTTACTGCTCTCATGAAATTTTCTACAGGTTATCTTCAGAATATAAGAAAGTTAAGCTTGCCTAACAGAATAAAATCTTTGTAATATGGATAGAACAAACTCAGGTATCCCATCAACTCACACACTGGTATATGTTTTTCATTTTGGTAGAACTTTTGAGGTTAAATTCAGGGGGTCTTCGGAGCACAGTTAGTAATCAAACAAGAGTTTAATCTCTCACTGTTAAGTTCTCAGTCCCTATTTTACTTGCCATTTGAACATATTTGTCAACTGGGATTGCACCCTCCTCCTTGATACCCTCTCTTCCCCAGGCTCCAGGACCCCACAGCCTCTTAGTTTCCCCTACTTCACTAGTAATCCCTTCTCAGTCTTCCTTGCTGGTTCCTACGCATCTCCCAAACTCTCAATGTTGGTCATCTTTGGTTCTCATCTCTGCTTAATTTACATTCACTCCCTTGGTGGAACAAATGTATCCAAGATTAAGACTTTAAATTGATTTATATGCTGAGGACTCCTCAATTTTTCTGGTCCAGACTCTCTCCCAAATGCCAAACTCATCTGTGCAATGCTTACTCAGCGTATCTGTTCCCACGTCGCCATACCACTGCTGATCCACGGTCACCCCATCCCCAACCATCTCTGTTCCACTGTCTCTGATTTGTTCTTTCTATCATCCAACTAGAATGTAAACTCTAAGAGCCATGAACAAATATTTTTGAATGAATGAATAAATAGATAGTCAAGAAATATGGATGGTGTGAAATGCATTCAACTCTTGGATTAAAACTGCTTGCTAAAATGCAAGTTTACGGGGGCCTACAAGGATCCCTTCCAAACAACATAAAGCTCTCAGTTCCGCATATTTTATAGTGTGTTCTAGTCCTGGAATAAGCTGCATTTCATTAAAAATAGGCTCTAATTAAAACCTTGGTTAAGTCCAGCTGGTCTCTGCCCTTCATCCTTTTACATTAATGAACCTCCCTGGAGGTGCCTTGGATAATCACTACTCATAGTTAGGCATCATAAATCCCTTACTGCCTTCTTAGAACGTGTGACATGGAGTTGTCCACTGTGTAAAAAACCTGATCACAAATTAGCTCCTGCAATTCAGAGCTGGCTTAGAATTTTCATGTTTGAGGCTCATAAAACTGAAATCTTTTTCTTGGTTGGTAAATGGTACCAGGTGTCTCTCATTTAGGGCTCAGCATCAGCTGTTTCGGAGCAGGCTGTCTTTCGTATTTCCAGTGTGAATTATACAGACATCAGAGACTGTACTTCAAGTCGCACCATCTCTCACATCCTTACAGACTTGGTGAAAATCCCCACTTCAGATTCGGCCACCTACTACCTCTTTTGAGCTGACCTTTGCGCCCTCCAAAACCATCAGCAACACAATCTAGTCTGGGTTTTAAGTCACCTCATCCCAAACATACTCAAATACTGTGAAAATCCATTTTTTACATAACATGATCAACAGAGATAGAAATTTAATTTTATCTATATGTAAGAAAATAGATATGCATTACAAAGCATTCTGGTCTGCCAAATTTCATCAAGTTAAAAATCAAATAAATCTATAAAGTTCTTGGAAATACATGAAATGCTTTTTACAAGGATTATACCTATTATAATATAATCATGAAGATAAACTACCCCTTGAAACTACTGTACTCTTTGGACATTTGGTTTTAAAGGATGTAGAGAAAAAGGTTTCTTTCCTTTATTTTTGCTTGGTGTTTAATGTATTGATACACTGATCTGGACTATTCTGCTTCTCCAGGGTAGCAATGCTACTGAATAAACCCAAAGAGGTCGAAATATTTTAAGTATGGCAGGAAAGCTTAATTGACATTCCACATGAGGAGAAATTTCAGGACACCATGGAGAAAAATTGGCAAAGAAATAAAGCTCAGTCATCTATAAAAGCACTTCTCTTTCATTTGCATTTAAAAATGTAAGCAACAACATATCTAAAATGAACTGCTGTCAAGTATGCATTTCAGAGTGCAGAGAAGCACTGAGATGCAGCAGATATTTTTGCTCCAGTGTCTCCCAAATAAATATGATTTTTAACATTTCTGGCACTAATATTTATAATTCAATTTAAAAGTCATAGTCAGATGAAAAGTCAAATTAGGAAAAATGCTACACAAAGGTTTCAAATGCGATTTCATTTTGAAAGGAAAAATATCAAGCCATCATAGCTGGTGACTTTCTTGCTAACATATGCTTCTGAAGAAATCAGGTCATCTACCTCCTCCTCGCTGCCCTCATCCCAACCCTGCCCTGAAAATTCCACCCTTTTCCATTATCAGCATTTGACTGAGATAGCATTTGATTAAGATATAACAAAAGCACCCTTAAAAGAATAAGAGAAAAAATACTACAACAATTTTTAATGGACCATTAGAGAAATTAATTCAATTATATTATATTTTTATTATTAATTCTTTGTAATATATCTACATGGTAATATAAAACCATAGGTTTCCACATAGTATTAAGACTATCTTTCTAAATGATCTTTGGAAAACTGTTTTCCCAACAGAGAACATTAAGAATCTATGGCTAATCTATCACTTTGCAAGTAAGATGAGACAGTATTTCTCCAGTCATCACAAACAGTGTTGGAGTCTCAGAGGACCCACAGACTCATCACTTCCTAAGAGGGTTGAGAGCTGAGATACAACAGTCAAAATGCATGAAGTCAGCAGTATAAATCACAACATGTAAGCCATGATTCATAATTTTCCATCAAGATGAAAAAGAAAAACACATGAGACAAACAAAAACCACTGAGAATTTTCTCACTGAGAACTCCTCATCCATACTAATCTCTGGAATATTTGTCTTGTTTGTTTTTTGTCTCCCTGGCACTTCTCCCCATCATGAAGGCCAAAGAGATCCAGCACCTTGCTCTTGCTAAATAAACCCTGTCGCCTGGGATGTGGGCTCAACAGCAGCCCAGGTGGCTGATGCTCCCAGAAGCATCTTTACTGAGTCACAGGAGCAGGGTGGCTGCAGGGCGCGGGCACGGCCAGCCATGAGGGCAGCAGCTCCTCCAAAGGCATGATGTCCACTCCAGCTCAGCCACCTTCTCTTGGTTTCTGCTTTATTTTCTAAGCTGGGTTCTCCAGCCTTCCCGTGGACTCAATCAGTTGTATTCGAGAAGTTCTCTGCCTACTCACATTCACTCAGCAAGTCACAGGTCCTGAGCTGGGAGCAGAGTGAAAGATGCCCAGGCATCAGGGAAGAAATGAAGCAGCAGAAACAGCCCCACAGGGCACAGCTGAGGCAAAAATCACTGCTCGTAATCTTGCTCTGAGATACTTCTATGTGCAAGGTTGTTAATGAGTAGACAGCCCCATTACTAGTGATACGCTCTCACTTCCCTGGTGGTCCACTGGGTAAGAATCCACCTGCCAGTGCAGGGGTCACTGGTTCAATCCCTGGTCCCGGAAGATCCCACATGGGGTTAGCAACTAAATCCTTGAGCTGCAACTACTGAAGCCCGGGAGCCTTAGAGCCTGGGAGACGCAACAAGAGAGGCCACTGCAGTGAGACGCCCATGTAACACAACTAGAGAGGAGCCCCCGATCCCCACAACGAGAGAAAGGGCGCAGCAACGAAGACCCAGCACAGCCAAAAATAGATAAATAAAATCTTTAAAAAAAATTAGTGACATGCTCTCCATCAGCTCTTTTTACCTACTGATCACTCTCATTTAACCTTGGTCCAGCAACCGGCTCCCAGAAGAGGGATGTTCTGTTTTCCATTTTTGCTTTCCTGCCCCTGAGCTGTGGGAGCAGCATTTTGAAAGTTAACCACCCTTCTCCTTATGCCCAAGCTGGACAGAAAGGCTTCAGTTTTGCCTTGTGTTTCCAGAAGCAATCTCCCCCCTTAACTATTAGGAAAAGATCTCTGTTCAGTTCTCCTCTAAACCATCTCTGTGGGGAAAAAGTGCCTGGCACGTAACAAAGGGTTCAATAGATGCTTTTGAATGAATCCCACCCCACTGCCTCTCTGAGGTTGGCCTCTTTCTAACCTTGTGGAAATGCACCTTCTCTAGAGACAATTAACTTGACTTAAGAAACCATCCCTCCAGCTTCTGGCTTAATTACTGGAAACACTCGAGCAAGTATTTAATTTGATGGCATGCACGACATTCTCAGTAAGCATATGAAAGCAAACTTTTTTCCCAACAAACTTTACATTGTTTTGACTTCTAAACCCTCTTCTCTCATCTATTTACAGGATACAATTCCATGTTTTCATAAAATTTACCGACATTAATTCATTCAACTTTTATTATTTGTTGTCTCTAATAGGATTTAATAGCAAATAGTAATGCTGCATTGTCTAATATACAAATTAAAAGTAGTTTTCTGACACACTAAATGGAATCAAGAAAGCATTAAGCAGAGTCTTTTAAAGTCAAACGGTACATAGGTTAAGAATCTGTAATCTATTTCATACATTTGAATTTTAGATTTGAAGTAATGTTGAGTTCTTATCCCTCTATTTAGATATTTTAAAAATCTTTAAAATATTTGATAATATCAAGAAAAGTTACAGAACTAATACATTTCACATCATTACTGTCAACAAGAAATAATTTCTAATTATGCATTAAATATTTTGTACCTGTAAGTCTTCTATGGATGTCACTGTCCATGTCACTAAAAATGATTTAAATAATTATATATAGTAACATTTGTATTCTCAAGATCATTTGTCTGTGCTTTTGTTCTTAAAAAGCTCTAATGTCCTGCATAAGTTTTTAAAATGATAGTTTACCAATAACAGAAACAGTTCTTCCTCTGTGGAGCTCAAATTCATTTCCTGATGGAAAACAACTTAGACTCCCATGCAGTTTCCATCCTTGAATGTGTCATGACCTTAAGTTAATGGTAGCTCACCACAGAATCCATGGTGAGGATTTGTATGTTTAATCCTTAAAGATATCCTCAAAAGAGGGAAAACATAATTTTCTATCTCCCAGAATGACCCCTAAATATGTAGACTAATTCTTTTAATTCCTGAACATCTTCAATAATCACGGTGTAATATGAGGTTGCAATCATTTCTGAGAGGTGTTCATTAATAAAGACTGCACAATCACAAAATTCTAAAAGTCTAACTTTTAACATACTCCAGGGTCAGTAATATATTGCTCAAGGGCCCAGTCTGACCTGCTATTTTAATAAATAAAGTTTTATTGGAACACAGTCAGACCCATTTGCTAAATTAGCTAAAGTTGCTTCTGTACTACAACAGCAGTGTTGTAACTATCTAGCCCAAATTATAAACCCTCTTAAAATTCTGAAATCCCTGTGTAAAGCTTACTTTTAATGAGTTGTTAACTCATTAAACAACAGCCATAAAGTTTAACAAATTTGCTAAGGGACTTCATTGGGCTAGAGAGATTTGGCAAGAAGTTTGCAAGGAAAAGGAGACATTTTAACATTTGCAGCACAGCAGCTGAAGTCACATTGGTTAATTTGGAAAAAGGACACAGAACTGGTAGCAACTCTGAGACATTTAACATCTTCATCTACAAATCCCAAAGGGAGTTGGCCTAAATGATTTTTAAATTTTTCAATCTTCCTGATTCCTTGAAATGACTTCAGTAAGCCCACACGCAAACTCGGAACCCTATGAGCACACAACTCAATAACAAATATTTCCTGGCACCCACCGAAGGTCAAGGCAGGGAAGGAAAACATTTTAGAAAAGTGGAAACCAAAATGATTACAGAAAGGTATCTGGAGCTTTACTGTGTGATTCTTGAAACTCTCCTGTAACTTTGAAAAAGTGAAAGTCACTCAATCGTGTCTGACTCTGCAACTCCACAGACTATACAGTCCATGGAATTCTGCAGGCCAGAATACTGGAGTGGGTAGCCTTTCCTTCTCCAGGGGATCTTCTCAATCCAGGGATCAAACTCTGGTCTCTTGCATTGCAGGTGGATTCTTTACCAGCTAAGCCACAAGGATAGCTCAAGAATAGTGGGGTGGGTAGCCTATTCTTGCTCCTGCGGATCTTCCCAACCCAGGAATCGAACCAGCATCTTCTCCATTGCAGGCAGATTCTTTACCAACAGAGCTATCAGGGAAGCCCATAACTTTGAAATTATTATCAAATAAAAAATATAAAAATGGTTGAAGCAATTTTACATGTTCTCACTTAAAAGAGGGAAACTTCAGTTACCATATTCAACTTTGTTGAATGGCCATAATGGATCTGGAAAACACATCACCCATGCTCAGTATGTTCCCTGAAGCAAGCATGCCTGCAGACTACCCTCATCCCCTCTATCCTGCATCCTAAACACCCACCTTATAAATGTAACCCTTAAATTTATTAATATCGTACTATATGGAAAATGAACTAACTAGAAACTAAAAGGACCAAATGACAGATAAGACATTAAAGAAGCTGGAGAGGGGAGAGTAGTGGGCGGCAGAAGGAAGGCAGAGAAGAAACCAGTTCATCAATAAACTAGATAAACGCGTTCTGAATGATCACAAATATTAGCAGCTCTGTTTTAGCTCTTCTCTGGTGGAACAGGAAGGAAACTTACCCCAAGTACTTGACTCTCATACAATGTATGTACGCCCCTTGTATTTTTTATGTACACATATTCCAAAAAGAGATGGGAGTTTATTTTTCTAAAATCCAAACAGTAAGCAAACATTATGCTAATTGAAAAGTGCCTAGAGAGCCACACACATCCAGGTTGTTAAATATAGAAACCCACTGTAATGAGAACCATTATCTCTGGTTTCCAAGGATACCAGGGTAAGCACTACTCCTAAACTGCAGTTAATTCAGCAAAGGGCACAAAGTCATTTATATTCAGGGTCATCCCAGCTGCCAGCAGATGCAGAAGGAAGGCTAAACCGCCCTCTTTTTCTATTCTGTTCATCACCAGCTCCAGTTGCCAACCCCCACCCTCTGGTCCCAACCCTAGCCAATGATTTCTGGGTGAAATCTGGAGAATCAGCTTGTAAACAGCGACTTCCGAGAGAAAAAGGATCTACAAAGGGCAGGGCAGTCAGAGATGTGAACAATGCTGGGGGTGGGGGTGGGTAGGGAAGGCTGGCATTCCTCGTTGTTTGTGAAAAGGACTGAAGCCTAGTTTTGTGTGCCCGCCACACTAGGGGCCCTCTTTCCTGGTGCTTATGAGAGATATGACTTAGCAAGGAAACCACCACCATCATCTTCAGGGAATTGCACAGCTAATTTCAAACCCCACCCCCCCAACCAAAACTATTCAAGCTTTTAGAGGTTATCACTCTTAAACTGTCATAGTTTCGAGAATTAAGTTTATTTTCAATTTGCTCTTCTAGACTCTGGGCTTCCCAGATGGCACCAGTGATGAACAACCTGCCTGCAAGAGACAAAGGTTTGATCCCTGGGTCAGGAGACAGATTTTTGGGTGGGGAAGATCCCCTGGAGAAGGAAATGGCAACACACTTCAGTATTCTTGCCTGGAGAACTCCATGGACAGAGGAGCTTGGCAGGTTATAGTTTATGGGGCAAAAAGAGTCAGACATGACTGAGCATGCACGCACTCTAGACTCTAGGATCTAGCTAGACCTTTCATAGGGTTACTTACAACCTGTTTCTATGGCTTTAGTATAAAAACTACTTTCTGACAACTTCAGAGATACTGCCTCTAAATCATTTTGTTGTTGCTTATTCAAGGCTATTTATTGATCACTTTCAACATGACAGGCATTGTACCAGGCTAGGGAGGCAGTGAGATAAACGATATCAGACTTCACTTTCCATGATCATGGAAAGGATCAGTAACAGACCATGTCACTTAGTTTAAAAAGAGGCATTTGGGACGTCCCCAGTGGTCCAGTAGTTAAGACTCTGCCGTTCCAATGCAAGGGGCATGGGTTCAATCCCTGATCAGGGAACTAAGATCCCATATGACCCCAGTACAATCAAGAAATTAAAATAAATAAGAATAGCAAAATAATTTAAAAATAATTTTAAAAAATAAAAATAGAGGCATTCCTCCCTTAGTCAAATACTTACTAAAATACTGGTGTGGGGTTTCATGGATACTTTAGATTTATCTTAAACTTATAGAAAGTGAAAGTGAAGTCACTCAGTCGTGTCCGACTGTTTGTGATCCCATGGACTGAAGTCCATGGGATTTTCCAGGCAAGAATACTGGAGTGGGTCGCCATTTCCTTCTTCAAAACTTATAGAAAGTACATACAAATTTTAAAAAGTATATGTAAAAAAACTTACAGAAAAAAAAGTATATATATATACTTTTTCTGTAAGTTTTTTTACATATATATATATATAGGCTTCCCAGGTGGTGCAGTGGTAAGAATCCACCTGCCAATGCAAGAGACGCAAGAGACTCAGGTCCAATCCCTGGGTGGGGAAGCTCCCCTGAAGCAGGAAATGGCAATCCACTCCAGTATTCTTGCCTGGGAAATCCCATGGAGAAGGAGCCTCGTGGGCTGCAGTCCATGAGGCTGCAGAGTCAGACATGACTGAGCATATACATACATACACACCTATATAAAATTAATATCCAGATAAAACAGCAATCTTCCATTTTCTTCCTCCCCCAATACCTGTCCATTCAACACAGCAAGACCATGCAGAACTCAGCTGGGGCAGAAGTAACCGGAAGGGTCAAAAAGCTCTCTCTGCCTTCATGTGTTTCCTCTTGATGGACATGAGACTGCATCAGGCTAAGCTTCTTAGCTTAATGTGATAAGAAAGGTGAATCAGTTTGCCTGTTTTGATAATTGAGGCCTTTTGAGACTCCCCTCTTTTGTGTCAATTCCATTAATTGGAGCTGCTCACTGCATCCAAGAGAGAGAACAAATGAAATACAACAAAGGTTTCTAATAGTTATGTAACATTTACAGTATCCCTCAACAAGGCAGGTCCTTTAAAAACGGTTAATACAAAAAGTACAACATGGTTCTGAAAACTTTCTTGCTGTACATTTTAGGTAACTTGAATACTACGTACTTAGTTGAGCTGTCCTGATTTCAGCACACAATTCTTAAAAAAAAAAAAAAAAGCTCGCTTTTTTGGGGGTACTGAAATATTGTTTCTTAATCCAATAAACAAAGTAATAATATCAAATCTTAAAACTATACAAAATGGAAAATCAGTCTCAATCTCTTTAAAGTTAGTCATTATTTTGGTGTATTATTCTGACACTTGATATTTCTCACAAGGGGCAACATTTTGAGGTAAGACGGCTTCGGAGAAGATTCCATCTGAATCAGGCAGCTTGCAAAACGCTTAAGTTGAGCAGGCCACTCTTTAACCTTTCTCCTGGTCTCACCAGAAGCTAGTGCTCTGGAGGATGAAAACACAAAACACAAGTCACTGGCAGAAACGTCATCGTCTGGCTTATCCTTTTCTGACAACACATGAGCCTTCACAAAACCTCTAACGGAAGCCTGCTTACATTAAGGAACAGAACTGTATTCCCTAGCTGTGCATAATCAACTTTTTGTTTCCTTCTCATCTTCAGCACTGACAGCACCCTAATCCACCAATTCGGGAGCCTAAAACTTGGACTTGAGCCACTTGGCTCCCTGGATGAAAAAACAAAACAAAACAGCGGAAGGGTCGCCTCTTCTTTTCTTTCTATTATCCTGACACCTAAATTCCGGTCTTGCGTATCGCGTAGATCTCTGAAAACACTTTCTAGTAGCTCACCTCGTCCCCCGCTCCATCCTCCTCCCTCCACATCTTCGTAGCTAGAAAGTGTCCAATTGACAATGTTCCAACCGTAAAGGCAGCAAAAACGGCCCTTCGTGCTGTCACAAATGTCTAAAAAGTGGATTAGGGACCACCAGGGAGGGACAGCTCGGACACCCGTGGCCCCCGTCCTCCGCGCGGGGCTGGCGCAGCTCGGCTCCCGGCCCAGCCCGGAGCCCTCTGGGGCCCAGCGCAGCCTCCCCGGACCTCCCCGCTCGGCTGGGCGCCGGGGGTCCCCCGCTCTCCCGGATACCGGCCAGACGAGGGAGGGGGTGTGGCTGGGCTGCGAGCGCGCCGGGGTGGGGGTGACACCGTCACCGGAGAGTTGTCTGGGGAAGGCGACCGTACTGGGAGTGGAAGGAGACTGCCCCGAGGCTGTTTTCGGCCGCGGCGCCGGAGGAGCCGCATCCAGTTGGTGGCGCCCGGGGCGCTCGGGGGTCCGGGGTGGGTGGGGAGAGCCGGGGCGCGGCGCCGGGCGCTCGGGGTCCCCGCGTCCCGGGACTGTCAGGTGGGAGGCGCGGGGGCCAGGGGCGCGCGGGGCGGCGGGGCGGGCCGGGCGCTCACTCACCGATGCACAGCTGGATGGCGTAGGCGTAGTAGGACCAGCCGAGCAGGAGGCTGATGAACACCACCGGGATCCAGTAGAGCACCCGCCGGCACCGCCGCCTCACGCTGCCCGGACCCGAGGGCGCCATCTTCCAGCCGCATCCACCTGCCCAGCTCCGCTGCCGCCGCCGCCGCCCGCGGGCCTGGCTCCGGGGCGGGCTGGCCGCGCCCGGCGGCCCCGGCGGGACGGGCCCCGGGGCGGCGGCCGGGTGCGCCGCGGCCACTGCCGCCGCCGTGGCGCTAAGTCCCCATCCCGCAGCCCCGAGCCGGCGCCGCGGACTCCCCGCTCCTCAGCGCGGCGGAGGCGGTGGCTGCGAGAGGAGGGCGCGGAGGCGGCGGCCGGGAGGAGCGGACGACAAGCGGGAGGAGGAGGAGGCGGCGGCGGTGGGAGCCTCCGCCCCGCCTCCGCGCGGCCCGCCCGCCCCCCGGCGTCCCCTCCAGGCCGCCCGCCCGGCGAGGCCCGCGGCGCCCTCCGGCGTGCGCTCGGGGCACTGCCTCCGGTGCCTGCCGCGCCCCAGGCCCTCGCGCCCTCGCCGCGGGGCACCTTACGGGCATCCGAGCGGGGAGAGAAGGTTCCCACCTTGGCCCTTCCATCCCCGCCCTTCGCCCCGGGTCCCTGGACCCCAACGAACCGGCCCCGCGCGGGGCGAGGACACTGGGCGGCGGCGCGGGGCGCGGAGACGCGCCGGGGAGGGGCCGCCGCGGGAGCCGCCGGCGCGGACCCGATCCCCTCGCTGGCCCAGCACGGAGCGGGCGAGATGCCACCCCTGGGGGGCGCGACACCGCGAAGTCCTCAGGCGCCCATCCAAGGTCCCCGCCTCCCGCTTCTCAGAAAGGGTCGCTTCAGCTTGCGGGTCCTGGTAAACGGGGGGCAGCGAGGGCCGGGCTGGCGCGTTACGGCCCCGGCGCCTCCGTTCCCCGAGGCTTTTGGGGGGACGTGGGGGTGCACCGTGAGTGAGGAGGGAGCACCTTGGGTTGGGCATCCAGAGACCCTGGAGTCAGAAACACCAGTTATCTGCTCTGAGAATCTGAACTCTTTCAAGTCACTTTGTGACTGTTAGAGTAAACATTCCCACCGCCCACTCCCGAAAGTCCGGGGGTTCCTTCTGTGTACTCTTTCCCCAGCCGGCTCCTCACTACAGTGTTTTCTTTTGTGATGGCAATTCTAAACATAGCATATAGCTGGTTGTAAAGCCATTGCTAAAAATCTTGAAAGAATCCTGAATGTAGTGAGACCGACGCCCAGGCTTTAAGGTTGATGAAACGGAAAAGACACGAATGCTTCTGAAATTGTTTTCTTTTTCCCTTCATCTGATTATGAACGAATCCGACTACAACTGGAAACCACCCCCCCCGCCCCCCCCCCCCGCCTTCAGTCAATATAGTGTCTCTAAATTATGTGCATAATCACTATATATAATGCGTGCGGTTTTAACAATTAATGAATATATGTGTATACACCACACAGCAACCATACTGGATGAAATTACTTCGTATTCATTTGTAGAATGAATGAACAATAAAAAGAAGTGCCTATTTACATAAAGAAATTTAAGGTCTTATATCTGCGATTATCTTTCTGTGACTGGATTAAACAGCAAGCTAATCTCCCCTCCTGAAATAGCTATTATGTTAAACACACACACCAACTCTCTTTGCACTTCTATTTTAAAATGCATAGAAACTGCCGTCAACTTTCTGTCAGACTTTGAATTATTGAAATGAGATGACTTCTATCCCAGTGAATCACTTTATGTTGGTAGAAGGCCTTATACCATTGCACAGTAACGAATATAAAAACGTAACTTTTTTGGAATCCTTAACCTGAAAACTTGTGGATATCAAACTCATGTTCCCAGTCAGAAGACTCTAAAAGCAAGAAAGTCCCTACTAGGGCTGAGATACCTCCATAAAGATGAGAAAGTCAGCCTTGAAGGTCACTGATGAATTCTAAGGAATAAGAGGTAAGGGATCAATTTTCCCATGCTAGAAACAGTGGAAGAAAGTGCCAAGTGTGCGTCTTTAGGTATCAGATGCTATAGTGTCCTCTGCTGCTTCTCTTCAGGCAGTCTTACAGGGTTTTGTGGTCAGAAATGGAGAGTATTCTACAGCTTCCACATCTTTTACCCTTTCGGAAGAATATGCAGGAGAATTTGAAGGAGGCTGTGCTGTGCTTAGTCACTCAGTTGTGTCTGACTCTTTGTGACCCTATGGACTGTAGTCCGCCAGGCTCCTCTGTCCATGGGATTCTCCAGGCCAGAATACTGGAGTAGGTTGCCATGCCCTCCTCCAGGGGATCTTCCCAACCCAGGGATCCAACCCAGGTCTCCCGCATTTCAGGCAGATTCTTTACCATCTGAGCCATTTGGAGGAGGCTACATTTTCTTAAAGGAAATCAACCCTGAATATTCATTGGAAGGGCTGATGCTGAAGCTGAAACTCTAGTATTTTGGTCACCTGATGTGAATAGCCAACTCATAGAAAAAGTACCTGATGTTGGGAAAGATTGAGGGCAGGAGGAGAAGAGGGTGTCAAAGGATGAGATGGCTGGATGGAATCACTGATGCAATGGACATGAACTTGGGCAAATTCTGGGAGATGGTGAGGGACTTGGAGGCCTGGCACAGGGAGGCTTGGAGTCCATGGGTTCCCAAAAAGTGAGATGTGAATGAGCACACAAAATGTAATTTATAACATTTGCGGAATAATTGCAACCTATTTTGAATCGTCAGTGAGTTCTCCAATGGTATCAGTTCAGTTCAGTTCAGTCGCTCAGTCATGTCCGATTCTTTGCAGCCCCCATGAATCGCAGCACTTTAGGCTTCCCTGTCCATCACCAACTCCTGGAGTCCACCCAAACCCATGTCCATCGAGTTGATGATGCCATCCAACTATCTCATCATCTGTCATTCCATTCTCCTGCCCTCAATCTTTCCCAGCATCAGGGTCTTTTCCAATGAGTCAGCTCTTCGCATCAGGTGGCCGAAGTATTGGAGTTTCAGCTTCAACATCAGTCCTTCCAATGAACACCCAGGACTGGTCTTCTTTAGGATGGACTGGTTGGATCTCCTTGCAGTCCAAGGGACTCTCAAGAGTCTTCTCCAACACCACAGTTCAAAAGCATCAATTCTTCGGCGCTCAGCTTTCTTTATAGTCCAGCTCTCACATCCATACATGACTACTGGAAAAATCATAGCCTTTACTAGACAGACCTTGTTGACAAAGTAATATCTCTGCTTTTCAATATGCTACCTAGGTTGGTCATAACTTTCCTTCCAGGGAGTAAGCATCTTTTAATGTCATGGCTGCAATCACCATCTGCAGTGATTTTGGAGCCCCCAAAAATAAAGTCAGCCACTGTTTCCACTGTTTCCCCATCTATCTGCCATGAAGTGATGGGGCCAGATGCCATGATCTTAGTTTTCTGAATGTATCACTCTTACCTAAAAAAGAAAATCTAGTTCATGAATACTTGTTTCTAAAGCCACACAAAGACAGGATTTAGCTCTGCCTGGGCACCTCCCGGTGGCTCAGTGGTTAAGAATCCCCCTGCCAATGCAGGAGATGAGACGCAGGTCCAATCCCTGAGGCAGAAGTTACCTCTGAGAAGGAAATGGCAACCCACTCCAGTATTCTTGCCCGGAAAATCCCATGGACAGAGGAGCCTGGTGGGCTACATACAGTCCATGGGGTCACAAAAAGTGGGACATGATTTAGCAACTAAACAACGACCAGGCACAGATGTAAGCTCTTTGGTGAGTGGTCAGCCTCTAGATAATAGTCTCTGATGAGAATGAGGAGGATAACTTAGTCTTTAGGACCAGAGAGCACCCCTGCCACTTTTTTTTTTCTTCTTCTTTATTTAGAGCTGTGCATCAATGGGAAAACAATCTGAAGGTCATCAACAGTTATGAAGAAACTTCACTGGAGACTTACTCCTGAGAGAAGTACAGAAGGTTCAACTCACCAATTTTAGATATTCACTAATTATATCAAGTTATGAATTCCATGTAATAATTTTGATAAAACTGCTATTGCCATTTATGAAAAGGCAAGTCAACCATGGCAAAGGAGAGAATAACACAAAAGGAAAGAAGAAGGGGATGGCCTGGGAAGCAGGAGGGCAGGAGAGAGTCCCTAAGAACTGTAGCTCTATCCTTACCAGGCCTCTCTGTCTCCACACTCCACCCACTTAGTAGTTTATGGAAGTCATTTGCTTTTCAAAAACTCCTATTATGACACCCTGCCCAAAAGAAAACAATTTTTTTTGTCTCCTCCAGTCAAGATCTAATTGGAAACAATTCCCAGATTCTTCAGTCCCCAAACTTCAAATCCATCTTGCCATCCTGGTTAATACTCCAAATCTTCCTCCTGCTTCCAGATCCAGATTAAAATATTTGCTTATTGCCTTTCATAGTATGAATCAAAAACAGCCTGAACCAAGCCCAAGCCCTGAACCCAGGCTGTCTCTAGGGAGCATGGACCTCCGCTCCTGCTGCCTATCACAACCTCATCTCATCTTTCAGCCAAACCACCTAGAGCAGTGTGAAAACAATACTGATAGATCCTCTTTCATTGTTTTCTTAAACGAAGCTTATCACTCTTTGGGGGGGGAAAAATCCCTTTAGAAGTCAGAGAACTATGACATCAGTGACTCCAGTGATAATTTGCACTTTTGTAATAGTAGCCAAGATATTCTCTGTGGGATGTTAATAGCATGCCCAAACCATGTGTCGTCTCCGGACACAAGTAACACAAAAGCAGTCTTAGAAAGGGAACTTGGTGTAGGCAATGCGGTTCAAAGTGCTGCTCAGATACTCTTTGGTTCTCAGAGATTTATAGTGTACAATTAGCCTGGAGTGGAATAGATTGGAATATAATGGGAGAGAATTGCAAAGGCCTAACGAGTGTCTGGTGGATTGGGTCAGAACACTGAGAAAATTGTAGAGTGGGAAAAACTCTAGTTTGCCTTGCAAGCCCTGTGGGATCTCTCTTGTTCAGTCACTCAGCCATGTCCAACTCTTTGCGACCCCATGGACTGCAGCAACCAGGTTTTCCTGTCCTTCACCATCTCCTGGAGTTTGCTCAAACTCATGTTCATTAAGTCGGTGATGCCATCCAACCATCTCATCCTCTGTTGTTCCCTTTTCCTCCTGCTGTCAATCTTTCCCAGCATCAGGGTCTTTTCCAGTGTGGGATCTCGGCTGCTGCTGCTGCTGCCAAGTCGCTTCAGTCATGTCCGACTCTGTGCGATAGCGTTAATAGCATCTTGCCACTAGATGGCAGGCGCGCGCCATGCAGTACAGCTCTACTGACGGTTTCATAGAGATTTCAATGGCATCAGCCATTAGTTTAATCATGCCAATTACAAATTATGAATTATAACTTCATGACCAATTATATATACTTGTAACTAATTATAATTATATTATAATTATACAATTTTATGCTATAATTTAGTGGCTAATGATTAATAAAAGCCATATTCAGAAAATTGAAAACAATTAAGAGAAAAAATTTTCAGTTTAGCAAATCGTTGTTTCTGCTTCCACTTCTTTGCAGTTGGCTAAGGTTAATCTCTTTAGAAATAAAGTTGGAACTTTTCCTTTAAATGAATGCTTTTGTCTACACCGACCCCCGTCCCTTGCCCCTTAAACAGGGAGAAAGCTATCTATGAACCCAAAAGGTGAGCAGATATTTCCTCCTCATGGACTGGCAGGATCTTAGAGTGGGGATGCAATGGCAAAAAGTTCAATTAGAAGTGATGAGACGTGGCCACTGTGGAGCTGAGAGTTCAGTGGCCAGCAGAGAGCGACCAGGGGAGGCAGTGAGGTGGCGAGTGTCCAGTGGTGGCAAGGCCAGCAGTGGTATCCTCGGAGACTGCCAGTTCAAGTTCGATTCTCCAGGCGTCCAGCTGATTCTGTGGGGTGTATATACTCCTACAAAAACATTTTTTTTGTGTGTAAGCCTACGAGCATTGACTTGTATTTGCAACAAGAACTGTGCCTGGAGCATAGTTTTAACCTTATTCAGCATCCCGTTTCCTGAAGGGTCCTGGAGGCTGAGGTGCTACGAGAAATAGAGATACAGGAATTGGGGCAGAGAGGTTCCTACTTGGTGCTTTCAAATCAGTCTCCAGACCTGCACTGTCCAGTAAGTAGCCACCAGTCATGTGTGGCTATTCAATGTGTGGCATTCAAATTAAAATCAGTTAAAGTAAAATACCATAATCCCATTTCCTTAGTTGGAATAGCCATGCATCAAGGGCTCATAGCCACATGACAATAGTGGCCACTGTAATGGACAGTGAAAATCGAGAACATTTCCCTCATCACAGAGGGCTCCATTCAACAGGGCTGCTTAGACATCTACTTTTGTCTGAATATTCATGAGGCAAGCCATATGTTTATAACTGCAACGGAAAAAATTATCTCTAATTATAGCTCTACTGTTTCATAGAAACAAAAAACTCAGCGAATAGGAGGTTAACAGAGAAGTCTGGCGTGCTGCAGTACATGGGATCACAAAACGTCGGAAACGACTTAGCAACTGAACAACAGAGAAGTTAAAGGCACTTTAGGTTAATAGTATTAGGAGCTTTCTTCTTTTGAAGATGTGAATCTAAAGAGTCAAGAGCTAGTGTACCACACCAGAGGGATAAGAGGTCACACTCTAGATTCTTCCACTTGAGGTTTATGTACAAATAATCATTACCAACAGCTAGTGGAGGTGATGGAATTCCAGCTGAGCTACTTCAAATCCTAAAAGATGATGCTGTGAAAGTGCTTTTCCAGCCACAGGACTGGAAAAGATCAGTTTTCATTCCAATCCCAAACAAGGGCAATCCCAAAGAATGTTCAAACTATTGCACAATTGCACTCATTTCACATGCTAGCAAAGTAATGCTCAAAATTCTCCAAGCCAGGCTTCAACAGTACCTAAACTGAGAAATTCCAGATGTTAAAGCTGGATTGAGAAAAGGCAGAGGAACCAGATATCAAAGTGCCAACATCCATTGGATCATAGAAAAAGCAAGAGAATTCCAGAAAAACATATGCTTCATTGACTACACCAAAGCCTTAGACTGTGTGCATCACAACAAACTGTGGAAAATTCTGAAAGAGATGGGAATACCAGACCACCATACCTGCCTCCTGAGATCCTGTACGCAGGTCAAGAAGAGACAGTTTGAACTGGACATGGAACAACAAACTGGTTCCAAACTGGGAAAGGAGTACGTCAAGGCTGTATATTGTCACCCTGCTTGTTTAACTTTTATGCAGAGTACATCATGGGAAATGCCGGGCTGGAGGAAGCACAAGCTGGAATCAAGATTGCCAGGAGAAACATCAATAACCTCAGATATGCAGATGACACCACCCTAATAGCAGAAAGTGAAGAGGAACTTAAGAGCTTCTTGATGGAAGTGAAAGAGGAGAGTAAAAAAGCTGGCTTAAAATTCAACACTCATAAAACAAAGATTGTGGCATCCAGTCCCATTACTTCATGGCAAATAGATGGGGAAACAATGGAAACAGTGTCAGACTTTATTTTCTTGGGCTCCAAAACCACTGCAGATGGTGACTGCAGCCATGAAATTAAAAGACACTTGCTGCTTGGAAGAAAAGCTATGACCAATCTTGACAGCATATTAAAAAGCAGAGATATTACTTTGCCGACAGGTCTGTCTAGTCATAGCTATGGTTTTTCCAGTAGTCATGTATGGATGTGAGAGTTGGACCATAAAGAAGGCTGAGCGCTGAAGAATTGATGCTTTTGAACTGTGGTGTTGGAGAAGACTCTTGAGAGTCCCTTGGACTGCAAGGAGATCAAACCAGTCAATCCTAAATCAAATTAATCCTGAATATTCATTAGAAGGACTGATGCTGAAACAAGCTCCAATACTCTGGCCACCTGATGCGAAGAACTGACTCACTGGAAAAGACCCTGTTCTGGGAAATACTGAAGATAGGAGAAGGGGACAACAGAGGATGAGATGGTTGGATGCTATCACCGATTCAATGGACATGAGTTTGAGCAAGCTCTGGGAGAAGGTGAAGCACAGGGCAGCCTGGTGTGCTGCAGTGTGTGGGGTCACAGAGAGTTGGCACCACTGAGTGACTGAACAACTACTACTTTCAAAGGATATGCAGGGGAAAATGTATTACAATAGTACACTCAAATTCCTACCCATAAAGCTACATCTCGGGTTTAATTTTTCATCCAAAAGTGCTTGACACAGCCTTATTTGGGGATAACTCCAGCCTTCAAGCACAGAATCACGTGTCTTCATCCAGCAGCCATCAAGACCCTTTCTGTTCTTTTGGTGGAGCAGATAATAAGCAAGGGGACCCGAAGAACAGTTGGTTATATTCAGCACTATTTCTGTCAAGCTGTAGGCTAGATTGGTCATGCTGGATTTTCTGTATGGCAGATGTAGGAGGAGGTGGAATTAATACGTCTTGCCCAGCGGTCTGTACAAACTCACTCACACTGACTCTGGCTCAAAACATGCTTTTGTCCTGCTATATATAATATATATATACAACATATAATATTAATAAGTATTTCAAGTGTTGTCAAAGATTTTAAATGAAACTTAAGAGATCAAGCTCACATTGCAATTTTTTACTGTAGAAGAAAAAAAAAAATCTAACCAGAGTTTTCTCAGGTCTTTAAAAAGAGCAGGGAAAATAGAGAATAAATATTTAATGATATTTAACAAAAAAGGCATGTTGGCTTCGAATTTGTAGTAGAAAAGATTTTGATTATTGGGAATTCTTCCATCAGCTAGAATTTACTCAGTGTCTAAGTTATGGTTTATACCTTAGACTTTTTGCATGAATGCTAAGTTGCTTCAGCCGTGTCTGACTCTTTGTGCCTCTATGGACTATAGCCTGGCAGGCTGCTCTGTTTGTGGGATACTCCAGGCACGAATACGGGAGTGGGTTGCCATGCTTCCGGACTCAAGGGTCAAACCCTTGTCTGAGTCTCCTGCATTGGCCGGCGGGTTCACCACTGGCGTCACCTGGGAAGCCCTAGACTCTTTGAGTCTACAATGTGATGCTTGGACACTCCAAATTCTGAATTTCTTTGGACTGTTTCACTGGTTGATAAAACCTTTCTCCATTTGCTTATATTTCAGTCTTTTTGATAATGGGTCATGCTATGAAATGCTATAATAGATTGGCAATGGAATATCAATAACTTTTATATGAGACAACATGGATGTTTGGTTTTTCAAGCACTCTATATAGTGGTTGAAAGTTCAAAATCCCAATGATTAGAGGTTCTGGATTTTATGCTTTAAACCAAGTAATGGGTTTGGGTAATACATTTTCATTCTTTTAAGTTTTCTCTTAAACTCCATAAAATAGTGAAGATAACATTTTTAATTCCCAAGTGGAAAAGATTCAGCAACTTGCTTGGTCATCTTGTGAATTGTTCAAAATATTAATTTAATCATAATGTAGAAATTATACAGTTTAAAAATATTTTCGATTGATATAAGGTAAATTGTACTTTATATACAATGTGATAATGAAACTTTCACAGTGGTAAAGATGGTCACCTATAGAAATTTATAATTACTCTTTAATTAGCAGGAATATGAACACATATATGTGAATGCAAATTCCAGTGACTTAAGGTAATGTTAAAAGCATCAGCATTCTATTATTTTGTTAAATATAGAACACTGCAGTGACTTATACTGCCTGCAACACTGGAATAAAATATCTAGTTTAAATAAGAGTAGTAATTAACTTTGTTTATAAAAAGATAAGTTGTGAGGCAAGGTGAAGGCCCACTGGTGAGGAGCACTGGCTGAGATGAAGGCAGCCGCAGCCGCAGCCGCAGGGCCTGGCGAGGAGACCACGGGGGCCTCAGCCTCCCAGGGCCTGCCCGCCTGTGTTCCCGCTTCCAACCCCGAATCCGAGGAGGCGCCCGGCTTAAGCCAACTGCCCATCGAGATGCTCCTGGAAGTGCTGAGCTACCTTCCTACAAGCATGCTGCTCGGGCAATGCCGCCACGTGTGCCGGTACTGGCGCTACCTGGTGGACACCCGGGCCGTGTGGCTGAGCATCTTACCCTACAGCCACGCTAAGCTGTGGCCCATCTTCCGATCCTGCCTCCCCCAAGACGACGACGACGACCCCAGGCCCTGCCTCCTAGGCCGCTTCAGCGAGCGTAGACCCTTAGGACGCAATCTCTACCCGAACCCCCCACGGCATAGATGCCTTCCTGCCTTGGAGGACAGTCAACTGTAGAAGCTGGAGAAAGGAGGAAAGCTGGAAGGACGGCCGCAGGCTAGTTCCCTGGGACTCTTTCCAGCCTTTCTACAGGTGGTGTTACAAAAAGCAAGTGTTGGACCTGGAGGAGGAAGGTCTGTGGCCGGAACTCCTGGATAGTGGAAAGATTGAGATTTGTGTCTCTGCCCGGTGGGCAGACCAAGAAGCCTCGGTCTGTCTGTATGAGCTAATTGTCCAACTTCTAGATGCCAAGCAGGCCAAGCTACATCATTTCTCTCCTAGGCCAATCCATCAAGGTACAACCAGTATCCCTTTTAAGACCGACCACCTGTTCTGCAACCTCAAGAAGGGTGTCCGCTTTGTGTCTCTGGAACACTGGATTTGGGACATGGGATTCCTGCCTGAGGACTATGGAATCATCGTGCCCAAGGCCAGTGTGATTGTACAGGTCCGCCAACTCTAGTAGAGGACTGTCCTTGTTAAACAACCTGAGTGTGCCTTCCAGCACCATTGGCTGGGCCACCTCAATAATCAAGGGCTCGTAGTTCCTGGCATCCTGGGATCTCATGGGTCCAATCAAGGGTTCTACTGAGCCCTGTCTTTAAATTCTACGAGAAGCTATGAGAACATTTTTACATCACGTCTACTGGTTGCTGCTGCTCTAATGCAGCCCCTGTTCTACAGAGTGGAGACACACAGGTGAACACGGGGAAACAGTGAGAGGGCTCCTCACCCTCCCCCCACACACCAGGCCCCTCTGGTTCTGCCCCAGTACTCTCTGCCTTTCTGTTCCTGCTGCAGAGGCTTCATTGGTCACTTCTAAGAAGCCCTCTCCTCACCTCTGAACTAGAAGCTCAATCCCTGTGGCTGAGTAATTCTAGCACCTAAACTGTGATTTCAGACCTGGGACCAAGACTCAAGAGCTGAAAGTAAAACTAACTCAAAAAATGTTTGGAGGCAGAGGGTTCTGCCCACCTTGTGAGCAATGAATCGGTCCCCTGTATACAACTGCTCTGAGTTGTATAGTATATAAAATTATTTTGTTACTTTGAAATTCTTTTTAAATATGGAGAGAAGAATGTATCTGTCGATCATAGGTAATGAAATTTTGCCAAACTGAATAGAAAAAAAAAAAGATAAGTTGTAACTATAATCATTACAAAAAAGCTGAAGTTTCCAACATGTTTATAAACTATAAAAATGATGGTTCTATTGAGGCTGCTTTACTGTCAGTAGAGGCTTTAAAAGATAAAGTCTTAATAAATCCATTCAACAAATTTTGATGGCTTCCTGAGGTATGATGATGGGTAGAGATTACATGGTGAGCAGCAAAGCAAAGCAAACCAAATCAAATGAAACTCAACCCAACAAGGAGCTTCCCTTGGTGAAATTCATGGTTCAGCTAAAGGATATGTCCACTTCTACATCTCTTATTTCAAAGGAAATAACTTTACCAGGGGGGTCACTAGTGTGCATATTATTGAAAATGTTCTTCAGGTTTGTGTACATATTGTCTATACTAATATAAAACTTGGTATAAGATATGCATGAACAAATGCAAGAATCACTATGAATTGCAGTGATCTAAGATGCAGGCAGTGTGTGTATCTAAGGGTGAAAATGTCCATAACCTGTGCTATCTGGACATGTTTATGTGAACAGTTTGATTGCCAAAATATATAGTCCTCAAACATTGTTAATATGTATTTTTAGTACAGAGGTAAAATTGTAAGATCTTCAGAATCTTCTTATCAGAGCATCTCCCAGCTAATTTAAATAATCCCCATATGGTAGGCATTTCCACTTACTCTTTCAGATCCAATTTCTTCCCTTCTTTGTGTTATGTATGGGATTACCTTTTATCAGGGAAGTCCTTCCACTCTGGAGTCTGGTTGGTTCCATCAGTGGGAGGTGGGCAGGTGATCTAGAGAGTCAGAGAACAGCATGGGGTTGTTTGTTTCACTTCCTGGAGCCTGATCACTGGAGATCACAGCTTCCATGAGCTATAGCTAGTCTCTCCCTCTGGCTCTTCAAGACAAAGCAGGGTGAGTATCTAACTCCCTAGAGTGTTCAACCATACTCTGTCTCCGTTAATTAAATTCTCAACTAATCACCACTTTTCTCGGAGTGTGTCACCACTTTCCCACTCTTTCATCACTAACATAATTGCTCTGACTCTTGCGACCCCGTGGACTGTAGCCTGCCAGGCTCCTCTGTACATGAGATTCTCCAGGCAAGAATACTGGAGTGGTTGCCATTCCTCTCTCTAGAGGATATTCCTGACCCAGGGATTGAACCCAGGTCTCCTGCATTGCAGGCAGATTTTTTACCATCTAAGCCACCAGAGACTTAACCCCTTAGAAGTCTATCTAAAATCTGAGCACAGTCTGTTTTTTGCTACATAGGAAAAAAAATACAAAAATGCCTATTGAATCCTTATTTAGAAAGTCAGTATTATCTTGAATTATCTTTTAAAATAAAAAATAATCATAACGAAATTATACATTACAGAACAATACATAACAGAAGTCTTGGAAACAGCTATACCACAGAAAATGTGGAAACAGAGAAAGACAAACCTCCCATGATTTCACCATTGTTGTTATTTTGGTATGTTCCCATCTGATCTATTTTTTATGCATATTTTTTCAATGTACAATTTACTGTTTTTCCCTATAAATATTTCATCATAAATGTTTTTCATGTTAATATACAGGCTTCTGAGTGATTTTAAATAGTTGCACAATATTCTTTTCCATAGAAGTACTGTTATTCATCAAACCATTCTTCCATTGCTGTATAGTTAGGTGTGTTTTCTAATTTTTCTGGTAAAACATAACATAAATAGCTTAGTTCACATAGCATTCTCTTGTATCTTATTGTTTTCTTTGAATAAAATAAAATATTTTGAATAAAACTAAATTAAGGAGTCAGAGTTTAAAAAAATTATGCAGTTGTAGTGATTTTTAAGTATGTCTACAAATTATTTGATACTATTCCTTTCAAGAAGTGGAGGTTAATTCTCTTCCTTTTGAGTGTGGACCAGACTGAGTGACTTACTTTTAATGAGCAGATTAAAGCAGAATTGATGGTGGATGGCTTAAAAAACTAGGTTAAAAAAGACACTGTGACTTCCTCTTCTTTCTTCCAGATCACTTTCTCTGGGAGAAGTTAGCTGCTATGTCATGAGCAGACCTATGGAAGGGCCATAGCAAGGGACAAAAGCCTCCTGTCAACAGTCATGTGAATCTTCCTGGAAGTGGATATTCTAGCTCTGGTCAAGTCCTCAGTGTCTCTACCATAGAATGCAGTAGAAGTGAGAGAGGGAAACTTCAGAAACTAGGTTGTGAGACACACTGTGCCTTTCTCCTCTCTCTTGGATCATTCATTCTGGGAGAAGTGATCTGTCATGTCGTGAACAGCTCTGTGGGTTGGCCTAAGTGGCAAGGAATCAAGAGCCATGTGGGTGAGCTTGCTCAGAAGTCGATCCTCCAGTTCCAGCCATATTTTCAGGTGACTGTAGTTTTAGCCGTCAGCTTGACTGCTCATCATAGGGACCCTGAGCCAGAATCACCCAGCTAAGCTACTCTTGAATTCCTCTCAGTAACTGTGTGAGATAACACACATTTTCCTAGACCACTGCATTTTGGGATAATTTGTTACACAGCAGTAACTAACACAGCAGCAAAGGAAATGCTGTTTTGCAGCATTTGTCTAATAAGTTCAAATAAGGGACACTGTACTCTTGCCTGGAAAATCCCATGGATGGAGGAGCCTGGTGGGCTGCAGTCCATGGGGTCGCTAAGAGTCAGACATGACTGAGCGACTTCACTTTCACTTTTCACTTTCATGCATTGGAGAAAGAAATGGCAACCCACTCCAGTATTCTTGCCTGGAGAATCTCAGGGACGGGGGAGCCTGGTGGGCTGCAGTCTATGGCGTTGCACAGAGTTGGACACGACTGAAGCGACTTAGCAGCAGTAGCAGCAGTGAGCATCCCAATTCATGATAATCATGGCAAATTACTGCCACTAAAGGTATACGGAAAAAGCTGGTGAGAGCCATGGGGAGAACAAATGAGGAGAGAAAAGAAGAGGGAAGAGGGGCAAAAAGAAGGAATAAAAGAGAAAAAGCAAGGGAGGGACGTGGGAAAGGTGACAGTATGTCCTAGTTTTCCCAGGACAGTCCCCATTTGTGGTGTGATCCTGGTGTCATTATGAATGAGCTCCCTTTCATTTTCAAACGAATCCTGGTTTGGATGATCAGTTATATGACTCTAGATACAGGCCAGTTTTCTGTCTTGCTATTCCTTTCCCCCATGCCTCATTGATCACTTCTCACCAGTCTGCTCAGAAGCCTCAGTTTCTCACCCAACCATAGCTGCCACTGACCTCTTCTAGGTGTCCTCTTCCTAGAGGAAGTCTCTTCTCTCTGCTTCCCAGTAATCAAGTATCACAGGAAGTAATTTATCACAGCAGTTAAGAGACTGACTCAGCAATTAGGCAAACTGGGGTCTGACTTGATTTGATACTTAATGGCTATTTGACTTTAGCAGGGAATTACTTAACTTCTTTAAGCCTCAGATATAAGCTGAGAAATATATTAGTATCTAGTACCTCATAGGGTTGTTGAGGTTATTAATGAGATTATGTAAGAAATTCTCGGCCTCATGCCCAGCCTGTAGGGAGATGTTACATACACAGAGCATGTGCATATGTGTATACTGTTCTTAAGTGTTTTATATGCATAAGATAAATGATGAATATATGTTAGCTACTGTCAGCATTTACTGTCACAGAAGGCAAATTCATTTAATCAAGGCAGAAGCAATTTAGTTATGTGTTTTACTAGGAAACTCTCAAGTATGAGTAATTGTATTTATTAGTTTTAATATTGGAAGGAAGAGGCACAGCTTAGGAAATGTGTTAAGGAGTAAAGTAAAAGTCAGGCAAAGACTGCATTCTTCAGGCTTGATATGCCTTACTTTGTTTATTCACATATTCCATAGGTAGAGCTAGGTTAGTTAGGCTTGCTAAGAGTCATCAGGTAGCCATTAGTGGAAGGAGCGTTTGTAGACCACGGGCTAAAATTATTGTGCGGCTGTGGATTCGTTTGTAGTTGGAGTTTGCTAGGCAGAAAAGTATGGAGGATGTAAGACCATGGGCGATTATTAGGGCGGTGGCTGTTTACCCACTTATTCTTTCAACAAGTTTGTATTGATAATTCACCAGATCCTAGGTACTATGCTAAGGGCAGGATTGAGCAATGTTTTTCAACAAGAATAAAGTTTCATTCCCATTTCTTGAATATTACATTGAAAAGATATAAAAGATGTTTGTGTGGGACTATGAGTGACAAGGGATCTGCAGGCAAATTTTAAATATATACATATTTTATGTTTTTCAGGTTGAGTGGATTTTATTCTAAATTAGCTTTGAGCAATTGAAGCTATTTTCTGCTATAAAAAGCAATGCATTTTAGTTTTTGACTTCATGTTGTTGTTTTTTTAAAAAGAGTCAGAAAAACCAAATTATATGAAAATATAATTTGGAGTCCTGAAATATCAGCAGAAGGAACTGACGAGAGATAGAATTTTCTTTTTAGCCATAGGCATTCCGCTTTTCTGTTTTTAGAAGCAAGAAAAACTAGTAGACAGAAACAGTCCCAGGTACATGGACTATATATTTCACATGTGCAGCATAAAATATTCAATAAAGTTAAGAAGGTGCCTGGAAACCAAAAGGATTCAGTAGACAAAGATAGTGTCAACAACTAAAACAGGAACTACGTACAGGATCAGTTTAAAGTGCTTGGCTATATTTATCAAAAGAAATTTTAAAAAGATATTTTCTTTTCGCTATTTTTAGTCCACTTTAATAATGAATACCACTTTATATTTTTCAGTAGCTCATGAATTTTTACCTTTGTGTTAATCCTCATGGCTAAGTTGATGAACCTGATTACAAATAAGCAAATTTTAAATGAATAGAGATATCATTTAGGAATACTAATAACTAACATTCATTGTCTGTTTGCTAAAGTCAGCTCTCTACAGGCAATTTCTCATTTAATTTTCACAACTATCCTAAGACTCAGCTGCTATTGTCACCTCATCTTACATACAAAAAAGTTTAGATATGTAAAAGGCAGTAAGAGCTTTGCTTAACTACAAAGGTAGAACGTGACAGTCAGGATCTGAACCATTGAAGCTGACTCAAGACCACACCATTCTGAATGGATGGGCTAACTGTATCTCACCTGTTCATACCTATTTTTCAGTATGTCCTTTTTGAAATAGCTATGTCATCTTGAATTCTGCCTTAAGTCTTTTCTCATTTTCTCAATTCTGTTCAAGCATCATTTAACTTTATAATTATGCAGGTCCACACCTGTCTGAATGATACACTGACTCATACATTTAGTTGAAAGGTTGAAACCAAATTGACTTTTAAAAATACCATAGGAATTTAATTGAAAAATTTCATGAATCATCTTAATGAGAAAACGGCACCAGAATATCAAGCACAGAGAACCTCAGACAATGGCTTTCTGAAAAGTGCTAATCAGCTACCTATTCACCTTGAGTGAAACTGCCTCTCTAGCAAGACACTGTGACAGCAGTGATTACTGAAGCGCTCGATGTGGGAACCACTGCGATGGCTGTTAAAGAACTGCTCCTTATTCTTTTCTTCTGCTTGAAGCTGATTTGTCTATTTAGTACTGAGGTGACCAGTATTCTTTCCAGTACTGGGTACATTACAACGTCGATTTTGTTATTTGCTAGTTCTTGCTTTTTTTCTTTCTTTTCTTTTCAGCTGTCATACATTTCCTTCCTTAGTTTGTTCCAAGGTTAGGTTATCTATTAGGGCTTTCCTGGTGGCTCAGATGGTAAAGAATCTGCCTGCAAAGGCAAGAAACCCAGGTTCAGTCCTTGGGTTGGGAAGATCCCCTGGAGAAGGAAATGGCAACCCATTCCAGAATTCTTGCCTGGAGAGTTCCATGGACAAGAGGACCTTGGCGGGCTACATTCCATGGAGCTGCAAAGCGTCAGACACGACTGAGCAACTAACACTCACTCACTAGGGTATCTGTTACAGTTGTTTGCCCAGAGCCCACAGCTCAAACCCACAGTTGAAAGTATGTTCTGTGGGTCTTTTAAACCCCTTTTTACCGAAATCCCTTCTGCCTCGTGAAATTTAAACCTTATAACATATTGCTGTGATTTATTCTTTATAAATTTACATTCTGCTTTAGTTATAAACTTAACTTCATACATTTTCTAAAAAGTGAACCCACTTGGAATGTTTTTGTTAAGTAGGGTCCCTAAGTCACATAGTCAATACTCAAGTGGTCAGTTCAGACAGTTCATCAAAACTGCTGTCTGGACACCAAGTTCTCCTAAGGCCTTAATGCTGTGCTGTTGCCATACACCTTGGGTGTCACGAGCAGCACACTTACACCTTAGCCTTCTTTTCTCTTGTTTTTCTCTAACACAGAAACCATTTTCTCCATTAGTATTTTGAGAAACTCAAAGTCCACTCCCAAGCAGTATAAAATATTGTTTTTCTTTTGTTTTTTTTACCATCCTGGATCTCACCAAACCCACAGAGACCCCTGTACAGTGGCCCCAGTGTCCACATCCCAGGGAAGGACTGGCTATATAATTTTTGGAGTCTCGTGCAAAATGAAAATGCAGGGCTCTTTGTTCAATAAAGCAGAAAAAAGGGCTAAGGTATTAAAATATAAAGCTTTTTCTTCCTTCCATAGTCTCTCAGAATGTCATGATGTTTTTAATTGGCTATTTAATGTCATTTTAAGTAAATGCAAATTTAAAATTTTAAGTTATTTGCATGACTCTTACCATTCACCTTTATATTATGCAATGCCTGTTTAAGGTGCAAATATCAGAGCATTTACCTTCTACGTGAAATCACTGAAATAATATAATTCATATTTAATGGCACAGCTTCTGAGAATGCTTCTGAGGCATTGCGAGTCAGACTCAGGAAGGCTGGAAGGAGGAAGAGAAGCTTCATCCAGCATGAAGCAAGCCAAGGGCATGCTCCTTCCAGTACGGGGATGCTTCCAAGGTGAGTGCACACCTCACAGGTGTCCTGGGCCCCAGTCCCGTGACTCAGGGTACACACGCACCTGCTCATGATGGCTGCTGGAAAGATGCACCAGGCTTCAGCTGGGGAGCACCTTGGAGAAGTTCAGACAGATATTTCTTCTTCCTATAGGCGTGGTACCCCAACCCATAGTGGATAAGCCACCCTCAGGGTATTGAGATGTCAAAATTAAAAAGTTCCCAGTCCTCAGGTTAGGGGCAGGCTCATCTAATTAAGCCATGCCCTTTGGCTGGCTGCCCACTGAGGCACCATGGCACCACTAGTCCAGGGCATGATGGTTTCCACCATACTCTGCCCCAAGGCTCTGACTGGTGTGGGTGCCCTTCCCCATTCCTACCCATACCTACACTCAGACCCCTGCCAAGGCACTGGATTCTGGAGGCAGTTGCTGCTCAGGGTGGGGAGGGTGAAGCTGGGCAAAGGAGAGGGTGGCCAAGAACCCATCCTGGGGAGTGGGAAGGAGGACTGGGTGTGAGCAGAGGCTCCAAGCCCCTGCACAAGCTCCAATGTCTCACTGACTTCATTTACAAAACAAAAATCCACAGGTAATGTTATTAATTTCAAGATGGTGACTGCAGGGCTAAGCATTTTATATAAATTTACTTTTTATGAATTATCTCATCTCATCCTTATAACATGGGGGCAGATACAATTTTTAGCTCTAATTTAAGAGATAAGGAACCTGATATAGGAAAGGCAACCTGTTTAAGACCAGGAAATGAAAGAATGGTCTACTGTGATCAGAGTTTATTACAATACTGTATGATCATTTAATACTAGGAAGCCTATAAAGCAGATATATTGCATGTGGAGATCAAACTGGAAAAATGTTTAATTATCTCAGTTGAAGCTGAAAGACATTTGAGATGATTCAACACTCATTCCTTTTTTCAAACTCATCCAAAATAAGGAAATAAAGGATAGTTTACTCAGAGGTTAAAGCGTTTGCCTGCAATGCGGGAGACCCAGGTTCAGGTCCTGGGTTGGGAAGATCTCCTGGAGAAGGAAACGGTAACCCACTCCAGTATTCTTGACTGGAAAATCCCATGGGCCAAGAAGCCTGGTAGGCTACAGGCCATGGGGTTGCAAAGAGTCGGACACGACTGAGCGACTTCAAGATAAACTATTTGTCTCAGATTGACAGGAAAATATTATGCTTAATTTGAAACATTAGATATAAGCCTATTGAAACAGGAAATCAAAAGATTCCTGCTATTGCTATTAGTATTTTACATTCTTCTGAAAGCTATACTCAACGCAATAATAAAGGAAATAGAAATATGAGCAGTAAGATAGGAATGGCAAAGACAGTTACTATCATTTGCATATAATATGACTGACAAACAGAAAACTCAAGAGAATCAATAAACATGTCAGAACTAGTAGGAGTTAAGTGGCTGAATAAATCAAATTGCTTTTCCATATACCAACAGTAATCAGATAGAAAATCTAATGGGAAAAATTCCAACTATTAAAAGCAACCGTAAGTATGCAGTAATCTAGAAACTAGTAATCTAGATCTGTAAGTATGCAGGATCTAGAAAAGACCTTCTAAAAAAGACCTTCTAAATATGACTTAGGTAGCAAAAGCCATAAATCTTGAGAATAAATAACTGAAATAATTGTTTCTGGGTGGGACAAAAGTATTGTAAAGGTGTTATAATGTTCCCAAGTCTCAGGAAGTCCTGAGAACCAAGAGAGCTGAGGGTTTAATTCCAGTCCAAAGGCTGGTAGGCTCAAGAGCCAGTGTTTCAGGTCCAAGGGAGGCAGGCAGGAGGAATTCTGTCTTACTTAGGGGAGAATCAGCCTTTTTATTTTATTCAGACCCTTGACTGATTGGATGATGCCCACTCACACTAGAGAAGCAATCTGCTTTACTCATTCTACTGATTTAAATGTTCAGTTCAGTTCAGTCACTCAGTTGTGTCCGACTCTTTGCGACCCCATGAACCGCAGCACGTCAGGCTTCCTGTCCATCACCAACTCCAGAGTTCACCCAAACCCATGTCCATCCAGTCAATGATGCTGCCATCCAACCATCTCATCCTCTGTAGTCCCCTTCTCCTCCTGCCCTCAATCTTTCCCAGCCTCAGGGTCTTTTCCAATGAGTCAGCTCTTTGCATCAAGTGGCCAAAGTATCGGACTTTCAGCTTCAACATAAATCTCATGCCAAAAAAAAAAAAAACTCTCCCAGAAACACCCAGAGTATTGTTCGACCAAGTATCTGGGTCTTCCATGACCCAGTCAAGATGACACCAAAAAAATTAACATTACACCTCTATAAGCTGGGTTTTCTGTTGGTCAGTCATGTTATATGCAAATGATAGTAACTGTCTTTGCCATTCCTGTATTATTGTTCATATTTCTATTTCCTTTATTACTGCATTGACTAGAACTTTCAGAAGAATGTAAAATACTAACAGTGACAGCAGGAACCTTTTGATTGCCTCAGTAACTCTTCCTTTTTCTGTTATCAGTTTGGATAGCCTGTATTTCTCTGCCTTCATGTTTACTCATCCTTTCTTTCTCTGTCTCAAATCTTCTATTATGTCCATGTGATGAATTTTTATTGTAAATGTTATCTATTTCAATCCTGGAGTTTCCACTTGGTTATTTTTCATAGTTTTAACTTTACTGTATGTAATTCCCACTTCTCCCATTATGCTCATCCTTTCCTTTAAACCTTTTAATACATTGGGTTCGCCAAAAAGTTCGTTTGGGTTTTTCCATAACATCTTACAGAAAACCCAATACTTATAAGAAATTTTTTAAAGTTCGTATCTATTAACTCAAACATTTGTTTCCATTGACTGCTTTTTCCCCTGGTTAGGGGTCACATTTTCTTGCTTAGCAAATATACTTGTTTACTTTACAGCAGATATTATGGATACTTTTTTCTTTTAGTTTTTTTGTTTTTGTGAGTATACGTACTGTCTTTTTTAAAATATATTTATTTGTTAATTTATCTCTGGCTGTGCTGGGTCTTTGCTGCTGCACACAGGCTTTCTCTAGTTGTGGTGACCAGAGGCTACTCTTCAATGGGGTGCATGGGCTTCTCATTGCAGTGGTTTGTCTTGTTGCAGCATGGGCTCCAGGTATGTGGCCTTCAGTAGATGCACTTGGGTTCAGTAGTTGTGGCTCACAGGCTCTAGAGTGCTGGCTTAGTAGTTATGGTACATGTGCTTAGTTGCTCCGTAGCATGTGGGATCTTCCCAGACCAGGAATCAAATCTATGTTCCCTGCATTGCCAAGTGGATTCTTAATCAGTAGACTATCGGGGAAGTCCTGTTGTGGATATTATTGAAAATATGGATTTTTGCTATTTTCCTTTAGAGTACTGAATTTTGTTTTGGTGGGTAGTTACTATATTGGCAGATCAGCTTGCTTCTATTGAGGATTAATTTTAGGTTTTATTATGGTCTAGAGTAGTCTTACTCCTAAGGCATGTCTTTAATTTAATTCTTAGGTTGTTCAGTGAGGACTTTACACAGTGGATGATTTGAATTCCAGTGTCTCCTAGCCCTGTGTGACCTCCAGGAGCCATTTTCTCATCTCATTTCTTCCATCTTCTGTTTTCTGTTTGGGCTTCATTTCTCTCTGTTGCAATGTGGAAAGTGCTTCCAGGCAGCAAGCCAGAGTGAATGTAGAGGTCACTGCATGAATGCCCTTCCTCTCAAGGATCAAAGCCTTGAAGTATTTGTTGCACAATGCTGTAGTTTCTGACAGAACACTACCTCTAATACCAGTTAATCACAACTGGACCCACAACTCTTGAGTTTTTGATTTAATGCCTGCAGGTTCCCTATCATTCTAGTTTCAAGTACCTGTGAACTTTGTTGCTCTGGCCTGAGATCCTCACCTATGTTCCTTTTTCCAGGGAGTCCAATTTAGGCTACAAGCTACCTTAATCTACCTAGTTAACTGGGGCTTGGCTTGTGGATTATTTAAAATTTTACTTTTACTTTTTTGGGGGAGGGGAGTCTAGCTATTGTGGAGAAGTTAACTTCCGAGTCTCTTAAACTTCAAATATTAGGGAGCAAAAACACAAGCATTAACATTATAATCAGAAAAATAACAGAAAAGGACAACAGGTATCTGTATGAATTAGTAATGTAATATTTATGTGGTAATTAATCACTATGAGAAATTGAGTTATTAGTACAATCTACTCAGCATTTTGTGCTGCTTAATGTATTTCTGAAGTTCAGATACTAGCTAAAGGACACTTTCCATAGACTTGAATCTTTGTAAATTTTAGAAAAACATATTTAAGTTGACAAATGAAGACTGACATTTGGCCATGCTTTAATAGGCTGAACACCAACCAAATCCTACTCCTTTATTTGTTCATTTTGCAATAAGTCTTGACATCACCTTCTCCACTTTCTTAAATTTGCTTACTTAGCAGGGCACAATGCAGTTCTGATGTACAATCTGATTTCAAAAGAATCTTTGAGACAGCTAATCTTCTGTACACTCACTGTAATTAAATATTACAGCACAAATGGTACGTAAGATACTCACCTTCTTGAGAACCTCTTAGCACCAAAGAGCAACGACATAAAAAAAAGTATAGATTTTCAGTGTGTTTTTTGGGTAGATTTTTCAGCTTGAACTTTTAACTCTTACAGCACCTAGAGCTTGCAAGTAATAAAGCATTATATACCATGGATTAGAAATATCTTTATTATTTGTCTTTCCTTCTGTCCTAAACTCTCATTTTACCACATTTTAAAATCTGCTAGAAGATGAATCTCCTTAACCATCAAGCTGCCTGCTCCATCCTTGAAAATATGCAATAGGAAATGCTGTAGTGAATTAGACTAGTGGTCCAGTTCAGTTCTTTGTCTCTTCAGTAAACGTCACCAAAATACATTTTGTAAGAGAGTACGGCTGCTATCTTTAACTTTCCAATAACTGATATCCACTGGCTTACCTTTATCAATTAATGTCTTTCTCATCCCTACCATCCAAGCTTAAATATGTGGTGGTTCCATAAGTCCACAATCACCATCATACTTTAATTTTTCTTAAAACTATTACTATCTGGTTCAAGAAGAGGTAACTTAACTCTGGATTTGGTAAATAAATCCATCTAGCACATGACTTTCATGACTTAGTTTTATTTTTATTTTTTTTCCAGACTGAGGTCCTAAGTTTTTAAAATGTGCTTTTCTCGAGAAAGTAAACCAAGACATGGTGAAAACATTCAAATCGCTCAATAACAGCTCATTAAATATATGAGCTTATGGCTCCCTTCATTAAATATACCTATGGCTCCATCTTCAAAGGGCCTTCTGAAAAAAATAGTAGCTAGGCTGTGGACTACCAGGTAGGAGAAATCTGACCAGGCAAAGAGAAAAAGACCTAGCAATACCGATAGTCAAGGTGCCTCGCCTGAAGCGGCCCCGCCAAAAACAGCAGTGAGTCGAACCCATCAACCAAAACTCATTTCGTGCACACAGAGCTTCCAATTTGTTTTAAAATACAAACATATAGCAAAAGAAGACCAGAGATTTGAGAAGAACCTTTAATATGAGACACCCAAAACACAACCAGAATAACGTAATGAGGCAATGAAGAAAGAAGAAAACTTCAAAGAAACTGAAATTAAATAATCAGAGAGAATAAAACTTGAATATACAAAACGTGAACAGCAGACAATAAAAAGTAAATTCAGAGAAAAAAAGTTTTCCTATACATACATATTTATGATACAGATGAATTTACAAATTGGGTAAGAAACTAATAATAAAATAGAACAACTGTAATAATATACTATGATAACAGTTACATGAACATGGCCTCTCTCTCTCTCCAAATATCTTCTTATACAAATTAAATGGCTTTTCCATCTTAATTGGGCACTTACCATGCTCTGTAACTTCTGCAGCTTGAGGTGTGACAGTAAAACTGGCATGAATTTCTTTTTCCTTCTTCACAATTTCGGGAACAGAAGATTTGTTCTTAGAATGGTAGATCTTAGCAATCTCAGCAAATGATTTGTATTCTTTTCCTTATTAAGTTAAAAACTTTCACCTCACTTAAAAAAAGCACTGTATAGCTTCTTGGGCTTCCCTAGTGGCACAGACAGTAAAGCGTCTGCCTGCAATGCAGAAGACCTGAGTTCAGTCCCTGGGTTGGGAAGATCCTCTGAAGAAGGAAATGGCAACTCACTCCAGTATTCCTGCCTGGAGAATCTTATGGACAGAGGAGGCTGGCAGGCTACAGTCCATAGGGTCACAAAGAGTTGGACGCGACTGAGCGACTAACACATTCACGTTCACGGCTTCCCTTTAACATATCCAAATGGCCAGCACCACTAATCTTGTGCTTTGGGGCTATTATTAAGTAAAACAATGGTCACTTGAACTTAAGCACTGTGATACCATGACAATCGATCTGATAACTAACAGGCAAGAGATGCTGAGCAAAGGACTGATACGCAACTCAGGAAGGACATAGTGGGATTTCATCCTGCTACTAAGAATGACATACAGTTTAAAACTTATGGATTATTTATTTCTGGAATTTTCCATTTGATATTTTTGGACCCAAGTTTACCACGGGTAACTGAAATCATGGAACATGAAGCTGTGGATAAAGGAGGACTACTGCAGTTTATTTTGGGAACTAGTAGATTTCTAGGAGTTGTCTTGGTAAGATGATGCCTACAAGATACCAACAATAGTCAAATGGGCTGCTGTAGTGTTGGTATAATTATTTTAAGCCATTTAAATAGCCCACCTACAAAGCAAAGTTGATATTCCATTCACATGTAAACTTTCTGAAAGTTTTCCAGTACCCATGATATAATGTATGACTCCTATTAGGCACTTTGAAAGGTTTTATGGCTCTGTGATTTATTTACTTACAGAAGTGTTGATGAGATTAATTTCTTGGCCTGTACTGATCAATGGAGGTTTGGTAATCAGCAAAAATTTTCAAAGTTTATATGTGACATTTTTCAGAAAGACGTTATTTAGTTCACAAATATACACAGAAGCAAAGTACTACATTTCTGATTTGAGAGCAAGTATATTTATTTTATGATAACATAAGAATGTAAGACACGTCACTTTACAGTTATTTTTTATAATAAGAACAACAGACTACAACTTAAGTTAAATGAAATTCTTAGTATGAAATGATTTTTAGAAGACCATAAACCTTTTATCATATAGTCTCCTGTAAACAGTATGATACTAAAATTTTATGAATAGCTTCATCTTTCCAAAGAATAATTTGTAGAAGATACTGAGAACTGCATACATGTACTTAGTATAGTACTATTTTCAAAGCATTTAAAATTTCTTAAATTGATGTAAACAGTCCAGTGAGATATTTTTACCTTCCATTTTATAGATGATAAAGTTCAAGAGTGATAACATGGAAAATCACCATAGTTTACTACTCTTTCCCATTTCAATTGATCAGAATACTTTATTTATTTGCAGTATAATATTATGCTGCAGTTTTAGATGAATATCATTGTGATAAGCAATAATGAGTAAAGTTTGCATAGGTAGTATTCCTTGGGAGAATGGCAGAATTATTAATAATCATTAATAATCTTAATGAGCTAATTCAGTTTTAATCTTTATTGATAGGACTGTTCTAAATATCAATTTTTCCATATATGCAAGGTAACTTAGGTTATAATAAAAGATAGAAATAAGTTGCATTATTTCCATTGTTATAATTTTCCATTAGTTCCATAAATTCTTTGCATATTTTGCATTATTTTTCCATTATTTTAGATAGTAAATAATATTGAAGACATTCAATGAAAGTAAAATAAAGCTGGGCATGTTAAATGAGAAGGTATTTTCACTTAGTCAATCACAACCTTCAAAGCAGGTGAAATTAAATTATACTATATGAAATCCTAAAACTTACGAGTCATATATTTCCATATCAATATAATAAATAAGTCAGATAAAGAATGTAAAAAGTCTACCAAATGCACTGTCAATGCTAACAGCATTTTCTTGGAAATAATAATACTTTTATAAATAGGCTGATGCAGAACTATCAATTTCACATTTAATAACTTATAAAACCAAAGTCAGTATTTATTTTCCTGTGCAAAGCAAGGTAATAGTTGGAGTGTGTGCAATTTATATTTAATACATCCAAGAAGATAAATTAACCTATCTTCCACATACAGTATATAAATTAAATCCACTGTTCTATTTTTGTATAGTATCCTTTTATAAACTACACTCTTTAAATTGAAAAGATTTCCAATAAATAGTATTGAGTTATTTTCCCCATGTGAATATTGAATTTTGTTGTTTTTCAAAAGAAAGTTTTTCTTTTCTTTTTAAAGACATTTTAAAATAATGAATTATATTTAAATTATTCATCATTACTGCCAGTTGGGCTCACTAGTCCATGTGGTCCTTTCACAAGAAACAAAACATTAACTTCTACCTAATATATACATCAGTCTTCTAAACCATTTTATATTAGTCTTTATAGTATTCATTTTGATACTACAGACATATAATAACAATATGCAATAAGTTACAGTGCCATAAGATACTAATTTTATTAGTGTTATTAACATGTACCATCTGCCGTCGGAGCTGCACCATGTTTAAAACAATAATGGCAATAACAGTGACTACTGCTACAAAAACTACCACTGTTTCCACCATCAATGTATGACTTTTTTTGAGAAAGAAAGACCTACATTTTAAATTTCTTTACTGTACACATAAAAGAATACCAGATATTTTGTTGACCTTGGTAAATGAACAAAAACTTAAAAAAAAAACTTTATATGATTCAAACAATAATGCTAATTAAGTACTTTTAAAAGTTAAAAGTACAATGTAAACCATCATATTGTACAGTAGCTTAATTTCTACTTGTGTTTCAAAATGATTTCAGTGTAATTAAAAACCTGGTAAGTAATAGAGATCTATTAACGTTTCTAAGGGCCCTAAGATAAATCTCAAGGAATATTCACTTTCTGAAAATAAGTTCACAGTCCAAAACCAAAGGGAATATGTTGCTGTTCATTTTTAAGTTATCTAGATTCCAGGAGTCATACATTATTCAAAAATGAGACAAATTTCTAATAAATTAAAAAAAACATTTAAAATACATTCTTATATAGTCACTGGAAGAATCTATACACTTCTGAAGGGAATGAAAAAGTGCAGTGTTCAGTAAATAACACAAAAGCTCAACATAACACGCAACATCTGTAATTAGTAAGAAGATGTATCTTATCTGTCTTACGTTCAAGAATTCAGTTCAAGAAAAAATTATAATTAGTGTTTCACCTTTTCCTTCATTTCTACGAGTTCTGATTTCAGTCTTGCTTCCGCCCTCTGAAATGTTTGCTTCTTGGATTTTCAAGTAGATAATAATCCTTTAAACTCTGCTTTAGCAGTACCTAATTTAAAAAATATGCAATAACATAAAAGTAACATTTATTTAGGATGAAATTCGGACATGATGGCATTGATCAGTTACTATAATGACAAGAAACAGTGAGGAGCATAATAAAAACACCCAACAGATAATATAAGAATCAGACTTATAAACGATTTCCTTTAACTTAAAAGTTGAATGAAAACTTATCTAATCTTCAATCTTACAAAGTTCTAGAATCAATGTAGTCATTTTTAGCTATGGTTCTATATTCTACTACATAGAATCAATGATGTTAATGTGATACTATTTTAAGTTGGTTAGATACACTATATATAGAACATATAAATAGTATAATCCTACTGCTTTTTAAAAAAATGTTTAGTTTAACTTTTTATAATAAGGGCAATATAAAGTTCCCAGAGATTAGGAAGACCTGACCTCTGTTAGCTCAATCATGACAGTTACCCCCTTAGCTAAGTAAATAAGCCTGGTGCTGCTGCTGCTCCTGCTGCTGCTAAGTCGCTTTAGTCGTGTCCGACTCTGTGCGACCCCATAGATGGCAGCCCACCAGGCTCTGCCATGCCTGGAATTCTCCAAGCAAGAATACTGGAGTGGGTTGCCATTTCCTTCTCCAATGCATGAAAGTGAAAAGTCAAAGTGAAGTCGCTCAGTCGGACTCTTAGCGACCCCTTGGACTGCAGCCCACCAGGTTCCTCCATCCATGGGATTTTCCAGGCAAGAGTACTGGAGTGGGGTGCCATTGCCTTCTCCGAAGTAAATAAGCCTACTTATCACTAAATATTTTAGACCAGCAATCCCCTAATTGAGTTCCATAAAACATTAGGCTTCAAAGCTTTGCAAAATATCAACTACTGCTGTTTTCTTTTAGGGAGACAAATCAATAGTGGCATGTTAAGATCTTAGTCCTATTAAAGTATTTAATCATGTTTATTATGATTGTTTATGTTTCTCATAGTTATTTCAAAATAGCTTTGGTCTTTTAAGTAACATACACTGATATCCTATGCATATGGAGCTCGTTGGTAATGATGCTATAGACAAATATAAATGCTTGAAGCTTGAGAAAAATAGGAAAAAACAGATATTTGCAAGCATGTAAATGAGCAAAACTTTCATTTCCAAGAACTAATCAGTACTCACAACTGACCAAAATTTTATAGTTGACTTTTTAAAGAAAAAAGAAAAAAACTGAAAGAAAAAAGGAAAAACAAATCTCTCATCTTGGAGATCATCAACAAGTTTAAGGTATTTCTTTGGGTTGATACAAACTGAACAAATCTCCTGTATCTTCCTCAACTATTTCATTCTCTGGTGATAGTGCAGTAAATAATAGCTAAGATGGTTTTGTCATCACATAGAATGAGGAATTCAAATCCTGTTTTGCAGCTGAGTAGCAAGTTATCTTGGGTAATTGACTCTCCAAGTCTCTATTTTCTCTGCTGCTAAATGGGATTTCTATCTGTAAGGATTAAATGAGATATTGCATGTAGAAGAACACCTAGTATAGCGCCAGGCACCCAAAATAACTCAAAAAAAAAGTTGTTATTATTGTAGCAGATGTTTGGACTCATGATTCTAAAACACAGTAAAAAATATCCCTTAGAGGCTGATGATCCTTGATTACACAAATGCAATCTGGATTCATTCTACTGCACCTGCTCAGATATAAAACTGAAGGTTAAACGGAAAACTTTTCAGTCAAGACATTCCATGAGAATTTCAGCTGGAGTATTCCAGTTCATTTTTAGATCACAACTTAATAGTGGCAAACTAATGCTTTGTTATAACAACTATTCTTGAATTACAGTCCAAAATGAAATCCTTAAAAGACTGACTCTGAAATTGAGTTAGTGACCTAAGATTTAAAAATAAATTATAATTCCATTTCTTTTAGTTATTACCTAAATGTTATAATAGAAAAATAAATGACCCCTTTCTTTTATTGTTACTGAGCAAATTTTGACAAATAGAGGTGCTAACATACTTATCTGCTATGAAGTTCCTTCTTCAGACAGGATTTGAAAGTGGGATACTTCTGAACTGTTTTATAACCCTGTGGAACAGAGGATTAAAAGTATAAATAAAATATGAGGTCATAGATATGCAATAAATAAAGCAAAAATAAAAATGCGTAACACCTGAGAGAGGAAGACAGTGTCAGGGGTTTATAGCATATACATAATTTATGTGTTAATTTGATCTTGCTACTCTAAAATATTTGAGGAAAAAAATGATTTTCACTTGACTTGTGCCACCAATGTGAATGTTAACAACTAACCACTAGGTGGCAGTTAAATACACAGTATCTTTATCAAGGCAGTTTGGATTAAAACATTGTCTATGATGAGTCTTGATTTTTTGTACATATATTTTTTTCTCTTTTTAAATGTATAATACTCAGAGGTATTCTTACCAAAGAAGGAAGACTGAATATTCTAGCTGAATAGAAAACAGTTTTTTTTTTTCTTTTTCTATTTGTGGCATATCAAAATAAATTAAATGTGTAAACATGCACAGATTTATGCACCATTTCACTCTTTAAAATATATTTTTGAGATAAAAATCATTGAATTTCTTGAAATTATTTCGCAGTGTGAGATGTGAACAGGAACAAACAGTTCAACAAACAAAAAAACACTTTTTACCTGATTTTCCATATAAAAAGTACTGAATATGCAGTGACTTAAGAACCTCATGTTGCCTAGTGGAAATCTGCATCACATAAAATGAGAAATGGTGATATGTCTTTGTATATTAACAAGTCTTGAACAGCCAGTGTTCAGACTGAAGTAACAATAATGTTTGGCAACATTTCCCCCCCGACCCCAAACTGGGATAAATACATTAAACTAATTGAGTATGAAAACAAGTTTTTGAAATTCAAACTGATTTTATATTTTAAAAAGTATTACCTTTTATCACCTCAAATTACTTTTGAAAGTAGGTAGGCCTTTATGTTTTACTTTTCAAATAACATTTCTTGTTTATATACTTAAATATTCATATAAACTATTTCTGAAACTTAGATGGATTTTTTTCCCCAAGTTTTTAAAAGGAGAGCAATAGGCTTGAAATGTATAGGTTTACCCGGAATCCTCTATGGAGTCTGTCTTTCATAATTCCAATAAATTCTTTATAGCTTAATTGATCATCTTTGTCAACATCAAAAATCTTGAAGACTGTGTTCACTAAATGTGGTGAAAGTTTGAGGCCAGTGGCTACGTAGACAGCACGCTTAAATTCATCTAGATAAATGACACAGAAAAGGGGTAAACCATTAATATTATTTTTATAATATGTGTTAGTTATCAGCAAAGTTACAATGCAAGTTTTTCTTTTCCCCCCACAAATGTGGGTCATGATCTTATGTTAATGTAACTCTTTTCAGAAGTGACGTCGCTCAGTTGTGCCCGACTCTGCGACCCCGTGGACTGTAGTTTACAAGGTTCCTCTGTCCATGGAATTTTCCAGGCAAGAGTACTGGAGTGGGTTGCCATTTCCTTCTCCAGAGGATCTTCCCAACCCAGGGATCGAACCCAGGTCTCCCGCATTGCGGGCAGACGCTTTACCGTCTGAGCCACCAGGGAAGCCCTCCTAACTTTTAGGGAACAAAAAATTTTTGTGGTTTTGGTTAAAAGGCTTGGTATCAACCACAGATACTTTAGAGGTTATTAAAGTGAATAAGTTCTCAAGGAACTTGCAGTTCAGGTGAGTTTGGGTGAACTCCAGGAGTTGGACAGGGAGGCCTGGAGTGCTGTAATTCATGGGGTCACAAAGAATTGGACACAACCGAACGACTGAACTGAACTGAACCTGAATTAAGGTGCTAGAAGTTGCAACAGAAAAAGAAAAAAAAAAAAAGGCAGATCTATTCCTAGCACCTGCCAGAATGATGTTTTTCATTTCCTAGTTCCACAAAGTAAAAGAGCAGCCTTCCATTCTGAACCAGGTAAGCAGGTACTGACTCTTTTTCTCTTTTAAAGGTTGACTCTCTTTCCTTTTTAAGGTTGATTAGTAGATTTATTGGGCTTCCCTGGTGGCTCAGATGGTAAAGAATCTGTCTGCAATGCAAGAGACCTGGGTTCGACCCCTGGGTTGGGAAGACCTCCCGGAGAAGGGAAAGGCTGCCCACTTCAGTATTCTTGCCTGGAGAATTCCATGGACAGAGGAGCCTGACGGGCTACTCATCCAGATTTATCATGGCAATAAAACACTGGTGTGTTAAGGCAGGGCTCCCAAAGGTTTTGGTTTTAATTTTTGAAAAAAAGGTTTTTTGGCTGCAGTGCATGTGAGATCCTAGTTCCCCAATCAGGGATCGAACCCATGTCCCCTGCAGTGAAAGCATGGATTTTAACCACTGGACTGCCAGGGAAGTTCCAGGTTTTGGTTTTAAAACACTAAAATGCATTAAGAACATCGAGATCAGTCAAAGAGTGAAATATGAAAAATTTTCAGGTTTCTTTTACTCAATGAGAAAGTGAATAAAGCTATGGAAGGGATTCACTGTGTTTTCAAGAGAATTGTCATGTAGGGACTCCAGTGTGACTTCTCCCTGGAACTTGGTAATAAAATAATGAGACTGTCCTCTGAAATTCAACTGGGGGATTAGCACATACTAGATATGGCATAGGTAAAATCACTGTAAAGAAATAACCAAAACGTCCTTAGATGGCAAGATTATTTAAAAAATGATATGACTACAAGGGAAGGGAAAATGGTCACAGAATCCTGGGAAAGGACTTGACTTGTAAAGCCTCCCCACAGGAAAGGAAGGAGCTGGCCCTGAGGACAACAGCCAATTCTAGGGCAGCTGTCAGTTCAGTTCAGTTCAGTAGCTTAGTCGTGTCCGACTCTTTGCGACCCCATGAATCGCAGCACGCCAGGCCTCCCTGTCCATCACCATCTCCCGGAGTTCACTCAGACCCACATCCATTGAGTCCGTGATGCCATCTAGCCATCTCATCCTCGGTCGTCCCCTTCTCCTCCTGCCCCCAATCCCTCCCAGCATCAGAGTCTTTTCCAATGAGTCAACTCTTCGCATGAGGTGGCCAAAGTACTGGAGCTTCAGCTTTAGCATCATTCCTTCCAAAGAAATCCCAGGGCTGATGTCCTTCAGAATGGACTGGTTGGATCTCCTTGCAGTCCAAGGGACTCTCAAGAGTCTTCCCCAACACCACAGTTCAAAACCATCAATTCTTCGGCGCTCAGCCTTCTTCATAGTCCAACTCTCACATCCATACATGACCACTGGAAAAACCACAGCCTTGACTAGACGGACCTTAGTTGGCAAAGTAATGTCTCTGCTTTTGAATATACTATCTAGGTTGGTCATAACTTTTCTTCCAAGGAGTAAGCGTCTTTTAATTTCATGGCTGCAGTCACCATCTGCAGTGATTTTGGAGCCCCCCAAAATACAGTCTGACACTGTTTCCACTGTTTCCCCATCTATTTCCCATGAAGTGATGGGACCGGGCAGCTGTAGTTTTTGGTAAATTAAGTAAAACTGTCATTTTCATATAACATTCTTAAAACTCGGTTAATTTAAGTCCATCTTTAAGAGGTGGCTTTACTGACAAAATTCAGGTTTCTGAGCCAACAGAGAGTACAGGTCAAGTCAGTAATACAAATAAATAATATGAATGTCAACCTGTGATGATGTGTGTGGCATGGCTGGCTGGCCCTTCTATAGGGAGACACACACCCTTCTGTTACTGAGCAGCTATGAGGTTTTTTCCTCTTTGAACCTTTACAAACATCATTAGCTTTTCCCCGTAATATGTGATGAAAGGCAATAATAAGTTTAATACCAAAATTTAGAATATTTCCCTAAACTGTGCTTAGGGAAAACAAATTTCCCATTGAAGTATACACCAGACTTTCAGGCAAATGGATGATGAATATGACAGACATATCTAGTTAATTTGTTGTCAAAGGTTGCTAAAGAATTATGGTTTGCTTTTAATTTTTGGAAGTTTATTACTTACCTTGTCCTATAGAACGACTTGCAAAATTATACATATTCAAAGCTATTGCAAAGTCTTCTAGGTTGTTCAAAAACTGGAAAAATGACCTGAATTCATCAAATGTAATGCCCTATATTGGGAAAATACATGTAAATATATTTAGCACTGTCAAATTAATTAAAATAAATATCCACACTTACTAGATACAAATACACTAAGCTTCAGCAATGTATCTTCTAAGTAAATATTTCCAGGGTACTTTCTGAAACCTTCTTTCTCCAAATGGAATGTAAAATTTCACTCAATTTTTTCCCATGGGTAATGTGCTACTATTAGCAATGATAGGTGAAAACACTGTCATATCAGCACAGAGTTTAAAAAAATGCTACAATAAAAATAAACTTAAAACTTTCTATTTTATTTCAAGCCTGGATTTTTTAAGCCTTAAAAGTAAATATAATCATTATGAAAAAAATATTTACGAACTTTCTCCTGTACATGTATTCTTTAAATATATTTCGGCATTAGGTCATTAATGCCTTTATAATGACAATGCAAAATAAAAATGTCCAAAAACCCACAGCAGTGTGTTTTTACTTGTTCCTGCTATGATAAGGCTGTCAGGACAGAGGAAAGAGGTTCAATGCACATAGAGCTCTGGGAGGCCCAGCACGGGGCTTGGGGTAGGATCATGGACAGGACTCAGTAATGTTATTTACATAAAATGAAATTATTGCCACTGTTATAGCTTCAGTTAAACAGGAGAGTTACTTGAAGTAAGCACAATGTATCTCTGATAATACAAATTTGGACATGAAGAGCTGTATTTAATTAATGTGTTCTTCTTAGCAAAATGAACAAAACTGAGAGAGAAAAATAAACTGAGAAAGGAGTAGAGCTTAGGCTTAACAAATTCTGACCTTCCTGCTGGGGTAGCAGGAGAGGGGAATATTTTATATAATAGGTACATATGTATTAGGTTGGAAGGAGAGACCTCATTGAGAAGTAATGCAGTGAGCCGTGTGTATATCTAAGAGAAGAGCTTCAGGGAGTGTCTATCTCCTTTTCTAGTCCTCATGACCTTTGGTCCTCTTCATAATATTTACCATTATCTGAAAAGATGTCATTTACTATTTTTCCTTTACTTGTTTGTTGTACCTCTCCAGTGAAATGTATTCCATGAGAGAAGGATTTTGTTGATCTTATCATTTTATCCACAATGGCTAGAATAAGGCCTAGTAAACAGCAGAATAAAACCTAGTAAATACTATAAATAATAGCTTAATATTTCCTAGACAAATGAGAGGAAATGAAAAAGCATTTTAGAAACGTAAAGTGCTATTGAAATACTATTAGTTGTTATTCTTTTGGAGAGATGGAAATGACAGGAGAAAGGAAAGGCAGAAGTAAGATGTGGTAGGAACAACACTGGCTGTGAGAGTCTTGGGTTTGAATCCTTGGCAAGTGTCTTAAGTGCCTGAGAGCCTCAGGTTTCCATTTTCTAAAAGAAAGTTGGCAATATCTGGAAGGTTGCTCTAAGGATTGATGATATAATGCAGAAAAAAAAAAAATCAATGAGAATCAATGCTGGTTCACTTGCCATATTTTCCTTTCTCACTGTAATGATTTGTTACGTTTAAGACGTGCTATGCTTAGTTGCTCAGTCATGTCTGACTCTTTGTGACTCCATGGACTGTAACCCAACAGGCTCTTCTGTCCATGGGATTCTCCAGGCAAAAATACTGGAGTGGGTTGCCTTGCCTTCCTCCAGGGGATCTTCCCAATCCAGGGATCGAACCCAGGTCTCCTGCACTGAAAGTGGATTCCTTACTGTCTGAACCTCCAGGGAAGTCCAAGAAAACTGTATGTTTAAGAGATCTCCATCAATGAAAAGTTTTCAGAAGCTGAATTTAACTTAAAAGGAAACTTTCTGTTTTTTATTTTTTTGGCTACCCCACGTAGCTTGCAAGATCAGAGTTCCCGGACCAGGCCATGGCAGTGAAAGCACAGAGTCCTAACCACTGGAATGCCAGGGAATTACCCAAAGAAAATTTCTTATTTTGAAATAATTTGATGTAAAAAAATAGTTACAAAGAATTCAAATGTAAAAATGTATATGTAAAAAACAGTACATACAGAGAGTTCCCGACACACTTCACCCTAGAACTGAATTTTTTGAATTACGTATTTTTATAATTTTCCACTGGATAAAAGAGAAAAAGCAGATACCTCAAGGCCCTAAATAATACACCAGTAGCTTGAGAAAATGGTACAGTTTCCAATATTTATTCTTAGGGAAGAGTCTATGAATTGGAAGAAATTTAGTTCAACATGTAAAACAGATTAAAAAAAAAAAACAAACCCTAAAAGATTATATAAACCAACAGTCAAAAACATCCAGTCCTTTTTTCCTCATTCCATGGGGACCTGCAGAATTGTCAGCACCGTCACAGTGTAAACAAAGTCAAACTGTTTGCAAGTTTTCCTTGGATAGATTAACTTAATCCTTCTACAAACACAAATAGAAGGCAATACATCCCAAACATCCCATGCTTTAAGAGGTGCTTGTAACACCAGTTCTATTCGGTTGCAGTGATGCATTCAAATACCACTAGATAATGTAACTGCTCAGAACTGCTGAAAATATGTGCTACTAAACAAACAGACAATCAGTTGTCCCAGGTTCTTAACCATTCATGCCGTCCAAACTCTTTGAAAAACCTCACTTCAACTACTGATAAAATCATTCACTCATCAATAGCTGTCTTCCAGTGACCTTTTATTAAGGGTATTAGGGAAATGAATAAAGTGTGACTGAAATTATGTCAATATAAACTATTTTATATGAGGTGATGTTTACATAGTAGCCAAAGCATATAGCTCAGCAGAATTCTCTTGAAAAATGATATTCATAATGTGAGTAAAACAACTGTTGATAACATTAAAGGTTTTCAACATGTCTAAGAAAAATAAGGGTAAAAATAAATAAAAAATTTAATAATTTTAAAAAAGAAAAATAAGGATATGTACCCAGAATTTTAAATTCATCAGTTTTTAAAATTTAGCAGAGCACTTAAGACACATAGGAACAAAGAGTGGAATATGTTCAAAGTATGTATGAATCCACAGGGGAGCAGAACTAACAGGACAGTATATTTTACAGACCTATATAATTACAAGCTAATAACATACTGTTCACAAAATAAAAATGAGGATCAGATACCTTTTCTTCAGGTATACTGTAACGCACATTTTCCAAAAATACTGATGTATTTTCCACATTTGTATATCGTAAAAGAATATGAGCAAAGTCTTCTTCACTGATAGTATTCATCCCATTAGAGTAGGAAAGGAATTCTATTTCTAAAACTTCTGTTTGGAGGTTATCCATGAACCTGTGACAAAAAAATATATAACCAATGAATAAGATAAGTGAAGAGTGATGGTAACAGATGGTACTTGGCCTCTGAAGACTTTTGCTCCTTACTCTGTAAAATGGGCATAACAACAATACCTTGCAGGGTAGTGATCAGACTTAAAGGAGTTAATGTGTCCTGCCTAGCATTTACTATCATAAACACTGTATACGTGCTTATTATTACTTATTGTTACTGTGGCTTACTAAGACTAAGGAATTGGTAATATTCTTTCTTCTGAACACATAGGAAATAATTCAGATATCTAGACTTTTTTTTTTATCATTCAGTGACTTCCTATTATATTTATCAATATGACTACTGGTACATAGGCACTGATGGAAGTGGATATTTGTTATATGTTATAGAGAGTATCTTTAGCTAAAATGAAAGCAGCAAAGAGGTGAGTGTCACTGCAATAGATGACTCCTTTCTGATTTTAGTATGTTAACATTTTTCAATACGAGTATAAAAATTAAGCTCACCTATAAAAATCTTCAAAGTTGAGTTCAGCTTTTCCTTTCTTCCCAAAAAAGTGTACAAGAAGTGTAGTATCCGTTACTAAGTTTGTAATGTCATCAGCACGCTTAAAAAGAAAAAATCACAATTTGGAAGTTAGTTACAGCAAAACAGAATAGGAATGTCCAATATCTCCCAAAGAATGTAAATATATTAAAATTAGAGTAAAAAGCATAAAGATGTATCAACACATGCCATTACAATTAAGAAGTTCAAAATGTGAAAACAAAATTATAGATGAAATTGATGTTTATCTTCAAAAAGCTTAAAGCTCTGATTATATAAGAAGTATTCAACCTCACATTGCGGTTTGAGTCTTTCAAGGCCCTTTATGTGACAATACAGATACTAAAGTGTTAGTTGCTCAGTTGTGTCTGACTGTTTGCAACCCCATGGACTGTAGCCCACCACACTCCTCTGTCTGTGGGATTCTCCAGGGCAAGAAGACTGGAGTGGGTTGCCATGTGCTCCTCCAGAGGATCTTCTTGACCCAGGGATCGAACCCAGGTCTCCAGCACTGCAGGCAGATTCTTTGCTGTCTGTCACCAGGGAAGCCCCTATGTGACACTAGGTTAGTATAATTTTTGAGTAGTGCTTGAAAGGCACTACTACTTTTACCAATAACTTTAGGTTGAGGAGGTAGACTGATGTAATGGAAAGAGGAAGGGATTTGAAATCAGAAGACCTCAGCTTACTGACTTTTTTGATCATAGGCTTCCTTACCTGTAAAATGGGAAAAACCGTATCTGTAATAACCATTCTGAGGACAAAACTAGAATGTGAGTGTAAATGAAATATACAAATGTCCTTGTTGGTAGTCATAAGATGTTTTGGACAAAAGCATTAAAACCTTTGGAGGGGGAGAGAAGATATCTCCTGTTAATTACAGACATTCTTCTGTGATTGTGTATAATCAACTCTAGTCAGTTTATTATCCAAGGAACAGCTTAACTTAGTAGGAGGAGGAAATATCAAGATATTGAGAAGCATGCCTAAATGGAACATAAGAGTGGAGGCTCAAGCTGATCAGAAGTCAGCAAGGACTGGGGTATTCATCTGCAGGCCAGAGGGATGGGATGTGGAAGGGGTCAGGATGGCTAAGAAGAGGAGCAGGGGACAGGTTTTAGAACAAGTTGCTACTTCACAAATAAGCAGTAGTGCGATGAGCAAACAGGAACAATGAACTCAAGAGTCAGATTTCTGAGCTTTAAATCCTGACTTTTTCCCTCATTGGTTAAGTGGCCTTGGGGAAGTTAATCTCACTGAGGATATTATTATCCTCAGGAATAACAGCAGTACTCACCCTAAAGGGTTGTCATGAGGATTAGATAACCCCTGTTAGTCAGCACTATCACTGGCATATTGTAAATGCTCAATAAATGTTAGCTATTATTATTAATTTCTGTCAAATCTGTATATTCTAAGAGTTGAAAAAGGACAAGACAGGAAATAATGTTGGAACTTAATGCAAAAAAATATTTTTACATGGTACACGCTTACTTCTTTTGTGTTACTGAAACTACATATATTATATAGATCTAACAAAATGCCTTACAATGAGGGGATATAGGAACACTAAAAGTTAGTGAACTCAGATAACATAATTACGAATGTTTTCCTCTGGTGTTGTCATGTTCCTGACCTCGAGACATAATACACTGAAATGAGATGGCTTTGTTTCACACAGCTTTTAAATAATGACCTCATTCGGCCAGTTTTTCTCATGGCCATTGAGCAGAGCAAATCTTCATTTACAGTCTTTCATCATCAAAATCTTATTAGACTTAGGTTGCACTTATCCAGATAATCCAGATCCACAGAGGCATAAATAACAGTTGGACATTAGAGAGAAAAATTAGAAAATGGAAATGGTGAAAACCTTTTCGCCTCCTTCAGTGAAACAGAGTACTGTTGGCAGTCACTGAAAACTATACCAGTATCCTTGGTATCCTAACAGTGTTATATAACTTAAATCACAGGAGCACTGAGACAAAAATAGAGACTTTATCCCTTTGATTCTTGTGCTTATTGTTAAAATAAAATGAATTCAGGTGTTTTCATAACAAAGCAAAAAAAGAACCCCATGGGCCATTTACATGAAGAGCCATTATCTAACTCTGTTTTGACTAAAAATTACTTTAAATGACTTCATAAAAAATGAAATAAATTTAAAAACCTGCATAAAATAAAAATATGTCAAATTATTAAAGAGTTTAAAGAAATTCTTTCAATGTATTTTTATTGATTACTATGTGATAATAATCTTATCAAGCTCTATTCAATGGCTGGAGGAAACCTTCAAACTCTTGATATATTAGTGAAGGTTTTAAATAACCTACTAAAACTTATTAAGGGTTAGTAATGTTTAAAGCAAATAAGAAAAAAATCTAAATTTCATCTGTAAAGCTCAAAACAGTTTGTATAATTCCAGTACTCACAGACTGTACTCAACAGTTGCACAATAGACATAATATACTATGAATTTATTATCTATTATTTTGGTTAGAAAGTGGTATTTTTCTGAAAGTGGCATATTCACATTTACATTATCAAAGGGTTTTACTATCACTGAAAAAAATCTATGGTTAGAAAAAGCTCTGAAATAAGCATATGAGAGACTAGTATCAAGTTTACCTACATTATGTAAAGAGACCTGCTTTACTCTCAATATTTACATTTTAAATATAAAAGAAACAAAGAAATACAAATATATACAGATCTAAGCTTTCTTTCTGAACTAATTTGAATACTGATACTATTAACAATTCAATGTTACACTGGCATCTGTAATAACTGATAAGGAATTATAATGAGTTGGAATTTACAGCTAATTCTCAATTATCCTCTCTAATGTTAGGAAGGTAGTAACAGAGATAATCCCTCAATAATTATTTTACCTGAAAACACAAGTTTTGCTTTCTTTTCATTTTACTTCATACTTCCTTTCATCCAATTTATTTTCATGATGTTTTAATTAAATTAGCCAGCTTATGATTATAGCTGTGGATTGATTACAGTCAATGGTGTGCTAGTAAACTAGCTTGCAAAGGGAAAAAAAAAGCCAGATTTGTGGTGTTTGCCAATGTCTAATACACTCCTATCATGGCCACTTTGAAGGTATCAATGGGATGTCACAGAATGCTGAGTTGGGAAGAGATGTGCTGTAAAAGCCAGGCCCAGCGCAAGTCTGAAAGAGCAATAAACATCTTCAAGAAATCCTATGCGAATCTTATATATAAGATCTTTGAGTATATGTACGAGCCGACTGGTCTTCTGATTTAAACCTCCCAAGATTTAAATTAAAGCAGATTGTGTCTAACTGCAAGAATTTCTTTCTAGCAGAGTTAAATGAGATTAAAGATAGGCGGGAGGCTGAGAGGCGAACAGTCCATGGTAGAGAGAGACAGCAAGACAGAACTGCTAATTTGAAGCTGGGCACAGCTGGCTTGTAGGGACTCTAAGGACTAGTGTCCCCAGTTGCTCTTACTTTTAGGCACTGACTACTATGTGCCTACATAAATGATTACAGAATCAAGCACTTCTAAAATATGTGTAATTGGAATATCCATTAGCACTTTATGCCCCAAAATAGCTAGAATTTAAAAAGGTGATTTTTAAACATTAGTAATTACTAGCCATAATCACATTATATTTATATATCACATACAGACTAAATATAGGGCAAAATGCTTTATTTACTTGTTTTAGGATTTTAAAATTGAGCACAAGTAGCAAAATTAGCAATTCTAAGTGTCTACCATGCTCTCGAGATGTCAGTTGAGTAACACTGTATATATAGGTAACAGAAGTCATATCTGATCCAGTTTACTTCTCTAGATATTTTTAAGTGTAATTTTTAAAAACAAAACTTTAGAAAAAGAAATGAGAAGCCAACTTTAAAGACAAAAAGATAATGAAAAAATACATTTCTTAGTATTTACTGAAAAAGTCATCCAGCCAGCCATCTCTAATAAAGTTCTTAAAAATTCTTAATAGGAAACATAGAACAGTATTCAACCTATAACACATAGCCTATCTTTTAAAATGATAAATTCCTATTAACGGGCAAAAAGAGAGTAGAGTGGTGGGAGCCGTCCGCCTGAGTGCAGCAAAAAGGTACGTCTCTATGGAATTCTAAAACAATAATGAGTGATGTAATGGTCAGTCTGCGTTTAATTTTCCATGCACTGGCAATCCTAACCAATGTCAAGGAAAAATGTTCCTCCCTTCCTGGACAGACTGCTCTTAGCACAATTCCCCCATGCCCACCCTTGGTGAGCTGCTCACTATGAATAGTGGGAAATTGGATTGTTTAAATCTACTGTAATTCTAAAGCGTTAGATATCTTTTACTAAGTTCACGTAACATTGAAGTTTATAAGGTTAAAAGAGTCAGTGAAACTATAAATAGTATTTTCAAATTTCCTAAAAGTGATCCTAAAGTGAAAAATAATATTTCCTTTTAATTAGGTTGGAAAGTCAAGTTTCTACAACAAGCAGGTAGATTTAGACAATTAAAGGTGACCTTGCAGCCCCTGCCAGCACAGCTGACATATTCAAATATACCAATTTATATATAGGAATTATTGCTTTCCTGGAGAAAAGGGAAGATACAAAATACATTTTTGGTTTCATCACTGTGACTCTAAAATGAAACAAGGACCAGATTAAGAAAGTGGCATGTGGTACAAGGACCTAGTTGAGGTCCAATTATACCTCTGCGAGGTCTGAGAAGAGTGCTTGGCTTGTGTTACGTCTTAGTGTATCCCAGTAGCTTCTGGAGACGAGTTCCTCAGCATCTGTTTTAAGTACCTGTAGAAGTTTTTAAGAAGCACAACTGAAATCTAAAGAACAGTCCCAAACAATGATAATTTATACACTCTAATCTCTTCTAGCCAAACTTGAAAAGGACAGAAAACACACTAGCTTACCTTTTTTGTTTTCTGCTGCACACAACAGTATTGTATTACATCGCTGGTAAACCCAGGCCATTTTCAAAGCAGTAATGTATATACACTATTCCTAAGTACAATGTGGCTTTGTCAAAAAATCACCTTCTTCACTCCCAGGCCCATGCCCTTCTACTGAGACATACATCCCTTCTAAGAAAGTGTGAAATAAAAATTTTATTCACACCTGTGTGAAGTAAATTTATTTGGAGATTTTGGTAATTTTATAGCAACCTGGGAAAATTCTGCTTAACTTAAATGAATTGTTAGCTAGCATGTGTTAGTGCATCAAAGAGTCAAAATGACCACATCCATACGTTAGAGAAAATTCAGATTAATCCAAAACTTGTCAGGAAGAAGTACGTGAGTTTCAGGCAAACCACTCAGAGCTAATCAAGGATTTCTTAAGTGTATCTATGGTAAATAGATCAGCTACTTTCTGGTTTATCCCAAGGACACAGCACCAGCTTCTACCTCAGCACAGGCTAGTCTGAAGGTGATAATCAAGATGAAGAAGTGTTGTCTAATCTTCATATGAACTGCAGAACTTCAAGCTTAACTTGGGCTGTAAACAAAAGTAATTAAATCTGGTTTCTGTCAGAATTTATCATGGAAGATTTCACAGATTCTCAGGCTTGGTCTTCTTTGGGTTACTGTGAGAAGAAAAATGCTGCATAATGAACCTAGGGGTGCGTGGCTGACAATGAGAGAATTTTCATTTCTCGTGTGTGTTAATTTTCAAAAGTCCAGTGCCCCTAATGAAATTATAAGCATCTGGGAATTATTTCAAAGACCTATATTTTAATTCATGATTATGAACTAGAAAACACTGCCTACTATGTATATTTTAATAAACTCTTAATAAAATGTTTATAATACGGTATCATTAAGCAGGAGTCACTTATATAACATAGATGTATTTACTACCATAACAGTGAACATAGTAATATGGCAAGAGAGTGTGCTCATCACCTCCTTTAGTAACTAAATAAGCTTTCACCAAGTAAAATTAGCTGAGTGGAGAGCTAACACAGTTCTTTTTCTTTTCCAAAGATATAAGAGAACTTTGATAAATGGTTACTAGATTAAATACTCTGCCAAGTTATCTAAATATTTTGACTGTGGATATATTTTTAAACTGTAACTATAAAGTTGGTATATAATAAAAATAGAATTGTTAAACCAATGAAACTAGAAAAAAAGGCTTACTGCACAATTATTAGGAGGATAACAGATTTGTTCTATGAAGCCAGGCCTCTTCCCTACTTTCAAACACTGGTCACCATCACCCCTCCCTGCCATCACACACAGACTTTTATGACAGTATTTACAACATATGAGGGATAAAATTAGTTTGACAACCTATATTGACATGGATCGCTATAGGAAAAAATGTATGTTCTGAGAATAGAAAAGAGAGAAAGGAGGAAGAAAGGAAGGGAAAGAGGAAGAGAGAGAGGAAGGAAGAAGCTAGAATGAAGCTAGTGTGAAGAATTCAGGTACTGGAACCCTAATCCCCAAGGTGATGGCATCAGGAAGAGGTCGGCCTTTGGGAGGTGATTAGGTCATGAGGCCAGAGCCTGCAAGGATGGGATTGGTGCCCTTAGCAAAGGGGCCTGAAAGACCTCCCTTCCTCTGCCTACCACCTGAGGACACAGTGAGAAGGTACCAGGAAGTAGGCCCTCAGCAACTATCGCACTGAGGCTGTTGGCTTGCTGACCTGGGACCTCCAGCTTTCACAACTATGAAAAAATGAGCATTCATCATAAGTCATCCACTTTATGCTATTTTTATATAGCAGCTCAAACAAACACAGAAGGAAAGAAGTAAGGAAATAAAATAAGGGAGAATGGGAGGCTAGAAGAAGGGAATAAAAAAGGTGGTTAGAGGGCAAAAAAAGACTGATTTAGAGATGGGAATATACCACTGTGGGAAGCAGAACAGTGGTGTCCTAAGGTTGTTCATGTCCAGATAGGCAAATAAACTATATACATAGTATATTTGAGAAAGGTTATACCCAGAGATTAGGTAAACTAGAGGGGAAAAAAATCCCAAAATAGCAGCCCATAGCATTGGTCAGGAAACTGTCTTTGCTATTAGTGATATTTAAAAACACACAGAAAAATAGAAACAAAGAAAAGAAAACTACATCTTTATAATTTGGGCCAATACAACAACTGTGCCCTGAGACACCATAATCTGAGAATTGTACTTTAAAGTCACACGGGACTGCAGGTCTCTGCAATGTATCACAAAAATACACCCACACACAAGTCTTCCTGGAAAACACACACCCTTAACCCAAGCCTTCAAGAATCACCACAGACACATTCCAACAAATACATGCTCATAATATGAGATCGTGCGTGCGTGCTAAGTCGCTTCAGTCTTATCGGACTCTTTGCAACACCATGGACTTGTAGCCTGCCAGGCTCCTCTGTCTGTAGGATTCTCCAGGCAAGAATACTGGAGTGGGTTGCCATGCCCTTCCATGAAAGAACGTAAGTCACCACATGTAGGAACTAGCAGAAAAAAACAATAGAACCAGAGCTGCAGATTTCAGATGCTGAAATGATTAAATATGGAATACAACATAAGCTTAATAAATTTAAAGAATATGAAGTTGCATGTGACAGGATTTTTTAGGAAAAACAGACTACTGAAAATTATTAGGCTGATTAGAAATAGTAAAACTCCTAGAAATGAAAAATGAACCACTGAAATTTAACTGAACTGAACTATATACAGCTAGAGAGAAAATCATTAAACTTAAAGGTAATATGAATAAACTATACAGAATGCAGTGTGAAAAAAATAATTTGGCAAATTAAAGAGGAGTTGACAGACATAAAACATGAATATCTATGAAAGCTCTAGAAAATCACAGTCAAGAAAATGGGAGGGAGGAAACATTCAGAGAGACACTGGCAGTAAACATTCAAGAAATAATGAAAGCAAACAATCCTCGCATTTGAAAAGCCCAATAAATTTCACGATAAGTAAAAGCAGAAAGATAGACTGTAAGAAAATTGTAGAATAGCAAAGGGAACCTTAAAAGCACCCAGAAAGAAAACTGATTAACTACAAAAGAATAATTAGACCCAAAATGGACTCTTCAATTTCAACAATAGAAGCCAGAAGACTAGAATGACATCACAAGTTGCTGAGAACAAATGTCAATCTATAATAATACACCTAGTAAAATTACCTTTCAAAATAATGGCATGTATACATATATCAAATCATTATACACCTGAAGCTAATATAATATTATACGCAAATCAGTCTCAATTAAAACAAACAAATCCACAGAAACAGGAGACTGGCGGTTGCCAGAGGCAGGTGGCTGGAGGGGGCAGGGAACTGGTTGACGGTGGTGAAAAGGGGCAAACTAGCAGGAATAAGGTGAGTGAGTCTTGGGGTGTAATCAACATACCGCCTGGTAACGACAGTCAACAATACTCTACAGTGTACTGGAAGCTGCTAAGACAATACATCTTAGTTTTCATCACAAGGAAAAAAAAATTGTAACTATGTGATGGGACAGATGTCAACTAGACTTACTGTGGTGATTATTTTGTGATAAATATATATATCAAATTATGTTATACACCGTAAACTGATACCGTATTATATGTCAATTATATCTCAATAAACTGGAAAAAAAATAAAGGCAGAATTAAGAGATTTCCTGAGAGAGGGTTTTTAAAAAAATTATCAGAAGATTATCACTTGGGGCTATACTTTGTGAGTATAAGATTATGAGATTTAAGAAGGGGAGAAATTAAAGAGGGAATTACTGAGAAAAGAATAGCAAATTGTAAGTAATTTGAAACAAATGTGGCTGATACATATTTTAGAAGTCTAACTTGGTGGATTAAAAAAGACAGTGGTAGACATTATTTTAAGTACTCATATCAGGAGCAGAAAGAATGGTACTAAAGAAATTTTAAACTCTATTTTTGAGAAAGAGAATAAAGATACACTCCAATCTAAGACTTTATTATTTTAAGTATATTTACTAAAATTTCAAGAATAACTACATAAAGAAAAGAAATACAGTGAATGTCTTCTAAACTAAAAATAAATCCAGTTTGTATTTGTATAAATACAAATGAAGAAAGGAGAAAAAACAGTATATAGAATGGCTAAAGTGAATCCAAATAAGTTAGTCATCACAGTAATATAAACTGAATTTCCAATTAAAAAGCCCATGTTATCCACCCAGAAAAAAGAAACTGATAAAGTACACAACATACACTTAAAAAGAGACATGTCCAAAATATAAGGAAAAAAATAGGTTGAAAACCATAAACCAGGTTTCCAGTAATGAAAAGCTAGAAAACAAATGCCAATCTTCTCACTGAGAACAACTGAAGAAACTAGACAAAATATAATACAGATGTATCTTAAAGCATCTTAAAGATACTATCTGCCTTTTATACTATATTTTCAGGTACAAAAGCAATGGTGGGTAAAATTTCTGAAGCCTTAGTACAATGACAGCAGTGGGACCAAAGACCAAAGTCATTACACTTTTCAGAAACTGTCACATTCTTCAGTTTCATATACTCACATTAAAATAAAATTCACTTAAGAATATACTTGCTGAAGAACAGAACTCATAATTTTGGTAATTTGATCTTTGAGCACACATCTTTTTAACATTCAGTATGAAGGGAAGCAAGCATAAAGCACTTCTGCTAATGAAGTACTATGGTTGTCTTGAGAAAAAACATCCAGGTGGTGATTTGTGTTGCAAGGTAAATTAGCCACTTTTTTCATGAACCATCATTTTTACTTGAAAGAACAACTGATGAGACAAACTATGGTAATTTAGACCTTGGTATATGGCAGACATCTTTTTGGAAAATGAACACAGTGAGCCTGTAGCTTCAAGGGAAACAACTGATAGTATATGCTGCCAAAACAATATACTGAATAGACTGAATACAGAAGCATCTAAGAGAAACTGGCTGTCTTCTAAGTCAGATGTTAAAGAGATTTGAAACAAATGTAAAAATGCTACTTTCCTCATTACATTTTTGAAGTTATTCTTCATAAAAAATGTTTAGGATAACAAGTGAGTTTTTATTATTTTTAAATATATGAATAACTACTTAAAAATTTCTGAGTTTTAATTTCTAATATGGTAAATATAGATAAATATATCCAAAATATGAACAAAACTTCTTTGGATTCTCAATAATAAAGGGGTCCTGAGACCAAAACATTTGAGCACTGTTGCTTATAGTAATAAAAATGAACGAACTAGGACCATTTATTAGATTCAATAACGTAGATGAAGTGGACAATCATGATAATGAGTCAAAGAAGCAAAACACAGAAAAACTCATATAATATGATCTCATTTAATTGAAGATCAAAGTGGGGAAAATCAAACTGTATCATTTTAGATACATAAAAAGCTTGTAAAATGACAAAGCAGTGATTGACATAAAGGTCATGATTGTGATTATCTTTTCCAGGAGAAGGATTATGACTGGAGATATATAAAAGGGCTTCTTGGGGTATAGTAAACGTAATGCTTAGTTTCTTGATCTATATTATATAGTAAACTTCTATTATTTTTTATTTCATATTTACATTTTATCAGCAGCAAATTTCCAAACTAAAATATATATTTTAAAAAAATCAAAGAAAGCTTCAACATTACTAGAGGCAAAAATAGAAAGTAAAAAACACAAAAAGGAAAAAGTCATATGTTAACAAAAATAAAGGTAGTATATTTATTTTGACAACTAAAATAGATTTTTAATACAAACACATTTCTAGAGATCTAGGGATAGTATTTAATCAAAGATTTAATTTTCTAAGATGATTTAAGTGATCTAAATATATTCCTATAGAGGCAATAACAAGGCTTAGAAATATATAAAATAAAACAGGAATTACAGGTAGAAATTAATAAGTCTATCATAGGAATGTGTAATTTAACACACTATTTGACCAAACAAGTGGACAAAAATTTAGTAATGATAGAGATTTAAAACACATACTTAATATGTTTGATCATGCATATATTACAACCCTGTACCCCAAGTTGGAGAATACACATTATTTTCAAACAAAGATCATTTATGAATATTGGCATTTAGTCCATAAAACAAGTTCAGTGCATGTTAAAAAATTATATAATAACTGGTACATTTTTGGACTCCAATGAAATTTGGATAATAATCTTTAAAAATCTGTCAAATATAAGGCATGTCAAAGTCATGCCTTGACTTTGCATTACTGACCTCATGTTTGCCTTACTTATTCTTCTGGATGTTTTAAATTTCTTTTCACCATAGTAAGATAATCAAGAGTTGACTATATAAGAAATATGAAAAGAATTAGGGTTGTTTGGAACAAAAAAGGCTATAACGTAACTGTCTTTCAGAATATAAAGGAGCATGTTCAATCTTACACTGTAGGAAGGGATAATCTGACAGAGTAGAGGCAAAATATACCATAAGAATGATTAAATTTTGGAACTGGCTACTGCAGACACCACAGAACTTCCATCTGTAATAGTTAAATCCAGGGGTACTGCATTTCCTGAAAGAACTTATTCTTAAAGGTAGAATCTGTTATAATTAGTTCCATGAACTATACTCAAATTACATACTTTATCACTCCAGCTGATCTACAGTTCTGGAAACTAGCAGGTAATTGCCAGCTAATTCATAACATTATACTATTATATTATTCTCTTAGTGTCTAAGTAACTACAATTTGTTTACGTGACTTAAACTAGACCATATTAGCACCTGTTTCCTTTTAACAATACTACTCGGAAATATATTATTTTAAAATGCTTGTCTATTATATGAAAATTATTTATGAGTTTAAAGGAAATATATTAGTTGCCACAGTTGGAAAAATGGCTCATGAAATGACATATTAGATTAGAAAAATAAATAACAAAGTCATAATCATTATTAACATTTATTAAGCTTCATAGGGCATATGGCATTAGAATCTCTGAGATTTCCATCTTTCACATTCTTATATATTTTTGAAATAATTAACAGAGGAATCTTTAAAAAAAATTTTAAGAGAACAGTAGGCTTTATTCCATGGAAAACAGTGAATTTTGCAGAAAAATTTTAAAGTATCTTGTAAGGAATCAAAACAACCAGTCACTCATAAGATTCCTATGGATTTGGCTTGTTTTCCAACCCATTCTAGGTCCATTCCTTGTGACTTAGATATTTTACATTTATTTTATGCTTCATCAGCCTTTAGTGTATACTTGAGTCTCAAAGAGAATTAGTTTTTATAGTTTGGAATTTTTATTAAATATCAATTTCAGGAGGCACACAGCTAGAGTCTACACTATAATGGAACCTTTCAATAGGACAATACTGAGTAGGTCACTGTAAACTCGAGAGTTTCTCTCAGGTGGATTTGTATAATTTGAGGGATCTGTCTAGGTGACTTAAGGAGGCCAGGGAAAATCAAATGGACTGTGCCTTTTACATTCAGAAGAGACCATGGCCTATTCTCAGTTGTGTAGCAACTGGGCTAATCCATAAGCTATGACTTTCTGGGAGAAAGAAAAGAATGAAAGCGTAGCATGAGAAGAGTACATCTGAAAGATCATTTGCAAGAACTCCCAATGTTTTCAGGAAAAGACGAGTTTGAAGATCATAATCCTCTTTGAGAAACAACATGATACAGTGATATACTGAACATATCAAGTGCCATCTTATTCAAGACTTTTGTAGAGACCAAAGGCAGTAGGCAAGCATCAAAAGTTTTAGAAAAAAATGGGGCAAAATACTGAGAACTAGCAAAAGTTTATCCGTTAATATCTTTGGTATTAGAATTAAGAAAAGACTGTACATCAGATGGAGAGATCTAGCTCTTAAAATACCTGTGTCCTGAAGGAGCATAGCCTGAGAATCTGCTCCATAAATTGTACTTAACTCTTCAAATACCACTGAAAAATATAAAAGGTCAATTACTCTACCAGAGTTTTGGGTTCTTGTTCACTCACCTTCACCTTATCTTAATCTAAAGCTAAAGAGAAAGAATTGCTCTGTAAATTTATAGTTTTCTTATAAATCCAGGAAGGAAATAAAAACTGGGGGCTTGGTTTCACATTATTATACTCAATAAATTCCTAAACAGTCTCAATAGTAGATCTGGCTTTATAAAAGAAATAGCATTGTCAAGTATAACAGGTGAGGGCTATTTACATAAAGAACATTTAAAGGGTTGTACATACACTATTAGTAGGAGAATGGTATCCATAAAGTTGAAGACGCTGACATAGAGCACAAAGGGCCAAATGAAGTGTCACATTTCAGAATGAACCCAAGTATAGCAAAAGAAAAAAAAGAAAAAGACGACAAAATAATCAATTAGGAAGGGCAAATCATTATGCTACATTCTCTATAGAGCACGCACACAGTACAAGTGGGATAAATGTTAAAGATGAGTAGCAAAGTTTTTTAAATCTCGTATAATTAAACATTAAGTGAACCTGTGCTCATTTCAACCACTTTCATTGTAACTTTTGATGGAACTATTGCTTTGAATTAAACATGGTACTCCGAAGTACGCAGTTTTGCTGAGACATGCTTCAGCAATTCCATGTGCGATGAGGGGGCAGACCTCGATGGAGCAGCATGGTGGTGGGGACGGCATGAGACCTATGCTGGAATCCTGTTCAGTGCCTGTTAGTGCCGTAGACCCAGGCAACTTAATGAACCTCTCTGAGATGGTTTTCTCTTCTGTGCAAAGGTGTGAAGACTTACCTGAGAGAAATGTAATGAGGACTAAACGAGAGTAACGTGTATAATGGAGATAGTACAGACCTTAGCACATAGAAAGTGTCCCAAGAAATATTATGCTCATTTCCCTCTTCTGAAGCAGTTCATTTTGATATGTAAATATTTTAAAATTTATTCTTGCCTAATTTTTGATTTGGGGATGTACTATTCAGTTTAAAATATTCTACTAATTAAAAGAGAATTTCATGTTTCACAATTAGCTAAACTTTTTGAGTATTTATTATATTTCAAACCCTGTTTAGTGGCTACACGATTTAACTCATTTAACCTCCATAATCATCATATGTGCTCATTACTCCTATTCTAGTACAAATGAAGAAACTGAGGCACAGAAAAATTCAAGGACCTGGTTCAAGGTCACAGAGGTAATGAATGGCAGAGCTAATAGTCAAAACTTGAAAAATCTGACTCCTACAATGTCTAACATAATCTATATATTTTCACCATAAGCTAAATTTCAGTTGCTTCAAAACTCAAAAATCTCATCAGTTCAGATATGCATTATTTAAAATGTGACAGCTATTAATAATGCTACCACTAATTATTACTATTATTGTAAAACACAGTAAAAAAATATTTGAAGAGAGCTGTATTGTCCTAGAGTGTTGCTTAGTTCAGAAGCTGTACTAAAGATTATTTCTGGATTGTTTTAAGAAATAGTTCGGATAGCTAAATTCTGTAAGTGAGATTCCAGGAGCATTAATTAAACTGTAACATAAACACCTCTGGGATACCTATGGAGGTCAGTGTCTTTAGCAACATTCATTTCCATATAAGTAAGTGATAGAATACTTAAAAGTTATTTTTATCTGTTCTTTAAAACAAGTCTCCTTCCCCATATATTTGCTAGATAATGTTTCACTGATCTATGTATGTTCATATAAAATAACACAATTTAGGGTATACTGATATAATTTAGATTTCATAATTTAGATAGACTTTCCCTAAATAATCCAAGTTAATAAAGTTTTACTATATTACTGTTATGAACTTATTTGCATTATATCATCGGTATTAAATTTACTTCACCTGGGATGCAATGAAGCTTTTGTGCTGACACGGTAGCTTTTCCCAACATGGGTTGACTGCTATTATTATTCCCTTTCGTCTCTCCCTTTGTTACTCACTTAGGTATTTTAGTAAAGGTTACTGATTAGAATAGGATTGTTACTTTACTGAAAGATCCATAAGTCTTTTCTGGAATTAGTATAAATAAACAAACAATTAAATCTGTATCCATTGAAACACTATCTACTTTATCACTGAGGTATACCAAAACATTCATTAACATAATTCAACCTCCTAAATGATATTTTATCAACAACTTGCCTATCCAGTCAATCATTGGCAATCCATCAAAGTTAAAATAATTGTTTACTCTTTCAGTATATTATCAGTAGAGAGTGTCTTCTACAAGTGTCTTCCATAATTTAGTCTATCGGGGAGGTTAAAAAAATACTGATAAATATACCATAGTTAAATATTCTGAGAAATAATAAACATTCATAATCCTGATAATCTGCTTTTATTAATATAAATACACACTTTGTAAATCTACTGGGATGAAAATGACACCCATCTGCTACAAATAACCCATGTTTAAGAAAACCTAATATATATGCTTGTAACAGTGAGAAAAATAAAAAGTGTTGCAACTCTTTGAAGTTAATTATTTGAATTCCAGATAAACCAATTAAACTATTTCACAGGGCCATTAATTTGCAAATAAAACAATTATCATTTACATACTAACAAAATTCACCATGTTTCTGCTAAGTACCAGAGGAAGAAATATGATACAGTGGATAAAAGTATAGGTTTTGGAGCTGGCCAGCCATGGGTTCAAATCTTGGCTTTGCCACTGAATAGTTATGGAATTTTAGACAAGATATTAACCTTTCCAAGTGTCAGTTTTCTCATCTATAACTAGATAATAACAGAACTGTTTGGTAGATTAAAAGGGGGCAATGCATGCAAAGCGTCTAATATAAGGCCTCATACTAAAGTCTTAGTACCTGTTTGTTATTTTCACTAAGTGAACCTAGGATGTTGTCAGGCTGAAATATTTACTTGGGACAAGCAAAAAGAAAACTAGAAGGAAAATGGAGGGAAATGTTGCTTAACTCTACCTTCAAAATAAAATGAAACATTACTCTTCCCAGAAGAAGAATCTATAATACATATTTCTATGAATGCAAAGAAACATATTATTTTCTTGTTTTTGCTTCAACATTCATATTATTATAGTACCACTAAATTTACTCACATGTATAATTAAATCTTTGCAATTCACCTTTAAATTTTTACATGCATAATGATCTGTATTAACCTATCATATGATATACCCTTCAAATTTCATGGATAACAACAATATGGATGAAAATGATTTAATGAATATGGTTATGGATACAGATGTTTAATATCAATACTTGATATAAATATTGATATCAAAGCATATAAATACTGAAGTTTTTCTACATAAGAACTTTAGAAAGTTTTCAAGAAACAGACAGATCTAAAGTTACAGGCTTTAATTGCTATTTCTCAACATGAATAAAATAATTCTTACCTAGAAAACCCAGCTGAAACCATTATAAATTATTCTTACCAGCATTGCACGCTTTTCTTCATCTCCTTTAGTTTCTCTCTTTTCATTTTTTTTCCTGAATATTTCTTGAAGCTGAAAAGAAAACCAATCAAAAATCAAACACCTGATAAGAGTTTCTGGGAACCTATCTAACACCCCATGCTAGATATATTCTAAGAACAAAGAAAATAATTAGCTTCATATACACCAAGAACATTAAAACTAGTATGAATACATTTTCTGATACCAGGTTTTTTCCTAAGAAAAAGTTTTAGGTCCATCATATAGTTTTACTTTATGATAGTATCTCCTATAGTTTAACTTTATTGTTAAGACACAAAGACATGGAGCCTGTGGTATATACATAAAAAGAGATAAGCCTACTGAGGAATAAAGGACACTGGACCATAAGTCAGGGGTCTAGGCTTGAGCCCATCTTCTGTCATAAACCCATTTTATGGATAGGGGACAGGTCCTCACTGGGCTCCAATTTGCTCATACATGAAATGAACATGGACTGAATGACCTCTAAGGTCTCTTTCAGGTAATGGTAGGAACATGGGCTCTGCATGTCTAACCTTTTGAGCAAGTTACTCTAATCATTTAAGGCTTGTTTTCCATGTGGGGAATATGAATAATTTCTTACCTTAGAGCAATATTTTTTTTCCTCTAGCTTTACTGATATATAATTGATAGGTCTTATAAAAATAATGTTGTACAGAGTAGACATTATAAGTAATTACTTAGCACAAGCACATTGCCTGTCACACAGTAACTTCTCAAGAAATGTTAGCAACTATTACACATGGGCTTCCCAGGTAGCACAGTGGTAAAGAACCTGCCTGCCAATGCAGGAGACCCAGGAGACATGGGTTCAATCCCTGGGTTGGGAAGATCCCCTGGAGGAGGACGTGGCAACCCATTCCAGTATTCCTGCCTGGGAAATTTCATGAACAGAGGAGCCTGGTGGGCTACAGTCCATGGGGTCATAAGAGTCAGACACAGCAACTGAGGACATACACCCTATTATACATGGCATTATTTCCTGTTTAAAATCCTCTTTTACACATAGAAGCTTAATTCTATCTTTATCTCAGTTTTCTGGTGAGGTCCCTGTTCTTGTCCGTGTAATTTGAACAGGTATCTCAATTCTTTTACTTCACTTAGTATGGCTAGAGCTGAAATCCAAAATGTATTCCCTCCCAAAATATATAATAACAATTTAAAACTACAGTACAAACTGTAAATTATTTTATTAACACATATATTCCATACTTTATCTTAGTGAAAAGAGTTTTTCTCTTTAGCAAGCATTATTAATATTTGCTTTATAAACAGGTAGGAGGATCATAGATTTTACAAATCTATTTTACAAATCTACAAGTAACTCTGCCCAACTCCACCTCTGCTTTTAGGAACTCTTAGCTGTTTATGCGCGTGCGTGCTAAGTCACTTCAGTCGTGTGTGACTCTGCAATGCTATGGACTGCAACCTGCCAGACTCCTCTATCCATGGGATTCTCCAGGCAAGAATACTGGAGTGGGGTGCCATTTCCTCCTCCAGGGGATCTCCCCAACTCAGAGATTGAACTCTAGTCTCTTAATCTCCTGCATTGGCAGGCAGGTTCTTTACCACTAGCACCACCTTGGAAGCCCTTAGCCATTTACAAACAACAACAAACAATAAAACATTAGTCTGGCCACTGCAGAGTAGACCACTGCTCTAAAGGAAGAGCAACTTTTTTAAGAGTGTAGAGTAGAAACAAACTGAAATTCTACAAGAAAGTTTTATCTCCCACCTCCACAAACAGACAAGAGTCCCAAAGACATCTACACAGGCAGCTTCCAATGCACTGAGTTCCAAAAGGTAACCTTTAAGACAGTGGGGTGGAACTTGGCCATGTTGCCATAGAAAGTCTGTTGAAGGCTGTTTCGATTACAAGGCCCATTCTGAAAGTCCTAAAGTTACAGCTGTACACTATCATGACAGAGCTCTAGTGAACTAAGTTTGCCCATCTTAGGATGTTAGCAACATGTCTCTCTCTATTGCAATGAAACTCCCCACCTCCGCACCAACGCAAGCAGCACTACAGTGAGGGACCCTTTGTGGGTCCAGCTCCCCAGACTTGCTCAGGGGGTGTACTCGGCCAAGGGCTACATGGAAGCCTTTTGACAGATCCCAGTAATCAGTTCCCTGCTTCCTTTTGAGCAGCTGCTAATTCCTACCATGGAAAAGAATGATTTCATAATTTCTCTTCTGTGCTCCAGCCTCTGAAGAAAATACTAAGCTATCTAAGAGGTTTTCCAAGGGATTTTTATTGGCTTGTTACAAAGGAAAAACAGAAAATGAAATGGCTATTTATGTTATTTTCCCCTTCTCCTTTTGCTAAGAGAGTAGAGGTAAATATTGAGTTGCACAAAAAGGCTAAGGTAGACCTTGTTACTGGGAGGAGTAAACTAATGTTAATCTCTGTTTTGGAGAAAATCAGAAAAGGCATTTTGCCACAGACATAGATATAGGATACATGGGTAAAAAGAGAAAAATTCGGGAAGGAGAGGGTGGTTAAGATGAGTGAGTAGCTGATGATGCTGCCAGACCAGCACCAACACGGGACCAGTCAGGTAAGAAAGCCTGAAAGACAAATACCAAGAACACGCTTATCAGCCCTTGGTCAAAGACAAGGGAACGCAATAGGAGAATGGGCTAAGACTGGAATACAAGGCAGCAACGAGTGGAAGAGAAAAAAAATATTGTAAATCCTTTAAAGAGAAGGAAGGAAGTTTCCTCAGGCAGGCAAAGAGCTGCCTATGGCTGGGTGGCTGACATGAGAGGGTCTGGGCGTGTGTAAGCCCAGGACTGCCTGTCTCTCATTTCGTGGAAAATATACATTTCAGACCTCCAGAATATGTGTAAACAATTATAATCATCTTCACGTGTGTGTGTGCTCAGTCACTCAGTCATGGCTGACTCTCTCGAGATCCCACGGACTGTAACCCACTAGATTCCTCTGTCCATGAGATTTTTCAGGCAAGAATACCACAGTGAGTTGCCATTTCCTTCTCCAGGGGATCTTCCCACCCAGGGATCAAACCTCTGTCTCCTGCATTGGCAGGTGGATTCGTTATCACTGAGCCACCTCAGAAGCCCTTTAATCATCTTTATACACTGAATAAATTTATATTTTATAGTGTAAAAATAATTCAAAATAAAGTACAAGAGTATAATATACTTTATTAAAGTAAAAGCATAACACTTTTACTTTTTTCAACAATGTGCTGTGCTTAGTCACTCAGTCGTGTGCGACTCTTTGTGACCCCATGAACTGTAGCCTGCCAGGGTCCTCTGTCCATGGGGATTCTCTAGGCAAGAATACTGGAGTGGGTTGCCATGCCCTCCTCCAGAGGATCTTCCCAACCCAGGGGTCACACCCAAGTCTCTGGCATTGCAGGTGGATTCTTTACTGTTTGAGCCACCAGGGAAGCCCTTTTTCTACAACGGTATTCTAAATAATACAAAACCATAAAAAATATAAGTAAGCAATAGATGTATTGATAAAATGTAACCAATAATATACATACCACCAAAAACTCCTTTTTATCCACCATCTCATTGCCATCTGTGTCAAACATGTTGAAAGCTATTCTAAAACCTGCATGTGGCTCTGCCAGACAAAAACAGGAAAGTATTTGTGAAATGGAAAAATGTTTTCAAAGTTCAAAACTCACATTAGTTGTAAACAATTCATATTCTGTGCAGAAATACTTTAACCAAGAAATGAAAAGCAACATGTTACTATTAGTTAAATATAATAAAAGCTATAGGTAAGTATATATACTTCTGCTTCATATATTAGCACACTTAGTAACACAGTTGATAATACACTTGAAATCTACTTGTGTGATACTTGCTGCATATCACTGACAGTAAAATCTGATTACCTTCCTTCCAAAAATAAATATTTCTTTCTTTTCCAAAGTCTGTCACTTTGTTTGAAAGGAAAATATCATCTCAGTATATTTGAAATATTTTTAATATGTCAGCTAGTTAGAGCAGCAGCAGCAAAAAAACAAAAAACAACAACAAAAAAAACAATACAATGGACCAGCCTAAAATCCTGGAGAAATTATAACAGAATGACCCACACAAAAAAAAGCCAGGCATGAGAGATTACATACTTGGGGTTGAACTTCCAGAGGCTTCAAATACAGAAATATAAAATAAAAAGGACTTGAATAATTAATTCCTTATTTCCCCCAAATACAAGGAAAAACTGCTTTTCTGAGAAAGACTTTCATACACTATGAACTGCTGTAATTGTATGAAACTTATAATAAGATTCAATACCTCTTCTCCCTCCACTTCTAAAGCAAAAAGAAGAATGCTTGGACAGAAGAAAACTTGAACGCGTCCTTCAAAGCGGATCTCAGTGCGCATGCCTTTTTCAAAACATTTGACCTCTTTTGAGATGACTGGCAAAAAGTTTAAAAAGGGACCTCCCACAGGTACACTTGCCACTACGTGTTTTGAAATTGTGAACCCAGCAAATCGAAGCACATAGACTTGCTTTCTTAATCAGTAATAGCTGTCTCTGAAAATAATGGAAATGAAAGCCTTTCATGCAAGTTCATTTTTTGCATGTATTTTAGGAATCTAAATTTACTTTCATTCTCACTCACTTGAGGAAGAAATAAAAAGTTACACCATCTCCAATGACCAAGTTTTAAGCTTTAAAAAGATCTTGAAGATACACACAGAAAGAAGTCCTCACAAGCATTGTTTGGAAGGGAAAATAAAGTCAAAGTAATAAAAAGTAAAGGTGGAGCGGGGGAACTATAGACAGCTAACACGGATTATCTAGCTCTCTTCCTGTGTGCTTAGTCGTTCAGTTTTGTTAGACTCTTTTCGACCCCATTGACTATAACCCGCCAGGCTCCTCTGCCCGTGGGGATTCTCCAGGCAAGAATACAGGAGTGGGTTGCCATGGCCTCCCACAGGGGATCTTCCCAACCCAGGCATTGAACCCAGGTCTCTCACATTGCAGGCAGATTCTTTACCATCTGACCCACCAGGAAAGCCCAAGAATACTGGATTGGGTAGCCTATTCCTTTTCCAGAGGATCTTCCCAACCCAGGAATTGAACGGGGGTCTCCTGCATTGCAAGCCAATTCTTTACCCACTGAGCTATCAGGGAAGACCCAAACAACACCCATAATTACAGAAAAGTTAGGATTTTTGAGTGCTGTGACTCCATTTGGAATTCAGAACTCATCTTTGAAAGAGTTTAAATTGAAAAATTATAATTAAACAACACCCATAAATGGTTTTTTTTGTGTGTGTGTGTGTGTGAAGAGTCACAGCACTCAAATATCCTAACTTTTCTGTAGCAAGCAAAAATCACTATATGGGATTTTTTCTAACATGCTAAAACCAATCCTGTCCAAACTCAGCATGTGGTTTTCCTCACCAGTTTTGTTTTACTTGTACCTACCACTATGCTGGTTCAGAGACATATAACTTCTAATTTTGCATCCAAAGTTGTTCTAGCTAACAAGATAACTTTGGAACAAGTCTCTGAGACACTCCTTGGCACCCACTCTTCTAATTTCCATGGTGGCATTCATCCTTGACCAGACTCAAAATCCATGGCTTTCCAGTCTGGAACGTCCTCTGGCAGTACTATTACTAACTGCAAAATACTTACTTTTCTTCAGTCATTTTAAATGATTTTGGGCCAGGAGAAAAAAAGCAAGTCCAAAAAAAAAAGGCAGTAATTTTTGAAACACACATGTGCACACACATACACATTTCCCAAACTTCCTGTGACAGAACTCCAACATAACATTATCCATCACTAAATTCAGAATAAAACAGTGGCTGTGTTATCTTCCAATTATAGAAGTACAGGAATTTTAAGACTGGTTTCTAATAATGCAGTTTTATTGATGTTCTTTTTTTCCACACATCTCCATAAATATCCACAATTGGAAATTCCAATAGTCACTTTCTTGCGTTCATTTGCCAGTTATTTTTTGAGAGGCTACCATGCACCTGACACTGTTCTTAATACAGAAATGAACAAAAAAGATAAAATCTTTGCTACTGTGGACCCACACAGACAAAAACATGTAAACCAATAAACAAATATTTTCAAATAGTTTCCGTGCTATGAAGAAAATACAACACTGGACAGGGAAAAAAAGGGAGGGGTGGAAGAGGGAGCTATATTAAGGAGAGTGGTTAAGTAGGGCTTCCCTAACCTTTCATGTTTCAAAGAAAACCTGAATTATTTTTACTATCTGGAGGATCTTGAGGAAAAGCACTGATGGTAGAAGGAACAGAAAGTACAAATGAGACTTCAGGGATTTAAAATGTCAGATAGATAGTTGGAGCACAGTGAACTACAGGGTGTAAGTTCCCCCATTAAATGCAATGAAATTTAACTGAACACTTTAGTAAACTCTTCATATATTTCAAAAGAATTGCTGCATATGAAAAGAAGAGAATAATGAAGCTGTTGGAGGATGTATGATGGGTCTCCTGATAGACTCAGTAGTTAAAAGACACACTAATCTTGCAGAAAATGTGATTTGAATGAGTGTAGCAGAAAATTTACAAATTATTACTTGTCCTTACCTTTAGGCTCCCACATAGATTAAACCACAAGCATTGATGTAGGATATTAAATTCTTAATTTATGAGCATTTTATTACTATACCATAAGCTGTAATCATATTTATGGTTTTGACACTTCATAGTATTATGCTTAGCATTTTCCACTGGCATTTAGACATGAATTTTGCAAGACAGTGTGGATAGAACTAAACTGATTTTCAAAGTAAGAGAATCTAAAAAAAGATTTATTTCCCAAGGTTATGCTTGAGAAATAAAACTGCATCCAGAAATAGATTTAAGGAGTACACTTACTTGTTAAAATGCATAAAAGAAAAAGATACTCTGTGTAAGAAATCACACCTAGAAGAAAAATAGTATTAGTTATGCTATATATAAAATATTTCTCTTTCATATTTATCAAATAAAATATTGTTCTTATAATAGCAGTAAGTAATAGTTACAAAAAATTCAGACTTTAAAGAAGATGCTAAATATTGTTTTAAATGAGACCAAACTATTACCATAAGATCAGAGCAAAAGAAGCATGAAATAAATTTTATATGCCCTCTTAGAAACAAAATTCACATGAATGCTTCCAGATATATTGACAGAAAAGCAAAATTATTAATAATATTTACATATAGCTGTAAATTTTAAACGTGTTGCTAGAGCTTTCAATATATGAATCTAATTAAAGATTAGATGGTTGAAAATGGTTAACTCTGTGAAGCGCTTAATGACTTCTTAGACATCCTTGAATAAAACATTTAGATATTCTTGCTTAGAGATCTGACTTCTGTATTGCATTCAAAAAATACAACTCTATAGTTTTTACTTTTCTGCCTTTAAGTTATCATTCATTATTCTTGACACATTTCATGCTTCTATTAAGTCTAAGAAATTTTAATTTTAATTAAATGGCTTCTTACACTTTCTGCATATTGCATCCTGAGTTCTCTGTAATCTCATAATTATAAACTTTAAAAGGAGTTTGTTTAAAGTAAATAAAAATCTACATTCTGTTACTCAAATTCTTGCTTTTGAATGATAACACCCAAAACTAGAATTAATGGCTTAATTGATTTTCCAAGCAGATCCTGAGAAAATTAAAATCAGGAATAAGCCAATAATACTCATCCAGATATGAGACAGTCCTCATGTTTGGTAAAACAGTATAAAAATCCTTAAATGATCAGATCGTGAACCTTGAAACTCCACTTTACCTGATGTTCTTTGAGGCTATCCTCTTTGTTACAGAACAAAGAGAAGAGGAGGCACTGTCAGGCGGTCTGTCAGGAGAGGTGAAGGGACCGGGCTAGGAGGCCTGAAAGCATTCCCGTCTTTTGTTTATACTAGAATATTGTGACCTATAGACATAGTTCTGGTTGATTGCCATGAATGTTATGGGAGAAAGATTCTGGAATGGTCAATGTGTATAAAGATACAATACCTAGATTCCATAGGGATCCCTCAAAAAAAAAAAAAAAAGAATTGGAAATGGGCTCTGTATCTCCACAATCCAGTCTCACTGACTGTTGTTCTAACTGATGTGGTGGAATACACAAGAGATGCCGGTTCATGAAAAGAAGTTCAATATCTGCTGTACATCTTTTAACTTGGTAATCAACTCAAGAGTCCCCTCAGTGAAGGATTACTTAACAGTAGGTGTCTTGATCATGAGTACTGCAGTAGACACTTGTTGGAAGTACAGAGCTTTTGAGGTGTTTCGAGGAGTTTTTGGTTTTTGAGGTGGTGTCATCCACAGCAGAGAAACACAAAGTGAGAAGCTCATGATAAAATTTAATAAAAATGGTCAAGGAGAAGAGAAAATACTTCTAAACATGAACTGTAGATTCATGCTTTTAATTACAAAAATGGAGAAGCATTAAGACTAATCTTTCAATTTGTTTTAAGGTCACCCAGAGTCAAAAATAAAATAATGGTAAACGCTAAGCATATAGTAAACTTGTGATCTTTAGAAAAAGAGGATAAGAAAGATGCCAACTAGGTTTCCTTTGAAAGTTCAATTTAAAAAATTCTAAGCGAATTTCTGCACCACACTCTTTAGTTCCTATATCCCGATACATTACAGCTGGCTATTATAACTAAGTCTGTGTAATTCATGGTTCCATAAATGTTACATACCAATTAAATTTTTGTAAAACTGTCTAACATTTTCTTGCTGGGTTGTATTTTAAGCTGATAGAATTCTTTGTAAGTTAGTCTTCAACAGCTCTAAAAACTTCGCTTTAAGATTCCTCTTCCACCTAATCTCTTTATTAAAAAATAAGACTGTAACTCTCTACTTTACCTAACCCAATGGTTCTAAAACTTGGGTACATGGGTTACCTTGATAATCCCATCACTATGACATAGATCTGCACTGTTCTACAGGGTAGCCACGGACCACACAGGACTACTTAAATTTAGAAATAATTAAGAGTAAGTAAAATTTAAAATTCAATTCCTCAGATACAGCAGCCCCATTTCAGGTTTTTCATAGCCACAACTGACTCAAGGCTATGAACTCTAGGGATATGGACATTCCGGCCACTGTAGACAGTTCTATTGGATAGCATTGAATACATTATCTTCCCTGAAAAAAGTACAAATCTGCATACAACTTAAGTAGGATTAGGACTTGCCTAAACCTATAGCTTCCAGATTTAAGCCTCCCTTTAACTAAAAAGAATTTCCTTCTTCCATCCATTTATCTTTCTTAGATTACATTTGATCCAATTTTATTTTCCCATGAGAGGTATCAAGGAAATACTTTTTACATTCACCAATTTACCCCATTCTTCTGAGCTTTGAACTTTCTTGATCCTATCATTCCACTCTAAGATTTGAATGGCAATCTTTAACACAATTTCCAGAAAAAAATTTCTAAGAACTTTAAAGATACTGTAGCCCAGACTTCACAAAGATATATAAACCTTAGTTATAAACAGCCTACAATTAAAGATCAGGTGTCTCCTCCATCCAGAGTCCATGAGATCTAGGTAAAAGCAATTTGAATTTCTAATTCTACTTGGTGGTGGTGGTGGTGGTGGTGATGAAGTCGCTCAGTCATGTCCGACTCTTTGCGACCCTGTGGACTGTAGCCTACCAGGCTCCTCCATCCATGGGATTCTCCAGGCAAGAATACTGGAGTGGGTTGCCATTTCCTTCTCCAGGGGATCTTCCTGACCCAGGGATCGAATCCAGGTCTTCTGCTTTGGAGGCAGATGCTTTAACCTCTGAGCCACCAGGATAAACATATATGAATTATAACTACTCTTTTAAAGTATTTATCTTCATATTAAATAAATTATTTTCAAACCAATATTGGTTAAGTGATAGAAAAGAAAAAGGTAAGTTTATACAATTGCTTTATATCTTTATTTTGTATATTCTTATATTTGAATATAAAAATATATATTTCCAAGAAACATTCCTTGATAAGATTAAAGAGATTATATTGATTAGTTTCTACTATAAATATTTATAAAAAGTACACTGTAAAAGAACACTACAATAACAGCTATATAATTTGATTGCAAGGACATACACAAATTAATGAGTTAACATATATATAGATGTGGGTAATAGAGTAAGTTGAAACAACTGGATTTTGCAGTGAGTTTTGTGTTAAGAAAAATGCTCAAATTGTACAGCCAGAAGATATACCCAATAAGCTTTTCATACTGATTAAATTTAAGAAAATCTGTAATCCCCTGGAAGTAAACAGAAAGAAGAAAAAATATATTTGGAAATCAGTATTTCTGAAAAATACTTTCTATAGGTAAATATAATGTATACTTCTCAATATGGTTAAAAAGGGTTTTTTTTAAACTGTGCTGTTTCAAATCCTGAAAGATGATGCTGTGAAAGTGCTGCACTCAATATGCCAGCAAATTTGGAAAACTCAGCAGTGGCCGCAGGACTGGAAAAGGTCAGTTCTCATTCCAATCCCAAAGAAAGGCAATGCCAAAGAATGCTCAAACTACCACACAATTGCACTCATCTCACATGCTAGTAAAGTAATGCTCAAAATTCTCCAAGCCAGGCTTCAGCAATACGTGAACCATGAACTCCCTGATGTTCAAGCTGGTTTTAGAAAAGGCAGAGGAACCAGAGATCAAATTGCCAACATCTGCTGGATCATGGAAAAAGCAAGAGAGTTCCAGAAAACCATCTATTTCTGCTTTATTGACTATGCCAAAGCCTTTGACGGTGTGGATCACAATAAACTGTGGAAAATTCTGAAAGAGATGGGAATACCAGACCACCTGACCTGCCTCTTGAGAAATCTGTATGCAGGTCAGGAAGCAACAGTTAAAACTGGACATGGAACAACAGACTGCTTCCAAATAGGAAAAGGAGTACGTCAAGGCTGTATATTGTCACCCTGCTTATTTAACTTCTATGCAGAGTACATCATGAGAAACGCTGGACTGGAAGAAACACAAGCTGGAATCAAGATTGCCGAGAGAAATATCAATAACCTCAGATATGCAGATGACACCACCCTTATGGCAGAAAGTGAAGAGAAACTAAAAAGCCTCTTGATGAAAGTGAAAGAGGAGAGTGAAAAAGTTGACTTAAAGCTCAACATTCAGAAAACGAAGATCATGGCATCTGGTCCCATCACTTCATGGGAGATAGATGAGGAAACAGTGGAAACAGTGTCAGCCTTTATTTTTTTGGGCTCCAAAATCACTGCAGATGGTGATTGCAGCCATGAAATTAAAAGACGCTTACTCCTTGGAAGGAAAGTTATGACCAACCTAGATAGCATATTCAAAAGCAGAGACATTACTTTGCCAACTAAGGTCCGTCTAGTCAAGGCTATGGCTTTTCCTGTGGTCATCTATGGATGTGAGAGTTGGACTATGAAGAAGGCTGAGCGCCGAAGAATTGATGCTTTTGAACTGTGGTGTTGGAGAAGACTCTTGAGAGTCCCTTGGACTGCAAGGAGATCAACCCTGGGATTTCTTTGGAAGGAATGATGCTAAAGCTGAAACTCCAGTACTTTGGCCACTTCATGAGAAGAGCTGACTCATTGGAAAAGACTTTGATGCTGGGAGGGATTGGGGGCAGGAGGAGAAGGGGACAACCGAGGATGAGATGGCTGGGTGGCATCACGGACTCGATGGACGTGAGTCTGAGTGAACTCCGGGAGATGGTGATGAACAGGGAGGCCTGGCATGCTGCGATTCATGGGGTCGCAAAGAGTCGGACAAGACTGAGCGACTGAACTGAACTGAACTGAAAGTTCACGTTGTTAGAAGATATGAGTAATGTATCATAAATAAAGTAACATAAAACCACCCTTAACCTGACTATCAAGAAACATTCATTATTAATATTTTGGTATTTTTCTTTTTAGTATTTTTCTCTCTGTACACAGACACATATATAACTGTAAAGTTATTTAAGCATGAGGAAAATATACATGTATAATAGTATAAGCAATACAGTGTCAGTACTAAAATACATAAATACTAAAGTTAACTTACCTTTTTCTTTAAGATTTCGAAATAGCTTTGATGATCCTTTCCAAACTGGTGGTGTTTCTGATAGCATTTGATTTAATTCCTGTTATATAAAGTATCATTATACTGATTAACAGGTAAGCCACTTATTTATAAAATAGACCAAAAATATTTAAATGCCAATGCAAAAATTTCTCTGCTTAGAAGACCTCCGATAATGGCTGTATTTATACTACTATCTCTGTGGTCCATTCAACAGTAAAACCCAATATTTGACCTAAAGTGTAAAAGTAAAAATGAGTGATAAAGATGCTACATTAAATTCAGTTAGAGCTACCAAAAATTTCAGATAATGTATTAATTGGGGATATATAGGGCTTCCTCAGAGAAGGCAATGGCGACCCACTCTGGTACTCTTGCCTGGAAAATCTGATGGACGGAGGAGCCTGGTAGGCTGCAGTCCATGGAGTCACTAAGACACAACTGAGTGATTTCACTTTCACTTTTCACTTTCATGCACTGGAGAAGGAAATGGCAACCCACTCCAGTGTTCTTGCCTGGAGAATCCCAGGGACGGCGGAGCCCGGTGGGTTGCCATCTATGGGGTCACACAGAGTCGGACACAGCTGAAGTGACTTAGCAGCAGCAGCATCTCTTTAGGCTAAGTGTAATGACTAGATTTTTCTTTAGGGGAGGACCTTAACTACCTCCTAAAAAATCACTGGTAAGATAAGGCACAGACTGAATTTACACCAAAACCATTTAATTTTTTTTTTTAACTTTGTGTTGTGGACATTATGAGAGAGTAATATAATTACTTCCTACCTTTAGCAGCTATTAACGTTTTACCAGTTTTGTTTCACTTATTTCTCTTTTCCCACTTTTCTTCTGTGGGGGACTGCAGGGCTTCCTAGGTGGCGCCTGTGGTAATGAATCTACCAGCCGATGCAGGAGATGTAAAAGACGCAGGTTTGATTGCTGGGTAGGGAAGTTGCCCTGGAGTAGGGAATGGCAACGCACTCCAGTATTCTTGCCTAGAAAATCCCATGGACAGAGGAGCCTGGCTGGCTACAGTCCATGGGGTTCCAAAGAGTTGGACACTACTGAGCACCAGCACCACCACATATATATATCATATATGTGTATATATGATAATCTAATTAAGATAAAACACTGAATTTAAGTTCTGGGGCCAGTTAGTGAAGGATGGTTCCATGGAAGCCATAAGAAATGGTGCACGTCTAATGCAGGTCAGATATGATCAGCAGGTTGTACATACTGTCTGTTTTCTGTAGCCCATTTGGATTTAGGCAATTCTAGGGTGGATGAAACAACTGGGCAACAGATTATACTGGGAAAGAATGAAGAGTATTTTATAGTGACTTAAAGAATGACAACATCAGGTGAAGTGGGAAAACAGGCTATTGAGTTATTACGTCACTGTTCCAATTTTTTCCTAATTTTAACCTAAATATTCAGTAAAGAATACACACTCCAATTGCTGATTAGTCAGCTTTTTTTTTTTTTTTTTAAACCAAGCAGAAGTGGGACTATTTTGGAAAATTTAAACATTTGACTCATTACTCAGATACTGAAACAATTTTGTATTTATTGTGCATACTTGTGTTAAGAGCAACTAAGTGAAAATTATAAATAGGTTAATTGTGAAAAATTATTAAAGGATTTGGTGAGATAACTTGAAATAATTTAAAATTAAAAAAAAAATTAGTCTGCTAAGTAACACACTGAAAAACAAACAAACACTAGGAAGTGCTTCTTTTCCAGATCTGATTTTTGCTACTCAAAAGTGTGGTTCCCTAAAAAGCCCTGGCATCATTACCTTGCCAGACAGCTTGTTAGAAATGCACAATCTCAGATCTCATCCCAGACCTACCGAACCAGAATCTACTTTTAACAAGATCTACGAATGACTTTAGTGTACACAAGTTTGAGAAGCACTTTAGACCAATCCTTTCTGATGGGTGTGCTAAGTCACTTCAGTCATGTCCAGTTCTTTGCGACCCTGTGGACCATAGTCCATGTATATCAAAATGCTGTCCATGGGATTCTCAGGCAAGAATACTGGAGTGGGTTGCTGTGCCCTCCTCCAAGGGATCTTCCCCCCTTTCCCAATGTCGTCATACCTTAAAAAGCCCTGTGACATTTATAAACTGTTTTTTTCATTACTGAGCTGAGTTAGCAGACAAATAGGGAATTGCTGGGATGCCAAAGGCAGGAGAGGTATTTTTAGGGGATTTATAGAGGCCCTGAAGTCCATCTGTGAGTCCTTGGTCTCACTTCCTTTATACTGTTATTTCCGCACGGCAGGTAACAGATGCCACCAATGCTGAGTACTGTCTCACTAGGATAGCAATGGCACAGAGGTCAGAATTCACAACGACTAATGATGCTTAATGCTTAAACAACAGTAAATTCATGAAGATTTTTGTTAAAACAGGAAAAAAGTATTTTGAGTATACTTTATACACTTTCATTTATACTGTCTCTATTATATTGATATTACCTCTCTTTCTCCCTTTGAACTCTTTCCATGTATTAAAATCCATTTCTTCTGCTCAGCAAAAATTTAAGACCAAAAAATCAGAGCTATCTTTTATTTGAGTTTCTTCTATGTGCTTAGCAATGGGCTAATACACACTTCTTTTAATTCTAAAAATTAATTCTCATTATGCATATATTACTGCATCTTAAAGAAGATAAGTAACTTACCCAGGATCACACAATTAATCAGTGACTGGCCAGATCCTTACTCACTCTATGAAGTTTATTTTTGTAATAATTTAGTTCTGTCTGGTCTAGATCATCCAACTGACACATTGATCTTCTTTCATATCAATTTTAGAGACTTTTAAATTTTATTAAAATTTGTATTTCCACGCGGGCTTGGACTCTCTCTCCCCACTGCCAGTGCCTATCTTAGTCTCTTAAAGGCAGTAGTATTGAAGACAGAAAATTTGATCGGCTTTTGTCCCCGGTTTCTGGGAGCAACACTCCATATCCTTAGACCACACCAAAGTGTATGCCGAGGAGAAGAATCAGGATGGGGGCTGACCTTCAAAAACAACCCCGTGACTCAAGGGTTGGGGGTGTGAGCTAGCCTGACCTTTGGGGAGGGGAGAGGGGAGGAGAAGGAATGGAGATTGAATTCATTTGTGTGGTCAATGATTTGATCAATTGCAGCTATGCAATGAAACCCCCAATAAAAACTCTGGACACCAAGCTCAGCAGAGCTTTCAGGTTTGTAAACACTTGAGTGGGCCAGGATGGGGCCATACCCTGATCCTCAGGGAGAAGGCACAGAAGCTGTGTTCGGAACCCTCCTACACCTTGCTGCGTGTGTCTCTCCCTTTGGCTGGCCTTGATTTGTTCCCTTTCTTTGGGATTGGAATGAAAACCATCTTGAGAGTCCCTTGGACTGCAAGGAGATCCAACCAGTCTATTCTAAAGGAGATCACCCCTGGGATTTCTTTGGAAGGAATGATACTAAAGCTGAAACTCCAGTACTTTGGCCACCTCATGCGAAGAGTTAACTCATTGGAAAAGACTCTGATGCTGGGAGGGATTGGGGGCAGGAGGAAAAGAGGATGACAGAGGATGAGATGGCTGGATGGCATCACCGACTCGATGGATGTGAGTTTGAGTGAACTCTGGGAGTTGGTGATGGAGAGGGAGGCCTGGCGTGCTGCAATTCATGGGGTCGCAGAGTTGGACACAACTGAGTGACTGAACTGAACTGATTTGTTCCCTTATAATGATAATTATAAATTGGAAATTGAAGTGTAGAATGTTTCTGAGTTCTATGAGTCTGTCTAACAAATTATTAAACTTGAGGGAAGTTGTGGGAACTATCTGAATTTGTAGCGACTTGGTTAGAAGTGTGCGTGGTCTGGAATCCCTTGAAATGCAGCTGGCATCTGAAATGAGGGCAATCTTTTGGAGGATTGGGTCCTTAAATCTGTGGGGTCTGATGCTAACTCTGGATGGTCAGTATCAGAATTAAACTGCAGTACTGCAAGTAGGGACTAAATAAATATTTGCTGGATTAAATTCATTTACCTAGAATTATAGATGCCTTTTAAAGGATTTATACAATTTTCTTGAGTACAATTTTTTTCCTTTTTTTTAAAATATAAATTTATTTATGTTAATTGGAGGTTAATTATTTTACAATATTGTATTGGTTTTGCCATACATCAACATGAATCTGCCACAGGTATACATGTGTTCCCCATCCTGAACCCCCCTCCCTCCTCCCTCCCTGTACCATCCCTCTGGGTCGTCTCAGTGCACCAGCCCCAAGCATCCAGTATCACGCATCGAACCTGGACTGGCTATTTGTTTCATATATGACATTATACATGTTTCAATGCCATTCTCCCAAATCATCCCACTCTCGCCCTCTCCCACAGAGTCCAAAAGACTGTTCTATATATCTGTGTCTCTTTTGCTGTCTCACATACAGAGTTATCATTACCATCTTTCTAAATTCCATATATATGCGTTAGTATACTGTATTGGCGTTTTTCTTTCTGGCTTGCTTCACTCTGTATAATAGGCTCCAGTTTCATCCACCTCATTAGAACTGATTCAAATGTATTCTTTTTAATGGCCGAGTAATACTCCATTGTGTATATGTACTATAGCTTTCTTATCCATTTTTAAGTAAATACTTAATATATATGTTATAGGAAAATTAGGAAGTGCAGAAAATAAAAACAGACCGTGATCCAGGGATTAACCACAATTAAAATTTTAATTTCATTCTTTATCTATTTTTTGTCATTCTTGCTGCAAATATTGAGTAACTTTCTATGTAAAGTTTTATAACTTACTCTTTGTACTTAATATATCATGATCATATTTTCCTGCCAAACATTCTTCATTTTCATTTTAATGGCTACACAGCAGTTCTGAGTAACTTTTTATATTCTTAAATCCTGTGAACCCAGAAGAGATATTGCTTATGTGAATTATATTTAATTATATTTAATGTGTGTGGAAATAGAAATGATACTTTTCTTATTGGTCACACCCCATTGCTTGTGGAATCTTAGTTTCCTGACCAGGGATTGAACCTGCGACCTCAGCAGTGAAAGTGCTGAGTCCTAACCACTGTGGTGGTGGTAGTTTAGTCACTAAGTCATGTCCCACTCTTTGTGACCCCATTGATTTAGCCTGCTAGGCTCATCTGTCCATTGGATTTCCCAGGCAAGAATATTAGAGTGGGTTGCCATATCCTCCTCCAGGGATTCTTCCTGACCCAGGGATCAAATCCGGGTCTCCTGCATTGCAGGTGGATTCTTTACCAAGTGAGCCACCAAGGAAGTGCCCTAACCATTGTGCCACCAGGGAAACGATATATTCCCAAGAAACAATGTATTTTTAAACTGCAAAAATACATAAGCACATATTCTATTATCTCTCAGAGTGATGATTTCATCACTCATCATGAAGCCTCTGGAAAACTCCCCTGTACCCTTGTGAGAGAATGAGAGTAAGAGAACAAGTAACTTCTCTGTTTATTATGAAGATAGTCTTGACTTTACGGATGCCCCCAAAAGGTCTTTGCATGTTAAGAAAAATCAGTTTATATTATTTTATAATGTGCTGTTTTATTCAACCCTATGTTTTTAGGCCTATTCATGTTGATAAACATAGCTCTTACGTATTACTCATTTTAGCTCTTCTTCATTTGTCCTTCATATGCCTACTTCACATTCTTTTATTAGTCTTCTACTAATTGACATTTATATTGTTTCTGATTTTTTCAGGACTCCTGGTATAAGCATGCAAATGTTTCTCTTATAAACATATCTAGAAGTAGAATTTTTGATATGCATAAGATATTCCCACGTTTCTCTCAAAAGAGAAAATACCAACATACATTCTCACCTGGTTCCTCCTTTCTATCCTTGATAATTACTGGTATTGTTAGATTTCTAGAAGCTGACTACCGGATGGGTGTAAAACAGTATCATATAGTTGGTTTAATTTGTGTATCCCTGATTACTACTGAGGTCTGCATATCCCTGATTACATACATTTATTGGCCTCTCTGGCTATGGCCATCCATTATTTTCTTATTGATTATGTTTTATATATTGATTTATAGGAATTCTATATAATTATAAGATACTTAGCCTTTTCTGTTCATAGGTTGCAAGCATATTCTCCCACAGGTCATACCTCTTTTAACATTGTTGATACTGTCTTTTGTGTGCCAAAATTTTTAATATTTAATTTAGCAAAATTTGCCAATAATCTCCTTTGAGTTTAGCTTTATGTATATTTATACATGTATATATCACAATGTATGCATCATAAATATATATATATATGTGTGTGTGTGTATATATATATACACACACACACATTTAATTGTGTGCATGCATATGTATAGCAAGAGCTTTAACTTACCTGCTTGGAAAGTGACTTCCATGTTTTAGCAACTATAAAAAACAAACATAAAAAAGTGGATAATAAATACTTCATGTAATGTATATAAAAATCCAGTAACCATCTACATCATAACTCATGACACTGACTTTTATATCTAAAAGGCAAAGTATTTTTTAACTTCAAGAGGTGGAACTATGTATGTTATACATTTTATATTTGTCTCATGTACTATAAACTATTCACAATAATATCAGTGGAGTAGAAAACATATTTTCCATAATCATAATCTCACTTTGGGGATTTCTAGATTTACAAAGTAAATTAACTTACTCCAAGTTAAATATCCTATGGGCTTAAAGCCCAAATAATAATATTCATTAAATGTTGTTAGAATATAAAGTAATAGAGAAATTATAATTTTAAGGTGTTACCCATGATCTCTGCTATGTTAGTATCTCTGATTACAATTCGAAGGTTGGGTTTCTGTACAGTGAATGGGAAGGACAAGGCAAAGATAAAAAGAGATGAAGGAGAGAACAGGTGATGTTCTAAAAAGACTCGGCCTGTTTTCCACTCTTCTTCTCTAAGAATGTTACAGTTGAATAAAATACCAGAGGTCACTTTCTCTTTCCGATTTCTCCTCACATCCCTGAAGACCTCAAACACTATAAGTCTTATAATATTAAAATAAGTGCAGTCAACACTGTTGTTTCTTTGCTCAGATTTGAACACTGTGAATATATAATGCCTGTGCAAGAATTATCTCCAGGTTTGGATGTGATTAAGTCCTATAAAACAGCTGTATTAGCAACTAGTAAATATTAACTATTTCAGCTACAGCACAATAATGACAAGCAATATTTTTTCTCCATGGTCATGTGGGTTTTTCTATATAATTAACCATAGTTAATATAAATAATATATCAAATTCAAGATTATAAGATAGGCATTTTTTGCTATGTACTTTTCTCTCTTTTAAGCAATGTAATAAGTCATTTGAAGATCACAAGGGAAGAACTATTGTAAAATTTAGCAAACTGATTTCTATGAAGATAGTCTTCTTCTCTATGCAGTAACAACATCCTTTCTTTACCTAAGATAGTTAATATGGAACCCTGTAATCAAGTGATTAAAATCACAGGTCTATAAGGTAGACTTCAGCATTTAACCTTAATTATAATAATTTATACATTCACTTCATAGACATCTTCCTTTACATAGTGAACATAATAATGTAAATAATTTTATTATTCTGTTGCTTTTGAAATATAGCAGTAAGAAAGGAAGAAAAATAAATGGTACAAAAGTACATGCATATGCTCTTATGCAATGTTCAGAAGGTATTTATCAGAAGAGGAAGTTAGACACTCTTGAATTTTGTAGGGTTTATGAGATTTCCAGGGTCAGTTATTCACAAAAGACATATTCATTCTGCCAGATATGTCACCATGTTCAGTATTACTGGCTTTTTAAAAAATAAAACTAAAGAGCCATTAAGATTGTTCTTCAAAGGGTTTTCTGATTTTCTAAATCCTTTATTTCAAATGATGTTACTGCATATATAAGGTAAAGAGAAACTTCCTTCTTTTGGACATATTTTATTTCTTAGGCTATAGGTTGATGTTCATTATATTTTTAATAATTTTATTTGTCTAAATTTTTTAAACAATAAATTCTTTAAAATTAACAAATACTAGAAGCTACATGAAAATAGTTACTTACTTTTGTTCTAGATGGAGATTTTACCTTTTAGGTTCTATATAAGTAGGTAAAATAAATTTTCTTGATTTCAAACATAAAGTTATTATCAGTGATCTGATGTATATCTCAATTAACATTTCTTTGAATTATAATTATTAAGCAAATGTTAACATGGCATAGCATTTTCCTGTTGATGTTGCCATAAAATTAAGGATTTAAAAAAATAATGGTTCTGAATTCAAGTGATAATGATGATGATAACAATGACACCTAGCAAAGCTTATTAAGTTCCTACTCTTTATTGGTATTACACTAAACATAACTGATATCATTCAATCCTCAAAAAACCTCCTAAGACTTTTTTACTTTCACTTTTATAAATGAATAAACAGAAGACTACATAACTTACTCAGGTTCTCAAAGCTCATAAAAAATGCCAAGGTCTAAACACAAGTCTATCTAATTTTAATATGCTACTTTGATATGTATATGATTTAATATTCCATCTCTGAAGCATATTTTCTTTTATGAGGTAAATATTTCTTTTTAAAGCCCTATACTTATTTAAAAAGTTTTTACAAATACCTTGATTTTTAGTTATCATTCTTAATTACAGCTTAGAAGTACTGATTAGAAATTAACTGATGTTGACAGAGAAGGAAAAATATCATATGACATATGACATTTCTTATATGTGGAATCAAAAAAGAAATGATACAAATGAACTACTTACAAAACAAAAAGAGACTCACAGACTTAGGGAATGAACTTATGGTTGCCTACACACACTGTCGTTCTGTTTAAAATGGATAATCAACAAGGTCCTATGTATAGCACATGGAACTCTGTTCAATGTTATATGTCAGCCTGGATGGGAGGGGAGTTTGGGGGAGAATGGATACATGTATTTGTATGGCCAAGGCCCCTTACTATCCACCCCATCACAACATTGTGAAACGGTTATACCCAATACAAAATAAAACATAAATTAATTAAATTTAAAAAATAAACTAATGTTAATCTGAGTTTCCTGCTTAAAGAAAACACCTGACAATATTTGTTGTCAATAATAACATCTGAGATTTCAAGTGAAAATTAAAATTTTGGAAAGCTTGCATGCACCATGCATTTGACAGCTTTCCAACAAGCAAAGACTTTTCTGATAAGATTCTGATGGTATTAGTGAATGTGATTAAAAAAAAAATATTGTACTATGAAATATGGCAACATTTGACAGATCGGTGTAATTTAATGAACCAATATTTTCTAGTGGATAGCACAAAATTATATCAATATAAAGAAAAAAGAGCCATTCAAATATGCAATGTAGGCCAAAGGATTTTAATAAAATCCTTGACAAAAATGTCAGAGTCCACATTGCAACTAAACTTTAAGAAACTCTCAGCAGCCAAGTATTGATATAATACCAAAGAAGAATATCTATGATTATTTGAAAAGGTTTTTGTAATACCCTTCCCTTTTCCTCCTTCTGTATATCTGTTAGGCAGATTTTGTTCATTTGTCAACACTTTCTGAAAACAAACACTGCAACAAATTGAACACAAACGCAGATATAAGAATCCAGATGTCTTCTATTAAGTCAGCCATTAAACTGACTTTGTAAGAATGTACATAATGCCAAAAAGTTTGAGAACCACTGCCCTAACACATGGAAAAGTGAGAAACAATCAATCTACATTTACACTGCAGGAACCATGAGATATTCAGAAGAGATACAGGAAGAATTTTTGTCCAAGTCTAACTGCAAAGCCAGTTCTCTGAGTTTTTCTGTCCAGGCTGGATATAAGAACTGATTTGGCAGAATAAGAACCTTTATCAAGAATATTAAAAATAAGGTGGGTGTTTAGTCTGATGTACTGAGAAAGAGGGCACAAATGAAATTTCTGAAAAGAGAAAAGATACCAATAGGGGTTTATAAGAAGTATTAGTCTGGTAACATTGTATCTTTTGATACACTGTATCAAAACATCAAAGCATAGTGTCTTTTGAAGTACCACATTACTTGGTTAGTTGTTCTGAAAAACTTACACTGCTCCACAATTTTAAAAAATAGAGATAAGAAAAAATGTTATAACATTGTTGAGATAAACTTGATAAATATACTTACTTTTGGGCTCATCTGTTGTAACAGCCAAAATAAAATCATAGGGAGTCATGAACAACTGCCCTTCACATTCTATAGAAGCAAACAAACGAAATCGCCTTTCCCGAGATGTAGCATAGAGGTCCAGGTCTTCAACTTCTGTTCTGCCAACAGCAACCTGAAGTTAAGAAAGCAAATAAGTCTGGACTGTGTGAAGTGACACCTCCTTCAAGAAGATACATGTCTTCAATTATGTTGATAGGGAATTAGCAGAGCAAAAGAAAAAAGGTGAAAATACATAATCATAAACAAATATTCACATGAATAAAATGAATTAATGTTCAGAAGATCCTACTATGAATATCATTCAGATTCTGAAGACTTTACATTGGCTCTTTGAAGGAGTTGTGCTTTCTTTCTTTAGTTTCAGTCTCAGAGAACATTAAATTTCCGAGCTAGTAGTTTCTTCAGAAGGAACACCAACACTTGTTGAATGCCTACTATGTACTCTCTATATAGGCCTACTTATTTAATCAGAACTCTTTTCACTGTAGTCTATTAATTTTCTAAAAGAAAGGGAAACCCTGATAGGTTGTTCACGGCAACCACTAAGGAAACCATTTAGTGGCAGAGTTTAGATTTATGCTGAAGTTGCTAACTCTAGATCACTATGGTAGAGTTACCACCAATGGTCACTCTGAATTCCACCCAAGGTTAAGATAAGCAGAATGATGAGTGTATGTGTATGGGGGGAAGGGAATCTCTTTTGTTTTCCTTAATTTTAAAATCTTTCCCTGTAGATAAATAATTTCTATTATTTATTTTCTTTGAACTATAACAAAACTGTTAATTTTTTTCCTGATTCCATAAGCAATGCATAGCTACTGTATATAATTCAGAAGACAGAATTTAAAACTTATAATTGTTTATGGGTTTTTTTGCCCAAAAATCAGGGTTATACTATACTGTCTGGTTATCTGATTCTTTTTACTAATTAATATATCATTTTTCCATGTCACTAGTCTAGTTTTAGTAACTATGCAATATTTCATAGTAACTAACTAAATTAATGAATTCTACATGGTTGAATATGCATAGTACTTCACTACTATAACACAATGTTATTAACATAATGGCCAGCCTTGGAAATATTTAGATGTATCTATAAATAGTTCCTTGGGATTAATTCCTGGGAGTAAACTTGATTGGTCAAACAGTCGTTTCATACACATTATTGAGATGCTTCCGGGAAGCTTATGGCAATTTACATGGCTATCAACAGTATAAAATTATACCTCTGCACATTTCACACAAAACATTTTATATCAGAAAAAAATTCTTATTTAGGATGACAAACTTAATCTCCTTATTGCCTCTTCTAAGTCATTATCCAAACTGTGTACAAACTTAAAATTATTTAAACATCCATTATTTTGAGAAGTTGTATCAAAACAGAACTTTCAGTAAGGAAAGTACATTTTATATTTCTAAGTTATACCTTATTAAATGAAAAGCCAGGCAAATTATTAATCTTTTTTCTACTACTCTGAAGACTAAGACTTTTTAAAACATAATGGAAATAGTCAAATAAAAAAAATTTTTAATGCCTTTTTTAAATGGCCTGTATAATGGTAAAATCTAGTCTCAGCCCTTAGAGAATATATGATTTATGCTGCTGCTGCTAAACCACTTCAGTCGTGTCCAACTCTGTGCAACCCCACAGACGGTAGGTAGCCCACCAGGCCCCCCTGTCCCTAGGATTCTCCAGGCATGAACATTGGAGTGGGTTGCCATTTCCTTCTCCAATGCATGAAAGGGAAAAGTGAAAGTGAAGTTGCTCAGTCGTGTCCGACTCTTAGCGACCCTATAGACTGCAGCCCACCAGGCTCCTCCGTCCATGGGATCTTCTAGGATCTATATAGGTGGACAAAATTCTAGTTGGAGGGACAAAAGGTACAAACATGGAAAAGAAAGTCAGAGTAAATAGAAGAAGAGCACAATAGATTGAGGTTAGTAAGAAGGCTTTAAGAAGATTTCCCTGGTGGCTCAGTTGGCGGAGTCTGCCTGCAATGTGAGAGACCAGGATTTGATCCCTGGATTGGGAAGATCACTTGGAGACATGGCAACCCACTCCAGTATTCTTGCCTGGAGAATCCCTTGGACAGAGAAGCCCTGACAGGCTACAGTCCCTGGGGTTCCAAAGAGTCGGACATGACTGAGCAACTAAGCACAGAAAGAAGAACATATGAATTTTAATGTCAGGAAGAGATATGAGCATTCTAGGTTTACACAGCGTATTTGAAGGTGGAAATCATCTTCCTGCAACAAAAGTTTTGCATTCATGGAAAAGTGTATAAACTGTTAACAGTCTTTCTGAATGAAAGACTAAAGGACCAGGATTTAATCTGACAGAAAACAAAAATGGCCTTAGGAGATTCTTAAGTGAAGTAATGACAGAAAGAAAATTGTGCTTTACAAAGACAGAAATATAGATCAATGGAACAAAATAGAAAGCCCAGAGATAAAACCTATGGACACCTTATCTTTGACAAAGGAGGCAAGAATATACAATGGAGTAAAGACAATCTCTTTAACAAGTGGTGCTGGGAAAACTGGTCAACCACTTGTAAAAGAATGAAACTAGATCACTTTCTAACACCATACACAAAAAGACTCAAAATGGATTAACGATCTAAATGTAAGACCAGAAACTATAAAAATCCAGGCAAAACACTCTCCGACATAAATCACAGCAGATCCTCTATGATCCACCTCCCAGAATGCTGGAAATAAAAGCAAAAATAAACAAATGGGATCTAATTAAAATTAAAAGCTTCTGCACAACAAAGGAAAATATAAGCAAGGGGAAAAGACAGCCTTCTGAATGGGAGAAAATAATAGCAAATGAAACAACTGACAAACAACTAATCTCAAAAATACACAAGCAACTTATGCAGCTCAATTCCAGAAAAATAAAAGACCCAATCAAAAAATGGGCCAAAGAAGTAAATAGAAATTTCTCCAAAGAAGACATACGGATGGCTAACAAACACATAAAAAGATGCTCAACATCACTCATTATCAGAGAAATGCAAATCAAAACCACAATGAGGTACCATTTCACACCAGTCAGAATGGCAGCGATGCAAAAGTCTATAAGCAATAAATGCTGGAGAGGGTGTGGAGAAAAGGGAACCCTCCTACACTGTTGGTGGGAATGCAAACTAGTACAGCCACTATGGAGAACAGTGTGGAGATTCCTTAAAAAATTGCAAATAGAACTGCCTTATGACCCAGCAATCCCACTGCTGGGCATACACACCGAGGAAACCAGAATTGAAAGAGATACGTGTACCCCAATGTTCATCGCAACACTGTTTATAATAGCCAGGACATGGAAACAACCTAGATGTCCATCAGCAGATGAATGGATAAGAAAGCTGTGGTACATATACACAATGGAGTATTACTCAGCCATTAAAAAGAATACATTTGAATCAGTTCTAATGAGGTGGATGAAACTGGAGCCGATTATACAGAGTGAAATAAGCCAGAAAGAAAAACACCAATACAGTATACTAACACATATATATGGAATTTAGAAAGATGGTAACGATACCCCTGTATGTGAGACAGCAAAAGAGACACAGATATATAGAAAGGACTTTTGGACTCTGTGGGAGAGGGAAAGGGTGGGATGATTTGGGAGAATAGCATTGAAACATGTATACTATCATGTAAGAAACAAATCACCAGTCTAGGTTCAATACAGGATACAGGATGCTTGGGGCTGGTCCACGGGGATGATCCAGAGGGATGATATGGACTGGGAGGTGGGAGAGGGGTTCAGGATTGGGAACTCATGTACACCCGTGGCTGATTCATGTCAATGTATGGCAAAACCAATACAGTACTGTAAAGCAAAATAAAGTAAAAATAAAAATTAAAAAAAAAAGAAAGAAAATGGTGCTTTAGAAAGACAAAGCAACCTGGTAACAGAAATAAGCTAGCTCAGCAGTATATTAATAGCAAAGTCAGATAATCCTTGTATTGGGAAGTTATTTGGGCTCTACCATGGGTAAGGAGGGCTTCCCTCATAGCTCAGTCAGTAAAGAGTCTGACAGCAATGCAGGAGACCTGGGTTCAATCCCTGGGTTGGGAAGATCCCCTGGAGAAGGAAATGGCAACCCACTCTGGTATTCTTGCCTGGAGATCCCACGGACAGAGGAGCCTGGCAAGCTACAGTCTATGGGGTCGCAAGAGTAGGACACGACTGAGTGACTAAGCGCACATAGGTAAGGAGTCACTCAATCACTCAGTGTCAATAATGAGCAATAATTTCCCTGAATACTCCTCAGGGATCCATCTACCATCTTAAGTCCCCTTCTACATATATATCTCAGGGGCTTTTTCTTCCTCTCTGGGCAGGGGAGCCAATCTTGTCTGTGACCACAGTTTACTCTCCTGTTTTCTTCTTGCTAAGCCATTTCCTTGGGTCGAGGTGGCCTCCATCAACCATGACTCATCTCCAGTGAATTTCCTGGAGGACCACTCGATGTGGGGCATTCACTGCTTCTGCATCATAATCTGAAGTCATGCTTCAATCTAATACCCAGAACCACAATTTTTGCCTATTTCCTGTGACTTAATATGCACTTTATGTGTGACTTCTGCCCTTACCTGGTGCTGCCACTACTGCCCATGAGGTGCCTGTTGCTTTCTCATCAAACTATCCCTCCTTAGGCCTAGTCCCAGCACACCAAGCCTGCCTGCCTGCTGTAGCTGGTAATTTGATCTACCTATGAACTAATGCTGACAAATCCTCCTTTTCCTTAACTTTTACCAACAATCAATTAACAAAGCCTGTTGTTCTCCCTCTAATTTCTCACATCCACCCACTGCTACTACCTTTGTTTAAGCAATCACTACTTCCCTAAAATTTTAGTCATGGCCTGTGGCTTTCACCTCTATTCTATCCTATGATGAGAGGAAGAAAGAAAAAAAACAACAACACGTGGAACTGTGGAATAATTTGTATTCTTTGAACATAAGAAACAGTTTCAGAAGAAATCTGACTTAAAGGTTTTCATTAAAACATCACTGTATGTATGAGTTCTACCTCTTGTTGCCTTAGCAGAAGTACCCGTCATTTTTGATAATGGCACTAGGTGCCTACTGCTCTATTTATCACCTTAAAAGAAGGTGTGGGGAGGAGTTTGGTAACAGTTTGTGCCCCAGACAAATACATATATTTATAAATATATATTTCTATCCCTAAAAGGGATATATATATATATATATACATATATATATATATATACACACACACAGACATATATTTGGTATACATATATAGATCCTAAAGGGGAAGAATATGATTTACATAAAAAAAGATAACCAGAGCCTGAGTGCTTAAAAGGGTCTTCAGCTACTGCAGTTCTATAGGTTCCTCCATTGCATCTGCTCAATTTAGTGTGATAAATCACATGCTGCAATAATACACATTGTTGTTGTTCAGTCACTAAGTTGTGTCCAACTCTTTGCCACCCCATGGACTGCAGCACGACAGGGTTCCCTGTCCTTCACCATCTCTTGAAGCTTGCTCCAAACTCATGTCCATTGAGTCAGTGATGCCATCCAACCATCTCATCCTCTGTCACCCACTTCTTCTCCTGCCCTCAATCTTTCCCAGCATCAGGATCTTTTCCAATGAGTCAGTTCTTGGCATCAGGTGGCCAAAGTATTGGAGCTTCAGCTTCAGTCCTTCCAATGAATATTCAGGGTTGATTTCCTTTAGGATTGACTGGTTGGATCTCCTTGCAGTCCAAGGGACTCTCAAGAGTCTTCTCCAGCACCACAAATTGAATGCAACAATTATTTGTCATTCAGCCTTCCTTATGGTCCAACTGTCTCATCCATATATGACTACTGGAAAAACCATAGCTTTGACTAGATGGACCTTTGTTGGCAAACTGATGTCTCTGCTTTTAATTGCTCTGTCTAGGTTTGTCATAGCTTTTCTTCCAAAGAGCAAATGTCTTTTAATTTCATGCCTGCAGTCAACATCTGCAGTGATTTTGGAGCCCAAGAATATAAAATCTGTCACTGTTTTCACTTTTTCCCCATCTTTTTGCCATGAAGTTGGCAGTGCTCAAATGAAGCACAGATTGGTAGTAAGCAAAAAACAATTTTCTCATGCGATCACAGCAAACTGGCCTGATCCTAGAGCATTCTAGTTATCATTAGCTGGTAGGACTGGGCTCATCTGGCTGGAGGATCTGATGGGATAGAGAGCAAAACAGAAAATCAATACTTGGGTCGGCTTTTATACTTTCTGTTCACTTCCACTGACTGATTTGTCTCTTCATACTCAAATACCATAATGCTTTAATTGCTATAGCTTTTGATCATGTTTTTGACTTTAGGTAAAGTGAGACTCCATATGACTGTCAATCTTTTAAAAATATTTTTGCTGACTGATATGCAATTTTTTCTTCTATGTGAGATTTGAAATTAATCTATCAGGTTCTGTTTTTAAAATTCCATTGATACTTTGGGAGTACACTGAGTTTTGGTGCAATTTAGGATGACTCGACTATAACAAAAAAGCAGCAGACTCACAGATAGAGAGTACAAACTAGTGGTTACCAGTGGGGAGAGGGAAGGGAGGCACAGTATAGGGGTGGAGGAGTGTGAGATACAAACTCTTGGATGTAAGATAGGTTATAAGGATGCACAACGCAACACAACACAGGGAATACAGCCAATATTTTGCTATAATAGTAAATGGAGTGTAACCTTTAAAAATTGTATAAAAAACTTAAAATTTTTTTCAAAATTGCCTTTTTATTTTACAGCTGCTGAGAAATTGCATTTTACATGTTTTAGGAAATTATTTCATGGGATTTGTATAACATTCTTTTCAAGTTTGCTGAAAATGTTTAGGGAATCTTCTTTCTAGCTCTAAAAAAAAAATGCTATTTACTGAGAAGTTGTAAAACATTCTACATTCGAGTTCTATAATCTCAGTCTTGTTACTTACAAAAATAGAACATATACATGTATATATATATATATATATATATATGGAAATAAAATTTGCAAACATACCTGTAAAATAACAGTTATAATTTAGTAATAAAAATAAGTAATGATCATTTTCAGGTAACTGTGGATCCTCTAAATTATGCCAACTTAACTAAGACAAGTGGTTTAAGAAAACAATAGAAATGATAAAAGTTACATTTTTAATTACCTCATCTTCCCAAAAGAAATAAAAAAATACTGTGTCAATGCAATTATTTTCTCTGGAATTTCCAAGCTCAGACCTTTGCAACTAGTACTTGGATGTTACTTCTTAAGGCACTGAAATGAGGGCCTTCAGGCCACATCATTATCCTTCCTGTGAATAACAGAAAGCAAAGGTTCACTGCCAAGGCACAGGCTCATGTTACTTCAGGTCAGCAATTCGAAAATTTACTCTGTAGTAAGGTCTGGTTTTCCCAAGGAGGCAAGATTAAACGCCAGATAAAGGATTCACTACTTAACAATTAGAGAAACTGATGCTTACAAGCTGATAATAACCTAAAAAGGTAACTTGAAACAATTATATCAATTATCTAAACACCATAAAATGCATTACCTTTTAGCAGCTGAGAATCGGAGACCTGAGAACAAAGGATGGAAGAAGGAAAAATAAAAACCATTTGTACTGAGTAAAATTATTTCAATTACTCATGCTTAGTAGTTTATTTTTTAAATGTTTTATAAAATCAAATCAGTACTATTTTTTTAAAGTAAAGAATGATTAAAACATGCATTTGATTTCATGTAGGATGGTGATCATTTGCTATGAGGCCCTACCTCACAGGCAACTGTACCAACATTTTTATAAAACATTAAAAAGCAAATATCATTTGAATTTAGATCTTTATTTTCTATTTTCTAGGCAAGAATCTTACGAGATGTGCATGAGATTCTATTCACATCTATTTTTATTTTAGCTAAAAAGACATTCATGGAAGTATTACATTTGGCTTTCTCAAATGGCTTCAGGCTGATTTAAAAGCTTCTAAGAAGATAAAAGGGGTAACATTTTCTTTGCTTGTTGGGTGGTCGAAAGGTTAAACATCAAGTTCTCAGTGTGGGAAAATCCCAAAGTCTTCTAAGAGAAATGTTTTGATGCTTGGTAAATGTGTCCATTTGGAAATATACACAACTGAAGATCAGTCAAGAAGCACTTCCCTGGCTGACATCACATTGGGAAAAAAAAGTAACTGACCACTTAAAGTCTCCACTTGCACTGTTACATTAGCTTACATTACAGGATTCTTTTATAAGTTTACAAAGCACCTTCACATTTATCATCTCATTATTTGATAGGACGGTAGGTGAACATATCTCTGAGGTGTTAGTAATCACAGTTGATACATACATCTACCTCTTCCTGTTATTCCAGGGCCTTGCTCCAGCAGTGACCTCCCCTGCCTTTCCTACCTCACTGTTTTTGCCTCTTCCATGCCCACTGAGTGCTTCCCTTCAGTGCACACACACTTCTCCCATCTTGGAAGCTTTCTGGTCCACCTCTCCATCCGCTTGTCACAGCGGGTTTCCTCTCAGCAAGTCCTCCCCTTCACCACTCCACTAATACTGCTTGTAAGGTCACTGATGACCTCCATGTTGCTAAATCCAGAGGTCAATTCTCGGTCAATTCATCTTACAGCATCTGACCCAGTTGATAACTCTCTTTTCCTTGCAACAATTTTTCCTGTCCAAGTCCACCCATTCCTCATTTCCCTTCTATTACCCAGGCAGTTCCTTTGTGGTACTTTTGTTGATACTGCCCTAGGCCAGTCCTTGGACTTCCTCTCTTTTTTGAATCTATACTTACTTCGTTAATCATCTCATCTAGCCTTTACAGATTATAAATATACTGACAAATCCAAAATTTCCATCTCCAGCCTTCTGTGATAATAAAAATTCCATGAAGCCAGGAATTTTTGTCTGACTGGTACACTTTTGCTTCCCCAGTGCCTAGAAGAGTTTCTGGCTTGGAGCAAGCTCTCAAATATTTGCTTAATAAATGAATGACTGAATATGTTTGTAAAACTTACTGTAATTGTTAAATAAGGATTCCCTTAAAAATTAAAACATACTATTAAAAAACAAAGTTGATAACTCTTTTCCTTCCTCAGTGATCAATGCAAGGAAAGAGGAAAACAACAGAATGGGAAAGACTAGAGATCTCGTCAAGAAATTTAGAGATGCCAAGGGAACATTTCATGCAAAGATGGGCTCGATAAAGGACAGAAATGGTATGGACCTAACAGAAGCAGAAGATATTAAGAAGAGGTGGCAAGAATACATGGAAGAACTGTACAAAAAAGATCTTCATGACCCAGATAATCACGATGGTGTGATCACTCATCTAGAGCCAGACATCCTGGAATGTGAAGTCAAGTGGGCCTTAGAAAGCATCACTACGAACAAAGCTAGTGGAGGTGAAGGAATTCCAGTTGAGCTATTTCAAATCCTGAAAGATGATGCTGTGAAAGTGCTGCACTCAATAGGCCAGCAAATTTGGAAAACTCAGCAGTGGCCACAGGACTGGAAAAGGTCAGTTTTCATTCCAATCCCAAAGAAAGGCAATGCCAAAGAATGCTCAAACTACTGCACAATTGCACTCATCTCACATGCTAGTAAAGTAATGCTCAAAATTCTCCAAGCCAGGCTTCAGCAATACGTGAACTGTGAACTTCCAGATGTTTAAGCTGGTTTTAGAAAAGGCAGAGGAACCAGAGATCAAATTGCCAACATCCGCTGCAACATGGAAAAAGCAAGAGAGTTCCAGAAAAATATCTATTTCTGCTTTATTGACTATGCCAAAGCCTTTGACTGTGTGGATCACAATAAACTGTGGAAAATTCTTTAAGAGATGGGAATACCAGACCACCTAACCTGCCTCTTGAGAAACCTATCTGCAGGTCAGGAAGCAACAGTTAGAACTGGACATGGAACAACAGACTGGTTCCAAATAGGAAAAGGAGTACGTCAAGGCTGTATATTGTCACCCTGCTTATTTAACTTATATGCAGAGTACATCATGAGAAATGCTGGGCTGGATGAAGCACAAGCTGGAATCAAGACTGCTGGGAGAAATATCAATAACCTCAGATATGCAGATGACACCACCCTTATGGCAGAAAGGGAAGAGGAACTAAAAAGCCTCTTGATGAAAGTGGAAGTGGAGAGTGAAAAAGTTGGCTTAAAGCTCAACATTCAGAAAACGAAGATCATGGCACCTGGTCCGGTCACTTCATAGCAAATAGATGGGGAAACAGTAGAAACAGTGTCAGACTTTATTTTTGGGGGCTCCAAAATCACTGCAGATGGTGATTGTGGCCACAAAATTAAAAGACGCTTTACTCCTTGGAAGGAAAGTTATGGCCAACCTAGACACCATATTGAAAAGCAGAGACATTACTTTGCCAACAAATGTCTGTCTAGTCAAGGCTATGGTTTTTCCAGTGGTCACGTATGGATGTGAGAGCTGGACTGTGAAAAAAACTGAAGAATTGATGCTTTTGAACTGTGGTGTTGGAGAAGACTCTTGAGAGTCCCTTGGACTGCAAGGAGATCCAACCAGACCATCCTAAAGGAGATCAGTCCTGGTTGTTCATTGGAAGGATTGATGCTGAACCTGAAACTCCAATACTTTGGCCACCTGATGCAAAGAGCTGACTCATTGGAAAAGACCCTGATGCTGGGAGGGAATGGGGGCAGGGGGAGAAGGGGACGATAGAGGATGAGATGGCTGGATGGCATCACCGACTCGATGGACTTGCTGCTGCTGCTGCTAAGTCGCTTCAGTCATGTCCGACTCTGTGCAACCCCACAGACGGCAGCCCACCAGGCACCCCCATCCCTGGGACATGAGTTTGGGTAAATGCCGGGAGTTGGTGATGGACAGGTGTGCTGCGACTCATGGGGTTGCAAAGAGTCAGACACGACTGAGTGACTGAACTGAACTGAACTGAGCAGGAGTGGGGAAGGTGATACAGGAAAACATGTTCAACGACGTGTCTTTTTTTGGAATTTGTCTTTTTTCTGGACTGGTAAATTTTCTTATACCAATTTATATCATGTTTGAGATGCATGTATTAAAATATATACAGTTTGTTAAAGTGATATATAACCACTTGGAGACTGGAAATAGGATGTATAATTCTCAAAGCACTAGAGGAAGAGAAATGATAAAGGAAGAAAAGACCAATCTAATGCCAGGTGATAAGGGGAAAGAGATAATAACACATACACATAATACAGTAAAAACTCACACAAACATGTCCACAATTATAATAAGCAAGATTGGGTCAAACTCCTCCATTAAAATGAGCAACTCTCATATTGTGGTTTTTAAAAAAACTATTAAATGTTCCTTACAGAATAAAACAATACCAAGAGTGTTTGAAAATACACAGAATTAAGAACAAAAAGTGTTAAATGGGACAAAGAAAGATTCACCAAGAAGGTACTACACACATGAACAAAGCAGCTTAAAATTATATGGTGAAAAAACTGTTAAAAGAATGCAATTTGATCAACTCACAATCATGGCTGAGATGTCAATACTTCTTTACTAGAAATGGATAGGTCAAGTGGAGAAACAAGAAAAAGGATCTGAGTAACTAAACAAAGAAGGTGCTTATTAACTTTGATTTCAGTAAACCAAGAATGTAAAAACTATCATGAAAATATCAATAAGATAAAACTGTGAAAGTTATACAGGTTTAATGAAATATTCATATAGTAGAGGATTCAAACAGGAATGAAAATAAACTAGAAGTACATGTATCTAGATGGATAAACGTCTTAAACATTAACTTAAAAGACAAATTATAAAAAGGTAGGTACTGTTTATATAAAATATTTTAGTTGCAAAATAAGTTCAGTTCAGTTCAGTCGCTTAGTCGTGTCCGACTCTTTGCGACCCCATGAATCGCAGCACGCCAGGCCTCCCTGTCCATCACCATCTCCCGGAGTTCACTCAGACTCACGTCCATCGAGTCAGTGATGCCATCCAGCCATCTCATCCTCTGTCATCCCCTTTTCCTCCTGCCCCCAATCCCTCCCAGCATCAGGGTCTTTTCCAATGAGAAAGTGTATACTATTTAGAGATACATCCATTTGCAATAAAACTATGAAAACTTATGGGAATGATAAAATGGTTATCTCTTTGGGAAAGAGAGGATAATGACAAGAGAAGGTACATATATTGGTAGTTTTTTCTTTAAGCTGCTAGTACATACACAGCTAATATGCATTTCAGCATTACTATCTATTTAAAAGTTAGATATGTTCCATTTTAAAAAACAAATTCTTTCAAAGCTTATTCCCTGATGCACATAGGAAAATGCTAAAAAGACTAAAAGAAAAAAGGCCACTTCAGAAAATTTAAGATACACTATTAAATAAACAATGATTGTATTAAAAAAGAAATAAAAACTGAGATTATAAGCTTTTTGTAAATAAATGACACTTAGGAATTTACAAAGAGCCCCCTGTATAATTTGGTCAATGTCATTACTGACATAAAAAAATTCATCTATGTATTTACTATAAGAACAATTCAGAATTTAAAATTAATGAACTAAGTATTTATTTGCTAAGTCGCTTCAGTCGTGTCCAACTCTGTGTGACCCCATAGACGGCAGCCCACCAGGATCCCCCATCCCTGGGATTCTCCAGGCAAGAACACTGGAGTGGGTTGCCATTTCCTTCTCCAATGTGTGAAAGTGAAAAGTGAAAGTGAAGTCACTCAGTCGTGTCTGACTCTTCAGGACCCCATGGACTGCAGCCCCCCAGGCTCCTCTGCCCATGGGGTTTTCTAGGCAAGAGTACTGGAGTGGGTTGCCATTTCCTTTTCCAAAGTATTTATTTATATAGAAACTAAAAAAGAGGATAAGAACTCAAGAAGTTAAAAAAGAAGATAAATTTGATGAAAATAGAAGGGAATAGACAATAAAGATAAAAGCAGAAATAAACTCCCCCAATAAAACATTAAACACAAAAAAGTGGCATTTGAAAAGATATAATAAAACAGACAAACTTCTATCAAGTCTGATTTTTTTAAAAAAACTGAAAATGGAATAAACATTAAACTTGAATTATGACATATCCATAGTTTGGAAGAGCATCCAAATATAAGAGAAGAGACCTATAATATATTGATATCTCAATATACTATCAGTTTAAAAGGCAAGAACAATATGTACAGTATGGTCACATTTTTGCTAAAAGGGAAATGATATGTGTTTAGTTTACAGGCCTGTAAAATACATTTTTAATAGCACTGAGAGCAGAAAAGCACTTGTGACCTATAAAGTAGAGACAGGATTTAATATTCTGGCATATTCTAAAAATCAGTCAATAAAAAATAAAAGTTGGCAAAGGATATTAATGGGCAATCCCCAGGAAACTATAAATAAACAAAAAGTTCTCCACTTCACTAACAATCAGAGAAATAGAAATTATAACAAGCACGGTAAATCATTTTTCATACTCAAATTGGGAAAACAAATTTGGCAAAGTGAAAGGGGATACTGGACGCCAATTACTTATTTCTGGCAAAAGTATACCTTAGTATAACCACTTTGAAGAACAAATTGATAGTTTCATCAAAATATAATAGCTATGGACCCAGCAACTTAACATTTGCATCTACAAAGAACCCTAGATATTCACCGTAGCACAGTTAACAGTGGAAAAATAGAAACAATCAAAATTCCCATCAGTAGAGCAATGTTTAAATAAATTATGGCACATCACTGGAGTGGTCTGTGGTCATTTAAAAAGGATTCGATTAGGTAGATCTAGAAGTGGTTTTACAGTAAGAACCATAAGACACATAGCAGAGTGAGAAAAAGCAAATTACGGAAGAATGGGTAAAAAATAAAAAGATTAAATCAAATAAAGCTCATTCTTAAACATAAATCATTTATATATCACATATAAATACATACACATATACACATGCATACACAGACATATGTGTATAGACAGAAAAAATTGTGGAATGGTGTATTATTTCTTAAAAAGCAAATGGAACATATATTAGCTCCACTTTACAAAAGAGTTAGTTTAGTCCAGCATCTAGACAGGACTTAATCAGGGCCACTCAGGCAGCAAATGAATCTGAGACCAAAACTCAGGTTTCAGGACACCCAACTGAGTGTTCTTCCACATTACACAACTTGGTACACTGAAATACAAGCGCACCGATTTTACAATCCTCCAGGCCTATGTTCAAATGCCAGTTTCAATACTTCCTAATTAGGTAAACTTGGGAAAAAGAGATTTCTAAACTTTAGCATTTTCACTGTAAAATGGACAAATTAAGACTAACTCTGCTGGTTTCCCCAGTGGCTCAGCCGGTAAAGAATCTGCCTGCAATGCAGGAGACCCAGGTTTGATCCCTGGATTTGGGAGATTCCCTGGAAAAGGAAATGGCAACCCACTCCAGTATTCTTGGCTGTAGAATCTCAAGGACACAGGAGCTTGGCGGGCTACAGTCCATGGGGTAGCAAAGAATCGGACACGACTGAGCAACTAAACAGCGAACGTTAACCACAAAGTGTAAACATTACATGAAAATTAAATGAGAACACTTCCATCTCCTCTGGTTAATAAAATCAGTTTACGAAGAGTACCAATGTGTTAATCAGCAGGGTCCAGAAATAGTCTTTGACACCTCAGATCCACGCGTATATTTGCCAGCTCAGTACTTCCCTGTCACTGTAAGTTGGGAGTTCTCTAAATACGTCCATGGTGACCAAACAATTCCAATTGCCTGACATTTCCTTGTGGCTCCCATCTGCTTCATGTGCTACGACCTTTCTCTCAATCATCCTGACGCAGCTCCAAACATCTAGATTATGCAATATGTGCATATTGCATATGCAATACCACATATTCTACTGATTTCTTGAGAGTGACGGCTGACCCTCAATGACAAAACCTCTGGCTATGCAGACAGCCATTGTCTTTGGGGCCTGATTACACAATCACTCCAAACAGTTTTTCTAGATTACAACTGAAAGAAACAAACACACCATACCATTAATAGTCGGCTATTTTTCCTTAAATAAGTCACCTTGAATTTACCTGCAGCTATAACAAAATAGCAGAGACTGGATGGCTTACTGACAGAATTTACTTTGTCACAGTTCTGGAAGCTAGAAGTCCAAGATCAAGGTGCCAGGACTGACGTGGTATGATCTCTCTCTCTGGCTTGCAGACTGCCACGTTCCTTCTACGTCCCCACATGCCCCTTCTGCAGGGTGTGGGCACACAGAGAGAGGGCAAGCTCTCTGGTGCCTCTTCTTATACTAATCCTATCAGATCGGGAGCCCACTCTCCTGACCTCATTTAACCTTAATTACTCCCTTGGAGGTCTCACTTTCTAATACAGCCCTAATCGAGGGGTTAGGGCTTCAGTATATGAATTTTGGGGAGATACAGACCATTGGGCTTCCCTGGTGGCTCAGACGGTAAAGCGTCTGCCCGCAATGCAGGAGACCTGGGTTCAATCCCTCCGTCAGGAAGATCCCCTGGAGAAGGAAATGGCAACCCACTGCAGTACTCTTGCCTGGAAAATTCATGGACAGAGGAACCTTGTAAACTACAGTCCACGGGGTTGCAATGTCAGGCACGACTGAGCGACGTCACTTCAATTCACTTCACAGACCATTTAGTCCAGAACACCAACCACAGAGCAACCCACCTGCCTTGTCCTTTACTCACATATATAGTCCTTAAAAATGTTCTTTTATAGGCCATTCCAATCAAGTTGGAAATTTACTCTCTGGAAGAACTTGAATATTTGGAGATTTAACTATGTTCCCTCTCTTTTGGATAATTTATAAACAACCAAACAAAAAACATTAAATAAAATCAGTCTCAGACTCCTCAACCTACCTGTACCCCAGTGGGGGTGAGGGTGGCGGATCCCTGCTTGCTAGTCACAACTTAAGATTCTTGGCCCAACTAGCCTTGGCCTGTATGCTTCCCAGCTGGGGGTGGGGGGAGTGGGGTCAGGCATTTCCCGTCCAGGATTCCCTGTCTGCCAACACTGGCCCAGTGGTACCCCAGCAGGAGGCTTGCAGACTGCCAGTCCCCGCTTGTGGTTCTTTCTATGCCAGCCTTGGCCCAGCAACTTGGATGAACTCTAGCAGTGAACACATCTCTTCCAAAGAGGCCTGATTCCCAACCAAGGGAGACCACTGCTGCTGTCCTTTCAACTTTGTTCCTTCCTTGGGTACCCTCTCTTAGCCCAAGGGTATTCTTTATAATCCTGATTCCTTCTTAGTAGTTAATCCCCTGTAAATGGTTAATATTTCTTTATACTGAGCCTTAACTGTTCAAGTTACCATGTGGGTTTTGTTTCTGACTGTTGAAATTATTACAGAAAAGGATAAAAAAGTTTTAAAATGATGTAGTTTGGGTAGTTTATTCCCATTACACTGGCATTAAATTTTTTGGAAGAACTTAAATGTTACCTGAATTTAATAGAAAGGAAAGCTGAAAAGGCATTATCTGGGACAAAGTTTATAAAACTACTGCCTTCATTTATAAAACAGATTTAAAAATTAAGTTTGGAGAGGATTAAGGGATGGGAACAAAATTAAAGCTACTACTAATAACCCAATAAAGTATTCAGTTCAGTTCAGTTGCTCAGTCATGTCCGACTCTTTGTGACCCATGGACTGCAGCACACCAGGCTTTCCTGTCCGTCACCAACTCCCAGAGCCTGCTCAAACTCACATCCATCGAGTTGGTGATGCCATCCAACCATCTCATCCTCTATTGTCCCCTCCTCCTCCTGCCTTCAATCTTTTCCAGCATCAGGGTCTTTTCAAATGAGTCAGTTCTTCATATCAGGTGGCCAAAGTATTGGAGTTTCAGCTTCAGCATCAGTCCTTCCAATGAATATTCAGAGCTCATTTCCTTTAGGATTGACTGGTTGGATCTCCTTGCAGTCCAAGGGACTCTCAAGAGTCTTCTCTCAACACCACAGTTCAAAAGCATCAATTCTTCAGCGCTCAGCTTTCTTTATAGTACAATTCTCACATCCGTACATGACTATTGGAAAAACCATAGCTTTGGATAGACAGACATTTGCTGGGAAAGTAATGTCTCTACTTTTGAATATGCTGTCTAGGTTTGTCATAGCTTTTCTTCCAAGGAGTAAGCGTCTTTTAATTTCATGAGTGCAGTCACCATCTGCAGTGATCTTGGAGTCCAAGAAAATAAAAGTCTCTTACTGTTTCCATTTTTTCCCCATCTATTTGCTATGAAGTGATAGGACCAGGTGCCATGATCTTAGTTCTCTGAATGTGGAGTTTTAAGCCAACTTTTTCACTTTCCTCTCTTACTTTCATCAAGAAGCTCTTTAGTTCTTCTTTGCTTTCTGCCATAAGGGTGGTGTCATCTGCATATCTGAGGTTATTGATATTTCTCCTGGCAATCTTGATTCCAGGTTGTGTTTCATCCAGCCTGGCATGTCGCATGATGCACTCTGCATATAAGTTAAACAAGCAGGGTGACAGTATACAGCCTTGACGTACTCCTTTCCCAGTTTGGAACCAGTCCATTGTTCCATGTCCAGTTCTAACTTTCTAATATTAGAAAGAGTAAAATGATTTTGAGATTAAAAAACTATATAGGTGAAATAGACCTTACAGATTCAAATCAACCATCCCTACACCTAATCGGTAGGGTGTTTCACTATAGCTGTATTTCCCTATTGCTAGTGATATTAAGCATCTTTTCATGTATTTATAGGTCTTTTGAATATCTTACTCCTGAATTGCCTATTCGAACCTTTTGTCCATTTTTCTATTGTGTTGTTGTTTTTCTTATTAACCTGTAGATCATCACTATATACTCTGGATACTTACTTCATGGGAGTGCTATGTATCTTAAGTATCTTCTTCCATTCCAAGACTTCTTTGTATTTTCATAGATATTTTTGTTTTATTGAAGTGAAATGAGGCAGTGTTTTCCATCCGAAATTGTGTTCTTTGCCTTATTTTGAAAATCCTCCTCCTCCTAGGGTCAAAATTTCATTTTCGTATATTTTTCTCTAAATATCTTGAAGTTTTACTTATCACCTTTAAGGCTGTAATCCACCTGGGTTATTATTGCAATGGGGTAGGCATCTAATTTTCGAGATTGATGCAACTGGCCTGAATCGTGGCCGTGGGCACTTCGGAGGCCAGAGTGAGCAGAACACCCTGAACCAGCTGCTCATGGAGATGGATGGATTCAACTCTACCATGAACGTCATTGTGCTGGCTGGCACCAACCACCCAGACGTCCTTGACCCAGCCCTGATGCGGCCGGGCTGCTTCGACCGTCAGATTTACATTGGCCTCCCGGAAATCAAAGGCAGGTCGTCTATCTTCAGGGTCCACCTGCATCCACTCAAGTTGGAGGAGAGCCTCAGCAAGGATGCCCTGGCGAAGAAGCTTGCGGCCCTCACTCCAGGCTTCACAGGTGCTGATATTTCTAATGTTTGCAATGAAGCGACCCTAATCGCCGCCCGCCACCTAAACCCCTCTGTCTGGGAGAAGCACTTCAAGCAGGCCATCCAGAGGGTCACTGGAGGCCTTGAGAAGAAGACACAGGTCCTGCAGTCCAGCGAGAAGATGATGGTGGCCTACCAGGAGCCTGGCCATGCCATGGTGGGCTGGTTCCTGGAACACACAGACCTCCTGCTCAAGGTGTCTATCGTCCCCCGGGGGCAAGGGGCTTGGCTATGCCCAGTGCCTGCCCAGGGAGCAGTATCTGTACACATGGGAGCAGCTCTTTGATCGCATGTGCGCCATGCTGGGCAGCCACGTGGCTGAGCAGCTGTTCTTTGGGCGGGTCACCATGGGGGGCCAGGACGACCTGAGGAAGGTCACCCAGAGTACCTATGCCCAGATTGTGCAGCTCAGGATGAGCGAGAAGCTGGCCCAGGTGTCCTTCGATTTCCCATGGCCAGGCGAGGCGCTGGTGGAGAGGCCATTCAGCGAGGCCACAGCCCAGCTCATGGACGAGGAGGTGCAGCGGCTCATCGGCTCCGCGCCTGCGCACACCCTGGACCTGCTCACACACTGCCGCGGAGCAGGTGGACAAGGTGGGCAGGCAGCTGCTGGAGAAGGAGGTGTTGGAGTGGGCCGACATGGTGGAGCTGCTCGGGCCGCGGCCGTTCGCCAAGAAGATCACCTATGAGGAGCTCCTGGAGGGCACGGGCGGCCTGGAGGCGGGCACGGGCGGCCTGGAGGCGGGCACGGGCGGCCTGGAGGCGGGCACGGGCGGCCTGGAGGGGGCACGGGCGGCCTGGAGGCGGGCACGGGCGGCCTGGAGGCGGGCACGGGCGGCCTGGAGGCGGGCACGGGCGGCCTGGAGGCGGGCACGGGCGGCCTGGAGGCGGGCACGGCCCTTCCTGAGGATCTGCAGGGCTGGCGTGGGGGGCCCGCTGCAGGAGAGCCCAGCCTAGCGCCTCCGCCTGGAGAGCAGCCTCCGGGACCCCCAGGAAGCAAATTAAAGCACATGTAACCCAAAGCAATGGCACCCCACTCCAGTACTCTTGCCTGGAAAATCCCACGGACGGAGGAGCCTGGTGTGCTGCAGTCCATGGGGTCACTAAGAGTCGGACACGACTGAGCAACTTCACTTTCACTTTTCACTTTCACACATTGGAGAAGGAAATGGCAACCCACTCCAGTGTTCTTGCCTGGGGAATCCCAGGGTCGGGGGATCCTGGTGGGCTGCCGTCTATGGGGTCGCACAGAGTCGGACACGACTGAAGCGACTTAGAAGCAGCAGCAGCAGGCATCTAATTTTACTTTTGCTTCCCACACAGAACAGTTCAACTCTAATCAAGTCCTACTGTTTTGTATATCACTGTTATCCAATATTTGAGATCCAGTTTGGTTTAGCTTTCAAGATAATAATAATTATTGTTGTAATATGTAGTCAATATTTAAGATTTACTTCATCTTTACTGATTTCTTTATTTACTGTTGTTTCTTAAATTTCACCCTTTTTTCATGTTCATTTTTCTTCCTGATAGTCACTGTTTAATAGTTCCTTCAATGATGATCAGAGATTGGTAAGCAATCTCAGACTTTGAAAAATGAATTTATTTTATCCTCATTCCTAAATGATAATTTATCTAGGTAAAGATATCTAATGGTAGTTATTTTCTCTTATCTCTTTGAAAATACAGTCTAGCTGTTTCCTGACTTCTATCCATTGTCACAAATTAGTCTTCAATCAGGCCAACAGCCATGCCTTTCTAGGAAACTGGTTCTATCTTCCTTTATTTTTGATTTTCAGTTTCACTATAATCTGACCATTTTTATTTATCCTGCTCAGGACTGTTTATGCTTCCTGAATCTGAGGATTAATGATTGTGTTCCTTCTAAGAACTCTTCAGGTATTCTCTCTTAGAATACTGCTTCTCATTCTCTCGGTTCTCTGAGCCTGTAATCCCTAATTGAGGAATTTTAGACCCTTTCAGTCTATCTTCCACATCTCTTAAACACTCCTTAGTATTTGCCATCTCTCTCTTTTTTTTTTTTTTGGCTGTGATGGCTCTTGGTCACTGTGTGGGCTTTTCTCTAGTTGAGACAAATAGGGGCTACTCTCTAGTTGTGACCTCAAAGGCTTCTAATTGTGATGGCTTCTCCTTCTGCAGAGCATGGACCCTAGCGTACTCAGGCTTCAGTAGTGGCGGCTTACAGGCTTAGAACACAGGCTCAGTAGTTGTGGCACACGGGCTTAGCTGCCCCACAGCATGTGGGATCTCCCTAGACCAGGGATCTAATCCATTTCTCCTGCATTAGCAGGTGGATTCTTTACCACTGGACCACCAGGGAAGTTCTGCCATTTCTTTAAAAGTGTGTTACATTCTGTGTAGTTCCTCAAAATTATCTTCCAGATTACTAATTGCCTCTTCAGTTATGTTTTATATGCTGTCTAATCTATCCAACCTCAAAGACCATATTTTACATTATGAGAAGTTCTATTTGATTCTTTATTATAATCTACCATTCTTCATACTGATTTCCCATTATGTCTTTAATCATTCTGAATATCCTTAATTGACAGACTCAACCAAATGATCCTATTATTAAACTGTGAGGAATATAATCACTCAGTTTGCTGAGTTTATGAGTTTATCCTCCTAGAGGCCTTCTCTGTAGAAATTACAGGTGGCCGGTATTTAGGGAATCTCCCTCAAAGAAGTTTTGCATTTTTTTCTGCCAGCTTTATCAGTTTGTTGTTGTTGTTTGTTTTTTTTCCACCCAGGGTAATAGAAGTGCTAACTCTAAACCCATATGAGGCAGTGTTGTTGTTTATTTGCTAAGTCATGTCCAACTCTTTTGCAACTCCATGAACTGCAGCTCACCAGGTTCCTCTGTTCAGGGATTTCCCAGACAAGAATATTGGCGTGGGTTGCCACTTCTCACAGGGATCTTCCCAACCCAGGGATTGAACCCGCATCTCCTGCATTTGCAGGTGGATTCTTTACCACTGAGCCACCTGGGAAGCCCCATGAGGTAGTGTGGGACCATTTTTATACATTCTCAGGAGAGTCCTTTTTTCCACTTAGAGCCCATGCAGACATCTTCAGGCTTCCCTGTCATTGCCTAGTACCGGGAGGGAGGGGAGGGGTCTGGGGAATCACTTGTTCATCATCTGTTCTGTTGCTGTAGGCTCTGGCTTTAGGGAGATGGAATTTCAGTTCCAACTTTCCAAGGTCTTGTTTCCTGTCCCCACGAGGGCCTTAAAATCCAAACCCCCAGGATTCCATGAATAACAACTCACTCCTCTCTCACTGAAGCCACAGCTCACACTATTCTAGCTCCTAGTTTCCTCTTTACTTCTGCCCTGGCAATTTTCTTTAGTTTCTTAAAAGGGTGGAATGGTATTTAAAAGGATGTTTAAAATATTTTGATGACAGATTATGGAGCATGCTGTATGGATAAAACCAGAAGTCTAAACCATTTATTTTATTAAGTGAACATCCCATAATTTATTTAGGAGCATTTTCTTTTCACTTAAAAGCTATTCTCCCAACACAATATATTTCACAACCGACAAAGACCAATATATACCTACTGCTCATTCTCTAGTTTTTCCTTAGAAAGAGGACTCGTGTTAGCTAGGGCCAAGAGCACATAGAACAAGGTCATATCTCTCAGGCTTCGTTGCAGTTGGATAGGCCGTTTGATGAAGTTTTCGCTAATGTAAATAAAACTGTTTCTTGAGACTTCCTGGAAAGTCAATTTAAAGGCTGCTGACTCAGCCAGACAGGGCACAGGAGAGTAAAGGCAAGGTCATCATCCTGACTTCTTTCTCCTGACCTCAAGCCAGCTGCTCCTCATGGCACGTTGCTTTTACTTATTTCAACCTATGTTATTTCCACAATCACTTTAATCCCTGAGTTTAAAGCTGTGGCACAGGGCAATCAGTAGTCATTTACAGATGTGAGAGTTGGACCATAAAGAATACTGTTCAGTTCAGTTGTTCAGTCGTGTCTGACTCTTTGCAACCCCATGAATCACAGCACGCCAGGCCTCCCTGTCCATCACCAACTCCCAGAGTTCACACAAACTCATGTCCATCGAGTTGGTAATGCCATCCAGCCATCTCATCCTCTGTCATCCCCTATTCCCCCTGCCCCCAAATCCCTCCCAGCATCAGGGTCTTTTCCAATGAGTCAACTCTGCTCATGAGGTGGCCAAAGTACTGGAGTTTCAGCTTCAGCATCAGTCCTTCCAGTGAACACCCAGGACTGATCTCCTTTAGGATGGACTGGTTGGATCTCCTTGCAGTCCAAGGGACTCTCAAGAGTCTTCTCCAACACCACAGTTCAAAAGCATCAATTCTTTGGTGCTCAGCTTTCTTCACAGTCCAACTTTTACATCCATACATGACCACTGGAAAAACCATAGCCTTGACTAGACAGACCTGGCAAAGTAATGTCTCTGCGTTTGAATATGCTATCTAGAATGGCCAGAACTTTCCTTCCAAGGGGTAAGCGTCTTTTAATTTCATGGCTGCAGTCGCCATCTGCAGTGATTTTGGAGTCCAAAAAAATTAAGTCTGATACTGTTTCCACTGATTCCCCATCTATTTCCCATGAAGTGAAGGGACCAGGTGCCATGACCTTCCTTTTCTGAATGTTGAGCTTTAAGCCAACTTTTTCACTCTCCTCTTTCACTTTCATCAAGAGGCTTTTTAGCTCCTCTTCACTTTCTGCCATAAGGGTGGTGTCATCTGCATATCTGAGGTTATTGATATTTCTCTCAGCAATCTTGATTCCAGCTTGTGCTTCTTCCAGCCCGGCATTTCTCATGATGTACTCTGCATAAAAGTGAAATAAGCAGGGTGACAATATGCAGCCTTGACGTACTCCTTTTCCTATTTGGAACCAGTCTGTTGTTCCATGTCCAGTTCTAACTGTTGCTTCCTGACCTGCAGATAGGTTTCTCAAGAGGCAGGTGGTCTGGTATTCCCATCTCTTTCAGAATTTTCCAGTTTATTGTGATCCACACAGTCAAAGGCTTTGGCATAGTCAATAAAGCAGAAATAGATGTTTTTCTGGAACTCTCTTGCTTTTTCCATGATCCAGCAGATGTTGGCAATTTGATCTCTGGTTCTTCTGCCTTTTCTAAAACCAGCTTGAACATCTGGAAGTTCATGGTTCACGTATTGCTGAAGCCTGGCTTGGAGAATTTTGAGCATTACTTTACTAGCATGTGAGATGAGTGCAATTGTGCTGTAGTTTGAGCATTCTTTGGTATTGCCTTTCTTTGGGATTGGAATGAAAACTGACCTTTTCCAGTCCTGTGGCCACTGCTGAGTTTTCCAAATTTGCTGGCCTATTGAGTGCAGCACTTTCACAGCATCATCTTTCAGGATTTGAAATAGCTCAACTGGAATTCCTTCACCTCCACTAGCTTTGTTTGTAGTGATGCTTTCTAAGGCCCACTTGACTTCACATTCCAGGATGTCTGGCTCTAGATGAGTGATCACACCATCGTGATTATCTGGGTCGTGAAGATCTTTTTCGTACAGTTCTTCCATGTATTCTTGCCACCTCTTCTTAATATCTTCTGCTTCTGTTAGGTCCATACCATTTCTGTCCTTTATTGAGCCCATCTTTGCATGAAATGTTCCCTTGGTATCTCTAATTTTCTTGACGAGATCTCTAATCTTTCCCATTCTGTTGTTTTCCTCTATTTCTTTGCTGAGTGGCCAAAAATTGATGCTTTTGAACTGTGGTGCTGGAGAAGACTCTTGAGAGTCCCTTGGACTGCAAGGAGATCCATCCAGTCCATCCTAAAGGAGATCAACTGCGAATATTCATTGGTAGGACTGATGCTGAAGCTCCAACACTTTGGCCACCTGATGTGAAGAGCCAACACACTGAAAAAGACCTTGTTGCTGGGAAAGACTGAAGGTGAAAGGAGAAGGGGGTGACAGTGGATGAGATGGTTGGATGGCATCACCGATTCAACGGACATGAGTTTAAGCAGACTCTGGGAGATAGTGAAGGACAGGGAAGTCCGCCATGCTGCAGTCCATGAGGTTGCAAAGAGTCAGACACCACTTAGCAACTGAATGACTACAACAGGGCAATCACAAGCAGCCTTGGGCAGAGATCACTGTAGAGGGAGGACAGGAGGGAAAGAAAGGGGAGGAAGATCTGTACTTTCTCAGGCAGAAGCTAAACATTAAGTGAAGATCAAATTGCTTCTGACTAGTATGCGATACTGTGAGTGAATGGAGTTACACCAGAGTGTCTCCACCCATTTTTCTAGGTCAGGTAACTGTCCCATTTGTCCCCCAATACCTTTTTAGTCCAAAGGAATTACACTTCCTAGGGAGTCACTGTACCCACCTACAATTAAGAGAGCACAGCTGCAGGTACGTGAATTACATATGCATTGAAGAATGCCACTTTCTCTACAGATTTTAAGAGAATCTAAGTCCTGAATAAAACATATCAATGAAACATGGAAGAGTCATATTTCTAGAATTTTTCTCTCAGCCGATCATCAAACAATGCACCCCCTATAATCCCAGCAACTTCTGCCCTTATAAATCTTGACATTTAGATCACTCTACTGTGGTTCATTTTTCCATATCCTCCCCGTTTTCACCATTCTACTGAAGATCAATGTTCAACTCAATCTATGGCTTCAGCCAAGCTTCGAATTCTGAGAGATGAGGGGTGTGGGGAAGAAGACACAAGTGCTATTCTCTTATAATCTGCCAGCAGGTGGCAGGCACTTTGAGAAGTTTGCCTCCTGGCCTACAGTTTTATAAAACCTTTTAAGTAACTACCATAATGACTCAGGATAAGTTCTAGATTTTAATTATTTGGTGATATATAGGTGCAATATTTTTGAAAGTTAAATACTTAGTTCATGATAGCACTTTTGAGTAATAAACTTTAGAATATTTGAATTGCAATCTTTTGTTAGCTTCCGTGACCTTCCTGGCTTTCTTTAATCTGTCTGGGTCTCAGCTTTTTGCAGAGTTCCATTTCTCTGTTGGTCTTGTAAATTGCTGATGCTCACCAGGGCTCTCTCCTTAAGTGTTTTTCTCTTGTTATGTGTATTCTGAATAATGTCATACATTCTTACGACTTTCAACACTTGACAACTCCCAAGTCAGTATCTATAGTACAGATTTCTCTCCAGTGCTTCTGACCTATGTATTGAGCTAGAAACATCCCTTCAGCTCTCCAAAGATCCTTTGATCCACTGTGCAAGTTAGAAATTCATCATCCATGTACACTACCCCTAACCTGTCTTTTTGTTATTTCTCCTGAGGACCTAGTCTCAGTGAACTGCTGCACTACCCACCCAAGTCACCCAAAACAAAAACTTGAATCTCATCCTAGACACTTCCATTTCTCTCATTCCTGAAGACCAATCAACTGCCAATCCTGTTGACCTCCTAATCTCTCTCCCATCCAGCAACTTCTAAGTGCCTCACTGTCATTTTCCTAGCAAAGCCACAACCATCTCTTGTCTAAAGAAATATCACTGTTAAAAACTGCTTGCCATGGAAATTCCTTGGTGGTCCAGTGGTTAGATCCCATGCTCTCTCTACTGAGGGCCTCAGTCAGAGAACTACGATCCCACAAGCCTCAAAGCACAGCAAAAATGAAACAACATAAACTGCTTGATGCGTATTTTCTTTTTAACCAAAAATGTGGAGAACCATACCCTCTAACATTCTCTCTTAAGAGGCAATAGCATCTGACCTGGCCACCCTGTGACAAATAAATCTACCAGATCCTGAAAGTGAAAAAGTGAAGGTGTTAGTGAACTCTTTGTGACCCTATGGACTGTATGTAGGCCATCAGCCCCCTCTGTCCATGGAAGTCTCCAGGCAAGGTACTGGAGTGGGTTGCCATGCCCTTCTCTAGGGGACCTCCCCAACCCAGGGATTAAACCCAGGTTTCCTGCATTGTAGGCAGATTCTTTACCATCTTAGCCACATGGGAAACCCAGATTCTACCAGGAAAACAAAAGAGGGGATCACCTAGTTTAACTTCCTATACAACCAGGTTATTCTACACAGAATTTACCTATCTTCAGCTTCCCATCTATGTGACTCCTCTCATAAAATTCTTCTACATTTACACATCTGGCAAGTTCTTCAATATTCCGAGAAAGAAGAAGCATTACCTCAAGTATCAAAATGTTTGCCTTAAAAAGAGGTTGGAAAAGGTATACAGCGAAAGAAACTTAAAAATACATGATTACTGGCCTTTATTATAGAAATACACAAAAGAGGTAAAAAATAAAAAAATATTGTTCTCTTTTCTTCTTAAGATGAACAAATCATAAAATAGCTCATGCCTTACAAATAATATATAAAATAGTAGGTTAAGGTATGTTAAGCAACCTAGCAGATTTAAAAAATTCTGACCCTGAAACAGAAAGCCAGTTTTAGAACAAAAATTTTTCCACTGATAAAAATAGTGCTTTAAGGTTAACTGTAGGGTTCTAAACAAAATCTTGTCAACATCTCTGTATAACATTAATAACATTCAAGTCCATATTTACAGAAAAATTTTGGCAAGCCAAGCTTGCACAATTAAGACAAATAAAATGTCACATGATTTGGTCTCCCAAAGCCCGGAATTTTGACCTTGGCTGAAGTCTTCCCAATTCTAATGCTATAAATAACTACTTTAGTTGAATAAAATATGAAACTATTAATTCTCACAGGATGGGATTGTGTCTTTTCAATGTGTATGTCCTGGGCAAATATTTAGCATGGGTTTATTTGCTCAACAAATATTTACTGTGTGCCTACTAAGATTAGAGGGCTTCCCTGCCGGCTCAGTGGTAAAGAATCCGCCTGCCAATGCAGGAGACACAAGAGACGCGGGTTCAGTCCCTGAGTTGGGAAGATCCCTGCAGGAAAAATGGCAACCCACTCCAGTATTCTTGCCTGGAGAATCCCATGGACAGAGGAGCCTGGCAGGCTACAGTTCATGGGGTGGCAAAGAGTTGGACACAACTGAGGGACTAAACAACAAGAAACCAGGAATAGGCTCCATATCAGGCAATGAAGATATAAAGGTGATCAAGACCAACACTATGCTGCTCCTTAAAAGACTAAGACAGCAGAGAAGACAGTTAACAAAAAATTGCAAAAAGTCATCATCTGGGAATACAGGATAAGCAGGGGTATTTGAACAGATCTATCAGGGAAGGCCTTCTGGAGGAAGTTCAGAGGCAGTGTCTTTAAAACAAACATCTTCAAGGTAACAGAACTGTATGTCTGTAAGCTACTGTTGTTCACTCCCATCAGTTATATTATTCTCATAACAGCTACAGGTTAATTTATATGCTAGGTTTATGTTCAATATAAAATGAAGCTTAAAAGAGGCTTTATAAATCAAAGTTTCTTAGCTATAGTATGAAACATCAAAAGGAATCACTTCTACCACTTCAGGGAAATCAAATATCAGCATAATAAATGAAGAGGCAACACAAGTTGAAACTATTTCTGACACATGGCAGATTGAGCTCATGACTTTCAGCCCCTTCCTCTTTTAACCACATTAAAATCACAATAAATGAATCTCTCAAAAGGTGTAAACACACAAGGACTAAAAAAGGAAAGGAGACTTAAACACTCAAGATAATTCATCAGACTTGTAAAATTGCAGACCTGGAGGAGTGATAATTGACCTAGAGAAGCAGAGGCGCTCCCTGGGTGCCGTGGAGGAGGAGGCCAAACAGAAGTTGGCTGATTTTCAGCACAGACCCCAGAAAGGATGAGGCCCAGGGAACACATGTTGTTGTGGAAGCAGAGCAAGCAGTGGGGCTGAAGACAGAGGATGAGATAACAGCATGGAAGCCCATCCCTGGACACTCCCCCAGCACACATGCACTCACAAGAACATGCACCTGTGCCTGAATCCAGAAGACAACTCCTCCTCCCAACTCACCTATTCTTTACAGAAGTGCAATGACACCAGAGAAAAAGACTTTTAAAATACTGACATTTGGATGCCACCCTAATGAAAGGCCCAGATTACCAAATGAAAAGTCATGCTCAGGTACAAAGAGCTTCTCAAATTCAGACAGGCAGCAACCACAGGTAAGCAAGGCAAACCTCCAAAAAGGAAGTGACAGCTTAGAAAATCAAACAAAAATTTAAAAAAAAAAAATCTGGAAGAAACAACACAATGCATAGAGTAGTAGACAAATTTTTAAAATCCTATAATTAATATCCTTATGATACAAAGAGTACTTTAGCAGCCATAAAACAAAACAGAATGCTGAAACACATGAATAGCAGAAAACACAAAATAGTTCTTAAGGCAGGTTAGAAGATAAAGTCAAACATACTTCTCATAAAAATAAACAGATTAAAAAGCTGGAATTTAAGTAAGATTAGAATTTGAATTAGATTAGGATCTGTCAGAAAGTGTAACTTCAGACTGACACAGATTCCAGAAAAAGAAAACAGAGAAGAAACTCTCCAAGAAATAATACAAGAAAAGTACAAAGAACTTTCAGATGTGAATTTCCTTACTGAAAGGATCCTTAAGTATAAGGCACAATAAACGAAAAAATGCCCACACCAAAGCTCATTATCCTAAAATTTTCAAACACCAGGGATAAAAAGATTATAAAAGTTTTCAGAGGGCAGGAAAAATAAAATACAAAAGGAATAAGGGTAAGACACAGTTCAGTTCAGTTTAGTCGCTCAGTCATGTCCGACTCTTTGCAACCCCATGAATTGCAGCACGCCAGGCCTCCCTGTCCATCACCAACTCCCAGAGTTCACTCAGACTCACATCCATCGAGTCAGTGATGCCATCCAGCCATCTCATTCGTATTATTTGATTTTTAAAACAATGTACAAGAGTTTTATAAACACCAAGCAATAATAATGTAGGTAAATAAATATAGACAATAAATAAGTAAACAAACGAATAAAATAAAAATACAAATTTGCTGAATGCTCACTACATGCTAGGAGTGCCATTCTAACTCCTTTAAATATATTAACTCATTTAACTGTCACAACTCTATGAGACAGACTCTATTATTTTCACAGATGAGGAAACAGGCATTGAGTTTCAGTAATGACACGACTAGGAAGTGATAAAACCAGAGTCCCAGCTTTCTGAGTGTGGGCTTTCAAAAACTGCATGACACTCTCTCAACTTTAACAGTAAAATTGATTTTTTAGAAAGAAGAAAATACCATTTGAATCTTCAATGTTCCCAGATAACTGTGGTTGATTAAAAGGCTTCCCTTGTGGCTCAGCTGGTAAAGAAACACCCTGCAATGTGGGAGACCTGGGTTCGATCCCTGGGTTGGGAAGATCCCCTGGAGAAGGGAAAGGCTAGCCTCTCCAGTATTCTGACCTGGAGAATTCCGTGGACTGTATAGTCCATGGGGTCACAAAGCCTTGGACACGACTGAGCACCTTTCACTTTCACTTGGTTAAACAGGACACAAGCTTAACATGTGTTTGTGGCAGGGGCAAGGGGGTGAAGGTTGAGGGTATTTGCTAGTATTTTAAGCATTCACTGTATAAACAGACTTTGTGCTATGTAGTTGTGATTTGCTACTAGAAGGTCCTTAATATAGATTCCCTGCTCTAAATACATCAATAGTCTCCACCAAAAGAACTGATGAACTTACATCAGATCACCATCACCTATTTGGGCAAAGAATAAAGGGTATATAAATTATATTAAAGTTCAAAACAGAATAGCTGTCTCTTTCCCCAATTATTGTCATTTAAGCCCTTCACATTCTTCCTGTCTTGCAAGAATTTTCCTAGATGACTTCCTAGTCATGCATGACTCAATACACTAGTAAGACAAAAGCTTCCTGCCGCTCTTCTCACTCTTGCCTCATACTCACCTTTACCTTATATTGTCAACTACATGATACCTGTACAGTTTCCTCTGAAGTTCCTCTACAAGAGTTAATCCTCTTTCAGTTTCCTACTTTTACTGTCCTATCCAACTTCTCGCTTATTGACTGTACTTAAGAGTATCTCGGAGAAGGCAATGGCACCCCACTCCAGTACTCTTGCCTGGAAAATCCCATGGGCGGAGGAGCCTGGTGGGCCGCAGTCCATGGGGACGCTAAGAGTCGGACACGACTGAATGACTTCACTTTCACGCACTGGAGAAGGAAATGGCAACCCACTCCAGTGTTCTTGCCTGGAGAATCCCAGGGAAGGGGGAGCCTCATGGGCTGCCGTCTATGGGGTCGCACAGAGTCGGACACGACTGAAGCGACTTAGCAGCAGCAGCAGTAGCAAGAGTATCTGGCTTTACTGGGGGAGGAGGGAGAGAGAGAAATATACTTCTTGAATAATTGTTGTTGTTGTTTTTTAATCTGGTGACATCTTCACTGTTCTTTCTGACCTATGTATGATAAGGAGGCTACACAATTTTGGTGTTTCCGCTCTTGGGACTCATAAACCTCCATACAATAATGCAGTGGCCTCTGGGATCTCAGACCACGCCTTTGATGCGCTCCTATGGCGCTGAACCTCCTTGATCATGCGCTGAGGCCCGGGAGTATGTTCTCTAGCGTTATGCAGCCCTTCTTTTTGCCATAACTTTCAGCCTCCCTTGTCCTTGGCTTCGGCTGGGTCGGGGTTTTTTGTTTTATTTTGTCGTGGGTTTGGGCTTTGGTGGCTAGGTGGCGGCTGCAGCAACCTAAAGGTCCTGATGTGATGCGTCAAGACATGTGATGCACCAGCTGTGTCTTCCCCACGCTGGGTGAACAGACTCGGGGCTGCCCGGCCTAGAAGGTTTTGGTCTCGCTCACAGGACGTCCCCGATCGGCGGCCCCAGAGCCACACCGCGACAACCCCCAACGTCGGGTCTCACGCGCGCCGCGCGCGGCCGTCACCCCGTCTCTCCCCGCGCTCAGGTGTTAACACCTGGCCGTCCTCACCCCAGGAGTCACCTGCCGGCCAGCCCAGGCGCGCGCAGGCGCTCCCACGCACGTACCGTCTCCTTGGCAGCGGCGACCGGGATGGGAAGTAGCCCCCCGCCGCCGGGCGGGTCCTCTGGCTCGGCAGCCGCCCTCTCCGAGGGGAGCCAGGCGCCCGCCGCCCGCGCGGAGTCGGCCCTGGGGTCCCCGTACAGCTGGTAGCACACCAGGCCGACCAGACCCCCTCCGGCCGCGGCCGCGAAGCTTAGCTCCCGCCAGCGCCGCCGCCGCCTCCAAGCCGCCTCCGCCACAGCCCCCTCGTCCTCCTCCCGGCAGGAGAAGGGCCGGCCCGGAGGGCCCGGGGCTGTCCCCGCAGGCCGCCCCCACGGCCCAGGGGCGGGATGATGAGGCGAGCACGGAGGCGGCAGCCGAGGCGGCGGCCACAGGAGCCTCCGCAGCGCAGCCATAGCGGGAGCTGCCGGCGCCTCAGCCAGGAGGGGGCGGGTGAGGGGGCGGAGGGGGGGCCCGAAACCTCGCGAGAAGTCGGTGCGCCGAGCTTCGCTGCTGGTCGAGAGCGACCCTACGATTGCCGCCCCTCACTCGAGTCACCTGTCGGAGCGCCTTCGGCTGAGGGGTGTAGAGGAGTGGGGGCGGGGGGTGTCTCTGGCTGCGAATAAGCCTGGGGAGGAAGAGGCACAACCGGCTGCTCCTCTGCCCTGCATTCCCGGCCCAACCCCGCGGTCATAAATATCTTGCGCCTGCCTCCGGAGACACCTGACTGCGCGAGAATCCAACACCGCAGGCGACAGCCCGGGTCGGCGGGACTGGGCCGAGCCCTCGGTTGCCAGGGTGTCCCGGCGCCCCTCTGCTGACTGGGTCCTCCGCCTCTGCTTCGCGGGGGTGGGTCTCCGTCAGCCTAGCGCCCGCTAAGAAAGTCACATCCCCTAACGGTATCCTGATCTTCAGATAGACCGTGAATAATTTGCAATTGTATCTTCAGGCGTTGCGACAATAAATGGCACATAAAAATTTGGCTCAAGTCATAAAACTATTAAATTAAGTCAAAGAATTTTTTTTAATTACGTGACAGTTTCTGATATTTTGATGGGAGAAGGCTAATACTGTTTGAGGGAAGAAGGCTAATACATTTTTTTTTTTGAAGGAGAGGTGGAACTGCTTTACAGCGTTGCGTTAGCTTCTACTGCGCGACAAAGTGAATCAGCTATACTTAAACACATCCCTTTTGAGCTTCCGTCCCAGCCACCCCTTCCCGTCCCACCCATCTAGGTGATCAGAGCACAGAGCTGAACTTCTGTGCTGTACAGCAGCTTTCCACTAGCTATGTGGATCGTCTTAGAGTCTTGTCGCTCAGAGTTAAGTCAGGAAGAGAGAAACAAATAGAGTATATTCACCAGTATATGTGGAGTTTAGAAAAATGGTACAGATAAACCCATTTTCAGGGCAGGCATAGAGAAGCAGAGTCGAGAACACACACGTGGGAGGCGTGGAGAAGGGGAGATGGATGATCTGGGAGATTAGGATTGGCATACCTGCTGTTTTTTAGTTATCCTCCATGTGTTTAAAAAACATTACCATACCTGCAGTGACTTCATTCAATACAACAGAGCTGTCTTGAAAGATACTTTTGGGAGAAGCTGTTGATATAAGATAAATAATGGGTAAGCACATTGTGTCATTTTTGTTATTTCTGTACTTGTTTGTTTGCTATACTTCATGAGAAAGTGTTTATGACATTTTTATCAGTTTCCTACCCCTGAAGGCAGTTTTGGTAACTTGGTTACCTAGCTTTGGTATTTATATTCTGGAATGTTTAGAGGAGCCCTTCAAATATTCTGGATCTAGGGATGTGCACAATTAAATTCAGTAATCTCAACTGAGCTGTAGTCACAAGGGGTTTGAGTGCATGCTGTCGCTTCAGTCATGTCTGACTCTTTGTGACCCTATGGACTGTAGCCAGCCTGGCTCCTCTGTCCATAGAATTCTCCAGGCAAGAATCCTGAAGTCAGTTGCCATGCCTTTCTCCAGGAAATCTTTCCCATCCAAGGATCGAACACCCAGTTCTCCTACAGCTCCTGCATTGCAGATGGATTCTTTACCACTGAGCCACCAGGGAAACATCCACAAGGGGTTTAGATCCTGGCAATTCTTATGAAGACTAAGGGTTTTCAGAGGCAAACAAAATGAGATTTTCTGGCCCAGATTCTGAAATTGCCATTCCTAACAAAGCCCTTGCCTATAAGTAATCTATCAGATATACTTCAATTACTTCTTATTTTAATATAGGCTAATGCCAACATCTGTTGGATCATCCAAAATGCAAGAGAGTTCCAGAAAAACATCTACTTCTGCTTTATTGACTAAGCCAAAGCCTTTGATTGTGTGGATCACAACAAACTGTGGAAAATTCTTAGAGATGGTAATACCAGACCACCTGGTCTGCTTCCTGAGAAATCTGTATACCGGTCAAGAAGCAACAGTTAGAACTGGACATGGAACAACAGACTGGTTCCAAACAGGGAAAGGAGTACATCAAGGCTATATATTGTCACCCTGCTTGTTTAACTAATATGCAGAGTACATCATGTGAAATGCCGGGTTGGATGAAGCACAAGCTGGAATCAAGATTGCCGGGAGAAATATCAATAACCTCAGATATGCAGATGACACCACCTTTATGGCAGAAAGTTCAGAAGAACTAAAGAGCCTCTTGATGAAACTGAAAGAGGGGAGTGAAAAAGTTGGCTTAGGACTCAACATTCAGAAAACTAAGATCATAGCATGCAGTCCCATCACTTCATGGCAAATAGATGGGGAAACAATGGAAACAGTGACGGACTTGATTTGGAGGGGGCTCCAAAATCACCATAGATGGTAACTGCAGCCATGAAATTAAAAGACGCTTGTTCCTTGGAAGAAAGGCTATGACCAACCTGCTGCTGCTGCTGCTAAGTCGCTTCAGTCGTGTCCGACTCTGTGCGACCCCAAAGATGGCAGCCTACCAGGCTCCCCCATCCCTGGGATTCTCCAGGCAAGAACACTGGAGTGGGTTGCCATTTCCTTCTCCAATGCATGAAAGTGAAAAGTGAAAGTGAAGTTGCTTAGCCGTGTCCTACTCTTAGCGACCCTATGGACTGCAGCCCACCAGGCTCCTCTGCCCATGGGATTTTCCAGGCAAGAGTACTGGAGTGGGTTGCTATTGCCTTCTCTGATGACCAACCTAGACAGTATATTAAAAAGCAGAGATGTTACTTTGCCAACAAAGATCTGTCTAGTCAAAGCTATGGTTTTTCCAGTAGTCATGTATGGGTGTGAGAGTTGGACCATAAAGAAGGCTGAGCACAAAAGAATTGATGCTTTTGAACTGCGGTGTTGGAGAAGACACTTGAGAGTTCTTTGGACTGCAAGGAGATCCAACCAATCAATCCTAAAGGAAATCAGTCCTGAATATTCATTGGAAGGACTGATGCTGAAGCTGAAACTCCAAAACTTTGGCCACCTGATGCGAAGAACTGACTCATTAGAAAAGACCCTGATGCTGGGAAAGATTGAAGGCAGGAGGAGAAGGGACGACAGAGGATGAGATGGTTGGATGGCATCACCGACTCGATGGACATCGGTTTGGGTATGCTCCGGGAGTTAGTGATGGACAGGGAAGCCTGGAGTGCTTCAGTCCGTGGGGTTGCAAAGAGTCGGACACAACTGAGCGACTGAACTGAACTGATTGGAATTTTTCTTTCTTAAAGCCACTGTAAGTGATAAACAGAAAAGTCCTCTATTACATGAAACAAATGTGTCTATTTCAGGATGCCATCTCTGTTTCTTTTACTTTCAGCCTATTGGTTTTATGTATTCAGTATGATAAGGAAAACTCTGTGATGGCTCCCTGTTTTATCACCAAGATTCCTTCAAATTCTGGTTCCTCTGAATTCTGAAAATTTCCACAGAAGCATTTATTCTCTGGATATATAATGCAGTTCTTCTTCTGGCATTGTTTACTTTGAGCTAAATACAATTTGTGGATTTTTCTCATAAATTTCTCACATGGCCTAATAGAGTTTTTGGACAGACTGATGAATTTTTAATAGACACATATTAAAAACCAAGTAGGTATAAAGAGAATTAGGGAGGTAATACAATAAGGTATTACAGATAAGAAACAGGACAGAAATTCTCTACCTAACATGATTTCAGATATATATCTAACTCTATATAATTTCTCTCTAGTTAAAAATTTATAGAGTTCTTGCAGGCCATTTCTTTGGCTCAAAATCAAGTTCTGCTGTGAGAGTTGCTGGGTTTAGTAGGTTCTCCAAATATTCAGAAGGCTTTGGGTAAAAGGTCTCTCTGCATGCAGAAGTTATTCTAATTATAGAATAATTAGATAATTTCCTTCGTAACTCCCTCCTAAAAGCTGTGGTGGTGCTGATTTAGTCACTAAGTTGTGTCTGACTCTTTGTGACCCCATGGATGGTAGCCCACCAGGCTCCTCTGTCCATGGGGATTCTCCAGGCAAGAATACTGGAGTGGGTTGCCATTTCTGCCTCCAGGGGACCTTCCCGACCCAGGGATGGAACCTGTATCTCCTGCGGCTCCTGCATTGGCAAGCAGATTCTTTATCACCCAGCCACCTGCGAAGCCTGCTTTGGAGACTCGTTTCCTACAAAATAATGGAATATAGGTGATCACCTTCTGAACCCATGAGCCTAATTAACCAAAATGCTCCAAGCTTATTAGTAAACCGAATATAAATACTTTCTTCATAGCATTTTTCATATGTCATTTCCCTTCTTGAAACCCATGCTGCTGTGCTGTGCTTGTTCGCTCAGTCATGTCAGGCTCTTTCGACCCCATGGACCGTAGCCCGCCAGGCTCCTCTGACCATGGGGATTCTCCAGGCAAGAATACTGGAGTGGGTTGCCATACCCTCCTCCAGGGGATCTTCCCAACCCAGGGATGGAACCCAAGTCTCCCGCATTGTAGGCGGATTCTTTTACTGTCTCAGCCACCAGGGAAGCCCTTCAAAACCCATAATTGTCCTATAGTTGCTTTTTTCTTTCCAATTACAATTCTATCTTATGACCCAATTATTTTCACCTTTTAATACTTTAAAAATGTGAAATTTAAGTGTAATATGTGTCATGCCTAGGCAGAAATGTCCTGTTTAACAAAAACTCCTATTAAAATAATCCTGCTTGTCTAGTTTTATTCATTCTGAGCACTAGAATCTTGACTGGTTGGAAGAGGAACAATTATATCTGAGATCCTACATCAGGGCAGATGAGCCCCGCCCCCATCCTTAGGCCTACTCAATCCTGACAGAGGGAGGCCACCAGCCAAAGGCTGCAGCAAGCCACTCCCCTCTTGGGAATGTGGTCCTCATCTTCAGTGCTGTTTTCCTTGGGGGAATAATTGGCAAAGTCGAAAGAGAAAGTGATGGGAAAGTATGTTCTATGGAGTTGCAGCCTTTTCTTGGTCATTTGTCTTTAGAGGGCCAGCCTCTAGGAGCCTAGAACTTTATTCCCCAGCATCTAGAGCAATGGAAACCCATTTATGGAAGGTGCTAAGGATTCTTTTTCTATTTTGACCAGCTTCCACTACCAAAGACAGGTTGATAATGGTTTGCACTCTGACCTCTCTCCTTGGTCAAAGTAAAGCCTCCTAGCTCCATGAAGCCAGATCATCTACTTAGTCCAACTGCTTGCACATAGTAGGACTTCAACAAATGTTTATTAAATGAAGAAGGGAATTTATTATTGTTGTGAGGGGTAGAGGGAGAGGCTAAGATAGGAAGGTGAATTAGGAGACAAGAAAATAAAGTAGGTCATCTGATGCTAAAGAAGTTGATAAAGTAAGCAACACATCCTAAAATGCAATTAATGCAAATAGAAGCATAAAAGGAGAAAGCAAGAGGTTGGCATGGAAAGGTTGTGGTCATGACAAAGGGCAGATTCAGAAACAAAGTTTGTGATTTGAAGCCATCCTCTTACATATTATAATTTAGCATAATCTAGCAACATTTATCGGAGAAGACAATGGCAACCCACTCCAGTGTTCTTGCTTGGAGAATCCCAGGGACAGGGGAGCCTGGTGGGCTGCCGTCTCTGGGGCTGCACAGAGTCAGACATGACTGAAGCGACTTAGCAGCAGCAGCAGCAGCAGCAACATTTACAGCCTTAAAGCAGTAAGCTTCTGCCTGGTTCTTTCTGTGCTCTGAGAAATTCCAGCCTGCTCCATGGACAAAGTTCAGTGACTTGACCTTGATACTTTCCTTTTGTTCTTACGTGTCTCACTGGTGACACCACCAAGCTGTCAGTGGTATACATTTAAATACCTAACATCAAGACCAGTAATAATATTACTTTGACCATTACATCTGACCTATCTGATTTATGTAATTTCTGGTTTTGTAGAAGTTCCACGATCTTTGCTGATAGTGTATCATCGTTCAATTCTTATTGTCTTTATCCTCCATTTGGTGGCAGGGACATCTTTTTTTATGTCTTTTGGAAACAAGGACCAGTAAAGCTGGCTGCCTGAAACTTGTGAGCCCTTTCTTAATAGTCCTGTTCTCATGCCTGATAGTAATTAAGTTTCCAAGCCCACAAAAAGCTGTCTTCTAGTGAAGAATGGCTTCTGAGTAATATATCCATCATCCATTATGCAAGCATGACACTTGGGTAAGAAAACAAATACCATCTTTTTAAAAGTATTGGCTATAACTACTAGAGTTTAGTATATGCATACCCTATGACCCATTAATTTCATTCCTAGATGAAATATTCAACAGCAATGAGTATTTATGTGCATCAAAAGACACATAGAAGAATATTTGTAATTGGCCAGAAACTAGAAAGTATTCAAAAGTTCATCAACAATGCCCTGGATTTTTAAAAATTGTGATATAGTCACGAAATTGACTGCTGTATAGCAGTGAAAATTACTAAAATGCAGCTCCATGTAATTACATGGTTCAAAGAAGGCAGGCACAACAGAAATGTGTTATTCTATCTATAATGTTCAAACACAACAACATAAATACATATACATGTGGTGTCAGAAATCATGCTGTGGTTTCTTTGGGCACAGGGTAGTGACTGACAGTGGAAGAAGGGGGGTCCTACAGTCCTGTTCATGTTCTGTTCCTTGATGTGGGTGCTGGTTAAACAAGGATATTCCCTCTGTGAAAATTCCTAGGACTATCCAGTTACAATGGCTATTTGTATATCATTTTAATGCATATAATACTTCAACAAAAAGTTTATATATTAAGTCAGTGAAAACTGGGGTTTTGAACCATGAATTTTGAATCATTAAAACCAGGCTCAAACACACCTTTATTAATGAAAACAGGAACCATTATAATCAACACATTTTTGCCAATGAGAAAATAAGTTAGTTTATTCCTGTACTGTAAAAATCCATGCTTCAAGATTCAACAAACTCTTGGAATATTTCTGCCTCCTGCTGGCTGTGGAAGCATTTCTTCTGCAAAAAGTTGTCGAGATGCTTGAAAAAGTGGCAGTCGGTTGCCAAGAGGTCAGGTGAATATGGCGGATGGGGCAAAATTTCATAACCCAATTTATTCAACTTTTTAAGCTCTGGTTGTGCAATGTGTGGTCAGTCATTGTTGTGGAGAAGACTGGGCCCTTTCTGTTGATCAATGCTGGCTGTAGTTGTTGCAGTTTTCAGCTCAGCTCATCAATTTGCTGAGCATACTTCTCAGATGTAATGGTTTCATGGGGATTCAGAAAGCTTTAGTGGATCAGATGGGCAGCAGACAACCAAACAGTGACCATGACCATTTTTTGGTGCAAGTTTGGCTTTAGAAAGTGCTTTGGAGCTTCCTCTTGGTCCAACCACTGAACTGGCCATTGCTGGTTATCCACTTTTCATTGCATGTCATAATCGATCGAGAAATAGTTTGTTGTTGCTATGTAGACTAAGCAAAGACAGTACTTCAAAAACAATGATTTTTTTGCTTTTCAGTCAACTCATGAGGCACCCGCTTATTGAGCCTGATCTTTCCAATTTGCTCCAAATGCTAAATGACTGTAAAATGGTTGTCATTGAGTTCTTTGACAACCTCTTGTGTAGTTTTAAGAGGATCAGTTTCAATGATCCTCTCAATTGGTTGTTGTCAACTTCCCATAGCCCACCACTAGGCTCCTCATCTTCAAGGCTTTTGTCTCCTTTGCAAAATTTCTTGAACCACCACTGCACTGTGTGTTCATTGACAGTTCTTGAGTCAAATGTGTCATTACTGTTGTGAGTTGTCTCTGATGCTTTACGACCCATTTTGAACTCAAATTTTAAAAATTGCTCAAATTTGCTTTTTGTCTAACATCATTTCTATAGTCTAAAATAAATATAAAATACACAGCAAGTAGTAAGTTATTAGGAAAAAAGCATAAAGTGAGAAATGCACGTTAAAATGATGTATAACATAACCATATTTATTTAAGAATGTATTCCAATATCAAATGGCAAAGTTTAACAGTGCACAACTGCAATCACTTTTGGACCAATCTAATAAAAAAATAGATTTTCTTCCTAATGCTCTTGAATGATATGCTGCTTGCTATGGTGTGTTAAAACTTGGTTAGTTTACGTACTATGTGACTTAAAAGAAATTGAGCTTGCAAAGCATTAAGAGGAAAAATTGAAGAATTGGAAACTAACAGGAAAGGTAGATAATCTTGATACAGCCTAAAGAGATTTTTTTTTTAGTGTCTATAATGATATCTTCTGTTTAATTGTTTTAAACTTTTCATTTTGTAATGAAGTATAACCAAATAACAGTGCTGTGATAGTTTCAGGTGCGTAGCAGAGTGACTCAGCTATACGTACACATGTATCCATTCTCCACCAAACTCCCATCCCATCCATAGCCTTAAGAGACTGAATGAAGGAGCATCTTAAAAAGAGTTCTAATAAAAACAAAAAGTGTTTTAGTACCCAAAAATCCTTAAGAAGCTGCTCATGAACTATTTTCCTTATTTAGAAAGGAAAGGTATTTTAAGAAACAACCTAGTGTTTCATCTTCTTTGACTTCCAGCACTCTCTCCTGTGAAATGTCCATATGGACAGGCTCAGTAGGTACGTGGTGGTAGGGCCTAGTGCAACCAGTATATACTCTCATCTCTGGCTTGAACCCCAGACTGTCAGGTGTTGGATGGGAAATTGTTTTAAGGGCAGATAACCAAACAGAAGGGCAGCCTTCAGAACAGATGGAAAGCTCAGCACCAAGAGGGAACCATTAGAGAAATCAAGCATAGCATAAGGTAAGTCTGTGTATGTACGTGCAGAAGCTTAGCGGGACAGCAAACCAGTCTCATTTCTTGCCAGCTCCAGTTGATTTTTACATGTTCCCCAGAACACTGTGCTGAGCAACGTTTTCAGACCAGGTCCAGAATTTCCAGTAAATAACACCAGAGTGTCTCTTAGTTGAAAACAGGGGGACATCTGGATCCTGCCTACTAAAAGCTCTCTTTAAACACCCACAGTCAGGCCTGAAGCATCTTGGTACAACCTTTGGACTTAAAAACCATGAAAATGTACACGCATTTAATTTTTTTCTGATGAGTGAAAGAATTAAATAATTTTCTGTGGGTCATGCAACCAGAACTTGAGCCTTCATATTCTGCCCTCCATCTACATAGTTTCTATATTGCAATCAGAAACTAAATTTAAGACAGTTTCTCTTAAGACACATTAATTTGTGAACAGTAGAATAGAAATTGCATTAGCTCAAATAAGAGATATGCTTTACGGATAAAATCCACATCAAATTGGGGAAAAGTGGTACCATGAGATAAAAGTGATACTGTAAGTATGTAAGTAAGTGTGGTAATCAGGTAGGCTCTACAAACCCACATAGTAAGAGTTCAAGGACATTTATTCTAGCATACTGCTGTGACCATGTCACAGTCTAATTTCATCAGTCTCTATGAATCTTAGTTCAGAGCCTAAAGAGAAAATGTTGGTTTGGTCTAGCCTAGAGGGGCTTTATATTTTAGTTAGTTCCTTACTCTAAGACTGATCTGCTGTGCCTGGGATGAAAGAGGTGGAGTCACATGTAGGAACGGTTTTTGGAAAATGCAGGAATTGCTTTTCTTAGACAGCTTAGTGTTCAGGCCCCAGTGCTGTACTGGTAAAAGTTTAACAGCTGGTTCTCGGGTAGAAGGCAGGAGAGTCCTGATTTGTAGTGTTTACAGATTTCCACAGTATAAATACACCCACCATGGCTGATTTCAAGCTACCAACATGACATTACCAGTGGTAGAGTTGTAAAAAGATGCACAGTAGCACCACATCATATAGAATTTGCATGACACACATATCAAAGAGGTAATAAGAATAGTAAGATAATTGGGGAGTGATGAGTTTTTAGCACTTATTACTTTTGATTTTAATATAATTTATCTACTCATAAATTTATATAACATTTTAAAATAATGCCTCTTACAACTTGGCTCACTAAATGCCTGAAAATTTAACAATCAGTTCTATTGAGCTTGAACAAGCAGCCTGCAGAACACTGCTACCAGGTATTTAAAGATTACTATATCCATTAAGGAGTCTGGGAGATCTCCTTAATCAGTGTTTGACACCAGAAAGAAACAGAACAGGAAGGATGTATTGTGTAGCACAGGGGGCTCTACTCAACGCACTGTGGTGACTTGAATGGGAAAGAAATCCAAAAGGGAGGGGATATATGTACATGTATGGCTGATGCACTTTGCTGTACAGTAGAAACTAACATTGTAAAGCAACTAGACTCCAATAAAAATTAATTAAAATAACTTGAAGGATTCAAATAAAAATATGAACACAGTATGAGGAAAAATAGAAGGACACAAAACTAACCCCAAAAAGATCAGGATTAATTTGCCTTTATCCACAAATGGCAAGTGAATTTACCCATCCTTTAATCAAGAAGAGGGTTAGAGACTTCCATGGCAATCCAGAAGTTAAGATTCCACACTTCCACATGCAGGGGCTGTGTGTTCAATCTCTGGTTCCTGCCTGCTGTGAGGTGTGGCCAAAAAATAAAACTAAAATTAAAAAAAAAAGAGAGTTAACAACCTCTCTATTCTTGGGGTTGTTAATTGTTTTCAAGCCACCTGCCTATAGATATTACTATGGAATTATTTTTATTCTTTCCTATTAATTCTGTTTGTTTTTCCAAAGAGTTGGAGTTAAAGAATCATCTCAGGTTTGGATGAGTACAACTGACTACCCAGAACCAAATAAAGACTATTTATGTTTTGAATTTGCAGTTACTTAGATGAAAAGCATTGCATTAACAGCTGATACCAGATAGGGATTAACTTCATTTGATATTGACAGGTTGTTAGGTCTCGCTGAATGCTAATATTAATCTTTAGGTTTGAATAAAATTTGTTATTTCAAATTTAAAACACAGCAATATAATATACCTAAACAATACTTGAATTTATTATGTTTAAAATTCAGGGGTTTTGTTCACAAGAAGGTATTCACTCTTAAACCAAAGTAATAATCAAGTTGTTTTGGTCACTATGTAGTATCTTTTTATGTTAGAATAAATCAGCTTGCCTCAAACACTAGAGATTAATCTAAAAGCAAAATGTCTCAAAATATGGGTGTTCATAAATTTCTTGGCAACTGAAGCATATCAAAATTCTTGTGCTTTGAAAATGATTGTTGTTTTTTTTTTTTTCAGGATTGTCTCAAATCTTGTGTTCAGGAACCTGCAAACCTCAGACCACCACATCAAGGGAAATAAAGCGAACCTTTCACTCGGTGACAAGACTTTATAGAACATCACTACACATGTTGCTCTAAGATCATCATGCAGGTGCAGGGGGCTCCTTGAACAAATTATTCAAGAATAAGGAGGTCTGTTCCTTCATCCTTCCAGTGTTATACAAGAAAACAATGTTTGATTAGAATTTCATTGTGTGCAGTATTTGTTTCAGGGCATATGCTTTGATCAAAATCTATGTAATGGAAGCCTGTGTTCTATGATATCCAGAATTAATCATTGAACTCTTGACTATGGTTAAATATAATAATTACACTCACTTACTTATTAAACACCTATGAACCTTGAAGAGTTTGTCTCTAAAGTGAATTTTAAATAAAGAGAAACATCAAACAGTGATAAAGCCAACATATGAAACTCAAGGTCATTATACAAACCAGGTGCTTTCTCAAAGTGAGAATGAATCAAATTAAGAAAGAAAGAGCTAGAAGTTGAACAGATGTAACTCATCATTCTTAGTCTCTTAAAAGTAGAAACAAATGAGAAAGAAATTTCAGAACACAGTGTGAAGATTCCTTTTTTCTCATTTCCAGTCTGTAGGTTAAAATTAAATTTCCTTCTAATCTTTCTCTGATAATTGTGTCTGATTGATATGACATCCAACTGGAAGAGGCCACCAGGCAGTCAGAGATGTGAAACTGGAGAGAGATCTTAAAAGTGGTACCACTATGCAGCTTTGTGTTGAAACTTAGAGTTTTAAATGTGATTTTAATTAAAAATAACATAGTTTGAAAGAAAGTTTATATATACTCTAAGCGGACTATGTTAGAGTCAAAAATTATAAAATTATGTGATGTTTACATAATAATGGAAGCTTGCAGATACATCTAAAGAAATACTGTGTTGTGTTTAAGAGCACCTCAGAAGTTGGAAGTGCATGTATAAATATCTTTATGTACACATTTGTTTTGCTAAAATATCAGTATTTGAGTCTCATAATTAGAATCACTCATCTTCCTTACTCTCTAGTTTTAAGGGATGAAGAACTGAAGTAATTTGAAAAAATCGGTTTGTGAAAATCAGTTTATAAAGCAAAGTTACTGAATTCTATCTTCCAGTTAAATTTTACCTTGAAATTTGGATAGAGAATCATAAAATGTTAGGTTGAATGGGGCCATGGGGATAATCTAGTCCAAGACCTGTGTTTTAGAGGAGGAAACTGAATGGATTGTGCCTTATCAGGAGGAATGTTGTAGTCTGCATTCTGTTTGCGTCCCCTCTTTAACAGGACTCTGCTGGATTCCACTTCTTCCTGAATGCTTCTCCTATTCCAACACTGGTTTAGTCTACCCTGCTACCTGCTTTCAATGAAATACCTTGAACTTTCCCATCATAACCAACACCCCCTCACATACACACACACACACACTATAATGTTCTCCTTTACTTGTTTATCAGCCAATTAGAATGTGGCAGACCAGAGTTCGATCCCTGGGTTGGGAAGATTCCCTGGTGAAGGAAATGGCAACCCACTCCAGTACTCTTGCCTAGAAAATCCCATGGATGGAGGAGCCTGGTGCAGGCTACTGTCCAGGGGGTCGCAAAGAGTCGGACATGACTAAGTGACTGAGTGACTTCACTTTCACTTTTCAGACTGTAAACTACAGGAAGATGGTGTGGAGATGGTGTTTTGCCATTTAACAAACACAGACAGTGCTTCTTATATAGTGAGAACTTATGCATTTTTTTGAATGAGAGGCAAATAATTGTTTTTATAAAATTATGTAGAAGGGATGCAAATTTAACACGAACAGAAATTTCTAAGGATATTAAAGATATACATTAAATTGTTCAAAGTTCAGAAACCCGCTAATGAACTACTAGGTTAAAATAATTCCCCTGAAAAATACATCACAATCATAACAGCTCATTGAAATACAATATATTATATTCATAACTTTGAGGAACTTGTAGTGGGTCTGATTTTACTGAAGTCAGTTGTGAAAGGCTGTTGTCTGAACCTTTCACCTCTTACTAAAAAAAAAATACACATAAAGGTTATTTGCTATTGTGATTGTGTCTTTTTGTGTGTGTGTTTTGGTTCATTCAGTTTTATGGGTGATACAATTCTCAAAGAAGAACTGCTCTTTGAAATTTCCTGGCCATCCAATAGCTGGGGCTCTGCACTTCCACTTCAGGCACACAGGTTTGACCTCTGGTGGGTGAACTAAGATCTGGCCTGCCCCGCTACTAGGTCAAAAAAGTCAAATTAAAAAGGAGCTGCTCAGACTACTCTAGAATCCAGTTCCTTGCTGTTTCACTTACTTGGCTCAGCTCCTTGTCCTTGAACTCGTTTCACAATTTCATTGCCAGAGAGAAACGTACAGCTTTGTTGGTAGGAACGGCTTCAGTCAAACACTGAGCGTCAACACTTTCGCGATGTCCTGACAGCTGCACCAAATCGGCTGAAGCTGCGTTTTATTTCCCATCAGGATTATTGACATTTTCACATTTCCTGGATTTTTTTTTCTTTGCCAAGGACCTCCTCAGAATAGTGCTGTTTTTCTGTTTTCATATATGGAAATGAGATTCCCATGAGGAATTTACCAACAGCAAAGCAGGAGCTGGAGAAGCGAAACTTGGCAGAATTCCTTCCTCTCTGTCAAGGTCCCTCTTGGCAAGGGTCTGGCAGTGACTGTGCCCACACCGTCCCCTAGTGGCTGGCCCCACAGCGGGCCCGTCAGGGCCGGGCATCTCCTGTGCCCTGGTGACCAACAGCTCTTTCTCTCAGAACATGGCTTTTATGCCCAGGGGAGATCTTTCAAAGATATATTTTCTCTTGTGTGCAAGAGAAATACATTTGTTTCTCTTGTGTTTTCTGACAGTTTTATGTCTTTGAATAAACATTCTATGACTTAGAACCTTTCTGAGGGGAAATAGAAAAAGAAGTTCAAACATCATACCATGTACTATAGGTTTCTGAAAAGTCTTAGAGTGCCTGTCGATCAAGCAACAGATATTTCTCAAGCATAAAAAGTATACCAGACACTGTTGTGGGCACTTGTTATATATTCATGTACAAAACAAAGATCCCTGCCCAATGGAGTATATGTTCTAGTATGAGAAAGTATGAGAAGAGCACTAATAATGGACTTATCCTTAGAGTAACATTCAAACCAGGTTACTTGTAAACATGATGTATTCAATAACTGTACTACTGTGAGCTGTTTTTGCATCCAGTGATGTAGTTGTTATTTGTTTCATCTTCTCTAACTTGCAGTCAGGGTAAGCTGTGAGTGACCGCAAGGTGTTACTCCTATAGCTGGTCCCCGCCCCAGGCACTCCTTGCCATACAAATGTGTTACTTGGCTCCCATATGCTAATTTTCTCACTCTAGGGTGGCCATTATGGAGAGATTGGTATGTCTTCCTAAGTTCAGTTCAGTCGCTCAGTTGTGTCTGACTGTCTATGACCCCATGGACTGCAGCATGCCAGGCTTCCCTGTCCATCACCAACTCCTGAGCCTACTCAAATTCACATCCATCGCGTCCGTGATACGATCCAATCATCTCATCCTCTGTCGTCCCCTTCTCCTACTGTCCATCAGGGTCTTTTCCAATGAGTCAGTTCTTCGCATCAGGTGGCCAAAGTATTGGAGTTTCAGCTTTAGCATCAGTCCTTCCAATGAATATTCAGGACTGATTGCCTTTAGGATGGACTGGTTAGTCTCTTTGAAGTCCAAGAGACTTTCAAGAGTCTTCTCCAATACCACAGTTCAAAAGCATCATTCTTCAGCTCTCAGCTTTCTTTATAGTACAAATCTCACATCCATACATGACTATAGGAAAAACATAGCTTTGACTAGATGGATCTTTGCTGGTAAAGGTTTTTACCTTCTCTGATTTTCACTATGCTGTCTAGGTTGGTCACAGCTTTTCTTCCAGGGAGCTGCTGCTGCTGCTGCTAAGTTGCTTCAGTCGTGTCCGACTCTGTGAGACCCCATAGATGGCAGCCCACCAGACTCCCCCGTCCCTGGGATTCTCCAGGCAAGAACAATGGAGTGGGTTGCCATTTCTTTCTCCAATGCATAAAAGTGAAAAGTGAAAGTGAAGTCGTTCAGTCATGTCCGACTCTTAGTGATCCAATGGACTGCAGCCTACCAGCCTCCTCCGTCCATGGGATTTTCCAGGCAAGAGTACTGGAGTGGGGTGCCATTGCCTTCTCTTTCCAAGGAGCAAGCATCTTTTAATTTCATGGCTGCAGTCACCATCTGCACTTTGGAGCCCAAGGAAATAAAAGTCTGTCACTGTTTCCATTGTTTCCCCATCTATTTGCCATGAAGTGATGGGACCAGATGCCACCTTAGTTTTCTGAATGTTGAGTTTTAAACAAACTTTTTCACTCTCCTCTTTAACCTTCATCAAGAAGCTCTTTCAGTTCAGTTCAGTTCAGTTCAGTCCCTCAGTTGTGTCTGACTTTTTGAGACCCCATGAACTGCAGCATGCCAGGCCTCCCTGTCCATCACCAACTCCTGGAGTTCACACAAACTCATGTCCATTGAGTCGGTGATGCCATCCAGCCATCTCATCCTCTGTTGTCCCCTTCTCCTCCAGCCCCCAATCCCTCCCAGCATCAGAGATTTTTCCAATGAGTCAACTCTTGAGGTGGCCAAAATATTGGAATTTCAGCTTTAGCATCAGTCCTTCCAAAGAACACCCAGGACTGATCTCCTTCAGAATGGACTGGGTGGATCTCCTTGCAGTCCAAGGGACTCTCAAGAGTCTTCTCCAACACCACAGTTCAAAAGCATCAATTGTTCGGTGCTCAGCTTTCTTCACAGTCCAACTTTCACATCCATACATGACCACTGGAAAAACCATAGCCTTGACTAGACAGACATTTGTTGGCAAAGTAATGTCTCTGCTTTTGAATATGCCATCTAGGTTGGTCATAACTTTCCTTCCAAGGAGTAAGCGTCTTTTAATTTCATGGCTGCAGTCACCATCTGCAGTGATTTTGGAGCGCCCCAAAATAAAGTCTGACACTGTTTCCACTGTTTCCCCATCTATTTCTCATAAAGTGATGGGACCAGATGCCCTGATCTTCGTTTTCTGAATGTTGAGCTTTAAGCCAACTTTTTCGCTCTCCTCTTTCACTTTCATCAAGAGGGTTTTTAGTTTCTCTTCACTTTCTGCCATAAGGGTGGTGTCATCTGCATATCTGAGGTTATTGATATTTCTCCCAGCAATCCTGATTCCAGCTTGTGCTTCTTCTAGCCCAGCATTTCTCATGATGTTCTCTGCATATAAGTTAAATAAGCAGGGTGACAATATACAGCCTTGACGTACTCCTTTTCCTATTTGGAACCAGTCTGTTGTTCCATGTCCAGTTCTAACTGTTGCTTCCTGACCTGCAGATAGGTTTCTCAAGGTAGGCGGGTCAGGTAGTCTGGTATTCCCATCTCTTTCAGAATTTTCCACAGTTTATTGTGATCCACACAGTCAAAGGCTTTGGCATAGTCAATAAAGCAGAAATAGATGTTTTTCTGGAACTCTCTTGCTTTTTCCATGATCCAGCAGATGTTGGCAATTTGATCTCTGGTTCTTCTGCCTTTTCTAAAACCAGCTTGCACATCTGGAAGTTTACAGTTCACGTATTGCTGAAGTCTGGCTTGGAGAATTTTGAGCATTACCTTACTAGAGTGTGAGATGAGTGCAATTGTGCAGTAGTTTGAGCATTCTTCGGCATTGCCTTTCTTTGGGATTGGAATGAAAACTGACCTTTTCCAGTCCTGTGGCCACTGCTAAGTTTTCCAAATTTGCTGACATATTGAGTGCAGCACTTTCACAGCATCTTCTTCCAGTATTTGAAATAGCTCAGCTGGAATGCCATCACCTCCACTAGCTTTGTTTGTAGTGATGCTTTCTAAGGCCCACTTGACTTCACATTCCAGAATGTCTGGTTCTAGGTGAGTGATCACACCATCGTGATTATCTGGGTCATGAAGATTTTTTGTACAGTTCTTCCATGTATTCTTGCCACCTCTTCTTAATATCTTCTGCTTCTGTTAGGTCCATAGCATTTCTGTCCTTTATCGAGCCCATCTTTGCATGAAATGTTCCCTTGGTATCTCTAATTTTTTTTGAAGAGATCCCTAGTCTTTCCCATTCTGTTGTTTTCCTCTATTTCTTTGCATTTATTGCTGAGGAAGGCTTTCTTATCTCTCCTTGCTATTCTTTGGAACTCTGCATTCAGATGCTTATGTATTTCCTTTTTGCCTTTGCTTTTTGCTTCCCTTCACAGCTATTTGTAAGGGTTCCCTAAACAGCCATTTTGCTTTTTTGCATTTCTTTTCCATGGGGATGGTCTTGATCCCTGTATCCTGTACAATGTCACGAACCTCATTCCATAGTTCATCAGGTACTCTATCTATCAGATCTAGTCCCTTAAGTCTATTTCTCACTTCTACTGTATAATCATAAGGGATATGATTTAGGTCATACCTGAATGGTCTAGTGGCTTTCCCTACTTTCTTTAATTAAAGTCTGAATTTGGCAATAAGGAGTTCATGATCTGAGCCACGTTCTTCACTTTTTGCCATAAGGGTGGTGTCGTCTGCATATTTGAGGTTATTGATATTTCTCTTGGCAATCTTGATTCCAGATTGTGCTTCATCTAGCCCAGCATTTCTCATGATGTATCTGCATATAAGTTAAATAAGCAGGGTGATGATATACAGACTTGATGTACTCCTTTCCCAATTTGGAACCAGTCTTTTGTTCCATGTCCAGTTCTAACTGTTGTTTTTTGACCTGCATACAAGTTTTTCAGGATGTAGGTCATGGGGTCTGGTATTTCCATCTCTTTAAAGGCCAAAAGCTATGTCTTCCTAAAATCTGTGGCAAAATATAAGTGGTGTCCTTCCAGTCTTCCCTCCTGGCCACTTTTCCCAATGCTTTGCCCTCCAGGGGTGGACACTCATGGCCCCCCTCCTTCAGCATCACTTGCCTGAAGAACTCCTGGGCAAGTGTTGCCTGGGGCTGCGCTCTAGTTCACATTAACAGGCCCAGTTATCTCAGGCCTCTATGGTTGAAAAAACGGGTAAATAATGTTTAGTACTCTTATCTCATTACTGTGCTTAAAAGACATGAAATTGCAAAGTAATTTAATAAATTACTTTTTCATTTTCTGACTTTTAAAGGAAATGTGTGCATGTGTGCCTGCTCAGTCATGTCCCCAATTCTGCAACGCTGTGGACTGCAGCCTGCTAGGCTCCTCTGTCTATGGGATTCTCCAGGCAAGAATACTGGAGTATGTTCCCATTTCCTTCTCCACTGGATCTTCCTGACCCAGACCCAGCTACTGAACCCACATTTCCTCCATTGGCAGGTGGGTTCTTTACTACTGAGCCACATAGGAAGCCCAAAGGAAATATAATAATTTATATTATTAATGTTGTAAAAGATTAAACACTTATATCTCCATTTTGTAATGATGTCTTTTATTTCTAACTAATTCTAGGGAGAGACAATGAACAAACTCATTAATTGTTTAAATTTATTGATTTCCTAAATTTTATAAATAGATTTTCTTATTTTGAAAGGTGTCATTCAAAAAGATCTGATGTCAATTCTATGCCCTCCAAAAATATAGTTTATTTTTAATATTGATGATTTAATTTTATTATAATAAAATTTTCTTTAGTGTTTATATGGCATTATGTTTCAGTAGGCTGAAGCACATTTATATAATTTAAAATACTGTTTCTTTATTTTTTTTTTTAGAAAAGTATTTATTTTTATTTATTTATTTGGCTGTGCCTTAGTTGTGGCATGTGGGACTTTTGTTGTGGCATTGGAACCCTGAGTTGTAGATTGAGAATTCTTAGTTGCTAGGATTCAGTTCCCTGACCAGGAATCGAACTCAGGACCCCTCCATTGGTTGTGCAGAGTCTTAGCCACTGGACCACCAGAGAAGCTCCTTGTTTCTTTACTTTGAAAATGGAGAAAGGAAAACAAAGAGGCTTAGTGGTATCTGTGGATACATTCATAGTAGTTCAATTCAGTTTAGTTGCTTAGTCATGTCCGACTCTCTATGAACCCATGGACTGCAGGGCGTCCCTGGTTCCATGCCAGGCCTCCCTGTCCATCACCAACTCCCGGAGCTTGTTCAACTCATGTCCATTGAGTTGGTGATGACATGCAACCATCTCATTCTCTGTCGTCCCCTTCTCCTCCTGCCCTCAATCTTGCCCAGTATCAGGGTCTTTTCCAATGAGTTAGTTCTTTATAGGGTTGCCAGAGTATTGGAGTTTCAGCTTCAGCACCAGTCCTTCCAGTGAATATTCAGGACTGACTTCTTTTAGGATGGACTTGTTGGATCTCCTTTTAATCCAAGGGACTCTCAAGAATCTTCTCCAACACCACAGTTCAAAAGCATCAGTTATTTTGTGCTCAGCCTTCTTTATGGATGTGTCCAACATTCACATCCATACATGACTACTGGAAAAACCATAGCTTTGACTAGACGGACCTTTGTTAGCAAAGTAATGTCTTTGCTTTTTAGTAGGCTGTCTAGGTTTGTCACAGCTTTTCTTCCAAGGAGCAAGCAGCATCTTTTAATTTCGTGGCTACAGTCACCATCTGCAGTGATTTTGGAGCCCAAGAAAATAGTCTCTCACTGTTTCTTTTGTTTCCCCATCTATTTGCCATGAAGTAATGGGACTGGATGCCAAGATCCTCAATTTTTGAACGTTGAATTTTAAGAAATCTTTTTCACTCTCCTCTTTCACTTTCATCAAGAGGCTTTTTAGTTCCTCTTGGCTTTCTGCCATAAAGGTGGCGTCATCTGCATATCTGAGGTTATTGTTATTTCTCCCTGCAATCTTAATTCCAGCTTGTGCTTCATTCAGCCCAGGATTTTGCATGATGTACAACCAGTCTATCCTAAAGGAGATCAGTCCTGGGTATTCATTAGAAAGACTGATGTTGAAGCTGAAACTCCAATACTTTGGCTACCTGATACGAAGAGCTGACTCATTTGGAAAGACCCTGATGCTGGGAAGGATTGAAGGCAGGAGGAGAAGGGGATGACAGAGGATGAGATGGTTGGATGGCATCACCGACTTAATGGACATGGATTTGGCTAGACTCTGTCAGTTGATGATGGATAGGGAGGCCTGGAGTGCTGTGGTTCATGGGGTCACAAAGAGTCGGACACGATTGAGCGACTGAACTGAACTGAACTGAACCGAACTGAACTCTCCGTAGAAGTTAAATAAGCAGGGTGGCAATATATAGCCTTGACACACTCCTTTCTCATTCTGGAACCAGTCCATTGTTCCATGTCCGGTTCTAACTGTTGCTTCTTGACCTGCATACAGGTTTCTCAGGAGGCAGGTCAGGTGGTCTGATATTCCCATCTCTTGAAGAATTTTCCAGTTTGTGGTGATCCACACCGTCAAAGGCTTTAGTGTAGTCAATGAAACAGAAGCAGATGTTTTTCTGGAATTCTCTTGCTTTTTCTATAATCCAAAGGATGTTGGCAATTTGACCTCTGGTTCCTCTGCCTTTTCTAAATCCAGCTTGAACATCTCGAAGTTCTTGGTTCACATACTGTTGAAGCCTGGATTGGAGAATTTTGAGCAGTACTTTACTAGCGTGTGAGATGAGTGCAACCGTGCGGTAGTTTGAGCATTCTTTGGCATTGCTTTTCTTTGGGACTGAAATGAAAACTGACCTCTGCCAGTCCTCTGGCTACTGCTGAGTTTTCCAAATTTGCTGGCATATTGAGTGCAGCACTTTCACAGCATCATCATTTAGGATTTGAAATGTCTCAGCTGGAATCCCATCACCTCCACTAGCTCTGTTTGTAGTGATGCTTCCTAAGGCCCACTTGACTTTGCACTCCAGGATGTCTGTCTGTAAGTGAGTGATCACACCACTGTGGTTATCTGGGTCATTAACATCTTTTTTGTATAGTTGTTTGTATTCTTGCCACCTCTTCTTAATATCTTCTGCTTCTGTTAGATCCATACCATTTCTGTCCTTTATCGAGCCCATCTTTGCATGAAATGTTCCTTGGTAATTCTAATTTTCTTGAAGGGATCTCTAGTCTTTCCCATTCTATTGTTTTCTCTATTTCTTTGAACTGATCACTGAGGAAGGCTTTCTTATCTCTCCTTGCTGTTCTTTGGAACTCTGAATTCAGATGGATGTATCTTTTCTTTTCTCCTTTGCCTTTCATTTCTCTTCATTTCTCAGTTATTTTTTAGGCCTCCTCAGACAACCATTTTGCCTTTTTGCATTTCTTCTTCTTGGGGAAGGTTTTGATCACTGCCTCCTTGATGTCCATGTGGAGAGTCATCTCTTGTGTTGTTGGAAAAGGGTGCTTGCTATGACCAGTGTGTTCTCTTGGCAAAACTCTGTTAGCCTTTGCCCTGCTTCATTTTGTATTCCAAGGCCAAACTTGCCTGTTACTCCAGGTATCTCTTGACTTCCTACTTTTGCATTCCACTCCCCTCTGATGTAAAGGATGTCACCTTTTGGTGTTAGTTCTAGAAGGTCTTGTAGCTCTTCATACACCCATTCAGCTTCAGCTTTTTCAACATTACTAGTTGGTACATCGGAGAATGCAATGGCACCCTACTCCAGTACTCTTGCCTTGGAAAATCCCATGGATGGAGGAGCCTGGTAGGCTGTGGTCCATGGGGTCGCTCAGAGTCGGACACGACTGAGCGACTTCACTTTCACTTTTCACTTTCATGCATTGGAGAAAGAAATGGCAACCCACTCCAGTGTTCTTGCCTGGAGAATCCCAGGGACGGGGGAGCCTGGTAGGATGCCGTCTATGGGATCGCACAGAGTTGGATGCGACTGAAGCGACTTAGCAGCAGCAGCAGGGGTTGGTACATAGACTTGGATTACTGTGGTATTGAATGGTTTGCCTTGGAAATGAACAGTGGTCATTCTGTTATTTTTAGATTGCACCTAAGTACTACATTTTGGACTGTTTTATTTACTATAAGTGCTACTCCATTTCTTCTAACATTTATAGTAAGGAGGTAATAAAGCAATGGAAAAAAAAAAACTATAACTGTTTTTCCTAATCCACTATTTAGTTGCTGCTCCTGGGAGTAACCAAATAAAGTGTTGTATATGAGCAATGATATCAATTTTTTGGAAAAAGGTATGTACTTCAGTTTTGCTAGAGAATCAGCTTCTATTACTCTTTGGACATTTGAAGCATTATTTGGTGGTGTTGGAAAAGGATGTGAAATATTTAACTAAAAATTATGATATTTTCCCATTAACAAGGTGACAGTTGCAAGATGAAGTTCAGTTGAGGTAACTTGGCAAATTCCTTCCGAAAGAAGAAAAGTAGAAATTACTTTCATACTATAATTTTGTGATATATTCAGATGATGACTGAAGACCTTATAAAAGACAAATAAACGATGTAGAGCCATCCAGATGCTGTGGCTACTTCCAAAACATCTTGTATTAGGAGCATATTTCCTTCCAACCCCTCTCAAAATACTATTGGTGAAAACTTTCATTGATGGAAGCATAAATATCATTTTTTCTGTGCTCCAAATAAGGACCACTATAAATCCCGTAAGTCATCTTTCTCTTCTTGCAACTTTGAGCACAACATGGAATTTCAAGTGGCCCCAAACCCAGGGAAAATAGATACTGATTATCTTCATTCACATAATTACTTAGATGTTGTGTAACTAATGGAACTTCATATGCATTTATCCACATAGTTCCTATAATACTTCTTCACGTTAGACACATTATACTTTATTTTAATTTTATAGAGGAAAAACTGAGCTCCAGGGAGGTAATATAATTTTCCCAGGGTCTTCTAACTATCGAGTGGCAAATATCTTGCCTGTATCTAGCCAGGTGAACAGGAAAAAATAAAATAGAAGGCCAAAATCAAACTATATTTGTTGTTTATTACTCTTGCTCTTTGTGGTGGGGAAACTGAGAAATGGGATTGGATTACAATAGTTGACATTCCTGAACTAAGGAAGCAATAACAAAGATATTCAATTTGTGTCTTCATTCTGCCTAAATTTGATCCCCCGAATTATATGACTTCGTGGTGAGTTAATACTCCTTTTTCCATGAATGTTCAATACTATGCACAGGAAGATATCCAACCTTGTTTTGCTCAAGGTTTGAAATTTTGTGCAGACTGCGACCTTTCTATGCACATAGTTCAAATTCAGTAATTCTGATTTATCTCAATTACTTTACATAGTAGCTGTTGAATTTAGATATTCTCTCCTATAACCGAAGTACTTCTAATATTTGTTATAAACTTTCAAATTTTACCTTAATAATAATGTCATACTTACAGAAAAGTTACAAGAGCACTGCAAAGAATTTCGCATACCCTATATTCACTTTCTTTAACTGTTAACATTTCACTCACCTGCTTTATCATCTATTTTCTCTTTTTTTGTATATAGTTGTATATAAACTTTTCCCGAACCATTTGAGAATAATTTTGCAGCTATCATGTATCTTTATCCATAAAGTTTTATTTTGTATTTCCTAAGACTTTTCTTTATATATTCACAGTAAAACTGCCAAAATTAGGAAAATTAGCATTGATATAATACTATTGTTTCATTCACAGTTCATAGTAACCGTTTCCCCATTGTCTCAATAAAGTCCCTTATGTTGGTTTATTTGTTTTTCTGTTTTAGGCTCCATATCAGGATTATCATTAGATTCAGTTTTCACGTCTCTTTAGTTTCCTTTCATCTGGAGCAGGTTCTCAACCTTTGTCTTCTTGACAAAGCATTTCGGAAGAGTAGAGGCCAGTTGTTTTGTAGACTGTTCCTTATTTGAGATTTAGTTTATGTCTCTTCATGATTAGATTCAGGAAGTATTTTTCTACAGTGACATCAAATAAATGACAATGTATTCTTCCCAGGATGTCAAGAAGCTCATGGTGTTGGTTTGTCCCATTATTTTTGTTTACATTTATTATGCGGTAAAAATAGTTGTTGTTGTTGTTTAGTCACTCAAATGTGTCCAACTCTTTTGTGATTCCACAGCCTGTAGCTCTCCAGGCTCCTGTGTCCATGGGATTTCCCAGGAAAGAATACTGGGGTGGACTGCCTTTTCCTTCTCCAGGGGTTCTTCCCAACCCAGGGGTTGAACATCTCCTGCATTGGAGGCAGATTCTTTACTGCTGAGCCACTGGAGAAGTCCCAGTTAAAACAGGGTTTACTACATTAATCCATATAATGTTATTATTTTATCTTTATGGTCAAGAGACAATTTGTAGGAGGATATTTGAGACTACGTACATAGCCTCTTCCAGGATTTGAAACAGCTCAACTAGAATTCCATCACCTCCACTAGCTTTGTTTGAAGTGATGCTTCCTAAGGCCCACTTGACTTCACATTCCAGGATGTCTGGCTCCAGGTGAGTGATCACACCGTCGTGATTATCTGGGTCGTGAAGATCTTGTTTGTACAGTTCTTCTGTGTATTCTTGCCATCTCTTCTTAATATCTTCTGCTTCTGTTAGATCCATACCATTTCTGTCCTTTATTGAGCCCATCTTTGCATGAAATATTCCCTTGGTATCTCTAATTTTCTTGAAGAGATCTCTAGTCTTTCCCATTCTGTTGTCGTCCTCTATTTCTTTGCATTGATTGCTGAGGAAGGCTTTCTTATCTCTCCTTGCTAGTCTTTGAAACTCTGTATTCAGATGCTTATATCTTTCCTTTTCTCCTTTGCTTTTCGCGTCTCTTCTTTTCACAGCTATTTGTAAGGCCTCCCCAGACAGCCATTTTGCTTTCATGCATTTTTTTCCCATGAGGATGGTCTTGATCTCTGTCTCCTGTAAAGTATCACGAACATCCATCCATAGTCCACCAGGCATTCTGCCTATCAGATCTAGTCCCTTAAATCTATTTCTCACTTCCACTGTATAATCATAAGGGATTTGATTTAGGTCATACCTGAATGGTCTAGTGGTTTTCCCTACTTTCTTCAATTTAAGTCTGAATTTGGCAATAAGTAGTTCATGATCTGAGCTACAATCAGCTCCCGGTCTTGTTTTTGCTGACCGTATAGAGCTTCTCCATCTTTGGCTGCATAGAATATAATCAATCTGATTTTGGTGTTGACCATCTGGTGATGTCCATGTGTAGAGTCTTCTCTTGTTTTTTTGGAAGAGGGTGTTTGCTATGACCAGTGCGTTCTCTTGGCAAAACCCTATTAGCCTTTGCCCTGCTTCATTCTGTATTCCAAGGCCAAATTTGCCTGTTACCCCAGGTGTTTCTTGACTTCCTACTTTTGCATTCCAGTCCCCTATAATGAAAAGGACATCTTTTTTGGGTGTTAGTTCTAAAAGGTCTTGTAGGTCTTCATAGAATTGTTCAACTTCAGCCTCTTCAGTGTTACTTCTTGGGGCATAGGCTTGGATTACTGTGATATTGAATGGTTTGTCTTGAAAGTGAACAGAGATCATTCTGTCATTTCTGAGACTGCACCCAAGTACTGCATTTTGGGCTCTTTGTTGACAATGATGGCTACTCCATTTCTTCTAGGGGATTCCTGCCCACAGTAGTACATATAATGGTCATCTGAGTTAAATTTCAAATCCTGGAAGAAGATGCTGTGAAAGTGCTCCACTCAATATGCCAGCAAATTTGGAAAATGCAGCAGTGGCCACAGGACTGGAAAAGGTCAGTTTTCATTCCAATCCCAAAGAAAGGCAATGCCAAAGAATGCTCATACTACCACACAATTGCACTCATCTCACATGCTAGTAAAGTAATGCTCAAAATTCTCCAAGCCAGGCTTCAGCAATACGTGAACCATGAACTTCCAGAAGTTCAAGCTGGATTTAGAAAAGGCAGAGGAACCAGAGATCAAATTGCCAACATCTGCTGGATCATGGAAAAAGCAAGAGAGTTCCAGAAAAACATCTATTTCTGTTTTATTGACTATGCCAAAGCCTTTGACTCTGTGGACCACAATAAACTGTGGAAAATTCTGGAAGAGATGGGAATACCAGACCACCTGCCCTGCCTCTTGAGAAACCTATCTGCAGGTCAGGAAGCAACAGTTAGAACTGGACATGGAACAGACTGGTTCCAAATAGGAAAAAGAGTACATCAAGGCTATATATTATCACCCTACTTATTTAACTTATATGCAGAGTATATCATGAGAAATGCTGGGCTGGAAGAAGCACAAGCTGGAATCAAGATTGCTGGGAGAAATATCAATAACCTCAGATATGCAGATGACACCACCCTTATGGCAGAAAGTGAAGAGAAACTGAGGGGTCTCTTGATGAAAGTGAAAGAGGAGAGTGAAAAAGTTGGCTTAAAGCTCAACATTCAGAAAACTAAGATCATGGCATCATGGTTACTTGGTTTTTTAAAAAAACATTGTTATTCCCTTCATTGTGGTTAATATTATTCACTTGAATTTAATTAAGTTCATTTGTACCTGGTTTTAATCCATTCTCCCTCCCTCCATTCTTATTCATTTATTTAAAAAGATCTAAAACATTAACATTTTTCTAAAAGTCAAAACTCTATATAAAGTTTTCAAAGATAAGTCATTCTCCATCTCTTCTGCTCCATTCATATCCAACTAAGGTACGCAATTAACAACATAACCAATTTCATTAGCTTCTGATTTATCCAACCTGTATTTATTTGGGGGAAAAAAAAAAGCATATATAAAAAGCTTTTTATTTCCTTTCTTTGTTAGCAAAAAATAGCACATTATATATAAAGCATGCTAAAACTTTGCTCTTTTACAAATAATACTATTTTCTGGGCCCATTCCATGTTAGTTCATGTAGGTCTATCTCATTCTTTTTTGATCGCTGATGAAAGCTTTCTTATCTCTCCTTGCTATTCTTTGGAACTCTGCATTCAAATGGGTATATCTTTCCTTTTTTCCTTTGCTTTTCACTTCCCTTTTTCATCATGAGAAACGCTGGGCTGGAGGAAGCACAAGCTGGAATCAAGATTGCTGGGAGAAATATCAATAACCTCAGATATGCAGATGACACCACCCTTATTGCAGAAAGTGAAGAAAAACTAAAGAGTCTCTTGATGAAAGTGAAAGAGGAGAGTGAAAAAACTGGCTTAAAGCTCAGCATTCAGAAAACTAACGTCATGGCATCTGGTCCCATCACTTCATGGCAGATAGATGGGAAAACAGCGGAAACAGTGTCAGACTTTATTTTTCTGGGCTCCATAATCACTGCAGATGGTGATTGTAGCCAAAAAATTGAAAGATGCTTACTCCTTGGAAGGAAACTTATGACCAACCTAGATAGCATCATAAAAAACAGAGACATTATTTTGTCAACAAAGGTTCATCTAGTCAAGGCTATGGTTTTTTCAGTGGTCATGTATGGATGTGAGAGTTGGACTATAAAGAAGCTGAGTGGCGAAGAATTGATGCTTTTGAACTGTGGTGTTGGAGAAGATTCTTGAGAGTCCCTTGGACTGCAAGGAGATCCAACCAGTTGATCCTAAAGGAGACCAGTCCTGGATTACCAGTCCTGATGTTGAAGCTGAAACTCCAATACTTTGGCCACCTGATGCAAAGAACTGACTCATTTGAAAAGACCCTGATGCTGGGAAAGATTGAGGGCAGGAGGAGAAGGAGACAAGAGAGGATGAGATGGTTGGATGGCATCACCGACTCAACGGACATGGGTTTGGGTGGACTCCAGGAGTTGTTGATGGACAGGGAGGCCTGGTGTGCTGCGGTTCACATGGTCACAAACAGTCAGACATGACTGAGTGACTGCACTGAACTCATCTCATTCTTTTATTCCAGCTATATAATGCTCCATTGTATGAGTGTACCATAATTTATCCAGTCATTTTCCCAAGTGTAGAAATTTATATGCTGCCAATAACTTGTAATTACAAATAATAAACAATGTTGGGCAAATGTACTTGTAATTTATTGAGAGTATAAACCATGACTTATACTCTTAATCAGCTCTTTTCTTTTTCTCAAGTTAGACACATGTCGAACTATTAAAAGACATTAATTCCTTTTTTATATACAAAAGATTCCTTTGCCATTGATTCATAACACTGTGCTTGCTGCAAAACTACATCAGAATCATATAGCCTGGAAAATTGTAAGGACATTTTGTGGAAGTAGAAATTGTACCACATATTTGTATAACAGCAAGGCAAGTGTGGTCTCTAGGAAGTATAGGTAAAGTTGATTAGATTGCAGTGTATACTTAAAAGCTGAATAATGCACTCTTGTAAAACACTCTTCAAAATTATTTAACTTCCCATGATATCATCACAGCATGTGCAAAAAAAATCTTTAGTGTTATCTTTTCCTGTCACATGACTAGTGCAAACAAAAGAAATCCTTATCTTTTTGTTTCTATTCTGGCCCTTCATAAAATGGCATTAAGCACCATTCAAAATTTACACAGTAAGGACTTAGTTTGAGGAAAAAAGATTCATTTTGTGTTTCAAACAAATTATACTTGCTAAATTGTAAAGCAAAAGTTTTCTCAACAACTATAGATTTCTAGCATTTTACATGTGCAGAAAATATTTTAGTTTTAAAACCACTTTCCTAGGTATTTTTACATGTAAGTCTCATAGCAAACCTTGGCATAGAGAATTATGCAGGAGTTCTTATCGTACATAAGGTTTCTATAAGTACAATATATTATACTTATTTTGCAAAAGGGGAAAGAGAGGCATTTAGAGAGTTTAAGGAAATTTCTGTGGGATGTAAGATTCTGAACTAAACCCTGAACTAGAATCCAGGACATTTTTTTCATTTAAAAAGTGAAATGTGCCTATTTCATAGCATTATTGTGGTGACCAAATAAGGTCATAGACTTGAAAATGTTAAAGTTGTACAGAGGTAGTAATTTTATTATTCAAGTTTTGGGGCTTTTGCAACTATGGGTAAAATGTCTCTATATTTTACTATTTATATACATATATATTTGTATACATATATGTAATACAAGTGACTTAACAGTTGGAGAGATATAAATTTCACAGCAGGACTCAAAGTGTTCATGTGGGGAAATATTTTATAGATTGAACTGGTACCTCTAGGAGCAACTGATGATGTTATATATCCACTGTGGAATAATTAACAGCGTTATATATTGTACAGAAGTTAGACCTTGAAGCAAACCTCATTAAAGGTACTTGATCTTAGTTTTAAACCTTTAAGTATCTTCTTTAAAAGTGATCAATGTACGTACTGGCTACTTTGGTTATCCTGCTATGAGATTCATAGAACTTTGATCTAACTTTCTTTGATTTAACTCTGCAATTAAGAAGATTTGGTTCAAAGTAAAAGCTCATTGGTTGATGTTTTCCACTGATGAGATAATGTTTACACAGATGTGCTTTGAAATCTTGATTATGGTGGATTTGGGGGTCCTACCACAAGACAGATTGCTGTTATTTGAAAGGTGAAATAATATGACACTTACCTGGTACAACCTTTAAAACAGACTTAGCTGAGTACATTTCTAAAGTGATTTATTTGTTTATTGTTTTAAGCCAGTGTTTTTGTTTTATTTCATATCTATCAACAGTAAATCACTGGCTTTAAGGACTCTTTTATAACTTGGTTGCATAAGGGTCAGTACTTAGGGCCATAGTGATGAAAAGGTGTAACTTTACCTACTTTAAAGTACCTGCCAATTAATTAGCAAAAATCCCTTCAGAGCAAATAAAATAAAAAATCCCATCCATCTGCACTCCCAAGTTGAGGCCTTTGTTAAGCAGACCGTGAAATAGGGCTGAAAAACTCATTTTCAGTGAGTCCCTAAAATTTTTGCTTAGAGGAAGTGTAAAAACCTGCCAAATGATTCTCAACACTTTGGCCACTGAAAAACTGTAACATAAAGATCTTAAATTTAACTAGTGGTACAAAACCAAAGTTTGAAGTTTTAAATGCATGTGTATCCATCTCCCTCACCTCGATGACTTTGGATCTGGCAAATATTCACTGGGCAGTTCCACATGTAATTTTCCGGGTCTCAAAAACACATCAAGAAGCAACACAATTTTTCATTTATTTGTTTTCATAATTCAAATGTGAACAATCAAAAAAAATTTAGTTTGAAAGCAAATGCAACCAAGAATAGGGAGGTACTCTTAGATTGGATAAGGGTCCCAGAGGTCACTTATCATTTATGCCCTTATTACAGATATTCATTTTCTGTTTGTGGTATCCATAAGAATATGGACCATCTCTTTTCAGCCTGCTTGGATTTACTCTTAATCCGTAGATTCACAATTAGATTATGTTATTATATTAAGATGCTTAAAAGTTCACAAACTTAGCACACAATTTTAAATTTCCATGCTTATAGAAGGTTATATCATGTGTTATCTGAGTAAAGATAAACATTAAAGAGAACCTGGGTAGGGGGCGGTGTGTGTGTGTTCCTAACCTAACCTTGATTATGTAAAGAAAATCCCCCATCTAAATGATAAAAGAAACGAGTAATGCTTGTACATTTTATTAGTGTTTTAAAATTAGTGAGTTAAACTGTCAAAGCTTTGATTTTTCTTTCATGTGTGTCTGGGCAGGTCTAAGCCTCGGGTAACGCCCTTTTTCCTTCTCCATCTCTTACCTTTTTTTTTTTTTTTTTGCACCTGTCCACTGCAGGCTCCCAGCAGCTCCCAAGGGGTCCAATTCTCTCCTTTCCTTTTCCTCCTTCTACCCATCCCCTCCTCCCTGCTTCCCCCCTCCCAGTTTCCTCCCCCCCCTTCCCTTCTTCAATCTACCTGCCAAGTTGGGCTCCTTTCGGTAGCAATCTATCACTGCAAAGGAGCTCACATCAAAGGCGACTGCACGGCCGCAGCCGCACGGCATCACGGTTGTTTCAGAGACGACCGCAAAGAGGGGCCTTGACTGCGCCTCCCCGAAGTTGCTGGCCAGCTCTGGCCAATGGTGGGAATGATTTTTTTTTTTTTTTTTTGCGACTGCCACTGATAGAGAGCCGTCAAGGGCCCCTTCTGGTCACTTCCGAAGAGCAAAAACGTGTTGAGAGGAGGCCGGTTTAAGATTTCAAACGGAAACCTCCCCAGCGCGCATGAAAGGACTTGATTAGCATATGTCAAGAGGAGCCGCATATATACTGTGTGTATGTACACAGGACTCTGATCTGATCAGTTTGCGGAGTTGGAGCCCCAGCCCCCAGCCCTAGTTTTAGTATTGGCAGCGGCAGCTTATAGATGATTCTGCAAGGCCAGCAGCCGGCTCCCACCTACCCCGGGAGAGAAGATCGCTCCAAGACAGTGAAAGCGTCCCTGCTCTCAGTGCAAAGTCCATCCTGCGACCTCACGGGAGTAACCGGGCCTTAACTTTTTTTTTTTTTTGGCGCTTGTTTGGCCATCATTTTTTCTCATCCACCTCCCCATCTCCGCTACCGTTTTGCTTGTGGGGTGGGGGTGTCTTTTGTTTTCCGGATCGTCCGCCTCGCCCTCTGGCCGCTCCATGGCTCCCTTAGCCGAAGTCGGGGGCTTCCTGGGAGGCCTAGAGGGCCTGGGCCAGCAGGTGGGCTCGCACTTCCTGCTGCCTCCTGCCGGGGAGCGGCCGCCTTTGCTGGGCGAGCGCCGGGGCGCGGCGGAGCGAGGCGCCCGCGGGGGCCCTGGGGCAGCGGAGCTGGCGCACCTGCACGGCTTCCTGCGCCGCCGGCAGCTCTACTGCCGCACCGGCTTCCACCTGCAGATCCTGCCCGACGGCAGCGTGCAGGGCACCCGGCAGGACCACAGCCTCTTCGGTACGTACGGGCGCCCGCATCCCGCGCTCCTCCCTGCTCGCCTGCTGAGCGACTCCGGCTTGCGCGGGGCCGGGAGCCCTAGAGACCCTTTGGGTGCCAAGCGCGGGCTGGGACTTAACGGGACCCCGGGATTTTGCCTGTCCGCCGGCCTCTGTGTTCTCCCACAGGCCTGCTGCTCCAGACGCTGGAGGGGGCGGGAGGGGAGAGGGGGGTGCTCCGCCCGCACCTGGCTGCCTGGGACGCAGAGCCCTGGACTCGGGGCCACATCTTTCCCGCAATTCTTACCTCGCAGTTTGTTTTTTTTTTTAATCCCTATTATTTTCTCCTGCGCCCCCCACGTTCCCCCCAGTAACTGTCCACTTAACAAAAGTTAACAGAAAGCCTTCCGCTTCTTTCGACCTGCCCTACAGCCAGGCAGTTGATGATGCTTTATGGTTACTGCTCAAAAATAGGAAACGAGCTTTTACTTGTCTACCTAGAGCACCACACATGTTGAGCAGGTAACAGATTAATTCTCCGTGGGCACCATCGCTCCTGTCAGGCTCACCTGCCTGCAGTTCTCTGCGCTGTTAAAGTTTGGTGAGAAACAAACAAACAAAAAGCTTATTGGGCTACAGAGCATGCCCAGTCCCTTAACCAAGATCCTCTTTAGAAATTATGAAATCCTGAAGCAAAGATCTTGGTATTGACCATAGGTAAGAGGGAGTAGGGAAGCGAAAGAAGACATGGGTGGGAACGCAAAGAAACGTTTCAGAATACCTCTAACAGTGCCTGGGAGCAGAAGGCGTTAAAAGAAAGAAAGAAAGAAAAAAACCACTAAACAAAACCTGAATGATTGTTAAGGCAGATTGCTAAGAGACTAGATTGGGAAACCATAAAGTCTCTACTGTAATTCCTCCTTACTTAGCAGTGTGACTAGCACGTGCTCTAACCAGTGAGCCTGAGTTTTCTTTTCTTGTCTGTACAATGATGGGGTTGAATCAGGTGATTCTTTTAAGATGCTCTTCTGTTCTAACAGCCCAGGATCTTTCCTCTACTGTGGAAGTGTTCATCATATTCGAGTTAACTTCAAGGGTTAACACTCTTGAAGGATTTTGATCATCCAAGTTGGAACTTCACTAGATAGAATTATTATATCTCTTTTTAAAGACTCTGTTTACCTGTCAGCAGCAATGTGAAAGGGCCTACCTAACATAATGTTACTTTTCCTTCTCCCTTCCTTAGTAGTGGAATTCTCTGAGAGTCTTATCTCTGAGGGGCCCTCTCTTGTCCTCATCCCTTGTTCTTATTTGGCTTTCCCTTTTTGACTTGAAGTCCTCGTTAAAACTTTGGAAAAGTGTAAATCTCAGTTTGAGAGGGCATTTGTAACCCTAGATGTGGAAATGAGCATGTGGTGGTCATTTGGTAGCACTTAAAGGCTTAGAAAATTAACTTTTTAAACCCCACATGTTTGCAACTTCCACTGATCTCTTCCAAATTCCCATTGACTATGAGTCCAGAGTGTCATGACCTAGTGGCCAACCTTGGGGTCACTTTCAGAAAGTGGTTTCTAAATTGAAGAGGCTGAAATTCCACGTCTAAAGAACTTTGCTGACACCAGGTGGCTCAGTTCCCTCCTCTTGAGTAATTACTGCACTTCACTTGTTACAGAAAAACCCTCCAGCTACCAGAAAGGTTTAGAAATGAGGGCAAATGTGTTAATGCCTATAAGTAGAAAGGTAGAAGTTAAGCTTAGGTAATAGTTAGGCTCCCCTACCCGCCTACTCCTCTGATACATAGCAGTGGTGGTGGTGAGGTTACTAAATTCAACTCTTGTGACCCCATGGACTGCAGCCTTCGAGACTCCTCTGTTCATTAGATTTTCCAGGCAAGAATACTGGAGTTGGTTGCCGTTTCCTTCTCCACGGCATCTTCCTGACCCAGGGATCGAACCCATGTCTCCTGCTTGGCAGGCGGATTCTTTACTGCTGAGCCACTAGGGAGGTCCATGTGATACATGGCGTAACTTTGGAAATTCTACTTTTAAGATACTTGTAATTTAACTGTGATCTCCCCAAAGTCAAGTAGTTGCTTCTCCTACTTTGTGTCTTTTTATAAGACTGACTCTATGAGAAGAGATTAGTAAATATTTGTCGACTTGATAACATTCATTAAACTGGTATTTTATTCCATTCTTTAAGATACAGATGTTGCCTATCAGAATGACCATCTTAGTGGAAATTTTGTTTTTGCTAAAATTTTGTATGCTTATTTAGTAATTGCAAAAATATGACTTGGACTGATTTTTGTGCTGGGTTAAGTCACTCTATGGTGCAGGGGTACTTATAGGAACAAAATATTTACTGCTACAAAAAGGAAGGATAACCCAGATTAGTATGGCAGCTTAAATGAGTAACCTCTAGAGTGCATTACAGTGCATCCTAGTGGCATTTGATAGCTAAAGCACCATAATTTACCACAAGGAAGTGTAGATGAGAAGAAAGTATATATTCGGCATGCATGTGTGTAATATTAAATGGACTTCCCAGGAGGCTCAGTGGTAAAGAGTCCACTTGCTAATGCAGAAGTGAGTTCGATCCCTGGGTCAGGAAGATCTTCTGGAAAAGGAAATGGCAACCCACTCCAGTGTTTTTGCCTGGGAAATCCCATGGACAGAGGAGACGGGCAGGCTGCAGGCCATGGGGTCACAAAAGAGTCAGGCATGACTTAGCAACTAAACAACAACAACAACAACAACAACAACAACATTATATGATTCTCTTTATCTTTGCCTTCTTTTCTTAGTTCTTCAATGATTGACTATGAAATTATTTATTCTCTCTAAAATTTATTTCTTTGTCATCAAAGTAAGAATTCTGAAAGTGCTTAAGGTGTACTATTCGAGATGTTAAAGTAGATAACATTTTTGATTATTTATACTAATTTGACCATAATTAAATAAAAAAATTCATAATACTGTGTTTTAAAATTTTAAAACCACATCAATAGAATAAAAACAAAAGGTCCCAGTGAGGCTTAAAAAATTCCCTATCTGAGTTAGCTCCGTATTTATAATAGAGTTTTTCTGCACAGTAGTATAGTAGAAAGATTTTACCTAATACGTAAACATGGAATCATTACTTTAAAAAAAAGTTTAGCCTGAGATCAAACATATTCCTTTAAAGGCTTTTCCTTTCTTCTCCCCTATTCGCCATAGATTTGTCTGATGTGGTTGCATTGTGGGTTGACTCACCTGTTTATTATGATTTTTTTAAAGGCTGGCTTTGAAAATGATACCAGAAAGACAAAGTACGTCCAAGTCTTTTTATGGGACACTGGGCATTAGAAAATCTATCTAAAATCTGTGATTACCTCTAAAGGAAAGTTTTTCATGTCTACTCTTTGTTAAGGAATTAGCTTAGTTGCCACCTCATATTATAAATAAGAAAGACTTGTCAAATCTCATTTAAGAATCAAATGATTACAAATTACTGTGTGGTATACTATTTCCTTGTGGAGAAAAAGGATCAGAATTTAAAAGTGTGGCTAAAATCTTTAAGAGGAACATGAAAAGCACATAACCTTTTTCCTATCAGCTCCCATGAGCCACCACAGAATTATTTTGACTTTGTTATATGTATATGAGGCTTTGTATATCGTGTAATGAAGTTGAAGCTATTGAATATAATTATTCTAAGAATATATAAAATTGCTTGTCTTTCTGCAATTAACATGTTTTATGACAAGACAGCAGCATTATTTTAAGCTTAGACTTAAAGTGCAGGTGGTTTATGATTTAGTTGTGAGAAAAATGAATTCATTACAAGGTCTGTTTTATTATTAATTTATATGGAAATGAAACTTTTATTGTACTTGAAAACTAGTTCTGCTATGCAGTCTAATCAGTTAAGCAGTTCCTGTTCTTTGAAAGACAAGAGTGTCTTAATGTAAATCAGATACCTAAAGAGAGTTAAGTTACAAGTGAGCCACAGTACACTTTTCAATTTGAATGTAATATTTATTACAACTTCAAGTAATTATACATTGTAAGTATATCCTGGATGAAATTCCATCAATGTGCCTTCTTCTACCAGTGATGTTTTGGGTCTTTATTTTTGTTTCTAATAGAGATCACTGATGAGCTTGGTAGTAAGTTTAATTTTCCTCTACTTCCTACCTCTCTATCAGTTATCATAATGGCTCTCCTCTGGGGTCTGTGTCATCCTACTATATATGTTTTCTCCTCTCAGCCTTGGGCAAGCCACTTACAGGAAATTTGGCAGTATATTGTTGCTGTTAGATCCTTGTTAGGTCTAGTGTTCTACATGATCTCCTAATAGTTTGAAAGAGCTCCTTTGAGCTCTTAAGAATCTATGTTTAGAGCTTAAGCATCTATGTGTCTGCCAATGAATGAATTAGGATCTGGGCAGAACAGAGCCCTTCATATAAGCAAATAGCCAGATTTTGTATTTTCCCTTGGCCTTGGTAGTATCATGTGTCCAAACAGAAACTTGTAGTACAATAAATCAAGAAATGACTTAAGAGCAAGAGTTAAGCTAAATGGTACACATTTATACTGTCATGGAGCTTAAGACAAGACAAAGGGGTGAAGGTAGAAAGCTATTGAGGAAGGCAGTTCCAAGCATAGAAAGTCTGTCTATATACTTTTTCAGCAAAGAGTCTAAAGAGAAGAACAAGACAAAGACACTAGTCCAAAGGTTAGTGTGTGCCAAGGAAAAGAATGATGCAGAGGGAAGCATTAAGGGTTTTATTTGTTGTTGTTTTTGTTTAACTATAGTGTATTAATAGTGTTGAGTGGAGAGTTTTTGTACTAATTTACCTATTTGTTGTTGTTGCTCAATTCTGGAAAGTTTCTGAAAGTGAAATCTATTTGCATGTTAAATTCTTGGTATTTAGTTATCACATTTCATGAATTATAAAGTCATTTAACTTTTGAACCATAAAATTTATCTTTAAGAATCATGGGATGGGAAACAGCATATTATATAACCTGTAATTTTTGAAACTACTTTCTTGAAGCAGTGTTCCAAAGTATAAATACTGAATTAGGGCTCAGAAGATATGACTCCAAGTATCTGTTCTGTTAATTACAAATATCATTATCTTTAGGCAAACCTCAGTTTCTTTGTATGTAAAATGGAATAATAATATCTTCCATACTTATTTTAGGAGGTTGTTTTTGAGGACCAGATGGGAAAGTAAAAGTAGAAGCCCTTTATGAACTGCTAAATACTAATGCATCCATATAAAGTATATTGGCTGCTGCTAGAAAAAAATTTACTTAGTTCATACTAAGCAAAAACAAAGCAAAACAATTAACAGGACATGGTTATAATTTGTGGAATCAAGGAGAATCAAGAATATCTCTATTATACACTAATTTATGGTAATAATAGCTTCCATTTATTGGTTGCCTAAAAATGTTAATCCTTACCACTCTCCTGTAAGGAAGTATTTCACCCTTTTATGTATGAAGACATTGAAGTTCAGAAAAGACAAATGACTTATGTACTCAGACTAATCAGTAAGTTACTAAACTGGATTCAAACCCAGGTTAGTTTTGTTTAAGGTTTTATACCTTTAATGCTATATCACAATGAACGATTTTTTCTTTTTTTAGTTTTTTTATCTATAAAATGGGAGTTTCATCATAATGACAATTGTACAGCACTTTTCAGTTTATGAAGGACTTCTACACACAGTATTATATTTAGCAATTTGATCTACTTCTCTTTGGAAGATTTTCATTAGTTGTATATTCTTTAATAAATGCAAATCATTGTTTTGTTTATAAATTCAGGTATCCTGGAATTCATCAGTGTGGCAGTGGGACTTGTCAGTATTAGAGGTGTGGACAGTGGTCTTTACCTTGGAATGAATGACAAAGGAGAACTATATGGATCAGTACGTATTTTTTTTTTATTACTGTAATTCATTAAATAATCACTATCCATTTTAAAGTAAAATAGCTACCAATAATGCATATCAGAAGAAATATATAAATACACATACTTAAGTAGAAATGAAAAATCTTTATCTTGATAAATTTCCATATGTTTAGATTGTAGTATAGCATTAATAACTCACTTCTACTTCTTAAACCCTAAACCTTTATTGCTTTTAGTTCACTAGTTCTTTCTGCCCATTATCTTGGGACCAGAGATAGGAAAATGAGAGCAATTTCTTCTTGCCTTGTTAGATTCTTTACATTCATTTACTATAAATTTTCTCTACTCATTACTACCTTTGTAGGTAGGTAAGTATACATCACTGACTTGCTGACCTTTGCAATATAGGAAATGATATAATGAAATCTTACGATACTGTAAACAACAACAGACAATGGCAACACACTAGTTGAGCCATATCTGATATCTTGATAATTATAGTAGCTGTGCTCTTGGAGTTGCATTGGGAAGTTTTTAAGCTCATCACTGGGGATAAGTGCACACATTTGTAGGTCTACCATAAGTATTTAAAATATGGACATACTTTAAAAAATTTAAACTTTTCAGGTTCATATTTCATCAGTGTAAGATTTTTTTCTTTTCTTTTTTAAACGACAAAACAGCAACAACACAAGGATTAGAATAACAAGATAATATAAAGTTCAATCTGCAGTATGATGTAGATCTTTATCTTTCACTGTTAACATTATTTATTTGCTCACAGTTTCTTATAATTGATTTAATTTTAAGAAAATTGTTACATTGTAAATGTGTGCCATTCCCTCCCATCATCTCACATGAAATTCCTTCTTAACGTCTAAATCTCTGTAGCTATTTCCAAAGAAAATTTAGCTTTTATGGTTTATCAGATGACACTATAGGGTACTTTCTTTTTTCTTAAAATCTCAACTGAGACCACAATGTACAGTTAGAATCTTAATATACACTGAGGAAAATTGGTTATCATATTTCAGTAAATGGTATTCCACTTAATATCTATCCTTTTAAAGGTAAAACTTGCCCTTCCTGGGCTTTCTGTCAGCTCAGAAGAAAGAGAAAGAATGCATTTTGTAATCTCATAAGAGTAGAATCACAACTGAAAGAGAAAAACAGTCACGTGGTGGCTCAGACGGTAAAGAATCTGCCTGCAATGCAGGAGGCCTGGGTCCATCCTGGGGTCAGGAAGATCTCCTGGAGAAGAGAATGGACAGCCACTCCAGTATTCTTGCCTGGAGAATTCCATGGACATAGGAGCCTGGTGGGTTACAGTCCATGGGGTTGCAAAGAGTCAGACACAACTGAGCAACTAACACTTTCACTTCAGTCTTCCCTCTTCATGTATGTGTCAGATTTAAAAAAAAAGCAACTTAGTCAATGTCTTGGGACAATATGCAGTCCATCTTGAAATGACAAGAAGTTACCAGGCTTTTACTACATTTGGTGCATTTACCAAATAGTAATATCCAGACCCAAGTTAATCGTGGGTATTGTATTAAATAATTAATTCCTAAAGGGAGGATATATGATTTGGAATGATGATCTTGAATTAGGAATTTGAATGTTAGCAATATTGACTTTAGCAATTTAGCAATTTGAATGTTAGCAACATCTTGAAATGTTTCAAGATGATAGTAGAGATTTATCCTTGTAGAGCTTTGGCATCTAATGATGGAACAAGATAAACTACAAGTCTGTTTGGTGGTTATGGTGTAGGAATTGAGATAAAATGAAGCATGGCCAAATTTAGAATATTTATTAAGTACTGGGTTGGCCAAAAATTCATTTGAGTTTTCTGTAACAGCTTATGGAAAAAACCAAGTGAACTTTTTGGCCAACCCAATATTTGGAAATAAAATTGAAAATTGACATTCAACTTAAAGTTCTTTGAATTAAATAAACTGCTGGATGGAGTCACCTGGGAGAAAGAGTTCCAGGTAACATGAGAACTAAAACAGAACAAAGCAGAAACAGTTTATCCTTTCTCCTTCTTTGACAAGGATATAGTTATAAACAAAGAAATAAAAATATAAAAGTCGAGATTTTTCTAAGGAAATTTTCTTAAAAATATCATTTTTAATGGTAGCCATCTTCTCTCTTGTAGGAGAAACTGACTTCTGAATGCATCTTTAGAGAGCAGTTTGAAGAGAACTGGTATAATACCTATTCATCGAACATATATAAACATGGAGACACTGGCCGCAGGTATTTTGTGGCACTTAACAAAGACGGAACTCCAAGAGACGGTGCCAGGTCCAAAAGACACCAGAAATTTACACATTTCCTGCCTAGACCAGTGGATCCAGAAAGAGTTCCTGAACTGTACAAGGACCTACTTATGTACAGTTGAAGGGGGTTGATGTCTTTACTGAAGAACCAGTCTACAACTATTCTTTCTTGTTTCTGTTCTCATCATAAAATAGGAACCCAGGACACCATTCAGAATGTTATGGAGTCTGTTTTCCACTGAGATACTTGCTTTGGAAAGAATATTGAGAACAAGAAACAAAAAATATTTTCACTTGAAGTAGGTCAAGATCTCTTTTTACAAGTGGATTTAGTTCCCTCGGGTGCACGGCTCAGTGCTGACTCACAGATTGAAGCTGAAAATCTGTTCAACTGTGATCCTGGGAACTCAGCTGAGTTTGCTGCTGGTGCCTCACTTCTCTGGAGTATGTTTACTTTGAAGGTTACATTACAAATAGATACTTCATGTTGAAGAGATGGGTTGACATAGTTGGCCAAGATTATTGCTATATAAATTCTAAGAACCTTTCAGGATTTTGCAGGTGATGACATTATATGTACAAAGTTGGGGTGAAATATGGACTAGGAAGCAGGCCCACACCAAGATGGACCATTTTTTTTTAAAGGATGGACCTATTTATACATTTTCAGTTGGCAAATATTTATTATATATATTTATTTATTAAAGAGTATATTTTTTACTGGTATATGAAGATAATACGAAGAGAAGAAAAAACAACCAAAATTTCTTTATCGTGCCATTCCTCTGCTGTGATATCTTTGGCTGTCAAGAAGACTTTGTTATTGCTACACATTAAGCATAGAATAAGATCCTGAATTTCTTTTAAAAAATGAAGTATAGCATAGATTATATATTTTTTGCAATCAGTTGCCTTCGAAATGTAACATTGGTTTCTTTGGCCTAGAAAAATTCTGTATCAATTTGTATTGAATTCAACACACATTCAAAAAGGGAATTAAACACCGATACTTTAATGTTTTGGTGTCATTCCTTTTGAGGTGAAGTTATTCCACGTATATAACATATTTTTATGGTGACATAATTCTAAGTTCCTGAGAAAAATGTAATATTTAGAGAACTTCTAATGTTGAAAATAATTGGACATTATAAATCAGCTATGCTTACTTATTTTCTTGACTTAGTGTGGCAAAGCTCATTTCTTTTTACTCACTATGATCATAGACGGGGCTCCCTTGGTGGCTCAGATGGTAAAGCATCTGCCTGCAATGCGGGAGATCCAAGCTCGATCCCTGGGTTGGGAAGATCCTCTGGAGAAGGAAATGGCAACCCACTCCAGTACTCTTGCCTGGAAAATTCCATGGACGGAGGAGCCTGGTAGGCCATAGTCCATGGGGTCGCAAAGAGTCAGGCACAACTGAGCACCTTCACTTTCACATGATCATAGAAAGAATGAGGCTTAGTGGAACCACGGTTAGTAATAGTAGGGCCCCATCTACCTATCTGAGTGTGCCATCTTTTCCATTATATCTCCTAATTTGTCGTTTTGCAATAGTCATTAAGCCTACTATACAGAAGGAAGTGGAGTCACTTAGTCGTGTCCGACTCCGACCCCATGGATTGTAGCCTACAAGGCTCCTCTGTCCATGGAATTTTCCAGGCAAGAGTACTGGAGTGGGGTGCAAGATACTGTTAAAAACTAAGGAAAATACAGTAATCAAGACAGAAGTGGGTCCTGCTTCATGAAGCTTGTTATCTAGTAGGGGAAACTGACACAGTAATGGTGAATTGTGATGTACTCTATGAAGAAAACAAGGTTCAGACAGAAAAAAAGAGAGGATAAACTTAGATAGGATGGGTCAGAGGCTTTTCTAAAGAGCTGACGTTTCTTAAAGGATAAGGCTAAGATGGGGCTTCCCTCGTGGTTCAAATGGTAAAGAATCTGCCTGCAGTGCAGGAGACCTGGGTTTGGTTGATTCCTGGGTCAGGAAGATCCCTTGGAGAAGGGAATAGCTACCCATTCCAGTAATCTTGCCTGGAGAATCCCATGGACAGAGGAGCCTGGCAAGTTACAGTCCGTGGAATTGCAGAGTCAGATATAACTGGGTGACTCACACTTTCACTACATTTCTTTCAAGAGAAGATTAAAAAGCCACAATGGAAGAGGAAACAGTGAGTTTGGAGTCCTTAAAGCAAGAAAGAACTTTGTGGCTGCTGCTGAGTAACCAACTGGGAGAGTGGCACACACAAACTTATAAAACCACACAGATACAATCCTGTAGTTTTTATTTGGTCCTACCCAGCCGTTGTTGCCACCCTCATGCATGGCGGTCATCACTGGGGATGTGGTAATAATCACAGAGACAGCTCCCACCAGTTAGAACGCAGAAGCCTTGTAAAACAGACTGCTGGGCTCCAGCCCCACCGTTTCTGATGCATGTGTCTGAAAGGGATCCTACAAACGTGCATTTTTAACAGGGTCCCAGGAAACATTGATGCAGTTGGTCCAGAGACCATACTTTAAGAATCACTAGTCTAGAGCAGGGTTTTTCAAACTTCAGTGTACATGTAAAAACACCTGAGGATCTTGTTAAAGGACAGATCTGTTAAACTAGGTCTGGGTTAGGGGATGGAGAACTGAACTGTTGTATTCCTAACAATATCCCAGCTGATGCTCGATACGGTCATACCACATATTACGCTTTGAATGCAAGACTGACTGTTGCTTTAATGTTCTCTAGAGTAGTCTTGCCTGGAGAATCCCAGGGACAGAGGAGCCTAGTGGGCTGCCATCTATGGGGTCGCACAGAGTCGGACATGACTGAAGCGACTTAGCAGCAGCAGCAGCAGCAGAGTTATTCCTATTGGTTCATCCTCTCATGACTTGAATACATTAATGGTGGTGTGTGGCATGATGGTAGAAGTTCCTCACATACCTTTAATAAAGCTATATGGGAACATGTGTGTGTGTGTGGCTGGAGGAGTAGTGCGTGCACTTGTGTGCATACAGTGTAAGAGGCAGCAATATAGCTTAAAATCTATTGCTTTCATAAATGTAAAAAATGGTTTAGCAGTAATATTTTCATAATAGTCATAATAAAACAATTCCCATTTATTTTTATTTGTCAGTAATAAACTAATTTTGTTTCACTGCTGAACATCTATATTGAAAGCATGTGTCCCAAAGCAAGCATTATGCAAGTATTTCAAATCATCAAAACAATGCTGGTGTCTAAACTTACAGCTGTGGAGGAAGTCTTATAAATTTAAAGAGAGAATCCATTGTTCAAAGATGGCTCACAATGAATATCCTTACTCAATCAAAATTTCTTCTTTTTTAAGATATAACAGGAATATAAGTTTAACATTTTTATGGTGATAACTACCTGTAGAAATTTGGGATATGAAATATGATTGAGGCAATGATGTTACAAACTTTCAGATAACTAAAAAGTCACTGTATCTTGCATTCTAATTCTACTTATATATTGGCATGTCTTCCTATGTCAGAAAAACAATTTGTATTTACTGAATTTATACTACTTGAAGAAATGATCTGTTTTCTTAATACATTTCACTTGATTTCACCTGATATTCCTAAATGGAAGTAGCTGCTACTGCTGCTAAGTCGCTTCAGTCGTGTCCGACTCTGTGCGACCCCATAGACGGCAGCCCACCAGACTCCCCCGTCCCTGGGATTCTCCAGGCAAGAACACTGGAGTGGGTTGCCATTTCCTTCTCCAATGCATGAAAGTGAAAAGTGAAGTAAAATGGAAGTAGAGTGTGAGCATATTAATTCATACATGGAAGGATAAGAATAATTTGGTTTATTATCAAATTAATATTTTGAGAATAATTTTATTCTCAGAATGCTTGGGGGAAATTTTGCCCATTAGTCATCCTCTTCTTTATTTTAAATGTTTTATTGTGTGTGTGTGTGTGTGCCTGCTAGTCGCTCAGTCATGTCCGACCCTTTGTGACCCCATGGACTGTTGCCCAACAGGCTCCTTTATCCGTGGAATGAGCCAGGCAAGAATGCTGGAGTGAACACTGGAAGAATACATTTCCTTCTCCAAAATGTTCTATTAGAAATCATTTACTAATTTACATTTTCCATTCTTTCTTGCTTGGAATGTTAATCATCATTTGCAAAATTTACCTGCAGTAATGATAAAAGAACATATGTAAATCAACTTGCGTTAACATCTACTTGCTAAAATAAAACAGATTGATCTCTTTCCTGCTTGCGTATTCCCCACAGGTCCCAGCCATTGCCCTGCATGACTAGATATAACTAATACTTGGAGACCAAGGTTCTTCTCTTTAGGAAAAGTGTTTCTTAGAAGAAGCAGTGTACCTTAGGCATCAGTAAAGGCGCCCTTGCCATGGGATGGCTTCCAGTTGAGCAGCACACTTCTGTGAAGGGCAGTACTCTATCCTGATGCTACCACTTCCATTTAACAGTTGAGCTCTCATTTTCCCATCATTCCTGGAGAGTCTGTGGGTATCAGATATAATCGAATTCATGGTGGTGACAAAAGGACTTGCTACTCTCTCTTTGGGTTGCTCTGTTTTAATGCTGCTGCTGCTAAGTCGCTTCAGTCGTGTCCGACCCTGTGCGACCCCAGGGATGGCAGCCCACCAGGCTCCCGCATCCCTGGGATTCTCCAGGCAAGAACAATGGAGTGGGTTGCCATTTCCTTCTCCAATGTATGAAAGTGAAAAGTGAAAGTGAAGTCGCTCAGCCGTGTCCGACTCTTAGCGACGCCATGGACCACAGCCTACCAGGCTCCTCCATCCATGCGATTTTCCAGGCAAGAGTACTGGAGTGGGGTGCCATTGCCTTCTCTGTCTGTTTTAATGATGGACCAATAGGTGGCTGGCAACTGATCTGTACTCAGAAATGAAAACACTATTTGACAGACATTACACATTTGTCGTTTCCTTGGGGCATGCCAATAATTCCATGCCATCAGATCACTGGAGAGTCCACTGGAGAGTCATGTCTGGGTTATATAGGATGAGAGGTTAGAGAGTTTCCTGTGTAATCTTAAAGAAACTTGCCTTTCAGGAGGCCATGTGATCTAGTTATGATACTGCAGGATCATATCCCACTGGGTCAGTATCCATACCTTTCTTTGCATCCTGTTTAGTGATGTGGGTTTCAAGGACAAACATTGTGTTCCGTTCAGCGCATAATTAATTTTTTTCAAAACAACAACATTCCCAGAAAAGTTACTGCTTTGGCAAATGGTCTTTGAATTTAGTTTTTCTGTTAAATTGTTTTACCATTTTTAGTCATAAACTGATAAGGAAAGGAAGAGCCTCAAATACAGTTATTTCTCACTGTTATCCAGTGTGCTATAAAATGAATACATTTTCTATTTGAATAAAATGAAGACACCTGTTTAAAATTTACTGTATGAGATGATAAAACAGTGTTAAAGAATTTATGATATAGTAGGATGATAAATGGAGAAGGCAGTGGCACCCCACTCCAGTACCCTTGCCTGGAAAATCCCATGGATGGAGGAGCCTGGTAGGCTGCAGTCCATGGGATCGCCAAGAGTAGGACACGACTGAGTGACTTCACTTTTACTTTTCACTTTCATACATTGGAGAAGGAAATGGCAGCCCACTCCAGTGTTCTTGCTTGGAGAATCCCAGGGATGGGGGAGCCTGGTGGGCTGCCATCTATGGGGTCACACAGAGTTGGACACAACTGAAGTGACTTAGCAGTAGCAGGATGATAAAGGTATAATTTTGGCCAAATGAAGCAAATTATATTGATGATCAAAATGAACAGGGATCTAAAAGAATGCATTTGCTACATCAGTGACACAGATAATTAAAAGGTTAATTCAATGTCCATCTCTATTTTGGACCAGTCAAACCAGGGTACAAGGGGTAAGTGGTATATGGGATTAGCCCCAATTTCTCCAACACCCTATATAGTTCCAGTTTCTTTAATACCCTATATAATTTGGCATAGACCTACTGCACTTCCATATGATTCCACATTTGCAACAGTGTTGTTCCAGAGGTTCTCATTTGGCAGGTCCAATTTTGGGGACCCTACTCTTTAACCTTTTGAAAGCTGTTTATATCCCTAGAACTTAATGAATCTCTTGCAATTACACACTTGGAGAGGAAATACCACTCCAGGAAAACTTTAGTGGCCCCCTGTGTCCAGCTGGGCTTCCCAGGTGGCTCAGTGAGTAAAGATCTGCCTGCAATACAGGAGATGCAGGCAGATGTGGGTTCAATCCCTGGGTTGGGAATATCCCCTGGAGGAGAATATGGCAACCCACTCCAGTATTCTTGCCTGGACAACCCCATGTACAGAGGAGCCTGACGAGCTACAGTCTATGGGGTTGCAAAGAGTCGGACAAGACTGAAGCAACTGGGCATACACGCTGTGTCCAGCCATTATCACAACTCAGCAACCTCAGCTACTTCTCTTCTATACCCTTCGATAGTCAAAATAATTTCTCTCCTTGCATTCAAATTTCCAGAATTAGTGTTATCTTTGATCCTGTATCTAAAAGTACCTGAGATTCTTGAATATTATCCTTTGTTCAAAATAAGTCACAGAGTTTAAAGTCTCTCCAGGTCGATCTAATGTTTTAATGGACTGGACGTTAAGGACTTTGGAGCAATTTGTCCTTCCCTTTGAGAGACTGGGCCTGATCTCCAGACTTTAGTGCCAGGATTCTTAAATTAAGAAAGATCAGAAGAAATCAAAGGAGATGCTTTGGAAGGTGTCCTTTGTTTTTCATGTGCAGGGAGCTTATCCTCAGGATTTACGAAGTCCTTGTCTCAGTGTTCCCTCTCTTGGCTGGGCTCCCAGTGATCGTGAAGTGGCTTGTTGCTATCTGTGTGGAGGGTTTGCCAAGGTTGTTGCCATGGCTGCTGTGCCCGCAAGTTTAGCTGATTCTTCTGTCCTATTGATCTCCTCTGAGTCTTAGCAACTTGCCAGCGTTTCTCTTGTGAACTGGGGGATGTGATTCCAAATCTAATGGCCTTTTCTCTTAGCTTACAGGGAAATTGTTGTGCACACAGTGGGCCCAATCAAAATTCATATCTTTTCATTAGACCATTCTCCAGAATTTCCCATGAAATTCATGCTTCCATAAAAAGCTTTAGGGAATTAGGAATGTAATCTTCTGGGATAGACTCAAGATGCCTGTTTCTTTGCATTTTGTCATAATCATCTGGATTTTTAGGTTCACCTGTCCTCTTGGTCAGGATAGTCCCTATTGAAGTTCTTTCTTTCTAGTCTCCTTGATCCCTTGCTTATCAGTTTTGCAAGGTGAGATTGCTTTACTGTTCCTTGCAAATCACCTCATCTTGGTTTCCAAGCTTTCCCTACCCATAGAAACAAAGCACCAATTTCAAAGTGTTGTCCGTCTTTTCCTCTCACATAGTGTATTCACCACCTCTTGAATTGTGGTAAAATGTGTGTAACACTAAATTTACCTTTTTGAAAGTTAAAAAATGTACAGTTCCATGATATTAAGTATGTTTATATTGTTTGTGCAACCATCCCCACCTTTCAACTCCAGAATTCAGCTGAAACTCTGATTCATTGAACACTAACTCCCCATTCCCTTCTCCTCTTAGCCTCTGGCAACTACCATTTACTTTCTGCTTTTATGAACTCACCTGCTCTAAGAACCTCATATAAGTGGAACCATACATTATTCATCCTTTTGTAACTGGTTTATTTTACTTAACATAATGTTTTCAAGGTTCATCTATGTTGTACCAGGTGCCAGATTTTTAAGGCTTAATAATAATTAATTGTATGTATATATCATATTTAGTTTAGACATTCTTCTGATCATAGACACTTGGATTGTTTCCACCCCTTGTCTCTCTTGCAAAACTGCTATGAATATGGGTGTACAAATATTTATTCAAGCCCTACTTTCATATATTGATCATCCTTTAAACAATTTTTACAAGTGTTAAAATTTTTTATTGCAGTATAATTTACATAAAATAATTCCAAGGTATTAAGCACAGTGTTTTATGGCTTTTGACATATATATACACACCTGTGTAACCCCCATTACACTCATGATATGGAATATTTTCATCAGGCCAGAGTGTTTCTTGTTGCCCATTTGCTCAAGGAAGCCACTCACTGATTTGCTTACTGTCACTACAGATTAGCTTTCATTTTCTAGAATTTATCATTGATGGTACCTTTGATGGAGACATTCACTGTGAACTCTTAATGTTTTTGAGATTTACCCACATGTATGTATCAGAGGTATCTTTCTCCTTATTGCTGAGTAGAACAAGTTCATTGCAAGGCTAGAACACAGTTTTGTTTTTCTATTTGGGAGGTTATGGACATCTGGTTGTTTCCAGGGCTATTATGAATAAAACTGCTATAAACATATATTTTTCATTCTCTGGGATAAATATCTAGAGTGAAATTGCTGATTTATATTTTTAATACAAAGCCAATCAGTGACCCAAAGTGATTGTACCATATTACATTTAAAAGAACATCATGTAAGAGTTCCAGAAGTTCTACTAGGTTGCCCAAAAAGTTCATTCAGGCTTTTCCATAACCTTATGGAATACATGCTCATTCACATTTGGTCTGATTAGTCTTCCAAGTTTTAGAAATTTCAGTGATATATCAGGTTTTTAAGTTGCATATTATTTGCATCTAAATGCACTTTAATTCCATAGTAACTTGTGACATGGACCCTATTTTCAGCTCATTTGTCATCTATGTATCTTTTTCAGTAAAGCATTAGTTCAAACGTTTTGCCTAAACTTATTGTTATTTATATTATTGAGTTGTAAGAGTTCCCTATATCTTCTAGCTACAACATATATTTTGCAAATATTTTCTCTCAGCCTGCGGTTTATGTTTTCTTTCATTACCAGGGTCTTTTGATGAGCAAAGGTTTTAAATTTTAATGACATCAAATTTATGAAAAATATTTTGTTCATGCTGTTTGTTTAGGAGCTAAGAAATCTTTGCCAGACTCAAAGTTACTAAAGATTTCTCCTGCGTTCTTAAGTTTTTTATAGCTTAAACTCTTACGTTTAGATCTATGATCCATTTTGAGATTATTTTTGCCTGTGAAATTTTTACAATTTTATTCATTTTGTTTGATGAAAGACTATCTGATTCTTCAAGAATCTAAAAACAGACCAGATGTGTTTTGCTGCGAACACTTTGTAGAGACAAAGTGGAGGTGGAAGTTTAATGAAATAAAGAAAAAAAAAAAACAAACCCCCCAAAAATAAATCAGTACAGTGATGGAATGCAAAAATTCAGACATTCTGTGGAGGGTTACTTTCCTTCCATTAAGAGGCCCATAAAAAGGCACCAACTGATATCCATTGGAGGAGTCAGCAGAAGTCATGTTTTCCCCACCCAGGTGATAGGTTTTTGCTGCTAGATCCTCACTGGCTCCCTTCCCTTTGGCCTGAGATGGCAGGGCAGTACAAGGGCCTTGAAGGAGCCCAACGTGACTCCTCATTTACAGAACCCCCATCATCCTAACCCTCGGCTCTTCGTCCTCCTCATCTTCGGCATCACGTCATCGTCGTAAAGTTGTCATAAAGCAAATCTGAGCTGCTGTCACTGGAAGGGCCGCTAGTGCTGGTGCAGCGTCCTGTCAGGGCCGCGAGGACCTTCACTCCATCCTCTTCTGCTTTCGCTTTAGTGGCTGAAACCTGCTTCCTAACGATTTCAGCATATTCTTTGTCTTCTCCTTTACTGTCCTCCCTTTCATGGACAGAACCGAAGCATCCATCTTGGTTGTGGAGAAAGTGTCGGGCTCCTGAAGCAACTGGGACTACGCTTAACGGGACAGTCCTGAGAGTTTGAGGGCAGTTCTCCACTCCAGGGGGGCGTCTACAGGCGGATGAAGAGGTGAAACGTATCCGTCTCCATCCTCTCAAACGTTGCGATGCCTCACTTTGGTCGAGGATCTGAAGGTAGGTGGTGACTGTGGTTAGTCACTGGGAAGCTTACTGTGCGCCTTGAAGTAGCTGTCTTCGGAGGGGGTGTTGAGGCCGTCGGAGGAGGGCAACCTCCCAGGTGTAGAGGTCGGATTCACTCCTCGGGGTGATGTGGCACCTTCCTCAGCTTTCTCCTGCGGGGATTTCCGCTCGAGCCTCAGGGCCTTCTGGGAACGGGTCATTACGCCGGTGGCGGCGGTGGCAGCGCCGGGCTTCGGGTCCTCACACCCTGGCCAGGAAGACCAGGATCCTCTGGACCGTGGGCCAGGCTGCTGCGAGATCCTGTCTTCACAGCCCGAAGGCCCGCACCAGGGCCTGGAGGCCGCTGGGCCGGTCGAAAGGGCGGCAGGCTGGGTGGGGAGGAAGGGTGGAGAGAATTCGAGAAATTCCCTGGGGGTCCGGACTTCCTCCCCTACCCCTACCCTGGAAGGGGCCTCAGCTTGGGGGTCGCGAGAGAGGAGGCGCAAGCGGAGGAAGGTGGCGGAATGCCGGTGAGGAAAACTCCAGGCCCTGCTGCCCTGTCCTGGAATTTGATATATGTCAAATGTATCAAATCAAATACATTTTGTGTACATTTCAGGTAAAGAAAGATACTTGAGGACTTATTTACTTGCTACTTCATTTAGCAAAAACTGCGAGTATTAATCCCAGGAATGTTTCAGATACGGATTTAACGACAGTGCATTGTGTAGATTCATAAAAATGTCCTGAGATTGTACCATGCTCTGGGGCAGCAGTCCCCAACCTTTTTGGCATCAGAGACTGGTTTCATCGAAGAAACGTTTTCTGTCGTGGGAGGGCGGGGTGGGTGGGTGGTGAGGGGTGATTAGGGGATAATTCAAATGGGGTAAATTTTTTTGTGCACTTTATTTCTATTATTATTACATCAGTTCCACCTCAGGTCATCAGGAGGTTGGGGACCGGAGCGCTGGGTCTCCCACTCTGTGCCTGAGATTCATTCAGAAAATGTAATCCAAGTGGGTTCTTTAGACTCTGAGATAGAGTTTAGAGAATAGGATGTTTATTATTAGAGAATAGGATGTTTATTAGGCATTGTTTCAGACCCCCACGGACTGTAACTCACAAGGCTCCTCTGTCCATGGGATTTCCTAGGCAAGCATACTGGAGTGGGTTGCAGTTTTCTTCTCCAGAGGATCTTCCGGTACCAGGGATTGAACTTGTCTCCTGCATTAGCAGGCGAGTTCTTTACTGCGGAGCCACCAGGGAAGTAACAATGCAAAATCTCAATGATACGGTAAGAAACAAACAGGTAGTAATGTGTCCTCTGGCCACAAGAAATCATTAATCTGTAGAAATTCCAGGGGAAAAATTGTAAACTAGAACCCTCACCAAACAAGCTGTAAATGACAAGCAACATTTTAATTTCATCTAATATTATTAAATTTAACATTTTTCATTGAATAGTTACCATGTGTTCTTAGTTCTTAAGACACCACAGTTGCCCTTGGGTAAAAGAAGTGTGGGAGCAAAAGGCAAAGGAATACGACTGGGGAGGAGATGTTGGGAATAAGTCTGAGCAGAAATGTTGTCAGACTTGGTCATTTTGTTTGAGCGGAAGCTAAAATGGCCCAACTCACTGTTGTGGGTTCGCTGATGCTTTATGCTAGTGCTTGGGGATGAGGGGTGCTCTGTTGCTGGATGGGGGTCACCACAGGAAGTGGGGCTGTTTGTTTCTGAAAGGGCTGGCAACACCTGGGCAGCTGGAGCCATAAATTCTTCCTCACAGAGGCCTGTAGAGGATGAATCTCCATTGTCCATCACAACCTACTTGTTGCTCAAATCCACATTTTCATGGAAATGATATGACTGGTGTATATCCGTGTCATTGGACTACCTTATGCCTGCTGTGCTGTGTGTGGGTTCCTATGCAGGTAAAATAAACTCTTGGTTAGTGATGCTGGCTGAGACTCTGAGGGCAGGAAAGGCAAGCTATACCAAAAAAAGCTCTGTTCCTATCTGAATCAATCACAGGTCTTTTAAAGGTGAAAGGAGCTCACTATAGGCAAATTGCTATCAAATGGACAGATGGTCTCCTTAAAGAATGGTGCCATGATACGGGCTCTGTTAGTCTTTGTTGCTTGCAAATTGGACATTTATCGATGGCAGTAGCTCGATTCATTATGGAGAGTGGGAGCCCCTGCTTCTGGGTGACACCTAACCTCTGTCTCTGTCACCAGCGCCACTTCCTAATTAATACATTAATATGTGTTAATACGCTAGGACACCAGCGAGAGCTTGCTGTCATTAGTTGACTGTTATTCTATCTACTTAATTGTTTAATGCCACTTCCATGTTGGGAAGTCTTGGATTTATTTTTTCCATATGCCTTATTTTTGAAACTCTTGGACTGATGTTAACTTTTAATACCAAGATTTTCTCATTTTATATCCACTCCCATTTAACATACACTATATTTCTTTCTGCCAGATCTATTTTTGACCTTCCAATCATTTTTCTTCTATGATTTTGATCAGCTAGCCAGACTACCTGTGAGTCCTAATCCCCGTAAACTTCTTTTGTCTAATGTTCTAATCTCTGAAAACTTCTTTTGTCACAGTCAGAAGGTGACCAGAGATGCACTGTCTCAAACTCTGCCAATTGGGAGAACCTCCCCTGAATTAGGCTATAGTGGCTTGCATCCATACTCTGAGCTGACCCATCTGTAAACCAAGCTTGGGCATTTTCATCCTCAATCAGCTCATCCTCAGAGATCCCCTTTCTGGGCCATGAGATTATGCTGAGGAAGTGGTGCTATTGCAACAGTGGTGGATGACCAGAGTCTGGGCTATCTGAGTTTTTGGCAAAGTGGGGATTTGGCTCATGAATTCTTATGTCCCATGGTTGGGCTTTGTACCATGCAAAGAATGGCATTTCAGAAGACATATATCTATTGCAAATTGTGTGACCTTGCGCCAGTATTTCCCACTTGGCCTTCTCCTAGATTTCACATGGTGTTTTTCCCTAGCACTGATATCTTTAATAAAAGAGGGTCTATTGGCTCAAGGGGCCAGGTACAGCTTGGACCTAACCGTAGGCATTCCTGCTTACTTGGTCATATTCTTAGTTGCTCAGTGGCATCTATGATTTGATTTGATTTTAACTCTGTTACTTTTTAACAGCATATTTGAAGAGCTGTGAACCAGGGTCAGAACGAAATGCCTTCATAGTGCAGCATCTCTAGCTGAACTGTCATGGGAGACACCTGAAATGGATTCTAGAAAGGGTTGTTTCTACTCTGTGGTTCCTGAGGTTGCTCTCTATTGCTCTCAGTAAATTAGAAATGATCCTATCCATAATGAACATCCTGTTGGGGTGGGTGTTTAAGAGGATTGGAGTAGAAAGAGTGGTAGAGAGAGTAAAGAGGTGGCAGAAAGTCCTCTGATGAGCTGTTTGCTCAAGCCTGCAAGCGATGTTTCTTTTGTATTTTCACTTCTTAGAGAGGTAAGACTGCATCCATGTCTTCTGGTTTATTAACACATTAATAAATGTAAAGTAAAAATGTAGAAATGGTGAAACATAGATGCCTTTCCTTGTAAGAAGAGGAAAATATGTACTATAGGTAGTATGTAGTACTTTATGTTCTATTTATTTAATCTAAGTAAAAACATTAGAATTTTTAGAGTTTAAAGATAGCTTTCATCTAGGTCAATCTCTCCATTTTATAAATGAGGAAAATCTTTTATCTTATTGACTCTTTTCAGTAAAGTCATGAAACATTTCGTTGTTCATAAGTTGGTAAATGTATCCATATGCTTTCATAAGGTTCTTTTGTGATTTTGGCCAGCAATGATGAAATTAGTATGTTTTGATCTTTGTGCAAGTTGTTCAGAAGGAACTTAAAAGAAGTATTTAGGAAAATCCAAGTGCTGAAACATTTAAGATATGCTTTATGGTCTCAGTTTTGTGTGATTGTCAGCCAGGAAGTTTTCTGATTAAGACGGCTTGCCAATTTCCTGCCAAATACATTATTTATTACACTAATGGGGATTTCCTATTTGAGACGTTAAAGACAAAATGCTACTAATATTATTTCCCTTAAAATAATTAACATAGGTCAATTGATGCAGGCTAATAAATTAAAATGAAGAACAAGACAGTGGTCCAAAAACACAGAAGTATTTTATAGTATATACATACTGAAATAAACTAGATTTCTTTGGATTAGAGATTTTTCATTCATTATTGATAGTGAAAATTGAAGCTGAATACTAATGAATTTGGGTTTTTTTTGATATAATTCTTTGTAAGAATAAAATAACTTTCAGTGAAGACTAAATTATGTTGGATTAAAATGGCATTAGGATTCAGAAATTATGTGCACAGATTTTAGAATTTTGAGGAGCTCAACAGTAAAGAATCTGCCTTCCAAGCAGGAGATGCAGGTTCTTTGCCTAGATCAGGAAGATCCCCTGGAGAAGGAAATGGCAACCCACTCTAGTATTCTTACTGGGAAATCCCACAGACAGGAGAGCCTGGTGGTCTACAGTCTATGTGGGAACAAAAAAGTTGAACACGACTTAGCGACTAAACAACAATTTCCCCCCCAAACTATAAAGAAATGTCTGCATACTCGTGTCTGTGTGTTCTTATAGTAGTAACTAAAAAAGGAGATGGGTTCCAAGCATTGAGTAAAGAATAAATACATATAGTAAATTAGCATTCTAAATTATACCTCATTTTCATCAGACAGCAAAAGCATGAAACAAATTTTAATAATTACACATTTGCAATTTGTTTGTAAAATTAAAATACATTAAAAAATTACAGATTGGAATAACTGCTATGAAGGAAAAGAACAAGGTGCTGTAATAAATGCCAGGGGGCATTTTCTTTACTTGAGACAATCATAAAAGAGCTTCTGAAGGGCAAATAATTAGGTGAACAGAGAATCTGTATTTGGGAGGAAGGATGTGTGTGGACAGCAATCCGTGAAAAAGACCTTGTAACTGAGGGTGTGAGATGTTCAAGAAACTAAAAGAAGGCCATGATGACCAGAGTGCAGTTAGTGAATACAAGTTAGCATGAGATGAGATCGAAGAGGTTGGCTTGGTTGCGCCATACTGAGTTGTTTGAACTGTGTTTTAGTGAAATGTGGGAGACAGCCATAAAAGGATTTGAAATACGAGAGTGATACCATTTCATCTATAACTTTAAAAGACTCTGTGGGCTAAAATATAGGCATTGCATTGGATCAGATTGAGGTATGAGAGGAAGAAGGTTAACTTTTTAAAGAGACAGTTGCATTAGTCCAGGTGTGAGCTGGCATACCTTGGACTGAGGTGTTGGCAGTGCAAATGGAGAGTGATGGATGGATTCAGGGTGTTTTGAGGGTACATATCAGTGGAGATGAGGAGATGAGAGAGACACATGTCAAAATGTGCCCAGATTTGGGGCTTAAGCAAACAGATAAGGGGAGGTGAGAGTGTCATTTATTGAAATCATGTAAGTCTGGAGGAGTAACAGTTTTCAGAGAAAATAAAAAGCTCAAGTCATGTTAGTGTGAGATAAGAGATCAACAGAAAGTTGTGTACTGACAGACACTGGTCTCCCAGTGACTGTCTCCTATGGATTGAGTGCATATTTCCTGAAGTGAAAGGTGTGCCTTTGGAGTATTCCTTTGAGGTCATCCATGATTTTGGATTGCTGTGGAAACAAAGAGTCTGCTTATGTCCACTGGGATTCCAATAAAAAATGGACAAGTAAATGATCTTTTTGCTGCTATTCTCTTACCTCCTGAAATTGCTGCTATCAAAATTGAGTCTCACACTTAAAAGATTAAACCTTAGTCTCAGGAAAACACCCTGATTGACTTTCATGCAAAAGCAGCAGCAACAGAATCTATAAAGGATATGAGACATGAGGATAAAGTCCAGTCTACCTGTGCAAAATATGACCCCCTGTTACCAAACTTTTGCCATCTTGATGTCCTTGGGATATGGCACCATTCTGTTCCAGAATCAGAGAAATCACAATGGACAAATGCAGGTTGTAAATTCAATGAACTGTCCAGGGTTACAGGAAACCCAGGATGTCTGCTTGGTTCTTCCTGGCTCCCTGGCAAACCCCGTCTTTCATTCCTTTACCTACCACGGTACAGTTAAGATAACTCACATTATGAATAAGTATCTGTAGACTCTACAACATTGTGAAGACAATTTACCATAATCCTGGGAAAACTATTTTTGTTTCCTGAAGCCTCAAACCCTTGTTTGTCTCGACCCTTTGAGCATCTGCATCTGGACTTTATTCAACTGCCACCTCATGTGGGTTATCAATACATTCTTGTTATTGTATGTATGTTTTATGGGTGAGCTGAAGCCTTCCACAAGAATGATGCCTTCACAGTGGCAAGGGAACTGTTAGAAACATATTTTCCACTTGAGGTATACCTTCCACGATCACCAGGGATTGGGCTTCCCATTTCACTAGGTAAATCATACAAGCCTTCACAAAAGCCTCACAAACTTCTTGGAATTACCACCGTCTCTGTCACTCTCGTTAGGTGAAGCAGAAGAAACTAATGAGATCCTCACACTCAAGATCTCTTGTTGACTGTTCACAGCACCCATTTCAGGAAATATGCACTCAATCCACAGGAGATAGTCACTGGTAGACCTTCTGCTGATCTCTTGTTATCTTACACTAATATGACCAGCTACTTAAGTCTTTAGTGTCCTGCTAAAACCCACTGTAGACAGGTTAAAGAAACTTTCCCAGATTCTAATTAAAAGGATCCCATTGGTCACAGTCTGGAGCCTACTGACTGGGTATTCTGGAAACATCACAAGAGGAAGACAGCTTTTGAGTCTTGTTGCAAAAGATCTTACTACGTACTCCTGACCCCTGATACTGCTGCAAAACTAGAAGGCATTGTACAATGGACACACATCTCACAGCTAAAGAAAGCTCCACCTGACATCTGGTTTGGTTTAAATTCTGGAAGTCTCCAAATCAAACTGATGAAGAAGAGAAGTAGCTGTCACAAAATCAGACTGCTTGTACCTAAGTCACTACATACTCTATTCTTTTCTTTCTTTTAACTTGGCCTTGAAAGATAGCACCATCATCCATATCTCCCAGGACATTGCTAAGAAGGGTAACCTCTTAGACTACTGGACTTACCAAAAACTTTGAACAGGCTAGGATACTAAGTGAAAGTCGCTTAGTCATGTCCAACTCTTTGGGACCCCATGGACTGTACAGGGGTCCACCCCATGGATTCTTCAGGTCAGAATACTGGAGTGGGTAGCCTTTCCCTTCTCCAGGGGATCTTCCCAACTCAGGGATCAGACTCAGGTCTTCTGCATTGCAGGCGGATTCTTTACCAGTTGAGCCACAAGGGAAGCCCTAGGATACTGACACCTTTAGGATACTAAAGGTCCCCTGTAATCAATTTTTCTTCTATTTCCAATTATCGTAAACTACAATCAACCACCCTTAGAGGTCGTTCACAATCCAACTTTCACAGCCAGAACATCCAGTTTTACCTTTCTCTGATTATAGCTGTATTGCCCAGTTACACACAAATCCATATGCAAATCATTTGCACCCCCATGTTCTTGGGATTGTTCAGTGGCTAAGTCATGTCCACTTCTTTGCCACCCCATGGACTGCAGCATGCCAGGCTTCACTGTCCTTCACTAGCTCCCAGAGTTTGCTCAAACTCATGTCCATTGAGTTGGTGATGCCATCCAACCATCTTATCCTCTGTCGTCCCCTTCTCCCGCCCTCAATCTTTCCCAGCATCAAGGTCTTTTCCAGTGAGTTGGCTCCTCATGTCAAATGGCCAAAGTATTGGAGCTTAAGCTTCACATCAGGCCTTCCAATCAATATTCAGAATTGATTTCCTTTAGGATTGATTGGTTTGATCTCCTTGCTATCCGAGGGACTCTCAAGAGTCTTCTCCAGCACCCCAGTTCAGAAGCATCAATTCATTGGCTATCAGCCTTCTTTATGGTCCAACACTCACATCTGTGCATGAGAACTGGAAAAACCATATCTTTCACTATATGGATGTTTTGTCAGCAAAGTGATGTCTCTGCATTTTAATATACTGTCTAGGTTTGTCATAGCTATTCTTCCAAGGAGCAGGCATCTTTTAATTTCATTGATGTAGTCAGCATCTGCAGTGATTTTGGAGCCTCCCAAAATAAAATCTGTCACTGTTTCCAAGTTTTCCCCATCTCTTTGCCATGCAATGATGGGACTGGATGCTATGCTTTTTCATTCTTCTCTTTCACCCTCATCAAGAGGCTCTTTAGTTCCTCTTCACTTTCTGCCATTATAGAGTGGTATCAGCTGCATATCTTTTCTCCCAGAAATCTTGATTTGAGCTTGTGATTCATACAGCCTGGCATCTTGCACAATGTAGTCTGCATAGAAGTTAATTAAGCAGGGTGACAATACACAGCCTTGTCATACTCCTTTCCTAATTTTGAACCAGTCTGTTGTTCCCTGTAAGGTTCTAACTGCTGCTTCTTGACCTACACACAGGTTTCTTAGGAGACAGCTAAGGTGGTCTGGTATTCCCATCTCTTTAAGAATTTTCCACAGTTTGTTTTGATACACACAGTCAAAGGCTTTAGCATAGTCAATGAACCAGAAGTAGATGTTTTTCTGGAATTCTGTTGCTCTCTCTGTGATCCAACAAATGTTGTCAATTTGGTCTCTCATTCCTTTGCCTTTTCTAGACCCAACTGGTTCATCTGGAAGTTCTTGGTTCATGTATTGCTGAAGCCTACCTTGAAGGATTTTGAGTATTACCTTGCTAGCCTGTGAAATGAGAGCAATTGTATGGTAGTTTGAACATTCTTTGGCATTGCCCTTCTTTGAGATTGGAATGAAAAAACTGACCTTTTCCAGTCCTGTGGCCACTGCTGAGTTTTCCAAATTTGCTGATATGTTGAGTGCAGCACTTTCACAGCATCATCTTTTAGGATTTGAAATGGCTCAGCTGGGATTCCATCACCTACAGTAGCTTTGTTCATAGTGATGCTTTCTAAGGTCCACTTGACTTCATACTCCAGGATGTCTGCCTCTAGGTGAGTGGCCACACCATCGTGGCTATCTGGGTCATTAAGACCTTTTTTGTATAGTTCTTCTGTGTATTCTTGCCACCTCTTCTTAATCTCTTCTGCTTCTGTTAGGTCCATACCATTTCTGTCCTTTACTGTGCCTGTCTTTGCATGAAATGTTCTAGGGATAATCTAAATCAGATCTGTCCCTCATCACAAAAAGATCTCACCAGCAGACTCATCTATGCCAAAAACTGAAGACAGCTTTTTATTTCAAGATAGAAGATTTACTTCCCAAATGCACTGAAAACCTAACTGACCCCTGGCTTGAGTGGGCACATGCAACAATCCCTGAAGTAAATTCATTAACAGTGCTGCTTCAGCAGAATGGTTTGCGCCCTGACAGGATTTACCTTTGCAATAGATGTCATTCTCCTTGAGCCTCTCAAGGTCTATATAGCTGGAACATAACCAAGAAATGTACACTTGGGTTATCTAACTGTACCCCTAATTGTCCACAATCAAATTGAGACATCTCATAAACAACTTTAAAAAGAAATGTGAGTAAAACTACAGGTATTTTAAATCTTATAGTGAGTAGGCAACTTTTAAAGCTTAAGCTCCATCTGAGTTTTCTCATGCTGGTTAGTACCAGAACTCAAACTACACAAGGAAGGTTTTTTTTTTTTTTTTTTGCTTAAAATGATCATAAAAATCTCTTACCAGAAAGAGAAAACAAAGCACATGTATTACCTTTCCTTTAATATCCGTCTAAGCACCTTTTTTGGTAAGTTAGTTCTACAGTATCTGGGATTTTGTTTCTTTTTGTTCACTAGGAAAACTTAGGTTTAAATTTTGACTCTACTACTTATCTCTATGTCCTTGGGCAAGACAGTTACCTAGAGGTAAGGATAATATGAACATCATAGGGTGTTGTTAGATTAAATAAAATAATATATTTAAAACATTTGCATAGGAAGTGGTACATTGATATTTTTAATTAAACTTAGTCTTCTTTTTCTCCTAATATTTGATACCAGAGAAGAATTTCCCTTTTACATATTTTCCCTCAAATTTAGGTGCAGAAGAATCATGAGGAAATTGTGAAAAAGACAAATTTCTGAGGCTTACCGAGTCTCTTCTGGATTTCGGAAGTAGCAGGATAACCAGTCTCCCTAACTCCTGTATTTCCCCTTCCAATTTGTTCAAAACCATCATCCTTACTACATTCACATATAATCATATCATTCCTGCATCATATGTAGAAACTTTAAATAAGAACATTGCTATGAATAATAGTCAAACTCTCTAGTTGATCTTTAATGCCCTTTATACTTTCTATCTGGGCTTCCCAAATGGTGCTAGTCGTAAAGAACCCCCACCAATGCAGGAGACATAAGAGATGTGAGTTTGATCTCTGGGTTGGGGCAATCCCCTGGAAGAGGGCATGGCAACCCATTCTAGTATTCTTTCCTGGAGAATCACATGGACAGAGGAGCCTGGTGGGCTATAGTCCATGGGGTCACAAAGAGACGGACATGACTGAAGCAACTTAGCACAGCACACAGCACGTACTTTCTACTTACCTTACTCTTCCAAACTTCCTTCTCACCACATCCATCTTCCTGTGCTTCTGTAGGATTTTGAACATGTTTTTATTAATGCGTTTACCATCTATTTATGTAATACTGATGAATTTAAGCATTTGTTCCACAATCTGTAGTAACTATAGGTGACACAGCACCTCAAACACCATAGACATGAAATTATCACAAATTGAATGAATACCTTACCATGATCAGAAAACTTGGTTTTACTTTCTTTTATTTGAATTTTGGTTGAAAACCATACAGCTTTATGTCCATTTTACTAATGAGGAGATAGATTCATGAAAGTTAGGATCCCTAGGACATCCCTGGTGGTCCAGTGGCTAAGACTCCCACATTCCTGGGGTTCAGTCCCTGGCTGGAGAACTAGATCCCACATGCCATACCTGAGTTCACATGCTGCAATTAGGACCTGGCACAGCCAAATAAATAAATATAAATAAATATTTTTTAAAAGATTAAAAGCCCTGCTCAGGTCACAGATACTAGAGCCTTTAATAAAATATTGTCATCCAATTCCTTCAGGGTTTGCTTTGCTCTAATTAACTATTCTGTATCTTCAAAAACACTTGAAAAAGAAAATTTAAATGCCAAAATCAGGCTGTCAATTCCACATAATATTTCTTTGATTCCACGTTATAAATATATATGGGGCTTTCCTGGTGGCTCAGACGGTAAAAAATCTGCAAAGCAGGAGACACGGGTTTGATCCCTGCGTTGGGAAGATCTCCTGGAGGAGGGCATGGTAACCCACTCCAGTATTCTTGCCATGAGAACTCCATGGACAGAGGAGCCTGGCGGGCTGCAGTCCATGGGGTCACAAAGAGTTGGACACGACTGAGCAGCTAACACTTACAAATGTGTGGTGAATTCTTTCCTTTGGTTGAATGTTAAGTTGTATAGTAATAAAATATTTAATTATTATTTTTCATTATGGTCAGCCTTTAAATAACCCAACCTCTTTTTCCAGTATCTTAGAGAAAGCTTATCATTCCAGTAGGGTCAGCTTAGTAAAATCAACATGTTTAATCTTCATGTGTAATAGTTGGCTGAAAGCCAATGGAATCAAAAGGGCAGGTGTGAGCAACGAAGAAAACAGGCAAGTGTAGACGAGCACAGGATAAAACATCTCTTTAATAGATGCAGAAGAACATGTACTCTATTCTGTAGGGAGTGAACAATTCTGACGGGCTGAATAAGTCGCTGATTGCTTCTCCCACTCATTTGATTGTGACCTTGGCTATTTTACTTCATTTCTCTAAGTCTTGAAAAATAAAAGTAACTATGTCTGACAAGTTTGTTGGGAGTTTAGCTGAAATATTATACATAGAGCTGTACAACCTACATTGTACAGCTGTACAACTGTACAATGTCTGGCATATAGCAAGTTAGCAACAAATTGTAACAATTATAACTGTTATGGTAGATAGTAAGTTTTTTTTAGGTTAAGTCAGGTAATTGCTCATAATCAATACTAGAGTGTTGAAATAACACTCCCAAATCAAAGCCATTTTGCTACCTAGGGAATATTTTATTTAGAATGTTACTGTTATCCTGTGGGAGACCTGGGTTCGATCCCTGGGTTGGGAAGATCCCCTGGAGAAGGGAAAGGCTACCCACCTACTCCAGTATTCTGGCCTAGAGAATTCCATGGACTGTATAGTCCATGGGGTTGCAAAGAGTCAGACACAACTGAGGGACTTTCACTTTCTTTCACTTCAAGTTAAAACTAGGAGGAAGATATTGGCCAGAATGTATAAAATGTGTTGGCTAACCCAATCAAATGGCAATGTGAATGAGATGCAATGATTAATTTGGACAATATCAGTTCACACCCTTAAGGGATTTGACCACTCAGATATCACTGAAAAAGTGGGATTCTATTAGCATGGGGGAAACAGCTTTTGGGTAGTCAACTAATGGTGTCTAACAAAGTTGTCTCTACGTCTTTTCTCTACTTCATCTTTCACTCTTCAATCCACTCCAGTCTCACATCTGTCCCTCTTGCTCTTGAAGTCACATCCTAAACTGACCGTGGATACCCATGTCCTCAAATTTAACCAATATTTTTAGCTATCATCTTATTTGGCTGCTCAAAAACACACAACACAATTGCTTCCTCCTTCTAGAAATGCTCTTTTCTTGTTCTGTGTAATAAAAAACTTTACTGATTTTCTAACCGAGCATCTTCTTTCCTCTCTTTAGATAACTTTTCCTCTTCCACTTGACTTAATGTGATCTGGAACTTTTTTCTCCATACTGTCTATATGCCAGTAACTCCAAATCATATCTCTGATCTACACTTAGAGACATATATATTTCATTGTTTACTTGACCCAGCCATTTGATTGTCTCCATGGCATCACAAAATTAGCAGTTTATACTTCTGATAACTGATTTGCTCTAGGAAGGGCATGGAGCTCTGCTTGTTGGGGGCTGATTTAGCTGTGGTAGGCTTCTCAAGTATTTGAAACTGGGTAGTGACAGCATAGATAGCTTGGAAATTCCCTTTTCATTTTTACAGTGTGACCTACCAACAAACAAAATTAGACCAGGATTAGTCAAAGGGGTATTCCATAAATCAGGACACAGTATCACTAAGTTGGACATTATTACCTCATGGTTGTAGGGTTCACCTTGGTCAGGCAGGGGTAGCAGTGTAGCAGCATTAGTGGCATTGAGAATGTTGCAGCATTTAAGATGCAGATTAGATGGTTTCGCAGATGGATTTCAAAGGATGTTAGTCAGCTTGCAGAGAAATGCTGAGTCAATTCAGAAGACTTTGGAAAGTGAGTATGTGGAATTTATAAATAAATATCATTTCATAGGGTTAAAACTTCTGAGGCCTCTACTCAGCTTGCAACTGCAGCGATAGCCTTAAGGCAATTGGGACAGGAAAGAGCAACTGAATCAAGCTGTATGCTGTAATAAGCAGTAGGTTTCTGTGTATTGCCTTCCTGTGAGCATCCCCAGGGCTTGGTTATCTTTTTTGTGCACAAATTAAGGTGAAACAGTATGAACAGTATGAAAAAGCAAAAAGATAGGACACTGAAAGATGAACTCACCAGGTCAGTAGATGCCCAATGTGCTACTGGAGATCAGTGGAGAAATAACTCTAGAAAGAATGAAGAGACAGAGCCAAAGCAAAAACAACACCCAGCTGTGGGTATGACTGGTGATAGAAGCAAAGTCTGACGCTGTAAAGAGCAATATTGCATAGGAACCTGGAAGGTTAGGTCCATGAATCAAGGCAAATTGGACCTGGTCAAGCAAGATATGGCAAGAGTGAATGTCGATATTTTAGGAATCAGCAAACTAAAATGGACTGCAATGGGTGAATTTAACTCAGATGACCATTATATCTATTACTGTGGGCAAGAATCCCTTAGAAGAAATGGAGTAGCCACGAGAGTCAACAGAAGAGTCTGAAATGCAGTACTTGGATGCAACGTCAAAAATGACAGAATGATCTCTGCTCATTTCCAAGGCAAATCGTTCAATATCATGGTAATCCAAGTCTATGCCCCAACCAGTAATGCTGAAGAAGCTGAAGTTGAACAGTTTTATGAAGACCTACAAGATCTTCTAGAACTAACACTCCCAAAAGATGTCCTTTTCATGATAGGGGACTGGAATTCAAAAGTAGGAAGTCAAGAAACACCTGGGGTAACAGGCAAATTTGGCCTTGAAGTACAGAATGAAGCAGGGCAAAGGCTAATAGAGTTTTGCCAAGAGAATGCACTGGTCATAGCAAACACCCTCTTCCCACAAAACAAGAGAAGACTCTACACATGGAAATCACCAGATGGTCAACACTGAAATGAAACTGATTATATTCTTTGCAGCCAAAGATGGAGAAGCTCAGTACAGTCAGGAAAAACAAGACCCAGAGCTGACTGAGGCTCAGGTCATGAACTCCTTATTGTCAAATTCAGACTTAAATTGAAGAAAGTAGGGGAAACCACTAGACCACTCAGGTATGACCTAAATCAAATCCCTTATGATTATACAGTGGAAGTGAGAAATAGATTTAAGGGACTAGATCTGATAGAGTGTCTGATGAACTATGGGCGGAGGTTTGTGACATTGTACAGGAGACAGGGATCAAGACCATCCCCGTGGAAAAGAAAGCAAAAAAGCAAAATGTTTGTCTAAGGAGGCCTTACAAATAGCTGTGAAAAGAAGAGAAGTGAAAAGCAGAGGAGAAAAGGAAAGGTATACCCATTTGAATGCAGAGTTCCATAGAATAGCAAGGAGAGATAAGAAAGCCTTTCTCAGTGATCAGTGCAAAGAAATAGAGGAAAACAATAGAATGGGAAAGACTAGAGATCTCTTCAAGAAAATTAGAGATACCAAGGGAGGATTTCATGCAAAGATGGGCTCAATAAAGCACAGAAATGATATGGACCTAACAGAAGCAGAAGAGATTAAGACGAGGTGGCAAGAATACTCAGAAGAACTGTACAAAAAAGATCTTCATGACCCAGCTAATCATGATGGTGTGATCACTCACCTAGAGCCAGACATCTGGAATGTGAAGTCAAGTGGGCCTTAGGAAGCATCACTATGAACAAAGCCAGTGGAGGTGATGGAATCCCAGCTGAGCCATTTAAAATCCTGAAAGATGATGCTGTGAAAGTGCCACACTCAATATGCCAGCAAGTTTGGAAAACTCAGCAATGGCCACAGGACTGGCAAAGGTCAGTTTTCATTTCAATCCCAAAGAAAGGCAAAGCCAAAGAATGCTCAAACTACCACATGATTGCACTCATCTCACACACTAGTTTGTTCAAAATTCTCCAAGCCAGGCTTCAACAGTATGTGAACCATGAACTTCCAGATGTTCAAGCTGGTTTTGGAAAAGGCAGAGTAACCAGAGATCACATTGCCAACATTTGTTGGATTATTGAAAAAGCAAGAGAGAGAGAGAAAAAAAAGAAAAAGCAAGAGAGTTCCAGAAAAACATCTATTTCTGCCTATTGACTATGCGAAAGCCTTTGACTTTGGTGGATCACAGTAAACTGTGGAAAATTCTGAAAGAGATGGGAATACCAGACCACCTGACCTGCCTCTTGAGAAATCTGTATGCAGGTTAGGAAGCAACAGTTAGAACTGGACATGAAACAACAGACTGATTCCAAATAGGAAAGAAGTACATCAAGGCTGTATATTGTCACCCTGCTTATTTAACCTATATGGAGAGTACATCATGAGAAACGCTGGGCTGGATGAAGCACAAGCTGGAATCAGGATTGCCAGGAGAAATATCAATAACCTCAGATATGCAGATGACACCACCCTTATGGCGGAAAGTGAAGAAGAACTAAAGAGCCTCTTGATGAAAGTGAAAGAGGAGAGTGAAAAAGTTGGCTTAAAGCTCAACATTGAGAAAACTAAGATCATGGGATCTGATCCCATCACTTCATGGCAAATAGATGGGGAAACAGTGGAAACAGTAACAGACTTTTCAGTGGTGGGGGGAGGGGGCATGGTCCAAAATAACTGCAGATGGTGATTGCAGCCATGAAATTAAAAGACGCTTACTCCTTGGAAGAAAAGTTACGACCAACCTAGACAGCATATTATGGAGAAGGCAATGGCACCCCACTCCATTACTCTTGCCTGGGAAATCCCATGGGCGGAGGAGTCTGGTAGGCTGCAGTCCATGGGGTCATGAAGAGTCGGACACGCCTGAGTGACTTCCCCTTCTCTTTTCCCTTTCATGCACTGGAGAAGGAAATGGCAACCCACTCCAATGTTCTTGCCTGGAGAATCCCAGGGACGGGGGAGCCTGGTGGGCTGCCGTCTATGGGGTGGCACAGAGTTGGACACAACTGAAGTGACTTAGCAGCAGCAGCAGACAGCATATTAAAAAGCAGAGATCTTACTTTGCCAACACAGGTTCATCTAGTCAAGGCTATCGGAGAAAGCAATGGCACCCCATTCCAGTACTCTTGCCTGGAAAATCCCATCGATGGAGGAGCCTGGTGGGCTACAGTCCATGGGGTCAGTAAGAGTCGTACACAACTGAGTGATTTCACTCTCACTTTTCACTTTCATGCATTGGAGGAGGAAATGGCAACCCACTCCAGTGTTCTTGCCTTGAGAATCCCAGGGATGGGGGAGCCTGGTGGGCTGCTGTCTATGGGGTTGCACAAAGTCAGACACGACTGAAACGACTTAGCAGAGCAGCAGTGAAGGCTGTGGTTTTTCTGGTAGTCATTATGGATGTTAGAGTTGGAGTATAAAGACAGCTGAATGCTGAAGAATTGATGCTTTTGAACTGTGGTGTTGAAGAAGACTGTTGAAAGTCCCTTGGACTGCAAGGAGATCCAACCAGTCCATCGTAAAGGAAATCAGTCTTAAGTATTCATTGGAAGGACTGATGCTGAAGCTGAAACTCCAATACTTTGGCCACCTGATGCGAAGAACTGAGTCATTGAAAAAGACCCTGATGCTGGGAAAGATTGAAGGTGGGAGGAGAAGGGGACAACAGAGGATGAGATGGTTGGATGGCATTATCAAGTCAATGGACATGAGTCTGAGTAAACTCTGGGAATTGGTGATGGACAGGGAGGCCTGGCGTGCTGCAGTTCTTGGGGTCGCCAAGAGTTGGACACGATGGAGCAACTGAATTGAAATGAACTAAAGTGAAAGGCTTTGAATAGTTGAGTAGCCTTAGGGCAGGTGTTTCTTTTAGTCTTATAAAGGCCTACTCATGTTTATCCTCCCAATGAAGGGGTTCAGGGACTGAAATTTTAGTAAGTTCTTAGAGTAGGGAAGCAGCAGAGAAAGTTAGTAACACAAACTGTACAATAACCAGTTAGGCCTAGGAACCCACAGAGCTGTTGCTTAGTTGAGGGCCTAGGGAATTCTTGGATTAGTTGAATTGTTTTTGGAGATAGCTAGATTCCTTCAGCTTTCAGATTATACCCTAGGTCACATCTAAAAATAATTGCAGTTTTTCCTTAGAGACTTTATGTCCTTTTTCGGCTAACTGTTGCAGTATGGAATAGATGGGCTCCAATAGATGGAGTCCTTTATGGATGCCTTTTTGGTAACTGAGCACCACAAGGGGTCATCTACCTACTGCAGAAGGGTCCATTTCCTGGGGGACTGGAGGGTACTTACATCTTGGTAGAGCTCTTGGGATAAACCAGAAGTGTTTAAGATGAACCCTTGAGGCATAACTGTCCAGTTGTATTGTTGATCGTTGCAAGTAAAGGCAAATACATGTTGGCTATTGGGGTCTACAGGGATGCTGAAAAGGATTGAGTCAAAGTCCATATCAATGAACCATTTTGTGTCTGATGGAACTTGTGATAAAAGGGTATTGGGTTTAGAAAAACTAGGAAATGGTAAATAACTACAATGTTAATAGCTCTCAAGCCCTGGACTAATCCTCATCCCTACTCATTATGTTTCTGAACTGGCAAGATAGTTGTGTTGCAGGGGCTCGCACAGGGAATGATTATTCCCCGGGCAGTTAGGTCTTCTGACATTAGTGTGAGGCCTTAGTTGGCCTCAGGCTTTAATGGGTATTGAGGAAACTTTGGAAGAGGTTTAGTTAGGTCTCTCTGAATTTTTTTAGGTTCTGGACATTTTATTCTTCCAATGTTAGTGTTAGAGGAAGCCAACAGATATTTGGGCACCTCAGGTAAATGAGGACTTTTTTGACAGAATTCTTCCTCTTCTAATCAAAGACAGATTGTAAGAAACATGAAAGATCAGGTTCAGGTTGATGAGAAAATTTGAAGGCAAAAATCTCCATTGAAGGCATTATTTTAATCTTTTTACTATAGAAAGAGTTATAACCTTTTAAATATAGAAACTACCCAATAGATTGGACAATTACTCTTCTTCCAAATGAACAGCATTGATTAGTTAGAACTAAATAACAATATTATCCCCTTAACCTTCATTTTATTTTACTTTCTTTTCCACATTTCCCCTAAGGAATATGATTATTATAATTGCTTACATTTAACTAACAAAAGAAAATAAAAATTTAAAGCTTCTGCAACAAAATAAATCTTCAAAGAGCTGGTAGACTTCTAATGTTTAGTTGTATCTTTAGATGTATATCTAAATTGATATTACTACTGTATATGCTATTCCATTCTCAAAACACATCAGTGATAGCCTTCATACATTGTTTCTTGAGTCGAAAATTAATTTGGACTAACATAAAAATTTCATTGTTCTTGATATGACAAAATTTTTGCAGTCATTTTATACATAAGATTCCATCTACCTCATATACTTTTAATCAGAAACTCAGGAAACAGATACATTCATCTTGAAATCTTGAAACTGAAAACAAGAGTATTTTATGTGCGTAGTGCCAGACCCCACAAGCTGTTCAACAGTTTAAGATAGCCACTGCAAAAAGAAATTCACCTGAGTATTGCTTTCAAGGCATGTTGAGTAGTGATGAAATCAGGCGATTACAGTTTGAATTATTGCCTGGTCAACTAGGAAACCACTGAAGCATAGAACTGTATTGACTAGTGTCTTTCATCACAACATTCTGTTGATAGCAGAGCTCTAAGTCATACTAACAGCTTGTTGGGTAGACCACCTTCACGTTGTTCAAACACCCGACTCTTACATAGAAACTTGCAGGGAGGCTGAGAGAGCACAGAGAGAAAACAGAAGTGAAAGATGAGAAACCGAAACTAGGGTAGGGGAACGTAATAAAAAAGAGAGGAGCGTTAACCTTCTAAAGAACCTCTATTGTTCTAACCCCAGAAAGTCATAAATTCAAAGACTCAACCTGTCCTAGGCCCAAAGGGTCAGGGAAACCAAAATCTTCTTTGGGACACCAGATCCAGTGGGTCAGCCTAAAGTTAGCAAGTAACATGCAAGTAACTGCGATATTCAGCCACCCATCCTTCAACATTAATAGGACACTTAACATCTCTTGTCTCAACAGTGCAGTTGAAAAATGGGGGTTCATTCCCTGGAAGAAACATGAGGATGGTGAGGGGGAGGGGTCAGCTGGGTACAAACAACTTCATTCCCATCAAAGGCAAGGTCTCATTCTCATGTGTGTTCCAAGTAATTCATGGCACAATCCATCTTATACTAAAGTGTGGCTGAAAACTGTCTAAGAAATAATTTACATCCATAGGAGTATTTTCAAAAAAAGTAAATATTTGAAGTTTTAAAATATATCAATCATAAGAAATTATATACTAAATATTAATGACCTTGTGCTATTAACCAGGGGGACTACTTAAGTAATAATCTCTGTGATCTCTAAAAATGGACTACTGTTGTATGACAAATTAAGAATAAAGGAACAGAAATTCTTTCTAGGTCTGTATTCCAACAGAGAGGCTGTGAACCACTAGTGAAGAAAAGATATAGATAAAATAGCAGGTTTAGATATGGTTTAGATACAACTCAAGGTGGGACATTTTTATTAAAAAATCAAGTAAACCTCTGATTAGTAGGAAGATGTTTTTGATCTAGAGGAGATGCTGCATTTATTGCTATATAAGTTTGCAAACATTATAGCATTTATCTATGGGGCTGCTATTTAAAATAGTCGCTAATGAGCAAGGTACAAATGTAGCAGATTGCATCTTCAGTGTTTGCTCTTTTAATGTGAAGACTCTTTCAATACAGTATCAAGGTTCTTAACTGTCATGAAAGCTTTGCCTGACTGTGAACATTAGTGTATCCTAATAGTCATGTCTATGGATGTTTTCCCTCAGTGTCACTGTTGGCTTTTGTCTCATTACAGGAACTTCCACCTCTTAAGCGGTGACAATTCACTGGTTGATACTTGCTGTATCATCAAGCTCTGCTTATTTTCCAGATCATTTCTAAGAATGGGTGTATTTATGGCCTCATCCAGATGATGCTGATTTGTTGTCACAGAGTTATCAAACCCTGGCTTGGTCACTCATTCCTTCAGCAACCTGTTACTATAGCTGCGGTTTCTCTATGTTCTCAGTTCCATGCATCCCATGCAGTGAGCACCATTCCGTCTCTTTCCAGTCCTGTATCCTGCCCCCATGGTCTCCCAGCTCCACTGGTACCTTCCAGTCATTCATCTTACCTTCCTTTTAATATCTTTTGCACTCCTGTGTGCTCACTCCTCTTCCTACTGCTTAAGTTTCACGGTCAGTGATCATGATGACTTCCTTGCCTCCCTCTGGCTTTCTAGATCTTGTACTCACTTGCCAAAATCACAATCTTGGTTAAATTCAGCTCTGCCTACTCCCCACCTACAGCTCTGAAGGTGAATGAAACTAGAGGAAGATACATGGTCACACTGTCTTACTTTTATTTTACTTATTTTTAAACTGAAGTATAGTTGACTTACAAAATTATATTAGTTTCAGGTATACTGCATAGTTATGAAATATTTTTATAGATTGTACTGCATTTAAAGTTATTATGAAATATTGGCTATTCCCGATGCTGTGTAATATAGCCTTACAGCTTATTTCGTAAATAGTACGTTGTACCTCTTAATCCTCTATTCCTATCTTGCCTCTCCCCACTTCCCTTTTAGTAACCACTAGTTTGTTCTCTGTATCTATGAATCTGTTTCTATTTTTGTTATATTCATTCATTTTATTTTTTAAATTCCACTTGTAAGTGGTAACAAATAGTATTTATCTATCTCTGACATTTCACTAAGTATAATATGCTCCAAGTCAATCCTTGTTGTTTGAAATAGCAAAATTTCATCTTTTATGGCCGAATAGTATTCCACTGTGTATACATATACCACATCTTCATCTATTCACTTGACAGTCTTACTGTTTGTTAGGGTCATGATCACAAACCTCAAGTGATCTCCTAGCACCTGGCAATCACACGGTACTTTCCTAGCGTTATTTACTCTTGCACTCTTAGAAGCCTTCTTCCCCTATTAGCACCTTCAACTATGTGTTTTGCTTTCTTTTCTTTTGAATTTTTCACATTGCTGTCTAAAGCCAATTCCTGACTCCTGCATTAGATCCTATTTCCCCTCATTTGTTCAAGGACATTTTCCCAGCAATTTTCTTCTCTTTTTCCTGCCTCATCATTTTTTCCAGCTGGCACACAAGTATGCTATATTTCCTCACCTTAAAAACCTAAATGACAGGCATTCTTCTGATTCCACTTCTTGCATCATTGTTAAACAGCACGTTTTCTTTTTTGTATTGATACCAAATACCATATCTTCTTGGGTTTCATCTAATCTTACTTATCCTTCTTCCTCAGCCTCCTTTGTTGACAGTTCCTCCAGTTTAATTTTAGGGTACACCAGTGCTCAGACCTTGCTTCTCTTCTTTCCCTATGCTCTTCCTACCCTTGATCTCCTCCAGTGCTATGACTTTAAATATCATGGATACACTCTGTGTATGTGCTCAGTTGTGTCCAAGTCTGCAACCCCATGGACCGTCACCCACGAGACTCCTCTGTCCATGGGATTTTCTAGCCAAGAATACTGGAGTGGGTTTCCATTTCCTTCTCCAGGGGAATCTTTCCAACCTAGGGGTCAAATCTGAATCTCTTGCATCTCCTTGGCAGGCGGATTCTTTACAACTGTGCCACCTGGGAAGCACCATGTATACACTGGTGACTCCCAATTATTTATCTCCAATTTGGATATTCTTCTGAACTCCAGACTAATAACATATCATGCTGTACTGACCTTCCTTTTTTGATGTCTAAAATATGTATATTTCAAAATTTTCTTTTTTAAAATTAATTTTTATTTGCATATAGTTGCTTTACAATATTGTGTTAGTTTGTACTGTACAGCAAAGTGAATCAGCTATACACATACATATATCCCCTCTTTTTTGTATTGGATTGATGTCTAATATTAAACTCAACATGTTCAGAACCATTTTTTCTTCCAAAATTTATTTTACCCACAGGCTTTGTCATCTCATTTAATGATAGCTGTGTCCTTTCAGTTGCTGAGGTTAAAAATTTTGGATTCATTTTTGCAACCCTTATTTTTTCCCATTTTCTATCCAGTCTTCTAGACTGGAAGGTCTATATCCTATTGGGTCTATGTTTAAACTGCACCTAGAATCTGACTGCTTCTTACCTCCTCCACTGTTACAGTCTTGGCCTGAGCTACAGTCCTCTTCACATGGGGGATGCAGACGCCTCCTAACTGGTCTTCCTGCTTTTCCCCTTTCCCCCACTTTCTAGTTGCTCTGTTGTCATTCCAGCAGCTAGAGTGATGCTCTGAAAATCTGTCTCCGCTTGGATCACTTCTGTGTTCAAAACCTTATAACTCATCCCCATTTTACTCAGTCAGAGCCAAGGTTCTTACAGGCTCTGTATTATATGCTCCCTGTTTCTACATGTTCATTTTAACTTCTTATTCATCTACTCATTTTCACTCTGTTTCAGCAACATCCTAGCCCTTTGTGTCAGGTTGAAACTGTATCTGCTTGAAACAGTCTTCTTCCAATTGTCAGCATTAAGATTCCCTCACATCCCCTTGGCCTTTGCTGAGTGTCACTTTCTCAAGGAGACCATCACTGCTCTCTCGGTGTAATATCACATCCTGACCTCCTGCCCCAACACTATGGGTTCCCTTCTTAACCTCTTCTCTATGATTTTTTTCTATAGATGTTCATTAGTTTTTTTTTAACATCTTAGATAACTTACTGATGTATCATTTCCATTAAATATCTTCCTTTCTCCTTTTGGAATGTAAGCTCCAGGCAGACACAGATCTTTGTTCATATGTATAACTGAAGCATCTAGAACAGTCTCTGTTATTTAGTTGGTGTTCAGTACTTTTTTTTTGAATGAAAAAATATGAATGTAATTTTGCATTATGTTCAGTCTGTTTTTAAAAATTACATGTGCTTTTTGATTGATGCGTTCAAGATAGAATAGAAAATGTTCATGTAAATACTCACTTTCCCCGCATTTATTTTCCTTCCACAACTTCTCAGAGACGTCTTATTCCTTACCAGAATGTTAGACTTTGGTTTTGGGTGTTGTGCTGCCATCTAATGAGGTGAATATAAATTACATAAATTTTCTTTTCTTCCACCATTGCAGTGACTTTTTCTTCAGGAATGCCTCCTTACCTTCCTAGAGTCACAAAGACTTGAGAGGAATATTAACTAGTAGATTTTGATCCAGATTCTTGGATGCATGCAAGTAGAAGCATGGAAGCCACTCTCTTGAAGTCTTAGAGCGTCCGATGTACAAAGCCAATGCAGAGTAAAAGATTATATCAATTACAAATGCATTATCTTTACTTCAAATAACGTTTGCACTGGAAAATGAAACAGATCATTTTATGTATTTACAAAATATATCTCTGGTTTGACCATGTACTGACCTGTAACAATGGGGGAGTTTCTTTCCTATAAAATGGAGCCCAAAGGGAAAACTTGCGAGAGACTTGGGAAAGTGAAAGAAAGGACTGTGTTTTTTCCTTTATGCCTGGGTCTCAAAAATAGCTTACCGGAGCTAGAGTTTTAGAGGTAGTGGACTACAATAGATTTCATTCAGAAGCCAACTCTGCAGGACATATTTCACAGGACTATGGACATGGTTCAGCTTTAAGGACCTTGTAACAAAGGGAAATGTTAAGGCCTGGAAGCCTGTTTGATGATCTTGACTGATTATGGAGCAGTATTCGGAGAGAAGTAAATAAGCCTCCTCTCCCCCGACAACTTAAAATATATAAAATTGATCACAGTGGCTCCAATATATATCATTTTATGCCTTCTGTACATGTTTAAAGGTTTCCCAAGGACTGGAAAGTTATACATACTGTATTGGCAGTCTACTCCACAGCCTACAGCTAATATATTTTTCTTCTCCTAGGAAGTTGTTTCTCTACCATGTTCTTTTTTGGTCAAGACTTAATTTTGAGGTATAGTTGATGTATAATATTGTGTTAATTTCAGGTGTATAACCCAGTGATGGAGTATTTTTGTGGAGTATACTCCATTATAGGTTATTACAAGATAATGGCTAGATAATTTCCCATGCTGTGCAATGTATCCTTGTTGCTCATCTGTTTTATACATAGTTCTTTGTATCTGTTAAACCCATACCCCTGATTTTCCTCTTTTCTTCTATCCTGCCTTTGGTAATCACAAGTTGTTTTCTATCTGTGAGTCTATTTCTGTTTTGTGTATACATTTGTTTGTATTATTTTTTAGATTTCACATATAATTGATATAGTATTTGTCTTTGACTTGTTTTGTTAGGCATAAGATCCACATTACTGCAAATGGCAGTATTTCATTCTTTTTTCATGGATGAGTAATATCCCATTATATGTATATATATCACATCTTCTTAATCCAGTCTTCAGTTGATGGACATTTTGGTTGCTTCCATGACTTGGCTATTGTAAATAGTGCTTCTATGAACATTGGGGTGCATGAATATTTTTGAATTAATGTTTTTGTTTTTTCCAGATATTATACTCAGTAGTGGGATTGCTGGATCATATGGCAGTTCTATATTTAGTTTTTTGAGGAACCTCCATGCTTTTCCATGGAGAAGGCAATGGCAGCCCACTCCAGTACTCTTGCCTGGAAAATCTCATGGACGGAGGAGCCTGGTAGGCTGCAGTCCCTGGGGTTGTTAAGAGTCGGACACACCTGAGCGACTTCACTTTCACTTTTCACTTTCATGCATTGGAGAAGGAAATGGCAACCCACTCCAGTGTTCTTGCCTGGAGAATCCCAAGGATGGGGGAGCCTGGTGGGCTGCTGTCTATGGGGTTGCACAGAGTTGGACGCGACTGAGGTGACTTTAGCAGCAGCAGCAGCAGCAGCAGCAGCAGCAGCAGCAGCAGCATGTTTTACCATAGGGGCTGTGCCAATTTACATTCCTACCAACTATTAAGGGTTCCCTTTTCTCCACATCCTCTCCAACACTTGTTATTAGTAGACTTTTTAACGAAGGCCATTCTGACAAGGGTAAGGTGATATCTCATTGTTTTTATTTGCATTTCTCTAATAATTAGTGATATTGAGCATCTTTTCATATGCCTGTTAGCCATCTGTATGTTCATCTACCTTGTTCTTTATGATAACTATGAGTTTCTTTTTAGTTTTTTTTTAAACTTAAACTATGTATATGTGGAACACATATCTTGAATTTCCGCCTTTTTAAGACCTATGATCTTAAAATGTCACCTTTATTTTATAGACCACAAGGCTATGTTGTTACTTTCATTCTGTTAATATTTAGTGTTAATGAAGTCTCTTGGCTTGTTTATTCTTAAAAATTAGTTTAACAGGAATATCTCTAAACTTAAGTGCTTGACAGTTTGAATGGTATAAGATACAAAGTAGAAAATTGACATCTTCATTAAAATTCTATGCAAAACTTATACCAGAATGAGTCCTTAAATGAAATTTATTAAATTCATTCTCTTCCAAATATTTTATCAAGTATCTAGGAATGAATTTACTAAGAATAGTCTGTATATAATTCCAAATATTTTGACATTTTGATTGGTAACTCTCATAGTAGGACAAAGCCTATGGATTCTCTGTATCACTACTTCAACTACAGAACCATGAGGCTGAATTTGTTCTGTTATCTTCCTTCTCCTCTAGAAGTCATTTTCTTTACTTAAATACTTGAAGCTTGATTCACTTCTCATCCTCCATTATTCTTCTCCTGTCTCATGCCTGGAGTTTGAACTTGAGAATTATAATAATTTGCAGTGTCATATGAATAGAGGGGAGCACTGCTAAAAGTGATTCAGAAGTCTTGACTGTGCTTATAGAAACTGAGTTGAGTTTCATACTATTGTTAGTCCTGATTTTGTATTGTAAATGAAATACTAATTTATTTAAATAATTTTATATAAAAAAGTTCCAGACCACTTAATTTTTCTCTTCTCAGAGCAGTGACAATCTACTGGTAGCTTTTTGGAGGCTCATGGATTTCTCTTTATGGGAAAGTGTGAGTTGTGTACTATATTATTTTCTTAATGTAATTAATGTGCAAGGCAAAGTGGAAACTTAAGTTGTAAATGATTATTTCATGATCTTTTGCTTTTAGAATCTTGTTTTCTTCAAATTATGTGAAGTTCACATAGCCTATTTTCCTTTTTTGTTTTATCACCAACACATATTTTAGAGCATAGATATCTCTCAACAAGTAGAAGCCAACTCTAGAGGTTTTCAAGTATCCCTTCCCTGTTCAACTCTTCTGTTCATTTTCCCCCAAATAATGTATGTGTTTAGTATTTAACCTTCCTGATAGGGGAGAACCATCTCTGGTCAAGGATATGAGTGAGTGCAAGCTCCTACCAGAAGATGGAAAGCAAGGGCTGGACAGAAAGATCACTGGGTCTTTGTCTCATTTCCACAAATAAGTAAAGAGGGTTGAGTATGTGAACTATTTCTCAGAGCATGGACGAGGAAGAGCTGCCACAGTGAAGAATTTGCTCATCCTTGTGAACCTGAGTGGGATTAATCCTCATTGTGGGATATGGTTTAAAGGCTAGATTTCAGAGGGGAAGTCTAAGTGAATGAATAACCCGTATGTTTAATAAAGAAATAGACTAGTATATAAATGGTCACCAATAACTGCAGTTAGTTTTGTGCAGTGCATATTCACAATGTAGAATAAAGGCAGTGGCCAATAACCAAGGGGTAGGGAACACTTTAGGAACCATTCAAAAGATTTCCTTGGTAGTGCTGTAAATGCTAAGGTCTTGTGGAAAAATCTCTCTTTTCCTTTGCTTGACTTAAAAATGTAACTTCCTTCCTAAACCTAATCCCCAACCCTGTGCATTTCTTTCACAGCATTTAGCATAGGATGGACTTTTTTGCATGTGATTATTTGGGGATGTGTGTGTCTCCCCCAGGAGGCTGTAAGCTCCGCAGGCTGGAACAAGTTCACTTTTGCTCATTATTGCATCTTCATTGCCTGTCACAGCACCTAACACATAGGTATTCAGTAAATGTTGAATAAGCAAAATTGACAATGTATATATCTATTTGTGCCAGATGATGGTTTCATGTAACTACCCATGTCTGAATTCTAGTAATGAACACAGCTTGGGTTCAAATCAGATCTCTCTCATCCTATACCCCATGTCCGAAAATACGGAGATGTGAAGTCACAAGGGTTTGAACACATTTGAAGTGAACTAATGGAGTATGTCTTTGCTCATAATAATTTAGAACAATAGAGAGAAGCCTTCCCATAAGAATATGACTACCCTGGTAGTGGCAGCAAACTAGCAAGAACCTACTGGTCAAGCAGAACTGGTCTGCCTGACCAGTAGGTTAAGACTGGTCCGTCTATGCTATTTATTGAATATAGTGACCAAGAACAAGTGACTTAACTCCCAATGACTTCACTTTCTTCATCTGAAAGCTGAGAGGGCTGAACTAGATAGTATACAGTTTCTTCCTTTGTGTGCCACGTTCCTTTCAATAACCATGGACACATAGATTTGAGGTTTTTCTGGCAGGAATGGAATGACAACTAGAGGTAATGGCTATTTTACAGACCTTGACACTCAGTAACAATTTTAAAGTTAGGAAACATGAGATTTTAGGGAACTCATGACAAAAGAATAGATAGAATGAACAACAGACACCCTCTGCCATAGGGATAATCCACTTAGGATATTTCAGCTTTCAATATTGCTAGTGCATTATTGAACTTTTTCCTCTGCTTTCCATGCTGTGAACAGTGGTTGTCTTTTTCCATTTTTAGAATCACTCTGTATAGATTCAAAGTCTAAGAAGTAACCAGTCAGCCAGGGTCACGTCCCTTGCTCATACCCTGGCTACCTGAACTCTCTCCCCTTGTCTTTCCATAGAAAGAACCAAGATCTTGCTTCCTTTCTCGTCTAGCTGATCAGTTTCCAGGGAGGCAAAACGACAAACCTCTGCCATATTATACTTGTGACAAAATAACAATCGACTGAATTCTTTAATCTTAAAATTCTGAGGCTGAATGTTACAGCTTTGTGGCATGGATCAGAGTTAGAAAATATGTCTTAGGCAGAACTAGGGGATGGATGGTGCCAACCTTTGTTCCTGTGCATCACAGGACACCCGCTGCTCTGAAAGCTGCTCCGGATTTTCTAGAGGGTCAGAGGAGGCTGTTCCTTTCTAAGACGGGCAGCGTCCCAGAGACCACAGTCATTGTGGACAATCATTTGTTTCCTATGCCTGTGCTTCTTCCACTGTCTTACTGCCTTGAAGCTATGAAATCTGATTATTGCTCTGATGGTAAAAATTTATCCCTCTGAAAGTGTGCCATGGCTACTTTTGTTTTAAATGAGAGTCTTAAGGAATTCTTGGTTAATGGGGGATATATAAAGCTTCCATAATGGCTTCATCTTACTTAAGGAAATAATCTGACATGTTTCCAGCATCCTTTTGTATGTGATTAACCCCCCTCTAATCTGCTGACCTTCTTAGTCCTGATCCCCAAGGTTTCATTTATACCTTCTGTTTTATTTAAGCTTTGTAATTTCTTGTATGTTCATACAAAGTTATTATGAATCCTTTGTGGACAATATATAGTAATTTACCTATTCAACAAAGAACTAAACTCAGTATTCTAAGTGCTGAGTATACAGTTGATGAACAAGATTCAGTTCCTGTTCTTGAGTATCATAAACACTCTGAGGCAAATATACATGTAAAAAATTATAGTACAGTAGTATGAGGCAGGTATTTACACGTCTCCACAGTGTCCTGGGGAGCAGGTTGGATGGGCACCCAGCCTCTCAGTGGGCAAGGGGAGAAAGGGTTATGAAAAGTTTTTCAGGCAAGTTGACAGTTGACCTGAAATCAAGAGGACAGAAAATATTTTTTTAATAGGATAAGCATGATAATGGCATTTTGGAAAGTGGAAATAGTATTTTCAAAGTGATCTTGGCATAACTGGTGAGCAGAAGGTAGTTTGTTAATGACTGGTGTATAGTTACAGTTATTATTGATGAGGTAGAATTTTTGGTGTGGCAGTGCAATGATCATATTTGAGCTCGAGGCAGATCACTTTGGTGGCAGTCACTGTGGAAGATGACAGAGAGGAAGTGGTACTCAGGCATATGCTTGTGCATAGGTGTGTGTCTGAATGTGTGCTCTCAGAGAGGAACAGGGGAGCAAATGGCAGTGGAAGGTGGCACAGTACTGTCCCCTTTCTGGCTTTAAATTCTAGTGCAGAGGTGTGTATGGGTGTGTGTGTACACCTGCATGTGTAAAGGGAAATACCATAAAAAAAGTTATACCAAGGGAACCTGAATAAGACTGACTGAGAAAAGGCACTAAATATATAAATGGGCAGGTATACCTGAGTAAATTGATGAGTATTAAATTTTGAATTAAATAAAAGGCTTTTGTGTTTATGTAAATTCACATGGCACATACATTTCCTCAGTTAGGGCTCTGTTTGCAAGCTTGAACCATCTAGCATTGCTAATATGTGCATGCATATGCCACTTGGTAGCACATTTGCTGGTTCACACACAAAAATACAGTGTGGATCTCAGAGCCATCTGTCATATGCTCAGCTGGATAGTGTTAGAAAATGAGCAGCTCTTTGAGGCAGTTAAAGAATGAGATACTGAAATAATATAGAATCATATTCTGAAGATTAGGAAGGATTTAGAATTGTTTAGTTTTCTTGTTAATGACCACTTTATTTTTAAACCTCACTCATTGCTGAGTATGTGATCAAAGACAAAATGTAAGGAGAGCAAGCAAATATTCCTTCTTGTATCCCTTTCTGCTTTTTTTCTCTCTTTCTGTCATGTGTTTGCTGTCTGCCAGGCTCTGTGCTTCATGCTGGGGCACCAGGGAGACCAAGACACAGATCCTGACCTCATGGAATTCAATTTCTCTAAGAGGAAGCAGACAGGACAAGAACTAATTATAATGCAATGTAATAAGTACTCTAATAATAGAATGAGACAAGATTTGGGAGACTGGAGAAAAGAGCAATTAATTATTGCTGCCCAGCAGGATTGGAGAAACCTTCACAGGAGAAGTGACACCTGACCTGGCTGTTGAAGGATGGACAAGATTTTGCCTCGTTAGGAGATTCATCAACAGGGAATTTCTGACTTCAGGCAGAATACACTTCCTTACCATTCAAAAAGAGCCTCCTGAGTCTGTGTTAAGCAACTCGAGAACTTGAGGACATACGTTAATGCTGAAACAGCAGATTGAATAAATTAAAAAATTGGATTAAAAGCTTGGACCAAAGTTGGAGCATGATGGTGATATAGGGAAGGAAAAGAGAAATACTATTTGCTGTTTGCTATACTTGATCAAGTGCTTTGATATAGTTGTTCTCAATCCCCAAATCAGTAGAGTAGGTATGAGTGCTTTAAGAAAAATGCTCAAGGTCACTCAATAGCCAGTATTTGAATTTGCATCCTTCTGACTGTGAAAGCCAATGTGATTTTCACTGTGCACTCTTGGGTTTATGCACCTGTGTTAAGTATAAAATGTACATATACACAAATACAGAGCGTTGTAAACAAATAAAAATACATACAGCTAAATATATCTACACACATGTATATATCTTATTTATGCTCTTTCTAAAAAAATACTGATTTATTTATTTAGCTGCTTCAGGTCTTAGTTGCTTTCATGTGGCATGTGGGATCTTTAGTTGTGGCATGTGAACTCTTAGTTCTAGCGTGTGGGATCTAGTTCCCTGACCAGGGATTGAACCTGGGCCCCTGCTTTGGAAGCATGGAGTCTTAGCCACTGGACCACCAGGGAAGTCCCTATTTGTGGTCTTTACCATGGTAAGCAACTATTTTGTAGGAATATTTTTGTCCCCTAGTGATTTGGAAATAAAATATACTTTTCAAGATAGATGCTTTATTAGGGAGTAACTTTGGGAAATTTATATGAATGGAAATTATCAGGCCTAATCCTGGCTTGAGCTGTGCTCTTTTGCTTTGTTTTGGTACAAAATACCAGCAGCACAGCCTGTGGCAGGACTCAGCCCATTGCTGAATCTTTTCAATGAGAAGCTTTCAGCACATCATTTACTGTTTACTAACACTTGCAAGTGTTAAAATCTTTCATGTCCACAGGTTGGGGATCTGGCTGTTGAGTCACTGGGAGCATTTTGTTGACTTCATGGGGTTTTTACAAAGGAGATCAAAGGGATGCATTATGTTTCAATACATAACTTTATAGGACAGATGGAATCCACCTTGAAAGACCCATGACACTTAAGGCCAGATTATCAAAAGTTTTAGACACTAAAACCTATTAGCTTGCTCCAACCTTATCCTCACACTGTCAGCACTTTTTAGCTTCATTTATAGGTAGTGGACAGTCCAATTTGAATTTTAACTACTGCCAAAGTTCAAGCGTAGGTTAGAAGGATGGCCACTGAAATATGGGCTCTTCTAATGATACTCTGGTCTGGTATGTAGACTTGTTCTCTTGAATGGTGATATCACACAAAGGGCTAAATCACTTTATTTGAATAAATTTTCGGAAGAATTCTGGAGCTTGGTATTTGGCTAGGTGGCAGCTTCCCAAGTCTGTCGTATCTCTGATGAGAAAAGAGCATGAAAGGAAGTTGTTTGTTCTTTCATCTTTCAGAAACTCCAAAAGGATTCTGCTCCTGCTCAAATTTAATGTTGGACATACATATAACCTTTGAGTTTCCCCCCTCAAGCCTTGAAACAAACTGCAGTGTCACAAATGAGGATGGTGCACTCAAGTATCCTGATTTTTTTTTATCTGTGAAAAGACATAATTTTTGTGCATCCAAACCATTAATGATTAAATCTCATAAAGAATCTTCTTTTGTAAAAACAATGCGTATGTATAGTAATGTAAAATGATTATTTTGCAAGTTAAGAGATATCTTGCTATTTAATGAAATAGGCATTTAACCCAGTGTCTGAAAATATTTTTAAATGTAATTGTGTCATAATTACTTTAACATATACAACATTCCAATTCTTTCCCACATATACTGCTATTTTAAGTCATACTGCAAAGTGAAATCTTTTGGATTTTCTATAAACTCTTCAAGTTTCACAATTAAAAAAATTATTTTTCTGTTACCTTATTTTTTATTTTCATTTTTTAAATATTTTGGCCGTTCTATGAGGCATGTGGGATCTTAGTTCCCTGAACAGGGATGAAAACTGTGTCCTCTGTGCTGGCAGCATGGTATTTTAACCACTGGACCTCCAGGGAAGTCCCTCTAATACTTTAACATAATAAACATTTTCCCAAACAGATGCTATCTTTGTTCATTTCTTAGTGACTCATCTATTTTTCAACAAAGTTAGATTAAAACAATTGTCTACTGTTTTTTAAATACTATGAATATGCATAGCACTAAATTGATTAGGCATGCAAAGGTTTAAGGTCTATAAATGACATGTCTAGTATTTGTGAAAAAACTTTGTTTTTCAGAAAGAATTTTTTAGTAATACACATATGCTGTGTTTAGACTTGATAAATTTTCTAGTAATAAAAAATTGATTTTATTTCATACATACTATGAAATGTCGTAAGTTTCCTTTAAATAGTTATCTATCTTTTGGTGTTTTTAGAAATCTGCTCCCCTCCCCATTTCTTTTAGGAGCAGTTACGAATATTTTTTTCTGTGAGTATACTTTCTTTCCAAGCGTATTGCCAGATATATTCTATAATTAAGCATTCAACCTCGTCATAGAGAACACTTTTGTTTGCCCGCTCTCCTGCCCTTTGAAGAGCATGCTTTAGTGCTTCTGTCTTGCAGGGACCCACCAAGAGCCGCAGAGGCTAAAGGTACCCACCCATCCAGCAGGTGTGGAGGTAGGGTAAGGCTCTGTCTCCTTTGTTGGCGGCTCTGAAAGCGCAGGTGTTGAACATCAGCATCATCATTCCGTTTGATAGTTGGGCTTTTGTGTGTGTCAGGTGGGACATTTACACTAAATCTGAAGGGAAAAAACCTCTCATAACTTTGTTGTCTTGTCTGAGAAGCATAAAACAGATTTTTTTTTTTCCATTGGTTTTAAAGCTGCAAAGATTGGAGTGGCTTTACCTGTCAAGCTTACAAGTAGAAGTCTTGTTTTAACTTGACCATAAAAACAGATACAGTTTATTCCTTATCTAAAAAAATAAACATTAAACAGTTCTAAGCAGAGCACTAGATATTTCCAGCATTTAACTAAGAGTTCTCGGGCAAAGAGATTGCTTTGCCCACATTGGAAAGTATACCACCTCTAAGATACTTCTATTTGTTTGGAATCTTTGGGTTTAAACTTATAATTGTACTTTGTTTTCTATCACACTATCTGTCGACTTAAATTAAGACATATGCGGCACTAGGTCAGAGGAACTGGAGAAAATCTCCCTTAAAAACAAAGAAATTATCTGTAGCATCTCTTGGTCGCCTCTGCTCCAATCCACCTGTCACTTCTGCTCCATGATTCATTCTGATAATGGTAACCAGCTGTCGATGTCAGAACCTATTACTGCTAAAGTTCAGTCCAGTCTCTTTTGTTCTTTCCAAAATTGCCAAAACGGTATAATAGTGGTTTTTATGTTCTTTATCCCCAAATATGTTATTGTCCCTCTGCAACCCAAGTGGAAAAGTACATGTATTATGCTCTGAATTTCCTTCACGTCTGAACATGTTGCAAGTGGAAAAATAATTCTTACATTTGCATCACATGGAAAAGTATCAGGAAGGTGGCCAGGGCTCCATAGTATCAACATGTGACAACACTGACTTTTGTAAATATCTTAGTATCATGTGCTCCCTTTTAAAAAAATTATTGAACATTTTTGTTCTTATCACCCAAGAGGCTGTGTGACTCAAGGAATGTCAAAAATTTGGTAAACTTAACAAACATGTCTCTCTAATTATTATCTTATAAGTCACAGAAATTGGTAGTAAGGTGAAGCCATTTTATTAAAGAATTTTAGGGACTTCCCGGGTGGTCCAGTGGTTAAGACTCTGTGCTCCCAATGCAGGGGGTTCAGGTTCGATCCCCGTTTGGGGAGCTAAGATCCTACATGCTGCATAGTGCTGCCAAAGTAAGAGGGAATTTTAAAATAGCCTTTACATGTTTTTGATGTTAAGCCTTGGTTAGAGTACAAATTAAATGTTGAATATTCTAATAAGTTTTTCATTGAAAGATTGAATAACCACATGCATTATAATAATGATAACAGCTACTATTTATTTTTGGCCTATTTTATGTCAAGTAGCCTCTTTAATCTTTATACCAATGATTATTCAAAGTATGAGAAAACTGAGACTAGGAAAATTTTAAGTAACTTGCAGTCACCCAGCTAGTAAATGACAGCTGAAGTTCAGACCTGGAGCCAGCTTATTCCCAAACACTGTCTTTTTTTTAGCTTCTCATTGAAACAACAAAAAAAAGTCTGTATCTGAAGAAAGAATTGTATAATATCATATTGGAGTTAATTGCATTTTAAGGTTATAGTGCATTCATGAACAAAATCTTCCTTGATTTACTGTATTACCAAAAGATTACACACACACACACACACACACACACACACACACGCTTTGAGAGTTTAATAGGAAAACTGAAGTGATGATATTATATATCCACATTTCCTATGTGCTTGACATGAATTGTCTTATTGTTACAACCTCATGGAGTAGATACTATTATTTTGATTCCTGTTTTACACAGATAAATACATTGAAGCCTAAGAAATCTAGTAAGCAAACAGAAAAGCTGGATTTTGAACTTAGGCTGCTCCAGTTCCAGGAGCTAGGCAATACTGCGTGCTTGACTTACTCTGGAGGTCCTTTTTTACCGTTTTTATCCTTTATCTAAAGGATCCACAGGATTTGAGGTTAGAAACGGATACTGTGCCCAGGATATTCTCTAAAAATTGCGTGCATATGTTTAATGAAATCTAATATGAGGTTCTTTTCCTTGTGATTTTCCACTGTCTCCCAAAATTGTACAAAAAAGAAAAGAGCAGCTAATGAAGAATTCTAGTTACTGACGTTTTACTCTATCTTGAGTCTTAACATTAACAAAAGGGAATATTGGAAAAACACAAAAGGCAGGAAGGTTACTTGGCAACGTTGAGCACAGCCCTTGCTCCAGAGTCAGTTGGCTTTGGTGAGAACCATGTGTACAAATTTGGTCCGAATTTGGCTGGATGAAAAACTGTCGTTCTTTCTACTCTCTGTGGAAATGTGACTATGTGTAGAACTTTCTTGTGAATTTTGTGGTTATTTTATTTTCACCATTCTTCAGAGTGTTTTTACTCTGCCTTTTTAGTGGATAGAAGAGCTCAGAGAAAACATACCTAATTCACAGGTGTATTGAGGCACTTAAATGAGTTAACACATCGTTTGGAACTTTGTTTCCTAATGAAACTTACTCTAAACACTGAATGACTTTTCCATTTTGATTTTGTATTTTTTTACAGTATGGCTATCAGCTCTATTATAATAGGTCAATGAATTAACATAAATGTTTTTAAGACAGTAATTCAGTCAAGGTTCAGTCAAGACATTTACCTTCTAAATCCAGGTCACCCTGTTAAGCATTTCTTTCATATCTTAAAAACTGCCCTTTGCGGACCCAGCTTATTGTAGCTATTTAGCCAGGTTTTAGTCTTGGTTATATAGTTCATATGCAAACTCACATTAGTTAATTAGTTATATCAGTAAAGTAAAAGAATGCTAAGCCCTTAGTGCGTTTTATCACTGTAGTTGCTAAATTAAGCCTAATGTGAGTGTCTACAAGCATATTTGCATGTTTCCCCACTTGAATGTGTAATATTTTTATATGATTAAAAAAATCCATAGTTCTTTTTTTGCACACAAGTAAACCTTAAAGAAAATTATGTGCTCTTAAGGTTTTGTGGCAGTTGGTTGAATTTTGAGTTTTTAAAATAATTTCTTTATTCTCTTAGATTGTTCTTCAGTATTCCTTCTGGAAATATCATTATTTGTTCTATTCTCAGTTGCTCTAGAATACTTGAAGTAAATGTAACATGTTAACCCAAAGTACATTGTTTCATAGTAAATAAGTTATGACACCACCCTTATGGCAGAAAGTGAAGAACTAAAGAGCCTCTGGATGAAAGTGAAGGAGGAGAGTGAAAAAGCTGACTTAAAACTCAACATTTAAAACACTAAGATCATGGCATTTTGGCCCATCACTTCATGGAAAATAGATGGGGAAACAATGGAAACAGTTTTTTCCCATTGTTTACAAATAAAACAGACTTTATTTTCTTGGGCTCCAAAATCACTGCAGATGTTGACTGCAGCCATGAAATTAAAAGACGCTTGCTGCTTGGAAGAAAATCTGTGACCAATCTCGACAGCATATTAAAAAGCAGAGACATTACTTTGCTGACAGAGGTCCATCTAGTCAAAGTTACGTTTTTTCCAGTAGTCATGTATGGATGTGAGAGTTGCACCATAAAGAAGGCTGAGCACTGAAGAATTGATGCTTTAAACTGCGATGTTGGAGAAGACTCTTGAGAGTCCCTTGGACTGCAAGGAGATCCAACTAGTCCATCCTAAAGGAAATCAGTCCTGAATATTCATTGGAAGGAATGATGCTGAAGCTGAAACTCCGATACTTTGGCCACCTGAGGCGAAGAACCGACTCGTTTGAAAAGACTCTGATGCTGCAAGATTGAAGGCAGGAGGAGAAAGGGATGACAGAGGATGAGGTGGTTGAATGGCGTCACCAACTTAATGGACATGAATTTAAGCAAACTCTGGGAGGTGATGATGGACAGAGTAGCCTGGTGTGCTGCAGTCTCTGGGCTGCAGAGTTGGACACGATTGAGTGACTGAACTGAACTGATAACATTATATATAAAGTAGAAATACTGCCAGGTACTCTGTAGCCATTGTTAAGGACTAGACTAGGTGTAGTAAACAGATATTTTTATATTTATAATTTCTTTACTTGACTTAAGATCCGAATAGGTTTAAAACACTGTGATTGTTACAGCTCTTAGGTCTATTTTAATCTCCGATTCTTCTTCCACCCTTTGCAATATATTTTTTTCAGCATTATGAACAACATCATGTGAGTTTAAGATGTACAATGTGTCAATATGATGCCCTTATATGTTGCAAAATGATTACTGCCATAGCTTTAGCTAACACCTCCATTACATCACATAATAACTCTTTCTTTCTTTGTGGTGAGAACACTTAAGGTCTATGCTCTTAGCAACTTTCAAGTATATAATTCAGCATTCTTAACTATAATCACCACATTGTACATTAGATTCCCAGAACTCATTCGTTCTGTATCTGGAAGTTTGTACTTTTTGACAAACATCTCCCCATTTCCAGATCCTATTAACTGAGCATCTTTAAATATATAGGCATCTTCTTTACTTCTCCCAAGAAATATAGTCTCTCTAATTTTTCTTGAAATAAACTGCTTTCATTCAACAATTATCTTCCCACATTTGAAAAGGAAACTTAGGTATGAGATATCATATATTTTGTTCTTCTAAATCTGTAACATGGGAATAATAGCACAAGCACAATGATAAAAGGCAACGGACACAGTTTCATAATAGAAAGTACTAGGTATGGGGCTATCACATTAGAGAGTCTAATGACCTTGAACATGCAGCTTCAGCTGACTCCATTCTAATAATTATTTCTGTTACAGGAGAAGCCAGTAACATGCATTTTTATATGAATTCTTCCAACTTATAAAGATTGGCAATGAAATGATTTTTTAAAAAAACAAAACATGATACCTGCTTGAAAGAATTAAAGCTCAAGATCTACAGGCCTGCATTTTATGGTAACTGGCCCTGTTTTTCTCTTCACTTAAGTCACCCAGAGAAATGATAGATTTCCCATCAACCCAAAATGTAATATTTCCCTCCTCTCCAAATGTTTCTGTTTCTCAGCATTATCAATGATATTTTTGTTATTCTTCTTTTAATAGAAATATTAGTGTGTAAGCATCTAGGTTAGCTATTTTGATGCTTCTCTGGGTCAAAAATTTTAGAAACAGTTTATTCCATTTTCCTCATTTTATAAATAAGAAAAATGAGGCAGAGGAACACTTGTGCTTTTCTGCACCTTAGGTTTTATTATTTGTCCAGTACCATTCTTTCTGGAGGATATTGTACAAAGTAAATTTCAATTTTGTTCACTAGACTTGTATTGCAGTATTCTCAGAATATAGTTTCTTAAAAAAGTTATCTGGTTTATTTACTTAGAATTGCTATTTCAGGTATTGTCTTTGTTGGTGCTCCATCACTAAAGCATGTCTGACTGTTTGTGACCCCATGGACTACAGCACACCAGACTCCCACTGTCTCCCTTAGTTTGCTCAAACTCATGTCTATTGAGTCAGTGATGCCATTGAACCATCTCATCCTCTCTCACCCCTTTTTCCTCCTGTCCTCAATCCTTCCCAGCATCAGGGTATTTTCCAGTGAGTCAGCTCTTCACATCAGGTGGCCAAGGTATTAGAGCTTCAGCATCAGTCCTTCCAATGAATAGTCAGGATTGATTTTCTTTAGGATTGACTGGTTTATCTCCTTGCTGTCCAAGAGACTCTCAAGAGTCTTCTCCAGCACTACAGTTTGAAAGCATCAATAAAGTAGATATTTTCTACTTTATCCTTTAATATTCTGTTTGTGAGAATCCTCCAAGGAGAAACTTTTGTTGGATCTTGATGTAAGGAAAGTGTTGCTTTTCTGATAACACCAAGGTATCCAGTCTTATGATCAGTTTGGCATCTGTTGGCCACCAGAAAAATCAGGGCAAAATTAACAACTGACATTTAGGAACTGACTTTAAGGACCTTAATGCCTACCTTTTTTTGCTTAATATTTCTCTCTCTCTCTTTTTTAAGCTCTAGAGCTTCTTGGTCTTTTTTATTTTATAGCTATTTATTTTTATTATATAATGTATATTTCTGTAAGATGCACAAAATATTTTTCAAAGTTATCTGGTGTATAAATATATATATATGTATATAAATATATATATGTATATATATATAACCTATATTTATAAATATATACATATATTTATAAATCTGCATATATGTATATCTATACACACACATATATACATTTATATAATAAACAACTCTTCAGAGTAGGTTATGTATTTCACAATTATCTAGTAATTTTAGCAATTATAATTTTTAAAGTAATAAGAAAAAATAAGCATTTAATCTGTTTTTTAAGTGAATTTGTTTCTTTAACATGTTTATTGTGCAAAGGAGGAATGATTAACCAAGCACATTCTCATTATTTAAGGCCAGATTACTATTTTGGGGGGCAGCTCATAAAAATTCCTGAAGAATGGATATTGACATTGTATTCAAGTTCTTTAAAATTGATTTGCTTTGCCAACCTTGGATTATAGGGTTCTCAAGGCAGGGACAATTTTGCTTAGTATGCTGTATACATTATGTAACACTTTCTTACAGAGCTTAATTAAAGCCTTTTGTGATGGGAATAGTTATTTTGCCTTTTATATAGGAAGGTGTTGTTCCTATTTTCTAGAAATGGAAGTAAACCAAAACATTCCTGAGAATATGTAATGTTCCAGTTACTCTGTCCGTAAATCTCTCTAATTGTTCAACATTCTCACTAAATAGGCTGTTATCCTTATTCTATTTGGTTAGAAAACCAAGACTGATTTGCCTGAGGTCGTGTGTCACCAGTGATTCTTGAGCTGTGATCAAATTCCATCCATCCTTGTATCCACCTATTTTTATGGCACCGTTTTTCAGGAAGACTAATTTTGGGGATTCATTTGAATCAGTTTCATGCTCATCTCTCATTAACCCACCTCTGCAAAATAGTATTATATTGTTCAAGTAAAGAAAAGATTTGATAGGTTTCTGGAAGTCAGTGTTCATTTAGGTTCAATGAGAATGTGATGAAATGCCTTTATACAATTTATCTCAACTGAACCCACATAACAAAATTATTTAATTTAGAATAATGCTGTCTTCTTTTTATAAAGTTACTTAAAAACTATGAGGGCCCAAGTTTAGTTAATCATTTATCAATAGGCAGCGTTTAAATTCCTTGTTAGTTATCTTTGCCTTAATCATGTCCCATGTGATGCTCTTGCCCTTTCTCCTGGGACTTGTGACTTATTAATAGTATTAAGCATTTAATAACTACTCTACATTTTGATTTCTTAATATACTTATGAGAGATGATTCTGTTGAAATAAGTATTATTTATTATTGACTTGTTGCTAAACACTCACTCTTACCTAATTAGCTTCCCAATGTAAATAATGCTCATATAATTTTAGGACAATTAGATTGATTTTTTAATGGATTACTCAGTGACAAATGGCTGACCTAATGGCCTGGGCAGTTAGAGCTTTGCATTGTCAGTTCCTGAAAGATAGGAACTTTGCTGGCTCCTTGGTTTTTCTATTCTGAGGAATGCCATGACAGATAATTCTAGTTTCGACTAAATAATTTAATTAACAAAAAGATTACTATAGAAAAAATTTTAGTTGATATTTTCTTTCTTATTTTATTGTGAATAAGCATGTGTTATTTATGTTACCAAGAAAAAAAATATGGCTATCAGCACTTTGAAAACTAAAAATAAACCAGTGAATATGTAGGCTATGTTTTTGTGGATCAAGGTGTACATGAGAGGATTCCTGGGAAGAAAGGTATATTTGTTTGTTTGCTTTTTTTTTTTTGTCAGGTTGAAAAATATTTATTATTATTATTATTTTTAAAAAGCAGCTTGAATACAAAATAAACATTTGGCACACTAAGGGCTGGGCTTGTACTAAGATTCAGGTTTTCATATTTTGCCTTTATAGATATACAGCAGACTCCAACTCTGTTGATGATATTATTTATGTTGAATGCACTGAAAAGATTCTTGGGACAATTGATGATCACCACTAGAGATTACATGAATTTAGTTGAGACATGAAGTGCAAGAATAACTTAGATGGCTGTGGAACATAATCTGACCATAATAGTTGTGTCTTTTTAACCTAAGGACTCAATATGAAGTGATTATATCAGATTAGAATGAGAAAAATTCAGGCTTATAACCATTGGGCTTTATCTAAAAAAAACCCAACCCAGTCTTTATTATCAAAAGATTAAAAAATATATCATGATATTTACTGGTTAACCATTAAAATAGATACAGATGAATCTGTAGAAAAGAGACCATTTAAACAAGTAGGGGCACACAGGGATTTAAGATGATATCTCTAATGAAATACAGAGCTTCAGCACTGTGAGAAAATTAAGACTTGGGCCAAGAATCAAAGAGGAGCTCGATAGCCTTCAGAAGGCGTTTTTATAGTCTGGGATCAAGGAGGTTTCATCTACTGAAGTGTCGAGGACTAGTAATGGTTTGTTAATCTATGAGGTGTTTTTATATTGTTTGCTTTGCAATTTCTGAGACTGTTAAAGCTGAAGAGGAAGAGGCTGCAGGCTGGAAATCAGGTGTGTTCTAGAGGCAAGGTGTCCCACCTAAATTTCAGTGCCATATGATGTTCAGGAGAGCATGGGATTCCCTTAAAGGTCAAAGATGTTAAACTCTCTCAGTCACTTCAGTCATGTTCTAGGGACAAAAAATTGGAGAATGAAAGTGGAAGATCCAAAGACATAGTCAGCTCTTCAGAACTGAGAAATTTCTGAATTGAGAGTGACAATTGCATGTAATTGTTTGGGTTCATGACCTTGGATTCTTCCATATTAAATTAACCTAGTGAACAGTATAAACTGGGTATATACCTGCAAGGAGATCAAACCAGTCAATCCTAAAGGAAGTCAACCGTGAATATTCATTGGAAGGACTGGTGCTGAAGTTGAAGCTCCAATACTTTGGCCACTTGACATGAAGGAACTGACTCACTGGAAAAAACCCTGATGCTGGGAAAGACTGAAGGCAAGAGGAGATGGGGGTGACAGAGGATGAGATGTTTGGATGGCATAACTGACTCAATGGACATGAGTTTGAGCAAACCCTGGGAGATGGTGAAAGACACGGAAGCCTGGAATCCTGCAGTTCATGGGATCTCAAAGAGTTGGATATAACTTAGCAGTGGAACAACAACAAAATATACCTGTACATCATTTAACTTGAATATTTATGGAGAAACTGAGGCTTTTCATAATATGTTTTAAAACTGACATTTGATCTTCTTAATTAGAAAATGGTGAATAAAATTTGCTTGTTTTCACTTTGAATTCAGTGGTATCACATCTTACTTGGGACTGATTTCCCAAGTTAGAAAAACAAAAATCACATGGAGTCAAAATTACAATTGAAAATCTTTTACAACCTCCACTAAGTGCAGCATATCTGGTTTTATGTAAACAGGCTCTACAAGAATTATGTGAACATTCAAGTGAAATATAGATTATGTAAAGTTCAATTTAACAGTTAAAAAAATTTTAATTGCATCTTCATTATTACTACTTGCAAAGCACATTGTGCAGGTTAAATATACATCTGAAGAAACTGTACTCTGAAGAAAAACCAATTAAATATATGATAAAGTGGAAGAAAAAGGCCTTTGATTTCCAAATGTCAATGAAGCAGAAATACCCAGAAGATAATGTTGCCTTGGCATATTTAATATTTAGTTAAGATTCTGTTGATTAATTATATCATTACCATTGGACTCAACAGAGTAATCTTCAGAGAAGAGCTGAGTGTTCGAAAAAACCATCCCAAAGGGCTTTGAAAAGATTTCAGCAATTAGATCCATGAAGTAAGCTATTGGAACGTCTTCAGTCCTGTCATTTCCTTTATGTTATAAATTTAGAAAATAGCAAATAAAATCTGACAATAGATGACTTTCTAAGAATATTTAAAATTCTAGTGAAAAGGGAAGCTTGGAAACTTGCTATACCTTTCTTACTTTTTCCATTGTTTTCTTTAAAAACCCTTCTATCAATACCTTAAAAATAATCACTACTACTGAGTCATGATTTTTAGTAGCCAAATAGAAAAAAAAATGTTTCCCCTATTTTACCTCTAGAATACTTTAGGATAGGAAGATGGATAGGCTAAATTTAAAAAAAAATTAGAAAATTAAGAAAAATATATCTATATTTTAGATAGATCCAAGTATGTATTACATACTACTGAAGTAACCTTCTTTCCTCCATGGCTATTTGTTTTAGAAATATAAATGATAAAGAAACAGTGTTTAGATTTGACAATTTATCTCTTTTAAATTAGGCCACATTTAAATTAGGCAGCTATAGGCTTGGGTTTGAGTCTAAACTTTATACTATTAATACATGAAATATGGACATCTGAGAATGATTGTGAGAATTAAATAAAAATGATCTGTGAACTTCTTTATATACCTCAAAGCACTTTAAATTCGATTTGGAGGTAGCATTGCATAATGCAGAATAAAAGCTTTGTTGTCAGACAGTTAAACCTTAAAACCCCAACTCCTGAGCAAACTCTGTGTTGCTTCCCAATTCACCAACCTCCTTAAACCCTAGATTAACAGTCAGTAAAATGAACACTATAATAGTATCTACAGATAAAGTTGTGCACATTGAGTGAAATACTGCATGTAATGCTTCTGGCCCAGTGCTTAGCAGGTGTTAGGTTTGCAATAAATATCTGTTTTTAAAATGATAATTCTTTAGGTCTTTCAGGGGCTAAAAATATTTCATAGAAAATGCACATATAAACAACACATTTTCTTACTTAAGTCTATAAGTTATAATAGTTTTGAATAGTTATACAAATAGAATGTAACACAGAAAGCAAAAACCAATGAAGCTTTTGCTACCTTGGAGTTTTATCAGTCTCCCGAAGACTCAGCACCTGGCTGAGGGATCTTCCAGAGTCATCTGATCTCAGCCTCAATCCAGTATGCTCCTGGGATCCTTTCTTGAGAGGAAATAGGACAGACTTCCTTACTTGGTTAACTGTGGGTGTGAGTTTAGTAGTAGTAGTAGAGAGCTGTGGAAAATAACCATTTGTTCAAGTTGTACTGAAGCCATTTGCCAGGAGATTTCTAGCCGTGGGAGGATCCACAGGAGACGTGGGTTTTATCCCTGGGTTGGGAAGATCCCTTGGAGAAGGAAATGGCAACCTACTTCAGTATTCTTGCCTGGGAAATCCCATGGACAGAGGAGCCTGGCGGACTACAGTCTATGGGGTTGCATAGAGGTACGCGTGCATGTGTGCGCACACACATAGTTCAAATAAACCAATACTTAGATTGAAAATAAAAATGTAAAGAGGAACATTTCTCTGACCTCTTCATGAACTTTAACAGTTAATTTTATTTTTTTGCTTAATATATACACAGTATACATTTTAGGATTCAAGAAAGTTTCGTTATAAACTGTGATTTATTTACTTATAAGCATGCATGACTTCCAAGTGCTCTGCATGTTAATAAATTTTTATTTTGGATCCCTCTTGGGTTTCTAGAATATTTATACTTGGTCTTAGGCAAGACACCATTTGTGCATGTGTCTAAGTTACTTCAATTGTGACTGACTCTTTGCGACCCTATGTACCGCCAGGCTTCTCTGTCCATGGGATTCTCCAGGCAAGAATACTGGAATGAGTTGTAATGCCCTCCTTTAGGGGATCTTCTGGACCCAGGGATGGAACCCAATTCTCTTATGTCTCCTGCATTGGCAGGTGGGTTCTTTACCACTGGTGGTACTTGGGAAGCCCTGTAAGATATTGTATCTCCTAGTAAAAATGTGTTTATTGCATCTTGTCATGTAGAGGACAACTTTCATGGGGAAAAGAATTAAATGAACTATAGTGATACCTTAGGTAATTGATTAATTTTGTTGATTATTGTTTCCTAAATGGCAATAAGAAAAAGCGGTCAAGTATAACTTTTCGGTTTTTCATTTTATTTCATGTTTATTTTACTTCTGTGGTTAGATCTGGAAGAGATAATTGATATATTTAGCAGCTAGTGTAATATGAATTAATATATAGATCAGAACTTTAAAATGAATCAGTGTTTTCTCTAAATAATTAGAATATCAAGTGACATAGGTTGAAGCGCAACTCCTCAGAACATTCCAGTAATTTCTGAATTATTTGAATCCAGTTTATTGAAACTATTGAATCATTTTAGAAACTATTAGCGTAATCTTTTCATTTTATATGGCTGTTACCAGCTATATGGTGCCCTTGTCTGAGTCATGATTTGTCATGGAAACTGTCATGATATAGGGCAAACAGCCAAGCAATGTACACACCCTACCTTGCCTCAAGCCCTCGGCTAAATTGTTTCCTTGGAGCCATACAGCGGGTCAGTTCCTTTTCTGGGAGGCTGGCCTACAAGTGAACCATCACCATCAGAAACCACATCAGAATCTTCCAACTCTTTCTAATTAAAATGATATTCAGTTGACTTACACTTTCTTTAAGTAGCAAATTTCACTCAACATCAATGATATTGTTAAGTGTGCTGTTTTTTTTCTCAGCTTCTGCTGAACTTAGATCAGTTTAAATTGTTTTCTAGTTCTTTTAATTCCTGCTAGCACATTTAAGTAGTAAATTTCTCCATCATGTACTAAACAAAAATGATATGCTGAAAGGTCATACTTGATTAAGTCAAACTTAATCCTTAATGTTGGAAGTGTTATATAAAAGTGGTATAGTTGAACATTGCTGTTTCCAGGCTGCCTGAGGGTTTATGTTACATAATCTCTGCTTCTCTTTCCTCACCTGTAAGCATCAATTAATGATAATCATAATTATTCTTTGGGTTAATACATGTTTAAGAAGGTACTATATGAAAGTAGTTTAATTTTTATGAATAGAATCGAAGCTGTTATGAACAGAGGGACGGACAAGTAGTCAGGGTTTCGGTGTTAAGAAGTTTAAATATTCCAATGACAATGGAAAGCCATTGGAAGGTTTCAAAAATTATTTTTAATTGACTTTATTTTTTCACAAGAAAAAATTTTTAATTGAGTTTATTTTTTTCACAAGAAAATTGGGCAGAAGGCACAGAAATTTCCTGTACAACCTCTGGTCCTCCATACCAGAGTGGTAGTGCCTACCACTATCAACATCACCCATCAGAGTGGTACATTTGTTTACAATTGATGGACCTACATTGACATATTATTATCCCCTAAAGTCCATAATTTATGTTAGGGTTCATCTTTGGTATTGTACATTCTGTCGGTTTGGAATGACATGTATTCACCATTATACCATGCAGAGTACTTTGACTGCCTTAAAAATTCTCCATGTCTCACCTATTCATCTTTCTTTCCCTTCAGCTCTGGCACACACCACTGATGCTTTTTACTCTCTCCTTAGTTTTGCCTTTTCCAGAAGTCATATAGTTGGAATCATACAGTAATATAGCCTTTTCTAATTATTTCTTCCACTTCAGTTCAGTCGCTCAGTTGTGTCCGACTCTGTGACTCCATGAATCACAGCACGCCAGGCCTCCCTGTCCATCACCAACTTCCAGAGTTCACTCAAACTCATGTCCATCGAGTCAGTGATGCCATCCAGCCATCTCATCCTCTGTCATCCCCTTCTCCTCCTGCCCCCAATCACTCCCAGCATCAGAGTCTTTTCCAGTGAGTCAATTCTTCGCATGAGGTGGCCAAAGTACTGGAGTTTCACCTTCAGCATCATCCTTTCCAATGAACACCCAGGACTGATCTCCTTTAGGATGGACTGGTTGGATCTCCTTGCAGTCCAAAGGATTCTCAAGAATCTTCTCCAACACCACAGTTCAAAAGCATCAATTCTTTGGCGCTCAGCTTTCTTCACAGGGCAACTCTCACATGCATACATGACCACTGGAAAAACCATAGCCTTGACTAGATGGACCTTTGTTGGCATGGTAATGTCTCTGTTTTTGAATATGCTATCTAGGTTGGTCATAACTTTCCTTCCAAGGAGTAAGCATCTTTTAATTTCATGGCTGCAATCACCATCTGCAGTGATTTTAGAGCCCCTCAAAATAAAGTCTGACACTGTTTCCACTGTTTCCCCATCTATTTGACATGAAGTGATGGGACCAGATGCCATAATTTTAGTTTTCTGAATGTTGAGCTTTAAGCCAACTTTTTCACTCTCCTCTTTCAGTTTCATCAAAAGGCTTTTTAGTAATGTGCATTTCCTCCATATCCTTTCATGGCTTGGAGGAAAGAGAGCTTATTTCTTTTTAGTACTGAATAATATCCCACTGTCTGGATGTACCATAGTATCCTTTTACCTACTGAAGGACATTTGATTACTTTCAAGTCTTGGCTATTATGAATAAAACTGTTATGAATATTGGTGTGCAGGTTTTTATGTGGAGCTAAGTTTTCAACTACTTTGGATAAATACTAAGAACCATAATTGTTGGAACATATAGTAAGAGTATTTTTAGTTTCGTAAGAAACCACAAAACCATTTTCCAAAATGACCAGCATTTTGCATTCCCACCAGCAATGAATGAGAGTTCCTGTTGCTCCACACCCTTGTCATCATTTGATGTCAGTTTTCTGGATGTTGATCATTTTAATAGATATATAGTATTATCTCATTATTTCCTTCTTTATTTTCCTAATCATATATTAAACATATTTTCATGACATCCTATCTTCTGTTATGATTTTTTGCCATTTTTTGGTCTTTTTTTCTTTTTCTGATCATTACATTTAAAAAATTCTTCATTTATTTTGGATAACAATTCTTTATCAGATGTGTCTTTCACAGATACTCTCTCTTTGCAGAGAGGTACACATCTAAACTCCTTAAACTGTGTTCAAGCCCTTTAAGGTCTGTGCCCCATCTAACTTTATGATGTACATATCTCTATATAACTATAGAAATAAATAACTTTATGGTTATATTTTCACCTTCCCATTTCAATTTTCAAAATGCTCAAACTGTACCACATAATTTCCTATCTCAGAAAGTACTATGGTTGTGCCTCTGGCTGAGCTTTTGCACATACTGATGTCTTTGGTTGGAATCCTCTTTCCCTTGTTGCCTATAACTAATATTCCCAGTAATTCTTTCATCAAGGCTCAGATCAAGCCATATCTTCTCTGCAACGGTTTGGATCTTTCCTATTCTAGTTATCTATCCTCCCCAATGGTCTGTGAAATTCTCTGTGACCAGGAATGTGTCTTTGCATACTTGTATCTTCCCTTTTTCTCTATTAACTGCAACCATTATGCTGTCTGCCACATAGAAGTAATCCATTAAATATTTACTGAATGTATAAAAAATCAAACATTCCTAACGATAAAAAAGAAATGAAATAGGTTTGCTTGGATAAAGTGAATTTTGACCCATAACTCTAGGTGAAAACATGGTGGAAAAAATAATTTTTGAGAAATATACTTGAGTACATATTTTCCTATTTCTGAAAAGATTAAACCCTTTAGAATAATGTTAATGTTACAATTTTGTTTCTATTTATTTATCCTCAGAAATTTTCTTTTTTACCAGAGTAATGTACTTTCCTATTCCTCTATTCCATGTATACCTATGGCAAGAGAATAATCCTAACCCAGTGAAGGGTCTGTTCACTAAGAGATGTTGGTGCATGTTCACTTCAAAAGGAAATAGTGCCTCTTTAAGACAGCTCCAATTCTGAACCCCTGCCCAGTCATTAAAACTCAAAGAGAATTCTCCCTTAATCTTAGATTTTAGTCCTTTTTTTTTTTGAGCTTTAAATTCCACTATAATCTCTTGTCTGGAGTATTAATCTTTACCACTTGAAGGGACACTTAGCACTATTATTATTTGACTATAGAGGTTAATCCTTAACTGTAGGTTTGTGGTTGGGGGCCTTCTTAGAAAAGCTGCATTTTGGCAGGAACTTTAACCACAAATATTTAGGGGTTTTTCTCCTCAGTTCACTGACCATATAAGACCCAAACAGAGTGGATATTAAGTACTTGTCTTTTCTGTAGAAGGCAAACTCTTAGAGGGCAGGGTTCGGGATTCCTCAAAGCATTCTGAAATGTGATTATGAATGGATTGAAATAATAATAATTTACACTTTCATGTTTTGAAAAGTTTTACAGTATAAAAACCTGGTACCACGGAAATGCCTTTCCTTTCATCCTTGAGCCTGTAAATAAAACTAAACATCAGTTCATTTGGGTTCAGTCGCTGAGTCGTGTCAGACTCTGCAACCACATGGACTGCAGTATGCTGGGCTTCCCTGTCTAATACCAACTCCCGGAGCTTCCTCAAACTCATGTCCATTGAGTCAGTGATGTCATCCAATTATCTCATCCTCTGTTGTCCACTTCTCCTTATGCCTTCAATCTTTCCCAGCATCAGAGTCTTTTCCATGAATGAGTCAGTCCTTCCCATCAGGGGGCCAAAGTATTGGAGCTTCAGCTTCAGCATCAGTCCTTCCAATGAATATTCAGGACTGATTTCCTTATTAAGGATTGACTGGCTTGATCTCCTTGCAGTGCAAGGGACTCTCAAGATTCTTCTCCAACACCAAGGTTCAAAAGCATCAATTCTTTTGTGCTCAGCTTTCCTTATACTCCAACTCTCACATCCTTACATGACTACTGAAAAAACCATAGCCTTGAGTAGATGGATCTTTTTTGGCAAAGAAATGTCTCTGCTTTTTAAATGCTATCTAGGTTTGTCATAGCTTTTCTTCCAAGGAGTAAGTGTCTTTTAATTTCATGGCTGTAGTCATCATCTGCAGAGATTTGGAGCCCCCCAACATAAAGTCTTTCACTGTTTTCATTATTTCCCCATCTATTTGCCATGAAGTGATGGGACCAGATGCCATGATCTTAATTTTCTGAATGTTGAGCTTTAAGCCAACTTTTTCACTGTCTTCTTTCACCTTCATCAAAACGCTCTTTAGTTCTTCACTTTCTGCCTAAAGGTGGTGTCATCTGCATATCTGAGGTCATTGATATTTCTCCTGGCAATCTTCATTCTAGCTGTGCTTTATCCACCCTCGCATTTCACATGATGTGCTCTGCATATAAATTAAATAAACAAGGTGACAATATACAGCCTTGACATACTCCTTTCACAATTTGGAACCAGTCTTTTGTTCCATGTCGTGTTCTAACTGTTGCTTCTTGACCTGCATACAGATTTCTCAGGAGGCAGGTGAGGTGGTCTGGTATTCCCATCTCTTTTAAGATTTTTCCACAGTTTATTGTGATCCACACAGTCAAAGACTTTGGCATAGTCAATAAAGCAGAAGTAGATGTTTTTCTGGAACTCTCGATCACTGGTTCCTCTGTCTTGTCTAAATCCAGCTTGAACATTTGGAATTACACAGTTCACAGACTGTTGAAGCCTGGTCTGGAGAATTTTGAGCATTACTTTGCTAGTGTGTGAGACTAGTGCAATTGTGCGGTAGTTTGAACATTCTTTGGCATTGCTTTTCTTTGGTATTGAAATGAAAGCCTACCTTTTCCAGTCCTGTAGCCACTGCTGAGTTTTCCAAATTTACTGACATATTGAGTGGAACACTTTCACAGCATCATCTTTTAGGATTTGAAATAGCTCAACTGGAATTCCATTGCCTCCACTAGCATTGTTCATAGTGATGCTTCCTAAGTGCCACTTGACTTTGCATTCCAGGATTCTGGCCCTAGGTGAGTGATCATACCATTGTGATTATCTGGGTCATGAAGATCTTTTTTGTGGTAATCTTCTTTGTATTCTTGCCATCTCTTCCTTAATATCTCTGCTTCTGTTAGGTCTATACCGTTTCTGTCCTTTATTGTGCCTATCTTTGCATGAAATGTTCCCTTGGTATCTCTAATTTTCTTGAAGGGATCTCTAGCCTTTCCCATTTAATTGTTTTCCTCTATTACTTTGCACTGATCACTGAGGAAGGCTTTCTTATCTCTCCTTGCTATTCTTTGGAACTCTGCATTTATATGGATATATCTTTCCTTTTCTCCTTTGCCTTTCATGTCTCTTCTTTTCTCAGCTGTTTGTAAGCCTTCCTCTGACAACCATTTTGCCTTTTTGCATTTCTTTTTTTGGGGGGATGGTTTGATCACTGCCTCTTGTACAGTGTTACGATCCTCCATCCATAGTTCTTCAGGCAATCTGTCTATGAGATCTAATCCCTTGAATCTGTTTGTCATTTCCACTGTATAATTGTAAGGGATTTGATTTAGGTCATACCTGAATGGTCTAGTGGTTTTCTCTTCTTTCTTCAGTTTAAGTCTGACTTTTGCAATAAGAAGTTCATGATCTGAACCACAGTCAGCTTCTGGTCTTGTTTTGGCTGACTGTATAGAGCTTCTCCATCTTCAGCTGCAACACATATAATCAGTATTATTTTGGTATTGACCATCTGGTGTTGTCCATGTGTAGAGTCGTCTCTTGTGTTGTTGGAAGAGGGTGTTTGCTATGACCAGTGCGTTCTCTTAGCAAAACTCTGTTAGCCTTTGTCCTGCTTCATTTTGTACTCCAAGGCCAAATTTGCCTGTTACTCCAGGTATCTCTTGACTTCCTACTTTTGCATTCTGTCCCCTATGATGAAAAGGACACCTTTTTGGGTGTTTGTTCTAGAAGGTCTTGTAGGTCTTCATAGAACCATTCAGCTTCAGCTTCTTCTGCGTTTGCGCTTGGTGCATGTACTTGGATTACTGTGATATTGAACGGTTTGACTTGGAAATGAACAGAGATCATTCTGTCCTTTATGAGCTTGCACCCGAGTACTGCATTTTGGACTCTTTTGTTGACTATGAGGGCTACTCCATTTCTTCTAAGGGATTCCTGCCCACAGTAGTGGATACAGTGGTCAGCTGAATTAAATTTGCCCATTCCAGTTCATTTTAGTTCACTGATACCTAAAAAGTCAATATTCACTCTCGCCATCTTCTGTTTGACCAGGTCCAATTTACCTTGATTCATGGTTCCTGTACACAGTTGGCTCAGACAGTAAAGCGTCTGCCTACAATGCGGGAGACCTGGGTTCGATCCCTGGGTCTGGAAGATCCTCTGGAGAAGGAAATGGCAACCCACTCCAGTATTCTCGCCTGGAAAATCCCACGGATGGAGGAGCCTGGTGGGCTACAGTCTGTGGGGTCACACAGAGTTGGACACGACTGAGTGACTTCACCTTCCTTCACCATGGTTCCTGTGCAGTATTGTTCTTTACAGCATCAGACTTTACTTCCATCAACAGTCACATTTGCAACTGGGCGTTGTTTTTTCTATGGCTGTGTCTCTTCATTCTTTCTGGAGTTATTTCTCTACTGTTCTCTAGTAGCTTATTGGTCACCTACCGATCTGGGGAGTTCATCTTTCAGTTCATATCTTTTTGCCTTTTCATGATGTTCATGGGGTTCTCAAGGCAAGAATACTGAAGTGATTTGCCATTCCCTTCTCCAGTGGGCCACAGTTTGTCAGAAATCCCCAACATGACCCATCCATCTTGGGTGGCCCTACACTGCATGGCACCTAGTTTCATTGAGTTAGACAAGGCTGTGGTCCATGTGATCAGTTTGATTAGATTTCTGTGATTGTGGTTTTCATTCTGTCTGCCCTCTGACTGATAAGGTTAAGACACTTATGGAAACTTCTTGATGGGAAAGACTGACAGTGGGGAAAACTGGGTCTTGTTATGATGGTTGAGGCCATTCTTCAGTTCAGTTCAGTCTCTCAGTCATGTCCGACTCTTTGCGACCACATGAATCGCAGCACGCCAGGCCTCCCTGTACATCACCAACTCCCAGAGTTCACTCAGACTCATGTCCATTGAGTCCGTGATGCCATCCAGACATCTCATCCTCGGTCGTCCCCTTCTCCTCCTGCCCCCAATCCCTCCCAGCATCAGAGTCTTTTCCAATGAGTTAACTCTTTGCATGAGGTGGCCAAAGTACTGGAGTTTCAGCTTTAGCATCGTTCCTTCCAAAGAAATCCCAGGGTTGATCTCCTTCAGAATGGACTGGTTGGATCTCCTTGCAGTCCAAGGGACTCTCAAGAGCCTTCTCCAACACCACAGTTCAAAAGCATTAATTCTTCGGCGCTCAGCCTTCTTCACAGTCCAACTCTCACATCCATACATGACCACTGAAAAAACCATAGCCTTGACTAGATGGACCTAAGTCGGCAAAGTAATGTCTCTGCTTTTGAATATACTGTCTAGGTTGGTCATGACTTTTCTTCCATGGAGTAAGCGTCTTTTAATTTCATGGCTGCAGTCACCATCTGCAGTGATTTTGGAGCCCCCAAAATAAAGTCTGACACTGTTTCCACTGTTTCCCCATATATCTCCCATGAAGTGATGGGACTGGATGCCATGATCTTCGTTTTCTGAATGTTGAACTTTAAGCCAACTTTTTCACTCTCCTCTTTCACTTTCATCAAGAGGCTTTTTAGCTCCTCTTCATTTCTGCCATAAGGGTGGTGTCATCTGCATATCTGAGGTTATTGATATTTCTCCTGGCAGTCTTGATTCCAGCTTGTGTTTCTTCCAGTCCAGCATTTCTCATGATGTACTCTCCATATAAGTTAAATAAGCAGGGTGACAACATACAGCCTTGACATACTCCTTTTCCTATTTGGAACCAGGCTGTTGTTCCATGTCCAGTTCTAACTATTGCTTCCTGACCTGCACACAGATTTCTCAAGAGGCAGGTCAGGTGGTCTGGTATTCCCATCTCTTTCAGAATTTTCCACAGTTTATTGTGATCCACACAGTCAAAGGCTTTGGCATAGTCAATAAAGCAGAAATAGATGTTTTTCTGGAACTCTCTTGCTTTTTCCATGATCCAGCGGATGTTGGCAATTTGATCTCTGGTTCCTCTGCCTTTTCTAAAACCAGCTTGAACATCAGGGAGTTCATGGTTCATGTATTGCTGAAGCCTGGCTTGGAGAATTTTGAGCATTACTTTAGCAGCATGTGAGATGAGTGTAATTGTGCAGTAGTTTGAGCACTCTTTTGCATTGCCTTTCTTTGGGATTGGAATGAAAACTGACCTTTTCCAGTCCTGTGGCCACTGCTGAGTTTTCCAAATTTGCTGGCATATTGAGTGGAGCACTTTCACAGCATCATCTTTCAGGATTTGAAACAGCTCAACTGGAATTCCATCACCTCCACAAGCTTTGTTCATAGTGATGCTTTCTAAGGCCCACTTGACTTCACTTTCCAAGATGTCTGGCTCTAGATTAGTGATCACATCATCATGATTATCTGGGTCGTGAAGATATTTTGTACAGTTCTTCTATGTATTCTTGCCACCTCTTCTTAATACCTTCTGCTTCTTTAGGTCCATACCATTTCTGTCCTTTATTGAGCCCATCTTTGCATGAAATGTTCCCTTGGTATCTCTAATTTTCTTGAAGAGAACTCTAGTTTTTCCCATTCTGTTGTTTTCATCCATTTCTTTGCATTGATCGCTGAAGAAGGCTTTCTTATCTCTTCTTGCTATTCGTTGGAACTCTGCATTCAGATGCTTATATTGTTCCTTTTCTCCTTTGCTTTTCACCTCTCTTCTTTTCACAGCTATTTGTAAGGACTCCCCAGACAGCCATTTTGCTTTTTTGCATTTCTTTTCCATGGGGATGGTCTTGATCCCTGTCTCCTGTACAATGTCACGAACCTCATTCCATAGTTCATCAGGCACTCTGTCTATCAGATCTAGGCCCTTAAATCTATTTCTCACTTCCACTGTGTAATCATAAGGGATTTGATTTAGGTCATACCTGAATGGTCTAGTGGTTTTCCCTACTTTCTTCAATTTAAGTCTGAATTTGGCAATAAGGAGTTCATGATCTGAGCCACAGTCAGCTCCCGGTCTTGTTTTTGTTGACTGTATAGAGCTTCTCCATCTTTGGCTGCATAGAGTATAATCAATCTGATTTCGGTGTTGACCATCTGGTAATGTCCATGTGTAGAATCTTCTCTTGTGTTGTTGGAAGAGGGTGTTTGCTATGACCAGCGCATTTTCTTGGCAAAACTCTTTAGTCTTTGCCCTGCTACATTCCGCATTCCAAGGCCAAATTTGCCTGTTACCCTAGGTGTTTCTTGACTTCCTACTTTTGCATTCCAGTCCCCTATCATGAAAAGGACATCTTTTTTAGGTGTTGGTTCTAAAAGGTCTTGTAGGTCTTCATAAAACCATTCAACTTCAGCTTCTTCAGCATTACTGGTTGGGGCATAGACTTGGATAACTGTGATATTGAATGGTTTGCCTGGAGACGAACAGAGATCATTCTGCTGTTTTTGAGATTGCATCCAAGTACTGCATTTCAGACTCTTTTGTTGACCATGATGGCTACTCCATTTCTTCTGAGGGATTCCTACCGACAGTAGTAGATATAACGGTCATCTGAGTTAAATTCACCCATTCCAGTCCATTTTAGTTTGCTGATTGCTAGAATGTCGGCATTCACCCTTGCCATCTCTTGTTTGACCTCTTCCAATTTGCCTTGATTCATGGACCTGACATTCCAGGTTCCTATGCAGTATTGCTCTTTACAGCATCGGATCTTGCTTCTGTCACCAGTCATATCCACAACTGGGTATTGTTTTTGCTTTGGCTCCATCCCTTCATTCTTTCTGGAGTTATTTCTCCACTGATCTCCAGTAGCATATTGGGCACCTAATGACCTGGGGAGTTCCTCTTTTGGTATCCTATCATTTTGCCTTTTCATACTGTTCATGGGGTTCTCAAGGCAAGAATACTGAAGCACTTTGCCATTCCCTTCTCCAGTGGACCACATTCTGTCAGGCCATTCTTAGTAAATCTTTAATCCAATTTTCTGTTTTGGGGCGGGGCTATGTTCCCTCCCTGTTGTTTTACCTGAGACCAAACCATGGTGGAGGTAATGAAGATAATGATAGGTGCCCTCCTTTGAAAGGTCCTGTGCATGCACTGCTGCACTGAATGCTTCCAAAACTAAACATACTGACCAATTACTAGCATTCCACTTATTCTGTAAACATAATATACAACTATGCACTATAATTGTTTAGTCAATATTTGATCATTGAGTAGCTGGCTCTAACATATAAATACCATTATTTTCTTTCTCTTACTTCCTCTGTTTTCCTTAATTTTGGACAGATGCATTTTCATATGTTATAGAAAAACAGAATGACAGAAAAGAAAGAATATAGGAATGGATCTTGAATTACAGTTCTGGAGGGGACTGTATAAAATGAGTCCAACAATTTGAATTTATGAAGAATGCAGTATCCCAGGACACTAAGGGATGTGCCCCAGGTCATAGTTAGCTAATTGCAGAAACATTTCTAGGAACACTAATCAGGTTACTAGGCTCCAAATCAGTTTCTTTCTCTGTTGTATCAGTCTTTTGAATATATTTAAATTGGGCCAAGTCAATACTCACATGCATTCTCATTTTAGTATTGGTCATAGAGAAGTTCTATTAGATCTAGTTGGTCCCATGAGGGTAGCCACTTCAGGGTTACCCAGGTGACCCCTGGATAAAGTCTTAAATGACTTGCCACACATTCCAGCTCAGTTCTATGGGCCCAATATTGATGGTTCTTCATCAGTGTATTTTTAAGTTTTTGCCAAAATATAGGGTGAGTGAATTTCCCTCATGTCTCACAAGGGTGTTGCTAAACGACCTCCTCAGACCTACACTCTGATACTTTCCCATGAATCGTTCCCAGTCCAGTGTCCAGAATTAGCAGGTTTTTATTCTTCATTTGGTTGGATTGAAAAGGAATTCTCACTTTCTGACACCTTCAGCTTTGTGTATAAAAACTACTACTGCAAGAAGGTCCTGTGCCTGGATCTCTCCACCTGGAGGTTTACCTGTGGATCTACTCCTGTGAGGGTGGAGTGCCACCCCACCCCACTTTTCTGCTGCTCTCCTGCCAGTTACTTAGCTGATACACAAACTTGGTATTTTTTGATCTGCAGGGTATATAGTTAGTATGCCTGCTATATATATATATATGTATCAAGTGGGCCTTAGAAAGCATCACTATGAACAAAGCTTGTGGAGGTGATGGAATTCCAGTTGAGCTGTTTCAAATCCTGAAAGATGATGCTGTGAAAGTGCTCCACTCAATATGCCAGCAAATTTGGAAAACTCAGCAGTGGCCACAGGACTGGAAAAGGTCAGTTTTCATTCCAATCCCAAAGAAAGGCAATGCAAAAGAGTGCTCAAACTACCGCACAATTACACTCATCTCACATGCTGCTAAAGTAATGCTCAAAATTCTCCAAGCCAGGCTTCAGCAATATGTGAACCATGAACTCCCTGATGTTCAAGCTGGTTTTAGAAAAGGCAGAGGAACCAGAGATCAAATTGCCAACATCCGCTGGATCATGGAAAAAGCAAGAGAGTTCCAGAAAAACATCTATTTCTGCTTTATTGACTATGCCAAAGCCTTTGACTGTGTGGATCACAATAAACTGTGGAAAATTCTGAAAGAGATGGGAATACCAGACCACCTGACCTGCCTCTTGAGAAATCTGTGTGCAGGTCAGGAAGCAATAGTTAGAACTGGACATGGAACAACAGCCTGGTTCCAAATAGGAAAAGGAGTACGTCAAGGCTGTATGTTGTCACCCTGCTTATTTAACTTATATGGAGAGTACATCATGAGAAATGCTGGACTGGAAGAAACACAAGCTGGAATCAAGATTGCCAGGAGAAATATCAATAACCTCAGATATGCAGATGACACCACCCTTATGGCAGAAATGAAGAGGAGCTAAAAAGCCTCTTGATGAAAGTGAAAGAGGAGAGTGAAAAAGTTGGCTTAAAGCTCAACATTCAGAAAACGAAGATCATGGCATCCTGTTCCCCCAGTGGAAACAGTGTCAGACTTTATTTTTTGGGGCTCCAAAATCACTGCAGATGGTGACTGCAGCCATGAAATTAAAAGACGCTTACTCCTTGGAAGAAAAGTCATGACCAACCTAGACAGTATATTCAAAAGCAGAGACATTACTTTGCCAACTTAGGTCCATCTAGTCAAGGCTATGGTTTTTCCTGTGGTTGTGTACTGGATGTGAGAGTTGGACTGTGAAGAGGGCTGAGCGCCAAAGAATTGATGCTTTTGAACTGTGGTGTTGGAGAAGACTCTTGAGAGTCCCTTGGACTGCAAGGAGATCCAACCAGTCCATTCTGAAGGAGATCAACCCTGGGATTTCTTTGGAAGGAATGATGCTAAAGCTGAAACTCCAGTACTTTGGCCACCTCATGCGAAGAGTTGACTCATTGGAAAAGACTCTGATGCTGGGAGGGATTGGGGGCAGGAGGAGAAGGGGACGACCGAGGATGAGATGGCTGGATGGCATCACTGACTCGATGGACGTGAGTCTGAGTGAACTCTGGGAGTTGGTGATGTACAGGGAGGCCTGGCGTGCTGCGATTCATGGGGTCGCAAAGAGTCGGACACAACTGAGCGACTGAACTAAACTGATGCAGCCCACTCCAGTACTCTTGCCTGGAAAATCCCATGGATGGCGGAGCCTGGTAGGCTGCAGTCCATGGGGTCGCTAAGTGTCGGACATGACTGAATGACTTCACTTTCACTTTTCACTTTCATTCATTGGAGAAGGAAATGGCAACCCACTCCAGTGTTCTTGTCTGGAGAATCCCAGGGACGGGGGAGCCTGGTGGGCTGCTGTCTATGGGGTGGCACAGAGTTGAACATGACTGAAGTGACTTAGCAGCAGCAGCAGTAGGTATATAGTTGTGGTGGGAGACTGTTGACTCTTTTCCAAATAATATATTTCACTCTTTCTCATAGTATAATGTGCACAAGCAGTATTTAAAATTCTGGTTTTGTTTGATCAATCTGAAGTTAGTGTCAATCTTCCAAGGTTTGGTAACACCTTGACTTTCGTTTCTTGTTTTCAGTGTTGTTCTGAAGTTTATTGTTTTGCTTTTTCTTATGCTCCCAAGGTACTTTATTAAGAAGAAAGGAAAGGCTGTATGACCGGCTGATATAGTTATTAATATATTGTAAACTGGAAGCATTTATTATTTCTGATTTTATAATCATAAAACTCTCTATATTACTTTTTATTTAATATTATATAGATTTCAAACATAATCAGAATGAGGGCAGACAGTATTAACTCTGAAGAGTAGACATAAAATGTGTGCATGAACAGAAAAATTCCATAAAATGCTTGTCATGTTGGTTTAAAAACAAGTGTGGAATAAAGTGAAAACTTCACCCAAACTGGTTGATTTTGAATCACAAATGCTCCAAATAGGAAGTAAAATTTGTGAGTTTTTATATATTCTCCTTTAAGCTTAAGAGTTGGAAACATATTGTCAAGAAATGTAAAAATCACACAGCACATTATGTCTGATGCTTAGGAGTAATCAATAAACATTATTTTCTCTCCCTCTGTTCCTTCTTTCCATTGGCATTCTTCCTTTTGTTCACCCCTTCTTTTCTTTTTAAATTTGGACTTATACTGAAGACACAAGCCTATAACCTAACAGCATGTGTCAATGTCTTTGTTAGTGGGAGACAGCCGTGGTGCAATTCCACTGGAGTGTTTATTATCTCAGATGAATAATACTAATTTTTTAAGATCTGTCTATCTACCCATCCATTTATCCATCCATCTATCTCTTCTGAGGAATAAGTCTTTGGTTGCTAATTTTTGAAAAAGTAATAGTGGGAGAGACTTCTTTTGAAATAATCTTATATTTCCTACTGATGACAGTTCAGTAGAAGAAAAATGTTAGAAACAATACCACTAATTTCAAAGGAGTAGAATATAAATTATATATGATATCTCTTTATTAATATAATAATAATGATTGGAGAAGTATTTTTGCTATTTCTTTCCTATTTTTACCATTTTTCTCAGTACCTAAACTTTAAATATATAATTATTAAATCCAGTTTCAACATTTGACAAAATACTTTGAAAGAAGGTACTTAAAGCTCTATAGCTTGACTTGGTCTTTTATACACCCTGGGTGGCTAAAGCCAGCTGTATAGAAAGTTCTTCAGGTGTCTTGAAGAGCTATCAATGGACCATTAAATGGCCCTGTGGTGCCATAAAGCTATATTCCTAGCAACAGTTGACCCCTATCACCATGTTCTTCCCTGCCTGTCTTCTAAAATAACAGTTCGACAGTTTTATGTACCCATGTGTAGCCTGGTAATGGGATCTCAGGCAAGGTGTCAGGATCATGTTCAGCTCAGATATGTTGACCTGTGGTCAAACAATGGATAACGTGTCAGTCACAGGATTCATTTTCAATATGAGACTTTGTTCTAAACTGTGACACATTTTGGTATATGTCACTTTTGTGTAAATCTTCAGGTGAAATCATAATTTTGAGGAAAAGATACAGGTAAATGTATTTGGGGGTCCTTTCTGTTTTTCTTTTCTTAATGTGTGTGCCCCTGTCAACTGCCAGTCAAGTTCATGGAATTCACTTCATGCATATCTTTGGGAATGCTTTATGGTCATTAGAGTCAAATGGGAAAGATGGCAAACAAAGCACAGATAATGACAACTAAAGGCAGCATGGTAGGTGAATTTGGTGATGCACAATTTATTGCTTTGAAAGATGGGTAATATACAGATAGGTCAAATAGATAGGTTAGGTGATGGTGGGCAAAAAGGCTTTAGGCCTGATGTGGAGGACCAGTTTCTCAAGAACAGTAGAAACTCACAGAAAATAGTATTTAAGGAAGGTTGATAAAGCAGTGGGCCATCAAGAGCCTGAAATAGGATTATGATTAGAGACGAGAGACTATAAAACTATATTTGTCTATAAGTAATGACATGGGAGCCATAGGGTACAGAAGAAAGGTGATAGCCCAAAAAGAAAGAGGCAGATTCAAAAACAATTTTGTAAAGAATCATTAAAATTCAGATATGAGGCATAATTGGCTAAATGAAGGGGTGATAGTAGGAGGAATCTAAAAATTAGTTCTGCTGGAATGTGTATCCCTAAATTTTTCTCTTTAAATTTTATTTTCATAAAATAGTCAACGATCTTAACTTATCTTTCCAAATACATGGCACTAACATCTAAAAGGTTGCAGCAAATATATTAATAATGGAGAGAAATAAAGAAGTAATTGAGATTGGAAATGGTGAAAAGAGACTGATGGGAAAGCAGGACAAGATATTTCCCCTCTATAGTCTTGAGAGATAAAAAGAAACTGCCAAGTACGCTGAGGCTTCGATATTGCATCCCTATGTCCACGAGTGTGAAGAGCCAAGCTGGAGCCAGGTCAGAAGTTTCTGATGAGTTCTTACCTGGCTTAGAGTCATCACTGCAGCCCTAAAGCTCTGTAACCCTACATTGCTAGAGAGGTGGTTGGAGAAATACCACAGCAAGATCTTCCTTTAATAGCACACATTTCTTGTTTCCCCTGTGCCAGGCAGTCTTCACAGACCTTTATGTGTTTTCATTTGGTCATCACAATACTTCTTTGTGGTCAGTATCCTTATTATCCCCTATTTTGTAGGCAAAGAATCTGAGACCCAGTGAAGTTAAATAACTTGATTTATGTTACAAAGCTGATGAATGTTAGATATGACATTATCTAACATTTATCTGACAATTATCCTGAGTCCAATGAGCCAGTGCTGCTTACCCGAAGCTTTTTCTACAGCAAATATCAAAAGCACACTGAATTACTAAGAACCCCATTAAAATCAGAATGTGAGAGTCAATGAAGTGCAATCGTTAGATTACACATTTGTATTATATAATATTGATACTTACCCTTGTGTTTTCCCCTAATATCTATTTTACTTATTTCCCTTGGCTTACCTTTCTTTTCTCCTTTACCTTTAGCTTCTCTTCTTTTTTCAGTTATTTCTAAGGCCTCAGACAACCATTTTGCCTTTTTGCATTTCTTTTTCTTGAGGATGGTCTTGATCCCTGCCTCCTTTACAGTGTCACAAACCTAGGAGAAAAGGAAAGATATACCCATTTGAATGAAGAGTTTCAATAGCAAGGAGAGATAAGAAAGCCTTCCTCAGTGATCAATGCAAAGAAATAGAGGAAAACAATAGAATGGGAAAGACTAGAGATCTCTCCAAGAAAATTAGAGATACCAAGGGAATATTTCATGTAAAGATGAGCAAAATAAAGGACAGAAATGGTATGGACCTAACAGAAGCACAAGATATTAAGAAGAGGTGGCAAGAATACACAGAAGAAGATCTATACAAAAAAGATCTTCATGATCCAGATAACCACAATCGTGTGATCACTCACATAGAGCCAGACATTCTGCAATGCGAAGTCAAGTGTGCCTTAGGAAGCATCACTATGAACAAAGTTAGTAGAGGTGATAGAATTTCAGTTGAGCTATTTCAAATCCTAAAAGATGATGCTGTGAAAGCACTGCGCTCAATATGCCAGCAAATTTGGAAAATTTGGAAAACTCAGCAGTGGCCACAGGATTGGAAAAGGTTAGTTTTCATTCCAATCCCAAAGGCAGTGCCAAAGAATGTTCAAACTAATGTTCAATTGCTCTCATCTCACACATTAGCAAAGTAATGGTCAAAATTCTCCAAGCCAGGCTGCAACAGTCCGTGAACCATGAACTTCCAGATGTTCAAGCTGGATTTACAAATCAAATTTGAGATCAAATTCCCAACATCTGATAGATCATTGAAAACGCAAGAGAATTACAGAAAAACATCTGTTTCTGCTTTATTGACTATGCCAAAGCCTTTGACTGTGTGGCTCACAACAAACTGGAAAATTCTTAAAAGAAATGGGAATACCTTACCTGGAAGAGGTAAGTCCACCTTACCTGCCTCCTGAGAAATCTGTATGCAGGTCAAGAAGCAGCAGTTAAAACCAGACATGGAACAACAGACTGGTTCCAAATTAGGGAAGGAGTATGTCCAGGCTGTATATTGTCACCCTGCTTATTTAACTTATATGCAGAGTACATCATTCAAAATGCCAGGCTGGATGAAGCACAAGCTAGAATCAAGATGCAGTTGACACCACCTTTATGGCAGAAAGTGAAGAAGAACTAAAGAGTCTCTTGATGAATGTGAAAGAGGAGAGTGAAAAAGTTGACTTAAAACTCAACATTCAAAAAACTAAGATCATGGCTTCTGGTCCCATCACTTCATGGAAAATCGATGGGGAAATAATGGAAACAGTGAGAGACTTTATTTTGGGGGGATCCAAATCTCTGCAGATGGTCACTGCAGCTGTGAAATTAAAAGACATTTACTCCTTGGATAAAAAGCTATGGCAAACCTAAACAGCATATTCAAAAGCAGAGGCATAACTTGTCAACAAAGGTCCATCTAGTCAAAGCTATGGTTTTTCCAGTAGTCATGTATGGATGTGAGAGTCGGACCATAAAGAAAGCTGAGCACAAAAGAATGGATGCTTTTGAATTGTGGTGTTGGAGAAGAATCTTGAGAGTCCCTTGGACTGCAGAGAGATCCAGCCAGTCAATCCTAAAGGAAATCAGTCCTGAATCTTCATTGGAAGGACTGATGCTAAAGCTGAAACTCCAATATTTGGCCACCTGATGTGAAGAACTGACTCACTGGAAAAGACACTGATGGTGGGAAAGATTGAAGGCAGGAGGAGAAAGGGATGACAGAGGATGAGATGGTTGGATGACATCAGCAACTGGGTGGACATGAGTCTGAGCAAGCTCTGGGAGCTGGTGATGGACAGGGAAGTCTGGTGTGCTGCAGTCCAAAGAGTCAGACATGATTGAGTGACAGAACTGAACTGAACCTGGCTTACCTGTTTCCATCTACACAGACCTTGGGCTGTCTGTGTCCTGGGATTGGTTGCTAAGTTGGTGAGAAGCAGGGATACAAAGCATCCTGGCTGAGGCCTAAAGCATCAATAGCTTATTGTGACTGTGGTTTTTATTTCACAGCCTCTAGACTGGCTCCCTGCTTTCCAGGAGGCTCAGTGGTAAAGAATCTGCCTGCAATGCAAAGACACAAGAGACACAGTTTCCATCCCTACATGTGAAAGATCCCCTGGAGACAGAAATAGTCACCCACACCAGTATTCTTGCCTGGAGAATCCCATGGACAGAGGAGTCTGGTAGGCTATAGTCCACAGCATCACAAAGAATTGGACGTGACTTAGTGACTAAGCATGCACGCACACAGGCTAGCTTCCTAACTTTCTTGTATCCTGTTTCTGGATAGACTAAATTCCTGATATTCAGCGTGTCACGTGTGGACTAGCAGCATTGGTATTACCTGGGAACTTGTTAGAAGTGCAAAATTTCAGATCCCATACGAGGAATGTAGAATCAGAATCTGCATTTTAATAAGATTGTCAGGCAGTGTATATGTACATTCACATTTGAGAGGCACTGATCTAAGTGGTTTTTATTTCTTGCTAACATGTCAGTGTAGTATCTGATTTCAAATGTGATTTCTGACCCACCAGGTAAACTGTTTTTGGCACCTGGGATCTGTTGGTTTATAGATATCTACCTTGTTGTTCAGTTGCTCAGTCGAGTACAACTCTATGCAACCCCATGGACTGCAGCACACCAGGCTTCCCTGTCCTTCACCATCTCCCAGAGCTTGCTCAGTCATGTCCATTGGGTTGGTGATGCCATCCAGCCATCTCGTCCTCTGTCATCCCCTTCTCCTCCTGCTTTCAATCTTTCTCAGCATCAGAGTCTTTTGTAATGAGTCAGCTCTTCACATCAGATGGCCAAAATATTGAAGCTTCAACTTCAGCATTAGTCCATCCAGTGAATATTCAGGGTTGATTTCCTTTAGGATTGACTGATTTGATCTCTTTGGAGTCCATGGGCCTCTTGAGTCTTCTCCAACACTACAGTTCAAAAGTATCAATTCTTTTGTGCTCAGCCTTCTTTATGGTGCAACTCTCACATCCTAGTTTCTCAAATACATCCCTGCCCAGACTTTAAAAATGTGAATATTTCTCAAATTTTCCATTCTTAATTTCTTATTCTGTCTCCTCTGTGGTCTTCAGCAGAAGATATCTATCTATCTATCTATCTATCTATCTATCTATATCTATGTATATGTAATATGTATGTTGATATATATATAAATATACATACAGACACACAGATCATATATCTGTAAGTTATGTAGTATTTCCCTTTAAGGAGTTAACTTTTTTGTGTCCAATAGTTCCATAACACTTTTCTCAGCAGGTGAAATTCATAAGCACCATTGTAGTCTTTTATGAATGATGGGACTTCCCTGGTGGCTCAGACTATAAAGAATCTGCCTGCAAAGCAGGAGATTCGGATTCAATTCCTGGGTTGGAAAGATCCTGTGGAGAGGGAATGCAATCCGAAATTCTGCACTTCTAACAAGTTCCCAGGTAATGCCAATGCTCCAGTATTCTTGCCTGGAGAATACACAGAAGAACTATACAAAAAAGGTCTTAATGACCCAGATAACCGTAATGGCATGGTCACTTATCTAGAGTCAGACATCCTGGAGTGTCAAGTCAAGTGGGCCTTCGGAAGCATTACTACAAACAAAGCTAGTGGAGGTGATGGACTTCCAGCTGAGCTGTATAAAATCCTAAAAGATAATGCTGTTAAAGTGATACACTCAATATGTCAGTAAGTTTGGAAAACTCAGCAGTGGCCATGGGACTGGAAAATGTTGGCTTTCATTCCAATCCCAAAGAAGGGCAATGCCAAAGAATGTTCAAGCTGCCATATAATTTCTCTCATTTCCCATGCTGGTAAGGTAATGCTCAAAATCCTTCAAGTTAGGCTTTAGCAGTATGGGAACCAAGAACTTCCAAATGTACAAGCAGGCTTTAGAAAAGGCAGAGGAACCAGAGATCAAATTGCCAACATTCGTTGGATCATAGAGAAAATAAAGGAATTCCAGAGAAATTTCTGTTTCTATTTCATTGGCTATGCTAAAGCCTTTGACTGTGTGTATCACAACAAACTGGTAAATTCTTAAAGAGATGGGAATACCAGATCACCTTACCTGTCTCCTCAAAAACCTGTATGTGGGTCAAGAAGCAACAGTTAGAACCTCACAGGGAAAAATAGACTGGTTCAAAATTGGGAAAGGAGTACATCAAGACTGTATATTGTCACCCTGCTCATTTAACTTAAATGCAGAGTACATCATGCAGAATGCCGGGCTGGTTTGACAAAATTCAACACCCATTTAGGATAAAAACCCTCCAGAAAGCATGAATAGAAGGAACATACCTCAACATAGTAAAAGCCATATATGATCAACCCACAGCAAACATTATCCTCAATGGTGAAAAATTGAAAGCATTTCCCCTTAAAGTTAGGAGCAAGATAAGGATGCCCACTCTCACCACTACTATACAACATAGTTTTGGAAGTTTTAGCCACAGCAATCAGATAATAGAAAGAAATAAAAGGAATCCAGATTGGAAAAGAAGAAGTAAAACTCTCACTGTTTGTAAATGACATGATCCTTTATATAGAAAACATGAAAGAATCCACCAGAAAATTACTAGAGCTAATCAATAAATGTAGTAAAGTTGCAGGATATAAAATTAACACACAGAAATCCCTTATATTCCTATACACTAACAATGAGAAAACAGAGAAATTAAGGAAACAATTCCATTCACCATTACAACGAAAATAATAAAATACTTAGGAATAAATCTACCTAAAGAAACAAAAGACCTATATTTAGAAAACTACAAAACACTGATGAAAGAAATCAAAGATGACACAAATAGATGGAGAAATATACCATGTTCTTGGATTGGGAGAATCAATATAGTGAAAATAACTATACTACCCAAAGCAATCTATAGATTCAGTGCAATTCCTATGAAGCTGCCAGTGGTAATTTTCAGAGAACTAGAACAAATAATTTCACAATTTGTATGGAAACACAAAAAACCTTGACTAGCCAAGCAATCTTGAGAAAGAAGAATGGACTTGGAGGAATCAACCTGCCTGACTTCAGACTATACTACAAAGCCACAGTCATCAAGACAATATGGTACTGGCACAAAGACAGAAATATAGATCATTGGAACAAAATAGAAGGCCCAGAGATAAATCCACACACCTGTGGACACCTTATCTTTGACAAAGGAGGCAAGAGCATACAGTGGATAAAAGACAATCTCTTTAACAAGTGGTACTGGGAAAACTGGTCAACCACTTGTAAAAGAATGGAACTAGAACACTTTCTAACACCATACACAAAAAGAAACTAAAACTGGATTAATGATCTAAACATAAGACCAGAAACTGTAAAACTCCTAGAGGAAAACATAGGTAAAACAGTCTCTGACATAAATCACAGCAGGATCCTCTATGACCCACCTCCCAGAGTAATGGAAATAAAAGCAAAAATAAACAAATGGGACCTGATTAAACCTAAAAGTTTTTGCACAACAAAGGAAACTATAAGCAAGGTGAAAAGACAGCCTTCAGAATGGGAGAAAATAATAGCAAATGAAGCTACTGACAAAGAATTAATCTCAAAAATATACAAGCAGCTCCTGCAGCTCAATTCCAGAAAAATAAATGACCTAATCAAAGAATGGGCCAAAGAACTAAACAGACATTTCTCCAAAGAAGATGTACAGATGGCTAACAAACACATGAAAAGATGCTCAACATCACTCATTATCAGAGAAATGCAAATCAAAACCACAATGAGGTACCATCTCATGCCAGTCAGAATGGCTGGTATCAAAGAGTCTACAAACAATAAATGTTGGAGAGGGTGCAGAGAAAAAGGAACCCTCTTACACTGTTGGTGGGAATGCAAACTAGTACAGCCACTATGGAGAACAGTATGGAGATTCCTTAAAAAATGAAATAGAACTGCCGTACGACCCAGCAATCTCACTGCTGAGCATACACATCGAGGAAACCAGAATTGAAAGAGACATGTGTACCCCAATGTTCATTGCAGCACTGTTTACAATAGTCAGGACATGGAAGCAACCTAGATGCCCACTGGCAGATGAATGGATGAGAAAGCTGTGTTACATATACACAATGGAATATTATTCAGTCATTAAGAAGAATGCATTTGAATCAATTCTAATGAGGTGGATGAAACTGGAGCCTATTATACAGAGTGCAGTAAGTCAGAAAGAAAAACACTAATACAGTATCAGTTCAGTTCAGTTCAGTTCAGTCACTCAGTCATGTCCAGCTCTTTGTGACTCCATGAACCACAGCACGCCAGGCCTCCCTGTCCATCACCAACTCCCAGAGTCCACCCAAACCCATGTCCATTGAGTCAGTGATGCCATCCAACCATCTTATCCTCTGTCGTCCCCTTCTCTTCCTGCCCTCAATCTTTCCCAGCGTCAGGGTCTTTTCAAATGAGTCAGCTCTTCGCATCAGGTGGCCAAAGTGTTGAAGTTTCAGCTTTAGCATCAGTCCTTCCAATGAACACCCAGGACTGATCTCCTTTAGGATGGACTGGTTGGATCTCCTTGCAGTCCAAGGGACTCTCAAGAGTCTTCTCCAACACCACAGCTCAAAAGCATCCATTCTTCAGTGCTCGGCTTTCTTCACAGTTCAACTCTCACATCCATACATGACCACTGGTAAAACCATAGCCTTGACTAGACGGTCCTTTGTTGACAAAGTAATGTCTCTGTTTTTTAATATGCTGTCTAGGTTGATCATAACTTTCCTTCCAAGGAGTAATCATCTTTTAATTTCATGGCTGCAGTCACCATCTGCAGTGATTTTGGAGCCCAGGAAAATAAAGTCAGCCACTGTTTCCACTGTTTCCCCATCTATTTGCCATGAAGTGATGGGACCGGATGCCATGATCTTCGTTTTCTGAATGTTGAGCTTTAAACCAACCTTGTCACTCTCCTCTTTCACTTTCATCAAGAGGCTCTTTAGTTCTTCTTCACTTTCTGCCATAAGGGTGGTGTCATCTGCATATCTGAGGTTATTGATATTTCTCCCGGCAATTTTGATTCCAGCTTGTGCTTCCTCCAGCCCAGCATTTCTCATGATACTAACACATAAATATGGAATTTAGAAAGATGGTAATGATGACCGTATATGTGAGATAGCAAAAGAGACACAGGTGTAGTCTTTTGGACTCTGTGGGAGAAGGTGAGGGTGGGATGATTGGAGAGGGTAGTGTTGAAATGTGTATTTTATCATATGTGAAGTGGATCGCCGGTCCAGGTTCGATGCATGAGACAAAGTGCTCAGGGCTGGTGCACTGGGATGACCCTGAGGGGTGGGATGGGGAGGGAAGTGGGAGGCAGGTTCTGGATGGGGAACACATGTGCGCCCATGGCTGATTCATGTCGATGTGTGGCAAAATCACCACAATATTGTAAAGTAATTAGCTTCTAATTAAAATAAAACAAACAAACAAAAAGCGCCGGGCTGGATGAAGCACAAGCTGGAATCAAGACTGCCGGGAGAAATATGAATAACCTCAGATATGAAGATGATACCACTTAATGGCAGGAAGTGAAGAGGAACTAAAGAACCTCTAGATGAGGGTGAAAGAAGAGAGTGAGAAAATTGGCTTAAAGTTCAGCATTCAAAAAGCGAAAATCACGCCATCTGGTCCCATCCCTTCATGGCAAATAAAAGGGAAAAAAGTGGAAGCAGTGACAGATTTTATTTTCCTGGGCTCCAAAATTACTGTGAATGGTGACTGCTGTCACAAAATTAAAAGACGCTTGCTCCTTAGAAGGAAAGCTATGACCAGCCTAGACAGCATATTAAAAACCAGAGACACGTCTTTGTCGACAGAGGTCCATTTAGTCAAAGCTATTATTTCTCCAGTAGTCATTTATGGATATGAGAAATGGACCACAAAGAAGGCTGAGTGCTGAAGAATTAATGCTTTCAAATTGTGCTGGAGAAGACTCTTGAGATTCCCTTAAACTGCAAGGAGGTCAAACCAGTCAATCCTGAAGGAAATCAACACCAGATATTCACTGGAAGGACTGATGCTGAAAGCAGAAGCTGCAGTACTTTAGCCACCTGATGCGAAGAGCTGATTCACTGGAAAAGACCCTGATGCTAGGAAAGATTAAAGGCAAAAGAAGAAGGTGGCAGAGGCTGAGATGGTTAGATAACATCACCAACTCAATGTACATGAATTTGAGCAAACTGTGGGAGAAAGTGTTGCATGTAATGGTGTCGCAAAGAGTCAGTCATGAGTTAGTGACTGAACAACAATCAATGATGAGGACAAGATGACGTAATTGTTTTCTTTATATGATAGAAGCTGAAAACACAAATGCCTTCTGTTTTAACCACATGCTCTCAGTTATACAGACTTGTAGGCACAGCTAAGTCAGCTTTTTGAGCACACCTAGGCAACCCATTCTAGTACTCTTGCCTGGAAAGTCCCATGGGCGGAGGAGCCTGGTAGGCTGCAGTCCGTGGGGTCGCTAAGAGTCGGACACGACTGAGCAACTTCACTTTCACTTTTCACTTTCATGCATTGGAGAAGGAAATGGCAACCCACTCCAGTGTTCTTGCCTGGAGAATGCCAGGGACGGGGGAGCCTGGTGGGCTGCTGTCTATGGGGTTGCACAGAGCCAGACACAACTGAAGCGACTTAGCAGCAGCAGCAGCAGGTCCTCTTCATCCTCACCCTGCCCAAAGGAAACTTTGAGAATTTCAATAAACAAGAAATTAAAAGCAGATGAGGCGATTTTGATTAATTTGAAAAACAAAGATATAATAAGCTTTTTGGAGAGATAACCTGCCAGTGTCAGAGGAGGGGACCAAATGAACAATAAAAGGGAGGAGGATGGCACCCTCAATGCACAGAAGTAATGCTTCCCTGAAACCAGTGCTGAAGATGAGAAAATGGAGATCATTTCAGGCAGGAGACCTTTAAGTTTAGGCTCTTTCTTCCCTGCCTCCTGTTCTAATGAGTTTGTATTAACAGGTTAGTGATGGAATTGGAAGATGAGGCCTGGGCTCTGGACTCCTGTTTTGTTGCACATCTTTACTCCAGCACTCTCACAGAGTGCAAATAACCCTCAATGGAATAGAAAGACACATTACCCACCCCTGCACCCCTTGCCAAATTTCAACATAATTACTTCTTTCCCATAGAAGGAAAGTACTTACCAAATATGTAAGTAGTTTTAAAGAAGTAGAATAGGCATTTAGGTGTGTGATTTTAAAATACCAAGTCAAATCCAGTTGTAATGAAGATCACAAAAATATCGGTCTAACAGAATTCTTCAACCATAGCTGGACTCATTCCTCCTTCACTCAGTTGTTTCAGTTTCTACTAATGTGTTTTTAAAAGCTGTGAAATACGTATATATACATATGTATATGTTTATATATAGAATGAGACAGAAAGACACCAATATACACTTTCTGATTTACCTGTTGAACACTGACCTTGTTTTGAGCCCACACTTTGATTTCTCACTGTCTCTGGGACAGTTTGCATGTGTCATTCCCACTGCAGATGCCATATTGCTAAGAAGTAATAACCATGATCCTTCTCCACCAACCAGTTTTCTTTCTGAAGTTCTAAATCGTCTCACTGCTGCTACCATTTTCCTGGGCCTTATCATCAGGCTTCCTTCCCACTATTTTTAACCGCCCTAGGCATGGTAGTTGATGGAATCTGCTACTTTGTTTTTCTTTGTTCAAGATGGTATATCCCTTTTCTCCACACCTCCTCTGTTGTCCACACATGCAGTCACTGCATCCCTGTATTAAGGTGGAAACTTTCTACCTGGGTTTTCTGCCCACAGACATGTTTGCTTTTCAGTCTATTTTGGGTCAGGTTAATCTTTTATTTTTATTATTATTTTTTTAATTTTTATTTTTACTTTATTTTACTTTACAATACTGTATTGGTTTTGCCATACATTGACATGAATCCACCATGGGTGTACATGCGTTCCCAAACATGAACCCCCCTCCCTCCTCCCTCCCCATAACATCTCTCTGGGTCATCCCCGTGCACCAGCCCCAAGCATGCTGTATCCTGCATCGGACATAGACTGGCGATTCGATTCTTACATGATAGTATACATGTTTCAATGCCATTCTCCCAAATCATCCCACCCTCTCCCTCTCCCTCTGAGTCCAAAAGTCCGCTATACACATCTGTGTCTTTTTTGCTGTCTTGCATACAGGGTCATCATTGCCAGGTTAATCTTTTAAAAATCTTTAAAAGATAGGACTCTTGAAAAAAATCTTTGACTTTTCCTATGTTCAAATACCTTCAATTATCTCTATATAGTAAGAACAGAATAAAATCCAAGTTCTTAAGCTAGTACAAGAAATTTCTATGATCTTTTTCTACTTTATGTTCTTTTTCACTAGTGTTGTTTTTTTCTTTTTTTGTATTCTCTGCCCTTCAAAACAGAGTAAACTGCTTTCTGTTTTTAGCTGTCTTGTAACAGCTATCATTTCAACTTTGTGGAGGTGACTTAATACCAGTCAAACTTCAGTCAAAACTGATGATCCTGTAATCCATGGGTTTAATGCCCATCTGAAAACTATCTGGAACTATCACCTGCTGATACAGTACTGACAGTTACTTTATATCTGATCACATAGACAGTGTGAATTGCTAACAAAATTCTCATACTGCTGGGTTGTAGGGCATTATTATCCAGTAAGAAAAGTTTATTCAGTGTAGGATTTTGCTTGAGGCTCATGCTTCCTTTTTGCACTTGGATTTGATAATGACAGTATTGTCAAAGACATTTCCACAAAGTTCAGGAACCCCATGGGTTGAAGAGGAAATGAATTGCATTATCACTTTACCCTATATGCACTTTCCCACTCATTTGCTACTGCACTGTCCTGACTGTTGGAACGAACAGTTGAGACCTTGGGTTTGAGGGCCTGGAGAAATTTTTACCTGAGATCAACATTAGCCTTTGGGTTATTTTCATTACATACAACATAGAGATTGAGAGAGTTTTCTGGTCCAAGGTTCATAGTTTCCTTTTAATTCCAGGTGTGTTTTTCCATTTGGAAAAAGCAACCAAATTTTATCAAAAAGTTAGCAAAGTACTATAGAGCGACTCATGTTTTTGTGTGAAATTAAAAGACGCTTACTCCTTGGAAGGAAAGTTATGACCAACCTAGATAGCATATTGAAAAGCAGAGATATTACTTTGCCGACTAAGGTCCGTCTAGTCAAGGCTATGGTTTTTCCAGTGGTCATGTATGGATGTGAGAGTTGGACTGTAAAGAAAGCTGAGTGCCGAAGAATTGATGCTTTTGAACTGTGGTGTTGGAGAAGACTCTTGAGAGTCCCTTGGACTACAAGGGGATCCAGCCAGTCCATTCTGAAGGAGATCAACCCTGGGATTTCTTTGGAAGGAATGATGCTAAAGCTGAAACTCCAGTACTTTGGCTACCTCATGCAAAGAGTTGACTCATTGGAAAAGACTCTGATGCTGGGAGGGATTGGGGGCAGGAGGAAAAGGGGACGACAGAGGATGAGATGACTGGACGGCATCACTGACTCGATGGACATGAGTTTGAGTGAACTCCGGGAGTTGGTGATGGATGGGGAGGCCTGGTGTGCTACAACTTCACGGGGTCGCAGAGTCGGACATGACTGAGCGGCTGAACTGAACTGAAAGGCTTTTAAAGATATACACTGGGGATTTCCTTCGTGATACAGTGGTTAAGAGTCTGCTTGCTAATTCTGGAGACACAGGTTTGACCCCTGGTCAGGAAAGTGAGATCCCACATGCCTCATAGTGTAGCAAAAAAAAAAAAAAAAAGTGATATACTCTGGGATGAAATAAATACCTCTCCCTTCAACAACAAATAAAACAACAACAAAAGCATAATCTGGATCAATGCAAAAGTGACTCAGAAAAATAAAGGGAGGGTGTCACAACCATTAAAAAGGGATGTTCTAAATCAGAGAGGGAAATTAATTCATAAAGCATGACAGATGAACTGCAAAGTGAATCTCAGCAAATAGGTTCTGACGTTAATAATTGAACCCACTGATTTTCTCGATGGCCTCTTCCATGCCTGCCTTCTTTCTTCTTGCCTTTCTTCCTTCTCTTCTTAAGAAAAGTCTTCTGGTCTGTCTGAATGTTTCTTCTTCTATCCCTGTTGAGACATATATTTTATGGTTGCTGGGTTTAGAGTTTTTGTACTCTTTTTTAGTTTGGAAAATGAATGAAGACTTTATTTTGGAATGTTTGTCTTTTTTCTTTTTTTTTTTTTTTTGCTGCTCTGGGTCTTTGTTGCACCATGTTGTTGTTGTTGTTCAGTCACTCAGTTGTGTCTGACTCTTTGAGATCGCATGGACTGCAACACACCAGGCTTCCCTGTCCTTCAACATCTCTCTGAGTTTGCTCAAACTCATGTCCATTGAATTGGTGATATCATCCATCTACCTCATCCTCTGTTGTCCCCTTCTCCTCCTGCCTTCAATCTTTCCCAGCATTGGGTTGTTTCTAATGAGTTGGTTCTTCACATCAGGTGGCTACAGTATTGGAGTTTCAGCTTCAGCATCAGTCCTTCCAATGAGTATTCAGGAATGATTTTCTTTAGGATTGATTGGTTTGATTTCCTTGCTTTCCAAGGGACTCTCAGGAGTCTTTTCCAGCACCACAATTCAAAAGCATCAATTCTTTTGTGCTCAGCCTTCTTTATGGTCCAACTCTCGCATCCATACATGACTACTGGAAAAACTATAGCTTTGACAATACGGACCTGTGTCGGTAAAGTAATGTCTCTGTCTTTTAATATGCTGTCTAGGTTGGTCGTAGCTTTTCTTCCAAGGAGCAAGCATCTTTTAATTTCATGGCTGCAGTCACTATCTACAGTGATTTTGGAGCCCAAGAAAATAAAGTCTGTCACTGTTTCCACTTTTTCCCCATCTGTTTGCCAGGAAGTGATGGGGCTGAATGCCAGGAACTTACTTTTTTGAATGTTGAGTTTTAAGTCAACTTTTTCACTCTCCTCTTTCACTTTCATCAAGAGGCTCTTTAGTTCCTCTTCATCTTCTTCCATAAAGGTGGTGTCATCTGCATGTTTGAAATTATTGATATTTCTCCTAGAAGTCTTGATTCCAGCTTGTGCTTCATCTAGCTCTGCGTTTAGCATGATGTACTGTGGATATAAGTTAAACAAGCAGGGTGACAACATACAGCCTTTATGTACGCCTTTCCCAATTTTCAACCAGTCTATTGTTCCTTGTCCAGTTGTAACAGTTGCTTCTTGACCTGCATACAGGTTTCTCAGCAGGCAAGTCAGGTGGGAATACCAGGTGGTTTGACCACCTGGTATTCCCATCTCTTTAAGAATTTTCCACAGTTTGTTGTGATCCACACAAAGGCTTTAGTGTAGTTAATGAAGCAGAAGTAGATGTTTTTCTGCAGATGTTGTTGCAGCATGCAGGTTCTTATTGTGGTGCATAGGCCTTTTCTAGTTGCATCGAGTGGGGGTCTCTAGTTGTGGCACATGGACTTAATTGCCCTGTAGCATGTGGGATCTTAGTTTCCTGACCAAGGATCAAACATGCATTCCCTGCATTGGAAGGCAGATTTTTAACTACTGGACCACAAGGGAAGTCCTGGAATGAATTGTTTAGTATCTGTGTTTCTGAAAGAAATAAACCTTCACATTAATTTTATTTCAGCAAAAGGAATACATAAAGAGATCAGCAGTATTTAAAATATAAAGAGCAAAAGAGCAATGGAAAAAAAAAAGGAACAATACACAGGAAAATGAAGGAGGCTGGATGAAAGAACAGAAATGAAGAGAGTATGAAATGGGCAGGGTCAGGATTGGAGAGAAAGTTTAGGTGGTGATGGGATGATGTGAAAAGATAGATTAATAAGATTAGAAAAGGTTCAGGCTCAAATTTGGTGATTGTTGTTGTTCCTCCACTTGTTGGGCGTTATAGTTCTCAAGGAGCTCAAAGATATTTTTATGTGTATCCCTTGAGGCAGAACCAGGACCCTTCCCCAAGGCTGCACTATAGTTTCTTGGCTGCTCCTTCCTTGCCTCTGTGTCTCCTCCCTTCCCAAGTTAGCAACTGTTTGAGAGGCTTCCCTGTCCAAGAGCTCGACATGATTCTGCTCTGTTTCAAGGATATAGATCCAGCTTTTGTGTGTGTGCTGTGTGCATACTCAGTCATGTCTCTCTCTTTGCAATCCCATGGACTAGAGGCTTCCAGGCTCCTCTGTCCATGGAGTTTTCCAGACAAGAATACTGAAATGGGTTTCCATTTCATACTCCAAGATTCAGCTTTTAATTCTTCTAATTTAGCACTTTTTACATTATCTCAAATCGTTTAAAATGCAGTGTTAGATAAAAAGAAGCACCTTGAAATCAAGTCTCTTAATTACTTACACCTCTGTTTATTTAAATCATTAAAACTGAGATGTGTTAGTGTTGGAGAAAGTGAAAGTGTTGGTTGCTCGGTCGTGTCTGACTCTTTGCAACCCCTTGGACTGTAGCCCACCAGGCTCCTCTGTCCATGAGATTCTCCAGGCAAGAATACTGGAATGGATTGCCATTCCCTTCTCCAGAGAATCTTCCCAACCCAAGGTTTGAACCCGGGTCTTCTGATTACAGGCAGATTCTTTACCATCTGAGCCAGATGGGAAGAAACCAATTCTGACTCCATGTTGGAAAATGTTTTATTGACTTGCTTTTTAGTGCTTTTGTTATTACAGTCATACATAATAGCCTACCTCTCAGAAACACTGCCCCGTGCCTGACTGTAAACCCAAAGAGGCTTTATTCAGCTCATAGAGAAATTATCTGACCCTGCCTACTTGTGAATAGCTAAAACAAAAAGAAGAGATAAGATATAAAGGAGTTGGATAGGCCCCATGATTACCTTAAAGATATTTAGGAGAATAGATTTATGGTTTTGAATAAGATGAGATTCAGTTCAGTCCCTCTGTCATGTCTGACTTTTTGTACCCCGTGGACTACAGCACACCAGACTTCCTTGTCCATCACCAGCACCTGGAGCTTGCTCATACTCATGTCCATCAAGTTGGTGATGCCATCCAATCATCTCATTCTCTGTCTTCCCCTCCTGCCTTCAATCTTTTCCAGCATCAGGGTCTTTTTCAGTGAGTCAGTTCTTTGCATCAGGTGGCCAGAGTATTGGAACTTCAGCTTCAGCATCAGTCATCAATGCATCAATGCATATTCAGCATCAATGCATATTCAGGAATGATTTCCCTGGGGATTGACTGGTTTGATCTCCTTGCTGTCCAAAGGACTCTCAAGAGTCTTCTCCAGCACCACAATTCAAAAGCATCAATTCTTTGGCACTCTTTATGGTACAACTCTCACATCCATACATGATTACTGGAAAAACCATAGCTTTGACAATATTGACCTTTGTCAGTAAAGTAATGTCTCTTCTTTTTAATATGCTGTCTAGGTTGGTCATAGTTTTTCTTTGAAGGAGCAAGACTCTTAATTTCATGGCTGCAGTCACCATCTGTAGTGATTTTGGAGCCCAAGAAAAATAAGATCTGTCACTGTTTCCATTGTTTTCCCTTCTACTTGTCATGAAATGATGGGACCGGATGCCATGATCTTAGTTTTTTGAATGTTGAGTTTTAAGCCAGCTTTTTCAATCTCCTCTTCCACTTTCATCCAGAGGCCCTTTAATTCTTCTTCACTTTCTACCATAAGTGTGGTGTCATCTGCATATCTAAGGTAATTGATATTTCTCCTGGCAGTCTTGATTCCAGCTTGTGCTTCATCCAGCCCAGCATTTCTCATGAGTACTCTGCATATAACGGAAATAAGCTGGGTGACAGTATATAACTATACAACCTTGATGTACTCCTTTTTCAGTTTGGAACCACTCTATTGTTCCATGTCTGATTCTAGTGGTTGCTTCTTGACCTGCATATAGATTTCTCAGGAGGCAGGAAAGGTGGTCTGGTATTCCCATCTCTTTCAGAATTTTCCAGTTTGTTGTGATCCACACAGTCAAAAGCTTTAGCATAGTCAATGAAGCAGAAGTAGAAATTTTTCTGGAATTCTCTTGCTTTTTTCCTGTGATCCAGTGGATGTTGGAAATTTGGTCTCTGATTCCTCCGCCTTTTCTAAATCCAGCTTGAACATCTGGAAGTTACAGTTCATGTACTGTTGAAGGCTAACTTGAAGAATTTTGAGCATTACTTTGCTAGCATGTGAGATGAGTGCAATTGTGCAGTAATTTGAACATTCTTTGGCATTGCCTTTCTTTGGGATTCCAGTCCTGTGGCCACTGCTGAGGTTCCCAAATTTGCTGGCATATTGAGTGCAGCACTTTCACAGCATCATCTTTTAGAATTTGAAATAGCTCAGCTGGAATTCCATTGCCTCCACTAGCTCTGTTGATAGTGGTGCTTCCTAAGGGCCACTTGACTTCATACTCCAGATGTCTGGCTCTAGGTGAGTGATCACACCTTCGTGGTTATTGTAAGAAACGCCGCGGGAAGAAGGAACCACCCCTATGGACTGTTGAACAGGGCCTTTTATTGGGCGGTCGCTCTCGGGCAGAACTCCCGGGGGCGGGTAAGCAGGGAAGCGAGGGGGGGAGTCTGCGAAGCAAAGGGAGTCTGCGGGGTAAAGGGAGTCTGTGGAGTCTGCGAGGTGTGAGGGGTGGGGAAGGGGTTTTATAGCCCGGGCCGGGGCTCCCATATAAGGAAGAAAACGCGGGCTCAGCGGTGATTGGTGTTCAAGGGGTCCGTGTCGGTTCCTGATTGGACGGCGAGGGCTTCGTGTCGGCTCCTGATTGGTCGGCTTGGTTGCCGGCCCATCTCCAGGGTGTGTCTGCAGCGCCCTCTGCCGGGGCATGTCCCGACACGCCCGGGCATGCCTCAGCACGCCTGACCTTTCCCTGACCTTTCATCCTGACCTCGCCCTGACCTTTCAGTTATCTGGGTCATTAAAATCTTTCTTGTATTGTTCTTCTGTGTATTCTTGCCACCTCTTCTTAATATCTCTGCTTCTGTTAGGTCCATACCATTTCTGTGCTTTACTGTGCCCAGCTTTACTGTGCCCATCTTGGCATGAAATGTTCCCTTGCTATCTTGAATTTTCTTGAAGAGATCTCTAGTCTTTCCCATTCTGTTTGTTTTCCTCTATTTCTTTGCATTAATCACTGAGGAAGGCCTTCTTATCTCTCTTGCTATTCTTTGAAACTCTGCATTCAGATGGGTATATCTTTCCTTTTCTCCTTTGCCTTTAGTTTCTCTTCTTTTCTCAGCTATTTGTAAGGCTTCCTCAGACAACCATTTTGCCTTTTTGCATTTCTTTTTCTTGGAGATGTTTTTGATCACCACCTCCTGTACAATTTTACAAACCTACATCCATAGCTCCTCAGGCACTCACTCTGTCAGATCTAATCCCTTGAATCTATTTTTCACTTCCACTGTATAATCTTAAGTGATTTGATTTATATCATACCTGAATGGTCTAGTGGTTTTCCCTGCTTTCTTCAACTGAAGTCTGAATTTTGCAATAAAGAATTCATGATCTGAGCCACAGTCAGCTCCTGGTCTTGTTTTTGCCGACTGTATAGAGCTTCTCTATCTTCAGCTGCAAAGAATATAATCAGTCTGATTTTGGTATTGACCATCTGGTGATATCCATGTGTAGAGTCGTCTCTTGTGTTGTTGGAAGAGGGTGTTTGCTATGACCAGGGTGTTCTCTTGGCAAAATTCTGTTAGCCTTTGTTCTGCTTCATTTTGTACTCCAAGGCCAAACTTGCCTGTTCCTCCAGGTATCTCTTGACTTCCTACTTTTATGTTCCACTTCCCTGTAATGAAAAGTACATCTCTTTTTTTTTTTTTTAATCTTTCACTTAAAAATAAATAATTTTTTTTTGCCTTTTTTTTTTTAAAATTTTAAAATCTTTAATTCTTACATGTGTTCCCAAACATGAACCCCCCTCCCACCTCTTTTTTTTGATGTTAGCTCCAGAAGTTCTTTTCGTCTTCATGGAATCATTCAACTTCAGCTTCTTCTGCATTAGTGGTTGAGGCATAGACTTGGATTGCTGTTATATTGAATGGGTTGCCTTGGAAACAAACAGATCATTTTGTCGTTTTTGAGATTACACCCAAGTACTGCATTTTGGACTCTTTTATTGACTGTGAGGGCTACCCCATTTCTTCTAAGGGATTCTTGCCCAAGGTAGTATGTATAATGGTCATCTGAATTAAATTCACCCATTCTTGTCCATTTTAATTCACTGATTCCTAAAATGTTGATGTTCACTCTTGCCATCTCCTGTTTGACCAGGTAGAATTTGCCTTGATTCATGGACCTAAGATTCCAGGTTCCAGTGCAGTATTGTTCTTTACAGCATCGGACTTTACGTCCATCAACAATCACATCCACAACTGGGTGTTGTTTTTGCTTTGACTTTGTCTCTCTTTCTGAAGTTACTTCTTCACTATCTCCAGTAGCATATTGGGCACCTAATGACCTGGGGAGTTCATCTTTCAGTATCATATTGTTTTGCCTTTTCATGCGGTTCATGGGATTTTTAAGGCAAGAATACTGAAGTGGTTTGCCATTCCCTTTTCCAGTGGACCATGTTTTGCCAGAACTCTCCACCATGACCCATCCACTTTGGGTGGCCCTATGTGGCATGGCTCATAGTTTCATTGAATAAAACAAGGCTGTAATCCAAGTTATCAGTTTGGTTAGTTTTTTATTATTTTTGTTTCCATTCTTTCTGCCCTCTGAAGGATAAGAATAGGAGGCTTATAGAAGCTTCTTGATGGGAGGGACTGGCTGTGGGGGAATCAGGGTCTTGCTCTGGTGGGCAGGGCCATGCTCAGTAAATCTTTAATCCAATTTTCTGTTGATGGGTTGGGCTGTGTTCCCTCCCTGTAGTTTGGCCTAATGCCAAACTATGGTTGGAATAATGGTAGTTATGGCGACCTCCTTCAAAAAGACTTATGCCAGCATGCTGGACTGTTGTATTCAGTGCTCTTGACCCCACGGCATGCCACTATTGATCCACACCTCCACCAGAGACTCCTGAACACTCACAGGCAAGTCTGGCTCAGTCTCTTGTGGGGTCACTGCCCCTTTCTCCTGGGTCCTGGTGTGCACAAGGTTTGTTTATGCCCTCCAAGAGTCTGTTTTCCCAGTCCTGCGGAAGTTCTGTAATCAAGTCATACTGGACTTCAAAATCAATTTTCCCTGGGGTTCTCAGTCTCTTTGCTGGATCCCTAGGTTGGGAAGTCTGTTGTGGGCCCTAGAACGTTTGCAATAGTATGAGATGAGATTAGATTAGAGTTGAATGTAGATAGGACATACCCAACATTCTTGGCAGTAGGATCAGCATTGTTTCATTTAATTAATCACAAAACCTATTCATCTTTGATTTTACTACCAGAATTTTCCTCTCATTCCTCCTTTCCTTCTCAATGATTAGAGCTCAGTCTTGGCTTGCATTAATTCCATCCCAAGCCTGTATCAATACTGTTATATTAAGGATTTTTGAATATGGCTTGAATTTTTTTCTGCTTCAGTAGTTAGATTTTAGGCAGAAAGTCCCTCCTAAGGAAAACATATATTGAGCACTTTTGGATGTGAGGGCATTAAAGTGACTTGACATGTTAATAAAAAGTGTTTGTTCTACAGGGATTATCAAAGAATAGTCTTATTTAAAGGCTGAGCCATTTAGTAGGTACAGCTCTTCTTAAAAACAGAAGTTTCTCTATTTCCACTTTGGTATTTTTTGTTTGTTTGTTTTGTTTTTGGAGTATGTACATATCTAGACTAAATAGTTCAGAGCTTATAGAGGTGTTGAAGACATGGCATTTATTAAGGATTAAAATAGTCTTCTAATTTATTGCTTTGGAAGTGAGTAGGTCCAAAGGAATACTCTGGGACATGTAAATAGTGCTCATTATTCACTTTCTTGTATTCAATTAAAACTTTGGCATCTGTATCACAGGCTTTCCTTCCATCTCAGTCTCTGCCATTGTTCTCCCTGGCTTCGGTATACACATGGAAGGAACAGCTAAGAGTGTGACTTTTTGCTTTAGGGTCCTCTTCATCTGCAGTCACCATCTCTTCTTTTGTAACTAAGCCACTGGCTCCCACGAATATACCACTGACCTTAAGTAGGAGAATAAACACCTTAACCCATTGGCTCTTTAACTTAAATATACTACTCTGTCTCGCAGTCTCTTCTTTCCCCAGTGAAGTTATTCACTACGTCTGATCATTCTGTGACCTCATCTGCAACTTCAGTCTGTGGACTGCATATTTCTTCCAATCCATCAGCCTTCGTGTTTCCTCTTTAATCCATCAGCCATTGTCTTGCCTCTCTCTCTTCCACATTCCATACATTAAGTTCCCTTCCACATCTAACATTTTGTTTCAACTATTTGGCAAAACTCAATGAAAATGAATGTTCTACCCGTGTCTTTTGCTCCTACATCTGAACAGTATGGCACTCTGGGCGAGTGTCATACAACAGGCTGCTTGGTTCCCTAGTCCATCTTTTACAGTGCCTTCAAATGGACTGTCAACACTGCAGGCCACATTTCTCAGGTCAGGGGCACTCCCAGGACAGTCAGTGGTGGGAGGGATTGATCTAGGTAGAAGAAACAGCTCCCCTTGTTATAACGGGAAGCATGATGCTAGGATGGATGAAGCTGTAACTGTGTGTGTAAGTTGACAGAGTGAAAATGAAATATATAGAAGGATAACCATCCCATAAATAATGTATAAACATCAGCCAAACCATGGATTATTTTTATGTCAGATTAGTCTTTTCTATGAAGAAAGATTGTTAACTTTATTTTCTGTTATAAATCGTTCTCCATAATAAGTGAATTGAGAAATTTTTGTTCAAATTTCTAGTAAAGAAAATTTGCTTAAACATAGCTTCCAGTCACAAAGCTGTATTTGACAAATGGGAGATAGCACCAGCAGGTAAACTCAGCTGCAACATTAAGTCTTGGGAGCCAAGCATTTTCCTTCCACTTCATCTTTCAATGGATTATCCTAAAGCATCATTTTGATCCTATCACTTTTCTTCTATGAACCTTCCATAGGTCTGATTGCCCACCCTGTTATGTCTCAAAATAACAAAACGTGATTTTCAAAGCCACTTATAATTTGATTCCACTCAACCTGTTCAGTATTATAACTTAACTGTATGTAGCCTTATTTTTAATCCTTCTGGTCCAGTTCATTACCTGTCTCCTTATTCCCTCTCTCTACATCTCTGTTTATGAATCTGCTGGCCAGTTTGACTTGGAAACAACCACAAACTGGGAAATATAGGTAGAGAGGGAATTTACCCATACAGAACCAGCTAATCCATCGTCATGAGGCAGAATCAGCCCCTGACCTTAGATATGAAATTTGGAGAGAGGAGCATGGATCAGGTCAAGGAGAGAACATAAGTATGGCTGAGATAGACTCAGAGAGCTAAATTCCAGGAAGGTCATTGAGACTGGTCATGATAAAAATTCAAGTTGTTAATTATCATACATTTTCCTCTGTGATCATTCCCTTTGGGTTTTGGGAGGGAACAATTCTCATGTCAGGTTGGAGGGCAAAAGATACCAAATTCTCAACCTGTAAATTGAAAATGCCATGGTCCATTTCTCTGTTGTTAATAGAGAAAAGTTTGAAAATGAACTGCTAGTACATCTTCGTCCTTGCCCCACATGCTTTCCCTTCATTCCCATCCTCAGACTTAAAAACAAACAAAAAAGCCTTTCAAGCTAAAGTGCAGAAGTTCTGGTGATGAAACAAGAAGGGTTAAAAATTAGCATGGAGGCTCAGCACCCTTTATTTGAGTTTCTGAGGGGTGTTCTTTGTAAAGAAGAACATGATGGAATCTCAGTTTGGGGACTGCGTTCCTATTCTGCCATTAGCAGCCTTACAGAGAGGATGGGTAGAGGTATGAGCGAGTGCACCCGTCAACACCGGCTCTCCCAAGGACACCAGAGCGGCATGGCAGTACCTTTGAACTCATGTACTGCCCTCACAAAAGACATGGAAGGGCTAATGGGGACCTAGTGAACCCCAAGGGGGCCAGAATTCAGGAAGAAAAGACTGTTGATTGATCTGTTTTTACCTGATGACCAGACACTGGCAGAAACGCAGACACCTCTGTGGAGCTTTGTCTGCAGAGATAGGGACCTAGAGGCTGGAAGCCCTGGAGAGGAACAAGATTTGAGTGTTCAAGGGCAAGGGCCTGGCAACAACAGAAATACTAAAAGAGTACTGCAATAATAGTCTGAAGGTAACACTCTGGGCTGAGCAGGATAAAGGCAAAGCAAAGAAAACCCCGAGAGGGACAGGGTTTTTGTCTCTGAACTGAAGCTATGTTTTGGTTTTGCAGGGCTAAAACCCTGGTGGGCAAAGTGATAGAATTCAGCTGGGCATGGGGACTCTAGGGTAGAAGACGGCAGCCAGAAGTGAATGGGGTGTGTGACTGACACCACAGAGGTACGTGTGCATATCAGCCAGGATGCAACTGTTTAGAAGAATGCAATTGTTAGGGTGACCCCAGCTGCTTGACGGCCAATATTTCCTCCAGTTTTGGTCAAGCCCCTAAGTAGTGATCATAGAAACATATATTATTTCAGGGGGCAAGATTGGGCAGGAAGCATTCTGAACTAATTCTGTTTAACAAGGGACGTCTGAGTTTAAACTGTTTTCTACCATGTAGAAAAATGAGAACTTGAAAGTCAAATTGTTAGACTGAAAAAAAATTACTTTTGTAAAAATGAATGTGTAACTTTAAAGGTGAATACAATATATATTGTAAGAAACAGGCGAAGAGCAACATAAACGTAACTTACCTTTGGGAACAGGTCCAGAAGCATAATATGCATTGAACTCAATGGACCCACACTTAGGATTTGATTCATGAAAAACACAAATTATTCAGAAGCTCAAGAGATATCTTTATTTTGAACACCTAAACATTCTGAGAGTGCTTGAATGGTCCATTAGATCTTGAAAGGGCAGAAAGGGCTCAGTTGAATTCCAACCTTCCTGCCACTGATGGTAGAACATAGATTGCACTCATATGCCTGATACGGTTATGATTGAACAGAAGGAAATCCTGGCTAGAGGTGGAAGGAAATTAAAGGGGCTGGAGTCAACTTTAGGTTCAGAATTCAGGTCCTAGGCTAGCTTCACCAATAAGCTGAAACTGTTGAGAAGTTTCTTTTTCCTTACCTGTAAGATGAAAGGAGTTGATCCGTGGTGTTTCTCTGATTTTAGGTGTTTAAGAGTGATAGGAGGCAGTGTGTGTGGCAGCAGACATGAAGGTATAAGCTTTACTTTTCAATAAATAAAAATCATGAATGGGACTGATCTTATTTCCTGTTCTCCCTTTGGGGCTCCAGGTAAACAGAAATAGAAAAATTCTGACACCTGGCATGCCTTTCTCCCTGACCTCTGGTCCCACAAACACCTGAGATTTAGAATATTTAAAAAGCCACCTCAAACTGGAACTAATCCCTAGTTGATTTCAGGGCCTCCTCTTCGTGATTTCTCTTGGATCAGAAAACAGTGGTAGCATAGTGCTGACTATTGGTTTCTAATTTTAGACAATCTTAGAGGAAAGCACTTTAGCACACTGTGTTCATTCAACAGGTCATTCCTTTCTTATGTGGAAAACCTCTCCCCCTCTTATCTGGATCCTCAACACTCTGTCCATTTCTAACTTCTTCACATACGTGATGTACTAATGGGCTTAGTGCTATATGGAACTTTTCTGACAATGTAGATGGTAAACTATACAGAGTAAACTCAGGGGCTTGTTGACTTTGATAGCAGAGTTCAAAAAAAGAGCCCCTTCCTGCTGCTTTACAAGGACCTACCTGTGCAAACAGACACTCAGGTGAAGAGCACACCCAACAGAGGCAGTAAAGATGGACTAAGTAACCCCTTGACCCGAGAAAAGAGAAACAAATGAACTCAAAGGTGGACTAAATCTTGGAAATAAAAGGACTGAAAGCAGCCAGGATGATAATGTGTATAATTTCACCCTGGGGATAATGTCATTTCTGTGGGTATGATTTTTCTACCAATCTGTTTTTGAACACCAGTATATAGAGAGTTTGAAGAACTTTTTGAAATTCATCTTGCTATCATCATTTACCAAATCACTCATTATTGTGATACTTTATAAAAAGAAGAGAGCATATAATGCCAGGTGTTGCAAGTTCATCCACTCTCTAGAAATATGGGATACGCTCTTCCCCTCTTCCCCTCAGCCTCCAGGGTAGGTGATCATAGTGAGTGCTTATAATAAGCAAATGCTGGTACTTAAATTTCTGCAAATAACTCAACTGAGATTTACACTGGATTATTTTAAAGGTCAGTAGATACAAATGATTCACAAAATGTAAGTCCTTGAAATATGAAATCTTGTGCTGTTTTCTTCTGAGAATTATTAAAAATTTGAAATTGAGTGAAAATAGGGAAAATCATAAGCTTTTGGCAAAGGTCAAAAGAAAAGGATCTCAAACTGAATTCTCATCCATCAAGAGGCAGTGTCTTAGAACTTTTTGTTAGTGTTGAGAGAGTCTCTTGGCTTGGAGAAGATTCATCCTTGCAAACCTTTCAGCTCCTCCTACAGGCAGAAGCTCCCCTCTGCTCTTTCCGTGGGATTTGCTCTTCAGGGTTTGCTCAGGGGGCATCTTCCTTTTGGACTTCTTGCTTAGTGGTTAGGAGCTCTTTTTTGAATGGCCTGATCTATGCTGGAAGAGGCTGTGTATCCAGGCTGCTCTTATTTACCACTACTGCGATCCAGATAGAAGCTCGTTTGCTTATCTCATTGCTTCATAGTGAACATTCAGTATGATGTGACATCCACTGTGGTGATCTTGTTTAGTCACATCTGACTCTGTGACCTCCATGGGCTGTAACCTGCCAGGTTCCTCTGTCCATGGGATTTCCCAGGAAAGAATACTGGAGTGGGTTGCCATTTCCTTCTCCAGGGGACCTTCCCAACCCAGGGATCGAATCCATATCTCCTGTGTCGGCAGGCAGATTCTTCACCACCAAGCCACCAGGGAAGCCTGGTGATCTTGTTAGTTGTGTAGAAAATTTGTTAGAAATTAGATGGCTTTTCCCTGGTGTGCCCTTGTTGAACAGCCTTGCTCACCTTATTCTGAGGTTAAAAGCATGATGAAATGTGTGTTTGTGTTATTGTTTCCATTTCCTATATGCTGGTGTCGGTGAAAAAGAAAATAAACGTTTTCCATCTGTCACTAGAATGGAGAGAGGTGACCATGGTGGCACCAATTTTTTAGAGCAAGTATCTCCTCCTTCCAAATGTGAAAATTTCCCATTGCAATTTTAATGTAGGGTGTGTTAGAGATCTTTTAAATGCTACCTAGCACATTGGCCCACATTTTTGCTGCAGCTGTTGCTACAGCAACCAGCAGTGTGCAGCTGTAGCTTGAGGGTCCCTGGCTTTAGCTGTATTGCTTATCTTTTGGTTTCTGCTCCTGTTTGCTTCTCCAGTCCACTCCTGCAAACTTTGACCAGTAGAGATGGGAGCCATGTTCTCTATAACATCTTTGGGCTGATAATCTCAGACATGTTATATATAGTTCCTCAAGGAGTTACCAGCTATGGTTGCCAGAGAAAATATAGGATTCCTAGTTAAATTTGAACATCAGAATAAACAATAGATACTTTTTTCAGGTAGAAATATGTCCCAAATATTCCATTGGATTTGGTTTGCTAGTATTTTTTGGAGAATTTTTGCATGTATATTCATCAGGGATATTGACCTGCAGTTTTCTTCTTTTGTAGTGTCCTTATCATGCTTTGGTATTGGATAATGCTGACCTCATAAAATGAGCTTGGAAGTGTTCTTTCCTCTTAAGTTTTTAAAGAGTTTGGAAAAGATTTGTGGGTTGTATGAGTCTAGGAATATATCTATTTCTAGGTTATTCAGTTTGTTGGTATATATTCGTTCATAGTAGTCTCTTGTGAGCCTTTGTATTTCTGTGGTATCAATTGTAATGTCTCCACTTTCATTTATAATATTATTTATTTGGTCCTCTCTATTTTTTCTTGCTATAAACTTAACTAAAGGTTTATACATTTTTTTAATCTTAAAAAAAATCCCAACTCTTAGTTCTGTTGATCTTTACTATTGTCTTCTAGTTTCTATTTTACTTATTTATATGCTAATCTTTGTTATTTTCTTATGCTAATTTCAGGGCTTAGTTTTTTCATTCTTTTTCTAGTTCCTTGAGGTATAAAGTTAGGTTTTTTTCAGATCTTTCTTTTAATATACGCACTTATCTCAATAAACTTAACTTTTAGGACTTCTTTTGCTGCCTCTCATAAGTTTTAGTATGTTGTGTTTCCATTTTTGTTTGTCTGAGGGTATTTTTTAATTTTCTTTTTGATTTTTCTTTGATCCTTTGGTTGCTTAGGAGAATGTTGTTTAATTTTCAAATATTTGTGAAGTTTCCAGTAGTCTTTTTATAATTGATTTTTAGTTTCATTATATTGTGGTCAGAATAGATACTTCATGATACCAATTTTTAAAGAGTTGTTAACATTTGTTTTGTCTGAACATATGAGCTATCTTGGAGCATATTCCATAGTTTTGAGAAGAATGTGTATTATAGTGCTGTTGGATGGAATGTTTTGTACATGTCTGTTAGGGCTATTTGGTGTATGAAAGTGAAAGTCACTCAGTTGTGTCCGAGCTCTTTGCGACCCCATGGACGATACAGTCCATGGAGTTCTCCAGGCCAGGATACTGGAGTGGGTAGCCATTCCTTTCTCCAGGGAATCATCACAACCCAGGGATTGAACCCAGGTCTCCCACATTGCAGGCAGATTCTTTACCAGCTGAGCCACCAGAGAGGCCCCAGAATACTGGAGTGCGTAGCCTATCCCTTCTCCAGGGCATCTTCCTGACCCAGCAATTGAACTGGAGTCTCCTGCGTTGCAGGCGGATTCTTTACCAGCTGAGCTGCCAAGGAAGCCCATTTGGTGTATAGTATTATTTTAATCTACTGTTTCCTTGTAGATTTTCTGCCTGGATGAGCTATCCATTATGGAAAGTAGGGTATTGAAGTCTCCTACTATTACTGTATTGTTGTCTATTTTTCTCTTCAGTTTTTAAAATATTTGCTTTAAATCTTTAGATGCTCCAATTTTGGGTGTATATCGGAGAAGGCAATGGCAACTCACTCCAGTACTTTTGCCTGGCAAATCCCATGGACAGAGGAGCCTGGTAGGCTGCAGTCCATGGGGTCGCTAGGAGTCGGACATGACTGAACGACTTCACTTTCACTTTTCACTTTCATGCATTGGACAAGGAAATGGCAACCCACTCCAGTGTTCTTGCCTGGAGAACCCCAGGGATGGGGGAGCCTGGTGGGCTGCCATCGTCTATGGGGTCGCACAGAGTCAGACACGACTAAAGCGAGTTAGCAGCAGAGGCAGTCTATTTATAATTGTTGTAACTTCTCAGTGAATTGACTCCTTTAACACTGTATAATGACCCCATTTGTCTCTTGTGCTCAATTTTGACTAAAAGTCTTTTTTGTATGATAAAAAATATGGGCATTCCTACTCTCTTTGTGTCATCATTTACATGATTATCCTTTTCTATCTTTTCACTTTCAGTCTGTGCATGTCCTTAACACTAAAGAGTCTCTTGTAGGCAGTATATTGTTGGCTCTTGGTGTTTTGTTTGCTCAACCACTCTGTGTTCTTTGGAGAATTTAATCTATTTACATTTAAAGAGATTACTGATGACTAAATTACTAAATTTAGTAATTACTAAATTTACTAAATCAGTTCAGTTCCGTTTGGTCGCTCATTCGTTTCCAACTCTTTGCGACCCCATGAATCGCAGCACGGGAGGCCTCCCTGTCCATCACCAGCTCCTGCAGTTTATTCAAACTCATGTCAATTGAGTCAGTGATGCCATCCAGCCATCTCATCCTCTGTTGTCCCCTTCTCCTGCCTCCAATCCCTCCCAGCATCAAAGTCTTTTCCAATGAGTCAACTCTCCATATGAGGTGGCCAAAGTATTGGAGTTTCAGCTTTAGCATCATTCCTTCCAAAGAACACCCAGGGCTGATCTCCTTTAGAGTGGACTGGTTGGATCTCCTTGCAGTCCAAGGGACTCTCAAGAGTCTTCTCTAACACCACAGTTCAAAAGCATCAATTCTTCGACAGTCAGCTTTCTTCACAGTCCAACTCTCACGTCCATGCATGACCACAGGAAAAACCATAGCCTTGACTAGATGGACCTTTGTTGGCAAAGTAATCTCGGCTTTTGAATATGCTGTCTAGATTGGTCATAACTTTTCTTCCAAGGAGTAAGCGTCTTTTAATTTCATGGCTGCAATCACCATCTGCAGTGATTTTGGAGCCCCAAAAAATAAAGTCTGACACTAATTACTAAAGTGATTAGTGAGGACTAACTATTGCCATTTTTCCTTCATTCTTGTCTTTATCATTTATCTTTTGTAGTGGTATGCTTTCATTTCTTTCACTTTCTTTTCCCATGTGTCTACTGGAAGTTTTCTTCCTTCCTGGTTTGCATTTTATTGAATAACTCTTAACAGTAAATCTGTTTCAGTAATTTAGTGAGACATAGTTAAAACAAAGATATTGGAAACTGCAGGCAATCCTCTATAAGGGTAGATTATCTCTAAAATCATGCGGGTGGGAACTTACTTATAGTAAGTAAGTTAGGAAATAAAATAGGTAGGAAATAAAATCAACAAGAGTTAACATTATACAATAATATTTAATGTCTTAAGATATGTCAGGCCTTATGCTAAATAATTTACCTGTCTTCTGCCACAATACTCTTATGCAAAAGGCATTAAGTTGCTTATGTTTTATACTTAACATATTTGATCTAGGATTCTACAAGCAAGTGTAAGAACAAAAAGTCAAATCTAGGTATGTTTGAATTCAGAGTCCAAATGCCAGATTATTTGAGAAATAGGACACAGCTGATGGGAATGATCAGGGCTAGGTCTCTGGTAAGCAGAATAAAAAATTGTTGAAATTAGTTAAAGTAAATATAAAATTTATTTGTTTGTCTCTGTTTTTCTAACTAGATACTGATGAAGTTTTGGTTTATAAAATTTGAAAAAGTGATTGTAAATCTTGCTTTGTCATAAGTCATGTTCTGTTACAGATATATACACATAAAGGAAAACTTAAATCTTTTAGCACAGTTGATATCCTGACTCCAGTTTGAAGCTTAATTTCCTATTTCAGGTCACCTATTTGGAAATTATGTGGTTGGTTATGTGACTAAGCTGATGAACTACATGTTTCAGTCTTAAGTGGAAAGCATCCTAGATTTGATAATGATTCAATCTCAGTTTAGTTACATCCAGAAAAAAAAAAAAGAGAGAGAGAGAAAATTTCTACTCTAAAACAAACCTAGCAGAACAAAGTCACGTTAGGAGAAACATTATACATTAGAAAAAGTCTTGGCATGTTATTCCTGAGATAACGATAAAATAACTCTTTGGCATTGTCCTAATATAGGAGACATTTTCTTTATGGTCTTTGAACTGTAACTTCTTAAATATCTTTTATGTCCGTAGGCAAGAGATAATGTTCATAGGTAACAAACACACATCAGCGTTCTATTTCTGACTTCTATTATTGGCTCTTTCAGCTCAAGAGAGAAAACCGAAACTTTATTTTAGAATGACTCTGATACCTGTTCTTCCACCATGGAGATGACCAACTTTGTATACAATATAAGACTTTTTAAATTCTGTATTACTTCTTGGACTGAATTTTTTTTTTTTTTTTTAGCAAATTATGCCTCCTATTAGCTTATTTCATTAGCAGTAAGTTTTTGTTTGTATGAATTGAATTGTTCGTATGTTTTTGAAGAGAAAGCTTACTAAAGTTGATGTATACATTTATTTTAAATCTGTAGTTGTATTTTGTCTAGTAAAATTGACTTCCAGTAATGAGTATGTTGTGGGCAGAACAACTCAGGTCATTATTGTTGATTCTGTCTGGCACTGGCAGTAGGTATGTTTGACTTGTTCTTTGTTGATAGTATTTTGTAAGAGATTGAGTTGAACAACTGCAACCAAGGATCAATAATAACACCAGGATTTGAAAAACTCTGCTCAACTGTTAGGAATGAAGCTTGGAGTGACACAAACCTTGTTCAGAGAGCTTACTGTGTGGTGCTGGAGAATTAATCTCTGACTGTAAACCTTCTTCTCTTTCCTTAATCAGATAAACTGTCTGGCCTAGAACACAGGTCTTTTCTTTTCACAGACAGCTCTGTTTTCTTCCCATAAGACATTTTGTACTGCATAAGGACATGTTTCAGTCTTAAGTGGAAAGCATCCTAGATTTGTATGATTTCATTCATCTCATAACAGTTATGAGAAAAAGAGAAAATTTCTATAAAGTGGTCATACTAGTTTTTTAATTTATTTGGGATAAATCTGAGGTAAGAAAATAATTTGCATCTTCTTGCTTTGGTAAAGTATAACTGTACTATTTTATATTTTTTTTAAAGGGATTTGTTTCACTAGTTTTTCAATAGGGAATATAAGCAAAACTATTAACAAAATCACAAAATACCCCTTTACCACATCATTGTGTATAAGTGAAACTTAGTTATAATGGTACAGGACAGAGCTGTTAGTTTACAGCATGGTAGTATATATTTTATTGTATGTTTTTGTTTTACTTGGTATTTGGATTTTGTGCCTTTTTCACATCCCTCTGTATAGCTGGGTATTTTTCAGGTAAAGAGATATTTTACTGTAATGGCACAGTTTTTATTCTTTTAAACCAATTATTAGTTGGACGTGACTGAGCACAGAGGCACCAAGTGTTTGGCAATGAAATCACTTGTTTTTCTCTGCTATTCCCTCCCTTCTTTCCTTCTCTTTTTCAATATTTTTAAACTGCCTTGACTATAAGCTGTATAAATAAGTATATTTTTTATTATCACATCATAGGGACACAGTTTTATTACTTTTCTTATATTTTTCCTAATTGCTTTCTTAACAGGTTAGCCACTTTATTATATTTAAAACATTTTTTTTGCCTTATATGTTAACTATATGTATATAATAATACTTGTGCAGATGGAGGCATATAAGAAAGGAAAAGAGGTATCCACTGCTGTGGTAGACAGCTTCTGACATCACTTTCAGTGATCTCCACCTCTTGACAGTCCTAGTTTTGTAAATTCTTTCCCCTTAAGTAACTTGCTTCTAACTAATAGAATATTGTAACACTGAGGAGATGTCACTTTGGTGATTAACAAAAGATTGTGATCTCTGACTTGCTAGCAGGCCATTGTTGGTTTTGATGAAGTAAGCTGCCATGTTGGCAAGGGACTGAGAGTGGCTTCTGGTGATATCCAGCAAGGAACCCTCAGTCCAGTACCCTTTGGGAAAATGAAGCCTGCCAACAACCATGTGAGTTTGAAAGTGGAATCTTGCCTAATTGAGCCTTCAGTCCTGATTGATAACATGATTATAACTTTGTGAGAGACTGAAGCAGAGGTCCCAACCAAGATGTGCCTGGATTCCTGATTCATAGAAATGGTGAAATAATAAATGCATGTTTTTTTAAACTGCTAAATTTGGGACTAATTTGTTAGGCAGCAGTAGATAACTGATACAGTTGATAACAATTCTCAAGTCTTTTTTCCAAGAAACAAATATATACATATTAATATTGGGATAATATAAACATAATATTGCATTCTAAATTGCTCCCAACATTTCCCTGATACTAAATAATTCTTCAAAACCAGATTTTTAATGGTGATATATGATTGTATAAATTCATTGTAGTTAATAAAATACTCCATTATTATCAGTTTTTATAGTGGGACATAATTCTGTGGAAAAATTCTATAGAAATATATGGCTTATCCATGATATTCTGTTTGGCCTATTAATCTGAAAGTGAATTACTTGGATAAAAAACATTTAAAGGCTCATAAGTAATATTTACAATTTCCATTCTGGAATGATTGTTGTAATTTCTTATTCTCACCAGATATTTATGAAACAGTCATCTTCTTGTTATATATTGGGCAACATTGGAATTATAGTTATTTTTCTTAACAATTTGAGAGATAAATTTTCTTATATTAATATGCATTTTGGTGTCTAACAAATTTGGACAGATTCTCACAGTTTTAATAGTCATGTAGGTATTCTGTTGTTAGTCAAATTCTGGCTCATATTTTGGTTATTTTTACACTTTACTGATTTTAAGAGCCATTTTATTTTAAGGATATCACTTTATTAGGTGCTTTATTAGTTAGTTTGCAAATAGCTTTTTATTATTAATGTATTGTTCTTTAAAAATCACTGCTTTTTAAAAACTAATTTATTTTGACCTCAATGCTAGAGCAAAAGGGACCAGATGTATTCACTGTTTTGATAACATTCTGTCTGACTTATATACACACACATGCACCCACATTCATTGTTGGTATTTTACCTTGTAAAAATATTAACATCAGTCTTTTTAAAGTCTGTGTCTATCTATAGTTCCTTTTATTTATTGAAGCACTGTGATATATGGGCTTTCCTTGTGGCTCAGTGGTAAAGAATATGCCTGCCAATGGAGGAGCTTCAGGAGATGTGGGTTCAATCCCTGGGTGGATAAGATCCCCTGAAGAAGGAAATGGCAACCCATTTCAATATTCTTGCCTGGGAAATCCCATGGACAGAGGAGCCTGGTGGGCTACAGTCCATGGGGTCGCAAAACAGTCAAACATGATGAGCCACTAAACAACAACAACTGTGGTATATATTATCTCATTTGATACTCATAACAACCTTTTCTAGGTAGGCATAGGAGGTCTTACTATCCCAATTTTATTAATGGTTTCAGTGAAGCTCAGAAAACTTAATTGACTCACGGTTATAGAGTTTAGTAGTTGCTAGAGTTGGACAAACCATTTTCTGCCTTTGGATCCAATATTTTTTCTTCTGTGAACTCCATAGCCAGGTTTTTTAGGTAGTGATGCCTGTAGACCAAAGATGTTTACAATGTGACATGCATTAACTCATTTGATCCTTACAACAATCTTTTAAGTAATAATTTCCTTATTTTTATAGAAAAGACATAAGTCTCAAATATTTACTTGCCTCAGTTATAAAACTAATAGAGGCTATATTATCCAGCTGTTCAGTCAGTCAGTTCAGTCTCTTAGTCGTGTCCGACTCTTTGTGACCCCATGAATCGCAGCACGCCAGGGCTCCCTGTCCATCACCAACTCCTGGAGTTCCCCCAACTCATGTCCATCAAGTCGGTGATGCCATCCGGCCATCTCATTTTCTGTCGTCCCCTTCTCCTCCTGCCCTCAATCCCTCCCAGCATCAGGGTCTTTTCCAGTGAGTTAACTCTTTGCATGAGGTAGCCAAAGTATTGGAGTTTCAGCTTTAGCATCAGTCCTTCCAATGAACACCCAGGACTGATCTCCTTTAGGATGGACTGGTTGGATCTCCTTGCAGTCCAAGGGACTCTCAAGAGTCTTCTCCAACACCACAGTTCAAAAGCATCAATTCTTTTGTGCTCAGCTTTCTTCACAGTCCCAACTCTCACATCCATACATAACCACTGGAAAAATCATAGCCTTGACTAGACGGACCTTTGTTGGCAAAGTAATGTCTCTGCTTTTTAATATGCTAACTAGGTTGGTCATAACTTTCCTTCCAAGGAGTAAGTGTCTTTTAATTTCATGGCTGCAGTCACCATCTGCAGTGATTTTTGAGCCCAAAAAAGAGAGTTCCAGAAAAACATCTATTTCTGCTTTATTGACGATGCCAAAGCCTTTGACTGCGTGGATCACAATAAACTGTGGAAAATTCTGAGAGAGATGGGTATACCAGACTACCTGACTTGCCTCTTGAGAATCCTATATGCAAGTCAGGAAGCAACAGTTAGAACTGGATATGGAACAACAGACTGGTTCCAAATAGGAAAAGAGTACGTCAAGGCTGTATATTGTTACCCTGCTTATTTAACTTCTATGCAGAGTACATCATGAGAAACACTGGGCTGGAAGAAGCACAAACTGGAATCCAGATTGCCGGGAGAATATCAATAACCTCAGATATGCAGATGACACCACCCTTATGGTAGAAAGTGAAGAGGAACTAAAAAACCTCTTGATGAAAGTCAAAGAGGAGAGTGAAAAAGTTGGCTTCAAGCTCAACATTCAGTAAACTAAGATCATGGCCTCTGGTCCCATCACTTCATGGGAAATAGATGGGGAATCAGTGGAAACAGTATCCATCTGTTAGGCAGATTGTATTCAAGGCCTGGGATTGCTTTTCTGGAATTTTAAAGTGATTTAGTGTATGGAATGAGTGGAATTTATTACAGAGATATTTTCTTTTCATACTTCTGTTTTCCTATGGTCTTTTCCATTCTCTTCTGAGGACTCCTAAGGGTAAATGAAGTTTTGCTGAAGCTGAATTTTTCACCTGGTTAATGCCTAGTCTTTGCTTAAGGCTTGTGTTAGGTGTTGCCTCCTCCAAGGAGCTTATCTTGAACTCTTTTTGTCCTTATTCAGACAGCATGGCACTTGTCTCACTGTGTTCTATTTATCTGTTTGGGTATCTAACTTAAAGTGCCTAACTACTTTAAAATGTGAATTTTGAGACATCTTGGAGGACTGCTCATGGTTCGTTTTGAATTCTCCTTGTGAGCACAGCACCTGGCTCAGAGTTAGTGCCCAATAAGTGCTAAATGAACGAGTGAGGATGCTCAGGACCGGAGTGGGGTGTATCTGGCCCATCAGGCCTGCTGTAAAGCACAGAAATCTTAGGTGCTTGGGATGGACAGATTCTCAGTATCTGTTTGTAGGGAATTCTCATAAAAAAGGTCCAGAAAAAAATTGTTTTAGTCTCTCTTCCCTTTCAATGTGGGATATCTATTAGAAACTTTCAAAATAAATCAAGAAGATTAAGATAAAATAGCAACTTAACTATGACATTTATTTTAAATGGCACTTCTGGGGATTCTGTAGGGTTCTAATAAACAAAGTTGGAAAGTATGTGCTACAAATGATACACATTTTAATCTTACTGTTTTTCCCTTATAAATCTGAAGTAGTCATATCTGCTGCATGAGTTCTGATTATGTATTTATTCATACAATAGTTACTATGTAGATAAATTATAGGCTGTGTTAGTCACTCAGTCATCTGACTCTCTGTGACCCCATGGACTGCAGCCCACCAGGCTTCTCTGTGCATGGAATTCTCCAGGTGAGAATACTGGAGTAGGTTGCCATTTCCTTCTCCAAATTATAGGCTAGAGATGTTAAAAAACTGAATACAAACGATAATTCTATTATTCTTGCCTTGTTTCTGCAAGTAGATATTGGAGGCAGTGATGAAAATAAAAGTCACATTCTATAGGTGAGAATTTACAAACTTTTCTGAAAACATGAAAATAAAATATTTTTTTCTGAAAAAAAAAAAGAATATGCAAAATTAAAATTGTTAAATATTAATTCTAAATATAATTAAATCTGTTAATTTCTTTTGTTTAGTAGTTTGCCTGTGACTCATTTTTTAAAATTAATGTATTAGTGATGAGCTGAGGTGAGAGTAGCATGGGGTAATCTCTTCTTCAGTGGGCCTGCTGATGAATGTGGCCTATCTTCAAGCTTTAAAGTACCTGAAAAGGTGTAAACAATTAAATTTAAATCAATAATTAAAACTGAATAATAATATGTTACAAAACGTTATCCAAGGCATAGTTACTACTTAGGTAAGTGGGTGCAATGGAAAGGAGGTAACCTATGTGCTTGTATTTGCCACATTTGAAATTGTATAATTCGGAAGAAGGGAAATTTTTCTGGAGAAATCAGCTACGTGCCTGCCAGTTGTGATCAGGTTATAAGCCCCAAAGATCCTTGGGATTTTTAAAGCTGTTATTTCTACTGAGGAATTTCACAAATACATGGAACATGTTGATACTATTAATTAATGACAAAGGCTTAAAAAAGATTTCAAAATGATGAAAATCCTGAATGTGAATATTGATGGTCCTATTTCAGGGTCAAAGAATATATGTAATACCTATTAATAGATGTCTCTTTCCTTTCAAAGACGCAAAATATCACTCTCAGAAGAGTTAGATTCTTAAAAATCCTAGTGATAATATTTGCTTTAATTCCTAACAGAGTCTTATATCCTAAAAAATATGAAACATCTATTAGACTAGTACTTTCCATTTGGTAACTGTAATGTACTGACTAGCTATGCATGTGCTCTAGCGCCATCTAGCTAGAATCCAGGGTAATTCATTATAACTCAATTCTGCTTCTGGTAATTATTTCAACTTTTCATCTTTTAATTAAATTGTATTATTAAGATGTTTTTGTTTTTCCTCTCTTTAAACATAGCCCCCAAGGATTTTTAATCTCAGTTTAAATAGTACAATGTGGTAAATTGGAGAAGGGCGTGGCAACCCACTCCAGACTCCAGTATTCTTGCCTGGAGAACCCCATGGACAGAGGAGCCTGGCAGGCTATATCCACGGAGTCGCAAAAGAGTTGGACACAACTGAAGTGACTAACACACCAACATACATAATGTGGTAAATGGAGTCTCACTCCCCTGTGAAGATTTATTCATCAGTGGTAAATCCCTGACATGTTATAAACGTTCTACAACAGACATGACACTCTGATTCGGTTTTCAGAAGCTTGTTCCGTGAAGTTACTAACACTCCAAGGTTAGTTACCTCTACTCACACTTGAATTATTATTTATTTTCTGATAGTCAAGATGAAGTTAAGGTGAGACTCTGTCTTTGGGTGATGTATGTTTCTCCAGCAGATCCCCCCGTTGGCAGGCCTTGAGGGCCAGGGTGAGGAGGTAAGGAGAGAATGCAGTGACAGAATGGGAGTTGAGCTGGGGAGCACCCGTGACAAAGGCAGGGTTGGAGAGGCAGAGGATGGCTTCAAAGAGGGGAGCTTTAGACAAAAAAGCCAAGGGACTTGAAAAGGAGCGAAGAAAGAGGAGATGGGAGACACTAAATCAAGAAATCAGACCACGGGACCGACAGGGGTCAACCTGGGGTAAAGAAAGAATAAGAATAAAGGAAGGCCAACAAAGAATAAAAATATAAAGGAAGAATGAAAGCAGAAAGCCGAGAACAGGGATTTGTTTTCACCTTCACAGTTAACATTCTTATGTGATACGACCTGTTTGAAAACCAGGGTCTGTAAACTGGAGCCAAATCAACATTGTTGATAGTTAACTAACCTACTAACATTCACTTTCTTGATCTTAACTTGATATGTAGAAATTTAATGAGTTGACCATACATTTTGAAATAAGAAGTTAGAGCCCCTTTTTAATCTTTAGAGTCAGTTTACATCCATGAAAGGGAAAATTACTTAAAGAAAATTGAGATTTACTTTGATAAATACATATTACTAATCTTTTCTCAGAGTCAGAGATGCTGAGATGTTCTTGGGTGGCCAGAAGTTGTTGAAAGGCAGAGCTTTCTTCATAGGAATAGATTGCTTTACTGTATAAAATCACATTTCAAATGCTTTTTCCTATAATGAGGCAACTAGGCATATAAGCAAGGGTTTTTTGACAGTTCCTCAATACAGAAGAATATAAAAATAAAGAGTTTTACAAGTATTCTTAGAGAGGAAATGTTATTTTAGAAGTAACATTTAACCTGAATTTTCAATGTTTTTAGGTTTGTATACTAATGGTTTTGTAAAATTGCTTACAATTTCTCATTTAAAGAATGTGTCATAATTCTACAAGACTTTCTTTTAATTCTTAGAAACTTCTATTTTGCAAGTGTAAATCAAGATGACTTTAATTTCATAAGTTTATACCGTGTGCAAAACGCGGAGCAGGCAGTTTGTCATTGACCCTCTCTGCCACTCCTCAGTCTTCCTTTGGTATCTTTGACTCTAACTTGTCATCTGGCTTTGACTCTAACTTGTCCCAGTTTCTGCTCAGGGAATACTCCACTGTGAAGGCCATTTGTATTTTCCAGTGGCTTTTTACTAATCTCTACTTGGTTATGAACTGATAATTAAGAAATGAGCACATGGTGAGTTAAGACATAATTCTTTCCAAATATTTCGTTCTGAAAAGAGATCTCGCCCCTTAGGAGATGTGCCCTGGTACCAGCTCCCAGGTACCATCTGACTACATCTCTGCAGTCATATGGGCTCCTGAGTGGCTTGACCAGGTGAGTGTGGGCTGAAGTCCAGCTCCTCTCTGCTGCCAAGTCCTTCACTGTGGAGCCAGGCTGCATCCCTTGAAGTGATCTGTGGGACAATGAGGCCTTTGTGGAGAGTGACAAATATGAATCTTTTAGTCACTTCAACTTTCTATCATAGAATGATGGTTTGAAGCTACTTATAGCAACTGAAAGGAGAAATTAAAAACAAAATTTAAAATTTATGTTACTCTATTTAGTCTTATTTTACTTAGATTCTCTTGTCATGATACCATTATGTATACTGTTTAATATGTAGTCTAAAATATGAAAAATTTTCTAATTTTTTATTTCAAAGACTCACAATAACATAATAGGGAATATCTCAATGTTTTTACATTGTAAAAATACTAGGTCAGGAGTTGTTCCAGAAGAACAACTTTTCTGAATACCTAACCAAAGCCTTAGCTTTCTGGTTCTGTGTATTCATGACTCATTTTTCTGAAGTTTTAGAGTAATGCCTGATTTTTTAAAAAATGTGAAGTTCTGACTTGCTTCAAGTGAATTTCCAAGGACAGAGAAACTTCCTAGAAAAAAGCAGATAACAGTTTTATTACTAATCCAGAGCTTCCTATTAACCAGTTCTGATTTTTGTTTTTTTTGATACCAGGAAAGACAGCCATTATAATTTTCTCAGCTGCTTCACTGGTACAAACCACGCTGTTTATAATTCCTCCTTTGAATTCTTCTCCCATGAGAAGAAGAATTCTCTCCTCTCAGCTATGAGCAGGCACACATTTTACACAGTATCTCATTATTCTGTGCAATGATCCAACCAAGTTAGTCACCATTCTGTCCTTGTTGCAGATGTAGAAATCATAAAACAACTTGCTGAGGGTCATACAACTAGTGGTGGGAGAGCCAGGGTTTGATTTAAGTTGGTCTATCTTGGAAACGCTAGTAAAGTGGGTCTAACTTGGATGCCATTTCATTAGGTGGTGTGTGTAAAGAAAAAAAAAGTGTAAATTGTTGACATATTGCTGATATTGATCTCGTTAATATTTGAATTATTGTTTACTAAATATTGCTTAAAATTCAACAAATTGAAAAATATATCGGGGCTATGAAGAATTATAGTTATTGCCAGATAATAATAATAATGGGCTTCCCTGGTGGTTCAGGTGATGAAGAATCTGCCTGCAATGCAGGAGACCTGGGTTCGATCCCTGGGTTTAGGAAGATCCCCTGGAGAAGGTAATGGCAACCCACTCCAGTATTCTTGCCTGGAAAACTTCATGGACAGAGGAGTCTGGTTGGCTAGAGTCTGTGGGGTAGTAAAAAGTTGGACAGGACTGAGTGACTAAGAGATTCAGGTTCGATCCTGGGTTTAGGAAGATTCCCTGGAGAAGGGAATGGCAACCCACTCCAGTATTCTTGCCTGGAGAACTCCATGGACAGCAGAGCCTGGTAGGCTACATACAGTCCATGGGATCGTAGAGTTGGACATAACTAAGCAGCTAACACAACAACAACAACAACAATAAGAACAGCATAATGACAAAAACTAAAATTAATTGTGTACTTATGAGCGAAATACCATACTAAGCACCTTGCCTTACAAATAGCTGTGAAAAGAAGAGAAACGAAAAGCAAAGGAGAAAAGGAAAGATATAAGCATCTGAATGCAGAGTTCCAAAGAATAGCAAGGAGAAATAAGAGCCTTCCTCAGCAATCAATGCAAAGAAATAGAAGAAAACAACAGAATGGGAAAGACTGGAGATCTCTTCAAGAAGATATCAAGGGAGCATTTCATGCAAAGATAGCCACAATAAAGAACAGAAATGGTATGGACCTAACAGAAGCAGAATATTAAGAAGAGGTGGCAAGAATACACAGAAAAACTGTACAAAAAGAGCTTCACAACCCACATAAGCACAAAGGTGTGATCAATCACGTAGAGCCAGACATCCTGGAATGTGAAGTCAAGTGGGCCTTAGAAAGCATCACTACGAACAAAGCTAGTGGAGGTGATGGAATTCCAGTTGACCTATTTCAAATCCTGAAAGATGATGCTATGAAAGTGGTGCACTCAATATGCCAGCAAATTTGAAAAAGTCAGCAGTGGCCACAGAACTGGAAAAGGTCAGTTTTCATTCCAATCCCAAAGAAAGGCAATCCCAAAGAATGCTCAAACTACTGCACAATTGCTCTCATCTCACATGCTAGTAAAGTAATGCTCAGAATTCTCCAAGCCAGGCTTCAGCAATACGTGAACCGTGAACTTCCAGATGTTCAAGCTGGTTTTAGAAAAGGCAGAGGAACCAGAGATCAAATTGCCAACATCTGCTGGATCATGGAAAAAGCAAGAGAGTTCCAGAAAAACATCTATTTCTGCTTTATTGATGATGCCAAAGCCTTTGACTGTGTGGATCACAACAAACTGTGGAAAATTCTGAAAGAGATGGGAATACCTCTGACCTGCCTCTTGAGAAATCTGTATGCAGGTCAGGAAGCAACAGTTAGAACTGGACATGGAACAACAGACTGGTTCCAAATAGGAAAAGGAGTACGTCAAGGCTGTATATTGTCACCCTGCTTATTTAACTTATATGCACAGTACATATGAGAAACACTGGACTGAAAGAAGCACAAGCTGGAATCAGGATTGCTGGGAGAAATATCAATAACCTCAGATATGCAGATGATACCACCCTTATGGCAGAAAGTGAAGAGGAACTAAAAAGGCTCTTGATGAAAGTGAAAGAGGAGAGTGAAAAAGTTGGCTCAACATTCAGAAAACGAAGATCATGGCATCTGGTCCCATCAGTTCCTGGGAAATAGATGGGGAAACAGTGTCAGACTTTATTTTTTTGGGCTCCAAAATCACTGCAGATGGTGACTGAAGCCATGACATTAAAAGACGCTTACTCCTTGGAAGGAAAGTTATGACCAACCTAGATAGTATATTGAAAAGCAGAGACATTACTTTGCCAACAAAGGTCCATCTGGTTAAGGATATGATTTTTCCAGTGGTCATGTATGGATGTGAGAGTTGAACTGTGAAGAAAGCTGGGTGCCGAAGAATTGATGCTTTTGAACTGTGGTGTTGAGAGAAGACTCTTGAGAGTCCCTTGGACTGCAAGGAGATCCAACCAGTCCATCCTAAAGGAGATCAGTCCTGGATGTTCATTAGAAGCACTGATGCTGAAGCTGACACCCTAATACTTTGGCCACCTCATGCAAAGAGTTGAGTCATTGGAAAAGACCCTGATGCTGGGAGGGATTGGGGGCAGGAGGAGAAGGGGATGACAGGGGATGAGATGGCTGGGTGGCATCACCGACTCGATGGACATGAGTTTGAGTGAACTCTGGGAGTGGGTGATGGACAGGGAGGCCTGGCGTGCTGTGATTCATGGGGTCGCAAAGAGTCGGACATGACTCAGCTACTGAACTGAACTGATAGGTGCTTCACACGGATCTTCTCGATCCTCACAACAGCCATATAAGGTTGTTTTCATTATTACCTCCATTTTATAGATGAGGATGCGGAGGAACAAAGAAGTCAAGAACTTTTCTGAAGATCACACAGTTAATGGGTAGCAAAACTGAAATTTATACTCTGGTCATTTGATTCCAAAGTCGTCGATTTTACTATCAGATGTGGTCATTTTGACAAAATAATGTTTCTTTAAACTCATCTGTGACTGTTTAAGTAAATTGGGTTTAAAAATAGGCATTGTTCTGCCAGTAAGTCCCTAGGTTCAATATTAGGTGGTTATATGTATATGTATAAAGTTAAACAGGCAACTTGCCTAAATTAGATTGTCTTAGAAGTCTCTTTTAAATTGAATACCTTGTTTTCAAAATTTCCTTCTCCGTGGCAGTAGTATAAGGGATACAAATGAACTGTCAAATGAAGAGGCACAAAATGAGGTAAAGTCTGAAAGGGCGCCAGGTGTGGGCTCTTCTGTCCTTGTGGAATAGGGTGCATCACCCTGCCAGCAGATGAATGCATTCACCATCTTGGAAGCTCTCTGAACCCTGTTATTTAAGGTTTTTATGAAAGTCCCATTCTATAAACATGTTGATTAAATCACTGCCATTGGTGGTTAGCTTGATCCTCTGTTCCAGTCTCTACTCTTGGAATGGGGTGAAAGTCAACCCTAAATCATGTGGTTGGTTCTACTGGCAGGCAGCCCCCATCTTCTAAGAATCACCTCATTGGCTTAAATTCAGGTTTGATTGAAAGGGACTACTATGAATAACAAAAGATGCTCCTCTGGTCGTACCACCCAGGAAATTCCTAGGGCTTTAGAAGCCCCAGTGCCCAGAACTGGAGAAAAAGAGTAAATATGTTGCTCATTATACCACAGTATCCCAACAGTACAACCAAACTAAGTGATTGAGAGTTTAATTAAGAGAAACCTTTTATTAAAAAGTGTGCAGAACTAAAGAAGCCAAAAAGGGATGGTGGATGGTGATGTTTATGGGACTAACTATGATGAGGCAGTTTTGCCTTTCCTAGGACTGAAGGGGATCTAGGTTTCGGAGGCTCTGGGTAAGAGAGAGATGCAGGCAAGAGCTACCTAATAGAAACTGTAGCCTTCAGTAAAGAATTACTTCATATCCATTGTTTTTAAGATTTTTTTTCCCATATAGGCCATTACAGAGTACTGAGTAGAGTTCTGTGGGCGATACAGTAGATCCTTATTAGTTATGTCTTAGTAGTGTGTATGTGTCAATCCCAGTTTCCCAGATTATCCTTACCCTGCCTCACTCTCTGGCAAACAGGAAGTGGAAAACAGAGAGTTTGTTTACGACATCTGTGACTCTTATTTCTGTTTTGTAGATAAGTTTATTTATGCTCTTTAAAATTTTTTTCTCTTTTTAGATTGTGAAAGTATAATACATTTACAGGAGGCTTTGAAAATACAGAATAAAGTTACATATAGTTTCACTATATATTATAATTATTCTAAGAAGATAATAAAATAAGAATTTATTTGGAGTTTCAATATCAAACTCTTGAAAATTAATAGAATGGATATACAGACAAGAAGAATATAGTAGACCTTTAAAGCACCATGAACCAATTCAATGTTATTAAGAGTTATACAGTGTTCACACTACAGTAGGATGCAAATTCTACTCCAGCTCTCATATACTATAAACTAGGAGACACTGGAACATTTCAGGGACATAAAACATGGTGCAAAAATTTCATGATGTAAAGAAATTGAAATGATATGGAGTCTGTTCTCTATCACTGTGGAGTTATGTTAGAAATCAGTATCAACAGATACTTTGACCATATTTTCAAGTACAATGTGACATTTACCAAGAGAGACCTTTGACTTAGCCATTGAAAGCCTCAGTAAACTTAAAATACTGAAGGAACACAGAGGGTGACTGAGGAGAAGAAAGCATTTAAATGAGAAATTAATATCAATGATAATTTAAAAACCCCATGTATTTTGAAATTAAATGTCCAGTTTTAAATGATGGTTGTACCTAAGAAGCCATAATAAGGAAAATTAGAAAATATTTGCAGCAGAACAAAAATGAAAAGAGGACTTACTGAAATTTGTTGCATGCAGCTGAAGCCATTCAGTGAAACTAAACACAGTGTGGAATTTTGTAAGATATGAAAACAAATAATGGACACTGGCACAATATTTTGTGAAATTTGAACAAAATCTGTATTTGTACTATTTTTTAGATTCCTTCCAATCCCAAAGAAAGGCAGTGCCAAAGAATGCTCAAACTACCGCACAATTGCGCTCATCTCACATGCTAGTAAAGTAATGCTCAGAATTCTCCAAGCCAGGCTTCAGCAATACGTGAACCGTGAACTTCCAGATGTTCAAGCTGGTTTTAGCCGTTAAAAAGAATTCATTTGAATCAGTTCTGATGAGATGGATGAAACTGGAGCCGATTATACAGAGTGAAGTAAGCCAGAAAGAAAAACACCAATACAGTATACTAACACATATATATGGAATTTAGAAAGATGGCAATGACGACCCTGTATGTAAGACAGGAAAAAAGACACAGCTGTGTATAACGGACTTTTGGACTCAGAGGGAGAGGGAGAGGGTGGGATGATTTTGGAGAATGGCATTCTATCATGTATACTATCATGTAAGAATTGAATCGCCAGTCTATGTCTGACGCAGCATACAGCATGCTTGGGGCTGGTGCATGGGGATGACCCACAGAGATGTTATGGGAAGGGAGGTGGGAGGGGGGGTTCATGTTTGGGAACACATGTAAGAATTAAAAATTTTAAAATTAAAAAAAATAAAAAATAATAAAAAAAGAAAAGGCAGAGGAACCAGAGATCAAATTGCCAACATCTGCTGGATTGTGGAAAAAGCAAGAGAGTTCCAGAAACACATCTATTTCTGCTTTATTGACTATGCCAAAGCCTTTGACTGTGTGGATCACAACAAACTGGAAAATTCTGAGAGAGATGGGAATACCAGACCACCTGACCTGCCTCTTGAGAAATCTGTATGCAGGTCAGGAAGCAACAGTTAGAACAGGACATGGAACAACAGATTGGTTCCAAATCGGGAAAGGAGTACGTCAAGGCTGTATATTGCCAACCTGCTTATTTAACTTCTCTGCAGAGTACATCATGAGAAACATTGGGCTGGATGACGCTCAAGCTGAAATCAAGATTGCCAGGAGAAATATCAATAACCTCAGATATGCAGATGACACCACCCTTATGGCAGAAAGTGAGGACGAACTGAAGAGCCTCTTGATGGAATTTTAAGAGGAGAGTATGGCAAAACCCACCACAATATTGTAAAGTAATTAGCCTCCAATTAAAATAATAAAATAAGAGAAGAGTGAAAAAGTTGGCTTAAAGGTCAACATTCAGTAAACTACGGTCATGGCATCTGGTCCCATTCAGTTCAGTTCAGTTCAGTCACTCAGTCGTGTCCGACTCTTTGCAACTCCATGAATCGCAGCATGCCAGGCCTCCCTGTCCATCACCAACTCCCGGAGTTCACTCAGACTCATGTCCATTGAGTCAGTGATGCCATCTAGACATCTCATCCTCTGTCGTCCCCTTCTCCTTCTGACCCCAATCCCTCCCAGCATCAGAGTCTTTTCCACTGAGTCAACTCTTCGCACGAGGTGGCCAGAGTACTGGAGTTTCAGCTTTAGCATCATTCCTTCCAAAGAAATCCCAGGGCTGATCTCCTTCAGAATGGACTGGTTGGATCTCCTTGCAGTCCAAGGGACTCTCAAGAGTCTTCTCCAACACCACAGTTCAAAAGCATCAATTCTTGAGCACTCAGCCTTCTTCATAGTCCAACTCTCACATCCATACATGACCACTGGAAAAACCATAGCCTTGACTAGACGGACCTTAGTCGGCAAAGTAATGTCTCTGCTTTTGAATATACTATCTAGGTTGGTCATAACTTTTCTTCTAAGGAGTAAGCGTCTTTTAATTTCATGGCTGAAGTCACCATCTTCAGTGATTTTGGAGCCCCCAAAAGTAAAGTCTGACACTGTTTCCACTGTTTCCCCATCTATTTCCCATGAAGTGATGGGACCAGATGCCATGATCTTCATTTTCTGAATGTTGAGCTTTAAGCCAACTTTTTCACTCTCCTCTTTCACTTTCATCAAGAAGCTCTTTAGTTCCTCTTCACTTTCTGCCATAAGGGTGGTGTCATCTGCATATCTGAGGTTATTGATATTTCTCCTGGCAATCTTGACTCCAGCTTGTGTTTCTTCCAGTCCAATGTTTCTCATGATGTACTGTGCATATAAGTTAAATAAGCAGGGTGACAATATATAGCCTTGACGTACTCCTTTCCCTATTTGGAACCAATCTGTTGTTCCATGTCCAGTTCTAACTGTTGCTTCCTGACCTGCATACAGATTTCTCAAGAGGCAGGTCAGGTGGTCTGGTATTCCCATCTCTCTCAGAATTTTCCACAGTTTATTGTGATCCACACAGTCAAAGGCTTTGGCATCATCAATAAAGCAGAAATAGATGTTTTTCTGGAACTCTCTTGCTTTTTCCACAATCCAGCAGATGTTGGCAATTTGATCTCTGGTTCCTCTGCCTTTTCTAAAACCAGCTTGAACATCTGGAAGTTCATGGTTCACGTATTGCTGAAGCCTGGCTTGGAGAATTCTGAGCATTACTTTACTAGCATGTGAGATGAGTGCAATTGTGCAGTAGTTTGAGCATTCTTTGGGGTTGCCTTTCTTTGGGATTGGAATGAAAACTGACCTTTTCCAGTCCTGTGGCCACTGCTGAGTTTTCCAAATTTGCTGGCATATTGAGTGCGGCACTTCATAGCATCATCTTTCAGGATTTGAAATAGCTCAACTGGAATGCCACACCTCCACTACCTTTGTTTGTAGTGATGCTTTCTAAGGCCCACTTGACTTCACATTCCAGGATGTCTGGCTCTAGATGAGTGATCACACCATCATGATTATCCCGATCGTGAAGATCTTTTTTGTACAGTTTTTCTATGTATTCTTGCCACCTCTTCTTAATATCTTCTGCTTCTCTTAGGTCTATACCATTTCTGTCCTTTATCGAGCCCGTCTTTGCATGAAACGTTCCCTTAGTATCTCTAATTTTCTTGAAGAGATCTCTAGTCTTTCCCATTCTGTTGTTTTCCTCTATTTCTTTGCATTGATCGCTGAAGAAGGCTTTCTTATCTCTTCTTGCTATTCTTTGGAACTCTGCATTCAGATGCTTATATCTTTCCTTTTCTCCTTTGCTTTTCGTTTCTCTTTTTTCACAGCTATTTGTAAGGTCTTCCCAGACAGCCATTTTGCTTTCTTTGCATTTCTTTTCCATGGGGATGTTCTTGATCCCTGTCTCCTCTACAATGTCACGAACCTCATTCCATTGTTCATCAGGCACTCTATCTATCAGATCTAGGCCCTTAAATCTATTTCTCACTTCCACTGGTCCCTTTACTTCATGGCAAATAGATGGAGTAACAGTGGAAACAGTAGGTGATTTTATTACTTTGGGCTCCAAAATCACTGCAGATGGTGACTGCAGCCATGAAATTAAAAGACATTTACTCCTTGGAAGGAAAGTTATGACCAACCTAGACAACATATTAAAAAAGCAGAGATATTACTTTGCCAACAAAGGTCTGTGTAGTCAAGGCTATGGTTTTTCCAGTAGTTATGTATGAATGTGAGAGTTGGAGTATGAAGAATGCTGAGCAGCAAAGAATTGATGCTTTTGAACTGTGGTATTGAAGAAGAGTCTTGAGAGTCTCTTGGACTGCAAGGAGATCCAACCAGTCCATCCTAAAGGAGATCAGTCCTGCGTGTTCATTGGAAGGACTGATGTTGAGGCTGAAACTCCAATACTTTGGCCACCTGATATGAAGAGGTGACTCATTTGAAAAGACCCTGATGCTGGGAAAGATTGAGGGCAGGAGGAGAAGGGGATAATAGAGGATGAGATGGTTGGATTGCATCCCCAACTCAATGGACATGAGTTTGGGTAAACTCTGGGAGTTGGTGATGGACAGGGAGGCCTGGCATGCTGCGGTCCATGTGGTCACAGAGTCGGACCCGACTGACCTACTGAACTGAACTGAACTGATAAGGGGTATCATATTATTTTTGTCTTTCACTGTCTGACTTACTTCACTCAGTAAGACAACCTATAGGTCCATCCATGTTGCTGCAAATGGCATCATTTTGTTCTTTTTCATGGCTGAATAATATTCCATTGTGTTTATATATGTACCGCATCTTATTTATCTGTCCTTTTGCTGATGGGCATTTAGGTTCCTTCCATGTTTTGGTTGTTGTAAATAGTGCTTCAGTGAATATTGGGGTGCATGTATGTTTTTGGCATAGAGTTTATGCTGTTTCTAGATACAAGCCCAGGATATATGCTGGATCATATAGTAGTTCTATATTTAGTTTTTTAAGGAACCTTTGTGCTCTTCTCCAAAGTGGCTGCACCCATTTACATCTACACTTTTTTTCTATAGATTTTGCTTGTCCAAAGTTTCTGAAGGTAAAAATTATTCTGTTTTCTTTTTTAGAATTGCATTGTCCAATAGCTCTATGTAGTGAATAACTACATATAGCTAAATTTACACTTGAATTAAATAAATTTAGATTACATTAAATTAAAAAAAAATTCAGTCTCTCCATTGCACCAGTCACATCTCAAGTGTTCAATAGCCACAGTTGGCTTAGTAGCTATCTTGTTGTACACAGCAAATACAGAATATTTCCATTATCACAGACATGTCTGTTGAATTATGCTGTTCTGGCACCCCACTCCAGTACTCTTGCCTGGAAAATCCCATGGACGGAGGAGCCTGGTAGGCTGTAGTCCATGATGTCGCTAAGAGTTGGACACAACTGAGCGACTTCACTTTCACTTTTCACTTTCATGCATTGCAGAAGGAAATGGCAACTCACTCCAGTGTTCTTGCCTGGAGAATCCCAGGGACAGAGGAGCCTGGTAGGAGGCCGTCTATGGGGTCGCACAGAGTCAGACACGACTGAAGCGACTTAGCAGCAGCAGCAGGAGAAGCTTTAGTAATTTACTGTTCACTTTTAGATCTGTAATCTATCTGGAATACTTTTTCATCAAGGTATAATTGATATATATTAGTTTCAATTATATGTGTTAGTTGCTCAGTCGTGTCCGACTCTTTGCAACCCCACAAACTAGTGTGCTAGGCTCCTCTGTCTGTAGAATTTCCTAGACAAGAATGCTGGAGCGGGTTGCCATTTCCTTTTCCAGTTTCAAGTATACAACACAATGACTCGATATTTGTATATTTGCAAAATGATCACCATAAATCTAGTTAGCATCCATCAGCATATATAGTTACAAAATGTTTGTGATGAGAACTTTTAATATGTCTTCTGTTAGCAACTTTCACATATGCAGTATAATGTTATTAACTATAGTTACCATGACCATGCTCTGTACTATCCCGCCATGCTTATTTATTTTTAACTATAGCAGTTAGTTTTTGCTGTGTAACAAACCATCCCAGAGCATAGTATCCTTAAATAGTAATCATTTTGTTTAGCTTGTAATTAATACTTTTTAGAATCTGCGATTGTCTCTGTCTCCTCATCTATAAAATTGTAGCTTAAATATATCTAAAAATATATTTTCTATTCACACATATGTTATTTAGACAGAAAAATGGGAAGATGAAGCATTATGCTTCTGTCATATTACTATAGGAACTAGAACTCCATGTATTTGATTTTTATCAGTGAGAATTAATCATATATTTTATGTGGTTAAAATAAGAAAAGGAGAAAAAAATCAATTGATTTATTTCTTAAGCTTTAGTTTGAAAAAGAAGCAGGCATAGTTATAGGTATACTGTGATCTGGCACTTAGCCAGATCTTTAAAGGAACATTTATGTTAAAAACTGAGAGGAACATTAATAAACAGTATTTGATTGACCATGATAAAGACTGTCCCTAAACAGACTCCTGTGCCAAGTAGTGATCTTTACCGAACACTGCAAGCCATATTGATTGCTTTGGAGACTGTTTTAAATTGTATTACTTTAAGAATCTCCTTAATTTAAAACTCTTAGTTTTCTCTGTAACATATTTTCTCATATTTTTATCTTTAGTGCATTTCAATTTTTCCTCTAAAATGTAACTAATACTTTTTCATTTAAAGTAATATTTATGGTTATCTAGAGCATTATGATACGATTTTGAGGCAAAGTTTACATTTTCCTTGGTTCAGTTTCAATTTGATAACATTTATAAGTTGGTTTTAGTGTGGAACCCAGATAGAAATCCAGTAATTAATCCCTGCCTCCTATTTGATGAAATCCTACGGAGATCAAAGGATAACATGTTAGCCGTATAGGAATACAATAGTTAAAACCCAAGGAGCCAGAACTATTCAGAAGTTCCAAAGTTACCCATCAGACTTTGAACAAGAGAAAAACTGACAAGTTTAAGGGACTAAACAAAATATCTTCCTAAAACAACTGTTCATAGGTAGCCTCTATATGGGTATTTTACCTAAATACAACAACACAGGTTTCATGGTGGCTTTGTAGCATATTTATATTTTGGTAAAAACTAAACAGGCCTTCCCTGGTGGTTTAGTGGTAAAGAATTTGCCTGCCAGTGCAGGACATGTGGATTCAATCCCTGGATCGGAAAGGTCCCCTGGGGAAGGAAATGGTAACCCACTCCAGTATTCTTGGCTGGGAAATCCCACGGACAGAGGAGCCTGGCAGGCTGTATAGTCCATGGGGTCTCAAAGAGTCAGACAAAACTTAGCCACTCAACAACAGCAACAAAAAGCTAAAAAACAGCCTAGATTCTCTCAAAAACAGATGTGTATTGAAATCTGGTAAGTTCTCACATTATATGCTTCAAGAGCATCTTGTGTTCACCTTCAGTACTTTGCACAGTTTAAATGATTTAATTATTTTGAAACAGTTTGTTTAATCTGTCTTTCCAGCAGTACCATTAAGTATTCAGGAAAGAGTGGTATCTCTTTTGTCTAAAGCCATCTCCACATAAGCACTCAGTGTCCAGCACTCAGTGTTTATTTATTGGCTAACTGCAAGGAAATCAAACGAGTTGATCCTAAAGGAAATCAGTCCTGAATATTCATTGGAAGGACTGATGCTGAAGCTGAAGGTCCAATACTTTGGCCACCTAATGCAAAGAGCGTCACTCATTAGAAAAGACCCTGATGCTGGGAAAGATTGAAGGTAGGAGGAGAAGGGGATGACAGAGGACAAGATGGGAAATAGCTAGATGGCATCACTGACTCAATGGACATGAGTTTGAGGAAACTCCTGGAGTTGGTGAAGGACAGGGAAGCCTGGCGTGCTGAAGTCCATAGGATCACAAAGAGTTGGGCATGACTAAGCGACTGAACAACAACAAGCATTAAGCTGAATGTGTGTTGAAATCTTTTTAGCATTTGTGGTTTAGGGTGGTGGAAAGCTTAGAGTTTAAAATTAAACTTCAGTAAAATTTTTAGATTTCCCCTGGAGTTTTGTTTAAAGGCTGATCTTTCAAAAACTGCAATAGGTTTTCCGTGTACTTGCTAATAGACTATTTTTATAAAGTTACCTTCTTCCACAATAAAGTCCTCTCTACTAACTTTCTTTTCAAGTCTTTCACTGACATTACTTTGTTTCATCACTAAACTTCCTGCATCTTTAGGGCCAGGACTTGGTTTTTCCAATCAGGACTCAAGAAATAGTTACTGATTGACTGCTTGGTTGAATGAATAAAAAATTATCAGTTTATTATTGATTTAAATGTCCTTATTGGGTGGGCTTCTACATAGAGGAGAATTCTTAAGCAAAACTTATATTTGATTTTAATATATTCCCTCTAGTCCTCTTGGTGAGAAGAGAAAAGTTATGAAATATTTAATACAGTATAAAAAACATGACTTATTTATAAATAAAACTAGCCAGAACTCAGTATTTGGTGCTGTCACCATCTAAGCACTTCCTTTAAAAATAAACTATTCTTAAATTTTAGCCTAAGTATACATGTAGGGAATGCCTTAAATTTTGAGAATTAATTTTGATGATTAATTTCGGTAAAGCCATCTTGTTGTTATGATCTGGCAAAATTAATATTCTCATGAGGGTCATAATCAGACTCTCATTGAAAAAAGGACTTCTAAATTCATTTTTCAGTAATGATTGTTCATTGAATAAGTGCAAAATGTTTTGTCTGATTATTTGAAGAAAACTTGACCGATAGATTCTATTGTTTCTACTGATAAAGTCTAATTATGGTATAATACTTCAGAATTTATAAAGTGTATTTTCATGTTATATCTCATGTCATCCTCAAAGCCTTCTGGGTTATTTAGTATCTTCTTTATTTGACAGACTAGGAAACTAAAATGAAGAGGGATTAAGGGGTTACATAGAACCTGCTAGTTTGTCAGTCCATGGACTTTATAGCTGTTTTGTAGGAAAAGTAGGACACTATTCTTCATATTTGTATTGGTATATTTCCCACATGGACAACACAGGTTAGGATGGTTCTGTTTCCTACATATTTTGGATAGAAAAACTAAGCATCATAAAACAGCGTTTCCATGATCCCAAGGTGATGGATTCAAAGATAAATAGAACAGAAGGAATAGAATGTGGCTCAAGCAGGGGATTAAAATTCTCACAGATGTTTGGGAATTCTTCTTTCAACTTCTTTGGTTTGTAGTTGAGCTTTTTAGCCACTAATTATGAAGTTTTAATGATGTATACCATTGTAGGAGTATAAAGGAAAAAATGCCATAGTAAAAGTTGACTGGAAAAATCTATTGTTTTCTTCTTTTTCTTAGACTCTCTGTCTTTATATATGTACTCATGTTCTCACATGGCATTTGCTTTCTTATCTACTGATACCTAAGATTTTAATCTTGAATCCCTCATTTATTGAGAGCTTGCCCTCATGTTCATAAAGGAGTATTTTTATTTCAAAAAATTAACTTTAAATAGGATCTTTGATATAGATTTTACCTTGTTACAGCAGGATTTTATCATGCAGTACACTTTCTTTTACCAAGTATATGACTTGAGAAAAAGATTTGAAAGAGCTGGTTCATCCAGTTTCATTTAAGAGCTTCTACATGACCCTAGAGGGCAGCTGTGGCCCTTGGATTTTACTAAAAGAAATAAACTTGTCTAAGAAAATCCCAACTTGTTATCTAAATTTAAGACACTGGCAAGCATTTGACCCTGATGGTCCTAATAAAACGTGATAGTAAACATATGAAGAACTATTCCTTTTGTTTTTCTTTCTCTATTGCTCAAACTTCAAGCAACATGAAGTAGGATTAGAACTTTTTGATTTTTGATATTTTAATGCTACAAAAATGAATAAGGGACATGTTCATCTCATGTATTGATACACTAATATGTTCATTATTTAAATTTATATTTGTAAGCTCCAATAGAAATGTTGAACATTTTAGAATTGTAATTTCTTTAATCCTCTGTGTCTTTACAAGGACAAATTCCAGGAAATGATGCCAAAAGATTACCTAACTGTGATATGCTAATTTGTTGTAAAATTTGGAACCTGATGCAAAAAAAAGAGAGAAATATTTCATTTATTTTGGGTAATATTTAGAATAAAATAATAAAGAGAATCAATGCTAATATTCAGGATTTAAACTAAGTAGAAGTTATGGAATCTTCTGTGTAATTTCAAGATTTGCATTTACTCTCTCCTTGCCAATTAATTAATTAAGCAAATATTTATTATATACTCTTTGCCAGGCTTTTTTCTAGGCTCTTGAGATTTATAGGTTAATAAAACAGATATAAATTCTGCCTACCAGGCACTTGTGTGTGAAACATATTAACATTTTATACACATTTATGTTGTGTGCATGGTAATAGATTTTATAATATAGTAGACATAGCCTTTATTCACTATGCAGAAAAATTTTTGCAAATGCACCCAGTGTGGATTTCTATTTTTTGTTAATGCAAAAAATTTCCTTTCTTGATCTTAGTGAACCTAATAATTATGAAGTTATAAATCCTAAAAATGTAATAACCTGATATGGAAGATGGATGAGAGAAACTAAGTTCTTAAGTTTTAACTTAAGAGTTTCTAAGCAACACTAACCCATGTTATTATTATGATAATCATCAACCGTGTGGTGCTTATTTTTTTTCTTGGTGAAGTGGATTTGTAGAGCCCTAGAGGACCAGTGTGGCTTATAGTAGCAGAGGTCTGCACACTCCTTTTAAATCAAACAAGATGTCCTTGCGGAGCATCTTCATCTGTTGATAGGAGAGTGGAAAAGAAAGTGATTCCCCCAACCCCCAGGGCTTTTCACATTGTCATTTTGTTACTGAACTTGGTCTACTTGCCCGTAAGCAGCAAAGGCAGTTGTTGGCACCAGGTTGTAATGAAGGAAAGTGCAGTGTTTATTGAAGCGTGCCAAGCAAGGAGAACAGGCAGTTCATGCTTAAAAGACAGAACCCTCTGATGGCTTTCAGGGAACGATTTTTAAAGGCCGCATTTGGTGTGAGGGCTGCAAGGACTGTCTTCTGATTGGTTGGTCATGAGATAATGGGGTGATGTTTCAGAAGTTTTAATCATCAACCTCTAGTTCCAACAAGTCTGAGATCTATATGCTTGTGTGCTTGTGGTCAACATGGGCAAGGGCCTTAGTTTCTGCAAAATAACTCAGATACTCATCAGATTGTTATGTATATCCCTTGAGGAGGAACTAGGGATCTGAAGTATCATTCAAACTATTTTGCTTAACTGCTTTTTCTTTGTTTCTGCGTTCCATCACTTCTCAAATTAATAACTGCTTGAGTCTGCTCTATTGGAACTAAGGGAAGGTCTAAGAAACTAAAGCCTTTTTCCTACAAATAAGAAATGGGGGACACAGAGGTCTTATTATCAGGGGAAGCTTTACAGTGTCCTGCTTGGTTTCAGTTTGACAATATCTCTAGAAGAATATTTTATTTAAATATAAGACAAGATTCCATTAAGCAAGTTATATATAGTACACTGACCTTAAACGTATCCTAATAAGTTTTATTCACTATAATTTATTTATATATTTATATAATATATAGAATATACTATTATATATTCGAATTCATGTTTATGAAATGACACTTATTGATGGTATATACTTTTTTCTATTTAGAAATATATTGAATAAAGATAAAACATTTTAGGTGCATTTAAGAACATATAGAAAAGGTTTAAAAATTTTCTACATCAGTAACTAAATAGAATCAAAGGTTATTTAAATGATTCTATCTCATTGTTTAGACACGATGAGACAACTTAGATAGTGACTCCAACAATCCCCTTCAAAAAGCCAGCATTTTACCCAACTTAAGCATTTTAGTTAAAAAAAAAAAAAAAAGACCTTCTGTTCCTGTTGCTTTTGTCCCAGAATGAGGAGGGGAGTGAGGGAGGAGCAAACTGTAGAGCAAGCTTTTAAAAACAGACAGAATGATATTTTTCTTTAGAATGGGCAAGGAAGTTTCATTGAAAGAAACACATCTCAGGTAAAGCTAGTTTTCCTTTTATTCCTCTTAAAACTGGCTGGAGAGAGGTTTATTGTGTGCTCTACACTTTTTGTTCTGGGCACCTGAGCAGCGCACAATGTATCACCTATCAGTAGAACAAAAGATTCCTTCATCAGTCAAGCGGCTTGAGGAAGATGACAGCTGCAGACTCATAGCCCCTCTAGGTAGCTACTCTGCTGACACAGAACAGGAAATAGACTATTCATGTGGACTCTTATGTCTAACCCTCTTTAATTTGAGTCAAGTAAGATTATCTTCTTTCAAAATATATCCATGTTTAATAGTAATCCTAGACGTTTGTTTCTTATAAGATACTTGGTTATCTTTTTATTTTTAAAGTTTATTATTTATTTTTAAGTTAAAAAATAAATTGTATAATGTGTGTTTCACAGTAGAAACAATAGCTATTTTTATTGAGTCAAAGAGTACTGGTATATATTTTGAACACCTTACGTTTTAGAATAATATCTGCTCATTACAAACTATAATATAAAAAAAAGTGACATTAAATTATAATATAATAATACTATAAAAAGCAAAGAAAATTAGGAGGTTTTGTGCTAGTGATAGTGTAAAGGAGTATTAGAAGAAAGATTTCATTGCCTGCAAAGAAACAATTTTAATTATACTTTAATTCTAAATATTAATGTTGTTATTGAGTAAATTTTTTTCTTTTTTATGTAAATGTAGTTATCCTTTTAGGATTCTAAGATTCTACTTATATCTCCACTAAACTAAAAAAATTCTGCTTGAAAGATCCCTAAAATGTAGAATTTCAAATTCTTGAGCGTTTATGAAAGAACCGTTTTCTTAATAGCTCAAAGATTTTTTAGTTGCTATGTAGGTCACCCCATGTGAGAATAATTTAATAAGAATATTTTATGCATAAGAAGTCAGCACTGATCACATTTTATTTTATTCTGTTTTGTGTTTGCCTAATATAAATGTGTGAGTAATCATAAATTAGAATAATTAGATATAATGATATTTATGCCCCTATAGACCCTAAGCCAAGACTGAAAACAGAATAATGTTATTTATCTGTAGTATGATTAATTATAGACCCGTATTAATTTGGGATGCTCTCAAAGAAGAAAATTTATATTAAAAAATAAAATTTAGAAAAATAAAAAATTTTATAAACCACCCAGATTTATAGGCTGACTCTTATTGACTTAGTAAAATATGCCCTATAAAGATTCTTGTTGCAATAAACAATCAAGAATTGCTTCTATCAGTTTTTGCCAGTTCTTTTGCTTGTTGTGTTTTGTCGCTAAGTCGTGTCTGACTTTTTGGGACCCCGTGGGGTGTCGCCTGCCAGCCTTCTCTTTCCATAGGATTTCCCAGGCAAGAATACTGCAATGGGTTGCCATTTCCTTTTCCAGGGGATCTTCCCTACCCAGGGATCAAACCCACATCTCCTACATTAGCAGGCAGTACCACTGAAGCAAGCAGATGCTTCTGTGTATTTGAAAATAATTTCTTCTTTCCCACAATTTGGCACTGGTTTAGACACTGAGAATAGCTATAAATAAATGATTTAAGTAGCTTGGTTGTAAGTGCTTTGGAATATTTCTTAGTCATTTAAATCATGGAATGATTAAAGTTTTATGACAGTATAATTGCAAACTTAATACTTTGTACAGATCTAATCTTCCATTTAGTGTTTTCTCATTTGCATCAGATCAGAAAGTTGGTCCAATGTTCAATTAAGTAGTATTTAAAATTTGGTATGTTGGTTTTGTCGTAATTTGGTACCCAATTTGTGTGTGTATCTATCATGAGTTTATCTAGATATATAGATTATATATTTAAATATATATGAGTATAGATATTATATACAGAAGCAGAAGATATTAAGAAGAGGTGGCAAGAATACACAGAAGATCTGTACAAAAAAGATCTTCATGACCAAGATAATCACAATGGTGTGATCACTCACCTAGAGCCAGACATCCTGGAATGTGAAGTCAAGTGGGCCTTAGAAAGCATCACTACGAATAAAGCTAGTGGAGGTGATGGAATTCCAGTTGAGCTATTTCAAATCCTGGAAGAAGATGCTGTGAAAGTGCTGCACTCAATATGCCAGCAAATTTGGAAAACTCAGCAGTGGCCACAGGATTGGAAAAGGTCAGTTTTCATTCCAATCCTAAAGAAAGGCAATCCCAAAGAATGCTCAAACTACTGCACAATTGCACTCATCTCACACACTAGTAAAATAATGCTCAGAATTCTCCAAGCCAGGCTTCAGCAATACGTGAACCATGAACTTCCAGATGTTCAAGCTGGTTTTAGAAAAGGCAGAGGAACCAGAGATCAAATTGCCAACATCTGCTGGATCATGGAAAAAGCAAGAGAGTTCCAGAAAAACATCTATTTCTGCTTTATTGACTATGCCAAGGCCTTTGACTGTGTGGATCACAATAAACTGTGGAAAATTCTGAAAGAGATGGGAATACCAGACTACCTGACTTTCCTCTTGAGAAACCTATCTGCAGGTCAGGAAGCAACAGCTGGAACTGGACGTGGAACAACAGACTGGTTCCAAATAGGAAAAGGAGTACGTCAAGTCTGTATGTTGTCACCCTGCTTATTTAACTTCTATGCAGAGTACATCATGAGAAACACTGGGCTGGAAGAAGCACAAGCTGGAATCAAGATTGCTGGGAGAAATATCAATAACCTCAGATATGCAGATGACACCACCCTTATGGCAGAAAGTGAAGAGTAACTATAAAAACTCTTGATGAAAGTGGAAGAGGAGAGTGAAAAAGTTGGCTTAAGGCTCAACATTCAGAAAACAAAGATCATGGCATCTGGTCCCATCACTTCCTGGGAAATAGATGGGGAAACAGTGGAAACAGTGTCAGACTTTATTTTTTTGGGCTCCCAAATCACTGCAGATGGTGACTGCAGCCATGAAATTAAAACATGCTTAGTCCTTTGAAGGAAAGTTATGACCAACCTAGATAGCATATTCAAAAGCAGAGATATTACTTTGCCAACAAAGGTCCGTCTAGTCAAGGCTATGGTTTTTCCAGTGGTCATGTATGGATGTGAGAGTTGGACTGTGAAGAAAGCTGAGCACCAAAGAATTGATGCTTTTCAACTATGGTGTCGGAGAAGACTCTTGAGAGATCCAACCAGTCCATTCTAAAGGAGATCAGCCCTGGGTGTTCTTTGGAAGGAATGATGCTGAAACTGAAAATCCAGTACTTTGGCTACCTCATGCGAAGAGTTGACTCATTGGAAAAGACCCTGATGCTGGGAGGGATTGGGGGTAGGAGGAAAAGGGGATGACAGAGGATGAGATGGCTGGATGGCATCACCGACTCGATGGACGTGAGTCTGAGTGAACTCTGGGATTTGGTGATTGACAGGGAGGCCTGGCATGCTGCGATTCATGGGGTTGCAAAGAGTCAGACACAACTGAGCGAGTGAACTGAACTCAATATAGATTATACACACACACACACACACACACACACACACACCCTGGTCTGTATACCATAGGCCTAATAAAAATTATCTTACACAAATCCAAGAAGAGCAAATATACCTTGTCGCTATTAAAATATTCCTATTTTGGAGACTTCCCTGGTGGTTCAGTGGCCAAGACTGTGTGCTCCCAATGCAGGGGGCATGGGTTCCACCCCTGGTCATTAAACTAAGATCCTACACCTTAAAATATTCTTTTTATTTACTTTTCATAAGATTCTTATTAAATTAAAAATGCTAAAGCAGTCAAAAAGGAGTTTAGATTGAAAATTGAATTCTGAGGGTTTTTTAAAGTTAAATTTCTTTTAGTTAAGGACTTATTTATGGCTGATGATTTTGCTGATGTTATTTGAATATTATTATGTTATATTCTCTCCATGATTTGCCTGTCTGTGATCCTGATCACCTTCTGTTTTAAAGACAGCTAACTCGTCTGTCTTCCAGAGCAATTGTTTTCCCTTACACAGCTGGATGGAGAAGGCAATGGCACCCCACTCCAGTACTCTTGCCTGGAAAGTCACATGGATGGAGGAGCCTGGTGGGCTGCAGTCCATGGGATTGCTACAAGTCGGACACGACTGAGTGACTTCACTTTCACTTTTCACTTTCCACTTTCATGCATTGGAGAAGGAAATGGCAACCCACTCCAGTGTTCTTGCCTGGAGAACCCCAGGGATGGGGGAGCCTGGTGGGCTGCCGTCTATGGAGTCGCACAAGGTCAGACACGACTGAAGCGACTTAGCAGCAGCACACAGCTGGATGTAGAATTCAGCCAGAAATAACTTTTCAGAGTAGTCCAGGTTTCCTGTGTTCTACTCCATTCTCAAACTGTCCAGCCATATATGCACTGATCATAGGACAGTTGGAAGCAATATCATCTTTTCATTAACTATTTAAAAATCATTGATTAAAATGAGAAATTTGAGGGCTTTAGTAGTGGTCCTTATTCTCTCCACAAACCTCTTCTTAATCTTATTACCACTCCTGGAGATGTCAGCAAAGTAGTTAACTTTTTGTGATGAAATATAGATGACTCCTGTTAAGAGGAGGAGTATGTGTTGGTACTTTGAATGTTTGAATCATTCCATAAGACCCTACAAGCTTTTGCTGAAATTCTCTTCAAAGGATATTTTCAGTAATTTTTTTTTCCCCATTACCAGAGGTTCACTTGTTTTCAATATTATTCTTTCAGGAAAAACAATGTTTATAAATTTCTTGAAAAGTAGAAGTTCTTAATGTGTTAGTGAAATAAGCTATAAGAAAATTAGAAAATGTAAAAAACTCTTAATTGAGACTTAGAATGATTGCTTATTCATGGCTGGTTATCATAGCTCTATGAGAGCTGTGATATTTGGATGTCAGCTTTAATTAAAATAATTTTGTTTATATTAAATTTATTTCTTCAATTTTCGATCATGGACAAGACATTCTAAGGAGGAGATGTACTCCTAGAAGTTGTGCTGGTGGCCAACATGGAGACAGGCAGACGGGGGCTGGGGCAGCTTTGGTGCCCTGGATGCCCTCAAGGAAGCTGCAGGAACACTCCCCTCCATGAGAAAGTAGCCAAGAGCCCCAGGAGATAGCAGCAAGGAGGTGGGATGACTCCAACAAGGTGTTCATTTAAGCAAGTGTCATGATGTATTTCATGAGAGGAAACCACAGAGAAGATACTAATAGAAACTGTACAAGAGAAACTGTGTTACCTCATAACAACTGTGGGACTGGTATTTCCTAAAGTTTCCCCAAACAACTGACGTTGCATGGGTTCTTGTTAAAAATGCCATCTGAGCCCCACGTCAATCCTCTTCATCCTAATCTAGGGGAACTTCTGCCCTGGAATTTAGGACCTTGTGGAGAGGGAGTCTTTTGAGACCACTTTGCTCCTTATGCAGGGAGGAAAAGTGAGAATGAGGGGAGTTAAATGGCACTTAAATGCATTTCTGATCTCCTAGCTTCTTGAGACTGTTGGGAATGTGGGCAGCAGTGACTTGCAAACAGCGATCTGTGTTCCTCATCAGGATACTGCTGCCTTTGTGCTTCCTCTGGCTTAAACATTTCCTCTCTTGGTTTTCTTATCATTGTTCAGTCCTTCATCTCCCCCCTTTCCTTTGCAGCTTCTTCTGAGCCTCTTTTACTGGCTCGTCTTCCCCTTCCTTTCCTGAGTTGTTGGTCTTCTGTAGGATTCCGCCGCGATCCTCCTTGTTCTCTTATTTTTTTCTGCAGGAATCATCTCCATTAATCCGTGTGTTATCCAGTGCAGCAAGTTTGTATCTGCATGTCTCGTCAGCCAGGATCCTGTCAGATTTTACTGTGTTAGTTTGCGTCAGGTGTATGGACTATGCTTTAACAGACATGCTGATGAACCGTGGCCTCTGTTCTTCTCCCTACTGCTCAGACTGGTTGAAAATCACAATTTACGTTCTCTACACTGTGCAGTATTATCTGCTCCCAAGTCTTTAACCTGTATTCCTGAGAATCCCAGGCTCTTACTTACATGTAGATATTTATTTTTCTTTTCAAGTTTCTGCTATTCATATCTAAAATCACCCTTCACTTTGTCTAGTTTCACTTGCATTGTATATGTGTGTATGTGTACGTGTGCAGACATGTTACCACATTTCTTAGATAATCATTAACATCATCCTTTATTTTCTTCTTCATGCCTCTTATCTGTTTTATCACTTATACTTACTGAATCTATTTCTACAATCATCATTCTCCTTCCCTCCTCTTTCCTATGTACTAATATATTTGCTCCTTAATGCCTCTTCCAATTGGCACTTCTGTCACTTCCCAGTTATCCTTCTACATTGTGCTATTTTTGGTAATTGAAATTCTGTTTTTACAATGTTGGTAAGTTGTCAACATAAACAAACAAACCTTAACATGGCAAATAAAACCTGGCATAAACCAGCTCAGATCTGTCTTTTTTTCTTTTCTTTTTTTTCAGATCTTATCTTCACAGCCTACCTCTCTCTGCTTGCCACCTGGAGCTAATAATAGCACAGAGACCAGCATACAGTAGACACTTCATAAATGATTATTGGTGACGAAATACTGTTTGGGTACATTAACCAATAGACAAATAGAAATGTGTGAATACTATAGTGATGCAGTGGTCTAATGCATTGGCTCTCAGACTTCAGCAAGCAAGAGTTACCCAGTGGGCTTGTCAAAACCCAGATTGTTGGGGCACAGCCCCAAGTTTCTGATTCAGTAGGTGTGGGAGGGGCCTAAGACAAGCTCCCATGATAGTGCTGCTTTTGGGAAATAACACGTAAAGATCAACTCACCTAATTAATACCACTTAAATTGTTAATTAACTGAAAGTCATTAGTTTTAAATTTCTGTTGTTTGTTGTTCTTCCATACATCTAATTAAAGACCTGCTTTTGTTTATGACACCTATACACCATCTATGTAATTTCTGCTTATATCTTCAGGTCTTCTAAGCTTCCTGTGATGGTTAGTTTTATATGTCAGCCTAGCTAGGCAATGTTCAACCTAGATATTTGATCAAACACCAGTCTAGAAGACGGTATCTATTAAACATGAGGTGAACATTGAAATTGGTAGATTTTGAGAAAAGCAGATTATCCTTCAAAATGTAGATAGGCCTCATCTAATCAGTTGAAGGCCTTAAAAGAAAAAGATTGAGTTTTCCAGAGGAAGAGGGTCTTTGGCTTGTGGCCTTGAACTGTAACTTGAACTTAACTCTCCTAGGGTCTCCAGCCTGCTGGTCTGCCCTGCAAATTTTAGACTTGCCAGCTTCCACAATTGTGTGAGTCAGTTCCTTAAAATAAATTTATATCATCCATATCTACCTATATCTGATCTCCTGTTGATTCTCTTTCTCCAGAAAACCTTAACACGCTATGTTCTTAATCACTCCTTCTCAGTCACAGGATTGAGAATCAGCTGGCATCATTTCTCTGTCTTTTGGTAGGGCTGTATGAAATGGATTGATATCTTAAGGACTATACATTTTTTAGTATTTCAGATATACATGATATAAATACTAAGACAACAAAGTACTATTCAAGTATAAGTTATATCACTTATAGGTACTAAAAATTTTAACCTTTGTTTAGGTTAACCAGTCGTACTGATTTTTCTATAGTTTAGCTTTTTAAGCTAATAAATGAAATCTAAAAGAATATAACAGCGATTCTTTTTTTTTCCATTCAGGAGTTAAATTTTTTTATTGGCAGGTCAAAATCAATTAGGAAAAGAGAAAAAAAATTAATGGTCATTACAGCTATTAATAAAATAGTGGTTTTGAATTTAGGAGTATCCCTTTAGTTCCCAGTATCTTTAAAAGAATGTAGCAGTGTTTTTGTGTTGGTTTTATTAATAGATTCTATTTCCAAGAGAAATTGAGTCCCAGAGAAATAAAATGGAAAAATAATGAGAACATGTCCCTATCTCAAGCTTCATAGTTCATTGCAAGAAAATTATTTTCTCATTTTCCCTAAGTTGTAGGTACTTCAGTGACATAATTACATTTTAGAGGAAAGAAGGGATCACAATGAGACAGCATTTTGTCCAATTTCACACTAAGGAACATGATCACTTTATATATATATATATATATATAATTTTTTCCTTTTCTGTATACCAATAGGAATGTAAGGATTACACAAAATAATTGCATAAATGGCTATTTCCTGCCGATATAAAATGTCACTGAACACAATGGTAGAGTCTTTTTCCAAATTGCTGCTGACTTTTTGGTCTGACCTAGGAAGGTAAATCACATAAGCTACTTAAAGTTGGAATAATAATCTTTGGAGATAAAATGATGAAAGCTTTAACGCTGGCCTGATGCCAAATTTTAATTTCCTGTTGAGTCTTGGGGCAGAATCTGGTGAATTTTAGGAAATTGTTTGCTTGATTAGTATTCACATGCTTTTTTGCATTTCATTTCTGTTTAGCCACTGTCATATTTTAATAGTCAGTGTGGGGTCAGGTAATAAGTTCTAAGAAACATGGCACTTTAGGATTGTTTTTCCACTTTGCAATGGGGCTGTGTAGAGTAGAAGCCAAGAGCACAGATTTTGAACAAAGAGAAGGGTTTAAATTCCAGCTTTTCCTTTAGTTCAGTGATCAGGGCAGGTTAATTAACATCTGGGTAAAAATTATGAATAAAGTTGTTGTGAGAATCATCTCAAATCAAATGATGCATATAAAGTATGATACTTACTGGTCACTGTTGTATCACTTAGGAGAGTAAATAGATTGTTTTCCAATGTATTTCACTGTTTTCTGCTGCTACTGCTGCTGCTAAGTCGCTTCAGTCATGTCCGACTCTGTGAGACCCCATGGACGGCAGCCCACCAGGCTCCCCCGTCCCTGAGATTCTCCAGGCAAGAACACTGGAGTGGGTTGCCATTTCCTTCTCCAATGCATGAAAGTGAAAAGTGAAAGTGAAGTCGCTCAGTCATGTCCGACTCTTAGCGACCTCATGAACTACAGCCCACCAGGCTCCTCCATCCGTGGGATTTTCCAGGCAAGAGTACTGGAGTGGGGTGCCATTGCCTTCTCCATCACTGTTTTCTAAGCATCTCCAATTTAACATGCCCAGTACTGGATTCCTGATCTCCATCCCTTTCAAATTTCCCCATCTCAGTTGATGAAAACTGCATCTTTCCAGTCGCTTTGTTGTTGTTCAGTTGCTAAGTCATGTACCATCTTTGTGACCCAATGGATTTCAACATGCCAGGCTTTCTCATCCTTCACTATCTCCTGGAGTTTGCTCAAACTCATGTTCATTGAGTTGGTGATGCCATCCAACCATCTCATCCTCTGTCACCCCCTTCTCCTCCTGCCCTCAATCTTTCCCAGCATCAGTCTTTGCCAATGAGTTGGCTCTTTGCATCAGATGACCAAAGTGTTGGAGCTTCAGTGTCAGCATCAGTCCTTCCAGTGAATACTCAGGGATGATCTCCTTTAGGATTGACTTTCAATAAAGCCTCCATGGTGATCATTTTACAAAGTATGATGAATCATATCACACCTGATCACAAACCTCCAGTGGTGCTGCATTTTCCTCAGAGTCAATGCCCACGGGTTTGAGTGGCTCATATGATGTTATCTCCTGCATATAGAAGCTCTATTGAAAGTAAACTCTAGTGGGGCAAGGGTAAACTCTAGGGGGACAAGGAGACAAGTTAGGAGTCTGTTTCAGCCACCCAGGTAAGAGGTGATGATAGCTTAGAACAAAGCTCATCTTCTCACCCTCACACTTTCTCTGCAGGCTCACCCCCTCTCTCCTTTACCCTGTGCCACCATGTCACCTTCTCAGGGAGGCCTTCCTTGATCAGGGCACTGTCATTCCCTCTGACTTTCTTATACTTCTCCATAGTATTTACAACTTTCTAACACATCTGGTAATGTCCTATTACCCTGTGTGCTATTTATTGTGTTTATCATGTTATTTGTTTCTCTCTGTTTCTCCACTAAAATCTTAAGCCCACTATGGCAGGGATTTTTGTCTCTTTTCATGGATGTATATACCCAGTATCTAGAACTGTGCCTGCTACACAGTAAGTTGATGCTTTTGACTTGCTCTCTCCAATAGGATGTTAGCAAGTGCCTGAAAGCAGAGACTTGAGCAGTTATCAACTGGAGCTGACGCTATTGGAAGTTTACTGCTATCTAGCAAGGAAGCTTGGTCTACCATAAGTGTGTGTGAAAGTCACTCAGTCGTGTCCAACTCTTTGAAACCCCATTGACTGTAACCCGCCAGGCTCCTCTGTCCATGGAATTCTCTAGGCCAGAATACTGGAGTGGGTAGCCGTTCCCTTCTCCAGGGGATCTTCCTAACCCAGGGCTCAAATCCAGGTCTCCCACATTGCAGGCAGATTCTTTACCATTTGAGCCACCAGGGAAGCCCAAGAAGCCTATCCCTTCTCCAGGGAATCTTCACAACCCCACCATACTTGAGGTTAAAGATCACAGGGAGAGAAAGAAACAGGGCCCAGTGTACCCCTCCAACTAAATGCAACCAAATTAATGAACCTTGGTGAAACCAGTGGAACTGCTCAACTAACTGATAAACCCATGAGAAACAATAAATCGTTGTTGCTTTAAACCATTAAGTTTTTAGCTGTTTTGTTATGTTTCAATATATAATTCAATTAGAATACATTGGTAATGACTCACCATTTATTAAGATAGTAATATTATTACTACAGAATTTTATGATTAAAAATCAGGAATGTAGCAAATTCTTTTGACTCCTATCAGGATAACTTCTACATTGGTTTGCTTCTGTAACAATTTTTAAAAATCTGTATTCATATGTGTTAGCTTTTGCATTACCTTTGGAAAAATCAAGTAGTATTCTTTTGTGTTTGTATAAATCAGATAAACTTACGGTTTATGAGACTTTTGAAAAAGTCATCTGGCCACGCTGCATGGCATATGGGATCTTAGTTCCCTGACCAGGGATTGAACCCAGGCCTCCTGCATTGTCAGCACAGAGTCTTAACCAATGGATTACCAGGGAAGTCCCTGGATTAAAAGACTTCTGACTAGTCTTGCCCTATAGAACATTCTGTAATTATGGACATATTTAATATGATAGCTACTGGCACGTGTGGCTATTTAAATTTCAAACATATTGGAAAGTGCCATTCTAGACTCTTACTGTTCAGTGTGATTCTTATACCAGCAGCATCAACACCCTGCGGGACCTTGCTATAAATGCCAAGACTAGCAGGCTCTATTCTAGACTTCCTGAATCAGAACCCACATTTTAACACGATTTTACATTCAGACTTGAGATATACATTTAAGTTTGCAAAGCACTACTTCATATGGTGGGCTTCCCTGGTAGCTCAGCTGGTGAAGAATCCACCTGCAGTGCAGGAGACCCTGGTTAGATTCCTGGGTCAGTAAGATCTCCTAGAGAAGGGATAGTCTACCTACTCCATTATTCATGGGCTTCCCTTATGTCTCAGAAGGTAAAGAATTGGCCTGCAATGCAGGAGACCTGGGTTTGATCCCTTGGTTGGGAAGATCCCCTGGAGGAAGGCATGCAAATCAATCCAGTATTCTTGCCTGTGGAATCCCCATGGACAGAAGAGCCTGTCCAGCTATAGTCAATGGAATCGCAGAGTCAGGCATGACTGAGTGACTAAGCACAGCACTATATAAGATACAGCTTCTGTACTAATTGGCTTCCCTGGTGGCTCAGTGGTAAAGAATCTGCTTGCAATGCAGGAGACCTGGGTTTGATCCCTGGGTTGGGAAGATCCCCTGTAGGAGGCCAGGGAATCCACTCCAATATTCTTGTCTGGAGAATCCCTTGGACAGAGAAGACTGGCAGGCTAAAGTCCATAGGGTTGCAAAGAATCAGACACGACTGCAGCAAGTGAGCATGCATGCACACTAATCAATGATATTCATTATTTTAATAGGCCTGATATATTTCATCATGACCATATTATTTAAGGGAGCTGGGTAAAGTGGGTACTTCAATTCTGGTTGGATGTCAGTTTTTATTCGTTGCTAAATTTGAGCTGCGGATTAGTTGTTTTTCCTTGTGAAAAAAAAAGTAACAGATGTACAGAAAATCAGACTTGACAAATGAAATGTGAAGGTTATAAATAACCAGAAAAGTTACATAAAATTCTGAACTATTTGACTTAAGCAACTGTATGAAAGTAATATAATTAAATGAAATATTACAGGAGAGCATATTGAAGCAGGCCTTCAAAATGAGGCAGTTTTAACCTATTTAACGAGCTTTTCAAAACTCAACATTCAAAAAACTGAGGTCATGGCATCTGGTCCCATCACTTTATGGCAAATAGATAGGGAAACAATGAAAACAATGGGAGACTTTATTTTCTTGGGCTCCAAAATCACTGCAGATGGTGACTGTAGCCATGAAATTAAAAGATGCTTGCTTCTTGGAAGAAAAGCTATGACCAACCTAGACAGCATATTAAAAAGCAGAGACATTACTTTGCCAACAAAGGTCTGTCTAGTCAAGGCTATGGTTTCCTGGTAGTTGCATACGGATGTGAGAATTGGACTATAAAGAAAGCTGAGCACTGAAGAATTGATGCTTTTGAACTGTGGTGTTGGAGAAGACTCTTGAGAATCCCTTGGACTTCAAGAAGATCAAACCAGTCAATCCTGAAGGAAATCAGTCCTGAATATTCATTGGAAGGACTGATGCTGAAGCTCCAATACTTTGGGCACCTGATGTGAAGAGCTGACTCATTAGAAAAGATCCTGATGCTGGGAAAGATTGTGGGCAGGAGGAGAAGAGGATGAGATGGTTGGGTGGCATCACCGACTCAATGGACATGAGTTTGAGCAAGCTCCTGGAGTTGGTGATGGGCAGGGAAGCCTGGTGTGCTGCAGTCCATGGGGTCGCAAAGAGTCAGACAAGACTGAGTGACTGAACTGAACTGAACAGAACAGAACTGAATGAGCCTTTCTAAATTCTTGATCAGAGGAGTACAAAATACTAAGAATTTCATGTTAAGATTATCTTAGAATCACAAAGTAGGTCTGGAAGGGACTTTGGATAATTTCTAGTTCAATATCTGACTTTAAACAATGAAGTAGTTAATATCAGAATAAGATCTTATTTCGAGGCTTAATCATGGTTTTCTGTAATTGTCATTTAGTCAAATTAAACTTTTCATGGTTGCATTTTACTGCTGTTGCTGCTAAGTCACTTCAGTTGTGTGTGACTCTGTGAGACCCCATGGATGGCAGCCCACCAGGCTCCCCTGTCCCTGGGATTCTCCAGGCAAGAACACTGGAGTGGGTTGCCATTTCCTTCTCCAATGCATGAAAGTGAAAAGTGAAAGTGAAGTCACTCAGTCGTGTCCAACTCTTAACGACCCCATGGATTGCAGCCTACTAAGCTCCTCTGTCCATGGGATTTTCCAGGTAAGAGTACTGGAGTGGGGTGCCATTGCATTTTACTAGGACTTGATAATTTAACAACTCTCAGTTCTTATCTTCATTAAAATGCTTTTTCCTTTTCTATTCTCCTCTGAATTCTTGCCATGTTACTCCATCAAACTGTGTCTGTTTATCCAAGTCTCTCAGACAACTGTACATTGTTCACCCTAAAGTTCCATTATTGCCATTATGTGAATTTCCAGTTCCAGAGAGCTATATAACTGTTTATGTATGTTTTTCTGCTTCTGTTATTTGCTTGATGAAAATCTTCAAGAGATAGCATTTATCAGTCACTTACTATGTACAAAGTTTTTTTAAATGCTAGTTTCTTCCTTAATCTTCACAATGGCATCTGAAGGTAGTGATCTCATTTTATAATTGGGAAAATAGAGGATTTTTTTCTATATTTTTCTCTCTTATTGTTTGTCACATATGAAAATGTCACCCAGGGGGTGCCCTCTGCATGCATGTTACTGTGATTAGAATTATTTGTTCTTTCATCTCTTCTATTAGATTTGAAATGACTTTAGGCTAAAGCTGTGCCTTTTTCCTCTTTGCAGTCTCCCACAGCCTCTGCCCTGTGTTCCCAGAGTTATCCATGCTTAGTTTTGAGTGACCAGATGATTATTTTTGTCTGTTAACAGCAATTGTTTATTGAGTTCATGTCAAGCAGCAGCAGAACTCCCATTTGCTAGGAAGTGGAAGCTGCAGCGTGAGCCAGCACATGCATCATCACGGTGCAGTCACTGACGCCGTGGCTGCCCTAGAAGCAATGTGCTGGTCACCTCACTGCCACTGCCCGGAGCTTTGCCCAGGTATTTCTGTCTGTCCTGGAGTTGGCTCTTTACCGTCAATCGTTCACCAGAAGTAAACCTCTTACAGTGGTCATCTTTTAAGTTACTTCGAGAAAGATTTGAGGCAGCAATTACTCAACTTTATTGCCTCACAGACTAAAATGCCGTTTGCTTTCATGGGCTGCCAAGCTATATAGAGAGAATGTCCATGGCGGGACCAGAAAGAGGGCGCACCGGGAGTCAGAAAAGTGAACTCCACTCCCCGGGGCTTTGGCTCAAGAGCTGCCTTTTAGATTTCTGTGTTTCATGTAACTCTCTGATGCTGGCAGCTGTGAAGAGCTGTGTGACTCCCTTTATCACCTGTTCATGTTAACACACAGGTTCACAGTGTCATTCCTTGTCAAAAGGACTCCGCTAGATAGAAGAATCTAACTGCCTATTTTGTCAGGCTGATATTAATGACCCAGGGGGAGGAGAGCACCACACAAACCCTGCAGGGAGAGTATATCACAAAGGTGATGGCACAGAGAGCCCTGGGCACAGCCCCCCGGATCTCAGATTTATCTGTTACCACATATTTATGTTTTCTGTGGACAACAGGTGCCCGAGGAGTCATTTGAATAGGGACAAATTTCTCTCTCTCCTTTTTTTACTTTTTTAAATAATCCCGGGTTGCTGTCATCAATAGAGACAAGTGTATTAAGTGCATCTTAAAAGGACTCTTCAAATGAATACAACAATTGTTATGTGATCCTGAAGGAAGACTTTTATCTCACTCTCTATTACTCTGACAGTGTTTTATATTGCATTAGGCCAATTTGACTTACAATATTCTGGAATACAACAGCGTTTCAAATTGTTCCAGGAAATTTGGTCTGCCTTACATGATTCTGTACTTAGCTGTGGAGGCTCTAATGTAAGATTTCTGGCAGTTGAAAACAAAGAACCCGGAAGGTGATTTCCAGGCTTCCATTTAGGTTGAGGGTGAAATGAAAGAAATATATTCCTGTGAGTTATCTGTATGAGACTCAGTGATAATTATAACCTTAATTAGAATCAAGGAGAGGACTGATGTGGCAGCTCTGTTTAACAACTAATAGCAGAGATATGATATAGTTTGCCAAAGGTTGTGATGCTTAGAGACTGATGTGCTAGAACCAATATAACAAAAGAAAAGTGATTGTTATTTTAGGGATAAAAATTTCATGGTGTAAAGAAAGAAGTTGGAAACAGTGAGATTTAGCACCAGGATTTTTAAGGGTCTATATATTTTTTTCTTAGATAATCCTAAAGTTAGATAATTATACATGACTTGTATAATCATAAAAGTTATCCTAAGAATTATTGCAGATTTAACACATGAATGTTGTAACTTACTTTCTTACATTTTTTAAACAGCAAGTTTTTTAGGTTTCTAAAATCATATTTGACTAAGCAATAAACTATTACATTAAAAAATAAAAATTTAGTGCAGTATGATTTTTTTTGGTATAAAACAAGATTTATAGCCAGGTCCATTTTATGATAGTGTCTGTAGTTCAACTGAAGGTTATAGGCAAGAACTCCCTTGCCACATCCACTTCCCCTCCCAAAATCTTTTAAAACTCACAGATAAAATTATTATATAACCTATGTAAGATCAGATATGATAATATTATCATAAAAGAAGAGAACTCCTAATGGGAGGCCTTCAGTTTAGTTCAGTTGCTCAGTCATGTCTGACTCTTTGCGACCCCATGGACTGCAACACACTGGGCTTCCCTGTCCATCACCAACTCCTGGAGTTTACTCAAACTCATGTCCATCGAGTCGATGCCATCCAACCATTTTGTTCTTTGTCATCCCCTTCTCCTCCTGCCTTCAATCTTTTCCAGCATCAGGGTCTTTTCCAATGAGTCAGTTCTTTGCATCAGGTGGCCAAAGTACTAGAGCTTCATCTTCAGCATCAGTCCTTCCAATGAATATTCAGGACTGATTTCCTTTAGGATTGACTGGTTTGATCTCCTTGCAGTCCAAGGGACTCTCAAGAGTCTTCTCCAACACCACAGTTCAAAAGCATCCATTCTTCAGCATTCAGCTTTCTTTATGGTCCAACTCTCACATCCATATATGACTATTGGAAAAACCATAGCTTTAACTAGATGGACATTTGTCAGCAAAGTAATGTCTCTGCTTTTTAATGTGCTATCTAGGTTTTTCATAGATTTTCTTCCAAGGAGCAAGTGTCTTTTAATTTCGTGGCTGCATATGGGAAGCCTTAAAAAAGTTGAAATAATGTGAGATGACAAATAGAAATGTTTGCATAGCCTTTTCTGTTGAGAGCATTGTGAAGCTGTGTGTAGGTTTGATGGGGGAAGAGTTCGGTGATGGATTAGTGCTGCTTTTCATGGGCCACACAGTTAGGGAAGGTGAGATATTTGTCTTTTATTTGCTGAAGTTGTAAGTGAAATGGTGTCTTGATTCTCAGCTAAAATATAGAGAATTCGAGTTCATCGGGTTACGTAGATTGATGGCTGTTCCTACCAGTGTGAGGGTTCCTTCCAATTTCCTCAAATCCTTACCAACACCCAGCACTGTCTGACTTCTGTCAGTGGCATCCTAGCTGATGTAAAGTGAGATTTCATTGTGGTTTTAATCTCCATTTCCCTAGTGACAAATGATGTTGGATATCTTTTCACGTGTGTATTAGCCATTCCTATATTTTCTTTGGTAAAATATCTATTTAATTGTTTTGACCACTTTTTGTTGGGTTGCTTACCTTTTAAATTATTGAGCAGCACGAATTCTTTATTCTAGATACATGTCCCTTATTGGATATATGATTTCTTTTTTTTTTTTTTTCTATTCTGTGGCTTGTCTTTTTATTTTCTTGATGGCCTATTTTGAAGTGCAAAGGTGTTGAGTTTTGATGAAGTCCAATTGGTTAATGTTTTCTTTTCTTTATGTGTTTGATGTATTAAAAATTATTATCAAATAATAATTTGGTAATGATAACCAAAAATAATTACCAAATACCATAATCTAATATAACCAAAATTTACACTTATGCCTTCTTCTAAGAGTTTTATAGTTTCTATTTAGATCTATGATACATTTCAAGTTACTTCTTGTATATGGTGTGAGATGAGGGTTCATATTCATCCATCTTCATGAAAATGTCTGACTGTCCAAGCATAATTTTTGGAAAAGGCTATTCTTCCCCTATTGAAATATCTTGGGACCTTTATCCACAAAGAGTTTCTTATTGGATATAAATCTCATTGCAAATTAATGTGCATATATCTGGTGGCTACATACTATAGTCAATATCTTTATTATGCCCATAAAGCAACCTAGAGGTAAATGCTAAACAAGGCATTATACTATTTTGCTAAGTCTTTGTTGTGTGTAGGGCACATTTAAAATGCAGGAGAGTGGCTACAGAGAGACACCAATCACATAGTTATATAATGCACGTACAGTTATGGGCTGTGATAAGTCCGAAAATGATTTTTATTACTAAAAGCAGTAGTTCAGTAAGGCTTCCCTGGTGGCAGTGGTAAATCATCCACCTGTCAAAGCAGGAGACTTGGGTTTCATCCTTGGGTTGGGAATATTTTCTGGAGAAGGAAATGGCAACCTACTCCAGTATTCTTACCTGGGAAATCCCATGGACAGTAGAGCCTAGCCGGCTACAGTCCATGGGGTCACAAAAGAGTCAGGCATGATTAAGCAACTAAAATAAAATTTTTTACACTGATTTTATAATTTTTAAACCTGTAAAATACTATAATGGTCATATTAACAACTTGTGTTGATTGTAAAAAGAAACTGCATAACAAAAGTCTTATCAGTCAGTCAGTTCAGTCGCCCAGTCGTGTCTGATTCTTTGAGATCCCATGGCCTGCAGCATTGCAGGTCACCGTGTTCATCAGCAACTCCCGGAGTTTACTCAAACTCATGTCCATTGAGTCGGTGATGCCATCCAGCCATCTCATGCTCTGTTATTCCCTTCTCCTCCTGCCCTCAATCTTTCGCAGCATCAGTGTCTTTTCAGATGAGTCAGCTCTTCACATCAGGTGGCCAAATTATTGGAGTTTCAGCTTCAACATGAATCCTTCCAATGAATATTCAGGACCAGTTTCCTTTAGGATTGATGGTTGGATCTTCTTATAGTCCAAGGGACTCTCTACAGTCTTCTCCAACACCACAGTTCAAAAGCATCAATTCTTTGGTGCTCAGCTTTCTTTATAGTTCAGTTCTCACATCCATACATGATTACTGGAAAAACCATAACCTTGACTAGACAGACCTTTGTTGGCAAAGTAATATCTCGCTTTTTAATATGCTAAGTTGGTCATAACTTTTCTTCCAAGGAGTAAGAGTCTTTTAATTTCATGGCTGCAGTCACCATCTGCAGGGATTCTGAGCCCTAAAAAAGAAAGTCTCTCACTGTTTCCACTGTTTCCCCATCTATTTGCCATGAAGTGATGGGACTGGATGACATGATCTTAGTTTTCTGAATGTTGAGCTTTAAGCCAACTTTTTCACTCTTCTCTTTCACTTTCATCAAGAGGCTCTTTAGTTCTTCTCTGCTTTCTGCCATAAGGGTGGTGTCATCTGCATATCTGAGCTTATTGATATTTCTCCTGGCAATCTTGATTGCTTGTGCCACATGCAGCCCCATGTTTCTCATGATGTACTCTGCATAGAAGTTAAATAAGCAGGGTGACAATAGACAGCCTTGATATACTCCTTTCCTTATTTGGAACCAGTCTGTTGTTCCATGTCCAGTTCTAACTGTAGCTCCCTGACCTGCATACAGATTTCTCAGGAACAGGTCAAGTGGTCTGGTATTCCCATCTCTTTAAGAATTTTGCAGTTTGTGGTGATCCACACAGTCAAAGGCTTTGGCATAGTCAATAAAGCAGAAATAGATGTTTTTCTGGAACTCTCTTGCTTTTTCAATAATCCAACGGATGCTGGCAATTTGATCTTCGGTTCCTCTGCCTTTTCTAAAACCAGCTTGAACATCTGGAAGTTCATGGTTCATGGACTGTTGAAACCTGGCTTGGAGAATTTTGAGCATTCTGGCATGTGAGATGAGTGCAGTTGTGTGGTAGTCTGAGCATTCTTTGGCATTGCCTTTCTTTGGGATTAGAATGAAAACTGACCTTTTCCAGTCCTGTGGCCACTGCTGAGTTTTCCAAATTTGCTGGCATATTGAGTGCAGCACTTTCACAGCATCATCTTTTAGGATTTAAAAGAGCTCCACTGGGATTCCATCACCTCCACTAGCTTTGTTCATAGTGATGCTTCCTAAGGCCCACTTGACTTCACATTCCAGGATGTCTGACTTTAGCTGAGTGATCATACCATCATGATTATCTGGGTCGTGAAGATCTTTTTTGCATAGTTCTTTTGTGTATTCTTGCCCCCTCTTCTTATATCTTCTGCTTCTGTTAGGTCCATACCATTTCTGTCCTTTATCAAGCCCATCTTTGCATGAAATGTTCGCTTACCTCCCTAAGAAGGTATTTCTAATTTTCTTGAAGTGATCTCTAGTCTTTCCCATTGTATTGTTTTCTTCTATTTCTTCATACTGATCACTGAGAAAGGCTTTCTTATCTCTCTTTGCTATTCTTTGGAGCTCTACATTCAAATGGATATATCATGCTTGGGACTGGTGCATGGGGATGACCCACAGAGATGTTATGGGAAGGGAGGTGGGAGGGGGGTTCATGTTTGGGAACACATGTAAGAATTAAAGATTTTAAAATTAAAAAAAATAATAATAAATAAAATAAAATTAAAAAAAAAACAAATGGATATATCTTTCCTTTTCTCCTTTGCTTTTCACTTCTTTTCACAGCTATTTGTAAGGCCTCCTCAGAATGCCATTTGCTCTTTTGCATTTCTTTTTCTTGGGGATGGTCTTGATCCTTGTCTCTTGTACAATGTTACGAACCTCCGTCCATAGTTCTTCAGGCACTCTGTCTATCAAATCGAATCCCTTGAATCTATTTGTCACTTCCACTGTATAATTGTAAGGGATTTGATTTAGGTCATACCTGAATGGTCTAGTGTTTTGCCCTACTTTCTTCAATTTAAGTCTGAATTTGGCAATAAGAAGTTCATGATCTGAGCCACAGTCCACTCCTGGTCTTGTTTTTGCTTACTGTACAGAGCTTCTCCATCTTTGGCTGCAAAGAATATAATCAATCTATTTTGGTGTTGGCCATCTGGTGATGTCCATGTGTAGAGTCTTCTCTTGTGTTGTTAGAAGAGGATGTTTGCTATGACCAGTGCATTCTCTTGGCAAAACTCTGTTAACATTTGCCCTGCTTCATTCTGTACTCCAAGGACAAATTTGCCTGTTACTCCAGGTATTTTTTGACTTCCTACTGTTGCATTCCAGTCCTCTATAATGAAAAGGACATCTTTTTTGGGTGTTAGTTCTAGAAGGTCTTGTTGGTCTTCATAGAACCATTCAACTTCAGCTTCTTCAGCATTACTAGTCAGGGCATAGACTTGGATTACCATGATATTGAATGGTTTGCCTTGGAAACGAACAGAGATTATTCTGTTGTTTTTGAGATTGCATCCAAGTACTGCATCTCAGACTCTTTTGTGGACTAATAGGGCTACTCCATTTCTTCTTCTTCTTCTTTTTTTTAATTCCATTTCTTCTAAGGGATTCTTACCCATAGTAGTAGATATAATGGTCATCTGAGTTAAATTTGCCCATTCCAGTCCATCTTAGTTCATTGATTTCTAACATGTCAATATTCACTCTTGCCATCTCCTGTTTGACCACTTCCAATTTGCCTTGATTCATGGACCTAACGTTCTAGGTTCCTATGCAATATTGCTCTTTCCAGCATTGGACTTTGCTTCTATCACCAATCACACCCACAACGGGGTGTTATTTTTGCTTTGGCTCCGTCTCTTCATTCTTTCTAGAGTTATTTCTCCACTGATCTCCAGTAGCATATAGGGCACCTACCGACCTGGGGAGTTCATCTTTCAGTTTCATATCTTTTTGCCTTTTTATACTGCTCATGGGGTTCTCAAAGCAAGAATACTGAAGTGGTTTGCCATTCCTTCTCCAGGTGACCACATTTTGCCAGAACTCTCCACGGTTTCCTGTCCATCTTGGGTGGCCCTACATGGTGTGGCTCATAGTTTCATTGAGTTAGACAAGGCTATGGTCCATGTAATCAGATTGGTTAGTTTTCTGTGATTGTGGTTTTCAGTCTGTGTGCCCTCTGATGGAGAAGAACAAGAGGCATAGGGAAGCTTCCTGATGGGAGAGACTGAGAGGGAAACTGGGTCTTGTTCTGATGGGTAGGGCCATGCTCAGTAAATCTTCAATCCAATTTTCTGTTGATGGGTGGAGCTGTGCTCTCTCCCTGCTATTTACCTGAGGACAAAATATGGTGAAGGTAATGATGATAATGGGGACCTCCTTCAAAAGATCTCATGCAAAGTCTTTTGCTGTGGTCTAAATGTGTCTTCCTAAGAGACTAGATCTGATAGACAGCATGCCTGATGAACTGTGGACGGAGGTTCATGACATTGTACAGGAGACAGGGATGAAGACCATCCCCATGGAAAAGAAATGCAAAAAAGCAAAATGGCTGTCTGAGGAGGCCTTACAAATGGCTGTGAAAAGAAGAGAATAGAAAAGCAAAGGAGGAAAGAAAAGATATAAGCATCTAAATGCAGAGTTTCAAAGAATAGCAAGAAGAGATAAGAGAGCCTTCCTCAGCAATCAATGCAAAGAAATAGAGGAAAAGAACAGAATGGGAAAGACTAGAGATCTCTTCAAGAAAATTAGAGACACCAAGGGAATATTTCATGCAAAGATGGGCTTGATAAAGGACAGAAATGCTATGGACCTAACAGAAGCAGAAGATATTAAGAAGAGGTGGCAAGAATACACAGAAGAACTGTACAAAAAAGATCTTCAAGACCAAGATAATCATGATGGTATGATCACTCACCTAGAGCCAGATATCCTGGAATGTGAGGTCAAGTGGGCCTTAGAAAGCATCACTACGAATAAAGCTAGTGGAGGTGATGGAATTCCAGTTGAGCTCTTTCAAATCCTGAAAGATGATGCTGTGAAAGTGCTGCACTCAATATGCCAGCAAATTTGGAAAACTCAGCAGTGGCCACAGGACTGGAAAAGGTCAGTTTTCATTCCAATCCCAAAGAAAGGCAATGCCAAAGAATGCTCAAACTACTGCACAATTGCACTCATCTCACATGCTAGTAAAGTAATGCTCAAAATTCTCCAAGCCAGGCTTCAGCAATACGTGAACCGTGAACTTCCAGATGTTCAAGCTGGTTTTAGAAAAGGCAGAGGAACCAGAGATCAAATTGTCACATCTGCTGGATCATGGAAAAAGCAAGAGAGTTCCAGAAAAACATCTATTTCTGCTTTATTGACTATGCCAAACCTTTGACTGCATGGATCACAATACACTGTGAAAAATTCTGGAAGAGATGGGAATACCAGACTACCTGATGTGCCTCTTGAGAAACCTATATGCAGGTCAGGAAGCAACAGTTAGAACTGGACATGGAACAACAGACTGGTTCCAAATAGGAAAAGGAGTACGTCAAGGCTGTATATTGCCACCCTGCTTATTTAACTTCTATGCAGAGTACATATGAGAAATGCTGCTGGAAAAAGCACAAGCTGGAATCAAGATTGCCAGGAGAAATGTCAATAACCTCAGATATGCAGATGACACCACCCTTATGGCAGAAAGTGAAGAGGAACTAAAGAGCTTCTTGATGAAAGTGAAAGAGGAGAGTGAAAAAGTTGGCTTAAAGCTCAACATTCAGAAAACGAAGATCATGGCATCTGGTCCCATCACTTCATGGGAAATAGATGGGGAAACAATGTCAGAGTTTATTTTTAGGGGCTCCAACATCACTGCAGATGGTGATTGCAACCATGAAAGTGAAAGACGCTTACTCCTTGGAAGGAAAGTTATGACCAACCTAGACAGCATATTAAAAAGCAGACACATTACTTTGCCAACAAAGGTCCATCTAGTCAAGGCTATGGTTTTTCCAGTGGTCATGTATGGATATGAGAGTTGGACTGTGAAGAAAGCTGAGCACCAAAGAATTGATGTGGTGTTGGAGAAGACTCTTGAGAGTCCTTTGGACTGCAAGGAGATCCAACCAGTCCATTCTGAAGATCAGCCCTGGGTGTTCAATGGAAGGACTGATGCTGAAGCTGAAACTCCAATACTTTGGCCACCTCATGTGAAGAGTTGACTCATTGGAAAAGACACTGATCCTGGGAGGGATTGGGGGCAGGAGGAGAAGGGGACAACAGAGGATGAGGTGGCTGGATGGCATCACTGACTTGATGTACATGAATTTGAGTGAACTCCGGAAACTGGTGATGGACATGGAGGCCTGGCATGCTGTGATTCATGAGATCGCAGAGTTGGACATGACCAAGCAACTGAACTGAACTGAACTGAAAAGTCACATGTTGGAACCTAAAGCCTCAGGTGATTGTGTTAGGAAATGGAGTCTATGGAAGGTAGTTAGTTCACGAGGGTGAAGCCTCACAAATGGAATTGCATGTGTATGTGGTTAGTTGCTCAGTCATGTCTGACTCTTTGCAACCCTGTGGACTGTAGGCTGCCAGCCACTTCTGTCCGAGGGGATTTTCCAGGCAAGAATACTGGAGTGCGTTGCCATGTCCTCTTCCAGGGGATCTTCCCAACCCAGGGATAGAACCCAGCTCTCCCGCATTGTGGGTAGATTCTTTACTCTCTGAGTCATGAAGGAAGCCCCAGAAATAGAATTAGTGGACTTATCAAATTGTGCTCCCTTGCCCTGTAGGCCTTATGAGAATACAGTGAGCAATCTGCAACTCAGGATAGGGCCTTCACCACACCATGCTGGCACCAGATCTCAAATTTGTAGCCTCCAGTACTGTGAGAAATAGTACAGTATCTTTCTGTTGTTTATTAGTTACCCTGTCTGTGATATTTTTTTACAGCCATCCAAATGGTCTAACATATCCCCTAATAGTTTAGTGAAAATGAGTTTATGCATATTTTTTTAAGTGCTGAGCTAAGCATTGAGAATCTCACCTAGTCTTCTGTAAATGTTTGCATTTCCTTTGAAGGTTAAAGCTAAGACGTACTTCATTCTTATGATTCTAGGCAAGACATTTATCTCTTTTTGCTCTAGTTTTCTTTTCTCTTAAATAGGAACACTAATGAAATCAATCTTAAAAGGTTGTGAGGACTGAATTAGTTCATTTACCTCTGTGTGTTTGTTCTCAGTCGTGTCCAATTCTTTGCGACTCCATGGACTGTAGCCAGGCTCCTCTGTCCATGGGATTTCCTAGGCAAGATACTGGAGTGAGTTGCCATTTCCTTCTCCAGGGGATCTTTGTAGCCCAGGGATTGAACCTGCATCTCCTGCATTGACAGATGGATTCTTTACCACTGTGCCACCTGGGAAGCCCTGTTAAATACTAAAAACAGTGCTTGGAGTTAACTGCTTTTGCTCACTTGAGTTTACGTAAGCTCTTTGAGGGCAGTGATTTTTGTTACTTTAATTCATGGGTATATTCTAATTTCCTAGAAACAGTCCTGACACAATATTTGGCACTTACAAATTTGTAGATGGGACTTCCCTGGTGGTCCAGTGGTTGGGGCTTCACCTTCCAGTGCAGGGAGTGTGGGTTTGATCCCTGCTTGGGGCCTAAGATCCCACATGCCTCACAGCCAGAAAACAAAAACATGAAACAGAAGCAACATTCTACCAAATTTTATAAAGACTTTAAAAATGGTCCACATCAAAAAAATCTTGAAAAATTTTGTAGGATGGATAGTATGAGGCATAAAAATGCTGGTCTTCAATAGGGCAAATTGTGGATATTTGATTAATGGCTCATGCTGGTGAAGGTCTTTCCCACATCATTCAGCTGTTATGGTCTGCAGGGACATCAGTAGGGTGCACAGTCATCATCACTACCTGGACAAATCATAGATTCAGAAAAATCTTACAGAGGTGAATGTGGGAGATTTTCAGAAACGTGGATTTAATTGAGATAAGTGTAGAGCGAACCACAAAGAAAGTCTGAAAAAAGAGAAAAAGCCTAAATCTTGTCAGAACTTCCAGATGGTGGTGGGGATTGTGAAGAGAGAGTTTGGTAGAACAAAGAAGTGTTGGAATGGAAGTCCTCCTTGGTTTTAGCCAAGTTCCCTACAGATATACTGAATTTCGAATAACAGTTAGGATGATTTGAGAGAGGAAGAATTAGCTTCTAGAAATAAATTTAAATGTAAATGCCACAAAACCCCCTTGGAAACTCTCACTGCTTGCCACTCTGAGCTAACTATCCAGTCAAGTCTAGATTCTATCAAATGAAGATTCTTACTTTAAAAGAAAAGGGAAATTTGATCACTGCTAGGAGTAGGCAAGTCAATAGCTGAAATGAATAAGACAAGGACACAGTTTCAAAAAGAAAGTGAGAGTATTCATCCACACTGGCTCCTTCAATATGTTTCTTGACAGATGTGCCATCTCTGAGCTTATTTTCTTGAGGAAGGAAGTTAAGGAAGTGAGTCTCTAACAAAGGATGGCTCTCAGGTACCTCCTCCTGTGGAAGGTTGCATCTCTAGTTGCATTTGGTGAGTTTTAAAAGCCAGAGTTCTTGTGTTTTGAGCTTTTGTGGGTTTTGGGAGAAAGTTTGAGTAAAGCTAATATATTTATTTTTAGAGCCCCCAAAGGCAGATTTTATTACAATGTGTCCAGTACATATTTTATTAAAACTGAAATAGAATGCTAAATACCTCTGGAGAGAGAGTCATTTAATGACTTGAAGCATTTCATTACAGTCTAGATTAATATTAGTTTATCAGAATCTTTTCCCCTTTATCTCAATGGATTTGTTTAAGCATCATTAATTATATAATCAGTTATTATATTGCTGTTGTTCAATAGTTCAGTTGTGTCTAACTCTTTGTGACCCCATGGACTGTAGCACATCAGGCTTCCCTGTCCTTCACCATCTCCTGGAGTTTGCTCAAACTAGTCCATTGAGTTGGTGATGCCATCCAACCACCTCATCCTCTGTCACCTGCTTCTCCTCCTGCCTTCAATCTTTCCCAGCATCATATAATAATAATAATATATAATTAGTATATAATTAATATTATGTGTGTTATATCACACACACATATATATATGATGGTATCTGCAGGAAGTGAATGACAAATACAGCTGAGATTTTCCTAAGGAGTTCAGTATTTGCCACCCTGGATATTGAATGGGAGCAGATGAGGATAATCCTGGATCCAGTTCTCATTTAAAAAAAAAAAAAAAAAGGGAATAAGGTAAAGCAGAAAAGTTGCCAAGCAAACAGAAGTTGGGATCATTGTTTCCACTGGCAACAAGATGTGGATTCCACATAATATAAAATAATGTTATATCTGCATTAGTACTTTAAATGGCAGAATTATTATTATTACATGTATTATTATATCTGAGCCTCATTGTCCTGTTATGACAATGCCTCTGAAGTGGAGATTCCACAGATGAAATAGCAAAGATGAATAAGTGAATGTTGAACCAGAGGGTCAAGTGCTCTTACATATGTGAAATTCGTAGGGTTAAACGAAATAAACTTCTGACTTGCAGGTCTTTCTCTCAAGGTCTTTAATGGTTCATTTTAGTGCATTTAGAGTTTCCAAGGCAGAGGCAGTGTTTTCCAAGATTATTTGAAGAAGAGAATTCCTTTTTGCTGAACTTCAGGGAATAGTGGGCTTCAGAGCATAGTTTGGGAAACAGTGCCACTCAGCAGAGAGTGGCTCAATTGCTGTGGATAACCTGGGAGAAGAGTCATAGGAACGGCTACTTACTATGAGTTAAATACCGTGATAGGTGCGTCAGATGCATTAACTCATTTTTACAACACACTCATGAGATAGATTCTATTATAATTGTGCTATAGCTGAGGAAATGGAGGCAAAAAGCAGTCCAGCCATTTGTGCAGATTCACATAGCATTAGAGCCTGGTCTCTAATCAAGCACATCTACCTAATCAAGTTGCTGCCATAATCACTGTATTATTCCAGTATTTGAGTATTCTAACACCAACTCCAGTGCAACCAAATAATGAAACATATGCAAATCAAGTCTCAAGACTCTGGCAGGCAGCACCCTGGGTGACTGTGGCATCAGGGGAGTCTGGCTTGCTGTCCAGTCTGTCCGTCATCATTTGTCACTCAGGGCTCTGACATGAAACAAAGCTAGTGCTCTTGAAGGAGGCAAAGAAGTACCTCAGGACTTATGTCAAAAATGCTTCAGTCCTCGGGTAATTTACTAGGCTTGGTCCTATCCCTGTTTACTTCAAAGTTTCAGTAAAATTGGAAGAGGTGCAAATGGTATTTAGTTTTGCAGAAACATCTAGATTTTTCTCCTGGATCTGGCCTTGCTGACAGGAAATGTCTACCATCAATTTCATGGTTGTGCTGAGGTGGAAGATAGGTCTTTGAATCAGAAGTAAAGTCCCATATGTTTTTCTTGAATATTCCCCATCAGATTGTCTAGGGTGCACTTAAAACTTTCCTCTGCAATTAACATCTACTGCCATTGCTCTGCATTTATTTTAGGAATGGAAGCTGAATTATTTAAGAATGAAGAAGGTTATTAGGTAGAACAAGACCACAAGCCTTATTTCGAGGGGTGGCTGCAAGCTCACAGGATTAAATCAGTTACTGTTTGTCAGATCTTTCGGACAGTGCCTGCTGCATATAAATACTGGGCAGCTAAATACAAATACAACTCTGGGAGAACTTGCCTTCCATGGAGGTGGTCCTGGGGGCTTCTGGAAGATCCAAAAGGAGTCAGCCATGCAGTAAGAGTGGGTCTTCAGAGGTGAGCTGAGCTCAACATGCAACAGGTAACGATTTCCAGCTTTTTAAGCATTGGAAATTTGGCACGGTGACAAATGTTCGTGAAAGATTTCTGGCAGAAAAAAGTTCCATGGTATTTCCAAGGAGCCTCAGGAAATTTAGAGAGAGATTATTACCATCGCTTTTCACACAAGGAAATGGAGTCTTAAAGAGTTGAAGTTTTCTGCCCCAGGTCAGGCAGAGTGAGGACTCAAACCCATGCCTCTCCTCCTCCCCTGTCAAGTTGCTTTTCCTAGCAAGGTGGAGGCATGGCTGATAAATAGTCTTCTTAAAACTAGTATTTGTTTATATACTTCTTTTTTTGATCTTATGAAATTCTGTTCCTCAGACAATAATTCTTGTTGCAAGGTTTAAATGGACAGAATTTCTGTTGCTTGAATTAATGCTTTTTGTGGTGGACTCAGGTGACAAAATGTTTAGAAACTAGATGTTATTGTGCTTTGAGAGGATGGGAGTTGATACCTTCTTTTTTTAAAAAAAAAATTGATGAAATAATTTAAAAATTTGGTTGTACCTGATCTGGGCTCATTTATTCAGCAATCATCTTTTGAAAGGAGACTTTATGAGTGTGCCTGTACTGGGCTAAGGGGATATAAAAGGAAGATATGTACCTTGAAATAAGCTTACAACAAATATTTGCACAGTCTGATAGTGCAAGTCAGTTAGGGCTCAGATTTGCTAAATACTGTAAAAGTAAGCAGAAACTATGTATTATTCAACCACTAAGCTAACATGTTTAACCAACAATTTTATATAGCAAAAAGTTACATCTGCGTGTATGAACATATAAATGATTGTGCTCATGCTAATTTGCTTCAGTCATATCTGACTCTTCACAACCCCACAGACTGTAGCCCACCAGGCTTCTCTGTCCATGGGATTCTCCAGGCAAGAATACTGGAGTGGGTAGCCATGCCCTCCTCCAGGAGATCTTCCAGACCCAGGGATTGAACCCATGTCTCATGTTGCTTGCTTTGGCAGTTGAGTCCTTTACCACTAACACACCTGGGAAGCTTTGTATTTTAACCACATTTTCTCTTACATTATGTTATTAAGTTGGGGCATAATGAAGAGGAAAAGATTAGGATAATTTATATTAGATGTGAGATTAAAATGCAAACAAAAACATTGACAAAATAAACCCAATCAAACCAAATTGTCCTTACACATTACATGATTATAATTACTAGATAAAATTTGTAGAACTTCTGGGTCAGATGCCATATATTGTTAAGTAATGTCTTATTTGTTTACTTATTGAGGGTATTTTCCACTTGATTAACAACCCCATTATATCTTTCCCTTGTTATCTGTGACTTGCTAATGCAGTAACGCAGGTACCAGCTTCCGTTCTATAGCAGTCTTTACTAAACAATATTCACGAAACGCTTACCCAAAATAAGCATCTTACTCTACCTTCTCTCTTCATCCTTTGACAACAGATGTTGGGTTTTGTTATTAACTATGGCATGTGTCTCCCAACGTTTTCTTAAGACTTAAGTTTCAGGGAGCCAGAAATAAAACACTGTAAAAGGCCCACATCCTGCTTCTTGTCTAAAAAACCTCTAAATCGTCAGAGCATGGCATATGCATTCCAATTTTATAATGGGTATGAAAAAGCATTTGGTAATTAACTTTAAAATTATACATAGTATGAGGTTATTCCTAAAGATCTTATACATAAATGTGCTATCTTGTAAATAACAGGATACAGTAATATGATTCACAAAATCGTTAATTTTTATCTCTCCCCAAGAGTTTTTTACTTTCCCCACTACTTCCTAAAACAGATTTTTTTTTTCCTATTCAGTTCTCTATTTTTGCTTTAGCATAGTGAATAACTTTTATTTTTAGCAACCTTCAATCAGTATGAATTTGTTAGAACAGCCTGTGTCTTTTGTGTCTGTTATTTCTCACTGAGGGCAAATGAATCTACCTTACCCTTGGACCCTGTCCGGCAAGTTTGCCTTCCCTTTCCCATCCCCAAGACAAATTAAGAATGCTGAAACCTTTCACTCATAACAAAACAGTGATAAAGCAGGTAACAAGACCTCACATTAATCAGCTCTTTCAAAGAAGAGGCCTCAACCTGTAGCCTTTGTCTAATCTGCTGGTAGGTGGGTTTTTTTCAGGCTCCTTTTAGGGTCCTAGCATTCTTTAGTCCGGCAGCACATTCTCCTTGGAAATGTTTCACTTTTCAGGCAGCCTCTGTGTTGATCAAAAACCCCAAAGAGCCACTACAGAAATCTGAACTTCTAATGATCTTCTTTTATACTTTCTTACAATGGACAATGGTTCTCTCAATGCTAATGGTGCTGGTACACAAAGAGAGGCAAGAATGTGCAGAGCTGGGGGGTGGAGGGAGAGTAGCCACTATCACAGGATGGGGTGTATCACCTTGGTGCAAAAAAAAAGTCCTGTTTTCTGTAGCCAAATTGTTGCTGTCTTTTGTTGAAAATATTTGAGGCCCCTGCAAACCAATGCTGAGATGAGAAAAGATAAGAGTAGATGAAGTTTTCTCCCAGGAAGAAATATTACCGTGAGTTGAATAGCAATAAATGAGTCTTCTTGTGCTTTTCTAATCCTTTTCATAATAGAAAACTCACTAGTAATTCTTCCCTTAAGTTCCTTGCATACAGTGCTAGATCTTTTTCTAGGCTCAGTGAAGCCTTCTTGTGTATTATACAATTATGTTGAGTCAAGTGCGCCCTCTAGTGATCAATCAGAATATCACCAGACTGGTATAAGTCACCAGATTCCTGAAATCAGAAAGGAAAGATTGGACAGATTATTTACAAGAGTGTTTTTCAAAATTATATAGGAAAATTATAAAAATATGTGTATTATATTTCATAGAAACAGTTAACTATAAATCAGTTTTTATAACTTTTTGCCTGAAGGTTGCTATTCATTCTTCTAAACATTTTAGAACTTATCTTTTTTATTAATTTCTAGACTGAACTGATAAATGTCACTAAAACTAATGAAAAGTTAAAACTGGCAGGGTCATCAGAGGTTATTTAGTACAATGCTTTCATTTATGGAGGAGGAGACTAAAGTCCAGAGTAATTCCTGAATGCTTTTCTAATCACCTGTGTTATCACTGAAACAACTTTAAATGATTTCTGGATACTTTGGTAAGATAATGTATGAAATAATGCTTTGAAACTTGAGAGAATTAAGCAAATTTTATTGAGAGATATTTGCATTTTCTTTCCCTTTGAAGGACCAGCTCTCAATAAATGATAAAACTGCAACAAATCAGTAACACCTCCCTTGACTGGAACCACCAAGACTTTTAGGGAGATGATCTCACATAGATATTTTATGTAAACGTCATGATCTCATAGATTTTAGAATTTCTGTTGGCAATTGCATGTTGAAGTGACTGTAATTTATCTTGGTATTTGAGTCAAGTTGTGCATTATAAATGTGGATGCCTGAAAACCAAAGATCGATGTGTTTTCACTATTGGATTATTCATTATTTAGCAAAAGATACCATTCTGTGACCTGGAGGAGGAAAGGAGCTTGGCGGACTACAACCCATGGGATCACAAACAGTCAGATGTGACTGAGTGACTGAGCACACATCATTAAGTGAAGACAGAACCTTTGTGGCACTACATATACATGAAATTTCCTAGAACTTAATCCATGACTCCATATTCTGACCAAAAGTGAATTTCACATCTTTCAAATTAAAGTTAACAATGAAGACTTCAATGACTAATTGCTGAGCTGATTTATTTTATTACAACATTCATTCAAAATAGTGAGAGGCACTGTGTTAAGTGTTAGTGATAGAGTTCTGATTTTTAAAAAAAGCCCCCCTAAGCCCTTGCTCTCTATGAGCTTCCTTGAATTATTATTGGAAAGTCCTTGAGCTCTGACTCTGAGAACACAGAAATGAGCATGATACCAAGTTTGCACTCAAGAAATTATATGGGGAATAGAAACAAATAAATGAGAATAATGAGATGAGAATAAAAATTAATAATTATAAGATGAGAATAATAATGAGTTGGCACTAAACAGGCATATAGGGAGGAGATTATTATTTCCTTATGGACTTGGAGGAATGCTTTGCAGTGGAGTGATTGTTTGCTCCAAGTCTTGAAACCCGAATAGAATTGAGCAAGTGAAGATGAAGCCAAAGAGGAAAGTACGAACAGACTTCCTTGACCGAACCAGCAGCTCATTAAAGACATAAAATGAAATTTGCTTGGTAATAGTGAGTAAACTCTTGTGTTTGGACCCTGTGTGCTTTTTTGAGCAGAGGATTATGACAGAGAAGTTGTTTGGACCCGGGTCATGGGGGAGATTGAGAATAATGAAAGGAGGCTGAGTAGGTATGGAAGAGCGTGCAAAGGTCTTTTCAACATGATAGTGACATGGTCAGAAATGTGTTTTGGGACAGTAACCTTAAATGGATCAAGTTTGAGGAAATATTATTTATAATTGTGAGGGACAGGCCATTGTAATAACTTGGGAGAGAAGTCACAAAGGTCTGAACTTCCCACTGGTGTGTGTGTGTGAAAAAACAGAAAGAAATGAAATTTGATTTCAAAAAGTGGAGAAATATATACAAATATATACAAAACCAGGTGACATTAAATGAGGAACTGTTGATAGAGAAAAATAAGATAGCTTTTAGAATTTGTTACATACATGTCCGATCAATTGGTAATGGCATTAATAGATGAAACAATAACAACACAAAAAACCTATTTAGATGGAAAGAATACTAAGTGTTCTTTTGGCCTTACTGAGCTGTGAAGTGGGAGTAAAAAGACTAAATTGTGGGAATTTGCCAATATGCTCCTGATTCTTAAAACAGATTTAAATTTAGAAGTCATTTGCATAAAGTGATAGTCGAAGCAATGGCTGCTACTGCTGCTACTGCTGCTAAGTCACTTCAGTCATGTCCGACTCTGTGTGACCCCAGAGATGGCAGCCCACCAGGCTCCCCCATCCCTGGGATTCTCCAGGCAAGAATACTGGAGTGGGTTGCCATTTCCTTCTCCAATGCATGAAAGTGAAAAGTGAAAGTGAAGTCGCCTAGTAGTGTCTGACTCCTAGCGACCCCATGGACTGCAGCCCACCAGTCTCCTCTGTCCATGGGATTTTCCAGGCAAGAGTACTAGAGTGGGTTGCCATTGCCTTCTCCCGAAGCAGTGGAAAGTGATGGCTTACAAGTTTTATGGCTTACAAGTTTTAATTTTAACAGGACTAAGCTTTCCATTTCAGTCAATTTGGGGCTAGAGTTTTTTGGAAACCTCTGATGTCATACATTCATATGCACTGTATATTTGATAAGAATCTCTTTGGTGGTTAAATTGAAAGGAAATCCTTTAAAATGTTGGGACTTGGGACTCAGCAATTTGTATTTTTTTCTAAATGGATAGGAAGGGTCTATTATTTTGGAAGGAATGCTTAAGATCCTGGTACACTGGACTTGTTGCCTATCTAGATTTTTTTTTAAAAATATTCCTTTGATGTTCTCTGAAGTCATTGTTAAGGAATGACAAAATTCAAATGATTTTCAGAAAGTTGAGCTTATGAGCATAATAGAGTTTAAGGGGATTTACAGCAGTCTCTAGTTTTCCAGCCTCTGTTTTCATTCTGAGACCATTTCTAATTATGCTTACAAATTTAATCCCTCATAATGTTTTATTATAGTATTTATGGAGCAGGAAAAGAAAAGTAGTTAGCATAAAAGCTTCCTGTTTGAACTTAGGAACTTAATATTCAGTGAAAAAAGTAAAAATAAGCCTAAAAAGAAGATAATAGTTTACGAAGTGGAGGCTCAGCAGCCCACTCTGAATGAATGGAATAAGTCGACATGTGACCAGACAAAATAAAATACATGATGGGATTTTACAAAATTAATAGAAAAATAGAGAAGGGACCAACATCATCAATCCCGAATGCCCACAGTAGTGTTGCCTTCCTTCAGTTCAGTTCAGTTGCCCAGTCGTGTCCGACTCTTTGCAACCCCATGAACCGCAGAACACCAGGCCTCCCTGTCCATTACCAACTCCTAGAGTCCACCCAAACCCGTATCCATTGAGTCAGTGATGCCATCCAGCCATCTCATCCTCCGTCGTCCCCTTCTCCTCCTGCCCTCAACCTTTCCCAGCATCAGGGTCTTTTCCAATGAGTCAGCTCTTCGCATGAGGTGGCCAAAGTATTGGAGTTTCAGCTTCAGCATCAGTCCTTCCAATGAACGCCCAAGAATGCTCTCCTTTAGGATGGACTGGTTGGATCTCCTTGCAGTCCAAGGGACTCTCAAGAGTCTTCTCCAACACCACAGTTCAAAAGCATCAATTCTTCGGGCTCAGCCTTCTTCACAGTCCAACTCTCACATCCATACATGACCACTGGAAAAACTATAGCCTTGACTAGACAGACCTTTGTTGGCAAAGTAATGTCTCTGCTTTTTAATATGCTGTCTAGGTTGGTCATAACTTTCCTTTATTTACCTCCTGTTTAAAAAAAAGAAAATCCATCGTATTACCACCCAGTCTTCCCACTGGTGCTGTGAAGGTCAGATGCACTAGGTCTCAGATACGATGGGAAGGGATTCAAGGAGAGTTCCAACATGGGAGAAAGGAAAACTGCCCCTGTCTAATATTCATGAAATGAGAGCTAGAATAACAACTCTGAAGAATTACTGCAGCTATTTTAAAAATGAAATAAATGAATTTCCCATCAGAGCACTCTTAATACATACCTCAGAAAACAAAAGAAAAATATTCACAAGCAGTGCTTCACATTTTTAAAGAATGAATATAGAATATATGAAACCAGAAATCAGAGGTGTAGGAAATAGACAAGAGGATAATTTGGGGGATATAGAGAAATAAATTGAATGCAAAAACACATAGTTTTGGAATTAATTAAAAATACTGAAGTAGTGCACTACTCATTCAGGAGTTAAAAAACCCAGAAAACTATTGCCAGATATAATTTTATTAAAAAATTCCTAAAACAAAGACATTAGTAAGTTAAAAATTGAAAGGCACACTACACTTTACGGGTGAAGTCTACCAAATACTTAAAGAATGATTAATGCCAATTCTCAGAATTCTTCTAAAAATTGCAGTGAAGGAAACACTCTCATACCCATTTCATGAGAACAGCATTACCCTGATACCAAAGCATGATAACACTACAAGAGAAGAAAACTGCAGGTCAATATCTCTGATTAATATACATGCAAAAGTTGTAAACAAAATACCAGCAAATTGAATTCAACAGCACATTAAAAGGGTCATATGCCATGATCAAGTGTGATGTAACACTTGGATTAAAGGATAGTTCAACCTACACAGATCAATTAATGTGATATACCCTCTGGTGGCTCAAGGGTTAAAGCGTCTGCCTCCAATGCAGGAGACCTGGGTTTGATCCCTGGGTCGGGAAGATCCCCTGGAAAAGGAAATGGCAACCCACTCCAGTATTCTTGCTGGAGAATCCTATGGATAGAGAAGCCTGGTAGGCTACAGTCCACTGGGTAACAAAGAGTCCGACATGACTGTGCAACTTCATTCACTCACTCACTCTCACCACATGAGTAGAATGAAAGATAAAAATCATATGATAATTTCAATAGATGCAAAAAAAATTGACAAAATTCAACATCCTTTTTTACAGTTTGGGTACAGAAGGAATATACCTCAGCATAATAAAAGTTATTTATGATGAATACGCATCTAATATCAAACACAATGGTGAAAGATTGAAAACTTTCTCTCTAAGGTCATGAGGTAGACAAAGGGTGTCCATTTCCACCACTCCTTTTCAACATAGTATTACAAGTACTAGTCAGAGAATTAGGCAATAAAAACAAATAGAAGAATCCAAATCAGAAAAGAAGAAGTAAATTGTCTCTACTGATGACATCTTTATGTAGGAAATCCTGGGGAATTCCCTGGTTGTCCAGTGGTTTGGACTCCGTGCTTTCACTGCCCAAGGGTATGGGTTTGATCTCTGGTTGGGGAATTAAGATTCTGCAAGTCACTTGGCATGGCCAAAAATAAAATCTTAAAGACTCCACTGAAAAACTGTTAAGACTACTAAATTCAATAAAGTTTCAGGATGCAAAATCAGCATGCAAAAATCAGTTGCATTTATGTGCTAACAATGAGCCATCTGAAAAAGAAATGAAGAACATAGTCCCATTTACAATAGCTCAAGAATACTATAGCTCAAAAATACTGAAGAATAAATTTAACCAAGATGATGAGAGATCTATACAGTAAAAAACTGTAAGATCCTAAGTAAGAAATAGAAGAAGATGCAAATAAATGGAAAGATATCCTGTGTTCATATATTGGAAGAATTAATATTGTTAAAATGGCTATACTACCCAAAGCCATCTATAGATTTAGTGCAATCCTTAACAAAATTCTAAAGGCATTTTTCACAAAAATAGGAAAAACAATATAAGCGAAAACTCTAGTGATGTTGTCCTTGGAAAAGATTTCTTAAATACAACACCAAAGTCACAATTCCTAACAAATAAATAAATAAAGTGGATGTTATCAAAACTGAAACCTTTTACTCTGTTGAGCAAGTAAAATTGGCAGAAAATATTGCAAAGCATGATAAAGGACTTGTTTTTACAACATGAAAATGTCTTATACCTTAATAAAAGGAAAACAGTCTAATAGAAAATGGGCAAGATATTTGAACAGATATTGTTTTCAAAGATGTTACATAGATGGTCAATATATAAAAGGATGCCCAGATTGTTAGTTTCTGTGGAAAAGGAAATCAAATCACAATGATATACTTCCACTTAACCTAATTGAATAACTGTCATTGAAAAAGACTAATTATATTATAAAATGTTGGGAAAGAGGTGTACTTTTGTACATTCTTGGTGGGAATGTAAAATGATAAAATCACTTTGGAAAAAATTTGGCATTTTTATTTTCTACTTTCAGCATTTTCTTAAAAAGATTTATGTATACTTACCAAATGATCCTACCATTCCACTCTTAGAGGTTTACTCAATAATTCTCAAGAATATAGAAGTACATGTCCACAAAAAGGTTTGTACATGAATATTCATAGTGGATGGGGCCATGCTCAACAGATCTTGCATGACCTCACCCATCAGAGCAAGACCCAGTTTTCCCCACAGTCAGTCTCCCCCAACAGGAAGCTCCATAAGCCTCTTATCTTATCAGAGGGCAGACAAGATGAAAATCACAATCACAGAAAACTAATCAAACTGAGGCCATGGACCGCAGCCTTGTCTGACTCAATGAAACTATGAGTCATGTCTTGTAGGGCCACCCAGGACAGATGGGAAATGGTGGAGAGTTCTGACAAAACGGGGTCCACTGGAGAAGGGAATGGCAAACCCCTTTAGTATTCTTGCCTTGAGAACACCGTGAATAGTATGAAGAGGCAAAAAGATATGACACTGAAGATGAACTCCCCAAGTCAGTAGGTGCCCAGTATACTTAGTAGAGAACTAACTCCAGAAAGAATGAAGAGACAGAGTCAAAGCAAAAACAATGCCCAGTTGTGGATGTGACTGGTGATGGAAGTAAAGTCTGATGCTATAAAGAGCAATATTGCATAACTGAAGTTGCTCAGTCATGTCCAACTCTTTGCAACCCCATGGACTGTAGCCTACCAGGCTCTTCTGTCCATGCGATTTTCCAGGCAAGAATACTGGAGTGGGTTGCCATTTCCTTCTCCAAGAGATCTTCCCGACCCAGGGATTGAACCCGGGTCTCCCACATTGTAAGCAGATGCTTAACCATCTGAGCCACCAGGGAATGGAATGTTAGGTCCATAAATTAAGGCAAACTGGACCTGGTCAAGCAGGAGATGGCAAGAGTGAATGCTGACATTTTAGGAATCAGTGAACTAAGATGGATTGGAATGGGCAAATTTAATTCCGATGACCATTGTATCTACTACTGTGGGCAAGAATCCCTTAGAAGAAATGGAGTAGTCCTCATAATCAACAAAAGAGTCTGAAATGGAGTACTTAAGTGCAATCCCCAAAATGACAAAATGGTCTCTGTTCATTTCCAAGGCAAGCCATTCGATATCACAGTAATCCAAGTCAATGCCCCGACCAGTAATGCTGAAGAAGCTGAAGTTGAACGGTTCTGTGAAGACCTACAAGACCTTCTAGAACTAATATCTAGAAAAAATGTCCTTTTCATTATAGGAGACTGGAATGCAAAAGTAGGAAGTCAAGAAACACCTGGAGTAAAGGCAAATTTAGCCTGAGTACAAAATGAAGCAGGGCAAAGGCTAGCAGAGTTTTACCAAGAGAACGCACTGGTCATAGCAAACACCGTCTTCCAACAACACAAGAGAAGACTCTACACATGGACATCACCAGATGGTCAATACTGAAATCAGATTGACTATATTCTTTGCAGCCAAAGATGGAGAAGCTGTATACAGTCAGTAAAAACAAGACCAGGAGCTGACTGCGGCTCAGGTCATGAACTCCTTATTGCCAAATTCAGACTAAAATTGAAGAAAATAGGGAAAACCACTAGACCATTCAGGTATGAGCTAAATCAAATCCCTTATGATTATACAGTGGAAGAGAGACATAAATTCAAGGGATTAGATTTGATAGACAGAGTGCCTGAAGAACTATGGACAGAGGTTTGTGACATTGTACAGGAGGCAGTATTAAGAAAATCCCCAAGAAAAAGAAATGCAAAAAGGCAAAAAGGCTGTCAGAGGGCACCTTATAAACAGCTGAGAAAAGAAGAGAAGTGAAAGGCAAAGGAAAAAAGGAAAGATATGCCCATTTGAATGCAGAATTCCAAAGACTAGCAAGGAGAGATAAGAAAGACTTTCTCAGTGATCAGTGCAAAGAAATAGAGGAAAACAATAGAAAGGGCAGCAGAGATCTCTTCAAGAAAATTAGAGATATCAAGAGAACATTTCATGCAATGATGGGCACAATAAAGGACAGAAATAGTATGGACCTAACAAAGGCAGAAGATATTAGGAAGAGGTGGCAAGAATACACAGAAGAACTGTACAAAAAAGATCTGCCTGACCCAGATAACCACAATGGTGTGATCACTTACCCAGTCAGATATCCTGGAATGCGAAGTCAAGTGGGCCGTAGGAAGCATCACTACAGCAAAGCTAGTGAAAGTGATGGAATTCCAGTTGAGCTATTTCAGATCCTAAATGATGATGCTGTGAAAGTGCTGCACTCAGTATGCCAGCAAGTTAGGAAAACTCAGCAGTGGCCACAAGACTGGAAAAGGTCAGTTTTCATTCCAATCCCAAAGAAAGGCAATGCCAAAGACTGCTCAGACTACCACACAATTGCACTCATCTCACATGTTAGCAAAGTAATGCTCAAAATTCTCCAAGCCAGGCTTCAATAGTACATGAACTGAGAACTTCCAGATGTTTAAACTGGATTTAGAAAAGGCAGAGGAACCAGAGATCAAATTGCCAACATCTGTGGATCATGAAGATAGCAAGAGAATACCAGAAAAACATCTACTTCTGCTTTATTGATTATGCCAAAACCTTTGACTGTGTGGATCACAACAAACTGTAGAAAACTCTTCATGAGATGGGAATACCAGACCACCCTACCTTCTTCCTGAGAAATCTGTATGCAAGTCAAGAAGCAACAGTTAGAACCGGACATGGAACAACAGACTGGTTCCAAATTGGGAAAGGAGTATTCAAGGCTGTATATTGTCACCCTGCTTATTTAACTTAAATGCAGAGTACATAAAGCAAAATGCCGGGCTGGATGAAGCACAAGCTGGAATCAAGATTTCTGGGAGAAATATCAATAACAGATATGCAGATGACACCACCCTTATGGCAGAAAGCGAAGAACTAAAGAGCCTCTTGATGAAAGTGAAAGAAGAGAGTGAAAAAGCTGACTTAAAACTCAACGTTCAAAAACCGAAGATCATGGGATCCAGTCCCATCACTTCATGGTGAATATAAGGGGAAAAAGTGGAAACAGTGACAGATTTTATTTTCTTGGGCTCTAAAATCACTGCAGATGGTGACTGCAGCCATGAAATTAAAAGACACTTGCTCCTTGGAAGAAAAGCTGTGACCAACCTAGACAGCATGTTAAAAAGCTGAGACATTACTTTGCCGACAAAGGTCCGTCTAGTCAAAGCTATGGTTTTACAAGTAGTCATGTGTGGATATGAGAGTTGAACTATAAAGAAAGCTGAGCACCAAAGAATTGATGTTTTTGAATTGCTGTGTTGGAGAAGACTTGAGAGTCCCTTGGACTGCAAGGAGATCCAACCAGTTCATCCTAAAGGAAATCAATCCTAATATTCATTGGAAGGACTATTGCTAAAGCTGAAATGCCAATACTTTGGCCATCTGATGTGAAGAACTGACTCATTGGAAAAGACCCTGTTGCTGGGAAAGATTGAACGGAGGAGAAGGGGACGACAGAGGATGAGATCTTTGGAGGGCATCACTGACTCGATGAACATGAGTTTGAGCAAGCTCCAGTAGTTGGTGATGGACAGGGAGGCCTGGTGTGTGCAGTCCAAAGGGTCACAAAGAGTGGACACGACTGAGCGGCTGAACTGAACTGCTTCATAGTGGCTCTATTTGTGGTAGTTAAAAACCAGAGACAACCAATATTCTATTAACTATTAAATGGATAGAAATTAGAAGAATAATCATTCAGTAAAAAGGAATGCATTATTAACTTACATAGCAGTATGAATGGATCTCAAAATGATTATGTTAGTGAATTGAAAAAGGGCAAATAGAGTACATAGTGTATAATCCATTTATATAAAGTGCAGACCTGCCTATCATGATAGAAAGCAAATCAGTTGCCTGAGGATGGGACAGAGCTCAACAAATTTTAACTGTTATTGTTAGCCTCTCAACCCCACAAATGATGAAGGAATGAAACAGAGGAGGAGGTATCCTAAGTCTGAACTGAAAAAGACTGAGAGGGACTTCCCCGGTGGTCCAGTGGTAAAGACTCTGTGCTTTCAATGCAGAGGGCACAGCTTTGATCTCTGGTCAGGGAACTAAGATTCTATATGCCTTGTGGCATGGTGAAAAAATAAAGTAGATAAGCAGCAAGGATTTCCTGTGTAGCACAGGGAACTATATTAAAAAAAAAAAAAAAAGACTGAGAAAACCCTGAGAAAATTGAGTGATCAGTTTTCTGTTGTTACAGGGAATAGGATGTTGAAATTAAGGCTGAACTGTAGAAAAATAAGGAGTTTTAATTTTTTGCAACCCAGAGTGTCTTTGAAGCATCCTATCCCTTATGCACACAAGCATTACCCTCAGCCCCACCCTTCACCCCCACGCACTTCATCTATATAAGTCTTATTTTGCTTTTCTGCATGTCTGATCAGTTACTATTTCATAGTGCTATTTTTCAAATGCTTATTTCTAAATCTGCCAAAAGTCAGCAATGAGACTAAAAGGAAGATCACTGTAGGAACCCTAACATGCATTTCATGTGCCCTTTTGTGCTTTCAGTTCAGTTCAGTTCAGTCACTCAGTCATGTCTGACTCTTTGTGACCCCATGAACCACAGCATGCCAAGCCTCCCTATCCATCACCAACTCCCAGAGTTTACCCAAACTCATGTCCATTGAGTCGGTGATGCCATCCAACCATCTCATCCTCTGTCGACCCCTTCTCCTCCTGGCCTCAGATCTTTCCCAGCATCAGGGTCTTTTCAAATGAGTCAGCTCTTCTCATCAAGTGGCCAAAGTATTGAAGTTTCAGTTTCAACATCAGTCCTTTCAATGAACACCCAGGACTGATCTCCTTTAGGATGGACTGGTTGGATCTTCTTGCAGTCCAAGGGACTCTCAAGAGTCTTCTCCAACACCACAGTTCAAAAGCATTAATTCTTCGATGCTTAGCTTTCTTTATAGTCCAACTCTCACATCCATACCTGACCACTGGAAAAACCATAGCCTTGACTAGACGGACCTTTGTTGGCAAAGTAATGTCTCTGCTTTTGAATATGCTCTCTAGGTTGGTCATAACTTTCCTTCCAAGGAGAAAGCGTCTTTTAATTTCATGGCTGCAGTCACCATCTGTGTCTGCCTTACTCACTGGGTTCAGTGAATTCCTCCAAAAGCAACCGTTGATGCCTGTTGAGTGATGGGCTCAAAGTACATATGATTTGTTGACTTTAGTAATATCTTTTTATGTTTGACTAACTTTGGGCCAGGGTTTCCCAGGTGTCTCAGTAGTAAAGAATTTGCCTGCCAAGCAAACTTGGGTTTGATCCCTGGGTTGGAGATCCCTTGGAGAAGGAAATGGCAACCCATTCCAGTGTTCTTGCCTGGGAAATCCCATAGACAAAAGAGCCTGGTGGGCTACAGTCCATGGGGTCACACAAGAGTGGAACACAATTTAGCAAGTAAACAACAACAACAACTTTGGGCAAAGAAGAGACAAAGATTCCAGAGCCTGAAGGAACTTTGCCATGGTTTTCACCAGCAGGTTTTACCATTTCCCATAGGAGTGAGCTTTGGAATTTGTGGGGCTCTTTTAGTATTTTGAAGATGGACTTAACTCTTGCAGTCATGAGGTAATCCTTCACAACCAAGCACTCCCTTGGTGTAGAAACACTGAACCCTGGTCAATGTTACTATATAGTAATGGAAATGGAGGCTGCACGGATGTTGTCTGAAATGATCCTCATGCGCTCTTAGTTGCTTTTCTCTTAACTGGAGGCGTAGGCTCATATTTTATATACAGTTATGATCATCTTGCAGTGGGTATTAGAGTGTTTATCCACTTCAGCCATGACCCTACCACATCCCATTAACTTCACTACAATGCCTTATCGCTTCCATACCAGGAACACTAGGAAAAGAGGCAGGTCATTTCATTACAAAGGTTAAGTAAATGGTCTAATGTCAAAAGGGCAGTGAAGGCAGACAAAGTTAGAGCCTACGACTTTTTTGCATGGGATTTCTCTAGTTGTGGTGAGTAGTGGCTACTCGTGGTGTGCGGGCTTCTCGTTGTGGTGGCCTCTCTTGTAGGGCACAGGCTCGAGGAGCGTGGGCTTCAGCAGTTGTGGTTTTTGGGCTCCAGAGTGCAGGCTCATTGTTGTAGTGCGTAAGCTTAGTTGCTCCTTGACATGTGAGATCTTTCTGGACCAGGGATGTACCTGTGTCCTCTGCATTGGCAGGCAGATTTCTACCTTCTGTGCCACCAGGGAAGTCTGAGCCTAGGACTTGTGGTTGTCACTTCAGGGCTTGTTCTAACAGTGAATCCAGATGTTTAGCAATTTCTTTAAAATTACCAAATAAATAATATAAATTAGAAAAGGATGTACATCTCTCCTTAAAATCACTGAGAAATATGCATGTTCTGTCGCTTCTTTGTCCGAGTCTTTGTGGCCTCATGAACTGTGGCTGGCCAGGCCCCTCAGTCCATGGGATATTCCAGGCAAGAATACTGGAGTGGATTGCCATGCCCTTCTCCAGGGGATCTTCCCAACCCATGAATGGAACCCGGGTCTCCTGCGTGTCCTGTGTTACAGGCAGATTCTTTACCACTGAGCCACTGGGGAAGCCCCCATTGACAAATATACACTTTGTATTTTACTGATTTGTTTCTGTTTTCATTCGGAGATTAAGGAGGTGGCCTCTGAAGTTGGACATTCCAGTTCTGCCACTTTTGTGCCAGTTTCTTTATCTATTAGAACAGTTTAAGACTGTTTTGGGGATTATATAAAATAATTTATATCAAGTTCTTACCAGTACCTAGAACATGGTGAATCTTCAAAAATTAGAATAATTTTGTTTAATCTCTGCAGATTTTAATAAATGTAGTATAATTATAAGCCTCAAATCTGTGGTTCCCTAGATTTTAAATTGTTGTTCAATCCCTAAGTCATGTCTGACTGTTTGCAAGCCCATGAACTGTAGCCTGTGAGGCTCCTCTCTCTGTGGGATTTCCCAGGCAAGAATACTGGAGTGGGTTGCCGTTTCTTTCTCCAAGAATTTTAATTAACTCATAATAAAAGCCATGCAATTTGAAGACTATTATATATGATTATAAGAATCCTATATTGCCTTTGAAAATGACCTGATTGTCACACTTTTTGTCTTCTGACCCTGGAAAATGGCCATCCCACAGGGCTACTGGGGGATGAATACCCCACACTCTGATGGCCTGGCCACCGTGGTGATTGGTGTGGTGTTGAGGATTATGATACAGTGTCCCTATTAAATTTTTTCCATACTTTTCCATACTTCCATAAGTTTGCCTTCTTTCACTTTCTTCTACTAGATACATTTACTTTAAAATGTATCGTTGGTGACTGTGAGCTTTCCCACTCTCCTTGAAATATTGAGGAATTCTTTTCAAGTTTTGGTGGGCTTCAAATGTAAATAAGAGCTAATTATTGGCATTTTATTTTATAGCTCTTTGCATATATCACGGATGGCATCACTGACTTGATGGACATGAGTTTGTACAAGTTCTGGGAGTTGGTGATGGACAGGGAAGCCTGGTGTGCTGCAGTCCATGGGGTTGCACAGAGTTGGACACGACTGAGCGACTGAACTGAACTGGTTTATCATGGTATTTTATTGTGTAAAATCCCACATGAGACTGTAGAAACCCAATTTTTGAATTATCCACTAGGGGGAGGGCTTGTTCTTCTATTAATTGTGGCTTTTTCATCTTTTTTTTTTTTTTTTAAATCAAATTTACATTTCCTCTCCCTGTGAAAAGTTGAATGCCTCAGTCCTGGTATTAAGAACTCTGCTGAAAGTCACGCTTATAGCTTGGCTCTTGTGAGGTTGACAGTGCAGAAGTCACTCAGGGAGGAAAGATATATGTCGATCTGTGACCAGGCTTTAGTTTCCTTCCTTCTTTATCTTTACTGGGCTACTGAGGCAACAGTCTCACACAAAACGTTATTTTTCACAGAATGTCACACCACTCTAAAGACTAAATCTAAGAACTATCTTCTGTCTCTTTACGGAGATGACTGGCTGAAGGACCTTCCTGAATCACAAACACACTTATTAGTCTTCAGCCCTTCACCACTTTGATGGAACTCTTCACAGTAAATGTAACAGTGATATGAATGTAACGTTTCTGACATTTTCAAGCAACTTTACAGAAACAGGAAGGTAACTTTTCAAAGCCCATTTGTATTCCAATTTTTTAATGGTTCCGAGTAACCAATATTTAATTTCACCAAATTATCTCATTTTTGTAATACATACATAGAGTGGAAACAATGACAGATCTTATTTTCTTGAGCTCGAGAATCACTGTGGACAGTGACTGCAACCACTTTATATATTGTTCATTGTTCAGTTGCTAAGTTGCATCCAACTCTGCAACCCCATGGACTGCAGCACACCAGGCTTCCCTGTCCTTCACTATCTTCCAGACTTCGCTCAAATTCATGTCCATTGACTCTGTGATGCCATCCAAATCATCTCATCTTCTGTTGCCCCTTTCTCCTCCTGCCTTCAATCTTTCTTAGCATCAGGGTCTTTTCCAATGAGTTGGCTCTTTGCATCAGGTGGACAAAGTATTGAAGCTTCAGCATCAGTCCTTCCAATGAATGCTGCTGCTGCTGCTAAGTTGCTTCAGTCGTGTCCGAATCTGTGCGACCCCATAGTTGGTAGCCCATCAAGCTCCCCTGTCCCTGGGATTCTCCAGGCAAGAAATTAAGATGCTTGCTCCTTGAAAGAAAAACCATGACAAACTAGATAGTGTGTTAAAAAAGCAGAGACGTCAATTTGCCAGCAAAGGTCCACATAATCAAAGCTATGGTTTTTCCAGTCATGTACGGATGTGAGAGTTGGACCATAAAGAAGGCTGAGTGCTGAAGAACTGATGCTTTTGAATTGATGCTGGGGAAGACTCTTGAGAGTCCCTTAGACTGCCTTTTAGATCAAACCAGTCAATCCTAAAGGAAATTAACCCTGAGTATTCTTTGGAACAAAGAAGGCAATGGTACCCCTCTCCAGTACTCTTGCTTGGAAAATCCCATGGATGGAGGAGCCTGGTGGGCTGCAGTCCATGGGGTCGCTAAGTGTCAGACACGACTGAGCGACTTCACTTTCACTTTTCACTTTCATGCATTGGAGAAGGAAGTGGCAACCCACTCCAGTGTTCTTGCCTGGAGAATCCCAGGGATGGGGGAGCCTGGTGGGCTTCCGTCTATGGGGTTGCACAGATTTGGACACGACTGAAGCAACTTAGCAGCAGCAGCAGCATTCATTGGAAGGACTGATGCTGAAGCTTCAATACTTTGTCCACCTGATGCAAAGAGCCAACTCATTGGAAAAGACCCTGATGCTAAGAAAGATTGAAGGCAGGAGGAGAAAGGGGCAACAGAAGATGAGATGATTTGGATGGTATCACAGAGTCAATGGACATGAATTTGAGCGAAGTCTGGAAGATAGTGAAGGACAGGGAAGCCTGGTGTGCTGCAGTCCATGGGGTTGCAGAGTTGGATGCAACTTAGCAACTGAACAATGAACAATATATAAAGGAGAAAATGATAGTGCATAGTAGAAAATGATAAGAGTTGGCAGAGGTTAAAAGTCCACTTAGCTTAAGAAATCAAGGCTGGTTCAAAGCACAGTGATAGTTATCTGATGCTCCGTAAATTTGAAGTTAGGTGAAATGACGCTGCACCTACTTTGCAAAACCGTTTGGCAGTTTCTAGAAATGTTAAACATAAATAAATATATGACCCAGACATTTCATTCCTAATTATCTCCCCAAGAGAAACGAAGTCATATAGCCACATAAAGACTTGTATATAAGTGTTCATTAGCAGCATTATTCATGTTAGCCCCCAAGAAGAAGCCATCCGTGATGTCTATCAACTCATGAAGAGATAAACAAAAGCTGGTATATTTGTACAACAGAATATTCTTGAGCAATGACAAGGAATAGAGTAGGGATGCATGCTACAGTGTGGATGACCTTCAAAACTACTATATTAGGTGATAGAAGCCAGACTTAGAAGATCATATGTTATAGAACTTTATTGAAAGAAAAGTCCATGATAGGTAAATTTATAGTGACAGTGAGTAGATTAATTTTCTTGGGGAGTTGGAGTGGAAGTAAAGGGTACCTGCAAATAGACGTGAAGTTTCATTTTGGAGTGATTGAAGTGTTTTAAAATTGGATTGTGGTTATGGTTACACAACTCTGTACCTTTGCTAGAAATCATTGAATTGTACGCTTAAATTTTATTGTATGTATAACTCTCTTAAAAATTAGTAGAATGAATCTGAAGATGAAATGTTTTTATGAAAATTTGAAACATTCTTCCAGAGAGAGGAACTCACACTCGTTAGATATTCTAGCTACCAGATCAAATCAGCTTCTTGTCTTAGTTTCAGAAAAAAGTAAGAAATTGTGACTTTCATTTCTGTCACCCTGGAAAAAACAGCCAGTGCTTCTGAATCAGAGCATCGGAATTCAAGTCATGGGGCTTGTGTTTGCCTGTGACTTGTGAAACATTCCTCTAACTCACATAATCTGTCCCCAACTGAACATGACAAGACTCTATCAGGTTTGGTTCTTTCTCTCAAGGAACGTGAACACCATGTTGTTTGCATATATTGAGCAATTTAATGTTATTATTGGAAGTGAGGTGGATATGAAGAGAATAATTTTTTTCCTTCAGACAGGCTATAAACACTGTTCACCTTTCTCCATGTGCCTTTGGGTAACTTCCTTTGCTATTATCTGGCCAGAACATTTTTTTTTTTTTTCCTGACATCAGTGGTGGTGGATTTATGGTGTGACAGAGATATGAAAAGTTACTTTTGATAGAAATCTTAAGGAAAATATATGAAATTGAGGAATATTCAAAAATATACTGATTATTTTCACCTTAGAAATGAATATCTTCAGTTCAGTCACTCAGTTGTGTCAGACTCTTTGTGACCCCATGAATCACAGCACACCAGGCCTCATGTCCATAACCATCTCCGTGGAGTTCACTCAAACTAACGTCCATCGAGTCAGTGATGCCATCCAGCCATCTCATCCTCTGTTGTCCCCTTTTCCTCCTGCCCTCAATCCCTCCCAGCATCAGAGTCTTTCCCAATGAGTCAACTCTTCGCATGAGGTGGCCAAAGTATTGGCGTTTCAGCTTTAGCATCAGTCCATCCAGTGAACACCCAGGACCGATATCCATTGGATGGACTGGTTGGATCTCCTTGCAGTCCAAGGGACTCTCAAGAGTCTTTGCCAACACCACAGTTCAAAAGCATCAATTCTTCAGCACTCAGCTTTCTTCACAGTCCAGCTCTCACATCCATACATGACCACTGGGAAAATCATAGCCTTGGCTAGACAGACCTTTGTTGGCAAAGTAATGTCTCTGCTTTTGAATATGCTGTCTAGGTTGGTCATAACTTTCCTTCCAAGGAGTAAGCGTCTTTTAATTTCATGGCTGCATTCACCATCTGCAGTGATTTTGGAGCCCCCCAAAATAAAGTAAGTTTCCCCATCATTTGTCATGAAGTGATGGGACAAGATGCCATGGTCTTAGTTTTCTGAATTTTGAGCTTTAAGCCAACGTTTTCACTCTCCTCTTTCACTTTAATCAAGAGGCTTTTTAGTTCCTCTTCACTTTCTGCCGTAAGGGTGGTGTCATTTACCTATCTGAGGTTATTTATATTTCTCCCAGCAATTATGATTCCAACTTGTGCTTCTTCCAGCCCAGTGTTTCTCATGATGTACTCTGCGTATAAATTAAATAAGCAGGGTAACAATATACAGCCTTGACGTACTCCTTTTCCTATTTGGAGCCAGTCTGTTGTTCCATGTCCAGTTCTAACTGTTGCTTCCTGACCTACATATAGGTTTCTCAAGAGGCAGGTCAGGTGGTCTGGTATTCCCATCTCTTTCAGAATTTTCCACAGTTATTGTGATCCACACAGTCAAAGGCTTTGGCATAGTCAATAAAGCAGAAATAGATGTTTTTCTGGAACTCTCTTGCTTTTTCCATGATCCAGCAGATGTGACAATTTGATCTCTGGTTCCTCTGCCTTTTCTAAAACAAGCTTGAACATCTGGAAGTTCATGGTTCACGTACTCCCGAGGCCTGGCCTGGAGAATTTTGAGCATTACTTTACTAGTGTGTGAGATGAGTGCAATTGTGTGGGAGTTTGAGCATTCTTTGGCATTGCCTTTCTTTGGGATTGGATTGAAAACTGACCTTTTCCAGTCCTGTGGCCACTGCTGAGTTTTCCAAATTTGCTGACATATTTAGTGCCGTACTTCACAGCATCATCTTTCAGGATTTGAAACAGCCCAACTGGAATTCCATCACCTCCACTAGCTTTGTTTGTGTGATGCTTTCTAAGGCCCACTTGACTTCACATTCCAGGATGTCTGGCTCTAGGTGAGTGATCAATCCATCGTGATTATCTTGGTCATGAAGATCTTTTTTGTACAGTTCTTCTGTGTATTCTTGCCACCTCTTCTTAATATCTTCTGCTTCTGTTAGGTCCATAGCATTTCTGTCCTTTATCAAGCCCATCTTTGCATGAAATATTCCCTTGGTGTCTCTAATTTTCTTGAAGAGATCTCTAGTCTTTCCCATTCTGTTGTTTTCCTCTATTTCTTTGCACTATTTGCTGAGGAAGGCTTTCTTATTTCTCCTTGCTATTCTTTGGAACTCTGCATTCAAATGCTTATATCTTTCCTTTTCTCCTTGCTTTTCACTTCTCTTCTTTTCACAGCTATTTGTAAGGCCTCTTCAGACAGCCATTTTGCTTTTTTGCATTCTTTTCCTTGGGGATGGTCTTGATCCCTGTCTCCTGTACAGTGTCATGAACCTCCATCCATAGTTCATCAGACACTCTATCTATCAGATCTAGTCCCTTAAATCTATTTCTCACTTCCACTGTATAAGCATAAGGGATTTGATTTAGGTCATACCTGAATGATCTAGTGGTTTCCCTTACTTTCTTCAATTTAAGTCTGAATTTGGCAATAAGGAGTTCGTGTTCTGAGCCACAGTCAGCTCCCCGTCTTGTTTTTATTGATTGTATAGAGGTTCTCCTTCTTTGACTGCAAAGAATATAATCAATCTGATTTCAGTATTGACCATCTGGTGATGTCCATGTGTAGAGTCTTCTCTTGTGTTGCTGGAGGGGGATGTGGGGCGGCGGCCAAGAGGAGCTACCCCACGTCCGAGGTCAGGGGCAGCGGCCGAGAGTGCCAGGCTGTGACAGTGCAGGAACGGCGGAGAGGAGCTACCTTACATCTGAGGTCGGGGCGGCGGCCTGGAGCAACCTCATGTCCAAGGAGTGGTGCCTGCGCGGGCGCAGGAGGGCCTAGAGGAGCTATTGCACGTTCAAGGTCAGAAGGGGCGGTGGTGAGGAGATACCCCTCATCCAAGGTAAGGAGCAGTGGCTGTGCTTTGCTGGAGCAGCCGTGAAGAGATACCCGACGTCCATGGTAAGAGAAACCCAAGTAAGATGGTAGGTGTTGCAAGAGGGCATCAGAGGGCAGACACACTGAAACCATAATCACAGAAAACTGGTCAATCTAATCACACTAGGACCACAGCCTTGTTTAACTCAGTGAAACTAAGCCATGCTGTGTGGGGCCACCCAAGATGGGTGGGTCATGGTGGAGAGGTCTGACAAAACGTGGTCCACTGGAGAAGGGAATGGCAAACCACTTCAGTATTCTTGCCTTGAGAACCCCATGAACAGTATGAAAAGGCAAAATGATAGGATACTGGAAGAGGAACTCCCCAAGTCCGTAGGTGCCCAACATGCTACTGGAGATCAGTGGAGAAATAACTCTAGAAAGAATGAAGGGATGGAGCCAAAGCAAAAACAATACCCAGTTGTGGATGTGACTGGTGATAGAAGCAAGATCTGAGCTGTAAAGAGCAATATTGCATAGGAACCTGGAATGTCAGGTCCATGAATCAAGGCAAATTGGAAGTGGTCAAACAGGAGATGGCAAGAGTGAACATCGACATTCTAGAAATCAGCAAACTAAAATGGACTGGAATGGGTGAATTTAACTCAGATGACCATTATATCTACTACTGTGGGCAGGAATCCCTCAGAAGAAATGGAGTAGCCATCATGGTCAACAAAAGAGTCCGAAATGCAGTACTTGGATGCAATCTCAGAAACGACAGAATGATCTCTGTTCATTTCCAAGGCAAACCATTTAATATCACAGTAATCAAAGTCGGTGCCCCCACCAGTAACACTGAAGAAGCTGAAGTCTTCTATGAAGACCTAGAAGACCTTTTAGAACTACCACCCAAAAAAGATGTCCTTTTCATTATAGGGGACTGGAATGCAAAAGTAGGAAGTGAAGAAACACCTGGAGTAAGAGGCAAATTTGGCCTTGGAATATGGAATGAAGCAGGGCAAAGACTAATAGAGTTTTGCCAAGAAAACCCACTGGTCATGAATCTCTTATTTCCCCCCAGATCCTATTCATCATTGCTACTATTTTGAGTCATTAAAAATACTTGAAATTTGTTTGATAAAATCCATTCGAAACTTCAGATATGGCTGATTCATGTTGATATGGTGGAAACCATCAGAATATTATAGAGTAATTAAAAATTACTCTCCAATTAAAAATAAAAGAAAACAACAAGAAATGATGATGTGTTTGCCTATGTACTGTATTTGTCTTTTTCATCTTGGGCAATTTTCCTTGTCGCTTGGGCAATTTTCCTCGATGAAATTACCTTGTGAATGTTTTTTTTCCTTCCTTCTTTTGGCCATGTTTTCACTGGCCTTAGAAAGAGAAAATGTCAGTGGTTACAGTGATGACCAACAGAACTCTGCTTCTGTCTCTCAGCAACTTTGTCAACACCTAGAATGTCTCTGATGGGGGATCAATAACTAACTCCTTTTTATTTTATTTTTTATTGGAGTATAGTTGCTTTGCAATGTTATATTTAATTTATATGCAGAGTACATTATGAGAAACGCTGGATTGGAAGAAACACAAGCTGGAATCAAGATTGCCGGGAGAAATATCAACCTCAGATATGCACATGAAACAACCCTTATGGAAGGAAGTGAAGAGGAACTAAAAAGCCTCTTGATGAAAGTGAAAGAGGAGAGTGAAAAAGTTGGCTTGAAGCTCAACATTCAGAAAAGGAAGATCATGGCATCCGGTCCCATCATTTCATGGCAAATAGATGGGGAAACAGGGGAAACAGTGTCAGACTTTATTTTTTGGGCTCCAAAATCACTGCAGATGGTGACTGCAGCCATGAAATTAAAAGATGCTTACTCCTTGGAAGAAAAGTTATGATCAACCTAGATAGCATATTCAAAAGCAGAGACATTACTTTGCCAACTAAGGTCTGTCTAGTCAAGGCTATGGTTTTTCCTGTGGTCATGTATGGATGTGAGAGTTGGACTGTGAAGAAAGCTGAGTGCCGAAGAATTGATGCTTTTGAACTGTGGTGTTGGCAAAGACTCTTGAGAGTCCCTTGGACTGCAAGAAGATCCAACCAGTCCCTTCTAAAGGAGATCAGCTCTGGGATTTCTTTGGAAGGAATGATGCTAAAGCTGAAACGCCAATACTTTGGCCACCTCATGTGAAGAATTGACTCATTGGAAAAGACTGTGATGCTGGGAGGGATTGGGGGCAGGAGGAGAAGGGGATGACAGAGGATGAGATGGCTGGATGGCATCACTGACTTGAGGGACGTGAATCTGAGTGAACTCCGGGAGTTGGTGATGGACAGGGAGTTCTGGTGTGCTTCAAATCATGGGGTCACGAAAAGTCGGACACGACTGAGCAACTGAACTGAACTGAATAGTTTCTACTGTACAGCAAAGTGAATCCGCTATACGTATACACATATCCTCTCTTTTTCAGATTTCCTTCCCATTAGGCCACCACAGAGCACAGAGTAGAATTCTCTGTGCTGTACATATATAGTAGGTTCTCATTAGTTATATATTTTATATCTAGTAGTGTATATATGTCAGGGCTTCCCTTGTGGCTCAGCGGTAAAGAATCTGCCTGCAATGTAGGAGCTGCAGGTTCTATCCTTGGGTTGGGAAGATCCTCTGGAAGAGGGCATGTCAACCTACTCCAGTATTCTTGCCAGGAGAATCCTGTGGACAGAGGAGCCTTGGAGGCTACAGTCCATAGAGTTGCAAAGAGTAGGACATGACTGAGTGACTAAGCACAGCACAGCATAATATATACATGTCAGTCTCAATCTCCCAGTTTATTCCACCTGTCTTTCTTCCCTTGGTGGCCATAGTTTGTTCTCTACATCTGTGTCTCTATTTCTGCTTTGCAAATAGGTTCATCTGTACCATTTTTCTAGATCCCACTTATATGATCTAATATAAAATATTTGTGCTTCTCTTTTCTGACTTACTTCACTCTGTATGACACTCTCTTCTAGGTTCATCCATATCTCTATAAATTCATTCCTTCTTATGGCTAATATTCCATTGTATATATGTATCACATCATCTTTGTCTTTTCCTTTGTTGATGGACATTTAAGTTGCTTCCATGTCTTGGCTATTGTAAACAGTGCTGCATGAACATTGAAGGCCATGTATCTTTTGGAATTAAGGTTTTCTCAGGATGTATGCCTAGAAGTGGGATTGCTTGGTCATACTGTAGTTGTATTTTTGGTTTTTTAAGAAGCCTCCATACTGTTCTCAATAGTGATTGTACCAATTTATACTCCTACCAACAGTGTAGGTGGATACCCTTTTCTCCATACCCTCACCAGTATTTATTGTCTGTAGATTTTTTGATGATGATGACCATTCTTACAGGTGTGAAGTGATACCACATTGTAGTTTTGATTTGTATTTCTCTAATAATTAGTGATATTGAATATCTTTTCATGTACCTCTTGGCCATCTGTATGTTTTCTTTGGAGAAATGTCTATTTAGGTCTTCCGCCCATTTTTAGATTATGTTGTTTGTTTTTTGATATTGAGCTACATGAGTTGTTTGTATATTTTGCAGATTAATCCCTTGTCAGTTGTTTCAGTCGCAAATATTTTCTCCCATTCTGAGGGCTGTCTTTCTGTCTTATTTATGGTTTCCTTTGCGTGCAAAAGTTTTTGAGTTTAATTAAGTCATATTTGTTTATTTTTACCATCATTACTCTAGGAAATGTGTCAAAAAAAGATCTTGCTGTGATTTATGTTAAAGAATGTTCTGACTGTGTTTTCCTCTAAGAATTTTATAATGTCTGGCTTTACATTAATTCATTTTGAATTTATTTTTGTGTATGGGGTTAGGGAGGGTTCTAATTTTATTCTTTTATATGTAGCTGTCCAGTTTTCCCGGCAGCACTTATTGAAGAGCTTGTCTTTTTTCCATTGTATGTTCTTCAGTTCAGTCGCTCAGTCCTGTCCGACTCTTTGTGACCCCATGAACCACAGCACGCCAGGCCTCCCTGTCCATCACCAACTCCTGGAGTTTACCCAAACTCATGTTCATAGATACCATCCAACCATCTCATCCTCTGTCATCCCCTTCTCCTTCTGCCCTCAATCTTTCCCAGCATCAGGGTCTTTTCAAATGAGTCAGCTCTTCGCATCAGGTAGCCAAAATATTGGAGTTTCAGCTTCAACATCAGTGCTTCCAATGAACACCCAGGACTGATCTCCCTTAGGATGGACTGGTTGGATCTCCTTGTAGTCCAAGGGCCTTGCAAGAGTCTTCTCCAATAGCACATTTCAAAAGCATCAATTCTTTGGCGCTCAGCCCTCTTTATAGTCCAACTCTCACATCCATACATGACTACTGGAAAAACCATAGCCTTGACTAGATGGACCTTTGTTGACAAAGTGAGTCTCTGCTTTTTAATATGCTGTCTAGGTTGGTCATAACTTTCCTTCCAAGGAGTAAGCATCTTTTATTTTCATGGCTGCAGTCACCATCTGTGGTGATTTTGGAGCCCCCCAAAATAAAGACAGCTACTGTTTCCACTGTTTCTCCATCTATTTCCCATGAAGTGATGGGACCGGATGCCATGATTTTCGTTTTCTGAATGTTGAGCTTTAAGCCAACATTTTCACTCTCCTCTTTCATCAAGAGGCTCTTTAGTTCTTCACATTCTGCCATAAAAGTGGTGTCATCTGCATATCTGAGGTTATTGATATTTCTCCCGGCAATCTTGATTCCAGTTTGTGCTTCTTCCAGCCCAGTGTTTCTCATGATGTACTCTGCGTATAAATTAAATAAGCAGGGTAACAATATACAGCCTTGACGTACTCCTTTTCCTATTTGGAACCAGTCTGTTGTTCCATGTCCAGTTCTAACTGTTGCTTCCTGACCTGCATACAGATTTCTCAAGAGGCAGGTCAGGTGGTCTGGTATTCCCATCTCTTTCAGAATTGTCCACAGTTTATTGTGATCCACACAGTCAAAGGCTTTGGCATAGTCAATAAAGCAGAAATAGATGTTTTTCTGGAACTCTCTTGCTTTTTCCATGATCCAGCGGATGTTGACAATTTGATCTCTGGTTCTTCTGCCTTTTCTAAAAGCAGCTTAAACATTTGGAGTTCATGGTTCACATATTACTGAAGCCTGGCCTGGAGAATTTTGAGCATTACTTTACTAGTGTGTGAGATGAGTGCAATTGTGTGGGAGTTTGAGCATTCTTTGGCATTGCCTTTCTTTGGGATTGGAATGAAAACTGACCTTTTCCAGTCCTGTGGCCACTGCTGAGTTTTCCAAATTTGCTGACATATTGAGTGCAGCACTTTCATTATAGGGGACTGCAATGTATATTCTTGCCTCCTTGGTAATAGACTAGATGGCCATAGGTAAGAGCTAACTCTTGAATGATGCTATCAAGCTTGCTTCTTCCCTTCTCCCATGTGGGGAGGATTAAAATCATGATTTTAACTAATAAAGAGCAGAGAAGTTAGCTTTTTCATCTTTAACATACTCCAGCTCTAGTTGGAAGAAATTTTTATTTGTTACCCCCACTCAAAAGAAGCTCTGCATAAGGATTATGAATGGGTTTTAAGAAAACTGTTATTTCTAGATTCTACCAATCCCAAAGAAAGACAATGCCAAAGAATGCTCAGACTACCACACAATTGCACTGATCTCACATGCTAGCAAAGTAATGCTCAAAATTCTCCAAGCCAGGCTTCAACAGGCTTATGCTTTATTGACTACACCAAAGTCTTTGACTGTATGGGTCACAACAAACTGTGGAAAACTCTTATTACCTGCCTCCTGAGAAATCTGTATGCATGTCAAGAAGCAACAGTTAGAACTGGACAGGGAACAACAGACTGGTTCCAAATTGGGAAAGGAGTATATCAAGGCTGTATATTGTATACCCTGCTTATTTAACTTCTATGCAGAGTACATCAGGCAAAATGCTGGGCTGGATGAATCACAAGCTGGAATCAAGATTGCCAGGAGAAATATCAATAACTTCAGATATGCAGATGACACCACCCTTATGGCAGAAAGCAAAGAAGAACTAAAGAGCCTTTTGATGAAAGTGAAAGAGGAGAGTGAAAAAATTGGCTTAAAACCCAACATTCAAAAGACTAAGTTCATGGCATCTGGTCCCGTCACTTCATGGCAAATAGATGGGGAAACAGTGGAAACAGTGAGAGACTTTAGTATTTGGGGATTATCCAAAATCTCTGCAGATGGTGACTGCAGTCATGAAATTAAAAGACACTTCCTCCTTGGAAGAAAAGCTATGACCAATCTAGAGAGCATATTAGAAGGCAGAGACATTACTTTGCTAACAAAAGTCCATCAAGTTAAAGCTATGGTTTTTCCTGTAGTCATCTATGAATGTGAGAGTTGGACTATAAAGAAAGTTGAGCACCAAAGAACTGATGCTTTTGAACTGTGGTGTTGGAGAAGACTCTTGAGAGTCCCTTGGACTGCAAGGAGATCCAACCAGTCCATCCTAAAGGAAATCTGTCCTGAACATTCATTGGGAGGACTGATGCTGAAGCTGAAACACCAATTCTTTGGCCACCTGATGAGAAAAGCTGATTCATTAAGACCCTGATGTTGGGAAAGATTGTAGGCAGGAGGAGAAAGGGATGACAGATGATGAGATGGTTGGATGGCATCACCAACTTGATGGACGTGAGTTTGAGCAAGCTCCTGCAGTTGGTGAAGGACAGGGAAGCCTGGTGTGTGGCCGTCCATTGGGTCACAAAGATTTGGACATGACTGAGTGACTGAACTCAACTGAACATATTCTTTTCATGGTTGAATAGAACATTAAAACTTTTTGTTAATGGGCTTATTGACAAGCTTTTTCTTTAAGCTGACCATGTCCTAGCTGTCCCCTTCTCATTGTGACATTAGTTATTATGTGAGTGTTACTATCTATATGCATTAAAAGAATTTGCCTACCCATTATCTCCACCTACAATGCAGTTTCTCAGTCATTGTTGCTTGATGAGATAGATCTTTTCCATCTTTTCTTTGTGGAGTGGGGGTAGTAGTATTTAGCTGAATGCTTTCTTCATGAGTCTGTTTTTGATCCTCTTGGTGAAAGACTTTCTTCTCCAGGACACTCTAGCATTTCATTACTCTCTCATAAATATAATCTTTTTTTTTTTTTTTAAGGGCTTCCCTAATGGTTTAGTTGGTAAAGAATCCGCCTGCAATGCAGGAGACCCCAGCTCAATTCCTAGGTCAGGAAGATCTGCTGGAAAGGGATAGGCTACCCACTCCAGTATTCTTGGGCTTCTTTTTTTTTTTTAAGCAACCAATATTGGGTAACATCGTTATATTAAGAAATATGCATTTTTTCCAAACAGTTCCCTTATTTTAGAGGAAAATTTATATAAAGATTTTAAAATGAAGTAACTTTTACTTGCATATTATATGCATTGTCATTGGAAATAATAAAATCACAGAACATTGGAACTATTAAAAAAAATTCAGAATTTATTGGTACCATAATTCTAGAAGCTATTTCATTCTATTTTGATTTATATTTATTTACATCTCATCTTATCTCCTCTCTAGGGTTGGAGTGTAAGATCCTTGAGAGCATAAAAAATACTGACACAAATTTGTAACTTCTGTGAAACACCCTGAAGAGTGACTGACACAAAATAAGAGGTAAAAGATTTGTCCTCCCTTCTTTTGGTTTTTCAGCTTAAAGGGGCAATGTTTAATTTTACTTTTGAGGCACAGTGATAGTGAATACCACATAGCTATTAGGATTCTGTTTCTTTGCATCTTGGTATCAGAATGCTTTTGCTTCCAAAAGAATGAACAAATATGTAATTTTTGTGGGTTTATTGTATAATTTATAATAATATACAATATGAAGCCAGGGTTATCTGTGGAGGAGATTATCTTTCTGTTTGGAGATCTTTCACTTCTCCATTTCATCATGCTCTTCCTAACACTTCCCCAACTAAATCTTGCTCCTTCTCACCATAGTACCTACCCTGCTGTCCGTGGAATACCCAAGGATCCTGCTGGGGATCTGACTTCATCCTGGTAGCCATTCCATCCTCCAGCCAAATCTTTCTACCATTAGCTCAGTAAACATTGATGGTTTTTATGTGCTGAGCTTTATGTTTGTCCTGGTGCTGGTGTTACAGCAGCCAACCCGTTACCGTTCCTGCCTTCGAAACCCATTTAAAAAAATGATCTTCAAAAAGGAATCGGAGATGATCAACTGAAATAGAGAAAAACTGAGAACTGCTATTTTACATTTTAGGAAAGTTTTAATTTCTGTTTTTGCGAATGTTTAGACGGGACATAATATATTAGTTACCAGAACATGTGTTTGATTTATAAGTTTAAAATCCACAGATATTGAGTACTTGCTCGTACTACTTATTGATAGAGATTTTAGTCAAAAATGTCTTCAGGCTTCTCGTTTAGTACTATCATGTGGTTTATGAGAAGTTTTAAGCCCTCTACCCCCACAGTATTTGTTATCTCCTCTAAATGTATACCAAAAAAGAGTAACCATAAGTAAAAATAGAGCACTTACTCACTAAATTTATCCTACCCTCAAATCACTTTTCTATTTCCTTTCCACCCTAACCCCAAATCCCTTTTATGCTGTTATGTGCATTATATGTAGGAAATTTCTGGCACTAGCATAATCTGATGGCTAATTAAGGTTAAAAACCAAAAACTGCAGTGCCACATGGATAGGGGTGGGCGTTGGTGGCACACGGAGGAACATGCTAGCTGGTTCTCAGGGTTGGAAAAAGCTTTCTGTGGATGTAGCATCTAGCCTCAAACTAGAATGCTATGTAGAAATTTGGTAGCAGAGAAATATACAAAGAGACTTTTGTGAAGATACGAGAGCAAAAGGTTATTCTAGGATCAAGGGAGAGTATGTAAATAGAGGGGAATACAACCTGTGGCAGAAACATGGGACGATAAAGGGGAGAGAGGTGGGGCAGGAGAGCCGGGTGGGGCCAGACCATGACAAGCCTTTTGGGAGGTTTGTTCATTGTTCAGAAGGCAATGGGGGAACCATGAATACCTTTTAAGCAAACACGTGACATGGTGAGGGATGTGCTTTAGAAAGATGTCTAACTGCAGCCTGATAATATGATTGCCTGTCCTGCTTTTCCAGAATAGATCCAGTGTTTGCTTGTTATCCTGCTGTCAATATGAATAGTGCCCTCTTTCAATTGTAAAATTTGATTTTAATGATAAATTATATGTTTTTTTCCAAGAGTGGGCAAAGAAGACCGTGGAGCAGTAAGGTCTTGGTTGCAGTTGGTTGCAGTATTCCGAAGGGGAGAGATTATGCCTTGCATTGTTAGTGATAGTGAGGGTAGACTGCAGTAGAAGATAAACAGTAGTAGTTGTATTTAAGAGTAGAACATGTGGTACTTCTCTGGTAGTCCAGTGGCTAAGACTCCACACTCCCATTTCAGGGGACCCAGTTTCAGTCCCTGGTCAGGGAGCTAGATCCCACATGCTGCAACTAAGAGTTTGCGTGCCAGAAGTAAAAATCCTGCATGCTGCAACTTCTTAGCAATGTCCAGCACAGCCATATAGATAAATAAATAAAAATAATAAAGGAGGTAGAACCTGCAGAAGGTGGTGGCTGATTGCATGTGGGGATTGGGGAATAGTGACAAGGGCTATAACACCCCAGGTTTCTCCTTTGGCAGCTGGTAGATAGTGGACCATTTTTGGAGAACATCGTAAGATGAACATGTTTTGGGGATGGAGAATAACAGCTGAATTTTGGGAATTGTGGAATTTAAGATGCCTGCAGAGTGTCTGAGAGATTTGGGAGACATTTTGACCTATGAATCTGAAACTCTCGATAGATATCTGAGCTGAAGGTAGAAACTTCAGCCAGTCTGTGTAAATACAGCAACTATACAAGTGGCCGAGATGATCCCAACTTTATATAGAAAGAAGAGAAAAGGCCTGGGACAGAGCCCTCAGGAACTTCAACACATGATGGGTAGTAAAAGAGGGGTAGTTCACAGAAGAAACTGTGAGAAGGAGGCAGAGAAATAGGAAATGAGGAGAGTATGATGCCCTGGTGCCAAGAAAAGAGGGTGTTTCAAATGCAGGAAGCTGTCAGTGGTGTCAGCTGCTGGAGAGACTAGGATAAAGCCTGTACAAAACTGCAGGGGGTGGGGCGTTTAACAAGGTCACCTTGGCAAGAGGGTCTTAGTGAAAGGATGAGGACGTATATAGGGAGTGAAAAAGGAGAGTGGGAAGAAACTCTTTTCAGAAATTTTAACACTTAATTGAAAAGAGATGGTAGTAAATGAATTAATTCCTTCTTCTTAGTTAATGTGTCCCATTTCCTAGAAGATGCATCAGTTGATCCACTTAAGATACAGGTTTCCTTGAGACTTCCCTGGTAGTCCAGTAGTCAAGACTCTGCACTTCCACTGCAGGGGGTGGGTGTGATCCTTGGTTGGGGAACTAAAGATCCCACATGCCTCATAGCTTGGCCAAAAAGAAAAAAACAAATTGCCCTACAAAAAAAGATACAAGTGTCCTTTAAAAAACCTGTAAGAAGGTTAAGGGTAGGAATGTCTGGGTCTATAAATGACTGCCAGAAGGATCTTTAATACCTGTGTAAAGAAAGATTTAAGGTCTCTTTAAATGTCATGACATAGTCAATAGTCTACTTTTCCTATAGGGAAGCCTAGAACTTGCTGTGAATTTTGCTTTTCCTTTTTCTTAGAGCCTGAAAGCAATTACCTGCTGTCATTTGCCCTGCACTATTTTTAGTACCTGCTTTTTCAGAATTATCAGTATACATCAAATGCCCTGAACATTAACTGATAGGAAGCCAGATGGAAGAAAGAAAATACCTGGGGTGTGATCTCAGAAGGGGCCTGAGAGCTGGGCCCTGAGATCAAATAGACCTGATTCAGCCCCAGGCCTCAGTTTCCCTGTCTGTGAACTGTGGGTATCAATCGTAACCTCATGTTGTCATAAGGATTAAGTGACGCATGATGTAGATAATAAAGCACTTAGTTGCCTGGTCCACAGTAAACACCCTAATAAAAGTTCATCAATAGACAAATTATTGCTTCACTTTTTTTCTAGTACAGTGTCATTTCAAAAAGGCTTTGTGTGTGGAGAAGCTATTTCAAGGTCAGGATTAAAGTCACTATCAGTGTTGTAAGAATAAAATTGATAGTGCATTTATCTATCGTATTCATTTGCCTGCTATATTGAAAAACTAGGAATAATCTTCTTAGTGTCAGTCAACCCTCTTCTGCTTCTGCCTTCCATTAGCAAAAACTTAACTGTCTTTTCCTACTTTATGTTGTTAATTTATAATTGCTGATATCCCTGCTTCCTGCAGAGGAATTGTGGCCTTTCTGAGTATCACTTAAATATTATTTATATAAGATTTAGCTGAATCTGTCAAAGAGATAGCATGTCACTGAGCACAAGAGTTCCTAATTGTGTGATGCTGTTTGTAGCATCTTCAGCCAGAGTTGTCAGAGGCTGAGGGTATATCGTCTACATTAACCATGTTGAAAGATTAGCTCATGTGCTTTGAAGATTCTTAGATACATTTGTTTCAGGATTATTAACTTTATGAATGTGTCAGCCACCAGCAAATGAACAAAGTCACCAGAGCGCAAGAAGAGAGGGAAACATACTTTTCTCAACTGCTAACCAAAGAGAACAGTGAGAGAAAGTAAACATGCGTGTAGTATATTTTCAGTGTGTAAAAACACACAAATTTCTCCATTGACTGAAATGTATTCCACACCAGGACTATGGAAGGATCTGACAAAAATGAAAACATTCATGCTTTAAGTAGTACTGGCCTGATTCTAGCACCTCTTGCTAACTTATGAATGACTAGAAATTTAGGTGGAAGGAAGAATGATGACTCAAGGGATTTGGGGATATTGCCAAAGTATGAACAAAGTGATAGATGATAGAATCTGGATAATTCATATAGAAAGTGAAGGCAGGATGGGTTTGAAAAGGTTCCAAGAAAGAGGGGGAGACAGTGGACCTAGAAGGTAAAAGATGTGGTATCGTGGGGATTAAATGTGTCAAGGTCCGACCAGCTCTAGGTTATCAGAGACAAGACTTGAGCCCCTGGTATTGTCCGTTTGTCCCATTTTTGCTCATCTGCAGTCTTGCTGTCATAACTGCTACTTTTGGAGATAATGTGGACCAGAAGTAAGCTAAATTTATAGTATTTAAAAAATGTAGCCGGATGCTAACTCACCTTTGGGGGAATGAGTCATTTTCCCTTGTATAGAGAAGAGATGCCAATCTGTCTTCATACATTTTCAGACTCACTTAACTGTTTTTTGATGTACTCTGGGATCATTTGGATTCAGAGAATAGTGTACATGAGTCAGTATTCTGCGATAATATTTTCTAATTTGGATGTTTTACTTTTCTGAATGTAGTTTTCAGAATTACCTAAAGAGAGTGGCTCAGAACCTGCTCTACAAAACCTGTGTATTAAAAAAAAAATTCATTGCATGCACAATTGCACAGTAATTCTTGAAATTTTTAATGGCTGGAGTTTGTGAGCTGTATACTGAAAAAATGATCGAAGTGCGATTAGAACTAACCTTACTTCTATTAACAGTCATCATAATGGCCCCCAGCCCTGACTGCTTCTGTTATTCAACTTCAGTCATCCTGAACCCATCACCAAGCTGTCCACAGATTGGCTTATTCTCTTGAAGTTTCACTGATGAATGTTTTCCCATTTGGTGCCTGCCTTTGGAAAGATAGCTGCAAGCAAGGAACACTCATTAACTCAGTTACACGTGGGGGAAGCGCTAAAGAAAGGCAGACTTCTCTTACTGATGTGAAGTCATTTGGGGATCTATTAAACCTTTAGAGGAGAAAATGATTTTGCAATGCATATTCTTCCCTAGTAGAGTCTGGCATGAACACAGCCCCTGACTTTTAAAGATACTACTTAAAAAAAAAAAAAAAGCCCCCCCCGCAGTTATCATATTTAAATGTGGCCCCAACATGACGCCCAGCAGGTGTTGCTGAAAAACACCTCAAGTGCGCCAAAGTTCGAGCAGTTTCTTGCGAGCTCTTCAGAGAGAGTGAACTGAACCTTTCCTCCCAGCTGGCAGGAGGGAGAGGGCAGGCAGGAAGAGAGGTGAGAATGTAGATTCTTCTGTGTAGGTGTGTGGATGAGATAATGAAGTTAGTTAATTTGGGCTCTGCTGACTTATTTATCTGTTCCTGGCACTTTTCTCTGTACAAACACAGGAAGCCGCCTCCTTGGTGAGGTTTTTAATGAAACAATTTACTTGAAATAATAATAATAATAAAGAGTTTCCCGTGCTGCTTGCATTTCAATGAGAGGCCTTCCTCTGCAGCTTAGGTCTTTGTAATTGATTAGAACCACTGGGATGGACATATCCTACTTCTCTCTGGGAAAGCCAGGTTTCCCTGTATGGTTTGACAAGCACATCCAAGCAGTTTGGATGGTTTTACTCCTTCACTTAAAATGTGACCCTGATAAGCTTTCAGAAGGTTAACATATATATTATATTTACAAAAGAGAAAAGAAATTTTAACACATCAGAGAAAAATAACATTAGTCTTTTAAAACTGTTACCAATATTCTTCCCCAAAGGTGTTATAATTCCTACTTTAAAACTGATTTATAATTCAAATCTTAAAATGGTTGTCTATTGACTTTTTGTAACATTCAGATTGTGCTGTTCTGTATGGAGTATGGACCCAGAGAAGGGAAACACTCTATTTGGGGAGTGTTTTGCTTAGGGCAGGTAATTTGTGAGTACAGGTGTAACTAATGTTCTTGACTCCAGAGGGGCTTATGTGTAGGGTTGTATTTTTGAACACTGAGTTTATTTAAAAATCCAGAAGGATGTTCTTCATTTTTCCGATGACTTGTATCACCCTCTAATAATCTCCAGTGTTAAGAAATCCTTCATTATATTTAAATATAATTGTAGACTCACAAGACTCCTCTTTAAGAAGTTATTTCTTGGTGCCCAGGCAGCCCTTTGAGAGCCCACTACAACATTTAAAAACCTAAAATTCTTCAGATGCAACACAGCAGATTTCCTTTAGATTACATTCCAGTGTCAAGTAACTTTTACAGCTGAGAACTTTTTCCTGCCAAAACTAAATTCCTCCCCTTAAATTTTAAGCCTATATATCAGAACCCAGAACCAGGCCCTGTCTACCCACCTTATACAAAGCTATCATTCTCTTTTTCTCCTGCAAGGATGGGATTGAAAAAAAAGCTGTTTGGTTTCACACAAGGGGCCAATTTTTCACCTTGACAAACTCATGAGATTATAGTATTTACTGACATAGTTCTATGACCAAATTCGAGTCATCTCTTTGGAGATTTTACCACTTTTGACTGGAAGGGGAAAAGAAAGTTATATGGAGCTATTGTTCCTAGGGCATCAAATACCTGGGGCACAAAAACTGTGGGATGATCACTTCACCCAGCAGGCTCTAGAATACTAGCAGATTTCTAGGTGATTAAAATTTCAAAGGACACAGATTTAAATGTAATGGGGCTGTAAATGAAAGTGTGCAGGGTTGTTTGGTTAATTCTTTAGGATCTAGCCCAGACTAGATGCAGCTAATGTTCAGTAATGGGACAATGCCCTTTATTAGCCTAAAGCTTTTTCTCAATTTCCATTTCCAATGCAAATCTAACTATCACAAACATACTAAACTATTGTGGAGGAGTAGAGCAAACAAGAGGGTATAATTGTTGCATATTAACCCTTGGTTCTGGTATATAGACAGTACCTTGTTGGAGATCAAAAGGTATGTAAGATAGTGTTCTTGCCTTTAAAGAATGAATGTTCTAGAAGGGACAAAGGTAAATACGAAAGCATATTTTTCACAATGTGAGAAAATTAAAGATGTAGGAATAGAAGGAAAACAGCAATTCTTAGGGAAAGACTAGTAAATCCCGTCACAAGTATTGAACAAAGTGCTAAGCAGCAGGATTGGGGAGGGAGCATGCAGAATTGAAGAAGGAAAGATATTCGTATTAGAGAGCTAACATTTCACAAAGCAGCGGGAGCTGAGCAAATAACTCTTCAAGTGAGGTGAATGAGAAGACAAAGCCAGATTTTTATAAAAAAATATTCCAAGTCTTTCCTTGAATTTATAATGACCAGTTTTATTGCTTCAAGATTTAGGACTACTGCCATATTGAATAAAATGAGAAAAAAACTTTTCAGTATTTTCAGAAAATTGCCTGAAAGGAGAAAAAGAAGCAATAAGTGAAGATGACAAATAAATGAGTCAAGGTGGTAACAGGATTTTATCCTATTATTTTAAAGTTAAGGCTGGTTTACAGCTTTTGAATTGCCTGGTTGTCTTAAGAATAAATCATTTAATTTACTCCTCAACTAAAGAAGAAATGAAGATCCAAGATCCAAATGTGTATTTTTATAGTATGCCTCTTTGAAACTTTTACTTTTTGTATCCTCAGTGAGATGAAAACAGGTAAAGCATGGGCACAGAAGGGAAGAGCTGTGCCTTCTCATTGGGAGACTTGTTGGAAGTCCTGTCCAATCACTCTGAGGCTGTTTCCTCATCTATAATATTTATGCAGTTAGTTTCAATAGAGGAAGATACAGTCCAGGGATCCTGGTTGCCGAGGAATAGCTCTGATACAAGGATAATATAGGCGTATGTGCCTACTACTTCTCTCTTGGGACTCTGTCATATCATATTCTGGTGGTTTTCTTACTTTCGGCTCCTGTGTTCTCATCTCTCTGATGGCAAGAGTGAAATGTTAATCGCTCAGTCATGTCCAACTGTTTGTGACCCCAAGGACTGTAGCCTGCCAAGCTCCTCTGCCTATGTTTTTCCAGGCAAGAATACTGGAGTGGATAGCCATTTCCTTCTCCAGGGGATCTTCCCTAATTGGGGATAGAACCTGGGTCTCCTGCACTGCAGGCAGTTCTTTACCACCTCAGTCACCAGGGAAGCCCCTGATGCAAGGGAAGAACCATAAAGATGAATGCAAGATGAATATTTCTTTCTTCAGCTGTTAGAGAAGAGTTGGCTTAAGCCATCCAAATCACGGTTCTTTTTTTTCTTGGACTCTACCACATTCTGGTAGGTCTCCTGAGGGTCTTACCTCCTCCAGAAGGAGGTGGTCCAAGTTACAGGGGAGGGAAGAGAGGGCCATGAAATCAGCACACACATGTACTCATAAACAAAAGCAGATAAACAGTTGTGCTGTCCAAGTAATGTAGGCTAAAGAGAGAGAATAATTGAAGAATGGTAGTCCAGATAGGTCATTTCAGGCAGACGGTTGGCTGGTTGATTTGGTTGGTTGATTTGTGTGTTCACCGAAATCTTACAGTGGTGTCTTCCACGATTCAGACACTTCTTAGGGACAAGACAAAGACCCTTCATTCATGGAGCTTACATTTTAGGTATGAGAGAAACAATAAGCAAGTAAAACTAGCTGGATAACCTAATTTATTATAATGGTAAGAATTATGAAGAAAATCAAATATGGATAGTAAACAGAGGGAGGCTGAGTGAAGTCAGATTGGGTCTTCTTGGGAGGCTTTACCATTCAGTGAATATAGATTTGGTATCAGGTATAGGCCTGAAATGACCTATCTGGACTACCATTCTTCAATTATTCTCCCTCTTTAGCCTACATTACTTGGGGACAGCACAACTGTTTATCTGTTTTTGTTTATGAGTACATGTGTGTGCTGATTTCATGGCCCTCTCTTCCCTCCCTTGTAACTTGGACCACCTCCTTCTGGAGGAGGTAAGACCCTCAGGAGACCTACCAGAATGTGGTAGAGTCCAAGAAAAAAAAGAACCGTGATTTGGATGGCTTAAGCCAACTCTTCTCTAACAGCTGAAGAAAGAAATGTTCATCTTGCATTCATCTTTATGGTTCTATAGGGTGCTGGGCATTGGCTCCCATTGATCACTGCCTGTTTTGCACAAAGCCCTTGCCAACTGACTTCCATTTTTGTGGCACCACCTGAGGGACTATCCTCCTCATCCCCCATCTACAGACTGCTTGTGACTGCTGAGCCCAGAGGGATCACATCTTCCTTTTTCTCCTCCTCCTGTTTCTCTGCCTCCTTATAAAAAGGCAAATTTAAGGTCAGGGTTTCTGTAATGAAGCCATTTTCGTTTGTGCTTTATTAGATTGAGATTTCAAATATTTGCAAAGTAAACATTCATTATATTTATTTAAAGGCATTTTCACCCAACATACCTATACCTTTCATATTTGTTTTATTCTTAATCAAGCTTGGTTACTAAGTGAAGGGAGGCCCCTATTTCAACTTGATCATTCAGTGTTTTATATTTCAAGGTTTTGGGTTTATTTCAAGATTTTATTTATAAAGAATTTGTCCATTTTTGGACTTATTTATTGGACTATAAGCAGCCATGAACCTATCTCTTCCACATGCCTTATAGTTTAATCCACTACCTCAAAATAGCCAGATGGGACTATTTATCTTTCCTACTTTTTAATGTATTTCAGCAGGCTAAGGAATATTGGTTGAAGATGCAGAAGCATACATCTTATGAGAAAATGGGTTGGCTTAACGTCTTCTACTTTGAGTTGGGCACACTGCCCAAAACATTCCCATCAATAAAATTATTCCATAACTTACAATGATTAATGAGAAAAAGGTACCTCTTTACCTCAGCTAAATTCTGCAAATGACAGAATAAATAGAAGAGAAGAAATGAAAGTTGTTCATGTTTTTTTCATGACTCCAATAGTGGTTAGAATAACCAGAAACTGATGGGCCATAGAACGTTCACTTTCTACGTGAAGGCGAAAGATTTTCATGCCATTATCAACTTGAAAACTACCTGTGGGCATATGAACAGCACTCAAGATAGTCTGATATTCAGGGAGAAAGTATATTCCAGCTTTTAGCATTTACTCCGTGATCTTCACTCATGATTTTTACAGCAGAAATGTCTTAAGGGATGTAAAATTAACACTGCACTTTAAGATTACCTTGAAAAATGTTTTGCTCACTTAATCATAAGAAAACATAGTGTTTCAAATTTAAAAAGAGAAACAGAATAGGACCTAAAAATGTCAGATGCAATAGTAAAGCCAAAAAAAATTTTTTTAAATGTGAAGAAAATTATTTTGTCTTGCATTGATTGAAATCCTCTGTATTTTTCCCAATTAGAACAATGCTGTACAGTATTATGAAATTCTCCCTAATCCACCTATTTTTCTTAAAATTTTTTTTCTATTATAGTTTATAGCAAGATATTGAATATAGTTCCTGGTGCTATACAGTACGGAGAAGGCAATGGCACCCCACTCCAGCATTCTTGCCTGGCAAATCCCATGGACGGAGGAGCCTGGTAGGCTGCAGTCCATGAGGTTGCTAAGAGTTGGACATGACTGAGCGACTTCACTTTCACTTTTCACTTTCATGCATTGGAGAAGGAAATGGCAACCCATTCCAGTGTTCTTGCCTGGAGAATCCTAGGGACAGGGGAGTCTGGTGGGCTGCTGTCTATGGGGTCGCACAGAGTCAGATACGACTAAAGCGACTTAGCAGCAGCAGCAGCAGCTATACAGTAGGACATTCTTGTTTATTTTATATAGAGTAGCTTGCATTTGCCAATCCCAAACTACTGATTTATCCCTACCCCCCACCCCCCACTTTCCATTTTGGTAACCATAAGTTTGTTCTCTTATGTCTGTGAGTCTGTTTCTGTTTTATAAGTAAGTTTGTTTGTATCAGAGTTTAGATTCCAAATATAAGTGATAGCATATGGTATTTGTCTTTCTGTCTCTGACTTAGTTCACTTAGTATGCTAATCTCTAGGTTCATTCATGTTACCGCAAATGACATTATTTTGCTCTTTTTTATGGCTGAGTCAGATTCTACATGTACCACTTCTTTATCTGTTCATCTGTTGATAGACATTTAGGTTGCTTCCATGTCCTGGCTTTGTAAATAGTGCTGCTATAATCATTGGGGTGCATGTATCTTTTCAAATTGGAGTATTTCCTAGATATGTGCCCAGGAGTGGGATGCTGGATCTTTTGGTAGCTCTATTTTTAGTTATTAAAAGAATTTCCATACTGCTTTCTGTAATGAATGAACCAATTTACATCCCTACCAACAGTATAGGTTCCCTTTTCGCCACACCCTCTCTAGCATTTCTTAATTCTAGACTTTTTAATGATGGCCATCTGACTGCTGTGAGCTGATACCTCACTGTAGTTTTGATTTGCATTTTTCTAATAATTTGTGAAGTCGAGCAACTTTTCATGTTCTTATTGGCCATCTGTATGTCTTTTCTGGAGAAATGTCTACTTAGATCTTCTGCCCAGTTTTTGATTGGGTTTTGTTGTTGTCATTGAGTTGTATCCTAATCTGTATGTTTAAAATAGGTGACGCTTCCATGGTAATTTGAGACTGAGAAGAGATGCTATCTGGAGATCGTCAGGGAATCAGGCACTTTCAGATTAAGGGTGTGAGGTAGCACAGCCTCTAGATCAGGACAGATGGTGCCTGAACAAGAGTGTCAGTGGGAGGGACTGGAGTAGTAGTCACCGAACTTAGGAAAAGGATGAACAAAACAGATAACTCATCTTTTATTTCATTTAGTGGTACCTTTTTTATACTGTCTTTCTTTTTGAGAAATGGCATTTTCTAATCCCATATGTCAAAGTATGCTGCTGTGTGTTGTTTCTGCCTCCTGAGCTTGTCTAGAACAATCAGGCAGGCACAAATTTTTTTATTTTCTTTTTGCCATCGAATCTATTTTTTATTATTCACAGATTGTTTGACCAGACAATGAACCTCTGACAGGCAGGTATATGATTACCAAAGATTATGTTGTAGCTACCGTAGCATTGGTTTGCTGCTATGATAATCACTATATTGAAAGGGTATAGATTATGACCAAGGACGAGTTGTTGAATGACTTAGAAATCACTCAATCTGAGGTTCTACAAATTTTAATTCATGAACTGCTGGTTTTAAATTTGAATTTTGATTTTTTTTTCTTGTGGGTGTTTTAAGTGCATTTCTCATACTCATGGACAATAATTAACTCTTGCCAGGCAAAGATGGAAAATTCTGTAAGCCCAAGAGACTGAGTTCTCTGAACTTACTTTAACATCCAGCTGGAGAAAGTCAGGATTCAGTAGAGAAACATCCGGGCTGCTAAAGGGATTAGCACCAGGGGGTTTCCCCTTAAGGATGAAAATGCTGCTTGCTCTAAAGATATCTGTCATACCAGGGTTAACAGTAATAGAAAAATATGGGTAAGGAGTCAATTCTGGGTAGACAGAATCTTATTTATTCTACCAGGACATGAAGTTCTTGGGAATTACTGTGTGAAACATGACAAGTATTTTCTCCATTGTGCCTCATAATTATATATGAGGGAAAGAATTGCATATTCCTTCAAGGATATTGGGTTCCAGATAGAGATATGCCTACCATGTGGCTTCCCTGGTGGCTCAGTGGGAAAGAATTCCCCTGCCAAACAAGACATGGGTTCAATCCCTGTGTCAGGAAGATCCCCCTGGAGAAGGAAATGGCAACTCACTCCACTGTTCTTGCCTGGGAAGTCCCATGGACAGAGGAGCCTGGCAGGCTCCAGTCCACGGCATCACAAAAGAATCAGGTGGGACTTAGCAACTAAACAACAGCAATGACCATCTCACCATTCAGAACATACTGCTAAGCCCAAATCATTGTCATAAGAATGTAGTAAAAGCTTAACATAAAGGGAAGTTTCCATTTCTTTTCTTTTCCCTCCATTTTCTGGTTTGCTAGTATAATAGGGTTAGAGTATTTTAGTCAATGCTGTTTGACAGAACTTTCTCTGATAGTGGAAAAGTTCCATATCCTCAATGTTCAATATGGTAGCTACTCCCCATGTCTGGCTGTTATGAACTTGAAATATGGCTAATGTTGCTGGTAAATGAATTTGAAGTTTTATTTAATTTTAGCTAATTTAAATTTAAATAGCTGCACGTTGCTAATGGCTACCACATTGACAGGGCAATCTAATAAATGGAATGAAATCATAAATAATGCATTCATTTATCTTCACTGACCGGAATTCTTAGATGCTACAATTAGAATTATTAAAATGTCACGTAGTGTTGTCACTCCACAAAAATGAATTTACTTTGATCTATACTTTCTAAACCAAGGGAGGAACATATATTTTCAGACAGGCTAAGCAGTTCAGTGAATATGCTTTCATAAATCACATTGCTTCTCCTGTTTTTTTATAGGAAATTGGTCTCTGTATCATGTAAAGGGAAGTATCTGCACTGGAGAAGACACATCATGACACACTAGTGTTTGAACATGAATTGTCTGGACGTTGCCATGTGTCAGCTTTGTTCAGAATTTATTTTGCTTTCTTCAACAGGCCAGGAGAATGTCACAGTGAAGGGTATTAGCTTGAGTTTTCAGGTATGGCCAGTTTCTTGTGTTGCAGTTGTATTTGTGTCATAGGTCAAATCATAGGCCTTTATTGTTATTTCACTTAATATTTATTATTCTGGTGGGTTCTGTTATGTGATCTTTTTTTTTTTCCTTTTTATTTATTTTATTTTATTTTTATTTTTTTTTAAATTTTAAAATCTTTATTTTATTTTATTTTATTTTTAATTTTTTTAAATTTAATTTTAAAATCTTTAATTCTTACATGTGTTCCCAAACATGAACCCCCCTCCCACCTCCCTCCCCATAACATCTCTGTGGGTCATCCCCATGCACCAGCCCCAAGCATGCTGTATCCTGCATCAGACATAGACTGGCGATTCAATTCTTACATGATAGTATACATGATAGAATGCCATCCTCCAAAATCATCCCACCCTCTCCCTCTCCCTCTGAGTCCAAAAGTCCGTTATACACAGCTGTGTCTTTTTTCCTGTCTTGCATACAGGGTCGTCATTGCCATCTTTCTAAATTCCATATATATGTGTTAGTATACTGTATTGGTGTTTTTCTTTCTGGCTTACTTCACTCTGTATAATCGGCTCCAGTTTCACCCATCTCATCAGAACTGATTCAAATGAATTCTTTTTAACGGCTGAGTAATACTCCATTGTGTATATGTACCACAGCTTTCTTATCCATTCATCTGCTGATGGACATCTAGGTTGTTTCCATGTTCTGGCTATTATAAACAGTGCTGCGATGAACATTGGGGTACATGTGTCTCTTTCAATTCTGGTTTCCTCGGTGTGTATGCCCAGCAGTGGGATTGCTGGGTCATAAGGTAGTTCTATTTGCAATTTTTTAAGGAATCTCCACACTGTTCTCCATAGTGGCTGTACTAGTTTGCATTCCCACCAACAGTGTAGGAGGGTTCCCTTTTCTCCACACCCTCTCCAGCATTTATTGCTTGCAGATTTTTGGATCGCAGCCATTCTGACTGGTGTGAAGTGGTACCTCATTGTGGTTTTGATTTGCATTTCTCTGATAATGAGTGATGTTGAGCATCTTTTTATGTGTTTGTTAGCCATCCGTATGTCTTCTTTGGAGAAATGTCTATTTAATTCTTTGGCCCATTTTTTGATTGGGTCGTTTATTTTTCTGGAATTGAGCTGCATAAGTTGCTTGTATATTTTTGAGATTAGTTGTTTGTCAGTTGCTTCATTTGCTATTATTTTCTCCCATTCAGAAGGCTGTCTTTTCACCTTAAACCCAGCTCCACCCACCAGAACTCCAACACAAGCCTCCCTAACCAGGAAACCTTGTTATGTGATCTTTTACGTTCATGTGTCAACTACATTATGGTAAACCACTCTAGAGCCATACAAACGAATCCCTTTAGGGAGTTCATGATGGCATTTAACAACACATAGAACCAAATATTCCACCTTTCCAGTATTAAAACTTAAGTAAAGTTTATTGCATTATATGCAAGATTTAAATGCTCCTTTTTGACTATTAGGCATAATTCACTACTGCCTATAATTCTAGTCTCAATTCTGGTTCCATGATTTTCTACAGTTGTACTTTGCCTCATTTTCACAGACTGCAATGTCCTCTTGACTCAGGGAGTGAAGAGAGGGTGAAACTGGGAAAATTGACGGAGTCTAGAAAAGTTAATGGATGGATTGTAAATTTCTGAAATTTTCACACTGTGTTCTATTCTCTTCTTGTCAGTTCCCTCCTATATATGTTTTACTCAAGTATAAAGGTCATTTAATTTCAATACACAAAATGTGTAAAACATTGTCAGCTAAAGAATTTTCCTTTAATAACGCTAATTTTGGAAATGTGTTCATAAAAGTGGAATTGCACTCAAGATGTCTAAGAGTGAGTTGTTCTAACACATCTGACTAATGGCACCCCACTCCAGTACTCTTGCCTGGAAAATCCCATGGATGGAGGAGCCTGGTAGGCTGCAGTCCATGGGGTCCTTGGGAGTTGGAGACGACTGAGCGACTTCACTTTCACTTTTCACTTTCATGCATTGGAGAAGGAAATGGCAACCCACTTCAGTATTCTTGCCTGGAGAATCCCAGGGACGGGAGAGCCTGGTGGGCTGCCGTCTCTGTGGTCGCACAGAGTCGGACACGACTGAAGCGACTTAGCAGCAACAACTTACTCAACTTTTTCCTTCTCCTTTCCTCATTTTGAACTTGGTACCAGAGTTCTCCATTGTAGGGTAAGGGAGTTAGAGAAGGCGAGGTTCAGAAAAAGGAGACCAGCACTTTACAGGAACAGATCACCTTTAATGAGGCAAGAAGGGGCAGCAGTCAGATTAGTGAGCTGCTGCCCTAACCCAAGAGAAGAGTAAGTATATATAGGCATATATGTGGAAATCTGTTTTAAGGGGGCCTTTTCTTCTCTAAGGTTGTTCAAATTATATATCTCTTAAATGGCTGGGGCAAGGAATTCTGGAGATCAGCCAGAGGCTGGGACTGGCTGGGAGGTGAGTGTAATCAACCTTAATGTCCATCTTTTTCTTCTGGTGAGAGAGTTCTTTGTTTTGTACAGAATGGTGGGGAGGAGCTGGAGGGGAGTTTTAACTCCAGGCTTTTTTGAGCCGCGTAACTTTCCTTCAGCTGTCTCTTAATTAAATGAAAAATATTAAAACATATTTTCCAGAATATTTGGAGAATTTCAGATAAAGTTACTTACCTTTCCTAAATACCTGTAGATATTTCAGAACAATCGCCCTGTGCTGATCATAGAGACCTTCCCAACGTACTTCAGAACTTTCCATTATGACTTCTACAGCGGTGGACAATCATATAGGTCAACAGGTTTGGGGCTGAGGTCGTCCAGGGAGTTGCATTGCCACATTTTGAAAGCAGATTGTTTTATGAGAGAGACTAAGAATGTTGGCAGCAATGAAATATATTCTCCTTGGAAGGCTATTTATTTATTTTTGGCAACAAAAATTCTTCAGGTAAAGATCATCTCATAGCGAAATAATAATCCTACAATTCTTATTCCCTCATGTCGGTAAGCAGGGTAAGAGATAAATAAGAGTTCAACTTCCCTTTCTCAAGTAGATATGCAGACATTTCATCTTTTAGAAAAGATGGCAACAATTAAAAACCATCTAACTTCAAGTAAAAGCCAAGTAATAAGAAGTTATTCTGAAGTGCTTTGTTTCAGAGCACTTCTTAAGAGACTGAAGGAAAGGCAGAAAGAAAGAAAGAAAGAAAAAACAAAACAAAACTGAGTGAAACTTATAAGCCTTAAAACTGAAGCTGCTCCATAGAGCAAAAACCCAACCAATGCATGCTTACAAAACACTTCATTGTGCTCAGTTTGATTCTAGACAGAATGATTTAGGAAGGATTAAAGTGAGAGCTAATTTTTTACACAACCACTTCTCAGCCTAATATCTAAATAGTGGAGTGACAAATTCCTGTGCCCAGGTCCTCTTTGGCTAAGTTTTTAAATTCTATAAGCCTTAGTTTCTTTACATATATAATTAGGATAATCATAATACTTATTTTGGGGTTTATTATTTTTGTTGTTAATAATAATTTTTGTTTTTACCTCCAAGTCATGTTTTGATTTAATTTACTGATCTCCATGTCTGTTGCCATTATCTTAACCCATCTGACCATCATCTCTTGCTTGGGAAATCTGCCTTAATTTCCTATTGGTCTTCTTTTCCCTTCTTGATTTTCTCCCTTTTCTGTTTTATCACATAATAATCAAAGTGTATAACAGTAACAAAAGAACCAAAGAACAACTGGATCAGATTGCTACCCTCTCTCTTAAAATCATTCAACATTTTCCTTTGGCTCTAAAAATAAAATCTAAACTCCTCTCCGTGACTTGCAAGGATTTAAAAGATCTGGTTCCTCTTCTATTTCCACTTCTCTGGGCTTTTACACTGACCATGCCTCCTACTTGGGATGGTTTTTCCCAGTTGGTGGTATGGGTGGTTCTTTGTCATCCCTTCTGTCCATCTCAAATGACCCTTCTACTGATAGCCCTTCTTTCCTCCTTCATTTCAGTTGTCCTTCCCTTGCTATTGTTAATCTAATCATTGTATTTATTTTCTTAGTCATAATATAAAGTTATGTTTTTTAAGATTTATTATTTTCTTGCTTATTTTTTTCTTCCTCAATGGGAAGATATGCTTTGTTCAGGTAAGGAATCTTGGATAGGTTATTCACCATCATGTCCCTGGGACCCAGTAATCAAGTGATGTGTAGTTGTCATGTACGATAACAGCTACTTTCTTTTAAAAATTGCTTTATTGAAGTCTAGTTGATTCACACAGAGAAGGCAATGGCACCCCACTCCAGTACTCCTGCCTGGAAAATCCCATGGATGGAGGAGCCTGGTAGGCTGCAGTCCATGGGGTCGCTAAGAGTCTGAGACGACTGAGCGACTTCACTTTCACTTTTCACTTTCATGCATTGGAGAAGGAAATGGCAACCCACTCCAGTGTTCTTGCCTGGAGAATCCCAGGGACGGGGGAGCCTGTTGGGCTGCCGTCTATGGGGTCGCACAGAGTCGGACACAACTGAAGTGACTTAGCAGCAGCAGCAGCAGTTGATTCACAATCTTGTGTTAATTTTTGCTGTACAGCAAAGTGATTCACTTATACATACACATTTTTAAAAATATTCTTTTCCATTATGGTTTACTACAGGGTATTGAATGTAGTTCCCTGTGCTATACAATAGGACCTTTTGTTTATCCATTCTATATATAAGAGTTTGCATGTGCTGTGCTCCACCTGCCAATGCAGGAGACATGGGTTCGATCCCTGAGTGGGAAGATCCCCTGGAGAAGGAAATGGCTATCCACTCCAGTATTCTTACCTGGAGAATTCCATGGACTGAGGAGCCTGGTGGATTACAGTCCATGGGGTCGCAAAGAGTCGGACATGACTGAATAACTAAACAACAACAACAATCCCAAACTGTCACTCCATCGCTCTCCCACTCCTCCTCCCCCATACAGCTGCCTCTTTTGAGAGCTGTGATAGGCACTCTTTCAGGTACTCTATACACACACATTTCTCACAGCCTGTGAGACAGGTGTTACTTTTAGCCCAGTTTACAGATGAGAGTTTAAATATTTCTGCCCTAAGTCATTCAGCTAAAAGTGGTTGACTTGAGACCACAACCAAGCAAGACTAACTGCAGAGTCTAACTCTATAATCATTTTTCTTAATCTTGATGAATATTTGAATAAATGAATATGCATATATGTGCCTAGGATCTAGCATGTGTTAAAAATAAAGCTATCATTAATATTCTTATTATTTATAAGGGAACAATTTTATTTACTTATTGGTTGTTTCCTCACTGTTAGAGTGGTTAGTATGTTGAACATGTGACTGACTAGTCTGGGAAACTTCTCCAGAGTTAGCTGTCTGTCTATAATAATTTTGTGGCAGACATGCCTTGAGTCAAATCAGCTGATTTGGCTTAAGGCTATCTCAAACAGTCTTGTGGAATACGAATCTTCATTTTAAATTTGAAGATCTAATGCTACTCGATGTTCCACAAATCTTACTTACAATCAGTGTTACACTTCTATGGAAGCTATAAAATATATTTCAGTGACTGGAAGCCATTGAAAAGATTATCTAGAGATTTACTACTTTTAAATTGGAAGCCGAATAAGTGCAGCAGCTAAGCAACAGAGGGGCAATCCAGGGGTAAGGCTTCGTCTAATCCTCACCACTATCTTCTCTTGGTCTTTGCTCCTTTCAATCAAATTTGACCTTTAATAAAAGATTTACAGTAGTAAAAGGAGGTGAATACTTATTTAAAGTTAATGTACTGATCTATACTAACAACACATCACCTCCAAATCCTTGGTAATGTGCTAGGAAATGTAAAGGATATCTGGACAAAATGCTATTCACAAATCGTGGGTTCCCTTGTTAACCCTACAGTTAGATGGAGGGGGATCTCCTTTATCTTAACTCGTAGCAGTATTGTGAAGATTTGAAAATAGTGAAACATGTAAAACACTTGTACAGTGCTAAACACATTGTAAATGCTATTATTTTCCTAATCTTATTATTAATATAAAATATCTTGAGAGCTTTTATTTTTTATTGGAGATGCCTTAAAGGAATGTGTTGAGAATGACCAAATCTCTCCTTTTTTCTATTTTAATTTTTTCCAGTGCTGTGTTAGTTTCTGCTGTACAACAATGTGAATCAGCCATAATTATACATATATCCCCTCCTTTTGGAGCCTCCCTCCCCACCCCACCCCTCTAGGTCATCACAGAGCACCAGACTGGGCTCCTTGTGTTATACAGCAACTTCTCACCAGCTATCCATTATACACATGATAGTGTATATATGTTGATGCTACTGTCTCCATTTGTCCCACTCTATCCAATGGAATATCACTCAGCCATAAAGAAGAATGAATTTGAGTCAATTCTAGTGAAATGGATGAACTTAGAGCCTGATATACAGAGTTAAGAAAGTTAGAAAGAAAAGAACAAATGTCATATGTATAGGGACTCATGTTCATTCCCTGGGTTGGGAAGATCCCCTGGAGAAAGGAGTGGCAACCCATTCCAGTATTCTTGCCTGGAAAATCCCATGGACAGAGAAGCCTGGGGGGCTACAGTCCATGGGGTTGCAAAGAGTCAGACATGACTAGTGACTAACACACACACACATATTTTTAATTGGAGGATAATTGCTTTACAATATGTTGTTGGTTTCTGCCATATATCAACATGAATTAGCCACAGGTACACATATATCCCTTCCCTGTTGAACCTCTCACCTAGCTCCCACCTCTCTAGGTTGGCACAGGGCAGTGGTTTGAGCTCCCTGCATCATATAGAAAATTCTCATGGGCTGTCTCTTTTACATATGGTTATGTGTATGTTTCCATGCACACACACTCCCAGTTTGTTCCCTCCTCTCCTCCCCCTACTATGTCCATAAGTCTGTTCTCTATGTCTACATCTCCACTGCTTCCCTGCAGATAGGTTCATCAGTACCATCTTTCTAGATTTCATATATATACATTAATATATGATATTTGTTTTTATCTTTCTGACTTGTTTCACTCTGTATAATAGGCTCTATGTTCATCCATCTCTTTAGAACTGACTCAAATGTGTTCCTTGTTATGGCTGCAAATGTTGTATATTAATGCATATATATGGGACCTAGAAAAATGGTACTGATGAGTCTATTTGCAGAGAAAGAGTGGAGACACAGATATATGGAATGGGCTTGGACATATCTTCTCTCTCTTTTTTTAAGGTGGACATCTCTTCTTAAAAAGAGAGCTATATACAAATTACCATTTGTTGTTGTTTAGTCATTCAGTTGGAGAAGGCAGTAGCACCCCACTCCGGTACTCTTGCCTGGAAAATCCCATGGATGGAGGAGCCTGGTGGGCTGCAGTCTATGGGGTCGCTAAGAGTCGGACACGACTGAGCAACTTCACTTTCACTTTTCACTTTCCTGCATTGGAGAAGGAAATGGCAACCCACTCCAGTATTCTTGCCTGGAGAGTCCCAGGGACAGGGGAGCCTGATGGGCTGCTGTCTGTGGGGTTGCACAGAGTCGGACACGACTGAAGCGACTTAGCAGCAGCAGCAGCAGTCATTCAGTTGTGTCCAACTCTTTGCAACTACATGGACTACAGCACGCCAGGCTTTGCTGTCCTTCACAATCTCCCAGAGCTTATTCAAACTCATGTCTGTCGAGTCAGTGATGCCATCCAACCATCTGATCCTCTGTCATCCCATTCTCCTGCCTTCAATCTTAACCAGCATCAGGGCCTTTTCAAATGAGTTGGCTGATTGCATCAGGTGGCCACAGTATTGGAGCTTCAGCTTCAGCATCAGTCCTTCCAATGAATGTTCAGGATTGATTTCCTATAGGATTGGCTGGATTGGTCTTGCAATCCAAGGAACTCTCAAGAGTCTTCTCCAACACCACAATTCGAAAGCATCAATTCTTCTGTGCTCTGTTGTCTTTATGGTCCAGCTCTCACATCCATATATGACTATGGGAAAAACCATAGCTTTGACTGTATGGACCTTTGTTGACAAAGTAATGTCTCCGCTTTTTAATATCCTGCCTAGGTTTGTCATAGCTTTTCTTCCAAGGAGCAAGCGTCTTTTAATTTCATGGCTGCAGTCACCATCTGCAGTGATTTTAAAGCCCAAGAAAAGAAACTCTATACCATTTCCGTTGTTTTCCCATCTATTTGGGACTGGATGCCATGATATTAGTTTTTTGAGTGCTGAGTTTTAAGCCAGCCCTTTCACTCTATTTTTTCACTTTTATCAAGAGACTCTTTAGTTCCTCTTGACTTTCTGCTATAAGGAAGGCGTCATCTGCATATCTGAGGTTATTGATATTTTTCCTGGCAATCTTGATTCTAGCTTGTGCTTCATACAGGCATTTTGCATGATGTACTCTGCATAGAAGTTAAATAAGCAGGGTGACAATATATAGCCTTGTCATACTCCTTTCCAGTATGACGTGGATTTGGAAACAGTTCGTTGTTCCATGTCTGGTTCTAACTGTTGTTTATTTATCTGCATATAGGTTTCTCAGGAGGCAAGTCAGGTGATCTGGTACTCCCATCTCTTTAAGAATTGTCCACAGTTTGTTTAGATCAACACAGTCAAAGACTTTGTGTAGTCAGTAAAGCAGAAGTAGATGTTTTTCTGGAACTCTCTTGCTTTTTCGATGATCCAATGGATGTTAGCAATTTGATCTCTGGTTCCTCTGCTTTCTCTAAATCCAGCTTGAACATCTGAAAGTTCATGTTTCACTTCTGTGGAAGCCTCTTATGGAGAATTTTGAGCATCACTTTGCTAGCGTGTGCTGCTGCTGCTGCTAAGTCGTGTCAGTAGTGTCCGAGTCTGTGCGACGCCATAGACAGCAGCCTACCAGGCTCCGCCGACCCTGCGATTCGCCAGGCAAGAACACTGGAGTGGGTTGCCATTTCCTTCTCCAGCTAGCATGTGAGATGAACGCAATTGTGCAGTAGTTTGAACATTCTTTGGCATTGCCTTTCTTTGGGACTGGAATGAAAACTGACCTTTTCTGGTCTTGTGGTCACTGCTGAGTTTTCCAAATTTGCTGGCATATTGAGTGCAGCACTTTCATAGCATCATCTTTTAGGATTTGAAATAGCTCAACTTGAATTCCATCATCTCCACTAACTTTGTTCGTGTGGTGTTTCCTAAGGCCTACTTGACTTTGCACTCCAGGATGTCTGACTCTAGGTGAATGATCGTACCATTGTAGTTATCTGGGATGTTAAGATCTTTTTTGTATAGTTCTTCTGTGTATCCTGCCACCTCTTCTTAATATCTTCTGCTTCTGTTAGGTCCATACCATTTCTGTCCTTTATTGTGCTGATCTTTGCATGAAATGTTCCCTTGGTATTTCTGATTTTCTTGAAGAGATCTCTAGTCTTTCCCATCCTATTTTTTTCCTCTATTTCTTTGCAATGATCGCTGAGGAAGGCTTTCTTATCTCTCCTTGCTAGTCTTTGGAACTGTGCATTTAGATAGATATATCTTTCCTTTTCTTCTCTGCCTTTCACTTCTTTTCTCAGCTATTTGTAAAGCCTCCTCAGACAACCATTTGGCCTTTTTGCATTTCTTTTTCTTGGGGATGCTTTTGATACTCTACAGTGCTACAAACCTCTGTCCATAGTTCTTCAGGCACTCTGTCTATCAGATCTAATCCCTTGAATAAATCTATTTGTCACTTCTACTGTAAGGGATTTGATTTAAGTCATACCTGAATGCTCTAGTGGTTTTCCCTACTTTCTTCTTGCACATCTCTTCTTAAAAAAAGAACTATATAGAAATTACCATAGGATTACTGATATGTTGCAATAAATGAAGGCTGTGTGTAGAAAGGAGGTGTTATTTTCTTGTTGCCAATCAGTAAAAAACTGGTAATGTCTTTAACGTCTGTGGAGAAGGGAAGAGCCTAAAAGGCATAACAGTGTGGTCCGAGTTCTGTCTTTCGTTACTATGCAGTCCGTCATTCCCCAGAAAAACTGCTTACTGTATTAGTTCCTCTGTCACTGAGCATGGATTGTTCTGGTTCTTACTCTTGAATCTGGCAGTGATGTGTGGCTGCCTTGCATCCTTGGTATCTGCAGGTTTTCTGGGTTGTGCTGTTTTGTTTCTCAATTTGGCAGTTACAGCTTGGAGGAGGTATCTTGTTGAGACAAACGTTTCGTCTCTTCTTGGAGTCATACCGTGCTTTTTATTTTTATTTTTTGGTACTGTGATTCTTCCTTTTTCAGAATATTAAGTATAATACTGGCTTGGCAATAAATAGTGAGAAGCTCAGAATTCTCTGGAGGAAATAATTTGGAAATAATTGCAAAATTTCTTTTTCGTCAGTAATCATTGAGGTACCTAGTTTACTCAGTATTCAATGCAGTAGGAAGGAAAGCCACATTAAAAAAAGTCTGAAATTAAGTTTCTTAAAACTAAATCCATTAGGAAATTTAGACTGTGTGAATCTGAGGGAAAGAAACATCAGAAGTGAGGATAAATAAATTCTGGAGACCTATTGTGCAATCATGTACAGTAATAATGTATTGTAGACTTGAAATATGCTAAGAGAGTAAATCTTAAGAGTTCTCACCACTCACACACAAAAAGATAACTGTGTGATATGATCAACGTGTTAATTTTCTTGACTGTGGCAGTTATTTCACAGTGTAAATGTGTATCAAAATATCCTGTTGTATACCTTAAATACGATTTTTATTTGTCAATCATACTTCAACTAAGCTGTTAAAAATATAAATTTTAAAAAAATAAGAAAATGCCTTTGAGAGAAGTCAGGTGTGACAGAGTCCCCTGAGGAATAGTAATCAGGGAAGACAGTTGGGTAGATATCCATTGTATAAAACTATTCTCCTGGATCGTCAGTAGAAGAGACAAGAAAAGCTTGAAATGTGCTTTAAACATCCAAATGGGGATTATTTGAACTGTCATAATAAAATCTCACAGTCTTAGTGTATATACAAATTTATTTCTCACAGTTCTGGGGACTAGAAGAAATCCATTATCAAGGTCCTGGCAAATCTGGTTTCTGATAAAAGTCTTACTGGCCTTCTTTCTGGCTGTATCCCATCATGGCCTCTCCTCTGCTTTGTGGAGAAAGAGCAAGTTCTCTGGTGTCTCTTCTTAGTAGGACAATAATCCTGTTGGATCAAGGCCCCACTTTTGTGAATTCGCTTAACCTTAATTACTTTTTTAGAGGCCCCATCTCCAAATACAGCCATGCTGGTAGTTAGAGTTTCAGGCATAAATTCTAGGGGGACACCAACATTCAGTCCAGAAGAGAGATTTTGATTAGGTAGTGGAAAAATAAATCTTGGATTTGGGAGAGATATTTGGACTAGAAGTAAAAAGAATATATTTAAGACTTGGCTGCATGTAGATGAGATCTCTTAACACAAGACTGATGAGATCATTAAGAAAGGGACTGCAGATAGAGAAGAGAATTAGACCAAAGATTGTATCCTGAGTTTTTAGAGTGAGTTTGAGAGAAAAATTGGAGTCCTGGTATAAAAGCAATTCTTTTGAGAACTTCATTGCCAAAGAAAGAAAGAAATGTTGTGCTCTCTAGAGAAAATAACTATACCAAGTTTTTTTTCTTTAAAGATGGTGCCTTAATAGAACACATTGTTGTATTTAGTTGTTCAGTCGTGTCCAACTCTTTGAGACCCTTTGGATAGTAGCCTGCCAGGCTCCTCTGTCCATGGGATTTTTCAGGCAAGAATACTGGAGTGGGTTGCCATTTTCTCTTTCGGGGATCTTCCTGACCCAGGGATCAAACCTGAGTCTACTATGTCTCCTGCATTGCAGGTGAATTCTTTACCCACTGAGCCATTGAGGAAGCCCTTAATAAAATATAAACTGATATAAATAATCCAGTGGAAAGGAGAAAATTGATGATGTAGCAAAGAGAAAAATCACGAGTGATATCCTTGAATATATTAAAAGGAGGTGGGTTATAGTATACAAGTCAGATAAGTATGTTTATAAAAGAGATAGACTAATTTATCTCTGGAGAAAGTAGGAGAGGCAACATGACTAAAGGTGCTGGTCAGAAGGTTGATTTTAATGTGGAAGTCTGAGGGAATTCTCATCTGACTATTTGAATAAAGTAGGAAGTCAGATTATCTGCTGAGAATGAGGATGAGAGGACGGGTTGATGGCTTGAGAACGGAGAGGAGGAGATGGAAATACTCATCTAAGAAAGAGAACCATGGGTGGATTAGAGAAAGTATGCTATGATTCCTAGAAAGTATTAAGGCTTGGTTCATGGACCCTAGTAGCTCAGTTGGTAAAGAATCTGCCTGCAGTGCAGGAGACCCTGGTTCAATTCCTGATTGGGAAGATCCCCTGGAGAAGGAATAGGCTACCCACTCCAGTATTCTTGAGCTTCCCTTGTAGCTCAGCTGGTAAAGAATCCACCTGCAATGTGGGAGACCTGGATTGGATCCCTGAGTTGGGAAGATCACCTGGAGAAGGGAAAGGCTACCCACTCCAGTATTCTGGTCTGGAGAATTCCATGGGCTGTATAGTCCATGGGGTTGCAAAAAGTTGGACATGACTGACTTTCTCTTATGGTCATGAGTGTAAAGTAAGGAAGACCAGTTGACCTGATTTTGGATTTTCCTTCATCTAGATTCACTTGCTCAGGTTCAGGTGAGAGAGTAGGCAGAGAGTTGGATTGAAGCAGTATAGAATTTCAACAGCATAGAGAGAGAAGTCAGATGTAGGGGGTGTTCAAAAGTAGAAGGTGGTGGTGATAATGGATTGGAAATTCTGCTGGGATCTAAGGGTTGTTTGAATTGGAATGCCAAAGGAAGTGACTTAGACACAAGGTGATATTCAAAGAATAGGAATCTTGACATTGAAATTATGAAGGAAATGCTGTTATTGTTAGTGATGGAATATAGTTATGGCCATAATAATGATTGCAAATTTCTAAGTTCTGTGTGTGTGTGTGTGTGTGTGTGTGTTTTAATATATTTTTTTGGAAGCAAAAAATAGTACTATAACACCATATCAGGGAGTATTTGAACTGTATACAATTTTTAGGGAGTAGGTAACAAGAAAAATAGTATCACCATGGCTGGTGATAGCAGTTCTGCATCTATAAAAATGCAGAACTTTGCAAAGTATCTTAATCTTAACTCACTTTGACACATACACACACACATACACACTTTCTCCCCAAAGTTTTGAAATATGTGGTCACTGTAAAGATCACTGCCCACCTGGAAACTACTCAATTCATAGACATTTTCAATCTGGTTTCTAGGCAGTTCTCCTAGCAATAAAGCAGTACCTCCATGAATATAAAATGATTTATGGATAAACTGGAACTGCAGTGTTCCTGCTGTTCTTCTGACCTTTGAGAGGCAGATGCAAAATCCAATATCACAGATGACAGATTTTTATAGGATCAAGACATGACCTGGAATTAAGTTTCAGTGCACTTTAGTAGTTGCACTTTGATCTAAAAAAATCAAGGTTTGTTGAGATCAATGACTTTCCATTATTTCTTCCTTGATATTACTTAAGTTCTGATTTAAATACATCTTATTTGTTAGAAGATGTTGATTTTCAATGTATGCTGATGGTATTTAATACCTTTTCATTTCACTGAAATATGTTTATAGTAATGGTATTATTCAAACCAGAGACTATGTCTAAGATAAAATTTGATTGAGTTATGCCCAATCTTTTGATGGCATTACAATACAGAAAGTTATCTATGTGTGTATCTATGTTTATCTATGTATGTGTTTATCTATGTATCTATTTATCTATCTACTTACATTCTTCTGAATCTATAAAGCCACAGAACTTGAAAACTATCTTGACAAACCATATTACAACAAAAGAATTAAAGCAACATATGAAAGTATAGACTAACTTTGTCATGGAAACTTCTTTGCCTTTTTTGCACTAAATCCTCTAACAGTGTTATTTACCACATAGAATAAGACAGCCTTCTTTACAACTTAACTGTTCTTCCAAATATCATACTTAACTTCCTGAGACTTTTGAGAGACGTTCTGTGCCTGTCTCTCCTTTTGGTCCCCAGTTCCAGTGTCAACCAGGTTAAGCTTGGCAACAGTGCTCCACAGGTTAAGTGGCATAGGATTTATTTTGAATTATGCCATCATGTGATATTTGAGGCTAAACATAAATAAGCAATGAGAAATTCAGGTAAGTTAAGTGATGCAAAAATTCAGTAGAGAATTAGGACCCAGAAAGAATGTTTCTTTGCATTTATTTGTTTTGAGAGGATATTTAATTTTCAGAATCTTTTCTGAAAAATGGTAGAAAAGATCAGAGGGTAGAAATTGTTTATATTTGGAAACTTTCAGTGTGCTTCCTTGATCACAGTTGTAATGCCTTTGCAACTTTTGACCAAATTTCTGCTTTTGGTCTCAAAAAGTAGACAGAGAAAGGGCATGATAGAATAAAGAAAAAAATTAACTTTTTTTTTTTTTTTGAGGATTAGTGTTAGCTGTCTGCATGATGTGATTTCAGACTCAAGTATCTGAAATATTGAATACTTTCTCTGCTAACTTCTTGTTGTCTGACGTTTCCCCATTATCTTTATTTTTCTGTGAAGACATACAAGACCTTCTAGAACTAACACCAAAAAAAAAAGATGTCCTTTTCATCATAAGGAATGGGAATGCAAAAGTAGGAAGTCAAGAGATACCTTGAAAACAGGCAAATTTGGCTTTGGAGTACAAAATGAAGCAGGGCAAAGGCTAACAGAGTTTCGCCAAGAGAACACATTGGTCATAGCAAAGACCCTCTTCCAGCAACACAAAAGATGACTCTATGCATGGACATCACCAGATGGTGAATACTAAAATCAGATTGATTATATTCTTTGCAGCCGAAGATGGAGAACCTCTATACAGTCAGCAAAAACAAGACCGGGAGTTGACTATGGCTCAGATTATGAACTGCTCATTGCAAAATTCAGACTTAAATTGAAGAAAGTAGGGAAAACCACTAGACCATTCAGGTATGACCTAAATCAAATCCCTTATGATTTTACAGTGGAAGTGACAAATAGTTTCAAGGGATTAGTTCTGACAGAGTGCCTGAGGAACTATGGACGGAGATTCATAGAACTGTACAGGAGGCAGTGATCAAAACCATCCCCCCAAAAAAGAAATGCAAAAAGGCAAAATGGTTCTTTATAAATAGCTGAGAAGAGAAGTAAAACGCAAAGGAGAAAAGGAAAGATATATCCATTTGAAGGCAGAGTTCCAAGAACAACACAGATAAGAAAGCCTTGCTAAAGGTGAAAAGACAGCCTTCTGAATGGGAGAAAATAATAGCAAATGAAGCAACTGACAAACAACTAATCTCAAAAATATACAAGCAACTTATGCAGCTCAATTCCAGAAAAATAAACGACCCAATCAAAAAATGGGCCAAAGAACTAAATAGACATTTCTCGAAAGAAGACATACGGATGGCTAACAAACACATAAAAAGATGCTCAACATCACTCATTATCAGAGAAATGCAAATCAAAACCACAATGAGGTACCACTTCACACCAGTCAGAATGGCTGCGATCCAAAAATCTGCAAGCAATAAATGCTGGAGAGGGTGTGGAGAAAAGGGAACCCTCCTACACTGTTGGTGGGAATGCAAACTAGTACAGCCACTTTGGAGAACAGTGTGGAGATTCCTTAAAAAATTGCAAATAGAACTACCTTATGACCCAGCAATCCCACTGCTGGGCATACACACCGAGGAAACCAGAATTGAAAGAGACACATGTACCCCAATGTTCATCGCAGCACTGTTTATAATAGCCAGAACATGGAAACAACCTAGATGTCCATCAGCAGATGAATGGATAAGAAAGCTTTGGTACATGTACACAATGGAGTATTACTCAGCCATTAAAAAGAATTCATTTGAATCAGTTCTGATGAGATGGATGAAACTGGAGCCGATTATACAGAGTGAAGTAAGCCAGAAAGAAAAACACCAATACAGTATACTAACACATATATATGGAATTTAGAAAGATGGCAATGACGACCCTGTATGCAAGACAGGAAAAAAGACACAGCTGTGTATAACGGACTTTTGGACTCAGAGGGAGAGGGAGAGGGTGGGATGATTTTGGAGAATGGCATTCTATCATGTATACTATCATGTAAGAATTGAATTGCCAGTCTATGTCTGACGCAGGATACAGCATGCTTGGGGCTGGTGCATGGGGATGACCCACAGAGATGTTATGGGGAGGGAGGTGGGAGGGGGGTTCATGTTTGGGAACACATGTAAGAATTAAAGATTTTAAAATTAAAAAAAAATAAAATAAAAAAATAAATATTAAAAAAAAAGAAAAAAAAAAAAAAGAAAGCCTTGCTAAGTGACCAGTGCAAAGAAATAGAGGAAAACAATAGAATGGGAAAGACTAGAGATCTCTTCAAGAGAATTAGGGATACCAAGGGAACATTTCATGCAAAGATGGGCTCAATAAAGGACAGAATTGGTATGGACCTAACAGAAGCAGAAGATATTAAGAAGAGGTGGCAGGATACATAGAAGAGCTATACAAAACGATCTTCATGACCCAGATAACCACGATAGTGTGATCATTCACCCAAGAGTCAGACATCCTAGAATGCAAAGTCAAGTGGGCCTTAGGAAGCATCACTATGAACGACTCTAGTGGAGGTGATGGAATACCAGCTGAGCTATTTCAAATCCTAAAAGATGACGCTGTGAAAGTGCTGCTCTCAATATGCCAGCAAATTTGGAAAACTCAGCAGTGGCCACAGGACTGGAAAAGGTCAGTTTTCATTCCAATCCCAAAGAAAGGGAATGTCAAAGAATGTTCACCATACATTTGCACTCATCTCACATGCAAGCAAAGTGATGCTCAAAATTCTCAATGTGAGGCTTCAACAGTATGTGAAATATCAACTTCCAGATATTCAAGCTGGATTTAGAGAAAGCAGAGGAACCAGAGATCAAATTGCCAGCATCCGTTGGATCATCAAAAAAAGCAAGAGTTCCAGAGAAACATCTACTTCTGCTTTATTGACTACACCAAAGCCTTTGACCGTGTGGATCCAAACAAACTGTGGAAAATTCTGAAAGAGATGGGAATACCAGACCTCCTGAGAAATCTGTATGCATGTCAAGAAGCAGCAGTTAGAACTGGACATGGAACAATAGACTGGTTCCAAATTGGGAAAGGAGTATGTCAAGGCTGTATGTTGTCACTCTGCTTATTTAACTTCTGCGCAGAGTACATCATGCAAAATGCCAGTCTAGATAAAGCACAAGCTGGAATCCAGGTTGCTGGGAGAAATATCAATAACTTCAGATATGCAGATGACACCACCCTTGTGGCAGAAAACGAAGAACTAAAGAGCCTCTTAATGAAAGTGAAAGAGCAGAGTGCAAAAGTTGATTTAAAACTCAACATTCAAAAAATGAAGATCATGGTATCTTGTCCCATCACTTCATGGCAAATAGATGGAGAAATGGTGGAAACAGTGACTGAAATGAGAAAACGTTATTTTGGAGGGCTCCAAAATCACTGCAGATGGTGACTGCATCCGTGAAATTAAAAGACGCTTGCTCCTTGGAAGAAAAGCTATGACCAACCTAGACAGCATATTAAAAAGCAGAGACATTACTTTGCTGACAAAGTTCTGTCTAGTCAAAGCTATGGTTTTCCAGTAGTCATATATGGATGTGAGAGTTGGACTATAAAGAAATCTGAGCACTGAACGATTGGTGGTTTTGAACTGTGGTTTTGGAGAAGACGCTTGAGAGTCCCTTGGACTGCAAGATCAAAGCAGTCAATCCCAACGGAAATCAGTCCTGAGTATTCTTTGGAAGGACTGATACTGAAGCTGAAACTCCAATACTTTGTCCACCTGTTGTGAAGAACTGACTCATTGGAAAAGACCCCGAGGCTGGGAAAGACTGAAGGGAGGAGAAGGGGACGGCAGATGATGAGATGTTTGGATGGCATCACCGACTTGATGGGCATGAGTTTGAGTAAGCTCCGGGAGCTGATGATGGACAGGGAAGCATGTCGTGCTGCAGTTCATGGGCTGCAAAGAGTTGAACATGACTGAGTGACTGAACTGAACTGATCTTTCTTTTTTAATGATTTAAAACTTTATTCACAGTTAAAGTAAAAATGCCTATATGTCACCCAACTAAATTTTTGGGGCAAATGTGATAAACTTTGCAAGTCCCTGCCCTCAGGTCAAGTTTTGAAGGAGAGATAGTAGAGAGTGGAATAGTGGAAATCATCACTCTTAGGTTCTTCCATTGAAACTTTCTCCTCAGCTATACAAGCAGTATTCCCACCTGATTTACTCCCTTCCCATACCTCCTCTCCCATCCCTTCATCTTTTTTTGCTTTTTTTGAGTATATTCTTCTCGGACTGATTTTTAATTTATAAAGTCCAAGAAAATTTCCAGTATATGTCTCAGTTTTGATGCCTCTTTTTATTTTTTTTTAATTTCCCAAGTGTTATGCCCAAGTCACGAAATCTCCCAATGACCACTGGGAGCCGATATCCGATGCAAAAGCAAGAGAGTTTTTATTACCAAGCTCAAGCTGGGGCTCCCACCGTTACCGACACAGCGGCTATAGGGAGGAGCCCCGGGTTTTGGATTACATTGCTTATATAGGGAGTGTTCATGAAAAAAAGAATTTCTAGGTAGGGGGACGTCTGATTGGTCACTTTCTTTTGAAGGGTTGTGTGTTGGTTTTTGATTGGTCCCTATTACCTAGGTAGAACACAAGTTCCTAAACGTTAAGTCAGGAGATTCTGGTCTGGGTTCTGACTGGCTCATGGGTGGTGGGGTGAGGTCAGGGGATTTCCAAAGGCTCTTTTCCTGGAACCTTACAAAATGGAGTTTTTCTGTAAACAAAATGGAGTAGCTTAGATTTTTCATTCCCCCCTTCTCTAGGATCCAGGACAGACCCAATCATGGGTCTGGGGTCAGCTCTATATTGTCTCCCGCTAAGGGGACCGTTTGTAGCACTGTATATGGGGATCTGAGTACTATGAGCTGCACCGTGTTGATGCGGCTTTTAATGAAGGCCACCAATTTGTTTAGTAAGCATGGCCCGAAGGTGAGTAGCAGTAACAAGATAATCAGGGGCCCCACCAAGGAAGATATGAGAGTTGCGAACCAGGGGGATGACTTGAACCAGGATTCAAACCAATTTTGAATTGGTTTCTCTTTTTCTCTGACTCAGCCCTTCTCTTATCTTGGCCAGGGACTCCCTGACTACCCCCGAGTGATCCACATAAAAACAACATTCTTCGCAGCTCATAGGCCCCCCTGTTGGAGAAAAACCAAATCCAATCCCCTTTTATTCTGCAGTACCACTTCTGCCAGAGAACTCAGTGACTCTTGGAGGTGGCTAATTGAGCTTTCTAGTCTTTCAATATCAAGATCAATGGCTGCTCTTAGGCTAGAATAGTGTTGATTCTGCACTATTAAAGAGGATATCCCAGTTCCTGCCCCGGCTGCCCCCAACCCCAACAAAACTGTAAGGGTTAAGGCTGAGACTGGCTCTCTCTTGGACCAGGGCGAGGCTTTTTCTAGTTTTAGGAGGAGCTTATCATTGGAGTGATAGAACAGTCGGGGGACCAATAGCACCAATACACAAAAATCTTTGGAGTCATTTAGTACCTGCCCGTGAATACAAGGTGCTAAGCCCGTGGAGCATGCCCACCAATTTTCTTGGGGAGGCACCAGGTACTCGGTTGTTTTTATAGAGTCTGTGGAATTGCAGAGGTGCTGATAGGTTTGGGAAACATTTCCTATGCAAAGGCCCTGTCTGGTTACTCGCTGAAGAGTTAATCTGGCGTCTCTTTTTGCTGCCATTGGCAGGTTCTGTGGTCTCTTGTTTGAATGTAATTTCCTGGGACAGTTATGCCCTCATAATAGGGGGGTTTGATGTCATAACATAACCAGCAACCGCTAGTCAGGTCCAGGCGAGTGGAATTTAGGACCCGATAGGTGTTGATCATCATATCAAATGATGGGTCTTGATCATCTTTAATATTAGGTCTCTTAAGGCTAACCCAAGGGGAGTTGTTTGTATTAGTGATGTAGGGCCCGGGAGGCGTTTGGGTAAGCTCTTGAGCGGGGGTGTGGACAGGCTGAATGGGGGCGTGGGTAGGCTCTCGTGGCACTAAGACTGAATTGGGCCCTATGCCCTGATTTGGGCTGATCTGGATGGGTCCTACTTTCAACCTGACGGTAAACAGCAACCCATTATCATATCCTGACTAATATAGCCGGAGGCCCCAGGATTGTCCAGATTCCCAACCGGGGAACTTTTTTCCTTCAGTTGAGAATTTAAGCCTCACCGGATTACAAAGAAAGTTCATACAAGGCCCAGTTATGAGGAACTCCCTTCCATGTCCCCCAGTTGACACAGTGGGCCCCGGAACGTGACCTAAGGTAATCAAGTCACCACAAATAGGGGGCTCCCAATTGACTGTCCCCATTGACTCACATCCCCAAGCAGTGCAGTAAAACTTGTCAGCCCCCCTGCAGTTACTGATAGTCGCCCGGTTCCGTCTCCCTTCAGGGGCACACATAGAAGGGTGTTTCCCATAAGCTTGCCCATTGAATGTAGTGGCTGCATCCAGGTCCTGAGTTAGTTGGGGGCTGAGTATTGCACCTATTAGTGCCAGTCCCACATTTGGGTTTGCTGGGCATCTTTACCTCCCATTAGCCGATGTCCCAAGATCCGGCGGCCAGAAGACAGAGGTCGAATTCCAAGTCTGGCCACCAGGTGTTTTTGGGATGAATGGCCGAGGTGGAGTTAATTACTTCTCCCGTAGTTGCACTTAGAATCATCCAAGTCAGGTTCATTGGTTGATGAGGGTTAGCGGCAGCACTAAGCCGTAGGGATAACAACATTAACAGTACTTTTATCGTCTTTGTAGCTTGAGTTTGAGTGGATTTGTTTTGTCCAGCTTGGTCTTCCATTGGGGAAGGAATTCTTCCCTTAGGGCGAACAGGTCCGCAGGCCGTACGTGGGTGTAGTGAACCCAAGTGGATATGCTGTCAACTTTGAGAGCAGTGGGTGTTGTCAAGACAACTAGGAAGGGCCCTTTCCACCTGGGCTCTAGGGTCTCTTGATGATGGCGGTGCACGTACACCTAGTCTCCTGGTTGGTAGCGGTGGGGTTCAGGTGGTGGGGCTGATTCATATAATGCCTTGAGCTTCTTCCACGTGTCCCTGTGGGAGTATTGTAAGGACCGGAGACAAAAGAGTAATCTTTGATCATCTATTTCTTATAGCACCTCTGTTTTTAGGTTAGGAATTATTGGGGGAGGTATCCCATACATAATTTTGAAGGGGGTAAATCCCAGTTGGTAGGGGGAGTTTTGCACCCAGTATAGGGCAAAGGGGAGGAGAGCCACCCCGTCCCCGCCAGTCTCAGCATCTAGTTTTTTTAATGTTTCTTTGAGTGTCCTGTTTATCCTTTCTACTTGTCCTGAGCTCTGGGGCCTATAAGCACAATGTAACTTCCACCTAGCCCCCAAAGCCCGGGCTACCCCTGGCTTACCTGAGATACGAAGGCTGGCCCATTGTCCGACCCCACCTGTGCAGGAAACCCGAACCGTGGCAAGATGTCTTCAATCAGCTTTTTGGCCACCACCTGTGCTGTTTCTCTCTTGGTGGGGAAAGCTTCTACCCACCCTGAGAAGGTATCTATGAATACCAGTAGATATTTGTATCCATATCTATCCAGTTTTACCTCAGTGAAGTCCACCTCCCAGTATGCTCCTGGCCGACTCCCACGTTCTCTAGGCCTGTGGTTGGCTGGGTGATGGGCAGTGTAAGTGAGTTGGCAGGCCTTGAAGGTTGATAACGATATTTTCTATCGTCGATCTGACGTCTCTCATGGTAATCTTGGCCTGTCTAATCAGGTCCTGCATCTTGCGGGTTCCCAGGTGAGTGGTGTGATGCATCCTCAGTAACACCTGCTTTCCTAGTTCCTCCGGGAGGATCAGGGAGCTGTCCGCTGCCTTCCACCACCTAGCCAGTTGTTGGGTCATAGGTAAACTTTTTATCCAGTCTAAGTCTCTTGGTGAGTAGTTGGGTAAATCTGGCAGAACAGGGCTCCTGGGGTCGGGCAATTGAAGGGTGGCTTCTATCACGGTGCCCTGGGCTGCATCTCGGGCTGCCCTGTCTGCCAAATTGTTTCACCTTTGAGGTCAGGGTGTCTGACTTTTGGTGTCCCGGGCAATGTATTATGGCTAGTTTTTTAGGAAGCCATAATGCTGAGAGGAGGGCTTTTGTTAGGGTGATTAGTTCAGCCCTTTGAGCCGAAGTGCCCGGAGGTAGTGCTTCTGCCCACACGATTTGGATTTCCGTGATTACAGCTGCCCCTGCATACCTGAGCCCATCTCGGACGAAACTGCTTCCATGCGTATACCAGGTAACTTCAGCATCCGCTAGAGGGCGATCTTGCAAGTCCTCTCACGTCCCATGTACCTGGGCTAGTATGTCGCTGCAGTCATGGATTGGGGCTTCCAAATCCAGGTTAGGAAGCAGTGTAGCCGGATTGAGAGCAGTAGGCTGCAGAAAGATGATTCTGGAGGGGTTTAGCAGTAATCCCTGGTAGTGGGTCAGCCGAGTGTTGCTGATCCACCTATCTGGGGGTTGTTTTAGTATGCCCTCAGTGGCATGGGGGGCGGTGATATGCAACTCTTGCCCCAGTGACAGTTTATCTGCATCCTTGACCATTAGGGCCACTGCTGCAATCATGTGGAGGCATGGGGGCCAGCCTGACACCACGGGGTCTAGGTGTTTAGACAAGTTAGCCACCGGCCACTTCCAAGGTCCCAGATGCTGCATCAGTACCCCTTTTGCCACTCCTTGTTTTTCATCTACGTACAGGAGAAAGGGTTTTGTAACGTCAGGCAACCCTAGGGTGGGGGCTGACAGCAGGGCCATTTTAATAGTCTTGAAAGCGGTCTCCATCTGCTCCGTCCAGCTGAAAGGGGTGGTACTTTTTGTGGCTTCATATAAGGGTTTAGCCAGTTCCACATAATTTGGGATCCAAAGACAGCAGAAACCAGCAGACCCCCAAAATTCTCTCACTCTTCGAGGTGAATCTGGGGTAGGGATTTTGAGTACCGTCTCCTTTCGTGCCTCTGACAGCCATCTCTGTCCTTCCTTTAATACATACCCTAAGTAGGTGACCTCTGGTTGGCATAGCTGAGCCTTTTTGGCTGAGGCTTGGTACCCTAATTTTCCAAGGGTCTGCAGTAGTTCTCGGGTGCCCATAAGGCAAGTCTGTTGGTCCTTTGCTGAAATTAAGAGGTCATCTACATATTGTAACAAGGTTAGTTGGGGGTGTTGTTGTCGGCCCCTGGCTTGAGATCTATATATATAGGAGGGCAGTGTCCGGCCAAACCAGTTCCCCCTGTCTCAGCTCACACATCAGGGAATTTGTCTAGCCATTTTTGAATGTCCGCTTGGGGGAGTATCGGTTTTTGGTGCAACCGATATTCATCTTCTAATTGCATTGTCATTACTTGAATCGGTCTGCCCAACTGGTCAAGTATTTTAGTTTCCCCCGGGAGGAAGTGAATCTGGGCCCCCATTTTGGTCAACAGGTCTCTTCCCAACAGTGGGAAGGGGCATTCCGGAATGACCATGAAAGAGTGGGATACCCAGCCCGCACCCAAGTCCACTGATCTTCAGGTAGTCAATTGGTATTGTTTCATTCCAGTAGCCCCCTGCACTCAAGAGGTCTTTCCGGCCAGTTTTCCCTGGGGCTCTAGCAAAACCAAATATTGAACCCCCATATCGACAAGGAAGTCAATTGGGGTCCCCTCCACTCTTAGGGTTACCCTGGGTTTGGGGAGGGGCGCCAAACCCATCCTCCCTAATCGCTCAGTTCTTTGACGGCCAGGATGGGGGGTCTTTCGTGGTCGCTTCTTTTTCTTAGGGCATTCCTTGGCCCAATGTCCTTCCTATTTACAATAGGCACATTGGTTCTTTCCTAATGCTGGTCGTGTACGGGGACGGCTCTTACCTTCAGCAGCCAGGCAGCGCAACTGGCGCTCCCTCTCTCCCGAGTCAGGAACTGTTGCAGCCAGCAGGATGCATGTCATGTTACGGGTTTGGCGATCTGCCGCTTTGGCTTGTTTTTTTCTGTGGGGTTTCTTGGGTGTTGTAGACTCTTTCTGCTACTGTTATTAAATCCTGGATACTCTTTTCACCCAGGCTTTCTAGTTTTTGTAACTTCTTCCTAATGTTGGGGGCCGCCTGGTTGACAAAATGCATTATCAAAGCAGCCTGAGTGCCTTCTGCTTCTGGATCCTTGGGGGTGTATTGTCTAAAGGCCTCCATCAGCCTTTCCAGGAAGGCAGCTGGACTCTCGGTGGGGCCCTGCTGAACATCTCCCACTCTAGCTAGGTTAGTAGGTTTCCGTACAGCTGCCTTAAGCCCCCCGAAAAGAGTCTGGTGGTAGACCTGGAGCCTCTCCTTACCTTGTGCCATATTGTAATCCCAGTCAGGTTGTGATAGAGGAAAAGAGGTGTTAATTTCATCTATATTAGTGGTAGGTTCTCCATTTGCGGCTGGGACCCTTTTACAGGCCTCATTCTGTATTCTCTCTCTCTCTTCTGTGGTGAAGAGAATCTGGAGCAGCTGTTGGCAGTCGTCCCAGGTGGGCTGGTGAGTAAAAAGCACAGTCTCTAGAAGGTTAGTTAGATCTCTAGGCTTGTCTGAGAACTTAGCATTCTGGGATCTCCAGTTATATAGGTCACTAGTAGAGAAGGGCCAATGTTGATGAGGTTGGTTTCCTTTCTCATCGGGGGTAGGGCCCGCCACTTGTAAGGGAAGGGCAACGGTTGAGTCTGCTGGCCCCTCCGGGGACATGGCTTGCCTGTGGTGAGTATTTTGTGTGGGCCCCCCTTCCTGTGTTTCGGCCCTGGGTGGAGGGATGGTGGGGGCCTGCGGTGGTTTGGGGGGGTTGGTAAGGGGGAGGGAAGAGGAGTTCTTCCTCTGTTCCCCCCTGCAAGATGGGGTATAGCTGCGCCGTTGGTTCAGGCTCCTTGGGATTCGTCAGGTTCTTTCCTACATGTGTCACTAACACCTGAGCGATAGAAAATCCCTGTTGAGGCAAAAAAGGTTTTACCCAAGGAGGGGGGCGCAATATGATATTTTCCCATACTATGATATAGAGACCTTGGTCAGGGTGTCCGATTCGCGGTCAGAAGATGATATCCTGGACTCGGTGTACAGTTCGCAAGTCAAAGGTGCCTTCTGAGGGCCAGCCTACATGGAAGGTCAGCCATTCTGCGCTGCAAAAAGTGATTAATTTATTCCTTTTAATTTCTACACTGAGGTCATGAACGCGCATCTTGACCTCCTTAAAATGGTCAGTGATCAGAGATAGAGGAGTAGGGCTAGATTGACGTTGCCCCATCGTTCCTGGATCAGTCAGATGTTGGTAAATTAACACAGACAATACAACAAAACGGACAGCCACACAGAGAGACAGGAGAAATAGACCGCCGGGAGTCTGGAGGCAAGACTGAAAGTAAGACAACGGCTTCCGGCTGTTCAGCGGGAGCAACATGCTATCATCTACAGAGAACAGGGGCACTCTGTCCCCTCCGAGGGGGTCAGGGACGTCTCCCAACGACCCACACCGGTGACCCGTCGGCACGTCCGCCTGAGTCATATACTGGTCTCAGATAATAGGCCCTGTCAGAAACGAAAAGAAAGAAAAAAAAGCTTATCGGCTGTAGATGACTCTCCGGATCGGTCTTCCCATGGAGCCGGTGGGAGATCCCGGTCGAGCTCCCAAATGTTATGGCCAAGTCGCGAAATCTCCCAATACCACCAGGGAGCTGATATCTGATGCAAAAAGCAAGAGAGTTTTTATTACCAAGCTCGAGCTGGGGCTCCCACCTTTACTGATGCAGTGGCTATAGGGAGGAGCCCCGGGTTTTGGGTTACATTGCTTACATAGGGAGTGTTCATGAAAAAAAGAATTTCTAGGTAGGGGGACGTCTGATTGGTCACTTTCTTTTGAAGGGTTGTGTGTTGGTTTTTGATTGGTCCCTATTACCTAGGTAGACCACAAGTTCCTGAACGTTAAAGTCAGGAGATTCTGGTCTGGGTTCCGACTGGCTCATGGGTGGTGGGGTGAGGTCAGGGGATTTCCAAAGGCTTTTTTCCCGGAACCTTACAAAATGGAGTTTTTCTGTAAACAAAATGGAGGAGCTTAGATTCTTTACCAAGCACTGTATACTTCTTTAATCTACAAATTCATTTTTTTTCCTCTTGCATCTCATGGACATTTTCTTCAATATATAAATGAACCTTTTCTCTTTCTTCCATTTGTAGGACAGAATACAAGATTTCCATGAAATAAAGTACAGTTTATTTTCCTTTCCTGGATCAGTATTATTTGTCTGATATATCTATTAACTCTCTTCTAAGAGATTTGCAATCGCTTTGTCTTTGTTCTCTCTGCTCATTTGGCCTTTATTTCAGTATTTGGCCACATATATTCTGTTTGTGCTGTTTCACATGTATTTATTATTTTTCTGATAGTGATGTTTTGATCTCCACTTTGTCTTTTTTGCTTTTCAGTTTCATCCTTCACTTTATTCTGTTGTTTTATCCTTTTGAAAGGTTGTTGTGGAACCACACAAAGATGCCACGATTCTTGGCCTCCAGAGGAGAAGAATTCAATCCCGGGCCAGAGATGAGGCTTGAATGCTCAGAGCTTTTGTGTAATAAAGTTTTATTAAAGTATAAAGGAGATAGAGAAAGCTTCTGACATAGACATCAGAAGGGGGTAGAAAGAGTACTCCCTTGCTAGTGTTGGCAGTGGAGTTACATACTCTCCAATGAATCCAAAGAATGTTTGGAGGTTTTAAAGACCTCACCAGACCTACTCCCATAACTTACATTTTAAAATAGCAGGATTAGCCAGAGGTTTAATCCAGAGACTGTCCTCAGGCAGGATATATTATTGTTATATAATCCTAAGGAATGTAGAGAGAAAAAGTTTGTCCTTTCTTCCTCCTTGAGAATTCCAGACCCCTCTCTCCTTGGGGACCCCTAGACTTATCAACCTGCCTAGGAAATGACTCTCTGACTTTCATCTTGGATGTCTTGTTTTATTGATTTCATGTTGTCTGTGATTTCTTCTAAAGAGCAAATGATTCATTGTGGAGATTTTCCCCCCTGTTTTTGTGGTACTGTTTAAGTCCATAATTGATTCTTTTTTGTTCTTTGTTTCTGTGTGTTTTTTTTTTTTTAATTTCATTGAACCTGTCGTCGTCCTTATTTTGTTTGAAATTTAAATTAAGAAAATATTTACATGTTTCTTGTAATCAGAAAAAACTATAGAGGTATATAAAGACTTTTGCTACACTCCTCCCAACCCCACCCCCTTAGGTTATTATTGCTAATGATCTTGTGTGTATACGTTCCTATTTTTTCTGTTACTAATATATATATATATATATATACACACACACACACATATATGCCTCTACATTTGATTTTATTTTTCTTTAAAAATAAGGTGTAATTTCACATATGTTTTTGAAATTTGTTTTTTAAAAATTTGCTTTTTCAAAATTTGATATCACTATTGAGGATTTTTTTTGGTTACTGTAAACAATACTGCAGTAGATACTTATATTAATGCTTTTATATTGAATTGATTTCATTCAATAAAATGCTTTTATTGAATTGAGTTCAAAAGGGGAATTACAGGTCAGAGGACATGTGCATTTCGATTACTTTGCTGAATGCTCATAACAGTTCAGGCTTGGATCAGCATTGCATTGAGTGAATATTTACCCATTTGCTAATTGGAAAATGATACTTCATTTGCACTTCTTAGGCTATAAATGAAAAGGAGCAACTTTTCAAGTGTTTTTTGGCATTTCCTTTTCCATGAATTGCTTACTATATTTTGCTTTTTTTTTTTTTGTATTGAATTACTTGTAATTTACATGTAAAATCATGTTTTGTGTATAAATTCTTTATCCCAATTGTTGCACATATTTTTTCCCTGGTCTCTTATATGTTTGGACTTTAAGTAGTGCTTCATCTTAATGAATTTTAAAAGCATAATAATTAGAAATTCTAGAGGAAAATTAACAAAATAAATTGCTGTATAGGAGACAACATACATTCATGGCGCAGTATTTCGTTCTGCAGAGAACAAGACCCATGAAGTTATAATATTGCAAACAAATATGAAGTTAAATGACTCCCTTCTAGAGTTTCCTCTTTTGTGTTTATCTTGGACTAATTTTCTTGAGTGGATTTATTTCACCCTGTGGAACCCTTGTCTTTTTATTTCTGATCCTACTGTTCCTGATGCTGTTTGATTTTTGCTCCTCATTTTGCTGGACGTTATCCTTTCTTAACTTCATCAGAAAGGTATGTGGAATGTAAAGTTTAAATGTCCTTGTGTGCTTGAAAGTAAAACTGCATTTTACCTACATTGTTAATAATTTAAGCTGGTGAGAGAATGTTAGGTTGAAACTGATTTTGCATCTCCATTGTCTGATAACACCTAGTGATGCTTATTAAAAGTTTAGTGCAAGTATAATTCTGGTTTCTTTGTAGACACCTTTTCCCCCTCTGTTTAATGCCTTATGGATGCACATATACTGTTTACCCTGTTCTTAAATTTACCATGATGTGTGAAACTTAAAAAAATTTAACTTTCTAATAATTCACTAAATTCTTAAAGTTTTAAGATTTATATCATCTTTTAGCTTTTGCAATATTTCTTGCATGGATTAAACAATTATTTACTGCCTGTTATGGACTGAATTGTGTCTCCCCCTCACATTCATGTGTTGAAGCCCTAATCCCCAGTGTGAGGATAGAGCCTTTAAGGAGATAATTTAGGTTAAGTGAGGTCATGAAGGTGGGATCCTAATCTGATAAGTCTGGTATTGTGATAAGAAGAGAGAGAAATACCAGAGATCTCTCCATTTGCCATTTGAGGGTTCAGCAAGAAGGCAGCTGTCTGTAAGCGAGGAAGAGACATATTGAAAGGAAGAAATTGAGGGCCTTCCTCAGATACTATGCTGTTGGTCAATAAAAATACAGCATTTGGATTTTGTGTTTATATAATTTAATTCTTTTTCAGCATATAATGTTTGTTTTGGGGGTTTGAAAATATCATAAAACTGATATTGCAATATATTAATAGGTTTGAGAGGTCTCAGCCTATCAGTGATGCTTGAAACAACAGGGTTAATTTTTGTCCACATCAAGGGATGACTTAATAGAAAGCCTAACATAGTTCTGGATACATGAACAGGGCTCATGTGATGTAAGGCTTTTTTCTAAGGAGAGCAGAAGGGGAGCTCGTTTTAATTCTAGAACCCAAAAGCCAGAATGCTAAGGGCCTTACTCTGAGCTCAACACTTTTATTAGCTGGGCTAGTTCTTTGGCAAGTAGTTCATTCTAGTATAGTATTATTACTAGCAAAAACCTTTTACATTTTCTCTGGAGTGTACATGTTTGGCTGTTGGCACCCTGTGTGCAATAGCTAGAAGGGTGTATGGATTAAAAATTTCATATAAGACCTTTAAGCCATCTCCTCCTGCTCAGTTTCTTACTGTCAGGCTCTGTGAGACCATGCAATGGGCCGATCACTCTGAAATCCTGATGAGCAGGTGGCCGCTCTCCGCAGCTGGGGGACACTTCTGCCTCCTTTACTATGTACTGTCTTTATTATGGAATGTTTTAGATAGACCCTGTTCACTGTTGGCTTCCACCATTTCTCTTTGTTGTTGATGGACTGTAACTTTGTTATGCTCTTATTGTTATTTTCACAAGACCTCTGAGGGAGAAATGCAGGTATGTCTGCCATTCTGAAATGGAAAATTCTAATTTTTATGTAGATAAATATGTTTGTCCTCTACAGAGTTGACCCTTCAACTTTTTTAAACACACTCTATTTATCTATCTTTATTACTCTTGAGAGTCCCTTGGACTGCAAGGAGATCCAACCAGTCCATTCTGAAGGAGATGAGCCCTGGGGATTTCTTTGGAAGGAATGATGCTAAGCTGAAGCTCCAGTACTTTGGCTACCTCATGCAAAGAGTTGACTCATTGGAAAAGACTCTGTCTGATACTGGGAGGGATTGGGGGCAGGAGGAGAAGGGGACGAGAGAGGATGAGATGGCTGGATGACATCACGGACTCGATGGACGCGAGTCTGAGGGAACTCTGGGAGTTGGTGATGGACAGGGAGGCCTGGTGTGCTGTGTGATTCATGGGGTCGCAAAAAATCAGACACGACTGAACAACTGAACTGAACTGATTACTGGTAGTATTTTTGCATATTTTCCATCTCACTTTATATAACTGTATTAGCATTTAATTGGTATTTATAGGACTTCTATGTAATATGTTTCAATTCTTAGACTCTCCTCATCTTCCCTGAGACATGCTAGTCTTACTTTCTTAAATGATGGCTTTTGTTTTTTGTTCCTCTGTTTGTTTGTTTGTTTGTTTTTTTGCAAAATAAAAATTTTGTGTCCCTGCAAAGTTTTACTTCATTTAGACGTTAGGATCACCAAGTATAAAGTTCTGAAAGTAGAGTTCATTTTTTATCCATCCCTGCATTTCTGAAGGACCTGTGTAGAGATTCAAGAAGCCTTGATGAAATGAGTAGCTGCAAGGAAACATTTCTCTCACTCACTTCTATTAACTTGTTTACTCATTCATTCAGCAAACATTTATTGATGAGCCACTGTGTTCCAACCATTGAGCACTACTACACACTGGGGATCCAGAGCCAAACAAGGCTGCTGTGCCTTCTAGAAATTCAGAATTGTAGCACTTATCATTTATCTTGCTCTGTGCTCTGTGAAATCTGTGAAAGTCTTTTGTCCCTAATAGAAAGGTGGTTGAGGGTGAAAGCTATTTCATATATTTCTTTGGAGCTCATTTCCTTTCCACTCCAGAAAAATACCTGGGTGGGTCCACGGTCCCCTCAGGTCTGTGTTCTGGTGTCATCAAGAACTTTGAGATGCTCTCTGTGAGTGGGCATGTTCTTCCCATGGCTCTTTCTTAAAACCACATTTATTGCTCTTATTTATATGCTTCTTCAACACTTTAAATATAGTAAGTATACAAAAACTTTAACCGTGTAAATATCATGGTAGGGATGGTAGAAGTTGTATTAGGTACTGTCTGGAACAGGAAATTTGTTTTCACTTGAGCAGTGTCAAGACAGAGTAAGACTAGTACACATTTCAAGGAGATGGTATCCAGGGATGGCAGGAATGAAGATTTGGGTTTGGGGAGTGATGAGTCGGAATTTTTGAGTAGCTCTTTCCGTTTCCTTAAGTCAAAGCACAGAAGACTAAGACAAGAACACACAGAGGAGGTGGCAAAAAGCACCTAGCTTCTATTACCAGTTGAGTTGTCTTTGTTGGAGTTTTGCTGCATGCTAGATTTTTTTTTTCTTAGTAGGATTCATAGAAAATCTATTTATTAGCTCACTATTTTTTAATCTTTTTCTCCTGAGCATTTGAGTATGTCATTATATTTTTAATTTATATATATATTTTTCTTAATTAAAAAAATATGTAGCAGTAAGTGTGGAAACAGGACTTGAAATAATTGTTGTATGGATTACTTTACTGTAGTATATATGCCAGTTATATATAAATATATACAATAAGTTACAACATAGTATAGCATAGCACAGCAAAATGTACAAAATCCTTTCTACCTATTAGTTTAAGTGGAGCTCAAATTTAATTCTGCTACAAAGTCTTTCTTGAACAAGTATCTAGAAGTCATCTTGCCCACTTATCTAGAATATGTATTTAGCACTTAGCTAGCATTACAAGGAAGTTTATTATATATGTTTAAATATTAGGAGTAATATAAGTAATATTAGGTAGCTTGTAGTATGTATTCATTATATGCTAGGCACAGTGGTAGCCAAACCCAGGTAAAAACTCCCAATAAGTAAGAATAATGTATTTGAGGTCATCATACCTCCATATCATGATGTCTGCATAAAAATAACATTGAATAAAATAATCTAATTATTGATTGATTTTGTAGATAATTTTTTCCCGTCTTTAAATCAAGAACTTTAGAAATATTATCACATCATTGGTTTTCTATAGTATTTGAAATTGCCTATAACATTGGATTTCATTTATTAGATATTCAGAACTTCAGTATGATCAGGATTTATATACCTTTGTAATAGAATAATAGTGATAACATCTATTGATTGCTTATTATGTTTCAGACTCTATTGTAATCATTTTAAAAGATTAGGTCTATTGAGTCTTTGTAATAACTACCCTTATTATCCCCAATTACAGAGGAAGAAATTGAAGGCTTTCCCCAAATGCTATGCTGCCTGTCAATAAAAATATAGCATTTGGGTTTTGTGTTTATGTAATTGAATTCTTTTTCAGTATTTATTGTTTTTTTCAATCATATGACTTAAAGAAGACTATATTATAAGAAACTATAGGACAAAATGGAGAAAGAGATGGCAACCCACTCCCGTATTCTTGCTTGGGAAATCCCATGGACAGAGAAGCCTGGTGGGCTACAGTCCTGTGGGGATCACAAAGAGTGGGACATGACTTAATGACTAAACAACAACAACTTAGGAAAAATATGTTCAGTTCAGTTCAGTTGCTCAGTCGTGTCCCACTCTTTGTGACCCCGTGAATCCCAGCATGCCAGGCCTCTCTGTCCATCACCAACTCCCAGAGTTCACTCAGATTCATGTCCTTCGAGTCCGTGATGCCATCCAGCCATCTCATCCTCTGTCATCCCCTTCTCCTCCTGCCCCCAATCCCTCCCAGCATCAGGGTCTTTTCCAATGAGTCAATTCTTCGCATGAGGTGGTCAAAGTACTGGAGTTTCAGCTTTAACATCATTCCCTCCAAAGAAATACCAGGGCTGATCTCCTTCAGAATGGACTGGTTGGATCTTCTTGCAGTCCAAGGGACTCTCAAGAATCTTCTCCAGCACCACAGTTCAAAACCATCAATTCTTCGGCGCTCAGCCTTCTTCACAGTCCAACTCTCACATCCATACATGACTACTGGAAAAACCATAGCCTTGACTAGACAGACCTTAGTTGGCAAAGTAATGTCTCTGCTTTTGAAGATGCTATCTGGGTTGATCATAACTTTTCTTGCAAGGAGTAAGCGTCTTTTAATTTCATGGCTGCAGTCACCATCTGCAGTGATTTTGGAGCCCCAAAAAATAAAGTCTAACACTGTTTCCATTGTTTCCCCATCTATTTCCCATGAAGTGATGGGACCAGATGCCATGATCTTCGTTTTCTGAATGTTGAGCTTTAAGCCAACTTTTTCACTCTCCTCTTTCACTTTCATCAAGAGGCTCTTTACTTCCGCCTCACTTTCTGCCATAAGGGTGGTGTCATCTGCATATCTGAGGTTACTGATATTTCTCCCGGCAATCTTGATTCCAGCTTGTGTTTCTTCCAGTCCAGCGTTTCTCATGATGCACTGTGCATAGAAGTTAAATAAGCAGGGGGACAATATACAGCCTTGACATACTCCTTTTCGTATTTGGAACCAGTCTGTTGTTCCATGTCCAGTTCCAACTGTTGCTTCCTGACCTGCATACAGATTTCTCAAGAGGCAGGTCAGGTGGTCTGGTATTCCCATCTCTTTCAGAATTTTCCACAGTTTATTGTGATCCACACAGTCAAAGGCTTTGGCATAGTCAATAAAGCAGAAATAGATGGTTTTTCTGGAACTCTCTTGCTTTTTCCATGATCCAGCGGATGTTGGCAATTTGATCTCTGGTTCCTCTGCCTTTTCTAAAACCAGCTTGAACATCAGGGAGTTCACGGTTCACATATTGCTGAAGCCGGGCCTAGAGAATTTTGAGCATTACTTTACTAGCGTGTGAGATGAGTGCAATTGTGCGGTAGTTTGAGCATTCTTTTTCCTTTCTTTGGGATTGGAATGAAAATTGACCTTTTCCAGTCTTGTGGCCACTGCTGAGTTTTCCAAATTTGCTGGCATATTGAGTGCAGCACTTTCACAGCATCATCTTTCAGGATTTGAAACAGCTCAACTGGAATTCCATCACCTCCACTAGCTTTGTTCGTAGTGATGCTTTCTAAGGCCCACTTGATGGCACATTCCAGGATGTCTGGCTCTAGATGAGTGATCGATCACACCATCATGATTATCCGGGTCGTGAAGATATTTTTTTGTACAAGTTCTTCTGTGTATTCTTGCCACCTCTTCTTAATATCTTCTGCTTCTGTTAGGTCCATACCATTTCTGTCCTTTATCAAGCCCATCTTTGCATGAAATATTCCCTTGGTATCTCTAATTTTCTTGAAGAGATCTCTAGTCTTTCCCATTCTGTTCTTTTCCTCTGTTTCTTTGCACTGATCGCTGAAGAAGGCTTTCTTATCTCTCCTTGCTATTCTTTGGAACTCTGCATTCAGATGCTTATATCTTTTCTTTTATCCTTTGCTTTTCACTTCTCTTCTCTTTACAGCTATCTGTAAGGCCTCCCCAGACAGCCATTTTGCTTTTTTTGCATTTCTTTTCCGTGGGGATGGTCTTGATCCCTGTCTCCTCTACAATGTCATGAACCTCATTCCATAGTTCATCAGACACTCTATCTATCAGATCTAGGCCCTTGAATCTAGTTCTCACTTCCACTGTATAATCATAAGGGATTTGATATAGGTCGTACCTCAATGGTCTAGCGGTTTTCCCTACTTTCTTCAATTTAAGTCTGAATTTGGTAATAAGGAGTTCATGATCTGAGCCACAGTCAGCTCCTGGTCTTGTTCTTGTTGACTGTATAGAGCTTCTCCATCTTTGGCTGCAAAGAATATAATCAATCTGATTTTGGTGTTGACCATCTGGTGATGTCCATGTGTAGAGTCTTCTCTTGTGCTCTTGGAAGAGAGTGTTTGCTATGACCAGTGCATTTTCTTGGCAAAACTCTATTAGTCTTTGCCTTGCTTCATTCTGCCTTCCAAGGCCAAATTTGCGTGTTACTCCAGGTGTTTCTTGACTTCCTACTTTTGCATTTCAGTCCCCTATAATGAAAAAGACATCTTTTTTAGGTGTTAGTTCTAAAAGGTCTTGTAGTTCTTCATAGAACCGTTCAACTTCAGCTTCTTCAGCGTTACTTATTGGGGCATAGACTTGGATTACCGTGATATTGAATGGTTTGCCTTGGAGACAAACAGAGATCATTCTGTCGTTTTTGAGACTGCATCCAAGTACTGCATTTCGGACTCCTGTTGACCCTGATGGCTACTCCATTTCTTCTGAGGGATTCCTGCCTGCAGTAGTAGATATAATTAAATTCACCCATTCCAGTCCATTTTAGTTCGCTGATTCCAAGAATGTTGACATTCACTGTTGCCATCTCTTGTTTGACCACTTCCAATTTGCCTTGATTCATGGACCTGACATTCCAGGTTCCTATGCTATATTCTTTATAGCATTGGACCTTGCTTCTATTACCAGTCACATCCACAGCTGGGTATTGTTTTTGCTTTGGCTCCATCCCTTCATTCTTTCTAGAGTTATTTCTCAGAAGATATATTCTCCATAGTATCTGACCTTTTTTTAGGGACCACCATTGGTTAAAAATCTGTATCAGTATAACCACTAATGGGATGGCTACTTTGGAAGAAAAGAAGGCTGTTGAGATAAGGTTACAGAGATACATGCAGTTGATTTGCTGCTTCGTTCAAACTTAAGTGACAACAGCAAAAACAAGGAAACAAACAAAACTGATGATGGAAGAACCACAAAATAATGTAAATGTTAGTGTGGTAAATTTTATAAAAATAAAATAACTGTTAAATCTGTTAAAGCTTATTCACAGATGATATAACCTTTTCTGTGTTAAGTGCCAGTAGGGATTTGTTGATCTAGAAAATTAACATGTGGTTCTACTTATTGGAGCCCTCTTCCTCCTTAAATTATTTCTTCCTCAGTTTTGCAGGATAATTGGGCATAGGGATGTCATGATAGCTAGGAATTTAAAGAGTTCATTTGAATAAACTGAGATCTCTAAGCATAGCTATGTTACTTCTCAGCTTCAAGATAATTTATTAGTTAACCATCACAGCATCCTAGAGAGTTGGTATCAAAATATGCTTTTCACTTTACAGGTTGCTTTAGGCAAAGACCAGATAAGCGCCTTATCTGAGCTTGCTGGCAAGCCAGGGGCAAAGCAGGAATTAGAATGTCACACTCTGGATGCTTTATCTTGGGTTTAGTTGAGGCATTCTCACTACTTCCCGTGCAGACACCATGGCAAGTTGGGGAAGCGAAGGTGAGGGGGGGAAGCAGTGCTACCTGGGTCTGCCTGAGGCTGTCATTGTGAATTTCTGTGTTTCTACTGGGAGTTAAGAACTCAGGAGTCACTAAACTAACCTCCAGATAATAACATCAACAATCCATTTTTTCAAGTTCATCTATTTCTTTGAACTGACAGCCTCATCTCCCTAGTTTACTGCCAAAGGCTAATACTATGCTGAGCTTTACCATGAAAATCTTTTTCACTCTAGAAAACAGCTGACAGGAAATAACATGACATTTTTCTCTTCAATTAAACCTATAGCTCTGTTTACTCCAGAAAAGTGCAATGCTTACTAAATAAAGATTTGGGATCCTACATATGTTCTTTAAAAACCAACCTGTATTAAGTATATAAAAGTATCATCAGCTAAATGAAATTTAGCAAAATTGAAAAGGCAGAGTGATAGGATAAATGGAAAAGCTGGAGACAAACTTATGGTTCCAAAATATTTATGGCTTCATACTGAAAACAAAAAGTACCCCAGAATAGGTCTGCATATTGAAAACATGCTTAGATTTTGGAGTTTCACAGTTTTTAAACAAAGTTATTAAAACATAACTTGCCCAGTATTTTCTTGTCCTAGGCAAAATCACAAATTTGATTTATGAAGATAGTTGTGATAAAACAGATTAGACCATAGTCATTTTACTTAATAAGTGATATGATTTTAATTCTTATCTAAACTCCAAACATTACTGAAAGTGATAGAAAGAAGCCTCCAAAGCCACAAGGAAGACACTAGAACTAAACTGCTCCAAATTTACCCAAAAGTAAGATGGGGAGAGGTGATTAAAAATAGGATTTATTTTTCATTTATTAGAGAAAATGTAGAAAAAAATTGAAGAAAAAATCTGCAAATCTTAAACCAGAGTAACAATTTTGTTCTGTTTTCAATATTTTCTAACCAATTGCACATATTATTGAAATAATTACTATCATTCTGTACATGCACTTTGTAATTGTTACTTCATTTCTCAATATATTTCAGTGGTTGCTCAAATTTTTCACTGTTTTTGAATACGTGGTTTAAAAGTAAAATATCTTTGTCATTTGTGGTACAAAAATTCTTTTAACCAGTTTTGCAAATCTAGTCGTTTGGATGTTTCTAATTTTTATGTATTATAAATAATAGCTACAAGCTTTCAAAGCCTTGCAGACTTAAGCCTTTCTTTTAAAGGAAGATATTGCACTATTATGTTAAATTATATAATTATGCTGTAATATATAGTCCTATTATAACTCAGCTTTATTAAGTTTTTCTTCAGATGATTTCTTCTTTAAGAACAGAAGTGATTGTAGCTGACACATCATTTTTCCATTAATTGCATCTGCCTTTTCTTCTCTCATGATTTTAATCTCTGATAGTTTCTTACATATTGGAGACAGCTGCTTTGTTCCACACACTAGTGTTCAGTTTTCACCAGGGTTGTCTTTGTTCTTCAGTGAATCCCATCTTGAGTGATTCTAATCTCATGAATATATTACTTTGGCCATTTTACTTTTAATTTAGATCCTTTTTATTTTAACTCACCTCCTAGCCAAATTCCTTTTTCTTATCAGTACGTTATCTTACCCTCTCATCTCTCAGCTCTTATTTCAAAAGTCTATGCTTTGAATTCTACTATGAACAGAAGACAGTTTTCTAAAGTCACATTTTCTGAAGTATCCTTTAAAGGATTCCATTTTAAAGCTATGATTTTTAAGTTCAAGAAAAATTTTCTGGTCCTCACACCTTTGCAATTATTATTCTTTCTTTGAAGAGGAAGTTAATTCAGCCTACTCATCACCTCTAAACTGGGATATTGCTTTAGTTAAAATTGCTTTAGGCTAAGGTAAGAGAAAGCATCACAGTGTCTTAACCAGATCAGTTCAGTTCAGTTCAGTCGCTCAGTCGTGTCCGACTCTTTGCGACCCCATGAATTGCAGCACGCCAGGCTTCCCTGTCCATCACCATCTCCTGGAGTTCACTCAGACTCATGTCCATCGAATCAATGATGCCATCCAGCCATCCCATCCTCGGTCGTCCCCTTCTCCTCCTGCCCCAATCCCTCTCAGCATCAGGGTCTTTTCCAATGAGTCAACTCTTTGCATGAGGTGGCCAAAGTACTGGAGTTTCAGCTTCAGCATCATTCCCTCCAAAGAAATCCCAGGGCTGATCTCCTTCATAATGGACTGGTTGGATCTCCTTGCAGTCCAAGGGACTTTCAAGAATCTTCTCCAACACCACAATTCAAAAGCATCAATTCTTCGGTGCTTAGCCTTCTTCACAGTCCGACTCTCACATCCAAACATAACCACAGGAAAAACCATAGCCTTGACTAGATGGACCTTAGTTGGCAAAGGAATGTCCCTGCTTTTGAATATGCTATCTAGGTTGGTCAAAACTTTTCTTCCAAGGAGTAAGCGTCTTTTAGTTTCATGGCTGCAGTCACCATCTGTGGTGATTTTGGAGCCCCCCAAAATTAAGTCTGACACTGTTTCCACTGTTTCCCCATCTATTTCCCATGAAGTGATGGGACCAGATGCCATGATCTTCGTTTTCTGAATGTTGAGCTTTAAGCCAACTTTTTCACTTTCCTCTTTCACTTTCATCAAGAGGCTTTTTAGCTCCTCTTCACTTTCTGCCATAAGGGTGGTGTCATCTGCATATCTGAGGTTATTGATATTTCTCTTGGCAATCTTGATTCCAGCTTGTGTTTCTTCCAGTCCAGCATTTCTCATGATGTACTCTGTATATAAGTTAAATAAGCAGAGTGATAATATACAGCCTTGATGTACACCTTTTCCTATTTGAAACCAGTCTGTTGTTCCATGTCCAGTTCTAACTGTTGCTTCCTGACCTGCATACAGATTTCTCAAGAGGCAGGTCAGGTGGTCTGGTATTCCCATCTCTTTCAGAATTTCCCACAGTTTATTGTGATCCACACAGTCAAAGGCTTTGGCATAGTCAATAAAGCAGAAATAGATGTTTTTCTGGAACTCTCTTGCTTTTTCCATGATCCAGCGGATGTTGACAATTTGATCTCTGGTTCCTCTGCCATTTCTAAAACCAGCTTGAACATCAGGAAGTTCACGGTTCACGTATTAACCAGATAGAGCTTTTTATTCTCAGGTGATCAGAAATCTAGAGGTAAGCAGTCTAGAGCCAACAAAGCTGGTCAAAGAAGTAACTGACGACCTAGGCTGGTTCTGGTTTCTCAGCCTTCAACCTTAGGGTGACTTTTATTGTTATGGTCACAAAGTGGCTATACCAATTCTAGACATCGTTTTTCTCTCTCTCTAATAGATAGATGTCTGTATGTACATGTATATAAATGTATGTATCTATATAATTCAGTTCAATTCAGCCACTAAGTCATGTCTGACTCTGTGACCCTGTGGACTGCATCACCCTAGGCTTCCCTGTCCATCACCAACTCTTGGAGCTTACTCAAACTCATGTCCATTAAGTTGGGGATGCCATCCAATCATCTCATCCTCTGTCACCCCCTTCTCCTCCTGCCTTCAGTCTTTCCCAGCATCAGGGTCTTTTCAAATGAGTCAGTTCTTCTCATCAGGTGGCCAAAGTACTGGAATTTCAGCTTCAGCATCAGTCCTTCCAATGAATATTCAGGATTGATTTCCTTTAGGATTTACTGGTTTGATCTCCTTACAGTCCAAGGGACTCTCAAGAGTCTTCTCCAACTCCACAATTCAAAAGCATCAATTCTTCGGGGCTCAGCTTTCTTTATAGTCTACCTCTCACATGACTTAGCAGCAGCAGCAGCGGTAGCACATCCATACATGACTACTGGAAAACCATAGCTTTGACTAGACGGACCTTTGTTGGCAACATAATTTCTCTGCTCTTTAATCTGTCTATGTTGTTTATAGCTTTTCTTCCAAGGAGCAAGTGTCTTTTAATTTCATGGCTGCAGTCACCATCTGTGGTGATTTTGGAGCCCCGCAAATTAAAGTCTGTCACTGTTTCCATTGTTGCCCCAGCTATTTGCCATGAAGTGATGGGACCGGATGCCATGATCTTTGTTTTCTGAATGCTGAGTTTTAAGCCAACTTTTTCACTCTCCTCTTTCACTTTCATCAAGAGGCTCTGTAGTTCTTCACTTTCTGCTGTGAGTGTAGTGTCATCTGTGTATCTGAGGTTATTGATATTTCTCCTGGCAATCTTGAATCCAGTCCTGTCCTTGATCTCAGTCATGTCCGACTCTTTATAGTCCATGGAAATCTCCAGGCCAGAATACTGGAGTGGGTAGCCTTTCCCTTCTCCAGGGGATCTTCCCAACCCAGGGATCAAACCCAGGTCTCCCACATTGCCGGCGGATTCTTTACCAGCTGAGCCACATGGAAAGCCCGTTTATATAATAGATATGTATTTTTCTTTGTTCTTTAAATTTTTATTGAAGTATAATTGATTTACTGTAGATGTGTATCTTGAAGAGGGGAAGGACATAAGAAGGTATAAGTGTCCATTTTTTAAAAATATCATTATTAGGAAAATAGTCTACTTGGGAAAGCTCTTCTCAGGACATTTCTATTTCTTTGCTAACAACCATGTCACATGATCACCTATAGCTGCAGTGGAGTTTGAGGACATGAGTATATTTAGCTGGTGCTGCTTTTTTTTTCTTTTAAACAAAAAACTAGGGATGAAGACCAATATTACAAGTGCAAAACCCTTTTAATATTTGAATTCCTGTCATTACATGTAAAAAGAGAGCTACGAATGCAGGAATGTGTCTGGCTAGCTGGGAAAGCAGCTCTGAATGAAGAGGAGCACCTCTGCTCTTCTTCTCTGAAACGGGACAAGCATTGCCTAGTGTGGTGAGACATTCCTAAGTGCTAGGAAACAGTCAGAGGTGAGATCTATTGATACTGCCTCTTTTATTGTGAGAAAGTGAAAGTCGCTTGATCGCGTCCAACTCTTTGGGACCCCACTGACTATACAGTCCATGGAATTCTCCAGGCCAGATTACTGGAGTGGGTAGCTATTCCCTTCCCCAGGGTATCTTCCCAACCCAGGGATCGAACCCAGGTCTCCTGCATTGCAGGCAGATTCTTTACCATCTGAGCCACCAGGCATATAATTCTAGATTATAAATCCTTTGAGGATGTTGCATATGCTATGTTTATCTTTTCTCCAAACTTGTGTATTGCCTCAATAATAGAGGTAAATAGTCAACAACAATTTGCTAAGTTAGCATTATGTAATTAAATAGTGTCGATAAATTCAGGTATAGAGATACATATACTGTGCTCTGGGGCACAGAGTGTAGACAGATGTCAGACTGGATAATTTGTGGATGTGGTGGCCGTTGTGCCAGGCCTTATTATGGTAAGTAGGGCTTAGGAAGAAGGAGATGCTGAATGACAGGGAAGCATCCAAGACCAGGGACTAGCATGAACAGGAGGGAGTCAGTGAAGGAAGCGATGAGAGATGGAGAAGGAAAAGCCTGTCTACATCATAGCTTTTGTGTGTGTGTTAGTCACTTAGTTGTGTCCGACCCTTTGCCACCCCATGGACTGTAGCCCACAAGGCTCCTCTGTCCATGGAATTCTCTAGGCATGAATACTGGAGTGGGTTGCCACACTCTCCTCCAGAGGATCTTCCCAACCCAGGGATCAAACCCAGGTCTCCTGCATTGCAGGCAGATTCTTTACCATCTCAGCCACCTGGGAAGTGCTCAGAATTGGGAATATTGTAATCTTTATTGCATGACACAGTCATTTCATTTTCCAGGTGTGGCTTGATTTCACTCATTCATATATTCATTTATTTTTGTGTAAAATAACTTAAGCACTATGACTTATAAAGTGACACTAAACAAATGGTACCCACAACCGTCTGGTACCCTTACTTCTTTCCTACTTCTTTGGTAGCCATTTCTTTCTTTCCTTTTTTATATGATTATGTTGCATTTTTATTTATCCCTTCAAAAGCATGTTTTTCTTTCCTTTTTTTTTTTTTTAGTTGTATTTAAATTTCTGGAAAGGTATGCTACATGTAATATTTTGGGAGAATGTCCCTTAATGTAATATTATTTTCTAGGATCTATGCTATATTTCTTTTCTCAGTTATAATTATTTTTTCTTCTAGTTGTGATGAATTTAATTAAATCAATTTATTTTCGTAGTTTAATTTGTTGTCACTGGGACAAATTTATGAAGAGGCTAGGCCTAACCCTAGTTTTATTTGTCATGGCCATGAAATAGTGAAATTCAATCTTAAATTCAACTTTAACTTAATTGAAATATCTTTGCTACCATCAAGTAAATATCAATAGTAAAATATAATTGTAGTCTTTTTGGCTTTGCACTATAGGACCTTTTCTCAGATGGACCTTAGCGAGATGATTTTAGCCAAACGGCATAGATGCCACAATTTGTAGTTTACATCCTCCAGTCAGAATGTATGTGAAATATGTGTTAAAGTGGTAGATACTGGATATGTCAGTTACAGCTGCATGTGAAGATAACTGAGTGATGCTGTATCTCTCAGATCAAGCAAAGTTAAGTATAGGAAGTTTGTCATATTTGACCACTCAAACTTTTTTTAAGTTATTCTCAAGTTACAGGAAAAATTTGGCACCTGATTAAATGAATAATATTTGTTCCCAGTTTCACAATTCCAGCATTTTTCTAGTCTTAAATCAAAGGCTTTCTCGAGCACCTAGAATTGTATATAGTTAGGACAACGTCATGTATCAATAATGTATGCTCTTCTGGTGATGAATTTGAGGTATATTAGATTCTCATTTACATTTTAAAATGACATTTGTACTATTTAAAATTTATATTTTATAGTATATATGAAAAAGCTAAAGTATGAATATTTTATATCCATGTTTTTATCTAATCTGAATTATATAATATTTATAAAGTCATTGTTTGTTTTAAGTATATATAGTAATTTGAATAGAAAGGCGATCTCATTATGCTTTAATGAAGAAATGAGAATGATTTGTGATTAATATTTCAGTTGTTTGTATGCCCTGCATGAAAACAATTTATTCTAGCAATACTTAGATTTAAAGAGCTTCCTCTGTTAATTTTATTTCTCTAAAAGAGGGTTTAGCAAAACTTACTCCCATAGAGAGGGAATAGAGTGTAGTAGTTTGAAGCATGTCTTTTGGAATCAAAACTCATGGATACAAAACAAAGTGTGCCTCCTTCATATACTAACTGTGTGATCTTGGGCAAGTTGCTTAACCATATGAAGACAGTTTCTTGATTATAAAATAGTATAAAAATTAGTTCCTTCCTAATAGGTAGTTATCGGAGAAGGCAATGGCACCCCACTCCAGTACTCTTGCCTGGAAAATCCCATGGACGGAGGAGCCTGGTAGGCTGCAGTCCATGGGGTCGTGAAGAGTCGGACACGACTGAGTGACTTCACTTTCACTTTTCACTTTCATGCATTGGAGAAGGAAATGGCAACCCACTCCAGTGTTCTTTCCTTGAGGTTCCCAGGGACGGGGGAGCCTGCTGGGCTGCTGTCTATGGGGTCGTACAGAGTCGGACACGACTGAAGCGACTTAGCAGCAGCAGCAGCAGCAGCAGCAATAGGTGGTTATGGCTTCCCTCGTGGCTCAGCGGTAGAGAATCCACCTGCCAGTGCAGAAGCCCTGGGTTCCATCTGTGGATTGGGAAGATCCCCTGGTGAAGGAAGTGGCAACCACTTCAGTATTCTTGTCTGGAAAATCCCATGGGCAGCAAAGCCTGGCAGACTACACTGCACGGATTCAGAAAGAGTCGGTCATGACTTAGCGACTAGACAATAACTCTCAACCCAGGGATCAAACCCAGATCTCCTGCATTTCAGGCAGATTCTTTACCATCTGAGCCACCAGGAGATCCCAGACAGTAACAACAATAGGTAATTATAAAGAGTCAATGAAATAATATAAGATAGTCAATGTGTGATGGTACCTAATATATAGGAGGTTTTCAATATTTGGGCTTCAGGTAGCTACAAGGTAGGCCAAACCCAGACTCATGCCAGAGCAGCATCAGCTTTACTTATTTTCTATAGTGGGAATCATGATTTAAAATTAGCCCGTGTGTGTGCGTTTGATATCTTTTTCATTGGGGAATTCCAGTATGTATTTGAGAAAGGAATTCTAACGTCTCTGGCCAATTTCATGAGACCTCAGGTGGAAACAGACAACTAAACTGAGGTAAATTATTTCTTCTATTAATACATTGTATGATGTCAAATTTTCCTCAGGAGGTAGGGCCATAGATTGACTACATTTGCTCATTTCCCTCTTATTGTAAATATGTTTTAATTAGTTTCAGAATGATTTAATCAGACTGTTTATGTTCTAGTCATAAAAAACACACTCTGATAGGTTTGCCATCTGTTGGAGATAAAAATGAAATCTTGAAGAAGTGGGCAGCTGATAGAAAGATTTTAATGAATGTTTAATGTTTTTCATATTTATGTGAGGGGCTTACCCTGACAGTAACATGCATGGTGTAAAAGCCTAAGGCCTCAGTCTCAGTTTTTCAGTTCTTATTAAGTCTCTGTTGTAGGATGGTGTTTTGTATCCCTGAAGTTGTATACTGACATTACAAAGGGTGGCTTTAGTCCTACCTGGACATGTTTGCTCCAGTTGAATTCTGTTTTGAGTCTCTGCTCGGTCCCACTTGGTTCCTGCCATCCAGCACAATGAGTCTGTTGATTGCAAAGTGCTTTTCTTCTTCAGGAGCCAATCTTCCTTTTGATATTGTTTCTCTAAATTACACTTTATGGATTTTAGGCACCACTTTCATCTATTTGGAATCTGAAGTGTGTTATCCCAGTACTTTAATATACAGTAGTTTATTCACCGAAATATATTCTGACAATATTTATTTCATGTTTGAATAACCTTGCCTCTCCTTCCTGATGTTTGTTTCCAAAACGTGGAGACTTTATTGTAGCCTGCACGTCTTCTGTGACCATTGTTGTCTCTTCAAATTGAAGTACACAGTCCTAAAAACTCGGTAAGAGGTCCAGCCAGGGAACAATTTTCTAATTTTAGACTGTCACTGCATATCGTTTACTTTCCCCTCAGATTTCTGATTGAGATTGTTACAAGGGTATTGTAAAAGGAAAAGGAAGAGGGAAGCTTTTCTCTGAATATGATATCATGAAGTATATAAACTTGACTTACAGTGGGAAAATTTTGTATATTTTCTCCAATATGAAATGCTATTTGGCACAGTATATGTTTCCCAGTGTCATGTTGCTATAGAATAGTTGCCTATTTGTCAGAAGCTATTTGTCAGTTTTCTCAGTATCTGCAGGTGGTAAGTATGCTTCAGAATTCAGAGAAGGAAAATCATGTGCTCCCAGGGATTCATGCAAGTGCCTGACAAAAATATGACCTTATTTCTGAATATTTGCACAAATGAATGTGTGTAGTCAGAATATTGGCAAGTTTTTTTTTTAGCTGACAGTTCAGTTCAGTTCAGTTGCTCAGTCGTGTCCGACTCTCTGTGACCCCATGAATTGGAGCACGCCAGTCCTCCCTGTCCATCACCAATTCCCGGAGTTCACTCAGAATCATGTCCATCGAGTCAGTGATGCCATCCAGCCATCTCATCCTCTGTTATCCCCTTCTCCTCCTGCCCCAATTCCTCCCAGCATCAGAGTCTTTTCCAAGGAGTCAACTCTTCACATGAGGTGGCCAAAGTACTGGAGCTTCAACTTTAGCATCATTCCTTCCAAAGAAATCCCAGGGCTGATCTCCTTCGGAATGGACTGGTTGGATCTCCTTGCAGTCCAAGGGACTCTCAAGAGTCTTCTCCAACACCACAGTTCAAAAGCATCAATTCTTCAGGCTCAGCCTTCTTCACAATCCAACTCTCACATCCATACATGACTACTGGAAAAACCATAGCCTTGACTAGATGGACCTTAGTTGGCAAAGTAATGTCTCTGCTTTTGAATATGCTATCTAGGTTGATCATAACTTTTCTTCCAAGAAGTTAGCGTCTTTTAATTTCATGGCTGCAATCACTATCTGCAGTGATTTTGCAGCACTCAAAAATAAAGTCTGACACTATTTCTACTGTTTCCCCATTTATTTCCCATGAAGTGATGGGACCGGATGCCATGATCTTTGTTTTCTGAATGTTGAGCTTTAAGCCAACTTTTTCACTCTCCAGTTTCACTTTCATCAAGAGGCTTTTTAGCTCCTCTTCACTTTCTGCCATAAGGGTGGTGTCATCTTCATATCTGAGGTTATTGATATTTCTCCCATCAATCTTGATTCCAGCTTGTACTTCTTCCAGCTCAGCATTTCTCATGATGTACTCTGCATAGGAGTTAAATAAGCAGGGTGACAATATACAGCCCTGATGTAGTCCTTTCCTATTTGGAACTAGTCTGTTGTTCCATGTCCAGTTCTAACTGTTGCTTCCTGACCTGCATACAGTTTTCTCAAGAGGCAGGTCAGGTGGTCTGGTATTCCCATCTCTTTCAGAATTTTCCACAGTTCATTGTGATCCACACAGTCAAAGACTTTGGCATAGTCAATAAAGCAGAAATAGATGTTTTTCTGGAACTCTCTTGCTTTTTCCATGATCCAGTGGATGTGGCAATTTGATCTCTGGTTCCTCTGCCTTTTCTAAAACCAGCTTGAACATCAGGAAGTTCACGGTTCACGTATTGCTGAAGCCTGGGTTGGAGAATTTTGAGCATTACTTTACTGGCATGTGAGATGAGTGCAATTGTGCAGTAGTTTGAGCATTCCTTGGCATTGCCTTTCTTTGGGATTGGAATGAAAACTGACCTTTTCCAGTCCTGTGGCCACTGCTGAGTTCTCCAAATTTGTTGGCACATTGAGTGCAGCACTTTCACAGCATCATCTTTCAGGATTTGAAGTAGCTCAACTGGAATTCCATCACCTCCACTAGCTTTGTTGTAGTGATGCTTTCTAAGGCCCACTTGACGGCACATTCCAGGATGTCTGACTCGAGATGAGTGATCACACCATCGTGATTATCCAGGTCGTGAAGATCTTTTTTGTACAGTTCTTCTGTGTATTCTTGCCACCTCGTCTTAATATCTTCTGCTTCTGTTAGGTCCATACCATTTCTGTCCTTTATCAAGGCCATCTTTGCATGAAATGTTCCCTTGGTATCTCTAATTTTCTTGAAGAGATCTCTAGTTTTTCCCATTCTGTTCTTTTCCTGTTTCTTTGCATTGATCGCTGAAGAAGGCTTTCTTATCTCTTCTTGCTTTTCTTTGGAATTCTGCATTCAGATGCTTATATCTTTCCTTTTCTCCTTTGCTTTTCACCTTTCTTCTTTTCACAGCTATTTGTAAGGCCTCCGCAGACAGCCATTTAGATTTTTTGCATTTCTTTCCTATGGGGATTGTCTTGATCCCTGACTCCTGTATAGTGTCACGAACCTCATTCCATAGTTCATCAGACACTCTATCTATCAGATCTAGGCCCTTAAATCTATTTCTCACTTATACTGTATAATCATAAGGAATTTGATATAGGTCATACCTCAATGGACTAGCAGTTTTCCCTACTTTCTTCAATTTAAGTCTGAATTTGTTAATAAGGAGTTCATGATCTGAGCCACACTCAGCTCCTGGTCTTGTTTTTGTTGACTGTATAGAGCTTCTCCACCTTTGGCTGCAAAGAATATAATCAGTCTGATTTTGGTGTTGACCATCTGGTGATGTCCATGTGTAGAGTCTTCTCTTGTGTTGTTGGAAGAGGGTGTTTGCTATGACCAGTGCATTTTCTTGGCAAAACTCTATTAATCTTTGCCTTGCTTCATTCTGCATTCCGAGGCCAAATTTGCGTGTTACTCCAGGTGTTTCTTGACTTCCTACTTTTGCATTCCTGTCCCCTATAATGAAAAGGACATCTTTTTTAGGTGTTAGTTCTAAGAGGTCTTGTAGGTCTTCATAGAACTGTTCAGCTTCTTCAGCGTTACTGATTGGGGCATAGACTTGGATTACTGTGATATTGAATGGTTTGCCTTGGAGACGAACAGAGATCATTTTGTCATTTTTGAGATTGCATCCAAGTACTGCATTTCAGACTCTTTTGTTGACCATGATGGCTACTCCATTTCTTCTGAGGGATTCCTGCCCTCAGTAGTAGATATAATGGTCATCTGAGTTAAATTCACCCATTCCAGTCCATTTTAGTTTGCTGATTCCTAGAATGTCGATGTTCACTCTTGCCATCTCTTGTTTGACCACTTCCAATTTGCCTTGATTCATGGACCTGACATTCCAGGTTCCGATGCAATATTGCTCTTTACAGCATCGGACCTTGCTTCTATCACCAGTCACATCCACAACTGGGTATTGTTTTTGCCTTGGCTCCATCCCTTCATTCTTTCTAGAGTTATTTCTCCATTGATCTCCAGTAGCATATTGGGCACCTACTGACCTGGGGAGTCCCTCTTTCAGTATCCTATCATTTTGCCTTTTCACACTGTTCATGGGGTTCTCAAGGCAAGAATACTGAAGTGGTTTGCCATTCCCTTCTCCAGTGGACCACATTCTGTTAGACCTTTCCACCATGACCCACCCGTCTTAGGTTGCCCTGTGGGCATGGCTTAGCTTCATTGAGTTAGACAAGGCTGTGGTCCTAGTGTGATTGGATTGACTAATTTTCTGTGAGTATGGTTTCAGTGTGTCTGCCCTCTGGTACCCTCTTGCAACACCTACCATCTTACTTGGGTTTCTCTTACCTGCTGACAGGGACAGTTTAATCCATCTTAATGAGTTGTGGCAGTCATCATAACAATTTAGACATCAAAAATTTTCCAAATATATTTTATTTGTTAATTATTTTCATCAATATAATTTACATAAGAAAGAAAGTGAAAAGAGCCAAGTACCTGTGAGGAGAAGTTCTGTTAATATATATATCCTTTTCTGGAGGTTTCCATGGACAGAGGAGCCTGGTGGGCTACATTCCATAGGATCGCAAAGAGTTGGACATAAGTGAGTGACTAACACTTTCACTTTCTCAGGTACAGTAGCATGTACATTCTTAGAACGATGGCCTTGAAGAATGGGGAGCAAATCAGCTAAGGGGTATAAATTAAGATACTTTGGGCTGCAAGTGATAGTGTAGCATATTAAATGGCATTTTGGTAACAGAGCCTTGTAATGTCACATAAAAAGAAGTTCAGAGACAGGAAGTTCCAGGGCTGATTTACTGCTCAGTGGTGTCAGAGCTCTGTATCTTTCTTTTTTTCTGTGGGAGAATATTTAAGTCAGAAGCTCCTAGCAGACTTCACCTCCCTGCTCAGAAGTGAATAACATGCCTATGTGCAAACCACTTTCTAACAGGGGTCTGGGGAGGGAAGGGTAGAACTGTGAGGGGCTGGGAAAAATCATGATTCATTTCCTGGGACTGCACCCTGCCCTGAGAATGTTGCTGTCTCAACAACAATGGAGTTTAGTTGACAAGGAAGACTGGGATGGGATGGCAAGGCCGCTGAGCATAACAAATACTTTTGCTGCATAAGCCGGTCAAGAGCATGGATGGGAACAATGTGGATGGGAACTCTGACCATGAACTAGATCTAGTTAATCACAAAGCATGGAGAAAAACAGCAAAATGGTCATCTCTGAGTATTTTGCATTCTTCTTTGCAAATCCAAAGTCACAGTTAATAAACATCATACTAGTAAATTAGATAGAAGTGGCTTTAAATAATTATTTTCTGCTGTATTTGTGATGAAAATATGGAGATTTTCCTAGTTTGAAGTACTAACTTCTCTTAGGGCATCTTTATCTGGTAACATCAGGTGAAATTGTTTTGGAGCTGCTTGGTATACATACCAGTTGTATGATATGAATACAAATAAGGCTCAGAGGAATTTTTGGTAGCACTTGTGTAATCATGTAAGCTGAAATTGGCTTATCTTTGATGCATTAATTATCTCATGTTATAGGAAATTAAGAGAATTCTTCAACTCTTTAAGAGGACCAGGCTGCCGAATAAGCTCTCAAAACGCTTTTCACTCATAGAACACTCCATAAAATTTTCTATTTGAGTCCTAAGACTTTCAAAAACTCATGGCATGTATAGTCAGAAACATGCATTACTTACATTTTGCAATTGGGAGGCATTGCATATTTTATTTTAAAAATAAAATCTCAGAGTGGTAACATTGAATAGTCACTAAGAGCACAGACTTTGAAGTCAGACTATCTGGGTTTGAATCCTTGCTCAGCCACTTACCAGTTATGAGGCTTTGAGGACTTTGTTCCTCTGCTGTCTCATCGATAAAATGGACATGAAGTTATTATGAGGATTATGTTGTTATTTTTATGTTCTTCAAATGGCATTTGGTCCACACACAGTACTGTGTGCTTCCCTGGTGGCTCAGATGGTAAAGAATCTGCTTGCAGTGAGGGAATCTTGAGTTTCATCCCTGGGTCAGGAAGATCCCTGGAGTAGGAAATAGCAAACCACCAATATTCTTGTCTGGAGAATTCCATGACCAGGGGAGCTGGAGAACTACAGTCCATGGGATCACAAAGAGTTGAACATGACTGAGCAACTAACACTTTCACTTTCCACAATGCCTAATGTTTAAGTGTCAAAAATGCACACAGACATTGTGTCACAGGTACTTGCTTTATAAAAATTAAATATTTAAATTAAATATAAATTAAAAGAGTTTTTCAGTGAAAAGTCATTCATTCTCAAAACATAGTATTCCTGTGACCTGTAACATATTTTTTTGTTTTTTCTCACTCATGCAAGCATCCACAGGAGCAATTATTCAACACATTTTTAATAAGCATCTATATTGTAGTGTTCTTTCTGGATGTGAGCTTATTGAGAGCAACAGTAATTTAACAATCTGGCAGATAACGTACCACTGTGCGAAGCTTTTGGTAGGCCATCAATAATGTGTTATCTGAATGGAGCAGTCTATATTGTCACATATATTGTCAACATCAACACGTGTTGAAAACCAACTGTAGCTGGCAAATTTAGTGACTAAAGAAATAAACTTTCTAACATATATATATGTGTGTGTATATATATATATATATATTTCTATTGAAGCATGATTTATATACCCTGCATTGCAAGGAATTAAAAATGAGCTGCTTTTGATGATCATTCTTGTGTGGACTTGAGATAACACCAAGGAGAGGGGGAGAGACATATGAAAGTGAGAGCGATGTGTTATACACACTGGCCCTAAATTGGGAGGCAGGACACACTATAAAAAAAACCATATGAGAGAATCGCCAAGGGGTAGGCTCAACCAAAAGCAAGTGGGGAGCTGAGGGAGAGGGAGGACCCATGGGAGGGTGCCTTTGTTGGGTGTCAGAGTGCAGTGTTATGAGTGTATTTGAATATCACTAGCTCACTGTGTAGGGGTTGGGGAGGGGAAGAAGAGGAACTTGTGGTAAGTGCCAACCTTATCACACTGAGGCACCCAGGCCCCAGAGAGGGGTGCTCACAGCCAGTTTGCAGGGGTGTTGAGGCGTCAGGAAAAAAGTTTTAAGAATTATAATACATGCTCTAATAGATGCACTAACTGCCCACTAGCACTTTGCTATAATAGACTAGCTTTTAAGAATTAAAGATGGTAGGCTTTGTCTTCCAAGGCCATAGGTCTTATGGCAAAAGTAAACAAGTAAAAATGATCATAAAATAAATAAAACCTAAGGAAGTAAAAGTGAAAACTATGAAAACACCTATGTGACTGGTGAAGAATTGGGATCTGGAGGGTAAGAGAATTTTCCATGGAGTTGAGTCAAGTCCTAAAGGCCAGATTTGGCTGAGTGGAATGCAGTGGGTGCCAGGTGAGGAGGACATCCCCTGGAATGACGGGAGCCTAGCCACAGTGCCGCAGAGGGCTTGTCATTGTCCTGATGATTGCTGACATGGGCACTGTTACTAAAGGAACAGGCCTGATTAAAGTTGGATTTTCCTGTCAATGCTCATGGTCCAGTGAGAAGTAAATTTGAATATGTTTGTTGAGGGTAAATCCTTGGAGGCTCTGAAAGTCAGGGAGAATGTTTTAGTAATCATAGGTGTTTCCAGGTAAAATGATGCCTGAGGAGGCTGTCTGAAAATTAATTAAAGAGGAGGGAACCCTGAAGTCTGCAAGGAGAGAGAGAGGAAGCTTTGTAGCAAGACTGTTTTATAAGGTGGTGGGAAATGCAGGGAGCAGTGACAGCCAAACAGAATGAAAAGAATGGTATGAAAGATACTGCCAAGGATGTCTTAAGACTGATCAGTGTGTGTCTGAATGGATTTATGTGCATGTGTTATTCACTGTCTCACATTTTAGTGTCCCCCTTCATTAACACAGACAATGAAAGCTTCTTGATTTGGGTCCTAGTTCGTGTTTCAATCTTGAGATGTTTAACTATGTTAATCATATTTATTCATGATGGGAGACCTAGGTTTGATCCTTGGGTTGGGAAGATCCACTGGAGAAGGGAAAGGCTACCCACTCAAGTATTCTGGCCTGGAGAATTCCATGGACTGTATAGTCCATGGGGTCACAAAGAGTTGGACACGACTGAGCAACTTTCACTTAAAACAGTAACTCAAAATTATGGCTTTTATTTTATGGAGAAAGTGAACTATTGGTGGAACACAGGGCACTTTCCCTTCCAATTTTAGAGACTGAGCATATAGTTCAACTTTTTTCCCCATTATATGTAATCACACTTTAATATAAGAAGAGTTTTCGGAGAGTTCCATAAACTAGCCTATGTCCTTTTGTTCTTGTTCCTTGAAGTAGTATGCTTAAAAACAAAAACAGTAGAAATTTGCCTGGGTTTTGATGGTCATGACATTCTTCTCAAAGTTGTGAATTGTGTGGGGTTAGATTCTTCTGTCTTCATTGCCTTTCACAGTGAGCTAATGGTGACAATTAGGTTTACTTATATGTTACTCATAAGGCAAAGTATATTCCACTGTTGATTAAAGATTAAAACAAAGAGTTATGTAGAACTAGCCCCTCACTTTCTGTAACATTCTCTTGGAAGATATTTTGTGTGTTTGTTGCTTGATGAACTTTGTGTATAAAACTGCAAGGCATTCCATTGAAAGTAGGAATTGGAGAAGCTTCTATCTTTTAAAGAATTAAAATGATTTCCTTTAAAATATAAGAATCCCAATGTACTATTTATTTCTGTTGCACTTTGTTCCATACTTTTTTTAAAGAGAGAATTTGGGTCTACTTTCAGACATATGTGAGGCATGAGGGAAGAAGTAATAAGATAATGATGTAAAACTAAATGGACAATTAGGGGATGAAAGCATACAGAAAGTCATTTTTATGTATGAGAGGGGGTTAAAACTTTGGCTTGAACTTTCCAGTAACTAGAACAAACAGAGAAACATAAGGGTTGGAAGGATCACTGTGTCTGTAAAGTAAAAGTAAAACTTTGCTCTGGTACTGAAATCATAGAGGAATTTTTCTCATGGGTACTCATAGAGGGGCTCTGTATGTTTTCATGGATGATGTATTCAGTAACATGCTGATAATGTTTGTCGTATCATATTCTCATATTCATTTCCCCATTTCTCATTATTCTCCTTTTGAGATCATAATATTATAGAGAAATGTGTTCAAATCATTTTGTAAGAGGAAAAAAATCAGTCTAGATTGACCCAAGAATAACAAACTAATCTCTGAATTATAGCCTCAGTCTCTCCTATTTCTTCCCCATTGATTCAACTTATGTGTCTAAAACTTGCATACATTTAGTTGCATATTTATAGTAATTGGGGATGGTGTGAATTTAATAAAGATAGCTCTTTGGATTTTGATTTATCTTTCCTTTGAGGGGAAAACAAGAGATGGCAATGTCAAAGCAAAACATTCCTGGGAAGGGAAATGATGGTTTTATGTGCTTGTAATACATCTATTTCTGTCCCAAAGCCTTTGACTGTGTGGATCACAACAAACTGTGGAAAATTCTGAGAGAGATGGGAATACCAGACCACCTGACCTACCTCTTGAGAAATCTGTATGCAAGTCAGGAAGCAACAGTTAGAACTTGACATGGAACAACATACTGGTTCCAAATACGAAAAGGAGTATGTCAAGGCTGTATATTGTCATCCTGCTTATTTAACTTATATGCAGAGTACATCATGAGAAAGGCTGGGCTGGAAGAAGCACAAGCTGGAATCAAGATTGCTGGGAGAAATATCAATAACCTCAGATATGCAGATGACACCACCCTTATGGCAGAAAGTGAAGAGGAACTAAAAAGCTTCTTGATGAAAGTGAAAGAGGAGAGTGAAGAAGTTGGCTTAAAGCTCAACATTCAGAAAACTAAGATCATGGCATCCGGTCCCATCACTTCATGGGAAATAGATGGGAGACAGTGGAAAGTGTTAGACTTTATTTTTTGGGGGGTCTCCAAAATCACTGCAGATGGTGATTGCAGCCATGAAATTAAAAGATGCTTACTCCTTGGAAGGAAAGTTATGACCAACCTAGATAATATATTCAAAAGCAGAGACATTACTTTGCCAACTAAGGTCCGTCTAGTCAAGGCTATGGTTTTTCCAGTAGTCATGGATGGATGTGCAAGTTGGACTGTGAAGAAAGCTGAGTGCGGAAGAATTGATGCTTTTGAACTGTGGTGTTGGAGAAGACTCTTGAGAGTTCCTTGGACTGCAAAGAGATCCAACTAGTCCATTCTAAAGGAGATCAATCCTGGGTGTTCATTGGAAGGACTGATGCTAAAGCTGAAACTCCAGTACTTTGGCCACCTCATGTAAAGAGTTGGAAAAGACTCTGATGCTGGGAGGGATTGGGGGCAGAAGGAGAAGGGGACGACAGAGGATGACATGGCTGGATGGCATCACCGACTCAATGGACATGAGTTTGAATAACTCCGGGAGTTGGTGATGGACGGGGAAGCCTGGCGTGCTGCAATTCATGGGATCGCAAAGATTCGGACATGACTGAGCGACTGAACTGAACTGAATATATTTAAGACAGCTGCTTCCTTCTAGACTTGGTGAATCCTGTTATACTCCTCAAGCTACATTTTTCCTCCAACTGCTGGACCTGATGCTAGGAGTAGCAGCAATTCTTGTGCCATGTGGAAGGAAGGAAATTAAATTATTTTAGCCATTCAGGCATCATGTTATAGCCTAATGTTCAGTAATGTTTTAAGAGTGAGCCTTATTATTATATTATTAGTGCATTTGAATTTGATATTGTACCATGTTTCTGAACTTCTCCTACTACTAGAATAAAGAAAGTAAGAGTCTTTGAAGGTTTTTTTTTTTTTTTTTTTAGAAAGATGATGTTATTGAGTGTTCAAAAGCAACTTGTCAAAATACCTGCTACTTTATTTGTCTCTCCTTAATTAGAGAGTTGCTTGACCTGAGACGTCTTGGAGAAGTAGCAGGAGTATAAGGAGAGAATTGAAACATGTATACTATAATGTAAGAAACGAAGTGCCAGTCTATGTTTGATACAGGATACAGGATGCTTGGGGCTGGTGCATGGGGATGATCCAGAGAGATGATATGGGGTGGGAGATGGGAGGGGTATTCAGGATTGGGAGCTTGTATACACCGCTGGTGGATTCATGTCAATGTATGGCAAAACCAATACAGTATTGTAAAGTAAAATAAAGTAAAAAAAAAGAAAAGAATTGTTCAAATATTACAACTGTGTGAGGTTCGTTGCATTTAGTAGAAACCAAATGCTAAATTACTGATCACAGGAAACTATGATTCGTTTTTTTAACTGCTGGGTGGATGTTAATGGAGTCATGATGTAATTATTGCAAAATACGCATTTTAATAATAATAATATTTTAAGTCAATACACAGATAAAATGTAAAAAATTACACACTTTTATCTCTCAAATACACACCAAACACAGAATATACCTTCAAATATATTCTTCAGAGGGTGGGAGAATCATTTTTTGAGGAAATAGCATATGACTCTAGAGGTGGAGAAAGAGTTATATGCAATTTTAAAAATGCCATTAACAACACCTTTGTTGAAATTTATATTATAGGAGTCAAATTTTCTGAAAAGAAATAATTTTGATATCAATCAGCAGTCATTGATATATCATTGAAATGTGTCTTTAGGACCTACTTGTATGTTAACCACATAGCATTTCATGTTATCAGGGGCAGTTTTACAAGCAATAACAATGTGTATACTTGCAATGATAAATCTAATCCAGGCAGTGAGAGGGAAGATAAATGCAGATGCCTATTTAGTTATTTGTGAATTATGGATACATGTACTTAGTTCATTGACTTGATAGTGTCATTCAGTTGCTGGCATATGATATTCTCTTGGAAAATGGAGAGTATTTCATCTGTATTTGATTGAAGAGTATTTTATTGTATCTTCTTTTTCACCTCATTGACTTCACATTTTCTACTCACTCTTTCATTCTCTCTCCTCTTTGGATATCCCTGGTGTAGCACTTTGTCTCACTCTTAAGTAGCTCCAATTGTTCCAGTACATACTTCAGTGAGTCAAGCTGATCAGGCATTAACATTGCTGGTGATTTTTAAAAAAAGTGGTATTTAGATGAGAGATATTCCTGAAGAGACATTAAAAAGTATTATAGTAGAACTGGACTTCATGTGATGCTATCAGCATAGCTTAAACTGGATTTAGTTTTTAAGCTGCCCCATCTCAATATTGATCCCATTGAGTTTACAGTTAAATCTCCCACTTATTATTTTTTCAAGTAAATTTTAGCTATGTTTCATATTGCCCCTTCTATACTTATGAAATTAATTGTTTGCATATAAATACAGGGCTTTGAATTTATGTTTTGAGTTTGAGACCCAACCTCTCCTAGTGAATGACATTTAATACTGCTTTTACTATAGCACTCTGCTTTTTCCAGCTCTGTGAAATCTTCATATTTGATGAGAATAAATTTTATAATTATAGCAAAGAGCCAGACATGACTGATCAACTAAGCAAAGCACAAAATAGTTGTATTAATTGATAAGCATAAGTGTATTAAGTATGAAAATTACGTTACTTAATTTTCCTAGTATGGGTAATGGGCAAAGTCAAAACAACTACTACAAGAAAAGAGATAACTTCAAAACTTAAACATTGTTTAAGACAATTAAATGTCTACAAAGTTTGAAAGGTCAGGGAAAACAGATTGGACTGAACAAAATTTGAGCAATAACTTGCAAAGGGCTTAAAAGCAAACTCGAGGTGATCCATAAATAGTCAAGAAAGGAGGCTAGCTAGAGAATCAATGGGACCTCTTGTTCATTTGGGGGTTCAGCAATGAAAAAGAGTAGATAAGAGATTAACTGATTTTTTTGTTGTTCTCTGAGGAAATGATTGTCTAAAATTGTGTGTGTTAGTTGCTCAGTCATCTCCAACTCTTTGTGACACTATGGCCTGTAGCTGGTCAGGCTCCTCTGTTCATGGGATTCTCCAGGCAAGAATAATGGAGTGGTTAGCCATTCCCTTTTCCAGGGGATCTTCCCAACCTAGGGATTGAACTCAGGTCTCCTGCATTGCAGGTGAATTCTTTACCATCTGAGCCACCAGGGAAGCCCTAAGATTACATGATGTATTTCCTCAGAGACAGTGAGGAGCAAAAAAGAGCATAAAATGCTAGCTTTCACTATATGAGTCTATTAGGTATTTATTTATTCTTTCATTAATGTTATTAATTTAGAATCTTCTCTTTGAAGATGCGTGGTACCGTCCTCAAGCATTTCAGTGTTTGGTAGTGTTCACGTCTCTCTTGCAGCTAAAGTTCTGTGTGATTCCCTGTTTTGACCTAGCCTAATCTCCCCATCAAATGTGTCTGTTACTCCAGTGGTCTAATTGGAAGCACAATCTTGATGTATATTGTGAAAAAAGGCTATATTGCAGACTCTGATATTCCCAAAGCACCATCAGTATGCAAATAATTGGGCAATGCAGTTATTGGATAAACCTACCATCTACTTTCAAAGGTCATTCAACTTACCACCAGTGAAGAGTTACATCATAGGAATTACACTGTTTTGGTCAATCTATATTTCATTAAAACATTTCAATGGCTATTAAGCTCCTTGGCCTAGAATGCAATGTATGGACAGAAAGATGGTTTGTTTAATGAGTCATTGTTAAAATTGAGAGAAAAAGTTGAATATATTATTTGGGGAAATTTCTTATTTATTAGAAAGTATCATTTTAATTAATTAATTTTTATTTTTGGTATCCCACAATTAGAATTTAAGCATCATAAAAATAAGATTTTGTTCATTGTGTTCATTGCTCTATCCCCAGGGCCTGGGTACAGAGCAGATGCCCTCAAAAAAAATTTTTTTTCCCACTGATTGAAATAGAAATTAAAATTCTCTTTAGCTGGAATTAAAGCAAATCAAAACAAACTTCTCATACATACGTTAAATGGTTGATTTAGAAATCACATAAAGATAAGGAAGGGCAAGGAACTACACAAACACTTGGGCATTCTGCAATTCTATTTTGTGAAGAAGAGAGATCTTTGGAGGGCAGAGAGGGTATTCTTTCTTGTTGGATATACAAATGAGGCCCAAGTAGATGAGTTGAATCTTGTTGTCATTATATCATCCCACAAGTTAAGGTCAGGCTTTCAGTAAACTTAAGCATTGTCACGTATGCCTGAGAAGCCAGTGTTTGTTTGTTAGACTGTTTGCCTCTTAACGGCAAGCCTGAAACAGGAGTTTGTGTGCCTGTGATTTATTCAGAAATGCATTTTGGAGAAAACCTTGAAGTTACAAGGTGAAGCAGGAAAAGGCAGGAAGGAAGGGAGAAAGAACCCAGAAGGATGACATCTGGTCTTGGTCCAGTCCATGGAGATGGGATGTGTAGGTTGGGGCTCAGGGAGTGGGGATTCTGGCGTATTAACTGCATCAAAGGTGAGGTAGTTGCCCTTTTGAACCTCAGAATCACTTAGTCATTAGCTGGGGGCAGTGACTGAGGAGGAGGGGAAGGACAAGGCAGTTCCTACCTCCTGAGAGCAGTTTCTGGAAAAGGGGGCAACCGTGAGCTCTTCACTGCCAGCACAATGGGATTCTACCTTCAGAACCAGGGTAGGGTCAAGATGAGGTGCTTTGAATTAGTAATGGTCTTTTCAAATCTTAGGACCAAAAGAGTTTGCTAGAACACTGTTAAGAATGTAGATATTACAGGAATTCTAGCTGCAGTTTCTGACTTTGCTTTTTGTTTGACACAGGTTGTATTTTCTGTAAGACAATGAAGTTATAAATGATTTAACTGGATATAGAGATGGGATTTCTCCACTGATTTATATCAAAACTCCTGGCACCTCATACTTTATCATCAGTTGCCTTACCTCTGATTATAGCTCTGTCAGGTCACAGCTCATCACGTGCCCGAGGTTGGAATGCCGGGAAGTGACAGCTCTATCATAAGAACTTGCTCTAAATCAAAAGCAGGATCAAGTTCAGTTTCTCTGACAATGGGCTCTTGAAATACTCTGGAGTACAGTAGTTGCAGGGGATAAGGTTCTCTGGCCTTGTGGATATTCCTCCCAGAAAGGAACACCAAATTTTCATAAAAGGTTTTACCACATCCAGAACAGTGTGTTTTAGCTTGATTGCTTTAGTTGGAATATAACTAGTCTCTGGGTGACTGTGTCATTTTAGATTAGCAGTAAGATTTGGTTCATTTGAATGAATATTTGTCACATGTAAAATTCTGATAATGCCAACAGTCAATCAATCAGTGGTTAACTACTCCACTTTTTTAAAGGATAAAACCAGAAGAGATGCTCGCTTGGAAATTGCCTCCATTTTAAGTCTCCAGTTTAAAAAATTATTTTTCAATGTGCCAAATTAAGAAAAAATAATTGTAATATGCATTTAATAAGACTCATTGGTCATCAGGTAATCTGCTTAACGGCTGGAAAGTATGACATTATTTGACACATAAATCACAAAGGTCATTCATTTATATTTTTTGGATAATGATTCAGTTCAGTTCAGTTCAGTTCAGTCACTCAGTCGTGTCCGACTCTTTGAGACCCCTTGAATCGCAGCATGCCAGGCCTCCCTGTCCATCATCATCTCCGGGAGTTCACTCAGACTCTTGTCCATTGAGTCCGTGATGCCATCCAGCCATCTCATCCTTGGTTGTCCCCTTCTCCTACTGCCCCCAATCCCTCCCAGCATCAGAGTCTTTTCCAATGAGTCAACTCTTCGCATGAGGTGGCCAAAGTACTGGAGTTTCCGCTTCAGCATCATTCCTTCCAAAGAAATCCCAGGGCTGATCTCCTTCAGAATGGACTGGTTGGATCTCCTTGCAATCCAAGGGACTCTCAAGAGTCTTCTCCAACACCACAATTCAAAAGCATCAATTCGTCGGCACTCAGCCTTCTTCACAGTCCAACTCTCACATGCATACATGACCACAGGAAAAACCATAGCCTTGACTAGACGGACCTTTGCTGGCAAAGTAATGTCTCTGCTTTTGAATATGCTATCTAGGTTGGTCAAAACTTTTCTTGCAAGGAGTAAGCGTCTTTTAATTTCATGGCTGCAGTCACCATCTGCAGTGATTTTGGAGCCCCCAAAAATAAAATCTGACACTGTTTCCACTGTTTCCCCATCTATTTGCCATGAAGTGATGGGACCAGATGCCATGATCTTCGTTTTCTGAATGTTGAGCTTTAAGCCAACTTTTTCACTCTCCTCTTTCACTTTCATCAGGAGGCTTTTTAGTTCCTCTTCACTTTCTGCCATAAGGGTGGTGTCATCTGCATATCTGAGGTTATTGATATTTCTCCTGGCAATCTTGATTCCAGCTTGTGTTCCTTCCAGTCCAGCGTTTCTCATGATGTACTCTGCATAGAAGTTAAATAAGCAGGGTGGCACAAATTATTTAAAATGCTTTTTAAAAATAGAACTATTACAAAATGTTTAAACTTTAGGGAAAAAATCATTTATAATCTTACTGTCCATATCATTTTGTTGCTTTATTTCCTTCCAAACTTATGTGTTCCTCATAGTTGTGTAGAATTTATACCACTTAACTTTAGCACTTAGATCATAAACATGACCCATGTTATATATTATCTACAACCACCACCTAAAAATATCTTTTTTTTTTTCCTAAATAGAGACATCTCTTGTGCTCTTTGGAGAAACTGAGAAAAAATGAAAGGTTAATCCTAGTCCCACTCAGTCCCCCATTCTCTCTGCCCTGGCCCACCAGTTCATGGTCTGGCCCTTCCCTTTGAGTGTGGCTGCCAAACATTACTGTCCTGCTGACTGTCTTTGACTCTGGTTAGGCTGAAGTCAGGTCTTAGACACCTCTCTGGTAAAACCATTGGGTTCGGTCTCCTAATAGCGTCTGAAGACATATACTTCAGCAGCTCTACCTCCAGATTCCTTATGGTGGGGACTTTGAAAGTGAAAGTGAAATTTGGTCCTTGTCAGAACAAGCTGATTTTGGGGGAGGGGGCGGAGGGGGGGCCTTGGTCTATTTTTGTCCTGTCTATGACATGACACTGAGTTTCTCATTGGAGTATTTCCTTAGAATTGTCAAGCAAAGAAATGGACAGTCTAATTGGCTCAATTGTTTTTACTAAATCAAATATTCTTCTGCCCCAATCTTCTTGATAAGTACACAGTGATCACTAATTCATTATATATTTGAAAATAAATATACTCAGTTTGTAACCTAACCATAGTCATTTCAACTGTTATCTCTGTTTCTATAAAAGAAGAAAATACTTACAAATATATAGGTAATACTTGGTTCTCATTTTCTTATATTCCAAGTTGAGATGATGATGGAAGAGTTGTCATCTCTTTTCAGTCTCTTAAACAAATGGTAATGTGGTTCTTTGAAGATTTGCTTTGCATTTTTAACTGTGTGGTCCGGTAGCTGAAATAGGGCCTTCCAAACAAATGGACTTTATTTCAGTATAGCTTGTTCTCTGTATCCAGGGATGCTTCTTTGGCAGAGGTCAGCTTTTCATATCTAATTCTTGACTTAAATTTCACTCTAGCTGTGTGTACCTTGCAGGAAGTGGGCATAACACCTGTTTCCTTGTGGTACAACTGATCACTGTGTCAGGGAAACTCTCCTCCATGGGTCCTCTTTTTCCTCATGTGTCTGTATGTGCCCCTGAGTGTTGTGGCTGTCAGAAATGTTTGTCAGGTATTTCCTATCTGTTCTATATATGTCCCATGCTCCTGGCATTCATACTTTAAATATGAGGTGTTCCAAGAATTTACTGGATCTTTTGGACTTGAGATGACACTTTCTCAAAGCTTACAGCATGGGAATGTCATCTTGCCTTGGTCTTCAGTGTTGCTGCAGTTCCTTCTCCAATTGTATTTGTTTTTAATTATTGCAATAGAAACTTGAAGAAATGGTTAGATTTTGGTGCTAATATCATAGCCTAGAAGTACCTAACTACCATTTTTAATAGCTACATACTGTTATCAATTGATGGCCTTAGCATTTCAATGTTTTTATACATTTAGATTCAGTTTACTCTTGCACAAATCATTTTTTTCTAATGTGTGAGATTTTAACATTTTTTTTCTTTGTTAAAGTTTTTTCTTGTGGGTACCTGGTAATTGGGCTTCCTTTGTGGGTTAGATGGTAAAGAATCTGCCTGCAGTGCAAGAGACCTGGGTTCGATCCCTGGGTCGGGAAGATCCCCTGGAGAAAAGAATGGCAACCCACTCCTGTATTCTTGTCTGGAGAATCCCATGAACAGAGAAGCCTGGTGGGCTACAGTCCTTAGGGTCACAAAGAGTTGGACATGACTGAGTGACTAAGTACAAATGCACCTGGTAACTGCTTGTTTCCTGTTATCTCCTTAGATGGGAAACTTTTTGAGAAATGAGAGTTCATGATTTCTTAGTACAATATCATGCATTCCAAGACAAACTATGAACATATGTATAAAGACAATGGCTCAGTTGTCTTGTCTCTCCTTGCTCTAGAGCTCTGAAAAGAGTTGCTATTTGTCACATGATGACTTTTAAGTGCAGGGTATGAGCTCATCTGTCTCTCTCTTGGCCACCCCAACTGGGGGACCTTTCTCATTTTCAAGTCATTATTTTTGAGGAAGAAAAGGACTTGGCATTATTTCTAAAAACTTGGCCTTGTAGGCCACTGGCCAGAACATGGATCACTGACCTTTTATCTGCAATGCTTGTTATCAAACATGTGACATAGAAATTTCTGTTCTCCCCCCGGCATTCAAGTCTGCATAATTTCAATAGTTCCACATAAGTGAATTGCTGAAAAGAAAATACTCTGACCTCTTGTGTTAACCAGCCTTATAGAAGTAGCATATAAAATTTGCATTCCTAAATCCCTTAGTGTTGGAAGCGGTAGAAAGTAATAAATTGCCTTTCTAGCTACTCTTAAGTCCCCAAGGATTTGAGCACTTCAGAATAGCCCCATTTTTAAACTTTTCAGGGACTTCAGCTATTGTTTCAGGCATCTCTGAAGGCTTGTGGCATTGTGTGATGTGAACTGTTCTTTCAGTTGATGCATTACCCTCTGCGTACAGCGGTACGTGTTTTCTGTGCCAGTTGTATCAAAATGAGAAGATGAGAGAAGATGAAGATTTCCCTAATGATTTGCTTATGTTCACACATTGTATGTGGTATGTATCCAACACTAACAATGCCTATTTTTTTCCCTGGAGTTGCTTTAGTAGGTTTTTGGGTTTTAGTTACTGAATTGTTTGTGTCAAAGTATGTGAGAAACCTCAAATATGGAAATAGTGAAATCAGGAAATATTTGGAAGGCAATAGAAAGATTGGAACTGTTGGCCAGATTCATAGAGTGATTAGGAATAGGGTTTATGGTATAAGTCTTTTATTTAACTGACACCTTGATCTTCTTTCTTGGTTGGGGTAATGGGGTTGACAGAGTTACTGGGAAAACAACAACAACAACAGTATTTTGCCTTGCAGATTCTAAGAGTGTACTTTTGTCCTCAAGATACAGAAAACATTTTGTGAGCAGCACATATAAGCCCTAGCTTATAGAACTATGTCTTCCCAAGTTCAAATAGCACAATTCTCTCTTCATTATAGGATCATCAGTTCCCCTGCCTCCCCCCTACCCCCCGCCCACCTAGCCTTTGGTTTTTCTCTCCTGCACCAGTATCAGAACTATTTATCATAAAGCATAATACTCAGTAAAACCATTATTTAAGGGATGTTTGACATTTGCTATCTTTTTAAAGGATGTCTCTTCTTTTGCATCATCTCTCTCCCTTTAGATTGCTGCTTTTCTTCAGGGCTGCTTGCAGCTGATATGGTAAAATCAGGCTGGAGCTATCTATAGTTTGGGATGAGTTTCCTTCCACTGTAGAAGTCAAAATTGATCAAAAGTAGAGCTAGAAGAAATCAAAGAATGAGAGGCCTTAGTGAGAAAGCTAGTTTTATTGATTTATCTTTTTATGCCTCTTAGCACCATGAGAATATTGAGAGCTATGAGATGGAATCAGGGAGTTAGCCTGTGGAATATTTCAAGTGATTGCTGCTCTTTATTATGTACTCATATCACCCATAATTTTTAAAGCCCTTCTTACTTAGCAAAATATTCAGCCCTCATAAGAATTTGGCCTATTCTCCTTATAAGTTCAAAGGGCAAAAGGATTCCTTTACCCACCTGGTCCAGCTCTCTCAACGGTAGGAGAGAAAAGATTTTGCAGTTAATAATTATTAGTCATTGGAAATGTTCCTTTATCAGCTACTCTCCTCCATGTGTTTATCTATCAGGGAGATAACATCAGAGTAAGGAACTGAGGATTCAAAATTTTGGCCAACATTTTCTCTATCTCACAAGATGTCCCTTCTATGAGGATCCAAAATACCTGCAGTTCTGAGCACCTATTCATTAAGTTCTCTATACAAAGATCTTTTTCACATGTATTGTAAAAGAAAGTTCTTAACTTTGACTGCAATCTTTAGCCCCTGGTAAACACAGGTAAAACACCTTATAATCAGTTTTCTTATAATTCAGAAGAAGTTGGGGCCCTCATAGTTATTTCCTTGAGTCAAGGTAGAGGAAATTATTGAAAATAATCTTTTCTTTTTCTTTTTAAAAAGCTTTCTGAATCTACTTGGCAGTTGAAGTCACTTAATGGCAATTTCAACATCTCAGAATCTATAATTCATTTCTCCCTTAAAATTTATCTTAAAATACTACTATAAATAATAGATGCTGCAAATGAGTATGCATATTTGACCATTTTCTCACAGGCTCTTGCCCAGACTTCAGTGAATATACTTGACATGAAAATTTCCGAATGATGTTCACAGATAAATTTGGGATTTAGAAGGATCTTTTTCTGTGCCTTTGGGACAGTTGGCTTATGTAGTAATTTACAAGATTCTGCTTCAGACGTGAGGATTTGCACAAATACACACATAGACAAACATAGCATCCCACCTACGCATCCCTGGGAGAACATGGAAATCTTCCTTTTCTTGTAAATGGTCTTTATACCAGTGAAATGGGCCTAATTATTAGTCCAAGGATATTTTGTGGTGGTAGCTTGGTAAAATGTCAAAGAACAGGAATTGGTTTTTGGTCAAGACTTTTTTTGTTTACTTGGATTATCCTTTAGTGTTAAATGCTTGCTTATTAAACCAAGCAATTATGTTTTAGCATCAGCTAATCTCAGTCTTCCCTGCTGCTTATAGTCTAGTCTGGTACTGTTTTCAGTACCACCATTCTTCATCTTTGCTTGCCTGCCTTTAGAGGAACAATTTCATCACTGACTGGAGAGACTGAGAAAAAAAGCTTTTTGAATGACATTGCAGGTCTGTAGAAATGTTAAAATGATTTAACACAAACATGGATTTTTGTGTTCAGGTAGTGTTTAGTTGGTTTCTCTCCTGGAGATGCTAGGCCATGAAGGGACAATAAAGTCAAGAAGAGGGTAGTGGATGATTTTAAATCATCTGTATAAGTGACACTAATCAGAATAGCTCTAAACTGGAAAAAACAAAGATGCTCAATAGAATGGATAACTGAAGTGTTACGTAGTCCTACTATGGAATCTAGTTTAAGATTGAAACTGAAAGTCACTCAGTCGTGTCTGACTCATTGTGACCCCATGGACTGTATAGTCCATGAAATTCTCTTGGCCAGAATACTGGAGTGGGTAGCCTTTCCCTTCTCCAGGGGATCTTCCCAACCCAAGGATCAAACCCAGGTCTCCCACATCGCAGGCAGACTCTACCAGCTGAGCCACAAGGGAAGCCCCTATTTAATAACAATAATAAAAAATGCAATAGCATGGATAAAGCAGAAAAACAGTGTTGGATAAAAGGACTCATAGACAGAAGAATATATGCAAGTATACCCTATTGGTTCCATTTGTATATAGTTCAAAAGCCAGGTAAAACTAATAGATTCTGTTAGAACTTGAAGCCAGTGGTTACCACTGGGGACTTCTGTCTGGAAGGAGGTTCCAAGGCTTCTGGGTTCTGGATGCTTATTTCATGATGTGTTCACTTCTGTCTCTCCAGCAAAGATCTGAAACAGCGGGCCAGTTTTATTTGGCAAGCAAAGGAAAATACATCCTTGAGGCATGAGGGAGGGCCAACCCAAAAGAAGAGAGGGGCTCAATTTTGGCTCCTCTTTTATATGTTTTTTCTCCTCCCCCTGAGCCTAACCTATGTAAACTGGGCTAGCCAGGAGGGCTGTTTGTTTCATCTGAGGTTCTCACTCTGGTCCTTGGATTTTCTTTTGTTTCATTTTTGTGGGCTTTTCCTTTCTTTGTCTTTTAGCCACCACCATTTTGGACTCCTTTTTCCTATTCTAACTACCTAACATTCCCCCCTCAAGAGATGGGAGGCCTGGTTCTTTGGGAGAAGGGGCGTCAAGGTCTCTCTGGCTACTTCCTGCTGAGCTGGGGTGGTGAGGGGCATTAGGCCTCCCCCTCTTGCTAGTCTCAAACCTCAGAGTCCTTGTAGTGGTGTCCATCTAGAGTGAGTGATATTTTCTGTGGTCGGGTGTATTTTTATATATCCTTGTTGAACTGGCACTGCGTGTTGTAGCTTGTTGACCTGGGAAGAGGCAAAATGGGTTAGACAATTGATAATACATGGAGCAATCATAAGCAACGTCAATATGGTGATAACAGGGATTAGTAGGGGCATTAGCCAACTCCAGATTCCCCTTCGCCAGGAGAAGGATCCCCCAAAGAGAGATTGTAGCCACCCAGAGAACTCTCCAGCTCATTCTTTGAGATTCTGTAGGATCTGAATGTTTTTCTTTAGGATTTTGAGACTTTCTTTAAGTTAGCTGGAGGTACTTACCCAGAAACAACACGTCTCATTCAAGATGGCTCAAATGTCTCCTTGTTTAGGGATCAGGAGATCTATCTCCTGTCTCTTTTGGAGGACAATCCCTGCCAAGCTGTGTTGGCTCTTTAGAGCTATCCTGAGAAATCTTATCCCCAGAAACTTGATTTTGGGGGTGTTTGTTAGAATGGCACTCATTTGTAGTCCTTATCTCCCAGGGCTCACAGGTGTATTGAGTGTCCTCTTCTGTTTTCTTCCATGGCTTAACTCGTGAGCAGTGAATCCAGGAGTCATGTCCTGGTACCTTGACTACTGTGGGGGTAGAAAGTATTACAGGGTAGGGGCCCCTCCATGTGGGCTGGAGTTGAGCATTCAGGGACCCATCTTTCCAGGCTTTAGGACTTCAGTCCCTGGAGCATATAGTGGTGGCTCTTTAGAATCTTTTGGGTCCTTGTTGATACCCCACAAACTTAGAATTGTCCAATGGCCATGGTATAAGACTGGAGGGTCTGAGCCTCTGGATCTAGGAAGAGGTCATTGACATAAACAAAAGGTCTCCCATATAGCATCTCATAAGGTCAAGGCTATGGTTTTTCCTGTGGTCATGTATGGATGTGAGAGTTGGACTGTGAAGAAGGCTGAGTGCCGAAGAATTGATGCTTTTGAACTGTGGTGTTGGAGAAGACTCTTGAGAGTCTCTTGGACTGCAAGGAGATTCAACCAGTCCATTCTGAAGGAGATCAGCCCTGGGATTTCTTTGGAAGGAATGATGCTAAAGCTGAAACTCCAGTACTTTGGCCACCTCATGCGAAGAGTTGACTCATTGGAAAAAACTTTGATGCTGGGAGAGATTGGGGGAAGAAGAAGAAGGGGACGACCAAGGATGAGATGGCTGGATGGCATCACTGACTCAATGGACGTGAATCTGAGTGCACTCTGGGAGTTGGTGATGGACAGGGAGGCCTGGCGTGCTGCGATTCATGGGGTCGCAGAGTCAGACATGACTGAGCGACTGAACTGAACTGAAGGACTAAGACCAACCTGTTCCTTAGGGGCAATCTGGGTGTGGAGGAGAGCTATTGGTAAAGCCTCCTTCCATCCCAGGGAGGTCTCCTGGGTTATCTTTTTATCACTGATTTTAAGGATCATTTGACTCTTTCTGCTTTTCCTGAAGACTGAGGGCTCCAGGCATAATGGAGATAATAAGTAATGCCCAATGCTTTAGAGACCCCTTGGGTGACCTTAGAAGTAAATGATGTCCCATTGTCACTTTGTAATGACCTGGGCAGGCCAAATCTCAGAATGATTTCATGGAGCAATTTTTTTTACCACCTCCTCAGCCTTCTCAGTCTGGGTAGGAAAGCCTTCAATCCATCCTGCGAATGTATCTATCATGACTAGTAGGTATTTATACCCTTGAGAAACTGGCATCTGGGTGAAGTCCTTCTGCCAGTCCTCTCCTGGGTAGGTCCCACACAGTTGGACAGGCTAGGCCAGCTGGGATCTTCAAGCTCCTTGGGGGTTGTTTAACTGGCAAGTGGGAGAAGAGGAGACCTGTTGTTTGGAGACCTGTTCCTCTGAAGGACCTTTCTAGTACTCTTTGGAGGGCCTTCTCCCCTGAATGAGCAGTGGCATGTAAGGAATTAACCAACTTCCCCTGGAGGTTCCCAGGCAGAAAAAGGACTCCTTCCTTTTGGAACCACCCCATATAATCTTCTTGAAAACCCTCACTCTTAGCTTTAAGAGTCTCACCTTTAGTATCTCACCTTTAGTATGAAGGAGTTTCTGGCAAATTAGTCTGTGAAACTAAGGTGGCAACCTTAGTCGTTCTGTAATGCTGCTCTCTTAGCTGCCTGATTGGCTGCTAGGTTCCCTCGTGCCACTTCTGTTCTCCCTTTTTGGTGTCCTTTACAGTGGAAGACTGAAACCTCAGCGGGCAGATGGACTGCCTCCAAGAGCCTAAGGATTTGATCACCATATTTGATTGGGGACCCTCAGGTGGCCTAGTGGCCTCTTTCTTTTCAAATAGCAGCATGTGCATGTAGCACCAGAAAGACATACTTGGGATCAGTGTAAATGGCTACTCTTTTTCCTTTTCCCAGCTCTAAAACTTGAGTCAGGGCTATGAGCTCAGCTAATTGGGCTGAAGTACCTGGTGGCAAAGGTTTAGCCTCTATGGTCTCAAAACTGGAGACTACTGCATATCCGGCTCTTCTTTTTCCATCCAAGACAAAGCTGCTTCCATCAGTGTACCAGATTTCCTCAGGATTGGTCAGAGGATCTTCTGACAATCCCTCTTGGGGTTTTGTCTAGTGGTCCAAAATTTCTAGGCAAGAGTGAAAGGGGAGAGAGCCCTCAGGCGTAGGCAGGAGGGTGGCTGGGTTAAGAACCTGACAAGAGGGTATAGTCAGGCCTAGATTTTCCATGAGCACTACTTGATAACTGAGGATCCTTTGGTCAGACATCCATAAATGGCCTCCAGGAGTTGTTTAACTTGGTGGCTGGTAAAAATAGTTAATTTTCCCCCAAAAGAGAGTTTTAAAGCATTTTATATCAGGAGTGCAATAGCTGCAAGATTTTGAAGGCAGGGAGGCTGGCTGGTCTAGGGCAGTTGGGTCAAACCTCTTGGGTAAGTAAGCTACAGGCTGGGGCTCAAGTCCCAACCTTTGAGTTAACACTCCCAAGTCTATTCCTTTTCATGGACATAAACTTGGAATGCTTTTCTGGGTCTGGCAACCTCAAGGCAGGTGCTTGAGTTAAGGCTTGTTTTAGTGTAGCCTCTGCCTTCTTTTGAGGAGTTCCCCACATCAGTGGGATTGAATTATCCCATCCCTTCAAGCTTTCATATAAGGGCTGGCAATTAGATCATAGTTGGGTATCCAGATTCTACAATACCAGTTAGCCCCAGGAGAGCTAACAATTGTTTTAGAGTTGTGGGGGAGGGCAACTGGAGAATTCCTTGTACTCAATCAGAGGACAGCCTCCTGGGCCCATGTGTAATCTGAATTCCCAGGTAAGTGACCTTTGTCTCAACCATTTGTGCCTTAGCATGGGAGACTTTATATCCTCTCTCTGCCAAAAAGTTTAGAACCTGAATTTCATCTTGTTGGGCATTTTTCTCATCTGTAAAGCAAATTAGTAGGTCATCTACATACTGTAATATTTTCCCATTAGGTTCCAGATCCAGATCTAGGAGACCCTGGCTAACAGCCTGCCCAAACAGGTGAGGGCTATCTCTGAACCTCTGAGATAATACTGTCCAAGTCATGTGTTGATGTTTTTCTCTTGGAGCCTCCCACTTGAAGTCAAAAAGATATTGCTTTAGCCAATGGTATGCAAAAGAATGCATCCTTCAAATCCAGGACTATAAACTATTGACTATGCCAAAGCCTTTGTGTGGATCACAATAAACTGTGGGAAATTCTGAGAGAGATGGGAATACCAGACCACCTGACCTGCCTCTTGAGAAATCTGTATGCAGGTCAGGAAGCAACAGTTAGAACTGGACATGGAACAACAGACTGGTTCCAAATAGGGAAGGGAGTACGTCAAGGCTGTATATTGTCACCCTGCTTATTTAACTTCTGTGCAGAGTACATCATGGCACCCCACTCCAGTACTCTTGCCTGGAAAATCCCATGGACGGAGGAGCCTGGTAGGCTGCAGTCCGTGGGGTTGCGAAGAGTCGGACACGACTGAGCGACTTCACTTTGACTTTTCACTTTCATGCATTGGAGAAGGAAATGGCAACCTACTCCAGTATTCTTGCCTAGAGAATCCCAGGGATAGGGGAGCCTGGTGAGCTGCCGTCTGTGGGGTCGCACAGAGTCAGACATGACTGAAGCGAGTTAGCAGCAGCAGAGTACATCGTGAGAAACGCTGGACTGGAAGAAACACAAGCTGGAATCAAGATTGCCAGGAGAAATATCAATAACCTCAGATATGCAGATGACACCACCCTTACGGCAGAAAGTGAAGAGGAACTAAAAAGCCTCTTGATGAAAGTGAAAGTAGAGAGTGAAAAAGTTGGCTTAAAGCTCAACATTTAGAAAACGAAGATCATGGCACCTGGTCCCATCACTTCATGGGAAATAGATGAGGAAACAGTGGAAACAGTGTCATACTTTTATTTTTTGGGGCTCCAAAATCACTGCAGATGGTGACTGCAGCCATGAAATTAAAAGACGCTTACTCCTTGGAAGAAAAGTTATGACCAACCTAGATAGCATATTCAAAAGCAGAGACATTACTTTGCCGACTAAGTGAAGTGACGTCGCTCAGTTGTGCCCGACTCTTTGCGACCCCGTGGACTGTAGTTTACAAGGCTCCTCTGTCCATGGAATTTTCCAGGCAAGAGTACTGGAGTGGGTTGCCATTTCCTTCTCCAGGGGATCTTCCCCACCCAGGGGTCGAACCCGACTGAGGTCCGTGTAGTCAAGGCTATGGTTTTTCCTGTAGTCATGTATGGATGTGAGAGTTGGACTGTGAAGAAGGCTGAGCGCCGAAGAATTGATGCTTTTGAACTGTGGTGTTAGAGAAGACTCTTGACAGTCCCTTGGACTGCAAGGAGATCCAACCAGTCCATTCTGAAGGAGATCAGTCCTGGGATTTCTTTGGAAGGAATGATGCTAAAGCTGAAACTCCAGTACTTTGGCCACCTCATGCGAAGACTTGACTCATTGGAAAAGACTTTGATGCTGGGAGGGATTGGGGGCAGGAGAAGAAGGGGACGACAGAGGATGAGAAGGCTGAATGGCATCACTGACTCGATGGACGTGAATCTGAGTGAACTTCGGGAGTTGGTGATGGACAGGGAGGCCTGGCGTGCTGCGATTCATGGGGTCGCAAAGAGTCGGACACGACTGAGTGACTGAACTGAACTGAAACCACTTGGCACTGGGAGGGATTTCTGGTCTTACACGGTGAATTGGAGGGAACCAATAGCTCACAGGAAAGGAATTTACTTATTAGAGGCTGTAGTCTTTCCCAAGCTTCTCTTCTGAGGGGGTATTATTTCTGGTTTGGAAATCGAATGGGATCTCAGAGGACAATGATGACCAGTTCAGCTTAGTGGGCTTGTCCAGGAATTCCCTGGTCCCACACCTAGGAGTTAATTTTGTCCTCCCATAATTTTTGGTCCCTCCCTATTGGAGAGGGTGTAATGGATTCCTCAGTAGTAACCAGAAGTTGTAGGGCTCTAGGGGCTGAAAAGCTTCCCATCACAAGAGTGGTCCCCAGTTTAGTGAGTATATCTCTTCCCAATAAGGGAGTAGGACACTCAAGGGCCACCAAAAACTGGTGGGAAAATATTTGTCTGTCCCAACAACAAAGAAGTGCTTGGGTGAATCTTTTTGTAATTTTTTCCTGTAGCACCCAAAATAGTACAGGTTTGTGAGGAGAAGGCTCTGGATTAGGAGGTCAGGAGAGAGTAAGTAGCCTCTGTGTTAACCAAGAAATTCTCAGACCTACCTGCCACATCTCGTTGCACCCTTGGCTCCAGCCCTGTGATGGTTAGTTGTGACAGGCGGGCTGGCTGGAGTGGGCCGCTTCAGTCCTGTTGAACCATTGTGAGGGAAGTCGGTGCTTGACCTTGAGGCTCTTGAGTCCCGAGGGGAGACAGCTGCTTAATGTCCCAATTGATGGCATTTGTAGCAAGCCCTTTTAGGAGACTTGTCATGGTTTGGACACTCTTTGGCTGGATGCCCCACCTGTCTACAGATTAGGCATTTGCCTCGTGCTTTGTCCTTTAAGGATTTGGGGTTTGCCGAAGGGCTTCCCTGGAGGGCAGCCAGCATCTGGGCATGCCTTGTCTCTTTCCTTTTTTCTATTTCCTGGGTCTTGGCCTCCCTTTCCTCTTCTCTGTTGTAAAAGGTATTGGTGTCTGTTTGGACCATCTCATCTACAGAGGCAGCAGTGTCCTGCTGCTGTAGCTGTTGTAACTTTATCCTGATGTCTGATGCACACTGGGGCAGGAATTTGTCCTTTAAAATCGCATGTCCCTTGTAACAGTCTAAGTCCAGATTGGTACACTTTTGGAGGGTCTCTTTTAGTCTTTTCAGAAAGACAGTGGGATTCTCATTGGGCTCCTGAGTTATTGCTGAAATCCAGGCGTGGCTGATTACTTTTTGCTGGGCTGATTTTATTCCTGCCCTTACACAGATCAGAAAATGATCCCTTTCCCAGATGTGCTCAGGGTCATTATAATTCCAATTAGGATCTGAGGAGGCGACCACAGTTTCCCCCACTGGGTATTTATCACTTTGACATGTGAAGCCCCGTAGCATACCTTTGGGCTTCCTTTAAGACCCTAGCATACTCAGGGTCAGATAAAGTTTGACTAAATATGACCATGATGTCCTTCCCCATCAAGTCAGAGACCAAGGTAATATGTTGGAATGTATCTATATATTTGCCTGGGTCATCTGTATAGCTTCCAAGGTCTTGTCTGATCTGTATTAGTTCTAAGAGGAAGAAGGGCTTATGGACATGAGTTGGTCTGAATTCTCCTCCAGTTTCTACTAAAGGACATACTTGAGTTAGCTTTTGTGGAGGGGGTGCTCCCAGATATGGGGGCACGTTTAGATATGAGGAAGGAGCAGCAGGCAACTTGGGAGCCATGGCAGGTGAGCCTTCACAGGGGGCTTCCTTCTCTTGGTTGTCTGTGCCTAACACCATTTGCCTAGTAGGCTCACTTTTAGGGCATACAACAATGCCATACTTAAGACAGAGTTCCTTCATATCTATTAGTCATAAGATAATTTGGACATAAAGGATCTCTGTCCATTTCCCTTTTCTTTTGCAGAATAAGTCTAGCTGTAGTATGGTATTGTAATTTAAACTCCCATCCTCAGGCCAGTGTTCGTTATCCCCCCAGAGAATACCGTGTTCATGCAGTGGCACAAAAGAATTTTAAGTGACTTCTCCTTAGAGTTAGAGGATCAAACAGCTTCCAGTTATCAAGGATGCATCTCAAGGGCTTCTGTTGGGAAGTGGATTGGTTATTTCCCATCTGAAAGACAGTGATGACAGGGAGGAAAACAAAAAAGAAAAAAGCTAATAAGCCTCCTTCTATTTTTATTGTTGGACTTCCTTAGGGGTGAGTCTGAAGCTTATCCTACCCAGTCCTGTTGCAACCTGAGAGCTGGGCATTCCCCGGGTCAGGGTGCAGATCCCCAGGCAGGTTGAGGTGTGACAGCCTCTTGGAGATAGAATCCCTGGGCAGGTTGCATGTCAGCCTCCTGAGAATTGTGTCTCTGGGCAGGTTGAGGCATATTGACCTCCTGGGACCCCTGGACTGGTGGATCCCTGAGCAGGTTGAAGTGTGACAACCTCCTGAGGACCAGATACCTAGGCAGGTCGAACTGCTGGGACTCCAGGCTGGGGTTGGGCACCCCAAGATCTCCAGTGTGACCAGAGCGGGGTAGGGTTAAGTGGTTATAGTCTTAACTCATTGCTGGTTTGTCCACCGCTGATGGGAATAGATACCCATGATGTAAAGCAATCCAAGCCTGTGCCCTGAAACTGGGAAACTGGTGAAACAGCCATAAGCCTTATCCTCTTGCTGCTCTGAGGGAATGTAAGTCACTCATTTCTTCCCCTAGTCCCCCATAAGAGCAGTTTAGGGTGCTTCCAGTGGTAAACATTTCATTGTCATAGACCCACTTTACAGAAGTAGTGAAAAAGGGAGTGGGTTATCTGGTCCCATTAGGGGCATTAAGAGTATTTTAATAATAATGAGTAGAGTGGAGCGATGTTGCCTACAAGGGGGCAGGGTCCTGGTTGGAAGAGTTAGTAAGTGGCTTAAGAGCAAATTGATAAGAGGCTACAGGCCAGAAAAAGTGGAGTGGAGATATGTTTGTACCTTTAGGAGAAGGGTGGTAAGGGTATAGGCCCAAACAGCCTGCAGGGCTAACTCCTGAAGTGACAAACATTATCCCTGGAAACCCAATTGCCCTTGAAGAGATGCCACCAACAGATGGACTTCTAGCAGACACTGTGTGCCTGTCACCCAGCTTAGCACGTGCACTGAGAGAGGCTGTTGTTGCACATGTTGTAGGAAACATTGAAGACGAAGGCCTGAATATCTAGAGGGGTTTGATATCATACAGTATTTCCCTCCTAAGGGCCAGCTATTTTCTGGTTGTCCCTCCAGAAGATTGTAGAGGCAACATTGTAGGCCTGGACGGGGCTCAGGAAAAAGAGCATGAATCAGGAGGGAAGGGGGAAGAGTACAAGCTTTGACATAACTTTTGTTATGCCCAAGGGCATAACATAAACCCATTAAAATCAAATGGGCCCAAGGTGACAGACTAGTCAGTTCAGTTCAGTTCAGTGCAACCCCATGAATCGCAGCATGCCAGGCTACCGTGTCCATCACCAACTCCTGGAGTTTACCTGAACTCATGTCCATCAAGTCGGTGATGCCATCCAGCCATCTCATCCTCTGTCATCCCCTTCTCTTCCTGCCCCCAATCCCTCCCCAAGTAGGGTCTTTTCCAATGAGTCAACTCTTCGCATGAGGTGGCCAAAGTATTGGAGTTTCAGCTTTAGCATCAGTCCTTCCAAAGAACACCCAAGACTGATCTCCTTTAGGATGGACTGTTTGGATCTCCTTGCTGACCAAGGGACTCTCAAGAGTCTTCTCCAACACCACAGTTCAAAAGTATCAATTTTTCGGTGCTCAGCTTTCTTCACAGTCCAACTCTCACATCCATACATGACCACTGGAAAAACCATAGCCTTGACTAGACGGACCTTTGTTGGCAAAGTAATGTCTCTGCTTTTGAATATGCTCTCTAGGTTGGTCATAACTTTCCTTCCAAGGAGTAAGTGTCTTTTAATTTCATGGCTGCAGTCACCATCTGCAGTGATTTTGGAACCCCAAAAATAAAGTCTGACACTGTTTCCACTGTTTCCCCATCTATTTGCCATGAAGTGATGGGACCAGATGCCATGATCTTCATTTTCTGAATGTTGAGCTTTAAGCCAACTTTTTCACTCTCTACTTTCACTTTCATCAAGAGGCTTTTTAGTTCCTCTTCACTTTCTGCCATAAGGGTGGTGTCATCTGCATATCTGAGGTTATTGATATTTCTCCTGGCAATCTTGATTCCAGCTTGTGTTTCTTCCAGTCCAGAGTTTCTCGTGACGTACTCTGCATATAAATTAAATAAGCAGGGTGACAATATATAGCCTTGACGTACTCCTTTTTGTATTTGGAAGCAGTCTGTTGTTCCATGTCCATGTTCTAACTGTTGCTTCCTGACCTGCATACAGATTTCTCAAGAGGCAGGTCAGGTGGTCTGGTATTCCCATCTCTTTCAGAATTGTCCACAGTTTATTGTGATCCACACAGTCAAAGGCTTTGGCATAGTCAATAAAGCAGAAATAGATGGTTTTCTGGAACTCTTTTGGTTTTTCCATGATCCAGTGGATGTTGGCAGTTTGATCTCTTGTTCCTCTGCCTTTTCTAAAACCAGCTTGAATATCAGGAAGTTCACGGTTCACGTATTGCTGAAGCCTGGCTTGGAGAATTTTGAGCATTACTTTACCAGCATGTGAGATGAGTGCAATTGTGTGATAGTTTGAGCATTCTTTGACATTGGTTTTCTTTGGGATTGGAATGAGAACTGACCTTTTCCAGTCCTGCGGTCACTGCTGAGTTTTCCAGATTTGCTGGCATATTGAGTGCAGCACTTTCACAGCATCATCTTTCAGGATTTGAAATAGCTCAGCTGGAATTCCATCACCTCCACTACCAAGGAGTGGGTGGTTCCCCAATTGTTTAATGATCTTCTCACTTATTAGCATATGAAATAACCCAACTCACAAAAACTAACCACACCACATTTCATGGCCGCTGCATATACCTTCTGGGATTGCACACATTCTGTGTACTGTGCTTCTTTTTGAATCTGAACAAATCTACCTCTTACCTGTTGCTGTGTCTCTCACTGAATTTTTTTGCAACGAGACATCAAGAACCTAAGCTTTAATAAATCCTAAAACCAGGCACCGTGGGTTTTGGTTGGGCTCAAGTCCCGGTCAGACATGACTGAGTGACTAAGCGTAGCACAGAGTCCCTGCCACGTGGGTTTGAGTCCCTATCGTAGGTAAACAGTTTCAGAGAAAACTTTCAGAAATGGAAAGATGATGACCTGCCTAATCAAACAGTGGGATAGATGGAGAGAGGAGCTGAAGGATGGGAGGAAAAAGCCTGGGGAAAACGTGCCAAGGAATCCCCTTCATAACCTACCAGAAAACCTGCTAAATACCTGACCTGTGCTTACAGTTTCTACTGGCCTGATTCTTGGCACAAAGAGATTAAGGACAGAGGAACCCTCACCTTCTTGGGTAGGTGCAGCAGATAGTAGAGCCTTTGGGACACAGTGGGGAGTAGCCCCTGCCAGAGTCCCTAAATTGCACCCACTGCCGATCACCTGTTCACAGGGGTTCGTGGAAACAAGAAACGAGAGATTGTAAAGGAAGTAAGATTTTGTTAGCCATATGTCCTTATAGCTATAGGGGTGAACCTCCTAACTTAATTGGAGACTTGAGACTGAGCCGCTTGAGTTTTCCGCCAAGTTTGTTTTGGTTGTCCTGGTTTCCAGCACACTAGGCTTCTTGTCACTTCCACTGCACTGGGTTTCCTTTGTGTTCAGCTTCCACAGCATGAGCTTTCAATGAGTTGGGCTTCTGCTATGCTTGACCTCTACCTCAAGGGGGCCAAGTCGAGGTTATTTTAGCCAAGTTAAATCCAAGTTGCAGCACCAGATATATTGGTTCAGTTCAGTTTAGTCACTCAGTCGTGTCCGACTCTTTCGTGACCTCATGGACCTCCCTATCCATCACCAACTCCGAGTTTACTCAAACTCATGTCCATTAAGTCGGTGATGCCATCCAACCATCTCATCTTCTGTCATCCCCTTCTCCTCCTGCCTTCAATCTTTCCCAGCATCAGGGTCTTTTCCAGTGAGTCAGTTCTTCATATCAGGTGGCGAAAGTTTTGGAGTTTTAGCTTCAGCATCAGCCCTTCCAGTGAATATTCAAGACTGATTTCCTTTGGGATGGACTGGTTGGATCTCCTTGTAGTCCAAGGGACTCTCAAGAGTCTTTTCCAACACCACAGTTCAAAAGCATCCATTCTTCAGCGCTCAGCTTTGTTTATAGTCCAACTCTCACATCCATATATGACTACTGTCTAGCTTTGACTAGACAGACCTTTGTTGGCAAAGTAACGTCTCTGCTTTTAAAATGCTGTCTAGATCGGTCATAGCTTTTCTTCCAAGGAGTAAGCGACTTTTAATTTCATGGCTGCAGTCACCATCTGCAGTGATTTTGGAGCCCCCAAAATTAAAGTCTGTCACCGTTTCCACTGTTTATCCATCTATTTGCCATGAAATGATCGGACCAGATGCCATGATCTTAGTTTTCTGAATGTTGAATTTTAAGCCAACTTTTTCATTCTCCTCTTTCACTTTCATCAGGAGGCTCTTTAGTTCCTCTTCACTTTCTGCCATTAGGGTGGTGTCATATGGGTTTCTAAGATTATTGATATTTCTCCTACCAGTCTTAATTCCTGTTTGTGCTTCATCCAGCCCGGCATTTCGCATAATGTACTCTGCATAAAAATTAAATAAGCAGGGTGACAATATACAGCCTTGATATACTCCTTTCCCAATTTGATACCGTCTGTTGTTCCATGTCCAGTTCTAACTGTTGCTTCTTGACTTGCACACAGATTTCTCAGGAGGCAGGTCAGGTGGTCTGGTATTCCCATCTCTTTAAGAATTTCCCACAATTTGTTGTGATCCACACAGTTAAAGGCTTTGACATAGTCAATAAAGCAGAAATAGATGTTTTTCTGGAACTCTCTTGCTTTTTCAATGATCCAACGGATGTTGGCAATTTGATCTCTGTTTCTTCTGCCTTTTCTAAATCCAGGTTGAACATCTGGAAGTTCACAGTTCATGTACTGTTGAAGCCTGGCTTGGACAATTTGGAACATTACTTTGCTAGCCTGTGAGATGAGTGCATTTGCGTACCAGTTTGAGCATTCTTTAGCATTGCCTTTTTTTGGGGATTGGAATGAAAACTGACCTTTTCCAGTCCTGTGGCCACCGCTGAATTTTCCAGATTTGCTGGCATATTGAATGCAGCACTTTCACAGCATCATCTTTTAGGATTTGAAAGAGCTCAACTGGAATTCCAACACCTCCACTGGCTTTGTTCATAGTGATGCTTCCTAAGACCACTTGACTTCACATGCCAGGATGTCTGGCTCTAGTTGGGTGATCACACCATTGTGGTTATCTGGGTCATGAATATTTTTTTTGTATAGTTCTATGTATTCTTGCCACCTCTTCTTAATATCTTCTGCTCCTGTTAGGTCCATACCATTTCTGTCCTTTATTGTGCCCATGTTTGCATGAAATGTTCCCTATGTATCTGTAATTTTCTTGAAGAGATCTCTAGTCTTTCCCATTCTGTTTTCCTGTATTTCTTTGCATTGATTGCTGAAGAAGGCTTTCTTATCTCTCCTTGCTATTCTGTGGAACTCTGCATTCAGATGGGTATATCTTTCCTTTTCTCCTTTGCCTTTAGCTTCTCTTCTTTTCTCACCTATCTGTAAGACCTCCTCAGACAATCACTTTGCCTTTTTTGCATTTCTTTTTCTTGGAGATGGTCTTGATCCCTGCCTGTACAATGTCATGAACCTCTGTCTGTAGTTCTTCAGGCACTCTATCAGATCTAGTCCCTTCAATCTGTCACTTCTACTGTATAATCATAAGGGATTTGATTTAGGTCATGCCTGAAGGTTTAGTGGTTTTCCCTACTTTCTTCAATTTAAGTCTGAATTTTGCTATAAGGAGTTCATAATCTGAGCTACAGTCAGCTCCTGGTCTTGTTTTTGCTGACTGTATAGAGCTTTTCCATGTTTGGCTGCAAAGAATATAATCAATCTGATTTTTGTGTTGACCATCTGGTGGTGTCCATGTGTAGAGTCTTCTCTTGTGTTGTTGGAAGAGGGTGTTTGCTATGACCAGTGTGTTCTTTTTGCAAAACTCTATTAGCCTTTTCCCTGCTTCTTTCTGTACTCCAAGGCCAAATTTCCCTTTACTCCAGGTATCTCTTGACTTCCTACTTTTGCATTCCAGTCCCATATAATGAGGAGGACATCATTTTGGGTGTTAATTTTAGAAGATCTTGTAGGTCTTTATAGAACCGTTCAACATCAGCTTCTTCAGTATTACTGTACAATGAAAGAGAAAAATATTTAAGAAATACTGAATTGATTAACTAATATGGTTAAAATCAAATGATTTCCATTTCATGTTAATGATATATAGTAAAATAACATCATTTCTGATAATGTTCATTCTAGCTAAGTTGACACTTTTAGAGTTAAATGTGTTACATTTATATCTGACTCAGTTGAGTTGCCTAGTTTAAATTTTCACCAATGGATTTAAAGACTTTTTCAAAGTTAGTAAACTTAATTGCATAAGTGAAGATGGCACAGTTGTATGTGTCCTACTTGCAGTTACCAGATTTAGAAGCCTTCTGGGTGATAGAGTGTTGGGTCATGAGCTGCTTTCAAATCTTCTATTCTGGCTGCCTCCATTAAAGTTGACTGAACTGGCAGGCCAGTGATGCTTCAGGCTTCCTTGAAGCTGAAGAAAATTTAAATTTTGGAAGAAAGCATTCAGAAATAAGGATACTAGAGTAAAAGTAGAAGAGAAAAACATTGAATTATCATTGTTATTGACTTGATAACAATAGACAAATTAAACACATATATCTATATCTATCTATCTATCTATACACATGCAATGGAATAAAGGACTGATATAATAGAATGGAAGACTAAGGATTCTAAGTAAGGGCACCTATACAGTATCTATTTGCTTCTTGCTTTCCAAAGCAAATTTTAAAGTACCTCATTCCCTTGATGGAGATTCATTAACATTTATAACACTGAGAACTGAAAGGGAAAAAAAAAATCAGTATTTTACAGTCCTGAAAGCACAAAATGATGCAGTGAAAAATATTATAGATTTAAAAGACCTGGTGCTTATTTTAGATTTTTTTTACCCCTAGATCTTGTGCCATGAGTAAATAATCAAAATCTTTAGTGTATTAATTTGTTTCTTTAAAAGAAATGAGTTTTGGAACAGATAATAAGTCTTCTGTAAGTGCTTGGTATTATTACGTGTTCACATTCATTAGAAAAGAAATAATGTATGTTGCCAAGGTCCAGTCTCATAAGAATTCTGTAAGATGATCTTCTATGTTGGGGTGCAGACTGGGCAGTCCCAAAATATGTCTCAGTGTGTCTTATTTTTGATTTAAAATTACTTAAGCAATGACAGGAGGGATACTCAGACTCTCCTCTCTGTCTCCCTGAAAGTGGGAAATAATCTCTGATGCTGCTCTCCCTGCACCTGGAGGCAGGAGGACACCCTTATAAACAAAGACAGAGAATTCAGGCTGAGAAGCCTGTATATAAAAACTTTGTGATTTCTTAAACCTCAACTTCTGTTTAGATTCTTCACTAACTGTGTACCCTTAACCTAAGTTTCTTTGTCCAGTCAGTTTCTCATAAATTTATTGTTTTTCTAAAAAGTATAAAAGCTGCCTGATTTGGCCACTTTTTAGGTCTCATTTCTATGAGACCTTCATGTGCGTGAATTAAAATTTGTTTCCTTTACTCCCATTAGCCTTGTGTCAATTTTATTATTTGTCTAGCCACAAGAACTCGAGTAGGGTGGGGGAAAGTCCCCCCTCCCTGCCATGTACAAATGGGTAAACTGAGGCCACACAAGCCTAAGTAGTTTGCTCAAGGTCACTTGGCTCCTTGATGTGGCCAAATGCAGGTGAGAGTACACGTCTGTCTTCCTCCAGGGCTGTGTTCTTTAAAGTAACACTAGCCTTCTATCTCGGAGAAGGCAATGGCACCCCACTCTAGTACTCTTGCCTAGAAAATCCCATGGATGGAGGAGCCTGGTAGGCTGCAGTCCATGGGGTCGCTAAGAGTTGAACATGACTGAGCGACATCACTTTCACTTTTCACTTTCATGCATTGGAGAAGGAAATGGCAACCCACTCCAGTGTTCTTGCCTGGAGAATCCCAGGGACTGGGGAGCCTGGTGGGCTGCCATCTATGGGGTCTCACGGAGTCGGACACGACTGGAGCGACTTCGCAGCAGCAGCAGCAGCAGCCTTCTATCTCAGAGGAGGCAATGGCACCCCACTCTAGTACTCTTGCCTGGAAAATCCCATGGACGGAGGAGCCTGAAAGGCTGCAGTCCGTGGGGTCGCTGAGGGTCGGACACAACTGAGCGACTTCACTTTCACGTTTTTACTTTCATGCATTGGAGAAGGAAATGGCAACCCACTCCAGTGTTCTTGCCTGGAGAATCCCAGGGACGGCAGAGCCTGGTGGGTTGCCGTCTATGGGGTCACACAGAGTCGGACACGACTGAAGTGACTTAGCAGCAGCAGCCTTCTATCTGCCCCGTACTTTTTGATGCCTGAGGATACAGAATTAGGCAAAAGAGGCCGATCTCATCTTCTCGGGAGGCATCAGCATGTGGGGGCTTCTCCCACCTGCTGAGGAAGGCACTCCAGAGAAGACTAACTCCATGGCCCATCAGAAAGTTGAACTTATGGAGGGAAACCAGCAACATCTATGGGATCTCCTGGAAACTACTATTTCAATGTGACCTGGTACATCCAGCTCAGGTGTTTATTTTGGTGTGAGGGTACTATGGCTGGAAGAGTTTGAGAACATCTGCTGTAGTAGGTTTTAGTAAGGGCGTGTGGATGAGAGGTCTAAAATCTTACAAAATACGTATCAAAGAAAAGATGCTTTCAAGCTGTGGTACTCTATACTAAATTTACATGGTGATGTGGTCGAGAGCTTGAGGGATGCTGGAGGGAGAGTCGTGGGTGAAGTCTTCTCTGAGACGTGGCACATTAGTCTGAGGGCTGGAAGGAGGCACCACACAAAAGCCAGAGAGGATGCCTCCAGGCTGAGAGGCCCTCACGGGGACACGGCCTGGTTGAGAAAGAAGGATCTGGCTCAGTGTGAGGACGAGGAACCTAGGGAGTAAGAGAGAGAGAAAAAAAAAAGAGAGAGAGAGAGCATGAGAAAGCTGGGCCCTGCTTTGAAGATATTCATAAACACATAAATCTAGACTTTTTGATTCATATTTTATGTATTAATTAGAATTATTTGCCAGGTATATGTATGGCTGAGTCCCTTTTCTGGTCACTTGAAACTATATCACAACATGGTTAATTGGCTATGCTCCAATATAAAATAAAATGTTAAAGCAATATGAAGACAAACACACAAAGAAAAGGCCACGTGAAGATGGAGGCAAAGTTTGCAGTGGTGCATGTCCAAATCAAGGAACACCAAGAACTTCCAGGAACTGCCAGAAGCCAGGGGAACTGTGGGAGATTACATTTTTGTTGTTTGAAACCACCCAGTTGCTGGTAGTTTCTGATCATAGCCATAGGACACTAAAGCAGAAGGTTTAACTTTTTTAACTTTCTATTTTGAAAAGGCCCGATTCTTATTTGTGGGAAGACAAAATGTACTCAGATTATTATTTTCTTTCCTTCCAACATGTCATTACTTTGATGGTACAATTTGGGAAAAGTTCATTTTTGAATGTTGGTAAGCATTCCTACAGAATATGAAGATTAAGGAAAAACCAAGTCTTCCTTAAGATTGTAGGGTATAAGAGAATAGATGCCAGTTGTTCTGTTCAAAGTGCTGTGTATCCATTTTAACAGCTAAGATTTTAATTCTATCATCTCAAAGATTTCTTATTAAGTGTGCCTTTGCTTTAGAAATTAGATGAGTTAATTTGGTTTTTGTTTGTTTGGTTTTGATAGTAAAGTATGGAGACAGTACATTTGTCTCAACAATCTGAAACTATCAGGGAAGATAAATGGTGTTTCTCTAGATGCCTTGTCAGCATTAAAGAAAATAAAATAGTGGCTTTTCAGTCTGTTGGGTGGTATAGTCTGTGAGGGAAATTGATATTTCTCATGTACTCACAGAAAGCATTGTTTTCAGCTAAAGTCTGGGAAAACAGTTCTTTTAAAACCAGGCAGCAACAGCACCAGAAATGGCCGTTTAAAACATGGCCAAATTTGACACATTGCATGGTTAACAACACTGTCAGGAACAACAAAGTTCATTTTGATGATAAGTGAAATGTGACAGTTTTAACTTTTTTGACTATTTGTTTTCTTCAGTGATAGCACATCAGAATCACCTGTGAATTTTTTACAATACAGATAATCGCCTGCTGCTGCTGCTGCTAAGTCATTTCAGTTGTGTCCGACTCTGTGCGACCCCATAGATGGCAGCCCACCAAGCTCTCCCGTCCCTGGGATTCTCAAGGCAAGAACACTGGAGTAGGTTGCCATTTCCTTCTCCAGTGCATGAAAGTGAAAAGTGAAAGTGAAGTCGCTCAGTCCTGTCCGTCTCTGTGTGACCCCATGGACTGCAGCCTACCAGGCTCCTCCATCCATGGGATTTTCTAGGCAAGAGTACTGGAGTGGGGTGCCATTGCCTTCTCTGGATAATTGCCTGATCCCACCTCAGATCCTGATTCAAAAGTGTTGGGAGAGGCCTAAGTATGAGAGATTTTTAAAAGTCCTATATGTAATTCTGAGGTGTGGAATCTCAGGGTTGAGAACCACAGATCCCATGGAGGTGAGTTCTATTAATTAAAAAAAAAAAAGAGGTATTTTGGGGTAGCTAAGAATATAGCAGGAACTTCTCTGGTGGCTCAGTGGTAAAGAATTCACCTGCCAATGCAGGAGACACAGGTTTGATCCGTAGGTTGGAAAGATCGCCTGGAGTAGGAAATGGCAACCTGTTCCAATATTCTTGCCTGGGAAATCTCATGGACAGAGGAGCCTGGCGAACTACAGTCTGTGGGGTTGCAAAGAGATAGACGTGACTTAACCACTGAGCACACATGCAGGAATATAGCATCAGGTTCAGAAACCAAAAACTATTTTAGTTTTATAGTAGTATTTTCATAACCATTCTAAGTGTCCTTGTGTATTTAACTGGAGGCACAGGCCAGGTTTTGAAGTTACTTTTTTTACTCAAGCTAGTCATCTTTTCACCAGGCCATGAGGATTTATGTCTTTTAGGTTAAATGATCAACTTGTAAACTTTAACATCTGGAGAACCACAGGAAAGAATTGTGACAAACCTACCGTTAATACAGGCTTCCCTGTGGCTCAGACACTAAACAATCTGCCTGCAATGCAAGAGACCTGGGTTTGATCCTTGTTGGGAAGATCTGAAGAAGGGAATGGCTATTCTCTAGTCTTCCTGCCTGGAGAATCCCATGGACAGAGGAGCCTGGAGGGCTATATTCTATGGGATTGTAGAGAGTTAGACATGACTGAGTGACTAATGCTTTCACTTCACTTACCATTAATGCAAGCAGAGCTTAGGCACCCAGGCTCCTTCAGTCTCTGAGAACAACTGTATATTATCTCACTCATTAAAATATATACAATATCACAAATTCAGTATAATTCATATATAATGAAACATTGACTTGCAGCTCAAAGGATGATTAAGGCTATGTCTGCAGAAATTATATAATTTAAAAGTTTTAGTTTAAAATATTTTCATATTTCAGTTTTTTCCCCCAGATTCTAACTTTTTTCAAACAACTATTAAACTAGTAGTTGGTAGACATTGGGCCAGTAGGGCCTAATGATAAAATGATCTTGGGCATGTTAAAACCATCTCTGGAATAGTCTAAGATATTTGCTATCTTTCAAAACCACTTTAGAACTCCTCACTCGGTCTGATGTGAAATATGGTTAGATTTCAGTCAAACTCTAAATAGAATATAAAGGACATATAAAGACTCCTGAGAACCTGGAGCCATGGCACTGGAAGAAATGGCCTTGAGACACCAAAAGCTTGAGAAATAACTTTTATTTTCAACTCTGCAGTTGAAGGGACATCTTCAGGCACATGCACAAGACCACTAGTCAGAGTTACCGGAAATGGCTGCACACAGTGACAAGAACTGAGCATCACGGGCCACAATAACTGGGTTCTAATTATTAGACCAGCAGCAGGTGTGTTAGTGCACACATGTGCACACATACATACACAGCTTTATGCCAACCTACGATTTTGTGTATGTTGCTTCCTGAGTTGGAAGAAGCATTTATCTCACCTCAACAAATGTCAGTTATGTAAGTGTAATTGTCTTATTGCTCCAGTGAATTTGATGTTGTTTTTTGAAAATCATAAAAGCTGCTTGTGGTGCAGCTGAGTGATTTTATGGACATTTCACTGAATATTGTATCTTGTTTTTGTACTGTGCTCTTAATTCTGAAATACTGGGCCATGCACGGAAAAGGTGCTATTACTACAATAACAAACAGATCAATTGAAAGGACACCCTTTGCCTAGAGCATTTTTGCAGGTGTGAATGTGAAGTTGGATGATGAATTGAAGAAGATACTTCAAAAGACAGATACACAGCATCTCAACACACATACACATGAGTTATGAATGCATATCTTGATGATATATAGTATTTATGACTCAAAGTGATAAAATGCTTTATTATTGTTCTTGCCACTGACCACTAGGTCACTTCTGAATCTGATAATTCCTTCTGTCATTCCCTGTATTGAATTCAGGTAAAGTTATCTAATATAACAGAGCAGATCCACTAAAAGTGAAAACTAGAAGCTCTCCCAGATTAACAATATATAAGCTATTTATTTTCTTTAGCTATAATAAAAGAGGATGCACTTTCTTTTGTTACAGAAGGCTGAGTTGTTGAAAACTTATGAGTGATTCTATTGTTCTTGGTGTGATGAGACTGCATAGGGTTGTAAATGAGTGTGCAGATGTCACAGCCGAGTTGTCTAGAATTAAGTCTTCATACCACTCCATACTCCTGAGCAAACTTGGGCAAGTATGTCAAGTCTCCATGCTTCAGACTCCTTCCTATGCAGTGATACTAACAGTAGTACCTGTTTCCCAGGGTTGAATGAGGACTCAATATACTAATGACTGCCAAACTCTTAGAGCAGCAATTGGCACAAGTAGGAATGTTAACCTTTGCTATCCTTTGATTACTTATAATATATTTTCCATACCCATTAAAACACTCACTCCAGTATTCTTGCCTGAATAATCCCATGGACAGAGGAGCCTGGTGGGCTGCAGTCCATGGGATGGTGAAGAGTTGGACACAACTTAGCGACTGAGCACATATTCACTGATTAAAACAATCTTTTGCATTTAACTTTCTTCCTCATCATTTCAGTTGGTAAAAACAGAATTCAAAGCCACTGACTCACTTCATTTATTATAAAAAATTAACCATAAAAGTAAAAAAATTAGCTTCTGGTTGTTTGAACTCAAAGAGAAGACACTGAGTAGGCTGCTATGCATGTGGGCAGCATTTGGACTGATTTAAAAAAATAATATCAACTGAAGGAAGCTGAATAAAGGCATTTTCTTTAATATGAAATTCATTTTTGAAATATTTATAGTGGTATTGGATTAAAATGCTGTTCAGTACAAGAGAGATATGACAAAATATTCACAAATAGTAGAGATCAGTTATGAACTGAGAAAATGAAGATGCTAATTATTTCCTGACCATCTGCTGAGTTTTAAAGTTTTGCATTATGGGGAAAATAGTAATCTTAATAATTTTGAATATATCATTAATTTTCTAAGTTATTAAAGTAAAAAATATATATTGTAGAAAACATGAAAATGCAAAAGCTTTTATGAAGGAGAAATACAATTTGCCTTATAATTTTTTCACCCCAGGATAAATATTGTTAACACTTTGAAATATCGTCATGTGAAATTTAATATCCTCTCACAATTTGGATCCCACTGTGAAGACAGAATGTTGTAGTTTTGTTTTATTTTAAGTAGTGTCTATAGAGAAGTTTGTCAAATATTCTACATAGAAATTACTTTTAACAACTGATTACTATTCTGGTATTTGTCTGTATCATAATTATTTTCATCATTTCTCTTTTGATAGACATTTAGACTTTTAAAATTTTTGCTATTTTAATTTTGCTACATATAATTACAGTGAGCATGCCCATAAAAATCCTTATCCCATTTATTATTGTTGCCTTATGATAGGTTGCTAGAAATTGCTACAAAAAAAGGGCTGCATATGTTAACACTAGAGAAAGATGACCAGCTTTGCTTTTCTAGTTTGTTCCAGTTTATCAACAGTTTTGGGGAAAGTACATCTTGCTAAAATCCTGATGCCAGCAAGTATAATTTCTTAGAGTATTTAAATTTGATAGAAATATATATATATAAAATTATGTGCTGAATGTTTTATCCCCCTCCACTCTCATTCACTTGTTGAAGTCTAATCCCCATCATGATGGTATTTGCAAGTGAGGCCTTTGAAAGATATTGAGGGTGAAGCCATGGTGAATGGAATTAGTGCCCTTATGAAAGGAAGCCAGAGAGCTACTTCATTCTTTATCCCACAAGAGGATTTGAAGTTGGCTGTCTTCAGTCTTGGAGACCCCCATCCCTACTCCCACCCCATGCTGGCACTCTGATCTCAAAATTCCAGCCTCCAGACTGTGAGAAATAATTTCTATTGTTTACGAAATCACCTAGTATATGGTATGTTGCTGTAGCAGCCTGAACTAAGACACCTGTGGTTATTGTTTTAATTTGCATTTCTTGTTTTGCTAAGTAGTTTTAATTTTCGAATGCTTTTTCATGACTTTTCTTTCTTAGAAATTTTTGCTTCTGTCTGGCAAATTTTCTTTTGGTTCATTCATCATTCTATGTATGTATCATATAAGATGACACTACTGGTGAAGAATCAGCCTGCCAGTGCTAAAATTTATCTAAGGATTATTATCTTAATATAATCACAGACATAAGAGATGCAAGTTCGATCCCTGAGTCAGGAAGATCCCGTGGAGGTGGAAACAGCAACCTACTCCAGTATTCTTGTCTGGAAAATTCCATGGACAGAGGAGTCTGATGGGCTGTAGACCATGTGGGTGGACATGACTAAGCATCTGAGCACTCACACATACCTTATAAGTAATACAAACTGCTAGTTTTCTTTCAATATTCCTTCACCCCTTTTCCCAAATAATAGGCTTTTTTGACTTGGCACTGCTAAATATTGTTTCCTAGTCAGCTGCATAGGTAAGGATGGGCATAGTACTCAATTTTGTCTAATGTAACCAGAATGAAATGGAGATATGAAATTTGGGGTTGTGCTTTAAAAGGGAGTAATATGGCCTTTTCTTCCTTTCCCAGAGTGGAAACTCTTATTTGAGTTACTTTTATTTTCAGTTGATTCTCTTAGTTTTTAGTTTAAAAATACATATGTAAATAAGGGCAGTATTCTCTTTTGCCTTCAAAATTACTGGAACTTAAGACAATGGCTACCTTGCTTGCCTTAGCAGGGATGATGTACCTATAGTCCCATCAGTTACCTGCATAAGAAAAGACACACAGTGTTAAAGCAGTAATTGCATTTTCAAATAAAGTGGTTGATTTAAAACATGCAAATGAAAAATTAATTTTTGTGTGTGTCCATCTTGTCTTATTGAATTATCTGGAAAAGTCAGGCAATGTTAAAGATTTTGACAGTTTTCTCCTGTCACTGAAAATGTATTGCTTCTTCAGTATGCTTTTGCTGATGGTTTGTGTAAAAAGTACTTTGTGTCATGTAACAGATATGTCTTTGTGTTGTATTTCAGTTTTGTTGTACATCACTTAAATAATCACTTAAATAAGGCATGCTTATTGAGTTATAACAGATGTCTCTTCAGCATCCATTAAGATGATATTGTGATCAAAAAATAATATTTTTATTAAGGAACTGCTTCTGCAGTGCTAAAATTTATCTAAGGATTATTATCTTAATATAATCACAGTATTTGATTGAATATTTTACATACTTTTTTGTACCTATGTTCTTAAGTAAAATCAATAAGCATTTCTTCTACTTTGTGCCCATTTTGTTGGATTTTCATTTTAAGAATATGCTTGATGCAAAAATTGAGATTTTTTTCCTTATATTTATAAGCTCTGGGAAAACTCCATGTACCTAAAACTGTCCAGACCTGATATATTTCTTGGAATTAATTTTTTTTTTCACTTATGTGACAAATTCTTTTTCACACTTACTGGTTCTTTGTTGAGACATTTTTCTTAAGATCTCAATGATCCTATGTATATTTCTTAATGTTTTAGCTTAGAGTATTGCAGAATATTCTTTTAAATCTTCTAATTCCCTCTGTATCTTAGTTCTTGCTTTTCTTATTTATGTGTCTTCCCTCTTGCTTTACTTGATAGGAAGTTCTTTGATAAGCTTTATACAGCCACTCAGGAAAAGAGGAAGCCCTAAATAGTATATTATGAGAAATGCTGGGCTGGATGAAGCACAAGCTGGAATCAAGATTGCCAGGAGAAATATCAATAACCTTAGATATGCAGATGACACCACCCTTATGGCAGAAAGTGAAGAACTAAAGAGCCTCTTGATAAAAGTGAAAGAAGAGAGTGAAAAAGTTCACTTAAAGCTCAACATTCAGAAAACGAAGATCATGGCATCTGGTCCCATCACTTCATGGCAAATAGATGGGGAAACAGTGGAAGCAGTGACAGGCTTTATTATTTTGGGCTCCAAAATCACTGCAGATGGTGACTGCAGCCATGAAAGTAAAAGATGCTTGCTCCTTGGAAGAAAAGCTATGACCAACCCAGACAGCATATTAAAAAGCAGAGATATTACTTTGCCAGCAAAGGTCCGTCTAGTCAAAACTATGGTTTTTCCAGTAGTCATGTATGGATGTGAGAGTTGGACTGTAAAGAAAGCTGAACACCAAAGAATTGATGCTTTTGAACTGTGGTGTTAGAGAAGACTCTTGAGAGTCCCTTGGACTGCAAGAAGATCTAACCAGTCCATCCTAGAGGAAATCAATCCTGAATATTCATTGAAACGACTGATGCTGAAGCTGAAACTCCAATACTTTGGCCACCTGATGTGAAGAACTGACTCACTGGAAAAATCCTTATGCTGGGAAAGATTGAAGGTGGGAGGAGAAGGGGAAGTCAGAGGATGAGATGGTTGGATGGTATCACTGACTCAATGCACATGAGTTTGAGTAGCCTCCAGGAATTTGTGATGGACAGGGAAGCCTGGCGTGCTGCAGTCCATGGGATTGCAAAGAGTTAGCCACGACTGAGCGGCTGAACTGACTGACTGAAATAGCATCATGGTAGTCTTCACTTTGCTGATTGTTAATCCTTTTCCTTGGATGCTCCCAACTTTCTGAAATAAAGGGTCTTGGAGTCTTCTGTTAGGGTTTTCTGGTGGATTGGGTGGGAGACTTTGATGGTTAGCTGTCTTAGATTATTGTCTCTTTCACTCCCACCCTGTTTGTGTTCTCTGTAGCTGTACTTCTTCAAAATTTGTCACTATATAAGAAGTCACAATGCTGGCTTTCAATGTTGATATAGCTTTACTTATTTTTTTTAATATTTAGTTGTGACTTTTATCAAACACCTATGGTGGTGGTAAGGTGTTCATGTTGTTACAGAGGTTTGGTAAAGAATGGCAGATGCTTTGCCTACTAACCATTTTATTAGAATTTCTACATTTAACTTTTCAAAACAATTCAAATCAATTTTGAGGTATAGAGTCAAATTCTAGCACAACTTCCTCAGTAATCTTATCCATTTTGGATTAGATGGTGATACTTCTTACATCATGTAATAATTTGATATATCACAGGTTCCACTCAGAATGTTTTCTTATATGCATTATTTTTGTGCTAAGCATTTGATAGCTTTATAACACGTATTACATTTTAATCTGATTTTGAATGATGGACCTTTCTGTATTTTTATAGCACATTTTATTCTGTCCTGTTCTAAATGTAGTTCTCTCTGTTAGACTGTGAAACCCTGAATGGCTAACTCAGTCTAGACTTGCCTGTGCTAGACTTGCTTGTGCTTTCAGGTCATTGTGTTGTGATGGTCAGTTTTAAGTGTCAACTTGGCTAGACTACAGTGCCAAACTCTTCTGTCAAACACTTGTTGCTTTGAAGATGTTTTAAGGTGTGGTTAGCATATACCATCAGTAGACTTTTAGTGAAGAAGATGATCCTTGGCTTTCTGGCTGAGTCTTATCTAATCAGTTGAAAGGCTGTAAGAGCAAAACTGAGGTTCCCTCAAGGAAGAAGATATCCCCAGTGTTGTGGGCTGCAGGATCATCTGTAGCCAGAGAGAAATGTGCTTTACAGATTTCAGATTTGCCAGCCCCACAATCAAGGAAACCTTGATTCACCCTGCTCCTTAGTAGAACCCTGACTCATACAGCTGCCTGTAATGTTTTTTCAGTGACAGAGCATTTTTAATCTCTAATTATTTTAAATTTCAGTGTTGTAATCTACTGCATGAAAATCCAAATACTATTCTTATATCATCTTATGTATTATGAAAATTTATGGTACTAGTCTTAGGATTTAAGAGGAAAAAAAAGGTATTTTTTTCCCTGTTCACCATGACACTAACTTAACACATGTCAGTGGTTTCTCTCTATGAGCCAACAGCAAGACAAAAAGTATATTATGTTCTTCCAAGGAGAGATGACAATCATCCAAAAAGTAAATGAAAGGAAAGAGCTTATTTTATATAACCTCTATTTAAATGTACTTATTCTGCCACTAGCACAGACTCCCTCTTACATTGGTGGGCTGCTGAATAAGAGAATGGGGAGATACACTTCAACATAAATTCCTCTCCAATGATGTCTTCTCTCAATAGCCTGCAAACTCACAGAAGAGTGTTGTTTACATCTTTTATGATGAGAAGATAAAGTATGTACTTTACTGATTCACAGGAATAGATTCCCAAAAATGACTTTCATTATTTTCTAGGGAACACAATTTTATGTGAGAAACAGTTCTCAGAACTGAGATACCATTTGCTTCTCTTGTTAGATTAAACACCAGCCTCCTGTGGATATGCTGTGTTTGCTCTTCCAGGGTAGATTCACATTAACACATATCCTTTCTGAAATGCATCGGTACTGCCTTCTTGTAAACTAAAAAATTACTCCAGCCATGCTGAAAACTCAAATGACTGCTCTATAAATGTAGGCACATTATCAGAAATTGTTACCACTAGTGCCACACAAATGGGTACACAGAGCATTAAACTTGTTCTCGCTCTCTTTTCCTGGGGTTGTAATGACATTCTGAAATACTGCTTACAGGGTGATTATTAGAGGATAAAATCAGTATTGCCAAACTTTTATCAGTCTTCAAAAGAAATCAGCAAAGGAGTGGTGAGTTACTACCTTTACTCTGTGTTTTTCTCCAAGCTTGACAGTAAAGTATTTTTGCTTCAGAAAAACACACATTAGCATTAGCCCAGTTAGTGACTCCACAGTGATATTTCTTTAATTACATGGGTACAGTTTATTGTTTGTCTTTGTAGTGAATCTGTTTTACCTTCTGCTTGCATGTGTGTGTGTGTGTGTGTGTGTGTGTGTGTGTATGTGTGAAACTTGCTGTATGCTAAATGTCCTGTTAATTGAATATAGCATGTAAAGATAATACATTACTCCTTAATTTGAACAGATAGGTTTCTTTTTTCTTCCTCAGCAAGATATTTTCTGTATTTTAAATCTCTAGACCTCATAACTCCTGTGCAGAGTAATTAGACTTGATAAAGAAAGAATTTAAAAGTGTGTGTGTGTGCGTGCATGTGTGTGTATGTTTTGGAGCAAATTTGTAAAGCACACAAAATATTAACTATATGGAAAATTTTATTTGTGTATATTTTATTGGTCAGATGCTCCATTGTTTTTAATGTAATTTTGGACATGCTGCAAGAGCAAGAGTGTCCTTTTAATTATTTATTTTAGATAATAATCGAAGATGACATCATCCTTTGAAGACAAAAAACAACCCAAAGCACCAAATTTACCTTTAGTCAGACATGTCCACACTCCAGAAACATGTACCATGCTACTTAGTCAAAAAACATACACCACGCTACTCAGTCAAGATGAGAAAATTTCATTTTATTCATTTATTAAGTTTAATTTTATTCATTTGAAAACTTTCATTTATTAATCCTTCACACTTTTGTCTCCCATGAGCTTGAGTTCTATGCTTCAATCACAAACTTTTTCTTGAATTATATAAAAATTCTAGAAATTCCTCTTTAATAAACCTACTAATCAATATTCAGGTCTCATTGCATTGCATTTGTGAGTAGCATTTGATATAGCCAGTTAGTCATCCTTCTTTAATCATCTGGCCTCCATAACAACTTGCTTATAATTTTCCAGTAGTCACTGAACAAATTATCACACACTTAGTGCTTAAAATAACACCCCTTTATTATCTTACAGTTGCTTTTGATAAGTCCAGCTCAGGGTCTCTTAAGGCTGAAACCAGTGTTGGCTGGCTAGGCTGCATTCTCATCTGGAGGTTTGACTCGGGAAGAATCCACTTCCATGTTTATTTATGTTGTCAGAGCTCATTCCTGGTGGCATGTGAACAGGTCCCTTTTTACTGGCTGTCAGCTTGGGATTACTATTTCTCCTAGGGTTTGTTGAGGTCCTTGCCACATGCCTCTCTCACACACCCAGTCTGAACATGTCTGTGGATTTCTTCTCTTCTAACCAGAGATTCTCACACTTTGAGTCTGTCCTTGAAGAGTTTCCATCAAAGTTGGCCTGGATTCCCAATCAAAGTGGTTGACTCATTAGGTTAGGCCACAGGGAGTCACTTCCCTTTTGATTACCTTTCAGTTTCCTAATTAAGGACCTTGCCTATACCTGTAAAATCCCTTTGCCTTTGACTTATGATGTAATCTAATCATGGGAGTAGGATTTTATCACATTGAGAAGTCTCACCCACAACCAAAGGGGGTGGATTATGCAAAATGTGTACATCAGGGAGCAGGGATTTGGGGGTCCTCACAGAATTCCATCTACCACACACCTGCTAAGTCCCCTTCTCTGAACCTTTCTCATCTTTCCAAACTCTCAGTGCTCCAGGACCCCACGGCTCAGTCTTTGGCTATATTTGTTCACTCCCTAAATAATCACATCATGCTGATATATTTTATAATATTTAATTCTGATGAATCCAAATCTGGACTCCAGTTCCTACTTCTTCCTTGAAGCCAGACTTCAGTGCAGTTCAGTTCAGTTCAGTTCAGATGCTCAGTCGTGTCCGACTCTTTGCGACCCCATGAATTGCAGCATGCCAGACCTCCCTGTCCATCACCAACTCCTGGAGTTCACTCAGACTCACGTCCATCGAGTCAGTGATGCCATCCAGCCATCTCATCCTCTGTCGTCCCCTTCTGCTCCTACCCCCAATCCCTCCCAGCATCAGAGTCTTTTCCAATGAGTCAACTCTTCGCATGAGGTGGCCAAAGTACTGGAGTTTCAGCTTTAGCATCATTCCCTCCAAAGAAATCCCAGGGCTGATCTCCTTCAGAATGGACTGGTTGAATCTCCTTGCAGTCCAAGGGACTCTCAAGAGTTTTCTCCAACACCACAGTTCAAAAGCATCAATTCTTCGGTGCTCAGCTTTCTTTATAGTCCAACTCTCACATCCATACATGATCACTGGAAAAACCATAGCCTTGACTAGACGGACCTTTGCTGGCAAAGTAATGTCTCTGCTTTTGAATATCCTATCTAGGTTGGTCATAACTTTTCTTCCAAGGAGTAAGTGTCATTTAATTTCATGGCTGCAGTCACCATCTGCAGTGATTTTGGAGCCCCCCAAAATAAAGTCTGACACTGTTTCCACTGTTTCCCCATCTATTTGCCATGAAGTGATGGGACCAGATGCCATGATCTTCGTTTTCTGAATGTTGAGCTTTAAGCCAACTTTTTCACTCTCCAGTTTCACTTTCATCAAGAGACTTTTTAGTTCCTCTTCACTTTCTGCCATAAGGGTGGTGTCATCTGCATATCTGAGGTTATTGATATTTCTCCTGGCAATCTTGATTCCAGCTTGTGCTTCTTCCAGTCCAGCGTTTCTCATGATGTATTGTGCATATAAGTTAAATAAGCAGGGTGACAATATACAGCCTTGACATACTCCTTTTCCTATTTGGAACCAGTCTGTTGTTCCATGTCCATTTCTAACTGCTGCTTCCTGATCTGCATACAGATTTCTCAAGAGGCAGGTCAGGTGGTCTGGTATTCCCATCTCTTTCAGAATTTCCCACAGTTTATTGTGATCCATACAGTCAAAGGCTTTGGCATAGTCAATAAAGCAGAAATAGATGTTTTTCTGGAACTCTCTTGCTTTTTCCATGATCCAGCGAATGTTGGCAATTTGGTCTCTGGTTCCTCTGTCTTTTCTAAAACCAGCTTGAACATGTGGAAGTTCACGGTTCACGTATTGCTGAAGCCTGGCTTGGAGAATTTTGAGCATTACTTTACTAGCGTGTGAGATGAGTGCAATTGTATGGTAGTTTGAGCATTGTTTGGCATTGCTTATGTACTTATGTACCCCAAATGTATTTGACATGGATATATACTGGGCATCTCTTTTCAGCAAATCCCAAACTGGCCTTTATCCTCCCTCTCAGATCTGCTTCTTTCATAGTTTTTCCCATTGTGTCTTCATTTTGGGTAAATCCCATCACATTGCATGACTAGTTATCCTTCTGTCTTTATAAAAATAGCATCCTTTACTTCTCCTTTCTCACATCACTCTTCTACGTCTTCCTTCGACTTTTTCAGCCCCAGACTCATCTTTTTGTCTCTTTATACTATCTTCTACCTAGAGAACTGAACAGTGAGAGAGACTGTCCATAGATAAGCATTGTTTTTGTCATTTTGCCATTGTTTGTAAGTGGTCTCCCAAGATCAAGGGAGTCTCCACACTTTTGAATAATACGTTTACTTGACTATGATAAATCCTCTCTTTCTGACATAAATTCCTTTAAACCTTTATCATTAAAAAAATCTCTGTGCGTCATTGAAAGTCCCTCAAAAGGAGATGCCTGTGCCTCCCCGATGATACCTAATGCTCCCTTTGTGTTTGCATTTATCCATGCATATTCATTCAGTTTTTTTTCAAGGTCTTAGATAAGGAATCCTTTGAATATCCCCCATTTCCTTTATATTTTCAATGTTTTCTTCACCAGTGGCTCTTTCCCTTAGCTGATAAACATGTAGAAATCTATTGCATCTAAATACAAAGAACACACCTTCTTGGCCTTGAGTTCCTTCCTGCTTTGATTTTCTTATTCACTACACAATCAGTCATCTTGAAAGAGTGGTTTTATTTATCCTTTTTTTTTTTTTGCTGACCTTCCCTTTATTGCACAGCTCTCTAAAATCAGGCATTCTATTCCCACAATGCCATTAAACTACTCACTTTCTGAAGTCATAAGGACTGCTAAACTGTAAAGTCCAATGATCATTTTTCAGATCTCTCCTGCTCTTATCTGACTACACCAGTTGCTTCTTTTTGAAACAATATAATTCCTTGGCTGTGGTTCTACTTCTAGTTCTCTGATCACTTTTCATATTCTCAGAAATTTATTTCATTTTGTGTTTCCTTGTTTTTTGTTTCTGTATTATTACATCTTACTTTCTCATCTATTCCCACAGTTTTAACCCTGTCAAAAAGGTGATGATTCCAATATTGAATTTACTTTTTAGGACAGTCTCAATTCTAGATCCTTCTTCCATAGCTAGATGTTAGATGGACCGCTCAGACTTAATTAGATCTCCTTGCATTGATTCCTTGTCTTTTTGATTTTTTATCACAACATATTTTCCTTCTGTTATAAGATCATGGCTTATCTACTCAGTCAGAAAGCCGAAAGTTTACTGGAGGTCTTTACATTTTTTAATTTATTGATTCATCAAATGAATGTTTTTGAGTATCTATATCTATATGTGCTGTGTGGGGAAGGCAATGGCAATCCACTCCAGTACTCTTGCCTGGAAAATCCCATGGACAGAGGAGCCTGGTGGGCTGCAGTCTATGGGGTCGCTAAGGGTCGGACACGACGAAGCGACTTCACTTTCACTTTTCACTTTCATGCCTTGGAGAAGGAAATGGCAACCCACTCCAGTGTTCTTGCCTGGAGAATCTCAGAGACCTGCGAGACTGGTGGGCTGCCATCTATGGGGTCGCACAGAGTTGGACATGACTGAAGAGACTTAGCAGCAGCAGAAGCAGCAGCAGCAGCATGTGCTATGTATGGACTATGCTGTGTGCTGGCAGTACATTAATGAGCCACAGAGATGGAGTTCTTTTGCCATCCTGGAGGTTATATTCTAGTGGAGAGACAAAAACAGGCAAACATGCCAGAAAAGACTGGCTTAAAACTCAACATTAAAGAAACTAAGATCTTGGCAGCTTGTCCCATCACTCCATGGTAAATAGAAGGGAAAAAGTGGAAGCAGTGGCAGGTTGTTTTTTTTTTTTTGGCGGGGGGGGGAGGTCCAAAGTCGCTACAGATGGTGACTGCAACTATGAAACTAAATGACGCTCCTTGGAAGAAAAGATATGATAAACCTAGTCAGCGTATTAAAAAGCAGAGACATCACTTTGCTGACAAAAGTCCTAGAGTCAAAGCTGTGGTTTTTCCTTTAGTCATGTACAGATAAGAGAATTTCGTCATAAGGAAGGGATGAGTGCTGAAGAATTGATGCTTTTGAATTGTGCCAGAAAAGACCCTTCAGAGTCCCTTGGACTGCAAGGAGATCAAACCAGTCCATCCTAAAGGAAATCAGTCCTGAATATTCATTGGAAGGACTGATGCTGAAGCTGAAGTGCCAATACTTTGGCCACCTGATGTGAAGAGCCGACTCATTGGAAAAGACCCTGATGCTGGGAAAGACTGAAAGAAAAAGAAGAAGGTGGCAGAGGATGAGATTGTTAGGTAGAATCACCAACTCAATGGACATGAATCTGAACAAACTCCATGAAGTAGTGAAAGACAGGGAAGCCTGGCGTGCTGCAGTCCATGGGGTCACAAAGAGATGGACGTGACTTTGTGACTGAACAACAACACAATGCTGGAAGTCCATGTTTAATATGAATTTTTTTCAAAGTCATTACTCCTGTAAATCGTTTCTTTACATCTGTCTTCCAGCTCATTAAATTATATATGTTGCTATTTTTATATTATCTGTGTTTTAAGTATTAAATTTCAAGTTTTCTGTATAAAAACTCAGTTATTCTTTCCCCAGTTTAGTTATTTTCTATAGGGTCCTGTTCTGTTTGCTTTCTTTAGATGTGTGAAAAAGTCTGATAATTATGATATTAACATTCTTCATATATTTCCTGTCATATCTTTTTTTTTCTCATTCTTATTGTAATGCATTGTTTCTTTTGAAACTTTCACCATAAACTGCTCATTTCCCCTGGAACTTTATAGCTAGGAAATTTTTTTATTTCTGAGCTGATGGTGTACTTCTCTTGAGATGATTATATTTTCTTCTGTCAGTCATCAAGGAGCACTGCAAACCAAAGCATACTTGATAAATTAAATTTTCTACTTGATGTGTTACTTTTGAATACATGAGGAGCATAAATTCAAGCAAAAATCCATGTGATATCTGGTTTATGATTAAAAATTCTCACAGGAGAATTCTTTTTCTATCTAGTTCTAAGTTTAAAGTGGATATGTATTTTTTTACAGTCTCTTCCATGTAAAGAGTTTGCCTTTCATTCATTTTATTTTTATAAAACTCAAAAGTATAGCTCTTTTATTCACATCCTCTTCAGCATTTGTTCTTTATAGACTTTTTGATGATTGTTCTGGTTGTTGTGAGGTGATATTTCACTGTAGTTTTGATCTGCATTTCTCTAAAAGTTAGCATTGTTGAGCATCTTTCATGTGCCTGTTGACCATCTGTATATCTTTGGGTGACTGTCTATTTATGTCTTCTGCCTTTTTTTTTTTTTTTTTTTGGATTGGGTTGTTTGTGGTTTTGATACTGGGCTGCATGAGCTATTTGTATAGTTTGGAAATTAATTCCTTATCAGTGCATCATTTGCAATTATTTTCTCCCAGACCATAGATTGTCTTTTCATTTTGTTTATGTTTTCCTTCGCTATGCAAAAGTAATAAGTCTGATTATGTTCCATTTGTTTATTTTCACTTTTGCTTTTATTTCTTTTGCCTTGTGAGACTGATCTAAGAAAATTATTGCTATGATTTATGTCAGAATGTTTTGTCTATGTTTTCTTCTAGGAGTTTTAAGTAATATAAGTAATGTCTTATATTTAAGTCTTTAAGCCATTTGGAGTTGATTTTTTGTTTAGGATGTGAGGGAGTATTCTAATTTCTTTGATTTACATGTGGCTATTGTCACTTCATGGGAAATAGATGGAAAAACAGTGGAAACAGTGTCAGACTTTATTTTTGGGGGCTCCAAAATCACTGTAGATGGTGATTGCAGCCATGACATTAAAAGACACTTATGCCTTGGAAGGAAAGTTATGACCAACCTAGATAGCATATTCAAAAGCAGAGACATTACTTTGCCAAAAAAGGTCCATCTAGTCAAGGCTATGGTGTTTCCAGTGGTCATGTATGGATGTGAGAGTTCGACTGTGAAGAAAGATGAGTGCCGAAGAATTGATGCTTTTGAACTGTGGTATTGGAGAAGACTCTTGAGAGTCCCTTGAACTGCAAGGAGATCCAACCAGTCCATTCTAAAAGAGATCAGTCCTGGGTGTTCATTGGAAGGACTGATGCTAAAGCTGAAACTCCAGTACTTTGGCCACCTCATGTGAAGAGTTGACTCACTGGAAAAGACTCTGATGCTGGGAGGGATTGGGGGCAGGAGGAGAAGGGGATGACAGAGGATGAGATGGCTGGATGGCATGACTGACTCGATGGATGTGAATCTGAGTGAACTCCAGGAGTTGGTGATGGACAGGGAGGCCTGGTGTGCTGTAATTCATGGGGTCGCAAAGAGTCGAACACGGCTGAGCGACTGAACTGAACTGAACAGACTGACCTTTCCTAGCACTACTTGCTGAAGAACGTTTCTACACTATTGGTGGGAATGTAAATTGGTATAACCACTATGGAGAACAGTATGAGGTTCCTTAAAAAGCTAAAAGTAGAGTTACCATAATGATCCAGCAGTCACACTCCTGGGCATGTATCTGATAAAGATAAAAACGAATTCAAAAAGATACATGCACCTCAGTGTTCATAGCAGTACACAGTACTATTTACAGCAGCCAAGGCATGGAAGCAATCTTTTATATCAGCACATGAATGGATAAAGAAGATGTGATGTATACATGCACAGGCGCACACACACACACACACACACACACACACACGTATATATGCAATGGAATATTACACAGGTATAGAAAAGAATAAAATATTGTTATTTTCATCAACATGCATGCACCTAGAAATTATTATACTAAATGAAGTCAGATGGAGAAAGAAAAATATATAATATTAGTTATAAGCGAAGTCTAAGAAAAGTTATACAAATAAACCTATTTACAAAACAGAAATAGACTCACAAACTAAAGGTTACCAAATATAGCTAACAAAGAGGGAAGTTTGGGTGAGGTATAAATTATGAGTTTGGGATTAATAAATATACACAACTATATATAAAATAGATAAACCAAAAAGGACCTATTATATAGCACAGGGAACTACATTTAGAATCTGAAAAAAATAATATATATACCTGAATCACTGTGATGTACACCTGAAACAAATACAATGCAAATTCACTATACTTCAATTAAAAAAAAAAGAATAAAAAAGTTGTCTTGAAAGAAAATTATGTGTTTTTAAATTTAAAAAAATACAGCCCTTTGAGGTTCCAAATTCATCAGGCATGTCATATTAAACTCCTTATGACACATTAAAATCTTTTATCTTTTTTTCTAACCCATGCAGTCTAAAGGGAAGGAGAAACTTCAAAGTCTCTCAAAATTTGGCAGAAGTCTTCAGAATGAAAGCTGGATTTGATACAATCACTTTGCTTCCTAGTTCCTATTTTCATTTTATTTTAGTCCACTGCAGTTTCCTCACAGTCTCTAGCTTAGTGATACATTTAAATTTTTTCCAGCCTATATATATTTTTTACCTTCAAGTGGAGTTACTCTACAAGAATTATTTTGTCCTTTGTTTTCACTGATAAAATCTGTATTAGATACTTATTTTTCCTTCTTACTGTTAGTTACAGATGATTAAATTACACTTGAATATCATTCCATTGAATCCGTGCATTCAATCAAGTAAATCAGTATAAGAACTTAAATAAAATTATTCTGCCATTAAACTTCATTAATGATTTAATTCATCATCCATTAATCAGCTTAATTACATTGATTATGACCTACTTATTCTATAAATGTGTTTTAATTAAAATATTTACATCCATGTTAGAACAGAATTACATTGTTCCTCAAAAAGCAACTTTGCTAAGAACAGCCATAGCTTTTCACCATAGCAAGACGGTTTTATGCTCACAGAAGAAACTTTTGCTGGAAGCCCCTATCAGGAATCTACAAAGTCATTTTTATATGTTTTTATGCATTGCTGTAAAAATGTCACTTAATGTGCTGTGTTGTGATGATGTTTATTTGGTTTGCCCTGTTATTCTCTTCTTTTCCACCACTAAATAGGGTTTATTGCTGGAGTTATTTCTTTATGGTAAATTATGGTGTGCTTCCCAGTGTTTTGTTCTGTCAGGACACGGGAGTGCAATTCAGTAAGTAATAGAACTACAAGTACTCTCAAGGTCTCATCAGAGCAATGCTCTATTTGAAGGGATCTGATTTATAATCAACAAGGCGGCCAGGCAGAACTTGGCTGGATGAAAAATTCAAAACTGTAAATAATATATAAAAAGAAAAATAAAATAGAATATATCTCATTGCATCCAGTTATTAGTTGCGAATTTTTTTGAGTTAAATCTACAAGAGTAAGGATACTTGAATTCTTTAGAGAAAAGACACTAAATAAATCTAACTGGTTGTGAAAACATTGAAAGATACAGCATTTTTCTGAGAAAAAAATGGAATAAATGTACTTAGGAAGATAGATGAAAAATAATGTTTCATAGGAATTTGAAGTAGATATATGGAGAAATGTTTTAAAGATCCTGTATTTTAATATTGCTTTCCAGCACTAAATATATATTTAAATGGGAAACAATAATACAATTAAGGAATAATATTAAAGAAAATAATCTTTTGACTTTCTAGTTATATGAAAGAAACTTTAAAATGCTCAGATATCTATGGAAGATGAGTTCATTTTATCTTTGTTTAGCTTATATTGTAGAAAATAACCTTTTCTACTAGTGCATTAAAAGGGCATTTCCTTTTAACATGGCAATAATAATTCTCAAAAATATCAAACTATTCTGGATTATATTGCATGTTTGTTTAGAAATAAATGTATTTTTGGTTATTGAACTTCTGTTCAAATTAGAAAAATTTATAATTAGAATCAAAGCAATATTTCACACATGTAGCCAGAGTTGGTTATTGTTCTGTGGGCAATAAGGATTTTATACAATGAGAGTAGTAGGAATGGATATATTTTTGTCATTAACAGTCAGTTTGTCAGGTTTCAATTTATGGCATGATGATGTGTTCATTTCAGTTCAGTTCAGTTGCTCAGTCGTGTCTGACTCTTTGCGACCCCATGAATCACAGCATGCCAGGCTTCCCTGATAATCACCAACTCCCGGAGTTCACTCAGATTCACGTCCATCGAGTCAGTGATGCCATCCAGCCATCTCATCCTCTGTCGTCCCCTTCTCCTCCTGCCCCCAATCCCTCCCAGCATCAAAGTCTTTTCCAATGAGTCAACTCTTCGCATGAGGTGGCCAAAGCATTGGAGTTTCAGCTTTAGCAAAATTCCTTCCAAAGAAATCCCAGGGTTGATCTTCAGAATGGACTGGTTGGATCTCCTTGCAGTCCAAGGGACTCTCAAGAGTCTTCTCCAACACCATAGTTGAAAAGCATCAATTCTTCGGTGCTCAGCCTTCTTCACAGTCCAACTCTCACATCCATACATGACCACAGGAAAAACCATAGCCTTGACTAGACAGACCTTAGTCGGCAAAGTAATGTCTCTGCTTTTGAATATGCTATCTAGGTTGATCATAACTTTTCTTCGAAGGAGTAAGCGTCTTTTAATTTCATGGCTGCAGTCACCATCTGCAGTGATTTTGGAGCCCAAAAAAATAAAGTCTGACACTGTTTCCACTGTTTCCACTGTTTCCCCATCTATTTCCCATGAAGTGATGGGACCGGATGCCATGATCTTCGTTTTCTGAATGTTGAGCTTTAAGCCAACTTCTTCACTCTCCTCTTTCACTTTCATCAAGAGGCTTTTTAGTTCCTCTTCACTTTCTGCCATAAGGGTGGTGTCATCTGCATATCTGAGGTTATTGATACTTCTCCTGGCAATCTTGATTCCAGCTTGTGTTTCTTCCAGTCCAGCGTTTCTCATGATGTTCTCTGCATAGAAGTTAAATAAGCAGGGTGACAGTATACAGCCTTAACGTACTCCTTTTTGTATTTGGAAGCAGTCTGTTGTTCCATGTCCAGTTGTAACTGTGGCTTCCTGACCTGCATACAGATTTCTCAAGAGGCAGGTCAGGTTGTCTGGTATTCCCATCTCTCTCAGAATTTTCCACAGTTTATTGTGATCCACACAGTCAAAGGCTTTGGCATAGTCAACAAAGCAGAAATAGATGTTTTTCTGGAACTCTCTTGCTTTTTCCATGATCCAGTAGGTGGTAATATCTTCCTTCCCTGAAGCCAACCTTGCATGTATCCCAAAGTGAGTTTTGTCAATTATGAATAAAGCTGCTATAAACATCTATAGGCTGGTTTTTGCCTGAAAAGAATTTTTCAGCTCTTTTTTGGGTAAGTAATGAGCACAGTTGCTAGATTGTATGTTACCTTATATTTAGTTTTGTAAAAACTTGCAAACTATTTTCCAAACTGGCTGTACCATTTTGCACTCCCATCAACAATGAATGAAACTTACTCCATATCTCTGCCAGCTTCTGGTGATTTTAGTGCTTCAGATTTTGGACACTCTAATAGTTTTAGTGGTATCCCATTGTTTTGCAATACATTTTAAATATTTTTCATCTATTCTCAACAGTCTGCAGTGTTTTGTAGATCTTTTCATTCTATATTTTATATTTCTAAAATAGTAGTTCAAATGTTTTTTAAAACTACATTTATATGGCCCCTCATTCCCATCACCTTCTCCCAAGATCCTGTTAACCTTTTCTCAGGTGTATGTCTGCCTCCCCTTTAGTCCACATTAGTAGAAACAAGCACTGAGAAAAAGTGCTAAAAGAAATACAAATTCTATAGTTCAATTAGATATTCTATCACTAGCATAAATATTCAGATTTTCTCAATACTGGTTTCTTGTTTGACAACCTATTGGCTTTTTCCTGGCACTTTTCATAGCTTTATCTGTCTACCAGCCTGTTCCCAGACACTTGTTCTGAGCACTAAATACTCTACATAGCTCTTAATTGATCTCTGCTTAAACCATTTATCTTACTGATAGGATTTCTAAGCCTCTACTTACGTTCATTTCTGTCCTAATTGTATCAAGTAGATCTGAATTATCTTCTAAAAGGGATAAATGTAATGCCATTGCATTTCCTGAGAGTTAGTCCCATTGCACTCATTGTACATCACTGCTGCTGGATGAATGAGCTCTATTTCAACATATGAATTGTAAAGGAGCCTATTTCTTCTTCCTTTTGCAATGAACCAAGTAGCAAGATACAGACCAGAAAAGTTAAAGATATAACAAAACAATGAAACGAGTTTTTATCTTCCTTTTTTGGAGTCCAAATGTGTTTTGCAATGTGGAGGATCCGGTTCTTGTGCCCTCAGTTTTTTCCAATAATATTTTCTCTAAGTCTGATATAAGATTGTAAACCCAGACTCCTTTATATAGAGTAACCTCAGAATATGTTTTGATAGGTATATTTTCATTTCATGTTCCCCTAAGAATATGTGACTGCAAAAATACCCTTTGCAGTACATGGTCTACAAGTATTGAAGGTTTACATGAATCTACTCTGCTCTCTTCTTCCACACAGCAAGGAGTGATAAACATCTTAACAGTACTGAGTTGAACAAAAGGCATAGCAGTAGATTATGTGCAAAAAGCAATGGGGTTTTACGTGACAAAAGCAAAGATGATCAGGAATTCAGCTTCTATGAAGAAAATTGGTATTTAGAGAACAAGATGACAGAGGAGTGGGCGGACATGGAATACATCTGTCTCCACGGATACATCAGGAATACACTTTCAGACACAGAAGTGCATACAGAACACCAGCTGACAGCAGACAGGAATACCTGACCAGCAGAAAAGAACATATAGAACCGTGCAAAACTCGGTGGGACGAAGGAACTAGGGGGAAAAACAGGAGTGTTAGGACTGGACCTACACTCACTGGGTGGGGGAACTGAAGCAGGAGTTCAATCCCCACAGTGGGGCAATTGTCTGAGTCAGAGGAGAAACATTTAAGACTGAGAGTGAAACAGCTGATCTGTGGCAGCCAAAATGGAATGAGAAGCATACAGTCCTTGCCATGGCCCTACATACCCCAGACAGGGACACAGGTACCCTGGAAGGCAGGGTGGCTGGGAGTTGTAGTTTAGGGATTGTGGAGCAATCCCAGGGCCAGGGCTGCTGTAGGACCCCAGCCAGGGGGCCCCTCTATATGTCTGGTGTGTGAACAACAGAGAAGGACCCCAGGCAAGGGAGCCCTCTAAGTGCCTGAATGGGTGGAGCTATAGAGAAAGACAGGCCAAAGAGGCCTTCTGATTGCCAGCTACAAGAGGCTGAAAAAAAGACTCTGATAGGGCCATAACTGTGGTGGAGGCAGTCCATGTCCCTGCACACTTGGCGCCGCCAGGGTCCCAGCAAGCCAAGCGGCTGAGCCATCTTCACGCTCAACTCTCTCTTTGCCTAGGGCAGAGCTGCCACAGGCAAAAAAAAGGTCATGTGTCTGTGCACACAGGGTCACTTCAGTCATGTCTGACTCTTTGCAACCCTGTAGACTGTGGCCTCTCAGGCTTCTCTGTCAGGGGGTTCTCCAGGCAAGAATACTGGAATATATTGGCCAATACTGGTTGCCATACCCTTTTAAAGCACTATATTTCCTGCTGCCCTAGCTGCCAACTCCCATGAGTACCTGGTTCTGCCAGAATCCCTGTGACCCAAGCAGCTGCACCACCTCCACACCTGGCCCTCACATGGGCAAACCCAAGTCCTCCAGGACAGCCTCAGGAGCAAACCCCAGTGCACGACCCACATGCAGAGGTGGAAATAAAACCACAACTGAAAGCCGGGGGCAATGTGGCTAAGGAAGAAGACCCAAAGCCTTCCCACCAGCTGTACAAGTTGCCAATTAAATCCACATGATCAACTAGGCAGACTCTGTGTCTATGGAATATATATGTCATTGAGATCTCCCACAAAAGAAAATGCACTAGTTCTGATAGCTGTGGACATTGGAGGTAAGAACATAGAGGAGTAGGAACAGATTAGAATATGAGCTGCCCCCACAGCAGGTCAGAGGTCAGCACAATGTTGGAGGGTGTCCTAGGGAAGTGAGACGGGATTGTGACTGCCAGCGAGGGAAAGGACTCTGACAGCTTTGACTAAAAAAAACATTTATTGTTCTTATGTTTTTACTTTTTCTGTAGATTCTTTTGTATTTTTTCTATTTTTTCCCTTCCCACCCATCCCCGCCCACTGCAGTTGTCAATTTTATTGCCACTATGAAATCTAATTAAGCTTTCGAGCTTTTTTTCTTTTCTCAGTCACATTTTTTATTGCTGTTATAAACCTCTGCCTCTATGTTGGGCTTTTGCAGTTCTGTGGTTTTCCTTCTTTTTTATTTCTTTTCTCTTTTTTTTAATTTTAATATTTTAGACCTATTATTATTTTTCTACGTTTATCCCTTTGTTTGATTTTCCCACTGTTCTTTTCCCTTTGCAGTTAATCTTTAATGTATATAAATCTTCTTTATCTGCCTCTACTTAACTTTGCATAGCTAATCTTTCTTTCCTTTCCTCTCAACATATTTGTTAGTTTTGTTTTCATTGATTTATTCCCCAGTTTCCACCTTACTTTAGTTTTGTTTTCCAGTTTGTGCTTTAGTTAGTCTTGTTCTTAACTGGTAGATATAATTTTTGGTTTCCTTTGTTTGCCGGGTCAGTCTGTTGTACTGAATTTTTGTTGAACTGTTTTGATTTTGCTTATGGGTGTATATGTATATGTGTATATTCAGTCACACATTTTATTGTTGTTATAAACCTCTGCCTCTGTGTTGGTCTTTTGCAGTTCTGTGGAGTTTTCCTTTTTTCTTTTCTTTCTTCTTCCTTTTTTCTTTTTTAAACTTTTTTTTAACTTATTATACTTTTCTACATTTATTCCTTTGTTTGCCTTTCCTACTGTTCTTTTCCATTGAAGTTAATCTTTAATGTATATAAATCTTCATCATCTACCTGTATTTAAATGTGCACATCTATTCTTTCTTTCCTCTCAACATATTTGTTAGTTTTGTTTTCATTGCTTTATCCCCCACTTGGCATCATGCTTTAGTTTTGTTTTCCAGTTTGTCCTTTAGATAGTTTTGTTCTTAACGTAAATATAATTTTTTATTTCCTTTGTTCACCAGGTCAATCTACTGTAGTTTATTTTTGTTGGACTACTTTGACTTTGCTCATGGGTTTGTATGTATATGTGTATATTGCAATATTTTAATTGTTATTTGCCTGATTTTGTAACTGCCATTTCTCTGGGGTTTGTCTTTGGTTTCTCATTTTCAGATATTTGTTTTAATCTCAGTGCCATATCAATCGACTTGTGGAGTTTTCATTCCTGACCAGAGATCAAGCCCTGAACCTTTGGAGTAGGAACACTGGCTCCAAGACCTTAGATTACCAGAGAACTAACCCTTCAGTTCAGTTCAGATCAGTCACTCAGTCATGTCAGACTCTTTGTGACCCCATGCATTGCAGCATGCCAGGCCTCCCTGTCCATCACCAACTCCTGGAGTTCACACAAACTCATGTCCATCAAGACGGTGATGCCATCCAGCCATCTCATCCTCTGTCGTCCCCTTCTCCTCCGGCCCCCAATCCCTCCCAGCATCAGGGTCTTTTCCAATGAGTCAACTCTTTGCATGAGGTGGCCAAAGCATTGGAGTTTCAGCTTTAGCATCAGTCCTTCCAAGAAATCCCGGGGCTGATCTCCTTCAGAATGGACTGGTTGGATCTCCTTGCAGTCCAAGGGACTCTCAAGAGTCTTCTCCAACACAGTTCAAAAGCATCAATTCTTCGGCACTCAGCTTTCTTCACAGTCCAACTCTCACATCCATACATGATCACTGGAAAAACCATAGCCTTGACTAGATGGACCTTAATTGACAAAGTAATGTCTCTGCTTTTGAATATGCTATCTAGGTTGGTCAAAACTTTCCTTCAAAGGAGTAAACGTCTTAATTTCATGGCTGCAATCACCATCTGTATGAATTTGGAGCCCCAAAAAATAAAGTCTGGCACTGTTTCCCCATCTATTTCCCATGAAGTGATGGGACCGGATGCCATGATCTTCGTTTTCTGAATGTTGAGCTTTAAGCCAACTTCTTCACTCTCCACTTTCACTTTCATCAGGAGGCTTTTTAGTTCCTCTTCACTTTATGCCATACGGGTAGTGTCATCTGCATATCTGAGGTTATTGATATTTCTCCCGGCAATCTTGATTCCAGCTTGTGTTTCTTCCAGTCCAGAGTCTTTACAACACATGTTAAAGAGATGCATATTGTCCCTTTAACAAGTAAGTCAAGAAATACAACAGAAGAAAAAAGATCTACAAAATCAACCCCAAACAATTAAGAAAATGGCAATAGGCACATATATATTAATAATTACTTTAAATGTGAATGGATTAAATGCTCCAGCCAAAATACACAGACTGTGGCTGAATGGATAAAAAAACAAGACCCATATATATGCTGTCTACAAGAAATCGACTTCAGACCTAAAGACACATATAGACTGAAAGTGAGAGGATAGAAAAATATATTCCATGCAAATGGGAAGCAAAAGAAAGCTAGAGTATCCTTCCACATATTAGACAAAATAGACCTTAAATAATAATTACAAGAGATAAGAAAGGACACTACATAATGATCAAGGGATCCATGCAAGAGGAAAACAATTGTAAATATCTATGCACCCAACATTGGACCACCTCAATACATGAGACAAACACTAACAGACATAAAAGGAGAAGTTGACACTACCACAATAATAATAGGGGATTTTAACACCCCACTCACCTCAATAGACAGATCATCAAAACATAAAATTAATAAAGAAACACAAGTCTTAAATGATACATTAGATGAGATAGATCTCATTGATATTTTCAGGACATTTCATCCAAATGGAGAAGAATACACCTTCTTCTCAAGTGCACATGGAACATTCTCCAGGATATACCACATCTTGGGTCACAAATCAAACCTCAGTAAATTTAAGAAAATTGAAATCATATCAAGCATCTTCTCTGACCACAATGCTATAAGACTAAATATCAATTACAAGAAAAAACTGTAAAAAACACAAACACATGGAGACTAAACAACATGTTTCTAAATAACCAACAGGTTACTAAAGAAATCAAAAGGGAAATCAAAAAATTTCTGGAAACGAATGACAATGAAAACACAACTCAAAACCTATGGGATGCAGCAAAAGCAGTTCTAAGAGGGACATTTATAGTAATACAATCCTATCTCAAGGAACAAGAAAAACATGGAATAGACAACCTAACTTTGCACCTAAAACAACTGGAAAAAGAAGAACAAAAAAACCCAAAATTAGTAGAAGGAAAGAAATAAAGATTCAAGCAGAGAGAAATGAAAAAGAAATGAAAGAAACTGTAGTAAAGATTAATAAAACTAAAAGCTGGTTCTTTGAGAAGATAAACAAAATTGACAAGCCTTTAGACAGACTCATCAACAACAAAAGACAGAAGACCAAATCAACAAACTTAGAAATGAAAAAGAAGTTACAACAGACAATGCAGAAATACAAAACAAAGGTCCATTTAATCAAAGCTATGGTTTTTCCAGTGGTCACGTACGGATGTGAGAGTTGAACTGTAAAGAAAGCTGAGCACTGAAGAATTGGTGCTTTTGAACTGTGGTGTTGGAGAAGACTCTTGAGAGTCCCTTGGACTGTAAGGAAATCCAAGCAGTCCATCCTAAAGAAAATCAGTCCTGAAAATTCACTGGAAAGACTGATGTTGAAGCTGATGCTCCAATCCTTTGGCTACCTGATGCAAAGAACTGATTTATTTGAAAAGATCTTGATTCTGGGAAAGACTGAAGGCAGGAAGAGAAGGGGATGACAGAGGATGAGATGGTTGGATGCCATCACCGATTCGATGGACATGAGTTTGCATAAGCTCCGGGACTTGATGATAGACAGGGAGGCTTGGTGTGCTGCAGTCCATGGGGTCACAAAGAGTTGGACACGACTGAGCGACTAAACTGAACTGAACTGATAATAGACTATTATGAATGACTATGTGGCAATAAAATTGATAACCTGGAAGAAATGGACAGATTCTTAGAAAAGTTTAATCTTCCAAGGCTGAACCAGGAAGAAATATAAATTATGAACAACCCAATTACAAGCACTGAAATTGAAACTGTGATTAAAAAATCTCCCCCAAAACAAAAACTCAGGACCAGATGTCTTCACAGGAGAATTCTGTCAAACATTTAGAGAAGAGCTAATGCCTATCCTTCTAATACTGTTTCAAAAATTTGCAAAGGAAGGAACACTTCCAAACTCATTCTATGAGGCCACCAATACCCTGATAACCAAAAATATCACAAAGAAGAAAACTACAGGCCAATATCACTGCAAAAATGCAAAAATCCTCAACAAAATTTTAGCAAACAGAATTCAGCAACATATTAAAAAGCTCACACACCACGATGAAGTTGGATTTATTCCAGGGATGCAAGACTGTCTTTAATATATACAAATCAATCAATGCGATATGCCATATTAAGACATTGAAAGATAAAAACCATATGATAATCTCAATAGATGCATAAAAAGCCTTTGACAAAATTCAGCACATTTATGATTAAAATGCTTCAGAAAATGGACATAGAAGGAACAAACCTCAACATAATAAGGGCCATATATGATATACCTACAGCAGCCATTATTCTCAATGATAAAAAACTGAAAGCATTCCCCCTAAGATCAGGAAAAAGACAAGGGCATCCACATTTCACCACTATTATTCAGCATATTTTTGCAAATGCTAGCTACAGCAATCAGAGAAGAACAAGAAATAAAAGGAATGCAGATCAGAAAAGATATAAAGCTCTCACTGTTTGTAGATGACATGATACTGTACATAGAAAACCCTAAAGATAGTATCAGAAAATTACTAGAGCTAATCAGTGAATTTAGCAATGTTGCAGGATACAAAATCAATATACAGATATCAGTTGCATTTCTATATACTAACAATGAAAAATCAGAAATAAATTAAGGAATCAATCCCACTCACCACTGCAACAAAAAGAATTAAATATCTAGGAATAAACTTACCTAAGGAGACAAAAGTACTGTACACAGAAAATTATAAGACACTAATGAAAGAAATCAAACATGATATAAACAGATGGGAGATATTCCATGTTCCTGGGTAGGAAGAAACAATATTGTGAGATTGACTATATTACCAAACACAGTCTACACATTCAATGCGATCCCTATTACATTACCATTGGCATTTTTCACAGAACTAGAACAAACAATTTCACAATTCATGTGGAAACACAAAAGATCCCAAATAGCCAAAGCAGTCTTGAGCAAGAGGAATGCAGCTGGAGGAATCAACCTTCTTGACTTCAGATTATACTACAAAGCTATAGTCATCAAGGCAGTATGATACTGGCATAAAAACAGAAATATAGACCAATAGAACAAGATAGAAAGCCCAGAAATAAACCCATGCACCTATGGGTACCTAATTTTTGACAAAGGAGGCAAGAATATACAATGGGGCAGAGACAGCCTCTTCAATAAATGGCGCTGGGAAAACTGGATAGCTGCATGTAAAAGAATGAAATTAGAACATTTCCTAACACCATACACAAAGATAAACTCAAAATGGGTTAAAGACCTAAATGTAAGACCAGGAACTATTAAACTCTTAGAGGAAAACATAGGTAGAACACTTGATGACATAAATCAAAGCAAGATCTTCTATGACCCACCTTCTAGAGTAATGGAAATAAAAACAAAAGTAAACAAGTGGGAGCTGATTAAACTTAAGAGCTTTTGCACATTAAAGGAAACTATAAGCAAGGTGAAAAGACAACCCTCAGAACAGGAGAAAATAATAGCAAATGAAACAACTAACAAAGGATTAATTTCCAAAATATATAAGCAGCTCATACAACTCAATACCAGAAAAACAAACAACCCAATCGAAAAGTGGGAAAAAGACGTAAACAGACATTTCTCCAAATAAGACATACAGAAGGCTAACAAACACATGGAAAGATGCTCAACGTCGCTCATTATTAGAGAAGTGCAAATCAAAACTACAATGAGATATCACCTCACACCTGTCAGAATGGCCTTCATCAAAAAATCTATAAACAATAAATGCTGAAGAGGGCATGGAGAAAAGGGAACCCTCTTGAACTGTTGATGGGAATGTAAATCGATATAGCCACTCTGGAAGATGGTATGGATATTCCTAAAAAACTAGGAATAAAACCACCATATGACCCAGCAATCCCTTTCCTAGGCATATATCCTGAGGAAAGCAAAACTGAAAAAGACACATATATTCCATTGTTCACTAGAGCACTATTCACAATACCTAGAACATGGAAGCAACCTTGATGTCCATTGACAGATGAATGGATAAAGAAGTTGTGGTACATATACACAGTGGAATATTAATCATCCATAGAAAGGAATGCATTTGAGTCAGTCCTGAGGTGGATGAACCTAGAACCTATTAAAGAGAGTGAAGTAAGTCCAAAGAGAAAGATCAATATCATATTCTAATGCATATAGACACAGTCTACAAATAGTACTGAAGAATTTAGACAGCAGTGGAGAAACAGACAGAGAATAGACTTATGGACATGGGGATAGAGGAGGAGAGAGTGAGATGTATGGAAAGAGTAACATGGAAACTTACATTACCATTTGTAAAATAGATAGCCAATGGGAATTTCCCATATGGCTCAGGAAACTCAAACAGGGGCTCTGTATCAACCTAGAGGGGTGGGATGGGGAGGGAGACGGGAAGGAGGTTTAAAAGGGAGGGGCTATATGTATGCCTATGGCTGATTCATGTTGGGGTTTGACAGAGAACAGCAGAGTTCTGTAGATCAATTATCCTTCAATAGAAAAATAAATGAATAAATAAATATAGGAAAGTTGGCACTAAAGTACATGATCTTTGTCAGAAAATGAAGACAGTCTTAGTTATGAAAATAGTCCTAGTAACAGCTCTCACCAAAAAAATGGAAACCTATAAGAAAAAGCTGAGATCTACTTTTCAGGGGTAAGAAAGTTTTACATTGATATTGCACTAATGGTCATAATATAATTAAACAAATGCACTATTATAGAAGTGGGAATAAAATGAGACAGCTGTACAGTCCTAACAAGTAGCATGGGAAATGGAGCATGTACCCTTTTAGGGATTTGAGTTTTCTCTTTGTTTGTAAACAGGCTGACAGTGGCCAGCAAAACAAACCAGATAAATTAGAAAGAAAGAAAGAATACATATTAGAGGTGAAAATCAGCAATTCAAAAAACAGAATATTAAAAAACAACCAAACCAAAAGTTAGTTATACAAAAGAATGATAAAACTGATAAACCTTAGCAAGACTGACAAGAACTAAAATGAATGAATAAATTACCAGTACTAGAAACAAGCATGTGGACATAATCATAAATCCTTCAAAGATTAAAAAGTCAACATGGATTTTAGAATTTATATGGAAAGGTAAATGACCTAGAACATCTAAGACAGTATTGAAAAGGAAGAATATAGTGGGATCAAGTTTTCTACTGGAGGTTAATGTGTACTATAGAGTTAAGATAATAAAAAAAGCATGGTATTGCCATTAGGATGAACACATATATCAGTGGGACACCATAAAAAACACAGAGGCATCCCACACAAATTAGCTTGATTTTTAACAGAGGTACCAGAAAAATTGAATGGAGAAAGGATAGTCTTTTCAACAAAAGATGTTAGTTCAATTTAAAATCCATGGCAAAAAAAAATACCTTACATTCTACAACATACCTTATAAAAACATGAACTCACAATGGATCATACACTTTTTAGACAAAACACTTCAGAGGAAAACATAGGGGAAAATTTTTGAGACCTAGGTCCAGTCTGAGTAAGTTCCATGGGTTACATCAAGGCCAATTTTCTGGGTTTTATAGTTATGCATTGGAGGGACTGGGTGAAGGGTCTATAGCACTTTCTGCAACTTTCTGTGTGTCTGTTATTTTAAAATAAAATTTAACTCCCTCCTCTCCTGATAAGGCAATAAGTCAAATTTGAATAACATTAGCAGTACATTTCACATGTGCGATGAAATGATCAAAATTTAGGAAAAATAAAACTTCTAAAAAATGTGCAAAAAAAAAAAAAAGAAGCTGGTATAGTTCTTTGGTCTTCTAAAAATCAATGTAAGCTCTTATTGATAAACCTTCTCAAAATAAACTTAGATAGCTTCACAGGTGAATTGTCTCAAACATTAGAAACAAATAACACCACTTTAGAGAACAGAAAATGGGAAATCCTCTCAATTAATTTTTTGAGACTACTATAACCCAATACTGAAGACATTACAAGATGAAGGCATTACAAGAAAGAAATTCTGAAGACCAATAAATATCTCTTATGATTATAGATGGAAAAATCTAAAGGAATTTTAGAAAAATAAATCCAGCAGTATATAAAAAGATCAGTACATTGAGACCAAATATGTTTTAGTTCAGAAATGTAAGTTGAAAATTAATGTGATTCTTTTTTTTTTAATTTTTTTTACTGAAGGATAACTGCTCTACAGAATTTTGTTGTTTTCTGTCAAACCTCAACATGAATCAGCCATAGGTATATACAATGTGATTCTTAATTTCAACAGAAAATGGGGGAAAATATAATATCAACTGATGTAAAAAAATGTATGTAGTAAATTTGACACTCCTTTATAATAAAATTTCTTAGACAAGAAATGAGATAATCTTTCTTAATATGCTGCTGCTGTTTAGTTGCTAAGTTGTGTCTAACTCTTTGTGATCCCATGGACTATAGCCCACTAGGCTCCTCTGTCCATGGAATTTTCCAGGCAAGAATACTGGAGTGGATTGCCATTTCCTTCTCCAGGGGATCTTCCTGACCCAGGGATTGATCCCTGGTCTCCTCCTTGGCAGGTGGATTCTTTATCAATGAACCACCTGTGAAGTTCTTTGTTAATCTAATAATAATAGTTAAAAAAGAAAGCTACAGCAAATACTACATTTAATGGTAGTAGTAGTGTTAGTTGCTCAGTGGAGTCCGTTTCTTTGTGATCCCACAGACAGTAGCCCACCAGGCTCCTCTGTCCATGAGATTCCCCAGGCAAGAATACTAGAGAGGATTGCCATCCCCTTCTCCAGAGGATCTTCCCAACCCAGGGATTGAAGCCTGTATTACAAGTATATTCTTTACTGTTTGAGCTAAAGGGAAGACCTCATTTAATGATAAAATATTGATAGGTTTTCCCCCAAGGTCAAGAATGTTATTTAAAAGTCTACTATCACTGCTTCTATTCAATGTTGTGCATATTCCCTAACTAGTGCACCCACTCCAGTGTTCTAGCCTGGAAAATCTCAGGGACTGGGGAGCCTGGTGGGCTGCTGTCTCTGGGATCGCACAGAGTCAGACACGACTGAAGCGACTTAGCAGCAGCAGCAGTGCAATACAGAGATCGATCAATCAATCAATCAATCAGATATAATGATTCAGTTCAGTTCAGTCGCTCAGTCGTGTCCGACTCTTTGCGACCCCATGAATCATAGCATGCCAGGCCTCCCTGTCCATCACCAACTCCCGGAGTTCACTCAAACTCATGTCCATAGAATCGGTGATGGCATCCAGCCATCTCATCCTCTGTCGTCCCCTTCTGCTCCTGCCCCCAATCCCTCCCAGCATCAGTCTTTTTCAAGGAGTCAACTCTTCACATGAGGTGGCCAACGTATTGGAGTTTCAGCTTTAGCATCATTTCTCCCAAAGAAAACCCAGGAGTGGTCTCCTTTACGATGGACTAGTTGGATCTCCTTGCAGTCCAAGGGACTCTCAAGAGTTTTCTCCAACACCACAGTTCAAAAGCGTCAATTCTTCGGCACTCAGCTTTCTTCACAGTCCAACTCTCACATCCATACATGACCACTGGAAAAACCATAGCCTTGACTAGACGGACCTTTGTTGGCAAAGTAATGTCTCTGCTTTTAAATATGCTATCTAGGTTGGTCATAACTTTCCTTCCAAGGAGTAAGTGTCTTTTAATTTCATGACTGCAATCACCATCTGATTTTGGAGCCCAGAAAAATAAAAGTCTGACGCTGTTTCCACTGTTTCCCCATTTTTTGCCATGAAGTGATGGGACCAGATGCCATGATCTTCGTTTTCTGAATGTTGAGCTTGAAGCCAACTTTTTCACTCTCCTCTTTCACTTTCATCAAGAGACGTTTTAGTTCCTCTTCACTTTCTGCCATAAGGGTGGTATCATCTGCATATCTGAGGTTATTGATATTTCTCCCAGTGATCTTGATTCCAGCTTGTGCTTCTTCCAGCCCAGCGTTTCTCATGATGTACTCTGCATAGATGTTAAATAAGCAGGGTGACAATATACAGCCTTGACATACTCCTTTTCCTATTTGGAACCAATCTGTTGTTTATGTCCAGTTCTAACTGTTGCTTCCTGACCTGCATATAGGGTTCTCAAGAGGCAGGGCAGGTGGTCCGGTATTCCCATCACTTGAAGAATTTTCCACAGTTTATTGTGAGCCACACAGTCAAAGGCTTTAAGCAAGAAATACAGTTAACTTGTAGAACAAGTAACTTGATAGTGTATATTAAAGATTGAAAAGCCTCTCCAAACTATCTAAAATTAAGTGATTTTTAGAAAGGTTGGTAAATACAAGTTTACTGATATAAATGCATATTTTATATATAGTCTATAAGCAAGTAGAAAATGAATCTACCAGATAAAATCATTAGAAAATCATCAGAGATATCAAATATCTAGAAGTAGAATAAAAATGTTTAAGAGAACAATATTGAAAACTACAAATCACTGTTGAAAGATTGCTGATCAGATTAAATGACATGCAGTGTTCATGTGTCAACAGTCTCAATATTATAAAATTGTTAATTCAATCCATAGTATTTTTAACATTTATATGAAAATGCAAAGGGCCAAAAGTACCTGCAGCAGTTTTGAACTAGAAGGTACAATATCAGTCATGAAGATCTAGTAAGACATATAGTTATTAAGATGCATAAAGTAAAGTGAGTGAAGTCGCTCAGTCGTGCCTGACTCTTTGCGACCCCATGGACAGTAGCCTGCACCAAGCTCCTCTGCTCATGGGATTTTCAAGGCAAGAGTATTGGAGTGGGTTGCCATTTCCTTCTCCAGGGAATCTTCCCAACCCAGGGATCGAACCCAGGTCTCTCACATTAAGATGCATACTATTGGCAAAAAGATAGAAATAAACAATTAAACAGAATAAAGAGGTCAGAGGTCATCTGTATTATGGAAAAGTGCAGTGGTAAAAGCCCATGTTTTGAATAAATGAAGTTAATCAATTGGATATTTATGCAGGCAAAACAATAAATTTGCTCAGTATCTTTTATAAAAATAAGTCCTAGGGTTATTTCAGATCTAAATATAAAAGTTAAAAAAAACATAATTAAATTTAGATATGTATCTTTATGACTTTGATTTATGCAAATATTTCTAACCAGAATATATTACCCACAGAGAAAAAGTGGTAAATTTCATCATAATCAAATTAAGTTTATCAAAAGATATTTTTAGGAAAAAGACAAACCACAAATTGGAAGATGTATAGTTCAGTTCAGTTCAGTTGCTCAGTTGTGTCTGACTCTTTGTGACCCCATGAACTGCAGCACACCAGGCCTCCCTGTCCATCACCAACTCCCGGAGTCTACCCAAACCCATGTCCATTGAGTCGGTGATGCCATCCAACCATCTCATTCTCTGTTGCCCCCTTCTCCTCCTGCCCTCAATCTTTCCCAGCATCAGGGTCTTTTCAAATGAGTCAGCTCTTCACATGAGGTGGCCAACGTATTGGAGTTTCAGCTTTATCATCAGTCCTTCCAATGAACTCCCAGGACTGATCTCCTTTAGGATGGACTAGTTGGATCTCCTTACAGTCCAAGGGACTCTCAAGAGTTTTCTCCAACACCATAGTTCAAAAGCGTCAATTGTTCGGTGCTCAGCTTTCTTTATAGTCCAACTCTCACATCCATACATGACCACTGGAAAAATCATAGCCTTGACTAGACGGACCTTTGTTGGCAAAGTAATGTCTCTGGCTTTTTATATGCTGTCTAGGTTGGTCATAAGTTTTCTTCCAAGGAGTAAGCGTCTTTTAATTTCATGGCTGCAATGACTATCTGCAGTGATTTTGGAGCCCAAAACAATAAAGTCTGACACTGTTTCCACTGTTTCCCCATCTATTTGCCATGAAGTGATGGGACCAGATGCCATGATCTTCGTTTTCTGAATGTTGAGCTTTAAGCCAACTTTTTCACTCTCCTCTTTCACTTTCATCAAGAGGCTCTTTAGTTCCTCTTCACTTTCTGCCATAAGGGTGGTGTTATCTGCATGTCTGAGGTTATTGATATTTCTCCCAGCAATCTTGATTCCAGCTTGTGCTTCCTCCAGCCCAGTGTTTCTCATGATGTACTCTGCATATAAGTTAAATAAGCAGGGTGACAATCTACAGCCTTGACATACTCCTTTTCCTATTTGGAACCAGTCTGTTGTTCCATCTGCAGTTCTAACTATTGCTTCCTGACCTGCATACAGGTTTCTCAAAAAGCAGGTCAGGTGGTCTGGTATTCCCATCTCTTTCAGAATTTCCCACAGTTTGTTGTGATCCACACAGTCAAAGACTTTGGCATAGTCAATAAAGCAGAAATAGATGTTTCTCTGGAACTTTCTTGTTTTTCGATGATCCAGCGGATGTTGACACTTTGATCTCTGGTTCCTCTGCCTTTTCTAAAACCAGCTTGAACATACACCAATTTGAATGCAGAGTTCCAAAAAATAGCAAGGAGAGATAAGAAAGCGTTCCTCAGCGATCAATGCAAAGAAATAGAGGAAAACAATAGAATGGGAAAGATTAGACATCTCTTCAAGAAAATTAGAGATACCAAGGGAACATTTCATGCAAAATGGGCTCAATTAAGGACAGAAATGGTATGGACCTGACAGAAATGGTATGGACCTAACAGAAGCAGGAGATATTAAGAAGAGGTGGCAAGAATACACAGAAGAACTCTACAAAACAGATCTTCACGATCCAGATAATCACGATGGTGTGACCACTGACCTAGAGCCAGACATCCTGGAATGTGAAGTCAAGTGGGCCTTAGGAAGCATCACTACGAACAAAGCTAGTGGAGGTGATGGAATTCCAGTTGAGCTCTTTCAAATCCTGAAAGATGATGCTGTGAAAGTGCTGCACTCAATATGCCAGCAAATTTGGAAAACTCAGCAGTGGCCACAAGACTGGAAAAGGTCAGTTTTCATTCCAGTCCCAAAAGAAGATGTATATGTCAGACATAATTTGGAATTAACTTACAAATACTATATAAAAAGAACTCACAAATACTATCTACAAATCAATAAGAAAACTACGGTACACCTAAAAAGAAAATGCTAACACTCTAAACAGGTATTTTACCAAAATGACATTCCAGTAGGCAATAAGCATATGAAAAAGCATTTATCATTAGTCTACATGAAAAACAATATGAAGTACCACTATATAATCACAACAATTACTAAAATGAAGTAGTCAAGACCAATTATCATCAAGAATGTGGACCAAATGGAACTTTCATATACTGCTGATAGGATACGTAGTCACAGAAGAGAAAAACTGCTGAAATCTCAAATTAAAATCTTGAAAGGAATTGGGGGAGGGATAGTTACAACACATGCAGAGGAAGAAAGATTAGAATGATTGCAGTCTTGTTAGAAGGCAATGAAATGGAAGGAAGGAAAGAAAAGAAGGAATAATCTGTCAGTCCAGCATTCTAGGCAAATAAAAACTTTTCCAGGCAAATAAAAAAGCTGAGATAATTTATTGAAAGCCATATATCATCTCCCAAGTTTACTCAAATGGAAGGTTTGGGTTTCCCCTGTGGCTCAGCTGGTAAAGAATCCGCCTGTAATGTGGGAGACCTGGGTTCGATCCCTTGGTTGAGATCCTCTGAGGAAGGGAATAGCTACCCACTCTAGTTTCTGGCCTAGAGAATTCCATGGACTGTATAGTCCATGGGGTCACAAAGAGTCGGACACAACCAAGCGACTTTCACTTTCCAGCATTCTGTATCCAGGAAAAGGATCTTTTAAAAAATGGAGGTAAAATAATAACTTTTCCAGGCAAAAAAAAAAAAAAAAGCTGAGATAATTTAATGCAAACTGTGTATCATCTTCCAGATTTACTGAAATGGAAGGTTTGTGGTCACCATGATATATTTCAGGCACTGATATAATTCAAGTGATTTGGGTAATACCATCTCCAGTGTATGAAACTGCATAGAGATAAAGCACATGAGTCATATTTTGAACAAATTTGCATCGACATAGCTGCATTTATGAGTCTGCTGCTGCTGCTGCTGCTGCTGCTAAGTTGCTTCAGTCGTGTCTGACTCTGTGCAACCCCATAGACAGCAGCCCACCAGGCTCTGCTGCCCCTGGGATTCTCCAGGCAAGAACACTGGAGTGGGTTGTCATTTCCTTCTCCAATGTATGAAAATGAAAAGTGAGTGAAGTTGCTCAGTTATGAGTCTACTCATCCCCAAAATGGTGGACAATAAGACTATGGTCTACAAAATATTCATGGTTGTAGATTCATTATAGTCAATTAAAGAGCAATCTAAGCTCTAATTGACAAGGAATACTGTACATACATGCCTGGTTGTTCAGATATTCCTGGTGTTTTATCAAGTCTCATCTGAATTGAAGCCAGTAAGATACTCCTTTCTAAGAGCTGGGATATATTGTCATGTTCTGGTAATCTTTGAGGAAATGCATACGTTTTTACAGTGATATTAGAAATGATAGTTTGGGTATATTTGGCAGTAAAATTTATAAAATAAAATGTAAGTAGTAGTTTTAAAATAAAGTAGTATTTAGAACTATCTCCAAAAATGCAGTATATTTCATACACACTATGTATTTAGAAACAGAAGAAGAAGAAGAAATCTTAGAGGCTAAAAAGGAGATAGTTTGATGCAGATCTAGTTTATGGTATGGTGATGCCAAAAAAGAGACCAAAGAGAAGACTGTGGAACTACTGAGGCAAAAAATTATTCAATCATAAGCCTGCATTTTCTTAGTGCAGAAATGTAATCTTTACACACACACACACACACACACACACACACACACACACCTTTTTGAATAACTATTAACAAAGTTTTGCCTAGACCCAGAATCTGTGGGATTTTAATTAGCAGATCTAGCAAGAAAAGTTTCCAAGGTAAGATTTTGTTAATCAGGTATTGTGAAAAGTTGGATTCTAAGTCACATTGTAATTTGGAAACGTTTATGATATAACTGGAGGCTGCAAATGCATTTAAAGTCTTTGAATGAAGAAACAAAGAACATAAATCCTGATTCATGTTAAAAAATAAAAATTCAGTTGTCAGATTTGTATCTGCAATAAGTTTTGAAGGGTTATTTGATAAAAATTCCTTGTAGATGTCCAGACATCACAAGTTGTATGTTATTGCCTGTGAAATGCAACCATCAGTCATGTTACTAATTGATAGTCAGCAGGAAACGACATCCAGTATAAGATTAATAGGTGTCAGTTTGAAAGAATTTCAATCTTGAATAGAATGAGAGGATGTAAGATGGAGAATCTCAGATATGTGCCCTTAGGAAGACAGAATTTAGGGACTCAGACTGATTTCTTGTAAATTCCTGATTTACAGGAAATTGTTGATGTCACAGTTTTCTTGGATAGTAGGAGGTTTTCTCTTATCAACCTTGGGAAGTTTTATGAGAGGCATGAACAGAAGATGACCCAGGTTAAGTTGTCTCAGAAAGTGGACTCCGTTGAAGTTTGTGTGACTGGGCTAATTTTCTCTGCCTGGGAAATTTTCAAGGCCGGTCTCCTTTTGTTAGGGATTTTACTGACTCTAACTGAACCCTTGCCGCCTCTTTACATTCCTTGCACATAAATACTAATTCAGTGGACTTGCCTGTAGCTTACTATGGTTTGCTTGTCCTGAGTTGCAATTCCTCTGCTATTCCTGACTAAACTCCCTTTTTTCTTTTTGCTTGTCTGTTTACCTCTTTATTTCAATCAACATCAGCTAGATGGCTTTCTGAGCTTAGGAGGCAGAGTTTCAGCTCAGTGCATCTAATTCCTCTCTTAGCTTCTGGATAATTAGTATACAGATTTAAGCAATTCTTTGTCTTTTCAAATGCAGAAGAGATGCATTACTTTCCTAATATGCAAAATAACAACGAAATATATTTAAAACAGACATATGAAAAAAAAAATCAAACAGAAAGCAGAATGACACCAGAATTATAGGTTAAAATCAAAAAGAGTTATTCATGATAATAAGTGAGGATTTTAACCAAAATATCAGTCCTGAATCTTAGTAAATAAAGGAAAATCAGAGTATTAAATGAAATTAGATAAACTATAATGCAATATTTTTTATTTTTGTAGGATCAAGGAGAATAGTAGATTGAGAACTGTAATATTAAACCATATATTTGACTTTAAACTATATACCAAACTAAGTTATTTGCAAGAATTAGCCTCTTGGTGTAGAAGGGAACCCTCATACACTATTTATGGAAATGTAAATTTGTACAGCCACTGTGGAGAACAGTATGGAAGTTCCTTAAAAAACTAAAAATAGAACTACCATATGATCCTATAATCCCATTGTTGGGCATATATCTGGAGAAACAAAGGTTTGAAAGGATACATGGACCCCGGTGTTCATTGTAGCACTGTTTACAATAGACAAGACATGAAGGCATGCTAAGTGTCCTTTGACAGAAGAATGGATAAATATGTGGTACATGTATATACAAGGGAATATTACTCAGCCATTAAAAAGAATAATGCCATTTGCAGCAACATGCATGGACCTAGAGAGTGTCATACTGAATGAGTTAAGTCAGATAGAGGAGAGATGCCCTATGACATATATTATATCCAGAATCTAAAAAGAAATGATACAAATGAGCTTACTTAAAGAGAAAGAGATTCATAGACTTAGAAAACAACTTATGGTTGCTGGGGTGGGTGAAGGGATAACTAGGGAATTTGGGAAGGTCACATACACACTGCAATATTCAAAATGGATAACCACCAAGGACCTATTGTATAGCATGAGGATCTCTACTCTGTGTTATGAGCCAGCCTACGAGAGAGGGGGGTTTGGGGAAGAATGGGTAAATGTATATGTACTGCTGAGTCCCTTCGCTATTCACCTGAAACTACCACAACATTGTTAATTAGCTATACCTCAACATTGGAGAAGGTAATGGCACCCCACTCCAGTACTCTTGCCTGGAAAATCTCATGGATGGAGGAGCCTGGTGGGCTATAGTCCATGGGGTCGCTAAGAGTCGGACATGACTGAGCGACTTCCCTTTCGCTTTTCACTTTCATCATTGGAGAAGGAAATGGCAACCCACTCCAGTGTTCTTGCCTGGAGAATCCTGGGGACTGGGGAGCCTGGTGGGCTGCCGTCTATGGGGTCGCACAGAGACGGACACGACTGAAACGACTTAGCAGCAGCATACCTCAATGTAAAATAAAAAGTTTAAAGTTGAAAACAAAGAATGTAAACTTCAGGAAAAAAAAAAAAGAATTAGCCCTTTTAAACTGTCCATAAAATATTTTTAAAAAGTAATCATGTACCATATTTAAAAAGTTAATAAGTCTAAAGAGGTAAACTTTTTGTATATTATATATATATATACACCAAAGTTTCTCCTCCCACCACAGAACCAAAGGAACGGGACATAAGCTAGAACCTGAATGCCAGAACCCTTTCAGAAGCAAAGAGCCTGTTGTCCAGGAATATCTGGTGCTGGAGCCCCTTTACTATACCATAAATGGCCCAAGCTCCAAAGCCCTTCCATCGAAACCCTCCCCACCCAGAATGTCCATGTATTACCCTCCTTCCCTAGGTCATAAAAGTTTGACCAGACTGGGGATACAGATTTGGGCCTCCTGTCTCCTTGTCAGCTGAGCAGTAGAGCCTTTTTTCTCTTCTTGAAAGCCAATTCCATGGGACTGGCTTCTCTGCATGTCAGGGAGCAAACCCTTTGCTCATTAACAATAGCTCTGTTCCTGGAACAGATGCTCTAAATTTTTATCATCAGTTAGGGGGAAGGTCAGAGTTTCTCCCTGAAACTTTTGGGCCTTGTTTTTAGCTCAAAATAATCTGCATACTAAAGGATGTTTTGGGATGGCAACTTTTGCTCTCCTACAATACTATCAAAGAAGAAATTAATCTTGCATTTTTTCAGGATGGTAAGGCAGACTTTATTCAGGGGTCTACTACAGCGGGGTTTTGCAGTCGGGGAGGCAGTTTCAACTTGTCAAGCTTAGAAAACAAAAGAGCCAATTATTTTATAAGCTAAATAAGTTTATTCAGGTATAGCAGAAAAATTACAACTCTGGACATGCAAACTGTGCTGAATCTCAGATGAAGAAGATAAAGGGGAAGTTAACTTTCATTAGGGTTCATTGGAGGGACTGATGTTGAAGCTGAAACTCCAATACTTTGGCCACCTGATGCAAAGAGCTGACTCATTTGAAAGGCACTGATGCTGGGAAAGATTGAGGGCAGGAGAAGAAGGAGACGACAGAGGATGAGATGGTTGGATGGCATCACTGACTCAATGGGCATGAGTCTGGGTGTACTCTGGGAGTTGGTGATGGGCAGGGAGGCCTGGCGTGCTGTGGTTCATGGGGTTGCAAAGAGTCAGACATGACTGAGTGACTGAACTGAATTGAACTGGGGAGGCTGTGGTAGTTCTTCATTTATTCCAGGATGTAAGCAGCTTGTTGATGGGTCATAAGGAAATTTTCTTTCTTCCTGAGGAAGTCTTGTGAATTGTGGTAAATAGTAGTAATATGTGAAAGCAAGTCTATTTTAAATTAGGTATCCTTCATTTTTACGGGCTCTACTCTGAACACAAGGAAAGTGGGAATTTATGACAAGAAACAGATTGGGGGTTTGGTGGGTGGAAAATTACTTACAGTGTAGAGTAATTTGCTAAACAGATGTAGCAGTGAACAGATGTAACAGAATTCTTACTGAAGGCAGGTCAGGGGGATCAGATATCAGCTAGGGCCATGACAGAGGATAAGGAATTTGGTCATACATCAAGGGTGGGAGATTGAGTCTAAAGTGACTTGACTGAATTCTTGCTAAAGAGGAGTCTACAGGAACAGAAACTGAAGCCCAAAGTTGGGACTTGGGGAGCAGAGGGTCAGAGCAACCTGAGGAGAGTTTGGTCAAGGAGAGAATCTTTGTCATTACTGTAAGCCTTGCCAGCTGGGCTCTATTCGCAGCAGTAGTGCATGAAGGCTTCTCTCTCACACGTCTCTGCCCATATTTGTTATTAGTCAATTTTATGATGTTTGGCAATCATTTGGATATAAGGTGCTATCATTCTTTAGAGGAAGAGAAATTTTTTCTCTGCCTTCACAAATTTAGTAGATGAGACCTGTGGAATGAAACTGACAAGGATTGACCACAGAAGATTTATTCATATGCACAAGGAAGCCAGCAAAAGAAGTAGTTTGCTCTTTAAATGGTTAAAGGCTTTAAACCTAATCTAGTGAGGGAGAAATAACTTTTATAGGATGAAAAATAGCTTTCTTTAGGAGAGCAAGTGTTAGAAAAGAATGTTTGTGGTAATGTGTGTTTATACAGGTGTGTATGGTCTTTCTATCTGCCTCAGGGTCATAAAACCCTCTGAAGATGGGATTTATGGTAAATTTATTCTTGGCCTCTCTCTTGGAGTAGAAACTGTCCCATAAGGGAATCTATGCTGTCCTCATTTTTCAGAAAGTCATGCTTTTAGTCAGGTAAGGAAAGCTGTGAGGCTTTTTTTTTTTTTTTTACACTTGTTGAATCTTAAATGTTTTCATCTTAAAACAATAATAAATACTCTCTGGGTCTCTGAGTAAGTTCCCTACAATATGTTTTGTTGCATCTTGCAGTGCTCCAATTTCCAGTGAGGCTGAGCATACTTTGGTTGACAGGTTTTTGGGTTTCTTAAAGGATCTGTTCATCCCTCCTTGAAGGGGCTTGTCTTTCTGGTATTTAAGTTACTTGATTACCTGGAGACCTCAGGTCCCTAATGTGTTCAAGAAAACTATGGTTTGTAGTTTTCCCACTAGAAGATAGGGGAGTTTCCTAAGGGGGGAGGGTGAGATGTGAGAGAGATAGGTTATGAAAATGAAATAAATGAAAGCCAGAAAGGTGAATGTCGTAATCCTGGAGATGAAATGGCTGTAGTTCAAAGGATAGAACAGAAGTCACAGTTAAAATACCAACACCTGTGTTTTTAGTTTTTTCCCTAAGAAACTTCCCCTATCTATAACCAAGTCCAAGTTCATACTGCTGGTTGCACTAAGTAAACAAATAAAGTCACTCAGTCATGTCTGACTCTTTGCGACCCCATGGACTGTAGCCCACCAGGCTCCTCTGTCCATGAGATTCTCCAGGCAAGAATACTGGAGTGGGTTGCCATTTACTTCTCCAGGGGATCTTCCCAACCCAGAGATTGAACCCAGGTCTCCTGCATTGCAGGCAGATGCTTTAACCTCTGAGCCACCAGGCCGGAAATTGCGAGATAATTGTTGGGGCAAAGAATAGAGACTATTCAGAAAGCTAGAAGACTGAGAAGAAAGGTGGACTTGTGTCCCAAAGAACCATCTTACCCAGGTTTGGATGCTGCTGCTGCTGCTGCTAAATCGCTTCAGTTGTGTCTGACTCTGTGCTAGTTTCTTTTATATAGAAAAGAGGGGATGGTTAGGAGGTAAAAACAGCAATAAGTTGTTGCAAATGTTTCCTGATTCCAGCCAAACTACAGAGATGTGTCAATTTCTTTGCTGCAGCCACTCCAAGGTGGGTGTGGTCAGTATGTTTCTTGTGAGCTTAAACAAAGATACTTTAGCCTAACACTCAGGCATGGGAACCAATGTTCCTATGGGGACCCTATGTATACAACTTTCACTATGTATACTGTAAGCTGTAGGTAACTCTGTAGTGATTCAGTTCAGTTCAGTTCAGTTGCTCAGTCGTGTCCAACTCTTTGCGACCCCATGAATCGCAGCACACCAGGGCTCCCTGTCCATCACCAACTCCCGGAGTTCACTCAAACTCACGTCCATTGAGTCAGTGATGCCATCCAGCCATCTCACCCTCTGTCATCCCCTTCTCCTCCTGCCCCCAATCCCTCCCAGCATCAGAGTCTTTTCCAGTGAGTCAACTCTTCACATGAGGCGGCCAAAGTACTTAACTTGCAGCAAAAGCAATAGAATACAAAGGTTAAAGTAAAAGGAACAGATCCAATATGGAGTTGGCTTTGTTCTTCCCTATTACAAGTCTATGGGCTGTAGCATCTGAGTGGTTAAGAACCTGGATTTGAAACCAGTCAATCTGGTTTTGAATCGTGACTCTCCTTCCTATCAATTATGGTATCCTGGGAAAGGTTTCCTCTCTATACAATAGTTTCTCATCTTAAAATGGGGAAGTTAATACTACTTACCTCACAAATCGAAATTAAATGGGTTCACCAATTTAATGGGTTCATTAAATATACGTCACTACATTTAGATAGTTTTAAAAAGTTCTCTGCCACTCATTTTATCTTGCTAATCACTTAATCGTGTGTACATTAAAAAAAAAAAAACTAATGTAAAAGCTTAAAGTATGCCTTCCCCAGGGTAGGCCAACATTAAGTGATGGAAACTGGACGGAAATTCAATCTTCTTAATCTTCAGAAGATATTCCTGGTTCTTCTCTATGCAGTTTTTTGCTGGTCATTTTTTTTCTATTTCCTATCTTTAAAAAAAAATTAATGATTGCAATCTACAGTCACTTCTAGCAATTAAATTATGTGCTCTAAATACAACATGAATTTACAAAATGCATCAGCTCATGTTAGATTAAATTTTCTGTGGTAATTCACATTTATATTTCATAGGCCTAACCATATGCTTACATAAAATAAATCCTTATCCTTCACTCCAAATCAGAAGAAATATAGTTTAATGCTCTAGTCATGACCCAACAGCTCCTATTTGAACCTAAAATCATCTTTTTATACCTTGCTTGTATCCTCCCTTCCCTAAGAGAAAATTCAGTTGATGTAACCTGTCACACAAAGAAAATAAACTCTATGGATCGTTACCAGCATCCAACAGCTAATATCTTAAAAAAATAAAAAAGATAAAACACGCATAAACCTTTTTTTAATGTTTATGCTTAAGGCAAACTTATTGGCTGTTTTTCTGTAAGACATACTTTCTTTTACTCTATACTGAAAAGCTTAAAAATAACAGTCTACTTGTAAAAGTAGCTGCCAATAGACAGTTTATGTTCTGCATCATATCACCATAAAACAGGTATATTTTGATTAAAGAAAAAAGATTAAAACTCAGCATAAAGCTAAGTTAATTACTACTGTGGCAGCATAGGTGCATGATTTATAACAGATATTCAAGTGAAGATGTTTTAAATGGATGGATCTCGAGGTGTTCATTCCATCTGTATGACATTCAGCTCTGGAACTCTCCTGAGGCAGTACAGCAGAGCGGGAGGGAATAGGTCCTGAAGTAAGAAGTCAACATCAGTCCTGTAAATAATGGGTCATCAACAGCCATTGAATCCCTTCTTGATAGAAAGCCTTCAATTATTCCTCTCTTTAAGTACAAATTTAGCACTTGACCTTTCACACCTATAAGCTGAAAACCTACAGTTAAATAATTAAATGTAGTAAAATGAATTCAACCCCATTAAGTCAATTTGAAAGGAGAAGCAGTAAGTGCAAGCCTGATTAGAGCTGTTAGCCCACTTGGGTACTATTATTTGAGTAGTTGTTCACCAAAGAAAGATGAAGAAGTATTAAAAAAAACTTGAATCAAAACACAGCAACAGTTTAACAGTTTTCTAGGGCACTATTTTAAACTTCACTACATAGTTTATACCTTTTTTTTCATAATAAATGGCCAGCTGAATTAGTTAAGGTCCAGGGTGATGCTAAGAGATATATTGTATTGGGCTATTAAAAAATGATGCTTTGGATAGTAATGGAGAGCAGAAAATGCCACCCCCAAAGGTGCCACTCTGGCATAGGATTATTTTGAGCTGAAGACAATTGAGAAACAGATATTAGAAAAGGTCTCTGGCCCCCATCTGCCTTAAAGTAGGATACACATTTGTAGAGATATCTCCTTCCCCTCTCTATTAGGGATCCCATGCACCTCTCCTACCAGAGAAACCTCCAAACTGTCCTAAGCCTTATGACCACCATCAGAGGACTCTATGTAACAAACCTTGCTAAAACTAGCCTCTAACTACTGTTGATTTCCACATATGTTTCAGTTCAGTTCAGTTCAGTTCAGTCGCTCAGTCGTGTCTGACTCTTTGCGACCCCATGAATCGCAGCACACCAAGCCTCCCTGTCCATCGCCAACTCCCGAAGTTCACTCAAACTCACGTCCATCGAGTCAGTGATGCCATCCAGCCATCTCATCCTCTGTCGTCCCCTTCTCCTCCTGCCCCCAATCCCTCCCAGCATCAGAGTCTTTTCCAAGGAGTCAACTCTTCGCATGAGGTGGCCAAAGTACTGGAGTTTCAGCTTTAGCATCATTCCTTCCAAAGAAATCCCGGGGCTGATCTCCTTCAAAATGGACTGGTTGGATCTCCTTGCACTCTAAGGGACTCTCAAGAGTCTTCTCTAACACCACAGTTCAAAAGCATCAATTCTTCGGCGCTCAGCCTTCTTCACAGTCCAGCTCTCACATCCATACATGACCAGAGGAAAAACCATAGCCTTGACTAGACGGACCTTAGTCTGCAAAGTGATGTCTCTGCTTTTGAATATGCTATCTAGGTTGGTCATAACTTTTCTTGCAAGGAGTAAGCGTCTTTTAATTTCATGGCTGCAGTCACCATCTGCAGTGATTTTGGAGCCCAAAAATATAAAGTCTGACACTGTTTCCACTGTTTCCCCATCTATTTGCCATGAAGTGATGGGACCAGATGCCATGATCTTAGATTTCTGAATGTTGAGCTTTCCTACAGTTTGCTGCCCCAGTAGATCAAAGTCCTTTTCCTTTGTCTTGCTATATCTCTAAAATTTTATTGTTCTTTTGTTAAGATGCTTACATAAGCACAAGTTTTTGCCACCTGTTTGAGATACACATCACTGAGTGGTCCATGGGTATGTGTACACATGTTAATAAACTTGTTTTTCACTTGTTAAACTTTCTTTTGTGTCTAATACTCAGGACCCTAGTAAGAGAATCTATGATAATAGAAAAAATTTTATTCTCTCCTCTATAACAGAATGGCAGTGGAAACAAAGAGGCTGGAAATAGTAACTCTAGATATTTAACTTAGATTTGTGTGAAAGGAGGGAGAGACAGAACCCTCTCCCTACTAAGCTGCTGCTGCTGCTGCTGCTAAGTTGCTTCAGTCATGTCTGACTCTGTGCAACCCCATAGATGGCAGCCCACCAGGCTGCTCTGTCCCTGGGATTCTCCAGGCAAGAATACTGGAGTGGGTTGCTGTTTCCTTCTCCAATGCATGCATGCATGCTAAGTCGCTTCAGTCATGTCTGACTCTGTGCTACACCATGGACAGCAGCCCACCAGGCTCCTTTGTCCACGGATTTCTCTAGGCAAGAATACTGGGGTGGGTTGCCATTTCCTTCTCTGCCCTACCAAGCAGGCAGAGATAAAGGGCAGAAATCAGCACATTTGGATAAGAACAATTTTAAAAAGTGAGTGAAAAATCCTAAAATGCTGCTTCCTTTAAAGATTCATAAATAGGACACACGTGTGGATTGACTAGTGAGGAAAATAGAGAGAAGATGCAAATAAACAAAATGAAAGATTTACTCCTGAAGGCACTCACTGAAACAGTTCTTTATTGAGCCTTTATATGGCTCCAGGTGCTCTTCTTTCTATGCGTTAGGTAAGTAGCTGTAGGAAAAAACCAACAGACCAAGCTCCATTCCTTTAAGGAACTTCAATTCGAGTGGGCAGAAACAAAGCTTAAAATAAATAAAAAACTATGCAGTGTATTAGAGGATGATGAGTACAAGGATGCAGAGTAAGCTGGGAAGGGGAGGGAGTGCTGGCTGACAGTTGCAGTTCTAAGCAGGATGGTCTAGGAGGGCCATGATGACAGAGCGCATTTTATCAACAGTAAACACTTGACATATTGCCAAATTCAGACTTAAATTGAAGAAAGTAGGGAAAACCACTGGACCATTCAGGTATGACCTAAATCAAATCCCTTATGATTATACAGCAAAAGTGAGAAGTAGATTTAAGGGACTAGATCTGATAGATAGAGTGCCTGATGAACTATGGACAGACGTTTGTGACATTGTACAGGAGACAGGGATCAAGACCATCCCCATGGAAAAGAAATGCAGAAAAGCAAAATGGCTGTCTGAGGAGGCCTTACAAATAGCTGTGAAAAGAGAAGTGAAAAGCAAAGGAGAAAAGGAAAGATATAAGCATCTGAATGCAGAATTCCAAACAATAGCAAGGAGAGATAAGAAAGCCTTCCTCAGTGATCAATGCAAAGAAATAGAGGAAAAGAACAGAATGGGAAAGACTAGAGATCTCTTCAAGAAAATTAGAGATACCAAGGGAACATTTCATGGAAAGATGGGCTGATAAAGGACAGAAATGGTATGGACCTAACAGAAGCAGAAGCTGTTAAGAAGAGGTGGAAAGAATACACAGAAGAACTGTACAAAAAAGATGTTCATGACCCAGATAATCACAATGGTGTGATCACTCACCTAGAGCCAAACATCGTGGCATGTGAAGTCAAGTGGGCCTTAGAAAGCATCACTACGAACAAAGCTAGTGGAGGTGATGGCATTCCAGTTGAGCTCTTTCAAATCCTGAAAGATGATGCTGTGAAAGTGCTGCACTCAATATGCCAGCAAATTTGGAAAACTCAGCAGTGGCCACAAACTGGAAAAGGTCAGTTTTCATTCCAATCCCAAAGAAAGGAGATGTCAAAGAATGCCCAAACTACCGCACAATTGCACTCATCTCACACACTAGTAAAGTAATGCTCAAAATTCTCCAAGCCAAGCTTCAGCAATACATGAACCATGAACTTCCAGAAGTTCAAGCTGGTTTTAGAAAAGGCAGAGGAACCAGAGATCAAATTGGCAACATCCGGTCAATCATCAAAAAAGCAAGAGAGTTCCAGAAAAACATCTATTTCTGCTTTCCTGACTATGCCAAAGCCTTTGACTGTGTGGATCACAATGAACTGTGGAAAATTCTGAAAGAGATGGGAATACCAGACCACCTGACCTGTTTCTTGAGAAACCTATATGCAGGTCAGGAAGCAACAGTTGGAACTGGACATGGAACAACAGACTGGTTTCAAGTAGGAAAAGGAGTACATCAAGGCTGTATATTGTCACACTGCTTATTTAACTTCTATGCAGAGTACATCATGAGAAATGCTGGGCTGGAAGAAGCATGGCTGGAATCAAGATTGCTGGGAGAAATATCAATAACCTCAGACATGCAGATGACACCACTCTTATGGCAGAAAGTGAAGAAGAACTAAAAAGCCTCTTGATGAAAGTGAAAGAGGAGAGTGAAAAAGTTGGCTTCAAGCTCAACATTCAGAAGATCATGGCATCTGTTCCATCACTTCATGGAAATTAGATGGGGAAACAGTGGAAACAGTGTCAGATTTTATTTTTGGCTCTCCAAAATCACTGCAGATGGTGATTTCAGCCATGAAATTAAAGACGCTTACTCCTTGGAAGGAAATTTATGACCAACCTAGATAGCATATTGAAAAGCAGAGACATTACTTTACCATCAAAGGTCTGTCTAGTCGAGGCTATGTTTTTTCCAGTGGTCATGTATGAATGTGAGAGTTGGACTGTGAAGAAAGCTGAGTGCCGAAGAATTGATGCTTTTGAACTGTGGTGTTGGAGAAGACTCTTGAGAGTCCCTTGGACTGCAAGGAGAGCCAACCAGTCCATTCTAAAGGAGATCAGTCCTGGGTGTTCTATGGAAAGAATGATGCTAAAGCTGAAACTCCAGTACTTTGGCCACCTCATGTGAAGAGTTGACTCTTTGGAAAAGACCCTGATGCTGGGAAGGATTGGGGGCAGGAGGAGAAGGGGACGACAGAGGATGAGATAGTTGGATGGCATCACCGACTCGATGGACATGAGTTTGGGTAAACTCCAGGAATTGGTTATGGACAGGAACGTCTGGCGTACTGCCCTTCGTGGGGTGGCAAAGAGTCGGACACGCCAGAGCGACTGAGCTGAACTGAACTGAAATACTTGATTGAAGTAAGGAAGTGAGTCAAGTGGACATCTGAGGAAGAGTGTTTCAGGAAGAGGATAGAGCAGTGCAGAATTAGGGGAAATTACCAGAGATAGAGTTAGAGATAATAATAATTGAAAAGTGTTTTGAACAAAGAGATAACTAGTGAAATGCTAGTGTGATACATGCATTTCTGGAAACGAGACTCCAGTCAGAAATGGTGGATTTTTAGACAAATAAAAAATACCCAAAATAAAATTTCTGCCAAATATTTAGGTAATGCCTGTATTAGTCTGCTCAGGTTGCCATAACACAATTTCACGGACTACAGAAATATATGTAATCTTGCAATGAATGGAAGGTAAACACTTGGAATGAATAAATGTGACCTGCGCATTTTTCTGTGAATGAAAATAGTGAAGATGGGTCTATAAAAATAGGACAGTGACTACCATGTAATATGGGGTCAGGTCTTTCTTTCTGGGATCATATTTGTATTAATATTTAAAAATGTACTCTAGCTGAAATGTGGGTAATAGTTTCTAGGGAGGAATTGCCAAAAAATATTTTGAAAAAAATATAAAAAATATGGAGAGACTATTTGGAGACCATAGTATCATTTTGTTATAAACTGATGGTGACATTCACTAAAGTGGAGGTGGCATTGAAGTTGGAGAGAAAAAGACTAGTAACTAATGAGATTTTGGGAGTGAGGAAATTGTGGTGACTCTGTTTCTAGCTTGGGCAGTTGGGTACATGGTGCCATTTATTTAGGAAAAGAACCATTGAGTAGAATAGGATACATTCATTTTGGGGCAAAGGAAAGATAAAATATTATTCATTCAGGATAAAAGTTATTTTCTCAGTCACTTATTATGTATCTTTTCAGTTATTAATGATGATGACTTGAATCCTATATTAAGCTCGCTGCTGCTGCTGCTGCTAAGTCGCTTCAGTCGTGTCCGACTCTGTGCAACCTCATAGACGGCAGCCCACCAGGCTATCCCATCCCTGGGATTCTCCAGGCAAGAATGCTGGAGTGGGTTGCCATTTCCTTCTCCAATGCATGAAAGTTAAAAGTGAAAGTGAAGTCGCTCAGTCATGTCCGACTCTTCGCAACCCCATGGACTGCAGCCTGCCAGGCCCCTCCGTCCATGGGAGTGTCCAGGCAAGAGTACTTAGTGGTTGCCTAAGTCTAAGGCTGCCAGTCTTTGCAGTTGGGTATATAAAAAGTCTGAATACAAACAAATGAGAAGCAACAACAAAATAATGGCAATAAAAATAATTAAATGTATTATAGTAAAATTAAAGGAAAAAATTTAAAATGTACAGAATTTAATACTGTGTCATCAAGGAGCAATAGCTATGGCAAAGAAAACAATCATTAATTAATGGTACTCTAAATTCTCTTTATTCTTTTTTTTTTTTTTTTTTGACTGTGCCATGAGGCATGTGGGATCTTAATTCCCTGACCAGGGATTGAATCCGTGGCCCCTGCAGCAGAAGTGTAGAATCCTAACCACTGGACCACCTGGGAATTTATCTTGATACTCCTTATTCTTAAAATATTAAGTTTTAAATCTACCTTAGTTAGATGTAATTTATAATGTCAACAGCTCTAAATGTTAATTCCTATTTATTTCATGCAAGACTTCCATGGTGTTCTATAAAACTTGGGATAGAACCTGTGAACTAAAGTTAAGAGCCTAATAAATATGCTTTTAATGACTCCTTATAACTCACATTTCACTTTCATTTTTATCTCACACATGAATACTTGTACCTGGCTATTTGAAGGTAAATTCTAGTATCAAATTTAACCCTTCCTTATAACTGTGGGGCAGGAAGCATAGTGATGTGCACAATAAAAATGTGATTTCTTTTATAAGGAAAATGGTTAAGTTAGAAGTCAGGAGGCCAACACTGTTTCCCATCTGTGAGTTATTTCCAGTTTTGCTCTAGGCAAGTGACTTCATCTCTATGACACACAGTCTGAGCACCGTGAATGAGAATATATGCTCCTTTGCCTTCTTTAATGCTGAGATTTGGCAGTGTTGCCAGGAAAGAGCTTTAGGGTTTTTATTTCAACCACCTAACAGAGAATGGTAGCCAAGCTCATTTGTCAAAATAGTTGAAATTGACTGAATTGAATTTGCCTTTGGAAAACTGGAATTTGTATACATTGTAGATATTCTTTTAATATATATTTTCTATAATTATGCAAGTGATGTCTGTTGAAAATTTTGAAAATACTAAAAAAAAAAAGTCTATGTATAGACCAAAAAAAGAAAGTCTATGTACAGGCCAAAAAAAAAAAAAAAAATAGAACTATGTACATAGAACTATGGACTAGAACTATAAATTAGGTACTAGAACTCCTAATTCTACCAAACTGGAATGCTGATTAGTTTCTTCCCCCTTTTTCTTTTTAAAATAATTATATTTGTCATATATATATATATATATATATCTGTGCTGTTAAAATTATTTATTTTCTATTTAACATTATATCATGAGCATTATTTTCTTAAAACTTCTTTTAAGAACATAATTTTTAGTTATTGCAACATTTTTACTTTGGAAATGACAATAGTTTTTTTTCATTTTACTCTTAATTATTAACTTTAGCAAATAATATTTTAATAAACAACCATATTAAATTTCTTTGCTTAAGTCAGTTTTTCTTGAGAAGAATATCTGAGTATTGATAGATTTCTTAAAGAATAGTGTCATAATTGATGACCTCATCTAAACAGATAAATCAGCAAAATGGAAAATTTTAACTATTTAAAAACTTAGATATATATCACTCATTTGAGACATAGTATTCTTTAGTCCTTATGAAATTCATTAAATGCTTTTGACCTTTGTTTGTTTGTTTGTTTTTTTATTTAGTTTCTAAACTTTACTAGCAAAAACAAATTAATGCAATACAAAAAAAAAATATGTAAAACTTAAGAGTAAAAAGAAACAAAGCCAGTAGGCTGTTCTGTGTTGTGATCTTGGAAAACTGGTCTGGACCTGTGAGAAGCAGGGTAGTAGTAGTAGGAGCTGAAGCAGGAAGCAGTTTAGGGAGTGAAGGGCAGTGGAGGACGAGAGGAGACTGAGTGGAGCTTGGTCCCTGGCTGCAGCTGCTATGGGGCTCGTCCTGTTAGTTGAGATGGTGCTCTGGGGTAAGACATACCCTTAGAATAAGCTAGTAAAGTTTCAGCGCCAGAAAATAATTTATTTCACGGAAGCAAGTACTAGCAAAACATCTATTACAAGCTATCAACCATCTTGATTCAGACTATGAAAATATTTGTGGCACACAGAGTTGGAAATAAGGGCTTCAGAGTTTGTGGCACTGTAATGCCAAAAGACAGGTCTATACTTCCAGAGTTTGAGGGTTGAAAATCTGTCCATCTAGGAAGAGTAGATGTGTAATTGCTCACAATAGAGTTCTAGTTGCCCACAATGGGCTGAATTTAGAACATTAAGAGGTATGAATGTGTTCAAGTTATTTGACTTCATAGTATTTCTAAAGTACCATTTTGATTTCAATCAAAATTTAAATAGACATTTTTGGTTAAGTGCAGAAAAACAAAAAGTGAAAAGATTCCTTGTAACCCTACCTCTTCAAAATATCAAACATAGTTACTGCCAAGATTTTAATTTTCTTTTTTTTTCCCTAGACTTTTAAGTGGTGACTCAGCTGGTAAAGAATCCACCTGGAATGTGGGAGACCTGGGTTCAAACTCTGGGTTGGGAAGATTCCCTGGAAAAGGGAACGGCTATCCACTCCAGTATTCTGGGTGGGAGAATGCCACGGATGGTCGCAGAGTCGGACACGACTGAGTGACTTTCACTTTAAGTGTATATTTGATTATTCACCTAAGGCTTAGTTATGCTGTAGCAACTGAAATGAAATACATCAAAGAAGTTTTCTTCCTTATATTAAGTGTCTATTTAAGATCAGCCAGAACTCAATATCTTTAGTATTTTGAGTCCAGAATCCAGGCTGATGAGCAGCTTCTTATGGGTTGGTGCTGCTCTTGTGGCAGAGAAGCCAGAGAGGAAGAAGAAACATGAGTAGCCTCTTCACATTTTGCATGGAAGTGACTCCTGTCACTTCTGCTATCATTCATTGGCTAAGTCAAGTCAACTGGCCGAAGAGGCAACCTAGAAGGTGGTCAGGCTATAGTATAGATAAAATGATTCATAATTAAAGGCAGTTCAGTGGTTGTAGAGCAGCTCTATTGTGATTGATTGTTCAAGGCTAGTAGCAGCAGAGATGTTCTTGTTTAATAATGAATCACTAGGGCCAGGCAGTCATTCATAAGATTTCTTTACGTTTCCATTCACAGTGCATCTTTACATTCTCTGCAAATAGCACTGTAATAGGATATTAGGGTCCATTAGAATAAATACAGCAAATCTGAATGTATAATACATTATTAATTTCTAGAAATAATTTTACCACGTGAAGTAATACCAGTGGTTTTTTTTTTTTTTATTCTTTTTGTTACTGCATGTTTAATCAAAACCTAAATTTTGCAGGCTAAACAGTAAAGGAAATGGCACATGGCTTGAATTTGGCAAATAAACCTGTAGCTAATGCAAGAAAGTGAAATACTGTAACACAGCAATTTGACATAATCTATTCCCAGCAGTTCTTCTTATTGTCAAATATTATTCCATTCACTTCATGATAAATTTTATCTCTCTGGATTGGAAAAGACAGGTTTAAACATATAATTTCAGCAATTTTCTGATGTCACTCTCTGTTTTTTCTACTATAATTTTAATTATTCTATTGTAACACATACCACTATGAACTCAGCCCTATCACCAAATCGGGTCACTAACAAATTAGAGTTTCATAGTATGCTGCCATCATCATTCCCCTGGATGTTATATCTTTAAGGCAATTTCTATTTGGCTAATGGCATTCTTTATCTCCTCTACTTTAGGTTTCCTCTGAGTGAACAGATATTGAATATATTATCCTATTTTCATGGTTTCTAATAAAGGTATATACTCAGTCATAAATATACTAGGCCCCTTTACCAGCACTAATACAAGTATGAATGAATAGATAGAATAGAAAGGGAAAAATTACTTGAAAAACAACTACGTGATTTTTGTACTATTTACATGAACCAGCAACTGATTCATAATTATTTTGAATCTCATAAAGGAATTTGAAGTTGAATTCCAACACTAGATGACATTGACCCAAAGGAGTTCAACAAAGAAGTATTTGAAAAAATAAAAAGATGATTGAAGCAGTGTCTTTCTCTCTTTTGAAATGTCGTGTTATTAGTATTTCCTGTATAGTTTCAATTCCTGCTATTACTGCTATCACTGTATTTTACAGAAGAGCAGTCTGTTAAGAATGATCTAGTCTGGATGTTACATATGCACGGTTACGCCACTGGCTCTGTGCCTTAAATATTTGGGGATTTAAGGTAGGAATTGAATGGTTATAATTGAGAATAGCAGGCCTTACTGGGGAATTCCTTTGACCTTTCTAACTCAGGCAGCTCAGCACTGTGTGAATTCGAGTGTCCTTGTGCCTCTGCCCACTTGCCTGCCTTCTTGTTGCAGAATTTGGCAGTAGTTTTTGAAACCTCTGAGAGCCACAACCTCAAAGGGCCCACACCCCTTCTGGAAGTGTCCTCAGGGATAAAATCAAGGCAGGGAAAAACCTGACAGGGAGAAGCACTGGGGAAAACTACAAGAATGACCAGCTTTGAATTTCTCTCTTTTAGCCATTTCTCTCCAAACTTCCAGGCCGGATGGATGATAATCTACCTTTCCTTGATGTTTGAAAGAAGAGCATTGACCTGAAAAGTTACTTAGGGTGATGAAACCAAATAAGAGTGACTAATTCTGGCTTGTGAGAATGACCCATCTCTTCATCTATGCTAGAACTCAGAGTACTGATCAAGGCTCCCTTATGAACAGGTAACGTTCAGAGATAATCCAAATTTAATAAAAATAAAAATAAATTCAGAATAATAACATATCTCTTCAAATAAAAAACTATAGTAATATATCATTATAAAGTTAAAAACTAAAAATTGGTCAACATGCTAGCAGAAGTATTCTTATGAATCATAATTTGACATATACATAACAAATCTGCAAAGAGGAACGGGGAAGATATTTCATTATGGAAAAATAACAAGATGTGATGAACAAAGTAATCAAGTAGAAATACTAGGCAAGAAAAAGTTAATAGTTGAAATAAGAGAATGATACATGGTTTGAATAAAAATATATACAGCTGAAGAATGAATTCAGTTGTAAGATAGTAGAGAAATATTTTTCTAGAGGGAAACACATTTGATAGAACAGCTGGGAAGTATAGAAAATAGATTAAGTTCAGACATCCAGATAACAGGACTTTTTGAGAGAGAGAACAAAAAAAGTCAAGGTAAATTTTCTAAGAATTAAATGAAAAACATTCTTAAAACTGAAACATCCCACACAGTGTGTGACATCAAACAGTCTTGGGCATTTTGCAGTGGTTTGGATGAAGTGGCCTAGTGGTAGTGTGCAAACATTTTAGGGTTGATAGATATGGGAGATGAATGTCTAGTAATCCCCACTTGAGGATAGAGATGCGGCTCTAAAAGGCAGAAGAAATCAGGTTAGGGGTAAGTTTCAACTTAGAAAATGTGGTTGGAGACCTCTTTGGTAGTTTACAATATATACAGAATCCCATGAAGGCAACAAGAGATTGTTGTTCTGATTAAGGAAATGGTCAAAATGGGAATTTTGAGTCCCCCTAACTCTCTTTTAAAAAGTCTTACCTGGCCAGTGCCTAAAACAAATGTTTCCTGGAGGTTTACAGTATCAAGGGTTAAATGAGGTTGTATGTTTGATAGCTTCAGTTGTAACTGATAGTCTAAAGACTGTAAGGGAAGTGCAGATCAACGGTGATGCTATGCCATTATGGCCATTCCAATTTGGGGATGTGGCAGTCACAATACGTACTCTTGTGGAATGTGAACCAGTATTCATGCATTGCTTTGAGACAGACATTTTAAAAATTTGCCAGCATTTTTCCATATTCTTCTGAGGGGCTTAGAGTTAAAAATCAGTCCTTGTGCCACAGTGATGATCTCATAATAATCACCTCTTTAGAGAAAGAGACTCAGAACGAATTAAGGATCAGAGTCACCTCGATGAAAAACAGAGGTTGGCTGATACACCAGCTAAAATGTAAGGTCCAACCCAACCTGTGAAATTCCTAAGAATTACATGAACTGGAGCAACCAGAGGTAGTCCTACTACTGTGAGTAATAAATTATTAGCATTCCCATTCACTGATAATAGACCAGAAACTTGGAAACCAGCAGGGCTATTTAGGTTTTAGTGGAATCATATTTATCCATCAATCCTATTGACCCAATCCACAAATTCACCAGAAAGAAGTTTGAATTTGACTGTGGCTTTAGCAGAAACAAATGTTGAAGATCCATCAGGGGTGTTGGAACAGACATTTTTACTAAAAGCTTATAATCCACCTTCTCAGACAGTACTTGGAGTGGCCATAACCGGTGCATATGCAGATGGCAAGGATTTTCAGAAACTGAATAGTGTTGTCCAGTGAAGTTCTCTTATGGTTTGGCTCAAAAATTGCCGGAGTTGTTATTTGCCATTTAAGAGAGGAAAGTGAGATTGCTGTCCAGTATTGGTTTGAAACCATTCATCCTACTGAGAAGCATCAGAAAATTCCGAGAACACAAATACAGATAATTCCTTGAGTGATAGCAAAGAGACATGCAAACAGGGAGAGTTCAGCACAGCAAAGCTCACGTAGAAGGTAGAAATGGTAGATTAGAAGAATGCTAAGGGGCAGGGGTTCAGAAAGATTATAAGCTTATGTTAGCAGTTGCTTCACTGAATGTAGGACCAAATATAGAGCCCTACAAGCAAACTCTGTGGTCTGAATCTTACGATGCTCTCTTCCAGCCAGGGAAAAGGTATTTCTCTGGTTGTTGAAAGGATTTTCTAGACTTAGGATTCAGGCTGAAGGGCATATTGCTGTTTTGTAAAACCTCGATGAAGGAGGTAAGTGCAAATTTGCACAAGGGTAGCTGTGCATTTTTTTTTTTTTTTAAAGCAGAGAAGGGGAGTGCCTTTAGGGGAGTGTTGGGATTCTCAAAGACTGTTGGGATTTGATCAAAGGCTTTGCTGTATGGTCAGGCATGGGCCCTAAATAACTGAACAATAAGGAACACACCTTATGGTTTCTTGTAAGGACATATCAGAAAATTTAAATACAGAATTAAAGAGGATGATGCACCCCTAAAGAAAATTTTAATTAGCACATTTTAGGTCTGGATAGTTACAAAAGGTATGTGATATTTTTGAGGTAGCCATGCCTTATGAATCCATGGATTTCATGTTCATAAACAATTTTAAATAGGAACCTCTCACTCAAAGCATTCCTGAGAGAAGGATTCTCCTGATGAGAACTGTTAGCTTGTTTACCAGGAAGAGTCCTATTCACAAGTCTACACTGCGATTGGACCAGATCACCTACCTTCATTCACTGTCAAGAGTGTCCTCCAGATTTGATAATCAAGTGGATTGCAGACTAGTTGCTTCCCCAAGTCTGTTGTTATATATCTTGAACTAACTATTTCAAATGGAGTTCATGGGAGGTAAACTTTGAATTATTTTTTGTCTGGAAGTTTCTTTATTGTGCCTCATCATTGGTTTATATTGGAGAAGGAAATGGCAACCCACTCCAGTGTTCTTGCCTGGAGAATCCCCGGGACGGGGGAGCCTGGTGGGCTGCGTCTCTGGGGTCGCACAGAGTCGGACACGACTGAGGCGACTTGCAGCAGCAGCAGCAGCAGCAGCAGCATTGATTTATAATGTGTCTGGGTATATAGAATTTGGAACCCAAAGTCAGTGTTTTACTTAGTTCTTTATTTTTCTTCCGTTGTTTTTTATTCATTGATGCTTTATAGTCTGAAAGCAAGTGTTAGAGCAGAGAAACATGGTACAGGTCTTGTTTTCATTCCGTTGTGGTTACTCTGATTTCTCTTCTTGGTAGTTTCAGGCACTTTTTCTTCAGTGTTAGTGGTCTGGAAATTAAAAAGAAGGATATGAACCCTTTTTATTCACCATTTTATTAAACAGTTGGATCCTTTTTGTCTGATGACCAGTGTCTTTTTGTCTATTCTGATTAATTGTATGCTTTGTTTTCTTTTAGTCATTTCTTCCCTTTTACTTTATCTAACTCCCATTAGATAGACACTGAAAGTACAGACTACATCCTTCATGAGTCTAGTTTTTCTTACATATTTTATATTTTTATCTTTTCTCTGTGTATTCTAGGTATCCTCAGATTTATCTCCTATTCCTGTACTGTTCAATACAGTAGCTACTAGTCACGTGTGGCTATTGAAATTTAAATTAATTAAAATAACTTTTCACATTTCAAGTGTTCTAACCACCTTTCTGACTTCTACTGTTAGAGACTAGTTTCATCTCTTCTTGAACTTTGTATAAATGGAATCATGGATTGCATAATTTTTTGTAACTGGCTTCTTTCACTCCATACAATGCTTGTAAGAGTCACCCTTGTTGTTGTATATATCAATAGTTTTTTTAAAAATATCTGTGTAGTATTCCATTGTATGAATATACCACTATTTTTATTTAAAGTAAAAATGGAGAAGAATGGGAGCTTGTATTTGCCCAGACTGCTATCTTATATCCAAAGTTTGTATGGTTTTTATAATATAGTACATCAAATCTGTCTTATGCTGTATGTGGTTATACTGTCACCCTCAAAAGATTGTGAGTTACTTGAGAAGGGAATATATATTTTCTATCATTTAAAAGTGTCTAACATAGTACATACTGTGTTGCTAGAATTCAATTATATGTCCCAAAGCAGAAACTTTAAGTAAATTTCTGAGCAAAGCAACAGATGAATTAAAAATAATAGTAAATTTGTTCCTTAAAAGCTAAATTTGATTTCTCTAATGTTAAATGGTATATAACAAATTAAATATGTGATTTGTGTGTGCTGATTTATATCTGTGTCTTAATTTTTGGAATTCACTTAAAGTCTAGCTTTGTAATGAAAAGAAAACTTAAAATTTGACACTTTTTAAACCTATATTATAGGAACTTTCAAACAGTAAAAAATTTATACAAAATTGATATAGTGAATTGATGGGTAGAGAAAAAGTCTTAGCATCATTTCTAGGAAGAGTTATTATTACTAACCATTCATAATCATTGTTACTGAAATTTTAGATTATGAGTTGATTCAAAGAAACTTTCCTGGGTGATCTATTTTTATAAATGGATTAAAACATTAATCTTATAGCATTTGGATAAAGGATTAACTGGCAAAGATGAATTCAGAAATATTATATTTTGTTTGAACAGACCTCTGTAGAATTTGATCTGTAGAGGCAAACAAAGACAAAAAACAATAAATGCTCAGAAATATCCATGAGATGTTATTTGCCGTAAAAGAGACACAGCCTTCTGCTTTTGCAGATTGTGCTATGATAGTGTGTTTGTTTATTATTTTAGTTTTTTTCTCCTTATATATAAACATATCAAGTACCTAGTGTTTTTGTGGTAGATTTTTTAGATACAAGAGGAGATTTTAGTTAAGACAACATATGCTTGTTTCTAGTGCATTAAATTCAGACACGTTAAAATCTGGAGATGTGCTGAGAAAAACAAAATGCTATTAAAGCTTCTGTGTCTCTGTGATATCCCCAGGGAGATTTCTCTCAGCTGAAAAGTTAGCTTTCACAAAGCTACTTCCAAAGCCATTCAGCAGCTTGCCTCCTGTTAATGGAACTTCAGTGGAAATGAAACCCAGCACATGAGGCAAACAACGAAAAAAATTTCTCTTCAAGATTTTCAAAGGGCCAAAGGACCAATTGAATGTCAAAAAGAATGTAAAGAATGTACACCATTTATTAATAATTGGAAATTTACATAATGTTTGAGGGAGGATTTGACCCAGGAAAGGGAATACTCCCTTCAGTTGTGGGCTCTGCTGTTGTTCTTATAGCCATCAAAGGAGGTAATTTCATGTTTCCACGTGACCACAATACTCCTCAGTAGCACACAATAGGATGTGGGTAGGAGGAATTCCGCATGTGAATAATCAGTTACTCAGAAGCTACAGGGTTATTTCAGAATATTATAATTGAAATTGAAAGTAAGTTGAAAGTTAACTGAAAGTAAAATCTTGTCCCTTTCCTAAGAAGGGGATACAATTCTTAACAAAATATTAAATTAATTAAGAATAAAACAGAGATGATTTCTATGGTCAAAAGCATCTTTGCTTCCCAGAGACCTATACAATATTTGAGATTCATTCAGATATTCTGTCTGCCAGCAATAGAGCTAAAAAGGAACCAATCCGGACATTCTGAGTCAAACGACATTGTTTTCATTTAGTTCTGCTTTCCACAGATCTTTGTTTTGTTTTTGAATGGTGCTTTTTATTCATAAGCAGACATTTAATGAATGCTCATCTCTTAGCTCTACTTTGATAAAAATGTAAATCATTTTCTGGAACAATAAACCATGTGAGATTAAAAACAAATTCTTTAGGAAGCTATCTTTGGATAAGAACAGTTGGGCTTCTTGTTCTCAAAAATGGCTTTGCCTGGAAAACACTAGAATCTATTCTTGAATCCATCTGTCTGGGGGTGATTATCCCATGATAACTGTCAGCAGTTTTTCATATCGGAACAATCTTTATCTAAGGGAATCACCATCTAAAGTTACCTACTTTTCTACATATTGGGAATTTGTTGGAATTTCTCAATAATCACAGTCTCAAAATAAAAAAGGAAATAATGAAATATCACCTCCCAACCCCCAAATAAACTGAGCATATCCTTGTGGATCTGAAAGTGATTTGGATAGAAAATACCTTTAGCAATATACTCACTAAAATGTCTATTGACAAATGGATCCTAAATCACAAGAAGTTTGGTCATCGATTGCTTAATCATTAATTTATTTTGCTAAAATGTAGGTAAAAATTCTGAGAAATGTCAGAAAACAATGTTTCTAATAGCAAAAACAATGAGTGATTATCTCTATTGTGGTTAGACTGAATTCAGTAAGAGGGAAGATGAAAGTTATAACCATGAACTTCCCCTCCACTTGGAAAAACATGTAGAATTGTTTTATTTTAAAGAATATTTAATTTATAAATATATTCTTCTGTTCTGTAAATATGTGTTTTTCTTAAGACTGTGATTTCTAATAATAGATCAAAAGGATGTAAAAATAAACTAAAAAAGTAAGATTATAATTGAAATTTAAAACAATACTTCAAGAAAATTAAGTAAATCCAATTTATAATAATGTAATTAGAGGAATTCTTGTCTTCCAAATTCTGGAAATTCAGTATTTACATTTTACTTATATTATAATACATGGTGAGTATATACTTAGGCCTGGGATATAGACCATCTTTGATTCAAATCGTCCCATTTACCAGCTGTGTAGTCTTTGGCAATTTACTCCCTTCTGTGTTGCTTTGATTCCTTAACTGTGAAATAAGGATAGCAGTAATACACACCTTGTAGTACTGTTGTGATGGAAGAGGCAATGGCACCCCACTCCAGTACTCTTGCCTGGAGAATCCCATGGACAGAGGAGCCTAGTGGGCTGCAGTCCATGGGGTCGAGAAGAGTTGGATACGACTAAATGACTTCCCTTTCACTTTTCACTTTCATGCATTGGAGAAGGAAATGGCAACCCACTCCAGTGTTCTTTCCTGGAGAATCCCAGGGATGGGGGAGCCTGGTGGGCTGCCGTCTATGGGGTCAAACAGAGTCAGACATGACTGAAGTGACTTATTAGCAGCAGCAGCAGCAGCAGCAGTACTGTTGTGAAGATTGCATGCCTTGATAAATGAAAGCATATAGAATGATGTTTGGCATTTAGTAAACACTGAACTGAAGTCAGAGAGTATTATTTTTTACTTTTATGGAGATTCAATTCTAATCTTATGAGGCTTTCAATTTTGCTGTGGACATCTTAGTTTCGGGGGAATCTGTTTTCATGTGCCTCAACTCTAAAATCATATCAATCTGGATTTACATTTCTCTGATGGAAAAAGTGATCTAATGTTGAAGTGTTTGCTTTTTAGAGCCAGAATCTCTGGGTTCAAATCCTAGTTCTGTCAACTCTTGTACGATCTTAGACAAGTTACCTAAATTGTCTGTTCTTCACTTTCTACATCTGCAAAGCTAGGAGGAGGAGTGTCAATTTCATGCAGCTGTTGAGAGAACTGAGTTTATAAATTCACTATAAAAGTACCTTATTTCTTAGAATATAAGTTTACTTGCTATTTGTACTCTTTTAAATAAATGCTCCATTTTTCTGTTCCTGTCTCATGGACAACATGTCTTTTGTATCTTACTGAAGGAGAGCAAGTTGACAATTCTTTCATTTTTTAAATTTTATATGAGAGTACCTTCATAGATCTGCTCTATGCCTCCTTTTCACAGTTTATTTTGAATATAAATACTTAACTTCTCTTTTAAAGGGGAAAGATGTTTATTGGGCTCAGAGTTTTTTACTGAGGCATCAAAAAGAGAATTGTAGATCACACTTGACCTACTTGCTCTGCTCCTGAATTGGTGGAATCCTCTTTTAGATTTATGGCTTAAGGGAGCTTTGGTTTTGTGCTTCTTAACCCAGCAAACATCCTACGGCATTACAAGGCTTTAATAGAACCTTTATTAGCCCTAATGAGTACTTCTTTGAATTGTGGAGGAGCTGAAAAATGCTAGTGCTTCAAATGAGATATTGTCAAGACTCTTCCTTGTAGTTACTGGCAAACATCTTCTTATATTCCATAAGCTTCTGTTACTCTAAAATAGGAACTTTCACTGTTCGTAGGCTTTGGGAAGTAGGATCCACACTTTACCGAACAATTAGAAATTAGGAAAGGGGTTTGGTCTGTACATATATGGCACAGACTCTTTTTTCACTTTGGAGCAGCCTGACCACAGTATCTAGTATTCTTCATGACTTATTACTATAAGCTTGTTGAGGCAGCTCTTTGTCTTAGAGGAGACAGCACATCATTGCCCATGTGCTCTGAGAGGACACATCATTTAGAAGCTTGATTTTGACCATAGGTCAAGCTATGTTCTACACTTTAGTTTTGTCAAAGATAAATTTAATATATATTTTTAAAATGATATGACTTCCCTGCCCTTTTTCTTTTCATTCCCTTTCTTTCTTTCTCCCTCCCTTTCTCCCTTCATCCCTTCTCTCTTCTTGCTCTTCCTTTCTTTTTTCTTCCTGTTCCTTTTCTTTTGTAAATGTTTTGTCTACACTTGTTTGCTTGAAAGAATGTTGGGTGTAGTGTTCTGAACATGTATTAGACAGTGTTGGTGATAGTTTTATTGGTTTTTCAATTTTTAGTTGGTTCTATTACTTACTGACAGCGGTGTATTGAAACCTCCAATTCTAATTAAGAATTTGTCAATTTCTCCTCTTGTGTCTCCCAACTTTTGATACCAAGTATTTTGGCGTGCTCAGTTGCTTCAGTCGTGTCCCACTCTGTGCGACCCCATGGACTGTAGCCTGCCAGGCTCCTCTGTCCACGGGTTTCTCCAAGGCAAGAATACTGGAGTGCATTGTCATGTCCTCCTCCAGGGGATCTTCCTGACCCAGGGATCAGCCGTGGTATTCTCTGCATCTTCTACCTCACAGTCAGATTCTTTATTGCTGAGCCACTCAGGAAGCCCACCAAGTATACTGAAGCCATGTTATTAGGTAACTACAAATTCAGGATTGTTGTTTCTTTCTATTGAGTTGACTCTTTAACCATTATCAACTTTCATTTTCTTTAATACTTTTATTATCTATTTTGACAAAATCTATTTTGTCTGATATTAATATAGCCACATCAGTGTTTGGTTAATGTTTTCATGGTTCTTCCTTTCCATATTTTCTTTGAAGCCATCTATGTTCTTTCATTTATGGTGTATCTCTTGTAAACAGCTCAGATTGGGTCTTATTAAGAGCCATTCTGAAAATCTTTGTCTTTTAATTGGGATGTGCAATGTAGGAGAGGAAAGACCTTCCCTTTCCTTTCCCCTTATTAAATGTGATAGCTGGGTCTATAAAATAAATTGATAACAGGCAAAGTAACAGAAAAGATATAAAATTTATTATTTTAAAATATGGCATTCTATCATGTATACTATCATGTAAGAATTGAATCGCCAGTCTATGTCTGACGCAGGATACAGCATGATTGGGGCTGGTGCATGGGGATGACCCACAGAGATGTTATGGGGAGGGAGGGGGGAGGGGGTTTCATGTTTGGGAACACATGTAAGAATTAAAGATTTTAAAATTTAATAAAAAAAAAATAAAAAAAAAAATAAAAAAAAAAAAAAAAAAAAAAAAAAAAAAATATTACATGAAGAGGGATACACAGGAAAAAAGTGAAAATACAAATAAAAATTGAGAGCTTATGTAACATCTTAATCTGGAGAAGGAAATGGCAACCCACTCCAGTATTCTTGCCTCAAAAATCCCATGGACAGAGGAACCTGGCAGGCTACAGTCCATGGGGTGGCAAGAGTCAGAAACGACTTAGTGACCATGCCACCACTGCCCATACCATCTTAATAGGGAAGTAGTGGAGGGCTGTAGTCCACCTAGGGGGGAACAGGACTTTTAGGAAGGATGAACGGGCCCTTAGAAGACTAGATGGGAGGTATGATAGTTTATGACAAATTTGTCCGGATGTGGTGTCAACTTTTAGCCTCCTCTGCTGTGATAAGAGGGCTTTCCAGGTGGCTCAGTGGTTAAGAATTTACCTGCCAATGCAGGAGACACAAGAGGTGTGGGTTTGACCCCTGGGTTGGGATGATGACCAGGAGAAGGAAGTGGCAACCCACTCCAGTATTCTTGCTGGGATAATCCCATAGACAGAGGAGCCTGGTGGGCTATGGTCCATGGTGTTGCAAAAGTGTAGGACACACCTGAACACACACACATCTGTGATAAGAGTCAAACTTTTCTGGTTGATGAAATTCCCAGGAAATTGTCAATAAGGATTGAGTTCTTTTTGGAGGATGCATCTTTAGGCAGATAAAGGGAGTTCTTCCTGCAGAAATCATTCTGTGATTTTTCTAATGGTGGGTGTTCTATTTACTACATTCCTTCTGTATTTATTAACTGAAATTATTCCATAAGAAGAAATTGTCTCTTTCCACTTAATATTTAGTTATTTATTTTTACGTTTATCTTGTTACTAGAGGCTCATGAGTACTTATTCTTTGTGTTATAATCTGATATCATTGTTATTTCTTTCACTGCTCAAATTGTTCCAGCTTTGGCCATCGGGTGATTGGCAGCTGTGTTAGTTTGACAAGAGCAATCCTTCTTTTATATTATTAATTAAGTAAGCATGTATTTCTTTCTGTTTAAGTAGTACAAGGTAGTCCAGGCTCATTTCGTACTTTTGTATATTCTCTCTTCTTGTCTCCAAATCAGCCATTTCTCCAAGGAACTCTCTTTCCTTATTTAGAAAATAATTCATTAGCATGTCATTAGCTCCTAACCTCAATCTTATATATAGGTTTGCTATAATTATATTCTGCTCACACTAGCTTTTTAAAAATTAATAACAACAAACCGCTCATGTAGAACTTTTCAACATACTACATAGTGCTTTCAGTTGCTGTAACTTTAGAATACGTACTGCTACCAAGGATACATTTTAGTTGAATAATGATCCAGATGACATGCAGTAGGCTAATGATTTAGTTGAACCAGATCGGTCTTCAAAGTGTATAAAAAAGAGCCAATCCATTGTCATGGAGATGGTTTACTTGACATTTAGCTACATGACTGACAAAGCAATGAGTTAGTGAACCATGAGGATATCTCTGTGCTTGAAGTCATGCATATACAGTGACAATTAAATATTAATGAAATAGTCTTGGATATTATTTTGACACAGGTTGATATTTAAGTTAGCAAGAATGAGGTGAAAGGAATTGATCTGTGGTCCATCTCTGATGCAGTTTCTTTCTGGTACTGTGTCTGGTGAGAATTCACAAGGAGTATGCAATATGCAAGATTGACTGGTTGTGCTCAATCATGGCCAAGAGAAAAGAAGACATTTCAGAGGAAAAGTCACTTGAAATAGAGATAATAACTGTTCAAACATAGATTTCTAACAAAAGCAGAAGCATAGAAGAATTTGAAAACAAATTGAAAGAACAGACAAATAGGATCTTAAGAACAGTTTAACTGTTTACCAACATGCACCTTCAATCCAAAGAGAAAGGTTCCTTAGAATATTTAAATTCAACAATCATTTTTCTGAGCAGTGATGAGCCAGGCTGTACATGTCAGGTGATGAGCCAGGCATGGAGATGCGGTGAGCTTTAGTGGAAATGCCTGCCATCACACCTTCCTCCCAGTCTCAGCCATTGGTAAGAATGTGGTCTCCAGACTTCCTCTGGGAATATGAGTGCTGAACAGAGGTTAAGACAAATCTGTTGGTGCTAAACCATTTTGACAATAGAGTTCATGAGTTCTACTAGTTAGAGAAAAGCTATCCTGTTTCCAGTGGAGAGCAACACCTCTCTTGAGGCTGGACACCCCCAGGCACGGCCTTGGCCTGGTGCTCTAAACACAGGTACAGAGATCAAAAGCCCTCTCTGCTTCCTATTTGGCAGGAACTTGCATCTCTGCTCTGAAGACCCTCTGCTCTGTCCCCTACTGTCTCAGGTCTCCTATCATAATCCATTTTTATTTTGCATAGGCTTTTGTTTAAGACAGGTTTCTTTGAGCTGTTCTTGCTTTTATAGCTGCCAAAATCTTTGACTAAAGAAATTAAAAAGTCTGGCTACAAAACTGAAATGAGAGTCTGCAAGTATGAGGGGAATTTATTTATTCATATTTATTTATTTTTACTTGATTCTTTCAAAAAATATATTGGAGTATAGTTGCTTTATAATGAGGGGAATTTAGAAAGCAAAATAAAATTTACTATTGCAAAAAAACTAATGTATTAGAAATTAAGTACTAGACAGAACTTCAGTACAAGAGGCTCAAGGTGTATTTTGTAGTCAGTTGGTAAAGATGATTAAAAGATGAGGGTGTTGATTGATTTTCTGACAATCCACATTCCTCTAAATGTCAAATTAGCTTCTACCTGAAAACAGAGGCCAAATCTTCAGTCTGGAATGATGCTCTGCTCTTGTTTCCCAGTCTCCACTCTGGATACCCAGTTCCCGGTGCTGAATGAAACCCTCATGTGCTCAGAGGCTCAGTTGTGTCTGACCCTTTTGCAACCCCATGGCCTGTAGCCTGACAGGCTCCTCTGTCCATAGGATTTTCCAGGCAAGAATACTGGAGTGGGTTGCCATTTCCTCCTTTAGAAAAGCCCTCATCCCTGTTGTTAAAAAACCTGCCTCTCTGAATTCTGCAACTGTCAGTTGTTAGGGCACTTTTGCTTGATATCTGGCTAGTTTTAAAATTCCCTGATCAGGAATCCTGTTCACAGAAGTCATCCATAAATAAGCATTACCTTATCCATATCCTACAATATCCTCATCATTTAAGGTACTTGTACTCAACTTAGAAGACCATTACAGTCAATTCCGCAGGCTTTGAGTCCTAAAAATGGAAGAATTGCAGTCTAAACATAATTAGTAGAAGTTTCACATCTACTGGCATTTAAACAACTCTTCTTTGATGTCCTTGCTTCTGCCCTTATTCTGGATATTTTTGTTGTTGTTGTTTAGATGCTAAGTTGTGTCTGGCTCTTTGCAGCCCCATAGACTATATCACTCCAGGCTCCTCTGTCCACAGGATGTTCCAGGCAAAAATACTGGAGTGGGTTGCCATTTTCTTCTCCAGGGGATCTTCCCAGACCAGAGATTGAACTCTTGTCTGCTGCATTGGCAGGTGGATTCTTTACCGCAGAGCCACCAGGGAAGCCCTCTGGATATTTAGATAAGGTATTAATCAAAGTGAAAAAAAGAATCTTGAAGGAGACAAAAGATTCCTTTCACACTGGGAGTATACCAATTTCAACAACACTGCTCTAAATGAACCTGATTTGTGTTTTACCATCGAGAGCTGGTTGTAGTGCTGAGTTTCATTATTATAAGATGATTTCAAAAGGACAGCACAAATTTGTCTTGTAATAAGATAAGCAGACTTAAGGTCAAGAAGCCACTGCCAAAGGGGTTGTTTGCTGAGAACTGAAGACAAGCTTCCTGTTTCAAATGGTATCTAGGGAAATTTCCATTAACTCCAATGCCAGTAGAATGGAACTGAAATGAAACTGGTAGGTCAGCAACGCTATGCCAGCTTCAGGTAGCCAGAAATATATTTTGTCTCTCCTTTTCTGTCTGCACTTTATCCAAAAATTCAAAGTCTATAGAAAATAAGCAAAGTAGCCATTTTTTCTTCAGCAAAACATATTACTAATTGGGCTCCAAACCCCACACATCACATTCTGGATTCATTATGGGGGCATAGCTCTCAAAACTGATGGGTATGGAAGTGACAAATTATAACCAGGCAGGCGTACTTTGTCCATATAATTAATCCCATAAAACTGAGAGGATATAGGAAGAATCCTCATAGCAGACAGAGAGAGTATTTTAATTGTTCAAAAGGTTCAGAGTATTTAATAAACACTAAGACATTTGTTGCCAGTAGACCTGCCTTGCACTAAATATTAAATATCAGAGAGAAGAAAATAATATAGATCAGAAGCTCAGATCTACATAAAGATCAATGAGAAAATTCAATGAAACTAAAATAAAAACTTTTATTTACTTATTTTTAATTGATCTGATAGATAGAGAGGTACTTGAAGTAAGCACCATCATTTTTACCTCCAGCCAGATACAGCTGGGCAACATCAAGAGCTTTGTACCACATTTAATACATGCAGGATTTCTTCCTGATCATCTCCCATATGCAGCGTGTCTAATTTTTACCTCTGCAGGGCCTATACATGGAAGCAACAATAGAGTCATTATCTGCGATGCTGTTTCCGCTATATATAGAAATGGAAAACCAGCATGATGTAAAACTGATCATCATTAATATCAACTAGTAATAACATCTGTGTTTGTCTGCTTATGTGTGCTGTTGTTCTGTCACTAAGTCATGTCTGACTCTGCGATCCCATGGATTGCAGCACACCAGGCGCCAAGGAGTTCTCAGGCAAGAATATTGAGGTGAGTTGCCATTTACTTGTCCAGAGTAGCTTCCCTGCCCAGAGATCGAACCCATGTCTCCTGCATTGGCAGGTGGATTCTTTACCACTGAGCTACCAGGGGAGCCCATCAGTACTGTTATTCATGCTTAAATTCCTTTTATGTTGCCATACAGACATGTATGACTGATTAATATTAAATTGAAAGTAAAGAAAGAAAATATAGATCTTTGGGTACTTCAAAGGCACTTTAAAATAGAAATAAGAATAACTAAAGTTTTAGAAACAAATCCTTGTATTTAATAATTTTGATTTTAATTTATTAGAGAACATTTTTTTTTTAAAGCCTCACCCCCATGGGAATTACTTTACTACCTTTTATCTGAATTCATTGGTTATACATTTCTTCACAGGAGCACATGGGTTCCATGTAAATGAACTACATTTTGATAAGTCTGTGATGATGGTTTGAGGATGTGTTTTTGAACGATTTTCAGTCTAGAGATCAGTGTGCACCAAGATGCTCTTTGGGTGGTTCTCTATACAAAAAAGATCTTCTTGACCCAGATAACCACAATAGTGTGATCACTCACCTAGAGCCAGACATCCTGGAATGTGAGGTCAAGTGGGCCTTAGGAAGCATCGCTAAGAACAAAGCTACTGGAGGAGATGGAATTCCAGTCAAGCTATTTAAAATCCTAAAAGGTGATGCTGTGAAAGTGCTGCACTCAGTATGCCAGCAAATTTGGAAAACTCAGCAGTGGCCACAGGACTGGAAAAGGTCAGTTTTCATTCCAATCCCAAAGAAAGGCAATGCCAAAGAATACTCAAACTACCACACAGTTGGACTCATCTCATATGCTAGCAAAGGAATGCTCAACATTCTCCGAGCCAGGCTTCAACAGTACATGAACCATGAACTTCCAGATGTTCAAGCTGGAAAATGCAGAGGAACCAGAGATCAAATTACCAACATCCACTGGATCACCAGAAAAGCAACAGAGTTCCAGAAAAACATTTACTTCTGCGTTATTGACTATGCCAAGCCTTTGACTGTATGGATCACAACAAACTGTGGAAAATTCTGAAAGAGATGGGAATACCAGACCACCTGACCTGTCTCCTCAGAAATCTGTATGCAGGTCAAGAAGCAACAGTTAGAACTGGACATGGAACAACAGACTGATTCCAAATAGGAAAAGGAGTACGTCAAGGCTGTATATTGTCACCCTGCTTATTTGACTTATATGCAGAGTGCATCATGAGAAAGGCTGGGCTGGATGAAGCACAAGCTGGAATCAAGATTTCTGGGAGAAATATCAATAATCTCAGATACACAGATGACACTACCCTTATGGCAGAAAATGAAGAAGAACTAAAGAGCCTCTTGATGAAAGTGAAAGAAGAGAGTGAAAAAGTTGACTTAAAACTCCACATTCAGAAAACGAAGATCATGGCATGTGGTCCCATCACTTCATGACAAATAGAAGAGAGAAAAATGGAAAGAGGGAGACTTCAGTTTTTTGGGGCTCCAAAATCACTGCAGATGGTGTCTTCAGCCATGAAATTAAAAGACGCTTGCTCCTTGGAAAAAAAGCTATGACCAGCCTGCTGCTGCTGCTGCTAAGTTGCTTCAGTTGTGTCCGACTCTGTGCAACCCCATAGATGGGGGCCCACTGTCTCTGGGATTCTCCAGGCAAGAACACTGGAGTGGGTTGCCATTTCCTTCTCCAATGCATGAAAGTGAAAAGTGAAAGTGAAGTTGCTCAGTCGTCCCCGACTCTTAGCGACCCCATGGACTGCAGCCTATCAGGCTCCTCCATCCATGGGATTTTCCAGGCAAGAGTACTGGAGTGGGGTGCCATTGCCTTCTCTGATGACCAGCCTAGACAACATATTAAAAAGCAGAGACGTTACTTTGCCTACAAAAGTTTGTCTAGTCAAAGCTATGGTTTTTCCTGTAATCATGTATGGATGTGAGAGTTGGACTATAAAGAAAGCTGAGCACTGAAGAATTGATGCTTTTGAACTGTGATGTTGGAGAAGACTCTTGAGAGTCCTTTGGACTGCAAGAAGATCACACCAGACCATCCTAAAAGAAATCAATCCTGAACATTCATTGGAAGGACTGATGCTGAAGCTGAAACTCCAATACATAGCTACCTGATGGGAAGAGCTAACTCATTTGAAAAGACCCTTTTGCTGGGAAAGATTGAGGGCAGGAGGAGAAGGGGATGACAGAGGATGAGATGGTTGGATGGCATCACCGACTCAATGGAGAGGAATTTGAGTAAACTCTGGGAGTTGGTGATGGACAGCAAGGCCTGGCGTGCTGCAGTCCATGGGGTCGCAGAGTTGGACAGACTGAGCGAGTGAATTGGACTGAACTTCCCTATTATCTCCATCAGGTACACCACTCACTACTCACTTCCACTTGCTTGATATAAAATGAACAATTTTTTAGTCTGATCATCGAAAAAGCAAGAGAGTCCCAGAAAACCATCTATTTCTGCTTTATTGACTATGCCAAAGCCTTTGACAATGTGGATCACATTAAACTGTGGGAAATTCTGAAAGAGATGGGAATACCAGACCACCTGACCTGCCTCTTGAGAAACAAGTATGCAGGTCAGGAAGCAATAGTTAGAACTGGACATGGAACAACAGACTGGTTCCAAACAGGAAAAGGAGTATGTCAAGGCTGTATATTGTCACCCTATGCTGGGCTGGAAGAAGCACAAGCTGGTACAAGATTGCCAGGAGAAATATCAATAACCTCAGATGACACCACCCTTATGGCAGAAATTGAAAAGGAACTAAAAAGCCTCTTGATGAAAGTGAAAGAGGAGAGTGAAAAAGTTGGCCTCAAGCTCAACATTCAGAAAACGAAGATCATGGCATCTGGTCCCATCACTTAAAGGCAAATAGATGGGAAAACAGTGGAAACAGTGGCTGACTTTATTTTTGGAGGCTCCATAATCACTGCAGATGGTGATTTCAGCCATGAAATTAAAAGATGCTTACTCCTTGGTAGGAAAGTTATGACCAACCTAGATAGCATATTCAAAAGCAGAGATATTACTTTGCCAACAAAGTCCGTCTAGTCAAGGCTATGGTTTTCCCAGTGGTCATGTATGGATGTGAGAGTTGGACTGTGAAGAAAGCTGAGCACTGAAGAATTGATGCTTTTGAACTGTGGTGTTGGAGAAGACTCTTGAGAGTCCCTTGGACTGCAAGGAGATCCAACCAGTCCATTCTAAAGGAGATCAGTCCTGGTTGTTCATTGGAAGGACTGATGCTAAAGCTGAAACTCCAATACTTTGGCCACCTCATATGAAGAGTTGACTCATTGGAAAAGACTTTGATGCTGGGAGATGACAAAGGATGAGATGGCTGGATGGCATCTCCGACTCGATGGACATGAGTTTGAGTGAACTCCAGGAGTGCTGCGATTCATGGGGTCGCAAAGAGTCGGACACGACTGAATGACTGAACTGAACTGAAGGACTCTGGAAATGGAGATTCAGAAAAATCATCACACTCTGCCCAACACACCAACCAGTCATTGCAAGACTTTCTTATTAATTCTACAGAAAATGACTGTCTGAAGTTATTTTAAGAAAGAAGTACATAATCCATCCTTCCGAAATGCTTTGCAATGAGACAATTGCTATAGTCAAGTAGAGAGCAGTGTCTTTGTAGCTTTTAATAGGATAGTTTGTCTTGCTTAATAGTACCAAAGATGTTGTGGATGAATCTGCAAATCATGGCTGTTTAATAGAATATTTTTGCTACAGTGCAGGTTTGATGATTGCAATCAATGGAGTAATGGCTTCTAATTCTTGCCATGAGTTTTCCCTAGAACTTAATGAAATAGACAATATCATTCCTTTGTTCTGATTTCTACAAGAGAATATGTCACTGGGAGCTTTCTAATCTGTTTCATAAATTTCCTTTTTCTCAGATAGTTGATAGTTCAGTCCTTTTGGATTTTTGATAAGAAAATATGATTGGTGAATTGTGAAGAAGACAGAAGGAAAGATTACAGAAAAATGGACCCAATAGAGCTAAGTAATCAGTACAGTTTACAAGAGCTAAATTTGTCATAGGAATGCAAATAAGAGGTTAGTTCATTGTCAGAATTAAATAGGGTATGGAGAACCAATACAGTAAACACATACACCCAAAAATTAGCCCTCAAAAAGCAAAGACTGTTTTTCTTTTCTGTTACATTAACTCCTTGTCTGCAGTGTCTACAACTCTGATATCAAATCAAGTCACTCTTTGGGCTTCGATGGCTACATTTATAAAGTCATTTGCTGCTTAAGTGAATTTTGAAAATAGAAATTCTAGGATTGAGACTGAGACTTCCCTTTGAAAAGGCAAAGGCTAAAGTCAAAATAAAGATTATCACATTTTAACTTTAGGAGATACAACTTCTTTTCACATTTAACATCTCTTCTATCAGAATGCATCTTGGAATCAAAACATGTCATACTTGAATTGACAGTTAAAAAAAATTGTTGGTGGAATATCAAATAAGAGTGCATCTTATAATTGGCAAGGTTTTAGAAGTGGGAAATAGGGTCTTTTTTGTAGTGTGTGATATTTCTTTGCAGAGAAACTTACTAATTTTTACTTTTTTCCTGCGGCTGCTGAGATAGTTACCTGATAATTTATTTCAGTATGAGTTTTCTGAGTTTGAAGGTGGACTCATTAGCCAATTAAGTGCACATCTGTCTCACTCACTGTGTGGTGCCACACATCAGCTGACTAAAGCCTCTGTCTAGGCTCTCTAACAGATTCTAACTAGTTGTTTTCTGGAAAATTATGTTCAGGATGTTTAGATTGTGTTGCCAGATGTAAAAATCATTAACTGCTTCATCTACTACAATATGGTGAAATGAGATTTATTTAAAGATCACCTGTATATCTTTGTGTGCCCGTTGTTGATTATTCTCTTATTTTAAGCTTATTGAAAGTCCCAAATATGTCTTGATTAGAATCAAGGGTAAAAGACAGGTGTGGAAGGGAACAAGTTAAAGGGTGAGGAAGGGTGACTAATTTGAAGGATCAGATGAAACAGAGGCACTGAGAGTCTGAAAGCCAAAGAAAGGGTTTAGGATGGCATTAATCATGTAGATACTTTAGGAAGGTATGGATTTGATGAAAATTTTCTAAAAGATGACATTATTTTAGACATAGTTTTTAATATCTCCTCCTTTGGGTGTAAATATATTCACATTATATAGAAAATTTATACATTTGTAATACAATTTAATGAAATAACATACAATTTGCAGTCAGCCAGTAGTCTCCATCATTCTGTTTTCAGTAGAGTTGCCCTTTCTGCCAGTTTGGAAATCACATTTTATTTTTCTCTAAGTTAATAGAAAATTATCTGATCTTGAAGGGCAATTTTATCTTTTTATAAAGCAGTTACAGTTCATTTAAACAATTAATTTGAGTCTTAATTTTGATGTACTTGGCATCCTATGCTTTATTTTTCCTCTTTTGTTAAAATGCATTGTGCTTCTTCCATGATAGGTGGGTAGGACGCCTATGAACAGTTTGAGGCAGAAAAGAGAGTTTTGACTCTCCAACTAATTTTAAAAATGAGAAAAAATCATTTATTTCTGTTTTTTTCTGACTTTTTTCCATGTTAGAGAAAAGCCAGAAGAAAATTATTCCATTATTAGGTGTAATAATGTATTAAAAAATAATAGAGAGATTTTGGGAAATTTGTATATTTAGAGATACTTTAGATATAAGAGAACTCCTCAGATCTGCTGAACTCTCGCAACGTGATACTAAGTGCTATGTATCTTGTTAATACTCTCTATACTAATCTTCTTATTTAATCTTCAGATAACTTTTTATACTCAATGTTAATATCATGCTAACTTTAGACAAATAGAGATGAGAATTTAAGTAACTTTGCCAATTTGTATAACCATTGCTAGAGTAAGGATTTGAGATGAGGTTTACTTTACTCCTAAGTTCCTCCTTGTATTATTCTATACAATGTTATCTATCAGCAGGAAAGTTACTAAAGAATTTAAACATGGAAATGGCATTATTGAATTTCCATGTTGAAATATTGCCCTGGTAGCAGTTTAGAGATAGATTTGATGTAAGGCAATAACAGAGGAAACAAATCTTAAAAGCCAGTAAGAAAATAAACTGGGAAAGATGAAGATGCATGCATTAGAGGAATAGTAATAATTGTTGTTCAGTTGCTAGGTAGTGTCCAACTCTTTGTGACCCCATGGACTGCAGCACGCCAGGCTTCCCTGCCCTTCACCACTTCCCGAAGTTTGCTCAAACTCATGTCCACTCTCAGTGATGCCATTCAACCATCTCATCCTCTGTTCCTTTCTCCTCCTGCCTTCAGTCTTTCTCAGCATCAGGATCTTTTCTAATGAGTTGGCTCTTCACATCAGGTGGACAAAGTATTGGAGCTTTAGCTTCCCCATCAGTCTTTCCAGTGAATAGTCAGGGTTGAGTTCCTTTAGGATTGACTGGTTTGATCTTGCTGTCCAAAGAACTCTTAAGTGTCTTCTCCAGTTTGAAAGCATCAATTCTTCAGCACTCAGCCTTCTTTATAGTTGAACTCCCACATTCATACATGACTACTGGAAAAATTACAGCTTTGACTATACAGACCTTTGTTGGCAAAGTGATATCTCTGTTTTTTAATACTCTGTCTAGGTTTGTTATAGCTTTTCTTCCAAGGAGCAAGCATCTTTTAATTTCATGGCTGCAGTCACCATCCACAATGATTTTGGAGCCCAAGAAAATAAAATCTGTCACTGTTTCCATTGTTTCCCCATCTTTATGCCATGAAGTGATGGGACTGGTTGCCATGATTTTAGTTTTTTGAATGTTGAGTTTTAAGCCATCTTATTCACTCTCCTCTTTCTCTTTCATCAAGAGGCTCTTTAGTTCCTCTTTGCTTTCTGCCATAAAGATAGTATCATCTGCATATCTGAGGTTGTTGATATTTCTCCTGGCAATCTTCATTCCAGCTTGTGCTTCATCCAGCCTGACATTTTATACAATGTACTCTGCATATAAGTTAAATAAGCAGAGTAGCAATATATAGCCTTGACATACTCTTTTCCCAATTTTGAACCAGTCCATTTTTCCACGTTCAGTTCTAACTGTGGCTTATTGACCTGCAGACAGGTTTCTCAGGAGGCAGGGAAGGTGGTCTGTTATTCCTATTTCTTTTAAGAATTTTCACAGTGTGTTGTGATCCACCCTGTCAAAAGCTTTAGCATAGTCAATGAAGCAGAAGTTGATGTTTTTCTGGAATCTATTGCTTTTTCTATGATCCAGTGGATTTTGACAGTTTGACCTCTGGTTCCTCTGCCTTTTCTAAATCCAGCTTGCATATCTGAAATTTTTTGGTTCACAAACTGTTGAAGACTAGCTTGCAGGATTTTGAGCATTACCTTAGTAGCAGGTGAAATGAGTGCAATTGTGCAGTAGTTTGAACATTCTTTGGCACTGTTCTTCTTTGGGATTGAAATGAAAACTAACCTTTTCCAGTAGTAATAATAATGATATTAATAATACTTGTCAATAATAATGTTACCTGTACTATGTTAAATAATAGTATTTGTAAATAACAAAAGACTAGGTGATTTAGACAATCCTCTATGGAGGGTAATTGAAATCTGGATTAAACAATAAAAAAATTCTACTTAAACAGCCTTCAGAGAAACAGTGAAGAAATAGCAGCTCAGAATTCCAGGTAAAAAGGAAACCAAGTCTGGAATATCCTGGGTCCACATCCTCTTGAGGTGTTGATAATTCTGTGGTAGTGATGAAAGGCTGAGTTTTGCTTTTGAAAGTCCCACAGAGCTAGTGTAATAGGGTTTGGAGTCCAAGTCTGCCAAATCAATGGCCCTGTGAATTTCTATTACTTTTAATTGGAACCTGAAAAACTACACATTTGAAGAAAATGTGAATCAGAAGTAGTTGGACTGGAGGGTTATCTGGTGGCTCGGTGGTGAAGAGTCCACCTGCCAACGCAGGAGACATTACATGCCCTGGAGCAACTGAGTCCCTGTGCCAGAAGTGTGGGGCCTGTGCTCTAGAGCCTGGGAGCTGCAACTACGGAGCCCTTTGCTGCACCTACTGTAGCCTGCGTGCCTAGAGCCTGTGGTCTGTGACAAGAGAAGCCGCTGTGATAAGAAGCCTACCCAGCACAACTAGAGAGTAGTCCCCACCCTCCCAACCCCTTCCCACCCCCCACCTCCCCATGCCCCCCACCCCCACTTGAGAAAAGCATGCACAGCAATGAAGACCCAGCACAGCCAAAAACAAAATAAATTAATTTAAAAAAATTTAAAAAGAAGTAGATGAACCTTTGCAGGGACTGCAGCTCAACTTGGAATCATTTTGATCTTCAGAATTGAATCGAGGTGAGCTCAGATTGCCATTCCATTCTGGTATCTAACAAAAACAGCATGATTCCTCTCTGGAGAATGGTGAGATTCTAGGCTTTGAGTAATTTCTACAGCAAATTTACAAATATAATGTCTGACGTAAAAAAGGAGACAAGACATCATGAATGACATAGCAAAAGCAGGCAATAGGAACAGATTTACCAAGTGCCCTAGATCGTAGAGGTGAAGGGCATTAAAATAACTCATCTTCTTTTCAAGAGTAAAAAAGAAATGCTTGAAAATTTTTGAGAGAACTAAAAGCTACTTCTAAAGCTCAAAAATTTATACTTGAAAACTATAGTGTCATTAATTAAGATATTATAGGATGGTTTCTAAGAGAAGATGCAATGCAACTGAAGAAGGAATTCAGAATTAGGAATGTAAATGAGAAGGAAAAAGAGGAAAATATGAACGAGATCACATAATGATATAGTGAGAAAAGCCTCAATTTTGCTTTGGAATTGCAGAAGGAAAGGAGAGAAAAATCAGATACATGTACTATTTGAAGAAATGATTGCTGACATGAGTCAAATTATTAGCAGACATCATGCAGTAGATCTAAGAACTCTTAACTCCAAACAAATTAAATGGCAAAAAACAATAGTATGCATCTTTTAGCAGTGTGCTTTGGTGTGTATTTTACAAAGAGCTTGGAGGGAACATCAGAAAGTAGTACTTTTCAAAGGTCGTACTCTGTAGTTGCCTTACTGAGTTTTCACTTTGGCCATGATAGGTGTTTACCTCATGTGAATCTCATATTTTAAACCTGTAGTCACTTTAGCTAAGGTAAGCTGAAGAAACTTGGGGATATTGAATGTTCATTCACTGGTATATTGTATAGACCCAGGATTATATTCTGAGGAAAAGCCCATTACAGTCAGCAGATAGTCCCTTAGCTTGACTCAAACTGACTTTTAAATCCAGGATTGTGGCTAGTTTATCATCTTGGTCTCTAAGAGATTCATAATATTTCTTTTGACTTTTCTTCTTTTTTTTCCTGAAGGGAAATAGAATTTGGCAGGATTTTCTGTGTTGATTAGAATGTTGAAGAAGAGACAAAAAGTGTTATGGGAGACCCAAGGAGCCAATAACCAAATAAAAATATGATCAAAGTTATCATAGGCTTCCTCATATAAAGAGCTTGTTCTAGTAACTGAAATACAAACAAAAAATTTCAAGAATTATGGTCTAAGATGGGAAGAGACCTTCCACCCAGCAGGAGATGTTTGGGGTAAATGTGTGAATGGTGTGTTAAGCAATGAAGTCTATACTCTCAACAGTCAAGATTCTATGATAAATTGATGAGGCTTGTAATACAGGGAAGCTAGGAAGTGATTCATGTGAATCATGTAAATATAAACCATTTAATATTTTTCCTTATTTTTGTGAATATAAAAATCAACACATACACATCTTGTATTTCCTAAAAAATATTTGATTTCTCTTTCTAGCATTTAGTGTGGTTGGAAGAACAGCATTTTTCAAAACTGAAAATGCATAGTTAATGAAGGGAACAATAGCTCAATTAAGTGCAACACAGAGAAATGACTGCTTAATAGAAATAAATGAAGCCAGATTCCACTTGCACTTCAGATGTTGGTAGGAAGCATTATTTTCTGAATTGATTTTATTGAAAACTGCCAGAAGCAATTTTTCAATGAAGTATTTTATCCTGATGGCATTTACTCCTTACTGTACCTTCCCCAAACCTTAATAGTATTGGACATGTATCCTCTGACCTAAGGTTATTTTTCTTAGGTATTTGAATATCAATGTCTCTAAGTTAACTGTATTTAACAATATTTAGTTACCTGAAAGTAAAATAAGGTTGAGGTATAGTTAAACTTCATAAATAATCTATAGCAGCTTTATTAGGAAAAAATAAACTATTGCTGTCATAGGTTTTAGAAAAATTGTGTGAAATTGCAGGAGTCAGTAAACAATGTACTCTGTCTTACTCTTGAAAACAAGTTATTTCAGTATGCTTTGAATAGTTAAAAGGCCCTTTTCAAGAGTAATCTTCCAAAAGAAGACCCCCCTTTCCTTTTATTACTTAAGGTGAGTTACCTTAGAGTTTCTTTTATCAGGTAGCTATGTTCCTATTGGTGTGTGTAGAAGACACCAGAATGTCTTTGGGAATAAAGTAAAAAGCACAATTAAGTTGTAAGACAAAGGCTTATTAAAGAACTCAGTTGAAGAAATGGCATCTCTATTACACACAAATTTCTTCTAGGCCCTAGATAAGCTCCCTCTGTGTGAAAAACGCAAGTCAGTCATGTTGATTTCATGAACATTTATCTTTAGTTCTTTAGTGCAATTAGAGAAAGTAGGAAAGCTGCTCTACTTAAGATGAAAGACATGAAAAATCTCCACTCTTGTGTTTTCATAAATTAGAATGTATTTAAGTGACAGAGGACAAACAGAATCTCTTACCAAGTTCAATATTATTTATCATCATCTTTGCTTCTCAAAGGAAAAATTTGAGTGATGTAAAATTTTGATGCCACATGTGAATTTTGAGAATGTTAGACCTGTCAGCCTTTATGTCAATATCACCTTTAAAATTGTCATTTTTAAGATTTTGTCTATTTATCAAATTAATCATACCTTAGAGCTATGAAAAGGTTTAAAAAAAAACATGTAGGACCTTGATGAATAAAGAAAATAATTATTGAAGAATTTACTTACTATGAAGGGCTGATCATGTAAACAAAGGGACTTTTTTATTGACAAATGACCATATTTTCTTTGGTGGTGCTTAATTATGGATGATGAATTTTTAAGAGTTATTATACTCCTTTTAAATGGGAAATGAAGGAATGTAGTCATTGTTCTGTGATGAGATGACAAAAAAAATTAGAAGTTCTATAATAGTAATATAATTTTGCAAGAAAAACCCACTGTACTTTATTTTAGCTTATAAAGATAAGTTCACTTGAAATGGAAAACTCTTTGTTTTACATATTCTTAAAGTCAATATTTGGATTCAAGGAGAAACATAACAAACAATTAATATTGTGAAAGCACATGGAAATCTATAATGATATAATCAGGGTATTTAGTTTCTGCCAGGTTAAATTAAGTTACCACATAACAATACAGTAGGATCTTATTTACAGGTGGTAATAAAAAATATTCAAGTTCTGTTATATTGTTTTTTCCTCATACAAATTATTTTAAATTTTCAGATGATTTCCCTTGAAATTTCCCCTTTGGTGTCAAGCACTTGGGGAGTTTGGGACCAGCAGATGCAAACTATTTTATATAGAATGAATAAGCATCAAGGTCCTACTGTATAGCACAAGGAACAATGTTTAATATCTTGTAATAAACTATAATGGAAAAGGAAACAAACAAGAAATGAAGCCCTAAACTGACCCAGTTCCAATGTTTTCGGCAACTTTCCTAAAACTTGTATAGGACCTTTGCATTTGGACTCAACTGTAAATTTATGGATCTCTTCCAATTCTCAGATTATGATGTGAGTTGGCAATTCAGAGGATACGCTTGGAATACTTTTGAATTTAAATCTTTATAAGGAAGAAATATCAATAACCTCAGATATGCAGATGATACCACCCTTATAGCAGAAAGTGAAGAGGAACTAAAAAGCCTCTTGATGAAAGTGAAAGTGGAGAGTGAAAAAGTTGGCTTAAAGCTCAACATTCAGAAAACGAAGATCATGGCATCTGGTCCCATCACTTCATGGGAAATAGATGGGGAAACAGTGGAAACAGTGGCTGACTTTATTTTTTTGGGCTTCAAAATCACTGCAGATAGTGATTGCAGCCATGAAATTAAGACACTTACTCCTTGGAAAGAAAGTTATGACTAACCTAGATGGCATGTTGAAAAGCAGAGACATTACTTTGCTGACTAAGTTCTGTCTAGTCAAGGCTATGGTTTTTCCAGTGGTCATGTATGGATGTGAGAGTTGGACTGTGAAGAAAGCTGAGCACTGAAGAATTGATGCTTTTAAACTGTGGTGTTGGAGAAGACTGTTGAGAGTCCCTTGGACTGCAAGGAGATCCACCCAGTCCATCCTGAAGGAGATCAGCCCTGGGATTTCTTTGGAAGGAATAATGCTAAAGCTGAAACTCCAGTACTTTGGCCACCTCATGTGAAGAGTTGACTCCTTGGAAAACACTCTCATGCTGGGAGGGATTGGGGGCAGGAGGAGAAGGGGATGACAGAGGATGAGATGGCTGGATGGCATCACCGACTCAATGTACGTGAGTGTGAGTGAACTCCAGGAGTTGGTGATGGACAGGGAGGCTGGGCATGCTGCAGTTCATGGGGTCGCAGAGAGTTGGACACGACTGAGTGACTGAACTAAACTGAATTGAAGAATGATTTGGAGTTCTAGTAGATTAGTGACCTTTAACAAGCTGATTGCAATTTTTTTCAATAAATATGTTCTATAGTACAATCATGGTTGGTTGAATCAATTCTACAAGATGAAAAACTCCCAGAGATGTACTAAATAGCAAGCACAGTGCTTATAGTTAACAGTACTGCATTGTATACTTAAAAATGTCACCAAAAGGATAGATCTTACGTTGTATTCTTATCACAAAATACAGTAATAATAATAAATAAAAGGTGCTGGAAGAAACTTAGAGATGAGTAGTATGTTTATGGTATCAAGTTGTTACATAGCTTATTGAATGTCAGGCATATCTCAATAAAATTGGTTTAAAAATATTTCCAAGGCAATGAAAGAGAGTTAAGAATGACCTGAGAGAAGAGAACTGTAGAAGAATTCAATTTCCCTAACATTTTAGATAGAGAACATCTGGATGTCACACTTTGCTAAAATTTTACACTCAGTCATATTTGGTTTGATTCATTTTATTCCAACTTTTATAGGTAAAATGCAATCGAATTAAACAAATATGGTTGAAAGACTAAAAAAGAAAAAAAAAATTCTGTTAGGAGAAATCCAAATAAATCCATTCAAATAAACATTAATATTTCAAATCCCTGAGCATCAGAGAAAGGACATAAAAATCAGGTTAATTTGAGAAAGCTCTGCCTGTATATAAAGAGTCAGCTTCAAGACAGCCAATGATGTAGGATCTTGATTACGTTGGACAAAATTATTTCACAGGGGAACGGAGAGGGCAAAGTTAGAATCTGAAATTAAAGGGGCAAGTTAGAGCAAGAAGTTCTAAATAAAAATGACAAAACACAAAATAGAAACAAAATAGCACTGGGCAGCTGTGTTACACCAACAAGGTTGCTTTATTTGGTGAATTAATAACTTGGTTCTTTGGGCAAACTGAAGGCCCTTTGCCATGCTGGTAAGGACACACCTTTGTCCTTATTCTGCCAGTAATTCCCTGGTGCCTTCAATATCCTGCCTAGGGACAAACACATCATAAGGGATTTATCATTCCACAAAGCTGTCAAAATTCAGGAGGAAGACAAGGACATTAAAGGTCATCTTGTTCAACCTCAGGATTTTAGAGATGAAATAAATGAGGACTGGAGGTTAAGAGGCTTAAGGCTTTCCAAATCAGGACTAGAACTCAGGTATCTTTATTGTTTTATACAGAAACTTCAGTTGAATATCATCCAAGATTCCTGGAACAGAGAGTATTTCTAGTCTATTTAAACGGATTTTTTTTTAAAGGGTGAAATTTCTGCAAAAAGGCATTTTTAGTGTTTCTGATTCAGCCATGTCAAAAGTTGATAGACTGTGAAAATATTAGAATAATCAACAGGGAAGAAGTTAGATTGTCTTCTATGAATTATATAGTCACAGCTCAAATAAATTTTTATTCTATATCATCATTTTTTAGGCTGAAATAATGGATATTTATTTTTGGTTTCTTTGTTGAGTTTTCTACTTAATCTGTTAAAAGAAAATGTTCTCTGTTTACAGAATCTGAATTTTAGAGCTGTTTGAATTTTTGAAAAGTGATTCTACCATGAGCCAGAAATGTGGCCTTGGGTAAGGCATCTAATCAATTTGGGTAATAATTCAGTAACTACTTCTGTAAAATAGGACTACTAATAGGATGTGAAGGGTAAATAAGTTCAATATGTAAAGGGTTTAATACAAAGACTGGTGAAGAGTCATCACTATGTAAGTGATAGTCATTGATACAAATACTGCCTACTGGTATTATCATCATGTTTTATGCATTTTCTTTGAGGGACTATAATATGCTTTTTTAGTATGTAAATTATTTCATGTTTGGAACATTATTTTTTATTTTATTTTTATTTATTTACAGTTGATTTACAAGGTCATGTTAGTGTTAAGTATATAGCACAATGATTCAGTTATACATATATATTTCAGATTCTTTTCCCTTATAGACTATTACAAAGTATTAAGTAGAGTTCCTTGTGCTATACAGTAAGTCCTTGTTTATCTGTTTTATATATGCTAAGTCATTTCAGTCGTGTCTGACTCTTAGCGACCCCATGGACTGTAGCCTGCTCAACTCCTCGGTCCATGGGATTCTGCAGGCAAGAATACTGAGATGCGTTGCCATTTCTTTCTCCAATTTTATATATAGTGTTGTATATATGTTAATCCTAACCTCCCAACTTATCCCTCCCCCCTTCTCTCCCCTTTGGTAATCATGAGTTTGTTTTCTATTTCTTTAAGTCTATTTATGTTTTGTAAATTAGTTCATTTATATCTTTTTTAGAGTTCATATTATTTACTGCTTATTAGGATGATCCAAATACTTAGAAATTAGTATTCCTTGTTTTTCATGCTAGAGCGTGCTATAATGATTTTGTCTTGAATCTGTTTCAGAAATCAAAAATGATAAATACCCCTTAGAAAGAATATGATAAAAATACATGCCATATATGATTGGAGTGGAAATTTATTTTAATCTCATTGCCATAGAATGTTGATATCTTTTAAGCAAGTTTAATACACTCAATGTTGAACTTAAGGGTTGGTCTTTGTGAAACTAAGTAGGTCTGAGCACTAGAAACTAATATTCTTTAAAAATATAAATCTACAGTTAATGTACAAATGACAAGACTAGAAAATTTTCTAGTATATCAAGTATATTAAGCTATAGTTTGACAATATTTGCATAAATTGGACCTTGAATTTATAGCAAAAGATCCTGATTACTATGTTAATTTTTACTTTTCTAATATATACACATGTGCTCTAAGAATTTTGATTTGTTAACTAATAGAGTTATTTGAACACAGACATATAATTTTCCCTAGCCAATATATCCTCAGTGAATTATTGAGAGAATTATAATATTAGAAGAAATACCTCTTAGTTAAATAAACCAAGAAAAAGAATAAAGAATATATCAGTCTTTTTTCCCCCTCACATACAGTTTAGACCAATATGATCCTGAAGAAAGGCACAAAAAACTCTTAACAACTAACAACCCACAAATATCTGAGAATCTGGGCAAGATAATTTCAAGTTATATTTTAGAAAAATATTTAATGACATAAGTAGCTGTAATGCAGATAAGAAATGAAACACCTCTAGGTATTGTCACTAACAATGAAGATTTTAACATAATCAGAGCAAAACAAAATTTAACAGTGTTAGATTTTATTTGTTTCTCATGGTACCTGAGCTTCAACATAAACCTATCTTTGAATAGTTCTGCTTTGAAGGTGATTGAGTGTTTAAATCGATAACGCTGAAACATTTTATGTTTGTGGAGAATAGACCCAGGATTGACAATGTGGATTTATCTAATGTTTAGCTTAGATAGAAGATGGCATAATGCAAGCTGTATTCCTGGTTGACTGTTTGCATGTTCAGCTAAGGAAACTACCATGGTGGTGAGTCTGCCCAGCGAAGGGGTCATGAGTCATAGCAGACCCATAAAGCTAGATGCAACTTCTTACTGAATTCTCTAGAAATGAATCATGTGCTCCCTTTTGGAAGCCCTGTATCTCCCAGTTCTAAGACACTGAGGTGACAGTGAGAGATTCTTATCTTACTAGTCTTAATAGAAAAACTCAAAATTAAAACCTTTCTGGCTACAGGAGTTAATTTTGCCACGTGTTTGTATATCCAAAGAAATTTGTTTTAGGTGGGATGTTTTGGGAAGAACAATTTAATTTTTCAATACTTTATTTGTTCTTAAAAAGAAAATAATAATATCAGTAGAAGGAATCTGCTCTCAGCCCATGCCATTTTGGGGACACCCAAAAGTAGAAAATTAATTAAAAATTTTTTCACTGTTTGGTCACTGCCCTATTGACAATCCAAGTGTAAAATTTAGCAGAAAATTAAGCAAGCAACTTTAGAAAAAGAAGGCTGATTATTTAGACTACTAGTCATGTGATTTAAAAAAAAACTGTCAGGTAATAAAAGGATTTTTCCTGCAGTTTCCTTTTTTTACTCAAGAAATTTCCCTAGTGCCTTAAGTATAAGCTGCTGCTTTGAAAAGATTTTCTTTTTGACAGAGTTCTGTAAAGATTCCAATGTCCACAGCTTGGAAACTGAGTAGAGTACAAATAGAGTTAACAAGTTGTTAGAAGACCTGGATTGTGTGCCCCTTCTCTAACTTTTTCTGTGACTTTGAACAATAATTTCAACTCTCTGGACTTTAGTGTTTGTCATTTATATAATGACACATGGGTAAATTAGATAATTCAGCTCAAAAGTTCAGTGCACAAGTTTTTAACATAACATATATGTGTGTGCATGCTCAGTCGTGTTTGACTCTTTGCAAACCTATGGACTGTAGCGTGCCAGGCTCCTCTGTCCATAGGATTTTTCCAGACAAGAATATTGGAGTGGGTTGCTATTTCTTCCTCCAGGGGATCTACGCAACCCAGGAATTGAACCCATGTCTCCGGCTTTGCAGGTGGATTCTTCACCTGCTGACCCATCAGGGAAGCCCCTAACGTAACATAAGCAAGCTTTTACAAAATTCAGTTCTTTATGGTTTTACGAAAGAGTAAGATTGTCTCTAAGTGTATAGGAATCTTACCAAAGAAAATGACCACAAACCTTTAAATTTTGTTTCAGAGATTTTATACTTTATCAGCTTACCATTTTACTAACAGGTTAGATCCTTTTTCTCAGTGCAAACATCAGCTCCAGGTAAAGTTATGATTTCTGTTGGATGATTTCTATAATTGGGCTTTATGGAGATTAGAGATTGCAATGGACAGTTGACTAGAGATTGCTAATAACAAGCTCATGTCTCACCTTCAACTTCAGAGATCACTGGGCAGAGGGCTATTTTAGGCTAGGCAAGCAGTATTTGTTTTGTCCCAGTGGAAGAGAGTTTTCTAAAGCAGTATTCTGAGAACAAGGTCAGTTTTCATTCCAGTGCCAAAGAACATTCAAGCTACCGCACAATTGCACTCATCTCACATGCTAGCAAAGTAATGCTCTAAATTTCAAAGCCAGGCTTCAACAGTATGTGAACTATGAACTTCCAGATGTTTAAGCTGGATTTAGAAAAGGCAGAGGAACCAAAGACCAAATTGCCAACATCAGTTGGATCATCGAAAAAGCAAGGGAGTTCCAGAAAAACATCTACTTCTGCTTTATTGATTAAGCCAAAGCTTTTGACAGTGTGAATCACAACAAACTATGGAAAATTCTTAAAAAGAAGGGAATACCAGACCACCTTACCTGCCTCCTGAGAAATCTGTATGCAGGTCAAGAAGCAACAGTTAGAACTGGACATGGAAAAACCAACCAGTTCCAAATTGGGAGAGGAGTACATCAAGGCTGTATATCGTCACCCTGCTTATTTAACTTATATGCAGAGTACATCATGCAAAATGCTGGGCTGGATGAAGCACAAGCTGGAGTCAAGATTGCTGGAAGAAATATCAATAACCTCACATATGCAGATGACAGCTCCCTTATGGCAGAAAGTGAAGAAGAGCTAAAGAGCCTCTTGATGAAGTGAAAGAGGAGAGTGAAAAAGTTGGCTTAAAACTCAACAATCAGAAAACAAAGATCATGGCATCTGGTCTCATTACTTCATGGCAAATGGAAACAGTGACAGACTTTATATTTTTGGGCTCCAAAATCACTGCAGATGCTGACTACAGCCCTATAATTAAAAGATACTTGCTCCTTGGAAGAAAAGCTATGACCAACCTAGACAGCATATTAAAAAGCAGAGACATTTGCCAATAAAAGTCCATCTAGTCAAAGCTATGGTTTTTCCAGTAGTCATGTATGGATATGAGAGTTGGACGGTAAAGAAAGCTGAGCGCCAAAGAACTGATGCTTTTAAACTATGGTATTGGAGAAGACTGTTGAGAGTCCCTTGGACTGCAAGGAGATCCAACCAGTCCATCCTAAAGGAAATCATTCTTGAATATTCATTGGAAGGACTGATGCTGAAGCTGAAACTCCAATACTTTGGCCACCTGATGCAAAGAACTGACTCATTGGAAAAGACCCTGATGTTGGAAAGATTGAAGACAGGAGGAGAAGGGGACAACAAAAGATGAGATGGTTGGATGGCATGACCTACTTGATGGACCTGAGTTTGAGCAAGCTCTGAGAGTTGGTGATGGACAGGGAGGCCTGGCGTGGTGCAGTCCATGGGGTTGCAAAGAGTCAGACACGACTGAGTGACTAAACTGAACTAAGAACATACCACCCTTTTTGATGGTTATAAGATGTCAATATAATTAGGAAATGGAGAAATATTTTGAGCCCTGGTAGATTGGTGCAGTTAGAAATACTTGACTTTACAGAAATAGACTGTAGAATCTGTACTCAATTTTCTTTTCTCTAAGACCGTTCTTTGAAATAGAAAACCTGAAAGCCTACATATCAAAGAGCTATGGAAGATGAAGGAAGAATATTTGAGACCCACCCATCATACATAGGGCTTCCCAGGTGGCACTAGCTGTAGAGAACCTGCCTGCCATTGCAGGGGACTTTAAGGACCCAGATTTGATCCCCAGGTCAGGAAGACCCCCTGGAGCAGGACATGGCAACCCACTCGAGTATTCTTTCCTGGAAAATCCCATGGACAGAGGTGCTAGGCGGGCTACAGTCCATGGGCTAGCAAAAAGTTGGACTCAACTGAAGTGGTTTAGCACATATGCATCTGTATATAGTGTCCCAGTACTTCAGAGCCAAATATCTATGAAAATGAACGACAGGACTGCACATTCTAATGTGTGACTTTGGCCTGCACAGTTAAGCAGTATGTTTTCCTGAGGAAGTATTCACTTGGGGAGGAGGGTGTTCTTTCAGCCTAGTCTATCTCAGTATAAGATTTTAATAGGAAATCAATAAGAATACAACTTTTGAAAACTATTTTGAATCATGCCTTTCTTTCTTAAAATATTAATTCACTAACTGATGTTTTATAATGCAAGAATTTAGTAAAACGTGGCTAAACTGATTTTTCTGAATTATCTGATATATATGGGTCTATGCAGTAGTTCCTGAAAGTTGTTTCTTCCAGGATATTTCCCCCACTGTAAAGAGGTTGTGCCTTACCCAGCATATTCAGCTACTGGATACCTTAGCTCATTATCTGGGAATTCAGTTGTAGCTAGGAATGATTTCAGGTGATTTACATGCTAAGCAGTATTCTCTTGAAAACACATAAAAAGCAGAAAGATTGTGTTAGGATTGTGTAATGAAAACTTCAATATAAAGATCTTGTGCCTTCTTTGGATGTGCACTAAATAAGAAAGCTAGTAAACTAGTGGTTGGAATGTTTCTGTCAATAAAATTGATGTCATTTCATACTACTTGTATAAGGCTCACCTCTTTTTACAAATCAGAATAAGCAGTTAATTTGAACTTGTCAATGCAACAGTATCTGTTGTAGTTCACTGATTCCTCTGATGATAGTAAAAGATGCTTCTGTTTTTTCAAGGGCAGACATTTTGTATTCTGAGGTTATAGGAACACTGCCACATAAACCACATTTATTTAGTTTTGTAGAAACAAAATTTGTATTTTTTTATAGTCTGGTTTTATAATAGCAATTACTTTAAAACTTCAAAATGTAAATGTGAAACCATTATTTAAAAGTTGTTTGCAAGGGTATGATTGGTTGAAGATGTTTATCCAGTTCTTACAAACTTTTTATAAGCTTGGAATCATCACCAAGTATAATGTGACTTTAGAATCTAATGGCTTTCTACTGAATGCATTGCTGTGAGGGTTAGAAAATGCATTTGTTCTGAATATTATCTTGGCTGCCTCGCTGAGAAGTTGCAATATTGTTTGTTTGTCAAACAGCTTGAAAAGCTAGACAATGCTATTAGGAGTGATGTGGAAATGATAGGTGGGGAGATTCTTCTTACCTGCTGCTTTGTTATTTGGTAAAGGCAAGATGGTAATGGTTTTCTTATCCTTTTATTCCTAATGAATTGTCATAATAAGATCTGCAGATTACTTTTTAAAAAATCACTGTATAATCACAGCAGTGGTAGAAAATTCATTTCAGAAACACAACTTCCAGTCATCTCTGTAGAAGACATTTGTAAAAATGATTTGAGAAACGTTGAACTCTTTCTGTATGAGACAAATGCATTTTGTATATTTGTCATAGAACAATTCTTTCAGTGCTTCCTGCTTTCCTGTAAAAACACAGTTTTCCGGTAAGTAATTTTGTCTATTGACTCCTTTATTTCTGACTGCTTCCACTCCTTTGTACTTTTTTGGTATTTTTCTCACATGAAATAAAAATGTTATGATTGGAATTTTGGTGGTTTCATAGAACAATTAAACTGGTAACCTCTTAGTTCTTTGGTTTATTGCTTAATAGGGCAAATGTGTAAAATCTCATGAGTGTGATTAGAATGGAAGGTAATTCTACTTTACTTTCTAATTATTCATCATACTGTCTAATAACTGCACTTCTAATCCAATTAAAATGTGACAAATTTAGACCTGGAATTCAGAACAGAAAAATGTAAGACTTTTTATGGTTGAGTTCGAGGAGAGGGGAGTAGAAAGTAAATGTAACTTTTTTTGTCCATATTACAGTTCTGTTGTACCAGATGAATTCTACTGTATCACAGGTGAGAGGTTTTGGGGTGCAGGATGTAAAAATAAAACTGGTTGAAGTATCACTCAAAGCAATGACAGTTGATAAGAGGCTCAGTAACGCAAGACTTGGAGAATCTGGAGACATTAGTTTGTTATGTTCATTTAAAATTTGCTATGTTACATTAATATTTCTCTAGGCCTGAGGTATATCCTTTTCCACAATGAAACCATCCCCAAGTAATGCTAACATAATTAATAGCTTCTGCAGCCCTAGTTGACAATCACAGTCTTATAGGCAGAAGTAGAGAAGGGACTAGAATATGAAAATACCTTCCCTAAGTCTGCACATCACTGCATGACACCTTTATATTCCAAGGGGAAAAATGATAGTAAGTCTTAGCAATAGCAGAGAACATGAAACATGAGAGTATATAAAAACACATTAATATAAAAGTGAAATTCAAGTGACATTTCATTTTGTTTGATGACAGTGTGAATAATGGCTTTCCTATCCCTAATGACAAAACTTGTTTTCTAAAACTATAGAGGATAGTATAATATTTTCTTATTCATCTCTTGGCAAGAGCTACCTGTATTACCTCAGAATCTTTCTCTCCAAGAGTAACACTTCTTTTAGTGATTCTGTAGGAGGAGAAGGGACCTTTGAAATTGATAGTTGAAGTCCAGGTTACTCTAAGAGTGATTTTCTGAGTAACACCTTCTCAAGTCACCCCCAAAGGCCAAGCATATGCTCCTCTCAGTTTTCAAACAGAAAGCCTGTTTCACTTTCAATTATCTCCTTCAGCTTCACCCGCTTAATGTATAGTAAGAAGAATAGCAATACTGAATTGCATCCCAAGGCAGTGAGACCTATGTGACACATCCAGGGAATATTTCTGGACCAGGGTGAACTCTGAACCTGTGTGAAATCACCCACAGTGAAAGTCAGTATCAGTGAGCCTGCTCCATCTCTCCAACTTATTTTTTTTTTCCTGAAGGAGGGAGACTAGCCTTTTGACTCATGAAGTATGTTGCTCCTCCCTGTACTCTTTTCCTCAAGGACTGGCTGTGCTCATTTAGGCTTCTTTGCCTCTCATAGCACATCTTAGTTCAGAGTCCTGTAGTCTCCATAGCTCAGGTTTGGTGCAGGAAGCAACGGCATCTTCCAGTTACTAGGCTCCACTTTGAGTTTTCCCTCCGCTTTACCATGCAGTTCTCTCTGTTCTTTGGCTTACTACTCCCTTCCACAGAGTCCGGGTGCATCCTGAAAATAACCCTAATTCCACAGACCAGCCTTCACTGAGGACTGTTCTTGAGTTGTGTTTGGCACATGTTGGTTAGCTATGGGTGATTTTGCTGATGTAAGTAAACTTATAAGCTAAAAATAATGGGATACAAGTTTTTGAAAATCAGCCTTTGAATCATGTGGAAATACCATATCAGTCTTAGATCAGTTTATTTAGTGAATATTGAAATTAAGTAGGTAAAGTGAAAGTGAAAGTCACTCAGTTGAGTCCGACTCTTTGTGACCCCATGGAGTATACAGTCTATGGAATTCTCTAGGCCAGAAGACTGGAGTGGGTAGCCGTTCCTTTCTCCAGGGGATCTTCCCAACCCAGGGATCGAACCCAGGTCTCCCACATTGCAGGTGGATTCTTTACCAGCTGAGCCACAAGGGAAGTCCAAGTACATAATAGTGTCATTAATTCTAATATAGTTATTTGTTTACTAGCAAATGCCAATATATAACTGACTATAATAAATGTGGTACTCTGGAAGTGCAATAAATGTTAACCTGGGACAGTCCAAGAATGTAAGGTATATGTTTGCCTCTGCATATGTGCTTACAACTTATATTAAGTTGGTATAAAGACAAGCATTATATAGTATACTAATATTGTTATTGATTTTTAAATGGTCTTAATATTGTGGAGATCCAACCAATGCATTCTGAAGGAGATCAGCCCTGGGATTTCTTTGGAAGGAATGATGCTAAAGCTGAAACTCCAGTACTTTGGCTACCTCATGTGAAGAGTTGACTCATTGGAGAAGACTTTGATGCTGGGAGGGATTGGGGGCAGGAGGAGAAGGGGATGACAGAGGATGAGATGGCTGGATGGCATCACTGACTTGATGGACGTGAGTCTGAGTGAACTCTGGGAGTTGGTGATGGACAGGGAGGCCTGGCGTGCTGTGATTCATGGGGTCGCAAAGAGTCGGACATGACTGAGCGACTGAACTGAACTGAATATTGTAGTAATAGATCCATACTCACAGAGGTTAGGAATCCCGAGCCATAAATATATCCCAGTTTCATTCAGTTTATTAAAGTATATAATGGTTTTAAGAAGAAATTTGACAAATGAATCATCTCTTCACAATACTAAATTTGTGCTTGGTTGCTCAGTTCATGTCCGACTCTTTGCGACCCCATGGACTGTAGCCCTCCAGGCTCCTCTGTCCATGGAGTTTATCCAGGCAAGAATACTGGAGTGAATTGCCATATCCTCCTCCAGGGGATCTTCCCAATCCAGGGGTAGAACCCAGGTCTCCTGCATTGCAGGCGGATTCCTTACAATCTGAGCCACCAGGGAAGCCCTTGACTACATTTAGAACCAAAGATTCTCTCCAATGTCTATTAGCATTTTAAAAAACTTGAGGTGTTTCATAATTATTTCTAGTGGTTTTTATTTTTTCTTTCCATGATTATCAAATGCTAGTTTTGTAATAAATTTATTTAGCTCAGACTAAAGATTACAAATAATCAGTAGTCTTGTATTATAAAACTTTTCATATTTTTATAAATGGTTTGGTTCTTTTAAAATTTTATGCACACTTTTGTTAATTTTATACTGATACTCTAAGTATACTGATCTTGTTTTCTGTCCTAGATATAGATTGTCACAAAGGAAATTACTACTCATCATATTATAGCATCAGTTTAGCATTTTACTATCTCAGAAATAAAACCAAGACATGATGGGTAAATGACAAGGATGAAGAAGGAGAGTAGGTAGTTATTCAAGACAATTAAGCAGAAAGAAATAAGTGGAATTGGGAACACAACTTACCTTGAAGCTTGCTGGCATCCAGTGCAAAAAGGGACACAGGGTGATTTGTTGTGCTCTAGCCAGGTAATAAAATAGAATATACCCATTGCTAGGTAGTGGGAATAAGATAAAACATCTAGTAGTTATAAGCACTTGAACTTACAGCAATATGTAATAAATAATAGTGGAATGAGCAATTATTCTCATTGTGAGGTATTTTGATTTGGTATATTTTTAATGTCCTGGTGAGGCTAAATAGATGAATGAATAGGCCTTTAGACCATCCATTTGAAATAATCACATTCCACTTTTTTAAAAATGTGTAGAGCAGAAAATTAAAAATTTGTATAAATGCTAAAAATTAGGATACAGGAAGTCTATTTAGTATACACTGCAATAAAATAAAAACTATATATATTAAAATATTTATGGTATATTTTTACTAATAAATTGATAGTTATACATTAAGATACAGAAGGTTTGATTAGAACCAGGCATGAAACAACAGATACTTGTTCCAGATTGGGAAAGGAATATATTAAGGCTATATATTGTCACTCTGGTTATTTAACTTACATGCAGAGTACATCATGAGAAATGCTAGGCTGGGTGAAGCACAAGTTGTAATCAAGATTGCTGGGAGAAATATCAATAACCTCAGATACGCAGATGACACCATCCTTATGGCAGAAAGTGAAGAAGTACTAAAGAGCCTCTCGATGAAAGTAAAAGAGGAGAATGAAAATTTGGCTTAAAACTCAACATTCAGAAAACTAAGATCATTACATCTGGTTCCATCACTTCATGACAAATAGATGGGGAAACAATGGAAACAGTGAGAGATTTTATTTTTGTGGGCTCCAAGATCACTGCAGATGGTGACTGCAGCCCTATAATTAAAAGATGCTTGCTCCTTGGAAGAAAAGCTATGACCAACCTAGACAGCATATTAAAAAGCAGAGACGTTACTTTGCCAACAAAGGTCTGTCTAGCCAAAGCTATGGTTTTTCCAGTAGTCAAGTATGGATGTGAGATTTGGACTATAAAGAAAGCTGAGCACTGAAGAATTGATGGTTTTGAACTGTGGTGTTGGAGAAGACTGTTGAGAGTTCCTTGGATTGCAAAGAGATCAAACCAGTCTGTCTTAAAGATCAGTACTGAATATTCATTGGAAGGACTGATGCTGAAGCTGAAACTCCAATACTTTGGGCACCTGATGTGAAGAATTGACTCACTAGAAAAGGCCCTGATGTTGGGAAAGATTGAAGGAGGAGAAGGGGAGAACAGAGGATGAGATGGTTGGATGGCATTACTGACTCGAAGGACATGCATTTGAGCAAGCTCCGAGAGTTGGTGATGGACAGGGAGGTCTGGCGTGCTGCAGTTCATGGAATCACAAAGAATCAGACAGGACTGAGTGACTGAACTGAACTGAATACAGCATGTAACCTTTTTTTGCCATTGTACTAAGAAGGGTGAAGAAACATACTGAACTTTTTGTTCTGGAAGATTTTAGAAATTCAGTTGGTCAAATATTTATGCAGTTAATAATAAAAATTATCATTCTAGATTCCCAATAATATGTTGGAGCTTTTCAAAGCCAACTATGAAATCTTATTCTCCAGATCCTCCCTTTATACTTTAGGCCAGCTTCTTGTTTGTCCCAATTGTTATCACTGCCTCAGGCAGTTGTGATGTTAAGCAATTGTTTTCAACAAATGTGCTAAGATTAAGGTTTATCCCACTGAATACACTCTGAATCAGGTCGAATAGTGAGAAGCCCTGCTAATGGAGCTTTTGCAGGAATCTACCAAATAGATAAAATATGTGAGAATGGGCTTTCTAAAGAGTTTCAAACAGTTTATCACCTCTAGAGCCTGCTGAGCAGCTAGCTGGTTTTCATTGCAAGACTGCTGATTTTCAAGGTTATTGTGGAGCTGGAGAGAGAGAGAGAGAGATGGGAATAATGCAAGTCAAATGACACAGGGCTTTTGCTGTTTACTGAGATTTAGCTAGTTTTCTTGAATAAATACTCCTTGGATTGTTCGAAGCCTTAAGTTAAGTTTGGACTTCCCTGGTGGCTTAGACGGTAAAGCATCTGCCTACAATGCAGGAGACCCAGGTTCGATCCCGGGATTGGGAAGAACCCCTGGAGAAGGAAATGGCACCCCACTCCAGTACTGTTGCCTGGAAAATCCCATGGACGGAGGAGCCTGGTAGGCTGCAGTCCATGGGGTCGCTAAGAATTGGACACGACTGAGCAACTTCACTATCTACCTATCTTAGGTTAAGTTTTAGAGTTTTGAAAAAGTTATCATAATTTTGGATACTTTTATCAGTGTTCCTACTGCTTCTATGCAAGAGCAGATTTTGGAGATTCTTACTCTGCCACTCTGAAAATTGTCTTCCTCCGATAGTGTTTTGGAACTTTTTAAAACCTTTTGCATTGGGACGTGGCACAGATGTTAAAACCTGTGAACTCTTGGGAGCAGGTATTTGCTCACATACTGAATGCTCACATACTTTTTTTTTCTACTTCTTGATGATCTTTCTGTTGAAGGCTGCCCCCAAATAGCTCAGCTACTATCTGAAGTGAAGTGCTTAGGGCCCATGTAGATTTTTTTAACTTTTGAGATTTTTTTTTGCTTAGTTTTTTGGTTTTTACACCCAAGATGCCAAAAGAATCTCTGGAATCATATTTGCTTTTGAGTAGCCTTGTTTATCTTCATCCTGAGTCATTTCATGCTGGTGTAGTAGAGCTTTTGAAAATCTGGGTCAATCTCATTTTGCTCTTCTAACTAAATAATTTTTCCCCTAAATTCTTGTATAATTACAAGGATTTAAAAGCTATTATATACTGCATAGCAATAAACACATTCTTGTTGTAAATCTGTAAAAGCACATTGAGGAAGGTTGAAGGGTTCCCCAGGACTTCTTTTCCAGGATTTTCTATTGGAACATCACAATTGTGAGCTCCAGTAGCTACAGTGGTATCACCATAGCTATATGATGAGCGTGCAGCAGATCTTTGCAGCAGATTGCACTAACTCCTTCAGAGCAGTAATTATGACTGGAATGCATCTGTATATCAACTTGAAAAATAGTCACAGCTGAGAAGTTGAGATTTATGCTTTATTTGGTGGGAATTTTTAGGACTTCAAGCCTGGGAGAAAGCATCTCAAGTGACCCTGAGAGAACTGTTCTGAGGTGGTAGGGGGAGGAGTCAGTTTATATAGAAGTTTACAACAACGAGCAGGTAGTCTGAACATCAAAAGATTATTGTTCTTAATAATCAAGGAAAACCAAATCTCTCAAGTTAAGGAATTTAGTAGTTTTCTATGTATGAGAAGATGCAAGGGTCTGGACTTACTGAAATCATTCCCTTCATATGCATCTCAGCTATCTGTGGCCCGTGCTTACTGTGGGGAGTTGCTGATGGCTGTTGCTTGTGCTTTTCACATCCTACTCCCACCCCAGGCTCCTCAGTGTTCACCATGGGGAGTGGCGGCAGCTTGTGGCAGCAGATTGAACAATGCCAGAGAGCAGGCATTGTTCTTCCTAGGTGCCCTTTGGAGGGCTTGAATCACGGATGGCTGTGACATCTTTGTTTATTGACATGGTAGGAAATACTCCATTTCATACATATGATAATAATTTGTATTTAAAAATGGAAATGCGGAATTGAGCGGTGCAGTGATTGTTTAAAGCAGAGTATGTATCACCATGAAACAGATGAATAATACCAAATGGATAAAGCATCAATTCTTAGTTGATTTCATAATCCAGTTTAGCATATCTTTTCTTCTAGAGTGAACGTGTGGGAGAAATACACATTTGTTTTACTATGCCATCTAAAAAGGTGTTTATTGCATGTTCAATTAAAAACCAAAAAGAAGTAGTACCAACTCCCATGTCGGTGGTCAGTCCTCAGAATTTCCTTAACTGATTGAAACTCTTCTGATTAAAACAGTGTCAGTGCTGAGTCACTCACTCGACTCTAATTCTCAGTTACTGTTTTGGCAAGACAAATAAGTTTTTGCATGCAAACATCTACTGTTGTATTTAATCATCTCTGCAGATATAAAACATCAATATAATTTTAATTAAGAAGTTCTTCATGTATCTGGGAAGTAATCTGTTTATGTGACTTTGGAACTTTTAGGTTATGAAGTCACCTGTAGGAAATGTTTTAATGTTTTGTTTCTCCTTCTTTCTTTTTCTATTAGTGAAGCAGGACACAATATTCTTTTGATGATATCCATTGATTGTGCTTAGCTATGAAAAAATATATATGTATATAAAATATTCATATTAATTATATAACTCTGCATGTCTATAACAGTACTATCTGTAAGAACATTTTTGTTTTTAAAATAAAATAATAAATTCCAATTAAAAATTCAACATAAGATTTATTATAATTTACCTAAATTCTGTATTGCTCTTTCTCTCTAATGTGTATGTACATCTCTGAGTATTTTAGGCATTATTTTTAATTATGGCATATAGTAATATTAACTGGAAAATAACTCAGAATCATGATTTTGTCATTTTAAGATAGTATTATAAAAAACTCTGCTTTTTCTTGCTTTTTTAATGATCCAACAGATGTTGGTAATTTGATCTCTGGTTCCTGTGCCATTTGTAAATCCAGCTTGAACATCTGGAAGTTCATGGTTCATGTACTGTTAAAGCCTGGCTTGGAGAATTTGAACATCACTTTGCTAGTGTGATGTGAATGCAATTGTGTGGTAGTTTGAATATTCTTTGGCATTGCTTTTCACTGGGATTGGAATGAAAACTGACCCTTTCCAGTCCTGTGGTCACTACTGAATTTTCCAAATTTGCTGGCATATTGAGTGTAGCACTTTAACAGCATCACCTTTTAGGATTTGAAATAGTTTAACTGGAATTCCATCACCTCCACTAGCTTTGTTCACAGTGATGCTTCTAAGGCTCAATTCATCATTGAAAAAGCAAGAGAGTTCCAGGAAAAAAACATCTACTTCTGCTTTATTGACTATGCCCAAGCCTTTGACTGTGTGGATCACAACAAACTGTGGAAAATTCTTAAAAATATGGGATCACTAGACCACCTTACCTGCTTCCTGAGAAATCTGTATGTAGAAAAAAAAGCAACAGTTAGAACTGGGCATGGAACAACAGACTGTTTCCAATTTGGAAAAGGAGTATATCAAGGCTGTATATTGTCACCCTGCTTATTTAATTTATATGCAGAATACATCGTGCAAAATACTGGGCTGAATGAAGCACAAGCTGGAAGCAAGTTTGCCAGAAGAAATATCAATAACTTCAGATATGTAGATGATGCCACCTTTATGGCAGAAAGTGAAGAATAACTAAAGAGCCTCTTGATGAAAGTAAAAGAGGAGAGCGAGAAAGTTGGCTTAAACTCAACATTCAGAAAGCAAAGATAATGGCATCCGGTCTCATCATTTCATGGCAAATAGATGGAGAAAGAGTGGAAACAGCAGCAGACTTTATTTTCTTGGGCTCCCAATCACTGCAGATGGTGACTGCAGCCCTATTACTAACTGCTATAACTAAGTCCTATAACTAAGCCTATACCTGCTTGCTCCTTGGAAGAAAAGCTATGACCAACCTAGATAGCATATTGAAAAGCAAAGACATTACTTTGCCAACAAAGATCCATCTAGTCAAAGCTATGGTTTTCTCAGTAGTCATGTATGGATGTGAGAGTTGGACCATAAAGAAAGCAAAGCACCAAAGAATTGATGCTTTTGAACTGTGGTGTTGAAGACCTGTTGAGAGTCCCTTGGACTGCAAGGAGATCAAGCCAGTCAATCCTAAAGGAAATCAATCCTGAATATTCTTTGGAAGGACTGATGCTGAAGCTGAAACTCCAATACTTTGGCCACCTGTTGTGAAGAACTGACTCACTGGAAAAATCCTAATGTTGGGAAAGATTGAAGGTAGGAGGAGTTGGGGACGACAGAGGATGAGATGGTTGGATGGTATTACTGACTCGATGGACATGAGTTTGAGCAAGCTCTGGGAGTTGGTGATGGACAAGGAAGCCTGGCATGCTGCAGTCCGTGGGGTCTCAAACAATGACCGCGCAACTGAACTGATAAACTGACTAATACAAAAACTGAGCTAGCTCCTAACATATTCATAACACCAAGAGAAATAATGTATTAAAATGCTTCAGTTAACTATTAAACACAATTCAGCTATAAAGTAAAATGACTAAATACTTCAATACTAAACATATTCATAACACCAAGAGAAATAATGTATTAAAATGCTTCAGTTAACTATTAAACACAATTCAGCTATAAAGTAAAATGACTAAATACTTCAATACTAATACTTCAATGCTTACTGGAATCTGTAGGTTTAATGCAGAAAACTGGTAGAATGTTGAGCATGTAGTTGTAATAATGTTAGAGGTTTTAGAAAATAAAACAAGATCCAGCTTTTGATTTTATTTCTAATATAAACTGATAGAGAGTAAATTACTGCATTGAGCTAAATATAGGTTATGTTCTCAATTTATCACTTCTTAACAAATGAATTGCTCAGTACTATCACTAAAGATTTTCATTAAAAAGTACATTTGTCAATATTTTTGTTAAAATACATATTAATTGCATTTTCAAAGAGAATTGTTTTTAATTTTACTACTTTTGAGGAGAAAATAAGAATCTGTTTTGGTCCTTTAAAATGCCCTAGAAAAAAATAAAAGTTTCTAAAATATCAGAGCATGCAAGTTAAACCAATGTCAAGGAAATGATCACTCCCGTAATAAACTAAGTGACAATTTAAGCTCATTTATTTCACAAGATGATCAATATCTTTCTTATAAGCTATCATATCTTTATTACTAATGCTATATCACTTTTAGGAGGTCTCAGCTAAATACATATTTCTATTTTTTTTAAATTTTGTTTGCTTTCCAAAAAGCTACAAATGACCTAATCTTTTTGCCCATTCTGATCTCATCCTTCAAAGTACAAATTAAAACTACTTATTATCATTCCCCCTTAAAAAGAAAAGCTCCTGCTTTTACTTCCCATAAAATATAGAGAATGGAAAACTTACTTGGAAGAACCTATTAGAAAGCTTAAGTCTATGCTGTGTGATTGCCATTTCCTCCTTGATCTTCCAGTGTGTTCTTGATTAAATTTACCAAACATGCTTAAAAAGTCAGTAAGTATAGAAAACAAATGATTGTCCTACATGCCAGCATTCTTTATTCTGGTCCTAGTCTGGTTCACTAAACCCAAACCAACTGTATCACCAACACAACCTTGCCCTGGCTAGGTACCAAGCATTCCCACAGCCTCTGTTATGGTGGCAATACAGGTATTTGTGTGGGGGTTGGGGTGGGGATGGGATTGGAATAGGAAGCAACATTTCTCTCTCTCTCTCTCTTTTTTTTTTTTTTTGCCATACATTAAAATTTATGCCAATTTGGAATGGAAAACTGAAATATTTGTCTTAATTGCTTTTATTATCTGAGTTTTGGAGAGTGTACAAACACATTTTAACCATGTGAAAACATTGGTAGGACCACTCCAGGGACTTAAAAAGGCCTGTCCAAGTGAAACCAAAGGTGTGTGTGTGCGTGCATGCAAAGATGCTTTAGTCACGTCTGACTGTGTGTCCCTGTGAACTGTAGCCCACCAGGCCCCTCTGTTTATGGGGTTCTCCAGGCACGAATACTGGAGTGCATTGCCATGCCCTGCTCCAAGGGATCTTCTCAACCTAGGGACCGAATATGCGTCTCTTATATCTCATGTATTGGCAGGCAGGTTATTTCCTGCTAGTGCCACCTGGGAAGCCTGAAACCGAAGGTAATTTCATGGTAAACCTTCCTTTGTAAACTACAGAATTAAAGCTGTGAATCAGTTCATATTGAAGTCCCCAGTGCCAGCTTGGTAACAGTGAGAATTTCTATACTACCTCTAGCTGGAGTTCAAGATCATTTAAGAATCTGTTTGTAATTATTTCAGTCTTCTTGGTATTAATGTTAGTGTACTAATAACATCAGTGCTGTTAATATTATCAGTATAATAATGATAATAAAATAATATAATATGAACAGTAATAATTAGTATTGTTAGTGTTGCTCTCCCTTACAAGCATTCCTTGTAAAGGAATAGTTCTGGAGCAAACTGTGCTTGCTTTATGCAAGTGTTTTCACCTAGAACAGCCGTGAATCAGGCTATTCTAGGCATTTTCTTTCACAAGTCTGAAATATCTTGGGTGTAAGAATTCAAAGAAGTGTCTGTAAAATCTTCATTCTTATTAAGCCACAATTTTAGATCTAAAAAAGTCATGTGACAATATGTTTGGATTAGTAAGTTCATACATACTGCAGGCTAAATTTCCTTACAATAAGTAAAAGTGAAATGGTTATATGGAAACCATTATAGCATACAAGAAAAATTGTAGGCTTTGGGAAATCCTTTGGGAAACACTAACTCAAATTCTGTTTTGAATTTTAAGCTTTCTGTATTCTAGCTACTTGGCCTTGTCACCTTTGGGAAAATGAAGAAAACAATGCCAACTTATAGCTTTATTGGGAGGGTGAAAAAGGTAATGCATGTAAACCATATTACTGCCACAGAATAGATGGAAAATAAACATAACTTCTCTTTTCTTTTTTCATACTAACAGATAAAACTATTAAACATTATTTTTCTTAATTAGAAATAATGTAAGTGTATGGTGCATGAAGATTTTAATTCATTCAGTGTTTAATGATTTCTTAAGTTGAAAATAGCAATCATATAAAACAGTATGCTATTTTAAAATAAAGCAAGCAAAACTGCAGATATAAAAAGAGAAATATTCTTCTGATGTAGTGTGAATTAAATTGTTATCCAGGCAGCCTTGAGTTTGGATTCTGAAAACAACATTTTTGAAAAATTCAAAGTTCATCCTTTGAGGAAAAAAATCAATGATATATTGTCGACATAGCTACTTCAGTTATCATTCCTATTAGACAGGAAACCATATGGAAGAAGGGGGTAAACACTACTTCAGTAACTCAGATCTTAGAATCAATATGGTGATGGAAATGACACCTATGAGAGTTAATGAAACACTAGGACACCTTTATTGTGGAAACACTTTAGAAGAGAAATGGAATTGAATATCACACTTGTGCCATCCAAATGTAATCTTCAGACTAGTCAGCAAATCTTATAACTGAATTTTGTTCTCATATGTGGGGCAGGAGAGCACTAATCAGAACACAGAATTCTTGGAAATAGTTTCACACCATCCGAATCAGCATATAGACCATTGTCCTGAAAACAGGAGGTCCTATCCAAATAATCTCAGTTGAATATATAGGCACACTCTTTAATCTCAACAATTAATACTGACGTAATAGGGTTGATACTTTTGCCACCTCATGCAAAGAGTTGACTCATTGGAAAAGACTCTGATGCTGGGAGGGATTGGGGACAGGAGGAGAAGGGGATGACCGAGGATGAGATGGCTGGATGGCATTACGGACTCGATGGACGTGAGTCTGAGTGAACTCTGGGAGATGGTGATGGACAGGGAGGCCTGGCGTGCTGCGTGCGATTCATGGGGTCGCAAAGAGTCGGACATGACTGAGCGACTGAACTGAACTGAATAGGGTTGATACAGTGGTAAGTTTCCTAAGACATATCCTCAAGATAGCATCTAGCATATAGTATTCCCCCAAAAGTATTGACAGAAGCATTTATTGATATTTTGCAAACTTTCTTATTTGTCTTTGTAGAGATCAGAAAGAATGACAAGTCCACTTAGGATATTAATTGGAGCCACTGCAGAATGTAAAATTTCATTGTTTTATTTTAACCAAAAAATATTTTCTGCCTAAAGATTATCCGTTTCTTAGATGCCTTAACTTTTCCCTTATTTCAGTCATCAACACTTGGAATTGACTTTTTTTTAATTCACATTTTTTCACAAATGTTAAAGCATATGGAACAAAGAGTAAATGCATAGCCAAACTGTGATACAAATAGTAGGTGATTTGGGGGTTAACTTTGTAGCCAGAGGCTGATATAGTACATGAGATTTAAACATGAATTTTATCCCAGTCCTCAAGGAGATAGAATCATAAATAATATACGTAGACTTGCTTTTGGTTTAATGACAATGCATTAATTAAATTCAGTAAACTAATGATCAGCACATTTGCAAATTTATAATCAAATCATTTATTAGTACTTGTCTAAATTCCCCAAGAAACCAGTCAACTACAAGCAGCTATTATATTTTGTTTCACATGTACAGTTTACTATTCTGTAATTATTTTTTCTCAGATTGTTGAAGGGAAATATGCTATGTCCAGTTTTAAATAGATGTCTTTACAGAAAATACGGAGATATAATTTAACTCACAATACCCCACCAGTGTGTTTAGTTCCTTCACATCAAAAATGATTCTGAGATGGTTATTACCTTTAAAGGTAAGTCTTTCTGCCAAGTCACTGTTGCCTCACTTCATTGTCTTTTTGATTACTGGCTATATTGGAAGTATTCCTACTGTCACACTGCTTGCCTCCGTTTTATCCATTGCTTGCTTCTGGTTTCACCATACCCTGCTCTTAATAACTGGTTTATTTTTGTCTTAGAGTTGATTTTTTTTTTAACACTTGTATGTTTATTCTTCTTCCATAGCCTCTATCCATCCACACTAGTAAATCCTGGGATTTTCTGGGTCTTCTTCCCATTGTTTTGAATAATATTTATTACAAAATAGTCTACAATTGACTAGAAAGTAACTTTTCCACTCCCTTTATATTCTTAATGACATTACGATACCAATTAAAGTAATCTTGATATGATTTTCAGTTGGCTTTGCTGTTGGAAAATTAAAATTATAAAATACTGATAATTCAATATATAGCTGTGAAGATTTCTATAGCTGTCTCTATGGCATAGTTTTTTTTTACAGATTATAAAAATTATAGGGCATCTCTACAGGGTACAATTAACTTCTTTCCAACTCTTCTTTACCATGGCAACATGTTCTCTTTTCCAACTTGCAATGTATCAAAGGCCACCTGGGTTATTTTCATATTCTCTGCCAGCTGGCACAATGGGAACATAGATTCATATTTACACAGGGGAATTGGGGGCAAGGGGTGACAGGCATTGCTTTTCCCCAGAGATAGGTTGTTGCTGCAGCTCCTCGTGATTGTTAAAATTACTTCAGCTGGGTGAAGTTTGACAGTCTTCTGATGCATGCATAATTTGAATTTCATCAGTATTTACCAGCCAGTGAGTATAAATGATGTAATATTAACAATAACATTCTCATATTTCTGACTTAACATCTTTACAAAGTGAAAACCTGACTACTCAACCCATAGTCTTCAAATGAGTCTGAGCATCTCCAAGGTGTACCCCAGGGACATGCATGTGACCCAACTGAAGTATTCTTGGAAAATATGTGAGAATGCAGTATTAACTTATAGATTAATATAAAATATTTCTGAAAATACCTATATTAATTTTAATAAAAATAGAATGTTTCAGATTAAAATAATTTGTAGATTTAAATTTTAAAAAGTGCCTAGAAATTTGGAAAAATAAAAATGGTGCTATATACCTAATATCTTGGAGGAATCATACTAAAACACTCAAAAGTATTTTCTTTGAAATGAGCCTCATTAGTCACTGATTCAACAAACTCAAGATTTCTTATAGCATTTCTTGGAGGATGAAATTACTTATAATTGCTTTTGGGCTTCCCTGGTGGCTCAGCGGTAAAGAATCCACCTGCCAATGCAGGAGATGCGGGTTTGATTCCTGGGTGGAGAAAATCCCCTGGAGAAGGAAATAGCAATCCACTGCGGTTTTCTTGCCTCGAGAATTCCCATGGACAGAGGAGTCTGGCAGGGCTGCAGTCCATGCAGTCACAAAAGCGTTGGACATGACTTTAGCTACTAAACAACCAGCATCACCATATTTGCTTTTGTTTTCTTATTTGCTAATTGATGTGTGTGTGTGTGAGTGTGTGTGTGTGTGTTTGTGTGTGTGTGAGTGTGTGTGTGAGTGAGGCAGAGAGACAGAATATTTTGTTTCAAAGTTTCAAATTCATGTGTCTTTCCCCCCCAGCCCCCCATTTTCATTTAACTGGCTCTCACACTGCTGGTAGATCTTTGGCGCCTAAAAAATGAACTCACCTTTCTGCACTATGCAGACAGGGGTCTAAACAGGCATTGTCTTGGCTTCCTGTGATAACTTAAAGGGAATCTTTCATCATATCTCGAGCCCCTGAGTACTGCAAATAAAGGAGGAAAGTGTTCTTAAATTCCTTGCAGCAGCGATTTGCTTCGGCGGCACTGACCTTGACTTCTGAATGGAACGGTGATGGCATTTGATCATGACTGAGGAAAACCTCAAGAAACTTCTGCTGGCAGCTTGTGCCACGGTTGCCACTGAAGACCCGACGACGGGGTCATACCTTTCAGAGATACTGATCAGTGAGCTGCCCTTAGGTTTGCTGCTGCTGACGACGGCGCCGCTCCTGTTGCCAGCCACTTCACTTCCAGAACCTTCAGTAACCAGATCCAGGAAGCTTTCCGCGAGTGGAGACTTCCAGGAATTACTGATCCCAGTGCAGACCAGCGGCCTCACACAGAGGCGTCTTATCACTGCTCTGTGGGCACCGCCACCCCACGCGACAGAAGGGGAGCTCACCCAGTGGGTCTGATGCTGTGACGCTGGTCTGGGAGTTTCTGCGCAAGCGCTCTGGCATGGTCTCTTATGACCACCTTCGAGAGGTCAGCCTGACCTCTGCTTCCGGAAAGATCCTGAAGACACCGAAAAGGAAGAGCAGATCGCGGCTCAAAGGTCGCACCCACGGCGGGATTTCAGGGTGGATGGAGTGCTCCAGCTTTCAAGTTGACTGTTCCCCAACCCGAGATTGAGGACGGGCGGGAAGGCACGCTGGTCCCCTCTGCGTCTGGTCTGCTGCCACAGCTCCTCTGGGTAGGAACTTCCATGGAGTAGTCTGCGGCTATTCTTCTGTAGACTCTTTAAAAGAAAATGGAAATAAGGTTGATGGAAAATAAACAGTCTATTTATTTATTTTTTTAAAAAGCTCAAACCATATAGCCCCTCTTGCATTTATTGTTAGTCTAAATAATTTGCTACAGAAAGCTCTCTTTCCCAAACCCCCTGTTTATTAGGCCACTCACCAATGATTGCTTTTTGGTTGTTAAGTCATCCAGATGAGAAAGATGTCTGACTCATTTTGGGTTTAGAATTTTAGAGCATTTATAAATACTTCACATAGTTGTGTGTATTTCACTTGCTTTGCCTGGAAGTAGGTTTTGGCTTATGTGTCTCCCTTTCCAGAATGAAAACTGCTGTCAGTCTTTGTCTCATTCTTGAACCTAGATTAACACCAAGTACAAAGTGCCTGGTTCATTATGTAAGTTCTGGTCGACTGAATTGCTATTTTGATATTAGAAAATTGCTTTTGAAAATACACCTTGTTTTGAAACAAAGCTATTGAGTTTATTATTTGGGTTTCAGAGTATCGAAAAGTAATAACTACTGCCAGAAAAAAAATTCCTTAAGGAATATATATTAAGGCAGTGCTTTCTACTTATACGTGGGAAGCACAGGAAGCATTTTCAAGGGTTTAAGACAGAGGCTGTTTGATGAACTCTGTGAATAATCTTAGTTAAACCAACCTGGGAACCACTATAGTCTCCTTTGCTCATCTAAAAAATTAAAGGACTGAATTAGGTGATTTTTCTGCTCTAAAATTCTGTGCTTATGGGACCAACTGCTCAATAATCTAAGCCTGGAGTCACATATCTCTGTCACAGCTCAAGTTTTTAATTTAGATCTATGACTTTGGGCCCAGTGTTTACATTTTGGGTCATGTTAAATTCTCTCATGAAAAGATCAGAGGGCTTAAATAGGTTATTTGTCTGTGAAATTCTATAACACTTATACTATCAGTACTTGAATCACTGTAATATTTGTGGTTATGAAAGTGTACTTTGGCCACCTCATGTGAAGAGTTGATTCATTGGAAAAGACTCATGCTGGGAGGGATTGGGGGCAGGAGGAGAAAGGGATGACAGAGGATGAGATGGCTGGATGGTATCACTGACTCGATGGACGTGAGTCTGAGTGAACTCTGGGAGTTGGTGATGGACAGGGAGGCCTGGCGTGCTGCGATTCATGGGGTTGCAGAGTCGGACACAACTGAGCAACTGAACTGAACTGAACTGAAGTGAATTAGTTGCATTGTCTTATGGTGTTTCAGTTCTTGTGTGAAAAAGTTAGGGAGTTAAGGAAACATTTCTGCAATGTACAGGATTCTAATTCAGTAGGTGTTACTATTTGTGAGAGGGTGGTCTGAGATCTGTTATAATTCACAAGCTCTATTGGAAACCAAAGATCAGTATCAGGTATTGAACTGGAATTCTTGTTTCTCCTGTTGCAGATATTCTGATTTTCTCATTTTGAGACCATTAACAAGAGCACTTGTATTGATTTTTGTCACCTAAATTGCAGGAGTCAAGACTCAGAAGTTTTGCTCTGAAAGCCAAGAATTTAATCCAGTGTAAAACCAAATTGATGGACTATTTAGAAAAAAAGGTGATAGACACTGGGTATAATTTACTATAAGCCATAGATCATTCATAGTATTGATTAAGTTATAGTAGCACCCAAACACAAATTATTATTAGAGAACTTTTGGGATTATGAGAAGCTGAGTCACAAGTGCTTTGGAAATGCAAAGGTCTAGGTTATCTTTGTTTGAACATGAAAAAGAAGGTTAGGAGGTATTTAATTTCCAGTTACAGCAAACTCTTTCCCCTTAGTATTAAAAAAAATGTATGTCTTTTACATCTTTTCTTTCTAAAGTTGAGTTTCTGGTTGAGTTTTTGTTCATCAAAATGGACAAGGGAGCTTTGTCTAATATTCAAGAGTTTGTTTAGTAATGACTATGGAATTATAAACTAAAGGATGTAAAGTTTACCATTAAAAACAATATTTTGAAATTATTCTTATAGAAAATTGCTTATATATTTTAATGTTATGCCTGCTATTATGATTGTTTAATCAAAAACAGAAATTTGAGATAAATAAGTAAATAGATATTTAAAGATAAATAAAATATAAAATTTGTTTAAAGATAACCAATAATTATCATTTTGCTATCCTAGCTCTAATAATCTAGTGTAGACCTGTGCAAAGTCCTTAAAATTAGAAACATAAAGCCTCTCTGTTAAGAAAAAAAAAACATAGAACAAAAGTAGCTCTAGATTAAATTTAAAGTACAATGTAGAATTTTGATTATCTGTAACAATTATAAGAACAGATTTTTTATCTGTTCAACAATTATCAGAACAGAAACTACAATGAATATGGAAACTAAAATTTAAAAGAAAAAGTTGAAAATTTAAAAAGAAGAAAAGTTTTTGTTCTAAATACAGAGTCAAGGCATTTTTGTATTGGTTACCTTCTTTATAGGGCTTCTCTGGTGGTTCAGACAGTAAAGAATCTGCCTATAATGCAGGAGACCCAGGTTTGATCCTGGGGTGGGGAAGATCCCCGGAGAAGAAAATGGCAACCCACTCCAATATTCTTGCTGGAGAATTCCATGAACATAGGAGTCTGACGGGCTAACAGTCCATGGGGGTCACAAAAAGGTGGATATGACTAACACTTTCACACTTTACATTCTTTATATTGTTTTTTTGTCAGGGTTGGAATCATAGTACTTACTTGTGTTTCTTTAAAATATTTCAAAATTTATTGGAGTTAGACACGCCTTTTATTTCTTCTCATTTTACTGGTGTGAAACAGTATTTTCATACATTGCAACATTGTAAGTAACTGTTTATTTATTAATGACTACCTATAGCATAATGCCAGGACACTAGGATAATCAATACAGGGATCAAAATACTGATATTCAGATACTTGAAGTTTGGGTCATGATTGTTTGATCAATCACTTAAGTTTACAAGTAGCATATTTGCAGTGCTTTCCTTAGGTCAATATATTCTTGAGATCACACAAAATCTGTGGTATCTGTAAAGAACAGAGGAGCTTTATGATAAAAAAAAAATGTAAACATAGAAAATTGGAGCTGTGACTTGCTCTCAAGGCCCTTCCTGGCTCCAGCCCTTTTTCCTCAGAGGCTCCTCCACGCTGTCCCCTCACCTTCAGATTTACACTCCCTTTTGGCCTTCTTGCTCCTCCTTTTAAACCCCTTTGTCTCACCTGTGTTCTTTTTGCCCTTTTAACTCCCTTAGGTTGCCTGTGAGTATTGATTCTCTGCCTGGCTTTGATTTCTTCCTAGGATAGTACTCCCAAGATCAGTCCTTTGGTCTCTGCACAGATGCTCTGTGACTGTCAGGCAACCACTGAATCGGCACTGTTAGTGGTATCTACTTTTCTGGGAGGGAGCATCTAGCGTTACTAAGAATTAGGCTTTCTGTTAATGATAAACTCGACCTGAGTAAAGTTTAGTGTGAAAGCTCATAGAGATCAAGTATGAATGATACATTAATGGTGAATTTTGTGCATTTTTTAATTCTTAAGTGGATGTAATAGGAAAAAAAGATGAAGTTGGTATTCTTTTGTTTTTAGTGATATATTAAGCTATTCTTGCTGTATGTCATTGTTGTTCAGTCGCTCAGCCATGTCTGACTCTTTGTGACCCCATGGACTGTAGCACACCAGGCTTCCCTGTTACCATCTTCCAGAGTTTGCTCATACTCATGTCTGTTGACTTGGTGATGCCATCCAACCATCTTGCCCTCTGTCATCCCCTTCTCCTCCTGCCTTCAATCTTTCCCAGAGATAGGGTCTTTTTCAATAAGTTGACTCTTTGCATCAGGTGGCCAAAGGATTGAAGCTTCAGCTACAGCATCAGTCCTTCCAGTGCATATGCAGGGTTGATTTTGTTTGGGTTTAACTGATTTATCTCCTTGCTGTCTAAGGGACACTCAAGAGTGTTTTCCAGCACCACAGTCTGAAGGCATCAGTTCTTTGGTGTTCAGCCTTTTTTTATTTTCCAGCTCTCACATCTGTACATAAATACTGGAAAAATCACAGCTTTGACTATATATGGACCTTTGTTCTTGCTATACCTTGTTTTATTATCTCCATTTCGCAGTCAGCTGAAACAGGGTTAAATAAAACAGAACCTTACAAGTAACATAATTTAGATAATAGGAGATTTATTTTAAGAATTTGACCTTAAGCATTTATGGGAACTGGTTAAAGCAGTCTTGATCAAGCTTGGTTTTGTGTCTGGGGTCAGAGTCTAAATCCAGCAAGGCTGGCAGTCAGGAAGGGAAGGTGATGTTAAGTTGGGCAGAGGATGAAATAGGTGGACCCCATGAGGATGAACTGAAACTTCCTCTTTCTCTCTATCTCCAGGACTTCAACTTTGCTGAGGAGATCTCTTCCAGAACGTGGTGTCCTTTAGCACAAGACTAACCAAGCGTTTGGCCCGACAAGGATCCTGCAGGACCCGCAGAAGCTGCAGGCAGACTTGTGTCCCACACCACCCTGGCGAGCCAGCAGGTAAGGGATGGCAGCTGTGTGTGTAAACTGTATCCCTGCTGGGTATTCCAAACTGATCTTTCAAGCGTAAAATGCTTGCAGCTGCTGCTGCAAGCCTACCAGCTCTTGCACAAATGATCTTTGTGATTGCAATAACTCACTACTGTACAAGGAGGTGCTGGGAAACAGAACTTCAGGATAGCTAATATCCACCCAACTGCATGTACAGTTTGCTGTATACACTTACATGTCCACAAACTGGCTGTAAAAGTTTTCGTTGTGCTCCCTAGTTTGGTATTATACAACTTTGATTTTACATTGTTGCTTTCTCTTCAGTGTAAAATTATACCTCATTATCCCATTTTGGTCTTAACTTGCATTTCTATAATTAGTGATAGGTTGAACATATCTTTTTATGTGTACTGACCATTTGTGTTTCCTTTTCTGTGAAAATGCCTATGGATGTCTCTTGCCTTTTCTTTCTCATCTTCTGTTTATTGATTCAGTGGAGAGCTTCCTATTTTCTTACTGTTTACTGTTTGTTGGTATTTGATTTGCTATCATTGGCTAATTTGTGATTTTTGTTTTCACAAATGGCAACCCACTGTAGAACTCTTGCCAGGAAAATCCCATGGACGGATAGAGGAGACTGGTAGGCTAAAGTCCATAGGGTTGCAATGAGTTGGACACGACTGAGCTACTTCACTTTCACTTTTCTTTCACTTTTAGTGAACACGTTTCTTTTAAAAATTTCACAGTGGTGAATTTTAAAGTATTCTTAATATAATTATATTTGATATGCTTATGAAATTCTTCCCTATGCTAAGATCATGAAAGCACTCCAAAACTTTCACATATTCATGTCATACTTTCCCATTCTAAAGTGTGCTTTGAGATCGGGTTCCAAGTACCATCATCATTGTTTGTCTCATGTGGAAAACCAGTTGTCTCAACATTCATTACTGAAATATCTTTCCTTTTTTATAATCTATAATACGATTTACATCAAGTTTCTTGATTTCACGTCGAGGTTCTATTCAACTGCCATAGCCGTACAGTAAACCTTCATAACAGTTCTTAATGGAATATGTTGGTAATTACTGACCATGTGTGCTTGCATACTAAGTCACTTCAGTTGTGTCTGATTCTTTGTGACTCTATGGACCATAGCCCAACAGGCTTCTCTGACCATGGGATTCTCCAGGCAAGAATACTGGAGTGGATTGCCATGCCCTCCTCCAGGGGATATTCCCAATGCAGGGGTCAAACCTGTGTATCCTGCGACTCCTGCATTGCAGGCAAATTCTTTATCACTGAGCCACAAGGGAAGCCCAATTATTGACCATAGGGTCTCTCAAATAAATGTTGAAATTATAATAACAAATAACAAATAATTGTATTAGAATTTCTATTGGAATTGCATTAAATGTGTAAGTCAATTTGGATTGAACTAATATATTACAGTGTTTTATCTTCACATGTAGAATATCTGTCCAATTATTATAATGAGTTCTAATATTATATAAAACTTTATTATTTGTAGGCAGGAAGCTCTTTTCTAATTTTCTTAGGATTGTTTTTAAGTAGCAAAGAGACTATTTTTTGTTAAAGAAGATTGCATCTAATAATGAAAAATCTTTAATCTCTAATAATGAAAAAAATCTAATCTTTATTTTCAATTATTCCATTTTTAATTTCTTTTTCTGGCCTTATTATAGTGTTTATGGTCTTTGGTAAAATCTTATTTTTTTTTATCGTGATAAAAACTCTTAACAAGATTTACCATTTTAGCTTTTTTAAGTGTACAATATTGTTAAGTTTATGTACATTGTTGTGCAACTGATTTCTGTAAATTTTTCATCTTAAAAAACTGAAACTCTGTATCTTTTGAAAAACAACTTTCATTTTCCCCTTTCTCCCACAGTTCCTGCAAATACCACTCTCTACTTTCTATTTGTAAGACTTTGACCATTTCAGATACCTCAATATAAGTGGGCTCATGCAGCATTTGTTTTATTGTGGTTGGCTTATTTAACTTAGCATAATGTCCTCAAGTTTCATCTATATAGGATCTCCTTTTCCTCGGATGAATAATACTTTATTATTTGAGTATTCTCCATTTATTTATCCATTCATCTATCAGTGGACCCTTGGGTTGCTTTCTCCTTTTGGCTATTGTGAATAAGGCTGCAGTGAATCTATATATGCAAATATCTCTTGAGATCCTATTTTCAATTCTTGTAGATATACACAAAAAGTGAAATTGCTGAATCATGTAGTAAATCTGTGTTTAATTTTTTGAGGATTCTCCATACTGCTTTCTATAGCAGTTACATCATTTTATATTTTCTCAACTGTAGTTCAAATTCTTTACTGGTTTATCAGTGCTTGTTCTCTTTTTTTTTTTTTTGACAGTAAGCATCCTAAAAGGTATGAGGTGATATCTGATTGCTGTTTTGATTTACATATCTGGTAATTAGTAACACTGAGCATCTTTTCATATGCTTGATGACCATTTATATCTCTTCTTTGAAGTAACAACTGTTCAAGTTCTTTGCCTATTTTTTAATTGGATTATTTGAGTTTCTGGGTTGTTATTGTTCAGTAATAGAGTTCTTTTAAAAAAAAATATGTTCTAGATATAAAACCCCTTATCAGATATATGGTTGCAAATATTATCTCCCATTCCATAGGTTACTTTTTCTGCCCTGTTGATTATTTCCTATAATATGTACAGTTTTTAGGGCTTCCTAGGTGGCACTAGTGGTAGAGAACTGGTCTGCCAATGCAGGAGAAATAAGTGATGTGGGTTCGATCCCTGGGTCAGGAAGATCTCCTGGAGGAGGGCATGGTACCCCTTCTGGTATTCTTGCCTGGAGAATCCCATGGACAGAGAAACCTGGCAGGTTACAGTTCATGGGGTCACAAAGAGATGGACACGACTAAAGCGACTTAGCATGCTCACACAGGTTTTAAGTTTGATGTAGTCCCATTTACCTTTTTACTTTTGTTGCCTGTGCTTTTAGCTTATGCAAGATATCATTGCCATCCAATGTCACACAGATTTTCCTCTATAATTTCTTCTAGGAGTTCATAGTTTGAGGTCTCATGTTTAGATCTTAAATTCATTTTGAGTTAATTTTTGTGTATAGTATAAGAGTCCAAAATAATTTCTTGGCATGTGTATATACAGTTTTCCCAGCACCATCTGTTAAAAAGACTGTCCATTTCCTATTGTGTGAACTTATCTCTCTCAGCAAAGATCATTTGCCAGTTTCTTTCCAGGCTCTCTTTTCTTTTCCATTCACATATATATCTGTTTTTTATGCCAGTGCCATACTGTTTTGTTTACTTAGGTGTGAAATATATTTTGAAATCAGGAAGTATGATGCAACCACTTTTTTATTCTTTCTTAAAATTCTTTTGGCTCTTTGGGGTTCTTTTGATTCCTGATGAATTTTAGATTTCTTTATTTCAATTTCTACAAACAGTATCATTGTGTTTTGCTAGGTATTGCATTGACTCTATAGATTCTTTTGGATAGTATGTGCATTTTAACGACACTTAAGTTTTCCAATCCATGAACACAAAATATTTTCCCACTTATTTGTGTCAGTGTTTCAGCCTTTTTTTGTAGTTTTCAGTGTACAAGTCTTTCATTTCCTTAGTTTATTCTTAAGTATTTTCTTATTTTTGGTGCTACTGTAAAAGAAATTATTTCTTAATTTCCTTATTAAATTGCTCATTGTTAGTGTGTGGAAATGCTACTATTTTTTGTATACATTGAGTTTTATTGTTTTTATTGCTCTTCTCATAATATCAACTCTGACTTCAGATATTTTATCTAATTTGTTTTTTTCCCCTCATAATTTCTGTTCTTTTGTTTATCACATTTTTCTTCTTTCATTTAAAAGCTTTTTATTTTGGCTTTTTATGATTTATTTTCAGGTGATCAATTTTACCTGTATTACACAGATTTTGATGTTATATTGTCATGCCTGCATGCTGAGTTGCTTCGGTTGTGTCTGACTCTGCAGCCCTATGGACTGTAGCCTGCCAGGCTCCTCTGTCCATAGGATTCTCCAGGCAAGAATGGGTTGCCATGCCCTCCTCCAGGGGATCTTCCTGAGCCAGAGACTGAACCCATGTCTCTTACATCTCTGTCTCTTGTATTGGCAGGCAGTTTCTTTACCACTAGCACCACCTGGGAAGTTCTGTCATCATTTAGTACAAAACACTTTCTAGTTGTTTTTGAAATGTTTTTCTTTGACCCATGGATTATTTTCATTATTTATGTTCCAAATATTTAAGCATATTCTAGGTATCTTTTGTTAATTTTCAGCTTATTCCTTCTTTGTCATAGAATATACTCTATGTGAACTCAAACAGTTGAAATTTTTTGAGACTTGCTTTATGACTCAGACTATGAAGATGATTCCTGATGCTCTTATACAAATTTCTATTTGTATATAATATCTGCATACTGTTTTTCCAAATTAATTAAAAATTTGTTGAGAACTTACCAAAAATTTTCAAAGTTGGATATACTTAAACTAGTATAAAATCCTTTATAAGTAAAGCATTTTTGTTGGCTTCTTTTGTATCCTTTTCAACTTAATCACCCCCTAAAAGCTTTGATAAATTCTTTCATCACAGGAAACCATAATTTTTGTTTTGTACATTATTATTTCATAAAATATTCCTCATTATTATAAAAGATTTATTAAGAGAACAAATATACAGTAACCTCTATCTCTTTATTTCCTCATGATAGTGATAGAAATTAAGATCTCTATTACAAATTCATATTCAGTGCTACAATTAGAAAAAAATATAGCATATTAATTAAAATGCTTTTTTACAAAGGGTCTTGATTGCAACATTTTATTCAGCTATTAAAAATCTATTGTATTTCACCATCTTGTTAACAGTGTCTGCCAAGAAGATAACTAAATGAATAAGATGTAAAAAAGAGTTTTGTGTGATTTCTCCATGAGTATTTCACCAAAATAACCTGCAAAAAAAGAATGAGGTATTGCTTTTAAATCCCTTAAGATAAAAATATAAAATAGCATCATTCCTGTAAAATTTAAGACTTAAAATCATATAAAAAATCAGTGAGTTATAAAAATGTACAATATGGTTGAACTCAATCTGGTTCATCATATATTCAGATGATCTGCAGGTTAGTTGTATTAACACTTACCTAATGTAATATTGCTAAAATTACATAATTATATCTTCATTTTGAAAATAGGAGAAATAATCTTAAATGTTGAAGTTGTTTTCCAAAAATTATACACTACCAAGTAGGAGGTAAGAAGAATAAGTATTTAAGTTAGTGGAAAACCTTTATTTTGTTTGCAGTCTTTGCTCTGCCTGAAGGATGAGGAGCTCTGATATCACATGAGTAAACTTCTTGTTACCAGTTAGTACCTAACATTCTGTTGGCATAGACTGAATATGTGGAATTACTTTAACAAATAATTGTTTTTTGGAGAATTTTTTAAAATTAATTTATTTTTTATTGAAGGATAATAGCTTTACAGAATTTTGATGTTTTCTGTCAAACCTCACATGAATTGGCCATAGGTATATATAAATCCGCTCCCTTTTGAATCTCCCTCCCATCTCCCTTCCCATCCCACCCCTCTAGGTTGATACAGAGCCCCTGTTTGAGTTTCCTGAACCATACAGCAAATTCCTGTTGGCTATCTATTTTACATATGGTAATGTAAGTTTCCATGATACTCTTTTCATACATCTCACCCTATCCTCCCCTCTCCCCATGTCCATAAGTCTTTTCTCTATGTCTGTTTCTCCATTGTTGCACTGTAAATAAGTTCTTCAGTACCATTTTTCTAGATTCCGTATATATATGTTAGAATATGGTATTTATCTTTCTCTTTCTGGCTCACTTCACTCTGTATAATGGGTTCTAGGTTCACCCACCTCATTAGATCTGACACAAATGTGTTCTTTTTATGGCTGAGTAATATTCCATTGTGTATATGTGCCACAACTTCTCTATCCATTCATCTGTCGATGGACATCTAGGTTGCTTCCATGTTCTAGCTATTGTAAATAGTGCTGCAATGAACAGTGGGATACACGTGTCTCTTCTAATTTTGGTTTCCTCAAAGTATATGCCTAGGAGTGGGATTGATGGGTCATATGGTGGTTTTATACTTCAGTATAAAATACTTCATTATTCTTGCCTTGAGAACCCCAAAAGAGTATGAAAAGGCAAAATGATAGGATACTGAAAGTGGAACTCCACAGGTGGGTAGGTGCCCAATATGCTACTGGAGATCAGTGGAGAAATAACTCCAGAAAGAATTAAGGGATGGAGCCAAAGCAAAAAGAATACCCAGTTGTGGATGTCACTAGTGATAGAAGCAAGGTCCAATGCTGTAAAGAGCAATATTGCATAGGAACCTGGAATGTCAAGTCCATGAACCAAGGCAAATTGGAAGTGGTTAAACAGGAGATGGCATGAGTGAATGTCAACATTCTAGGAATCAGTGAACTAAAATGGACCGGAATGGGTGAATTTAACTCAGATGACCATTATATCTACTACTGTGGGCAGGAATCTCTTAGAAGAAATGGAGTAGCCATCATGGTCAACAATAGAGTCCGAGATGCAGTTCTTGAATGCAATCTCAAAAACCATTCAGTATCATGATAATCCAAGCCTATGCTCCAACCAGTAACGCTGAAGAAGCTGAAGTTGAATGGTTCTATGAAGACCTACAAGACCTTTTAGAACTACCACCCAAAAAAGATGTCCTTTTCATTACAGGGGACTGGAATGCAAAAGTAGGAAGTCAAGAAACATCTGGAGTAACAGGCAAATTTGGCCTTGGAGTACGGAATGAAGCAGGGCAAAGGCTAATAGACTTTTGCCAAGAGAATGCACTAGTCATAGCAAATACCCTCTTCCAACAGCACAGGAGAAGACTCTACACATGGACATCACCAGATGGTCAACACCGAAATCAGATTGATTATAATCTTTGCAGCCAAAGATGGAGAAGCTCTATACATCAGCAAAAATAAGACTGGGAGCTGACTGTGGCTCAGATCATGAACTCCGTATTGCCAAATTCAGACTTAAATTGAAGAAAGTAGAGAAAACCACTAGACCATTGAGATATGACCTAAATCAAATCTCTTATGATTATACAGTGGAAGTGAGAAATAGATTTAAGAGACTAGATCTGATAGAGTGCCTGATGAACTATGAACAGAGGTTCATGACATTGTAGAGGAGACATGGATCAAGACCATCCCCAAGAAAAAGAAATGCAAAAAAGCAAACTAGCTTTCTGAGGAGGCCTTACAAATAGCTGTGAAAAGAAGAAAAGTGAAAAGCAAAGGAGAAAAGGAATGATATAAGCATCTGAATGCAGAGTTCCAAAGAATAGCAAGGAGAGATAAGAAAGCCTTCCTCAACGATCAATGCAAAGAAATAGAGGAAAGCAATAGAACGGGAAAGACTAGAGATCTCTTTAGGAAAATTAGAGATACCACGGGAACATTTCATGCAAAAATAGGCTTGATAAAGGACAGAAATGGTATGGACCTAACAGAAGCAGAAGATATTAAGAAGAGGTGGCAAGAATACACTGAAGAACTGTAGAAAAAAGATCTTCATGACCCAGATAATGACGATGGTGTGATCACTCACCTAGAGCCAGACATCCTGGAATGTGAAGTCAAGTGGGCCTTAAAAAGCATCACTATGAACAAAGCTAGTGGAGGTGATGGAATTCCAGTAGAGCTCTTTCAAATCCTGAAAGATGCTGTGAAAGTGTGAACTCAATATACCACCAAATTTGGAAAAGTCAGCAGTGGCCACAGAACTGGAAAAGGTCAGTTTTCATTCCAATCCCAAAGAAAGGCAATGCCAAAGAATGCTCAAACTACCGCACAATTGCACTCATCTCACACGCTGGTAAAGTAATGCTCAAAATTCTCCAAGCCAGGCTTCAGCAATACGTGATCTGTGAACTTCCTGATGTTCAAGCTGGTTTTAGAAAAGGCAGAGGAACCAGAGATCAAATTGCCAACATCTGGTGGATCATTGAAAAAGCAAGAGAGTACCAGAAAAACCATCTATTTCTGCTTTATTGACTATGCCAAAGCCTTTGTCTGGGTGGATCACAATAAACTGGAAAATTCTGAAAGAGATGGGAATACCAGACCACCTGACCTGCCTTTTGAGAAACCTATATGCAGGTCAGGAAGCAACAGTTAGAACTGGACATGGAACAACAGACTGGTTCCAAATAGGAAAAGGAGTATGTCAAGGCTGTATATTGTCAACCTGCTTATTTAACTTATATGTAGAAAACATCATGAGAAACGCTGGGCTGGAAGAAGCACAAGCTGGAATCAAGATTGCCAGGAGAAATATCAAAAACCTCAGATATGCAGATGACCCCACCCTTATGGCAGAAAGTGAAGAGGAACTAAAGAGCCTCTTGATGAAAGTGAAAGAGGAGAGTGAAGAAGTTGGCTTAAAGCTCAACATTCAGAAAACTAAGATCATGGAATCTGGTCCCAACACTTCATAGTAAATAGATGGGGAAACAGTGGAAACAGAGTCAGACTTTATTTTTTGGGCTCCAAGATCACTGTGGATGGTGATTGCAACCATGAAATTAAAAGACACTTACTCCTTGGAAGAAAAGTTATGACCAACCTAGATAGCATATTCAAAAGCAGAGACATTACTTTGCCAAGAATGTTCCATCTAGTCAAGGCTATGGTTTTTCCAGTAGTCATGTATGGATATGAGAGTTGGACTGTGAAGAAAGCTGAGTGCCAAAGAATTGATGCTTTTGAACTGTGGTGTTGGAGAAGACTCTTGAGAGTCCCTTGGACTGCAAGGAGATCCAACCAGTCCATTCTAAAGGAGATCAGTCCTGGGTGTTCATTGGAAGGAATGATGCTAAAGCTGAAACTCCAATACTTGGCAACCTCATGCGAAGAGTTGACTCATTGGAAAAAAAACCCTGAAGCTGAGAGAAATTGGGGGCAGGAGGAGAAGGGGATGACAGAGAAAGAGATGGCTGGATGGCATCACCAACTCGATGGACACCAGTTTGAGTAAACTCCAGGAGTTGGTGATGGACAGGGAGGCCTGGCGTGCTGCGATTCATGGAGTCCCAAAGAATCATATATGACTGAGCAACTGAACTTATCTGTACTGGTGGTGGTTTTATTTCTAGTTTTTTAAGGACTCTCCCTACTGTCTTCCATAGTGGCTGTATCTATTTACATTCCCACCAACAGTGCAAGAGTATTCCATTTTCTTCACATCTCCAATATGTATTGTTTGTAGACTTTTTGATGAGTGCTGTTTTGACTGGTGTGAGGTGATATCTCATTGTAATTTTGATTTGCATTTCTCTAATAATGAGTGATGTTGAGCATCTTTTCATGTGTTTGTACTTTAGGAAATAATTTTGAAGTGCTAGCTCCTCTGTAATTAGCAGTGTGCTCAGTGTTGGAAATACACACTAACTGAGACAGACAAAAGCCTGTCTGATATTCAGAGGTCTGGAGAAATAAGCCCCGATTTTGGTGCTTTCAAGGGTTGGTTTTATAATTAAAAAGATCATAACACATCTTCACATTACATTTTCTTTTCAAGAACATATTAGTAATTTTAAGTCATTATATAGAATGTGATAGTCTAACTTTATTCTGATATAAAATAATATATGCTTACTGAAGAAATGCAGGCAAAAGAAAATAAATATTAACAAATAATTCATCTAATCTTAACATTCCTGGGCTCACATTTTGTCCCCCAAATTAGCTTAATACTGAATGTGTATTTTGCTATCTGCTTTTTCCAGTTTCCATTATATTTTAAATAAATATAAAATTATTAAATGCTTCTTGTGGGAAAATTTAAAATATCAACAAGTATAAAGAAGAAAAGAAACATTCATTATAATGTTACCATCCGGGGTCAGAACTTTTAATATTTGATGATTTTTCTTTCAGTAAAATACATTTGTAATTATAGTATTTGAAATTTGCTGTATATAAAAATCTTTTTTTTTAATTTAAGCTTACATCATAATCATTTGGTCACTTATTTTCCTAATTGAGGCTGGTAAAATTTATAAAATTCTGGGAAAGTGATGTTTGCTTATATATCTTGATCTCTAGTTGTGATTTTTTTTGAGGGGTAACTTTGTTGAGCTGCAATATTTTAAAGCAAATGAATCTAAGAGTTTTCGGTGGGTAGAGTCCACACTGTCTTACAGATTTTCAGAATATTCTTAAGATCCCCAAAATCAGTGTCTTGTGAGATTTGTAGTCTTTTGTTCTGTAATTTTGGGTTGTAAAATCTTTTAGAACTGTTGTAATATTTTATACAAAATGCTTTTTCTTTAAGTTTTATTTATGTGTTTGTAGTCTGTTCGCATTATTTCCCAGAGCTATTAAAATTCTTTGCTAGGATGATTCTTTCACTGTCATTTGCAGGGCAAGGGCTTTAAAAAAGGATTCTTTTACAATGTAAACATTTGGCTGAGGGGCTGGACAGTGCAGGTGAAGAGAACAGAGGGAGCCTGAAGTCCACTGGGCTCTTTTGTAGTCAGGTAGACAAGCTGGGTAGACCATGAACTCTGCACAGATTCCTATTCTGGCTCTGTCTCCTACCAGATATGTGATCCTCACTCTCTCTGCATCAGTTTCCTTATTTGACATTCCAATTATGGTATTTTTCAGCTCTAGAATTTCTATTGGAATCCTCTTTGTATTTTCTATCTTTTTATTCACACTCTTTTTTTTTTTTTGTCTTTTTGAGACATTTTCGTTGCTTGTTCATGATATCCTCTGGCTCTTTGAGCATCCATCTTTGTGCATCTATGTCATTAGGAAATAATCTGAAGATTATTTTGAGGAAAAATATGATAACACATGTTAAGCACTTAGAATAATACTCGGTCTGCTCATAATGAATCCTCAACAAATATCAGCCTGTTGTTATGGAAGACCAGCCCTGACCCAGTCTTGGCTTTGGTGATATAAAAACTTTTGCCGTAATCTCTGATGAATATTCTTCCTAAATGTATATAAAATTCCTAACCAACAATTTGGCTACCATTGCTATGAGTTGAGGTGAATCTTCACAGGACACCTGGTTTTATATTTATCCTTCACTGATCCATATATGATGAATCAACAGTAAATAAAATCTATCACAGAAATGACTAAAAGACTGTTTTCATGTTGGTGAATCAAGATTAGCCTTATTATTAGGTTGGTGCAAAAGTAATTGTGGTTTTGCATTGTTGAACTTTGCTATTTGATATCGGAATCATTCTTAAATAAATATGGTTATGTTATACATCATTTTAATACACATTTCTTGCTTTATATTTTTAGCTAATGACATTACTTGCTGTTTATTTTATATTTATTTTAGACTATAGAACTGATGTTAGACAAAAAGCAAATTTGAGTGATTTTCTCATTTGAGTTCAAAACGGATTGTAAAGCAGCAGAGACAACTCACAACCTCAACAATGCATTTGGTCCAGGAACTGCTAACAAACATACAGTATAGTGGTGGTTCAAGCAGTTTTGCAAAGAAGACTAGAGCCCTGAAGATGAAGAGTGTAGTGGCCAGCCATTGGAAGTTGACAGCGATCAATTAAGAGCAATCATTGAAGTTGATCCTCTTATAACTACGCAAGAAGTTGCCGAAGAACTCAGTGTTGATTATTTTAAGGTCATCCGGCATTTGAAGCATATTGGAAAGATGAAAAAACTTGATAAATGGGTGTCTCATGAGCTGACAGAAAATAAAACAAATCATCGTTTTTAAGTGTCATCTTCTCTTATTCTGTGAAACAACAATGAACCGTTTCTTGATTGGAATGTGTGATGTTTAAAGAAAAGTGGATTTTATGACAACCAGCAATGACCAGATCAGTGGTTGGTCTGAGAAGCTCGAAAGCGCTTCCCAAAGTTAAACTTGCACCAGAAAAAGGTCATGGTCACTGTTTGGTGGTCTGTTGCCCGTCTGATCTACTATGGCTTTTTGAATTCTGATGAATCCATTAGACATCTGAGAAATATGCTCAGCAAATTCATGAGATGCACCAAAAACTTCAGTGCCTGCAGCCAGCATTGGTCAACAGAATGAGCCCAATTCTTTTCCACGACAATGCTTGACTGCATGCCACACAACCAATACTTCAAAAGTTGAACAAATTGGGCTATGAATGTTTGCCTCATCTACCATAAACACCTGACCTCTTGCCAACCAACTACCACTTCTTCAAGCATCTTGACGACTGTTTTGCAGGTAAAGTGCTTCCACAACCAGCAGGATGCAGAAGATGCTTTCTAAGAGTTCATCAAATCCCGAAGCATGGATTTTTATTCTATAGGAATAAACACACTTATTTCTCATTGGCAAAAATGTTTATTGTAAAGGTTCCTGTTTTGATTACTAAAGATGTGCTTGAACCTAGTTATAATGATTTAAAATTCACAGTCTGAAACCACAATTACGTTTGTACCAAACTAACACAGTGCTGTGGTAAAGACAGATTCTACTGGCGTCAAATGAAGGAGATGATCCAAAGACAGCCCAGAAAGTGTCAGAAGTCAATAGAGAAGAGAATCCTTATTCAGTAAGTACCCTAGGGTACTGGGTTACCAAGTGACAAAAGAACTGCTTAGAGTAATTTAAATTCTTACCTCAACCTTATACGTTTATTTAAATTTCATAAAGGTCAATGAGTTGTATTTCTAAGTCTCTGTGAAAATTAAAAAGAAAATTAAAGTGAATTTTAATCAAAACTTTCAAATGACTATTTTCTAACATCTGACGTGATAAAAAATTAAAAATCTATAATTGAAATAGCCTGCATTGAGAAACATCAAAAATTTAACATTGAAAGACAGTTGTCAAATGTGACAGATAATTAATGTTATGTGTAAAATGTCATAGAAATAAATAAATCATTTATTTATGATTAGTGAATTCTCAAAGAGAATGCGTTCTAAAAAGACAAAAAAAAAAAAAAAGAGATGGATCAGCTCTTTGACAGCAGAGTCTGTAGACAGTCTAGTTTAAGCTTCACCTAAACCATCTGAACTAGGAATACATATCCATCTAATTAATAAAGGTGCTGAAACTAAGGGAGATTCAGTAATTTGCCCAAATCCTCAGCTTAGTAATAATGGTGAAGCCATAGCTCTCCCTTTTATGCATGTGTCAAATTCAGTTTCCCTGAGAATCTCATTGCACAAAATGAAATAATAATGTAGTATTTTTGTTTAATAAAGAGTATAAGTTTGAAAATATTAAATCATACATAGGCATAATATCATTTATAAATTAAAAAGAGATGACAACATGGCAAATTCTTTAATATAATATTAGGTTAAAAATAAGATACAGAATTCCTCCTGCAATGTCATCTAACTTTAGAATAAATGTAAAAGATCATGTGCAGATGGTGGCTTTTGGTTGTTCTATTTCACCATTTTCTTCTATTATGCATTTTTTATAGTGAAACTATAAGAATCAATTTTAAAAAGGAAAATAAAAGCATGGTGTGAATATGCTAGTTAAAAAATCTGTTTGTATTAACTTCTTTCCATCTCTTCTTTACCAAAGCAACATGTCCCATTTTCCAACTTGAAATGTATCAAAGGCCACCTGGGCTATTTTTATATTCTCTGCCAGCTGGCACAATAGGAACATAGATTCATATTTACACAGGAGAATTGGGGGCAAGGGGTGACAGGCATTGCTTTTCCCCAGAGATAGGTTGTTCCTGCAGCTCCTCATGATTGTTAGCTGGGTGAAGTTTAACAATTCAGTCTTCTGATACATGCATAATTTGAATTTCATCAGTATTTGCCAGCCAGTGAGTATAAATGGTATAATATTAACAATAACATTCTCAATTTTACTGACTTAACAACTTTATGAAATGAAAACTTAACCATTCAATCCATAGTCTTCAAATGATTCTGAGCATCTCCAAGGTGTGCCCCAGGGACATGCATGTGACCCAGTTGAAGTACTCTTGGAAAATAAATGTGAATGCAATATTAACTTATAAATTAATACAAAGTATTTATAAAAGACTATATTAATTTTAATAAGAAAATAGAATAAATTAAATTAAAATAATTTGTAGATTTAAATTTAAAAAAGTACCTAGATGTTAGGAAAATAAAGATGGTGCTGTATACATAATATCTTAGAGGAATAATACTAAAATATTTAAAAGTGTTTGCTTTGAAATTAGATATTCTCTTCCATCCAATAACTATCTAAGGCTTAATGGATAATAGAGATACTGTAGTTAAATAATATAAGAACCAATGGGCTATGTCATACAAACTCTATTATAATAGAATTTGGAAGTATCTTTTCCATACAATTACTTGACTTGTAGAGATCTGTAACCCTAATTTTTGTGAATGACAGAATCAGAATTTTGAGTTCACTTTATCTTGGAATACCAAATTCCATTTTCCTGTGCCTAAGATTACCTAGGCCTATGTAATCATACCACTGTTACAAAGAAATCACATTACAAAAAGTTAAATCTCTTTTAAGGGGATACGATTAGATGCTGTATTAATTCACATTACCTATTTACTCTGGCAGAGTGTTCAGATGACTGTAGTTCTTTTCCCTATAAAGTGTTCTGAGCTTTAGATAGTCCTGCCTTTGTTGTTTTCAGTCGCCCAGTCATGTCCAACTCTTTGTGACCCCATGGGCTGAGCACACCAGGCCTCTCTGTTCTTCACCTCTCCTGAAGTTTGCCCAAGTTCATGTCAATTGCATTGGTGATATCATCCAGCCATCTTATCCTATGATTCTCTCTTCTCCTTCTGCCCTCAATCTTTTCCAGTGAGTCAGCTGTTCTCATCAGATGACCAAAATACTGGAGTTTCAGCTTCAGCATCAGACTTTTCAACAAGTATTCAGGGTTGATTTCCCTTAAGATTTACTGGTTTGATCTCCTTGCTGTCCAAGGAACTTTCAGGAGTCTTCTCCAGCACCATGGTTTGAAGGCATCAATTCTTCAGTTTCTGCCTTCTTTACGGTCCAGCTCTCACAACGGTACCTGGCCATAGCCTTGACTATGTGGACCTTTGTCAGCAGAGTAATGTCTCTGCTTTTCAACACACATTTTAGGTTTGTCATAGCTTTCCTGCCAAGAAGCAAATGTCTTCTGATTTCTTGGTTGCAGTCACCATCCACAGTGATTTTAGAGGCCAAGAAGAGAAAATCTGTCACTACTTCCACCTTTTCCCCCTCTATTTGCCATTAAGTAAATTAAAAGATGCTTACTCCTTGAAAGAAAAGTTATGACCAATCTAGATAGCATATTCAAAAGCAGAGACATTATTTTGCCATCAAAGGTCCGTCTAGTCAAGGCTATGGTTTTTCCTGTGGTCATGTATGGATGCGAGAGTTGGACTGTGAAGAAAGCTGAGCACCAAAGAATCGATGCTTTTGAACTGTGGTGTTGGAGAAGACTGTTGAGAGTCCCTTGGACTGCAAGGAGATCCAACCAGTCCATTCTAAAGGAGATCAGTCCTGGGTGTTCTTTGGAAGGAATGATGCTAAAGCTGAAACTCCAATACTTTGGCCACCTCATGCGAAGAGTTGACTCATTGGAAAAGACTCTGATGCTGGGAGGGATTGGGGGCAGGAGGAGAAGGGGATAACAGAGGATGTGATGGCTGGATGGCATCACCGACTCAATGGATGTGAGTTTGAGTGAACTCCGGGAGCTGTTGATGGACAGGGAGGCCTGGCGTGCTGTGATTCATGGGGTCGCAAAGAGTCGGACACGACTGAGCGACTGAACTGAACTGAACTGAATGGAGCTGGATGCCGTGATATTAGTTTTTTTTTTAATAGTTTTTTTTAATGGTTTTAAGTTTTTAGTTTTAACCCAGCTCTTTCACTCTCCTCCTTCACCCTCATCTAGAGGCTCTTTAGTTCCTCTTTGCTTTCTGCCACTAGAGTGGTATCATCCACACATCTGATGTTGTTAATGTTTCTCCCACCTATCTTGAGTCCAGGGTGTAATTCATCCAGCTCAGCATTTCTCACGATGTGCTCAGTGTATAAATTAAATAAGCAGGTTAACAGCAGACAGCCCTGTCATACTCCTTTCTCAATATTGAACCAATCAGTTGTTTCACCTGGTTCTAACTGTTGCTTCTTGACCTGCATACAGGATTTTCAGGAGACAGGTAAGGTGGTCTGGTATTCCCATATCAGTCCTGCCTTGAAAGAGTTGCAAATTCATTTTTTCAAAAAGTCTCCTCTTCTGGGCATGCTGGGACAAATGGGTAACATCTAGGGTCTTTCATTATACTTCTTAAACCCAAAGATAGAGCAGCAACCTTATTTTCCCTATAAGAAGAAATCACCTATAACACCAAAGCATCTTTTTCTGATTATTTACCTGGTTGCAATTTCAGTTTCCAATCTAGTGGAAACACATTGTGTCCCTTCCTGAAAATTGTCCCCTTGAATACTGAAATATCTAAACAATATGATCTAGGGTCATGGGGACCAGAGGCAAATATTTTGCTACTGAGTCATTAACTGCTGTTTCATTTGATTCTAGACTACAGAAGAAATAACATATATGGGATGCTGTATCAGTGCCAGGACCTGCTATTGCTTTATGTCTAGATCACACTAAAACTCTTTTCTGGCCATCTTTCTGTCTTTCCAGAAGCAGCCAATCCAAATTGGTATTAAGTTGCTTTCAAAATTTAAAGACTTTACTAGAATATGTTATTTCTCCCTTAGAGTACAAGGTCCAAAAAGTATTTCCTCATTTTGAAGTAAATATCCCGAGGATGTTGATTCTCAGTTTTAACTTGATCAATTAAGCAGATTTTTCTGTTTTCAGAGAATATATTTCCCACCATTGGCATGTATATGTCTTATTATGGCCTTCAGGGTGGTTTCTACTTCCTTCTCTTCAGATTTTGTAAGGATGATGCTATCAGTAGGCTGAATCAACATCATGCCTTGTGGCATGAAGATAAATTTAAGGTCCCTGAAGATTATAATACAGAAACTAAGTGTTGATGACACCTTGAAGTCAGATGTTACTGATGTATAGATGTTTCTACCAGTCAAAGTCAAGTGCTTCTCATGGTCTGTGTTTGTTGAAAAGGACAAAAATGCATCTGCCAAATTAACAGCTATGTTTATCAGTTACAAGGACTCTGTTAATATCCTGCCAAAAGCACAAAACCTGTAAATAACATTTGTACTTAAAGTTACCATGTGATTCAAATTATAATAACTCATTGCTAATTTCCTAAACCCATAGACTCCTTAGCATAGGCTAAAATGTTGAAATTAACAAAAATACACTGGAATGATAGCCCTGGGATATTTCAAGTCTTTAACGTGACTCTTTTCTGTGTATTTTCTCCAGAAATGCTGGTTAGCTTTTTGTGTTTATTCCTTTTTTCCATGTTTTGTTTTTGGATGTTATATTTTGCATCTTTTTATTTTGTATTTTTTTAAACTAATTATTGTAGTTATAGTTAATTTTACTACTTGTGTTTTAACTTTACTACTAGTTTTATAACTGGTAATCCACTACTTTTACTACATATTTACCTTTATCAGTAAGACTTTTACCTTCTTATGTTTTCTTGTTACTAATTACTGCCCTTTCTCTTTTAGCTTAAAGAAGTCCCTCTAACAATTCTCTTAAAACCAGTTTAATGGTGAACTCTTTTGGTTGTCTGGAAACCTCTTAATTTTGCCTTCAGTTTTGAATGACAGTCTTAACTGGGTAGAATATTTTTGATTGGAAGTTTTTTCCTTTCAGCTCGTTGAAGATATCGTGCCTTTCCCCTTTGACCTTCAAACTTTTTGCTTAAAAAATCACCTTTCAGTTTTATAGGGGTTCCCTTGTTTGTCAAAAGTTGTTTTTCTCTTGCTGCTTTTAAGATTCTCTTTTAATCTTTAGCTTTTGACATTTTAGTTAAAATGTGTTTATATGAATCTCTTTGGATTCGTCTTGTTTGAGAGTCTGTGTTCTTTGGATCTGGATATCTGCTTCCTTTTCCAGACTGGGGAAATTTTTAGCCATTATTTTTTTAAAAAATAAGACTTGTGCACCTTATTCTCTCTCTCTTTTTCTTTTGGGACCACTATAATGGGAACTCTGCTCTTACTGATGTTGGCTTGATGCTCCTTTAGGATATCTTCTGTTTTTAGCATTCTCTCTCTCTCTCTTTTTTTTTTTTTTTTTGCTGTTCTGTTTGGGTGAGTTCTTCTACCTTGTCTTCCAGGCCATTCATCTATTCTGCTGCTTCATCTTGTCTGCTGTTGAACACTTCTAGTGTATTTTTTAGTTCACTTATTGTATTCTTCAGTTCTGTGACATCTATATGGTACTTTTTCATGTTTTCCCTTTGTTGAAGATCACACTGTGGTTATGCATTCTTTTGAGTTCAGTGAGCATCTTATGACCACTACTTTGAATCCCTTATCAGTTAAATTTCTTACTTTCTTTTCATTAAGATTTTCTCCTTTTGTTGTTGCTGTTGTTCTTTGTTTGGCACACATTCTTCTGTTTTCTCATTTTACTTGATTCACTGGATTTTTGTGTATTAGGTGAAATACCTCCTCTAGTAGTCTTAAGTCATGGCCTTATGTAGTCAATGAATCTTACTGTTTAACCTTGCCATACCTCTTGTTTGTCTCTCAAACCTTTGTGATTGTCTAATCATCCTGGTGGATTCTTGATAGGTCCCCAAATGAGATTTTGTCAGGTGCTGTCAGTTTTCCAAAGGGAGGAGTCTCAGTCAGGCTGATTGGAAACCAGACCCACAGGCAGCAGCTTTATAATAATAAAAATATATATAGTTCTTTGGAGTCATCATAACCCTCAGGTCAGTCACTCAGGTGTGTCCAACTCTTTGCAACCCCATGAACCGCAGCATGCCAGGCCTCACTGTCCCTCACCAACTCCTGGAGTTTAACCCAAACTCATGTACATTGAGTCGGTGATGCCATCTGACCATTTCATCCTCTGTCGTCCCCTTCTCCTCCTGCCCTCAATCTTTCTCAGCATCAGGGTCTTTTCTAATGAGTCAACTCTTCGCATCAGATGGCCAAAATATTGGAGTTTCAGCTTCAACATTAGTCCTTCCAATGAACACCCAGGTCTGATCTCATTTAGGATGGACTGGTCAGATCTCCTTGCAGTCCAAGGGACTCTCAATAGTCTTCTTCAAACCACCAAACAAAGCATCAATTTTTCGGCAATCAGCTTTCTTTATAATACAACTCTCACATCCATATATGACTACTGGAAAAACCATAGCCTTGAAGGACGGACCTTTGTTGACAAAGTAATGTCTCTGCTTTTTAATATGCTGTCTAGGAAAATCCCATGGATGGAGGAGCCTGGTGGGCTGCAGTCCATGGGGTTGCTAGGAGTTGGACACGACTGAGCGACTTCACTTTCACTTTTCGCTTTCATGCATTGGAGAAGGAAATGGCAACCCACTTCAGTGTTCTTGCCTGGAGAATCCCAGGGACGGGGGAGCCTGGTGGGCTTCTGTCTATGGAGTCTCACAGAGTCGGACATGACTGAAACGACTTAGCAGCAGCAGCAGCAGGTTGGTCATAACTTTCCTTCCAAGGAGTATAAGTGTCTTTTAACTTCATGGCTGCAGTCACCATCTGCAGTGATTTTGGATCCCAGAAAAATAAAGTCTCTCACTGTTTCCACTGTTTCCCCATCTAATTTCCCATGTGGTGGGACTGGATGCCATGATCTTCATTTTCTGAATGTTGAGTTTTAAGCCAACTTTTTCACTCTCCTCTTTCATTTTCATCAAGAGGCTCTTTAGTTCTTCTTCACTTTCTGTCATAGGGTGGTGTCATCTGTATATCTGAGGTTATTGATATTTCTCCTGGCAATCTTGATTCCAGCTTGTGCTTCCTCCAGCTCACAGTTTCTCATGATGTACTCTGCATATAAGTTAAATAAGCAGGGTGGCGATATACAGCCTTGACGTACTCCTTTTCCTATTTGAGACCAGTCTGTTGTTTCCTGTCCAGTTCTAACTGTTGTTTCCTGACCTGCATACAGATTTCTCCAGAGGCACATCAGGTGGTCTGGTATTCCCATCTCTTTCAGAATTTTCCACAGTTCATTGTGATCCACAATGTCAAAGGCTTTGGCATAGTCAAGAAAGCAGAAATAGATGTTTTTCTGGAAATCTCTTGCTTTTTTGATGATCGACCAGATGTTGGCAATTTGATCTCTGGTTCCTCTGCCTTTACTAAAGCCAGCTTGAACATCAGGAAGTTCACGGTTCACGTATTGCTGAAGCCTGGCTTGGAGAATTTTGAGCATTACTTTGCTAGCGTGTGAGATGAGTGCAATTATGTGGTAGTTTGAACATTTTTTGACATTGCCTTTCTTTGGGATTGGAATGAAAACTGACCTTTTCCAGTCCTGTGGCCACTGCTGAGTTTTCCAAATTTGCTGGCATATTGAGTGGAGCACTTTCACAGCATCATCTTTCAGGATTTGAAATAGCTCAACTGGAATGCCATCACCTCCTCTAGCTTTGTTCATAGCGATGCTTTCTAAGGCCCACTTGACTTCACATTCCAGGATGTCTGGCTCTAGGTGAGTGATCATACCATCGTGATTATCTTGGTCATGAAGATCTTTTTTGTATAGTTTTTCTATATCTTCTTGCCACCTCTTCTTAATATCTTCTGCTTCTGTTAGGTCCCTACCATTTCTGTTCTCTATTGAACCCATATTTGCATGAAATGTTCCCTTGGTATCTCTAATTTTCTTGAAGAGATCTCTAGTCTTTCCCATTCTATTTGTTTTCCCATTCTATTCCTCTATTTGTTTGCATTGATTGCTGAAGAAGGCTTTCTTATCTCTCCTTTCTATTCTTTGGAACTCTGCATTCAAATGGGTATATCTTTCCTTTTCTTCTTTGCTTTTTCCTTTCCTTCTTTTCACAGCTATTTGTAAGGCCATTTTACTTTTTGGCATTTCTTTTCCATGGGAATGGTCTTGATCCTTGTTTCCTATAGAATGTCTTGAACCTCCGTCCATAGTTCATCAGGCACTTTGTATCAGATCTAGTCCCTTAAATCTATTTCTTACTTCCACTGTATAATCATAAAGGATTTGATTTAGGTCATACCTCAATGATCTAGTGGTTTTCCCCATTTTCTTCAATTTCAGTCCTAATTTGGAAATAAGGAGTTCATGATCTGAGCCACAGATCTCAGCTCCCGATCTTGCTTTTGCTGACTGTATAGAGCTTCTCCATCTTTGGCTGCAAAGAATATTGTCAGTCTGATTTCGGTGTTGACCATCTGGTGATGTCCATGTGTAGAGTCTTCTCTTGTGTTGTTGGAAGAGGGTGTTTGCTATGACCAGTGCATTTTCTTTGCAAAACTCTATTAGCCTTTGCCCTGCTTCATTCTGCATCCACGGCCAAATTTGCCTGTTACTCCACGTGTTTCTTGACTTCCTAACTTGCATTCCAGTCCCCTATAATGAAAAGGACATCTTTTTTGGGTGTTAGTTCTAGAAAGTCTTGTAGGTCTTCATAGAACCGTTCAACTGCAGCTTCTTCAGCATTACTTATTGGGGCATAGACTTGGAATACCATGATATTGAATGGTTTGCCTTGGAAAAGCACAGAGATCATTCTGTCATTTTTGAGACTGCATCCAAGTACTGCCTTTCAGACTCTTTTGTTGACCATGATGGCTACTCCATTTCTTCTAAGGGAATCCTGGCCACAGTAGGAATCATAACCCTGCTGACCTCCAAACCTATCAATATGCAGGTATCTCCTTGTTGATAATTGTAGAAGTCAGAACTCTCAGTGGGGTTTTCATTTCCTCTCTGAGAGGTGCAGTGAGGTCAAGGGGAATGTACAGATGGTGTCCACCCCACTGTGCCTCCACAGCCTCTCGATATGTGGCGAACCTGAAACCTGCCCTACATGCTGAAGCTTCAGGGAGTTTGTATCTCATATCATGCACTGTAACCCTTGGCACCTGCATTGGAGAGATAAGCCTGAAAGGTCTGTCTTTGTAAACCAGTTGGGCATATGTTTAGGAAATTAAAGAGGCTGTTAGGGAGTGAAAATTTTATTACTGGATTTTCCAGCCAAGTGACAACCTAGAGAGATTTTATTCATTTTCACAAGTAAAAGTTGTCTCACATATTTCTTAGCTCACTTTGAAGTATTCTCTCTGTTGCTAACCACTACATTATGCTCAAGGAAAGCTAAGTGGGTTCCCTCAGAAAACAGCAATGTTTAAGGCAGCCATGTAGTGGATCCTAAAATATGGCTTCCTTTATTACTATTTGATTGCTCTCCTAGCAGTTTTTGTTATTATTTGTTTAAATCTGTCTCCACATTGGACTCTAAGCTTCATGAGTTGGCTTCATTTGCACCGCAGTTGGTACAAAGTAACAATCAATAAATGCTTGTAGATGGAAAGAATTTCTTAATTCTTCACGCTTTAATTCATCAGAACCCTGGTATAACTGGAAAGAGAGAGATGAACATTAGGGTGCCTGATGGAAATATGAGGAGGTTATTACTTTTGCTATCAGGCCGGTATATAAAAGTTTACTAGGAAAGAGAAGCAAGCCTTAGTAATAGAACTTGAGTTCAAAGGCCTTAAGTAAGCAGAGTGTTCTGTCTTTAATAGAATGGTCTGTCTTGAATGGAAAGGTCTTTGTTTGACTTTGCTTAAATCCAACCTTGTGACACTGTTACCAAGATTAATGAGTTTTCAAAAAAGAGTTCCTGCTGGTTTCCACATTACCTATTTTGAACAACAACAACAACAACAAAAACCAAGAAGTAATCTTATGGAGTCTGATGGCTCATTTTTCTTCTCAGCACCCCTATATGATAAGCTTTATAATTCCCATTTTATAGGTGAGAAAAATAACTTCTTTTGCTAGCATGTTTTCCAAAATATAGATGCATATTTTGAAACTTGCTACTTTATAAAAAAAAGAATGTCACCCACTCAGCCATGTGACAACTTAATTGACACTATATCCCCATAAATTTATGTTTTATTGTTCCTCTTTTACCTGTGAATTAACCAGTTATGACAGAGTCCTAAATCAGTTTCACTAAATTATTTGACCTTTACTCTGGTGGTGAAGAAAATAGCAGTATATCTACTACTGCTGCCAAAGGAATCCTGGTACATCAGTGTTTTGTGATAGCTGTTTTGGAAAATTAAAATGCCAAGTCATTTGGAGATAATCATATGCTAAAACACAGCAGTCTTAATTTATTACTGTATAGGCAGCCAAAGTTTTTGATTACTGTTTGTTTTGATCCATTATGCTGCTTTTCTTTCCAAATAAAAAATCTATATTATAGATTAAGACTTAGCACTTCCAACTTTAGTTAATCTTGGTATCTGTAAATAATGTTAATATCGTATGTTATACTTATTGGGCCTTTTGCATATTTCATACTTGGCATAGTTTACTTGTCATTTGCATCCAGAATTTACTTTTTTTTCTTTTAAATATCTCTAATATTAATAGCTGAATACCAGTAGGCTGTATGTACTTTTTGAGACTTACATTTCATTGTTATCTTGGGATACTAGTTGATAGAATGGGTTTAATTATTTTACTGCCAGAGGTCAGATTATGATTTTGAGATCATTATATTAGAATCATTATACTGAAACACAATTATCTAATATAGAGATGTTCATATAAAGCCCTGGTCACATACTATGTATTTTATATTAAAAGCCAGATAATTTGTATTTAGAGGACCTACCCAACCAGGAAAAATCAAATTTAGGGTCTCATTGATAGGGAAAATGGCACAGTTGTTTTTCATTCATCATATGCTAGCCGTGTTTTATAAGAATTTGGCTATATTAAAAGTAATTTTGAAGTCAGGAAAGATAAAGTCCTGTTAAATAAAGTGCAACATGTGAAGTCCTAAGAATGCCAGGAGAAACCCATGTTGTTCCTGTGTAATCTTGTAGAGTGAACCTTAAACTCCCAAATTGTTAAGTCTAGAGAGAATGCTCTGCGGAGACAAACTTCTGTGGATTCCTGGACTCCTCTGGATACTTAATGAACTGTGTGAATATTTTATATAATCATCTTATAAACAAATTTGAACAGTGAGGGAAAAGTCAATAACTATTATAGTGACTCATTGGCTTTCAATTTTATATTAAAAACCTTTTAAATGCATATAAGTACTTTATAGTTTTAATCATAGCATGGATCTAGTTTAGCATGCTGGCCTTTTCAATCAACACATAATTAGCAGCAGAATACTATTTTGGTTTTAAAATGAACCTTATAATGATATTGTCAACTCTGTCTGCTCTCTCTTTCACTCAAGAAAAACAGCATATAACTTCTCAAATGGGTCTTTGTTTTGATTTTGTGCTGTATTATTCTTATTTTCTTCTGTATTATTTCTTTTGGAAGAAGAAATGAGAACCCAGAAGATCTTCACTGCATAAATCATGTACTACACAGTGTGGTAAGTGTGGGAGAACAGAGAAAAGAGCTGACCCTGACATTTATAGTCTAATGATAAAAAGATATATAAACCATACTACAAAGAAGGAAGCAACATGCTAAATAGAAGTCACATTAGATGATATAAGCATGCAGAGGAAGGAACCACTAAGATCAGAAAAAAATGAAGGAGGAAGAAGAGAAGGCTTCAGGAAAGAGGTGGGATGTGAGCTGAATCTGGAAAGAAAAGTTCCAAAAGCAGATAGGAGAATGCAGGGGTATCCAGGTTGGGAGAAGAAAATATCATTTTTCATCTTCTTCAATTACTTTTATTATTTTATTATTATTTCTGAAACAAAATCAAAAGTCTTAATTAATAAGATTCTATGGGTTTATGGCATTGTCTTAGGTAACAAGCATATCTCTGAGTTGGAGTATATTTTAATATTCTAAGCAGAAAGAAATTAGGATTTTGATGTACATAATACACAAAAAACATGAAAATTCATTATTACTCTGTAATTAATACTATTTATTTCCCATAATTCAAAATCATCAAATAAATTAGAATGCCATAAAAGTAATTAAGTATGAAAAATTTGCTTTTTATTGACACAGTACAACCTAAATGGAAAATTTTTCTTAATATTCTGTCTAGCAGTAGTATTTATTGCTTTCAAAACATATTAATTATGCATTTAATCTGCATTTTACTTTGTACTTTAGAAAATTCCTAAGTATTATTTTCCTTCTAATGTGATTTCCATGTTTATTGTTTAGAAATAATTGCATAATGCATATTTCTGGTCTATATATATGTATGTTAGACTCATAGATGCAAAATTTAAAGTTTCATATTTCTTTATGACATTATAATGAAACTCATTAATAACTACCCTGGGAACAAATTATTAGAAGAAATTATGTCTTGAGCAAATAAATATAGTATAAAAAGGAGAGAGAACTATTTGTTCACACCAGTAAAGAATTTCAATAATGTTAAAATATAACAAATTATAAAAGTTTATATTTGAATAGTTCATATGCAATGTATGTTAAACATTGAAAGAAAGTACATTGAAAATTCTTAGCTAATTTACAACACTTTACCTGAAACTTTAAACATATGCATATGCACCTATAAATTTAAGACTGCTGAGACTTGCAACCTATCTTTATTTGATCATCTGTGTTCACTTTCTTTCTTTGGCCTGAAAACAGTCCCTCTCAAATTGATCAAATTTATATTATGTTTAACTTTGATAGTAAATAATTTGTAAAGCTTTCTAATTCTACTTTTTGTCAGTTATTTGATGCCATAGAATGTATTGTCATTTGTAATTAACCAAATGTGCAAAAATTTATCACTCATATTTATAGAATCTCAAAGTACAAATGTTTAATAGCTATATAATTTCTCTCTTCCAATTATATATACATGTATTTACAATGATCACATTAGATATAAACTGTCACCTATTTTAAAACAACTTTTTGAAAATAAACATCACCAATATATGAATATTATCAATTGCAGAAACATTAATATGTATATGAAGTATATAAGTATATACATTAATACCTACACAGGCATTTTTTTGCCTGAATTCTATAGCCATTTATTTATACATTTATTTAACAGAAATGTTGTGTCGCTACTGTAGGTGTGGAAGAGACTAGGTGTCAGGAATAGAAAAATAAATGAGATGTAGTCTATGCCTGAGAATTTGCAGTCTCCCACCTGAGGCAGACGTATACACAAATAATTACAGTAAAAATCTGGTGTTATAGTGGAGTTTTGACTAAAATACTAAACATACAAAGAAGAAACATTCAAAATGTGCACTATTAAAGCAATACTATTGCAAGAATGGTTTGTGGGAGGAAACAAATGTTACTCCTCTGGTGTGATGTTAACAGTCCAAATGCTGAGTCCACTGAATCCAGTGAAGGGCAGAAAATGGCATGTTTTCACTGTTGCTTGGCCATTGCCAGAGAAGGTTGTAGGGTCTTAATGTTGAGAATCCCCAGGCCAGTCCTACCTGCCACACAGACACCATGCCCAGTTTATCCTAAAATGCATGATGGACCCCTTGCTCCTAAACCAAGCCAGGTGAGCCTGCGTGTCCATCATGTGGGGATCAGGAATTTCCTTTGGAGATGGAGGTCTGAGCAGAGGGTGTTTGTCCTTTCTGTCACTCCACTCTCCACCTGTTGTTCATCCTTGTGCCATTCCCTGGAAGGTAGAACTTGGTATTTGGAGAAATTTCACCTCCAGGGAAGTCATTCAGGAACAAATCTCAAGAATTCAGGAGGCACATTTTCTTTATTTCAGGTTTATGGAACTTAACACATTCATTTTCAAACCACTTTGGAGAACAGGGACAGATGTATATCTTTCTTACTGTAATTACCTCTCTAACCATCCCCTCTCTCTGATCCTAGAATCTTTTTTCTCAACAAACTTATTCTAGGATCTAAGATCCCTCACTTCATACATCTTTGTAAATTATGTTTCAGGTAACATTAGAGGAGAGTACCACGCTAGGTGCTTGTTAATAAATGGTTTCACAGTGCTGTTCCATGCCCCGTGTATGCGTTCCTATTTGTCTTAATGTCAATTTTAATATTCCCTGTTGAGAATGAAATTCTGTAAAATACAAGGTTCCTGGTTTAATTTTTATAACCTAATTGCTGAATTGGAAGGCACTTAGCATTTGTAATGTGCCAATTTTAAAAACAACTAGAACAGGTTTTTGTGTCACATCAATTACTCAGTAAAAATGTATATACTTACAGGACTTAACCTTTTGTGCCTAACCCACTGCTGCTTTGAAAGATAACCCAAGAAGTGGGAGGAGGCACACAGTGTTGGGCAAGGTAATTTTGGGAAAATGAGCACATTCAGTGCCTAATGGACAGCAGGAATCACACTCACTACCAAGCGGGTAGTGGAAGTTGCTAAGCAGATAAGGGCAGTATTTCTCAGCATAGCCTTGAGCCAGTAATAACAGAGAGAGAAGACGTCCCTTATAAGGGCCCTGATCTCATTCTGAGAGCCCTGCTGTCATGACCCAGTCACCTCCCAACGGCCTCTACACATACCTCATGCATCTCACTGGAAATTATGGTTTCACCATGTGGATTTGGGAGCAGAAAACTTCAGTTCATACCAGTATCCACAAAATAAGAAGAATGTTGTAACTGCAATGATGAGGTTTAGAACATGTGTGGATACTGAGAAATGAGTAACTCCTTTTTCTGTGTAAGGGATATAAAAAAAATAGTTGTATAAAGCATGTTGCTATTGCACTACATTTTGAAAATTGAGGAGGGTTTGGAGAGAGAAAATGTTCAGTTCAGTTCAGTCGCCCAGTTATATCCAAATCTTTGCGACCCCATGGACTGCAGCACACCAGGCCTCCCTGTCCATCACCAACTCCTGGAGCTTGCTCAAACTCATGTCCATCAAGTTGGTGATGCCGTCCATCCATCTCATCTTCTGTCATCCCTTTTTCCTCCTGCCTTCAATCTTTCCCAGCATCGGGGTCATTTCCAAAGGGTCAGTTCTTCACCTCAGGTGGCCAAAGTACTAGAGCTTCATTTTCAGCATCAGTCCTTCCAATGAATATTCAGGACTGATTTCCTTTAAGATGGACTGGTTGGATTTCCTTGGAGTCCAAGGGACCCTCAAGAGTCTTCTCCAACACCAGTTCAAAAGCATCAATTCTTCGGCCCTCAAGCTTTCTTTATAGTCCAACTCTGAATCCATACTTGACTACTGGAAAAACCATAGCTTTCACCAGACAGACCTTTGTCAGCATAAAATAAGAAATGACGAACTAGAGACTGGTTGCATGAGCTGATCAGAGGGGAAAAGATAGGAAAATGACTCAAAGTAGAAATTGTAAGCAATGAACAGGATTCAAAAACTTCCTTTGCTAAGGTCAGGTCTAATGCTTGTAGAGTCGCAATTCAGTTCAGTTGCTCAGCTGTGTCCAACTCTTTGCGACCCTATGAATTGCAGCACGCCAGGCCTCCCTGTCCATCACCAACTCCTGGAGTCTACTTAAACTCATGTCCATCGAGTCGGTGATGCCATCCAGCCATCACATCCTCTGTCGTCCCCTTCTCCTCCTGCCCCGAATCCCTCCCAGCATCAGGGTCTTTCCCAATGAGTCAACTCTTCACATGAGGTGGCCAAAGTAATGGAGTTTCAGCTTTAGCATTAGTCCTTCCAGTGAACACCCAGGAATGATCTCCATTAGGATGGACTGGCTGGACCTCCTTGCAGTCCAAGGGACTTCAAGAGTCTTCTCCAGCACCACAGTTCAAAAGCATCAATTCTTTGGCACTCAGCTTTCTTCATAGTCCAACTCTCACATCCATACATGACCACAGGAAAAACCATAGCCTCGACTAGACAGACCTTTGTTGGCAAAGTAATGTCTCTGCTTTTCAATATGCTACTTTTCAACTCTCATCATAGTCCAACTCTCACATCCATACATTACTGCTGGAAAAACCATAGCCTTGACTAGACAGACCTTTGTTGGCAAAGTAATGTCTCTGCTTTTCAATATGCTACTTTCTTCCAAGGAGTAAGCATATTTTAATTTTGTGGCTGCAATCACCATCTGCAGTGATTTTGGAGCCCCCCCAAAATAAACTCTGACACTGTTTCCACTGTTTCCCCATCTATTTGCCATGAAGTGATGGGACCAGATGCCATGATCTTTGTTTTCTGAATGTTGAGCTTTAAGCCAACTTTCTCACTCTCCTCCTTCACTTTCATCAAGAGGCTTTTTAGGTCCTCATCACTTTCTGCCTTAAGGGTGGCGTCATCTGCATGTCTGAGGTTATTGATATGGCAATCTTGATTCCAGCATGTGCTTCCTTGAACCCAGTGTTTCTCATGATGTCCTCTGTATAAAAGTTAAATAAGCAGCCTTGACAATATACAGCCTTGACGTACTCCTTTTCCTATTTGGAACCAGTCTGCTGTTCCGTGTCCAGTTCTAACTGTTGCTTCCTGATCTGCATATAGGTTTCTCAAGAGGCAGGTCAGGTGGTCTGGTATTCCCATTTCTTTCAGAATTTCCCACAGTTTATTGTGATCCACACAGTCAAAGGCTTTGGCATAGTCAATAAAGCAGAAATAGATGTTTTTCTGGAAATCTCCTGCTTTTTTGATGATCCAGCGGATGTTGGCAATTTGATCTCTGGTTCCTCTGCCTTTTCTAAAACCAGCTTGAACAACTGGAAGTTCACGGGTCACGAGCTGCTGAAGCCTGGCTTGGAGAATTTTAAGCATTACTTTACTAGCGTGTGAGATGAGTGCAATTGTGCGAGGATTGCAATGAAACGTGACCTTTTCCAGTCCTGTGGCTACTGCTGAATTTCCCAAATTTGCTGGCATATTGAGTGCAGCACTTTCACAGCATCATCTTTCAAGATTTGAAAGAGGTCAATGGGAATTCCATCACCTCCACTAGCTTTGTTATAGTGATACTTTCTAAGGCCTACTAGACTTCACATTCCAGGATGTCTGGCTCTAGGTAAGTGATCACACCATCATGATTATTCAAAAGCAGAGACATTACTTTGCCGACTAGACTTCACATTCTAGGATGTCTGGCTCTAGGTAAGTGATCACACCATCATGATTATTCAAAAGCAGAGACATCACTTTGCCAACTAAGGTCTGTCGGCAAAGGCTATGGTTTTTTCCAGTAGTCATGTATGGATGTGAGAGTTGGACTGTAAAGAAGGCTGAGCGCTGAAGAATTGATGCTTTTGAACTGTGGTGTTGGAGAAGACTCTTGACAGTCACTTGGACTGCAAGGAGATCCAACCAGTCCATTGTGAAGGAGATCAGCCCTGGAATTTCTTTGGAAGGAATGATGCTAAAGCTGAAACTCCAGTATTTTGGCCACCTCATGTGAAGAGTTAACTCATTGGAAAAGACTTTGATGCTGGGAGGGATTGAGGGCAGGAGGAGAAGGGGACGACTGAGGATGAGATGGCTGGATGTCATCACGGACTCGATGGACGTGAGTCTGAGTGAACTCTGGGAGATGGTGATGAATAGGGAGGCCTGGTGTGCTGCGATTCATGCGGTCGCAAAGAGTCGGACACAACTAAGCGACTGAACTGAACTCACTGGACTGTAGCTTTTTTTTTTTACAGTTCTGTGTATTCTTGCCACCTCTTCTTAATATTTTCTGCGCTTGTTAGGTCCATACCATTTCTGTCCTTTATTGAGCCCATCTTTGCATGAAATGTTCCCTTGGTATCTCTAATTTTCTTGAAGAGATCTCTAGTCTTTCCCATTCTATTGTTTTCCTCTATTTTGATTGCTGAGGAAGGCTTTCTTATCTCCCCTTGCTATCTTTGGAACTCTTCATTCAAATGGGGATATCTTTCCTTTTCTTCTTTGCTTTTCACTTCTCTTCTTTTCACAGCTATTTGTAAGGCCTCCTCAGACAGCCAGTTTGCTTTTTTGCATTTCTTTTTCTTGGGGATGGTCTTGATCGCTCCTGTACAATGTCATGAACCTCCGTTCATAGTTCATTAGGTACTCTATCTATCAGATCTAGTCTCTTAAATCTATTTCTCACTTCCACTGTATAATCATAAGGGATTTGATTTAGGTCATACCTCAATGGTCCAGTGGTTTTCCCTACTTTCTTCAATTTAAGTCTGAATTTGGCAATACGGAGTTCATGATCTGAGCCACAGTCAGCTCCCAGTCTTGTTTTTGCTGATGTATAGAGCTTCTCCATCTTTGGCTGCATAGAATATAATCAATCTGATTTCGATGTTGACCATCTGGTGATGTCCATGTTTAGAGCCTTCTCTTGTGCTCTTGGAAGAGGGTGTTTGGTATGACCAGAGCATTCTCTTGGCAAAACTCTATTAGCCTTTGCCCTGCTTCATTCCGTACTCCAAGGCCAAATTTGCATGTTACTCCAGGTGTTTCTTGACTTCCTACTTTTCCATTCCAGTCCCCTATAATGAAAAGGACATCTTTTTTGGCTGTTAGTTCTAAAAGGTCTTGTAGGTCTTCATAGAACCATTCAACTTCAGCTTCTTCAGCGTTACTGGTTGGAGCATAGGCTTGGATTATCGTGATACTGAATGGTTTTTGAGATTGCATTCAAGAACTGCATTTCAGACTCTTTTTGTTGACCATGATGGCTACTCCATTTCTTCTGAGGGATTCCTGCCTACAGTAGTAGATATAATGGTCATCTGAGTTAAATTTACCCATTCCAGTCCATTTTAGTTCACTGATTCCTAGAATATCAACGTTCACTCTTGCCATCTCCTGTGTAACCACTTCCAATTTGCCTTGATTCCTGGACTTGACATTCCAGGTTCCTTTGCAATATTGCTCTTTACAGCAGTGGACCTTGCTTCTTATACCAGTCACATCTGCAACTGGGTATTGTTTTTGCTTTGGCTCCATCCCTTCATTCTTTCTGGAATTATTTCTCCACTGATCTCCAGTAGCATATGGGGTACCTACCGACCTGGGGAGTTCCTTTTTCAGTATCTTAACATTTTGCCTTTTCATACTCTTCATGGGGTTCTCAAGAGAAGAATACTGAAGTGGTTTGCCATTCCCTTTTCCAGTGGACCACATTCTTTCAGACCTCTTCACCATGTCTAAAGTGGAATTAAATGTGCATGTTGGTCATTTAAAGCTTAACTATTAAACATAATAAAGATATGGTGGTAAGAGGCTGGCAGGGCATTTCAGCTTTTGTGATTCACAAAGCCAATACTCTTTACAACAAGTACACTCAAGGGAATGGAGACTACCTTTGAAAGGCATAAGCTCCCAGAGTTCTTGTATTATTTGTCTGAATCATTCTTTATAGATCAGAATATCCAGTCACCTAATATGGGAAGGGGCATTTACTTATCTTTTTCTATTCTGTCCCTTCCAGATCATCAGTTTTGATCAAGTGATTAGGAAAATAAAGTTAGAAAACAGAATTTCTTATCTTTCAAAAATCTAATTTATCCAGTTATGAGAAGTCACACTAATCCTAAAAAATATTTAGCCTTTCTCTGCATATTTGCGATAAAATTAACCAGCGTTATTAATAGAATACAAAAACAATAAGATTACTCTAAAATTGTTGACATTAGCTAAACTCACGTTTTAACCAAACGAGCTAAGACTTAAAAAAAAAAGTAATTGGCTTTAAATAACATGTTCTCCAAAACAAGTGGATAAAACTGCTGAAGCTTTAGTCTCTTTAGTACTGAAAGAGATTTTGGTCTGTGATACCATCACTCAGGACTGTGCATCTTGTGTTTGGTTTGTCTTCCTGTGAGAACTGAGGTATCTTGCTATGTAACAAATTACCCCCAAGTTTGGCAGCTTAAAAAACCCAAATATTTATTACTTCATAATATGTGGGTTAGAAATCTGCAAGTGGCTTAGTTGTGTTTGCCTCTGGTTCAGAGTCTGGCACAGACTGAAATTAAGTTGATGGCCTGGGCTAAAGCCATCTCAAAACCCAACTGGTAGAGGATTGCTTTAAACGTGATTCACCTGGTTCCTGGCAGGTCTCAGGAGATCTGAGATTCTACAAGAATATCCATGGTACCTTTATTCATAATAGCAAAAATTTGGTAATAAGTCAAGTTTATCAACAGAAGAATGAGCAAAAAAAAAAAATTTGTAGATTCATACAATGGAATATTATTGATAAGACATAAAATAAAATGTTGAATCATAGAACAGTCCATCTCAAAATAATAAAGCCAAACATAAAGAGTACATACTATATAATTTCCTTTATACACAATTCTAAACAATGCAAATTAATCTGTAGTGACAGAAAACTGATAAGTAATAGGTGTGATATAGAGGGACTTCAGGGAAAGGGAAAAAAACTTTTGAATATGAAGAAAATATTCTATAACTTGATTGAGGCATTGATTTCATGGATAAACCAACTGTTAAAATTCATTGAACTATCAGTTAAAATAATTTACTGGTGTATAAATTATACATCAATAGAAATTATGAAAATATTTTAGCATAAGTGAACTCAATAAATGCACTGAAAGCAAATTAAATGTTCTGATGTTTTTATAATGTTTATTTATTTATTTGGCTGCATCAGGTCTTAGTTGTGGCATGCAGGATGGTTGCAGCACACACCCTCTCTAGTTGTGGTGTGTGGACTTAGTAGTTCTGGGGCATGAGCTTAGTGGCTCTACAGCATGTGGGATCTTAGATCCCCAACCAGGGATTGAACCTACATTCTCTGAATTGCAAGGTGGTTTCTTAACCATTGAACTGCCAGGGAAGTCCCTCAATGTTCTAATTTGATGACAAGCAAATCCCATTGTTTTGATGCTATTTATCAACAAAGAAAAATAATCTCAGAGACAAAGATATTATAAACATTTTAAGTATCAAAAACTATAGAATACAGGAAAAAAAAATCTTAATATGTTTCATGGTTATCTCCTACACCATAACACTATGACCTGTATTTTAAAATTGCAGGGATTTTGTTGTGTGATAGGTTAGAATTTAAATTTCAAACATTTGTCATATTCCTAATTTTTTTCTATTATCAGCTCAGTTCAGTTAAGTCGCTCAGTCGTGTCCTACTCTTTTCGACTCCATGGACCACAGCACAGCAGGCCTCCCTATCCATCACAAACTCCCCGAGTTGACTCAAACTCATGTCCATTGAATCGGTGATGCCATCCAACCATCTCATCCTCTGTCATCCCCTTCTCCTCCTGCCCTCAATCTTTCCCAGCATCAGGGTTTTTCAATTATATGATTTCATATAAATGCATTTTCTTACATATGTGTTTGATTTGATTATGAGTAAACTAACTTGAAAAATTACATCATTAGTAAATGATTGAACATCTGAGAGCAAAGTTATTCTTTATTCAGTACATTTTTTGAAAAGCATCATTACAACTTATCTAAAAGACATTCCTGGAGATAATTCTGATTATTATGCTCATAAGTAATGATTCTTTCATTTAAAGTGAAATACTATTAAAGTTTTAAGTGATATATTAAAGCAGTATGTCTTCTACTGTGTTTCTATAATTCTTAATAAATGCTACAGTATTAAAATGCAGTTATATTCTAGTGTATGTAAGCATTATATGTAATGTTTCTATAACAATATTTGCTTATAATATTATAGCTGTATGGGTTTATCTATAATACTTTCTACAATAAGAATATAGTTATGTAATAGCATTTTTATAATTTATTCACATGACAGATTTTCATCATATGGTAATATTACTATTGTTCTTTTCAGCATTTTTCTTGAATGGGAACAAGCAGGTTGTTAAAAACATGATGTTTAGGGACTAGGATCCAGGGTATAATCTTTCTTTTTTCCTGAATAATTAGTTTCTCTTTCTATCATTTCTTTTAATTACATACATATGTATGTATTTATGCATTTTTAAAGGGTGATGGTTTGTGTTAAGGGATATTACTCATAAATAGAAGAGAGAATGGTGTGAAAAACCTGAAAGCTCTTCATGTAGATTCATTTTGCATTTCATAATTAAATATGTGAAAACTAGCGTTGTACTATTCCAGCATCCAGTTTGTGTACCGATGCCAAGATTTGAATGCTTGGGTCCATGCTACTATTGTGCTTGGAATCTTTCACCTCTTACCAGTTAAACTTAAAAGGAGTGGCACGAGTTAGGGTAGGTCTGCAGGTAAGTGTGAGTTTGATGAGGCAGTGGAAAAAACTAATTTTTAACGGTGGAAGAACAGATGTGAATAGTAATGAGAAATGGCCACTAAAGACACATAGATGGATGCTGGAGAGCAAGAAGGGATCCTGAGTGGTGAGTGATTCTCTGAGAAGTCACGGGCAAATGGGACAGGGGATCTGTGGAATGCAGATTGATTCATGAGAGGTTAAGGACTCAACCATCTGGTAAAAGTCCTCATTTAATATTAGGTAAAAATGAAGTCATCAACCCACTTAGTAGTTTGGAGTTTGGAGAGGACCTTTCATCTCTCAGAAGGTAGGAGTGTGAATTTATTAAAACATTTAAGAGATGCCTGAAGACTCAGAGGTATTCTCTGAGACTTCAGTGGGACCATGGATGATGTCAGTTCAGTTCAGTTCGGTTGCTCAGTCATGTCCGATTCTTTGCAACCTTAAGGATTGCAGTACACTAGGCCTCCGTATCCATCACCAACTCTTGGAGTTTACTCAAACTCATGTCCATTGAGTTGGTGATGCCATCCAACCATCTCATCCTCTGTCTCCCCTTCTCCTCCCATCTTCAGTCTTTCCCACCATCAGGGTCTTTTGCAGTGAGTCAGTTCTTCGAATCAGGTAGCCAAAGTATTGCAGTTTCAGCTTTAGCATCAGTCCTTCCAATGAATGTGCAGGACTAATTTTCCTTAGGATGGACTGGTTGGATCTCCTTGCAGTCCAAGGGACTCTCAAGAGCATTCCCCAACACCACAGTTCAAAAGCATCAATTCTTCGGTGCTCAGCTTTCTTTATAGTCCAACTCTTACATCCATACCTGACTACTGGAAAAACCGTAGCTTTGACTAGATGAGCCTTTGTTGGCAAAATAATGTCTATGCTTTTTATTTATTTATTTATTTATTATTATTATTATTATTTGTTTTTGAATGTTGAATTTTTTTTTAATTTTTATTTTTACTTTATTTTACTTTACAATACTGTGTTGGTTTCGCCATACATTGACATGAATCCACCACGGGTGTACATGCGATCCCAAACATGAACCCCCCTCCCACCTCCTCCCCACAACATCCCTCTGGGTCATCCCCATGCACCAGCCCCAAGAATGCTGTATCCTGCATCAGACATAAATTGGTGATTCGATTCTTACATGATAGTATATATGTTTCAATGCCATTCTCCCAAATCATCCCACCCTCTCCCTCTCCCTCTGAGTCCAAAAGTCCGTTATACACAGCTGTGTCTTTTTTCCTGCCTTGCATACAGGGGTCATCATTGCCATCTTTCTAAATTCCATATATATGTGTTAGTATACTGTATTGATGTTTTTCTTTCTGGCTTACTTCACTCTGTATAATCGGCTCCAGTTTCATCCATCTCAACAGAACTGATTCAAATGTATCCTTTTTAATGGCTGAGTAATACTCCATTGTGTATATGTACCACAGCTTTCTTATCCATTCATCTGCTGATGGACATCTAGGTTGTTTCCATGTCCTGGCTATTATAAACAGTGCTGCGATGAACATTGGGGTACATGTGTCTCTTTCAATTCTGGTTTCCTTGGTGTGTATGCCCAGCAGTGGGATTGCTGGGTCATAAGGCAGTTCTATTTGCAGTTTTTTAAGGAATCTCCACGCTGTTTTCCATAGTGGTTGCACTAGTTTGCATTCCCACCAACAGTGTAGGAGGGTTCCCTTTTCTCCACACCCTCTCCAGCATTTATTGCTTGCAGATTTTTGGATCGCAGCCATTCTGACTGGTGTGAAGTGGTACCTCACTGTGGTTTTGATATGCATTTCTGTAATAATGAGTGATGTTGAGTATCTTTTCATGTGTTTGTTAGCCATCCGTATGTCTTCTCTGGAGAAATGTCTATTTAGTTCTTTGGCCCATTTTTGATTGGGTCATTTATTTTTCTAGAATTGAGCTGCATAAGTTGCTTGTATATTTTTGAGATTAGTTGTTTGTCAGTTGTTTCATTTGCTATTATTTTCTCCCATTCAGAAGGCTGTCTTTTCACCTTGCGTATATTTTCCTTTGTTGTGCAGAAGCTTTTAATTTTAATTAGATCCCATTTGTTTATTTTTGCTTTCATTTCCAGAATTCTGGGAGGTGGATCATAGAGGATCCTGCTGTGATGTATGTCGGAGAGTGTTTTGCCTATGTTCTCCTCTAGGAGTTTTATAGTTTCTGGTCTTACATTTAGATCTGTAATCCATTTTGAGTTTATTTTCATGTGCAGTGTTAGAAAGTGATCTAATTTCATTCTTTTACAAGTGGTTGACCAGTTTTCCCAGCACCACTTGTTAAAGAGATTGTCTTTACTCCATTGTATATTCTTGCCTCCTTTGTCAAAGATCAGGTGTCCATACGTGTGTGGATTTATCTCTGGACTTTCTATTTTGTTCTATTGATCTATATTTCTGTCTTCGTGCCAGTACCATACTGTCTTGATGACTGTGGCTTTGTATTAGAGCCTGAAGTCAGGCAAGTTGATTCCTCCAGTTCCATTTTTCTTTCTCAAGATTGCTTTGGCAATTCGAGGTTTTTTGTATTTCCATACAAATCTTGAAATTATTTGTTCTAGTTCTGTGAAAAAGATCGCTGGTAGCTTGATAGGGATTGCATTGAATTTGTAAATTGCTTTGGGTAGTATACTCATTTTCACTATATTGATTCTTCTGATCCACGAACATGGTATATTTCTCCATCTATTAGTGTCCTCTTTGATTTCTTTCATCAGTGTTTTATAGTTTTCTATATATAGGTCTTTAGTTTCTTAAGTAGATATATTCCTAAGTATTTTATTCTTTTCGTTGCAATGGTGAATGGAATTGTTTCCTTAATTTCTTTTTCTACTTTCTCATTATTAGTGTATAGGAATACAAGGGATTTCTGTGTGTTGATTTTATATCCTGCAACTTTACTATATTCATTGATTAGCTCTAGTAATTTTCTGGTGGAGTCTTTAGGGTTTTCTATGTAGAGGATCATGTCATCTGCAAACAGTGAGAGTTTTACTTCTTCTTTTCCAATTTGGATTCCTTTTATTTCTTTTTCTGCTCTGATTGCTATGGCCAAAACTTCCAGAACTATGTTGTATAGTAGCAGTGAAAGTGGGCACCCTTGTCTTGTTCCTGACTTTAGGGGAAATGCTTTCAATTTTTCCCCATTGAGGATAGTGTTTGCTGTGGGTTTGTCATATATAGCTTTTATTATGTTGAGGTATGTTCCTTCTATTCCTGCTTTCTGGAGAGTTTTTATCATAAATGGATGTTGAATTTTGTCAAAGGCCTTCTCTGCATCTATTGAGATAATCATATGGCTTTTATTTTTCAATTTGTTAATGTGGTGAATTACATTGATTGATTTGCGGATATTGAAGAATCCTTGCATCCCTGGGATAAAGCCCACTTGGTCATGGTGTATGATCTTTTTAATGTGTTGTTGGATTCTAATTGCTAAAATTTTATTGAGGATTTTTGCATCTATGTTCATCAGTGATATTGGCCTGTAGTTTTCCTTTTTTGTAGTATCTTTGTCAGGTTTTGGTATTAGGGTGATGGTGGCCTCATAGAATGAGTTTGGAAGTTTACCTTCCTCTGCAATTTTCTGGAAGAGTTTGAGTAGGATAGGTGTTAGCTCTTCTCGAAACTTTTAGTAGAATTCAGCTGTGAAGCCCTCTGGACCTGGGCTTTTGTTTGCTGGAAGATTTCTGATTACAGTTTCAATTTCTGTGCTTGTGATGGGTCTGTTAAGATTTTCTATTTCTTCTTGGTTCAGTTTTGGAATATTGTACTTTTCTAAGAATTTGTCCATTTCTTCCATGTTGTCCATTTTATTGGCATATAACTGCTGATAGTAGTCTCTTATGATCCTTTGTATTTCTGTGTTGTCTGTTGTGATCTCTCCATTTTCATTTCTAATTGTATTGACTTGATTTTTCTCTCTCTGCTTCTTGATGAGTCTGGCTAATGGTTTGTCAATTTTATTTATCCTTTCAAAGAACCAGCTTTTGGCTTTGTTGATTTTTCCTATGGTCTCTTTTGTTTCTTTTGCATTTATTTCTGCCCTAATTTTTAAGATTTCTTTCCTTCTACTAACTCTGGGGTTCTCCAATTCTTCCTTTTCTAGTTGCTTTAGGTGTAGAGTTAGTTTATTTATTTGACTTTTTTCTTGTTTCTTGAGGTATGCCTGTAGCGCTATGAACTTTCCTCTTAGCACTGCTTTTATAGTGTCCCACAGGTTTTGGGTTGTTGTGTTTTCATTTTCATTAGTTTCTATGCGTATTTTGATTTCTTTTTTGATTTCTTCTGTGATTTATTGGTTATTCAGAAGTGTGTTGTTCAACCTCCATATGTTGGAATTTTTAATAGTTTTTCTTCTGTAATTGAGATCTAATCTTAAAGCATTATGGTCAGAAAAGATGATTGGAATGATTTCGATTTTTTTAAATATATCAAGGTTAGATTTATGGCCCAGGATGTGATCTATCCTGGAGAAGGTTCCATGAGCACTTGAGAAAAAGGTGAAATTCATTGTTTTGGGGTGAAATGTCCTATAGATATCAATTAGGTCTAACTGGTCTAATGTATCATTTAAAGTTTGCATTTCTTTGTAAATTTTCTTTTTAGTTGATCTGTCCATAGGTGTGAGTGGGGTATAAAGTCTCCCGCTATTATTGTGTTATTGTTGATTTCCCCTTTCGTACTTGTTAGCATTTGTCTTACATATTGCGGTGCTCCTATATTGGGTGCATATATATTTATAATTGTTATATCTTCTTCTTGGATTGATCCTTTGATCATTATGTAGTGGCCTTCTTTGTCTCTTTTCACAGCCTTTGTTTTAAAGTCTATTTTATTGGATATGAGTATTGCTACTCCTGCTTTCTTTGGTCTTATTTGCATGGAATATCCTTTTCCAGCCCTTCACTTTCAGTCTGTATGCGTCTCTTGTTTTGAGGTGGGTCTCTTGTAAGCAGCATATAGAGGGGTCTTGTTTTTGTATCCATTCGGCCAATCTTTGTCTTTTGGTTGGGGCATTCAACCCATTTACGTTTAAGGTAATTATTGATAAGTATGATCCCGTTACCATTTACTTTATTGTTTTGGGTTCGGGTTTATACACCCTTTTTGTGTTTCCTGTCTAGAGAATATCTTTTAGAATTTGTTGGAGAGCTGGTTTAGTGGTGCTAAATTCTCTCAGCTTTTGCTTGTCTGTAAAGCTTTTGATTTCTCCTTCGTATTTGAATGAGATCCTTGCTGGGTACAGTAATCTGGGCTGTAGGTTATTTTCTTTCATCACTTTAAGTATGTCTTGCCATTCCCTCCTGGCCTGAAGAGTTTCTATTGGAAGATCAGCTGTTATCCTTATGAGAATCCCCTTGTGTGTTATTTGTTGTTTTTCCCTTGCTGCTTTTAATATTTGTTCTTTGTGTTTGATCTTTGTTAACTTGATTAATATGTGTCTTGGAGTGTTTCGCCTTGGGTTTATCCTATTTGGAACTCTCTGTGTTTCTTGGACTTGGGTGATTATTTCCTTCCCCATTTTAGGGAAGTTTTCAACTATTATCTCCTCAAGGATTTTCTCATGGTCTTTCTTTTTGTCTTCTTCTTCTGGGACTCCTATAATTCGAATGTTGGAGTGTTTCATGTTGTCCTGGAGGTCTCTGAGATTGTCCTCATTTGTTTTAATTCGTTTTTCTTTTTTTCTCTCTGATTCATTTATTTCTATCATTCTATCTTCTATTTCACTAATCCTATCTTCTGCCTCCGTTATTCTACTATTTGTTGCCTCCAGAGTGTTTCTGATCTCATTTATTGCATTATTCATTATATATTGACTCTTTTTTATTTCTTCTAGGTCCTTGTTAAACCTTTCTTGCATCTTCTCAATCCTTGTCTTTAGGCTATTTATCTGTGATTCCATTTTGATTTCAAGATTTTGGATCATTTTCACTATCAATATTCAGAATTATTTCTCAGGTAGATTCCCTATCTCTTCCTCTTTTGTTTGGTTTGGTGGGCATTTCTTCTGTTCCTTAACCTGCTGGGTATTTCTCTGTCTCTTCATCTTGGTTATATTGCTACATTTGGGGTGGCCTTTTAATATTCTGGTAATTTGTGGAGTTCTCTTTATTATGGAGCTTCCTCACTGTGGGTGGGGTTGTATCAGTGGCTTATCAAGGTTTCCTGGTTAGAGGCTTGTGTTGGAGTTCTGGTGGGTGGAGCTGGGTTTCTTCTCTCTGGAGTGCAGCGGAGTGACCAGTAATGGGTTATGAGACGTCAAAGTTTTGGAGTAGCTTTGAGCTGCCTGTATATTGAGGCTCAGGGGTGTGTTCCTGTGTTGCTGGAGAATATGTGTGGTATGTCTTGCTCTGGAACTTGTTGGCCCTTGGGTGGAGCTTGGTTTCAGTGTAGGTATGGAGGCGTTTGATGAGCTCCTATTGCTTAATGTTCCCTGAATTCAGGAGTTCTCTGATGTTCTCAGGCTTTGGACTTAAGCCTCCTGCTTCTGGTTTTCAGTTTTATTTTTACAGTAGCCTCTAGACTTCTCCATCTATACAGCACCAATGGTAAAACATCTAGGTTAAAGATGAAAAGTTTCTCCACATTGAGGGACACCCAGAGAGGTTCACTGAGTTACATGGAGAAGAGAAGAGGGAGGGGGTAGTTAGAGGTGACTGGAATGAGATGTGGTGAGATCAAAAGAGGAGAGAGCAAGCTAGCCAGTAGTCACTTCCTTATGCGCGCTCCATAGTCTGGACCGCTCAGAGGTATTTACGGAGTTATACGGGGAAGAGGAGAGGGAGGAAGTAGACAGAGGTGGCCAGGAGGATAAGAGAGAGGAATGAAAAGGAGAGAGACAAATCCTGCCAGTAACCAGTTCCTTAGTTGTTCTCCACCGTCTGGAACACAGAGAGATTCACAGAGTTGGACAGAGAAGAGATGGGGGAGGAAAGAGACAGAGGCCACCTGGTGGAGAAAAAGGAGAGTCCAAAGGAGGAGAGAGTGGTCAAGTCAGTAATCTCTCTCTCAGGTAAAATTGGGTAGTGAAGGTTGGATTTTTAAATGTCCAAAATTGACAACAAAAACCAAAAAGCAAAGTTTAAAAATCTAGAGTAGAGGTTGGATTTTCAAAAATACAATATTAAAGAAAAGAAGCAGAATGAAAAAAGAAAACAGAAAAATAAACAAACAAACAAACAAAAAAACCCCACAAGAATTATTAAAAAACTCCAACCACACCACATAAAGACTATATATGGTATTTGCCTTAAAAAAATAGTCTTTTTTTTAAAATTAATAGTAGGTTATAGAAATAAAAATTGGAGAAGAAATAGAAGACTTAATAATTAAAAAAAAAAGTTAGGAAAAAAAAGAGCAAAAAAAAAGGCGGGGGGGAAGGAATGATTGTAAAAATAGTAAAGATATATCTGACCCTTCTCTGATGTGGGCAGTGTGGGGTCACTTCCAAGGCGGTTCCCTCTGTTTAACTTCTTCTGTTTGCTGGTCTTAGGCTCACTAGTTCAGTCGCGCTGTGGGGAGAGGGGGATGCTGTTTTCAAAGACAATGGTCTGCTTTTCTGGTTGCCTGATGTCCTCTGCCAGCATTCAGAAGTTGTTTTGTGGAGTTTGCTCAGCGTTGAAATGTTCTTTCAAGGAATTTGTGAGGGAGAAAGTGTTCTTCCCGTCCTACTCCTCTGCCATCTTAAACCCCACTCCCCCACCCCCCGCCGTCTCTGCTTTTTAATGTGCTGTCTAAGTCTGTCATAACTTTACTTCCAAGAAGCAGGTGTCTTTTTTTTTTTTTATTTTAAAATCTTTAATTCTTACATGTGTTCCCAAACATGAACCCCCCTCCCACCTCCCTCCCCATAACATCTCTGTGGGTCATCCCCATGCACCAGCCCCAAGCATGCTGTATCCTGCGTCAGACATAGACTGGCGATTCAATTCTTACATGATAGTATACATGATAGAATGCCATTCTCCCAAATCATCCCACCCTCTCCCTCTCCCTCTGAGTCCAAAAGTCCGTTATACACAGCTGTGTCTTTTTTCCTGCCTTGCATACAGGGTCGTCATTGCCATCTTTCTAAATTCCATATATATGTGTTAGTATACTGTATTGGTGTTTTTCTTTCTGGCTTACTTCACTCTGTATAATCGGCTCCAGTTTCATCCATCTCATCAGAACTGATTCAAATGAATTCTTTTTAACGGCTGAGTAATACTCCATTGTGTATATGTACCACAGCTTTCTTATCCATTCATCTGCTGATGGACATCTAGGTTGCTTCCATGTCCTGGCTATTATAAACAGTGCTGCGATGAACATTGGGGTACATGTGTCTCTTTCAATTCTGGTTTCCTCGGTGTGTATGCCCAGCAGTGGGATTGCTGGGTCATAAGGTAGTTCTATTTGCAGTTTTTTAAGGAATCTCCACACTGTTCTCCATAGTGGCTGTACTAGTTTGCATTCCCACCAACAGTGTAGGAGGGTTCCCTTTTCTCCACACCCTCTCCAGCATTTATTGCTTGCAGATTTTTGGATCGCAGCCATTCTGACTGGTGTGAAGTGGTACCTCATTGTGGTTTTGATTTGCATTTCTCTGATAATGAGTGATGTTGAGCATCTTTTCATGTGTTTGTTAGCCATCCGTATGTCTTCTCTGGAGAAATGTCTATTTAGTTCTTTGGCCCATTTTTTGATTGGGTCGTTTATTTTTCTGGAATTGAGCTGCATAAGTTGCTTGTATATTTTTGAGATTAGTTGTTTGTCAGTTGCTTCATTTGCTATTATTTTCTCCCATTCAGAAGGCTGTCTTTTCACCTTGCTTATATTTTCCTTTGTTGTGCAGAAGCTTTTAATTTTAATTAGATCCCATTTGTTTATTTTTGCTTTCATTTCCAGAATTCTGGGAGGTGGATCATAGAGGATCCTGCTGTGATGTATGTCGGAGAGTGTTTTGCCTATGTTCTCCTCTAGGAGTTTTATAGTTTCTGGTCTTACATTTAGATCTTTAATCCATTTTGAGTTTATTTTCGTGTGCGGTGTTATAAAGTGATCTAGTTTCATTCTTTTACAAGTGGTTGACCAGTTTTCCCAGCACCACTTGTTAAAGAGATTGTCTTTACTCCATTGTATATTCTTGCCTCCTTTGTCAAAGATAAGGTGTCCATATGTGTGTGGATTTATCTCTGGGCTTTCTATTTTGTTCCATTGATCTATATGTCTGTCTTTGTGCCAGTACCATACTGTCTTGATGACTGTGGCTTTGTAGTAGAGCCTGAAGTCAGGCAAGTTGATTCCTCCAGTTCCATTCTTCTTTCTCAAGATTGCTTTGGCAATTTGAGGTTTTTTGTATTTCCATACAAATCTTGAAATGATTTGTTCTAGTTCTGTGAAAAATATGGCTGGTAGCTTGATAGGGATTGCATTGAATTTGTAAATTGCTTTGGGTAGTATACTCATTTTCACTATATTGATTCTTCCGATCCATGAACATGGTATATTTCTCCATCTATTAGTGTCTTTTAATTTCATGGCTGCAGTCAGCATCTGCAGTGATTTTGGAGCCACCAAATAGTCAGCCTCTGTTTCCACTGTTTCTCCATCTATTTGCAATGAAGTGATAGGACCAGATGCCATGACCTTAGTTTTCTGAATGTTGAATTTTAAGCCAGATTTTTCACTCTCCTTTTTCACTATTACCTAGAGGTTCTTTAGTTCTTTGCTTTCTGCCATAAGGTGGTGTTATTTGCATACCGAGGTTATTGATATTTCTCCCGGCAATCTTCATTCCAGCTTATGCTTCATCAAGCCCAGCATTTTTCATGATGTACTCTCCATATAAGTTAAATAATCAGGGTGACAATATACAGCCTTGATGTACTCCTTTCCCAAATGGAACCAGTCTGTTGTTCCATATCCAGCTCTAACTGTTGCTTATTGACCTGCAAACAGGTTTCTCAAGAGGCAGGTCAGGTGGTCTCGTATTCCCATCTCTCAGAATTTTCCACAGTTTGTTGTGATTCACATAGTCAAAACTTTGGAGTAGTCAATAAAGCAGAAGGTGATGTTTTTCTGAAACTCTTGCTTTTTCGATGATCCAGTGGGTGTTGGCACTTTGATCTCTGGTTCCTCTGCCTTTTCTAAAACCAGCTTGAACATCTGGAAGTTCATGATACACGTACTATTGAAGCCTACCTTGGAGAATTTTGAGCATTACCTTGCTGTCATGTGAGATGAGTGGAATTGTGCGGTAATTTGAATATTCTTTGACATTGCCTTTCTTTGGGACTGGAAAGAAAACTGACACTTCCCAGTCCTGTGGCCCCTGCTGAGTTTTCCAAATTTGCTGGCATATTGGGTGCAGCACTTTCATAGCATCATCTTTTAGGATTTGAAATAGCTCAACTGGAAATGCATCACCTCCACTAGCTTTGTAGTGATGTTTCCTAAGGCCCACTTGACTTTGCATTCCAGGATGTCTGGCTCTAGGTGAGTGATCTCACACCATCATTGTTATCTGGGTCATGAAAATATTTTTTGTATATTTCTTCTGTGTATTCTTGCCACCTCTTCTTAATATCTTCTGCTTCTGTTAGGTCCATACTATTTCTGTCCTTTATTGAGCCCATCTTTGCATGAAATGTTCCCTTGGTATCTCTATTTTTCTTGAAGATATCTCTAGTCTTTCCCATTCTGTTGTTTCCCTCTATTTCTTTGCATTGATCACTGAGGAAGGCTTTCTTATCCCTCTTTGCCATTCTTTGGAACTCTGTTTTCAAATGGTTATTTCTTTCCTTTTCTCTTTCTCCTTGCCTTTCCCTTCTCTTCTTTTCACAGCTATTTGTAAGGCCTCCTCAGAGAACCATTTTGCCTTTTTGCATTTCTTTTTCTGGGAATGGTCCTTGCCTGCTGTACAATGTCACAAACCTCTGTCCACAATTCTTCATACACTCTGTCAGATCTATCCCTTGAATCTACTTCTCACTTCCACTGTATAATCGTAAGGGATTTGATTTAGGTCATACCTGAATTTTCTAGTGGTTTTTCCCTACTTTCTTCAATTGAAGCTGTAATTTGGCAGTAAGGAGTTCATCATCTGAGCCACAGTCAGCTCCTGGTCTTGTTTTTGCTGACTGTATAGAGCTTCTCCATCTTTGGCTGCAAAGAATATAATCAATTTGATTTTGGTATTGACCGTCTGGTGATGTCCATGTGTAGAGTCTTCTCTTGTGTTGGAAGAGGGTGTTTGCCATGACCAGTGCATTCTGTTGGCAAAGCTATTAGCCTTTGCCCTGCTTCATTCTTTACTGCAAGGCCAAATTTGCCTGTTACTCCAGGTATCTCGTAATTTCCTACTTTTGCATTCCAGACCCCTATAATGAAAAGGACATCTTTTTTGTATGTTAGTTCTAGAAGGTCATGTAGGTCTTCAGAGAACCTTTCAACTTGAGCTTCTTCAGCATTACTCTTTGGGGCATAGACTTGGATTACTGTGTTGTTTAATGGTTTGTCTTAGAAACGGACAGAGATCATTTTGTCATTTTTGAGATTGCATCCAAGTCCTGCATTTTGGACTCTTTTGTGGCCTGTGATGGCTACTCCAATTCTTCTAAGGGATTCTTGCCCAAAGTAGTAGATATAATGGTCATCTGAGTTAAATTCACCCATTCCAGTCCATTTTAGTTCACTGATTCCTAAATTGTTGATGTTCACTCTTGCCATCCCGTTTGACCACTTCCAATTTGCCTTGATTCATGGACCTGACATTCCAGCCTTCCTGTGCAATATTGCCCTTTACAGCATTGGAGTTTACTTCTATCACCAGTCACATCCACAACTGGATGGGTTGTGGACAGACGGATAATGGTGGTGAGTTCTTACAAAACGTGGTCTACTGGGGAAGGGAATGGCAAACCACCTCAATATTCTTGCCTTGAGAACCCCATGAACAGTATGAAAAGGCAAAAAGATAGGGCACTGAAAGATGAACTCCCCAGGTTGGTAGGTACCCAGTATGCTCCTGGAGATCAGTGAAGCAGTAACTCTGGAAAGAATGAAGAGATGGAGCCAAAGCAAAACAACACCCAGTTGTTGGTGGATGATGTACTTCTTTATAAGGTAAAGCACACTGAATATTACTTCATGTACCATGTTCTTGTAATTCTTAAAAAAGTTGAAAATAAGTGATACATTGCCAAAATACAGTTGTGAGAATGTTATCTTTTGTGAAGTTCCCATGACAGAAGTTCTGTGTTTAATGAGTAGATTTGATCAGTTAATGAAACATTAATCATCAGAGAAGATAGACTTGTAAAAATTTTGATTTGTATATGTATAAAAGGGATTCAACAAGTTTCTTGTTCAGCTTAGTAGCTGGCTCACAGTAAAAATGGAACTCAGAAATTTTTATTTTCCACTCCACTGATTCAATCACTCTGATGAGGCAAAAGCAGCTCTGTCTTGAAAAATTACTTTAAACATGGCAATAAATCAAACCAAAAGCAACTTATACAGATTCTTTTATCTCTTCTCCTGACAAATTCAGCTATTGGCATTATAACAGTTCTGAGTAACAAACCAATTTGTATGCATCATGTCAATCTTACTCACAAATTTTATTTTATTTTATTTTATTTTTTTTACAGTGTCTAAATTTTTTAATTAAAGTATAATTGATTTACAGTATTTTGTCAGTTTCAGGTGTACAGCAAAGTGATTCAGTCAAACATATATCTGTATCTATTATTTCAGATTGTTTTTCCTTATAAATTATTACACAATATTGAGTATGGTGCCCTGTGTTATACAGTAGGTCCTTGTTCATTATCTGTTTTTTATACAGTAGTGTGTCTGTGGCTCTATTTCTGTTTTTTATATGACTTCACATGTATTATTCTTTTTTTTGATTCCACATATAAGCGATATCATATGATATTTGTATTTCCCTGTCTGACTTACACTTCATTTAGTATGATGATCTCTAGGTCTATCCATGTTGCTGCAAATAACATTATTTCATTAATTTTTATGACTCTATATATGTATCACATCATCTTTATTCATTTATCTTTAACGCACATTTAGGTTAATTTCTTGTCTCAACTGTTGTAAACCGAGCAGCAATGTACATCAGGGTTCATGAACTTTTTGTGTTTTTTAATTTATTTTTTTAACCGGAGGAGAATGGTTTTACAATGTTGTGTTGGTTTCTGTTGTACAATACTACAAATCAGCCATGGTTATACATAAATCACCTCCCTCTTAAGGCCCCCTCTCATCCTCCCATCTCACCCCTCTAGTCATCACAGAGTACCAGGCTAGGTTTCCTGTGTTATACAGTATTAATAACTTCTCACCAGCTATCTATTCAACACAAGGTAGTGTGTATATGTTAATGCTACTTTCTTCATTCATCCTACTCTTTCCTTCCCCTACTGTGTCCACAAGTCCATATTTTCATCTCCATTCCTTCCCTACAAATAGATTTATCAACTCTATTTTTCTAGATTCCATATATATATGCTAATATACCATATTTGTTTTACTCTTTCTGACTTACTTCATTCTCTACGACAGGTTCTGGGTTCATCCACCTCACTGGAACTGACTCAAATTCGTTATTTTTTTGGCTGATATTCCATTGTATACATGTACCTCATCTTCATCTATTCATCTTTTGATGGACATCTAGGTTTCTTCCATGTCCTAGCTAATGTAAATTGCTGTGAACTTGGGGATAAATTGTCCCAAAGTTCACATGTTTTTTCAAAGTTTGAATTTTTTAAAATACAGCTTGTCCGTCTAGTCAAGGCTATGGTTTTTCCTGTGGTCATATATGGATGTGAGAGTTGGACTGTGAAGAAGGCTGAGCGCCAAAGAATTGATGCTTTTGAACTGTGGTGTTGGAGAAGACTCTTGAGGGTCCCTTGGACTGCAAGGAGATCCAACCAATCCATTCTGAAGGAGATCAGCCCTGGAATTTCTTTGGAAGGAATGATGATAAAGCTGAAACTCCAGTACCTTGGCCACCTCATGCGAAGAGTTGACTCATTGGAAAAGACTGATGCTGGGAGGGATTGGGGGCAGGAGGAGAAGGGGACGACAGAGGATGAGATGGCTGGATGGCATCACCAACTCAATGGACATGAGTCTGAGTGAACTCCGGGAGTTGATGATGGACAGGGAGGCCTGGCGTGCTGCGATTCATGGGGTCGCGAAGACTTGGACACGACTGAGCGACTGAACTCAACTGAACTTAAATGAAAGGAGAACATACTTACTTACACTGGATCCTTCACAGTGATTTTATTTTAGTTTACCATTTCCATTTTATTTCCTTTTATCCTGCATCACAAATACAGCTCACTTCACTCCAAATTCCACCGCTAGTTATTTGTCAAATCCATTCCATGACTTAGCAAACCTGGCATGCTTCTCCCTGCAAAACCTTGTCTCTATAAAACTTTCAGCCTCTCTAAGTCCAGTTCAGTTACTGCCTCTGCCAAGGAACGTTCTAATCATTTCTACAAACTATTCTTGTTATGATGGACTTGTGTGTCTGTGTGTGTGTGTGTGCATGTGTGTGTGCACGTGTGTGTGTATATTAAGCGTGTAAAATCAGCATCCTATCCACTTCTGTGAGATGATCCTCCTCCCTGCTTCAGTGATTTAAATGTGAAATTCTTTATTTTATAAACCTTTTAAAATGCTGATTAGATTATGAATTGGCATCTTATGAGGAAAATCAAGTCAATTACAGTACCTTCTACCCTGCACTCTAGTTAACAGGTTTGGGTGTTAGCACCTGACTGACAAAAGACCAATTGTTACCTTTCCTTGTTATTACTACTTGAAACTGGAAAGGTCTGTCTCTTTCAGGTGATGAAACTGAGCTGTAATACCGAAGACACTCACACCATAGATCGTAGCATTTCAGGTGATAATTATTATCTCTTTCAGGTTTGTCTGTATTGCCTTATTTTTTTAATGATGAGAAATATTACTTTAAAAACCAGAGTGGGGCTGGGGGGAGCAGGAGTACTAGTTAAATTTTGAAAACAAAAGATACTGAAAAAGTTTTTTAAGAATATTTGCCTAGCAACAATTAAGCCTTGTAGGTTAACTTTCAGTGAAGTCAGCTTACAGTAAAATCTTGCAGTCTCTTGAGTAAGACCAGCCCACTCTCAATTCTGTGACTTGACACTTAACTTTGGTAAGTTCCCAACATCTCTGTGCCCCCTATTTATTCATCTTTAAAATGGGGATTATAATACCATGTGGATCCCACAGGTTTGCTTTGAGGATTAAAAGATAAAATATGTAAAGAGCTCATTGCAGGGATAGTAAAACCTTAGCAGAGGTTTGCTGTTACTTCTGTTAGACAGCTCTTTTAACCAACCTCTACATGATAACTCACTGTGAATGTTCTTTGTTTTCTCTGTGGAAACATGCTGACTTTTGTCCAGTTCACCCTAAAAACTTAAGGTTAGTTGATTCCTTTTTGTTATACCTATATTCTTCTGCTTGCACAAAATAAGTATTTTCTTCCCAAGAGTGACTTTTGTTTGGTCTCAGTTGTGTTCCTTCTAAGGGTACTTTAGGTATAATTTTTCAGTTTAGCAAATCATTATGAAAGCCATTGAAATATGACTGTGGAAAGAAATGCTAACAACTGAAAGTATTTCAAAGTTGGATTTATGCAACAGTACAAAAACCTAGAAAGTTTTGTTCATAAAGTAGCTCTGTAAAAGTCTGTCATTTTTTCTGAACCAACCCTGAAGGCTATAGATTGATTTCCATGGTGTATTAAAAAAATAATAACATAGAACTCAGAGGGGAAAACTTGCCACTTCATGTAAAATGTTATGTTAGTTCAAATTTTCATTTATAGTAAAATACTTGGAGTGTGTATGCATAGGTATGTACACATATATATGTAAGATTGTATATAATACATACATATAATATAAAAAACCTTTTATGACTTCACATTTAACAAAATTTTCCATTTAACCTGTAAATTACAAGTCTTGATGGCAATAGACAAATAAGCTTCAATTAGATTTCCTTCCAGTTGGAATCATATTCATTTAGAGTGGTTGCACTCATTATTCTCTGTTGATTTCCCCAGATTGACCAATCTGGTATAACATCTGGTTAATTTTTGGAGTAGAAAAAAAAATAGAATACTTGGTAACTTTTTTCAGTTAGTAGATCACAGTCAAGCACAGCTAAAACTACTTTTGAATAATTAAAAGCAGCATCTTTGAGGAAGAATATGTGGACATCGTTATTTTTATCTGCCAAGTCTAATATTTAAAGGTTTTATAGATACTATGGCTTCAGATAGCCTTGTTTTAATTATTTTATCATCCCTTTCACTCAGTCTCAATTCTTTCTCAGTCTCAAATTAAAATATAGTTGTCCTAACTCAGTAATCAACTCTTATCATGGCAGATGTTGATACCTCCACTACCTCCTTTAGGATTTACTAATCATCTTTCCAGGCTCCATACCACTGGTTCCTTATACTGTAGAGAGCCTCAAATTAACTTGAGCAGCTTGTTAAAAAACATCCCCCAGTACTTACCCCCGTATTGCTTTTATCAGAACCTCTAGTCTGTTTGATTCAGATATACACCAATTTTTTATAGGATTGTTTCCTTTATTTAATAATAATTCTATGTCAGTATACTGTAAGAATCTTCTCTTTTTCTGTATTTTTCCCCTTAACTTGGTAAAAGCCATTTTTTAAATTCAAGTATAGTTGATTTACAGTATTGTGTTAGTTTCAGGTATACAACATAGTGAGTCAGCTATACACACACACTACGCGTGTGCATGGGTGTATGTGTGTGTGTGTCTGTGTGTGTCTGTATATGCATACTTTCAGATTCTTTTCTAGTATAATTATTACAAAATATTGAATGTAGTTCCCTGTGCTATACAGCATGTCCATGTTATTTATCTGTTTTATATATAGTAATGTGTATATGTTAATCCTAAACTCCTGCTTAGCAGTCATTAGGGGAAAACAAGTTGCAGAAAAGGAAACATTAATGTATAAATCAATACATGAAATCTCTGAGGTCTCTATCTCACTCTTTGAATCCTCATTTGAAATAAGGAGACAGTTCTGAGACTAGAAGGTCTGGAGACAGTTGTGAGACTGGAAGGTCTTGAATAGTTGAAAAGTTGAATTATGATAGAATTGCTTCATCAAGTTTAAAGAACTAGTCCAGAAGGTCACAGAGAATAAGGGGTTAGGATTCATTAAAATATATGGCCAAGTATTAGTAGATAACATTTAAATAGGAAGGGGAAGGAAGCCTCGCCATGATTGTCTGGGGAAGAGCCTGGGCAAACCTAGTACCTGGTCCATCATCACATTTAGCATGTGGTGTGAGGACAAGAAATGAAATGGATCAGGGATTACTGAAAAAGGGAAGTAAAAGATGCAAAATGCATTTAGTTTATTCTTTAAACTTTGAAAATTATCTTGTATTTATGTACATTTAGAGACAACTACCACCATTTTTGTGTTTCTAATAATGCTGTTAACAGTGTTGTACATAAATCCTCATTCACACTTTTGATAATTTTTTAGGATACATAATATTTTAAAAGGTTCTGGCACTTGATGCCTAACTGGAAACATTATTATCAAGTTACCCTGATTTGAAACATTTTTTTGTTTTAGTTTTACTTCTATAATAATTCTCCCATCAGTTGTTACACTAGTTCCACATTCTCATTAGAACTCTACGATATTTTTTTATTTGTAAAGCACTTTTGAATTTATTTTAAATCATTTTTAATGAAGTATCATTGACTTACAGGTATACAACATGGCGATTCAATATTTTTATAGATTATGTGCATTTCAAGTTATGACAAAGAAATTCACAGGTCGTCCAGAACTTCACAAGGCAGTGGTTAGGACTCCATGCTTCCACTGCAGGGGGCACGGGTTTGATACCTGGTTGGGGAACTAAGATCTTGAATGCCATGGCCAAAAGTTACAAAATAGAGTTATGGTAATATGTTGGCTATATCCCCTGTGGTATAGGATATATCCTTCTGACTTATTTTTTGTATAGTAGTTTGTACCTCTTAATCTGTGACTCCTATCATGCTCCCCCAACTCCCCTCACCCAATTTGTAATCACTAGCTTATTCTCTGTATCTCTGTTTCTGTTTTGGTATATTCATTTGTTTATTTTTTGGATTTCATATATAAGTGATAATATACAGTATTCATCTTTCTCTATCTGCCGTATTTCATTAAATACTCTCCAGGTCCACCCGTGTTGTTGCAGATTTCATTCTTTTTTATGACTGATATTCCATTGTGTTTATACACCACATCTTCTTTATCCATTCATCTGTTGATGGACATTTAGGTTGCTCTCATGTCTTGGCTATGGTAAATAATGCTGCTATAAAGGATACATGAATCTTTTAGAATTAGTTCCTTTTTTTCTTTCCAGATATATACCAAGGAGCTCAATCATATCATAGTTCCATTTTTAGTTTTTTGAGGAGCTTCCATACTGTTTTCCAAAACACCAATTTACATTTCCACCAGCAGTAACAGTATTTACTAAGGTTGCCTTTTCTCCGTATCCATGCCGACATTTATTTGTGATGTTTTTGATGATGGCCATTCTGATAACTGTGAGGTGATAGCTCATTGTGCTTTTGATTTGCATTTCTCTGATGATTAGTGATGTTGAGCATTTTTCATGTGCCTATATGTCTTTTGTGGAAAATATTTCTATTCAGGTCTTCTCCCAGTTTTTAAGAAGTCTGATTTTTTTTTTGACATTGAGCTTTATGAGCTATTTACAAACGTTGGATATTAATCCGTTATAAGTCATATCATTTGCAAATACTTTCTTCCATTCAGTAGGTTGTCTTTTTGTCTAGTTGATGTTTTTTTGTTGTTGTGCAAAAGATTTTAAGTTTAATTAGGTCCCATTTGTTTAGTTTTGCTTTTATTTCCTCACCTTAAGGAGACAGATCCAAAAAAATATTGCTATGAATCATGTCAAAGAATGATCTTCCTATACTTTCTTCAACAAGTTTTGTGGTTTCTAGTGTTACATTTAGATCTTTATTCCATTTTGAGTTTATTTTTGTATATAGTGTGAAAAAATGTTCTAATTTCGTTCTTTTACATGTAGCTGTCCAGTTTTTCCAGCACCACTTGTTGAAGAAACTGTCTTTTTACATTATATATACTTCCCTCCTTTGCAATAGGTTAATTGACCATAATTGTGTGGCTTTGTTTCTTGACTCTATTCTGTTTCATGGATCTATGCATCTGTTTTAATGTCAGTACCATAATACTTCAATTACTATAACTTTGTAGTATAGTCTGAAGTCAGGGAGTGTGATATCGCCCATTTCGTTCTTTTTTCCTTAAGATTGCTTTGGCAGTCATCTATTCTTTTCCGTAGTTCAGTTTGCATTCTTACTTAATGCTTTGAATTCTTTATCTAGTAAATTATCTATCTCTGTTTCATAGTTGTTTTTCAGGGTTTTTTTCTTATTCTTTCACTTGAAACACATTCCTCCAACTTCTCATTTTGCTTAACTTTCTCTGTCTCTGTGAAATTATGAGACAGTTTCCTCTTGTAGGGTGATTTTTGTGGGAGCATCCTTGTACAGTCTCTGTGTGCCCAGTGGCTTTGGTGGGAGATGTAGTTTTGATATGTTGGGGAGGGGAGCTCAGCATCTTCTTATTTTGCCATCTTGATCTCCTCATCTCCTCTCCTGTGCTTCCTTTGATTAATCTCTATTTAAAAGTTATCAATTCTTCAGACCTTCATATTTGAATCAAGATTTCTCAGCCTTGGTGCTGTTGATATTTTGGGCTGGATAATTCTTTGTTGTGGTTGCTGTCCTAGGCATTGCAGGATCTTTAGCAGTTTCTTTGGCCTCTCCCAACTAAATGCCAGTAGCAACCCCCATGAAGATAGTAATACAGTGTGTCTCTAGACATTGTGAAATATTTTCTGGAAATAAATTTGTACCTGGTTGAAAAGCACTATTATAAATAAACTGTGACCTAAATTTTAATGAAAAATAAATTCTATTAGCAATTTTGATTGCCATTGAAGTAATCCTATAAATATAACTGTAAAGAATCATCTTGACAATGTTCATGTTCTTGTGCAAATTCTCTTAGTACCAGCAATGAATTTCTAGCCTGTCTTCTTAGAGAGTCACAGATTTGTTCTCCTTTCCTACAAAATATGTGTTGTCCACTAATATTATCTCCATTTTCCACAATATGAGAAATTTATGGCTAAAGGAATGTTAGGAAAAATGGTAATCTTAATTTTTGAAATATTTTGTGATGTGTATGACTGTGTATATGTTCACTTTTGTATTTGAGTTGGTATGGACATAAGACTATATGTATTGTGGGAATTTAGGAAAAACTAAGTTAGGTGGATTCCACTTGCAATACAAGGAGAGGCTCAACTTTCTGAAAAACTCTTTGTGAATAATGGGACAGGGAGTCAGCTGTGTGCAATAGATTGCTGAGACTGAAAATGATAAACCTGTAAGTAGTACCCATGATTTTAAGGCCACCAGATTTGATCAGTACTGGTAAATATTCTTCTGAATAGCTATTTTGCAAAACAACAGATGTCTCATTTCTGTTATTGTGCTGGTCTCCTTGAAGAAAAGTTATATAAAGCCTTGTATAATCAATTTTCTCAGTTTTCATTTTTGCTATTGACCTTTGGTTTTTGAAAAATTAAGTTGGCTACCAGAAAGAATGTAAATTTCCAAGAAAATAAAGTAGAATTGAGATGAAATAAAACTTCCATCTGCATTCCCATTCAAAAAAAAATGTTTTGCATATCCTAGCCCTGTAATTAATTAATGTCATATCCCTATAGTTAATCCTGAAGATTATATATATTTTTTAATCTGTTGTTGAGAATCTTTTCTTGGCTGCTACCACTACAAATATGAGTTTGATAAGAATGTAGAATGCCATCCTTACTCTGTACAGGATTATGTCTTGCTTTGTCCCCAACCCCCCAAACCAGAGAGGACACATTTACCTATAGGATGAACCATGTAAATATGTATTCTATTACAAAATCTTTAGACTTTTCAAACTTATGTGTTATCTAATATAAATATTAGGATGTTTTAAAAGTTTGACCTGAATTAAAATACTGAGTAAAATTTACTGAGGCAGTGAATTTTTACAAACTGTATATAATAATGTCTGCATCATCAAAAATCATAAGCCTTATATACCTCTAAAAGAACCCTTAACTATAAGTGATTGAACTGAGATGTAGCTGAATCCTAAGTAACAGAAAGTAAAATGTTTTTAAGGAGAAAATCCAATATGTAGATAAGGAGCAAAACCACACAGGCATGTCTTGGTATTAATCCTATTTTTTTAGAAACAGTATTTCATAGTGATGGGGCTTCCAGGGTAACTGTAAAGAATCTGCCTGCAATGCAAGAGACTCTGATTTGATTCCTGGGTCTGGAAGTTTCCCTGGAGGAAGGAATAGGCTACCCACTCCAGTATTCTTAGGCTTCCCTGGTGGCTCAGCTGGTAAAGAATTTGCCTGCAATAAGAATGCTCTTTCTGAAGCAGTGCCTGAGTATGGAAAATCAGGCCTGATGTAAATTTTTACAGCAAAGAGATGTAAGAGTTATAAGTGGTCAGGTTCTGTAAACTGAAGTTATCTTCAAGTATGGGACTTCTAGTCACTCCTTTACTACATTGATTCAAGTTTCTGTCGTATATAAAGCAGTGCGTGGATTCATGAAACTTACTTTCACTTAACTTGAAAGTGAATAGAACACTTCAGTAGCAAAAGCAAATTGGTTTTGAGAGAAAAGCAAAGAAAGAAATCTCTCTGGGACCTAGTTTCATCCTTTCCAAAAGGAAACTATTTGATTTTAGTGATAATAGACACAAAATTTTAAAAACTGTCCATTTCTGACCTAGAAGAAAGCAATGTCAAGGAAATATGACTAGTTTTACAACATTATCTTTTTAAAAATAACATAGAGACGTCAATAATTTGTTGTGGTCGGGCTCATGGTAGATTTTTGTTGGTTTGCTTCAGAAGAGATGATCATACTTTCTGGAATTAAATAAATGGGAATGGAAACATTTTTTAGGTTTTTTATTTTTTTAATTAATTTATTTTTTATTGGAGGATAATTGCTTTACAGAATTTTGGTGTTTTCTGTCAAACCTCAACATGAATAGGCCATTGGTAAACATATATCCCCTCCCATTTGAAACTCCTTCCCATCTCCCTCCATCCTACCCCTCTAGGTTGATATAGAGCCCCTGTTTGAGTTTCCTGAGCCATACAGCAAATTCCCATTGGCTATCTATTTTACATATGGTAATGTAAGTTTCCATGTTACTCTCTCCATACATCTCACCCTCTCCTCCCCCTCCCCATGTCCATAAGTCTATTCTCTATGTCTGTTTCTCCATTGCTGCCCTGTAAATAAATTCTTCGGTACCACTCTTCTAGATTCCATATATATGTGTTAGAATATGGTGTTTATCTTTCTCTTTCTGACTCACTTCACTCTGTATAATAGGTTCTAGGTTCATCCACTTCATTAGAACTGACTCAAATGTGTTCCTTTTTATGGCTGAGTAATATTCCATTGTGTATATGTACCACAACTTCTCTATCCATTCATCTGTCTTTGTACATCTAGGTTGCTTCCATGTTCTAACTATTGTAAATAGTGGTGCAGTGAACAATGGGATACATGTGTCTCTTTCAGTTTTGGTTTCCTCAAGGTATATGCCTAGGAGTGGGATTGCTGGATCATATGGTGGTTTTATTAGTTTTTAAAGGAATTTCCATACCGTCTTCCATAGTGGCTGTATCAATTTACATTCCCACAGTGCAAGAATGTTCCCTTTTCTCCACATCCTCTCCAGCATTTATTGTTTATAGACTTTTTGATGAGGGCCATTCTGACTGGTGTGAGGTGATATCTCATTGTAGTTTTGATTTGCGTTTCTCTAATAATGAGCGATGTTGAGCGTTTTTCCTGTGTTTGTTAACCATCTGTATATCTTCTTTGGAGAAATGTCTGTTTAGGTCTTTTTCTGGATTGTTTGTTTTTCTGGCATTGAGTTGTATGAGCTACTTGTATATTTTGGAACTTAATCCTTTGTCAGTTGTTTCATTTGCTATTATTTTCTCCCTTTCTGAGGGTTGTCTTTTCACCTTGCTTATAGTTTCTTTTGCTATGCAAAAGCTCTTAGGTTTAATCAGGTCCCACTTGTTTGCTTTTATTTTTGTTTCTATTGCTCTAGGAGGTGGGTCATAGAGGATCTTGCTTTGATTTATGTCATTGAGTGTTTTGCCTATGTTTTCCTCTAAGAGTTTTTTAGTTTCTGGTCTTATGTTTAGGTCTTTAATCCATTTTGAGTATGGTGTTAGGAAGTGTTCTAATTTCATTCTTTTACATGCAGCTGTCCAGTTTTCCCAGCACCATTTATTGAAGAGGCTGTCTCTGCCCCATTGTATATTCTTGCCTCCTTTGTCAAAAATAAGGTACGCATAGGTGCATGGGTTTATTTTTGGGCTTTCTATCTTGTTCCATTGGTCTATATTTCTGTTTCTGTGCCAGTACCATACTGTCTTGATGACTATAAGTTTGTAATATAATCTGAAGTCAGAAAGGTTGATTCCTCCAGCTCCATTCTTCTTTCTCAAGACTGCTTTGGCTATTCAGGGGCCTTTTGTGTTGCCTTATGAATTGTGAAATTGTTTGTTCTAGTTCTGTGAAAAATGTCATTGATAATTTGATAGGGATCACATTGAATCTGTAGATTGTGTTTGGTAGCATAGTCATTTTCACAATATTGATTCTCCCTATGCAGAAACATGGAATATCTCTCATCTGTTTATGCCATCTTTTATTTCTTTCATTAGTGTCTTATAAGTTTTTGTGTACAGTTCTTTTGTCTCCTTACTAGATAGGTTTATTCCTAGATATTTAATTATTTTGTTGCAATGGTGGAAGGGATTGAGTCCTTATTTTCTCTGATTTTTCATTGTTAGTATATAGAAATTCAAGTGATTTCTGTGTATTTTGTATCCTTCAACTTTGCTAAATTCACTGATTAGCTCTAGTAATTTTCTGATAGTATCTTTAGGGTTTTCTACATACAGTATTATGTCATCTGCAAACAGTGAGAGCTTTACTTCTTTTCTGATCTGGATTCCTTTTATTTCTTTTTCTTCTCTGATTGCTGTAGCTAGGACTTCCAGAAATATGTTGAATAATAGTGGCAAAAGTGGACACCCTTGTCTTGTTCCTGATCTTAGGGGGAATGCTTTCAATTTTTCACCATTGAAAGTAATGTTTGCTGTAGGCTTATAATATATAGGCTTTGAGGTAGGTTTCTTCTATACCCATTTTTTGAAGTGTTTTAATCATAAATGGATGCTGAATTTTGTCAAAGGCTTTTTCTGCATCTATTGAGATCATCATATGGTTTTTATCTTTCAATTTGTTAATATGGTGTATCACGTTGATTGATTTGCATTTATTGAAGAATCCTTGCATCCCTGGAATAAACCCAACTTGATCATAGTGTGAGCTTTTTGATGTGTTGCTGAATTCTGTTTACTAAAATTTTGTTGACAATTTTTGTATCTATGTTCATCAGTGACATTGGCCTGTGGTTTTCTTTTTTTGTGTTGTCTCTGTCTGGTTTTGGTATCAGGGTGATGGTGGCCTTGTAGAATGAGTTTGGAAGTGTTCCTTCCTCTGCAATTTTTTGAAAGAGTTTTAGAAGGATAGGCATTAGCTCTTTTATAAATGTTTGACAGAATTCTCCTGTGAAGCCATCTGGTCCTGGGCTTTTGTTTTTTGGGAGATTTTTGATCACAGCTTTAATTTCAATGCTTGCAATTGGGTTTTTCATAGTTTCTATTTCTTCCTGTTTCAGTCTTGGAAGATTGAACTTTTCTAAGAATCTGTCCATTTCTTCCAAGTTATCTATTTTGTTGCCATATAGTTGTTCATAATAATCTCTTATAATCCTTTGTATTTCTGCATTGTCTGTTATAACCTTTCCTTTTTCATTTCTAATTTGTCAATTTGATTCTTCTCTCTTTTTTTCTTAATGAGTCTGGCTAAAGGTTTGTCAATTTTATCTTCTCAAACAACCAGCTTTTAGTTTTATTAATCTATACCATTGTTTCTTTCATTTCTTTGTCATTTATTTCTACTCAGATCTTTATGATTTCTTTCCTTCTACTAGTTTTGGGGTTTTTTTGTTCTTCTTTCTCCAGTTGTTTTTGGTGTAAAGTTAGGTTGTCTATTCAATGTTTTTCTTGTTTCTTGAGATAGGATTGTATTGCTGTAAACGTCCCTCCTAGAACTACTTTTGCAGCATCCCATAGGTTTTGGGTTGTGTTTTCATTATCATTTGTTTCTAGACATGTTTTTATTTCCCTCTTGATTTATTCAGTAGCCTGTTGGTTATTTAGAAATGGGTTGTTTAGTCTCCATGTGTTTGTGTTTCTTACACTTTTTTTTCTTGTAATTGATACCTAGTCTCATAGCATTGTGGTTGGAGAAGATGCTTGATATGATTTCAGTTTTCTTAAATTTACTGAGGTTTGATTTGTGACCCAAGATGTGGTCTATCCTGGAGAATGTTCCATATTCACTTAAGAATTTATATTCTTCTGCATTTGGGTGGAATGTCCTGAAGATGTGAATGAGATCCTTCTCATCTAATGTATCATTTAAGACTTGTGTTTCCTTATTAATTTTCTGTTTTGATGATCTGTCCATTGGTGTGAGTGGGGTGTTAAAATCCCCTACTATTATTTATGTTACTGTCAATTTCTCCTTTTATGTCTGTTAGTGTTTGTCTTATGTGCTGAGGTGCTCCTATGTTGGGTACATAGATATTTACCATTGTTATGTCTTCCTCTTGGATGGATCCCTTGATCATTATGTAGTGTCCTTCCTTTTCTCTTGCAGTCTTCTTTATTTTAAGGTATATTTTGTCTGATATGAGGATTGCTACTCCAGCTTTCTTTTGCTTCCCATTTACAAGGAATATATTTTTCCATCCTTACTTTCAGTCTATATGTGTCTTGAGGTCTGAAGTGGGTTTCTTGTAGACAGCATATATATGGGTCTTATTTTTGTATCCATTCAGCCAGTCTGTGTCTTTTGGTTGGAGCATTTAATCCATTTACATTTAAAGTAATTATTGATATATATGTTCCTATTGCCATTTTCTTAATTGTTTAGGATTGATTTTGTAGATCTTTATTCTTCTGTTGTATTTCTTGACTATATAAGTCCCTTTAATATTTGTTGTAAAGCTGGTTTGGTGGTATTTGCTTGTCTGAAAAGTTCTTTATTTCTCCATCAATTTTGAATGAGATCCTTGCTGGGTATAGTAATCTTGGTTGTAGATGTTTCGCATTCAGTACTTTAGCTATATCTTGCCATTCCCTTCTGGCCTGCAGCTTCTGCTGAAAGATCAGCTGTTAAGTGTATGGGATTTCCCTTGTATGTTACTTGTTGCTTCTCCCTTGCTGCTTTTAATATTATTTCTTTGTATTTATTCTTTGTTAATTTTATTAGTATGTATCTTGGCATGTTTATCCTTGGGTTTATCCTTTATGGGACTCTTTTTGTCTCTTGGACTTGATTGACTATTTCCTTTTCCACGTTGGGGAAATTTTCAACTATAATCTCTTCAAAAATTTTCTCATACCCTTAATTTTTTCTCTTCTTATTCTCAGTTCAGTTCAGTTCAGTCACTCAGTCGTGTCCGACTCTGCAACCCCATGAATCGCAGCACACCAGGCCTCCCTGTCCATCACCAACTCCTGGAGTTCACTTAGACTCGCATCTATTGAGTCAGTGATGCCATTCCAGGACCCCTAATATTCGAATGTTGGTGCATTTGATATGGTCCCAGATGTCTCTGAGACTGTCCTCAGCTCTTTTCATTCTTTTTGCATTATTCTGCTCTTCAGAAGTTGTTTCCCCCATTTTATCTTTCAGCTCACTGATTAGTTCATCTGCTTCAGATATTCTGCTATTGATTCCTTCTGGAGTATTTTTAACTTCAGTAATTGTATTATTTGTCTCTGTTTGTTTATTCTGTAATTCTCCTAGGTCTTTGTTAATTGATTCTTGCAGTTTCTCCATTTTGTTTTCAAAGTTTTTGATCATCTTTACTACCATTATTCCGAATTCTTTCTCAGGTGAAGAAATTTGCCTGTTTCCTCTTCATTTACTTGGACTTCTGTATTTCTAGTTTGTTCCTTCATTTGTGCAGTATTTCTTTGCCTTTTCATTTTTTTTTTTTTTTAGGTTATTGTATTTGAGGTCTTCCTTTCTCAGGTCAAGGAAAGTTGAATTATTTCCTTGAAGAAGGTTGAACTCTTTCCTCCTTTTGGTTTCTGCCCTCCTAAGGTTGGTCCAGTGGTTTGTATGAGTTTCATACAGGGTGAGATTTGTGCTGAGTTTTTGTTTGTTTGTTTTTCCTCTGATGGGCAAGGCTGAGTGAGGTGGTAATCTTGTCTGCTGATGATTGGGTTTGTATTTTTGTTTTGTTTGTTGTTTAGATGTGGTGTCCTGCATAGGGTGCTACTGGTAGTTGGGTGATGCCAGGTCTTGTATTCAAGTGGTTTCCTTCGTGTGAGTTCTCACTATTTGATACTCACTAGGGTTAGTTCTCTGGTAGTCTAGGGCCTTGGAGACAGGGCTCCCACTCCAAAGGCTCAGGGCTTGATTTCTGGTCAGGAATGAAGATTCCACAAGTGGTCTGTTATGGTATTAAGTGAGAAAACAAATATCCAAAAGTGAGAAACCAAAGATGAACCCCAGACAAATGGCAGTTACAGAATCAGGCAAATAATAATTAAAATAATGGAATATACACATATACATATACATCCATGAGCAAAGGCAAAACAGTCCAACAAAATAAAGTAAAGCAGATTGACACAGTGAACAAAGGAAATAAAAAAGTATATTTAGCAGTTAAGAAAAAAACTAGCTTAAGCACAAACTAGAAAGCAAAACTAAAGTAAGGTGCCAAGTGGGGAATAAAGCAATGAAAACAAAACTATAAGTATATTGAGATGAAAGGTAAGAAAGAAAAGAAACAAAGAATAGATATGCAAATTTAAATAGAGGTAGATGAAGATTTATATACATTAAAGATTAACTGCAAGGGAAAAAGAACAGTAGGAGAGACAAAGGAATAAATGTAGAAAAAATACAATAGATTTAAAAAATTAAAATTATAGAAAAGAGAAAAGAAAAAAAAAAGGAAGAAGAAAGAAAAAGAAAAAAAAAAATTCCACAGAACTGCAAAAGCCAATGTAGAGGCAGAGGTTTATAACAACAATAGAAAGTGTGACTGAATATATACATATACATATACACCCATAAGCAAAATCAAAACAGTCTAACAAAAATAAAGTACAATGGATTGACCCAGCAAATAGAGGAAGCCAAAAATTGAATCTACCAGAACAAAACTAATTAAAGCACAAACTGGAAAACAAAGCTAAAGCAAGGTGGCAATTCAGGAATAAAGCAGTGAAAATAAAACTAACAAATATGTTGAGAGGAAAGGAGAGAAAGAAAAGAAAGAAAGAATAGACATGCAAAGTTAAATAGAGGTAGATAAAGATTTATATACATTAAAGATTAACTGCAAGGGGAAAAGATCAGTAGGAAAAGCAAGCAAAGGAATAAATGTAGAAAAAATAATAATAGGTTTTAAAAATTAAAATTAAAGAAAGAGAAAAGAAAAAAAAGAGGAAAACTCCACAGAACTGCAAAAGCCCAATGTAGAGGCAGAGCTTTATGACAATAATAAAAAATGTGACAGAGGAAAAAAAGCTCAAAAACTTAATTGGATTTTTTAGTGCCAGTAAAGTCGACAACTACAACAGAAGTGGAAAGAAAAGAAGAAATGAAAAAAAAAAAAATCCAAAAGAATCTACAGAACAAGTCAAAAAATAAGAATAATAAATGTTTTTCTTGAGTCACTGTGGTCAGAGTCTTTTCCCTTGCTGGGAGTCACAGTCCACTTCACCTCCCTAGGATGCCCTCCAGCACTCTGCTGATCTCTGGACCTGCTGTGGAGGCATCTCAGAGTCTATTTGGTCCTACTCCTGTGTGTTCTTGCCTCCAATGTCCGCCGCTATCAGAGCTGGTGCGTTTTCTTTTGTGGGAGCTCTCAATGGCCTTTTATATATTCCATAGACACAGAGTCTGCCTAGTTGATTGTGTGGATTTAATGCAGCTTGTACAGCTGGTGGGAAGGTTTTGGGTCTTCTTCCTTAGCCACACTGCCCCTGGGTTACAATTATGGTTTTATTTTTAGCTCTGCATGTGGGTCGTGCACTGGGTTAGCTCCTGAGCCTGTCCTGGAGGACTTGGGTTTGCCCCTGTGAAGGCCAGGTGTGGAGGTGGTTCAGCTGTTTGGGTCACAGTGATTCTGGCAGCACCAGGTACTCAGGACAGTTGGCAGCTAGAGCAGCAGGAAATACAGTGCTTTAGAAGGGTATGGCGGAGAAGGCAATGGCACCCCACTCCAGTACTCTTGCCTTGAAAATCCCATGGACGGAGGAGCCTGGAAGGGTGCAATCCATGGGGTCGCTGAGGGTCGGACACGACTGAGCGACTTCACTTTCACTTTTCACTTTCTTGCACTGGAGAAGGAAATGGCAACCTACTCCAGTGTTCTTGCCTGGAAAATCTCAGGGATGGGGGAGCCTGGTGGGTTGCCATCTATGGGGTCGCACAGAGTCAGACACGACTGAAGTGACTTAGCAGCAGCAGCAGAAGGGTATGGCAACCAGTATTGGCCAAAACACTCCAGTATTCCTGCCTGGAGAAACCCCCTCCCTGACAGAGAAGCCTGGGAGGCCACAGTCTACAGGGTCACAGAGTCGGACACAACCAAAGTGACCATGCACGCATAGATGCAAGACTTTTTAGCTTGTGGCAGCTCTGCCCCAGTAAGAGCTGAGTGTGAAGGTGGTGCAGCTGCTTGGCTTGCTGGGACCCTGGCGGCACCAAGTGTGCAGGGACACAGACTACCTCCGCCACAGAGTTATGGGCCTATCAGAGTCTTTATTCCAGCCTCTTGTAGCTGGCGATCAGAAGGCCTCTTTGGCCAGTCTTTGTTCGTAGCTCTGCCCACTCAGGCACTTAGAGGGCTCCCTTGCCTGGGGTCCTTCTCTGTTGTTTGGCGCATCAGGCACATAGAGGGGCACCCTAGGCTGGGGTCCTATTCTGTAGATTGGACAGTCACTTAAAGGGGCACCCTGAAAGGGGACCTACTCTGTAGTTCAGTGTGTCAGGCCTTTGCTGGGCCAGCCTCTCTATTGTTCAGCTGCTGATACTGGTGTGTGGGGAGAGAGACGCTATGGTGATGGCTCCTCCCCCTACGTGTGACTCAGCAGTATCGCCTTACTTCCATGGCTGCCTGGCTTTCCTCCACCACCATTTCCCACCAGGATCTCCTCCCTCACGTCCCCTCTATCCGTCTCTCCACAGTCAACAGCAGCCCTTGCCCTGGGATTCCTCCACATCTCCTAAACGCCAGCTCCCAGCCGCTGCCCCTTCCAGGAGACCAGCATTCCTGTCTGGGGTGTGTATGGCTGCAGCAAGGACTGTGTGATTCTCATTCCATTTAAACTGCCACAGATCAGCTGTTTCACTCTCGGCCTTAAATGTTTCTCCTCTGACTCAGACAACCGCGCCAATGTCGGGATCGGACCCCTGCTTCAGGTTCCCCACCCGCTGAGGGCAGGTCCAGTCCTACTGACACTACTGTTTTTCCCCTAATTCCTTCATCCTATCGAGTTTTGCGTGGTTCTGTATATTCTTTTCCGCTGGTCAGATAGTGTTGTCTGCTCTCAGCTGATGTTCTGCATGCAGTTCCTGTGTCTGAAGGTGTATCCCTGATGTATCCATGTAGAGAGATACACTCCACATCCACCTATTCCTCGGCCATCTCTTTCTCCTGGGTCTTTTATGTGACCTGATACAAATAGGTTGACTGGCTTACCATCCACTTACCTGAGTTGCAGCAAAGTTCTAAACAGGGCATGCATTTAAATGATCTATCCCAATGAGTCATGCCAAAGTATATCTTCTTTACTCCACAAATATATCACTCTTGGAAAAGCTCTTCCTCCGTAGCTTAAGTGTGAGCCAGGGAGCATGCAGTGGGTTGGAAGCTCCTATACTGAATATTAAACACTGCTTATCCATGTTTCTTTAATTAGATATAATTATTTTCTTGAATTAATGACCCTTGGATGTTGTTAAATTTCTTTTCAGGATATTGCTTAATTGCTTTTAACAAAAGTACAAATAGACTTCAACTAGAGAATGAATAAAAATGGCTTCTTAAGATCCTGATTTTTTAAGCATAAAGAAAAGAACAGTGTGTGAAATATATTCCCTTTCTAATCATGAAGGATAAGTTATTTTTCCAGTGTATTAAGGGACAGATTATTGATTGCTTTTAATGTATATTTCTACATCCATTTTTCAAATAATTTTTTTGGGGGGGGTCCTAAGTTTGCCTGTCACTATTACCATTACACAATAATTGGCTACCAGGTAAAGTCAGGAGATATTAGGTCATTTTAGCAGGAGCATTTTGTTAATACAGGCACATTTAAAGGGACTTAAAATAATTACAGATCTCTCTATGACCTTGAATTTTAGGCAGTCAAAAATTTAACGGGACTCATAATCACAATGTTTTAATAGTATATTCAAATAATATATAAAGACAGTTTTTCTGTAGATTATGTATGTCTTCCAAACAGATATACCTTAAAGTGTATGGACATTCAATATTATCTTTATTTCTGCAGAATAATTCTTCTACCATTTTCTTTGATCTGTTTCCTTCCTTGATCTTGTGTCTTTATACCCACAACCCAGATGTTATTGTGAACAGAAATGACCACAGTACTCAGCCTGAGTTCTGAATGCTGTAATTATTTATGTTCAACAATAGGGATGGACTGCTGTTAAATCTGACCATCCAGCATTTTCCCTTGGGTTGACAAGGGAAAGGATTGGGTTGACAAGTTCATGCATGATGTCAGGTCCTGATTTTACAGTAACAGATCATAGAGGAAATATTAATTGTGTGCATATCTTGTACACCGTGCTCTTGATAGCTCAGTGTATCATGATATAATACAAGGAAAAATTCAGCAAGAGGCCTAACCAGCTCCAAATCTCTCTTTAATTTACTTTAGTGACTTATTTTAAGATTCAAAGTCACATAAGTCAGAGTGCATCTTACGTCACTCTTCTTCTGATAAGGCAGTACTTGACATTTTGAAAACTAACTGGTGTGTAATCACAATCAAAATATGTAAGGATTTTTAGATGGAAAAAAATGCCTTTCTATTCAATCTTTTTTTTTTTTTTCCTAATAAGCCATTAAATGAGCAGCAAATTTCAGGAGATAAAGTTTAACTCAGTTTGCTCAGTGCATTTGTCTTCAGATTGCTTGGAAGAGAGCGAGCAGGGCAATCACCCACTCAAAGATATTGCCTGCTATCTAACATAATATGAATAAAATAGATATCACATTATACATATGAAAAATGATTTCAAGGGTAAATTCAATTTTATTTTTCTTAGAAGCTATTGCTTTAAAGAAGTATAATATTGGAGATGGAACACAGTATTGAAATACAAATTGAGGTAAGAAAAATGATCAAAGCCAAAAAAAAAAAGGCTAGGCAGCAAGGAAGATGGATGGTTAGAGTGAAAGGTGGTAAAGACATATGTATATGGCCTTTCCTCTTCAAATAGTCACTACAGGATTAATCATCTATTTATATACAAATTTATGTTTACTATTCATTGATAATTAGAGATAAATATGCTTTGTTGATATTTATCAATTAAAATTAAGAATAAAATGTTTTCCAGTGTAATCCATTATAAGGACTGTGTTTACTGCTCAGCAGTGTCAAACAAGTACATATCAGCAGTAACTGAATGCCTTGTTTTTTAGTAATACTGCCCGAATTTGTCAGTGACTTCCTTAGATACCTGTTTTTGCTTCAAATGTTATCTGAAATTATAAGTGACAAGGATCAAGTGAATTGAGGGTAGTAAAGGGATGACTCAGCTGTAAAATTATTTGTTTGAGGGCAGAAGTTGTAATTATTCAATAACTAGATTAGTTAATAGAAAAGACCATTTAAGAGCACAGAATAAAGCAATGGAGAACATCTACACTGAGTGCAATTAATCAGTACAATATATGTGTATATATATGATATACAGATGTATCAGGATATATATCAACCTATATATGTTTGTGTTTATGTTTATATATGTATGCATATATGTGTATATGTGCATGAAAACATTCATAATTCATATACATAATTCATACATAATAATTCGTATACATGTATGTACATATATACACAAATATATTTACATATAACTTATATACTCATTCAGTGCTTTTGCCAGTAGCTCTCATATCCCAGGCATTCTTTTAGGAGCTAGGGATAAAGCAATGAACAAAAAAGACCTAATATCTGTTCATACTGTCCTAAAGGAACTTGCATTCCAGTGAGGACACATCAGTAACAAGATAGCAAGTAATTAACGCCCTGGAGAAAATCCAAAGGAGGGAATGGTCAAGGAGTGTTAGGAGTGGGGTTAGGAGTAGGGTTGAACTTTTACATGGATGCATTAGCTTTCTATTGCTGCTGTAACAAATTGCCACAAGTTTCGTAGCTTTGTAGCTGACAACAGGAGAACAGTCTGCAGGTTACTGCAAGAATTTCTGTAGAAGATAATGGTGGCTTGGCACAGCAAGGAGAGAGACATAGCTGGTTTCTGGCTCTGTGTCAGAAGGAGAGCCAGCAGGATTTGTTGAAGGTTTGCAACTTGAGTGGAAGAAAAAGTAGTTAGGGAAGGTTCCAAAGTGCTGCTGGATTTAATACTTGGAGAAACTCAGTTGCCTATTATAGAGATGAGTAAGATTATGAGGATATCTGTGTTTTTGTTTTTGTTGTTGGAGGGAAGTAATATTCAGTGTTAGCTTGGTATATGTAAAGTTTAGGCTGGTTGTTGGATATTCAAATTAAGGATGACTAGTAGAGGGTCAAACATATGAGCCTAGAGTTCAGAGAGGACATAAATATTCATAAATGACAGATTGTGTATGATTTCCAAAGCCATGACATTGATTGAGATATTGAGGTATTCAGTTATGAGTTTAGATAATAGAAGAGATTCAGAAATTAAACACTGGGACACTCCAAACAGAGATCAGGGGAAGGAAAAAGGAAATGAAAGCACTGAGATACAAAAAACAGAGAAGACATAGGTTAGTGTCAAGTCCTCATAACCTGAAGCAGAAAGTGGTTCCAGGAGAGAAAGAACTGCTGTGTGATGTTGTTTTATGTCCAGAGAGTGGACAGCTGAGAAAGATCATGGGGCTTAGTGATCTCAGGGATTTTGTTGATATAAACAGTTACAGTGGGAGGTAAGAACATCAAGGGATTAAAATTAGAAACAACAAATAAAGTGAATTACTTGTATATATTTTATTCTGAAAGAAATATTGAACAGTACCAAAGGAGGAAAAAGGCAAACTACAGTATTTCTAAGATAAGGGAAATAATTTACTATCATAGGGGTGACTTTACTGACAAAGGTCCACATGATCAAAGCTATGGTTTTTCTAGTAGTCATGTATGGATGTGTGAGTTGGACCATAAAGAAAGCTGAGCACCAAATAGCTGATGCTTTTGAACTGTTGGAGAAAACTCGTGAGAGTCCCTTGGACTGCAAGGAGATCAAACCAGTCAGTCCTAAAGGAAATCAGTGCTGAACATTCATTGGAAGGACTGACACTGAACCTGAAGCTCTAATACTTTGGCTGCCTGATGTGAAGAGCTGACTCATTGGAAAAGCCCCTGATGCTGGGAAAGACTGAAGGCAGGAGGAGAAGGGGTCTACAGAGGATGAGATGGTTGGATGGTATCACCAAGTTTGAGCAAGCTCCAGGAATTGATGATGGACAGAGAAGCCTGGTGTGCTGCAGTCCATGGGGTCGCAAAGAGTCGGACAAGACTGAGCGACTGAACTGAACTGAATCACTGTGCAAAACTAAGATGGGCAAAAAGGAAGAACTCCTGGAAGACCATCCATGAGTATACTTGGGAAGAGGTTGGGATCTAGAGTCAAGTATACAGCTTAGCTTTGGCTAGTGGAACATGCAGTACATCTATAGTTACAAGAAAGACAGCAAAATACATGTATATAGATGTTGAAAGTGGTGCTGATATCTTGTAAAGGTTTTCTTCTGATGGCTCAGTGAGATAAGAAATAACACCAGCTCACAGAGAGTGGGTTGTAGTGTTGTATATTTGTTAAGAAAAGGAAGTGGAGGAATAGATGGATTTCAGAAGCATAGTATGACTTCATGTCACCACTATGGAGCTATCTCAAGTTAGTGACAGGATTTAGAGAGACTAGTTTTCTTGGTTTTGTGCTTTTTACAGTCACATTCAGCTATAGGAGAACAGACAGTATATGAGGAACTGAGTTTAACTAGAGTTATGGTTTAACCAAAGCACTGTATCGAAGTGATAGAGTCAAGGGGGTTGGAGTAACATTCAATGGATTTTCTGTCATATTTAACCATGTGTATTTAAGGAGAGTAAGTGGGGCATTATGGAGAGGAGGGACCACAAAACGATTCTAATATCAATGGAGTAAAAGTCTTGGTAGTCTTGGATTCATGAATACCATGTGTTACTATACTTCCACTGCCCCCCCCCCCATCCCGACCTGTCTCTGACTTTCTTTTCTAAGTCACATGGATTGCACTAGCACCTTCTTTAAGACTTTGCTTCAGTGAAGTTCACTTCAGTTGCTCAGTCATGTCCAACTCTTTGCGACCCCATGAATTGCAGCACGCCAGGCCTCCCTGTCCATCACCAACTCCTGGAGTTCACTCAGACTCACGTCCATCGAGTCAGTGATGCTATCCAGCCATCTCATCCTCTGTCGTCCCCTTCTTCTCCTGCCCCTAATCCCTCCCAGCATCAAAGTCTTTTCCAATGAGTCAGTTCTTCACATGAGGTGGCCAAAGTACTGGAGTTTCAGCTTTAGCATCAGTCCTTCCAAGGAAATCCCAGGGTTGATCTCCTTCAGAATGGACTGGTTGGCTCTCCTTGCAGTCCAAGGGACTTGCAAGAGTCTTTTCCAACACCACAGTTCAAAAGCATCAATTCTTCGGTGCTCAGCCTTCTTCACAGTCCAACTCTCACATCCATACATGACCACAGGAAAAACCATAGCCTTGACTAGACGGACCTTAGTCGGCAAAGTAATGTCTCTGCTTTTGAATATACTATCTAGGTTGGTCATAACTTTTCTTCCCAGGAGTAAACGTCTTTTAATATCATGGCTGCAGTCACCATCTGCAGTGATTTTGGAGTCCCCCAAAATAAAGTCTGACACTGTTTCTACTGTTCCCCCATTTATTTCCCATGAAGTGATGGGACCGGATGCCATGATCTTCGTTTTCTGAATGTTGAGCTTTAAGCCAACTTTTTCACTCTCCTTTTACTTTCATCAAGAGGCTTTGTAGTTCCTCTTCCCTTTCTGCCCTAAGGGTGGTGTCATCTGCATATCTGAGGTTATTGATATTTCTCCCAGTAATCTTGATTCCAGCTTGTGTTTCTGCTAGTCCAGCGTTTCTCATGATGCACTCTGCATAGAAGTTAAATAAGCAGTGTGACAATATACAGCCTTGACGTACTCCTTTTCCTATTTGGAACCAGTCTGTTGTTCCATGTCCAGTTCTAACTGTTGCTTCCTGGCCTGCATACAGATTTTTCAAGAGGCAGGTCAGGTGGTCTGGTATTCCCATCTCTTTCAGAATGTTCCACAGTTTATTGTGGTCCACACAGTCAAAGGCTTTGGCATAGTCAATAAAGCAGAAATAGATGTTTTTCTGGAACTCTCTTGCTTTTTCCATGATCCAGTGGATGTTGGCAATTTGATCTCTGGTTCCTCTGCGTTTTCTAAAACCAGCTTGAACATCAGGAAGTTCACAGTTCACGTATTGCTGAAGCCTGGCTTGGAGAATTTTGAGCATTACTTTACTAGACTTTTACAAGACTTTGCTTAAAGATATATTTTGTTTTTAATGAGGCCTTCCTATCCAGCCTGTAGAAAAGAATCCCAACTACATATCCCTCTCTATTTCCCATATTTTCTTTGCTTTTCTCTCTAGCACTTACTATCTGTGGTCTATTCATGGTTGATTATATATCAGTATAGCTCTCCCCACTATAATATAATCTTCACAAGTGTGGGAACTTTATATTTCTGTACATGGTTGTTCCTCCATGTTCTGTAACAATACCTGGTACCCAGTCGGCACTCAGTCAACATTTTTAGGAATGGATGATGCAAGCCTTTTGAAGTCCTCAAGGAAAATGTAGATAAATCAAGCAGGAAACAAAGTTGGTGGGTCACATCAGGTACAAGGTAAGGCTGTGCTTTGAGGCTTGCAATTTTAACACTAAATTTAATTGCTTAATCTAATTGATTTGTAGTAAGATTTCATCCAAGGGGCTTGAAAGTATGGACAGGCCTGGAATTTTGAAGGGGTTGTGGGTGGAGAAACTGACAAAATTCTTCTCTTACCATATCTTTCTGAAGATCGTTTGTGCAGAGAGGTGGTTGAGTTAATCAGAACTGCACTTTTTTGATACTACTTCATTATAGATTTGATGGCATTAAATTCACCTGATTGTTTCAGATGAAGAGAAGGTGTTATGAAACATAGTGAATGGGACAGCAAGTTTACTTGATAAACAATTCCTGATAATCTTGGGTGTATATTTGAGGCTTTAAATTATTAAGTTAAAGTTAAAAAAACTGAGACTGATCGGGTGATTTCTATCCTGTATATTTCAGAGATGCAGGCATGGAGGAAGGTGGTGGTTAGGTTTATCTAGGCTGGCCTTTTATCAGTACCATGGACAGATGCAAGCATTTAGGAAGTGGGGGTTCTTTGCAGTCAAGTTGTTATATACCATGGAACATGGAATTGGAGGTTTAAAAGGAGGAAAATGAAAATGAGAAAGCTGGTATATAGTGAGGACATGAACTTGTATTTGCCTCTAAGGCCTATCCTTATTTTGGATCATAAACCTTTTTAGATCATAAACCATGATCTAAAAGAAAATATCTACTGCAATTATTGTATTTTAACCTATCAAAAAATAGAATGTATGCTTATAAATATCAAAATCACTTAAAACATCACTAATTAAGTTTCTAATATATCTATGTTCATTTCTAAGCTATGCAAGTTAAGTAAGGTATGTTCTCAGTCATAAAAGATATCCTAGTCTAATGGGAAAGATAGATGTGCAAAGGGATTATTTAAAATGTTAGGTACTTTTAAAAATATGATAGAACACAGAAAGGAGAATGGCTATAATACTCTCTCTGGTCAATAAAGTTAGACTTACAGAGTTCTGTTAAATGAATGCATGGGTTTAGTAAGGGTATACATGAAGAAAGCTTACAGATATTTATTGTTCATTTGTTTGTTTCAGGAGAAATTAAGAGTGGTTTAAAAGCACTGACATTTAAAACCTGAAAAGCCCTGTAATAACTTGAATATCTGCTTAGCCTACCCCTCAGAGATTTTATAGATATAAAAATTTCTAACTTCCAGAATGCATGAAACACTTTTATAGCGAGTGCAAGTGTTTACCAGTTTCTCTTTTTTTCTGCTTCTACTCAAATTTAAAGAAAAATAATGCATAGGTAATTACTTGAATTTTTTGGTTGATTTCAGTCATCATTTCCCACTAAGTGTTGGCGTATACTCTGTGTCCACAGTCATTATTACAGGCATTGCTGCTAGGGATTAAACAAAATAATGTATAAAATGGTCTTTGTACAGTTCTGGGGAAAGGAAAGTGGTGAATACATGTCACCTATCCAGGTATATGTTGTTGCCATCTTGTATTTTTTTCAAGGTTTCAGGTTCATTCTCAAATTTCTTTCCTCCTCTGCTTATTCACTCTGCTGACCCTTAGGGTGATTTTATCCACTTGTATAAATTTTTTAAAAACTGTCTATCTGCTAGCAGTTCCCAAGTATATATATCAAGCTTAAAAACAAAGCTAAATCTCAGAAGGAGATTGTAGGTTTTTATACACAATAGGGGTTTGTTAGTAGAAAGACAGTGGATAGAAAGTAATTATTTTCATCACCTTGAGCTGCTATAACAAAATACCATAGGCTGGTGAGTTAAACAACAAACTTTAATTTCTTACAGTTCTGGAGGCTAGAAAGGCTGAGATTAGGGTGCCAGCCTGGTTGGCTTGTGGTGAGGGCTCTCTTCCTGACTCGCAGACATTGTGTTCTTGTTTTGTCTTCAAGTGGCAGAGAGTGGTAGCTCGGGTGTTTCTTCTAGTTACAAGGGCACAAATTCCATCATATGCACCCACCTTCATGGTCCTCATTTAAACCTGATCATCTCACACTGCTTCCATTTCCTGCTACGATCACATTGAGGTTAGGGCTTCAACATATGACTTTTGCGGGGATGTGAATTAAAGGCACATTGAATTTGAAATGTCTTTGGGACATCTAAGTAGAAATAGGTATAGAGAGTGTTAGTCACTCAGGTGTGTCTGACCCTGTGTGACCCCATGGACTGCAGCCCACCAAGCTCTTCTGTCCATGGGGTTCTCCAGGCAAGAATACTGGAGTTGGTTGCCATTCTCTTCTCCAGGGAATCTTCCTGACCCAGGGATCAAACTCGGGTCTCCTGCATTGCAGGCAGATTCTGTACTATCCGAGCCACCAGGGAAGCACATCTTTAATCAAACCACAAGCAGTTATCTACAGCTTTCTGATCTTCCATCATTTCCCATCTGAGCAAAATACTCCTCTATCTACTTAGCTTCTCATTGTGGAAACTATGGCTGATCTTTTACTCCTCAGCCTCTGTTATCTAACAGAGGACCTTAGCAAATCAATCATAAAGTCATCTACCCCCAGATACTAATGATTCATCAAATTCTTTCTCTGCTCACTATAACCATCTTGATCCAGTTCACATGGGCTCTTCCCTCTAATCAGTCTTGGAGTTACCACTCTCAAACCTAATGGATCCTTCACAAGATAATGGACCATGTCTAGCCTGTATTTGCCCCATTTCCAACATTTTAGGGATAAACCTTAAAATCTCACTGTGACTATATTTCATTCTATCCTCTAGAAGAAGGTAGAGAGAAGTGCTAGAATAAACAGTTTCATCCATGCTTAACTTCTAACTTACTCCACTGGATAATTAATTCCTAATGTGTTTAGGTTTAGAATCTGACTACTGTGGGATCTCATTATTAGTTGATAGTTTGCTATGATTTAAGACAAGCAAAGGCTTCATTCACTTTTTATTGGCCTCCTGACTCATGGATTGGTAGGATGGCCAAGATCCTCTTCTACTTTCTTGTCCCTGTGCACCTTCCTATTCTGGCCTGGAGAGAACTGTGACTCAGGAGAAGTTGAAGGCTCGGTGACGCTGACTTCTAGAGGCCTGTCCTGTTGACAGTGACACTGGGCACTTAAGACTGGCCTCTTCAGCAACACGTTCTGCACCTGGTTGCATCTCTAGGTGTGGTTGCCACAACCCATGAAGTTCATACCCTGTGACTCAGCCTCTTTCTGTAAAACACACACCATGATCTCACCTCAAATAATGCCTTAGTGTCAGGGCCTTTTGGTCTTATTCTTAAAATGTGTAAAATCCTTTATTGGAGAATCTGTTTCTTGCACTATTTCTTAGTGCCTCATGGTCTTCAAATACATTTGCAAATTGTCTGGAGGCCATGGAACCTTGACCTTCCTTGCTTTTTGTTTCAGAAAATGGGCATAATTGGGCATATGTTCTAGAGTTATGACCTACAGATGACATAAACTTTTATGAAAAAAGTGCAGCTAGGGAAAGGCAAGGTCAATTTATATTGCAGTTAGAATAACACCAGCATATCCCCATTAAGGGTTAGTCAGAAGAAGATATAGTAATATTATTATGCACTCAGTAAGTCAATAGCCCAGAGAGATTTGAAACTTTTAAGAACACATCAATACAAATGTGAGAAGATTGCTTATTGGATAAATGTGTCAGCAACGTTGATCATTGTTTAGGTTTAAGTTTGATTTGTAGTCTTTGGGATTTAATCTTTATCGGATCTTTGAAGCAACGGTAGCTTGCCTCTGCTGAATCAAGTTCTCTGAATCTTGGGACTTCAGTGTCTTCTGCCTGGTGTATGTGTACACACACACACACACACTTATTTTAGTGTTAATATTATTAATCTTCATTCAAATAATTGTTCCATGGTTTCAGGAATATCAGAAATCTAAGGAGTAATCGTACATTTTCTTATATATTATATATATAATAATAGCAGCAGTAGCAGCTAGAGCAAGTCTAGAATATGCCAGAAATTTTTACGTGTGTCATTTCTAAATCTTACTACAGTCCTTGTCATGTAGTGTTTTGAGGTGTTTTCATGTGTTTTTTTTCCCCCTGTGTTTTCTTCTGACCAGTCTAGCCCCAACACATGTAAGCAGATGGTCAGACTTGTGTTTGTTTTAGTGAATTTTGGGGACCAGAGTAAATACAGAAGACTGCTGTGAATCTTCTTAAATTATAGAGATGTGAAAAGCTTGGGACCTAGAAAGTTTTTGCTGCCTACTATGAGGGGAGATGGTGAGAACAGAGTGGTTTGGGGATCACAGTGCATAGGGGACATGCCTTAGTTTCCAGCAGAGAAGGCAGAGGCCCAGAGATATTTCCAGAGGCTAAATGGCCTCAAGAGCCATGTAGACAAGTGGGACCACTGGCACCACCTCAGAGGGAGAACTCAGAGCCCCAGGTAGAGCTTGGACTCATCCAGGGTGTCTCGGTCCTCAGAGTCATGCCGACGCAAGGAAGGACAGTACCTGTCAGGGACCATGGGCACCTGGCTTGGCACTGCTTAGGGCTTAAGATAGGGTACAGATTCTGAGGAAGGGGTAGAAGTACTTCCTACAAAACTGAATGAAAGAGGATTTAGCCAGTCTAGTATCATAACTCTTTCTTGACGCTCTGTTTTTTGCAATAACTAAGGAAAATTACTAAAAATACCAGAGGTGTTTAGAGACTATACTAAATTGAATTGAATTAAACAGTGGGAGTAATTTAGAGCCTAATCATTTTATTCTCATAGAACAATATCCTCTGGCTTTCAGGTCTCTGTTTTTCAGGTGTTATATATTTTCTGAATCAAATTCTTACCTAATGGAAAGCATATTGGAGTTACACATCGTAAAGAAGTGTAATTTTTCATGATTCCTTTCTGTCATGAATTTACTGAGTAAAGTTTGTTCTGCCTTTTAAGGAATGCCGTTGCAGTAGCTGGCAGTCATTACAATACATCCTAAAGCAAAGTTATGGTGTGCCTATGAATTTCCACCCTAATGTATTTCTATTGTTATATTTTTGCTTACAAAGATTTTAGTGTCACTTTATTTAATTGAAATCAAATGATGTTATTTACTTTTTAGTGATGCAAAAAATTGCATTTGTAAGCAACTGTTATTCAAATTGAATTTTCTTATAGAACGCTCGAAGGCTTTAGTGCAGAACCTTCTGCATATAAATTTAAAACAAGTGCTCAACTGTAACATGTACTCAGCCAGACCAATAATGGAGATGATATGATAGCTGAGATTGCAGTTGATTATGTGCAAGGCATTGATGAGTCATCATATGACACAACATTCAACAAATTATCCTAAAAGCAAAAAGAGCAATGTCTGATATCTACAGATATTATCATCACTTTGTATAATATATTTAGTAAAATAACTGAGTGACTGCTACTTTAATAATATCCCATGGTAGTCTTTAGTAGCATTTTATGATTACTTTCAGATTTTTAAAAAATATTAGAATGTATATTTTGGACATTAATTCAGAAAAGCGCATATAAATTGGGCCCATTCTAGAAGAGGTGCTTGTGCTATGACTCTCAGTTATTTTCCTTTCCTCAAGACTTAAACTCGGATATAAAGTTCAAAACCCTTAATTCCTTTGCTTTCATTGTGATTGAAGTCCCCAATCCTGACTTCTTAGCTAAAGTTAATGTCTTATTTGCTTTTGGTAATCAGCTATACTCTGAATTGAAAACATTACTTTTCTTTGGCATTCATTTTTGGGAGCATGCTTTCTGTATCTGTGGGTGAATTAGTTAAAACTGCTTTTCCCAGTTATATTGTCATGACCCTCCCTGTTGTTAAGTCCTTTACATGTCCACTGGGCTTCTGAACTTGAATCCACAAGGGTATTTTAAACTCTTTCTGGTCTGCTGCAATCTGGCCCTCCTCCCTTCCTTCTTGGTGCCTTGGACACTGTCTTGAATACTGTGGCTCAGGCATGTGGCTTACAAAGTGATTTGAGGAAACACATCTTTGCAGGAAACATTGTTGTTACTTAGACCTACATGGAACCAGGCTAAATGGTGGCCTCTCTGTTACAATTTCAAGTATGTTCAAATTATTCCTTTCTAAATAGTCATTGTGCCTAATTTTTGTTGTCATTAAGCTCACTCCTTGAAACAACATTTCCTTGGTTTTTAACATTCCTGTATTAGAAAGAGCCACTCATTAATTCACTAGTAAAAAAGGCATAAAAATGTGTAACTCAGAAGAATGTTCTGAAAAGGAGAGATATGAGTGGAGATAATGCATATCATAGAGTGTGTGCTAAGGTGCTTTTTTCCTGTCTGACTCATTGTGCCTTTATGGACTGTAGACTGCCAGGCTCCTCTGTCTATGGGATTCTCTAGGCAAGAATACTGGAGTAAGTTGCCATTCCTTTCTCCAGGGAATTTTCCCAACCCAGGGATCAAACCCTTGTGTCTTATGCCTCCTGCATTGGGAGGCAGATTCTTTACCACTAGCACCCCCTGGGAAACCCATATCATGCAGTATACTTTAATAAAATCGACATGGTAGACATTTTGGAATTATAGAGACCAGGGTTCAAATATGAACTTCACCACTATTTACCTGTATGACCTTGGACAGTTAAAATCTTTTGAGCTGCATTTTAAAAGATTTTGTATATTGCAGCTGATACATCATTTAAAATGTTGTTTTGAGGTTCACTTGAGATGTGTGTAAAGCACAGGAGCTAGAAGGACCTCAAAACACTGAGACTGATGCATATCTTTTATCATTAGTGGGTGGGGCTATGAGGGAAAAGCTCAGGGATGTCTGGGATTTGAAGAAAAAAGGGTGAATCAAAGATGAGGAAGGAAAAGATAAAGACAAAATTTGCTTCATTTATGGTTTCATCTGTATCTAACCCACATCAATATGTAAAAGACCTGTATTCTTGGGAAATAAATAAGAGGAAAATACCATGAACTGAGAGCTTCCAGATGTGCAAGCTGAATTTAGAAAAGGCAGAGGAGCCAGAGATCCAATTGCCAACATCTGTTGGATCATAGAAAAAGCAAGGGAATTCCAGAAATACATCTACTTCTGCTTCATTGACTACACTAAAGCCCTTGACTGTGTGAATCACAACAAACTGTGGAAAATTCTTAAAGAGATGGAAATATCAGATCACCTTATCTGCCTCCTGAGAAACCTGTATTTATGTCAAGAAGCAACAGTTAGAACTGGACATGGAAAAATGGACTGGTTCCAAATTGGGAAGGGAGTACCTCAAGGTTGTATATTGTCGCCCTGCTTATTTAACTTATATGCAGAGTACATCATGTGAAATGCAGGGCTGGATGACTCACAAGCTGGAATCAGGGTTGCTGGGACAAATATCGGTAACCTCAAATATGCAGATGACACCACCCTTATGGCAGATAGCAAAGAGTAGCTAAAGAGCCTCTTAATGAAAGTGAAAGAGGAGAGTGAAAAAGCTGGCTTAAAACTCATGATTCAACAAACTAAGATCATGGCTTCCAGTCCCATCACTTCATGGCGAATAGATAAGGAAGCAATGGAATCAGTGAGAGACTTTATTTTCTTTGGCTCCAAAATCACTGCAGACAGTGACTGCAGCCATGAAATTAAAAGACACTTGCTCCTTGGAAGAAAAGCTACAACAAACCTAGATAGCATATTAAAAAGCAGAGAGATTATTTTGCTGATAAAGGTTGTCTAGTCAAGGCTATGGTTTTTCCAGTATTCATGTATCGATGTGAGAGTTGGACCATAATGAAGGCTGAGCACTGAGGAATTGATGCTTTTGAACTGTGGTGTTGGAGAAAACTCTTGAGAGTCCCTTGGACTGAAAAGAGGTCATACCAGTCAGTCCTTAAAGAAATCAACCCTGAATATTCACTGGAAGAACCGATGCTGAAGCTCCAATACTTTGGACACCTGATGTGAAGAGCTGGCTCATTGGAAAAGACCCTGATACTGGGAAAGATAGAAGGCTGGAGCAGAAGGTGATGGCAGAGGACAAGATGGTTGGATGGCATTGTTGATTCAGTGGACATGAGTTTGAGCAAGCTCTGGGAGATGGTGAAGGACAGTGAAGCTTGGCATGCTACAGTCCTTGGGGTTGCAAAGTGGACATGATTGACCAACTAAATAACAACAACCTGAATTGATGAGTGCAAAATTTTACTTTGCAAGAAGAAAAGTCAGATGTCTTATCCACAGAAGAATTAAGTATTGGAATGATTAACTGAGGGAAGTTGTGCAATCTTTATATATGTATGCATGTATGTATATGTGATGCTGGGAAGATTGAAAACAAGAGGAGAAGGGGGAGGCAGAAGATGAGATGGTTGGATAATGTCACTGACTCAATGGACATCAGTTTGAGCAAACTCTTGAGAGACAGTGAAGGACAGGGAAGCCTGGCATGCTGTAGTCCATGGGGTCACAAAGAGTCAAACCTGACTTAAGTAACTAAACAGCAACATGTATATATCTATGCACACATGTATTAAATATGTATGTTCCTATTAATCTTTAAGAAACAGATTTCATTGCTGGATCTCTTTTGAAACAAGTTGATATTCCAGGTTACCTCTTGGCATCTTTCTGGTTTACAAACATATATGGATTTGGGTAGAATAAGGGAGGTCCATTAGCTGCCACGAGGTATTGCCTGTGGAAGATCTGCTTCCCTCCTCCACACCTTGGCAGTTGAGCAGAAGTTTGATTGAACATATTCAGACATGCATTAAAGGCATGCCATATTGGGTCAATATAGAAAAATACTATGCAGAGAGATTTAGATATTGCTTTTCTCATTCCAGAAGTTTATCTTTACATGTGTGATAACTGTTGATTTGCTCCTGTTAATTTTAATGCTTCAGTTTCTATTCAGTAATTTGACTGCATCATTTTCTTTGTTTTTTGGAACATTGAAAGGGAGATGTTTCTATTTAAAAACTTATAAAATTATTTTCAAAGTCTTGAATATCAGATAACAACTGGAGGCTTTAATTTGCTTCTTAGGGTTTTTTTGTATTTTCCAAAATAAGCATTTATTGCTTTCAGTTCAGTTCAGTCACTCAGTTGTGTCAGACTGTTTGTGACCTCATGAATTGCAGCACACTAGGCCTCCCTGTCTATCACCAACTCCTGGAGTTCACCCAAACTCATGTCCATCAAGTTGGTGATGCCATCCAGCCATCTCATCCTCTGTCGTCCCCTTCTCCTCCAGCCCTCAATCCTTCCCAGCATCAGAGTCTTTCCCAGTGAGTCAACTCTTTGCAGGAGGTGGCAAAAGTATTGGAGTTTCAACTTTAGCATCAGTCCTTCCAGAGAACACCCAGGACTGATCTCCTTTAGAATGGACTGGTTGGATCTCCTTGCAGTCCAAGGGAATCTCAAGAGTCTTCTCCAGCACCACAGTTCAAAAGCATCAATTCTTCGGCGCTCAGCTTTCTTCAGGTCCAACTTTCACATCCATACGTGACCACTGGGAAAACCATAGCCTTGACTAGATGGACCTTTGTTGGCAAAGTAATGTTTCTGCTTTTTACTATGCTATCTAGGTTGGTCATAACTTTCCTTCCAAGGAGTAAGCGTCTTTTAATATCATGGCTGCAGTCACCATCTGCAGTGATTTTAGAGCCCAAAACAATAAAGTCTGACGCTGTTTCCACTGTTTCCCCATCTGTTTGCCATGAAGTGATAGGACCAGATGCCATGATCTTCGTTTTCTGAATGTTGAGCTTTAAGCCAACTTTTTCACCCTCCTCTTTCACTTTCATCAAGAGGCTTTTGAGTTCCTCTTCACTTTCTGCCATAAGGGTGGTGTCATCTGCATATCTGAGGTTATTGATATTTCTCCCAGCAATCTTGATTCCAGCTTGTGCTTCTTCCAGCCCAGCATTTCTCATGATGTACTCTGCATAGAAGTTAAATAAGCAGGGTGACAATATACAGCCTGGGCGTACTCCTTTTCCTATTTGGAACCAGTCTGTTGTTCCATGTCCAGTTCTAACTGTTGCTTCCTGACCTGCAGATAGGTTTCTCAAGAGGCAGGTCAGGTGGTCTGGTATTCCCATCTCTTTCAGAATTGTTCACAGTTTATTGTGATCCACACAGTCAAAGGCTTTGGCATAGTCAATAAAGCAGAAATAGATGTTTTTTCTGGAACTCTCTTGCTTTTTCCATGATCCAGCAGATGTTGGCAATTTGATCTCTGGTTCTTCTGCCTTTTCTAAAACCAGCTTGAACATCAGGAAGTTCACGGTCACGTATTGCTGAAGCCTGACTTGGAGAATTCTGAGCATTACTTTTATTAGCATGTGAGATGAGTGCAATTGCTTTAATAAATAGGAAAATTAAATATGACCTTTTTGAAGTTTAAGAAGCAAGGTTATAAATGACTTAAGCTAGAATCATAGATAAATCAAAGTGTAAACTCTGCAAACTTTAAAAATGTGTGGTTATTTCAAACTAATGTGCTTGACATTCTTGTGAAAACATTCTTAAAGTAAGTATATCTTATATAGAAGAATACAATAAAATAGTATTTTTTTGTGCTGAGTACAGGTGATACTGCTTTTCATTCATTATAATTTTCTGATATATAATTATTTGTTTAAAATTTAATGAAAAATAGACTGCAGAAATATGTGTGCCAGATTATAATTTAATAAACTTTAAAAGGTTTGCAAAACACTACTTTGTATCACATTGCTCTTTAAAGAGACAGCATTTGAGCTTCTAAGTTTTAATACTCAAGCTTTTCAAAGCCGTACTGTTTTGTTAGGAAAAGGCCATGATGATTGACCAAAACCTCAAAGTGCAACATATATGAGAAATGAAAGACTTTTATCCATAGGTTATTACTATTGACTTTTCTTCATTATTAATTCTTAATTACTTTGAAAGTGTTTAAAAGAAGGCCACTTCTCATTTGCCAATTAGGTTAAGTGTTTTATTTATATATATATATATATATATATATATATAACATGATATAAAGTATTTATTGCAGGAAGATAAAAATATGAAACTTTGATTTGGTTTATTGACTGTATGCTAAATGTATTTTTTTAATCATTATGAACTGTTAGAGGATCCACTGTGCTTATGACTATGGGACACAAATTTCAGCAAAATAAAATATATAGACAGTAGAATTCTATCTGATGAATTAAAACACACTTGATTCAGTTCATTACCAATGAGGATAGTGTGCGTGAAAGTTGGCTTGCTTTTGAAAGGGGTAATATCTGAAGTTCAGTGGAATAATGAGCAGTTTCTGAATTACTCTTCGTTCATATTTCTTTTCAAAGGTTAATTTCTTTAATAAGGTGTTCTGCTTTAATAGATAGTAATTTCAGTGAAAATCATTTTGAGTCATTTGTTCTCTCAGCTGTAAACATTATAATTATAAGCACTGGAAATATAATTTAAAGCATTACAGTCTGATACAGCAAAGCCTGTAGTGTTAAGTGGAAATGCGTTTTGGCAGTGGGGCTTTGACAGAAGGACTGCTGAGAGTCTCTAGAGCCTACAGACCCACCTGTCTTGAGGGACTTTACAGCTTTAGAAAGAGTCAGCCTTTCTTCATTTAATGGTGAGTGGAACTGAAATGAAAATCAAAATTCCACTGAAGTTTTGGAGTTAGATACCTCATTGGTTTTTCTTTACTGATGTCTGTGTTTGTTGCATTCCCCAGAATCCTGTTCACTGAGGTCCTGATAGCGTGCTCATCAGAAAGTTTTGGTAGTATGTTTCATTTTCCTTCAATAATTCCAATATAATTCCCATAATTCCATCACCCAAAACAGTCTTCCCAAGCACAGAAAAGTTATGACATTTCTATACTGCATGTGCTAATTAGTGATATAAATTTGGTTCAATCTGGAATCCTTTTAATTAAATACATTAAACACAGATAAAATACTTCTACTGTATAACACAGGCATATTCAAGACCTCTTTTGGATGTTTCAGAAAACAATATATGCAAGTATTCATTTTAGTTGTTGTGTTCATTTAATTTAGTTGTTCAGTAAGATTCACTCATGACTATTATGGACTTCCAAGGTGGCACTAGTGGTAAAGAACCAGCCTTCCAATGCAGGAGACATGAGATGCAGGTTTGATCCTTCTATCAAAGAAAGATGCCCTGGAGGGGGAAATGGCAACCCTCTCCAGTATTCTTGCCTGGAGAATCACATGGACAGAGGAGCCTGGTGGGCTACAGTCCATGGGGTCACAAAAAGTCAGACATGACTGAAGTACCTTAGCCCTCAATGACATATTATGGGTAAATGGTGATGGCAGACATTGAGAATGCAGAGTAATTACAACTCAGGAATGTAGTTAGAGACGCAGGCAGGACAACCACTAGTTACAAAGTATCATGACAGATGTTCATAGATTTGTACAGCAAGTGATGTGGAAGCACAGAAGAGGAGCTATTAACTAAACTATGTCTATGAAATCAGAGAGAAAGTCCCATTGCATGTGTATGAGTGTGGTGGCAGGGAGTCAGAGAGAGTGATGCTTGACCTTAGTCAGGATATGTGGTATGGTTTTCTCCGAGTGGGCAAATGAAGTGGGGTTGGTGAAGGACAAATATAATTTATAGCAATAGTATCACTATGTGGTTAAGAACTTGTAGTAAGGAGTTTGGCAAATTTAATCTGAGTCCCTATTTTACCACTTCACACATGTGCGACCTTGACAAGTTACTTAATCACTCTGAAGATGAATACAAATAAAAATAGTACATATTTCATAAGCTTCTTAAGCAGCTTATAAAGAGAGCTACTTATAAAATACTTAGCAGCATGGCTGGCTTATGATAAACAATCAACCAATGATAACTAATTACTGCTTTTTGTATAGGGTTAAAAGTCAATAAGGGTTATTTAGATATTCACTCAAATAATTAGAAAAATGGAGGTCCAAGTATGTTGATTTATGTTGAATATAACATCTATAATTAAAAATAGAATCAAATGTCTATATGCCTTTAAAAAAGCAAAAATAACAATTCAATGGAGAAGGAACTAGCAACCCACTCTAGTATTCTTGCTTGGGAAGTTCCATGGACAGAGGAGTCTGGTGGGCGACAGTCCATTGGGCTGCAAAGAGTCAGACATGACTGAGGACACAACAGAATTCATATAGCAAAAGTAATCAATTTATTTGAAGATGAAATTCTTATAATGTTATAAAATTATATAAGAGAATGAAGCTCAAACATATTCATCATGACAGTTAATGTTAGTTAAAATTTCCTATTAAAGACAGAGATAGTCATACGGTATCAGAAAATAATATACAACATCCACAAATGAGAGTGCTATCAGTTCAGTTCAGTTCAGTTCAGTCGCTCAGTCATGTTTGACTCTTTGCGACCCCATGGACTGCAGGGGCTTCCCTGCCCATCACCAACTCCCAGAGCTTGCTCAAACTCATGTCCATTGAGTCCATGATGCCATCCATCTCATCTCATTGGGCTTCCCTTGTGGCTCAGCTAGTAAAGAATCCGTCTGCAATGCAGGAGACTTGGGTTCAATCCCTGGGTTGGGAAGATCCCCTGGAGAAGGGAAAGGTTACCCACTCCAGTATTTTAGCCTGGGGAATTCCATGGACTGTATAGCCCATGGGGTCACAAAGAGTCAGATGTTACTTTCAGAGGGCTATACCACGTTAACAAAATACAGGATAAAGATCATAGGATCATCTCAATAAATGTAGAAAAAGCCTTTAACAAAATTAAGCATCCATTTATGATTAAAACTCTTAACAAAGTAGGCTATGAGGGACCATACCTCAACATAATAAAGGCCATTTATGAGAATCCCACAGGTAACATCATACTCAACAATTTCTTACCATAAGAAAAGAATTGTACCTTTGCATGGTGGTGGATGATGACTAGTCTTACTGCATGATCCTTTCACAGTGTATACAAACATTGAATCATGTTGTACACCTGCAACTAGTATAATGTTATATGTCAATTTTACTTCAGTTTTAAAAAGAGAAAGTTAAGCTTCAGGCATTAAAAAAGAAAAGAGTACATAATTATACAATAAAATCTTGTCTAATAAAATCATCATTAGAAAAGGCAAAATGAATTTGTAGTATTAAAGAGAACTAATTTAACCAAAGAAAGAGTTTCTGGTAGGAGTTGTTTTTCATAGTTACCAAAAGGATAAGAATTTGGGCGACGTAGTTAGTATTTGGCATAATGAAAGTACTATCTTTTTGATGAGTTATTACTAGAGTGTACCACCCGAGCCCCATCACTTTGCTAGAGTATGCTAGCAATATGTTTTCTGAACAACAGAAGTATGAGCATGAATTAAAGTAATGCTATTCTATGCTTAAGAACCACTCAAAAAGGTGAATGAACTACTCTTAAAAAACTATCTAATTTTTACTTGGAAAACACATTAGAATATAAAAATGGTAATTTGTTTTTTTACTCCTGAATATTGCCAAAGGCAGGTTCCTAAAATCTTGGGAAGTCAAGATGACCACTTATCTTCTTATATGTCTTTGTGTTTCATTCTGTTTTTCTTAATTAAAAAATGGAAGAACACATTGAGCTCATATATTTGACAGTTTTAAAAAATGTGTATTCTGTTTTTACCCTCATTCAGAAATTTAGGCTTTTTTCTACTAAAAAATATACAAGAATTGTCAGGTAACGATAGAAAGAAATGTAATCATGTCATGTTCAATGAATGATTTTGTGACTATGTTTCATTTATCATCTTTACTGAAGCATTATATGAATATGCATAATCTTGCTTTCTTTATTGAGCTTTTACAGTGTAATTTCACAAGCAGATGAAAAATGCTGTTTTTAGTTGGTTGGCTGAATTCCCAGTTTTTCTTTTTTTTTCTCTATTGTCTGAAATTCAAGGGCATTATAGATTGATTCTTTTTTTATATATATGCTCTGCCTTTTTTAGTTAATTTAGAATGTATCATTTCTAATGTCTTTAATTAATGATAGAATCATGCAGTAATCTCAATTCTTTTGCTTCTAATTTTTCTGATAATCTCAGAAGTTCTTCATAAACTAATATATCCATAAAATCATAAAATTTAAAAACTATTAATAGCAAAGATAAATGACATTATTGAATTCCTTTGTGCCAAACACAATAAATAGTTTACTTGAATTCACTATAATCCTATACAACAATGTTTCTTTTTATCCTATTAAAATATCAGCAAACTGAAGGCCACACAGATGATAGATACTAGGTTAGGATCCAAATTCTGAGTCAGGTAGTATGACTTTAGCACTCTGAGAATCTTAACCTCTAATGTTTACCAAATAATGCAATGATAAGTATATACTGACTTTATCCGTAACTGCCTCAGTTCATCCAAAGACATTTAAAGTTATTGACCAAGTACATGAGATTTTTCAAGCATTGCTTCTGGGAATTCAAGTGCTAAGTGAAAATGACAGACAAGGTTCCTGCTGTTAGTTCACTGTTCTGGTTGTAAGAGACAAATAAACAACAGGTGGCCAAATAAATAAATAACATGATTTAAGAAAGTGCTAAGTGCATTGAAGGACATAAAGTCCTGAGATAGAAGCTGACTGTTGGGTGTTCTGTTTGATGGGATAATCAGAGGTTTCTATAGATTTGAAGATTGAGAAGAAGCCAGCCATATAAAGACATAGGGAATGAGCATTCCAGGCAGGTTAGACAAGTATAAAGGCCTGCATGTGGAAGCAAGATTGGTGTCTTAGAGGAATTTAAACATTTATGATATTATTCTGCTACTTCTCAGCTAAGAGAGGTAGTGAGCATTGCTACAGGAGTTTAATCATCCATTAATATTATAATAGTATAAAATCATGAAACAAACTTAATATAAATGAATACCAAAATAATATAATTCCTTTGAGATTATTATAAATGTGTAAATCCCTCAAATACTAAAGTGATTTAAATTGGAATATCTCTTTACTGAAGACAGAAGGAGAACCTCTATAGAGAATACCTCTTAAATCTTATGAAATTTATAGAGTGGATCCTGAAAAGCACCAAGATTTAGAAATCTAAGTGGGGTGGTGGGGGGTGGGTGCTGGAGGATGAGGGAATGGGGGAGACTTGATGGATCTTATGAGTACCCTGTGGGTTAACATTCATTCTCCATTGTGCTTGAGAGATGAGGAGAAATTTAAATACTTTAGACAGGAAAATGCTTAGATAAGTTTTATAAGCTCTTCTTTTGGCTAAGAAAGGTAATTGCATCTGTTGCTTGGTTGAGGTGATTCCTTCAAGACAGACATCAATGCACAGGATGATGTAACTTTAGCCCCATTAAACAAACCTCACATCTGAACACAGAAATGCAGAGCAGGACACTTAAGATCTGATTCCACCAACCGATTTGCCTTTATTGTGGTGCTCTCAGAAAATAATGAACCTTTGTTTTATCTGTTCCCTCATCTTTCCTAAAACTCTATTCATGTTTTTTTCTTCTCTCATTCCCGATTTCCTACTTATCAATTACAAATAAGATAGTCCTAAATTTCTCTTTCTATCTTCATTTTTTAGCATTGCTAATTTTAAAAACTCCAAAATTAACCCCAAACCCCGGCAAATATCAACAGTAAGAGAATTGTAGATATCGCATAACATTTTTGAAAGTAATTTAGAAAATCTTTGCTCTGTAATATTATATATATATTTTATTAACCATTTTTATTGAAGTAGAGTTAAAGTATTGTGTTAATTTTAGGTACACAGTAAAGTGATTCAGTTTATATATATGTGTGTATATATATTCTTTTTCAGATTATTTTCTATTATAGATTATTACAAGACATGCTATATAGTAGGTCCTTGTTGTTTATCTGTTTAATATAGAATAGTATGTGTATGTTAATCCTAAACTGCTAATTTATCCCCAACCCGTGTTATTTGCTTTGGTAACTATAAGTTTGTTTTCTATGTTTGGATATCTTTTTATGTTTTGTAAATAAGTACATTTACGTCAGATTCCACATATAAATTGTATATGATATTTGTCCTTCTTTGTCTAACTTCATTTAATACGATAATCTCTAGTTCCATTCATGCTGCAATGGCATTATTTCATTATTTTTCATGGCTGAGTAATATTCCATTATATATATATATATGTATATATATGTATCTACATACCCCTGGAGGAGGGCATGGCAATCTACTCTTGCCTGGAGAATCCCATAGACAGAGGAGCCTGGCAGGCTTTAGTCCATACGGTTGCAAAGAGTTGGACATGACACATATATACATATATATACACACACACACCACATCTTCTTTATCCATTCATCTGTCCATGGACTTTTAAGCTGCTTTCATGTCTTGGCTGTTGTAAGCAGTGCCACTATTAATACTGGAGTGCATGTATCTTTTTGAATTGGAGCTTTTGGTTTTTCCTGTAATGGGATTACATGCTCATATGGTAGCTCTGTTGTTAGTTTTTTAAGAAACCTCCATTCTCTTATCCATAGTGGCTGCACAAATTTATATTCCCACTAACAGTGTAGCAGAGTTTCTTTTTCTCAATACCCTTTTTAGCATTCATAATTTGTAGATTTTAAAAATAATGGCCTTTCTGATCATGTGAGGTAGTTTTTTGATTTGCATTTCTCTAATAAATAGCAGTGTTGAGCATATGACATTTTTAAATTACCATGAAATAATAATTTAAAACTGTCTGTACTTAAAAATATAGCCTAGAAATATAGAAAATAAATATTTTCATAACTTCAAGACAGAAATCTCAGAACACATAGCACAAAATCTTTATCTCATTCAGTATTGACAGAAATATAAAATAAGAAAAGAAGCAACAGCATCACTGTGAAATGATCTTGTCACTTTCTGCTAAAGTTGTTTTACCTTAAAGTCTATTTTCTTCGGTAACAATACAGCTACATCAGCTTTCTTTTGCTAAATATGTACATGCTCTTTATTCACACATCTGCTTTCAGTGTATTATCATATTTTATGTTTGTATCTTGTAAACAACTTACAGTTTGACTTTTAATCCAGTCTTGCACTATTTTTGTTCTAATTAGTGTAGTTATTCCATTTATTTAATATTATATTAATTGTATATTCCCCAGTTTAATTTTTTAATTTGTTCCACCAGCTCTATTTTGATTTTTTCCCTGTTATGTTGCCTTTGAGATTGCTTTGTTTTTTGCTTTTTTTTAATCTCTCACTGTTTCAATTCAGTTAGTTGTTGTGTAGTATGATACTGTAATATAATAAGAAATCTATATTTGAATTTTAGTCTTTAGTATCTGGTTCGTGACACAGGACCTCCTAAAACTCTTGGAATTTTCTGAGTGATAGGAGTGTTTTTTGTTGTTCACAGTATGTGTCTTTCAACCATATCTGAGTTTATGCTAATGGGATGACTACCCCCAGCCTCTTTTGAGCATCAGGATGGTGACTCTTTGTCAGAGGAACCAACCAGGCCTGATCCCTGAGTACTGGAGGGGCTGGAGTTAGTTAATCATCAACAGTAAGTGATTTAATTAGCCATCCCTACATTATTGAAATCTCCATAAAAGTCCTGAAAATGGGATTTGGAGAGTTAATAGGTTGGTGAACACATGGAGGCACACACCTGGAGAAGCCAAGAGGATCCCATGCCCACACTTCACGTTATGCATCTCTGTTCCATTTGGCTGTTCCGAAGTTGTATCAACTTATTTAACATCCATGCAGAGTACGTCATGAGAAATGCTTGGGCTGGAAGAAGCACAAGCTGGAATCAAGATTGCTGGGAGAAATATCAATAACCTCAGATATGCAGATGACACCACCCTTACGGCAGAAACTGAAGAGGAACTACAAAGCCTCTTGATGAAAGTGAAAGAGGAGGGTGAAAATGTTGGCTTAAAGCTCAACATTCAGAAAACTAAGATCATGGCTTCTGGTCCTATCACTTCATGGCAAATAGATGGGGAAACAGTGGAAACAGTGTCAGACTTTATTGTTTTGGGCTCTAAAATCACTGCAGATGGTGACTGCAGCCATGAAATTAAAAGACGCTTACTCCTTGGAAGGAAAATTGTGACCAACCTAGATAGCATATTGAAAAGCAGAGACATTACTTTGCCAACAAAGGTCCATCTAGTCAAGGCTGTGGTTTTTCCTGTGGTCATGTATGGATGTGAAAGTTGGACCTGAAGAAAGCTGAGCGCCGAAGAATTGATGCTTTTGAACTGTGGTGTTGGAGAAGACTCTTGAGATTCCCTTGGACTGCAAGGAGATCCAACCAGTCCATTCTGAAGGAGATCAGCCCTGGGATTTCTTTGGAGGGAATGATGCTAAAGCTGAAACTCCAGTACTTTGGCTACCTCATGGGAAGAGTTGACTCACTGGAAAAGATTCTGATGCTGGGAGGGATTGGGGGCAGGAGAAGGAGGGGACAACAGAGGATGAGATGGCTGGATGGCATCACCAACTTGATGGACATGAGTCTGAGTGAACTCTGGGAGATGGTGATGGACAGGGAGGCCTGGCGTGCTGCAATTCATGGGGTTGCAAGGAGTCGGACACGACTGAGCGACTGAACTGAACTGAAGTTGTGTCATTTATAATAAGCCAGTGATAGTAAGTAAAGAGACTTTCTGAGTTCTGTCAGCTGTTACAGAAGATTATTGAACCTGAGGAGGGTACTGTGGGAACCCTCTATTATAGCTGACCTGTCAGAAGTACCAAGGGCCTAGGACTTGGAGTCAACAGCTGAAGTGGGGCACAGTCTCGTGAGTCTGAGCCCCTAAGCTGTGTGGTCTGCCTTAACTCCAGTAGTTAGTGTTGGAATTGGATTGAATTGTAGGGCACCCACGTCGGTATTCAGAGAGTTGGAGATTTAGTTGTTGGTGTGGGAAAAAAAACCCCACATGTTGGCTGTCAGAAGTATCATGAGTAAAAACAGTTCATACAGAAGAATGAAAACCTCTGTACAAAACGAACCAAAGTCTAAAGTTAACACTCCCCATACCCTCAACAATAAGGATGCCAAAACATTTCACCTTTACTGCCTTCCTCTTATTTACTGTTAGTTTTGTCTCGTATCCTTATGCGTTCTTAATAAACCGCAGGGGTGCACAGCTGTAGCTATGACACATTCACAGTGTGCGGCGTTGCTGGTTTCCTTCCGTTTCAGCCTGGCACTATGAGTATCTCCACTTACTGTGGGAAGTAACTTCTTAGGCTGCATAAGTTGATCAGGTCTTGGCCTCAGACATCTTCCTCAGAGCAGACTCCACAATTGAAGCCAGCTTCCCCTGAGTGGGTCAGTCTTCCTGCCCCAAATCAACTTTGGTACTCCTCTGCTCCACTGGCTTCCTTGGGACCACCTTTCCCTTTTATTTTGATATGTCTTTACTACCTTGGCACATTTTGGATGTTCCTAGAAAGTATCCATTTATAATTCAGCAGTGTTAGGTATTTTCAGCAAGTAGGGGAGGGGCTTAATTTATAACAACTGTTTCCTTCACTGGAATTCAGCTATAAGAGGGGAAGTTCATAGTCTTTTCTAGAAAAGCCCCACTTAATCTCTTAAAAATAATAATTTAATTCATAACTTTGTCACTTATGCCTGTCTCTTCCTATCACATGTAGAAGCTGTGTCAGGCCCATCTTTGAGTCTTCCTTAAGCAGGCATGTCCACAGCAATCTTATCAGCCCTCCTAACCCCTGAGGGTGCTGCTAAGGTACCACCAATGAGGTTAGCAGCATAAGAACAGGGATCTTTTGCCACCTGGGAAGCCCAAAGACATCTACTATACCTCTATAATGACATTTTTTTTGTACTATACCATGGTATGATGAAAATAAATAATTTTTTCCTATACATGACTTATAGTAACTGTGTTGTAGAAAAGTGAAAAGAATGAATAATTGAAAGTAGCAAAAAAGCACATTAATATGGATACCACTCCAGTGTTCATTAGGTTATTTAAGTAGGAAGATTGCTGTGAATATATATGATACTGAAGTATATTGCACTTAAAATGCTTCATAGTTCAGACATGAAACTGTCAAGTTGGAGTTTGTTCACATCACTCTTGAAGAAGAAAGAACACTTTTAATCTTGTTGTTTTGGCATTTCTTCTTGTCATGATAATTTCATGGGGTCTCTTTATACTCTTTTCTGTGTGTGATTTCTCTCTAACTGAAGCAATAGATTATAGTTGGACAAAGAACAATTTTTTTTTTTCAATCAGGTTTTGGTTCACCCTAAAAGAAAATTGCTTTTGTTCCATCTCTACAAAGGATCTTATGATGTTTGAGGTTAAACAAAATGACCTAGTAGAAAATATATCAGTCAGAACCACAAGACTTGTAATCAAAGATGTCATAGTGAATTTTCAGAATATGACATGAACATTGATTCAAATATCCTCTAAAACTGTCTTATTGTATTCACAAATAAGTAATAGTGGGTTTTTTATTGGTAAGATATTTACAAAAGAAATGTATACACCTGCTTAAATTGCTTAGTAAAATGTAATGTTAATATAATTCAAGACCCTTTTACTTAAGTCTATTTGTATAGCCAAAGTAAAGTAGTAAATTTTGAATTGCAAATCATAGAACTGTAGAAGGCTTTATTTAAATGGAATATAAGAGATGAACTAGTCAAAACTCTTGAATTTGAATAAGGGCAATTTGCAACTGATGGTTGACAAGTTGAATAATAAAATTGATGGCTTAAATAAAACTTTTAAGAATTAACCATCATTCTTTTATTTGCTTTATTAATGGAAGTATTGGAATGGTGTTTACACTTTTTAAAAGTTATTGATTTAGAGTGTCTCACCTTTTAGAAATGAAAGGCACATCTCCAACACTGGTAGCAGATCCTTCTTTCTGTCACAGAAACTATGCATCTGTGTTGTTTCTTTATATTTAGCATTTTGTATATCAAGCATTTGGAATAAAATAGACAATTTTAGCTGAGCATTTGTGTACTCAAGTTAAAATATCTCTCCATTTGTTTCACCATATAAATATTTTTTGAGGAAAGCATCATATTGCTCACAGGGTCTCCTGTACAATTTTTGTTTGTGGACAGTACAGCCCTAGCATGCAGTAGTCACGTGGAAGGCTGGGTGAGATGGTGGCCCCTGGGCCATGCAGGGCACAATCTTCAGGTCTAAGGCAGCCCTTACTCCCCCTCTTCCCAGAATTAGTTATCATCGTATATATTTGGAGGTATATATCCAAATATTTGGAAGTATATATCCAGTGAGGCCTGGCACATGTGTACCCAATTTATTGAGCAGGAATTCATTAGGAGTCTAAAGCAGAATTGCTTTATTTCTTTCCATGTATGCACTAAGCGCAGGTGGCTGCGACCGACGCAGTAAGTGCGGGCCGAGAGGAGCTACCCCATGTCCGAGGTCAGGGGCAGAAGCTGGGAGGACCCCATGCCCGAAGGGCGGTGGCCAAGAGAGGTTACCCCACGTCTGAGGTCAGGGGCAGTGGCCAAGAGTGCCAGGCTGCGACAGCGCAAGAACCGCCGAGAGGAGCCACCCTGCATCCGAGGCCAGGGGCGGCGGCCAGGAGGAGCCACCTGGCTCCGGAGGCCAGGGGCCACTGCCGGGAGGAGCCATCCCACGTCCAAGGAGCTGTGGCTGCGTGGGTGCAGGAGGGCCTGGAGGAGCTATCCCACATTGAAGTTCAGGAAGGGCGGCAGTGAGAAAAACCCCTCATCCAAGGTAAGGAGCAGCAGCTACGCTTTGCTAGAGCAGCCGTGGAGAGATACCCCATGCCCAAGGTAAGAGAAACCCAAGTAAGATGGTAGGTGTTGCAAGAAGGCATCAGAGGGCAGACACACTATAACCATACTCACAGAAAACTAGTCAATCTAATCACACTAGGACCACAGCCTTGTCTAACTCAATGAAACTGAGCCATGCCCGCGGGGCAACCCAAGACAGGTGGGTCATGGTGGAGAGGTCTGACAGAATGTGGTCCACTGGAGAAGGGAATGGCAAAGTGCTTCAGTATTCTTGCCTTGAGAACCCCATGAATAGTATGAAAAGGCAAAATGATAGGATACTGAAAGATGAACTCCCCAGGTCAGTAGGTCCCCAATATGCTACTGGAGATCAGTGGATAAATAACTCCAGAAAGAATGAAGGGATGGAGCCAAAGCAAAAACAATACACAGTTGTGGATGTGACTGGTGATAGAAGCAAGGTCCGATGCTGTAAAGAGCAATATTACATAGGAACCTGGAATGTCAGGTCCATGAATCAAGGCAAATTGGAAGTGGTCAAACAGGAGATGGCAAGAGTGAACGTTGACATTCTAGGAATCAGTGAACTAAAATGGACTAGAATGGGCGAATTTAACTCAGATGACCATTATATCTACTACTATGGGCAGAAATCCCTCAGAAGAAATGGAGTAGCCATCAGGGTCAACAAAAGAATCTGAAATGCAGTACTTGGATGCAATCTCAAAAACGACAGAATGATCTCTGTTTGTCTCCAAGGCAAACCATTCAATATCATGGTAATCCAAGTCTATGCCCCAACCAGTAATGCTGAAAAGCTGAAGTTGAACGGTCTACAAGACCTTTTAGAACTAACAGCCAAAAAAGATGTCCTTTTCATTATAAGGGACTGGAATGCAAAAGTAGGAAGTCAAGAAACACCTGGAGTAACATGCAAATTTGGCCTTGGAATGCAGAATGTAGCAGGGCAAAGACTAATAGAGTTTTGCCAAGAAAATGCACTGGTCATAGCAAACACCCTCTTCCAACAACACAAGAGAAGACTCTACACATGGACATCACCAGATGGTCAACACCGAAATCAGATTGATTATATTCTTTGCAGCCAAAGATGGAGAAGCTCTGTACAGTCAACAAAAACAAGACCAGGAGCTGACTGTGGCTCAGATCATGAACTCCTTATTACCAAATTCAGACTTAAATTGAAGAAAGTAGGGAAAACCGCTAGACCATTCAGGTATGACCTAAATCAAATCCCTTATGCTTATACAGTGAAAGTGAGAAATAGATTTAAGGGACTAGATCTGATAGATAGAGTGCCTGATGACCTATGGAATGAGGTTCGTGACATTGTACAGGAGACAGGGATCAAGACCATCCCCATGGAAAAGAAATGCAAAAAGGCAAAATGGCTGTCTGAGGAGGCCTTACAAATAGCTGTGAAAAGAAGAGAAGTGAAAAGCAAAGGAGAAAAGGAATGATATAAGCATCTGAATGCAGAGTTCCAAAGAATAGCAAGAAGAGATAAGAAAGACTTCTTCAGCGATCAATGCAAAGAAATAGAGGAAAACAATAGAATGGGAAAGACTAGAGATCTCTTCAAGAAAATTAGAGATACCAAGGGAACATTTCATGCAAAGATAGGCTTGATAAAGGACAGAAATGGTCTGGACCTAACAGAAGCAGAAGATATTAAGAAGAGTTGGCAAGAATACACAGAAGAACTCTACAAAAAAGATCTTCATGACCCTTATAATCATGATGGTGTGATCACTCATCTAGAGCCAGACATCCAGGAATGTGAAGTCAAGTGGGACTTAGAAAGCATCACTACAAACAAAGGTAGTGGAGGTGATGGAATTCCAGTTGAGCTATTTCAAATCTTGAAAGATGATGCTGTGAAAGTGCTGCACTCAATATGCCAGCAAAATTGGAAAACTCAGCAGTGGCCACCGGCCTGGAAAAGGTCAGTTTTCATTCCAATTCCAAAGAAAGGCAATGCCAAAGAATGCTCAAACTACTGCACAATTACACTCATCTCACATGCTAGTAAAGTAATGCTCAAAATTCTCCAAGCTGGGCTTCAGCAATACGTGAACCATGAACTTCCTGATGTTCAAGCTGGTTTTAGAAAAGACAGAGGAACCAGAGATCAAATTGCCAACATCCGCTGGATCATGGAAAAGCAAGAGAGTTCCAGAAAAACATCTATTTCTGCTTTATTGACTATGCCAAAGCCTTTGACTGTGTGGATCACAATAAACTGTGCAAAATTCTTCAAGAGATGGGAATGCCAGACCACCTGACCTGCCTCTTGGGAAACCTATATGCAGGTCAGGAAGCAACAGTTAGAACTGGACCTGGAACAACAGACTGGTTCCAAATAGGAAAAGGTGTACGTTAAGGCTGTATATTGTCACCCTGCTTATTTAACTCATATGCAGAGTACATCATGAGAAACACTCGACTGGAAGAAACACAAGCTGGAATCAAGATTGCCAGGAGAAATGTCAATAATCTCAGATATGCAGATGACACCACCCTTATGGCAGAAAGTGAAGAGGAACTAAATAGCCTCTTGGTGAAAGTGAAAGGAGAGTGAGAAATTTGGCTTAAAGCTCAACATTCAGAAAACGAAGATCATGACATCTCATCCCATCACTTCATGGGATATAGATGAGGAAACAGTGGAAACAGTGTCAGACTTTGTTTTTCTGGGCTCCAAAATCACTGCAGATGGTGACTGAAGCCATGATGCTTACTCATTGAAAGAAAAGTTATGACCAACCTAGATAGCGTATTGAAAAGCAGAGATATTACTTTGCCAACTAAGGTCTGTCTAATCAAGGCTATGGGTTTTTCCAGTAGTCGTGTATGGATGTGAGTGTTGGACTGTGAAGAAGGCTGAGTGCCAAAGAATTGATGCGTTTGAACTGTGGTGTTGGAGAAAACTCTTGAGAGTCCCTTGGACTGCAAGGAGATCCACCCAGTCCATTCTGAAGGAGATCAGCCCTGGGATTTCTTTGGAAGGAATGATGCTAAAGCTGAAACTCCAGTACTTTGGCTACCTCATGCGAAGAGTTGACTCATTGGAAAAGACTCTGATGCTGGGAGGGATTGGGGGCAGGAGGAGACGGGGACGACAGAGGATGAGATGGCTGGATGGCATCACGGACTCTATGGACATGAATCTGAGTGAACTCCGGGAGTGGATGATGGACAGGGAGGCCTCGAGTGCTGCGATTCATGGGGTCACAAAGAGTCGGACACGACTGAGCAACTGAACTGAACTGAACTGTTACACAGGCTTCAGTCATGCCACAATGATTTGCGCTTCACCCACTCATAAACCCCCTAAAATGGAATTTAATAAATATTTATGGATTCATTCATATTTTTAACTTTTTTGTTGATATTTGACTTGGATACTACTAGAAAAATAGTCGATTCACAACCTTCTGATAGTTTGATATAACTCATCTTCAATGATGGTTTTACATAATTCATATCTTCAATTATTAGCTGTTAGATATGGCAGTATACATGCAGTCCTTCCTTGGTGATCAATGCAAAGAAATAGAGGAAAGGAATAGAATGGGAAAGACTAGAGATCTCTTCAAGAAAATTAGATACCAAGGGAACATTTTATGCAAAGATGGGCACAATAAAGGACAGAAATGGTATGGACCTAACAGAAGCAGAAGATATTAAGAAGAGATGGCAAGAATATGTAGAAGAACTGTACAAAAAAGATTTTCATGATCCAGATAACCACAATGGTGTGCTCACTCACCTAGACCCAGACTTCCTGTAATGTGAAGTCAAGTGTTCCTTAGGGAAGCATCAGTATAAACAAAGCTAGTGGAGGTGATGGAATTCGAGTTGAGTTCTCTCAAAGCCTAAAAGATGATGTTGTGAAAGCGTTGTACTCAATCTGCCAGCAAATTTGGAAAACTCAGCAGTGGCCACAGGACTGGAAAAAGTCAGCTTTCATTCCAATCCCGACGAAAGACAATGCTAAAGAATGTTCAAATTACCGCACAATTACACTCATCTCATATGCTAGCAAGGTAAAGCTCAAATTTCTTCAAGCCAGGATTCAACACTATGTGAACTATGAACTTCCAGATATTCAAGCTGGATTTAGGAAAGGCAAAGGAACCAGAGACCAAATTGCCAACATCTGTTGGATCATCATAAAAACAAGAGAGTTCCAGAAAAACATCTACTTCTGCTTTATTGACTATGCCAAAGCCTTTGACTGTGTGGATCACAACAAACTTTGGTAAAGTCTTAAAGAGATGGAAATACCAGACCACCTGACCTGCCTCTTGAGAAACCTATATGCAGGTCAGGAAGCAACAGTTAGAACTGGACACGGAATAACAGACTGGTTCCAAAGGAACTAGTTGGGAACTGGTTGGGAAAGGAGTACGTCACGGCTGTATATTGTCACCCTCTTATTAAAGTTATATGCAAAATACATCATGAAAAATGCTGGACCATGACTCACAAGCTGGAATCAAGATTGCCGGGAGAAATACCAATAACCTCAGATATGCAGATGATACCACCCTTATGGCAGAAAGTGAAGAATGAAAGAGCCTCTTGATGAAAGTGAAAGAGGAGAGATAAAGTTGGCTTAAAACTCAGCATTCATAAAACTAAGATCATGGCATCTGGTCTGACCACTTCTTGGCAAATAGATGGGGAAACAGTGAAAAAAGTGACAGAATATTATTTTGGGGGGCTCCAAAATCACTGCAGATGTTGACTGCCACCCTATAATTAAAAGACACTTGCTCCTTGGCAGAAAAACTATGAACAACCTCGACAGCATATTAAAAAGTAGAGACGTTACTTTGCCAACAAAGGTCTGGCTCGTCAAAGCTATGGTTTTTTCAGTAGTCATGTATGGATTTGGGAGTTTGACTATAAAGAATGCTGAGCACCAAGGAATTGATGCTTTTTGAATTGTGGTGTTAGAGAAGACACTTGAGAGTCCCTTGGAATGCAAGGAGATCCAACCAGTCCAATCCTAAGGAAATCAGTCCTGAATATTCATTGGAAGGCCTGATGCTGAAAGCTGAAACTCCAATACTTTGGCCACCTGATGTGAAGAACTGACTCATTGGAAAAGACCCTGATGCTGGGATAGATTGAAGGTATGAGGAGAAGGGGACGACAGAGGATGAGATGGTTGGATGGAATCACTGACTCAATGGACATGAGTTTGAGCAAACTCCGAGAGTTGCTGATGGACAGGGATGCCTGGAGTGCTACAGTCCATGGGGTTGCGAAGAGTCAGACACGACTGAGTGACTGAACTGAGTGATGCAGTGCTTGAAAAAGTTCTTGCCATGTACTAATGGTCATACAAGTCTTAGTTATTATTTTCATTACTATGTAACTTTATCAATCTATCCAAGGCATAAACAATGGATAATTAGTGCATTTTATTTCAAATATTTTAATGGTGTTTTCTCTGTTTTATTCAATAATATTTTAAAGTGTTTTCTGTTTCATCTTTGTTGTGACCCAAGGACGAAAGAGCAGATAACCAAGGAGGGCCTTGGAATGCAGGAATGGAAAACCAGACCCTTATCTTCCTTCCCTCCCTCATGTTGTAACTATTAATGGAACAGTATAACCTGTCTCTCCTCCTACCCCATAGGGAGGAGGTATTTGCCTTACTCTTCTCCCACCCAGTATACATGCCTCATCCAATGACCCGCAAGACTCCTATCCCACTCGTGTACTCTGGGTATAAAAGTGGACTAAGGACCCCCATTCAGTGTTGGTTCTCCCTTGAGCTGGCCTGCTGTTCTAACAGTGTTTCCCAGTCTAATAAACTTTATTTCCCTCTCATTATGTCTCATGCCTGGAAATTCTTTTCCAACCCATGCCTGGACCACAGCAATCTTATTTTCCTTTATCATTTGAATTTGTAAGATTATAATGTCCACAACTGGAAAAACTCTATCTGAAACTTTTAACTATCTCTAACCCAAGACCTTAACTGGACATGGAACAACAGACTGGTTCCAAATAGGAAAAGGAGTACATCAAGGCTGTATATTGTCACCCTGCTTATTTAACTTCTACGCAGAGTACATCGTGAGAAACGGTGGACTCGAAGAAACACAAGTTGGAATCAAGATTGTCGGGAGAACTATCAATAACCTCAGATAGCATATTCAAAAGCAGAGACATTACTTTGCCGACTAAGGTTTGTCTAGTATAGGCTATGGTTTTCCCAGTGGTCATGTATGGATGTGAGAGTTGGACTGTGAAGAAGGCTGAGCACCAAAGAATTGATGCTTTTGAACTGTGGTGTTGGAGAAGACTCTTGAGAGTCCCTTGGACTGCAAGGAGATCCACCCAGTCCATTCTAAAGGAGATCAGCCCTGGCATTTCTTTGGAAGGAATGATGCTAAAGCTGAAACTCCAGTACTTTGGCCACCTCATGCAAAGAGTTGACTCATTGGAAAAGACTCTGATGCTGGGAGAGATTGGGGGCAGGAGGAGATGGGGACGACAGAGGATGAGATGGCTGGATGCCATCACTGACTGTATGGACCTAGTCTGAGTGAACTCCGGGAGTTGGTGATGGACAGGGAGGCCTGGCATGCTGCAGTTCATGGGGTCGCAAAGAGTTGGACATGACTGAGCAACTGAACTGAACTGAACCCAAGACCTTAGAGCTCTTAAAATCTATTCCCTTTTCCTTTATTCTTACTATTTTTTGTCTGTTGTTATAGTTCTAACTTCTTTTCACAGCTCTTTTGTCAATATTTGCTTATGTTTTATAAAACCAGGGCTTATTTGGGTATAATCACAGTTTACAACATTCTTGTTCATCTTTCTTTCCTGTTGTATCTCTACCATTCTTTTAGGGTTCACTTATCTTGTTTCTGAAGAATGTTATTTCATGGAAATATTTTTAGTCATAATATATTTTAAAGTTTTTATTTGAACACCGATGTTTTTTTCTCACTCTGAAGTAGTTACTTAGCTAGCTTCAGAATCTCAAATGGTGAGTTGTTTCCTCTTTATGTCTGAAGACACGGCTTCCCTGGTGGGTAAAGAATCTGCCTACAATGCAAGAGACACAGGAGACATGGGTTCCATCCCTGGGTTGGGAAGATCCCCTAGAGAAGGATATGGTGACCCACTCCACTCTTCTTGTCTGGAAAATCCCGTGGAGAGAGGAACCTGGCGGGCTATAACCCATAGGGTCACAGAGGCAGACACAACTGAGTGACTAAGCACACGCGATATCTGAAGACATTTTTCTAATACCTTTCAGCTTCTCCTTCTGCTGCAGAGACATTTACTGTCCACGTTAGTGTCTATATTGGCAGCGTTTTCCTTCCTGTTTGTTGTGAATAGATCCTCTTGGTTTTGAAGTTCTGCTGTTTTACTACAATTCATCAAGATGAGCTTATTTCTAATTAACATGTTCAGGGAATATTGTGCTTTTTGAATATGAAGACTCATGTCTTTTATCAAATCTGAAAAGTTCTTTGTCATTAATTTCTCAAATATTGCCTCTCTGCTCTCTTTCTTTCCTTTTGGAACTCCAAGTAGATAGAGTTAGAGGTTTTCATGCTTTCTCTTCTGCCCTTCTGACTGGTTTTGACATTTCTTATTTGTCTCTTTTTTGCTGCCTCATTTGTAATGTCCTCGGGTTGACATTTAAATACATAAATTCCTTCTTTCCTTGTCTATAAAACACTTTTATCGTGCTTTATTGGCTATCTTATTTTCAAAATTAAATGTTTCTTTCAAAAGTTACCTGATTTTCCAATGTGAGATTTCTTTTTCTTTTTATATCTTTATCTATTTTATCCTTTCATATTAAAATGGCTATTGTGCTCAGTCACTTCCAACTCTTTGCAGTTCTCTGGTTGCACCAGGATCCTCTGTTCATGGGATTTTTCAGGCGAGAACACTGGAGTGGATTGCCATTTCCTAGAATTCCATTAATTGAAGTTTTCAGATGTTCAATCTTGTGTTTCTTCTGCAGATAACCTTATTTGGTGCGTTTCTTGTGTATTCATTTCATTTTCTTGTTGTAATCCTTTTTCCAGAAACTTACAAATGGGAGTTCTTAACAGAAATGCAGGAAGATCTGTTTGAGAATGTTTCCCACTGTAGCAGACAATCTTACTTCTGTTGAAAGGAACCAATTTTTGTATTAATTTCTTTCTTTGAGTTCTTAGAAAGTACAAGTGTTTTTTTCAGGGGATGCATTTTTTTCCACTCCTTAGCAAACTTCCTTCTACTCAAGCTGGAATTTTTTCTGAGACTGTCCTCTGGTTGGTGACACAGGCTTTCCAAGGGCCTTAGCTTTAAACCATAATCTCAGGTATGACTCTTAATTTCCTAGGGACCTCAGTCCATGGCTTCTCTCTCTGTTTTTCAACCTACTCTTGCTTTGAGGGCTAGGTGGAGTCCCTTATTTTCTAGAGAATTCGATTGTACATTTAAAAGAGTGCTTGTTATATGACATATATATGTGTGTGTGTGTGTGTATATACTATTTGCATATTCTTCAGATATTTATATTTGGAACATTTTCAATAACTATTGTGTTTGACTACTTTTGAGGTAATTTTTTTTAAGAATTAGAGGATAACAGAATTATCTTCTGAGTCCCTTAAAGTTTAGATATAAACTGCTATCACAAAAATTTTTAATGTAACTAAACATAAAAGCAGAATGAACAGGGAAATTGGATTACAAAGTACAGAATTATAGAGAATTCCAAGAGTATCTACACAAGTACCTTTTTGTTTGTCTCGCTATAAATGATAGTGAAGGCCCTACCAAGTGGTATTAATATGTATATTTATTGCATTAGCATATGAAGTTAATACCAAATGTATTTTGTTAAGTTAAAAAGTCATTCCCAAGATATACTCTAAAAAATGTAATATATGATGTATATTTGAATAAACTACATGTATGTAATGTTTTACAATGGTTTTAATAAATTATTTCTATTGGGGGAGTAAGTTAAGCAAATGACTATACATTTACAGATAACATGAATTAATAAAACACATAGAGCAATGAAAACAATCTGAAGTTTGTTTGAAGACTGTTTTTAATTGCAAATATTTAGACAGCTAAATTTACAAACTTAATAATGAAATATTAAGGCAAATCTGTTTCTTTGAGGGAATGCTCATGATGTAATGTTAAGTACAGAAACAAGTTCTAAATATGTATGGTCTCTATTGTGTAATGTTTAATTTCACCAAAATGAAAAGTGCGTATCTATGCGTCGGGGGATTTGAATGTTTAATCTCACTTAATTTTGATAATTTGTGACATTTTCTAGATCTCTCAAAATAAGCATGATTATTTTTAATAATAGTGAAAACCATTAACTTTTACAAAACTGTCTCTATTTGGGTGTTTTTTCAAGTTTGTGACTCTTCCAAATACATCTTTTAGTTTCTTTATTTTCTAGGAATAATTTTGTGACTATCAGAGGCTTATCAACTATACTAGGTATATTATCAACTATCCTAGGTTTAATGATATGGTAAGTTGGTTATATTTATATGATTATTCTCACTGGTAGTTATTTATATTTACAATAAATTTGGATTTATGTGTAGCATATCAGCAAAGAACTGAAAAGTACATAAGACAGAAGTTCATTACTCTTTTAGAGTTCTCTAGAGTTAAAACAGTGTCAGACTTTATTTTGGGGGGCTCCAAAATCACTGCAGATGGTGATTGCAGCCATGAAATTAAAAGACGCTTACTCCTTGGAAGAAAAGTTATGACCAACCTAGATAGCATATTCAAAAGCAGAGACATTACTTTGCCGACTAAGGTCCATCTAGTCAAGGCTATGGTTTTTCCAGTGGTCATGTATGGATGTGAGAGTTGGACTGTGAAGAAGGCTGAGCGCCGAAGAATTGATGCTTTTGAACTGTGGTGTTGGAGAAGACTCTTGCAAGTCCCTTGGACTGCACGGAGATCCAACCAGTCCATTCTGAAGGAGATCAGCCCTGGGATTTCTTTGGAAGGAATGATGCTAAAGCTGAAACTCCAGTACTTTGGCCACCTCATGCAAAGAGTTGACTCATTGGAAAAGACTTTGATGCTGGGAGGGATTGGGGGCAGGAGAAGAAGGGGACGACAGAGGATGAGATGGCTGGATGGTATCACTGACTCTATGGACGTGAATCTGAGTGAACTCCGGGAGTTGTTGATGGACAGGGAGGCCTGGCGTGCTGCGATTCATGGGGTCGCAAGGAGTCGGACACGACTGAGTGACTGAACTGAACTGAACTTAAATGTTCTCTAAAATATAGAATGTCTTTATTTTTCCCTTTGAATTTTGCATATAGTGTGAATGTCACAGAAATATTTCAGTATTTGGCTGATATATTCTTATCAAAATACATCTGATTTAGTTGGAAATAATTATAAACAACTTGAAAAGACAGTAATTATTAAATTTTAAATCCACTGATGAGGTACAGAAAAATAATAATGAATGACTTTACATTTTTAGATATTCAGTATTTAAATATGTGGAAAGTTAACTTTAACATTATATATTAGCTTGAATTTTATAATTTAACATGAACTTTCATGAAACCATACAGTATCCAAATAATTTTTACATAATCATTGTGTCTATAAGATTATTCTTTTGATAATTATATTATTTTGATTGCACAAGGAACTAGAGAGGATTTTATAGCAAGAAAATAAAATGATCTTTGTCCCATCTCTAAATGCCTAGCTCTCAAAAAGCTCATATCAATTTCAGTCCTCTTGTGAATCTAAACCCCAAAATAAAATCATTCTCATACCCAAAACTGAGTTTAAATAAAATTAACTAAAGAAATAAAGTACCAATCTTCCTTTCTAGGCTGCAAATATGAAACTTTCTGGGGGTGAAATTGCTAGCTAAAATAAATATTTTATTGTTTAAGTGTGTGTAATTCTGTATCTTACTGTTAGAAAAAATTCTTAGGTTTCTTACTTTTTAATTATGAGAAAAATAATAGAAGTTTCCTCTTAAAGTTATTGTGACAGTTACATGACTTCATTTATGTACGTCTGTTATCACTAAGACAGGCACATAGTAATATATCAATTACTGTTATTGATATTATTGTTTATTCCATCATTTTTGTCATTATTTATAGAATGATATTGAGAAACTTTAAAGCAAGTATCATTGTATCATCATTTCTTTTTTTTGTAAAATTGCTGTATACTTTGGAAGTGTGTGTGATATAACTTTTACTCTATTCATCTAAGTGTTTAAGGGACTCCAAGACTATCTCTATGCAAGACCTTTTATCCTTGTATCACTATAAATGGCAGTGCAGGCAGTACCCAGCAGGCTCTAGGGAACAGGAACAGTTACTGTATGGTGCTTTTGCATCTCATAGGGTGCAGAGAACTCAGTGTAAGTTTGGCAGATCAAATAGTGGATAGTAAAATCTGTTAACAGTCATGGAAAACATATGTTAATTTAATAATTTAGCTAACAATAATTTTAGTTAAAGTCTAACCTTGGACTGATTAAGTTCTTGAAGGCTTTTTCAATGCATAGGCATTCTTTAATTTATCAAATTGTAAATAAATTTGCTTCCTGTTCTTTAACAAGAACATTTAACTCATCTTGAGTATATAACACATTACTTTCTAAAATGAAGTATAGTGTTATCATATCCAGGAATAAATCAAATGCTGTGTTAATTGATATAACACTGTCTAAAGGTATTCCCAGTCTTCCCTGGTGGCTCAGGTGATGAACAGATGCTTGCAGTGCAGGTGACAGGGTTTGGATCCCTAGGTTGGGAAGATCCCCTGGAGAGGGAAATGGCAACCTACTCCAGTATTCGTTCCAGGGAAATCCTATGGAGAAAGGCACCTGCTGGGGTACAGTCCAGAGTCAGATACAACTAAGTGACTACAGCAAATGTGTTCCCACTGGGAAATATTTCTCACTGTGTATTTGAGATTGAAGGTACATCAGTTCAGTTCAGTCGCTCAGTAGTGTCCAACTCTTTGCAGTCCCATGGACTGCAGCACACCAGGCTTCCCTGTTCATCACCAACTCCTGGAGCTTGTTCAAACTCGTGTCCGTCTAGTCGGTGATGCCATCCAACCGTCGCATCCTCTGTTGTCCCCCTCTCCTCCCACTTTCAATCTTTCCCAGCATCAGGGTCTTTTCCAGTGAGTCTGTCTTCACATCAAGTGGCCAAACTATTGGAGCTTCAGCTTCAGTCCTTTCAGTGCATATTCAGGACTGATTTCCTTTAGGATTGACTGGTTTGATCTTGCAGTGCAAGGGACTCTCAAGAGTCTTCTCCAACACCATAGTTCGAAAACATCAATTCTTTGGTGCTCAACTTTCTTTATGGTCCAACTCTCACATCCATATATGACACACAACAAATGTGAAAGCAGAAATTTAAAAGAATAAATATAAAATAGCTCTTGTAGCTTTTGGTGTATGCTGACAATCCTAAGCATTCCTTCACTTCTAGATACATCACTTAGAACCCATTGTCGCCTCCTCCCTGTGTCTTCACAGCGTCTCTCCTCTGTGTGTGTCTCTGTGTCCCGGTTTCCCCTTTTCAAGAGGGCACCAGTCACACTGGGTGGAGGCCCGCTTTAGTGACCTCATTTTAACTTGAATATCAATGTAGAGACAACATTGCTATGTGAAGTCACATTCTGAGGCACTAGGGGGTTTTATCATATCTTTGCAGGAGGACACATATCAATCCATACAATGACATAAAAAGGAAGGAAGAGCATACAATCAGGTGTGATGGACTTAAAGAAAATAGAACTAGTTGGGCTGGGAGATAAGAGACAGGAAAGTGTGGGTGATCAGAATTCTCATTTCACCCATTTGATAGAACAAAGGCAATTTGGAAAGACTAGGAGGACTTCTTCCCAGCCTGTAGGATCCCCTGTGCCTATAACTGGAAAAGCTCCGAGTTTTTCCTTGCAGACTATTTCTTGGCAATTTCCAAGAAATTTTAAGAAATATTCCTATGTAGAACATTCTCCTTTGAGTTATTTATATGCTCAACAATCACAGATTGATTTTGATCAGCTCTTCAAATTCACTTTCCCTAAGGTCTAAAATTGAGTGTGGCATATCAAGTAATTCACCAGCAGATTAAAAAGAATCTTTTTTCATTATTTTCATTAGTTCTACTGTTTATCTAACTCAAAGTAATGACTTCTTTAATTTCATGTGCATCGCTGTTGCTCATTAGAGCAGTGAATTTCTGCAGTGGTGAAAAGAAAGGATTCTAGGCATATATAACTGACCTGAAATCCAAGTAAGCTTGTTGTATTTCAGAAACTGAAAAGCCACCAGTTCTGTTGGACTCACAATGCTGTGATAAAGGAATATCCTAAATCTCCCATTTTTAAAGCCTTTAATGCAGAGGTTATTTTTCATTACTTTATACCTTTACTTATGCATGTTCAGGGCTGAGAACTGGCATTAAGTAAAGAAGTTGATTGAAGATTCTCAAACTCAGTCTTTTATACATTTATGGAGGGAATAATTTCCGTCATCAAGAATGAGAGAAGTTCACACACTGATAAGGCAATTTCTTTTTGAAAGTGAAGGAAGAAGTGAAGTCACTCAGTTGTGTCTGGCTCTTTGCGACCCCATGGACTGTAGCCTACCAGGCTCCTCTGTCCATGGGATTTTCCAGGCAATAGTCTTGGAGTGGATTGCCATTTCCTTCTCCAGGGAATCTTCCCGATCCAGGGATCAAACCCAGGTCTCCCACATTGTAGACAGGCGCTTTACCGTCTGAGCCACCATGGTGGTCATTTTGAAAGTGAATGGGGATGACCCACTGAGATGTTATGGGGAGGGAGGTGGGAGAGGGGTTCATGTTTGGGAACACATGTAAGAATTAAAGATTTTAAAATTTTAAAAAAAATAAAAAATAAAAATAAAAAAAAAAGAAAGAAAGTGAAGTGAAAGTGCAAATTGCTCAGTCATGTCTGACTCTTTGCAATCCTATGGACTATGTATAGTCCATGGAATTCTCCAGGCCAGAATACTGGCCTTTCCCTTCTCCAGGAGATCTTCCCAACCCCAGGATCGAACACAGGTCTCCTGCCTTACAGGCAGATTCTTTACCATCTGAGCCACAGGGGAAGCCACAAAGGAAGAAATTTCTTTTTATTTATTTTTATATTAATTCTTAGTTCAAAGTATATATCTCCAAATTTTCTAAGTTCATTTCTAAATTTATCCTAATTTTCTATTAATGTTTATTAATAGATTTAATTATTTTTTCTTGAATCACCTATCCATATTCTTAGACCATTTTCATAGGCATGTTTTTTTCTTATAAATATGCACTATATCTTTGTAGATTCTGAAGACTTATATTTTCTATATTATTTACATTTTCCTAGTCATATGTTCGGAGAAGGCAATGGCACCCCACTCCAGTGCTCTTGCCTGGCAAATCCCATGGGCAGAGGACCCTGGTAGGCTGCAGTCCATGGGGTCGTTAAGAGTCGGACACAACTGAGCAACTTCACTTTTACTTTTCACTTTGATGCATTGGAGAAGGAAATGGCAACCCACTCCAGTGTTCTTGCCTGGAGAATCCCAGGGACGGGGGAGCCTGGTGGGCTGCCATCTCTGGGGTCGCACAGGGTCGGACACGACTGAAGTGACTTAGCAGCAGCAGCAGCAGTCATATGTTAGTCTTTTAAATTTGCTTAATCATCCTTTTAACATAGAAACATTTTGTATTTGTATATATTTAAATATGTAAAACTGTACCTTTATAAGTTTTTCATTTTTTGTGTATGTTGTTTATGGAAGTCTTCCTAGATAAAATACAATGAAAACATTTCATTTTTTTTTTTTCTTTATTTACCTCTTAGATCTATCAGGAATTTATTTTTTGGTGTCAGTATTGGATATTTTTGTAATAGATATATAATTGCATTAGATATACAGTTGCCCCATCAGAGTTAGGGTTAAAGATTGACTACTTCATATTTTTATCAGTAACTTGAAGTACTTTGTGATAATCATTGATACATATTACCTTTATAGTGCTTCTGAACATTCAGTTGTATAGTATTAATTTCTTTAATTCTGCTGCACTAAAAATATTTTAGTGACTTTAGTTTCATATCCTACTTTGTCACTTACTGGACAATTTCTACTTGCCACTTCTTTCTCTTTCCAGTAACAGAAAATTTTTGTCAAATTGCATAAAAAGTTTTGTTTGGATTGCACTAAAATTTAACATTTATGAGGAGAAAATAACATTTTTTATTTTTATTAATTGGAGGAAAATTGCTTTATAGTGTTGTGTTGCCTTCTGCTGTACAACAATATTACTCAGCGATAATTCTATATAAATATATATCCTCTCCCTGTTGAGCCTCCCTCCCCTCCCACCACCCTACCCCTCTAGGTCATCATGGTGCCAGGCTAGGTTTCTTGTGTTATATAGCATTTTCTAACATTTTTTAAAAATCACATTTCTCCATTCATCATATAAATATGTGGCTCCATTGTGGTTAAATTTTATATATTTTATTTATAATTAATAGATTAGTAACCAAAAAATATCTTACATAAGTATAGGCCTGATTAGTAATTTGTATTTTGTAAATATTGTATTGCTTTGTGAATCATATGTATTCTATTACATTTTTAAATGGCAGCCCACTTCAGTATTCTTGCCTGGGGAATTCCATGGACAGAGGAGCCTCGTGGGCTACAGTCCATGGGGTTGCAAAGAGTGAGACATGACTAAATGACTAACACTATGAATAGTTTCTAGAAATGCATTAATTTTGTTGTTGGTAGTGATACATTGAGTTATCTTGCTGAATTTTCTACTTGTGCTAGTTTGCAGTTACTTGTCTTGATTTTTATAGAATGTTGTAATCTCTGCAAATAAAAACAGCCGTGTCTTTTCTTTACAATATTTCTTCCTCATTTCTTTTTGTATCAGTTAAATTGACTTGTTGGAAATACTGACTGTTCACAAGGAAGTAAAACTTCTTGTTTCTCAAACATATTGCTGTATTCAGTTGTGTCCAACTCATTGTGACCCCACAGAATATAGTCCATCAGGCTCCTCTGTCTATGGAGTTTCCCAGGCAAGAATACTGGAGTGAGCTGTCATTTCCTGCTCCAGGGGATCTTCCCAACCTAGGGATCAAATCTATGTCTCTTGTTTCTCCTGCATTGGCAGGTGGATTCTTTACCACTGTGTCACCTAGGAAGCCCTAAGATACTTAAATCAAGTTTGGGAATCCTTACAAAATGAAATTTTAAAAATTTAGAATGTACATTACATGTTACATCTTGATCTTTTTATTTTATTAACTGTCAAGCTATATACAGTATTTTAAAAATAAAATTCTGTCTTTTCTGGTGGATATTTATTGTTTCCTTTTTCTATTGGTTTTTAATTTTTTTCCTTCTTTTCCTTTCTAGTACACTCCCACCTAGGAAAGCTATGTTGGCCTTTTGACAACTAAGTTATATTATTTTGAATATAAGGTTCTTTGTTGGCTTGCATTTTTATTTTAAAGTGAACTGCCTTCATTTTTAAAATTATTTGTCTATTTTCTTTGGACTTTTTTTCTAATTTTTCTAGCTGAAACAGGAGTGTATTAACTTCGTAGTATTGGCATAACAAAATACAATTAACTGAGTGGCTTAAGACAACAGAAATATATTGTCTCATAGTTCCAGAGATTAGAAGGTCTGAAATCAAGTTATTAGCAGAGTCTTGCCCCCTCTGAAACTTGTAGGGGAATCCTTCCTTGTCTGTCTCCAACTTGTGGTGGTTTATTGGTTTGGCCTTCCTTGGTTTGGAAGCACAAAACTCCAATCTTTGCCTTTGTTATCACATGTGTTATCACATACATGGTGTTTTCCATGTATGTCCGTGTTTCTTCACAAGGTCGTCTTCTTATAAGATGCCAGTCATATTGGATTTGGAGAAGGAAATGGCAACCCTCTCCAGTATTCTTGCCTGGAGAATGCCTTGGACAGAGGAGCCTGGCGGGCTACAGTCCATGCGGTCACAGTCGGACACGACTGAGCAACTGTCACTCACTTACTTTAGATGAGAGGCTTTTTTTACTCTAGTATAATCTCATCTTAACTAATTACAGCTGCAATGACTCTATTTCCAAATAAGATTACATTCTTATGTGCTGGAGTACGGACTCCCATCATATCTTCTTGTGAGGATTCAACCTTTAATGAACAAAGGCTTAGTTTCTTTATAATTAATCTCTTTGTTTCTATTAATTCTGTAAATTCTCATCTGAGTATTTTTATGAGCACATATCATAAGATTTGATACATATCTCATGTGCAACCATGTGCAAAGAAAGAGCTCTATTATTACCTAGTATTGAAAGCATAAACATTTCTCTTTAGAACTAAGGGAATAATTTTTCTTGATAAAGATGATCAGAGACAGAATGGAGAGATAATAAGATCACCTGCAGAGTATATTGGCAAAAGGTAAGGTGAGAGATAGTACATGAAGCCTAATGTAAATAAAAATGAGACCATTTCATATTGAAATCTCATAAAGAAGAGGAAATGTCAGGCGATTAAAAGTCTTAAGAGGTTGATGGAAATTACAGTGGAGGAGGAACAGAGGCAAGGTCATAGAGCCAATTAGAGAAGGAAAGCAGAATTTAGTCTTACAGGAAATTGAACTGTAGGAAAGTTTTAGAAGTAGAGCTGGGTCACACTGGGATCACAGATGAGTTTTCCCATAAAGTTTCTGGTCTAGTGCTTAGCTGCACTGTCTTGAGCAAGAACATCTCACATCCTTATTGTTACGTGTGAAGATTTGCCTAGAAAGAGATCAAGGCTGAGTAGGAAGTTGCAGTCAAGTGGTTCAGTAGCCGGCACTGTGTCTGCTGTACGTGAAAGACACTTACATAAGATTTCTTAAAAAAAAAAATCAATCTTCTCAGTTTATGTAGAGAGGGGACTGCAGGGATTATTAGGAGACAGTGATGTATAAATTTCTGACACAGCAATATGCCCTAATGGTCTATTTGCATATCTGATACTGAAAGGAGGAAAAACTGTTTAGAGTAAAGCAGGGACTTTTGAAAACCTTGAACAACACTTCACTCACCTCACTTATGACTTTTTAATGGCTGTTTTATGGTTACCAAACAGCTCTAAAAAAAATGATAATTCAGACAGGATCATCATGAATAAATTCTGCAGCTTTATGTGTTATAATCCTACATCTAGTTATGCAGATGGCTGTTAAATCTCAATAAATTAGATGATTGCATATCAGGGAAGTTAAAGCAAATGAAACTTCAAATGTAAAACGACACTGACATTTATCACATCAAATTTAAACAAGTCTTTGTGGTGTTTACACTTTAAATTTATATGTATAATTCAGTTCAAACTGCAGAGAAACCCAAGAAAACATTTATGATAATACACTGTGTGCTTCAAATGCACTTCAGTATTAACAAATAGAGACTGTTCACTAAACTTCTTTATTACTTTTTTTGGAGAAAAGGATATAATACGAAAATGAATATATGAACATCCTGTTTACATGCAGCACAGATTACTTGATCAAGACTTTGCTTGTAGATTTGATATCCATGAAGTAGAAAATGGCACTAATGTACTCTTTTGGTAGTTTACTCTGAATCTTTTAAGAAGTTCTGTTCCTAAAATTATTGAAGTACCAAAGCTATTGTGATGATTTCATTTTTGTAGGATATATTATTACAAACTACAAAAGCCTGAACCCTTGGGAAATAGCAAAGCGATGACAAGTGGGAAGTGGACCCATCGCCTTTGTTTATAATGAGATGTCCAGAGTGAATATTAACAAATATAGAAAAGATTATGCTGCTGAGATTCAGAACAAAAATGTACTCTTTTTTTTTTTTTATTTTCCTGGATTGTGAACTCTTTTTCTAAAGTCAGTATTATATTGTCTTTTCAGGAGAGATTATTCTAACCTGCCATAACACACACAGTTTTCAAATAAACAGTTGTTTTGAGAATGATGCTTTTCATGTCGTGAACAGTGATCTCAGTGATACCTTACATGTCATCTGTGTTCACTACTTTTTAATGAACTAATACCATTATTTTGGACTCTTTTCTCTCATTGCATGCAATAAACTATATGTTAAAGAGCTGCACTCAATATGCCAGCAAATTTGGAAAACTCAGCAGCAGCCACAGGACTGGAAAAGGTGTTTTCATTCCAATCTTAAAGAAAGGCAATACCAAAGAATATTCAAACTCCTGCACAATTACACTCATCTCACATGCTAGCAAAGTAATGCTCAAAATTGTCCAAGCCAGGCTTCAACAGTACATGAATTGTGAAATTCCAGATGTTCAAGCTGGATTTAGAAAAGGCAGAGGAACCAGAGATCAAATTGCCGACATCCATTGGATCATCAAAAAAGCAAGAGAGTTCCAGGAAAACATCTACTTCTGCTTTATCTACTATGCCAAAGCCTTTGACTGTGTGGATCACAGCAAACTGTGGAAAATTCTGAAAGAGATGGGAATACCAGACCACCTTACTTGCCTCCTGAGAAACCTGTATGCAGGTCAAAAAGCAAAGGTTAGAAGGGGACATGGAACAACAGACGGGTTCCAAATAGAAAAAGGAGTACGTCAAGGCTGTATATTGTCACCCTGCTTATTTAATTTATATGCAGAGTACATCATGCAAAATGCCAGGCTGGATGAAGCACAAGATGGAATCAAGATTGCTGGGAGAAATATCAATAACCTCAGATATGCAAATGAGACCACCCTTATGGCAGAAAGCAAACAAAAACTAAAGAGCCTCTTGATGAAAGTAAAAGAAAAGAGTGAAAAAGGTGGCTTAAAACTCAACATTCAGAAAACTAAGATCATGGCATGTGGTCCCATCAGTTCAGTTCAGTTCAGTCACTCAGTCGTGTCCGACTCTTTGCGACCCCATGAACTGCAGCACACCAGGCCTCCCTGTCCATCACCAACTCCCGGAGTCCACCCAAACCCATGTCCATTGAGTCAGTGATGCCATCCAACCATCTCGTCTTCTTTTGTCCCCTTCTTCTGACCTCAATCTTTCCGAGCATCAGAGTCTTTTCCAATCAGTCAGCTCTTCTCATCGGGTGGCCAAAGTATTAGCGTTTCAGCTTCAACCTCAGTCCTTCTTCCAAAGAGCACCCAGGACTGATCTCCTTTAGGATGGACTCATCACTTCATGGCGAATAGATGGGGAAACACTGGAAGCAGTGACAACTTTATTTTGGGGGGCTCCAAAATCACTGCAGATGGTGTGACTGCAGCCATGAACATAACAGACACTTGCTCCTTGGAAGAAAAGCTATGACCAACCTAGAACAGCACACTAAAAAGCAGAGACATTAATTTGCTGACAAAGGTGTGTCCAGTCAAAGCTATAGTTTTTTCCAGTAGTCATGCATGGATGTGAGAGTTGGACTGTAAAGAAAGCTGAGCACCGAAGAATGGATGCTTTTGAGCTGTGGTGTTGGAGAAGACTCTTGAGAGTCCCTTGGACTCCAAGGAGATCCAACCAGTCCATCCTAAAGGAAATCAGTCCTGAATATCCATTGGAAGGACTGATGCTGAAGCTGAAACTCCAATACTTTGGCCACCTGATGCAAAGAACTGACTCATTGCAAAAGATCTTGATGCTGGAAGATTGAAGGTGGGAGGAGAAGGGGACGAAAGAGGATGAGATGGTTCGATGGCATCACTGACTCAGTGAACATGAGTTTGAGTAAGCTCTAGGAGTTGGTGATGGACAAGGAAGCCTGGCATACTTCAGTCCATTGGGTCACAAAGAGTTGGACATGACTGAGTGACTGAATGTAAAAGTGGCAATGATATTTAAAAGAATTGAACACTCCCCCACCACCACCACTATTAACACTTAACCTGGCTAAACCATATTTATCCTGTTTTCTAGTTCTGAAATGAATTTTCTCAAAGAAGTCATTTAGATAAGATTAGCTTCTTATCTAAATCAGGCTTCCTTTTGTTGGTCTGTATCCAAATCAGCTTTTCCTTCCAGTACTCAAAATTTTATGTACTTGAATATTGACTGTTAGACTTGCAGTAAGTATTTGTTGAAGGAGTAAATGATTGAACCTTTTATATCTAAAGAAATAAAGGCTAAATAAGTTATTTGTAAAGCATGTAAAATGGTGACTAGCCCTTAACAAGTGCTTTATAATTTTTGGATTGAGATTTGTTATACAGGATGAATTCTCAACATTGGAATTGTTAGAGCATAGGATTTACACATTTTTTAGTGCATCAGTCATTTCTGACCCATTGCCACCACATGACCCAGTTCCTCTGTCCATGGAATTTTCCAGGCAGAATACTGTGTAGTGAGTTGCCATTTTCTACTCTAGGGGTGCTTCCCTTCCAGACCCGGGGATCTAACCTGTGTCTCTTCTGTCTCCTACTCTGGTAGGTGTGTTCTTTTCTACTGGCACCACCTGGGAAGCCCCCACCTTTTTTTTTTTTCTTTTTTAGTAATTACAAATAATTAACTTTCTTAAAGTATAATTTATATACTATAATTTCCCCTATTTAAGTGTATAATTCTATAATTTTATACACATATATTTTAATAAATAAAAACACATTCTGAAATTGCAGACTTACTGCCTTGGCTCCCCTGTGGTCAGTACTGGACCTGGCTCTGAAAGGAGGAAGAAATTAAAAGGTCAAACCTTCCTAATCCTTCACCTTCCTAATCCTCTGTCTCAGGATTCTTACCACAATCAAAGACACAAAGATACAGCTTTTCATCTTTCCTGTATTTTAATGAGAACGTCAGCAAGAAGTTAAACATTCTAACCTCTACGCTACTCTTTGATGCCCTCACAAAACACGGGGGCTCAGTCCATATTGGAAGAAAGCCTGGTTCTGAGTTGACAGTCATCTCTAGGGAAAATAAAAAAGGCTCCTGGGAACCTCCTCCTTTCTTCAGGGTCTTAATCTTAATCATTTCATTTGTTTTGTCTAAACGTCTTCTTTTGAACTGAGCCAGCCATCATCTATCAGTTTTCTATAATAAATGAGTTTAACCTCACTAGGGAGCTTTTTCAAAATTCTGACAAATACACTGTGTAGTTTTAGGAAACATATACAATGTTACCAAAAGAAGTTTTCTGGTTTGGACTTCTGTGAACGAGATTTCCTTTCCTTTGTATGATCCTTTAAGTTTTCTATCATTTTACTTATCTTACTGGTATAATCTGAGGTCAAATTTATAAAGCATTCAACAAGAAAGTACTGTGGAAATTGAATCAATAAATTAATGTGCATTCAGCAACATTTTTCTCTCAGGCTTTATGTGCATTTATTATTATTCATAATTTAACATTTATTGAGCACTAAGAATCATGCTCTGTTTGGAACAGAAAAGTAGATGCTATCTCTGCTCACCAGACTTACAGTCTCACAGATAATTCCATTTGTACAGTTTCAAAAGTTAACCCTCATTGTCAGATAAATCAAGGGAGAAAATAGACTATAAAGTTTGAACAAACTTTGATTAAAATTTATTTTCACCTATAAAACCCTGACTAATGTCTGTCTGGAGATTAAAATCTTGCTAAAACATGACTGATGTGCAGGAGTATTAACTAAAAGGTGTGACCTTGATATCTGCAGTGTCATATTAATGCTAAGTGAATCCAGTTAAAGTTGGATTAACAAAACAACTATCTGCCCCAGGAACAAAGTCGTTTGTGTTTCAAAGAATTCCAGGTAATCTTGATCCGCTTCATTGTTGCTGCTAATGTTCAGATTTAGTCTCAGTGGGATTTAGTTGAGAAATTTAGTAACTTCTCTAGTTTATTCAGAGCAAGTTCACAGGGAGTTCCACAATCTGTGTGTCTACTCTTGGCTTTGCTTTTTATGAATTAAATATAACTTTAACAAAGATCAGGACTGGGCAAAACTGCAAAGAATGCTTATTATCTAAAAGCGAGGTCTGCCTTTCTCTGCCCCGTTTTTACCCTAGTCTGATCTGAAACTATACTCTTGATTCTGACCAAATAAGACAAATCGATTTGTGAGTACAAATCAGAGCTATCATTGGCTTACCATTTTTTTCTCATAGTCCAATCTCCTACAGAAACTGATGAACTGATCTTTTGTTGGCAGCCTTGTAAGCAGAAAACACTTACAACAATTCCACAGACTCTAGAGCTTCAAACAGACTTTAATTGATCCAGCAGTAGATCTGTACTCAGCCTCATACTTACAGAGAAGGATGAGGACCTGTACATAGCAGGACTTTATGTGATGAGTAGGTGTATAAACTTCAAGGGCTCGTGGGGCCTCATCAGCCAGAAGCAGAGGTATCAAGTTGGATGCCTTCAGCGTCAAGCAATTGGAATGCTTGATTCCGACAGGCATTTGAATTCTCTCCTACTACAATAAGTCTACAAATAGGACAGAGTCTAGGTTCATATGTCAAGGCTCTCTTGATTGTTAAGATTCTTTTAGTTTCACCTACTTCCACTGCTTAGCTTCAAGGCCAGGTTGTTGGAAATAAATTCAGCTTCAGCAGTTTCAAACATCTCTTGTCCTGAAAACAATAGGAATCAGTTATCTTGATCTTTTCTATAGAGGCAAGAAATGTTTCTGCAAAGCTCTTTGGTAGCAAACTTTCCTTAGTCCTTGTTATCCTGGTCTGAGTTATTTTGACCTTCTCTAAACCATTCATGGTAAAGAGAAATGAGATTTCATTTGGCATAGATGGTTGTTGAAAAGAGAATTGTGTTGACCATTATAGAATGTCATTTGTGGAGGCAGAACATAAGATAAGTTTTAAAGTATTTTTTTAAAAATAATTTTATTTATTTTTTGGCTAAGCTGGATCTTCACTGTTGCGTGGTCTTTTTGCCAGTTGTGATGTGCGGGCTTCTCATTGCAGTGGCTTCTCTTGTTGCAGAGCATGGGCTCAGCTTTGGGAGTTGTGGCTCCCAGGCTCTAGAGCACAGGCTAAGTAGTTGTGGTGCATGGGCTTAGTTGCTCTGCAGCATGGGGGATCTTTCCAGATCAGGGACTGTATGGGCAGGCAGATTCTTTACCACTGAGTCACCAGGGGAGCCCTTTAACTGTCTTAAATTGAACTCAACATTCAAAAAACAAAGATCATGACATCCAGTCCCATCATCATGGCAAATAGATGGGGAAACAATGGAAACAGTGACAGGTTTTATTTTCCTGGGCTCCAAAACCACTGCAGATGGTGATTGGAGCCATGAAATTAAAAGACACTTGCTCCTTAGAAGAAAAGCTATGATCAGCCTAGACAGAATATTAAAAAGCAGAGACATTACTTTGCCGACAAAGGTCCATCTAGTGAAAGCTATGATTTTTCCAGTAGTCATGTATGGATGTGAGAGTTGGACTATAAAGAAAGCTGAGCACTGAGAAATTGATGCTTTTGAACCGTGGTGTTGGAGAAGACTCTTGAGTCCCTTGGACTGCAAGGAGATCCAACCAGTCCATCCTAAAGGAAATCAGTCTTGAATATTCATTGGAAGGACTGATGCTGAAGCTGAAGCTCTAATACTTTGATCATCTGATGCAAAGAACTGACTCATTGGAAAAGACCGTGAAGCTGGGAAAGACTGAAGGCTGGAGGAGAAGGGGATGACAGAGATGAGATGGTTGGGTGGTATTACTGACTCGATGGACGTGAGTTTGAGCAAGCTCTGGGAGTTGGTGATGGACAGGGAAGCTTGGTGTGCTGCAGTCCATGGGGTTGCAAAGAGTCAGACATAATTGAGTGACTGAACTGAACTGAAGTTGAACTTTTTAGAAGTGATACCCTAATAAAAGCTTGGCCTTTTAAAAAATAACATGTTATAATTCCTAATGCTTATGTTTTACTTTCTTATTTGGGGCCTTAAAAGCAAATTTCTTTCAGGTATAATTGCCTTCCATTTTTGTCTGATAAAGTCTCCAAGGATCTCATACCCCCCTGCTTTGTATTTTTACTGATAATTGCATCTCTAAACATCCCTGTTGATAATTTCTTTATATTTTCCTTTAATCTGGAAAAGTAAAAGCTGCTTTTATATTTTTAATATTAAAACAATTACTTCTTATGTGAATAGTTTTACCAAATTTCTTGGATTATTTTATTCATTGTTTATGATTTAGAATGAGTTATTGTTATGGTTAAAAATATGGTATAACATAACATATGATTTAATACACCCTTTATGATATAATTCTGAAATTCCACATAATTCGGTGACAAATCTTTCCTCTATTTCTTTAGTAATTTCTTTGGGGGAGAGATTACTGGCACTTTAGAGTTAAATTTGCCCTGTTTGATAATGCTAATATTTGAAGCAACTTGAAGTCCTGATTCATTTCCTACACTTAGCAAATGAAGACCAGGCCATAAGATTTGGTCTTAATTTATAGAAGAAAAGGGAAAAAGAGCTTTCCTTAGTATTATATAGACTGTGTGCTATGGATTGAATGTTTGTATCCCTCCAAATTCGCATCCTAGAGCCCTGATTCCCAATGCAATAGGATTTGGGGTGGGGTCTTTGTAGGTGTTTATGATTAAAGGAGATTCACGAGGTTTGGGAATAAATGTCACATAAGCCACCCTGTCTGCAGTGTTTTGTTATAATAGCCCAGAATAAGACACTGGCCTGCAGATGGTACTGTGCTATGTAAAGCTTGTTACTGTCATGTAATGAGGTTAGTCCAGACACAGACTAAGCTTTGGTTTACTCTTTTAAGACTTCCCTGGTGGCTCAGACTGTAAAGTGTCTGCCTACAATGCAGGAGACCTGGGTTCGATCCCTGGGTTGAGAAGATCTCCTGGAGAAGGAAATGTCAACCTACTCCAGTACTCTTGCCTGGAAAATCCCATGGACGGAGGAGCCTGGTAGGCTACGGTCCACGGGGTTGCAAAGAGTCGGACACGACTGAGTGACTTCACTTCACTTTACTCCTTTCATTGCATAGGGTATAGGGCAGTTTGTATCTTGTAGACCTCACAAGGCCAACTGATGGGTGGTGGAGAGAGCTGCATGCTGTCTGTTGTGGGACGTAGTGTTGTAAAGCTAGTTTGTCAACTGTAAAGATAACAGTACTGAACTCAGGCTGGCTGTTTGCTGCTCAGGAGCCTATACTAAAGAGGCAAGTGTTGGTAGAAAGGAAAGTTTGTTTTATGCTGGAGAGTGACAACCTGGAGAGAAGACAGACTCATGTCTGGAGACTGACTCCCCCTGCTGACAAGTGGGCCAGAGGTTTTAAAGGGGAGTTTCAGGGGTGTATAGTCAGAGGGAAGGGACTACATTCAGAAACAGCCCAGTCAGGTCTGGCAGTCATCTTGAGATTGGTCCTGCAGTGGTCTGACCAGCATCATCTTGATTATTTTAAGTACAGCTTATGTCATGGCTGCAGTCTTGTCATCAGGTAGTTAACTTCTTCCACCTAGTGGGAGTTTCAGTGTTTACAAAACAGCTCAAAGGATGTGGCTCAGAATAAATCTATAGGCCTTGAGAAGGAACTAAAGGTCTTTGGATTTGACTGAAGTATTACTGTTTTGTTTTGTTTGACTGCTTTCCTTTGCCTTTACATTTCTTCCCTTCTCTGATTAAACTTACCTGTGACTAAGTTTTTCTACAGATGGAAGTTAGGCAGAGGACATAGTGGGGGTGATGTCTGCCCTGGGAAGGTCTTGAAGGGTCCCTCTCCATTTCAGTAAGTCCATAAAATCCAGAGCTGATTTTTTTCCCAACAAAAGACAATTGAGATTTAACTGTAACTTTACAAGATGTAACTAGCTACTGATGAAGGATTGCAAATGAATTTTGTAGCACAGCGTCAGTCCCTTCATTTTGGTTAATTATTAATGATGAATATACTGAGCTTGCCCAAACTGCTTTAAAATATCTTCTGTTCTTGTCTCCCATCAAGACTGCTCCATATTTTATGACTGTTATTAAAATAGTTTGGATATATATTATGTCCTACCGTATAAGTAGCATATCTATATAACCCAACTCCATAAGCTAACAAGACTATAATTTCCACTGTTTTTGTATAAAGAGTTACAACATGTATAGATTTTATAATTCTTTTATTTTTCTGTCCTTATACTTTTAATAATTTGAGGCTTTTACTTTGTATGCCTGCTTCTATTTCACTGTTCCAGCTATTAATCTTTTTCTTTTAACGAAAGACTGGTATAAAATAGATTGGGGAAAAAGGCCAGAACTTTTATCATAAATATTTTATGAAGTAGCCTAAGGAACAAACTATATCTATTCTAATCTTATTTGGGATTAGTGAGTAGTGAAAATACTTATTAAACAAAATTCAGCTTTAAGATGAAAACAAAAATAATTGTATAGGTGGTATCTCCAGAAAAATGACTCCTCCCTGTCCATAAGGTACTAATCATGAGCCCCAGTATCCCTAAATTTTATTTCATTAAAAAAAAAAAAAAAACAACTATTTTGTACTGGGGTATAGCCATTTAACAAACAATGTTGTGAAGCCAGCAAAAATAATAAACTTTGCCTCCACCATGTTGAGAAGATCTTCGCATCCTTGTGTCTTGGGTAGAATGTAGACTAAAGAAGTCCTGACTACTTAGACTGTAGTTTCTTTTGATTTCCACAAGGCAGGCAAGTATTTGAAAACACATTAAATTAGCTAGGAAGGTAGTGTAGAGAAGAGTGAAGAGAGGCCAGGTGGCAGGAGAATGCTGGCAGCTTAAATGAGTCAGGCTATGTGATGAGTCCTGAGGAAGGCCAGTGTTGCAAATACAGTCAGCTTATCTACACTTCAATGATAATACATGATATTGAAGGAGAATTCACTTTGTCCCAGGCATGTGCAAACTGCTATATAAAGATTATGTAACTGAATCCACATACCAGTTCTTTGAGGTGTGATAATATCATCTTCATTTCATTGATGAAGAAACTGAATCCTGGAAATCTGGGCCCATTAGATGCTCTTGTTAATGACTATGCTATCTTGCTTCAATAATTATAATATTTCCTTTCATCTGTCTTTCGGGTAAGAGGTCTTGCTTCATATTTCAGATACTACCTTAAGTTTTCCAAATAGGGAAGGGGGTTTTATGTTCTGTCCACATTCTGAGAGCAGTTTCCTTGAGAGGTTACATGAAAACAACACATTCTATGCATTTTGAGGGCAAATAAAATGGTAAACATGGGGAACAAATGTAGACCTTCAAAAAATTAGAGGTATATTAGAATGACTTTTTTAAATCAAAGATTTGAATGCATTTTAAATCTAACTTTTATCTACCCAATAAGGTATCTTTGAAATTTATTCATTCCCCAGTAGATGAACTTAATGATGAGCTTTGCTGGAATTTCATTATTAGAACTGGAAAGCTGCCGTTATCTTCTGTTCTCAGCAGACAGGAGCAATGGATCAGGACCTTCTCTCTTCCTGAATTTAGACTGGACTTGAAAGTCTTAGGAATTAGCACACCAAAATGTCATTATTTATCAGTGGATTATAGCTGATACAAGAGATGATCCCTATTTGCCATCCAAGGTTTAGGGGAATCCCATAGCAGTCTTTATGCGGGGTTGTATATTTTAAGCTTTACTATAAAGTTGACAAAATATTATATAAATTTTGAATAGAATATTGCTGTAGTAAAAACAATGTCAGTTTTCTTAAACATTTGTTAAAGCTGCTTCAAGCACAGGAATTTTGCAACCAAGATAATTTTTTATAACTTCCTCAGTCTTTGAGCACGTATGACAGCTTTGTTTAGCTTTTGAACTCTGACAAAAATAAAGCCTCAAATGGAGCAAGGAGAAGAAAGCTTCTGTTAAACAAAATATTGACAAAAAGTGCTGACCCCAAAGAAAGAGGAAAAAAAGAGACTGAAAAATAGATTTTTTTTGTTACAGTTTGCTTCGTGTGCAAATTGTAAATTGCTCAAATCATTAATATAGAAAGATCTCCATTTACTGTCTGTCTTGCTGCCTTTTCTGCTTCAGTCCCTTAGTAAACTGCAAGTAAATGTTTATGTTTTCTGAAAACTCCAGAATATGGATTATGTAACAGAGTGTCAAATCCTCATGTGGAACACACCACACTGCCAATTTTATAAGGCACTACTAAATTGCTGAGAAAAGAAAATTACATTTGGATGAGTGTAAACGAACATTGAATGAATAATTATATCTACAGCTTTTAATATATTACCCGAAGAACATGTGCAATGAATTTCTTAAAGTCAAAACCCTTTAGCTATGGTTTCACTGAAAAATAAAATCTATTGTACTTGTCATGCTGCTCTGAAGGCTAATAACTAGCTTTACTGGGAACACTGTGACACATTTATATCCCCAATGTTGAACTGTGGTTGCTGAAATGTGGCAAGAGAATCAAAAACACACACCCTCAGACAGAGCACATCACCAGCCTGGACTCTCAATTACTTGTTTGTAGATGATCTGGGCTCACTGTTGCTCTTTGCTTCAGTTTTTATATGACCACTGTACCCCAAGAGGGAAAGCAATATATTAGGTTTTTTGTATTGTCTAGTTCAGTGTAGGGTTTCATGAAATAGTAGTTTACAAATATGGTGCAAATGAGATTTCTGATTATTTGTGCATTTCAGTCAGTCAGTTTCTCTATCCCAAAGTCATATAAGATGACTCTGTCCTGTTTATGTTATTCAGAGTAGGACTCTTTGCACATTATAAATAAAACTTAGAGCAGACAAAGACAGCCATCTGTCATGCTTATGTAATTTGGATTTCTAAGACCAACCCTTTATAGAATGTGTGCCATAATTTAAAAACCTGAAAATGTGGGTCATTCTTTATCTAGGATGGAATGAGACTTAAATTTATTCCAATTCAAAAAGTCCAGAACACATGCTGTTTACTTTTGGTCCAATTATACTCTTAATTAAAAATAGTTTTCTTACATACACCTTCACCATAATGTATCTTGGAGCTGTATTAAATTAATCCTCAATTAAAGAAAACTGCAAGAATAATTTTTTATCTAATGCTAATCTTAATTTACAGACTTTGAGTCTGTACAGTTTATATTTTGTATGAGCTTCTTAAGGGCTAATTTTTAATTGGTTTTGGCCATGTTACAATCTAGTCCAGTAAAAGCAAGTTAGCCAGAAACTGGAAATGAACTTCAACCAAATCTATAATCAGCTCTCATTTGCTGACACTGCTATAGCAGCAAGATTGTCAAGTACAGAAAAAATTAATGAATGGCATTAGGATATGTATGATGTAACTTAGAGCAGAATTTTCAAAACCAGCACTTAAGTTTAATTAAAATTATGGTTTTCTTATAAGTGAAAGTGAAAGTCACTCAGTCATGTCCAACTCTTTGCGACCCCGTGGACTGTAACCTGCCAGGCTTCCCTGTCTGTGGAATTCTCCAGGCCAGAATACTAGAGTGGATAGCCATTCCCTTCTCCAGGGGATCTTCCCAACCCAGGGATCAAACCCAGGTCTCCCGCATTGCAGGCAGATTCTTTATCACCTGAGCCACCAGGAAAGCACTATAAAATAGGAACCGAATACCATTTCTTATAAGGGTGAGCAATTTTTGCTAAATTTAATGATTGATTGTTATGGTCTCATTAAATACTGCTAACCCTATTGCAATATATTCCTGAAGACACTTCTGTTCAATTATTAACTAAAAAATAGGAACTGAACACTCACTGTGTGTTAGATAATATTATATTAGAGATCAACACAGACAGAAATCTGTGCTTTCATGGAGTTTTATTTTGAGGGAGGTAGGACACTCAATCAGCTAAATGTATGAACCTTTACAGCACAAGGGTAAAAGCTAGGGGGTTGAAATAAAGTGGGTAAGTGGTGGTGGTGGTCAGTAGTGAGGCTCTGCCGTTGTTCACAGGGCAGCCAGGAAATGCCTTACTGAAAAGTTGCTTCTGAAGAAGCTCCGGAAGGAGCAATGAATGTACCTGGGGGAAAAGCATTCCAGGCAATGGGACAGCAAGTTCAAGGTCCTGAGAGGGTTGTTTCTCTCACATTTCAAGGAGCTGAAAGGTGTTCACTCTTCTGGCTGGAACAGAGGAAATACCAGAGGTCAAGGTTAAGATGTGAGAGCAGAGAAGCAACAGAGGTTCTGATCATAAAGAGTCTTGACAGTCACATGAAAATTTTGACTTTTATTCTAAAAGATACGGAAGTTTCTGAAAGGGTTTGAACTCCAGTGAATTGATACTGAATTTTTGCAGTATTCTTCATACTGAGAAATCATTAGAAAGTTATTGCAATCATTTAGAGGGGAGAAGGTAGCATTTGGGATCAGAGTGGTAGGTTGGAGGTAATGAGAAGTAATAAGAATCTGGACATACGTTTTCTGTATTTTTAGTTCTTTTTTTAAATTGAAGTATAGTTGATTTACAATGTTATTTGATTTTGGAAGGCAAATTACATGTTTAGAAGATAAATTATGTATATTTAGAAGATAAAAGATAAATGTTTTAAATAAACAGAAGAGTTTTATAAGGAACATAAAATATTTTGACAACATATCTGAATAAGAACATACAACTCATTATTATGAAATATCAAATTATAGAATATAACTTGTATTTTGAGGAGAAGGAATTATGGTTGAAACAGCCTTTTCAGAATATTTTCATCTGAAAACATTCATCTGAAACAGTGGACAGATTGAAGATGTTTTCATCCTTTTCACACATAATTTAAACTTCATTTTCCAGGGAAGATTCATATCACCAAATCATTACATATTAGGTTGCACCATGACTTTTCTAATATTCAATCATCCTTAACTTACAAATTAGAAATTTCATATAGTCCAAAATAATACATTAAATATATTTACATCTTAGTAATATATTAGTATATCTTAAATAATTCTTCATAAATTTAAGATCATCTACCTTCCTCCAAAAGAGATCTAGTCTCTCCCTCTCTCTAATTTTTTCTTTAGAGGAGAATGGTTTTCCTTGAGATGGTATAAATTTGTGGTCTAATAGATAGGAAGATATACTTTCTTTAATTGATCAATTTTGCCTCTAACTCTGAAAATATTTTAGAATGCTGGCATCTCAAGTGAGGTTTGCAAGACATGACTTTGAGATAAGGGAGGAATATATTTGCATGTATTTCACTATTGTAATATATTAATAATTATGCATTTCTCATTCTATAGTGAGTGGATTGGCTTTGTCACTCAGTCCTCCCATCAGATGATCTCATATTAGTCACACTTCACATATGGTGCCCCCTTATCCTGAGGGACAAATGGAACTTCAAGAAAGCTAACCTCATGTATTCATTTGTTTTCAGGGGATTGAGATATTTTACGGTTTTCATATACCTGGTTAAGCAGACTTACAGATCATACCGTCTAGCTGGAAGACAACTAACTCACACAAAATGAACAAAAGTTTTATAAAGGTTCGCTGCTCCAAACAGTGGACAGATTGAAGATAATACTTATCTTTTGAAAGCAAGTTAAGGATAAAAATAAAATGGCAGAGCTCTAATTTCACTTCCATGAAATGTGAGTTCTGCATCAGTCAAAATATGAAGCAAACATAATAGTGACCTGTGACGCAACCAAAACACAAAACTTGAAAACATCGAGGAATTTATAAAATATCAAATGAAGACTATTTAAAATATTTATTTGCAGCTACATAATTCATAGTGAAATGAAGTTGAAGTCACTTAGTCGTATCCAACTCTTTGCAACCCCATGGATTGTAGCCTACGAGGCTTCTCCATCCATGGGATTTGCCATTTCCTTCTCCAGGGGATCTTCCATACCTAGGGATCAACCCTGGGTCTCCCGCTTTGTAGGCAGACGCTTTTACCATCTGAGCCACAGTGAACATCAGCTTATATGATGCCTTGAAATATTAACAGTGAAGTATGAAGTTACCATTATTAGAATGACATTTGACTCAGGATTCATAAAATGAAGGTAAACTTCTGTAATTTTTAAGTGGTAATTAAAGTCACTCAATAATCAGTACTCTACAAAATTCCCCCAAACCTTGTGATAAATATTAAAATATATTTTGAGGTTTCCTCCTCAATGACAAAGAAGTAGAATGCCACTTTGGGAAACATATTCATCTTATTAAAATAATATCAGTAGCTGTGTGATGAAAAACTAATATTTTATCAGCAAATATTAAAGATTTGAAGAAACTAGTACTGAAATCACACAGCATGATTTGCTTGCAGTACACCTGTACAAAACTGTAGCCTTGCTAACAAGTTTAAATTAATGGGAATTTGGTAGATTCTATTTCAATAATAAAATACACTGAGGTCCTTTTTTTCCCCAGCCTTTAAAGCAAAGATGTTTTTTGTTTGTTTGTTTGTTTTGAAAAATATTTTATTTCAAAAGTAAATATCTAGTTAATAAGTAGAAACAAGACAGTATTTGAGGCAGAAAAAACAATATTGGAATAGCTGCTTTAAACAGAAATTTAAAATAATTATTTAAAGAAAGTTTAAAATTATTTTTGGAGTATAGTTAATTTACAATATTGTGTTAGTTTCTCCTCTGTAGCAAAGTGAATCAGTTATACATATACATATATCCACTCTTTTTTAGGTTCTGTTCCCATATAGGTCATTACAGAGTATTGGGTAGAGTTTTCTGTGCTCTATAGTAGGTCCTTATTAGTTGGCTATTTTATATATAGTAGTGTGAATAGAAGTTTTTAAAAGGGATTCTGTAGAGGACACCGCTAGTGAATTTCAATCACTGCATCAATCATAAGCAAGGCATTGAAAGTAAAGAAGTAGAAGGCAGAAATACTACTGAATGTTACTGATATGGTAATTTTTATATAAAAAGTGATTCTTCAAACTCTAGAAGTGAAGTGAAGTGACATCGCTCAGTCATGTCCAGCTCTTTGCGACCCCGTGGACTGTAGTTTACAAGGTTCCTCTGTCCATGGAATTTTCCAGGCAAGAGTACTGGAGTGGGTTGCCATTTCCTTCTCCAGGGGATCTTCCCGACCCAGGGATCGAACCCAGGTCTTCCGCATTGCTGGCAGACACTTTACCATCTGAGCCACCACTCTAGAAGGACATTTATAACAATTGTAATCAGCTGAGAATGACCAAATAATGAGAACTATATTCCTTCCTAACTGTTGCAAATCTGAACTTATTTTTCTTGCTTTTACTGAGCTGGCCAGGACATTTAGTACAGTGTCCAAAAAAAGTTGGTTATTGTAGCACCATTATCTTATCCCTGATATTAGAGGGATTGTCAACTTTTTCTCTACTAAGTATTCTGTTTGCTATAGGTTTATCAATTTATGGAAGTTTAATTCAGCTCATAGTTTAGATTTTTTTCATCTTTGAAGTAACTGAGGATCTTTAACTTTTTTCATTGTGGTAAACTTCATTCTTTATAAAGTTAAAATCAACCTTTCATTTCTGGAATAGGATTATTAGTGTTTTATGAATGATTGAGTCTCTTTGCTCCATATTTGGCTTAAGATGTTTGAGTTTCTGTTTACGAGGGAGATTGACATGGCGTTTTCCATTTTTTTGTACTATTTTATCAGATGTGAATATTAAATCAAATTTACTAGTCCTGTAAAATGACATGGGGAATGTTTCTTCCTTTACTCAGAAATATTTATTTAAAATTAAAATTCTGTCCCTTTAATGTTTGGTAAAACTCCCCTGTAGAAGAATGTTGATCATATTTTACATTTAGGATTAAATTTTAGATGCCTATTTATTTCTTCAAATTCTCACTTTTATATGGTTTTATTTTAAATTAGTTTCTGTATTTTATACGGCATTTTTAGATGATTTTATACATGAGCGTCTGTCAGAGTGTTTAGTCTATATACTTCCAGAAATGAAAGTTTTCTCTCATCCATGTTAATACCTGTTCTTAGGCTTACCTTATATGAAGATCTCTGCTTTGGAAGGTCAAGAAACTTTCCCATATGGAAAGCACTTTTCTTCTTTTTGGTCTTCCTTTTGAGTGAAAAAGGAAAAGAATATATTCAGGGTGAAATAATAGCATATTCAAAAGTCCAGAAGTAAGAGAACAATTGTCTTATTAGGAAAACTCAAAGTAACTCGCTCTCACTGGCCTTGAGGGAGTATATTATCTGAGTAGTCTTGGAGATTCATAAAATCTTGGAAGGCATTCACAGAAAACTTAAAATTTTGAATTTTATTCTGGGAATAATGGAGATAATTTGATGGTCATGATGGTTATATAAATATATACTACTTCTTTAATTATTACCACTTATTATGCCCTTTGCTATAACTATACAGATTGTTTTAATCTTCAAAATAAACCCATAAAGTAAGTTTTGGTGATTTTAAGAAATAAATACACATAGATTCATTTACTATGTGGAGGTTGTCCTGGGAACTTGTGATATGAACAGATTTTAATAATAATGGCTAATCAGAGATGGCTAAATCCTGTGAATGGATAATATTAATAGTAACAGTCATAGTGGTAATATTATGAAGCAAAGGAGCATCTTTTTATACTGTAATCTTTTTCATTGTATAGTAGCAACATTTTGCCCTTATCACATACTTAATTGCTCAGGTATTATCTTTCTTTTATCATTAAAATTGAGTCTTTGAAAATGATGCTATGATCTCACTCAAAATTAAGCTAAAATTTTATTCTCCCAAGGGAAATTACATTGTATTTTGGAGAAGAAAATCTTATTTTTTTCATTGTAACCATCATAAAATCAGTATAAAAAATGTAAGTGATGTGCAAAGTTTCTTTTCATCTGTCTGTCAAAGAGCAAGTAGGTACTCATTTCATCCAACTACATGGAAAGATATTTCAAGTTTCACACGGAGTTCTTGTGTCATTTATGCATAAGGATTGTTTGGATGAACTGAAACTTTCGAATTTTTAGAGGCTATATATTTATGTATTTATTCATGTGCTTATCTGTGCATCAAGCAAGTATTGATAACCTATTATACTCCAGGGGTTAAGGACCTATAGTGCTGAATTATAAATAGTTCAAGTCTTGCTAAACTTGTTACAAAATGGGAAAATAAAAGTATATAAGTGAGAATTCCTGGTTAAGATAGTAATGTAAAGCTTCCCACAGTATTTCCCATCCTAGTATCTAACCAAGTATTCTTTCATGTATAGAAGTGACAGTCAAGGCTTCTCACATATGAAAGAAGTTTTGCAATACTTCACCAGTATATTGTGTATTGTTATTGGGATATAATTGACAAAATAATTCAACAAATTATGTACTTCATCCTTATAGAGAAGTTAGGAATGGCCAAAAAATACAAAACAAAAACAAAGCTTGATCCAGTAGTGATTATCAGTGACTTTGCTAAACCTAGAATTTCTGTAAGAAAATGTGTGAAATGGGTTGCAGAAGAGAGAAATAGTATACATCTTGTTAACAAAAATAAGGAAGTGGTCAGAGTGAAAGTGAGAACTATGTGAGTTTCAAGTTTGAGTCTATGGATCTAGTAATATCAAAAATTAAAACATGCAGTTAAATAATACTGACTGAAGTTCTTTGCTTTAATTACTCTTTATTCCTAATCCCAGATGTATTAGGATAAAGAAATTTAAATTTGTTTTTTTAGCAGGGTTTGACTGAGGTTTTCAGTCTTACTTGAAATGTCCTTTTACTAAATTTGAACTAACCCAATTTAATATTGGGCACAAAATTAGCATAAACTGTATGATCACATTTTAAAAATTGCCTTATCTCTTGATTTGTCAGTTCTACTTTCATTTATTGTGTCTGAATCAGGAACAAGTCCTAAAAACAGAGTTTATGCCAGGTAGCCCAATAGAAGGGCTTGATTATTGGAGACTAATTGCAAACATGTTTAAGGAGCTGAAAGACAAGTAGGGACCATTCAGGTAATCTATAGATTAGCAACACCAAGAAGTCAGTATCACGTTATGGCTGGAGATGATGGATGCTATGGTACCTCAGTCCCAAAGCCAGGGTTTCAAGATTGGAATGGGATGGCTGACTGTGTGTGAAAGCTCCATGACAGGACCCAGAACCACAGACAAAGGGGCTGTCCAGAATGAGCCAAGACTATGGAGAGACAGAGCTCTCACCAGAGAAGCAACCCAAAGCAGAAACAAAAGAGAACTACCTCTGTTTCTGCTACTCAGTCTTGAGGATCCTGTCAGTTCTTTACAACTGCAAAATCTAGCCAGAACCCAGTGATCAAGGCTGGTGGAATATACAGAAGAAAGATAGAAAAGACATCCCAGTGGCTGGTACATCTGCTTAGAAAGATATTCAAGTTGATAGTTATTTTTTGCTTAAAAGTGTTTATTTCTAAATGTTGAACTTCTGAATGATTTAATTTTTTTTCTTGTTTTTACTATAGGTAAGCTAGAAGAAACTTCCAAATGCTGATTGTTGAAATTAGTATTCAAACTTAGATTGGTAAAGAAGGAATGAAAGTATTTAAAGTGGAGTTCACAGTGGGAAAATTATTAAGAATATTTAGAGAAAAACAATACATTGGATATTGTTGCCACAGTTTACAAAGAAGGATGAGAAGATAGCAAGGTAAGAATGGAGAGGAACTTTTATACTTTTTAAAGTTTCCTGGTTTGCATTGGACCTTTCTAAGAAGTTTTTAAATTAGAAAGAGACACAATCACATATGTGTTTTAGGTCAACTGCCCTGAAAACATTAAGGAATACAGTGGAGGAAAAAAAAAAAATTCAAATAATCTTCCTATGGCTGCATTAAAAACAAAAATAGAATCTTACAGTATATTTATATCACATGTGTGAGTTATTAATTATGCTTTAAACTTTCAATAATATTTGAGAGGCAGTAAGCTTTGGAGAAGGCACTGGCACCCCACTCCAATACTCTTGCCTGGAAAATCCCATGGACGGAGGAGCCTGGAAGGCTGCAGTCCATGGGGTCGCTAAGAGTCGGACATGACTGGAGCGACTTCACTTTCACTTTTCAGTTTCATGCATTGGAGAAGGAAATGGCAACCCACTCCAGTGTTCTTGCCTGGAGAATCCCAGGGCGGAGGAGCCTGGTGGGCTGCCATCTATGACAGTCAGACACGACTGAAACGACTTAGCAGCAGCAGCAGCAGCAGCAGCAGCAGCAGCAGCAGCAAGCTTAGTTCTGGAAAAGAAATTTGTGTTGTCTTTAGGTTAATAACTTCTCCACTTGATCTAATAGGGATGTCATTGGAATATAGACAAATGAAAAATTTAGGAAATTTGATAGCTCATTATAGTTGGCAAAAATCTCATATATAAGTTGTTGAATAAATTAACCACAGGTCTAAAGCTAATCAGGTAAAGATTCCCCCATTTGCTCTTTTTTTTGTTTGTTTGTTTCAGTATAATTTTCTTTTCTTTTTTTTTAACTTTATTTTACTTTATAATACTGTATTGGTTTTGCAATACATTGACATGAATCCAGCACAGATGTACATGCAGTCCCAAACATGAACCCCCCTCCCACCTCCCTCCCCACAACATCCCTCTGGGTCATCCCCATGCATCAGCCCCAAGCATGCTGTATCCTGCATCAGACATAGACTGGTGATTCGATTCTTGCATGATAGTATACATGTTTCAATGCCATTCTCCCTAATCATCCCACCCTCTCCCTCTCCCTCTGAGTTCAAAAGTCCGCTATACACATCTGTGTCTTTTTTGCTGTCTTGCATACTGGGTCATCATTGCCATCTTTCTAAAATCCATATATATGTGTTAGTATACTGTATTGGTGTTTTTCTTTCTGGCTTACTTCACTCTGTATAATCGGCTCCAGTTTCATCCATTTCATCAGAACTGATTCAAATGTATTCTTTTTAACGGCTGAGTAATACTCCATTGTGTATATGTACCAAAGCTTTCTTATCCATTCATCTGCTGATGGACATCTAGGTTGTTTCCATGTCCTGGCTATTATAAACAGTGCTGCGATGAACATTGGGGTACATGTGTCTCTTTCAATTTTGGTTTCCTCAGTGTGTATGCCCAGCGGTGGGATTGCTGGGTCATAAGGCAGTTCTATTTGCAATTTTTTAAGGAATCTCCACACTGTTCTCCATAGTGGCTGTACTAGTTTGCATTCCCACCAACAGTGTAGGAGGGTTCCCTTTTCTCCACACCCTCTCCAGCATTTATTGCTTGCAGATTTTTGGATCGCAGCCATTCTGACTGGTGTGAAGTGGTACCTCATTGTGGTTTTGATTTGCATTTCTCTAATAATGAGTGATGTTGAGCATCTTTTCATGTGTTTGTTAGCCATCCGTATGTCTTCTTTGGAGAAATGTCTATTGAGTTCTTTGGCCCATTTTTTGATTGGGTTGTTTATTTTTCTGGAATTGAGCTGCATAAGTTGCTTGTATATTTTTGAGATTAGTTGTTTGTCAGGTGTTTCATTTGCTATTATTTTCTCCCATTCAGAAGGCTGTCTTTTCCCCTTGCTTATATTTTCCTTTGTTGTGCAGAAGCTTTTAATTTTAATTAGATCCCATTTGTTTATTTTTTGTTTTATTTCCAGTATTCTGGGAGGTGGATCATAGAGGATCCTGCTGTGATGTATGTCGGAGAGTGTTTTGCCTATGCTCTCCTCTAGAAGTTTTATAGTTTCTGGTCTTACATTTAGATCTTTAATCCATTTTGAGTTTATTTTCGAGAGCGGTGTTAGAAAGTGATCTAGTTTCATTCTTTTACAAGTGGTTGACCAGTTTTCCCAGCACCGCTTGTTAAAGAGATGGTCTTTACTCCATTGTATATTCTTGCCTCCTTTGGCAAAGATCAGGTGTCCATAGGTGTGTGGATTTATCTCTGGGCTTTCTATTTTGTTCCATTGATCTATATGTCTGTCTTTGTGCCAGTACCATACTGTCTTGATGACTGTGGCTTTGTAGTAGAGCCTGAAGTCAGGCAAGTTGATTCCTCCAGTTCCATTCTTCTTCTCAAGATTGCTTTGGCAATTCGAGGTTTTTGTATTTCCATACAAATCTTGAAATGATTTGTTCTAGTTCTGTGAAAAATATGGCTGGTAGCTTGATAGGGATTGCGTTGAATTTGTAAATTGCTTTGGGTAGTATACTCATTTTCGCTATATTGATTCTTCCGATCCATGAACATGGTATATTTCTCCATCTATTAGTGTCCTCTTTGATTTCTTTCATCAGTGTTTTATAGTTTTCTATATATAGGTCTTTAGTTTCTTAAGTAGATATATTTCTAAGTATTTTATTCTTTTCGTTGCAATGGTGAATGGAATTGTTTCCTTAATTTCTTTTTCTACTTTCTCATTATTAGTGTATAGGAATGCAAGGGATTTCTGCGTGTTGATTTTATATCCTGCAACTTTACTATATTCATTGATTAGCTCTAGTAATTTTCTGGTGGAGTCTTTAGGGTTTTCTATGTAGAGGATCATGTCATCTGCAAACAGTGAGAGTTTTACTTCTTCTTTTCCAATTTGGATTCCTTTTATTTCTTTTTCTGCTCTGATTGCTGTGGCCAAAACTTCCAGAACTATGTTGAATAGTAGCAGTGAAAGTGGGCACCCTTGTCTTGTTCCTGACATTAGGGGAAATGCTTTCAATTTTTCACCATTGAGGATAATGTTTGCTGTGGGTTTGTCATATATAGCTTTTATTATGTTGAGGTATGTTCCTTCTATTCCTGCTTTCTGGAGAGTTTTTATCATAAATGGATGTTGAATTTTGTCAAAGGCCTTCTCTTCATCTATTGAGATAATCATATGGCTTTTATTTTTCAATTTGTTAATGTGGTGAATTACATTGATTGATTTGCGGATATTGAAGAATCCTTGCATCCCTGGGATAAAGCCCACTTGGTCATGGTATATGATCTTTTTAATGTGTTATTGGATTCTGACTGCTAGAATTTTATTGAGGATTTTTGCATCTATGTTCATCAGTGATATTGGCCTGTAGTTTTCTTTTTTTGTAGTATCTTTGTCAGGTTTTGGTATTAGGGTGATGGTGGCCTCATAGAATGAGTTTGGAAGTTTACCTTCCTCTGCAATTTTCTGGAAGAGTTTGAGGAGGATAGGTGTTAGCTCTTCTTGAAACTTTTGGTAGAATTCAGCTGTGAAGCCATCTGGACCTGGGCTTTTGTTTGCTGGAAGATTTCTGATTACAGTTTCAATTTCCGTGCTTGTGATGGGTCTGTTAAGATTTTCTATTTCTTCCTGGTTCAGTTTTCGAAAATTGTACTTTTCTAAGAATTTGTCCATTTCTTCCACGTTGTCCATTTTATTGGCATATAATTGCTGATAGTAGTCTCTAATGATCGTTTGTATTTCTGTGTTGTCTGTTGTGATCTCTCCATTTTCATTTCTAATTTTATTGATTTGATTTTTCTCTCTTTGCTTCTTGATGAGTCTGGCTAATGGTTTGTCAATTTTATTTATCCTTTCAAAGAACCAGATTTTGGCTTTGTTGATTTTTGCTATGGTCTCTTTTGTTTCTTTTGCATTTATTTCTGCCCTAATTTTTAAGATTTCTTTCCTTCTACTAACTCTGGGGTTCTCCAATTCTTCCTTTTCTAGTTGCTTTAGGTGTAGAGTTAGGTTATTTATTTGACTTTTTTCTTGTTTCTTGAGGTATGCCTGTAGTGCTATGAACTTTCCTCTTAGCACTGCTTTTATAGTGTCCCACAGGTTTTGGGTTGTTGTGTTTTCATTTTCATTAGTTTCTATGCATATTTTGATTTCTTTTTTGATTTCTTCTGTGATTTGTTGGTTATTCAGAAGTGTGTTGTTCAACCTCCATACGTTGGAATTTTTAATAGTTTTTCTTCTGTAATTGAGATCTAATCTTAAAGCATTATGGTCAGAAAAGATGGTTGGAATGATTTCGATTTTTTAAAATTTATCAAGGTTAGATTTATGGCCCAGGATGTGATCTATCCTGGAGAAGATTCCATGAGCACTTGAGAAAAAGGTGAAATTCATTGTTTTGGGGTGAAATGTCCTATAGATATCAATTAGGTCTAACTGATCTAATGTATCATTTAAAGTTTGCATTTCTTTGTAAATTTTCTGTTTAGTTGATCTGTCCATAGGTGTGAGTGGGGTATTAAAGTCTCCCGCTATTATTGTGTTATTGTTAATTTCCCCTTTCATACTTTTTAGCATTTGTCTTACATATTGTGGTGCTCCTATATTGGGTGCATATATATTTATAATTGTTACATCTTCTTCTTGGATTGATCCTTTGATCATTATGTAGTGGCCTTCTTTGTCTCTTTTCACAGCCTTTGTTTTAAAGTCTATTTTATCGGATATGAGTATTGCCACTCCTGCTTTCTTTTGATCTCTATTTGCGTGGAATATCTTTTTCCAGCCCTTCACTTTCAGTCTGTATGTGTCCCTTGTTTTGAGGTGGGTCTCTTGTAAGCAGCATATAGAGGGGTCTCGTTTTTGTATCCATTCGGCCAATCTTTGTCTTTTGGTTGGGGCATTCAACCCATTTACGTTTAAGGTAATTATTGATAAGTATGGTCCCGTTACCATTTACTTTATTGTTTTGGGTTCGGGTTTATACACCCTTTTTGTGTTTCCTGTCTAGGGAATATCCTTTAGAATTTGTTGGAAAGCTGGTTTGGTGGTGCTGAATTCTCTCAGCTTTTGCTTGTCTGTAAAGCTTTTGATTTCTCCTTCGTATTTGAATGAGATCCTTGCTGGGTACAGTAATCTGGGCTGTAGGTTATTGTCTTTCATGACTTTAAGTATGTCTTGCCATTCCCTCCTGGCCTGAAGAGTTTCTATTGAAAGATCAGCTGTTATCCTTATGGGAATCCCCTTGTGTGTTATTTGTTGTTTTTCCCTTGCTGCTTTTAATATTTGTTCTTTGTGTTTGATCTTTGTTAACTTGATTAATATGTGTCTTGGGGTGTTTCGCCTTGGGTTTATCCTATTTGGAACTCTCTGTGTTTCTTGGACTTGGGTGATTATTTCCTTCCCCATTTTAGGGAAGTTTTCAACTATTATCTCCTCAAGGATTTTCTCATGATCTTTCTTTCTGTCTTCTTCTTCTGGGACTCCTATAATTTGAATGTTGGAGCGTTTCATGTTGTCCTGGAGGTCTCTGAGATTGTCCTCATTTGTTTTAATTTGTTTTTCTTTTTTCCTCTCTGATTCATTTATTTCTACCATTCTATCTTCTATTTCACTAATCCTATCTTCTGCCTCCATTATTCTACTATTTGTTGCCTCCAGAGTGTTTCTGATCTCATTTATTGCATTATTCATTATATATTGACTCTTTTTTATTTCTTCTAGGTCCTTGTTAAACCTTTCTTGCATCTTCTCAATCCTTGTCTTTAGGCTATTTATCTGTGATTCCATTTTGATTTCAAGATTTTGGATCATTTTCACTATCAATATTCAGAATTATTTCTCAGGTAGATTCCCTATCTCTTCCTCTTTTGTTTGGTTTGGTGGGCATTTCTCCTGTTCCTTAACCTGCTGGGTATTCCTCTGTCTCTTCATCTTGGTTATATTGCTGTGTTTGGGGTGGCCTTTTAATATTCTGGTAATTAGTGGAGTTCTCTTTATTATGGAGCTTCCTCACTGTGGGTGGGGTTGTATCAGTGGCTTATCAAGGTTTCCTGGTTAGGGAGGCTTGTGTTGGAGTTCTGTTGGGTGGAGCTGGGTTTCTTCTCTCTGGAGTGCAGTGGAGTGACCAGTAATGGGTTATGACAAGTCAAAGGTTTTGGAGTAGCTTTGAGCTGCCTGTATATTGAAGCTCAGGGGTGTATTCCTGTGTTGCTGGAGAATTTGCATGGTATGTCTTGCTCTGGAACTTGTTGGCCCTTGGGTGGAGCTTGGTTTCAGTGTAGGTATGGAGGCGTTTGATGAGCTCCTATTGCTTAAATTTCCCTGAATTCAGGAGTTCTCTGATGTTCTCAGGCTTTGGGCTTAAGCCTCCTGCTTCTGGTTTTCAGTTTTAGTTTTACAGTAGCCTCTAGACTTCTCCATCTATACAGCACTGATGATAAAACATCTAGGTTAAAGATGAAAAGTTTTTCCACATTGAGGGACACCCAGAGATGTTCACTGAGTTACATGGAGAAGAGCAGAGGGAGGGGGTAGTTAGAGGTGACTGGAATGAGATGCGGTGAGATCAAAAGAGGAGAGATCAAGCTAGCCAGTAGTCACTTCCTTATGCGCGCTCCATAGTCTGGACCGCTCAGAGGTATTTATGGAGTTATACAGGGAAGAGGAGAGGGAGGAAGTAGACAGAGGTGGCCAGGAGGATAAGAGAGAGGAATGAGAAGGAGAGAGACAAATCCTGCCAGTAACCAGTTCCTTAGTTGTTCTCCACCGTCTGGAACACAGAGAGATTCACAGAGTTGGACAGAGAAGAGATGGGGAGGAAAGAGACAGAGGCCACCTGGTGGAGAAAAAGGAGAGTCCAAAGGAGGAGAGAGTGGTCAAGCCAGGAATCTCGCTCTCAGGTAAAATTGGGTAGTGAAGTTTGGGTTTTTAAATGTCCAAAATTGACAATAAAAACCAAAAAGCAAAGCTTAAAAGTCTAGAGTAGAGGTTGGATTTTCAAAAATACAATATTAAAGAAAAGCAGCAGAAGGAAAGAAAAAAAAAAAACAAGAATTATTGAAAAACTCCAACAACAACCACATAAAGACTATATATGGTGTTTGCCTTAAAAAAATAGAGTCTTTTTTTTTGCAAAGTAATAATAGGTTATAGAAATAAAAATTAGAGGAGAAATAGAAGGCTTAACAATTAAAAAAAAAGTTAGGAAGAAAAAGCAAGGAAAAAAAAAGAGTGGAAAAAAAAAAGGAATGATTTAAAAATAGTAAGGATATATCTGGCCCTTCTCTAATGTGGGCAGTGTGGGGTCACTTCCAAGGCGGTTCCCTCTGTTTAACTTCTTCTGTTTGCTGGTTTTTTAGGCTCACTAGTTCAGTCGCGCTGTGGGGAGGGGGGGATGCTGCAAACAAATAGCACTGTCGTGTGCACACAGTGTCTCAGCCCCGCTGGACCTGTCCCTTTTTGTGGCGCACAAACCACTCCAGTTCTACGATGCTCAGCCGGGAACCGTCTGAGGCCAGCCCTAGGCTGCGTGCACCTCCCTGGTCTAAGCTGCTCAGGTTCGGTGCTCAGGTAGCCCTCAGAGGCTCAGATTCGGTTGGGGCTGCGTTTTGTGCCCTTCCCAGGTCTGACTAGCTCAGGAGTTTGGTGAGCGTGGTTGCTGCGACTTGTCGCCTTTTCTGTCTCTGCTGCTCAGTTTTCTGGGTGTACCGCTCGTGCCCCTTGTGAGGCAGATGGTGACTGTCCAGCACCCCCAGAAGTCTTAGCAACGAAGCCTGCTTGCAGTTTGGTAGGTAGAGTCTCTCCGGGGCTGCAATTGCCCCTTTCCAGCCCTTACGGCTCTGGCTGCCTGTCCCCAGTGGGGGATGGTCTGCAGCCAGCTATTGTTCTGTGCCCGGTCCTGGCAGTGTCTTATGTTCGAGCTTTTCACGTGGTAGCTATCCCACAGTCTGGTTTGCTAGCCCAAGTTAGATCGTTCTGGTTACGTGTGGGGCGTTCCTGCCCGATTCTTACAAATCTCTGCAGCCCGCACCTCCCGCGCTTCCCTGCCCTGCCCCTACTTGCTAGAGGCGGATGCAGGTGGCTGTGGGAGTTACTGTTGGGCTTGTAATCTGTTGATTTTAATTATTTATTTATTTTTCCTTCCTGTTATGTCGCCCTCTGTGTTTCCAAGGCTCGCCACAGACTCAGCAGGGAGAGTGTTTCCTGGTGTTTGGAAACCTCTCTTCTTAAAATTCCCTTCCCGGGACAGGCTTCCCTTCCCGGGACAGGCTTCCCTTCCCGGGACGGAGCTCCCTCCCCAGCTCCTTTGTCTCTCTTTTCGTCTTTTATATTTTTTCCTACCTGTTTTCGAAGACAATGGTCTGCTTTTCTGGTTGCCTGATGTCCTCTGCCAGCATTCAGAAGTTGTTTTGTGAAGTTTGTTCAGGGTTGAAATCCCCCCATTTACTCTTAAAAAAATTTAGCAATTCAATTTTCAAGTGTTGTTTAATGACTAGTGTGTGCATATAATAACAGATACTAAAGAGAAAATATAAATGAAGTATGTTGTTTACCTTAATAAGTTCAAAAGTTAATGAAAGGTATAATATGCATAAATATTAAATAATATTTAATATTAATAATCTAATATTAAATATTAGATTCAATGATAATCTAGATTGTATATAGTGAAGGGCAAATTGAATGGTTGGCCGCAGATGTCATAAAAGCTCAAATAATTAGGAAACCAATATGGAGTGATTTGATTGAAGAAAACTTCATAAAGACATCTTAGGATTTTCCTACAGTTTTATGTCATTTTACTTTCTTCATGATTATCATTGTTTCATTATTCCTAAATGACTTTTAGAAATATTTTTGCAGCCTATTGATATAGAATTATTTATTAACAAATGAAATGCTTATGTTAGATTTTCTTTATTTCACAAGAAGCAGAAGTAATTATGATTAAAATGTAGTCCAGGTGCCTTTGTCTGTTTTTTGAATTTCCTCCTTTTATTTTTATTTCATTGAAAATGTATTCATTACCACATTGGAGAACTGATGTTCATATTTAGTTTTATTAAACCCATTTCGTATGTATATCCTTGAAATATCTCAAAGCCATTGAAGATATTGATTGATGAAATACCATACTGGTGACATGGCAGATAATGATTTGTTTTTCAAGAAACCCTTTGGGCGTAGTAGATGATATATTTATTGATTTATCAGTATATGTGGAGAAAGAGCAGAATAATATAAAGTAAAACATGAGCCTCTTATACCATAAATGTTTTTGGTTTGAAGTATTCAAAGTAAAATATGGGATTCAGTAGGTTGATTTTGCCTTATGTAATGACATGTTATGTTTACATTTAATTTAAGAATCTTAAATCTCGAGAAGACATACTTGTCTCTGTCCCCTATTTTTGCCAGAGTGATGAAGACTAAGTATGACTTTCTTTTTGTTGGTTAGTCAATTTATAAGGGACATCCAGTTTTTTATCTACTAGTTAAAAACCAGCCTTCTTTGACTTTCTTTTCCCCTCCAGTCCAACCATGAGGTCATTATGTTAGAGCTAACTACTGATACACCCTAACACACTACTCACAGTTGGGCCCCATGACAAAGGTCTTCTCCCCTTTGTATAAATAAGAGAGACCTAAAAATTAACATGTGAACCCAACAAAGTAATTGAATATTTTATCCAGTGCATTTCTATATGGAGTAGGCAAAGAAAGACCTCTTTCTTCTGTGATAGAAACATCTGAGCTCACAGTTGCAGAAGGCCTTGTCTTCCTTCATGCAGAGAACTCACAGAGCAGGAAGCCAACAATTTGCTTTGACTGCATGAATTTCTTGATTGAAAGCATGTTAAACTGAAACTACTGCAAATTTGCATCTTTCTTCATTTCTATGTGCCATTGAAGTATCCTTCTGTGAATCATCTTTTTAACTTAAATTCTTTATAACCTAAAACATAAGAATATCAGCTGTTGCATATCTTCCACAATACAGGTCCACAATATTTTATTCTAAATCTTTGGTGCAGATACAGATACAATTTGGAATTTAGGTATGTTGTGTAGAATTCTAGGAATGTCAGGGTAACACTCTGGAGACAAACTCATTAAGATTTCTACAGTGATATGAATGAACAGTCTCACTAAATGGGATTAAAAAGAGTTAGGAATATCCTGCTGTCAGTTCAGATCAGTTTTGTTTCCAAATGAGTTTTAACACCAAGCCTGGGGTGGGGGGAGGAAACAAACTTATTTTCAGGGATAAATTTAAATATTAGATTTGAATTGAACTATGCTTTAGTTCATGTTAACTATTGAGTATTATATCTCCTAATCTTAAAGATATAATTTTTAGAGTCATGTCTGATGAAAGCTTGCAGTAACTATCTCATACATTGACTCCAGTCATTCCTATCTCCCACCCAGAGGCCATTACCAGTGAGGCAGTATTGTTTGCGGGGATGAAATGCATAGGATGAATGTGGTCATGTGGGATTGAAATGTAAGTAGCAAGACTTCTATATCTATCCATCCATCCATCCATTCAGGAATGAGAGAGAGAGAGCAGAGAGGGACACACAGAAGTTATTATAAGAAATTGGCTCAAGAAATTTTGGAGGCTGGCCAACCAAAATTTGCAGAGCCAGTGTCTGTGTTCAAGTCCAAAGGCTGATAGCTGAAGGCCAGCCCTTTTTTCTGTCCAGGCCTTCAACTGATAGAATGATGCTTACCCACATGATGGAGAGCAATCTGCTTTGCAGTCTACTAATTTAAATGTTAACCTCAGTCAAAAACACCCTCACAGAAACACCCAAGTAATGTTTGAACAAATGTTTGGGCACCCCAGGGGCCAGTCAAGTTAACATGTAAAATTAAACATTGCAAGATAATGTAAATATTGCCTATCTGGGTATGCTTTGTAATGTGATATTTAAATATCATATAGAAGAATAGTCATAATTTTTCTTCTGATTATATTTTCACTTATTGCTGTCCTGGACTTCCCTGGTGGCTTAGAGGGTAAAGCGTCTGCCTGCAATGTGGGAGACCAGGTTTCGATTCCTGGGTTGGGAAGATCCCCTGGAGAAGGCAATGGCAACCCACTCCAGTACTCTTGCCTGGAAAATCCCTTGGATGGAGGAGCCTGGTAGGCTACAGTCCATGGAGTCACAAAGAGTTGGACATGACTGAGTGATTTTTCTTTCGCCTTTTGTTGCTGTTCTACTAAAAGGAAAATAAATGCACTCAAACATAGGATATTTAATTTGTTTGAAAATCATCCTATTTCCTCTTTAAATAATTCAGAAATTTAGTATAATTTATTATCATTTCATCACTTTTTATCTCTCTGGCTCTTCTTTGAGTTCTCAATATTTCTCTTTCAAAGAGAAGCTGAAAGTAATGTTGCCTAAAAGTTTCCATATGTTGATTTATTTCTGTGAAAACCAGAAGCTGACAGATTGTAATATAATTAATACATTACCTATATTTTGATGACTGAGTAATTCTGAAAAAAATCACTTGTTGAGATTTCATCTTTCATCTTACAAATATAAAAAATATTAATTTCATAACTTCTGTTATTCAGCATTGATTTGATTATATTTCTGTCATGTTATACACTACCCACATGAGGATACTTACTTCAGTGTCCTATATAGTTGAATATACATTTGACCTTATAAAATATTTTTTTTAGAAGTTGAGTTTATTGCATGAGAAACTGGCCTGTGTCTCACAATTCCAGTTATTTGACATAATAATTTTATTACAAGTCATAAAGAAATATTTTTTCCCCACAAAATTGATAGAAGGCATCAAAATATCCTGTGTCTGATAGTATTTCTTCAAAACAATAAACATAATCTGCAACAGAAAATTGCTAGTTCTAAGAAATGATATACTTCTTATCATCTGTGGTATTTTTCACCAACCAGTCATATAGAACTATTATTGAATAATATTCATCAATATCCTTGAAAATACCAATGAAGTAACAGGTATTACCAATGATATTTCCTATACATTTATTTATAATTATTGTTTAAATTAAAAAATCACTGTAAAGTTTCTTAACAGTTAATTCAACATAAATGGAAGCTTCAAAGATAAATATAAAATCTTACTCTGTGTCAGACATTTTCATAATGCAAAGGTGCACACGCCTATACACTCCTTGCCCACACAGAGAGGATAAGTTGTAGGACATGTAGAGCATTGCTAGGGGCCATCAGTTTGACTTTCCAGCACAGTCCAGGCCTTGACGCTTCCTTTGGTAGTGTTGATTTTGGTTACGTTGCTGTTTCCTCATCAATTCTAAGAGAAATGACTCTTGGGAGCTATTTTCAAACATTCAAAGCTAAGTGTTTTTCAGAGTTTTAAGAGGAAAATTAACTTATATTTATTGAAATGTATACATACTATCATTTACAAAATTATTCAGAGCATATGCACAAAATTTCAGAAGAGCATTTGATTTTTTTTAAATAGCACCTTTTTGACCTTTCCACATATAGTTGGTTCAATTTTTAAAATCATTATTGTTATATGTTGGCATACCATTAAGGTTAAGGAATATAAAATTTGGAAAAAAAAAGATAAGAACAATTTAAGTTTCAAAGCAGCAAGACAGCAACAGAAGTAACTCCTCACCCACTGGGAAGTAAGCTGATTAACGATGATTACTAGATGCAAACTGGAAGCACAAATGCATAGGTTATCTAAGGTCCTGGGATGAAGTGAAAGTCAGTAGTACGACAGCAGGGCAGCCACTACTTACTTCAGGGAAGTGCAGATCAAAGATCCAGATTAGAGATCCAGAGTCCATCTCTCTAGTTCTTTGGATTATGATACCCTGTGTCACCCGAACATAAACATAGCATAAAAAGTAAAACTCATTCACACTACACTGGGTGGACATTTTTGAAGACTGTTGGCAGTTTGAACACTGGAAGATGATTTAGGTTTTTACACCTGATAATAAATTCACTAATTGAACCAGTCCATAGAGTCCAAAACATCTATACTTAAATAAGTTAATGAAGCAACTTAAAAGTTAGGCATGTTCTCAATTTTTAAAGACATAATCTAAGCATAAATTTGTCTCATTGAATAGAGCCAAGTAAACACTACAGGGAATTAATATGAAACTAAGTCTGAATTGAAGGTCTCTTTGGTGAGTTTAAAAATAGGCACTTCCCTGCCAATGAAATAGAACACATGTGAATATTCATTTGTTACTGTGAATTTTAGTTCCCTTCTTCAAGAAAGTGCCATTAACAGCTGTAATTTGCACAATTATGAGCTCCAAGTTTTTTCTTTCGTCTTCCATTTGAAAGTGTGAAGAATTTTGATTATCTGTACTAATCAGGCTGATGAGTAATATGTACAAAATATATAGTTAGTCTGAAAATGAAGATTGAAGCCGTGTGTGTGTGTGTGTGTGTGTGTGTGCATGCATTCATGCACGTGTGTGCTTAGTCACTCAGTTGTGTCGGACTCTTTGTGACCCATGGACTGTAGCTTGCCAGGCTCCCCTGTCCATGGGATTTCCCAGGCAAGGGTCATGGAGTGAGTTGCTGTTTCCTTCTCCAGGGGATCTTCCCAACCGAGGGATCGAGCCTGGCTCACCTGCATTGCAGGCAGGTTCTTTACTGTCTGAGCCACCAGGGAAACCCACATATATGTAACTGCATTACTCTGCTGTACATCTGAACATAACATGACATTGTAAATCAGCTATACTTTGCTAAAAAAACAAAAATATACGAATATGAATGAGATAAAATATAATAATCATAAATATATTCAAGCATCTAAAAAAACTGCATTTGTGTTTATGAATAGGAGGAAAGGCTCAGTAAATCAGGAAAATTTTATGATGACAGACACTGGCCTTGATTATAGAGAGTGGGCTTCTTCCACGCATCAGAAGTAAATTTCCGCAAGGACTTTGAGAAGTTTAGAGAAACAATTTTCCTATTCTTACAACTTTAGAGAATTTGAAAATTAAAAGTGTCTCTGTCACTTCAGTTGTCAGCTGCCACACAGACCTAGTCAAATACTGATGACCAGAGCTAACATTTTAAAGCTTAATAATTTCCCTATAATATAAAAGGAAAGAGTGCTGGGAGTGGATATGTGAATAAGAAAGAAGGGGGCCACTTTGGGAGAGTGAGTATTTTACACACAGTTTTTGAAATTTTGCCTGGAGTGTAATATTTGAGAGCTTTTTATTTTACCTTTCCTATATTTGCATTTTTATGTGAGTGATAAATTATAATGTTGGTTGGTTTACCTTTTTCTTTTTCTCTACTTGCAATCAATATTTGTTTAAATCTTGGTTTTCTTTGCTGTTTTTGTAATTGCTTTCTCACTTCTCAACAATTTATTTATAGCGCCAAAACAAAGGTTGGTAATTCAAGGCCAAATTCTCCTACTTCTGATCCAAATTTGCAAAAATGAAGCAAAGGCAACATTTATTTGTCAGCTTCCTGGCAGAATGCTTATGTTGGGAAATCATTTGTGTTGTTTTTAGAAAAGGAGGGCTAAAAGCCTTATTTTTCATTCCTACATAAAATAAATTCTGGACTAAATGACAATCTTTAACACCAAGTCCAGTGTGTAGAATTTGTTTTTCTGAAATGACTTCAAAATTCTGTGCTACTGTTGCTTTATAAAAAAGCACTCATCTTCTTATTCAATATTGGAAGCATTCTCTAGGTTATCTGTGCCCTCCTTCAGCTAAATATGTTAGTTCTGAAAATAAGTTAGGATCAGTGTGACTTCATTTAAATTTGGCCACACTGCACAGCCTATGGGATCTTCCCTAACCAGGGATCAAACCTGTGTCCCCGCAGGGGAAAGTGTGGAGTCTTTACCACTGGACCTCCAGGGATGTCCAGTATGACTTAAAAAGACAGATCATGGACATTGTAGCTGTCTGCTGAATAAGTGTTCCTTTTTTTCCTCCTCTTTCCCTCACCGCACCCCCCCAAAGTGTCCTATGTTGCATTTTTTTCCCACCCAACAATGATTCCCTGTTTTTCCCTGTTAATTTGATATTGATTCCAATTTGGAAAACAAGAGCTAAACATGTATTAATACTTTGAATTACCCTACTACCAGTTTAAAAGTGATTTGACATGCGGGACTAGTGTCTCAGCTTCCTTGAGAACTTGACCTTTAAAGTGAAGAAATTAGGATGCCTGTTCCGTTAGTCCTTCTATAATGTAATGACTCTCCCGGAGCATTAAGTTCTGACACTTTATAATAATAAGCTTCTCTATACTCTGTATAATTTACTTAGTTCCTTTGGTGCTTATCGAATCTGACTCCAGTATGAAGTCAGTATGGCTTCCTAGACAAACACAGGTCCAAGGCATGGACATAGCTGCTGGGCTGCTTCCTCCAGGGTTTTTTTTTCCCCCCACTCTACTTACTTATTCTAACATTCCAAATGGTGAGGTAATGTTGTTGCAGTGCATCGTTAATATGGATTAAATTCAAGAACACAGACAGGAGGTAAAAGTGTGGATTCATGTTAGTTCTAGAGAATAGCCAAATTTGAAAATGAGTGTTAGCTCAAGAGGCTGTAAGTTTTATTTTATTTAGCTTCAAAGTGTTGTTTTTGTCTTCTGACTCAATACTGGTAGAACTTCAGCTTTTCTTCAGTTACCCAAGAAAGATTTCTTGGTTCTTGGGTGGGATTCATCCTTTGCCAGGCATAGTGTGCTCAATGACACAAAGATACACTTAGAGCTTTTCAAACATGAAACTCTCTTGTTTCTAGTTACTTTGGATAGCATAGATTATACTTCTCTAAGTAGTTATATATCTACATCATAATAAATAGAAGAATTCCGACATAACAGCAAACATGTTATTAAATAAAATAATAGCATATGCAAAATAGCCACTACCTCATAGAAGCCTGAAATGGAAAGTCAGTCAGCCATCTTTGTTTTCTAGGCTAGTTAGGAATTATAGAATAAAATATGGGGAGGAAACTGTGAAGATACCTATTCTTCCTTATAAAGATTCAAAAAGTAAAGCATTTCTTATTGCCTGCCATGAGATTTTATAAGTATTCTCCATAGGCTTTAGGGGTTGTTTTCTTATTTCCTGTTTAAATATTAGTCATAGAATATTAATTATATAACTATAGTTTTACTCCACAAATACTATAATTATAAAATGTTGATAACCTGATTACCACTAATTATAATATTCTGATAGAAAACTAATTATGAAACTGAGTCTGTAATCTGAGCAAATGTATTTGGCAGTAGTTGCCACAATTTAATTTTCTACTTAAATAGCTGTACTTGTAATAATGTTATTCCAGAATTTAAAAAAGAAGATTTTATGTGTCTTTTTCTTTGCTTGTTTCTTTTCTATCAAGTTAATATTTTTGTGGCTAAATGTACTTCAAGCACTTTTTTCAGACTCATACAATTTGCTTTCAGGTTGAAGCAATTTAAAAACCCAGATAAGTGGCTGAAGTAGAAAGTTTTATCTTTGTTAGCAATAAATCAACAAATCCAATTAGGAAAATGTGTATCTCCAAAAATTTGACAAGACTTATATAGTCAGCTTTCATTTTTATAGGATCAGCAACTTAAGGCAGGTATACATAAAATAAGCTCAAATATATTATTCAAGAAATGGGCCATAAAATTCCATTGATTAACCAGCAGAAAAGATTTGTCAAGGGGATAAATTGTTCTGTGGCCCCTGCAGGTTTAATCTAAACCTGAATCTTGGTTTGCAGTGCTCTTGACTGCTTACCCTGAGGCCTGAAGGGTAAGTTCTCCTAGGACCACAGATGAAGAAAATCTCTCATACAAGGTTGACCGCACCCACCACCATCTTTTCTCTTAGAATATTGCATAATTAGCTAGCTAAGACAATATTAGGTAGTTAGAATAGGAAAAAGGAGTCCAAAATGGCAGTGGCTAAAAGACAAAGAAGGGGAAAGCTTGCAGGAATGGAACGAAGGAAGATCCAAGGACTGGAGTAAGACTCAGGTAAAACAGCCCTCCTGGCTAGCTCAATTTACACAGGGCAGGCTCAGGGGGAGGAGAAAAAAACATAAAGAGAGGAGCCAAAATTGAGCCCGAGGAGGGCTTTTCTTCTCTTCACATTTTTTGGGTTGGCCCACCCTCATGCCTCGAGGATATATTTTCCTTTGCTTCTAAATAAAATTGAGCTGTGACACAGAGCTGTAACACTGATGTGTCTGAGGAAATTACACAGGGCCGTAACACTGGTGCATCCATCGCTTCGAATTTTTGTTGCGACGAGACAGAACTGAGGAAATTATACACTCCCCTGACATCTATGGTGCCGTGATTCGGATTTAACCTGGCTGAAACAATCTCAGCTCAGCCCCTGCAAAGTGGAGGCCAAGCACAGTAGAAGCCCAATTTGGCGAAAGCTCCCATGGTGGAAGCTGAACGTGAACAAAACCCAGTGCAGGGGAAGTGACAAGAAGTCCAGCCTGCTGGAAACTGGGACAGCAAAAACAAACTTGGCAAAGCTCACGTGGCTCAGTCTCAGATTCCAGAAGACCTGCAGTTGGGGTAGGAAGTCCTCGTCCCTATGGTTGAAAGGACATATGGCTAACAAAATCTTAATTCCTTTACAATCGCTCATTTCTTGTTTCCTCGAGCCTCTGTGAATAGGCAAGTGGCAGTAGGTGCAACTGAGGGACTCTGGCAGGGGCTACTCCCCAGTGTGTCCCAAAGGCTCCACTATCGGCTCTGCCCTGGTAGCTGTTGCCCAAGTGGGTGGAGGTTCTTCTGCTCTTAATCTTCTTTGTGCCAAGGATCAGGCCAATGAAAACCTGAGTACAGGTCAGGTATTTAGCAGATTTTCCAGCAGGTTATGAAGGGGATTCCTTGGCATGTTTTTCCCACTGCTTTTTCCTCCTGTCCTTCAGTAACTCTCTCCTGGAACTTGAGCCTGGCCAAAACCCGTGGTGCCTGGCTTCAGGACCTAATGAAGCTCAGGCTCTTGATGTCTCATTGAAAAAAATTCAGTGAGAGACAGAAAGACAGGTAAGAGGTGGATTTGTTCAGATTCAGAGAGAAGCACACTCCACAGAGTGTGGTGGCCATGGAATGTGGTGTGGTTAGTTGATTTCATATGCTAATGAGTGGGAGGATCAACCCAACAATTAGGGAACCACCCACTCCTCAGTCTTTTGACCGTGACTTAGAACTGATCTGGTGCCTCTGGGTGTGTCATTTAGCTTGCAGATTGAGGATCAAGATTTAATTGAATTTGATTTGTCATCTTGGACCAATTTGATTTTTAATCAGTTTAAATATGCCCTTGGGCTATGTCATTCTTTCAAAAGTTGTGCCCTGCCCACTTCCTTCCTGTTTCTTGCTCTTTTCCTGAGCCCAGTTGGGACCCACAGTGTTGCCTCTACAATCTTCTTGAGGGACGACCAGAAAATAGCTGGCCCTTGGGAGGGAAATACTGTATAATATCCAATCCCTCTAGATATTCAGGCCTTCATCTTCCGTGTTTCCTGCAACATGTGCAACAACAAAATCTCTCAGAGAACCCACTAAGGTGAGTGACAGTCGCACAATGCCTGCTAGAAGTCCATCTGTTGGTGGCATCCCTTCAAGGGCAATTGGGCTTCCAGGGATAATGTTTGCCACTTTGGGAGTTAGCCCTTCAGGCCATTTGAGCCCAAACCTTTATCACCCTTCTCCTAAAGTTACAAACATACACCTGGATCAAATCTCTACTCTACTTTTTTGGAACACCTGGTTTGTTGCCTCTTATCAATTTGTTCTTAAGCCACTTACACACTCCTAGAATCAGAACCCTGCCCCTTGTAGGCAACATCACTCTACCCTCCTTATTATTATTAAAATACTCCTAACACCCCTAACAGGACCAGATAACCCACTCCTTTGTCATTACTTATGTTATTACCTAAAGTGGGTCTACGACAATGAAACGTTTACCATCGGAAACACCCTAAACTGCTCTTATGGGGGACTAGGGGAAGAAATCAGTGACTTACATTTCCTCAGAGCAGTAAGAGGATAAGGCTTATGGCTGTTTCACCAGGTTCCCAGTCTCAGAGCACAGGCTTGGACTACTTTAGATTGTGGTATCTCTTCCCATCTGTGGTAGACAAACCAGCAATGAGTTACAACCCCTTAACCCTACCCAGCACTGGTCACACTGGAGACCTGGGGGATGCCCAACTCCAGTCCAGGGGTCCAGGAGGTAGACATGCCTCAACCTGCCTGGGGACTCAATTCTTGGGAGGCCAGCCTTCCTTGACCTGCCTGGGGACTTGATCTCCAGTGGGCTGTCACTCCTCATCTTGCCTGGGGATCTGCACCCTGACCCAGGGACACATGGCTCTCAGGTTGCAGCAGTACTGGATAGGATAAGCTTCAGAAAGACACACCCCTAAGGAAGTCCACCCATGGAAATAGAAGGAAGCCTGTTAGTTGTGGTGCCGTGCCCAGTCTCAGCAATAACTCAGGAGCACAACGAGAACCCCGTTGCCTTTCTGGAAAGGCTAAAAGAGGACCTCCAAATATTTACCAGTCTGGACTTAGACTCTTACGAGGGACAGGTGATTTTAAAGGAAAATTCCTGTCCCAGTGTGCATCAGATATCAGGATAAAGTTACAACAGTTACAACAGCAGGACCCTGTTGCTCTATAGATGAGATGGTCCAGACAGCCATCGATACCTTTTATAACAGAACAGGAGAGGGCGGCCAAGGCCCAGGAAATGGAGAAAAAGAAAGTGATAAGGCATGCCCAGATGCTGGCCGCCCTCCAGGGAAGCCCTATGGCAAACCCCAAGTCCTTAAAGGACAAGGCATGAGACAAATGCCTAATCTGTAGACAGGCAGGGCATTGGGCCAAAGAGTGTGCAAACTGTGACAAGCCTCCTAAAAGGGCTTGCTACAAATGCCATCAATTGGGACATTAAGCAGCTCTCTCCCCTCGGGACTCAAGAGCCTCAAGGTCAAGCATCAAGCCTTCCCTCAGGATGGTTCAACAGGACTGAAGTGGCCCACTCCAGCCAGCCCGCCCACCTGTCGCAGATACCCATCATGGGGCTGGAGCCAAGGGTGCAACTGGATGTGGCAGGTAGGTCCAAGAATTTCCTGGTTGACACAGGGGTTACCTACTCTGACCTGACCTCCTTAATCTGGAGCCTTCTCCTCCTAAACCTGTACTATTTTAGGTGCTATAGGAAAAACAATTACAAAAATATTCACCTGAGCACTTTGTTGCTGAGATGGACAAATATTTCCCACCAGTTTCTGGGGGGTCCCTGAGTGTCCTATTTCCTTATTGGGAAGAGATCTTTCCCTGCCTTTGAAATCTTGCTGCTATTGCATTCCTCATAGAAGATGCTTTAAAACTCTCTTTTGGGGGCAAATTAACTATTTTTCACAGTCACCAAGTGAAACAACTCCTGGATGGGAGAGGCCATTTATGGATGTCTAATCAAAGAATCCTCATATATCAAGTAGTGCTGATGGAAAATCCAGGCCTGACTATACCCCGTTGTGAGGTTCTTAACCCAGCCACCCTCCTGCCTACCCCTGAGGGCTCTCTCCCCTTTCACTCTTGCCTAGAAACTTTGGACCACCGGACAAAACTCCAAGAGGGACTGTCAGAAGATCCTCTGACCAATCCTGAGGAAATCTGGTACACTGATGGAAGCAGCTTTGTCTTGGATGGAAAAAGAAGAGCCATATATGCTGTAGTCTCCAATTTTGAGACCATAGAGGCTAAACCTTTGCCATCAGGTACTTCAGCCCAATTAGCTGAGCTCATAGCCCTGACTCAAGCTTTAGAGCTGGGAAAAGGAAAAAGAGTAGCCATTTACACTGATCCCAAGTATGCCTTTCTGGTGCTACATGCACATGCTGCTATTTGGAAAGAAAGGGGCCACTTGACTACCCAAGGGTCTCCAATCAAATATGGTGATCAAATCCTTAGGCTCTTGGAGGCAGTCCATCTGCCCACTGAAACTTAAGTCTTCCATTGTAAAGGAAACCAAAAAAGGAGAACAGAAGTGGAATGAGGGAACCTAGCAGCTGATCAGGCAGCTAAGAGAGCAGCATCACAGAACAATGACCTAATAGGGGTTGCCACCTTAGTTCCACAGACCAATTTGCCAGAAACTCCTTCATATACTAAAGATGAGACCCTTAAAGCTAAGAGTGAGAGTTTTAAAGGAAGGACTCCTTTTTCTGTCTGGGAACCTCCAGTGGAAATTGGTTAATTCCTTACATGCCACTGATCATTTAGGGGAGAAGGCCCTCCAAAGATTACTAGTAAGGTCCTTCAGAGGAGCAGGTCTCCAAACAACTATAAGACAAGTGGTCTCCTCTTCTCCCACTTGCCAGTTAAATAACCACCAAGGAGCTTGAAGACCCCAGCTTTTTCAGTTCATCCAGTGGTGTAGGATCTACCCAGGAGAGGACTGGAAGAAGGATTTCACCTAGATGTCAGCTTTTCAAGGGTATAAATACCTACTAGTCATGATAGATATATTCACAGGATGGATTGAAGGCTTTCCCACCAGGACTGAGAAGGCTGAGGAGGTGGTTAAAAACAAAAACAAAAACAAAAAAAAACTGCTGCATGAAATTATTCTGAGATTTGGTCTGCCCAGGTCATTACAAAGTGAAAATGGGACATCATTTACTTCTAAGTTCACCCAAGGGGTCTTTTAAAGCATTGGGCATTCTTACTATCTCCACTGGGGACTGAGACTGGAAACTTCAGTCTTCAGGAAAAGTAGAAAGTCAATCAATTCTTAAAATCAGCAATAAAAAGATAACCCAGGAGACCTCCCTGGGATGGAAGGCGGCTTTACCAATAGTACCCCTCTGCACCTGCATTGCCCCTAAGGAACAGGTTGGTCTTAGTCCATATGAGATGCTATATGGGAGACTGTTTGTGTATGTTAATGACTTCTTCTTAAATCCAGAGGCTCAAACCCTCTGGTCTTATACCATGGCCATTGAGCAATTCCAATAAGATATATGCTTGTGGGGTATCAACCAGGACCCCAAAGATTCTAAAGATCTACCACTATATGCTCCAGGGACTCAAGTCCTAATTAAGGTCTGGAAGGATGGGTCCCCAAAAGCTCAACTCCACCCACATGGATGGGCCCCTAACCTGTAATACTTTCTACTCCCACAGCAGTCAAGGTACCTGGAGATGACTCCTGGATTGCTACTTACTAGTCAAGCTGTGGAAGAAAACAAAAGAGGACACTCAATACACCTGTGAGCCCCTGGGAGATCAGGACTACAAATGAGTGTCATTCTAATGAACATCACCAAAATCAAGTTTCTGGGGATAAGATTTCTCAGGATGGCTTTAAAGAGCCAGCATAGCTTGGCAGGGGTTGTACTCCAAAATACACAGGAGATAGAGCTCCTGATTCCTGAATAAGGAGAGACTTGAGCCATCTTGAATGAGACGTGATGTTTCTGGGTAAATACCTCCAGCTAAGATAAAGAAAGTCTCACAGTCCTAGAGAAAAACATTATAGACCCTACAGGACCTCAAAGAACGAGCTAGAGAGTTCTTGGTGGTGGCTACAATCTCGCTTTGGGGGATCCTTCTCCTGGTGATAGGAGTACATCAAGGCTGTATATTGTTACCCTGCTTATTTAACTTATATGCAGAGTACATCATGAGAAACGCTGGACTGGAAGAAACACAAGCTGGAATCAAGATTGCCGGGAGAAATGTCAGTAACCTCAGATATGCAGATGACACCACCCTTATGGCAGAAAGTGAAGAGGAGCTAAAAAGCCTCTTGATGAAAGTGAAAGTGGAGAGTGAAAAAGTTGGCTTAAAGTTCAACATTCAGAAAACGAAGATCAAGGCATCTGGTCCCATCACTTCATGGGAAATAGATGGGGAAACAGTTGAAACAGCGTCAGACTTTATTGTTTTGGGCTCCAAAATCACTGCAGATGGTGATTGCAGCCATGGAATTAAAAGATGCTTACTTCTTGGAAGAAAAGTTATGACCAACCTAGATAGCATATTCAAAAGCAGAGCCATTACTCTGCCAACAAAGGTCCATCTAGTCAAGGCTACGGTTTTACCTGTGGTCATGTATGGATGTGAGAGTTGGACTGTGAAGAAGGCTGAGCGCCGAAGAATTGATGCTTTTGAACTGTGGTGTTGGAGAAGACTCTTGAGAGTCCCTTGGACTGCAAGGAGATCCAACCAATCCATTCTGAAGGAGATCAACCCTGGGATTTCTTTGGAAGGAATAATGCTAAAGCGGAAACTCCAGTACTTTGTCCACCTCATGCGAAGAGTTGACTCATTGGAAAAGACTGTGATGCTGGGAGGGATTGAGGGCAGGAGGAGAAGGGGACGACAGAGGATGAGATGGCTGGATGGCATCAGTGGTTCTATGGATGTGAGTCTGAGTGAAGTCCAGGAGTTGGTGATGGACAGGGAGGTCTGACGCACTGCAATTCATTGGGTCACAAAGAGTTGGACACAACTGAGCGACTGAACTGAACTGAATGCCTTTACTAATTCTTGTTATCACCATATTGATGCTGCTTAAGATTGCTTCATGTATAATCAATTGTCTAACGCATTTTGTCTCTGCCCAGGTCAACAGGCTCTACAACATGCAGTGCCAGTTCAACAAGGATATATAAAACTATAGCCGACCATGGAAAATATCATTCAAGCTTAGATGGACACTGCTATAAGGACTCAGGCTTGAGACTAGCAAGAGGGGGAGGCCCAATGCCCCTTGCCATCCCAGCTCAGCAGGAAATAGCCAGAGAGATCTCAACACCCATATTTGCAAAGAATTGGGCCTCCCATATCTTGAGGAGGGACTCTTAGGTAGTTAGAATAGGAAAAAGGAGTCCAAAATGGTGGTGGCTAAAAGACAAAGAAGGGAAAAGCCTGTGAAAATAGAATAAAGGAAGGTCTAAGGATTGGAAGAGATGGGAATACCAGACCACCTGACCTGCCTCCTGAGAAATCTGTATGCAGGTCAGGAAGCAGCAGTTAGAACTGGACATGGAACAACAGACTGGTTCCAAATAGGAAAAGGAGTACGTCAAGACTGTATATTGTCACCCTGCTTATTTAACTTCTATGCAGAGTACATCATGAGAAATGCTGGACTGGAAGAAACACAAGCTGGAATCAAGATTGCCGGGAGAACTATCAATAACCTCAGATAGAATAATTCAAAAGCAGAGACATTACTTTGCCGACTAAGGTCCGTCTAGTCAAGGCTATGGTTTTCCCAGTGGTCATGTATGGATGTGAGAGTTGGACTGTGAAGAAGGCTGAGCGCCGAAGAATTGATGCTTTTGAACTGTGGTGTTGGAGAAGACTCTTGAGAGTCCCTTGGACTGCAAGGGGATCCACCCAGTCCATTCTGAAGGAGATCAGCCCTGGGATTTCTTTGGCAGGAATGATGCTAAAGCTGAAACTCCAGTACTTTGGCCACCTCATGCAAAGAGTTGACTCATTGGAAAAGACTGTGATGCTGGGAGGGACTGGGGGCAGGAGGAGAAGGGGACGACAGAGGATGAGATGGTTGGATGGCATCACTGAATCGATGGACGTGAGTCTGAGTGAACTCCGGGAGTTGGTGATGGACAGGGAGGCCTGGCGTGCTACGATTCATGGGGTCACAAAGAGTCAGACACGACTGAGCGACTGAAGTGAACTGAACTGAAGGACTGGAGTGAGAACCTCAGATAGAACAAACAGGTCTCCTGGCTAGCCCAATTTACATAGGGCAGACTCAAGGGGAGGAGAAAAAACATATAAAAAGAGGAGCCAAATTGAACCCTGGAAGGGCTTCTCTTGGCATCTTTTGGGTCAGCCCGCCCTCACACCTTGAGGATGTATTTTCCTTTTCTTTCTAAATAAAGCTGAGCTGTAACTCAGAGCTGTAACACTGGTCCATCTGAGGAAATTACACAAGGCTGTAACACTGGTGCATCCATTGGTTCAAATTTTTGTTGTGACAAGACATAACCAAGGAAATTACACACTCCCCCAACAACATCATCAGAGTAAAGATTGGTTTTACTAACAGGATGATTTTCTCTGAATTCTCTTGAGGTAATATATAATTTTATAAATCATAGTGACATAATATTGGAAAATATCTTTCAAAAATTTCATAATTGCATTTTTATAATATTTGCTTCAGAACAGATATTTCAGTCCTGGGAATGTTAAGTTACAGTCTAGATTAAAAAAAAGAGAGAGAGAGAAATAAACTTCTTAATGTAAATTACAAGGTCAAAAAAAAGTTGATTGATTTTAAGTTTTAATAATGTTTTATAAATAATTGGTTAGCATGCTAAGAGGGACTATGTAAAGAACATTAAAAATCTTTGACCCTTTCAAAGTATTATGCTAAATTAATACATATTATAATTTTTAATGTGTGGTTACTCTGCAGTGCTTAACCTCTGTGAATATTGATCATTTCATAGCAGGAGAAGTTTTTAATCTTTATAGCTTAAATGTTGCTGAACACGAGTTAAGAGCCGGTTGCAGTGGGTGAGGCTGAGCTCCTTTCTTCTGGAATTATCTCCATCAGTTTACTAGTCCAGGTAAAGGAGAGCCTTTTGAGAACTGCCTCTAAAGAAATGATTTGATGGCGATGGGTCCAGTTTCATAGACATGCATATTACTTAAGCCGATGACTGATGGGTGGTGGAAGATCCCTCTATTCAATTATATCTGCCCCACTGTCCATTTGAGTTCCCCAGTGGGCACTTCTTTAGAGATGAAAATGCGATTGTTACCTGAATATATGATAATGATATTGGCAAATGGAAACTACTTTCATGAGTGTCTAAGAAATTTATGAGTAATAATGAAAGGAAATGTGGTATTAAGAGTTGTGTAAAATAGAAGAATTTCGAGGGAGGAAGATGGTATTTCCCTCCTAGTCTATGAAAGAGAGATATATGCAAGAGAGAATATAGCACATTCATTCTAGGTGGCTTCAAAGGCAGACATAGGAACAATGGCTAGAAATCACAAGGGCTCCAATGTGAATAAATATATTTAAAAGATTGTACAATTTCAGTGGTCCAAAATGAGATGAACTGCCACAGGAGATGAAGGTACCTCTGGAGATAATGATTGGTTTATAAACCATATGCTGGGGATAGTGGAAAAAATAAAAGTAATGTATAAATTGTTGCATGTGCTGTACCCTGCTTTCAGTGTTTAACATGTTTTGAATGCATTTAATCCTGATGACAATCTAGAAAGGTAAATTCCACATCATTCCATTTGACAGATGAAGCAAAGAGAAGTTTAAATAATATATCCAAGGACCCACACATGATAAGTATGGAGCTGTGTTTTGAATTTATGCAATTTGGCTTCCATATCTATTCTTTTAAGCACTGTGCTGTTTTGACTCTTAAAAGCCACCTATTTATACTACTGATATTACTAGTATACAAATATTTATCAGTTATTTAGTGTGATGGAATTATGAATAGGATTATATGAATGAAAGTGATAAGGAAATCAGAAAAACTCAAGAGTGTTGAATGTTGCTACAAATACCCCACAGAACGACACCTTAAAATGATTTAGATGACTTCCCAAAGAAAATTACCCAATATATTTTAGGCTGATCATTCCTTCTAGATTAAAGTGGAGAATAAAATTTCAGTTTTTCTCAGTTGGCAGACTGTGGAATAAAATCTTTCCAACAAAGAAAGCTTCAAAAGTACCTATTTTTACCACATTTCTTACTGCTAGGTAGTTTTCTGCAAAGTTGAGTATAATTTTAGGTCCCCTATAATCTAAGCCTACTCTAATGTTCAAACACTTTGGTGAGTTGATTTTTCTCACTTTACTTTTCCATATTCACCATCTATACATTACCTCAATATAGCTTCTATTCCTTAGCTTAGGTTATCTTTTATTAACCCCAGAATAACCAAGCACTAGCTCACCTAAAAGTACATGTTAGGTTTAATCTCCTTGTGAAAGCTTTCCAGAGTTGCCCACACCAGTCTTTTTTTTGTTATATATTATGGGGTAAATGTAGTTGATTAGCATAGTGTAATTCTCTAATTAGTTCTCTCCATGAGGAATGTAAACCACTGATTATGTATACTTTAGCAGCTGTAATTCAGTATTAGTATTTTTGATATTTTGGATAACTGGAGGATTTACTTCTTTTCACTTTCTCTAGTTGCCTGATACAGTCATTTCTACAGAAGTAACAATGAGCAGTTTTTATCTTGTAACAAATTTCTATTAGATCTCTAAAAAACTTGTTAAAAATACATTCTCTGATGTTCCAGTTACTGGTCTACTGGCTCTCAGCTTCATTCCAGCCTTCCATTGATCTCCTTTGTATGGTAGCTGGAAGTGAACAAAGTCATCTTCTCTTACTCCCTTGCTCACAAATAGTTCTACAAAGATTTGGCCAATGGGAAGCACAAACAGGAGACTGCAAGAGGAAAGAAGAAAGAAGCATTCTTTAATTTCCATTTCTGTGGTGTCTCTGGTGGCAGCAGTGGCAGCACAGGAAGGTGACTCTGAGCTGTAGAAGCGACTTTTAAGTGACAAGGTCCTGAGTGTGTCAGTGGGGTTTCAGCACTGTCAGTAGAAACCAGTAGTCCCTCGGTTCCTTTGCTATAGTCAAAGAAACTACAGCCTTGACATCTCTACGTCAGCTGCAGGGCTGGATCGTGAGTTCAGCCCGGGGTTAGAAAGAGTGCTCTGACATCCCCTTCTCACGCGCCTCCAGTGTTGTCCCCTTTTTAGTTCTGCTTCTTTTACCCTTATGACAGCAGAGTACATCATACAAAATGCCAGGCTAGATGAAGACCAAGCTGGAATCAGGATTGCCCAGAGAAATATCAACAACCTCAGATATGCAGATGACACCATCCTTATGACAGAAAGCAAAGAGGAACTATAGAGCCTCTTGATGAAAGTGAAAGGGGAGAGTGAAAAAGTTAGCTTAAAATTCAGCATTCACAAAACTAAGATCCTGGCATCTGGTCCTATCACTTCATGACAAATAGATGGGGAAACAATGGAAACAGTGACAGACTTTATTTTGTTGGGCTTCAAAATCACTGCAGATGGTGACTACAGCCATGAATTAAAAGATGTTTGCTCCTTGGAATAAAAGCTATGAGAAACCTAGACAGCATATTAAAAAGCAGAGGGATTACTTTGCTGACAGAGGTCTATATAGTCAAAGCTATGCTTTTTCCAGTAGTCATGTACAGATGTGAGAGTTGGGCCATAAAGAAGGTTTAGCGCCAAAGAATTGATGCTTTTGAACTGTGATGTTGCACAAGACTCTTGGGAGTCCCTTGAAATGCAAGGGGATCAAACGAGTCAATCCTAGAAGAAACTGATCCTCAATATTCATTGGAAAGACTGATGCTGAAGCTGAAGCTGCAGTACATTGGCGACCTGATACATAGAACCAACTCATTAGAAAAGACCCTGATGCTGGGAAAGATTGAAGGCAGGAGGAGAAGGGGACAGAAGACGAGATGGTTGGATGGTACACCGACTCGATGGACATGAGTTTGAGCAAGCTCTGGGAAATGGCGATGGACAGGGAGGCCTGGAGTGCTACAGTTCATGGGGTCACAAAGAGACACGACTGAGTGACTGAACAACAACAACACTTCTGACATTTTTGTTAGCAAACCTTCCATTAAACCTCTCTCTGCTTGAAATATCTGGAGTAGCTCCTGCTTTCTTGACTAGACACTGACTGTTACATCAAGACCAATTCTATCTCTGGGCCTGGGATCATTCCTACAATACCCTCTCAAGAATCTGGTTTCTGCCAGATTTTCTCATTGAGATTGGGCATACTAAAGACAATGCATGCTGTCTCTGAATAGCCTTCATTAAAAAACAGGAAGTTCTCTAGTATATCGACCTAACTGTGTCTCATTATGTTTTCTTCTCACTCCTGTTTCATGGCTTCAGGACACCCAACAAATACTAGTCATTATACCCGTCTGAATTCTGTGCCTATTAGAGTTAGCTCAAAAGTGTAGAGAGATGGACATGCAATTAAGTGCTAGAGTAATGGCAGACTCTGTGTAGAATGCAGGTTTAGGTCTTTGACCATAGAAACATGCTAATATTTGACCCGTGATGTGAAATACACACAGTTTATTTGTTGTTGTTCATTTTACAAATACCTTTGAGCCCACCCCGTAACCCAGGCAAATTTCTGAGGTTGAGACTAGTGAACCAAACAGACTAGTTCCTTAAAATGGCAAAGAGGAAAGGCTGAGGGAGCACATGTGATTCTTTGTCCTAAACACACCAATTAGAAAAGTCAGTGCTTTCTTTCCAGGGTGGGGTGAACAGAGACCATGGAGATAAGCCAAGAGCCAGCCAGAGTCAGGTGGGAGTCTCTTTTTGGAAATAAGGAGTGAAGAGATTGAGGCTCTGTTTGGCTTAAACTAGGCATCAGTTCAGTTCAGTTCAGTCACTGAGTCGTGTCCAACTCTTTGAAACCCCATGGAATGAAGCACACGAGGCCTCCCTGTTCATCACCAACTCCTAGAGTTTACTCAGACTCATGTCCCCTGAGTTAGTGATGCCAGCCAACTGTCTCATCCTCTGTCGTTCCCTTCTCCTCCTGCCTTCAGTCTTTCCCAGCATCAGGGTCTTTTCCAATGAATCAGTTCTTTACATCAGGTGGCCAAAGTATTAGAGTTTCTGCTTCAGCATCATTCCTTCCAATGAATATTCAGAACTGATTTCCTTTAGGATGAACTGGTTGGATCTTCTTGCAGTCCAAAGGATTCTCAAAAGCATCAGTTCTTTGGCAATCAGCTTTCTTTATAGTCCAACTCTCACATCCATATGTGACTACTGGAAAAACCATAGCTTTGACTAGATGGACCTTTGTTGGCAAAGTTATGTCTCTGCCTTTTAATAAGCTGTCTAGGTTGGTCATAACTTTTCTTCCAAGAAGCAAGCATGTTTTAATTTCATGGCTGCAGTTACCATCTGCATCCAAAACTAGGTATAGTCAGTATTAAAATGGGAACATTGTAGGAGAGATAACAGATTGGCCTTATCTTTCATGTAGACTTCAGGATGATATAATATTTAATATGCGGTTTGTCATGGGCACTGACTGGTTTGAGTGGACCCTGGATATAAACTGTCCTATGGCCACACCAAATTATGCTGGTGAACCTTGTCACTGGTCACTGAGAAACTGAGAAAATATCAAAGTAGAGAGTGACAAGGATCTGGAGTCACTAAATATAGTCACTCACTTTTGTTTACTGACACCTGGCTTCAACATAATTCTGATGCTAATTTTGGCAAATTATATAATCAAGAAAGACTTTTACTCTGAAATTAAGAAGATTGCATTCAACTTGTAAATTATTTGGCAACATATTCACTTTCCCATACATTCTAGAAATAACTTTTTATCTGATAATGTATTAAATGTTTGTTTAGCTCCTTAACTGCCTGGATTTTCAAGCAGGTGTCTAGCTGTGCAAGTAATCTTCACTGTATATGCTTATTCTTACTTTACTTCTAATTTTTAAGGTAATTTGCTGTCTGTTTTTGTTATTCTTTTGTGTTGTATTTATGAAATATTTTAGAAGTACTTGGTACATTTTCAGTGATCTCACTTGATCTGTCATTATCATCAATGCTGGGTCTTTTAAGGCATTTTTAACTGAGGATCAAGCCATTAAAATAAATGTATACAGTCAATTTTTAATTGCATAGTGCAAAATGTTGTGGCTAGATGAAATCTTTTCAAAAATGATTTTTATAATCTTATTTATAATTTTTATATTTTCAAATGCTATCAAAAATATGATTTGCTTTCATAATCAGAAACATTTTGTATCAATTAACACCTTTGTACACATAATCTTGATATACTGGATTACCTTTTTTTAAAATTCAGTTCAGTTCAGTCCCTCAGTCGTGTCCAACTCCTTGCGACCACATACCTTTTTTTAGGTATGTCATATTTTCATCAAAACAGATTTGGAGAGTTTTACAGTAAGCATGCTTTTATTTGGTTGAATTAACACACCTGTCTTCCTCACTATTGTAAAGAAATAACACAACTGTCTTCCTCACTATTGTTAAAATATGCATTTGCTTTAACTAAAAACTTAAGATTTATTATAAGTCAGTAACAAAAGCACAGTTTCCTTCTAAGCCTGTTACTAACTAGATCTTTCTAAGGTGTATTGATCTAATTTAGTTTTATTGCACTTTCCACCCCAGGAATCTCAATGAAGATAAATAAAAAGGCAATTGCTAGATTTTTAATTAGAAAAATATGTAATAATGACATTATTTTCTTCATATATACACAATGTATATACATATTTCAGTTTTCTAACCAAAGACACAGAGCTTTGCATTTCACAGTTCATTTGATATGTATTAATTCAAATTTCAGTATCTAATGATTTATTCATTTAGAGCTTTATACCATGATAACAGATAATAAATATTAATTTTTGCAACCTATATTTAAAAATACCAGGAATGGTGATCTTTTATATTAAAATATCTAACTTGCTAAATTTCAAAAACTAGAGATATAATATACAACATGGAACAAACCTCATTTTTCATAAACATTCATAAAATACCCCAAATTATTACCTGACATTTAGCTGACTTAATTTAGAAAGGTGAAGCTTAAGTTCAGCTGTGCTTAGAACACCTCACTCATACTTCCGAGACAGTTTACAAGGATAACACTGGCACATAGCCCACCCAGAGGTTAACTGCCCACTGTGATTTGAGTGGATAAGTTTATGCCACACATTACTGTCATAAGATTTAAATGGTTGATTCATTTGTAGTATAAGTTAAGTTTGTATTGTTTTGTACACTGGAAAATGTGGTTTACGTTTTGGGTTTCCCTTAGTTTGGGACCTCTTCAATCCTACCACGTGTACTGTCATGATGTTCTTTCCTTAAGTGAGGAAAGAGAAAGGGGGTGGGTATGAATGGTTTTGGAGATTCCTGGGGCTTATGTGGGTACGTGTTCAAAGCCTGTGATTTAGTTTCTCCCCAGAGTTTGTGGAACCCCAGTAGAAAATGGGAATGTAGGAATTCTAGTCCTAGTTAAGGAGCCAATACCCTTAGGGGTATGGGCTTTGACATCACTTATGGATTGAATGCCTCCTTTTAGCACGTACAATCTATGCACATTTAGGTAGGCTAATTAATGTTTCTCTGCTTCAATTTCCTGGCTTTTATCTCAGTGATACTCACCTTGGATTTATAGTCTGCAGAACTGTAAGATAATAAGTTTGTGCTGCTTTAAGGCCTTAGGTTTGTGGTGATTTGTTACAACGTCCACAGAAATAAATATAATATTTCATGATCAAAATGACTTGTTTTGTGTAAGTGATGACACCTACAGCCCTTCGAGAACTCATTTGCTAAATCAGATTTAGCCAGGCTATGTCCTGATACAGCAGAGAAGCACTTTAGGAGCTGTACTGGTGATCCATTATTTCTTGCTTTATTTCCGCCTCATGGATATTTGTATCCTTGAAATCAGTAGTAAAGTGTGATATTGTCTAAAATCTTTTTCCTGCGAGTCTGACTTAACAGACTGTTTCCTTGATTATTCTCATTGCCTTTTTTTTTCTAAATGAAACTATCAATGATATATTACTTTTCAATTCAGTAGGTGTTTCTAAGATGGTATCGTGTCTTCATATAGATTAGTATGTAAATACATAGTGAAATAATGACTGTATTAAAGAACTTACAATCTACTTGAATCATCTCAGTTATAATTGAATAGATATCAGAACATCATTTGAAGGATCATTTTCCCTCTGCACAAGATAAGAGTCAAAAGTATATGTGTTGGCCTCAAGAAAATCCCATGAAAAATTTTGTATCTGTGCAGTAATGTTGAGAGATCTTGAGTACTATTACTGAAAAAAAAGAAAATCAGTTCTGGATAGTGATCTGAACAGAAAAGAAAATGCTAATATAAATTGCTTTGTTCATGAATCTAAAGGAGTTTTATACTTGGTATACTCCATCTCCAAGAGCTGTTTGTTGAGAGTAATTGAGTCATCATAGAAGCCAGATAGAGAAAGAATTAAGTCTGATCCATCATGCTCTGCTTCTATCCCCTCTATTGATGTAGCACAAATAACGCCAACTCAATGAGGTGAAAAGTCCAAACCTGTCAAGTCAAGAATAAACTTGATCTGGAACTGAATAAACAGATCCAGTGATCTGGATCATTACTATAACAGAAGAAAATTGGGAAAGCTGGTTTGTACATTACTATTATACTTCTGTACATAACTATAGCTTTGACTTGGAGATGTAGATTTTAGTTGTGATGCTTCAAACACAATCAGTACACAAGCCTAGGTTGAAATAGCAAGGAGGAGAAAAAGAAAAATAAGAAAATCTCTGAACTGAAGAAATTAAGCTTAAGTGTCCTGACAATTTTCAGGGATTAATATCTGATTAGCTTTTTGTAAACTAGAACTGAAAACGGCTGAAGTAAGTATCTGATATTACTGATTGATGTTATATAAGATTGTTTAATATATGTAATGATTACCTAAAAATGAAAGTAATAATTTCATAATGTGCCAGATTTTATTATATCACTCAAGAGCTCTATTATTTTACTGTCTACTATTCTTATTGTTCCTGTTTCACTTGAAACATAAAGGAAATCCACAGTAATTGAATACAGTCTTTAAATGGCACTTCGATTTGAGGATGGTGATAAAAATAATGATGACTGCGCTTACTGAGTACTTAACACATATCAGATACTGCATGCCCTATGACTGCCTGCATATCTCACAGCTTCCAACAATCTAATGAGGTTGGTCTTTAACATCCCTTATTTATATGATGAAATTAAGGTCAGTAAAGATTAGGTTACCTGGGTTGATAATATATGCAATACTCAGAAAACCTCAAGCTGAAATCCTTGCCTATGACATAGTGTATGCATTTAGCAGCAATCTAGATAACTTCTCACTGTTACTTCCTCTGTTTACCTGTTCTGTCCATCTAGAAAATGTCAGTTCATTGAAGACTCATTTTAAAGGTCGTTACCCATTAGAATATTTCTTTGACTATTCTAGGTGTAGTCTAATAGAGAACATTAAAAATTGCTTTATTTTAAGCTTTTCTATAGCTGAGAGCATTATTTGATAACAGAAGTTATTTCATGAACTGATAAGTACAGGATTTCTGATAACATGCAGTTTACACTCAAAATGGAAATAGCCGAACATCACTCAACAAAGAGCATTGAATACCCTTAATAATTTCAAGGGATTTGCAAACATCAAAATGGATGTGGAAATACAATGAATGTCCAGATAGTTAGCTTTGCCTACAAAACTTGCTCATTGTCCTGACTGTTGAGAGTTTCCCAATTTAAACATCACTTTTCCTCTTTGCTTTCAATGTGCTAGTTCTAATAACCACCTCTCCCCGTCACTTTCCTTTCTTGCTCCTTCTCTCTCCCTTCCTCTCTTCTTCATCACTTTCCCTCTTCAGAGGTCACTAACAGTTTGCTTTCCTAAGCAAATTGTTAAAAGATTAAATTTGTCTTCAGCATATTCTGCTCCCATAACCCACACTAAATAACATATTGCCTTTGCAGTTCATTTGAGCTACCAGTAAAATGTCAAGGTTGAAAGTATAAACTAATTAATATAATTAACTTACAGGTGTCCTAAGAGTACTGTGAAATCACTTTCATCACAATTATAATGGAGCCATTGGGAAGATTTCCACCAATGCTCTGGTGAGTATGCCTGACTCTAAGATCAGTTTAACATAGGAAATTTAAAATACTTTAAGTTATATTAATTGTAAAATAATATAGTACTAATTAAAAGAAAGGAAATCTAACCAATCCATTCTAAAGGAGATCAGTCCTGGATGTTCTTTGGAAGGAATGATGCTAAAGCTGAAACTCCAGTACTTTGGCCACCTCATGCGAAGAGTTGACTCATTAGAAAAGACTCTGATGCTGGGGGGGATTGGGGGCAGGAGGAGAAGGGGACAACAGAGGATGAGATGGCTGGATGGCATCACGGACTCGATGGACGTGAGTCTGGGTGAACTCCGGGAGTTGGTGAGGGACAGGGCGGCCTGGCGTGCTGCGATTCATGGTTGCAAAGAGTCGGACATGACTGAGCAACTGAACTGAACTGAAGTGAATTAGAAAGAAAATGAATTGTACTTGCTGACATGTTGTATTTATGGGAAGACACCCATCATCCTTGAATTAAGGACTGTATTTTCCTGACATTGGGTACATGCCCTGAGATCTTTAAAGCATCAGTTATGTCTGGGTTCTACTGTCACATCCAAAATGTAAATGATTAGACAGAGCAAACTACAGAAGTCAAAGTCTGATGAACTAGGTCTGTTTCCCTGACTTTTCTGGGACCACTATCTGTGCAGGACAGTGGTTTGATTGTTTATAATGATGTGGTTACTCTGAATGACAAGTGGTAGCCTTTTGTGTAAAGGTATAACCAGTCCCTAATGTACTTTCAGCATTTCCAGCCAGAGACATTTCTTACAGAAGATATATTCACACATAGCTCAGTATCTCTTTGCTGATAATATCTTCTATGCTTCCTATTTCCTAACTTGAACTTACAATCTTTGAGAGTCCTTGTGTTCCTTTCGATTATGAGGTGACGGTAAAGGCGGGGTGGGATACCCTTTGTAGGATATATGAAAAGCTTGAAATAACTGACACTATGTGACATCCCAACCCTGTACTGAGGATCTAATCAAAACCTAAGAAGTGTCTTCAGCCAGTTACTCATTATTATTACGAATTGTGAGCAACTTCCCTGAACTTGATCCTTTAAAATTAAATCACTCTAATTTCTTCTCTCAGTATCTTTTAACCTAATCATCAGGTCTGTTAACACAGTCACTTAGGAAGTGATGACATTAACTAAAAAGAATAGAGTTTGGGTGAAAGAGTTACATTTTATTAACATTATGCTATAACTTCATCACCCAGTTATAGTAATAACAAAGAAGTTATTGTTCAGAATTGGAACAAATACTCCGTTGCCCTAGGTTGAAATTTGCAGTTGCTGACCTGGTAGCTCAGATGCTAAAGAATCTGCCTGCAATGCAGAAGACCCAGGTTCAATCAGTGGGTCCGAAAATCCCCTGGAGTGGGAATAGCTACTCACTCCACTCCAGTATTGCCTGAAGAATTTCGCGGACAGAGGAGCCTGGTGGACTACAGTTCACAGGGTTGATAAGTTGAATTTCCAGCCTAAAATTGTGCTTATTATAAGAATAGGCATGTAGGATATTATAAAATAGTGGTGAAATAACAACTGTGGCTTTTGAAACCAGTTTTGTAACAAAATATACAAAATAGATTTTCGTGTATGTGTTTGTATAAATTATGTATCTATTCCATATATAGTGTATATTGTACAAGTTATATAACTGAACACAAATTTCAGTTCTGTGTATAATATCTGTTCTCTCTATAATATATATAATGTATGTATAGGATATATATAATGTATGCTGCTACTACTGCTAAGTCGCTTCAGTCGTGTCTGACTCTGTGTGACCCCATAGACGGCAGCCCACCAGGCTCTGCCGTCCCTGGGATTCTCCAGGCAAGAACACTGGAGTGGGTTACCATTTCCTTCTCCAATGCGTGAAAGTGAAAAGTCAAAGTGAAGTCGCTCAGTTGTGTCCGACCCTCAGCGACCCCAGGGACTGCGGCCTTCTGGGCTTCTCCATCCATGAGATTTTCCAGGCAGGAGTACTGGAGTGGGGTGCCATTGACACATATAAATAATGTATATATAAAATATAATGTGTATATAACATATATGTAATGTATGTATCCATTATCTATAGCATGTATTGTTGTTGTTCAGCCACTCAGTCATGTCTGACTCTGTGACCCCATGGACTGCAGCATGCCAGGCTTTCCTGTCCTTCACTGTCTCCCGGAGCTTGCTCAAACTCATGTCCATTGAGTCCATGATGCCATCCAACCATCTTATCCTCTGTCATCGCTTTCTCCTCCTGCCTTCAATCTTTCTCAGCATCAAGGTCTTTTCCAATGAGTCAGTTCTTTGCATTGGAGTTTCAACTTCAGCAGCAGTCCTTCCAATGAATATTCAGGACTGATTTCCTTTAGGATGGACTGGTTGGATCTCCTTCCAGTCCAAGGGACTCTTAAGAGTCTTCTCCAACACCACAGTTCAAAAACATCCATTCTTTGGCACTTAGCCTTCTTTATGGTCCAACTCTCACATGCATACGTGACTACTGGGAAAACCATAGCTTTGACTATATGGACCTTTGTTGGCAAACTAATGTCTTTGCTTTTGCATACACTGTCTAGGTTTGTCATAGCTTTTCTTCCAAGGAGCAAGTGTCTTTTACTTTCATGGATGCAGTCATCATCTGCAGTGATTTTGGAGCCCAGGAAAATAAAGTCAGCCACTGTTTTCATTCTTTCCCCATCTATTTGCCCTGAAGTGATGGGATCAGATGCCATGAACTTCATTCTTTGAATGTAGCATTTTAAGCCAGCTTTTTCACTCTCCTCTTTCACGTTCATCAGGAGTCTCTTTAGTTCCTCTTTGCTTTCTGCTAAAAGGGTGGAAAATTCAGCAGTGGCCACAGGACTGGAAAAGGTCACTTTTTATTCCAATCCCAAAGAAAGGCAATGCCAAAGAATGTTCAGACCACCACACAATTGCACTCACCTCACATGCTAGCAAAGTAATGCTCAAAATTCTCCAAGCCAGGCTTCAGCAATATGTGAACCGTGAACTTCCAGATGTTCAAGATGGTTTTAGAAAAGGCAGAGGAACCAGAGATCAAATTGCCAATATCCACTGGATCATGGAAAAAGCAAGAGAGTTCCAGAAAAACATCTATTTCTGCTTTATTGGCTATGCCAAAGCCTTTGACTGTGTGAATCACAATAAACTGTGGAAAATTGTGAAAGAGATGGAAATCCAGACTACCTGACCTGCCTCTTGAGAAACCTATATGCAGCTCAGGAAGCAACAGTTAGAACTGGACATGGAACAACAGACTGGTTCCAAATAGGAAAAGGAGTACGTCAAGTCTGTATATTGTCACCCTGCTTGTTTAACTTCTATGCAGAGAACATCATGAGAAATGCTGGGCTGGAAGAAGCACAAGCTGGAATCAAGATTGCCAGGAGAAATATCAAGAACCTTAGATATGCAGATGACACCACCCTTATGGCAGAAAGTGAAGAGGAACTAAAGAGCCTCTTGATGAAAGTGAAAGAGGAGGGTGAAAAAGTTGGCTTAAAGCTCAACATTCAGAAAATGAAGATCATGGCATCTGGTCCCATCACACTTCATGGGAAATAGACGGGGAAACAGTGGAAACAGTGTCAGACTTTATTTTTCTGGGCTCCAAAATCACTGCAGATGGTGATTGCAGCCATAAAATATAGACGCTTGCTCCTTTGAAGGAAAGTGATGACCAACCTAGATAGCATATTCAAAAGCAGAGACATTACTTTGCCAACAAAGGTCCATCTAGTCAAGGCTATGGTTTTTCCAGTGGTCATGTATGGATGTGAGGGTTGGACTGTGAAGAAAACTGAGCACCAAAGAATTGATGCTTTTGAACTGTGGTGTTGGAGAAGACTCTTGAGAGTCCCTTGGACTTCAAGGAGATCAGCCCTGGGATTTCTTTGGAAGGAATGATGCTAAAGCTGAAACTCCAGTACTTTGGCCACCTCATGCGAAGAGTTGACTCATTGGAAAAGACTGTGATGCTGGGAGGGATTGGGGGCTGGAGGAGAAGGGGACAACCGAGGATGAGATGACTGGATGGCATCACTGACTCGATGGACGTGAGTCTGAGTGAACTCCGGGAGTTGGTGATGGACTGGGAGGCTTGGTGTGCTGCAATTCACGGGGTCACAAAGAGTCAGACACGACTGAGCGACTGAACTGAACTGAACTGATAAGAGTGGTGTCATCTACATATCTGAAGTTACTGATATTTCTCCTGGAAATCTTTATTTCGGCTTGTGCTTCATCCAGTCTGGCATTTTGCATAATGTACTATGTATATAAGTTAAATAAACAGGGTGAAAATATACAGCCTTGACGTACCCTGTCCCAATTCAGAACCAGTCCATTGTTCCATGTCTGGTTCTAATTGTTGCTTCTTGACCTGCATACAGGTTTCTCATGAGGCAGGTAAGGTGGTCAGGTATTCCCATTTCTTGAAAAATTTTCCACAGTTTGTTGTGATCCACACAGTCCATGGCTTTAGCATAGTCGATGAAGCAGAAGTAGATGTTTTTCTGGAATTATCTTGCTTTTCGATGATCCAACGGATGTTGGCAATTTGATCTCTGGTTCCTATGCCTTTTCTAAATCCAGCTTAAACATCTGGAAGTTCTTGGTTCACATACTGTTAACGTGTAGCTTGGAGAATTTTGAGCATTACTTTGCTAGTGTGTGAGGTGAATGCAATTGTGTGGTAGTCTGAACATTCTTTGGCATTGTCTTTCTTTGGGATTGGAGTGAAAAGTGACCTTTTATAGTTCCGTGGCCACTGCTGAGTTTTCCAAATTTGCTGGCATATTAAGTGCAGCACTTTTACAGCATCATCTTTTAGGATTTGAAATAGCTCAGCTGGAATTCCATCACCTCCACTAGCTTTGTTTGTGGTGACGCTTATAAGGCCCACTTGACTTCACACTGCAGGATCTAGGTGAGTGACCAGACCATCATGGTTTTCTGGTTCATTAAGATTTCTTTTGTCAGTTCTTCTGTGTATTCTTACCTCCTCTTCTTAATATAACATGTATATATGTATATAATATATCAAGTCCTATAGTTTAATACAAGGGTTAGAAGATGAGAAAATGTCCACATCAGTCTTTTAAATGCTAGGTTAGTATTAGTCTCCTTGATTGGCCCAACCAGGAAGCACAGAGTGGCTTGGATCATCTGAAAGTTGTGTCGCACTCTGAAGGCTGGGAGTCTCGGATCCAGGTGTCAGCAAGGCCATGTTCCCTCTGAAGCCTGGGGAGGGCAGCTCCTCTCTGTGTTCTCTGCAACTGCAGCAGCAGTGTTCCTGGGCTTGGGGCCGCCTAGCTCCGGTCTTTACACGGCAGCTCCTTCCGTCTCTCTACAGTCTTCCCTCTGCGCGTGACATTTTCTGTATCCAAAGGGCTCTTTACGAAGTACACCAGCCAGAGAGGAGTAGAATCCACTCTAATGACCTTTTTTAAACGTCATTAACTCTGTAAAGATCTCATTTCCAAATAAAACACATTTTGAGGAGTTAGGAGTTAAGGCTTAAACCTATTGCTTTTTAAAGAGAAATACAATTCAACGTAACAGGTTACAGATATTTTTGTTTTAATTTGGAAAATTTCCAGATTTTTTCTTAGAAGCCTGTGTGTTTTACCTTTTTGTGACACAATGCTTTATCAAGTTCCGTTGTTACAGCATTTCTGCTTTTTGTCAAATGTTGGAATTCCCTCTGATCATAGCTAAAAGATTTATTATACTTAGTTTTGTTCCACAGATAAGGTTTGAGGCAAAATAAATTCACATGATACTGATTTATTAGAATTATAATAGTTGTTTTATGTAAGTCTTGGTCTAAGTTAGGCAAATAAATTACTTTTTTTCCTAAGAATTTTACTCAACATAAATTACTGTTTTCCACATTATATTGTTTTTCAAATGCTTTCTTTGTGAAAGAAATGTTTCCCTTTCACATTGGGTGTCTACTGTGTTACTCCAGCTCTATTTCTGGATGATGGTGGAAGTTGTAGGGGATGAGACTGGCTTCTTTGAGTTATCAAATATTATCAAATGTCTGCTTGTGGAAAATTATCTTTATCCTGTCTTTGCCCATGAAACATAGCACAGAATGTGGGGACAGACACACAGATGTTCAGGTGTCATTGTCTAAGTGCTGGTTCTGGATCTCTAAGTAAGGCATTTCCATATTGGGCATTTCAGAATAATAACTTGAAATTTATATTGCAGTTAATTTAGCACACAGCTTTTACTGAGAAATAAAGGAGAGTTTTTATATTTTAATAAGTATCTTCCTAGTTTTCTAATAAAAGATTGTGTCACAATTTAGATTGCAGTCACTATGATGACATTTACCATGCGGTGTGTTTATTAAGGCCGTCTTGGGATTAGCACTTGCAAAAGTGATAGAGAAGTCAGAACTAGGTGAAGGAAAGTTCTGGAGGTAGAATGGCTCTTCAGAGTTGTCTCCAGATGGGTTGAGCTGGCCAGGCCAAGGTCATCTCTAAGAGATCAGCCGTGAGATATGAGCCCGGGGAGAAAGGGCACAATCTTGAGGAGACCACCTTCTCCCCCTGAGGCATCCCTGAAGGATACCCATGCAGCCCACCTAGCAACTGGGGCCACACATCCTACTTCACTGAGACATCTGGGCAGCTCACCACAGTGTGCACCACAGGGAAAAGAATCATATCACAATCTTGCGATGCACTTTCAACCATGCTTTTGCTGGCTGTGTAGTAATGTAGATAGATCTATAAAGGCTATAAATTTTTTTAAAAGTTTGATTCATTGCATAACAATTAAAAAACAACCCTATGCATATTTTTTGTTTCCATTTTCCTTATTAATCTTATTGAAGCATCACATAATTGAACATTGCCTCACTTTCACTGTAACTAGAGGTAGAGAATATGAACATGGGGATGTTTCTACTCAAAATTGCTAGTCCTGTAAGTCATCATCCCTATCTGGTGTACATAATCTTGATCTAATGTGAAGAAGGGTGCATGTGTATGTATGAGAATGGGACATGCATGTTGTCCTGTTTGCATGAGGACATGCATGTAATCCTGAGAGTAACATCATCATGTTACCAAGAACTTTGTATTTGTCTTTGCTATAACCAGAGAAAATATAATGGACAAATCTAGGTGCTATTCCCATATTCCCAACAGGGTTTTCAAATTCTCCCATAAACCGCACAGTATCTTGGGCTCTGAAAGTCCACATCTGTCTCATTTGTGGAGATTTCCACCTTGTGTGTGGGTAATGCCTTTCTAAAAATTGAGTGGAGAAATAGTAAAGTTTCAATTTTTTTGTCAGCAGAATCATTCTGGACTATGCTAAAGTAAGAGACTGAAAGAACACAGCTAGTTTTCTGACAACAAGAGGAATGACTTTTAGGGAAAATAGATATATTTTGACTGAGAAATCAGCAGCTTTGGTAGGAGAGTATTGAAGAGAGTGTAGGAATGACACTATTGCCAGCTGTCATTTTTCTTTAAACATTTGTCTCTAAATGCATAAGAGTAAATCTCGGATGGTCTTAACTACACACTGCTAATATGTCATGTCTGCTTGATATTGATCCTTTTCTGTTCTGAAGTTCATTTAAATTTGGTTTATAACAGCTCCTAGACTATCACAAAATTTTTCATTCCAATCCAGTTAGTTAAAATGACTTTTTGGATTATCGAAATACACTTCTATCTGATTTCCCTACGTCTCATACTCAAAATCAAAACAGTCAGTTTGATTTTCCAAATATGCAGCTCTGTTTGAATTACATCCCTGCTCAGAAAGCTCTGTGCACCTCAGTGCTATTAACTGAAGCTTCATCTGGGCTGCAAGGTCATTTGGCAGATTGCTTCTGTCCATATTTAAGTGCAACATTCACAATAACCACAAGGGGGAAACAACCCAAATGTCCAATGTCTATCAACAGATGAATGGATAAGCAAAATGTGATATTTATACACACGCACTCACGTGCACACACACACACACACACACACAATGAGATATCATTCAGCCTTAAAAAGGAGGGTGTTCTGATACGTTACAACATGGGTGAAACTTGAGGGTGTTATCAAATATAAGTGATGTGTGCTAGACACAAAAAGACAAATATTATATTATTCCCAACTACATGAGGTACCTAGAACAGTCCAGTTCTTAGAGTCAGAAAGAGAACAGTGGTGGAGAGAAAAGGAGGATACGATATTGTTGTTTAAAGGTACAAAGATTCAGTTCGAGATGATGAAAGGTTCTAGAGATGGATACTAGTGATGGTTATGCACCAATGTGAATCTGTTCAAATATCATTAAATTATAAACTTTAAAGTGGTTCAAATGCTAAATACTGTTTTATGTGTATTTTACCATAATTAAGTAAAAAAGAATGAATTAACTCAGCTCTAACCCAACAGAATTCCAGAAGTGTGAACTCTACATCTGTAAAGTGAAGATGCTGTCACTGCCTATTTCAGTTGCTATGAGAATTAACTGGAGTGGCATCTGTAAAGAATATAGCACAATGTCTGACATGTTGGGGCTTCCCTGGTGGCTCAGTGATAAAGAATCTGCCTGCAGTGCAGAAGACTTGGATTCCATCTCTGGGTCGGGACGATCCCCTAGAGGAGGGCATGGCAACCCGCTCCAGTATTCTTGCCTGGAGAGCCTATGGACAGAGGAGCCTGGCGGGCTACAGTCCATAGGGTCGCACAGGGTCAGACACAACTGAAGTGACTAAGCAGCAGGAGCAGCAGCTGTCATGCCAAGAGAGAAAACACTCAAACTTACTGTTATGTGGCATTAGGTCAGATATGTCATTTTACCTTTGCTTTAAAGTGAATTTCTGAAATACATTGTTAGTTTTACAAAATATGGACAATTCCTCATTTTAATCATTTATCCCCATTTTAAACGCTTATCTGTCTTTGTTCTATAATTTCCAAATAAAAGAGAAAATGCTTCTTATGTTTGGAAACTACCAGGTCGTGGAAAATGTTTGAATTCATTTATTTCTTTACAAGCAATTTGTTTTTATTACACTGGGTAAAATACATTATAAAATGATTTTTAATAGGCATCTTTAAATGCCAAAGCTAAATATGTAGATATTCTTCTCTAGTTTACTTTTAATGATTTTAAAATGAATGATCTGAGTTTTGTTTTATAGTACCTGTCTGAAAAATAGACAAAGCATAGAATTAAACTAAAACGTAGAGACAATGCTATGGTGTAATTATGTTTCAATATCTAGAGCAATATATTAGTTTAATGAAAAAAGCAATTATAGTAACAAGAATTCAATTCTTTTATATTATATATTTACATTCTATTGATCTGCAGTTATGGATCAATTAGAGTTTTTAACATAACCTTTTTAGTTCAGGATCCATATCCAAAATTTCAGGCCACTATGAGTTAGCCAATGAAAGACTTAGTAAACTCTGCTCCTTCATTCCTCATTTGCCAGGCATTATAGTAAGTCTTTGACATATAGTGCCTCTAATCTTAAAGGAACACTAAGGGCCAGAGAGAAGAGATGAAGCTTTTGTAATATGCCTAAATCACACAAGTAATAAGGGTGTTGTTGTTATTGTTTAGTCGCTAAGTTGTGTGTGACTCTGTGTCTCCTGGATTATTAGCAGCCAGATTCTTTACCACTGAGCCACAGGGGACATAAGCCCAATAAGGACATAAGCTGCTTCAATCATGTCTGATTCTTTCAGACTTAATGGGATAAGGCCATATATGGACCTAAATGCAGGATTATTTCATTTTTTATACCTATAGGACTCTTCAATGATGTTCTTCTGTATTCTCTTATGTATACTTTCACTTATTTTTTTTATCTCATTTTGACCCAGAAGCTAGGGAAAGCAAGTAAAGCTACCTAAACTTCTAGCACTGACTTATTATTCAAAGTAAAACTATAGATTATAATAGAATTCATGGTGAATTTAATGAGTTTCAGAGGAAATCATCAAAATATTCTGAATGGAAAATTCTCTAAACCTTTACTAAGACATTATCCAATTTCAGACTAAGCCTAAAAATTCTAAATAATGTATTTTTACCATGATTCTCCCCAGAAACAGCAGACCTATACTCCTCAGAGTGTTTCATGGCACCAAGTACAAGATACTTTAGAAGTAACCACCTTGCCTCTCTAACTCCTATTCCATCTCTGTCTTTTTACCTGTCATTCGTGAACCATTACAGGTAGCCCACCTTTCATGAAAACCACACCAGCTGTTATTCAAAGATATGCTGTAGTTCTATTTTTAAAAAGTCATGTGGTTAAAATGTCTGTAAAAGTTTTATCAGATTTAAATGAGATGTGCATAACTCAATATAAAAGACAGTTTCATTACCTACAGAGTAGTTGGGATTTCTGGTCACATGCAGGATATTTTCAAAGAAGTATTGTGTTCCCATTCTTTTTTCTTGAGTTGCATGTTAAAAAAGTAATTCTATTAAAAAAACAGAAATTACCTGTAAAATTAAACAGAACTGAATTAAGTGTATTACATGATTTTTATCTTGCATGGAAACCAGGTTTGTTTCTGATAGGTGGGGAGAATTGCGAGGTATTTTGCAGACTCTGCAACACTAAAAAGGACAACTGCAGTAAAATTTTTCTAGTTAAATAAGATTCTTGGAAATCTAAATATGCTAGGTCAGAAGATAGCTTTCTTCAGCTCTGCTCATTTTTTATAAATTACATATTTAAAGCAGAAAACAATGTATAATATCACTATTTTACTGTGAAAGAATAAATTTTAATAAATATACAATGGTATGTATATAAATAGAAATGTTGTTCTTTAGTCGCTAAGTCCTGTCCGACTCTTTGTGACCCCGTGAACTGTAGCACGCCTGGCTTCCCTGTCCTTCACTATGTCCCAGAGTATGCTCAAACTCATTTGCACTGAGTAGTTGATGCCATCCAACCATCTCATCCTCTGTTATCTCCTTCTCCTCCTGCTCTCAAGTTTCCCAGCATCAGAGTCTTTCCTAATGAGTCAGTTCTTCGCATCAGGTGGCCAGTGTATTGGAGCTTCACCTGCAGCATCAGTCCTTCCAATGAATACTCAGGAATGATTTCCTTTAGGGTTGACCAGTTTGATCTCCTTGCAGTCCAGGGGACTCTGAAGAGTCTTCTCCAATACCATAAATTCGAAAGCACCATTTTTTTTGGCACTCAGCCTTCTTTATGGTCCAGTTCTTCACTATTGTAAAAACCATAGCTTTGACTATATGAATCTTTGTCAGCAAAGTGATGTCTATGCTTTTTGATACACTGTCTAGGTTTGTCACAGCTTTCCTTCTAAGGAGTGAGCATCTTTTAATTTCATGCTGCAGTCACCATCTGCAGTGATTTAGGATCCCCACAAAATAAAATATGTCATTGTTTCCACTTTCCCCCCTTCTATTTGTCATGAAGTAATTGGACCAGATGCCATGTTCTTAGTTTTCTGAATGTTGAGTTTTAAGCCAGCTTTTTCACTTTCTTCTTTCACCCTCATAAAGAGGCTGTTTAGTTCCTCTTTGATTTCTGATGTTGTTGATGTTTCTCCTGGCAATCTTGATTCCAGCTTGTGCTTCATGCAGTCTGGCATTTCACATGATGTACTGTGCATAGAAGTTAAATAAGCAGTGTGACAATATACAGCTTTGAGGTACTCCTTTCCCAATTTTGAATCAGTCTGTTGTTCCATGTCTGGTTCTAACTATTGCTTCTTGACCTGCATGCACAGGAGGCAGGTAAAATGGCCTGGTATTCCCATCTCTTTAAGAATTTTCCAGTTTGTTGTGATCCACATGGGAGCAGTGGATGTTATTCTGGAATTCTCTTGCTTTTTCTATGAGCCCAATTCTATCTCTAGTTCCTTTGCCTTTGCTAAATCCAGTGTGTACATCCGGAAGTTCTTGGTTCATGTACTGCCTATCTTAAAGGATTTTCAGCATTACCTTGCGAGCATGTGAAATGAACACAATTGTGCGGTAGTCTGAGCATTCTTTGGCATTGCCCTTATTTAGGATTGGAATGAAAACTGACCTTTTCCAGTCCTGTGGCCAATGCTGAGTTTTCCAAATTTGCTGACATATTGAGTGCAGCACTTTAAAGCATCATCTGTTAGGATTTTAAATCCTTCAGCTGGAATTCTGTCACCTCCACTAGCTTTGTTCACAGTAATGCTTCCTAAGGCCCACTTGATTTCTCACCCCAGGATGCCTGGCTCTAGGTGAGTGACCACACCATTGTGGTTATCCAGATCATAAAGACCATTTTTGTATAGGTCTTCTGTGTACTCTTGCCACCTCTTAATATCTTTTGTTTTTGTTAGGTCCTCACTGTTTCTGTCCTTTATTGTGACCATCCTTGCATGAAATGTTTGCTTGTTTTCTCCAATTTTATTTGAAGAGATATCGGGTCTTCTCTATTGTTTTCCTCTATTGCTTTGCTTTGCATTGTTCATTTAAGAAGGCCCTCTTATCTCTCCTTGTTATTTTCTGGGTCTCTGCATTCAGTTGGGTATATCTTTTCCCTTCTCCCTTCCCTTTTCTCAGCTGTTTGTAAAGCCTGCTTAGACAGCCACTTTGCCTACTTGCATTTCTTTTTCTTTGGGATGGTTTTGGTCCCTGCCTCCTGTACAATGTTATGAACATGTCCGTAGTTCTTTAGGCACTCTGTACAATGTTACGAACTGTCATAGTTCTTTAGGCACTCTGTCTACCAGATCTAATCCCCTGAAGCTATTCGTCACCTCCACTGTGTAGCCATAGTGATTAGATTTAGTTCATACCTGAATGGCCTAGTGGTTTTCCCTATTTTCTTCAGTTTAATGCTTAATTTTACATTCAGGAGCTGATGAACTAAGCCATAGTCAGATCCAGGTCTTGTTTTCGCTGACTGTATAATACTTCTTCATCTTTTGCTACAAAGAATATAATCAATCTGATTGGGGTATTGACTAGCTGGTGATGTCCATGTGTAGAGTCATGTCTTATGTTGTTCAGTTAAGTCACTCATTGGTGTCCAGCTCTTTGTGACCCCAAGAACTGCAGCATGCCAGGCTTCCCTGTCCATCACCAATTCCTGAAGCTTGCTCAAACTCATGTCCATCGAGTCAGTGATGCCATCCAACCATCTCATCCTCTGTCATCCCCTTCTCCTCCTGCCTTCAGTCTTTCCCAGCATCAGGGTCTTTTCTAATGAGTCAGTTCTTTGAATCAGGTGGCCCAAGTATTGGAGTTTCAGCTTTAGCATCAGTCCTTCCAATGAATATTCAGGACTGATTTCCTTTAGGATTGACTGGTTTAATCTCCTTTGTAGTCCAAGGCCACTCAAGAGTCTTCTCCAACACCACAATTCAAAAGCATCAATTCTTCGGTGCTCAGCCCTCTTTATAGTCCAAATCTCACATCCATACATGCCTACTGGAAAAACCATAGCTTTGACTATACAGACCTTTAAATATATTGTCTTTGCTTTTTAATATGCTGTCTAGGTTGGTCATAGATTTTCTTCCAAGAAGCAGGCATCTTTTAATTTCATGGCTTCAGTCACCATCTGCAGTGATGTTGGAGCCCCAAAATAAAGTCTGTCACTGTTTCTATTGTTTTCCCATCTATTTGCCACGAAGTGATGGGACTGGATGCCATGATTTTAGTTTTCTGAATGTTGAGTTTTAAGCAAACTTTTTCACTCTTCTTTTACTTTCATTAGGAGGCTCTTTAGTTCTTTGCTTTCTGCCATAAAGGTGGTATCATCTGCATATGTGAAGTTATTGATATTTCTCCCAGCAATCTTGATTCCAGCTTGTGCTTCATTCAGCCTGGATTTTACATGATATACTCTGCATATAAGTTAAATAAACAGGGTGAAAATATACAACTTTGATGTACTCCTTTCCCTAGTTTGAACCAGCCTGTTGTTCCATGTCCAGTTTTAACTGTTGCTGTTTGATCTGCATACTGATTTCTCAGGAGGCAGGTCAGGTGGTCTGATATTCCCATCTTTTAGAGAATTTTCCACACAGTCAAAGGCTTTTGCATAGTCAATAATGCACAAATACATGTTTTTCTGGAACTCCCTTGCTTTTTCAGTGACCCAACAGATGTTGGCAATTGGATTGCTGGTTCCTCTGCCTTTTCTAAATCCAGCTTGAACATCTGGAAGTATATGGTTCACATACTCTTGAAGCTTGGCTTGGAGAATTTTGAGCATTACCTTGCTAGCATGTGAGATGTGTGCAGTTGTGTGGTAGTTTAAACATTCTTTGGCATTGCCTTTCTTTTGGATTAGGATGATTATGTTGTTGAAAGAGGGTATTTTCTGTGACCAGTGTGTTCTCTTGACACACTCTGTTAGCCTTTGCCCCACTTCATTTTATACTTCAAGGCCAAACTTACCTGTTACTCCAGGTATCTCTTGACTTTCCTACTTTTGCATCCCAATCCCCTCTGATGAAAAGGACATCTTTTTTTTTTTTTTGGTGTTAGCTCAAGAAGGTCTTGTAGGTCTTCATAGAACCAGTTAACTTCTGCTTCTTCAGCATTAGTGGTTGGAGCATGGACATGGATTGCTGTGATATTGGAATTGAACAAAGATCATTGTATAATTTTTGAGATTGCACCTAAGTACTGTATTTCAAACTCTTTTGTTGACTATGAGGGCTACTCCATTTCTTCTAAGGCACTTTTGCCATGATAGTCGATAGAATGATCATCTGAATTAAATTTGTCCATTTTCGTCCATTTTAGTTCACTGATTCCTAACATGTCAATGTTCACGCTTGCCAACTCCTGCTTGACCACATCCAATTTACCTTGATTCATGGACCTAACATTCCAGGTTCTTATGCAGTATTGTTTATAGCATCAGACTGTACTTTCACCACCAGGCATATCCACAACTGAGAGTTGTTTCAGCTTTGGCCCTGCCTCTTCATTCTTTCTAGCGCTATTTCTCTACTGTTTCCCAGTAGCATATTGAATACCTTCTGATCTGAGGGGCTCATCTTCCAGTGTCATATCTTTCTCGTTTTCATATGGTTCATTGGATTCTCAAGGCAAGAATATTGGAGTAGTTTGCCATTCACTCCTCCAGTGGACCACGTTTTGTCAGAAATCTCCACTAATGTACCATGCTGTGCAGATAAAATTATACTTTACGTGAAATACACATTTCTCATCAGGCTTCCCAGGTGACTCATTGGTATAGAATTCACTTGCCAATGCAGGGGAGCCAGTAGATGTGGGTTCGATGCCTGGGTCGGGAAGATCCCCTTGAGGAGGAAATTGCACTCAGTCTAGTATTCTTGCCTAGGAAATCCCATGGATAAAGGAGCTTGGATTGCTGCAGTCCAGGGGGTCACAAAGAGTTGGACATGACTGTGCAGTTGGGTATGCACACCCATACATCTCTTACTAGAACCAAATTCAAGTATGGCTTAAAATATGTCATCTTTTCACTTTGTCATATTGAGGTATTTTTGCATGTTGTCACATGGCAGCGATACAATTCTATAAAGGTATTTGATTTTGTGTCTTTTTCTTACTATCTTGTTGGTGGTAAAATAAGCGAAAAACTTATCTGCGCAGGTAACTTCAGCAGCAATGGTTTGATATTTAATGATCTCAGAAAAGATACACACAAGCAAAATTTTAACAAGCAGTCCCCTGAGGTCAGAGATTTTGCCCACCTTTAGATAACATTATTCCACCATGAGATGGTATCTATTAACAGTAGGCTGTCTATTTCCTGAATTTCAATTCTTTGTTGCTGGATTGGGTAAAATAATTAAAGATATTGTGATCTTCATGTAAAAATATTCAGAATATTTTGTGAAGAAAATACTTTTTCCAAAGATTTTCAGATTATTCTATATTCCTATATTTCTAAGGTATCTCAGTTTTTTAATTAAGTGAAGAATATTTAGGTTGTCAGCAGATGAAACACAGATATAAATAATACATACTACATATGACTATCCCTAATGATTTCCCAGTCCATTTTATTAAGTTTTTTAATCTTAGAAATGTGACAATATCTAATTGCATATTTTGCTGCTAGTAATGATATAAAGTCACAAAAGAACATTAGCCATAGCCTAGCATGCAAAACAAGCCAAATAATCTACAGAATCACTGTTTTTGTTTGTTAATTTGTTTGCTTCACCATCAAGACCTGAAGACTCAGTAAAAGTTGATCCACTAAATTCTGGATAGTGACAGCACTTTCTAGGAGTTAAGAGAACCATGGTAGATCTCATCTTCTCTGGTGGAGTAGTGGTATTAGAAGATGAGAAGTTTACCATTGAAGGCATAAAGAGAAACTGATACATCATCACGAACTTTTTATGGCTCTATTTGGACTGTTAGGACATTAGGATGCTGAGGAGTCAGGTACCACGTAAGTCATAGGTACCACCGAAGTCTGAGCGACCAGGTGTTTCTCATAGTTTTGCACTCTGTGCGTGGGAATTCTCCACGAAACACTGGGGTCAGAGCATGATAAATCCACTAAAGGCACCTCAGACTTTCAACAATTGAAGACTGAGATTGGCACAGGAAAACTGAGAAATTTTCCAAGACATGCTTAACTTTGGAAAGCTAAAGGTAGAAAACCTGAGAGAAATTCTTCCTAACAATCCTTCACTTTCATAAAGTATAGAGCATCTCTACTTCAAGGATGAGACAGGGTAGAAGGCTAGAGTCAAGAGTGAGCCAAGAGCAGGACTGGGACACAGAGAGCAAGACTCCAGCATTTGAGCCTGTCTATGAAGGGAAGTTACGGATCCTAAAGCTGGGGCTTGGCTGCAAAGAGAAAATGGCTTATCGGAATAACACCAGCCCTTAGCTACCAACAGTTATGAAAGGAAATTTCTGATCTCATAGTCAAAGCCAATGGGAAATTTAAACATAAAATTTGTATCAAATCCCAGACCTCCTTTCACTGTAGATGTTATTGATTTAGCTTATTGACTCTAGCAACATAAGTATAAGCAAGTATACTTGTAGGTTTTGCTTTCAACATCACAACATAAGTTTCTATTGTTATTCTCTACAAAAGAACAATAGCTCCCCAAAATACAATAAAAAAAGAGCATTTAACCCAAGTCAGGAAAATAGTCAGTTATAGGTAAATACTGTGATGAGTGTAAAATTGGAAATGTCAGAAAAACTATTTAAAATAACTATGATAAAATGTAAAATGTTAGATAGCACCTTTAAAATAACTGTGACAAAAATGCCAAAGTATTTGTTGGGAAAACTGGCCAACATGTGTCAACAGTTGGAAATTTTCTGAGAATAAAAAATAAACTATTAATACAAAAAGGAGAACCAAATGGATATACTAAATGTAAGACAGAAAAAATAATCCATTACATGGGTTTTACAACAGAGACAACAAAAGTAAAAATCAATGAACATGACAACAGAGGAGGAGAAAGTATCCAAACTGAAAAAAAAAAAAAAAAGAAGACCAGGAAAGAAAAGGAGAGAGGAGAAAGCAAACAAAAGAAAAACAGAACAGCCAATGTCTGTGGCGAAATATCAAGTAGTATAACACATGTAACTGAGCACAGAGAAAGAAAGTGAGAATGGACAGGTAAAATATTTAAAAAGATAATATCTGAGAACTTTCCAAAATTGTTTACTACTGTCAAATCACACATCAAAGAAACTGAGCAAATTCTAAAGGAGGATAAATAAAATGATAACTACAGCAAGACATATCATAGTCAAACTTCTGAAAAATCAGAGTAATGAGTGTTTAAGCAGCCAGAGAAAGACATAACATATGGAAGAACCAAGATTTGACAGTGATTCTGACTGCTCATTAGTAACAGTTGAGACTGGAAAACACTAAAATTTCATTTTCAAAGTGCTAAAGAAATTATCTAGGATTCCATAGCCAATGAAAATATTATTCAGTTGAAAGGAGGAAAATGACAATTTCAGGTAAACCAAAACTGAAATGATTTATTTATAATTGAAATACCTTACAATAAATGCTAAAAGAAATAATTTGAGATGAAGGAGAATGATACCAGGCAAAAACTTAGACCTACTGGAAGCAATGAAGGGCTTTCTTATAGAACATGTTATGTGTATACACACGCACAAATATGTGAATACTCATATGTATTTGTATACACGTCTGCTGCTGCTACTGCTGCTAGGTCGCTTCAGTCGTGTCCGACTCTCTGCTACCCCATAGACTGCAGCCCACCAGGCTCTGCCGTCCCTGGGATTCTCCAGGCAAGAATACTGGAGTGGGTTGCCATTTCCTTCTCCAATGCATGAAAGTGAAAAGTGAAAGTGAAGTCGCTCAGTTGTGTCTGACTCATCGCGACCCCATGGACTGCCGCCTACCAGGCTCCTCCGTCCATGGGAGTTTCCAGGCAAGAGTACCAGAATGGGTTGCCATTGCTTTCTCTGATACACATTTCTCCACTGTTTAAAACAATAACAATGTATTTTAAAATTTTTGGCAAAAGTACAGGTAAATTTATAGGATAGCACAAAATATGAGAGAAGGATAGAAGAAATAATAAAGTTAACAGTTTTTACATTATGAGATGGTGAAATATTATTTAAAGATAAACTATAATAATGTAAAATGGCTAAGATAGTCTCTATAGTAATCAGTAAAAAAATTAACACAAAGAGGTAGAGTTAAAATGGTAAAAGAAAAGAAAAAATGGAATTTTGAAAATAGTTCATTGAAAAGACAAAAAATAGGAGCAAAGAAACAAAGATAAAGTAGGATAAATAGAAAATTAATAATAAATATTATCAAGTCTAATCATGTCAGAAGTTACATTACATGTAAATGGACTAACCTCCCCTCCCCCCAGTTAAAAGTTCAAGATTATCAGAGTGGGTGAAAAAGCAAGAACCAACTCTGTTTGAAATACAGATAATTGTGTTTATAGAGAAATATTTTTAAAAAATTTGTAAAGTCACCATGCAAACATTAAGCAATGGCTATATCAAAGTAAACGTCATGGAGAAGAGTATTACTAGAGATTGAGAGAGAGAATTTGTACTAATAGAAGAATCAATACTTCAAGGATTCATAGAAATTTGAAATATGTGTGCACTTAACAGAATTTAAAAGTATGTGATATAAAACTTTTACAGAATAGAAAAAAGCTACAGAGAAATCCACAACAGGGCAGATTTCAAAGCCCTTTTCTCAGTAATTGGTAAAAACAAATAGAGGAAAAAAAATGTTTAGTACATAAATAAGATTTTAACAACGTTGTGAACCAACCTGAGCTAATTGATATTGACAGAAATATTATATCCACTACGTAAGAGTGTGCATTATTTTGAAGGACATCTGAGACATTTAATAGTTCTCAGTACATATACATGTTCAATACATCATAAAAATATTTGTCAGACAACAATGGAAATATATTCAAAGTCTGTTAGAAAATGATATATTGAAAACCCAAATATTTTAAAATTAATTCACAGAAGGAATTACACAGAAATTTTAAAAAACAGGATTTCGAATGACAGGAGGAGTTTGTTGGGTGCATCTAAACTGAAATTGAAAAGAAATGTACTGAAACTGGAGCCGATTATACAGAGTGAAGTAAGCCAGAAAGAAAAACACCAATACAGTATACTAACACATATATATGGAATTTAGAAAGATGGCAATGACGACCCTGTATGCAAGACAGGAAAAAAGACATAGTGGTGTATAACGGACTTTTGGACTCAGAGGGAGAGGGAGAGGGTGGGATGATTTGGGAGAATGGCATTCTATCATGTATACTATCATGTAAGAATTGAATCGCCAGTCTATGTCTGACGCAGGATACAGCATGCTTGGGGCTGGTGCATGGGGATGACCCACAGAGATGTTATGGGGAGGGAGGTGGGAGGGGGGTTCATGTTTGGGAACACATGTAAGAATTAAAGATTTTTAAATTAAATTAAAAAAATTAATTAAAAAAAAATAAATAAAGACAATAAATTACCATGAAACTAAAAAAAAAAGAAAAGAAATGTACACTGTCAAGTGCTTATACTAGAATAGAAGAAAGTGAAATTAATGGTCTAAGCACCCGATATAAAATTATGAAAAAGAGAAATTAAACTAGAAATAGTTGTGAACAAAAGAAATAATATAAATTACTGAAATAGCAGCAAAGAATAACTTGAAGAAATTAACTCAAAAATTATAATGAAAACAAGAATAAGTTACTTTTGATGAAAAAGCTGTGATATAGAAATAAAGATAAAACACATGAGAACAAGCAAAGGCTATTTATTCAGAGCTTGCTGTAACAAGGGAGTCTGCCACCATCATTTATATTGTGGCAGCAACTCAACCACAGGCAGGGAGGTGGTGGAGAAGGAAGGCTTAGGTATGCCCTGATTGTTGTCATGGGGAAGCTATAGGTAGACTAATGAGAAGTGGGTGTCCTCTGTGACTGATTAAGAATGTGTATTTGGTTTTCTCTCTTGGTCTTAAATTGGAAGTGTGGATGAAAAGCAGGGAAGCTGTTGTTGATTAATCAAGTCCTGGCCATGTGGAGCTGCTTGATATTATAGACATTACTGGAGCAATATTGTTTGACTTCCAGGAGCAGTATTGTTACTAGAGATAGCAGTCTGACTTCCTCCAAGTCTGACTTACAAGGGACTGACTTTCTGGGCTAGTTATTATAGATAAGGAGTTAAAACCAATAGATGGGGATTTATGATTAGGGAGGAGATCTTATGATACTAATTTCCTTATCCTTTCTTTGTAGGAATATAATCGATATTCTATAAAGCAGAAAACAGTCAGTATAAAAACATATTGATCCTCTCATCTTAACGCTTTTTTAAAATCTCTTTTTATAACCTTAGAGAAATATATTGTGGTTAAAAAATATTTAACTGGAATCCTTAAATTGCTTAACTTCAGTCTAGTTTATTTTTCTTCTTTCAATTTCAAGTAACTAAATATAAAGATTGTTATTAATCCAGCATAGGATGATTCCATTTTTATAAAGTCGTTTCTGTACATCTAGCTACTTACTTACTGGCTTCCCAGGGGGTATAGTGATAAAGAATCTGCCTACCAATGCAGGAAATGCAGGAGATGCAGGAGACACAGGTTCTATCCCTGGGTTGGGAAGATCTCTTGCAGAAGGAAATGGCAACCCACTCCAGGATTCTTGCCTGGAAAAATCCCGTGGACAGAGGAGCCTAGTGGGCTACAGTCCATGGGCTCATGAAGTCAGACACAGCTGAGTGACTGAGCACAGCACAGCTAGTTACTTGTCCTTTTTGTGTGTTGAGGGGTTTGAGAAATATCTGAATGCTGGGGCTTTATCTCCTGCTGTTCCTGCACCCAAATCACCATTGGAGCATTCTGAGACTAACAGGCTGGAAGGATTCATGAGAAGCACATGGAGAAGAATGGGTTTTTCCTATTTACGCCAGCTTGTTTGGAATTTTTTTAATCTCCCAGTTAGATCCTGGACTGTTTTCAGCATCATCTGAAAATATAGTTCCCTGCTGCTAGAAATGAAAGGCCCTTCAGATACTGACATGAAGGCCTTCTGGCTTTCACAACATGCCTTGAGTTAGTAATTGACTGCAATGGGATTGCCAATTTCTTCCTTAAAGGAGCTGATGGCAGTTAACAACGAGTTCTTTCATATTTCTTAGATATTTCCCACCGTATTCATGTCTTTCATGTTCAGTTTGTTGCCTATGTCAGTCCGTATTTTCCACCAGTGTTCATCCCAATTCACTTTGGGTTGTTGGACAGTCAGGCATTCTGATCATTCTCAGTCAGCCCCAGTCTTGAGCCCATACTGTTATCTGTCATGTTAGTGAACCAATTCTAAAATTTCATCCTGAATAGTCTGTTTCCTAGGACCACTTCTAGGACCTAGGACCATCAATTTGATTGAGTTCCCCTGGAAGCTGTCTTTTGAGATGGATCTTTGAGTGTTAAGTAGTTTGTTTGGAAGGTGAGGTCAGAAAACAGTGGTATGGGAACTGAACAAGCCAATAAACAATGTCATCAAGTAAGTTATCACTGTAGGAAATTACAGCTCACAGCTGTTCGGGAAATCTGGGAAGCAGCAATAAGAGAGCTGAAGCTTCTAGGGAATTTCCCAGCCCTTGTAGAGTCAGTGTTTGTGAGATACTCCTAGAGTACAGCATTCCTAAACATGTCTGGACGGCCTTTCAAGCCTCAGGTGGCATTGGAGGGGCTGGTGGTTGAAATATAGGTAGCAATGTGAGAAGTTCTAAACTGATATGAGCAAGACAAAGATAGCACGTACTATGGTAAGCAAGTTCAGTTCAGTCACTCAGTCGTGTCCGACTCTTTGCGACCCCATGAATCGCAGCACACCAGGCCTCCCTGTCCATCACCAATTCCCGGAGTTCACTCAGACTCACGTCCATCGAGTCGGTGATGCCATCCAGCCATCTCATCCTCTGTCGTCCCCTTTTCCTCCTGCCCCCAATCCCTCCCAGCGTCAGAGTCTTTTCCAATGAGTCAACACTTCGCATGAGGTGGCCAAAGTACTGGAGTTTCAGCTTTAGCATCATTCCTTCCAAAGAAATCCCAGGGCTGATCTCCTTCAGAATGGACTGGTTGGATCTCCTTGTAGTCCAAGAGACTCTCAAGAGTCTTCTCCAACACCACAGTCCAAAAGCATCAATTCTTCAGCTCTCAGCCTTCTTCACAGTCCAACTCTCACATCCATACATGACTACTGGAAAAACCATAGCCTTGAGTAGATGGACCTTTGTTGGCAAAGTAATGTCTCTGCTTTTGAATATGCTATCTAGGTTGGTCATAACTTTTCTTCCAAGGAGTAAGCGTCTTTTGATTTGATGGCTGCAGTCACTATCTGCAGTGATTTTGGAGCCCCCAAAGATAAAGTCTGACACTGTTTTCACTGTTTCCCCATCTATTTCTCATGACGTGATGGGACCAGATGCCATGATCTTCATTTTCTGAATGTTGAGCTTTAAGCCAACTTTTTCACTCTCCACTTTCACTTTCCTCAAGAGGCTTTTTAGTTCCTCTTCACTTTCTGCCATAAGGGTGGTGTCATTTGCATATCTGATGTTATTGATATTTTTCCCAGCAATCTGGATTCCAGCTTGTGCTTCTTCCAGTCCAGCATTTCTCATGATGTACTCTGCATATAAATTAAATAAGCAGGGTGACAATATACAACCTTGATGTACTCCTTTTCCTATTTGGAACCAGTCTGTTGTTCCATGTCCATTTCTAACTGTTGCTTCCTGACCTGCATACAGATTTCTCAAGAGGCAGGTCAGGTGGTCTGGTATTCCCATCTCTTTCAGGATTTTCCACAGTTTATTGTGATCCACACAGTCAAAGGCTTTGGCATAGTCAATAAGGCAGAAACAGATGTTTTTCTGGAAATCTCTAGCTTTTTCGATGATCCAGCAGATGTTGGCAATTTGATCTCTGGTTCCTCTACCTTTTCTAAAAGCAACTTGAACTTCTGGAAGTTCACGGTTCACGTATTGCTGAAGCCTGGCTTGGAAAATTTTGAGCATTACTTTCCTAGTGTGTGAGATGAGTGCAATTGTGTGGTAGTTTGAGCATTCTTTGGCATTGCCTTTCTTCAGGATTGGAATGAAAACTGACCTTTTCCAGTCCTGTGGCCACTGCTGAGTTTTCCAAATTTGCTGGCATATTGAGTGCAGCACTTTCACAAGCATCGTCTTTCAGGATTTGAAATAGCTCAACTGGAATTCCGTCACCTCCACTAGCTTTGTTTGTAGTGATGCTTTCTAAGGCCCACTTGACTTCCCATTCCAGGATGTCTGGCTCTAGGTGAGTGATCACACCATCATGGTTATCTGGGTTGTGAAGATCTTTTTTGTACAGTTCTTCTGTGTATTCTTGCCGCCTCTTCTTAATATCTTCTGCTTCTGTTATTTCCATACCATAAGCAAAATAAGAGTAATTAAAATATTTAATGGTCCTTGTACTATGAAGAAGGATTAAATTTTTGATTAACATATGGTTTTTGATAAATTAAGTATTCATATTTTAATTTCTGGAATAACCTATTAAAAACAATAATTTAGGGATAAATACCATAATTTCCTTTTTCAATCCCTGGGTTGCGAAGATTCCCTGGAGAAGGGAAAGGCTACCAATTCCAGTATTCTGGGCTGGAGAATTCATGAACTGTATAGACCATGGGGTTGCAGAGTTGGACACGACTGAGCAACTTTCACTTTCACTAGCAGCAAATAACTCCTTAATAGGTGAAACTTGTAACTTGATCTCTTTCCCCTTGGAACACATTTTCCAAATGACCTTAGACTCTAGAATTTTCTGTGTTTATTTTCTAGAAAACTTAGAAATATCACAATTTCACTTGGATAGAATTAACCTGAAACATTTGGCCATATTATGAGATAGGAATAATATTTTCAGACACAGAAATTTAAAAAGCTGAGCATATTTAAAAAATTATTAGAAGATGTATTCCAACAGATTACATATTTTTATATTCAGGTTCTTATCTCAAATAAACCAAAGAAAATAGAATTGCTGTCAGATTTTTAGGCACTAATGTTCAACATTAAGAAATATTGAAACATACTTAATGATACTCAAAGAAAAAACTGTGAGCCAAGGATTTTATAATTAACTACCCTTTCTTTCAAATCACTTGCATTAGGAACTCTAGCAAAGCAAGGTGTTTTGTTTTTGTTTTTTTACCCCTGGAGAATGATTACCACCTATTCATTGGCTTGATTAGTATGGATAGCTTCATTTCTCTGTATGAGAGCAGATGCTTGCCTTTCATTCTGTGTCCCTGTAGGAGAAGTAGGCTGATGAGTAGTATGTGCATGGAAACCCTTCACTCTGTAATACTGGATATGGGTGGTCATTCCTTGATTCAAAGTGGAGAGTGCTTGAATTTTTGTTGCTCCTTTTGGAAACCATTAAGTCAAAAGTATCATATCTGAAGAGATTTAGAAAGCATTTTTACTATTAAGATTAAGCAACTTTGGTTTATTTTACAGTATATTTCTTAGAGCAGCAATAAGAAGGTTAAAGACTGCCCCCCCCCCAATTAATTCTCTTCTTATTCCTGTTAAATAGACCTCAGTGGTGTAAAAGAAGAACTCATTACACACATGAGCAATTGAGGCAGTGGGAAATTTGATGTTAATGCCAAATAGCATGTCAACAATAAAGCCAGAAACAGAAGCAAAGCTTTATAATTCCCAACAGTGCTCTTGCTACTAAAACATAGGATTTCTTCCCTAAGAACTGCAAAGCTGTTTTGTAGGTTTAAATGTGATGTCATTTTTTTTTTTCGTATGAAAAGATAGTAAAGCATTCATTTGCAAATCCAAGTATTTACAATCACAGACACTCTTGTATACAATTTTGGAATTTGATGTTAGAGGATAGTGTTGGAACAAAGATCACAGGCTCCCAGCAATCACAGTTCCAACTTCTGAACAGTTTATTCATTGTGTGACCAGGAAACATTGGAGGAACAATGATAGGGAGTTTGATAGATAATGTGTGACAGGTGACATTCATGCAATTGTGAGTGTGTCCTCATGTATTAATGTTGCAGAAATGTAGTTTGGCACCCAGAAAATCCTATGTAGTTTTTGGACTAACCATTTATAAGTGCTGTTTTTAAAACTTCTTTCTTATTTACAGACATATAAATTCAGGTGATACTGTAGGGAACTTCCCAAAATAATGTATTCCACCTTATTTAAGGAACATGACTTCAATCCCAAGTGACCTTTTTTTTTTAAAAAAAAAAAAGATTTATAGATCAAAGGTCAAGATTTAGCTGATTTAGGTATTTATTCGAGATTTAGTTATTTCAGTCCAGTCAGTTTTGTTTCCTACCTGTCTTTTATCCTTGCATAAAAGTGATCGCTTGTTCATGACTGCAGAAGGGAAAGCACTATCTTGACATATAACTAATTTTGTATTTTGTGTGACAGTAGTACTGAGAATCAATTTCAAATGATTCCTCCAAAGTGATACACGAGGTTCATGACAAGGTTGTAAAAAGAAACCAGTTGTATATATATATCTCCATGTCAGCATTTGACTAGAACTGCTATATACAGAAACTTTGCAGAGAAAGAGGAAAGCTTTAATGGGTCATTTGTCCGAATTAGATGATTACAAGAAACAGGATATATGGCTTCTTGTGTTTGGCTCATACTTAGCATTTGTTTGGCTCAGACAGTAAAGAATCTGCCTGCAATGCAGGCGATCTGGGTTCAATCCCTGGGTCAGGAAGATCCCCTGGAGAAGGGAATGGCTACCCACCCCAGTATTCTTGCTGGAGAATTCCATGGACAGAGGAGCCTAGTGGGCTACAGTCCATAGTGTGAGAAGGACACAACTGAGCAACTAACACACACTAGCATTTGTTACAGATTTGTTCATTTAGAATATCTTTTCAATTATAATTTTTTTTTGTTGTAACACATAGAGTTTAAATCAGGCATATACAAGCAAAACAAAACACCTTTTAAATTTACCCACTATTGTGTTCAAATTCTTAATATTCAGTAGCAAATATACAAGCTACAGAAATAATACCTTTATCATCAACCTTTGAGCATCTTCATTTTTATTTCTATAGTTAATCTCCTTAAATACAATTGATCAAATTCTTCTCATGAATATCACTATTAATTACTCTGACTATGTCTAGTATGGTAGCCACAAGCTCCAAGTGGCTCTTGAGCAATTAAAGTATAGCTGGTGTAATCAAAGAACTGAATTTTAAATTTATAAAAATCTTAATTTAAAATCAAGTTAATCAAAAATCAAAGCAGTATATAATACTTTTCTATTAAGCACATAGTATGAAATGTTGAAAAATGTTGAGGCAAAAGATCTAAGAATAAAAAACAGTGAAATGGTAAATCATAAAGTTATTATAGATATTGTTATTCCATATACTTAATTAATCAGAGTCATATTTTCTTATGAAAAATGAGAGTAATGAAGTCTCCCAGAAGAAATTACCAAGAAGAGCATTTGATGAGTTTACTAGATTACAGGAATTATTGCACAAAATCCCCTAAATTGCCAACTTGTTGATCTGAAACTCTTGGGTGGGTAATAGTTAACAGTTTTTCAAGAAGTTCATGAATCTTAGATGTACTAATTTGTTTAAGTCTAAATATGATTACATATATTTTTTAGGTAAAAAAAATTTAGATTTTTCCTGTACTTTAAGATAAAATATAATTAATTTAAAAATATGAAAGTTTATTGATACTATTTTTCTGTTTTATTCAACACTACTCTCATCCTATAAGATTTTGTACCTGTATAATTGCCATATGTTTCAGTTATCTGTTGCCATGATAATGCCACGGTAATGAACAAAATGCTTAAAAACATAATATCATAAGGGAGCCACTTTTTCTATTACGAGGTTGCTGTTTTTCCAGAGTTGTCTTCTGGTCAACCAGTGCCAGACCTGGTTGATCTTGGCGAGGATTATTTTAATGCATTTGTAGGAAACTGAGGGGCTGTCTGTGGCTGTCTTGTCTGAGGTTGCCTCTACTGGGTGAATTATCTCTTCTTTGGCTGTGACGGAGTCCAAGAGAAAGTGTAAAACTGCAAGGCTCTATGCTCAGAAGTAGAGAACTGCCACTTACATCACTGCCTTTTGTCTGAAGTCCATCACAAGACCAAGTATTTAAAAGTAGTGAAATATTCTGTCTGTTTGGAAGGAAGAGTCTAGGAAGTAATATTCCAAGCATCATGGATACAAGAAGGATACTAAGTTGTGAATACTTACATAAGCAATCCACAAGTCCAAGTGATTCAGCCTGCCTTGTTGTTAGAGAATATTTTCTTGCCCTTCTGTCTGGCTTGGCCATGTGATGTACTTTGGTTGGTGTACTGATTAGAAATGTTCAAAGTCTCCACCTCTGTACTAGCCATTGCATCCTTTACTCACTCTCTTGATCTTCTCATTCTACCACAAGAACAGCTTGTCTATGGTGGGGTCTGCTTAGCAGCTGAAATGACGCCGTTAAAAGACACATGGAGTAGTCCTACAGCCAAACCATAGCCACAGATCTTCCATTTGAGTTGGAAGTAAGCCTTCCTTACTATAAGTCACTTAGATTGTTTTTATCATAGCACAACCCACCGTGAACTGTTGTAAAAATGTTATTAGAAGCTTTATGTTACTAAGCACTTTCTCAACCAGCAGATTTCAAATATACCACTATTTTCAAGTACCTGTCAGTATACCCTTTTCTGTATTGTAACATCCTAATACAATAAATATTAGAATCTATATTGCAAGGCAGTTGCTTCTGTGAGTTACAAAAAAAGAATATGTGTATCCTACACCTGGTTTCTTCCCTGACATAGAAATGATCTGTTTGTGAGTTTCTTGTTTCTTTCTAATTGTACCTTCAGGAGTTTTGAAGCCTATTGAACAAGTAGCCTGTTGACCTGAGAATCAGAGTGATAAATTCTGCCTTCAAGAATAAAAGATAAAACTGAGAGGAGGGCATATGAAAACCAAGAAATATTTATAACAGAGAGTTGTGAATGTAGAATTAAACCACTATGAACACAGTGACAAATGTCTTAAAGACAAACTCTGAAAATTCTGCTTTGTTGTTGTATCATATACACAAAGTCCTTTCTTTGTATTCCAGAGAAGCAGATAGTTGAGAGTTGATGCAGAGATTTTCCATCTCCTATCTTGGATTCACAGAGAGTATACTCTCAATAAATGGTTATTAATGATAGCTTTTAGAAATTAAAAAAAAGAAAGCAGACAATTGCTGGAACAGTTTGAAAAATACTAAGTGGTTCACTGGAATCCAGCCCAGCTTGAATATTGACTCTGGAGGCTTAAATATCAGGAAAACATTTTTTTCTTACATTTCTACCACTTTTACTCATTTTTTCCTCAGATGATTTAAGATACAGCTTTATGAGGTTAGAAAGGAGTAACATAGAGACAGAAATGCTATAACAAGTCGAGTGAATATGTGGCAAGTTGATAATGACTCAAACACACAGGGAGAACTCTTCTTTTCCACCACCCGTTCCCTGATATGTCCTGATTTGAAGTAGAGAAAAATCTGTAACAGCCTAGCCGGAAATCCATTACAGTTTCAATTTAAAGTGAAATGAGAAGCTGAAGGGGAGCATGTTGAGATATGTTTATTTTATGGTCCTTGAAAAGATTGATTTCAGAATCTCTAGCAGAATCCCGAGGGCTCTAATTCTGGACAAAAATAGATGAAGCAACACATCTCTGCCTCAGAATTGCCACAAATTCATGTATTTATGGGCTTCAGGACATTTGCAAAACCCTAGCTATATAAAGTTCTTATTAATCAAGAAGAATTTACTGCATGTCTGTCATGCACAAATGCTTTCACCTCATTTTTTTTCAACATTTACTATAGTCAAATTGCTTTTTAGTATCTATCCTACACAGAGCAACAAACACTTTGAAAAGCCGGTGGATGGTTATTTACTTATGACTTGTTCAGACTCTTCATTTTCTTCTGTTTGAACAACTTCCCACTATGAAAAAGCAATGAGGAGATATCACTAAGATTTGTACAAATGCTAGTATTTTACCTTGTAATAAAAAAGGTAAAATCTGTTATGATAGAATCAGCTTTGTTACAGTGACGCACATCCCCAAAAGTGTCTGTGGCTTAAGATATTTAAAAAAAAAAAAAAAAAAAAAGTCTTGTTCCACTAGGATCGCAAAGAGTCAGACACAACTGAGCAACTAAGTACAGCACAGCATTGGCTTATCACATGAAAGTTTGTGTAGGGCTAAAGGTCCGTCTAGTCAAGGCTCTGGTTTTCTCAGTAGTCATGTATGGATGTGAGAGTTGGACTGTGAAGAAAGCTGAGTGCTGAAGAATTGATGCTTTTGAACTGTGGTGTTGGAGAAGACTCTTGCGAGTCCCTTGGACTGCAAGGAGATCCAACCAGTCCATCCAAAAGGAGATCAGTCCTGGGTGTTCATTGGAAGGACTGATGGTAAGGCTGAAACTCCAATACTTTGGCCACATCATGCGAAGAGTTGACTCACTGGAAAAGACGCTAATGCTCAGAGGGATTGGGGGCAGGAGGAGAAGGGGATGACAGAGGATGACACGGCTTGATGGCATCACCGACTCGATGCACATGAGCTTGGGTAAACTCCGGGAATTGGTGATGGCCAGGGAGGCCTGGCGTGCTGCGATTCATGGGGTGGCAAAGAGTCAGACATGACTGAGTGACTGAACTGAACTGAACTACTCCAAACAGAACGTTAGGGACTCAGGTCCACAGAAATTGTGTCATCTTTAACTCCACTACCAGGAATAAGGCACCTCTGTTGCTCTGGCCTGAAATGACCCAGTAGAGAGAGATGCTCTGCAATTAAATGCTTAGGCCAAAAAGAGACACATGTCACAAATGCTTGCTACCTATTGGGCAGAACGAATCATGTGATCCCAGAAGTAGACTTGTCTGCTCACCTAACAGACAAAACAAAATCTTTAAAAAGTCAATGTTAGTGAGAAATAGCAGTATCTCAGCATTTAGTTCACTTAAATTAAAATGATTGTTGATTATCCTTGAAGATAACATTGTGTCATATATTGTGATGAATGCAAAAATGAGCAAAATGCAGCCGCTTTGCCATAATTGAGAAGGGGTCATACTGAATCTGCAAGTCATATCTCTGCCAACAATCTTAGTATTAATAGCTAACACTCTACACTTATTACCTGCAGGATATTCTATAAGATGTACAAATAAATGAATACTCTCAAAAACTAAAGTCAGGTCTTGTTTTTTCCCCCTTGTTACAAATAGAAAAGTGACACAGAAAGTTGAATTGGCAAAATTTGATTTATAAGCATAAACTGCTTTGAGACCAAAGGTATAATGATAGGAAAATAATAAAACTTATGTTCTGTTCACAGCACTCAGTAAGCCTCTTCCCATTATTTAATTTTCTATATCCAGACTTCTCAATTAAGATAAAATGTGTGGGTGAACCGTTGTTAATTATAACTGACTGTCCTTAATTTATTCACGTTACTCTGGGAGTCATTCCAAAACAGAATGAAATCTGGATATGATCATTTACAAAACCTTTCTTTCGTATCTTTAATAATAGATTTCACTTTAAAGTTTCATTTTTTTCTGTTTCTAAAGCATTCTTACCATCTTGGGAATATATATCCATGTAATGAAATTTATTATGTGCTGAAACACCCATCAGTTCAGTTCAGCTCAGTTCAGTCACTCAGTCATGTCCGACTCTTTGCGACCCCATGAATCGCAGCACGCCAGGCCTCCCTGTCCATCACCAACTCCCAGAGTTCACTCAGACTCATGTCCATCGAGTCAGTGATGCCATCCAGCCATCTCATCCTCTATCATCCCCTTTTCCTCCTGCCCCCAATCCCTCCCAGCATCAGTCTTTTCCAATGAGTCAACTCTTTGCATGAGGTGGCCAAAGTACTGGAGTTTCAGCTTTAGCATCATTCCTTCCAAAGAAATCCCAAGGCTGATCTCCTTCAGAATGGACTGGTTGGATCTCCTTGCAGTCCAAGGGACTCTCAAGAGTCTTCTCCAACACCACAGTTCAAAAGCATCAATTCTTTGGCTCTCAGCCTTCTTCACAGTCCAACTCTCACATCCATACATGACCACTGGAAAAACCATAGCCTTGACTAGACGGACCTTAGTTGGCAAAGTAATGTCTCTGCTTTTCAATAGGCTATCTAGGTTGGTCATAACTTTTCTTCCAGGGAGTAAGCGTCTTTTAATTTCATGGCTGCAATCACCATCTGCAGTGATTTTGGAGCCCCAAGATAAAGTCTGACACTGTTTCCACTGTTTCCCCATCTAATTCCCATGAAGTGATGGGATTGGATGCCATGATCTTCATTTTCTGAATGTTGAGCTTTAAGCCAACTTTTTCACTCTCCTCTTTCACTTTCATCAAGAGGCTTTTAAGTTCTTCTTCACTTTCTGCCGTAAGGGTGGTGTCATCTGCATATCTGAGGTTATTGATATTTCTCCCAGCAATATTGATTCCAGCCCCTAAAATTTTATTATTTAATAATTTCAAGTCAAATTTTATAATTAAAACTGTTTATCCTACAATTTCAACATATATTAATGAACATAGATTTATTCAATATTGACCCTGTTCAATTCAGTGGTGATACATTTCAAATAAAATTGATTTCCATGAAAGAAAAAAAAAAGATCAAATCTAAGGAAAACATAGCTTTCAAAACTAATTCATAAGAAGCTTGAAAATATTTATAACAAATTAAGGAATTTGAATACATTAAAAAATATACAACAAATAGTTTTTAGAAGATTTGAAAGTTTTGTTCACCAAACTGTCAAATAGATAATTCCTATAAACATTTAATTTCTATTATTTACAAACTTTGCCAGAGAAAATAAAAAGGGATCATTGCCATTTTGTTTAATAAGACTTATATAACTGTTGTCAAAATTAAATGAGGATGGGATAATCAATCTCATTAATATTGACACACAAAAAAATAGCCTTTCAAATTTATTCAAGAAGAGAATCCTGCTTTAGTGTTGGGTAAATTGTGTTTGCCTAATTCCCCATGCTAAAAAATTGAATAAATACCACAATATTATCTCAATAGATGTGTTAGAAACGTTTGAAAAGTTTCAATACCACTTTATTTTTAAAATACTTTCTATTAGAAATAGAATTGATCTTTACCACATTGAATGATGTCTACTGCTAGTATGAAATTAATATTAAACATAGAAGCATGTTTAATACAGTAAATGAGAAAAAATAGCCATTGTAATGGCTTTTATTCAATATTGCATTTTGTTGAATAAAAAAGAATTTTAAAATATAGGGAAATAATTAAATATTTGAAAAGAAATCAAGTAAATATTAGTTACAAATTAAGTAATTGCATACATAAGATACCACAATAATTTAGCAAAAAAAAAAAATTATTGTAATTCATCAGACAATTCACCAAACAGCTCAATTTAAAATCAGTATAAAAACCAATTATATTTTTCTGTGACAACAACCTAAAGATCTTGATATTTAACACCAAACTAGACTTATAGAAGTTAAACCAAAATAAATAGAGACAAAATCATATTTTGTAGACAGGAAGATCCACTTTCATAAATATATGTGTTCCAAAATTGATTAAAATATTCAATGATCTTCACTTAAATTCCAATGGCGATCTTTGTGGAGTTTGCCAAGTTAATCATGGGTGGACGTGTAGACTAAAAGAAGTGCTTGTATACTGCAGGAGGCTATGGACTTTGTACATATACTTCTAAAAATTTAGTGCGACATTCTTTGGTGGAGTTAAAATGCTTCACATCTACCAAATCTGGAGAAATTAGTGACTTCATCAAGAATGTTCATTGCAACTTTGTTCCTAAAAAAAAAATCTAGCAATAATCCTAATGATTATCACCAGAAAAATAAGTAAATATCCTGTATTATAATCATCTAAAATAATAATATATAATGACAAAAATTAAGGTATCAGCCCTTCAGTAATCAGCACAGGTACATCACAAAAACACAGGATGATAGTGTGCGTATAGTATGGTGTCATTTATATAAAGTCTGTAAACCTACAAAACCTAACTCTATGTATTTCATAGATGTATATGTGTAGTTAAATTATAGTGGAAAACATGAGAATCAGTACCAGTAAATTTAAATGATACTAACATGAATTTAAAAGATAGTTACTCCTTGGAAGAAAAGTTATGACCAACCTAGATAGCATATTCAAAAGCAGAGACATTACTTTGCCAACAAAGGTCCATCTTGTCAAGGCTATGGTTTTTCCAGTGGTCATGTATGGATGTGAGAGTTGGACTGTGAAGAAAGCTGAGTGCCGAAGAATTGATGCTTTTGAACTGTGGTGTTGGAGAAGACTCTTGAGAGTCTCTTGGACTGCAAAGAGATCCAACCAGTCCATTCTGAAGGAGATCAGCCTTGGGATTTCTTTGGAAGGAATGATGCTAAAGCTGAAACTCCAGTACTTTGGCCACCTCATGTGAAGAGTTGACTCATTGGAAAAGACTCTGATGCTGGGAGGGATTGGTGTCAGGAAGAGAAGGGGACGACAGAGGATGAGATGCTTGGACGGCATCACCGACTCAATGGACGTGAGTTTGGGTGAACTCCGGGAGATGGTGATGGACAGGGAGGCCTGGCATTCTGTGATTCACGGGGTCGCACAGAGTCAGACACGACTGAACCGACTTAGCAGTAGCAGCAGCAGCAGCAAAGAGTCGGACACAACTGAACTACTGAACACTTTTATGAGAAATGTTATGAAGGAGGGGCAGAAGGTGACTTCTAGGTTCTTTCAAGTACTCAACTGCTTAATCTGGGGAGTAATTCCATAGGTTTTTACTTCATTATTCTTTTTACTTTAAATATACATTACATGTATTTTTCATATTTGAAATGTCAGATATTAAAAGCAATTTCCAAAAAAAAAGAAGAAAAAAAGTAGTTATTTTAGCACTCTTTTGTTGTGTGGGTAAGATGAAAGGGGTAATACATTTTAATCAGAAGCACCAGGCAAGTTCAGGAAACAGAGATAGCACATAACAAGAATTGAAGAATTTAAGGCCATCCCCTCTGCTATGACCAGAATGATCCTTCACAAAATGAGGACCTTACATGTGAGTAGTTACAGAGCCTCTCATAGAGTTAAACACTCTTAGTTCTTTATTTTGAACAACAACAAAACCTTTTGAGAAAAGATATAATAGCTTAAAACTACCTCAGTCTAGGATGGTTTTAAATAGTTCTAAAGTTCACACCAGAGGGTATCAGCAGGTCAAAAACCGAGGGACAATCACAACCCTAGGGAGCATCTATGGGAACAGCCCCTCCCGAAATTATTTGAATGGGTCCTAAGAGCATTAAAATTCTGGGAGTCATGGACTCTTATTTAAAAGCTGATGGATTTTGAAACTTTGGTTAAAATTTTAGCCTCAATTTTGATGAAAATGTAATAATGCAAATTTCAGTAAACACTGCAAATTGTGCTTTTCTGTATTGCTCAACATAGGTTCAGAGATGTAAGTGGCATAATAAATTTAAATTTCAGTAAATTTAAATTCACTGATGATTCCTTGTTGATCATCTCTGCTGCTTGTAGCTTTATTTCTGTTTTCACCAAAGAATGAAGAGAAACATCCCAGCCTTTGGTAAAGCTATTTGGGTTTATGCTTGTAGTGCTTTGAAAGAATAAAACATTGCCTAAAAGAAATTTTTTTTCTTTATTATGACTGGATAGCAGTACATGGAGCTTATAAGTAGGCCATAAAACTTTGAAATATACATCTTTTAAAAAATATAAAAATTAAACTTATGTCTGCTAATTTTCTCCCAGATTATAGCCTTAAACCATGCTTGTTTAAGTGCTGGGTGGCATATGGCTTCATTATTGCTATAGCTCTGGTTAGGCCAGCCCTCACGGATCCCAAAGAATAAATATTTCTCACTCTAAACCCTCAACGAGTACAAAGGTTTTGTACCATCAGAAAAGATTGGTTTGCATCTTCTTTTACTTAAATGTTTCTTTTTATCTTTCCCCAGATATTCGTAGTTGCCAAGCCTATTCAGAAAAGTACTTAAGCATTCCTGGACTCATGGTGAACACAAAGCCTCATTCCTTGTAATCATAATTAAAAAAAAAAAAATGGTTTCATTTGCTGAACAGCATGATGTAGGATTGTATCAATCATTGTGCTTCTCCAAGAAAGGTAAGTGTGGTTGCTGCTAAATTAACCTTTCCTTAAAACAAAACTAAATTGCATTCTCTTGTGGCTAGTTACAAAACAGGTAAATTCTATGGTTCAGAGTAAATACCACCTGCTGATAATAGTTATGTCCTTATTCTTAGTTTTTAACTAATTATATTGTCAAGACGTCTTAGAAAATAATACTCATAAGTTAGATAAGTAACTAACTTATGGTTACATTTCAACATTAAAATCCAAAGTTTTAAGCACACCACTCTATGTATTGTCTGATAAAATGTATGACAGCAATAAATAGGTAGAATTTGCCAAGATATACATTTACATTGCAATATGATTTCCTCAGACGTTAAATTGTAGATGTGCTTAAAGAGTAACAAAGACAAAAATTTCATCAAATATTACAATATACAGTATTTATAAGAAAAAAGTATTGAATAATCTTTTGCTGTTAATAGAAACAATTCGTATTCTGCTCAATAGTCTACTGCTTATTCATGCAACATAGATTGCTTAATTAGAGACTTTCATATAGAAATAATCATGTTTGGCAAAAGTTCATGACCATTTTCTAGAGATTTATAGAGGAAAAGTATATTTCATGATATAAAAATGTATTATTAAGAGAATATTTACTTTATTTCACTCCTTCAAACTTCTCATAAAATACTAGTAATTAATTTTGGAGGTTAACTATTTTATCATTGCATTAATAAGACACTTGTCTTTGTTATTATGATATACCCTTGCTAAAATGCTTAAGATGTATTTGGCCGACATAATAGCATAGGGGTTTTTCAGAAAGGAGAAAAATGAAAATGGTTCTCAAGACTTGACTATACAAAAGTCCTGATGTTGTACACTTTGAAACATTTAGGAGCACCAGAAACTTTGAGAAGCCTATTTTGAAAGCTAGTGTTTGCCCTTTTATGCCAGGAGATAAGAGTGTCTCTAACTCTGGGCTCTGGGACCACCTGCTGTGCCCTGGGTGAGTTCTATGTGTGCCGTAATCTGATCTCCCTACAGAGGAAGAAGATTTTACATTTTCTGTGGCTGTGACAGAAGAGTCCACAAAATAGACTAGGAGACATATAGTTTTTCCTTCTCTTTAAATTAAACTAGTTCTTGTACTTCACCTTTATCACTGTAACCAAGCACTGGAGTCCCCATCGACCCTGGTCCAGTGATAACTAGTACAACAAGATAAGAAACTGAACTGTTAAGCAGTGAGTGCATGCTCAGTCGTGTCCAACTCTCTGTGATGCCATGTCCATGGAATTTTCCAGGCAAGTCAGCACTAGATAAATATTTATTGAATTAAATAAGAAATTTATTGTCAATGTCCTCATAACTAAATTGTTTCTTTAGTGCACACTGAGTTTCAGTGAAATTTTTAAAAATGTCCTTGTGATTTTTGAAGATCCTTTCCATGAAGTTGTTCTTATTGAATATCTGTTCTACTTGTGAATCATGAGAAACACAGTCAGTTTGAAAAAATATAGGACATAGCATAAAAAAACAAAAACAAAGAAAAAGAGGATTAAGGAGATGTTTAGTACTTTTGTTGCTAGAGTTTTCTCCAGAACTTTTTGATAATTCTCTTCATCTCAGAGTTATTAGAGCATGACAGGAAGCTTTGTTATTGTTATTTTCATTGTTAATTTTTATTCTGTGTTATCAAAGCTTGACTTTACTGAGGAAAAGCTTAGTTTTAGGTATTTTTCTTAGAACAAGCAAGCCCATTTAAGAAATTATTATGAGAACCTTATAATTTTGTATGTAATGTTTTTACTAAACCATGTTGTATTTGAGGTGATAAAAAGCAAGGATTTGAAGTTATTCTTTATGATGCAATGGTAGATGGGGTTGTTTCCTAGGAAATGTTAGTTTTGAGTCCCAGAGTTGAAAATCTGGCAATTAACTCATTCTTTCTAGATGTCTGAACCTTACTTATAAGTAGAAATGTAGTCTCACATCATTATAAATGTTACAATGTGTTTTAAGAACTTAGCACAGTACCAGGCATAAAATAAGCACAAAATAAATATTTGCTATCACCTGTAAAATTTAGTAAGAAGACAAAATGTCCGTATTAAAAAGCATGGTTCAGTTCAGTTCAGTTCTGTTGCTCAGTCATGTCTGACTCTTTGCGATCCCATGGGCTACAGTACACCAGGCTTCCCTGTCCATCACCAACTCCTAGAGCTTACTCAAACTCATGTCCATTGAGTCAGTGATGCCATCCAATCATCTCTTCCTCTATGGTCCCTTTCTCCCCCCACCTTTAATCATTCCCAGTATCAGGGTCTTTTCCAATGAGTCAGTTCTTCACACCAGGTGGCCAAAGTATTGGAGTTTCAGCTTCAGCATCAGTCCTTCCAATGAATATTTAGGACTGATTTCCTCTAGGATTGACTGGTTGGATCTCCTTGCAGTCCAAGGGACTCTCAAGAGTCGTCTCCAACACCACAGTTCTAATGCATCAATTCTTCAGCACTCAGCTTTCTTTATAGTCCAACTCTCACATCCATACACGGCTACTGGAAAAACCAAGCTTTGACTATACAGACCTTTGCTGGCAAAGTAATGTCTCTGCTTTTTAATTTGCTGGCTAGGTTGGTCATAACTTTTTTTCCAAGGAACAAGTGTCTTTTAATTTCATGGCTGCAATCATCATCTGCAGTAATTTTGGAGCCCAAGAAAATAGTTTTTCACTGTTTCCATTGTTTCCCCATCTATTTGCCATGAAATGATGGGACCAGATGCCATGGTCTTAGTTTTCTGAATGTTGAGTTTTAAGCCAATTTTTTCACTCTCTTCTTTCACTTCCATCAAGAGGCTCTTTAGTTCCCCTTTGCTTTCTGCCATAAGGGTGGTGTCATCTGCATATCTGAGGTTATTGATATTTCTCCCGACAATCTTGATTCCAGCTTGTGCTTCATCCAGTCCAGCATTTCTCATGATGTATTCTGCATATAAGTTAAATAAGCAGGGTGATAATATACAGCCTTGATGTTCTCCTTTCCTGATTTGGAATCAGTCTGTTGTTCCATGTCCAGTTCTATTTGTTGCTTGCTGACCTGCATATAGATTTCTCAGGAGGCAGGTAAGGTGGTCTGGTATTCCCATCTTTTTAAGAATTTTCCAGCGTTTGTTGTGATCCACACAGTCAAAGGCTTTGGCATAGTCATTAAAGCTGAAGTTGATGTTTTTCTGGAACTCTGTCACTTTTTCAGTGATTGAAATGATGTTGGCAATTTAGTCTCTGGTTCCTCTGCCTTGTCTAAATATAGCTTGAACATCTGGAATTTCACGGTTCACATACTGTTGAAGCCTGGCTTGGAGAACTTTGAGCATTACTTTGCTAGCATGTGAGATGAGTGCAGTTGTGCCATAGTTTGAACATAGTGATGCTTCCAAAGGCCCTTTTGACTCTGCATTCCAGGATATATGGCTCTAGGTGAGTGATCACACCATCATGATTATCTAGGTCATAAAGATCTTTTTTTTGTATAATACTTCTGTGTATTCTTGCTACCTCTTCTTAATATCTTCTGATTCTGTTAGGTCCATACCATTGCTGTCCTTTATTGTGCCCATCTTTGCATGAAATGTTCCCTTGGTATGTTTAATTTTCTTGAAGAGATCTCTAGTCTTTCCCATTCTATTGTTTTCCTCTATTTCTTTACAGTGATCACTGAGGAGGGCTTTCTTATCTCCCCTTGCTATTCTTTGGAACTCTTCATTCAAATGGGGATGTCTTTTCTTTTCTCCTTTGCCTTTAGCTTCTCTCCTTTTCACATTTATTTGTCAGGCCTCCTCAGACAAACATTTTGCATTTCTTTTTTGGGGGTATAGTCGTGATCCCTGCCTCATGAGCAATGTCACGAACTTCGTCCCTAGTTCTTCAGGCACTCTGTCTATCAGATGTAATCCCTTGAATCTATATGTCACTTTCACTGTATAATCATAAGGGATTTGATTTAGATCATACCTGAATGGTCTAGTCATTTTCCCTACTTTCTTCAATTTAAGTCTGAATTTGGCAATAAGCAGTTCATGATCTGAGCCACAGTCAGCTCCCAGTCTTGTTTTTGCTGACTGTATAGAGCATCTCCATCTTTGGCTGCAAAGAATATAATCAGTCTGATTTCGGTGTTTACCATCTGGTGATGTCCGTGTGTAGAGTCTTCTCTTGTGTTGTTGGAAAAAGGTGTTTGGTATGACCAGTGCTTTCTCTTGGCAAAACTCTATCAACCTTTACCCTGCTTCATTCTGTACTCCAAGGCCACATTTGCCTGTTACTCCAGGTGTTTCTTGACTTCCTACTTTTGCATTTCAGTCCCCTATAATGAAAAGGACATCTTTTTTGGGTGTTAATTCTAAAAGGGCTTGTAGATCTTCATAGAACTGTTCGACTTCTTCAGCTTTATTGGTCAGGAAATAGAACTGGATTACTGTGATATCGAATGGTTTGCCTTGGAAATGAACAGAGATCATTCTGTCATTTTTGATATTGCATCCAAGTACTGCTTTTCAGACCTTTTTGTGAACTATGAGGTCTACTCCCTTCTTCTAAGGGATTCTTGCCCATAGTAGTAGATATAAGGTCATCTGAATTAAATTCACCCATTCCAGTCCATCTTAGTTCACTGATTCCTAAAATGTTGATGTTCACTCTTGCCATCTCCTATTTGACCACTTCCAATTTGCCTTGATTCACGGATCTAGCATTCCAGGTTCCTATGCAATATTGCTCTTTACAGCATTGGAGTTTACCTCCATCACCAGTCACATCCACAGCTGGGTGTTGTTTTGCTTTGGCTCCATCTCTTCATTCTTTCGGTAATTATTTCTCCACTCTTCTCTAGTAGCATATTGGGCACCTACCGACTGGGGAGCTCCTCTTTCAGTGTCCTATCGTTTTGCCTTTTCATACTGTTCTTGGGGTTCTCAAGGCAAGAATATAGAAGTGGTTTGTCATTCCCTTCTCCAGTGGACCACATTTTGTCAAAATTCTCCACCATGACCCGTCCATCTTGGGTGGCCCTACAGGGCATGGCTCATAGTTTCATTGAGTTAGACAAGGCTGTGGTCCATGTGATCAGATTGGTTAGTTTTCTGTGATTGTCGTTTTCTTTCTGTCTGCCCTCTGATGGGAAGGATAAGAGGCCTATGGAAGCTTCCTGGTGGGAGAGACTGACTTAGGGGGAAAAGCATGGTATTAGAAGAATAGCAAATTATACATAAAACTGTGTGGAAACACTGAGCTTATTAATTTGATAGAATGGTAACTATTTCCCTTAGGCGGAGCCATATTGTTTTGGATTTCTTATTACTGTGTGTAAGACATGATTTTAAGTCACACTGTCAACCGAGTAATTGTTAGCAGAGCAGTAAAGAGCCAGAGGGATTTCAATGGATAAAAATAGTGAGGAGGCCTTTTAGTCTAAAGGAAGGGATGAACATGAGTAAATGTGTATATAGGGGAATGGGCTGAGTGTCTCTAGGAATTCATGTCCTGAAGTGCTTGGAGTGTCTGAAAAATAGAGGTAAGATGGAAAATAAGGGTGGAATACTCAAGACTCTCAGAATGCATAAAGACTTCTGTCACTCTGTTGATTACCAGGGTAAATTCAGAGGTTTTGGCTATTTCTCCCCCACCATTTTATGTGCGTATCTATTCAAATATATTCCATTAGAAAGTATTTCAAATAGAGAAAAGACATTTTTGCTTTATTAATTCACTGGTAGCTATGCTACTTTGCTGGAACCATGAAATAAGATCTTAAAATTCACATTTGGGAAAAATGTTATCATTTCTCCCCTCTTTGGTAGAAGACTTGGGATGCTAATATATGGGAGTGGGTGATTCAGGGACTCTGTTGAAAAACAGTCATTCCTGGGATCCTCTTTCCAGCATGCAGTACAGATTTTGCCTTAGGAATGAGGTCAAGGGACACAGTTTTGGCAGGAGAAGCTTCTGACAATGAGAATGGAGTAACGAGGGATGAACAGAGAGTGTAGACATTCTAAGTGGTTCTTTTATTTCTTGTGCTGTGGTATTGGTATACATGGCCTAGAGTGTCTTGAGAGAGATCCAGAGAAGTCTTTTTGTTTGTTTGTTTTTGGTCATGCCATGGCAGTGGACTTCCCTCGTAGCTCAATTGGTAAAGAATCCACCTGCAATGCAGGAGACCCCAGTTTGATTCCTGAGTTAGGAAGATCCCCTGAAGAAGGGATAGGCTACCCACTCCAGTATTCTTGGGCTTCCCTGTGGCTCAGCTAGTAAGAATCCGCCTGCAATGTGGGAGACCTGGGTTCGATCCCTGGGTTGGGAAGAGCCTCTGGAGAAGGGAAAGGCTACATACTCCAGTACTCTGGCCTGGATAATTCCATGGACAGTACAGTCAATGGGGTCGCAAAGAGTCAGACACGACTGAGCCACTTTTACTTTCACATGCCATGGCATGTAGGATCTTAGTTCCCTGACCAAGGATTGAACCTGTGCAGTGAATGTATGGAATCTAACCACTGGACAACCTGGGAATCCTCTAGAGAAGTCTTAAGGGACAAAGATGAACCATGATCATTCAAAATACATTGTAGTTTTGGATGAAATGCAAAACAATTCTTTTTTTTTTTTTAACTGCAAATATTTATTATACTTAATGATTGCAATACATAAACATAAATGTACACTCAAGCAGTTTTTCATAACTGAAGGTGATATAATCTTTAGAAAAAATGTCCTCAGAGAACAGAATAGGATAAATAAAAAATAAATTCTCAAAAAAATGTAAATTCTTAACAATCATCTCTTTGACTTTGTCCTTTCTTCATGCTCTACGTTTCACTGTGTATTGACCTTCTGGAATTCCTATTCAATCAATGTTGTAAATAGAGTTCTCCAGAGCTCAAGGTTTGAACGGAGTCACTCACATTAACATTTAATTCAACCCTTACTCATCCTTGTTGTCCTCCCTTTCTGAAACAAGGTCTCAGAGTCCAGAGGAAGTACACAAGTCAGCTTTTGGCTTTTTTTGCCAGGGCAGCTTCACTGTCCACAGTTCACAGCCAATGGCCAGTGCTGCTACTTCAGTCGTGGCCGGAGCCCAGGCTGCTCTGCTGGGCCTCCTGGAACCCCCTCTGCCTTTGATGAGCCCCGATGGGCAGCAAGTGTGGTCTCATCCGCTTTGTCAACTACAGCTGAGATTTTCTGGGTTGAATCAGCAGGATGCAACAAGGGAGGATTCCCACTATTTTAGATTAAACAATTTCAAAGCAGTGTCACATTTTAGTAATTTACAAATGGCTTTGTTGAAATCTTTCTTTTAACCTTTGCATGAAAACAATGGGAAAATCAAAAGCAAATTAAAGCAGCAGGAACTGTGAACTATAAAGAATTTCTGTTCCCCTTTTTGTTACCAGGAGTTTGTTTCTGAATTAATGCCATTTTGCTCAGCAGCCTTCTGCAAAGTTTCCTAGACCAAAATTTCTCTCAAGAAGACTTTCAGTGGCCCATATCAATAGGCGTTTGTCAGGTCACCTCATTAGTTTTCAGACACACAATTCCAGATGTCTAGACCCCAGAAGTAGGTACAGATCCAAGAAAATTTTGCCTGCATATAAATAAGATCACATGAGGGTGGTACCATCAGATTTATAAATATACCCATGAATACCTAAAATTCTAACAGTGCACAGAGAAAGTCAAGTTCAAAATGATACTTCTGTTACATTAAAAACTCTGGGTATGACCCAGGTTAAATTATCAAATATATCAAAGTCATCCTGTTAATTGTTCTTGTCCTGTTTTTGGATCACAGTGAAACAGTAATGCTTAAATTCTCTTCATCTCCAAAATAATAATCCAAGGTTTTAGGGAAAGTATATATATCATGAACCAGCTGCCTCTGAAATAAAGTTGTGGAATATTAAAATATGGCTTTCAGTTATAGTGAAGACTTATGTCTGTCATCAATCAGTTATAAAAAACATTATATTCAAAATATGAGGATTTTTGTTTGTCATTTTCCCCTGCCCGTTAAAGAGAAAATTTAGTTACCTAAAGTCCATTTTAATTTGAATTATTTTTTCAGTGTTATGAAAACTAACTAAAGTAGAAAAAGAGGCAAAGATGCTTTTGATGATGGCGAGAATAGAGACTAACAAACTTCCTTAGGAATAGAGTCTGGATGCGGGCAGGAGATAGCACTGTGGTCTGGAGGACCTTGGATGTTATGAATACAGATACTGCTAAGACTTCCAGAGCTACATGGAACCACAGTTGGCAGTCACTTCACCTGTAAAAGCCACACACTGGATACCGCTTGATTAGTAACACTGTCTTACAGCAGGAATAATTTGGATGTGAGTCAAGCTTCAGATAATATTTCTATTAATATAAATAATATTTTAGAAAGTAAGTTCTAAGGTAAGCTCATGATAAAAGCACTTATCAAAAATCTTCCATTCTCTTTTTCATCTACTTGAATATTTTGTTAGGGCTAACTCAAGCTTCCATATCTTGACTGTTTGGGTCCAAGTTATTTTTCAAATCTCTTTCTCTCTTATTTTTTTCCTCTCAGCCTCAATCCGTCCTGAAAAAATGTTTTTATCACTTCCATGAATGGGTCTGAAACATTTTTTATTCTTTGAATGCTGATGTCTTTCTGTCCAGGGTCCAAAATATTCCAGCACAATTCTTACCTAGCTCCTTGATAAATAACAATAATGACATCTATAATGAAATTTTTCTCCTTTAAAATTTTCACACCTATTTGCTTACTGTACCACTGATTTAGCAGTGAATAACATGTTTCTTTGTGACCTTTTGTACATTACTATTTACCAATTTATAATGTTTTAAAGCATTTTCTTTGGATAATCCCCATAACTAGATGGTAAAATCCAAAAGTCAGGACCTAAATGTGCTATTCTAATGTTACATACCAATTTTGGACATCAAAACCCTAAGTAGTCTTTTATTTTTTTTTTTTTAATGAATATGGTCCCTTCCAACTGAGCAAAATAGGCATGCCATCCTCCAAAGCTAATCATGTAATTAGGATCATTAAGGGAGAAATGGAGGACTGAAGTGTGGTAGTTTTTCCCCATAGCATTCTTGTTAGGAAGATAATCTTCAGGTAAAACTAGGATTTATATTCATAAAGAAAGCAATCAGCAACTCTGAAACTATTGAATTTAAGCCAGAAAAAAACATTTTCAAGTATAATGTGAATTCACTGATTTATTCTTCAGGCCAGTGATAGGAAATGATCATTAGTCTGTGTGGTCCTGACATAACAAATTTTCATGTTTCTTTCTGCCTTTAATGCAAGACAAGGGGGAACATTTATAATGAAGGAACATAAAATTTTTTTGTATTGGATGCCTACTGTATCCTTAGCCCTAAATGAACCCAGTAGAGAACACAAAGTCAGGTGTAATCCAATATTTGCTTCCTCCAGGGAGCCTTCAATCACAACTCCCACTTCAAACTGATTTTGTTGTTATTAAGTCACTCAGTTGTGTCTATTTGCCATGAAGTGATGGGACCAGATGCCATGATCTTCGTTTTCTGAATGTTGACCTTTAAGCCAACATTTTCACTCTTCTTTTTCACACTGATCAAGAGGGTCTTTAATTCTTCTTTACTTTCTGCCGTAAGGGTGGTGTCATCTGCATATCTGAGGTTATTGATATTTCTCCCAGCGATCTTGATTCCAGCTTGTGCTTCTTCCAGCCCAGCGTTTCTCATGATGTACTCTGCACATAAGTTAAATAAGCAGGGTGACAATATATAGCCTTGATGTACTCCTTTTCCTATTTGGAACCAGTCTGTTGTTCCATCTCCAGTTCTAACTGTTGCTTCCTGAGCTGCATATAGGTTTCTCAAGAGACAGGTCAGGTGGTCTGATATTCCCATCTCTTTCAGAATTTTCCACAGTTTATTGTGATCTGCACAGTCAAAGGCCCTGGCATAGTCAATAAAGCAGAAATAAATGTTTTTCTGGAACTCTCTTGTTTTTTCGATGATCCAGCAGATGTTGGCAATTTGATCTCTGGTTCCTCTGCCTTTTCTAAAACCAGCTTGAACATCTGGAAGTTCATAGTTCATGTACTGTTTAAGCCTGGCTTGGCAAATTTTGAGCATTAGTTTACTAGCGTGTGAGATGAGTGCATTTGTGTGGTAGTTTGAGTATTCTTTGGCATTGCCTTTCTTTGGGATTGGAATGAAAACTGACCTTTTCCAGTCCTGTGGCCACTGCTGAGTTTTCCAAATTTGCTGTCATATTGAGTGCAGCACTTTCACAGCATCATCTTTCAGGATTTGAAATAGCTCAACTGGAATAGCTGTGAAATACTAGAATAATCTAATCAATATTCTGAATTGATAAGGGTTCATGGGTCTAAGCAATATAATCCAACTCTAGATGATTGCACAAAAAAAGTTTAATAAAATGGTAAACCAGCATTGCTGCTCTTAGGTGTTCATTAGAAAGAAGTAAAAGCACATGTCCACCAAAAAAGATGTGTATGAATGTTTGCAACAGATTAATTCCTAACAACTTCAAACTGGAAACAAATAAAATACACATGAGCAGGAGAATGAATTAAATCATAACATATTCATTCAAAGGAGTACTTTTCAGAAATAAAACAAGTATGAATTACTCCTCCTTGTGATAAAATGGACGAATCTCAAAAATGTGAGGTTGAGCAAAAGAAGCCAGACAGAAAAGTATGTATACCGTATGGTTCTATTCATATGTAGGTTTTGTCACCGAGGCTATCCATAGGGATAAAAGAACAGCACTGCTGTCACGGGAGAGAGAACTGCTGACGAAGAGGCGTGTGACCCTCCTCCAGCAGTTATGAAAACATTCTGAAGAAAATAGGAGATGGTTAAAATGACATATGAGCTTCCCTGTGGCTCAGGTGGTAAACAGTCTGCCTGTAATGTAGGAGACCTCGGTTTGGTCCCTGAGTTGGGAAGATCCCCTGGAGAAGGGTAAGGCAACCCACTCCAGTGATCTTGCCTTGAGAATTCTATGGATAGAGGAGCCCTACAGGCTACAGTCTGTAGGGTCACAAAGAGTCAGACATGACTAAGTGACTATCACTTTCACTTTCACAAAGTGATAGATACATTAAAAAATTCTCCTAACTGTACATTTAAGTTCTGTAAATTTTAATCTGTTCAAAATGCATCTCAATAATGTTAAAAAAGATATAGAGTAATTTAACCAATCACTGGGAGCTGCTACAAACTGGTTTTGTTTGCCCCCAAATCATTTGCTGTAACATAATCCCTGATTTGATGATATTTGAAGGTGGGGCCTTGGAGAGATGATCCAGTCATAAGACAGAGCCCTAATAAAATGGGATTAGTGTTTACAAAAGAGATCCCAGAGTGCTCACTTTCCTTTCTGCCATGGGAGAACACAGCAAAAAGACAAATGACTCTGACTCAGGAAGTCAGCTCTCACCAGACACTGAATCTGCTGGCACCTTGATCCTGGATTTTCTAGCCTCCAGAGACTTTTGCTGAGGATGAAGGAGGGGAGTGAAAAAGCTGGCTTAAAACTCTTAAGAGTTTTAAAAACTAAGATCATGGCATCTGGTCCCATCACTTCATGGCAAATAGGAGGGGGAAAAGTGGAGACTGTGACAGATTTTATTTTCTTGGGCTGCAAAATCTCTGTGAATGGTGACTACAACCATGAAATTAAAAGACATTTGCTCCTTGGAAGGAAAGTTATGACAAACATAGACAGAATATTAAAAAGCAGAGACATCGCTTTGCCGACAAAGGTCCAGAGAGTCAAAGCTGTGGTTTTTCCAGTAGTCACATACAGATGTGAAAGCTGTACAACAAAGAAGACTGAGTGCCAAAAAATTGATGCTTTGGAATTGTGGTGCTGGAGAAGACTCTTGACAGTCCTTTGGACTGCAAGGAGATCAAATCAGTCAATCCTAAAAAATCAACCCTGAATATTTGTTGGAAGGACTGATGCTGAAGTGCCAATACTTTGGCCACCTGATGTAAAGAGCCAACTCATTGGAAAAGACCCTGATCCTGGGAAAGATTGAGGACAGGAGGAGAAGGGGGCGATGGTTGGATGGCATCACTGACTCAATGGACATGATTTGAGCAAACTCAGGGTGATGGTGATGGACAGGGAAGCCTGGCGTGCTGTAGTCCATGGAGGTGCAGAGAGTCAGACACGACTGAGCAACAAAAACAACAAAGCCTCCATAACAGTAAGAGAGAAATTTCTGTTGTTAGTGAGCTGCTCAGTTTATGGTGTCATGTTAGGGTAAGCAACCTGGATGGACGAAGACAGGAGCATTTCAGATGAGGGACAAACCACTCCTTTTTTGATAAGAACATGAACAGTTTTGTCTCCACTGAGCTCTGAACCTTAGCACATCCCTAGAGGTGTGAGCCCCTTTGGCACACGTACATTTGTGTGTGTGTGTGTACTTGGTGTGCACATATCCACATGTTTTTATGAGTGTGGCTCACTGCATTTGCTGTCAGAGTCCCTGATGCTGTGGCTCAGCTCAGGGAACCAGAGCTCCTCTTTGCAACTGTATCTATGATTACTGCCACCATCATGATGCCGGCTCATTGCTCAGTCTGTCTTATGTCAGATACCTGGTGAGTCAGGTTTGGCACCATGTGTCCAGTGAGCAAAGTCTGAATCACAACCCTTTGTCCTAAAGAGGCTGAAATCAAGTACTCAGGGGTTCAGATTTCCTCTCAACTAGAACTGGACATGGAACAACAGACTGGTTCCAAACAGGAAAAGGAGTACGTCACGGCTGTATATTGTCACCCTGCTTATTTAACTTCTATGCAGAGTACATTATGAGAAACGCTGGACTGGAAGAAACATAAGCTGGAATCGAGATTGCTGGGAGAAATATCAATAACCTCAGATATGCAGATGACACCACCCTTATGGCAGAAAGTGAAGAGGAGCTAAAAAGCCTCCTGATGAAAGTAAAAGAGGAGAGTGAAAAAGTTGGCTTAAAGCGCAACATTCAGAAAATGAAGATCATGGCATATGGTCCCATCACTCCATGGGAAATAGATGGGGAAACAGTGGAAACAGTGTCAGACTTTATTTTGGGGGCTCCAAAATCACTGCAGATGGTGACTGCAGCCATGAAATTAAAAGATGCTTACTCCTTGGAAGAAAAGTTATGACCAACCTAGATAGTATATTCAAAAGCAGAGACATTACTTTGCCAGCAAAGGTCCGTCTAGTCAAGGCTATGGTTTTTCCTGTGGTCATGTATGGATGTGAGAGTTGGACTGTGAAGAAGGCTGAGTGCCAAAGAATTGATGCTTTTGAGCTGTGGTGTTGGAGAAGACTCTTGAGAGTCCCTTGGACTGCAAGGAGATCCAACCAGTCCATTCTGAAGGAGATCAACCCTGGGATTTCTTTGGAAGGAATGATGCTAAAGCGAAAACTCCAGTACTTTGTCCACCTCATGCGAAGAGTTGACTCATTGGAGAAGACTTTGATGCTGGGAGGGATTGAGGGCCGGAGGAGAAGGGACGACCGAGGATGAGATGGCTGGATGGTATCACTGACTCGATGGACACGACTCTGAGTGGACTCCAGGAGTTGGTGATGAACAGGGAGGCCTGGCGTGCTGCGATTCATGGGGTGGCAAAGAGTCGGACACGACTGAGCGACTGAACTGAAGATTCATAAGGGCTTCCCTTGTGGCTCAGCTGGTAAAGAATCTGCCTGCAATGTGGGAGATCTGGGTTTGATCCCTGGGTTGGGAAGATCTCCTGGAGAAAGGAAAGGCTACCCACTCCAGTATTCTGGTTTGGAGAATTCCATGGACTGCATAGTCCATGGGGTTGCAAAGAGTCAGACATGACTGAGCGACTTTCACTTTCAGGATTCATATAGCAGGAATTCTCCAACAAGGACTGGAAGTGTTGGTTCTCTGCAGTGGATGCTTCTTGCTGTCTGTGAAATGTGTTTTCTCCTCTTCTTGTGCATGTGACCAGACTACGTTTCTTTATTATTTTTCTTTTTTAGTTCACTGTAGCATGTATCTGGGACTTCCCTGGTGGCCCAGTGGTAAAGATTCTGCCTGCAATGCAGGAGACATGGGTTCAATCCCTTGGTTGGGAAGATTCCCTGGAGGAGGGGATGGCAACCCATTCCAGCACTCTTGCCTGGAGAATCCCATGGACAGAGGAGCCTGACAGGCTACAGTCCATGGGGTTGCACAGAGTTGGACATGACTGAAGCAATTTAGCAGCAGCATGTATCTGCAGCCTTTCATGTGACACGTGAGCAGATACAACACGTGCAGCTTGCAAGCCCAGGCTAAAGATAATGGGCAGTGTTTTCTGTACCATCTTTCCCCTGACAGTCAACTGGAAACTAGAGCAATTCAGTTCTAACCTTATAATGACAATTTCCTAAGGGACTGCAGAGCAACAAGACAAAAAAGACTATGTCCTTGAGGTACTGTGTAGAGAGCAGCCACCTGACCACTGAAACTCCATTTCAGGCTATTACACAGGAGGAAAATAAACTTCTACCTTCTTCAATTCACTTCTCTATTATAGTGTCCTGTTCTTGCCTTAACACAGCCTCCAAAACCAGTCACCAACAGCAGTAGAGTATTTTATGTTCAGTTGTATTTATTTCACCTATGTTAAGTCTATTATTGGAAATCTTCCTCTTAGTCAAGACCTAAGAAATCTGTATATTAGGAAACATGGCAGCTCTTTCTATATAAAATTTTAAAATATAATTTTATAGAAAAATAAAAATGAGTATGTAACTGAATGTTTAGGTTATGATATTCTAATCTAAAGTAGGAAAGGATAATACGGAAATTCTTAAAGCAATGTTTGGATTATACATCTGTCATCAAAGTTAACATTTTAAATAAAACACTGTGTATCAGTTAGGCATTTTATGAACCTGAATAAATATATATTTGCTAGCATTTACTTAATAAGTTTGAAATTCATATTATGTTATAGATTTCATAGGCATTTTATTGGCATTCCTGCTAAACATCTGCTCATTAAAGATTTCTTCTATTTAAAAAAATAAAAAGAAACCAGTGAACTGTATTATGAACTTTCGTTACTATTGTATTCCCTTTTTTCTTCAAAGATTATTCAATTTTAATTTACATTTCAAAGTCACCTGTTTCTTGGAAACGTGTTTCTGAAATGCCAAGAGTGTTCTCAAATGTACACATTGTGACCTTTTCTGTAATACACTCATGCTTCTTTAAATTATAAAATGTTAGCCCGTATTAGTGTTCTGGAAGGTACGGTTTTAGATTCCAAACTGTTTGATTACACCACACTCTTGTACATGGAATTTCCTCAGGTCCAAATATCATCCCATCCCGTCTTATTCTTATTTGTCATTCAAAGCCCATGCAGTCTCCTATCAGGTCCCCAGAAAGCAGTCTGCTATACTGTCTCTCTCTTTTCTGTGTCTTTGTACTTTGTTCCATTTTCACAAGCTCTGGATATTTTTAATCATTTCTTTGGAGAAGGCAATGGCACCCCACTCCAGTACTTTTGCCTGGAGAATCCCATGGGCAGAGGAGCCTGGTAGCCTCCAGTCCATGGGGTCGCTGAGAGTTGGACACAACTGAGCAACTTCACTTTCACTTTTCACTTTCATGCATTGAAGAAGGAAATGTCAACCCACTCCATTGTTCTTGCCTGGAGAATCCCAGGGATGGGGGAGCCTGGTGGGCTGCCCTCTATGGGGTCGCACAGAGTTGGACACGACTGAAGCAACTTAGCAGTAGCAGTTGCATCTCTGCCTCCCGTATTGAATCATGAGTACTGGTGAACAAGTTCCATTACGCCTTTATTTTTTTATATTCTCTATGTCTAAAACATAAGTGGCACATTGCAAATGTTTTCTATTTGAATTTTATTATATTGTAGTGAAGTCATCGGTACACTCCTATAGCATAACACTAAGTACACTTTTCACTTAAATGTTTGACTTGAGATAACATGTTTCTTAATATTTCTCACATTTCCTGCTGTTACTTAAAATGTAGGTGATTCTATTCCACTCTTCCTTCTTTCATTTTATCCATTATATTAGGTGTAAAGTGGTCTCTCATTGATTTTGATTTCATTGCTGTGATCATTAATGATCTTTAGCATCATTTCACATGTAACCCTTTTATTTACAATCCATAGATTTTCTGTGTTATGTCTGTGCCTCTCTTCCTGCCCTGCAAATAGGTTCATCAGTACCATTTTTCTAGATTCCGTATATATATGTGTTAATATACAGTATTTGTTTTTCTCTCTCTCACTTAACTTCATTCTGTATGACAGGCTCCAGGTCCATTGACATCACTACAGCTGACTCAGTTTCATTACCTTTTATGGCTTAGTAATAATAGTCCAGTGTATATATATGTACCACATCTTCTCATCCATTCATTGGATGTCTAGGTTGTTTCCATGTCCTGGTCATTATAAGTAGTACAGCAATGAACACTGGGGTACATGTGTTTTTTTGAGTTACGGTTTTCTCAGGGTTGATGCCCAGCAGTGGGATTGCTGGGTCATATGGTAGCTCTATGTTTAGTTTATTAAGGAACCTCCATACTGTTCTCTACAGTGGATAGACCAGTTTACATCCCCACCAACAGTATAGGAGGGTTCCCTTCTCTGTATACCACCTCTTGCATGTATTGTTTGTAGATGTCTTGATGATAGCCATTCTGGCTGGTGTAAGGTGATACCTCATAGTTTTGATTTGCATTGAATGGACTTGTGGGCACAGGTGGGACGGAGAGGGAAGGATGAATTAACATATATACACAACCATGTGTAAAATAGTTTGTAAGAAGCTGCTGAATAGCACAGGGACCTCAGCTTAGTGCTTTGTGATGACCTAGAGGGACGGGGGAGCCTGGTGGGCTGGCGTCTACGGGGTCGCACATAGTTGGACACAACTGAAGCAGCAGCAGCAGCAGAGGAGTGGGATGGGGAAGTGGCAGAGAGGCTGGAGAGGGGAGAATATGTATACATGTGGCTGATTTGCATTGTTTTACAGCAGGAACTAATATAACATTGTAAAGCAACTTAAACATCTTTCCAATTATAAAAATCTGTTGTGGTAAAGTGTTTAAAAAAAATTTTTTTAGCATATTTCACTAGGTTTTGTATTTTTCTTACTGAATTTTAAGTTATTTTGGCTACTCTAGATCCTTTGTATTTCGATATAGATTTTAGAACTATCTTGTTAATTTTGTTCAAAGAAACCTGCTTTGAATGTAGTTTGGGTTGGATTGAATCTCCATGGCATTTGTGATGCATTGTTTTGCTAGGTTTGCCAAAACAAAGTACCATAGACTGGGTAGCTTAAACAACAGAAATTTATTGTCCCTCAGTCCTGACATCTGGAAGTCCCAAAGTGTAGCAGGCTTGCTTCCTTTTGTGTGTGAGGGAAGGATCTGCACCAGGCTTTCTCCCTGGTTTGTAGGTGGTCACATTCTCCCTTTGTCTCTCCACATCATCCTCCTTGTTTGGATCTTTCTGCCTGTATTTCCCCTGGGGACACCCAACGTGTTGGACTAGGACCTACCCAGCTCCAATGACCTCAGTTTAGCTTGACTGTTTCTGCAAGGACCCTATCTCCCAGTAAGGTCACATTCTGACTGCTTAGGGTAGGGACTTTAAATGAACCGGAAGACACAATTCAACCAATAACATGTAGCTACTGGCTAACATAATACATAATACAATTAGAAACTCTTACCAGCAAATTAAAATATTTGGCTCTCAAAGCGTTGGCCAGAATTTGTCACATGACCCTGGCTCCAAAGAGTGTGGGAAAGTGTAGTCCCACTCTGTGTCAGGAAGGCCAGAAAACAAACATACCTGGTGATTAGCACTAATGATCCCTTGCTCTATGATTTGATTCTTTAATATTTTCATGATAAGCAATGGAGGAATTAATGATCAAGGCAAGATACTGGTGATCACATTTTTCTTCTACACAGTAGTCATTTTTCATATACATTAAAGTGTTCTCTTTAAAATTTCCCATGGGTGTAGAAAGATGTAAGGATAATAACAATAATATTTTGATTCCTCCATTCTTGAAATTTATATAGTTGTAAAACTGTAAGAGTTTCTATATGTAGACAAGTGTCCTATTTAAATGTTATGCCTTCTGAATTCCCATCAATAAAAAGATTTGAGGAAATCATGGTAAAACTAAATCTTATTAAAGTTTAGAAGGATATTAAGAAAAAGGATGCCTTCTTGAAAAATGGGACATTCTACATTTATAATTTGCTATTTCATTTTAATTACAAAAAAGAAACTTCATTCTCCATGGCGTGGCACATTATATAATACACATGATAGAAAGTACTTTATAAAATCTAACACATGCTGTATGGTAAATGCTCTGTAGAAACTTATGTCTCTTAATAATATTGAATTTTATTATCTTGTATAGTTAACACCAAATTTCCAGACAAACACTTATTATTTATTTGGCTTTTCTTGTTTTGGCCACTGCCATAATGTCAGTGTATAATTCAGTGACCCACCGTAATCCTCCATTATTTTCCTTTCCTTTAATATTGTAAGCCACAAATATGTCCCTGTTTATGTATTGATATCATCTATCACAAAGTTATTTTCTGCAGGTGTATGTGTTCCTTTGTTTGATGACCTTAGCTTATTGTTACAAAAAACTTATTAAATATGATTTCTTGTCTACATAAACAACCTTCACTTTCTCAGTTTTTAATAGTTAGAGCCACAATGCTAGTACTTTGTCACATATTACAGTGCTTCTTAGAGGATATTTGTAAGCAAAGATTAAGGAATGTTCTAGGAAATGAATAAATATTAGAAATGGAATAAAGGAACTAGGAAATAATTCTCCAAGTATAAAGTACTTAAAAGAAATTTTAATTAATTATAAACTTACTCTTTATTTCAGGTTTCTGTTTATAGAAAATCAGTTATTGAAAGCCCATTTAATTTTATAAAATATGTATTTTATATTACATTAAAACGGAATCCATTCAATGATAGAATGAGGAGGGACAATATTTAGTGCAAAATGTAGGAAGAGGAAATAGTTGTCTTGCTTTCTAACAAATTCAAAAACAGTTAAAATATATAGAGATACATATTAAAAATACAAAACTATTTTAAATATATAGAAATACATAGATGACATTGCTTTAATCTGAGACACGTTTAAGTTTACACTGAGACATATCTGAGACACATTTAAGTTATACTTAATTATTACAGGTCAAAATGATAAAACTGTAGAGAGAATGATCTTATTCAGCTATATACATGTGCATCTCAGAGTCTGTGGTATCATGTGGCTATTTCTCTGGTTCATTTTATTCTTAACTCATCTGCTGAACAACACTCTATGTTGTTTATCCAACTGTAGCTTAATTACCCATAGAGACGTACCCTCGAGAAGAGGTGGGCGGGAAACACTCAGTGCCCTCACTGGCATTGCTGCCGAACTTCATGGGAATGAAATTCAGTGACAGCTGTGGAGGGACTTGGAGATTGCAGAGAAATAATGAAGTGAGCCCTCTGCACAAGTGAATAGGAGAAAGCTGCATTTTGTGTTTCCTTCTAACAGGGTAATTCGGCTATCAGTCTACAGTCCTCTGGATAAATAGCCTTCTCCCTAGAATATGGCTGTTTCCCACGTTTTGCCTCATGCTAGACCATGCTGCTGCTGCTAAGTCGCTTCAGTCGTGTCCGACTCTGTGTGACCCCATAGACGGCAGCCCACCAGGCTCCCCCGTCCCTGGGATTCTCCAGGCAAGAACACTGGAGTGGGTTGCCATTTCCTTCTCCAATGCATGAAAGTGAAAAGTGAAAGTGAAGTCGCTCAGTCGTGTCTGACTCTTAGCGACCCCATGGACTGCAGCCTACCAGGCTCCTCCATCCATGGGATTTTCCAGGCAAGAGTACTGGAGTGGGGTGCCATTGCCTTCTCCGTGCTAGACCACGGTAGAGTTTCAAAAACTGCCTGTAGATGAATGTAGATTCATGAAAAGTAGAGGAGGTATTTATATCTATTTGTGAGCCCCTTTGTAAAAGTTACTTTAAGTGGTGCTTCAAAGAGGTTTTCCTTTGGTTCATAATTTGGTTTATTTGACTTTCTGAATTTTGATTGCTTCGTCTATTTATCTTTTACAATAACTAAGACTAAATGAAAAAAAGCAAATTAAAACAAAAATACACTATACAATCAATGATATTTGAAAATACACTGAAAGTGTCTAAAGTAATAATTAGGATAATAAGGAGAAATCATTTTGTAGATTTGCAATGTATTTTATTGGTAAGTAGTTGTCATAACAGACTTACCTGATGTCTCATTAGAAAAGAATCTGCCTGTCAATTCAAGAGACATGGGTTTGATCCCTGGGTTGGGAAGATCCCCTGGAGAGGGAAATGGCAGTGTGCTCCAATATTCTTGCCTGGGAAATCCCATGGACAGAGGAGCCTGGCAGGCTGCACTCCATAGGGTCACAAAAGAGCTGGACATGACTTAGCCACTAAACAATAACAACTATTGTTGTAACATTGACATAAATAATCTTGATGAGTGTAGAATTTTAGAAAATTTTTAAAAAGACAGAACAACAACAATAAACAAACAAAACAACCATGATCAGAAAACTACCTAAGAAAAATCATAAGCAAAATCTGGTGTATGAGGTTGCAGAGACCAAAGGGTTACGTTTCTAGCAGAGTTGGGTACCATAACTAAAACTTGCTTTTATTTCCTTATCAGATTATTTAAAAATAAGTTAAATTGTAAACCCTGCTGAAAATGCACAGTGAGCTTTAATCTGTTATTCAAATTGACTGGCGAACTATGTATGTATTAGCATGCTTAATGAAGCATAAAACACATTCTTCGTTGTTTTATTCAAAGATGCTGCTACTAAAAATCTTATTATCTGTACCTGCAGCTATAACTAAAGGAATGGATATAAAACTGACACTGCTTCCTAAATCATATGAACTAAAAATAATTCTGCAATTAAAGAAAACCAAACCTGTTTTCCAGCACATTTTTGTTTTGTTCAAGAATCACATCATCTCAAATTCTGATGTCCTTAAATTCACCAGTTACTCAGAACTTATTGATGTGCTTTATGGAATTTTGTAGACTAGTGCTGTCCCTCAATATTTCCTCATGAGTGAACAGCTAATTGATGGCTTCATTTACTCCTAAATGTCACTCTTCATCAGTATTTCTGGGATCTGCTCTTATTAGTATTCCCTGATCTACCATTCCTATGTATTCACCACTTTCCAATTCATTTCCTGTGCTACAGATTGATTAGCATTGCCCATGAAGCTTTCTTCTTTGCTTCTGGGTCTTTGTTCATATTTTATTAATAGATACTATCCTAAGATAGCTATATTTGGGCTTAACATAGTGACCTACATGCATAGAGTGATCAGTGGTCTTTGTTTGCATGTTCAGGTCAGTTCAGTTGCTCAGTCGTGTCTGACTCTTTGCGACCCCATGGACTGCAGCACACCAGGCCTCCCTGTCCATCACCAACTCCCGGAGTTTACTCAAACTTTTGTCCATTAATTTGGTGATGCCATCCAACCATCTCATCCTCTGTCGTCCCCTCTCCTCCTGCCCTCAATCTTTCCCAGCATCAGGGTCTTTTCAAATGTGCCAGCTCTTCACATCAAGTGGCCAAAGTATTGGAATTTCAGCTTCAACATCAGTCCTTCCAATGAATATTCAGGACTGATTTCATTTAGAATGGACTGGTTGGATCTCCTTGCAGTCCAATGGACTCTCAAGAGTCTTCTCCAACACCACAGTTCAAAGCATCAGTTATTCAACGCTCAGGTTTGTTTATAGTCTAACTCTCATATCCATACATGACTACTGGAAAAACCATAGCCTTAACTAACAGACCTTTGTTGGCAAAGTAATGTCCCTGCTTTTTAATATGCTGTCTGGACTAAATATTACTGCATTCAAATATTATTAGAGATAAGTACAGAGAGTTATCATTTAATATGAAGAACCGTTTATTCATTAATAGGTGGGTAGTATATGTTTAAAATCTCATTATCTCTATGATATTCATTGCAATGGAGCCAAGCTGAAATAGGTCTTAAATATGGCAAGGCACATTCTGTTTTAGCAGACTGTTGTTGCATAAAACATTATCTTCAGATTTAGGTAAAGCCATCTTAGCAGTTTACAGGTCAGGGAATCAGAAGGGACTTTTCTGGGTAGTCCCCTTTTGCAGTCACATGTCAGTAGTGTGTTATAAAGAAGTTGAGATTAGGTGAGTGACTGGTTGCAGTCCATGTGGAGTGAGGCCACATGGGGGGGCCTCTTTGCTAGGAGTCACCAGCTGCAGCGCTTCGTCTCTGATTAGTGCATAGTCATTCTGCACCTTGTAAGGATTAAAAGCAAAGGCTTCTTCTCTTTTGCAATACTTTGTTATTTCCTGAATCCAAAGATGTTTTCCACTGTCAATGGAAAGATGCTTTAATCTCATTCATATAGCTGAAATTCCTTTCTTTTTCAAGGGAGAGGAGATGAGACGGTGTTAGAATGTTTTTCTTAAATGGACTCGCATTTGCTAACTTCAAGATCAGCATCTTGAGATCTCCTTTGGATTCTTGTTAAAAAAAACTCAGAGATAATCTTAATCTAATTTAGATCTGAGTTTTTTCCCACCAGATGGCTTCCCCCAAACCAATCACAAACATAAGAGCTGGTAATGGCATAATGTGTGATAAATCATCTGACAAATTTCCCTTTGTCTAAAAGACTATTCAATCAATTTAGATAAGAACAAATTTAATTATTTCCCAGAAGACTTTAGGGCAAAATTAGAATTTCAGAATTTCATTTTAAGCAATTCCAAATCCTTATGTTTATATCAGCCAATATTTTAATTTCATCTTAAGAGATTTGTTATTGCAACAATGAGTTTGCTACTATCAAAGGATAATTCTTGGTCAAATATGCAAACATTTTATGAATGTCAACATAATGCAAATGAAGCATGAAAAAGAGTTTTGCAAATTATACAAGTAATTCAATGCAATACCATGGATTTGATTAGTTAATGTAATAGTTCTGAAAAAAGAATAACTGAATCCGCCTTTGATAAAATCATTTGGTCAGTTGGATGATTCTTATACCGAACGAAGTATGTTTTTGTCTCCCACTGACTTCCCTAATGGCTCAGATGGTAAAGAATCCACCTGCAATGTGGAAAACCTGGGTTCGAACCCTGAGTTAGGAAGATCCACTGGAGGAGAGCATGGCAACCCACTCCAGTATTCTTGCATGGAGAATCCTGATGGACAGAGGCTCCTGGCGGGCTGAAGTCCATGGTGTCACAAAGAGTTGCACATGACTCAACAACTAACACAGCACACACATGTCATTCTGTGTGATTATGATTAAAAATGAATTGTATTTTGACCAATTTTCAGTAGCTTCATTATATATCTTTGATTAAATTACATAGTGCTATGTAAGAGCTTAATAATAAGATTAATTATACAAGTAAATTATAAACTATATCTATTGTTTCAGTTCAGTTCAGTTCAGTTGCTCAGTCATGTCCGATTCTTTGCGACCCCATGAATCACAGCACACCAGGCCTCCCTGTCCATCACCAACTCCCGGAGTTCACACAGACTCACATTCATCGAGTCAGTGATGCCATCCAGCCATCTCATCCTCTGTTGTCCCCTTCTCCTCCTGCCCCCAATCCCTCCCAGCATCAGAGTCTTTTCCAATGAGTCAACTCTTTGCATGAGGTGGCCAAAGTACTGGAGTTTCAGCTTTAGCATCATTCCTTCCAAAGAAATCCCAAGGCTGATCTCCTTCAGAATGGACTGGGTGGATCTCCTTGAAGTCCAAGGGACTCTCAAGAGTCTTCTCCAATATGCAGAGAACATCATGAGAAATGCTGGGCTGGAAGAAGCACAAGTTGGAATCAAGATTGCCGAGAGAAATATCAATAACCTCAGATATGCGGATGATACTACACTTATGGCAGAAAGCAAAGAAGAACTAAAGAGCCTCTTGATGAAAGTAAAAGAGGAGAGTGAAAAAGTTGGCTTAAAACTCAACATTCAGAAAACTAAGACCATGGCACCTGGTCCCATCACTTCATGGCAAAACAGTGGAGAAACAGTGACAGACCTTATTTTGGGGGGCTCCAAAATCACTGTAGGTGGTGACTACAGCCATGAAATTAAAAGATGCTTGCTCCTTGGAAGAAAAGTTATGAGCAACCTAGATAGCATATTAAAAAGCAGAGACATCAGTTTGCCAACAAACGTCTGACTAGTCAAAGCTATGGTTTTTCCAGTAGTCATGTATGAATATGAGAGTTGGACTATAAAGAAAGCTGAGTGCCGAAGAAATGATGCTTTTGAACTGTGGTGTTGAGAAGACTCTTGAGAGTCCCTTGGACTGCAAGGAGATCCAACTAGTTCATCCTAAAGGAAATCAACCCTGAATATTCACTGGAAGGACTGATGCTGAAGCTGAAACTCCAATACTTTGGCCAGCTGATGTGAACAACTGACTCATTGGAAAAGACCCTGATGCTGGTAAAGAGTGAAGGCAGGAGGAGAAGGGGATTACAGAGGATGAGATGGTTCGATTGCATCACCAACTCAATGGACATGAGTTTGAGTAAACTCCAAGAGTTGGTGATGGACAGGGAGGCCTGCCATACTGCAGTCCATGGGATTGCAAAGAGTTGGACCTGACTGAGCAACTGAACTGAACTGAACTAGTGAAATAAAATTTCAATGATAAGTATTATAAACTTAATAATTTAAGAATAAAGCACTTTTAAAATAATTATATTGTCAATATTATTCTTAAAATAGTTTCAGAGAAAGAAGATTTCTTACCAAAAAATGGTGGAGGGAGATTCCTGCCTAAATCCCTCCAGTAAATTAAAAGGAATGCTGCACTTGGGGGATTGCTAAACAATAAACACCACACCCAGAGTTTCTCATGATGTATTCTGCATATATGTTAAATAAAGCAGGGTAACAGTATATAGCCTTGACATACTCCTTTCCTGATTTGGAGCCAGTCTGTTGTTCCATGTCCAGTTCTAGCTGTTGCTTCTTGACCTGCATACAGATTTCTCAGGAGGCAGGTCAGGTGGTCTGGTATTCCCATCTCTTGAAGAATTTTCCACAGTTTGTTGTGATCCACACAGTCAAAGGCTTTGGCATAGTCAATAAAGCAGAAGTATTTCATTAGTAGTGGAGAGTTAAAATTAAAAGACATACATATATGTAAATACATGCATAACTAAACATACTGTTTACACAGGTACATGTGTATATACTATAACTATATCGGTTACTTATTGTAGCCCAATGAAGTGTCCTAGAACTTTTGGCTTAAAATAAGCAATATATTTTGGCTCACAATTCTGTGAGTTCACACTTGGTCCTGGTCTCACCTCAATGGTTTGTGTGTTTTTCAGCTGGGCTCATGCACGTGTCTACAGGTTACTTTCCAGCTTGGCTGGTGGTCTCTTAAAACCAGTCAAACTAACTTTGGCTTGTTGACAGTTGACTTGGCTTGTTAACTTTGCCTTGGCAGTTCAGGCTTCCAAGAGAGCAAGAGTGAAAATTCAAGGCTTCTGAAGGCCTCGTCTCAGAACTGGCAGAACGTAACTTGTGCAGTAATAGGTCAAAGTGAAAGTGAAGTGAAGTCACTCAGTCATGTCCGACTCTTTGCGACCCGTGGACTGTAGCCCACCAAGCTCCTCCATCCATGGGATTCTCCAGGCAAGAATACTGGAGTGAGTTGCCATTTCCTTCTCCAATAATAGGTCAAAACATGTCATAAAACCAGCCCAGACTCAAGCAGTGGAGAAACTGACTCTATGAACTGATGTAGAATTGCAAAATTTTGTAGCCAGTCTTGCAGTTTTTTCACATCTAGAATTACCATTTTTCTGTGTAATAGACACAGTTCTTTTCATCTAACAGATATTCACTATATGAGTATTGAATTGATACATTTATTCTGAATTTACATATGCTTATGAATAAAATTTAGGTCTGAAAGAAACAGTCTTTGTCCATTAAATGTAATGAACTTATAGTATCATGGAACCTTGAACTGGAAGTGACTTTTGAAATGGATACTTTAATTACGTTTTTTGGTAAACTGATATTGGCCTGTTGAAACTGAGTGTATTAAATACAGTGACTTTTAGGTGACCCAGGGCTAGAATGTTGGGTCTCTCAGTCCTTGTGCAGCATTGTTTATATTATAATGAAGTCACTATGAACTTGGATATTTAGCAACTTCAAATTCTGCAAAACAACTCATTAGTGGAATGAATTAGCCATAAGTTAGTAGTAGTTTTTTCCTGCATTATATAAAAATATATTAAGTATAATATTCTCTCCATTTTATCCATTCCTCTGTCACCTAATTTACATGAAGACTAAAGCATTATTAATTTTAAATGGGATATTAGAGATCTTTTGATGAATTTGTGATAAAAATGTAGAGCGTGATTTAATAGGGAAATAACTGTCTCTTTATAAAAACTGAAAATGAAATCAAAATTGCTATACAAGCAACATCAAAATACCTCAAGATGATGGATAAAGACGACATTTACAAGGTTTGGTAATGCCGAATAGTAAAGTTTACAGGAAATTAATCTAATATTGGAGACATCTCATTTTTCACCAGAGCAGAATCATAATTCAGCTGTCTCTCCCTGAATTTTGACAAGGTCAGAATTTACCACTATGCAACGCAAATGCTGTAGCTGAAGCAGTTTCATCACATCCTAAATCAGTTTCTGTATAATTTCATCTACAAAATCAAATTCTGGGGAAAGTATCTGCCCTTAATATATTAAAAAGTAAAACAAGAAAAACCTTGGAAACTTTATGTTCAACTATCACAGAAAAATAAAACTGTAGTTTGATCCATAATTAATCAAAATTATCAGCAGCTGGGTTTCATCCATATTGCTGGGAATTATAACGCAAAACAAAGCCAGCTGTTTCTTTCAGCGTATCAACTCCATTAGTGTCTCAAGAGCAATTCTGATTAAGCCTAACATGATGTGATCACTTTCATCAATTTGCAGCTGCTTGTACAGTGTTTAGATTTCAAAATCAGCATATGCTGTATATTCCTAAACCTAAGTAAACTAAATTCACATCTGTGTCATTTAAATGGCTCCAAAATTAATTGACATGCTTTCACTAAGATGGGTGGGTATTTTTCTTTTGCTTCCAGGTAATATATGCACATTAGTGAGGTGGATATATTTTGAATAGGACTTAAGTTCACGCTGTAGAGGTTTGTAAAATAATGTAGAACACCTTTGTCCAAGACACATATTGTTATACACTGATCATGAAAAGATTATAAATATAATAAAAACACAATACTAGGGTTCATGGTCTGTTTTTGGAAATGACATTAAATGATGGTGACAAATTCAGAATGTGCTGTGTTTACTATAACTTCCCTTTTCTTAAAGCAGTCTTATGATTGATTAATTCATTAGTTCAAATGAAAACCATTGAGCCATTTACTTCAAGTATATTCTCTTTGTTATAGTCAAGAAAAATTTTGATGTTAATAGCCAGTACATAGAGCATTCTTCCTACCATCATTCCAGATGCACTTTAAACAGCTCACCATTCAACAAGCTACTTTTGCTTCTTTCATTTTCCCATTGCAAATCATATCTTTTCCCTAAGAAGTTTATTTTGGTGAATTAAAGGAAAGAAAGTTTCGGTTGGCCTCTTGCACTTTAAGCATAACTCTACACCATTATTTAAGGCAAATTCCATTTCTTCCCATCTGAGAAACTCTTTCTCTTATATATCCAGTTGTTCTCTCTCCACTGGCAACTTAGTCTATGAAGAAGCTCAATTCTATAAAGCCTGCTTTTAAATCCAAGATTGAAAATAACATCTCCTTTCTTTGACAGATGGTTTTCAAATGTAGGCAAACATAAAATACACTTTATCAGAGCCTGTCCCAGAAATTAATTTCTAATCTGATCTACAGAAGGAAAATGTGTTTAAGCAAGAACCTCAGATGACAGAAGATTCACACATGGAAAACTTTGTTCTGTATTCCTATATTTGTACTCCTTTGGAATATCTTTTATATTCTACTCTGCTACTCATTCATACACATATTTTTTTCTAGAAAATTACTGGGAAATGTAAAATGGTACAGCTGATAATGGAAAACAGTACAGTTGTTCCTCATAAAGTTAAAATGGAAATACCATATGGTCCCAGAAATTCCAATTCTGGATCTATGTCCAAAAGCATTGAAAGCAGAGACTTGAACAGATAATTGTACTTCAATGTTCATAGTAGCATTATTCACAAAAGCAAAAGATAGAAGCAACTCGAGTATCCATCCACAGGTGAATGGATCAACAAAATGTGGTAGATACATACAATGAAGTAGTACTCACCACTAAAAAGGATGGAAATTATGACATTTAAAAGAAGGGATATAGGCTTTCCCAGTGGCTCAGTAGTAAAAATTCTGCCTACCAGTGCAGGAGATGTAGGAGATGCCAGTTTGATCCCTGGGTTGGGAAGATCCCCGGGAGGAGGGAATGGCAACCTGCTCCAGTATTCTTGCCTGGAAGATTCCATGAACAGAGGAGATTGATGGGCTGCAGTCCATGGCATCACAAAGAGTTGGACACAACTTAGTGACTTAACAGTAACAAGAAACCTTGTAGACATTGTACCAAGTAACATAAGCCAGTCACAAAAGGGCAAATATTGGGGTCATTCCACTTACATGAGGCCTAAAATAGTGAAACCATAAAGACAGAAAGGAAGTAGAATGATAGTTTTCTCTTGCTGGGGAGAGAAAGGAGTAGAGAGTAAGTAATTATCTCTGGATACAGAGTTTCAATTTGGGAAAAAGAAGAGAGTTCTGCAGATGGATGGTGGTGCTGACTGTGCAACAATGTGAAGGTACACTTAAAATGGTTAAAGCAGTAAAGTTGTTTCTTTTTTTAAATATAAATTTATTTATTTTAATGGGAGGCTAATTACTCTACAATATTGTATTGGTTTTGGCATACATTGACAGGAATCCGCTACTGGTGTACACGTGTTCCCCATCCTTAACCCTCCCCCGCTCCCTGCTCCTTCCCCAACCCATCCCCCTGGGTCATCCCAGTGCATCAGCCCCGAGCATCCTGTATCCTGCATCGAACCTAGACTGGTGATTTGTTTCACTTATGATAATATACGTGTTTCAATGCCATTCTCCCAAATCATCCCACCCTCTCCCTCTCCCACAGAGTCCTAAAGACTGTTCTATACATCTGTGTCTCTTTTGCTGTCTCGCATACAGGGTTATCGTTACCATCTTTCTAAATTCCATATATATGTGTTAGTATACTGTATTGGTGTTTTTCTTTCTGGCTTACTTTGATGTTTATCATTTATATATGTATGCCTTATATACATATATGTGTGTGTGTATATATATATATATATATATATATATATATATATCCACAACTTACAGAAATAAAATATGTTGGGTAAGTTTACTTGTTTATCAAAATGACATACCTAGGGTTAAAATAAGCTTTGGTTAGATGCTCATGGTAAAATTTGTTAAATATGCATGATAGTATTTCAATGGAAATGATTAAAGAATAGATATAAAGGCTTCAACTTCCAAACAGTACAGAAAAGGAAAAAAAGCTTAAATTGATTCAGGAAAAGGAACAAAGGGAGAAAAACAAGTATAGAAAATGCTAGACAAAGGAAATACAAAAATACGCTAGTAAAGTAAGTCCCAATATATCAATTGTTACATAAATATCAATTATTTAAACTTGGTAGTTAAAAGAATAGAGACTCATATTGGAGTAAAAAAAAAAAACCACAAACTCTGTTACATGTGTTTTAAAAACATTTAAACCATAAATATATCAAAGATTTGAATAGAAGAAGACATATCAGGAAAATACCAACTGAAACAAACCTGGGAAAGGTAATTTGATATCAGGCAAAAGAGACTTGAGGAAAAAATATTGTTGTGGATAAAGACAAACCTGGAAAGTAATATTCTAAATAGTCTCACTCATATATATAGGTTAAATCTGGAAGAATTCACTAGCTGATTATTAAATATTTAAGGTAGATCAAAGGCCAAGAACAGCCATGATGCTCCTGAAACAATAAAATAGAGGGACTTTCCCTTTGAAAATCAATGTTTAGTATACCTGTTTTCATTAAAATACTATGATACTGGGCAAGGTAGTGTATCAGAGGGCTCACTTACATGTGCATTTGAGATCTATAATATAAACTGATAGCACTGCTAATTAGTAAGGGAGGAGAGGGTCTACCAATAACTGGTACTAAGACAGTTGGTTATCTATATTTTTATAAAAAGAAAATAAATCTCTTATGCAATAATTTATTGCCAGGTACAGTTCCAAAGTAATAGTAGGTGGAATTAAAGATGAAGAGCATAGCAATACTGGCAGCCCTTGCTTGCATGATAGTGCAGGCTTATAAGAACAATTAAGCAGGGCTTCCCTGATGGCTCAGTGGTAAAGAATCCACCTACCAGTGCAGGAGACATGGATTCGATCCCTGATCTGGAAAGATCCCACATGCCGCGTGGCAGCCAAGCCTGTGTGTCACAACCACTGAGCCTATGCTCCAGAGCCTAGGAGCCACGGGCTCTGAAGTCCACTTATCTAGAGCCTGCGGCTCTGCAATAAGAAAAGCCACTGCAATGAGAAGCTCATGCTCTGCAACTGGAGAGTAGCCCCCAGTCACCACCATGAGAGAACAGCCACAAAGACCCGGCACAGCCCAAAATAAATAAATAAATATAAATGTTTTCAAAAAGGACAGTTAAGCAAGTTGAACATATGCAGAATGATCTTCATAATCAGTTTAAGAAACTGTTCCATGACCTCTAAGCTTTGTTCCAAACATTAAAACTCTTTTGCGGTTGCTTATAAATGTATAGGAAAAGAAAAATACAATAAAACTAAGACATTTAGTACAATGTCAGTGTAAAACATTACAAACATTGAGAATTAGTGGGTTTTTTTTCTTGTAAAAAATAAAAATAATGACTAGTGACTTGCACAATGTCCCTTTCTTCATTGAACATATCCAGTGCTATGGAGTATGCATCTTTCCTGTGCCTTTGGATTAGCTTTCTACAGTCTATCCTGTGTGCTTTGAAGGTTGTGCAGTATCTCCAAGGGTTCTTTAGATGTGCGTTTTTTGCTGGTGGTGTTTCCTCTGGGACCTCATCTTTGTCATCCCCACCACATTCCTCATTTATGTTGATAAGTTCAGTGTCATTAAGTTCCCCTGGCTGCATTATCTAGAGTCTCTGAGATGCTGCGTGTCCTCATTCCCGTGTCAGCTATTTCATCTATTTGTTCAATTTGTATTTCTGTTCAATTTGTATTTCACTCCTGTTGTCAGTACTTTTCTTTCCTTTGTTGCATCCTCATCAGTTTTGGTCAGTTTCCTCCTCTGATGATCTGTTCTGTTTAAATGCCATATGGGTTTATCGCTGGGTGATAATGCAGCATGTGTACATGCTTTTATGTCTATGCCTGAACTGAGTAAGGGACACAGAGTGACTAATAATCAACAGGCTCAGAAAAATGTGACATGGTTTGTTACAGACCATGGTAGGCACCTTTTACTTATTTAGCAACTTGTGGACTGTAGAACCACAGTGAAATTTGTACTTTATGCAATTATTCAAGCTTATTATACCATAGTAAATGACATTTGAACCATGCTGTTGGGGGATCAGTTAACTAAACCATCATAACGGAAATTTGTGCATATCAGAACCATGCAAATCAAGGGATGTCTGTACTTTAACATGTTTAAAAAGAAATTATAAAGAATATTTTTATCCTCTTGAGATAGAAAATTATTTCGTAGGGAAGACTCCAATATACATAAAAGAGAATATCAGTGAATTTTTCTGTATTAAAATTGAAAGCTATTATTCCTCAATAGACCCCATAAAATGGGGAGATAATAAAAATAGGCACTTTCATAAAAGAAAAAGCTAGTTTTATAAAATAGAAATCATTAAGCAAAACTCAAGAAAACTAATAAAAATGTTAAAAAAATGAACAGGCAATAGGCAATAAACAAAAATATGTTTGTACAGAGTTAAATATATGTTAAGATCATAATTGACCTAATAATATGCTAAAAATTGCAAAGCCTAATAGTAGCAGGCTTTTTTAAAAAAATATGTTAAACTCTTGAATATTATCTCATAAAAGTTGAATTTATGTATACCCAGTTTTTGTGTGACTGGAAATGTCTTTATTTCATTGTCCTTTTGAAAGAATATTTTAGAGGATAAAAAATTCTAGATTGATAGGTTTTTTTCTTTTCAGTGCCATCTTCTAAAGATGTTGTTCCATTGTCTTCTACCATTCATTGTTTCTGATGAGAAAACAGCAAACACCTTTACACTTCTTCCCCCTGTACAAAACTTGACTTTTTTTCCCCCTCTTGTTGTTTCTAAGATTTTTCTCTTTACCACTGACTTTAAGCATTTTATTATACTGAGCTTTGGTGTGGTTTCCTTCATGTTTCTTTTTTTGGGGTTCACTGAGCCTCTTGCAACTGAGGGATTATACTTTATAAAAAGGATTTATACTTTATACGTGAAAATTTTTACCCATCATTCTTCAAATACTTTTTCCATCCCTTATTTCTCTCCTTTGGGCATTCCAGTTGCACATATAATTAAGCACTTTAAATTGTCCACAGCTCACTAATGGTCTTGTTTTTTTTTAATATACTTTTTTCACTTCTTTCCCCACTATGTTTCCTTTTGGATAGTTTCTATTTTTCTTTGTCCAAATTCCCTAATCTTTCCTTCTATATTTTCCAGCCTGCTATTAAACATCAGTATCTTTTCCCATGCATTATAGTTTCCACCTCTAGAATTTATGTTTGGCTTCTTTTGTCTTTCATGTCATGTTTCATGTAGCATAAGATGCTTAAGTTTTCTTCTACCTTCTTGGAGTGATAGATTACACTAATAATAGCTGTTTTGATGCTGTTAATTATAATTCTATCACATGTGTGATATCCAAGTCATATTCTAATTATTTTTTCCTCTCCTTTATGGGTTGTATTTTTCTGCTTCTTTTCATACCTGATAATCTTTTTTTTTTTAGATACCAGATGGTGCTGGATATTTTTGCTTGCTAAAAATATTTTGGAGCTTTGCTATGAGATGCATTCAAGTTACCTGAATTCAATTTGATTCTTTCAAGTCCTCTTTTAAGCTTGGTTAGGATGTACCAGAACAGTATCTATTCGAGGACAAAATTTTACCCCTTGTTAAGGCAAGAGCTTTCTTAATACTGTGGTATTAGTATTAAATACTATTATAGTATTAGTACTGCTGATCCCTGAATTATAAAGTTTTACATTCTGCCTTGGGAATGGATATTATCCTGACCCTGTGTGACCTGTAAGCACTGTTCCCTGTAATCCTTTCGGTAGTTTTCCCCACAGCCTCAAATAGCTCCCTCATGTATGTGTTGAATCGTCAGGACTCAGTTGTATATTGGAGAGGGACGGTGCTCATCTCATTGGTTGTCTTACTGTGCAAGTTTCTCCTCTTCAGTGTCCTGTCCTGAACAACACTGGCTTCACTGCTCTGGTGTCTGACTCTACCCCTCCTGGTGCTATGGCCTGCACACTCTCTCCAGCAAGCGAAACAGGCATTTGTAGGTGACACGTCATTTGATATCTGTCCCTTGTGAATCCCTGAGGTTTTCTTCCCTAATGACCAATGTTCTCTGTACCAATGTTTCTTATATTTTAGCTTTTCTTATTATTTCACAGGAGAGTTAAATCCAGTTCTTGTTATGAATCAGTATGTAGATTGTTTATTACAGAAGTGTACTGTGTTCTAACTACTGTAAAAAAATTATTACAAAAACAGTGAGCTGAATAACTTGAAATATGCTACATGGTCATAGCAGTCAGGCAGCTTTTGTAGCAAGAACACAGATAATTCAGGTTGGATAGCTATATACCTCTCTTGTATCAGAGAAGATATTTTCTACAGCTGTCACCTTTGATAACTTGGAAAGCAGACTACATGCCTACTAAGTTTGCCATTCTAGAAGAAGCATTTGTATAGAGCCAGAATGTCAATATGTATCAGTGGTTCCTTGAGGATTACAGCAGGGTACTATAAAAATAAACATAGGTTTAGGCAAAATTTGTATGCTTTAGAAGCAAGCAGTGGAGGTAATTAATAATTCATGCCCTTTAAGGTTGGAAAGCTAACTGCAATTTCATTCCTCCCAAGACTGGTATTTCAGATAGCCTCAAGATGTATACCATTGTGTATGTATATGTATGCATGCATGTGTGTATAAGAGAGAGAGAGAGAGGGACAGGAAGTAGAGCATAAAAATAAATAAATGGAGCAAGAATAAGTACCATATCCAGAAAAGATTTTAATGTGAATATTAGCACATAGATCTTGCTTGAATCACATGTTCCTAGAAACTTTTTATATTTTTTAGAGAATTATATTACTGATGAAATCCAAAGTTTGGCCTGAGAAGTATGTGCCTAATTGACATTTGATATAACTCTTTGGATCCCAGACTTACACCTTTTAAAAGTAGACTGTGGTAGAATTTCATTGCCCAAGAAAGGCATAGTCTCCTATTTACACTAAACTGTTGTGTTAAAGGATCATGGCCAAGTAAAGAATGTCTGAGCAGGTGAATTCAGAGCCAGGAAGAGCAATGGATGATGTATTTCCTTTGCTTGAGGTATTTTCTCCATTTATAGTGAAGATTGCCATGGTTAAGAGTAAGCTGGTCATAACTTTTGGGCTAGCACTTTGACTCGAAGAGGTTATCTGAGAATATTTTTCATGTGTGTACAAGACGTATGTACAAAGGAAGCTCTTTCTAGCATTATTTATTAAAGAATCACTCACGCAGTGCAGCCATAAGAACCATTTTATAGATATATGATTTCAAGTATGGGAAGATCTCTAAAACTTATTAAGATTTTTTTTAAAAAAGGTTATATAACAGTATCCATGGTATGCTCTCATTTCTGCAAAGGAAAAAAAAAAGGGGGAGTGAACTGTGTATATAGAAGTGCAAATATGTATGTAACTGTGCAAAGAAGAACTAACATATGCCCTTCAATTGCTTATGAGATGAGTTCCCTCTTGAGATAGAATGGGTGGCTGGAGTATATCTCTAGATTATTGCTTTTGAGATTTGTCAGAATGAGCACTCTGACACATAAATCCTGTACAAGTTACATTATATTCCAATAAACAATGAAGGAACATACTGGGACACTTCAGGCAAAGTCAAGTTAAAAGAACTAATTACTCAATTTTCTCAAGTTGTTCAAGGGAGCTACCCTCAGCTTGATGGTAATGGGGTACTATAGCCATCCTCTCTAAGATAATTATAAATTATATGAACTTCTAAGTGACTGCATCAAAAATCTTTTTGTACTCCCAGCCACATTGCTTTGAATTTCTGTATAACTATTTAAAATTATTGTTGCTGCTATACTATTCAAGTAGCCATCTGATTATAAGCTTTGTTATGGATAAAAGCTGTTTGCTAAAGTACAAATCTTATTTTATGGTCCACAAGGGCAGTTTTCATTCATTTGGAAAAATGACCAGACTGTTAGCTTATACAATCAGTTATCTTTGGTGTCAGGAAAAGACTTTGCAAGGTAGAACTAGGCCAGACTACCCTAGTTCTGGGAAATTGTAGGAAGAGGAGTTACACTTACATTGCATATTCATGTTTTACTCACACAAGCCTAAAAGAATTCTTACAGAGCCATCAACCACTAGATGTGTTAAAGAAGCTGATCTATGATTCCAACATTGTTCTCATTAATGGAAATGATGCTCCCCTTTGTCAACTTTTTGCATTTCCCAAAATAAGTTTGAAAAAAATGCAAGTATAAGGCCTCTCTTGAAATTTTGTTTGGAATATTAGCATAGTAAAGTAATGCTCAAAACTCTCCAAGCCAGGCTTCAGCAATACGTGAACCATGAACTCCCTGATGTTCAAGCTGGTTTTAGAAAAGGCAGAGGAACCAGAGATCAAATTGCCAACATTCACTGGATCATGGAAAAGGCAAGAGAGTTCCAGAAAAACATCTATTTCTGCTTTATTGACTATGCCAAAGCCTTTGACTGTGTGGATCACAATAAACTGTGGAAAATTCTGAAAGAGATGAGAATACCAGACCACCTAATCTGCCTCTTGAGAAATCTGTATGCAGGTCAGGAAGCAACATGGACATGGAACAACAGACTGGTTCCAAACAGGAAAAGGAGTACATCAAGGCTGTATATTGTCACCCTGCTTATTTAACTTCTATGCAGAGTACATCATGAGAAACGCTGGACTGGAAGAAGCACAAGCTGGAATCAAGATTGCCAGGAGAAATATCAATAACATCAGATATGCAGAGGACACCACCCTTATGGCAGAAAGTGAAGAGGAACTAAAAAGCCTCTTGATGAAAGTGAAAGAGGAGAGCGAAAAAGTTGGCTTAAAGCTCAGCATTCAGAAAATGAAGATCATGGCATCCGGTCCCATCACTTCATGGGAAATAAATGGGGAAACAGTAGAAACAGTGTCAGACTTTATTTTTGGGGGCTCCAAATCACTGCAGATGGTGACTGCAGCCATGAGATTAAAAGATGCTTACTCCTTGGAAGAAAAGTTATGACCAACCTAGATAGTATATTCAAAAGCAGAGACATTACTTTGCTGACTAAGGTCCATCTAGTCAAGGCTATGGTTTTTCCTGTGGTCATGTATGGATGTGAAATTTGGACTGTGAAGAAGGCTGAGCGCCGAAGAATTGATGCTTTTGAACTGTGGTGTTGGAGAAGACTCTTGAGAGTCCCTTGGACTGCAAGGAGATCCAACCAGTCCATTCTGAAGGAGATCAACCCTGGGATTTCTTTGGAAGGAATGATGCTAAAGCTGAAACTCTAGTACTTTGGCTACCTCATGCAAAGAGTTGACTCATTGGAAAAGACCCTGATGCTGGGAGGGATTGGGGGCAGGAGAAGAAGGGGATGACCGAGGATGAGATGGCTGGATGGCATCACGGACTCGATGGATGTGAGTCTGAGTGAACTCCGGGAGATGGTGATGTACAGGGAGGCCTGGTGTGCTGCGGTTCATGGGGTCGCAAAGAGTCGGACACAACTGAACGACTGAACTGAACTGAACTGAACTGAAAGTGTATATTAAAAAAGTTAAGACAATAATTTTATCTACTCGGCATTTCTTAAACTAACAGAGGATGCATATATTATTCCTAAAATGCAATTACTAACATCTTTCAGAAGAGTTTTCTCTGGGACTTACCACACTTGGCTTATCGCGTTTTAATAGTTTTCCTTCAGACAGAAACTATTCATACCATAGTGGAGCAGGTAGCCATTCCCTTCTCCAGGGGATCTTCCTGACCCAGGGATTGAATCCTGGTCTCCTGCATTGCGGATGGATTCTTTACCATCTGAGCCACCAGGGAAGCCCATTCATACCATTGCAGATATCCAGTATTTTAGGTTTCATTTCCTTGTAGTCACATAAAGTTTGGATATTTCAAAATTTCTGTAGTTCCTGCCACTCATTATTCTCAGAGCTTGCTACTACAGATAGATAATCCCATCCTTTATGTGTAGATGTAAACCAGTTAAAGTCAGGAAGTAATCTGAATTCAATGATCTTGATAATTTTGTTGGGGAAGTAGCTCAGGGGATTGGATGAGAAAACCATGGAGTAGCAGGTTTCTTTCACAGACTTTCTCATGAAAAGGATCTAATCTAGTGCTTTTCCACACGTGTACCAATGTGATGAGGGAGAAAGGTGGAAAAGGCAAGAGAGTTCCAGAAAAACATCTATTTCTGCTTTATTGACTATGCCAAAGCCTTTGACTGTGTGGATCACAATAAACTGTGGAAAATTCTGAAAGAGATGAGAATACCAGACCACCTAACCTGCCTCTTGAGAAATCTGCATGCAGGTCAGGAAGCAACATGGACATGGAACAACAGACTGGTTCCAAATAGGAAAAGGAGTACGTCAAGGCTGTATGGATGCTGACCTGGCCCTATCAGCCCCAAGCCGTCTTCTTCCCTACGTGATTTCTCTGTTATACTCTAAATACTAAGTTTCAACATGTAATCTTCCTGTAGGCAAAATGACTGTACTATTCCATATACTACAGATGCAAGTGTTTGGAAATTACTGTTTTAGCTCTGTCTGTTTACTTCACAGAGATGCAGACTGAGGATGCAGAGAACCTAGGTGACTCACCACTGGTTACAGAGCTTGTGACCTTAGTCAGCTCTTTGCTTGTGCTTAGCTGCTCAGTTGTGAGTGACTCTTTGGGATGCCATGGACCGTAGCCCACCAGGCTCCTCTGTCCATGAGGATTCTCCAGGCAAGAATTCTGGAGTGAGTTGCCAAGCCCTCCTCCAGGGGATTTTCTCAACCCGGGGAATCAGACCCAGGTCTCCCACATTGCAGGTGGATTCTTTACCATCTGAGCCACCAGGAAAGCCCTTCTACTAAGCTGTAGCTCATCTGACTTTCACTCCTCCTGTTGCTGCCCTTACAAACAGCAAGGCTGTTTGATGTCTCTCTCTTGTTAAAAGTATAGGAGGTGTTCCTTAAAGATGTCTCTCTGACCTCTTCAGTGTAAAGAGGAGATAGGAGGCAGATTTTGTGACTGGCAGAAGGGGCAGGGGACCAGGGCATCTAACTCCCATCAAGTTTTCTGCAATGGTATCACATGCTCTGTTAATCGCATGGGGAGTGTCCTTGAAAAATCCCATACTCCAGCTATTCCAAGAAGTTTGCTTCCAATAGGGCTGCAATCCAAATTCTGTCTACACGAAATAGAAAGAGAGGCTTCTGATTTTTCTGAGCTCATTACAGAAATGATCAGTCTCGATTTGGAAAAACATCCTGATTTAAGCAGCCCCTCCTTGTGGGGTGCAGAGAATGATATCTTAAGGGGTATATCTTATTTTCACAAAACTCGCACATGTGCCATGCAGTGATTCCATACACTATAGCTTCCTAGGCAACAAAGCAAGGAGAGCGCCTCTACCTCATATGCAAAAGAAACGATCAAAAAGAATTTCAGAAATGAGTGTATTTCTCATGTACTGCTCAGAGTTGCTGCCCTTTATCAGAGTATTTTAAATTCTCTAGAGGCCTACGTGAGTGAATACAGTGGTTTCCATTGAATATACTCAGAATTGTCCTAAGAGGTTTCTTCATTTTTTTGTAAGATGTCGTGATGCAATAGTCTAATCCATTGGCAGTGACCACTGTTGTGATCATGCCCTTCTTTAGCAGTTAAACATGGAGAGGTCCAAGATGAAGGACCAGCAGGAAAGCTATGAAATCACACTGGTATCCTCAAATATGCTAAATATTCAGAAGTGCACACAGCAGCAAAGAATAAGCATTTTAGTTATAATAAGGCAATAAATAGTTATTATAACATTTACCTTATGGTTTGAAAAATGTATTTTATGAAATAGCAAAGAGGGACTCCTTTCCATCTTTTGTTGTTATACCTAGTCCTTTAAGAGTCTCTGTAACTGTATGGTTTTGAAGTAATTTTTTTAAAAATCAATGCAAAAATCCTGTTGGTGAGTTGTGTTTTGATAACCTCTCTACAGAAGCTCTTCTGGACATCCTTTACCACTTGCCTGTGTGCATTATCTGTAATTGCCTTTTAATAGACTGAGACTAAATTATTAAGAAAAAATTGCATTGCCAGGGAGTAAGGGTTGTCAGATACTACTGAGATGTAATACATCAAATGCTCAGGCATTCAACTTTATCTTATAGGCTGTTTATTTTCAGGACACAGGTTTTAAAAAAGTTTTAAACCTTCCTAACCTGTTCTGATTTCAAATGAGCAAAGTAATGAGCACTAACAACAAGGAGAACAATAGAATTAATGAGTCCTGGACATCAGCAACATATTAGATAAAGGATTTGTGACTAAAGGAAGATAATAATGTAATCTTTTTTTTCTTTTTTACCAAGGAGCAAACATTGTCCTCTCAAAACTAATTAAAAGTTCTTAAGGAAAGAGATTTCTTTAATAGTCAGGACTTACAATAGCTTCACAGTTTTCAAGAAAAGTGTATTTTGTAAATGGAAAATTTCATTATTATCAAAGATACATTTTTTGTCTTGCATTCTCATCAATGCAATATAATTGTCAATATGTAATCCATTCCTAAACCAGCTCTGCATGGCAAAAGAATAATAATAATAATTAAAGATTTGATATAATAACAATCATAGATTTAAAAAAATTTTTAAGTGCTTTCTTTTAAATTGTATTATGCTTTCAGTTGACCTCTGTTTGCCTTGGTCATTTTTAGTCCTTCTGGACATTTCTGCCATTCATGTCAGGAACAAGTGTCTGACCACACTGTGTCTTCCTCCTCCATCCTATATTAGAATCTGTTCCATATTTTTCTATTAATATTTTTCCTTTTTAGTCTGGCTCTATTATTTATTGCCATAACTGCAATGGATTCTTTGTATTCAGCAAATGGCAGCCTTCTTAACACAGATCATTAGAACACAGCCTTTAAAACACAAATCATTATTCAGCCTCTCAATCTTATAATTTTCTGAGTACAAACAGGGTTATATGGTCTTGTTTCTGATCTAAAGGTAAGTAGTCTATTCTGATCCACACTCTCTAATCTAAGTTTTAAAAAATGCTAATAGTAAAAGCCTCAATATTTATATTCTCCATGGTGCCATAATTCCACTATTTGGAGTTCTCTCTATGAAAATGTATGCAAAGATTTTATTAAATCAGGTTCACAACATGGTGTTATTAAATAGAAGTCATCAGGACCCAAATATCCAACAAATAAGAATGGGCTAAATAAATTATGATGGGCTGATTTATTATTTATAAAATGAGGTAATGAAAATAATTTTAAAATATGTATTGAGTAGAAAATATACTTAAAATGAATAAAACTAAATGAAAATCTGTTCAGTATTATGGTGTTTCTTAAACATAAATTTTTAAATATGTATAAGTTCATAGAGAAAAACTGCAAAACATTTCATCATACTTCACATATTATCATTGTTTAGTGGGATGAAATGATAACTTTTTCATTTAGTTTTTTAAAACTTCTGAATTATTAACAATAAACATATTTATATGAGAAGGAAAATGCTATTTAAAAACATACATACTCTGGTTTCTTTTTATTTCTTATTTAAAGGGTGCTATTTTTAACCAAGGCTTACCACTGCATAAAGAACTTTTGATGACTTCCTTTTTTTTTTTTTTTGCAAAGGACATAAGCAATGTCATGGATGAATATCTCTGTGCATATTTATAATCTTCAAGCTACATTTGGACTCAAAACCGAAAATAGAGAAACTGCAGTGCTCTTAATTTTTATTTTACTCATGTTTTCATCATTATAAATAAAACTTTTACCAAAAGGATTTGGTTTCAGATTGTTCCCTAGACCAAAGATCAATCATTTTTCTTCCTTTGCCTATAAAATTCTTAAAGGCAAGGACCATATAACAGATTGCTTTTATGTTTACTCTTATGCCCAGGCTCATGGGGTATTTTTATTGAAAGGAATTTATATTTAGGAATATCTTTAATTAAATGTATTAAAATATGATTAGATAGATTTATGCCAATATACTTTTATTCCAGAATTACTAGAAATAGAAATAATTTATAATGTCCCCACTCTGACTAACTTTGTTTCATAAATGTTCAGATACTTTTCTATTTTTACTTCTAGAATTCTGTGTATCCCATATCAAGTGATTTTATAGTGCTTAAGATTTCTTAAGCATATGGTGTTTTTACTTTTTGCCTGGTAATGTCCATTTTTCCATTATTTTTTCTATAATGCAGGGTGAGGGATCATGCTTAGAAAGAAATACATATATGTAAACTATCAGTTCAGTTCAGTTCAGTTCACTCAGTCATGTCCGACTCTGTGACCCCATGAATTGCAACACGCCAGGCCTCCCTGTCCATCACCAACTCCTGGAGTTCACTCAGATTCACGTCCATCGAGTCAGTATAGATTTAAACTATTATAAATAAGTAAATATATCCCCATATAGTTTATACATTTGCATAAATTCCCTTCTCATAATAAAATATGTGTTTATGAGTATTTTAATACATAAGAAGATATGACAATTTACTATGTTTTTATTTTAAATGGATTTTATTACTAAAGTTCATTAAAATATCAACCTGTTATAAATCTCAAGCTCCACAGTCACCTTCTACATTCTCAAAAAATGTGTGCTCATTTACTCCTTCTTCCAAAAAAGTAAGATTATCAGATAATACCTTTGTCACACTCTCTCCTAAACTATAATGTGTGGTCTGAGAATAGACCATACATAGACAGAATAAAAACTCATTTCCACTGTTGCTTCCCTTCTTTAGTTTCAGAGGATGTGTTAAACACTTGAAAGCCATTTATCATAAATTCTCTCACAGCAGGATTGTGTTTACTTCCCCTTTTCCTCTTTATTTGCTAGGTATCTTTTTAACTTTTAAAAATTAATTTATTTTTTATTGAAGGATAATTGCTTTACAGAATTTTGCTGTTTTCTGTCAAACCTCAATGTAAATCAGTCATAGGTATCTATATATCCCCTCTCTTTTAAACCTCCCTCCCATCTCCCTCCATCCCACTCCTCTAGGTTGATACAGAGCCCCTGTTTGAGTTCCCTGAGCCATACAGCAAATTCCTGTTGGCTATCTATTTTACATATGGTAATGTAAGTTTCCATGTTACTCTTACCATACATCTCACCCTCTGCTCCCCTCTCCCCATGTCCATAAGTCTTTTCTCTATGTCTGTTTCTCCATTTTTGCCCTGTAAATAATTTCTTCAGTACCATTTTTCTAGATTCCATATATGAAGTATATTTCTAGGGCTTCCCAGGTGGTGCTAGTTGTAAAGAACCAACCTACCAATGCAGGAGATGTAAGAGGCATGGATTTGATCTCTGGGACAGAAAGATCCCCTGGAGGAAGGCATGGCACCCACTCCAGTATTCTTGCCTGGAGAATCCCATGGACAGAGGAGCCTGGCAGTTTACAGTCTATAGGGTCGCACAGAATTGGACAGAACTGAAGCAATTTAGCACACCTGCACAAAGTCTGTTTCTAATTTCCATGGTTTTGTTGAAAAGGAAAAAAATGGAATGATAGTTTTTTAAAATCTGTTTTTCCTTTACAAAGAAAGAAAAAGACTTGATAAAAGAGATTTTTTTACATAAAGTCACCTCCTTCTAAGAAGTGTGAGTAGCATGAAAGTGAAAGTCACTCAGTCATGTCTGACTCTGTGATTCCATGGAGGAGGAGGCTGTGAGCCTGCCAGACTCCTCTGTCCATGGAATTCTCCAGGTAGGAATACTGGAGTGGGTAGCCTTTCCCTTCTTCAGGGGAATTTCTGGACCCAGGGATTGAACCCAGGTCTCCCACATTGCAGGCAGATTCTTTACCATCTCAGCCACCATTCTGTTAAGTCACTTCAGTCGTGTCTGACTCTGTGCGACCCCATAGATGGCAGCCCACCAGGCTCCTCTGTCCCTGGGATTCTCCAGGCAAGAACACTGGAGTGGGTTGCCATTTCCTTCTCCAATGCATGAAAGTGAAAAGTGAAAGTGAAGCTGCTCAGTCGTGTCTGACTCTTAGTGACCCCATGCACTGCAGCCCACCAGGCTCCTCTGTCTGTGGGATTTTCCAGGCAAGAGTACTGGAGTGGGGTGCCATTGCCTTGTCCTCAGCCACCATAGTGGCCAATCAAATATATATCTTGTCCAGTTGGTAACTCAGATGAGTCAAATGCTTTCAATCTAAATTGTTGAGGAAAAACTCAACAACTTAAAGGGAAGTTCAGGCAATTTTTTTTTTCTGGTTCGTCAAAAGGATTTTCTCTGTCAGTTCAGTTACTCAGTTGAGTCCGACTCTTTGCGACAGCCTGAACCGCAGCACGCCAGGCTTCCCTGTCCATCACCAACTCCCGGAGTCCACCCAAACCCATCCATTGAGTCAGCGATGCCATCCAACCATCTCATCTTCTGTTGTCCCCTCTCTTCCTGCCTTCAATCTTAGTTAAGTATAATTTGGAAAAGTTGCAGGGCAAGTTATTTATGGTAGCATCTATAAAAGAAATGATGCAATTTTGATAAGCTTCTTTCATAGGCTGAAGAATCTGTGTTTTCTCCTTTAAGAATCTTTTTAATTCCCCCTAAACAGTGATAATTCATAAAATAGGAAATAATGGAGTCTTTATATCCTATAAATCTTGAGTAGACACCAAAGACAGTTTTTATGAAGATTGTGCTTTATTAGATCAGGTCAATTTGGTAGTTAAAACACACACATGCACACAAACACACACACACACACACAGAAAAAGAAGATAATCATATTTCTCTACCAGTAACATTTTTGCTTTCAGTTTTTTATTTTTTCCTAAGGACTTTTTTTGCATAAGGACTTTAGTTTTTCTCAATAAATGTTTAATCTAGTAACATTGACATATTAACAGATTTATTTTAATTTCTGGGTGTTTGTTTTTCTGCTCATGGCCCTTTCACCAAGGGACCTTTATGCTGAAACATTCTGATGAATGTTATCATTTTTGAGGATGAATAGATTTTCAAAATTCAAAGCAGAGGGAATAATTTTAAAATTAGAAGATTTTAACTATCAAGAGTATTTTAAATCACAATAGCCTAAGCCTTGAAGAAGGCAAAGAGTAGCATATGTCCCACAATCATTAACTTGAGAAGAGGGTTGAGACAGGAAAAGAACAGTAGGATTTAAATTCTAACCACTCACTGGCTGTATCTTTACTTGAAAAGTGTCCCCCCCACCGCCCTCAGTGCTATAGTAAAAGATGTTTGAAAGCTGTAAAAGGTAGAGAAATGGTGCTGAAAGAGAAAGGGTATATTGGGTTTCCTTTTTACTGAATAAATCTATAACAAAAACCAATTCTTATTTCTGTTATGAAGGCCAACTTCATCTATTCACTATACGGATAGCAAATGGTTGCATTTAAAACATCCTGTTTGCATGCTGTAAAATTGAATTGTGTCGAAACCCAGTTTGATAAATTAATAGTTTTGGTTAAACTGACCAATGCAATCATTCTATGTAACTGGAATCTCTTTCCAAGCACAAGTGTTTGACTTAATTTTAAAAAATTTACTTGGAACTATTTGAAACTGCTTTAACTATGGATGACCTAAGTATATTATAAATGAGAATTGGGAGAACAACTGGACATATGAAATTGCACGATATAATTTTCAATGACTTCTGCTTTGTGTGTCCCTAAAAGCCGAGTTTTATGTGAGATTAGGACCCGGAACATAAGAGAGCATATTTCCCTTCCGATCCCTTGCTTTCTTTCTGAACAATTGTGAAGAGGAAGCAACCTGCCTACCATTAATATTGACCAGAGACTTAATTCTTTCATAGGATAAGATCTCTAATTCTTGTGAACTATTTTCAGTCCTCTCAATGTGATGAAATATAAATGCTCTTCGCCATTAGGTTGAGTATTAATCAAAGAAAAGAAAGTGAAGTCACTCAGTCATGTCCGACTCTTTGCGACCCCATAGACTGTAGCCTACCAGTCTCCTCCGTCCATGGGATTTTCCAGGCAAGAATACTGGAGTGGGTTGCCATTTCCTTCTCCAGGGGATCTTCCCAACCCACATGCACACACACACACACACACACACACACACACACACACACACACACACGGAAAAAGAAGATAATCATATTTCGATGTGGGATCGAACCTGGGTCTCCCACATTACAGGCAGAAACTTTACCGTCTGAGCCACCAGGAAAGCTAGCTAATCAAGTACTGTTCTAATTTTCCTTAGAACCATTTTGCTAGAAAATATATATAACTCCACCAATGGTTTCCCAAGTATATAGGAGTAATGAAACATAAATATAGAGTGTACTTAAGATAGTCTAACCTGTACTATCTCAGAAATAGCTGCATGAAAGTGAAGTGTTAGAATCCATTTTTATACTATATACAATTTCATAATTTAGTTTAGCTGTATAAGTTTACATCTTACTTATATAAAAGATATGAAATATTTGCAAGATGCTAAAATTAATGGATTCTAACACTTCATTTGGCCAAGTGATAGAGGCATACTTAGAAAATAAGGCTCAACTTGCTTCAAATGTTTTCCAAATTAATAATTTAGCTTGATTTTTCAAGCATGTAATTGTGACTTAATAAACTCTGCACCATTCTATTCATAGTACTCTGGCCTTCTGAAAGAGTTAAAAATGCTTCCAAAGCTAATTTGCTCAAAAGTTATAGCTTATGCCTTGGGAAAAATTTCAATTATAATGTGTCCCAGTGACTATGTTATGTATTGCCAGAACCAATTATGGGTAGTTAAGTTCCCTGTCTTTTCCCAAAAAGGTTGTAGTAAAAGGAAACTATGAGAAAAACTATCAATAAATCAGAAATTGCTTTTTTACAAATAAGTAAAAATGTTAATTGACCTATTTTCAGTTTCCAATGAAATAAAATCATTTTGTCATTCTTAAAACAACTTACTGATTCTTGTAATTGAAGTGTATGTGAATATCTGTTTTGCTGAGAATTTATATGATGCCTGTTGCAAGAAAAAAAAAAAACCAGAATGTAAAAGATTTCTATACTGATTGCACATTTCATTGTAGAGGTGTACCACAGTAAACTACGGCTAACATTCTCATTACAAGGATACAGTTGTCAGCTGCCATTATGTTTTAAAAATGAACTATAGTCGATTTACAGTATTGTGTTAGTTTCAGGTATATATAGCAGAGTGATTCAGTTACATATATATTTTTTTTTCAGATTAATTTTCATTATAGGTTATTACATATAGTGAATGTATTTCCCTGTGCTATATGGTAAATCTTTATTGCTTATCTGTTTTATGTATAGTAGTAGTTTGTATCTCTTAATCACATATTCCTAGTTTATCATTCTCTTCCCTTTTTTTATCCTTCGGTAACCAAAAGTTGGTTTTATATGTCTGTGAGTCTATTTCTGCTTTGTATATAGATTTATCTGTATTTTATTTATATTATTTTTTAGATTCCATATGTAAGTGATACAGTATTTGTCTCTCTGATTTATTTCATTTTGTAAGGTATTCTCTAAATACACCCTTGTTGCTGCAAATGGCCATATTTCATTTTCTGATGGCTGAGTAATAATCTGTTGTATATATACCACATCTTCTAAAACCAGTTGTCTGTTGATAAGCATTTGGGTTGGTTAAGTGTTTTGTTTATTATAAATAGTGCTGCTATGAACATAAGGGTGCATATATCTTTTCAAATTTGAGATTTTGCCTTTTCGGGACAGACAGGAGTGGAATTGCTGAATCATATGATGTGCTGTGATGAGCTTCTGTTGTGGTTCAGCTGGTAAAGAATCCGCCTGCAATGAGGGAGACCTGGGTTCAATCCTTGGGTTGGGAAGATCCCCTGGAGAAGGGAACGGCTACACATTCCAGTATTTGGGCCTGGAGAATTCCATGTTCTGTATAGTCCGTGGGGTCGCAAAGAGTCAGACACAACTGTGTGACTTTAAGAAGAATTATGTTCTGTGGTTAGTCACTATGGACTGTAGTCCGCCAGGCTCCTCTGTCCATGGGGATTCTCCAGGTAAGAATACTGGATTGCGCTTCTCCAGGGGATCATCCCAACCTAGGGATCAAACCCAGGTCTCCCACATTGCAGGTGGATTCTTTACTGTCTGAGCCATCAGGAAAATCCAAGAATACTGGAGTGGGTAGCCTATCCCTTCTCCAGGGGATCTTCCCAACCAAGAAATTGAACCGGGGTCTCCTGCATTGCAGGCAGATTCTTTACCAGCTGAGGTACCAGGGAAGCCCATGATAGTAGCTCTATTTTTAATTTTTATTTTACTTATTTTTTTTCTTTTATTAAATTTTTATTTTTACTTTATTTTACTTTACAATACTGTATTGGTTTTGCCATACATTGACATGAATCCACCACGGGTGTACATGCATTCCCAAACATGAACCCCCCCTCCCGCCTCCCTCCCCATAACATCTCTCTGGATCATCCCTGTGCCCCAGCCCCAAGCACGCTGTATCCTGCATCGGACATAGACTGGCGATTCGATTCTTATATGATAGTATTCATCTTTCAATGTCATTCTCCCAAATCATCCCACCCTCTCCCTCTCCCTCTGAGTCCAAAAGTCCGCTATACACATCTGTGTCTTTTTTGCTGTCTTGCATACAGGGTCATCATTGCCATCTTTCTAAATTCCATATATATGTGTTAGTATACTGTGTTGGTGTTTTTCTTTCTGCCTTACTTCACTCTGTATAATCGGCTCCAGTTTCATCCATCTCATCAGAACTGATTCAAATGTATTCTTTTTAACAGCTGAGTAATACTCCATTGTGTATATGTACCACAGCTTTCTTATCCATTCATCTGCCGATGGACATCTAGGTTGTTTCCATGTCCTGGCTATTATAAACAGTGCTGCGATGAACATTGGGGTACATGTGTCTCTTTCAATTCTGGTTTCCTTGGTGTGTATGCCCAGCAGTGGGATTGCTGGGTCATGAGGCAGTTCTATTTGCAATTTTTTAAGGAATCGCCACACTGCTCTCCATAGTGGCTGTACTAGTTTGCATTCCCACCAACAGTGTAGGAGGGTTCCCTTTTCTCCACACCCTCTCCAGCATTTGTTGCTTGCAGATTTTTGGATCGCAGCCATTCTGACTGGTGTGAAGTGGTACCACATTGTGGTTTTGATTTGCATTTCTCTAATAATGAGTGATGTTGAGCATCTTTTCATGTGCTTGTTAGCCATCCGTATGGGAACCTCCATGCTGTTTTCCCTAGTTTACATTCCCGCCAACAGTGTGAGAAGGTTCCTTTTTCCCTACACCCTTTCCAGCATCTGCTATTTGTAGACGTTTTTCTAATTGGGATATAGTTGCTTTGGAATGTTGTGTTAGTTTTTGTTGCACAGTGAAGTGAATCAGCTATATGTACACATCTATCCCCTCCCTCCTGAGCCTCTGTCCCCCCCAAGCCCCTCTCCCACCCATCTAGGGAACCTCGGAGCCCCGAGCTGACTCCCTGTGCTAATCAGCAGGTTCCCGCTGGTCATCTGTCTTACACGTGGCTGTGCACGTTTGTCAGCCCCGATCTCCCAGTTCACCCTGCCCCCCGCTGTCCACACATCATTCTCTACGTCTGTGTCTCCGTTTCTGTTTGGCAGATAGTTTCATCTATACCATTTTTCTAGATTCCACATATATATGTTAATATACGATATTTGTTTTTCTCTTTCTAGCTTACTTCACTTTGTACGACAGACACTAGGTCCATTCCACATTTCTACAAATGGCCCAGTTTTGTTCCTTTCTATGACTGAGTAATACTTCCTTGTATATATATATATATACTACATCTAATTTATCCGTTCATCTGTCGGGACGTTTAGGTTGTCTCCATGTGCTGGCTACTGCAGCATAGTGCTGCCATGAACATTGGGGCACATGCATCTTTTTGAATTATGGTTTTCCCAGGCTATATGCCCAGGAGTGGGATTACTGGGTCATATGATAGTTCTGTTTTTAGTTTTTTAAGGAACATCCATACTCTTCTGCTTAGTGGCTGTATCAATTTACATTCCCATCAACAATGTAAAAGGGTTGCCTTTTCTCAACACACTTTCCAGCATTTGTTGTTTGCAGATTTTTTGATGTCTGTTCTGACCAGTGTAAAGTGATGCCTCACTGTGGTTTTGACTTGCATTTCTCACTAACTTAGTGACGTTGAGCATCTTGGCGTGTGCTTGTTGACCATCTGTATGTTTCCTTTGGAGAAAGGTCCGTTTAGATCTTCTGCCCATCTTTTAATTGTGTTGTTTGTTCTTTTGATATTGAGCTTCATGAGCTGTTTGTATATTTTGGAGACTAATTCCTTATCTATTGCTTCATTTGCAAATATTTTTTCTCGTTCTTAGAGTTGTCTTCTTGTCCTGTTTATGGTTTTCTTTGCTGTGCAAAAGTGTTCACGTTTAATTAGAGTCCAAGCTGCTGGATTATTTGTAGACTTTTTGAGGATAGTCATTATGACTGGTGTGAGGTGATACCTCATTGTGGTTTTGGTTTTGGAATACTTTGAGAAGGATAGGTGTACGTTCTTCTTTGTATGTTTTGGTAGAATTCTCCAGTGAAGCCATTTTCCCTGACTTTTGGTTGCAGGGAGTTTTCTTTCAGATTGTTTCACTTTTAGTGATTATTGATAATATTTCTTTTAGCATTTTTATTACCTCCTTTTGGAACTCAAGGTTGAATAGACTGGGGGGTCCGTTTTATTATTTGTTCTTTCAGGGGATTTCTCTTCTTTTAATTGAGAGTAGTTCCTCTGTCTTTTAATTTATCTATCTTTACCTATCTCTCTCTGTCCCTGTGAATTTGGGAGAAACAGCTTATCTATTGTGGCCTTAAAGGAATATTTTTTGTGGGAGCACCTATGTATACTGTGTAGGCCCAGCATATCTGCTGCAAAGGCTTTTTGGACATGAATGCCAGCCACATCTTCCTCAGCATGCTGGCCATTTCCCTTGAGAGTGGATGTGCCTGATGTGACAGTGTGCAGAGTCTGCACTGGATGTGGGGCAGGGCCTCCTCTTTGCTCTGTGGTTATCACAGCCCTTGGACAGGGTCTTAGCTCCAGCTGTTGGAGTGGAGGCCCTGAGGGTCAGGTTTGATAAGGTGTCATTGCCCTTGAGTGTGTGCTCTGTCTGGAGGGAGGTAAGTAAAATGAAGCAAGTGAGATTCCATGTTCACAACAAACCTATGTGCCACCCACACAGGCATCTGTGGTTCTGTCCAGAAGCAACTCAAGATCTTGTCCTTTTTTCCGTTGTGTTCATCTCAGACCTGGTGTTGGGCTGTGCTGTGAAGTGAGCTGGTTCTGGGGACTGGTGCATTGGGCTGTAGAAACTGAAGAGGTTATGTTGTCCCCTGGAACCTGAGCTGCCTCTGTGGAACTGGAACTGTATGCTGTGAAGAGACCAACTACCCAGCAGTGAAGAAAGTTTCAGCATAACACATTTGAAAGCAGCAGCTGAGAAATAATGGAAACTTTTCTTCTTTATACATAAGGTGTTGAGACTTCTCTAAGCACCCGTTATGCAGGTGATAAAACTACAATTAGCCACAGAGGCAACAATAATTACAAGTATTCTTAGAAGCTTTCAAATTAAAGCAATAAAAGCTTTATACTTTATATACTAAAACTGAATTCAGACAATATTTTCACATCTTTTGTTGCAGATGAAATAGCTGTTCTTTTTTTCATTAATATTACTGATTGCTATTTGAAAGAAAGACTAGAATATTATCAATTATTGGATTATTTAGTTTCTATTTCTTTTCCTATATGTGTAAACCGGTTTTTACCAACTTTTAACAGTCACTTTAAACAGATATTTATAACAGTGGTAAAGTATAATGCTGCTTGAAAGCTCAAGATTTTGTCTCTTAGATGTGTCTGGAAGACTCTTACTGACTCTCAAAGCTGATTATTTCTGGGAAACTTATCCTTTGGGCATCTCAACTGCCCTGCTCTTTGTTCTTTTCTTGCTGTATACCAATTTCATCATCTCTGTTGAAGATAGGGGCCCTTATAAGGTAGGAAAGATTCTCAGAAGATTTAGTGGGCACATCTTTTTTTTTTTTGCTCTGTTTTGTAAACACCAAATAGCATTAACATTATATTAGAAATTCTGAGATTTAAGGAAAGTATAAATGTTTGAAGCATCATGTGATGTCATAATTTTTTTATATATGACCTAAAATTTTTTAAAAAACAAAATATATGTTCAGTTATTATTTGGCAAAAGTGATTTTAAAGTTCCCATGATATAGATCAAACTTTTAGACAGATTTAAAAACTTAATTCCAGGCAGTGTAGAGGAAGACTATAAAATAAAATGTTCTTTGCTTACTACTGATGGATAGTCTACATTTTTTTATTTTGGGGGCATTTTCCTTTATCTAAATGTGCATATGTTATGTTCTGATTCTGTAAAGAACAAAAACATAGTTTGTGGTTAATTTCTCCATGTCTATCAAAATTATCATGAATTAATCAAAGAATTAGTTTATGTAGAACCTTCACCTATGAGGAACAGCCTATAAGTTTGTTGGTCCAAAACAGTTAAGCAGTAAAACCTCCAGGCCATTTCATCTCAGGAACTATAGTAGCGTGTTTTGACTCATGAGGAATCGTTTTAGCAGCTTCAATCTAATGGAAAATCTATTCTCTTGCAAAGGAAAGAGAATACTGAACTTTTATTATCACCACAAAAGTAGGAAGCAGTGGAAAGGTAACACACAGAGAAAACCTGCGATGGATAGAATAAAAATCTTTACACAAAATATTAGCAAATTAAAATCCAACAATATATAAAAATGGTAACATGCCAAGACCGAGTATCCCAGGATAGCTAGGTTGGTTTAACATTTGAAAATCAATATAATTCACTATATTAAAAGAATAAAGGAAGAAATATATATGATCATCTCAAGGATACAGATAAATTATTTGATAAAATTTAATATTCATTTGTAATAAGAGAAAAAATTCTGAGCAAATTCGGTATAAAAGGAAACACTTAATTCAGTAGACAGTTGGAACAAAAAAAATCATCAACCAACATCACGTTTAATGGTGAAATAGTAAAAAGCTTTCCATTCAGACTGAGAACAAAGCAAGAATTCTTCCAGTCTTCATTATATCAGAGCTCCTTGAAAATACAGTGAAGCAAGAAATTTTTTAAATGTAAGGATTGGAGAAGAAGAAATGAAACTGCCATCATTGAAGGTAATATCACTGTGTTATGTAGAAAATCTGAAATATTCATTAGCCTTGTATCTCTTATTGTGATAATTATAAAGCTACAAGATATTGTTCAGTATTATTATCCATCAGTATACATAATGGATCGTACTTAACTATTGCAGCCAAGAATAATGGATTAAGGGTACCTTATATAGAAGATTTCATTAACCAGGCTTATTTCTGCTTTGAAGTACAAAATGTTTTGAAAACCTTATGACAGCAAATTTAATCTTTACTACATTTTTAGGAAGAGGATGCCATTACCTTTGTAGGTAACTTTTTAAAAGCAGAGGAAGTTAGGCACCGAGCCAGGTCATGATTTGCAATAGTTAGTCTGACATAGTTTACTGAACAGCATAAAACCATTTCAGTAATTCGTAATGAGAAATGCAGAAAGAGGAAAACTTTTCACCTCCTCGGTTATTAAAAGCAAGAGTCCATATGGAACTGGAACCCAGCAAGGTGACATGGTGATGCACCTTGAAACACTTTCATAAATTTAAATGTCAACTGAGTAGAGTTTAGTTTGCATGTTTTGGGTTAAACTCCAAGTGCTTTTTTAAAGGCTTTATATCCCTGCTGGCTCAGTGGTAAAGAATTCACCTGCCAGTGCAGGAGACACGGGTTCATTCCCTGGTCCAGGAGGATTGCGCAGCAGCTAAAGTCCATGTGCCACCACTCTTGAGCCTGTGCTGTAGTCTAGGAGCCACGGCTGCTGAACCCGCATGGCGCAACTGCTGGAGGCCACGTGCCCTGGAGCCTGCTCCCTGCGTCAAGAGAAGCCACTGCAGTGAGAGGCCAGCACAGCACAGCTGTTGCCTCAGCTAGAGAAAAAGCCGGTGTGGCAATGAAGACTCCCCGCAGCCAAAAATAAATACACAAAACTATAAAAATAAAAGTTGTATAAAAATTTTTCAGTAGAACTGAGTAGTTCATTTCTTTGACAAAATACAAACTTATCAGCTACTTGAACCTAATTAGCAGACAAGGAAGATCTAGTATAAACCAAATATCATGTGGAGAGAATGCAAGTCTCAAATACATAATCAAACAAACAAAACTGTGATTACACGAAATGTCTGGAAGACGTTTTTGTTGTTGTTCAGTCGCTCAGTCTTGTCCAACTTTTTGCAATCCCGTGGACTGCAGCACTCCAGGCTTCCCTGTCCTTCACGATCTCCCAGAGCTTGCTCAAACTCATGCCCATTGAGTTGATGATGCCATGCTCAAGAGTCCTCTCCACCACCACAATTCAAAAGCATCAATTCTTTAGCACTCAGCCTTCTTTATGGTCCAGCTCTTACATTCATACCTGACTACTGGAAAAACCATAGCTTTGACTCTACATAGCTTTTAAACATTTACCTCATCTATAATAAACTCTTCTTCTGAAGGCATTCAAGTATTGAGGAATTAATTTCATTTTTTAGAAAACATATTCTAAGGGGCAATTATAGAATATTAAAATTTTGTATGAAAAAGGAAAGCATAGTACTATGGTGTTTTTGAATTGAAAATAACCTTCATAATCTAAAGTGATGATCTGGTACACAGAAACAACTTGGGAAACTTTTTGCAGCCTATATTATAGACAGAGGTTGGCTATGTATCAAACATATTAATGTCTCATTTTAATAAGAAAAATGTGAATACCAAATCAGAGTTAATCAGCCTTGGAGAGGCTCATTCATACAACTCACAAATGACAATACATTAAAAATTTCAACTGGATTAGTTATAAGATGTATAGAAAAGAAATAAAATACCATTAGGAGCATAAAATTGGTGGGAAAATAATAATGATAATATCCATTTTAAAGATGAGGCTTCAGTATAGCCTTTTCATTTGATGACTTGGTAACAAACTAATAAAAGTCCTAAAAATTTTTGTGAGGCACTTGTATATTTAGAAATGTATGCCATGGAAATGGTTAAAGTATTAGAAAAATGTTTCAATATAGAAATATTCCCCAAAGATTTCAAAAAATTATATAATTTTTATTATAATTTTTATAAATTATAATTATATAATTTTTCAGTTGCTTGAAAGTACAAGTTGTTAATTAGTTAAGTAGACTCTTTCCTTGCAATGGAATAGTATTCAAGTAAGATAAATATATATTATTGAAGAGATTTACTTTGCTATAGAAATACTTGATTTGAATGTATAGGAAGAATAAATATATTATGAATTTATTTTATGCTATTCTGCATAGTATTCACATATTACAGGGATTGCTTCTTGGTGCCAGTTTTGTAAATACTTATTTCCTTCTTCCTATGTAGCTGTCTTTCATTTGAGTTTTTCTGAAGTATAAATTATTCATCCTTTTCCCAATTAGTTTTACATTTCTATTATATTCCAAATTATTTCATATCCCATGGACGGAGGAGCCTGGTAGGCTGCAGTCCATGGGGTCACTAGGAGCTGGACAAGACTGAAGGACTTCACTTTCACTTTTTTACTTTCATCCATTGGAGAAGGAAATGGCAACCCACTCCAGTGTTCTTGCCTGGAGAATCCCAGGGACAGGGGAGCCTGGTGGGCTGCTGTCTCTGTGGTTACACAGAGTCGGACACGACTGAAGCGATTTAGCAGCAGCAGCAGCAGCAGCAGCAGCAGCAGCAGACTTATTATATTCATTGTGTATTTTGGAGCAAATAGCATCAGGAGATAAAAGTCTTCCTTCATTATTTTCATTAAAAAGTAATTTTGAATGAGTTGTAATTATTATTCTTCCAGGTAACTTTATGATTAGTTCAGGAAGGTGTATGTAAAACAAATTATACAAACAAAGCCTTTCATTTCTAATCTAATTAGAAAAGCATTATTCAGTATTGGCATCTTTAAAGTATTTAATCTCTTCATCTAACTATGTAGAATACTCTCAATAATCAATCCCTCTTTGAGTAAATTTTGTGACTTTTCATATCTTTCCCATAATATTTCTGGCAGTTTTGTAATTTTATAATATTGTTTAATTCTTCTTGCTATTGTGAATGGAATATTTTGCTTAACATTTTAAATTCATCATTATAGGTAGTATATGTGGCTTTATCTTGTAAAAAATGAACAGTAACACATACCTTTTTTTGGTAGAGCTAAAGGGAGATATTTTGGTAATTTAGGTAAATATGTTCATTTTGTGGAGAAGAAAATGGCGACCCACTCCAGTATTCTTGCCTGGGGAACCCCATGGACAGAGGAGCCTTGCAAGCTACAGTCCATGGGGTCACAAAGAGTCAGCCATGACTGAAGTGACTTAGCACATGTTTGTTTTGCAAATGAAGAATTAAATTCTGTTAAGCTATTTGCCTCTAGTCACATACAGCCTATTGCCTAATATCAGTAGATAATAAATATTTGCCCCATAACTTTTTGTAAAATAAGCATAATCAATTAATGCATAACTCATACTCATGCTCAGTCACTCTAGTTCCTAATTTAAGGAAAGAAACACATACTCTCATCATATACATTTCCATTCAAGTGTTGTCAATAATTTTTTAAGAAATCCTTGGTAATCAAGAAATTCTTAAGGCATTTATATTTTAATTAGTCTGAGGCTGTTATAAAAATGTGAAGAATCATCACTGCATCAATTTCTGGAAAAGGAGAGAGACATGAGCAGAGAGCAGAGAACAAAATGCCCTAAAAGGCCACAAATCCAATCCCCCTGCTGGGAGGCCATCACTCTGTCAGCACAAAGGATGAGCTGCCGGCTTGTGTCATAATGAAACATTCCAGTGCCTCCCAGGGCCTTAAGCCACAGACATCTTTTTCATCGGCTTTGCATGGAATTTCAAATAGACCATTGCAAGACAAATTGTTCAAGCCTTTGTATTTCCTTTTTAATGTTAATGTGGTTGTTACATTTACAGGGGAAATGACCTTGCATATAACATAAAGTACTTTTTGTTACTTTCAACTAATGTTTTATTTGTTTTGAAGGCAATTTATCCTAAATTGAATATAGAGAGCCTAGAGTGCAATTGAAAATATGATTCTGTCCAATTGCCAATTAATCAGGAGATAAAAGCACTTGAGCAGAGAATTGGCCAAACCCTCCAGTCAGAGGAAAGAGGAGACCTTCTTTATCATATAAATGAAGACATTTCCCATTAAAGAAAAAAAAGTCAGAAAATGAAAGGCATTATTGTCACATTACCCAGATCATTTAATTTTGTTTTCTCCTCTCTTATAAAATTTGTCACTAAACAAGTAGATGACATTGGATGTCTGTGCACTGCTGCTGGTACCTTAACTTCCAGCATGATTTAGAGATCCTTACTTTGATGCTCTGACAATTCAAGCAGATTCTAGCACCTCTCCTCAGTAATAGACATTTGCCTTTTTGTCTTCTTACTTATATGGGCTTAAATTTAGCAGGGTTGTTATTTCCAAGTTCAGGGAGAAGCGTCTCTGTCAGCATGTGATCTTGTATTTGCATAGAAATAAGTTGATTCTGACAGTTGTTCACAAGCACTACAAGAAAAGTGAGATGTCATCTTAGACTCTGGGATGAAGGTAGCCACAGTCTTTTTATAATTCCAAATATAATTCCTCTTCTTCCTGGAGTAGCTAGTGTCTGATCTGCCATTAAATTGTCCTTGTATCCATCAAGAAAGGAATATCTTTTCAGTGTCATCCAGGCTGGGGAGTGTCCCTTGGACACTTGAATTATTTTGTTGAATTTAAGAATTTTTTGGAGAATTTTCAAAGCAATGGGATAAATGTAGAAGAATTAACACATGTACCACTGTCCTTCACTTTTGTATCATATGTAGATAATGTTGCTATCTGTCTGTGCAAATCTGGTTTAAAAGGCTAGTGAAAGCCAACAGACCTTGTTTCCAGCTGCATACAAATGAAGATTGATTTTACTCTGTTGTCAAACAGCGTTTCCTTTCTTTTTCTTCCTTCTACAGTGAGCCGCCAAGTTGTCTGATGTTTCTGGGTTGAGTGCTTCTGTCTGCTACTGTCTTGCCCCAAGGTCTTTGCATCCATTCAGTGTGGGTGCTTATGCAAGCTGACACTGCATCTTGCCGTGTAGCCTGCTGGGGTTTCTTTCGCCCATCCTGTCGAAAGCAATTTCATTTTACCTGTGATACAGCAGCTGTTTGTGTACCCTTTTGTCATCCATCCACCACACATTAACACAGGTTTCATATTTCGAAGGAATAAAAAAGTGACTTTACTGCTAATAGAAAGGCTGTATTCCAGGAATTCATTTGTAGACAATCTACCTGAAATTTACAAATTGTTAGAACCTTGCTTAAAGCTTACAAAATACTCCCTTTTATCCTAAATTTTTGCAATCAGCATCCACATTATAAACATATAATGGAGCAGTTACTTTTTTTGGACAACACTGAGCAAAGGGATTTACCAGAATCATCTCATGCAATTTTCTTCCTCATAAAAATAGCATAAACATTGAGAGAGGAACGAAGAGAAGAATCATCAGTAGAACATGTAAGTAACTCTCTCCTAGAGTCATAAAAATTAGTGAGGATGGGGACAAAGTTCTGCAGACTACTTGGTCACCTTTTAGAGTTATTAGAAATACCAATGAAATGCCTAATGAAACCAAATATTACTCAGTTTTCTCTTCTCTAAAATGCATAAATTCTAGACTATCTTACCTGTCTCCTGAAAAACCTGTATGCAGGTCAAGAAGCAACATTTAGAACCCTTTATGTAACTGATTGTTTTAGGATTGAGAAAGGAGTACAGCAGGGCTGTCTGCTGTCACCCTGTTTGTTTAATCCATGTGCTGAGCACATCTTGAGAAATGGTGGGCTGAATAAATTATAAGCTGGAATAAGTGTAATAGGTGGGAGAAACATCAATGACCTTAGATGTCCGGATGATACTGTTCTGATGGAAGAAAGCAAAGAGGAACTAAAGGGCCTGTTGAAGAGGGTGAAGGAGGAGAAAGAAAGAGCCAGCTTAAAACTCTTTTAAAAAACTAAGATCATGGCATCTTGTCCCATTACTTCATGACAAATTGAGGGAGAAAAGGTTTAAGTAGTGACAGATTTCATTTTCTTGGGCTCTAAGATCATTGCAGATGGTGACAGCAGCCATGAAATCAGAAGACAGTTGCTTCTTGGCAGGAAGGCTATAACAAAGCTAGACAGTGTGTTGAACAGCAGAGACATTGCTTTGCCAACAAAGGTCTATATAGTCAAGGCTATGGTCTTCCCAGTGGTCATGGGCTGTTGTGAGCGCTGGGCTGTAAAGAAGAAGACAGAGTGGTGAAGAATGGATGCCTTTGACCTGTGGTGCTGGAACTGCTCAGAGTCCCTTGACAGCAAGGAGATCAAACCAACCAATCTTAAGGGAAATCAACCCTGAATACTCATTGGAAGGACTGATGCTGATGCTGAAACTCCAGTATTTTGGTCATCTGATGGAAACAGATGACTCATTGGAAAAGTCCCTGATGCTGAGAAAGATTGAGGGCAGAGGGAGAATAGGGCTGTCAGAGGATGAGATGGCTGGATCGTATCACCAATGCAATGGACATGAACTTGGGCGAACTTCAGCTGCACACGACTGGGCAACTGAACAGCAAAACCAATAACATGGTTGAAATAGTCTAAGCTTACATTATTATAATTTATTTTGTTGGAATCAAAGAGTGAACCAGATGTGAATGAAGCTGAATAGAGAATTGCTTTAAGAAATATCAGAATATAGCAGAGCTTTTGAGTTTGCTTACAAATTCAGCTCTGCTGATGGTATCAAACATTTTGGTAACTCATAAAGAATAAAAATGTGAATATTTATGTAGGAAAAAGGGACAATGACACAAAGAGAAACTATAAAACATAGAAAACATTTTTTAATAAGTAAGATGAATGCTTTATAGAGAACAAAAAGCCATTCCAACAATTTAATGTGATATATATTTTTTCATTATAGCAATAAAAATAGTGTTAGGTATTAGTTTCTATGGAATAATTTCTATTCAAATTAATGTAAAAGTATTCTTTAAAGCACTCACTGTAATATTCCTTACTAACCACCATTTATTTTTAAACTACTTATATATTATTAATCTTCATGATTTGGAAAAATCATTATTGGAGATAACAAGGATGCTGCCATACAGAGATTGATGCATAATCTTTTAAGTTTTCTTTTTTGTATATGTTTTACCTCTTGAGAAACCTATATGCATGTCAGGAAGCAACAGTTAGAACTGGACATGGAACAACAGACTGGTTCCAAATAGGAAAGAGAATACATCAAGGCTGTATATTGTCACCCTGCTTATTTAACTTATATGCAGAGTATATCATGAGAAACGCTGGGCTGGAAGAAGCACAAGCTGGAATCAAGATTGCCAGGAAAAATATCAATAACCTCAGATATGCAGATGACACCAACTTATGGCAGACAGTGAAGAGGAAATAAAGAGCCTCTTGATGAAAGTGAAAGAGGAGAGCGAAAAAGCTGCCTTAAAGCTCAACATTCAGAAAATGAAGGTCATGGCATCTGGTCCCATCACTTCATGGCAAATAGATGGGGAAACAGTGGAAACAGCATCAGACTTTATTGTTTTGGGCTCCAAAATCACTGCAGATGGTGACTGCAGCCATGAAATTAAAAGACACTTACTCCTTGGAAAAAAAGTTATGACCAACCTAGATAGCCTATTGAGAAGCAGAAACATTACTTTGCCGACTAAGGTCCGTCTAGTCAAGGCTATGGTTTTCCCAGTGGTCATGTATGGATGTGAGAGTTGGACTGTGAAGAAAGCTGAGCGCCAAAGAACTGATGCTTTTGAACTGTGGTGTTGGAGAAGACTCTTGCAAGTCCCTTGGACTGCAAGGAGATCCCACCAGTCCATTCTGAAGGAGATCAGCCCTTTGGAGGGAATGATGCTGAAGCTGAAAATCCAGTACTTTGGCCACCTCATGCGAAGAGTTGACCCATTGAAAAAGACTTTGATGCTGGGAGGGATTGAGGGCAGGAGGAGAAGGGGACAACAGAGGATAAGATGGCTGGATGGCATCACTCAATCAATGGACGTGAGTATGAGTGAACTCCGGGAATTGGTGTTGGACAAGGAGGCCTGGCGTGCTGCGATTCATGGGGTCGCAAAGAGTCAGATATGACTGAGCAACTGAACTGAACTGAACCCAGATTTAGGTTTCAGATTTTGAAGTGAAATTAGTTTAAACAAGATAATTAAGAGAAATTTCAGTGATTTTGGAAAATCTCAGTCATTTTCTCTTCAATATTGCCTCTTTTGTCTAAAGCTCTAGTTATTTGAATCTGCAATGTCATTGACATAGTCTCTTTTCCCCCTACCCGATACTGAATTTTGTTTCCTTCCTTCAGATCAGTATTTCTGTTCAGCAATTCCCTGTTCAGCCATTTCTTATCTTCTGTTTAATCTATTGAATCTTCATCTTTCAATCTCAAAAATTACAGTTTTCTGGAAGTTAAAATTACATTTCTGGAAGTTCTATTTGATTCTGTTCCTATATTCCTGTTCTTTCTTGGTAATCTAATTGCTGTCTTCTATGCTACCTTGGGGTTCCCTGGTGGTTCAGATGGTAAAGAATCTGCCTGCAATGTGGGAGACCTGGGTTCGATTCCTGGTTTGGGAAGATCCCTGAAGGAGGGCATGGCAACCCGCTCCAGTATTCTTGCCTGGAGAATCCCCATGGACAGAGGAGCCTGGTGGGCTACAGCCCATGGGGTTGCAAAGAGTCGAACTTATACGTGGTTATTCTACTTGGCAGCTGTGTGTTCTCTGACGCTTTCATCCTCAAAATTCCTTTGTGGGCCTGGGCAGTTCTTTACTGTTTGCGCTGGTGCTCCCTTAGTGCCTTGCCCCCTGTGTGAAGTCATATCTGCTTATTCTCCAACTGCATGACTAACAAGTAGTTATATTGGGAATGTTCTCTGCCAGGGAAATTTTACATCTGCTTTTGCTGGAAGTTGGCATACTTCAAATTGAAATATTTGAAGGAGGAAAATGGCAGCACTTTCTCCTTCTTGGAGTGCCTCAGCACCATCTGGGTGCCCAGGTATAGTTTCCAGGCCTAGCTGCTGGGCCAGGGCTCTGTGTTTGGGTGGGAATATTGTCAGGAGCATTCACTGCAAACAAGGTTGGTTCTCTAGCTTCCTGTTGCTGGACACTACCAAATCCAGTTTACACTCATTGTTTGTTTCCTGTTTTATTTTTCTTTAGAAAAGGTGAAGGATGGGAACCTGGCATGCTGCAGTCCACGGGATCGCAAAGAGTCAGACATGACTTAGAGACTGAACAACAGAGGAGGTTTATGTAAGTTTTACTGCTAATTATCTGTTTCTAACAGTGAGGGTCAGTTAAGGATTTTCTGGTTTTCATTTGTTTGACAGTAGGATCCTTGCATATTACCCTCTCATTGGTTTAGATTGTTAAGTGAACCAATGGACACTGCACCCTCCATGAATGACTGCATTGAAAAGGCATGTTGTTCTTCGGGACCTGTTTCTTCATGCCTTTCTTGCCTTCTTCTCTCTTTCTCTTTGTCCTGTCCATCCATGATTTTTGTGACCAGGACTGTGTAAGTAATAAAAACAGTGTGGAATAGTAGAAAGCTGCTCTTGTAATAATCATAATACAACAACAGTTATATTTGGCCCCCTTCCACTGGCTCACCTTTCCTTGTAATTAACTTTTCAAGAGGGCTATGGTATAAATTAGATGTGCTGACATTGTCATAATATTACAATATCAGCTTGTACTTCATACAAACCAAGTTGCCTACCCTAGAATGCATAGGCTATTTATGTTTGGAGAAGAGAAACAACTGAACTTTCCTTTGAATTATGCTCTGTTTCAGTCCAGAGAGAAGGAACAGCATAGATAAGGCAAAGATTAAGGAATGTTTCTAGATTTCTCACATTCCCGTTTGGGAAATTGAACTTAAATTTAATAAGAATGTCATATTGATTTTATGTTCAATCATATACATGCTGATTTTATTTTTTCTATTTTTTTCATTTATTTGTGGCCCTATGACAGTAAAAACAGCCAATAAAATGAAAAAGCAGCCTCACTGAAGATTGCCTAAGAGAAAAGCAATTATTTATAGGCCTCTGTAGAGACTTTCAGAATCCTCCTTCCTCTTTTTAATTTTTCAAAAATTCTAAAGACATTCATTTTGCAACATGCATAGCATCTTGGTAAAAGTAAATTGTTTAATAAAAAGATACATAATATATTTCTCTGAGGAATGGTAACAAATGAGATATAAGTTCAATCTAAGTATAAAATAAATAATGAAATGCCTCTCAGAACATGAAGGAAATAAAAAAGAGTATGTATTTTTGTAGTGATTCATAATACAGGGTTGAGTTAGCAAAAAAGTAGAGAGCTAGCACTGAATAAATGTGTGTTCTTTGAAAACAACATCCATGATACAGAAAGAACACATCCTACTTCTTTTCTCAAATAGTCTTCCTGTATCTAAACTATACAGGTGCATCTTTTTAGACATATCCATATCCCCACTGGAAATCAGTCCTGAATATTCATTGGAGGGACTGATGCTGAAGCTGAAACTCCAATACTTTGGCCACCTGATGTGAAGAACTGACTCATTGGAAAAGATTCTGATGCTGGGAAGGTTTGAAGGCAGGAGGAGAAGGGGGTGACAGAGGATGAGATGGTTGGATGGCATCACCGACTCAATGGACATGAGTTTGAGCAAACTACAGGAGTTGGCGATGGACAGGGAGGCCTGGCATGCTGCAGTCCGTGGGGTTGCAAAGAATGAGACATGACTGAGCGACTGAACTGAATTGATATCCCCACTGGACATTTTTCATCATTAGTAACAGGATTTCATATTAATGTCTATAAGACTGAAAGGTACAACTGGGCAAATGTTGTTCATTTGCTAAGTTGTGTCCCGATTCTTTGCAACACCATGGACTGCAGCACACTGGGCTTCCCTGTCTTTCACTTCCTCCCAGAGTTTCCTCAGCCTCATGTCTATTGAGTCAGTGATGCCACCCAAACATCTCACCCTCTGTCTGCCCTTTCTCCTCCTGCCCTCAGCCTTTCCCAGCATCAGGATCTTTTCTAGTGAGCTGACTCAGGTGGCTAAAGTACTGGAGCTTCAGCTTCAGCATCAGTCCTTCCAACAAATATTCAGGGTTGATTTCCTTAAGGATGGACTGGTTTGCTCTCCTTGCAGTTCAAGGGACATATAGCTTAATTTCTTTCCCTGGAAAATTTTGTGCTTCCCACCAAGTTTGAATGTCTTCTTCTGTGTAATACAATGTACTGTGACATTACAGAGGAATGGGAAATACCATGGGGAGACTGAAACAAATATGGTGCTGCTAAAATCAGCAATGCCAAAGTCCATGTGTATCCTTTTATCTCTGAAGAGTTTACAGCCTGCAGATGTAAATATATGTTTTATCCTATGGGTAGAATTTAATGCTATTGAAATGGATTCTATAAAGTTAGAAAATTAAAAAAAAAAAAAAAAGCAGGGGCTTGAGAAACTTGAAATTGAGATAGAAGGGGGCCGAGATTGTTGACGAAACCATGGAGAATACAGAATCACAGAAGTCAGTGATCATGTTAAAAGTGGTAAGCTGTGTGAAATATTCTAAATTACAAGTCTAATAAGGATTGGAACTTTTGGATAGGATTGGTGGTAGGTAGGCCATTGGTGACACTGACGAGAAGCGCTTCGGTGAACGTTGAGGACCAAAACAGACTGGAGTGGGCCGCAGAGTGAGTTGCAAGTATGAAGGTAGGAGGCGTGCTTGTGCCTTCAGCTCTTTTGAGTAGAGTCTCAGTTGAAGCGGAAAGCAGGGACATGACAACAAGGAATGCAGAGTTAAGAGCTTCTAATTTCATCACAACAGTCAACAACCATGAGTTAAGTAATTCTGTGGTCCAGGTCAAGGTCCTCTTCCAAGTAATGGGACCACGACACTGCCCAAGACTGAGAAAACCTGTCTTCTCATGGAGCTAACATCCCAGTGGTAGAAGAGAGAAACTATTCTCGATAATTAAGTATAATGTATATTACCGGGTGATAAACACGAATGAGAAAAATAGAGCAAAAAATCAGAGAAGGGCCATATAAAATGACAGGTGAAATTGGAGACAGGTCTCACGGAGAAACAGGGCTTTTGGGTAAAGACCTGAAGGGAACAAGAGAGCTACCTCGTGACTTTTCAAGAAGAGCATCTCTATGAGGAGGAAATTCAAGTACAATGTCTCGGAAGTGAGAGTGGGTCTGGTGCCTTCCGCCTACAGAAGTAAAAGCTACTGTAGCCAAATGAGGAAGAACAGAGCTAGAGAAAATCAGACAGATACATGGAACACACACATTCCAGCATCCCAGGGAGTCACTGTGGAGAATATGTCTTTCACTCTGATACAGGCAGACACTGGGAAAGGACAGGCCGAGACTCATGTCTTAACAGGATCCCAGTGACTGTGGTGCTGTGAACACTCTCTAGAGCCAAGGCAGAAGTCAGAAGATCGGTCGGGAGCCTATTTCAATAACTGAAGAGAGAATATGGTGCCAAGATCAGCGTGGTGCCTGCTGGGTTCGTCCTGACTTGTGATAGAATTCTGTGTTTCTTTTTAAGGAAGAGCAGGTAGGATTTGCTGATGGAGCAGATGAGGCTTTAGCTGGAAAAAGGAGGAGTGGAAGGTGGGCAGAAGTTTTAAACATCAGCAAGGGAAAGAATTGATTGCTGATAAATGAGATGTGGATGGCTGAGAGCGGCAGAAGTTCTGGAAGAGAACAGGGAAAGGGTGGCCCCTAGACGTGCACGTGGAGACACCATTTAGACGGATAGAGGACATGCAGACCAGAAGTTCAGGGGAGACATGGAGCTGCAGGTGTAAATGGAGGAGTTATCAAGTTATGGATGAGAAGCAGTGAGATTGGATAAAATCTCTTAGGGGGTCACCATACATAGGAAAGGAAAGAGGTCAGTAACTGAGACTGGGGTTACAGATTTAGAGGTTGACATGAGAAGGAAGTAGGAAAGGAGTCAATAGGAATAACCGAAAAAGTAAGAAGAAACGTAGGTGATAAGATACCCTGTGAAGGAGGTATGTTAAAAGGGCCAGAAAATAAATTTTTCCAAATGTTGCCGCATTAGATAAGATAGAGACCCTGAAAAGTTCAATCAGTGTTAAGTGCGGCAGAAAAAAGTCAACATGGCAAGGAGATGACGAGAGCCTGAGAAGTCAGGGCTGAGAAGACCTCTTCTAGAGCGGCTGTCAGAGAGTCCTCATGTGGAGTGAAACCTGAGTGAGGGAAAGGAGCCAGACCTGCAAACATGCAGGAGAAACGCAACTCGGACAGAGGAATGGAAAGAAATGTGGCCAGAATTAGCTTGGCAAGCTCAGGGAATGGTAGAAAGCCACATGGCCAGAGCAGTATCAGCCAGGGTAAGGGAGACACCACCGGAATGGATTGTGTGGGTATCAGTGACCTGATTTATAATTAGGAATATGTCTCTGCTGCAGCGAGAGGCCACTGAAGACTTAAGTAGGGAAATAATATGTGCAGCAGAGACTGTAAGGGCAAAAAAAGAAGGGAAAGAGTTCCATAGTCACATTTTTAGAAAGAAGTATTGGTTAGTGATAACAAATCCTGGTTTGTAAGGAATTTTCCTGGTTTATCCATGTTGTCCCAGAAAAATTACTGATATTTTCCACAATGGATAGTAAAATTTCTGGTCTTTCTAATATCAGTTCATATACTAGCAAATTTTTCTAAAATATTTGTTAAAACATTGCAACACAAAGTATTTTCTTTTCCTTCTATTTTGCAAATGATAGAGAATAATTCTGCTGAGAATGACCGAGGCATCACTCCACCCAAATAGCACATGATTCTTCGTACTGGACTCCTTTCTCATTTCCACTCTAGGATTTGATGAATTATATTATTTCACATTAGGTTGAGAATTATGATCCGGTTCTAAACCTGCTTCAAGAAATTATCCAAATGGATTGTAAATCATCTTTTTATTATCCCCCCAGTTGCTGCTGAACTGTTTAGATAGGAAAGAGGTTATCAAGCTCTTTTATTAACTTGGACAAAAGTGGAAAAGCAATAAAACGCCCAGAAAATTGCCACACAGGGGCAATAAAGTTGTGATAAAAGTGACTAGGATTTTGTTATTCATATTTGCTGTTTGGCATCCAGTGCTTAGAAACAGAGAAGGGGGCCTTATTTTATGGTCAATAAATTATTCAAAACCTTTGGGTTGTGAAATCCTAAGTATTCTTTTTGGCCTGTTCTTTCCCACTTTCTTTCGTTACTACGTAGCTAGGCTTTATTTAAAATGGAATATAAGCAGGAAAAGCAAAGCGTGAGGCAGCTTACTTCCCCCAGAACAAAACTGTAGCATTAAAATCTAAAGTATTTAAAAACCTCAGACATCCAATCCAATTGAAGTTTTCTAGGAACCAAGCCACATGCTCCCTCTTGGCACTTTTAGATGTTTTGCCACTGCAGTCAATGCGGCATAACTTTTCTTCTGAGTTTTTAATATTTTATTTTTATTGTTACAAAGAGTCTAAAGTATAAACCTCATTGATGTAGGGTCTAAAACACAAGTTATGTGGAAATAAACTGAACATAATTGTAAACAAAAGGAAAAAAAATGTAAATATCCCAGCTTACACATTCAGCAACTAACCCTTGGGTTTCCTTGGAAATGTTTTATTCCCACTTTTGATCCATGGGCACTACCATTTGGCTCCTTCTGTGTAGGTTTTGTGGTAACTTTAGCGTGAAGGAAATGACTGACGGTCCACAGTTCTCTTTGGAGATGTCAGCGTGAAGTAGAAATTACTTTCCTGAAACTTTTTTTTTTCAATCAGGTCGTTGCCCTCATTAAACAAACAGACAAGCAAGCAAACAACCTCAATAATACACAGTTATCCACAACGTAAAACCTCTCAGTACATTGTATATTGTACACATGTTATTTCACAGACCAGTCATTCTGTCTTTAGCTTCTACCACGAGCCCCACAGTCAGCTCCCAGCTGAGTCAGGCATTTTGCATACTTCATACTTCTGCTCATTTTATTTCTCTTCTGATGCTTTGTTTTTAAGACCGTATTAAGTGCCTTCCTTTCTTTGAAGCTTTCTGTGACTATGACCCCCTGGGAAGAAAAATCTCTCTCCCTGCCATTTTCCATTGTGCCCAGTTTCAGGGTGGTGGTGCTGTTCCTGGGTGGATGGCTTCAGCCTTGTGACAGTATTAATCCTCAGGGCCACACTGTGTGGAGTAGATGCTGTTTCTGCCTCACTGTGCTTAAAGCCGCTGAGACTCAGAGAGGCAGACAAGGAGCATTCGTGCAGTGAAACACAGCCATTGGGAGGGACACCCATCATTCGCTGCCCATTTTGACTGGCCCCACACCCATGCTAACCCTACCTTATAGGGATGGCATGACGGTAGTTCTACCCTATCATCTTTTGTGTGTGTGTGTGTGTGTGTGTGTTTACTTTATTTTACTTTACAATATTGTATTGGTTTTGCCATAAATTGACATGAATCCACCACGGGTGTACATGAGTTCCCAATCCTGAGCCCCCCTCCCACCTCCCACCCCATATCATCTCTCTGGATCATCCCCGTGCACCAGCCCCAAGCATCCTGTATCCTGTATCAAACACAGACTTTATTTTTCCAGTCACTTCGTTAGGGTCACTTGATGTTTGTGAGTGTAAAGAAGGAGTCTCATGTATTTATGTCTGTAATGTTTAAAGTTCTAAATTACCTCCAATGTCCAGCCTCAGTTTCACCCCAGGGCTTGGGAGCCAGCCCAGCTGGAGTAGCCCTCATTTCCTGCAGCCTAAAGCTGAAGAGCTGAGTCCCACCACCCCGCCCCTCCTCCAGCCCTGTGACTTCTAAGCCTCTGAGGAGGGCTGGCCAAAGGCGAGCCTGGCCCAGGACCAGAGCTGCCTAAACCACCACGGGGACCTGAGTGATGGGTGGCTTCCTTTCCCTAAGACTGCCCTTTATAAACCAGTTTTCCAGCAATTCTAAATGCCTCCACTTGGGCAGAGGAGAAGGCGGGTGCACGGTCATCTGCAGAACTGGTCTGCTTAGACGCTGTGCTGGGTGATGTGGAGAGGCTAGCCATGGAAAGCCCGGCCACGCCGTCCCCGGGCCATGCTCCCCGCACACCGAGGTGTACCCTCTTTTTCAGGTACTCATGGCTGTCCTCTTGCCTGGGGACACACTTCTGCCTCTGCAGTTTCCCTTGGTTCACTACGCTGCTGAACTTCCACATCACTTTCTCATAAGACCAAATCAGGGGAAAAAATAAAACTCCTTGGGTTTCAACGTTTGAGGAAGATGTGACCAGGCTTGAGGGTGGCACTGTCCTCAGCCGGACACTGGTTGCAAGGACTGGGCTTTAGTCATCTTTTTATAGACTTTGGAAAAATTAGGAGATGAGTGATTGCTTGCTAAATGAATTTTAATGAGATAAAATATGTTTTCTATTGGATCATCATTAATGAAGAAGCTGTATTATCCTTGGGGACCCATAACATAGAAGATGTATAATTTCAGAGAAGCATACTAAATCAATTAAAAATTCACATGCTGCTGTTTCTGATTCATAGGCTTTGGAAATTCACGGTGTATTGGGGTCATCTTCTGCCTCTTTTTTCTATTTCTTTCTTTTTGTATATTTGACCAATGAGTGTTCACGGATGCTGCTCAAACCATGATTCCATATCTCCACAGATATTAGTCCTCGTGCAAGCCAGAGACATATATTAGACTGCTGTGCCTTTAAAAACTATTCGTTTTTAAACATACAGTTCCATGGACTAGTCACCTCTTTCCCTTGTAACCTGGAAATTCATTCATTTCTTCTAAGCACTTGTGAGTTAGCCAGTGAGGGCACAGTAGTGCATAGGTTTTTGAGCTGATCTCCATCATTACATTTTCCCCCCTTACAATCCATTCTTCTCAGAGCAGCCAAAATGGGGTTTAAAAAACATAAATCAGAAAATGCCATTTCTATAGTTAAACCCTCAAGCAGCTTATGAATGCACTAGTCCAGGCTCTGGGCCAACATTTGCCAGGGGCCTTCCGGATCTCTGGTCCTTCTAAGGCTCTGCTACGCAGGTTACCATTTGATCACCACTCTCCAGACACCCAGGGCTTTCTACTCTAATAGACCACGTCTGTGCCTACCACAGGGCCTTTTCATGTGAGGCTCTCCATGTCAGACATAAAGTCATCTCTCCAGAGACATAATAATGGATCCACCTTTCAAAAGTGTCTCTCTGCCCATACCTTGGTACCCTCACCCACAGCTTGGTACCTTTACTATTTGGTGGCATGGCCTATATTCTGCACAGGAACTATTGATATGTGAGAGTATCTTAATTATTTACAAATAATTTTATGTGAGTGCCTAGAAGTTTCTTCTACACCTGCCTTGTTTCTAATTCCAGGGCCTCTGTAGCCATGAAGCCATGGAATCTGCCATTGCACTTGCTTAATAAATCAATGGTGGGTTATTGTCTTTACATGGAAATGATGTGAAGGATCCTTCTACAGAGTTATGCTGTGACTCCACTGCCATCATTTCAGAAAATGACATTTTATTTTATGGCTAAAATGTTCATCATAACATGATTAAATGTTACATGATTTCGGTTCTTTTTTCAGCTAAGTAACTTGCAATCTTTTTTTTCCCTTGTAGTTCCTTTTGTTTGCTGTCTTTGTCTTGAGATGTTAAATGCTTCTTTAGTTATTTCTTGAGGAGATTACATGCATATGTTTTAAATATATATATATGTTTTTAATATATTCCATATATGTGTTTTAAAAATTATTTTAAATTTTCATATATATGTTTAAAAATTATTTTAGGTATAACTCAATGTATGTTTGAAATATCATTACTTTCCAAAATGCAAAGCAGCCTGCTGGAGATCTTTAGTATACATTTAGTGTTATCTGTTATGGTTTATTAAGAATATATTTCCTGAGGGAAGGTGGCAGGAATACTCAAAGACATATTACGTGCCTAGATTATAAAAGCAAAAATCATTTTACTGGTTTCCTCAGGAGGATGTTGCATTTTGAACTGAATTGCCCTTGGTTATGTACTTTTTTCTTTATATTGTCTTTAATTTTTAAAATATTATTTTTCTTCCTCCAAATTCTTTAAATATTTGTAAAGAATTACTCATGAGTAATCCATATCTTCCAATATAAACATGTTTCTGAATTTCTTTTTGAATACTGGCCTTCATATTTTACAGAAATGCATCAAAAGTAAAATAATATATTTTAAAAGCATTGAAATACTTGGTAGCTTTATCTTTAAAAACAGTGTCTGCGAACTGATGACAAAAATTCTAAACAACAAGCAATGTATCATTTCAAACCTCCAGGTAAATTTTCATATGGGCTGTGATATTAGTTAGCTAAGGTTGCGACAACAAGATACCACAAAAGGGGTGTTTAGACAAGAGACTGGTTGTCTCACAGTGCTGGAAGGGACAGGCCCCAAATCAAGACACTGCAGGCTTGGTTCCCCCTGAGGACTGTGAGGGAAGGGCCAGTTGCAAATCTTTGACTTGTAAATGGCTGTTCCTTACTCCTATCTTGTCACGTTATCTTCCCTGTACCTATTTTTAACTCCAAATTTCCCTCTTTACTAAAGACACCAGCTCAGACGGTAAAGAAGCAGCCTGCAATGCTGGAGACCCAGGTTCAATCCCTGGGTCAGGAAGATCTCCTGGGGAAGGAAACGGCAACCCACTCCAGTATTCTTGCCTGGACAGTTTCAAGGACAGAGGAACCTGATGGGGTCACAAAGAGTCGGATATGACTGAGTGACTAACACACACACCAGTCATACTGGACTGGAGCCTGCCTGAAGAACCTTGTGTTAACTTGATTAACTCTGTAAATACCTATCTCCAAGTAAGGTCACATTCTGAGTTACTGGGCATCAGGACTTACATGTGAATTTGGGGCTACACAAGTCAACCCATATCATTAGCCTGTTACAAAGTTCTGTTTTTTAACATCAACTGACTTTCCTTATATTTCTCACATGATTATGCTATTGGATTCACCAAAATTAGATGTCACAGAAAATCCTGAATGAACTTTTTGGCCAACACAATATTTTAAAAATATCTCAAGTTGATTTATATTTTATGTCTTATATAGATTCAGTGTGAAAATAGAAACAAAATTCGTGCTAACACACTGACTTCCTCTGTTCGTTCTGCACAAAAAGAACCTTTGTTGAAATAAGAAGCAATCGGACACGAAGGGTTCAGTTGGTGAGAAGCTGTCCGCTTCATTCCCCGGGTTGTCCCACTCCATTGCCCTCTCTCTGATCCTGTGTTACCTTGTCAGTTTTAATGTAGCATCTTTCCTATTTACTTGAACTATGAAAATTCATTTGCTAACTAAATCTTGTAAAATTCCGTTATCAGTGACATAGTGCATGTGTGAAGATTTGGCCTCAGAATCTTTTAAAAATCAGTTCATAGGGGATTTTTTTTTGTTTGATTTTGCTTGATTTTGTTGGGTTTTTTGGCTGTTATGCACAACAGGCAGGGTCTTAGTTCCTTGCGTGTTCAGTGCATTCTCAGTCCCTTCAGTCGTGTCCAACTCTTTGCAACCGCATGGGGTGTAACCTGCCAGGCAAGAAGACTAGAATGGGTTGCCATTTCCTCCAGGAAATCGAATCTACGTCTTCCCGACCCAGAAATCGAATCTACGTCTCTGTATCCCCTGCATTGCAGGTGTATTCTTTACCGCTGAGCCACCAGGGAAGCCCTTGACCAGGAACTAAACTCTTTTCCCCTGCAGTGGAAGCTTGGAGACTTAACAACTGGATTGTCAGGGAAGTCCTGGGTTTTGTTTGGTTTTGTTTTTCAATCAAAAATTGAAAAGTTAAATTTATTAGAAGGTAGAGTCAAGAGCAATTGCTGTACGCCAAAAGTCATTTGAAATCTCTTTTCAGGTTTTAACTCTTTCACAGAAGGACTTATTCAAAATGATTTGATTTAACTTGATTAGCATTGTATTATTTTATGTATTGTAGATTACATATGTTAGTTTATATATAAAATACATTTTTCTGTAGATTTCATCCTCCTTTAACATTTTACAGTCAATTGACACCTTACGGGCATTATTTTGGTCTTTGTTCTCTGTCAGGGAAGCCTGGCATGCTGCAGTCCATGGGGTCGCAGAGTTGAACACGAATGAGCGACTGAACAACAATTCTCTAAGAACCTTATATGCTTTTTTTTTTCTAAATTTAAGTTCTATATTTCCATACTGTAATACAAGTGACTTAAATTTTATTTCAAAATGAAAAGGATGATATTGATGATGAAAGCTCACCCTACAAATAAAAGGCGTTAGTTCAGTTCAGTTCAGTCTCTAAGTCGTGTCCAACTTTTGCTACTCCATGGACAGCAGCATGCCAGGCCTTCCTGTCCATTGCCAACTCCCAGAGTTTACTCAAACTCATGTCCATTGAATTGGTGATGCCATCCAACCATCTCATCCTCTGTCGGCCCCTTCTCCTCCTGCCTTGAGTTTCTCCCAGCATCAGGGTCTTTTCTAAAGAGTCAGTTCTTTGCATCAGACGGTGAAGTTTCAGCTTCATCATCAGTCCTTCCCATGAATATTAAGGATTGATTTCCTTTAGGATGGACAGCTGGATCTCCTTGAAGTCCAAGGGATTCTCAAGAGTCTTCTCCAACACCACAGTTCAAAAGCATCAATTCTTCAGCACTCAGCTTTCTTAACAGTCCAACTCCCACATCCATACATGACTACTGGGAAAACAATAGCTTCGACTAAACGAACCTTTGCTGGCAAAGTAATGTCTCTGGTTTTTTAATATAATGTCTAGGTTGATTATTGGAGAAGGCGATGGCACCCCACTCCAGTACTCTTGCCTGGAAAACCCCATGGATGGAGGAGCCTGGTAGGCTGCAGTCCATGGGGTCACAAAGAGTCGGACACGACTGAGCGACTTCACTTTCAATTTTCACTTTCATGCCTTGGAGAAGGAAATGGCAACCCACTCCAATGTTCTTGCCTGGAGAATCCCAGGGATGGGGGAGCCTTGTGGGCTGCTGTCTATGGGGTTGCACAGAGCCAGACACGACTGAAGCGACTTAGCAGCAGCAGCAGGTTGATTATAACTTTTCTTCCAAGGAGCAAACCTCTGTTAATTTCATGGCTGCAGCCACCATCTGCAGTGATTTCGGAGCCCCAAAAAATAAAGTCTGACACTGTTTCCACTGTTTCTCCATCTGGAAGTGATTGGACCAGATACCATGATCTTCGTTTTCTGAATGTTGAGCTTTAAGCCAACTTTTTCACTCTCCTTTTTCACTTTCATCAAGAGGCTTTTTACTTCCTCTTCACTTTCTGCCATAAGGGTGGTGTCATCTGCATATCTGAGGTTATTGATATTTCTCCCAGCTGTCTTGATTCCAGCTTGTGCTTCTTCCAGCCCAGCATTTCTCATGATGTACTCTGCATAGAAGTTAAATAAGCAGGGTGACAATATACAGCCTTGACATACTCCTTTTCCTATTTGGAACCAGTCTGTTGTTCCATGTCCAGTTCTAACTATTGCTTCCTGACCTGTATATAGGTTTCTCAAGAGGCAGGTCAGGTGATCTGGTATTCCCATCTCTTCCAGAATTTTCCACAGTTTATTGCGATCCACACAGTCAAAGGCTTTGGCATAGCCAATAAAGCAGATATAGATGTTTTTCTGGAACTCTCTTGCCTTTTTGATGATCCAGCGGATGTTGGCAATTTGATCTCTGGTTCTTCTGCCTTTTCTAAAACCAGCTTGAACATCTGGAAGTTCACATTTCATGTACTGTTGATGCCTGGCTTGGAGAATTTTGAGCATTACTTTACTAGAGTGTGAGATTAGTGCAATTGTGCAGTAGTTTGAGCATTCTTTGGCATTGCCTTTCTCGGGGATTGGAATGAAAACTGACCTTTTCCAGTCCTGTGGCGACTGCTGACTTTTCCAAATTTGCTGGCATATTAAATGCAGCACATCATCATCTTTTAGGATTTGAAATAGCTCAACATAAATTCCATCACCTCCACTAGCTTTGTTCATAGTGATGCTTCCTAAGGCCCACTTGACTTCGCATTTCAGAATTCTGTCTCTAGGTGAGTGAACACACCATCGTGATTATCTTGGTCATGAAAGATCTTTTTTGTATAGTTCTTCTGTGTATTCTTGCCACCTCTTCTTAAAATCTTCTGCTTCTGTTAGGTCCATACCATTTCTGTCCTTTATTTTGCCCATCTCTGCATGAAATGTTCCCTTGGTATCTAATTTTCTTGAAGAGATCTCTGGTCTTTCCCATTCTGTTGTTTTCTTCTATTCTTTGCTCTGATCACGGATGAAGGCTTTCTTACCTCTCCTGCTGTTCTTTGGAACACTGCATTCAGATGGTATATCTTTCCTTTTGTCCTCTGCCTTTTGCTTCTCTTCTTCTCTCAGCTATTTGTAAGGCCTCCTCAGACAACCATTTTGCCTTTGAGCATTTCTTTTTCTTGGGGATGGTCTTGATCCCTGCCTCCTGTACAATGTCACAAACCTCCATCCATAGTTCTTTAGGCACTCTATCAGATCTAATTTTTTGAATCTATTTCTCACTTCCACTGTATAATCGTAAGGGATTTGATTTAGGTCATACCTGAATGGTCTAGTGGTTTTCCCTACTTTCTTCAATTTAAGTCTGAATTTGGCAATAAGGAGTTCATGATCTGAGCCACAGTCAGCTCCTGGTCTTGCTTTGCTGACTGTATCGAACTTCTCCATCTTTGGCTTCAAAGAACATCATCAGTCTGATTTCAGTGTCGACCATCCGGTGATGTTCATGTGTTAAATCTTCTGTTGTGTTGTTGGAAGAGGGTGTTAGCTATGACCAGTGTGTTCTCTTGGCAAAACTCTATTAGCCTTTGCCCTGCTTCATTCTGTACTCCAAGGCCAAATTTGCCTGTTACTCCAGGTGTTTCTTCTACAGCTCAGAGGCAAATACTGTAAATATTTGGATGAACATAATTTCAGATATTATCTACTTATCCAAATCTCTCTCTAGGTATACGTCTAGAAAATCATAATCACTATGAATACACTTTACAACCAGGCTTTTTTTTCCTCTAATAAAATGCTATGAAAAAGTTTGGATGTCAATAAATATAGAAACATATATATAGATATCTATATAGATGTATATCTTTATTTTAATACATATTTATATAGGTACATATATGTAGGCATATATACTAGATGCATATGTCATAATAACAATTGAATAATTTAGTTCTTTATATGTCACTCATGAAAATATAATAAAAATGCAGTAATATATATGATAAAATATAAGTAATAATAATAACATTTTTATGCCCCACACACACTTTAAAAATAGATTATTTATAATTGCAAAAGCTTGGAAGCAACCAAGTATCCGTCAATACATAAATGAAAAAACAACTGTGGTACATTCAAGCAATGGAATATTATTCAATGATAAAAATAAATGAGTTCTTTGGTCACAATAAAATGCAGAGGAACTTTAAAGGCATATTTCTAAGCAAATTACACCAATCTGAAAAGGCTTTGTTTTGTGTGATTCTAACTGTATGACTTTCTGTAAAAGGCAAAACTATGGAGACAGTAAAAAGAGCAATGGTTGCCAGAAGTTGCAGAAAGGAGGAGGGATAAATAGGTGGAACAGAGGGGATTTTTAGGGCATTGAAAGTATTGTGTTCATGCAGTGTATGACACTGTAATGATGGATACATATCTGTGTCCATTGTCAAAACTTCCAGAATGTGAGACCCAAAAGACTGAACCTTAATGTAAACTGTGAACTTTAGTTAATAATAATATATCAATATTGGTTAGTCAGTTTTAACAAATATACCACACTAATGTAAGATGTTAATAATCAGAAAAAACTGGGGGAGAGGTGAAGGGAAGGGATGCATAGGAAATCTCAGTACTTTCTGCTCAGTATTTATGAACCTAGATTGAATGAAAAAAAGTCAAGTGTATCACCCCTGTTTCTGAAACTCTCTGATGTTCCCCTAGATTGCAGGTTGAAATTTACCCATTCATGAGTCTGGATTTTGAGTTAATAACTCTTCTGTTTTCCTTCATGTTTTTGCCAGTATCCTCCAAAATAAATTATTTTTTCCCAGTTTTAAATTTTTTATAAATGTAACCTAATTATATGTATTCATCTGGAATTAGTATTTTTTTCTCAACGTGTTCCTGAAATTCATTTATGCTGATTAGCTCTTGTTTATTCAATTTCTCTTCTTATAGTAAGCCTTTAAATCAACAGATCTAATTTAGTTGTTCAGCCTACTGTAGTTGGATATTTGGATCTTTATTTGAATTTTTTGTTTGTTATTTTCTGCTATAGTTCACAATGCTGTTATTGATACCCTTTATGCTGGCTTCTTCCTTGTCTGTATGTTGTCAAGTCTTGCATGATTACAAGCAAGTTTGGTTTACAATATTTGGAAATGGAAATGGTTCTTTGAAACAATATATTTCATCAAAGGTTGCAAGTAATTAGCATTTTTGTTCTTTGCTTTTTCTCTTTTATAAATGGTACAAAAGTTACGGAAATGTGATAATGAAAAGTTTATAATTATAAAAATTGAAATTAGTCAAAAGTGGCTAATGTATAAGGTGGTTATCCTCCACTGGATTGGGGCAGTTCTCTGCTTATCTTTGGAGATACTTAAAATTCTGGCACTGCTTCCTAGCCAAAATTAGGATGAGATGCTCTGATTAGTGATTGATGATGTGCTGTGTAAAGTTCAAACCTATCCTTCAGACACCAGGGGCAAGCCTTTTTGCATTATTTCAGGATATATGGAATGATGCCTTAGACCTGATTTTACCAGTTTCACAGCCTGGCTTGGCTATGTGACCAATGGGTCAGAAGAGATCTCCTGGGAAACTTTGCCTCACTGCAGCTGAGATTCCCAAGGCTTGTCCAGAAGAGGAACCACCTCCTGGGTTCCCAAGACAGGCCTCTGGGGGTGGCACCTGAAAATCCCTCTGATCCAGCGCTGCCTGTGCTCACTTTCTCCTCTTCCCCTCTGTCTTTGTGCCTTTATTAAGAGCTGCATGACTCTGCGTGCACTGAGAAGTCCATGTTTGTTCCCAAGTAGTGTCAATGACACATGACAATTTTATCTCTAGGAAATTTGTGTTTTTACTACAGACAAATTGATCAATGCTTTTCTGGTTTCCAATTTAGCTAATATTAAAAATAACTAACACTTACTGAATGCTTATTATTTGTCAGACACTGTTCTAGATACGTCTAAAAATATTAATTCATTGCTCCTCAAAATAAACTTGCATGCAGGTTTAAAAAAAATGGCTCATTATTTCCAGTTTTCACAAGAGGAAGCTGAAGTGATGAAATCCAAGGAATTGATTTTTCCAGGCCATTTTTATTAGTTAAGCTATGAACCACTGCAGTCAGGTCTGAAAGTCTATGTAGTGTCCTTCCATTCTCTGCTGCCTAATATACTTTTAGATTAGAAAGCTGTTTCTCAACCCCAGATTATAAAACTATATATATATTTTTTGTCCTGTCCTCATTTCTTCCATACTCAGTTATTTGTAGTTTCTTAAAGATTTTATATTTTCTACCATCACCTTAGTTTGTTTAAGTCTCTCTTTCTATACAGAAAACCTTTTTCTGTTCCACAATCTCCTTTCATTTAAGTCCCCTTGTTAGGACTCTCCCTTCCCCAGCAGTCTGAGCTCAGTGTCCCTATGAAATGTTCCAGTGACAAACTCTGCACTCTTGTGCTATGAGGACTCTTTATGCTAGGATTTTCATCTTTGTTTCCTAACATGCATTTGTTTTCCTGCTGTGTATTTTAACCTCAAAATGGAAGCTTTGACATCAGAATTATGCCTTAATGTTTGCATCTTCAGGGTTCAACACAATTTCTGAGACACAGTAGTTGTTGAAGAAATATGTGTTAACTAAATAAATATGCCAAGGCTTATATTTTTGTTTAAAATAATTCCAGCCTTTTGACAAGTTTATCATTTGGTCATTTACTTTCTCTGTCTTCAAATCAAATACCACTGGTTTACTTAGGTTTTTATTTACAGGAATATCAAGCACTGAACCATCAACACTCACTTTACTTTTTTGTGAAACAAATAGAGTATGCAATAATTTATAAAACTAATTATCCTAGGAGCCTCCCAGGCAATCCAGTGGTTAAGGCTTCACCTTCCAATGCAGTTTGCTTGGGTGCGATCCCTGGTTGGGGAGCTAAAAGCCCAGATGCTTTGTGGCCAAAAAACCAAAACATGAAACAGAAGCAGTGTTGGGAGAAAATAAAGACTTTAAAAATTATCCTAAAAGATGAGGTTAAATATAGCAGAATATAAATTGATGTTTAATATGTATTAATGTTATAACTTTTTGAGTCTACTTTGGAGGGAATGCTGAGTTTCCTGTTCTTTTCTGAACTCTCAAATGTATCTTTTTTAGCTCATTCCAAGAATATGCACTATGCATTTCCTAAAGAATATTTTCAATTATCTCTTCTTTAAGAAAGGTGAAATGAGAATTTCAGTGAGTATAATTAGGTTCATTTATTAAGTATGCTTGAGTTAGAATGCTAGGTCTTGAATTAATGAGTTGAAGACAACTTTGGACTGGTTTTAATCCATCAGAAAGCCAAAGCAATTTTAATCTGGTTTAAGAGTCAATAAAGCAGTGAGATTTTAGACTCTGCATCTTATATAACATCCTTGTGGTAGATGGGCCATTAAACATTAAACATGGAGTAGTACCAGTTTGGGTAGGACTGCAGTTCTTAGCTTACAACATTTCATTTTGTCTGGATATGACCCAGTCCTTCTCTACTTCTAATGGAAGCCACAAATTGGCCAAGAGAGCACAGCCAAGTCATATCCATGAGGAGCCATCAGCATCACATTTATCGCCGTTCTCATTGGGTCAATAGGAGGAAATACTTAGATTATAAGAGTTTCCTGCCCTACTCCTGGTGGGAGAGTAGTGCCATCTCATTCTTTGTACTCATAAGAGACCCCTCTGCTTTTTATTTCTACTTATTTATTTTTTAATCTTGATGTTTTTCTTATTAAGTATTTAACTCCTATAGGAACTATTCTTAGCTATTGGTAACTTCATTTGAAAAACATTTCTCACTTCTTATAATCCCTTTTATTCTCTTTTCCTAAGACTCAGTGTCTGTTTTGACATTGATGAGGCTTCCTTGGAGGTACACATCTGAGTTTTTCTAGCTGTGTCGGGATGCCTGTTACCTCTTTTGGGATGGAGACAGTCACATCATTAAATATCCCTGTTCATGGTCTCTAGCAGCAGTGGAACTATTCCCCTCAATAAATACGGGATCCCATGACACAGCTAACTATCACCTGCAAAACTTCTGTGTTAGAATTGGGTTTCTTTCCTCCTATGATCGCATGTGCTTTTGTCATTAATCCCTTCTGAAATATTTCTAAAGTTTGGAACTCTGCTGGTTTCACTGTATGCTCATTTCCTCCCATCACTCAGTGAATCACTCTTCCAAGGGCACTTCCTCTCCCTTCCAGAGGTCCAGGTCTTTGACTCTTGGTCTCTCTCTGCAACTCAACCACCCATGTTGTCTCCCGGCTCCGTTATCAAAACAGTGCGGTTACACCCATATCCAGAGCCTCATATCCATAGCTAACGAAATTCTCCTTGTAAGCTCCTTCCCATTATTCCTCCACTTTCCGTGCTCCTCTGACCTCATACAGCAGTCGCATGACTTTCTGGAGTGGCTCAGGATGCTCTTTGGACTCGTGCACTTCTGAATAGAGGAATTGTAAGAAGTCGTTTTCTCTGGTTGTGTGCCCCTCAAAGGGTATCTCAAAGTGTGGGTCTAGGGAAAATGCTATTACCTAGGAAAGGGTTTCACTGGGTTTTACACCAGCTGAGAGTTCAATTTAATTATTCAAATATGTTTCTCTGTGACTTCACCAACCTTTGGCCTCATGTACAAGCCAAGAGCCTCATTCTTCATTGAATTTTGGATCTAAGATGTGAATATAATAGAAGCTTCTCTATAATCCCACAGTCATTCAGAATTTAATGATTTGTAGTAAGGTTCTGGAGCCACCAGTCCCTGTTCTTTACAAATTCCACAACTTTTAAAGATTCTTCCGCTTCGGGTTAAACCATCTGAGCTTCACTCTGCACTTCAGCCAGACAACTAGCCGAGGCAGCAGGCGGCTCATCTTGTAGTTTCCTGTCTCTCATCCTTCGCTGTCTTGTGTGCTGTCTTAGGTCTATTATCTGAAAATTGTTTTCGTTTTTGTCTAGTTTTACAGTTATTTCGGGCAAGAGGAGAAATTTAGTCCCTGTTACTCCCTCATGACTGGAAGCAGAAGTTCTATTTATTTTCCATCTTAGTAAAAGAAGAAACAAGAGAAACTTAAAATTTACATCTGCATTTAATATGGCAGTTTCATTTAGTTCTTCTGTCACATGTTGCATCAGGGGTTATCTTGAGATAAAACTGTTTCTTATTGCAAGGGAGTTGGTAGGGGCCTTATTTCCTTTGCAGAGTATGGAAATTAATGTTTATAATTAAGCATATGGGGAGTTCCTGTTATCTAGGTTTAATGACAATGAATGGCCACGTATGCTAAAAAATTCACCAAGACAAACCGTATGTTGAAGATTTTTAAGGGCAAAAGAATAATAAGAAAATTGTTTTGTTGTCATGTCTACACTAAATATGAACTCTTTATCAGCTCCATTATGAGGCTGAAACCTTGATGACCTAATCTAAAATGATAAGTTACCAAAAAAGAAATTAAATTAATGAATGTTCTGGAGTGTAACATCGCACTTATTATTGTGAAAAAATAAATTGGATTGTGAATGGATTCCATGTTTGAGATATTAGCTAATAATACAGTGAAAACCTCTTGATTAGCTAGATATTTAAAAGAGTACAACAGAAAGACCAATGAAACAGAACAAGAGCCCAGTAGCAAACCCATTATACATAGAGGGTCATTTGATCTGTGACATAGATTGTAATGTGCTACTGTTGGAAAAAGAATATCTTTTAAATAAATGCTTCTAGGTTAATTAGATATCTGCATGGAAATGGCCAAATCAGATCAGTTCAGTTCAGTCGCTCAGTCATGTCCAATTCTCTGCAACCCCATAGACTGCAGCACGCCAGGCCTCCCTGTCCATTACCAACTCCCGAAGCTTGCTCAAACTCATGTCCATTGAGTCGGTGATGCCATCCAACCATCTCATCCTCTGTAGTTCCCCTTCTTCTCCTGCCTTAAATCTTTCCCAGCATCAGGGTCTTTTCCAGTGAATCAGTTCTTTGCATCAGGTGGCCAGATCAGATCTCTATTACACAAAACACAACAATCAGTTCCAGCTGTATTATGGAGCTAATATTGAAATAAATAATAAAGCTTTTAGGAGAAAGCAGAAGAGAATACCCTGAAGACCTCGATAAAGGCAAAGAGATTTCTTCAAAAAGCTACAAAGAAGAGTTAAAAGAAAGAAAAGCTAACTACTATCCTCAAAGAAGATATTTTCTATATATGTTTGACAAAGGACTTATATCAAACACAGAAAATTTCCTATAAGTCAAAAAGTATCAACCCAGCAGAAAAATGGACCAAAACCTCAAACAGGATTTCATAAATGAGGATATCCAAAAGCTGATAAACATATAAAATGTTTATCAGCTGATAAACATTCAATTGATTAGTCATCAGAGAAAGGCAAATAAAAGTCACATATATAACAGAGTGTCTAATACAAAAAAGGCAGAAAATACCAAATTTAATAAGAAAGGAAAGCATCTGAAAACTAATTTCTTGTTAGCATGGGTATAAATTGCTATAAATACTTTGAAAAAATTGCTCATCATTGTCTATTAAATCTGAATATTTGCATACTCTGTTATCTATAAATTTCATTTTTGTATTCATGAAAAAGTATTAATGTTAAAGGTATTTTTATATAGTGGGAACATACTAAAACACACATATAATAATCTTTATAGCAATATTGTTTATATTGACCCTAAATCAAAGTCTAAAAGTAAATTTAACGAAAAATGTACAACAGTTCAAATGATTCATAAAGAACTTATTTAATAGAAATACTAAGGATAAGTAAATTATGCCACAAATGTACAATCTGTTAACCTCAATAAGAAAGCCAATAAAAATATCTACAGTAAGCAGTTCATAAAATTAAGCTATTAACTTTGAATTCTAGCATTCTTTTGAAAGTCTTAGATACATTTTGTTTTCTTTCTTTCTTCAAGTCAAGAGCTGAATAAACATTTATAAAACTTACCTCTAATAATGAACAAAACAGTAACTGTTTACACCGTAGCTATTTCAAAAGTAAGAAAGGAAGTAGAGAATTGTTTCTTACCCCAATTTTTGGGCCATTCTAGATAAGGCAGAATAAAACCCAATCCCCAGGTCAATTTAAGTTCTAAAGGCCTCAGGATGAATCTATATAAATGTGGAATATGAATAGAGCACATATTTGTATCTACCATTTAGAAACTTCAAGCATATGTATACTTTGTTCTATTTCCTACTAAGTTGTGAAAATAATGTATTTAAGGACCGCATTTCATGCACTTACTGAGTCTCCAGTTTTTTAATGTATTCAACTGTGGTGCAGTCTGTGAAATGGACATAGGTATATGTTCTTAATAAGAAGCGCATAGATGGAAATGGAAAGCTCTTGATTTTATTGAATTTTGTGTTCAAATAGCCAGAGGAATCTTTCCATAATTCTTGGAATCCTTCATAATAAGGTAAGTAAAGACAATTGTCTTGGGAATAAAATCTCGGTGTAGGTATAGATACAGGTTTTGGGTGATTTAGAATAAAATTTTTTCTTTTCTATGGTGGTTTATTGCAGGGTATTGAATATAGTTCCCTGTGCTGTACAGGAGGGCCTTGTTGATCCACTCTGCATGTAATAGCTTGTATCTGCTGGTCCCAAACTCTCGGTCCAGCCCTCTAACTTGGCAGCCACATGGTTATTCTCTTTGGTGAAAGTGACAGTGAGTGTTGATCAGTCGTGTCCGACACTTTGCGACTCCATGAACTATAGCCCACCAGGATCCTCTGTCCATGGAATTCTCCAGGCTAGAATACTGGAGTGGATAGCTTTCCCTTTTCCAGGGCATCTTCCCAACCCAGGGATTGCACCTTGCAGGCAGCTTCTTTACCATCTGAGCTTCCAGGGAAGCCCTTCACCCTGTAGAACATACTCTCTGTGAATCTTTTTCTGCTTTGTAGATAAGTTCATTTATGTCATAGCTCAGATTCCACATATAAGTAATATCATATGGTATTTGTCTTCCTAACTTACTTCACCTCGTATGATAATCTCTAGGTGCAAAATAAGTTTTTATTTTTAATTTTCAGATTGTCACATTAAAATGCAGTTGTGGTGTTTTCAAAATACTGAACCATGAAAATCTACAAATAAGTCAAGTGTTTTACTTCCATCCCAAATTTTTATGTAGACTTGGCCTCATTGTTTATTTTGAAATTCAAGATCCATCCTGGTACGTGCACACATATATTTATATAAGGCTGTATGTGAGTATGCATAAACACTTTAATATGGTAACTAATTATTCATAAAGTTAAAAACTTTTTTAAAGTTTTCATGTAGTAAATCTTATTCATGACCTAATTCTCATTCTTCATCAAGGTGGAAACTTTCTTATTTATACCTTGCAGTTGCCAGGTAAGAATTCTAAATTTAATATTATAGTTTAGTCCGTACCACTATTTCAAGATACAGTTTCTTAATTGGTACAATGTATTGCTGTCACATTTCTAGACTGACACTTAGTCCCACACAGTTATGGCCAGTTACAGTAAAACCTATTGAAACTCATCTTGCAATCTTCCATAAAGAAGAGGGATAATTAGGGAAGAAGACAGCCTGTCCTCTGGTTCTTTGAAAATTTCCTTCCATCTGGATTATCATTTAGTGGAGGAAGAATTAGCTTAGCTTGTTGCCACCTGAGTGACCACCTAAGATTGAGTACAATTATTTTTTGATCCATTCTTCCAAACATTTATCATTAACATTTACTCTGGATTGTGCATAAAGAAAGGTGAAAGATTTGAAAGATATAAGGAGGATAGCTGATGGTCTGCTGTGCACCTGGAGACAACGGACTTCCCTAGCTCAGCAAGAGAGGAGCCAGTTGACAAAGGCCAGATAAAAGTACACAGAGGATTTGAAGCAGTTGGAGAGGATGGCATGGTAGGTGTTGTCTGGTGAGGAACAATTTCATCTTGATAGATGGCTTGTGATCATTCTCATTCAGTCTTTAATTTCAGCTTTACTTCAGGCAGAGGATTAAAATGTGCACATAGAGGGACCAATTTAATGCCATTTACTTCATTTTAGTTGCCCCCTCCCACTTCCCATGTCCAAGGAACATCTGATGCAAACACTCATGTGCAAGCAGTTTTTTATTTGCAGTTGTTTTAGTTTTAACTTTTGACTGATCCTAGGAAGAAACCTGGAAGAATGAAAAAAACAGAAGGAGTTAAGATGGCACAAGGATCTTTTATCAAGTTGGCCAATATTATAGGTGACTTGTGCTCAGGTCCAGACCTGAAGAGACTTAACTAAACATGACTCAGAGTAGCCTACCTGAAGACAGGAAGAAGAGCATTATCCTCCAGTTTCTGCCCCATTGGTCAAGGATAACCCTACTTCTTCAACGACAACCTTCAAGGTTTTAGGTGAGCCTGATATCAGAGTGACAGTGTCAGCAAAAACTCTGGGATAGAAAACAAGAGGTAGGTGGTAAGAGCTTGGGCACACCTGTGGCATGCCCAGTGTGTGGGTGAAGCCCACCATGAACTGGAGGCTTCAGTAGCAGCCAGAGAAAAAACTGGATGTGCACTGGTACACAAGAGGTGCCTAATGGAAACCTTAGGTGCTGCACAATAAAGCGTTACCCTTAATAGTGCACCTCTCTAGTGAAGAGAAGCCTGCTAGACTATTGTTTGAACTTAATACGATTTTGTCAATGTGCATATTAGAGTGGAAGAAGCAATGGGGAGGGAACAAGCCCTGTTTCTGCCTCACGGTTTTCCAAAAATGTGCCTTGTTATTTTCCAGAATGATTTTGAAACTAATTTAAATATCCAAACTGGGGTTTAGAATGTTGAATAAATAAGATAGTGGCACGTGCCTTTGTTTTTCTAGAAATGTAGATACAATGCTGCATGCTAATGTTTAGAAATTATAATAAATTTCAAAACAGAAATGTTAAGCCAGTTATAATAAAAAAGCCTCATATCTAATCTATCAGAATTTCCTTTCAAATTTTAATAAGGGTATAAGGAATATGCAGTGAACCAGAGACTCAGATTACAGAAATGCTAAAAAGAGCATCTATAGTCTGTGACATAAAAGCAGGCTAGGGACAAAGCAATCTCAGAGTCTAGGGAATTAAATCTTGACTTGTCTTTTAATCTTTGTGCACACAACCGCAAAATGCAGGGCAAATGCTATCCTGGTACCATGGGAAACTGTCAATATTGATATTGCTTATAGATAAACGGAATGTACAATGGGAAAACAGACTAAGCAAACGAACTTAACTATGTCAAAGAATTCCAATTAAATCATTTTTGAGAACGACTCTGTTTGAATATTCACCATGCTTTTGATTAAATGTGTCATTAAATGTATATCAATTGAATTTAATTATAAGTTATTTGATTTTAAAATGATGTGTTTGTATTTAGTTTCTTGATCACCCTCTTTCAGATCACAACTTATAAAATGGCATTAGCTAACTTATAAGCCAGGCTTCAACAGTGTGTGAACCAAGAACTTCAGATGTTCAAGCTGGATTTAGAAAAGGCAGAGGAACCAGAGATCAAATTGTCAACATCCGCTGAATCATAGAAAAAGCAAAGGAATTCCAGAAAAACATCTATTTGTGTTCAAAGACTATGCTAAAATCTTTGACTGTGTGGATCACAATATACAGTGGAAATTTTAAAGAGATGGGAATACCAGACCACCTTACCTGCCTCCTGAGAAATCTGTATGCAGGTCAAGAGCCAACAGTTAGAACCAGACATGGAACAACAGACTGGTTCCAAATTGGGAAGGGGTACATCAAGGTTGTATATGGTCACCCTGCTTATTTAACTTACATGCACAGTACATCATGTGAAATGCTGGACTGGATGAAACACAAGCTAGAATCAAGATTGCCGGAAGAAATATCAATAACCTCAGATATGCAGATGACACCACCCTTATGGCAGAAAGCAAAGGGGAACTAAAAAGCCTCTTGATGAAAGTGAAAGTGGAGAGTGAAAAAGATGGCTTAAAACTTAACATTCAAAAAACAAAGATCATGACATCCAGTCCCATCTCTTCATGGCAAATAGATGGGGAAACAATGGAAACTGTGAGAGACTTTATTTTCTTGAGCTCCAAAATCACTACAGATGGTGACTGCAGCCATGAAATTAAAAGACGCTTACTCCTTGGAAGAAAAGTTATGACCAACCTAGACAGTCTCTGCTATTAAAAAGCAACGACATTGTTTTGCTGACAAAGGTCTGTCTAGTCAAAGCTATGATTTTTCCAGTAATCATGTATGGATGTGAGAGTTGGACCATTAAGAAAGCTGAGTGCTAAAGAATTGATACTTTTTAACTGTGGTGTTGGAGAAGATTCTTGAGAGTCCCTTGGACTGCAAGGAGATCCAACAAGTCAATCCTAAAGGAAATTGGTCCTGAATATTCATTGGAACAACTGATGCTGAAGCTCCAATACTTCGTCCACCTGATGCAAAGAGCTAACTCATTGGAAAAGACCCCGATGCTGGGAAAGATTGAAGGCAGGAGAAGAAGGGGATGGCAGAGGACGAGATAGCTGGATGGCATCACTGACTCAATGGACATGAGTTTGAGCAAGCTCCAGGAGATGGTGAAGGACAGGAAAGCCTGACATGCTGCAGCCCATGGGGTCGCAAAGAGTCAGACACAACTGAACGACTGAACAGCAAGTTATAACAGATTCTCAGTAAACATATTTTTGAAATATTGATGGTATCAAAGAAGTTGACATCTTCAAAAAGTTACAGCAAGTATACATTTCATGGGTCCCAAAATGGACACAAAAATTAAATATAATGACATCATAGCAAGAATTATTGTAATGATACTGATAATCATTGATATTATAGCAATACCAACGAATACTTAAGAGTATCTGCTTTGTGAAAGCACAGCTATAAATGTTTTCTCGACAAATGTAAGAGATAAGTTTTTCTTTCATCCATTTTTCTAGGTGAGAAAGACTGCAGCACACTGAGGTTAAATATCTTGCCCACAGTCACATAGCTAGGAAGAAGAGATCCAGAATTTGAAGCCAGGAAGTGTTGCGATTTTTTCAGAATCTGTGGTTTTTTTCCCCAAGTTGTTAAAATGCTAGACTTCATAAGCCAATCAACCATTATGGAAGACATAACGAGAATCTTTCCAGTCATTTTAAGATATAAATCTTTCATTTAAATTGCTGAATTATCAAGGGCAAAAATAATTCTGTCAGGAGAGAAGAAATAAGAGAATAGAAAACGTAACATTCCATATTGTTTACAACAAAGTATATCTCAGTTAATTTACTGGGTGAAAAAGCATGCCAATATTAAAAATGAGTTAGAGATATAAAATTTTGCTAATCAGTTAATATTTTCTTACAGATTACTCTTTGAAAAATAAGTATTATAATATTAAGAAGATTTGATGTTGGCTTCACATTTTCCAATTTTAACATTTTAATTTACTATAAGCAATATGCTTACAGGGGACATTCTACATGCGAAACATTGTTATGTGTGCTTTACGAATATGAACTTACTCGGTTCTAAAAGGTCTTTTTGAAAATCAGCTTACTGATGAAAAACTAAGATAAAATGACTTGCCTCATGTCATGGTTAGCAAGTTTAGAAGCAGGATTCAAACTCTTGGAAGGCTATCTTAGTGTCCATACTTTATCTTCCAAGTTCTTTAAATAAGGATCTTGTATATAATAACAAATCAATCATAAAAAATAAAAGTATTGAGTTCCTGTTTCCAGGAACAGTGAAAATTCTATCATGTCTTTCTTAAATAAATAGTGCCATGCTTCTTTTTTCGAATAGCATTTTATAGCATTTATATTCTATCTTTGAAGGCCTCATTTTACTCATTTTTTTGTGTTTTTTTCCTATGTTGTATGAATATAGCAAGTTATTTGGATGCAAAGAGCTTATTTTGAGACATAAATAATTCCAGTAACCAATTTTCTAACAATTCTCCTTAATCTGCCTCAGCTAATAAATATTTTAAAATATAAGAAATACAATGCTTTGGATATAGGTTTTGGAGACAGGCTGGAATATTTGCTATGCCAGTGTGTACCACAGTAAAAACAAAATGAAACGAACAAGTAAACAAACAGAATCTCTTCGATACAATGTGAAAACAGCCAGGGAAGACTGTTCCCTTTGGTTAAATCAATGCAGTGTGAAGTCTGTGTAAATTTGTTGTAAGCATTATGACAGATGGGAAAGAACTCATTTAAATTTCAAAAACTCTTGCCTTGCAAAGGAATTTTCTTAGGATAATTTGTATTCATATCTAAATAGCAGGTGCCTCAAGACTAAGCATTGTGGTTGCCATTTATATTACAGGTTACGGGAGCTTCTTTATTTTTCTGAATCATCCTCTTCTTTGAACTATTATTCAGAAGATGGTGTTGCTTTTTGTCCTTTGTGGGGTTTCTCTGCTTTGGCTGATGATAAAAGTTGCCAATTCCTTTCATGCTCATTATCACGCTCATTGTTCTTCTTGTGTGTGCTTAGTCACTCAGTCATGTCTGACTCTTTGCGACTCCATGACTGTAGCCCGCCAGGCTCCTCTGTCCATGGGGTTTCTCCAGGCAAGAACACGGAGTGGGTTGCCATGCCCTCCTCCAGGGAATCTTCCCAACCCAGAGACTGAACCCAGGTCTCCCATGTTACAGGTGGATTCTCTACTGACTTGGGTGCTTTTTGGATGATATCCTGTCCGGTAGAGAGCTGCTAACTCCATCAGGCCTGTTCAGGTGTCTGAGCCGTATTAACAGCGTTCTAACCTTGGGCTGCCGGAGAAGGCGATGGCACCCTACTCCAGTACTCTTGCCTGGAAAATCCCACTGACGGAGGAGCCTGATGGGCTGCAGTCCATGGGGTCGCGAAGAGTCGGACACAACTGGGCGACTTCACTTTCACTTATCACTTTTATGCATTGGAGAAGGAAATGGCAACCCACTCCAGTGTTCTTGCCTGGAGAATCCCAGGGACGGGGGAGCCTGATGGGCTGCCGTCTATGGGGTTGCACAGAGTCAGACACGACTGAAGTGACTTAGCAGCAGCAGCAGCAACCTTGGACTGCAAGGAGATCCAACCAGTCCATTCTAAAGGAGATCAGTCCTGGGTGTTCAATGGAAGGACTGATGCTAAAGCTGAAACTCCAGTACTTTGGCCACCTCATGCAAAGAGTTGACTCATTGGAAAAGACTCTGATGCTGGGAGGGATTGGGGGCAGGAGGAGAAGGGGACGACAGAGGATGAGATGGCTGGATGGCATCACCGACTCGATGGACATGGGTTTGGATAAACTCCAGGAGTTGGTGATGGACAGGGAGGCCTGGTATGCTATGATTCATGGGGTTTCAAAGAATCAGATACAACTGAGCGACCGAACTGAACTGAACTGAACGATTGTTTTCATGATAGATTTGGTAAATTAGATCAGATGTAATGAGAGAGACCCAAATTCAGTCCCTAGGTCAGGAAGATCCCTGGAGAAGGAAATGGCAACCCACTCCAGTATTCTTGCCTGGAGAATTCCATGGACACAAGAGCCTGGTGGGCTACAGTCCATAGGGTCGCAAAGAGTTGGACACGACTGGGAGACCAACACACAAGGTAAATTAAAGAGTTTACCTTCAAGTCACCAAGGATTGAGTACATATTTTTAAATAGGTCATTACTACAGATCACAAAGCCTGTCTTCTGTTCATGTTACATATCCCTAGAGGGGAATGTGAGCACCAAGGGACAGCCATGTAAAGAAGCAAGAGGGTAGCCATGTGCAAGTCAAGAAGAGAGGCCTCAGGAAAAACCAGACCTGCTGACAGCCTGAGCTTGGGCTTCAGCCTCCAGAACTGTAAAAACTAAATTTCTGTTGTTTGAGCCACTCAGTCCATTCAGTGTGGTGTTTTAATATGGCAGCTCTAACAAAGAGAGTCCTGAGTTAGTTTTCTACTGCCTCACTAACACATTAACACAAATTCAGTGGCTTTAAAAGAATGCAAATGCTTTTTTTTTTTTTTTTTTACAGTTCTCTAGGTTCCACAGATCTTGCTGTTCTAACTCTAAGTTGTCAGTGAGCTGCCTTACTTTCTCAACATTTTAAGGGAAAAATATATGTTACTGCCTTTCACAGCCTCTAGAGGACACTCATAGGCTTTAGCTTATGGCCTTTTTTCCTTCATCATCAAAACCAGAAACTATATCTCTTTGGCCTTTCTTCCATCATCACTTCCTCTGACCTTCTTCTGCTGCCCTCCTCTACTTTTATGGATCCTGGTTATTACCTTGGACCCACTCAGATAAATCCAGAATAATCTCCTTATTTTGTCAGCTGATGAGCAACCTTAAATCCATGTGCAGACTTAATTCTCCTTTGCCTTGAAACATAACATTCTTCTTGGAATTAGGATGTGGATAGCTTTCTGAGGGAGAGGATTTTCTGCCAACCATAGTCTTATCACCAGGCCTTGTTTATTCTTAAAAAGTAGTAGTTTTTTTGTTTTTTTGTTTGTTTTTTACTATCACTTTTCTGGAAATGGGTATGACATTGAAATATCCACAATAGTGAGGGTTAGGTTATTGGCTAGCAGACCCAGACATTTTCTGCTTATATAGGTCAAGTAGCCCTTTAAGAGGCTACTCAACATTCTCAGGTCATAAGTATTTATTTCATTTCTAGACATTTAGCATGAAGAACTAACTCTTTCCTTTCACAAATATCCTGCTGGGCTACCCATTTGTCAAACCTCATCAGGAGCCTTCCCTGGTGGCTCAGATGGTAAAGCGTGTCTGCCTACAGTGCGGAAGACTCGGGTTCGATCCCTGGGTCGGGAAGATGCTCTGGAGAAGGAAAAGGCAACCCACTCCAGGACTCTTGCCTGGAAAATCCAATGGATGGAGGAGTGTGGTAGGCTACAGTTCTTGGGGTCGCAAAGAGTCAGACATGACTGAGCGGCTTCACTTCACATCAGAAGCCAGAGATCAAAAGAGAGTTATGTGTTTCATAACTCTCAGTCCAGAAAGTAGAAGGGCAGAGAAAGTGGAGAGTGAATCTGAAGTAGTAAATGAGAAAATTTTAAGCTCACCAACTCTCACTATCAAATCCATCATCAACTCTCACTAAATTTGCCTTTTAATATCTCTCCCCACTTCTCCCCTTTACCACTGACATCCTTGAAGTCAGATGGTTTCATCAGTTTTCCGTGACACCACTGTAATAATTTCCTAATCAGTTGACTTGTGCTCAACCACACTTCCCCACCTCTCCATGGCAGTCAACTTTTAAAATCGAGATGTGTCTCATTCATCCCACTTCCAAAGCGTTAAAGTCTTTCTGCTGCTCTGAAGGTAAACTCCTCAATCCATGGCTTCCTACCTACTGCTCAGCTTTAGCTGAAACCTTGCTTCCCACATCTGAAATTTTTACCGCAGCCACATTGTCCTCACTCTGGTCGTTGATATTCTCGTGTTCCTGTCTTTTTTCAGGCATTTGGACGCATTGTTTTCTCCACCCCAGCTGTTCTTTCTCCCTTTTCAGCAATTCAGTTTCCATTCCCTCTTTGGATGGTAAGTGTTCCTTTCTGAGTTGTCAGGCTATGTAGACGTCCTCTATTGCTGTTTGCCCCCCTACACTCTTTACTGTCTTTTCTGTGTCCCACGGGGGGTTCCAGGAACTACATTGCTCAGAATCACCTTTCCCGTGTGATTCTTGGTGAGAGTTGTCTAAAGAGTAGTGCTTTCAAGAGAGTTGGAAGTCAAAAAAGAGAGCTCTTTATTCTCTGAACGCGAATGCAGGGAGATCAAACAGCAAAGACAGAGCTCAGCTTTGATGCCTCTTGGAAACTATCAGTAGCTTCTGAAGACATTATGGGAGAAAATGGAGATGTGTAGATGAGTAATTATGTGTGTTCGTGGAAGCTAAGGGTCCAAGTGGAAAGAACATCATAGAATATAGGTTCTAGAGCATACTCTGTCACTGACCAAGTGACCCTAGATAAATTTTTTGGAGAGTTTTTATTCTCTCATTTTCAAAGAGGTTTTTGTTGGGGTTCTTTTTTAGCCATGAGTAGGAAAAACTATGGCACATGTGAAGTTGCTATAACATGAGTGATACTCAGTTTACCTCAGCTCTCTTAGCTGTGGTAGAAAGGTCCATTCTGCTTTTGAGCCCCTAGGCTGACATCTCGTAATGATTCCAGGAGATTTCTGGATAAGAATTTGTTTAATGAGGTAATTCCCTAGTGGTCCAGTAGTTATGACACTATGGTGTCACTGCTTAGGGTCTAGGTTTGATACCTGGTCGGGAACTGAATTCCTGCTTAATGAAGTTTGTTCAGGCTTAAATAAATTTCTATTTTTACCACTTTAAAGCTTATTTAAACTAGATGAGTCTGTCACTCTAGTTTTGAAACCAAACTTCCCTAAACTCAGGGCATTCATGATTTAAAAATATCACTTAAAAATGAGCTCACATTCATTTTTTTTTCTTAACTGGCATTTTGTGTCTCCTTAATAAGACATGAGTCATGAAGAAGGGGTGATTTGTTAATATTGCTTGAGGGTAACTGGTCACTAGGATTTTGTGCTTACTCTAGCCACCCCCCACCCCCCACCACCCACCACCTTCCTACCTATCCTAGGAATCCATGACTTTTAGGTCCTGGCACACACTTCGTTGATTTTTAGCATGCCTTGTTGAAAACTGGAGTTGGTCAAGACAGGTTTAGGAACTGAGGTAAATAGGCATATTGGTATGAAATTTTATGATTCCCTGGCTAGGAGTTGGGCTGTGTTTAATACTTGTCAGAGGCTAAAATTTCTTCTAGTGTCCTTGTTTTTGTCTCTAGTTTTGGGATTTCCCTACAAACTTCCCTGAAACAGAGAACTTTTCAGGGTCGGTCAGCTGTGAAAGTAAAAAAGTGACAGTGTTAGTCGCTCAGTCGTGTCCGACTCTGTGAGACTCCATGGACTGTACCCCACCAGGCTGCTCTGTCCGTGGGATTTCCCAGGCGAGGATACTGGACTGCATTGTCATTCCCTTCTCCAGGGGATCTTCCGACCCCCGGAAGCCACCAGGGCAGCCCTTTGCCCTGGAGAGGAAGCCTTTATTATGGAGAATGCTCTGGGGGCATTCTAAAATAGATTCTTTCCCCTCCCTCTGCCACAGGCACCAGGTGACTTTTCTTGGCTCTTCCCTGTGAGAACCTGGTGGGGTTCCTGAGCATAAAGCCCCCCAAAACTGCAGCCCCAGGAGTTTCACCCTCACACTGGCCCTCCCTCAGCTCTCCAGCCATTCATTCAAATTACCATTTACAGGTTCTTGCCAGTTTCTGATTCTAGAGGCTTCTGCTCCAGGGAAGCTAAACCCAGGTGTGAGTTCTTTGGGTTCCCTCTCTAAAGTTTGTCCTGAGACCTAAAGGCTCTGCTGTCTCCAGGAAACGTCACTGATTTTCAGTTTGCTCAGGTTGTTTTTTTCTTATTGTAGGGACATCTGAGCTCTTTAGATATCTGCCCTTTCTTTTAAAAACTGTATGGTTTTTAAAACAGTATGGTAAAAGTACATTATTCTCCAAGGGAAATAAGTATTTTAGTCCCTTTATCTCATGGTGTTATTTTATTATAATTATATGTTAAAACATAGAAACATAAATTTAGACCTAAATTCCATAGGTCTATAGTTCTTAACCAATTTTTGGTTACAAATGTATTTTATAGATATAATGCATTTGTAAATTACATTAAACTCTACAAAAATACTAAAACTTTAATCAGCTGTATCACTTTAGGGTCATGTGATTGAACAGAACAGTTTTGATAGGCTTCACAGAAGGAAGATATAGTTGGTTCTGATGCTGTACTTGTCTGTTTATGTATTTTAACTTCAATAATACTTCTGCAGAAAAGTTCTGTTCAGTATAGAGTTATATAAAATAATACAGTTACCATAAAAATTCTTCCTTTTTCCTATATATGATCATCAAACAAAAGCTCTACTAAGATGTAATTTTTCAATATTGATTTTGATGAGGTTTTTTGATAATTCTTTAAGGCATTATATTCACATGGAGAGATGTGTCCAATGTAATGTTATTAAAACTTTTAATTATTAAAAGAATAAGTAGATAGTAAACATTACTGTCTAATTATTATTTTGAGTCAAGAATAGGAAAAATGTTATCTTTGTGCAAATTTATCACATAAATATATGGTATCGTGTACCTTATAACTAATGACCTTATAACTAATGACCTAGGCAAATGACCTACATTCAAATGTATCACTTTATGAATATAAAATATGTCTTCCTTTGAATTCAGCTTGCATTCCTCTAACACAAAGAATTCTATGAGACTCAAGTAAGTTTTTTCAACCCATTTATTTAATTTTGAAACTTTATTCGAACATTAGGCATAATGTTGTAATAGTCTTTGTGCTAGACACATATTCCATAAACAACAAAAATAAAGAATCCCATGGCAGTAACTGATGAGAAGGCAGCTATTCTTATGATCTGGAATTTGTCCGTGTTTGTAGATTGTTTTCAAAATACCGTTTGTCATGAAGGTGACTGACAATGCATACACTGATCTCAGACTGAGAAAAATGTATCTCTTTGCTGAGTTTTGAAATCAGGTTAATTGGGTGTGACCTATGGGGTCAGGAAGCAACAGTTAGAACTGGACATGGAACAACAGACTGGTTCCAAATAGGAAAAGGAGTATGTCAAGGCTGTATATTGTCACCCTGCTTATTTAACTTATATGCAGAGTACATCATGAGAAACACTGGGCTGGATGAAGCACAAGCTGGAATCAAGATTGACAGAAGAAATATCAATAACCTCAGATATGCAGATGACACCCACCCTTATGGCAGAAAGTGAAGAGGAACTAAAAAGCCTCTTGATGAAAGTGAAAGTGGAGAGTGAAAAAGCTGGCTTAAAGCTCAACATTCAGAAAATGAAGATCATGGCATCTGGTCCCATCACTTCATGGCAAATAGATGGGGAAATAGTGGAAACAGTGTCAGACTTTATTTTTTGGGGCTCCGAAATCACTGCAGATGGTGACTGCAGCCATGAAATTAAAAGGCGCTTACTCCTTGGAAGAAAAGTTATGACCAACCTAGATAGCATATTGAAAAGCAGAGACATTAGTTTGCCAACAAAGGTCTGTCTAGTCAAGGCAATGGTTTTTCCAGTAGTCACGTATGGATGTGAGAGTCGGACCATAAAGAAACCTGAACGCCGAAGAACTGATGTTTTTGAACTGTGATGTTGGAGAAGACTCTTGAGGAGATCCAACCAGTTGATCCTAAAGGAAGTCAGTCCTGAATATTCATTGGAAGGACTGATGCTGAAGCTAAAGCTCCAATACTTTGGCTACCTGATGTGAAGAACTGATTCATTGGAAAAGACCCTGATGCTGGGAAAGATTGAGGGCAGGAGAAAAACGGGATGACAAGAGATGAGATGGTTGGATGGCATCACCAACTCGATGGACATGAGTTTGTGTAAGCTCCTGGAGTTGGTGATGGACAAGGAAGCCTGGCGTGCTGCAGTCAATGGGGTCTCAAAGAGTTGGACTTGAGTAAGCGACTGAACTGACACAGGGCTACTTAAGATGATGGGTCCTGGTGAAGAGTCCTAACAAAACATGGTCCCCAGAAGGAGGACATGGCAGCCCACTCCAGTATTCCCTAGAGAACCCCATGGATGAACAGTGTGAAAAGACACAAAGATATGACTACAAAAGATGAAGCATCCAGGTTGGAAGGTGTCCAATATGCTACTGGGTAAAAGTGGAGGGCAATTATTGATAGCTTCAGATAGAATGAAGCAGCTGGGCCAAAGGAGAAATGACACTCAATTGTGAATGTTTCTAGTGGTGAAAGTAAAATTCGGTGCTGTCAAGAACAGTATTGTATAAGAACCTGGAATGTTAGGTCCTTGAATCAAGGTAAATTTGATGTGGTCAAGCAGGAGATGGCAAGATTGAGCATTGACATCATAGGAATCAGTTAACTAAAATGGATGTAATGGATAAATTTAACTCAGATTATATCTACTACTGTGGACAAGAATTCCTCAGAAGAAATGGAGTAGTCCTCATAGTCTACAAGAGAGTCCAAAATGCAGTACTTGGGTGCAATCTCAAAAATGACAAATTATCTTGGTTCATTTCCCAGCCAAACCTGCAACATCACAGTAATCCAAGTCAATGCCCCAACCACTAATACCAAAGAAACTGAAGTTGACTGGTTCTTTGAAGACCTACAAGACCTTCTAGAACTAACACCAAAAAAAGATGTCCTTTTTCTCATAGAGATTAGAATGCAAAAGCAGGAAGTCAAGAGATATCTAGAATAACTGGCAAATTTGGCTTTCGAGTACAAAATGGAACAGGGCAAAGGCTAACAGAGTTTTGTCAAGAGAACACACTGGTCATAGCAAACAGCCTTTTCCAATGACACAAGAAATGACTGCGCATATGGGCATCACCAGATGGTCAATACCAAAATCAGATTTATTATGTTCTTTGCAGCCAATTATGGATAAGCTCTATACAGTAAGCAGAAACAATACCTGGAACTGACTGTGGCTCAGTTAATTAGCTCCTTATTGCAAAATTCAGACTTAAATTGAAGAAAGTGGGGAAAACCACTAGGTCATTCAGGTATGACCCAAATCAAATCCCCTATGATTATACAGTGAAGGTGATGAATAGCTTTAAGGGATTAGACAGAGTGCCTGAACAGAAGTTTGTACAGGAGGCAGTGACCAAAACCATCCCAAGGAAGAGAAATGCAAGAAGACAAAGCTGTTGTCTGAGAAAGCTTTATAAATAGGTGAAGAAAGAAGAGAAGTGAAAAGCAAGAGAGAAAGAGAAAAATAAAGCCAACTGAATGCCGAGTTCCAGAAAATAGCAAGGAGAGATAAGAAGGCCTTCTTAAATGAACAACGCAAAGAAATAGAGGAAAACAATAGAATGAGAAAGACTAGAGAGCTCTTAAAAAAAAATTGGAGATACCAAGGGCATATTTCATGCAAAGATGGACATGATGAAGCAGAAAAACAGTAAGAACCTAACAGAAAAAGAAGAGATTAAGAATAGGTAGCAAGAATACACAGAAGAAATAAGCAAAAAAGTCTTAATGATCTGGATAACCACAATGGTGTTGTCACTAACCTAGAGCCAGACATCCTGGAGTGTAAAGTCAGATGGACCTTAGGAAGCATTACTATGAACAAAGCTGGTGAGAGTGATAGAATTCCAGCTGAGATATTTCAAATCCTTAAAGATGATGCTGTTAAAGTACTGCTCTCAATATGCCAGCAATTTGGGAAACTCAGCAGTGGCCACAGGACTAGAAAAGACCAGTTCTCATTCTAATCCCAAAGAAGGGCAATGTCGAAGAATGTATAGACTACACTGCAATTGTGCTTATTTCACATGCTAGCAAAGTTATGGTCAGAATCCTTCACGCTAGGCTTCAGCAGTATGTGCACTGAGAACTTCCAGATGTACAAGCCGGATTTAGTAAAGGACGAAGAACCAGAGATCAAATTGCCAGCATCTGAAATTTATAGAGGGTTATAGAGAAAGCAAGAGAATTCTAGAAAAACATCTACTTCTGCTTCATTTACTGCACTAAACCTTTGGCTGTGTGGATCACAACAAACTGTGATATTAAAATTCTTAGAGATGGGAATACCAGACCACCTTACCTGTCTCCTGAGAAACCTGTATGCAGGTCAAGAAAGCAACAGTTAGAATTGGATATGGAACAACGGACTTGTTCAAAATTGGGAAAGGAGTATGTCAAGGCTGTATGTTGTCACCATGCTTATTTAACATATTCTGTTTATATCACGTGAAATGCCAGGCTAGATGAATCACATGCTGGAATCAAGATTGCTGGGAGAAATATCAACAACTTCAGATACACTGATAATACCACCCTTATGGCAGAGAGTGAAGAGGAACTAAAGAGCCTCTTGATGAGGATGAAACAAGAGAGTGAAAAGGCTGGCTTGAAACTCAGAATTCAAAAAACTGAGATCACGACATCCGGTCCTACCACTTCATGGAAGATAGAAAGGGAAAAGGTGGAAACATGACAGCTTTTATTTTCTTGGGCTCCAAAATCACTGTGGACAGTGATTGAAACTGTGAAATTAAAAGATGCTTGCTCCTCGGAAGGAAAGCTATGGCAAACTGAAACAACATACTGAAAAGCAGAGACATCAGTTTGCCAACAAAGGTTTGTATAGTGAAAGCTATGGTTTTTCCAGTAGTACTGTACAAACATGAGAGTTGGACCATAAGGAAAGCTGAGTGCCAAAGAATTGATGCTTTCAAACTGTGGTGCTGGAGCAGACTCTTGAGAGTCGTTGGACAGCAAGGAGATCCAACCAGTCCTTCCTAAAGGAAATCAACCCTGAATATTCATTGGAAGAACTAATGCTGAAGCTGAAACTCCAATATTTTCCAGTGAGTTTGGAAAATACCCTGATGCTGGGAAAGACTGAAGACAAAAAGAGAAGGGGCTGGCAGAGGATGAGATGGTTAGATAGCATCACTGACTTAATGGGCATGAATTTGAGCAAACTTCAGGAGATAGTGGAGGAAAGAATAGCCTGGTTTGCTTCAGTCCATGGGATTGCAGAGTTGGACATGACTTAATGACTGGACAACAAAAAGATATAGAAGCAGGTCAAAAGAAAATACAGTGAGTTCTGATGTTAGTCTCCAGGTCTCCTAAGAATCTGGTGACCTAGTGTGGTCACAGAGTAGCCTTCATGTTGGTCTAGCCTGGGTTGATGTCTGCAATCCTATTCTTGGCTCAAGCTGCCTGGCCAGCATTTGTGCTGCCAGCTTCATTGCCTGTTACTATTGCTGTTACAATGCTACTTTCTTTTCTGCTTTCTTTTTTCAAGCACTGTGCACTATTCCTGGGTTCTCTCTACCAGGGGTTACTGTTCTGTGGTGCCAGAACATCATTTTGACCATCTCTTGATAGAAAGTAGGATCCCTCCCTCTTTGAGCACCATGAAGTGCCCATGAAATATAAAGTAAACACTTTTCCGCAAAAGAATCAGATCTAAAAATTAGCTCAATAGTGTATTTTTTTTCACATGTCCTATTGGAACTGGAATGTGATTAAATAAATGAGATTAAAAAATATGTAAAACTCTGACAGGTATAGAAGATGAAAGTCATTCCTTTGTTCTGATCCCATGCCCGAGACCCCTTTCCTCTATTATACTTCTCAGGAAATAAATAACTTTTTAGATGCTCAAAGGGATCTACAGAAATTGCTAACATCACTATAGACAGAGCTGAAGTGAGCAGTAAGGGATTGCTGCTTTTACTTGGTGGGTATCCTTTCCTCCTCTGCTTTGTGTTTGAAGCTAGAGATAAGGGATCTAGGGAAAAGGATTAAGAAAAACAAATCACATAAACATAGAGTCTTCCCTCAAGGTTATACAGTATGAAAGAGATCATGAGTATTAGTGGAAGATATTGAGATTAATAAAAGATTAATAGTAATGAGAATATTATAGAGCAGACCTATCTTACAAAAAGGAAAAGATTAATCTTCCATATGTTATGTATGCTGTTACAATAACCCCAATTGTTTTTCATTTGACTTCTCTTTTTCTTTTGTAATGTCCTAGATGGAAAGAGGAATGAGTTATCTGACAAATTTAGATTCTGCAAACTTGTGCACTGAGAAGAGTACTATTGAAATACACTGTTAAGAAAGATTTTCAACATACAAATGTGTCATTTCCTTTCTTCTTGTGCTGTGCTGAAATATTATGTGATAAAGGTTTTAGGTTTCAATTGTTACAAGAGGGAAGTGGATAAATCAGTGCTGCCGTCTTTAGGACATATGGTAAAAGAAGTTTTATTTGTGTTTTCTCCCAAATTGCTTCTGTTGAATATATGGGTCTACTCTGTATATTTTTGTGTGTCTACATGTATGTGTGTGTATGTTGTATGAGAGAGCTGTTTACATATGTGATCAGTAATTTTTGGTACAATTTTGAATCCTATCACTAATAACTCATTTTGATTGTTTCAATGATAGAGATTTCTGCTAGGTTTTCTGTGGGTGAAAAATGTATATATGTGCACAAATATATATGACATATATATATGATACATATTTTTAAGTTGAACTAGCAAGAAATTTTGGGCATATAAATGTGCATATTTTGTTGCAAATTATTGGCTTTACTCAATGTGATTAAATATATCTTAGTCTAATCTTAGTTTTTACATAATACTCTTGACTTTAATCTAATACTTTTATTACCTCTATTGCTCATATAACAAATATTAGTTGGGCATCTACTGTGTGCACTTTCTAGATGTAAGGAAGGGACATAAAAAATGAAAGTCTCTGTCTTTAGGAAAATCAAGATCTAAGGCAAATTGGCATAATATAATTTGAGCACCATAAAAGTGATATGCAAATGCTATATGTAAATACTATGAGAATACAGGAGAGGCCAAAATTACTTCAAGAGGAGAAAGAAGAGTCTTCATGGAGCTGTTAGAATTTACATTCATCTCGAAGAATGGTTAAGATGTACACAGCATAAAATGCGATTAGCATTCTCATTAGCCACGTGAAAATAGTGATAGAAAAGTCATAAAACTGAGATTATAAATGTTTTATACAGGAATTAGGAGCTGTTTTTTTGGTCGTACACTGCCTACCTTCAGGTCCCAACTTCCCCGTTCACTAGTTGTGTACCATTAACTGGATACTTAAATGTTTTAGGTCTTGGTTTCCCAGCTTGTAAAATTGAGAACATACCTCATGGTGCTGTTGTGAGGATAAAATAAGAAAATTTCATATTTAAAAAAAAGTGATGGTTTAAAATAATGGTGATTCATTTATTTGTGGTTGTCTATGTATCAGACAATTTATAAAAATTATTTATAATCCTCATAATTTTAAATTCATATTATAACCATATATATCTGTGTATATATAGATATATATCTGAGATATCATTTAGCTCTCACTAAAATCTAAATGATTCTAAAATAAACATTGTTACTGAACAGTGGTGAATTTGGTTTAAAACATAAGTGACTAGAATCTCTGTAAATGTGTACAGTCTTTTTAAAGAGAAGTCAGACAGTGGATACTAAGAAGTTTGAGATAGTATTCCTGTTATCTGATAGTTCAACATATAATGAATTACCTAAAGAAACATTTAGGCTAAAAAGGAGAAACCTAAGTTATGCAAAGATTTCCAGCAGCAGCATCTGTATCAGTAACACATTGCCCTTCAAAGAACAGGGAACATATCTTATTTTGAAGAATTATAAGAAAATGGCTGCATAAATAAGGTACATATATTCAATGAATTATTATGTAGCCCATCATTTTAAACTTGAAAAAAATAATTTCAATTATAGAGATACTGATATGAATTTAAGGGAAATACATAAAACCAGATGATAACATACATTATAGTATCAATTTGTAATGTGGATGCACTCAATTTTTTCCTTTATTGGGGTGATGGAATGTTAGAAATTTTGTCCCAACTTGTCTTCAGTAGTGTTACAATATTTTTATAATAAAAACAGGAATAAAGAAAAGTATGTTTCCAAACAGAATGATACTGAATTTCTTTCATTAAGGTTTTCCTGTTGTAGCTTCTATAAATTTTTCACCCTCTTCATGAAGAGCTGATACTGCAGAGAGGTGTTTCACTTCTCATGAGAACGTGCTTTTAATAGATTACATACACTCAGAAGATTTCACAGTTCTTTGTCAGTGCATTGACATTTGATAGGAAGCTGTAACATGTGAGGTTACTTTTTCTTTTAACTTTGGAAAAAGCAGTTAAAGGCTCATTTGGATTGTGTGAATTGTCCGCTGGCTTCTAACAAAGCCTCACATGTGTATGTTTTCTAACATTCCTAAACAAACAGCACTGATAGAGTAAGGAGCTGAAGGAATCCAGTAAGTCTAACAAATCCCTCTGAGGCAAAAGTGGGAACCTTGGGGGTGAGATATTTTTGTTTCAGTTTCCTGTTGACACAGGATTCAAAGGAAAAACCTTTCATTTACCAGTAGATAGCAGAACAGGTTTTTACATTTCTTCATTACACTAATGCAAACTTTCCCTGAAGCATGACTCCAGGTATAAAATCCAGTCATCTTGCAAACTATTTTGTCTTTCATTTATTTGTGGAATTTCTCCTAATGTTCTTATGTACATGATGAACACCAGTGACAGGAACTCTATTCATTGAACCAAAGAGATAAAAACCACTGAATCATGACTCTAACTTGTGTGAGAAGAGACAAACAATAGACAAGACAAATAAAGGAAATGTATTTCATGTTGGATGGTGATAAGTTGGGGGTGGGGGGCAGATCAAGGCAAGAAAGAGAAGAGGAAGTGAAAGAGGTAGGTTTCCATTTCAGATCTGATGCTGGAGAAAAGTCTGTCTGAGTGAGTGAGATGGGAATGTATTTATAGGATTTCAGCAGAGTGATACATCTGACTTACTTTTTTAAAATTAATTAATTAATTAATTTTAATTAGAGGCTAATTACTTTACAATATTGTAGTGGTTTTTGCCATACATAGACATGAATCAACCATGGGTGTACATGTGTTCCCCATCCTGAACTCCCCTCCCACCTCCCTCCCCATTCCATCCCTCAGGGTCATCCCAGTGAACCAGCCCTAAGCGCCCTGTCTCATGCATTGAACCTGGACTGTCGATCTATTTCACATATGGTAATATACATGTTTCAATGCTATTCTCTCAAATCATCTCACCCTCACCTTCTACCACAGAATCCAAAAGTCTATTCTTTATATCTGGTTCTCTGTTGCTGTTTTGCATATAGGGTCATCATTACCATCTTTCTAAATTCCATATATATGCATTAATATACTGTATTGGTGTTTTTCTTTCTGACTTACTTCATTCTGTATAATAGGCTCCAGTTTCATCCACCTCATTAGAACTGATTCAAATGCATTCTTTTTAATAGCTGAGTAATATTCCATTGTGTGTATGCACCACAGCTTTCTTACCCATTTGTCTGCTGATGGACATCTAGGTTGCTTCCATGTCTGAGCTATCGTAAACAGTGCTGCGATGAACATTGGGGTACACGTGTCTCTTTCAATTCTGGTTTCCACAGTGTGAATGCCCAGCAGTGGGATTGCTGGGTCATATGGCAGTTCTATTTCCAGTTTTTTAAGGAATCTCCACACTATTCTCCATAGCGGCTGTACTAGTTTGCATTCCCACCAACAGTGTAAGAGGGTTCCCTTTTCTCCATACCCTCTCCAGCATTTATTATTTGTAGACTTTTTGATAGTAGCCATTCTGACTGGCATGAAATGGTACCTCATTGTGGTTTTGATGTGCATTTTTCTGATAATGAGAGATGTTGAGTGTCTTTTCATGTGTTTGTTAGCCATCTGTATGTCTTCTTCGGAGAAATGTCTGTTTAGTTCTTTGGCCCATTTTTTGATTAGGTTGTTTATTTTTCTGGAATTGAGCTGCATGAGCTGCTTGTATATTTTTGAGATTAATTCTTTGTCAGTTGCTTTGTTTGCTATTATTTTCTCCCATTCTGAAGGCTGTCTTTTCACCTTGCTTATAGTTTCCTTCATTGTGCAAAAACTTTTAAATTTAATTAGGTCCCATTTGTTTATTTTTGCTTTTATTTCTATTACTCTGGGAAGTGGGTCATAGAGGATCCTGCTGTGATTTATGTCAGAGAGTGTTTTGCCTATGTTTTCCTCTAGGAATTTTATAGTTTCTGGTCTTACATTTAGATCTTTAATCCATTTTGAGTTTATTTTTGTGTATGGTGTTAGAAAGTGTTCTAGTTTCATTCTTTTACAAGTGGTTGACCAGTTTTCCCAGTACTACTTGTTAAAGAGATTGTCTTTCCTCCATTGTATATTCTTGCCTCCTTTATCAGAGATAAGGTGTCCATAGGTGCGTGGATTTATCTCTGGGCTTTCTGTTTTGTTCCATTGATCTATATTTCTGTCTTTGTGCCAGTACCATACTGTCTTGATGACTGTAGCTTTGTAGTATAGTCTGAAGTCAGGTTGATTCCTCCAGTTCCAGTCTTCATTCTCAAGATTGCTTTTGCTATTTGAGGGTGTTTTTTTGTTGTTGTATTTCCATACAAATTGTGAAGTTATTTGTTCCAGTTCTCTGAAAAATACTGTTGGTAGCTTGATAGGTATTGCATTGAATCTATAGATTGCTTTGGGTCATATACTCATTTTCACTATATTGATTCTTCTGATCCATGAACATGGTATATTTCTCCATATATTTGTGTCATCTTTGACTTCTTTCATCAGTGTTTTATAGTTTTCTGTAAATAGGTCTTTTGTTTCTTTAGGTAGGTTTATTCCTAAGTATTTTATTCTTTTCATTGCAATGGTGAATGGAATTGTTTCCTTAATTTCTCTTTCTGTTTTCTGATTGTTAGTGTATAGGATTGCAAGAGATTTCTGTGTGTTAATTTTATATCCTGCAACTTTACTATATTCATTGATTAGCTCTAGTAATTTTCTGGTGGTGTCTTTAGGGTTTTCTATGTAAAGGATCATGTCATCTGCAAACAGTGAGAGTTTTACTTCTTCTTTTCTAATCTGGATTCCTTTTATTTCTTTTTCTCCTCTGATTGCTGTGGCTAATACTTCCAAAACTATGTTGAATAGTAGTGGTGAAAGTGGGCACCCTTGTCTTCTTCCTGACTTTAGGGGAAATGCTTTCAATTTTCCACCATTAAGGATAATGTTTGCTGTGAGTTTATCATATATGGCTTTTATTATGTTGAGGTATGTTCCTTCTATGCCTGCTTTCTGGAGGGTTTTTATCATAAATGGATGTTGAATTTTGTCAAAGGCTTTCTCTGCTTCTATTGAGATAATCATATGGTTTTTATCATTCAATTTGTTAATGTGGTGTATCACATTGATTGATTTGCAAATACTGAAGAATCCTTGCATCCCTGGGATAAAAGCCACTTGGTCATGATGTCAATCTGACTTACTTTAGAAAAGGACCATTCCAGAAATTGTGTGGAAAATAAAATGGAAGGATTAACATGAAGCTGAGAGACCTATGAAAAAGTGAAAGTGAAAGTCACTCAGTCGTGTCTGACTCTTTGCGACCCCATGGACTATACAGTCCATGGAATTCTCCAAGCCAGGATTATGGAGTGGGTAGCCTTTCCCTTCTCCAGGGAATCTTCTCAACCCAGGCATCAAACCCAGGTCTCCCATATTGTAGGCAGATTCTTTACCAGTTGAGCCACCAGGGAAGCCCAAGAATACTGGGTCTTCCCAACCTAGGAATTGAACTAGAGCCTCCTGCATTGCAGGTAGGATTCTTTACCAACTGAGCTATCAGGGAAGCCAGAGAGACCTATTGGGAGCTATTAAATTAGCCCAGGATTGTAATAACAAACAGATGATATAAATGGGTGGCATGCCAACATCAGAAACCCTGGAATAAGAAAAGTTAGGTTGATGTGAAAAGTACCCCATTGTAGCTAGCTATATTATATCTATCTTTCTTTCTATCTATCTCTTTATTTATAAATCTGATTCTGAGACATGAGATCTGAGCTGGGTATATTGGCTTAGTCAGCATGTAGGCAGTAGTTCATGCCATTCAAGCCATGGAAATAAATGAGCTTCTCAGGACAATTTTGGAGACTGAGAACAAAAGAAAGTAGTAATAGGAAATGCCAGCAATCTTATGGCAGCATCATCTATGATTAATTTAATCTTTTTTTTCAAAGCAAAAAAGTATATTTCATGATTAACCAACTCTTGTTATAAACCACTCCAGAGAACAAACAGAACTCATTGTTCACCAGAGTAACCAGAGGGGATTCTTTTTCATTCATCGCTCCACTCAACAGACTTTAGTGTTCATCTCACTTTCAGCTCTCTGTACCTCTGTTGTCCACATGTAGTCATTCAGTCTAACCCACTTGTAGACATTTATTAGAGGGTTTTCTTTTTCAGAGATTTTAAATCTACCCAAAGAAATCATAGTTTGAAATCCAGTAATCTGAAAGATATATATTATCATCTAAAGCCCATAAAGGATAGATGGAAGTATAGAGGCCTAAAGAAAAACAAAACTGAACTTAGTCTCTGTTCAGTTCAGTTCAGTTCAGTCACTCAGTAGTGTCCGACCCCATGAATCGCAGCATGCCAGGCCTCCCTGTCCATCACCATCTCCTGGAGTTCACTCAGACTCACGTCCATCGAGTCCGTGATGCCAGTGCCCAAATATTCAACAAGTATATATCAAGTGTACTCTATACTCCAGATTGCTTTAGGCTCTGCCAATATAATATTGAACAAAACTAGACATGGTCCCACCTCTTCTGTAGCTCACAGTCTAGCGAGATTTATCAGATTTAAATTTTTTTAAATTTTGCAAAAATATTTTTTAAAAAGAAATTCCCATCTAGAAGACTGACTAATATAAGGCTATTTCCTTTGTATGTAAGTGAAAATGGAGTCATAGTATCTCAGCTACTGGGACCAGAACCAGAGTCAAACACATTGAGAAGGGACTTGTGAGCAGACTTACAGGGAAATATTTCTAGGTGCATAGCAGGGGTACCTCAATGTATACTTGGCTGTTGAGTTGTTAAGACTCTGGGCTTCCAATGCAGGGAACATAGGTTTGTTCCCTAGTCAGAGAGCTAAGATCCTGCATGCCATGGGATACAGCAAAAAAAAAAAAAAGTAGACTTTGTGAGCCCATCCTTTATAAACTGAGTTCAAATGTTAAAAGCTTTGCCAGAGTCCCAGTGCTTTGAACTGTAGTTTAAAAAAGAATTTAGCTGTTTCATTGTCATCTCATTCTTGAAAGTAATGTTTTTGATTTTTTCCCATGGCAAGTTAAAAACTATCATCCAAATCAAATAATAGAGTGAATTAAAAAGGCGAGAAATGGCAGGAGAGTCTGGGTCTGAATTAATCAGTTTGGTTTCCTATAATAGTGTTCGCCGATAATTGTTTATTTAGTTTTACCTCTGCCTAAGCAGTGTTCTTGCCTGGAGAATCCCAGGGACAGGGGAGCCTGGTGGGCTGCCATCTATGGGGTCGCACAGAGTCGGACACAACTGAAGCGGCTTAGAAGCAGCAGTAGCAAGAAAAGGGGATGTCGTCCTAACTTCCCCCCTCTGCCAGCTTCCTCCACAGTGACTGAACCGTTTAAAGAATACACTCCTTGGTTAGATCGACCAGACTTACAAAAAAGTAAAACCGATTTACAGAATGATGTATGTACAAACTGCAAAATAAAATAACTCCTTGGAAATATATTTTCTAAATATATTGACAGGAGTTGCCACATCCTTATTTTCAGTACCTCTTCCCAAAGCAGGGTGAACATTTGCGTATGAATGATTGCCCATTTTCTGGAGGAGATAAGAGTTCAGTGTCCTGAAGTTACCAGGGTACACAGTTGCAACTTCAGCTGTGTTAAATCCATAACTCAGCATTAGAGAAAATAAACAATGATCAGAAGATGTTGGCTTTATGCTAAACTTATCAATCAAATGAATTGAACTGTTTCCAAGAAAAAGTCATACAGTTTCTTTTGACAAATGTTCTTAAAGTTGTGGTCCTCAGACTGGCAGCAGCAGCATGACTAGAAAACTTGTCTGAATTGCAGATTGTTGTTGTTTAGTCTCTAAGTCCGTGTCCAACTCTTCTGCGACCCCATGGACTGTAACCTGCCAGGCTCCTCTGTCCATGGGATTTCCTAAGCAGGAATACTAGAGTGGGTTGCCATTTCCTTCTCCAGGGGATCTTCCCTGATTGGGGATTGAACCCCATGTCTCATGCCTTGGCAGGCAGATTCTTTACCACTGAACCACCAGGGAAGCGTGAAAGTTGTTGATCCCTACCCTAAATATGAGAAGTTTTGCAGGTTGGGACCATCAATCTGTTTTAAAGTAAGCCTTTTAAATGATTCTAATGCATCTTAAAGAGACATAGATAGAGAGTAGGTCATAAAATATGTGTGTGTACGCTCAGTCGTGTCCGGCTCTTTGCAATTGTGTTTTAAAAGGTACAAGCACATATCTGAGGTGCTGCCAATGTATATAGTGAGGGAAGTCTTGATAGGAAAATATATAAGAAAATTTTTTTAAAAAAAGGAAAAGAAGGGAAAGGAAAGGAAAATAAAAACTTAGTTTTTCCTGTGGCTCCTTATCTTGTGACTGGACTTTGTTTTCTGTTTCTAAAGGGATAAACAGATGCCTTGGCAGAAGAAAATTTGGCTGATAAAGCTCTGATAAAATATCACGGGAAATATTTGTTTCAGATTTTCAGCTAGTACTTGTTCTAAGGGAAATTCTTTTTAACTTTTTAGCTAAACAGTTGTTTTCTGCCAGTTGAGAATTTTTCCTTTTTTAGCTAAAGAGAGCAAGGTTACCTCTCACTCTAAAAAAACCCACATACTTCAATCATAAGTGTACATTTGTACATGGAAAAACTCATGAGTGGGTTCCATGTAAGTCTGTCTTTTAATGTTGAAATGAAAATTCATGGGTAGTTATGTTGGCATATATTTGACAGAGATGTATGTAAATGTAATTAATTATACTTGTTCCCTGGCTAAAATTGGATTTTAACTGTAAATTTCAATGTGAAACATGATGCCAAAGGGCCCTAGCAATTCTGTGTGTAATTAACGTGTTTTTCCATGTGTTTGATAGAAGTATGGCACAGTGGGATGACTTTCCTGATCAGCAAGAAGACACTGACAGCTGTACAGAGTCTGTGAAGTTCGATGCTCGCTCAATGACAGCTTTGCTTCCTCCCCGTAAGTAGAATAAGGGAGGGTGCTCATGGACATTGTCCTTGGAGTTAGTGAGACTGTAAAATTTTGGTCATGAGACTTACTCTATCTGCCTGGTTGGATCTCAGTCTTAGTCACCTGACAGATGGAATATCCCATCTTGCTTGTATTGTGGTTGCTCCTTCTCTTTTTTCCTTCATTTTCCCCCTTTTCCTTATTTTTTAAATTTTCTTTACCTAATTTTTTCCTCCTTTTTCTGTTCAATTCCTCATAGAACATTACTGAACACTACCTAAAATTTCATTTTAATTTGCAACCTGAAAACAAAATTTCCTTCTTTTTTGCTAAACAACAAAAGCAATGGCCATAGGAAAGAATGTTTTAATGAATGTTTTATTTACTTAACCAGAGAAACATCTTCTGCTAGTAAGATTCCCTCTATATTGAGTTAACTTTTCTACAATTAGCATCTCAACATATGAATTGCTGGTTCATATAAAGAAATAATACTAAAATATTAGTATATTCTGAAATATCCAGAGGATGGGCTTTACTGATCCATTCCAATGTTTAATCAAAGTGTGAATTTTGTTATTTATTTTTTTTCAGCTTGTATTCAAATCACAAGAGGCATCCAAATACAAAATTATTGAGGTAGAATGAGAAAAGAAAATTTACATAATTACCATCAGAAGTAATGTTTTTCTTATTCCACTTAAAATCTGAAAAAATATATATAATTATTAATATATGGTTGCTTGAGGAACTTTATTTTCATCCAGAATGTTCACATTCCCATGTGAAATAGAATAAAATTTATGTTTGTGTGTGTTTTGGTATGGTATCAGTATTAAAATTTATCAATGAATGCATCCAATGAGACAAGTATGGCTTGGAGAAGATAGTAACTTTGTCCTGGATGTTTAGTTAGTGGATAGATCAAATGTCCACAGCAATTTCTGTATTGACTTCTCCTTTTGACTGTCCCTTTTACTTCCTGCTGAATAGATGAGAACCTATTTCTTGTTTCCTTCTTATTCCAGTAGGTTTGATACTAACCATATAATTGGAGATTTTAAAAAGTTTTAATTAAGTAAGATGAGTAAGTTCTCTAACAGGAGGTTGGACTTTTGTTTTTTAGATCCTAAAAATGGCCCAACTCTTCAAGAGAGGATGAAGTCTTATAAAGCTGCACTGATCACCCTTTATCTCATTGTGTTTGTAGTTCTCGTGCCCATCATTGGCATAGTGGCAGGTACAGTACTCTAGTTCTGAAACTCACCTAGTAAATTATTTAGTGCAGAAGCAGAAAGAAGCATTAGTCTTTGGTATATGGCAAGTTAGTAAGAATTTGAACTTTAGATCAAAAAATATTCCTCAAATTTATTTCATGGAAAAAAAACAGATTCTGCAAAGTTATTGCATAAAAAACTTTAAATAAATAGCCTAGACAATGGAACTTTAAGATAAAAATATGAATATGTAAAGGTAAGATGGAAAGAATTGACCGTTTCAGCAATGTTATCATCTGAAGTCCTGTGAAGTTCTAATGATGCGTCATAAATTTCATGGTAAGCATTCTAGTTGCAAATGTGAAGATATAAACATGATTGTTTATTTTAGCAATGCCTAAAATATAAAAACAATCCAATTGTTCTGGAAAAATGCTTTTATTCCTAGTATTGAGAGCAGAAAGAAATATCCCTACAAGTCTTCAGAGGAAACCTCAGAAACTAGTGACCTATCCCTCAGCAGTATTTGTCCTTTATATGGTCACATATTTCATGAGGGTTTTATTTAAAACCTCTCTAAAAATGAACTGATAGCATCCTTTCAAACAAACAAACAAAAAAAATAGAACACTTTGCTTGGGTCCTACATGATATTTTTCAGGTATATATTTGTTTTGAAGAGTTTGGCTTGAGTTGGGGATACATCTAAAGAGTTTATACAGGGAGGGATAGCTTGCATGTAACTTAAGCAAATTTATAAACATTATTTCCCTCAGGACCATTTTTGAGGGATTTGATTGACATTTGAATTTATTTGCCTTGTAGCTCCCTTTTCCTCTGAGAGTGACAAAATATCTAGACATATGCTTGAACAAGAGATAGGCTGGGAGGAAGATGTGTTTTTATGTGCATACTAATCAGCTTAACAAGGAAATGCTCCTAATATAAGGCCATACCTCCTCTGTCAAAAGGATATTCCAAGACAGAACCAAAATTTTACTAAGGAAGAAATGATAATGAAAGCAACAATGACTTTAACATTTTTGAGCGTTTACTATGTTCAGGCCCTGGGCTATACATTTTCCACAGATTATCTTAAGACACCTCACAGTTACCCTTGGACAGACATATGCTTACCCTCATCATCCTCAAAAGAAAACTGTTCAGTGATGGAACTGAAGTTCCTACCATGACTCCTGACTCCTATCCTCTGTGATCTACTATCTCCCAGTACAATCCGGTGTTTAGAACAAACTATGATTGGCCACTAAAAAATTAACTTGTTGTAACATTAGCCAGGAAAATATTTTCCCTATGTAAAAGTCAGATACTATTTTGGATGTCAAAAACAAAAGCCAACCACAACCAATCAACTAATCAAACCAACCACAGCCATTTAAATAAAAGAACCTGAGGTGTCTGTCATTAAACAACAACTTCCTGATAAACCGGGTTATCTATGTGTTGTTTATGTTTATGCTTATCAGTTTGAAGTGCTTAACTGAAAGATGCATCATTGTTTGGGATCATTAGCTGTCAGCCAGTTAGAATGTGCGTAATTTCATCACTTTTATGGGACTTCCTTGGTGGTTCAGCTGGTAAAGTATCCACCTGCAACGAAGGATACCCTGGTTTGATTGCTGGGTTGGGAAGATCCATTGGAGAAGGAATAGGCTACCCACTCAGTATTCTTGGGCTTCCCTGGTGGCTCAGCAGGTAAAGAATCTGCCTGCAATGTGGAAGGCCTGGGTTCGATCTTGGAGTTGGGAAGATCCTCTGGAGAAGGGAATGACTACCCACTCCTGTATTCTGGCCTGGAGAATTCCGTAGATTATATATAGTTCATGGGGTTGCAAGGAGTTGGGCACAACTGAGTGACTCACTTTCATTGCTTTTATGTAAACCGTGGCCTGCAGAACCAACCTCGGTGAATGCAACTTCTTTATACTCAGCCCATGCACAATGTGAACTGAGGTTTGAAAATATCAGGGTTCTAACCAGGTTCAAAATCTCTGGGCTGTTACCAAATGCTACCAAGTCAACACAGTTGTTCTAGGATTGACAATGATTGACCTAAAGTAATTTTGTTTCCTTAAACTATAGCATGTACTATTAAGACTGACAAAAAGCTAAAAGTGTTCAAATCTTGCAAGTTCACATTAGCACCCCAATTCACCAGAATTTAGATCTCCTGTGTTTATCATACTTGAATAATAAACAATTGACTGTCCATTTACAGCTGTAAGTTTTAGATCAGAATTTTTCCAAAAGAAAGCTAAAATGCAATACATTAACTCTACATAATAAAAAAAACTTCAAATGTAGATAAAACATATCCCTGTAATGATAGAAATTATTCTGTTTTGGGAAATATAAATCAGTAGATAAAATAAAATGTTGTGCATGAAAACTAAAGTTTCTTATGTATTGAAAAATATTTAATTATAGTCTCTCCACAAGCTACCTTTTTTCCAAGAAGCTACTACATTTCTATTATAGTATAACAACATATAACAATGTCTCTGAAGAATAAGATAAGGTTAAGCTTTCATGGATTGGAGAAGGAAATGGCAACCTACTCCAGTGTTCTTGCCTGGAGAATCCCAGGGACAGGGGAGCCTGGTGGGCTGCCGTCCATGGGGTCACACAGAGTCGGACACGACTGAAGCGACTTAGCAGCAGCAGCAAGCCGAAGGTTAATGTATATAAATTGCTGACAAACTGAAGATCCTTGAGCTCAAAATAATACAAATTTTTGGTAGAAGAAGGTATTGCCAACATGGAGGAGTATATGTGATCTGTAAGGTCAAATATAACCCTCTCCCTATTGTACAAGTCATAAAATTTGTCTCCTTTCAAATGTAAGATAGAAAAGTCACAAAATGCCATCTCTCTGATGATAATGAAAGAAATGAACATTTAAAAATATGAACTCTAGCATTCCATACCTAGATTTGCGATACTCGTATCTATATCATCTGTATCACAATTAAATGTTTTTAAAGAAAGTAAGGATTAGATTAGGTTTCATTCAAGATTTGGGAAAACAAGCAATATTGCATTTTTAAATCTGTAAGCAAAATATAGCCTTTATTATCAGCTCATGTTGAACTTGATATTGAAGAAAAATCTTTGGTCACATGACATTTTATCAAATCAAATCTTCCCTTTCTACACTATGAAGAGGTTTTGCTTTATCCCTATGAAATAAAAAGCATTTCTAGTGAAAGTAAAAATTATATGGTTGAGTAATTAAATCAATATGCCTATTAAAATAAAGTACAGATACTGTCTTTCTCATGGAGCACCCAACTTCCTCCCAGTTTTTTACATTACATAATATTAAGTCCCCCTTGTATCAGTATTGGGCATGCAGATATTGAATCCAAAATATTAATGATAATTAAAAAATGAAAAGTATCAAATGTGCATTATGTGCCAGGGAAAGATCTGAGCACTTTACATATATCAGCTCATTTAATTATTTAAACACTGACCAGTAGTATCCCCACTCCAGTATTCTTGCCTGGAAAATCCCATGGACGGCGGAGCCTGGAAGGCTGCAGTCCATGGGGTCTCTGAGGGGTCGAACACGACTGCGTGATTTCACTTTCAGTTTTCACTTTCATGCACTGGAGAAGGAAATGGCAACCCACTCCAGTGTTCTTGCCTGGAGAATCCCAGGGACGAAGGAGCCTGGTGGGCTGCCATCTACCGGGTCGCACAGAGTCAGACACGACTGAAGCGACTTAGCAGCAGCAGCAGCAGCAGCAGTAGTATCCCATTTATAAGGTAGTGAAATGATAGCCTGATTAATTTGCTCAAGGGCACAGTTTATGAAGCAAAGAGCAAGAATGGCTAATCCAGGCAGTTTCCGTCTAGAGCCTGTATTATTAACTGCTACCTGAAAAAGCAGTAATCATCATAAAAGAAAAATTTTGAGGGCTAACTTAGAGATGATTTTGCAAATATTGTTAGTTAGGGTTTCTGATTGTTATTCCCAGTCAGTCTTCTATTCCCAGAGTTGCTCGAGCAGTGCTTTGTATACAGTAGGTACTCAATAAATAAATCATGGAACTGGCAAATGCATAAGTGAAGCTGTCAATCCAAAACTTGCTCTCTACACTTAATTTAATAAAGGTTATGAGTTCCAACTAAGAAATATACTATTTTGTCCAAATTATTCATAAAATAATGTATACTCAATATGGCCTCTGTTGTGGATTGTATAAAAATGTAGCCACATATTTTATTAAATCAAACAAGCTAATTTTAAAGAGAATATAACTAGGAACAAGTAATATATATATATATTTTTAAATTGTGATTTAATTGAATATGTAGTTTAATGCTTAATAAGAGCTACAATGATAGCCGTCATCAAACACCTTCAGGTGACGGTGGTGAAGACTCTGTAACTAAGATAATAACTTTCAAAGATAAGGCACTTTAATTTGAGTACTTTTCATGTGTGCCATCTGTGTGCTATGGGATTTACATGCCTTATCTCATTCATTCTCAGCACCACTGTAAGACAGTTATTACTTTTAGGTCTTTGGGGAAGCCTAATTAAGGAGAAGAAATATAACTTGCTCAGAGTAACCTAGTTAGTAACTAAGGAGTGGGGCTAGATTCCAGAATTGGGCAGCTTGTTCCTACATAAACACCAAGCTCTCATTTGTATAACAGGTACCCTGAGTTCAGGGTGGAATTCAGGGCTTTTCATGTGCTACTTCAGTTAAGTCTCAAAAACCTGTAAAGCTAATAACTATTGTCATATCACTTTAAAGGAAATTGACAGGTCAGTTATTGCTGTTTATATAGATATACTTTTAAACCATATGAAGTTACTCTCTACTGCTCAATAATGGTCAAATATGTAAAGTCTTATGTATTCAAATTAATATAGATAAAAGACTGATATATGTGTAGATAAAAGGTATAAATCATATAGATAGATATATAGAGAGATGAAACAATCAAATCTTAACCATCATTAACTAGGAATAAAATGGTGCTTAACATTGTCTTCATGGTGTACAATTATGTATTATTTTTATCTGCAAAAGTAATATTGATACTTTTCATATTTGAAACTGTGAACATATTGCTCTAGATCCTTTCAGAAGGATAATTAGCTTGTTTAGCGAACATATGCCCATTTGGAAATACATATTAGCAGCTCTCTATGCCGCAAACACCATTTAATAGAATTTTTATATTCAGGAAATAATTGCTCATAAGATGGTTCATCGAAGGGTTAAATATATTAGTAGAAATAGAAGCAAACTGAATATGCTGCTAAGTCGCTTCAGTCGTGTCAGACTCTGTGAGACCCCATAGATAGCAGCCCACAACTGAATATAGGGATTTGTTAAATCTGGCAGAACCACACATAGAATAACAATGTAGTTATTCAAATGACTTTTGTAAAACAATATTAAATAATATGCAAGGGTCTTTATGATAGATGCTAACTGAAAGCTAGTTTCCAAATTATATATAAGCTCTTGATTGTATAATAGTGGAATCAGAAATCTGATACGCATATACTAAAATGTTAGCACTTAATTCTGAGATTAATTACCATGAGATTAATGGTACAATGTTTTCATTACTCATATTTTCTAAATTTTCCACTACAAGTATATATTTTATAATAAGTAAAGAGAATCTTGAAAGAACAGTGTTTTTTAAAGTTAAAAAAAAAACTTTTTTATCCAATTTCCTGCTCTACCAACAATAAATTAGGTCTGCAGAAACTGAAAGTGATAACTCTCTGGTAGCTTAGTGATAACCTAAGGAAGATGAGCCAACAATTTATTCATACAATGGATAACACTAATATTTCTACTTTTACTACATATTGTTTTTGTCACATCATCATTAATCTTCATAATAGGTAACACATTCAACATGTTTACTTCAGACACTGTGTTAAGCATTATCTCATCTTATCCTAACAGCACACCTGAGGACAAGGCTACAGTGTACTTCATAATCTGTAGCATTTACTCTTGCTCTCGTAGCTAAATGCAGCAACCCAGAAGATTCATCTAAGCAGCAAGTCAGAAAGAATGACTTAACTGTGGAATAAATTCTAACGTAAAATGGGAAAAGGAGACTATTTCCCTCTCAGCACTCTGCCTACCTTGGTTAATACTTTGTATGTTTAAAATAAACACCTGATTCAGGATAGCATTCAGAATGTTAGAATGGGATGCAGTGATGTGGAATGGAACGGTGGATGCGTTTAAGGATACAGGCCATGACTCTGTTTATTTTTACTTAAATATGCAGCTCAGCTCCTGAAATGGGAAACGAAGAATTGCACAGTTGGTTCAGTTAATGCAGATATATCTCCAAGTCTGGAAGGCAAAGGAAATGGCAGTGAAGATGAAATGAGATTTCGAGAAGTTGTGATGGAACGCATGAGCAACATGGAAAACAGAATCCAGTATCTTTCAGATAATGAAGCCAATCTCCTAGATTCTGAGAATTTCCAAAATTTCAGCATAACAACTGATCAAAGATTTAATGATGTTCTTTTCCAGCTAAATTCCTTACTTTCCTCCATCCAGGGACATGAGAATATTATAGGTGATATCTCCAAGTCATTAGTAGGTCTGAACACCACATTACTTGATTTGCAGCTCAGTATTGAAACACTGAATGGCATAGTCCAAGAGAATGCATTTAAACAACAAGAGGTAAGAGTTTTTGTACTGAAAAGTCATATGCTGGGAGGGAATCCATCTGTAACCTATCTCCTCAGATAGTCCAGGGCAGAGAAAAAGTTGCAAAACCTGTTTTAACATCATTCTACTTACCTGATTTCTCTTGCAATCTCACCAGAAAGTTCCAAATGGATTTACCTACTGCCTCTTCCAAATTCCCAGCCGAAGGGGGAATTTGTTTTTCATCAAATATAGACTCTCTTAGCATGTTTTAATTTTTTAAATACTTTCAGAATGCCTCTTGAGATTCTCTAAACCAATTACAGTTGGTAGATTATCTTAGCATATTTGGACAGATAGATACAGTTTTTGCAAGTTTTAAAAGAAACCCAGAATATCTTCATCATGAAAAGAATGAAAACGTTATTTACATGGGTAAATTGTAAAATCTAAATTTTAAAATAGTTTGTCACTCACAAGAAGTATTGCTAAATTTTTATGTGTAGAGATAACTCTAAGTAAAGAATTCGAGTTTGAATAATGCATCAACATCTTGTTACCGTCACAGGATCAAACACAAGAAAGCAAGACATCTTCTAGACCACTTGTCAGCCAAAGTTTTTTTGCAAAGGCCTAGATGTAACTCTTAGGCTGTGGGAACCACATGGTCTCTTTCGCAACTTCTCAACTCTAACACTAAAGCAGTCCTAGACAGTAGATAGACAAATGAGTGAAAATGTGATCCAGTAAGTCTTTCTTTACAAAAATAGGCTTTGACCCATGGATCATAATTTTTCTTAGTTTTGCTCTAAACTACTCTGTGGCCAACCCTCTGGGTTCCTTTGTACTGAAGAGAAGGAAATTAAGAAGCAAGTTGTTTCATTTAGTTCAGAATTGGATTATTTTTTGTTGTTAGGTCATTATAATTGTTCCATTTGTGAAAAAAAATAAGCTCATGGATAAAGCTTCATTACTTGTGTGAAAAAATTAATCTTCATATTGCATGGTATCTAAGCCCTAAGATCGTAATGTGAAATATGTCAACTTTCCACATTAGCTCAGTAAGGCTGCCATCTTTGTAGTATATTTTACTTGAATAGACCATGTCTTAATTAATGAGGTTGTTTTCTATATAGATACACTGTTATGCAGTGGTGAGTTTTTTTTTAAAATGGATGTCCCTTATAGAGAGCAAAGAGAAGTCTCTAAAGTTTTAACATCATGTGAAAACCAATTAAATTATTGACTAGAGAATAGACTAAACAGGTTAAGAAAGCACACTTTAATATTTATTTATTGTAAGATGCAGTCCCTGAGAAGACAAAGACATTGCTGTGTAAATACAGAAACCATTGGTGAACCTCATCCCAATGCCAGCCTTGATAGTCAGTGTTGTATCCTTGTCACATCTTCCAAATACTGACTGTTATTTCCTCCCCCATGGTTAATAAGTATCTAAACATATAAAAAGTTATTGGAATATCAATGACTCAGGCTATGGAGGGTTTAGAAAGAGTGCACAAAGAAGAAACTGTCCAGAGGGCTGAGAACCTTGAGACAGAGGAAAATAAAATATTAGCTGTGGGAACAGAAACTGATTAAATATGAGGGAAAGAGGACAGGAGAAGAAATATTACTTTGTGTGAAAACAAGATTCACTACTCTAAAATCTGACTGTGTGGATCACAACAAGCTGTGGAAAATTCTGAAAGAGATGGGAACACCAGACCACATTACCTGCCTCCTGAGAAATTTGTATGCAGGTCAAGAAGCAACAGTTAGAACTGGACTTGGAACAACAGACTGGTTCCAAATAGGGAAAGGAGTATGTCAAGGCTGTATATTGTCACCCTGCTTATTTAACTTATATGCAGAATACATCATGAGACATGCTGGGCTGGAGGAAGCACAAGCTGGAATTAAAATTGCGGGAAAAATACCAATAACCACCAAATATGCAGATTACATCAGCCTTATGGAAGAAACCTAAGAGGAACTAAAAAGCCTCTTGATAAAAGTGAAAGAAGAGAGTGAAAAAGTTGGCTTAAAACTCAACATTCAGAAAACGAAGATCATGGCATCCGGTCCCATCACTTCATGGCAAATAGATGGGGAAACCATGGAAGCAGTGACAGACTTTATTTTCTTGGGCTCCAAAATCACTGTAGGTGGTGACTTCAGCCATGAAATTAAAAGACGCTTGTTTCTTGGAAGAAAAGCTATAGCCAACCTAGAAAGCATATTAAAAAGGAGAGACATTACTTTTCCAACAAAGGTCCATCTAGTCAAAGCTATGATTTTTCCAGTAATCATGTATGGATGTGAGAGTTGAACCATAAAGAAAGCTGAGAACTGAAGAATTGTTGCTTTTGAACTGGTGGTGTTGGAGAAGACTCTTGAGAGTCCGTTGGACTGCAAGGAGATCCAACCAGTCCATCCTAAAGGAAATCAGTCCTGAATATTCATTGGAAGGACTGATGCTGAAGCTGAAGCTCCAATACTTTGGCCACCTGATGTGAAGAGCCAACTCATTGGAAAAGACCCTGATGCTGGGACAGATTGAAGGCAGGAGGACAAGGGGACAGCAGTGGATGAGATAGTTGGATGGCATCACTCACTCGGGAGTTGGTGATAGGGAAGCCTGGCATGCTGCAGTTCATGGGGTCACAAGTAGTCGGATATGACTGAGCAACTGAACTAAACTGAAGATCAGAGGGGCAGTGAGACAGGATGAGAAGAAAATAAAGATGGATGCAATGAAAGAACAAGAGTTTACTTGATATTGGTAATGTCCCCAAGTCCTCAGAGGTTATAGATTATCTGTGAACTGGCTCAGCTGGTAAAGAATCCACCTGCAAAGCGGGAGGCCTAGGTTTGATCCCTGGGTTGGGAGTATCCCCTGGAGAAGGGAACAATTACCCACTCCAGTATTCTGGTCTGGAGAATTCAGTTCATGGGATCACAGAGTCGGACACAACTGAGCGACTTCCATTTTCATCACTTTCATAAACCCACATAAATGAAGAGTTAAAACCAAATTGGAAACCATTTGGAAGATAGTAGAAGTGCTAAACATGTTTGAAGTGATACATGTGTGTGCGTTTAGTTGCTCAGTCATTGTCTGTCTCTTTGCAACCCCATGGACTGCAGCCCTCCAGGCTGCTCTATCCATGGGGATTCTCCAGGAAAGAAAACTGGAGTAGGTCGCCATGCCCTTCTCCAGGGGATCTTCCCAACCCAGGGGTTGAACCGAGGTCTCCCACATTGCAGGCAGATTCTTTACCGTCTGAGCCACCAGGGAGCCTGGAAATGATATATAATAGAAACAGTTGGAATCTGATAATAATCGATCATTGAGTTGAAATAAATTGCACTTTCGTTTTGAAAGCAGTCCAAGCATTAGAGATGGAGGTACAAGGGAAAGGAGGAACTTATTTTTTTAAAGCTCTTTTTTTGTAAGACAGTAGTCATTTGTAGAGATTTGAAATCTAGGTAAGTGCTAGTGTGTGTGTGTGTGCATGCATGCTTGCTCACTGAAAATAGTATTTACAATCTTGTTCCCATTGCTTAAAACAGTTGGATTCATCTTTGAATCTTTAGCCCAATGCAGGAATAAGTAAATTAAATACATGCCTCAATCAGTAATTGTTTGAATAAAAGACTTATAAGTAATACCAGCATTTGTTTATCAAGGACAGACCAGGCATTAATTTGACAGAAAGAAGAATACTGACTAAATAAAAGAGAGAGGTGGGATGTATCATCTCTGTTTTACATAGAAAGGACTGTAAGAAGGCAAAATTACATGCTTGTTTCTAGCAGAGCCGCTGGTGGTAGATGGACAGTGTGTGCGCTTATTGTAGAGCAGCAGTCCCCAGCCTTTTTGGCTCCAGGGATGGTTTCGTGGAAAATAATTTTCCCTCAGATGAGGGGTGGTGGGAATTGGTTTCAGGATGATTCTTTTATTGTGCACTTTACTTTTACTTTTATTGTGTACTTTATTTCTATTATTATTACATCAGTTCCACCTCAGATCATCAGGTATTAGATCCTGTTAGCTGGAGACCCTTGCTATAGAGGACTTTTAAAGATATATCAAATGAACTTTCTCTCCTCCCAATAAAACCTATTTCAAGTAAAGTGTGGTTAATATGAGCGCTATATAGAGTTTTCAAAGAAAGGGGGAAAAGGCAGCCTCAGCTTTAGGTATGAAAAACATGGGTGACTCCTAAGGTTTAGGGAGCAGAAATCACCAACTAGTCCCTTGACCTTTTCTCTGTGGATATCAGAAGCTGATAACAGGATATCAGGGTATCACAGGATATCTGTGGATATCCTGACAGCTGGGGCAATCTGCAGCCACATCAATGATGTCAAGCATATTTATCATGTTCTTATGCTCTATAAAACATCCGTGTTCATTATTTCATGTATATATGTACCATATTGCACAGAAAAGACTAAATGGGGAGGGAGGCAGCAGAGGGTAGAGACATCCTAATCTAGAACAAGGTTTTGGATGGGGGAAGGCACAGTCAGGGTGGTGAAAACTGACATATCTCTATTTGAGTGCAGGGCTCTTGTACAGGCAGATCTGGGTATACTTGCATTTCTTTCCAAAGGTTTTAGTTGACACTTTGGACCCTCTCACTTCAACTTGTCCAGTCCAGTCAAGTGAGGTGAAATTTTCTTTTCATACCTGGATTAAGGAACAGTACACCACTGATTTATTTCTTTGTGCAATTGGGAAATGAGAATCTATCAGCAATTAAACATTGAAGTCATTAGAAAAGTATAAATCATACAATGAAGACAGAGGACACAAGGTAAGTAGAACAGAGAAATAGAAAATGTTACCAAGATAGATGAGAAAGTTAGGTACCCTGGAAAGAGAAAGCCCAGCTCCCAAAGGAAAACCCAGGAAATGACTTGAAAAGTAATAAAAAGTATATATATTGTCAAAAACTTTACAACTGGATGCTTAACCTCATCAATTTGAAAAGCAAATTGAACAAGATTTTATTATGTCTACTCTTACTCTGAAAAATTAAATGCATTGATGATACCCAGGGTTTGAGGGCAAAAAGTAGGTATTCAGATACATTAAGTAAGATTAAAAAAAAAAAAAGAAGTCCTGTGTATTTATAAGGTGGTAGGGAGAGGGGTGAACAAAAATTTTTATATTTAGTCCCTTTGATCAGATCCACTTCCAGGAAACTGTCCTATAAAAGTGCTTGTATAAATATGTAGATACATATAAAATTGTGTTCATTGCAGCATTATTTATGTACAGCTCAAAACTCTTTATCAATAGGAATCAAATTATGAAACATACAATATAATTCTACTAGATTATAAAAAATAAAGCAGTTTCTAAATATTTTAATAGGTAAATATTCTTAATATATTATTGAGTAAAAAATAAAGTCATAATCCAGAACATGATGCCATCTCTCTTGTTCATAGTTTTAAGATATGCATGAATGTATATAAATGCCCACAATGTATATGTGCATTTGAAAATATAAAATAATGAAATCTCAAATACAGAGGCAAAAAACCTGAACATAAGATATTGTTAATATGCTGGTTGAGATTTTATCGAATCTGAAAAGCTATCCTTAATGTTCATCACCACTGAGAATTATGACATTAAGCTTTGCTATTGCTGTAAAACAATTTAATATACAAATCTATTGAGCTGATAGAATTGGAATTACTCAAGTACAGTATAAAGAGTTTAGATGAATTTAAAACCATATGCCAAGTTTCAAATTTGATTTTAGTTTTAGCATTTTGACATGTAGATATTTAGGAATAGAAGCATGTCTAAGATATATATATATTTAACCTTTTTTTTTTTTTCCTGGTAGAGTGTAGAAATAAGCCATTCAGTTAAAAGAGGAAATGCTTCAAAACCAAAGAATTACTGTTTTAAAGTCATTCTCTAATGTCCATATTCTTATTCCATAATATTATTGTAATATTATCCATTTTAAAAAATCTGACTTGTAGGGCTTCTTAAACTTATATATTTGATATTATGTGTGTAACAGAAATTGTGGATGTTGGCTTGTGTTTCATAGGAGATGCGTAAATTAGAGGAGCGTATGTACAATGCATCAGCAGAAATGAAGTCTCTAGATGAAAAACAAGTGCATTTGGAACAGGAATTAAAAGGGGAAGTGAAACTGTTGAATAATATCACTAATGATCTGAGGCTGAAGGATTGGGAACATTCTCAGACACTGAAAAATATCACTTTATTCCAAGGTAAAGTATCTTCTCATTCCTCCAGAAAATGATATACTAAGATGTACTGATATATATAGAAATTTGGTATTAGAAATTCTATAGTTTTCAAACAGTTTTGGAGCATATATTTATTACAAATATCCAGAGGAAGGAGTCTTGAGATCTTTTCAAGATGTGTTAAGTTAACTGTCTTCTCCTATATTTAAAATTGATAACCAATAGGGACCTACTTTATAGCACAGGGAACTCTGCTCAGTGTTATGTGGCAGCTTGGATGGAGGGGAGTTTGGGAGAGAATGTATACATGTATATGTGTGGCTGAGTCCCCTCACTGTTCACCTGAAACTATTACAACATTGTTAATCGGCTATCAGTTCAGTTCAGTTCAGTCGCTTAGTGTGTCTGACTCTTTGTGACCCCATGAATTGCAGCACGCCAGGCTTCCCTGTCTATCACCAACTCCCTGAGCTTACTCAAACTCATGTGCATCGAGTCGGTGATGCCATCCAACCATCTCATCCTCTGTCATCCCCTTCTCCTCCTGCCTTCAATCTTTCCCAGCATCAGGGTCTTTTCCAATGAGTCAGTTCTTTGCATCAGGTGGCCAAAGTGTTGGGAGTTTCAGCTTCAGCATCCGTCCTTCCAGTGAACACCCAGGACTGATTTCCTTTAGGATGGACTGGTTGGATCTCCTTGCAGTCCAGGGGCCTCTCAAGATTCTTCTTCAACACCACAGTTCAAAAGCATCAATTCTTTGGTTCTCAGCTTTCTTTATAGTCCAACTCTCACATCCATACATGACTATTGGAAAAACCATAGTTTTGACTAGATGGGCCTTTGTTGGCATACTAATGTCTCTACTTTTTAAAATGCTGTTTAGGTTGGTCATAGCTTTTCTTCCAAGGGGCAAGCATCTTTTAATTTAATGGCTGCAGTCACTATCGGCAGTGATTTTTGGAGCCCAAGAAAATAAAGTCTGTCACTAGTTCCATTGTTTCCCATCTGTTTGCCATGAAGTGATGGGACTGGGTACCATGATCTTAGTTTTTTGAATATTGAATTATTAAAGAAATGGTGAAAACTCTTAATCTCAGAGGCTGCAAGTCCACAGCTAATCTGTGTCCCTTGTTTCTTGTCTCACGCTGTGTAGTTTTTCCTGAGATGTCTGTCTTGGTTTAGGGCCCTAATCACTGAATCAAAGTCTTTGCGTATGCACTCTTTTTTTCGAAATTCATCCTGGAGTACTGTAGATTTGGTTCCCTTCAATTTGCTCAGCAAAATTCAAGCTGTAAATTGAGTCTTTCTGGCCTACTTTCCTGCTCTGTTGCCACTGTGCAGAGATGAATGACCTACAGCCATGTTCACAGTCGTGAGGTTAAAACTCCTTTGTTGGGGAGAAGTACTTGCTGCAGGAATAGGAGAGGCATGGATTCCCATTGATATAGAACCATGACCTCACTTGTAGACATCTAAATATATGTTTCCAACATTAAGCTATAGCTTAACAGAACTTGCTGGTTGTTACTACAGCTATTTAATGCCCAGTGGTATGTAATTTACATGATGATTATATTTTTTTAAAAAGAGGCAAAAAATATACAACACAAATAGAAAATATAAATGTTAGTGGTTGTTCTCTTAAAATGATAGAATTATGAATTAGATTTTCCTCATTTTGTCTAGGCTTTTACCCTTCCTATAATATGTAGTTATTATTGTAATGAAAATGCAATAAAACATTATAGCCCAGTGGTGTATATGAAGGGAAATGGAAAATGTGCCATGGATATTTGGAAAATTAAGTTATCAGGGAAGGAAGGTCCTGAAACCCAATTTGGACCTTGCAAAATCAGAAACAATTCAGGAAAATGGAGAAAAGCAGGGACGAGTATTTCAAAAGAAGCAAAGAAAATGGACAGAATATACTTACTCATCAGATTATCTTTATTTATGTAGCCCCTTCTTAGAATTTTTCAGGTCTTACATCTTCCCACCTGATTACAATTTGTAAACGAGTGCTGTTTAACCAGTGACACTAACTATGACTGTGTATTGTCCTTGGGTTATGTGGCTGAACCACAGAAGTTGAAAAATGCTTCTTTTAAAACATTGCTGTTTTAGAGATTAATACTTGTCCTGTGGCACTCTATGAAGAAGAGGGACATAGTGCCATCTCTTTCTTGGACACAGAAAATTCAAGTGACTTAATCAGTGTTGATCAGACTCAGTACTGGGGGACACTGTGGTATTAATAATTGCCATGCTAAGTAGTCCAAATTTCCCCTGCAATGTCCACTTATTTTATAACATCTATATCCAACTTGGGATTCTACTTAATATTATACTCGAAAAGTTATTCTTTTACTCATTTTCACTTTACTGTCTTTCCCCACATCTCTCCCACTTATCCAGAATCCTCTTTCTTCTCCTTCTACCCATTCTTCAAAGTCCACTCCAATCCTACCTCCTCAATCAAGTCTTTTGACCACTGCTCCTCGTGCTGACGTGCATCTCTCTAACAAATACCCAAGGGTATCATTTTCAACAATATGGTTTTTGGTTATATGCTTTGCATGGACTTCTGTTTCCTTTGACGGTACCACACGTGACTCTATTTGTACATTTTCTACGGAACATCTAACTTAATATAGTGAAATCTGCCTGGTGGTGAGGTAACAGGGAGATGTTCCCAGAAACTTAGTCATCAACCTTCTGGTTCCAATGAATCTGGGGTCTCCGTGCTAGTGGTCTGCACATAGTCACCATCCTCCACCTCCATGAGCAGCTTGGTGTCTGCAGATCAACGCAGACATGTGTCAGATTGTCACATTTATTGTTGGGGAGGATCTAGGACTCTAAACTTGAAGCTACCTTGCTGGACTCCTGCTTTCTGTCTGTACCGCCTCACTTGTCTCATTGTTAACTGCTTGTGCCTGCTCATTGGGGCTCAAGGAAGGCCTAGAAAACTAAAGACTTTTCTCTACAAATAAGAAACAGAGGACCTGGAGAGCCTTGGGCTGGGTAGGTCCCAAAGATCCTGCTTGATCTACCTTTTCTTTGATGCTCCTCAATCCTGAAGGGAGCATGGGTAAGACAAGAAGGGGAATAAAATATTGGATAGAGAGGCTAATCATAAACTCGGCAAGGAAACTCAGTTTTAGGGGCGCTGGGTTTCATTCCCAGTAGGTACACAGTACTAATGTGGACTTGTCCTGTCATTGACTCAGTGTCTGTCTCTGCCGCCAGGATCTGAGAACACAGAACAGTGCTCAGCACACATAAGTATTTTATCTGTAATCAGGCTGTCTAGTTTAGGGCTATCTCTTTGTGGTACTCAGCGGCTGGCTACACCGCTTCCATCCAGGAAGGTCAGTCTCGTTTGTTCTGTATAACTGTGCAACAAACAAAAGGCTTTGGATTTACCTATGTAACTGTCTGCACAGGTGACAAATTTATTTTACCCTTGCTTTAAAACTATGATCAGTAATTGTCATTTATTTTTTTAAAGGTCCTCCTGGACCTCCAGGTGAAAAAGGAGATAGAGGCCCTCCTGGACTAAATGGTTTGCCAGGCTTTCCAGGTCTAAAAGGTATGGTAATAGTAACTATTCCACTATGTACAGCAGAGCTGAGTAGTATACAGCCATGTATGAGGAAGGAGGGTTGAGCTATTTGATTGGTTCTCTGTGGGATGTGTGTGTGTGTGTGCGTGTGTGTGTATGCGTGTATTGAGGGCATATTAAGTGTTTGGGTAGCCTCATCACCTCTATGTTCAGAATGGTCAGCACTGATTCTTCATTTTTGAAGAACGTTAATGGCATAAGATTGTTGGTTAATTCTAGGGAGGGCTCTATATCACTGACTGCAAACAGTATTTGGCAGAACTAGTTTGAAGTCACAGGTGAAGGAAAATATGAAAACTATCTTCACGTTGAATGTATTTACAAGTTATCTGGTTTTAAAGATGCAAAAATAAAATAAAATGAGTCAAAGGCGAATTGGATCATATTCGTTATATAGTCCTTAACTGAACATACCTGCTTAAATCTCTGCTGCTGCTGCTGCTGCTAAGTCACTTTAGTCATATCTGACTCTGTGCAACCCCATAGATGGCAGCCCATCAGGCTCCCCCGTCCCTGGGATTCTCCAGGCAAGAACACTGGAGTGGGTTGCCATTTCCTTCTCCAGTGCATGAAAGTGAAAAGTGAAAGTGAAGTCGCTCAGTCCTGTCCGACTCTTAGCGACCCCATGGACTGCAGCCCACCAGGCTCCTCCGTCCATGGGATTTTCCAAGGCAAGAGTACTGGAGTGGGGTGCCATTGTCTTCTCCTCTGCAGTTTCAATATAAATATTGACTAGAATACGGATGAATTTTACCTTTGCTGTCAGTTACTCTTTGTATCTTACTTGGAGCAAAATGTTTCAAATTACTTTCTTCAGTCTATTTTGTAATCTTGAAAGCAGTATTTTGAAAGAAGATAATAGAAGACAGAAAAAGAGAAAGATCATGAACTTTCTTTGCTCTCAAAAAAATAAAGAAGATAATAATAAGAACATGATCACCATGTTATTCATGGCTCAAAATCAAATACCTGTATGATTTCTGAAGGTGGGGAGTACATTGCACAGTCTAATTACAACTAAAATGGTTTGTTCTGCCCTCTCCCAAAATACCTAAATACTAAGGATTTCATCTTATTTTTCTGTCTTTTGATTATATAAAATGTCCTTCTTTCTGATCAATGTATTGACCAGCCCAGCGTACATCAGAAAAACAGTTTTTAAAAATTAAAAGCATGAATTTGACACAAGCCTGCCCTTTATGTCATGGAGCTTAAAAAGCCAATATATAACGTTTACATTTTTTTTTAATTAAATTTCTTTAAAGAAAATAAAATACATCTATAGGGTGAATTGTTGCTGTGCCTTTGAAAGTAATACCAGGTAAGATCCTTTATTCAGAAAAGTCTTTTCACTTGACTAGCACCTGGCAGAGCTTAGCAATGGTGTGTTAATGTCAGGAGCAGGGGAAGTAACCAGTGTTATATTATCTGCCAGAGTGGCTATTGTCAAAGGTCTGTCAGCTCCTCCGTTACAAATTGCAATTGTCAAAGCTTTATAACTCAACCATAAAAGTTCAGTCTGGGCTACAACTTGCTGTTCAAAGCTTCATCTTGGGAACATCTTTTGCAGCTGTTTCGAAACTATGGATGTATGAAATAGAAAGAGGGATTTAAAAGTTTCAGTTTTTGTTAATACTATAAACAGATACTGTTGCAAACCTGCTTTGATTCTTTAAGTGAGGCTTTAGTCTGTGGCTATTGGTACTGCTCCTGTACACAAACAAGCATTATCTGGCCCCTCTAAAGAGAAGCAGATTTCACTGTGGGAATGATAAACTGACTCTCTTAGATTATTAGGTTACATTTGATTTGGTGCACTGCAGCAAAAATATTCAAGTTATAAGGCATCTCTCCTAACTAATTGCTGCATTCTGTTTTGTTCTTTGCCACGTTGCCCATTTGCCTCATGTGTAGAACTGGAATCAGGAGCTTAAAAGTATATGATGGACTGCCTTGATAATTTTACTTTCTGATTTAAGCAGGTTTATTAAAACCCCACATATACATGCAGTTAAGCCCACTAAATTCAGCTTGACACTCAACCACGATATGAAAGTCTGAGAAAAATAAGTGTTTAGCCTAATGTTCAGTTTCCAAGTTGTGTCCAATTCTTTGCAACCCCGTGGACTGCAGCTGGCCAAGCGCCTCTCTGTGGCATTTCCCAGGCAAGGATACTGGAGTCCATTATTTATCTTAGTAGTTTTAAATAATCAATACAGCAAACATATTATAATTGTTACTTATGTATTGGGGTGGATATTATGTTAACTGTGCTTTATCTCAAATAAGATAATAAAAAAGCATTTCAGTGTGCTGATTCCTTGGCAGCATGTCAAGGAGAATGACCTATGACCTTTTACTTTAAAATTTATTTTAAGAAGTTTTTACTGAATACTCTCCCTGTCCCTGGGAAACACAAGCGCACACACAGTTACATTATTGTTTGGGATTACAATGGAGTAGAATGGCACCCCACTCCAGTACTCTTGCCTGGAAAATCCCATGGATGGAGGAGCCTGATTGGCTGCAGTCCATGGAGTCGCAGAGTCAGACAGGACTGAGCGACTTCACTTTCCCTTTTCACTTTCATGCATTGGAGAAGGAAATAGCAACCTACTCCAGTGTTCTTGCCTGGAGAATCCCAGGGACAGAGGAGCCTGGTGGGCTGCCATCTATGGGGTTGCACAGAGTCGGACACGACTGAAGCGACTTAGCAGCAGCAGCAAAAGCAGCAGGTATAAACAAGAGCATGGGAAATAGAGTAATATATTCCTTCACTAGTACCTAAGTTTTTTTTTTAATAAATATTCTTTGATATTTCCCATTTCTTGAGTTGTGAAATCTCTGGGACAATTCTTAAAAATCCAATTTTTAACTTACATTTCAAAGTTATCACTTAAGCCACAGCCAAATCCTGCCATTTGAAGATTCCTGATTAGACTATATAAACCTTCTAATTAAAACTTTAAGATGTTTCCTCATGTGTTTTTATTTATATTAGCAATATGTTACCTATTGAATATCTGCTGTGTATGCACTAATGTTTTTCCACTTACTGTTGATATTATCTATCAATTTCTACACATGAAATTTTAGGAAAGACATTATTCCTCCACCTTGGAGATTCGCCTCTTTTATATCCATTAGTGAAATTAGATTGTTTCATTATTTTCTCAAATCGTTATGAAAAATGAATTATTACTACTGTTTTTTTTCCCCTTCATTTATCATGTAGGTAATCCAGGTCTTAAAGGTGATCGGGGGATCTCTGGTTTTCCTGGAATTCGAGGATTCCCAGGACCAGCGGGGAGGACCGGGAAGCCAGGTATTCTGATAATGCATATTCTCTGTATAGAACATGAAAATAAACACCAGATCATTGATATTCCTTTCAACTTCTTAGATAACAAAAACAATGGTCATCATGGCATGAACAGTAGCAGTTACATGCAGTTTATCTGTTATCTGAAACATTTTGAAACTGATTTCTGTCCATGTGAGCAAGGCTTCTATCTACTACAGGAAACCAGTTTAATATAAAAGCACAAGAGAGGATCTATCAGCTTCACACCACTGTAAATCGCCATCTATCACAGAATAAAGAGACTGGGAGACTGGCAAAGAAAAAAGCAAAATACTAACCAAATAATCAATATTAATAAACAATATTAACGTACCTTTAACCAAAACCCTTCAAATCCTCTTAAGTTATAATTAGCAAAACACAGGTAGACCTGAAATCCTATCCTTTGTAAGATAATTTGCCTCCTACTGTATCAGTTCATTTCAGTCGCTCAGTCATGTCCTATTCTTGCAACCCCATGTACTGCAGCATGCCAGACCTCCCTGTCCAACTCCAACTCCCAGAGTTCACCCAAACCCATGTCCATCCAGTTGGTAATGCCATCCAACCATCTCTTCCTCTATTGTCCCCTTCTCCTCCTGCCCTCAATCTTTCCCAGCATCAGGGTCTCTTCAAATGAGTCAGCTCTTCACATCAGGTGGCCAAAGTACTGGAGTTTCAGCTTCAACATCAGTCCTTCCAATGAACACCCAGGACTGATCTCCTTAGAATGGACTGGTTGGATCTCCTTGTAGTCCAAGGGACTCTCAAGAATCTTCTCCAAAACCACAGTTCAAAAGCATCAATTCTTCTGTGCTCAGCTTTCTTTATAGTCCAACTCTCACATCCATACATGACCACTGGAAAAACCATAGCCTTGACTAGATGGACCTTTGTTGACAAAGTAATGTCTCTGTTTTTTAATATGCTGTCTAGGTTGGTCATAACTTTCCTTCCAAGGAGTAAGCATCTTTTAATTTCATGGCTACAATGAACATCTGCAGTGATTTCAGAGCCCCCAAAAATAAAGTCTGACACTGTTTCCACTGTTTCCCCATCTATTTCCTATGAAGTGATGGGACCAGATGCCATGATCTTCGTTTTCTGAATGTTGAGCTTTAAGCCAACTTTTTCACTCTCTTCTTGCACTTTCATCAAGAGGCTCTTTAGTTCCTCTTCACTTTCTGCCATAAGGGTGGTGTCATCTGCATATCTGAGGTTATTGATATTTCTTCTGTCAATCTTGATTCCAGCTTGTGCTTCCTCCAGCCCAGCATTTCTCATGATGTACTCTGCATATAAGTTAAATAAGCAGGGTGACACTCCTTTTCCTATTAGGAACCAGTCTGTTGTTCCATGTCCAGTTCTAACTGTTGCTTCCTGACCTGCATATAGGTTTCTCAGGAGGCAGGTCAGGTGGTCTGGTATTCCCATCTCTTTTAGAATTTTCCACAGTTTATTGTGATCCACACAGTCAAAGGCTTTGGCATAGTCAATAAAGCAGAAATAGATGTTTTTTCTGGAACTCTCTAGCTTTTTTGATGATCCAGCAGACGTTGTTTTATTAGTACTTAATGATCGACATGCTTGGGCCCGTTACAATTTGCATACACAATGATATTATTTCTACTCCTTATGCCAGTAGCCTACGCCTGAATTGTGATCTTTGCACAGAAATTTTAGAAGGGAGCAGGGGCAGAAAAATACAGAAGCAATTAGCTATATTTCCAAGTGGTAAGTAATAAACGTTTGTACAGTTGGACAGAAGTAATGGGAGGTGGAAGCTGTGGAAGTAGGAAGTAGAGGGATTAATTCCATACAGCAGGACAAGGTGTTAAAGAAAGTCCTATGGGAGCTGGCCTAAAGATGCATAGTATACCATTTTTGTCTGTGGTTTTCAGGCTTCAGCAGGCATTAGAATCACCCTGTTAAAACAACTTCTTGGGCTCCAACTCCAGAGTTTCTAATACAGTAGGTTAAGAATTGGGTTCCCCCAAGAATGTTTACTGTTCGCAAGTTTCCAGGTAATAGTGATGATGCTGATCCAGGGATCACAGTTTGAGAACCACATTTCCAGTAAAGGAATGTGGAGAAACAGTAACTCTGGACAGAGGTAATAAATCCCTTGACCAAAGATATTCTCAGGATATCCCTTCCTTATTAAAAGATTCAAATTTGCTAGAAATGTGAGCAGCAGTGCCTGGTACTGGTTTAGTTATACTTCAGATTAAAACAGTAAATGAGTCCTTCCATACAAGAGTCCAAAGAGTGATACAATTAGAAATAAAATCTCCGAATTGTCATCTTCTAAATAATGACAGCCTGGACTATCTGAGTGATGTCAAAGCATTAACAGATTTCAAAGCAAAAAAGTATTTAAAAAAGCAACCCTATTTATTTTCTCCTGTTTTCTCTCCTGTTCTTTTCCTCCCCACCCTGCCCTCTTTCTTCCATGTGTATTAAGTAACCCCCCCATATATATAAATACACACACACACACAAGGGACAATGCTTGGTACAAGGGAATGAGAAGTAAAGAAGACACAGTCCTTAACTGATAAAATATAAACATATAAGCAGAAAAAGGGAAGACTTTCTTCTTGATCCATCCCAAATTGATAGAGCATTTATCATCCCAACAGGTTTACTGAAGACAGCTTGGAAGATTTAATTGAAGTGTAACCTTACATATATTTAAAATCCCTAAAGGAGTCTGAATAGAACCTGTTAAAATGAACTAGATTTTCCAGCAATGTAAATAATTTACTTCTCTTGGAATCCATTCAAAGTCTGATTCTAAGAATGAGTTATGGTCTTTCTTAGGAGTATCTAAAGCTATAGACCATAACAAATTCATTTATTTATTTGACAAACAATTATGAAACACTTTCTCTGTGCCATCCATGGAGATATTTATAGATAGTCAAATATATGGATTTGAAACTCAGAGGTGAAGCCAGAGGTAAAAAGACAAAGTTGTAGTCAAGCTCATTTAAGTGTTCATTGAGGTCAATGAATTTTAATAATCACTTATTTTAATAGTATTTCATGGGTAGGCAGTGAGAAGAGACGGGGCCTAGGATAAAGGCTGAAGTGGTTCCAGAAGTTCAGACAGAGCAGAAAGAGCAAAGGAGCCCGAGTGAGGAGGAGAGCCCAGACAAGGTGATGCGGAAAAGGCAGACAGTTGCACAAGTCGGTCAAGTAAGATGCGGCCCACAGAAAGCTCTTGGCATTTGTTACCATGAGGACGTTGCCTTTATTGAGAGCAGTTTTGGTGGGGTTGGGTGGAAGCCAGATTTGGGAAGGCCCAGAGGTAGCTGGTGGTGGGGACTGTAGATGGGGCTGGAGAGGTCTGGCGCTTCTGAGGGAGAGGAGGAGCTCAGTTCTTTCATTTGATTTTGTGTTTTCTTTGGAAGGTAATTTGAATACTATTTAAAGGCTGATGGCCTGATGAAATACAGGAGTGGCTGAAGATACAGAGGGAAGAAAGGTGAAAAGACTGTGACAGCTTAGGGAGAAGGTTGAAGGTGAAGAATCTAGGAGACAGGAAGAAGCAGTAGGCCGAGGAGGGAGGGTGTCACATCTGGATCGATGTGGACAGACTGGCTGAGCTGAGTGTGCCTGCGTGTGAAAGCGGGAACCCAGGGCCTGGCTCGTGGCAGTGGCTCTGATACTGCCTGACATCATAATGATGTCAGTGAGAATAGCTCCTCTGATCTTAGAATTTAGAATGGCAGTATGTTACATACCATCTACTTCTTATTTTTCAGTGATTGTCTGAGATATTAGTTCTTTATTTTTGATGGAAGAGTGACATATCTGACAGGAGGTGGTTAACTCCAGATTTTGACAAAGTTGTTGGGCTCATTTTCAGCCTAAGGCATCGCTTCATAAAGGAGGGAGGAACCCTGTTCTCTAGAAAGGATGTTTTTCATGTGTTCAGGTGTGAAAAAAGATTTCCAAATGTTGTCTGTGAGGAAATCTCTGAATCATGCTAAAATAACATAAAACATTTGTTTTTATTTATAAGAAAAAAAAGTAGGTCATTTGCTCAGATCTTTGGTTTAAACCATCCTGTTGTTTAAATACTGAAGACAAATTGCAGTATGAAAAGACTTCCAAAAATCATTTTACGACTATTTTCTAATTGTGAAAATAGTGGTAGAATGATAAAATTGTTTATTATCTTCTCTGAAAAGAATTAGAACTGACCAGTTACACCACTTTAAACCCCTATCCACAATTTTTGTTTAATATCTTAGATTTTTCCTCTTGAGGAAATCTAAAACTTTGTTATTATATCTCATAAAAGCCTACCATCCCCGCCCCCCCCCTCCAAAAAAAAAGTAGAAATGGTTTTGGGGACTTTGTGCAAGATTAATGATTCTTGTCAATTTAATATTACCTGAAATGACTGAATCATAAGTAAAAAGTGAATTTAATGATGTACCTTGTAATCATAGATGTAAAATAATTAGAGACTTTCTCTGTATCATACTCTGATAAAGAATGGTTGGGATTTCATGAAATCTTCACAATAAAATTTTAATTTTTAATAAAAACACACATTATTTTGTATTTTTTTAAATATAGTAAATTGGGGATCAAAAAAAAAATCTTCTCTAAAAGTCAAATAAGGACAAGTGTTCAAAAACAAAGCATAGATGAAGCAAAGTAAACTAGAGGAAAAAACAGATTAAAAAATCCAAAATAAAGAGTAAAACTGAAAAATAAATTTTAAAATAATTGTACCATAAAAAAGTGAACTGAAATGAAAATATCCTCTCTGATTCACTGAGAATAAAATCATAAGATCATTCTAGCTAAGTGATATTGTACAACAAATAACGAGAGCTACCATCTCTCCCATGCATCTCTTATGGGCAAGGCTTTTTCTAAATACGGTTGCTAATTTTCAAGGCAACTCTGCAATAGAAAGTATTGGGTTTTTGTTTTTTTTTTTCATTTGAAAGAAGAATAAACTTTAGCTCAGTTCAGTTCAGTTCAGTTGCACAGTCGTGTCCGACTCTTTGCAGCCCCATGAATTGCAGCACGCCAGGCCTCCCTGTCCATCACCAACTCCTGGAGTTTGCTCAAACTCATGTCCATCAAGTTGGTGATGCCATCCAGCCACCTCATCTTCTGTCGTCCCCTTCTCCTGCTGCCCCCAACCTCTCCCAGCATCAGAGTCTTTTCCAATGAGTCAACTCTTCACATGAGGTGTCCAAAGTACTGGAATTTCAGCTTTAGCATCATTTCTTCCAAAGAACACCTAGGACTGATTTCCTTTAGGATGGACTGGTTGGATCTCCTTGCAGTCCAAGGAACTCTCAAGAGTCTCCTCCAACACCACAGTTCAAAAGCATGAATTCTTCGGTGCTCAGCTTTCTTCACAGTCCAACTCTCATATCCATACATGACCACAGGAAAAACCATAGCCTTGACTAGACAGACCTTAGTCGGCAAGGTAATGTCTCTGCTTTTGAATATGCTATCTAGGTTGGTCATAACTGTCCTTCCAAGGAGTAAGCATCTTTTAATTTCATGGCTGCAATCAACATCTACATTGATTTCAGAGCCCAGAAAAATAAAGTCTGACACTGTTTCCACTGTTTCCCCATCTATTTCCTATGAAGTGATGGGACCAGATGCCATGATCTTTGTTTTCTGAATGTTGAGCTTTAAGTCAACTTTTTCACTCTCCTCTTCACTTTCATCAAGAGGATTTTTAGTTCCTCTTCACTTTCTGCCATAAGGGTGGTGTCATCTGAATATCTTAGGTTATTGATATTTCTCCCGGCAGTTTAAAGACCTGATCTGAGCCACATACCTAATAAGTGGCCAAGCAAAATAATTCAACACAAGAGATTTTAAAATGATTGTTATTATCCCAAAGCTCATGAGTTTTTGAACTCTGCTTTCTGAGTTCTTGGATGAAAAGAGAGCAGTCCTTGTTTGTTATTAGAGGAAATCAAGAATGTTAATAAAGATTTTGACTTAGAGCTAGATGGCACTGTGATCAGTCATGCATTTTATACCAGGAAGGTTATTATTTGCAAGACAGCCAACTGAGGACCCTTGGAAGGAGAATAAATAAGCAAGAGCAGCACTCCTCTCATGAGACAGGATTGTCCCTCATGAAGTCTCTTGTTGGTGCTAAGGACTGATCCTCTGGATGAAACTTTCCAAACGGAACCATGGATGAAATAACAAACCAATTAGCAAAGAGCAGGGTCTTAGCGATGTTTCTGTAAGTATCTGAAGCCCTAAGCCTTATTAGAATACCTTTTGTACCACTCTCTAACTATGTGAATGAAATTTCACAAAGCCAAAATTTCTCAAAATTTCTTGAAGCCTAGAGGTTTAGACGCCCCCTTAAACCTTCCCAGCTTTCCCCAGGACTGAGGTAATCAGGATCTCAGCACTCCCAGTTCTTTTCACCGCTCAGTCTTTGAGAGGCTCCACACAAAAGAGAAAAGAAATAGAAAGTAAGATAGAAAAATTGTAATGAGAATGGAAAATCAAAGTTTGGGATGAGATGGTGGACACTAGACTTTCTGGGGAAGGGAGGAGGACACAGGTAAAAAGGATAAAATGGAGCATGCAAAAGCCTCAAAGAAACTGCTTACTCCTCAGTTTTGCTTACTTTAGGAAAATAGAACACTTAATACCCTGGTAAGGAATCTGAGATAATGTATGTAAAGGACCTACCCATAAAATGCCAAGTTCATAACAGCCTTCTAAAATGATAGCTGTCATCATCATCATTATCACCATCAACATTATTATGTCTGAGCATCTGTAGGTTGTTATACACTGATGCTCCAGATGACCTCGCCACGCTCTGTCTCCTTTTAGGGCAAGCATTGTGAATTGCCTAAATTAATATTTTTTTGGTTTTTTTTTTTTAAGGAATTAATGGACAAAAAGGCCAGAAGGGAGAAAAAGGGAGTGGAAGCATGCAAAGTAAGTTTATAATTTCTTGCTTTTTTTCCTCTGTGTCTCTGTAATAAACAAGCTTGTGATGGTGGTGGGCTACTCTTGATGTAGAGGTTGAGAACTTCAGTATTGATCCATAGATGCTCTGAAAGTCAGCCACAGTTTTCTACAAGTAAACTGTGCTAATTGGAATAAAGCAAATAGATTAAATTACACAACTCTAAATCTCATTACCCATTTGTATTTAGTTTTTGTGATGAGTGTAATTTTCTAAAAATTTCACACAGAAAATTGCTCAATTTTCAAGCCAATTTCAATCTGCTGAAGGAAAATCAAGCTTATGAATAGAAACAATTACAGCCTCCTTACCTACTAACCGAAATAACTGAAATGTTACATATAGGAATTTGCACAATCTAAGAACCCTGACAGACTAATTCTGTGACAGCTGGGATTTTTTGTGTTTTGTTTTGATAAAAACTTGACAAGTAATATTCAATATCCCAGACCTTCAAAACTGCAATAGCATAGATTTCACAACAGGACTCTCTGTGAATGGAATGGTGATTTTATATTCTAGTGTAGAGAATCTGTAAATTGGACCTTGCAAACTAAATATTAGATGACTTATCTTTATAAGTCAACACTTGTATGTCTAGTCTGAACCTACCAGATATAATGAAAAAATTTTGAAAGGAGATGAGGAATTCACATTTGACTTCTCTGCATTCGCACTAGGCACTGCATGTAATGTGTATGATGTGTGTGTGCTGTGAGAATAGGTGATACGCACAGCGATGATCATAATCTTTACCCATCAGGAATCTGATTGAGACAGATTTTGGCAAATCCTTTCATGGAACCATAAAACTCTAGCAGTTCTCTATTGTAATTATTGTTTTTAAAATGCAGTATTAATTTTTCTGTCTTATTAAAAATAATTATTTTAACCTAATCGTGTGTGTGGATGACACATTTAGGCAACTTAGGGTCACCATTGTGAATGCCAGCCATTTAAGTGTGGTATAACCATATGATGCTTTCTATAATCGTTTCCGTGATTGCTTCATTATTGAACTGTGTGTGCCCTTAAATTGAACAATACTGAGTATTGTTTATCCTCAAAGTGCTTTAGTGTGAGTCAGTGATTATTAGTGTTGTTGTTATTGTATTGAGGGCTTCTCAGGTGGTTCAGGGGTAAAGAATCTACCTGCCAATGCAGGAGATTCAGGAGACGTGGGTTTGATCCCTGAATCAGGAAGATTCCCTGGAGAAGGAAATGGCAACCCACTCCAGTATTCTTGCCAAGATAATCCCATGGACAGAGGAGCCTGACAGGCTACAGTCTGTGGATAGGAAGAAGTCTCCTTTGTGTCCATTTATTATTTGATGTGATCACTTTGATCAGCTGTTTACTTTTTATTCCATTTCTTCCCCTTTCCCCTGTCACCCACTTATTTTCATTGAGCTCCTGTGTAATTCTTCTCTATCTGCATGTTTATCTCAAAATTTATCTCTTCCTTTGGTGGTGGTTTAGTCACGAAGTCTTGTCTGACTCTTGCGACCCCAAGGACTGTAGCCTGCCAGGCTCCTCTGCTCATGGGACTCTCCATCTTTGGTTCTTTATCTCCTTCTTGTCTTTTCTTAAGACATTCTCTGAGTTTCTTAACCTTGACTCTGGCCAAACTTGGCAAATAAGGGAAACCTTTATTTTGCAGCCTGTTTAACCAAACACCCATTCTTTCTTTTGTTACCTGAGGCTTTCAAATGCTTTGAACACTTTTTATTTTCAGATGTGTTCAGAAATGTTTTCACTTACAGGTATTTATTTTCATGGCTGTTTTGAAGTTTATGTGCTTGCTTTCTTTGAAGAAGTGTTAAGAGGAACTTCTGTGTATAAATGTGTGCGCATAGCCTCCAGATTCCTCTCCATGTATCTTCCCATAGAGAGTATATAATTCCATGATGTTTCAAAAACACAGAAGGAATCATATCCAGAAACATCTACACAGTGTAGTCTGTCTTCTTATTTAAGTTAGCATACCAATCATCTGCCATGGCAATGCTTATGGTACTTTTTACTCTCTCTCAGTGGCTACACACTATTCCATTAATATAGTGCTGCCCTAATTAGCATAATGTATCATTCAATTCCCTAATGATGAATACTTGATGATTTTTGTTTGCTTTAGCTTGGCGTTAAGAAACAACGGTATTTTCAGCACTCTCTTACATCATCTTTTGGGAATGTTTTTTAATAGAGAATTTGCTAGAAGTAGAATCAATAACTCAAAGGTGACATGTATTTTACAATTTGGTGGATTCTTGCAAATGTCTCCTAAAAGGTTGCACCAATTTATTCTGTATGAAAGTACCTTATTCCCCACATCTTCAATTAATTCTGATATATGAAAATTGATGTTGAATTATTTTGCTTTAATTTTAAAAAATATTTTTCAAGTGTGATTTAAATATAATGAAAATAATCATTGACTTTCTATTTTGTTTGGGGGGGAGTTCAGCTTTTTTTTAATTAGTTTTATTTGAATATAGTTGATTTGGTTTCCCAGGTGGCACTAATAGTAAAGAACCCACCTGCCAATGTAGGACACATGAGAGACTCGGGTTCAATCCCTAGATTGGGAAGATCCCCTGGAGTAGGGCATGGCAACCCACTCCAGTATTCTTGCCTGGAGAATCCCATGGACAGAGGAGCCTAGAGGGCTATGGTCTATAGGGTCGCAGAGTTGGACTCAACTGAAGCGACTTAGCGCACACACACATAGTCGATTTATAGTGTTGTGTTAGTTTTTGCTATATAGCAGAGTGAATCAGTTATGCATATACATATATCCACTCTTTTTTAGATTCTATTCCTTTATAGATCATTACAGAGTATTAAGTAGAATTCCTTGTGCTATACAGTAGGTCCTTGTTAGTTATCTATTTTACATATAGTGGAGGGTATATGAAAATCCCAGTCTCCCAAGTTATCCCTCCCCGCTTCCTCCTTCGTAACTGTTTTTTTTTTTTTTTCTTTTCTGTATCCGTGACTCTGTTTCCATTTTGCATATAGGTTCATTTGTACCATTCTTTTAGATTCCACATATAATCAGTATCTTATGATATTTGTCTTTCTGCGTCTGACTCACTTCGTTTAGTATGACAGTTTCTAGGTCCAACCATGTTGCTGCAAACAGCATTACTTTATTCTTTTTTATAACTGACTGATTTTCCACACCACCTCCTCTTTATCCATTCCTCTGTCGATGGACATTTAGGTTGCTTCCATGTCCTGGCTATTGTAGATAGTACTGCAGTGAGCACTGTGGTACATGTGTCTTTTCCAATTATGGCTTTCTCTCGATATATGCCCAGGAGTGGGAATGCTGAATCATATGGTAGTTCTATTTTTAGTTTTTTAAGGAACCTCCATATTGTTCTTAGTAGTGGCTATACCAGTTTAGATTCTCACCAATAGTGTAGGAGGGTTCTCTTTTCTCCATACCCTTGCAAGCATTTATCATTTGTAGATTTTTAAATGATGGCCATTCTGACCTGTGTGAGGTGATACCTCACTGTAGTTTTGATTTGCTTTACTCTGGTAATTAGTGATGTTGAGCATCTTTTTATGTGCCTCTTGGCCATGTGTGTATCTTCTTTGAAGAAATGTTTATTTAGATTTTCTGCCCATTTATTGATTGGGCTGTTTGTTTCCTTGGTATTGAGCCCCATGAGCTGTTTGTATATTTTGGAAATGAATCCCTTGTCGGTCACTTTGCAAATATTTTCTCCCATTATGTGAGTTGTCTTTTCATTTTGTTTATGATTTTCTTTGCTATGCCAAAGCTTATAAGTTTAATTAGGTCCTATTTGCTTATTTTTGTTTTTATTCTCATTACTCTAGGAGGAAGGTCAAAAAAGATTTTGCTGTGATATTTGTCAGAGAGTATTCTATGTTTTCCTCTAAGATTTTGATAGTACCTGGTTTTACATTTAGGCCTTTAATCCATGTTGCATTTATTTTTGTGTGTGGTGCTGGAGCATGTTCTAATTTCATTCTTATTTCCTCTTCCATACATGTGTCAGGACCAGCGTAACTTCCTGATCGTTTTAGGGCAGGCCCCTTTGAAGATCAGGTGGGCTGGGCGGGATACCCCGTGCTACCATCTCATTAAAAGGCCCTTCATCTCTGGACAAGTCATCAGCACAGCTGACTCCAGTATCCCCTTGCGGCTCCTCCAAACGACCTTGGTTCCTACATGGTGTCAGCTTCCGCATGCCTTCCTCTCCTGGTCCTTTGGTGCTGTTGGGGCCTCTGCTCCCCTGCTCATACCTGTCCACTCTCCAGCACCTCTCCATGACCACTGTCCCTGAGCTGGGAAGCCTCCATGGATTGACTTGCAGACTGCTCTCTCCTACCCTCTACAGAGCCAGGCCAGGATCACTCTGCCACCCACTCATCTAGTGTCTCCTGAATCCATTGGCTCCCAGGAGAAATTTCATGGTAACAGATTATATGTGAGTTCTTTACCCTCAGACATATCAGTCTCAGCCAGAAATAGCAATGCCATAAATGAATCCATTTGTTTGTTCAGCATATGTTTACCATATACCTCCTGGGGCTAGACTTAACAGCTAGTAAGATAGCTGTTGTCTCTGGCCTTCCAGAACTAATTGTCCCTGAAAAACACAGACATGGACACAAGCAGTTATGCATTAGAGCAGGGCTAGATGGGGGAAGGAACTGGGCTCCGTGGCTGTTCAGAGGGGATCAAGAGTCTTCAATTCGTTAGAATTTTCAAAAGGTAAATTGACTTTGATTTGCTTAGTTTACCTTCTTGTCTTCTTTTCTCCAGTTTATGGCATATTTTTTCAAGTTTTATCATGAAGTCAAGTGGAGCTGGGGCAGTTCCTTCAACATTTTTTAGCCAAAAATAAAAAAGTTAAAATTTGTTGCCTTAAATTACCTGGCTCTTTCAAGCAAGAATATTTTGATCATAAAAAAAAAAATGCTGAAACTATTTTATTCTATAAAGCTCCTTTCACCAGCCTGCTGCATTTAATATCCTTGGTAAAAGCACATGTAAAAACAAATTTCTAAGTGTGTTAGTTATGTTACTCAATAAAAACTATAAAGAAAAACATTTTTTAAGCAATTCTTTGTGCTTTAAATATCCTGTATAGATCCTGGAGAAAAAGAAATATTTCAGTAGAACTGGAGATATTTTTTGTAGGTAAAAAAGCTGAAAATGAGAAAGGAGAAAAAATAGGAAAAGACAAACTACAAAAAAAGAAAGCTATGGGATTCCTGGTTCATTTTGAATGTTTATCTCTATTAATCAACAGATGGAATTTCCTCACCTCTCCTTCCCTCCAAGTTTTAACACATATAGTCCCAGGATTCAGGATATTAAGGTTCTAGGAGAATTCTCAGTAGCGTCCCTATGTGTCTGCCCACTTTCATTCCCTTGCCTGTGAAATGGGCATTGTATCACTCACCTCACAGGGTTGTCGTGAGAGTCACATATGATACTCCATGTATGTAGATGGCTCTGTAAAATCATGGAGTGCTTAACACTCGTAAGGCATAGTTCCCGGTGGGTCTCTCTAACCCGGAGCTATTCTTTCTCACTGGTCTAATGCAGACATTTAAATCCATAATCAGAACATGAATGTGTGCCAAATGAAAATGCAAGAAGCCAAATAAATGCCGTGGACAAAAAAGAGAGATGCTGGAGACTCGGATAAGATTTTACATTAGATAGAGCAACACAAGTGTGACCAGATCACAAATCAATGAGTTTGTCTGAGCCGAGGAAAAGAGTGTAAGTTATAAATAAAAGGAGCGACTAAACAGAGTGCCCACCAGAGGCCAGAAGCTGTCAACACAGATCAGAACAAAATGTCAGCCTAATAAAACAGGAGTTCCAGGCTCTGAGGAAAGAAGTACGAGCCCACGATGCTGCTGATGAGAAAGCTCCAGGAAAGGTTGAAACAAATTAGAGTTGTCAGTGGTACTCTGGGTTTGTGCCGGCTTGACACTAAGGTCTCCCAGAGAAGAGGGGCAGGGAGCAATCAGACCACCCATCCTCAATGCTAGCAAACTAGCAATGCTAAGGAGCTGATTATTGCAGACGTCTGAAGAGGAGTCGGATCTCGTTGCCTGTGGTTTCATTGGATGTCCTACCTTGTTCTGTGCTGGGAGCCATCTTTCCTTCCGGCAAGACTTGGTCTACACTGGCCTCAGGATGACCCTGAACCCAAACACCCTGGGACACTATGCTAGAGGCTTCAGTTCACAAGCTATCTGGCTCCCCAGACTGCACAGAACTTCTTGCATGTGTGAAATGCTAACCTGAACTTTCCACATTAGGGCAGAAGGGCTTTTTCTCTAGACAAAAGTATGCTGAATGCCCAGTTCAAATGCGCACATGACACCCGATTTAATAACATATACTAAAAAGAAAATAAGTCTGCGTCAAGTTCTAACGCTTGTCCTAATAGTTTGCTGTGTTCTCACCCTAACTTCAAAGTGTATGTGTTTCAGGCAAATAGAATTCCTGCTGTACAATTAAATACTTTGTGTGATGCTCTGTCCTAAAGGTACCAAGTACTAATGTCTCTGTTTTCTACTGTGCTTTTTGCCCATTAAGACTACATACAATGAAACTCATACCACGATATGAAATATCAGTATGTCTTTCATTTGATTACTGCTGAGGACTCAGCACACCCTTGAATGAATCCCAGTCTTTCTCAAAGCAATCAGCTGACCAAAGTCAAGGCTTCTTCTCCAACCATAAAATAATTATGATGAGTGTTTGGAGAACATTTGCTCAGCACCTGGGGCTTTAATGCATTATCTCATCTGATCTTCAGAAGAGCCTTTGAGGTAAGTCTTATCATCATTCCCATTTTATAGATTAGAAACTGAAGCTCACCGCTAATAAGTGGTAGAACAGAAACACAAAACCTGGTGTGTTGATCTGCAAAGTTCCAATTTGTTTCTATGACTCCATCCAACACTCCTGCACTAGTTTTCTATATTTTTATGTATAAATACCATGAATATATCATATGCAGGGTGTGGAGAGAGGGAGGTTTTTAATGAACAATTTGATTATCTAGGATGGCCGTAATCATTTGAAGACCTTAAGGAAGAAAAAGTTCTTAGAACGTGAATTCCACTAGGTCAGATTCCAAGAAAGCTTTCTCATTTACTGTTTATGTTTCTTCCTTCATATTCTGTTCCAGCCACTGCCTCCAGTCTCTCCCTAAAGAATATTAACTCAGAAACATAGTCTTTCTGGAATGCTCACCAAGCTTCCATTACCTTGCTGAGAGCTACTCATGTGTGCCAGGGGAAGAAGCTACCTGTTAATATTCTCTCTTTATTTCAGTAACCGGCTCAATTTGAACACTTTTTTTTTTTTTCCAATTATGCTGCTGCTTGGGTGTCCCATTTCTTTTTTTTTTTTTTTCTTTTTATCTTTTATTTATTTATTTTTTTTAAATTTTAAAATCTTTAATTCTTATATGTGTTCCCAAACATGAACCCCCCTCCCACTTCCCTCCCCATAACATCTCAGTCCATGTTTCTTGTTTAACTGCTCACTGTCCTTTCCTCAGTGGCCCAACTGGGCTTCAGCAGAGCAGTGTCCCCAAGCAGTGATGGCTCCATGTAACTTACATAAACACTGATCATTCTCAACAGTTATGTGATGTTTTCAGCTTTATATGATTCCACAAATGGTTGCTAAAAACACATAGTGTTCCATTAAGAAGCAATAGATGTATTCCTTAATAGTGTGTATAACTAATATGTCTTGTAAATTGAAATAGAGATTTAAATCAGTAATGAGTCTAGGGCTTAGCACTGGTCCTGTTTAGGACCTATCCCAGCTGTCTCACAGCTTGACTCTCAGCAGAGATAATGAGAAGAAAAAAAAAAAAAATCAATACAGTTCCAGCCAGGTCTTTTGCATCAGCAAAGTTTATAATTCACTCAAGTATGTGCTAGAGTTCAGATGGAGCAGAGAGGCCCAACACACCACTTCCCATGTCTCCACAAGCTTGGAGGCCCAAATGACTTTCCTTCCTTCTTCAGAGAACCAGGTCCTGGCTTCCTGTTCTGCAGTGAACATCATCTTACACTAATACAAGATTGTTTCTTTTGTGAGCACACAGAGTCCTAACCACTGGACCACCAGGGAATTCCCAGGTCACAACGGATTATTTGCCCCCTTAACCTGGTTCTCTGGCTACTGTGCTTCCAACAATGCGAATCTCAAGGTCAGATTCCTTAGAACAGCCAGCAGAGTTACTTACTTGCACATGAAGTGTCCCAGAAATATCTCCCACTGTGGCTTACCCTGCAGGAACCTTCCTGGACGCTCCGGTTACCCTCAACCCCTGCTTCTGCTGTGTTCTCACTCACATCCTGCTTAATCCACTGCAAAGTAAGAGCTTTTAAGTTGTAACAGATTTACTCCGTATCAGCTGAGTTTACTGCCATTTATTTTGATGCCACACATTCTCAATCTAATCTCTTGGTTATTGAACTATGGGTGTTCACTGTCATCATTGTTAATTTTGCTAAGTCACTAATTTCCAGTGCAACCAAATGTCTACTACCCAGCTATTCCACAGTCCTGAAATCCGGGGCGGGGTTGGGGGGTGGGGATGGTCACTCCTTTAATCCTGAAATAAAATTGTAATAAATTGTTTGAGCACCACCCTCATATTCTAAGGCAATTCCAGTGCCTCCTGTCTAAAGCAGTTTGATGAAAATACGAAAAAATTATATTCCCTTCATCTCCTCTTTCAAATCCCCATGACAACTGTGATAGTGGGTTTAATAGGCTTTCTAGCAATTCCTTTCCACCTGAAACCTCAGAATGTGCCTTTATTAGGACGTAGGGTCTTTGCAGGTGTAGTTAAGCTACGATGAGGTCATACTGGATTCTGGTGGGCCCTGAAGCCAGTGATGGACATCTTGATAAAAAGAGAATGCCATATAGACACAGTGAAGACCACGTGGAGACAGAGACAAGGATTAGAGTGATCTGGTTACAAGCCAAAGAATGCTAAGACTTGCTGGAGCCATGAGAAACTTAAGACAAAGAAGGATTTCTCCCCAGAAGCTTCAAAGAAAACAAGGCTCTGCCACCATCTTGATTTCAGACTTCTGCCCTCCAGTACTGCAAGAATAAAGTTCTGTTGTTTTAAGCTGCACAGTTTGTGACCATTTACTATAGTTCAGTTCAGTCCCTCAGTCATGTCCAACTCTTGGAGACCCCATGAACTGCAACACACCAGGCCTTCCTGTCTATCACTAACTCCCGGAGTTTACCCAAACCCATGTCCATCGAGTCAGTGATGCCATCCAACCAACCATCTCATTCTCTGTTGTCCCCTTCTCCTCCTACCCTCAATCTTTCCCAGCATCAGGGTTTTTTCTGATGAGTCAGCACTTTGCATCAGGTGGCTAAAGTATGGGAGTTTCAGCTTCAACATCAGTCCTTCCAATGAACACCCAGGACTGATTTCCTGTAGGATGGACTGGTTGGATCTTCTTGCAGTCCAAGGGACTCTCAAGAGTCTTCTCCAACACCACAGTTCAAAAGCGTCAATTCTTCAGTGCTCAGCTTTCTTCACAGTCCAACTCTCACATCCATACATGACCACTGGAAAAACCATAGCCTTGACTAGACGGACCTTTGTTGGCAATGTCTCTGCTTTTTAATATGCTGTCTAGATTGATCATTTACTATAGTAGCCTGAGGAAACTCACACACCCACACATCTTTGTTGTTGCTTCCCCGCCACATCTCTCATTCCAACAATGACCACCACATGTCTCCCTTCATTTGAGAATGTTCCCTAGTTCTACCTGGGTATGTAAGAAAATTTTACTGAAGAATCATGCCTAACAGGAAATGTGAGCAGAAAAGTCTACAACTTCAAGCTGAACCTTGAACTTGACTCTGTTGAAAACCAACTAGATTAGACGCTATCCTCAGACTCTCCCCTCCAGCCAAAAAAGCTATCCTCAGACTCTCCCCTCCAGCCAAAAAATTTTACACACCCCTGCTTAGCTGGGATCTTCTCCCTCCTGTTTCTCCTCTTTACTTTGTTTTGGGATTTCCAGAATACTTGTTTCCTTCAACTTCCAGATCAAGATTCAAAATCTGTTAAATTATTTTTCCAAGAAACTCAACATATTTCTGCAGACATCTGATATCCATTGCAAAAGAAAAATTAATCCATCAATTGAAGGAAGAAATGGAAAATTTCATTTGAGCCAAATTTAAGGATGATAGCTTGGGAAGAGCATCTCAGAGAGCTCCATTAGAAGTCAAGGCCCAGCTGAGTAAGTTTTTGAGACAGAGGGATGTACATCAAATGATGTTACTATTGATAGTTTACATAATCCAGATCTTCAGGTCATCATGCTAGGTCATGTGACCTCTTACAAGCTCTAGAGGGAACGTTATCTTTAAGGAGTTGTCTTGATGCTAGGACTCTGTTGCTCTTTATTGTTGAGCAGGTATTTCTGCTGATGGGTGAGATCTGGTTGATGCATAATGCAAGATATACAATGAACATTAGGGGCAGAAGAGGCCAAAGGGCAGAAAAAATTTTATGTTTAAATTTTTTGATCTTGCCATAAAGTATGACTTTTATTTCACACCAGATTGTGCCTTTCATAGTTAAATACTGCACTAGACTAATTATCTTTCCAGAAGAATTTTGTTTCATTACAAGGACTTCTGGGTCAACTTGCAGCTAGACTTTCACAAAAATTTTTTTTGCTACATTTGGAACTCAAATACAATAATTACCATTGGGTAATAAATTTAACCCTAAATCGTAATTCCACTAAATGATTTAAAGTAAAGAAAGCATGACAATAAGGCAAGCAATATGATAATAATTGAAATGAAAAACTACACTCCTCAAGTCATTTTAACCTCTGTTCTTTTCTTCCACTCAAGTAGCAGTGCTGGATACATGCAGAGATGCCTCAGAGTTCACATTCTTCTTGACTTTTCTTTTCAAATTAAAATTTTGAAAGCTGGAGCTTGTTGCAGGAAAGAAAGTGGGGTGTAAAAGGATGGTCACATCTCGGGTCTCAGGCGAGTCCCTGGGACGGTGCCTAGTGTGGGTTCTTGGCTTCCCTCAGGAAAGAATTCAAGAGTCATAGTAAAGTAAAAGATGGCTAATTCAGGAAGAGACACACTCCATAGATAGAGTCCTGACCATCTCAGAAGGTAAGAGGCCCTAAGATATGGGGTGGTTAGTTTTTACAGGCAAATGAGTGGGAGGATTATTCCAACTATTTTGGGGATGGAGTGCGGATTTCCAGGGATTGGGCCACTGCCCACTTTTGGCTTTTTATGGCTGGGCTTAGAACTGTCCTGGTGTCTGTAGGTGAGTTTAGCTTTCTGATGTGTTATAATAAGTGTATAATGACGCCGAAGGTCTAGTGGAAGTTCACTTGTCCGCCATTTTGGACCTAGTTGGCGCTAACCAGTTTATGCCATGTCCTCAGCATCTCTGTTCTATGCTATGCAGATTCATAATACTTTTTCCTAACTTTCAAGAAAAGACTGACATATGAAGCACTTCTATAATTTATTTTGGGCTCATGGATGGCTCCATCAGTAGCCCTGTGAACATGAGACTTAAAATAGGTTTCTTTAAATAAAATAGATTTCAAATATAAAGACAGGAAGAAAGAACATTTACAACAAAATAGCTGATACATAATCATGTATACGCCACCTGCGTTTTAGAGGTGTTGTCTTTCTACCATACTGACTGCACATATTTACTTTTTTATAAGAAATATGCTAACTTGCACAGTTGAAGTCCCATTTATGCTTGCCTGTCTCATTTTCTAGGTTAAACTTCCATCATGGAGTTGACATGTTTGTTTCCATTCATGCTTCTGTACATTAACTACATATGTACGTTTGCATAAATGGTAGACGGTATTATTTTCTGTTTTATATAAATAACATTATATAAGATCTCTCATTCTAAGCTTGTTCTTTTCCTCAGTTTGACAAATTTTGGCTTTATTTGAGTAATAGACCCTTTAAAACAGTAAGGACATTAGTGAGTATCTGGCTACCACGTATTTTAATTAATCCTAATTTTAAAAAAATTATAATTTCAGAAAATAAAAATATTTTATATTCAATTCCTGTCCCCTATACAAATTACTATCAATATTCCTGGATACTTCCTTCTAGTCTTTTTAAATATCAACTTTTTGGCATAGTAAAATAAAATGTTAATATAGTTACTTAGTTTTATATTATCTTTTTTTTCATTTTCTACATTATTCCTTTGACAGTTATGTTTAATGCCTCTAAAACTATCCATCTAATGAATATACTATAATTAATTTAGCTATTCTTTTATTCTAGATATTTAATGTAGTTGTTTTACTTCTTCCTTTAAAAATAAGCCTTCAAAAAACAAAACAAAAAAACCCAACAATGGCCACTGAACTTGTTAACTTGCACTAATTTGAAGTCATTTTCTCAGATTAAAAAACTTTCTTCTGTAAATTATCTGCTCCTTATTTTTTGTTTGATACTTTATGATTATAGACATATGAATGAGCTATTTGTATAATAAGTATTTCACATATTGTTTTTATCTTTCTTATAGAATTTTAAAAATATATAAAAAATATCAGTACTCTACTCTTCTTTCCAACCTTAGGAAGTAAGTATAGTAAGACTGCCTTTAGAAAATTAAACCACCGTGGATCAGAGCAGAAATATGTAAAATCCCCTAACCTGATGAAATATATTAACATATAGAAAGAAAAATGTGTTAAGCAAAAGAGCACGGGCCAATCCCAGAGGCAAAAATCTCACTGCTATGCCTCATTGTAAATTAATAAATTAATTAAACGAATAATTCACTGATTGTGATTTGACTTCTTGCACAGATTGCCCACAGAGACAAAATGGCCTTGTCAAGTAGTTAAAAATATTCCTGTTTTTTGAGGCAATTACATTTCTGGTTGTAAATTGAATTGCCATTTAGTCCCAAGATTCTGTTTAACATTAGTCTGCCACTAAGAGATAAATCCGCTAAACCTACAAAATCGGGCTTTGGAATTTGTGAGGCTTCTGATGAAACCCTCCCACCAGACCGTTCCACATTAGAGGGCTCTTAGTGGATGACCATGTGGGTTTTTTTTTTTTTCCCCTGTAATAGGACTCTTTTCTAAAATCAACCTTCCCTGCGCAATTTACTGCTTCTGCACATAGAAACAACATTCTCTCTAGAGACGGATGACATACTAAATTCTATTCCTTTCAGTGTTTGGTATTTTTAACATTTGCCGATTTAATCCACTCAGGTAATAGAGATCACATATCAAGAAGAGCTCAAAATTAATTCATTCATTTATTCCATCACGCTTCATCGAGTGATATTTGGTCAGGTATTGAAAAGATAACTGGAAGGATGTCAGTACGGGGGCAAAAATAGACCAGTTTCTGGTGCTTTGTAGGTCAGTAGTGCTGTGCTTCCAGGTAGCTCAAACAGTAAAGACTCTGCCTGCAATGTGAGAGACCTAGGTTCAATCCATGGGTGGGGAAGACCCCATGGAGAGGGAAATGGCAACCCACTCCAGTGTTCTTGCCTGGAGAATCCATGGACAGAGGAGCCTGGTGAGCTACAGTCCATGGGTGGGAAAGAGTCAGACAGGATGAGCGACTAACATTTCAGTGCTGTGTGAGCTTGAGAAGGGTACCTATCAAAACTGGGTGCTGGGGTGAAGAAACGGGAGGTGCTGGTGGGGGCTGGGAGGAGGAGAGGGTGTGGGGGATCGAGGCACCAAAGCCCCAGGAATGAAGGAGGGAAAGCTTATTTGGAAATGTGAGTAATTATGTAACTGAAGTAAAGGGAGCAAGAAAGGAGGGGCAAAGAGGTTTTCAAAGCATTAAATTGGAAAATAAGTAGAGATTAATTATCGCCTTATTGGTTCCAGGGGTCACGTGGCAGGTTCTTCCCTACTGAAATCAGCCATCATACCAGTCTTGTGTTTTCAATTATATCAGGGGTTGCCAAGCTTTTTCAGAAAAGAACCAGCTAGTAAATATTTTTGGTTTGCACGCCAGAAGGTCTCTGTCAGACTATTTAACTCTGCTGTGTAGTCTGAAAGCAAACCTGCATCATATGTAAACAAACAGGCATGGATGCATTCCACTAAAGCTTTCAGTTGAGTTCAGTGAGGTCACACAGTCACATTCAATTCTGTGCAGCCCCATGGACTGCAGCACGCCAGGCTTCCCTCTCCGTCACCAACTCACTGAACTTGCTCAAAGTACTGTCCATTGAGTCAGTGATGCCATCCAACCAACTCATCCTCTGTCATCCCCTTCTCCTCCTACATTCAATCTTTCCTAGCATCAGGGTCTTTTCCAATGAGTCAGCTCTTCTCCTCAGGTGGCCAAAGTATTGCAGTTTCAGCTTTAGAATCTGTCTTTCCAGTGAATTTTTAGGACAGATTTCTGACTGCTTGGATCTCCTTGGAGTCCAAAGTGCTCTCAAGAGTCTTCTCCAACACCACAGTTCAAAAGCATCAATTATTTGATGGTCAGCTTTCTTCACAATCCAACTCCCACATCCATACATGACCACTGGAAAAACCATAGCCTTGACTAGATGGACCTTTGTTGGCAAAGTAATGTCTCTGCTTTTTAATATGCTGTCTAGGTTGGTCATACTTTTGCTTCCAAGGTGCGAGTGTCTTTTAATTATAGGGCTGCAGTTACCATCCACAGTGATTTTGGAGCCCAAGAAAATAAAGTCTTTCACTGATTCCATTGTTTCCCCCATCTATTTGCCATAAAGTGATGGGACCGGATGCCATGATCTTATTTTTCTGAATGTTGAGTTGTAAGCCAACTTGTTAACTCTCCTCTTTCACTTTCATCAAGAGGCTCTTTAGTTCTTTGCTTTCTGCCATATGGGTGGTGTCATCTGCATCTCTGAGGTTATTGATATTTCTCCTGGCCATCTTGATTCCACCTTGTGCTTCATCCAGCCCAGCATTTCACATGATGTACTCTGCATATAAGTTAAATAAGCAGGGTGACAATATACAACCTTGACATACTCCTTTCCCAATTTGGAACCAGTCTGTTTTTCTATGTCTGGTTCTAACTGTTGGCTCTTGACCTGCATATCAATTTCTCAGAAGGCAGGTAAGGTGGTCTGGTATTCCAGTCTCTGGAATTTTCCACAGTTTGTTGTGATCCACACAGTCAAAGGCTTTGGCGTAGTCAATAAAACAGAAGTAGGTGTTTCTCTAACTCTCTCTTTTTTTCTATGATCCAGTGGATGTTGGCAATTTGATCTCTGATCCCTCTGCCTTTTCTAAATCCAGCTTGAACACCTGGAAGTTCTTGGTTCACATATTGTTGAAGCCTTGCTTGGAGAATTTTGAGGTTTATTTAGTAAATAAACTAAAGCTTTATTTACAAAATAAACAGAAAGCTAGGATTGGCTTAAGGGCCATGTTTTACTCATTACCAGTCTCCATGAGCCTCTTTAAGATCCATCATGCTTGGCAATAACAAAAGTCAAATATATTCCTTTTGAAACCATAGGGTAAGTTTTGTCTGTCTGCCAAAGTCCAACCTATTGGGCTGAAAGCTCCTCTTTGAGAAGGTTAAGTATTAAATAAGAAAGTAGTTAAAAAATTAAAAAGTAAGGTGTTTAATAGTATGATAATATATTCAAGTACTCTCACCTTAAAATGTAAATCTCAAAATTTTCAAGAGTTGTAAAAGTAAAAACTTTAGATTTATATTTCATTTTGAAGAATAAACTCAAACTGTGTACCTCAGACTGGAACTTGAACCCATGTGCTGGGATTTGAACCCTGCCAAAACCCACGGTACCTGGTTTCAGGACCTAATGAAGCTCAGGTTCTCGAAGTATCATTGCAGAAAGAATTTAGTGAGTGACAAAGTGATAGGTAAGAAGTGGGTTTACTCAGATTCAGAGATCCACACCACAGAGAGAATGTGGGCCATCACAGAGGGCAAGTTCCTATATGAAATGTGGCGTGTTTAGTTTTTATAGGCTGGGCAATTTCATATGCTAATGAGTAGGAAGATTAGTTGGTGGTCTCTGAGCAGAAAAAACCATTGCAATCATTTGGGTCTTTTGCATATTTTCCTGGGTGTGTTCAGCCTTTTTGGCCATATCCCTATTTTTAAAAACTGAATAAGCCAATTGGAGCAAATGATTCACTGGAATCTGAGGCCCAGAAGTTGCTTTCTGAATTTTGTGCCTGATGTCTGGGGCAGACTGGGCTATGAAATACATAGCAAAAGGGACCTGTCCCTCAGGGGAGAAGGGATCCATATTTGTTTACTTCCTAAAAGTTTCCAATACTTTGGCCACCTAATGTGAAGAACTGACTCATTGGAAAAGACCCTGATGCTTGGAAATATTGAAGGCAGGAGGAGAAGGGGATGACAGAGGATGAGATGGTTGGATGGCATAACCAACTCAATGGACTTGAGTCTAAGGAAGCTTCAGGAGCTGGTGATGGACAGGGAAGCCTGGTGTGCTATAGTCCAAGGGGTCGCAAACAGTTGAACACAACTGAGTGACTGAACTGAGCTGAGCTGAACTGAGTCTCCTAAAAGTGGAGAGTTCTGACAAAATGTGGTCCACTGGAGAAGGGAATGGTAAATCACTTTGGTATTTTTGCCTTGAGAACCCCATAAACAGTATGATAGGGCAAAAAAAAAAATAAATAAATAAATAAGACACTGAAAGATGAACTCCTCAGGTTGGTAGGTGACCAGGATGGTACTGGAGAAGAGTGGAAAAATAACTCCAGAAAGAATGAAGAGATGGAGCCAAAGAAAAAACAACACCCAGCAGTAGGTGTGACTGGTGATGGAAGTAAGTCTCATGTAGTAAAGAACGATACTGTATAGGAACCTGAAATGTTAGGTCCATGAATCAAGGTAAATTGGAAGTGAGCAAACAGGAGATGGCAAGAGTGAACATCGACATTTTAGGAATCAGTGAAGTAAAATGGATGGGAATGGGTGAATTTAACTCAGATGACCATTATATCTACTACTGTGGGCAATAATCCCTTAGAAGAAATGGAGTAGCCTTCATAGACAACAAAAAAGTCTGAAATGCAGTTCTTGGATGCAATCTCAAACATGACAGAATGATCTCTGTTCATTTCCAAAGCAAGCCATTCAATATCACAGGAATCCAAGTCCATGCCCTGAACAGTAATGCTGAAGAAGCTAAGTTCTATGAACACCTACAAGACTTTCTAGATCTAACACCCAAAAAAGATGTCCTTTTCATTATAGGGGACTGGATTGCAAAAGTAGGAAGTAAAGAGATACCTGGAGTAATGGGCAAATTTGGCCTTGGAATACAAAATGAAGCAGGGCAAAGGCTAATCGAGTTTTTCCAAGAGAACACACTGGTCATAGTAAACACACTCTTCCAACAACACAAGAGAAGCCTCTACACATGGACATCACCTGATGGTCAATCTGAAATCAGATTGACTATATTCTTTGCAGTCGAAGATGGAGAAGCTCCTTAAAGTCAGCAAAAACAAGACCAGGAGCTGACTGTGGCTCTGATCATGAACTCCTTATTGCCAGATTCAGAGTTAAATTGAAGAAAGCAGAGAAAACGACTAGACCATTCAGGTATGACCTAAGTCAAATCCCTTATGATTATTCACTGGAAGTGACAAATAGATTCAAGGGATAGATCCGAGAGATAGAGCGCCTGAAGAACTATGGACAGAGGTTCATGATACTGTGCAGGGACACTGATCAAGACCATCCCCAGAAAAAGAAAAGCAAAAAGGCAAAATTGTTGTCTGAGGTGGCCTTACAAATAGCTGAGAAAAGAAGAGAAGGGAAAGGCAAAGGAGAAAAGAAAGATATATCCATCTGAATGTAGAGTTCCAAAGAATAGCAAGAAGAGATAAGAAAGGCTTGAGCAGCATTCAATGCAAAGAAATAGAGGAAAACAATAGAATGGGAAAGACTAGAGATCTCTTTAGGAAAATTAGAGATACTAAGGGAATGTTTCATGCAAAGACGGGCTCAATAAAAGAGAGAAACAGTATGGACCTCACAGAAGCAGAAGATAATAAGAGGTGGCAAGAATACACAGAAGAACTGTACAAAAAAGATCTTCATGACTCAGATAACCACGATGGTGTGATCACTCACCTAGAGCCAGACGTCCTGGAATGTGAAGTCAAGTGGGCCTGAGGAATCATCGCTATGATCAAAGTGAGTGGAGGTGATGGAATTCCAGTCAAGCTATTTCAAATCCTAAAAGATGATGCTGTGAAAGTCCTGCAATCAATATGTCAGCACATTTGGAAAACTCAGCAGTGGCCACAGGACTGGAAAAGGTCAGTTTTCATTCCAATCTCAAAGAAGGCAATGCCAAAGAATGTTCAAACTACCACACAATTGCACTCATCTCACACACTAGCAGAGTAATGCTTCAAATTCTCCAAGCCAGGCTTCAACAATACATGAACTGTGAACTTCCAGATATTCAACCTGGATTTAGAAAAGACAGGAACCAGAGATCAAAATTACAAACATCTGTTGGATCAACAAAAAGGCAAGAGAGTTCCAGAAAATCATCTACTTCTGCTTTATTGACTATGCCAAAGCCTTTGACTCTGTTCCACAACAAACTGTGGAATATTCTGAAAGAGATGGGAATACCAGACCACCTGACCTGCCTCTTGAGAAACATGTATGCAGGTCAGGAAGCAACAGTTAGAATTGGACAAGGAATAACAGACTGGTTCCAAATAGGAAAAGGAATACATCAAGGCTGTATATTGTCACCCTGCTTATATAACTTATATGCAGAGTACATCATGAGAAATGCTGGGCTGGAGGAAGCACAAGCTGGAATCAAGATTGCCAGGAGAAATATCAATAACCTCAGATATGCAGATGACACCACATTTATGGCAGAATGTGAAGAGGAACTAAAGACCCTCTTGATAAAAGTGAAAGAGGAGAGTGAAAAAGTTGGCTTAAAGCTCAATATTCAGAAAACAAAGATCATGGCATCTGGTCCCATCACTTCATGGCAAGTAGATAGAGAAACTGTGGAAATAGTGGCTGACTTTATTTTTTTGGGCTCCAAAATCACTGCAGATGGTGATTGCAGCCATGAAATTAAAAGATGCTTACTCCTTAGAAGGAAAGTTGTGACCAACCTAGACAGCATATTAAAAAGTGGAGACATTACTTTGTCCACAAAGGTCCATCTCATCAAGGCTGTGGTTTTTCCAATAGTCATTTATAGTGTGAGAGTTGAACTATAAAGAAAACTGAGCGCCAAAGAACTGATGCTTTTGAACTGTGGTGTTGGAGAAGACTCTTGAGATTCCCTTGGACTGCAAGGAGATCCAACCAGTCATCCTGGAGATCAGTCCTGGGTATTCATTGGAAGGACTGATGTTGAAGCTGAAACTCCCATACTTTGACCACCTGATGCAAAAAGCTGACTCATTTGAAAAGACCCTGATGCTGGGAAAGATTGAAGGTGGGAGGAGAAGGGGACAACAGAGGATAAGATGGTTGGACGGTATCACCGACTCAATGGATGTGAGTTTGGGTAAACTCCAGGAGATGGTGATGGACAGAGAGGCCTGGCATGCTGTGGTTCGTAGGGTCACAAAGGGTCAGACACGACTGATTGACTGAACCGAACTGAATTGAACTGCTCCTTGGAAGAAAAGCTATGAGCAACCTAGACAGCATATTAAAAAGCAGAGACATTACTTTGCCAGCAAAGATCCATCTAGTCAAAGCTATGGTTGTCCAGTAGTCATGTATGGATGTGAGAGTTGGACTGTAAAGAAAGCTGAGGGCCGAAGAATTGATGCTTTTGAACTGTGGTATTGGAGAAGACTCTTGAAGAGTCCCTTGGACTGCAAGGAGAGCCAACCAGTCCATTCTAAATGAAATCTGTCCTGAATATTGTTGGGAAGGACTGATTCTGAAGCTGAAACTGCAATACTTTGGCCACTTGATGCGAAGAGCTGACTCATTGGAAAAGACCCTGATGCTGGGAAAGATTGAAGGCGGGAGGAGAAGGGGACGACAGAGGATGAGATGGTTGGATGGCATCCCTGACTCGATGGACATGAGTTTGTGTAAGTTCTGGGAGTTGGTGATGGACAGGGAAGCCTGACATGCTGCAGTCCATGGTGTTGTAAAGAGTCAGACATGACTGAGTGACTGAACTGGACTGAAAAGTCTCCACTAATCTCGTTTGGAAGACTGTAGGATTTTCTGCACAAATGTGGCATGATTCGTTTTATAGGTTTGGTAATTTCATATGCTAATGAGTGGGAAAATTATTCCAACTATTTTTTGGAAGTGGTGGAGATTTCCAAGAAATCAGCCACCACCCACTCCTTAGTCTTTTGACAGTGCCTTGGAACTGTCATGGTGCCTCTGGGTGTGACATTTAGCTTGCTGATTGATGATCAAGGTCTAATCAAAGTTGACTTTATCTGCCATCTTGAAGCCATTTGATGTCCTTGGTCTATGTCTGATAGCTAAGTTGGTAAAGAATCCTCCTGCAGTGCAGGAAACCCCAGTTTGATTCCTGGGTCAGGAAGATCTGCTGGAGAAGGGATAGGCTACCAACTCCAATATCCTTGGGCTCCCCTTGTGGCCCAGCTGGTAAAGAATCCTCCTGCAAGGTGGGAGACCTGAGTTCAATCCCTGGGTTGGGAAGATCCCCTGGAGATGGAAAAGGCTACCCACTCTAGTATTCTGGGCTGGAGAAGTCCATGGACTGTATAGTCCATGGGGCTGCAAAGAGTCAGACACAACTGAATGAGTTTTACTGGGCTATGTAATTCTTTCCAAAGTTGTGCCCTGCCCCTTTCCCTCCTGTTACAAAACTAAGCATCATAATAACCTCAGAAATACTTGAGTCTTGAGGGCAGGATACATGCTTTATTCAAATAATTCATAGAAAACCAAGGAAAATGCCTGGCACAAAGAAGTTGTGTTTAGATGTGTTTAAGTAAAAGAGAAAATATCATGTACTCTTTCTTAACAGTTGGAGAATTTGGTCTTAGAGGTTAAACTGTCTAATAGCTCACACAAACAGAGTCAGAGGAAGAGGTAGCATCCAGATGATCTAACTCTCGCATTTTTAATTTCAGTTATATTCTACAGTCAGGGATATGAAAAAGAACACAAAGCTGAACATATAGAACAATTATTAATCATAAATACACCAAGGTTATTAAAGTGTCTTATGAACTGGGCTTTCTGTCTTTGCTCAAAACTCACCTTTCACAGGAAATGCCTCTCTCCTTCCCCCATTCCAAGAATGCCGTGTGAACACAACTGACCATGTCTTTGGCCCAAGCTGTTGAGTCCATAGATGGAATCTCACCCAAACTAGGCCATCAGAGGACTTCCTGTTTTAGAATTGTCTGTAAGAAAGAGAATGTAAAATATAAATTTAAGAGTGATAACAGACATGTTCCCTGAAGAACAAAGATATCCAGCTGGCAATTAAAGAAAAGAATGAAGCAACATAACAGAGACTCTTGGGTAACAGTTGGAGAGAGTCCTGAGCAGGTTCAAGTCTTGATTTAGCTGGTCCGGATGCCTGACTACTCTCGCATCACTGAGTTCTGAGAGAATCCTGTGGTCTTTGACATGGGGAGTTCTTCCCATTTCGATTTGTGTTTCTGTTTTTAGCCAATTACAAAGTAATAACTAATGTAGAGGGTCATGAAGTGGGCACATAGTGTTTATCTGTGTTTCTGTGATTTGACTCTAGAAAAAAAATCTACATTTAATAAAGTTAAGAAGGGAATTAAGATAATGACTCAGAAAAAAAAATCATAAAAATTACTCTTCTGAAATCTTAAGTACAAGGCAAAAGTTTCCCAATTAGGAAAAAAATATCTGTCTGACTATATTAGTGTGATGCTAAGGCATTATTTACATCCACATTCATGGAAAATTCTGATCTACCATCTTATAGAGAAACATGCTGTGATTGAGGCTCTTCAAAATGATAAAATGAACTTTTTTTCAAAACAGAGTAGTTGCATGTGTGATACTGACACTTGAATGAATCTGTTGATCTGCTTCTTTTCATTCTATTAGTTCAGAGATGATCAGGGATCATCAAAGTGTGATCAGCTGCCAGCAATTGATTTATAACTCAAAATATTTAAGTGAGAGATAAGCATAGGCATGTCCAGACGTATTTGGCACTAACGAATTAAATCTCCATTAAAATCCTACAAGCACAGGGAATTTGGAAGAAATCTACAAGCCATTCTTTTTCTAATAAATGAGGTCAAAATATTGAATACAAGCATCAATAGTTGTGTCTTATATAATATGCTTTCTCTTTAAAATGTATAACATGATCTTTAGGTTAGTGGTTTCCAAAGTATGGAACCTAATAGCATCAGCATCACTTGGGAACTTGTTTTTTTTTAATTTTTTTTAATGTGGACCACTTGTTAATGACTTTATTGCACTGTTACAATATTACTTCTGTATTGTGGTTTTGTTTTGTTTGGTTTGTTTTTCTGAACCACAAGGTATGTGAGATCTCAGCTCCCCAACCATAGACCAAACCCATACCCCCTACATGGGAAAAGGAAGTCTTAACCACTGGACCACCAGGGAAGTCCCTGGGAACTTGTGCAAAGCACAGATTCTTGGGTTCTACTCAAAACTTACTGTATCAGAAACTCTGGGTATGAGACCAACAGTCTTTGAACCCCCCTCCTCCTATTTATATACTGAAACCCTAATGTGATGGTTTGGAGGTAGACATTTAAGGAGCTAATTAGGTTTAAGTGAGGTCAGGAGTAAGGTTCCTGTCATGGGATTCAGTTCAGTTCAGTTGCTCAGTCATGTCTGACTCTTTGCAATTCCATGGACTGCAGCACGTCAGGCTTCCCTGTTCATCACCAACTCCCAGAGCTTGCTCAAACTTATGTTCATTGAGTTGGTGATGCCATTCAACCATCTCATCCTCTGTCATCCCCTTCTCCTCCCAACTTCAATCTTTACCAGCATCAGGGTCTTTTCTAATGAGTCAGTTCTTCACATCAGATGGCCAAAGTATTGGAGCTTCAGCTTCAGCATCAGTCCTTCCAATGAATATTCAGGGTTGAGCTCCCTTAGGATTGACTGGTTGGATCTCCTTGCAGTCTAAGGGACTCTCAAGAGTCTTCTTGAAACCACAGTTGAAAAGCATCAATTATTTGGCACTCAGCTTTCTTTATGGTCCAACTCTCACATTCATACATGACTACTGGAAAAACCATAGCTTTGACTAGATGGACCTTTGTTGGCAAAGTAATGTCCCTGCTTTTTAGTATGCTATCTAGGTTTGTCATAGCTTTTCTTCCAAGGAGCAAGCTGCTTTTAATTTCATTGCTGCAGTCACCAACCGCAGTGAGTTTGGAGCCCAAGAAAATAAAGTCTCTCATTGTTTCCATTGCTTCCCCATCTTTTTGCCATGAAGCGATGGGATCGGATGCCATGATCTTAGTTTTCTGAATGTTGAGTTTTAAGCCAGCTTTTTAATTCTCCTCTTTCACTTTCATCAAGAGGCTCTTTGGTTCCTCTTTGCTTTCTGCCATATGGGTGGTGTCATCTGCATATCTGAGGCTATTGATATTTCTCCTGACAATCTTGATTCCAGCTTGTGCTTCATCCATCCTGGCATTTTGCATGGTGTAGAAATGGCAACCCACTCCAGTATTCTTGCCTGGAAAATCCCATGGACGGAGGAGCCTGGTAGGCTACAGTCCATGGGGTGTCAGAGAGTTGGACATGACTGAGAGACTTCACTTCACTCACTCTGCATATAAGTTAAATAAGCAGGGTGACAATATACAGCCTTGACATACTCCTTTCCCCATTTGGAACCAGTCCCTTCTTCCATGTCTGGTTCTAACTGTTGCTTCTTGAGCTGCATACAGGTTTCTTGGGAGGCAGGTTAGGTAGTCTGGCATTCCCGTCTCTTGAAGATTTTCTACAGTTTGTTGTGATCCACACAGTCAAAGGCTTTAGCATAGTGAAGCAGAAGTAGATGTTTTTCTGGAACTCTCTTGCTTTTTCAATGATCCAACACATGTTGGCAATTTGATCTCTGGTTCTTCTGTCTTTTCTAAACCCAGTTTGAACATCTGGAAGTTCTCGGTTCATGTACAGTTGAAGCCTGGCTTGGAGAATTTTGAGCATTACTTTGCTAGTGTGTGAGATGAGTGCAGTTGGTGGTAGTTTGAACCTTCTTTGGCATTGCCCTTCACTGTGACTGGAATGAAAACTGACCTTTTACAGTCCTGTGGCCACTGATGAGTTTTCCAAATTTGCTAGCATATTGAGTGCAGCACTTTCACAGCATCATCTTTTAGGGTTTGACATAGCTCAACTGGAATTCTATCACCTCCACTTGCTTTGTTTGTAGTGATGCCTCCCATGGCTCACTTGACTTTGCACACTAGGATGTCTGGCTCTAGGTGAGTGATTACACCATTGTGGTTACCTGGGTCATTAAGATCTTTTTACTGTAGTTTTCCTTGTATTCTTGCCACCTCTTCTTAATATTTTCTGCTTCTTTTAGGTCCATACCATTTCAGTCCTTTATTGAGCCCATCTTTGCATGAAATGTTCCCTTGGTATCTCTAATTCTCTTGAAGAAATTTTCCTGGTATCTCTAGTCTTTCCCATTCTACTGTTTTCCTCTATTAGTAGCCTTACAAGAAGAGACCAGAGAGATATTCTCTACTTCTTTTTTTGCATGAACATTCACTGAGGAAAGGCCACCTGAACACAGCAGACAAGAGGCAGCTGGCTGCAAGAAGTTGGCTAAACCCCATCCTGAATCTGCCAGCACCTTGTTTTTTGGACTTTCCAGCATCCAGAACTATGAGAAATTAATATTGCTTAACCCATCAGTCCATGATATATTTGTTGTAGCAGCCTGAGCTAGCACAAACTAAAGTTTGAGAACCACTGATCCAGAACAAGCCAGGTTCCTTAATGGCATTTTCAGAGATGTACGGGGGAAAGTGATGTATGGATGTGAGAGTTGGACTATAAAGAAAGCTGAGCACAGAAGAATTGATGCTTTTGAACTGTGGTGTTGGAGAAGACTCTTGATGAGTCCCTTGGACTGCAAGGAGATCCAACCAGTCCATCCTAGAGGAAGTCAGTCCTGGATGTTCATTGGAAGGACTGATGATGAAGCTGAAACTGCAATACTTTGGTCACCGGATGTGAAGAGCTGACTCATTTGAAGAGACCCTGATTCTGGGAAAGATTGAGGGCAGGAGGAGAAGGGGGCAACAGAGGATGAGATAGTTGGATGGCATCACCGACTCAGTGGACATGGGTTTGGGTGGACTCCGGGAGTTGGTGATGGACAGGGAGGCCTGGTGTGCTGCAGTTCATGGGGTCGCAACGGGTTGGACAAGACTGAGCAACTGAACTGAACAGAAGGGGAAAGAACCCACAATGAGAATACTTCTGTACACTTATTTGGGCAGTAAGGCAAGCTCATAAAATCACGTGTTTGAATGTGACATCTGTTTTTTCATAGAATCATGGTAAAAATGTTGTGCTTAGGTATTTCTTACTTGTGTAAAATTTAAACACTTGGGAGTGGCACTAGTTACTATTACATGACCCTAGTAGTTTAAAACTTTATACAATCTGCTGCTGAATCATTTAATATTTTCTTAGGCATTTACAGTGAACAATTGGGTTACTCAGTAATTGAAAGTTTGAATACTGCAATAGCAAGCTATTTTCCTTTTTAAAAAATGTTTTTAATTCTTATAACTCATGTTTATTAAGTGAAAAAGGGCTTATGCACCTGGGTATTATCACATAAATTCATTATTTAGCACTGAATAACATTTTGAAAGAATCAAGAAAATAATGGTAGTTGTAACACTACATTTACTTTGTTTGCTTTTCCTGTTTCTGAGTGGCTCAGTCAGGCTTGTAGGAAATGACTTATTTTCCTTTACACATTGTTCCAACAAAATTTACTGAAATTAGAAAGAAAAGTGCTCTTCCTTTAGGTAACTGAGTTCTGAAAACCCATAACCTAAAACTCCATTTTCACATTACAGAGATACTTTTGTTGTAACAGTTACATTGTGCTTTTTTATAATATGATGTTCTTCAAACTTGTATTTGAAAAGATATATTTAAGTAGAATTGTGTTTAATTCATTGGCTTTTTAAATTATTAGAGAATATTGTTATTTTTATTTAGCAATAAATAAATTTTAAAAGTTACTTTCTGTCTTTTCTGTTTCCCCATTTTTAGCCAAATATTCCTAAGCAAAAACTTACTAGAATAGGACAGGTTATTTAAAGAAATTTTCTAACTCTAAGTGAAACTTTTTGTAATACTGATTACCCACTTTATTTACCTGTTCTTGGGTTTGAAATGTATATGTTGCTTTTAAAGAAGGCAAAGAGACACTTTAATTGCTGCACGTGATAAAGATTTTATAAACGTTTACATCATGTATGGGAATTTTCATTACTTAGGCATTGCAGAGCAAAAGTACTTTTACTATTATAGACATGATATGTTTCTTCCCAAAGTTTACTTCTTTACCAATTTCTCAAAATATACAAAGTTATCTGATCCCTATCTCATTAATCCTTTTACAAAACAAGAAAAACACTTTGGGATAAAATCCAGGGATCTTGTAACAAGGAAGAGCCTTGCTGTTTCTAGATCAGTGTTGTCACTATAGTTATTTTGTTTATCTTGGTGAAGAATGGGATATTTGGTCTATTTTTTATGTTTATGATATCATAAAATATCATAAAATCTCTATAACATTAACAGACTTGTAGCTGTTAAATTTTAAAGTTGCTGGAAGAGATTCACAAGTAAGAAGAGCTTTCTTCAGATTTGACCGCTATGTACACTGTTTGCAATTAAAATCTTTACCAATAGGTGGGGCTAGAAAGTTTAATACTTATTCCAATAATTGAACTTACTGGAAAAATGTGCTTTTTTTCTTTTAAGAAAAAGCATTATAAAGCAGTATGTGCATATATATAATATTAAACCCTGTTTATTTCTGTTACAGGACCATCTAATACAGTCCGACTGGTGGGTGGCAGCGGCCCTCACGAAGGCAGAGTGGAGATTTTCCACGAAGGCCAGTGGGGTACGGTGTGTGATGACCGCTGGGAACTGCGTGGAGGACTGGTCGTCTGCAGGAGCTTGGGATACAAAGGTGTTCAAAGTGTGCATAAGCGAGCTTATTTTGGAAAAGGTAAGTTTTTTTTAAATGAATTGTAAGCATTCTCCAGTACGTATAATCAAGTAGAGACGGGAACATATAGAAAAGGAAGTAGAATTTTTTTTTACAGGCCTTTCCCAGAAAGTAGGAATGAAAAGAGATTTAAGGAAAAGACAAATGCCCTTAGACACCTTTTAATGTCTACATTTCCTTTAGACTGAATTGGTTAGTGGAAAATGTAACAGAGGAAATGCGGGAAATGATCGGCAAAGCAGAGCAGGAAGCAGTCAGTTATGGACAAGGCCTGACTTCCTGGGACACTCACTGACCTCTCTGGGTCTTGTGGGCAATGCCTCGTGCTCCCCCATTCTCTCTTCTGTGGAACTGAGCGGGGTACCGGTTTCAGCGTTTACCTCCCAGCCACCACGCCCTGCGAGTCGCTTCAGTCCTGCCCGACTCTCTGCGAGCCCATGGACTGCAGCCCGCCAGGCTCCTCTGTCCATGGAATTGTCCAAGTGAGAATACTGGAGTGGGTTTCCACTTCCTTCTCCAGAAAGGGCAGTAGAAACTCTGAAAGAAAAAGGAGCAATTATACGGGCTCTCTATGCCTGCCAGTTATGACTTCTCCTCTCTCTAAGAAATGTGATGGGAAATAGGAATGGAAAGGTTACTTTCCCCTCTATGTGAGGTTGAATCACGTAGTTCTTATGCTGCATGTAAATTTGTGCATTTTCATCTGATGACTTGGTAACATGTTTTATGAATGTATTGAAAGAGCTTGGGAGAAAATTTGCAGGGGATAAAATATTTGAAAGTTTACCCATGGTATTTTTACTACCTCATTTTTTCCCCCTACCCTGGCATCTTATATTAGGTTTTATGTATAATTAAACATACATAAGTTCTGAAGGACAGATTAGAAGAAAGTAGCCATATATAGATAAACTAGAATTTTAAAGTCAGTATTTCCTCTTTTTTTATTCTTCTGTCCATATGTGATGAGTAACTAGTATCTCTGAAGTTGATGGTAACCAAAAAAGAGAGAAAGATCTGACCACCTTCATCTTGCATTAGTTATTCTTCTAGAGAGGTATTGGCAATAGAGATTGGATGCAGAATTATAGACATAACATAGCAGCATTACCAGGTAGGTAATACAGGAATGCCTGGTATGCTGCAGGCCATGAGTCATAAAGAGTAGGACACGACTGGGCGACTGAACAATTACCAGGTGATCTTATGTGTAATAATAAAATAGTCGAGTATGTCAAATTATATCAAAAGACTAAACAAGATAGACTTCTTAAATTCATGAAATATATTCATGAAACATATTGTTAATCCTCTGTCCATGGGAGTCTCCAGGCAAGAAAACTGGAGCGGGTGGCCGTTTCCTCCTCCAGGAGATCTTCCTGACCCAGGGAGTGAGCCCACATCTCTTACGTCTCCCACACTGCCAGGCAGGTCCTTTACCACTAGCATCACCTGGGAAGCCTGTGTTTAGTCCTATTATGTTACAATTTACTGAGGAATAACTCTCTGTCATGCATTGTGCTAAACACATAAGCAGTATTAATAATAGATCACAATTATATCCTTTATTCCTTTACCTAAATGAATTTATTATATCAGATTTAAGAGATGAATTTTAGAAGAAATCTAGATTCCAAAGTCTTTAGAGACCAGAAGGATAATTTAACTTCATAAAGAGGCTAAAGACAAGACAGAAAGAAAGTGGTGATAGTGAAAGTTTCTGTTCTGTTTTGTTTAAGCCCCTAGTCACCAGTTTTTAATTTGTGTGTTAAAGCTCTGAATAGAAGAAACAAAGGAAATAGAAAATATCCATAAGTTGCCACCACCAAATAGATTTTTGGAATTTCCAAATTTTTCCATTTACACTACACTTTCAGAACTTCCTCAGCTTGAAATTGTCAGACTAAAATTATTCATGTACCTGTAAAATTTACTTCCACATGAAATGTTTTAAACATTGATAAGCTAGATTTATTTTTTTCCCCCAGAGAAGGGAAAAAGAAAAAAAAAAAGCCCCAACTCTTCATCACTAGAAAATCAAGTGAATCAGTTAATTGTTTAGGAAGACTAATCTGCCAGTCTGAGTTTCTAGAATGTTCTTTTCAGAGAGATTCCATTTCTATGTAACTAAGATCTGTAGCATGAAAGGCCATTTATTTAAAATACATAATTTTATAAAAAAACATTTCAAATATGAACTGTAGGAGGAAACAGAATAAGACGTTATACCCAGGCTCCATTCCTTTTCTGAATATGGAGCCTTGCTATAGATTTCAAAGTTGTTTTCCCTTAGTCAATACACAACTGGAGACTATTATCGTAAGATTCCATTAACTTGAAGGCCTAGTTTCACAAGTAAAATACTCTTTCCCCCCCAGATTTTATTCATTCTTGCTTATACTTCTAGGGATTTCTAGTCTAAAGCACTAGGGATTTCTAGTCTAAAACACTGGTAAGAAAGGAATAAAATAAATATTCTGAAATACTAGCCAAAAAAAAAAGCTTATTATTTAAATAGGAAACAATTGAGTTTAGTCTCAAGTGAAATGATTCATTTGGCTATATGGAAACAATCATCTCAAGATTTTTCCGAGATAACTGACTACTTCTCTAAAATAGGCGTCCATTTTCAGTGAGGCTATGTATTTACATTAAAATTAAAAGACGCTTGCTCCTTGGAAGAAAAGCTATGACAAACCTAGACAGCATATTAAAAAGCAGAGACATTACTTTGCCAGCAAAGGTCCATCTAGTCAAAGCTATGGATTTTCCAGTGGTCATGTATGGTTGTGAGAGTTGGACTATAAAGAAAGCCGAGCACCAAAGAATTGATGCTCTTGAACTGTGGTGTTGGAGAAGCCTCTTGAGAGTCCCTTGGACTACAAGGAGATCCAACCAGTCCATCCTAAAGGAAATCAGTCCTGAATATACACTGGAAGGACTGATGCTGAATCTGAAACTCCAGTACTTTAGCGACCTGATGCAAAGAACTGACTCATTGGAAAAGACCCTGATGCTGGGAAAGATTGAAGGTGGGAGGAAAAGGGGACGACAGAGGATGAAATGGTTGGGCAGCATCACTGACTTGATGGACATAAGTTTGAGCAAACTCCAGGAGATGGTAAAGGACAGAGGAGCCCAAAGTGCTGCCATCCATGGGATTGCAAAGAGTCGAACATGATGGACCAACTGAACAGCAAAGATTTGTTTTGAATCTGAAAAGAAATGGCGTCTAGAAAGTGCCCAGTTTGAAGCCAGACTCACAGCATTGCTCACAAGTGACAAGATCACAGGGAGCAGGACCACTAACTGTATAATTACATATTTACCATCCTCTTTGAAAAGTGAAAGTCACTAAGTCATGTCCAACTCTTTGCGACGCCATGGACTGTAGCCTACCAGGCTCCTCTGTCCATGGAATTCTCCAGGCAAGAATACTAGAGTGGGTAGCTGTTCCCTTCTCCAGGGCATCTTCCCAACCCAGGGATCAAACCCAGGTTTCCTGCATTGCAGGCAGATTCTTTACTGTCTGAGCCACCGGGGAAGCTGAAAGTTGAAAGGTAGATAAGTCAGATTAGTGTTACATTGTGGAGTGACATTCGTGATGTTCCAAGGGTGGAAAAGTTGAATGTGGTTTTCTGCAGTACGGAGGTGTGACTTAAGAACATTCTGTGTAACATTCTCTAGTAAGGTCCCCGCTCTGCTGCACACACACACCCAGCGCTGTTTCAGCTCTCTGTGGAAATTCACCCCCAAACAACTGAAGAATGATGATAAGAATTTTAAAATAGTAAAGCAAGGTGGGCTGGGAGAAAAAATAGAACTGAGGTGATTTGTTCTGAAGAAAAAGAATCTGAAAAATGAACTTCATGATCTGCTTCAGTGTACATTGTATTTTAAGAAACAGGCTTACAACATAAACTGATTCTGGATTAGTCATGGCAAACCATCATTTCATGTGAAGCTGTTTAAACTCTTCCTTTTTCCGTTTTAAATTTACAGTTTTACTCAGGAGGTAAACGAGAAAGCAATTTTGACTGCAAAAGAGAAGCAGGCAAGGAAACTTAGAAGTATGAGTGGGGAGGTGTAGAGCAGAGAAGAGGAGGGAGGTGCGTTAAAGTTTTAATTGTATGTCATTCTCATAGGAAAGTAAGAAGAATCAGATTAATGCTATATAGTACATTATTATCAAAATTGAAACAAGAAGGTGAAAGTTTAAATTTATCTCCTTTGTATAGTTCTCCTGTTAAAGAAAGAATACCATTTTCTGGACACAGTCTCCCACTCTCCTTTTTTTTTTTTTTTCCTTCTCATTTTAAAGTAGCAAACCTGGCTTGTTAGAGATAATCCTTAATAACTTTTTAAGAACAATTAGTGTTGCAAGTAAAATGATTCATAGGAACAAAGCTTAAAGCTCACTCCTTTAAATGGGTTCTTTCATCTGGATGCACCTTTTGCATCAAGTGGAATGTTCTTTCTTTTTTCCTGAGGAGACAAAAATGTTAAAGAAGCACTGAGAAGCTTCTGGTGCTTGCTGTTGCCTGGAGCAAGGAGGAGGGAGGGAGCCTCTTCTCTCCCAGTGGGCTCCCTGTAGCAAACTTGGATGAGCTTCATCAGGGGATGGTGGTAGTCTGGGAATTTGTTCCAGGCATGTCTGAGCCTTTAGGCTAATGAACGAACTAAGAACTGGTTCTGGAGCAGCCACCTCATCTTCTCCTAAATTTCAAGGAGTTGGTACTGAAGCTCCAAATGTAAAAGCAGAAACAGAAGAAAATTCTAAACATAAATGCTATCTTTTGTACATTACCCCTTTCACGTTCCATATTCAATTTTCTGAGTGGCATTTTAAGAATTATAAAACTAAACTGAAAGAGATCAAAAAGAAAACTCTGTGTCTCTGAACTATCCCTTAGTGATTGGGAGTAAAAACAATCTCAAAGATAAATTAAATATATAAATAGATTAGAACTGCCGATTCTTACATACTGATCCCTGTGCACTGAAAGCTTTCAAATGTTTCTGTGTTCGATATTATGGAAGCTGGTAAAGAAGCAGGGCTTCCCTGGTGGCTCAGATGGTAAAGAATCTGCCTGCAATGCAGGAGACTTGGGTTCGATCCCTAGGTCAGGAAGAGCCTCTAGAGAAAGGGCATGGCTACCCACTCCAGTATTCTTGCCTGAAGAACTCTATGGACAGAGGAGACTAGCAGATTCAACTGAGCTACTAACACTATCACTTTCACTTTCATAGAGCCTAATAGAGTTCGCAACATGTCTGTTCTATTGCTTATCTAACAGAGAAATACTAAGTATGAAATAATATTGTTTATCAAGTGTTTACTATGCAGTCTCATTTAGTGCTCACAGTGCTTATGAGAAAGGTATTATAGCCCCATTCTTCCTAGAAAACTAAGGAAATCTGACAGAACTGTCACAAAACACCCACATTTCCATAGCTGTTATGGTGATTGTGAGGCAGGGGTCAACGTTCATCCCTTATCTTGTCTCTCCACTGGACAGAAAGTCCTTCTAAGTTCTTTAACCTTAAAAACCTCATCTCTAAAGAGCTTGCTTTTTCAGAATCTTAGAATTGTAAAAGTAAATGAAATCAGAGCTATTTCAGCCCCACCCCTCTATTCTGCATATATAATAAAACAGAGAAAATAAGTGGCTTCTCCAGAACCCCAAAACTAGAATCTAGAACTATAATCTAAGTTTACCCACTCTCTAGTCTGATTCCACTTCATTTTTAACATTGGACACCCCACTCCCTTAAAAAAAAAAAAAAAGCATAATGCTTTTCTCAAAGAAGAAGCTGTTGACAAAGCACTTCCCAACTAGAAGTCTAAAAAGTGATATAAATGCATGTCACCCAGCCTTGACTGGATGTAATTAAAATTCATTCAGAGGCTTTAACCATTAGTGATTTTTTGCTTCTTCACTTATCTTATTCAGCAGCTAATCTCAAATCTCATCATGTCACTGTGTATCTGGCTACTGTTTGAAATATGAATACTTTTTAAAAATAAAAGCAGTGGTTACAAAAGATTAAAGAAACTCAAGTCCCTCAAAGAAATATCAATATTTGTCTTGTTTTAAAGAGGTATTAAGAAGAAATGGTATCATCTGTCAAGCACACTGTTAAGCATCACAAACCAAGCTCATAAAACTCCAGAAGCCATGGACGACAGTTTTTGTTGTCTGCTTTCGGAAACACAAAATCAGTTTTTCCTTCCTATACAGCTTTCACATTGTAAAGGAAATTGTAGCTATATAGATGTTTAGATAGATAGAGAAATAGATGATAAACAGGTAGGATTAGAGAATAAAATCATCCCTAAAATACATATATCAATTTTTCATGGTTTCCGCTAGTAGCAAGGATTGCTCAGAGGCAAAAAAATACCAAGGACAGCAGCAATGACAAAAGTCCTTCAGTAACTGTTGTTACCTACAGAAATAAAAACAGATCTGTTTTTTAATCTTTGAAGTGCATATGAAGATAAAATTTTATGAATTTTATTCTACCTTGGCATTAATTTTTAATGCAGAAAACAATTTGGAAGAAGATGGGGAGTAAGTATTAAATAAATTTTTCCTTAGTGTTGATAGTCCTGAATATATTAATATAAAAATAAAATAGCAAATACTTGAAAATAATTTTTATAACTCTATTTGGTCTTCTCTATAGTCAGTGAATTGCACCAAGTTTTAAATGTCATTATGTTCTGTTGCTTGTCCCTATTTTCTCTGTTACTTTGAGAAAATCACACATCCTTTCTGAGTCTCAATTTATTTATCAGTGAAATGTAAATAATTGCCAATATTTTACAAAGTTATTAGAAGTAAATTTGTAAAATTATATATGAAAAGACCCAGTATGTTCACTGTGCCTGAATCTTTTCTGTATAGCATAACACCAGAGTTACTAAAATATTTATCTCATCTATGTGTTCTCAATGGGAAAAGCATTGTAATATGAGGTTAGTGGGAGCTTCCCAGGTGGCGCTAGTGGTAAAGAACCTGCCTGCCAGTGCAGGAGACTTAAGAGACATGGGTTTGATCCCTGGGTCAGGAAGATCCCCTGGAGGAGGGCATGGCAATCCACTCCAGTATTCTTGCCTGGAGAATCCCATGAACAGAGGAGCCTGAGGGACTATGGTCCACAGGGTTACACAGAGTCAGACACGACTGAAGCAACTTATCATGCATGCATGAGTTAAGCATTCTAAATACAGGAATCAGCTTTGCCACTAATTATCTATGTGACCTCAGTTGCTGCATTCACCTAAAACAAAGGTCTTCACTAGAAAGTCAGTCCAAGAGAGGATGGATTCTGATTTTGTTCACTCATATAGGCACTGCAAGGAGATTTGTTAAATGATGGAATCTAATAATGCAAGGGAGATTTCCCAGGTGGTGCAGTGGTAAAGAATCCTGCCAATATAGGAGACATAGAGATGTGAGTTTGATTCCCGAGTCGGGAAGATCCCCTGGAGGAGGGCATGGCAACCCACTCCAGTGTTCTTGCCTGGGGAATCCCATGGTCAGAGCAGCCTGGAGGGCCGCAGTCCATGGGGCTGCAAAGAGCTGGGCATGACTGAGCACACACATACAACTCAGTGATGCAAGGGACTGCAGTAAATCTCTGATGAAAGGCCCTGGCACTAGGCAGACCCAGGGTGGGAATACTGGCTCCATCATGCACTAGCTATGTGATAGGGCAAAGTGACTTCCTCTCTCTGACTTTCACTTTCCATAACAGTATCATGACCCCAAAATAGCATTTATTAACTTTTTAAGATGGAGAATTTAGTAAGGTAACAGCTCAAAAGTACTTTGACTATTTTCTGCCACACAATAAATCCTTAAAACAGTGGGCTTACATGTTCATTTTTATTTTTTTACTGCATCTTTGTCATTCTAATATTCATGAATTTCCCTACTATGGTTTCTAGAAACTTAGACTCACATGGCAGCGCATTGACTGAATAATATCTGTCTTGAGTTGCCCCTGTGGGGATGGCCCTTCTGGACGCTTCAGCTATTGAGAGGATCCTCATATTTAATTCTCTTTTCTTGGATTGTAAAAATTCTGCACTGCTGAGATATAAATCTGGTGACAAGTTCTACGAATTGTAGAATGAAAGCATCACAGTCCCCAGGGTGCAGAGGCCACAGAACCATGCTGTTCTCATGCTCTCAATCACTACAAAACCAAAAGTTTCACTCATGCTTATTCATATAAGTTATAATAAATAACAACCCTTTCAAAAAAGATCTTCACAACCCAGAGAATCACGATGGTATGATCACTCACCTAGAGCCAGACATCCTGGAATGCAAAGTCAAGTGGGCCTTAGGAAGCAACAAAGCAAGTGGAGGTGATGGAATTCCAACTGAGCTATTTCAAATCCTAAAAGATGATGCTGTGAAAGTGCTGCACTCAATATGCCAGCAAATTTGGAAAGCTTAGCAGTGGCTACAGGACTAATAAAGGTCAGTTTTCATTCCCATCCCAAAGAAAAGCAGTGCCAAAGAGTGCTCAAACTATTGCACAATGCTAATAAAGTAATGCTCAAAATTCTCCAAGCCAGGCTTCAACAATACGTGAACCATGAACTTCCAGATGTTCAAGCAGCAGAACCAGAGATCAAATTACCAACATTGGTTGGATCATCAGAAAAGCAAGAGAGTGCCGGGAAAACATCTATTTCTCCTTTATTAACTACACCAAACCCTTTGGCTGTGTGGATTACGATAAACTCCGGAAAATCCTTAAAGAGATGGGAATACCAAATCACCTGACCTGCCTCTTGAGAAGTCTGTATGCAGGTCAGGAAGCAATAGTTAGAACTGTATATGGGACAACAGACTGGTTCCAAATTGGGAAAGGAGTACGTCAAGGCTGTATATTGTCACCCTGCTTATTTAACTTATATGCAGAGTACATCATGAGAAACGCTAGGCTGGGTGAAGCACAAGCTGGAATCAAGATTGCTGGGAGAAATATCAGTAACCTCAGATATGCAGATGACACCACCCTTATGGCAGAAAGCAAAGAAGAACTAAAGAGCCTCTTGATGAAAGTGAAAGAAGAGAGTGAAAAAGTTGGCTTAAAGTGCAGTGTTCAGAATACTAAGATCATGGCATCTGGTCCCATCACTTCATGGCAAATAGGTGGGGAAACAATGGAAACAGTGACAGACTTTAATTTTTTGGGCTCCAAAATCACTGTGGATTGTGACTACAGCCATGAAATTAAAAGATGCTTGCTCCTTGGAAGTAAAGTTATGACCAACCTAAACAGCATATTTGGAGAAGGGAATGGCAACCCACTCCAGTACTCCTGCCTAGACAATCCCATGGATGGAGGAGCCTGGTAGGCTGCAGTCCATGGGATTGCTAAGAGTTGGACACGACTGAGCATCTTCATTTTCACTTTTCACTTTCATGCATTGGAAAAGGAAATAGCAACCCACTCCAGTGTTCTTGCCTGGAGAATCCCAGGGACAGGGGAGCCTGGTTGGCTGCCGTCTATGGGGTCGCAGAGTTGGACACGACTGAAGTGACTTAGCAGCAGCAGCAGCAGACAGCATATTAAAAAACAAAGACATTACTTTGTCATCAAAGCTATGGTTTTTCCAGTAGTCATGTATGGAAGTGAGAGCTGGACTATAAAGAAAGCTGAGCACCGAAGAATTGATGCTTTTGAACTATGGTGTTGGAGAAGAAGCTTGAGAGTCCCTTGGACTGCAAGGAGATCCAACCAGTCCATCCTAAGAGAAATCAGTCCTGAGTATTCATTGGGAGGACTGATGGTGAAGCTGAAACTCCAATACTTTGGCCACCTAATGTGAAGAACTGACTCACTGGAAAAAGACCCTGATGCTGGGAAAGATTGAAGGTGGGAGGAGAAGTGGATGACAGAGGATGAGATGGTTGGATGGCATTACCGACTCAATGGATGTGAACTTGAGTAAACTCTGGGAGTTGGTGATTAACAGGGAGGCCTGGCATGCTGCAGTCCATAGGGTTGCAAAAAGTCGGACATGACTGAGCAACTGAACTAAACTGAACTGAACTCATAAATACAATTTATAAATGCCCCACTGTTTTGGCTCCCTTCCACGTTAGCAGGAAAATGGCTTTATTATTTGTCCAGTTGTTGTTATTTGCTTATCTTGTTGAGTAGCTCTTTGGGTCAATTTCGGAAAAGTTTAGATAGACCTTATGTATTTAAAATAAATGCACACACACACAAATGTGCTCATAAACACAATTACTCACAAACACAAAACGGACCACAATATACCTAGTAAGAGCAATTTGAAAACCAAAGAGTATTACTGGTCAGGCTTCTGATTTTAAGATCATATTCCTCTAATCTTTTTTCCTTTTCATCTACCTTAAAAATTCAAATTGAAAAGGCTTATTACTCTTATAAACATTTCATAAACTAATTGAGCTCTCCAAGTTGCTACTCATAATTGATCAGACCAGGAAAACCTTTGCTTGTCTAATAGAGAAATTATTTGGATACTAATGATTTAATTACTATTATGTGAAATGAAAAATATACTATTCCCAGTTACTTTGATAATGTAAACCTAAATATTATTAATATTTGTCTTTATTTGGATATTTCTAGTGAAGGCACAAATTATTCAAAAATTAAGTAAGTGCACTTATTTATTTTATATATGGAACTTATAATTTCCTAATTCTAAAAGTAAATAAAAACATGTCTTTACAGAAAATGTCTATGTAAACATCCTATGAAGTGCTGCATTAGCTTATAGATTTTTTTTTCTTCTTCAATCCATCTTCCACATTTCTGCCAGACTTACAATTCTAAAATATAGTTCTGATGATGTTATTATTTTTTTTGTTTATAGCATGGTCCTAGCTTCCTATCCAACCTTCCCAAAGAGTCCTCCTCCTCCCATTAATGGACTCTGTTACAGATGCCAGAAGACCATTCACTGTTTTAATCCATCATACATTTCATGATGCCCCCACTGTATGGAATTACATCTTTTCAATATATGGAAAACCTTCATTCATTTTTTAAGCTTTGGTCAAATATAATCCACATCACGATTATAAAATTTCCAGTATCTGCTAATTTAGTTGCTCAGTCGTGTCCAACTCTTTGTGACCCCGTGAACCACAGCACGCCAGGCCTCCCTGTCCACTACTATACAATTATATACACTAGTCATGCATATATTATTAACTTTTAATTAACTCACAGATTATTTGAAAATCAGTTAAGAGTAATGGAATTATATGTGCCATTTTATATTCCTCTGTAAAAAAACAAATCTTCATTTAGCTTTTAGAGCTACACAGAGGTATGTTTCTAGGTTTTGAATTTGCTTCTAAACATGCTTTATATAGTTCTTGAGACTGAAAGAGAACCCTTTACCATCATATTGATCCAAATGGAAAAAGTGCATTATTGATTATACTTACAGTATTCAGATATTTATTTACCATCCACAGTTTTACAAAGGTATTTATTGGAATTTCACTGCTAAATCATCAGTTTCTTGATGACATGAAATGTTCTTGAAAATTCGTCAGGTTTGCAATATTATATGTTTAACAAAACCAAATGGAATCATTCATTTATAAGTTTTTCAAAGAGTCTGTTCCCAAGTGTCTTAAGTATGAAAGAAAAAACTGTTATACCTGATACACTTAAAAAAATCTTTAGAGAATATCAGAAAAACATTGCCAAACATTCATTTTAAAGTTATCTTTTCTTGCCATGAATTCCTTAAAAAAAAGAAGTTGTTTTCTTAGTCACTGATAAAATAATGTTCTTATCTTGAAAGTGGCAGTTAAGTTTGTTTGGTTAATTATCTTCTAGGTAGCCGATGCTGACAGCCTGTTTTTCCTTCTAATGTGTCTGAGGAAGATTTCAGACAAAGAGTACAAGTGTTACCTCTGCCATTTTCTTGTTTGCTTGTGTTTGCAATTAATAATCTGTAGTCTTCTTGCAGGATAGTTTGTAAGCCCTTTGCTGATCGTGTTAGTCTTAGTTTAATTAAAAATAGATAATATACCTGGTAGACCAGACACATGCAGACTGCAACACACAGGAAGCTAAGAAAAGAACTGCAGGATCGCTTATGTTCTGGATACACCTCCTACCAGACACGTTTAGATCATTAAGTTATAGCATATATCCATTGTTAGGAAAGCTGATTTCCTCCCTTATTTTTAAAAATAAAATTAATTTATTAAATCCTTGGAGAAAACCAATAATTAGTTAATCTATGATTTCATAAAAGTCTGTATGAAGAGCTGAACTTCATAACAGCTCTTATTACTTAGTATTTTTGTCATTTACACACTGACCGAAAATAAAATTTTCTGGAGTAGAGAGTTAACTTTTGAATCTTAACATAGGGTGCAGAGCTTGCATGTGGATAATGAGCAACACATTTTTTGTTAAATTAGTGAATAAATTAATGACTGTTCCACACAAACATAAACATTAAACTATACTTATTAATACAGTTGTATCTGATTTTTGCAGGTACAGGTCCAATATGGCTGAATGAAGTATTTTGTTTTGGGAAAGAATCATCCATTGAAGAGTGCAGAATTAGACAGTGGGGTGTGAGAGCCTGTTCGCACGACGAAGATGCTGGAGTCACTTGCACTACATAATGCATCATATTTTCATTCACATTTTTTAAACTGTTACAAAGTGATTTTTTTTCCTTTGCTTCACTAAAATCAGCTTAATTAATATTTAAGAAATTAAGAATTTTGTCCACAGAAAGGGAATATTTAAAAATCACTGGATAAACATATAAAATAACTTCATATTTGCTTCAAATACCATTTCAACTTCTCTAGGTTTTTAAATGGCATTTTCTAATATAATCACATATATTGAATTCAATATATTGAAGTTTAAGGCTTCTGGATTACAAATGCCAGTGATAATGGAAACACATCCCAATCACTGGCTACAATTTGTATCTTTATTACAAGACCCAATTTTTGCCTTCTTTGTAATCTATTTAGTTGATTTTAATGCGATTACTTTTTGAATAATGAGAAGGTTGGCAAGTTTTCTTTCATGCCACGTTGGCAAAATCTCCAACCCATACACATTTCTAAAGGAAGAATCTTAGTTCAAGATTTCTGTGCAGTAACTTGGCAGTTAGATAGTAATGTTCATGATATGTTTTGGCCATGATGAAAAACTGATCAAGTTTTACCTGCTCAAATATTGACAAAGTCATTAGTAACACGACTAATCACATGGTCATTAATAATAACATGATTATTTGACATGGTCAAGTGTTGACAGTTTTGTTGTTTTTATTTTTATTTTTATACTGAACCGTTAAGTTAGTTGAAAGCAAGACATATGAGAAAAAGCAAAGGCCCACCATATAATTAGCAGGTCAAAAATGTCATTTTATAACATAGAGCTCAGCTTGCTATACATTTTGAACTAAGATGAGTAATTACTTTGTACTATTCTAGGACTGTGTTTAAAAGGTAAGTATATCTACGTACTCAGTTTTAATTAACACTGTGCAAATATCCTGCTTGCAGAAGGAAGTTTCAATGACCCATCGCTATAGTCTTTCATTAAGAGAGTCAATATTTACAACCCAGAGAGAGGTAATCTTTACTTCTAAAGGGTTGATGACCCTGAGAAGCCAGGATAGTACCAAGTTCATCCAGTAACTCAGTGACTAGATATACAGGTAGAAAGACTAGCAATTTCTGTTGAAATTCAGCTTAATCTCAGCCCTGAGAAATATAATTTTCAAGTTTATAAGCCCAACTCAGAGAAACATGTGATTAGAAAACCACTAGTACAGGATGGTCCTACTATTCTTTCTTTAATGATGATAAACAAAAGCATGGTCTTAGAGCATTTTTCCATATCCTGAAGTCTTCACAAATATACCTAGATAATAGACTCAGTGCCCTCTCAATTGCAAAGGCAAAAGTGTTATGTTGGAATTGGAAATAGGGGAAATGGTCTGCTGAAAATGCACTTCATCACAGTATACTTTTCTAATTGTTATACATAGGTGATTTACTCCAGCAGTGTAGTTTTGTAATTAAGTATTGAAGGAGCCCCTCAGCATAGAACTAATCTGCAGATACTGAAAGAGGTGGGTTTTGCTATTATTGTTGCTTTCCTTTGGGTATGTTTGGGGTTTTTTTGTAGAGGTTTGTTTGTTGTTTTAGCTCCTAGTTTATAAAGCTTACAGGCAAAACAAGGAAGTATTTTGAACTACCTTGGCTGTGGGACATGTTTTCTGAAGGCAATATGGTTTTGAGCCTGAAACTCATGCTCCAGGTTTTAAAAGTGTTACATAATTTATGAAACTATTGTGCCATAGGTTTTTCTACAGAAATGTCAAGTACACACAGAATTGTTAAAAGGGAAATTACTATATTATTTTTAATATCTCTAGAATTGAATGTAACCTGAAAGCTCGTTGGGGTTCCCTGAATGAAAAACTTTAGAGTTACATGCCTAGGGTAATTTTAGGGAGAAAAGAAGAAAAAAAGATTGAAATACATTTGTTAATCATCCATTAAGAACCTCCCTAGGGCCAAGTAAGTTCAATCAAACCTACTGGAGAACACTTCAATTTTTTTCAAAAAATGTCTTTGATGTTACATGCTTACATCTTTTCCCTGAAAAGACTGATAAAATTAATGACATAAATTGCTCATTTATTTTCTTTTACTTAACTGCATAAAATTGTCCTCCTCTAAAAGTTCAGCAGCAGAAGACAGTGAAAACACAGCTGTTCTGAATTAGGGCCTATTAAAGAAGTCTAGGCCTGCTGACTTCAAGAACTAATAAGACCTATCCAAGTCAGCTGCCAGGGTGACTCTGGGGTCAAAGGGATAAGCTGAGAGCTGACTGTAAAAAGAAAGGGAGCCTGGAAGGGAGGGGGCCGGGTGGATGGATGGGTGGGGAGAAGGAAGAGAAGAAGGAAAGAAGAGAGACCCCAGGAAGCAAGTCTGCTCATCACCGCTTCATTACACACCGAACCTTCTGAGTTAGAAGGTAAGTTGCTTTATGATATTTTTATATATTGTGCCCTGAAGAAATGAAGTAGCAATAATTATTTTTATCTCAATATTCAGACTCTAAAGTCAACTTGCTACCTAAAAACAGAGCTTCACTCCACATTGCAAGTAGTAAGGAAATCAAGAAATTCAGGGGAGCATTATCCCGTATCAGAACTCCCCACCAGTGGCTGTGCACTCCAGTTACCCCGGCGGGGAGCAGGGGAATCAGCTGTCAACTTAGGTTCATGGCATGACAACAAAACAAGCACTTCCTATGCTAGAACACCATTTGTTGTGTTTTTCATTTTTAAAATAGAATTGCAGTATATCATCTTCTACTCCTTAACATTCAGAAACCATATCACATTAAGATGAAGGAGAAATGAATAACATTCTCTGTGGATTATGTGCTTCTCATAGGGATGAAAACCTTGAGCAATTCATTATTATTTATCAAGTGCTTTCTCCACCAACAAGGCCTTTCATTTTCTCGGTTTCACGAAAAGGCTAGTGTAGACGGGAAGCCTTGTGATTTGGTCACGGGCCTGGAAGGGAAAGCCTCAGTTTCTCCTCTCACTCTGCCCCCTGAAGGCTGTACATCTTTAGGAAATTCATTTAACCTCTAAATCTTCAAACCCCAGCATGAAAAATAGGAGTGAACACATGATTTTTCTAAACTCAGGGTGTGCTTGTGAGTTGATGTGAACATAAATTATGGAAAGAAGTGATCTAAGTACGGTGAATAGTTACCAGCCCTCGCTTGTTGTGTTAATACTAGTAAAGAACTGGGATTATTTTGAAGTTGCTCTTGTGTTTTTAGACTGTGGCTTTTGTCCTTTCATTTGGACATAACCCTGAGACCCTCACACATCACAGCGTCGTTGGGGTTCATAATGTGACAGTGCTTGGTAAATCAAATAGAAAGTTGACTGTGTATCTAGAACTTTGAATTTACTCAGATCTTTCAGGATAAATGCTGTGGGAATGAGTTGAGTCCAACTTGGAAAAAGAATTATCTGGAAAACTGAAACACATAAATAATAAGGGGTACATTTGCAAGGCTTGCCCCGTGTAGAAGCTGCTCTAGGCCTGCGTAGGAATCCAGAGAAAGATGAGAGAGACAAAGAAATTTTCAGAGACCGGTCTGAAGCCACAGCAGAAATCTCAGCTGGAGAAGCCAGAACACTCCCCAGGTGAATCTCCTTCCTTCTGCCTTCCAAAATGCCAGTCCCTTCACTGAGTGGTTTGCTTTCTTGACATCAGTTTTCACTTATCTCCACTGTCTCTTTTCTTTCTTCTCTCACCCTTGAAAAGGCCTGGGGTCTCATTGAAAAGCTGTTAGATGAACACCGGCCTGTCCTAGAGAAGGCCTGCCAAGGTCTTAATCCAAACCACTTACTCATTAAATGAGTCAGCCAGCATCTGACACAGCACAGAACCATCTGAGTCAGGCTGTGGAAAGTTACAGAGACGGAGGAAAACAGGAAAGAAAGGAGGAAGAAACTCGGGCCCTTCTTGGAAAGTGGCCATATTCTAAAGAAGGAAAATGTGGTTTGGCACAGAGGAGGTTCTTATAAGCAGGGTCATAAACGGGTTAGAACTTTAACAACCTGAGAAGAACGCTAAGAACCGAAAACAGACAAGTTCCTAGAGGAACTCCAACTCAGGAATCTAACTGGATTTAAGAGGCATGTGGGACCCAATGTAAAACTGTAGAAAGGCAAGCTGTCCTATCGAATGGTGATGGTGGCTAGAGAGAGCTGGTTGTCTGTAGGCTTGATGAGCTGATGATGCAAAATACCAAGCATCTGTTTAGCTCAATAATGGGCTTCTTCAAACTGAAAGCAACGCTGCTGTCTGCTGCTCCAAGCCAGAGAGTAGTTCCCAAAATCTGGCCTGGAGTTGCAGGAAACCTCTGGCCAGTAGTGTGAAATTAACTGAGCAATGACACTTTTTATGCTTAACATTCATTCATCTTTAAGCTATGTCCACTTCAATTCCTGCTTTATAGAGCCACTGTCATAATAATATTGGACTCTGATATGAAAATCTAGATATGCCGTGTAAAGGTTTTAATAACATATAAATCAGCATTATTACTATTGCTGTCTAGGGAGAGAAAGTAAGAGAGGCAGAGAAAAGTTGTTTCTATTTTATTCCTAGGGATTGATTTCGGCTTGGTATAACTCTGAGTATAAAATACTCAGGTAGGGTGAATATTTAATATATGATATAAGTTTCTTAGTAGTTCAGGCATTTTGGCATAATTGCCTTGCTTTATTGTATAACTCACGTTATGACATTGCCAGGTGCCATCATCATTAGTAATAGAGATTCTGCTTTAACTTCCATATTTGTTTCATAAATGCCTTAAACAAGACCCACCTTTGGCACATAAAAGGCACAGTGCTGTGTGGCAAGTTTTAAGGAAAGAATTTTTGGCATAGACTTTGATGGCTGGGTTCCTACCTCACTTATAAATCCCTCCTGTTCCTTAGGTTTGATGATCAAATGTGAGTTTGGAGCTGGTTCCCACATGCAAGTTTAAACTCTTCAAACAGCAGTCCATGACTGTTGATTTTCTTATGTGTGTATGGAGATAATGAAAGTATTTACATGCTTGTGTTAAAATCATTAAAAAAATAATATGAGAAGCAACAGAGTAGTTTTAAAAGACGGATATTATGTAGGTCATTATAAAAGAAGGATTTCTTGACATCAAAAGATAATACTGAAGGGGACTTTATTAAAAGCTTGAACAACAGGGACAAGGGACAGATTTCTATATATCTACTATCATTCTTGTGTGTTGAAATTCTAGCTTCCCACCCCTAGAGACTCAGACTTTTAAGATATGAAAGTAAACAGTAAGATGCTAATTTGAAAATTTCGTTATTTTGAAGGATTATAATTAATATCTGTTAATAGTATCAGAAGCTCTTTTAGATTAAAATATATGTATTTTCTGAATATATGTATTTCTAAATGCCAAATGCATACTGAATTACAAATTAGGAGGATTAAGATGAATAGAGAATTTCCTCTTGCTTTTGTTGTCTGAAACTGAAAACTCCAGTAAAATTAAATCCAAACGTTAAACAAATTGATTTCCCTCCCCACCAGCAGAGGGAAGAGATGGGTCCCTCCCAGGTTTATTAGAGGGAACCAATCAAAACTGATACCTCACCTGGTCCACCTGGAATTCCTGTTTTTGCTTCTTCTGAGTTAAATTTAGGGTTCATTTAGTGTTTCAGGGGTACATTTCTTTTTAAATATTTATTTGTATTTGGCTGTGCACGTGGGTTCTTCTATCTTCATTGCTGCAGGAGAACTCTTAGTTGTGGCATATGGGATCTAGTCCCCTGACCAGGGATCAAACCCGGGACCCCTGGATTGGGAGTGCAGAGTCTTAGCCCCTGGACCACCAGGGAAGTCCCAAGAGTATGTTTCTTTTTCTGCATTGCCTCATTATGGACACCATTCTAATTCTTTTATGCCCAAAATAACAGAAAAGGCCTGAGGATTCAACGAAGCAGATACAATTTCCGATACTATTAACAATTCAGAACCAAGTAAGTTAAGTGCCTCTGTTGTGAAACCCCCACCACTGAGAACATCTCATTGGACAGTGTTACTTCCTCTTTGTTCCTCAGAAACCTACCTCTTTCCTCAACTCTCTCTCATTCTTCTTAGTCTCCAACCCAGCATCCAATGCCCTTTACTTGCTTGTGCATCACCGATCTTCATTGCACTTTTTTTTATTTTTATGTCCCTGACTAAAGCATCTTACTTTTACTCCCATAGACCTACCTATAAACATTGACCTAGCAGAGCTATCCTTCTCTCTAAGAAGACCTCTTACATATTACTAAAACAATTACTTTCCGTCATCTTTTAGGTCAGTTTCAAAGCGAGAATACCACTACACATTTTCTAAGAACTCAAACTAGGCAAGCATTTGTCTAGGTACTATGGGGCAAAGTGAATAAAATACAGTCGATAAATAAAAAGTGGACAGGAAGAATCACCATAGTTATAGATGAATTGAGCTTATTGTTTATAATCTGTGGAGGGCTTCAGCAAACAAACAGTGCCTGCTACATAATGACTCAGCCTGACTGGCTATTCAAATAAGACCCAACACATTAGAAACCCAGTTCTCACCAGCTGCTGTGATCTCAAATAACAAGCGTAGCCACAATCCTAGTATCCACCTTGTTTCCTGAGAATGCTGGGTGTTCTTGTGCCTCCAATAAGAGGCTTTTTTGTTGCTTCTGTTATCAGTACGTAAGCTGGCCAAATGACCAGATGTCTTCCTCAGTGTCCAGTTATCACAGGGGTTCCCTGCGAGCCTGGAGGACTAAGGGGACTGTGCCCTGCTTGGACCCCTGTGGTCTTACCATCCCATTTGGTCCATGTCAGCTGACTCCCTTTCAGTCCAGCCTGGTCTTCTGGTTCATTAAATTCTATTGTATCCCTACTTACATCAATAGAATTAATATTAGAGAGTCCAAGAAAATGACAACCCCATCCATCCTCATTTCTGGTCTGTGACTTACTATTTGGACCCAACCAAAATATCAGCCCTCTATGTAGAGGACATATCCCAGCCGGCATTCAGAAAAGATGGAGCTCTCCACCCATTCCCTGTCTCTTATATACCAAACTCATTGATCCTTAGTATCTCTCAGCTATCATTTGAAAACAACTCAACACTTGTTACCACTTTATTCTTCTGGCAACGTCGTTCATAATATCACAGTCCAATGCTTCTCAACAATGCTCCATTTAGAAGCTAATGGGAGTAACTACTAGTTCAAGCACAGAATTCTTAATAGACCATAAAGAGATATTTATTCACGTAAAGTATCCCTCATTGCTTTGCCATCATATTCTTTATGTAAGCACTGTGTTGATGTCTCTGTGCAGTAATAATTTCATTTTTGAACTTTGAAATAAGCCTTAAAACGACTTAAGCATCTCCTTAGCTGAGGCATAACCTTCCGAGAGTGTTGATGCCAGCACATATTCAACATTTTCTGACTTCTCACAGCTTATTTTCATAAATTAAAGCTAACGGAAAGCAATTTACAACCTAAATAGCAGACAGAAAATGTAATAAATTAGATTAAACATTTTCTATAGCTGAATATTCTCTCAGCTACATTCTTTACTGTCTGAGTCACCAGGAAAGCCACCTATATTTATTATTTAATAATAAATCTGGCATCTCTGTGGTAAAGTATCCACCTGTTAGTGCAGGAGACACAGGAGGCATGTGTTGGATCCTTGGGTCGGGAAGATCCCCTGGAGGAGGAAATGGCAACCCACTCCAGTACTCTTGCCTGGAGAATTCCTTGGACAGAGGAGCCTGGCGGGCTACAGTCCAAGAGGTCACAAAGACTCAAACACGACTGACCAACTGGGCACACACTATTTAATAATAAATCTGGAGTCTCAGAATCAGTAGATTCTGTAGAATGGGAATAGAAGGAATTATAAATAAAGAGAAATGTTATCATAGAAAAAAAGCCACACACGATTTCTCAGCCTTTGTAATTTCTGAGGATTTACCAGTAGAGCACAGTAGTAGATGAAGAGGGGTAGCATCCCACTCTCCCAAGGATATAGTGAGACCAAGGGGAGCCTGACTCAGAGTTGTCAAGGCTTAGTTACACATTTTGCATGGAGGCATCTACAAAGATGCAATAAGATGACCCAGCCTGGAGCTGGAGCAGAGATAGGGTACTGAAGTGCATAGCAGGTAGGTGAAAATGCACCATGGAAAAGGTACAGAGTCTGAAGCCTCAGAAACCTGGGTTCAAATCCTAACTACATTTTGCAAGTTAACGAGTGTGTAACTTTAGGCAAAGCTCTCAATCTTCCTTAGACTCAACATCTTATCTCTGTCATGAGAATTATCATAAAGAACCACAGTCATCTTCTAGCTCCATGGAAGTTGCACTGAATGTTATGCACTATAGTCTGATTTAGGCTTTGGAAGAGCAGACCAACAGTTTGCTCATAAATAATAGGATTGAGGCTTCCGGCCCAAAGGGGAAGCAGGGAGGAGACGAGAAAAGGTTTGAGTCCGTTGAAACTCAACCTGATATTAACAATGGAATGGAAACAGATGACTCTGGGCCTGCAAGAAGCCTGCAAAGTTGGGGCAGAATCCAAGTGGGATGAGCTTAAACACCCCAAGGAGGGCACAGGATTTGCGGTCTTAGCATTCAGCCCCAGGACACGATGAGCCACTGAGCTCTGCAGCCAGGGGCACTGGAATCATGGTGCTCACAGCAGCCAAGAGTTGGCACTGCTGTGTCCCAGCCTCAACTCATAGAGGAGCAACTGAATTCTAAGAGAATTTTCTATTCTGGCTGGAGGTTGTTTCAGAACATCCTGCCTCAAGGTTAGATTGGTTCTCAAGCTAATGGCTGTTTTGTCAGCAGAAAGATGACTCATTCTTGCCTTCCCTCCTAGGTTTAGAAATACACTCGTCCACTCTTTCTCCACCAAGCCTTTAGCAAATGGTTTTCGTTACTGAAGGGCCAGTTGTTAGGAGTGCCTCCTGGGCCGTGTTTCTGGCAATGGTTTCTTGTCTAGGTAGCTGTGTATTGTTGAAGTACCATCTCCCTCCCAAGTCTGAGATGAAGCCATAGGACCCATCTCACTGTGACAGCAGCCCCAGAGACCGAGAGGCTGAGAAGCCCAGGCTGGATCTAGAACTCTCTTTTTTCAGTTCTGGGTGTGAAGAACCAGGTTTGTGTGTCATCCCTGAGCTCAGCTGCTTTGCGATTCCACTCACTTTGTTCCTTAGTTTCTTTCTGCAGTCGAGGGTCAGAAAGCCTCCTGTTTTTCCCTTTATTATCCCTGCAGCCTCAGTCTTAGCTATAAGAGGGTGGTAGGAGATGGTCAATGTGGTTCCATAGGAAGTTGAACATGGTTATAAAAGGCACTCTTCCTGCTTCTTCTCCTACATCTTTAGATAGGAAATAGCATGAATTAGGCAAATCTTCAAAGATATATGCCTGTCCCTATGTGCAGTGTCTCTACCACAGTAGCAATCAAAAAGGATGATTTTAAAATCGTAACTGTTCATTTAAAGTCTCATAAATGTTTGGAAATAACTTTGGAAGAAAATTATAAAATTCTTTGAAAGCCACTGAGTGTGATGACTTTGGGTGCTCTAAGAGGCAGGTACTAACGTGTAACTGTCAATAAAAATAAATTTATTAGGGAAAACATCTGGAGGATAAAAGGGAAAGAGAGTAGGAGAGCCTTAGACTGTGATGAAGATTTGATACTTGGGTGAGAGATGAGAGAAGGAAGGAGAGCTGGGTAGGACAGTCTAAGACCACAAAGCAGTTCTGCCAAGCCAACGGGGAGGCCCCGAGTCAGAGGAAGTGTGCAATAAGCAGGACTGGGCCTGCATTAGTACCCTGTGTGCCCCATCAGTGGGGAGCAGCCTACAAGTTCACCCGGCCTGAACTTAGTGGCAGATCCAGAGAGATGGCAACCAGGACCTTCACCTGCACACTATGGTGTCTCCAGTAAGAGATGGGAGCAGTGCCCTTCCTGGGTCACTACAACATGAAGAAAAAGTTGCAAATAAGGATTATTGTAAGGAATCTTGTAAAAGATTCTTTCTTCATGAAGTTTTAATTTTATTAAAATATCCCAATTCTTCCCCAATTGACTGAGAGTCGACACAACTCCAACTAAAATGGCAAGGGATTTTAAGATTTGTTGGTTGTTTTTCAGTAGAACTTGACAGGAAAATTACATGGAGGAAATAAAGTGGGGGAAAAGACACCCCTGGAGAAAAAAGAACTGGGTAGGAAATTTTGCTTCTCTAAGTCTCAGATATCCTCATAATACACTAAGAAATGATGGTGGACAAAATAGCACAATGGGGTAGAATTTAGAGCCCAGAGGACACTAACACATATACGGAAGTGTGATATGTGACAGAAAGTTGGAAAAGATATTCTCTGTTACACTATGAGAACGAGTCATCCATGTACAGTAAAAAATGAAATTCACTCCTGACTTAAACCGACCACAAAAATCCCAGTTAGTTACACCAACTACAAAAATTAATTTCCAGTTCACTAAGGATCTAAGTGTTTAGTCATTAATGACTTCGAAGAAGTGAAATAGCTCTTAAATGGATAAAAAATATAGGCTATAATAAAAAGATTGATAAATCTTACTGCATTAAAATAAAACTTTATAGATATCTAAATATATAAAACAGAGAAAGAAAAGCCCAAAACTGAGATACAATACTTTGCAATGCACATAGTCATAAAAATGTTTTCCATGAAACTTTAGAGCATCGAAAATCAAGTTTAGAAAAATATACACTCAGTAGAAAAGTGGAACAAAATTAGAAGCAGCAACTACCAAAGCAAAGGGAGCCAGAATAAGATCCATGTAGTTTTGGGGAAATTTTCAGAAGCTGAATGGTTGCAAGTACTGGTCAGAGTGCAGACACAGAATTCTCATAAGGTTCTAATGGGATTGAAGTTGTAACATGTTTGTAGAGCAAATTTTCATTGTCTAGTAAATTTTAGAATATGCATTCCTTATAATCATCTGTTGCACTTTAGGTTTTTAAATATTCATAAAGGTATTACAGCATTATTCATAGTAACATTGAAAACAGTTGATATAGAAAATGTTTTTTTTTTTTTAATTGTGGACAGAATCTAAACACAATTCCATGATATTGTGTTAAACAATCCTTTCCTGCCCCAGAGTTAAATAAAACTGAGCCATGTGACCATGGTCCTATGTTAAACAATACTGAGGAAAAAGCAAAATTAGGTACCTTGCTGCAAGAAATACTTGCTCCTGGAGATAAGCCTATGAACCATCTGAAATAGCCTTCATTACAAACTCATAATTCTCCTATCAGCTCAAGACTATCAAATTCACCAAGATTCTCTTCAAAACCCTTGCTCCAAAGATAATGCCATATATCCTGCTCAATCTCAAACTGTTTCCTTTCTTGTAAGGCCCACCTTAAAATGACCCAGCCCAGTTCCTAAAACTCCATAAGTATTCTCCCTGGCTTTCTCACTTCTGAGACACTTTTAAAATTGTCAATATTGTTTCTGCTTTACTGCAGTAAGTCTAATAAACTTTACTTGATTAGCAAGTTTTTCTCGTGATCTTTTGGGCAGTCAACAGTAGTAGATTTAAACAACAAATATACTATAAAAAGAAGAGAGAGATCTGTAACTATACATACCAATATGAATAATCTCACAAACACTGAACTTTAAAACCGTAACAATAAAATAAAAACCTATAGATATGGTTTTTAGCTCTGTCTAAACAAAATTTAAATAAATGCAAATCAAGTTAAATTATTCAAGGATACATACAAATGTGATCAAAGTTGAGAATTATAGACAATATGGACCAAATTCAGAGTGTGGAGGATGAAGAGAGAGAGAGAGAGGCTTGCAGTCTGAAAATGTTTGAACTGTATTTGTTATGTTTTAGCTCATTTGAGTTAAAGTGGTGGCCTCATAGGTATTCATTATAGTGTCATTTAAACTTTTTTGCAATTTTCATTATTTCACTGTTTTAAAGGAAAAACAATTGTAGGGCATAATACTTCATGGTAATTGTTTTCAGAAAGAGGGAATGGTAGCATCAAATGCTGCAGAGTGTTCAAGTGTCAGAAAATTAACAAGTGTCCTCTGGATTCAAGGACCTGGCAAATTCTCATTCACTCAGGGTCAGAAGAGTGGGTGGTAGCAATGGAGATTGAGAAGAGGTAGCAAATTGTGGAGGTGGAGACGGGGTAAGTAGACAACATTTATGAAAGAGATCCTGACTCCAGCTGTCTGGTGTCAGATGGTCTGTTTTTTGTGTGTTTTATATAGTCACTAAGTCATGTCTGACTCCTTGTGACCCCACAGACTGCAGCACACCAGGCTTCTCTGTCCTTGACTTCCTCCCAGAGTTTGCTCAAAGCCATGTTCATCGAGTCAGTGATGCTATCCAAAATCTCGTCCTCTGCTACTTCCATCAGCTTTTGCTTTCCATCTTTCCCAGCATCAGAGTGTTTTCCAATGATTTGGCTCTTCACATCAGGTGGCCAAAGTTTTAGAACTTCAGCTTCAGCATCAGTCCTTCCAATGAATATTCAGGGTTGATTTCTTTTAGAATTGACTATTTTGATCTCCTTGAAGTCCAAGGGACTCTCAAGAGTCTTCTCCAGTACCACAGTTGGAAAGCATGAATTCTTCAGTGCTCAGCCTTCTTTATGGACGTTTGTCAGCCAAGTTACATCCCTGTCTTTTCATAAACTGTCTAGGTTTGTCATAAATTTTCTTCCAAAGAGCAAATCACTTTTAATTTCATGGCTGCAGTCACCATCTGCAGTGATTTTGGAACCCCAGAAAATAAAAACAGTCACAGAAAACTGTTTTCCACTTTTCCCCCTTATATTCACCATGAAGTGATGGGACCAGATGCCATGATGTTAGATTTTTGAATTTGAGTTTTGAGCCAGCTTAACAAGGTCTGGACACAGTTAAAAAGCGAACCTATTATGGAGGAGTTAATCACGTGTGCTTTTCCCTGTGTTCATCCATGTCACAGTTGAAACCAACAGACATTGTAATTAGGCCTCTGCTAAGAAGTAGCAAGAGCATAGCAAGTATTTATAGTGATGCATTTTGCATTTTGAGAGACCTCCGTTCCTTTGAGTATAGGCCACTTTCCAGACGAAAAAGAGCCAGAAAAGGTCAATAGCGTGGGTTCAGTGGAGTAAATTTACCTAAGAGTTTCCAATTGTTGGCTCAGCTGTAGCGGGAGAGACCAAGGAGAGCTGGAGGCATAGATCCAGGAGTCAGGGAAGAGACAAGAGAAAAACTGGAGCAATAAACTAGCATGAGGAGTGAGGATTAGGGAAAGCCTTCCTCAATTTGCATTTACTGACCCATGAGAACACAGTTAATACTTCCTTTGCCTCCAATAAAAACGTTCACAATTAAAAATGTATTATCTGTACATAACACATTGTAAAACTATGTGCTCACTTCTTGAAACAGCCAAGCTTGAGTATTTCGCTAAATGCTCACAAAAATGTTAATCCAGTGGCAATGACATCCAGAAAATTCTGTATACCAAGTGAAGTCAGAAACAAATGATTGCAAATGAAGGTTAAACCAGAACATCGTACTCCAGTATAAAGAATACTCAGTGGTCTGTATCTCAGAGGAGTGGTTAGAATCTAGACTTACAGAGCATCTTAATGAAGGAACAATATATTTGTAAACAAGCCACAAGGCAAAGGGAAAGGACTTTGCCTTTTAAGAATAGAAGATATTTTAATACATTGGATTTTTCTAAAACTTTCCTTATTTTATTATTGTGCTTGAAAATTTCTGTTTCCTTAAACATATCCTTAGAAAATAAACTATGTGTAGTTTGATTTTTAGTAAGTACAACCATTAATAAACTTTTTCTTAGGACAAATAGCTTTTTCTGATAAATAGCATTCTATTCTTTTCCAAATATGTTAGATATCCATATTATTGCTTATGTTTAAGTATGATGGCTTCAGTCTTCCCAGTATTACCAGTACAAAACTTTGCATTAAGACAAACATGAGACTTAAATGTATACCTTTGCAAATCAAAATTATAAAAACATTAAACACATACACTCACACGTGTATTTTATATACAGCCATAAATTAATCTCTGTAGAAAGTCTAAGCTGATGGTAAAGAAAGGAATGCATTTAAATAGTTACAAATAAGGTAAGGACAGAAACAGTGACAAGAGAAAAAAATTACATTGAATACTATGAGGGAGCCATTTGTCACCTGTGGGGCTGAGCATCCTGAGAAGAAGGGTAGGAATATCCTCCAAGAGATAGGGAAGCATGGGTGGTCTGACAGCTGGGACTGATGGGCCAGGCTTCTCACATTCATTTCTTTTGTCACAGCCACACTCAAGTGAATGAGGAGAACTTTGATCAGGCCACCCAGGATAAATGAGTCTCTTAGACCACCTGCCCTCAGAATTTCCTGAGGAGACCACACACTATCTTTTATCTGCCTGCACATCAGGAAAATGCTTGGCCCTAAGTGCAATCCATATAAGAACACATCTCTTGTCACCCACGAACAATCAAAAAGCCTATTACCCCCACCACCACCCCTCACCCCCCCACCCCCACCTTTCCTTTCCATTACCTTTTTGTTCTCCAGGTAAAACTTGGTGAGAAGATAGAGGAAAAGAATGACATTTTTTGTAGAAGTCCTCTGCTTTGAGTTTAGGATGATTCTTAGGAAAATGTCTGCACAAGGTTATCTTTTGTTGACAGGCAATGTAATAGAAGATTCAAAACACCAAACTTGATAAATGGCAACCAAAAAAGGACTTTTTTTGAGCTTCAGAATTAGACTAAGAAAAAAATTAAAAAAAAAAAAAACAGATCAAAGCCTAGGCTACCTGCTTTCAAAAATGTGGAAGCGTGAAGCACAGTGAAAAGGGCCCTTCTCTGCAGACTTCATCTTAACATGCGGTACCCCTTCAAATTGCCTCCAAGGACCACGCAACCCTCAGAGGGGATAGAAGCTGCCTTGAGTGGCTGCTGCAGTGTGGACTGTAAACTCTGCTGATTCTGCTTGGTAGAACGAAAACAAGAATCCTAGTCAATTGGCTTGGCCATCTCTGCTCCAGGGAGCAAAGTAGGGCCCACGGGGAAAGAGAAAACTATTCCTGTTGTGCCAAAAGTATAAAAGAGCAAGGAGTAGCCTAACACGGCAACTTCACAGAGCTTTCCTGCACCAAGTGCTTTCTCAGGAGCACATCCCTCCCCAGGAGAGGGGATTCATTTTTTTTCATCACATTGCCAGTTATTTTCTTCCAGGAGGCAATTTATGGTTTAAAACTTTGAAGCTGTCAATACTTTCTTTTTACTATTTATAAATTTTTACTGATATGTGATTGACATAAAACATTATATTGTTTTCAGATATATAGCATAGTGATTTGGTATCTCTGTATGTATTTAAATAAGTCACCAGAAGTCTCGTTACCATACATAGTCACAGATTGTTTTCCTGTGATGGAAGCTTTTAAGATCTAGTCTTGGTGGCTTTCAAATATACATTAGAGTATTATTAATTGGAATCACCATACTCCACTCATATGACTTATTCTATAACTGTAAGTCTGTACCTTTTGACTTTCTTTACCCATTTTGCCCGACTAATCTATTGTCTGAATCTGTGACTTGCTTTTTTTTTTTTTCCTTCAGATTCCACATGTAGCTGAGATCATATGGTATTTTTCTTTCTGTGACATATTTTACTTAACATAATGCCCTAAATGTGAAACTGTGTTGTCATACATGACAGTTTCTTTTCCATGGCTGAATGATATTTTTGTATATAAATCCATTTTGTATTATTCATCCATTGATGGACATATAGGTTGCTTCCATATCTTGGCTATGTAAATAATGCTGCACTGGACATTAGGGTACAGATAGCTATCTTTTCAACGTAGTGTTTTTGCTTTCTTTGAATATGTACCCAGAAGTAGAATTTCTGGACTGTATGGTAGTACTGTTTTTAATTTTTTGTGGAAGTTCTATATTGTTTTCCATAGTGGAAATGAAAAGTAAATTGGTACTTTCCTACCCGAGAAGGTGATGGCACCCCACTCCAGTACTCTTGCCTGGAAAATCCCATGGATGGAGGAGCCTGGTAGGCTGCAGTCCATGGGGTCCCTAAGAGTCAGACATGACTGAGCAACTTCACTTTCCCTTTTCACTTTCATGCATTGGAGAAGGAAATGGCAACCCACTCCAGTGTTCTTGCCTGGAGAATCCCAGAAACGGGGGAGCCTGGTGGGCTGCCATCTATGGGGTCGCACAGAGTCGGACACAACTGAAGCAACTTAGCAGCAGCAGCAGCAGCACCAGCAGTGCATTAGGGTTCCCGATTCTCTACATCTTCTCCAACACTTGTTAACCCTTCTCTTTTTGATAATAGTCCTTCCAGCAGGTGTGAGGTGATATCTCATTGTGATTTTGATTTGCACTTCCCTGATGAGTGGTGATGCTGAGCATCTTTTCATGTGTCTGTTGGTTGTCAGTATGTCATCTTTGGAAAAATGCCTATTCAGATCTAATGCCCATTTTTAAACTGACTTTTTGCTTTTTCCCTCTTGAGTTGCATGTGTTTGTTTAATATTTTAGATATTAACCCCTTATTGGATATACGATTTGCAAATATTTTCTCCCATTCAGTAGGTTGCCTTTTCACTTTATTGATGATAAAGTGAATCTTTTGCTATGCAGTTTTTTTTAGTGTACTGTGTTTCCACTTGCTTATTTTGCTGTTGATAGATTTAATTGACTTGTCTCTACATATCACATTTTTAATTGAGAAATTATCTCTACAGGGACAAATTCTGCTGGACAGAAAATATTCAATTCTATTTTTTGCATTAAAATATATAAATGCTTTTAGTTCAGTTCAGTCACTCAGTTGTGTCCTACTCTTTGCAACCCCATGAACTGCAGCACGCCAGGCCTCCCTGTCCATCACCAACTCCCGGAGTTCACTCAAACCCATGCCCATTGAGTCAGTGATGCCATCCAACCATCTCATCCTCTGTTGTCCCCTTCTCCTCCTGCCCTCAATCTTTCCTAGCATCAGGGTCTTTTCAAATGAGTCAGCTCTTCGCATAAATGCTTTAGCTAAAATATTTTCACATGTACTTTTTTTGCTTCTTTCAGAGTACCTTTCTAGTATAAACATTAAAAATAGTTTCTCTTTGATACTTTTTACAATATTCTATGTACTTTAGATGATGTCAAATCATAGAACTTCTCATTTCATACCAGTACAGAACTAAATACACATGTATCCAATTATTTAAAAAGAAAAGCACTTTCAAAATATTCTTCCCACATGTTAAGATATTCCTAAGCATATATATAGTTTCAAAATTGTATCTTTTGCACTGTTTACATCAATTAATTTGTTCTGTCCCAGCCTTTCTCTTGCCGAGATAACATTTAACATTTACTATTTGCAGCCATTGTCTTCAAGACATTTTAGTGTTTGTTGATATTTTTATCCAACTCACTCTTTCAACCTGAAATCATCTTTCACATATCACCTACTTGTCTGATTCCCAACCCCAACTGTAGAGATTAGATGATTCTCCTAACACTCCTGATTTAGCCTAATACTGCAGGATTGAACACACAGGGAAAAAAAGTGAACTTGCAGAAAGGATCTCAGTTTCCTAACCAGGGACTCAGCCTGGATCCTTGCAGTGAAAGCATTGAGTCCTAACCACTAGACCACCAGGGAATTCCCAGAGCATGCATTTTTAATGGGAGAAAAAAAGATGTAGGAGTCACTGATACTGGATAGGAAAACTTCTATTCTCGTGAACTTTAGCAAACTACGTTTTGAAGAGAAAGTTAGCTTGGATTCATGATAATGTAAAAATTAGACAGAAGATATATGTAGGAATAACTAGGAAAAAGAAAAAAGATTGGGTGTTCTACATGAATTAAGCCTGTGAATAGTTTATAAGAATCTGATGGGGAAAAAATGTTAGCACATAGGCATTCCACTTATATCCCAACCACTGTGACAAGAGATTCCTTTTGGCCAGAGGCCCCTGGGAGCAAAATTTAGCTCAAAGGTTTTATCATGTTTGTGTCTGTACTAAAGGGAGAGTCTGGACCAATGTCAGCCTGGCTTCTCTCCCTCACTCCTGAAAGCCCATGTGAGTGTGAGTATCCCTAATCCACAGTATAAATAATGCTTCCTCAGCACTCAAGAATAATATTAAACACCACAGGCTCAGTGAAATCTTAAAACTTCACCTTGCCATAAACTCTTCATATCTGAGTCAGTTAGTAACAATATTGGCTGCTGCCCCAGATGTAAGAAATGGTGGTGTCCAATATTTGGTTTATAAGTAGTCTTGCCTACTTAAAATCTCTTTGTCTTCTTAGCATGTTGGTTTGTACGTGGGACGACTTGACACATCTTTGGGAATTAAATGGAGGACATGAATGAATTACTTCTGGAATTCAATTTTTATCACAATATCAATTCAGATGGGTTTAAATTGTGGATAAGAATTGGATATCTTTCCTTGGCTGACAGTTTCTTAAATTCTGGAAGCCTATTGCTCTTTTAAATGCTGTTTTGTTCCTGAAAAATTTAATTTTTCCTCCCTTTAGATTTGCAAATATATAAACTGGGAATAAGGTCCAGAGCAATGGACCCCGTCCTAGAAATGTTGCACAATTTGAGAGTACAATCTCTTTCTTCAAAGGAGCTATTGAAGGAGCTGACATTTACCTGACTGGTTTGAATAGTACTGAATTATTTTCCTCCTTGTATATATTGAAAAGCATGTTTTCTTTATTCCTATAGGTAAAACGTATTGTTGTTATTTAAAACTATCTTTTTTGTTGTTGTTTTGGCTTTTCTCTCGGGGATAACATCAGCTCATTTTCAATATACATTTTGTTTCACCTGTGTAGTTTTCTGATTTCTCTGATGTCCCTGCCTGATTTATAAGGCATTATTTATAATTTATGAGTTCTAGTTTTGTAGCTCTAGGGTTAAGGTGATGATTTTTTTTCTTTACTATGACTACTTCCTTCAGAAAGAACATTTTGTTGGCATCTACTCTCTAAATGATCAAAGATCACGTTTCAGTTTCCTCAAGTCTGTTTTTAAACTTAACTCTTTTCCTAAAAAAGTCAGTCTCAAACTCATTCAGATTTCTTGCCAGAATGAATTGTTTTCTTTTGTCTCTTTTATTCTTTGTAGTCTCTTCTGCTCTGTTTTAAATAATAGCCTCTCTCACTTACCTGAGTTTCTATTTTTCTTTTTTATGTTTTATTTATTTAAAAAATCTTTATTGGAGTGTAGTTGATTTACAATGTTGTGTTAGCAAAGTGTATCAGTTATACATATATCTACTGTTTTTTTTAAAGATTCTTTTCCTATATCGGCCTTTACAGAGTATTGATCAGAGTTTCCTGTGATATACAGTAGGTCCTTATTAGTTATCTACTTTATTTTTTTTTATTTTTTTTAATTTTAAAATCATTAATTCTTACATGTGTTCCCAAACATGAACCCCCCTCCCACCTCCCTTCCCATAACATCTCTGTGGGTCATCCCCATGCACCAGCCCCAAGCATGCTGTATCCTGCGTCAGACATAGACTGGCGATTCAATTCTTACATGATAGTATACATGATAGAATGCCATTCTCCAAAATCATCCCACCCTCTCCCTCTCCCTCTGAGTCCAAAAGTCCGTTATACACAGCTGTGTCTTTTTTCCTGTCTTGCATACAGGGTCGTCATTGCCATCTTTCTAAATTCCATATATATGTGTTAGTATACTGTATTGGTGTTTTTCTTTCTGGCTTACTTCACTCTGTATAATTGGCTCCAGTTTCATCCATCTCATCAGAACTGATTCAAATGAATTCTTTTTAATGGCTGAGTAATACTCCATTGTGTACATGTACCACAGCTTTCTTATCCATTCATCTGCTGATGGACATCTAGGTTGTTTCCATGTCCTGGCTATTATAAACAGTGCTGCGATGAACATTGGGGTACATGTGTCTCTTTCAATTCTGGTTTCCTCAGTGTGTATGCCCAGCAGTGGGATTGCTGGGTCATAAGGTAGTTCTATTTGCAATTTTTTAAGGAATCTCCACACTGCTCTCCATAGTGGCTGTACTAGTTTGCATTCCCACCAACAGTGTAGGAGGGTTCCCTTTTCTCCACACCCTCTCCAGCATTTATTGCTTGCAGATTTTTGGATCGCAGCCATTCTGACTGGTGTGAAGTGGTACCTCATTGTGGTTTTGATTTGCATCTCTCTGATAATGAGTGATGTTGAGCATCTTTTCATGTGTTTGTTAGCCATCCGTATGTCTTCTTTGGAGAAATGCCTATTTAGTTCTTTGGCCCATTTTTTGATTGGGTCATTTATTTTTCTGGAATTGAGCTGCATAAGTTGCTTGTATATTTTTGAGATTAGTTGTTTGTCAGTTGCTTCATTTGCTATTATTTTCTCCCATTCAGAAGGCTGTCTTTTCACCTTGCTTATATTTTCCTTTGTTGTGCAGAAGCTTTTAATTTTAATTAGATCCCATTTGTTTATTTTTGCTTTGTAGTGTGTCTAAGTCAATCCCAATCTCCCAGTTTATTCCCTTCCCTTACCCTCTGATAACTATAAGTTTGTTTTCTACGTCTGTTACACTGCTCAGTCCTTGGGATTCTGCAGGCAAGAATACTGGAGTGGGTTGCTATTTCCTTTTCCAGTAAATAAGTTCTTTGTACCCTTTTTTAAGATTCCACATATAAGTGATATCGTATAATATTTGTCTTTCTCTGTCCAACTTCATTCAATGTCACAATCTCTAAGTTGTTGCAAATCTCATCCATGTTGTTGCAAATTCTGGCTGTTTTTCTTCATTGCATTATATTGGTTATTTAAAATATGTTATAGGTAAGTTTGGGGCTTCCCTGGTAGCTCAGTGGGCCAAGAATCCATGTGCAGTGCGGAAGATGCAGTTTTAATCCCCAGGTCGAGAAGACCCCTTAGAGGAGTGCATGGGAATGCACTCCATTATTCTTTTCTGGAGAATCCCATGGACTGCAGAGCCTGGTGGGCTATAGTCCAGAGGGTTGCAAAGAGTCAGACATGACTGAGCGATTGAGCACACACACATAGGCAACTTTAATGCAGATGACTGCCATTTATGACTTGAAAAATATAATTTATATCTCAGTCTACTTTCCCATTATTTGGAGAAGTAATTGGGCTCCTCCTGTTTCATGTAAAGTTGAAAATTCTCAAAGCAAATGAGAATATGAACTCCAAAAGAAAGAAAGGTAGTAAGCAAATCTACTTTTCTGAGTTGTATGTTAAAGGTACTAAAAGAATAAAGGCAAATTTCTCATCAAAATATTTAATCCTGGTGGAACATTTTAAAAGTATTAATAGAATATGCTGAGAAGCATATGAGGTTTTCTGGGGATTTGGGAAACTAGAAATGAATGGTATACATTTCATGCTTTCTGGGAGCTTATAGTTTACTTGGGGTCAGAAAACTTATGACATCATAATTTCGATAGGTAGACAAGGAAATAAGAGGTAATGTAAGGTCATCCTTGATTAAGAGACAAGTGAGGAGAGCCATTACAATTCTAAGTCCAGAGACTAGAAGGGGGTTTTATTATAAGAATCAGAGCCTTGATCCTATTGCATTATTACTTTTAAAATCTCTCAAATAATAATCTTTCAAAACTTTCCTATAGGCCAAAAAGGGTTTTTTAATACAGATATTGAAGCCAACAGTTCATACACTCTATACACACATGTATATAGTGTATACACATATAAGCATGTATATACGTGTATAAAATGGTAGTCTCTAATAAGTGCTCATCCCCATTTAGAACTAACACCTGAGTATGTAACTGCCCAGGTGCCTGGTGCTCAGGAGTGAGTAACTGCTCACTGCTGGGATGTCAGATGCAGGAGGCGAGGAAGTGTCAACACAAAGAAGAAAATGGAAAGTGAAATTTAAACTAGTAGCTAACATCACATATTGAATAAATGATAAAATAACAGGGTTTGAGATAGAGGTTGTCAGTAAGTGTAAACCATTTTAACTGCATTTTTTGTTTTTACAATTTTCTGCAATTTTCCATTTTTTGTGCTAAAGCTGTCAAAGAAGATGACCACAATTTTGTATGAAGTGTTCCACAATTTTCTTGCGGCGTTCATTAGCACTCCATGCCAAATATTTTGAGCTGCCCACATGTGCACTGGAAAATGGATCACAATCACAACAAAATAACCGGACTCAAGAAGCAAAGCCATTTTGGGTGTTAGGAAGAATGCACTGAATGAATACCTTTATTCTGATGTTACGTTGGATCCCGTCTACCCCTGACATTTTAGATTTTGATAAATAGGATGCATTCAAAATATGTGCTGAAGGGACTGGACTTGGGCTTTGAGAAACTCCTAGATAGAGATTCCAGGAAAGCTGTGAGCAAATCGGCACAGACCAGGCATCTGCTGCTTGAGCAGAGCAGGGTCCCACAGCTCTCCTGCGGAGGGTCCAGGGAAACCATTAGCAGTATGCCAGCAAAAGATGCTCCTGGGTTCACAGTTACAAGCTATTTGCTTATAAAATTACTTGGAAAATGATACATTTTTTTGCTTGTTTATAAATTTCTTTGAAGAGTCTGTAATCCAATCATATGAAAAAGTGATTATTTTTTATAATGTAGAGTAAGTCACTCTATTTACTACTTTGAAAGTCCTTAAAGGAGTGAATTGCCTACAAGATAAAACTCTCAGAGCCTATCATGGAATTTAAAAAGATGTGGTATATACACACAAAGGAATAAAATCAAATAAATAAATATTAAATACAAATAAAATAAATTTATTTTTCATAAATAAATGAAATAATGCCATTTGCAGCAACAGGGATAGACCTACAGATTATCATACTAAGTTAAATAAGTCAGACAAGGAGAAATATCATATGATATTGCTTACACGTGAAACTTAAAAAATGGCATAAATGAACTTGTTTACAAAACAGAAACAGACTCATAGACACAGAAAACAAACATGATTACCAAAGGGATTAAAATATACACACTACATATAAGAGATAACCAAGCAGGACCTACTGTATAGCACAGGGAACTATAGCTAAATGTCTTGTAATAACCTATAGTGGAAAAGAATCTGAAAAAGATATACATACAGCTGAATCACTTTGCTGTATACTTGAAACTATCACATTATAAATGGTATTTCAATTAAAAAAATTAAAAACAGAAAAAATAACATCTAGCTTCACAGCTAATGCCTCCCCTGCTACATACACTGCCACTTCCTTTCTGGCATGAATTTGTCTTTGCTTCTCATGGTTCTGGACTTCCTGGTGGCTCAGATGGTAAAGCATCTGTCTACAATGCAGGAGACCTGGGTTTGATCCCTGGGTCTGGAAGATCCACTGAAGAAAGAAATGGCAATCCACTCCAGTACTATTGCCTGGGAAATTCCATGGACAGAGGAGCCTGGTAGGCTACAGTCCATGGGGTCACAAAGAGTCAGACACGAGTGAGTGACTTCACTTTCCTTCCCTTTCTCATGGTTCCACCAACATCTCATTCATGTTTACATGTTTGTACACATCTTTATTTTTCCCTCTTCTTAGAATGGCCTCCTCCCTTCTTTGATAGACTCTTAAAAAGTTAGAAATTGGAAACCTCTTCAGTTCTTTCATCCTACCCTTTGCCCCTTCAAGGAACTGCCTTTGTTTCTGTGGGTTTTCTCAGTACCTGGGACATGGTCTACTGTCGCAGTGTTGTTAGTTTGAGCTCCTCAAGGATGAAACTGTGCTCATATCACTAGAACCTAAACAAGTATAGTGACAGGCACAAAGTGAAAAGTCATCACATAATTATAGAAACAATGAAAAGGAAAGGATAAGAGAAGGATGGGAAAGAGAGAAGAGAAGAGATAGGGAACCAAGGAAAGGAGGGAAGAAAGAGAGGGAGGGGGCAGGAAGGTAAAGAAAAGGAAGAAAAACTAGATGATCGAGACACTGAATAATTAAAAAATAAGTCTCCAACCATCAGAGGAAAAGAAACATGTCACTGCTCATGAAAAATCAAAATTCAGAGTGTAGTTAATTTATGAAATATAGAACTATAGTTAAAATCCTTACTAGAAATATCAGATGACACCTAGTCAATAAATACAAGAATGAGTCTATGAAATTTTATTCCAAATTGTTCAGTACTTGAAGGGACAAGACAGCATATTAAAAAGACAGACATTAGACAGCATAGACAACCTAGACAGCATATTAAAAAGCAGAGACATTACTTTGCCAACAAAGGTCTATCTAGTCAAAACTATGGTTTTTCCAGTAGTCATGTATGGATGTGAGAGTTGGACCATAAAGAAGGCTGAGCGCAAAAGAACTGATGCTTTTGAACTGTGGTGTTGGAGAAAACTCTTGAGAGTCCCTTGGACTGCAAGGAAATCAAACCAGTCAATCCTAAAGGAAATCAGTCCTGAATATTCATTGGAAGGACTGATGCTGAAGCTGAAACTCCAATACTTTGACCACCTGATGTGAAGAACTGACTCTGGATTGGAAAAGACCCTGATGCTGGGAAAGATTGAAGGCAGGAAGAGAAGGGGACGACAGAAGATGAGATGGTTGGATGGCATCACTGACTTGATGGACATGAGTTTGAGTAAGCTCCAGGAGTTGGTGATGGACAGGGAAGCCTGGGCGTGCTGCAGTCCATGGGGTCACAAAGAGTCAGACATGACGGAGCAACTGAACTGAACTGAAGGGACTAATTAGTTAAGCTTTGGTCAACACTGACCTATTTTTATTGAAATAGGAAATGAAAATCAGTCAACTGTCATCACCTAGAAGTAAAGAGAAAAGGTCAATTTATCTGATCCTGGAAGAAACTTTCTTGAGAAACATCCTAAGAACATGTATCTGTGGCCATCATGGAAGGACGAAGACATTTATTCTAAGCTAGCTATTTTACTGACAAGCATAGAATGATGATGATGGAAATAATAGAGCATGGAAAAGAGAGAGAGAAGAGGAAAAAAAAGCAAAGGTATTTTCCCCTAACGTATCCACTTCTACATGTTAAATTAAAAGTCCCTTAGTCATGTCCAGCTCTTTGCAAACCCATGGGCTATAGCCTGCCAGGCTCCTCTGTCCATGGAATTCTCTAGGCAAGAATACTGGAGAGGGTAGCCATTCTCTTCTCAAGGGGATCTTCCCAATGCAGGGCTTGAACCCAGGTTTCCTGCATTGCAGGCGAGTTCTTTACTGTCTGAGTCACCAGGGAAGCCCTCTACATGTTAAGTCTATTTAAAATACTTTTCATTACAAACATACACTGGCTCATCAGGAATAAAAAATAAGTCAGTTGCAACACCTATTTGGAGAGATGCAAACAATTTGAGGTGGTGTCATAGATCCCAAAGTTCTCTTGTATTTCAGTATTTTTTATTATTCATTTTATTTTAGTTGCCTTGATGGGGACATTTTTGTGTCACATTGAAGAAATCTATTTCTATCAATATAGATGGTTACCTCCAGATTAATTTTGTTAAACTGACTTTAATTTTTATCTCTTTCTAACCTGGAGCCCCCTTCTCAGTATTTACCTACTATATAAAGGAGACATATTTCATAAATCCCGATTTTTCCAGACTGTGCCCTTTTGTATTTACCCTTCTGTGATTAATGGAGTAGCTTAGTCCTGCCTCCTGTAATGGGTCTAGTCCTGTTTGCCCACTACATCTAAGTGTGATACATTTTGTTCAACTGAGATGAGACTTAGGAAAAAAATGAAAGTGGATTTCTGTGCTTATTTTCATTCCATTGTTCCTCTCGCTCTTAGTCTTTCAGTCAATAGGGTTGAGAACAGAAAGATAGTAGATAGAAAAAGAGAAGCTTGACAGGGAATCTGAAATTACAGGAAGGCAGGGAATTACTTCTAAAACATCTTGCTACAATTTTCTGCTTGGCCGATGCAAACTTCTGTTCAGAAGTACATTTAGGGAACCACATTTTCCTTCTAACAATTTCAAATAAGTGTCTTCTTTTTTTTAATTTTTATTTTTACTTTATTTTACTTTACAATACTGTATTGGTTTTGCCATACATTGACATGAATCCGCCGCGGGTGTACATGAGTTCCCACTGTCTTCTTTAAAGACGCCAATAGTTAATGACTGGTTCTGTAAACTGTAATCGCTTATGACTGTCATTGGAATCACTGTTAGTTCAGCATTGGCAGAAGGTTGCAGACAATTCCCAGAGATCAAACAAAAGCATTAGCGCCAGTACTTTTTTATTAAGCTTCTATAGATGTCTCTAAATTCAATTGTCTCTTCTTGTGACAGAGGTGCCAACTATTTCTATCAAATTATACCGTGAAAAACTTGCTCCACACTGGCAAGGTCTCTGTGGGGATTCATTATTTTAACAACAAACTCATTTTGAAGGTTGTGATCTGAAATGAACTTGCAGGCTCTTTCATTAGAATCCAGTTATATGCAGTGTGTACCTAAAATTATTTTAATTTCTTCCTTCCTTTCTTTATGATTAAAAAAAATCTACTCATTCAATCCTGATGATAGTTACTCTTTTCTTTTCCCAACTTAAACAAAAATATGACTGAGCCGGACTTAGTCCTCAGATTGACTGCAAGTCTAACATTTCCAGAATTTCTGCTTTGTCAGTATCCACTCTCTGCCCCATTAACTTAAAGCAAACAAACAAATAACAATCTTTACATGAAGACAATTCTGTAGGTTGGAGAAGGTTTTATAATTTTAATATAAAAGAAAAATAGAGAAGCCAAGACAAATCAGCGTGTGGCAGTAAGAAAGCTCCAAATTTATTATTCATGGTAGGGAGGGGAGAGGGCAAGTTAGGCTGACTAGTCTGTATCATCAAATAATCCAAGCTTCTCATTTTGTCAGTGCCAACTGCCTCCTCAAACAAAGGGAAACTGACGGACTTGAATTCCATCTTGTTCATTTCCATATCCTCTCCTTCACCATGCTAGCATCCCTTGAAATGGTCCGAAGGAGCACAGAGGTGGTACAGAGGGCAGAGTGTTACCAAACCATAAAACGAGATCATTAGACCCAGAATTAATGGGCTTCCGGGCTTCCTGGCTTCCCGTGGAGGTCTTAAAACCCCCCGGAGTTGAATTGAATGGGTTCATTGCACATTTCTTCTTGCCTATAGCACAGTTAAAGGCAGGAAGGAAAATAATTCCTTTTGATACAGCATTAACAGTAAGAGGACCTAGTGGAGTGGTGGGTGCTTAGGGGAAAACTTTGCTTCTTGTTAAGTAGTGACTGACTTATTAGGGACTCGAAATGAGGGGTAAATGAATAAATTAATGACTGAGGCAGTGAATGGGAAAAAGAATTGTATTCCTTCTTTGCACAGCCTCTTACTAGCTGTCAATGTGAACATGCCATTTCACTCTTGAAAATCAGTTTATTCATTGATGAAGTAGTAACAGAGGAGTTATGGCTGTTTAATGGAGGGATTGGGGGCAGGAGGAGAAGGGGACGACAGAGGATGAGATGGCTGGATGGCATCACTGACTCGATGGACATGAGTCTGAGTGAACTCCGGGGAGTTGGTGATGGACAGGGAGGCCTGGCATGCTGCGATTCATGGGGTCGCAAAGAGTCGGACACGACTGAGCGACTGAACTGAACTGAACCTTTATTCTGAGCTTCACATGACAGAATGAATGTGAAAGCACTTTGTAAATTTAACCTATTGCTACCAGGGCTTAAAAAACGATGCACCATTTTCCTAAAGACGTGTTTACATGATTTGTATGTAGTCTTCCCTTCGTGATCCTTACATTTATCTTGAGCCCTCCAGCCAAGCTGAATTGGTTTGGTCCTTAATGGACCCACATTAAAGCTCTAGTAAAGACTGCTCCTAGTTTGCATATAGGTCTGTTAGACTTTGCTTGATGCACCGATTTCTCAGAGTGTTGATATACCTGTCTCATCTCCTGCCGCTCTGCTCTTTAAAGCCTGCACATTAAATGGGCTCTAAACTCTTTGCAAATTTTTGACAAATAGCTTTGGGGTCCTGCTGAGTACAGATCTTTGCTGCATCCTTGCCCTCAACTCTGATTCAAGTCTCAGACTTCTTCTCATAATATAATCTTGCACTACTGCACTAATGCCCACCAATCGGGCCCTGGGATGTCAAGTCTCTCTGCGCCAATCCTATTGCAGAAGAGAACATCAAATTACAGACCCAGCCCCACTTTGATCTGGGGTGGCTGACTTGGAAAGCCTTAGACTTCTGTTTCCTTTTTAAAAATATTTTAAAAATATGTATCTATAAACTTTAAAATATGCACAAAAGTGTACACAAAATAGCTAATTGTATACCTTACTTCCCCTAGTATTTTTATTTATGTCTGTACTCTTCCAGTGTTTCTCTTCAAATAGGCACAAATAAAAAGCTAGACGCATATAATTTGTCCAGACTTTCACATGAGAGTCACATACTACGCACTTATCTTCCCTATAAGTTATTACTCAGCAAGAGATACCTACTAGTTTATAACCATCAGTATATGGGTAGCCTCCAAAATATTTTCAACTGCTTGACCTGCAGTTTCTGAAAAATATAAGTTAAAATCTCAAAGTACATTTTGATCCATTTATATCCCCCTGATATCTGTCAGATGTTGTCTTTCTTTAATTGAAAACATTTTTTTAATTTATTAGAGAATAGTTGCTTTACAATGTTGTGTTAGTTTCTACTGTACAGCAAAGCACATCAGCAGCATGTATACATATATCCCCCTTTTCTGGATTTTCTTCCCTTGAAACATCAAGTAGAGTTCTGTGCTATGCAGCTGTTGTTGTTAAGTCACTCAGTCATGTCTGACTCTTTGCGACCCCATGGACTCTAGCACGCCAGGCTTCCCTGTCCTTCACCAACTCCTGGAGTTTGCTCAAACTCACGTTCATTGAGTTGGTGATGCCATCCAACCATCTCATCCTCTGTCTCCCCCTTTTCCTGCCTTCAATCTTTCCCAGCATCAGGGTCTTTTCCAATGACTTGGCTCTTCACATCAGGTGGCCAAAGTATCGGAACTTCAGCTTCGGCATCAGTCCTTTCAATTGAATATTCAGGATTGATTTCCTTTAGTATTGACTGGTTTGTTCTCCTTGCAGTCCAAGGGACTCTCAAGAGTCTTATCCAACACCACAGTTCAAAAGCATCAATTCTTAGGTGCTCAGACTTCTATATGGTCCAACTCTCATATTCATACATGACTACTGGGAAAACCATAGCTTTGACTATACAGATTTTTGTTGGCAAAGTAACGACTCTGCTACTTAATACACTGTCTAGGTTTATCATTGCTTTTCTTCCAAGGAGCAAGTGTCTTTTAATTTCAGGGCTCCACTCACCATTCACAGTGATTTTGGAGCCCAAGAAAATAAGAATGTCACAGTTTCCATTTTTTCTCCATCTATTTGTCACGTAATATTGGGACTGGATGCCATGATCTTAGTTTTTTTGAATATTGAGTTTTAAGCCAACTTTCTCACTCACTTCTTTCACCTTTTTGAAGAGGCTCTTTAGATCCTCTTCATTTTCTGTGATAGGGGTAGGGTTACTGATATTTCTCCTGGCAATCTTGATTTCAGCTTGTGTTTCATCCAGTCAGTCATTTTGCAGGATTTACTCTGCATATAAGTTAAACAAGTAGGGTGACAATATACAGCCTTGATGTACTCCTATCTCAATTTTGAACCAATCTGTGCTATGCAGTAAGTTCTCATTAATTATCTATTTTGTACACAGTATCGATAGTGTAGGTGTTGCTTTTTATGACTATATTTTTTTTCTGGCCCAATTGTTTTTGATCAATTCTTTTCTTGATGGAATATTACTTTCATCCTATATAACTTCCTCTTTCTCATGACTTTCCCCTGACTTTTCCACTTAATTCTGTTTATTGGCTATTTAATTAGCTGCCATAGTTGCTGCGTGTTTCCATGTTTGTCTTTCAGGTAAACGTCCACTTACACTTAATAGTGAAAGGGAAAGTCACTCAGTCGTGTCCAACTCTTTGCAACCCCATGGACTATATAGTTCATGGAATTCTCCAGGCCGGAATACTAAGTACCTGAGAAACCCAGGTCTCCCGCATTGCAGGTGGATTCTTTACCAGCTGAGCTACAAGGGAAGCTCACACTTAAGTAAGCCGGAAGGAATTAGGACAAACACCTAGGACAGGGTCCTGTGTGTCCTTTCTGTCAGGATGTCCAGGAGCTCCTGAGGGAGAGAATGGAATGGCCAGAGTAGTGGGGATGTGTGATTTCTCTTTTTAAAATTTGCTTTTAGGTAATGTATTCATCATTTGGTTTGAAGTCATTCTTCTATGATACTTAATGTTTCTCAGGTACTTAAATATTTAGTTCCTTAAACGCACATTCCCTTGGAAGAATCGGCTAATATGTTGTTGAGGAAGGGATTAAAGTGAAAGTAAAAGAAAGTCGCTCAGTCGTGTCAGACTCTTTGCGACCCCATGGACTGTGGCCTACAAGGGTCTTCGGTCCATGGGATTTTCCAGGCAAGAATACTGGAGTGGGTTAAATCCAGGTCCTTGCATTTGCCCATTCTGTCTATTTGGAGATTGTGGTGGAATTTGCTTTAGGGCAGAGTTTATGACATTCAGTAAGGTTCTAACACTTCCCCATTACACTTTCTCTGCAGTCAACCAATCTGATCTTTCGCGGAATCTCTTAGTATCTCAACTATAGGTCCTGCTGTTTTCCAGAACAACCCTGGGTGGATTCACCCTCATGCGGTGGATGAGGAAGAATCCATCGGAGCCAACTTATTCAGACAATGTAGAGCTTTTATAATGCCCTCATTAGTCAGCAGGTCCTCCATGCTACTCCAGTCAGCACTGACCTGCTCTTGATGCTTTTCTACCACCAAATAGAGCTGGAACAATCACTGCCTCAAGCAGGGCACAGTCAGAAGAACTGCCACGGGGATCTGTTTCATATCCCTTCCTTTCTACCTGGACTATTATTTCCTGAACTTATATTAGGACCTAGTCACCATCCGGCTGGTAGAATATTTAAATATTGGGTTCTGGGATAGATCAGATGTTCTCTTGCTTTTATGTATCTGCAGGATCATTTTAGGGGGTGAGAATCAATAGCTATTACCTCACCATCTTACCATAAAGTAGACTTTGCAACCCTCCTCCCACCCTGCCCAGTAAGTGTGTATTGCACAATTTAGAATTAATTTCAGAGTATCTATCCTGAAATAGATGTAGAACATTTTTTTTAATTCTCTAAGTTTTCAGTACATCTGTTTTATAAATAATTCAAATACTTCGGCATCTTGAAAATTGAGATGTATGATTGATTATTGTATTTTTCCAAATATCTGCCAAAGTGCTTTGAGCATAATAAGTGCACCATAAAAGTTATCTAATTTAATGGACATCTTCAATATAACTGAAATTCAGAAGGATAGCTTTCCCTCAAGGATAAAATGTATGGAAATTCATGCCATCTAGGAGTTTTTTTGGCTATAAGAAAAGTATTCTCTATCATGCAGTTTCTGAATGAAATGTTTCCATGGATATTATAGCTTAAATTATCTTCATTTCATTAGTTTTAAAAACCCTCTGCAGAAATCTATTGTAAACATCCTTCACTGCAGTGTTGGAGAGCTATACTCTGATTCCTTTATATTTTTTTCTAGTTCAAGAAATATTTTATTAAAAGGGATATGTATAAGTAATTGTTTAAATAATAGCACAATTATGCACCACTTGGGAAGGCTCAAATTATATATCTTTTATTCATTATTTTTTCTTTAAAAAAATTTTATTTATTTATTTATTTAACTTTATTTTACTTTACAATACTGTATTGGTTTTGCCATACATCAACATGAATCCACCACAGGTGTACACGAGTTCCCAATCCCGAACCCCCCTCCCACCTCCCTCCCCATACCATCTCTCTGGGTCATCCCAGTGCAACAGTCCCAAGCATCCTGCATCCAGATCGAACCTAGACTGGCAATTCATTTCTTACATGATACTATACATGTTATAATCTCAAACAACCTCACCATGTATTGAGCCCAGAAAATGCAGGCATAAGTCAATTTTTGGAGAAAAGGTAGTATTATCTAGTGTTCAGGCTTTTGAAACTTGGTTGTTTTTCAATTGTATTTTCCTTTAAGAAAAACCAGCAGGGGATTTTCAAGATGTCAACCCAAGATAATAAAGGGAAAAGTAGGATATAAGAGAAAAAAGCAGAGTCTAGAATAATTCAAATTATCCTAGACCATTTGGGACCATTTGTACTGAATAAAATTAAATTGAAAAAGAAATTAATGATCACCCATGTGCTTGGTAGAAAACCTCCAGATTTTATATAATACTGTATAAAATCAACTGTATGTATTTTTGTTGCTAGTATCTAAGTAGCTAAATAAAGCTAGAGACAATTATACAAGATAAATGTTACCCTCATTAATGTCCAATTATTGACTCGGAAAACTGCTTACTATATTTCTTGAGTTAAGTCAGTTTTATGCTTCCTGCTATGACAATTAGAAGAGTTTCTGTAATTTCTTTTTCCTACTGGGCTACCATCATCTCTTGCCAAACCTACAACATCCTAATGATTTTCCCAATTTACTCTTGCTTCTCTCAGATAAACTCTTCATGTATAGCTACAGTGAGCTTTTATTTTTTAAAACTTTTTATTAATGTATGCCATACATGCATGCACAAAAGTTCACGTATTATGTGCCACTTAATAAATTTTCATGAACCAAAAACACCCAAATGGTCATTATCAAGTCAAGAAAGAATATTCTGGTCCACAGAGTCTTGCCCTGTTCTCTCTTCCAGTGAGCAGCCAGCCCCCGGAAGCAAATACTTTTGTGACATGCACCAGCATATTTACTTTTGTCTCTTTGTGCTTAATAGAAATGGATTAATAGAGAAGTATTCTTTGTTCACTAGGAATTTTTCCTTTTTCACTGAGAATTATGGTTGTAAAATTAACCCATGCTTTTGTGTTTATTATTGTGTGAATATACTCTCACATACATATTAACCCATAAATCCTCATTAATATAGTGGGCATTTGGTTAGTTTCCAGTTTAAGTCTTTCACACAATTGTGTTGCTATCTACATTTCTGTTTGGGATTCCCAGGTGTCACTAATGGTAAAGAATCTGCCTGCCAATGTAGAAGACACAAGAAATGCCAGTTCAGTCCCTGAGTCAGGAAGATCTCCTGGAGTAGGAAATGGCAACCCACTCCAGTATTCTTGCCTGGAAAACTCCATGGGCAGAGGAGCCTGATGGGCTATAGTCCATGAGGTCACAGAGAACTGCACACGACTGAGCATGCACACAATATTTGATGAGCATGTGTATGCCTTGCTATTGCACAGTAGCTAAAAGTGAACTAGATAATACATTTATTCAATTTTACTATATACTTAGAAATAATTTATCAACATTTCACACCAATTTACACTAACAATGAGCTTCCTTGTTGGCTCAGCAGTAAAGAATCTGTCTGCAGTATAGGAGACTGGGTTTCACTCGATGGGTCAGGAAGATCCCCTGGAGAAGGAAATGCAACCCACTCCAGTATTCTTGCCTGGGAGATCCGATAGACAGAGGAGCCTGGTGGGCTATAGTCCATGGGGTTGCAAAAGAGTTGGATGCAACTTAACAACAACAATACTAACAACAGCATTTAAATTAGAGCTACAGTTGTTTTAAGTATTTATCAGCACTTGATATTGTCAATCTTTTTTAAAACCTTTTTAAAGAAATTCTTGAGAATATATAGTTACATCTCATTGTGATTTCAGTTTGCATTTCCCTAAAAACTAAAGAAGTTGAGCACATATTCCCATGTTTATTGGACGTCTGAATATCTTATTTTATGAACTTTCTTTTTTCTAGTGGGCTGACTAGCTTTCCTTACTGATTAGGAGATATTCTTTGTATGTGGTGGGTTTGCCTTCTTTGTCAGATATATGTATTGCAAATATCTGCTCCCACTCTGAGTACTGCCTTTTTAATCTCTTCTAAATTCTAATATAGTCCAGTGTACCCTTTTTAAAAAATTTATGGTGAATATTTTGTACATTTTTTTAAAGTAGTAGTTCCTCAGGTATTTCTTATGTCTTCTGAAGTTTGATCTCTGGCTTACTACTTGGATAGGGGAAAGCATATCCACTTAAAAATGGGGGTGGTTACTAATATTAGACAGGGAGGAAGAGAGGGTTCCTTATTTGGAAGGTAAAGAAATGTGTTCTTTCTGGGCTTTCTTTTTGAAATCCTTTAGGTGATTCCTTTGATCATTTATTGATGAACACTGGGTCATAAGGAACCTAATATGAGTGATAGCAATATACATAACCTATGTAGGATCTCTGAGAGGTATACCATGTGCCAGAAAGAAAACAGACCTTAGATTAATGAGAACAACTCTGCACTAGTAACCCCTACTTTCCCAGTCTTACAGAGTTATTTTCAGAATCAAATGGATAAAAAAGTGAATAAATGTTGTTTATACTGCAGATCAGAAAATCAGCCATAGATGAATAGAATATAAAAATCCAACTTCTCTTGAAGCCATTAGAGAGCTGAGATTGCAGAACAGCCTAATGGTCTGCAGTCTAAGGAAAGACAGACACCTTCAAGGAGGTCAGGTGAGGACCAGCCTCAGAAACAGACGGAAATGGCATGCATTTATAGGCTCTTCTCCATAGACCTAATAAGGCACCAATAGGAAGGACCAGGGGCTTCCCTGGTGGCTCAGTGGTAAAAGAATCTGCCTGCCAACACAGGAGACGCAGGTTTTATCCCTGGGTCAAGAAGATCCCCTGGAGGAAGAAATGGCAACCCACTCCGGTATTCTTGCCTAGGAAATCCCCAGGACAGAGGATCCTGGTAGATTATAGTCCATGGAGTTGCAAAAAGTCAGATATGACTGAGCACATATGCACGCAGACAGGTAACACCAGGGCGGAGAGATAGAGGAAAACGTCTCCCTCCTACTGTGCCTCTAGAGCAGTGAACTTTATAGAAAAGGCGTGAAGGTGTCCCTGGATCCTTTCTACCTACCTGTCTCTCCAGAGGCAGAGATGCCAATGGGCTCAGTTTAGATCACCTCACCTCTTGCTGGCAGGGCTCTGTGGCTGGGGAGATGATTAATTTTAGCATTATGTCTGTGATATAATTTAAAAAAATGTATTTGATCTTTGTCCCTGGTTCCTGGCACCGAGCTACAAAAGCCCTTGAAATTTCTTAAGTGATAGAAGTATGTATTTTGTTATTCATTATAAGCCCCTTTTAACCACATTTCAGAAGGGAGGAGGAGAAGGGGACATCAGAGGACGAGATGACTGGATGGAATCCCCAACTCAATGAACAAGCATTTGAACAAGCTCCAGTAGATGGTGAAAGACAGGGAAGCCTGCATGCTGCAGTCCATGAGGCTGCAAAGAGTCGGACGTGACTGAGCAACTGAACAACAGCTGCAAACACATCTCAGTTTATGCTAACAAGGTGACTCATGTTGTTTAGTCGATGAGTCATTGGTGTCTGACTCTTTGTGACCCTATGTACTGTATGTAGCCTGCTAGGCTCCTCTGTCCATGGGATTTCCCAGGCAAAGAATGCTGGAGTGGGTTGCTATTTCCTTCTCCAGATCTTCCCAACCCAGGGACTGAACTCTTGTCTCCTGTGTTGCTGGCAGATTCTTTACCACTCAGCCACTTGGGAAGCCCTGGTGGGCCCCAGGATAGCTCCAGAATGGGGGTAGATACTACAAAAATAAGCCACATGATTAGAGAATTGGAAATTTCAGCCTCACCTCCAGACGTCATGGTAGGGGAGAGGAGCTGTATAGTATTGAGTTCACTCTGTGATGGACAGTAATTTAAGCAAGTGCGCCTACATCATAAAGCCCCACATAAAACACATCAAGGCTGGTTGGAGCTTTCTGGTTGGTAAACACACTGTTGTGCTAGAGGGCGGCATGCGGATTCCACAAGAAGCCAGCATGGAAACCCCTTTCCACAGTCCCTGCCATCGGTGTTCCTTTCCCTTGGTTTTTCCCAAGTTGCTATCTTGATAACAAATCTATAATTGTAAGAATAGCTCTTTCAGTAACTGAGTTTTTCTAGTGGATTATTGAACTTGAATGAGGGTCCTTGGAACCCTGAATTTGTAGCCAGTTTGGGCAGAAGTGCAGGTAACCTGGGTGCCCCCACCTCAATTCTTATGTTGAGGTCCTAATCCCAATGTGATGGTATCTGGAGATGGGGCCTTTGGGAGATGATCAGGTTTAGGTAAGGTTATGAGGATGATGTCCTCATGATGGGATTAGTGCCCTTATAAAGACAGCAGAGAGCATGTCCGCTGTCTTTCTCTGTGTTTCTTTCTCCCGCCACCATGTGTGCACGTAGCAAGAAGGTGGCCAGAGAGAGAACTCTTGCTGCTGCTGCTGCTAAGTCACTTCAGTCGTGTCTGACTGTGCGACCCCATAGATGGCAGCCCATCAGGCTCCTCTGTCCCTGGGATTCCCCAGGCAAGAACACTGGAGTGGGTTGCCATTTCCTTCTCCAGTGCATGAAAGTGAAAAGTGAAAGTGAAGTCTCTCAGTCGTATCTGACTCTTCCAGACCCCTTGGACTGTAGCCCTCCAGGCTCCTCAGTCCATTGGATTGTCCAGGCAAGAGTACTGGAGTGGGTTGCCATTGCCTTCTCCGAGAGAACTCTTAATAGCAACCAAATCAGCTGTCACCTTTATCTCTGACTTTCAAGCCTCTAGAACTGGGAGAAAATAAATTTCAAAAACAAATTGTTACGGTCATTTAGTCTGTGTTTTTTTTTACAGCAGTCCTTGCTGACCGGGATGCCTGGGGACCCCAGTGGCCTCTGGTGTCTGAAGTAGGAACAGTCTTGTGACAGATTATTCTGTTGACCTGTGAGGTTCTTGTTCTTTCCAGATAGTGTCAGAATTTAATTGATAATTTAATTTAATTTAATTTATTTGTTGAATTTAATTTAATTGTTGGACATTCAGTTGATGTCAGAGAATTAGTGTTAGAATAGAGTATCAAAGATACAGAATCTTCGATTTCTTTTCTCTGTTTCTTAGGTACAAAACACACCAATGGCATGTGTTCTCTGAACATCTCATCTGCTTAAAATGTAAATATCTACAAACAGACCTCAGAGATACTGTGTTTTTAGTTGCAGACCACCTTAGCAAAGTAAAAATCTCTATAAAGTGAGTCACATGAATATTTTGTCCTCAATGCATATAAAGGTTGTGTTTAGGCTGCAGTCCATGGGGTCACTAAGAGTAGGGCACGACTGAGTGACTTCCTTTTCACTTTTCACTTTAAAGCATTGGAGAAGGAAATGGCAACCCACTCCAGTGTTTTTGCCTGGAGAATCCCAGGGATGGCGGAGCCTGGTGGGCTGCCGTCTATGGGGTCGAACAGAGTCGGACACGACTGAAGTGACTTAGCAGTCTATTAAGTGTGCAACATTATGTCTAAATAATAATTATCATAATTAAAAATACTGCTAAAAAATGCTAAGCATTATTTAAGCCTTCAGCAAGTCATACTCTTTCTGTTACTTTTTCATTGAGAAACCAAAACATTTACATTACTTGCTTTATTGCAAAATTTGCTTTATTGTCATGGTGTGAAATTGAACCTGCACTATCTCTGAGTTCCATCTTGTAACATCAAAGATTACTGATGACCCCAACAAATATAATAATAATGAAAATGTTTGAAATATTGGGAGAGTACCAAAGTATGATACAGACACGAAGGGAACACATACTGTTGGAAGAATAGTGCCAACAGGCTTGCTGGACAATAGGCTGTGAAAAAGCTTCATTTGTAACAACAAATACAATATCTGTGAAGCACAATAAAGTGCCAAAAAACATGAGGTCTACCTATATAAATTTTAAATTGATTTCAGTTCCATTGTCTGCATCCTCAGCTATATTCATAGCACAATACTGCCATATAAATACTTGTATTTATATAAATAAATACACAATACTGATCAATAAATACTTGTAGAATCAATGAGTAAATGACCCAATAGTCTGGTTTTCAGAAAACTGTTGTGCACGTGCCATGCTAATTTTAAAAATTATTTTTCCTAGAACATTTTCTGCTATAGATTATATACTTGCTGCTGCTACTAAGTTACTTCAGTCATGTCTGACTCTGTGTGACCCCATAGACAGAAGCCCACCAGGCTCCCCTGTCCCTGGGATTCTCCAGGCAAGAACACTGGAGTGGGTTGCCATTTCCTTCTCCAATGCATGGAAGTGAAAAGGGAAAGTGAAGTCTCTCAGTCATATCCAACTCTTAGCGACCCCATGGACTGCAGCCTACCAGGCTCCTCCGCCCATGGGATTTTCCAGGCAAGAGTACTGGAGTGGGGTGCCATTGCCTTCTCCCAGATATGATACAGGTTCTTCTTAATTCATTAAATGCTGTAGGAATGTCTTAAACCCCCAATTTCCCAGTATGGTAAAGCTCTAAAATCTTCCTTCCAAAAATAGTGCCAATTTATATAAACTATATGTTTCAATGATTCTTTACTTGCTTTCTGTGTTTTGTCATCCTGACCCTTATATAAAGCTGATTCCTATTTATAACTATGCCCCCTCTCCTCATACCAAAACATTTTGTAAACTTATTAACTTTCAACAGATTGGATAGATAAAGCTCATATGGGCTTGTCACAGGACACAGCAGGTCATCCTTTTCCTTGTGCTGTTCTTCTACCACATCCTGCCACCTCTGATGTCCTGATGCCAGACTCTACCCATTCCCGCAGACTCATCTACCCAAGTGGTCTAATCAAGACATTTTCTAAACAAAGTCAGCTTGATCCCTAAGTCTCTCCTACAAGTGCCGAGAACTCTATTTCCTCCCTCATTACATTCTCCAATGAGCAACATAGTGAGAGGTTCTCGCAAATTTATTTCCTAAATTCTCTCCTTGAACCTTGGGTGAGGAAAAAGAAATGAACACACTGACAAATCGGTCCACTCCCTTGGCCCAGCCTCTCTCCTACCTTTCTCATTGCTTTCTTATTAATTTTTATTGCCACATAGTTGCTTTACAACGTTGAGTTAGTCTCCACGCTACCGTAAAGTGAATCAGCTATACAAATACAACTGTTCCCTCTTTTTTGGATTTTTCTTCCCATGTAGGTCACCACAGAGCATTGAGTAGAGATCCCTATGCTGTACAGTAGCTTCTCTCATTAGTTGTCTATTTTATACTTAGCATCTCTGCTGTGCTCAGTCGTTTAGGCGTGTCTGACTCTTCGCAACCCCATGGACTGTTGCCCGCCATGTTCCTCTGTCCATGGGGATTCTCCAGGCAATACTGGAGTTGCCATTGCCTTCTCCAGGGGATCTTCTCAACCCAGGGATGGAATCCAGGTCTCCCTCATTGCAGGTGGATTCTTCACCAGCTGAGCCACCAGGGAAACACAGTATCTATAGTGTATATATGTCAGTCCCAGTCTCCCAATTCCTCCCACTCTCCCCTTTTCCTCCTTGGTATTGTCCACTAAAATAATGCACACAAACCTAGAAGTTGAGGGTTAGGTTTTATTTGGTGGGAATGTCAGGACTTGAGCCCAGGAAAAAGTATCTCAGGTGACCCTGAGAGAGCTGACTGCAAGGAGGCCGGGGAGAAGCACCGCTATATGCAAGCTTGCAGTGAGCTTCAGGTAATCTGAATATTAAAAGGTTACTGTTAATTAAGAGAAAACTAAATCTCTCACATGAAGAGAATTAGCGATCTTCTATGTATGGGAGGAGGCAAGGCTTGCTGAAATCATTTCTTTCATATGCATCTAGTAATATGGAGCCAAGGCTGCTTTCTTTATTGTTCACATGTTAATTCCCTCTTTACTTTAAGTAGTGTGTCACATTCCCCCAGCTCCTAAGTGCTAATGGGAGGAGGGGGTTGGGAGTCGGGGGTTTGGGGGGTAGGGGGTGGAAGGAGCTGATGGCTTAAAAATGGCTGGCTTTGTTTCACTTAGGCTTAGACGTTTCCATTTGGAAAGGCTTGTTTACTGGTAGAGCATAGAGCAGAAAATATTTCATTCCACAGTGTCCATATATTTGTTCTCTAATCTAGGGCTCTTCTTGAAGGTCTAAGGGGGGTATTGCTTGAAGAATTTCCCATGTTGTAGACTAATTTCCTTTTGGGAGCATTAATCACCCCTACACACCTCCTCTCCACTTAAACCCAGTAACAAGCTCCCTCCATCCCTGCAAGAGCAAAGTGTTCAGTAGGCTGAAGGACCTAAGCTACTCCATTTTGTTAACAGAAAAACTCCATTTTGTAAGGATCCAGGAAAAGAGCCTTTGAAAATCCAAGAGCCTTTGGAAATCCCCTGACCTCACCCCACCACCCTCGAGCCAATCAGACCTCAGACCAAAATCTCCAGACTTAACGTACTCTACCTAGGTAATGGGAACCAATCAGAACCCGGGGCCAGCCCAGGAAAATAAGAATCAATCAGAAACCAACACCTAACCCTTCCACAGAAGGTAACCAATTAGATGTCTCCCAACCCAGAAACTCCTGTTTTTCAGATTTCTCACACGAGAATACCCTATATAAGCGATGTAACCCAGAACTCAGGGCTCCTCCCTATAGCTGCTGTGTCGGTATTGGTGGGAGCCCCAGCTCAAGCCTGGTAATAAAAGCTCTCTTGCTTTTGCATCGGTTATCAGCTCCCTGGTGGTCATTGGGAGATTTCGAGACTTGGGCATAACAAGGCCACGAGGGTGGCCTATAGTTGCACAAGTATATTTAATTGAAACAAAAGAGCTTGTAGCTTTTTCAGGTGCCCTTTTAGGTTCAAGAAGAAATTTTAGTGCACTGTGAGAAAGAACACAGTTAAAAAGTAAGATAACTTATAAATTGAGTATCTTCGATATGGACTGAGGGAAAGCCTATATATTTGTAAGAAACATTTTCTCTGAAAAGTTTGTCTCAGGGCTTGTTTTCTTTTTAAGTGTGTAGAGCGCAGTATCAGAAAACATGATGGATTCACTGACAGATTTCATTTGAACCTGACAACTAAACCATCTACAGATACTGACTGCAAACCACCAGCAGAATTTTGTGATACTTGTTTTGATAAATGCAGAAATCAGATTTCAGGAAGCAATTCTTTTCTGGACTGAAAAAAAAAAAAGATTCAAGGGAAAGATGATTTTCCAAAGCTATAGTCACCAGAGAAGTCCCCTTTTTGGAGACTCTACGCAGTGAAATCTTGGAGAATCTAAGCATTGAAAGAATAGGCTGCCCGTGATCTGAGTTTTGGATCCACAAAAATGTTAACGTCATAAACAGTTGGACAGACACTGAAGAATAGCTTACCAGTCACTTCAGAGATCTTCGTGTGTCTTGCTGTCATTGACAGATATGAGTACATTTTTCAGTGTGGACAGACAATGTAATATGTGTGCACGTGTGTGTGTGTGTGCATGTGTGCACTGCTCTCATTAGACTAGAGGCAGATAGTAAACAAACACAGGAATCAGCATGATTGAAATAAGAGCTATGTAGAAAACATCAAGTACAAATTCTTATTTACACAGGTTTCTAGACTATAAATTTTTGGAAAAATGAGAAGTCTATTATACAGTGACATATGTAGAAGAATATTTTTGTAACATCATACATTATCAGCAGTCCCCAGCTTTTTGGTACCAAGGATCAGTTTCATGGAGCGAAATTTTTACATGGACTGGGGTCAGGGGGATGGTTTCAGGATGATTCAAGGGTATTATATATTGTTTCTAATCTAATGTCACCAGTGATCTGACAGTAGGTACTGGTCTGTAACTGGAGGTTGGGATATACATTGATATACACATATATTCCCCCCAAATATTCTATTTTTCTCTATTAAAGAGAGATAATGAAGATCAATTATATATTAATGTTTTAAACTTTCACCAGGGAAGCAGAAATAATTTTTAAACCTGATTTGATTCTAGGAAAGTTTTATATTTCCCTAAGAATTTGGTTTGTTCTTCTCTTCCAAATTGAGGCCTGTGTAACAAGTTAGGTTTGTTTTTTGTAATTGTGCTGAAGAAACTCAAGAGTCAAATTTAAAATTGTCAAATATCATGGCTGGCATTTGTATGCTCATTTTCCTTTGTTCTGACTTTTCTGTTTCTATTGCATTGTTGGGCTTCCCTGGTGGTTCAGACAATAAAGAATCTGCCTGCAATGCAGGAAACCCAAGTTTGATCCCTGGGTCAGGAAATCTCCTGGAGAAGGGAATGGTTGCCCACTCCAGTATTCTTGCCTGGAGAATCCATGGACAGAGGAGCCTGGTGGATGCATTATTACTTGTATTTATCCTACATTACAAGCAATTTAAGAAAACATGAAAAGAGAAGAACTGGAACATATAAATGACTTTAAAGAATTGAAAAAAATCTATAATTAAGTGAATACATCTCTACATAGGTCTTAAAAATGAAATGTCAATAATCTGTTTATTTCTTAAGCACCTATTATAGAAATTACTCTATGAATACAAAGATTAATTTAAAAAATCTATGATAACAATCCATCCCTTCTCTTTATCATTATACTCCAAGATATAAGCATTTAAACTGGCAAAATGTATTGTTTTTTTCAATAAATTAATTTTTCTGAAAATGCTACATGATTTTTACAAAACATTTTACAAATATTTCACGTTATAACTATGTATCTCATTTGGCCATAAATTCTAGTCTGAAAACCTACATAAATAAGAATATACAACCAAAGATGGAGATGCTCTATATGCAGTCAGCAAAAAGAAAGACCAGGAGCTGACTATGGCTAAGATAATGAACTCCTTATTGTAAAATTCAGACTTAAATTGAAGAAAGTAGGGAAAACCACTAGACCATTCAGATATGACATAATTCAAATCCCTTACAATTATACAGTGGAACTGATAAATATATTCAAGGGATTAGATCTTCAGGCAATAGTGCCTGAAGAACTATTGAGGGAGGTTTGTAACATTGTACAGGAGGTAGTGATCAAAACCATCCCCAAGAGGAAGAAACACAAAAAGACAAAATTGTTGTCTCAGAAGGCCTTAGGAATAGGTGAGAAAAAAAAAAAAAAAGAAGTGAAAGGCAAAGGAGAAAAGGAAATACATACCCATTTGAATGCAGAGTTCCAAAGAATAGCAAGGAGAGATAAGAAAGCCTTCCTCAGTGATCAATGCAAAGAAACAGAGGAAAACAAAGAATGGGAAAGACAGAGATCTCTTCAGGAAAAGTGGAGATACCAAGGGAACATTTCATGCAAAGATGAGTGCAATAAAGGACAGAAACACTATGGACCTCACAGAAGCAGAAGATATTAAGAAGAAGTGGCAAGAATACACAGAAGAACTATACAAAAAAGATCTTCATGACCCAGATAACCACGATGGTGTGATCACTCACCTAGAGCCAGACATCCTGGTGTGCAAAGTCAAGGTGACCCTAGGAAGCATCACTACAAACAGAGGTAGTGGAGGTAATGGAATCCTAGTTGAGCTATTTCAAATCTCAAAAGATAATGCTGCTAAAGTGCTGTGCTCAGTATGCCAACAAATTTGGAAAACTCAACAGTGGCCACAGGAATGGAAGAGATGTCTTCATTCCAATCCCAAAGAGAGGCATTACCAAAGAATATTCAAACTACTACATAATTGCACTCATTTCACATGCTAGCAAAGTAATGCTAAAAATTCTCCAAGTTAGGCTTCAATAGTATGTGAACTGAAAACTTCCAGATGTTCAAACTGGATTTAGAAAAGGCAGAGAAACCAGAGATCAAATTGCGAGCATCCATTGGATCATAAAAAAAAGTAAGAGAATTTCAGAAAAAACATCTACTTCTGCTTCATTGACTATGCCAAAGCCTTTGTGAATCACAACAAATGGTGGAAAATTCTTAAAGAGATGGGAATCCCAGACCATCAGACCTGCCTCCTGAGAAATCTGTATGCAGGTCAAGATGCAACAGTTAGAACCAGACATGGAACTGGTTCCACAGACTGGTTCCAGATTAGGAAAGGAGTACATCAAGGTTGTGTATTGTCATCTTGCTCATTTAACTTATAAGAAGAGTACATTATGTGAAATGCTGGATTGGATGAAGCACAAGCTGGAATCAAGATTGCTGGGAAAAATATCAAGAACATCAGATATGCAGATGACACCATCATTATGGCAGAAAGCAAAGAGGAACTTAAGAGCCTTTTGATGAAAGTGAAAGAGGAGACTGAAAACGCTCAACATTCAAAAAACTAAGATCATGCCATCTGGTCCAATCACTTCATGGCAAATGGATGTGGAAACAATGGAAACAGTGAGAGACTTTAATTTCTTGGGCTCCAAAATCACCGTGGATGGTGACTGCAGCCATGAAAGTAAAAAATGCTTGCTCCTTGGAACAAAAACTATGACCAACCTAAACAGAGACATTCCCGACAAAGCTCCATCTAGTCAAAGCTATGGTTTTTCCAGTAGTCATGTATGGATGTGAGAGCTGGACCATAAAGAAAGCTGAGCACTGAAGAATTGATGCTTTTGAGTTGTGGTGTTGGAGAAGACTCTTGAGAGTCCCTTGCACTGCAAGGAGTTCAAACCAGTCAATCCTAAAGGAAATCACTCCTGAACATTCATTGGAAGGACTAATCCTGAAGCTTAAGCTCCAATACTCTGGCTGCCTGATGTGTGTGAAGAACTGACTCATTGGAAAAGACCCTGATGCTGGGAAAGACTGAAGGTAGGAGGAGAAGGGGATGACAGAGGATGAGATGGTTGGATGACATCACCGACTCGATGGATGTGAGTTTGAGCAAGCTCTGGGAGTTGGTGATGGACAGGGAGGCCTGGCATGCTGCAGTCCCTGGGATTGCAAAGAGTTGGATAGGACTGAGCAGCTGAACTGAACTGTTACTCGAGGTTTCCTATATTGCTCTTACTATAGTTATTCTTGTGATTTTTTGTTTAATATTTGCTTCTATTCTAATGCAGGCAGGAACTCCATCTTGTTCATCAATTTTCACATTCCTCTAGAGCAAGGGGTCAGTAGATATATATTTTGTGTGTGTGTTTTTTTTTTTAAGAGTGCCAGATAAGAAATATTTTAGGCTTTGCTGACCATGAGATTTCTTGCAACAACTCAGTTCTGATGTTCTAGTGTGAAAAAAGCCATTGTCAATAACTCAATGAATGGTTGTGACCCATCTCAAATAAAATCTAATTTGTAAACACTAGTGACTAGCCACAGTTTGCTAGTCTCTGCTGTAGAGTTAATTGACGTGCAATATATTTGAAACTGAATGAATGGGAATCTTAAATTCAACATAAGATCTGGAGAAATGATAGATTTCATATTTAACTGCACTAGTGGTGGAACAGTTGTTTGTTCCTTTTTTTAAAAACCACATATTGCTCCTGAGTTGAAAATGATATTAAATATTCTAAAGGAAATGAGGACCACAGTTAATATGCTCTCCTTTGGTCAACTCTGGAAGGTAATATAATCTAAAGAAATATTATTTTTGTATTTTGTAATATAATTTCAGTGATTTGTCATGTTTTTCCCTAAAAGGAAAGAATTTGTGATCAGTAAATATTTCAAAACTTGAAAATGTTGACTTATTTTTGCTTTTAATTATCCTCTCAAACTATAAATGTTAGATTAAAAGCACAGTTTAGTAAACTTTAAATGATTGGTACTTAGGTTATTTAAGACAAAATCTATTGTTGCAGCAGTATAGAAAAATAAACGAGTAAAATTGTCATCCCAATAATTTAACCCAAAATAGCACCAGCCATTTTGTTATTTTGCAATGTAATTAGTCAGTAATGACTATCTTCTACAATATTCAGAGAAAATTAGAATAACTGCCCACTAACAAATTTAAAGTATATGCATATTGATGTATTTGATGAGTATCATTATGTCAAGAAATCACTATAGTTGAATGAGTTTAAACAGTGATAGCTTCTTGAAGTACTTGCCTACTGAGCTGTGTTTTTGAAGGGAAAAAAAATGAATGGATTGCCTGGAAGCAAAGGAGAGGACTTTTCAGACCAAGCGTAGTGGATAATGGATGCATGGTAGGACAAGCCTTAATTTTCCACTCAACTTTGCTAACTTAGGCCTCCTCTAAATAAAGAAGTATTAGAAGAATGCCTCCAAGTCATTTAGCTCTGAAAAGTGAGGCTAATTTGTCCTCGGACACAGCTTTCCGATAGTTTGCCTCAAAGTAGTTTCTGCCGCTTCTCACACAGGCTATAACATGCTATTGATTTTTCTAAGCTTTGTAATTTTTACTTTTTCTGTCTACCATCTCTTTCATGCTCTGCTTTAGAACTTATCTCACCAGCTGGGCATTCTGCTGGTGGAAACATTTAATCTGAACTTTAGTCATTTTCTATCTGGGCATCAAAGAAGAAAAGAATTTTTTTTTTTTTGGTTCGTTTATTTACCAGAAAAAAAAAATAAGACTCATTGCAAAAAAACTTAACTCAAATTATGTGGAAATGGCAAAATAGATCTTAATAGGTACCTACCTTGGTTTAATATGCTTATGGTCTGTGTGCTCAAATTGGTTCCTTTACAAATAGACCTGTAGGACTTACAAAGTAAAGAAAAAAACATTAGAATAAGGTTCTTGAAATTAAACTAAGAAAAATTTTATGGAACTAGGAATAACTGAAAAACTGTTAAAGAAAATCAGAAAATGAACTGAAATATTGGGATGGGAAGCAACAGTGGAAAGAATCACCTAAAATTTTTACATATAAAAGAAAACAGACTGGGAAATACCTTTGTAGATAATACAGGAGTGAATGCTTTTGTCTTATTCTATGAACTCCTCTCTATAAAGAGAACCTGGTAAGCAACCAATATATAAGTGAAAAAAAAAAAGAAGGGTATCAAAGACAAATAGGACTTGATAGAAATATAAGGATACATTTCAATACTTGTAAATAAAAATTGCATTGCAGCAACATTTTGGTCAACTTCATTGATTCATGTTAAGAGCACTCTCAAACGCTGGTAAAGATGCAGTGAAGTTGGTTGGGATTAAACATGGAGGTGGCATGAAAGCATTTTGAGAAGCAATAAGAAGGTCATTTCTGCCAAGAGGAGAAAATAATGTAAACGCTTGGGTAAGTCATCCTTCTTCAGGGCAATCATGCTGGAGAAATAATCTCAGTGCAGAAATGTATCTATCTAAAATTTTTTGTAGCATTAAAAAATAAATATATATAAAAACCTCAATACGAGTAATGATGACACATGCAGACATTTAAAATAGCAGTTGCGAATACCATATACTGCAACAAAAAATGCTTCTATAGTATTAAGTTAAATATGAATACAAAATTATATGTACATAATTATATGCACACACATATATACATAAACAATGATTAGTAGAGATGGGAATATGACTATCTTAAATTTTTTTCATTCTATTAATTGATAGAAGAATACTACAAATATTACCTTCATGCTACAAATGTAATCTTCAATATAATTAATAGAATTTAATTAAATTACATTTAATTAAAATATAAAGATTATTAAATAACATTTTAAAGATCTCACGTTGTTTATTTAGAGGAAAAAAATTGTTTTTCTTAGTGGCACAATTGCTTTTACTTCTCAAGAATTTCTTTGAAACTGGCTCATCTGTCAAACTTCATGTAAGCCCAGTTTCTGCTTTGAGGTGATGACAAAAACCTGAAAAATGTATTTTGGTGAAATTAAGATTTCATAGATCTCTATCCCCAAAATGACATTAATTCCTTTCTAGAGATTGCTAGATTGTGTTAATATGGAGTGTCTGAAAGCATTTCAAAAATATGTGATTATGGCCTCTTTATTTAATCTGCAGCCTTAGATTCCTAATTCATAAAAGGGTAATAAGATTTTTTTCTTTTTTAAAATTTATTGTCAGTATTAAATGAGAAATATCTAGGTTCATTAACATAAATTGATTTTGCTTTTAAGTTATAAAAAGAAAATCGGTTAACAAGTGACCTGGTTCTAAATGTGTGCTTCCAGGCTGCTCACCCTGTTTCATTCTCAGTTGTCTGATCTGTGAAATGGAGCTGGTCTGAATGACTTACTGAGGTTCTAACTCATTTTATTGATGCCAAAAGTGAGAGTTCTGCAACCACATGCTTAATTAAATTTTTTCACATTTCATCTTAAAAGTTTTGTGTTTAGTCACTAGGAATATTTGTCTCTAATTAGGAACATTCTCAAACCTCAGATTATAAACGGAGTGGAACTCTTAAAGCAACAGATAGCTAGGTAAAAATTGAAAACAGTACTGCCTGGATCTAGTTCAGCTTTTGTTTGATTATTGTACATCAGTTGCAGGCTATGCTAAATCAGGTTGGATTATAAGAACATCAAGTCAGACTATGCCTTGGACATCAAAAAGATGAAACCAGTCAATCCTAAAGGAAATTAATCCTGAATATTCATTGGAATGACTTATGCTGCAGCTGAAGTTCCAATACATTGGCCACCTGATGCAAAGAGCCTGTGTGTTGGAAGAGACCCTGATGCTGGGAAAGATTGAAGGCAGGAGGAGAGGGGGGCACCAGAGAAAAAGACGGTTGGATAGCATCATTGACTCAATGGAAGTGAGTTTGAGCAAACTACTGGAGATAGTGGAGAATAGGGAAGAGTCGGACATGACTCAGCGACCAAGCAAAAACAATAACTGAAAACATGGTCAGACTGGTGAATCTGCACAGAGTATGTTGAATCAGCTTGAATGATGCTGAGTTAGCACACATTCTGCTGCATTATAGTGAACATTCAGGTCAAGATCCATGTGAGGGTCCCTGGTCCCTCCTGCACATCTCCCCGCTCCATCAGAACTGTCTTCTTTATTTAAAGCTATTAATGTACCATATGTTACAAATAATATGTTCACATAATGATTCCAATTATTGCAGGAAAATCCCTCTCTATTATCATGTTAGTGCCTTGGAAATCTCAATAACCTTAACATTCTGCCCTGGAATTTGCCGACAGGCTATTTATCTGGTTCTAAACACAGAATTGCCTTGAAACTCAAAGCAGAAGCTTGAAAGGAAGGTGAAATCCATTTTCACAAGAGAGCCTCATCAGCTTGAGTAGTAAACACTCAAGCTCCACTTGAAAGTCAGCGTTTCTCACCCAGGTGGAAAAAAAAAAGAAAATGTGAAAAGGGAGTGAAATGCAAAGAGAATCCAGAAAAGAGAGTGAGAACTCCATGAGATGGCAACATCACGAGGAGGGAGGGGGACAGGGTGCACCATTCAAGCTGACCTGGTCGCCATCTGGTTGTAAGCCAGAGCCTCATCCAGAGAGCTGGGTGTTGTGAAGCATGACCTAGATTAGAAATTCACAGGGGCTTTAAGAGCACTCTCCATGTTGATGAGGATGTGATTTTATAAAGGACAGAAGAGAATGTGTCCACTGGAATAGGTAAAGGGAAGATATATTTGATGCAAGATTCTTGCAGGGGACATATCCTTAGGTCTGCAATGTTGTAGCAGTAGACCCATTAGAGGCAAGGTCTTGCAGAGGGCACAATGTTATGTTTTTATGGTTTCCTTTTTTATAGCAGATATTACCTAATTAGGAAAAAGAGATTTTACTGCAGATTTTACTTTACTGTAAAAGTCAAAGCACTTTCAGGAAATGAATGTAGCATTCTCTCAAAATGCTTAGCTAAATGAGAATTTCAAAAAATACCAACTGGCAAAATCTTCCCCTTTCCCTGTGAATGATTGAGGAAAAGAGAAATAATAGAATAATCTGCCAGAAAAAGATAAATACCTGTTCATGTAGATGAACTCTCTAGTGCTAGGCATTGTAAAACTGTTCAGTGAATTTGATACAAATATCAGCCTTTATGGGAATGGCAGAGTTGAACTTACATATTCATTCAATTTTGATTATTTACTATTCACAGCCTTGTGCTAGATGTTATTAAGGTGGCTCCACTAATGCTCTCTCTTTCTGCATTAAAGTTATAAATTCATTAAGAAATATGACAAAGAAATAGGTTTGTCCTAGGATTCCCATCCATTTAGAAATCCCCATGGACACTATCAGTCAGTAGTTCAGCTCGGACACACCAGGTGTAGACAATGAGTTTTTCACAGAGATACTGTTAAAGCAACATTAATAAAATAGGAAGGGTTATAAAGAAGGGGAAGGAAGAAGGGTTTGATACGAAGAGTTTCAAACTGCTGTGCAGCTCCGAGAAACTTCTGCTAGGTTGATCCAAAGTCCTTCCTGCTTAGACATTCAAAGGAATGGACTGTAGTGATACACCTACAAGTTCCAGTTATTTGCTGTGGTCAAACTGATATAGCAAAGCCTCAAAATATAGGGTCATCCAGACTGCAGCTCTGCAGGGTGACTGCCCATGACCCCAGGAGCAGGGACCAGGGAGCTGCCATTCTTGTTGCCATACCCGGTGTGGTACTAGAATTCTTCTCCTTTCGGACTGAAGTCCAGTCGGTATAGTTATGTACTGTTTAAAAAAATAAAATCTGTTTTTTCCATTTGCAAATGTCTTTGCTTTACCTTCATGCTTTAAGTATATTCCCTGTGCCACAATACTGTATCAGTGGGTTTTACTTCAGTCCTTTGAAAACAGTGTCGCAGAGTCTTCTAGCTTTCATTTTGTGGTGTATCATTTTCAGTCTAACTCTCTATTTTAAAATAAGTGACTCTTTCTGGTTAATTTTAAGACCCTTGTCTTTGATGTTCTGCGATGTCACTACAGTATGCCCAGGTATCATTTAGGCTAACAGATTTGTTTGCATTCCTGAATCTAGGCATTCACTTCTATTACGAATTCTGGAGGTTTTAAATTTTTTTCTTCCACTTCCATTATTATCTTTTTTTCTGGATCTCAAATTAGGCTTATATTCAGCCTTTTCCCTGCAGTTGTAGGAAGGGACATGCGGATAGATTTTGCTAAATGGAAGGAAAAACTAATTAAAATTATGATACTTTTAAAGATTTCCTCCATTGCCTAAGGATGTAGTGAGAGTGTTGTGCTAGAAATGTACTAGAGTGTTGTATTAGAAATGTCTGAGCAGAGTTTGGGTGTGTCTGAGGAATCCTTCTGACTGATATTCCAACATGATAAAGGTGAATTTATAAGATAATCTTCAACTTCCTTAAAACCTTAAAATTCTGATATTTGTATAATAATGTTCAAATAATTTTATTTCTAAAGATTCTAAAGAGTTGTTAAATATAGTACTTTAACCTACATCTCATGATAATATGTGTAAAAAGGGCCTATCTCGCCACTCTTTCAAGAATGCCAAAATTAATTTAAAATGTTCTAGACAGTTGACCTTGATGTTTACTCAGCATGAATTAATGTTGACATGAATAGTGCAGTTACCTGTCAAAATTATTTTAGATTGCCTCAGTGTTCTTGTGAAGCTTTAATCAATTTTAAAATGTGTATTAAAGAAGCAAATCTTCCCTCTTTGGCTACAGTTCCCATTTACTATTCTGTAAGTCTTAAAAAAAAAAATTCTGGCCTATAGGATCTTTGAAAAAAGAACCGGTACTTCTGTTTATCCAAATGTTTGTCTTCAGAAAGCATGTCCACCACCACTCCGGATTTCTTGTACTCTTTAGGTTCATCATGTAATTCATATTGACCTACTTCCTCCCATACTGTCTTTATTATCACTTTCTTCTAAGTCAAACAAACAAAAAGTAAATATATTAATAGATGTTAAGCATTTAAAACAATGACAGCTGATACCTGAGAAAGTGACATATGAAACTGGGAGGAGAGCCTGTGGCATCTCTTGCCTTGTTCACGGTCATTTGGGTCATCTTTACTGTGCTGTCCTCAGTGACTGATGGTGTACAGCGACCCCCCCCCCAACCCCACTCCCTGTCTGGTTAAAGGACCCCTATAATTATTGTACAGAAATGTGACCGTAGGAGTTATTGTACAGAAACACCCTACACACATGAACACAGGAAGTCCTGCATTTCCGGGACTGAGAATCGGTGTGTTGGGAGTCTGTGTTTTCTGTAAGGGTTGTGACCTGAAGCTTTTTAAAGAACCATCCACCATTGGGGAAGAGTTTGTGAATTATCCATCACCAGCTGTTTGTTCCTGGATACCACCACAAATACTAACTTGCCAGTTAAAGCTGACATTTAATTTGATGCACCTCTGGATCTGGATGAGACCTTAAACTGCCTTCCTCCCCCTCCATTAGGTACGTGAACAGTTTTTAAACTATTAGTGAAATTTCAAGTCTTCAGAAAGGTATGTGCATGGCCCATAGCACAATACAGGTAGCATTAGTAACAGTTTCCATTGTAGAAGGTTTTCAGATACTTGAGTAAATAAAAATCTTTGCTTGAAAAAAATTTGTATTTAATAGTATTGTTAGTCTACCTTAACAGAAAGAAAGTGAAAGTCGCTCAGTCGTGTCTGATTCTTTGCAACCCTATGGACTGTCCATGAAATTCTCCAGGTCAAAATACTGGAGTGGATGGTCTTTCCTTTCTTCAGGGGATCTTCCCAGCCTAAGGATCAAACCCAGGTCTCCCGCATTGCAGGCGGATTCTTTACCAACTGAGCTATCAGGGAAGCCCACCTTAACAGAATTTTCATATTATACATCTCCTGAGGGTGTCCATGTAAACAGCACAGCCTTGATTTTATGTAGTACACAGCCTGTGTGGTTGTAGAAAGTGGTCTTGCATCTTAATATAACAGGAGAAAATTGTCATATCTTCTTGTAGAGATGACATAAATGTTCTCATTGAATTGGCCATCAGGAAACTCAATAACTATTATAACTACTCTGAACAACTTCTTGGTAACACTAATTATTAATATGTACCCATTCAAATCAATGTTTATTGGTATATACATCTATAGTAATTTATAATTTTCAGAAAGTTAAAACAGTGAATCTTGTACAAGTACAAAAGAAAATGAGCCAGGAACATTTTATAAGTCAGCAATTTTATTCAACTCAGGAATTAATGAGTAAACTAGCAAGATGTAAAGACTGACTCAAACAGAATTTGAAGAACATATACACATGTGTGTGCATGAAGCAAATACATAATTCTAAATTGATTAGCATTTCTTAGGACAATAAAATGAGTTGTTTGTGATGTTTGTGATTATCTTGGTTACATGGTAGAAATTACTTGTAACTTCACTGAACAAAATTTATTGTATTACTATGGACAAATATCTTTACAATATGAATAGCTCTGTTCAAGTTAATGTCTAGGCCACAAAATTATAAAATAGCCTACAAACAGAAAATCAACTAAGTATGTACCTTCATGTAAGATGAGACTGTATCTGGAAGGTTTGATAGACAATGCCAACCAAAATGCCTTGCTCATTTCCAACTCTCAACATGGAGAACAACCAAATATATTACGGATGTGAAAAATGTCCCTATGGTTGAAGATACATGAACTGTAATTGTCCTGGGTCTGTTTCTCTGAACATATAAATGAAAGCTGAGTCTTTTTAGTTACTTATGCATTTATCTGTCTTGGGGCTTTGCTGTTGTTCAGTCCCTCAGTTGTGTCCAACTCTTTGAGACCCCATGGGCTGCAGCATGCCAGGCTTCCCTGTCCTTCACCATCTCCCGGAGTTTGCTCAAACTCATGTCCGATGAGTCAGTAATGCTGTTCAACCATCTTATCCTCTGTTGTCCACTTCTCTGATCTTTCCCAACATCAGGGATTTTCCAGTGACTCGACTCTTCGCATCAGGTGGCCAAAGTATTGGAGCTTCAGCATCAGTCCTTGCAAAGCATATTCAGAATTTATTTCCTTTAGGATTGACTGGTTTGATCCCCTTGCTGTCCAAGGGACTCTCAAGATTCTTCTCCAGCACCAGAGTTCGCAGGCATCAAGCCTAAGAAAATAAAGTCGGTCACTGTGTCCATTGTTTCCCCATCAATTTGCCATGTAGTGATGGAACTGGATGCCATAATCTTGCTTTTGGAATGCTGAGTTTTAAGCCAGCTTTTTCACTTGCCTCTTTTGGAGTGAAGTATGGTATTTATTCTTGAGGAATGATTTTTTTCTTATGCAGCCTTTCTGGGTTAATTCTTCATGTGTGTGTGTATACATGATTTACTTATGTCTTTAATATATCATGTGTCAAAATTTTGAGATAGAAGACCAACAGATACAAGTAAAAGGTCTTTATCATCAAAGCCCAAGTTATCTTTACTTTTTAAGCAATTGAAAATATGTCCATCTATTAGTGTTAATCCCATCTGCTGTGATGATTTATGTGATGATTTATACAATGAATATCATCTCATAATTGGGAAGTTTTTCTTTCTGATACCTGAATGGTTATTTGCAAATTCTTCCCATAGAACTTAGACTTGATCCATGCTAGCATATTTCCCTTCCTGTCATTTGAGCTTTAATTTTTAAAATTTATTTATTTTTAATTGAAGGATAATTGCTTTACAATATTGGTTTGATTTCTGCCATACATCCACATGAATTAGCCAAAGGTGTACATATGTCCCCTCCCTCTTGAGCCTCCCTCCCACCTCCCACTCTTTCCCACCCCTCTAGTTTGTTTACAGAGCCAATGTTTGTATTCCTTGAGTCAAACAGCAAGTTTCCCTTGGCTGCCCATTTTACATATGGTAGTCTATATGCTTCTATGCTGCTCTCTCCATTTACCTCACCCTTCCTTCCTTCCCCCTGCCCTTGCCCATAAGTCTGCTCCCTATGTCTGCGTCTCCATCACTGCCCTGCAAATAGGTTCGTCAGTAGCATCTTTCTAGATTCCATACATATGTGTTCGTATACGATATTTGTTCTCATTCTGACTCACTTCACTCTGCGTAATAGGCTGTAGGTTTATCCATGAGAAGCCGTCTTCAAATGTTGGTCTTTTTGTAGGGTGAGATGGTCTCTGTCCCTTCCTCCTATCACTTTTTCTACTCCTTGATCATACACCAAGGCACTGATTAGTCCATATTAATGGGCAGAAGCACTGCATTCTGTGATGCACACCTGTGTGTATATCTCTCACTCTAATCTTCTGTCACCTCTGGGTGAAATCGATAAGCCACCCAGTTCTCTCTTCCTGCACTCTTTCCTTTGTACTCACAATTAGAGGAGACTGGATCACTTTGGATTGTGCAGCTAGGTAGAAGGAGGTGCTAGATTCACAAGATTAGCATTTAGGCTCATAGAAGGAAGGTGTTCTGTTCTCTTCCAGTAAGTTTCATGTTCCCACAGTGTTTGACCAAGATTCTGCTTCACTAGTTCAGCTAGTAGGGGGCTGGTTCTTGCCCTAGTGGTATTGCTGTGCATCCTGGGGCTCTTGGTTCTCTGTGGAAACTTGAGTAGAGAAGAAACAATTGGTAACTTCACTTATACACCTAATAGTTATCATTTGATTCTTTCTGAAAAATGTATATATTGATTAGTGTCTCATATAGACAGTTGTACTTTTATATTAAAGCTCTCTGTGAGACATAAAAAGAAGATGTTTTTCATTAAAGAGAGTAAAAATGGAAAACAGCTCTTTTTAATACATTTTAAAGTAGTTTGTTCTCTACTTCTCCCCACTATGCCAAAATGACATTATAATGACTATTTAAAATAGGGAAAAGAAAGCAAAGCAAAAAAGACAGAGAGAAAGGGAAATTAAAGGGAATTTGGAAGATTTAGTGAGTTTCTATTTCATGTTGGGGATCTAGTATTCCTTAAGAGGCAGCCTACTGTCATGATGAAGGGATTGGACTCTGAAATTGTATTTCCTGGACTCACTCATCTTCTACCACCTACTGGCTAAGTAACCATGGGCAAATTAAATAGCCTTTTTGCTCCTCAGTTTTCTCATCTGAAAAGTGGAAATCATAATGGCTGTTGACAGGATCAGGTAAATTATTCTTTATAATACCGCGTGCCAAGTGATGTGATTTTGTATCTTTGCCTTCAATTTTTACAGTCACCCTGTAAGAAGCACTTAACATTTCAATGAGAAAAAGTAATCACCATGAAAGGTCACATCTACATTATTAACACTTCGCTTTTTACTGAAATAAAAGGTGTAAATACGTGTCTATTTTAGAGTTACTACAAATAAAAGGTTTGGCCCAGTTTGGAAGTGATCAAGAGTTAGGAAATGTTAGTCTCTAATGTTGGTTTAGTTTCTCTGTTTTCCTCATCAACACAGTGCTCAAATTACATCAAAGAAGAGTAACACAGTGAAGTTGCTTTCTCTGTTTTTAAGGAAGACTGATGAACTGATAAGATGAGACATTTCATTTGGAAAAAGTTAAATCCCTTTTACTCAGTCTCCCTGTATTGTAGTCACCACTTTCCAAATTCTTAAATACTATCCTTGCTTCTGACATAGCTCAATTTTCTAGGCAAATAGCGTTAATTGCTTTTTCCCATACATGTGCCATTATATTTTTAACAATTTATTGGTGTATAGTTGCTTTACAATGTTGTATTATTTTATGCTGTACAATAAAGTGAGTCAGCTATACATATACATGTATATCCTCTTTTTTGGATTTCCTTTCTATTTAGGTTAGTATAGAGCACTGACTAGAATTCCCCGTGCTAAAGAGTAGGTTCTTGTTAGTCGTCTATCTTATACATAGTAGTTGATAATGTCAGTCCCAATCTCCTAGTTCATCTCACCACCCTTCCCTTTCCCCCTTGGTGTCCATACGTTTGGTCTCTACAAAGCAGAAATAGAAGCACCATAATTTCTTGTCTCTGTGATAGGTACTTGAGTTGACCCTAGAAAGCATCTGTTCTCTCCCTGAATGATCGTAATCATACTGCTAGGTCAGACAAAATGCAAACATTTTCAGGAAGTGTTGACTGAGTCTTCCAACTGCAAGAGTAATCTTTCCTTCCTTTAAACAGACTTGAGACTTAGATCTGTGTGCCTCATTTGACACTGTTAACAGTGTTACTATCTTTGTGGTAAAGAAAAGGATTGCAGTTTAGCCTGCACAGTTGCGGGCTGAACTGTGTTTAGTGTGCTTTTTACTATAACTGATACGTCCGGGGAATGGCTGAATCCATTCCACCCACTATCTCCTTAAATCTCAGACTATGTAGTTTCTAAGGAGAACATTTCTCCTAAGAGAAAAGGGTATTAGACAAAATGAAGCTTTATTTTTCAGGGAAGTGGTGAGAACTGCTTCATGTGTTTCCCTTGAATTTGCTGTTGGATATTTCTGTGTCTTGCATGTTAAAGACAAAGGGGCAGGGAGGAGATTATACGTTAAAATAGGAAGATGTTTGACTAAAACTATTGGAAGCTGGAAAATTAGCAACACGGTTTGGTATCCTAATCACAGTGTATTAAAATGCAAGGAATGGGGCCTTTTGTTCATCACGCTTTAGAACTTTGATGTCTTGGGAGCAATGGTGCGGAGCCATGGTAGCATCTGGCAGAGAACTAGAAATCAGCAGGAACGCTCTCAGTGGATGGCGGTACCCCGAGGGGTAGGGGTGGGGGGCACATGGGATACCAGTGGAAGAAGCTAAGGAGCCTCATAACAAATGTGGGCCTAGAGAGTGCCACCAAGACCCATGAAACCAGCAGGGATGGCCCAAAGAGCCATAGGGCCTGGAGCGGGCAGCAGTGGCCAGCATCTGTCAGATGCTTGGATAAGAGACAAGTCCTGTGGGGCCTAAAAATAATTTGGCTGTGAATGACTCCACGGTCAGCTGAGGTACTAAGCCTGGAAAATGGCAGCCAAACATGACTTGCTCCACCAAGTGTTAGAGTGTTCTATTCAACTCTGCTCTCTCTTACTAGGATTATAAAGAGGAAAGCACATGGAGAACAAATCCCCACGATGACAGCCTAGTATCATGTCTGAAGTAATGTGAACAAAAGCTTGAGAAATGAATGAATGAAAATGGAAGAATATTATAATCCCGTTAGTAAATGGGATTAGTGATCCTTTTAGATTCCTACTATATGTCTGGCCAAAAAAAAAAAAAAAAAGATGCATTATATATTTATGGTGAACAAATTACATATGATGAACTGTATCAGGTGCTGTGAAATACACAATAAATAATAATAGCTGACCATGTGAAAACAATACAGTTTACTTAAGACGACAGACCTAAGAGGAAATTAGGAATCAGGCAAACTAGATATCTGACACTATTCTTGCATAAGGAGCTTTGAAGTTGGCCCTAAATCTCTTTCAGTTTTTCAGTATATCAGGAATCTAGGAACTATGTGCTTCATATTATAAGGAATAAAGAACAAGTAATTTGAAAACTGCTTCACATTTTTTATCATTGATCAAAAGAATAGTGACTTATGTATCATTATTCACAAAGTATGACTCATTCATGAATAAGGCTATTTTTGAGAAAGGATTCTATAGCCAAATTCAGAAAATATCACCTCATAATTCATTTTCTTGAAGATTCACAAAATATGAGCATCTTAAAGACCCTGATAACTGGTACAGTAAATAATCCTGCTGAACTAAATCAACATTTTCCAAGTTACTTGAGTAAAACTGTCAGTTTTTCTCATAGTACACTGTTATTTTCTTGAAATGAATTTGTAAGATGCTTACTTTTCAAAATAGTTAATTAGAATAAATTAAAATAACATGAAAATATGGGAATTAATATGGGAATTAATTTTATTCTTTCCTGTTTCTTTTTTGACTATTAACCAAACTTGATAATATGTGATAAACTCCTACTTTCTAGAAATGTTTAACTGTGTATAATCAATTTTCCCAAGTAACTACAAACTTCATGACTACAAAAAATTACCTAGTGTTTATACCTTGGCATATAGATAATAAGTCAAGCATTACATTTTAATATAGATAGATTGAATTGTTCAACACATCAACCAAGAAAGCAAGTTGAAAAATTATTTTAATTATTACCTTATAATGAATACAGATGTATAAAAATGTATATTTTAGTTAAAACTAAAGCCATAAAATTTAAAAAACATAGCAGAAAATGCTTAGCTAACACATAATTGTAGACTAAGTTGTAGACATATGAACAATGAACATATTTTTCAAGTCAGCATATGTGAGTACACAGGCATAAAAATGCCTGTGCCTTGAAAACATCACAAGTGAGATTGAAAAGCAAACATCAAGTTGAGAAATAAACCAGGAAGAGAGCACTCAACCCATGGTTACTGACTCTGAAGGTATAGGAAGAGGGTATGAGCCTAGGAAGGGAGGAGGCCCCTGGAAGGTGGAAAGGAGAAGGAGATTCTCTCCTGGAAACTCTAGAAGGAATGCAGCCTTGTCAACACTGGGTGGATCACAATAAACTGTGGAAAATTCTGAAAGAGATGGGAATACCAGACCACCTGACCTGCCTCTTGAGAAACCTATATGCAGGTCAGGAAGCGACAGTTAGAACTGGACGTGGAACAACAGACTGGTTCCAACAGACTGGTTCCTTGAGTACGTCAAGGCTGTATATTGTGACCCTGCTTATTTAACTTCTATGCAGAGTACATCATGAGGAACGCTGGGCTGGAAGAAACACAAGCTGGAATCAAGATTGCCGGGAAAAATATCAATAACCTCAGATATGCAGATGACACCACCCTTATGGCAGAAAGTGAAGAGGAACTAAAAAGCCTCTTGATGAAAGTGAAAGAGGAGAGCGAAAAAGTTGGCTTAAAGCTCAACATTCAGAAAACGAAGATCATGGCATCTGGTCCCATCACTTCATGGCAAATAGATGGGGAAACAGTGTCAGACTTTATTGTTTTGGGCTCCAAAATCACTGCAGATGGTGACTGCAGCCATGAAATTAAAAGATGCTTACTGCTTGGAAGAAAAGTTATGACCAACATAGATAGCATATTTAAAAGCAGTGACATTACTTTGCCAACAAAGGTCTGTGTAGTCAAGGCTATGGTTTTTCCTGTGGTCATGTATGGACGTGAGAGTTGGACTATGAAGAAAGCTGAGTGCCAAAGAATTGATGCTTTTGAACTGTGGTGTTGGAGAAGACTCTTGAGAGTCCCTGGGAATGCAAGGAGATCCAACCAGTCCATTCTGAAGGAGATCAGCCCTGGGATTTCTTTGGAGGGAATGATGCTGAAGCTGAAACTCCAGTACTTTGGCCACATCATGCAAAGTGTTCACTCATTGGAAAAGACTCTGATGCTGGGAGGGATTGGGGGCAGGAGGAGAAGGGGACAACCGAGGATGAGATGGCTGGATGGCATCACGGACTCGATGGACATGAGTCTGATTGCACTCTGGGAGTTGATGATGGACAGGGAGGCCTGGCGTGCTACGATTCATGCGGTCGCAAAGAGTCGGACATGACTGAGTGACTGAACTGAACTGATAATGCAATTTAGACTTGTAAAGAGCTATAACATAATGAATGTGAGTTGTTTCAAGTCACTAAGTTTTGGCAATTTGCTATAGCAACTACAGAAAACTAACAGACCAAGCATAACCCAACACATTTTACTGTAATTGCTATTCAGTTGCCAAGTCACTTCCCACTCTTTGCAACCCCATGGACTGCAGCACACCAGGCTTCCCCATCCTTCACTATCTCCTGGAGTTTGCCCAAGTTCATGTGTATTGAATCAGTGATGCCATCCTACCATCTCATCCTCTGACACCCTCTTCTCCTCCTGCCCTCAACCTTTCCCAGCATCAATGTCTTTTTCAATGAGTGAGCTCTTCACATCCAGTGGCCAAAGTACTAGAGCTTCAGCTTCAGCATCATTCCTCCCCATGAGTATTCAGGATTGATTTCCTTTAAGATTAACTGGTTTGCTCTCCTTTACTATTAGGTTGGTCAGAAAGTTCATTAGGGTTTTCTCTATAAGATGTTACAGAAAAATGCAGATGAACTTTTTGGCCATCTCCATGGCCAAAGGATTTCATCCTTATATGTGTGAAGGCAGAAGGCATATATTTAAAAGAAAATCAGAGTACAGAAAAGTAAGAATCCTCTTATATTTCTGACAAAAAGTTTTATGTTCTCTGAATCCTGGGCTCAGTCAGAGACTCTGTAATTCCATCTGAAGGTTATCTCTCTCATTCATGCCAATTTAGTTCAAAGAAGACCTTATCCACTGGGCAGATGGCTGTGAGAGAGAGCAGAGAAACCTATCCACTTCCTGAATGCTCAACATCATTGTATTTCTATTTCAATATTAAATTAAGCCATTATTTTCGGTATAGTTATCTTTTAATTGCACCTTGTGGGATACCTCAGCAGGAGAGACATAATTACAAGGTGTGATAGGTGCAATTGCCTTTCTCTTTCTATTTATTCAGTGACTAAGAATGGTTGAAAATTGTCCTTTTATTTTTCTGGTGTAGTATTCAGATATTTAATCTGATTTGAATACGACTGCAAAAGGGTTTCTGAGCAATTACTTTGCTCACACACTGAAACCACAATCCTCATTAAAATATAATCATCAAGTTCCATTTTGTACAAGAATGGAAACACACAATGCATTCATTGTCAATTTACTCAAGAAGAAAAAAGATATTTAGGGAGAAAACCTGCATCTTTAAGAACAAATTACCGATGCCTTCAAAATCTACAGATGACAGTGTTCTAACAGTTATCCAGTTCAGTTCAGTTCAGTTCAGTTCAGTTGCTCAGTCTATAGAAAAGTTTAAATTGATAAAACTGACTCAGACTTACTTTTAAAACAATATAGCTATCTGTCTGTGTAATATATGTAGACATTTAAAGATTAAGATTCAGCAAACTTTGTGTTTAACATATCTGGCTAGGTTGATTGGTGCATTGGCTCAAAGCTTTCCTAGGTATTGCTGCCATGATGTGTTTACCTTCTGAATTAGTTTGGTCTTACAAGTCACTTTTCTTTCTTTTTACTTTTTTATTCTTCAGGCATATATTAAGTAAAAATTAAGTGAATTCATTCACACAATTGTAGATTTTACACAAGTTATTTAGAAGACTGTTTTCTAATATTCTTTTTATCTGTTTAAAGCCTTTCAAATGAATCCCATCTAAGGCAGATTTTTAAAACCTGAATATCTTCTAATGTGCTTTAAAAAGCAAGCAAAATAAATCCTTCCCGGTTTTCTTTTTTTGGTCTGATCTGCTACCACATAGTAGGGTAAATTATGTATTGTGCCCCAGAGAGAGAAAAACACTACACTACCTCTCCAAAAAGTTTTCTTCTGGAGCTTCTGTTCCTTCCTTTTGTTTCTACCCATATAATACCACTTCCCTAGTGGGGCTTCCCTAGTGGTTCAGTGGTAAAGAATCTGCCTGCAATGTAGGAGACGTGGATTCGATCCCTAGGTTGGGAAGATCCCCTGGAAAGGGAATGGCCACCCACTCCAATATTCTTTCTGGTATATCCCATGGACAGAGGAGCCTGGCGGGTTACAGTCTATGGAGTCACAAAGAGTCAGGCACAAGCTGGTGGCTAACACAACAACATATAATACTCGGTCTTTAGAAGCATGTTCCTCTCCCCCAAATACTATAGTTGATATGTAGGTGCATACATGTATCTTGCAAATTTGATTATTCACTAAGCCTGTTTCTAATGGTTTGAAGTCTTGGGTCAAATCTGTGATTTGACAATGTTACCATATGACAGCTTTTCATTAGCATAGATGGATTACACATAAATACTGTAATGCTTTCCTTTTACACTTGAAATCATATACAAATCATATCAATACAGTTGAATCAGTTTAACCATATGAATAGTCTTATTGAAGTCAAAGTCCAGAGAGGAATTTTGTAGAAAGAAAAGACAGTAATCTCAGGAAATCTCCACATTGTTCACGCGCTTCTGTGACATTTCTTCAGCGCGTGTTCTCCACAGCACTGCCACTTCATCACCCCTTCTTCTATCCATCTCTCTCACTCTCTTGCAACTTCTCTGGTCTTTTTCTCCCCAAATTAACCTCATTCCTTAATTCACTAATGTTTCAGAAATAATTGTGGAACACATACTACCTGTGCCAAGTGCTGGACAGAGAACCAGGGACCCCTCCAAGTCCTCATGGAGCTTTTATTCTGGTGAGAGTCAGATAATATACATCAAAGTAAGTGACCAAGTAAACATATGCAAGATAAAGGATGGGAGGAACTAGTGAGCCAAATGACTTCTGGGGCTCAAACACAATGGCCAAGAAAGGTCTGGGTACATTTGGAGTCCTAATAATGAGAACCTTTGTATCCTTTGTGGAGAACTGATCTCTGTGGCCCTAAAATGTTTTCAAACAGTGGTGTTGGATAAGACTCTTGAGGGTCCCTTGGAGAGAAAGCAGATCAAACCAGTCAATCCTAAATTAAGTCATCCCTGAATAGTCATTAGAAAGACTGATGCTGAAGCTGAAGCTCCAATACTTTGGCCACCTGATGTGAAGAGCCGACTCACTGAAAAATACCCTGATACTCACAGAGGTTGAGGGCAGGAGAAGGGAGTGACAGAGGATGAGATGGTTGGATGGCATCATCAACTCAATGGAAGCGAATCTGAGCAAACTCTGGGAGATGGTGAAGGGCAGGGAGGCCAGACATGCTGCAGTTCATGAAGTCGCAAAGAGTCGGACACATGATTGAGCAACTAAACAACAAAAATGCTTCTAGGGAGCTAGAGCGGTGAATTGCTGAGCAGCTTGTTCCCAAAGGCTATGAGATACAAGGAAGCCTCCACTTCTGGGCACTTCCTTCAGGGTCCTTTGATGGGCATGACAGCCCGTCTATTTCTGTACTCCCACCTGTAGGGTGGAGGCAATGTTGACTTCCTTGATCAGTGTGGATGCTCTCATTTGTGGCCTTAAACAGCAATCTAACAAAGAAATAGCAAGCTGACAAAAAGGCCAGTATTCAAAGGAAGATAGCTGGCACAATCAGGATGTGTATTCAGAGAGAAAAACCTACTGAGAGATACAGATGACAATTTGATTCAAAAAATAAAGATTTGTAAAAAGATCCAAGTGGAGCAAATGCCTAGAAAAGGGATATTTGTAATGAACAATGTGATTATCAACCTAAAAGTTTAGGAGATGAGTTGAAAGAGAGGATATTTACTACTGAAATGTATGTCCTGGAAGATCAAATGCAGAAAAAAAAATTCGAAGCATGGAGGAAAAAATGACAGAGAAATCTAAGCAAAGCTATGAGAGGAAATAAAAGAATCTTGGCAGATACAAGAGGGGGACTTAATATAAGATTAGAACTATCAGGAAAAGAAAAAAAAAAGACAGATGGTGGGGAGTCAGTAAAATAATAGGAGTCAGATAAATAATAGGAAATTTTTTCACTGAACTAAAAACTTAATGCCACCAATTACCATGGGCCAAGTTCCAGGTCAGATTGATGAGAAAAGAGATGACATTTAAAGACATCCTGTAAAATTCCTGAACTCTAAGGGAGAAAAAAAAAAAGATTTAAAAAGTGTTATAAGATTCAGTGTTAAAAAAGAGGAAAAAGGAAAAAGCCAGAATTCTCATCTATAACAATGGAAGCCAGAAGATAGTGAAAGAGCAGCTACCAACCACTGTGAGGAAAGTGTTGCAGTGGTGCAGCTCAAGAATCAGACCAGACAAGATTCTGCATTTCATTTCAGGGTTAAAAAAAAAAACGTGTTTGACAAACCACAAGAGAAACTCTCATCTAAGTACTCCATAGGAAAAGAAAGTAACGATGTGTCATAACTAAAAACATCAGAATAGAGAACTGAAGGTGGCAGAAAAAGAGAGAAGAGCCAGAGGAAATAATTAATCAATATATCTTTACATGTAGAGATAGATACACACACACAAATGTCAAGGTCAAGTGTGTAACATATGCATACTTTAGTCAGGACTGCAGTGTATTTTTACTCTTCTATTTAATACCGTTTTGATCGAGACCTTAGCTAGAGACTGGTTAGTTTGCCTTCTTGAGCAGCTTATGAAGTCTAAAACCCAACAGCACCCCTTATCTGGGCTGCTATGCACCTGTGCTAATTTCCCCAGGGCTCCGTACCTATGCTGGAGCCCAAGGAATTATTGTGATTAACTGATCTCCAGGAATGCTACAAAACCTAAGTATTAAATCCATTCCCCCCAGCTTCAGTTTACTGTTAACCTGTCCCTGGTTCTGCAGCTTTTCATGTGGCACTAGTGGTAAAGAACCCACCTGCCAATGTAAGAGACCAACGAGACATGGATTCGATCCCTGGGTTTGGAAGATCCCTTGGAGAAGAAAATGGCAACCCACTCCAGTATTCTTGCCTGGAGAATCCCATAGACAGAGGTGCCTGGCTGGCTATGGTCCATGGGGTCTCAAAGAGTCGGGCACGACTTAGCATGCACAGTAGCAGCAACACTTGTTCCACCGCTAGTAGCTCTGAATGAAAGCTTCCCACACTGGAAGCTGTAAGGAACAAAGGGTCCTACCTTTCTTCTATCTGAGTGCCACTTTGGTGTGTCCCCCTCCCCCACCAAAAGCATCTTTAAGTCTTAAAGTGTGTAAGTACAATGTCTTTCTGAGTAAGAAATCATGAAAGAAAAAGGATCTTCTTTACAGGAAATTTTAATAACACTCAAGGGTTAAAAATATGAAGCTACCTAAAACTGTAGATTCAAAGATGGTGGGAAGGAATAGGAGATTTTGTAAAGTGAGGGTTGCTGGATTGAGGGATTCTATTTTAGGTCTATCAAATTTAAGCTACCTCTTGGCTATCCTATTAAAGATATCAAATGAACAGTTCAATGTATTGCTCTGGAGCTCACACACTGTAAACTGAGAGGCGTCAGTGAATGATTCTTACATGTGAAGGAGCTATAAGACTTAAGGAGATTACCTAAAGGTGCTGTGTAGAATGAGCCCTGGGTATGCTGTCACTGAAATTTAGAAGACGGAAGAGGAGGAGGATTTAATGAATGAAACCAATGGGAAGAGTCTAGGAAGGTGGGGGAAAACTGGACAGTATGCTGTCCCAGAAGCCAGGGGAGGAAAGCATTTACACAATGAGAGAGGGGGCTTAACTCTATCAAAACTGCAGAAAGTTGAATATGATGAATACTAAGAATTAGACTTTGAGTTCAGAAAGGGTTCTTTAGTGACCTTGGCAAGTAATTTCAGGATGGTGTGGACAAAATGCAATTGGAAAGTTTCTGAAATGAAAAGTAAAACTAAAGGTGAAGCCTACAGTAGTAGAGATAGTGCTTTCAAAGGGTTTTGCTATAAAAGACAACAGTGAAATCAGGCAGCAGCTAGTTGGAAATGTGGGATCTAGGAAGATGTTTTAAGATGGGAGACCATCTATCTAACTCTGACTTAAACAATCTTAGGTGGGGAAAATGTTGGGACTGATGGGGAGGAGAATAAGAGGAGGAGGTTGAGAATGAAAAAGTGAGAGGATTTTTGTAGGAATAAAACCCTTAGTTAGGAAACAATGAATGGCATTCTTTTTATTTACATACTCTCCAATGAATGGTTTACACAAATGTAAAGACTAGTGTAGAAAAACACAGAAATAGTTCACGCTTACAACTGGAGGAAACAGATGCTATGGGTCCAGTGACAGGTAGGTCATATTTGTAAAGGAAGAATAAGAACTTTATTTTCTAATTGTCTCAATTTTAAAATGAAATAAGAAGCATATTCATTTGCTGTGTGTGAGGGGATACTGATGGTTTGGAAAGGAGTTTACTAACCCAGAGAAATGAATGATTGAAGGATAGAGTTGAGCCCAACTGGAGATTTGGGATAACCACTTAAAATGAGAAAGTCAATATGACTTTATGTTTTTTGTGGCCACAGGCACCTGTTGGGGTTCTGGCCCAGATTAGTTAGTCAGAGCTGGGTGTGGCCAGCCCAGCCCAATGCAGAGAGTTATTTGGGTCCCTGCCCTGGGATACACAAGAACTGAGAGTGTTCCCCAATTCTGCTTGGCCAAACTCAATTCCTGGCAAGTAAGTTTGCATGTTCTTTCTTCAGCTTCTTGCTTTATAAAAAAAAATGACCTTCCCAGAAAGATGAGGACAGCTTTTTTTTCAGAAGTGGCATATAGAGCCAGTTGTTTTCTTCAGTAATAATCTCCAAACCCTTCAAAGTAGCCAATAAATAGTGCTTCATAGGGCCATGAGATTTGAACATTGAATGAATACTTGCCAGAGAGTGTGACTCAAAGCTAAATCATAACCAAATAGAAGACTTCTGTATAACAAGAGGAAAAGATATATTGGAATATCCTGATTTCAGTTAATTTAAATTGTTCTTGAGAGGAGAAAGGAAAATAACCTGTCCAAATACATTTTTTGTAGTCGTAAACACAGTATGACAAATGCACCTTCAAGAAAACATCTGGTGCTGAACTTTTCACAGAAACAGAAATGAGCCCACATATTTGTGTTCAAACTATTCTACAGGGTGGTGTATCCACAGAGAGCATCACGCTGGTTTTTGTTTTTTCACCCTGGGTTTTGATTGATGCTTCCATTAAGGTGGCTTGGACTGTCACTTTGTATTCCCATTTTTACACAGATGAACAATTGATTTTTTAAAAGAGCAAAGAGACTATAACATGTAAACGATATAATCATCGTTAAAATTACATAATTCATAGTTGTGCTGGATGCTTTTGCAAAGATCTCCCTATTTTAGTAAGCAGAGGGGAAGAAAGAATGGGAAGAAAGAATGGCCTGTGGCCACAGAAAAAATAACAGTGGAGAATTGTATAGTAGCTGCTACATTTCATAAACATCCTAAGCAGTCTGTCTTCACAACCTTTGACCCACCTGTGCTCTATGTCTGGAAATTTCTTTCTCTAGAAAGTTATATGACTTTTTCTCTGCCTTTCTTCAAGCCTTTACTAAAAGCCCATCTCTCTACTCAAACTGTCTCCGATCATCTATGTAAAATAGACGCCATTTCACTTGCTCACCATTCCTTGAGTTAATGTAGTCTTATTCCCATTGACTGTATTGTGTCTTCGTTTGCTTTAGTTTATTGTTGCGTTCCCCTCGCCCCTCCTTGCCTCCACTATAAAGCAAATTTCACGGGAGTAGGGAATCTTGTATACTTTATATTTTGCTGTTTTTTTTTTTTTTTTCCCCAGTTCCCGGAACAGAGCCTGGCCTGTATTTTTTGAAAATCTGAATAAATTTCTCTAGGTTTCAGTAAATCAAAGTTCCTCACTTTGGGGTATTTAGTAAACTTTCTGATTAGTTGGTTAAATGCGCTGTTGTTCAAAATTTGAATCCCACAGTTTACTCAACATTTACTCTTCTGTCACAATCACAGCATCTACTTAGAAATCAGAGGAAAAGGAGGAAAGTAAGCTTGTAATAAACTTAGAAGACAAGCTGCAGTCCATCATAAGCTCTGTAACTTGGAAATGTCCATGTAATAAAGCATCTATTCATTCCTTCTGTAGCCAGCTGGTATTTATTTTGGATGCCTATTGAGCATGCAAGCAGAGGTCAAGCTGAGAAGGCAGTAGGATTTAAGCCTCATTCCAGAGAAGAGGGCCAGATTGAAGTCAGGAACTTGGGAGCCATCATCATTTTGATGTCATTTAAAACCAAGCTCCGTCATGAGATCACCAAAATGGCTAAATAGTGCAACATTTAGAGGGTGGGAGGTGAGGAAGAATTGGGCAAAAACCAGGTAGGTTGGTACCTGGAAGCCAGCTGAAAATAGCATATTCACTCCTCATTCAGAAGGGGTGGTAACTGAGTTCAGTGCCACTCTTAGGTTAAGAAATGATGGGACAGGGAACTGGTCATTTGATTTAGGAATGAGGACATGTGTGATCTTTATATGAGCAGTTTAGGTGCAGTCCTGTGAGCGAGAGTGCTGCAAGAAACTAGTGCATGTGTGTGTAGCCACTCGGTCATGCCTGACTCTTTGCAACTGGCTGACTGTAGTCTGTGAGGCTCCTCTGTCCATGGCATTTTCCAGGCAAGAATACTGGAATGGGTTGCCATTTTACTTTCCAGGGATCTAAGAGACAGGGTTATAGACAATCCTTTTGAGTAGTTTTTATATAAAGGAAAGGAGAGATGAGAGTAAAGGCCAGAAATAGAAGAGAAGGTTTTTGTGATCATTGTTGTGTTTAAGATTTAAAAAAAAAAAGTAGCATGCTATTTTCTACCATGGTCTGCTATCCATGGGTCAACTGCAGAAAAGATTTGTCTTTTTTGAAATGAGATTATGGTATTTGTATGAGTGAAGCATTAATCTGTTCATTTCAAATGTCAGAATTCACAAGCATTTACAAATACTCCTTAACAGGAAGGCACACTAACATCTAAGTCAATGCTCTACTTTCTGCAAGGCATTATTGGTTTTCCAACACATTGAAGGGAAAGGAGCTTAACAGTGATGACAGAGCAATTTATTTGACCTCTGGTGGCTCAGAGGTTAAAGCGTCTGCCTGCAATGCGGGAGACCTGGGTTTGATCCCTGGGTTGGGAAGATCCGCTAGAGAAGGAAATGGCAACCCACTCCAGTATTCTTGCCTGGAGAATCCCATGGATGGAAGAGCCTGGTGGGCTACAGTCCACAGGGTCACAAAGAGTCGGACATGACTGAGCAACTTCTCTCACTCACTCTTTATTAAAATAGAAAAAAAAAAAAAAAAAAAAGACTGTCTTGAGCCAGATAACTCCAGAGCACTAAGAGATTTCTGGTTGAAATAATCCCCTCTAAAACTACAGACATCCTTGAGAGACATTGTGGATCTGATTCCAGAACACCACAATGAAGTGAATCATACAGATATTTTGGTTTCTCACTGCCTATGAAAGTTTTGTTTAGAATATACTGTAATCCATTGTATGTAATAGCATTATGATTGAAAATGTACATCAATTCGGTTCAGTCATTCAGTCATGTCCAATTCTTTGTGACCCCATGGACTGCAGCACACCAGGTTTCCCTGTCCATCACCAACTCCTGGAGCTTGCTCAAACTCATGTCCATCAAGTTGGTGATGCCATCCAATAATCTCATCCTCTGTCATCCCCTTCTCCTTCTGCCATCAGCCTTTCCAAGCATCAGGGTCTTTTCCACTGAGTCAGCTCTTCTCATCAGTTGGCCAACGTATTGGAGCTTCAGCTTTAGCATCAATGCTTCCAATGGATATTCAGGACTGATTTCTTTAGGATCGACTGGTTTAATCTCCTTGCAGTCCAAGGGACTCTCAAGAGTCTTCTCCAACACCACAGTTCAAAAACATCAATTCTTTGGTGCTCAGCTTTCTTTATGGTCCAACTCTCACATCTGTACATGACTACTAGAAAAACTATAGCTTTGACTAGATGGACTTTGTCAGCAAAGTAATGTCTCTCCTTTACAATATGCTGTCTAGGTTGGTCATAGCTTTTCTTCCAAGGAGCAAGCGTCTTTTAATTTCATGGCTGCATGTACTACAGTTTGTCTTCTAAGTTTATTACAAACTTACTTTCTTCCTTTTCCTCTGATTTCACTGCACCATCTGCAGTGATTTGGGAGCCCCCCAAATAAAGTCTGTCACTGTTTCCATTATTTACCCATCTATTTGCCATGAAGTGATGGGACCAGATGCCATGATCTTAGTTTTCTTAATGTAGAGTTATAAGCCTACTTTTTTACTTTCCTCTTTCACTTTCATCAAGAGGCTCTTTAGTTCTTTGCTTTCTACTATAAGGGTGGTGTCATCTGCATATCTGAGATTATTGATATTTCTCCCGGCAATCTTGATTCCAGCTTTTGCTTCATCGAGTCTGGTATTTTGCATGATGTACATACATTAGTTTAAAAATACTTAATTGCTAAAAAATGCTAACCACCATCTAAGCACTCAGCGAGTCAGTTGTAACATCAAAGATCACAGATCACCATAACAAATATAATAATAATTAAAATTTTTGAAATATTGTAAGAAGCTCCAAAATATGACACTGAGACATGAAGTAAGCAAATGTTGTTGGATAAGTGGTGCCAACAGGCTTACTCAATACAAGGTTGTCACAAACCTTCAATTTGTAAAAAAATAAAAAAAGCAACAATATCTGTGAAGTACAATAAAATGAGGTCTGCCTGTATGGCATAACAGAAATGGACTGGTTCGTGATACTTGGATTACAGATACCGTTGGTTTTCAAAATATTGGCTGAAGTCTCCAAATATCAAGATTGGTGGAATTTTCAGTATTAGCCAGTTTTCAAGGCTTCATCCTTACCCCCTTTTATTGTATCTGAGCCCTGGGACCTGTATCATCTTTTTAAACATCCTAAGAAACAGAATGAGTCTGCTAGCCAGTGTTGTGATTGTGTTTGGGTCCATATGGTCTATCCAATGCCAGTAGCAACAACCAGTTTCTTTCTTCTGGGCCAAGTTTGAGCATGGGAGGCTCCCGGCCACAGCTACAGAGCTGTGTCCAGGATTCACTAGCCACCAAGCAGATACGCTTTCCAGAATTTTCATCCCTCAGAGCAATTACGGGCAGATACAACTCTCTGTGACACTCAGAAAATTTCTATCGTTCTTCCCAATATGGAGGCTCCACTGTTACCTTCTCAGTGTCTCCCCACCACCAAACCTCCTCTGCCATTGGCCATATCTGCTTAATCATGAAGATAAGTCTAAGGCCTCCAAGAACAAAAGGTTCTTTAGAGATTTTCTTCTGGGCAAAATATATACCTCAAAATTTCTCTCTGCCCCTGGAACGTAGAGACTTTGAGGACAAAGTGTCCTGGGAAAGGGTACAGCGGTGGAAATATGGCTCCTACTGATGGATTGCCTGCTGCACTAGTGTTAAAAAGTGTATCACAGGGTGAGCATGAGTCAGTAGTTAAAAACTATTGTACCATGAGAGAGGGCATTCCTGGTAGCTCAGTCGGTAAAGAATCTGCCTGAAGTGCAGGAAACCTAGGCTCAACCCTTGGGTCAGGAAGATCCCTTGGAGAAGGAAATGGCAACCCACTCCAGTATTCTTGCCTGGAGAACCCAATGGACAGAAGAGCCTGGTGGTCTACATGGGATTGCATGGCACAACTTAGTGACTAAACCGCAATGTTTATAACTATGACTGACTCCTGGAGTTTGCTTAAAAGCAAACTTGACAGCAGGAGATAGTGAAGGACAGGGAAGCCTGGTAAGCTGCAGTCCATGTATGGCGAAGAGACATGACTTAGCAACTGAACAACAGCAACAATGACTGATTCCTATTGATGTCAGGCAGAGACCACAACACTGTAAAGCAATTATCCTCCGATAGGGAAAAAAAAAAAAAAAAAACTGTTGTACTCTTTTTCTTTTTAAATATAAATTTATTTATTTTGATTGGAGGTTAATTACTTTACAATATTGTATTGGTTTTGCCATACATCAACATGAATCCACCACAGGTATACACGTGTTCCCCACCCTGAACCCCCCTCCCTCCTCCCTCCTTGTACCATCCCTCTGGGTCGTCTCAGTGCACCAGCCCCAAGCCTCCAGTATCATGCATCGAACCTGGACTGGTGATTCATTTCATATATGATATTATACATGTTTCAATGACATTCTACCAAATCATCCCACCCTCTTCCTCTCCCACAGAGTCCAAAAGACTGTTCTGTACATCTGTGTCTCTTTTGCTGTCTCGCATACAGGGTTATCATTACCATCTTTTCTAAATTCCATATATATGCATTAGTATACTGTCTTGGTGTTTTTCTTTCTGGCTTACTTCACTCTGTATAATTGGCTCCAGTTTCATCCACCTCATTAGAACTGATTCAATTGTATTCTTTTTAATGGCTGAGTAATACTCCATTGTGTACATGTCCCACAGCTTTCTTATCCATTCATCTGCTGATGGACATCTAGGTTGCTTCCATGTCCTGGCTATTATAAACAGTGTTGCGATGAACATTGAGGTACACGTGTCTCTTTCAATTCTGGCTTCCTCAGTGTGTATGCCCAGCAGTGGGATTGCTGGGTCATAAGGCAGTTCTATTTCCAGTTTTAAGGAATCTCCACACTGTTCTCCATAGTGGCTGTACTAGTTTGCATTCCCACCAACAGTGTAAGAGGGTTCCCTTTTCTCCACACCCTCTTGAGCATTTATTGCTTGTAGACTTTTGGATCACAGCCATTCTGACTGGCGTGAAATGGACAAATTCTTAGAAAAGTACAAATTTCCAAAACTGAACCAGGAAGAAATAGAAAATCTTAACAGACCCATCACAAGCATGGAAATTGAAACTGTAATCAGAAATCTTCCAGCAAACAAAAGCCCAGGTCCAGATGGCATCACAGCTGAATTCTACCAAAAATTTAGAGAAGAGCTAACACCTATCCTACTCAAAGTCTTCCAGAAAATTGCAGAGGAGGGTAAACTTCCAAACTCATTCTATGAGGCCACCACCACCCTAATACCAAAACCTGACAAAGATGCCACAAAAAAAGAAAACTACAGGCCAATATCACTGATGAATGTAGATGCAAAAATCCTTAACAAAATTCTAGCAATCAGAATCCAACAACACATTTAAAAGATCATACACCATGACCAAGTGGACTTTATCCCAGGGATGCAAGGATTCTTCAATATCTACAAATCAATCAATGTAATACACCACATTAACAAACTGAAAAATAAAAGCCATATGATTATCTCAATATATGCAGAGAAAGCCTCTTTTTCTTTTTTCTGTCAACCGTAATCTTTTTTATTGATTACATGCTAAAATTCTATTTAACTTTTTAATTATTCTTTTTAAATTAATTTTTATCAGAGCATAGTTGATTTGCAATGTTTTGTTAGTTTTCTTCTGTACAGCAAACTGAATCAGCCATGTTTAAACATAGTCCACTCTTTTTAAGATTCTTTTCCCACGTAGGTCATTACAGAGTATTGAGTAGAATCCCCTGTACTGTACAGGAAATCCTGATTACTTATCTATTTTATATATAGTAGTCTGTATATGTCAATCCCAATCTTCCAAATAATTCCTCTCCATACCGCCCCTTGGTAACCAAAATTTTGTTTTCTACATCTGTGATTCTATTTCTGTTTTGTAAATAGGTTCACTTGTACCATTTTTTTTTTCCAGATTCTACATATAGTTGATACCATATGATGTTTGTCTGTGTCTGACTTCACTCAGCACAACAATCTCTAGGTCCATCCATGTTGCTGCAACTGGTATTATCTTTTTCTGTTTTCCTTAAGTACCTATTTCAAAACTCTAAAACTCAGAAGGTCTGTGGACAATGGAAGTTGTTCCTATTCACTGCTGGTTGACGCTAAGTCCCACAATACAGAGCCCTGGTCTTGGACCCGCTGAAAACACGAGGAGCCTGGTGTTCAGGTGGCGTGGCACCACACACACTGCCGTGGATCGCCTCCGCCAGGTCAGCTCAGCTCTGCATCTATGGAAGACTCACTTGGGCCTTTGGTCTTTTATATCTATGCAATATAAAAGACAGTCATCATGTGCCATAACATAACTGGTAGTGAATCAGATGGATAAGAAAAATAAATGAATATCACTAAGAAAAAGGCAGAGTGTGGTGAATACCCCAAGAGAGGCAAAATGTGCTTCTGCAGAAGGGAGCAGTCATGGCAGCCTTGGGAAAATGAGGAGAAGGGATATTTGACATCAGTGCTGAAGAAGTGAATTTCAAACTCTGTTACTGACTTCCTTTCTCTTCCTTTTTCAAATCAAAGTCCACCTTGGCATCTTGGCACATTTTTTGCCTAATATTTTGCTTAAAATATTCTTTCTCCCATTTCTCTTCCTTCACATAGCTCATCTATTTAAACCTCTTAAGAAAGTGAAGTCACTCAGTCGTGTCTGACTCTTTGGGACCCCATGGACTGTAGCCTACCAGGCTCCTCCCTCCCTGGAATTCTCCAAGCAAGAGTACTGGAGTGGGTGGCCATTTCCTTCTCCAGGGGATCTTCCTGACCCAGGGATCGAACCCGGGTCTCCCGCATTCTAGGCAGACACGTTAACCTCTGAGCCACCAGGGAAGCCCATGGTAAACCTCTTATGTATTGCATTAAGTTACCTTCTCAGGGAGGCCTCTCATCCCTGATCAAAAGCTGTCTGTCCTAGTTATTTAAGACAGCATCAATTAGTTTATACCATGCATCACAGTGACCATAATGTGGATTTGCAAAACTTCTCAGTATGTTTATTGATTAGGGTGTTTATTGGTTGTCTAGCTTGTCTACTGAGGAGAAGGCAATGGCACCCCACTCCAGTACTCTTGCCTGGAAAAATGCTATGGATGGAGGAGCCTGGTAGGCTGCAGTCCATGGGGTCGCTGAGAGTCGGACACAACTGAGTGACTTCACTTTCACCTTTCACTTTCATGCATTGGAGAAGGAAATGGTAACCCACTCCAGTGTTCTTGCCTGGAGAATCCCGGGGATGGGGGAGCCTGGTGGGCTGCCGTCTATGGGGTTGCGCAGAGTCGGACACGACTGAAGTGACTTAGCAGCAGCAGCTTGTCTTCTGAAGGACAAACCCATTTCAAGGTTTGTTTCCTACTGTATCTGATAAACTTAGCAAGTTCTCAGTAAATATTTGATGAATGAATGAACCCCAAAGGAGAGCTAAAGCTATAGAATTTATGGGAAAGGAGTCTTGAAAGAAACACAGAGAAATTTAATATTTGTAGGAAGTGACGTGATCAGATGCATGGCTTTGAAAGGTTAATCTGATAGCTCTATATAAGCAGCTTGGAAACTTGAGAAGAAGAAAGAATTAAACCTGTATTACATAGGAAGAAGCCTAGTGCAGCCTACTCTATACTATTTGCAACTTTTTAAGACTCTATTTCAAAATAAAAAGTGAAAAATTGTACTGTAGTATTCTTAAGTTATAATCATGATTAAAATTTCAAAAGTAATGAAATGGAAACATATGGAAAATAATTAAGGAGAAAAGTGTTGAATATGCCTAAATTTAGTGTGCTTTGCTTTACACATTTGCATTAATGTGAGCTTGCTGTTTAGATATTTATTAGCATGCTCAAATTGAGTGCTTTGGACTTCAGTAGCCAGCAATCCGCAGAAATATACAATGAGCCATTGCTCTATCATCCGTCTATTAATCAGTAGCAGTTGCTTATAGATATGAGCTGCAGTTGATGGCTTGGCACCTCAGGCCACATTCTCGGTGCTCACCTCAAATTTCATTCATGTTGTCACTTTGCACTGATAGCATTTGACCTCAAGATCCCTGTGTATCTTTCTATCTTCTTTGAAGCTGCAGGAGCCCTCTTGGTCCACATGTAAACACAGCCCAGAATTACAGAGCACTGTGTCCCCAGGAGTCCTGTAGGACACGGGACAGGGGCTGGTGGATTAATGCCCAAGCCTTCTGTCCTTCAGGAGGAAAATTCTGGGAGGCCTTCTGTATTCTTCCCAGGGTCTCGGTGGAATCAAACCCCCATTGTCCACAGCAGCAACCTATATAATTGGCTCTTCCTTACTTCTTCAGTTCAGTTCAGTTCAGTCTCTCAGTCGTGTCTGACTCTTTGTGACCCCATGAATCGCAGCACTCCAGGCCTCCCTATCCACCACCAGCTCCTGGAGTTCACTCAGACTCGCGTCCATCGAGTCCGTGATGCCATCCAGCCATCTCATCCTCGGTCGTCCCCTTCTCCTCCTGCCCTCAATCCCTCCCAGCATCATAGTCTTTTCCAATGAGTCAACTCTTCGCATGAGGTGGCCAAAGTACTGGAGCTTCAGCTTTAGCATCATTCCTTCCAAAGAAATCCCAGGGCTGATCTCCTTCAGAATGGACTGGTTGGATCCCCTTGCAGTCCAAGGGACTCTCAAGAGTCTTCTCCAACACCACAGTTCAAAAGCATCAATTCTTCAGTGCTCAGCTTTCTTCACAGTCCAACTCTCACATCCATACATGACTACTGGAAAAACCATAACCTTGACTAGACGGACCTGTGTTGGCAAAGTAATGTCTCTGCTTTTGAATATACTATCTAGGTTGGTCATAACTTTTCTTCCAAGAAATAAGTGTCTTTTAATTTCATGGCTGCAGTCACCATCTGCAGTGATTTTGGAGCCCAAAATAATAAAATCTGACACTTTCCACTGTTTCCCCATCTATTTGCCATGAAGTGATGGGACCAGATGCCATGATCTTCGTTTTCTGAATGTTGAGCTTTAAGCTAACTTTTTCGCTCTCCTCTTTCACTTTCATCAAGAGGCTTTTTAGTTCCTCTTCACTTTCTGCCATAAGGGTGGTGTCATCTGCATATCTGAGGTTATTGATATTTCTCCCGGCAATCTTGATCCCAGCTGTGTTCCTTCCAGTCCAGCGTTCCTCATGATGTACTCTGCGTAGAAGTTAAATAAGCAGAGTGACAATATGCAGCCTTGACGTACTCCTTTTCCTATTTGGAACGAGTCTGTTGTTCCATGTCCAGTTTTAACTGTTGCTTCCTGACTGCATACAGATTTCTCAAGAGACAGGTCAGGTGGTCTGGTATTCCCATCTCTTTCAGAATTTTCCACAGTTTATTGTGATCCACACAGTCAAAGGCTTTGGCATAGTCAATCCATGTCAAAATAATTGCACATATAAAAACACCTGTTATCAGAAATAGTATTCAAAGTTAAATTCTACAAGACAAATGTGTATGAAAGCATTAGAAAATCCAACTGAATATATGAAACACAAAAATCTCAATCAATTTTGTAAGTCTGCATTTCCACAAAAGTAGATTTTAATGGAAAAAGATACATTTTTTAAAACTCATTTTACTCAAAAGCAGAACTACAAAATTCTGCATGTAAGAGAGTTTGCCAAAAGAGCAAATGGACTTTTATGGGGTTTCTTTTGTTTGAACTTCTAATCTAGTTCAACCAGATTAGAAGACATTTTTATTTAGTGTAAATAATCATATTTCCATAGATTGTAATAACCCTGAACCAAACTTTGATATAAGGAGAATTAATCTCCAATTGGTTTAATCAACAATTTCAAGTCAGAATTTAGACAGTTTTAAATTAGTTAAAAGATAATAAGTAGCTCAAAAGATTCATCTCCATAATTAACCTGCTCCATCTTCTAATTAAATCATGAATGCAATCACTAGCCCTCAAAACCATTACAGAAAAAAAAATCTGCAGTAAATTGAAAGGAAGTCAATAAACAAGTCGTAAGGAAATTCATTTCAGTTCAGTCACTCAGTCACGTCTGACTCTTTGCTACTGCATGGACGGCAGCACGCCAGGCTTTCCTGTCCATCACCGGCTCCTGGACCTTGCTTAAACTCATGTCCATTGAGTCAGTGGTGCCATCCAACCATCTCATCCTCTGTCATTCCCTTCTCCTCCTGCTTTCAATCTTTCCCAGCATCAGGATCTTTACCAATGAGTCAAACTCAACATTCCGAAAACTAAGATCATGGCCTCTGGTCCCATCTCTTCGTGGCAAATAGACGGGGAAACAATAGAAACAGTGACATACTTCATTACCTTGGGCTCCAAAATCACTGCAGATGGTGACTGCAGCCATGAAGTTAGAAGACGCTGGCTCCTTGGAAGAAAAGTTATGACCAACCTAGACAGCATATTGAAAAGCAGAGACATTACCCTGCCAACTAAGATCTGTCTAGTCAATGCTGTGGTTTTTCCGGTCGTTATGCATGAATGTGCCAGTTGGACCATAAAAAAAGATGAACACTGAAGAATTGATGCTTTTGAACTGTGGTGTTGGAGAAGACTCTTAAGAGTCCCTTGACTGCAAGGAGATGCAACCAGTCCATCCCAAATGAAACCGGTCCTAAATATTCATCGGAAGGACTGATGCCGAAGCTGTAACTCCAATATTTTGGCTACCTGATGTGAAGAAATGACTCATTGGAAAAGAGCCTGATCAAGACCCAGTTTCCCCCACAGTTAGTCTCTCCCATCAGAAAGCTTCCAAGCCTCTTATCCTTCTCCCTCAGAGGACAGACAGAATGAAAACCACAGTCACAGAAAACTATTCAAACTGATCACATGGACCACAGCCTTGTTTAACTCAATGAAACTATGAGCCGTGCCGTGTAGCACCACCCAAGATGGACGGGTCCTGGTGGAGAGTTCTGACAAAACGTGGTCCACTGGAGAAGGGAGTGGGAAACCAATTCAGCGTTCTTGCCTTCAGAACTGCATGAACAATATGAGGAAATTGCCATATCCTAATTCTTGGTCAGGTTTCTCTGAAACTGGAGAGTAATGTAAAATATAAAACTTTATTGCTTTTGTATATGAAGAGTAAGCTATTTACATATTATCCTGTTCAGGGACACCCAAAAGTTGACTGTTTTGGGTAACTCAGATGTAACTCAGCTTTATAGAATTTTAGGGACAAAAGAGTTTTACCAGTCTAATTCAAAGTCCTTTTGTTTACTGAAGATAAACTCACCAGTCAGGAAGTGATGGAGCTAAGACTTTCCTGAGTCTCAGCTTGAGGCTTCATAATGCCCAACACTCTGTGAGGTCGCAAACGTGATGTTTCCTAAAAGAATTCCAAGACCACAATACTGTAAGATATTCAAAAAGTGTTTCACAAGGAAGGGAACTATGGACAAAGGGTGGGAAGCATTGCATCAGAGTTAACCAGGGTATTCTGTGGCAGCTTCACAGTCTTTTATTTGCTCCTGTAGACTGTGGATGTTCACACTGGTTACGTATGCATTAGATTTGATTCTTATACAAATTTAATTGATCTGCATGGTTCTTGTTTTATCTTGATGTTGTTTTTATGTTTATCTAGTAGCAGTTTGGAGTTAGGTATTTATTTTTATCATAACACCCAGCACAATAACTGTATTCCATGGAGTAGCAGAATATGCTATTTGTGTGGCTTGGAATTTGAGGTGCCCCACATTACAGGGAAAAAAAATTAAAGAGGCTTAAATCAAATGAAATTTTGTTTTCCTCCCAGGGCAAAGGAGTCTGGAGCATACAGTCAAGACTGTGAAATTTCCAAAGTCCCCAGGACTCAAGATCCTTCCATCTTTCTGTTTCACCTCCTACCCTGTGACTTCCATCCTCAGGGTCAATTTACAATCCAGGTTGGCCGCCAAATTTCTGCCATTTTGCCCTCAGTCCAGGCAGTAGTTGAGTCAGCTTCATTTTAGCAGCATTCCCAGAAAGCCCGCACCTCACATTGGCTAAAACTGATTGGCCAGAAATATTAGAATTTGAAGTGTTGTAAATGGGCATATTATATCCTCAAGTAAAATTTAGATTCTGCAGGTAAGGAGGAGAATAAAAAATTGTAGAGGAAAGAGAAAGGAGGAAGAGAAGAAGGAGGAGAAGGAAGAGGATAAGAAAGGGTAATAGTAGTAGTATTAGTACTACTTGTAGTAACAGAAGAAGAGAAAAAAGAGCTAGCAGTTGTCCTCAGTGCATTTTATTTTATTTTGGAGTATATTTGATTTATAATGTTGTGTTGGTTTCAGGTGTATAGCAAAGTGACTCAGTTATACATATACCTATTCTTTTCCAGAGTCTCTTCCCAAACAAGTTATTATACAGAGTATCGAGCAGAGTTCCCTGTGCTATACCAGTAGGTTCCTGTTGAATGTGTTTTAAAAAACACCTTATTAGTCCACCAAGTACCTGAAGGTAAAGAAGCACTTTATTTACTGCCAAAGATGGTAAACAGGTTATCATTCCAGTCAAGGTTCAGACATCTGCTTAAACAGATCTCAGATTTTGACTGATGCCCTCCAAATGTTTAGCTGCAGGCATAACAGACTGTCTTCCTAACAAGTCCCAACCTTACTTTCTACACTTTGCATACATTTGTCAACTGCATCCATTATCATAATGAATAAAACAAGTGAGTGACAGTTCAATTATGGGATGTAATAGGGCCAAAGAGGGGCAATTTGTAATCACATTGGAAAGTTCTTTTTTTTTTTTGACAGTTTGTAACATCCTGAAACTAAAGTGCTTGCTGACTGCCAACCACTTTTCTAATTTAAGCCTGATTTCACTCAATAAATAGTAGAGAAGATGAAAATATCAGCGGAGAATTAAACTTGGGGTATTGCAAAGGTTTTCTGTCAGTTCTCATAAGCATCTGAAAAAGGAAGCAAAATGTAACCAGTCTCCAGTTTTCTTGAAGAGGATACATGCATTGTTCCCAAGTACTTTAAATGTCTCTTTGGATTAAGTGCTCAAATATATGTGTGTGTGTGTAATATTAGTACATATTTTCCTTGATAAGATCAGAGCAGTTGACCTAATTCAGGACAGAAACAAAAGCAACTAAAACCAGAATATATTTAGAAGGTGATAGATTAATGTCAGCACAAATGTGGTTCCATAGTTTATAATCAGACACTGGACCTACTCTGTCACTTGTGTTAAAAATACTTGTCCTTTCTTCTTCTTTTTTTTTTTTTTTTTGAGCTCAACTTAAGTGAGCTGAGGGTAGGGGCGAGAAGGAACAAGAAAACAAGGGCATGAAACACCAAGCTTACCACACCATGTCAGGTATCGTATTACTATATGTATTTTCATATTTATCGGCCATGATTAATTTATGAGCATGTTTCTAGTCCCATTTTCTAGATAAGAAAAATAAACTGTAGACAAAACAAGAACTTTCTCAAGGGGCTTAAGTATTAGAGAAGCAGGCTGTGTTGCCCAAATCAGCCTGGCCCCAAAGATTTGTCCCTTCAGGCTCTCACGCACCTGGCATATTTGGTTAGGTTGCTACTTCCTCAGGAGTTAGGCACCTATTTATTTTGAGGAAAAGCTCTTAATAACAAACAAGGTAGGGACTCCTGGAAGAAAGAGGGAATGATATCTTCAGCAAGGATTTAGGAGCCAAATTTACTTCCTTTTGGGAAATAAAAAGAAAACACAGAACTTGGTAGATTTAGAGCCCCACGTTGAAAAATGACACCACTGGGCTCCTGGACAGGGCTCTGTGGATTCTGGGGGCTTCCTGGAGTGTATTTTTAAAAATAACATGGTTTTCATCCTGAGAAATAAGTGAGTAACTGACTGGAACAAAATAAGAAATTCTTAGTAGGTATGCTTTTGGGTTGGTGGTGGTGAAATTTTGTTGTCCTCTGGTCTTCAAGTTGTGTCCAACTCTTTGAGACCCCATAGACTGCACCATGCCAGGCTCCTCTGTCCACCACTATTTCCTAGAGTTGCTCAAATTCATTGAGTCAGTGATGCTATCTAACCATCTCATCCTCTGCCACCCTCTCCTTTTGCCTTCAATCTTTCCCAGCAGCAGGGTCTTTCCCAAGGAGTCAGCTCTTCACATCAGGTGATCAAAGTATTGGAGCTTTAGTTTCAGCATCAGTCCTTCCAATGAATATTCAGGACTGATTTTTTAGGATTGACTCCTTTGGTTTCCTTGCAGTCCAAGGGATTCTCAACAGTCTCCAACACCACAGTTCAAAAACTTCAGTTCTTCAGCACTCAAGCTTCTTTATGGTCCACCTCTCATATCTGTACATGACTACTGGCAAAACCATAGCTTTGACAATATGGACTTTTGTCGGCAAAGTGATGTTTCTGCTTTTTAATATTCTGTCTAGGTTTGTCATACCTTTCCTTCCAAGGAGCAAGCGTCTTTAATTTTATGGCTGTAGTCACCACCAGCCCAAGGGGGAAAGAAAAACCTGTCACTGCTTCCACTGTTTCCCCTTCTATTTGCCATGAAGTGATGGGGCCAGATGCTATGATAGTAATTTTTTGGGTGTTAGGTTTTAAGCCAGGTTTTTCACTCTCCTCTTTCATCCTCATCAAGAGGCTCTTTAGTTGGAATTTAGACAGTGGCAGAAAGCTGAAAGAGCTGTACTAGTAGCAGCATGAACAGTAACAATAACAGAGCTGTGGAGAAAAGCAACGAATGAGCGTTGTTGCTCGGGAGCACCCTAACTTGGGCAGAAGCATGGAGCAGAGCTTCTCTGGGCCTCACTGAAATCTTCAGTCCTTGGATGAAATGTATGTATTTCAGAGGCAATCTGAGCAACCTGTCAATATTAGCAAACCTTGAGGTGTGGAAGAGAATACAGTTTGGAAATCACTCCAGGAATCTCCCCAGTCGAAGTTTTTAAATGGGTTTTGAATTCTAGCAAACCTGAAGTAAGGAGGCTAAATGTAAGCACATTACATATCTCCATTTTGTCCTTGCTGCCTAGTCAGGCTGGATGTGAGGAGGCAAGAATAAAGAGAACGTAGGCCCCAAATGGTCATTTTCTTTGGAATATCCTGCTTATCTTTATGCCTTTTAAATTCTAATTCTCCAAGAAGCCACTGTATACTGAATACACCCGATAGGTTATTTTGATATTCCTTTTCTGAGCAATTTGAATTGATTTGATTCCTCATCGTATCTTTGAGGATTCCCTGTATTTCCCCATCTATCTAGTTTCATTCTTTACAGAGAACCCATAAATAACTGAAATTGTTATGGAAATATTTAAGAGTAATTGTTTCCATGACCCTGTATATTCAAATCATCTCTGTCTATAGTAGGAGATTAGGGAGCAACACTGCTTTCTCTATTTGGCTCAAAATCTCATAAAAGTGAATAACTCTAAATAAAAGGAAGTAGAGAAGAATATAATCAATAGGCACACTTACTGAGTGCCTTTTTCCTTCAATGTATTGGGCCCAGCAAATGTTGTGTATGGAAGGATAATACATAATGCAACCAGGAACAACTGAATCTTGCAGATGAATATTTTTAATCTGTAGGAACAAATACTCTTTTATTTCCAGAGTAAGAAAGCTAAATTTAATATTTAAGCAGTTTTCTTCAAGACAGAATAATTGCTCTTACTATTAGCAAGAGGAAAATTTACTCCCAGGAAATCATAAAGCCTCAAACAAGATCTGGGGAGATGAATGGCACAGCCTGTTTTTTAATCCTGTGAGCTCCCTTCTGGCACAGTAATTCTTCAGCCTTAGCCACCTGCAGATCCATTGTTCAAAGCAAAAGGCAACACAGATTGTGTTTCCATTTCCTCATGACAGAGGAAAAGTTGGCTGTCTGGTTTGGAAAATAGAAGTCTTATTGGTGGATCTACAGCTTGGACTTAGGGGGGAATGACTAGTGAGTGGTACATGTTCCATCAATCAAACTAGCTTCTTTTAAAGTGTTGTAAAGTGGACACATAGTTCATTACTGCAGATACAGTGAGACTGAACCACAAATAAATCCTGGTAAAACCAAAGTCAAGCTTATTATAGAGCACAGAACCAGGCAGAGATTTCTGTATCACTCAACGTGTGGAACCATGCACACGGGTCCTGAAACTGAAATCTGTGGGTTAAAGAAAGGGATTTGCTAAGCATTCCCCAGGTTGCCCTTTGTTGCTGCCTTTTAGCTCCAGATCCTATTCTCTGAAGTTTAGATTCGCTGAGAACTCTTGGGGAAACCCTGAGAGAGATTTTGTATCCTCCTACACAATAACTGACGGCTTCCAGAATTTTCTTCCCAGGTGAGGACTTAGATTTCAAAGTCTTGATCCTTATAGGTGGAGAATAACCGTCTTAAAAACTTATTTGTCAGACTTTTACCAATTAAAAAAAACATTATTTGGTCACTACCAAGTAGTTAGTGCAATATGTCTGGATCTCTAACAATTCTTAGCCTTGCCCTTGCAGATTTTCCATACTTTCATCTTTGCAAAACTTTGAGCAGATAATCCCCTGAATGTGGTAGAAGGTACCTAGTCCAACTGAGCATACACAGACTCTTAGGAAAATGAGATTCAAGAAACACTGCACACACATGTAAGAATTAAAGATTTTAAAATTTAATAAAAAAATAAAAAAATAAAAAAAAAAAAGAAACACTGCACAGAAAATGTTGACATTTAAATTCTGAGTAGAGATTTACTGGGTGGCAGTTGGAATGCATGGATGGGAAAGGCAATATGGAAAGGAAATCAGCATTTGCAAACAAAATGGAGTATGTTTGAGGAATGATGAGCAGTTCACTTTGGCTACAATATGGCAGTCACAGACAGAAATAGGCAGAAAATGAAGCTGGAGATGCATGTAACAGCCCCAGGCTATGAAGGACCTTGACCACCATTAGCTGCAGCACAGTGACTGGTTTCCGTGGGGACAAAGTTACCGTCATTTTCCTACTCTCCACACTTTGGTCCCACCATTTTCTTTCTGTCCATTCAGACACTTCATTTCCCTTATTCAATACAGTCAGATTTAGAATGGATAAGCAGAGACGCATAACATCTCTCCAGATAAAAATATCCTTAAAAGTGCTAAGGGCATAAACAAAAACAGAAGGAATCATGAAAGCTATCTGTGCTATGGATCATTGTTCATAAACAGACTGCATTTTATTATAGTATCAGAAACATAGTCTTACAGATGAAGATAAATTCCTAACTTCATCACAAAGAACTGAAATTTTTGCTTCTATTTAGTATGTTGAAAACCAAAAGGAAAGTTACTCCCCATCACTATGAAGAAAGTCACATAAAATATGAAGTCACAAGCTTTTATGACCCTATCGAAGAGATGAGGTCCCAAAACAATCCCACGATCCAAATTTCAAAAAGAGAAGAGCCTTTCCAAGCTTATGAACTGTGTCCGTCACCTTTGGTAGATCATGAGGAAAGGAACTAATCCCCATAAACAAGAAAGGAGAAATCAGAATTTTAACAAATCACTAAAAGATGTGTGTATTAGTGTGTCAATTTGGAATAGCTGGAGGCCTCAGACACAAGGAAAGTTCATGCTTAACCCTGGCAGCCACTGGTCTAGTCTCTGTTTCTAGGAGTTTAGTATTTCAGATGCACATGTAAGTGAGATTGTATTGTATTCAACTTTTTCTGTCTGGCTTATTTTACCTAGCATAATGCCTTTAAGATTCATCCACATTGTCACAAACGGCAGGATCTTACTCTTTTTTAATGACTGAATAAGAGTCCCGTGTGTGTGTGTGTGTGTGTGTGTGTGTGTGTGTGTGTGTGTGTGTGTACGCATATCTTCTTTACTCATTCATCTAGCCATGGACCTTTAGGGTTGTTTCCATGTCGTGGAAATAATGCTACAAAGAACACAGGAGTGCAACTATCTCTTCAAGGTAGTGATTTCATTTCTTTCCAATATGTACCCAAAAGTAGAACTGCTGAATCATACGGTAGTCCTATTTTTAATTTTTTGAGGAATTTCCATTCTGTTTTCCATAGTGACTGCACCAACTTACATTTCCACCAATGGTGCACAGGTTTCCCTTTTCTCCACAGTCTCATCACCACTTGCTATCTCTTCTCTTTTTGATAATAACCATTCTAACAAGTTTGAGGTGATATCCCTGTGCTTTTCATTTCCCTGATGATTAAGATGTTTGCACATTTTCGTGTACTTTTTGTCTATTTGCATACTGTCTTTGGCAAAACTTCTATTCAGATCCTTTGAACATTTTAAAATTGGATTATTTGTTATTATCACTATTGAGTTGTATGAGTTCCAAAATATATTTTGAATGTTAGCCCTTTACTAGATACATGGCTTGCAAATATTTTGTAAGCTGCCTTTTCATTTTATTAAATGTAACTTTTGATGTGCAGAGCTTCTTAGTTTGACAAAGTCTCATTTGTTTAGTTTTGCTTTTGTTACCTAAGTTTTGGATTCCATATCCATAAAATCATTGCTAAGACCAAAGTCAAAGAGTTTTTGCCCTGTATTTTCCTCAAGGAGTTTTATAGTTCAGGTTTTACATTTAAGCCTTCAATCCATTTCAAGTTACTTTTTTGAGTGATGAAATATAGGGGTCCAGTTTCATTGTCTTACATATGAATATCCATTTTTTCCTGCATCATTTATTGAAGAGATTATTTTTTTCTCCATTGAGTGTGCTTAGCTCCTCTGTCAAATATTAATTGACTGTATGTGCATAGGTTTATTTCTTGGTACTTGATTCTTCTGTTCCGCTGGTTTATGTGACTGTTTTCATGCCATTCAGTTCAGTTCAGTTCAGTTGCTCAGTCGTGTCCGACTCTTTGTGAGCCCATGAACCGCAGCACACCAGGCCTCCCTGTCCATCACCAACTGCCAGAGTCTACCCAAACACATGTCCATTGAGTTGGTGATGCCATCCAACCATCTCATCCTCTGTCATCCCCTTCTCCTCCTGCCCTCAACCTTTCCCAGCATCAGGGCCTTTTCCAGTGAGCCAGCTCTTCGCATCAGGTGGCCAAAGTATTGGAGTTTCAGCTTCAGCATCAGTTCTTCCAATGAACACCCAGGACTGGTCTCCTTTAGGATGGACTGGTTGGATCTCCTTTCAGTCCAAGGGCCTCTCAAGAGTTTTCTCTAACACCACAGTTCAAAAGCATCAATTCTTCGGTGCTCAGCTTTCTTCATAGTCCAAGTCTCATGTCCATACATGACCACTAGAAAAACCATAGCCTTGACTAGATGGACCTTTGTTGGCAAAGTAATGTCTCTGCTTTTTAATATGCTGTCTAGGTTGGTCATAACTTTCCTTCCAAGGAGTAAGTGTCTTTTAATTTCATGGCGGCAATCATTATCTGCAGTGATTTTGGAGCCCAAAAGAATAAAGTCAGCCACTGTCTCCACTGTTTCCCCATCTATTTTCCACGAATTGATCGGACTGGATGCCATGATCTTAGTTTTCTGAATGTTGAGCTTTATACCATTGCCATACTATTTTGATTACTGTAACCCAGTAATATAGTTTGAAATCAGGAAATATGACCCCATCAGCTTTGTTCTTCTTTCTTAAGATTGTTTTCACTAGTAGGGGTCTTTTGTGGTTCTATATAGATTTCAGAATTTTTTTTTTCTATTTTTGTAAAAAAAATGCCATTGGAGTCTTGATAGGAATTGCATTGAACCTACAGATATCTTTGGGCTGTGTGGATGTTTTAGTAATAACTATTATTCCAATTCATAAACACAGGATATCTTCTATTTATTTGTGTTTTCTTCAGCTTTTTTCATGAAAGTCCAAATGCTTTCACTGTACAGATCTTTTACCACTTTGGTTAAACAGATTCATAATGATTTGTCTTCAATGTTATTATAAATGGCATTATTTTCTTTACTTCTTTTAGATAATTTTTTATTAGTATGTAAGAAGACAACTGATTTCTGTGTATTGACTTTCCATTACTGCTGCTAAGTCTGCTGCTAAGTCGCTTCAGTCGTGTCTGACTCTGTGCGACCCCATAGACAGAGGCCCACCAGGCTCCCCTGTCCCCGGAATTCTCCAGGCAAGAACACTGGAGTGGGTTGCCATTTCCTTCTCCAGTGCATGAAAGTGAAAAGTGAAAGGGAAGTCGCTCAGTCGTGTCCAATTCTTAGCGACCCCATGGACTGCAGCCTACCAGGCTCCTCTGTCCATGGGATTTTCCAGGCAAGAGTACTGGAGTGGGGTGCAATTGCCTTCTGGAACTTCACTAAGTTCATGATTATTCCTAATAATTTCTTGGTGGAGTCTTTAGGATTTTCTGTATATAAGCTCATGTCATTTGCAAACAAAGACAATTTTCTCCTTCCTTTCTAAATCAGATGCCTTTTATATCTTTTGCTTGCCTGATTGCTTTGACTATGATTTCCAATATATGTTGAATAGGAGTGATGAGAATGACACCCTTGTCTTGTTTCTGATGTTAGAGGAAAAGACTTTCAACCTTCCACTGTTGAGTAGGATGTTAGCTGTGGGTTTGTCATATAAGGCCTTTATTATCTTGAGGTATATTCCCAGGTAGCTTAGTGTTAAGGAATCTGCTTGCCAATGCAGGAGGCCTGGGTTTGATCCCTGGGTTGAGAAGATCCCCTGGAGAAGGAAATGGTGACCTATTTCAGTATTCTTGCCTGGGAAATCCCATGGACAGAGGAGCCTGGCAAGATACAGTCCATGGGCTTGCAAAAGAGTCAAAAAAAGATTTAGTGCATAAACAAATGTTCCTTCTATACCCAATTTGTTGAGAGATTTTACATGAATGGATGTTGAATTTTGTTAAATGCTTGTTCTACATCTATTGAGATGATCATGTGATTTCAGCTTCCATTCTATTAATGTGATGTATCACATTTATTAACTTGCATATGTTATGATAAAATTTTAAAAGGAGTACTTAAATTGACTTAGAGATATACTGCAATTCCATTGTCAGCCCCAACCATAGTTTAGACAAATATAAGACATAACAATTCTAAAGTTATCTGGGAGAGTAAGTGTGAGAAAAGCCAAGTGCTTTTTGGACTTCGACTATCAGATATCAACACATTTTGTAACAGAATAATTAAAAAGTGAAAATCTAATACAAGAATAAAGTGTTCTAGAACAGAAAACAGAAAGTTTAGAAACACATTTTATTATATAAAATATTGTAGTTTAAGGTAAAGGTAACATTTCAAAGCAGTAATGAAAAATAAATCATTCAAAAATGCTGATATTAGGGGAGAAAGAAAATATGATTTTCTGTGAGATCACAATATAAAATGCAGATAAATTGTATTTAATTTCTATACAGTGAAACCATAGCCAATTTATAAGAAAGTAAACATACATGTCTGACTTTAGGATGCAGCATATTTGCAAGATACATATCTAATTTTGGGCTTCCCTGGTGACTCAGATGGTAAAGAATCTGCCTGCAGTACAGGGGACCTGAATTTGATCCCAGCATTGTGAAGATCCTCTGGAGAAGGGAATGGCTACCCACACTAGTGGGCTTGCTAAGAGAATTTCATGAACAGAGGATGCAGTCGATGGGACTGCAGAGACTGGGACATGACTGAGCAACTAACATTTTCACTTTTCATTTGTGTAATATTAGCAATATGTTAGCTAAAAACTACAGGTAATAGAAAAAAAATGAAATGTCTGTCCCAGTTAAGTCGGAGAATGGTTTATGTAGACAAAACAATAAGAAGAAAAAACCAAAAACCCAATAAGCTTGATACTAAGAGAATCAAATTTATTAACATATATTCACATTCATTAGATATCAAAACCAACCCAGTGCTCTGTGGCAACCTAGAGGGGGAGATGGGGATGTGGGAGAGAGATTTAAGAGGGAAGAGATACATGTATACTTATGGCTGATTCACATTGTTGTATGGCAGAAATCAACACAACTTTTTAAAACAAGTAGTCATCAATTAAAAATAATTTTTAAAAAATTATTTGAGCATTTAAAAAAGCAAAATCAAATTAATATAATGATTAATTAAAAGTTTCCACGTATATTTTTTTAATACTATAAACTTTCCACTTGTCAAACCGGTGATAGAAAGTACCCACCTATATTTTAATGAAAAGGGTATAAGTTAGTTCTTCCTTTCAAGAGAGCAAATTAGGAAAATATATCAAAAGCAGTAGTGTTCACACCTCTTGACCTTGTGATTCTAGTGTGGATTTATTCTAATGAAATACACTAGGCTTTATGTATGTTGAAATTTGTTGTTGTCTTTTATATGACAAACAGGGAAACAATCCAGTACTAAAGGATTAGTTAAATAAATACTAATATAACTTGGCATGGACTCAAGTGTTAGTCACTCAGTCGTTTTGACTCTTTGTGACCTCATGGACTGTAGCCTGCCAGGCTTCTCTGTCAATGGGATTTCCCAGGCAAGAATACTGGAGCCGGTAGCCCTGCCCTTCTCCAGGGGATCTTCCTGACCCAGGGTTCAAACCCAGGTCTCCTGCACTGCATCCAGATTCTTTACCATCTGAGCCACCAGGGAAACCCCTATTAAAATCTTACTTATGTAAAATAATGATTCAGGAAATATTTATGGTATAACTTTTACCATATATAAAATTTTTATAATATAACTTTTAAAAGTATATACATACATAAGCAAAATATATTAAAATAACCATTCTTTTTTAATTTAAATTTATTTATTTAAATTGGAGGCTAATTACAATATTGTATTGGTTTTGCCATACATTAACATGAATCCGCCTCGGGTGTACACGTGTTCCCCATCCTGAAACCCTCTTCTACCTCCCTCCCCATACCATCCCTCTGGGTCATCCCAGTGCACCAGCCCCAAGCATCCTGTATCCTGCATCGAACCTGGCCTGGTGAGTCTTATTTTTAAGTAGAGAGGTTAAATAAATTTTCAATACTCTTATTGATTTTGTATAATTCTGTCTTCAGTAACTGACTAAATTTAAACTTTCCAAAACCACACCATCCCTTTTTACTACACTCCAATCAAACTTTTACCTACATTTTTAATAAGTTCAACAGTGATGTCTACTTTGCTAAATGTGATAGTCAACATTTAGTTTCTGTCTTAACTTGAACTACTGCAACTTTCCACCCAGTTGATCACTTCCTCATTCTTAATACACTTTCTTCACTTCGCTTACAGGATGCTATCTCTTCTTAGTTTTCTTCCAAACTGCCTTCCCATTCGGATTCTTGTTTGCCGATTGCACCTCTTCTCCCTGAATGTCCCACAGCTCAGTTCACTTACATCTGGTTCACTTACATCAACAGCCTTGGTGATCTGATGCAATCTTACAACTTTAAATATCATGTACAAACACAATTACCCAAATGTACATTTCTAGACTAGACCCCTGTTTTATCCTTCACAATCATATAGCACACTGTTCAAATCTACACAAGTACTTCAATATTAAATAGTAGGCATCTCCAAATAACAAATCTAAAAAGGGACTCTGATACTGTTTCCCCCAAATCTGCTCTACTCACCTTTTATTCTCCCAAATCCCTTGGACTGCAAGGAGATTCAACCAGTTCAACCTAAAGGAAATCAGTCCTGAATATTCATTAGAAGGACTGATGTTGAAGCTGAAATGCCAATACTTTGGCCACCTGATGAGAAGAACTGACTCACTGGAAAAGACCCTGATGCTGGGAAAGATTGAAGGCAGGAGGAGAAGTGGACAGCAGAGGATGAGATGGTTGGATGGCATCACCAACTCGATGGACATGAGTTTGAGTAAGCTCTGGGAGTTGATGATGGACAGGGAAGCCTGGTGTGCTGCAGTCCATGGTGTCGCAAAGAGTCAGACATGACTGAGCGACTGAACTGAACTGAATTTCCCTTTATCTCACTCTCTCATCTCTAATTTTACAGAATAAATCTAGCTGACTCTATCCTGTCAATTATTTCTCATCTAGTCCTCATCCTACCATGATGTGTTTCCTAGATAACTATAATAGCCTTCTAATTAGTCTCCCAGATTCCCCCATCACTTTGGAAGTGTCTGTTATCAAAATGGGCATCACAGTGATCTTTGAAAATGCAAAATGGACAATCTTAATTTTGTGACCTACAAAAGGTTACCCATTTCATTTAGTGAAAGGAAAGACCTCACAATGTTATGTGAGTCTCTTGTGTGATGTACCTACCACATCCTCACCCCCATTAATTCCCTGAGCTCATCTTTATTCTTCTGTCATTCCCTCTGCTCCATTGTACATTGTCCTGCCCCACACTCCACATCTAGAAGACACCGCTCTGACCCTTCTTTAGCTGATGATTCCTCCTTTTGGGTGAGGAGGATTCCATGAGCCTAAAACACATGCCCAGATGGAAGCACAAGCCTTCCCCTTCTAGACTAAGGTCCAGATAGAAGGAATCCAGAAGTTTCTCACCAAATATCCTTCAAGATTCTGTGTGTGTTCCCAGGATATCTTATAACACTAGTGTGTGCATCCCTGAGGGAGAAGTGCCCAAGAAGAAGCTGCTCAGGGAAGAATTTCAGTGGGGTAGGGACCAGGTAGACGAGAGTATTCACATGGATATGCATAAAATCTTCTCAGTGTGAGATGAAACAAGGCAGGAAGAAAAGAGGGCTGGCCCAGCTCTCATTTGCCTGTGTGATCTTGACTTGAAATTCTAATATGGTTGAGAAAATATAAGTTGGTTTTGGAAAATAGCATGTAATGCCACAAATCAGTAATCCATTTGCTCCCTTTAGAAAGTAGTTAGAAAATTCTTGGTGAAAAAAACTAAGCTTGTTTATTCCATGATCCACAACTCTGACTTGTTTTTTTATTTAGAGTTTTCTTTTTTCCTTTCTGCTAAGCCAATAGCCATAGTCAAATATACACAAATCCATTCTGACATGGGAGGCACTGCCATATGTTGCAGTTGAGGGTTATCTGGAAAACAATTTTAAACAAGTATCAAAATCTTTTAAAAGAATGTAGTTTTTAATTCTGAAATACGATGTCTAGAAATGTACCCAAGCAAAAGGCTTAGATGTCATTCATTTCAGTTCAGTTTCTCAGTCGTATTCGACTCTTTGCAACCCCATGAATCGCAGCACGCCAGGCTGCCCTGTCCATCACCAACTTCCGGAGTTCACCCAAACCCATGTGCATCGAGTCGGTGATGCCATCCAACCATCTCATCCTCTGTAGTCCACTTCTCCTCCTGCCCTCAATCTTTCCCAGCATCAGGGTCTTTTCAAATGAATCAGCTCTTTGCATCAGGTGGCCAAAGTATTGGAGTGTCAGCTTCAACGTCAGTCCTTTCAATGAACGCCTAGGACTGATCTCCTTTAGGATGGATTGGTTGGATCTCTTTGCAGTCCAAGAGACTCTTAAGAGTCTTCTCCAACACCACAGCATCAATTCAAAAGCATCAATTCTTCGGCGCTCAGCTTTCTTCATAGTCCAACTCTCACATCCATACATGACCACTGGAAAAACCATAGTCTTGACTATATCTAGTCAAGACCTTAGTTGACAAAGTAATGTCTCTGCTTTTGAATATGCTATCTAGGTTGGTCATAACTTTCCTTCCAAGGAGTAAGCATCTTTTAATTTCATGGCTGCAATCACCATCTGCAGTGATTTTGGAGCCCAGAAAAATAAAGTCAGCTACTCTTTCCACTGATTCCCCATCTATTTGCCATGAAGTGATGGGACCAGATACCGTGATCTTCATTTTCTGAATGTTGAGCTTTAAGCCAACTTTTTCACTTTCCTCTTTCACTGTCATCAAGAGGCTCTTTAGTTTTTCTTCACTTTCTGCCATAAAGGTGGTGTCATCTGCATATCTGAGGTTATTGATATTTCTCCCAGCAATCTTGATTCCAGCTTGTGCTTCCTCCAGCCCAGTGTTTCTCATGATGTATTCTGCATATAAGTTAAATAAGCAGGGTGACAATATGCAACCTTGATGTACTTCTTTTCCTATTTGGAACCAGTCTGTTGTTCCATGTCCATTTCTAACTGTTGCTTCCTGATCTGCATACAGATTTCTCAAGAGTCAGGTCAGGTGGTCCAGTATGCCCATCTCTTTCAGAATTTTCCACAGTTTATTGTGATCCACACAGTCAAAGGCTTTGGCATAGTCAATAAAGCAGAAACAGATGTTTTTCTGGAACTCTCTTGCTTTTTCGATGATCCGGAGGATGTTGGTAATTTGATCTCTGGTTCCTCTGCCTTTTCTAAAACCAGCTTGAACATCTGGAAGTTCACGGTTCACATATTGCTGAAGCCTGTCTTGGAGAATTTTGAGCGTTACTTTACTAGCGTGTGAGATGAGTGCAATTGCGTGGTAGCTTTAGCATTCTTTGGCATTGCCTTTCTTAGGGATTGGAATGAAAACTGACCTTTTCTAGTCCTGTGGCCACTGCTGAGTTTTCCAAATTTGCTGGTATATTGAGTGCAGCACTTCCACAATATCGTCTTTCAGGATTTGAAATAGCTCAACTGGAACTCCATCACCTCCACTAGCTTTGTTCATTAATATTTTTTAATAAAAAGACTCATGCAAGTGGTGTATCATAGAAATATTATATACAATTATACTGATAAAATGAATCATTAAATAGTTCATGTTATAGCTATACAGCATAAAACCATACAGTTCCTAAATATAATAGCTCATGACACAAAAGTTTATTTCTGCTATATTTAGTGAAAAATAATAAGTTATTAACAAACTGAATATAATCTTTTTTCAAAGAGGATAGTTGTAGAAATACTTGTGCATGTGTAGAAATATTTCTGTTAAGTATATGTCTACATGTAACAGTTGTTGCCTCCAAGTAGAAATAACACAAATGAAATTTTTAGTTTTTTAAAATATGTTTTAATAATAAAGTGAATTAAAATACTAATATTTTATTAAAAAGCATCTCAGCATTCATCTTTTACTTTACTTTACTGTCCAGCATGACAGTTTGATTTACGTATATTGTGAAATGATTACCACACTAGGCTCAGCTAACATCCATCTTCTCATCTGTTTTCTTATCTGATGAATTATATTTTCAGTACTTCATAAGGTTTTAGAAGATTCAAATCTCTTTAGTTGAGCTGTGCTCATTGTAATGCCTTTAAACAGTATTTTTGCAGTCTTGTTATTTTTCTTCCACCTTGGCTTTACTTTGTATACATTATTAGCTTTTATGATAAAATCCACATTTCCTCATCTATAAAAGGATAGTCACTATTCACATGGTTGTTGTGAAGATTGAATGACCTAATACATAAGCATAATCAAGAATGAAGATTATTATTTTTAATCTAATTCTTAGTTTTTCAATCAGAAAATAATATATTTGAATGCTTTCCAATAGAGCACATACTTACACTTGTTCAAAAGTAAGAAAAATTTATAATTCTGGTTTTATAGGTACTTTGATGGTTTCAAAAATAAATGAAATAGCTCTAAATGTTTAAAGTCTTCGTATTTCAAATTCATGCTTTTTAAACTATTTTGCCATAAACATTACCTTTGTAAAACTTTGTTTCTTATCATCAATCCTGAAATAGTCATAAGATTGTTAAACATTTTTGGACTCACTTCATCAAAAAACGGAGTAAATAATATTTAAGTTACAAGAGAAGAGCTATTTCTTTTGAAATATTTTGCAACCCATCATAATATTTTACCATGTAGAAACAATAACATAAACCAAAATTTACATTTAAATGTTCAGTTTTCAAAACAATTTTTCAGAATCGAAATAAATGATTTATGTTCAAAGAAAATCTGCTTTGCAGAATTATAAAAACAAATGCCAGAATACCTATTTTAAAAAGGCTTTATCATTTCATAGATGAATTCGAACATTTTAACTGTGCCTCTTACTTAGCATGGAAGACTTTCTCTTCTCTGAAAGATAAACTACTGTCATCGAAGGAAATACCTACTGGGTGGATGTCAACAATGCTCTTCTCAGGATCAGTTCCATTTGCACACAAAACACTCAAAAAGGAGAATTGTAAACTGGTCAATATTACTACTCCACAAAAATCCCATGAAGAGGTCTTTAATATAAAATTCAGTCAAATAAATCCTCATCAGCTATGAGTTTTCAATAAGGTCTATTTCAGTCAGCTCTACTCATTATTTTTGAAAGCAAACTTTTATTATAAAATAATGTATCTATTAAAGAAAATTTGGAAAACTAGAATTGAAGGGTCATTTATTTTCCTAAGATCCAAATTTATGTGAGATTTTAATTGTCCTAATCACTCCTAAATCCAGCAAATATTTAGTGTAAGCAGATCACAATGGGTCATCCGTATTTGAATAGTATTCAGCATAAGATTATCTAGTATTTGATCTACATAAAAGAGCTCCTCTCCTGCTGCTTTATGGGAATGGAAGAAAGTTTACTGTTTCTCAGTCATTACTCATAAATATTGTGTGATGTTTCACTTCACCATATGGATTTTCACTGGCATCCAGGATCTTACAAACCTAATATTATGTTAAAGGATGCTACTCCATCCGGGTTCCTAAGTGTAAGTTTCACTGCTAAATTTTGCCCCAAATGCAAAGCATTCTGGCTTGATTGGTAAAAGGACCTAAGTTCTAGCCCTGTGTTTTGGCTCTCATTTTGGACAAGCCACCTTAGTATGCAGAACCTTGAGTCCCTCCTCTGTCATACGGGAGACTAAACTAGATATTCTTTAGGGTTTCTTTCCAGCTCAAGTTTTTATGAACTTATTCTAGGTCACAGGATATAGCTGAGCACTCCAGGAAAGACTATGTCATAATCTTGACCAATGGTTCTTGACTATGAAGTCAGGGGCCACAGTTGCCAGAGATGTTAAAGCATATTGCAAAGGAAATATTCATATGTCTCTACAAACGGAAGATCCCCCTTTTCATCTAGAAGATTCATTCACCACAGAGGATCAGGAAAATACCACTGAAATCAGATTACAGCAACTCCTTGCTTAAATTCTTAGATGGCTTCTAAAAACCAAGCCTGTTCACAGTGTATAAATCCCGAAACCATGTGTCCCTGCCTAACTTTCCAACCTCATCTCTTTCCTGTGTAATCTACACACAGGTATATCATAGCAGTGATTCAGGTACACTGGATTTCTTTGATTTTCTCTAATGAGTCAAGCTGTTTTTTACGATGGGTCCTCTACAAGTAAAATTCTCTCTGACTGGAACTTTATTCAGCCAGATCACAGTATATCAGTCTGGTGAATAGGCATTTATTCAGATATGTATGAAAACACACTCATTTTAGTCTCAGAAGTCAGTGGGAATATCTTGGTTCTGACCACATCATCTTTTTTATTTGCTCCAAACAGAGAAATACATATATTTGTACATTTTGTTCCACTTTAGTCTCAAAATAGTGCAAGATAGCAATGACTTCCTAGTTCAATGAAGTTATCAGAGTCTCAGCCATCACATCTCAAGTCTTCCCTGTCTCTCCTACCAAGAGTGGTTACCCACTGTCACCGCCACCAGCAGCAATATGTTCTAATACATGACCTTGCTTGGTCTTCACAGATTTACGATTTTCAAAATGACCTCATTTATTTGCTTTTTGTTTATTACCCGAAAACATTATCTCTATCTCCTTGAATGAGAACAGACTGAATCTTTGTTCCTTTATGTGCATATTCCTCTCATCATGATGTAATAATATTTTAACTCTAAATGTGGGTCCTAAATATTAAAAAGGTGATCATCCTCTGAAAGGGATTTTCTGATGAACACATTAATTTGCAAATGAAGGTTCCCCAACTCTATAAAGATTCCCTAATAAAGTACCAAACATAAAGTGTTTTGAGTACAGAAAAGTTGAACCATGGCCAATTTGATTTACTGTTGGAAATGCTGAAATGGCAGCCAGCTTTGAGTTCTAACAGAAAAAGTTAAAAGATCCAAGAAAAAACATTACAATTAAATACCTGACTGAGTATACTCAGAAATCCATGAAAATTTTCTCAAATGAAAAAACAAATTTGCATTGTTTATATTCAGCATTTATTACAAAAGCACACCTAAAAGATGAAATGATATGATATTTAAAATAAAAAATTTAAATGTTATTTTGAAAACAGGGGCAAGGTGAAAAAAAAATTATTCCTATGACAAATTTCCAACCGGGACGTTTATAAAGAGAAACTATAATAATCTTTATTATAGGTATCTTCATTCTTTAGATGTTTCCGCTACAACAATAAGTTTTACAGAGTGATTTAGTAAACTGCCCCAATTTAAATAACTATGCTTTCTTTTCCCTTGAAGACATTTGTCTTTTGTGATTCATACTTAAAGAGCAGTAAAACAATTTCTGCACTAATCTACAGATTGCTAGGAAGCAGCAAGTGGGAAAGCATGATGCAAATTTTTAAATGATCCCGAAGTTTAATCCTCTTTGGAACTTTTAGGTAATCAACAGGAGGTTGTTATGAAACATAATCAAGAAACCTCATAAAGTGTACTCTTTAAAGTTCTATTGAATGCTATGGTGTTAATACAACCTAACAACACAGCACATAACATTACTGGGTGAAGGGGGACAATTTCCCCTCCACAGAGCAGTGAAATAATATTAGTAAGCCTTTATTACATGATTATTGGCTTCCCAGTTGGCATTAGTGGTAAAAAAAAAATCTGCCTGCCAATGCAGGAGATATAAGAGGTGTGGGTTTGATCCCTAGGATAGGAAGAGCCCTGGAGGAGGAAATGGCATGCCACTCACAGATTCTTGCCTGGAGAATCCCATGGACAGAGGAGCCTAGTGGGCTACAGTCCATGGGGTTGCAAAGAGTCGGACCCAGCTGAACTTCTGAGCACACATTTCATGATTATCAGCTCATAAAGCCATTAATACTTTACTCCTTTTTAAAAAAATAGTTTTGTTGGAATATGGTTGATTTACATTGTTAGTTTCAGGTATACAGCAAAATAATTCAGTTATACATACATTAATTCTTTTTAAGATTCTTTTCTCATATAAGTTATCATACAATATTGGGTCGAATTCCCTATGCTACACTGTAGGTCCTTGTTAGTTACCTATCTTACATATAGTGGTGTACACATGTCCATCCTATGCTCTTGATTTATCCCTCCCTTCAGCATTGCCCCTTTGGTAACCACAAGTTTGTTTACAATATCTATAATCTGCTTCTGTTTTATAAATAAGTTCATTTGTATCTTCTTACATTTATATTCCATGTATATCATACGTTTGTCTTTCCCTGTCTGACTTGATTGAAGGTGGGAGGAGACGGGGTCGACAGAGGATGAGATAGTTGGATGGCATCACTGACGTGATGGACATGAGTTTGAGTAAACTCCAGGAGTTGGTGATGGACAGGGAGGCCTGGCGTGCTGCATTCCATGGGGTCACAAAGAGTCAGACACAACCAAGCAACTAAACTGAACTGTCTGACTGACTTCACTTAGTATAATAATTTCTAGTTGCCTCCATCTTGCTGTGAATAGCATTATTTCTTTCTCTTTTATGGCTAATAGTTCCTTGGATGCATGTACCATGTCTTCTTTATCCATTTTTCTGTTGATGGACATTTAGATTGCTTCCATGTCTTGACTATTGTACTGCAATGAACATTGGGGTGCATGTATTCTTTTGGATTATGGTTTTCTCTGAATGCATGCCCAGGAGAGGAATTACTGGATCATATGTTAGCTCTATTTTAAGTTTTTTAAGGAACCTCCATACTCTTCTCCATAATGGTTGTACCAATTTGTATTCTTACCAGCAGTGTAGGAAGCTTCTCTTTTCTCCAAACTTTCTCCGGCATTCATTATTTGTAGACTTTTTGATGATGGCCATTCTGATTGATGTGTGATACTCCATTGTAGCTTTGATTTGCATTTCTCTGATAATCAGTGATGTTGAACATCTTTTCATGTGCCTTTTGGCCGATCGTAGGTTTTGTTTGCAGAACTCTCTGCTTAGATCTTCTACCCATTTTTTGATTGGTTTGTTTGTTTTCATTTGGATTGTCTTTTTACATAGAGCCTTAAGAATTTTTTGTGTATTTTGGAGATTACTCCCTGGTTTGTTGAATCATTTGGAAATATTTTCTCCCATCTGTGGGTTGTTTTTTCATTTCATCAACACCTTGTTCCTAAGCAATTGGCATGACAATGTTATTGGTCTGAAACAAAATGATGTGTTGCTGCCCATTGGCTTTAATAAGATCACAAAGTGATGTATTAAAAGACAAGAAAATATTGAGAAGCATTGTCATCCATTAGAGGAACATTTTTGTTTGTAAAATCCAGGACTAAAGGAACCTAGCTTTCACTCTTCACCTATAGCATTTTTTTTTCTGAATTTATTTGATTCATGGTTACAATAAAGAAATGACCAATTGAATATAGGTCCTATTATCTGTGGATATACTGGGAAGTTGGGTAACTGACTTTTTAAGATGTTTCTCTTCTGCTCCTACTTCTCCTCCTCTCTTTTTAATTAAATATATTTCAGTGTTCGTGAAATTTCATAGACTGACAGCTCCAGAGACAATGGTTCACCAAGAAACCACAGGTACCCATGAGTAACTGGCAGTATGAGCTCTACCCAGGGATGGGTTCATTCTGTGCTTGAACAGCTGTGAGTTTGCCAGTGAAATTGGCAATAAGAGTGACTTTAGCATCAGCCAGAGAGAGGTCAGTACAACAAAATCTAAGAAAATACCTTTCTGTTTAACATATATACATAAAACCTCAGGGATATAAACATTGAGAAACAAAGGGAAAATAATTCTTTTGTTCAGGTCATATTGTAAATGGCAGATGCTATGTATCACATTGTCTTAAGTTCAAGGGAAAAAATGAAATAAATATTTTATTCCTCTGGTTAAATCAACAATTAGACTTCTTCTTGTCTTTCCTCCAGGTTCCCAACATCTTTTTTAGATACACAAAATATTAGGAAAAAAAGTAATATGCATCAAGAAATCAGAACCTATGGATACCATAAAATTATGTTGCTTGTAATCAACCAATACAGTATTCCGTTACACTGTGTCCTCACAGCAATCTATGATTATTTCGTTCATAGGCTCTCATTTCACTCAACATTTTGAACTCTCCTCTCCTACCCATATCTCTCTGGTACTTCTAAAGATATCAACTTAATAAAAAATTTGATCCCAATAGTGGAGAGTTAGGAAACTAATTTCAGTGTAGTGTATTGACAAGACCACACAAACTGAAATCAGTAATGAGACATGTGTTTGCTAGTTCTGATCTACTCTTCTAAACAACTGGTCTTAGACCAAGTATCCCACCTCCATGAACATCTCTTTTCCTAGATGGAAAATGAAAATAAAAGAATACGCAGTTGTTGAAAAATTGAATAACTCTAGAAAGTATAGTCATCCAATAGTGGGGCTTCTAAATGTTAACACAATGTGCAATCTAATCCAAGTCTTCATAGGTAGCATATACTAATACTAATGAGTTCAATCTCTGTGTCTAATCCAGTAGTGATTTTAAATTTGACTGCATCAAAACAAAGCTTACCAGGTGGCACTAGCAGTAAAGGACTCACCGTGGATGCAGGAGATGTAAGAGACGTCTTCGATCCCCGGGTCTGGAAGATCCTCTGGGGGAGAAAATGGCAACAGTGCAGTAGTTGTGCCTGGAGAATCCCATGGACAGAGGAGCCTGGCCATCTACCGTCCAAAGGGTCGAAAAGAATCAGACACAACTGAAGTAACTTATATATTATACATATATAATTACACACATATATACATACCTATATATATAAGTATACATGTATGTTTATATACACATATACACACATTTATATATATGCACAGGCTGTGCTGTGCTTAGTCCCTCAGTCATGTCCAACTCTTTGCGACCTCATGGACTGTAGCCCACAAGGCTCCTCTGTTCATGAGGATTCTCTGAGCAAGAATACTTGAGTGGGTTGTCATGCCCTCCTCCAGGGATCATTACAACCCAGGGATTGAATTCAGGTCTCCTACATTGCAGGCGAATTCTTTACCGTCTGAGCCACCAAGGAAACCCAAGAATACTGGAGTGGTAGCCTGTCCCTTCTCCTGGGGAACTTCCCAACCCAGGAATTAAACTGGGGTCTCCTGCATTGCAGGCAGATTCTTTACTAGCTGAGCCACCCAGGAAGCCCTATATACACACATATATGTGTGCATATATGCATATATGTATGTATGTGTGTGTGTGTGTGTGTGTGTGTATATATATATATATATGTATTAGGGAATATTGGTTTCAATAGCTTCATCTTTACTCTGATAATCCTGATATCAAATAATGTATAATCCCTTGCTAGCTTCACCTTACAATCTGGGCAATAATTTTGCTCTGTTCAAAGGACAAATTTTGTTCTTTTTCTCCCCAGTAGAACTTCTTGAACAGTGTCTAAAATTCCATGGTGATTGTTAGAGATGTCTCATTGTCTTTAGACTGAGATCAAGAAGGGATGGTATAAGAATAGTGCTATAAAAACACCTTTTGAGAAATGCTGCACTAGAGAATATTATACTACATAGTATTTGTATTGGAGGCTTCATCTCTTTTTTATTTTTTGAATAATAATAATCTCTTTAGTTACAAATATCATGATTGTGTACATAGAAAATCCTATGCAATCTATAAAAAGGCAAAAAGGAATAATAAATGAATTATCAAGTTTGAAGGATATCAAATCAATATAGAAAATCAACTAATTTCCATATACCAGCAAGGAATAATTGAACACATTAGTAGTATCAAAAATGTAAAATACTTAGGTGATAGACAAAAGATGCAATCTTGTACACCAATTTGTTGTTGCTGTTGTTCAGTCACTCAGTCATGTCTGAGTCTTTGTGACCCCAGGGACTCCAGCATGCTGGGCTTCTCTGTCCTTCAGCATCTCCCAGAGCTTGCTCAAACTCATGTCCATTGAGTCAATAAGGCCATCCAACCATCTCATCCTCTGTCATCCCCTTCTCCTTCTGCCTTCAATCTTTCCCAGCATCAGGGTCTTTTCTAATGACTTGGCTCTTCATATCAGGTGGCCAAAGTATTGGAACTTCAGCTTCAGTATCAGTCCTCCTAATGTATATTCCAGATTGATTTCCTTTAGGATGGACTGGTTTGATCTCCTTGCAGTCCAAGGAACTTTCAAGAGTCTTCTCCAACACCACAGTTCAAAAGCATCAATTCTTTGGCATTCAGCCTTCTTTACACTGATTTGTAGGTCACACAAATTTGCGGAGAGAAAATTTAAAGGACAGAACATGAATGGATATATATATATACAAAATTCCTGGGCCAGATGATTCAATATTTTCAACTCTGCCCGAATTATATTCCAGTAGTGTTTACATAGAAAACGACAGGCTGATTTCATAATTCATTTGTAAATGCTATTCATTTATAAATGCAATCATTTGTAAAGTACAGAATAACCAAGCAGATTCAAGCTAGAAGAAGAAAGCTGTAGGACTGAAACTACCTAATTTCAGAACTTAGTGTACATATATAGTAATAAAATCACTGTGGTATTTTATGAAGGTAGACAAAGCAATGTAGCATAAATAGACACACACACATACATATGATAAATAACTAATTATTGAAAAGTGTGCAAATACAATTCAGTGAATATAGAATCATGTTTTCCAGAAATGGTTCTGGAATAACTGGATATCCATACACCAAAGGAAAAAAAATATGAATTTCAATCCATACCTCTTTACCATATATAAAAAAGAAACTTAACATGGATTACAGACCAAACTGTGAAAACTAAAATCATAAAATAGCTAGAAAAAAAACAGAAACTCTGTTTCACTTTGGATTGGGCAAATACTTCTTTTTTTTTTTTTTTCCAAGCCCATTTCAAGTAGTCAGAGTTTACTTCCATTTTATTCTTTTTGGAAAATAAAATTTCTGAATTACAAAATAACTTGACATGATTAATATTTATATGTGAATACTTAATTCATCAGTGACAGGATTCATTCAAAACTGGTCTTATCAAGTAATACTTCAGGATGTTGTGTATTTGGTCAAGTTCTATTATGGCCCTGCTATTTTGGATCAGAATTTTATTTATTTATTTATTTAATGTAAATTTATTTATTTTAATTGGAGGTTAATTACTTTACAATATTGTGTTGGTTTTGCCATACATCAACATGAATCCGCCACGGGTGTACATGTGTTCCCCATCCTGAACCCCCCTCGCTCCTCCCTCCTCATACCATCCCTCTGGGTCATCTCAGTGCACTAGCCCCAAGCATCCAGTATCATGCATCGCATCTGGACTAGTGATTCGTTTCATATATGGTTTTATCCATGTTTCAATGCCATTCTCCCAAACCATCCCACCCTCGCCCTCTCCCACAGAGTCCAAAAGACTGTTCTGTACATCTGTGTCTCTTTTGCTATCTCACATACAGGGTTATTGTTACCATCTTTCTAAATTCCATATATATGCGTTAGTATACTGTATTGGTGTTTTTCTTTCTGGCTTACTTCACTCTGTATAATAGGCTCCAGTTTCATCCACCTCATTAGAGCTGATTCAAATGTATTCTTTTTAATGGCTGAGTAATACTCCATTGTGTATATGTCCCACAGCTTTCTTATCCATTCATCTGCTGATGGACATCTAGGTTGCTTCCATGTCCTGGCTATTATAAACAGTGCTGCGATGAACATTGGGGTACACGTGTCTCTTTCAATTCTGGTTTCCTCGGTGTGTATGCCCAGCAGTGGGATTGCTGGGTCATAAGGCAGTTCTATTTGCAGTTTTTTAAGGACTCTCCACACTGTTCTCCATAGTGGCTGTACTAGTTTTCATTCCCACCAGCATTGTAAGAGGGTTCCCTTTTCTCCACACCCTCTCCAGCATTTATTGCTTGTAGACTTTTGGATCGCAGCCATTCTGACTGGTGTGAAATGGTACCTCATTGTGGTTTTGATTTGCATTTCTCTGATAATGAGTGATGTTGAGTATCTTTTCATGTGTTTGTTAGCTCTCTGTATGTCTTCTTTGGAGAAATGTCTATTGAGTTCTTTGGCCCATTTTTTGATTGGGTCGTTTATTTTTCCAGAACTGAGCTGCAGAAGTTGCATGTATATTTTTGAGATTAGTTGTCTCTAATACTAATATTTCATTTTTATGCTTTTACTGAAATTTTAGAAATTGAATGATATGGAAAAAGAAAGAGGTCCATTGCAATAACTCAAATGATATGAAATCTGAGGCCCATTCCTTTTTATAAAATTATCCTGATTAGTTATGCCCATTTAATAACATTGAATCTCTAGTAAACTGAAATTAACAACCCTTTCTTTTAGCTCTTTGAGCAATATTGAAAGCAACTCAGCAGCATGATCATGAGCCTTAAAACACTCTTTATCATTAACATGATAATTATATTTCTAAAGAGCTTTTCAAAATATAGAAAGAAAATACCTTTATGCCAATACATTTATTCCAGAGTGTTTACATAAATGGCCAGCAACAGATAAACAGCAGTATAAAATCAGGCTTATTTGTAATATGGGAAATTATACAGCCAATAAAATGTTTACAAAACATTTTAAATAAAACATTATAGCACAGAATATGCTGGTGTTATTGATATAATGATAGGTGAAAAGTCATGATAGAAATTTTTATATACACTATTTTTTAACTGTGAAAAATATTCAGAGACAAAAGTTCGAAAAAATGCATCAAAATGCTAATGTTGATTTCTTATGTTAAGAGAAGTTTCTTCTACTTGTTCTTTGAATTCTTACATACTCACTACTATAATATATATTTGCTTCCCTGGTGGTTCAGACGGTAAAATGTCTGCCTACAACGCGGGAGACCCGGGTTCAATCCCTGGCTTGGGAAGATCTCCTGGAGAAGGAAATGGCAACCCACTCCAGTATTCTTGCCTGGAAAATCCCATGGACGGAGGAACCTGGTAGGCTGCAGTCTACAGGGTAGCAAAGAGTTGGACATGACTGAGCGACTTCACATTCTTTCAACATTCATAATCCAGAAACAACTTATAAAAATAATATAGGCCTAATTTTATCTCAGAAGAATTGACAGTTGAGTGAAATTTTAAAAAGTTTTGTCTTCTAAAGTTTAGATCTCCAAAAAAAGTAAACTAACACTGAATCTAGGTTCTTAGTCAAAAAGAAATCTTTTTGATTCATTGCTGAGTTATTCCTCCTATATACCAGTTGATCTGATAAGACTCTGAAAGTCTTTGAGACTTCTATATCAAATGCATCTTTGCAGTTCCTAAATCAACCTGAAATTTGAGGAAAACATGTTGGTGATTTTTTTAAAGTGTACCAAAATATGTACCACCTTTAGAATGCTTGCTATGGGCATCTGACATTCAAGTAATATATCACTGTGGTTTGTCATCCAGAAAAGTCATCCTTGAGAGATGGCTTGCAAAACATTTCAGTAGCTTCTCTAATAGTATGCTACTTGTATATATCCTTCATATAACTGATAGCTAGAGGAGGAATTTTCTAAAAGAACCTCTGAGAATCTTATGAGAAAAAAATACATGGTTTAATTTTAAATTATAAATAATCTTAAGAGGGCAGGATGAGACATTGACATAAATGTGTGTATAGCATATATGGGATACTATAATATAATGAATTTCCACCATGAATGCATGACTCTTAAAAGGGAATTTAATGTATGACTCTCAAGAGAGTAGAAAGAAGTGAAAGTGAAAGTCACTCAGTCATGCCCAACACTTTGGGACTCTGAATGACTATACAGTCCATGGAATTCTCCAGGACAGTATACTGGAGTCAGTAGCCTTTCCCTTCTCCAGGGTATCGTCCCAAGCCAGGGATCAAACCCAGGTCTCCTACATTGCAGGTGGATTCTTTACCAGCTGAGCCACAAGGGAAGCCCCCAAACACTGGAGTGGGTAGCCTGTCCCTTCACCAGGGGATCTTCCTGACCCAGGAATCAAACCAGGGTCTCCTGCATTGCAGGTGGATTCTTTACCAACTGGGTTATCAGGGAAGCCCCAAGAGAATAGAAAGTTCCAAATAGTGGAGAAACAATTGTGAACAGAAATGAATTTTGTTGCTATCTGGCCTGTTTTAGTCTGAGTATATCCTGTTAACAGGAAGTTATTCCTCAGAAAAGGCAGTGGATTTTGCATCTTGATCAACACTGTCTCTCATACAGGACAACGAAAATGCTGCAGTGCCTGAGAAAGGGTATCTTCCTCTGGATGGATTAAAGATGGGGGAAATAGCTTTCAAAGTTAATATATATATTTCTAAGGTCACATGTCACAAATGGGAAACCAATTTGACTACATAAGTTATTCTGAGAAACAGCAAATCAAGTTGTGCAAGCAGCTTTTAATGAGACCTGATCTATCTATCTATAATATATATATATACACACATATGTATACTATTTTTATATAATATGTAAAATATATATTAGTATATGTAAAACATGTAAATTTGTATAGATGGATATATATAAATGCTTCCTAGGTGACTCAGTGGTAAAAAGTCTGCCCACCAATGCAGGGGAGGTGGGTTCAATTACTAGATTGGGAAGATACTCTGGAGTAGGAAATGGAAACCCACTCAAGTATTCTTACCTGAAAAATCCCATGAACAGAGAAGCCTGGTGGGCTGTAGCCCATAGGGTCACAAGAAGTCAGACGTGTTTGAGCAACTGAGCTCACACACACATCTCTATAAATACACGGACTTCCCAAGTAACTCAGTGGTAAAGAATGCACCTGTCAGTGCAGAAGACACAAGAAATGCTGCTCTGATCCCTGAGTCAGGAAGATCCCCTGGAGAAGGAAATGGCACCTACTCTAGTATTCTTGCCTGGAAAACTCCATGGACAAAGGAGCCTGGTGGGCTACAGTCCATGGGGTCACAAGAGGGTAGGACATGACTTAATAGCTAAACAACAACAGCAAATATAAATACACGTAGTCATATATAAAATGTATTTAAATATAAATTATATAAAATATTTATAGACACATGTGTAATATACATACAAATTTATGTTGCCCTTCCAATCTCGTGTCCTAAAAAGTGACCAGCTAGCAGAATTCAGCAGTTCATGTAACTACTAATAGCTGAGAGTTCTTAATATATTCAAGGTATTAGCCTTTTGCTGGATGTATGGTTTGCAAATATTTTCTTCTAGTCTGTAACCAGTCTTTTTATTCTCTTGACAGAGTCTTTCACAGAGTAAAAGTTCTTAATTTTTATAAAGTCCAATTTATCAATTTTCCCTCAAAAGAGTCATGCTTTTGGCATCAAATCTAAAAATTCTTTCACTAGGCCCAAAGACTTTTTGCTATATTTTGTCCTAAATATTTCATAGCTTTACACTTTTCATTTAAATCCATAATCTAATCTGAGTTAATTTTTGTATCTAATGTGTGGTTTAGGTGAGTTCTTTGTTTCTGCCTAAGGATGTCCAATTGCTCTAAGCAGCATTTGTTACACAGTTTATTTTCCTTCATCAGATTGCTATTGCACTTTTGTCCAAAATCAGTTGGGCATATCCATGTAAATCTAGCTCAAGGTTTTCAGTTCTGTTCTATCTGTTATATCTATGTCTATCTTACCCTCTGCCAGTACCACACTGTCTTGACATCTGTGGTTATGCACCAGGCCTTCATACTGGATAGAGTGGTTCCTCTCACTTTTTTTCTTCTCAAAATCATTTTAGCTACTCTGTGGCTTATTTCTTTCCATATGAATTTTAGAAGAACCTTGTCTATGTGTACAAAACTCTTGGTGAGATTTTGATCATGTTCATTTTTTTCAACTTACTTGGAAAAATAAACTCAGAATTTTTTCAAAATGAGCAAAAGTAATGCAGATGTTTTAAATGGAAATTTGTTACCACTCTGTGTAATCAACATGCAGGATATTAGAATTGCTTTTGTAGATTGAGTGTTCCTTGCCTTAATCTCTCAAAGTATACCCTATAACAGACACTGACAAACTTTGGCTCATGCAGTCTCTTTGTAATAAGACTTGTAAGCTAAGAATGGTTTTTCATTTTGTAGGGGTTGTGAAAAGCAAACACAGAGGAGTGTGACAAAAATCACATGTTAGCTACAAAACCTAAAATATATCTTTCTCTTTCTCTTTATGGAAAAAGCTTGCTGACTTCTAATGTATAGTGTCACACATTTACATGATGAAGAATAAAAGGAAACAAATTGTTACAATCTAAAAAGTGTAAAACTCCCGAATAACTAGTAACTAAATTTACCAATATATAAGGGACTTCCCAGGTGGCGCTAGTGGTAAAGATTCCTCCTGCCAACCATTATATAAACTTCTCATCAACCAAGTTAAGGTCACCAAGTAAATCAATCTCTAACCTACTGAATATATTCCTTTAAAATTATGTTAAGAAACAGTTTACATTTCTAATATAATGTAGTTTTATAAGCTGAAAACCAATGCTCTTCAAGTACAAGGGATTAATTTTATTCACATATTAAAACAAGATGATTTTATGGAGACAGAATCGAGTTTACAAAAATGGATTCCTGAGCCAAGTGCTTTGAATTTGAAAATCAGCTTTGTCACTAAAAAGAATCTGCCTGCCGATGCAGGAGATATGAGATGCCTGGGTCAGGAAGATCCCCTGGAGAAGGAAATGACTGCCCCACTTCAGCATTCTTGCTGGGAGAATCCCATGGACAGAGGAGCCTGGTGGGCTAAAGCCCGTGGAGTCACAAACACGTGGACACAACTGAGTGTCTGAACACAACCTGACCTGAACTTAGGTTAACAAGTAGCTTAACCTTCCTGAGGATGAGTTTTCCCATCTGTAAAAATGAGGATAAAACCAATACTTACATCACAGGGATATAGTGATAATTAAGTGTGTTAATACATGTGAAAAGTATTACAATGGTTTAAAGAAAACTCAATGTAAGATGTTTCCTAGTAAGGGATATAGTGATAATTAAGTGTGTTAATACATGTGAAAAGTATTACAATGGTTTAAACAAAACTCAATGTAAGATGTTTCCTAGTAATATTAATATTAGTTATATACCATAGTATTCATTGTCAACACAGTCCAAAAATTAGCAACTTATTCTTATCACCAAAATCTTACAGAGCTGATTTTTTTCATGGTAGTTCATACTTGTAATATTTAAGCCAAAGAGTGTGAAATCATTATTCATTCTCCAGATATGTGTTAATAAGCTAACACAGTGCTAAGCACTGTGAGGGAAGCTTATAGTAACATAACAGAAATCCTACTCACTTGAGGACTTTATGAAGGGTAGCCTTAAAAGCAGGGCAGTGCGGATCTGCATATATTACTCAATAGAAATACAAGTAAATAATTTTCTGTAAAACCTAAAAGCTAACATGCTTATAAGTGACAATATACTTAAGTAAATATAACAACATGATGGACTGTAAAAAGTTAGGCTTCTTTTTGCAACATGAAACATTACCCTAATCTCAGTGCTACAGAGATAAATAATGAACCACTCTGACACAACGTTATTGTATACAATTTTTATGTAATAATAATAGTGAAGTGGACATGCAAAACCATGCCTTATTTGCCAAGTTATCTAAGTTGCATCTATATGGATAAAGACATTTATGTCCTGGCTATGTAAATGGCACTTCAGTGAACACTGCAATACATGTGTCTTTTTGTGTTATGGTTTTCTCAGGGCATGTGACCGGTAGTGGGATTGCTGGGTCATAGGGTAGCTCTATTTTTAGTTTTTAAAGGAACCTTCATACTGTTCTCCATAATGACTCTATCGATTTACATTCCCACCGACAGTGCAAGAGGTAAAATATATAGCTAGTGGGAACTTGCTGGGTAGCACCGGGAGCTCAACTCAGTACTCTGTGATGACCGAGAGGGGTAGAATGGGGCTGGGGTGGGATGGAGGCTCAAGAGGGAGAAGATAGATGTATATATACAGCTGATTCACTTTGTTGTAAGGTAGAAATTATTACAACATTGTAAAGCAATTATACTCTTATTGAAAAAAGATCTTTATGACTATTAGAGGCAAAGTTGCACTGAACTGAGAAATCAGAATAGGAAGGCAAACTCATTTTTTTCAGTAAAAGTTGGATTCTCAAGGCTAAAGAGTAATTGAACATAGGAAAAATCATTTTGTTTTTTTCTTTCCTGTATTGATACATTTGTTAGAGTTGGTTGCCCCTCAGACTCAGACTTGATAACTATTTTAAGCCTAAGATCATTATTTTTAAAAAGATGAAGTGCCAGAACTTCCCTGGTAGCTCAGTGGTAAAGAATCTACCTACCAGTGCAGGAGGCAAAGGTTTAATCCCTGACTTGGGAAGATCCCACATGCGGTGGAGCATAAGCCCCGGCACCACAACTGCTGAGCCTGTGCTCTCGAGCCTGGGAGCTGCAACTGCTGAGGCTCACGCACCTTAGGGCCTTTGCTCCCAAACAAGAGAGGGCATCGCAATGAGAAGCCCTAGTAATACAATTAGACAGTATCCTCTACTCACCGGAACTAGAGACAAGGCCTCACAGAAACGAGGGTAAAGTGCTGTGTCCAATTTTCCTTCTTAACACCAGTGTTATGTCTGTTATCCTGTCATGTGTTACATTCAATGTCTTTATACTAAAGAACTAAAAATCTTCATGCACCCCCCCAAAAAAACTTTTAATTACTAAAATGTAGGAAATATAAACATATTATAATAAAAACTTCAAAAGAATTTCCTTTAATTTTCCTCCAAGAGGTTAACCTGTTTGAAACCAGTGAATGAAAGGACATGTCACATTGTGATTCTATAATATTTTGGGCATTCCAAGTAAGCTAATACATTAGAAATACCTGAAAGAGTTAAAGTTCCTAACGTATTATTTCCTGTTAATCACATATCCTTTGTCCCTAAAACATTTGACTTATAATTTGTGTGGTCAGAAGACATGAGTGTGTTGATACTAGCATATAATCAGAGGTAAACAAAGTGGAGAGGATGTTTAAATTTTTGTCTATTTTAAGCAGTAATACTCCACTGGAGATACACTGTTCTATATGTTTCATTAAGATGATACTTTATTAGGGTATAACAGGAATTCTAACTTCTCCTATAATAGAAAATATTGCCTAACTATTAGTTTGGTGCAAATGTAATTGCAGTTTCGGACCATGAATTTTAAATCATCATAAGTAGGCTCAAACACATCTTCTTAATCAAAAAAGGAACAATTACAATCAACATATTTTTTCCAATGAGAAATAAGTTTGTATATTCCTGCAGAGTGAAAATCCATACTTCAGGATTCAGGGAGCTCTTGGAAAGCATCTTCTGCATCCTGCTGGTTGTGAAAGTATTTTCCCTGCAAAAAGTCATAGAGATGCTTGAAGAAGTGGTAGTTGGTTGGTGAGAGGTCAGGTGAATATGGCAGATGAGGCAAACCTTATAGCCCAATTCATTCAACTTTTGAAGCACTGGTTGTGCGAGCTGTGGTTAGGCATTGTCATGGAGAAGAACTGGGCCCTGTCTATGGACCAACCCCAGCTGCAGTTTGCAGTGCAGCTCATTGATTTGTTGAGCATGCTTCTCAAATGCAATGGTTTCACTGGGATTCTGAAAGCTGTAATGGATCAGACTGGCAGCAGAATCACCAAACAGTGACCATGATGATTTTTGGGTGCAAGTTTCATTTTGGAAAGTACTTTGGAGCTTCTTCTCTGTCCAGCTACTGAGCTGGTAATCACCAGTTGTCATATAAAATCCACTTTTCACTGCATGTCACAATCCAATGGAGAAATGGTTCATTGCTTTTGCATAGAATAAGAAAAGATGACACTTTAAAAGGGCAATTTTTTTGACTTGTGGTCAGCTCATGAGGCACCTGCTTACTGAGCTTTTTTACCATTCCAATTTGCTTCAAATGCCAAATGACTGGAGAATGGTCAATGTTGAGTTCTTGGGTAACTTCATGTGTAGTTTCAAGAGGATCAGCTTCAATGATTTCTCTCAATTTGTCATTGTCAACTTCTGACAGCTGGCCAGTATGCTCCTCATTTTCAAGGCTCTCATCTCCTTTGCAAAATTTCTTGAACCACCACTGCAGTGTATATTTGTTAGCTGTTTCTGGGCCAAATTGTTGATGTTGTGAGTTGTTTCCACTGCTTTGTGACCCATTTTGAACTTGAATAAGAAAACTGCTCGAATTTGCTTTTTATCTAGCATCACTTCCCTAGTCTTAAAAAAAAAAAAAAAAACAAGTAATAGCATTAGCAAAAATAACATAAAGAGAGAAGTGTGCATTAAAATGATGTGTAGTATAACTATATTTATTAAGAATATATTCCAAAATCAAATGGCAAATTTCAACAATGCATTACCAACCTATTACTAAATTGCTAAACAAGTCACTTAGTCTGGCTTTGCTTAAGTACAATATACTTAATCCTGTACCAGAGAAACACCACATTCACTTTCAAGGCCTCAAGGAGAAGAATTCATTGAGGAATATGAATAAAATGTTTCATAACTTAACTGTGCATCACATGTCACTTTGTTTTCAAAATAACATTTCAGCTTTCTGAACTTGTAAAATGATTTTCTGACCCATGTCTCAAGCAATTTTTAAAAGTAAATTAATATCTCCATTAGACCCAGAATCACTATTGAGCTAAATTCTCATGGTTGGTTAGACACTTAATGATCAAAGTTCATTTGACCTTAAATGAACTAATGTTGGGCATATATTTAATTTTAAAAAATGCTGAAGATATCTTTTTACTGGTAGAAACATCCTCTTGAACTCCTAGTCTCTAAAAGATGTTTTTCTGATACCAAATTGGAGGTAAACTAACTATGCGGTAATTTGTTTGTTGAAACATCTGTATACATTCAGGACCATAAATGCAGAGAAGCATAACTGAAAGTAATTACAGGCCTGTATTTACATCTGCTTGTGGTAAGACAAAGCATATTGTGCAAGCCAGGGGTAACTACACAGTTTACATTTAACAAGTTATCTCTAAGGCAGCTGTCATTCTAGTAAGATAAGGGGGCTACACATCAAATGTAAATTACTTTCCACCTCATCGATCAGAGTCAAAAAGAAACGCGTAAGAGTAAACAAAACCACTATGATGCTCTCCGCTCCACATGATTTAAGTCAACAGTTGGCATGAATGCTGAAGGGGAGGAAAGAATTAAAAATACATGCAGCTCATGCTTCATCCCTAGACAAATAACTTTCAGACATTTAATTCAATCAACCAAATATTTATTAAGTCCCTACCATGGGGAAGGCAGAGCAGACCTCCCTGCATTCACAAGACTACAGTCTATTCAGGGGGAAGGAAATCGGCTACAGGGTTGTGGTGGTGTTCGGTCACTCAATCATGTCTGACTCTTTGTGACCCTGTAGACTACAGCACGCCAGGCTCCCCTGTCCTTCACCGTCTCCCAGAGTTTGCTCAAACTCAAGTCCATTGAGTCAGTGACGCCATCCAACCATCTCATCCTCTGTTGCCCCCTTCTCCTCTTGCTCTCAATTTTTCCCAGCATCTGGGTCTTGTCCAGTGAATGGGCTCTTCACATCATGTGGCCAAAGTATTGAAGCTTCAGCTTCAGCATCGCTCCTTCCAGTGAATATTCAGAACTGATTTCCTTTAGGATTGACTGGTTGATCTCCTTGCAGACCAAAGGACTCTCCAGAGTCTTTTCCAGCACTGCAATTTGCAAGCATCAGTTTTTCCATGCTCAGCCTTGTTTATGCCCAGCTCTCACATCCATACATGACTACTGGAAAAGCTATAGCTCTAACTATATGCACCTTTGTCAGCAAAGTGATGTCTCTGATTTTTAATATGCTGTCTAGGTTTATCATAGCTTTTCTTCCAAGGAGTAAGCATCTTTTAATTTTGTGCCTGCAATCACCATCCACAGTGATTTTGAACCCAAGGAAATAAAGGCTATAAGGAAAGAAGGCAGAGAGCTACTATGAGAAATCAAATAATCATATAATGAGATAACACACGGACAGGGGAAGAAGAGGTCTTATCTAATACACAAAAAGTAATGGCCAACGATACACAGCTAAGTCAGACTCTCAGTCTGAATTTTAAGAAAAATAAGGGTAGTGTGGTATAGACGCCCTGACCTTTCATGAAAAGGTCTGATCCCAACATAATTAAATCTTGAACTTCAAACATTATCAATCAGACCCCATGGTATGTCTGCTAACTACTAAGTTAATGATTTCAAATTAATAAAACAGATCTTTCTGTCTGGGGATAATAAAACTTACTGCCAAAGGAGAAAGCTTGGCAATGGACTTGTTACCTTTGTTTCAAGTTTCATGGTGTTATGAAATTAAAACTGACTAAAATATAGAAAACTTAATCAACCAATAATGCATTTATGCATTTGATCATCTCCACTTACAAGCAGTGATATAACTAGAACAAGTTTTCATGAGGATAGAATTAAAGCCCATAGTCACAACTCTGTTTAATGATTATCAATTTCAGAATCATCTAGTACCATCATCCATTTACTAAAATGGGGCTTTAAATTTTCTTTATTGTATATGTTAAAGGAGTTCTTTTTTTACCTTCAATTTTATATTGGAGTATATGTGAAGCTTTTCTATGTTAAACATTAACTGTCAGTTTCACTCCTGTACTCTTGCCTGGAAAATTCCACGGACAGAGGAGCCGTGTAGGCTACAGTCCATGGGGTCACAAAGAGTCAGACACGACTGAGCGACTTCACTTCACTTCACTTCTATAACTTAAGTTTATAATTATAGAACTTTGACTTATACATACTGCATTCACTACATTATTCAACCACTATTTAGAGAATTCTCTTATTTAAAAATGATTGCTCCTGATAAATATTTTGAATCTCTGTGATCAAAGATTTGTTTTTAGTGAGATTTATATTTTATTGGCCTTAAGTGTGATGATTATACTTTGTAAACATGCTAAATAACATGTCTTGCAAATTGATAGCATACCAATCATACCAACTGTTTGGTGCTGCTGCTGCTGCTAAGTTGCTTCAGTCGTGTCCGACTGTGCAATCCCATAGATGGCAGCCCACCAGGCTCCCCTGTCCCTGGGATTCTCCAGGCAAGAACACTGGAGTGGGTTGCCATTTCCTTCTCCAATGCATGAAAGTGAAAAGTGAAAGTGAAGTCACTGAGTCATGTCCAACTCTCAGCGACCCCATGGACTGCAGCCCACCAGGCTCCTCCACCCATGGGATTTTCCAGGCAAGAGTACTGGAGTGGGGTACCATTGCCTTCTCCGACCAACTGTTTAAGTTCATGCAAATCACTCATGGGAGTACTTCTATTTATTATGCACTTACCATGCATTATTCATTATCAATGGCCATAATGTATTGGGTTTGTATGCAGAAGATGGTTGTAAATTCAGGAAGTTATGGGAACTGTTTAAATAAATTGAGAGCAAATAATCTTTTGCGGTTGCTAGACTCCAGACATTCCTTCTTTGAGGTGTATTGATACTTGAATGTGTCTTCCAAAAACAGTAAGAAAAAAAAAGTGACTCATATTGTCCATCTTTTCTAAATGACCACTCAACAAAGGGTACTAAAAATAATATGTCATGAGAGATCAATATTTAATTTTACTAATGAATTTTCTTGTAATTTTCCACATGGTAGTAATAGTATGTTTGTTAGTCACTCATCCACGTCCAATTATTTGTGACCCAATGGACTGTTGCCTCCCAGGCTCCTCTGTCTGTGGAATTCTCCAGGCAAGAATATCAGAGTGGGTTGCCATTCCCTTCTTCAGAGGATCTTCCTGACCCAAGGATCGAACTGAATCTTCTGCATTGCAGGTAGATTCTTTACCATCTGAGCCACTGGGAAAGCCCAGTAATAGCATACATGGAGCAAAATTTGTTTACATTAGAAATGTGATAAAAAGAAAACAAGCAAAAATGACTCAGCTCTGAATTCAGTTTTCTCTTTGTAAAACAGACTGGTAAATTTTTATGATTCTAAGGGATTGATGCATAGGAGACTTGTCTCCATATAAGAATTCAGACACCCTGAAGACAACCTACAGTGTTCTTAACTAGCTACAAAATCTGATCACAAATCCTTAAATTGAGAGAGGCGGGGTTGTTAGAGGAACAGAAAGTTGAGGCAAAGTGAATCTTTCTAAAAATTAAAAGAAAAAGAAAAGAAAAATTAAAAGAAAAAATGTTCACCTACAATACTATATGCTCTGATCAGACTCAAATATGAATAACTTACCTCTATTAACGAAATGATTAAATGAATTTTAAAATACCATGAATTTAAGAAAAAACATTCTCAATGCTAAGTCACTCAACTGATGTGTATTCCTCTCTCAGCTATCTAAGTAATCTCTGTCAGTGCATTTTTACATCCTATTGTTAAAATGGAGAGAAATTCCTCCAACACTGGCAGAAACATCATTAGAGTTACTCAGGTAAACAGAATACCCTGCAGCAATTCACAGGGGATTTCCTGTCCAATTAGTCAGTTAGCCACCTCACACAACAAAGAGTATCCTGACATTATGAATGCATCTTGTCACTGTGCCAATTTTCATGCAGTTCATTTTACAGTCACTCAAATTTTCAACCATGCATTTTCTTAACAGACTGCTTCAAAGACTCAGACAGGTTCATAAATGAAAGGTAAGATTATTTTGGACTGACAGGTTTGCCAAAGGAAGAAAATCTGTAAGTATCAGGGAAATAGGTTCAAAAATGATACAGCAGGTAAATTAAAGAGACAGGCTGCTCTAAGTAGATATGTGATTATTAGGATTATAGTTAATGGGCAAGGAGGAAATGCAGGGAACATAATGATATCAGAAAAGTATGAGAACTGGCTTGTTAGTACTTAATGAGGAAAATGGTTATATTCCCCCAAAGTCCTATTATACCCCTTTCAGTGACTGTAATTGATCGGCTGGGTTAGTTAATGAGGTGCTGTGCAATAGTAATTTGAAGCAAAGACCTCTATTCTTATTTTATGATAGCTCAGATTGATTGCAGAGTATTCACAGGAGACTGGCAGATGTTTCATATGTTTCATTTTATGTCTCTGGTGCTACGATATTGTTCTATGCTTGAAAAATTGGCATTGAATACTACTTTTAATAGCAAATGCAGAGATATCTTGAAAATTCTAACTTTATGATTGCAGAACAGTTCCATAGTTAGTCTAAAGAGAAAAAAACTTTTTAGTAAACATACATTGAGTAGAAGTCAGGAGCATGTGCTAAGTGAGACTGAGGAAATATGGCATTTATTATCTAAGAAAAATTAGCATAAGCTATTTTCCCATTCAAAAATTATAAAACCATAAATGACATATTTCTCAGGCAAAGGACAAATAAAACAGAAATATGATTCAAAGCCCTGTCAAGAATTCACAGCTTGTTCAAAAGTGAAGGCTCATTGCTTATATGTTGACTAAAGTACTTCCAACAAAAATCCCCTAATAGCAAAATAATCTACTCATTTTTTTTGTCAAATGTGGCCATAATTGTAATTCACTCAGAGTTCTGATAAAATCCATATGTCTTAGCTCAGGCTGCCATACAAAATCCCATGGACTGGATGGCTTAAACAACAGTAATGTATTTCTCATAATTCTGCAGTCTGGGAAGTTTAAGACCGAGGTGCAGGCCAGTTTTCACCCTGGTAAGAGCTCCCTTCCTGGCCTGTAGAGGGCGCCTTCTGGCTCTGCCTTCATGGGCCTTTTCCTCCATGCAGGTGCTAGAGGGTGAGGGAGAGAGGAGGCCAGCTCTCTGGGGTCTCTTCTTTTAATAACGCTAAAGCCCTTCGTGAGGCCCCCACCCTTGTGACCTCAACTAACTGTATGCTGGTTTGTTTTTTGCTTGTGGGATCTTAGATCCCTGACTAGGCACAGAGCCCATGCCTGGTGCCTTGGAAGCACAATGTTAACCACTCGTATGTGCCACGCTCCGTTGTGTTCAACTCTCTGCGACCCCATGGACTGTAGCCCCACCAGGCTCCTCTGTCCATGGAATTTCCCAGTCAAGAATGATGGATTGGGTTGCCATTTCCTACTCCAGAGTATCTTCCTGACCCAGGGATTGAACCCGTGTCTCCTTGCATTGGCAGGTGAATTTTTTACCACTGTGCCACCGGGAAGCCCCAATACTGGAGTGGGTAGCCATTTGTGACTCCATGGACCGTAGCCCACCAGGCTCCTCTGTCCATGGAATTCTCCAGGCAAGAATACTGGGGTGGGTAGCCATTCCCTTTTCCAGGGGATCTTCTCAACCCAGGGATTGAACTTGAGTTTCCCACATTGCAGGCATATTCTTTATCATCTGAGCCACCAGGGAAACCAGGCATCTTACTGTAATTCCACACAAAGGCTCCATTCTCCGTCATCACAGTGGAGGTCAGGGCTTTACTTTAGAATTTGGGGAGAATATAAACATTCAGTCCATAATATGTATTTTCATAAAGGTGGTGTTTTGTGATAACTAAAGGGTTAAAGGGGGCTTCTCAGGTGGCTCAGTGGTAAAGAATCTGCCTTCCAATGTAGGAGACAAGAGAGACGCAGGTTTCATCCCTGGGTTAGAAGATGCCCTGGAGAAGGAAATGGTAGCCCACTCTAGTGTTCTTGCCTGGGAGATCCTATGGACAGAGGAGCCTGGCAGGGCTACAGTCCATGGGGTCACAAAGAACAGAACGACTAAACAACAACAACAAGGGCTCAGAACACCTGACTTTGAATTCTAAAACCAGAGTTTGTGCTTGCTACGGGTCTGACATATATAAAGTATTCAAAATATGTTTGCTCTTGTAAGTCAGTTATTAATATGAACTATACCTTCTACAAAAGAGAAAAGTATAACATTATTTGTGCAGAGTATAGAGGTGATAAAGATTCTCCCCAACATCTTGAATAGGTATAGACTTCACTCAGCCTCAGTGAAAACAAGAAAGTTTCTTCAGTAGAGGCAAGGAACATAAAGAATATTAGTTTCTGTGTTCAGATAGTTTTAAAACCTTTCAAATTAACTGGCTAACCTTCTAACAGTCCATCATGCCTAAGTGTAATATGTGCGTTCTTGTAGATCACTGAGCACTGAAAATAGATACAATAATTTCCCTTTTATGACTGCTTGAAAATGTTATTAATCCACTTTCTTCATTTCTTAAAGTCACTTGCTGTGCTCTCACCTGGAAAATCCCATGGACAGAGGAGCCTGGTAGGCCACAGTCCATGGGGTCTCGAAAGGTCAGACACGACTGAGCGACTTCACTTTCACTTTTCCCTTTCGTGAATTGGAGAAGGAAATGGCAACCCACTCCAGTGTTCTTGCCAGGAGAATCCCAGGGATGGGGGAGCCTGGTGGGCTGCCGTCTATGGGGTTGCACAGAGTTGGACACGACTGAAGTGACTTAGCAGCAGCAGCAGTGTTGATTCTTACCTTTATAAATCTGATTATAATGCAACATGATGTTACAGCATTTAAGTGTAAATATTACAAACCATCACAGTATTTCAAAAATGCATGGAGAGATATCTTTATTTCTAAAAGTTTCAAAATAAATCTTAAAATGTCATATTATCTAAGTGCCTGGTGGAGCAGAGCCCTCACAGATATCTAAGCAAGTGTGGAAATAACAACCTCAGAACCCCAGAACTCGAGTCCCAGTGTTATTTTCACCTGGCAAAGCTTCTGGGCCCTGAGTAGAAGCCTGCTTGCTTGGATGGGGTGGGGCAGGACAGTATACGCTTTACTTTGCTCAGTATTTTTGGGTGTGGATGCTACTCAGCAGTCTGTCACCAGTGGAGCCCAAAGAAGCTTATATGCTCCGTTTCCCTAAAGCAAACTGTTCTAAGTAAAGTTTTCTGCTAGCTATTAAATTCCATTTCTTCTTCATCAAACTGATTAGAGGTTGTCTTATACGTCGGATTCCCTTAGAAATACATTCTGAAAAATTTCCATGTAGGGCATCTATTGATAAGTGCTCTCAGAAAACCCTGTGAGCGTTGAAGGCAGCAGAATCCAATACAAAGAGAAGTGGACCAGCTGTAATAGAAGCCACAGCTAATCCCTTATGGGTCTCTTGGCAGTGTTATAAGTTGAACTAAGGGGATACCGCTGACCAGAATGGGAAATATAGGAAGTGAAGCAGGGTTAGAGCTGAGTGGTATGTATGATGTTGTAGTGGAAGTTTCCAGAAAACACCTGGAAATATAGGTTGGGAGTTTCAGGAAAAAGCCAGAACTGAAGATACTAATTTGAGAAATGTGAAGGAAAAGCTTAAAGAAAAAATAACATGAAGGGGAGGTTTGGAGGTCTAATAGCCAAAAGAAGAGAATGACTAGGACTCCTCAGAAATAGACAAGGAAACTCAGGAGGAAATGAGACTTAGACATCTTGAAAGGTCATATGATAGAAATGGTAAATGGGATAAAATGTTGTCATCTGGCAAACAGAATTAGGATTGAAACATGTTTATTTGAATTGGAAATTAAAAAGAAATTGTGATCTCATTGGAGACATATTCATAGGGTCATAGTGAGTGGAATTAAGATTGTTTGAATTAAGATTGTTTGGGATAGCAAATGAAGCCATTGGGGTAGCAAATATTTAATTTCAAGAAATTTAGTTTCAGGCAGAAAAAAGTCTGCATACAGCAGATAAGCAATGGATATTTGTTGAGGAAAATAAAATAGTGTATAGGGATAAAAAACCCAATTAAAATTTTAAAAGGAAGGAGCTTTCTGAAGTTGGAAAAGAAGTATATTCTCTTTTGGAGTAGAAAATGACAACCCATTCCAGTAGTCTCACCTGCAAAATTCCGTGGACAGAGGAGCCTGGTGTGCTGCAGTCCATGGTATCACAAAGTTGGACGGGACTGAGCAGCTGAGCATGCACGTATTCTCTTCAGTTTTGTGGGACCTAGCTATCTACATCTCTGTATTTTTTTTTCTCTTTCTGACTGTATTTCATTTTTGGCTACCTGGGTTACTCACTTGCTGCTGAAGGAGCAAAGGCAGAGAAGTGCCATTAAATTTTTCTTTTTCTTGGAACAAACCATTATCATTATTTTTGTGTTGTGATATGCTAGGAGGGTTATACCATTCTGTGATATTCCTGCTCAAAATGCACCCCCAGATGCACTTTGAGAATTTCATGATGAGGAAAAATCAGACAAAATCAAACTGAGGGACAGTAAACAAGCATACTCTCCTTGCAAATGTCAAAGTCAAGAAATATAAAGGTTGAGGAGACTATTACAGATTAAAGAAAATTAAAGTGGGATGACAAGTATACACAATACATGATGCTGGTTTGAATTCTTCACTGGAAAAAATATCCAAAAGGCAAATATAGTGTAACTGATAATTATTTGAGTAAGGACTGCAAATTCAATAGTTTTGGACCAAGGCTCAAACTTCTGATTTTGAGAATTCTCGTGTGGTTATATGAAAGTCTTTGTTCTTAAGAAACACATTAATTATTTCAGTGTAAACAGGCACAGTGTCTCCAATTTACTCTCCATTGGCTCATAAAAAAAACTACAGATAGGCCAATAGAGTAAGAGAGTGACAAAGTTAAGTCGTACAAAATGGAAATAGTTGTGGAATCTGAGTAAAGAATATATGAGATTTCCTTATACTATTCTTGCAACTTTTATGTAAGTTTAAAACTGTGTTAAAATAGAAAGTTACAAAAAATAATCCTGGGAAATAAAACACAGCGTTTTATTTCTAAAGGTTAATCTTCCTATTGGGAAATTTTATTAAATTCAAAGGTCCCAATGTATCAATACTTCAGAGCAAATGTAGAAACAATTCTGAGGAGAATGGAAAAGGGCTATTTAAAGTTGTAATGGGTAAAGGAAATGTAAAAATGAGGACATTTCAGGTGAACAGTGCCTGTGCAGTCTACTGAAACTGTCAAAAAGTAAGTTCATGAGAAGGTGCCAGAAAATTCATCCACATAAAAACTGCTCAAACTAACAAAAAGATGAAATGAGACCAGCTCACTGAGTTTACGAGCTCCCAAATTTTTACTGATGTTCTTTTCAAGGGAGGAACAGTCAGGCATATTTTTGTTTTCCTTGACTTTGTGGGCTTTGCAAATAGGTGCTGTTCAATAGTACATTACGGTACCTGAATGGTTTGAAAAGTGCTCACACAAGAAAAGACATGGAGAGAAATTGAAGAAAATGATGTTAAATAGGATAGGAATCTCTGTCCAGCATGAGAAATTGACAACTTTTCTAAAGATCAACCTGGAAGATCACATTAACAGTACAAGGCATTTAACAGACATTGCTAATATTCACTGGTGTTTATGGAAGCATCTTCTTTCATGTCCTTGATAATATTTTTATTCTCAAAGATTACAAAGAGGCTGAACTATTAGTTCAGTTCAGTTCAGTTCAGTCGCTCAGTCGTGGAACCGACTCTTTGCGACCCTGTGAATTGCAGCACTCCAGGCCTCCCTGTCCATCATCAACTCCCGGAATTCACTCAGACTCACATCCATTGAGTCGGTGATGCCATCCAGCCATTTCATCCTCTGTCGTCCCCTTCTCCCCCTGCCCCCAATCCGTCCCAGCATCAGAGTCTTTTCCAGTGGGTCAACTCTTCGCATGAAGTGGCCAAAGTACTGGAGTTTCAGCTTTAACATCATTCCTTCCAAAGAAATCCCAGGGCTGATCTCTTTTAGTGGACTGGTTGGATCTCCTTGTAGTCCAAGGGACTCTCAAGAGTCTTCTCCAACACCACAGTTCAAAAGCATCAATTCTTCAGTGCTCAGCTTTCTTCACAGTCCAACTCTCACATCCATACATGACCACTGGAAAAACCATAGCCTTGACTAGACGGACCTTTGTTGGCAAAGTAATGTCTCTGCTTTTCAATATGCTATCTATGTTGGTCATAACTTTCCTTCCAAGGAGTAAGCGTCTTTTAATTTCATGGCTGCAATCACCATTTGCAGTGATTTTGGAGCCCCCCAAAATAAAGTCTGACATTATTTCCACTGTTTCCCCATCTATTTCCCATGATCTTAGTTTTCTGAATTTTGAGCTTTAAGCCAACTTTTTCACTGTCCTCTTTCACTTTCATCAAGAGGCTTTTTAGTTCCTCTTCACTTTCTGCCATAGGGGTGGTGTCATCTGCATACCTTGCTTCCCGCTTGTGCTTCTTCCAGCCCAGCGTTTCTCATGATGTACTCTGCATAGAAGTTAAATAAGCAGGGTGACAATATACAGCCTTGACATACTCCTTTTCCTATTTGGAACCAGTCTGTTGTTCCATGCCCAGTTCTAACTGTTGCTTCCTGACCTGCATACAGATTTCTCAAGAGGCAGGTCAGGTGGTCTGGTATTCCCATCTCTTTCAGAATTTTCTACAGTTTGTGGTGATCCACACAGTCAAAGGCTTTGGCATAGTCAATAAAGCAGAAATAGATGTTTTTCTGGAACTCTCTTGCTTTTTTTGGTGATCCAGTGGATGTTGGCAAGTAGCCACAAATAATAAGATTATTTTTCAACAGTCAGCTTCTTCTTAACATCCAGGGTCTGCATGGCTATTTGACAAAAGGTGAAGCATTTGTGAATACATCTGTGAATGCGTGCTAAGTCTCTTCGGTCGTGTCCAACTCTGTGTGACCCTGTGGACTGTAGCCTGCCAGGCTCCTCTGTCCATGCGCTTCTCCAGGCAATAATACTGGAGTGGCTATCCATGCCCTCCACCAGGGGATCTTCCCAACCCGGGGATCAAACCCGCATCTCTTATGTCTCCTGCGTTGGCAGGTGGGTTCTTCACCACTGGCGCCACCTGGGAAGCCCATGAATAGGATAAACTCTAATTCAGCAAACTTAGGCCCGGGCATATTTTTGCCAATATTACCACCTTGCTATTGCAAAAAAGACACGTAAACACACACAAGCCCCTTTCTAATCACCATCTAGTATCCAGTCGACATCGCTCCCATGGAATTCCAAGTTACTATTTAAGTTACTCCTGTCAGTGTCCTAAATGAAAGGTCCTCCTTGAATAAAATGTTTAAGAACCAAGGAACAACAGGTATTTTATTGTGCAGACTGCATGAAAGTTCTAACCATAGGTATCCTCATAGTTTTCTCATGAGCCTTCGATGTCGCCTGGCAGAGGTAATAACCGCCATGTCACAACATTGACTGTATGCACACTAAGCGGAAACAGCAGGTGTCTGTATGTCTTCATTTTCCCTGGAAGCTGGTGTGAGTGTTGGGAGAGCAGATTCTGTTACAAGCAAAATTTAAAACTAGATCAGCTCTGATTTCATTTTTTTAGTAAATTTGATTAGCACTTAAGACAATAGACTACTGGACAATAGTACCTGGTATTTTAAAAGATTTTTAAGAAATATATTGGGGTATAGTTGCTCTTGCTGTGTTAGTTTCTGCTGTACAACGATGTGAATCTGCTATATGTATACATATATTTCTTCCCTCTTGGATCTCCCTCCAACCTCCCTATCCCACGCCTAGGTCACTGCAGAGCACAGAGCTGAACTCCCTGTGCTATACAGCAAGTTCCCACTGGCCATCTGCATTACTCATGGCAGTGTATATATATTGATTCTAACCTCCCAGTTCATCCCATCTCTTCCTCATCTCCAACCTCATATCCACATGTCTGTTACCTGCGTCTGTATTCCTGCCCTGCAAATAGGTTCATCTGTACCATTTTTCTAGATTCCACAGATATGCATTAATATATGGTCCTTGTTTTTCTCCTTCTAACTTACTTTACTCTGTATGACAATCTCTGGGACCATCCACATCTCTACAAATAACCCAACTTCAGTCCTTTTTAGGGCTGAGTAATATTCCATCTCATATACGTACCGCATCTTCTTTATCCAGTTATCTGTCGGTTGACATTTATGTTGCCTCCATGTCCTAGCTATTGTAAGTAGTGCTGCAATGAACATTGTGGGTACATGTATCCTTTTTATTTATGGTTCTTGGTTTTTCTCTGGGTATATGCCCAACAGGGGGATTGCTGTGTTATATGGTAGCTTTTTGTAGTTTTTTAAGGAACCTCAATACTGCTCTCCAGAAATGAAGAAAATGTGACAGACATTGGTCTTCGTTGCTCACTTGCATCCTTTAATAAAGTATGAAGACAATGTTCAAATTATTTGGCAGGTTAATATTTGGATTTTAAACTCCTTTTCTAAGCTTTTTATACTTATTTGTATGAAAAAAATTCAAAGTTGCATTTACACATTTAAATCTTCTCTTTCTTCAGACATTCTATGACTGTCTGATTCGTTTAGTATCCTCACCATCTCTATAAAATTAAATGATTTTTTAATTTCCCAACCACGGAAAGTATTGCTTTGCATGTCATGAAATTATGTTGCATTTCTCACATTCATTCTCTGTCTCTCAGTGTTCCAATAGTGCTCAAAATAGAGATGCTATAAGTAAATGGCAACAATAATAATCACTCTGGTTGAAAATATTTTAAAATGGTCTTCTTTCACCTGTATGAAACAGAATCTAGTAAGAGCCCTAATTTTACATTTTATTTACTTGAAATCATCACAGCAATTTTTATCTGAAACTGTTGACTTCCAGGTAATTCAGGCTGCACTGTGATTTCAGGTGCCTTTAGGCTTGTCCTTACAAGCTTTTCTATTACTTTATCTAGAGAAGGCTGGCAGAATAAAATAGATGTTTTTTCCTTTAAAAGGCTCTCTCTACCTTTAGTTTTGGAGAAAGAAGTAGCTGTGAGTTATCTACTTATGAAAAGAATTTATTTTACTTTTTGTAGCATTTAAGAATGTGGTCACCCAGTTGTGATTCACAGTTCAACTTTCACATTTTGCAAGTATTACTTGTTTATTGTGCATCCAAACTCCAATCCGTTATTACTGATTTTACTGTTGGCAGAAAACAATGAAAAGAGGGTATTAGCTAGGAGTGAAGATATAAATATAATTTGGAGGGGCATTTAAAAAAACATTTTAATATCTTTAATAGCTATTTCAGCTGATCTAATAGAGAAATCAGCTAGGGTAAGAAAGGATGTTATTTTATGTTCCTATCACAACACAAGCTATTATCTTTAGATGTAAAATTTTAACTCTGAAAATTCAGAGCAAGCAATGTATTTTTATATTATACTAAATTATCAGTACATTGCTGGATTACTAACTTCGGAAATTAATGCCCTTTTCTCATAGATCATGTAGGCAGTAAAGTATACTCAATCATGGACCAAAACATTAATCATTTTGGAGGCTATCTAGTAAGAATCAGAACATAAATCCCTTGCTTTGAACTGGGAGATACTCGTCTTAGTTTCATTTATTTGTTTGCTTGTTTGTTTCTGAAACTGCCACAGACTTCACTGCTATGAACTGGAGTCCGAGGCCTTGGACAACGTTCTCCAGTACATTTCTCAGGGGCCAGTGAAAAGAGTTATTAACACCACCCTTAGTGTCTTCTGTTCTCTGATTGCATGGCCAGTTTGCTTGCATTGGTATTTCATTTCTGACCTGAGTCGACATGCTATATCATTGCCTTCTATGGGGAGAAGATAATATTTTATGACTGCATTGGATGAGGGTTGAAAAATTCAGAAATAATGATGACTGCTCAGGGCAAAATTCTGAAGTAGCTAAAGTTCATTTTTAGAAGCCACCCCCTCCACTTTTTAATACCTCTTTCATGCTTCTTGGTGCTTTCTGCCCCAGATTCAGTCACCTCATAGTTTCTTCCTGTAGCTGAGTGAGACTCAATCTAATACACACACACTCAAGGTTCCCTGTTTTTCATTTTTTTTACTAACATCAACCAACTCTTTTATATATGCCATTAGTTCTCAGCTGGCTGTCTTTTGGAGAGTAATCTGAAGAAATTATCATTCAAAATAATCTAAAAATATTAATGACTAATAATGTCTTAGTCTTTCACGGGTATTTGCCTTTTACAAATTGCTCTTGGAAAAGAGAAGTCTGAATCCAAATAAATCAATCATCAATGATAGAATCTTATCCAGAACTAAGAGCTGCTATATCTGGGCCAGAAACTTTCCTTTTTTTCATTTGCTGTCTTAACGTTATACCTGAGCAAGGCTAATTATTTTCATATCAGTTGGACCTACAGTTGGTTACTGCATTGTTTGGTTTTGAGAAAGCTGAAATATTAAATACACATGCAGAAAGATAGTCCTGTGCTCTATTAAACTAACTCACACCTATTTTATTGAGGACCACTCTTGGCCAGAAAGAGTGCTGGCATTTTTAAAGTATAGATATAAAATAGCAAGCTAAAAAAGTCTCCGGTCCTCATGGAATTCATAGTCTGGAAAGGTGTCAGAAGCAAAAATAAGCAAGTGCAGTGTATAATGTTAAAGAGTATACAGGAGAGAAAGGGACATTGATGGTGCTTAGAGAGAACTGGCATTTGAAGCAGAGGATGAGAACTCTAGGCAGAGTAACATTTTCATTATTTACCTTATATAGATGTGCTACAAGAAAAAGTCCATATGAACAATTTGAGGAAGTAGGTGTCTTAGTCTGCATGGGCTGTTTTAACAAATATTATGTTCCCAGCATACATTTATCTCTCACAGTCCTGGTGGCTGAAGTCCACGATCAGGGAGTCAGCACAGTCCAGTTGTGGGAAAGGCCCTCTTTGTAGTTTGTAGACTGCCATCTTCTTGTTCGTCATATTCTCACATGGTGGAGAGAGCAGAAAGCAAGCAAGCTCTGTTTCATCTCTTCCTATAAGAATACTAATTCATTTGTAAGGGCTTCACCCTCATGACCAAATGACAGCCCAAAGGCCTCATCTCCTAATACCATCCAACTGGGAGTTAAAATTTAACTTAAGAATGTGCAGGGGACAGAAACATTCAGTCCATAACAGTCAGTATTTGCTTTCAGTGGATGCTGTAATGTGCTGCCCAGATAACCCTTCAGGAAAAGTGAACTTAGTGCTAAGAGTATACTAACAGGTAGTCTTCAGCTAGTCTGCCTGCTATGGAGCATATGAAATTGGCATGTGTCCTCTTGGTATCCTCTTTGAATCCTCTTATGTATCGTTTAACTCTGTAAGAAAACTTAAAAAGGAAGAGACTTCCCCTCCCAAAGAAAAAGGCTTTATAGAAAAACTAAAGCAAATTCTTTGTAGGGAACAATAAGGGTTTTCAATTATATAAAAAGATAATTAAAAAAAAATCTGCAACAACAGCAAGAAAAATTATGTCACTGCAATTCCAGTAGCTGAAGTTAAACGGTTCTATGAAGACCTACAAGACCTTCTAGAACTAACACCCCCAAAAGATGTCCTTTTCATTATAGGGGATCGGAATGCAAAAGTAGGAAGTCAAGAAACACCTGGGCTAACAGGCAAATTTGGCCTTGGAGTATAAAATGAAGCAGGGCAAAGGCTAATAGAGTTTTGCCAAGAGAACACACTGGTCACAGCAAACACCCTCTTCGAACAACACAAGAGAACACTCTACACATGGACATCACCAGATGGTCAACACTGAAATCAGATTGATGATATTCTTTGCAGCCAAAGATGGAGAAGCTCTATACAGTCAACAAAAACAGACCAGGAACTGACTGTGGCTCAGATCATGAACTCCTTATTGCCAAATTCAGACTTGATTGAAGAAAGTGGGGAAAACAATTAGACCATTCAGGTATGACCTAAATCAAATCTCATATGATTATACAGTGGAAGTGAGAAATAGATTTAAGGGACTAGCCCTGATAGAGTGCCTGATGAACTATGGACAGAGGTTCGTGACATTGTACAGGAGACAGAAATCAAGACCATCCTCAAGAAAAAGAAATGCAAAAAAGCAAAATGGCTGTCTGGGGAGGCCTTACAAATAACTGTGAAAAGAAGAGAACCAAAAAGCAAAGGAGAAAAGGAAAGATATACCCATCTGAATGCAGAGTTCCAAAGAATAGCAAGGAGATACAAGAGATCCTTCCTCAGTGATCAATGCAAACAAATAGAGGAAAACAACAGAATGGGAAAGACTAAGGATCTCTTCAAGAAAATTAGAGATACCAAGGGAACATTTCATGCAAAGATGGGCTCAATAAAGGACAGAAATGGTGTGGACTTAACAGAAGCAGAAGATATTAAGAAGAGGTGCCAAGAATACACAGAAGAACTGTGCAAAAAAGATCTTCACAACCCAGATAATCATGATGGTGTGATCATTCACACTCACCTAGAGCCAGACATCCTGGAATGTGAAGTCAAGTGGGCCTTAGAAAGCATCACTACGAACAAAAGTAGCAGAGGTGATGGAATTCTAGTTGAGCTATTTCAAATCCTAAAAGATGATGCTGTGAAAGTGCTACACTCAATATGTCAGCAAATTTGGAAACCTCAGCAGTGGCCACAGGCCTGGAAAAGGTCAGTTTTCATTCCAATCCCAAAGAAAGGCAATGCCAAAGAATGCTCAAACTACCACACAATCGCACTAATTTCACATGCTAGTAAATTGACGCTTAAAATTCTCCAAGCCAGGCTTCAGCAATATGTGAACTCTGAACTTTCAGATGTCCAAGCTGGTTTTAGAAAAGGCAGAGGAAGTAAAGATCAAATTGTCAGCATCCACTGGATCATCGAACAAGCAAGAGAGTTCCAGAAAAACTACTAATTCTGCTTTATTGACTATGCAAAAGCCTTTGGCTGTGTGGATCACAATAATCTGTGGAAAATTCTGAAAGAGATGGAACTACCAGACCACCTGATCTGCCTCTTGAGAAACCTGTATGCAGGTCAGGAAGCAACAGCTAGAACTGGACATGAAACAACAGACTGGTTCCAATAGGAAAAGGAATAGGTCAAGGCTGTATATTGTCATCCTGCTTATTTAATTTTTATGCAGAGTACATCATGAGAAATGCCGGGCTGGAGGAAGCACAAGCTGGAATCAAGATTGCCGGGAGAAATATCAATAACCTCAGATATGCAGATGACACCACCCTTATGGCAGAAAGTAAAGAACTAAAAAGCCTCTTGATGAAAGTGAAAGAGGAGAGTGAAAAAGTTGGCTTAAAGCTCAACATTCAGAACACTAAAATCCCATCACTTCATGGCAAACAGATGGGGAAACAGTGGCTGACTTTATTTTTCTGAGCTCGAAAATCACTGCAGATGGTGATTGCAGCCATGAAATTAAAAAACACTTACTCCTTGGAAGGAAAGTTATGACCGACCTAGACAGCATATTAAAAAGCAGAGACATTATTTTGTCAACAAAGGTCCATCTAGTCAAAGCTATGGTTTTCCAGTGGTCATGTATGGATGTGAGATTTGGACTATAAAGAAAGCTGAGCACAGAAGAATTGATGCTTTTGAACTGCGGTGTTAGAGAAGACTCTTGAGAGTCCCTTGGACTGCAAGGAGATCCAACCAGTCCATCCTAATGGAGATCAGTCCTGAGTGTTCTTTGGAAGGACTGATGTTGAAGCTGAAACTGCTATACTTTGGCCACCTGATGCGAAGAGCTGATTCACTGGAAAAAACCCTGATGCTGGGAAAGATTGAGGGCAGGAGGAGAAGGGGATGACAGAGGATGAGATGGTTAGATGGCATGACCGACTCAATGGACATGGTTTGGGTGGACTCCAGGAGTTGGTGATGGACAGGGAGGCCAGGCAGGCTGTGGTTCATGGGGTCCAAAGAGTTGAACATGATCTGAGAGACTGAACTGAAACTCAGTTCTGCTATTGAAGTCTTAACTCCCTGTCTCTCAGAATGTGACTTTATTTGGAGATAAGGCCTTTAAAAAGATACTTAAGTTTAAATGAGGTTATATGGTGCATGTGTAGCCGTGTCTGACTCTGTGACCCTATGGACTGTAGCTCCTCTGGGTATAAGGTTTTCCTGGCAAGAATACTTAAGTGGGTTGCCATTTCATCCTCCAGGGGATCTTCCAAACCCAAGGACTGAACCAACATCTCCTGCATCTCCTGCACTGGCAGGCAGATTCTTTACCACTAGAGATCTAGGTGGGCCCTAATCCAGTACGGGCTTCCCTTGTGGCTCAGCTGGTTAAGAATCCACCTGCAATGCAGGAGACCTGGGTTTGATCCCTGGGTTGGGAAGATCCCCTGGAGAAGGGAAAGACTAGCCACTCCAGTATTTTGGCCTGGAGAATTCCATGGACTGTATAGTCATGAGACTGCAAAGAGTCTGACATGACTGAGAGATTTTCACTTTCACTGTATGGGGGCTTCCCTGATAGCTCAGTTGTTAAAGAATCTACCTGCAATGCAGGAGACCCAGTTTGATTCCAGGGTCAGGACGATCTGCTGGAGAAGGGATAGGCTACCTACTCCAGTGTTCTTGGGCTTCCTTGGTGGCTCAGCTAGTAAAGAATCCACCTGCAATGAGAGAGACCTAGGTTCAATCCCTGGGTTGAGAAGATCCCCTGGAGAAGGGGAAGGCTACCCATGCCAGTATTCTGGCCTGGAGAATTCCATGCACTGTATAGTCCTTGGGGTTGCAAAGAGTCAGACATGACTGAGCAAGTTTCACTTTCACTTTCAATCCATTATGACTGGTGTCCTTATAAGAAGAGGAAATTTGAACACCAGGAATGCTCATGAACAAAAAAAAGGCCATGTGAAGACACCCATTTGTGACCCAAGAAGAGAGGGAGGCCTCAGAAGAAACCAAACTGTCCAACATCTTGATCTTGGACTTCTAGCCTCCAGCCCAGTAATAAAACAAAGTTTTGTTGTTAATCCACTCCAGTCTGTTTTGTATAGCAGCCTTAGCAAATTAATGCATTGCCCAGGAGTACAACCCCTTCTCATTGCAGTCTCCATCTAATAACTGGTCAGTAAGGGGACCAAGTTCAGAGCTCTCCACGGAGTTTGCTGAGGTCTTCAAAAAGGCTGATTTGTGGACAGCATCTTCCCCTTCCCGATTCAGTTCCCTCTCCTTCCCTTCCATGAGTATTAAATGAGAACATGCTCCCTAATAAACTTCTGAGAAACTGATCTCTAAGCCTTAATTTGCTCCCTAATGATTCCATCCTGGGAGAGCTGGTGGCAGAATCAGTCTGAGAAAGTTGACCTTCAAACAGCATTTGTGAGTTGGAACAGCCTTCCCAGATGGTGATGCCAGAGAGAACCCCATCACTGGTGGTGGATAGAACAGATAGTCCCCCCTATGGTGCTGGGCTGCACCCCACAGGCTGCAAACTCTGTACTTGCTAAGACTGAAGAAGGAACCCAGAGTCAACAACAGAGACATCAGTGGCTTAATGGGTAGGAAGATCTTACACACCTGAAGCAAGGTCCAGCAGTGACACCCCACTGCAAGCAGAGGAACGCAGGCAAGGGAAGCTAACCAGCTATAGCAAGAGTTGACCTCTAGTTGACTCACTGGTTACCAGGGAAACCAACAAAAGATCATGCCCCTCACCACCCCTTGATAAGCCATCATGGTGGAGATATTCCAGTCTAAAGTTACAGCAGTCATTAGCTGAGACACCCCACTCCAGTACTCTTTCTTGCCTGGAAAATCCATGGTAGGCTGCAGTCCATGGGGTCGCTGAGAGTTGGATACAACTCATTGACTTCACTTTCACTTTTCACTTTCATGCATTGGAGAAGGAAATGGCAACCCACTCCAGTGTTCTTGCCTGGAGAATCCCAGGGACAGCGGAGCCTGGTGGGCTGCCATCTATAGGGGTCACACAGAGTCGGACATGACTGAAGCGACTTAGCAGCAGCAGGGGCAAGGGTATAGGAAGGTCAGCCACATGAGTAGAATGTAAGAGCAGCAGGCCCTGGCCTAGCAGGGGGATGTACAGAGAGCAAGAGAATGGCCATTTTGAATGGCCTGACCATACTCCTGGGTACTCAGAAATTATTAAAATTTTCACAGAAGATGAGCTAACATGGCATCACAGTGAAAGAAAATGTGCTAAAAGGTAAGACACAGTAGGTATCTGAGATTAATGATGGGGTGGGGAGGAGAGTATAGAAATCTCTCATCCTTCATATCTAGAGGGGGTTGGTTTCAGGACCCAGTGCAGATATGGAAATTTGCATATACTCAGCCCTCTGAATCTGTGGATGCAGATTTCATGGATACAGATGACCAATTTTAGATTTATTGAAAAAAATCCCATGCATGAGGGATTTTTTTTTTTTTAATTAGAAGAACACTGGATTAGTAGGTGAGAATTGGTCAGAACTTCCAAGGGCAGCTTCTAATAAATTCCTGCATGCTAACCTCTTTCAGAGTCTGCTTCTCAGAGATCAGACTGTGTGACTCTCCCTTTTATCACTAATCCATGACTCTCCCAGAGTCATACTGTCTCTGTAAGGTTTCTCCAGAAAGGCTAATCATGTACATTTGGACAGAACCCCAGAAGTACAGGATGACAAACAATCTAAGCACAGGTCACGTTCCCACTTACTCACTTCACCATTATTCCACCCTCCTCCCCAGACCCTGGCGCCCTCCTGGGGCTTTTATGCTAAATAATCTAGCTTGTTTCTATCTTTGTGACATTGGCTGAGCTTTGATTACCCTTAGTAGTAGGGGACCAGAGAGAGTTACAGAAGCGCCTTCATTTCTTTCAAGCATATTTCCTAGGGAAGTTAGATAGTTCCCTGACTCTTCAAGAGTGACTTAATACAAACTTTGAAGACAAAAATCCTCAAACAAATATATGACCTTGTCATATCTTTTCCATATATTGCTGATATTTTTCAGCAATTTTTCAGTAGAGATTTCTACTGAAAGCAAGAAAGCATTGGGTTTGTGGGTGAATATTGATCACATCTATAGATTTGTCCAATTCTGCTTATGCAGAGTTCTGCAAATAGTTGCCAACGCTATCAAAGATTTTCAAGACTATGCCGGCAGGGTATTGGATCCCATGGCTGTCTTTTTGTTCTTTATTTCTGTTCCTTTTGATCTTATGGACTAGCAAACCTGCTGAAATAATAAAAATATGAAGTTTTTTTGAAAAGCCATGTTGAGTGCAAAAATAAATATTTGGCAATGACATAAGAAAAGCAAGAGAGACAGGAAAGCACAATAAAAAGGTTAGCAAAAAAAATTACTGGATAAGAATTTCACTTTTTGAAAGTGTTTTTAAGTGACAGTATTCCAAGAAAATAAACCTAGCATAAACATGGGGTGCCTCAGGTATGAATAAACAGGAAAATAAAAATGGGCATTAAGTATAGCACACAGAATGTTTACTTATGGAAATTCTGAGAAGGTAAACAGCAGAGAACTAACACCACCACTTTAATAAATATCTCTTTTAAAACATTTCTGCCAGGGCTGACAAGGACCAAAGAAAGTGTGTGCTTAGCAACAAAGAAATTGTGAAGTATCTGACCCATCTCATTATCTGTGTTACATCAAAATAACCCAGTAGGTGTGTAGGACTGTGACTGAAATTTTGAGCAGTAATATTTGGGACCACTTCATAAAATTGCTGAGGTGCAGCCTGAAATATTGGCATAGAAATGTGACAAATGAGGAGAGATCCACACACTTTAATACCTTATTTTTTAAAAAAAATAAACCACTCCACTCTCAAAAGGAAAATGATGTCCATTCCTATGGATGCTAATCCCCAACTAGTAACCAAAGGAATCCTATGTCATTAAGGAGACAATGCATTAATGTATGGTATTATTTGTGACCACACCATGGCATGGGATTTTTATACTAATTGCAATAATTATCACAAACAAGAAGCACTGACCTCTCCTGGCTCTCCTATTACTGTTTTGATAACTGATTTCTAACTTCTTTCACAGCTCTTCACTCTTTAAATATTTGAGGTCAGCTCTCGATGTCTCTGTCCTCCCTGGGTAATCTCATTCCATTCTGGTAGGTTCAGTTTCTCCACACTCAAATCTCTGTCTCTTACTGACCTTCTGAGCACAAGATTCAGATATTCATTTGCCAGTTGAATATATCTGATGGAAAGTCCCATGGGCAATTCAAATTCTTCATGTCTGAAACAAAAGACCAGACTTCTGATCTCTTTTCCAACTTATCTCCAAACTTGCTATTATTCACATATGGCCTGTTTCCATTAGCAACAATCTTCACCGTGTTTCCCCAGTCTTCCTCTTCTTACCACATCAGCTGTATCTCTTCTCTGTCAGTCTCTCCCCAGCTCTCAAGTAAAGCATATCAGAACTCTTCTAACAGGCTGTGCTCAGTTTCTGAGTCGTGTCTGACTCTTTGTGACCCCATGGACTGTAGCCTGCCATGCTCCTCTGTCCATGGGGATTCTCCAGGCAAGAATACTGGAGTAGGTTGCCTCCTCCAGGGAGGTCTTCCCAACCCAGGGGTAGAACCCACCCTCTTTGCAAATCTCTTCCCTCTCCAATCCATCCTGAACCTTTGGATATACACATTCCCACAAAAACACCCTTGATGTTTTTATGTCACTACAGAATAAAGTCCAAAGTATAAACTATAACTGACAAGGCCCTTTATATCTGTGTCCAGTTATGTACCTGATCATCCTTTGTCAGGCCCCTGCACACACCTGTGAGCTTCTGAGCTTCTACTCCAGGTGTTCTCTTTTGTGTGCAATATGTTTGTTCTTATTCTACACTTGATGAACTCCTTGAATTGCAGTTTAAAGCTTAGGTGGCCACCTCTTGGAAGCCACGGTTCTATATGGGCTTATTTATCCACACACCCCATCTAATAAAGCAAAGACATTTTGTACTTGCATGTCATATGGCACTTGTGTTGTAATCACATTAATAATCCCTTTCTCATTCATTACAAAAAAGATCTTAGGTATCTTTGCATCGACTCAGCTACACTAACCCTGGAGGAGGTCATGGCAACCCACTCCAGTATTCTTGTCTGGTGAATCCTATGGACAGAGGAGCCTCGCCAGCTAGAGTCCATGGGGTCGCACAGAGTTGGACATGGCTAAGCAGCAGTAGCAGCAGCTGTACTAAAAGACTATTTTTTCCCCAATTTTTATAAAGCTGAAACTCTGTTTTGAATACTTTTATTTGTCGGACCCTTGCTCTGAAAAAGCCAGGACCCAGAATTTTCTAGTGATGTATCATCAGCCAGTGGCATTTACCTTCTCTTGCCAGGCTGTCACGTGGAACATCAATACCCCTCAACTGCTTCTGCACAACATACTCATCTCCCATCCTCTCTAACACATCACCTGCAAATTATTTCCAAATACAATTCACTATTTTTGGTACTTAATTGCAGTGTGGCATGCTGCAGCCATGGGGTCACACAGAGTCAGAAACGACTTAGCAACTAAAAACACCAGATATTTTAAAAAATTAATTTCTTCGTGATTACATTTATTATATTCTTCACAAATATGTATTTTGTGGTAAATGTGTTTGTTAAAACTTTAACAACCTGAAAAAAATCATAGGGATATTGATTGATGTATATGTAATAGAAATGATGATAGAACTCAGCACATGTATTTCTAATCTTTATAAAGTGAAAGTTGTTTTGACATACAGTGTTCTTCTCATAGACTTCTTCTAAAAATGTTTGGAAATGTCACATCATTTTCAGGATTGATCTACATATTTTTTCTTCATGTCTTTGTTTTTGCAAACAAACTTTTCTGTTTTCATCAGACTTTTCCTGTAGTGAAATTCAATTTTTTATAATTCTCTTTAAAGTTTAGCATGAACTACTTTCATGTGATTTATGTGACGATTAAGGAAATTAAATTTCATATCTCTACCAAAAATATATACATTCAAAATAGTAATTCAAATTAGAAGTCAATAATACTTTAATCTTTTAAATTGTAAACATCTTAAAGCACTTCAGTGTTCAATTTTCTGTTTAATGATGAGCATGAAAGTACATTGTCATTTATTTTGTGTATGCCTCTTAAGCATGAACATTTTCACATATATTTGTCTAGAAACAACACCAAAACTTAATATAAATTTAATCATAGTTTACATAGAAGTATTATTTCAAATAGTCCATAAAATGCCAGATGATTACAAGATTAAGATAGTACATACATAAAGCAAGAATCATAGCCATCTGCATATAAATAAGATTATGATGAATTAATAACACTAAGATTACCAAGCCAAAAAAACTCATCTCATCTTACAGTATAAAGATTCAAGTGTAAATAAATATAAAACATTAATTCTTGTAAGATATGTAAGCATTTCTAACTAGGACCAATGAATATCTCAAAGTAATTGCTTCATTTTAAATCATTATATAATCACATATGAATACATGCATAATTTGAATTTCATAATTATCTTTTAATGGAAATAGTATCTTCATATTTAATTTCTTTTTCAATCTGCATCTGCCTAAGGATAACAGAATGCATTTGAAGGAATTCCACCTAGGGTAGCAGAGCTTCAACTTAATAACAACATGAGAAAAGGTTAATGTGGCACTCTGTGGTTAATTAAAGCAGAGTCCCCAGTAGTCTACTTCTTAATTAAAGAAATGTTCTAGGTAGAACATTCATTTTACCTTCTTTTTAGTTGTATTGGCCGTGGTTTGCCAGCCTAAGGGTTGGAGAAGAGATTTCTCATCGTCCTGCACTTCATGTGCCTTCATGATCAAGGAGAACTTACTTTTCTTCCACAGACAATGCCCTTCCTCTGCAATCAAATGCTCATTCATCCATACTAGACTGTACAAACCTACAGCACATTTGGGAGTCAGGGTGGAGATTCATAAATACATCTATGGAGAATTAGCTGGAAGCTTCTTGAAGTTACTGTTGGGTTCTTACTCATCTCTTTAGCATCCCAGCCCCCATCCTCTGTCCACAGAAGGCATTATGAAATATTTGTTTTAACCCAATTGATTAGATAATATTCTTATAACACAGCTCAACTCATTCACCTCAGCATATAAATATTCCCCCTTAAGCATCTGAACACAAACACACATTTTGAGACCCCATCTCTTAACTCTTAGTACCATAAATTGGTTGGCCATGTGTCCCGGTGTATCCCTACTATTACAGCATAAATATTAACAGCGCTCCCTTTCATTCTCAAAGGTGACCATGTCTGAAAATTGTGATAGGCAGAATAATGTCCCCCAAGATGCCCATGCTCTAATTCCTATAATGTTTATGTCATCTTACATGGCAAAGGGATTTTGCAAATGTGATTAACAGTCTAGACCTTAAGAGGCAGAGGTTATCCTGGTTTGGCTGGGTTGACCCAACTAGTAAATCCCTGAAACCAGAGACTCTTTCTAAAGTGAGTCAGAAAAATAAGGCAGAAAAGGAAGGAGGAAAGATTCCAAGCATAAGAAGGACTCAAACCATCTTTGCTAGATGGAGATGATGGCAGAAATAAGAGCCAAGGAATGTGGGTAGCCTGGAGATGCTGGGAACAGTCCTCTGCTCACAGCCAGCAAAGAAAGGGGAACCTTAGTCTGACAACCTTGAGGATCTGACTTCTGCCAATAACCCAAATAAAAAATGCTCATTTAGCCTGATGAGACCTATACTATATTTTCATCTACAGAACTGTAAGATGATCAGTTTAAGCTACTAAGTATGTGTACAATAACATCTTAGGTCAGTGTATTGGTCACCTTAGGCTGGTATAGAAAACACCCCAGACTAGGTATCTTAGAAATATTTATCTTTCACATGTCCAAGATCAAATCTGGCAGATCTATTTCCTATTCTGGCAGTAAGAATTCCCTACCGACTTACAGAAGGTCATTTCTCACAGTGTCTTCACCTGGTTTCTCTTTTCTCTTACAAAGACGGTGATCCCTTTGTGAGGACCCCACCCTCATGATTTCACTGGAACCTAATTACCTCCCAAGTTGCCCACATCCAATTACCATCACATTGCAGGTTAGGGCTTCAACATATGAATTTTGGAGGCACAAACATTTAGTCCCTACTGCAGTAGAAAATGAATACAGGCATTAATTCAATTCAGTGGTCACCCTAGTCAGGAAGCTGTGTCATAGCAATGAATACAAAACCTGCATAGTAGGAGCCCAAATCATAAACCAACTTCAAGCATCAGACTGAGTGCAGGGTGTAGAGAAATCCCGTCCTTCATCCCTGCAGTATCTGATGCCACATCCCCAGGTTTCAAAAAGAGAATGGGAGTGGGTATTTCATATACAGCAAGCTATCAGGTGGTGCTGGTTTTATGCGATTAGATGTTGAAATTTAATTTCATCTCTTCAGGAGAACTAGTTTATAGATGCATATAGAATGACAATGTTGGCATTTTTGAGAGCATCATAACAGTTGAATGAAGGAGTTATATGAAAGAAGAAAGCATTTAAGTGTTTGAGTAAAGTTGCTTCAGCTGCTGTGGATTTTCACTGAACAAGTGCTGCCTTCTTTGACTGCTGTTTCAGGCTCTTCTTTCAGTATTCTAGAAATCAGTCTCTCTAGTTTTTTGTCAACTCACTCATTGTTAAACAGGCTTCTGCGATGGCTCAGTGGTAAAGAATCTGCCTGCAGTGCAGGAGATGGATTCAATTCCTGGGTCAGGAAGATCCCCTGGAGGAGGAATGGCAACCCACTTTAGTATTCTAGCCTGGAAAATCCCATTTACAGAGGAGCCTAATGGGCTTCTCCTATTGGAGAAGGAAATGGCAACCCACTCCAGTGTTCTTGCCTTGAGAATCCCAGCGACAGGGGAGCCTGGTGGGCTGCCGTCTATGGGGTCGCACAGAGTCGGACACGACTGAAGCAACTTAGCAGTGGCAGCAGCAATGAGCTACAGCCCATGTGGTCACAAAGAGGACTGAGCAGGTATCCCTAACTACGTATTGTAAAACAATAAAATCCATTTCTTCAGGAAATAATATTTCTCCTTATGGAAAGTGCACATGTAATAAAAACATGCCAAGTTGGAAATTGAGTGTCAAATTCTATGTTGAAATAATAATAATTAAAAAACTATTCTATTTTGGTAAAATCTATAAGGTGTTAATGGTCTAGTGGTTTTCCCTATTTTCTTCAATTTAAGTCTGAATTTGGCAATTAAGAGTTCATGATCTGAGCCGCAGTCAGCTCCTGGTCTTGTTTTCCTGACTGTATAGAGCTTCTCCATCTTTGGCTTCAAAGAATATAATCAGTCTGATTTCAGTGTTGACCATCTGGTGATGTCCATGTGTAGAATGTTCTCTTGTGTTGTTGGAAGAGGGTGTTTGCTATGACCAGTGTGTTCTCTTGGCAAAACTCTATTAACCTTTGCCCTACTTCATTCCATACTCCAAGGCCAAATTTGCCTATTACTCCAGGTGTTTCCTGACTTCCTACATTTGCATTCCAGTCCCCTATAATGAAAAGGGCACCTTTTTTGGGTATTAGTTCTAAAAGATCTTGTAGGTCTTCACAGAACCGTTCAACTTCAGCTTCTTCAGCATTACTGGTTGGAGCATAGACTTGGATTACTGTGATATTGAATGGTTTGCCTTGGAAACGAACAGAGATCATTCTGTCGTTTTTGAGATTGCATCCAAGTACTGCATTTCAGACTTTTTTTGACCATGATGGCTACTCCATTTCTTCTAAATCAAATCCCTTATGATTATGCAGTTGAAGTGAGAAACAGATTTAAGAGACTAGATTTGATAGATGGAGTGCCTGATGAACTATGGATGGAGATTGGTGACATTATACAGAAGACCATCCCCATGGAAAAGAAAGGCAAAAAAGCAAAATGGCTGTCTGGAGAGGCCTTACAAATAGCTGTGAAAAGAAGAGAGGTGAAAAGCAAAGGAGAAAATGAAAGATATAAGCATCTGAATGCAGAGTTCCAAAGAATAGCAAGAAGAGATAAGAAAGCGTTCCTCAGCAATCAATGCAAAGAAATAGAGGAAAAGAACAGAATGGGAAAAACTAGAGATCTCTTCAAGAAAATTAGAGGTACCAAGGGACATTTCATGCAAAGATGGGCTCGATAAAGGACAGAAATGGTATGGACCTAACAGAAGCAGAAGCTGTTAAGAAGAGGTGGCAAGAATACACAGAACAACTGTACGAGAAAGATCTTCATGACCAAACAACCACGATGGTGTGATCACTCATCTAGAGCCAGACATCCTGGAATGTGAAGTCAAGTGGGCCTTAGAAAGCATCACTATGAACAAAGGTAGCAGAGGTGATGGAATTCCAGTTAAGCTATTTCAAATCGTGAAAGATGATGCTGTGAAAGTGCTGCACTCAATATGTCAGCAAATTTGAAAAATTCAGCAGTGGCCACAGGACTGGAAAAGGTCAGTTTTCATTCCAATCCCAAAGAAAGGCAATGCCAAAGAATGCTCAAACTACCATTCAATTGCACTCATCTCACACGCTAGTAAAGTAATGCTCAAAATTCTCTAAGCCAGGTTTCAGCAATACGTGAACTGTGAACTTCCAGATGTCCAAGCTGGTTTTAGAAAAGGCAGAGGAACCAGAGATCAAATTGCCAACATCTGCTGGATCATGGAAAAAGCAAGAGAGTTCCAGAAAAACATCTATTTCTGTTTTATTGACTATCCCAAAACCTTTGACTGTGTGGATCATAATAAACTGTGGAAAATTCTGAAAGAGATGGGAATACCAGACCACATGACCTGCCTCTTGAGAAATCTGTATGCAGGTCAGGAAGCAACAGTTAGAACTGGACATGGAACAACAGACTGGTTCCAAATAGGAGAAGGAGTACGTCAAGGCTGTATATTGTCACCCTGCTTATTTAACTTATATGCAGAGTACATCATGAGAAACGCTGGGTTGGAAGAAGCACAAGCTGGAATCAAGATTGCTGGGAGAAATATCAATAACCTCAGATATGCAGATGACACCACCCTTATGGCAGAAAACGAAGAACTGAAGAGCCTCTGGATGAAAGTGAAAGAGCAGGGTGAAAAATTTGGCTTAAAGCTCAACATTCAGAAAACGAAGATCATGGCATCCGGTCCCATCACTTCACGGGAAATAGATGGAGAAAGACTGGAAGCAGTGTCAGACTTTATTTTGGGGGGCTCCAAATTCACTGCAGATGGTGATTGTAGCCATGAAATTAAAAGACACTTACTCCTTGGAAGGAAAGTTATGACCAACATAGATAGCATATTGAAAAGCAGAGACATTACTTTGCCTACTAAGGTCCGTCTAGTCAAGGCTATGGTTTTTCCAGTGGTCGTGTATGGATGTGAGAGTTGGATTGTGAGGAAAGCTGAGCGCCGAAGAATTGATGTTTTTGAACTGTGGTGTTGGAGAAGACTCCTGAGAGTCCCTTGGACTGCAAGGAGATCCAACCAGTCCATTCTAAAGGAGATCAGTCCTGGGTGTTCATTGGAAGGACTGACGCTAAAGCTGAAACTCCAGTACTTCCGCCACCTCATGTGAAGAGTTGACTCATTGGAAAAGACTCTGATGCTCGGAGGGATTGAGGGCAGGAGGAGAAGGGGATGACAGAGGACGAGATGGCTGGATGGCATCACCAACTCGATGCACATGAGTTTGGGTGAACTCCAGGAGTCGGTGATGGATAGGGAGGCCTGGCGTGCTACAATTCATGGGGTCACAAAGAGTCAGACACTACTGAGCGACTGAACAGAACTGAAACGATAAGGTGCTAAAGAAAGATTCTTAGCTGCCCTGAGAGATGGATTATATGGGAATAGATGTGGGGATAGATGGGGGATAGGGCTTGTGTGGAGATGAGGAAAACTGAAGATGGATGTAAGACATATCAGAAAGTGAGCAAGCCTGGGTCCTGCCCACGTTCCCACCTCTGTGGGTGTCCCAGAGTGGTCCCAAACCAGCAGCACTGGTATCACCTGGACCCAGCAAAAAATGCCAATTCTTGGGCCCTATCCTAGACTGCTGGAATCAGAAACTCTGGAGGTGGAGTCCAATAACTACATTTTAACAATTCAGCTGTGAGCTAATGTTTGAGAAATTCTCTTAACAAAACACAGCAAACCCCAACTGTATACCTTCTAAATCAATCTCTTTAGCTTTTGCCAAAGTTGCCTTGTGAGGCACCTTCAGGAATATAAACACAGGGTCCATTGAGGAGGTGGCTGCAGCTGTTCGAGGTTCTTTTGGGGAACTATGTACTCATGGTGTGGGAGGCTTCCCAGGTTGTGCTAGTGGTAAAGAATCTGCCTTCCAGTACAGAAGATGCAGGAGATGCCTATTCTATCCCCGGGTCAGGAAGATCCGTTGGAAAAAGAAATGGCAACCCACTCCAGTATTCTTGCCTGCAAAAATTCCATGCACAGAGAAGCCTGGTGGGCTACAGTCCACAGGGTCCACAAAGAGTCAGACTAGACTGAGCAACTGAGCACACTCATGGACTTAGAGTTCCTGTTATAAGTCAAAGGAGGTTTTTTAACACAGCAGGTGCTTAATAAATGCAAAATAATAATTAAAGTTGATGATATGTTAACATTTATAATAGATAGGAATCCAAAAGAAGAAACAAATTAATTTTATCTATTTGGTCTCAAAGTTTATTCCACCTGCTTTCTACATTCTCATTTCAGATTCCAAGTCTTTACTGGCATGATAACAATATTGTAAAAGTGCAAAGAGTTTGTAAATATACAGATGGTGATACATATGTCTATTTGCTTTCCTTCAGGTTCATATATTGAAACACAATATAGATTGATTGGTCTATGATCTCTATTTTCCTGATAAAAAATTGACCTTTACCATGTTTACCTTGAACTGCAATAGTCTCCCAAATTGCTAATGAGTGTCTTGAAAATACCCAAATCATGAAAAGCTAGTGTGTTAGACTTAAGAAATTTAGCACTTGAAAATAAAAGAACATTCTAGCTTTTAGGGTGCATAATATATCAGAAAAATGTTAAGGAAGAAAATGATAACTCAGCATGGAGTTCTTAAAGATGGTAAATAATTAGAAGATTTTTAGGAAGAATGGCAGCAAATAGAGCCTATCCAATTAAGAATTTTAAACACAGCCTAAGCTTCTTGCAATGTTTGTTGGTTTGAATATATTTTAGGCTGAGATATTGTTAATGTAATATAATGCCCTTTTATTTATATTTTTTTGCTTTTTTAAAAATTTATTTATTTATTTTTTTAAATTTTAAAATCTTTAATTCTTACATGTGTTCCCAAACATGAACCCCCCCTCCCACCTCCCTCCCCATAACATCTCAGTGGGTCATTACCATGCACCAACCCCAAGCATGCTGTGTCCTGCGTCAGACATGGACTGGCGATTCAATTCTTACATGATAGTATACATGATAGAATGCCATTCTCCCAAATCATCCCACCCTCTCCCTCTCCCTCTGAGTCCAAAAGTCCATTATACACAGCTGTGTCTTTTTTCCTGTCTTGCATACAGGGTCGTCATTGCCATCTTTCTAAATTCCATATATATGTGTTAGTATACTGTATTGGTGTTTTTCTTTCTGGCTTACTTCACTCTGTATAATCGGCTCCAGTTTCATCCATCTCATCAGAACTGATTCAAATGAATTCTTTTTAATGGCTGAGTAATACTCCATTGTGTATATGTACCACAGCTTTCTTATCCATTCATCTGCTGATGGACATCTAGGTTGTTTCCATCTCCTGGCTATTATAAACAGTGCTGCGATGAACATTGGGGTACATGTGTCTCTTTCAATTCTGGTTTCCTCGGTGTGTATGCCCAGCAGTGGGATTGCTGGGTCATAAGGTAGTTCTATTTGCAATTTTTTAAGGAATCTCCACACTGTTCTCCATAGTGGCTGTACTAGTTTGCATTCCCACCAACAGTGTAGGAGGGTTCCCTTTTCTCCACACCCTCTCCAGCATTTATTGCTTGCAGATTTTTGGATCGCAGCCATTCTGACTGGTGTGAAGTGGTACCTCATTGTGGTTTTGATTTGCATTTCTCTGATAATGAGTGATGTTGAGCATCTTTTCATGTGTTTGTTAGCCATCCGTATGTCTTCTTTGGAGAAATGTCTATTTAGTTCTTTGGCCCATTTTTTGATTGGGTCGTTTATTTTTCTGGAATTGAGCTGCATAAGTTGCTTGTATATTTTTGAGATTAGTTGTTTGTCAGTTGCTTCATTTGCTATTATTTTCTCCCATTCAGAAGGCTGTCTTTTCACCTTGCTTATATTTTCCTTTGTTGTGCAGAAGCTTTTAATTTTAATTAGATCCCATTTGTTTATTTTTGCTTTTATTTCCAGAATTCTGGGAGGTGGATCATAGAGGATCCTGCTGTGATTTATATCTGAGAGTGTTTTGCCTATGTTCTCCTCTAGGAGTTTTATAGTTTCTGGTCTTACATTTAGATCTTTAATCCATTTTGAGTTTATTTTTGTGTGCGGTGTTAGAAAGTGATCTAGTTTCATTCTTTTACAAGTGGTTGACCGGTTTTCCCAGCACCACTTGTTAAAGAGATTGTCTTTACTCCATTGTATATTCTTGCCTCCTTTGTCAAAGATAAGGTGTCCATATGTGTGTGGATTTATCTCTGGGCTTTCTATTTTGTTCCATTGATCTATATGTCTGTCTTTGTGCCAGTACCATACTGTTTTGATGACTGTGGCTTTGTAGTAGAGCCTGAAGTCAGGCAAGTTGATTCCTCCAGTTCCATTCTTCTTTCTCAAGATTGCTTTGGCAATTCGAGGTTTTTTGTATTTCCATACAAATCTTGAAATTATTTGTTCTAGTTCTGTGAAAAATATGGCTGGTAGCTTGATAGGGATTGCATTGAATTTGTAAATTGCTTTGGGTAGTATACTCATTTTCACTATATTGATTCTTCTGATCCATGAACATGGTATATTTCTCCATCTATTAGTGTCCTCTTTGATTTCTTTCATCAGTGTTTTATAGTTTTCTATATATAGGTCTTTAGTTTCTTTAGGTAGATATATTCCTAAGTATTTTATTCTTTTCGTTGCAATGGTGAATGGAATTGTTTCCTTAATTTCTTTTTCTACTTTCTCATTATTAGTGTATAGGAATGCAAGGGATTTCTGTGTGTTGATTTTATATCCTGCAACTTTACTATATTCATTGATGAGCTCTAGTAATTTTCTGGTGGAGTCTTTAGCGTTTTCCATGTAGAGGATCATGTCGTCTGCAAACAGTGAGAGTTTTACTTCTTCTTTTCCAATTTGGATTCCTTTTATTTCTTTTTCTGCTCTGATTGGTGTGGCCAAAACTTCCAGAACTATGTTGAATAGTAGCGGTGAAAGTGGACACCCTTGTCTTGTTCCTGACTTTAGGGGAAATGCTTTCAATTTTTCACCATTGAGGATAATGTTTGCTGTGGGTTTGTCATATATAGCTTTTATTATGTTGAGGTATGTTCCTTCTATTCCTGCTTTCTGGAGAGTTTTTATAAAATGTTGTCTGCTTTACTGTGTACCTTTAATGGTTAGCACCAATTTTCCTTGTTGTGTACAGTTTGAAAGATTTGACTATTTTAATTTTTATGACTAACCAATATTCCAATAACCAATTAAACAATGTAATATGTAACTAAAAGCAGTGCCAATGGTAAGGGAAAAATTATAGGAAAGATTTGGGTTTTAAAACCCATGGCCAGGACATGGAAACAACCTAGATGTCCATCAGCAGATGAATGGATAAGAAAGCTGTGGTACATATACACAATGGAGTATTACTCAGCCATTAAAAAGAATACATTTGAATCAGTTCTAATGAGATGGATGAAACTGGAGCCAATTATACAGAGTGAAGTAAGCCAGAAAGAAAAACACCAATACAGTATACTGACACATATATATGGAATTTAGAAAGATGGTAATGATGACTCTGTATGCGAGACAGCAAAAGAGACACAGATGTATAGAATGGACTTTTTGGACTGTGAGGGAGAGGGAGAGGGTGGGATGATTTGGGAGAATGGCATTGAAACATGTATACTATCATGTAAGAAACGAAGCGCCAGTCTATGTTCGATACAGGATACCGGATGCTTGGGGCTGGTGCACGGGGATGATCCAGAGAGATGATATGGGGTGGAAGGTGGCAGGGGGATTCAGGATTGGGAGCTCGTATACACCCGTAGCAGATTCATGTCACTGTATGGCAAAACAAATACAGTATTGTAAAGTAAAATAAAGTAAAAATAAAATTAAAAAAAAAAGTTGTGAATAGTTGATAAAAAAGATAGCTATGGAACTGCAGGCTATGTACTGATAATCAGGTAAAGGAAACAAAAAGGAAATGTATGTAATCTTAACAGAACTACCTTAGCCCCCAAAGGGCTATTAAGTAAAACAGGTGTGTCTTCTTACAATGGCTCTCAGTGGTTTTTAATAACGAAAGCTTATATCTGAAGGCTTCTATCTTTCCTATAGCTCTTGGATGGATTTGGAAATAAGGCTTAAATGTTCTCTGCTGTATCTCATTGTTAAACACTTTTATTTCTCCTTTTTCTTATCTTAGAATATTCTTGGTTATATGCTGTAATTTGTTCTGTAACTGAAACATAACTTTTATTTATAAAATTTGTTTTTTAGAAAAATAAAAAATAAAACCCACGGCCAAGTTTGTGAATTTTAAAAGCTGGAAAAGATACAGAAGTGGTTCCTAGGGTATTAATATGAAATTGCTTAATTTGGAGTTCCCATATATACCACAGAATCATAATACTCAGATTAGTATAGTGCCGGGGTCCTGCCCCGGTGGATCCAGGGAATTCGAAGCGGGGACTGTGTTGGCGTGAGAAAAACTTATTTGTTTATTAATATAAGATTAGATTAAGAAACAATAGTATAGTAGGAAAATTAAGTAGAGCAAGAGGGCTGAATAACTGGGATTTTGTGGAAGACCAATAAAGTTCCAGACAAGGAGCTTGCACTCGCACCATCTACGTTAGGCCACTGGCGTCCGTTTGAATATCGGAGAGTGCCCCGCCTTGGGCTCTCTCTCTTACGGATCTTAGAAGCCAGGACAAATAAGCAGACATGATGAGCCTCCCTGCTCCAGATGGGAATTCAGCCGGAAAAAGAAAAGAACGACATGGGGAAGCCCAGCATCGGTGCAAGACTCCAAAAGCTACTTTTCAAAATCAGCTTGTATACCCCAAGTTGTACATAAAGAAATAGAGTTATGCAGGGGCAGCAGTCCTGACCCTCATTGAGACAAGGCTTTCTTTTTGCATACCCTCCCATATACAAAAGGTCTCAGGTGGTTTACATTATCTTCTGGCCAAGAGGCTTGTTAACATTTTTATGGCTCTCTTCCTGGATAATTGTCCAGAAAACTCCTTTTCAGTAGAAGTGTTTTTTCTTTATTCTGCATCACCCTCAAAGTACAAAAAAGTTACATTCCTATAGAACAAAGGTGCAGTGGGTTAGAACAAAGAAAGTACTTAACTCAACGATCTAGTGTTGCTAATACCAGGTCTACTACCTGTTTTTCCATATACCAACTATACCTAAAAATAAAAGATATGAAAATTTGGCAGCAAGTATTGGCTCAACAAATGAAACCTTTAATCAGTCCTATTCTAATGATTTTGACTCCTCGGAAGCCCCGACATTCCTAGGATGTTTTAAGTTTCCTGTAACAATCACATGCGCAGCTGTACGAGTCCTGCAGGCAGGCTAGAAAGCCATCAGAGGGGTTTTTGGATTGAAACACTCGTATTATGCCCAGGAGATTTATTATCTAAAAGCTCTAATTTTTTCCAGAAAAAGGTGGTGGGGGGACAGTCCCCTGTTAATGACAGAAGAGTAGGTGGAAAGCATAACATAGTAAAGCAGGCAGATTCTGGTCTCGTGGGGTGGATGCTCAGGAATTTCCAGGGGGAATCCCTGAAGCTGAACACATCCTTGCGTTTTGTCAGGCTTCCTTCCACATGACCTTGTCACGGGTGGGATTCCTCATGCTGGCTCCCTACAGTATAGGACAATATTCATCATCTTCAAAATCATTAAAGGCTCAAATGTCAGTTCTCAGGAAACCGCCCCCCCTGAAGTCAAGTGCAACTTACGTGACCCTCCATTCTTTCTCATAAATCCCTCTGCTATAGTACATAACAGAGTAGATAGTAACACTCGCGTGTCATTGTAAATTCCAGGTGACTTCTCTGCTTTCATGTGTCCAATGTTGCATGATCACTTTTGTCTTCTATTTCCAGTGTCCAGCAAAGTATTTAATGGGTTGTATAATCTAAATATAATTTTGGAATGGGTGGATTAATCAATGATTGTATCTAACGCATACAAATATGGTTAACATTTAAAACCAAATATGGATGATAAGACAGTGGTTGCCACAACCTCATGCTTTTGACTTTTGTACTGAAGATTTGTAAAAGTTTTGTGGTTTGGAGAAATTTTTTTAAAGTCTAATAATTTTGCAATATAATGCACAAGATAATGCATTTATTTCTAATTGCGTTGAATTCTACAGTCTCTAGTGAAACAAATTACTCAGTTATATTCAATGAGTACAAGTAAACCATATCTCTGCCTGCTGCCCATCTTTGTTTTCTCTTCCCAATTTTTTCTCAATCTTATTTTAAGATGATTCTGTACTCTTCGAATAAATAACTTATTATGTTTCTAACATTAATATACTTTGTAGTGACAAATTCTGAAGTAAGAACTGAGGTGCTATGTTTCTAATACTGAAAGCCTGCTTAAAGCAGTGAGGGAACGGTAAAGCGTATTGTTGACTTTTGTTTTATTTATGTCTGACATTTTTCCAGACACTTTATCTTTTGGTTTTTAAAATTTTTATTTATTTTTTTGGGGAAAGCAACAGCTGGCTGTATATGATGCCTCATGACTGCTCCAATTATGGGTTGCTTTATTTTCTGTGCAGACTTCTTACTTTTTTGTTTCTTAAATTAAAATTAGCAAAAGAAGACTGTTTTTCTCCTCAACTCCACTCTCATTGATTTTCTTACTGAAGTATAATTGACATAATGTTTTGTTAAGCCAGGTGTACTGCGCAGTGATTTGACCTTTGTATCCATGGCATCATTGTCACCTCAATAAGTCTGTGGCGTCTCTTAAGAGCTCTTGAATGACCTAAAGTCATAAATCGCTACACTGCTGACTCCCAGCTGTAACATCAAAATGGCTTTTTTATTTTCATCTTCAAAAGCTTCCTCTGAGAGTATTTTCAGAAAAGTTTCAACACTGCTACTTGAAAGTTGGGATTGCAGAAGTATGTATGAAATATGAGGAAATTTTCAAAATATAAAAATTGCAGGAACCGCCTTGTACAGAAGCTGAATGGGGGAGAAATTTTTGTGGGAACGGTTTTGATGCATCTCAGCCTTGGGCTTGTATGCATTTTATATGAGGCTTTATATTTGCTGCTTATGGAACCAAATAAGTTCTCCAAAGTTGAAAAAAAGAAGTCAAGATATATTTCCTTCTTAAAATATACATGTTGACAAGACTGGGAAATGTTTGCAGTCTCTCTGTGTCTTATAAATTACAAGCAAAGTAACTTGAGGTAAATCCATGCCACACCCCCCTTTAAAGAAAAAGTTTTAGAATGTCTTTTTAACTATTTTAGATTAGATACACACACACAGTTCTTTAAATCCCCTCAGGGATCATGAGATCTGAGGCTTTAGAAAGGCTAAACCTCTGTTTTGTTCTTTGTCTCTGCTTGTCACCAGAAAATGCCTAACAAATATTCTTTCCTGAAGGAAATAGACCCAGAAACATCTTTAAGTTTCTATCAAGATGTTTTATTTTGGATGCTATACAGAAATAATTAGAAAGAAAACATGGTCAGATATACATGTGTTGCAGCCTTCATTTTCCATAAAACCTCCCTCCCTCCACCAAAAACTTTTTTTTTTTTTTTTGGTAATATGGGAAAACAGAATACAAAACAAAAACACAGTTTTGTAGTCAGAGGTGGATTCAAGTCCTAATTCTACCACCAAGCTAAGTGATGTTCGGCAAAATATTTAACCTCTGTAACCTTCATATGAAGAAAGCTGAGCGCCGAAGAATTGATGCTTTTAAACTGTGGTGTTGGAGAAGACTCTTGAGAGTCCCTTGGACTGCAGGGAGATCCAACCAGTCCATTCTAAAGTAGACCAGTCCTGTGTGTTCATTGGAAGGACTGATGCTGAGGCTGAAACTCCAATACTTTGGCCACCTCATGTGAAGAGTTGACTCATTGGAAAAGACCCTGATGCTGAGAGGGATTGGGAACAGGAGGAGAAGGGGACGATAGAGGATGAGATGGCTGGATGGCATCACCGACTCGATACACATGAGTTTGGGTGAACTCCGGGAGTTGGTGAGGGACAGGGAGGCCTGGCGTGCTGTGATTCATAGGGTCCCAAAGAGTTGGACACAACTGAGCGACTGAACTGAACTGAGCTGAACCTTCATGTACTCAGTTCTGTCGCCATTCTTCCCTTTTCCTGTTGATGTGTGTTTGCATGAAACCATGTATGAGCTCCCTCTGGGGAGACTTCTGTGCTGTGCTGTGCTGTCCTCAGTTGTGTCCGACTCTTTGTGACCCTATGGCTCCTCTCTCCATGGGATTTCCCAGGCAAGAATACTGGAGTGGGTTTCCATTTCCTTCTCCAGGGGATCTTGCTGTATCATGGAACCATATCTCCTGCATTGGCAGGTGGATTCTTTCCCATGGGGAAGCCCATGTGGTAATACTATCCTGGAATATAAAATAAGACAGTGGAGGTGGACAATCTCTTTTTATTCTGTTGACACTCAACGTTTGTATTTTCTCAGTCTCCATCTTCTTTCTTCTGAGTCCATGTCCTTCTGTAAACAATTTCTGCTTGAACTGCTACTGATATTCTGCCAGTAGATGTAGTAAGAATTAACTCTTATTTTCCAAGTAAATATAACAGTTTTGACTAATTCATCTATTTATCTTCCTATATTGACTTTTGCCAAAAATAGCCTTGCTATATGGCAGCAAGTCTTCTTAGAAGCAGAAGTCAAAATGACTTCTACTTAAATCTTTGTCTCTTTGGCTTTATAAATCCTGATACTTACAGCATATTTTTCAGCCTTAAAACAGTTTTTATTTTGTTTACTGTGTGTCTCAGTATTAAGACCTCACTTTGACAGATAAGCATTTCTGTCCAGTCTTTGTTCAGCTCAGGCAAGGTTTCCAGGCTGCATTTCCTTTGTGCATTAAAAGATCAAGGTAAAAGACTTTGGGTTGCTCCTAATACCATTAGGAGATTCTGCTGAACTCTGTGTTATCAAGCATTAACAGTTCCAAATAGAGACTATATTGGCAGAAAATTATATCAATATGAAATGCAAAATATTTGAAGATAAACTTAACAAAATACAGACAAGACTTCTACCCAAAAATGGTAAAATTCACTGAGATAATTAAAGGTAAATAAATGGAAATATACCAGTTTCATGGACTGGAAGGCTGAATACTCTTAAGATGTCAGTTTTTCCCAAGTAGTTCTACAGATTCAATGCAATCCTAGTTAAAATCCCAGTAAGCTGCAAAGTATAAATTAATAAATGGATTATAAAATTTACTTTAAGATGCAAATGGCTTTAAAAAGGAAAAATTATTTTAAGGCTGAATATAAATATGATTTGTATAATAATAAATATAGATCAATAAAATATAGTCTAGAAATAACCTACACTATAATGTAGATTAAGATCAAAGATAATTCAATGAGGAAATGATAAACTTTTCAATAAATGATACTGAAACATTTAGATATCTATATGGAAAAGCCATGAGCCTTGACCATAACTTTTATAACATATCTAAAAATTTACTCAAAATAAGGCATAAATAACATATTGTAAAAACTAAATTTATAAATATTTTGGAAGGAAACAGAAATAAATCTTTCAACTTTGGAGTACAATAGTTTCTTAGGACACAAACCATAAAATAATAATGAATTTGATCTCGTCAAAATTAAAATCTTTTTAAGTTGAAAGACACGATTTCAAATTAATGACACTCTTTGAAAGACACCATTAATAAAATAAAAAGGCAAGGTATGAATGGGGAGAAATATTTAAATCCATGTATCTAATTATGTATTGCAGTTCAGTTCAGTCCCTCAGTTGCATCCAACTCTTTGCAACCCCATGAATCACAGCACGCCAGGCCTCCCTGTCCATCACCAACTCCCAGAGTTCATTCAAACTCATGTCTGTCGAGTCAGTGGTGCCATCCAGCCATCTGTCGTCCCCTTCTCCTCCTGCCCCCAATCCCTCCCAGCATCAGAGTCTTTCCCAATGAGTCAACTCTTCGCATGAGGTGGCCAAAGTACTGGAGCTTCAGCTTTAGCATCATTCCTTCCAAAGAAATCCCAGGGCTGATCTCCTTCAGAATGGCCTGGTTGGATCTCCTTGCAGTCCAAGGGACTCTCAACAGTCTTCTCCAACCCCACAGTTCAAAAACATCAATTCTTCGGCTCTCAGCTTTCTTCACAGTCCATACACGACCACTGGAAAAACCATAGCCTTGACTAGATGGACCTTTATTGGCAAAGTAATGTCTCTGCTTTTTAATATGTTATCTAGGTTGGTCATAACTTTCCTTCCAAGGAGTAAACGTCTTTTAATTTCGTGTCTGCAGTCACCATCTGCAGTGATTTTGGAGCCCCCAAAAATAAAGTCTGACACTGTTTCCACTGTTTCCCCATCTATTTGCCATGAAGTGATGGGACCAGATGCCATGATCTTTGTTTTCTGAATGTTGAGCTTTAAGCCAACTTTTTCACTCTCCTCTTTCACTTTCATCAAGAGGCTTTTTGGTTCCTCTTCACTTTCTGCCATAAGGGTGGTATCATCTGCATATCTGAGGTTATTGATATTTCTCCTGGCAATCTTGATTCCAGCTTGTGCTTCTTCCAGCCCAGCGTTTCTCATGATGTACTCTGCATATAAGTTAAATAAGCAGGGTGACAATATACAGCCTTGACGTACTCCTTTTCCTATTTGGAACCAGTCTGTTTTTCCATGCAGACTTGTATCCATAATATATAAAGGACACCTACAACTCACAAGACAAAAGTCAATTTATAAATTGGCAAAAGATTTGAATAGATGTTTCACAAAAAATATAAATTATTAGTAAGCATATACAAAAATTATCATTTTATCAGGAAAATTAATGCTAAAATGATAAACTGCTATAGACCCATTAGAATAGCTAACATGAAAAGGCTTAACAATATATCAAGTATTGGCAAGGATGTGGGAACTGGAATTCTCAGACATTGTTGGTGGGAATGTGAAATGAAACAATTGAATCGCCAGTCTATGTCCGATGCAGGATACAGCATGCTTGGGGCTGGTGCACGTTGATGACCCAGAGAGAGGTTATAGGGAGGGAGGTGGGAGGGGGGTTCATGTTTGGGAACGCATGTACACCCGTGGTGGATTCATGTCAATGTATGGCAAAACCAATACAGTATTGTTAAGTAAAATAAAGTAAAAATAAAAATTAAAAAAAAAAGAAAACTATTAAAAAAAAATTTGGCATTTTCCTATAAAGTTAATCAAACTTGTCATTCAACCCCAAACCTCAATCTACATATTGAACCGAGACATCAAACTTTATATCCAAACAATAATTATACATGAGTGCTACAATAGTAATACTTCTGAATTCAAAACATCATAAATGTCCATTGTCAGGTGGACAGATAGGCAAACTGTGGTATTTCCAAACAACAGAATACTACTGGCCATAAAGAGGAATAAAATACTATTACTGTAAACAAAATATGGGAATTTCAACATTCTTATTTAGGTGAAGCTGAAGCTCCAGTACTTTGGCCACCTGATGCAAAGAGCCAGTTCATTAGCAAAGACTCTGATGCTGGGAAAGATTGAAGGCGGGAGGAGAAGGGGACAACATGGGATGAGGTGGTTGTATGGCATCATCAACTCAATGGATGTGAGTGTGAGCAAGTGCCAGGAGATGGTGAAGGACAAGGGAGCCTGGCATGCTGCAGTCCGTGGGCTTGCAGAGCTGAACATGATTGAACGACTGAACGACAAAGAGAGTGAAAGAAGGCAAAGACAAAACTGCCTTGACCCCATTGGTTTGGAAATTCTAGAACAGGTGAAATTTGTCATAATGAAAAGCAGATCTGTGGTTGCCTGATTCTGGGTTTGGGGAATGCTGTTGATTGCAAAGGGCATGAGGGCAGGTGATGAAGTTCTGTGTCTTGATTGTGATGATGATTCTGCGGCTATGTACAGTTGTCAGAACTCCTTGATCTGATTACTTAATGTGCATTTTATTGTACTCAAACTATATGATGATGAAGTTGATTAAACAGAGAAGATGAAAGAGGAGGAACAGAGGAAGGAACAGGAAAAGGAGAGAAGCTCATGCCAGCCCCAGCTCTGTCACAGAGAGGAGCTGTTTTACTCGCATACTCAGAAGAGTAGGTAGTGCTAGTGATAAAGAATCCGCCTGCCAGTGCAGGAGACATAAGAAATGAGGGTTCGATCCCTGGGTTGGGAAGATCCTCTGGAGAAGGGCATCGCCACCCACTCTGGTATTCTTGTCTGGAGAATCCCACAGACAGAGAAGGCTGGAGGGCTACAGTCCATGGGGTCACAAAGAGTCAGATACAACTGAAGTGACTTAGCACACATGCGTGCAGAAGGTTAAGCAGTGCCCTGCTTCCTTGGGAGAGTTCTCGGAGGCAAGATTCTCGAGATAAAGGTTTGTGGAGTACTGTTAGTCAGATGAAACCGAGACAGTCACAGAAGTTCGTGTGGCCCAGCAAGGCTTGGAAGCAGCAGAATTGTCCCCTGCCTGGAGACAGAAGCCTTTAGCTGACCTCACAGAGCATTATGTAACTCGGCGTGATGGAGGAGCAGATACTTCTCTTGCAGAGCAGAGGACAGCAAGGAACTCTCTGAGAGGAAAGGGAGGTGACCCAGTGACCTGGGTGTGCACTGACAATTAGGGGCCATGTGTGACACCTGCTGTGCCAGCATACAGAGGACGAGGACCAAGTCCTCACAATACCAAAGTCTGGGATGATGAAAGCCTTTCAAACCTCAGACAAAATTCCCAAACTGTCACCTCACAAAATGGGCCGAGGCACATAATATAAACTGGGGTGAGTCTGACAAAAATAAACTCCATCCATCTCACCTGAGGTTTAAACCGAGATGTGTGCTCTGTGGAATTGTGACCCTCAAAGGAATATTTATTTGTAGATAGGAGTTTTCCTTTTGCTTCTAATGAAGAACGTGATAGAAGTCTCTAGTATTTAAAAAGTCATCCCCTTAGGTTAGTACTCTCATTTTTAAAAAATCTATATGATCAATAAACAGTTCTGGAACTTTGAAAATGTATTTTTATAATGGTAAGAAATCCTGTGGTTCCCATTTACTCTCAACTCCAGTGTGGGTGACCAACTGTCACAAAAATGATTACGTAGCATGGTTCGTCTTATGCCAGCCCTGGGAGACTTTGTGCCAATCGGGCACAGCAGGTATGGAACGCCCATTGCCAGCCTGTCACCACGGAAGCCCTTTGACAGACCAGAGGGGCAGCTTGTTGAGAAGAGGTGGCAGGAACATGAAGGGAGAAAGAAAGGGGTAGAAACACGGTAGCTTTTACAGGAATTGTGAGAAGAATCAATCATTTCATGTCCTGATGATCAGCTTTTGAATTTGTTTTTCATTATGTATTTGTTTACTTTTGGCTGCTCTGGGACCTTGCTACTGTGCTCAGGCTTTCTCTAGTTGCAGCGAACAGGGGCTACTCTCTAACTGCGATGCAGGGACTTATTCTGGTGGCTATTTTTGTTGCAGAGCACGGACTCTAGGCTGCGGGCTTCAGTAGTTGTGGCTCGCAGGCTCTACAGTGTGATGAATGCCCCGAATCTATGTTAATATGTGTGATTCCTACTTCACACAACAAGTCAGATCCTCCAGGGAAGACGTACAGAGGAAGTAACATAACTCTCAGGATATTGCAAATGAAAGGTATCAGAAATATGTGTAAGTAGTTGCCCACAGTGCAAGGAAGCATCAGATGGGAGGCAAGATTAACCCTGGGTAGTTACAGGTGATGAACGGCCTGTGAGAGATCATTGCTTCTACTCCACATCGTTTCCAAGCTATTTCTATACATAAAATTGTAGTAGCCCCAGAGTGGCTACATATGAAACCTATTTCTGTGTTCATATCAATTTTTGGTTTCTTATTCCTTATTCTGTAATTTATTGCATAGTTAACAATGGATAAACAGTTTTTTTTTTCTTTCTGCTGCTTGTGAGTTATTTCACACCTACCTGTAAGCATGGTATTTTGTAGACAAGTATTCCTCAAATTGACTGCAAGTACTTTATATAATTTATTGTTCTAATAATTATACAACACTAAACATATTACTTTAAAAAAATAACCATAAAGTTGTCTTCACATCTGTGGCATGAAATAGGCGTCTGAGTCAATACAGACCAGTAGAACACGATTCTTGTGATTTTAAGATTTACTCTGAAATTTGATATACTTGAGAAATGTACAGAATGACAGATTTCCTAAGGTAGATGGTGGGTTAGACCAGAATAGCAATATGCTTGCTATTTGAATTCTCTAATTTAAGATCATGGGGCTTCCCTAGTGGCTCCGGTGGTAAAGAAACTGCCTTCCATGTAGGAGACACAGGTTTTAATCCCTGGGTCAGGAAGATCCCCTGGAGAAGGAAACGGTTACCTCCTCCAATGTTCTTGCCTGGAGAATTCCATGGACAGAGGGGCCTGCTGGGCTACAGTCCACGGGGTTGCAAAGAGCCAGACATGACTGAAAGGCTAACAGACACACATTTAAGATTCTGAGATCCATTCCTTAAAGCAGTGATTCTTAACAAGGGGATAGGAATCACAGAGGGCCATGAGCCTGGCATCACTATTATTGTTTGGGGAGGTTTTTTAGATTTCACATGTTTTCTCTACCTCACTGACCTCTGATTCACCTACAGGGAGAGGGTCTATATACTGAAAAATCCCTTGGATGTTTTACTATGCTTACGATGTATCCTCTACTCCCATCCTTAATCTCCACATCCCCAGAATGCTTCCGTTCAGTTCAGTCGCTCAGTTGTGTCTGACTCTTTGTGACCCCATGAATTGCAGCACGCCAGGCCTTCCTGTCCATCACCAACTCCTGGAGTTCACTCACACTCATGTCCATCAAGTCAGTGATGCCATCCAGCCATCTAATCCTCTGTTGTCCCCTTCTCCTCCTGCCTCCAATCCCTCCCAGCATCACAGTCTTTTCCAATGAGTCAACTCTTCGCATGAGGTGGCCGAAGGATTGGAGTTTCAGCTTTAGCATCATTCCTTCCAAAGAAATACCAGGGCTGATCTCCTTCAGAATGGACTGGTTGAATCTCCTTGCAGTCCAAGGGACTCTCAACAGTCTTCTCCAACACCACAGTTCAAAAGCATCAATTCTTTGGCGCTCTGCCTTCTTCACAGTCCAACTCTCACATCCATACATGACCCCTGGAAAAACCATAGCCTTGACTAGATGGACCTTTGTTGGCAAACTAATGTCTCTGCTTTTAAATATGCTATCTAGGTTGGTCATAACTTTTCTTCCAAGGAGTAGGCGTCTTTTAATTTCATGGCTGCAATCACCATCTGCAGTGATTTTGGAGCCCCCAAAAATAAAGTCAGCCACTGTTTCCACTGTTTCCCCATTTATTTCCCATGAAGTGATGGGACCAGATGCCATGATCTTAGTTTTCTGAATGTTGAGTTTTAAGCCGACTTTTTCACTCTCCTCTTTCACTTTTATCAAGAGGCTTTTTAGTTCCTCTTCACTTTCTGCCATAAGGGTGGTGTCATCTGCATATCTGAGATTATTGATATTTCTCCCAGCAATCTTGATTCCAGCTTGTGCTTCTTCCAGCCCAGCGTTTCTCATGATGTACTCTGCATAGATGTTAAATAAGCAGGGTGACAATATACAGCCTTGACATACTCCTTTTCCTATTTGGAACCAGTCTGTTGTTCCATGTCCAGTTCTAACTGTTGCTTCCTGACCTGCATACAGATTTCTCCAGAGGCAGGTCAGGTGGTCTGGTATTTCCATCTCTTTCAGAATTTTCCACAGTTTATTGTGATCCACACAGTCAAAGGCTTTGGCATAGTCAATAAAGCAGAAATAGATGTTTTTCTGGAAATCTTTACTAACAGGTAATTCTTCTTATTCACTAGAGGGCCTTCACTGAGCAGTGACCAGGGTGAAGGGGAAAGGAACCAGCCTTTATCGAGCCCTGTGTATTTGCCGATTGCTGGACTGATGGCCAGTTTCCATACAATGGAGCTTTGGACAGTCTGCAATAACAATATCCTTGGAATCTCTTAAATTTTATTCCCTCAAGTAAGATTCAGGAAATTAGTCAGAATTCAGCGATTTTAACAAATGAATGATAAGTTGTCTCCAGAGATACTGGAGAAGGATATGATCACTCCCCAAATGGTGTCATTTTACAGTGTATTGTATGAAGGCATTAAGTGACTGGCAGACTTAGGGAAGATGGTTGGCTTAGAAATATGTTTCACAAGAACTTTCCTGGCAGTCCAATGGTTAGAACTCTGTACATCCACAGCAGGGGACAACAGGTTCCATTCCTGGTTGGGTAACTAAGATCCTGCATGCTATATGGTGTGGCCAATAAAATAAAATAATAATATCTTAAATTATATATATATATATATATATATCTTAAATTATATTTTATTTAAAAAAATTGTAAGCAATACATCTTACAGCAGAAGTGCCTCACAAGCTGCTAACTTAAATTTGTTATTACTCAAAAGTACTATAAGACCAAAAAACCTGGGAAATTGCTTATTTAATCCATAAGCAACTAAAGATTCATTTATTGAGTTTAATATTAAGACAATAGGTGAAAAGGTGGAGATATTGTATTTTTCTCCAAGGTTTAATTTATGTATCTCATATTCCCCAAGTGAAAATGGTGGCCTATACATCTTTATATCGCCTCCATATAATTAAAATATACTACTGTTTAATGATAATGAGAAAAAAATTAGTTGTATATATTCTTAGAGATTAGAAGTTGCACACTGGCAACATAAAAACCATAGCCCACTGACAGACACATGGCTTGTCTGCCCAGTATTTTGTTTTTTAAAATATGAATGTATTTCTGAAATTCTATCTGTTAATATTTTTATAGGTATCTCTAAAGGTTAGGGTGATTTTCTAATATGACCCTCATTAACCTTATCATATATTTAAAAATCAACAATAATTCCTTGATATCAAATATCCAGGCAGCAACTCATGAATGTTATAGTTTAAAAAATGTTTTACTTATTTTTTATTGAGATATAATGTTATTAGTTTCAGGTATACAACATAAGGTTCAATATTTGTTAAATTTGCAAAGAGATCATCATACTCAGGAATTGAACCTGGCCCCCTGCATTGCAGGCAGATTCTTTACCATCTGAACCACCAAGGAAGCTGCATAAATGTTATAATTTTTAAAATTTTATTATTTTTCTTGAGATATAATTGATACATAATGCTTTATTAATCTGGGGTGTACAACATAAGATTCAGTACTTGTATAATTTGCAAAATGATCACCATAATAAGTCTAGTTAACATTCATAACTGCACATAGTTATGAAATTTTTTTCTTGTTTATAATTTTACAAAATCAAGATCTATAGAGGTTTACGCATTGCAACTGGTTGATGTACCCTTTAAACTTCCTTTGGTCTATAAATTCCCCCTCCGTGTCCTTTAGTTTCTCTTGCAATTATTTCTTGAAGAAACTGTGTTGTGGGCCCTGCAGTTTCCTACAAGTCTGGCTTGTGCTGATTGCATCCCCATGGTGTAATTTAATGAGTTCCTGAGTTCTCTGTGTTCTTGTAAATTGGGAGCAGGATCTAGAAGTTATATTCTGTTCATTGTGATTTATTTACCTTTTTTATAGGCTCACTTCTTAAGTTTTCCAGCATCTTTCTCTTTGTGATGTTATCAATCAATGACAATTCATGCCTAGATACTGTAGCAGCATTTTTTTTGAGGGGGCCCCCATAGTGAGAGATGACAGATCTTAGTTCCCCCATTAGGGATTGAACCCAGGCCCCCTACAGTGAAGCCAGGGAAGCTCCCTGCAACAATTTTTTTTAATGAAAAATTTCACAAAAATACCTGGATACATAACCTGCTTGGTAAAAAAATGAAACAGTCCATTAAAAATTAGAAAGAGCTAAGTAACAACTACCCACCTACCCACTTCAGATGGTGTAGGTATTCTTTTGACTCAACAGTCCTCACAAATCCACTCTCCACACTGGTCTACATTTGGCCCACTGTCTCATTTACATCAGGTTTCCCTGGTGGCTCAGCTGGTAAATAATCTGCCTGCAATGCGGGAGACCTGGGTTTGATCCCTGGGTTGGGAAGATCCCCTGGAGAAGGGAAAGGCTACCCACTCCAGTATTTCGGCCTGGAGAATTCCATGGACTAGTCCATGGGGTCACAAAGAGTCAGGGACGACTGAATGACATTCACTTCACTCATTTATATCACCTGCCAATCTCCTGTAGGGATTTAAGTTTGTATTTTATTAACTTTTAATACAGACCATAGTGCTGTAATCAAAACAAAATAGAGACTTGAAGGTGTTTTCACTTTTTTTAAATGAAAGCAAGTACACAAAGAAGAACAATTAAAGAAGAGCAAGGAATAAATAAGTTATTGGGGGAAATACTTGTATTAAAGGAATGGAGATGATTTTTGGTGATAGATGAAAAAGGAGTAAATATGAACAACTAGTAAATCAAATATATCAAGTGTAGTTAAGGATTTATAATTTGAATATTTACTATGTCAAAATGACACCTCAAGGAGAATTTAGCACTATCTCAAAAATGTATCTAGCAAGGACTGAAATATTTTCTGTCTAGGCTAAAATCGTGATAGGTTTAATTTACTCCAGTCTGGTAGTATCAAGGTATCATTTTCCAAATACAGCGTTGCTCTGCCAAGATTTAAATTATTTCAGTCGAACTCAATTGCTTCTCCATCTGTCTTTCCTTCATCCTTTAGTTATGAAACCATTACATTAAGATGCCTTTAGGTTTTCAAAATAAGTTCTCTGATCATCAGTTTGACTCACGTGCATATAAATACAAAGAGTTTTTTAAACCATAAACAGTGTTTCAGGAAAGGAAGTAAAATTGGAGTAAATTGTTGCTAGAAAGCTCATTGAAACCCATTAAAACAATGAAAAGAAAAATATTCTCCAGCCTGGTTAACCTCAGTGGTGGAAGAGTGAAATCATTTTTAAATGGTAAAATCAGTTTGCTCCTAGACAGTCTTTTGTTCCGTTATCTTGGTTATTTATACTCCCAGTCTGCTCTGAATAATGAGCCCAACAGATGTTAAAAAGTATTTCTTCACTTATAGGAAACTATATTCACACTATCAGCATTTTGAGGAAAGAGTAGAATTAAACTAAAACTTTATTAACAATAACATTTTGTGTAGTATTCTAAGAAGAGAAAGCTCATTAAGAATGTCCTCAACAAGCCCTGCAGTGATCCCTGGGGTGATTTCTAGAGGAATTATTTGTCCCGCAAATTAACTGTAGGGGCTCTGTGTTCATTTGCCCATAAAAGCCACTAAATAAAACTTGTTCTCAAGGAAGGAAAGCCATAGGGGAAAATGTTAGTAATACTTTCTGTATTTGGACATTGCAGCCAAGCCCATTGGGCATAGATTAATTCATTAAATAAGCACTTATTTGTGTGAAAATTTAACGTATATGACGCTTGTTCTTGAAGGGCAAACAATTTGTTGACAGTGACAAAACAAAAGAGTTACACTAAATGGGATAAATGTTAATAAAACATAGATAAACTGGCGCTAGAACATAGATGAAATAATGAATTGATTTGCCTGAGGGAATCAAGGAAATACTTACGAAAGAAGTAAATTTTGAACTGGGTTGTAAAGAATGAATGACAAGGAGTACATTAGGCTGAGAAGAGAAGAGAGAACCAGTGTAAAGGGGCAAAGAAATTAACTGACATGCATGTCATATATCACAGTGAGTAAAATATAACTTTTTAATATCAAATCGTATGGGTGTTTGCTGGCATTGAGTTCACAGTGTCAGAGTTGGCATCTCTGAATTTCTGTTGGTCCCTTGTGCTTGTAATTTCAAAGTTACCGAATGGCTGGTATAGCTACAGAAGCCACATACACAAACAAAGTAGGAAGATTAAATCAAGGAGTTTTTCAACACTGTTGGTCTTTATTTGTCATGAAAATAAAACCTTTCATGGAAATGACCAGTAGAGTCAGTTCATGAACTCATAAAGTCACTTTCAGATACTGCTATGTGTCACCCAGCGAAAATATTTAAAAAACTACAAATTAAGAAAGACCTTTTGTGATAGTCTAAGAAGATCCAGCTCAATCTAAACAAACAAAAAAAAAAATTAGGAGACATTGAAGGTGCTTTGTTTGTTTGTTTGTTTCAAGAAGAGACAAGACAACAGCATTGTGTGACAGCTTTTTAAACACTTAACATTTGTGTATTTGATAAGCATTTACTGAGCACCATGCCATACCTCTGCAAAGCTGTGATTTTCCACAGCGCAAGATAAAATGGGATGAAGAGGTCCCAAATTTCCAGCAGATCAATTAAAATTACCAGTGAGGATTTTTCAAACTATAGTCTTCGCTTCTTCTGATAAACCTCAATAAAAAGAGCTCCACTGTGTTTGAAATCCCTGCACTAATGATCACTTTTATTGCCAGGACTCCACAGTATGCCTCATCAGAGATGAGGCAGAAAAGAGTGCATAACCACTCTTTTAAAAGACCATTCCTGAATGTGAACTGAACAATAATTATCCCTTTGAAAAGAACTGAATAAAGAAAGTGCTCAAGGTTTATATTTTGGTATAGTGGAGGGATAAGATAAAACACTTGATTATATCACTTTTCCACAGAAATACAATTCTCTCCCATATTTATATTTTTCCTATAGACTGAGGTACAGAACAGAACCTAATCCTTCAATCTATTGAACTTCCTGTAAACACAGATTTCTGATGCCCTTTCTATACGTGAAGCCCACCTAATCTTGAGGTATCAATATTTTTCAGATCACATTACAAACATGGGTCCTTCCCCACTGGGGTCAAACCAAGAATAAAACCAATGAGACAATTCCTTAAGTAATTCCAAAATCTTATTTAAATCATGTAAGCTTTTTTTATGCTGCACTTTAAAAAGCCATAGCGCTATTTACCCTCAAAACTGAAAAAAAGAGGTGTGCACTAAATTGTTGACTGTTAATCTGTACAGCCTGATAATTTGTCCTTTGTGACCCATTTGAAGTTTTATAGATTTAAGAAAAGCCAGGAAAACTTACATATTCAGCCAGATTAGTCTAGTGTGTAAATTACATCCTGGGAATGAATTAGGTATATTGAGCAGAGTGTTAACTCTTTCTGGCCACAGGGGTATCATTGAGGAAATTCCTGTTCTGGGATGGTGGAAGGCACCCCTGGGCCCAAAAGGAGTTAGAATATTTCCCCATTTATGAAGCTAACTGCCTATTAGTGATTTATCCAGACAGTGTTGCTAATTAACATTTTTTAATGTTCTATTAGAATGTGTTTGCTTTTACTTTTTTTTTTAAATCAGTGAAAGATGAAGTTTTTAGATGCCAAATTTGCTTATGGTGAATGTAGAGAAACGTGATTCCTCTTGGTATAGACACTATTTTAAAAAGAAAAGTGAAGACATCTCTTGATCAAACAAGTTAGACAAACACAATGTTACAAAAAGTTAAGGAAGTTGTCTTAATGGACAAAACTGTTTATTTGAATACAATGAATTTGTGATCTTCCAGACATAAAATGTACTCCATAGCATGTCTCAAATATAGATAGATGACCATGTTATTCTAATTTTTAAAATATTCATGAGCATCTTGCAAAATACTAGGTCTTAGAAGACATCTGGTAGGAAATAGCTAGCCTTGTCTACTATAAAATTTTGGTATTTTCAAATCACTCTCCATTTACAAAACACAGTCACAGAGTGTTACAGCAGCGTTATACCAAAGGCAGAGCCCATGTTTTTCATCTCAATTCACAGATAGAGGAACTAGACTAACAAGTGTAAAGACTTGGTAAAATCCACACCAGCAGGTGTAGGAACAGGAATGATAGACTCCTGGTTGATGACATTAAGAGACACTAAAAGCGTGAAATGTTAGTCACTCAGTCATGTTTGACTCTTTTGTGACCCCATGGACTGCAGCCTACCAGGCCCCTATGACCATGAGATTTTCCAGGCAAGAATACTGGAGTGGGTTGCCATGCCCTTCTCCAGGGAATCTTCCCGACCCAGAGATCGAATCCAGGTCTCCTGCATCACAGGCAGATTCTTTACTGTCTGAGCCATCAAGAACGCCCCATAAAAGATGTTGGTAAGATGGAGTTAGAATGCTCACTTTATGTAATTTTCATTATTATTTTATAGTTACATAAGATGAAATCTTTAGCAGCTTATTTGTATATCTTAGGGTTCTGTGTTATTTCCTATTTAAGAAATTCCAGTATGACCAAGATCATGTCTTTTAAGACCAAAAGACTAAAAAGCTGTAAGACTGAAAGATATAATCTTCGACATAGTTGAACTTCTTAGTACAGAAATGAAAACAGAATCTGAAAATGCTCAAATGGGATTGTTGATGTTTTAATATGTAATTATAAAATTATAATAAAATCACCTAAAGCCAGTATTTAAACCATAAATAGAGGGAAGTTGAGAAAAACACATGCATCTGGGAAACTATAATTAAACTGAAAAAAATTCAAATAATGGGGCTTTCCAGGTGGTGCTGATGCTAAAGAACCCACCTGCCAATGCAGGACACATAAGAGACATGGGCTCAGTCCTGGGTCAGGAAGATCTCCTAGAGGACGGTGTGGCAACCCATTCCAGCATTCTCACCCGGAGAATTCCTAGGAAAGAGGAGCCTGATGGGCTACAGTCCGCAGGGTCACAAAGAGTCAGACATGACTAAAGAGACTTCACACAGAGCTGTAAAAAAATAAAATTAGAAAGGTCAATTGTTACCTTTTATCTGCAAATAACCATTAAAAGTAATTTTCAGCTAAATAAGTATTTATGTAATGCTTTCCTTCTCCATCAGGTATTGAAGGAATGTAAAGATAGACTGGATTCAGGCTTTCCTGTGTGTTCTTGAAATTTCTGAGTTTATAGTAGAGATGACACACCTATGTAGATAAGAAAATATGAGAAACTAAAGTTTCAAGAAATCATGAGAAAAAACATGAGCTATCTGATTCTGGAAATAGTGGAGCCCAGTTGTCATTGGAAGAGAAGTAAGTTAAATTTAGGCAAGGAATCATCACTGGTCAGACATGGAAAATGAAGAAGGCTTAGGTGGTGGCTTGATTGTCAAGGTGCTTGTCTACCACCTGGAAGATATATATATAAAGCATATGAAACTAAGCTATCAAGTGAGATTAGGTTGAAAATCTGTGAATTAAAGTGACACATAGAATGAATTTGTAGTTGAAAGAAATGTGAGATTACTTCCGGGTGGAGTGGCCAGAGGGTTTGACTGATCAGTGTAGCACTTGAATTAAGCTTCAAAGATCTTGTTGGCTCATGGTAAAAGATGAGTGGATGGAAAAGCATTATAGATAGGTGGGACAACATTTATTTGTTCAATACATATTTTCGAGTACCTACTATATCCCTATAGTGTTTAGTAACTAAATTACTGAAATGGATAAGATACAGTCCCTACCCTCAAAGAATTCATAGAATGTTAGAAGAGACAGAACCACAAATAGAAGAAAATTGAGAAATTCACATGCATTTAATGGAATATAAATAAACTGGAAATAATTTAAATCAAAACATCCAGCTGTATAAGACTAGAATTGTGAGTTGGTTCAGACTTCATATTCCTTGCTAGAAAGTTTAGAATATAGCTTCTGAGAAGCTACTAAAATTTTCTGAATAAAATACTGGTAAGGACAGGGAGGCCTGGCGTGCTGCTATTCATGGGGTCGCAAAGAGTCGGACACGACTGAGTGACTGAACTGAACTGAACTGAAGCCTGCAGAAACCTGCCATTTCTTCCATTAATATGTTGGGTTCACTAGCTGTAGCTCAAGCAATTGTTGTGTTCTAAACACTTTAGAGATAAGTAAGAACATACTCTCTGTAATTAAGTTGCTTATCCTATAGAATTCACTACATGGACACAAGAAAAGCATCAAAAAATTTGCAGGAAAGTTGAATACTGGTCAGACTGCAATAGGTCTGAGAACAGGAGAGATTACAAAGCAGAAAATGGAGCTTGAGAAAATCATCAGATTTCATGTGAAAAATGCAAAGAAAGTATCCCAAGCAGAATTTCTCTCTGAAGTAAGGCCGTAAAGAAAGGAAGACACAGAGTGGGTTCTTGGAATGGGATCATAAAAGATAAGGCCACCAAAGGAAATTCGATCATTGTAGAGGGCTTTGAATCTTAGAGTAACCTTACATTTCGCTGTGAAGCCAGTGGAGAGTCTGCCATGCCAGCCACTGAAGTTTTGTGATTATAAAAAATATATTGTAAGTGGGTTTCAGAAGATGAATAACTTCCTAAACAAGTTGCTGTGAGGATTAAAGTCTTAATACATATACAAGGCTTAGAATACATGTCAGATGTACTCCATAGTATAGTTTTTTATTATTGGAAATAGAATTCCAAGTTTTTTTTCTATTATTTTCTCCAAACTTTAATTTCATTTGTTTGTAGGAAAACTCCATTTGTTGATAGAAATATGGTATCTGTCTCTATACAGACTTCACATAACATTTTTTATAATCATTTACCTTTCAGAGCTTCTGGATTTCTGACTTGGTTACAAAGAATCCTCTTTCCCAAGATTCTGTAAGTAGTCTCAATCTTTGTTTTTCCTAAAGATTTTTGTTGTTGTTTTGTATTTTGCATTTAAATGTTTAAGTGTAAGAGAGAGTTTTATTTTCTTCCACACGCAGATGGAGTTGTGTCAGTATCACCACGACATAGCCTGCTCTGTTGTCTCTGAATCCATGAAACGCAATATTTATATGTTGCCTTCACGTATAGGGGAATAGGCTGAACTCTCTGCTCTGTTCCATTGATCTAGTATCTGCTACTGCTGCTAAGTCGCTTCAGTCATGTCCGACTCTGTGCGACCTCATAGACGGCAGCCCACCAGGCTCCTCTGTCCCTGGGATTCTCCAGGCAAGAACACTGGAGTGGGTTGCCGTTTCCTTCTCCAATGCATGAAAGTGAAAAGTGAAAGTGAAGTCACTCAGTTGTGTCAGACTCTTCGCAACCCCATGGACTGCAGCCTACCAGGCTCCTCCGTCCATGGGATTCTCCAGGCAAGAGTACTGGAGTGGGTTGCCATTGCCTTCTCTATTCCTAGGCTAATGATACATTGATTTCATTATGGTAGATTCATAATTCTTTCAGATACTTAGTAATGACAGTCATTTTAACTGCTCTTTCCTTTCATAATTCTGTACACCATGATTGAACATTTATCCTTTCATATAAAATGTAAAGTGAGTGAAAGTGAAGTTGCTCAGTTGTGTCTGACTCTTTGTGACCCCATGGACTGTAGCCCACCAGGCACCTCTGTCCATGGGATTCTCCAGGCAAGAATACTGGAGTGGGTTGTCATTTCCTTCTCCAGGGGATCTTCCTGACCCAGGGATCGAACCCGTCTCCTGCATTGCAGGCAGACGCTTTACCCTCTGAGCCACCAGGGAAGCCTAGTTTTGTCTAATTCCAGAAAGAATCATTTTAGAGAATTCTAATTGAAATTGCATTAAACCTAGAGATGAATTTTGGGAGAGATAACACATCTAAGATTTAATCTTCTGCTTTGAGAACAAATATATTTCCAGGTTTTTTTTTTAATTTGCTTATTTAATTTCAGTATTAGTATCTCCATATATTGAGTAGTTTTCTTCATATGAGTCCTGTTAACCACCGTGAATAAAATGGTGGTTTAGTTTATTTTATTGCATTTCCAATTTCACATACTTACAGTTAGCATGGGTAAACTGTATTGGTGTTTGTATATTGTATGTTATAATGTTGCATATTACTTAAGCTGGCCTTGGTTATAGGGGACTCCAGCTGAGCTCAGCTGTACTTCCATGATAACTGCAGCCCATAGGAGCTCTATTTCAGTGTGTGGGCTAATCAAAATCTCTAATAATTATAGAAGATTTGGAGGGATTATCCTTTTATCTGTTTGTTTCTAACTAACGGTGTTCTGGACATACAAATGTATCATCAGCAAAACAAAACATCTCTCCTCTTTTACAATGCTTTTTTCAATTTTGCATTTCTGGCTTGCTGAATTCACTGATACAGTTGACCGCTTTCTGTGTCCTGATTTTAATGACATGCTTTTAGTGTTACATTTTTTGTTATCTCTGTGGGCCCTATTTGTCAACTCCATGACATTGCTGTCTATCCGCAAGATATCCCTGTGTAGAAATCATACTCTAACTTAGAAACTTAAACAGTACCATGTATTTCTTTAGGATTCTGTGGATGGTTGATTTAGGCTGGGCATGGTTGGTTGGGTTTTCTGCTGGGCTTGGCTGGGCTCACAGACGTGACTGTTGTCACCAACGGCCCTCTGCCTCTGGTGAGGGGAGGTGACAGGAGTCACTTGGTCACACACCCCTCATCATCCAGCAGGCTGACTATGATTCATCCTCTGGTGGCTTTGGGCACCAAGGAAAGTCCTAGCCCACAAGCTTTTTCGAGCCTCCCATTGACTGACATTTGTAATGCTCCCTTTCCAAAGCAAATCTTCAGTGATAGTTCAGAGTAAGGGTGAGAGCTTCCAGGGGCATCAAGGGAAGGAAGAGAAACGTTTGTGACCATCTTTGCAGTCAACTACATGATTAGCCCTTTAAATTATCTGGACCAGGAAAACTTAGAGCACATATCCTGGATCTTTCAGGGTTTGGATGGAGAGTCTGCTCTCCTGTGAAAGGTGTCGGGAGGAGAGAATGACCACCTCCTGGTGCAACAGGGAGGGAGCAACAGGTGAAGAATCAGCTTCCTTCACACTAGTGATAAATAACCCACTTGCCAATGCAGGAGACGTGAGATGAAGGTTCAGTCCCTGAGTTGGGAAGATCCCCTGGAGAAGGAAATGGCAGCCCACTCCAGTATTCTTGCTTAGAGAATCCCTTTGATAGAGGAGCCTGGCAGGCTATAGTCCATGGGGTCACAAAGAGACAGACATAACTGAAGTCTCTTATCACACACACACATGCTCAGCAGTTACTAATCATGAGATTTCTCCAACCTCTAGAAAAATTAGAAGAATGGAAGCTACCTTCTCTTTTTAATTAACTTTAGCTCTCACCTGAGCTGTTTAAAAGGGCAAGAGGATTGTAAGAGCGGAAAGCATCCTCCTTTAATTAGCTCACCTTTAGTCTGCTTTTGTTAAAAGGGCAGGAGGTTTTTTGGTAGTATCAGCTTATTGCAAACTGCAGTGATGTTGAAAACTTCACATGCAGGCAAGGCCAGAAGTAAGGCCAGTACAAGGGCAACCTGGCTTATGGGGAGGATATGAATAGAGAATAAGATCTTTTAAGAATACCAAAAACGCCCTGGAAGTATGACCGAATTGGGGTTCATATATTAGAATTTTTCTCAAGTCTTCCTCTAAATGGGTATCTCATTTCTTTTATAACTTGAAGAACAACCTTAAGAATCAACTTACTATGTATAGCTTCAAAATTAGCCATTATGGTTTGCTGGAAAAACAAACTACAAGGACTTTTAAGTGGTTCCTTTCTTTAAGGAACACTAAACAAATACTGTTTGACAGTAAAAAGCACAAATTGTGTGAATTTTAACGAATCTTAATATATGTATGAATTTTTTAAGTATATTGAACTTTAACTACTTTTAGTAACCTCTTCACCCCAACTCTGAACATGCTTCTGATGGAGGTGGCCCATGGAAATATTGCACCCTCATGCCACAGAGAAGAGATCAAAATGGTGCTCATCACTTTGGTTCAAAAAGAAATACAGGGACTTCCCTGGTGATTGAGTGCCTGAGACTTTGCCTTCCAATGCAGGCGGTCGTACGGGTTCCATCCCTGGTAGGGGAACTAAAATCTCACATCCCTCATAAAACAGAAGCCGCATTGTAACAAATTCAGTAAAGACTTTAAAAATGTTCCACATTGAAGAAGAATCTTAAGAAAAACACGCCAGGGAGAGTCCCCATCAATGTCTTCTTAAGTTATAACGATGATAGATTTCGAGACCCATAGATTTCAACACCATGTCCTTGTGAAGTCTTATAGACAAGCCAATCGGTGACAATAAAGACAGAAGCATTCAATGTGGGAGATGCTGAGAAACCTTTTATGTTATTGGGGTCCTTGGATTGGGGTTCTGATATCCAGACGTGTCCCCCACCTTTTTCTGTGATCTGGTTTCTGGTGAGATAAGATGTCAATTTCCGCATTTTGCTTAGCTATTTCAAGGTGCATTTCTTTCCTAGGCAACAGAATTGCTCTGAATTTAATACAATGGACATGCCAGAATGCTTGAAATGTGAAAAAACTAAATTCTACATGTTTACTTTTAAGGGAATAATTGTCCTTAAATCTTTTTCCATTTAATTGGTGTTTTTCCTTTATAACTTGGGAAAGAGCTCCTGCACTATGCATTTCAAGGTCTTCATCAGAGTTGTGTTGGTGCAGGGACTTGTGGTACCTGCTCAAAATCTACAGCTGATGAGAACTTTCTGTGGCATACCTGGTTTCAAAGATGCTTGTTTACTGTTAATTTATCTACCTTGCATAGGGCTGAGAAAAATGTAATACTATCTCCATGGGAATTTCCCCCTTTATGGGAACTGGTTTTGTTTTGCAGAAATTGGTCTCTGGGAGACTTTTTCCCTTATGAGGCAGTAAAATCTGCGAGAAGCACAGATTATAGCTACTAAAGTCTTAAAGATGCGGGCAGGGCAGTTCCTCAAATACTCTGAACTAGCACTTTCAGTGTGGCTTATTGTTTGTCACACAAATTTAAACAAGTTTTGTCTCATTTGGTTTTTATATAAACAGCATGTTCATAACAGGGAATTTAATTCTTCACAATTTTGAAATTTTCTTATGTGACATGATTCGCTAGATCATATGTGCTTTGCTATTTTGTGGCCTTCAATCTAAGTGGCCACATGTTTTATTCCTGACTGTGCAAATACATCATTTGGCTTCCTATAGCATAGATGGATATTTTATTCCATTAAAAAATTAGTGCATTTTCCCTAAAGTGGAAATGCCTGTAACTTTTTGTGTTTTTCATTAGTGTTTTAGTTTGAACAACTCTGGGGCTGTACCAAAAATAGCTGGGAAATAATTTTAATGACAGTGGGCACATACTGGGACACTGTAATTAGGATGCCATAATCAGGAATACCCACCAATGATCCACCGATCTGGACTACTGATTGATTTTGGGGGACCCAGGTTTTATGTGAAAACTTCAGAGATCTCTTGCTATTGTCTCCCAGAAGTTTCTGGACTTGATCTATTTGTAAACTTGGCAGTTTTTTAAGCAAATAATTTTGTTTATTTATTTATTTTTGACTGCCTTGGGTCTTCATGGCTGAGCACAGGCAGTTCTCTAGTTGCAGAGCTTGGGCCTCTCACTGCCGTGGCTTCTCTTGTTGCTGAGTACGGGCTCAGTAGCTGTGGCACGTGGGCTCAGTCATTCCATGACACGTGGGAGCTTCCCAGACCAGGGATTGAACCAGTATTCCCTGCATTACAAGGAGGATTCTTAACCAGCGGATGACCAGAGAAGTGCCAATTTAGTAGATTTTTGATATTAATTTTATTCTGTTTTATTACATTCTTGACTGGCTTTGGGGAAATGGATAAAATATTAAACCGGGTACTAGGTATCATTGCATGCTGAAAGTCCTCTGAGAAATGGAAATTAGATTAAAATATGAATCAGGAAATACTCAAGTACTAAAATAATCCATTTGGTGTTTGACCTATTATTTTCAAAAGTAAGCCTTTTTACCTTAATAATTCTTTTGCATCCCCAGGGAACAAGCACTTTATTTTGGACCTCTCTCTCCTCCAATGGAGAAATAAGATCTTTAAACTGTTTCTTACAGAGATTCCCAGAAGGAGAGACTGGCACAGATTTGGAGGTGGTGTAAAAGGACGCTGCCTGTATCACTCTGACACAACAGTGTACAGTTTGCCAGCAGCGGGATAGCTGGTTAGGGTTAATAGAGATTGCTCTGTGTTATTAATGGAGGAGAAAGAATTAGCATCAGCACTGCCTGTGGCAACCAACTGAGCAATGACACAATGAGAAAAGGAAATAGATTCAAAAAGTAAGACTCACACAGACGCTAAAGACCCGTAAGCCATACAGAGAACAAGAGGTATGAGAAAACCTCGTAGCTAAAACCTCTAAGGCCAGTATTTCTCTAGATATAGATGAATAAATTTACTTGTGATGCTAGGAGATTTATGCCTTTGAATTCTTAGGTGTTTCACTAAGGGAATGCCTGAACATTCTTTTTTCAGGAAGCTTGTGCAGTTTCAGATGATAGAGACTTGTACTCACTGGAGCCAATGCTATTACTCTTTTCTTCCTCAAGGTCCTGCTTCCCCAGCAGCTCAAGGATGTCAGGGCCCATATCTCCACTGTTCATTTGCAATTGCCTCATGGTCATGGTGTGGCTGTCACAGCTTCAGCCATCACTTCTGCATTCAAAGCTGGAAGAAGGAGGATAGACTTTCTAAGCTGCCCATTTACAAAAACCGAGATAGTTTGGGTACTTTCAAAGGACACAAAATCTTTCTCAGAACTTGCATTCTCCAACAGAGTTTCACTTATATTTATTGGCAAAAATTAGATCATATTGCCAGCCCTGACTGAGGAAGGCTTGAAAAGTAGGGAAACGTCTATGGGAGACACTTTGGTGTTGGCCTTGCTCTTCAGAAATGCTGTAATCTTTGAACCATGTCCCATTCTTGGGATGTGGGAATGAGAAAAGATTACTCCTAGGCATTAACATGACAGAAAGTAGAATCAAGATATTAGACTGTGTGGAATGAGAGGCATTTGCAAGTGTACCTGAAGTAATTTCTTTTTCTTAAATTATGTCACCTAAATGGAGACTGCCTTCTCAGAAACAAATTATTTTGCATCTGTGGATTCATTTAGGATAATAGTTAATGAAATACATAGCATGTTAAAACCTCAGTATATTCTAATCGTGCCTGTTTATGTCTTATTTAAAGAACTTAACAAATATAAACTACATATATTTTGCAAATGGTATTTCTTCCATTTCCCATGCTGAGCTGTTTTCATGCGAATTCCTACTTTAAAAGCTAAGTTCGTGGTAATTGACTCATTATATTTTTGTAATGCAGGACAAAATGCAACTTTATTGTTTATACACAACTCTTTTTCAGCTGTGCCTGAAGATAATGTCATAATCACTGTCTGTAGGACCATCTTACAATAATCAACAATATTCAGTAAGTGTTCAATCCCAAATTGTTTACATGGTAATAAAATCAAAGGGGTGATTTTAAGAAACAACGAGTTGCTATGACTACTGTTTCCAAAGTTAGATATTAACCACAAATTAATATCTTTTTTTCATCCTTTTAATCTTGGCCATATGGTAAGGAAAAACCCAATGATTAAACAAATATTAGAACATACATAGGGGTTGATGAAAATAGATTTGGACAAATGCCCCCTGCTCTCCAGGACTGACTGTTTATAGGTCAAAATATATGTATCAGGATATCCCCAGGGCCTGGAAATTTTCACTGAACAAAGTTTTGCAGAAGGGAGCTAAGGCAGAGTAGCATATCCAAGGATATAAAACCTCTGACTCCTCACAGAAGTTCTATCCGGAGAAAGAAGATGGAACCAGAGGTGTAAGTTACTGACACAGACTACCGGTTAATGTTAATTTTTGTATTAAAAGACAAAGATGGGGAGATTAGAATTGACATACACACACTACTATGTATAAAAGAAGTAAGTGATGAGAACCTACTGTATAACACAGGGAACTCTATAACTCAGTGGTCTGTGGTGATCTAAAGGGGAAAGAAATCCAAATCAGAGGAGATGATACATCTAGGTATGGCTGATTCATTTTGCTATACAGCAGAAAATAGCACAACATTGTAAAGCAACTATATTCCAATAAAAATTTTACAAAATAAATAAGACCAAAAAAAAGAGAAAGAAGGATCTGGTTGATGTTTTAGGGGAACAAAATCTGCTGACCCAAAATGTCTCTTTGGCATGCAGATAATTTCTAGCTGAAAATCATTAAGCCTCAAAAGATTCAGGAAGAAACTCTGACGTTCTCTCTAACTGCCTAAAGAGTTACCTAGAGGACCTGTTCCAGGAAGGGAGCCACACCACAAACAACTGTAGCGTGAACCAGCTGTGTAGACAGAAAGGAAACCCGCAGAGTCTGTTAAAACTCCTGGGTCCCACTGTCTCTGCAGGCCCAGCAGACATTTGTTTACCAGATGTTTGCTTTTCCATGTCCAGGGAAATTGCCTTCCTTCCCTTTGAAGTCCCAAACCACTACCCCAACATCCTCTTTTTTGCTTTAGCTAAAGATATTTTTTGACGTGAGAGCCTCAGGCATTTTGATGAATTTCTCAGTTTTCCTGGGTCTCTCCTGTGTAGACAAGTTATAAGCTTTGGTGTGATTTTCTCCTGCTAATCTGTCTCATGTCAATTTAATTCATAGACCAACCAGAAGAACCTAGAATGGTAGAGGAAAATGTCTTCCTCCCTCGCACTGTCATGAAATATCAACTCCACTTATTTTTAAACAAGTTTTAGGTAGGCTTTCCAGGGAGTGTTTACTTCCAATATTGATGGAAGTTTAAGAAAGAGCAGTGTTTGCCTGAAAGCATACTTACAAAATAGCATGCAGGCCAACCTCCTTTTATTGTGCTTTGATTTGCTGCCTTTCACAGACACTTCGGTTTTTTAGGAAATGAAGGTCGTGATAACACTACACTGAAGATGCCTAAAGGTGCCATGTTTCCAGCGTTTGCTCACTTCATGTCTCTGCCACATTTTGATAAGTCTCACAATCTTTCAGAACCTTATTATTTGTTATGGTGGTCGGTGATGAGTAATTTTTTTACTGAAGTATAGTTGATTTACAAAATTGTGTTACTTTCAAGTGTACAGCAAAGTGATTCAGCTTTTTTCTTCGTATTGTACTCCATTATAGATTATTACAAAATATTGAATATAATGCCCTGTGCTATACAGTAAATATTTGTCATTTATCTATTTTATGTATGGTAGAGTAGGAGTTTTTTGAACTAAGAGGCTTTGCTTTTCTACTCAATATTCACAGCATCAAGTACAGTGATGGATTCATAACAGATACTCTATAAATGCTTGTTGAATGAGAGCAAACTTGTCTGAACCAGCAAATCTATGTTATACCGTGTAGAATAAAGGGAAGGAGCAAAGATGCTAATATTTTGTTTCAGTCTTTGTTCCATTTTCTGTGGAGAAATCCAAGGCTAATATAAGTGCCAATAGCATCTTTGTGACCGTTTGTATTTCCAGTAATCGTGCACAGGCCATTTAGACGTTGAAACGTAACCCACCCATCATCAATAGGGGATGCTAAGGGAATAGACCAGGAAAAAAAGAGTGTGCATGCAAGACATTGAATTCTTTCAACTGAAATTATTTCTTATTCTTTACGAATGTATTGATTTTCATTACTCATTACTGAGCACCCACTATATGCCAGACGTCCTTGCTTACTAGGATGAGTAAGACTGCCATAAAGAAATTCATGATGGAGGAAAATATACTTACACAATAAGTATTTAAAAACCATATTTAGATGAATTATATATGAATTAATAGGCACATATCCTTATTCTTCATATTCTTGTGAAAGTATAGTGAAAAGAGCACTCAGTGAGATGCCAAGACTGAGTAGCAATTAGTTGTTTAGGAAGCTGCCGTGAAGGAGATAATATTTGAGCACCAGAATGAGGTTTCCTGAAACATCACTCCTGGTACTGCTGCTTAGTCGCTTCAGTTGTGTCCAACTCTGCCACCCCATGTCCTGCCAGGATCCTTTGTTCCAGAGCTCTGGAGTAGGTTGCCATGCCCTTCTCTAGGGGGACCTTCCCAACCCAGGGATCGAACCCTGGTCTCCTGCATTGCAGGCAGATTCTTTGCTACTGAGCTACCAAGGAAGCCCCAAAATATCACTAATGTTCCCCAAAACTATGCCCCTCCATTTTCTCTGCTTACTATGGCAAGTATCATTTATCCACACCTTCATATCCACATCTTCAATTTATTTTTCAAAAATTTATTTTAAATTGAAGGATAATTGCTTTACAACATTGTGTTGGTTTCTGCTGCTGCTGCTAAGTTGTGTCAGTCGTGTCCAACTCTGTGCAACCCCATAGACAGCAGCCCAACAGGCCCCTCTGTCCCTGGGATTCTCCAGGCAAGAACACTGGAGTGGGTTGCCATTTCCTTCTCCAATGCATGAAAGTGGAAAGTGAAAATTGAAAGTGAAGTCGCTCAGTCGTGTCCGACTCTTAGCGACCCCATGGACTGCAGCCTACCAGGCTCCTCCGTCCATGGGATTTTCCAGGCAAGAGTACTGGAGTGGATTGCAACTGCCTTCTCCGGTTTCTGCCATACATCAACATAAATAAACTACAGGTATACATATGTCCCCTCCCTCTTGAAACTCTCTTTCAACTCACTGTTTACTTAAGTTTATAAACTTGCAACTTTGTTAATTTTGTATTCCTATAATTAGATTTACACCACCTTAAATACAGGACTACATTTCCATAATACTAATACTGAACTATTTCTCTGTGGGTGCTTAACAAATACTTTCTAGTACACTGGAATGATGTTCTTACCATCATTTAAAATGGAAGAATCAGGTTCTACATTTGGTAATTTCCACTTTTTTGTTAATTTATGATATTGTAAATTACATTGTTTAAAATGTTCTCTAATTCATGTTCGGCTTTTTGATGCATAATTGTCCATTTAATTTATTTATCTCTTCCTTCATAATTCAATCATTTAAGGCTATAGTATATAAATAGTATCACAGCTTCTTAACTTGTTACATATGTCAAGGAAGTAGGACACTGAATTAAGATTTTTTAAATTCCAACAGTATGTCTACATAGGATAGACTGTTATTCCTGTAAAGCCCTTAGTGTCCTTCACAGTTTAGTAGGAATAATGAATAAGCTGTAAGAGGACATAACAGTCATATCTAGGAACTGGATCATTAGATCAACAAGAGCTAATCCAGATTCTACTACTTGATTTTATATGAGCTTGAGAAAGTTGTATAAATTCTCTAAGTCTCAGTTTTCTCTTCTGTATAGAAGGATGAATGTGCCGATCAATGAACAAATGAGCATAAATCACTTGGCACAGCACCTGGGCGAATGCATAGTTACCACTATAAATGTTGTTATTTATAAGCTGAGATCTCAGTGTGGTATAGTGAGTGTTGTGAAGAGACTATAGGATTAAGGAGACTGCATATCTGATAGAATGTCATAATGCTTGTTTGTCATAAAATGATACCTCTGCAATCATATCAAGATTATTTTCCTTCTGCAAAAGAAAAAGAAAACTTGGTCACAAAATTGATTGCATGCCTTTACAGAGTAAACCACTTTCACCTGAGGCAAGTGAAACTGTTCTAAAATATTTTGTTCACTTTATCAGTTTCTCTACTAATGGGAGTGTAGTGTGTGTGTGTGTGTGTGTGTGTGAGAGAGAGAGAGAGGGAGAGATTAAATTCAGTAGAACTTCAGTAAACAGATATTTTAGATGGTCAAATCATACTTTTGAAGGAGTAACTCCAGTTACAAAGTAATAATTAGAGATGTATGGTAGACTAGGAGAAAAATAGTTATGAAAAGCTCTGCAAAGATACTTTTTCAATATGAGGTCAATCAACAACCTTTGAATGAATCTTCCACCCTTTGACAGCATATTTGGTACAAGTCAAACTGAAAAAAGTAGACACCATCTCAACAAATGGGCTCTATAATTTTAATATGTTTATTATAACAATACCTTTATGGGTTTGATCATTGTATTAACAAGGGGGAAATATAGAAAATCAACTTTATTGTTTTTTTTTAAATCCTTTTGTATAGTGTAATAAATCCCAATTCCATGGCTGTCTGTTTAGAGAGCTCATTAGAAATAGGATGGGGATTTGTAGCCTTAGACAAAGTGATCCTGGTTCCTATTAATCTTTCTAAGGTTAAAAGAGGAATATCTAGACTTTAACTTGTATGTTTCCTCTAAGGGAATTACCTTTTTAAGTTCTTAAAGATCATAGTTTCTTTTCATACTTTTAAACTCTAAAAAATATTTTTATATCCTTACTTAAAGGTTTGGCCTACTAATTCACAAGATCTTTAGAGACTTTTATATCTAAATTATTCCATCCCTAAACTGAAATGTATCCTCATCTCAGAGTCATTCAAACTTTCATATAACAGAATTTTATTTATCCATTAGATCTAATAGTTCTTAGGAGCTGGTAAATCTTCTATATGCTTCTACAGAAAAAAAAAATACAGCTATGTAATTGTGTCAATATCTTATCTTTTTTGTAAGCTATTTAAACAGCATATTACCTAATCTTTAGGTTAGTTGACATGAGTGAAAAGGAAGCATTTAACTTCAATAAAGTTAATTTTTAATTCAAATGTATTTTTACTTTTCAAAGAGAGTACATTTAACTACAAATGAATATTTGAATTATTATTGTTAAGGGGATAATGACATCCTCTACTGTTAAGTCTTCACTAAAGAATTACCAAATACTTCATTCCCAAACCACCAAATTATATTTATTAACAGTAGTTAGTTATGATCAGGGTTATAGCCTTCTTTTATTGAATAGAAAAGTATAGTTCTTATCCAAAACCAGTGTCTCCTCAAACCATAATTTATTCAGTGTTTCTTTAGCATTTCTGTAAAAGAAAAGCTGAGATCTCATGGTAGAGGGAGAGAGAAGAGGAAGAAAAAGGAAGAGGAACAGGAAGATGTCAGCTAAAGACAGCCACACTCATCTTCTCTGGCATCCCAGCCACTCCGATTTGGTCCCCAATCTTGAATACCATAGCTTAGCAAAACAAGAAGAGTTCACCCTTCCCACTTCTTAAGAAGTTTAGCAAACATCTAGATTATTTGAGCATTGCCCCAGACTCTACATCTTCTTCCCTACTCACACAGCTTGTCAGGGGATGTCTTTCCAATCTCTCTCTCTATAGCACTCTAACCAAAGTCTTGGCAAACACCTTTTCCTCCTTGTAGAGTTCAGTGATGTTGTTATCACTAAGACACTGTTTTAGTGATACTCACAGAGGTACCCTGAACAATGACACAGCCAGCCCATCCCTTCATCCACTTCACTCTACTACTGATTGACCTCCTGGAAAGTTTCCCTGCTTTGGCCACCATGATACCACAGTCGCCTTGTCTGACAGTCTGTTTTAGGCTACTTCACTATTTTCTCTTCCCAGTTTCTGAAAGTATTATTATATTCACCAACATTCTACTGCTAAACAAAATCCCCCCAAGTAGACAGTTCCCACAGATCTGTGTTCCCCTCTCTTTGCTTTCTCTCTCCTTTAGTAAAATTCATTCACTTTTATTTCCTTGATAGTTACCAACCCTTCCTTTCCATTCTTAAGCTATAGACTTAATATCCATTTCTCTTCTGGATTTTTACCCTTGCATTCTCAGAAATGCCTCAAACTGAGCATGTCAAAACAAATAAATTTGTACGCTTCCCTCTGAAACCTACTTCTTGTCTTATTCTGATTCTGCAACTTGCTTCAATATCCCCAACAGACTCAGATCAAACCCTCAAACTCCTCCCACTGTGGAAGCACCTACATTCTATGCCTGATGTATTTCCTCCTTTTCATTTGCTCTGCCTACCACTCCTCTAGCCCCTGACTTGATTATTTCTTACTTACAGTCATTGTTGTCAGAGTGACTTACTTTAATCTCTTCCTTCTTATAATTCTTTCTAACCTGCTGCCCAAACAACCTCTCTAAAGTACAGCTCCTTCAGTGATTCTCCACTGTCTACATATTAACATATTAAAGTCTAAATTCCATGTGATTTCTATCTGACACTTGCTTAATGTGGATTTACCTGGTCATTACACCACTGGTCATTACACAACCTAGGCTTGAGCTTCAAGAGACATTCCTGGGACATACCTGGACTTTCTGTTCCACAATTTTTCTCCTGCTTATGCTAAACCCTGTAGCAGGAAAGCTTTACCCATCTTTGATGCCACATTGAGGTATTTTCTTGCTTGTTTATCCTTCCTAACTGGCCCCATCACCACCACTCAGTTACTCTGCAGTACTTCAGTGTATTTGTTCATTTACAGTTTTTTTTCTTTTTCTTTTTTTTACATTTTGAAATTTTTTTCTGAGTGTTAATTTGTTCATTTTACTTCCAGAGCTGAAGGAACTAAAGATCTTTGTTTGTCTGCTTGCTTTTTAAATGTTTTTAGGTAGCCATGTTATTTCCAGTATGAAGCAAGCTTGAAAAAGATGAAAATGTGTATCGCAATTCTACTGAGTGCTAGGCATTGTATTCAATGCAGTGAGATATCCTGGCACCACTGTTTGGACTTCCTAACCATTTTTAAAGTTGTGTTTATTTCTTTCTTTTTGGCTGAGCTGGGTCTTCATTGCCGCGTGGGCATTCCTCAGGTTGTGGTGAGCGGGCGCGCCTCTCCAGTTGTGATGCGTGCACTTCTCATTGCTGTGGCTTCTCGTTGCAGAGCGCAGACTGTAGGGTACACTGGCTTCAGTAGCTATGGCATGAGGGCTCAGTAGTTGCAGATCCTGGGCTCTGGAGCACAGGTTCAATAGTTGCAACACATGGGCTTAGTTGCTGCGTGCCATGGGTGATCTTCCCTGATCAAGGATCAAACTCCTGCATTGGCAGGTGGATTCTCTACCACTGAGCCACCATACCATTTTAAGCCCTCATACTATTTTTAATATAATATTTTAATGATAAGTATATTGAGGTTGATAGATTTTCCTCCAGAAGTCATTTTCTGGAAATAAGCTCCATTTAGCAATTTAACTTTTATTAATTGATGTAATAACAGCTCGGGTTACTTTTCATTTTTATTAACTTATTAAAATTACTTTTTATATCAGTTTGAATTTTTTCCACTTCAAGTTTCTAACATTTGATTCTTATTCAATTTTCTGTCCATATCAAATTTTAAAATACTATGGTATTCTATTATACATTTGTTGACGTTTTCTCCTACCAAGTCTAACTTATCTAAGTTATATATAGCAATTGAAATGTTGTCTGGATTATGTATTTCCTCTATTTTTCATCAATACTACTACTACTAAGTCACTTCTGTCGTGTCCAACTCTGTGCGACCCCATAGACGGCAGACCACCAGGCTTCCCCATCCCTGGGATTCTCCAGGCAAGAACACTGGAATGAGTTGCCGTTTCCTTCTCCAATGCATGAAAGTGAAAAGTGAAAGTGAAGTTGCTCAGTCATGTCCGACCCTAGCAACCCCATGGACTGCAGTCTACCAGGCTCCTCCATCCACGGGATTTTCCAGGCAAAAGTACTGGAGCGGGGTGCCATTGCCTTCTAACAAATATTAAAACTTGTAGTTTTAGCCATGTTAATTTAATTTTTTGTTAATTATTATTACGAATGATGTTTAATATGAGTTGGAAATAACGGATAGTTTTACTGATTCATTAGGTAGGTCATGACAAAATAGTAATTAATTTGGTGAGAGAGAAAGGGGGAAAAGTAGAGAAGAATCTGGGGACATTGACAAACCAACTCACAGGGAGAGACTATCTATATAGAGAAAGGGAGATAGGCTAGACATTTCTGGTCACCTTGAACACCCATCTCTGTCTCCTTATCTCAGCAAGATAAGATTTCAACCTCACAGAGCAGAGCATGGTAATTATAACCATTTGATCCATTAGAGATCAGTGTGTCTACATGTGTTAGCATGCATGCATGTGTGTGTGTAAAAGAAGGATAAAGAGAAAGTCAAATAAGATACAAGACTCAGAAATACTTTAACATCTAGCACTTATAATATCAGAGTCAGTCAATCAGTCAGTTAAGTCTCTCAGTTGTGTCCGACTCTTTGCGACCCCATGAACCACAACACACCAGGCCTCCCTGTCCATCACCAACTCCCAGAGTTCACCCAAACTCATGTCCATTGAGTCGGTGATGCCATCCAACAATCTCATCCTCTGTCATCCCCGTCTCCTCCTGCCCTCAATCTTTCCCACCATCAGGGTCTTTTCAAATGAGTCAGCTCTTCGCATCAGGTGGCGAAAGTATTGCAGTTTCAGCTTCAACATCAGTCCTTCCAATGAAATCCCAGGGCTGATCTCCTTTAGAATGGGCTGGTTGTATCTTCTTGCAGTCCAAGGGACTCTCAAGAGTCTTCTCCAACACCACAGTTCAAAAACATCAATTCTTTGGTGCTCAGCTTTCTTTATGGTCCAACTCTGACGGCCGTATATGACCACTGGGAAAAACCACAGCCTTGACTAGACAAACCTTCGTTGGCAATGTCCCTGCTTTTTTTTTTTTCAATATAAATTTATTTATTTTGATTGGAGGTTAATTACTTTACAATATTGTATTGGTTTTGCCATACATCAACATGAATCCGCCACAGGTATACACGTGTTCCCCATCCTGAACCCCCTCCCACTTCCCTCCCCGTACCATCTCTCTGGGTCATCCCAGTGCACCAGCCCCAAGCATCCTGTATCATCTATCGAACCTAGACTGGCGATTTGTTTCATATATGATATTATACATGTTTTAATAGGCTGTCTAGTTTGGTCATAACTTTCCTTCCAAAGAGTAATCATCTTTTAATTTCATGGCTGCAATCACCATCTGCAGTGATTTTGGATCCCCCCAAAATAAAGTAAGCCACTGTTTCCATTGCTTCCCCATCTATTTGCCATGAAGTGATGGGGCCAGATGCCATGATCTTAGTTTTCTGAATGTTGAACTTTAAGCCAACTTTTTCACTGTCCTCTTTCACTTTAATCCAGAGGCTCTTTAGTTCTTCTTTGCTTTCTGTCATAAGGGTGGTGTCATCTGGATACCTGAGGTTACTGATATTTCTCCCAGCAATCTTGATTCCAGCTTGTGCTTCCTCCAGCCCAGCGTTTCTCATGATGTACTCTGCATGTAAGTTAAATAAGCAGGGTGACAATATACAGCCTTGACGTACTTCTTTTCCTATTCGGAACCGGTCTGTTGTTCCATGTCCAGTTCTAACTGTTGCTTCCTGACCTGCATACAGGTTTCTCAAGAGGCAGGTCAGGTGGTCTGGTATTCCCATCGCTTTCAGAATTTTCCATGGTTTATTGTGATCCACACAGTCAAAGGCTTTGGCATAGTCAATAAAGCAGAAATAGATGTTTTTCTGGACCTCTTGCTTTTTCAGTGATCCAGCAGATGTTGGTTATTTGATCTCTGGTTCCTCTGCCTTTTCTAAAACCAGCTTGAACATCTGGAATTTCATGGTTCACATATTGCTGAAGCCTGGCTTGGAGAATTTTGAGCATTACTTTACTAGCATGTGAGATGAGTGCACTTGTGCGGTAGTTTGAGTATTCTTTGCCATTGCCTTTCTTTGGGATTGGAATGAAAGCTGACCTTTTCCAGGCCTGTGGCCACTGCTGTGTTTTCCAAATTTGCTGACATTGAGTGCAGCCCTTCCACAGCATCATCTTTTAGGATTTGAAACAGCTCAACTGGAATTCCATCACCTCCACTAGCTTTGTTCATAGTGATGCTTCCTAAGGCCCACTTGACTTCACATTCCAGCATGTCTGGCTCAAGGTGAGTGTGATGATCACATCATCATGATTATCTGGGTCATTAAGATCTTTTTTGTTTAGGTCTTCTGTGTATTCTTGCCACCTCCTTTTAATAACTTCTGCTTCTGTTAGGTCCATACCATTTCTGTCTTTTATTTAGCCCACCTTTGCATGAAACGTCCCTTTGGTATCTCTAATTTTCTTGAAGAGATCTCTAGTCTTTCCCATTCTCATGTTTTCCTCTATTTGTTTCTTTGATCGCTGAGGATCAATAGTTATCAGAGTGATCACTGAGGATCAATTGATATCAGAGTGAATTATTAAGAATGAAGATGAACACGCATGGAGGACTTCTTATGTACAGGCACTTCTCTGTATGTTGAGGTTCATTATCCCAGATAGTCCTACAGAAACCACCTGTGTTCAGCATGACTGTCATCCTCATTGAACACACTGAGGCACGTAGAGGCTGAGATACCCAAGGGAATCCAGCTAGAGTGGGGATAACAGACTTCAGACTGAGCCAGTCTACCTCCACAGTCTTGGGTTCCACCTGCCGTATTATACTTAGCACAGACACAGCCTTAGGAAACATTTTGAAAGATTTTTCCTTTTCAGTTCCTTATTCAATAAGTATGTGAGGTGCTGCACAGCGGCCGACTCAGTGAATCCCACAATATGAATGTCTTTCCTTCCTCTCAGTTTACAAAGCCTCCTCTTCTGAACTCATTTCTCAGTAACTGTCCAGCTTCTTTTGACCCCAGTAGGTCATTCTACTGAGTTGAGGATTGTCATAAGATAGAGTTGGTGTACATATGTTTCATCTGAAGAAGTGGATAATATGGAGAATAAATGTTACTGGTTTTGCTGTCATGTCTAATAAACTGTGCGAAGCAATTGCCATACAGAAACACATTGAAAAAGGCTCAAAATTACACTTTTCTTTATATTTCTGGAATTGTTTTGATAAATGTCCCAAACGATCGTCCACTTCCTGGACTTGTTGACTGTCCTGGGACGAGGATTTGCCGAGCAGAAAAAGATATTTCTGCCATCCTCCTGCCAGACGACACACCCCTCCCAGCCTTCAGAATAAGCAAAACGTAGGTGTATCTTCAATTCTTATTCAAAATACAAGTTTTTACTTTTTTTCTTACAAACAAAACTAAGCACTTATTTTTCCCAGCCTACACCTGAGGAAATGACTCACCTGGAGTTGGATTATATTTAGCCCCAAATCCCTTTGGTCCCTTTGGACACAGCTCTTCCCAGGGAAGTAAAATGAGAGAATAAGTGGGTGCTGTCTTCTTGGGGTGGGATCTGGGGGGAGGGGTTGGGTTTGATCTTCTTGAATATAGGTAACCTTCAGGTTCGTCCTTTTCTCAAAAAATGCAATAATGATTTTATGTTTTCCATTTCCCCCCCTTTTTCTCTGTGAAATTTATTATCTCCATGTTAAAAGATTTTTTTTGAGGGAAGTTTTTTTATCTTTAACCACACAGTGATCCTATACAGCTGCCCAAAGCAGGATACCATCAAAAGTCATAAACCTGCCCCATGAGTTTTGATTACACAAAAGCTACAAAGCCCCAGTTGGATACAAATCTCAGGCAATAATGCTTACAAACGTGTGTGCAATAAGACTAATGTCAGCAGTAGGTGCAGCAGGAGGGTCAAAGGCTACACTGGGATGACCACTCAACTGCTCGTGGTCAGTTTGTCCCCAGGAGCCAGCATCAGTCAGTCCCCAGAATCAGACCATTTTTTATGTGCAAAAAAGAAAGAAAGAAAGAAAGAAATCTGAGGGAAAATAAAATATTATCTTGTAAAAAATTATTATTGTTAATGTATTTATTTATTTTTGGCTATGTTGGCTGTCCATTGCTACACGGGGTTTTTCTAATTGTGGAGAGTGGAGGCTGCTCTCTAGATGTGGTGTGCAGGCTTTTCTTTGCAATGGATTTTTTTGCTTAAGATCACGGGCTCTAGGGTTGTGGGCTTCTGTAGTTGTGGCTCATGGGCTCTGGAGCAAAGCTCAGCAGTTGTGACACTTGGGCTTAGATTTTCCATTGCATGTGGGATTTTTCTGGATCAGATCGAACCCATGTCTCCTGTGTGGCAGGTGGACTGTTTACCACGGAGCCACCAGGCGAGCCCAGGATAAAGCATTATTTTACAGAAAGCACATACAATCTACTGTCTCTACAGTGATTTTGTTCTTACCTGTATTTGGAGAGGCTTTGGGACTCTGATTGTAGAATTAGATATTAAACTCTCTGAGACGAGAATCTGGTCCCTACCTAAAGTTCAGTCACCATGCATGTCCACCCAGCACAGTGAATCTTAACCCCTGGGGTCTCCATGAGCAGTCTCTGGTGACAGCTTTCTACAAAATCATAAGCAGCATTTTCTTTAACTCATGGATTCTAAAGGGACATCAAGAATCCTATCAGTTTGCTCACCGCTATAAGAAGTCTAGAGAAAACAGGAGTTTTGAACCAAACTCCTACCTAGGAAGCCCTTTAGGGATACGCAGGTGTGTATGAGTCCTTTGAAAACTCAAGCCTCCCATTGGTCCTGAACACAGAATTAGCCTCCACCTTTCACATAATGACCAAATATGTTACATAAAGTAACATCTTGACCTGAAATAGCATTGCTAGGCATGATGATGCCCCTATAATATATCCAGGTACATAAAAAATAGGAAATAGGGGGTTCTTTTTTGTTTTTCTCTAGGCTAAATGGTTTTCTTCTTTTATAAAAACAATATGCTGCATTTCTTCTTTGAATTGTCTATTATTTTAATTAGAGAACTGGGAAATTTTCTCTCCTGTTACATCTTCCCATCCCTGTTGAACTCTAATGACTAGTTTTAAGCTGTCAGGATAGAAATGATATCTGTAGCTGCCTCTGTCACATGGGTGGGTTTTTTTCTCCACATCAAAGCCAACTCCTTTTTCTATTTTTGTGCTCAACTGAGCAAATTAAGAAGAAGGTAAAATGAATAAATCTTCATTACACTCCAGAAAAGCAACTTGTAAACTGCTTACTAAAGCTTTACCAGGCAAATTACATGGAAAGGAAGTCCTTATTACACCCGAAGGTTGGATGACTTTTTAACAATTGGGAAGAGTCCTGAAGTGTGAATACCCTAATTTCACACCTGGCCCAAATATGTCAGGAGTGATCCACCTTTTACATTTGAAGCATCACTCTGTCTTACTGTGGAATGGAGTAGGTTGTATCTGAAGGCAAGTTTTTAAATAAAACTTTTTTAGACTCCTTAAAATTCTGCTTTCTCATGGTACATACGAGCTTTCTCTCTTTTCTCTAAATTTTTTCTCCACCCACTCTTCTCTCCTCAGTATATATTAAGTAGATAGGCCATTTTCCTAAGGGTATTTTTATGCTAAGTTTTAAACTCATTTAAATGTTGGGTTTTACAATTTTTTGACACACTTAGTGGTCTGAAAGCAATTGTATGACAGAAAACACTGCTAGTAGGGTGTCAGTGGTAATATTGCATTGTCTTTCTCTAAATAAGTTCAACACACCTTCAATCATTCCTAGCTATTGAATATTATGATAAAGGCATGCATACAGGGTGGCAGTACCTAGGTTATTTTTTAAGCTCTCTCAAGATTGTTGCAAGACTTTATTCAGCAAAATTCAGGTTGCCAACCCTTCTTCACAAAACCAGCATCATGTAAAATCAATGTGTGCCAATAACATTCACCCATATTCTCCATAGTGCCATCTAAGCACTCTAAGTTAAGAGAATTCTTTTGAATTCAAATGAAATATGGTGCATTTTATTCCATAGAATGTTTTTTACATATGAGCTTATGTAAATTTAAAATAAATACATTAAATTAATTATATGATCCTTTAAAGGGCAGAATTGCCTGTGTTTTGTATGGATTTTTATTTTAATGTTTTCCCTGGTGGGCATCATCAGAGGCCATGTTAATTCATGTGTTGTATTTGTGACAATGCGTGCTCAGAAGGTAATGCTAGCTCAACTTTCAGCACGATGTGACATTTTAGAAATCTTAAGGGAAATTTAGTGATAACTCTATCATCTAAAGAAATACTTAAAAATGATTATCACTTTGTATATGAATTACTTGAGATGGAATCTGGCTCTCCAAATTGTTAACTGTTGACATAGTATGGTGGAAGAAATAAAATCAGTTTATGCCATTTCACTTAAAAATAACTTTTTCTCAAGATCCACAAATACTTATATACCCCAATACTATTTATCCTAAGATGATCGGAGTATATTCTTTCTCAGAAAAGTAGCTCAACAAGTCTGTGAAATTTGGGAACTTCTGATATGGCAATATCTAGAATAATCTTCAAACTGAAAACTCTTTTGCATTCAGTTCCCATTGAGCCAATATCAAGTTACCTTACTCTTTCATGACTCCAGTGATCCGATTGTCTCAGACTCTCCTGTTTTGTTTTGTTCTTGTTCTGTCTTTCTTTTTTCTAAGCTCTAAGATACTGTAAGGGGGACAGGGGATCCTACGCAGAACACAGAGACCAGGCTCCTCTTTGCTGTTGACAGGAATGGTCAGGCCTCTCTCCCTTCTCCATATCCTCTCTGAACTCTAATTTCACAACCTTTTACCTTGTTGTAATCACCTTCTATTGCAAGTGTGGGTGCTAACGCTCCAGTTTCAAGCAGCCCTTCTGGAACACGTATTAGCCAAAACCAAGATTTTTTTTTTTGGTTGGCTAGTTGGTCATTTTATTTTGTTTCCATAGGGTGAAATTTATCATAGCTATCGGTCTTATTCAACTCATAAACATAGAATTTGTTATATCAGTCCATTTTAGCTAGAGAAATAAATAACAAACAATAAATATGATTAAGCAAATTGTATCACATTTTAGAAGGTAAAAAGTGCTAAGAAAAAAAGGGCCAATTAAGAGGGATGCAGACTTCATAATGAGGAGGTTACAATTTTTGATAGGGTAGTAAGAAAGTTCACTTCAGTCGCTCAGTTGTGTCTGACTCATTTCAACCCCACAGACTACAGCATGTCAGGCCTCTCTGTCCATAACCAACTCCCAGAGTTTACTCAAACTCAAGTCCATTGAGTCGGTGATGCCATCCAACAATCTCATCCTCTGTTGTCCCCGTCTCCTCCTGCCCTCAATCTTTCCCAGCATCAGGCTCTTTTCAAATGAGTCAGTTCTTTGCACCAGATGGCCAAAATATTCGAATTTCAGCTTCAACATCAGTCCTTCCAATGAACACTTAGAACTGATCTCCTTTAGGATGGACTGGTTGGATCTCCTTGCAGTCCAAGGGACTCTCAAGAGTCTTCTCCAACACCACAGTTCAAAAGCATCAATTCTTCAGTACTCAGCTTTCTTTATAGTCCAACTCTCACATCCACACACAACTATTTGAAAAACCATAGCCTTGACTAGATGGACTTTTGCAGGCAAAGTAATGTCTCTGCTTTTTAATATGCTATCCAGATTGGTTAGAACTTATTTTCAAGGAGCAAGCGTCTTTTAGTTTCATGGCTACAATCACCATCTGCAGTGATTTTGGAGCCCCCCAAAATAAAGTCTACCACTGTTTCCATTGCTTCCCCATCTATTTGCCATGAAGTGATGGGACCAGATGCCATGATCATTTTCTGAATGTTGCACTTTAAGCCAACTTTTTCACTGTCCTCTTTCACTTTCATCAAGAAGCTCTTTAGTTCCTCTTCACTTTCTGCCATAAGGGTGGTGTCATCTCCATATCTGAGGTTATTGATATTTCTCCCAGCAATCTTGATTCCAGCTTATGCTTCATCCAGCCCAGTGTTTCTCATGATATACTCTGCATAGAAGTTAAATAAGCAGGGTGACAATATATAGCCTTGATGTACTCCTTTTCCTATTTGGAACCAGTCTGTTGTTCCATGCCCAGTTCTAACTGTTACTTCCTGACCTGATTTCTCAGGAGGCAGGTCAGGTGGTCTGGTATTCCCATCTCTTTCAGAATTTTCCACAGTTTGTGGTGATCCACATAGTCAAAGGGTTTGGCATAGTCAATAAAGCAGAAATAGATGTTTTTCTGGAACTCTCTTGCTTTCCAGCGATCCAGCAGATGTTGGCAATTTGATCTCTGGTTCCTCTGCCTTTTCTAAAACCAGCTTGAACATCTGAACGTTCACAGTTCATGTACTGTTGAAGCCTGGCTTGGAGAATTTTGAACATTACTTTGCTAGTGTGTGAGATAAGTGCAATTGTGTGGTAGTTTGAGCATTCTTTGGCATTACCTTTCTTTGGGATTGGGATGAAAAATGACCTTTTCCAGTCCTGTGGCCGCTGCTGAGTTTTCCAAATTTGCTGGCATATTGAGTGCAGCACTTTCACAGCATCATCTTCCAGGATTTGAAATAGTTCAACTGGAATTCCATCACCTCCACTAGCTTTGTTCATAGTGATGCTTCCTAAGGCCCACTTGACTTCGCATTCCAGGATGTCTGGCTCTAGGTGAGGGATCACACCATCGTGATTATCTTGGTCATGAAGATCTTTTTTGTTTAGTTCTTCTGTGTATTCTTGTTACCTCTTCTTAATATCTTCTGCTTGTGTTAGGTCCATACATTTCTGTCCTTGATTGAGCCCATCTTTGCATGAAATGTCCCCTTGGTATCTCTACTTTTCTTGAAAAGATCTCTAGTCTTTCCCATTCTATTGTTTTCCTCTATTTCTTTGCACTGATCACTGTGAAGGCTTTCTTACCTCTCCTTGCTATTCTTTGCATAAAGTAAGAGAAGGCCTCAGCAGAAAATAACATTTGAGCAAAGACTTCTTTTTAATTATAATTCATCAAAGAAAGTGAATTCTGAGATATGGTAAATAACTGCAATAAAACAGAATTATTTAGTCAATTAGCTGAATAAAGCTAAATTACTATTTGTTATTTGGTGAGCATATACTTGGGCATGTGCTTATTACTAACTCCAAACAGATAGCACCAGGTAACCAGAACAGCACTTATTTTCAGGGAAGGTTGCTCACCAAGAAAAAAGTTTACATGTTGGTCCTTATTTATAAATTTGACATTTAACTCCTTCCTTTGGTAAAACACACTTACTTTGAAAGGACCCAAGCAAATTTTTCTTTTTTTTTGGTCTGTTTATCATTGAGAACCCCTTTCTGGAGTATTTAAAGATATAAAATTAGCACCTTCATCTCAAAGCCACCAGATTCAACAATGAGAACCTCATTATTTTCCTTTAAAGTCCTGTGGTTTTTCAAGTTTTCTCCCTATTAAAAATTTATATGTGCTGTGCTTAGTCACTCTGCTGCTGCTGCTGCTGCTGCTGCTGCTAAGTTGCTTCAGTCGTCCCCGACTCTGTGCAACCCCGTAGATGGAAGCCTGCCAGCCTCCCCTGTCCCTGGGATTCTCCGGCAAGAACACTGGAGTGGGTTGCCATTTCCTGCTCCAATGCGTGAAAGTGAAGTTGCTCAGTCATGTCCAGCTCTTAGCGACCCCATGGACTGCAGCCCACCAGGCTCCTCTATCCATGGGTTTCCCAGGCAAGAATACTGGAGTGGGTTACCATGCCTTCCTCCAGGGGATCTTCCCAACCCAGGATTGTTCCCAGGTCTCCTGCAAAAAATTTATGTATCTGTTTACAATTTTTTTTTTCTTTTGGAAATATACTCCATTGCCAGAAAAATGTAATGAGTAGTACAGTTAGCAGAAGTAGACCGGTAGGTCAAGTGAACCAGTTAGCAAATACATTTCTAGAAATGCATGCTGATTTGGATGAGTTATTGATTTCATCTGTGAACAGTCTATGGGTAATTGGTTGTTTCATTTTTTAATGCTAACAGACTCATTTGTTAGAACCAGCATGACACATTTCAGAATTACATTTGAAAGTGACTTTTGAACACTTATCTACCAGGTCTGTAAGTGTTTGGAACATTAACTGCAGAACACACGAACAACTATTAATGGATTTTCTCTCTCATAAAAGGAAGAGTCTATGGCACTGTTCTGTGATAAAACAGTACAGTTATTGTTATACTGACATCTCTGAAAATAGAGGGAAGAGATGGAAATGAGGCTTCCTACTCTTCAAATCAGCCTTAAGCTGTGCTACTCTTTTTTTCAATTGTCCTTGACTATTTTTATTTACTGACATGCCCTGGCATGAAATTTAATAAAATGAATTAGAATTGCATGTATTTATTACCCTGATTTAGGAACTACTACTAGTCAATAATAAGATCAAGATGAGAAAGAGTTTTTGTTTTGTTTTTTTTAAACCTTTAAACATTTTTTTCTACCTGAAGTTTGGGGAAGCATGCTTTTGTGTGTTGTTCTGGTAACTTGCCAATCTACTCTATAATTAAGCTGTGTTGCTTCTGGCTACAGAACATAATGTAGTGAGTTTCAGCTTGTATGAAAGGAAAAGTATATTCCTTGAGGACTCAATTCCCATTTCACCAGGTAAAACATTTCAGCCTTCCATCATGTGTACCTATGTCTGTGTGTATATATACATACACACTTAAAGGTATTCTGGTTTTTATTGATGGGATCTATTAATTATTTTTAAAAAGAGTCTATTTATTTTATCTGTTAAAATTATAGATATTCCTCACAACCCGTGTTTGACTTTTTTGCAGTGCCTAAAGGAATTCTCGGAAGATTCCTGCTAACAGCCCAGATGTCTGAATTGATGCCATTTTCACAAGTTGTTAAATTTAAGTCGAGTTTAAAGTGTTTGTTAAAGTAAAAGAAGTACATCATCCATTAAGCATACTTGATGCCTAGAATATAAAAGCCAAGACAGGTATCTCTAGCCAGGCAGTACTTTTCTCTCTTTACAAATGTTTTTGCTCCTTTTGCTCTTTTTTGGGATGGAGTCTGCAATTGGCTCAAGAAATATTATTTAAATTCACAATCTCAGTGAGCAGCGTCGTTCCAAAATTGAAAGAAACAGTCTCTGAGGAGGCAAACTAAATATTGTGTGAAGAACTTATCTCTGGGGCAAATATTTCCCATTTTCAGCTTCTTACAACTTAGTCCTCTCCAAGGAAGTTTCCTAATACTTTCATTTATAATCCGAATGATATTTTTGACAGTGTAGCTCCTCCTCTGACCTGCTACTTGCTCCTGCCTCCCCACACATGTGGTCATAGATAGAGGCGTGAACAGACAAAAAGCTTTTCCTGAATTGTGGACATATATATATATATATATATATATAAAAGAAGGAAATGGCAACCCACTCCAGTATTCTTGCCTAAAGAATCACTGAAGAGTTGACTCATTGGAAAAGACTCTGATGCTGGGAGGGATTGGGGGCAGGAGGAGAAGGGGACGACCCAGGATGAGATGGCTGGATGGCATCATGGACTCAATGGACGTGAGTCTGAGTGAACTCTGGGAGATGGTGATGGACAGGGAGGTCTGGCGTGCTGCAATTCATGGGGTCGCAAAGAGTCGGACACGACTGAGCGACTGAACTGAACTGAACTGAATAATGAGCAATGTTGAGCATCTTTTCATGTGATTATTAGCCATCTGTGTCTTTGGAGAAATGTCTCTTCAGGTCCCTTTCCCACTTGTTGATTGGGTTGTCTGCTTTTCTGGTATTGAGTTGTATAAGCTGCCTGTATATTTTGGGAATCAATCCTTTGTCAGTTGTTTCCTTTGCTATTATTTTCTCCCATTATAAGGGCTGTCTTTTCACCTTGTTTCTAGTTTCCTTTGCTGTGAAAAAGCTTTTAAGTTTAATTAGGTCCCTCTTGTTTACTTTTGCTTTTATTTCCATTACTCTAGAATGTGGGTCATAGAAGATCTTGCTTTGATTTATGTCATCAAGTACTCTGCCTATGTTCTCCTCTATGAGTTTAATAGTTTCTGGTCTTACACTTAGGTCTTTAATCCATTTTGAGTTTATCCTTGTGCATGGTGTTAGGAAGGGTTCTAATTTTATTCTTTTACATGTAGTTGTCCAGTTTTCTAGGCACCAATAAGTTGAAGAGGCTATCTTTGCCCCATTGTATATTCTTGCCTCTTTTCTCAAAAATAAGGTACCCATAGGTGCATGGATTTATTCCTGGGCTATTTGTTCCATTGGTATATATTTCTGTGTTTGTGCCAGTACCATACTGTCTTGATGACTGTTGCTTTGTAGTATAACTTGAAGTCAGGAAGGTTGATTCCTCCAGCTCCATTCTTCTTTCTCAAGACTGCTTTTGCTGTTCAAGGTCTTTTGTGTTTCCATATGAATTGTGAAATTTTTGTTCTAGTTCCATGAAAAATACCATTGGTAATTTAATAGGGATTGCATTGAATCTGTAGATTGCTTTTGGTAGTATAGTGATTTTCACAATATTGATTCTTGCTGCCCAGGAACATGGAATATCTCTCCATCTGTTTGTGTTGTTTTTGATTTCTTTCATCGGTGTCTTGTAGTTTTCCATATACAGGTGTTTTGTCTCCTTAGGCAGGTTTATTTCTAGATGTTTTATTCTTTTTGTTGCACTGATAAATGGTATTGATTCCTTAATTTCTATTTCTGATTTTTCATTACTAGTATATAGGAGTGCAAGTGATTTTTGTGTACTGACCTTGTACCCCGCAACTTTGCTGAATTCACTGATTATCTGTAATAATTTTCTGATAGTTTCTTTGGGGTTTTCTATGTATATTATCATGCCATCTGCAAACAGTGAAAGTTTTACTTCTTAGCTGATCTGGATTCCTTTTATTTCTTTCTTATCTAATTGATATGGCTAGGACTTCCAAAACTATGTTGAATAATAGTGGTAAGAGTGGATACCTTGTTTTGTTCCTGATCTTAGAGGGAGAGCTTTTAGTTTTTCACTATTGAGAACTATGTTTGCTGTGGGCTTTTCATATATGGCCTTTACTATGTTGAGGTAGGTTCCTTGTATGCCCATTTTTTGAAACGTTTTTATCATAAATGAGTGCTGAATGTTGTCAAAGGATTTTTCTGCATCAAATGATCATTTTTTTTTATCTTTCAATTTGTTCATATGGTGTATCATGTTGATTGATTTGCATATATTGAAGAATCCTTGCCTCCCTGGAATAAACCCAATTTGATCTTAGTGTATGAGCTTTTTAATGTGTTGTTGGATTCTATTTGCTAGAATTTGGTGGAGGATTTTTGCATCTATGTTCATCAGTGATATTGGCCTGTAATTTTCTTTTTTCGTGTTGTCTTTTCCTGGTTTTGATATCAGGGTGATTGTGGCCTTGTAGAATGAGTTTGGAAGTATTCCTTACTCTGCAATTTTTTGGAAGAATCTCAAAAAAATAGTCATTAGCTCTTCTCTAAGTGTTTGATGGAATTCCCCTGTGAAGCCATCTGGCCCTGGGCCTTTGCTTTGGGGGAGATTTTTGATCACTGTTTCAATTTTAGTCCTTATAATTGGGTGGTTCATAATTTCTATTTCTTTCTGTTCAGTCTTGGGAGGCTAATCTTTTTTAAGTATCTGTCCATTTCCTCTAGGTTGTCAATCTTATTAGCATATAGTTGCTCTTAATATTCTCTTATGATCTTTTATATTTCTGGGTTGTCTGTTGTAATCTCTCCTTTTTCATTTTTAATTTTATAGATCTGATTTTTCTCCCTTTTTTTCTTGATGAGTCTGGCTAGTGGTTTGTCAATTTTGTTTATGTTCTCAAAGAACCAGCTTTTAGTCTTATTAATCTTTGCTATTGTTTCCTTCAATTTTTTTTCTCATATATTTCTGCTCTGATTTTTATGATCCCCTTCTTTCTGCTGACTTTGGGGGTTTTTTATTCTTCTTTTCCAGCTGCTTTAGATGTAGTGTTAGGCTATCCGATTTTTTTCTTGTTTCTTGAGGTATGATTGCATTGCTACAAACCTCCCTCTTAGAACTGGTTTTGCTGAATCCCATAGATTCTGGGTCCTCGTGTTTTCATTGTCATTTGTTTCTAGGAATCTTTGGATTTCTTTTCTTATTTTTCAGTAACCTCTTTGTTATTTAGTAATGTATTATTTAATATCCATAGTTTATGGTTTTTGCTGTTTTTTTTTCCTTGTAGTTGATATCTATTCCCATAGCACTTTGGTCAGAGAAGATACTTGATACAATTTCAATTTTCTTAAATTTATTGAGGCTTGAATTGTGGCCCAAGCCACAATTTGTGGATTGATTGTGGCCCAAGATGTGGTCTATCCTGGAGAATGTTCCATGTGCACTTGAGAAGAAAGTATATTCTTCTGCATTTGGATGGAAAGTCCTGAACATATCAATTAGATCCATTTGCTCTAATGTTTCATTTAAGTTTCATGTTTCCTTATTGATTCTCTGTTTTGATGATCTGTCCACTGTTGAAAGTGGGGTGTTAAAGTCCCCTACAATTGTTGTGTTGCTACTGATTTCTTCTCTTAATGCCTGTTAATGTTTGCCTTATGTATTAAGGCGCTCCTATGTTGGGTACATAGACATTTACAATTGTTATGTCTTCTTCTTGGATTGATCCCTTGATCATTATGTAGTGTCCTTCTTTGTCTCATAATATTATTTTAAAGTCTATTTTGTCTGAAATAAGGATTGCCATTCCACCTTTCTTTTGGTTTCCATTCACATGGATTATCTTTTTCCTTCATTTTACTTGCAATCTGTATGTGTCTCTAGATCTGAAGTGGGTCTCCTGTAGGCAGCATATATGCGGACCCTGTTTTTGTATCCATTCAGTCAGTCTGTATCTTTTGGTTGGTGCATTTAATCTGTTTACATTTAAAGTAATTATTGATGCATATGTTCCTATCGGCATTTTCTTGATTGTTTTGGGTTTGTTTTGTAGGTCTTTCCTTTCTCTTGTGTTTACTGGCTATGAGAGTCTCTAGTATTTGTTGCAAGACTGGTTTGGTGGTGCTGAATTCTCTTAACTTCTGCTTGTCTGTAAAGCTTTTGATTTCTCCATCAATTCTGAATGAGGTCTTTGCCAGGTATAGTAATCATGGTTGTAGGCTTTTCTCTTTCAGTACTTTAAATATATCCTGCCATTCCCTTCTGGCCTATAGAGTTTCTGCTGAAAGACCTGCTGTTAATCATATGGGTTTTTCCCTTGTATGTTACTTCTTGCTTTTCCCTTAATGATTTTAATATTCTTTCTTTGTGCTTAATCTCTGTTAGCTTGATTAATATGTGTCTTGATATGTTTCTCCTTGGGTTTAACCTGTAAGGGACTATCTCCACTTCTTGGACTTAATTGACTATTTCCTTTCCCATGTTGGGGAAATTTTCAACTATAATTTCTTCAAAATTTTTCCCAATGCCTTTCTTTTCTTCTTCTTTCTCTGGGACCCCTATAACGCAAATGTTGGTGTATTTAATGTTGTCCCAAAGGTCTCTGAGGCTATCTTCATTTCTCTTCATTCCATCCTTTCATTCTTCTCTTCAGCATTTATTTCCACCGTTCTATCCTCCAGCTCAGTCATGAGCGACTGAACTGATCCTCCAGCTCACTTATCCATTCCTCTGCCTCAGTTATTCTGCTATTGGTTCCTTCTAGAGTATTTTTACTTTCAGTAATTGTGTTATTCATCTCTGTTTGCTTATTCTTTATTTCTTCTATTTCTTTCATGATTGTATTAACTGTGTTAAATGCTTCTTTCATTTTCTCCATTCTATTTTCAAGTCTTCCGAGCATCTTTACTATCATTATTCTGAATTCTCTTTCAGGAATAGTATTTATTTCCTCTTCATTTATTTGGTTTTTTGAGTTTCTACCTTGCTCTTTCATTTGTGCTGTATTTCTGTCTTTTCATCTTTTTTTTTTTTTTTTCTTTCCTAACTTGCTCCACTTGAGGTCTCCTTTCCCCAGGCTTTAGGGTTGTATTACTTATTCCTTTTGAGTTTTGCCCTTGGAGGGAAATGTTGGTTGGGTGGTTTGTGTTGCTTTCTTATTAGGGATGATTTGTGCCTGTGTTTTAGTGGGAGGAGTTCAAGTAGGTAATTAAAGAAATACTGGGACATATATACACACACTTCCACACATATAGTTATAACCAACGTGTTCTAAAGAAAAGAGTACAAGAGATTGACTTGGTGAGCAAGGGAAACCAGAGGTGATATCAACCAACTGAAAGCAGAGTTAGCTAATGCTTAGTCTGGAAATCTGAGCATGAGCAGAGGGTCAGCTGGGGAATATAGCATAGAGAGCTCAAGAATTTACCTTACTTGATGAAAGAAGGAAAAGTGAAGGGAAACGAGGAGAATAAAAAGAGAGAGAAAGAAAGAGGAGAAGGGAGGGAAAAGAGAAAAGGAGGGGTGGAGAAGAGGATTAAAAAGAGAGAAATAGAAAAGCAAAGATGAATAGACATATGTTGAAAAGATTTAGGTGTATTCAGGAATAGCTACAGCCAGTAAAGAACTGAATATATTAAAAACAAAATCCAAAATACTCATCAAGAACAAAGAAAAAAAAAGTGAAAAAGAGAAAAAAAAAATCTTAAAATGAATTTTTTTTTCTTTTTTTTGACAAAAAACACAAGAAAACTCCACAGAACCACAAATGGCTAATATAGAGGTGGAAATATGTAAGGGGGATAAGCCATGTGATTTATAAGAAAAAAAAGAAGAAGAAAATCTAAAATGATTTTTTTTTAACAAGGAAGACTCCACAACACACTTAAAGGCTAATGTAGAGGTGGAAATATGTTGGGGAATAAACAGTGTGATTTATAAGAAGAAAGACTCTTAAAATGATTTTTTTTTCATTTTTATAACAAGAAAAGCAAAGAGGAAAACTGCACAGCACCACTAAAGTTTAGTGTGAAGGTGGAGATATATTGAGGGAATAAATAGTGTGATTTATAAACGAAAAAATGAAAATAAAGGAAAAAGTTTAAAAAGGATTCTCAAGGTTGTAGCTCTTGGTTGTGGAGTCTGCCCTGTGGATGGGGTTGGTTAGTGTTTTGTGATGTTTTCCTGGTTGCAGGGGCTTGTGCCTGTGTTTTGGTTGATGGAGCTGGATCTCCTCTCTCTGAAGGGCAGTGCAGTGTCCAGTAGTAGGTTTGGGAGTGTCTATAGGTTCAGTATGCCTTTGGGCAGTCGATCTAGCTTTTGTAGCATTGCTGCTGCTGCTGCTGCTAAGTTGCTTCAAATGTGTCCGACTCTGTGCAACCCCATAGACGGCAGCCCACCAGGCTCCCCCGTCCCTGGGATTCTCCAGGCAAGAACACTGGAGTGGGTTGCCATTTCCTTCTCCAATGCACGAAACTGAAAAGTGAAAGTGAAGTTGCTCAGTCGTGTCTGACTCCTAGCGACCCCATATTGCAGCCTACCAGGCTCCTCCACCCATGGGATTTTCCAGGCAAGAGTACTGGAATGGGGTGCCATTCAGTTCAGTTCAGTTCAGTAGCTCGGTAGTGTCCGACTCTTTGCGACCCCATGAATCGCAGCACGTCAGGCCTCCCTGTTCATCACCAACTCCCGGAGTTCACTCAGGCTCATGTCCATCGAGTCTGTGATGCCATCCAGCCATCTCATTCTCTGTCGTCCCCTTCTCTTCCTGCCCCCAATCCCCCCCAGCATCAGAGTCTTCCAATGAGTCAACTCTTCGCATGAGGGGGCCAAAGTACTGGAGTTTCAGCTTTAGCATCATTCCTTCCAAAGAAATCCCAGGGTTGATCTTCAGAATGGACTGGTTGGATCTCCTTGCAGTCCAAGGGACTCTCAAGAGTCTTCTCCAACACCGCAGTTCAAATGCATCAATTCTTCGGCTCTCAGCTTTCTTCACAGTCCAACTCTCACATCCATACATGACCACAGGAAAAACCATAGCCTTGACTAGATGGACCTTAGTCAGCAAAGTAATGTCTCTGCTTTTGAATATGCTATCTAGGTTGGTCATCTCTTTTCTTCCAAGGAGTAAGCGTCTTCTAATTTCATGGCTGCAATCACCATCTGCAGTGATTTTGGAGCCCCCCAAAATAAAGTCTGACACTGTTTCTACTGTTTCCCCATCTATTTGCCATGAAGTGATGGGACCGGATGCCAGGATCTTCGTTTTCTGAATGTTGAGCTTTAAGCCAACTTTTTCACTCTCCTCTTTCATCAAGAGGCTTTTTAGTTCCTCTTCACTTTCTGCCATAAGGGTGGTATCATCTGCATATCTGAGGTGATTGATATTTCTCCCGGCAATATTGATTCCAGCTTGTGTTTCTTCCAGTCCAGCGTTTCTCATGATGCACTGTGCATAGAAGTTAAATAAGCAGGGTGACAATATACAACCTTGATGTACTCCTTTTCCTATTTGGAACCAGTCTGTTGTTCCATGTCCAGTTCTAACTGTTGCTTCCTGACCTGCATACAGATTTCTCAAGAGGCAGGTCAGGTGGTCTGGTATTCCCATCTCTTTTAGAATTTTCCACAGTTTATTGTGATCCACACAGTCAAAGGCTTTGGCATAGTCAATAAAGCAGAAATAGATATTTTTCTGGAACTCTCTTGCTTTTTCCATGATCCAGTGGATGTTGGCAATTTGATCTCTGGTTCCTCTGCCTTTTTTAAAACCAGCTTGAACATCAGGGAGTTCATGGTTCACGTATTGCTGAAGCCTGGCTTGGAGAATTTTGAGCATTACTTTACTAGCATGTGAGATGAGTGCAGTTGTGTGGTAGTTTGAGCATCATTTGACATTGCCTTTTCTTTGGAATTGGAATGAAAACTGACCTTTTCCAGTCCTGTGGCCACTGCTGAGTTTTCCAAATTTGCTGGCATACTGAGTGCAGTGCTTTCACAGCATCATCTTTCAGGATTTGAAACAGCTCAACTGGAATTCCAGCACCTCCACTAGCTTTGTTCGTAGTGATGCTTTCTAAGGCCCACTTGACTTCACATTCCAAGATGTCTGGCTCTAGATTAGTGATCACATCATCATGATTATCTGCGTCGTGAAGATATTTTTGTACAGTTCTTCTGTGTATTCTTGCCACCTCTTCTTAACAGCTTCTGCTTCTGTTAGGTCCATACCATTTCTGTCCTTTATCGAGCCCATCTTTGCATGAAATGTTCCCTCGGTATCTCTAATTTTCTTGAAGAGATCTCTAGTCTTTCCCATTCTGTTGTTTTCCTCTATTTCTTTGCATTGATCACTGAAGAAGACTTTCTTATCTCTTCTTGCCGTTCTTTGGTACTCTGCATTCAGATGCTTATATCTTTCCTTTTTTCCTTTGCTTTTCGCTTCTCTTCTTTTCACAGCTATTTTTAAGGCCTCCCCAGACAGCCATTTTGCTTCTTTGCATTTCTTTTCCATGGGGATGATCTTGATCCTTGTCTCCTGTACAATGTCATGAACCTCATTCCATAGTTCATCAGGCACTCTATCTATCAGATCTAGGCCCTTAAATCTATTTCTCACTTCCACTGTATAATCATAAGGGATTTGATTTAGGTCATACCTGAATGGTCTAGCAGTTTACCCTACTTTCTTCAATTTAAGTCTGAATTTGGCAATAAGGAGGTGCCATTAGGCGCATCTATTTCCGCAGCTGATTCAAAGTGGCCCTTTCAGCATATATGCAGTGCCACCAGCCCCATACATGTCCCTGGGATCATTGCTCATACTTCTGTTACCCTGTCCCGCCCTGCACTGCTGGCCAAAACTTGCTAGGTAGGTGCTTGTGTGGATCTTTCTGCCCCACAGCAACTTGTGTGGCCTTCCTTCAGTCCCCTATGCTCACTCCCTTTATCGTGGGGCTTGTGTGCACTAGTTTTGGCTCCTCAGGCCTGTCCTTTGCTTTACAGAGCTTGTGTGTGCTTCTCTTGGGTTCCCGGGTGTGCACTCTGTGTTGCCCTTTACGCTGGCTGTGTTTGTCTGTGGTGTCACACTTGGCTACCTGGGCCCACCCTCTGTGCTGCAAGGGTTGTGTGTGCTGGCTGGGTTTGTATGCCATGCCACTCTGTGGTATCCCGAGCCCACCGTCTGTTTGGGTCCATGGTCCAGGAGCTGTTAATGGGCTGAGAAGTGCAGCTATCTCTGTTTATGGCCTTCCAAATCCCTGCTTTGCCTGGTTTTCCGAGGCAGCTCCTCTTTAGGCCCGCCTGTGAGGGATTTCCCTTTGTATGGGAACCCCTGCCGTTTCAGGGTTCATTCCCTCCCTTGGGGCACAAACTCCTGCCCAGAAGTTCTCTGTCCTTTGCCCAGAAGTTCTCTATCTTTTCCCTTTTGATGTTTCCCTCCTCTCTGTTACCTCATTGCAGGGAGCTTAATCTGTTCCCCTGGAGGCCTGGGGTCTTCTGCTGTTGCTTAGAGGTTGGTTTGTAGGAGTTGTTTCATATCTTGATGAGTTTTTGATGTATTTGTGAAGAGGCTGGAGATCTCCCTGTCTTACTCCTCTGCCATCTTCTTTCATCCCTCTCATGAATTTTTGATCCTTTGGGTGCTCAGGATTGCATCATGAGTTTTAACACTCTGACTTTTGTGGGTGATTATATTCCTAGGATTAGGTTTATTTCAAGAGGTTCCTCTTAATAAGACCTTATATTTGTATAGTTGCATAAGAGTTTACCAAAGAACTGTCATAGGTGTCCCTAACATGTTTACCCTGGAAATTGGGAAAGGATTTTGCCCCCATTCGACAATTGATGATGCTGAGTATTGGGCTTCCCAGGTGTTGCTGGTGGTAAAGAACCCACCTGCCAATGCAGGAGACTAAAGAGACGCAGGTTCGATCCCTGAGTTGGGAAGATTGCCTGGAGAAGGAAATGAAAACCCACTCCAGTATTCTTGCCTGGAGAATCCCTATGGACAGAGGAGCCCGGTGGGCTACAGTTCTGTCCATAGGGTCACAAAGAGTCAGACACAACTGAAGCGACTTAGCACACGCACACAAGTAAAAGAGAAACCTCCACTCTGCCTGCAACTGAGCATGCCTGCACAATGTTATCTAGTTGTTACAGGCATTAAAACATCTGTGAGAGAAGAATCTACTTAAAATATGTTATTCTAAATAATATCCAAATGCCTCTAGGTCCTACAGTCTATGGGAGAGAGACAGGTGACATATAGTTGAATTTTTTATTTTTTTTTCATCTAGAATTTAGTGAGGTTTAGGTTATAAGAAATTCTATCCTATTCCAGGAGACAGAGGAGGACACAGACTTGGGCTGCAAAATAGCCACATTTTGTCTTTCCTTTTGCCCTTCCTCCATCCCCCTCCATCTTGCCCTGTGTCCTCCAGGTGATAAGCTGTGAATCCCTTCTTCCTAGCTCCCTGGTCTCCCATGTTAGGCTCAGCTTCTCCAAACTTCACTGTTCATCAGCTGACTCCTTGGGCAGAACAGTTTAGTGTATGGTGAGGTGTTATAGAAGAGCAACAAAAATATCCCAACAGTACTGCCAACTTGCTGACCTCCAGAAGACTTCAGGCTTTGGGTTTTTGTTTTTATCTTTAAACCTCCACATCCTGAATCACATTTACAGGACCACAGAGGAAGCTGGAATATCTGTGGGATTGAATGAAGTATGTCACAAAGATTGATGGTAACATTGCTTCTTTTTTATTGCTTCATTGATTTTCAATCAAGTTGAGTACTGACCAGATTGTGATGTATGTGTCTGGCTTTAGAGGAAGCAGGATGAGTGGACCAAGAAGGTAAAGAGAGAGAATGAGTAGAATGAGACACTGAGGTGAAATGACGGACAAAGTGAGGTTGATCAATATACCAGTGAACTAATCTCAGCTTTTCTTACAACCATTCATTCCACCATTCATACCCACTCCTGTCTGTGTGACTCTCCCAGAACCCCTATGATATTCACTGGGGCTCACGACCCAAAATGTGAAGACCTGCTCAATAGTAAAGGCCAGCATATCTTGAGAGATGATGCTTAGTCCTTCAGTTGTGTCTGACTCTTTGCAACCCCATGAACTGTACCTGCCAGGCTCCTCTGTCCGTGGGAATTTTCCAGGCAAGAATACTGGAGTGGGTTGCCATTTTCTACTCCAGGGATCCTGAGCAATTACCAGATGCCAGTTACTATACCACGGTGGGTGGGTGGGGCTTCCCTGGTGGCTCAGCTGGTAAAGAATCTTCCTGCAACATGAGAAACCTGGGTTTGAGCTCTGAGTTGGGAATATCCCCTGGAGAAGGGAAAGGCTACCCACTCCAGGATTCTGGCCTGGAGAATCCCATGGACTATATAGTCCATGGGGTTGCAAAGAGTCGGACACAACTGAATGACTTACACATACCCCACTCTTTAAATATATGGTCACATTTAATCCTTGCCACAGGTTTTGGAGAAGGAAATGGCAATCCACTCCAGTATTCTTGCCTGGAGAATCCCATGGATGGAGAAGCCTAGTAGGTTACAGTCCACGGGGTTGCAAAGAGTCAGACACGACTGAGCGACTTCACCTTACACAGGTTTTAGCCTAATTTGACATAAAGGGAATTGAGACAAAAAGAGGATTAAGAACATTCTGAGCACCACAGGTCCTAAAATAAGGAGACGAGAAAGAAAGCCAGGCAGGTTGGACTCCAGGGGTGAGGTTGCCAACCATGTTCTATGAAAATCTTTGGGTTTCACTGAAATGAGGGTTCCATTACCCTCAAAGCTGTCCATGCTTCCACTGGCTATTCTGTTCTACAAGAATTTTCTAAGACTATTAGTTTTATATTTTTTAAATGTATTAGCCTTGAAAATATTTCTTCCAATGAAATTATTTCATGTATGTTGCAGTAAAAACAATGTATATTTCCATTTACTTTCATCATAAGACATAACTTAGGATAAACTAAATGCAAGTGTCTTCATACTAAAATGAAATTACATGAAAATAATACAGCTAGAGAAGTTGCTCTCATTTCATTTTCAGGGAGCAAAAACTTTCATTATTCTAAATAACATAGTCCTGAGATTGGGCACAAAAATAAAGGAACCCCAAGGCATGTTGTAAAGAGCCGACTCATTGGTTAAAGACCCTGACGCTGCGAAAGAGTGAAGGCTAAAGGAAAAGGGAGTGGCAGAGGATGAGATGGTTAGATAGCATCGCCAACTCAACAGACATGAATTTAAACAAACTCCAGGAGATAGTGGAGGACAGAGGAGCTTGAAGTGCTGCAGTCGAGTGTTTAGGATCTTTTACTTAGCCATCAAGTCATTGGTAAATAATTGTTGTATAAATGAGTAAAAGGCACTTGCCTGAAGCTTCGTGTAATAAAAGGTAACATGCCTTGCTTGTGGCTGTTGTTCAGTCACTGAGTCATGTCCAATTCTTTGTGACCCCATGGACCACAGCACACCAGGTTTCCCTGTCCTTCACTGTCTCCTGGAGTGTGCTCAAACTCATGTCCATTGAGTCAAATGATGCCATCCAACCATCTCATCTTTTGTCACCCCCCTTTCCTCCTGTCCTCAATCTACTCCAGCATTAGGGTCTTTTCCAACGAGTTGGCTCTTTGCATCAGGTGACCGCAGTATTGGAGCCTTACAATATACAAGCATTTTCAACAGTGCTGTGAATGATCTCATGAGATATAATTTACATATATAATTCTGTCCAAGGTTAAAATATAACTAAGCAAAGTTATTTTCATGTTGAGCAATTATAATAAAATCAGAGTGTTCTTTAAGAAAATTTCCTAATTCCATGCTTCCTTTTAAATCTAATTTGCATTATTATTATGGAAATTAAAACATTCCCAGTGTTTTCTTTTGTTTATGTCATAGTGCATGGTATACATTTCCTGCTAAAAATCTGTAGTCTATTTTCCTTCTTTCAAAGGCAAATATATTTTAATACAAAATTGGACTTTAAATAATAATAGTTTTATGCTAGAGTGTGAGCATATAAATATACAAGAAAGAATATTGATCAAAAACTAATGAATACAATTCCCATGGCAGTAAAATGTCAGGAAACTGGTACTGTTGATAAATGCTTATGAGAATGGAGTTCTCATTTTTTTCTGCAGCCAACAAAAAGATGAGGTTTCTTTAGAGAGAAACACAGTTTTCCCCAAGAACTCAGAGACTGCATTATTTTGCTGCTTATTTGTCAAACAAAAAATGAAGATTTCAGAGTATGCATAAAATGAGTGAAAGATGAAAACTAAGAAAAACCACAGAAAAAGGGCTTGTGACAATAGGACTTAATCAAGTGTCCAGGGACCTGGGAGTCCTCTGGGCCAAATTGTGGTCAACAGGGAGAAACTGGGGGTTTTGCAATTTTCTTTTGTTTTGGGATTTTTATTTGTTTGTTTTTGCCCACACTGAGTGGTTTGTGGGATCTTAGTTCCCTGACCAGGGATCGAACCTGCACTCCCCGCAGTGGAATTGCAGAGACCTAATCACTGAAAGTCACTCAGTCGTGTCCGACTCTTTGCAACCCCATGGACTATAGAGTCCATGGAATTATCCAGGCCAGAATACTGGAGTGGGTAGCCTTTCCCTTCTCCAGGGAATCTTCCCAACCCAGGGATCAAACCCAGGTCTCCCACATTACAGGCAGATTCTTTACCAGCTGAGCCACAAGGGACTTCCCTGGTGGCTCAGACGGTAAAGCATCTGTCTACAACGCAGGAGACCTGGGTTCAATCCCTGGGATGGGAAGATTCCCTGGAGAAGGAAATGGCAACCCACTCCAGTACTCTTGTCTGGAAAATCCCATGGACTGAGGGGCCTGGTGTCCATGGGGTCACAAAGAGTTGGACAGAGTGACTTCACTTTCACTTTCAACCACTGAAAAGGAAAGATATTCCCATTTGAATGCAGAGTTGCAAAGAACAGCAAGGAGAGATAAGAAAGCCTTCCTCAGGGATCAATGCAAAGAAATAGAGGAAAACACCAGAATGGGAAAGACTAGCAATCTCTTCAAGAAAATTAGAGATATCAAGGGAACATTTCATGCAAAGATGGGCTCGATAAAGGACAGAAATGGTATGGACCTAACACAAGCAGAAGATATTAAGAGGTGTCAAGAATACACAGAACTATACAAAAAAGATATTCATCGCTAATCACGATGGGGTGGTCATTCACCTAGAGCCAGACATCCTGGAATGTGAAGTCAAGTGGGCCTTAGAAAGCATCACTTCTAACAAAGCTAGTGGAGGTGCTGGAATTCCAGTTGAGCTATTTCAAATCCTGAAAGATGATGCTGTGAAAGCACTGCACTCAGTATGCCAGCAAATTTGGAAAACTCAGCAGTGGCCACAGGACTAGAAAAGGTCAGTTTTCATTCCAATCCCAAAGACAGGCAATGACAAAGAATACTCAAACTACCAACAATTGCACTCATCTCACGCGCTAGTAATGTTCAAAATTCTCCAAGGCAGGCTTCAGCAATATGTGAACCGTGAACTCCCTGATGTTCAAGCTGGTTTTAGAAAAGGCAGAGGAACCAGAGATCAAATTGCCAACATCCGGTCAATCATCAAAAAAGCAAGAGAGTTCCAGAAAAACATCTATTTCTGCTTTATTGACTATGCCAAAGCCTTTGACTGTGTGGATCACAATAAACTGTGGAAAATTCTGAAAGAGATGGGAATACCAGACCACCTGACCTGCCTCTTGAGAAACCTATATGCAGGTCAGGAAGCAACAGTTCGAACTGGACATGGAACAACAGACTGGTTCCAAATAGGAAAAGAAAAACATCAAGGCTGTATATTGTCACCCTGCTTATTCAACTTCTATGCAGAGTGCATCATGAGAAATGCTGGGCTGGAGGAAGTACAAGCTGGAATCAAGATTGCCGGGAGAAATATCAATAACCTCAGATATGCAGATGACACCACCTTTATGGCAGAAAGTGAAGAGGAACTAAAAAGCCTCTTGATGAAAATGAAAGAGAGAGTGACAAAGTTAGCTTGAAACTCAATATTCAGAAAACTAAGATCATGGCATCTGGTCCCATCACTTCATGGCAAATAGATGGGGAAACAGTGGAAACAGTAGCTGACTTTATTTTTCTGGGCTCCAAAATCACTGCAGATGGTGATAGCAGCAATTAAATTAAAAGATGCTTACTCCTTGGAAGGAAAGTTGTGACCAACCTAGATAGCATATTCAAAAGCAGAGACATTACTTTGCCAACAAAGATCCATCTAGTCAAGGCTATGGTTTTTCCTGTGGTCATGTATGGATGTGAGCGTTGGACTGTGAAGAAAGCTGAGTGCCGAAGAATTGATGCTTTTGAACTGTGGTGTTGGAGAAGACTCTTGAGAGTCCCTTGGACTGCAAGGAGATCCAACCAGTCCATCCTACAGGAGATCAGTCCTGGGTGTTCATTGGAAGGACTGATGCTGAGGCTGAAACTCCAATACTTTGGCCACCTCATGCGACGAGTTGACTCATTGGAAGACTCTGATGCTGGGAGGGATTGGGGGCAAGAGGAGAATGGGATGACAGAGGATGAGATGGCTGGATGGCATCACCGACTCAATGCACATGAGTTTGGGTGAACTCCGGGAGTTGGTGATGGACTTAGAGGCCTGGAGTGCTGCAATTCATGGGGTCACAAACAGTCAGACACGACTGAGCGACTGAACTGAACTGAACTGAGGTCTCAAAGGCTCTCAAAGTGTTGAGCCTTTAAAGCAACGTGGGAAGTTGCTTCAGTTGTGCCTGACTCTTTGTGACCCCATAGACTGTATGCTCCTCTTTCCATGGAATATTCCAGGCAACAATACTGGAGTGGGTTGCCATGCTCTCCTCCAGGGCTCAGACTGTTTAATTAAACATTAAAATGAATGTTTAATTTTAACCAAAATTGAAAATATTCCTGAGGAAGGTTGAGACACAGATATCTAAAAGAAGATGTACTTGCATCAAAGTCTTTAATGACTTAGATTTTTAATGAATATGGGGAAATATAAAGGAAAAATGAATAATAACAAATGACCAGAAAATGCAAAACATATTGGTGTTTATCTCTGTAAGATGGGGTAATTTTTGTGAGTGTGGTTTTTCATCCTTTGGTTTTTTTCTGTCTAAAAATTTTTTCCATGGGGATTTACGCAGCTTTTAAACTTGGAAATTAACAATAAAAATTATTTTAAAATTGAAATATACGATCATCACTAAATACAAAGAGTGACACAAACATATAAGAAGTATACAAGGAAGGCTGAGCTCCAAAATGAACATCTTAGGAGAAGGAATGGAGGGAGAAAGAGAGGTGGAGGAAGATGTTATTCATGGAAACAGCAAGAAGTAAAATTAATAAGGAAGAAAATTAAAGCCAAGTAACTACAGGATTGAAGGATGGTTGTTTGTTGGTAGGCCCTCAATACTAACTGTGTCTCTCTTTCTCTTGAGGCTCAGCTGGTAAGGAATCTGCTGCAATGTGGGAGATCTGGGTTCGATCCCTGGGTTGGGAAGATCCCCTGGAGAAGGGAAAGGCTACCCACTCCAGTATTCTGGCCTAGAGAATTCCATGGACTGTATGTATAGTCCATGGGGTCGCAAAGAGTCGGACATCACTGAGCAAATTTCATCATTATCTTTTCAATAAAGGAGATCAATCTTTGTAGCAGAACTGAAAGAAGAAATATTGAAATGAAGGTCTGGTCTGAGAGAAGAGACTCTTTCACATAAGATGTCTTCCAAGACAGGGTAATATGGATCAGAAGATAATCTATTGTATTTGAGCAGAAAAATGAATCAGATTTAGTTAATAGAATATAAGCATGTAAATTTAGGGGTGCCATTGAAGGAAACAGATAAGATAAGCAGATCAGTCTGCATTGATAAGAATGAGATTCAATTGGCTGAACTAATCTGATTGAGTTTATGTTTCTAAGACTCTCACAGTTGCCTTGGCAATGGGGCTCTTACTCATGCAGAGAGGAGGAAAGCAATGAACAATACTGTGGGCTTCAGCAATGCATGTCCCAGTTAATTCTTTTATCTCAGAACATCAGAAAAAGTATTTGGGAGAGGTTTGTGTTGTGGACAAAGGATGAGTTCAGGAATAAATTACAATGGATTCTAAATAAAGGAGATTTCAGTGAGCCTCAGTTCAGTTCAGTCACTCAGGCATGTCCGACTTTTTGCGACCCCATGAATCTCAGCATGCCAGGCCTCCCTGTCCATCACCAACTCCCGGAGTTCACTCAGAGTTGCATCCATCAAGTCAGTGATGCCATCCAGCCATCTCATCCTCTGTCATCCCCTTCTCCTCCTGCCCCCAATCCCTCCCAGCATCAAAGTCTTCTCCAATGAGTTAACTCTTCACATGAGGTGGCCAAAGTACTGGAGTTTCAGCTTTAGCATCATTCCTTCCAAAGAAATCCCAGGGGTGATCTCCTGCAGAATGGACTGGTTGGATCTTCTTGCAGTCCAGGGGATTCTCAACAGTCTTCTCCAACACCACAGTTCTGAAGCATCAGTTCTTCAGTGCTCAGCCTTCTTCACAGTCAATCTCTCACATCCACACATGACCACTGGAAAAACCATAGCCTTGACTAGACGGACCTTAGTCGGCAAAGTAATGTCTCTGCTTTTGAATATGCTGTCTAGGTTGCTCATAACTTTTCTTCCAAGGAATAAGCGTCTTTTAATTTCATGGCTGCAATCACCATCTGCAGTGATTTTGGAGCCCCCCAAAATAAAATCTGACACTGTTTCCCCTGTTTCCCCATCTATTTCCCCATCTATGGAGTGATGGGACCGGATGCCATGATCTTCGTTTTCTAAATGTTGAGCTTTAAGCCAACTTTTTCACTCTCCTCTTTTACTTTCATCAAGAGGCTTTTTAGTTCCTCTTCACTTTCTGCCATAAGGGTGGTGTCATCTGCATATCTGAGGTTATTGATATTTCTCCCGGCAATCTTGATTCTATCTTGTGTTTCTTCCAGCCCAGCATTTCTCATGATATACTCTGCATATAAGTTTAATAAGCAGGGTGACAGTATTACACTTTCTGAAACATTGCAAGAGCCCTAAATCAGGCCTGTCTATCATAGGCCTGGTCATGGCACCAGTGAGCCTGGTCTTTAGGCATCTCTCTTGTTTCTGCTGGTCCTCCTTGGTGTGCCATGTTGTATGGGAAATATCCTCAAGTCTTGGAGGGGAAGATATATATATTTTAAAAATATAAGTCCTTTTCTTTTTATTTATTTATTTTTTCAGGTTGCAATGGGTCTTCACTGCTGCGCAGGCTTTCTCTAGTTGCAGAGAGGGGGGCTACTCTTGAGTTGCGGTGCACAGGCTTCTCATTGAGGCAGCGTCTCTTGTTGTGGAGAATGGGCTCTAGGGAAGCAAGCTTCAGTAGCTGCAGCACAAGGGCTCCTCAGTGGTGACTTTCCAGCCCTAGACCATGCAGGCTTCAGTAGTTATAGCACATGGACTTAATTGCTCCATGACTTGTGGAATCTTTCCGGACCAGGGCTCAAAGCTGTGTCCCCTGCCTTGGCAGGCAGATTCTTTATCCACTGTGCCACCAGGAAGGTCCAAGATTTTTTTTTAAAGTAATTTTTAATGGAGTACAGTTGATTTACAATGTTGTGTTAGTTTCTGCTGTAAGGCAAAGTGATTCAGTTATACGTATACATATATCCACTCTTTTTAAGATTCTTCTCCCACATAGGTCATCACAGAGTACAGTACTGACCTACCGTGCTACACAGTGGGTCCTTATTAGTTATCTATTTTATATATAATAGTGTAAACATGCCAATCTCAGTCTCCCAATTTATCTCTCTTCCCGTCTTTCCCTCTTGGTAACCTTAAGTTTGTTTTTTGTACCTGTGATTCTATTTCTGTTTTGTAAATAGGTCCATTTGTCATTTGTATCATTTTTTTAGATTAAAAAAAAAAAGGGTAGAGTTCATTTTACTGACAGCTTTGTATAACAAACTTGAGATCCTGGCCAGTGGGGCAACTTGTTACCTTCATTTCTTTTCCTGTGTTCACTGCCACAAAGGAAATTCAAAACCACCTAGAAAGATTTGGAAAAGGAGTTGTCATGGAGCGCTTAAAAGTGAGATCATGGCAACACTGTCAGTTATTTTTGAAAACTCTTGGCAAATAAGAGAAGCACTTGGCGGCTGCACATGAGCACATTTCAGCCCAATTTTACACACTGGGGGAAAAAAAGGATTAGACAACCTGAGGCTTCACCAATGACAGCTGTTAAAAATCTGGAATGGAATATAAAAACAAAGGTGAATCGGAATAATGTGGAAAAGAAACTATAGTGATGAACAGTTTGTGTCATAACTCCTTTCTTTTTACAGTCCAGAAGATAAAGTATGGTAAATGGGTATCTGTACTTCACCGTAGTTTAGCTACGTTTTCTCATTATTTTCTTATATACAAGCTAGATTAGTATAGCTGTGTCAGGGACCATTTAGAAACATCAGAGAACTGTATTTATCAAGTTGTGAACTTTGGAGTGATGTCAAATAAAATAGAGATTTCTCGATGAGAATTCCAGCTTGCTGTTCTCAGCCTTATATCCTTACAGTTTGATAAAGGTGTAGAGTAGGTTTGAGACTTCCCTGGTGGCTCCGTAGTAAAGAAGCTGTTTGCAGTGCAGAAGACACAGGTTTGATCCCTTATCAGGGAAGATAGATCCCCTGGAGAACAAAATGGCAACCCACTCCGGTATTCTTGCCTGGAGAATCCCATGGACAGGGGAGCCTGGCGGGCTATAGTCTGTAGGGTCACAAGAGTTGGATACAACTTAACAACTAAGCTGCCAGCACCATACAGTAGGCTCAGCAGTTCAAGAATGGCATAGAGTTAGGAAGGACAGTAGACACATTAGAAGATCAAGATCTGAAAATACCTTTAAGATTTGCACTGTTAGGTTAAATCCAATAAGATAAATTTTACCCAAGAGAACAAAAAGCACTCAAATCAAATTAAAAAAATATCAAATTAAGTAGATGAAGAAGACACTATTTAGGATTAGCACAAGTGAGGAATAACAGAATAATTTTAGTTAAGAGTAAGAATTTATGCATTAATGGGCTATTTTTAATGAGATATAACTTTAGAAGCTTAAGAGAACAATAGCATTTAAGATACGACTCTCTTCATTTACCTAGGGATATATTCTTTTTATTTTGACATTGAAATATAGTTGCTGTACAATATTATATAAATTATGAGGATATACACAATATAGTTATTCACAATTTTTTAAAGGTTCTACTCCATTTTAGGTTATTTTATACCTAATAGTTTCTACCTCTTAGTACCCCTCTTCCCTCCCCTCTCTCCACTGATAACCACTAGTTTGTTTAGAGAAACATTCCTGAAAATAGGCAGATAGATGGAATGTGTCCAAATGAAAACCATCAAGTGGAAAAAGGTTAAAGAACCATAAGAAACAAAAATGTGCTTGAATTTAGATTGTCTGTTTTGGAAGAGACTAAGGGAGACATACTGTTCATACTGTTCATGGGGTTCTCAAGGCAAGAATGCTGAAGTGGTTTGCCATTCCCTTTTCCAGTAGAAGTCTGTCTAGTCAAATTAGTCATGTATGGATGTGAGAGTTGGACTATAAAGAAAGCTGAGTGCCAAAGAATTGATGCTTTTAAACTGTGGTGTTGGAGATGACTCTTGAGAGTCCCTTGGACTGCCAGGAGATCCAACCTGTCAATCCTAAAAAAAAAAAAAAAAAAAAAAAAATCAGTCCTGAATATTCATTGGAAGGACTGTTGCTGAAGCTGAAACTCCAATACTTTGGCCACATGATGTGAAAAACTGACTCATTTGAAAAGACCCTGATGCTTGGAAAGATTGAAGGCAGGAGGAGAAGATGACGACAGAGGATGAGATGGTTGGATGGCATCGCCGACTCAATGGACATGAGTTTGAGTAAACTCTGGGAGTTGGTGATGGACAGGGAGGCCTGGCGTGCTGCAGTCCATGGAGTTGCAAAGAGTTGGACACAATTGAGTAACTAAACTGACTGACGGAAGACATCCAAATCCTCTCCAAATGTTCAAAGAATGATCATACAGAGCAAGAATTAGACTTCTCTGTTTTTGGCCATAAATGATATCTGAGATCTGTAGGTAGAAGCAATATAGTAGTGAATTTCATCCAATATAAGGAAAATCATTGCAACAGAGAGGTGGAGAACAGATCATTGCTTAGAGACAGAAAGTTCTTTTCAAGCACAGAAAATAATTTGGCAGAGATGTTACAGAGAGGATTTAATTCTTCAATGGATAATTGTCAAATCAGGCTCATATATGGAATTGTTATGGGATATATTTTAAATAACAGATTCTTGATTTCTGCCCTTATGTACAGTATCAGAGTTTGCAGGGGTGGAGAAGCTTGTATTTTTTAAAAAAGCATCCTAGCTGACTCAAAAGATCATCCCAGTTTGACAAGCACTAGGTCTTTCTAAGGTCTCTTCCCAGTCACATTTTACCTCAAGGCAATCAAATTAGTTGGCTGCCAATGAAGTCTGTGGTTAAAACCAAGTGTGTATACTTATTATCATTCATATTATAGGATATGGAAACTTCTATATGAAAGAGATAACACCTGCCCAAGATCACATGGTTAACGTGTCTGACCCTTTGTGACCCCATGAACTACACAGTCTATGGAATTCTCCAGGCCAAAGTACTAGAATACTGGAGTGGGTAGGCTTTCCCTTCTCCAGGGGATTTTCCCAACCCAGAGATCAAACCCAGGTCTCCTGCATTGCAGGCAGAGTCTTTACCAGCTGAACCACCAGGGAAGCCCAAAGGTGCGACGGGAGACTCTGACTTTGAAAACCTGACTTGAGAACATGTCTTAGGAGCCACTTTAATATGCTGCCTCTTTAATGGGAATGTCTGCATAGGTGATATAAATAAAGCAAACTGAACCAGAGCAGCTTTTTAAAAAGCATCTCTGAAGAGATGATTAAATGCAATTCACTATTTTATATCACACATAAAATTCACACATTTTATATATGATGTCACCTATATATATATATTACATATATACATGTATATGAGATTTGAGTGATTAAGCCAATAATATAACTGGTATTTTTAAAAATGCTACTTTCAACACATTAAACAGTTTTTTTGGACTTTAGGGTCCAAAAAAAAATGTGTGTGTTTTTTTTCATGTTTATGTTACCTCCCAGCCTCTAGACAGGTGTGCATCCCTTCAATTCTTATTCTCCCGCCTTGTGACATTTTTATTTTAAGTAAGCAGAAATGAAAACCAAAAGGCCCTGGAGGATAGGAGGCTTCAGAAGTGATTTTGAAAGGTTATTGGCCCACAGAATTGGAAGATTTCACATAAGCACTATCAGTACTGCTGATCTGAAGGCGCTGCAGAGCCTGGATGAGCTGGATGGCCAACAAGTATAAACTTATTCAAGATTTAAGGCCACAGGGTCAAATAAATTATTCTGAGGCTTTATCAATAACAGAAATCACTGTAAATAGATAGCTATTTAATCCTCCTCCTTTCTCCTCTGCTAATCTTACCAGGCTAGAGGTTGTGGCCTCATCTAAATAAATGCCAGCCAGCTAGAAAAGGGTTGCCCATCTATGCCAGATACTACCATATATATAGTCTCTAAGCTCAAAGGCACAAGCAAGTTAACAAAGCAGCCTTATGTGCCAACATTTAGAATCACAGATTTACCTGAATGTTGTTTTGTTTCATGTTTTTCCACTCAAAGCCTTGGGTATCCTAATGAACAAGTTAAAAATTTTCACAGCTGAAATCGCCTTACTGGTTCTTTCCTCTGAGGCTAAAAAGTGAAGTCACTCAGTCGTGTCCAACTCTTTGCTACCCCACAGACTGTAGCCCCACAGGCTCCTCCGTCCATGGGATTTTTTCAGGGAAGAATACTGGAGTGGGTTGCCATTTCCTTCTCCAGGGGATCTTCCTGACCCAGGGATCGAACTTGGGTCTTCCACATTGCAGGCAAACTCTTTACCATTTGAATCACTCTGAGGCTAAAGAAAGCATTTTACAGGTATACCCTGTGCTGTGCTATGTTGATTCAGTCATGTCCAACTCTTTGCGACCCCATGGCCTGTAGCACTCCAGTCTCCTCTGTCCATGGGGGTCCTCCAGGCAAGAATACTGGAGTGGGTAGCCATGCCCTCCTCCAGGGAATCTTCCCAGCCCAGGGAGTGAATGGGCATCTCCTGCATTGGCGTGAGGACATGAATTTGAGTAAACTCTGCACATTAGTAATGGACAGGGAGGCCTGGCATGCTGAAGTCCATGGGGCTGCAAAAAGTAGAACATGACTGAGCGACAACTGAGCTGAACTGAGGAGGCCTTGCAAACAGCTGTGACTAGAAGAGAAATGACAGGCATGGAGAAAAGGAAAGATATGCCCATCTAATGCAGAGTTCCAAAGAATAGCAAGGAGAGATAAGACAGCCTTCCTCAGCGACCAATGCAAAGAAATAGAGGAAAACAACAGAATGGGAAGACGAGATCTCCTCAAGAAAATTAGAGATACCAAGGGAACTTTTCATGCAAAGATGAGCACAATAAAGGACAGAAATGGTATGGACCTAACAGAAGCAGAAGACATTAAGAAGAGGTGGCAAGAACACAGAAGAACTATACAAAAAGTATCTTCATCACCCAGATAATGATGATGGTTTGATCACTCACCTAGAGCCAGACATCCTGGAATGAGAAGTCAAGTGGGCCTTAGGAAGCATCACTATGAACAAAGCTAGTGGAGGTGATGGAATTCCAGTTGAGCTGTTTCAAATCCTGAAAGATGATGCTATGAAAGTGCTGCACTCAATATGCCAGCAAATTTGGAAAACTCAGCAGTGCCCACAGGACTGGGAAAGTTCAGTTTTTAATCCAATCCCAAAGAAAGGCAATGCCAAAGAATGTTCAAATGACTGCACAATTGCACTCATCTCACATGCTAGCAAACTAATGCTCAAACTTCTCCAAGCCAGGCTTCTACAGTACGTGAACTGTGAACTCCCAGATGTTCAAGCTGGATTTAAAAAAGGCTAAATGTTAACCAGAGATCAAATTGCCAACATCCACTGGATCGTTGAAAAAGCAAGAGAGTTCCAGAAAAAATATCTACTTCTGTTTTATTGACTATGCCAAAGCCTTTGACTGTGTGGATCACCACAAACTGTGGAAAATTCTTAAAGAGATGGGAATCCCAGACCACGTGACCTGCCTCCTGAGAAACGAGTATGCAGGTCAGGAAGCAACAATTAGAACTGGACATGGAAAAACAGACTGGTTCCAAATCAGGAAAGGAGTATGTCAAGGCTGTATATTATCACCCTGCTTATCTAACTTATATGCAGAGTACATCATGAGAAATGCTCAACTGGATAAAGCACAAGCTGGAATCAAGATTTCTGGGAGAAATATCAATAACCTCAGATATGCAGATGACACCACCCTTATGGCAGAAAGCGAAGAAGAACTGAAGAGCCTCTTAATGAAAGTGAAAGAGGAGAGTGAAAAAGTTGACTTAAAGCTCAGTATTCAGAAAACTAAGATCATGGCATCTGATCCCATCACTTCATGGCAAATAGATGGGGAAACAGTGGAAACAGTGACAGGCTTTGTTTTTTGGGCTCCAGAATCATGGCAGATGGTGTATACAGCCATGAAATTAAAAGATGCTTACTCCTTGGAAGAAAAGACCAACCTAGACAGCATATTAAAAAGCAAAGACATTTTTTTGCCAACAGGAATCCATCTAGTCAAAGCTATGGTTTCTTCAGTGGTCATATATGGATGTGAGAGTTGGACTGTAAAGAAAGCTGAGTGCTGAAGAATTGATGCTTTTGAACTGTGGTACTGGAGGAGACTCTTGAGAGTCCCTTGAACTGCAAGGAGATCCAACCAGTCCATCCTTAAAGGAAATCAATCCTGAATGAATATTCATTGGAAGGACTGATGCTAAAGCTGAACCTTGAATACTTTGGCCACTTGATGCAAAGAACTGACTCATTGGAAAGGACCCTGATGCTGGGAAACATTGCAGGCAGGAGGAGAAGGGGATAACAGAGGATGAGATGGTTGGATGGCATCACCGACTCAATGGACATGAGTTTGGGTAAACTCTGGGAGTTTGGTGATGGACAGGGAGGCCTGGCATCCTGCAGTCCATGGTGTTCCAAAGAGTTGGACACGACTCAGCGACTGAACTGAGCTGATAAGCGATAGCATATCGTATTTGACTTTCTTTTTCTGACTCATTTCACCTTGTATGTTAATCTCTAATTGAATTCTTGTTGCTGCAAATGGCATTATTTCTCTCGTTTTATGGCTGAGAAATATTCCATTGTATATGTGTACCACATCGTCTTTATCCATTCCTCTCAGTGGATGTTTCAGTAGCTTCCATGTCTTTGCTATTGTAAATAGTACTCTGTACATTGGGGTGCATGTATCTTTTTGAATTATGGTTTTCTCTGAATATTTGCCAGGGGTAGGATTGCTGGGTCATATGGTAGTTGTATATTCAGCTTTTTAAGGAACCTCCCTACTGTTCTGAATAGTGGCTGTACCAGTTTAGATTCCCACCAACAGTGTAAGAGGGTTCCTTTTACTCCACACTCTCTTCAGCATTTATTGTTTGTAGAGTTTTTGATGATGGTCATTCTGACCAGTGTGAGCTAATACCTCATGGTAGTTCTGATTTGCATTTCTTTAATAATTAGTGGTGTTTGGGCTGCTAGGCGATATATAGCATTAAGCAAGATTACATTCAGCCTTTAACAATTTAGTTGAGTCATCAGTTGCTGTCTTTTCATCTTATCTATGGTGTTATTTTTTCTGCCTCTCACTGTTCTGCTAAAAATCAAAGTAACTTTGGATCTCTAGGCTTCTAAAGGGACCATTTTAGATTTTAATGCCATTTAACCACTTTGTAGATTTTTTTTATGTCTTTGCAAACATAGGTATAATTTTAAAATAGTTTTATACAGTATGTAGTTGCTTTTTATTTCAGAATAAGAGCCACTTTGTCTTATAAATGTCTATGTCTCCAGTGCAAACAGAATTTCCCTGGTTGACTCTTTATATATATATATATATATATATATATATATATGGCTGTTCTGGGTCTTATTTGCCACAGGCAGGATTTTTATCTTCCCTGCTGCTGCTGCTGCTAAGTCACTTCAGTCTTGTCCGACTCTGTGCGACCCCATAGACGGCAGCCCACTAGGCTCCTCTGTCCCTGGGATTCTGAAGGCAAGAACACTGGAGTGGGTTGCCATTTCCTTCTCCAGTGCATGTTGATCTTCCCCAGGGCACAGGAATCTTTGCTTGCAACAGGCAAACTCTTAGTGTGGCATGTAGAGTCCGGTTCCCTGACCGGGGATCAAACCTGGGCCCCCACATTGGGAGTGTGTCGTCTTAGCCTCTGGAACTACCAGGGAAGTCCCGAATCTTTATTCTTGAGAGATACAGAATGGAATAAATGTGGATGAAATGTCATAAGGTCTGGGAATTTCTTTAAAATAGTCCAGGAAGTTAGGAGGTAAGCGGGAGGCAGGTGAAACAAGCCGGTGTTGGTGTCACGGTTGTGCGTGATGATGTGGCTGCTTGGTAAATGGATGTCCATGAAATTATTCTCTCTACTTTTGTCTATGTTTGAATATAGTTTTCATAATAAAAAGCTTTTCTAAATGATACTATAAAATTTTAATGCCTGGCTAGCAATGGGTCAGAAAATTGTCTCTAAGTTTTCCAGTGGCAAAAACATAAAAGAAAATCTACTCAGTTACAGAATTCAAAATGTCAGCAAAGAAATGAGAGAGGGGAGAAAATTTTCAAAAGTTCTTTGTTTTAAGACCACACAGAAATCTTTCCTGAGGGTTCTCATAAAGAGAACACTGGGAAATGTAATAACAAAAAAAAATGTTCATAACAAAATCTCCTCTCAACACAAACAATAATGAATTTCTTAAAACTTTTATTATAGCATCTTTCAAGAAGGGTAGATGACATCACACGGAAGTATAAGGCAGAAAAGAGAATTGAACAGATGCCTTGTAAACTTGTGCACATTATCTGGGAAAATACATGAAGTTTCTTTTCCTTCAAATGGTCCTCCTTAAATATTGGTTTTTGCTTTTTTCTAGACTGAGATTACAACTAATGGTACTTAGATACTTTTCTTTTCTTTCTTTTTTTTTTAATTTTAAAATCTTTAATTCTTACATGTGTTCCCAAACATGAACCCCCCTCCCACCTCCCTCCCCATAACATCTCTGTGGGTCATCCCCATGCACCAGCCCCAAGCATGCTGTATCCTGCGTCAGACATAGCCCTCTCTTCCGTCTCGCCCCAGAATGGCCTCTATGTTCATAGGGGAAATTTGTGTAATATCATCAGGAAGGAAGCAGGACGTGTGGATTTCCTGTTGTCCTCTGGTTACCATGGTGACGTCCCGTTCTACCGTCTTCAATTCCTAGTAACCCTTATCTTTCTGCAGGCTGCTAGGATGATGGCTTTCAAGCCACTCGGCCCCTTTATCTCTTGCTGGTCCTATGACCTTATACCTCAGAAGTATCCTGTAGACGTAGGCATTCATCTGTCTAATTCTTTGACCACCCTTCGGGTCCTCCAGCCCCAGGCTCCCATCATCATCTGAGAAAGAATAGTCCCTCAATTCTCAACCACTCTCTCACCCTGTTCAAAGAGGATCTCCTGCTGCATCTCTTTCCACCCTGAACCTAGGGAGCTCCAGTGGGGAAAGAGAGATTTATCCCATGGCTTCTCGCTGTGGGAACTCTCCTGATGCCACTCTTGCTCGCTTGAAGCGTTCCCATGGATTTAGAGTGCCACGAAGATGGCCAGAGAAGCAAGACAAAATTCTTTTTATCTTCTTCCCTGCAAATAGTACTTCTATCACCTTTGCATTCTAATTCAACTCTGGTAGGAGGCAGGATCTTCCCAGGTGGCTCAGTGGTAAAGAATCCGCCTCCCAAGCAGGAGACATAGGTTCAGTCCCTGGGTCAGGAAGATCCCCTGCAGAAGGAAATGGCAACCCACTCCAGTATTCTTGTCTGGGAAATCCCATGCACAAAGGAGCCTCATGGGCTACAGTCCATTGGGTCACAGAAGAGTTGGACATGACTTAGCAACTAGACAACAGCAAAACTCTAGTTCTCCAAGCCAAAGCCCAGTCATTCAGCATCAAGTTTAAATTTCCTGAATTTGATAAAATTGACAAGCGTTATATTAAATGGTAGAATTCTAAAAATACTCCCTTTTAGATTGGGAGTAAAATAAGGATGGTCATTGTAATCAGTATTTTTCAACCTTATATTGGCAGTCCTAATCAGCAAGGCAAGGAAAGAAAAGATATTAAGAATCATAAATATTAGAAAGGAATGAAACTATACTTGAAGATAATATGACTGTGTATATACTGTATATGTAAAGGATCTATATTTTAGAGAAACTCAGTTTCTAACAGAGTTTAATATGATTGTTGAATGTGAGGTTGATATAAAAATTAATTGCAGTTTTAAGTATTAGAAACTAATAGAAAATAAAAATGTTTTAAAAGGAACGTTTAAAATGGTATCAAATTTATGAAATAACTACCAGTAAATCTGAAGAAATGTGTAGCAGACCTCTGTCCAAAACAGTAAGAAATACTGAAAGAAATTGAAGAAAACAGACACGGTCCAGGCTTGGGCATTAGAAGTCATATTTAAAGATATCAGTTCTCCTCCAGATATATTTATTACAATCCAAATTCCCAACAGGAATTTTATTTTTAAAAGCAGAACTAATTTTAAAAATTATATGAAAAATTGTGGGGCCAAAAAAGCTGAGACACTGATTGTTTTTTTTTTTTTTTTTTTTGCTGTGTGTGTGTGTGTGTGTGAGAGAGAGAGAGAGGGTGCATGCTGTATGATTTATGTAATGTTCAAAACCAGGCAAAACGAACCTGTGATGAAATGAAGTTGGGATTGTTGGGGGATTAGTAACTGAGAGAGGATTAAGGAACCTTCTGCATCACTGGTAAGTGTTTGATTTCTTGATATGAGTTGTGGTTACATATCTTTTTTTTTAAATCTTATTATTGGAGGATAGTTGCTTTACGCCATTGTGTTAGTTTCTGCTGTACAACAAAGTGAATCAGCTATATGTATTCATATATCTCCTCTCTCTTAAGCCTCCCTCCCACCCCACATCCCACCCATCTAGGTCATCACAGAGCACTGAGCTGAGCTCCCTGGGCTACACAGCAGTTTCCCACTAGCTATCTATTTTACACACAGTTGTCCTGGAGGAGGGCATGGCAACCCACTCAGTATCCCTGCCTGCAGAATCCCATGGACACAGGAGTCTGGCAGGCTACAGTCCATGGGGTTGCAAAGAGTTGGACATGACTGAAGCGACTTAGTACACTCACACGTACAGTGTATGTATGTCAATTGGGAGAGTAGGATTGACATATAGACACTATTTAAAAAGACTAGCACTGTGTGAAGATTTGTTCTGCTGGATATTAAATACAATAAAATTATAGGAATGAAAATAGCATTGCATTGATGAAAGGATAGACAAATAGACCAATTTAATGGTGAACAGAAACAAACTCAAAAGTGTATTAACTATTTTTTATAAAGGTGGCACTGTGTAGTTTAATAGGGAGGACTTTTAAATAAATGCTTCTGGAATAATTGGACATTTGTAAGTGGGAAATTTTGAAAATCAATGACTGTCAAACACCAGGCACTAAAATCAATTCCAGGAGGAATTTTTTAACCGCATAAGAAGACACATCAAAAAGAGAATAGCTCCATAAAATCAGTATGTTCTTAAAGGAAACATTGAAATATCAATAAACGGAATGGAAAAGATTGTTAGCTTTGCCATATCAAGATTAAGACTTTGTATTTGGAAAAAAAGACAAGAAGTTAAAGGGCATGCCGCATATAACTGACAAATGACCTCTGTCCAGAAGAAGAAGAACAACAAGAAGACGGACAACTAACAATAGACTCAGTCACTTTACAACAGTGGGTATCAAGTCCATAAACATATGGAGAGCTGCTCAGTTTCATCAGTCACCACGGAAATGCATATTTGAAGTTCCATGAAATATCATTGCTGCTGATGCTGCTGCTAAGTCGCTCCAGTCATGTCCGACTCTGTGCAACCCCACAGACATCAGCCCACCAGGCTCCTCTGTCCCTGGTTTTCTCCAGGCAAGAATACTGGAGTGGGTTGCCATTTCCTTCTCCAATGCATTCATGCATGCTAAGTCGCTTCAGTCGTATCCGACTCTGTGCGACCCCATGGACAACAGCCCTCCAGGCTCCACTGTCCACAGGATTCTCCAGGCAAGAATATTGGAGTAGGTTGCCATTTCCTTCTACCCAGAATTAATAAAAGTGAAAAGGATGACAGCAACATATGCTGACAAGGATCTGGAAACAAAGGAATTTCCTACATTGTTGGTGAGATTATATAAATTGGAATTAATATTTTGCCAAATTGTTTGGCAGTATCTACAAAAGCTGAACATATGTGTTGTTTACAACCCAGCAATTCTATTCCTCAGTATGTATCCAGCAAATTGCTTGTGCCTGAAGGAGAATGATAAAAAATTTTATAATGGTATTATTTGTAAGCTAAAATCACAAAACATCCAAGAAACCCCTAAGCAGTAGAATGGGTTAATATGTTGTGTTGTTTTTATTAATAGAATGTTAGAGAAGAAAATTACTTATGAATGAACTACTCTTAAACTCAACAAAATGAATGGCTGTCAGTCATCATCTTGAGAGCAAAATAAGCCTGCCACAAAAGATCCAGATCATATATTACATGATTCCATTAACTATAGTATTTAGGGATACATGTTTGGGAGATAAAGGTGTAAAAAAAAGTAAACATGGTTACTTTTGTTGGAGAAGAAGGTGGTCAGTGATTGCAAAGGGGTGTGAAGGGAGTTTGTTTGGTGGTGGTAATAGACAGGAATCAAGACCATCCTCAAGAAAAAGAAATGCAAAAAAGCAAAATGGCTGTCTGAGGAGGCCTTACAAATAGCTGTGAGAAGAAGAGAAGTGAAAAGCAAAGGAAAAAGGGAAAGATATACCCATCTGAATGCAGAGTTCCAAAGAATAGCAAAGAGAGACAAGAAAGCCTTCCTCAGCAATCAATGCAAAGAAATAGAGGAAAACACCAGAATGGGAAAGACTAGCGATCTCTTCAAGAAAATTAGAGATACCGAGGGAACATTTCATGCAAAGATGGGCACAATAAAGGACAGAAGTGTTATGGACCTAACAGATGCAGAAGATATTAAGAAAAGGTGGCAAGAATACATAGAAGAACTGTACAAAAAGATTTTCATGACCCAGATAATCATGATGGTGTGATCAGTCACCTAGAGCCAGACATCCTGGAATGTGAAGTCAAGTGGGCCTTAGGAAGCATCACTACCAAGAAAGCTAGTGGAGATGATGGAATTTAGATTGAGCTATTTCAAATCCTGAAAGATGATGCTGTGAAAGTGCTGCACTGAATATGTCAGCAAATTTGGAAAACTCAGCAGTGGCCACAGGACTGGAAAAGATCAATTTTCATTCCAATCTCAAAGAAAGGCAGTCCCAAAGAATGCACAAATGACCGCACAATTGCACTCGTCTCACCCACTAGTAAAGTAACGCTCAAAATTCTCCAAGACAGGCTTCAGTAATACATTAACTGTGAACTTCCAGATGTTCAAACTGGTTTTAGAAAAGGCAGAAGAACCAGAGATCATATTGCCAACATCCACTGGATCATTAAAAAAGCAAGAAAATTCCATAAAACTATCTATTTCTGCTCTATTGACTATGCCAAAGCCTTGGACTATGTGGATCACAATGAACTGTGGGAAATTCTTCAAGAGATGGGAATACCAGATCACCTGACCTGCCTCTTGAGAAACCTATATGCAGGTCAGGAAGCAACAGTTCGAACTGGACATGGAACAACAGACTGGTTCCAAATAGGAAAAGGAGTACGTCAAGGCTGTATATTGTCACCCTGCTTATTTAACTTCTATGCAGAGTACATCATGAGAAATGCTGGGCTGGAGGAAGCACAAGCTGGAATCGAGATTGGCGGGAGAAATATCAATAACCTCAGATATGCAGATGACACCACCTTTATGGCAGAAAGTGCGGAAGAACTAAACAGCCTATTGATTAAAGTGAAAGAGACTGTAAAAGTTGACTTAAAACTAAACATTCAGAAAACTAAGATCATGGCATCTGGTCCCATCACTTTATGGCAAATAGATGGAGAAACGGGGGAAACAGTGGCTGGCTTTATTTTTCTGGGCTCCAGCATCACTGCAGATGGTGATTGCAGCCATGAAATTAAAAGACTCTTACTCCTTGGAAGGAAAGTTATGACCATCCTAGACAGCAAAGCGGAGACATTACTTTGTCCACAAAGGTCCGTCTAGTCAAGGCTATGGTATTTCCAGTGGTCATGTATGGATGTGAGAGTTGGACTATGAAGAAAGCTGAGAGCAGAATTGATGCTTTGGAACTGTGGTGTTGGAGAAGACTTTGAGAGTCCCTTGGACTGCAAGGAGATCCAACCAGTCCATCCTAAAGGTGATCAGTCCTGGATGTTCATTGGAAGGACTGATGTTGAAGCTGAAACTGCAGTAGTTTGGCCACCTAATGCGAAGAGCTGACTCATTTGAAAAGACCCTGATGCTGGGAAAGATTGAGGGTGGGAGCAGAAAGGGACGACCGAAGATGAGATGGCTGGATGGCATCACCAACTCCATGGACACGAGTTTGGGTGAACTGCAGGAGTTGGTGATGGACAGGGAGGTCTGGCATGCTGCAGTTCATGGAGTTGCAAAGAGTCGGACATGACTGAGCGACTGAACTGAACTTGTAACACAGATGTTTGCTTTGTGGGAACCTATTGAGTTATGCAGTTTGTTCTGTAAACTATTCTGTGCATAAGTTCTATTAAACATGTGCACACACACATGAATGATTAAAAGAAAAACTACATAGTTGAGTGAGCCTTTATATTTTGATGAAGAATTTAGAAGTGGGATTGGGATATTGACTGGGAATAACGAAGTGAAAATAATACAACCATTTGTAGTAAAGTGTATAATCAATTAGCTGAGAGTTCTATGAAAATAAATCTTCTTTACCGTAGTCAAATATAATTGAGACTTGTTAAAGTATGAGTAAAGCAAATGCTGTAGCTTATACTGATATTTTATAATTATAATTCAGTAAACTAATGTTGTAATGAAAGCAGGCATTTAAAAAAAGGAACAGTTAAGCATTTTAACTTAGGTAATAGATTCCATGCAGGCTTTTTGCAATGAAGGCATATCCTTTAAGTAAATGCCATTTTACTTTAAAAAGAAAAAGAAAAAACAGTTCCTGAATGCAAATGAAAATAACCATGAAAATGTGGAGTATAAGCTGGTTTTGTTTAAAGGAAAGGAAGGAACAATCATGGGAATGTTCACAGTCATTGAACATTCAGAGGAAATAAGATATTAAAAGTGGTGGAGCCTGAAGACACTTTTAGTCACAACCAGGTTGAGAGTATAATCTGGGGGCACAATGAAAGTAAGATTGGAGAACATAACAGTAAGATATTACGTTGGAAAGAAATTTATAAGACAAATCAGTAAAAAGTTGTGAAGAACAACATGTGTCAATAAAGCAAATAAATATTTATTAAGTACCTACTCTACAAAGCACTGTGCTAAAGGCTAATGGATATAAAGATACTGTATGTACCTGTATGTATGAGAGAGAGAGTGTGTGCACAGGTATAACCACCACCGAACCAGAATGTAATTACTCTGTTATGAATATAAAGGAAATATGCTTTACTAGGACTTATCTGCAGAGACAGCAATGGCACCCCACTCCAGTACTCTTGCCTGGAAAATCCCATGGACGGAGGAGCCTGGTAGGCTGCAGTCCATGGGGTCACTAACAGTTTGGCACGACTGAGCAACTTCACTTTCACTTTTCGCTTTCATGCACTGGAGAAGGAAATGGCAACCCACTCCAGTGTTCTTGCCTGGAGAATCCCAGGGACAAGGGAGCCAGTGGGCTGCTGTCTATGGGGTCGCACAGAGTCGGACACGACTGACGCAACTTAGCAGCAGCAGAACTTATCTGAGGTAATAAATATGCTTTAGTAGGACTTATTTGAAGTAAGCAGAATTAGTAGAGAAAGTGAGATTTTTACTGGGCCTTTGAGAGATACAGCAGAAGAGGGGCAAAAACACAAAGGCAAGAAAAGAGCAAAAATCGGTAAGACTGGATTGGTAAATTAGGAATATATGGAGAAGGAATTTGCCAGCCAAGCAATGTATCTCCTTCCTATGGGAAACCATTGAAGTTTTTGAATGAAACAATGTTATAAATTCTTTTTGTTTTTATCTAACTTTTTTACATCATTGAATATATTAAAAGACTAAGTAATTTGGTGATATTTATTTCATTGATATATATATATATTTGTGTGTGTGTATATATATGTGTGTGTGCTGCTGCTGCTAAGTCACTTCAGTTGTGTCCGACACTGTGCAACCTCATAGACGGCAGCCCACTAGGCTCCTCTGTCCCAGGGATTCTCCAGGCAAGAACACTGGAGTGGGTTGCCATTTCCTTCTCCAATGCATGAAAGTGAAAAGTGAAAGTGAAGTTGCTCAGTCGTGCCCAATTCTTAGTCACCCCATGGACTGGAGCCTACAAGGCTCCTCCATCCATGGGATTTTCCAGGCAAGAGTCCTGGAGTGGGTTGCCATTGCCTTCTCCATATGTGTGTGAGAGACACTAAAAACAATTCTTACTGTTTTTTGCTGGCTAAGTTGTATACAACTCTTTTGTGACCCCCATGGACTGTAGCCCACATGGCTCCTCTGTCCACTGGCAAGAATACTGGAGTAGGTTGCCATTTCCTTTTCCAAGGGATCTTCCCAACTTGGATATGGAACCCGTGTCTGTCTCCTGCATTCACAAGCAGGTTCTTTACCACTGAGCCACCTGGGAAGCCTCTAAAAACAATTTTAGTACATAAATATTTGTGATTATTTTTATTGTGGATAGTGCATTTTACCAATATTAGCATATCTCTTTTATGATGTTTGGCCCCCAATTCTATTTTATCTCTATTATTGCCAACCCAGCATAGTTTACTGTATATTTTTCTACTGTATATTTGCAGATAGCTTTATTTTTAGCCTTTATTTCAGAAATTGGAACAAAATTTGTTCCAAGCAATTGGAACAAAAATTATCTGTCCCTAAATATAATTCCTACACAACCGGTAATCTACTTTCCATCTCAATGGGTATATCTATTCTTGACATGTCATATAAATGGAGTTGTACATTGTGTGGTCTTGTGTGTCTGGCTTCTTTCAGTTAGCAAAATGTTCATAAGATTTGTTCTCATTGTAGAAAGTGTCAGCTCTCCATTGCTTTTTATTGCTGAATAATACTGCATTGTATTGATTACTACATGTATTTACCCATTTATCAATTGATGAACACGGATCATTTCCAGTTTTGACTGTTATGAATAATGCTACTGTAAACGTTCATGTCCTACATTCGTGTGCTATAAACATTCAAGCATTTTGTGCAGACATATGTGTTCAGTTTCCAATGAAACTGGGATATATGTAGAAGTATAATTGCTGTGTTTAACATTTTGAGAAACTTCAAAACCGTTCTTCAGAGTATTAATAGGTACATTATTTTGGACTCTCAACAGCAACGTAAGAGAGATACAGTTTCTCCAAAACCGCACCAACATTTCTTATTGTCTATCTTTTTTTATTCAGAGGGTCAAGAGTAGATATGAGGTGGTGTCTCGTGGTTTTTGTCATTGCCTTAATAACTAATGATGTTGACCGTTTTTCCATGTGCTTTTATCTATTTGAATATCTTTTATAGAAGAATGTCTATTCAAATCCTTTATCCATTTTTAAATTGGGTTGTTTGTGTTTTTATTGTTGAGTTGTAGGATATCTTCATATATGCTGGATATGGATTCGTTACCAAATACATGATTTGTAATTACTATTTCTCATTCCATGGGTTATCTTTTCACTTACTTGATAGTATCATTGAAGCACAATTTCTTCTAAAATTTTGATGAAATTCATTGATCTGTGTTTTCTTTTGTTACTTATGTGTTCAACATCGTATTTTTTAAAAAGTGCCTATTTCAAGACCATTGTCATTTTTCTTAGCTTTCAATACTTCTTTTATATTTCCTATAGAACAGTTACATGGTTGACAGACTATTTAAGTTTTTGTTTAAGGGGAATCTTAATTTCTCCCTTCATTGTCAAAGGATAATTTTGCTGAATATAGGATACTTAGTTGACAGTCTTTTCCTTTCAGGATTTTGATTATGTCATCTCATTTCTTCTGGCCTCCAAAGTTTCTAATGACAGGTCAATTATTAAGGATGCCTTTTACATGCTGAGCCTTTTTTTTAAAACTAATTTTATGGTTATCTCTGTCTATTTACACTTTGACTTTGTGCCTAGTTGTTATCTTTGGGTTTATTCTACTTAGAACTTATTGATTTTCTTGAATATGTAGGTTAAGGTTTTTGCTTGTTTTTTTTTTTTTTTAATTAGACTTGGAGAGTTTTTGGCCATTATTTCTCCAGATATTTTTACCATCACTTTCTATTCTCCCTTCTTGGATTCCATTATATATATCTGTTGATATGCTTGATGGTAACCCACAAGTCTCTAAGTTTCTGTTTATATTTCTTGGATAATTTCAATAGATTGAAGTCAAAACAGAGGAAATACTAAATGTATTTTACCTAAGTAATTGAAACCAAAAAATGTGTGTCTCTAAATATAATTCCTATATGCAACTGGTAATCTACTTTCTGTTTCTATGGATATGTCTGTTGGGAGACACCTCACCCCATCTCTGCCTTGACATTCACACAGGTTCTATATTTGTGCATTTGTCTTCAAATTTCAACTTTCTATAAGGAAACTAATCATATGAGATTAGGACTCATACTAACTTTTGTTATTTTAATTTGATTACCTCTGTAAAGAACTTCATCTCCAAGAAAGGGTTCATTTTCAGGTACCAAGAGTGAGAAGTACATCGTATGAATTTGGGGGTGGGAGCGTGAGACGATATAATTTAACCAATAGCAAGACCTTCTAGTGACCCTTTAATTGTGTTATTGTTCTTTTCATTCAACTACAAAATGTCTCTTTTGTTTATTTTTATCTTTTGATCGAAATTCTTCTTAGTGAGACATTTTTCTTATTTTTTAAAGTCTTTAGATATGGTCTCATTCAGTTCTTTGAAAAACTTATAACAACTGATTTAAAGCTTTTGTCTAGTAAATAATTCCTCAGTTTCTATTGCCTGTTTTTATTTTATCCTCCCTGTGTATGGGCCATAATTTCCTGTTTTGTTGTGTGCAGCATAGTTTGTTTGTTTGTTTGTTTTTGAGAACTAGACATTTAAAATAATATAGCATGTAAACTCTGTCAGATTCTTCAGCTGCCTCCACCAGATGTTGTTGGGTCCGTTTATTTGTATTAATTCTGTGAAACCGGCCTTCTTTGTCATGTGCATCCACTGAAGTCTTTAATCAATTAACTTAGTGGTTATTTGATGATTGGACAGAGATTTATGTAAATTCTTTGAATCGGTAAGCCTCCCAGGCTTTGCTAAGGGGCTCTGCACGTGCCTATCTGTGTGGGTATGGGTATGGGTATGTGTGTATGTGTTGGGGCATGCCTTCCGTGCTTCTGCAAGTTTACAACTCTGTCTTAGCACTCACTTCCAACCCGTGCAGTCTCATGGTCAAAAAGAGTTGAGATTTTAAATGAATTATGAAGTATTTCCATGGCATTTGCATAGCCCTACATATGTGTATGACCTTCAGTATTTCCAGGGATATGATGGAGCTTTGCAAAGCCCCCAGTAAACATTACATCCCCTATTTTTTCTTAGGATTTTTTGGTCAGTCTTTTCTATTTTTTTTTAGATTCTTTTTTTTTTTCTGTTTTAAATTTTTATTTTTACTTTATTTTGCTTTACAATACTGTATTGGTTTTGCCATAGACTGACATGAATCCGCCAGGGGTGTACATGAGTTCCCAATCCTGAACCCCCCTCCCTCCTTCCACCCCATATCATCTCTCTGGATCTTCCCCGTGCATGGTCAGTCTTTTCTTTATTTCAGTTGATACTACTCCTTCAGGCAGCTGTGATATTAAGAAATTGCCACTGATATTTTTCAACAAATGCTCGAAGGATAGGGCTGATCCCATAGAGTGAGTCCTGAGTCAGACCAAATAGAGTTTGAGCTTTTCTAAAGAGCCACTGGACAGAGAAAATAGTAACAAATTTGTGGATATGGACTTCTAGGAAAATTCCAAACCTATTTTTTCCCTTCTTGTGGCTGCTGGACTGCTGGTTTTCCTACCTACTATGTAAGTAGGATTATTAGTTTTCAAGATTGCTGTGGAGTGGAGGTGGGGGTGGGTGGGAAAGGAGTAGGTCAGAATGCTGTGTTCTTACAGAGAGTGGGGTGTTTTTCTTGAATAAATGCTCCTTTAATTGTTACAAACTTTTGGTTAATTTCTAGAGTTCTTTAAAAACCGAATCTTGCAATTTTTCCCAAGTGTTCGTATTACTTGTATAGAGGAGCGGATTTTTGGTGCTTACCAGAGTGCTTTAAACAAAGTTACTTTTTAAAAGAATTTTTCTATATCCTAGCTTTACATAATTACTCTTGAGCCAATTTTAAGATATATACATATATATATTCATAATTTCGTAATATGGGTTGCTTTATTCTTAATGAATTCTTTCAGTGCACCTATCAATTATTGAGTTAAAATACATATTATATAAATACCTAGTACAGAACGACCTGTTAATATATTGTATTAAAACTGGTGATACTATTTGGGAGAGAAGTGACATGTTAGTAGACAAGTTAAGCAATATTTTATAGGACTTTATTATTCTATAAATTTTACTACACGTTACAGAATAAAAGTATCGATATAGTATATTATATAAACTTATTTAGAAATATTTTAACGTTTATTAAGGAATCAAAAGCATTTATCATATCTGATCAGTTACAATAAGCATATCACTAATTTCATATAATGTAATGCCAAAATTTACTACTAAGATAATGGACAAAATATAAACATATTGTCATTTAAAAAAAAAAAAACACAAATTAAGGTATAGATTGCTCTTTCTACCTGCCTTTATAATGTAGATTCAGAGATTTGGTTTGTCTTCATTGCCAGTCAGTTCTAGGACTCCCTAATCTTAGCAAGCTTCTCAAACAAGGAAACCAAAATAAAGACAAAAATCTAAAGATGTCATTTTCGCGTCAAAGTAAAATTATCACATTTAGAATTTTGAGGTGGCTGTTTCCATACACATTCTACATCCAGTAAATTCCTGTTTACCTCCCTGCTCCTATATTCTATCCGTTTTATTATATGCACATGTCTGTTTCCTTCTAAATCCTAAACTTCTTCGGTAGTAAGCAATTTATACCTAGTTTAAACTTACTCACCTAAGAACTTCCCCTAAATGCAGATATGTATATACACTTGATTCTTTGAGTGTAAAGAAGTAGAAAGTTTTACTAGCTGGAGTTCTCAGTAGAGGCTTGGGCAGTAACATGGAGCTAGGTCTTGAACTATTTATTGATGGTCAGTTTTAGAAGAGGGAATTCTAGTACAGTGAAAAGTCTTCGATGTCAGAAAAATTGGAAAGAAAATGTGCTCAGGAAGTGAAAATAAGAATTTTCGCTTGTCCAGAGTGTGATCTTGCTATTCAGAATCCCTTTAGAAGTGATTTTCACTTTTTCATTTTCCATTCATGGCTCTAAGATCTTTGTTCAATCACAGATTGTCATCAGAAATGCTTTATTTACATATAAACAAGACCTACCCATAAAAACTCAGACATACTTGTATAGAATCTCTAGATACTTAGAGTTGCTTCAAAACACATTTACAAACAAGTGTTCAGTTCAGTTCAGTTCAGTCGCTCAGTCGTGTCCGACTCTTTGGGACCCCATGAATCACAGCATGCCAGCCCTCCCTGTCCATCACCGTCTCCCGGAGTTCACTCAGATTCATGTCCATCGAGTCCGTGATGCCATCCAGCCATCTCATCCTCGGTCGTCCCCGTCTCCTCCTGCCCCCAGTCCCTCCCAGCATCAGAGTCTTTTCCGATGAGTCAGCTCTTCGCATGAGGTGGCCAAAGTACTGGAGTTTCAGCTTCAGCATCATTCCTTCCAAAGAAATCCCAGGGCTGATCTCCTTCAGAACGGACTGGTTGGATCTCCTTGCAGTCCAAGGGACTCTCAAGAGTCTTCTCCAACACCACAGTTCAAAAGCATCAATTCTTCGGCACTCAGCTTTCTTCACAGTCCAACTCTCACATCCATACATGACCACAGGAAAAACCATAGCCTTGACTAGACGGACCTTAGTCGGCAAAGTAATGTCCCTGCTTTTGAATATGCTATCTAGGTTGGTCATAACTTTTCTTCCAAGTGTTAGAGATGCCTAATAGGTAAATTTACCTGGGTTGGGAAGATCCCCTGGAAGAGGCCATGCAGCCTACTCCAGTATTTTCGCCTGGAGAATCCCATGAACAGAGAAGCCCAGCAGGTTACAGTCCAGAGGGTCGCAAAGAGTTGGACATGACTGAAGCAACTTAGCATACACGCACAAACTTTGACTTTTCATCAAGCTTGATTTTCTAACATTCTACTCATAGTAAGAAAATGAAATAGAAACACTAGAGTCAATGAGCTGAAATCATGTCTCAAATCCACCGCAACTTACCAGCAGGAGAACTTTGAAAGAATTAGTAACATTTTCCCCAATTTTCTAATTTGTAGAAGCTAATGTCTCCATTAACTTTTTAGCATTAATAAAATAATGTGTGTACATAATACGTGATTCATATCTAATTAATGCTAGCTTTTTTCCAAATGATATTTATTCATTTAATGCCCCCTATTATCTCTCATAAGGCAAATTTGTTTTATTTATTCTTTAGATATACACAAATATTAACTTGAAAAAGTGTTATGACTCATTATAAGCTTCAAGTTTCAAATGTGTTTTTCAGATAGTTCTGTAATTTCAGGCAACTGACTATTCCTCTTCAAGTCTCAGTTCATTAATCTAGAAAAATAGAAGAGATACTTAAGAGGATTTCAAACTGCTTACAAGCTGAGAATCTTTGTCACAGTTCTCTTGGTTGCATGTAACAGAAAACCACATCAATCTAGCTTAAACAAACAAAAATATATTTTATTGAAAGTATACTCTGGTGTTTCACAAAACAAATGGAATGTTGGAAAAACAGGACTAAAGGAAGAGTGGGAACCAGGGAGTTCTAGACTCTCAGAAGAAACCTGTGACTATTATTCTGCAATTAACATGACTCTTTGTTGTGAATCTCTGTACCTCTCAATTCAGACTTTCTTGCCTTGTGTCTACCTCAGTTCCAAAGCGTATTGGCTAAGAGATTAGTATTAAGATGGCACAAACACAGCTATTGATATTCTACTTTCAGAGGTAGAGGGAAGAGTTGTGATTTTCAGAGGTCAGAGAAGAGTTGTGAGCTGAACAGACATTCCTAATAAATTATCTTCTACAGTTGACTTCTTGGATATCCACAATAAGTAGGCTTTTCTTTCTAAACATGTAATTATAAAAATGCATTCACTTATTATGATTTACCTCTGAAACACAAAAGCACACATTTCCTCCATAAGAAAATACAATGAAAGGCCATTAATATTTTGCATGCAGAAGAGATATCATTGAACAATTTTTATTGGAGTCTATGATTTCCAGGTGGTGCACATTATCCTTGAATTCCAATGCCAACTGCCATTGTACTTTGTAATCTATAAACTAAATAGTTAATTTAGTCACAAACAAGGAAAAAAATAATGTGTGGTTTATTTGTGAAGCGAGTTAATTTGTTCTTCAATAGTCAATTTAATTACTTCTCCCAAGTAATAAAAAATAAATATAATATTATCTGTAAGACTTCTTATAAAGTTTGACTTTCCAAAGTTTAATATTATTCTGAAAAATAGGTCTATTCATTTATATTTTAACTTATTTTATTTAACAATCGTTAAAAATAGAACACATTGTATAGTCATGGGAAATATCAGTATTAGCACCCTTGAAAATAAAACACTACTTTAAAATAAACTGTTTGCTCATCTCTCCACCCACCCCCTTTATTATATTTAAAGGATAAAAAGAATTAAAATACATGGAGAAAACAAAAAAAAAGATTGCTGAGAAACCAGGCAGTAACAATTGAAAGACTCTTATCTGAAGAAAATCAATCATTAATTTTCAAAAAAATAAACCATGCTGCTACCCATTTATCATAGTTAAAGTCTTTGGTTTCTTATAAACTAAATCCAGAGTTTTCCTTTCATAAAACTTTATTGTCAACATTTTCATCATGATCAATATAAGCTCATAATAGCAAACATATTGTCCTAATACATACAACATACATATATGAATCATTTTGAGATTAGGATGATAATCAACCAGCTGCTATTCTCTCCCAGTCATCTTCAATCTTCCTTACTTTTCTAAACTGTCATCTGTCTAGGACTCTTTGACCCTTGGCAGAACGGATTTCTCCGAGAGTCTAGACTCTGTGGCAATAGAGCAGTTCTTAACGTTGGCTGAACACTGGACATGTTTTAAGAGCTAGGAAATTGCTCATGTTTGAGCCTATCTCTGAGATTCTAATATAATTGATCTAAAGTGTAGCCTGAACACTGAAAGTTTCTAAAGATCTCCAGATGGTTCTAATGCAAAGATAAGAATGAGAACTACCGTGCTAAGAGGCAGTAAATTTGAAAGATTACCTTTCAGTTCACCTGTTGTTTCAGTGAAGAAATTGTTGGGGTTTTCCTCTGAGTTACTCCTGGTGGGCTGGCAGGAATGGAGCCAGAATCTTCAGAGGAATGGGGAGGGGACAAAAAGGGCATTTAAAAGAAAAAAAGCAAAACCAGACCAAACCAAAAGCCTTATCAGGATGGTAAGAGGACTGTCTCAAAAGCTGTTGGACTAAGTGTCACCCAGATCAGGTATTACCATTGGCAACTAGGTACTTCTCTGGGGTCATGAAAGCTGAAGAAATGCGTGCCCCCAGCAAGCACTGCTGCCGTGCCTCTAGCTCTCATCTGTGTTTGGTAGATCAATTCTTGACCTCCATTGAGGGAAACTGTTGCCTTTGTCTATATCCACTGGTATATTTCAGTCATTTACTCAACCTCAGCTCTTTTCTCCCCTCTATTTTCTACCTGTCTTTCTACTATTTGGCCATGTGTTTGAGAGTATACATGGGTGGCCAAAACATGATTCGTTTGATTCAGTCACATCTGCCTTCGTGCCTCTCAGAGATCGGCATGAGCATAGAACACAGTTCTGGCCAAAAAAGGCCTGAGGGAAGTTTGCTGATGGGCACAGAGGTTGCTTGGAAAGGTATGCTTTGTAAAGAAATGAGATACATGAGAAGTCATTACTGTCTTTCACCTGACGATTTTCATGCTGCCCACAGCATGTGGCAGCCGTGCTAGACTCAACACCCTGAAGAAGGTTGAATCCTTGATATTCTTAAGTTGCTAATGTCACCTATTCTGAATGCCATCTACTTTAGGAACTTTTATAATATGGAATAGTAGTTCTTCTTCATTGCTTAAGCCATTCTAAATGTTTTCTGTAATAGAGAAACAAAGGCATCTTAAATGATAAAATCATGCGGCAGATTGCATTACTGAAAAAAATGTTAAAATAAGCAATAAATTAGCTCCATGATCTAGTTTACTAAATGATTTCTATTTTATGTTCTATTACATATTTTCATTTTTTTAACTTTATATTCAAAAGCACAAAGTCAGGAATTCAGAGTAAAGCATAGCACATCATCTCATAATTTATTGTACTACATTTATTCCTTGGAAGGAAAGTTATGACCAACCTAGATAGCATATTCAAAAGCAGAGACATTACTTTGCCAACAAAGGTCTGTCTAGTCAAGGCTATGGTTTTTCCAGTAGGCATGTATGGATGTGAGAGTTGGACTGTGAAGAAAGCTGAGCACTGAAGAATTGATGCTTTTGAATTGTGGTGTTGGAGAAGACTCTTGAGAGTCTCTTGGACTACAAGGAGATCCAACCAGTCCATCCTAAAAGAGATCAGTCCTGGGTGTTCTTTGGAAGGAATGATGCTGAAGCTGAAACTCCAATACTTTGGCCACCTCATGTGAAGAGTTGACTCATTAGAAAAGACTCTGATGCTGGGAGGGATTGGGGGCAGGAGGAGAAGGGGACGACAGAGGATGAGATGGCTGGATGGCATCACTGACTCAGTGGACATGGGTTTGGGTGAACTCCAGGAATTGGTGATTAATAGGGAGGCCTGGCATGCTACAGTTCATGGGGTCGTAGAGTCGGACATGACTGAGTGACTGAACTGAACTGACATTTATTCTAAGTGTTTTCTAATCTTTAAATGTCTTCACAAGGAATCCTCTTAAGAGCTCCTCTGATAGCACTCATCTCTGTTTTAATGTTGAGATTCAGGAAAGAGTTCCAAATCACAAAACAAAACAAAGAAATAAACACATATACAAAGAAGACAAAAATAAATCCATCTTGCGTGGTTTCTACTTCCTGAAAGAGGAATATTTTGACCATCCAAGTGAGGAAACATCTTATTTGAGAGAGTCCTAACAAAGTTTTGCAATGTCCTACAGTAACTAGGTCCTAGGAAGTCAGCCTTTTATCTTCCTACATTTTAATTAACTTCATTATAGAATAGAAATCGCTCTGCCTATATGGCTCTTGAAAAAGAACATGAAGTGTTTCCACTGACTGTGCTATTAGATATGAAGCCTGTCCATCTCTTGGGAGAATGTGACATGAAAATCCTTCAGGACGTATATGATGTGATAATAGTTCTCCTGTATTTGTGGAGTCCTCTCACCTCCACGGAAAACTCAGAAAAACTCGAATTCCTGCAAATTTTCTGAGAAGTGCAGACTAGATTTTAAGAAAAGAAAATGTGTGACTCGAAATCTTTTTTAAAATTCTTAAACAGGTGCAATGGATAGGTCTTTAATAAGCTATCTTGAAAACAGTACAGAATAAATAAGGTCATAGAGACCTAATGTATTTAAAGCCTCACATGCCCATATTACTAAATACAATTGTTTAGGCTTGAAGTAAATGATCCCATATGGAGTCCCTGTCTTCAGGGAAGTGTAAGAGCAGCAGAAACAGCAAATATGTTGATAAATGTAAAAAAAATATTATTATAAAAGATTATTATTAACTGAAGTAAAAATAACAACTAATGGCAGAGTTTTTAATATATATAGAAAACATTAAATAAGTAAATGACAAAAGAAAATGAAATTTTACTGTTGTACAGTTTTTACAGTGGATTATGATAAATTGAGGAGGCATATTTTAATCACTAAAAAAGCCACCAAAAATTTTTTTAAAGGAATAACTAAAAAATTCAGTAGAGAAAAAAACTGAATGTTAGAATAAAATAATTTAATCTAAAATTTGTTAGGAAAGGAAGAACAAGGGGGAAAAAGAGCAAATGATACAAATAAGAAACAAATAGCGAGATGGTCTTCACAGGTGGTACTAGTGGTAGAGAATCCACCTGCCAATGCAGGGCACACAAGAAGCATGGGCTCGATTTCTGGGTCAGAAAGATCCCCTGGAGAAGGATATGGCAACTCACTTCAGTATTCTTGCCTGGAAAATTCCATGGGCAGAGGAGCCTGGCAGGCTACAGTCCCTGGGGCTGCAAAGAGTTGGACAGGACTGAGTGACTGAACATAACAAGATGATAGACCTAAACCCAATCATGGAACTCTTTGAAACAGGAGATTGGTACCCAGGTCACATTTATAGCAATACAGTGATGGTTTGCTACGAGTGTTAGACCAGTAACAAGCAGCCAGTGCTTTTCTACCCACAGTTTTAACAGCGGTATTTTATTCTATGAGCACAGTTGTAATTGTGTATTTCTTCTGGCACCATCTACTCCCCTCACTGTTACCATTTGAGCAGAAGGGCCTTCACTAACACATTGTTATGAAAAACCCTTCGGCTACACTACAGAACTTTCCAGAGAAGTCCATTCTGGTCCTTAAAATTAGAGAAAGTAGAAATGGAGGATTCTGATCTACTCTAGCCCTAAGTTGGGCTTCTCTGATAGCTCAGTTGATAAATCATCTGCCTGCAATTCAGGAGACCCCAATTTGATTCCTGGCTAGCAAAGATCCACTGGAGACAGGATTGGCGACCCACTCCAGTATTCTTGGGCTTCCCTTGTGGCTCAGCTGGTAAAATATTTGCATGCAATGCAGGAGACCTGGGTTCGATCCTTGGGTTGGGAAGATCCCCTGGAGAAGGGAAAGGCAACCCACTCCAGTATCTTGCCCTGGGAAACTCCATGGACTGTATAGTCCATGGGGCTACAACGAGTCGGACAGGACTGAGCAACTTTTCACTTTCACTAGCCCTAAGTACAAGAAAATTTTAATTTGACCATTGATATGTTTATACAAATCAGATTTTCACAGACCAGATGTTCAGCATCAAATTAAAGTTATCTCCTCAAGAAAGAAACATAAAAAGTGGATGTTGAATACATCTGTAAAATGAACACTAGCTACCAATTCTCTTCTGAGCATAAAGTAGAGGAAAGAATAAATTTCAATAAGGAAGCACATAATTTTAATCTTGCTATACTAATATTTACTGAACATTAATAAGTTATTGTCAAGTTGAACCTGGTTATTTATTCTACTATAGCCAAAAAAAAATGTCTGTAAGTGATTATTAATCACTTAATCAAGTAGAAAATTAAGCTTGCTTTCCTGGTTATATGTATTGTAGTCTAAAAACACATTTACTTTTTCTAGTTTTTAGATCTTACTTGATCATATTCGCTTTTATATAAACTAGAAATAAGATTTTGTTGTTTTTAGCCCACCGATTTCGGGGGACCTATTTGTTGAAATAGTTCTCTCTCATATTGCCTAAATAATGTTTACTGATGGTAGACAATTTCACATTTTATAATTTACTAATATATCAACTTGATTAGATGTGAACTGATCATTTTCATAAACATGAAGTAGCTCTTGAAAAAACATCATCAGTACTTTCATAAAACCAACAATGAATGAGAGTAACAAAAGGAGCTGTGTCGAGCTTTTGGTGGGTAGTTCTTAATACTCAATGAAATAGCTATTGAAATAATCAAAATATGGGATCTCATGAGTAGGAAAGGAGTGAAAAGTTCTAATTGAATAAGAGAACTCTGTTCTATGACCCACAAAAATAAAAGTAACAAGATTTATTATGATAGTTTTGAAAGAAATGGGTGATGATAATTTGTAAAAGGCTGAAATCTCATTGCTAGAAAAAGCCTCTTATGGTGGCCAGGTGATTGCTTCTCAGATAACATAGACAGTGCATTGAAAAAGGAAGTAAAATTCAGCAGTACTGAAGTCTATGATTTTAACCTCTTTAAAAAAAAAGGAAAAAATCTTTGTTCTTCTAAGAAGTGCTATTTGAAATATTATTCCTTCTTTTTTCCTGGCTTGTAATACATGACTATCAGTATCCTAAGTGATAATAATAATGGTTGAATAATGCCTCCCATTGGCAGGCTCCTTGACCATCCATTCATTTTATTTTAGAAACTTTTTATATGCTAGGCCTTGGGAATTCAGAAGTGAACGAGTCTCTGACATCAAATGGCTTACAGTCGACTGGCAGATAGTAGTCACTAAAAAAGAGAGAGAGACAGAGAGACTAGCATAACACATAATACTCTAAGTATATACTGAGCAGAACATACTTTCTCTGAATATGTGGAATTTGCAGGTTGTAGGGCTTAATTCCTCTTGTGTGAGGAATAAGAATATTAGAGAAAACTTTGCCTTCACAAAATTGTGTTTTTTCCTTCTGTCTTTCGCATCTAATTCTAGCCCTCTTATGATCTGAGTTCTTTCTGAAAGCCACATTACTAGACAGATATTCTAAATACAATCACTGAGTGTTATATTCTGTGAACAATGTTTAAATGTCTCGAGGGTTTAGAGATAATTTATGCAACTTCTTTCAAAATGCTTATGCCTACAAAGCTATTACTGGCTGATTCCTCATATCCTGTGGCTTTTACTAGGTGTGCTAATCATAAGTGAGCAGAGAAGCCTTGCTGGAGGCCACTCACTTCTGGGGGCTTAGGACATCTGATGAGAGCACTGCTCAGAATCTAACCCAGTGATGCTGGTTGTAGCCAGGAATGAGATTCTTATTTATTGACTTTTAGCACAGATACAGCTTCTCCCTGGACATTGAAAATTGGAAAGGAGAGGAAAAAGTGGAGGAGAAACAGACACTGCACACATGTCATCAGTTTAAACCCTACAGCATCTGTGTAGGTTTGATATCCATATTGGCTGCACTACAGAAAGGAAAGCATCATTTAAGCAGTCAAATAATTTGAAGTGACACAGATTAAACAAGTGACAAGGGAAGCTAGAAACAAAAGCAAGGGACTCTGACTGAAAGCCTCGATCCAGGACCTCGGCACCATATTGCTTACAAAGTGGCAATAGGTCTGCAATGAGTCTGTGAGATCTGATGATAAATAAACCATCCTTTGTCAGTCCCATTGCCAGCCTTCTGCATTTCTATGCACTTGTCAATAGAAAAACTCTGCTGATTAGACTCCAATGGCATACATTTTTCATAGTAAAAGACAACCATTCATGAATATCTAAAAACCAGTATCGTCTTGAGTGTCTGATGGCAAAGCGCCTTGGCAGTCTAATGAAGGAGAATGTGTTGCTACACTCTTTTAGGTGATATTGACTTCCCTGGTGGCTCAAATGGTAAAGAATCTGCCTGTAATGCAGGAGATCGGGGTTCATTCCCTGGGTTGGGAAGATCCTCTGGAGAAGGAAATGGCAACCCACTCCAGTATTCTTGCCTGGAGAATCCCATGGACAGAGGGGCCTGGTGGGCTATGATCCATGGGATTGCAAAGAGTTAGACATGACTGAGCAACACTTTCACTTCTCTTAACTTTAGGTGATTTAGATAAGGTTTAGACAGATTAAGGTACTTTGTTTAAGATTACAGAGCCACTAACAGACAGATCCCACAGACTCTTTTTTTTTTTTCTTTACTTTATTTTGCTTTACAAAATACTGTATTGGTTTTGCCATATATTTATATGAATCCACCACGGGTACACATGAGTTCCCAATCCTGAACCCCCCTCCCACCTCCCACCCCATATCATCTCTCAACTTTGTATTCTTTCCACTATATTACATACCCTCATTCACTACAACAAAAACTCTACAAATCAGCATTTAAGCTAATTATCATAAAGGGTAGAAATGCTAACTGCAAATAAATTTGTATGCAGTTTTAAGTAATCCTTTCTTTCTCCTTTTTTTATAATTTGTAATTTATACATGAAGGGAAAGTTTGTTTTCATTTTTATTGAAGTACTGTTGCTTTGCAATGTTGTGCTATTTTCTTCTGTACATCAAAGTGAATCAGCCACACGTATACATATATCCCCTCTCTTTTGGATTTCCTTCACATTCAGGACTCCACGGAGCACTGAGTAGTGGAGTTCCTTGTGCTATGCAGTAAGTTCTCATTAGTCATCGATTTTACAATCGTAGTGTATATATGTGAATCCCAATCTCCCAATTCATCCCATCCCACCTTTCCCCCTTTGGTATCCATATGTTTATTCTCCGCATCTGTGTCTCTATTTCTGCTTTGCAAATAGGTTCATCTGTACCATTTTTCTAGATTCCACATCTATGTGTTAATATATGAGACTTTTGTTTTTCTCTTTCTGACTTTGTTTTAAGTGCCAGTCTGAGTAGGGGACACAATTTCAGAGTTCACAGAGCATCTTCAAAAGTTCAAAATCGGGACTCAGGTAGTTGAAAGGAAACTTCTAATGCATGACTCAGTGTATTCACATTCAAGGCCATCTGGTAGGAATGGTGGTTTCTTAGGTTTGCTGATGAAGCAGTCTGTCAAGCAAAAGAATGTGAGCTTCTCTCACACCTGGCTGTTCCCTGGAGTTGAGCCTGCTTGGAAGTCCTCTTCAGCTTGGAGGAGAGAAATAAATCTGTGGACCGTGCCAAATAACTTTTGCCTTTGGGTTTTCTTATTTATAGTACTAGAAAACCTGAAGCAGTTCAGTAACTTCATTTCTTTTCATATCATTTATATTTTAAGATGCTTCAGAAAGATTTCCTTGAGCCAATTTAATCCAGTGAGGTCCAAGAACCAAAGATGAGGGGGCATCTTTTCTTTGGAGCACAGCAAGTGGAGAGGGTTGGGACTTGTGAATCCCAAATTCACCCTGCCATCCCATGAAAGCACACAGTGTAGCCAGTTAACATAAAGTTGAGGTACATTTCAAAGTAATTTCTCTTCTGATTTATCAAAATAATGCCATAGAAATTTGCATTAGACTGTGTAAAACCAATAAGTTGGGTAGTATACACGCTGTTCATATATTTAGTTTAAAGCTATCTCATTTGTTGTAAGGTGATGTTTTCTACCATCTGTTTCTTATTATAATGATGTGATTGCTTTAAATGAAGATCATGTACAGAAGTAAATGGAAAAAATGAGTGCATACACTATTATTTTGTCCTTTTGGTTCATTGGGAAAATTTGTACTAAATTTGTCCATCTCCATTTCTCTTTATAAAGGTAACATTAATATAATCTATTACTACATTAACAAGGGACATTTTGTGCAGGGGGAGAACTACGCTATATATCTTTTCTTTCACTTAGGCAAATTGCAACAAAAGCAATTAGATGTTTTCCAATTCTCACTATTATATTTATTTTAAAAAGTAATAATTTTATTCAGCAATGAATATGTATGAGTGAAGTTATTTTTCCCTCTCTGAAAAATAGAGGTGGCTGCATAACAGTTTCGGTCCTTTATCGGATTTATTTTTATTTTTTTACTAAAGCATCTGTTGTTAGACGACAATTCAGTTGCTTGTTAACTAGAAGAAAAGGCTGTGAAAACATTTTAACTGAATTTATACTTTTATATCCTAAGATGAAGAGGTGAACAACTGTTATTGTGCTGAGGAGAAGGCTGTTTCCTACCAGCTCCTCCTTCCTTCTCTTGCCAGCTCAAGCATGTCGGATGTGGTAGCATTGCTGAGAACTTGGCTTCTGTGACCAGAGCCAAATCAAATCTTGGAGACAGAGTTTTGGGTGAAGTAGAAAAGAATACTGTAGCTTTATTGCTTTGCCAGACAAACGGGGACACAGCAGGCTCCTCCCTCTCAAAAACTATATTTCCCAGCCTGGGAGGATGTGATGATGAATTTTATAGCAATGTTCCAAGGATAGGGTTGCTGAAAAATTTCGGGTGTGTGCAGGGCCTGCACTCCTTTAATCTGGTCTTAGGATAATCTTTCGATGGCCTTCTCTGGCTCTTCGATTCTGGTATTCCCTTGAATGAAGAATGCTAACTTCTTCCTTTTGTTGGGTTTTAGTTCTTTAAAGAGCTCAAAGACATTGTTAGGAAGCATCACTATGAACAAACCTAGTGGAGGTGTTGGAATTCCAGTTGAGCTATTTCAAATCCCGAAAGATGATGCTGTGAAAGTGCTGCACTCAATATGCCAGCAAATTTGGAAAACTCAGCAGTGGCCACAGGACTGGAAAAGGCCAGCTTTCATTCCAATCCCAAAGAAAGGCAATGCCAAAGAATGCTCAAACTACCACACAATTGCACTCATCTCACACGCTAGTAAAGTAATGTTCAAAATTCTCCAAGCCAGGCTTCAGCAATACATGAACCGTGAACTTCCAGATGTTCAAGCTAGTTTTAGAAAAGGCAGAGGAACCAGAGATCATATTGCCAACATCTGCTGGATCATGGAAAAAGTAAGAGAGTTCCAGAAAAACATCTATTTCTGCTTTATTGACTATGCCAAAGCCTTTGACTGTGTGGATCACAATAAACTGTGGGAAATTCTGAAAGAGATGGGAATACCAGACCACCTGACCTGCCTCTTGAGAAACCTATATGCAGGTCAGGAAGCAACAGTTAGAACTAGACATGGAAAAACAGACTGGTTCCAAATAGGAAAAGGAATACGTCAAGGCTGTATATTGTCACCCTGCTTACTTAATACATATGCAGAGTACATCATGAGAAACGCTGGGCTGAAGGAAGCACAAGCTAGAATCAAGACTGCTGGGAGAAATATCTCACATATTGCAGATGACACCACCCTAATGGCAGAAAGCAAAGAACTAAAGAGTCTCTTGATGAAAGTGAAAGAGGAGAGTGAAAATGTTGGCTTGAAACTCAACATTCAGGAAACTAAGATCATGGCATCCAGTGCCATCACTTCGTGGCAAATAGATGGGAAAACAGTGGAAACAGTGGCTGACTTTATTTTTCTGGGCTCCAAAATCACTGCAGATGGTGATTGCAGCCATGAAATTAAAAGACACTTACTCCTTGGAAGGAAAGTTATGACCAAGATAGCATATTGAAAAGCAGAGACATTACTTTGCCAACAAAGGTCCATCTAGTCAAGGCTTTGGTTTTTCCAGTAGTCATGTACGGATGTGAGAGTTGGTCTATAAAGAAAGCTGAGTGCTGAACAATTGATGCTTTTGAAGTGTGGTGTTGGAGAAGACTCTTGAGAGTCCCTTGGACTGCATGGAGATCCAACCAGTCCATCCTACAGGAGATCAGTCCTGGGTGTTCTTTGGAAGGACTGATGTTGAAGGTGAAACTGCAATACTTTGGCCACCTGATGTGAAGAGCTGACTCATTTTAAAAAACCCTGATGCTGGCAAGGATTGGGGGCAGGAGGAGAAGGGGATGCCAGAGGATAAGATGGTTGGATGGCATGACTGCCTCGATGGACATGTGTAAGGCTTGGAGAACCACGCTCTGAAAGGAACACTCAGGGACAGCCTCTAGCAGACTGACAAAGTTTATTATCCAGCTGCGCAGTTTTATGGTCTCAGGGAACAGAGCGGAAATCAGACTTGCATGTAGCCTTTCTCGATAAACATCAAAGCATTCCAGCATAAAATATAGTTCCCACCGCCCAAGACATAACATAGCTTTGGCGAAACTCTAAAGGGAGTTTTATCATGAAACAACAGTCCTTGCTCCCAGAAACAGGTGGTCAGAAGGAAGACTTCAAATGCCTCAAGGTCGGGCATATAACCCTTCGTTATCAGTTCCCAGCCTCAGGCACTCAGTGAACGCTCATAACCCTTTGTTATGCTCGTTCCAGCTTCCAATCTTCGTCATGAGTGGAGCAAATACATTTTCAGTATTTGCTCAAAGCCTTCTAGCTCTTCCACAGACATGGGTTTGGGTGGACTCTCGGAATTGGTGATGGACAGGGACGCCTGCCCTGCTGCGGTTCATGGGGTTGCAAAGAGTCAGACACAACTAAGTGACTGAACTGAACTGATGCCTTGAGGTGGAACCTGAATATATATTGGAAGGACTGGTGCTAAAGCTGAAACTCCAATACTTTGGCCACCTGATTCGAAAAACTGAGTCACTGGAGAAGACCCTGACGCTGGGAAAGACTAAAGGTGGGAGGAGAAGGGGATGATGGAGGATGAGATGGTTGGATGGCATCACAGACTCAATGGACATGAGTTCGAGTAAACTCCAGGAGTTAGTGATGGATGGTGAGGCCTGGCATGCTGCAGTCCATGTGGTCACAGTCAGACATGACTGAACGACTGAACTGAGCTGAACTGAGGTGGAACCAGTACCCTGCCCCAAGGCTGCACTATTGTTTCTTGGCTGCCCATCCCTTTTCTCTGCATCCTCTCTTTCCTCTGATTAGTGACTGTATGAATCTGCCCTTTGGAACTCTGGAAGGTAGTGGAGGCTGGAATCGGTTCCCTACAAACCAGGAATGGGGAACACACAAAGGTTTGCCTGCCCAAGAGGCCCTCAGTGTCCTGATTTGTTTCACTGGCACTAAACAAAAGGGGGCTGCACTGCGTTGACATGAGCATTTCCCATGTACCAGTAGGAGAGCTAATTCAGAATTTCACATACATGTATTTATTGTCTTTCTTCAGTGAGTGTGAAGACAGGCTCTGATATGACCCCCTAGTAACCCATGGCACCTATTTGTTGAATGATGGCCAAGTGAGAGGGCAGAGGGAAGTCAGCTAGAGCATGGGAGAGACTGTTCTCCATCAGGTCCAATCAACGCCAGCGTGGGTTACTCAAGGTCAATAAAGTTGTTTAACAGGATGGAAGAAAAGACATGCTGACTTTATTTTTCAAAAGCTTGTTTGGAACCTAAAGGGCATTTTCTGTAGCTGTCTAGTAACATAACAAAAATATTTGGCCTGTGGATTGTCTGAAATAAACTTCTAGAAAAAGAGCAGTTGAAACTCAACCTATCACAGATAAAACATGGAGTGAGTTTTTTGTTTGTTTGTTTTTAACAGAAGTGTAATTCTGTCCCCTAGGCATCATGGTGGCTCCCTGTGCCCTGAGATGAGGACTCTGATAGGCAGAGGGCATGAGATGGATCCCTCAGAGGATCAAAGTGTGAGAATCTGCAGAAACACCTGGGAACATTGCTTGTCCCAAACAACTTTTGCATCCTAGTGTTCCAGGGATAGACTTGCTCTCTGCTGGTGTGTTAGTTGCTCATTCGTGTCTGACTCTTTGAAACCCCACTAAATGCAGCCTGCCAGGCTTCTCTGTCCATGGGATTTTCCACGCAAGAATACTGGAGTGAGTTGCCATTCCCTTCTCTCGATGATCTTCCTGACCCAGGGATTGAACCCTGGTCTCCTGCATTGCAGGCAGATTCTTTACCATTTGAGCTATAGGGAAGTAGCATTCCTTCCCTTCTGCAGGCAGGTATAAAGTAGAAAGCCATAGCACAGAAGACCAGAGAGGCTTTGGGCCAAATTGCCTGAGGTTTTATCCTGTTGTTCAATATGTATGTGAATTGGGTCAAATTTCTTAATCTCTCTGTCTCTGTTTCTGCATCTATGAAAAAGGAAAACTAATCTCACCTATTTCATCAAGTCATTGTAATGATCAAGTTAGTAGCTATAAATGCTTTGTTGTTGTTTAGTCACTAAATTGTGTGCAGCTCTTTGTTAACCTCATGGACTGAGGCATGTCAGGCTTCCCTGTCCTTCACAATCTCCCAGAATTTGCTCAGATTCATGTCTATTGAGTCAGTGATGCCATCCAATCATCTCCTCCTCTGTTGCCCTCTTCTCTCCCTGCCCTCAAATTTTCCCAGCATCAGGGTCTTTTCAAATGAGTCAATTCTTCTCATCAGATGGCCAAAGTATTGGAGCTTCAACTTCAGCATCAGTCCTTTCAATGAATTTTCAGGGTTCATTTCCTTTAGCATTGATTGGTTTGATCTCCTTACAGTCCAACAAAGCACATACTCAATAAATAGTGAGCTGAACGAATTGTCATGATTTTATATTGGTGGTTGGAGAAATAGCAGGACCTTGGTCAAAATAGAGAAGTTTTATGAGGGAATTACTCTGCGGGTCAGATGATGAAACATATTTTCAGATAATTAATTTGGAGAGGTCGTTAAAGCATTACCTCCCAATAAGCACCATCCATTGCCTTATGCATGTGACACCTGTTTATCAGAAACAATAAGTGAACCTGCCATTGTCACCAGGACGTGGGAGAGAATATTCTTGCCAACTCTCAGTACTCAGAAAGGACAGAACTTCAGAACTTCCTCAGTGTCTGGGAGCAGGATTTGCTAACAATAAGAACAGAGAAGACAGGAGTTCGAGGGTTTTCAATTCACAGAAGCTAGTTTCATGGAAATGAAACTGACCTCTTTCTGAAGTTTATCTGGCCCTTTCTGTTGCTCACATTTTTTTTGTTTTGTTTCAATATTATCTCGAGACATTTATTTAAAATTCTTTTTATAGTATCCTTTGCAAAGGAGTTGGTTATCACTCACTCTCATTGCTTTCTAAATTGTTTCATTCCATTCTTTTAATTAAGGTTGGCTGACAATTCAGATCAGACAAATAGAATTTCTTAAAAGCCAATAAAAATTGGCTATTTAATTGAAATAGTGGGGAAGAGTTGATAAGCCAAAGCCTTTTCATACAGTGATAAGGCTGAAAACCGTATATGAGAAATGAGAAATCAAAATAATTTTAAGCCATGAGTATGTTAATAGAAAAATGACGAGTGAGTGATATATGTAGGAAGTAATTACATAAATATCAGCAAGTAACATGTATTATATATTGAATAGCATGACTAAATTGAAATAGTCATTCATATAATCAACCATGGGATAACAAACCCAGGATGGAAAGATTTACTGAGAACAAATATTTACTTTGAAGTGAAAGGCACTGCCTCACCATTTTTTGAGTGAAATTATACATTTTATATGGATATTAACATCATGTGAAATAACAGATTTAATATTTAATTTCATAGTGTCAGAAAGAGAGAGGCAGGTCATTTTGGATATTTCAGGGATATAATGCTTGAAAACTAAGCCGTGGCCAAGGATAAACAAGATTTAACAGCTTGATAGATCACTGTCATTGCTCCAACAGGACAGAGACAGCAGATATAGAAATAGAGGCCCCAAGGAGACAGAGGAAGTTAAAGATGAATGGTATCAAATGTTACTGTTAATGGAAAACAACTTGGGGGAAATGCTTGAAGGACTCTGGCTGCTTTAATGCAACTTTCTTGAAATCCATACCTTGCTTTCTCTTTACCACTTGCAAACCAATGAACCAGACTAGACTTCACCTCTCTGGAGCTCAGCACGGGGGCGAGCCACACACAGTCTGTTTTCCAAGATGTTTTGCTTTCTGTCTGAAGGCTTCGACCCAAGAGAAGGCTTTGGAATCAGAAGAGTTCATTGTTTCGAGGCAGAAGGCAGAGTCACTCAGCTGATGGGTACCATGCTGGGCTCTGCAAAGCCCCATTCATCATCCTCCAGGCTCTCCAGCAGGGTTTGCAAGTGTGAGAGAGAGGCTCAGAGATGCATAAGACCTCAGTCAAGAATGCCCAGTTGAAATCACCCTTTATTTTAGGGGAGATGTACCTCCCAGTGGATTACTTAAGCTTTGTATTTTTTATTTTATTATGCTTTATTTTCTACAAATGTAACACAATTCCTTCTCCCACAGCCAAGCAACTTTAATTTTCAGGTTCGCCATGCAGAAACTTTCTTGTTTGGAAACTAACAGACCTTTCAGAGAAAGGTGTATATAATTCATAATATGAATTCCAAGGTGATAATGCCTATACAAGTCCCCTCTGTGAAATAAATGTTATTCTCAATGTATGATTTTAGGTATAAAGTGATATCTTCAATATAATCAACTCTAAATATTTTTCTAGAAGTATAATAAATATCACAGTTTTTAAAATGCCCTGAACTGAATGATTCTTGACCAAATGGAGTATCTTTTATTTTTAAGTTCTGGTGGCTGTAACACAAATCTGAAATATTCTGTATTCCTATTGCTAAATAAAGAATAAAGATTTGAGCTCTTACTTCATTAAAGAGTGTTCTAGGCATGTGAAGGATATAGAAATATGCTGATACACCTGTCATCATTTCTGCCTATGAAAGGCTTTCCATTTAGGGAGAAGAACTAAGACTTGATATAAAAGAAAACACTTCATGGTACTCTGTGAGGTTAATTGCTATGTAAGCTCTAAAATTTAAAACAAGAAGCACCTTAGAGGTCAAACAATTCAACCTCCTTGTTTTATGAAATATAAAAGTTCTCATTGTAGAGAAATTATCTGTACATAAATAGGGAAACCTGTTCAAACCAAGGTGTCTTAACTTGACATTGAGGGCTCCTTGCTCCAGCCACACTTGATCTGCTGGGACAGCAGGGGAGGGTAAGAGTGGGTCCTTGATCCCCAGCAGCTGAGGTGTCAGGTTAGCTGTGTCCTCTGGTTGACCACAGACAAAGGACATGCACTTACTTCACTTGTAGAGTAGCTGACCGTACAACAGGTGAGAATTGGCCAGAAAAGTAAGAGGAATGTTTCCAGCACCCACTTACAGTGAGTCCAGGAAAGAGAAAGGAAGGAGAAAGCAAGTTAATAAGTATTATCTATCCATCATGTCCCACCAGACTCATCAGTGATTCATATGCAGGAGTTAGTATTTGCTGAATGAGAGAATCAATGATCTCATCTATTGCTCAACAATCCTGCAAGGTGTGGTTATTCCTAGCCGCAATAAGGACACTGAGCTGTTCACTTGGTGGCAAATGTTTGCTCATAGCCTCCTGAGCACCAGACTTTGTGTTCAACACAGTGCTACCAAGAGACCCACCACCTCAATTCCCTACTCGATTAGATAGTAGGCATATTGGAGATGGAACTTCAAGATAGGTGTGCGTGCTCTGCTTCTGAACTTTATTCCTACCAACTCAGAGAAGTCATGTAACATTTTAAGATCACAAAGCATAGAAGTGGAAGTTCGCTTTCCAAATCACAGCTTTTACAAAATACTTTAGAATTGCTGCTCTTTCCATTACGACTCACTGCCTGCCCTGGGAGAGAGTGGCAGATAAATCAGTTCGGGTTAGAAAATGCAGTTGAGAAGAACAGATTCAGTGGGGATAGGAGCAGAGAGCGCAGAGGATGAGGTAGCCTGTGTACATACTATGTCCAGGACAGGAATGCAGGGATGCTTTTGAAGTGGGCTCAAACCTGAGCACCTTGAGAAGTCTGCACACAAAGAGAGAAGCCTGGAAAATGAGAAGCAGCTGGAAGATGAATGGACACGATTTCTAGTGGACCTCAAATAAGAGAAGTGAATCGAGCATACACAGGAGAAATTTTTCTTTTACTGCAAAATTGTTATAAATGCACATTCTTCTCTCCATAACCCATGCATACCCCATGCATACCCCACATACATGCCAGAACCCGGCAATTCACAATTCTTCCCCTGTTTCTGCCTCCAGTCCCTGGCAATCCACGCAAACCTGTTTAGAAATCTCTTTGAGGTCCATGGGATAGAAAAGAGCTATGAGGATATATTGACTTTTAAAAATCATGGGCCTTATTCTTTGCTAGGTATAGGCTAGGGTTTATACTGGGGTGCTGCAGAGGTTCCTTTCCGGTGAGTCAGAATCAAGCAGGTGTGTGGACTCTGGGGAAAAAGCAGATATTAGGGAATACTTCCCTCCTCTGGCTCAAATTTGTGAGTGTACAGGCTGTCTACTGATGTTAACCATGCCTAAGTGAGGCATTCTTCAAAAAACAGGCTGGGGAATTTGTGTTGAATGTGTCAGTGTGTTAACTCAGTCACCATGTCGGTAAGAACCACTGCGAGAAAGGAGAATTGTACCGAGGGCAGTTGGGTAACTCTCTCACAGTGAAAGACTGGCCTATAATGTTGGAATATACACATTCTTGTAGAGAAATAAGTAAAATGGCAAAGAGCAAAGGGCCCATGGCTACTTTTCCCAGCCTCTTCGAGCAGAACAAAATACTGCTCCCCACTAAAAGAATGACAAGTCAAGATTTCCAATGGATCAGTGATTTCAAGGGAGGCAATTTACTCCAAACACTTCTGCACCCTGAGAAAATGTGACTAAAATATGAAACTGTAAAAAGAGCACAGAACCTTCAAGTAGTTTAGACAGAAAGGCAAGGTTAGAGATCATCTGGTTCAGTGGTTATTAACCTTTGGAAGACAGAAGAGAATTTGATAAAATTTGGGACTCACTCCCTGTGGGGGAAAAACACAAATGCACATTAATGCAGTTTGTATGTGATTCCAGGAGTGTCTTTAGCCCTTGCTATTAGAGTCAGAATTCCTGAGCTGGTGGAACACTCGATTAAAGGAGAACCCCCAGTGGTTTAGATGGTAAAGAATCTGCCCAGAGTGCAGGAGGCCTGGGTTGGATCCCTGGGTTGGGAAGATCTCCTGGAGAAGGGAAAGGCTACCCACTCCAGTATTTTTTCCTGGAGAATTCCATAGACAGAAGAGCCATGGGGTTGCAAAACATCAGCCATGACTGAGCGACTAACACTTTTCACTTTCACACTTTCACAAGTACCTTTCCCAAGGTCACCAGGTAACTGGTGTTGGAACAAGACAGAGTAGCCCAATATTTAGCCTACATCTAATTAGAGCTACCACCCAAATTACAGGAAGCTATTATCTGAGGGACTTAAAATTGCCTCATACATTAACCATCAGGTTTTTCCTTGTTGGTGTCATTCAAAATTATGCCCTTCTGGCACTACTAGTAACTTTCTGGATAAGTTCAAATTAAAAGAGAATTTTAATTAGTTGCACTGTTGCTATTTCCTAAATTAGATATTCTGATCTGCTGTTTTCCCTTGCATTAAAAAAAGTTGGTTTTGGTTATTTTGAAATGCCAAGGTATTCTATCTTTTTAAGACCACTCATGATCACTCCAGGGCTAGTTCTCATAGTAGCAGGTATTCATATGGCTCTGTTACTGCTTTAAAGTAAAATGAGATTCTCGAATAAATAGGCTTTAAAATATCTGAGCCAGTATCGCTTCTATTGAAATTCATAGGATGGTAATCTGAAGTTGGTGTTGTCAGGCTTTCTGATGAGGGAGGCAAGCTTATCTTAATACGCAGATTTAAAGAATGACTTTCCTAGGACCAGTAGACAACTGGAGGTTATAAAGTTAGGGATCATTTACATAATAGAGATTATCAATATAGTAATATGTGGCCATAATCTCTTATTTTAGCAGCATCAATGAGGAGGGGAAAAAGTGACAGAATTCTGAGCTACAAGCATGTGATATTCTTCCGAATTCTCTCCTCTCTTGTCCCCTTGTCAGACAGCAGCTGGATTCATTCCGTCTTCCCCGTTTTATCCCTGTCATGGAAGAGTCTGCTATGTTGGGGAAAAAGAAAAAAAAAAAAAAAGAGTATTGCTCCTTTAGCAATAAAATAGTTTGGGTAGATGATAAATTTACAGATTCATTGAAATTGATGAAGGCATTTGAGAAGATATACTTAATGGATTTACTAGAAATTAGATGCTCCTTCTATTTCCCAATAAACAAAAGAAGTTTATTTACTAAACACAAATGCCAGAGTAGTGCTTAAGACAGGATTATATCCTGAGACTTCAGACAGTATGGGAGATTTGAGTAATAGTTTAAGACACATCTTATGAATACCTCAGATATTCCAGGGCAAAGTCATCTCTAATAAGACATTTTGGCAACCTCAGTATTCAGTACGAAGTCTGGTGCATAATAGATGACATATATATATAGTTGGGTTGGTGTTTACCTACATCAGGTGATTTTTGATGGGGGCTGAGAAAGCTCTATCTGTTCTATGCAGCTCCCACTCAGAATCTGGGCTATCCATTTATTCTTGTAAGCTTTGCTTCTTGAACTTGGATAATTTGGTGTACATGGCTTATGTGTAAACTGAATTCATTCCAAGTGGAGTAAATGAAAAGCAGTTACACACCAAAGAACAGTGTTGTCTCATAACAGAGTAAAGATTAATTTCTGTGCATCATAATCAGCATAACAACAGTTTCCTAAAAGATATGCAATTTAGTTCAGTTTGGCTGATCATATTAGAATAAAACTTACATGAACAAAATTTACATACAAATAGAATAAAGGGAGGATTTGGACCTCGGGTAGTGCATTCATTACTGAGTATTTCCATGTAAATCCACTAATTACTACAATGAATTGTGTTGAAATGAGTAATCCCATCCCCTGTCTAGTCAACCTATAGAAGACTGAGTTTGGAACCATATCTCTGGACATATAGAAACTGAAATAAGTGGATTTTTTAATTTTTTGAATAATAAGGTATAGTTCCACACAATTTTACAATTGCTAAAGAGCAGATGGACAATAAATTCAGATACTGGCTACATGGGTGTGATAATTAATGCCAAACTAGGGAACAACTTCAGCTAATGAAAAATATAAACAGAAATTTTAATTGGACAAAAGGGACTCCTAGCACAGTTAATAATGGATCTTGAAACATACAAAATAAATGTCCTCTAGCAACCACTTTCAATAAAACAGTGGACTAGAAAGTTTTGCTTCAACCTAATCCATATATGCCCACTGTATCTGCCATTAAATTAGTAACTTTACTTGTTAATTATATCATTAACCAAGCTCAGGGACCTACATGCATTTTTAATTATCACTTTAGCAATGGCATCCAGTGGATTTATGATTAATTTAGAAAGACAGAGCCTTTATTGTTTCTTTCAAATACTGAAAATCATGGAAATGATGGGATTTTCTCTGGATAAACATGAGAAAATTATCACATTTATTCTGATTCTTTTTCCGCTGGATCTATTCCTTAATTCCAGATTGTAATTCAACCCAGATTATAAAGTTATTGAGTGTTAATTAAAAATAACTATAAGAGACTTAAAAATTAGAAACCTATTCTACTTTTCTCTTCTTCCATGCCCTCTTATAGCCGCCTGCTTTCACTGTGTTTACATTTTCCTTATAACACTGTATTTTTAAAAGTATTTATTTGGCTGTGCTTGGCTTACATGGGATCTTTGATCTTTGTTGTGATGTGCAAACTCTTAGATGCAGTATGTGGGATCTAGTTCCCTGACCAAGGATCAAACCCAGGCCACCTGCATTGAAAGCATGAAGTCTTAGCCACTGGACCACAGGGAAAGTGAAAGTGAAGTCGCTCAGTCGTGTCCAACTCTTTGCAACCTCACGGACAGCAGCCTACCAGGCTCCGCCGTCCATGGCATTTTCCAGGCAAGAATACCAGAGTGGGCTGCTATTTCCTTCTCCAGTGGATCTTCCCAACCCAGGGATCAAACCCAGGTCTCCTGCATTGCAGACAGACGCTTTCCCGTCTGAGCCACCAGGGAAGCCCTGGACCACAGGGAAGTCCCTGTATTTTCATTTACAAATAATTTTGTCTATCAAATTTCTAAGCCCTTTACTACTGCTGCTGCTGCTGCTAAGTCGCTTCAGTCGTGTCCGACTCTGTGCAACCCCATAGACGGCAGCCCACCAGGCTCCCCCGTCCCTGAGATTCTCCAGGCAAGAACACTGGAGTGGGTTACCATTTCCTTCTCCAATGCAACCTACTAATAGCAGGTCATGAATAAAATTCCCACAAATCTGGAACATAACCCTGGATTCTTCTTTTATACACACTTCTGATAATGCTTTAGCTAAAGGAAAAGATTTTATTCAAAGATGAACAATAAAATGAACCCCAAATAAGATGTCAACCAAGATACTACAGAGGGCTGTACAGAGGGTTGTACAAGACAAGGGTTGGAAAAACAAAAATGAACAGCAGGCAAAGAACACTCACCAGAAAATCATTTCTCCTGCTGTTCCTGCTAAGTCGCTTCAGTCGTGCCCAACTCTGTGCGACCCCATAGAGGGCAGCCCACCAGGCTCCCCCGTCCCTGGGATTCTCCAGGCAAGAACACTGGAGTGGGTTGCCATTTCCTTTTCCAATACATGAAAGTGAAAAGTGAAAATGAAGTCGCTCAGTTGTGTCCAACTCCTACTGACCCCTTGGTCTGCAGCCTACCAGGCTCCTCCGTCCATGGGATTTTTCAGGCAAGAGTACTGGAGTGGTTGCCATTGCCTTCTCCGCATTTTTCCCGAGTAGATGAAAAATTGTAATAAAATGTTTCTCACACAAAAAAATTAATATCTCTGATGCAAGAGTACCAAAATAAAAGCTGTAATTCAAGTAAGGTGTTAACAACACACTGGAAAAAGATAAAATATAAGCTTGTCTGGCAGATGTCATAAAAGAAGTAGAAAGGGGAAAAATATCACAGAACTAAGGGAGAAATTGGAAGCAACTAAAGAATAATGGACGTTGCTTAACACAGTAAGGAGCATGAAGGAAAAATAGGAAAGATTTTTTCCATCAAAATTAAATGGAATTCAATAAAGAATTTAAGAGAATAAAAATATAGATTTGGGAGACAAATGAAATACTATGTATATCTAACTAGTCCGACAAAAAGAAATGAGGACAGTAATAAAGAATATATGCTTAAATATATAATACAAAAAAATTATCCAGGGGAAAAAAAGAAGCCTTAAGTGTACAGTTTGGAAAAGCATATTGTGCCCTAAAAAAAGGGCTAATGAGAAAACTCACTTCAATAAATATCTTAATAATTTACTTAAAATTTTAAAAAGATATTCTTTTTCAAATCTCAGCTAAAATCAAACTCTTGTATAATAATAAAAAAAATGTATTGCTATCCTCAGACTTATTTAATACAAGAGTCAATGCTAGAAAACAAAAGAGAATAGCTCCAAAGTATTCCTCAAGAAAATTCCTCATAGGCAGAGAAACAATGATAAAAGAATGTAAAGAAAGTAAGACCTATGTTATTGAACATAACAAAAAAAGTTGGGTCTGTGTACCCTCCTGGCTTCTAGAATCTATTAGATGATGAACTACATCAACCAAGAAATGATGGAGAAACTAAAACAAAAGCTAACTGTTAACATTAAATAAATTCATCTGTAAGATTCAAATAAATGTAGATACTACAATTGTGTAATAGAATGCACATCTCAACCCTTTTTGATCTAGAAATAGTATAGATTCAAAAATGGGATGGGGAAGAGAGAGAAAGTAAGAGTCAATATGTACAAATCTTTTACAACTAGAATGAATATATTAAAGTAAATCAAGTAGTAGAGGAAGTAAATATGACAATAAAATGTAGATACTTGGGACTATGAAATGAAATAAAATTTGATCATTTAAGTGGTGGGAGGAGAATAGAAGTAAATATACTAATATGTCCTAAGAAGTCAACTAAAAGATTTTTAACTCCTTAACTTTTTAATATGCCCTACAAAGTCAAACAGAAGAGTCTTTAAAGTTTTAAACAATGAGAAGGAGTGTGACAAGGTAAAACAGAATAGGTGGCAAGTGATTTCCTGTCTCTGCTATCACAATTAAACTTAAAAGTCAGATATATAGCATGCTGTTTTCCTAATATTTTTCTAAGGAAAATACTTTTTTGCTAGCATCCTATTCTTTTTTTTTTTTTTTTGGACTAAAACACAATAGTAAATGCTGCTGCTGCTAAGTCACTTCAGTCATGTCCAACTCTGTGCAACCGCATAGACGGGGGCCCACTGTCTCTCGGATTCTCCAGGCAAGAACACTGGAGTGGGTTGCCATTTCCTTCTCCAATGCATGTAAGTGAAAAGTGAAAGTGAAGTCACTCAGTCGTCCCCGACTCAAATGCATGCCTGTGTAATTCAGTTTCTCTAGGAAAGATGTGAGAAAAACAATTCTCACATGTCTAGTGTCTACTCTTTAATGAAACAAAAGCTCGGTAGCATACTTCAGCTGTTGGAAAAGTTGTAAGGGCAGTATTTGGGTGGCGGGGGTCGGGTGGGAGGGAAATCTAGTTAGCACCTCAGAGTGAAATAGCATCTTGTTAAATGGTAAAGAGACCCACGACACTAACTAAAAGGTCTAAGAGTCTATGGGCAACTACAGATTTTGAACTACAGATTTTGAACTGCAGATTCAAAGATAGTATCAAAATCTGTATTCATTTCCATCAGGGCTTCCATAACAAAGATCCACAAACGAGGGGGCTTAGAGCAACAGAACTGCTTCAGGGTTCTGGAGGCCAGAAATCTCAAAACCGTCAGGAGGTCCATCTCCCCCTGGAGGCAGCAGGAAAGGGTCTGCTCCAGGCCTCCTGTCTGGTTCCTAGTAGCTGCAAGAGCTCCTTGATTTGTAGGTGGCTGTCTTCTGTGTCTCTTCACATCATCTCTCCTGGGGTACCTGTCTGCCATTGTGTCCAAACGCTCTCCTTTTTTGAGGACAACAGGTGGAGTTAGGGCACACCCTAAAGACTTCATTTAAACTTGATTAATTCTGTAAAGACCCAGTTTCTAAACCAATTCATACACTGAGGTTCTGAGGTCTAGGGCTTAAATGTACCTTTTAGGGGGAATGCAATGCTAAAGCTGAAACTCCGGTACTTTGGCCACCTTGTGCGAAGACTTGACTCATTGGAAAAGGCTCTGATGCTGGGAGGGATTGGGGGCAGGAGGAGAAGGAGATGACAGAGGATGAGATGGCTGGATGGCATCTCTGACTCGATTGACATGAGTCTGAGTGAACTCTGGGAGTTGGTGATGGACAGGGAGGCCTGGTGTGCTGTGATTCATGGGTCGCAAAGAGTCGGACATGACTGAGCGACTGAACTGAACTGAACTGAACTCCCCACCCAAATATGTGTTTTTTCCACATGCAAAATACATTTACCCTACTCCAACATCTTGAAAACTTCATCATTCCAACATCAACTCATATCTAAACTTTATCAGTGTCATCAACTCAGAGTCCAAAGTCTCATCATTGAATTACCCAGATCAGGTAAGGGTGAGAATCAGGGTATGATGGGTCCCGAGGCAAATGACTAAGTTTACTGGTAAAACTTATGAGGGACATTCTGGATTATGGATGAACTAAGCCTAAAAATCAAATGTACACATTAGCAAAATCTGAGCATAAAAAAACATGTTTTAAGTGCTACAATGGTGAAACCATAGTAACAATTACAAGTCTAAAATCTAGAGATGTAACTTTAATATAGTCCTCATTTTAGTTGTAAAAGATTAATAAATTTGTATGTATTGATTCTTATTTTCTCTCCTCACCATCTCATTTTTTAAATCTATACCATTTCTAGATCAAAAAGGTTTGAGATATGCATTCTGTTATGCAACCATAATGAATATTCAAACAAAATTCATTTATTTGAATCTTATAGATGAATTTATTTGATGTTAACAATTAGCTTTTGTCATAGTTTCTTCATTCATTTCTTGGTTAAGGTAATTCATCATCTATTAGATACTGGAAACAAGGAGGGTAAACAGACCTTTTTTTTTTTTTTTTCGTATGTTCAGTAACATAGGTCTTAATTTTTTCTTTCTTTTATCATTGTTTCTCTGAGGAATTTTCTTGAGATGTTCTAGTTTTCTGAAGCCATTTTTTACTCACATTAACCTAGAAACAAGTTTTTTTTTAATCTGTGCAATAATCAATGAGATCAATGGGAAAAATGTCATCTATCTTAGTATCACACAACAAAATCCAGCTTAAACTCTTAGCACTGTTAATTGAATCCCTCTCAATCTACCCCATCCAGACTGCTTCAAACTTACACCCAGTGATCATCAAGCTTACTCGTAAAATTCCTTCTCCTCTCCTTTTTAAAAATAGAATATCCATGCATATCTTGGACCACACCGGAGTTTGGTAGTATATAATTTGATGTTTTTCTACTATGTCTTAAGTAAACATTGTCCTTCCATAAACAGTGTTTCAGTCTTATTTAAGAAAGAATTAAGTACTTTACCCAAGATCTCATGGTTATATTCCAAATGCTTGCCCCAAAGCCCAGTGGTGTTCCATCAGTTATGATTTATAGAGAGAGATGTATGCAGGGTATTTCAGGAAGAGACACGAGTGTGAGGAGTGTCAGAAGTGTGGGGAGGAATTAAAAGGGAGAAGCTGGATATATCATAATAACAACAGAACTCTCATCACAATCTCTGCAGCCATCAGCTCAGAATGGTCAAGACTTAATCAAAGACTTGGACTTTTCTATTTTTAATTACTATTCCTACTCAGGTCCAACCAGAGAAAGCCAGCTAGTTCCCCAGCCAATCACAGAAGATGTATCCTTTCTAGTTAGCCCATCTCCAGCTTCCCTAGGTCAACAGCTTTCAATGGGAGGGTAGCCAAAGCCTTCCCTGTTTGCATGAGACAGCTTTCTCACCCCTCTGCCTGCCTTTGAATCTCTGCCAAATGCAAGTGATGATGGCTGACTACTGTGCTACAGCAATCTCGGAATACATAGTCCCTGCTTGTTCTCATTTGAGTGGTCTTCACTTATCTCCACAGAACACTTCACCTTATGAGTGGGAGAAAATGGCTCAGATGAAAATCCAGACCTGGGGTCATTTGCTCTTGAGAGCAGCAGGACACCCCTCCCTACCCCACATGAATGAGCAGTGTTCTCTGAACAGCACCATTATATTTATCTCCTCTACACAATTACAAAGCTAGAAGATCCTTATTTTTCTATTTTTGTATTTTCAGAAAAGAACATACTGAAAAAGCAGATAATATTTTTAAAATATAGAGGGTTTTCACATGTCATGTATTTGCTCTTTGGAAGATGAAGAATGATTATGGTTGAGGTGTGACCAATCAAATCCTGTTAGAGCTCCAAATAATCCCAGTGATCCAGAGTGACTCCATAAATTCCAAATGCCCACTGCTGCCAAAAATGTAATCTTCCAGAAATACATTCTTAAGTGATCCCTAAAACTTTTTCACAAGGTACATGAACTCTTTTTAAACTAATCAGAGTCATGCATCATGTTTCATGCACTGTAACTCTGAGCTCAGTTCATAAGCCAGCATACCTGGACCTAGAAATATACTGTGAAGAGGAAAATATCACACTGATGACATTTTCTTAGCAGCTAAAATGGGGACAAATTTTCATTTTAATGTGTTTGAGTCTGTATACGAATTTTCCCAGGCAAAAAAATTATTTGTGTTGAAACTTTTTGAAGAGTTACTCTTCAACAATCATTAATTGATTACTATGAATCACTTCATCAGAATCATTATATGTTAAAAACAGTGAACTTAAGGAAAATAGCTAGGGCTTTAGTATTGCAGGCAGATTCTTTATCGTCTGAACCACCAGGGAAGCCCTTAACAACAAAACAATTAGGCAAATGATACATCAGAGGTTCTTTCAGCCTTGTAAACTTGATGTGTGTCTCTCTCACAGAATTGGTAAGACTTCAAGGCACATATTCGCATGTGTGTCTTCCTCTTTATAGTCAATATTAATTTCTTTAAGAATAAAGACTGTGCTTTTTGAGTGCTTGAGTATCCTAGAACCTTGTTGCCAGACCAAACATAATAAGTAAGCAATAAATGTGCTATGAGTGAATGAATCAATGGAATTATCATTGTCTTTACTCTGCTCCCTTCGTACTGCCTATAATTTCTGGCAGTGGCTATAAGGAGTGCCCGAGAGGACATAATAGCCTGGCCATAGGATTTGGTAAGAGCTGAGTTCAAAGTCTAGTGAATATGAGCCTTGAAACTTCAAGTGAATAAATTGCAAAGAGGTTGACTTTTATCTCAAGTTTCTGGTTCATATAGTAAGAGTCAAACCTGTAGTTAAGCAGGGCAGAGATGACACCAAATGCATGTCACCAACAGGCACTAAAATTTTTCATTCCAACTCAAGATAGGCAAGAAATGCTACACCTTGGGATAATTAACGAATTGGCTTAATTCTATGATAATTACATAGGAAATATATGAAATAGTGATCATCTACATAGATTTTTTTGAAGAGCCCCAGAACAAAGACTGTACATACTCAGTTACTCAGTCATGTCCGACTCTTTGCAACTCCATGGACTATAGCCCACCAGGCTCCTCTGTCCATGGGATTTTCCAGGCGAGAATACTCAAGTGGGTTACTATTTCCTTCTCCATAAAGACTGTACATACGAAGGCTACTAGTTAATACTCACACCTTGCTGATGGATTCACCTTCTTTAGAGAACATGCTGAGTGTTAAGTGTGTGCACTCTGTGTATCAACAGCTATTTGTAAAGTAGCTGACTAAGGAGACTGTGGGGTGATCCATGTATCAAGTAATAGTTTAACACTAATAGTAACTAGATATCATCAGCTTCTGTGATTAATTTAGATCTGTGACACAACAGAGCCATTCTCAATTTGGCTCTGCCATGACTTAGGGCCACCATGCACTATTGAACCTCATTTTTCTCCTCCTTCTAAAAGACAAGGGTAACACGAGTTGGAGTCTAAAACCTTTTTCTTGCTCTATTAATTCTTTGAGAACCAAAATTATAACTTTACAAAATTTTGCTTTTTGTATTTACTTTTCCTTAATGCTGACCCAATATAAGACAGGCATCACATTCAACTCTAGATTATAAATTCAGTCACTCAGTCGTGTCCAACTCTTTGTGACCCCATGGACTGCAGCATGCCAGGTCTCCCTGTCCATCACCAACTCCTGGAGTTTACTCAGACTCATGTCCATTGAGTCGGTGATGCCATCCAACCACCTCATCTTTTGTTGTTCTGCTTCTTCTCCTCCCTTCAATCTTTCCCAGCATCATGGTCTTTTCAAATGAGTCAGCTCTTCACATCAGGTGGCTAAAGTATTGGAGTTTCAGCTTCAAAATCAGTCCTTCCAATGAACACTCAGGACTGATCTCCTTTAGGATGGACTGGTTGTATCTCCTTGCAGTCCAAGAGACTCTCAAGAGTCTTCTCCAACTCCACAGTTCAAAAGCATCAATTCTTCAGTGCTCAGCTTTCTTTATAGTCCAACTCTCACATTCGTTTATGACTACTGGAAAAACCATAGCCTTGACTAGACGGACCTTTGTTGGCAAAAGTAATGTCTCTGCTTTTGAATATGCTATCTAAGCTGGTCATAACTTTCCTTCCAAGGAGTAAGCGTCTTTTAATTTCATGGCTTCAGTCACCATCTGCAGTGATTTTGGAGCCCCCCAAAATAAAGTCTGTCACTGTTTCCACTGTTTCCCCATCTATTTGCCATGAAGTGATGGGACTGGATGCCATGATCTTAGTTTTCTGAATGTTGAGCTTTACACCAACTTTTTCACTCTTCTCTTTCACTGTCATCAAGAGGCTCTTTAATTCTTCTTCACTTTCTGCCATAAGGGTGGTGTCATATTGTCCCTTAATGGAAACCAGGGCAGTAACACTGTACAGAAAAAGTTTGTAATAGATTATGGTTATTTACTGCACATATACCAATGACATGGGGATGGTTATTCTTTAATGAGTTGAACTTTCCAGTATCAGTTTGATTTGGCTGTAAGATTAAAAACCTGATTTCCTCACTGTTATTTCAGATCTGATTGTTAATTCTCTCTAAATAATAGAAGCGTTTACATAGGAGTTATTACCCTCTCTAAATAATAGAAGTGTTCCAAACAGTTTATATTGGTGAAATCTCACTTCATCAAAGATTTCTTTTATACTCTAGATATTTGCCTAAGAATTCTGTAAATTCAGATTTGTATAAAGCATATGCTTCAAATACACAATGGTATCTTTTATCTGGAAGAATCTACCATAATGAATAAGTAAGACTGACTCAAAATTCTGACCACGGTATGAAAATGAGGAAAGCTTAGAGAAAGAATCGATGAGATGGAGGCCGGCTACTCCAGCTATACTGGACGCAGTCAGAGACACTCGTTTCTCGCTCACCACCACCAGAGTATTGAATTGTGAGTGACGTGACTGGGGGTCAGGACAGGCTGGGAGAGCTGCAGAAAGGACTCGAAGAGGATTTAAAGGGACATGGGTCCTACTAGCTGCATCACAGCCTCCATGAAGAAGTCCACCTTTAAGCTGCTAGGAGTGAGGCAACAGTGGGTCAGCCCACGTGGACCAGCCCACCTGGCTCCCAGGCACTCTCAGAGGTCCCCGGGCCTCAAACACACGCCCTTGCTCGGGCCAGCTCCCTGTGCCTGCTCTCAGCAGTGGCAGTGACAGCGGGCTTTGTCAGATGGCCACATAGAGCTCACATAGAGGGTGAGCAGATTTTGTAATCTGTAGGCCAGGGAGAAGCCAAAACTTGAGCCTTCACACCAACTTTAGGAAAACAAAAGAGAAGCTCTCAACACTCTACCTGATGTGTTTTAGGATCCAGAAAAGTCATATTGGCTTAAGAATCCTTCCACATGAAGGAGCAAGGAGCAGAGAGCAGATGTGTCCATGGCAGGTCTATGATAGCCCCAGAATCCAGCAGGGCTGACAGAAGGTGTCTCCCACATACTGAGGAGGTAACCATTGTTAGAAATGCAAAGAGCCAACACAAAACTTGAAGGAATAGGGAAAAATAAGACCATGTATTTTTATGTGTCCAGCATCAGTTAAACAGTTTGTGCTGTGGGAAAGTAGCATAAAGTTTCCTGTTTGGTGTGTGTGTGTGTGTGTTCATGTGCATGTTCAGTCAGGTCTGACTCTTTCTGACCCCGTGGACTATAGCCCTCCAGGCTCCTCTGTCCATGGGAGTCTCCAGGCAAGAGTACTGGAGAGGGTTGCCATTTCCTCCTCCATGGGATCTCCCCCGCCCAGGGATCGAATTTGTGCCTCCTGCATTGGCAGGCAGATTCTTTACCACCCCACCACCTGGGAAGCCCTTTCCTGTTTAATATGTTCCTTCTATTCAAGACTTTGCTATTTATGTAAGACAGTGATTCTTACACAGTAACAAGCTAAAGGGCTATGATAGTGCGCTTCTGGTTCAGTTCTCTCAGAGACCAAAGCTGTGGTTTCTAACCCAAACACTCTGCTTTCTTGTATTAATTGTCCTGATGGGTGTGTGTGTGTGTGTGTGTGTGTGTGTGTGTAAAATATGTGTGTATATGTTTTGAGATAATAAAATGCATGTAGAACACATGTATAGTAATCCCCTACAGAGGAAAATGTTGCTATTTTAAATTCTGATTGAAGTAAACAACATTTGTTTTTTCTCAACACTCTACATGTCAAATGTTAAACTTTAAAAAATATATATTTACCAAAATCACAATTATTTTAAAGTATTTAAAAGTGATTTAGAATCACTTGGATGCTTTGATGAAACACAGATTGCTGGGTCCCATCTAAAAATTTCATATTCATTAGGTGTGGGGTGGAGTTTGAGAACCCACAAGTCTGACAACTTCACAGACGAGGCTGCAGCTGCTCACACCCGGGACCACACTTTAAGAACCAGTGATCTAGGAAATGAGAAATCCAGCTAGAGAACCAAATTTTTTTTCATTTCTGAAGGGTGTCGTAAAGATATTCAGGGAAAATGCTAAAGCAAAAATGCTAGAAGTAAAACATGTCTTCAAGATAGAACATTGCTCTCCTGTATTAAACACCTACATCTATTAATATTAGGATTCTCTCTCTGTAGCCTGTTCACTACAACCAGTTGAAAGCTTGCCATTTTCCTTGTTTGCTTATATACTGTGCTTTTAAAGAAATGGCATTAAGGCTATACATTATTGTTAGTCAACATTTTCAAATAAATAAATGAACAGTGTCTTATAATACTTTAAAATAATTATGATTTTGGTAAATACATTTTTTAAAGTTTAACATTTGATATGTAAGTGAGAAAAAACAAATATTATTTACTTCTATTCTTAATTTAAAATAGTAACATTTTCCTTTGTGGGGAAATAGTATATATGTGTTCTATATGAACTTGATTATCTCAAAACATATACACACGTATTTTATACATACACACATACCTATCAGGACAATTAATAGAAGAAAGTATAGTGTTGGGGTTAGAAACCACAGCTTTGGTCTCTGAGAGAACTGAACCAAAAGTCTATTATCACAGCCCTTTAGCTATGAAATGTTAAGCAAGTTATTTCACCTCTCTCAGCTTCCGTTTCTCCATCAGTAAAATGCAGATAATACTTTCCTCATAGAGACTCTTGTATGAAATAGATGAGGCAATCTATATAAAGTACTTAGCCAGGGTCTGAAATTTAGAAAGTATCTGTAAAATAATTGGCATTGTTATTATTCATAAACAGTACCAACAGAAGGGATTCAGTAAATGTTTAGTAAGTGAATAGAAAATTCATCTTATCAGGACTTCAAAAAATATGATACCACATTCAAATAAAATAGATGAGAATGATTTACCCCCAAATATGAACCTGTATCAATAAGCTGAAAAATAAAGAACATTTCTTGATGACATAAAAACAGACATGATTTTTCATAACATTCATTTTCTCTATTTTAGTCTGTATTTATGTTTTGTGAGCATAGGTATTTAGTCATGCTTAATAAAATGTTTTTTCCACGTGACAGGACTCAGTTGACTAATTACCTACAAGCCATTTGAAATATAAAAGGGGTATATTTTCTGCTTGAATTATCTTTCAGCTCATTTTATATGTTTGCCAAAAGTATCATCTTGTTATCTGTGAGCATGTACAGTTCAAGACTTGCCCTATTTATTCTCTGGCTGTGCAGAAGCCGAAGTGCTAATGTGGTAGAAAAAGTAGGTGAGACAATCACCCGAAACTATGAACAACCCAAATCCTGACTCATGTTTCCACAGTTGCGCTTATTACACTACGTCATGCTTCCAAATAACAAACAAAGAAAAGCCTGACTGAGTTTTTAAAAGAGAGAAACTCCATAGGTGCCTTCATTAACACCAGTAGTCTGTAGCAACTGCGGGTCACTCTCAGATAATAACAAGATTATATGGAAATTATCACTGGAGTTAATATGTTTCTTATAACAACAAGTTCCAAATGACTAGTAATTTCAGGTTCTGGCTTTCTAAAATCCTTAGATTTTATTCTCCAACAAAATAAAAGAGTAGAACATTTTGGAGTAGCAAAAAGAGAAATAAAAATTTTTAATCTTTCCTTTTCCTTTCATTTAATTTTTCCTTTCCTTTTAATTTTTTAATGTCTAACATTAGACAGCTAGTGCTGCTAGGTACTGTACAGCTCCAATTCTGCTAGAAGCACAAACTATCTCAACTACGGTCATAAATTACTTGTGTGTCATTTGAATGGCACTGAATTACATGCTGAGCATCAAAACATGCAGCTGTTCAGTGAGGGCTTTTAGTTACTGGGAATTGCAAGTGCGTGAATATGTATGTCATTTTTCAGGCATGAGAGGTTAAAATGTAGATAAAATCCTTCACCTAAAAGAGTTGTACTGAGTGAACTCTTTGAGGAAAATCACTCTTGGAATGGAAGAGCCAGCCCTTTCAGTGGTGACTACTGGTAGCTTACCTATGCCAGGATGCTCCCCAGGTCTAGCTTGTCCCATAGTATCTCCCTTCTGAATTTAGAATCTGAATATTCACTGTGAGAACAGTAAGTGTATTGGATGACATAAATTGAGGATTTGTTCTCAGGACAATAGTTTAGTATATGGTGACCTTTTCCATGATCGTCTCATAATTCAAGTATTCCCAGCCTGTACTTGAGTGATGGCCAGCCCATATCACAGAATGGAACTTTGCTTTATGCCTCTTTTTTTCCTAAAGATCTTTTTATATGGACCATTTTTTTAAAGTCTTTATTAAGTTTGTTTCAATATTGCTTCTGTTTTATGTTTTGGATTTTTTTGCCACGGGGCATGCAGGATCCTAGCTCCTAGACCAGGGATCCCCCCTGCACCCCCTACATTTGAAGGCAAAGTCTTAACCCCTGGACCACTAGGGAAGTGCCCCATTATATCTCTTAAAATTCAGCTTCAATCCTCTCTGTTCTCTAAACCTGTTGAGATAATTTTGGTGTCTGATGCATAAACTAGGGCACAGTCAAAGTCTGAACTTTATAGAAACTCCCAGAGACCTCCCTCTAGGTTATATTTATCCAAAGACGGAGACTAACTGGGGAGACACTGTCATTCATCCTAACTGCTATTCGTGTTGAAAACTCACCAGGTGCACTAAGTGAACTGCCTCCCTGAAGTTTGGGTTCAGTATATCTAGTTCCTCTTCCTCTTTACTGTGACAACTGTGCCAGAAGAGGCAATGAGGTTTGTCCCATGACTTGATATTTATGGGCCCGTGTTGGCACTTAAAGAGCACTTCTTCTGCATTAAGCACTCTATACGACCATTTACTCTGATATTTTCCCTGCAAACAATGCCAAGTTTGCTGTTCTATAACTTGTAGTGCTCACCTTTAAAAAACATTTAGCTATACTGTCTGCAAGTTTTTTAATAAGGGGCTGAAATGTAATTTATCTCTATCAAGAGATTTGAATTCATTGTTCAAAGGACTAGGAAGAGAGGCAGAATGCCAAAGGAAGTGGAATTCGCTGAACATGAGAAAGACAATTCTGTCTGAGGTTTGCTCTGGGGATAAAGATGATCCTTCGGAGACGGCTGACAGATACATTGGTTTCCAGTTCTAATCGTGTTTCCTATAGTCCTCCTTTCCCTGCTTGAATTGCTCCTACATTTTGCTCTTGGTTTAAGCTTCAAACACAAGTTTTTTACATTATTGTTCCATTCAAGTGTTTATAATACCTCCTAATAGTCTACTGCACTCAGTGAAAGCGCATCTACTTCTTTTAAAGCTCTCTGGACTAGGAGTCAGTCTTTCATACTAAATATCAATACTGTTTCTTATTATTCCCTCCAGAAACCCCATCTGATTCAGGACACTGACTGTTACTGTCTCCCCCCTGCTCAGCTCCAGGAACCCCCCATGATTACATGTCTGGATTTGCTCCTGCTCTTTCCCTCAGAGAATTCTCTCTGTCATCTCTGGATTTATTAATACTCTCTCCATTCTTCAAATCCACCTCCTAATGGCATCTTCCTTGAAGTTTCACAAGTACTCTCCTCCTGATATTTTTATATACAAAGCATTTATTGACAGCTTATTATTCAATTAATGCTTTTTAAATATACCACATATCTAATTATTTATATCAATAGTTCTGTAGTTATGAAGTGAAGTGAAAGTCGCTCAGTTGTGTCCAGCTCTTTGCGACCCCATGGACTATGCAGTCCATGGAATTCTTCAGGCCAGAACACTGGAGTGGGTAGCCTTTCCCTTCTCCAGGAGATCTTCCCAACCCAGGGATCGAACCCAGGTCTCCCACATTGCAGATGGATTCTTTACCAGCTAAGCCACAAGGGAAGCCCAAGAATATTGGAGTGGGTAAGCCAATCCCTTCTTCAGCAGATCTTCCCGACCCAGGAATTGAACCGGGGCCTCCTGCATTGCAAGAGGATTCTTTACCAACTGAGCTACCAGGGAAGCTGTTTCTTTAGTTATACTTTCTTTAGTTTCTCTAGTTATACTTTCTTCAGTTTCTCTAGTTATACTTTCTTCAATTATACTTTTTAGTTTCTTTAGTTATACTTTTACTTTCTTTAGTTATAGCATCCTTTAATTTGTGTCTGTATATATCTTATTTGTTTCATGATGTACTTTATTTTTTTAACAATATGTGGTTGTTTATTTGGCTGCACTGGGCCTTCCACAGCATGTGGGATCTTAGTTCCCTGACCAGGGATCATACCCAGATCTCCTGCATTGCAAAGCAGACTCCTAACTGGAATACCAGGGAAGTCCCCATGACGCACTTTCTTATCAACTAAATGATAAACAATTTGTAGGTAACCAACATGTTTTATATTTCTCTCCTACTCAGTAATCCTTAGCTTAGCCCTGACTTTACCTTTATCATTAAGTTTACAGTAGGTATGCAATATATACTCAAATTTTAGGAATGTGAAATTTTCATTCAACTTCTGGGCAAATGGATATTTGTGGATTTGAATAAATTCAATCACTTAAAGTCCATCAGCATCAAAGTCCCCTGAAAATCAACTAATTTTTGCATTAAAAAGTATATTTATTGCAATGGATTGCATGGGGGTGGTTAAAAATGAGGCATCTATGAGTTCAGTTCAGTTGCTCAGTCGTGTCCGACTCTTTGCTACTGCAGCACACCAGGCTTCCCTGTCCATCACCAACTCCCAGACCTTGCTCAACTCATGTCCATTGAGTTAGTGATGCCATCCAACATCTCATCCTCTGTTGTCCCCTTCTCCCTTCCATCTTTCCCAGCATCAGGGTCTTTTCTAATGAGTCAGTTCTTTGCATCAGGTGGCCAAATTATTGGAGATTCAGCTTCAGCATCAGTCCTTCCATTGAATATTTAGGATGGATTTCCTTTAGTATTGATTGGTTTGATCACTTTGCAGTCCAAGGGACTCTCAGGAGGCATCTATAGTTACATCTGAGTTGGCTGAAAATTGCATCTTCTCATTTTTCCAGTTTGCCACTCATATTGAAATGTGGATGTGCTCCTGCAAAGGGTCAGCTAATACAAAAATATTACTTTATTTTTATGGACTTGTGTCTAAAAGAAAGATATCATTCCCATAAAACTTAAAAATACCACACACATACTCTGCCACAAAAAGATTAAACATACAAGACAGTCAAAGAGTAAATTGAGTTCTTCATCTTAATTCTGGCAAGAGAAACGTATTAATGCTATATTAGACTAAACAACAATGAAGAGTTAGTTCTCTAAAAGAAATACCAAAGATACAGATAGTGTGCACATAATTTTATAATATAGGGCCAAAATAATACAAAAGGCTTCTATGTCTAGACACTGTTCTAAGAACTTTATGGATATGTCAGCAGTCATAAATCTACCTATCGCTATCTCTAGGTCGATTTCTTTAACAAAAAATGGATACATTAGAATGAAAACCTATTTTTACAAAATTGTGCCACTGGTAGTTATGTCAATGTGTTCATTCTTATTTCCTTCATATTTTTATTTCTATAGAAATTGTAAAACATACATTAAAAAGTCTTCTGGATGTTGTTACTTCCTAATAAACCCTCTCTGTGTTGGCCATTTGCAACTCCTTTGAAACTGTTCTCCTACAATCCTCTAGCTGAAGGAACCCAGACAATTTTATACTGAGTATTTATTTGTTTACAATATTTATATTCATGACAGCAAATACATTTCAGCTTAAGATGCACTTTAACGCCTGCTGACAATACAATTAAAACTTCTCATCTAAGTTGGATCCCAAAACCTTGACAAGAAAACCAATAAAAGTACCCTTGCATCTTATGTCCTATTTCTTTGGAGAATAAAAGAATTTGCTAATTAAGTCCATGAGAAACCATGGGCAAAATATTTTAATGGGTCATCATCAAAGAGAACATAAAATCGTCTGTTCTTCAAATACCTATTGCTGTTTTTTTTTTTTTTCTTCCTCTTTACTTTTAATCTTGCTGAAATCAGTAACTGGAGCATGGGCCTGGCCATTTTATGCAGGCTTCTGTTAGTCTAGACAGATGTGATATCCCTCAATGAAACTCAGAAACATAATTTACCCTAGATATTTTTTAACAACTTTTACAGCAGCATCAAAGAACTATATGCTTAAAAAAATGTACATTGAGTTACCCATTCACTTCGTCCACCCCCTCCCTTGTCAATACCATCTTTACCTGCTTAAATTTAGGGGAAAATAATGATATTCACCTGGTGGTTCATACCCTCTCCTTCCTCACCTCTTGCTTGCTTCCTTGTGCTTGTTCCACAAACCCTAAGAGCTGGTCAGATCAACCTCTTTGTATATTCTTCACACTCTGATACCAGTAAGAATCACATCTTCCTGGGTTCTTTTGATAATATCAGAGCAGGTTTGCCTTTCATCCTTACCACCCTACCATCTAGTCTTCAAATAAGAGCCAGAGTGACCATTTTAATGTATAAATTAAATTACCAAATTCCCTTCACCGAACCCTTCATTGTAGGGCACAAAATCCTATGATGCCTCTCCATTTCCCTCAGAGAGAGAGGCTGAATGTATAAAAGGACACGAGAGAGACCACAGGGCTTCCCTGGTGGCTCAGAGGTTAAAGCGTCTGCCTACAATGCGGGAGACATGGGTTCGATCCCTGGATTGGGAAGATCCCCTGGAGAAGGAAATGGCAACCCACTCCAGTATTGTTGCCTGGAGAATCCCATGGATGGAGGAGCCTGGTGGGCTACAGTCCATGGGGTCGCAAAGAGTCAGACACGACTGAGCGACTTCACTCACTCACTCACTCAGAGACACCATAGGAGACAGTAGAACTCTGACCTCAAACCTCTGTAGCAGTGGCCCAGGGAGCACAAGCCCCAGGTGCTGCAGTAATCCCTCCAGGAAGCCACACCACCACCTCTGGAGCAATTGGATCAGAACAGTCAGCACATGGCCAAGGACTGAGAATTTGTCTTTCTCATCCACCTGCTTCTGACTCAGGACCAACCATATGTGGCATATGTGCATAAATTATATATGTCACCTAACATTATTTATGTCTACATTCTCTACAAGATGATAGTCATGAGGAGGCATTTTTGTCTGTCTTGGCTGCCATCATACCCCATGGTTGGAAAAAGGCTTCTTGGATTCTCTGAATACTCCATCACTTAGGTACCTTTTACAGTTAAGTTGAACAACACAGGTTTGAGCTGCATGGGTCCATTTACATGTGGAATTTTTTCAATAGTAAATACTGCAGGGCCACACAGTCTGTACCAAGTTGAATCCATGGATGCAAAACAACAGATTCAGAGGCTGACTATAAGTTATAGGCAGATTTTCAACCATGCATAGGGTTGGTGCCTCTAATCCCCACATTATTCAAGGGTCTACTATAAAACTTGTTTGTGTTGAGTGAGATATTCCAGAATATGCTCATCTATTTTCATGACATTAGAGCATAGCCAGTATTAATGTATCAGTTCTCTAAGGAGAGAAAATGAAAGTTGCAAATTACCTTTATTCCATATTGTAGCTTAGTGGTTGACTATCAGGCGTAGTTTGGTTTTATGTTGTTCAGAGTAAGTTTTTGCCACGACATTCAACATCTTCTATGCAATAACTTTGTGTGGAAGAAATATTTTGAAAGATGATATCATAAGCCAGAGGCTCTTAAACTACAATGAGCAGCAGAATCATCTGGAGAACTTATTAAAACCCAGGTTTCACATTATTCTCAATGGTTAAAAAACAGAAAGCATTCCCTCTAATATCAGGAACAAGACAAGGGTGTCCACTCTCACCACTATTATTCAACATAGTTTTGGAAGTCCTAGCTATGGCAATCAGAGAAGAAAAAGAAATAAAAGTAATCCAGATGGGAAAAGAAGTAAAGCTCTCACTGTTTGCAAATAACATGATACTATACATAGAAAACCCTAAAGATACTATTAGAAAATTATTAGAGCTAAGCAGTGAATTTAGCTAAGTTGGAGGATACAAAATCAATACACGGAAATCACTTACACTCCTATATACTAACAATGAAAAATTAGAGAAATTAAGGAATCAATCCCACTCACCATTGCAACAAAAAGAATACAATATCTAGGAATAAACCTACCTAAGGAGACAAAAGAACTATATACATAAAATTATAAGATGCTGATGAAAGAAATCAAAGATGACACAAACAGATGGAGAGATATTCCATGTTCCTGGGTAGGAAGAATCAATATTGTGAATACTACCAAATGCAATCTACAGATTCAATGCAACCCCTATCAAATTACCAGTAGCATTTTTCACAGAACTAGAACAAAAATTTCACAATTCACATGGAAACACAAAAGACCCCGAATAGCCAAAACAGTCTTGAGAAGGAAGACTGGAGCTGGAGTAATCAAACTTCCTGACTTCAAATTATACTACAAAGCTACAGTCATCAAGACAGTGTGGTACTAGCACAAAAATAGAAATATAGACCAATGGAACAAATAGAAAGCCCAGAAATAAACCCATGTACCTATGGGTACCTTATTTTTGACAAAGGAGACAAGAATATACAATGAGGCAAAGTTAGCCTCTTCAATAAGTGGTGCTGGGAAAACTGGACAGCTACATGTAAAAGAATGAAATTAAAACAATTCCTAACACCATACACAAGGATTAAAAATGGATTAAAGACCTAAGTGTAAGACCAGAAACTATAAATGTCTTAGAGGAAAATATAGACAGAACACTTGATGACATAAATAAAAGCAAGATCCTCTATGACCCACCTCTTAGAACAATAGAAATAAAAACAAAAATAAACAAAAGGGACCTAATTAAACTGAAAAGTTTTTGCACAGCAAAAGAAACTAGAAACAAAGTGAAAAGACAACACTCAGAATGGGAGAAAATAATAACAAATGAAACAACTGACAAAGGATTAATATACAAGCAGCTCGTACAACTCAATACCAGAAAAACAAACAACCCAATCAAAAAGTGGGGAAAAAAACCTAAACAGACATTTCTCCAAAGAAGACATACAGATAGCTAGTGAGCACATGAAAAGATGCTCAGCATCACTTATTATTAGAGAAATGCAAATCAAAACCACAATGAGATATCACCTCACACAGATCAGAATGGCCATCATCAAAAAGTCTACAAACAATAAATGCTGGAGAGGGTGTGGAGAAAAGGGAACCCTCTTGCACTGTTGGTGGGAATGTAAATGGATATAACCACTGTGGAAGATGGTATGGAGACTGTTTAAAAAACTAGGAATAAAACCACCATATGACTCAGGAATTCCACCCGTAGGCATATACCCCAAGGAAACCAAAATTGAAAAAGACACATGTGTCCCATTGCTCATTGCAGCACTACTTACAGTAGCTAGAACATGGAAGCAACCTAGATGTCCATTGACAGATGAATGGATAAAGAAGCTGTGGTACATAGACACAATGAAATATTACTCAGCCATAAAAAGGACTTCATTTCAGTCAGTTCTAATGAGGTCGATGAACCTAGAGCCTATTATACAGAGTGAAGTAAATCAGAAAGATAAAGATAAATATCATGTATTAATGCATATATGTAGAATCTGGAAAGATGGTACTGATGAATTTGTTTGCAGGGCAGCAAGGGAGAAGCAGATATAGAGAGCAGACTTATGGACATGGGGTCAGGGGGAGGAGAGAGTTAGATGTATGGAGAGAGTAACATGGAAACTTACATTACCATATGTTAAATAGATAACCAATGGAAATTTGCTGTATGACTCAGGGAAATCAAACAGGGGCTCTGTATCAATCTAGAGGGGTGGGATGGGGAAGGAGATGGGAGGGAGGTTCAAGAGGGAGGGGACATATGTATACCTATGGCTGATTCATGTTGATGTTTGACAGAAAACAACAAAACTCTGTAAAGCCAGTATCCTTCAATTAAAATATAAATAATAAAACAGATTGCAGGTCTCCTTTCCCAGAATTTCTGATTTATGCCTCTGATTGTGAGGCATGACCTGACAAATTGCATTTCTAACAAGTTCTTAGGTGATGCTATTGCTGCTGGTCCAGAGATCACACCTTGAGAACACTTTTCTAAGCCTCACTACTGGAAGCATGGTCCATGGACCAGCAGCATCAGCAACACCCAGACCTGTTCAAAATTCAGAAGCCCAGCCTGTATCTCAGTACCATTTCATTAGACTTTGCATTTTAACTAAATGACTTAACAGGAGGCATTTGCTGGGTGATCCCTGTTCATATTAGAGTCTGGAGAAACATTAAGGTTCTAAAGAATAGGAGAAGTATAGGATTGAATGTTCTTCCAAAGGCTGTGCAAAGTCCACCACTGCCCGGTGTAAAGAAACACAAATGGTGAAAATCTCTAAGTTTTACATTTATGTATAAGTGTGCACACACACATACACACACACACATTTGTTTGTAGTCTACAAAAATATCCTTTAAAAAAGACAGTTTGTTGCAGGTTGAGGAGCTCAGTGATCAATGGAAAGAAACAGAGGGAAAAATAGAATGGGAAAGATTAGAGATCTCTTCAAGAAAATTAGAGATACCAAGGGAACATTTCATGTAAAGATGGGCACAATAAAGGACAGAAATGGTATAGACCTAACAGAAGCAGAAGATATTAAGAGGTGACAAGAATACACAGAACTATACAAAAAAGATCTTCATGACCCAGATAATCATGATGGATTGATCACTCACCTACAGTCACACATCCTGGAATGTGAAGTCAAGTGAGCCTTAGGACACATGACTATCAACAAAGCTAGTGGAGGTGACTGGCTAACTGGAATGCCAGTTGAGCTATTTTGAATCCTAAAAGATGATGGTGTGAAAGTGCTGCACTCAATATGCCAGCAAATTTGGAAAACTCATAGGTGGCCACAGGACTGGAAAAGGTCAGTTTTCATTCCAATCCCAAAGAAAGGCAAGGCCAAAGAATGTTTAAACTATCACATGATTGCACTCATCTCACACACTAGCAAAGAACCGTGAACTTCCAGATGTTCAAGCTAGATTTAGAAAAGGTAGAGCAACCAGAGAACAAATTGCCAACATCATCGAAAAAGCAAGAGAGTTCCAGAAAAATATCTACTTCTGCTTTATTGGCTACACCAAAGCCTTTGCCTTTGTGGATCACAACAAACTGGAGAAAATTCTTGAAGAGTTGAGAATACCAGACCATCTTACCTGCCACCTGAGAAATCTATATGCAGGTCAAGAAACAACAGTTAGAACTGGACATGGAACAACAGACTGGTTCCAAATTGTGAAAGGAGTACGTCACGGCTGTATATTGTCACCCTGCTTATTTAACTTATATGCAGAGAACATCATGTGAAATGCTGGGCTGGATGAAGCACAAGCTAGAATCAAGACTGCTGGGTGAAATATCAATAACCTCAGATATGCAGATGACACCACCCTTATGGCAGAAAGTGAAGAGGAACTAAACAGCCTTTTGATGAAAGTAAAAGAGGAGAGTGAAAAAGTTGGCTTAGTTCACAAAACTAAGATCACGGCATCTGGTCCCATCACTTCATGGCAAATAGATGGGGAAACAATGGAAACAGTGACAGACTTTATTTTCTTGGACTCCAAAATCACAGCAGATGGTGACTGCAGCCATGAAATTAAAAGACGCTTGCTCCTTGGAAGAAAAGCTATGACCTACCTAGAGCATATTAAAAAGCAGAGACGTAACTTTGCTGACAAAGGTCCATCTAGTCAAAGCTAGATTTTCCCAGGATTCATGTATGGATGTGAGAGTTGGACTATAAAAAAGGCTGAGCACTGAAGAATTGATGGTGTTGGAGAGTCCCTTGGACTGCCAGGAGATCAAACGAGTCCATCCTAAAAGAAAAAAAGTCCTGAATATTCATTGGAAAGAATGATGCTGAAGCTGAAACTCCAATAATTAGGCCACCTAATGCAAAGAACCGACTCATTGGAAATGAGCCTGATGCTGCGAAAGATTGAAGGCAGGAAGAGAATGGATGACAGAGGGTGAGATGATTCGATGGCATCACTGACTCGATAGACAGTTTGAGCAAGCTCCGGGAGTTGGTGATGGACAGGGAAGCCTGGCATGCTGCAGTCCATGGGGTCACAAAGAGTTGGTCACAACTGAGACTGAACTGAACTGAATGGAGGAGCTTTAGATTCAGTGAGAGAGCAACCAGCTACCCAGGGAACAGGAAAACCAGAATCAAGGCAGGGATTCTAGGGGCAGCCACCAGCCAATTCTAACACCCACATGCCTAGAAGTTGTTACAAATGAGAGGGTCAGGCAAATTTCCCTCTCCTGTCTCTGACATTTGAACTCTTGGGAGATAGAAAAAACTTCTGCATGGACTGCTTCTGTTTTGCATGTTCTTAGCTGCATGGAAGAAGTATAATGACAAGTCTGAAGATGGTAATTTAATATTTATGAACAATCTGAACTCAAGCTAGGGGTAGAAATGGCTAAAGTGAAAGTGAAAGACGCTCATTCATGTCTGACTCTTTGTGACCTCCATGTACTATATAGTCCATGGAATTCTCCAGGCCAGAAAACTGGAGTGGGTAACCTTTTCCTTCTCCAGGTGATCTTCCCAATCCAGGGATTGAACCCAGGTCTCCCACATTGCAGGCAGATTCTTTACCAGCTGAGCCACAAGGGAAGCCCAGAAATGGCCAAGTTTGGCCAAGGAAAGGTACATATATAAAGACATTTTCTTTTCCCTTGAAGGGCTTCCCAGGTGGCGCTAGTGGTAAGTAAAGAACCCATCTGCCATTGCGTGAGACTAAGAAATGTAGGGTCCATCCCTGAATCGGCGGAAGCTCCTCTGTAGGAGGGCATGGTAACCCACTCCAGTATTCTTGCCTGTAGAATTCAATGGACAGAGGAACCTGGCAAGCAGCATCCACAGGGTCGCAAAGAGCTGGATATGACTGAAGGACTTAGCATGCACATATGCACACACACATCCATCCCCTTGAATTTTCTTTGTTCAATGGGAAAAACTCTCATTTATAGGAGTAAACCATAGAAGACTATCAAGAAAGGCTTAAATATCTGAGTAAATGTATCCATTTTATCCCCTACTGCTCATGATACAGTATTTTTTCCAAACAATTATGTTCTTTCCATGTTTAATATTTTAAAATAAAATTCAGTATTAAAATGATATGGGCTAAAATTCGTGACAAGAAGTCTGTGCAAAGCTGTTAGGTTTTTTAGGGGACATGGTTTACTGGTAGAGGATGTTTGCATTAAAGATAGTAGATAATTGTGATGCAATCATTTCTTTTCTAATGCAGGTCAGAAAATAAAGCATCCTTAATCTCTACAATAAAATGATATGGACTAGTACTGAAATAGTATGTGGGTGAGCTGGGATGTATAGGAGGCTTTAAAATGATATTACTCTAAACATTTTTTAAACTTCTCTATTTAACTTTTATGCTACTGAAATTTCCTGCCAATTTTTATTTCAGTTTTTATTATTTGTTTATTTTTAAGCTGCTTAGTTTAAGTTTTTAGCATCTGGGGGGGGGAAAAGTATAGTTGGGGTGATAGTCTTGGCAAACCTTGGCAAACTGAGGTCAAAGATTTCATTATAAATAAAGGGAAAACTATGTTTTGTCATATTAAATTCTTCAATTCTCATTGCTGAACGTGACCTTTTTTTAATTAGAAATGTTTTAATTGATTTCAGTAATTACAATGTATGTTGAAAGAAGTTATAGATTTTTACAGTCATATATAGGCTTATAAAGTTATTTAATAGCCTAATAACAATAGCAGATTTCATAGTGTTTTAAACTGCTTTGTATGTGCCTATAAATTAGGATGCTAATATTCAGTTTACTAAGACATAAATCATTTCAATGAAATATTTCTTATTCAGATTTACTTCTCTTTCCTGGAAAATAATGATTAAAAATAGTTACAAAGGCACCTGCCTGAAAGCAAAATCTTGGTTTCAAAAACAAAGCACTTTTTGAACAATGTGGAAATGACTAAACCCTCATTGTTCACTTCCTGCCATGATTATGAGGATCTAATGAGGGTAAACTTTTGGAAGAAAGGAGTGAAACATCAGCATTGACCTTGATCTTTTATCTAATTTTTCTCTGTCTTTTCCCAGCCAATATTTCCATGAGTTGTTTATAAGGATCACATATTTACCTAAAGATAAAGTGAATATTGTTTTCAATCCAGCAATTATTCACAGGTGACACAGTACACACATAATAGCTGCTTATGCTTATTAATTTTAAAAAATTGTAATGCTGAATGACTACCAAGCATGACTATAATTAGCAATTTTCTGCAACATTTAGCCAAATCCTGGGTAGGTGGTTCTGTAAATAGCTTTTCTTCAGAAAAGCTATGCTTCATTTGAGTTTCCTAAGAATTCTGTCTGCTATCTGATTAGTGCTCCTCAGACTGACCACTCTCAGGGTGGATTAAGTGACCAGTGGAGATATATTTCTGGATTCAGAAAAAAAAAGGGAGGAGGGGAATTAACCCTATGTTTATTCAATAGATGCAATCATTGTACTTAGGGCTAGTGAAAGTGAAAAGTTGCTTAGTCCTCTCCGACTCTTTGTGGCCCCATGGACTATACAGTCCATGGAATTTCCCAGGGCAGGATACTGGAGTGAGTTGACTTTCCCTTCCCCAGGGGATCTTCCCAACCCAAGGATCGAACCCAGGTCTCCTGCATTGCATGCAAATATTTTACCAGCTGAGCCACAAGGGAAGCCCAAGAATACTGAAGTGGGTAGCCAATCCCATCTCCAGCAGATCGCCCCTACCCGGGAATCAAACTGGGGTCTCCTGAATTGCAGGCAGATTATTTATCAACTGAGCTATCAGGGAAGCCCAACTTAGGGCTAGAGTAGATCAGAATCATAGTCATGCTTCAAATGAGGAGCTTCCACACAGGTCTCCAAATAGAGGGAACCATTTGCATAAATGTCTTTTCTCTCTCTTCTCACCCAGGGAACCACAGATTTTAGTCCACAAGGTGCAGAAAAACCAGAGTGCTACCTGCCGCAGGGTCATGATCTTCCTTTCTTCTCCTCCTAGCATCCTAGATGTCCAGCTCATCAGCTCGGGGCTTCTGCTCTGTAAAAAGTTCACCCACTGTAAAAAGTTCACCCTCTGTAAAAAGTTCACCATTCCTTTAAATAATTCTAAGTGCGAAGAGGACACAGCATGGAGGCAGCCATCTACAAGCGAGCCAGGGAGCTCTCATCAGGGCCACGCCGGCTCCCTGGTCTCAGCCTTCCAGCCTCTGGAACTGCATGTGCTATGTAGCTTCAGTCCTGTCCGACTCTTTGTGACCCTATGGACTGTAGCCCGCCAGGCTCCTCTGTCCAGGGATTCTCCAGGCTGGAGTGGGTTGCCATCCAGAACTGTGAAAAAAGAAATATCTTTTGTTTAAGTCTTTCCTTCTGTGGAATTTTGTTATGCAGTCCAAGCAGACACCATCCATTTCCACCTTTCTTAAAAAATTTGAAATCCAGTGAAGATACCCAGTTCCAAACACTTTCTTTTAACTTCACTCAAAGGATGAAGGATCAGTTCCTCTCTATAATCTAATAGAAACAGTAACTCCTGTCCAATTCTTCATGACCCCATGGACTATAACCCACCAGGCTTCTCTGTCCATGGGATTCTCCAGGCAAGAACATTGCAGTGAGTAGCCATTACCTTCTCTAAGGGATCTTCCTGACCCAGGGATCAAACCCAGGTATCCTACATTGCAGGAGGATTCTTTACCATCTGAGGCACCAGGGAAGCCAAAGTATTCAATAAACAAGTATAATTTCTGGAGAAGGAAAATGTTTTATAGGATTTCATGTTATTCATATTGTTTCCATAATAAAATATGTATAATTCATCTATGAGAGGGGACACCTGAATCTTAGTGGAATTGGCTTGAGAACCACAGACAACCAATACCATTTATTAATCCCATGTGTTTTGATACAAAAGAAACCTGTGAAATGCCTGGTGATTCCTGGGACTCTTTATGAATACAGAGTGGGATTTTACCCAGTGTCTCTTACTACAGCTTCCCTCTTTCTGTTGTGGATTATAACATATTTAATGAATACTGTGCTTAAAGTTCAACTGAGGTCACAGGCATTCCTCATTCTACTCTTAAGTGATACATCTTCAAAAAAAAGATATGCTTGAGCAAAAATCACATTTAATAGCACCATAGTTTTTGGCTCTTAATACCTTGTCATGCAAACATAATGCAAAATTTTTCTCTAGGGAGGACATTTGATCAGAGCTGAAGGCTTAGGGGACAGATAGGAATTGCTGAGACTGAAAGCAAATGTAACTTCAGTTGGCAATGTCTTTTCTCTTGGGTCCTCTCTCTTATTCTAAACTCCACTGTAACCTGCCTCGTGGTCCTTAGTTAAGCGAGCCCTTCAACAGTTTGTGCATTACACTCCAGTGCTATAAAAGCATCCAACTGAGAGGAGGGTTTCCCACAGTGTCTGGAGGCTCCTTGTGGAGTCATCCTACTCTTCATCTGGAGGTTCTCTCATAGTTCTTGAGCTCTGAGGCACAAAGAAGTTTTGCCCTTCATGGACCACTGCACCCAGCTTTCCACCACTCTCTGGGGGCTCTCGTCGTTTTATGTACTTGACTTTCTCTGGGTTTGTGATGAGTTGGCCTGCCTCCAATTTACTGCACCATCTATGGAACCTGAGCTGTCATATTTACTAAAAGCTACTGCAGATGGTGATTGCAGCTATGAAATTAAAAGACACTTACTCCTTGGAAGGAAAGTTATGACCAACATAGATAGCATATTCAAAAGCAGAGACATTACTTTGCCAACAAAGGTCTGTCTAGTCAAGGCTTTTGTTTTTTCAGTGGTCATGTATGGATGTGAGAGTTGGACTGTGAAGAAAGCTAAGCACCGAAGAATTGATGCTTTTGAACTGTGGTGTTGGAGAAGACTCTTGAGAGTCCCTTGGACTGCAAGGAGATCCAACCAGTCCATTCTAAAGATCAGTCCTGGGTGTTCTTTGGAAGGAATGATGCTAAAGCTGAAACTCCAGTACTCTGGCCACCTCATGTGAAGAACTGACTCACTGGAAAAGACTCTGATGCTGGGAGGGATTGGGGGCAGGAGAAGAAGGGGACGACAGAGGATAAGATGGCTGGATGGCATCACCGACTCGATGCACATGAGTTTGGGTGAACTCTGGGAGTTGGTGGTGGACAGGGAGGCCTGGCATGCTGCGATTCATGGGGTCACAAAGAGTCGGACACAACTGAGCGACTGAATGAACTAGACCTGAAATGGACAAGTCACTTTGTTTGATCTCCTGATGAATGCACGTTAAAAGGGTTTCGTGGGAAATCGTAGCAGAGCTCAGCAATTCCTACCATAACATTTGTAAAGCTCTTTCATCACACAGTATTTTTTTTTCAGTGAACACGCTTTCGGCAACCAAGCGCTCCATGGCATTCTTCTTTAAACTGCCCTTCTCACTCCCCCAAGCTCCCTACCACCAGGATTCAGAGCACTAAGCAATGTAGTAAAAATTTATCCCTGCAAAATTAAGAAACACAACAGGCATCAGACTCACTGAAGGGTTTAATGGACAGAGAGATTGATGTGCTATCCTTGCTAAATGCCTCTCTGCAGCAATCTGGGATTCTAGGACTGCTTTGTGAACCATCGGGAATAATTGTAGCTACAATGTTATTAGTAGCTGGGGGATAGAGCTATATTTCCTCCCATCATCTTTTTCAGGCAACTTTGCCGCGGACTTTGCTGTGTCTTAAGAAATGAGCTGAGAGCACACCCTTGCTGTCCTACGTTTATGGTACACGTTAGTCTGTTAGGCATTACTTACAGGAAATGCTTGATTCTTGTTCTGTGCTTTTAAGACCTCACGTGCCAGATTTAAAACTTTTTTAGCCATACCCTTTAATAAAAATATTTACATTTATTCACACAGGGAACATAACTTGGAAAGGCAGAAACATTCTTGCTTGAACCCTTGCAAAGCTGTGCATTTCAAATTTCTGAATTTGGCAAGTGTGTCTTTGTGGCCTTTAACTTCCTCTGTCTCTTCTCTTTTCTTACTTGTGGTCTTTCTCCTCCATCCTGTGATCCTCCAGGTTAGATGGTGAACACGAGAATAGCATATCTGAAACATCTCCCAAATACTAGAATTTTTTTAAAGACATCAAAGCCTTATGAGACATGGAAGTAAAGTTTTTCGAGGGGGAGGGGAATGGTGTTTCCTGGCAGAACAGAAGCAAAGCATGTCTTTTCTGTGACATGCAAATGCAACCCTATCTTTATTATCAGGAAACCTATGAATCAGTGTTGAAATCAAACTAGTTGTGTACTAGAAGGAGGAGATAGATGCTTCTAAAAATAAGCTGTGGCCTAAGTCAAACTTGTTATTGACATCAGTATTTTGGAAGGACTCGAAATTGTTTAAAACAAGAAAATAGGCCCCAAACAGAGTAATGTATGCTAAACCCCATGTCACCAATATATAGTGCAGTGATAGCTTTAGTCACTCAGTTGTGTCCAACTCTTTGGGACACTATGGACTGTGGCCCACCAGGCTCCTCTGTTCATGGGATTTCTTAGGCAAGGATAATGCAGTGGGTTGCCATTTCCTTCTTCAGGGCATCTTCTCAACCCAGGACTTGGGTCCCCTGCATTGCAGGCAGATTCTTTACCGTCTGAGCCACCAGGGAAGCCCTGTATCACCAAACTGAGACTTAATTACAGTTTCAGATCTCTGAGAAATGGAATCTGAAACCAGTCAATTAGGCCTGAGCTATGCTGATGACCTGATCGGCTCTAGTGAGATTATCTACCTGAGGGACCACTGCCAGCTTGAGGAAAGTCACCTTGCAATAACTGACATGCTTTGTTGCCTGCTGCTCTCTGCCTGTACAATCTTGGCCTTGTGTAGGTTTTCAGAGCTCCACTAGACTGAAGGCTTCCTAATTTGTGAATCATTGAACAAGGACACTAAGAGCTTTAAAACATAACTCAAATTTAATTTTAGTTTTTTTTTTAAATGTTGGGTTTATAGCCACGGATTTTGAAAAAAGAGAAAGCTTGTTGCACTCAGATGCAGAAACAGGTGCGACCCAGGGTGAGTGAACTCCCCTTTCTCCATCTCGCTTTGGTGGTTGTTTATCTGCTAAATGGAAACAGCAATAAACACGTCTACCTGCCAGGCTTTGTGGGAACTGAAATGATGAGGGATGCAGAGCACTTAGCACAGGCTCACGCTGGGGAGCAGTCTCCCTGACCTGGGAGAAGGCAGCAGGGAGAGCGCTCCCTTCAAGAGAGGCTGAATTTGGTCTGAGAAGGTCATTAGCATGGCTGTGAAGGTAATGGAGTGGGAATTACTTATTCCCTAGAAAGGAAGAGACGAAGCGCACGGAAACCTGCGCTGTAGGGCTTGTTTTCTCTCATCTTAGCCCGAGGTCCTCCTGGACTCCCTCCCTCGAGTCTTCTCTTTCCTCCCAACACTCTAGATTCCATGCTCCTTTAAAAACATGTCCTGAAATACATCAAATCGAAATGCCCAATTAGAAATCCTTTGCTTACTCTGCTGCGCGCATGCAGCTGGAATTGGCTGAGGGAACACACTCGAGGCTGTTCTGAATGACATCAATCCAGTGTGTCACCTTGCACCCTTGAAAAGTGCAAGTCGCTCAGTCGTGTCCCAACTCTTTGGGACCCCATGGACTGTATAGTCCATGGACTTCTCCAGGCCAGAATACTGCAGTGGATAGCTTTTCCCTTTTCCAGGGGATCTTCCCAGCCCAGGGATTGAACCCAAGTCTCCCGTATTGCAGGCGGATTCTGTACCAGCCGAGCCACCAGGGAGGCCCTGCATACTTGACTGGGCCCTCAAGTGCTGCCCCGAAATCACAGCATATTTGCCTCATGCCATGATTGTTCCACTCCCTCCCCGCCCATGACTACTTCACAACTTCTCTTTTCTCCTCAAATCTTAAACCTTCTGTCCATACTCCCTATTTCATGGAGAAAATCATACAAATCAGAAGAGAACCCCACACTGGTTCCTACCACTAAACTTGTCCCATCTTCAGCACCCTTCCTCTTGGGAGAACTGCCCCTCTCTGCTCCTCTCCCAGACCAACCACTCCATTTGACCCCACGCTCTCACCCACTCAGCACATTACCCTATGATCTTTCTCTCCATTTGCACCAGTGCCTGAGGTCTCTCTTGTATCATTTTTAATATTCACCTAAGATATTATGTGGGCTTCCCAGGTGGCTTAGTGGTAAAGAATCCGCCTGCCAATGCAGGAGACGCGACATCAATCCCTGGGTTGGGAAGATCCACTGGAGAAGTAAATGGCAACCCCCTCCAGTATTCTTGCTGGGGAATCCCGTGGTCAGAGGGGCCTGGAGGGCTACGGTACCTGGAAGGTCACAAAAGAGTCAGACAGGACTTAGCGACCCAACAGGATACAGTACTGTATGTACTCTTCTAGGTACTACCTGTTTCGTTGTATCTTTTAACAGAAAAATACATTCAAGAGTTGTCCAATGTCGCTGTTTCCAGATACTCTCACCATGTCTTTGGAACTGATTTCAGTCAAGGTTTCCCCAAAGCCACTTGACTGAACTTGGAATTGTCAAGGTGGCCAAGAACCGTCACATTGGCAAATCCAGTGAGCAGCTCTGATTCCTTGTCATCTTGACAAGAGCAGCCTTTGATTCAGATTATGAGTCTCTCCTTTTTAAAACATCCCTTGCACGTGGCTTCCAGAGCATCATCTCTTTGGTTCTCCTGCTCTATCACCCGGCCCCATCCTCAGTCTCCGTGGCTGATGGATGATTCCTTATTTCCTGAAGACTCACGATTGAATGTCTTTGGGAGTCTCTGCAAACATCTACTCAACTCTCCTAGATGCTGTCTTCCACTTTCATGGCTTTCAGTATATACATAAACTGACAGCTCCTAAATTTGTATCTCAGCAGGTCTTGCATCCTGAAATAATGCCATTTGGGCATATTGATTATTTTGAATTAAATGTATCTGAGAAACAGCTAGTTCAGGAAGGACACTGAGCCTCCTTTTTCTATTGGGAGGCCGATAGAAGCTAAGGAAAACTGTATCAAATTAAAAACAAGATTTCCCATGCTTCTTGTGTTGAAAAGTGTCATTACTACTGTGCATGCATGTCTGAGTGCACATGAATTACTGAGAAGGCACCTTTCGAATTTCTGCATTCTGTAGAGCAGGCTGGCAAGGGAGCAGGTAGCCCAGGCTGGGGATACATAGTCATAAAAGCAGCACTGCTCTGAAGTATGCTCATCCTCAGGAGAAAGCATTATTTCTGCAGTTTCCAAGTGGTATTGTCAGGGAAAAGCCACACAGAGCTAATGTGCCACGACTCTTGTGTTTCTATAAGTCTTCTGAGCAAGGCCTGGAGTGTTCTGTACTATATATTCAAGGAACAGCCTTAGCGATAGAGGGAGGGTCTCTATGAAGCTAAGGACAAGTTTGCTTACAATCTTGGCAGAGAGGAGTCTTTCCCCTTGGAGCCAAGGGCAAACATGCTTATTGCCCATTGTACAAATTGGGTTTCTGGGGTTCTCTCCTGTAGTACAACCCACAGTACTTGGAGGTGGCCCTCTTTGTGGTGCCCTGTGGGAACTGGAGCTCAGGGAAGTGGTGTGAAAATGCAGACAGTCTGGCTACTACTGTTGCTTTAGGTGATATATTGTCTTTCATCTCTGGCCTGGAGTTTCAGGTCACCCACCAACATCTCTGTCACTCTGGGAGGGTAAATTGTTAGTTTGCAAGTAGGGTAACATTTCAGACCCTTCACAGTCCTTGACAGTTTGGGTGATAAGGGTGGGATAGGGAGACAGAGATGCCTTTCTAGAAAATAAGAGTGAGGACTTCATGGGCTAACTAACAAGATTCAAGGGGAGTCTGTGAGAAATGGTAGTGAAATTGTTGACAGTGATTGAGCAGCTGGACGATAAATGACCATTCCCCTTTGTCCATTACTAAGGGGAGGTGGTCACAGGATGAGTCCCGGGAAACAGGTTCAAAAACTGCTGCCTAAGTGTTGTGTTGTTGTAGTTAACTTTCCTGGAGGCAGAGGAACTTCTTGAGGATCTGATGGTCAGTTCAGGTCCGCTGCATTGTAACAATGGGAGCTAGGGCTCACCCTGGCAGGCAAAACTTTCCAGACCTTTTCAGAAAATAGTTATAGAGGAGTATGACTACGCTGAGTGTGAAAGGAGAGAAAATGAAGAGGTGGCATTAGTGGTAAAGAATCTGCCTGCCAATGCAAGAGATAACAAAAGACACAGGTTCATTATGTGAGTTAGGAAGATCCTCTGGAGGAGGGCAAGGCAATCCACTCCAGTATTCTTGCCTGGAGAATCCCATGGACAGAGGAGTCTGGCGGGCTACAGCCCATGGGGTCACAAAGATCGGACAGGACTGAAGCGACTTAGCAACCATGCCTGCAGGGAAAGAGCTAACTGTTCAAACCTGGGCAGGTTCCCTTGGAACGTGAAGGGGCGGAGCTTGTTAAGGTAGGAAGCCAGCCGCTGAGCCTCATAGAAGCTCAACCTCAGAAACCCGGCGTGGTGACTCTAGACCTATTGGAAGGCAACAGCGCAAGGACTGAGGCTTTATTTGTTTGCTTGCAGTGGATTCTCGCTTTGGAAAGGAAATGTTAGCCCTCCCAGGCAGATTTCTCCGAGACAATGAAACTTCTGGGGGAAACCATGGCAGAGACGCTGACTAGTTTTCTGGAGCTTACTGCCGTGGATTGGATTTAGAAGACAGATAAAAGACACCCGCTGGAGAATGAGAAACTTTCTCCCAAGAAAGTCAAAGTGAAGTCACTCAGCGGTGTCCGACTCTTTGCAACCCTATTGACTGTCGCCCACCAGGCTCCTTCTTCCATGGAATTTTCCAGGCAAGAGTACTGGAGTGGGTTGCCATTTCCTTCTCCAGGAGATCTAAATTTACGTATACGCTGTGGTCAGCCTCACCACCACGGAAGACTTACCTCGTCCTCACTTTGAAATGAGGCAAGAGGTTAAGAGATGTTAGCTTGGCAGCGGGGCCGGGGTACCACCCATCAAAAAGAGGATGCCCTTAAAAGCTGCTGCCCTGGGAGCCAAGCGGAAGTAGGCCAGACCTCACGGCCTGGTTGGTGGTCCTGGTGGTCCCGGCTGGACGGCAGCCTGACTGCGCTGCTGGGTACATGGTACAAGCAGGCGGCTCCCAGGGTACCAGCAAGAGCTTCTCACCACCGAAACTGAGCACCCGGCGGGCTGAGAACCTCGGGAGTTCGTGTTGTTGAACCAGGGCAGCTGCTGCGGGGCTGGAAAGCGAAGGTAAGAACGAGGCCTTGAGTAGCGGCCCAGGGCCTATCTTTCTCTGGTCTCCATCCCCCACTTCCTCCCTGCTGACCTCAGCTACTTGAAGTAGAAAGAAGATTAGACATAGCTCTGAAGTCTCCCTATTGGAAAAGGGGAAGCAGAGACCCTGTCCACCCACCTGTGTGTGCTTGGGGGTGTTGAAAGGGGAGGAAATAAAACCTGAATGATTTTTCTGGATGAAGGTGCCGTAGGTCCTATCATCTCCAGGCTCATGGAAGGAAAAGGTGCTGAGAAACAGCTAGTCGTGTTTGGAAAGGGTTCAGGGTGGGGAAGGGAAGCTCATGAGACCTTGGGAGCCTGCCGTGTTCTGTTGGTGATTCTGTGTCTGAATGTCTAGTCACTGGTGTGTGAACATTGTACTTCCAGCATCCCACCCTCCCCGTTGCCTTCATCCTGGTCCTGCCCTGGCTGGCCTGGAAATAAGATAGCGTCTCAGAAGGAGAATGGAAAATTGCAGGCTTGGTTACAGGCTTAAAACTAAGAAGAGCAGTGAGAGATCCAGTGGCTCCATACAAGAGGCTTACACTGTCAGCAGGAAGTGAACAGGAGCTAGAGGTTTCCAGCCAGTGATCACCAGTTGGATTCAGCTGCTCCTCCCTTTGCCTCAGCGGTTCGCAGGCTTTGGGAGAATAATTGAATCCACAGCACAGACTTGAGAGCTCTTGGCATGCTTCATGAATGGCTAGGCCTGATTCACTGATGGTTTGGCTGAGCTGAAACCCACTAACTAGTATATGCTGAGAGGCACCTCAGTGTTCAGGGTCCAGAATCATGTGTTTTTTTCATCCTGAGTCTCCACGGGGGGTGGTGTGCGTGTGTGCGCATGCGCGTAGGGTTGGGGGGCAGTGCTGCGGTGGTTGATGACTTGATGGCGGGCATTTTATTCTATCCCAAGTTCACTCAGGGCTCACAGTTGGGGCAGCTGTATATGTAGTGCCTTGGTGGCTGCAACGTCCTTTGTTGACTGATAGGATAGGCACGCGTGGCTCAGTTGTGTCTGACTCTTCTGCAGCCCCATGGACTTCAGCCCACCAGGCTCATCTGTCCATGGGATTTTTCCAGACAGGAGTACTGGAGTAAGGCAACATTTTCCACTCACAGGTTGAACTCACTGTCGTCAAACCCACGTTCATGTATGTCTGAAGAATAGCAAGGTACAACAAACTGAAACGTCTGAGTTTGGAGTAGAGAAAGGTCTATTAATCGAGAGGGCCGTGGACCAGGAATATGGGAGACGTAGGTTAGTCTCAGGACCATCTTGCTGGCTGACCGGGGTGAAAGGCATATAAAGATAAAGGGGGCGGGTCTCAGGATACATGATCAGCCTGTGCACAGTTCTCATTAGTGCATGCTGAGAGTTGTGCTTTGCAGTCAACATTGTCAACCTTCTGGTTCCAACCAGTCGGGGGTCTAGTGCTTGTGGTCAGCATGTAGTCACCATCCTCCATTTGGGACAGGGACTTAGCTCCTGCAGAATGCCAAGATTGCCATGTATGTCCTTTGAGGAGGAGCTGGAACTCTGTTGTGTGGCCAAACTGTTGTTTCTTGACTGCTTTCCATTTGTTTTCACAGTCTCTCACTTCCCTAATTGGTAACTGCTTGACTCTGCCCTTTGGAACTCAGAGGAAGCCTAGGAGACTAAACCTTTTTTCTGCAAATATGAAATGGGGAACATGGAAAGGTTTTTGTACCTGGGTGGGCCCCACAGAGCCCTGTTTGGTTTTATAACCTCAAGTAATTCCCCCCAAACAAGGATTGTTTACATTATTCAAATGAGAGTGGAAACCCTAGTGTCCACCAGCCAGCTTGGTGGCCCCATTGCAGACCCTGGTAACCTTTGTCCAAGAAACTGGAGTAGGTGCTCTGAGAAACATTCCGAGTGATGTAAACACACCTCGTTTCCAAGGGTACCATTCCTCCCAGACCTGTTTCTTGGGTGAAGACAAGAAGTTCTTGGCTCCCTCCTGAAGACACACCTTACATGTGGTTAAGAGAGCTCTCACATGACCTCACGTTTTTCCAAAATGCGGCTGCTCTTGGTTAATCAAAGGAGCTTCCTGGAGGGGTAACTGACACGTGATTTATATGCAACCTGCAGGAAGTGAGCTGTGCACTGGGGAACTTCCATTTAGAGATGGTAAAATCTGTCCCTGATTTTAGCTGAAGTGACCAGTGACGTAGACTTGACCCTGGAAGACCACAGGTCAGTTTCAGCTCACTGGTCTGGGCTGTTACAAAGGACCGGTTGCCCTGTTCTTTCTCCACAGACCAAGGCTGAGTCTGTGCCAGTGTTAACGCCTCCCATTGTACTTGGCTGAATGTTTTGGCCTAGGTAGTGTTTTGGCCTAGGGAGAAAGGCTGATACAGAAACGTTGAATGCTGTCCAGTGTTCTCATGTAAACCCTGATGGTCTGTGGGATTTCTTCAGATGGTTGGCTCTGGGATTCTGGAGGCCGTGCTCAAGGTCACTACTGCCACTAGAGTTCTGTTGCTAATAGTCTCAGTGAAATGTTAGCCGAGACACGTGAACAAGGTTGGTCCCAGCCTGTCAGTCACATAGCAGAGAGGTTGTCATAGTGGCATCCAGGAAATTAATCAGAAGCCAGGATGGTAGAGAAATGAGGGGCAGGATGACTTCCCTGGCAGTCCAGTGGTTAAACTTTGCCTTCCAGTGCAGGGAGTTTGGGTTCGATCCCTGGCAGGGGAGCTAAGATTCCCCATGCCTTGCAGCTAAAAAAAAAAAAAAACCTCAAACGTAAAAACAGAAGTGATGTAACAAAGTCAATAAAGACTTTAATGGTCTGTGTTAAAAGAAAAAATCTTAAAAAGAAATGAGGGGCCGGTATCATTAGGAGATGACTCATCAGTCTCTCTCATTTCTGTACATTCTGTGACTAAGGCACTGACTTGCCTTCATTCTAGATTCTTCTAAAGGATGCTTGTACAGAAAGCAGCTATAGAAGACACCATTTGTCTCTCTGAAGCAAAGGGGAGGTGTATTTACTTACCAGTATAATAAAGGCAATGCTCTCATTTGGAACAGAGGGGAAACATGCTTACTTAAACTTACTTTTCTTCCTTTCTTTTCCTTTTTTTTAGAAATCAGTTTCCAAAGTGTAGGGTTCTTCTGTAACAATGCCTGTAACCCACTACAGGCACCTTGCTTTCTGGGAACTGAAGCTCAGGAAACCAGCAGCAAAAGCCAGTTTTTCTGGCTACCGCCATTGCTTTGAGTAATCAACTGTCCTATATCTGTGATGAGAAATCTGATACCTTCTTCTACATCCATGACACTGTGGCAGGCTAACTTCTTAGCTTGCAAAGTAGGATTAAAATCTCAAATCCTTCACAGTTCTGACAATACCTTCTATCAAACTCGAATTATGTGTTAGACCTATTCCTCTATTTGAGAGCAATCATCAATTTTATATAATAAAAATGTAACCTGATTTTCCAGTTAGGACAAATGGAAGACCAGATAGTTGCCTCTCTAGAACTGACTTTATTAGAAGAAGAAAAAAACTTTTGTATTGGTTAAAATATCAAGTAGAAAAAGTTTACTCTCAAAAAAAAAAAAAAAAAGGCTGGGTCCTCAGAAAAATGTGATGGGCAAAGATGAGGGAGAGTGTAATTCTTTAGGACCAAGGCAGTGTTGAGGTCCCACACAGGTTCTGTAAGAGCTTTTATGTAGCAAAATGAAGAATGTTCCAGAAGTGCAGTGGAAACAGGTAGTTCACTAAGTATCTAGCAGAAGGAGAGAAGCATCAGATACAGCAGGCGTCACTTAGGAGCTGGGAAAGACCAGTTCATAGTGAAGCTTCCTAAGGCCCACTTGACTTCACATTCCAAGATGTCTGGTTCTAGGGTAGTGATTGCACCACTGTGATTATCTGGGTCATGAAGATCTTTTTTGTATAGTTCTTCTGTGTATTCTTGCCACCTCTTCTTAGTATCTTCTGCTTCTTTTAGGTTCATACCATTTCTGTCCGTTATTGAGCCCATTGTTGCATGAAATGTTCCCTTGGTGTCTCTAATTTTCTTGAAGACTTCTCTAGTCTTTCCCATTCCATTGTTTTTCTCTATTTCTTTGCATTGACCACTGAGGAAGGCTTTCTTATCTCTCCTTGCTATTCTTTGGAACGCTGCATTCAATTCGGTATATCTTTCCTTTTCTCCTTTGCTTTCCACTTTTCTTCTTTTCATAGCTGTTTGTCAGTCCTCCTCAGACAACCATTTTGCCTTTTTGCATTTCTTTTTCTTGGGGATGATCTTGATCACTGCTTCCTGTCACAAACCTCCATCCATAGTTCTTCAGGCACTCTGTCTCACCAGGTAGGTGAGAAGAAACATAGCTAAGGATGGTCCATGGCTTAATCAAGAGGTTAAACTAGTAAAGTTCATAGACTGTGAATGGTGAGGGTAAAATGAGCTTCCTTTATTTATTACTTTCAGTTTTTTCCCCCATGTGTATGGCAAGAGGAAAGGAAATAGCTATGTATTCAGCAGTAGCAATGGTGTTGTTATCAGATAGGGAGAGTCAAAGAGGACCCTTCCTCGTGGGCCTTGGTTCTTCGTAAGGACACAAAGAAGAATCTGAGGTCTTACCTGTGGAAAAACAAGTTTATTGAAGAACAAAAAGAACACACTTCAAAGAAGAGGTGGGCCAAGCCAAGAGGGGCTCTGGTGCCAGAATGGTAAGGTATGCGGTTTTCAAGACAAGACTTTTTTACATTTTCATCTAGGTGGGCATGGACTGACAGTTTTGATTGACATTTGCAAGTTACATAACAGCCTGTATTGCATATGTCTTTGCCATAATTCAGTCTGTTATACTCAGATGTATGTATGTGTAAAATATTTATGAACCCTTAAAAGGCTCCCAGCTGCCTAAGGTCATTTGAGGACACAGTTTTTCATGAAGGGTGCATGTGTATATTTAGAGAGGTCCCTGTGGTTAGCTCGTATACACTGTGCACCTAGGGTGCATGTGCTCAAGTTGGAAAAATCTCTGGTTATTTTGTAGCTTACCTGTGAGCTCTCCTGGGCCACATTGGGAGGTGTCTGGGGTGGGGTTTGGAGATCATCTTGAATCATTTTCATCTAGGCCACCCCTCTTTGCTCATGCCTAACTTATTGGGAGAAAATTCAACAGAGCTGGTCAACAATGGAACAAAATGCCGGGCTCCCCAGTATTGATATCCAGACACAAACTAGATCAGGTGATCTTGTCTAGGTTGACAGTTAAACTGTTGCCAGGTATTCAGGTGGGTGGATCTGTGTGTATATATTTATGTAAAAACAACTCAGAGTATGTTCTACTACTTTGTACATAAATGACATCATCACCACTACTTACCATTACAGTAACCATACATTGAAGGGCAAGTATGTTTCTGTGTATGAGTGTGTAACCACATGCCATGGACTAAAAAAGGACCAATTACCCAGTTTGCATGTTTTTATCATTAAATTAGCATCTGTACTGGCAAATGGACAAAGAAAAGAGAAGATGGATTTGGTGAAGGTAATTCTGCTGGTGATTCTCATAAAATACTGGTTTGTGGCAGGGTGGGGGGTGGGGGGGGTGGGGTTGTGGATCTTTTTTCTAAGATAAAATCCCTCTTCTTCGCATCCCCACTTCTATCAGCCCGATTTTAGTTCATAGTTTTGCCTTGAGTGTTGTAGTTTCCTCCACACTTGCCCCAACTCGATCCATTTTCCATGTGATAGTTAAGGTGCTGTTGCTAAAATGCAGATCTAACTGTGATTCCCCACTGTTTAAGAACCTCTGATGATGTGCCAGCAGACTCCATGTCAAGTCTTTAAGAAAGCTTTCAGGCTCTCTTATGATATGAACCCTACTGACGTCTCCAGTCACAGCCCTGGTCCTTCCTCTTCTCATCCATGACATCTTAGTCTTGTTCAGCTGACTTCATATCCTTACATATACTTTCTCATCGAGTTTGGGTTTCTGCCGGGAGTTCTCATTAGCATGCTTTGCCTGGAAAACTCCCACCATCTTTCAGGAATCACCAGGCATTTCACTACCACTTCTGCCCTTCTAGATGTTGGGTGTCCTTCCGTGTACTCACATAAGCCCATAATTTTCAGTTTCATTGCCATCTGCTTTTCTTTTTCCTTGTCATTTGTAAGCTTATCAAGAGCAGGAACCATATTTGTCACTTTCTATTTAATAGCCCCAATGTATGTCATAGTGTAGGCTCGTGGTAAATGTGTCATATATCTTTGAAAGAGTACATTTTTGTTCATTGTAATAGCTTCGAAATTGATTATATTTTAATTATATAAATACATATCTAATATATGATACTGTCACAGGTGATCTTTATTTTGGTTTTTTGTTAGGGTGATTTGCATTTTCAGATTGCTTTTAATTCATAAAATTTCATGGCTTCATTATGTTAATGACCTTAATTAGGCATCTGTATGAGTTTCTCTGTCAATAACTTGTGAGCTTTCTCTTAAGACTGGCTGGTACATCAAATGAACCTACAGTTAAGAGGCAGACATCATGTTACTGAAGTGAACGGGTTTAGATGATGGAAAACACTAGGCGTGGAGTGGTGTTATCTGTTAGCTCCATGCAGAAACTTGAGGCTTAGCTGGCTTTTGTCACGTGATCAAATAGGGCACCAGATCCATCTTACAGTGTGCTGAACCCTGGAGACCACCACTGAGACACGTACTTTCCTCCTCTGAGTCATGAGGCATCTCCTTGGAACCTGTGGTGGTGGGTATGAGTGGCATAGGAAACAGAGGTGTTTGCCTCACACTCTGGGACAGTGTGGATGATGCTACTTTTTCATAGCTCTGAGTGAGCTTGACTGATGCAGGCTCTGTTTCCTTGCAATGGCAGGAGCTTTATTAAACAAGCATACGTAGAGCTAAGCCTGAGGGTGAGAATTCCTGGCAGCTGAGGGAAAGGGGAGGCATGGTTTGCCAATGCCATCTGCTTAATTTTCCTAATAATCCAACACCTGCCAGTGCAAGTCATCTTGTCTCCCCAGATGGCTGAAAATTGTAGAAACACCAATAATAACTTCTCTCAAGCCCCTCACCCTCTTTAGTAGGAGACTGACTTTCCAGCTTACCTGTTTGCTTTAAAATGATGAGGATGTGGTCCCTGAGCATCTCCTGAGTGCCTTCCGCATTCTTGGCACTCTCGGAAATCAGACTAATTAAATAACAGGCTTCTGAGAGAAATAAACCTTTCACCCAGTAGAAACGTCAGTGAAAATTACTACCAGTTCTTGAATTGGCAGCCTGGGTAAGACTGGATTTTCTTTTAACCAGCTTTAAAATTTAATTCCTAGGTAAGCATTTGCCTCTCTCACGAGAATCAAAGAATGTTTGTATTCTAATATAAAAGTTTCCATGATTTAGTTTAGTGTCTGATTTATTTAGATTTTGTGGAGTTAGTTTAGACTAAGTTCTTTCAAACCAGAATTTTCTCCCACACACTCTTGGCTGGTCTTCAGAGGTCCCTGCAGCCACTGTCTGTTCATGTCCCGATCACTGTGCAGGCAAGTAGGGGAGGCAGAAGGGGACTGGCCAGATGGTTCAGGGGAGCTTGGAAGTGTTCTCCCTGAAGGTACACACCCTTCCCGACTCTTTATAAAACAAAGGAACATTTGATCAACAGCGATCTATCTGTTGTGACGGTGTAATTGTATTCATCTCTCCAAATGGTAAATGGTGACCTTCCTTAACAAATACTAGGGCTTAAGGGTAAAGTTGAACCTAGCAAGCATTAATTCTTGGGAGAATGAGAAGGTATTATTTGAACTATGTTTTCAGTCTTAAGCCTTAGAAGTGGGTTCTATTTTCAGACACTCTCAATCTGGAATAAAGGGGAATCAGCAGTAGCAATAGACTTCTTCTGGTCAGACTGATTTTGTTTCTGTTGTTGTGTATAAAAGATTCAATATCAGGAAACAGCTCTTACAAGGTGAAAGCATCAAATTCTAATATGTTGGAAATACATATCACTAGAGAAAAATGATTCGTTGAAGTGAGAAAGTACACGGCAGTCACTGATACTGGTCTCATTTTTCTAAGAAAGGATTTCATTGGCAATATAAAGTCCTTCAATGTATTTTCTTGACAGTTTTTACAAGACTTTGACCCAAATACAATATGATATGTAATCAATGATAAATACATAATCTGGCAGGATTTCACAGAGACCAAATCACCATCTATTTTGTCCATTGCCATTTATATTTCTTGCCTAGTTTCATTGTCAAGGATTGGTTCTAAGCCATTATTAGCCAGTGTGTTGATATTTTCACTATTCCATAATTAGTGTGTGTGATGCTGATAGTGAAAACAAATTGCATATCTTACTTTTGAAACCATGCTGAAGAAATATCTCAGAATTTAACATTGACTGAATAAAACAATAATTCTGAAGGTAATTTATTTTTCTGAGATACAACTGATAGCCTAATTTTAGCCTCAGGAAAATAATTAAGCCACAGAAGGATGAAATAAAAATTACATGAAATCTGAAATATCTGGAGAATGCCAAAGTTCTGAATTTTGAGATGCAGTATGGTGGGGTCAATTGATAAAAAGACAAGCAAAAAATAAGAATGTAGCAAATAAAAACTAGTCCAAAACCCATTAAGCTTCATGACTCTTCTTGTTTCTTCCCTGAATCCTGATCATCTCACTGTACCCTAGTCTACCGTCTGACTGGTTTCTAGTTTTGAGTGTTTGTGTGTATGAAGACGAAGTCTAACCTCTGACTAGTTTCTCGTATGTTTTCAGTGTATCTACATGTGTTTTTGTGTGTGAAGACTAAGGAAATTAGAAATATATCATGCTTTTTTCTCTATTTATAAATTAACAAAAAAAGAAGAAATTGTTGCTGTTGAGAATCCCTGCGATGAAACAGAAATCACTTGTTTTCTTACCCTCCTGAATATCTTCCCTCAATTTCTCACTTCTACATCCTATTTTCTTTCATCTTAAAGACACATTAAAATATTTTTTCCTAAATGTGATTTGTGCAGGAACATAATATGCTTTTAAGAGAAGTGTTTCCAATTCATAAACATTTCCAATTAATAACATTTAATAACTGTTCCATTAAGATAGTGTCATAAGGTGTAGAGTAAGTTTTGTTTCCGAAGATAGTTCACTTTTATCAGTGCCTAGCATGGTGTTAAGTCGCTTCAGTCGTGTCCGACTCTGTATGACCCCATAGACGGCAGCCCACCAGTCTCCCCCGTCCCTGGGATTCTCCAGGCAAGAATACTGGAGTGGGTTGCCATAGACCTTGATAAAACCTGGCCCAGAAATAGCTGATATGCATGAAGAAACATTTCAGACATGGTATGAAGATAGAGATTTTTTCAATTCAGCATACAAATGACATTATAAATAGTTTGAGAATAACTTCAGGTACTGGATAAATACTGTGTTAAAACAAGTTAGGAGTTTTCAAATAAAATAATATCATTTTTTTCCAAAAGTTTCAGGAGTCCAACACAGAGCTAGACTGTGTGCTGCCTTTCAGTTCAGTTCAGTTCAGTCACTCAGTCATGTCCGACTCTTTGCGACCCCATGAATCACAGCACGCCAGGCCTCTCTGTCCATCACCAGCTCCCGGAGTTCACTCAGACTCAGGTTCATCGAGGCGGTGATGCCATCCAGCCATCTCATCCACTGTCGTCCCCTTCTCCTCCTGCCCCCAATCCCTCCCGGCATCAGAGTCTTTTCCAATGAGTCAGCTCTTCGCATGAGGTGGCCAAAGTACTGGAGTTTCAGTTTTAGCATCATTCCTTCCAAAGAACACCCAGGGCTATCTCCCTTAGAATGGACTGGTTGGATCTCCTTGCAGTCCAAGGGACTCTCAAGAGTCTTCAACACCACATTTCAAAAGCATTAATTCTTCAGTGCTCAGCTTTCTTCACAGTCCAACTCTCACATCCATACATGACCACAGGAAAAACCATGGCCTTGACTAGATGGACCTTTGTTGGCAAAGTAATGTCTCTGCTTTTCAATATGCTTTTACGTACCATGTAATAATGCATTAAAATTTCTTGGAAGCTTATTCTGAATCATTTGAGAAAGCAACTTTAAAGCTAGAAAGGTACCTTCACTGTTACTCAATGAAATCTTTCCTTTTACAGATTAGATCAGTGGCTTCTCAAAGGTCTCCGTGATTGATTTTTTTCCTTCAGTCATGTGTGCCTGGTTATGGTAGAAATATGATTAAAAAAATTTCAACCTCTAATCTAGAGCTGAATTGGTGGTGGTGGTTTTTCTTATTATAGCTATTTTAAAGATACTGTCCAGTAAAGCATTTTGGAGTTTCTCTTTGCATAGAGGCTCTGTTATTCTGTTTGCTTCATTGTAATAATAATGCATGCATAATTTTCTACTTTAATCCTTTTTCACCTAGCAGAAGTTCATGACCCTATTTCACATCTTTATATCTTTATGAGGTTTTCTCTGTTATTACTTTATTTTTTCTCATTTATTACTTTAGAGCAGCGGAAGAATTTGGCAAAAACATATTCAGACAATGACTAGTATTAAAAATATAAAACCTTCCCATATAAACCTTCACCCTATGTCCTGGTGTCATTCCCACAGGTAAATACTTTAATCATTGCTTGTTGAATTGTGTTCCTGATTACCACCATGTTTCTAAGTGAGTTTATCTTCTATTTCTTGTTTGGTCAACTTGAAGTAGGATCAACAGAAAGCTTCCAGAGTACAGCTTACTTTAGCTCCATGCATCTATGCCTTTGACACTTGACTCATTTAGTCCCCAATGCATGTGAGCCAGCATAATTCATGGGCTTCCTGGAATCCCCCTGCCAGTGCAGGAGACGCAAGAGAGATGTGGGTTCAATCCCTGGGTCAGGAAGATCCCCTCAAGGAGAAAATTGCAACCTGTTCCAGTATTCTTGCCTGAAAAATTCCACAGACAGTTGAGCCTGGTGGGCTACAGTCCATGGGGTTGCAAAGAGTTGGATGTGACTGAGCACAACATAATTCAAAGACTGATTTTGAAAGGCTGTGGTCCAAAAAGCAGTTCTATAAAAATAGGTTATTTTGTGGTATGATTAAGGTAATCCTGTTATCATTAGTGACTTTGAGCATCTTAAAAAAAAGTAAAAGTGTGAAAGGAAACAAAAGCTCACACTAACCCTATTGTGTGAGTCATCACTCAGTCGTGTCAGACTCTTTATGACCCCATGGACTGTAGCCCACCAGGCTCCTCTGTCCATGGTATTTTCTGGGCAAGAATACTGGAGTGGATTGCTATGCCCTCCTCCAGGGGATCTTCCCAACCCAGGGATCAAACCCAGCTCTCTGGCATTGCAGGCAGATTCTTTACCCTCTGAGCCAACATTCTATTATTCTGTGATAATTACTTAATATTTTTCTATTCCCCCTTCCCCTTTTTTATATGTGCATATGGACAAATTTATCATTATATATATTTTAAAACATTCTTAAATATTAAAATAAATGTTCTAATATCCTCTGATATTAAAAACAATGAATTCTTATTTTAGTTGGAGTTAGGAATAACTGACTTCTCTATATTGCTCAATTTTCTTGTCTAGGAAAAAGGAATCTCCATTAATTCTTCTGTAATTTCTCCTTGCAAAAGACCCACATAATTCTGTTTAGGATCAATTCGAAGTGTTCTTTTAAATTTATTTTGGCATGGATATATTTCTTTTATTGAAGTACATTTGATGTACAATATTATGTAAGTTGCTGGTATACAGTACAGTGATTCACAATTTTAAAGGTTATACTCCACTTATAGTTATTATAAAATGTTGGCTATTTTCCCTATTTGTACAGTATGGTTTATTTTATACCTAAAAGTTTGTATTTCTTCCTCCCTTTTACCTATAATGCCCCTCTCCTCTTCCCACTGGTAACCACTAGTTTCTCTGCATCTGTGAGTCTGTTTCTGTTTTGTTATATTCACTAATCTGTTGTTTTTTCACTTCCACATGTAAGTGATATAATACAGTATTTGTTTTTCTGTCTGACTTGTTTCATTTAGCATAATACCCTCCAGGTGTAGTCATGTTGCTACAAATGGCAAAATTTCATTTTTAAGTGGTAAGTTTTCACTGATTGTAGCAATTTTGGATTTTAAAATTTTCATCAGTTCAATTGCTCAGTTGTGTCCCACACTTTTCAACCCCATGGACTGCAGCATACCAGGCTTCCCTGTCCATCACCAACAACTCCCAGAGTTTACTCAAACTCATGTCCATCGAGTCGGTGATGCCATCCAACCATCTCATCCTCTGTCACCCCCTTCTCCTCCCACCTCCAATCTTTCCCAGCATCAGGGTCTTTTCCAATGAGTCAGTTCTTTGCATCAGGTGGCCAAAGTATTGGAGTTTCAGCTTCAGGTGATTTCCTTTAGGATGAACTGGTTGGCTCTCCCATATATATAATAAATTTATTATGTCTAATTTTTCTCAACTTATTTTTTGCATGTTTTCTATTGAAGTACATTTTACATATAACATCATACAATTTAAGGTGTACAGATGTTATGATTATATGTTGTAATATGGCTGTCTTTGAAACAATAGTTAACACCTCTATCGTGTCACAGAATTATTCTTTTTTGTGGTGAGTATAAAAAGCTAGTCTTACAAGTTTGATTTCCACTACAATTTGTCTATATTCACTGTGCATTAGTTGCCAAGGACTTGTTCACTAGTTGCAATTTTGTGCCTTTAAACATCTCTCATATTTCCCGACCCTCAAGCCCCCCTAGTAACACAGTTTTCCTCTGTTTTCACAAGTTTGGCTTTTTAAGATTCCACATAGAAGTGAGATCGTATAGTTTCTGCATTTTTCTGTCTGTCATCTCTCTTAATGTATGTTCAGAATCCCTCCATGTGCGCCCAAATGGCAGGATTTCCTTCATCACATTTTTATCCATTGTCTATACATGGACACAGGTTGCTTCTGTATCTTGGCTGTTGTGAGAATGATGATTCACATGGGAGTTCATGTGTCTTGAGATCCTGAGTCCATCTCCTTTGTGTATACATCCAGAAGTGGAACTGCGGTGTCATATGGTAGTTCTATTTTTTAATGTTTTAGGGAATCTCCATATTGTTTTTCGTAGTGGCTATAACAATTTACATTCCCACCAACAGTGCACATTCCCTTTGCTCTGTATACTTGCCAATACTTGTTAGCTTTTGTGTTTTTGATGACAGCTATTCTAACAGGTGTGAGGAGATATCTTGCGGTTTTGATATGTATTTCCCTGATGTTGAACATCTATTTATGTACCCATTGGCCATCTACATATTTTATTTGAAAAAAATCTGTATACAGTTGCTTTGCCCAGTTTTTAATCAGATTGCTTATTTTTGTTATTATTGAGTTTTATGAGTTCTTTATATTTAATTTGGTTATTTTAACCCCTTACTCGGTATATGGTTTGCAAATGTTTTCTCCTGTTCTGTAAGTTGCTTTTCATCTTGTTGATTGCTTCTTTTGCTGTGCAGAGGCTTTTAACTGTGGTTTAGTCTCACTTACTGATGTGTTTTTTTTTTTTTAATTTTTATTGTTTGTGCTTTTGGTGTCTTAACCAAAAAAGCATTGCCAAGGCCAGTGTCAATCCCCAATGTTTTCATCTAAGAGTTTTTGATATCATGTTTATATGGTTAAATCTTTGATCCAGTCTGTGTTAAGTTTGTAGGTGATGTAAGGCAAGGGTCTGATTTCATTCTTCTGTATGTGTTTATTGAGTTTATTGAGTTTATTGAGTTATTGAGTTTATTGAGTTTATTTCTCAGCACCATTTGTTGAAGAGACTATTTTTTTTTCCTATTGGATGTTCTTGGATCCCTTGTTAAATACTATTTGAATCCAAATTTTGGGATCTTTTCTGTTCTGTTGTTCTATGAGTCTATTTTTATGCCACTACCATACTGTCTTAATTACTGTTTGTTGTTCGGTCGCTAAGTCATATCTGACTGCTTGCAACCTCAGAAACTGCAGCAAGCCAGGCTTCTCTCTCCTTCCATATATATATATAAGACCATTGTTTTGTAATATAGTTTGAAATTGGGAAGTATGATTGATGCCTCCAGCTTTGTTCTTCTGTGTCACAATTACTTTATGTCGTCAGTCTTCTGTGGTTTCATACAAATCTTAGAATTGGTTTTCTTTGTTCTGTGATGAATGCCATTGGAATTTGGACTGAACATAATCCCACTCTATGGATGGCTTTGGATAATATGAACATACTAACAATATTCTTCCAATCCATGAACACAAAATGTCTTTTAATTTGTCTGTCTCTTCTTAGGTATTCTTTTAAGCATAGCCTTGTAGTGTTTACTATACAGATCTTTCACTTCCTTGGTTAAATGTATTTCTAGGTAGTTTTATTATTTTGATGCTCTTGTGAAATGATATTGCTTTCTTTACTTCCTCTTCGGATGTGTTACAGAATATAGAAATATAAATAATTTCTGCATGTTGATTTTTATATCCTGCAACTTTACTGACTTTTTGATTTAGTTCAATAGATTTTTTGGTTGAGTCTTTGAGATTTAGTATATAAAAAAGTCATTTCATCTTCAGATAAAATTTTACTTCTTCCCTCCTGATGTGAATGCCAATTTTTTTCTTGCTGGGTATCTCTGGCTAAAACTTCCCGTACTACGTTGAATAAGAGTGATGAAAGTATACATCTTTATCTTGTTCCTGATCTGAAAAGCTTTCAACTTTTCACTACTAAGTATAATGTTAGTTGTGAATTTGTTTTCTATGGAGTTTATATGTTGACGTATGTTCTCTTCATCTAATTTTGTAGAGAGTTTTCATAATGAAAGTATGTTGTATTTTGTTATGCATCTATTGAAATGATTATGTGACTTTTGTCTTTAACTAATGTCTGTCAGTTAATTTGCGTATTCTGAACTATCCTTGCATCTCAGAGATGAATCCCACTTGATGGTGTATGGTCCTTTTAATGAGCTGTTGAATTCAGTTTACTAGTATTTTGTTGAGAATTTTTGCTTATATATCCATTAGGCATGTTGGCCTATAATTTTTTTAATTTCCTTATATGGTTTTCATATGAGGAGAATGGTGGTCTAATAAAATGAATTTTGAAGAGTTCCCTCCCCTCCTCTTCCATTTTTTTGGAGCAGCTTGAGAAGAATTGGCATAAATTACCTTAAAACATGGTAGAATTCATCTATGAAACCATTTGATCCTCGGGTTTTCTGTGTTGTGTTTTTACTTCTTTGATTTCTTAGACTCTCATTGGTTGTTAAGTAACATATTTAATCTTCATGGTTCTGTGTTTTCTTCCCACTTTTTTCTTGTGATTTATCTGAAAACGATGCTTGATATGATTTTAATTTTCTGTTGCGACTTGTTTAGTAACTTATTGTGATCTATTCTTTATGTTGATTTCAGTGAGAGTCACTCTATATATAGCTGTAGTTTTGATGCTTCTTGAGAGAAGTAAACTGAAGGTCTTCCTACTCCACCATCTTTATTCTGCTCCTCTTAATGAGTTTTAAGAGTTCTTCATGTATCTTAGGATAAATCCTTTATCAGATACATGCTTTGCAAAGATTTTCTCCTGGTCTATGGCTTTTGATTTTACTTTCTAAACAATATCTTTTGAAGAACAGATATTGTTAAGTTTTATATGTATTAATATTAAGAGAAATTTTAAAAATTTTATTGAAGTATAATTGATTTACAGTGTATTAGTTTCTGGTATACAGCAAACTGATTCAGTTTATATATACATATACACACATACATATAATTTCATATTCTTTTCCATTGAAGGTTATTACAACATACTGAATATAGTTCCCAGTGCTATACAGTAGGACCTTGCTATTTATTTTATATTTAGTACTTTATATTTGCTAATCTCAAATTCCTAATTTACTCTTCTCCCTCTTTCCCCTTTGGTAACCATAAGTTTCTTTTCTTTGTGATTCTGTTTTTGAAAATCAATTCATTTGTATCATCTTTACAATTCCACACATTAGTGATAATCATATGATATTTGTCTTTCTCTGACTTACTTCACTTGGTCATGTTGCTGCAGATGCTATTATTTCATTCTTTTTATGGCTGAGTAGTATTCGTGTGTGTGTGTGTGTGTGTGTGTGTGTGTGCACGCTTCCCTGGTAGCTCAGCTGGTAAAGAATATGTGGGCAATGCAGGAGACCCCAGTTTGATTCCTGGGTGGGGAAGATCCCTAGGAGAAGGGATAGGCTACGCATTCCAGTATTTCTGGGCTTCCCTTGTGGCTTAGCTGATAAAGAATCCGCTTGCAATGTGGGAGACCTGGGTTCGATCCCTGGGTTAGGAAGATTCCCTGGAGGAGGGCATGGAAATGTACTCCAGTATTCTTGCCTGGAGAATCCCATGGACCAAGGAGCCTGGAGGGCTGCAGTCCATGGGATCCCAAAGAGCTGGAAATGACTGAGTGACTAAGCACAGCACAGCATACACACACACACACACACACACACACACACACATATACATATACTACATCTTCTTTATCAATTCATCTATTGATGGACATTTAACTTGCTTTCATGTCTTGATTATTGTAAGTAGTACTTCTTTGAACATTGGGTTGCATGTATTTTTTTGAATTAGAGTTTTTTTCTGCATTTATGCCCAGCAGTGGGATTGCTAGATCACTGTAACTCCATTTTTAGTTTTTTGAGGAAACTCCATGCTGTTCTCCATATTTGTGTTCCCACCAATTTACATTTACAACACTGTGGTCTCCACACCCTCTCCAGCATTAATTATTTGTAGGCTTTTTAGTGATGGCCATTCTAACCAGTGCGAGGTGATAACTCATTTTAGTTTTGATTTTCATTTCTCTGGAAAGTTGTGGTGTTGAGCATCTTTTCATGTACCTATTGACCATCTATGTGTTTTCTCTGGAGAAATGTCTATGTAGGTCTTCTGCCCATTTTTTAAAATTGGATTTTTGTTGTTATTGAGTTATAGGAGCTGTTTGTATATTTTGGAAATTAAGCCTTTGTTGGTTGCACTGTTTGCCAGTATTTTCTCCCAGTCTGTAGAGTGTCTTTTCCTTTTGATTATGGTTTCCAAGATACTCTTATTTTAAATGAAATCCAAGGTATTAATTTGGTTTTTTACAGACCATACCTTTTATTGCAATATCTATGAAATTGCTGTTTAACCCAAAATTGCAAAGATTTTCTCCCAAAAGGGTTGTGTTTTTCTGTTTTAAACTTAGGCTTGTGATCCATTTTGAGTTAACTTTGATCCATACCTCACACCATATATGAAAATTAATTTTCAAGCATATGGATACTCAGTTGTTTGAGCAACATTTGCTGAATCAGCTATCCTTATCTTTGGCCCTAATTACAGACTCCATTCTGTTCTACTGATATATAGTTTTAGCTCTCTGCAAATATGTCACTGTTTTATTTACTATAATTTTACTTTAAGATTTAGAATCAATTAGGTCATTCCTCGTTTTTCTTAAATTTGTTTTGGTCATTTGCAATTCCATATCAATTTTAGAATTAGCTTGTCAATTTCTACCAAAAAAATAGCTTCCTGGAGTTTTGATTCTGAATGCCTTGAATTTATAGATATCTGGGGAGAAATTACATGTTAACAATATTGAGTTCTTCCAATCCAGGGACACAGTGTATCTCTTTGTCTTTAGATTTTCTTTAACTTCTCTCAGCAACCTTTTATATTTTTTAGTGTAAAGATCTTGTATTCCTTTCATAAGATATATTCATAAGTATTTCATGTATTGATAGTATTGTAAATGGCTTTTTTGCCTCACTTCTGGTATTTTTGTTCATCGCTTATATGCAGAAGTACAGGTGATTTTGGTGTATTGGTCTTGCAGTCTACAGTTCTGTTAAGTTCATTAGTTCTAATAACTTTTGGGAGTAAATCCTTAGAATTTCTACCTAGACAATTGTGTGATCTTTGAATAGAGATAGTTTTATTTAATCCTCTCTAATCTGAATATCCTAGTGTATTGTTGACTATAAAGAATGGGAAAGGCCATTCTTGTTTTCTGATTTTATCAGGAAATCATTAAAGTTTTTCCTGTAAGACATTGGCTATACGGTTTCCACAGATGCTCTCGAGCAGGGCAAGGTTCTCTTCAGATTAGTTTGGTGAGAGTTCTAATCAGAAGTAGAGGTGATTTTTTTTTTCACCCCCAGTGATCTTGAATTCACAGATGTTAAAACATACAGTGAATTTTGCTTTTCAAAAATAGTATTATTATTAATACTTTTGAAAAGTACTGAATTTTAAAGAAAGTTTTTAGTAACATCCTGTCTAATCCTAGGAGTTTAGCACATTTCTACTCCTCTTCAATAAGAAAAAAATTCTTATTGATCTTTTCTTGTGTCTAAAACCTTGTTTGTAGAGTTTCTTATATTTGATTAATCATATGGTTGGGTAAAGAATATTTTTGAGTAATTTTTTCCATGAAAAGAAACAGGTGACATATTTTGCACTCACAGAGAAGTTAAAGCTATCACACATTAGATAGGTAACTACGTGTTCCTTACTTCTTCTTTTACTTGATGTTAGCTGCTAAGAATTTTAATACCTCTGATATCTAATCACTTTAATTGAATTAATTTTCCTTTTAGGCTATAGAATTCCCCCAACACTTTGTCTTGAAGTTAATGATTTCTTGAGGATATACCTGGGATTAGTTTCTTCCATTAGCTTATTCTGTAACATGTTTAGTCTTTTAGCCTTCAAACTCAGATTATTTGTCTAGTCCAGGAAAGCAATGATATACTAGGATTTTTACTTCAGTTTCAGTTATGAGAGTCTTCCTTAAGCACACCTATTATTTTTTGACTGAATATTTGCTGCTTTTATGTCTTTACTCAGTGTTTTCATGTCTTCATCCCTTCCTGGGAATTCTTAATCACAAGTTTTCCTCTACCACACTAATATAGTTTCCTACAGATTGGCCTCTCTTTATTAATCTCTTTAGTTTATAGGGGTTTTTTTTTTTTCATTTTTTCCCCTACAAAATCTGACCCCTGCTATCTCCTTTTGATTCTATACTCTATCTTAATCATGTCCTTGTTCATCTTTACACTGCTATGGGCATGATGCTTTTCGTTGTCTACATCTTGAAAGCACAGATCAGCTTTTTCTATTGTTACTCACTTTTCTAGGGAATTATAATGCATAGTATAGCATCAAAATTCAATTAATAAGTTGATAACTAACCAGTTGAAACCTGGGGCGTTTGTGCAGCTCTTCAGACAAATTCCTTGAATATGTCAAGGATCTTGCCAGTGTCACAGTATAATATACAGCAATATCATGACATTTTTACTACCACTCTTAACTTCCAGAAGATCGACCAACATGTCACTGAAATAAAGGATTCCCTATTCAAGAATCTGCACCACTCCTTCCATTATTTATGCCTCTAGTCTCTCTGTCTCACAGTCTTTCTAGGGAATGCTGAGATTCCAGGTTCAGAGTGGCTTATACCTGTTGGTGTGCAAAAAAAAAAAAAAAAGTGACAAAAGGCCAAAGTAGATGGAAATACATAGAAGACAAAGATAATTCTTTTGCATGTTGAAACTTTTGCAGAAAGTTTCCCTCCCAACACCTGAGAGAAATTCTTGGGCCAATAGAGACTATGAATTCCAAAGCCACGGTGGTGCTCACTAAACACCAACATCTGCATTCAAGTACAGAGAAATAGGAGGCAAAAGGTAGAACATTTTAACAGCTTTTACAATCTGGAAAGCAAATTTTATTAAGGAAAATTGATTGTTTCATATGGATAAGACTGGAAGGGTTAATAATTTGAAAGAAATGATTCTTGCCTTTGAGAACAAGGATAAAAGAAATTGGCTTAGAGAAAAAAATCTTTTGTTCAAATATTACAACATACATTTTTATGTGTAGCTCTTGTTACATTTTTCAAATATAAAGGTGAATGCCTTCTGAATACCTTTAAAAAGAGAAGGTAGTTTTATGTGTTTTGGCATTGCTTATCTAAAGTTGAGGAATAAAACTTTATATAAACTATTACACCCAAAGTTCCAATATATTTTTTTTTACTTGTGATAATATACTTCTTAATGGATGGTTTTTCTTTGTAAATTTGGTGCACTATTTCTTTTTGTGTAACAAACTATTTGTAGGCTCCACATTATTATTAAACATTATTAAATTTCTACTGATTTAATAACAGAAGTCAAGGTTCTTTATTTGCAGTACATTTTCTGACCCCAGGGTTTTGCTGGCATTGTTCCCTATTCTTCTTCATCCTTTTCACACTCCAGTGACAGAGCCTTTGTCCAAGGTGCTGGTTTCTTATGCTGTAGGTATATGGGCTTTTTCCTTGATCCCATGGATCATGGTATTTCTTTACGGAAAAATCTCAAACAGAAAATCTCAAAATCCCATTACACTTTCTCTACAAGTATTATGGAAAAAAGATTAAGTTAAACGGTGGCCTAACACCTAGTAACTTTCCAGGATGTGTACGAACATAACTGAAACAGAATATCACAACCCCAGTCCTAATGCTGAAACATTATTAAAGTTAGCTTCATGGAGAGCTAATATTCTAGTGAACAAAAGAGCCTTTGGGGTTAAATATTGAAATAGAAGTAATGTAAACTCAGACAAAACTTTTAAATGTCTCATTATATATTTACTGTTCAATATCTAACAATCCAAAGCAGAATGTCATGCATAAAAATTTCTTGCTGTAACTTTTAATCCCATTATATATTCCCATTGTATAATCAAATTGTATGATGATCTCCTTTTTGAGGCCACTAATAGTTCCTTTTCTGTAAGGCAAAGGTACATTTTGGGAAAAGTACTTTAGGAAATACACACATCTCTTATTTAGTATAGAAATCTAGATGAGTAATGATTTTTGGAGGAATGGCATAAAGTACCTTTTATACTGTGCTCAGTGTGGTAATGATAAATGTTGGCAGCAGAATAAAAGAGAAAAAATATGGTTGCATTTATAAAATATTTATTCATAATTTTCTTCGAGTCAGGCTTGAATTTAGTCCCCTGGTGTAGTAGATGATTAATTAATAATATCTAATATTAGACCTCAAAGGTTTCTACAGTATCTTTTTGTGTGTCATTCCCAGGACCCTAAAAAGACATTATTAAGGAAATGGTTTAGTACTGGTAACACTTTCACTTTCTCACTTTAGGTTTTTACCTTAGTGCTAATTATAGTTTCCAAAATGAATACAGGAAATCAAGTTGTTATGTAAATCAGTAGCTTTGGTACCTGTGATGTGATAGGGTTCTGAGTCTTTGGAGTGAGGGTGCGTTGGGATTGGTTGATGAAGGAGAAGGAAATGAAGATGTTCTTCACGTGCTCTTTTGGTCTGAGATGTAAGCACAGGCTCTTTGCTGATCATTTCTAATCTGGTCCATCTAACCAGAAGTTATGCTAATTCTTTCAATAAACTGACACAATTGTACATCAGTAGCCTTCATTTTCAAGAACGTTCATTGTCCACGTATATGTGATATTTTAAAAGGGAATTTCAAAAAGAGGAAAAGAGGATGAGTCAGGAACAGTGCAGAAGGAAATGGCAACCCACTCTAGTATTCTTGCCTGGAGAATCCCATGGACAGAGAAGCCTGGAGGGCTACAGTCCAGGGGGTCTCAAGACTCGGACATGACTTAGTAGCTAAAACCACCACCACCACCACCAGGAACAGTGATCAACAGACATCACGGCCAGTCAGCCTTGGAGCATTCATTTTCCTTGTGCCATAGACATCTACAAGATTTGTAGTTACACTGGCCTTATCGACCATATGAAGCTCTAAGGCGCAAATGAGCTCTGTGCAAAAATTTCAAAAAGTTAGAAGCACTTTATAAAATATTAGTATTATTTATATACTTTGCATCTACTTGAATTGTGGGACTGTATCTTTCCTTCTTGACCCACTAACATCTAGCACAGGGTAAAACTGAATTATATTTTCCATCTTGTATTTAAGCAGCATACATAGAGATGTAAGATGTTCTACGCATTAATTTTTGTGCCCTGTCACCAAGGTGGGATAAAATTAAATCTTCCTTCATGACTAACAAGGAATAAAGTAAGGCTATATGGACTATGGGAAAGCCAGAGAGGCAGCTTATGCTTTTTTTTTTTTTTATGTTCAGGAACAGCTTGATAACACCTCTCAGTCACCAATAAGGATTGAAGGTAATCATGATACCTTGATTTTTTTCATATAATAAAGGTTTAATCTTACAGAGATAAAATCTTTTTGGAAGACATCACTTTCAGTTCAGTTCAGATGCTCAGTCATGTCCGACTCTTTGTGACCCCATGAACCACAGCACACCAGGTCTCCCTGTCCATCACTAACTCCCAGAGTCTACCCAAACCCATGTCCATTGAGTCAGTGATGCCATCCAGCCATCTCATCCTCTGTCCTCCCCCTTCTCCTCCTGCCCCCAATCCTTCCCAGCATCAGGGTCTTTCCAAATGAGTCAACTCTTCACATAAGGTGGCCAAAGTATTGGAGTTTCAGCTTTAGCATCAGTCCTTCCAATGAACACCCAGGACTGATCTCCTTTAGGATGGACTGGTTGGATCTCCTTGCAGTCTCCTTGAGTCCAAATCAAGAATCTTCTCCAGCACAGTTCAAAAGCATCAATTCTTCTGCGCTCAGCTTTCTTTATAGTCTGACTCTCACTTCCATACCTGACCACTGGAAAAACCATAGCCTTGACTAGACAGACCTTTGTTGACAAAGTAATGTCTCTCCTTTTTAATATTCTATCTAGGTTGGTCATTACTTTCCCTCCAAGGAGTTAAGAGTCTTTTAATTTCATGGCTGCAATCACCATCTGCAGTGATTTTACATGATTACAATACCCAAAGAAGACATCAAAATAACACATTTTGCAAAGACAGAATGTAAGACAATGGAAGAAATGTTTAAATGATAATGTCATTCATTGCCAGTGAGAGACTAAAAGGATGAGGCAAAAAGAAAAAGAAAAAACAAAACTCCTAAAGAAGTCCCCCAAAGAATATTAAAAATGAATTTGAATGTCTAGCACTGAGATACTAAATTCTAAAACTTCTTAAACACTGCTGCTGCTGCTGCTAAGTTGCTTCAGTCATGTCCGACTCTCTGCGACCCCATATACAGCAGCCCACCAGGCTCCGCCATCCCTGGGATTCTCCAGGCAAGAACACTGGAGTGGGTTGCCATTTCCTGCTCCAAAGCATGAAAGTGAAAAGTGAAAGTGAAGTCACTCAGTCGTGTCCGACTCATAGCGACCCCATGGACTGCAGCTCACCAGGCTCCTCCGTCCATGGGATTTTCCAGGCAAGAGTACTGGAGTGGGGTGCCATTGTCTTCTCCATATTAAACACTAAGTAATGCTAATACAGAAAAAGTTAAAAAGGTGTGTTGAAAGTTACAAATAAATATGAATACATGGGCACATAAATCTAAATCCATGTGTTTTGGGATGTGATAGGACTGAAAGTTGAAAATAGCATATAAGCACATCAAGTATTGCAAAGATGCTTCAAAAATATTTCCTAAGTATCGAGCAACAGCCATCTCTCCTAGACGAATGGTAGGCCATGTGCTCACACTTTCAAGAATTTATCCTTTTCAAAAGAATGTAAAATATGTACTAAATATAGAAATGCCTTCTTCCCTATGGGTGATAGGAGAAAGTGTAGCTACATGATTGTAAGTGAAAATGAGGAACCAGAAATTAAAAAGCTTGAAGGTGAGCATCTTGTTTTATAATCAGCTGAAAAGCTGCTGATAGAAAAGCGATCACCAGTGAAGATATTCTTCAAGGCTGCTGTCCTTTGCATGCAAGTGTTAGTCACATAGCCCACTAGGCTCTTCTGTTCATGGAATTCTCCAGGCATGAATACAGGAGTGGGTAGCCATTCCATTCTCCAGGAGATCTTCCTGACTCAAGAGAAAGAACCTGCATCTCCTGAGTTTTCTGCATCGCAGCTGGATTCTTTACTGCTGATCTGTTGGGGAAGCCCATCCTTTGCATAGTGATACACTAACTGTGCTGTGCCATACAGAAACTACCATGCGTTTGAAAAGCAGTGAATTACATTAGATACATCTTTTCTGTATCTAAAAACTGTATAGTAAAATTTAAGAATTTTTAAAAATTGAAAAACAACCTCACACCTTTTCCCAACATTTAACTTGATTGCCTATTTCTACATTGGTTTGATTATCTCATTTTCTGCCTGTTTTTCTTTTGTTTACCATACTCATCAACCTTTTTACGTCTATGAAAGTGAAAGTGAAATTCACTCACTCATGTCGACTCTTTTTGACCCCATGGGCTGTAGACCATGGAATTCTGCAGGCCAGAATACTGGAGTGGGTAGCCTCTCCCTTCTCCAGAGGATCTTCCCAAACTAGGGATCAAACCCAGGTCTCCCACATTGCAGGTGGATTCTTTACCAGCTGAGCCATGAGAGAAGTCCAAGAATACTGGAGTGAGTAGCCTAGCCCTTCTCCAGTGGATCTTCCCAACCCAGGAAAAGAATTGGGGTCTCCTGCATTGCAGGTGGATTCTTTACCAACTGAGCTATCAGTGAAGCCTTTTACTCCTATACAAAGGCACAAGACAACAGGAAAAAGGATGCATTCAGAAGCAATACTTCTTTTCTGTAAAAAGTATTCTGCCTTTTTATCATTATGAATATTGTGTTCATATATACACATGTATGTGTAAGGATCTGTAAATCTACCTTTTCGGCCATTATGTACCTAATTTGGATTTTAAAAGTCCAGATAAGGGGACCATGCCTTCTTGAATAGCATTGGTTTTTAGCCCCCCACCCCCCACCAATTCTTTAAATAGTTATAGATGGTAAAGAGTCTGCCTGCAAAGCAGGAAACATGGGTTCGATTTCTAGGTCAAGAGATTCCCTTGAAGAAGGGAATGGCAACCCACTTCCATATTCTTGCCTGGAGAATTCCATGGACAGAGGAGCCTGGTGGGCTACAGTCCATGAGGTTGCAAAGAGTTGGACACAGCTGAGTGACTAACACACACACATACGTAATTTTTTGTGGTAGTGAAATAAACATAAAAGTTACCATTTTAATGAGTATATTCAGTGCATTAAATACATCACAATGTTGTGCAACAATTATCACTATCTAGTCCCAGAATATTAGTCACCACAAAAAAAACCCCTAAAATTGTTGTGAACTGTGGTGCTGAAGACTCTTGAGAGTCCCTTGGACTGCAAGGAGATCCAACCAGTTCATCCTAAAGGAGATCAGTCCTGGGTGTTCATTGGAAGGACTGATGTTGAAGCTGAAACTCCAATACTTTGGCCACCTGATGCGAAGAGCTGACTCATTGGGAAAGACCCTGATCCTGGGAAAGATTGAGGGCAGGAGGAGAAGGGGACGACAGAGGATGAGATGATTGGATGGCATCACCGACTCAACGGACATGGGTTTGGGTAGACTCCAGGAGTTAGTGATGGACGGGGAGGCCTGGCGTGCTGTGGTTCATGGGGTTGCAAAGAGTCGGACACGACTGAGCAACTGAACTGAACTGAATCTCACCCCATCTTTCTGCTACCCCCAGCTTCTGGCAACCGTTAATTTGCTTTCTAAGGGTTTTCCTATTGTGGGGATTTCATATAAATGGAATTATACAGTATGTGACTTTTTGTGTCAATCCTTTCACTTAATATATTTTCAAAGTTCATATACATTATAGTGTGTATCAGCAATTCATTCTTTTATATGGCTGAGTATGGTTTCATTGTATGGATACACTTATTTTGTGTATCTGTTCATCAGCTAAGAGTCATTTGAGTTGTTCCATCTGTTGACAGTTATAAAGACTGCTTGCTGCGTGCCTTCATGAATGCATTTTTGTTTGAACATCTGTTTTCAATTCTTTTTCAATTCCCAGGAGTGGAAATGCCAGGTCATATGGTATGTGTGGGTGCTTAATCCTATGGCATATTAGTCATATGGTATGTTGTATGTTTAATTCATTGAGAAACCATCAGATTGTTTCCAAAGCAGCTTATTCATTTGACATTCACACTGGTAAGGTACAAGGGCTCCCTAAGGTACTTTTCCACATGCTTGCTAATACTTGTTGTTTTTCTTTTTAAGTTATGGCTGTTCTGGTGAAATGGTATCTCATTGTGATTTTGATTTAGCATTTGCCTAATAACTAATGACTCTTGAGTATCTTTCCAAGTGTTTGGTTGATTGGTTTTGTATCTTTGTCCTAATGTTTACTCAAGTCTCTGTCCATTGTATTAGATTCTCAGGGATTCTGCAATAAAGTACTACAAATTGATGTTCTATTTAAAACAACAGAAATTCATATTCTCAGTATTCTGAAGGTTAAAAGTCCAAAATGAAGATGTTGGCAGGGCCATGTTCCCCTGGAAGTCTACAGTGGAGTACACGCTTGTCTCTTCTTAGCTTCTGGTGGTTTGTTGGCAATCCTTAGCATTCTTTAATCTGTAGCTGCATCCTGCCGGTCCCCCATATGGAATTCTTGCTTTGAGTTGCCTTTGTCTAAGGACATGTCTTACGGTATTAGGGGTCTACCCTATTACAGCATGACCTCATATTAAAAAATTATATCTGCAACAACCCTTATTTCCAAATCAGTCCTTCTTAGGACTTTCATGTATCTTTCTTGGGTGGAACACAGTTCAAACTACAACACCCATTTTTAATTGGGACTTTATCTTTTTGTTGTTGACTTGTAAAATTTCTTTATACAGTCTAGATATTAGATTCTTATTAGATTTGATATACAGATATTTTCTCAAATTCTGTAGATTATCTCTCTTGAAAATGTCCTTTGCACAAAAGTTTTTAGTCTTGCCAAAGTCAAATTAATTTTTCTTGCTTGTGTTTTTAGTGTTATAGCTAAGAAACCATTGTGAAATCTAAGATCATGAAGATTTTATGCCTATGTTTCCTTCTGAGAGTTTGAAATTTGAACTCTTACATTTATTAACAGATCTTTGATCCATTTGGATTTAATTTTTTGTCAATGGTATGAGGTAAGTGTCCAACTTCATTCTTTTGACTGTGGAATCCACTTGTCCCACTACCACTTCTTGAACAGACTGTTCTTTCTTCATTAAAAGGTCTCAGCACCCTTGTCAAAAATTAAAAGAACAAAGACTACATGTGTATTTGGGGCTCTCAATTTTATTCTGTTAAGCTACGTGTTTATCCTTATGCCAGTGCCTATTTGGGGGACCTTGTAGTTGTCAGTACCAATGTTTCCATTACCATAGTAAATAAATAAGTTTCAATATTGGGACCATTCCTCTTTTTCAACACTGTGTGTATGTGTTAATCACTCGTTTGGGTCTGACTCTTTGTTACTCGGTGGACTGTAGCCCACCAGGCTCCTCTATCAGTGGAATTCTCCAGGCAAGAGTACTGGAGTGGGTTGCCATTCCCTTCTCCAGGGCATCTTCCCAACCTAGGGATCAAATCTGGGTCTCCCACATTGCACGCAGATTCCTTGCCATCTAAGCCACCAGGGAAGCCTTTTTCAGCATTGCTTTGGCTATTCAGGGCCCCTTGCAATTCCATGTGAATTCTGGAACCAGCTTGCTTATTTTTGCAAAAGGCCCAAACACTGATGGATTTTAATAGTATTGCATTAAGCTTGCAGATTGCTTTGGAGAATACTGCCTTCTTAACAATATTGTTTTCCAATAAATGAACACAGGATGGTTTTTCCATTTAGTTAGATGTTCTTTAATTTTTTACAGCAATGTTTTGTATTTTTAGTTCCTTGACTAAAATTTATTCCAAGATATCTTACTGTCTTTGGCACTACCTTAAATGGAATTTTTATTAATTTCCACTTCAGACTGTTCATTGTTAAATGTATGGAAATACAGCTGATTTTTGCAGGCTGACCATGTATCCTGTAATTGTGATGAAGTCATTTAAATTTTAAAAACAATTTCTTTAGGATATGTTTAATATGTAGAGATCATGTCATCTGCATGTCATCTGTTAAGAAAGATATTGTTTTGGTCTTCATTTCAAATTTGGTTGTCTTATTCCGTTTTATTTTTCTGGCTAGAACATCAGTACAATGTTGAAAAGAAGTGGTGAAAGTGGGGTACTCTCCTGTTCCTTAGGGGGGGAGCTTTATTAAGCCTTCCACTGTTCAGTATAATGCTACCTCTGTATTTTTCACAAATATCCTTTATCAGGCTGAAGAAGTTTTCTTCTAACTTGTAATATTAAGACTTTTTAGAACAAAAGGGTATTGAATTTTGTCAAATGATTTTCCTTCATCAACTAATGTTATTATGTAGCTTTCCTGCCTTCATTCTTATTAATGTGATCTGTTACACTGATTTTTTTTCTAAAATCAGTTAAACCACCTTTACATTGCCAGAATAAACTCCATTTGGTCATGCTGTATCAAATCTTTAATATGCTGTTGGATTAGACTTGCTGATATTTTGTTGAGCATTTCTGCATTTTTTTTTCCAAAAAACATTTTTCTTTCTTTCTTTTACTTTACTTTACAGTACTGTATTGGTTTTGCCACACATCAACATGAATCTGCCACGGGTGCACATGAGTTCCCAATCCTGAACCCCCCTCCCACCTCCCTCCCCATACCATCTCTCTGGGTCATCCCAGTGCACCAGCCCCAAGCATGCTGTATCCTGCATCAAACCTAGACTGGCAACTTGTTTCTTACATGATAGTATACATGTTTCAATGCCATTCTCCCAAATCATCCCACCCTCTCCCTCTGCCACAGAGTCAAAAAGTTTGTTCTATACATCTGTGTCTCTTTTGCTGTCTCGTATACAGGGTTATTGTTACCATCTTTCTAAATTCCATATATATGTGTTAGTATACTGTATTGGTGTTTTTCTTTCTGGCTTACTTCACTCTGTATAATTGGCTCCAGTTTCACTCTGTATAATCGGCTCCAGTTTCATCCACCTCATTAGAACTGATTCAAATGTATTCTTTTTAATGGCTGAGTAATACTCCATTGTGTATATGTACCACAGCTTTCTTATCCGTTCTTCTGCTGATGGACATCTAGATTGTCTCCATGTCCTGGCTATTATAAACAGTGCTGCAATGAACACTGGGGTACACGTGTCTCTTTCAATTGGTGTGTATGCCCAGCAGTGGGATTGCTGGGTCATAAGGCAGTTCTATTTCCAGTTTTCTAAGGAATCTCCACACTGTTCTCCATAGTGGCTGTACTAGTTTGCATTCCCACCAACAGTGTAAGAGGGTTCCCTTTTCTCCACACCCTCTCCAGCATTTATTTCTTGTAGACTTTTGGATCACAGCCGTTGACTGGTGTGAAATGGTGCCTCACTGTGGTCTTGATTTGCATTTCTCTGATAATGAGTGATGTTGAGCATCTTTTCATGTGTTTATTAGCCATCTGTATGTCTTCTTTGGAGAAATATCTATTTAGTTCTTTGGCCCATTTTTTGATTGGATTGTTTATTTTTCTGGAATTGAGCTGCATAAGTTGCTTGTATATTTTTGAGATTAACTGTTTGTCAGTTGCTTCATTTGCTATTATTTTCTCCCATTCCGAAGGCTGTCTTTTCCCCTTGCTTATAGTTTCCTTTGTTGTGCAGAAGCTTTTAATTTTAATTAGATCCCATTTGTTTATTTTTGCTTTTATTTCCAGAATTCTGGGAGGTGGATCATAGAGGATCCTTCTGTGATTTATGTCTGAGAGTGTTTTGCCTATGTTCTCCTCTAGGAGTTTTATAGTTTCTGGTCTTACATTTAGATCTGTAGTCCATTTTGAGTTTATTTTCGTGTGCAGTGTTAGAAAGTGATCTAGTTTCATTCTTTTACAAGTGGTTGACCAGTTTTCCCAGCACCACTTGTTAAAGAGATTGTCTTTACTCCATTGTATATTCTTGCCTCCTTTGTCAAAGATAAGGTGTCCGTAAGTGTGTGGATTTATCTCTGGGCTTTCTATTTTGTTCCATTGATCTCTATTTCTGTCTTTATGCCAATACCATACTGTCTTGATGACTGTGGCTTTGTAGTAGAGCCTGAAGTCAGGCAGGTTGATTCCTCCAGTTCCATTCTTCTTTTTCATTTCTCATAAGGAATTCTGGTCTATAATTTTATTATAGTGTCTTTTCCTGGTTTTAATATCAGGGTAAATGCTGGCCACTATAAAATTAGTAGGAAGTATTCACTCATCCATTTTTGATGAAGAGTTCAAGAAGGATTGGTATTCATTTTTCTTCATTGGTGAATTCTACCAAATTCTTGAAGTCATCTGGTATTGCATTTTTATTTACTGAGAACTTTAAACAATTGCTCTGATTTTCTGGTTACAGGTCTGTTCAGATTTATCTTCTTGATTCACTTTTGGTGATTATGTTCTAGGAATTTGTCTTTATCATCTAGGTTATTTAATTTATAGTTGTACAGTTGTTTATAGTACTTTTTATAATTTCTGTAGGGTAGGTGTTAATGGTTCCACTTTCACTTCTGATTTTGGTCTTTTTTTTTTTTTTTTTTTTTTACTTAGTCTGAAAAGGTCAAGAAAATTGACAAACCTTTAACTAAAGAATCAAGTTTTGGTTTCCTTGACCTTTTCTATTGTTTCTCTATTCTTTATTTTGTTTCTCCTTTAGTCTTTATTATTTCGTTCTTTCTGTTACCTTTGGACTCAGATTGCTATTCTTTCTCTAGTTCGTTAAGCTAAAAAGTTAGGGTACTGGTTTGACATGTTTAAAATACAGACATTATGACTATAAATATTTGACTGTTGTTTTCACTGCATCCTCTAAGTTTTGGTATAAAGTATTTTTTGCTTTCATTCAAGTATTCTCTAATTTCCTCTGTAATATTTTTTTCCTTTGATCCACTCACTGGCAGCTTAAGAGTGTGCCATTTAATTCCATGTAGAATTCTTCATTGACCCTTGAACAGTGTAGGTTTGAACTGCATAAATCTGCTTATACACAGATTTTTCAATAGTAAATAGTAAACAGTACTACATGGCCTGTGATTGGTTGAATCCCTGGATACAGAGGGCTGACTATAATTTATATGCCGATTAATCCCTGCCTTGTTCAAGTGTCAACTAACTGTGAGTTTTCTAGTTTTCCTTCTTTTACTGATTTTTTGGTTGGCTTCATTCCATTGTGTTTGGAGAAGGTATTTTGTATTATTTCAATATTTTAAAAATTACCAAGGCTTTTCTAAAACAGTCTATGAGTTCAGTTTGTTGTGCAGTCATGTCCCATTCTTTGTGACCCCATGGCTGCAGCACGCCAGGCTTCTCTGTCCATCACCAGTTCTCAGAGCTTGCTCAAACTCATGTCCATTGAGTTGGTGATGCCATCCAACCATCTCCATCTCATCCTCTGCTGTCCATAGTCTATACTGGAGAAGATTTCCTGTGAACTGGGGAAGACTGTGTATCATGCTGGTATTGAGTGTTGTGTATATGTTAGAACTTACTGGCTTATAGCAGTGTTTTTGTTTTCTATTGGCCTTTTTATCTTTGGTTACCATTTGCATGGAATATTGTTTTCCACCTATTTATATATTTGTATCTTTGGATATAAAGTGAGTTTCTTATAATCAGCATATAGTTAGATCATACACACACACACATATATTTAATTTCAAAAAAAATTACAAAGTATAATGAACAATATTTTATATCCCTCAAATCTTTTCTGAATATATAGGGTCAAACTTGGTGAATCTAAGTAGAAGAATATTAGATATCCATTCTCAGAAAAGTACTTTCCTACATGTACCATATAATTTTTTTATATTCCCCTTACTAAAAAAGTGTGTATTAGGAGAGGATAAAAAGAGGAAAGAAGGAAAAAAAAATTAAAAAAAAAAAGAAAAAATACAAGGCAACACTGATCTGTAAAGTATTTCATGTGTACATTATATTTCAATTTCACTATACACTGCAGTGTGTTTACCACCAAAAGTTTAATTTCCATCCATCACCATACCATTGACCCCGATTACCCATTTCATCCTCCCCCACCTCACCCCCTCTTTTCCTCTGGTAAACACTAATCTGTTCTCTGTATCTGTGTTTGTTTTGTTTATTCATTTATTTTTTATATTCTACATATGAATGAAATTATATGGTATTCACTTTATGCTGTTGGACTTATTTCACTTGGCATAATACTCTCAAGCTCCAAGTCATGTCAAGATTTTATCCTTTTAAAGGCTTATCTGTATTCTGTTGTATATATGTGTGTATCTGTTATACACACCCATGACATCTTTATCCATTCATCCATCACTGGGCACTTGGGTTGTTCCCATAGCTTGTCTGTTGTAAATAATGCTACAGTGAATATAGAGGGGCATATGTTTTCAAGTTACTGGTTTTGTATCTGTGGGTGAATACCCCAAAGTTGAATACTGGATTCTATAGTAGTTCTAGTCTTACTTTTTTGAGGAACCTCCATACTGTTTTCCAAGTGGTTACACCAATTTACGTTTGACTAACAATATATCAAGGCTGTGGTTTTTCCAGTGGTCATGTATGGATGTGAGAGTTGGACTGTGAAGAAAGCTGAGCACTGAAGAATTGATGCTTTTGAACTGTGGTGTTGGAGAAGACTCTTGAGAGTCCCTTGGACTGCAAGGAGATCCAACCAGTCCATTCTAAAGATCAGTCCCGGGTGTTCTTTGGCAGTTCAGTTCAGTTCAGTTGCTCAGTTGTGTCTGACTCCCTGTGACCCCATGGATCGCAGCACGCCAGGCCTCCCTGTCCATCACCAACTCCCGGAGTTCACTCAGACTCATGTCCATCGAGTCAGTGATGCCATCCAGCCATCTCATCCTCTGTCGTCCCTTTCTCCTCCTGCCCCCAATCCCTCCCAGCATCACAGTCTTTTCCAATGAGTCAACTCTTCGCATGAGATGGCCAAAGTACTGGAGTTTCAGCTTTAGCATCATTCCTTCCGAAGAAATCCCAGGGCTGATCTCCTTCAGAATGGACTGGTTGGATCTCCTTTCAGTCCAAGGGACTCTCAAGAGTCTTCTCCAACACAACAGTTCAAAAGCATCAATTCTTTGGCGCTCAGCCTTCTTCACAGTCCAACTCTCACATCCATACATGACTACTGGAAAAACCATAGAAGGAATGCTGCTAAAGCTGAAACTCCAGTACTTTGGCCACCTCATGCGAAGAGCTGACTCACTGGAAAAGACCCTGATGCTGGGAGAGATTGGGGGCAGGAGGAGAAGGGGACGACAGAGGATGAGATGGCTGGATGGCATCACTAACTCGATGGACGTGAGTCTGAGTGAACTCCGGGAGTTGGCGATGGACAGGGAGGCCCGGCGTGCTGCAATTCATGAGGTCACAAAGAGTCGGACACGACTGAGCAACTGAACTGAACAATATATGGGGGTTCCTTTTTCTCCACATCCTCTCCAACATTTGTTATTTCTTACCTTTTTGGTAATAGCTGTTTTGATGGGTGTGAGGTGATATCTTATTGGGATTTTGATTTGCATTTCCCTAATAAGTAGATGTTCAACATCTTTTCATGTGCCTGTTAGCCATCTGTGTCTTATTTAGAAAAAAGTTTATTCAGATCTTCTGCATATGGTTGTTTTTTTTTTTTTTTTTTTTGTTATGCTGCTGCTGCAAAGTTGCTTCAGTCGCGTCCATTTTTGTGCGACCCCAGGGACGGCAGCCCACCAGGCTCCTCCGTCCATGGGATTTGCCGGACAAGAGTACTAGAGTGGGTTGCCATTGCCTTCTCCTTTCTGTTATGAGTTATTTCTAAATTTAGGATAATAACACTTTATCAGATATGACTTGCAAATATCTTATTTGTTACATTCTTTTGTTGATGATTTCCTTTACTGTACAGAAGCTTTTTAATTTGATGTTTGTTTATTTTTGCTTTTGTTTCCCTTGCCTGAAGAGCCATAGCCAGAGAGATATTGCTAAGACCTAAGTCAAGGAGCATACTGCCTGTTTTCTTCAAGCAATTTTATATGGTTTTAATCTTATATTCATCTTTAATCTATTTTGAGTTAGTTTTTATGTATGGTACAAAAAAATAGTCATTTCTTTTTCATGTGGCTGTCCAGTTTTCAAACACCATTTATTGAAGAGAGAATTCTTTCTACATTGTATGTTCTTGTTCCTCTGCTGTAAATTAAATGTCCCTGTGTGCCTGGGCTTATTTCTGAACTCTAAATTCCCTTCCATTGATCTTTACATCTGTTTCTTGACAATACTGCACTGTATTGTTTGCTATAACTTTTTAGTATAATTTGTAATCAGGGAGTGTGATATCTCCTTTCTTGTTTTTTCCCCCAGAATTCCTTTTTCCAAGGTCTTTTGTGGTTCCATACAAATTTTTGGATTTTATTTCTATAAAAATTGTCATTGGGATTTTGATAAGGATTTCCTAGAACTTGTAGATTGCTTCAGGTAATATGGAAATTTCGTAACATTAATTCTTCCAATCCATGAGCACAAAATATCTTTCTACAGTGTTTAGTGTGTACAGGTGTTTGACCACCTTTGTTTGACTTTTCGGTATTTTATTCTTTTGCTGTGATTGTAAATGAGATTGTTTTCTTAATTTCTCTTTCAGTGAGTTCTTTGTTAGAAGAGAAGCAACATCTTTTTGTATACTGATTTTTATACCGAGCAACTTCGTATTCATTTATTATTTTTAGTGGTGTTTTTGATGGTGTCTTGATGGCGACAGCTGTGGGTTTGTCATATATGGCCTTTGTTATGTTTAGGTATTCTTCTATACCTGTTGTGAGTTTTTTAATCATAAATAGATTTTGAATCTTGTCAAAAGCTTTTTTTGCATTACTGAGATGATCATATACTTTTGTTTTCCTTTTTTTTAAAACATGGTATCATGTTGGTTGATTTGTAAATGCTGAATCATTGTTACATTCCTAGAATAAACCCCACTTGATCATGGCTATAATCTTTTAAATTTAGTATTGTACTTGGTTCACTAATAATTTTGTTTGGGATTTTTGCATCAATGTTCATGTTTGTGTTGTCTTTGTCTGGTTTTGTTATAAGGTAATATTGGCTTTGAATTTGAGTAGGAGGCATTCACTCCTCTTCAGTTTTTTTGAAAGTGTTTGAGAAGGATGGTTAATAAATCTTCTCTGAATGTTTGGCAGATTTCACCTGTGAAGCTGCCTGGTCTTGAACTTTACTATTTTGGGAGGTTTTGATTACTCTTTCAGTCTCCTTACTAGTAACTAATCTATTCAAGTTTTCTATTCCTTCTTTATTTAGTTCTGGAAGTTTGTATGATACAACAAACTTACCCATTTCTCTCAGGTTGTCCCAATTTGTTGGTATATAGTTGTTCACAGTATTCTTCATAATCTTTCATGTTACCGTGGTATCCACTGTAATTTCTCCTGTTTCAGATTTTTTATTTATCTGAGCTTTCTCAATTTTTTCTTAGTGAGTCTAGTCAAAACTGTCAGTTTTATCTTTTCAAAGAAACAGCACTTAGGTTTCATTGATCTTTTCTATTGTGATCTTAGTTTTTATTTCATTAATTTCTGCTCTCATCTTATTTCCTTCTAACTCTAGGCTTTTTTTTTTTTTTTTTAAGCTGTTGTTTTTGGTTCTGTTTCTGGTTCCTTTAGCTGTACGTTTGTTAGTGTTTCTTGTTTCATGAAGTAGACCTATGTAGCCATAAACTTCACCCTTAATGCCACTTAAGCTGTATCTCATAGTTTGGTATCACATTTTCATTTTTACTTGTCTTCATTTTTAAAATTCTACTTTTGAGTCCATAGTTGTTCAGTAGTGTATTGTTCAGTTTCCACATATTTGTGATATTTTTCCAACTTTTTTATGCAGTTGATTTTTAGCTTCACACCATTATATTGGAAAAGATACTTGATATGATTTGAAACATTACATTTACTGAGGCTTGTTTTGTGTCTCACTGTATGGTCTATCCGTGAATGTTCCATGCATACTTGGGCATTTTTATTCTGTTGCATTTGGATAGAATGTTCTGTATAAATCTGTTATATCATCCTGGACTAATTGTTTATTTAAGGCCACTCTTGGCTTGTTGATTTTCTGTCTGAATCATATATCCATTGATTTAAGTGGTGTCTAAGGCCCCTACTTCTATTGTGTTGCTGTCAATATTTTCTTTACTGTTAATAACTGCTTTATATATTTTGATGTTCCTATGTTAGGTGTATATATGGTAATAAATGCTATGTTTTCTTGAAAATTTTTTCTCTTTTCTTTATATAATGTCCATCTTTGTCTATATTTTTTGGCTTAAAGTTGGTGGTGTCTGAGAGTGGCTACACCTGCTTTGTTTTGGCTACTATTCAGAGGATCATCTTCCATCCTTGCACTTTGAGCCTATGTTTGTCTTTAGAGCTGAGATGAATCTTGTAAAGGCAGCAGATAGTTGGCTTTATTTTTTTTTTTAATCCACATAGCATGTGTTTTTTGGCAAGTTCAAAACACATGTACATTTAGGGTGATTATTGATAAATGAGGAATTAGTAATGTTATTTCACTTTTTCTGGTTGCTCTATATATCCATTTCTGTTTCTGTAACTTTAATTTGGTGGTTTTCTGTTTTTATCAGTTTCCTCTTTCTAAATATTTTGTGTCTCTACTCCAGGTGTGTTTTGTGGTTATCATGAGGTTTGGATAAAATTTCTCATAGATAAACTAGTCCTTTGCTGATAGCGTCTTTATTTGCCTCTATAAATGTAGTTCTTTTCTTTCCCTGATGTTTTTGTTGATTCAAATGATCCTTTTGTGTTTTGGTACCAAATTGAAGTAGCTCTAGTTATTTTTATACTTTTTCTCCCTTTAATTTTTATGCTATAATTGTTTCACAACCTGTTCTGATACAGAGTTTCAGTTTTCTGTCTCTGTCCACCTCAGTTTTATGTACTTTAGCCTTTTTCCTTCCAGATGGAACTTTCAATACTTCTTTATAAGGCAAGTCTAGTGGAGATTAACTACCTTGGCTTTTGTTCATCTGGAAACTCTTCTATTTCATATCTGAAGAATGACTCTGCTTAACAGTATTCTTGGCTGACAGTTTTTCTTTTGATATTTTGATTCTATCATTCCATTCTCTCCTAGCCTATAGAATTTCTGCTGGGAAGTCAGCTGATAGCCTAATGGGAATTCCTTTATAGGTTACTGTCTTTTTCCCTCTGGCTGCTTTTAAAATTCTTTGTCATTGACTTTTGCCAGTTGCAATCTTCCCAACCCAGGGATTTAACCTGCATCTCTCGCATTGCAGGAAGATTCTTTACCATGTAAGCCACTAGGGAAGCCCTGTATGTATTGGAGGCCTTTTTGTGTTGAAATAATTAGGCGTTCTCTTAGCTTCATGAATTTTATATATAGTTGCTTCCCCAGAATTTGGAAGTTACCAGCTAGTATTTCCTGAAACGAACTCTGTGCTCTTCTTCTTCTGGATACCCATTATGTTCATGCCGTTCTTTCCTAGCAGAGTCAAATAGTTGTCATAAAATTAGATTTAAAAAATATTCTCCTCTACCTGAATCATTTCTGGCGTTCTATCTTAAAGCAGACCATGTAAAAGAGAAAATTAGCAACTCATTCCCAATGTTTTCGAATATGGTCTATTTCTTCAGCTCCAGAATTTAAGAGTTTAAATCTGGTATAGTGTTCTTTCTGTTCATTAATCTGATTCTTGAGCTCACTGAACTTTATTTTTCTCATAGCTTGCTTCTTCATGACAACTATTTTTAATTCTCTTAGATTGCAGTATTCTGTGACTTGAAGTCTGGCGTCTGGAGAATTGTGCTTTTTCTCTTTGTGACACTGTTACCATGGTTTTTCACTGTGCCTGATAAGTTGTTCCTCTGCCAGCATATTTTGAAGTAGGAAATACTTTTCTTCTTTAGGTAAAGCTTGCCTTTTACTCTGATTTTAACAATTCAGCAAGTTGATAGCTAGAGGCCTTTGTTTTTCAGTAGGTGGCACGATAGCACACGTTACTGGTGGTTTCTTCTACCTGGACTGCCTGTGGCTATGCTTGAGAATCAGTACTTTTTACTTCATGGTGTTTGATAGGTCTCTTAGGTCTCATAGACTTTGCTCATTTGTCCTTCATTCCTTTTGGTTTTATTCCTCAGACTGGATCATTTCAGTACATCTCTCTGTTCTGCTGCTGAGTCCCTCTAATGAATTTTTTAATTATGGTATTTTTTAGTTTCATTATTTGTATTTGATTCCTTTAATAATTTCTATTTCTTAATTCATAGTCTGAGACATTGCTAACCTTGTTTCCTTTAGCTAATGGTTTCATTTAGCTCTCTGAATATGTTACAGACAGGTGGAGTCTTTATCTAGTAAGTCCAATGTCTGTGATTTCTCAAGGATAGTTTTCTGCTAATTTTTTTCTCTCCTGTGAATAGACTGTTTTCTTGTTGTATGCTTTTTTGAAATTACTCATTTTAAATACTATAATATGGCAACTCTGGAAATTAAATTCTGCTCCCTCTCCAGAGTTTCTGCTGCTTATTGTAGGTTGAACTTCTTTAGTGACTTTCCAAAATTGTTTTTGTAAAAACTGCATGTGGCAAGTGAAGCTTCTATTTCACTAGTGGTCAGCTAGTGGTGCGGCAGAGCTTTCCTTAAATGCTTAAAGTCAAAAAGAAAAGAAAATGAGAGAAAATACTCTCCTGGTCTTTGCAGATTGGCTGTGTGTGTTGCCCCTTCAACACTTACCTAGGGTTTACAGCTCCACTTTGGCCTCCACTTCCTGCTTGGGCTTCGGTGTAACGACTGGCAAGAGGTAAAAGCTGAAGGTCTTTGCACACTTTTTATGAAGATGTATTCTGCCTTGGGTTACTGGCGGGGCCTTCTAGATTCCTTAGAATATGAGGGTGCTTTTTGAAGCCCTTATTCCCCAGAGTACGTCACTCCCCAGTTTTCCGGCCAGGCTTTCAACTCTGTGTGTGTTGTTTGTCGCAGCTATTATCATTTGCCTGGGCAGCAGCAGCATGTTCATTTACCTTCAGAGTTTTTAGAGAAACACCCTTTGTGTCCAGCCCTTTTGCTACCCTGAGTGACTTCTGAGTTAGGTGAAACAGCCAAGCCCCTTGCCTCAGTTTTCCTAGAAGCCTCCAGAAAAGTGAGAACAAACACTGTTCCTTGGGAACAAGGTCCTTTCTGCTTCCTCAGAACCAGATGCCCATGCCAGGAAGACAAGCTGCCATTTTTTTGAGGCTGACTAGGGCAGAAGGCTGAGGAGAAGTAAGATGAAATGCCATTAAATTATCCTCCTGGGTTTCAGTTTTTATTTTTTTCTTTTTTAAGCATTTACTTGGCTCCTATAAGACTTAAACTACTTTACAGATTTTCAACAAAATTAACAGCAGCCAGTTTTTGTCAGTTTTTCTAGTGTTTCTATGGAGGGGCTAGGTCCCTAGAGTTCCTCATTATGCTACTTTTGTTGGCATATATGCATATTTTTAATGGAAGTAGATGCACCAACATTTGGGTGAATGTAACATGGCTTTCCTATTAGTCCAAATATGTGATCCTTTATTAAAACTTTGTGTACTTATACTCTAGTTATACCATAAACATCTGCATATAGTCCAGAAAAAATAAGTAGGTAAAGAAGGAACATGGAAAATTTTCCATGGAAAATGACAGATGTGCTTATGAATCATATAAGGAAATTTATGGGTGGATTCATGTACATACTTGTACCCTTTGAGTATAACTGGCTACTATGCTTACCCATTTTCCACTATTAGAAATTAAGTCAGTTTGGCTTCCTGCTGGAATAGGAAAAACATCTTGTTTTAATGTTTTAAACTTACTGAGTTCTGTGGACTCTGAGGAACATTAAGTCTCTAAGAGGCCACTCAAATATTTTGACCCTAGAGGCCAGAGCTCATGTTTTTGCCCCATAAACCAGTTCTTCTTGAAGCACAATGTTCAGTGTCTTTGATCTTGGTATAGAGTAACCACTCTCTTCATGTACCTTTGTGGGAGGGTCTCCTAATAGCAAGAAAGGGAATACTCGACAAGCTCTTTGGTTATAAGTTCTCATCTCCCCAAATCATCATGCTTGCTGAATGATAACTGACAAGGATATTCCTTCACATGACAGAAAAAGAAAAATTATAGTAAACACACAACACTATTGGGCTTACTCATGTGAATATCTAACGTAAGGAACAATGTGCTGAGGAAAATGGAACACTTTATTCAATAGATGTTATTACATTAATAGATGAAATTTTCATACTAAGATTTAAATGGAATTTTACTCCTTTAGATGGAATTTTATATTAAGATTTTTCTCTCCAACTGAGTAGGCGAGTTAATTCCTTTTATTCTAACTGGAGATGGTTAAGCATAAAATCTGTTTTTAAGAGAGACTTCCATGCAGTGAATCTAGCTGAAGTAACATTGAAGGATATAATACACCACATACAGATTCATTTTTCAATTTAAATTATTTGACAAAAGTGAAGATATCTTATGTTTTGTATGTGATTTTCCACATGCTACATTCTGAAAACAGACTACATTTGAGCTAATTCCTGTAGTTTGGTCTGTAGCACTTTCCAGGAATGACTTATTTCGAGGCAGACTTTTTTCCTTTCCCTAATTCAATAACTGCCTACTACAAAGCAACAGCTTTTCAAACTGAAACTCAGGGCGGGGAGGGGGGGTAGTCATAGGTGGCATATATTTAATATTTGGAGAAAATTACAGAATATAGGCTAGAAATTTTTTACTAATCTGGGATAGGGAAGTTCTCTTTACCTCAGTCACAGTGTCTGAGAACTAGCTGACTTTGGTCATAATTAAACATTATTAGGCAGGCAATTAAACAGAGAAGGCAATGGCAACCCACTCCAGTACTCTTGCCTGGAAAATCCCATGGACGGAAGAGCCTAGTAGGCTGCAGTCCATGGGGTCACTAAGAGTCGGACACAACTGAGCGACTTCCCTTTCACTTTTCATTTTCATGCATTGGAGAAGGAAATGGCAACCCACTCCAGTATTCTTGCCTGGAGAATCCCAGGGACAAAGGAGCCTAGTGGGCTGCCATCTATGGGGTCGCACAGAGCCAGACATGACTGAAGTGACTTAGCAGCAGCAGCAGCAGGCTTTATAAAGAGATTAGATGTGTGCTGTTAATAAGAATTTTGAGCTTTAAAGGAACAAGCAAAAGTAATTGTGTAAGATAAAGAAGCTTTTACTCAATGTAAAATTTGGCCTCAAACTCCGAATTTTGATGCTCATCCTGAATAAACTTTAGAAAAGAGAAGAAGACTCTAATGGATTGAGATTTACAGGTCAAATGCTACCTAGGTGTAGACGTTAAACAAATTCTTATGATCACTTACTGCTTTCCCATAAATGCCATTCCAATACTGAATTGATCATTTTGTGTACAGAAACTGGAAGAGTAAACGTGATTTTAAATAACAGATTTTGGGAGCATGTGTTAAGGTTAATGTAGTTGAGAATTTACATCATGATTTTTGCTGAATATCATCGTGTTCCTTCCTGCTAGCACACATACTATCCTGGGATTTAACTTCATATATCCTTGCAGGTTTTTATATTTCCCATTCTTTACTGAATTTTACAGGTACAAAACGTGTAGTTCACTGGACATGCACATGAGCCCTGGTTTGAGACTACATAGCTGGGACTCCCAACTAACACAGATTTCCATGGTCTGTTACTGAGACCTTAAGGAAAATTTGATAACAAAGGCTAAAAAAGTTTATTGAGCTGACTAAAATTAACTGTGCTTCTAAATTCTTTAGATTGCATCACAGAAAATGGAAATTCAGGTTTGAGAGTCTGAAAGCCCAGTTATGAGCTCCGTTTTTCCTTTGTGGCTTTCAGCTTCCAGTACTTAAATAAGTTAGATAAAATATACATTTCCTGTCTAAATGCCTAATTTACAGAGTTGCTATGAAGAAAAAAATACCCTAACAAATGGGAAGGTGCTTTATAAGCTAAAATACAATATACAAACATAATAATGGTTAGTCTCCTATATTTGCTTTTCAAGAAAGTTTCACTAAGTCCCTCACTCATATTAGGATAACTACTCTCTATCAGGGCTTACCAGGTGGCCCTAGTGGTAAAGAAACTGCCTGCCAGTGCAGGAGATGTAAAAGATGGGGGTTCAATCCCTGGGTTGGGAAGAATCTCCTGGAAGAGGGAATGGCAACCTGCTCCAGTACTCCTGCTTGGAGAATCCCAGGGACAAAGGAGCCTGGTGGGCTACAGTCCATGGGGTCACAAAGAGTTGGACATGACTGAAGCGACTTGGCACACATGCACAGAGTCTCTGTTCAGGTCTGGGAATAAGGTTTTGATGACTAGCCTCTTCCACAGGACACAAGGGGATACCGTCCCCAGTGGGTGGGTTTTGTGGCTGCAGGTCTGGATTTGTGGGCCACACTTCTGAGTTGGGGAAGAATTCGCTCCTGGCTCTGGTGTGCTGCTCCCGTTGCCTGTGCCCTGAGGCATGCCGATTTAGTCATGTTTGCTGTAGATTTCTATCCCGGGAAGGACCTCCGCTTCCCAGGGCAGGCATCCGTGTACTATTTGTCCAGCTCTCTGCCCCATCTCCTTCATCTAGTTATGATTAATAAGAACAAAACGCTATTTGTAACCATACACATCCTTTATACTGAGACTGAGGAAAGTATAATTTTTCAGTACATGACATATTTTCATGCATACACCTATCTCTGTACAATCCCAAGAATTTTTGAGGATACATTTCATAGTTTCTCCTTTACTAACATTATAGTTTTCTTTACTAATGAGTGAACAGCTTAAAAGCATGAATTCATAATTACATTGTTGTTTATTTCGATCTATAGCATACATATACTATAATTTGCTGGAAAAACTCTTCACTGTTGCCTTTGTTCATTCCATGTTAAATTTAACCATCCGTGTCTATAAATTAAGTTTACTAGGAAAACTCACATTAAAAAAAAAAATTGTACAAGAAACAGCTGGATTATCACAATCAGCAAGGAAATGGACTCAAGAATTGGAACTAGTATGTCTGGGACACTTTGTCTTCATGGTAAACAGTCACTTAATGCAAATCCCACTCGGCTTCACTTAATTAAAAAGCTGAAAAAGAAAGAAAATTCTTTGCTGAAAATAAAACACTGTGCTTTTTATTCTATATTAACTTAGTACAGATAAATATAAAATAAAAATGTAATGTCATATACAGTTACATTCATTCACTTCATTGTAATTTTATATCAGGGCAATTTCTGTGAACTAGATCCTGTAATGGGATCAGGTGAGACTAGGTCAGGGGTGAAAGCAGATGTTGATAAGAACTTGAACATATGTTGGTTAAGTTTGGTTAACTTCTGTGAGCCATTCTCAATGTTAGCAAGACTACTAGTTAAACTGGCATTTAAACTGATAACACAGGGGAAGAAAGGGAATGAGCTGAAACATACACTTGGATCAGGTCATTTCAATATCTTAGACAAAATACTTTTTCTGGTTATTTAATCAATATGCACTTACTTAAAATAACTAAGAATTTTATAATTTCACTATATTGAACAGTCAAAAATAATTTATTATAAATCATAATAAAAGTATCATCAGGTTCTGATGAAACAATACAAATAGATGTTTATACATATAGAAAGTAAAATAACTATTTTTGCCTTTATTGATTTCCCTAGGCAACACTTTTATCTATGAAAAGAAATGTAAGTTTGTAATACCATAAGTCAATTTCAATAACATCATTAAGCTTTTGTTAGCTATTTGTACCTTTCTGCTAACGTGTAGCAAGTTTGCTTTTTACAGTCTTGACAAAGTAACTTTAGGACAACCAGATATGAACCAATTGTTAATTAATATTAAAACATTAATATTAAAAATATTAATGGTTACTACAGTTGAAAAACCATGTAGTTGGGAAACTGTTCAATCTAATAAGTTTAATACTCGAACACTTAAATTATAATATCCTAGGCATAGGTTACTTCGTCTTTCTGAACCTCGGTTTCCTCATTAGTGAGAAGAATGCTTGTTTTGGATGATCTCCAAAGTTCTTTCCAGTGCTAATGTTTATTTTAATCCTGTGATACTATATAAATAAATAGTAAAAAAAAAATACACATTATATAGCATATATATACTATATAGTGAATATAAATATAATATACTGCATATACTATATAAACAGTAATATAAAGCATCATATATTTAAATATATATTATCTCTATTATTTTATAATATATAATAAAGCAATTATGCAATACAGCCTAAACTTTTCATTACCCTATCTTTTTCTGAGGAATTACATATTACAAGATAAAAATCAAGTGCTGATGTCTAGAGGCAACAAGACATTGCTTCTATTTTTTGACATAACAAGTTATGACTTAAGTACTGCAAGGGTAACACTGCCATGAAGATCAGCAGTAACATTCCTTAGAGCATTAAGATACTGCTGCTGTTCAATCCACCCAATCTTTAACAGTGGTGGCAAAGCAGGTGTATATTATATATATATATTATATATATATATATATATATAGACGTGTAGATGAACACTTTGGCTTTCTCTGTCCTCAGATATAAGGTTGCCCTCAAGATAAAGCTAACTGAGTGACAGTTAAAAAAGAAAACATCACCATAAAATATTTAAAACTGTAATGAAAGCTGCAAAACTTACAATTTAAAAACTACCTGACAATTTACAGGGTTTTTTTTTTTAAATAAAAATAGTCTGAACATTTCAAGCTATGGAACACTAAAGATCACCTTTTATAAAAATACTACTATCATAAAAGCAAGAATATGACCCTTTATGATCATTTTATGCTTGCTAACTTTTTGGTTCTGGGAAGATTAAAAAGGTTCTACTTTTATATGTTGTATGATTGTAACAATAACAGTGTGTTAGGGAACATGGGCAGAAGAGACCCGGGTTTGGAGCAGGGATGAGCCTAGCTTTGGAGCTGAGGCTGAGGTGACAGTGTGGTCTGAGGTCTGGTTCTAGGCCTTAGGTCAGAATTTGGCATGTCTGTTGGGACTGAGAAGTCATCTGTAAGGAAAAAGGAAGGTCTAGGAGTATCATGTTACAAAATCCAGGGCATAAGATATTCAAGAGGAGATAGTTAACTAGAATCCTAGAAGGGTTATGTAGGTTGCCACATGAGAAAAGGCATCTGGTTTGATTACTAGGTGGCCGCTGGAGACCGTATTACATGTGAAACATGTTCCTTTTCTCCTCCTGTGAAATATGAAGGAGGCACCAAACAATGGTTGGTATTTTGTTTAGACTTCTCTTTGAGTAATTCATTCACCTGTTCCCCAGTGTTTTAAAACATCAGAATGGATGAATGAATTCTGTCCAATTGAGATCAGGTTAAATTCTCTACCGAGATCTTCAGCTGGCCAGAATTTTCTTGGCTAAGGTTCTCACTTCCTGTTCTCAAACTAGGAAAGAAGTCAGAGACTTCTGGGCATGTCCTGGCACTCTGTCACACAGAAATTGCTTACATGGCTAAGGGGCAGCTGCTGATGTCATCTTAGAGCCAAAAAGTATAAAAGGGAGGAAAAGCCTTGGTTCTTTACTCAGAACAAGGATAGGCCACTAGCGAGTTCATGCCTGTTGCCCTGGCCTTGGAGTTAGTAGAACTTAATGATTCCCTGTTCTTGGGATTTTCTAACCTTTATATTCACAAGTGTTCTAAGGGATGCCAGGGAGAAGTACATGATGGCTGCCAGCCAGGCCTCTTTGGCCAGAAACCCTGGGGGCTCTCTTCTTTGTGACAGAAACTTACCAAACCCCAAAAAATCTTCAAGTCTTAAGTACATGATCTAAAATAAAGGCCTAAAGAAATTCAGGATTTTATTAGGAAATGGGAAACAGATCTTTGCAAGCAGTAAGCTTTCTGTATCTGTGGCTACACAGGGTGACAGCTGTCAAGTCTTACAACTGCTAAGGGCACATCTCTATAGCCTATACAGAGGGGGATGTTTTGGAAGAGGCTGGTAATTGTTCATAACTCTGTGTGGTCAGAAACATGGATGTTGGGTCTGGGGGAAAAGACCAATAGAGCTTGTATGTGGGAAGAGGTTGGCGGTCAGATAAAAAACAGAACTTAGGGAAAACAGGAGTTTTCTCATCTTTCCCTGCTTTCAGGGGTTTGTTGAATGGTGGCATTTCTGCTGGAGTAAGAGAATTGTATTTACACAATGGAAATAACCCTCCAGAGAGCTTCCTTTGCTGTGTGTCTCTGCTTAGACCATGTCTTCTGAGGTCTGAGGGGTGGGAATGTGCACTGCAAAATCAAAAAGCCTAGATTCTGAGTTTTCTATTAAAATCACGTTGGATTTATATAGAGGTTCCTAATATCTAGTTTTGAATTACCAAACGTTGATTAAAAAATTAGTCCATGTTTAGAAAACTTGTATTTTATTATTGTGAACATTAAGACTTATATTGTTAGTGGGAAAAAGGCATCTGACTACATTTTTCCTCGGCAGAATTCAATATATTTCTGTCAGCTGTATAGTTCTGTTTTCTTCCCTAAAGTAATAAAACAGAAATAACCAAATGCAATCATATTTTGTTTGAAGTGGAGGGCATACACATGCATATGAATATTATTGTTTAAAAAAAAAAAAAACACTGTGCTTGTCAGTGGTTAATTCTGTGGGCCAAAGTCTATTGCTGGAAAGTTTATCCAAGGACTTGTTCCTGTAGCAGCTAAGTACAACAGCATGACTGCAATATGAGATCTCACAGTTCAAAGTTACCTTTCATTTGTGAAACAACAGTCTGCCACAACTTGTCTTAACTTATGAGATAAAGATTATGGCTGTTATCTGAAAGATGAGGAAAACTGAGGCTCAGAGAAGATGAAAAGACTTGCCTGAAGTTACAGTTTTAAAGTGCCATGGTCCAAATCTCATCTTCTCACTCAAAGTCCAGATCACTTTCCAATACACCACAGTGAAATACAACAATATGGAAAAAATAGTCCTTGAGATTCGATTTCCACTTGTAAAATAGTATTACAAAGACAGCACTGTATTCTTTATGTCGACCCTCTCCAGATCTTCACTGACTCATCTCTAAGTCTTTGGGCCTTCATGGTATTCCTGAAAGCTGGAACTCAGCATCAGAAAGGCAATCCCAGTGAAATTATTATCAATGACACATATTGTGGGTTGATCACCACACCATTTCTCTGTTTCCTATTTGTATAGCTTGAGACTGTATTTTCTATTTTCCCTATAGATAAAAGATCTACATCTAAGTAAGATATAGAAATGAATGGGATATTGTTACATACTGCATGTCCTGGGATATTTTGCCTTGCTGTGCTGGTTCATTAGTATACTTGCCTCAAAATTCATCAGGAATGTCTTTCATGTCTAGCTGTTATTTTGTACTTTCCATTACGGAATGTAGACTGATTTTTTTTTTTAACTCATTATTTCTCAAAGTAACTCAAAGGAACCAAAGACATCATGAATTACAGGTATCTTGTTAATAGTTTCTATGTCCATTGAAAGCTTAATCAGTGTATATTTTTTGATGCCAGCCAGCTCAGGGTCGATTTGAGGTTGCAATAAGTATCTTTAGAGCCCAGGTTTGAGGGACACTGTTTGTGCACACTGCGCCCCTTCAGTGTGGTGGAACAACGGGACAACTCCAAGGGGTGTCCTGTGACGTGAGTCCACCTTCTGGAGTTGTGCAGTGTGGCAAACCAACACTCTTCTGTCTGCTGTGTTTCTATCTTAATGGTTCCTGTTGCATTAGATAAGGAGTACATTTATAAGATGCTTCTGAGTAAACATATTCGGTTAGTAAGTACACGATGAGCACCTGCTATGTGTAACACTCTGGAGATATTAAAAAGGCACAGCCATGACCTTCTGTAAGGCACCTTACAGTACTCTAGAAAGCAAAGAATGCCAACACACAAAAGTTACATATGGATATTTAATGAAAAAGCTAACGTGGTAAAGTGCTATTGAATAACCAAGCGCTGAAATGGCTAAGGACAGGCAAGAGGTAGGTAAAATAATTTCTTCTGAGAACCTGCAACATTCCATGAACTATAAATTGATGATGTAATTTATCCCCTTAAAATTCTCAGATACATATTAATTATTACTCCAAGTTTACAAATGAAGAAATAAGCTTAACAAAGTTGTTACCCAACCCCATAAAAACATACTTTTACAGGTGAGGAAAAATGAGACTGAGAAGTTAGTCCCAAAGTTAGTGATGAGAGGGTGTAAGATTCAAACCTGTATCTATGCCTGCCGGGCCAGAGTTCTTAACTGTCATACAAAATGATATACTGAATTTGAATTCATGTCTTGGATTCTAAATATTTTCCCATCATACCACACCATCTCTCTAAGACAATTAAAGAATCATAAACAGGTAGCAAAGTGAGAGAATTAGTAGAGAATGTTCTATGCTATTTTCCTACTCAGAGACTTGATCTTTCAAATAGTTTTATAGAAATCTTTTTGAAGAAAACTTTTGAATCAAAGTATGTCAGGGGCAACCAGTGGGAAAATAATTAATTACCCATAAGAGACGATATTCATGCATGAACACTAGCACTTTGCTCTTGGAAAATGGAACAAGCCCTAAAGCTAATCTTTATTTAATATACAAAATGAATTCTTGCTACCACTAGAATACAATTTCTTTTTCTGAACTATGGGTCAGATGGTAATTAGATCAAATTCTTAATATCTTTGTTATTTCACTAATTTCAAAGGTTTTGAGAGCCCAATTAAGTTCCTCAGAAGGTTCAGGGAAAATCTAATCTTCACCCCACTGAATCATGCAAATAAAAAACAACATTTGCTTAATTTTTAGCATAAAAAAAAATCCTGCTCAGGAAAAATTAAATAGGTAAAGTATTTACATCAGAACTAATAATAATAACTAGCAGAAAGTAGTTTTTGAGTAAGTAATACTATGTGCCACATACTAAGTACTAGGCAATGTGCTAAGTGACTTACATCATGTAACCTTTACATGATGTCAAAGTATGTAAACATTTCCCACTTAGAAATGAGAAAACCAAGGTTTAGAAAAGTTACTTAACTTTCCCAAAGTCTCTGAGTTAGTAACATATAGATTAAGGATGTAAATGATGGAAGTTTGCTTACTGAAACTTAAAAGATGATCTGGGAGAATTTAGTCATAGTATGAAAGATGCTGATACTGTAGGGAAAAAACCCTTAAGACCAAAATGTGGGGAAGATTTAAGGAAATAGGGTAAACATATAATAGACTTTTATCCCTTTCAGCAAGCACACAGTTCAACAACAAAAATATCAGTGTGAAGTTTTGAGAAAATAAGAAACACATGAATGTTTAAGGTTCTGTGAAGTTTAAAATAAAAATGGAAAAGCAGAAAGATCATTCCATACAGAATAAATTAGACTGTCGATCAATTAAAAATTGTGAGGCAATAAAAAATTAGTTTACAGACATCTGTGGCATTTCCTGGTATAAAAGTTAAAAATCGCAAACCTACAACAGACATCAAAGGCCACCAAAGGCTATGGTATTACACCCAAGAGTGGATTATGGCATTGAAGCTACAGCCCTTGCTAAAGATGTTTTTCAATTAGCAGAGGGAGTTATGTTCAAATGTGCATTTTCAGTAAAGGATATCGCACATCTTATCCAGTATCAACCAGAGTAGGTAGAAGAGGGAGGGTTTTCCATTCTTTTAGAAGAAAACTGTTTTTTTTTGTCCTGGCAGCTCATCTCAAGGACAAGGAAATGGTCTTGTTTAAGAAAGTCTTTTTTTTTTTTCCCCCGTACAAGCGTACTTCAGTGTATATTGGTAAAAATGATTGGGGGTTGACTTACCTCTTGGTCACGAGGGTTTATGATACATTATAATAACCACTAACTCCGTGTGAATATGGACGTTCACATGGTCTTTTCAGTAATACGAGGCCAGGGCATATCTTCTGACATATGGAATAGCCTTTCTCTTGTTATTTTCTCCTTCCCTACGAACTACCATTTTCCAATAGGAACAAGGTTTTTTTTTTGTTTTTGTTTTTGTTTTTTTTTAATCAAATCATATACTGGTGCCACAGAAACATATGCTGCTGGGATTGCAAAGCGTCCCTCCAGAATATGGCACTATGTTCATCACTGACCGAGCCTCTCCCACAGAGTAGCTCAGAAGGAAAAGGTTTCTTTTTTCTTTTGTACTGACATCTCATCTTTTAACTCCTGGAGAAGGAAAAGGCTACCCACTCCAGTATCCAGCTGGGGTTGCAGAGTCGGACATGACTGAGCGACTTTCACTGTTCAACTATTCCCAAATGACTTCTCTCTTCCTTTTTCTCATTTATTCCTCCTCTCACTCTGGCTTCTGCATCACGTTTGCTTTTTCTCCAGTGAACTAGCTGGATAGATACTTTCTTCCCTACTATGCTACCTGGTTTCTAGAATTTAGCTCAGGATTATTCCAGTTCTCTGGTGTATACTCTCCTCCTAGTCCTTTGGGCCACAACTGCTCTTAGCTCAGGATTATTCCAGTTCTCTGGTGTATACTCTCCTCCTAGTCCTTTGGGCCACAACTGCTCTTGATTTGTTGTTATTACTGTTCAGATGCTCAGTCCTGTCTGACTCTTTGCGACCCCATGGACTGCAGCATGCCAGGCTTCCCTGTCCTTCACCATCTACTGGAGCTTGTTCAAACTCGTGTCCATTGAGTCGGTAATGCCATCCAATGATCTTGTCCTCTGTCATCCCCTTCTCCTGCCTTCAATTTTCCTAGCATCAGGGTCTTTCTAATGAGTTGGCTCTTTGAATCAGGTGGCCAAAGTATTGGAACTACAGCATCAGTCCTTCCAATGAATATTCAGGATTGATTTTCTTTAGGCTGGTTTGATCTCCTTGCAGTCCAAGGAACTCTTGAGAGTCTTCTCCAACACTGTGGTTCGAAAGCATTTAATTCTTCGGTGATGAGCTTTCTTTATGGTTCAACTCTCACATCCATACATGACTACTGGAAAAACCATAGCTTTGACTAGATGGACCTCTGATGGCAAAGTAATGTCTCTGCTTTTTAATACACTGTCTAGGTTTGTCAGCTTTTCTTCCAAGGAGGTTGAGTCTTTTATTTTCATGGCTGTGGCCACCATCTGCCCTGATTTTGGAGTCCAGGAAAATAAAATCTGTTACTGTTTCCATTGTTTCCCCATCCATTTGCCATGAAGTAATGGGACCAGATGCCATGATCTTAGCTTTTGAATGTTGAGTTTTAAGCCAGCTTTATCATTCTCCTCTTTCACTTTCATCAAGAGGCTCTTTAGTTCCTCTTCACTTTCTGCCATAAGGGTGATGTTATCTGCATATCTGAGGTTATTGCTGTTTCTCTCGGCGATCTTTATTCCAGCCTGTGCTTCATCCAGCCTGGCATTTCACATGATGTACTCTGCACAGAAATAAGCAGGGTGACAATATACAGCCTTGACAAACTCCTTTCCCAGTTTGGAACCAGTCTGTTGTTTCATGTCCAGTTTAAACTGTTACTTCTTGACCTGCATACAGGTCCTCAGGAGGCAGGTAAGGTGGTTGGGTATACCCATCTCTTGAAGAATTTCCATAGTTTGCTGTGGTCCACACAATCAAAGACTTTGGCATAGTCAATGAAGCAAAAGTAGATGTTTTTCTGGAACTATTTTGCTTTTTCTATGATCCAACAGATGCTGGCAATTTGATCTCTGGTTCCTCTGCCTTTTCTAAATCCAGCTTTAACTCTTGATATGAATAATATGTTTATTATCATAATCATTCATAATAAAACTGATTAAATTTCTGAGAAAAACTTTATTCTGAAGGAAAATAATGCAATGAATTGAAAACAAATCCCAAAGCAGTATATAACATTACTAGGGTAACCTTGGCATATATCCATGGGTTAGATTAATAAGAGCATAAAAACGTTCTAATGCAAAGCACATGTTTTTTGTTCACAATGCTCCCATCTGCCATATTTTGTTAGATCTAAGGATTGCTGTAAATGTGATAAAAGGAACATATATAACCTGTCCTACCAACCTTACAAAGCAAGAAGATGAATGACTGGAGAGGGATAGTATAAGAGGGTGGGATGGATTTATGGAAGCTTGATCAATGATGCATCACTATATCCATGGAAAAGACACAATGCAGAAACAAGCAGAAGTTCTTAAGAGTCTGATGAGGAATACTAGGAAGCTTTAAAGTGATAAGAGATGGTGAAACCAAAAGAACGATTTAAGTAGGGTCCAGCCCAGCAAATCACAGAGCTCGCGAGAGCTGGGCCACAGTCGGGTCCCTACCTTCACGTCTCTGTAATGCCACGTCCCACTCTTTCAGTGCACCTGTCCTCCCAGGCTGCTGCTTGTTTTTTAATGCTGGGTTCTGTTCTGATGCTGTTCCTTGGCAGCACTTTTAGGGGTTTTCATCTAAGCTATGTCAAATTTCATATTCATAAGCCACCCTGGGGCGTGATTTCCATCTGACTTCTTACAGGACATTTCATCTTACTTCTCAGTCTTGGAGATGGTCTTGATCCCTGCCTCCTGTACAATGTCATGAACCTCCGTCCATAGTTCTTCAGGCATAGTTCTTTAGCTCATACTCTATCAGATCTAATCCCTTGAATCTATTTGTCACTTCCACTGTACAATCGATAGGAATTTGATTTAGGTCATATCTGAATGGTCTAGTGGTTTTCTCTACTTTGTTCAATTTAAGTCTTAATCTGGCAATAAGGAGTTCATGATCTGAGCCACAGTCAGCTCCTGGTCTTGGTTTTGCTGACTGTATAGAGCTTCTCCATCTTTGGCTGCTAAGAATAGAATCAATCTGATTTCAGTATTGACCATCTGGTGATGTCCAGGTGTAGAGTCTCTTCTCTTGTGTTGCTGGAAGATGATGTTTGCTATGACCAGTGCGTTCTCTTGGCAAAACTCTATTAGCCTTTGCCCTGCTCCATTCTGTACTACAAGGCAAAATTTGCCTGTTACTTCAGGTATTTCTTGACTTCCTACTTTTGCATTCCAGTCCCCTATAACGAAAGGACATCATTTTGGGGTATTAGCTCTAGAAGGTCTTGTAGGTCTTCACAGAACTGTTCAACTTCAGCTTACCAAGAGAGCTTTCCATGCAAAAATGGGCACAATAAAGGACAGAAATGGTATGGCTCTAACAGAAGCAGAATATAAGCAGAATATATTAAGAAGAGGTGGCAAGAATACACAGCAAAACTGTACAAAAAAGATCTTCACGACTCAGGTAATCATGTATGATCACTGACCTACAGCCAGACATCCTGGAAAGTGAAATCAAGTGGGCCTTAGGAAGCATCACTATGAACAAAGCTAGTGGAAGGGATAGAATTCCAGTTGAGCTGTTTCAAATCCTGAAAGATGATGCTGTAAAAGTGTTTCACTCAATATGCTAGCAAATTTGGAAAACTCAGCAGTGGCCATAGGACTGGAAAAGATCAGTTTTCATTCCAATCCCAAAGAAAGGCAATGCCAAAGAATGCTCAAACTACCACTCAATTGCACTCATCTTACACACTAGCAAAGTAATGCTCAAAATTCTCCAAACCAGGCTTCAACAATATGTGAACTGTGAACTCCCAGATGTTCAAGCTGGATTTAGAAAAGGCAGAGGAACCAGAGATTAAATTACCAACATCCGCTGGATCATCAAAAAAGCAAGAGAATACCAGAAAAACGTCTACTTCTGCTTCATTGACTATGCCTTACCCTTTGACTGTGTGGATCACAACAAACTATGGAAAATTCTGAAAGAGATGGGAATACCAGACCACCCTGACCTTCTTCCTGAGAAATCTGTATTCAGTTCAAGAAGCAACAATTAGAACGGGACATGGAACAACAGACTGTTTCCAATCATGAAAGGAGTATGTCAAGGCTGTATATTGTCAGCTTGCTTATTTAACTTCTTATGTGCAGAGTACATCATGCGAAATGCTGGGTGCAATGAAGCACAAGCTGCAATCGGATCAATAACCTCAGATATGCAGATGACACCACCCTTATGGCAGAAAGCAAAGAAGAACTAAAGAGCCTCTTGATGAAAGTGAAAGAGGACAGTGAAAAAGTTGGCTTAAAGCTCAACATTCAGAAAACGAAGATCATGGCATCCGGTCCCATCACTTCATGGCAAATGGATGGGGAAACAATGGAAACAGTGCCAGTCTTTATTTTCTTGGGCTCCAAAATCACTGCAGATTGTGATTGCAGGGTAGCTGAGACAGTAAAGCGTCTGCCTACAACGCGGGAGACCCAGAATCGATCCCTGGGTCAGGAAGATCCCCTGGAAAAGGAAATGGCAACCCACTCCAGTACTCTTGCCTGGAAAATCTCATGGACTGAGGAGCTTGGTAGGCTACAGTCCATGGAGTCGCAAAGAGTCAGACACGACTGAGCGACTTCACTTCACTTCACTTCCTTGGAAGAAAAGTTATGACCAACCTAGACAGCATATTAAAAAGCAGAGACATTACTTTTCCAACAAAAGTCCATCTAGTCAAAGCTGTCGTTTTTCCAGTAGTCATGTATGGATGTGAGAGGTGGACCATAAAGAAAGCTGAGCGCTGAAGAATTGATGCTTTTGAACTGTGGTGTTGAAGACTCTTGAGAGTCCCTTGGACTGCTGGGAGATCCAACCAGTCCATCCTAAAGGAAATCAGTCCTGAATATTCATTGGAAGGACTGCCGCTGAAGCTGAAACTCCAATACTTTGGCCACCTGATGCAAAGAACTGACTCACTCATTTGAAAAGTCCCTGATGCTTGGAAGGAATGAAGGCAGAGGAGAAGGGGACGACAGAGGATGAGATGGTTGGATGGCATCACTGACTGGATGGGACATGAGTTTGAGTAAACTCCGGGAGTTTGTGATGGACAGGGAGGCCTGGCATGCTGCAGTCTGTGGAGTCGCAAAGGATCAGACATGACTGAGCAACTGAACTGAACTCAACTGATTCTTGTTGGCTTAGGTGCTCTGATGTGTAAGGAGATCTGGAACTTGCTCTTTACCTTCCTCCGTTTTCTGTCAACTAAATAGGTTTTAAGAATCATATAACTTATGACACTTTCCTTTTTATAATTTAGATACCTTTCATTGACACCATAAATGCTGTAGGTTGAAATGAATAAGTGTTTTTTAAGTAAATGAAAACCTGAATAATGGAAATATTCTTCTTCAGATTCTGTTAATGGAATACATGCAAGTCAAACTGAGACTCTAATCATACAGAACCATGATCCTCAATCCTAGGGTAGGGGAGAAGAAGAACAGAAACTTCATCTTTCTTGGACCTACTTCATCTTGGATTTGATTCTTCTGACTTCGTATTTTCAAAACCAAAATGAGATAGCCAGACAGCATCAAGAATAAAAACCAAGAAACTGGAGACTTTACTTGGCCTTTCTTATTAAACTTCTTGCCCTGAGACCTCATGTTTTTCAAAAATTATCTTATACTGCAGACCAGATTAAAGGCAGATGGTCCCACAGCTCACATCTGATATTCAGATTTCTTCTACTCCTTGAGTACATTTATTTTTAATGGATGTCCTGGAAACGTGCCTCTGCCCATATGAAAAGATACAGAGGCAGGGTTGAAGTGTTTTACTCTTTACGATAAGCCCTTAATCAGATCTGTCATGGGAATAGTTCTATGCCCCAGATAAAGCTACACATGGCTGCCATCACCTATGAAGAAACATTTTCTTGAAGTAATTGCTCAGTTCACAATGGCAACCCACTCCAGTATTCTGGAGAATTCCACGGACACAGGAACCTGGCAAGCTACAGTCCATGGGGTCACAAAGAGTCGGATACTACAGAGCGATTATCACTCATACACTCACCTTCAAGAGGGATGTAAATTATGAGATTTTATTTTCTGTCAATGTATCATGAGCTCTACTATCTCAACAGAAAGTGCTCAAAATCTTGGAGAAAAGGGACCTTTACTTCTTCACTGGGGAGGAGGATGCTCCCTAGAGAAAGTGGAATACTTATTCCTTTGAGACAAGGTAAGGGAGGAATGGTCAAGAAATGAACCTGTGCCTACTTCCTGACCTGGATAACTGTAACTGGTTTGTTAGCTGTATTTTGCTTTAGTAACAATAATAGTTTGGTTATAATAACATTGTTTCAGAATGAATTTTCAACATCTTCCCATCCCCAGTTATCAAACTATGTTGATGAAAATCTTAGGAGATGTTCTTTTATGACAGCTTGTAGTGACCAGAGATTCTTTTATCATTTCATTTTCCATTCATGTTGCCATTCTTTATTTGAAAAAGCTAAAACTTTGAAGAATTCAAACTATGATGGAGTTTACTGGACACTGAACACTAGATTATATGAGAAAAAATTTGTAAATGAAGTAAAAATCATGAATAGGCAAACCAAAACAAGAAATTTTGATAAATTCCACAAAGTTGAAAACTCATTTTGTTATGTGTGTCTATATATATGTAATGTATACATACATGTATATATCTGCACACACATACATACATATGCATGCAACATATATCTAAAATGAAACTATCATATACGAAGGAGGGCAGGTACCATGCCTTATATATATATCTCCTTCATATAATCTGTGCTGAACACATAGTAGGTGCTCAAAAACCTGCTTAACAGAGTTTAAGATGACTTTGCAAATAAGGTAGCTACTTTATATTAATCCTTAAATACATGTTAGAAACATAAAAACATGAAATTCGATTTATTCTATTAGTTTAAAATGAAAACATTCATATTAGTATAATGATATTACCTGTAAGGGTAGCCGTGGTACTTGGAACGAAATATTGAAAGTAAAAAACTGAAGAAGAAGACCACCAGGCCTAATCCCACGAGACAAATAACTAGAAAGAAACAGAAAACTCCATTAGTGTAGACACACACAACACAAATGTTTATATTTTTAAAAAGCATTCAGTTAATTACACATACTTACATGTAACAGCTCATGGCACATACAGGTACCACAAACCAGATAATCATTATTTTCCACATTCTTCTTTGACAATTTACTACTTGGAGTATGAAAACAAAACAAAAAAAAAGCGGTTGATCTAAGTTTTTGGATGGTATTCTTCTCTTACCGAATTCCTACAAGTACTAAAACGCCCCCAGAGGGAACAAAACAAAACACAAGAAAATGTGATCAACCACAAATGAGATTATTGGTCCCTGCACTGTGAAGTACTGGTTATATTAGCAGAGACATCTACAGTATTGGAATGTGCAATATAATTTTATTTTCAGATGCCATGCAATATTTACAAAGAAATGTAATTTTAGATGATTGGCTAGATTATTGCTTCAGTAAATGCCTGTTACTTACAAGTGATAGTTCATCCCAGCATACCGAAAGCCAGTAACAAAGGCTTGGGGTGTGAGAAAATACAGACTGTGATAGTCAAAGAGGGAAAACCAACCCTAAATAGCTGGTGATAGTGTTAACGCATTAGTGTTCATTTTACAAAGGAGCAGGTGGTGAATGTCACAGCAGAATACGCTGTGATTTAGGTTTCCAGCATCACTTTATCCCTCACAAGTTGACAACAGGGACATTTTTTCCCTGTCTGTTACGGTTAGGAAGATTTTACTCTAAAGTAGGTGACTAATCAAATATATATTATGAAATATATGCAAATACATCTACTAGATTTTTAATTAAATTTGCTAGTAGTAAAATCTTTAAATGCTTAAAAATATGAGCCAATTAAATGCAGGTATGTTTAGAATAAAAGAAAATATATATTTAGAGAAATGAAATTTTACCTAAATCTGCTCTGTAAATAAGTTCTTTTAATAAGAAATACCTAAATATTTCTTAAAAATAAAAATTATGCATGATACTTATATCCTTTCATTAGTTTCAGGGAATTCTTTAAAAACACTGGACTATCTAATATGATTAATTATAAAAGAAAGGGGAAGATAAAAGAGATTAAACACACCAAGACAGAAGAAAACAAGGGAGATTAAATAATTCTATATGCTTCTATAGTGATGAACTATAATTTTTAAATTATTCTAGCATGTAAATTAGACCAGGTTTAATTACAATCCTAGAAATCAGTAGAGACTTTAGGAAATTGTTAAAACATGATCCAGAAGCCTGTTGATCAGTTTTCCTTCAACTCTGTAGGAATATCACTCTCTCAGGTTTGAGAACAAATTGTGAAAAATCCTAAGTACTTAAGAGCATTCAGTTGCAGCCTCTGTGACATTTCATATATAACACACATGCAGGTGAATTCCAAATGAAATTTGGCAGAAAATAAAGCAAAAAAAAAAAGGCTACTGAATACTGCAAAAATGAAAACCACCTTTTCCCCCTGAAATTGTAGAATGCCCAAACAGATACCAGCCACTTGACGTAGCAACTTTGCTTATAATAATCTTAGTGCACCCAGGATGAATGACATGATGCTTTACATCTTCCTACATTTGGTATGACCACACACTTCTTCCTTTCCTCAGTCTTTTTCCATGAGCTGAGTAAAACACTTTATCACTCCCTTTGCTGTTGACAATATGAAAAGGCAAAAAGATAGGAAACTGCAAGATGAACTCCCCAGGTCGGAAAGTACCCAATATGCTACTGGAGATCAGTGGAGAAATAACTCCAGAAAGAATGAAGAAATGGAGACAAAGCAAAAACTACACCCAGTTGTGGATGTGACTGGTGATAAAAGTCAAGTCTGATGTTGTAAAGAGTGATATTGCACAGGAACCTGGAATATTAGGTCCACGAATCAAGGCAAATTGGAAGTGGTCAAACAGGAGATGGCAAGAGTGAACCTCAACACTTTAGGAATCAATGAACTAAAATGGACTGGAATAGGCGAATTTAACTCAGATGACCATTATATCTACTACTGTAGACAAGAATCTCTTAGAAGAAGTGGAGTAGCCCTCATAGTCAACAGGAGAGCCCGAAATGCAGTACTTGGATGCAGTCTCAAAAATGACAGAATGATCTCTGTTTCCAAGGCAAACCATTCAATATCACAGTAATCCAAGTCTATGCCCTGACCAGTAATGCTGAAAAAGCTGAAGTTGAACATTTCTATGAAGACCTACAAGACCTTCTAGAACTAACACCCAAAGAAGATGTCCTTTGCATTATAGGGGACTGGAATGCAAAAGTAGGAAGTCAAGAGATACCCGGGGTAACAGGCAAATTCGGCCTTGGAGTACAAAACAAAGTAGGTCAAACGCTAATGGAATTTTGCTGGGAACGAACTGGTCATAGTAACATCCTCTTCCAACAACACAAGAGAAGACTCTACACATGGACATCACCAGATGGTCAATACTGAAATCAGATTGATTCTATTCTTTGCATCCAAAGATGGAGAAGCTCTATTCAGTCAGCAAAAACAAGACCAGGAGCTGACTGTAGCTCAGATCATGAACTCCTTATTGCCAAATTCAGACTTAAATTGAACAAAGTAGGGGAACCAGTAGGCCATTCAGGTATGACCTAAATCAAATCCCTTACGATTATACAGTGGAAGTGAGAAATAAGATTCAAAAAATTAGATCTGATAGAGTGCCTAAAGAACTATGGACGGAGGTTTGTGACACTGTACAGGAGGCAGGGATCAAGACCATCCCCAAGAAAAAGAAATGCTCAAAGGCAAAATGGTTGTCTGAGGAGGCCTTACAAATAGCTGAGAGAAGAAGAGAAGCAAAAGGCAGAGGACAAAAGGAAAGATATACCCATCAGAATGCAGTGTTCCAAAGAATAGCAGGAGAGGTAAGAAAGCCTTCATCTGTGATCAGTGCAAAGAATAGAAGAAAACAACAGAATGGGAAAGACCAGAGATCTCTTCAAGAAAATAAGATACCAAGGGAACATTTCATGCAGAGATGGGCAAGACAAAGGACAGAAATGGTATGGACCTAACAGAAGCAGAAGATATTAAGAGGTGGCAAGAATAAACAGAAGAACTATATCAAAAAGATCATGACCCAGATAACCACGATGGTGACTACAGCCATGAAATTAAGAGACCCTTGTTCCTTGGGAGAAAAGCTATGATGAACCTAGACAGCATATTAAAAAGCAGAGACATTACTTTTCCAACAAAGTTCAGTCTAGTCAGAGCTATGGTTTTTCCAGTAGTCATGTACGGATGTGAGAGTTTGACTATAAAGAAAGCTGAGTGCTGAAAAATTGATGCTTTTGAACTGTGGTGTTGGAGAAGACTCTTGAGAGTCCCTTGGGCTACAGGGAGATCCAACCAGTCCATCCTAAAGGAAATCAGTCCTGAATATTCATTGGAAGGACTGATGATGAACCTGAAGCTTGAATACTCTGGCCACCTGATGCAAAGAATTGACTCATTGGAAAAGGCCCTGATGCTGAGAAAGACTGAACACAGGAGGGGAAGGAGATGACAGAGGATGAGATGGTTGGATGGCATCACTGACTCGATGAACGTGAGTTTGAGTAAACTCCAGGAGCTGGTGATGGACAGGGAGGCCTGGCGTGCTGTAGTCCATGGGGTCGCAAAATGTCAGACACAACTGCGTGACTGAACTGAATTGAACACTTGATATGCACCGTGGGAAATGTGTCTCAAAATGTGATCAAGTAAAACAGAAGCTATTTACTTGATTCTATGTGGTAGAGCAAAGTAATGGAACTGAGGTACAGGCACATGGGGAAGGAAGAGGACTCAGGAGGAGTCAGTGGTGACCCAACAAACCATGCACTGCAGCCGTTCCCAGATAGCATACTTGTGAGAAGAAAGTGCTAAGAGGGCACAGACGGATTCTGACCTGGGCAACAGTAACCACAGCACTGGCATTACATCCAAAATAAAAACCACACTGGGATCAAAAGGGCTAATTTCAAAATATATTTCCCATTCCCCACTCCTTCTCTCTCTCCCATGCACTCGCTTGTGCACTCTCTCTCGCACACACATACACAAATAAAGTGGCAGTGGGTGGGGGTTGAAGTGATTTTATATATATATATTACACACTCTTACTACTTTAATGTGATAGGATGTATGATAAATAAATGAACATGTAAGAATTTGTCCTTATATAAATACTATTCATTGGTCCCAAGAACATCACATTCTTTATGCAAATGATAAATCATAAAGTGATGTTCTGAACAATGTTTAACTAAACAAAGTAAAGCATTCATTGCTTCTGTGGTTTCTTTATAACAGTATGTAAATGGCATCAGGGGAAATGAGGGTAAAGGATCTATTGCATCCAAAATGTTTCAACACTCAAGATCCCTAAGTATTGTATTTAGAAATCACTATGACTGACTGACATTCGTGTCACCATAGCTAAAATTCCCACAAAGAAATCTGGATTTTTATTTTAATCTTTTTAATAGGAGTCTTCTCCAGATGCCTATGTTCCTCATACATACATTCTGGATTTTAATAGGGTTCAGAAATGCAAAGCATATTGATAAAAATCTTAATTATAGGTTTGTGGAAGCATAATCATAAACTCACATAGGGACTTTATGTCAATTATGGAAAGATATGTGGCAAGAAATACTGAATTTAAGGCTCTCAGACATTCTTTGACCCATGCTCCTGAGGGCAGAAGATTTTCCTATGTGTTTTTTCCCTTTTCCTGCCAAACACACTTCATAAAAATGTGTCATCTCTTATTGGAACTTCCTGAGGGGAACAGTTCTGTCAAAGGATAAAATAGTCACCTGGTTAAGACACAAAGCTGAAACTCAGTAGAGCTGTGAATGTTGGAATATCATTGGAAAGGCAAAATCCCTGAAAAAGACAGTACCAAAAGATGCCCCCTTTCAAATTGTAGCTCAAGAGGTTTTGGAGGTAGTTGGAAGGCATTATAACACTTCGAGGTACAACACTTATGCACAGACTTCTCTGTCTGAATCAGTCCTTGAATGCACAGATGACTCTTGTTGGCATAGGGGACACATTATTAGCCTATAAATCCTCTGAAGACTCTGTCCCTAGAACTTTCCCCCTCTTCCTGTACGGTGGACATGACCAAAGAGACCATAACTTCAGCAGAGGTAAATCAAACCACCCCCAACAAGGGCAAATAACAGCTTTTCTTTATACCCAATTCCACAGAAAAGCACCAATCCCATTTTGGAAGAAATGTATTTTTAAATATTTGTGCATATACCACACATCCAAGAAAGAGAAAAAAGTAAGAAACACTGCTGCTGTCTTCAAACCAGAAACTTCCTTTAGAAGTTCATTTACAAAGGACTTTTTATCTATTTCCCATTTGATTTAAATGAAGCTTGACTAAAACAAACTTACAAAGATACCAACACAGAGACTTACTCCGTCTTTTTCCAACATCTCCCTTGGATGTTGCCGCTTCATTTAGAAGAACCATCCCCATGGTGATAGCAGCATCTATAGTAATTGTCAAGGAAACATTAGAAATAGATGCAAATAAAATCTATTAATTGTTCTGGACCTGAACACCATGTGTTCTGTACCAGAATGACTGAATTACACATGCACACAGAGGTGAATGCTACTTACTCTCCTGATATAAAATTACTGCTTTTCATGTATTTAAATAAATATGCCTTGGTTTTTAGATTCCTGCTGCTGCTGCTAAGTCGTTTCAGTCGTGTCCAACTCTGTGCGACCCCACAGACGGCAGCCCACCAGGCTCCTCTGTCCCTGGGATTCTGCAGGCAAGAATACTGGAGTGGGTTCCCATTTCCTTTTCCAGTGCATGAAAGTGAAAAGTGAAAGTGAAGTTGCTCAGTCATGTCTGACTTAGTGACCCCATGGACTGCAGCCTACCAAGCTTCTCCATCCATGGGATTTTCCAGTCAAGAGTACTGGAGTGGGTTGCCATTGCCTTCTCCTACATAACCTCAAACTTTGCTTGGTGAGACTTTTAAGGTCTAATTCTAAATGCTCTTAAATTCCAGGACTGTAATAGTGCATATGAATTATATACTCTCAAAACCAATAAAGATATTTCACCTTATACATAAAGATATACATACACTAGTTACACTTAGAATGACATTTCACTGGACAATCACAGAAAATTAGAATATACTCAGCATGGAACCAACCAACCAGCCTTGGTGAATGCCTAATATGTGCAAGAGAGAAAGCTACTAAATACCATCCCCTTGCCTGACAAAAATGTTCCTGTTTTTTGTTTAGTTGCAAAGTCCTATGTGCCTCTTTGCAAACCCATGGACTGTAGTTCACCAAGCTCCTCTGTCCATGAGATCCTCCAGGCAAGAACACTGAAGTGGGTTGCCACTTCCCTCTCCAGGGCACCTTCCCAACCCTGGACTGCCATTTCCCTCTCCAGGGCATCTTCCCGGCCCTGGGTTGCCATTTCCCTCTCCAGGGCATCTTCCCGGCCCTGGGTTGCCACTTCCCTCTCCAGGGCATCTTCCCGACCCAGGCCTCTCCTGCATTGGCAGGCAGGTTCTTTACCACTGAGCCACCAGGGACGCCCACCCGACACACATATATACATACCACTAAACTTTGAGGAAATTCATGATAACAGTTTGAAAACTTCTGAAATTTAGATAATTGTAAGTTCTTTGTGTTTCGATTGTGTAGTGAAGGGGATGTTACCAATAATTAACTGATAGAAAAATTAAAAGCTTGTTTCACTGAAACTGCTGATAAACAGGAAATTGACTGCTTAACTTAGTTCTTTGAAGCAGACTGATGGGATTGATGTAGATCCTTAAAAAGGAGTTCAATTAGGATTCCCCTTCCATTTTTTTCTGGCAACATCCTTTTATATTCATGTATAATTCTAATCTATCCACTTAAGTGTACAGACTTGAGCTACTGACAATTCACACAGACTTCTGGATTAATTTATCTCAAAAACATTTTCTATAAATATTCAAAATATAAATCACATTTAAAAATTATTTTATATAGATACTACAAACAAAACAAATATTTATTTTATGATGCCATCTACTGAGAAGCTTCCAAAATTCTTTCCAAAATATAACATTGGGGGAAATAGCACTATTTTTTATTTCTGGGGGAAAATAAAGTTTAGAAATTAGATGCTTTAAAATTTTAACTAGATGAAAGCTGTATATTAAAACATTCTCAGGATAAAACTGGATACGTAAACACCATGTGTACATTGTATGTAAGTGTTATTAGCAGACAGAGACAGAAATAGTCACTTAGGGAGAAGTTATTAAACAAATTACATTTTATTAGATATTAACTATGGTCACTCAAGTGTAACATACCCCTGTTAATGGCTTCGTAACATATATATACACACACACACACACACACACACACACACACACACACACACACACACACACACATATATACTTACAAAAAAATTTACTACTGTTCCCTCTGTAGGGCTTCCCTGATAGCTCAGTTGGTAAAGAATCCACCTGCAATGCAGGAGACCCCAGTTCGATTCCTACATCAGGCAGATCCGCTGGAGAGTGGATAAGGCTACCCACTCAAGTCTTCTTGGGCTTCCCTTGTAGCTCAGCTCGTAAAGAATCCACCTGCAATGTGGGAGACTTGGGTTCAATCCCTGAGCTGGAAAGAGCCCCTGGAGAAGGGAAAGGTTACCCACTCCAGTATTTTGGCCTAGAGAATTCTAGGGGTAGCAAAGAGTCAGACGTGACTGAGCGACTTTCACTTTGTCAAAAATTGCTTTGTCACTTTGTCCCTCTGTAGATTTGAAAACTGCGTGACCAACGTGTTTCTCATTTGATTAATTTTGAACTTCACATAAATTCAAACAGTGTTATTACAAATCTGTAAGATTTTCATCAGAGTATACTGTTATTCGTTTTCTTACTCAAGGGCATTTGTTTCCAAGTGTTTGCTATTACAAATACTCCTACAAGGAATATCTTCTTATATATACATGTGAAATATTTTTTCTAGGGCCTACACCTAGAGGTAGAGTTTTTGAGAGGCTGATACGTGTAGTTTCAAATTTACTAGGTATGATCATATTCTGTAAAACAAGTAGTGTTAAAAGAATTACCATTTCTTTACACTGCGCTAACACAGTTTTGCTGAACTATTGATTTTATCAAACTGTTGAGTAGGGATCTGTCTCACTAGTGAGTCAGAGTTTATCTTCTGATATGTTAATTCCTTTTTTTGCTTAATTTTTTGTATTATGCTTACTTTTTTTTTGCCCATTTCCCATAAGTATATTTGCCTTTTCTTATTATCTTTGAAGATGCTTCAGTTTTTTCTGAATATGAATGTTTTGAAGTGTTATATCCAGATTCTTCTACTTGTCTTTTAAATAGTTTACTTATGCAGAAGGTTGTCATTTCAGTATGGTCAAAATTGTTATTCTTTTCCTTTATGAGCTTTGGTTACTGTTTCTTACTTATGAAATTAATTCCTACCCCTAAGTCTTAGAAATATTCTGTTAGTTTTAGATATACAGTATTAAGTGTCTGGACATTTAAATACATTAGGAACTAATAATCACCAGAAGTCTAGTAACCACATGTCCCATACAGAGTTACTGCAGATTATCAGCCGTATTCCTTATGTTGTATATTACATCCCCATGACTGCTTTAACACTGTAAGTTTGTGCCTCCTCATCTCCTATCATCTCTACTGCTCAAGCCCTCACCCAGCTGCCCTTTGCAAACACCCTGTTTTTTGTATCTATGAATCTGTTTTCGGTTTGTTGTTTGTTCATTTGTTTTTTAGATTCCACATACAAGTGAGATCATAAAGTACCTGTCTTTCTCTAGCTTATTTCACTTAGCAGGCTCTTTTAGATTCATCCGTGTTGCTGCAAATGGCAAGATTCTTCTTCTAACGGTTGAGTGTTTATGTGTGTCTTATGTGTGTCTGTACCTCGTATCTTCACCCGTTCATCCGCTGATGGGCAGCTCGGTTGTGTCCATATCTTGGCTACTGTAAATAATGCTGCACTGAACAAAGAGGTGTATATATCCTTCTGAGTTATTTTCATTTTCTTCATGTAAATATTCAGAAAATTACTGAATCATATGCTGGTTCTATTTTTATATTTTTAGAAACTTTCCTACTGTTTCCCATAGTGGCTGTACCAAATTAGATTCCTCCAATCCTCATCAAGGATTATTTGTTGTCTTCTTGATGACAGCCATTCTGACAGGTGTAAGGTGGTACCTTACTTGCATTTTATTTGCAGTTCCTTGATGATTAGTGATTTAGACTATCTTTCCATGTGACTGTTGGAATTACGTCTTCCTTAGAACAGAGTTTAGTCCACTTAAGTCCTCTCTCTATTTCTAAAATGTGTTGTTTGTTTCTTGATACTGAGTTGTATGAGTTGTGCATCTGGATATTAACTGCTTATTGGATATATAAACTACAAATATCTTCTCCCTTTCAGTAAGCTACCTATTCATTTTGTTGATGGCTTTTTTTCCAATGTGCAAAAAGCTTCTTAGTTTGATGTAGTCTCACTTGTTTATATTTGCTTTTGTTTGCCTTGTCTAAGGAGACAGAGCCAAAAAATTATTGCCAAGATCCATGTCAAAGAGCATCCTGCCTGTGTGTCTTCTTTGAGGAATTTCATGGTTTCGGGTCTTACCTTTAAGTCTTTAATTCATTTTGACTTTATTTTGTATATGGTGTGAGAGAGTGGTCCAGGTTCGCTCTTCCACATGTAGCTGTCCAGTTTTCCCAACACCATTTATGAAAGGGGCTGTATTTTTCCCACTGCATATTCTTTCTTTTTGTAGCTTAATCGGCCATAAGCGCCTGGGTTTATATCGGGCTCTCCAGTGTGTTCTGCTGGTCTGTGTCTCCACTTTCGTGCTGATTCTATACTGCTTCTATTACCATAGTGTTTTGTGCTGGGTCCTCGTGGCTGTGTGGGCTTTTCTCCGGTGTGGAGAGCAGGGGCTACTCTCTAGGGGTGTGCAGGCTTCTCGTTGCAGTGGCTCCTCTTGTTGCGGAGTGTGTGTTCCAGGGCACACAGGCTTCAGCAATTACGGCACGTGGGCTCAGTATTCGTGGCTCATGGTCTCCAGAGTGTAGCCTCAGTAGCTACGGCCCAAGGGCTTATTTGCCTTGTGGCATGTGGGATCTTCCCAGACCAGGGACTGAACTGGTGTCCCCTGCATTGCAAGGTGAATTCTTAACCACTGGACCACCAAGGAAGCCACATAGCTTTTTAATATAGTTTGAAATCACGGTCTATGATACCTACAGCTTTGTTCTTCTTTCTCATGATTGCTTTGGCTAAACAGGGTCTTATGCAGTTCCGTGCAAATTTTAATTATTCTAGTTTTGTGAAAAATGGCACTAGTATTTTAAAATCTGCAGATTGCTTTGGGCAGTATGGACTTTCTAATATCTTTAACATAAGGCAGGTAATGTCATTCTTTTCCTCAGAGTACTCTTTACTCACAGTGAGAGGGAAAGTTAATAATCTAAAGACCTCAAAACGACCTGCAGGTGGCACCTCATTTGTACCCTGATCCACTTCCTATACTGCTCTGCCCTTGTGGGCTCTTACTCGTGTCCATGGTATTTTTTTCAACAAGAAAAACCCTCTGCCTCAGGATCTTTGCCCTTGCTATTTCTCTATCTGAATGCTATTCCCCTCAATGTCCATGTAACTCACTCCCTCACTTCCTTTGGGATTTTGATCAAATGACAGTAGAGAAGCCTCCTTTGAACACTGTACTTCTTATCCTGCTTTATTTTTCTCTGTTAACATTATTTTTTAAAAGGAATTTAGAACATGTATCTTTATTTACTGTCTCTCTCCTGTCACTACAGTGTTAGTGCCCAAAGGGTAGGGAGTTTATTTTCTTCACTATCTTACCTAGTACCAACTAGGCTCTGATATACATGATTGTAATCCTCAGTTTACACATAAGGAAACTGAAGCCATCAGAGAGATCTAAGTAACTTGTGCAAAGCCACAAAGTTAGTGAGTAAAAGGTGCAAACCAAAAGAACATAGAAGAATTGAAGCAGGACGGTAACAGGGTTAGAAGAAAATGATGAGCGAACAGCAACGGAACAAAACAGTTAAGTCTGTTTAACCATGTATATCTTTATGCTAAGCATAAAATTTTATATCAAGTGAAAATGCACTTAACAATATAATTACATCTCTTTACAAATAATAAGAGAAATTCAGGCAAAGAAAGATAATAAAAAGTTAAAAGCAACTGTCTTGGGGTAATAAGGTTGTGGGGTTTTGTTTTCTATTATTTATACTCTACATAATAGTAGTTTGCAAACTTTTCCTGTGAAGGCCCAGAATGTAAATATTTGGGGCTATGCACGCTGTATGGTGTATTGTTACTATTCAATTCTGCTACTGTAGCGCAAAGTAATCACAGACAATTCACAAATGAATAGGTGTGGCTGTGTTCCCATGAAACTTAATTTATAAAAATAGCAGTCAGGCTGGAATTGAACCTCGCTGGTCCTAGTTTTCCAACCCCTGCTATAGAGGATCTGAAACACTGCCAAAGATACTCTAAACTGTTATGTCTGAGAGGAAGTTAGCTTTGCTCTTATGTGAAAATGAAGAAATGCAAAAATCCTTGTACACATAATCTCAAAGTAGGAACTTTAAAGCAAAGAGATTATTAGATATAGGTGTTATGTACAACACCAATGTAAAATATTTTATTAGAGAGCAGCAGGATCAGGAACTAAGTGTGAGTTTTTTACTTAGAATGTTTCCTGCAAAAGTGAGTTTTCTAGTCATTAACAAGGAAAGAGCTGTGAAACTACTTTAAACTTGATGGCTGTAACTGAGATACATGAATTACACTAAATGGCTTTAAACTGGCCAACCCTCCTCTTTTATCTAAAAATACTTTGGAGCTTAAAAACTTTGAGTGTTGAGAATTATTTAGGTCAAGTTTTATTCTGTCAGTGAAAATAATTTTTGGCAAAAGAGAGCCTACATAATACTTATCATTTGGGGAAAAAAACCACATTTGTAATGTAAACATTTTTAGATAATGTACTGATTTATAAACACAGGAAGAAGCTTTGACTCTAACATCTGTCAGAGTTAATGTGTAGGTCTTCCTTTATTGGGTGGAAGGCTGACTGATTAATGAAGGCTACAAATCTCTGAGAGATTCTGTGTCAAACTCTGGAATAACAGATACATTTCTGTCATTAAACTGATGGGTGTAACCACTTGACTAAGCCTTATTAAAGAATCTCAACATTAAGAGATATAAATATATACCAGCTAAACGGTAATGTTCCTGAAACTTTTTCTGTTGTCCTGAGATTAATGACTATGCCTACACAGACACAAACACACACACACCTTTGTTCTACTTCATGTATAACTTTGCACATCTGTATTGATTAATATCATATCATTATACACTTCAGCTACTATGCACTCTCCAGCCCCCTGCTTATCCTGTCAATCACTTTCTTACTGCTAAAAAAGTCAAAATATTGACATGATCCTACATAAAATAGGAGCTGCTGTTTGTGTAAATAACAAAATCCACAGAAAATGAATATCCTAGAAATGTACGTGCACAGAGATGCACATACATTTGCATTACATTATAATCCATTCTCAATCACAAACGATGTTAGGTTTACTATGGCTCCTAAGAAGAGACCCAGGATTGTCAGTTTAAAGATAAATGTGAACAAATGTTGGGGAAAAGTCAGCATATTATAGAAGACTTTATCTAAAATATCTCCAACTTGTATCCATCATTAATTTTTGTTCTGTAGTATGTTTCTCCTTGGATATAACACATTAAAAGAAACATTTGCTGTCTATCATAGATTCAAAATAAGTCAGAGTAAAACTAAACTCTCATAATAGATGGAAAGCAAATGTTTTTCTCATAGGAAAAGCAAATGTGATCTTTATGAAAACACATATTTTAAAATATTTAGAAACAGTTGTTACTGCTAGTATAATCTTTGCCTTTTATATCAGAACCTTTACTTCTAATTGGTATTTATCTTATGTTATCTTGACATCCCAGATAGAGCATATGCAGAATTAAGGGACAGGTCAGAATTTGTATACTTGACAGTAAAGCCAATCCGAGAACTCGTGTGTCTGGTTTCCACTACCATGTAGAACATGTCTTGGTGAATTTAGATCAGATTCAAATTTCTTAGCAACGTATGGAAAGATATTTATTATCCAGCCAACTAACCTTTCATCAGTCTGCCCTGCAGTCTTTGAATACTCTTTCATTTTATGTCTATCTACCTGTTACACCTTCCACTGGAATATTCTCACCCACTTATTCTCCACTTGGGGAGAACTCCTTTTGTACTGTATAAAAACCCGGCTAAAAAGTCAATTCAACTTTTCCATGCAACAGGTTGCCTCTTGATGCCTCATACTAATAAAAATTATTTTTCTATTAGCCTACCTTCTTCCAAACAGCAAATATATTTACAACAGGTGTTAAAACATAACTGAATCAAAAATTTTAAAAATATTTTATTTGGAAAAATATAGAGATTTATATATTAGCCTTAGTTCATATATTCCTTATTAAAATGTCATAACATTTTTTATTATTTTTTAAAATAGCTTTCTCTCAAAGACTACTTAGGATTTCTTTCCCCCCTCCTAAATAGGGTACTGAAATAAAAGACTACTAACAGGGAAAAAAATCTTATTTTTACTAAATGTCATTCTATAACCTATGATATCAAATGACTCCCATCTGTTCATTCTTAGATTTTTTAAAATAAATTTGGTATGTAGCAACTGCATCTAATGATCTGGCTTACTAAATTAGGAAGAGAAAACCAAAAGGCAGAAATATTCTCCAAAGATAAACAAGAAGTTACCAATTTGCATTTTTTCAACCCACTCCAGTATTCTTGCCTGGAGAATCCCATGGACAGAGGAGCCTGGAGGGCTACAGTCCATGGGGTTGTGAGGGTCAGACACAACTTAGTGACTAAACCACCACATAAAAACATACATGCAAATTACAAAAAAAAAATTATAAAGTAAGTTTTAAAAAATTAGTAGATTTTGCCAAGTAAAAGTAAAATCAGAAATTACTATATAATGGCTTCTTCTAAACTTTTATTGATGATTTTAATGAGCCCACTATTTTAAGACATTTTCTCTTTTCATAGATATAGGCAAATAAAAAGAACAGCAGTGATAAAGCAACAAATAGTTACTGGCAGCAGAAAGATAATACATTTTACTGTTAAAAATCTACATGGAAGACGTCATACTGTTTGTAAAATTTCTTTGTGTCCTAAATCTCAGCTTGAGGTCAATGAGCCATGAAATGAAACCTTGGGGAATTTCTGCCATACAATGGGATGACAGTCTTAACACACCTTTTCATTCCTTCTGCTAGATATTTCTGATTTAATAGCTGCTTTGAAAGAAGTATATTGCTAAAAAGCTACATCATGGATTGAAAACAGAAAAAAAAAAAAAAACTATACAAATGAGAACCAAAAAGTTACCTGCAAAACATATTTCCCCTTTTCTATAGGTTCACTGTCTATGGTTTCAGTTACCCACAGTCCAAAAACATTAAATGGAAAATTTCAGAAATAATTCGTAAGTTTTAAAGTAAGATTCAAATGCCATTCTACCAGCATGATGAAATCTCACATCTTTCTGCCCTGTTCCATCTGGATGTGAACTGTCCCTCTGTCCAGTGTGTCCACCCTGTGTTCACTACCTATTCAGTCATCACTCAGTAGCCATCCTGTTACCAGATCAGCTGTCGTGGGGTCACAGGGCTGTGTTCAGGTGACGCTGTTTACTTAATAGTGGCCCCAAAGCACAAGAGTAGTGATGCTGACAATTTGAATATTCTCTTACTATACCTAGTCTATAAATTAACCTGTACCAAAGGTATGTATATCTAGGAAAAAACACAGTTCTTTCTCCAAACTAAGGCAAGGCAATTAAATTTTGTGGGTTTTAGTTTTCCTAGCTATAAAATGACGTTTTGCTCTAGAGAGTTCTAAGAATCCTTAAAGGTTTAAATAGTTATGGTTATATCAGATACTAGAAAATTGAGTCTAGACTGCTTTATTTGAAGATGAACCTTGGTAACCAGGAGAGTAATCAAATTTTATAAATGACACTATAAGGCACACTTTAGATCCTGACAATGACTCAGTACATTCAACTCTATAAACTTAACATACAAACATTTCCACAGGACTCACACAAACGTCAGTGTTCCCCCAAAGTACAGCTGTTTGCCCCCAAATTAACCTTACTTCATTCTAGTAATATGTAATTTGTTTTTTGAAAAATGAATCGTACCTCTTTCTTCTACCTGTAAATCATAAATTGTACTGTATTATCTGATTCATAACATTTAGTCTTCCATGTTCCAAAAAGATGTCTAATTATCCTAAATCTTCCTCTCATTTACTGTAACATTTAAGGGAACTAAGATAATTTTTTATCCTGTTTTTTATATAATAGAACACTTTTCTTTCCCCTTTCCCATTAAGATTCTAAAGGGGAAAACGATACAGACATCACACACAAAAAAACTCTAGCCAGAAATAATCAAAAGCTATACTTCAAAATTCAATAGTAAAAAAGAGAAAATTATAACCTATTAATGATTTAGAATTTTAAAAATTACATGGTAAGAGAAAATAGCATAGGAATTGGAAAATTAGTCACATGGTAAAGTTTAAAATTTAATGTCTCAAAAGTCTTGATTATTTGTTAGGAAAAAAATCAATTTGATAGCATGCAGCTCTGCTTTGTTCTTCTCAACCCATCAGTATTTTAAAGGATACTTAGTACCAGAATAATGTGTGACTCTGCCACGAATTGGACCTGGCTGCTCCCATGAATGTAGCTCTATAAAACAAGACAGAGAAGCAAAAATTACAATCTGGGGAAAAGCAGGGTTTTGGCAGCTTTTTCTTTGTAAAATTCTATACCTTGAAGATTACAATGGATGAAGCTATGAGTTAAGTGCCTATTTATGGTTTTGGAATGAAATAATTAGTTATTTTTGAATAAAATAATTATCAGTTAACTAGAAGTAACAGATGAAGCACCGGTGGCTAATGTCACTGTCAACTGTAGAAAGCAACCTACTATCAGAAGTAAACTTAGTATAATTTGTTAAAAGGTTTACCACAAAAACAAAACAAACTGTAATGATTCTTCCAGAGCCTCCATAAAATGTACTTAATATAATGTAAGGCACAGATTAGAGGAACTAAGATTAATGACTCGACATCCTTTAAAGTAAATAAAAAATGACCAATCAAAAGTTAATATGACTCTTTTCTGCACTATCAAAGTTTTTAAATTAAGGATAGCTTTATAAATACATTTATTTTAAACTGATTTTTTTCAAAACATAATTATTAAAATTGTTTCATCCTATTTATTGAGAAAGGTATAGTTTCCTACACCTGGTAAGAACTATATTAGTTGATACCAGTCAATTATAAAAATTTGACAAATATCTCCATGCAATATTATTTTGCTTCTGAAAACCTGATTCCCACAGTAGTTTGGCTTTAATGGAAAGAGTATTTAACTAGAAGTCAGGACATTATTCCTTTTTGTCCTTAACCCTGGGTATGTCACCCAGTCTCTCAGATTCAATACCCCTCATCCATAAAACTAGAACTGGATTAACCGAGTCCTCTGATCTTTTTGAAGCATGTACAGTCTTGTGTGTACTGTTATCGATTTTGTCTTGGTATTTTCATGTAGAGACTGCTCTTGGTACTCCAGACTAAGCTACCTTTGTTTTTATCTCTAATTTCTCATTCATAGTGCAGCTGCCTCATTCATGTATTTGGACATATTTTTAAAGAACAACTTCAAGCAAACCAACTAAAAAATAACCATGTGTGGTTTGTTTACACTATAGCTTATAAGGAATACTGTCACATATATTTTCTATTAAATATTACTATATTAACAACAATGTAGCAATAAAAATACTATAAGCAATGTGTTTGATATTACTTTAAGTCTGATTAGAAACTAAGACTCTCATATCACAGAAATGAAGGTTTTATTATTCTAATAACTATAGCAGCATAGATAATATCAAATACATTGATACCAAGTACTAATAACAACTACTATTAAGCACTCATTTTGTGTTTAACACAAGTTCTACATGCAATATTGCATTTAATTCTAATAGTCATAACAAAGGTATTTTTATTACAGCCACTAAATCAGTAAGGTAACTGAGGCTAAACAGAGGTAAAAAATTGCTTAGGTTTTCACATCTGCTGTGTGTAAAATCTGAGATTTGAAATTAGGTCTGTATGATTTCAGATCCTGAGCTCATATTCACTATACTATTAATACTTAGTTATTTGCTGGACATTTGACAGAATGCTTCATTCATATAGATTATCCCATCATTTCTTAATAACTATATAAAGTAGATATTATCATTCTATCTTCCAAATGAGGAAACTGAGATATGGAGAAATGAACTAAATTAAGATCGCACAACTAGTAACTGGTGAAATTTGCAGAGCAAGTTGGGTTTGACCTCCAAGGTCCATGCCTTTCCCATCATATAATAACTTATCAAAAGACAGGAAGAAAACCTAGTGGAAAGTTTTATAAAAGTTTTTACTGGTGATCACAGTTAAATATTGACCATTAAAGTAATTAAAAAATCAACATTTATGTGACTGACTAAAATATCTGACTCTAACAACACAGAATAAGATGCCCAGATGTATGTGACAACTGTGAGGAACTCTGCCTGGATTAGAACCACAGTGCAGATACTATGCACTTATTTAGGCAATGGGGATATCGAGTGTAACAAAACAGCAAACAAAATGAAACAAACAAAACCAAAAAAATGCTTTCACAAACTTACACATACAAACTGTGAGAACACATTTTGTCTGCCAAAGTGAGACAGAGACATTACTGGCACATATAAAAGTCAGAAGAGCAAACACAAGAATATAAGAACAAGCAAGCACTCCAGAGGTCTTAAGTGCTGACCTTGGAGGGTATGCTTCATTTACAGGGTTACCTAAAGCAATGCTTAACACAATTAAAATCTAACTAAGCTCACCATTTTAAGCTAGTCTTTAATATATGTATTTAACTGATGCATGTACTTTGAGAATACTCTGGTAAGAAGGAACAGAGTAATTCCTTGACAGCTTTAGCAAGCATGATGTTCATTTATATTCTTTCCACTTGTGATTTTTACTAATTCTGACAAGGGAAATGTCAGTAACTCATGGAAATTTAATCCTAAATATTTATTTAACTTGGAAATGGCAACCCACTCCAGAACTCTTGCCTGGAAAATTCCATGGACAGAGGAGCCTTGTAGGCTACAGTCCATGGGGTCACAAAGAGTCGGACAGGATTAAGCCACGTCACTTCACTTCACTTCACTTACAAGTGCAATGGGGAAAATCTGCATGCTTTTTGATATAGGATATCTCTTTTTCCCATGGAGATCTATTTTGACAAACCATTAATATAAACATTTTTTTCTTGTCCAGTCAATTGAACGCTTACTTCAGAGCATAGGAACCAAAAAGAATGGGTCTTAAAAATTATCATTAAATTAATTACTATATCTTATTTGAAGTTTGCATAGCATAATGATATAAATAATATATCTGAATAATATGCTTAATTTTAGTAACATACTTGACAATAAAAATTAGTACAGTTAAATATAATAGTTCTCTTACACAAGAGTATCAGAAAAGAAATTGGAAATTAAGCTAAATACAGTATATGTCAATGAGGAAAGAAACCTCGTTCCATGTAACTCTTTCCTTTTTATAATGCAGAATTTTTATTTTTATCAGAGTATAATTACTTTACAATGTGTTAGTATCCACTGTAAAGTGTATCAGCTGTAGGTATACAAGAGTGCGTGTATGCTCAGTCATGACCAACTCTCTGCAATCCCATGGACCGGGCTCCTCTGTCAGTGGGATTTCCCAGGCAAGAATACTCAAGTGGGTTGCCATTTCTTTCTCAGGAGATTAACAGTGTATATGTGTCAATCCCAATCTCCCACTTCATCCACCCCCCCTTTTCCTCTTCATCTCCATACATCTGTTCTCCATATCTACGTCTCTATTTCTGCTTAGGAAATAGGATCGACTTCACCGATTTTTTTGGATTTCACATATATGCCTTAATATATGGTATCTGTCCTTCTCCTTCTTACTTCACTGTGTATGACGGTTTTTAGGTCCATCCACATCATTCCTGACTTCTTGGGAAGATGGTATCAATCATATTGCTCTGCTTTTTCAATATTATTTCAAAACTGTGTTGGTAGTGAGTGATCATTAAGGAGTCTTTTATAAACATAATGTTCTGAAAATATTAATGACCAGTATAGACCAACACTGTTGTTAGGTTTCAGTTAAAATGTCTGAGTCGGTATCTTTATCCTGGATCTGCCTCAAGTTGTGACCTTGAGAATTACTCTAAACTTCAAATTGTTCAACTGTATAATGAAAAAACAAAATGTGAGAAATGAATTATTAATAGGTAATTCATGTAAAATACTTAGGACTAGGCATAAAATCTGGGTTCTCCTGCCAGTGAATAATTTTGTTTTAAAACTTCTTATTTAAGTTTCTAATAAACTAAGATTAACTTTATAAGCCTCAGGCAGAAGCAAGATAGAAAAAAAAATGTGTTTGATTAACTTTTGTAAAATGTGTGCATACGCGCTAATTCGCTTCAGTTGTGTCTGACTCTTTGTGACCCCATGGACAGTAGCCCACCATGTTCCTCTGTCCTTGGAGTTCTCCAGATGAGAATACTGGAGTGGGTTACCATGACCTTCTTCAGTGGATCTTCCCTACTCAGTGACAGAACCTGACTTCAGTTAAATGGACTTTGGAGCAAAACTAAAGATGCTAATATAAGCAGAGTACAAAAAGTTGTTCAGATAATATACAAAAGCAGGAAGTCACTCTTGTAAAGACATTAATAATAGGATTCAATCTAGTTATTTTTCCCTGAAAAGTGTTAGTCATTCAGTCATGCCCAACCCTTTGCAACACCAGGCTCTGTGCATGGAATTCTCCAGGCAAAAATACTGGAGTGGGTAGCCATTCTCTTCCCCAGGGAACTGTCTCGAGGCAGAGATCAAACCCAGGTGTCCCGCTTTGCAGGCAGATTCTTTACCATCTGAGCCACCAGGGAATCCCAAAGTGTTACTTTCCTCTACTCACTGATAAAATATATACTGGTCTCCATTTGCTTTGGCGTAAGTTCCTTACAAGGAAAAAAAAAAAAAGCATGCTCACACCAATCCCAGAGAGATGTGAGTTTGAATTCTGATCACTGAAAAAATGTAAGTTATTTTAAAAAGAAGCATTTATGACACCTGGGGTCTCTGTGGTAAAGAATCTGCCTGCCAATCCAGGAGACGAGGACTTGATCCCTGGGTTGGGAAGATCCCTTGGAGAAGGAAATGGCAACCCACTCCAGTATTCTTGCCTGGGAAATCCCATGGACAGAGGAGCCTGGTGGGCTATAGGCCATGGGGTTGCAAGAGTCGGACATGACTAAAAAACATTTTATGACACCAAGAAAATGGCACATAGAAACTAAGATTTGATATTGTCTGGTGTTATCCAGATGCCACTTTCAGCTTAACATCAAATCCACAAAAGCACTTTTGGTCCCTTCTTTCACTTTAAAATACGTGATTGTAGGATGAACTAAGAGCTTGTCAATAGCTAGAGGATACACTGCTGTGATTATCTTTTACTATCACGTGGATTCTTTCTGTACCATCTTTTCATGCAGCTGGATATCAGTAGGGAATGTAAACTTTATTTCTGTTCATTTTCTTTCCCTTCTTGTTTACATCAGAAAAAATTACCTGTGTGAATCCTTTCAGCTTTTTTCTGTGCCTCGTTTACTATCCTCCAGTACAAGGAGAGCAGACACATGAAATTTAAGAAAATATTTAAGTGATAATCCCTCAACTGTCTAGCATATGATTCTCACTCTGCAACAGAAGTACTGTAACAGCAAAAAAAGAAAACATGATGATTTATTATCAACATGAAGACAGAATGTGGGAGAAAAATCTTGTATTTCCCTTGGCAGGACTTCCAAGAAGTCAAATGAGTTTCCTCATTGCTCTTAAATAAACTTGTGTCTTTAATCTTGGCTATTTAAGATCTGCCAGTAGAAGAGCAACTGCTTTCCTGATCAAAGCCTACATACAGTGAGGGATCCATTTTTCATATATGATTGTCAATCTTTTTTTTTTTTAACCACATAACTCTAAATAAAGAAGATGCTATTTTAAAATGTACAAGTTCATAGGAATGCAGTAATGACACCATAGTCCTGAGTCTCCTTTGTGTGCTCAGGCACCCAGAATACTAAAAGGAAGTAAATCTTTATTATTTCTTTCGCAGTTTCTTTGTGAGAAGACAGACATCTAGGAAGAGATTTTTTTGAACTGTTAAGACAAAATATACTTTTTTATTTAGTGTTAAGTATAACAGAAGTATTCAGAGGCATTCTATGACCTTCCTAATGTATGGTACTATGATCTTTGGAACCAATTACTTGAGTCTTTAGTAAAAACAGTGTGAGAGCAGGCAGCAGGTGGGCAGGCTTCTGTTGGCAAATGGGAGTGTCTGGATCACCACTGTTGGTGCAAAATGAGTGGAAATCCCGAGGTACTTAGCACTCTGACAGTCTAATAAAAGATTTCTCTATTTCTCGATAGTTACATAGTCCCAGTCCTTTCTTTGAGGTCTTCCTATACATCAAGCTAGATAAACTTCTCTGAGGTAGCACTGGTCCTTACAAGGCAGTGACACCAAACAGCAGGTGTGATATAGATCAGACAATAGCTCGGCCAAGTCCTTCTGGACTTGCCTGAAGTAAGAGATATAAATAGGGATTACCTACATCCAGATGGCAAAGAACACCACTGTGTTGGATTTCCCCAGGCTAGGTAGGTATGATTGGTCTTATTCAAACTCTTCTCTACACAAAGCGTCAGCCCCGCTAGTACAGTGGAGACACACCTCTCCTTATGAGCTTTACCTGAATTCAGTGACAGTAAGATCAGTAGTTGAGGTATTGTAAACAGGGGAGGTACGGGAGAGAACAAGTAACAACACAGAACAACCAAAACAAAAAGCTCCAATCAATTCTAAGGAAATCATAAGCAGAATATGCTGAAATAGTTCATCATAACTGCTCCTCCCTGGAAGGTCAGGCGATGAGAACCCAAAGTGCAGGCAGGCCTGAAAAATTCTGAGGAGACTGTAAGACTACCCTAAAGCCCAGAGACTAGTGAGACAGCTACTGGGGATAAACTGTGCTTGTAGAAGCACCTTCTAGTTTTTGAACAACAAAACCGATACTATGACTGATGAGAGAGCTTCTCATATTCACTGTGCTTTCAAAATGTTGAGAGGTTAAATATATGACAACATAGTATGACTGTTTCTTTCAAGTGTACAGCAGAGGCTGACTTAAAAGGTCCTATGACTCAGCTTCTAAGTACATTTTAGTAATTAATATTTTCTTGACAGCCCATTTCCTAGACTTATCAATTCTTCTATTCATCAATGAAAGAAAACCTGGAATGCTTAACAGAATTACTCTCATGGAATTTTTTTGGTAACTAAAGTAGTAAGTTCAAAATGAAAAGTTACTTGTTAGATTCTTTATTTTTAAATCCAACTGAATAGCTTTTGATATGAGATACACTGAATATGTAAATTTACAATGCAAATGTTTTGGGAGCTCTGTCATATCAGATATATATGAAAGGTATAATAGAGTAAAAGTATATATGGCCTTTTTTCCTTTTTATCTTTCAGAAAAAAAATCACCATCAAGGAACATTACTATTCTCATGTTGTTATAAATGTAATCTAAAGTACAACAACAACAACAAAATACAACTAATGTAGCATGAAGCTTACAAGTCACATTATTCTATGTTAAACAGTAAAACCACTCATTTCATATCACTAAATAATTTGTATCTGTGACTGGCCTAAGAAATGCACTAGGAAGATAGCTTTTCTGCCCTACTCTTAACTTTGCAAATAAATTGAATGATTTCCCTCAGGAAAGCCATTTAACCTCTCTTTAATTCATTTTCCTGGTACAGATCATTTTTTGTTGTTGTTTTTACTTATGGGCCTATTAGGTGATAAAAAAGATGTTATTATTAAGAGAAGTCTATAAGATGGATTTAAACAAAAAATAAATAGGACCAAAACAAAAATAGGACCACTGTCTTTTGAAACAGTCTCTCATATTTTTCTTCTTTTTTGGATTATCCGTGAAAATGGATATTCACATCTTCCCTCTCAGTGCTCACATGATAAGTCTTTGATAATCCTCTATATGAAAGCATATTCATGTGGATGAAAGCACCCTGAGATGCTAGGCAATTACTCCTTAATGATGAGTCTTGTAGTGTGTCTATGAGCTAATTCCCTGATCACTGTTTGTACTTGGTATTTTTCCCTGTCACTTCCTCACTGATTGCGACCTGAGTGAAACATTGCTCAGTCTGGATCCTGTTGCATCACGTGATACTACCTGCTGTGACGGGTTTTCTAGTCCAGTTTCTTCAGATGCCTTTAGTTCATATCCTTGAAACTTCTTGTATATTGTCTTAGAGTGATACTCTCTCTAAAGTTCACCTAATGCCAACTGATTTAAAAGTCCAGCGTTATCCGTTTTCTCCAGATGTCCAGGATCACTGCATTCTGATGAGTAAGTCTGGAAAATCACTGCCTCTAAATCTTTGACATTAGAGACTTTATCTTGACATTTGATGTGAAATATAGCACAATGGGATGATAAATGAAACCTGTCTCAGAAATGAAAATGACACTGATCAGGACTCAGATATTAGACCCATATAACACTGCTGACAGTACCCTGGATCTGCAGGCCTTGAGAATGGGTTTGACTCATGATGGATGGGCCTGGTTTAGCCTGCTAATCTGCCAAATGAGACATCAAATTCTTGGGTGTGATTTTCTGTTTCTTTACGCTTACTACTTTGAAAGCTTCAAATCAGTTGCATTTACCTTTATACTTAATCAATATACTAACAATGTGAATCCAGGTATATAGCTAGTATTTTGTATCTAGAGGCTAATATACAGCTTCTGGTTCTTCCATAAAGACTTCACAGAACCAAACACAGCAATCGTCTTCAATAGAAGCACCACACTGACGGCTGGGGACTCTGGTTACAGACCAGGCTGCTGTGTCGGGTGGGGTGTGTTAACCAACCTGTGGGTCAGTTTCTGCATCAGTAGATCAAGGGTGTTATAATAGTGTACAGCATTCAGGAAAGTATGACAAGTGAGCCTTCCTTAAGTGTTGGCTATCGTTATTACTATTTATTCAACTGATATTTACTGAATGTCTGATATGTGATAGGCACATTTCCAGGCACTTGAGAAAAGAGTGACTAGAACAAAAATCCCTGGCCTCGTGGGGTTTATTGGAAAAGGAAATGACAACCCACTCCAGTATTTCTGCCTGGAGAATCCCATGGACAGAGGAGCCTGGAGGGCTATAGTCCATGGGGTTGCAAAGAGTAGGACACGACTGAGCAACTAACACACACACACAGGGTTTATAGCCTAGTGTTTGTGCACATGCGCGTGTGTGTTGGGGGCAGGAAACAGCGGGGGAGAAAAGCCCAATGAATATAAATAAAGATAAAATATATGGATATAATAAGTAACAAAATACTAATATATGGAACATTAAATTGAGACATCAATTTAAAACAAAATCTACATACTCATTTATGTATCTGGGCTTATTAAAAAGGTCACTAAAAATGGTAACATACTTTAATTAGTAAGGGCTCTATAACTGAAATATCGAAGAGATAAGTTACATCATTTGTCCTTGACGTTCCTTTCTCTTCTCACATTTTCTCCTTTAGATGATTCATACTCTTCAATTCAACAGCTCTTGGTATGAAAGACTCCTTCTTAGCCAGGTCTGTAGTGTTACATCTTATGGAGTAACCACTAATTGGATATATCTACTTGAACACTCTAAAACCAAATTTTTTTCAAACATGTCACTATTCTCTGCACAAAATTATTTATCTTGGCCAGACTTCTGTACTTCTGTCAATAATGCAACCTTTCTTCTAATGATCCAAGTTTCAACTTTACCTACATCAACCGTAATGCCAGTGAACATGTCCTATCCTGTATTTGCCTTTTTTTCTATCACTTTGACACAACTGACTGTGTATGGATGTTTATCATATCATGCCTGAATTATGGGCACTCTAATCTTTAGTCTCCAATCTCTCATTTCTAGCTAAATCTTCCAAAATCTCCACTTCCGTCAGTCTACTGCTTACAAACCTTTGAAAATTTAAAACTGCTTAGAGGCCACAGCTCTTGGCAGTAAAGTCAAACACTTTTGAATCAATCGATTAACCAATCAAGCCAACGATCTAGTCAGTACTTAACAGTGAGAGGTGCTATATTCCATAAAATGAGAAAACAAGTACATGTAAAAAACCATGGTGCTTTTTTTGCTGAGAAAGAAACACGGAACATGCACATGGAGATCTCCAACCATACAGACAAAATAACGGCAGTGTGCTTAACATTCTAGAATTAGTAAACCAACATTTGAATCTGTGCTTGAGTTGCCTCTTTGTAAATCGGGATAATAATTGTATCTTTCTTACTGAAAACTGCTACTGGAGTGAACAGATCAGAAGTTAATTAGCTACTAAATTATACGGTATTTAGTAAGGACTCTATAATTTAGCTATGTGTTCAGTGAGTTCTAGAGACATATAAAAGATGAAATTACTGTAGGGTGAAATGGAAGGAAAAGGCTCCAAAGATGGTTAACTATAAACAGGGTATTTCAATAGATTATAGAGATACATTAGGAATGCGCAGAGGGGACTTTAAACAGGTGGACAGTGACAAGGAAATTAACAGAGGATGGGAAGGGGTTTGAAGGTAGACATGATTGGGATGCCACAGTAAGTACACTTTTTCTAACACTATTTCCATTAAAAATTATATCTCAAAAAAAATTATGGTCCCCAAACATCCTATCCTCATTTTCACCTTTGTATGGGTTTTCTTAAGGCTGTTCCATTTTTCTTCTTTCTGATCCGTATCAAGGAGCAATCTTTATTCTTACTGGGTAACCAAAATTTAGCGTGATTTAATGCCAACTCTAATTCTACTTCTTCTAATAAAACTTTGCCTCAGGGTAATGAATAGTTAATGCCCTTAAATTAGTATAATACTATCTATAACATTTCATCTGAATCTTAGTCACATATTGTTTATACTTAGGATTCTAGCCTTAAAACTCACATGAATAACACTGTCTCAGGAAAAAGGATATATTACTTGTAGAATACACAATATTTCAATTTTTTAAAAAAGAGAACAGGCTTCAAATACTTGCTTCAACATATTTTAAAATAATTACAGAATATATTTAAACCCTAAAGTAAAATGTAAAATGATTGTAAAACTCTGTCTATTTAGTGTAATTTAGGAATTTTTTTAAAAATCTAGAGCATTTATTAATAACTGTATTTTTAACATCTTAGATGAAGCTAACAAATAAAGTTAAATTCCTCAAAATAGCATAAAGTACAGTTAAGCTCAGGAAATATTTTATATATATATATATATATATATATATATATATATATCTTAGAGAAAAAGTAATGTTTTAAACAACTATGTAGAGTGAATGTTATTTAAAATTAATAAAATCACTGTGTACTCTTTTCAAATTTAGACTGAGCTCATTAAATAATATTTTTTTTAGTAAGAAATTTTTGCCAATAAAAATTTTAACAAGTAAACATTGATATCTGGTGGTTATTAGTATGTACTATAAGCACATAATTTAAAAAATCGTATCTCTCCATAAATTTCAAAAGTGTATTCCCAATCCAGGGATCGAACCAAGGTCTCCTGCATTGTAGGCTGATTCTTTTGTTTGTTTGTTTGTTAATTTTTATTTTTACTTTATTTTACTTTACAATACTGCATTGGTTTTGCCATACATTGACATGAATCCACCACGGGTGTACATGCGTTCCCAAACATGTACCCCCCTCCCACCTCCTTCCCCATAACATCTCTCTGGGTCATCACCATGCAACAGCCCCAAGCATGCTGTATCCTGCGTCGGACATAGACTGTGATTCGATTCTTACATGATAGTATACATGTTACAATGCCATTCTCCCAAATCATCCCACCCTCTCCCTCTCCCTCTGAGTCCAAAAGTCCGTTATACACATCTGTGTCTTTTTTGCTGTCTTGCATACAGGGTTGTCATTGCCATCTTTCTAAATTCCATATATATGTGTTAGTATACTGTATTGGTGTTTTTCTTTCTGGCTTTCTTCACTCTGTATAATCGGCTCCAGTTTCATCCATCTCATCAGAACTGATTCAAATGTATTCTTTTTAACAGCTGAGTAATACTCCATTGTGTATATTCTTTACCAACTGAGCTATCAGGGAAGCCCTCCATCGTTAGTAATGTATTACAAATGTTCCTGTGTAGTAGTATTTGCAAGGGAGTATCTGTATGTACTTAATTTTTTTACACATAAATTTTTTTTGTATATAATTCCATTTTTAAAACATGTACTTTTTCTTTATAGATTTTAAAAATCTTATCTGAGAGATTGCAAATATCAAAATGTGAACTTAGCCTCACATATTGAGAGTTTGTGACACTGCAAGTATACATGACTGATCTAAAGTCTAAAAGCTTCTTTTAACTGTGCTTTTTCTCTTTTTTAAAAACTGGCTAATTCATAATAAATTACTCAGATTTGTTCTTAATCAAAAATACACAATAAGGGGAAACCAGGCACTCACAGATTTTGTATTGGGATAGTTAAGGCCAATCAAAACTCAAACTATAGATTTAAGATTTTGTAATTTTCTGTATGCAAATTATATGTCAGTTCTAAAGAGGTATATTTTAGAAGAAATATTGTCTGGAAAAAATAAACAGAAACAAGAGTCTTTCCATCATATCTATAATAAAATTCTTCCGTGAGTTTTTCATTATAATCAGGAAGGAAGCACTTTTTTCCTAAAAGCCAACGCTACTAGGAGAAATTTGAAATGACATTTTACTGATTATTTTTCCATCAGAGTATCTTTTACACTATTTTTTTTAAGTTTATCAGAGGATTGTTGATCTACAATGTTAGTTTCAGGTGTATAGCAAAGTGATTCAATTATACACACACATATATGCACACAAACACATCCTTTTTTAAAATTCTTTTCTCATATAGGTTATCACAGAATAATGAGTAGAGTTCCCTATGCTATATAGTAGGCCCTTGTTGAGCATTTATTTTATATATAATAGTGTGTATATGTTCATCCCAAGCTCCTGATTTATCCCCACCCGGCCAAGTTTCCCCTTTGGTAACCGTAAGTTTGTTTTCTATGTCTGTTGAGTCTGTTTCATAAATATGTTATTTATCATTTTTTTATTTTTATTATTTTTAACTTTACAGTATTGTATTGGTTTTGCCACACATCAACATGAATCTGGCACGGGTGTACATGTGTTCCCAATCCCGAAACCCCCTCCCACCTCCTCCCCCACACCATCCCTCTGGGTCATCCCAGTGCACCAGCCCCAAGCATCCTGTATCCTGCATCAAACCTAGACTTGCGATTCGTTTCTTATGTGATATTATACATGTTTCAATGCCATTCTCCCAAATCATTCCACCCTCTCCTTCTCCCACAGAGTCCAAAAGATTGTTCTATATGTCTGTGTCTCTTTTGCTGTCTCGCATACAGAGTTATCGTTACCATCTTTCTAAATTCCATATATATGCGTTCGTATACTGTATTGGTTTTTTTCTTTCTGGCTTACTTCACTCTGTATAATCGGCTCCAGTTTCATCCACCTCAGTGGAACTGATTCAAATGTATTCTTTTTAATGGCTGAGTAATAATACTCCATTGTGTATATGTACCACAGCTTTCTCAGCCATTCATCTGCTGATGGACATCTAGGTTGCTTCCATGTCCTGGTTATTATAAACAGTGCTGCAATGAACATTGGGGTACATGTGTCTCTTTCAGTTCTGGTTTCCTCGGTGTGTATGCCCAGCAGTGGGATTGCTGGGTCATAAGGTAGTTCTATTTCCAGTTTTTTAAGGAATCTCCACACTGTTCTCTATAGTGGCTATACTAGTTTGCATTCCCACCAACAGTGTAGGAGGGTTCCCTTTTCTCCACACCCTCTCCAGCATTTATTTCTTGTAGATTTTTGGATTGCAGCCATTCTGACTGGTGTGAAATGGTACCTCACTGTGGTTTTGATTTGCATTTCTCTGATAATGAGTGATGTTGAGCATCTTTTCATGTGTTTGTTAGCCATCCATACGTCTTCTTTGGAGAAATTAGATTCTACACAAATGGTATACATGATATTCGTCTTTCTCTGACTTACTTTCAGTTCAGTTCAGTTCAGTCGCTCAGTCGTGTCCAACTTACTTGACTTAGTATGATAACCTTTAACACCATCCATCTCTAGGTCCATTCATGTTACTGTAAGTAGCATAATTTCATTATTTTCTTATGGCTGAGTAATATTCAACTGTATTTATATACCACATCTTCTTTATATACTCTCCGTCAATGGACATTTCAGTTGGTTCCATGTCTTGGCTATTGTAAATAGTGCTGCAATGAACACTGGGGTGTATGTGTATTTTCATTTTTTTTTTACTTAATTTTAAAATCTTTAATTCTTACATGTGTTCCCAAACATGAACCCCCCTCCCTCCTCCCTCCCCATAACATCTCTGTGGGTCATCCCCATGCACCAGCCCCAAGCATGCTGTATCCTGCGTCAGACATAGACTGGCGATTCAATTCTTACATGATAGTATACATGATAGAATGCCATTCTCCCAAATCATCCCACCCTCTCCCTCTCCCTCTGAGTCCAAAAGTCCATTATACACCGCTGTGTCTTTTTTCCTGTCTTGCATACAGGGTCGTCATTGCTATCTTTCTAAATTCCATATATATGTGTTAGTATACTGTATTGGTGTTTTTCTTTCTGGCTTACTTCACTCTGTATAATTGGCTCCAGTTTCTGTATTTTCAAATTATGGTGTTCTTCTGGATATATGCCCAGGAGTGGGACTACTGGATCAGATGGTAGTTCTACTTTTAGTTTTTTAAGGAATTGCTTGCAAATGCTTTGTACAAATCTGATTTTTTATATGACTGAAAAATGTCCATCTGGTATTTAACAACATGGAAATCCCTGGTGAACTAGTGTGATTTTCAGATAAGTGATGAATACAGAAGCCAGACGGAAGGACACTGGGAGTGACCAGAAATGAACTGAGATCATGGGCACAGACAACCCTCACATAGTCAATTAGGTCATGTTATGACTGCAAAGACCAGGAGAGAGGTATGCTACTGAGAAACTTTAGCAACAAACCATGTGGAATACATTAAATCAAACTTTATTTATGATTTTCCAAAATATCTTACAAATGGCAACCAAGTAGACAGTAGACCTTAACAGGAAATGGTGTTGACAAGGAGGATATGGTTGAAAAAGAGGATGGAGATTCTGAAGAAAGGTTGATCTTCATGTTCTTGGGAGACCAGCTAAGTCCCTTGGAAGCGGGTGAGAGAACAGAAAATAAGAGATCAAAGAAAATGGACAAAGATGGAACAGCAGAATAAGCAGGAGTAAGAGAATAGAAGAAACTGAATTCAATGATATTAATTCCAAGTTTGAAAGCTTGGATTTGGAACTATTACAGATTTTGATGAGGTTTCAGGTAGTTCCCAAGTGAGCAGTTTAAGTGAAATGAACAAGTAGGTTATAGAATTTAAAGAGAAAAAAATGAAAATATGAAGCCAATATGCTAAACAAGTAGACAGCATGGGCATTCTGAAGAAAGCAGTTTTAAAAAATATATATATCATGCCTGGAGACAGAGTGAATTAGATAACCTTTAAAAGTCTTTTATCCCTCTAATCTTATTTTTCAAGGAAGTTACTACACGATTGTCTTCAATATAGTAAAAAATAGGTCTTTTCCAAAAAGAGTATAAATGACACAAAGAATATTCAGTCCTAGCAGCATCATTTTTATAAGTGCTACAAATCAACTTAATGGGATTTTTTTCCTCTTGAAAATATTTTTTTAAATGGCTGCACAATTCTAATTTATCCTACTTAATTGAAATTAATGTATCATATTGTGGCTACTGCGATGTTTAACAAATCACAGCAATATACATTCGTACTTTCTTATTTATGATTTACTTTTAGTTCCTAAAAATATAGTAACAACCTGACTGTATCAAACTGGGGAGAGAAGGAAGGAATAATTTTAAAAACAAATTCTCAAATAGAATAATGAATTGTCAAGTAAAATTTTGAAAGTGCAAAACTTGTTCAGTAAAAGATAAAATATGGTGGCAATTAGTATCATCTTTAAGGATTTAACAATCAAGGTAATACTGTGCACCTAAAAATATTTTCTTGAGCAAACTAAACGAAACTCAGTCAAAACTATTTACAGCCTTAAATTGCTTAGTAAACGAGGCCTGCACAGCGCAATACGCTTATCTAATGTTAAGCTATCAGAAATTCTAAAACTGAGTCCTTTTTTAGTTGAAGGAGAGGTCAGTTGCAATACTGTGTTAGTTTCAAATGTACATCATACTGATTCAGGGTTTTTGCAGATTATATTCCATTACAGGTTACTATAAGATATTAGGTATAATTCCTTGCACTATACAGTAAATACCTGTTGCTTACCTAGTTTATGTAGTTTATATATATGAATCCCATATATATTGAGTCCTTAATTAATGCTTAAAGCAATTAAATATATATATACCTTTCTTTTTCTTTTATGTGCTTAGTCGCTCAGTCGCATCCAACTCTTTGCAACCCCATGGACTGTAGTCTGCCAGGCTCCTCTGTCCATGAGGATTCTCTAGGCAAGAAACCCTGGGAGGGGACCTTCCCAACACAGGAATCAAACCTGGGTCTCCTGCACTGAAAGCAGATTCTTTACCATCAGAGCCACCAGGGACGCCCAAGAATACTGGAGTGGGTAACCTATCCCTTCTCCAGTGGAACTTGCCAACCCAGGACTCAAACTAGGGTCTCTTGCATTGCAGGTGAATTCTTTACCAGCTTAGCTACCATAAGATATGCTTTTGGTTTAGAAAGAATCAATAGCACATATGCTTTGCATTTTTATCCTTTCAATCTTCCAAGTAATGTTTGAGGGGGGAAAATAAGTAGAACCTTCTATGCCTAGTAGACGAATTCTGGAACCGTACAAGAGAAGGGGGAGAACCCCAAAATGTGATTTTAGGGCTTAAGGAGTTCAACACTGGGTAGAAACTTTTTCAGAAGAAAAATGTTATGAATTTTTATTATGAAGGGGAAAGTTGGTATGGAGGGAAGATGACAAGAAAACAAAGGGAGGAAAAAGAAAAGGAGGATATGGTTTGGGGAGTGATGCTTATTACATGGCAGTACCAGGAGCAGGTCTGCACTGAGCCAGAAGGCCTTAAGCTTCTTGTATACAAAACACAGGAACCTCCTGAGGGGTCTGGCTCAGCAGTTAAAGCATCTGCCTCCAATGTGGGAGACCCGGGTTCAATCTCTGGGTTGGGAAGATCCTCTGGAGAAGGAAATGGCAACCGACCCCATTATTCTTGCCTGGAGAATCCCATGGATGGAGGAGCCTGGTAGGCTACAGTCCACGGGGTAGCAAAGAGTCAGAAAGGACTGAATCACTTCACTTTCACTTTCTTTTTCAAGGGGAGTGTGGCCTGGCTGCTGGAATGCAGGCTACCTTCTGTTTCTTGATCTGGTGCTGGTTTTACAGGAGTGTTCTCTCCATTAAAATGAACTAAGCCTATTCTCTATGTCAGTTTCAGGAGGAGAGGGTGAGATGTATGGAAAGAGTAACATGGAAATTTAAATTACCATACGTAAAATAGATAGCCAACAGGAATTTGCTGTATGGTTCAGGAAACTCAAACAGGGGCTCTGTATCAACCTAGCGGGGTGAGATGGGGTTGCAGGGGAGCTGAGAGGGGGGTTCAAAAGGGAGGGACTGTATGTATATCTATGGCTGATTCATACTGAGGTTTGACAGGAAACAACAACATTCCGTAAAGCAATTATCCTTCAATTAAAAAATAATTAAAATTTTTTTTAAAATGAACTAAGCCACACATGATTTATGTACTTTCTTAAATTTATGTAATGTTTCTATTAAAAAATCTCAGATATGTAAGTAAATAAACTCAGGATTGTGCTACTAGGGTACATTTCTGGATACAAGTTTCTGGAATCTGCATTTTAACAAGTACAGGGGGGTGTATACAGCCATTCTAAGACATAAATGGAAAAACAATAGTTGAAAGGTTCAAAAGTAAGTTCTTTCATCCTCTCAGCAAATGCTTTCTCCTGCCACAGGCATTTCTGAGTATTCAACAAATCTGCTGATTTGAAACCCTTTACTCCAGTCATTTAGAAAGCAGATGGATTACTGACTATAGACTAGGGATCAGAGATCATTTCCATCCTTACTTTTTACTTACCCAGGCTTAGGATGTACCAGGCCCTACACAGGATACCATAAAAATGAGAAAAAATCATAGTTTCTGCCTTCAAGAAGTTTATAATCTACCTTAAATAATTCCATAGTACCTAAAATACAAAGCAAGCAAAAAATTAAGTGGTATAAGCGGCAGCAAGCAAAGCACTGTAAAAGAGGAAGGATGCGGAAGCAGACAAGGCCTCCTGGAAGACAGCATCAAAACTACATAAAACTTAAGTGTAATTTCAACAGATGCGAGAAGAAAGAGGAAGCACTCCTGAAAGTGCAGGTAGGAGCACTGCTATGCTAAGGACAGCATAGGCTGTAGATGGCGCTGCTGGGAAAGAAGTAGTCAGAGATGAGGCCAGAAATGCAGGCTGTCACTACCTGTAGAAGGAGTCTTGGATAAAAGGCAGAAATAAGTATGCCTAATTTTAATTTTACAGGAATAAGGAAGTCACAGAGGCCATTTGAACAGAAAGGAGACACGATTGTAAGTCACTTTAGGAAGGCGAATCTGGAAGCCACAAATTTAATCAACCGTGACAAGATGAAGGTAAGTCACCATGCTACGTATCACAGTGATGGTGAATCAAGGCTACACAGATCTGGGTTCTGTTGCTACTCTACCTGATCGAGCTGCTTAACCTGAGACACAGCTACCACTTGTAATTAGGGGATGGGAGAGAAATGACTTCATGTAAGGGCACTGCAGACACTGAAGGAGGCCAACATGTCAATTTCCTAGCACCTCAGAGGTAGTTGGTCATTGTGATCATCATCGTCATCCACTTTTTCACATGACTCAAGTTTTTCCTATGCTAAATATGGTATATTTAGATGGTTCACCTGAGTTTGCCTGGAGCTAAATCCTGATGAAGAAAACAAAACGTTAAGATTTCAGAGAAAAAGTGAAGAAGGTGTTAAGATACATGTAAGAAGTTCAGATTGCTAAAGAAGAACTAAGATGTATGTGAAATAGTCAAAAATACACAAAATGTAACTTTTCTAGTAGTGTGTTCTCATTTTGTTATACTTGGATTTGGGCAAAAGCTTCAAGGTTGGCTTTGATATCTCTAATTATAGAACTGTATGTTGCTGTCAAGAAATACAACTAAAAAAAAAATTCTTTTTTTCAGTGGCAAATAAATCTGCCTACCTGACCTCCCAAGATAGATTACACTGTTTTTACATATCCTCGAGTTTTATGTATAGTGTTTCCAAATGTAACATGGTTGAATATTTGGCTGCTCTCTTTTTTCTAGTCAGGCTATCTTTCCTATAAAACACATCATTTTTGTTTCTGACTTCTCATCGTAGTGTATGTATGGTCACTTAGCATCTGGAGTACTTTCTATTTTCTTTTGAACCAACTGAAATATGACTTATCAAATATTAAATTCAGTACCACTTCCAAAATGACACTAACAGATGAGGATGTATAATTCATATGAGTCAATGATCAGGATTAGCATTCTTCTAGTTATCACTGTTTAATGTTGCTCTGGATGGCTGAATCAATTTTGTGACTTCACCTGCAGCTTAATTTCCCAAATTTAAAAGCTCAAAATAATGGAATAAAGAATAAAATAAAGTTGACAGTTTAATACATGCTTCTCTGGACGTACTTTAGTTTTGTGAAGTATTGAAATTGTTGCACAGTGGAAGGGTGTTAAGATGTTCATGACCAGATCTCTGCAGTCAAGAGTTCAATGTGATGTATGTGTCATCCATACAGAAGGAGTAATTATGATTTTATGTTCCTGTTATGAAATATTTATCATTGCATTAACATGTTTTATATTACAAAACACATTTTAATATAAGCAATGTAAAACTGTGTACACCACAGAAACATTGATAATAGTGTTATCTTTTCTCCACTCCTGCAAACATAATTTCAGAATGGAACCTTCTTCTACTGACATTTCAAATGCTTAAGTATTCTCATCATGACTCTGTATCTGTTTGACTGGTAAGTACAACATAATGAATAAAGTTTGGAGAAAACCATCTTAATAAGCTTACTTAGGAACCAGTATTTTTGTACCTAGTTAAATATCTTTGCTAGATTATATATAATGGGTCTTTGTTCCATTTCCTGGGGAAATTGCACCTCAAAATAAAGTGTTGTTCATGGGAAATAACATTTTCTTCCTTTTCTTCTTTAACTGACCTTTTGATTAAAAAAAATACATAGAACTAGGTTCTAAGATGAAAATAAGAGGCAGATATAAACTAATACATCAAGAGATACCATAAATATGTGGTATATGGTATGGTACCTTTTTAATTTTTTATTTTAGAGTATTTGATTAGCAATGTTACATTAGCTTCAGTTGTATACAGCAAGTTTTACATATACATGTATCTAATTTTTTTACGAATTCTTTTCCCATTTAGGTTATTACAGAATTTTAAGCAAAGTTCCCCGTGCTACACAGTATTTCTTGTTGGTTATCTATTTCAAACAGAAAAACGTACACATCAATCCCAAACTCCTAATTTATCCTTCCCCTTCACCTTTCACCCTTGATAACCGATTTTTTTTGATGTCTGCTTCTATTTTGTAAATAAGCTCATCTGTGTCATTTTTTTAGATTCTGCACGTAAGTGCTATCATGTCTTTCTCTGACTTATTTCACTCAGTATAATAATCTCCAAGCCCACTATGGTACTGCAGATGGTATTATCTCATTGTTTTTAGTGGCTGAGTAATCTTCCATTGTGTGTGTGTGTACACACATCACATATTCTTTATCCAGACATTTACGTCACTTCCACGTCTTGGCTACTGTATCGGCACTGCAGTGAACACTGGGGTGCATGTATCCCTTTGAAACATGGTTTTCTTTGGATATGTGCCCAGGAGTGGGATTGTAGGATTATGTAGGAACTCTATTTTTAGTTTTTTAAGGAAACTCCATACTGTTCTCCATAGCAGCTGCACCGGTTTACATTACCACCAGTGTAGGAGGGTTCCCTTTTCTCCACATCCTGTCCAGCATTTATTGTTACTTTTTTTAATGATGGTTATTCTGACTGGTGTGAGGTGATACCACATTGTAGTTCATTTACATTGCTCTAATAATTAGCAGTGTTGAGCCTCTTTCATGTGACTTTTGGCCATCTATTTGTCTTCTTGGGAGAAATGTCTATTTAGGTCTTTTGCCCATTTTGATCGGTCTGTTTCTTCACATTGAGCTACATGAGCTGTTTATAAATTTTGGAGATTAATCCCTTGTCGGTCAAACTGTTTCCAAATATTTCCTCCTGTTCTGGGAGTTGTCTTTTCTTTTTGCTTATGGTTTCCTTTGCTATATAGAAGCTTTTGAGTTTAAGTTCCAGTCGTTTTTTTGTTTGTTTGTTTTTATTTCCATTACTTTAACAGACGGGTTGAAAAGATACTGCTGCAGTTTATGTCAAACAGTGTTCTGCATATGTTTTCCTCTAGGGAAAACATAGTATCTGGTCTTATATTTAGGTCTTTAATCCATATAGAGTTTATTTTTGTATATGGTGGTAAAAAATACTCTAATTTAATTCTTTTACATGTAGCTGTCCAGTCTTCCCAGCACTGTTTATTGAAGGGACTGCCTTTTCTCCATTATATAGTCCTGCCTCTCTGTCACTGATCCATTGACCATAGATGTTTGAGTTTATTTCTGGACTTCTTATCCTGCTCCACTGATCTACATTTCTGTTTTAGTGCCAATACCACACTGTCTGACCGAATTCATTGATGAGCTCTAGTAGTTTTCTGGTAGTGTGTTTAGGATTTTCTACATATAGTTTCATGTCATTTGCAAACAGTGATAGTTTTACTTTTTCTTTTCCATTCTGAATGCCTTTTATTTCCTTCTGGATGCATGATGTTAGTTGTGCATTTTCTTTTCTTCTCTGACTGCTGTGGCTAGAACTTTCAAAACTATGCTGAATAAAAGTGGTAAGAGTGGACATCCTTGTCTTTTTCCTGGATCTTAGAAGAAGTGCTTTCAGCTTTTCAATATTCAGAATGATGTTAGTTGTGGGTTTGTCATAAATGGCCTTTATTATGTTGAGATGGGTCCCCTCTATGCCCGCTTTCTGGAGAGTTTTTTTAATCATAAATGGGTGTTGAATTTTTTAGAAACCTTTTTCTATATCTACTGAGATAATCATATGAATTTTACTTTTCAGTTTGTTAATGTGGAATATCACACTTGTTGATTTGCAGATACTGAAAAATCCTTGCATCCCTGGGATAAGTCCAAGTTGATCGTGGTATATGAGCCTTCTCATGTATTGTTGGATTCAATTTGTTGAGGATTTTTGCATCTGTGTTGATACTGGCCTATAATGTGCTTTTTTTGTGGTATCTTTGTCTCGTTTGGGTATCAGGGTGAGGGTGGCCTCACAGAATGAGTTTTGGAGTGTTCCTTCCTCTGCAGCTTTTTGGGAAGAGTTTCAGAAGGATAGGTGTTAACTCTTTTCTAAATGTTTAGTACAAGTCACCTGTGAATTTTATCTCTATTATATTGCATTATATTCAGTAATTAAGTCACATAGCTCAAGTCACATAACTCTTTAAAGTTTACAGCTATGCTGGTGTCCCCTGCTATTTCTTCTATAAAGTACTTGAATTCAAAAAAATTTTGGAAAGACACTTCCTTCCTTAACAACAGCAAGCCAAGCAAGGAGGATGAGAGTTTGCCATCATCTGGGGAATTGACAAGCGAGAATCTCAACAGTTCTTCCCTGTACTAAGGTCTGAATTGAGCAAAAATAACAAGAGCATCAGTGCTGCCACCCTTGAAGAGCTGTTTGCAAAGGACTAGCAGAGACAAATGCATTGTATATATCTCTCCGTGCCTAAGAGTTCACCACCAAAAGGACAGAGATTTATTTAAATATATAAGAAATCCAAATACCATGTATTCATCGGGCTTCTACTGACAATGTTTTGTAATTTCTCTCTAACCACTAATTCTTTCAAGGGGCGTTCCTTCAGAAATTTCTCTCTTGAAACTTGCAAAGGCATGGTTTTTACTTACACCAACTCATTACAAAAATGTCCATTCACTATTTGATGGTACAGATATGAAGCAAACAGTAGATACTCTCTTTTCATTTAGTAACTAGGGACAGTGCAAATACTGCGCACATAAACAGGTACTTTCAACTCACCTCTCTGGAACCCCATTACCTATCGTTCTCAACCTTGCCTAGTAACACTGAAACCAAATGAGCTGATCAAATCATTAGAAAGTTCCGAGAAAGTCTGTTCTGTTTCTGTTGTTCAAATGTGTAAGTCTGGTACCCAGAAATCAGTATTTCTCCTCCCCGTTCAGACATATCTAAAGAATAACATTCAAGCTTGAACACTGCAGTCAGTAAGAGTGGCACTGACAGAAAGTAAAGCAGAGAACAGTACTCAGGACAGTGAGGACTTGCATGTCTGCCCTGGGGCAACAGCTGACAGAAATGGAAGCATGTTGCCTAGAAAAGAGTCCAGAATGATACCCCACCTCACATTTGTTCAGCTGACGTACAGAAATAAGAAGGCACTTAACTATGAGATTTCAGTGCCTGGGAAGGAGAGTACTGGTATTAGGTATGTCAAAGAAAGTCTTCAACCGAATATAATAAATACCTTCCCAACAAATGAAGCTACAATTGGCTGTTCGTGAGAAAGCAAGTTCCCTCTCATCTAAATTGTTTAAGAGGCTCAGAAATTATGATTTAATATGGATGTTATAAAAGGGCTCCTTACTCAGAGAATTCTGGCCTTGATAACTTTAGAATTCCTTCCATCTGTAAGATCAATAAGAAAAGTCTGAAAATTAAATGCCACAATAAAAAGTCTATAAAAATAAAAAATAAGCCCCATGAGACCCTGGAAACAGAATCTCTCTCTCTTTTTCTTTACCCCAAATGTGCCATACTGATTCCTTATCTAATGGTTCTTCCAGTCTCATCACATCACCGTTACCTTGGCTGCAGCCTTAATAACTTGAAATTCAACAACAACCTTTTAACTTATCTCTGAGAACCGAGACCATCTATGTCAACATGACTTAGTAGTTAGTTCAAAGAAATCTTTGCCTGGCAAAGATAAGACTATAAACCAAAAAACAACCTCATTGTGCTTCACGTAGTTCTTACAGATCCATTTATCAGAAACAATAGTCTGGACACCTGGATGAACAGCTTACTTGAAGATTTTCACCTCTAGGTGTTCAGTAAACCTATTCTTGGAAAATTGTGGGCAATTCAGATCAGCCATCTGCTTTGAAATGGCCACCGTAAACTATTTGAGTTCAGATCCCAAGACCCTTATAAATACCCCACTTCTGCTTCCTACTTCCAAGACACTGCTAAGGCTTCCTTACTGCAGGAAGATCTAATACATTTAGTTTTGCTTTATTAATGACTGGTGACAATGTGGGGAGTTCCACATCTCCATGTACCAACCACCCCTCACCCCCAAATACCTACTATACCTACTGTAAAACCAACTCCCTTCTTAAAACATTACTAATGTATTGTTCTATGGTTTAAAATATTTAATAGTAAAACTATATATTTGTGTGTATATATCTATAAATACACACACTCACAAAGCGTCTTAAATTGCAAAAACACTGTTAAGTAAAAATATCGAAATATATACTCTGCAATTTTTTCCTTAAGTTTTCAAGCACAGGCAAATTAATCTATGGCAACGGAAATCAGAACAGTGATGTCATATGAGGGAGGGGTGTGCATATGGAAGAGGGCCAGAAGAAATCCATGGTGGGGGGAGGATACCAATAGTGTGTATCTTCATTGTTATGGGTATATAGTATACATATTAGTATATGTGTGTGTGTGTGTGATGCATGTCCAACTCTTTGTGACCCCGTGGACTGGAGCTTGCCAGGCTCCAGTCCATGGGATTCTCCAGGCAAGAATAATGATGTGGGTTGCCACGCCCTCCTTTAGGGATATATGGGTATATGTGTGCATATATACACACACACACACACGCACACATATGTGCATCAAAGCTTCTCAAGTTGGAAGTTAAGATTTGCACATTAGACTATACATTTTACTTCCATAAAAAATTTGTGAAAGTCAGTTTTAAAACTTGTGGTTCTGGGACTTCCCTGGTGGTACAATGGGTGGGAATCTGCCTGCCAATGTAGGGTACACAGATTCTATCCCTGGCCCAGGAAGATTCCACATGCTGTGGAGCAACTAAGCCTGTGAGCCACAACTACTGAGCCCATGTGCCTAGAGCCTGTGGTCCATAATAAGAGAAGCCACTGAAATGAGAAGCATGTGCATCGCGAGTAGAGAGTAGCCCCTGCTTTCTGCAGCTAGAGAAAACCCGCGTGCAGCAACGAAGACCCAGCACAACCAAAAATAAAAATACATAGAAGTTATAAAACAAAAAACAAACCAAAAACACCTTGTGGATCTGGACAAGATGGAATGGATGTCATTCTTCTCATTCCTCATGCTAACTATTGCCCCAAACCCTGAATGTTATTTATATATGAAACATAAGAAGGCTCTGAAAGGTAGAGAGAAGAACCCATATAGGCCAGGGACCTCAGGAACCAAACAACAATACATCTTAGGCTCTCTTTGTACTTATGTCCTGGACTGGATGATACTAGGTAAGTAGGAAGGCCAAAAACAATAGCACAGACGGAAAAAATCTCCAACAAAATCCTGCTCTTTCTAGTCAAAAAGGAACAAACAGAAAGCAGGAAAGAGCCACCTCACAATACAAAATCGTTTACACATTCTCTCACGGCACACCACATCACTCTGTCTTCACATCATCCCACGATTTCCTACTGTTCTTATGATTAAGAAAAAATTGCCACAAGGTTCTCAAGGTCTTTCATAATTGAGCACCAAGTTATCTTTATAGCCTCAGTTTTCAACATTCACAGACACTAATCACACATCAAATTACTTCTTGTTCTCTGAATGAGGCATATGGCTTTTGTTCACTCTGTCTTCTCTATCTTGAATACATTTTCCAGTTGTCTTTTGCCTGATAAAATTTTATTTTTCCTAAGATAACCAGCTGGAGGAAAACATCTTTCATTCCTTCTTACTCTGTGTGCAAACATCACTTTGCTTTTTATCAGGATTACAGCTTTTGTCACACTGTATATGAAATGAATGCTATGCTGACCTACATCCTTACCTGAACTGTGTAAACTCAGACTATTGTTACAATGCTGGAGCAACAGAGAGTGAAAAGCACACAGCAGTTAGTTCTTGAATTGAACTTAAACAACTTGAAATGTAAATATTTCCATGGTATCACAGAGATGATAATTTCACTTTCTGATAACAGAAAATGATAACCTCATTATTTCCTGAGTCAATGCCACTGGTTTCCTAGACTCTGAGTTTATCTGAGTACAAGTGGATTTGGATAGTTATAATATCATCACCAAGGCTTACTGCTATTTCCACAATCTTGTCCATTTCTGCGGTCTCAGGTACATGCAAAGGACAAGGTATTCAGTTTCCAAAACAGATAAGGAAGTCTAAAAAACTGGAAAAACTAGCTTAAAACTCAACATTCAGAAAACTTAAGATGATGGCATCTGGTCCCATCACTTCATGGCAAGTAGATGGGGAAACAGTGACAGACTTTATTTTGGGGGGCTCCAAAAATCACTGCAGATAGTGACTGCAGCCATGAAATTAAAAGACACTTGCTCCTTAAAAGAAAAGTTAGGACCAGCCTAGAGAACATATTAAAAAGCAGAGACATCACTTTGCCAACAATGGTCTCTCTAGTTAAAGCTATGGTTTTTCCAGTAGTCATGTATGGATGTGAGAGTTGGATTATAAAGAAAGTCAAGCACTGAAGAATTGATGCTTTTGAACTGTGGTGTTGGAGAAGACTCTTGAGAGTCCCGCATACTGCAAGAAGATCAAACCAGTCCAACCTAAGGGAAATCAGTCCTGAATATTCATTGGAAGAACTGATGCTGATGCTGAAACTCCAATACTTTGGCCACCTGATGTGAAGAACTGACTCATTGGAAAAGACCCTGATGCCTGGGAAAGATCGAAGGCAGGAGGAGGAGGGGCTGACAGAGGATGGTTGGATGGCATCAGCGACTCAATGGAAATGAGTCTGAGTAAACTCAGGGTGATGGACAAGGAGGCCTGGCGTGCTGCAGTTCACAGGGTTGCAAAGAGTCGATCACAACTGAGCGACTGAACTGACTGCCATGAAGTGATGTGATGGGATGCCCTGATCTTTGTTTTTTGAATGTTGAGTTTTAAGCTAGTTTTTTCACTCTCCTCTTTCACCTTCATCAAGAGGCTCTTTAGTTCCTCTTTGCTTCCTGTCATTAGGGTGGTATCATCTGCATATCTGAGGTTGTTGATAATTCTCCTAGCAATCTTGATCCCAGCTTTTAAGTCCTGGAGCCAAGCATTTCGCATGATGTACTCTGCATAAAAGTAAAATAAGGAGGGTGACAATACACAGCATTGATGTACTCCTTTCCCAATTTAGAACCAGTCCGTTGTTCCAGGTCCAGTTCTAATTGTTGCTTCTTGACCTGCATACAGGTTTACCTGGAAGCAGGTAAGGTGGTCTGTTAATCCCATCTCTTGAAGAATTCTCCAGTTTGTTGTGATCCACACAATCAAAGGCTTTAGCATAGTCAATGAAACAGAAGTAGATGTTTTCTTAGAATTTCCTTCCTTTTTCTATGATCCACGGGATGTTGGCAATTTGATCTCTGGTTCTTCTGCCTTTTCTAAACCTACCTTAATACATCTGGAAGTTCTAGGTTCACATACTGTTGAGGCCTAACTTGAAGAATTATGAGCATGATCTTGCTATCATGTGAAATGAGCACAACTGTGCAATAGTTTGAACATTTTTGGCATTGCCCTTCTTTGGGATTGGAATGAAAACTGATTTTTTCCAGTACTGCGGCCACCTTTGAGTTGCCAAAGTTGCTGGTATATTGAGTGCACCCCACTTATTTAACTTATATGCAGAGTACATCATGAGAAATGCTGGAGTGGAGAAGCACAAGCTGGAATCAAGATTGCCGGGAGAAATATCAATAACCTCAGAAATGCAGATGACATCACCCTTATGGCAGAAAGCAAAGAACTAAAGAGCCTCTTGATTCTTGATGAAAGTGAAAGAGGAGAGTGAAACAATTGGCTTAAAACTCAACATTCAGAAAACTAAGACCATGGCATCCGGTCCCATCACTTCATGGCAAATAGATGGGCAAACAGTGGATACAGTGACAGACTTTATTTTGGGGGACTCCAAAGTCACTGCAGATGGTGATTTCAGACATGAAATTAAAAGATGCTTGCTCCGTGGAAGAAAAGTTATGATCAACCTGGACAGCATATTAAAAAGCAGAGACATTACTTTGCCAACAAAGGTCAGTCTAGTCAAGGCTATGGTTTTTCCAGTAGTCATGTATGGATGTCAGAGTTGGACTATAAAGACAGCCAACCACTGAAGAATTGATGGTTTTGAACTGTGGTGTTGGAGAAGACTCTTGAGAGTCCCTTGAACTACAAGGAGATCCAACCAGTCCATCCTAAAGGAAATCAATATTGAATATTCATTAGAAGGATTGATGCTAAAGCTGAAACTCCAATACTTTGGCCACCTGATGCAAAGAACTGACTCATTTGAAAAAACCCTGATGCTGGGAAAAATTAAAGGCTGGAGGAAAAGGGGACAACAGAGGATGAGATGGTTGGTTAGCATCACCAACTAAATGGACATGAGTTTGAGTAAACTCCGGGAGTTGGTGATGGACAAGGATGCCTGGCATGCTGCAGTCCATGGGGTCACAAAGAGTCGGACATGACTAAACTTGAGTGCAGCACTTTCACAGCATCATCTTTTAGGATTTCAAACAGCTCAGCTGGAATTCCATCACCTCCACTAGCTTTTTTGTGGTAGTGCTTCCTAAGGCTCACTAGACATTACATTCTAGGGTGTCTTGCTCTAGGTGAGTGACCACACCACCATGGTTATCCATGTCATCAAGACCTTTTTCGTATAGTTCTGTGTATTCCTGCCACCACCTCTTAATCTCTTCTGCCTTGGTTAGGTCCTGGCCATTTCTGTCCTTTCTTGTGCCCATCTTTGCATGAAATGTTCCCTTGATATCTCCAATTTTCTTGAAGAATCTCTAGTCTTTCCCATTCTATTGTCTTCCTGTTATTTCTTTACATTGTTCACTTAAGAAGACTTTCTTATCTCTCCTTGCTATTCTCTGAAGCTTTGCATTTAGTTGGGAATTTCTTTCCCTTTTCTCAACAATTTGTAAACCATCCTCAGAACACCACGTGACAAAATGTGGTCCATGTCAACTGTGTTTATTTCACTCTGCCATAAATTATACCCCCAGGATATACAATGCTATGTTTTTTTCACGCAGACCTTCAAGATACATATTTTATAACTTGAAATTCATAATCTTTGGCCAGTATTTCCCTATTTCTCCCACCTTCAACCCCTGGTAACCAACACTCTACTTTTTCTCTATATCTGGCTTTTTTAGATTCCACATATAAGTTATACCACACTGTATTTGTCTTTATCTGTCTGGCTTACTGCACTGAGCACTGTAACCTCAAGATTAATTAAAGTTTTCAGAAATGGCAAGATGTTCTCATGGCTGAATACTGTTCCTTTGTGTGTGTGTGTATATATATAACATGAGATCTGTATCTATATCGCACACTTTATGTATCCATTCACCCACTGACATATGTTTAGGTTGTTTCCCTATCTAGGCTTTTGCAGATACTTACTTAGCAGTGAAATTGTTGGATCATATGGCACTTCTATTTTTGATTTTTGGAGTAAGCCCATACTATTTCTTCACGGCCCAGATAATCACGATGGTGTGATCACTCACCTAGAGCCAGACATCCTGGAATGTGAAGTCAAGTGGGCCCTAGAAAGCATCACTATGAACAAAGCTACTGGAGGTGATGGAATTCCAGTTGAGCTGTTTCAAATCCTGAAAGATGATGCTGTGAAAGTGCTGCACTCAATATGCCAGCAAATTTGGAAAACTCACCAGTGGCCACAAGACTGGAAAAGGTCAGTTTTCATTCCTATCCCAAAGAAAGGCCAATGCCAAAGAATGCTCAAACTACCGCACAATTGCACTCATCTCACACGCTAGTAAAGTAATACTCAAAATTCTCCAAGCCAGGCTTCAGCAATACGTGAACCGTGAACTTCCTGATGTTCAAGCTGGTTTTAGAAAAGGCAGAGGAACCAGAGATCAAATTGCCAACATCCGCTGGATCCTCAAAAAAGCAAGAGAGTTCTAGAAAAACATCTATTTCTGCTTTATTGACTATGCCAAAGCCTTTGACTGTGTGGATCACAATAAACTGTGGAAAATTCTGAGAGAGATGGGCATACCAGACCACCTGACTTGCCTCCTGAGAAACCTATATGCAGGTCAGGAAGCAACAGTTAGAACTGGACGTGGAACAACAGACTGGTTCCAAATAGGAAAAGGAGTACATCAAGGCTGTATAATGTCCCCCTGCTTATTTAACTTCTATGCAGAGTACATCATGAGAAACATTGGGCTGGAAGAAGCACAAGCTGGAATCAAGATGCCGGGAGAAATATCAATAACAGATAGGCAGATGATACCACCCTTATGGCAGAAAGTGAGGAGGAACTAAAAAGCCTCTTTATGAAAGTTAGAGTGAAAAAGTTGGCTTAAAGCTCAACATTCAGAAAACGAAGATCATGGCATCCGGTCCCATCACTTCATGGGAGATAGATGGGGAAACAGCGGAAACAATGTCAGACTTTATTTTTTGGGGGGCTCCAAAATCACTGCAGATGGTGACTGCAGCCATGAAATTAAAAGAGGCTTACTCCTTGGAAGAAAAGTTATGACCAACCTAGATAGCATATTCAAAAGCAGAGACATTACTTTGCCAACAAAGGTCCATCTACTCAAGGCTATGGTTTTTCCAGTGGTCATGTATGGATGCCAGAGTTGGACTGTGAAGAAAGCTGACTGCCAAAGAATTGATGCTTTTGAACTGTGGTGTTGGAGAAGACTCGAGAGTCCCTTGGACTGCAAGGAGATCCAACCAGTCCATTCTGAAGGAGATCAGCTCTGGGATTTCTTTGGAAGGAATGATGCTAAAGCTGAAACTCCAGTACTTTGGCCACCTCTTGCAAAGAGTTGCCTCATTGGAAAAGACTCTGATGCTGGGAGGGATTGGGGGCAGGAGGAGAAGGGGACGACAGAGGATGAGATGGCTGGATGGCATCACGGACTCGATGGACGTGAGTCTGAGTGAACTCCGGGAGTTGGTGAGGGACAGGGAGGCCTGGCGTGCTGCGATTCATGGGGTTGCAAAGAGTCGGACACGGCTGAGCAACTGAACTGAACTGAAACTATTTTCCATAGTGGCTTTATCAATTTACACCCCACTGACAGTTCACAAGGACACCTCTTTCTCCACATACGTCCCCAACAATGTATACCTCTTATTTGTGATGATAGCTATTCTGACAGGTGTGAGTAATGTCTCAAGGTGGCTTTCATATGCATTCCCCTAATGATCAGTGATACTGAGCATCTTTTCGTGTACGTTTAGATCATTTATATGCCTTCTTTGGAAAAATGTCTTCTCAGTTCCTCCGCTCATTTTTTCATCAGGTTTATATTTTTGCTATTGAGTTGTATGAATACTTAATGTGTTTTGGATGTTAATCTTTTATTGGATATATAATTTGCAAATAGTTTTCCCATACTGTAGGTTGCCTTTCCATTTTGATGATTTCTTTTGCTGTGCAGAGATTTTTTAGTTTAATGTAGTTAGCCCCACTTATTTTGTTTCTTGTGACTTTGGTATCACTTCCAGAAAATCAGTGCAAAAATCACTGTCAAGGATCTTTTTTCCCAGAGTTTATTCTAGGAGTTTTATGGTTTGGGGCCTTAGCTTTAAGTCTTTAATTCACTTGAACTTTTGTGAGTGATCTCAATAAAGGGGTCCAATTTCATTTTTCTGCTTGTCCTTATCTAGTTTTTCCAACATCATTTATTGAAAAGAATATCCTTTCCCCTTTGACTATTCTTGGTTTCCCTGCCATATATTATTTAATTTTATATGCAGGGGTTTATTAATAGACTCTCAAATTATATTCTGTGGATCAATGTATCTATTTTCACCAGTATCATACTGGCATAAAATTGCTATAGCTCTGTGATACAGTTTCTTAGGAAGTGTGATGTCACCTGTTTTGTTCTCCTTTCCCAGAATCACTCTGGCTATTCAGGGTCTTTTGTAGTTCCATATAAATTTTAGGATTTTTCTAGTTGGTTAAAAATACGACGGGAATTTTGAAAGTGATTGCACTAAGTCTATAGATGGCATTGGATGCCATGGACATTATGACAATATTAATTCTTCTGGCCTATGACCATGGAGTATCTTTCTTCTAATTATGCTCTCTTCAATTTTTTTTCACCAATGTCTTCAGTTTTCACTATACAGTTTATAGATCTTTCACTTCCTTGATTAAATTTGCATTTTTAAAATACTTCTGTAAATTTTCTTTCCCAGATATTTTGTTGTCAGTGTAGAGAAATGCCACTGATTTTTGCATTTTAATTCTGCATCCTGCAGTTATGGTGAATTGGTTGATTAGTGCTAAAGGTTTTTCGGTGGAGTCATTAGTATTCTCTATACATTAGATCATACCATTTACAAAGAATTTTACTTCTTCCTTTCTGATTTGGATCCTTTTCATTTCCCTTTCTTCCCTGATTGCTCTGGCCAGGCCTTCCAATACTAAGAGTGGGCACCTTTGTCTTATTTCTCATTGTAGACAGAAACTTTTTAATATCACACTGTTAAGTACCATATTGGCTGGTGGTCACACATGGCTTTCATTGTGTTGAGGTATGTTCCTCTTACACACTATCAGTTCAGGTTTTTTTTTTTTTTTTTCATGAAACAATGCTGTAATTTGTCAAACTTGTTGCCTTCACTTATGGGGATGACAATATGGTTTTTATCTTTCATTCTATTAATATGGTGTAATATGGTCACTGATTTATGTATGTTTAACCATTTTTGCACCTCAGAGATAAATCCCACTTGATCATGGTATATGATCCTTTAATGTGCTGTTGAACTTAGTTTGCTAACAATTTGTCAAGAAATAGTGTGTCTATGTTCACTAGCAATATTGATCTATAATTTTCTATAGTGTCCATATATGGCTTTGGTGTCAGGGTAATTTTGGCTTTGTATAGTAAGTTGGAGAGTATTCCCTCCTCTTCAGTTTTTTGTAGGGGTTTGAGAAGGGTTGATATTTATTAATTTAATACTTTTTGAATTGTTTGGTAGAATTCATGAGTGAAACCATCTGGTCCAGGGCTTTTTCTGTGTTGGAAGGCTTTTGGTTAGTGATTCAATCTCCTCACTTGTTACTGAGTCTATTCAAATTTCCTTTATCTTCATGATTCAGGCTCAGCTAACTGTATGGTTCTAAGAATTTTTCAGTGTCTTCTAGCTTATTGATTTATTTTTGTTCACAGTAGCATTTTATGACCCTTTGTATAGCTGTGTTATCAGTTTTAAAGTTTTCTCTAATTTTATTTGAGTCTACTTTTTCTGAGTTACTCCAGCTAACATATTATTTATTTTGTTTATGGCTTCCAAAACGATCATTTATTTTTGTTGGTTTTTTGTTTTGTCCATTTTATATTTTATTTATTTTTGCTCTGTTATTTCCCTTCTTCTGCTGAGTCTGACCTTAGTTTGTTCTTCTTTTTCTGCTTCCTTAAGGTGAAAAGTTTATTTGCCTGGGATTTTTCTTTTCAACTAATATGGAAGTTTATCACTATAAACTTCCTGCTTAGAAGCACTTGTGTATCAGCACACAGGTTTTGATATGTTGTGTTTCCCACTTCTTCTGTTTCATGATAGTTCTTGATTTCCTTTCTGATTTCTTCTTTGACCCACTGGTTGTTCAGCAATGCATTATTTAATTTCAATATACAAGAATCCCTTACTTTTCCAAAGTTCTCTCTATGCCACTTCACTTTTACAGGAGGCACATGCTGCTAGTATAAAGTTTCACTCCATGAAAGAACTCTAAAGAGGATTTTTGCTTAAGTAATTGCTTCTGCACTTTCTTTGCACCATTCTGGCCTACTGAAGTTTTCACGGGAATGCCCTACTTTAAGATACTGAAGGAAACCTGTATTTGTGACTTTTCTAGGTTTATTCCTATTATTGATTAACAGTTTCATAGCACTATAGTCAGAAAAGATCCTTGGTGTGATTTCAATATTCTTAAATTGCAGAGATTAGTTTCATGACTTATATAGTCTCTCTTGGAGAAAATTTTATGTGTGCTTGAGAAGACTGTGTATTCTACTGCTTTTGGGTGGAATGTTCTATAATATATGCAACTGTTAGATCCTTTTGCCTAAATACTAGGCTCAGGTCCAGTGTTCCCTTACTGATTTTAAATCTGCATGATCTATCCACTGTTGAAAGTGGGGCACCTCGATTCCCCTACTATTATTGTATTTTTGTCTGCTTCTTTCTTTAGATCTGTTTACTAATATATTGTTTAAAATAAAAGTAAACTTAATGATCCCCTTTATCACTATAAAATGATCCTTTTCTCTTGATACTGCTTTTGGCTTCAAATCTATTTTCTGATACAGCTATAACTACCCCTGTTCTCTCTTCCTTTCTACTTTCATGCTGTATCTTTTTCCATCCGTTTTTTTTTTTTTTAAGCCTCTGTCCTTAAAGCTGAAGTGCATCTTTTGTAGGCAGCATATGCTGCTGCTGCTGCTAAGTCGCATCAGTCGTGTCCGACTCTGTGCGACCCCATAGATGGCAGCCCACCAGGCTCCCCTGTCCCTGGGATTCTCCAGGCAAGAACACTGGAGTGGGTTGCCATTTCCTTCTCCAATGCATGAAAGTGAAAAGTGAAAGTGAAGTCGCTCAGTCGTGTCTGACTCCTAGCGACCCCATGGACTGCAGCCTACCAGGCTCCTCTGTCCATGGGATTTTCCAGGCAAGAGTACTAGAGTGGGGTACCATTGCTTTCTCCAGTAAGATAGGTCTAGTGATGATGAATTCCCTTAGTTGTTAAAAGAAGTCTCCGTCTTGCCTTTATTTATGAAGGATGACCTTGATGGGTAAAGTATTATTGGTTGGTGCTTTCTTTCTTCTGCATGTTGAATATAACACCCCTTTTTCTCCTGGACTGCAAGGTCTTTGCTGACAAATCTCTGATAGTCTTCTGGGGATTACCATGTATAAGAAAATTTTTCTCTTACTACTTATAAAATTCTGTTACTTTGATTTCAGTAATTTTGTTACAATGCATCTTGAAGATCTTTTCAACTGAAATTTTGGGTTTACCTATTAACTGCAGAACTTGGAATGTCCAAATTGCTCCATACTTGGGAAGTTCTAAGCCATTATTTCTTTTTTCTTTTGGCTATGCCATGTGGCTTGTGGGATATTAATTGCCCAATCAGGGATTGAATCCATTCCCCTGGCAGTGAAAGTATAGAGTCCTCACCATTGGACTGCCAGGGAATTCCCTATTATTTCTGTAAACAAGCTTTCTATCCCTTTCTTCTTTTTCTGGGACTTCACTCATGCATACATCATTTCCCTTGATGGGGTTCTGTCAGTCCTGTAAGTTCTTTATTTCATTTTATCCCTCTGATGATTAAAACTGATCTGTCTTCTAGCTGACTTTTCTATCTGGTCAAGTCTACTTTTGAAACTCTACGGAATTCTTCAGCTCCAACATTTCTGTCTGGTTTTACTTAATGTTTCCTGTCTCACTACTGGGGACTTCCCTGGTGGCTCAGATGTTAAAGCATCTGTCTGCAATGCAGGAAAATTGAATTTATTCTGTTCTTATATCATTTTCCTGGTATTTCAAAATCATCTACCTTTGTTCTCTTACAGCTCTTTGAGTATCTTTAGAGCAATTGCTTTGAATTCTTCGCTGGCAGTTCCTGGATCCCTACTTCTTTGGGACCAATTACTGGAGGTTTACTGTATTCTTTGATGGAGTCATGTTTCCCTGATCTGTGATTCCTGGAGACTGGCATAGATGTCTAAGTATTTTTAAGACGCAGTCACCATTCCAGACTTCATGAACTAACTTTGATACAGAAAAAGCTATCATGGGTGGGGCAAAATGGCATCTGCTGTTACCCTGGGTCTAGTGGTCCAGGGCACCAGGTATGTATGTGTGCTCATGTGTCTGTGTTTGTGGTGGGGACCAGACCTAGTGCTGCTTCTACTCAGGTTTCTGGACCTGGTGGTGAGGTAATTAGCAGGGAACCTAGGCTTGCACTTGCACGCCAGAGCCCTGAACTAACTGCCCACATGGCTCCCAAGTTCCTCGGAAGCTGGCTGGGACTCAGGACTGCTGATGTCTTACCCTGTGCAGATGCAAAGGACTGAGGTGACTGCTGGTGCAGTGCAGTCTCAGGGCTGCAGCAGGAGTGGGGAGGGGCTCAGGTGGCTGGTGTCAGCAAACAGAAACACCCCTGGAGTGGAAGATGGCAGAATGTTCAAGGAGTCCCTGGTGGCTGTGCTGGCTACTGGCTTTGTCAGTGGCAAAATCTGCTGAGTTTGTCTTCAGAGCAGGTCTCTGTGAAATGCAGTCTTTAGCACTGCATTTGTGCTGGTAATAGCCTCTACTTTTCCTCCTTGATTTTGTTGGCTCTGTAAACCTCAGCTTTGTTGTTATGCGTGGGGTAAAGTTTAAGCACACCATTACACAGGGCCTCCAAAGGATTAAGAAGCTATTTGCTTTTCCTTTGTAGGTTAGAGGAATTCTTTCTAGCTGGGAAGTTGCTTCCTGGTGCTGAACAATGCCAGCAGGAGGGATGGAGTGATGCAGGCAAAATGAAACTGTTTTCCTTCTAGTGAGATTTTCGCAGGTGTTCTGTTCTACTGTGTTGCTAAAACTTACCAAGTAGACTTTTTAGGTCTTCCAGAGCAATTTTTATTTGTGGATAGCTGTCCAATCATTGATTTTTATGGGGGCACATGAGGGATTGGGATACCAGGTTTTGCTACATTGCCATTAGCACATTTTAGTCATTAATTATGTTGTATCATACTACTACTCCTATTAATGCTAGATTTTGATAGTTGGAGACTTAAACAAATCCAGGTTGTCTAGAATTTTATTAGCATTAATGAAGTAGCAAAAAAAAAGAGAGAAAGAGATAAAGAGAGCTATGAAAGTTTGAAATTTTCTAGAACCATAGCAAATGTAAGTGTTTGGAAAACAAGACAAAAAACTTTCTCTAAAATGAGAATGTCTTTAGTAATGACTTAATAATGAGTTAATGAAGTACAGATTATAACTCACTGAGGAAGTATAGTTAAATAATTGTTAGTTATATTTACAATGTATTATTATAAAACATATTGAAGATGATCCATGCTTTCAGAACTCAATATATTAACCAATAAGCAAACTAAAGAGAAAGAATGGTTTCTCGTCATCAGAACTTAAATATAAGCCATCTAGGAATATCATGAAGGCTATCACAGTAAAATATTTGAAAACCACTCATTTTAATATAAAAATGTAAAGTTACTGAAAAATATCTTAAATATGAAAGTAGTGTTAGATAGTATAACAACCTAATAGCAAATGTTATCTTGAAATGTAATAGTTTCAAACAATTTAGGTGGCATACATTATCACTGGATCATCGAAAAAGCAAGAGTTCCAGAAAAACATCTACTTCTGCTTTATTGACTACACCAAAGCCTTTGACTGTGTGAACCACAACAAACTGTGGGAAATTCTTAAAGAGATGGGAGTACCAGAACACCTTACTTGCCTCCTGAGAAATCTATATGCCAGAAGCAACAGTTAGATCTGGAGATGGAACAACCGAGTGGTTCCAAATCGGGAAAGGAGTATGTCAAGGCTGTATATTGTCACCCTGCTTATTTAACTTCTATGCAGACTACATCATGCAAAATGCTGGGCTGGATGAAGCACAAGCTGCAATCAAGATTGCAGGGAGAAATGTCAATAACCTCAGATATGCAGATGACACCACCCTTATGGCAGAAAGTGAAGAAGTATTAAAGAGCCTCTTGATGAAAGTGAGAGAGAAGAGTGAAAAAGCTGGCTTAAAACTCAACATTTGGAAAACTAATATCATGGCATCTGGTCCCATCACTTCATGGCAAATAGATGGGGAAACAAAACAGTGAGAGACTTTATTTTGGGGGGCTCCAAAATCACTGACTTCCCTGGTGGCTCAGACGGTAAAGTATCTGCCTGCAATGTGGGAGACAGGGATTTAATCCCTGGGTCGGGAAGATTTCCTAGAGAAGGAAATGGCAACCCACTCCAGTATTCTCACCTGGAGAATCCCATGGATGGAGAAGCCTGGTAGGCTACAGTCCATGGGGTCGCAAAGAGTCAGACACGACTGAGTGACTTCACTTTCACTTTCAAAATCACTGCAGATGGTGACTGCAGCCATGAAATTAAAAGATGCCTGCTCCTTGAAAGAAAAGCTATGACCAACCTAAACAGCATATTAAGAAGCAGAGACATTAGTTTGCGAACAGTGGTCTGTCTAGTCAAAGCTATGGTTTTCCCAGTAGTCATGTATGGATGTGAAAGTTGGACTGTGAAGCAATCTGAGCGCCGAAGAATTGATGCTTCTGAACTGTGAAGTTGGAAAAGACTCTTTGAGAGTCCCTTGGACTGCCAGGAGATCAAACCAGTCAATCCTAAAGGAAATCAGCCCTGAATATTCATTGGAAGGACTGATATTGAAGCTGAGACTCCAATACTCTGGCCACCTGAAGCGAAGAACTGAAAAGACCCTGGTGCTGAGTCTTTGAAAAGACCCAGATGCTGGGAAAGACTGAAGGCGGGAAAAGGGAGTGACAGAGGATGAGATGGTTTGATGGCATCACTGATGCAATGGACATGAGTTTAAGGAGGCTCCGAGAGTTGGTGATGGACGGGCAAGCCTGACATAGCACAGTCCATGGGGTCGGAAAGAGTTGGACACAACAGAGTGACTAAACTGACATTATCACATATATAATAATGGAGACATTTCTTTTTCATTTTCATATGAGGCTTGAGATAGTTTGTATAAAGTTACCAGTTGCAGGACTTCCAAAGAACAATAAAATGGTATTGCATTCTATATTTTATCTTACACATTTTAGGTGTTATTAAAATTTTAAAAAACATGTACCATATAATTTTGAGGAAATGAGTAGAAACCTTAAGTATTAGTTTGCATATCAAATTAAATTGAACCTGACAGGTATGTACCTCAAAATAAGAACAAGTGGTGTGTTACAATTTCATATAATGGGAAAAGCATTCCTGATGATTTACAGTTTACATTTTAAACCTGAAATCGTTACTTAAAGATTTAATAAGTTTATAGATTGCACATCAAATTTCAGACAAAATATACTTAGTGACTGCTTATTTCATAATGTTCCCTTTATGTAAAAAAAAAATACTATTTTATCTTTGAATGAGAGAAAACTATAATGTTACCTAACTTTCAGAGCTTTTCAAGGATTCTTGCAAGATCTGATGTATGACACAATAATTCTGTTTCTTGGCAGAAATAAAATGTTGCTTTTCACAGTGTTTCTTCAGGAGAGAATTAAAGCACCTTTGCATTATTAACATAGCAACTCTGCTAGTACATCTATTATAGGATTCATTTTAGGCATGAGGCTTCTTTAGAGTAGTATAAATTAGTTTTTTAAAAGTTACACTCAGATAAAAGATTAGAAGTTATAGTAGAGGCAAGCAATATTTAAAAACTGCTTTAAAACATTTTATGGTACTTTTCTGTGAGAGTCCTTTTGTTCTTTTTTTACTTAATTGGAGGATAATTGCTTAACAATGTTGTGCTGGTTTCTGCTGTACAACAGTGTGAATCAGCTGTAAGTGTGCATATATCCCTTCCCTCTGGAGTGTCCATCCCACACCTCTAGGTGGTCACCAAGCAGCGAGCGGAGCTCCTTGTGCTACACAGCAGCTGCCCTCTAGCTGTCTGTTTTACACACAGCAGCGTCGGTATGTCAATGCTACTCTCTCCATTCGTCCTACCTTCTTGTTCCCACGTTGTGTCCAAAAGTCTATTCTCTACATCTGTGTATTCTGCCCTGCAAACTGGTTCATCAATACCATTTTTCTAGGTTTCATGCCTGTGTGTTAATATATGATATTTGTTTTTCTCTTTCTGACTTACTTCACTATGACAGACTCTAGGTTCATGTACCTCTGTACAACTGATTCAATTTTCTTCATTATGGCTGAGTAATATTTCACTGTATACTTTGTATTTTAAAATACAATAAATCCAAGTCAGACAAGTCCCAATTTTTCAAACTGATTAAATTTTAGCAAGGTAAGGAATAAACAATTACAACTCATATAAGTAAAACCAATGGACTATTAGATATAATTATATATATAATTATATAGCTAGAAATAATTTCATAAATAATCATTTGTATACTAATATGCAGTCAACGGTCTCCTAGTGAGTAAGTAGAACAAAATTAAAGCATTATTTTCTCATATTAACCTAAGAACAGGCCAAAAGGAAAACTGTGCATGTTATAAATAGCTAGAACACAGACAGCCTTATCAGCCCAAATACAGAATAAAATGTACAGAATCCATCAGGTTTGATCATTTTGTGTGAATGTTCTTTGGCTCATTCTAGTCATTCATTCAAGTCTGTATAAATCTTATAAAAAAAGAATTACAAAGATAAGTAACATTTCAATTCTGTGTCCAAGGTAATTTCATTTTCTGAGTGGACATGATTATGCAAAAATATTTAAGACTGAAAAAAATGAATACGACAAATAACTACCGTGGCCATTCAGAATTGGAGAACTCTGTATTCATCCAAGATAAAAAAGACTTCATTCAAAAAAACAACATGGGTTTTACAAGTATAGAAAAGGAGGAATGCCATTCCACAATGATAATATTTACAGTAAAAGAAAATGTGCAATGTCTTCATTGTTAACAAGAATTTAACAAAATACATCAGACTGGTTTTTCTACGTGAGTCCTATTCTTTGGGCTATTTTACTATTTAGCTAAAATGACACCGAAAGTTTAATAATAATATTTAGGGGGAGGGAAGAAATGAGTTAGAGAGAATGCAGGAAGTGGGACACACACAGAGAGAGACAATGATTTTATTGTTACTTCAAAATATTTAGCATGATGTCTCCAAAATAACTGTGCATTTCTCCAATGCAGACCTATTGTTTCCTTCTCTTATGGTTTTTAATCATTCACAAATTTTAGCATATGTGACCAAATCGCACTGTGCCATTTTTTTTTTTTTTTAATATGAGGGACAAAGTATATTTTGAGTCTCTGTTTTGGTAAGTATATGTGACACATTTGATGTAGTGCTTAAGATTTTATGGGGAAGAAACATTAAACATACAGAAACACTAAAACTTCTTTTAATGTAACCTAATACTTAAATTTTACACAATTTTCTCATGGCTCCTAATCTTTATATGGAAAGGTGATATGAATATGAATACTGAAATAATTTTGGACTACTAAATTTCATGCAAGCTTATAAAATTCTTTTTAAATCATTGATTGGCATTTTAGAGAATCAAAATATAATGATACTGGAAAATACACAATGAATAAGACATATTATGACTTACTGAAATTTACATGGTCTTATTTTGAGGTTGGAGAGATACAACTCTAAATGCTTTTTTTCAAATTAGAATATATATGCTTATTATGAATTATGTTTAATATAATTTAATTCAATTTTATTGATAGTATGAAAATAATTTCCTTGGTTTTTAATGACCACAGGGGTCTATTTAGTACATTATTCTTTACAATATACTAAATAATTTACCAAAACTGGAAAAAATTTAAATAATGCCAACCAGTCAGCAAATAATTTATCCCTTTCTTTGTGTGTGAGTCAATTCTCCTTGCCTTTGCTTTTTTACTCTTTTCTCTGAAATCACATTTATTCTGGATTCTCAGCGTTAGATGAAGTTTGACATTGTAAAACACTCTCATTTTGTAGTTCTATAATCCCTTTGGGTATGTGCTTTAAAGATTTTAATTACAAAATACAAGCAAACCTTAGAAGGGAAACTACTTTTTTCCCCACAGTTAATATTTTTGAAAGACTGAAAATAAACTTGAGTTTCTATTTGCAAAGAAAGATTTATCTATTCAGATTTATTTTTATTTAATACATACATAGCCTGTGTGAAATGTTTTGATAGACGGTGAGGGTACAAATCACATGGTGATGGTTTAGTCGCTAAGCCGTGTCCACCTCTTGTGATCTCATAGTCTGTAGCCTGCCAGGCTCCTCTGTCCATGGGATTCTCCAGGCAAGAATACTGGAGTGGGATGCCATTTCCTTCCTTACAAATCACTCACATGGCCCTTCTTTAACTAATTGTCAGGATTGTTAGCAGCAACAGTTAAAAGAAAGTAAAGGAACAGTTTGGATTGGCTTCAGAAGCTGGTGTAGATGAGTGAATTTAGTATCAAGAATGCATACTTGATGAAAGTCAAAGCCAGGTGTAGAGACAGCAGAGGGAAGCAGTAGGTGCTAAAGACAACGGCAAGGACCTTTACCAGTGGCCAACTAGACACAAAAAGTGTTAAAAACCTAAAGAAATAAAAAGGCAAAGCTTGTCAAGAAAAAGATGCAAGGTCATAGCAACCAGGGAACTGAGGCAACAGTTTAAAAAAACAATTCAGTTTCTAATACAATGCAAAGCTTTACTGACTGAGACATTGGGTAAACTAGATTCACGCTGCATCTCTCCACTGGTCTATCAGTTCTGTGATGTAGCTGTACTATGAGGGCAAATACAGTACCTGCCACTTAATGGGCCCTCAACAAACATTTATTGGATGGAAAAATAAAGGAGTAAATACATAAAAAGGCAGAACTGCAATTCCAAACTGTCCTGTAAGTTTTCTGCATACCTTTATATTATCTTCCTGATATTTCTGTTTAAAATTTGTCATTACATGTTGACATTCTCTTTGCTGGTGGTATAGAGATGGGAATAAAACTACTGAATATCCTAGATCAGATTAACTGTGTTAGTTTAAATAAGCCTATACATTTTTCAATTTAGGACTAAACACATGTTCCTCAAAGAGGTGGCATATGCGGAATTTCTAACGCCCTGAGTGTGTGTGTGCAGCACTGGGGAAAGTATGAGACTACCTGACACAGAAAAAGTGCTACATTATCATTAACAAGAGCAGGCATTTTTGCAACAAAATGCTTTTGCATGTGTATGTGGAACACAGCTCTTGGTTACATTCATAACTGAAGTCTAATACAGTGAAATACTGGGAGTATATATGGTAAAACGATAGCATTCCTCAGGCAGCAGCTAAAAGCCAAATCCTAAAAACAAGAGGCCAGTACATTTGTTTATGGTGGGAGTTATCATCTAGGCACAAGCTTTATTTTACTGAATGCGTGTTATTTGAGATTATTGGTTTTTTGTTGTTGTTTTTTTAACAGCAATTGTCTTAATGTTCCATGTAACCATACAGTTATATAGATTCCCTTTAGCTACACAGTAATGACTGTTTTTGTGATGACTTTCATGCTGTTAAGTAGACCATTAGTACTTGACTTGGCCATTATATAGCAGCTTAATAAAAACAAACAAAACAAACTGGCAAATCAGCGTAGTATCACACTGCCTGCAGTATTAATTTTCTTTCCATTCTTTGTATTCATTTACACGTCAGTTCAATGCAGTGAAACTCTGATAACATTTTTAGATCCTGCAGACAGGTTTTATTTTACAATTAATATATGAAAATGGGAACGGTCACCAGCCTTACAAGTACATATTTGCTAAGCTGATAGCTAAACGCAGACCCAACAGCGTATGCCTCGGTCTTTTAAGCTTGTCTGATCGAATTATCTCAGTTCAGTTAGAAAAAGGGACTATTAAAGCTAAATCAGAAGTTCAGAGCTGACACAGGCCCATTATATGTTGACTGTTGATGGCCATGAACTTTGCACCACTCTGCCCAGTGTTTCCCAAGGAGTATATATATGCTGATCCCAGGGAAAATGAGCAGTGTGGGTAGATGGCCGAGAAGCCTGCAATGCAGTCCCCTTCCGGACAATACAATGCAAAACACAGGCCCCCTTAACAGCATCAGTAACCAGTCTTTTATAAGGGAACAAAATATAGGCTAAAACCATTTCTGATAGATATTTGTAAGTGTGAATAAATGTTTACGCTTTTCCCTAGAGGACTGTCTACAAGACAAACACTACATTGACTTTAAAAAACTATCCATAATTGGTGAGACATTTTTATTATTTGTCATTTTTTTTTCAAAAAATGGTATATTAAAAACACCAACTGAAAACTAGGCCTCTTCATGATTTTCTCCTCTGCTTTGGAATCTACTAACAAAGAATAAACTTAGAGCATTATTGGAGGTGGTGGTGTAAGCCATCTACAAGGGTACCACCTGGCAGCCCAGCCCCACTTCCCCCAGCAGCACCTGCGTTTCTGTGTCTGGGGGGCTTTAATACCTGAGGTCCACCAATGCGGGCAAGTAATGCCTTCTCCAGGGAACAGCACTCAAACAATGACTGGTGAGAGCTGGTGTTGAGCTTAGGTCCCCTCACCACTTGGACAGGAAGATCACTGGGTGTGCTCTGCACTGGCTCCCAGAGGCCCCTGAGCAGTATTCGGCTTCAGTATTCGCTCACTGCTGGGATAGGCATCCTTTTTGACTGCCCTCCCGTCCGGAACCCAGTTTCCCACCCCTCTCCCATGTTTCCTTCCTCCCTATGAACTACTTTGAACTCAGCTGTTGTCTCGGGGTCTGTTTTGGGAGGAACCCAAACTAAGACTGGAGTGTCTTCAACTTTTAGAAGTGCTCATACATCTACTGTCATACTTTATCTCACAAACACAAGGTGAGAAAAGCAGTATCAGACTCGTTTTATGTAAGAAAAGAGGCACCAAGTAACTTCCCCCCAAGGACACAGCTGGTAAGAGGCAGAACTTGGGAAGAAACCAACCCTGTTTCCTTTCCTTCTGTTTCTCTTTGCTGGACATTTCAGGACAAAGACATAAAAATGACTCTGTGGGCCTGAGAGTCATTTTTACTCTGTTATGTAAGCACCTCTTTTTAAGCATATACAAAATGTTCGAGGTTAAACGAAGTTTATTTACTAAGACAGATTACAGGAAACAACTGTAGCCTAAGCACTGACATATAAATCATATTTAGTGACGGCATTCAATATACACAGCCATCCCAAACATTAAACCATAGGTCAGTGTGATCCTATGCACTCTTGGGTTACTTCAATTTCTAAAAAAATAATTTTTAAAAGAAAGTCATCTTTTAGGTATAAATGCTACATGGGATGGTTTTCTGGGATGCAAAATAGGGAAACAAAATTATATTTAAGGTTCTCACAGCTCTGAAACACAGCTTCTCCTCAACGCTGACCTTCAGGCCAGGTGCTTCCTCCTAGGGAGCCATAGGCGCTGCACTGCCAGAGGCTGCACGCCATGCCTGGCCTTGAACACTAGGGGCCAGTAGAGAGCGCGTGCCCCCACCTTGTGACAACGAAAAGGAATCCAGAAACTACCAAGGGTCCTGAGGCAGGGGGTGGGGGTGGGAATTCATCCCCTGTGGTATGATGCATAGTTCCACAGCCCAAACACCCCCCGACTATTTCACCAGACAGCTCTAAGGGCAGCAGAATTTAATGTGGCGTCAGAACAGAAACCATTTAAACCTACCTTGCAATTTTACAAATGAGGAAAAGTTGAAGTCCTGGTAACACTCATCTAACATTATAGGGTTCCAAAGTTATTAAAAAAAAAAAAAACTTTATAACTTTGTGGAAGTGGAAGAAGTAACAATGGGCATGAAGCTAATCCTTCTGAAACATTATTTAATGCTGTTTTACAGAAAGAACCATTGTTTTTCATGTTTGGGACCAACAATGGAATCTGTTATCATTTAGCTTGTCTTTCCCAGGCTTCCATAGTGACTCAGACGGTAAAGAATGTGCCTGCAATGCTGGAGGCCTGTGTTTGCTCCCTGGGTCGGGAAGATCTCCTGGAGAAGGAAATGGCAACCCACTCCAGTATTCTTGCCTGGAGAATCCATGGAGAGAGGAGCCTGGGGGGCTACAGTCCATGGGGTCGCAAAGAGTCAGACAGGACTGAGCGACTATCACTCATCACTCATCCCACTAATAGCTCTATACAATCCTGATAGCATGAGGAAGAACAGGAGACCTCTGGTAAGATGAAACATAGGACATGTGAAGTAAAATAGATGTAAGCATACTGATGGCAACTTAAAAGAAAATTGTGAGGAAGCTCAGAAGAACAAAGAAACTATATGCCAATGTCCATTTCAATAAATTCAGATGTTAATATTATATGAATAATAGCAGTTAACAATATCCTGTGCTTTGGGATGATTTGGGCTTAGTTAGCTTAACTTTGTAATTCTGCTGCTAGCTTTTCATTTTGATGAATCTCTATGAGTATTTAACAAGAAGGAAGGCAGATGTATATCAGGCCATCATCTTAACCCTGAAACTCTCTTTACTTCTGTTTCACTGTCATCTTTATGGTATCATCTCAGGAACATTGTTGTTCAGTTGCTCAATAGTGTCTGATTCTTTGAGACCCCACGAACTGTAGCATGCCAGGCTTTCCTGTCCTTCACAATCTCCCAGAGTTTGCTCAAACTCATGTCCATTGAATTGGTGATGCCATTCAACCATCTCATTCATCCACTGTTGTCCCCTTCTCCTCCCGCCTTCAATCTTTCCCAGCATCACAGTCTTTTCCAAAGAGTTGGCTCTTTGCATCAGGTGGCCAAAGTATTGGAGTTTCAGCTTCAGCATCAGTCCTTCCAGTGAATATTCAGGGTTGATTTCCTTTAGGACTGATTGGTTTGATCTCCCTGCCTTCCAAGAGACTCTCAAGAGTCTTCTTTAGCACCACAGTTCTAAGGCATCAATTCTTTGGCGCTCAACCTTTTTTATTGTCCAGCTCTCACATCCATACATGACTACTGGAAAAAACATAGCCTTGACTGTACCAAACTTTGTGGGCAAAGTAATGTCTCTACTTTTTAATATACTGCCTAGGTTTGTCACAGTTTTTCTTCCAAGGAGCAGGCATCTTTTAATTTCATGGCTGCAGTCACCATCGACAGTGATTTTGGAGCCTAAGAAAATAAAGTCTGTCCCTGTTTCCACTGTTTCCCTATCTATATGCGATGAAGTGATGGGACCAGATGCCATTATCTTTGTTTTCGAATGCTGAGTTTTAAAGCCTGATTTTTCATTCTCCTCTTTAACCTTCATCCAGAAGCTATTTAATTTCTCTTCACTTGGTGCCATAAGGGTGGTATCATCTGCATATCTGAGGTTACTGATATTTCTCCTGGCAATCTTGATTCGCTTGTGCTTCATCCAGCAGGGCATTTCACATGATGTACTCTGTATATAAGTTAAGTAAGCAGGGTGACAATATACAACCTTGATGTACTCCTTTCACAGTTTTGATCCAGTCCATTGTTTCATGTCTGGATCTACTGCTTCTTGACCTGCATACAGGTTTCACAAGAGACAGGTAAGGTGGTCTCAGGAATGTACATAGACCCATTCTCTGTGTTAAACTGTGTGTATGTACGTAGGTTTTGTATGGTATTTATACGGTATTTTATTGATGCAAGAATAGGCCATTCAGTTCTCAGTGGCCTTTCAATCTCTCTGCTTATAGTATGAATGACAAGCCTGGCATTGAATGTTCTGCATCTCCTATTTCTCATAACTTTACAGCTTGTTTCAACAGCATTCTCTTTAATCTTTTACCTATAAGAAGATAGTTTGCTTAAATATGTGCTCTCTCTCTTTGACATGAAAACTACAAAGGGGTAGCATTTATTGATACCTATTTTTTTATAATACTCTCAATTTTCATAATGAGAACTTATTAATAATTTAAAGATCAGAAACTTCAAAAGCAAAAGCTGAAAGAAAAAGTCAAAGATTCGTATTTCAAAGAATAATGAGAGGAATCAGATAATAGAGAAAAACAGTATCTTTAAACCTCTAGGGTCTTATTAGGCATTAGTCATTTTATTTAAAAGGATTATGTTTGTCAAGGTTATGGAGCTTTCATGACATTTCAGCCTTATTTAATTAGTCAATCTCCATGCAGAAAACAGTAGGTACCAACTTGAATTCATAGACTGCTCAGGGCCCTAAGATTTCCTGGAATTTCTGTCAAAAATTTAAAATAGATTTTAGCATTAATGACCCATTAACAACCCATTACTAACCCATTACTAATATTTATGTCTAAACTTTATAAATATGTATTTTAAAATATTTTGTGTGATTATTATCAACTTAAGTCTCTGAATGACTCTCAATCACATTATGAGATCTACCATTTTAATTCTGGCTTCTACTTAGTCTATTATTTTTCCTCATTTGTAAAATATCTGCTCTCTGATCTCACAGCATTATGCCTAAAAGGTATAAAACTAGATATAACAAAGCCAAAACCCATTAAAAACTCCCATGTTACAGGAAAGACAGCAAATTTTTAAAGTCCAGCATGAAAGAACTCACCATCATTCAGAATTTAACTTTTTTTTTTAGAAACTCAACTATTTCTAGAAACCGTAGAGACATTCTGAATATAATTTTAAAGTATTAACAAAGTTAACTCACTTTACATTGAAATAATTCTTTATAAACAATTTTAATAGTTTCTCAAACCAACTATGACAAATCAAATAGTTGAAGCAAAACATTTTTGAAACTTCAGGAAAAATGAAAAATTAGCATTCAATTAGTTGTTATTTATGTGTAGCACCTACCTAAAAATAAATCTTTAAAATATAAATGGTTATTCAATTATGTTACTAGTATGAAAAACACAATAAAAATACTGTTTCATACCCTTACTCCACTAAATGTGCACTGGTCATCAAGAATTACTGCCAAATTACAAAATTCCTATATAAATATTCATAAGATACTCATCTGTCATTGTATTCCACTGAAAGAGATAAATAGCCTAATTATAGCTATTCTCAAAAACACAAATACTACATGGTAATTTCTTTTCAGAAATATAGGTTAACATATGAAGAAATTACCAACGAAGGACAGTGCTGATTTTCAAGTTGTATCTTGAAATTTAAGCACATCTATTATCCAAAAAAAAAAAAAAACCTATTCACTATTATTATTCTAATGGACAAGCATTATTTAAATTATAATTCTTTGCCAGTAACCAGTTGATGTTATAAAGCAAAGTTAATCTTCTATTTTGTTCAGTAACAGGAAAACACATTATTATGCAGATCAATTCATTAAAACAAAACTTAAACCACAGTTTTCTGTTTCAGTATATGTTGACATTAAGCATAAAAGAATGCAGGAAGGGATGTTCTTCTAAAAGATGTTAAAATTTAAAACAAGAAGAGAGCTATATACCAAGGGATGACTTTAACCTGCCCCTCTAACCTGCCTTTGTCTACACTGCTTAGCGATTAACATCTCACATTAGTCTAAAGCTGGATCCACATCTCTGGCCAAGAGCACATACAAGCAATTGATTTTGTCCAAGAAGCCTAATATGTTTCCAAGACTTTCATGATTTTTTCCCTGCAATCCTAATACTTTCTTCAAATATAAGAAAAAATTATATTTTTTAAAACAGAAGAGGGTGGAGAGTTTGGGACAAAATTCATCTTTTTGAATATCTTGGTTATAGGTATAAGTCTCATCATTTCTGTAACTTTTGATAAGGTGCTGAAAAGATAAGGTCCTGAAAAGCTAAAATATACACATTAAAAGTTATATACACTTTCAATGTATGTATTTTTCATTAACATACAAAGGTAAAGTTTTTTTCTTTTAAAAATATAGAAAATTCTGTTTTCTTAATGTGTTCCTCTGGGCCATTACAGGACCTCTACCTACTGGCCATGCCATTCTCTACCTACAAAACAGTAATACAACAATGTGGAACAGGATAAAAAATTGTCTAAAATCAATAGAGAAAATTTCTTTCCAGTCTAATCTGAACCTTAAAATAAATGTTCCTGTCATGTTAAGGTTACTAACTGGTTTATGCTAAATTAACAGGGACATGTTGATCCTATTACTCTTCTAACTAGTGAGAAAAAAAAAATGGAAAGAATTAAGATAATCCAATTTAAGAAAACATCTCCTAGTGTCTTTATAATCTTTTAAGAAAACATTTATTGAGGACCAGCTGTATGTAAGTGTAAAGATGAAAAACAAACTCAATGGTAAGAATTTGACAAATGTATATTTAAGGATTATGATGATAAAGGAATGCAGAGATACGTAAATAGGATAACTACATGTTTATAAGTAGGTAAAGGAAAAAAGAATTTCTAATGTAAGTAAATAATGCATTTCAGAGGGATGGCAGATTAGGTGGTGTTTGACGATGAGCATGTTTTGATAGCAATTCTGGGTGGGATGGAAGAAGCAAAAGCAGCACATACATAGGGGACAAGGGGCAGTACAGATACACTAACATGGAGTTTCTCTGCAAAGTAGCAGAGTCTCAGAATGCAACTGAAGATTACAATGGGGGTATTAGTGGAGAGCTACTTAGGATTTTCCACTTGACTGGAGATAACTTAGGTCCACATACATTGATATTTTGACTATAATCAATGTGCTTTAGCAATGTTCATCTAATGGCCTAAAATACTCATTTGTGAAGTCTAGTGCCCAGCATATGTTCAGTTAGCAACAGATGGCATCCATGTTGTTGTCACTGTTAGTGCAAACTTTCTTGGAGCTTACTCCAATAAACTACATGTGAAGGGATTAGAGTTTCATGATTTATCAAAGATTGAAATGGTTAAGATGAGAGAATGAAGGATGATAGAATATGACACTCTAATATGCCACTTTGGCCTAAGAATTTAAGCTGCAGGCACTGAGATGATAAAGCAGAGATGAGATGAAGCAGATATAAGAAAAGTTCTCTGCCTTCTCCCATCTCCCTAAAAGCAGGACCTAAATTTACAAAGGTGTCCCTTCTCCTTTCTCTACCAGGAAGGACAAAGGTTAACCCCTGGAGACAACTTTAGCTCCTTTTCAACTGCAAAGGTACCCGCTAAATTCTATCTGCATAGTAAACTTAATCTTTCCTTTTCCTGGTCACCTCCACATAACTGATTTTCCCTCAGTACTTTTCTTTTTGTCTTATAACAAAAGCTGGTACCTAAGCCTGAGGTCTAAGCCACTTCTAAGTGTTGTTCTTTTTTTTTTTCTTTCCTGAGTATCTTCCATGTATACATGAGGTATACATGGTAACAGATTTGGTTTTCTCTTGTTACTCTCTTTTATTACAGGGACCTCAGCCAAAGAGGGGCTCAGAACAGGAGAGGAAAAATTGTATTTCCTTCCCCTACACAAGCTAAAACATTTCATATATATTAGCAAATAATAAACAATAACAAAAAGCAGTGCTTCATTATTTTTACCTAAGCAATATTATTTTAGAAAAATATTGAGACAGGAATAAAAATAAAAGGTTTCCTAAATTTATACTTTTAAGTATCACTGACACCACAGTGATCAAATCTTTTGTGTCAGGCCCTTCTCTATGAAACAGGAATATATCAGGGACTAAAACAGATATAAAAAAATCACTTTGTGAAGTGCTTATATCCTACTGGGGTCCTGGCAAAAGGCAAACAAATGTAACACAAAATAAATAAATTATATAGCATGTTTTAAGTGATAAAGGAGAAAAAATTTAAAGAGGAAAGGGTGACAGTGAGTATGGATAATTTAGGGGAGGGCAGAGAAAACAACCACACTCTAAAAAAGGAGAGTCAGGAAGACTTGAAGAAAAGGGGACAATTTATTGTTTGATAATTACTTCCATTATTTTTTCTGTAAAATCTAATTCTGAATAGTTGAGATACTCAAATCACTTCTCTAAGTAGTGACAGATTTCGAAAATACATAGTACATCTAACAAAAAGCATATCTGGTTTAGAGTCTAACTTTGAATCTATATCCTAGACACCTATAGAAAATATCTGAAAATGATGATGGCAATATGAGACCAAACTGGTTATTATAATATGTAGTATTAGTGACTGCAACTCTGCTTATTTGCAACTAGTCCTTAAAACCTCATTGAGTCACCAGGGAGCATACAATAAATAAAATGAATTATATCCCTAAATTACAGTTCCACAAAGAAGTTCAAAGAAAGTCACAATCAATTTAGGAAGAAGAAACGAATAACTTGTTAGCTTTCTTTAATATTAAATATATGTGAAGTACTGTAAGCAATGAAGAATAAACCTCACAAGCTTACATTATACCTTTATAGAGAAATCATAACATTATTTGGCACAGAATAACAGTATTCCATTCAGAACCAAATTTCAGAAATTAAGAATTTATAACCATTTTATGTGTGATTGTGTGGTACTATCGTTAGATTTTAAAAGATAATCTTATTTTTTATAATTACCTACTGAAATATTTATGTGTAAATGAAATGATATTGGTAAGTTATTTCAAAAGAATCCTACAGCAGGTAAAGAGTACTGGGCAGGAGAATACATGGAACACGGCAGGTTATGAAGTGGCAATTAAGCTTGGTGATGAGTACATAAGGACTATCATATTCTTCTCTCAAAAATCTGTAAAAAGAAAAAACTAGAAAAAAGAGGCACATTTTAAAACAGCTAATAATCTTCGGTAACCTCTAATACTAAGCCTCAGAGACGGTATTTTGTAAAGTCGACCTATGACAATATGTGCCACTGGCCATTTTTGGTGGAAAGGGAAGGCAATAAGATAGTAGCAGTTACTAAAGTCAACTCTGCTACTGACAGAACTGCACGCCAATTTCACTTTCAATTTTGTGGCAGACTGTTCCTGGCTTTCTAATACAATGAATACCAGAGTTTTTAATGATCTTCTAAACTTCATTAAATTTACCAATGCTGGGATGCTCGTTAAAACTTTTTCTATTTCCTCTTTGGGCATTACATATTATTGCCATAGCAGTCTACAAAGTTGAAAAAATAATTTATGTATGTATATTTGGTATGGTAGGTACACTGAATTTTTTTTTAATCCATGCTAAAGCAGTCCTCACCATAAAATATATATGTACATACATACATATATATGTGTGTGCATGTGTGTATGTACATAGTGGAGGAACATGAGAAAAAAATGGAACATATATTTAGATTTACAAATAACCTTTTTCTTACTAAATATGAAATTTCTGACTGCCGTGTAAACAGGATTCAAGTTCATAATATTGATGCTTACAACATGCACTTACCACTTGTCCATTGTGTGGGTTTTTATGAGCATATGGTGGTCCACGGATGTGATTCCACATCTGGCCAGAAGTCATAGCAAAGACTATACACTGAAAAGACAGGGTACAGTGTTATACCATGCAAACTAAGAAATGGGGGAACACTGCATTCTTTAAAAAATGGTCATTAAACTACTTTCAAATACCATGTATATAAGCTCATCTGTTAAAAGCATTTTCATTTACTAATTATGGGACCTTTGGTAAGTAACTTATTCTTCTGCTGTCAGATTTGGTATCTATAAAATGGTGATACCAACTATGCTTAAGACATATATTAATGACCAAATTGGGTAACATATATAAAGTATCTGGCATGGTGACTGATAATCTCATATGTCCTAACCAGAGGTAAAGCATAGTTAAAAGCATAGATGAAACATGATGCTTCTAAATAGAGCCAGGAATAATTCACAGAAACCACATTACTGCTAGATCCAGCAAGAAAAGCTGTATTTGGAAAACTAATCTTAAAAATCTGAGGCATTATGGAGAGGGTAGAGGAGAGAGTATAAACCAGAAGTCACAGTCAATCTCTGTAACTCAAATGTAAGCATGTTTTGTTTAAATCACCTATGCTTAAATTTACAAACTTGGGCATCTTTAGACTAAAGTGTGTCTTCAGGTTAAACCACTTCTGAATGTCTCAGAACTTGCCCAGCTCACTGTTTTTGAGCTGCCTGCCTCTGGCAGGTAGCTGAGATGTATCAACAAAATTCAAGGACAGACTAAGCAATGTGACTAGGGATCTAAACATGTTAGATCTGCACAATTTGTAAAGGAGATAAGAGGACATAAAAGGGAACCAGTAGGATGGGGGAAATTACAGAGAGTTTTTAAACCCAAAGAATAAATCCAGATTCTGTTTCATAACTTCCTGGCAACCACTGCATTTCAGAAGAAACTGAAAATGATACAGCAAGATTAGAGAGATTAATATGAATCCTTTCCCTGTTTTCTTGATAATAACTTTGAACTTAACACAAGCTTCTTAAAAGCCAGATTTGACCTCCAGACTTTCCCTGGCTTGAGATATTTTCTGAAAACCAAGATTTTATAGAATACTTGCACTTTAGCCTTAGAAGGTACACAAGAATACTAGGCCCAGAGTGACATAGAGAATGATGTACCATCTAAAACATCATATAGGATGACCCACTGAGATGTTATGGGGAGGGAGGTGGGAGGGGGGTTCATCTTTGGGAACACATGTAAGAATTAAAGATTTTAAAATTTAAAAAAAAAAAGAAAAAAAAAACATCATATAAAAGTGGGAAATTGTTATATGAGAAAAATAAATTATATCTGTTTACAGAGGATCATATCAGTGATTTAAAGAATATATGAAAGTCAAATATTCTGTAGATTATAATAGTGTGAAAGGCAGAGTATATTTTAAAATCCAGGCAAAGATGTACCTAGTGAATAAACACATTTATAGTATAAGCAAATGACATTTTTGTTTTTATTAGACACTGTAAGATTAGGGTTCTGAATTTTTGAGGATCAAACTGTTGTAGTCACTAAATCAGCACTTAAATTGTATGTATTTCTGGTTTTACTTTTACCCATCTATATTCCTTCTCTTTTACTGCTTCAGTTGATATTCCTAACTGTGGTGGAAAAATGCATGATCAAGTCTGTATTTTAGAAGGATGGTACTAGCCACTGTGGAGAATAGACTGGGGAAAAGTGTAACTTGAGGCACAGACATCAGTTTGGAGGCTGATACACAAAACCGTTTGTGAGACTAGAGTGGCCAATTCCATGCCTACTGTTGTTCCTTGTTCAGTTGCTAAGTCCTGTCCGACTCTTTGCGACCCCGTGAACTATAACACACCACGCTTCCCTGTCTTTCACTATCTCCCAGTGTTTGCTCAAATTCAAGTCCACTATCATGTCATCCTCTGTCATTCCCTTCTCCTCTAGCCCTCAATCCTTCCCAGCATCAGGGTCTTTTCCAATGAGTCAGTTCTTCCCATCAGGTGGCCAAAGTGAGCTTCTGCATCAGTCCTTCCAATCAATACTCAGGGGTGACTTCCTAGGATTGGCTGGTTTAATCTCCTTGCTGGCCAAGGGACTCTTGAGAGTTTTTCCAGCATCACAGTTCAGAAGCATCAATTCTTTGGCACTCAGCTTTCCTTATGGTCCAACTCTCATATCCATACTGACTACTGTGAAAACCATAGCTTTGATTATATGGACCTTTGTTGGTGAAGTGGTGTCTCTGCTTTTTAGTACACTATCTAGGTCTGACTCATTGGAAAAGACCCTGATGCTGGGAAAGATTAAGGGCAGGAGGAGAAGGGGACAACAGAGGATGAGATGGTTGGATGGCATCACCGACTCAATGGACATGGGTTTGGGTGGACTCTGGGAATTGGTGATGGACAGGGAGGCCTGGTGTGCTGCGGTTCATGGAGTCGCAAAGAGTCGGACATGACTGAGCAACTGAATTGAATTGATCTGAACTGAACTAGGTTTGTTGAGGCTTTTCTTCCAAGAAGCAAGCGTCTTTTAATTTCATGGCTGCAGTCACCATTCACAGTGATTTTAGAGCACAGAAAATAAAGTCTGTCACTGTCCTTTTCATCCAAAGTTCATCCACTTTTCATTCATCTATTTGTCATGAAGTGATGGGACCAGACACCATGATCTTTGTTTTATGAATGTTGAATTTTAAGGCAGCTTTTTCACTCTCTTTCACCTTCATTAAGAGGCTCTTTGGGTCCTCTTTGCTTTTTGCCATTAAAGTGATATCATCTGTATATCTGACGTCATTGATATTTCTCCTGCCATATTGATTCCAGCTTAAGTCATTACTTGAGCATTGTAATGACTGGCATTTTGCACAATGTACTGTGCATATAAGGTAAATATGCAAGGTGACAATAAACAGCTTTGACATACTCCTTCCCCAATTTGGAACCAGTCCATTGTTCCATATCCAGTTCTAATTATTGCTTCTTGTCCTGTATACAGGCTTCTCAGGAGATAGGTCAGGTGGTTTGGTATCCCCATCTCTTTAAGAATTTTTCATGGTTTGTTGTGATCCACACAAAAGTTTTAGTGTAGTTAATGAAGCAGAAGTAAATATTTTTCTGGAATTCCCTTGCTTGCTTTATGATCAAACAAATGCTAGCAATATCATCTCTGGTTCCTCTGCCTTTTCTAAATCCAGCTTGTACATCTGGAAGTTCTCAGTTCACATAATGCTGAAGTCTAGCATGAAGGATTTTGACCATTAATTTGCTAGCATGTGAGATGAGTGCAATTGTGCGGTAGTTTGAGCATTCTTTGCCATTGCCTTTCTTTGGGATTGGAATGAGAACTGACCTTTTCCAGTCCTGTGGCCACTGATGAGTTTTCCAAATTTGGTGGCATATTGAATGCAGCAATTTAACAGCATCATCTTTTAGGATCTGAAATAGCTCAGCAGGAATTCTATCATCGCCTCCACTAGCTTTGTTCATAGTGATTCTTCCAAAGACCCACTTGACTTCACACCCCAGGATGTCTGGCTCTAGGTTTGTGACCATACCATCAGTTATCCAGGTCATTATGACCTCTTTTGCACAGCTCTTTTGTGTATTCTTGCCACATATTCTTAACCTCTTCTGCTTCTGTTAGGTCCTTGCCATTTTTGTACTTTATCATGCCCATCTCTATATGAAATGTTCCCGTGGTACCAAGGGAACAATTCCATAGTAGTCACATAATTGAGCAATTTAGATAAACAGAAATATTTACGAGATGGAATCAACAGACTTCATTGATTGATTGACATGATAGAAAATAGTAAAAAATTAACCTCTGGGTTGCTGATCTGAAGAACAATGTACAGTCAATAGTGCCACCCAATGAGATAAAGAATAAGGAAGAAGCTTGTGAGGGTAAAAAGGAACAAAGTCACACAGATTTGGAGTTGAGTGTTTTTAATTATTTTTTTTAACAATAGGTCTTTGTTGGTAATTTATTTTAAACACAGCAGTGTGTACATGTCAATTCTCAATCGCCAATCTGTCCCTCCCCACAAGCCCTTCTCTCTGGTAACTGTTTTTTCTAACATCTGTTTCAAAAATAAGTTCATTTGTATCATTTTTTTTTAAAGATTCTGCATGTAAGTGATACCATATATTTCTCTGTCTTCAGTTAGTACGATAATGACCGGGTCCATCCATGTTGTAGGCAGTGGCTACATCTACATCTTGTTAATGCCACACTTGCCTAAGATTCCTACAGAGCCAACCTCTTTATATTTGGGGTCTATATATGGTTTTCTGTGAAGCCTTTCCAGACTAATTTACTCATTTGACAATTGTTTACTGGACAGTAGGAATATAGCAATGAATAAGGTAAAAATAATCCCTGCCCTTAGGTGAAGATCCTCAGTAAGTGACTTGTGCTCTGAGTCATAAAAAATAAGTAGGCATTCCTCCTTCACTCATTCAACATTTATATACCAAGAATTGACTATATATTCAAGAGGGCATCCCTGCTGGCTCAGATGGTAAAGAATATGCCTGCAATGCAAAAGACCTGGCTTTGATCTCTAGGTCTGTTTAAGAAGCTGAGAATAAAACAAAGAACAAAAATACAAGGTAGACACTATCCTCATGGAGCTTGCATTCTATAGGGAGAAAATAGTAAAAAAAAAAAAAAAAAAGTAATTAAATTATATGATGAAAATGCTAGTTGCTCAGTCATATCTGACTCTCTCCGACCCCATGGACTGTAGCCTGCCAGGCTCCTCTGTTGATGGGATTCTCCAGGCAAGAATACTGGAGTGGGCAGCCATTCCCTTCTCCAGGGGAGTTTTCCTTGACTGAGTGACTGAACCCAAGTCTCCTGCATTGCAGGCAGATTCTTTACCATTTAAGCTACTAGGGAAATCCAAAATAATTAGAGACAATGAAAAATGAACAGTAGGGAAGGAGAAAAGAAGTCATGAGAGAAGGATTGCAGTTCTTATGAGTGGTCAGCAGGGGCCTCTCCAAGACAGTGGAGCTTTCATCAGAGATCTGAAGATGTTGACAAGCCAGGAAAATACTTGGGAAAAGAGGGAAGAGCCAGTGAGCCAGGCTGTGTTGAAGGAGAATATCTGGCATATTAAGAGACAGTAAAGAAGCCAAGAGGACTGAAGGACAGTTGCTGAGGAGAGAAGAAACATAAGGTTTGGTGAATAGTGCAAGGCCAGATCCCAGAGCCCCTGGGTTGGAAAATTAATCATATGGTGTGTAAAGGTGGAAGCTGGGATACAGTTCAAATGCTATTGCAAGAAGTGGACTATTAAATAATTAGGCCTTAAAGGTGGTAAGTAGGGTGAGAAGTTGTTGGAATCTAGATGTATTTTGGAGGGAGAACCAAGAGGATTTTCTGAGATTAGATGTAGGGTATAGGAGGAAAGAAGTGGTGAGAAAAGACAGGTTTTTGACTTGAACAACTGGAAAAATAAAGTTGCCATTAACTGAGAAATCAAAGGTGTGGGGCAATTAGGTTTGGGGACTGAGCTTAGGAGTCTGTTTTGAGACACGTGGTAGGCTTCCAGGTAGAGATGCAGGATGAACAAGTTGGATTTATCAGTCTGGAGTTTACAGGGATATCTGGCCCCAAGATAAAACTCAGGACTCAATAATAAACAGCATTTCCTGAAGGAGAGCACGGCAACCCACTCCATTTTTCTTGCATAGCTGGAGAATCCCATGGACAGAGAGCCTAGTGGGCTACAGTCCATGGGGTCACAAAGAGTCAGGCATAACTGAAGCGACTTAACATGCACACAACAGACAGTCTTTAAAGCTGGACACCAATTAAATATAGATAGGATGAGCAAGATCCAGAAGATTCTCCAAAGTAGGAAGTGAAGGAGATAACAAACAAATGAGCAAAGATGATTAAGAAGTAGCAGTGAGAGAAGTGTGGCCCCCTGGAACACGAGAAAATGGTTGTGGACGAAGAAATAAGTTGTGTAGATACTCTTGCAAGACCAGTGATGTGAAATAAACCCCAAACTAATATCTGAATTTATGTCCCTGGAAAATATCTGTGCCCTAGACTAGAGCATTTTCAATGGAACAGTGAGTGAGACAAAAGCCTTATGAGAAAAGAAGGAAACAATATAGACAATTGTTTCAAGGAGTTTTGCTATAAAAGGGATCGGGTAAACAGGACAGTTTCTGGAAGGGAAAACAGCAGTATGTCTCTTCAGGATGAATAAGGAGCTGTGTGCCTTGCTAATGAGAAAGGTTCAGTAATAAAAGAAAAAATAAGGATGACAGAGAAAGAGGGGAGATTGTCAATGCACTGTCACTGAATACCAGTGCAGAGCAGGAATGAGACCTAGTACCCAAGTGGGGGTGTTAGCCTTACAAAAGAGTAGAAATGGTTCAAGTAACAGAGAACAGACTCCAAGGGGCCATGCATAGAATGCAGGGGTGGAAGGAGATCTGGGTACTTAAACGAGATAAAAACAAAACTTCATTTTCACTGTCTGATAAGTATGCAGTTGACAGATCACAATAGTTTTAACAGCACCTGTTTCATACTCTAACATTTTCATATTATAACAGTTACAGTGGATATCTCAAAACATCTGTTTATACTCTTAACTACTTCAAAACTGTGGTAGTTACTAGATCCACACTAGGTTTGGTGATTTAATCCATTAATAAGGAAAGGTATAAACTACAGTATTACAAATGTTATATACACATGAGAAAATGCTCAAATTTTAAAATGAGAAGTTAAAATTCAATAGCAGTAGCTATATTACATATGGTTTGTTATAGAAGTTTTTAAAAATCCATTTTAATACATAATTTATTCAAGATTCTAAGAAATGGTTCAACAAAACAAAAGCAGGCTTAAACATGGCATACTTGCTTCATCATTTGAAGTAGTGACAGATATATTTACAGTATTTATAATTACACACAGAGCTGTGGGCACTTCTCACAACATAATAAAATACCAAATAAACTTTGACAGTGCAAAATGGCCTCGATTACAATTCTTTCTCTAAAATAAGTATAAATGGTATTTATTTTTTTACGTTAATAATGGAAATGTCTAGCACTTTGCCACTCTAATTTGGAAATTTTAAATTTTTATAATTAAACTACAAGTTTACTCTTGTATCTTATTTACTAAAATATTCATGCAAAAAAGGACATGATTTAAAGGGTACAGATTAATGAATTTTAACATGAATACACCATTATAACTAACACTGAGATCAAGTAGAATACTATTAAAAAACAGTCCACTGGTGCCTTTTCCTAATTATTTACCTCCATAGACCTCTGAAGGGGTAAGAAAATTTTCTTGAAAATGCTGCATCATACAGTATGTGTATACTAGGCTTTAGTGGCTTAACTACCACCTATATCTCTCTTTAGAACAGTATCTCCTCTGATTCTGTGTCTAGTTTTTTTTGTGTGTGTATGCATATTTCACAGTTTGTTTATATATTCCCCTGTTTATGGACACTATGGAGAAGGCAATGACAACCCACTCCAGTACTCTTGCCTGGAAAATCCCATGGATGGAGGAGCCTGGTGGGCTGCAGTCCATGGGGTCGCTAAGAGTCCGACACGACTGAACGACTTCCCTTTCACTTTTCAATTTCATGCACTGGAGAAGGAAATGGCAACCCACTCCAGTGTTCTTGCCTGGAGAATCCCAGGGACGGGGGAGCCTGGTGAGCTGCCGTCTATGGGGTTGCACAGAGTTGGACACGACTGAAGCGACTTAGCAGCAGCATGGACGCTATATTGTTTGTTTCAAAGTATACTTGTGAATAAAACTTCTATGAATATTCAAAGACAAGCCTTTGTATGTACACACGTTTTCATTTCCTTTTGATAAATAACCAGAAGTGAAATTGAAGAAAGATACCATTTAATATTTCCACCAGTAATATATGAAGACTCATTTTCCTGCATATCTGTCCTAACCCTAATGTCACCTTTCTTTGAAATTTGAGCATATTTAATAGGCTTCTATTGGTAACTACTTTGGTTTTAATTTACATGTTCCAAATGACTAAAAATGTAAGCATCTTTAAATGTTTCTTGGGACCATTTCTACATCTTCTTTTACGAAGTGTCTGTTCAAACCATTTACCCATTTCTCTCTGCCTGTTTTTCAAATTAATTTATTTGTTGTTTTTGCTATTGAGCTGTATGAGTTTTTTATCTATCCTGGGTTGACGTTCAGTCGCCCAGTCGTGTCCAACTCGACCCCATGGACCACAGCGTGCCAATACTTTATTCTGGGTATTAACCCCTTAACAGATACATAGTTTGCAAATATTTTCTCTGATTCAGATGATCTTTTCATTTTGTTGATGGTTTCCTTTGCTGTACAGAAGCTTCTTGGTTTGATGCAGACCCCACTTATTTTTGCTTGTTTTGCGTTGGCATTTTATGTCAAATACAAAAATTTAACACCAAGAACAACGTCAAAGAGCTTACCACATATGTTTTCTTCTGGGAGTTTTACAGTTTCAGGTCTTGCATTCAAATCTTTTCTCCATTTTGGGTTAACTTTTTTTGTGTGGCTAAGGTAGGGGTCTGGTTTTATTCCTCTGCATGTGGCTGTCCAGTTTTCCCAACACCATTTATTGATGAGACTGTCCTTTCCTGAACACCTATTCTTGTTTCCTTTGTCCCAAACTGATCCCATATGTGTGTTTATTTTTGTGCTGTCTATTCAGCTCCATTGATCAGTATGTCTATTTCTAAGTCCAGTACCCTTGTATTTTGATTACTACAGTTTTATAATAAAGTTTGAAATCAGGGCGTGTGATGCCTCCAACTTTGCTTTTAAGAGTTCTTTGTCTATTCAGCATCTTCTGTGGATCCATACAGACTTTGGGACTGTTTCTTCTGTTTCTGTGAAAAGTGCCTTTGGAATTTTGATAGTAATTGCACTGAATCTATAGACTGCTTTGGGTAGTATAATATTTGGTAGTAAATATTTTAACAATACTAATGCTTCCAACCTATGTGCAAAGTGTAACTTTCCCTTTGCTTGTGTCATTTTCAATTTCTTTCATCAGTGTCTTAGTAGTTACTTGTGTACAGGTCTTTAAACTCCTTGGTTAAACTTATTCCTAAGTTATTTCATTCTTTTTGATGAATTGTGAATGAAACTGGTTTTTTAGTTTAACTGATAGTTTGATATTAGTATGTGGAAGTGCCTCATTGTTCTGTATACTGATTTTTTTATCCTGCAACTTTACTGAATTCATTTATTAATTCTCAGAGTAAGAGTCAGACACAATTGACCAACTAACACTTTCACCCCTAGAAGAGGAAACGGCAACCCACTCCAGTATTCTTCCCTGGAAAATTCCAGGCCAAGCAGCCTCATGGATTGCAAAAAGTCACACAACACTGAGCGACTAACACTTTCACTTCCATATACAGTATTATGTTATCTGAACAAGTGACAGTTTTACTTCTTCCTTTCTGATTTGGATGTCCTTTTTCTTGCATAACTGCTCTCACTCGAACAGCGAATATGTCAAAAGTGCTCAAAGTGTACATCCTTGCTTTCTTCCTGATCTTAGAGGAAAAGCTTACAGCTTTGTACCTCTGAATAACATGTTAGCTGTGGGTTTATCATATAAAGCCTTTATTATGTTGAGGTATGTTTCCTCTATTAAGAAATTTTATGATGAATGGAGAACAGAAGCTAGGGGATCACTCCATGTACTGGATATTCACACTGAGGCTTATTTGTAGCTTTATAATAAGCAAAAAACTTAAACAAGCACATTCAAATGCGAAAGAAAGGGTAAGTTCATCTGAGTAACTTTTAAATGTCTGAGTTTATATAGGCCATTACCTCTCCTCATTGAAGAAAATTAAATGCTAAACGTATTAAGAAAAGTATACCCTAATAAGATATTAACTCATTTCATTATATTGTTGTCATACTCCTGACATGAACAAAATTATACATTTGGCTATATACAAAAATTACCTATAAACAGACATGAGTGAGTGAGTTAAGTTGCTCAGTCGTGTCCGACTCTCTGCAACCCCATGGACTGTATAGCCTACCAGGCTTCTCTGTCCATGGGATTTTACAGGCAAGAATACTGGAGTGGGTTGCCATTTTCTTCTCCAGGAGATATTCCCGACCTAGGGATTGAACCTGGGTCTCCTGGATTGTAGGCAGAAGCTTTACTGTCTGAGCCACCAGGGAAGTCCATAAACAGACATACCTATCTTCAAATGGCCAAATGATTCAACTACCTAATGGGAAAAGCTGTTGGTTAGAAGTTACGTCACTGGAAACAAATATTATCAGCAGTTATTTGCTTCTCACTTGTAAATATGCCACAGAGATAATACCTGTATGATATTACAAAGTATTAATGCATAATTTTATTCAAGAAAAATTTGAAAGAAAAAGGAGCTTACTCCACTCTGAAATCAGAGCTGCCCTGTAGTTCAGAATGCTCACAAAAAACACATTTCTACTGATATAACATAATGTATAGATGCCAAAGAAACTTTCATAAATTGTGAAAATTATGTAGTAATAAATATATTAATCTGGAGCTTACATTTTTCATAGAACATAATTAAACCAATATAATGTGTTTGAGACAGAAGAAATATGGCATATGAATCATCCTACAATGCAGAGCACTGGTGTTAAAAAGCAGAGAACAGCTTCTATCCTACTGAGATTTACTGTGATAATAAGGCTTGGGTTATTAGATCTTTTTAAATGATGTTTTTATCTTTCACAATTTTAATTGGGGATTTTTAGGAGGTTTTTGTGTTTGAAATGGATGCAACTACTCATCACATTCATACTCCTGGTTTGAAATGACAGTCATCTATGAGGAGCATTAGCCTGCCGTAGGAGAAGGCAATGGCAACCCACTCTAGTACTCTTGCCTGGAAAATCCCATGGACGGAAGAATCTGGTAGGCTGTGGTCCATGGGGTCGTGACGAGTAGGACATGACTGAGTGACTTCACTTTCACTTTTATGCGCTGGAGAAGGAAATGGCAACCCGCTCCAATGTTCTTGCCTGGAGAATCCCAGGGACAGGGGAGCCTGGTGGGCTGCCGTCTATGGGGTCGCACAGAGTTGGACACGACTGAAGCAACTTAGCAGCAGCCTGCCATAAAGCTCTGCATTAAGGGCTACAAAACATAGCATTTTACACAACCATTCTACTTTAAACTCATCATGAAACAGGTACTCTGTAGGCTTTTTATCATCCTCCATCTTAAGGGGGTGGAGGAAGTTTGGAAAGCAGAGTGAAACCAAACCGGAACCAATGCTTTATTTAGCTCTATAAACAACCAACAGTACCTAATATATACGTTAACAAGCATTTTTCCCCCTAGGAAGCATGAGACCAAGAACAACTTATGACTATTCCTTCACCTATTTTTTTTAAAGCTCAAAACCAGGAAGCTATAATATCTATGTATGTTTTAACATTTGCATATGTTACTTCCTCTATGCCAGGAAATTGCAAGCTTTGTCTCTATCCTCCACCTTAGAGCACTATGAATAGATTTCTCTCCCCAGCATACACTTGATTCTTAATCCCATGACTCATATACAATAATATGAAATAATAATGAAAAAGAAAAAAAAAAATTACCAGCCCTAGAATAGTCTGCTCAGAATTAAGGACTCAGAGGTACTCCAGCATGTGTTCAAAGGTAAGACACAACTGCTACTTGTATGTATACTAGTTCTTTACTAAGACACAGAAATTCTCCACCAAACTGCTTTCCTCATTATTTTCCTTGTGCATACAGTTTTTACATTACAAAACTGCTGCGCTGTTGTACAGAGTTCATTACTATTTTTATTTTAAGAACTTCATTTTACTGTGCAAGCCAAGGATTTCAGCGTTTCTGCAAATCAGATAACAGTATTTTGCCAAGAATTATTTCAAAATATATCATTTCCAAAGAAGAATGAGATATTGGTTGTTTTAAATAAATAAATGTCTAGCAATCTTAGTAAATGATTCAGCATTTTGGATGGCCTCTTAACTTTGTAAGGATATCTCAAAAATTGGATTAAAAAGGACTGGAATTGGGCAAACCCAGTTTTGCATGTAAAATAGTTTTGCTTTACAAAGAATCAAGTTTGGTGGTGGTAATGGTGACAGAAAATGGTAAAGGGGATTTAAATTATTTCTGACCTCACTGTTTAAGCTTCATAAGCCATCAGCAGATGAGAAAAAAAAATCTGTTTAATTCAACATTTTATATTCAGAGTTTTCAAGCATATTGTTTGAAAACATGTCTGTTTTCTGCAGCCTGTTATGGCTTCTGAAAGGCTGCCATTGGGGAGTAGACATACCTGCCAAGATTTCCTTCTCAAGTATGTGTCTATGAATGTTAGAACATCTTCTGTTATGCCAAGCTCATTAGCTTTCAAGGATTCAAAGAAAAAAAAAAAAATCTGTGTGATGTGGCAGAGGGTGTGAGAGAATTGACCATTTAAGTACTAACATTTATTTGCCATATAAATGTTCTTAGACATTTACTTAGAGTCGTAATGGCTCACTGCATCCACTGGATTAAACATCCAGCGTATAAGGCACAGGCCAGATTTGGAGAACTCAACACTGTGAAAGGGCTTCCTTGGTAGCTCAACTGGGAAAGAATCCGCCTGCAATGCAGGAGACCCTGGTTGGATTCCTGGGTCAGGAAGATCCCCTGGAGGAGGGCATGGCAACCTACTCCAGTATTCCTGCCTGGAGAATTCCCATGACAGATGAGCCTGGCAGGATACAGTCCATGGGGCCACAAAAAGTCGGACACAACTGAGCAACTAAACATAGCACTGTGAAAAGTACAAAGTCTTAAGTTAGATGTACACAGAATCCTATCCCAGGTGTGAGGTTCTGCAAATTGAGTTTACTGAATCTGTTTCCTTGTCTGTAAAATGATGATGACAGAAATTCCTTTTCATAGTTATTATAAAGAATAAGCATAAGAAACATAACCCCCAAAGAAGGAAGAGATGCCCTAATGTCCATTATTACTTACAGTAATTACTCTATGTCTCTTCTTGAGGAGTGAAATTTAGTCATTTAGTTGTGTCCAACTCTTTTGTGACCCCATGGACTGTAGCCCACCAGGCTCATCCATGGAATTCTCCAGGCAAGAATACTGGAGTGGGTTGCCATTTCCTTCTCCAGGGGATCTTCCCAACCCAGAGATCGAACCTGGGTCTCCCACATTGCGGGCAGACTCTTTCCTGACTGAGCCACCAGGGAAGCCACTTCTTGTGAGGAGGGAGAATAGCGTAGGCAGGCTTATCATCTGAGTCTACTGCAGACACATGGTTACACTGTAAGCAGTCTTAGTTTTTCAGTAGACTGAAACAGTGACAAAATTTGGTATAATGCTGAAATACTGAAGGAATTTTAACCTTCCAACAACACTTTGAAAGAAGGCATTTTTTTTTTTTCACCAAGACAGTGGGTGGCTTAACTGCATGAAGCAACCTGAAAACCAGACTGAGCAACATCTAAAACACTTTTAAACTTAATGACTATGGTGACTGAGATCACCCACTGGATCCAATTACAGTAACTGGAGTACAACTAATAAATCTCTTTAATATTTTCTCACGTTTTGATAACCTAGTTAAACTTTCCTTGAAAAATCTTCCTCACGCTAAAAAAAAAATCCAAACTTCAAAATCTTATTTCTCTACCACAAAGCCACAGAGGATCTCCTTGAATTTCAAGACATTAGCTATTATTGCACATGATGGGTGCTTTAAGGTGAGTTACCTGGGATGCTCACTTATCAGTCTGTCCTACTGTATCTAACTCAGTCATAAACACCACTGTTCGCTGAAAAATGGAAGGATGGAGGGCTACCGCATGAAGGTAAAGCCAACAAACTGACACTTAGCTGTAAACGCATATATATGGATACATACACATATTAAATAGCTTCATTTTTTATATTCTGTTTATAAATCTTTTATACATCTTTTGTTACTTTTAAGTTATCATTGAAGTACCATTATTTTCTTCTTCCTTTTGGGAAAGAGATTTTATTTTTAATCATCGAAATTGTTTACGGTATAAAAATCTTAATGATTACTGGAGACCTTGAATCCAGAACACTGTTCAACTCTAGTATTAATTTTATTTTTCTCTGTAAATTGTGACAAAATTTTCATGTAGACAGTCATATAGGCAAATCACAAATTAAGTAAATAGTAACATCTCTTTCTTCACAGTTTTTTATTCCCTGTATTTCTTTCTCCGTATGCTTTGACCAAGATCACAAGTAAAATGATGAAGAGCAGATGACTGTAGGCATCATTACTCAGATATTTGCTAGAGATTTTAAGATACTGTTAACCTAATAACATGTTATTTTAATATAATGGCTATTAGTTTAACCTAATAAACATGAATGATGTCACACACTCCAGGAAGCCTGTCATGACTTTTTGGTACTCAAGATTAGGTGTCCTTCCTATGTAGTATGTAATCCTCTAATCCTGTGTGCTTACTTTATCTCTTGATTAGTATGATTAGTATCCCTGCAGTGAATTACGATCAGGTGGGGTGTATGTCTTACCTTTATATCCCTGGTACCTAATAATTATCAGGCACATAGTAGAGACAAAAGAAGAGAGTTGCTGGGAAAAAACTGCTGAATGAGTACATTTCCAAGTGCTTCAGACTCAAACAGTCTAAAAGTATTTTCAGTGTAATTAGTAAAAATACAGTAATCCCTAGTGTATTTCTAAATGTATTCACCAAACATTTATTTAGCACTCGTAATATGCCAAGTACACATGGAAAGACATTACATTTTAGTTGTGAAAATTGAAGGAAGAGAGCACAATCTACATTAACGGTGAACTTAAGTTATAGCACCTAAGTCCTAAAAGTTAATTCTTCTAATCCAGATTTGATTTTCATTACAGTTATAATCTGGATCACTTTGTTAATATTATACAACTTGGACCATTACCCAAAGAAACAGGGTGAATGTGTTAACATACCAGAGACACCATGGCCCAACCAGTCTTGTTATAGATGAACTCCAAGTTGTTCCTTCTTAAATAGAGCAAACCACCCACAAGTGACACCAACAAAGCCAAAGCAATGGTGCCAGAGTAGTTGGGTGGCCTGAAGACACGAATCTGTAACAACACAATGAAACGTTTTAAAGTTAAAGAAAAATATTAATTTTTTCTCTGATATTCTTTTCCTTCTGATCTTTAACACATGTAATTCAGAAAGGTACCACTTTACTTTTCATACCAGGCACTAACATTCCTTTTGTTCTTTATGAGTCAAAAATATATGCCCTAAAACATCATGGCTATGTAACAAAACATGCTCTTCTGGTGCTTTTAGGTGAATACAGTTAAATATATGCAAAACCTACTTATATTCAACCCAGAGCTATGGTTCATGATGATTAAGCAGATGAGCATGATGATCCCAAACACGGGATCATCTGGTAAAAAGGAGGGGTGAGATGGGGGGACTACTACTTGTATTATTTCATATTGGAATTTTTTAAGACATTTTCTTTTAAACAACTTTATTGAGCTTTAATCCATATACCATACAATCCACCCACTGAAAGTGTACAATGCAGTGATTTTTTTTTTAAGCATATTCAGATAAGTACAGCCATCACCACAGTCAGTATCAGAATATTTGAATAACTTCAAAAGGAAATCCCATTCCCTTCTGGCATCCACTCCCTTACTCCTCTCGCCCTCCAGCCTTAAGCAACCATTAATCAATCTACTTTCTGACTCCATACGTTTACTCTGCAATTTCATATAACATGCAGTCCTTTGTAACTGGCTTCTTTCACTCAGTATGATCCTCTCAAGGTTCATCCTTGTTGTAAAATGTGCCACTGCTTCATTCCTTTTCATGGCTAGTATTTCCTCATGTGGATATCACACTTTGCTTATCCATTAGCCAAATAATCAGTTGGATATTTGGGTTGTTTGCTCCTTACAGCTCTGTATGAATAATGCTGCGGTAAACATTTTGCATAAGTTTTTGCATAGTGTATGTTTTCTTTTCTCTTACATATGTATACCTAGGAGTAGAACTGCTGGGTCACATAGAAACTCTATGCTTAATGGTTTGAACTGTCAAACTGTTTACCAAAGTGGTTGCACTATTTTGCATTCCCACAAGTGGTGTATGAGGATTCCTATTTACCCAACTTACTTTACAAGGTGAAATACTTTACAAGAACAAAGAGGCCAGCATGAAGGGGCTCCCACTAATCATACCTAGAACAATTTTGGTACCAAAATATTTAAGCGTAGTACTAACAATCACTGGAGGGAAAAAACAATATAAGATTGTGTACCAATGAACGAGTGAAATACAAAGAGGGGAGGGCTCTTGCTTACAGTAAAATGCCAAGGATCAATCTGAAATATGGACAAAGTGCTAGAACGGGAACATCATCACTCTACAACCAGCATGATGGAATCTGGATCAGGTAAGAGTCATCAATGGATGCTAAATACCGAGAAAATTTTCATGAGGAGCAGCATATCTGCATGACCCTCAATGTCTCCATACAGGGAGCTTACTATTTAGGAGGGAGAGGGTAGGTCAACTGAGAAAACTAGAATATGTACAGAAGCTCAAACAGAAGTAGTATATTAATGTGAGTCTGTGAACGTGATAACTGTATGGTCCTGTACTTCTTAGGAAAGACAATACACCTTAAAATGATTCAGAAAAAAATGTGTGTGGGTATGTAAGTATGTGTGTAGAGACAGGGTGAGGATGGGTAAGAGAGTAAGAATGGCAAAGCAAAAGCCATAAAAAGTTAAGAGTATGTGAATCCTGATATAGGGTATACATTGAGACGAGACTATTTCCATTCGTAGAACTACTTAAAGTTTGAAATTATTTCCAAATATGTATTTTTTTTTTACGAATGTGGATCTGTCAACAACATATAAGTGTGATAAATAGTTTTAATCAGAAATTATTCTAACCTGAGTATTTCTTATAAAGAACTAATAGTACTTTCCAATGTTACATTTAATATTTTGTACCAAATAAATGATACATTGTAGAACTGAATATCTGCCTAAATATTTTCACCAAAATATCATTAATACCTATATTATGTACAATGATAGTAGTATGAGAGACAGCTATCTCAAATGAGAAATATGCTTACACAAAATTAATATCCCTGTACTATGTCTAAGGGAAATGTAATTTTAAAATAGCTGGTTAGAATTGCTCACTGTAAAAAATTCTAGTGACATTAAGGAACAAAATAGCCATAGCCCTCCACATAGACATTAACTACCATCAACATTTTACATATAGTAATATTTTGCTTTTCTAAATCAACTATAAATACTGTTTTTCTATCCTACTTTTTCACTTGTTATCCTTTGAGCTTCTTTCTATGTCAAATAATGTTGCATACCACTGTTTGTCTAGACTGTACACATTTAATTCAATTCTCATTTTTAGATATCTGATTTCTGAGTGATTTTCTTCTATTAAAATGTATAATTTTTTTCCCCATAGTTAATGGTTGGGGGAGAAGGGAAGGAAGGGAAGAATTATACTGTTAGAATTTATGGTCCTGACAACAGCGTATGCCAGTGACATTGTCTCATATGGCTCATGAAAAGTGGGTATTATCCTATTGTTATTTGCCCAAAGGATAGATAAAAATTATACACCTGGTTTTTTAATTAGAGTGTCTTTGATTACTAAGACCACTGAGCAATATTCAGTATATTCTTTAGCCTCTGAAATTACTTTGTGCCTAACATGTATTCTTTAATGGTTCATTGATATTTTAAGAACCATTATTCATTTATTATTTAAATTCACCTAACTCAAAGTTCAGCTTACAGCTATCAGATGCAGTTTTCCTAAAGCAGGAGAAACTGAAAAAAATCCTGTGGCCTTATTATAATGTTATACCAAAACAAGCTAATTAGCCTATTATTAAAACCTCGGGGAATAAAAACATACATGAACATCCGTTCTGTCAGCAATCCACTTTGCTAGTTGTTCAGCACCAAATCCAATTCTTTGAAGGTCAAAAGTATCAGCTCTCTTAGGTCTGCCTTTTGGAGGAAAATGCATGAACGTAGGAGCGGAGTTAATGTTGAGCTGTAAAACACGAGATAAAAAGACTAAATCTAATATCCCAGCTTTTCTTTCCTGCGTGAATTTTGGAAAGACAGCATTTATTATGAAAAATCCAAGTGGATTTCCAGAGCTTAACTACTGTTTTTATTCATCTTGATATACTGCTAAATAGAAAAGAACTTATGAATTAGGCCAAGTTTGCTGAACCTTCACATACATCATTCATATTCTCAGCTGCATCCATCTATTTCATTGGTCATTTCCTTCTTTATTTTCTAGAATTCTACAACTAGAGAATGAAATGATTCAAAGTGAAAAACAAATACTGTAATTTGGGAGTACACGGATGATTTTCACTTCTTAAGCAGTTGTTAAACAAAAAGGTTGGTATTTGATAAGAGATATAATTATATTCTGTAATTAATTTCAAGTATATTGACTTCTTTTTTAATTTAAAAAAATTTTTCTGTTCACCTCCTCTGTTATTTCAACTGTCTTAAAATGGTTACATCTCATTAATTATTTTCTAAAGGCAAGTTTCATTTGAAAAGTATATTGAACACACACCACCCTAGTATAAATGGTGTTTATTAATAATAATCTAAAAACAAACATGAGGTTAATTTGCATTGTAGAGTAAACTGCAAAGCATAGATATAGATTAAATTCTTGCTGCTCAAGAATTATGAAAAATGCTTCAAATGAAAGGCAAGGAGCTTTTTGGCCCCAGCTTACAATATATATAGTTCAACATTCTGCAACAATGAGAAAAAAAAATTCAAGTAACAACAAACATTAGATCATGGTTCAAGGTAAAGATACAGCAGTACCAGCTGGAGCGTACATGTTATGGACATTTAGTAATTTTTACTAAATTGAACAAAACACAGTCACCAATTCCTTTCTCCCACTCCACATTTTGTTCATGTGTGTTTTCCTGATAGGTGCACACGAAACAGTTACAGCCAACATGACTGCTAGTGCAGAGCTCCCTCTAACACAGCTCTGACTTCCTGGTCTGTTGTCAGACACTTAGCCTCAGCCATCACAAGGGAGTCACATACAATTTACTTTCTGAACAAGTCCCTAACAAGCCCAGGACTATCAAATTTCTACATGACATCATTTAACCTTATATACCCCCCTTAAAGCTCAACATTCAGAAAACTAAGATCATGGCATCTGGTCCCATCACTTCATGGGAAATAGATGGGGAAAGAGTGGAAACAGTGTCAGACTTTATTTGGGGGGGGCTCCAGAATTACTGCAGATGGTGATTGCAGCCATGAAATTAAAAGACGCTTATTCCTTGCAAGAAAAGTTATGACCAACCTAGACAGCATATTCAAAAGCAGAGACATTACTTTGCCAACTAAGGTCCGTCTAGTCAAGGCTATGGTTTTTCCAGTGGTCATGTATGGATGTGAGAGTTGGACTGTAAAGAAAGCTGAGTGCCGAAGAATTGATACTTTTGAACTGTGGGGCTGGAGAAGACTCTTGAGAGTCCCTTGGACTGCAAGAAGGTCCAACCAGTCCATCTTAAAGGAGATCAGTCCTGGGTGTTCATTGGAAGGACTGATGCTGAAGCTGAAACTCCAATACTTTGGCCACCTCATGCGAAGAGTTGACTCACTGGAAAAGACTCTGATGCTGGGAGGGATTGGGGGCAGGAGGAGAAGGGGGCGACACAGGATGAGATGACTGGATGGCATCACCAACTCAATGGACATGAGTTCGGGTAAACTCTGGGAGTTGGTGATAGACAGGATGGCCTGGTGTGCTGTGATTCATGGGGTTGCAAAGAGTCGGACACGACTGAGCGACTGAACTGAATGAATCGCAGCACGCCAGGCCTCCCTGTCCATCATCATCTCCCGGAATTCACTCAGACTCACGTCCGAACTGAACCCCCCCCCTTGAATGATGTCATAAGGATGAGACACTAACTGAAAAAGACTCATGTCCTACTTCTTATAAGGATACCAATCCTATTGAAATCTGTCAAGATTATATCATCATCACTGCTAACATTGAGTCTTTATATTCCAGGGACACTTCTAAGTGGTTCATGTGTTTTCTTTCATTTAGTTTCACAACAATCCAAAGAGAAATATATCATTTTTATCTGTTTCGTACATGAAGACATTAAGGTATAGAGAGGTTACGTCCCTTGTCCAAGAATACAAAGTTAATATATGGAGATGATAAAATATGTAGATAAAATCTGAGCTCAACTGTCTGGCTCCCTGATCCCTGCTATTAACCTATAGTTATTAATTTTTTGTGTTTATCAGTACTTGACCATGCCTTCAAATGTACAACTCGTTGCAGTACCCAGCATGGATTAGTTTGGGTATTCTCGTCTCTTTTTTTTCCTCACATTGTCTGACCCAGTTCTTTACCAGGTCATGAAAAAGCATTTAGACTCAAGCTAATTTTAAGTGGACCATTAGTGAATATTTTTGCTTGCTTGCTTTCAGACTGATAATTCATTCTTCTTCGCTGATTTCGTTTTATCCTTATGACACCATTTAACCTTAATTACCCCCCTTAAAGGGCTTCCCTTATAGCTCAGCTGGTAAAGAATCTGCCTTCAATGCGGGAGACCTGGGTTTGATCCCTGGGTTGGGAAGATCCCCTGGAGCAGGGAACGGCTACTCACTCCAAGATGCTGGCCTGGAGAATTCCACGGACTATATGGTCCATGGGGTCACAAAGAGTCGGACATGACACCAACTTTCACTCACACTCACCCCCCCTTAAAGACCTTTTATCCCCCTAAAACAGCTTAAAGGTTAAGTAAAACTTTATTGTTGCTATTTAGTTGCTCAGTGTACCCTACTCTTTGGCAACCCTGTGGACTGTAGCCCACCAGGCCCCTCTGTCCATGGGATTCTCCAGGCAAAAATACTGGAGTGAGCTGCCATTCATCCTCCAGTGGATCTTCTGACCTAGGGACTGAACATTTGTCTCCTGTATTGCTGGTAGATTCTTTACCATCAAGCTACCAGGGAAGCCCCATGTAAAACTTACCTTGAATCTTGTATAAAATTTCACAAATTTATGCAAAATACCACCCAAAGCACATACAATTAAATATCAAAATAAAGTTAATGGGTCACACAGAGTCGGACACGACTGAAGCAACTTAGCAGCAGCAGCATGTAAACTGCCACTGTATGATGGGGAAAAAAAAAAAAATGTATTTCCTCTATGATGGAAAAGCTAAAATGTGTTTATTCACTAATGGCAAAAACTGTACTGATAAAGATAATATTAACTGTAATTAATCATATCACAGAATTTAGTAACTACTCATTGGAGTCACTGAACTGTGTTTTTACCTGGCACACAAAGACGTATCAACCATAATCAACTCTAATAAATATGCTATTGAAACAAAATATAACTCTCTTACCTGTTGAAAAATGTCTGTTCCCTCATCATAGTCCACTTTACTGAAGAAGAGTTTGTTACAAAAGGCAGATGAATAGCGCCAGGAGTTAGCCAGTATTTGATATTCTTCGTTAGCTAGTCTGATAAGGATAATGGGACAGAGTGGAAACATTATCAGCATTCAAATATTAACAAAGCTATTAATAAAAGAGGAATTCTGAGGCAAAAGTTACCCTGGCTTTAGTAAGGACTGCAAGCTAAGAGCAGATTTTATATTTTAAATGGCTGTGGGGAAAAAAAAAAGAATATTCCATGACACATAAAAATTATATAAAATTCAAATTTTTATCATTCATGAATAAAGGTTTCCTGCAACACAGCCACACTGATTCATTTACTTATTGCTGCGGCTGCTATTAAGCTACATAAGGGCAGAGTTGAGGAGTTCTAGTAGAATGTGTGAGGGCAAAAAGCTCATCCTGGCCCTTTGTATAAGAAGCACGACAACTCTTATTCTAGGGGATAAAATCATTTTGTGCCATTTCCTATATATATATAACTTAAATCTTCTAATGATTTTTAGTAAAAAGCACAGAGCAATTTTTAAGAATTTTACAATTCACTTTAACAGAGAAATAAATATCATGGATATGTTTTAAAACTGTAAATATCAGTTATACTCCACCTTTATGTATTCTATCTATCTAAAAACGCATTTACGTTTGCACCTAAAAGTAAGCAAAGATTTGAGTAGCTAAACCAAATGCCACAAACAAGCCCTCCTCTAAGAGCATCTTTACTCTTATTTTGAATTCATTTCTATTGGACATTTTGTTGATACACCAGATACAGAAGCTCTATTTTTTGATGTAGGCACGGAGGAGAAATAAGGAAAGGCTGGTTGCAAAAGGATGTAGGCACAGTCATGGAAAATGAAGCAACAGTGATTGCTAAAACTTAAAAAAAGGAGAGGGAGCGTCTTCCATGTAGTTGACTCTTCACAGGAGATATGGTAAGTCCCTCTCCCAAAGAAATATAGATAGAAAAAGGTCTAATCCTACAATCACAAAAAAACTTGGAAAGGAGTCACCAGCAGATAAAGAGATTTCAAGGAATACCTGGAAAACATAAGGCTAGTGGAAAAGTTTTGATGGACGAAATTACAATCTCCAAGAAGACGGCAATACAGAAGAACCTAGGAAAATACTGGATGAGAAGCACAAAGCTGCTGGGTTGGAGGTTTCCTCTTGCTAACAAGCCAGCCTGTTACTGTCTCAGGTGCTGGCAGAAGCCACAGGACTCGGGGTCAGAGACCTAGAGGACTTTATTCTTCACGTTTGTATGCACCAGTTCCCTGGGCCCCCCGAGTTCACGGGATGACACAAAAGGCCCTTCTTGGATGTCCACACACACAGCTGACTGGGTTACAGGACTGCACTACTGAGTTAGGGGATTTACTATTTTTCTAGTACATGATGACCAACTCTGTGCTCTAGGGAAAGACATAACGCCACTCCTTAAGGCTTGTCATTGCACACACAATCCTTTGCTTTCTTGGTGTGCCCAGCAAGAACAGGCAGGATGATCGCAGCCCATGGTTGACTGCTTTTCCCAACAGTAGTCATAAAAAAAATAACAATGCCATATAAAAAAGAGCAAATAAAATGAGAGGGCACTTTAAAGAGGAAGTATAATTTCTCAAATACAGAGTTAAATAAAATTCACAGAACAAAAAAGACATAGGTAGACTATGCTACAGGGAGGAAGGAGAAAGGGACCTAGATATTTAATCCAATAAATCCAACTTTCAAACAGAAAGAGTTCCAGAAAGAGAAGAGACAAAGGAAGTCTTTCTGGAAACATAATACAATTAAAGGGACTAAGTATTCAAATTAAATTACTTGCCAGGTTCTGAATAAGTGCAATAAGAAAAGAACAACATGTTGTGATACTTTAGAACGTTAAGATAAAAAGAAGGTCCTAAAGACTTTCCGAGGAGAAAAGTATTTAACAAGGGCAAACAGTGAGACGGGGACTGGACCGGCTAACGGCAGCGCTCGGTGCCTGCAGAACACGCCTGCAGAGTTTTGAGGGTGTGTCATTTTCCATCTAGAATTACATCAAGCCAAACAACTGATGAAGTTTGAAATAAACATGTTTGAAGAAATGTAAATTATGTGAAATTACCTTAAGATATATTTAACAGAAAGGTACTAGGAATGGGAAAAAAAATGAGAAAACCTGAGAATATATTAAAGGAACTGTAAGAAAAAAAAAAAAAAGGATGACTAGGCAGGATACGGTGCAGGAGGAAAGGCAGGAGATGTGTAAGAAAGCTGAGCTCCGACTACAAGGCTGTGAAATACAAATCAGAACAAGAATTTAATTGGACCTCGAGATGAAGAAGAGAATAGATTCTAAGCAACCATTATAATTAGAAAGCGTTGGACGATATAAAAGACTGTAGGGAAACGTATTTGGCCCCATAACAGTAAGAATAATGACAACAAATTGAATATAAAAGGCAATGTCTAAGTAAGAAAAAAATTAAAATGTATCATTATCTAGATTAATAGGTAATGGGAAAAATTAAATATTTTGAACATTTTCTTTTACACAGAAGTAGAGTTATAAGCAATAGCACGACACTGTAGAAAAGGAACCATAATAAAAACCTACTACTTTGCAACTGATGTTATTTATGTGGAAACAATAAGTCAGCCTACAGACAGACATGATGATGGTCTATCAATGATGACAATGCTATCAACGATGACAATATAGAAATAGAGGTAACAATACAGAAATAGAGGTAACAGGATTTGGTGGGTAAGAGGGGAGGAGAGGTTATACTTGCTAACCTTCAACTTATGGAATCAAGAGATATCACTTATGAATAAGTAACAGAAGGTTGCTATTTACTGTTATAATAATAAAAGAAAAAAGCTATAAAAATGATAAGAGGTGAGATGAGTTAAATCCTCACTTGTTAGAGCCAGAAATGTAAAGATTAAGTGTACTGTATGAAATATACAAAAGTAACCTTTAGAGATTAAAAAGAAAAAAAGAAAACCCAAAGCAATAACAGATTGCCTATGGCTAACTGTGCGAACAGGTGAATGCAAGGGCTAGGGATAGTGTAAGCCCTTTTTTATTAACAAGGAGCCACATGACATTGCTATGATTGAAATATATCTATTTAAAAGAGCTAAAAATGAACAAAGCTTTGATCTTCGGTCATTTAGCATAAAGACCTTAAGGGCACATTTTATGGTAAAACAGTGCAAAAAACCTACCACTGTAAACATCAGCCTGAAACTGCATTATGTTCAGTAGGCAGAAATCTGTATTATATATATTCTGTATCTGTTCAATGAAATAGAAGCTTGTAAAGCTTTGGTGCTTAAATAACATTTAACATGAGCACCTAATAGCAAAAAGTGAGCTATCTCCAAGGTTCCAAGGCCTGCTTTCATGGAGCTGAGGTTTTACTGAGGAGACCAACCAAATGAGAGAAAATTATTCAAAGCTAAAATAAATGCTGAGAGAAAAATTACACAGAATTGTATCACAGAAAACAATGGAAGATCTACTTAGATGACATGGTTATAAAAGGCTTCTCAGATGAAGGGACATTAATGCTCAAACTCCAAGGAAGAGAAAAATCCATCGCTGCAAAGAGCTCAAGAAAGAACATCTCAGGGAGCAGGAGTAGCAGGCATGAGACCCTAGAGAAAGAAAGAATTTAAGATGCTGATGAACTGAAGCTGTGATATTTATAAATGAGAACATGCTCTCTGTTTAAACAGTGCCTCACAGCTTCTCTTCGAATCCTAAGTGAAAACAGAGTTAGGACGAATATGAGCTCTAAAATCTGGTAAGATTTTTGTCATATGGAACATAATATCGGGACTTCCCTGGAGGCTAAGTGGTAAAGAAGCCCCCTACCAATGCAGAAGACGAGGGTTCAATCCCTGGGTCAGGAAGACCCCCTGAAGAAGGAAATGGCAACTCACTCCAGTATTCTTGCCTAGAGGATCCCATGGGCAGAGGAGCCTGGTGGGCTGCAGTCCGTGGGGTTGCAAAGAGTCAAACATGACAGAGCAATCAGACAACAACAAATTCACCAGTTATTTTCAAAGAAAATATGTATAGTAACGTCATACAGTGAATTGGCACTGATGATGAAGTGAGCCTGAACATTTCTGTAGACTGATAAACTTGAAGAGAACAGTGCTCCCATTAAAAAAATAAATAAGTCATTAACAGGACATTACAAATTAGGAAAACAGGTTATTTTTATACAAAGGAACATTTTACACAAAAACACATTTTAAATTTTAAAACAAAACAGGGAAATGGCAAATCTTCAAAAACTGGCATTCTTACAATGATGATATTCTAAGAAATGAAAATGCTTCATTTTGAAAAGCAGGAAGAGAACAATCAAATTTTAGTATTCAACATCTGTATATAATATCTTAAGGAATGATATGACTAGGATAATCTTGAACTTTTCCCTCATCATGTGATAACCAACTGCAGACCTATTAGATTCTATTAGGTATACATTCATTCACTCCACAAATATATTCTAGTGCCAACAATGTGTCAGGTAATGAAGGACTGAATAATAAATGGAAGGGCCCTGACCTCAAGAAGAATACATTCCATGAAAAAAAAGATGCCTCATCCAACTACACACAAAATGTCAGATAATTAGAAATACTCTGAAAAAAATAAAACAAGAAGATGTGATAAGTGGTATTGAGAAACCAAAGAAGACGGATTCATTTTGCTGTCAAACTCTGTTTCCACACTGTCCACGTTCTCAGTTTAATTTCCAATAATCAACCGTGGGTTCTATCCTCTGCTCCAAAGTCCTAGGTAACGGCCTACATAACGAAGACCTTGGGCAGAACAGAACACAACGTCTCCTACCCCCTGGCCACAATTTACATCTGCAATCTATGTCCATATGAACATACCACACACTCAAAGGGTCTCTCTGACACTCCGTGTTCATTCTTTAAGCTTTAAAGTATTAAATCCTCTGCTTAATATGTCCTCCATTCTTTCAAAAAGCTTGCTCCAAAATGCCCCCCTTCAAATCTCGACAGTTTCTCAGCTACCATGCAGCGCTATTTATGTACATATTGTTCTGTTTATGCATTTTATGTTTATGCACTGATTGTTCAGTGGCTAAGACCTAGTCCAGAATAGGTATTTAAGGTTTGATGATGAATAATATAATTTCCTACAGAGTCTGTGCATATATACAATACATACACAACCCCACACACCCTAAGTAACTCTAAATTAGAGACTGTGAAATCTGGAGAGTCTGACTAAAAGCCTGCTTAGTCAGATTTATGTCACAGATCAATGTCCCTTTCAAGATCAATCTGCTTCACTATACTTTAGAAGGAAAAAAGAAACATCTCACACCATATACCATCACAAGTATATGCTATTTGTCAAAGGAATAGTGGTCTTGACCTGAAAGATTATAATGACTAAAACAGCTCCTAATATGTTCCTAATATCAATTTAACATGCAATACAGAATGTACATCTTAATCATCAATGATATGTATTCAGTGTTTTCATATGTTCTGCAAATAATAAAAGAGATACATCACAGTCTCCACCTCTAAGATGCTTGTTAGAGAATAGAAAAGACACACACTAACATACAAATGAGATACATATACTGAAAAAAAAAACTGCAGACTGCAGGTGCCATACAGCATATAAAGAAGGAAATCACAGTGAGATAGAGCAGCGGGACAAAAGTGTGAATGTGAAAATATTCAGAAAAGAATGGAAGGGCTAAATAGTAAGCAAGGAAGGACCGGAAGAGGATATTAAGGTAAGAGAAGAGAATAAACAAAGACTACCCAGTCTGAAATGTGTATTATGTAGTTAAATAATAGAATATAAGTTTCATGTCAAAAAATAGGAAAGAAGAAACTGATACCTCTCTTCCAATAGAAAGATAAACAAGATCTTAACTTTATTCTGTAAATAGTGAACAGCTACTGAGTGTTTTGAAAGAAGTAGATTATGTAAAATATTGATTAAGAAAGCTGTAATTGGCAGCAGAGGGCATAATATATTATAGGAAGAGAAAATAAATGTTTGTAAACCACTTAGAACGTTACTATAACGGTCTAGTTGGGAAAATCTATGAGGCTATTAAAATAGTATATAAATGAAGATATGACCTGTTTCTTACACATACTCCTTTAGCATCTACCATGCCAAAACAACCAGCAAAATTTTCTACACATTTTGCTTCTAGTTAGGAATCCATCTGGCTGGAATAAAGAATTCCAGGGGAGCTGAGAAAATGACATTTTTTTTCAACACAAATACAATACTTAGTGAAAATTTAATACTGACAAGGTAAATGGGGCTTTCTTCTGTTGAATATAATTTAGTAGCAATAGGACTAGAAACCAGATATGTCTGTCACAAAAAGTAATTCAATAAGCCTAAGAAATACATATTTCAATGTTGATAATGTCTATTTAGAATATAAAAGACTTGGTAGAAGGAATGTGCAAATATTAACATATGTCCAATAACATAAACCCTGTTCTCTAAACTTAACTCCATTACATCTTATCCCTCCATTTTCCAACTTCTTCATGCTTAAGCCTAACTAATGACAAAGGAAGTCACTGGCTTCTTGCAAAGATTTGTGTGAGCTTATTCTAATGAGCAAAGGCATCACTAGTACTTATTAGAACCCTACCAACTTCACTGTCTCCTCAAACTGAAAGCTGAGAACCACAAATGCTCTAAGCACTTAAATAAGCACTTTTCCAACACTGATAGCTAAAAAGTATTTTCTTTTTTTATAGTTCATAGGAATATTAGAGATGCAAGATCATGAACGGAGGGTACATTGTAAACGTTTCTAATCCATTCACATGTAGCCTGAAGAAGGCAGTCAAGTTATGGCCAAGCATCCAGAAAGGCTTAAGCAGCAACTGCAGGGCACAGGTCTGATAAAGCTCTTCTATTAAATTTTTCCAATCTTTTATTATGAAAACAAGAAAAAAATCACTTAATCCAAATGATCTGACATTTTATATTATCATCAAGTATTATTAGCTCATCTATAGTTGTATATACTTAACACAGCTCCCATAATGAATGTGTATTTTATCTTTTTATCCCTTGAAGGGATTTTTAAAAAAACATGCTTTCTCTTTTTAAGGTTAATCAAATTTCCTATAAAGTAACAGACATCAAAATCCCAATGTATGCTTTTTACAGTTATGTTTATGATGAATTGTAAAGACTGAATTATAAAATTATAAAGATTGAATGCAAAAGAAGAGGCAGCAAAGGATGAGATGGTTGGATAGCATCAACAATTCAATGGACATGAGTTTGAGCAAACTCTGGAAGACAGTGATGGACAGGGAAGCCTGGTGTGCTGCAGTCCATGGGTCAAAAAGAGCTGGACACGACTCAAGTGGCTGAACAACAGCTACTTAATATATTGCACAGATAAATCAGAGTATGTCTTCATAAAACATCAAATTAATACTGGAGTGGGTAGCCTTTCCATTCTCCAGAGGATCTTCCCAACCCAGGTCTTCTGCATTGCAGGTGGATTATTTACCTGCTGAGCCACAAGGGAAGCCCAAGAATACTGGAGTTGGTAGCATATCTCTTCTTCAGCAGATCTTCCCAACCAAGGAATCAAACCAGGTCTCCCACATTGCAGGTGGGTTCTTCACCAACTGAGCTATCAGGGAAGGCCCAGTTAATCTCTACGGATGATTATATATATGGAGAGAGATCTGGGTTGAGCAGAACCACCTACTACTTATGGTTCTAGTATGCTGAAGAGAGAAAAGTTGGTAAACAACATGCTGCACCAAGATTTCGACAGTGATTTCTCTCTGGTTGTGCCACACGTATTCAGGATACTACCTAATACACGGAAATATATTAAACAGACCCAATGCCTCTGAAGGGCTGAAGATTCACTACCACTTTGTAACTGGCTCTGAACAGCTCACTACTTGTATGGTAAAGATGTTGTGTCCATTACACTATGTTTTCTGTGGATCTATTTTTTCCTCAGAAAACTATTCTAACATGAATATATGATTCCAACACATATCTTACAGCAAAAATGTATATGAACATAAGAGATACTAAACTGTATATAACATGCACATACAACTCAGTTTATGAGTCAGTAGAATTTTTGTTCTCAAGAAAACTAGTAACACAAACATACAAGAAAGCTTAAAGGTTGTATGCTAAGAAAACTGACACATAACGTAGGTAAAAGAAAGGAATGGCACAGAGACTAAGTCCAGTCCATAATTTGTTTTCAAAGATCATACTGGCATTGAAATTCTGCAACAACTGTATAAATACGGAAAGAGAGCCCAAATGACCAAATGCATAATATTGGTGGGATCCAGGGTTTCAACTTGTAGAAAGCAGATAAAACTCAGAATGAGGAAAACAGAGGAAAAACCCTACAGTATTAGCTTCAGTTCAGTTCAGTCGCTCAGTCGTGTCCAACTCTTTGCGACCCCATGAATCGCAGCACGTCAGGCCTCCTTGTCCATCACCAACTCCCGGAGTTCACTCAGACTTACGTCCATCGGGTCAGTCCAATTAAGTAGTAAGTTATATATATGTCTTTATTAATTTATATGACACATACATACACACACATATGTACATACATCTTAGCTCTATTAAAAAAGTCTGAAAACAATACTATCGCTACAGTAAAGAGTGTAACTTACCCAGGTGTTGCTTTATAAACATTGTTTCCTACAAAAGGAGGAAGGACTCCTCAAAAGAAAAAGAAATGCTTCTTTCAGTTCCAGGAATAAGTATAAAGTGGGCTTAGAATATTTTACTGAGCCAGAAAGCAAAGACTAACAGAGGCATTCAATGACATGGGAGTTGGTTTCCACTGGAAATTTAGGGCAACTTGAAGAGTGAAGAATAATCACAGTAATGGGTTAATGAATAAACAAGAAGCTTTGAGTAGAGATACTCCAAGGGGAAAATGGAGGAAGGAAGAGCTCTCCTTTATAGACAAATACCAACTAATTAACGTAGATGCAAAGACAGAATGTTCAAAATCACCCCTTCACAATCATCAATGAAACACCAAATTCAGGCAGAGATTATCAATGGATGTTACAATCACTGAGTAAAGTACCAACAAATAGGATAGTTACATAATTTCTAAGTATTCCCCCCTCTTAACCTATTCACCTCCTGCTAACACTTATTACCAGGGAAGGATATACTTGTACAACACAAAGATGCAGGGATCCCCACCACGATCAAGTAATTGATTTCACCTCTGGTATCTGAAAGAACTAACATTATATCTAGTGAAAGCTATTGTTTTTCCAGTAGTCATGTATGGATGTGAGAGCGCGACTATAAAGAAAGCTGAGCTACGAAGAATTGATGCTTTTGAAGTGTGGTGTTGGAAAAGACTCTTGAGAGTCCCTTGGACTGCAAGGAGACAGAACCTGTACATCCTAAAGGAGATCAGTCCTGAGTGTTCATCAGAAGGACTGATGCTGAAGCTGAAACTCCAATACTTTTGGCCACCTGATGTGAAGAACTGACTCACTGGAAAAGACACTGATGCTGGGTAAGATTGAAGGCAGGAGAAGAAGGGGACAACAGAGGATGAGATGGTTGGATGGCATCACCAACTCAATGGGCATGAGTCTGAGCAAGCTCCTGGAGTCAGCAATGGACAGGGAAGCCTGGCGTGCTGCAGTCCATGGGGTTGCAAAGAGTCAGACACGACTGAGCGACTGAATTGAAGTGAACATTATATGTCTCCTGATACAATGCAGTAAAAAGTACACAGATAATTGCTATAGTACTTGTGTAAAAATTAGTCACTGAATTTAATCGTGAGGAAACAATCAAGTAAATCCAGATCATGGAACAATATACAAGGCAAGTTGTCTGAATTCCTTAATAAAAAGAAAAAGCAGACTGTATCATTGAACTAATGCAACTCATTTAAAAATGATGTTATTCTGATTATGTAAGAATGTCATATTAAAATATGCAAACTTAAATATTTAGTGGTGATATTTCATGATGTCTATATATGCTGGTATGTGACTCATCTGCTTCAAGATGGCGGAATAGGATGGGGAGACCACTTTCTCCCCCACAAATTCATCAAAAATCATTTGAATGCTGAGCAACTTCCACAAAACAACTTCTGAACACTGGCGGAAGACACCAGGCCCCCCAAAAGGCAGCCCATTCTCTTCTAAAGGAGGCAGGACAAAATATAAAAGACAAAAAGAGAGACAAAGGAGTTAGGGACAGAAACCTACCCTAGGCAGGGAGTCGTGAATGAGAAGTTTCCACACAGTAGGAAACGCACCCACATGCGGGGGAATACATGCCTAACTGCAACTGCGGAAAAGAGAACTTTCCGGCCAAAGGCTCAAACATAACATAACAACCTAATGCTCAGCCTGGCCCACTCACAGAACAAAGGTTTGAGCAAACACCAAAGAAGAGCTAGCCAGCTGCATACAGGTCTCTCCCCACCCAGAGGCAGAGAGGAAGGGTGCCTGAAGAACTAAGGACAGAGGTTCTGACAACGTACAGGCGAGTCCGACTCTTTAGGAACCCATGGACTGTAGCCTACCAGGCTCCTTGGTCCATGGGATTTTCCAGGCAAGAGTACTGGAGTGGGTTGCCATTTCCTTCTCCAGGGGATCTTCCCGACCCAGGGATCGAACCTGGATCTCCCACATTGTAGGCAGAGGCTTTACCGTCTAATCTACCAGGGAAGCCCTGACAATGTACCGGGGGGTGGTAATCAAGACCATCCCCAAGAAAAAGAAATGGAAAGAAGCAAAATGGCTGTCTGGAGAGGCCTTACAAATTGCTGAGAAAAGAAGAGAAGCGAAAGGCAAAGGAGGAAAAAAAAAAAAGATAAGCTTATTTGAATGCAGAGTTCCAAAGAAAAGCAAGCAGCAATAAGAAAGCCTTCCTCAGACATCAATGCAAAGAAATAGAGGAAAACAATAGAATGGGAAAGACTAGAGATCTCTTCAAGAAAATTAGAGACACCAAGGGCACATTTCATGCAAAGATGAGCACAATAAAGGACAGAAATGGTATGGACCTAACAGAAGCAGAAGATATTAAGAAGAGGTAGCAAGAATACACAGAATTATAGAAAAAAAAAAAATCTTCAAGACCCAGATAACCATGATGGTGTGAACACTCACCTAAAGCCAGATATCCTGGAATACAAAGTCAAGTGGGCCTTAGGAAGCATCACTACGAACAAAGTTAGTGGAGGTGATGGAATTCCAGTTGAGCTATTTCAAATCAGATGATGCTGTCAAAGTGCTTTCAAAGGTGAAAGTGAAAGAAGGTGAAAGTCGCTCAGTCGTGTCCGACTCTTTGCAACCCTGTGGAATTCTCCAGGCCAGAAGTAGGTAGCCTTTCCCTTCTCCAGCAAATCTTCCTGACCCAGGAATCGAACCACGGTCTCCTGCACTGCAGGTGGATTCTTTACCAACTCAGCTATCAGGGAAGCCCAATAAGCCAGCAATACGCAGCCCAATATGCTGCATTCAATATGCCAGCAAAATCTGGAAAACTAAGCAGTGTCCACAGGACTGGAATAGGTCAGTTTTCACTCCAATCCCAAAGAAAGGAAATGCCAAAGAATGTTCAAAGGTCCACACAATCGTACTCATCTCACACGCTAGCAAAGTAATGCTAAAAATTCTCCAAGCCAGGCTTCAACAGCGTGTGAACCGTGAACTTCCAGGTGTTCAAGCTGGATTTAGAAACGGCAGAGGAACCAGAGATCAAACTGTCAACACTCACTAGATCATCGAATAAACAAGAGAGTTCCAGTAAGCCGTCTACTTTTGCTTTATTGACTATGCCAAAGCCTTTGACTGTGTGTATCACAACAAACTGTGGAAAATTCTGAAAGAGATGGGAATACCACACCACCTGACCTGCCTCCTGAGATATGTGTAAGCAGGTCAAGAAGTAAAAGTTAGAACTGGACACGGAACAGACTGGTTCCAAACTGGGAAAGGAAAATGTCAAGGCTGTATATTGTCACCTGATTATTTAACTTATATGCAGAGTACATCAATGCAAAATGCAAGGCTGGATGAAGCACAAGCTGGAATCAAGATTGTCAGGAGAAATATCAATAACCTCAGATATGCAGATGACACCATGCTTACAGCACACAGTGAAGAAGAACTAAACAGCCTCTTGATGAAAGTGAAAGGAGAGTGAAGAAGTTGGGTTAACACTCCACATTAGATCATGGCATCTGGTCCCATCACTTCATGGGAAACAGATGGGGAAACAATGGAAACAGTGACAGACTTTATTTTGGGGGCTCTACAATCACTGCAGACAGTGACTGCAACCATGAAACTAAAAGATGCTTCCTCCGTGGAAGAAAAGCTGATCAACCTAGATAGGGTATTAAAAAGCAGAGACATTACTTTGTCAACAAAGGTCCATCTAGTCAAGGCTATGGTTTTTCCAGTGGTCATGTGTGGATGTGAGGGTTGGACTATTACAGCTGAGCACCAAAGAATTGATGCTTTTGAACTGTGGTGTTGGGGAAGACTCTTAAGAGTCCCTTGGACTGCAAGGAGATACAACCTGCCCATCCTAAAGGCAATCAGTCCTGAATATTCATTGGAAGGACCAATGCTTAAGCTGAAACTCCAATACTTTGGCCACCTGATGTGACTCATTTGAAAAGACCCTGATGTTGGGAAAGATTGAAGGCAGGAGGAGAAGGGGATGGGACGACAGAGGATGAAATGGCTGGATGTCATCATCAAAGCGATGGACTTGAGTTTGAGTAAGCTCTGGGAGTTGGTGATGGACAGGGAAGCCAAGCATGCTGCAGTCCATGGGGTCACAGTTAGACACGACTGAGTGACTGAACTGACTGACTGATGGACTGAACTGACTGACTGATTTTTTACTTATACTTTAAAGACTGAACAGAGAAACACAAAGAACATCTCTCATCACCCTGTTCTATAAGAGTTAAGTTGTAACCACAGCAGTCACCCACTGACACTACCATGGAGAGGAATTCAGGGTGAAAAATGCCCAGGTGCCCTGTGCTTTGGATAAACAGGTCCTTAGGTAGTTAGACCATTGAAATTCAGGAATAATTTCAATGACCAGATTCTTGCATCTTCCCGGAAGCAGAAAAGCACTAAATCATTAACTTGAGATATCTGTTCTTTGGGATGAGCAGTAATCTTTTACCAAACTGTGTGCCTCACTGCATGCATTTCCCAGCTAAAACATACATTTACTGGCTCTTCCCCTATCTTTTCAGAGCAGCTTCTCAGGACTGAGTGGCTGTCTCCCAGGGTATAAAGCTTAAACTCACACAACTCCTGTGTGTCTTCCTTTAAGTCGATGAGCAAAATCAAATGTGACAAAATATTAAAATTATGAATCTTAGTAAAGGGTAGACAGGCATCTTTGTATTAATACTACTGTTTCGACTTTCTGTAGCTTTCAAATTATAAGATGGATGACTAAAACTGGGCTTTATATACAAATAATACAGAAAACAGAGGTCAGAGAATGCTACAATGTCACACAGATAATGAAAGTTCATTAAAACATTCATCCATTCACTGTAGAATAGTCGGAATTCGCCATACTGGGGAAGAGACACCTAGAAAGAAATTCAGTACAATGAAGTTATATCATATGCCTTAGACATTAAAAAATAAATAAATAAACTAGACAGAGCTCAACAATAACCCTAAAACGTCATTTATATTAAATTGCTTATGGATTCAATCAAGTCTGAAACAGTCCTCACGTATTAGACAAGCCAGCCAAAGAATGTGTGAATGGCATGAGAGTTTGATAGTCTTGGGAAAGTGAAATACTTGTCCAGGTAGCCAGGCATATTTGAAAAACCTAAGAATTAAAGCCATAGAGAGATATTATCTAAGGACTAGAAGAAACAACAAGGGTTGCAGACCCAAAGCCATTTAGAAAGCACTTACAAGTGCATTAAATGATGAAAAAGGTGATTTTATCTATTGATAAACACAATTCTCACCTTATGCGCTGCCCTTAGAATAGAATTTCCTAAGAGATGTGACTTCACTGTAGTGAAACAAAAGGCTGATGATGTGGGCTAGCTGGCTTCAACTCAGCAGCCCTTGTTTGAAATGTTAACCTGAATGAAAGCTTTTCATGATCTAAAGAGCTTAAGAAATGCTGGCTGATGGATCCCTGCCCTAAAAGACTAATAATCTTAGTTGGGAATGCAAAAGCCAAATGCAAATTACAGTTCACAGGATAAAAGCAATGATGAATACGTACACTTGAGGAAAGCATTAAATTTACTAGCTCAGAAGTCACAAATCCCAACCCTGAGAGGTATTAGCTCTGTGACTTTGGGAAAACTGTATAACCTCTCAGCCTAGATAGGCTCATCTAAAGAAATGATTTTTTTTTAAACTCTTACCATGTAGAGTAGTGAGAATGCCACGAGATATTACATATATAGACGACTTAACCTAGGACTGCCCAAATAATTTATATATAGTAAATAATAATTTTATTTATTTAGAGAAGGAAAGATATTAACCAGTTAATATCTATCAATGCAATAATTTATTCTCCCTCATCTTTAAAATCTTTACAATGACTAATTATATCTTCTTTTATTTGACATTCAATAATATATTAACTTCTAGTATTACTAGCCTTTGATGATATGTATATATCATCAGACTGATTCCATATATACTTTTTGATTTTCCATCACCAGGATGTTTTTCCTTACTTCTACTGAACCATAGTAATAACCTGGGAAGAAGATATTTTGTTCTTAGAATTTTTAGTGAATTCTGGAAAAGATGAGTAACTGTGTGGTAGAATACATCTAAAAGATTTAGCAATTACGGAGAATATTCCTCATAGTACAATCTGATAAAGGAAGTTTGGAGTTAACACTTACGAGAGGTGAGAATTGTACTGAGTAGTCTTAATTAACAACTTTATTTGGCCAAGGAGGTTGATGTTCCCACTGAGAAAGGTGAGAATTGAATTCTGAGATTTGTGAATAAACTGACTGTGTGAAAGAAGAGCAGAGTGATTTGCTAAGAGGGCTTACAAGGAAGCCAATAGCTCATTCACCAGCCTTTCAGCAAAGAAAAGCAACTGGAGAATCTCGGTGTGTTAGCTATAGAAGAAAATTTCACTTTTGCTTAAAGAAAACAAAAAAAGCAAGAGAGGTCTCACAAAGGAAAAGCACTAATCTTTTAAAATTATAGTTATTAACATTTCAATGATTCTATGGATTATAAAAAAATTACAGCACTATTACAAGATGGTCCCAAATTACACTGACACACAAAAATACCCAGGAGAATTCAATTCATGTATTTTTTTAAATTAAAAAAAAAAAAGATTGCTGTTGATGGGGTGCTTTTCTCAATGAATCACAACTCACTTTGAAGCTTAATTTATAATACAAAATATAATCTGAATACTTGTTTTTGAAATTTTTTCCGTGAAACCCTTCCTTATCTTTTCATCTTAGTTGTCCCCTTGAGATCTCTCCGATGCACTCTGTCCATATAGGCCACAGTTGGTAATCTCTTGGCTCAATGACAGTAGATCACAAACCACTGTTCGATCAGAATTATTTAACAAATTCTCCTTTTAAATTTGCAATATTCTATAAATCTAATATCCCCATCCAACATACTCCAAGGCATCCCTCTTTCAGCTCACTTACTGTTTCCCCCTCCAGTTCCACTAAAATCCTGAGTTATTTCGACGTGTGTTTATAGTGTACAAATGACCCCAGCCTTATTACTCCTAAAGCTTCTCTATTACATCAACAATCATCTACACTATACCTCAGCAATTTACTTATTTATTAAATCAACCCTTTACAACTTCCTAATTTTCAACTCCATCCCCCTTTCACAGAAAACCTCATATGAAAACCTATAAAATAGGTAACTAATGAGAACTGACTGTCTAGCACAGCAAACTACGCATGCTCTGTGGTGACAAAGAAGGAATTATATATATATATATATGTATAGCTGATTCACTGTGCTGTACAGCAGAAACTAACACAACATGTAAAGTAACTAAGAACCAATTAAAGAAAAGAAAGAAAGAAAATCTAGCTTAATTGTATCACACCTAGTTTATCAACTGTCCCATGGCTTCTCTGATGCCCTATGCAACTTCTAACTCACATTTATACATACTCACATTTATACATTTCAAATATACTCGTGTTAGCACGGTTAGAATATTTGCCTCGTCTACTTAACAGAATAAAGCAAACAGCTTAGTCCCTACAGAGGATGCTCTTGCTCCTCAATTGCTGAGTACTGGGGAAGAAAATCATTTAATTCCAGAGATTCTTCACTAAAAATCTGAGTATTCTAGTTTCATCAAGGGTCCTTGTCAATGCCATATGGTTATTCCATTTAGTTACACTTCCTACTCCAATTTTTCCTCAATGAAATTAAATTTTTAAAAGCTATGAATCACTAAACTGCTTCCCACCTTCCCTTTCTCTATCCTAGCTGCATACCAGGATTACCTAGAGCATTTTGAAATGTCCTCCCCGCCAAAAAAACAAACCAAAATATCTGGGCATGGAACCACATTTCTACTCTATACTTTTTATTTGCCCCAAAAGCTTCACCTGTTCTTTCTTCTCTAAAAACTTCACCCTCTTTCTAACCTATGAAATGACTTTTTCTAATAACTTCGATCTTTTTCTCTCATAAATCTAAAACTACTCTAAAATTTAAAAGTTTATTATAAAACAGGCTGTAATAAACAAGTAAATACAGGTTATTTTGAGCTAAGCATCATTAAAAAGTTGAGGATCAATATTTAACAATTTAACAACATAATGCATTAAGTCAACTACTATCTACAGGATATACCATTTACATTATGTTGTGGTTTATGTTATCAAATAACATACAAATATATGTAACTGTGAAATAAATACTTGGATAATAAAATCTTTCTAGATTGTTGTTATTTAGTCACTAAGTCATGTCCAACTCTTTATGACCCCATGGATTGTAGCCAGCCAGGTTCCTCTATCCATGGAATTCTCCAGGCAAGAATACTGGAGTGGGTTGCCATTTCTTTCTCCAAGGGATCTTCCAGACCCAGGGATTGAACCCTGGTCTCCTGCATTGCAGGTGGAATCCTTTCTAGATTACAGTTGCAAAAATATAATAATAGATCTCTTCATAATAATGAATACAGAAAATCAATATATTCAGTTTTTAGAAGCAAAGAAATGATTTCCCTAAATTATATATGGCACTGTAGGATGCCAGAGGATAGTCTGAATTTTTGTGGAATTTGAACTGTTACACTAAATGCCAGTTAAGATGTATCTTTGCTTCACAAGGGCTGAACAGCCCTTGTTTAAGAACATAAACATACCCTGTTCTTAAGTGCTAGCCCAATGCTGACAAACGTTAATGTCCACTTAAGCACGAGTTTTCAAATTGATAGGAAGGGGACTCAGAATCATCTGAAATGCTGTTTTTCAAAATAGTTTGCTCATCATCTTTTTTAACCTACCTTGACCTGTCTCAACATACACTCATTACTAGATTGTGATGAAATCTTTCATAAAAATTTCAGAACACTGAAATTCCCTTTCTGCAAGCTAGTCTATGGGGTCGCACAGAGTCAGACACGACTGAAGTGACTTAGCAGCAGCAGCAGCAGTCTGACAGGAACTGATTAGATTTTTTCCACTGGCTCATGTTACAAATGATTTTATTTTCCACTAAAGTTCAAAATGGTTTAGAAATCTAAATGACGTCTACAGATAAATACACAATGCGAACAGTCTGAATGTGGAGTCACCACATAAAAAGTATTTGTTCTTGAAAAGAAAAACATTCATCCAAGAAGAAACAGGAAAATCTGAATTATCCTTAACAATGAAAGAAATGGAATATGTAATTTAAGAACTCCAGGTCAAGACAATTTTACTGCAGAATTTGATCAAACATTTAAAGAAGAATTAACACAATTTCTAAAACTAATTTCCCAAATCATTTCCAGAAAATAAATGAGGGACCATTTCCCAATATATTTTATGAAGTATTACCATGATACCAAAACTAGACAAAGACAATATAAGTAATGAAAAATATAAACCAATATCTGATATAACTTAAAATATAAAAGTCTTCAACAAAATATCAGCAAATTCAATTCAGCAATACTAAAAAAGAATATAATAATCAAGTGGGATATATTCCAAAATGCAAAGTTGATTCAACAGCTGAAAATCAATCAATGTAATCTACCATAGTATTAGTCACTCAGTTTTGTACAACTCTTGGCAACACCACGGAGTGTAGCCCGCCAGGTTCCTCTGTCCATGTAATTCTCCAGGCAAGAATACTGAAATGAGTATCCATTCCCTTCTACAGGGCATCTTCCCAACCCAGGGATCAAATCCAGATATCTTGTATTACAGGCAGATTTTTTACCATCTGAGCCACTAGGGAAGCCCATGTAATCTACCATATGAACGACCTAAAGAGGAAAAATCCTATCAATTAACTCCCCAAATTAGGCAAAATTCAATACCCATTCATGACAAAAGCTCTCAATAAACTAGTAAAGAATACTCTCAATTATAAAGAATATTAGTAAAAATCTAACAGCTAATAACATAACAAATGATGAAAGACTGAATGCTTTCTCCCAGAGATCAGATGAAAATGTAAAACATAAAACTTTTAAAATTTTTAGAAAAACACATAAGAGGAAAAAAAAATAAAATTGGTGACTGAGGGCTAGGCAGAGTTCAATTTGACAAGACAAAATCTGTAAAAGATAAACTTAAAAATTGGACTCACTCAATTGAAATCTGCATAAGATCTTGTTATGAGGATGTAAAGACAAGCCACAGACTAGGAAGAAATATTGAAGAACCGCTTCTTGCCTGGAGAATCCCCATGGACAGAGGAGCCGGGAGGACTACAGTCCGTGGGGCCACAAAGAGCAGGACATGACTGAGCAACGAAGCACAGCACAGAAGACATGAACAGATATTTCAGTAGAGAGGTGATACACAGATGACAAAAAAGTAAATGAGAAGATGTTCAGCACCATTACATCAGTGAGATGCAAAATAAAACCAGAAAATAAAACTACATACCCTTGGAATGACTAAAATAAAACAATGACAACACTGGTAAGGATATGGGAAAACTAGGCCCTTCACACACTGCTGGTAAGAATGTAAAATGATGCAGCCACGCTGGAAAACATTTTGGCATGTAACTACCATGCAACTCAGCCATCACACACTCTGGCAATTTATCTCAGAGAAATGAACACTTCAGTGCACACAAACCTGTACAAGAGTGTTCATAACAGTTGTATTTCTAATAGCCAAAAACTGGAAACAACCCAGGATTCTTTTAGCAGATGGATGGTTAAACAAACTGCAGTACTTCCATACCACAGGATATTGTTGTTGTTTAGTCGCTAAGTCGTGTCCGACTCTTTTGAGACTCCATGGACTGCCTCCCACCAAGCTCCTCTGTCCACAGGGTTTCCCAGGCAAGAATACTGGAGTGAGTTGCCATTTGCTTCTCCAGGGGATCTCCCTAACCCAGGGATCAAACCTGTGTCTCCCGCACTGGCAGACAAATTTTTTATCACTGAGCCATCAGGGAAGCCCACCATAGGATATTACTCAGTAATAAAAACAATGAAGTACTGATAAATGCAACAGCTTGGATAGGTTTTGAAGGAGTTACAAGTAAAAAAACATAAAGCCAAATCCAAAAGGTCATGTGTTTTATTCCATTTACATAACAGTCTTGAAATGATGTAATCACAGAAATGGAGAATAAACTCAGGAGGTGGGGAGATGGGGTGGGTGTGGCAATAAAGGACACCAGAAGGGATACTTATTGTGAAGAACTGGTCTGCATCTTGACTGTATCAATACTGCTTATGAAACTGTGCTATAGCCTCACAAGACGTTAGCACTGGAGGACACTGAGTAAACGCTATACAGGATTTCTCTGTATTGTGTCTTAGAATTGCATGGAAGACTACAATTATCTCAAAATTAAGATCTAATTTAAAATAAGCACTGTTGTATATATATTATATTTATACTCCTCCAAAACTTTCGTTGGTGTGTTCCCACTGAAAAATATTTCATTCATTTCAAGTTGTTTACTTCTACATCACAAACAAAATTCTCAACATTAGAGGTACTAAAAGGTAAATGGACTTCCTTAAGTCCATTAAAATCTTTCTATTAAACAATTTAAGTAGAGTGTATTTAATGGGGCTACTTCACTGCCCCTGAGATATAAGTTGGTGACCTACAAGGCAATATTCAAACTGAATTCCATAACATACATAACTTTACACAGGACATAAAGCCAAAAATCTGTTTTATGACTACTTGTGGATTGGTCTACACAATATAAAAATATTAGCCTATCAAAATCACTTCCTAGGAAACACTAAGTTTGAGTTTACATTTAAATGTACTGAATTACAGTTGACGACAACATCGAACAAATGTTTAATTCTTTTTTTTTTTTTTTAATGCCCCCTGCAGCATGTGGGATCTTAATTCTTCAACCAGGGATAGAACCCGCGGCAACCCCCAGAACTGGAAGCAGGGAATGTTAAACACTGTACTGCCACAGAAGTCCGAACAAATGCTTACTTCCATTATACACGTTTATCTTAACTGTAATAAGTACACAATAATACAATAATAGTTAATTTTTTAAATACATACATTACCTGCACACAGAACACTGGCGCTGGGGTTGAAGAGCGGTGAACATAACAATCATGGAATAGTTTCGAGGTGGGGCCTTTATGAACTTCCGGAATTTGTCACCATTCATTCGGAAGACTGAGCGCCTCGAACTCCATTCCATCAGCTGTTCTACTTTCTCGGCTAAAAGATTCTGCAGGAAACATAAGGATTTAAATTTACACAGGGTTCAAATCCTCTGGTCTGTACTTTATATATATATAAAAAATTCCATGGGGTTATATTTTACCAAAAATTTATTTGTTTTGGTGAATACATAGTTAGCTGACCACGTATGCATAAAATATTTCATTTATTTTTCCTAATGACTGTTAAAGTTTATTAAAAAGGTATCAGGATAAAACAGACTTCCACTTCCAGAAAAATGAAATACATGTGCTTCTCCCTAGTGAGTGCTAAGTTGCTTCAGTTGTGTCTGACTCTGTGCAACCCTGTGGACTATAGCTTGCCAGGCTCCTCTGTCCATGGGATTCTCCAGGCAAGAATACTGGGGTGAGTTGCCATTTCCTTCTCCAGGGGATCTTCCCGACCCAGAGACCAAGCCTACATCTCTTGTGGCTCCTGCACTGGCAGGTGGGTTCTTTATCACCAGTGCCACCTGGGATGCCAGGGTGCTTTTCCCTAATCCTCCACTAAACACAGCTAAAACCTCTGGTCGCTGTATAAAAATACAACCCTAAGAAGGCTCTGAAAAGTAAAAAGAAGAGGAAGGATGGCAGGGGAATCCAAAAATGAAGAGTGCCAAAGCAGTGAGTACCCTAAGTTTTGTTTCAGCCTCATCCATCCCAGACTGGTAGCTAGAGGAGTTGGCAAACCAGCACCACCGGTGGACACATACACACACACACAGCCCCAAGAGAAGCCTGCTCTCTTTACCCAAGGGACAAAGAGGGACAACCTAGTAAGCCAAGAAGCAACTGCTCTAGTCTAGCCAAATACCACAGAAGAGACGCTGCCCTTACTCTGCCTCCCTCACAACGAAGGGCGGAATGAATGAGATGCCTCAACCCAATTAGAGTTAATTCCCCGCTAAGCTTTAACATGCAGCAGTATGGAGGGAGCTCGTGAAGATAAGGCTGAGTGAAAGACAATGTACAAAACAGCATTGCTGCATGATTCTGTTAATATTTATAGTAAGGTCAAAAAGGGGAAAAACCCTACTGTGCTAGAAGTCAGGACAGTGGCTAAGTGCAGCAGGCACTGCAATGGTGGGAGGCATGGTGAGGCGAGGCGGTTCCATGGAGCTGGGGAACCAGGAAGGTTCTCTTCCAGGATGCGGGTGGGAGTGAAGTAACTCTCTAGCCTCTGTAGAGTATGTTCTTAATCTTTACATTGCCCATTTTACCTGAAAAAGTCTGAGAAGTAAAAAAAGCATGGGGTTGTATTCCTACAAGAAATCTGTTAGCCTTGGAAAACCAAGAAAGCATAAGTGGGCCGGGAAGAAAGGCTTCAATTATGCCATTTAAGAAAGACTAAGGACTTACAGAGAGATATAATCTTAATTGATGAGATGTATGATACCTAGAGGACTTCCCATCACTGCCAACAGTAACTGAAGCCATGAAATTAGAAGATGATTGCTTCCTGGAAGGAAAGCTATGACAAATCGAGAGTGACTATTAACAAGCAAAGACATCACTGTGCCAACAAAGGCCTATACAGTCAAGGCTATGGTCTTTCCAATAGTCATGCGTGGATGTGAGAGTTGGACCATAAAGAAGGCAGAGCACCAAAGGATTGATGCTTTTCAACTGCAGTGCTGGAGAAGACGCTTGAGAGTCCCTTGGACAGCAAGGAGATCCAATCAGTCAATCCTACAAGAAATCAACTCTGAATTGGAAGGTCTGGTGCTGAGGCTGAAGCTCCAGAACTTTGGCTACCTGATATGAAGAGCTGACTCACTGGAAAAGACCATGATTCTGGGAAAGACTGAAGGCGGCAGAAGAGGGCAACAAAGGATGAGATGGTTGGATGGCATCACCAATTCAATGGACATAAACTTGGGCAAACTCTGAGAAATGGGGAGGGACAGGGAGGTCTGGCATGCTGCAGGCCATGGGGTTGCAAAGAGTCAGACATGACTTGGCAACTGAACAACAACAGTGATAGCTACATGACTTCCCAGATGGCTCAGCTGTAAAGGATCTGCCCATCAACACAAGAGATGTGGGTTCAATCTCTGGTCTGGGAAGATTCCCTGGAGAAGGAAATGGCAACCCACGCCAGTATTCTTGCCTGGGAAATCCCATGGAGAGAGGAACCTGGTGGGCTACTGTCCACGGGGTTGCAAAAGAGCAGGCACAACTTAGTGACTAAACAACATGATTATCAAGAGTCACACCGAGCCCACCAAGCCACAGTCCAAGAGTACTGTATGCAAAGAAAAAGGGCTATGTTCTGGTCCCTCAACAGGAAAACTTGGACAAGACACTTCTCCTCTCAGAACCTAGGGACTCATCTGTTAACATCTGACCTTCCAATAAATGAGCTTCCCAGGTAGTGCTAGTGGTAAAGAACCTGCCTGCCAATGCAGGAGACCCAAGAGACCCGGGTTTGATCCCTATGTGGGGAAGATCCCCTGGAGAGGGACATGAAAACCCACTCCAGTACTGTTGCCTGGAGAGTCCCATGGACAGAGGAGCCTGGAGGGCTACAGTCCATGGGGTCACAAAGAAACAGACATGACTGAAGCAACTTAGCACGCACACAGCATTTCAATAATTACCAAGATGATTTATTGAGAGGTGATAGACAAAAAAATCTTTGTAAATTATAAAGTACTATAAAACATAAGGTGATATTAGTAGAAGTATTGTTTTTCCTATTGTGAAATAATGAAGGGTGATCACTATCATCCGATATATAATCTATAATTCCTCTCCCATCAAATTTCCCACCTCTTCTGAAATACATTAAAGCAACACACAAGCGAGAACCACAGGTTTAGTTCTGGCTATTACCAAACAACGGTATATATTCAGATTAAATATTAAATGACAAAAAATGAGATGTTTTTAAAATAAAATCTTTCTCTGATTACTGTCTCAGAGTATTAAGTGCTTCATATATGCTAAGCGCCATACTGTGGACATCACATATGCCACCTTATTAAACCCACACAGCAATCAAGCAGCAGACAGATAATACGCTTACTCCACAAATGAGAAACTGAAGTCTAAAGAACTGCAGCTCTCACCACTGCTCTACCCGGAAAGGTTTTACTTGCAACCGACTCTAAAAAATATGCCAGTTACCTTACACCAACAACCAACACCTCTAGTGAGTGCTCAGTTTTATTCACTTGACAAGCTTCAAATCCCCCATTATTAGAGGAAAAGGTAATGCTGACCTATTATTGTCTGAGATAAAACACATCAGCATGGTAAGTGATAGATAAGGAAACATTTCAATTTTTAAAAGGCAAGTCAATAAAAAAAGGTAAGTCAATAATTTCTATACGTGGAGAAGTAATTTTTATCATGTGAAGATATTCAACTACATTAACAAATTAAGTCTGGAAACAAAACAAAAGTTAAAACTGTAAAACACAGAAGATATGCACCTTAAAAATCTGTAGTATTAGCAAACCCAGCGAACACTTACTTATGCTTACTATGGGCTAGGCACTGTACAAAGTGCTTTCACTAGGTAATAAACTCATCAATCCCCATAACAGTCCTTGGGGGTGACCCCTGTTGTTTCAAGTTCAGAGACAAGTACACTGAGGCACTGAGACCTATGTAACCTCTACGAGATTATATAGCTAGAAAATGGGAGAACTGGGATTCCAGGTCTTAATCCAAAGTACATACTCTAAACTTCTGTACATACAGAAATAGCTCATGTAGCTCAAAAATATACATATATACAAAAGACCCAATCAGAAACTGGGTGGAAGATCTACACAGACATTTCTCCAAAGAGGGGATGGCCAAGAGAGGCATGAAAAGATGCTCAATATCAGTGATCATTAGAGAAATGCAAAACTACATTGAGGTATCAACTCACACCCATCAGAACAGCCATCATCAAAAAAATCTACAAACAAATGCTAGAGAGGGTGTGGAGAAAAAGGAATCTTCCTACACTGTTGGTGGGAATGTAAACCGGCTCAGTCAGTATGAACAATGAGTAGATTCCTTTAAAAGAGTAAGAACAGAGCTACCACATGATCCAGCAATCCCAGTTCTGGGCACATATCCTAAGAAAAGCACAATTCAGAAAGATGCATGTAGGGACTTCCCTGGCAGTCCAATGGTTACAACCCCACCTTTCAGTGCATGGGGGGCACAGACTCCATTCCTGGTCAGAGAGCTAAGATCCCACATGCTTTGTGGTCAAAAAATCAAAATATAAAACAGAAGCAATACTCTAACAAATTCAAGGAGAGACTCAAAATATTTTTTTAAAAAAAGATACATGTAGGCCCAATGTTCACTGCAGCACTATTGATAATAGCCAAAACATGGAAACAATCTCAATGTCTGTGGACAGAGGAAAGGATAAAGAGGATGTGATATGTGTGTGTGCACGTGAGTGTACATGTGTGTGCGTGCTTAGTCTCTCAGTCGTGTCTGACTCTTGGCAATCCCGTGAATTGTACCCACTAGGCTCCTCTATCCATGGGAATTCTCCAGGCAAGAATACTGGAGTGGGTTGCCATGCCCTCTCCAAACCAGGGATCGAACCCAGGTCTCCCACATTGCTGGCAGATTCTTCACTGACTGAGCCAGCAGGGAAACCCAAGAATACTGGAGTGCGTAGCCTATCCCTTCTCCAGGGGAACTTCCCAACCCAGGAATCAAACTGGGGTCTCCTGCTCTGCAGGTGGCTTCTTTACCAGCTGAGCTACCAAGTAAGCCCAATGCGATACCTACATACAATAAACAGAATGAAATAATGCCATCTGCAGTGACATAGATGTCATACTGAGTAAGTCAGACAAAGACGACTATCATGTGATATCACTTAATGTGGAATCTTAAAAAAATAAAATAAAAGATACAAATGAACTCACAAAATAGAAACGGAGTCACAGGTATAGAAAACAAACTTATGCTGTCCCACAGGAGAAAACAGGAGGATAAATTGCGAGATTGGGATTGACATAAACACACTACTATATATAAAAGAGATAACTAATAAGACCTCCTGTAGAGGACAGGGAACTCTACTCAATACTCTGTAATGACCTATATGGGAATATAATCTAAAAAAGAGTGGCTATATGGATACATATTAATACAGCTGACTCACTCTGCTGTACAGCAGAAACTAACACAACACTGTAAATCAACCACACTCCAAAAACAATTTTAAAAAACCTTTACACACATGGCAGAATCTTAAAGGTTTTAGAGATTACAGAAAAGCCCATGCAACCAGAGGCCTAATATTCAAAAAGCACATACTGAATTCAAAACAAAATTGCTAAGTAGGAAAGTCTACAAAATAAAGGGGATAACACTACTACCCAAACAAAGAGAGGCCTCTTCGCATCTTCATCTAGTAAACTTTGCACAGAAAAAGAAATGGCTTAGAAAGGTAGGCTTTTGGGGCATCATGGTTGACTGAAACTTTCAAGAGCATGTATTATAAAGAAGGCTAAGCTAATTCCCAGAGAAAAATGTTGCAAGGTGACAGAGCAGAAATATTCAGTAAGGAAAAGAAATCAGTAAGGAAAAGAAATCTGAGTAATGTGAATTCCAGCTTTTAAAATCTGAGAAAGATCACAGAAATTAATCAACCGCTTCATTTCTCTGTGACAGGACTACGACCTTACTGAAGGAGAAGGTTAGGTACGTCTGTTCCTTCGAAGCATCTCCCTTTTTAGGGACACTTGTACTCTCTTTATTAGTTCTTTTTCTTCATGATATCGTTTCTCTTCTCCAGGACTACTCTGAAGACTTTACCACCATCTCTGATTGTGTGTCCCTTTGGGTCTCTGATGCTCATGAATCTTAACTCCATATTCCCACTGGAGGATGAAACCTAAAGCAAAATCAGGCCCAAGGGAATTCTGTGTGGTAAAGGGAGCATAAAAACATCCCTAACATGGACTATAGCACAACTTTTAAAAATTGAGAAGGCACCATATGTTCATTTTAAAGACTTTGATAGCTCAAGTTTAAATGATGATTCTGTGTTTACATGCAATGTGACTTGACCAAATTGTTTCTCTGAATCCCAGTTTCTTCATCTATAAAATAATCTCACAATGATATTGATAAAATTATGAGTTACTGTATGGAAAACTCCTAGCACAGCATTCTTCAAAGTACTGGCACTCAAATTTTTTCCCCTTCTCCTCGGGTTAATTTCTATCAGCAGTACTGATTCGGTTGCTGAAGGAATACCTACCATGGGAATTTTTTTTTTATCTTATTAATATCTTCAAGTGGCACACTGGTAAAGAATCTACCTGTCAATGTAGCATATGCAAGAGAAATGGGTTTAATCCCTGGGTTGGGAAGATACCCTGGAGAAGGAAATGGCAACCCACTCCGGTATTCTTGCCTGGGAAATTCCATGAAGAGAGGAGCCTGGTGGGCTACAGTCCATAGGGCTGCAAAGTCATGACTGAGCGCGTACAGCACAGCACAGAGTTACCAAATGTTTTCTGAGTACTCACTACATAACAAACACTGTGCTTAAGTCTATAAACATGCGCTGTGGATTACCAATCACATGACAAGCACTATGCTCAATTTATAGAGAATGAAAGATAAGCACAACAGATTCTACTCTTAAGGCTTTATAGCAAATAAGCTCTAACATTAAAAAAATATACTTATATTGATATACTCTGGTTGTGGCTTTGCTGTTAAATAAATGGCTCAGTGTCAAGTCCGGAAAGGATGGCACAAAAGATCTTACTTCCATGAGCACTAAGTGATTGGCAATTGGTTAGAGGTAATCTAGGAACTGATTATTTATTAACTAATTTATCAACTGATATAAATTTATACCTATGATATAAAATTATGTCTATTTAAAAATGCAATTTTAAAAACAAGGGTTTCTAAAATTCAGTTTAATCATAGACTGTTTGCTCTATCTGCTCGCTACTTCAAAATAGAAAGAGCACTATAAAAGAAGCAACTTGCCTGCTGAACTTGCATATTTACAGTATATATAATTGACAAAACTAGTGGAGGTGATGGAATTCCAGTCAAGCTATTTCAAATTCTAAAAGATGATGCTGTGAACTTACTGCACTCAATGTCAGCAACTTTGAAAACTCAGTAGTGGTCACAGGACTGGAAAAGATCAGTTTTCATTACAATCTCAAAGAAAGGCAATGTCAAAGAATGTTGAAACTACCGCAGAACTATACTCATCTCACATGCTAGCAAAGTAATGCTCAAAATTTTCCAAGCCAGGCTTCAACAGTATGTGAACCATGAATTTCCAGATGTTCCAGCTGGATTTAGAAAAGGCACAGGAACCAGAGATCAAATAGCCAACATCCATCCACTGGATCATAAAAAATACAAGAGAACTCCAGAAAAATATCTATTTTTGCTTCACTGACTACCCCAAGCCCTTGATTGTGTGGCTCACAACAAGCTGAAAAATTCTTAAAGTGGGAATACCAGATCACGACACCTGCCTCTTGAGAAATCTGTATGCAGATCAAGAAGCAACATTTAGAACAGGACATGGAACAATGAACTGGTTCCAAATTGGGAAAGGAGTGCATCAAGGTTGTATATTGTCATCCTGTTTATTTAACTTATATGCAGAGTACATCAATGTAAAATGCAGGGCTGGATGAAGCACAAGCTAGAATAAAGATTGCCAGGAGAAAATATCAATAACCTCAGATAATACCACTTGCAGATAATACCACCCTTATGGCAGAAAGCAAAGAGGAACTAAAGAGCCTCTTGATGAAAGTGAAGGAGGAGAGTGAAAACACTGGCTTAAAACTCAACATTCAAAAAACTAACATCATGGCATCTGGTCCCATCACTTCATGGCAGATAGAAGGGGAAACAATGGAAACAGTGACATACTTTATTTTGGGGGGCTCCAAAATCACTACAGATGGTGACTGTAACCATGAAATTGAATGATGCTTGCTCCTTGGAAGAAAAGCTATGACTTACCTAGATAGCATATTAAAAAGCAGAGACATTACTTTGCTGAAAAAAATCTGTCTAGTCAAAGCTATGGTTTTTCCAGTAGTCATTTATGGATGTGAAAGTTGGACAATAAAGAAAGATGAGCACTAACAAACTGATGCTTTTGAACTGTGGTGTTGAAGAAGGCTCTTGAGAGTCCTTGGACTGCAAGGAGATCAAACCAGTCAATCCTAAAGGAAATCAGTCCTGAATATTCAAAGGAAGGACTGATTCTGAAAATTAAACTTCAAAACTTTGGCCACCTGATAAGAACTGACTCACTGGAAAATAAATACCCTGATGCTGGGAAAGATTGAAGGCAGGAGGAGAAGGGGATGACAGAGGATGAGATGGTTGGATGGCATCACTGACTCAATGGACATGAGTCTGATGAGCAAGCTCTGGGAGCAAGTGATGGGATGGGGAAGCCTGGCATGCTGCAGTCCATGGGGTCACTAAGAGATGCACATGACTGGGCAACTGAACTGAACTAATAATTGACAAAACCATAAGAACTTATATTACTGTGGTAAAATTTACAATTAATAGTTCAAGAATTTAATATCAACTTTAATTATTTTAGGATATCCTAATTCACAAAAATAAAAATAGTGCATTTACATTAACAGATGAATATAAATTCTACAATGAAAAATATCAAATTAATTTGTTCCATGAGAAAATTAACTATCCCAAGCCAGTAATACATTTTAAGATACTTAATGTTAAATGCCATCACACCTTAATTTTATCAGAGAAAACAGCAGAAACTATCACTAGGTGTTTTGAAATACTTTTAAATTGATATTAGTAGTATTAATAGTAACAGCACTAGATTTGTGAATGTATGGAATTATATAAACTCAGGTATCCCAGAAATATGCCTCATCCTGCAAAAGTTAAGGTCCACACAAAACCACTGATACAAAATACTTCACACCGATAACAATCTACTAGTAGTTAATCATATCTACTTTAACATCCCCTAAATACGATTCCAAAGGAAAAATCTGAACACAGTTATGTGATTAACATCAAAAAAAATTAAAAAGGCAGGAAATAAAGAGCATATTTAAACAATAAAATACTAGGGACTAGAATAATCACATATGTGGTCTCTAGCAAAAAGATTTTATAACATTAAGTAGAAAGAAGGTAAAGTTCCCACTACAACTAAATGACTACTATCTACAGATAAATCACAGTCATGTAAACAGTGGAAAACTGTCTTTTTTAGCATTGGAAGTTATTCTGCTTTATTTCTTACTGCAAAGTAAAAACAGCCTTTCTGGGTTTTTGGAGAAGGTTTCCTTAAATTCATGTGGGTTGACTTTGTGACTGTTTTTCACTGTAAAATTGATTAAGTACAATACTCTCCTGTCTGGAGCCAACATCATTAAAATAGGGATTATGATGTTTTCACTTGAATGATCAAAATATGAAGTCATTTTAATAAGGAACAATCATGATATGGGCTAGATGAGCATCCGGTATCGATTCCACCATTGCCTTCGTTTCTGATACCTTCTTTCTTGAACTACATATCCTTCTGTTGGACATCTATTCTTGTATAAATAAATATCCCTGTTTAAAATAGGTACCAGATACAAAGATAAGAAATGTATGAGCAAAGAAGAGACTATAAACAACCATCTGGCCTTACTCCCTTGAGAGCATGTGCTACAACTGAAGAAAACCTTTACTAAAAGAATATGAAAAAATAAAAACTTTGTTCATAAATTGCAAATTTAGATGAGTTTTTCAGCAGGATTATTCTTGAGTCACACGAGCTAATCAGTAAAATCTGTGATAGTGAAATTATTAAAAGCAAGAAAAACTTATCAGAATCCAAAGAAAGTGAGCCGAGAGGAAAGCAAAATTTTCAGTGTGCTTTAAAGCTTTCCAATATCTTTTTCATTAACCTACAGAAAATATGGTCTACCAAATTACTTCCAAACAGCAGCAAGTTGTTGGATAGAACAGACGATCTGGTTTGGTTATTTCATATAAAAGGTACACTATCAAGAATTATCACAAAGCAGCCATGAAATTAAAAGACACTTACTCCTTGGTAGAAAAGTTATGACCAACCTAGACAGTACATTCAAAAGCAGAGACATTACTTTGCCGACTAAGGTCCATCTAGTCAAGGCTATGGTTTTTCCAGTAGTCATGTATGGATGTGAGAGTTGGACTGTGAAGAAGGCTGAGCGCCAAAGAATTGATGCTTTTGAACTGCAGTGTTGGAGAAGACTCTTGAGAGTCCCTTGGACTGCAAGGAGATCCAACCAGTCCATTCTAAGGGAGATCAGCCCTGGGATTTCTTTGGAAGGAATGATGCTAAGGCTGAAACTCTGGTACTTTGGCCACCTCATGTGAAGAGTTGACTCATTGGAAAAGACTTTGATGCTGGGAGGGATTGGGGGCAGGAGAAGAGGACGACAGAGAATGAGATGGCTGGATGGCATTACTGACTCCATGGACATGAATCTGAGTGAACTCTAGGAGTTGGTGATGGACAGGGAGGCCCAGCGTGCTGCGATTCATGGGGTCTCAAAGAGTCAGACATGACTGAGCGACTGAACTGAACTAAGCCATTGAACAACCATCAACAGGAAGACAGTGGAACCTCCCCCACAAAAGAAAGACACCCCACATCCAAGAACAAAGGAGAAGCCATAACCAGACAGTACGAGGGGCACAATTCTAATAAAATGAATCCAATACCCACCGAGTGAGCAACTCACAAACTGGAGAATAACAACAAAGAAGTTTTCACACTGTTGTGAAGGTTCTAGGCCTCAAGATCAGGCTCCACAGCCTGGGCATCCAGCCAAGGGACTGGGAATCCTATGGAATCTGACTTTGAAGGTGAGCGAGATTGATTACAGAGCTTCCATAGGATGGGAAGGAGCAGAGAATCTTGGAGGACACAAACAAAATCTTGTGCCCATCAGGACCCAGGAGAAAGGAGCACTGACCCCACAGGAGACTGAAGTAGAACTACCTGTGACTGTTTGAGGGTCTCCTACAAAAACTCGGATTGACAGTGGTCTGCCACAGAGTCAGGGGCACTAGTAGCAGCCATCATGAGAGATGCATCCTGGCTTAAGTCCTCTTGGATGTCACCAACAGCCCTACTATAGAAGCCTACATCCTTCAGGACTAGGTTGCCTCAGGCTAAACAACAAACAGAGAGGGAGCTCCCATCAGGAAGCTTCCACAAGCCTCTTATCCTCAGACACTAGAAGGCAGTCAGAAAAAATAAGAACTACAATTCCATCAGCCTGCAAAATTAATATGACAATCACAGAAAGATACCCAAAATGTAAAGAAACAGAATTATCTCCCAGATGAAAGAACAAGATAGTTCAGTAACAGTATCAGATCAGTTGCTCTGTCCTGTCTGAATCTTTGCAACCCCATGGAATATAGGAAACCAGGCTTCCCTGTACATCATCAACCTCCAGAGCTTGTCTCAAACTCATGTCCAGCAAGTCGACAATGCAATCCAACCACCTCATCCTCTGTCATCCCCTTCTCCTCCTGCCTTCAATCCTTCCCAGCATAAGGGTCTTTCCAAAGAGTTACTCTCTTCACATCAGGTGGCCAAAGTATTGGAGTTTCAGCTCCAGCATCAATCCTTCAAAGGATATTCAGGACTGATTTCCTTCAGGATGGCTAGCTGGATTGCCTTGCAGTACAAAAGATTCTCAAGACTCTCTCCAACACTGCAGTTTAAAAGCATCAATTGATCAACTTTCTTGATGGTCCAACTCTCACATCCATACATGACTACTGGAAAAATGATAGATTTGATGAGACGGACCATTATCAGGAAAGTAATGTCTCTGATTTTTAATATGCTGTCAAGGTAAGTCATAGCTTTTCCTCCAAGGAGCAAGCGTCATTCAATTTCATGGTTATAGTCACCATCAGCAGTGATTTTCAGTTCAGTTCAGTTGCTCAGTCGTGTCCAACTCTTTGCGACCCCATGAAAAACAGCACCCCAGGCCTCCCTATCCATCACTAACTCCCGGAGTCTACCCAAACCCATGTCTATTGAGTCGGTGATCCCATCCAACTATCTCATCCTCTGTCATCCCCTTCTCCTCCTGCCCTCAATCTTTCCCAGCATCACGGTCTTTTCAAATGAGTCTAATCTTCGCATCAGGTGGCGAAAAGTATTGAAGTTTCAGCTTCAACATCAACCCTTCCAATGAACACCCAGGGCTGATCCCTTCAGAATGAACTGGCTGGATCTCCTTGCAGTCCGAGGGACTCTCAAGAGTCTTCTCCAACACCACAGTTCAAAAGCATCAATTCTTCGGCGCTCAGCTTTCTTTATACTCCAACTTTCACATCCATACATAACCACTGGAAAAACCATAGCCTTGACTAGACGGACCTTTGTTGGCAAAGTAACATCTCTGCTTTTTAATATGCTGTTTAGGCTGGTCATAACTTTCCTTCCAAAGAGTAAGCGTCTATTAATTTCAAGGCTGCAATCAACATCTGCAGCATCTTGGAGCCCAGAAAAATAAAGTCAGCCAGTATTTCCACTGTTTCCCCATCTATTTCCCATGAAGTGATGGGACCAGATGCCATGATCTTCGTTTTCTGAATGTTGAGCTTTAAGCCAACTTTGGCACTCTCCTCTTTCACTCTCAAAGGCTCTTTAGTTCTTCTTCACTTTCTGCCATAAGGGTGGTGTCATCTGCATATCTGAGGTTATCTATATTTCTCCCGGCAATTTTGGTTCCAGCTTGTGCCTCCTTCAGCCCAGCGTTTCTCATGATGTACTCTGCATATAAGTTAAATAAGCAGGCTGACAGTATACAGCCTTGACGTACTCCTTTTCCTATTTGGAACCAGTCTGTTGTTCCATGTCCAGTTCAAACAGTTGCTTACTGACCTGCATACAGGTTTCTCAAGAGGCAGGTCAGATGGTCTGGTATTCCCATCTTTCAGAATTTTCCACAGGTTATTGTGATCCACACAGTCAAAGTCTTTGGCATAGTCAATAAAGCAGAAATAGATGTTTTTCTGGAACTCTCTTGCTTTTTCTATCATCCAGTGGATGTTGGCAATTTATCTCTGGTTCCTCTGCCTTTCCTAAAACCAACTTGAACATCTGGAAGTTCACAATTCACATACTCCTGAAGCCTGGCTTGCAGAATTTTAAGCATTACTTCACTAGTGTGTGAGGTAAGTGCAATTGTGCGGTAGTTTGAGCGTTCTTTGGCATTGCCTTTCTTTGGGATTGGAATGAAAACTGACCTTTTCCAGTCCTCTGGCCACTGCTGAGTTTTCCAAATGTGCTGGCATATTGAGTGCAGCACTTTCACAGCATCACCTTCCAGGATTTGAAATAGCTCAACTGGAATATCATCACCTCCACTAGCTTTGTACATAGTGATGCTTTCTAAGGCCCACTTGACTTCACATTCGAAGATGTCTGGCTCTAGCTGAGTGATCACACCATCGTGATTATCTGGGTCGTGAAGCTCTTTTTTGTACAGTTCTTCTGTGTATTCTTGCCACCTCTTCCTCATATCTTCTGCTTCTGATAGGTCCCTACCATTTCTGTCCCTTATTGAGCATCTTTGCATGAAATATTCCCTTGGTATCTCTAATTTTCCTGAAGAGATCTCTAGTGTTTGCCATTCTATTGTTTTCCTCTATTTCTTTGCACTGATCACTGAGGAAGGCTTTCTTATCTCTCCTTGCTATTCTTTGGAACTCTGCATTGAAATGGGTATATCTTTCCTTTTCTCCTTTGCTTTTCGCTTCCCTTCTTTTCACAGCTATTTGTAAGGCCTCCTCAGACAGCCATTTTGCTTTTTTGCATTTCTTTTTCTTTTCCTGTCTCCTGTACAATGTCACATACTTCCATCCATAGTTCATCAGGCACTCTATCAGATCTAGTCCCTTAAATCTATCTCTCACTTTCACTGTGTAGTCATAAGGGATTTAATTTAGGTCACACCTGAATGGTCTAGTGGGTTTCTCCACTTTCTTCAATTTCGGTCTGAATTTAGCAATAAAGAGTTCATGATCCGAGCCACAGTCAGCTCCCAGTCTTGTTTTTGCTGACTGTATAGAGCTTCCCCATCTTTGGTAGCAAAGAATAAAATCAATCTGATTTTGGTGTTGACTATCTGGTGATGTCCATGCGTAGAGTCTTCCCTTGTGTTGCTGGAAGAGGATGTTTGCTATGACCAGTGCATTCTCTTGGCAGAACTCTATTTTTGCCCTGCTTCATTCTGTACTCCAAGGCCTAATTTGCCTGTTACTCCAGGGGTTTCTTGACTTCCTACTTTTGCCTTCCAGTCCCCTAGAATGAAAACGACATCTTTTGGGGATGTTGGTTCTAGAAGGTCTTCTAGGTCTTCATAGAACTGTTCAACTTCAGCTTCTTCATTGTTAATGGTTGGAGCATAGACTTGGATTACCATAATATTAAATGGTTTGCCTTGGAAACAAACAGAGATAATTCTGTCATTTTTGAGATTGCATCCAAGTACTGCATTGTGGACACTCTTGTTGACTATGATGGCTAGGTCATCTGAGTTAAATTCACCCATTCCAGTCCATCTTAGTTCCCTGATTCCTAGAATGTCGATGTTCACTCTTGCTGTCTCCTGTTTGACCACTTCCAATTGGCCTAGATTCATGGACCTAAGGTTCCTATGCGATATTGCTCTTTAAAGCATCAGACCTTGCTTCTATCACCAGTCACATCCACAACTGGGTATTGTTTTTGCTTTGGCTTCATCCCTTCATTCTTCCTGGAGTTATTTCTCCACTGATCTCCAGTAGCATATTGGGCACCTACCGACCTGGGGAGTTCATCTTTCAGTGTCGTATCTTTTTCCCTTTTCATACTGTTCGTGGGGTTCTCCAGGCAAGAATACTTTACTGGTTTGCCATTCCCTTCTCCAGTGGACCACATTCTGTCAGACCTCTCCACCATGACCCACCCATCTTGGGTGGCCCCACACAGCATGGCTTAGTTTCATTGAGTTAGACAAGGCTGTGGTCCATGTGATCAGATTGACTAGTTGTCTGTGATTGTAGTTTCAGTCTGTCTGCCCCCTGATACCCTCTCTCAGTGCCTACTGTCTTACTTGGGAGCCCCACAAAATAAAGTATGTCACTGTTTCCATTGTTTCCCCAGCTATCTGCCATGAAGTGTTGGGACCGGATGCCATGATCTTAGTTTTCTGAGTGCTGAGTTTTAAGCCAGTGTTTTCACTCTCCTCCTTCACTTTCATCAAGAGGCTCTTTAGTTCCTCTTTGCTTTCTGCCATAAGGGTGGTGTCATCTGCATATCTGAGATTATTGATATTTCTCCTAGCAATCTTAACTTCAGTTTATGCTTCATCCAGTCCAGCATTACACATGATGTATTCTGCATATAAGTTAAATAAGCAGGATGACAATATACAATCTTGATGTACTCTTTTCCCTATTTGGAACCAGTCTGTTGTTCCATGTCTGGTTCTGTTTCTTCTTGACCTGCATATAGGTATCTCAAGAGGCAGGTCAGCTGGCCTGGTATTCCCATTTCTTTGAGAATTTTGCAGTTAGTTGTGACCCACACAGTCACACACAGTCAAAGAGTTTGCCGGAGTCAATGATTAGAAGTAGATGTTTTTATGGAATTCCCTTGCTTTTTTGATATTCCAACATATGTTGGCAATTTGATCTCTGGTTCCTTTTCTAAATCCAACTTGAACATCTAGAAATTCTCAGTTCACTTACTGTTCAAGCCTGGCATGGAGAATTTTGAGCATTACTTTGCTAGCATGTGAGATGAGTGCAGTTGTGCAGTAGTTTGAACATTCTTTGGCATGCCTTTGAGACTGGAATGAAAACAGTGGCCTGCTGACTTTTCCAAATTTGCTGCCAGTTGAGTGCAGCACTTTCACAGCATCAACTTTTAGGATCTGAAATAGCTTAGCTGCAATTTTTTCACTTCCACTAGCTTTGCTGGAAGCAATGTTTCCAAAGGCCCGCCTGACTTCACACTCCAGGATGTCTGGCTCTAGGTGAGTGATCACACCATCATTGTTATCTGGGCCATGAAGATCTTTTTTGTATAGTTTTGCATATTTTTGCCACCTCTTCTTAATATCTTCTACTTCTGTTAGTTCCATACCATTTCTCTCCTTTACTGTGCCATCTTTGCATGAAATATTGCCTTGGTATCTCTAATTTTCCTGAAGCAATCTCTAGTCTTTCCCATTCTATTTTTCCCTATATATTTTGCACTGATCACTTAGAATCACTTAAGTTATCACCAACCTAGACAGCATATTAAAAAGGAGAGACATTACTTTGTCAACAAAGGTCCATCTAGTCAAGGTTATGGGTTTTCCTGTGGTCATGTGTGGATGTGAGAGTTGGACTATATAGAAAGCTGAGCGCCAAAGAATTGATGCTTTTGAACTGTGGTGTCAGAGAAGACTCTTGAGAGTCCTTTGGACTGCAAGGAGATCCAACCAGTCCATCCTAAAGGAGATAAGTCCTGGGTGTTCATTGGTAGGACTGATGTTGAAGCTGAAACTCCAATACTTTGGCCACCTGATGCAAGGAGCTAACTCACTATTCGCATTCAGATGGATATAGCTTTCCTTTTGTCCTCTGCCTTTTGCTTCTCTTTTTCTCTCAGCTATTTTTAAGACCTCCTCAGACAACCATTTTGCCTTTTTGCATTTCTTCTTGGTGATAGTTTTGATCACTGCCTCCTGTACAATGTTATGAACCTCCATCCACAGTTCTTCAGGTACTTGATCTATCAGATCGAATTCCTTGAATCTACTTTTCACTTCTACTGTATAATCGTAAGGAATTTATGTCATACCTGAATTGTCTAGTGGTTTTTCCTACTTTCTTCAATTTAAGTGAATTTTGCCATAAGGAGTTCATGATCTGAGCCACAGTCAGCTCCCAGTCTTGTCTTTGCTGACTGTATAGAGCTTCTCCATCTTTGGCAGCAAAGAATAAAATCAATCTGATTTCGGTATTGACCAGCTGGTGATTTCCATGTGTAGAGTCATCTATTGTGTTGTTGGTAGAGGGTGTTTTCTATGACCAGAGCATTCTGTTGGCAAAACTCTGTTAGCCTTTGCCCTCCTTCATTTTGTACTCCAAGGACAAACTTGCCTGTTACTCCAAGTATCTCTTGACTTTCTACTTTTTCGTTCCAGTCTCCTATGATGAAAAGAACATCTTTTTTGGTGTTAGTTCTAGAAAGTCTTGTAGGTGTTCATAGAACCATTCAACTTCAGCTTCTTTAGCATTAGTGGTTGGGACATAGACTTGGATTACTGTGATACTGAATGGTTTGCTTTGGAAACAAACAGAGATCATTCTGTTGTTTTTGAGACTGTATCCAGGTACTCTATTTCAGACTCTTCTGTTGACTGAGGGCTACTCCATTTCTTCTAAGGGATTCTTGCCCACAGCAGTAGATGTAATGGTCATCTGAATTGAATTCGCCCATTCTGATTAACAGTTCACTGATTTCTAAACTGTCAATTTAGATCACAATTCCTAAAATGAACATCAACATTTTGACCACTTCCAATTTATATTGATTCATGGACCTAACATTCCAGGTTCCTATGCAATACTGCTCTTTATAGCATTGGACTTTACTTCCATCACCAGTCACATCCACAACTGGATATTGTTTTCACCTTGGCTCAGCCTCTTCCTTCTTTCTGGAGCCATTTCTCCACTCTTCTCCAGTAGCATACTGGGCATCTACTAACCTGTGGAGTTCATCTTTCAGTGTCATATCTCTTTGTTTTTACATACTGTTCATGAGATTATCAAGGCAATAATACTAATGTGGTTTGCCATTTCCTTATCCACTGGACAACATTTTGTCAGAACTCTCTGTCATGACATGTCCATATTGAGTGGTCCTACACGGCATGGCTCATAGTTTCATTGAGTTAGACAAGGCTGTGATCCATGTGATCAGTTTGCTTAGTTTTCAGTGACTGCGGTTTTCATCCTGTTTGCCCTTGATGGATAAGAGGCTTGTAGAATTTTCCTGAATGTAGGGACTGGCCCAGAAAAACAACTCAATTAAAGTGACATAGACAACATCGCCAGAAAAAGAATTTAGAATGATAGTGAAGATAATTCAGGATCTTGGGGGGGAAATGGAGGTAAAGATTGAGAAGGTGCAAGAAATGTTTATCAAGGACCTGAAGAACTAAAGAACAGAGATGAACAATATTCTAGAAGGAATCAATAGCACAGTAATTGAGGCAGAACAGATAAGTGTCCTGGAAGACAGAATGGTGGAAATTAATGCTACAAGACAGAATATAGAAAAAGAATGAAAAGAAATGAAGATATCCTAACAGACCTCTAGGACAACATTAAATGCACCAATATTTGCATTATAGGGATCCCAGAAAGAGAAAAGAGAGAAAAAGGACTTGAGAACATATCTGAAGAGGTAATAGCTGAAAACTTCCCCAACACGGGAAAGGAAATAGTCAAACATATCCAAGAAGCTCAGAAAAGTGCCAGGCAGGATAAACCCAAGGAGGACACACTGAGATACATTATAATTGAACTGACAAAAATTAAACACAAAGATAAATTATTAAAAGCAACAAGAGAAAAAAGAAAACATATAAGAGACAACCCATAAGGTTATCAGCCGATTTCTCAACAGAAACTCTACAAGCCAGAAGGGAAGGGCATGATATATTTCAAGTGATGAAAGGGAAGAACCTACGAACTATCTAGCAAGACTCACTTTCAGATTTGATGGAGAAATCAAAAGCTTTCCAGGCAAGCAACAGTAAAGAGAATTCAGCACCACTAAACCAACTTTACAACAAATGCTAAAGGAACTTCTCTAGACATAAAACACATGAGAAAGAAAAGATCTACCAAAAAATAAACCCCAAACAATTAACAAAGTGGTGATAAAATCATACATATCAATAACTACCTTAATTTTAAATGGATTAAAGGTATCAAGCAAAAGACACAGACTGGCCGGCTTGATACAAAAACAAGACTGTTATATGTTGTCTACAAGAGACCCGCTTCATACCTACGGACACTTCAGACTGAAAGTAAGGGGATGGGAGAAGGTATTTCACACAAATGGAAATCAGAAGAAAGCTGGAGTAGCAATACTCATATCAGATAAAATAGACTTAAAACAAAGACTGTTATAAGAGACAAAGAAGGACACTACATAATGATCAAGAGTTCAATCAAAGAAGATGATATAACAATTATAAATATATATGCACTCAAAATAGGAGCACCTCAATATGTAAGGTAAAAACTAACAAATATAAAGGCAGAAATTGACAGTAATGCAATAACAGTGGGGGATTTTAATACCTTACTTTCATCAATGGACAAATCACCCAGACAGAAAAATCAATGAGGAGACAAAGGCCTTAAATGACACTTTAGATGAGTTGGATTTAACTGATATTTACAGAGCACTTGATCCAAAAGCAGCAAACTACACCTTTTTCTCAAGTGCTCATGGAACATTCTCCAGGATTGATCACATACTGGGCCACAAGGCAAGCGTTGATAAGTTTAAGAAAACTGAAATCATATCAAGCATCTTTTCTGACCACACTGTCAGAAACAAAAAGATTAGAAGTAAACTACAAGAAAAAACTAAGAGACACAAACATGTGGGAGCTAAACAATATGCTAATAAATAACCACTGGATCACTGAAGAAATCAAAGAAGAAATTAAAAATTACCTAGAGACAAATGAAAACAAAAAAGGTCTAAGTTATGGGATGAAGGAAAAGCAGTTCTAAGAGGGAAGTTTGTAGCAACACAGTCTAACCTCAATAAACAAAAATCTCAAACAAACAATCTAACTTTACACCTAAAACAACTAGAGAAAGAACAAACAAAACCTAAAGTTAGTAGAAGGAAGGAAATCATAAAGATTAGAGTAGAAATAAGTGAAATAGAGACAAAGAAAACAATAGCAAAGATCAATGAAACTAACAGTCGACTCTGTGAAAAGATAAACAAGATTGATAAACCTTATTCATCAAGAAGAAAAGGAGAGGACTCAAATCAGTGAAATTAGAAGTGAAAAAGAAGTTACAACTGACTCAACAGAAATACCAAGAATCCTAACAGACTACTATGAACAACTGAATGCCAATAAAATGGACAACCTGGAAGAAACGGAAAATTTCTTAGAAAGGTACAGTCTATCTAGACTGAACCAGGAACAGAAACTATGAACAGACTGATTACAAGTACTGAAATTGAAACCATAATTTAAAAACTCCCAACAAACCAAAGTCCAGAACCTAAAACTTCACTGGCAAATTTTATCGATCATATAGTGAAGAGTTAACACCTATCCTTCTGAAACTGTTCCAAAAAACTGCAAAGGAAGGAAAACTTCCAAACTCATTTTATGAGGCCATCATCACCCTGATACCAAAACTAGACAAAGATACCACAAAAAAGAATATTACAGGCCAATATCACTAATGAACATAGATGCAAAAATACTCAACTAAATACTAGCAATCCATGTCCAACAATACATTAAAAAGGTCATACACCATGATTAAGTGGGATTTACCCAAGGATGCAAGGATATTTCAATATCCGCCAATCAATCAATGTGATACACTCCATCAACAAATTGAAGAATAAAAACCATATGATCATCTCAGTAGCAGTGGAGAAGGAAATGGCAACCCACTCCAGTGTTCTTCCCTGGAAAATCCCAGGGACGGGGGAGCCTGGTGGGCTGCCGTCTGTGCAGTCGCACAGAGTCGGACATGACTGAAGCGACTTAGCAGCAGCATTTATGCTAAAAAGTCTCCAGAAAGTGGGCCTAAGAGGCTATATGCTGCTGCTGCTGCTAAGTTGCTTCAGTCATGTCCGACTCTGTGTGACCCCATCGACGGCAACCCACCAGGCTCTTCTGTCAACTGGAATTCTCCAGGCAAGAATACTGGAGTGAGTTGCCATTTCCGTGTCCAATGCATACATGCATGCTAAGTTGCTTCAGTCATGCCCGACTCCATAGACAGCAGCCCGGCTCCCCTGTCCCTGGGATTTTCCAGGCAAGAATACTGGAGTGGGTTGCCATTTCCTTCTCCAAGAGGGTACATGCTGCTGCTGCTGTTAAGCCGTGTCAGTCGTGTCTGACTCTGTGCGACCCCACAGATGGCAGTCCACCAGGCTTCCCCCTTTCTGGGATTCTCCAGGCAAGAACACTGGAGTGGGGTGACATTTCCTTCTCCAATGCATGAAACTAAAAAGTGAAAGTGAAGTCACTCCGTTGTGTCTGACTCTTCGTGATCCCATGGACTGTAGCCTACCAGGCTTCTCTGTCCATGGGATTTTCCAGGCAAGATTACTGGAGTGGGGTGCCACTGCCTTCTCCTACCTCAACATAATAAAGGTCATATATGACAAACCCACAGGTGGCATCATACTCAATGGTGAAAAGCTGAAAGCATTTCCTCTAAGATCAGAAACAAGTCAAGGATGCCACTCTCACCACTTTCACTCAACATAGTTTTGGAAGTCCTAGCTACAGCAATCAGAGAACGAAAGGAAGTACAGGGAATCCAAACCAGGAAAGAAGGAAGTTAAACTGTCACTGTTTCCAGATGACATGACACTATACACTGAAGATTCTAGATGCACCAGAAAACTACTAGCGCTCACCAGTGAGCATGGGAATGCTGCAGGTTACAAAACTAATACTCAGAAGTCTGCTGCATTTCTACACACTAACAATGAATTACCAGAAAGAGAAATTCAAGAAAAAATTCCATTTAATGTTGCATCAAAAAGAACAAAATACTTAGGTATAAACCAACCTAAGGAGACAAAAGACCTATACTTCAAAAACTGTAAGATGCTGATGAAAGAAATTGAAGGAGACATAAACAGATGGATGTACCATGTTTATCCAAGGATATACCATGTTTGTGGAAGAATCAATATTGTTAGAATGACTATACCACCCAAGGCAATATACAGATTCAGTGCAATCCCTATCAAATTACCAATGGCAATTTTCACAGAACTAGACAAAAAATTCTCAAAATTTGTATGGAGGCACAAAAGACCCCAAATAGCCAAAGCAATCTTCAGAAAGAAAAACGGAGCTGGAGGAATCAGGCTCCCTGACTTCAGAGTATACTACAAAGCTACAGTCATCAAAACAGTATGGTAACATCACAAACACACAAAAGAAAAACAGAAATATAGGTCATTTGAGCAGGATAGAAAACCCAGAAATAAGCCCATGCACCTATAGTCAATTAATCTATGACAAAGGAGGCGAGACTGCACAATGTTGGAAAGACAGTCTCTTGAAAAAATGGTGCTGGAAAAACTGGACAGCCACATGTAAAAGATGAAATTAGATCATTTCTTTATTCCACACACAAAAATAAGCTCAAAATGGATAAAGGCCTAAACATTAAACTGGATACTATAAAACTCTTAGGAAAACATATGCAGAACATTCTCTGACATAAATCACAGCAACATCTTTCTTATTCATTTCCCAGAATAATGTAAACAAAACCAAAAATAAACAAATGGGACCTACTTAAACTCAAAAGCTTTTGCACAGCAAAGGAAACAATAAACAAAACAAAAAGACAGCTCACAAATTGGGAGAAAATATTTGCAAATGATGTCCTGATAGGGGACTAGTCTCCAAAATTTACAAACAGCCTATGACACTTAACAGCATCAAAACAACCCACTCAAAAAAAATGGGCAGAAGACCTGAATAGACATTTCTCTAAAGAGAACATACAGACGGCCAATAGGCACCTTGAAAGATCTTCAACATCACTAGTTATTTGAGAAATCCAAGTTTATCAAAACTACAATGAGATATCACCTCACACTGGTCAGAATGGCTATCATCAAAAAAATCCACAAACAACAAATGCAGGAAAGGCTCAGGGGAGAAGGGAACCCTCCTGCACTGTTGGTGGGAATGTAAATTGGTACACCCGCTATGGAGAACAGGATGGAGGTTCCTTACTAAAAGCAGAGCTACCATAAGACCCTGCAATCCCATTCCTGGGCATACATCCAGAGAAAAACATGGCCCAAAAAGATACATGCACCCCAGTGTTCACTGCGGCACTGTTTATAAAAGCCAAGACATGGAAACAACCTAAATGCCTATCGACAGAGGAATGGATGAAGAAGATGTGGGGTGTGTGTGTGTGTGATGCTATACTACTACAATGTCATGTGTTATACTGCACAATGTTATATTACTCGGCCATTAAGGAGAATGAAAAAAGGCCAATAAGGCCATTTGCAACAACATGGACAGACCTACTGAGTGTCATATTGAGAGAAGTTAAGTCAGACAGAGAAGGAGAATCCCTTATACGTGGAATCTAAAAAACCAAATGATACAAATGAATTTACAAAACACAAAGAGACTCACAGACTTAGATAACCAACCCATGGTTGTCAGAGGGGAAGGGATAAGTTAAGGACACTGGGAAGGTCATGTACACACTGCTATATTTAAAACGGATAACCACCAAAAACCTATTGTACAGCACATGGAACTCTGCTCAGTGTTATGTGCCAGCTTGGATGGAAGGAGGGTTTGGGGGATAATGGATATAAGTATATGTATGACTGAGTCCCTTCACCATTCACCAGAAATTATCACAACACTGTTATTCAGCTACACTCCAATACAAAACGTTTTTGGTGTTAAAAGAAATAAAAATTAAATTTAAAAAAATTATCACAGCTACCTACTAACTGAAATCTGAAATCTGTATTACTGACAGAGACCTCAAAATTGGGGGCATTAAAAACCTCAGAAGAAACTTCCTACCTGAGACTTCATGTAGGTAACACTGAATAATATTACAGACAGTATTCTAACCTCACACTGTGCCCCCACTTCTGGATAAGCAATACCTCTACTACTGTTTCATTTATCCCTATATAATAGGGATAATAAAAGAACAGTATCATACTGAAATATATTATTTATTAAAAGCACAAAAATAATGTAGGGTAACAAACCAAGCAAAAATTATTAATGAATTCAGTACAAATTAGACCCAGTCAAGGAGGTGGGGGAACTACTTAAGGACAAAATCCAAGGGTCATAAAAGGGTCATAAAATGAAAATAAATATCTCAGGAAAAGAGAAGCTATGGATAAAATCAAGAGGTGAATCAAAATCAAGAACCTGAGAAATAAAGAAGCTACAGTAAAAGACTAAATGTTGACTATTGTGTTTATTAAATACAAATACATTTAAGTATAAAATTGAGAATAATTACTCCAGCAACAGATAGTCTGATCATTATATGTTTGCCTAAGAGGACCCAAACTATATTCACTGTCCCTGCATAATCACTAATATGACCTCCTTTTTCTCTCACAAATATCCTTGGATGGATAAGGTTATATGGTTGCTCAAGATTCATAACACTTACATTATGTTCCAAAATTAGAAAAAGTAATTTATCAAGCATTTGCAGACAGGGGAGGGAATGTAAGAGTACAAATTTTTTTTACATTTTCTACAGTATACAGTTAAGTTAGACAAAGTAAAACACAGTATTATTTAAAGCAGTAGGTAATCTGCGCATTTGAAGGAAAGAAGAATACTTATGTGTGCAACTTACTTTAAAAAAGGTGAACAGTGATGACAGGATAGACACATAATAAAGCAAGCACAGTATAATGCTGATTATATTCAAAGACTCTGGGTGGCAGTGTTTCTGAGTATTCACTGTAAAATTCTCTCAACTTCTATGTACAGTTTGAAACACTCAAAATATTGTAGGACAGTGAAATTCACCTAATATTAATGACAGTTGTTTCTAGGTGATTAAATTTAGTGAATTTATTTATTTTTTTGCTCTCATCTGTGAACATTTCTAATTTGGCCTTTTGTGATAGGGTATTATTTTACAAATGTCATTCTATAACCATAATGCTAGTTTCTTAAAAGTTGCCTGATACCAGCTGCATCAGTTTGCCAACAAAAGTCCATATAGTCAAAACTATGATTTTTCCAGTAGTCTGTACAGATGTACAGTTGGACCATAAAGAAGGCTGAGGACCGAAGAATTGATTTTTTTTAATTGTGGAGCTGAAGAAGATTCTTGAGAGTCCCTTGAAGTGCAAGGAAATCAAACCAGTCAACACTAAAGGAAATCAACCCTGAATATGAAGAATCAAAGCTACTCCTTTTTGTAAAGTTCCAGGAAAAGAGCCTTTGGAAATCCCCTGACCTCACCCCACCACCTGCGAACCAATCAGAACCCTTGGCCAGCCCGGGAAATTCGAATCAAGCCCGGGAAAGGAGAACCAATCAGAACTCAACACCTAACCCTTCACCAGAAGGTGACCAATCAGACCCAGAGACACCCGTTTTTCAAATTTTTCACGCGATAATACCCTATATAAGCAATGTAACCCAGAGCTCAGGGCTCCTCCCTATAGCTGCTGCGTCGGTATTGGTGGGAGCCCCAGCTCGAGCTTGGTAATAAAAACTCTCTTCCTTTTGCATCGGATATCGGCTCCCTGGTGGTCATTGGGAGATTTCGCGACTTGGGCATAACAAATATTCACTGGAAGGAATGATGCCAAAGCTGAAGCTCCAATACTCTGGCCACTTAATGAGAAGAGCTGGCTCATTGGAAAACACCCTGAGACGCTGGGAAAGATTGAAGGCCAAAGGAGTAGGGGGCAGCAGAGGATGAGGATGGTTAAATAGCATCACCAACTCAATAGACATGAATTTGAGCAAACTCCAGTAGATAATGGAAGACAGAGGAGCCATGGGGTCACAAAGAGTTGGACAACTTAGCAACTGAACAGCAACAATCAATTACTTATCAGTTTCTACCATTACATTATTAAAATAAAGCCTAGTATTGCGTCTCATTCATTATGTCCTCGGTGACCAGCCTGGCACTGGACTCCTAGATGAATACTCGTATAGCCAAGTAACTAATGGAACAACTTACTAGAAATGCAGAAATAGAATAAAACAGCTCTCTCATAAGTAACACAGTCCTGGGTCAAGACACCTTTCTCCATCCCCTTGTGGCAGGAGAATTACTCTTTCAAAAACATTTGTTATTATGTGTCAGGAAGCATTTAACAGGAGGCTTCCTGTGTGCTGTTTTGGATCTGTCAGGAATTCTCTGTTCCTTATTAATTCCTGAATAATTGGGAATTAAGAGGAGAGGCAAGCCTCTCCCAGGGGCTGAGGAATCCAGGCATTTCCTTCATTAGTTTTTCTATACGGTGATAAGTACCCTCTTCCTTCGTGTGAACCATACAGTAAAAGTGATTGTTTACAACTCTCTCTCTCTCTTTAATATGGATCACCTATGTTTTGTAAGTCTGGAATTTTAATCTTTATCTTTGCTGAGAATAACTATCTTGTAAGACAGTATATATGCCCACATCATGTTGATTAAAACACCGTTGCTCCATCAGAGCTCTGGTCTACCGTGTCTGTCTTTCTTTTTCTTTCTCTCTCTCTTTCAGGCTATTTCATTGGAGCGCAGAGGCCCTCAGAGTTCACTTTCCTGCCCAGGCATCTAAGACCCTCTCTAGAAGGCGCTCTGCGCCTTCACCCCATCGAGAGGGCATCTGAGGCCTCCATGAACAGAGGAAGCCCCGTGCCAGGGGCTTCACTGGCTTTCTGCGTAAACCAAGGAATATCAGCCTCTTTCTCTCCTTTACTTTCTTATCGTCGATTATGGATCAGCAGGTTCCGGTCCATTAAAGGACCTCAACAATTATGATAAGAGACAGCAGCCCAAGATGAAAGGTGATCATTAAAACTTGGAAGGAGTGTGTACATAAGGTCCCATATGTTTGGTGGTAATATTCATTTGGTAAAAGTATTACGAAAACAAAGCATTTTTTCCATTTCACATATGCATCTTATATTTGGAGATAAGATGTGTGTCCACAAAAAGGAGATTAGTTAGATCATAAAATAGTATGAAATGAAACACTATCACAGTCATTAACAAGATGAGACAAACTTACCTAAAAGGACAGTCACAACTTACCTTTAAGTAAATCCAAAAGGATTACGTATCGCAACACTATGTACAGAAACATTTCATATTTAAAAAATAAACATGTGTGCCTACTCATTCCTTAACTTATTTTATACACTGTGAAGTAAAGTGAGATGTTAGTCACTCAGTCATGCCCGACTCTTTGCAACCCCATGGTCTGTAGCCCACCAGGTTCCTCTGTCCATGGGATTCTTCAAGCAAGAATATTGGAGCGGGTTGCCACTCCCTTCTCCAGGGAATTTTCCCCACTCAGGGATCAAACCTGGGTCTCCTACATTGCAGGTAGATTCTTTACTGCTGACACACTGTTCATGCTAAATATCTTAAAGGATATACAGCAAATTGACAGTGGTTTATTTCTAGAGGAGAAGATTATAGGGGTGTATGTATTCTACTTTATAAATTTCTGTTATTTGAAATACTCACCTGTGTTACTTTATAAACAACAGTTACTACCAAGTGGAAATACACAGTGAAAGATACACCCAAAAAGGAATAGTTAAATGTCAAGACATTCTGATTTTTCTAGAAGAAATGTGTGACACAGCCAGGGACTGCCTCAGATACTCCATAGGTCTTTGCTGTTCCTATATAACCTTCCTATCTGTGGGCTGACTCTGCTCTCTTTGAAGCTTTGTTCATTTCACTTCAATCTAATCTTTACTTTCTAATCAGACAGGTAACTGAGAAAGTGAAGACATTTTAATATATTCCAACTTGAACAGTTACCACTACATTCATTTTTATTGATAAACAACTCAGATCATTTCAGTAAAAATGACCTGGAGTAAGTATCAAAAGTTCTTCTTCAAAAACCAAGATTTTATGTATCTCTTTACTGAGAAACTGAAGAAAGCAATCCCAGATATTTCAGATCTAATTTAGTGAACCATTAGAAAGAAGAGATACAAGAAACCAATATAAACGCAACAAATAAAACCATTTTCCTGAGTCTGGTAAGATATACTTTTGAGCTTTTCTGGTGATAAACATGCCAGAAATTGACAAATTTAGGGCTACTGAGTTACTGCAGAGGAACACAGTCCTACCCATGTTAATTGAGTTTTCATTCTGCTACCATAAACATCGATTGCTATTTAAAGGCTTTCTTTTACAGTCTAAGTACACGGTTGGCCAAAAGGTTCATTTGGGTTTTTCCATAAAACCAAACAAACCTTCTGTTCAATGCAATGGAAAAGCAAAAAGCAGACAAATGTTTGAGTTAGTCACAAAATATCAACTACACAATTATGGACAGAGGTAACCCATACATACCTGAAGAAATTAGTACCCTTTCAACTAACCTATCTCTGTACCACTTCTTTTTTATTTCAATCTTTTCAACATTACAGGTGTGTCTGAACACTTTTATTCCATCTTATTCTCCTCTCTCCCATTTAGGTAAAACTATTATTTCTTTTAAATCTATCTTTAGAGAGGCAAACACCAAAACAGGTACATAAAATAATCAGCAATATAAAATATAGTTTTATATATTTTTAATTGGCATAATGTTCTCTTCTAATTTCATACTGAAACTTTTAAGCCACAGTTTTGTTTTAGAAATTTATGCATGTTGACACATATAGGTATAATCATTTATTTCCATTGCTGTAGAGTGTTTATAAGAATTATAAGAATTTTTAAAATTCTTATGAACAATGAGCACTGTTCACGGTTTTGAGACTCTCTCCATAAGACTTCTTAAACTGGATCTTCACTGCTTCCATAATCAGAATTAAGACAGACCATGAACTTAGAAAGAGATAAAAATATATCTTCATTTTCACAAATCTCTAACTAAAATTTAACATTTCAATTATAAATGGAAACAAGGACCAGAGAATAAACAGTATCTGTGACTCTATGACCAATAAAAATCCGGGGTCTTCTCTTCCATTCTATTTGTCACACATGGCTCTACATACTGTAATACTCCTCAGTACTTAGAACTCACAACAGTTATCAGACCTGTCATTAAATTCTTGTTACAACTTCAAAAACAAACAAACATTATTGCATCACATTTATATTTTGATAAGAATATTTCAATGAGGTTATCATCCTTTGTACTTCTACATACATTATTCATTTACAAATTATTCTGCAAAGAAGTGCATAGGCTTTGCCAGACTGTTATATCTGCCCACAGCACATAAAAAAGTTAGTAACCAATTAAAAGGTATTGCCAAATGGTATATCCAAACTAATTATGCTAATTTAAATTCTCATCAACAATATATGAGTTCCTATTTTCCTACATCTTTATCAACACTAAAACTGGCAGATTTTTTAAGAAGATTTTCAGTCTAATGAATCAACAGTATCTCAATCTTCCTGTAATTTCCACATCCCTGATGATCAATGATATCATATGCAATTTTTTTGAACTTTTTATTTTTTTATTTTTTTTTAATTTTTATTTTACTTTACAATACTATATTGGTTTTGCCATACATTGACATGAATCCACCATGGGTGTACATGAGTTCCCAATCCTGAACCCCACTCCCACCTCTCTCCCCATATCGTCTCTCTGGGTCATCCCAGTGCACCAGCCCCAAGCATCCTGTATCCAACTTAGACTGGCAATTCGTTTCTTACATGATAGTATACATGTTTCAATGCCATTCTCCCAAATCATCCCACCCTCTCCCTCTCCCACAAAGTCCAAAAGTCTGTTCTATACATCTGTGTCTCTTTAACTGTCTTGCATACAGGGTTATCATTACCATCTTTCTAAATTCCATATATATGTGTTAGTATACTGTATTGGTGTTTTTCTTTCTGGCTTACTTCATTCTGTATAATCGGCTCCAGTTTCATCTACCTCATTAGAATGGATTCAAATGTATTCTTTTTAATGGCTGAGTAACACTCCATTGTATCACACACATTTTAATGTTTACTTACCACTCAGATTTCCTCTATGAACTGCCTGTTCAGATCACTTACCTATTTTTCAATTGAGCTGTCATTTCTTATCAAATTGTTGTAGTTCCTTACTAGTAATTAACTAGCAATGTATTAGTCATTAATATTAATCATGTGCATAAGTGACAATTATCTTCTGTCATCTAGGACTTGGCATAAAATTTTATTTATGTCTTCTGTCATACCCTTCTGTTCCTTAATGTGGTCAAAATCAATCTTTTCCTTTATAACCTGCACTCCTTTGTAACTTATCCTTCTCTCTCCTTTAACGTCATAAAATATTCTCCTAAACTGGTAACATTACATCTTTGTTTTTATTATTTTTATCTATGGTATGAGGTAATACTCTTATTTTTCTACAGATCACTTTCACTGTCTTTTTTCTTTGTATAAAACAACCAAGAAATAGCTAACAGAGATTAAATCCATGCTACATTCTAGGCACTATAGTTAACAGTCTGTGTGTGTATTTGTGTGTATGTATGTGTATGTGTATGTGTGTATGTATATGTGTGTATATGTGTGCACGTGTGCATGCTCACATACTGTTGCAAAGATGAGGCAATTTGCTCAGGACACAAAGATGGTTACTTGTGCTTACTGACCACAAACTCTATGCTGTGTATCACAGACACTGCATCACCTCATTCCACCATTAAAAACTGACTCTAATAAGCTCAACAATACTTTTAACAAGTGAGTATAAAAGTGTGAAGCTATAAAAAATGCAATCATTTAAAAAATTCTAGGGTAATAAAACCTATTAAATCTTTTTCATCATAGCTGTATTAAAGTTCATTTAAAGGAGATTTTTTTGCCAGAGAAATCAGATTTTATCATATACTCTATAGAGACTCCACAGAAAGTAAGTAGTTATGTGTAAACAACAGGCAGTAAAAAAATTATTTACTAGTAAATGAAGTTCTAAATAATCCAATACTGATACTGCATTTCAGTTAATTCTGGAAATTTAAAAAAACACAATAAAAATAGCAACAGCATCTGAATAAATTCTTACAGTATCTGCAAACAAAGCAAACATATTCATAAACATTGGTGTGATAAAAGCCACAGAATGCAGTAAATCTATAACAGTTCCTACTAGGCTATAGGGAGTCACAGAGTGTGTTGAAAAAAAAATTTTTCAGAGAGAAAAAGTGGCCCAAAGCATGAAAGTCGTTCAGTCGTGTCCAACTCTTTGTGACCCCATGGACTATACAGTCCATGGAATTCTCCAGGCCAGACAGAATACTGGAGTGGGTAGCCTTTCCCTTCTCCAGGGGATCTTCCTGACCCAAGAATCAAACCAGGGTCTCCTGCATTGCAGGCAGATCTTTACCACCTAAGCTATATGGCCCACAGCACACATCTATGCAATAAACTGTAAGAACTCCCAACATTATGCTCACACATGTATTAAAATCAAATGTTTCAGTTCGTGTAATGTGCATCACAACTAAGAACAACATAAATGAATTCTAAAAGAAATTCATACATACATGACTTGGAAGCAGAAATATTAATATGTTTTTATCTTCAAATCTAGAAAAATCATTCCCAAGGTCTCAAAAGCCATCATTCTGAAGTTCAGGCAATCTCTTCATCAGAAGCTTCTACTCCATGAGAACCATCACCACTATCTTTAAAGTACCACCTCCCTACTTCCTTCAGAAAAATCTCCTCAGATTTACGTTGAAGCTAACATTAAAGCGACACCCTCCCACTGCTACAGGTTTTATACAGGTTTTATAGTGGACATATATATATATATATATATATAGTGTGTGTGTGTGTGTGTGTGTGTGGTGGATATAGTGCCACAGGTTCTATAAAGTGGATAATGAGATGGCTGGATGGCATCACCAGTGCACTGAACATGAACTTGGGCAAACTTTGGGAGATGGTAAGAGACAGGGAGGCCCAGCTGCAGTCCATGGGGTCAAAAAGTCAATCACGACTGGGCGACTGAACAACAACAGTAAATTTAAAGAGGAAGTACTGAATTTAATCAAATTGTTGCAGAAGCAACCCAAATTCTACCTCTGATGAATTGTGTGGCCTGTGGCTTATTAAAAAAAAAAAAATCTCCACAGAATGGGATCCCTGCCTTGCTCTACATGTTGGGTTACCAGGTTTCACCACTAGGTGGGAGTATCACCACTATGGTCTTTCTGGCTCAGTGGGCTTGCCTCTCTCCTCATAGGGCTTCAATCTACACACCTTAGCACTTAAAACTTCCATCCCTACTACAAGAGTACACTGCTCACAGAATAGTTTGGGGAAATGTTTGTGTGTTGTTTTTAGGGGGTAATGCATTTTATATCCTTACAATTATAAAGTAGATAGCCTCTATATGATTAATGAAAAATACAGATACAACTTATTAAAACAACCATTCTCTAAAATAGATTAAGATCTCTTTCTCATTTCATTTTATGAACCCACTACAGACCTGCTACCCATGGATACCATAACAAATCCACTGACAATATTTTACAAAGTTAACTTGTAATTCAGAATTCTGCAGTGTTAGGGACTTGGAAGAAGTACTTCTCTTGATTTCAGTGAACCTGTGGTTTCCCTGCTGAAATGATGCAAAAAGATATTTCCACTAACACATAAGGTATTTAAAGCAGTGTCTACACACATAAACTCTCAATATGGATAATTATTAAGAAATTCAGATTAGTCATTTGTTATTATGCAACAATTTCATATTGATATTCCATTCATCCTATCTACCAGAAGTACAATTCCTTTATTAGCAAAATCAACAATGCCAACAAACTCAAAATAAATTCTGGAATCTATATAGCAAGTAGCTGAAACTATTCATTAATAGGGTTGAAGAAAGTGACTTCAGTTCTTAAATGGCGAAACAATACATCATACCTTGTATCTTTGGGCATCTGATGCAGAGATGACTCATTTGAAAAGACCCTAATGCTGGGAAAGATTGAGGGCAGGAGGAGAAGGGGACGACAGAGGATGAGATGGTTGGATAGCATCAATGACTCAATGGACATGGGTTTGGGTAGACTCCAACAGTGGGTGATGGACGGGGGGGCCTGGTGTGCTGTGGTTCATGGGGTCACAAAGAGTTGGATATGATTGAGTAACTGAACTGTATCTCATGGCTGATAAGTCATTTTAAGTATTCATGTATGTTTTTTCCCCTCTCACCTAACTGTCCCTCCAACTTGTGCAACCCATTAAGACAAAACAAACAAAATAAAATGAGATCTTCTATATATCTAACAAACTTAAGAAGAAGAAAAATGAAAAAAAAAGTTAAGGGAAACAAAGTTATATACAAAAAAAACTATAAGAATCATTAGCTATCTCTAATTCTCCTTCTCCAAATTAACACTAGACTTCCCTGGTGGCTCAGACAGTAAAGCGTCTGCCTACAATGTGGGAGACCTGGGTTCATTCTTTTTTGTTCTCTAAGGTTACCTAAATTCTAATCAAACTTGTAGCTTATCCTTAAATACAAGGGATTTTCCCTAATTCAATCATACAATCAATTCAGTTCAGTCACTCAGTCATGTCTGACTCTTTGCGACCCCATGAACCACAGCACACCAGGCCTCTCTGTCCATCACCAACTCCCAGAGTCCACCCAAACCCATGTCCATCGAGTAGGTGATGCCATCCAACCATCTCGTCCTCTGCCGTCCCCTTCTCATCCTGCCCTCAGTCTTTCCCAGCATCACGGTCTTTTCAAGTCAGTCAGCTCTTCCCATCAGGTGGCCAAAGTACTGGAATTTCAGCTTCAGCATCAGTCCTTCCAATGAACACCAGAGACTGATTTTTAGTATGGACTGGTTGGATCTCCTTGCAGTCCAAGGGACTCTCAAGAGTCTTCTCCAACACCATAGTTCAAAACATCAATTCTTCGGCGCTCAGCTTTCTTTATAGTCCAACTCTCACATCCATACATGACTACTGGAAAAACCACAGCCTTGACTAGATGGACCTTTGTTGGCAAAGTATTGTCTCTGCTTTTTAATGTGCTATCTAGGTTGGTCATAACTTTCCTTCCAAGGGGTAAGTGTCTTTTAATTTCATGGCTGCAGTCACCAACTGCAGTGATTTTGGAGCCCCCCAAAAAATAAAGTCTGACACTGTTTCCACTGTTTCCCCATCTATCTGCCATGAAGTGATGGGACCGGATGCCATGATCTTCATTTTCTGAATGTTGAGCTTTAAGCCAACTTTTTCACTCTCCTCTTTCACTTTCATCAAGAGGCTCTTTAGTTCTTCTTCATTTTCTGCCATAAGGATGGTGTCATCTGCATATCTGAGGTTATTGATAGTTCTCCCAGCAATCTTGATTCCAGCTTGTGCTTCCTCCAGCCCAGCGTTTCTCATGATGTACTCTGTACATAAGTTACATAAGCAAGGGGACAATATACAGCCTTGACGTACTCCTCTTCCTATTTGGAACCAGTCTGTTGTTCCATGTCCAGTTCTAACTGTTGCTTCCTGACCTGCATATAGGTTTCTCAAGAGGCAGGTCAGGTGGTCTGGTATTCCCATCTCTTTCAGAATTTTCCACAGTTTATTGTGATCCACACAGTCAAAGGCTTTGGCATAGTCAATAAAGCAGAAATAGATGTTTTTCTGGAACTCTCTTGCTTTTGCGATGATCCAGCGGATGTAGGCAATTTGATCTCTGGTTCCTCTGCCTTTTCTAAAACCAGTCCATCTGGAAGTTCATGGTTCACGTATTGCTGAAGTCTGGCTTGGAGAATTTTAAGCATTACTTTACTTTTTCTTAAATACTATTATGAGTGCAATATCATCTTTTACATTCATTGCAAATGTCAGTATTCCCCTCCTACACTGCCAGTTAAATGTTCTTCCATGGGCTAACTATAGTTTTCTAATAGCAAACATACTGAGACAACTAGTTAGAATTTTATACTTCAAATGCTTACAAAAGAATTTTTAAAATAAAAATTTTTGCAAAATAACATATCCTATATAGAAATGTGAAATCTTGTCCTACGACACAAAATCATACATCTTTAAGAGCAAAGTCATACTAAAAAATCAGAAAATACCACCTATTTCATATAACAAGAAAATATGTCCTAAATCATACAGCATAGATTAAATATCAGATCAACAGTAAAATTCTGATTTATATTTCTATGCTGACTAAAAGAAGATTATTTAATTCTAAGTTAAATGACTTTATAAACCCTGCTGCAAACTTATTTTAAAATATAGGAATAAAAGAAGATGGAATAATTTACTGCAGTACTTTTACTTATGGTCCAATGTGCAATGGAAAACATAACATGACAGCTTTGATTAACCACAAAATATAGCAAAATTTTTAACAAAATGTCCTATCTTTAGGTTGTAATAAACTTAAAGGTCATCTAACTCAAATCAAAATTTCAGTAAAAAGGGATATTATCATGAACCTAAGTACATAAAAGCAAGAAAAGCCAAAAGAAAAACTTTCAGTAAACATCTGGGTGGAGTGCTGGGGGGAGGGGATGAGATCCAAGATTATAACAAGAAAAATTATATGAAATTCCAACCTACATTATACTCTCCAAATCACGTTTTCAATCAGTTATTCAACCAGAAACTCCTGAAGTTTGTAAATAGCTAGATTCTCATAGCAATTATATATCTTAAACCTAGTAAAACCAACCTTACATGAAAAGCACTTCCTAACTACCAATCATGGGCCGTAGTGTTTCATGCACACACTTGTATGTGTGTGTACATAATACATATATAAATGCTGATCAATAAGCATTACTAAAATTATATCCTATTACCAAAAAAAATGCTCAGTAGCAACAAAAGTTCCCCCCCATATTATCAAACTGGAATGTCAATTACTTTAAAAATCTAGGTCATATGTATTTCTGACAAATGATAAATATGAAAGAAATAGTTGGAGAGCAGTAAGTTAGGATTTACATATATGTTTTAGTGTGTGTCCTTAATTCCAATGACAGATATCTGGTCATCATTACCCAAAAACACATTCATGAAGGTTTTTGTAACTAGTATCAGTCTAATTTAAATGTATATTTAGTTTATTATACATATTCCTATGTGCTAGGCTTTTGAAATGAGTTTTTTACATTATAGGTTGTCAGAATTTTATAAAGCTTGGTCATTTAAAGAAATAATTAGCTAAGAATTTTATTTAACTCAAAATTCATTGTACTAAGAGAATAATTTGAAGACAAAGAAAGAAGAAAAGAAACACATAAATTTACTCAATAAATTATGAAATATACTGACAAACTGAAACTAGTAATTAATGTTTCACGAATCCAGCACCTAACTGGCCCAAGAACAGTACAAAATTTACCTTAAAAGAAAAAACAAAAAAGAATTATCCAGATTATACTCAGAAAAACCAAATGATATTGGTTCAGATCTTTTAGGTTCCCAGGGCCACTGAGCCCTCGGTATCAATACAGACAACTCCTGGGCTAGATGAGAGAGACTTAAATTAACACCATTGCAATCTGCAGCAAATCTCTCTTATTAAGTTAGCTCCTCTTCCCACTCGTAATTCTGACCTTGAGCAAGATGCTACCTCAACTCAGTATGTCACTTTTTGTTATATTTTGGGCTTTTTCTTCTTGCTGCTTCTTATCTACCACTGGTGGTAGGCAACAATTCTTACTTCTGCTGAACTGATCCAGTTTCTCCTAGCCTTCCACACCTAATTATTAACTTTCAACTGCTGCTAATAGGGAGAAGGCAATGGCATCCCACTCCAGTACTCTTGCCTGGAAAATCCCATGGACAGAGGAGCCTAGCAGGCTGCAGTCCATGGGGTCGCTAAGAGTCAGACACGACTGATCGACTTCACTCTCACTTTTCAATTTCATGCACTGGAGAAGGAAATGGCAACCCACTCCAGTGTCCTTGCCTGGGGAATCCCAGGGACTGGGGAGCCTGGTGGGCTTCTGTCTATGGGGTTGCACAGAGTCGGACATGACTGAAGCAACTTAGCAGCAGCAGCAGCTGCTAATAGAGCAAGCTTTTAACTATCAGCGCTGTCACCTACCACATAATCTCCATCACAATCTGTAGGCCAATTCACTATGTTAAATTTAAAAATACTTTCTATTACTTGAAGTGGTATATAATTAGAAGATATTCATTTCATGAAACATTCACGGAAGGAAGAAAAAGAGCTATGAATAATAAAACTATATTGAATCCCAATCAGCAAACTGTATCTACTCATGTAAAGTAATGTAAATGCTCCCAATGCCCACATTCTATAGCTCATTTTCAAAATCTCTTTACAAGTCAATGAAATTTACAGGGGAAACGTCACTATAATTAATGTATGAAGACATTACCATAGTAGAGTGAATAAAGTTAAGGTTACAATTTATAAACAGTATACTCCACAACTGGGGCTTCCCTGGTGGCTCAGACGATAAAGCGTCTGTCTGCAATGCAGGAGACCTGGGTTTGATCCCTGGGTTGGGAAAATCCCCTGGAGAAGGAAATGGCAGCCTATTTATTCTTGCCTGGAAAATCCCATGGAGAGCCTAGGCTCCATAATTAGCCTACAATTACTATTGTAAGACATATGCAAGTATCAATACTACTTTGGCAAAACACTCTTAAAAACATGGTAATTATTGTCCTTTCTGTAAGCAATTATGCAAATAAAGTCAACTTTTAAAAAGTCATTCATTCCAGAAACCATCTCATTATTCACAGACAGACTATATGCCCTCAATAAAACATGTGACTGTAAAATGAAAAGGAATACTTAGGTTTTTAAAGCCTTTTGCAAACTCTGAGAAAATAAACGTTATATTACTTTAGGTGAGAGATGAGAAAACTGTCAAACTAAGTGTAGGGAATACTGTCTTCCTAGAACTATTTTACATAGAACCTAAATTCTGAAGACCTGGAGAAATATATTAAAGATATACTCTGAAACCTTTAATATTCAACTGGTCAAATTATAGTCATTCACTAAAATCACTAACCCCTTAAAGCATACCTTTAACTTATTAACAGCATCAGTTTAATTCTTAAAGGAAAGATAGGTAAAGTAAAACTTGTGAGGATAAAAGAATTAAAGTCTTTTATTTCAACACACATACTAGAAAAGACCTTTACTTATTTTTCAGATGCCTTTAGGGAAATACAAAGCTAAAATGACTACAACTTTGAATTGCACTCAGCTTAAAATAATTACTAGCTTTTAAAACTTCTCTTATCAACCTCACAATGCTTTTCAAAAAGCAACAACAGATACTTCCATCTCTGGCCAAGGTAAGTCAACAAGGAATGTACTGACTCATCTACTTGAAACAAAGGCAAACACATACATGAAAGAAACAACGTTTAAGACACCTGACAACAAGAAATTAGACAGTTATGCTTAAGAGACATCAAGCAAACAAGGATAAGCCCTATGACTATTCTACTGCACTGCCTTGAAAGAGATCCATGGCTGAGACACAGAGAGGAGGAACATAGGCAGAGTTCATCTGACTCCCAAAGAGAAACCACAGATGCGCCCCCTTAAGTATTCAGCAAACTGCTGATCAAAACTTGCATCTGATAGGAAAATGAAAACAGTATGGAGCACTCACACATGCCTCAGAATAGTGCCTAGTTCCACCAGGCAGACTGAAAAAGTCCTAATGCACAAGGTACTGAGTGGGTGCACAGAGGCTCTTGCCTTAGAAGTGAGGAACAATTACCCCTAGGCTGAATGCCATTCAAGTATACCTAATAAATCTCAAAATAAAAACACAGAAGGATCAAAAACACCTGCATCCCAGAACAATGCTCAATGATACTGATAGGAATACAAAAATAACCAACATCCAATAAGATAAAATTTTAAATGTCTAGAAGCCAATCGAGTATTATTAGGCATGCAGAAAAGCAGGGAAATATATTCTATAATAAGGAGAGAAATTAGTCAAAACTGACCCAGAACTGACACAGATGTTAAAATAAGCACAAAAGCACTTCACAATGTATTCAGTATGTTCAAAATGTTAGATATGAAAATATTAAAAAGATACAAATTGAACTTCTAGAGATGAGAGCTACAATATAAGTAGTTACAATAAGATAAAAAAAAAGGGTTGGATTAATGGCAGATTAGACATGCACAAGATTACTGAATTTAAAGATGAAACAATAAAACTATCTAAAATGAAAGACAAAGGAAACAAACATTGCACAGAAAATCAGTGAGATGTTCAGCAACTTTAAGTGGCCTAGTAACTGTGTAATTATAGTTTTGAAATGTCCCATGATTTGATGAAATCATGAAGATCTGCTGCTCCTGTTAAATCCCTTCAGTCGTGTCCGACTCTGTGCGACCCCACAGACGGCAGCCCACCAGGCTCCCCAGTCCCTGGGATTCTCCAGGCAAGAACACTGGAGTGGGTTGCCATTTCCCTTTCCAATGCATGAAAGTGTAAAGGGAAAATGAAGTCACTCAGTCGTGTCTGACTCTTAGTGACCCCATGGACTGCAGCCTACCAGGCTCCTCTGTCCATGGGATTTTCCAGGCAAGAACACTGGAGTGGGTTGCTATGTCCCTTTCCAACGCATGAAAGTGTAAAGGGAAAATGAAGTCACTCAGTTGTGTCTGACTCTTAGCGACCCATGGACCGCAGCCTACCAGGCTCCTCCATCCAAGAGATTTTACAAGCAAGAGTACTGGAGTGGGGTGCCACTGCCTTCTCCGCATGCAGATCTAGATAGTGCAATAAATACCAAGCACAAAAAGACAAAGAAAACTACACCAAAGCTCAGCACAAATTGCTTAAAGCTAGTATTAGAGAGAAAATCTTAAAAATAGAAAAAAAGGGACATTAGACACAGAGGCACAAAGATAAGGATGACAGCAGATTTCTGTTTGGAAACAATCTCTATGGTACTGATACAATATATATAGTCATCCAAGACGTTTCTTATTTAGAAAGAAAGAAAGTGAAATTGCTCAGTTGTGGTCCAACTCTTTGCAACCCTCTGGACTGTAGTCTGCCAGGCTCCTCTGTCCATGGGATTTTCCAGGCAAGAATACTAGAGTGGGTTGCCATTTTCTTCTCCAGGGGATCTTCCCAACCCAGGGATAGAACTCAGGTCTCCTGCATTGCAGGCAGACTCTTTACCATCTGAGTCATCAGAGAATCCCTTCTTATAAAGAGATCTTATAATAAATCCCAAAGTCTCTGTGCCCCTCCCAAATAAGAAAATTCTATGTTCTACTAAATAAAATGAAGCTCATTATTAACAACAAAATATCTTCAGTTTTGTTTCCCTTCATCCCTCAAACTTACTTTTAACATGTTAGTCAATAAATACACATCAATTTTGATTCTGAAGTAATTACCATTAGCCCAAAAAAAGCATGTTAACATCCATATCTTCCAAGAATAATGTATCTCAACAGAGTGGCCCTGGATACCAGCAGAGCTATTAGGGCTTTGATTTCTTGACTTTCTCTTACCTCAGTGCATGAAAGGACTAAAAATAAATAAATGCCTGGATTTGGGGGAATTTAAAAAGGGCTTTCTCAGGTTGGGACACTGGGATTCTGATCATTATAGTAAAAGATATGAACATATAATCAATGATCATTATATTTTCAAAAGTCACTTTAAAAATCAAAAGTTCTTCAGTGAGTACCTTCAAAGGACACAATACTATACTATGCCAAATTTTGAAAGTTAAAATTTTAGATACAGTTCCTGGCCTCAGGAATTATACAAGTTGGGGAGAAAAAAAGTACATGTATAAAACAACTAATAACATAGTGTTGTTAGTACATGCCAAAGATAGTGATACTGAATGAAAAGAAGATCAATACTGGCTGTAATAGTCAGGGGCGACTTCCCAGAGTAGTTTAATGCTTCCACTAGGTCTTCAGGATTGGTTAACATTTCAATTCATGAAGAAGTAAAGGAAAAAAGACAGCAGTAATTAAAAGGCAAGGGAGAGAATAGAAAAGGAGGGACTGAATAATGATAACCAGTAGTGCACAGGGCATAAAGAATAAAAGGATGAAAAGGATCCTGGATATGGCAAGGAGGAAAACAATGAAAATCAAAGGAGTCATGTCAATATAATGGTGGAAACTGAGGAAAAGATGGCAAGAAGTTAGGAAAGTATGGAGAGAAGAGCTACAGTAAAAAAAAATTATAATAAAAATCTGACTACTGGAATTATAAATGTATCATTAATCTTTGGGAACAATAGGTGGCAAATCCTAATTCAAATGGCTTTCTATATTAAATAATTCTTAAAATAAAGAACCTGAGATGACAATGTATACACAACTATTAAGGACTCATTTAAATATCTCTATGAAAGTATGTAAGAATGCTCTGACCATGCTACTGGCCTGGTGAAAATGTAGCTTGCATTATTTTAATAAGGGATAATCATTGTTTAAAAGCACATTAATACATAATGAAGACATTATTATCTATAGGCTAATAAATCCCAAAATGTTTGTAGCTCCAAACCTGATCTTTCTTTGAACTCCAAACTCATAAATATTGAGGGATATTAAAAACTGAGTTTATCTGAGCAAAGCCCAATCTGTCTTTTGATACTGAGCTGCTTATACACTTTGAATATTAACCCCTTATGGAATGTATCATTTGAAAATATTTTCTCTCATTTCACTGGGTTATCATTTCATTTTGTTGATGGTTCCCTTTGCTGTACAAATGCTTTAAATGAAGTCTCATTTTTTTAATTTTGCTTTTGTTTGCTTTGCCTGAGGAGAAAAATCCAAAAAACAATTATTGCTATGATTTATGTCAGAGAGTGTTTCATGTTTTCTTTCAGGTGCTTTAGGGTTTCCAATCTTACATTGAGGTTTTTAATCCATACTGAGCTTTTTCCCTATGGTATGATAAAATTCTCTGATTTCATTCTCTCATGTACAGCTATCCAGTTTCCCCAGCACCAAGAAAAGCAACTTTCTAAAATTTCATTGCCAGTGAATGGCAAAGCCATTTTTCAAGGTCAAGTTTATAAAACAAAATTCAAGAGTCTGTCCTATCTCTATCATTGACACTATAAAATAATAAATTCTTAAGTCAAATAAAAAATGTGTAATTTCAGTTCTCTCAGAACACATGTACAATCAATTCAAAGGGAAACATTTACTGCTCTTTTTAATTTGGTATCATGACAAACTTTCACTAATACTGTAGGGGGAAAATCTCAAACTTCTTCATTTGATGAATCAATAAGATTTATCTTCACAGAGGAGAAAGCAAAAGAATAATTTATAAATATTTTGGAAGTGGTGAGGGTATGTAAGTATTCACACCATTAATTTACCAACAAAAGACAGAGAGATCAGTCACATATCGTCAAGCAGTAGAAGTTCCCCAAAGAGTGAGTGTGGGGATGTTTCCCAAGTCAGTATCATCATAATGGTCAAAGGAACAAAATATTAAAGTCTAAAGGAAACAACTGTGAAAAATAACAAAGTACAACTACTACTGGGGTGAAGGTAAAGTTGAAAAAAAAAAAACCACACACACACACACATTAAATACCACCTGGAAGGTAAGTAGCTCTCATTTTCTACCCTATCTAGTTCACACAGTTCATTTACTAAGTGAGGAATTAGCAGTAGCAGTAGTCTAGTCACTAAGTCTCGTCCAACTCTTGTGACCCCATGGACTGGATGGAGCCTGCCATGCTCCTCTGTAAATGGGATTCTCCAGGCAAGAATACTGGAGTGGATTGCTATTTAGCTTGTGCAAAATTACTACAGTTTTGCACTGCTGAACTCTGCCATTTGATATTGGAATACATTCTTAAATAAATGTCATTATGTTATACATCATTTTAATGCACGTTTCTTGCTTTATGTTTTTTGCTAATCAATTATTACTTGCTGGTTATTTTATATGTATTTTAGACTATGGAAATTATGTTGGACAAAAAGCAAATTCGAGTGATTTTCTTACACAAGTTCAAAATAGGTCCTAAAGCAGTGGAGACAACTCAAAATCAAGAAGGCATCTGGCCCAGGAATTGCTGACAAACGTACAGTGCAGTGGTGGTTCAAGAAGTTTTGCAATGGAGACAAGAGCATTGAAAACAAGTGGCTGGCCATCAGAAGTTGACCATGACCAACAGGGACTGAAGCTGATCTCTTACAACGACAAGCGAAGTTGCCCAAGAACTCAACACTGACCATTAAATGGGTTGTTTCGTATTTGAAGCAAACTGAAAGGAGAAAAAGCTAACTGGGGCCATCATTTTTTGATGGGCTGACCGAAAACCAGAAAAAAAAAAACAAAAACTGTCATTTTGAAGTGCCATCTTCTCTTATTCTACACAACAACAGATCATTTCTTGATCCAATTGTGATATGGGATGAAAAATGGATTTTACATGACCAAGAAGAAGCTCCAAAGCACTTCCCAAAGCCAAACCTGCACCAAAAAAAGGGTCATAGCCACTGTTTTGTGATCTGCTGAGCCACTGAATCCTGGTGAAATCATTACATCTGAGAAGTATGCTCACCAAATCATTGAGATGCAATGCTTGTAGCCAGCACTGGTTAGGAGAAAGGGCCCAGTTCGTCTCTGTGACAACGCCCAGCCACACATCTCACAATCAACACTTCAAAAGTTAAAAGAGTGGGCTATGATGTTTTGCCTCATCTGTATATTCACCTGACCTCTCACCAAATGACTACCATTTCTTCAAGCATCTTGACAACTTTTTGCAGGGAAAACGCTTCCACAACCAGCAGGATGCAGAAAATGCTCTCTAAGAGTTCGTAAAATCTCAAAGCATGGATTTTTATGCTACAGGAGTAAACAAACTTATTTCTCATTGGCAAAAATGTGCTGACTGTAACGGTTCCTATTTCAATTAATAAAGATGTGCTTGAGCCTAGTTATAGTAATTTAAAATTTAGGGTCCAAAACCATAATTACTTTCCAGCAACCTAATACATAACAAAGCTCTCAAGATTCAGAGAACCAAATTTACAAGAACCTGTTTATAAGTAATGAGACATTTTTGGATAAATTGAAAAGAAAATCCAGGATAACTATTTTTAAAATTCAAATACTCATAAATGTTGTCTATTGTCTACTTTATTCCAATACAATAATATGTCAGCCTAAATATTAAGTCAGAAGCTTTTAACAGAACATTAATAGAGTGGGGTCTAATTCACACATTAAATGGTAATCAGAAATTAAGGGCTATAGTACAAAGTGAAATCTATCCCAACAACATGAGCAAGTTTACCTCAAAGAAGGCTTAAGTTTGTTTGTTCTTTCTTATTCCTTACTAGAGATGCTGAGATTTTATACTCATTTACTTCTACATGGAAGTAGTTTTTTCTCCCAGCTTTTCCAGGAGAGGTTCCAGAATCAGAAGATTCTAAATCATTCCTTGGCTCAGCCATGAACTAACAGTGGAACAGTAACTACATTATGTAAGTTCTCTAAGGCTATTTGCTCATTTGTAAGATAATAAAAAATGATGGTGGTTGTAAGTAACCTACCAAGAGACAAATAAAACACTCAAATCTGTATTTTTCTTCTGTTTTTAAGCTGTAAAGGTTATTCCTTTCCAATTTCACTCTCAATTTTGAAACTTTTTAACTCAAATTTACATAAAATTTCCAAGTGATCTAGGGTGGCAAGCTTGGCATTATACAAAGAATCTGAACAGGACCTAAAAAATATAGGTTATAACAACATTAAGCTTATTGACCTAGTATACTACTTATGAATCTCAATGAGACAGAAGGCTTATTTTCTATCTCATGATAAATGTAACATTAAATAAAAATATAAATTTTAATTACCCATTTTAATCTTATGTTAGATTAACTCTGCCCCATACTATACTCTTCCTTCCTAAACTTTATCCTACATGTCGAATTGATCTAAAAATTTACTAAAGTCAGCCCACATTCTAATTGTATCCTATTCTTTTATCTCAAACTTTAAGGGGCATAGAATCATGCCCTTAAGATGCTCAGGACTGTGCTAAAATGAAGATTCAAAAAATGTTGGGAATGTGAGTCTCAGATGCTATAGTTTAAGCTCCCAGGTGAAGCTGATACTGCTAATTCATAAACCACATTTTATTATTTAACAATTTCAACATTTAGATAAGTTATTTAACTTAATTTCAATATACACTCATTAAAAGTATCAGAAACAATAGAGAGAAGTAACAGTGTATATATCACCTATTTGGGCCAAATCTACATCTAGACTTGAACAGCACTGGAAAGTCTGAAGTGACAGCAATCTGGAGTCTGAATTGGGAAAAGGATCTGGTGGTGTGTACACTCCAAGGGTGAGACTTCAAATTACAGTTTTGAGGGCTCCCACTTATAATCCCAGGCCAAAAAACTGGTATCATCATCAGTTTGTGTGCAAAAATACAGCTCAGAGTTTCCTTTACCTTTTATAGTAACATTTGTTTCCCCTTGTGAGTCACAAGATTTTCTAGATGCTGCAGGGTTCTGGGGCTCAGGCAATTCCAAGACCCACTCCCTCTCTTATCTAAGGCACCATGTGACTTGTTGATGAACCACACTTTAAAGAGCAAGGGTCAGGACTTAAGAGTGGTCCAGTGATTAAGACTTTGCCTTCCAATGGCGGGGCTGTGGGTTCAAGCCCTGGTTAGGAAACTAAGATTCCACATGCCTCATGGCAACAACAACAACAAAAACAAACAAACAAACAAAAACCATAAAATAGAATACTGTTAACAGGGTTTCCCTAATGGCTCAGATGGTAAAGAATTTGCCTGCAATGCAGGAGACCCAGGTTGGGAAGATCCCCTGGAGAAGGAAATGGCAACCCACTCCAGTATTCTTGCCTAGGAAATCCAGCGACAAAGGAGCCTGGCGGGCTACAATTCATGGGCTTGCAAAGAATCAAATACAACTGACTAACACTTAGTGGTGTAACAACTTTAATAAAGACTCTTAAAATAGTCCACATTTAAAAAAAAAAAAATATATATATATATATAGAGAGAGAGAGAGAGAGAGAGAGTCAAAATACCTACAGCCACAGAACAATCACCTGTGTTTCAAGATCTGATCACCCTAGGACCCCTACCATGCCACTCTCACATCATCTTGTTTTACTGGTTCCTTCCGAGGTTTTTCCTACAGACAAGTTCCAGCCTCTCCCATTTAAAATAATAATAACAAAACTGTTCACTTCTTAACCCACAACGTTCAATCATAGTTATCACTCAAAGCTCCCGACAAACTAAAGATGAACTAACACATCTGATGCACACTGTTCTGGTTTTGCCTTATTTGAACTCACTATCTGGAACCATTAGTCATCCTCTCCTTAGACGTTTTTCCTAGTCTGAGATCCCACAGATTCCCAGTTCTCCTCCTGCCTCCCCCTCACTGCTACTTCTCAGTCTTCTTCACTATTGTGTTTCTTTCCTTCCCTCCCGCCCGGAATTCTGTTTCCATTGTCTTCATTCTATTGTACTGATACATGAATTCACCTGGGTGATTTTATCTACATTTGTGGCTGTAACACTTCCTATGGAGCCTGAGCTATACTGCTCACCTGAACCTTAAATGAAATAGCCAAGGACCTCAATTGCCATGTGTCTAAAGTTGAACCTCATGTTGCTAACACCAGTGAATTCACTAGTTGCCTAAGCCAGAAACACAGAATCCATTGGTAATCACCATTCTCCTTCATTCCTCATATCCTAGTAGCCATTCCACCTTCTAAAAGGTTCGACTATCTCCTTCTCTCCAATCCTTCTTCAGGAATACCAGCAGCCTTTCATTATCTCTTCCAAATTAATATTTTCATAATCTGGATTGGCCTTTATTCCAAGAATCTTACATTAAAACATCTCCAACCTCAAATCCCTTCTACATTAGTGTGTTATCTTTCTAATGGCAGATATGCAGAGTCTCTCATCTCCGGATATTCCCCATTCAAGGTCTCATCTCCTACAATACAAATTTCAATTGCTTTGAATAGTATTTCAGGACCTTAAAGCCTTGGTTTCCATTCATACCATCCAGACTCACTTCATGTTAATTCGTACAGACCTGTAATTCTGTATATGCAAAAGGCCCCACCATTTGAAATTCACTGAACTTAGTATATTTTCAGATTGTACCTTCATGAATCCTGTTCTCACCACCCAGGATTCTCCATTCACCTCCCATTACCACCATACTCACTCACTCACTCACTCTCTCTCTCTCTCTCTCTCTCTCTCTCTCACTGACTCTCTCTGACTCCATAACAACCTGCAGCCTACAGCCTTCCTCAACTGGTCTAGCTCCTGCTTGAAGAGTCAAGACTAAATTAAGTCAATCAGCATGCAGGGATATCGACTTATTCTTACAAGGTCATAAAGTGAATCTACCTAGCACTTAATCATGTTTTCTTAGTTTTTATGTCTCTATCACTGGTAACTGGAATCTTTCCCCACTTTTACAACAGAATATAAACACACTCTCATTCTCCTTGATCAGCAGGCCATTAAGACAATGCTCTGCTGAGATTAACAATTTTACAACCATTCACTGAGACATCTATACATTTGTGCTCCATTTACTCAAATTAACTATAATGATATGTTCATGAGGTTCACAGTGAAGAATATGCTAAAGAAATATTAAGTAAGTTTAACAGCAATTAAACATCAAAGTCTGATTCCCACAAAAATACTAGTCATACTCACATTTCCCATGAAGAGCTATTTTTAACATTTTCATGCAAAATATTGCCCTGTTAGTAGAAGGCAGTCTAGTTACATCATCTATCTTAAGATTTGATTCAGTGCATCTGTTTATTAAGGTGATATTCCCCTTCCTTCCTCCCATTTCCCATCTTCCCCCTAATGTGTATCCTCATTTTAGAGGAGTCTCTTCTCAACTAAGAGGGTTGTTTTGGGTTTTTGTTGTTTTTTCTTGGCCTTCCTCCCATTTCTCATCTTCCCCCTAATGTGTATCCTCATTTTAGAGGAGCCTCTTCTCAACTAAGAGGGTTGTTTTGGTTTTTTGTTGTTTTCTTCTTGGCTCCATATATATACATGGATCATGCTCCATTTAACGTACTTTTAAAACAGTTGTCCAACAGGTTACTGAAGAAATCAAAAGAGAAATCAAAAAATTTCTAGAAACAAATGACAATGAAAACATGACAACTCAAAACCTATGGGATGCAGCAAAAGCAACCCTAAGAGGGAAGTGTATAGCAATACAATCCTACCTCAAGAAACTAGAAAAATATCAAACAGACAACCTAACTTTACACCTAAAACAACTAGAAGAAGAAAAAAAAAAACCCACAAAATTAGAAGAAATCATTAAGATCAGAGCAGAAATAAACGAAAAAGAAATGAAAGAAACAATAGTTAAGATTAATAAAACAAAAAGCTGGTTCTTTGAGAAGATAAAACTGACAAACATTTAGACTCATCAAGGAAAGTGAGAGAAGAATCAAATCAACAAACTTTGAAATGAAAAAGGATTACAATAGACAATGCAGAAATACAAAGGATTATAAGAGACTATTACGAACAACTATATGGCAATAAAATAGATAACCTGGAAGAAATGGACAGACTCCTAGAAACGTTCAATCTTCCAAGACTGAAGTAGGAAGAAACAGAAATTATGAACAACCCAATTACAAAGCACTGAAATTGAAGCTGTGATAAAAAATCTCCCAAAAAACAAAAGCCCAGGACCAGATGGCTTCACAGGAGAATTCTGTCAAACATTTAGAGAAGAGCTAATGTCTGTCCTTCGAAAACTCTTCCAAAAAATTGCAGAGGAAGGAACACTTCCAAACTCATTCTACAAGGCCACCATCACCCTGATACCAAAACCAGACAAACACAAGACAAAAAAAGAAAACTTAGGACAGTATCACTAATGAACATAGATGCAAAAATCCTCAGCAAAATTTCATCAAACAGAGCTCAGCAACACATCAAAAAGCTCATACACCATGGTCAAGTTGGGTTTACGCCAGGGATGCAAGGATTTTTTAATATACACAAATCAAACAATGTGATATACCATATTAACAAACTGAAAGATAAAAACTTTATAATTTCAATAGATGCAGAAAAAGTCTTTGAAAAAATTCAGTACCCATTTATGATTAGAACTCTTCAAAAAATGGGCACAGAAGGAACCTACCTCAAGCCTACAGCAAACATTATTCTCAATTGTGAAAAACTGAAAGCATTTCTCCTAAGATCAGAACAAGGCAAGGGTGTCCACTTTCACCACTATTATTCAACATAGTTTTGGAAGTCCTAGCTACAGCAATCAGAGATGAAAAAGAAATAAAAAGAATCCGGATCGGAAAAGAAAAAGTAAAGCTCTGTTTGCAGATGACATTACACTATACATAGAAAACCCTAAATATAGTATCAGAAAATTACTAGAGCTAATCAGTGAAGTTAGCAAAGTTGCAGGATACAAAATCAATACACAGAAATCACTTGCATTTCTATATTCTAACTGAAAAATCAGAAAGAGAAATTAAGGAAACACTCTCATTCACCATTGCAACAAAAAGAATTAAATATCTAGGGATAAACTTATCTAGGGAGACAAAAGAACTGTACACAGAAAATTCTAAAACACTGATGAAAGAAATCAAAGATGACATAAACAGATATTCCATGTTCCTGGGTAGGAAGAATCAATTTTGTGAAAATCACTATACTACCAAACGCAATCTACAGATTCGATGTGATCCCTATCAAACTACCAATGGCGTTTTTGACAGAACTAGAATAAAAAATTTCACAATTCATATGAAAATACCAAAGACCCCAAATAGCCAAAGCAGTCCTGAGAAAGAAGAATGGAGCTGGAGGAATCGATCTTCCTGACTTCAGATTATACAAAGCTACAGTCATCAAGACAGTATGGTACTGGCATAAAAACAGAAATATAGACCAAGGGAACAAGACAGAAAGTCCAGAAATAAACCCATGCACCTATGGGTACCTTATTTTTTACAAAGGAGGCAAAAATATACAATGGGGCAAAGAAAGCCTCTTCAATAAATGGTGCTGGGGAAACTGGATAGCTACATTAAAAGAATAAACTTAAGACACTTCCTAACACCATACACAAGGATAGACTCAAAATGGATTAAAGACCTAAATGTAAAACCAGAAACTATAAAACTCTTAGACGAAAGGCACTCGATAATATAAATCAAAGCAAAATCCTCTATGATCTACCTTCTAGAGTAACAGAAATAAAAACAAAAGTAAACAAGTGGAACTTGATTAAACTTAAAAGCTTTTGCACAGCAAAAGGTACAGGCAAGGTGAAAAGACAACCCTTGGAATGGGAGAAAATGAAACAACTGACAAAGGATTAATTTTCCAAAATATATAAGCAGCTCATACAATTCAATACCAGAAAAATGAACAACCCAATCAAAAAGTGGGGAAAAAACCTGAACAGACATTTCTCCAAAGAAGACATACAGATGGCTAACAAACACATGAAAAGATGCTCAACATTGCTCATTATTAGAGAAATGGAAATCAAAACTACAATGAGATGTCACCTCACACCAGTCAGAATGGCCATCATCAAAAAGTCTACAAACAGTAAATGCTGGAGAGTGTGTGGAGATAAAGGAACCCTCCTGCACTGCTGCTGGGAATGTAAATTGATACAGCCACTATGGGAGATGGTATGGAGATTCTTTATAAAACTAGGAATAAAATCATCGTATGACCCAGCAATCCCACTCCTAGGCATATACCCCAAAACTGAAAAAGACACGTGTATCCCATTGTTCATTGCAGCACTATTTACCATAGCTAGAACATGGAAGCAACCTAGATTCCCATCGACAGATGAATGGATAAAGAAGTTGTGGTACATATACACAGTGGGATATTATTCAACCATTAAAAGGAACACATTTGAGTCAGTTCTAACGAGGTGGATGAACCTAGAGCCTATTATACAGAGTGGAGTCAGAAAGAGAAAGATAAATATCATATTCTAATGCATATATACGGAATCTAGATAACTGGTGCTGAAGAATTTACTTACATGGCAGCAATGGAGAAACAGACACAAAGAACAGACTTATGGACATGGGGGGGAGTGCGATGTACTCAGAGAGTAACGTGGAAACTTACATTACCATAAGTAAAAGAGACAGCCAATGGAAATTTGCTGTATGTCTCAGGAATCTCAAACAGGGGCTCTGTATCAACCTAGAGGTGGGATGGGGAGAGATATGGGAGGGAGGGTCAAAAGGGAGGGAATATATGTATACCTGTGGCTGATTCATTTTGAGGTTTGACAGAAAACAAGGAAATTCTATAAAGCAATCATCCTTCAGTTAAAAAATAAATTAAAAAAAGAGTTCTCCAATAAAGATAATTTTTAAAATTTCAGTTTGTCCTCTTGGGTCTCTCCTGCCTTCTGAGACGGCCCACAATCTATGTACAGAGTGCATCTCCTCCATGTATAACCCATCTTTTCCTTTACTGTGGCTACTCTTGAATTCTGTCCTACACGAATCCAAGAATTCACACCTGGAGGATGTCCCAGGGAAATCAGAAGTGACTTCAGATGTCACCATGCTCTCATGCCCCACATACTCTTTCCTGCAACAGTTACATGGAAGTGATAAATTGTGATAATTCATCCACTGTTCCTTTATGACAGCTGTACTTTTCTGTATGTATGCTGTTGTTCAGTTGCTCAGTCCTGTTGGACTCTTTGGGAGCACATGGACCATAGCACACCAGGCTTCCCTGTCCTTTACCAGCTCCTGGAATTTGCTCAAACTCACATCCATTGAGTAGGTGATGCCATACAACCATCTGATCCTCTGTCGCCCCCTTCTCCTCCTGCTTTCAATCTTTCCCAGCATCAGGATCTTTTCCAAAGTGTCAGTTCTTTGCATCAGGTAGTCAAAATATTGGAGTTTCAGCTTCAGTATCAGTCCTTCCAATGAATATTCAGGACTGATTTTCTTTAGGATTGACTGTTTCAACCTCCTTGCAGTCCAAGGGACTCTCAAGACTCTTCTCCAACACCCCAGTTCAAAAGTATCAATTCTCCAGTGCTCAGGCTTCTTTATGGCCAACCCTCACATCCATACATGATTACTGGAAAAACCACAGTGTTGATTATATGGACCTTTGTAGGCAAAGTGATGCCTCTGCTTTTTAATTTGCTGTCTAGGTGCATCATAGCTTTTCTTCTAAAGAGCAAGCATCTTTTAATTTCATGGCTGCAGTCACCATCTGCAGTGATTTTGGAGCCCAAGAAAATAAAGCCTCTCACCGTTTCCATTATTTCCCCAAATATCTGCCATGAAGTGATGGGACCAGATGCCATGATCCTCATTTTTTGGATGTTGAGCTTTAAGCCAACTTTTTCACTCTCCTCTTTCACTTTCATCAAGAGGCTCTTTAGTTCCTCTTTGCATTCTGCCATAAGGGTGGTGTCATTTGCATACCTGAGGTTATTGATATTTCTACTGGGAATCCTCATTCCAGGTTATGCTTTATCCAGCCTAGAATTTCACAGGTTGTACTGTGCATGTAAGTTAATGAAGTAGGGTGAGAGCCTTGATGTACTGCTTTCCCAATTTGGAACCAGTCCATTGTTCCAAGTCTGGTTCTAATTGTTGCTTCTTGACCTGCATACAGGTTTCTCAGGAGGCAGATAAGGTGGTCTGGTATTTCCATCTCTTTAAGAATTTTTCACAGTATGTTGTGATCCACACAGTCAAAGGCTTTAGTGTAGTCGATGAAGTAGATGTTTTTCTGGACTTCTCTTGCTTTTTCTATGATCCACTGGATGTTGGTAATTTGATCTCTGGTTCCTCTGCCTCTTCTAAATCCAGCTTGAACATCTGGAACTTCACGGTTCACATACTGTGAAGCTTAGCTTGAAGGATTTTGAACATGACTTTGCTAGCATGTCTTCATGACCCAGATCATCATGATGGTGTGATCACTAATCTAGAGCCAGACATCCTGAAATGTGAAGTCAAGTGGGCCTTGGAAAGCATCGCTATGAACAAAGCTAGTAGAGGTAATGGAATTCCAGTTGAGCTGTTTCAAATCCTGAAAGATGATGCTGTGAAACTGCTGCACTCAATACACCAGCAAATTTGGAAAACTCAGCAGTGGCCACAAGACTGGAAAAGGTCAGTTTTCATTCCAATTCCAAAGAAAGGCAATGCCAAAGAATGTTCAAACTACTGCATAATTGCACTCATCCCACATGCTAGTAAAGTAATGCTCAAAATTCTCCAAGCCAGGCTTCGGCAATACGTGAACCATGAACTTCCTGATGTTCACGCTGGTTTTAGAAAAGGCAGAGGAACCAAAGATCAAATTGCCTACATCCGCTGGATCATGGAAAATGCAAGAGAGTTCCAGAAAAACATCTATTTCTGCTTTATTGACTATGCCAAAGCCTTTGACTGTGTGGATCACAATAAACTGTGGAAAATTCTGAAAGAGATGGGAATACCAGACCACCTGACCTGCCTCTTGAGAAATCTGTATGCAGGTCAGGGAGCAACAGTTAGAACTGGACATGGAACAACAGACTGCTTCCAAATAGGAAAAGGAGTACGTCAAGGCTGTATATTGTCACCCTGCTTATTTAACTTCTATGCAGAGTACATCATGAGAAACGCTGGACTGGAAGAAACACAAGCTGGAATCAAGATTGCCGGGAGAACTATCAATAACCTCAGGTATGCAGATGACACCACCCTTATGGCAGAAAGTGAAGAGGAACTAAAAAGCCTCTTGATGAAAGTGAAAGAGGAGAGTGAAAAAGTTGGCCTAAAGCTCAACATTCAGAAAACGAAGATCATGGCATCCGGTCCCATCACTTCATGGCAAATAGATGTGGAAACAGCAGAAACAGTGTCCGACTTTATTTTTTTGGCTCCAAAATCACTGCAGTTGGTGACTGCAGCCATGAAATTAAAAGACGCTTACTCCTTGGAAGAAAAGTTATGACCAACCTAGATAGCATATTCAAAAGCAGAGACATTACTTTGCCGACTAAGGTCCATCTAGTCAAGGCTATGGTTTTTCCAGTGGTCATGTATGGATGGGAGAGTTGGACTGTGAAGAAGGCTGAGCGCCGAAGAATTGATGCTTTTGAACTGTGGTGTTGGAGAAGACTCTTGAGTCCCTTGGACTGCAAGGAAATCCAACCAGTCCATTCTGAAGGAGATCAACCCTGGGATTTCTTTGGAAGGAATGATGCTAAAGCTGAGACTCCAGTACTTTGGCCACCTCATGCGAAGAGTTGACTCATTGGAAAAGACTCTGATGCTGGGAGGGATTGGGGGCAGGAGGAGAAAGGGATGAGGATGAGATGGCTAGATGGCATCACTGACCTGATGGACGTGAGTCTGAGTGAACTCCAGGAGTTGGTGATGGATAGGGAGGCCTGGCTACTGCGATTCATGGAGTTGCAAAGAGTCGGACACGATTGAGCGACTGAACTGAACTTGCTAGCATGTGAAATGACTGCGATTGTGAGGTAGTTTGAGCATTCTTTGGCATTGCCCTTCTTGGGGACTGGAATGAGAACTGACCTTCTCCAGTCCTGCAGCCACTGCTGAGTGTTCCAAATTTACTGGCCTACTGAGTGTAGCATCTTAACAGCATCATCTTCTAGGGTTTGATACACATCAGCTGGAATTCCATCACTTCTACTAGCTTTGTTTGAAGTGATGCTTCCTAAGGACCACTTGACTTCGCACTCCAGGATGTCTGGCTCTAGGTGAGTGATCACACCATCATGATTATTTGGGTCATTAAGATCTTTTACATCAATAAAAAGTTTTTTTATTGCCCTTTTTTTAACCCATTAGCATTCTCCTTTACTTAGAATAGTACTGGCACTGGAGTATATGTAATTTCATTAAAACTCCCACATAATATGCTATATACAGTATCCAGAGAGTTGATCACCACAGGTGAACAATTTTAGTAACAAAAGAGCTTGCTATCTTACCAGGCAGTCAATTTCATTTTAAAACAGTGATAATGTTTCAAAAATTTCCCTTACATTAAGTGCATATACTTTACCCATGTTTTATCCATCCACTGGACCTAGTTTCCCCTCTGGAGCTAGTTACACAGTATAAGTCCTACCCGCAGAAGATACACTTTAAAAAGCTGAAAGGGAATAACTATCAGCCTTTATCTTTCTAAGCTAAACTTGCCAAATTACTTTCAATATTCCCCCATGTAGCATGGTTCTCACTCTTTACTTTACTCATTATCTATCTTCTCTGCCCTGGCTCTAACTTTCAAATCTAAAGTGAGTTTTATTAGTTCTTCATGTTACTACACAGTGACTATGACTTAAACAAAAAAACGCAATGCAGAAAATAATCCAAAATAGTACTGAACCCTATAATTATTGTGATTAAATATTAAATATTTACTGGACTACAATTAGTAGAAAATCAGAGGACTTTGTTTACATTTTTAAGTGCTTTAGAAGTTGTCTGTCACCTAGCTGTACTTTGTTAAATGTTTGACAAATAAAATTAACCCATCCATGGTTTATTATCTTCAAAGTGATAAAGAACTATTAATATATCTCATATGTGTGTATAATCACATGAAGGAACAGTTACTCTAACAATGAATTTAAACAAAACAATTCTACTTTCTTAAATACCAAATCACTAATAATTGAAGTTTAGAAACCTGCCAAAATAATGGAGTACTATAGGACCACAAAATCATTAGAATCAAGAGAAATATAGGGAAAAAGGATGAAATACTGTCTTTTGCAACAACATGGATGAACCTAGAGAATATCATACTAAGTGAAGACAAAGACAAATATTACATATCACTTGAAAGTGAAAGTCGCTCAGTCGTGTCCAACTCATTGTGACTCTTTGTGACCCATGAACTATCCAGTCCATGGAATTCTCCAGGCCAGAATACTGGAGTGGGTAGCCTTTCCCTTCTCCACGGGATCTTCCCAACCCAGGGATCGAACCCAAGTCTCCCACATTGCAGGCAGATTCTTTACCAAATGAGCCACAAGGGAATGAAATCTAAAGAATAATACAAATGAATCTATACAAAACAGATTCAAACAGAAAACAAACTTACGGTTCCCAAAAGGGAAAGTGACAGGGGAGGGATAAATTAGAAGTATGAGATTAACAAACAACTGTACACAAAATAGATGAGCAAAAAGGATTTACTGTATAGCACAGGGAAATATATTCGATATCTTGAATAATCTATAATGGGAATTAATATGAAATATATATATGTATGTAACTGAGTAACTTTGCTATATACCCGAAATTAACACAATATTGTAAGTCAGCTATACTTCAATAAATAAATAGATAAGCCAAGATTTTAAAAAGGAAAAAGAGAGAGAGATTCTAGAGAAATTCTAAATCATATTCAGAAAAATAAAATTTGCTCAACTTCCCAGGATGGAATGGAATGCAGATGACTCATCACCAATGACTCTCCTCATACCAGAAATGGTTAACTGCTATTCACCAACATACTTACTGATTCCTGACTAGGAAATCATAAAACCTATTTTAAGGATGTGAGGAAACACAGGCCAGGATGTACCTTAATGCACTACTTTGTGTCATTCATAGTTGTTTGAGACTGGTGTGTTTTTTTAAATTTATTTTTAATTGAAGGATAATTGCTTTACAGAGACTGGTGCTTAGAATAATCTTCTGTGGGGTAATTTTTTTAATTTTATTACAGTTTGAACCTTTAAGATCTACCCTCTCAACAAAATTTTAATTCTATTATTATTGACCACAGGCACAACAGATAGCAGATCTCTAGAGCTTATCCATCTTGCTTAAATGGAACTTCAGGCCTACTGTAACGCCCCATTTTCCCCCTCTCCTCAGGGTCAGACAAGTACCATTTCTCTCTTTGAGTCTATGAATTTGACTATTTTGGATATCTCATATAAGAGGAATCATGGAGTATCTGTCTTTTGATGACTAGAATCTCACTTAGCATAATGTCCTTAAGGTTCATCCACAGTGTCACATATCCTTCCTTTTTTTAGGCTGACTACATGCACCACACTATCCATTCATTTGTCAATGAATATTTAGGCTGATTCTACACCCTGGCTGTTGGTAACTGAGTGGCAATGAACAGGGAGTGTGGATCTCTCTTACAAAATTATGATTTCAACTAATCTGAAAATCCCAAATGTGGGATTGCTGGATAATGCCAGTTATATTCTTCATTTCTTGAGGAACCTCCATACTGTTTTTTCATAGTGTCTGCACCATTTTGCTTTCTCATCAACAATAAGCATTTCTATACACTACTAACAAGAAACCATATGAAAAGAAAATTAGTAAGCCAATACCATTTACAATAATAGCAAAAAAAAATTACTTACAAATAAACTTATCTAAGGAGATGAAAAACTTGTATAATAAAAACTATAAAGCACGAGGAAAGAAATTAAAGAAGTAAAGGACAAAAAGGTATCTCATGTTCTTGGACTGGAGGACAACATTGCTAAAATGTCCATACTACTCAGGGATGTATGGATTCAGTGCCTATCAAAATCCCAAAGGCTTTTTTTTGATAGAAATAGAAGAAACAACCCCACAATTCATGTGGAGACACAGAAAACTACAGAGTCAAATCAATCCTGACAAAGAATAATCTTGAATGTCTTTAAAATATTATACATTTAATTACAAGAAAAGGTAAAAATCATAACTTCCACATAACTGTGTATGCTATAAACTCAAGAAAGAAAATGTAAAAAATGGACAACTGTAAGAGGGTACCAGTTATGGATGTTAGTTTTCCTAGGTTTAATTTTTTAATATTGTTCTGCCATTTATTAATAAACAAAATAATTTTAATAGGTACTACCAACTTGAGTCGGGCCATTTTAGTGGGCTGCACAACTGCCATATATAAGTATTTTTAACAAAAGACCTGACTTCTCTCACCTGGGAGAAAATACAGATACACATGGAACAGTAAGAGAGAAGGGCATATCAATCAGGCTCTCAGATCAACCCTGGTGTTCACTGCCGAGAACGATTTTACAGCTCCATAAACCATATTCTGGCTAGCTTGTTTTCAGGATATCCCACTCTACCTGAAAACTGAATTTTGGTATTATGTGAACAATAGTTTGAAAACCACGGGAATTACAGAATGAGTAGAACCTAAAATCAAGGGGGAAACAAGGTCAGATGTAAATTTCAACAGAAAAAAAAATCTAAAGCTCAAGTCTCAAAATCTGAAACTGGTAATTTTATTCAGTTGCCTGGCAAAGCTACAGTCCATGGGGTCTCAAAGAGCTGGACGTGACTTAGCGACTAAACAGCAACAACAAGGAGAGTAAAGTTAAAGACCCTGTAAATAACTTGTAAAGGTACATATGGCTAGGTGCCCACACAGTTGAGCATCAAAACTGTAACACATTTGGGAATGAAAGGAGATGCTTACAGTAGTTATACCGTAGCAGCAGGAGTAAACCAGGGCTGTCCCAAGCATATCTGATGCAAACAGCCTGAATGGTGTTAATGGTGTTATTTCCTGAGGACCACATTACATGGTATATTTTGGTTTAGACATTTTTAAAAGCAGATTTGCCATCTTACACAGTGAATCCTGGAGTTAATGGTCAATTATATCCATTACAATATACATTTTTAATATATAAATCAAATTTCTGATTCACTTTTAAAGTTCATTTTTACCTTGGGTATAAAAGTATCTTTAAAAGTCTAAAATATGTATCATTTACACCAAAAATATAAATTATATATTTGTAAAAGAAGTATATCTCAAAGGAATTTTTGAGATAAAATATATTATTCCCTAAATTAATAAAGCATATATACATATTACATCAGATATTCTTAACATTTCAATTGGCTGCCATAAAATGATGGTTGCCATTTAAAAAAAACAAGTTTGCATAATCACTGCAAAATAAAATCAAATTATTCCAGTTCAGTAGGTATTTTTTAATACCCATTGGCCATTTATGAGGACATCTTGGTTCTTTTTATTTACTCGTGATTCTGGCTTCTCCACACAGCACAAGGGCTCTCAGATCCACGACCAGGGATGGAACCTATGCCCCTTGGCAGTGAAAGCAGTCAAAGTCCTAACCACTGGACCACCAAGGGATTCTCTTTAGTCCTTTTTAAAACAAAGTATTAAGTATCAAATGCAAAGTAAACAACTGTTAAAAATTCCTATTTCCCAATATAGAGTACATGTGCATATATGAAATATATGAAAACCACAAAAATTATCCAATTGAAACAATATGTCCTATACAATTAATCTCATTTTAAAAGACAACATAGTATATTTTAAAAATCACTCATTGTTTTTGATGAGTAAGCTTATGGTAAATATAAAAATTTTCTAAACAATCATTTTAAAAAAAACTAAGCATTCTGTTGAGGCGGGGGAAGCTAACCTATATTTTTCTACCTCAAAATAATCTTAAAATGTAGTAACACTATGACAGTTAGTTCCATAGCAAAAAAGAACACTTTTAACAGGAAATACAGACCTTTCTCAACTTATGATAAGACTGTTTTAATAAACAAACCCAAAATTTAAATATCACAAGTCAAAAATGCATTTAATACACCCGAACTACCACGTATCATAGCTTAGCCCCATCAACCTTAAATGTGCTCAGAACACTTACACTAGCCTCCAGCTGGGCAAAATTATCTAACACGGAGTCAATTTTACAATAAATTGATGAATGTCTCAAGTAATTTTTTGAAAACTGTACTAAACGTGAAAAAAATAATGTTTGGGTACAGAATGGTTCTAAGAGTACCAGTTGTTTACCATGAGGTCACAGGTGGCTTGCTGAGAGCTGAGGTTCATACCAATGCCCAGCATCAGAGTGTACCTACTGCATAACATTAGACCAGGATCAAACCTCAAAATTCGAAGTCCAGTTTCTACTCAGTGCATATCACTTTCGCAGCATTGTAAAGTTAAAAAATTATAAGTCAAACCATTGAATCTCAGGGACTGTCTGATGAAACCATTCATGCTTATTATGTTCCAACTGGCTGATCCCTCTAAATGTTTCCCAAGTAATTTACACCTAGATGAAAACCAATCTGGACACGAAGTATACCATCTAGCTGAAAATAATATTTGACTGATCTATTTCTCTAAGGTGGTTTCAAGGGACTGAGTATTTGTACCCCTACTCCAGTACTCTTGCCTGGAAAATCCCATGGACGGAGGAACCTGGGTGGCTGCAGTCCATGGGGTCGCACAGAGTCGGACACGACTGAAGTGACCTAGCAGCAGCAGCAGACACACACACACACACACACACACACACACACACACTCACACACTCACACATTGAATTTCTAATCCCCAATGTGGTAGTTATTAGGAGGTGGAGTCTTTGGGAAATAATTAGGTCATGAGGGTGGATCCTTCATGAGCTGGATTTGTGCCCTAACACAACGGACCTCAGAGAACACTCTTACCCTCTTTCTCCCATGGAAAATACAATAAGTCAGTTTTCTGAAACCCAGTCACACCTTGATCTGACTTCCAGCCTCCAGAACTGACAAATTTCTGTTGTTTAAAATCCACCTATTCTACGGTACTTGGTTACAACATCCCAAAATGACTAATTCGATGGTATGCTGCTGCTGCTGCTAAGTCGCCTCAGTCGTGTCCGACTCTGTGCGACCCCACAGACGGCAGCCCACCAGGCTCCCCCATCCCTGGGATTCTCTAGGCGAGAATACTGGAGTGGGTTGCCATTTCCTTCTCCAAAGCATGAAAGTGAAAAGTCAAAGTGAAGTCGCTCAGTCATGTCCAACTCTTAGCAACCCCATGGACTGCAGCCTATCAGGCTCCTCCGTCCATGGGATTTTCCAGGCAAGAGTACTGGAGTGAATTCAATGGTATAAACCCACCCAAATTCTCAGGATGAACGAGACAATGTTAGTTACAAAATGAGCTCTAGGAATTTCTCTGGAGGTTCAGTGGTTAACACTCAGGTTCAGTCCCTGGTTAGGAAACTAAGATCCCACATGCTGTGCAATAATTAAAGTAATAGAAAAAAATTAAAGTTAAAAAAAACAAGTGAGCTCTAGCTGAAAAACCTAACAAACTGTGAATGAAAACTCTAAAATAAACTCTGTGAGGCAGAGTTATCAGAAAAATTATTACCATGTAAATCACTCTCAAGGGGTTAAAAGGCAGCTGAATGCTCTACTAAATCATATCGATTATCCAGGCCCACCTTAACCTATCTGCTCAAAGTGGAAAAGAACCGCCAATTTTAAGAATGCGCCTGAACCAGAGGGAGAACTTGATGAACACTAACTACCCTAGGGAAGAAATGAGAGCAGGATGACAACAAAACATAGAAAAAAGAAGCTGAGTACTAGGGGAAGGGCAATGCCTCTTGACAATTTTCTAACCATCACAATTTTCCCAGGCTCACAAAATTCATTTATACTTATAATCATAACTGTTACTTGTGGTAGCAACAATGAGGAGTACAGGAGGTTAAATCTCTGCAGACCCTGATGGTGAGAGTCGAATGTGCACAAAGGGCTATCAAGTGAGTGCACAAAAAATGAATACATGACCATGAAGTAGACAAAGAGTAAGACTGCCAGTGAGGCTCTCTTCACAGCAGAACACTGAACTTTCCTCTCTAAGTCCATCTAAGCCAGATCAATTAGTCAAAAAAAAATTTTTTTAAGGCTGGAAAAACTTCCAGGAACAAAATATCACTCCAAGATGACAACAGAAATAGCTAAAATTACCTAGAGAAAGAAGTCAGTTAGCCAGCTTCTTCAACTCTCTACCTGGTATTGTGAAGATAAGTGTTTTGATTTTTTTTTAATCCATTATATTCAGGATTTCTAAGAAGCTGCAAGATGGAATGTACTTGGGAGACAAATCTCCAATTTCTGCATGTCCTGTCCTGTGAAAGCTGTTCTTCCAGACAATCTTTTCAACGACATCTTTTGTTTGTTAAACAAAAAGTCTGGGAAGCTAGACACTGAGTTTCCCTCTGGGTCAGGGGAGAGATTTGCTTCCTAACCAGAATGATAAAGATATATCTCTCCAGGGCAAAGGATGAAAGGTTTGCTAGAACCTTTTAATTTCCCCATTAAAAGATGGGAAATTTCCTAAACTCTGGGATCCTCAACTGTGACACAGCCCTACTGAGCTGAGCACACAGCATCCATCAGAGCCCAACTCTGCATCACCCCATTGGATGTAACAGGGAAAGGCAGCCCACTCTAACCTGCAGGTCATTCTGTCTGCTGTGTCTGGAGTAATAAACTATCTAAACCCATTTGGGCTTCCTGTCTCCTTCCAGAACAATCTACGGAAGCATGGCAAGCAGCTGGGGCAACCTAGCAGCTGCCACTAAACCACTGTCTAGAAACCATTTAACTGCTTGACATACAGAAGCCTGTATGACTGAAGCTGTAATAGCTTTGGAAGTGGCTTCTATGAAAGGCAATACAGTTCTGATTCTCTTGGTTCTCGAACAGAATAGCCCTAAGCACCCCAGAGGTGACTTGATAGTTTGCCAAGAAAAACATAATAGTACCATCCTGAAGTAACTCATATTCAACAACTGAGAGTACACAAAAGAGACAATCATATTTTTAAAGTTAAAAAAAAAAAACCTAATAGATAATGTGATAGAAAGCAAAGTCTGCAGAATGTTTTAATACAACACATAAGATCTCAAAGACAATCTGACAGTCAGGTGGCTTCATGCTGCACCTACAGATCCCTAGAGGTATGTATTCATTCTTCTGCCTCTGTATGAAAAGCAGAGATAGAGTAATTTAATCAAAAGAAACAGCTTAGAAGTCAATTCTTTATTTCAATATTGGTACAACTGCCAGCTGCATTACTGAGGGGAAATTATTTCAAATCAAAGAGTACAATCTTTTAACCAATCTCCATTGAGCACCATTGTCTCATCACTCAGAGGTGTGTGTGTGTGTGTGCGCGTGTGCGTGCGAAATACTGTTTTAACACTAGGAAAAGACCAAAACATGTGCTACCATGTTTTGTGAAATAAATAAGTTACAGGGAAGATATATAATGTGCAAATTCAGAGTTTCATTGTACTGAGAAAATTACCAACTTTACAATGTCATTGACAAGCTATAAGCAATAAATGAGTAATGATAATATGAGTATATTTTTACCTCTATGGGCCTTTTCAGGAAAAAATTTCCACCAGTATTTTGTACATACAATTTAAAGTTCATTATTTATAAATGCATGGATACAAATTAACCTCTATTTTTAATGAAAATGAACTGCTTAATTGAAGAAAAAGACAAACAGTAGGGTAAAATTTTAACTTTGAGTTTAAAAATTAGAGAAATAAGCAGCACTAAAGGAACCAGCACCACACACAAAACTCTTGTGCAGCACAAACTGGATAATGAGTCACACACCAGAGTGCAAGCATAGTGCTTAAATGCAGAGAGAAAGAACTTTTTGATCAAAATCCCTATTAAATAATTCTAATCAATGAAAATGTAGTAAACATTAACTGTGTGTCCACTTTAAAGCTCTTCTCTCCCAGTCCGAGAGAGTGGCTGTGTGTCCTCGTTAGCCCAGGGCCAGTCCCAGTCGACTTCTGCTCTCTCACCAAAATTATCAATTGCACCTTCTTTCACTCTCAAGCTTTATGGTTTGGACAGCAAATTATATGATCCTCCAACTTCTAAGTACCTGGTTCCTCTGGCCACAAGTGACTATCTTTGCCCTGGTCCAGATGTCAGGATAATAACACAAACATTCTAAGGTAGGTAAACTTAATATTATGTATATGTATAATGTTACTTCATTACCATTAGGCTATAATTTATCTCAAATTCATACGGTAAAACTTCCTCTGATTCTCACCTCAATTAGTCTTAAAAAGCATTTATTTTGTAGAAAAACAAATTGCCCATACATTTTCCAATAGGCACCAAGAAAAACTATATAAAGAAGGTATTCTTACCTAAAAGAATTAATTACTAAAAGAATTAAGTTGCTTACCTATCATACAGTACTTGTGTGAAATACAGAAGCATCTAGGACAAAAGTATTTCAGCAATTTTAAGGGTGCAAACTCCCATCTCACATATTCTTCATCATATATAACAGCAATAAAAGAAATTAACAAATTGAAGTTTTATTTCTAGTTCTCAATATCTGTACATCCAATATGCAAGTAATCATTCAGTACTCTTTAAAAATGATTTACCAAAATAACCTGTGCTGCCTAAAACAGGTCTACTGAAAATAACTACTGAACAAATACTTACATCTTTCTGAATGACTAAGAAAGTAGTCAGCCAGAAAGCTTTAACAGAAAACCATGAGGTTAAAGTCTGGAACAGAACAGAAGAAAAAGACAGGATAAGGTAATCTTCATTTATTGAAAACTGGGGGAAGAGTGTAAAAATATGTGACAAGAGTTTTACCCAAATTCACAAATTGGAATTTATTCATATATTTTAAAATTTGTCATCTTCTTAATGAAAGCTGAAATTATGCATGGCTTTCATATTTACAAAAATGACTTTTACTAAAACTGACATAAGGGTAGGGACTTCCTTGGCATTCAGCTGGTTAACACTCTGCGCTTCCAATGCAGGGGTCATGGGTTTGATCTAAGATCCCGCATGCTGCACAACTCAACCAAAGGAAAATGAACTTTTTAAAAAAATGACATAAGCCTAATTCAGTCTAGCTTGGGCAAAAAGGGGCTGTGTAAGCACACATAACAAAGAAGGATGGAGATAATCCGGTTTCAGGCATGGCTACATCCAAGAACTTGACTGTATCGTCAGTACTCCCTCCAGCCACAGAAGGGCGACAATTTTTATGTGTTATGTTTATTTCTGTATTGGTGGCACCTAGAACAAAGACTGGCACTGAGTTAGCATTTTAGTATTTACTGAATCTGTGAAAATCTCTGTTTATCTGCTTAGCTTCTGTACTTCAGAGTTCTTCACGCCAGGAGTGACAGACAACCTAAAATCCCATCCTTCTGACTTCATATACCAATCAGCAAGACAACCTACTAGTTCCATTTAGAAAATCTCAGTGAATGGCTCTAGGGCACCTGCCCAACACTGCGCCAAATACGACAAATGAGTTAGAGGTATGACTTGATTGCCTGGTAACATATGTACCTCAGTGGTCCTTAAAGAGGGAATTAAGATGAAAACAAAGAGAAGCGAAAGGAGTGACCGTAGGCAGAGGACGAAAGTAAAAGTCACCACATCTTCTTTACTAGGTCCTTCCTTACCAGCAATCCAAACACAAGCAAACCCTCCATTTCAGCAATTTCACAGCACTTTTCTGTCCTGAATATGCCACAGGGGCATCTTCCTACCTAACTACTCAGTATGTGCACACAAAAATACCAAGGTATATTATAACAAAAGCAGTCTACTAAGGTATATTCACTGATGAATCAACCATTTATAAATGTAATCCCTATGCAGACATCCTTCCTGATTTCAACCAAGCATTGATCCCAACACACCATGTCACAATGCTTTTTGGCCATTATTACACTTGACTGCAATCTTATAAACGTCAAAGGATTTCATTAAGTTAATTTTTAAAACTGATGCAGCAGAACTACTCAGATTATATGCAAAACCACTAACAAATGAGTATCTGTCAGAATTATAATGATTAACATATGAAAAGAGAAAACCAACTAGGAGGATGACATTAGGTACTTCAAAAAAGACTGATATGAATATCAAAAAACTGAGACTCACCCTTGAGAAAAGTGGTAAACATGAAAATATTTTTATGAAACTGACCTCCGAATAATGCTCCAAATGTCAAGCATTAACTGAAAATGTCTGACTATGCTATCATATAATTTTAATTGAGAAAAATCACACCAAAGAATATGAGAACTTATTCATTGTTCATTCTAACAGATAATGATTAATTTCAATTTAAGAACTAAATGTTAAGCATATGACCAAATGAATAAATTTTTACAGTTTTAATTTTAGACAATTACACATCTATAAAATATTGTTAATCCTTAACTAGATTTGTAAGCTAGCCTCTTTCAGTTCAATTCAGTCGCTCAGGCTTGTCCAACTCTTCGCGACACCTGGACTACAGCATGCCAGGCCTACCTGTCCATCACCAACTCCCAGAGCTTGCTCAACTTATATCCATAGAGTTGGTGATGCCATCCAATCAGCTCATCCTCTGTCGTCCCCTTCTCCTCCTGGCTTCAATCTTTCCCAGCATCAGGGTCTTTTCCAATGAGTCAGTTCTTCACATCAGGTGGCCAAAGGACTGGAGTTTCAGCTTCAGCATCAGTCCTTCCACTGACTATTCAGAACTGATCTCCTTTAGGATTGACTCGTTGGATCTCCTTGCAGTCCAAGGGACTCTCAAGAGTCTTCTCCAACACCACAGTTCAAAAGCATCAATTCTTCAGTGCTCAGCTTTATGGTCCAACTCTCACATCCATACATGACTACTGGAAAAACCACCATAGCTTTGACTAGACGGACCTTTGTTGGCAAAGTAATGTCTCTGCTTTGGAATATGCTGTCTAGGTTGTTCATAGCTTTTCTTCCAAAGAGCAAGCATCTTTTAATTCCATGGCTGCAGTCACCTTCTGCAGTGATTTTGGAACCCCCAAAAATAAAGCCTCTCACTGTTTCCATCGTTTCCCCATCTATTTGCCATGAACTGATGGGACTGGATGCAAAAGATCTTAGTTTTTTGAATGTTGAGTTTTAAGCCTAATTTTTCACTCCTCTTTCACTTTCATCAAGAGGCTCTTATTTCCTCTTTTCTTTCTGCCACAAGGGTGAGTAGCCTCTTCCAATTACTATTTAATTTCAGTTAAGAGGCCTTGTGTACCTAAGAAATGCTTGCTACTGCTCAGAACTTGCTACCACTGAAACACCTGCTTAAGTGAGCAGCTAATCTGAGAAAGATACTCGACTAAGTTCTATGTGAGATTTGAGGATGAATAATATAAAGAACATTACACTAATATTTGAAAGAAGATTTTTTAAATGGGCTGTATGAGAGTAATCAATGGTGGCTAACCAAAGAAACACAAAGTAAGGGAGTATTTTTTTAATTAAAAAATATCTTTAACTGAAAAATACTAACATTTTTTAAAATAAAGGTTCCCCGACTGCCCTGAAGTATTTTCAGTTCTTTCATTAAGAGCAATGATAAGATATGAAAGCTGAAAAGCATCTTGCATCTAGCTTAACTATATATTTTAACTAACAAAATTTTGTGACCCAAAAGGTCATAGTGACTTAATCAAAAGAACAGAGTCAAGAGTTTAAAGAGCTATGAATGGGGCTTGGGGTGAGGTGGGGGGAGAGAAGAGAGAGAATTATAACTAGAACCCTTGCTATAGATTTCCAATGGCCACACCACTCTTAGCCAAGAGCACCTTCAATACAAATATAAATCTATTAATTCCATTTTTATTACAAATTTTGTTTTGTGTTCTCTATTAATCTTTATTTAGAAATGTCAACAGGAGAGGCTTCTATTGACAGATACACAAACTATATATAAAACTGCACTCATTTCACATGCTAGTATGATTATGTTCAAAATTCTTCAAGCTAGGCTTCCACAGTACATGAACTGAGAACTTCCAGATGTACAAGCTGGATTTAGAAAAGGCAGAGTAACCAGAGATCAAATTGCCAACATCTGTTGGATCACAGAAAAAGCAAGGGAATTCCAAAAAAAAAAAAAAAATCTGCTTCATTAACTACGTTAAAGCCTTTGACTGTGTGGATCACAACAAACCATGGAAAACTCTTAAAGAGACGGGAATACCAGACCACCTGACCTGCCTCCTGAGAAATCTGTGTGCATGACAAGACTCAACAGTTAGAACAGAACGTGGAACAACAGACTGGTTCAAAACTGGGTAAAGAGTACGTCAAGACTGTATACTGTCACCGTGTTTATTTAACTTCTTTGCAGAATACATTATGAGAAATGCCAGGCTGGATGAAGCTTAAGTTGCAATCAAGACTGCCGGGAGAAATATTAATAACCTCAGATATGCAGATGATACCACCCTTATGGCAGAAAGCAAAGAAGAACTAAAGAGCCTCTTGATGTGGTTGAAAACGGAGAGTGAAAAAGCTGGCTTAAAACTCAACATTCAAAAAATAAAGATCATGGCATCTAGTCCCATCAGTTCAGTTCAGTTCAGTCGCTCAGTCGTGTCCGACTCTTTGTGACCCCATGAATCGCAGCACGCCAGGCCTCCCTGTCCATCATCAACTCCTGGAGTTCACTCAGACTCATGTCCATCAGGTCAGTGATACCATCCAGCCATCTCATCCTCTGTCATCCCTTTCTCCTCCTGCCCCCAATCCCTCCACCATCAGACTCTTTTCCAATGAGTCAACTCTTTGCATGAGATGGCCAAAGTACTGGAGTTTCAGCTTTAACATCATTCCTTCCAAAGAAATCCCAGGGCTGATCTCCTTCAGAATGGACTGGTTGGATCTCCTTGCAGTCCAAGGGACTCTCAAGAGTCTTCTCCAACACCACAGTTCAAAAGCATCAATTCTTTGGGGCTCAGCCTTCTTCACAGTCCAACTCTCACATCCATACATAACCACAGGAAAAACCATAGCCTTGACTAGACGGACCTTAGTCAGCAAAGTAATGTCTCTGCTTTTGACTGTGCTATCTAGGTTGGTCATAACTTTTCTTTCAAGGAGTAAGCATCTTTTAATTTCATGGCTGCAGTCACCATCTGCAGTGATTTTGGAGCCCAAAAAAATAAAGTCTGACACTGCTTCCAGTTTCCCCATCTATTTCCCATGAAGTGATGGGACCGGATGCCATGATCTTTATTTTCTGAATGTTGAACTTTAAGCCAACTTTTTCACTTTCCTCTTTCACGTTCATCAAGAGGCTTCAAGAGGCTTTTTAGTTCTTCTTCACTTTCTGCCATAAGGGTGGTGTTATCTGCATATCTGAGGTTATTGATAGTTCTCCCGGCAATCTTGATTCCAGCTTGTGTTTCTTCCACTCCAGGATTTCTCATGATGTACTCTGCATAGAAATTAAATAAGCAGGGTGACAATATACAGCCTTGACGTACTCCTTTTCCTATCTGGAACCAGTCTGTTGTTCCATGTCCAGTTCTAACTGTTGCTTCCTGACCTGCATACAGATTTCTCAAGAGGCAGGTTAAGTGGTCTGGTATTCCCAATCTCTCTCAGAATTGTCCATAGTTTATTGTGATCCACACAGTCAAAGGCTTTGGCATAGCCAATAAAGCAGAAATAGATGTTTTTCTGGAACTCTCTTGCTGTTTTCCATGATCCAGCGGATGTTGGCTATTTGATCTTTGGTTCCTCTGCCTTTTCTAAAACCAGCTTGAACATGAGGAAGTTCACAGTTCACGTAGTGCTGAAGGCTGGCTTGGAGAATTTTGAGCATTGCTTTGCTAGCATGTGAGATGAGTGCAATTGTGTGGTAGTCCCATCACTTCACGCCAAATAGATGGAGAAAAAGTGGCAACAGTGACAAGTTCTACTTTCTTGGGTTCCAAAATCACTGTGGACAGTGACTACAGCCATGAAATTAAAAGATTGCTGCTCCTTGGCAGAAAAGTTATGACAAACCTAGATAGCACATAAAAAGCAGAGACATCACTTTGCCAACAAAGGTCCATAGAGTCACAACTATGGTTTTTCCAATAGTCATGTACAGATGTAAGAGCTGGACCATAAAGAAGGCTGAGCACTGAAGAACTGATGCTTTTGAACTGTGTTGGAGAAGACTCTTGAGAGGCCCTTGGACAGCCTGGAGATCAAATCAGTCAATCCTAAAGGAAATCAACTCTAAATATTCAATGGAAGGACTATGCTGAAGCTGAAGCTCCAATACTTTGGCCACTTGATGTGAACAGCCACCCACTGGAAAAGACTCTGATGCTGGGAAAGACTGAGGACAGGGGGAGAAGTGGGCGACAGAGGACGAGGTGATTGGGTGGCATCACTGACTCAATGGACCTAAGTCTGCGCCAACTCCAGGAGACAGTGAAGGACAGGGAAACCTGGTGTGCTGCAGTCCCTGGGCCACAAAGAGTTGGACATGACTCACAGACTGAACAACAACAAAAATATAAAACAGATAAGCAACAAGGATTTACTGGATGACACATGGGACAATACTTAGTATCCTGTAATATCTCTAATGGAAACCATTCTGGAAAAAAATATACTTTTTAACTGAATCACTCTGCTGTACATCTGAAACCAACACAATACTGTAATTCAACTATACTTCTTGACTATTTGTTTTCTGTGAGGAGAGGTAATTAGTACACATACCTGCTGTGAGGCCAGTGCTTAGTCACTCGGTCATGTCTGACTCTGTGTGACCCCATGGACTGTAGCCCATAAGACTCCTCGGTCCATGGGGATTCTCCAGGAAAGAATACTGGAGTGGGTTGCCATGCCCTGCTCCAGGGGATCTTCCCAGTCCAGGCTTTGAACTCAGGTCTCCCACATTGCAGGTGGATTCTTTACCGACTGAGCCACCAGGGGAGCTTGGGGAAAAGTCATGAACTGAGAGCAGGAAGATCATGTTTGATGCCCATGACTTTCCCTTGCCAGCTTTGTTACCTTGGTACCAAAATTCCTGAACTAACATATGTTCTCTCATCTTACAGAGGTAACAATACCACCTGTTCAAAATAATCCCATGAAGAATAAATGATATGATGGATGCTTGGGGCTGGTGCACTGGAATGACCCAGAGGGATGGTATGGGGAGGGAGGTGGGTTCAGGATTGGGAACACGTGTACACCCATGGCAGATTCATGTTGATATATGGCAAAACCAATACAATATTGTAAAGTAAAAAAATAATAATAATAAAATGAAAGATACTCAAAAAAAAAAAGAAAAAACCGCCACTGAGATTTGCTTCTGAGCTCCTGAAGCACACTTTAAATCTGATGATGAAACCGCTGCATCCCACATGAGAGTATATTATCAAAGAACAGCCACTGAGTCCTATGCTTTAGACATTACAAGAAGTACATTACATGAGGACACTGTCCGAATATGCAAGTAGCCCCATCCAAATTAGCAAGTAGCCCCCTCACCCAAAAATGAAGAGAAGAAACTGAGCATGTATACCAATGAGTTCCTTCAGATGCTGAGACAGTAACTTTTTAATAAACGACAGACACAAATGTTTTAATTCTGTTGTCCTTGTATGATACATTCTTATATGGAAAAATGTTCTACTGTGAATCAATTGTGTTTAAACACAAAGAGAGAGATGGGACTTGTTTTATATTTAGTTTTCAACCACAACAAACACCTCTATTATTAAGAGTAAACTAGGCTGTAGACTTGGAGGAGGAAATGGCAACCCACTCCAGCTCTTGCCTGGAGAATCCCAGGGACAGGGGAGCCTGGTGGGCTGCTGTCCATGGGGTCGCAAAGGGCCAGACACCACTGAAGCAACTTAGCAGCAGCAGGCTGTAGACTATAGTGTGACATAGAGCCCCAGTTTGAGTGACTCACATCCATGTAAGAATGCAGTGCAGAATTCAGGGCAGCAGGGGCCCTCCCGTCCACACAGTCATGACCATGTAAGCTGATGGCTGCTCTGCCGTATCAACACATTTTACACTGTATTTTCCAGATCACTCTTTACATAGCCAGCAACACAGAAAGAGCTTTGGATCAGTCAGGGTTCAGTTAGGAAAACAAACAAACAAAAAAAACCCACTCATGTTCTCCAAATATAAAGGGATTTAACACAGGAATTAAAAGCAGTTTAGAATGTCATTGAGAAGTGCGTAAGAAATTATGGTTAAGACAAACAGCCACCAACAAATTCAGAGCATGGGATTCTCAAGAGCTCATCTGGAAGCTCTTAAACTTCTTGGAGGCTTCCACCAAGTATCTTGGTCTGTAAGAGCTAAGTGACCAGTGAGAGGCTAAACAATGTGCTCCCCTCCCACCCCTGCAAGGTGTTCATATCCTAAGTCCCAGAAACTTGAAGCATGTAGTAAATGGAACTGAGCAGATGTGATTTAGAATCTTGAAATAAACAAGGTCCCACTGTATAGCAAGGGAACTATATTCAATCTCCTGAGATAAATCATAATGGAAAAGAATATAATAATGTGTACATATACACACATATGTGTACATATTACATATGTGTATATATTTAACAGAATTACTCTGCTCTACAGCGGAAATTAACACACTGTAAATGAACTACACTTCAATTATTAAAAAATAAAATCTTGAAATGCAGAGATATCCTACATTAGCTGAGTGGGTCCAATATAATCATCAGGGTTTTATGAGAAGGAGGCAAGAGTATCACTCAGTATAAGATGTGAAGATGCAAGCATGAGGTTGGAGTGATTCAACTAAAGAATCATAAAGTGCCTTTTATAAGTTGAAAAACGCAAGGAAATTGATTTTCCCCTCAGCTAACCAAAGGAACACAATTCTTACCACACCTTGACTTGAGTCCAATGAGACTGATTTTGGATTTCTGATCTCCAAAACTCTAAGATAATAAAAATAAGCCAATAAGTTTGTGATAATTTGATACATAAAATAGGAAATGAACACATGTAGTCATCTGGACTTTCCAGGACAATACTTCAAACCTTAGATTTGTCCTCCAACCTGCCTCAATTACTTCTGAAGAACAGCGGTCTCGCCCCCTATCTACCTTCCAAATCTGAGAGGAAAACTAACACAGACTCTCAAAGGAAGCTTGTGATACAATCCTGATGAGTCTTCCAAACAGGGTCGTGGATGACCAGCACAAGCTGAAGGACCATCTTTATGGGCAGGCTAGAGATGGCACATATCACTTCCATTCACTTTCCATTAATCATGACTTGGTCACATGGCCCTAAAAAATGTAGAGGAGGCTGGGAAATGCAGTCCAGCTTGTGTCTATGAAGAAGAAAAAACTGATATGGTAAACAGCTCTGGCATACCAAAGAATTTTTTTTTAATGTAATAAAATCTGATAAAAATATGAAAGCCACAGCAGGAAACCAAGATGAGAAGTAGTTGTAAATTACTACTGAGCAATCTGTATTGCTCAGATACATGCACAAATAAGAGCTGCTATCACAGAGACATACATATCTTTACAGTATAATACCATATAAATTGTCAACTTTATTAAGGCATTATCTTGAAATCCTACACTCGTCAGACTTAGTAATAATAAAGTAGACATGGATTATCCCATAGTTTACTTTTTGATAATACCAGTTAGCAGCTAGTATGAATATTTCAAATGAGATGAGAAATCACTTTTTTATTTTTTATTTTAGCTGAAAGAGAAATGTTAATTCAAAAAACAACATGGCTATCCTAACTCAGGTTATTTCCCCAACATTCTCTATAATATTAATAAGTGCAATTTAGAAATGCAGGGTCCCTTGCTAGGAGGCTTACCAAGATATATAAAGTATCAGCCATAAAAATGGAAAAAAATCTGAACTTAATTTTTCTATTTTGAGATTACAAGTAAGTAGAGGAATGGTGACTATCCTATAATGGGGTGGGTGGGAGGGAAACATTTCTATACAGCACTGAATGGGAAGAAATGTTATTTTTAAAATATACTCCACTCAACAATTATGTCAGACAGATTGAAAATTTCTTTTTTAATATTAATGTTTAATTTTAATTGTAATTTTCCCAAGTGAAAAAGAAAATAAAATGTCTATTACTCTTAAACTTATTTACCAGTTTAACTGGCATCCTGAGGTTGCAAGATACATGCTCTGTTTAAAATAATTCTCATCATTTCCAAATACTTATTTCCGTGAATAACTATTCTCTCCATACTGTACAATTTCAGAACTGAGTTTTAAAATCACTAGGAGGATGGTTTCACTCCTTCCTCAGAGGTTTCAGCTTGTTCTTGTTCTTCCCACCAAAGAGCTCCCACCACTGCATGAGGTCAAATCCCTGTAACAAGGATGGATACATGCGCGCACGCACACGCGCATGTTCATCTTCTTGCACTCCTGCTCATCTGACTGAACTGATACTTCAATTTTATTATCACTTCAACTTTATAGCCTTACTAAAAATCTTTTATTAAATAATGTTGTTCTATACACTATCATAACTATGTCGATTTTGTAAGCCACCACTTTAAAGTACAGAAATATCTCAAAGTGCAAGCTCACCTAGGTTAGTAAGCAGAATTCTAAAATAATCCCCAGAGACCCATCACCTTATATAATTCCCTCCCCATGAGTATGGACAAGACTTGTGAATGTGATGGACTAGCACTTTTGTAATTATGTTACCTTATACAGCAAACAGGAGAAGGCAATGGCACCCCACTCCAGTACTCTTGCCTGGAAAATCCCATGGATGGAGGAGTCTGGTGGGCTGCAGTCCATGGGGTGGCTAGGAGTCAGACACGACTGAGCGACTTCACTTTCACTTTTCACTTTCATGCGTTGGAGAAGGAAATGGCACCCCACTCCAGTGTTCTTGCCTGGAGAATCCCAGGGACGGGGGAGCCTGGTGGGCTGCCGTCTCTGGGGTCGCACAGAGTCTGACATGACTGAAGGGACTTAGTAGCAGCAGCAGCAGCATACAGCAAACATGTGCTGATGTAAAGTCAGTTAATTTTGAGTTACTCACAAGGGAGATTATACTGAGTGGTCCTGACCAAATTAGATGAGCACTGTAGAAGAAAGTGAAGAATCAGAGAGGCGAGCCTACTGGCCTGGAAGAAAGCAAATGGCCACGTTTTAAACTGCCCATGGAGAGAGCCACACGGCTAAGAACCAGAGGGTGGCCTCCAAGAATGGAGAGAACACAGCCAGCAAGAAAATACACAACCAGGTTCTTCAATTCCAGGTGCCGGGAGCCAGCATGAGGAATCCCGCCCGTGGCAAAGGTCATGAGGAAGGAAGCCTGACAAAATGCAAGGGCGTGATCAGGCTTCAGGGGTTCCCCCTGGAATTTCCTGAGCATCCACCCCAAAAAACCAGAATCTGCCTGCTTTACTGTGTTATGCTTTCCACCTACTCTTCTGACATTAACAGGGGGCTGTCCCCCCACCACCTTTTTCTGGAAAAAGTTAATTTAGAACTTTTAGATAACAAATCTCCTGGGCATAGTAAGTGTTTCAATCCAAAAACCCCTCTGATGGCTTTCTAGCCTGCCTGCCGTACTCTTACAGCTGCGCATGTGATTGTTTGCGGCCTCCCACAGGAAGCTTAAAACATCCTAGGAATGTAGGGGCTTCCGAGGAGTTAAAATCATTAGAATAGGACTGATTAAAGGTTTCATTTGTTGAGCCAATACTTGCTGCCAAATTTTCATGTCTTTTATTTGTAGATATAGTTGGTATATAGAAAAAACAGGTAGTAGACCTGGTATTGGCAACATTAGTTCTTTGAGTTAAGTAGTTTCTTTGTTATAACCCACTGCACCTTTGTTCTACAGGAATGTAACTTTATTTAGTACTTTGAGGGTGATGCAGAGTAAAGAAAAAACACTTCAAGGTAAAAAGAGTTTTCTGGTTGATAGACATTTATCTAGGAAGAGAGCCATAAAAATGTTAACAGGCCCCCTGACCAGATGATGATGTAAAACCACCTGAGGCCTTTTGTATATGGGAAGGTATGCAAAAAGAAAGCCTGGTCTCAATGAGGGTCAGGACTGCTGCCCCTGCATAACTCTGCATATTCCATTATTTCTTTATGTACAACTTGTCTGCATATTCCATTATTTCTTTATGTACAACTTGGCTTATATAGGCTGCTTTTGAAAATAAAGTTGTGGGTCTAGCACCGATGCTGGGCTCCCCCATGTCGTTCTTTTCTCCCTTTTTCTGGCTAAATTCCCATCTGGAGCGTGGAGGCTCGCCAAGTCTACTTACTTGCCCTGGCTTCTAAGATCCACGCGAGAGGGAGCCCAAGGCGGGGCACCCTCCACTATTCAAGTGGGCGCCGGTGGTCTAACGTAGATGGTGCAAACCTCTTGTCTCGAGGTTTTATTAGTTTTCCGTGTAAACCAAGTTATTCAGCCTCTTTTCTCCACTAATTTTCCTACTACACTATTTTTTCCTAATCTCTTTATATTTCTAATTAAATAGTCCTTTCCCAGACTCTGACTCCGTCCCCACTTCGAATTCCCTGGATCCACCGGGGCTGGACCCCGGCATCCAGGAACTGAAATCTACCAACAACTTGAGTGAGTTAAGAGGCTCTAGAGCTCCTGATGAGAACACAGCCTAGCCACACCTGAACGTCAGCCTGGCAGCCTCTCAGCAGAGAATCCAGATCTGTTACCTGTAGAAACTATGAGAGGCAAAGAAAAAAAAAAAAAAAAAAAACAGGTGACATTTTTAGTCACTAAATCTGTGGTCATCTGCTATGCATCAATAGAAAACTAATACAGTCACAAACCACCTTTGTATTTATAGCCTATTTCTGAATGCTCCTAGGGACTATTCATCTTAAGAGGAAGAGATAAGTGTGATGGAGAGATACACTGCAAAGCAGCTCTATTATTACAGCACATTCCTAAGATTACTTCAGTAATAGAACAAGACACATTATATACCAACCACAAATGATAACGTCTCAGAAGAAAACCATGAGAAAACAGTGGTTGGTATATCATCACAGGACTCAACCCCCCGTGATAATTCTGTAACAACACCCTGGTTATAACAAAACGCTGGGGATGGTTTTTATCTCCAAAATCTCTGAAGACAAGAGACTCCTGCTTAGTTGTCACTGTGGCTGTTTTTTCCATTTCTTTCTTAGGTCTGAAAGCTGACTTAAAATCAATTCTTACCTCTTTTTATTAATCGTTCTGATTATCTATATCCAGAAATCAATTATTATTGATGCATTTTAAATCAGAGACCAATGAATGATATGAATTCATATTGGCTTATATCTCATAAAATGATCCAGAGCTGAAACAGTCTGTAAGAAATTTAGCTAGATTTAATACTCTTACACAAAAGGCTGCAATTTGTAAAGGATAAAATGTTGCCAAATTTCTACAAGATCATTTAAGCAGAAGCAATATTCTATACATCCATGAAATACTGCAGACATGAAAAAATTTATCTGGTACATAAAAATGCTATAACATCAGGAAATTGGTTTGAGACCTTGGAAGTATGATATGGAGGAAATGAAGGTTACTGTTAACTGCCTAACAATTTCTCTTTTTAAAACTGCAATACTGCCACCTAATCAAAGAAAAAGCTTATATAAAATTTTCAAGATCACAACTGATTCCTTACAGTTTTTGTATCTACAGTGAGTATTCCCCTAATCTCTTAACTAGATCCTCTCGAGCTACTAAAATGAAAACCTTTCACTGTCCTTAACTTTCCGACCCCATGGACTGTAGCCTGCCAGGCTCTTCTGTCCTTGGGATTCTCCAGGCAAGAATACTGAAATGGGTTGCCATGCCTTCCTCCAGGGGGGAGAAGGAGGTTCCCAATCCATGGCTCAAACCCAGGTCTCCCTTATTGCAGGCAGATTCCTTACCATCTGAGCCACCAGGGAAGCTGTGTGCTCACATAAAAACCTCTGCTCTTGTATGAATCAGACCTTCAAAACCTTAAGTTCTCCATCTTGTTCAGTCACTGTCATCTACGGAACTCTTAGTCACTACCCTTCATCTTTCGTTTACTCTGAGTATTGAGTAAAGTCCACATAAACAATCTTACCTCCTAGCCTTTCAGCTCTTTATCCTCATCACTTCCAATAACTAACCTCAACTCCAGCCCTTATGAGCAGGGTCTCAGCTGGTACAGTTTCACCTCTGCAATGGTACACTGATATAACCCAGTAATGACAAAAACCAGCTCTCCCAGTTCCCTCACTCTGGTTTCCCCTACAACATTCGACCCTCCACTATCACTGGGGCCTTGCTTCTTTCACCTCTCAGCACGGACAGTCTTTTATCTTCCAAGTCCCTCATCCCACAGCATGTCTGTTAACTCCCCCTGCCACTCTTTCCATCTCCCACCTGAAACCTCCAACCCTGAAGCAATCCAACTGCCTACACTTCTTGTCCCTGCAGTTTCCCTTCTGGGTCAGTTACAGGAAAAGAAAATCAAATAAGGATCATACAAAACTCATGATTTCTCAAATTATCTGACCCTTCCTGTGACTTAACAATGTTTCTTTGTTTTCCTATTCTGTGTAAACTGGGCAATTCTAGGCAAATTACCTGATGCCTATTCTAGCTACTTAAGACTAGTCACTGTCCTAGACAACTTACTCCTCCTTTTCAGTTCACCTTCCATTTCATAGAGGAAACAGTCTCGGCCACCAAAGGAACAAATGTGCCTGCAACTGTACCCCTTCTTTCACCCCCTTCTCTCATCAAAAGGTAAGAGAGGTCGCTACTCCTTGTAAACAATCCAACAGCTTGTATTACAGAGCACTACTGGCTCCAATCTCAGCGTTTAAAAAGTAAAGGTGGATTTCGCCAACTCATGGGCTGGCAGGGAGACTGTGCTCACCCTCTTCACACGAGGACCCAGATAATAAGAGTATCCACTGCATCAAACACTCCCAGTCCCCTGCCAGAAGGAAAGAGACAATGGTGGAGCATGTAGCGACTCTTGGAGCCTCTGCCTGTCACGGACACATGACACCTCTGCTCACATCTCAAGAGCCCAAGTCAGTCACGTGGCCAAGCCCGAGTTCGCAGGAGTGGGGAACTGCAATCCTATCACGGGCATGGAAGAAAACCCAACACTATCTGCAGCTCTGAGAGCTGCCACAGTGCCTATAAAGCTAACCCCACCCGAGTCTCCAGCTCCCACTCCCCTCTCCCCACCTAGCTCTGCTTGGGTTACCTTCTCTCTTCATCTGTCAACCTCTTCTCCAGCTCCCACCCACTTAACCTTCCATCCTTCCCCGGCGGAAGTGCCTGATGAAGTGCCCCAGTGGAAGAGGCACTGGCTGTCTCCGCTTCCTCTTGACCCACTCAGGTACTCACTCACTCCCTTCCAGTTGCTGGCTCAGCACTGCAGTCAAATGGCGCTGGCTAAATCCAAAGGGCTCTTACTAGTTTTTGTTTAGCCTGTTGCCATTCACCTCCACTGACCCCTCTCTTGCTGGAACATTCTTCTTCTGTGCCATCCCCTCTGCGGGGCTTCTTCCTAGCTCTCCGGTGGCGCAGCCTTGGTCTCTTCTGCAAGCCTGCCTTCTGAAGGACAGTGACACACTGGTATCCCTGAGGGTCTGCCTTTGCTGTCTGTTTTCACCCTACGTACTCTGGCAGGGTGATTTTTAACCACTAACAAAAATTAAATTCCCACTGACGCTAATGATTTCCAAAGGCATTTCATCTTCAGCCCAAATCAAAGGTCTGTATTCATACATTCTACCACCTCTCAAACACCTCAGTTTGGATTTCGCCCATGTATCACACACAGTCTTAGCAGGGAACATTATCTTCCTTCCAAAATCTCATCTTTCTCTTGTTTCCCATTTCAGTAAATAGAATTTATGTTTTACCAAGAAATGGAGTCCTTACTCTTGCCTTCTTCTTCACCCCACACACAATCGATCACCAACAGCTGCCAATTCTGGCTCACTGAGTTCAAAAATCCAGTGACCACTCTGTATTCTCACTGCCACAACCTGCCGTCAACTCTCATGTCCATTCCTGCCAGAGCCTCTTGAGCAGACTGCTGCTGTTCCTCCAATTTCACATTCCCACCGAAGCTGATTGCCACAGCATTGACAGAGCAATACTCCTAAATGTGAGCCTCATCCTCACCTTCAAGATAAAACCTTTCAATTCCTCCCACTGACTTCAAGGTCAATGCCCACAGAGACCCTTGGGATTTGACTCCAGCTTCCATTCCAGCCTCAAGCCCTGTCACCCTGCCCACCCTGTGCATTCTAAGCCAAGCCATGTCGACCTACTTTGAGTTCCCTGAATTTGTTGTGCTTTTTCATATTTCTGGACCTTCACAGTACTAGTTCTTCTTCTTAGAACACTCCTTCCTTCATTAAATCATTTCCTATGTGTACCTTCCATCCTAAAGGAAATCAACCCTGAATATCCATTGGAAGGGCTGAAGCTGAAGCTTCAGTACTTTGGCCACCTGTCACAAAGTGCAAACTCACTGGAAAAGACCGTGATGCTGGGACAGAACGAGGGCCAAAGGAAAAGGGAGCAGCAGAGGATGAGGTGGTTGGACAGCATTATCGACTCAATGCGTATGACTCTGAGCAAACCCAGGGAGATTGTGGAGGACAGAAGAGTGTGGTGTGCTGCAGTCCATGGGATCATAAAAACTTGAACCTGACCTAGTGACTCAACAACAAAAAACGTGTATCTTCAGTTTTCAGCTGACCCCAATGTGCTAACCTACCACCACGGCACCCATCAGTTTCCAGTTCATTCATTTCTCACACCACATTATAAATAACTGTTTTCCTGTCTGAATCTCCTTCTAGGCTAGGAGCAACAGAAAATGTCAGAACAGTGGCTGTCTTATTCGCTACTTTACCTCCAAAAGACAGCATGATATCCAACATGCAGTATTCATCAACAGATGATTGTTGAAAAAAAGGAACAATAGATCGCATTTCAGAGAAATGTCAGTGACATGGCCCTTTACTCAGTAATGTGTGCCATCTTTTAGGAAGATGACACTCAAATAAAATTATTTTCTACCACATACTTCAATTGTATCTACTTAAAATAATCCAAAAGGACATAATGTGAAAAAAATTACATTATTTAAGAAATTAATAGCCAGAAGAACAATCACAAAATTTAAAAGTCTCCTCTACTTAGGACTTCTGTTATGATTGTAATTACTTACAGACAAGTAAGACTAGGAACTCCGTACAATAAAGAAGTTCAGATTTTGGTAAGATATGAGAAAAATAATACAGAAAGGCTCCCTGGGATCATCTATCATGACATGAAGGAATCCTGTGAAAATGCAAAAACAAAAAAAACTGGGCTGTAATCTATGTAAAAATGCCATAGAGCTAACCTAACTTTACAAAGGAAAACACCACTGTTTCCTTCACCAATTCCTTTTTAGATAATGAAGTATGTTCTTTCTGTTCTGATAATATGTATCTCGAACCCTAGAGACTGGTGCTAATGATGGTACTCAGAAAACTGACTACTTCTTTAAGGTTTCTTATCTATCATGAGTTACTACAGAAATAGTAACTATGCCATATTGAAAACTAAAGTGGTGTACAGAAATAGCTTATTATTTTAATTTGTGGCTTTGTAGATTAAAATGGGAAAAGATAAGGCAAGTGTAAATCTAATTGCTATTTGACAGTCAAATAAAAAGAACTTACGTAGCTCTGCCACCATTAGTTTTAGTTATCCTCTATGGATCATGTAACTCAAACTGTTAAAAACTAGTATTAGTCAAGGTTCTTTATAAGGACATTATATTCAAATCAGAGCAGAACTATTACTAAGATTCAACCTCTAAGACAAAATTACCTTTGATATTTAGCAAAACTACCATAAATCATTCAGATATCATATTTCATATAATTTTACCATCTAAAAAGGATCTAAGCAAATGTTTAATCCAATAGCTTTTAACTTTTTAAAAATCTAATAAACAGGACAGATGCTCATGCCAGGAAAATCCATTTATGATATAAATGAAAAATGTTTATAATTTCAGAGGGCCAATGGGAAGCTTTTCCTATTTAACCTAGATTCAGACATCCTGATCTTTTTCAATGTTCTCATTTTACAACCGAACTGATGTTCCAAAAGGTTAAGTGCCTGGCCCAAGAGCACAGAGTTTATATCAAAGAACCTGGAACCCACAGTTCATTTTCTGGAACTAACTTTTATTAAACCCTTAACCTTTTGTAAAGTTCACATTTCATTTCCTCTTCAAACCAACTTCAAGTTGGGAATTACTCTAGTTTATAAAGACGGAAACTGTGATCTAAATAATTTGCAAAGATGAACAATGTGGCTAGAATTCACATTACGGGCTTTTCGCAGTTTCATTCCACTCTATAAAGACTACCCGACAGTAAAATAAGAAGAAAAGACAATGAGAAAGCAAATGAGCAAATTATACAGCCACAGACTTTCAAGTGAAGGCCAAAGAGAGGCGACAATTAAAATCAATAGCAAAAAAAAACCAGAGGTGACAGTGGCATTCCAACAATCTCTGCTATCTGTCATTCTGCTACAAAGCCAGGTGTAAAGTCAAGTCGCACAAGTCAAGGCTGATGAACTTTCAAAAAAGAAGGAAAGAAGAGTGACGTCAGCATCATGTCAGCATAAGACGACCTTCATGTTATCATTCCCTCCCCTCAACAACAAAAATTCAGCACCCACTGAAAAATAAAAGTAACTCTGTAAGAGCTGAGGAATCCAGAAACCCAAACTGAGCTGACTGGTGGAGTACTATCTCTGTCAGAGCAAACATGCGAAGTCTGGAAAAGGAGAGAATTTACTCACATATGCAGATATCAACGTAAGGAACCAAGGATCACAAAAATCAGGTAAACATGATACCACCAAAGGAGACTAATAATGCTTTGATAACAGATACTAAAAACGTGCAGATCTAAGAACTGTCAGACAAATTTCTTAAAGAATTTGATTGACCTACAAGCACATGCAGACAAATGAAATTAGGAACACAATGCCTCAACCAAACGAGAAGATCAACAAAAAAAATAGAAATAAAAAAACCCAGAAATCCCAGAGTACAAAAATACAATACCTGATCAGAAGAATTCAATAGAGTTTCAAAACCAGACTCAATCACAGAAAAGAAAGAATCAGGACAACTGAAATCATCCAGTCAGAGAAACAAAAGATTGAAGAAAGCCTACAGGAATTATCGGACACAATCAAAGGAACAATGCTTGCATTATAGGAATTCCAGAAGGAGAGGAGAAAGAAAAGGGGACAGAAAGTATATTTAATGCAACAACAGAAGAAAACCTGCAGAGGGAAACAGACCTCCAATTCTAAGACGTACAGAGCACCCTAAATATGTTACACCCAAACAGGGCTTCCCAAGTGGCGCCGTGGTAAACAATCCAATTGCCAATGCAGGAGATGCAAGTTCGATCCCTGGGTCAGGAAGATCCCCTGATGTAGGAAATGGCAACCCATTCAGTACTCTTGCCGAGACAATTTCATGGACAGAGAAGCCTGGCAGGCCACAGCCCACAGGTTTGCCAAGAGTTGTACACAACTGAGTGTGTACACAGACACAGACACACATACACAGGGCTATACTGAGACACTTATCAAATGCCGTAGGAAAAGTAACCATGATAAAATGGTTACTGCCAAATCTTGAATCATTTGAAGTAATGATGACATTCTCAACACCCAATTTAGTAGCAGAATCTGTCACATAAGAAAATATTCATGAAAAATTATGCACATCAAATGTCTTTAAAAGTTTCTTTTGAAATGCCAAATCAATATATGCTACTCATGAAAATTCACTTTGGAAACATAAAACCAACCACAGAACATCCTGGGAATTCAGTCACTAACATAAGCACCAAAGTTGGCAATTCATTAAGCACTTATGTTCCAGGCACTATGCTAAATGCTTTAGAGGATTATCCCATGAAGGGTCACAACTCTATAGCAGGGACTAACAGACTATCTCTACTTTTCATATAAAGAAGTTGAAGCTTGGAGAGCTTAAGTAATTTGACCAAAGTAGCCTTACTAAGCATTTACCAAGTACAAGGCACTATGCCTGAATATGGAGGATAGAAATATAAAAATAAAACTACAACCCTACAAAGGGCTTGCAGAATAAAAGGAACAACAGACAACAGGCAATAATTCAGCCAAGAGCCATTCAGAAGCAGCACACAGACCACTGATGTGAGCACAGGGCGCATGCGTGCTCAGTCACTCCAGTCGTGTCCAGCTCTGAGACACTATACAACCCCATGGACTATCGCCCGCCAGGCTCCTCTGTGCACGGGATTCTCCAGACAAGAACACTGTCATGGGTTGCCATGCCCTCCTTCAGGTAATCTTTCCGCCCCAGAGATCAAGCCCGCGTCTCCTGCGTTGCAGGCAGATTCTTTATCCACTGAGCCACCTGGGAAGCATATGGTAGGAATTCCTGATTCTAAATGGACAAGAAGGAGTAACCTGTTTAAGTTAACCCTACAGAGAAGCATATACCAGTGGCTAGATCTAAAACAGGAGAGTTAGACAAAGCCTCACTCAGGAAAAGCACTCAACAGCATGAGAAGAACATTGAGTCCATTTTACTGGCATTTAAAACAATACTCCTCCAAGACAGCATTGGTTAGAAAAGTCCCAGAGGACATCTTGGGCTGGGGTGAAGGAAGAGGTGGCAAAAAAATCACAAGTGAGTAAAGGTTTGAAACCTAGTAAAATGTGACCTGATTTCGGACTCTGGCAAACAGATGTGTGAAGATGCTTTACTTAGTGTTAGAGATTGTAGGAGACACCACTTGGCAAAGAAAGATGGAATAGAAACTTTCATACTTTCTGAATTCATGTAGGTTACAGAGTTCTGTCTTTTGTGACTTTAGGCTCCCCTCAGCCTAAGTTCATTTATTTAAACAACTTGCTAAAGAAAATGATGGCCTAAGTTTATAAATTATGTTTTCAAAGGGGTCAATTCTAAGTATCATTAAAGTTCATAAAAGATCAGTTATGAAAAGAAAGACAAAATAATAGTGTAATCAAAATAAAAAAGAGGGGAGAGGCAGAAACATGGAAGGAGTAATCGGGATAGGGAAATACAACCCTGGTGGCAGGAAAACTCCTTTCTAGTCCCAGTTATGTTATTTAGCCTGGAATCAGATTTTCCTGCTTTATCATTCTACAGTGCAGTGTTTAAACCCTCCTCGCCCCCCACACCCCCTCACACACATCCAGTTACTATCCTCTTGATAATGTGGACTCCACGGGACATCAAAGCCCATGACTCAGGCACCTCTCAGTAGGAAGCCAAGCTGAATCACAGGGCCATTATGATTCTGTTACACCTTAACTCAGTCACTCTTTCTCCCCATAAAGGCTCCAAAAGGGGGGAAAAAATGTACAGGAAACAAGCACAGGACATAGCAAAGCCACTCCACTTTCACGAGTGAGAAGTCTTTTATTCCCTTTGAAAGATTTCACTGTAAAAAAAAAAAAAATGAACCAATCAACACTGCACAAAACCAGCTCTTTGAGAAAGGTCCCTGTTTTTCTGCTTAATCGTAACTCAAACGTTAACTGGGTTTATTAAAATAAGATCTTTTTTAAAAGAAAATATCTTCCTGAATTTTATTTCACATATGTTTAAGTTACATACCAACATATTACATATGCAGAAGCAAAAGAGATAAGTAATTTTTTTTAAACATTCACATAGAAAGCAGCATACAGCAAATATATTCAGGTATACTTACTCTCTTCTACTCTTCTTGGGCTAATAGCTTTAAAGGCACGTAACAAATTTACACCTAATTTCTTTCCTACCATCTTTTGGACATAATTTTTGGAAACAGAATTTCGTTTTATACAATAAAAATGAAATTATTTCAATAAAAGGAACACATGAATATTCACTTCAAAGACAAACACAAACTTCTAATACTGACCACTGATATTCAAAGATTGGCAATGACTATATATACTTAATGGTCCTTCACTAATATTTAATAAAGTATGTTAGGTGACTAAAACATAGTGTAGAAAGAGTTCTTTGGAGCAAGACTGTAAACTTACAAGTTGTACAGTCATGTATAAAATTCTTAATGCAAGATGACCTTCCTGAGTAGAATGCTTTCAAATACAAAAATCAGAAAATTCAATTTGAAATGTAAACAATAAGAAGGGCTTCCCAGGCACACCAGTGGTAAAGAACCCACCTTTCAATGCAGGAGACATAAGAGAAGCTGCTTCAATCCCTCCAGAAAAGATCCCCTGGAAGAGGGCATGGCAACCCACTCCAGTATTTTTACCTGAAGAATCCTATGGACAGAAGAGCCTGGCAGGCTACAGTCCATAGGGTTGCAAAGAGTCAGACACAACTGAAGTGACTTAGCACTAACAACGAGAAAGCTTGTTAACTCAACAAGGAGTCCACAGTAGAGCAATTCCGAGGCTAGGTAAGCCATGCCATCAAGTACACCGGCTCTTCCCTCTTTTCAACTCTGCTGTCATGAACTTACTGGTTCTGACCGCAGGCTTGTATTTATGTGGTTCAAGATGAGTTCAGCAACTCAAGCATCACATCCTGATACACACATTCAAAGACAGGAAGAGAGAATTAACCCCACCCCAATCTTGGGTCCTTTATAGAGGAGGAGGAGGAGGAAACTTCCAAAAATCCTACGTAATTGTATCATATGCTCACTCCTAAACCAACCATTAGAAAGGTACTGGATAATCGTGATAATCTTCAACGAATGAAAATGACTGCTTAGGGCCTGGGATAGTCCCAATTTCTATTACTCAAATCAAACCAAGGAATACTGTTAACAAAGACAAAGGTAAGGCAAACAAAACTGTCACAACCACCAAGATATTGTGAAGATAATAAACAATTTAAGTGAAATGCCTGGCATTACATCTTCTATCTACACTGACTTTTTTTCATTTCCTGATACAATTTAAGCCTTAATTCTGACTCCCAAGTTTGTTAAATTCACTAAATTACAGGAAGGCTTCTCATTCAATTTAATATTTAATATTAGTAAGCAGAGTTCACAATTTGTAATCAATTTTGTACCTTAAGTTTTACCCACAAAAATCCTATGAACTAACTTTCCAATGGTTTGCCTTTTTTCTGGGCAGAGAGGACACAATTTTTCCAAAAGTTGAGTCAAATCATGTTGATAACAATATTAAGCCACCTCTAAAAATACATATCTAAAATAAACAGACAACAGTTCCATTAAATAAAATCAATACCACAATTTACCTAACCTATAGTGTGGTGTCCCCCTTTTCATTAAAGGTAGCTGAGCTCTCACAGTAGCATTCAGGGGAAAGAAACGTCCTTTTCCACTTTCAAACATCAAAATATTAATAGGTATCTTCACATAAGCAACCAAAAATGTAGTAACAAAAAAAAATTTTTTTTAATGCAGTAACAAATATGTTAGAAAATACTTCCTTTCTTTCTTAACTTTTCTCAATTCATTAATGGCTTCAGGATGCTATGCTTCTAAGTTAGGACTTTTCATCACAGATTTGTGAAATATGCTGTAATATAAGCTCACTGTTGACGCTGACTTTTTTCGACATTAAACTGAAGCAGACAACCAGGCAGGTAGGTAGACAGATACCTATTACTACAACAACAACAAAAAGATACTCTCTATTCTTCGTAATACTATTTTGAAGTTTTACAATTCAAACTAAGTCTTTCTGTGTTTTACGTAGAATTTTGCAAGATGCTCTCCTTAAATCTATGTAAAACTCTGCAAGAAATTATGTGAAGTCAGCCTTTATGTACAGTGTGCAAAACATAAGAGCTACCAAGATATATATATGGCAAGTGATTACTAAATTAGGTTAAAATGTGTTCCCCATAAAACAGCACTGTTAACAGCAATGAGAAAACAGATGGGCAGAGGCCAGGACAGTTTCCCCTCAGATATGCTCAATTAGAGAAGCAGCAGAAATCTGGACGATAGAAAAAAAAAAAAAAACTAGAGAGATTAACATAAATACTACTTATTTGGTCCACACATGTACATGAGCACAACTACACACACAGACACACAGACACACACACACACAGTGTTAGATGACAAATACACAACTGTTCATGACCTACCTGTCCTCTAGCAGGAGAAATGTTACGCTGACACTAAGCCCAAGGTAAATTATCTGGTGGGATTGGATCATGTTGTTGTTCAGCTGCTCAGTTATGTCTCACTCTTTGCAACCCCACAGACTGCAGCACATCAGGCTTCCCTGTCCTTCATCATCTCCCAGAGTTTGCTCAAATCCATGTCCACTAAGTGGGTGATGTCATCCAACCATCTCATCCTCTGTCACCCCCTTCTCCTGCCTTCAACCTTTGCCAGCATCGGTCTTTTCCAATGAGTCGGCTCTTTACATGGTCTAATACCCCAATAAAACCTGGAGGCTACTTAAGGTAGTCACAGCCATACTGATGACTCTTACATCCAAACTCACTGTTTAAGTCAAAAGAAAACATGTGCAAGTATATGTGGACCCCCCAAATAAAAAGTTAACAAACACCTGATGAATCTGTGGGTCAAGTTTCACGCTGCTGTCTGCTCTGTCACCGTGTCCTCCATGTGAAGAAAACACCTACAAGGGACTGAGCGTGCAGGTGCTATGTCTATGCACAGAAAGCTATCCTGAAGCACTCATTTTGACAAAGGTACGGTCCTTTACGTCAGCAGACAGGTCACAGGTTTCCACGTAACTTGCAAGCACAGGCACTGACTGACTTTGTTCTACAGTATCTTTTCAGGGATGTCTGTACAGCACACAACTTTGCGACACAGGGTCCCTTCCAGAACACCCAGCAGCTGTTCACTTTCTACTTTAATGAAGATGCTGTCTTACGGTAGAGCTGAAGAGCCAGCTAAGTTTACTGCCCATTATGAAAGATCTGGTTCCACAAGCTCAAGGTTCTCTTCTGCTCCAAAATTTACATTCCTGGTGTCAGCTGGCCTGTGTCACCGGCACAAACGCTGATATTCTGGCAATTCTACCGCTGTAATAAACTGTCCAGCTGTGACCCAGGAGTCCTGTGCCTTCTGCCATTACCCATGAGACTGCAGCAGGCAAAACATTCACCGTTACTGACAAGCAGTTTTGGCCATACTAAGTAAGACCTGTCATTTCCAATTACTCTTCAAGGAGTTACCGTACACAAAATCTAATCTACACAACACAACAATCTGACATCACCATGACTGCTGTACATGTGGATACATATCAATGTATAATTACTACATTTCTTAAAGTTGTACTCATGTTTACAAGCTATTTCTTCCACCTAAGTTCTCTGCTTAAAGGTAAAATCGAAATCCACTGCTTGGTTTCATCCTTTCCTTACCATCTGCTAAGACAGTAAAGTATTAAGTAACTGGATACTGGATACATACATCTTAGTGTAGAATGTGCTTACAGAAGTTATCTCAGAGGCAACTAATACTGTTAGTTCTCTTAAAAAATATGAGTAACTCAATGTTTCATATTGCATGTTCATTGTTATCTACATGTTCTAGCCTGTTAGCTAATCATTTGCTTTGCAGAAAGTATAATATATATTATAGTTCTCCTTCAGTATCTGACGGAAAGACCCTGATGCTGGGAAAGATTGAGGGCAGGAGAAGGGAACGACAGAGCATGAGATGGTTGGATGGCATCACCGACTTGATGGACATGAGTTTGAGCAAACTCTGGGAGTTGGTGATGGACAGGGAAGCCTGGCGTGTGGCAGTCCAAGGGGTCGCAAAGAGAAACGACTGAGCGACTGAACTGAACTGATCGGATGGAAATTAGTTCCAGGATCCAGCAGATACCAAAATCTGAAACTACTCAAGCTCTTTACCCTACCAAATGGTGGGGGGACAGCTGGCCCTTTGTGTCTGCAGATACAGGATCCACTGATACGGAGAGCTGACGGCAGCTACTTTTGATGGTGGCAAAGTCACTAAGTCCAATGGAAATCATTACAGAATTTGAGCTCTTTTTATACTATTAGAAGAAGTCATACAGACTGAAACAATTCTAAATGAAGCTGATTAAACAATGTAAGAAACAGAAAAACTGTTAAAATAATGGAAACCCATGAGACACCAGAAATGCAAATGATATTAAGAAACTACAGTCTCCTGCAAATCCATACCACTTAACATGAGGATTTAAAAATCAATTAACAAGACTGTATTCAATGTAACTAAGGAAATGGACTATAAAAATCTCTAGTTGATTTTCTTTCCCTATTCACTTATTTCTCTTGACTATATTCTTAAATAAAGAACATAGGAAAGCTAACTATATTTAGTGAGTGAAAATGTCTTCGCAAACAAATAAGTATATACAAATATAGACAGACACACACATAGCCATATCTCCAATTGTTCCATGATATAAAAACCTCCTTTTGGGAAGTTCTCAAACAACGTAAGAGTTTGGAATTCCCAGTGTTTCAAAATAAAATAAGTAACAATTTATTCCATAAACCATAATTTAGTTATTACAAAGTCAGTTAACTTAGCAAAAAAATTTAACGTATTTTAGGATTTCATTGTCTATCCTCTTTCATTTAAATCAGGACACATAATTACAGCACCCAAATTAGTGATCATTTGTTATGTGCACTGTACTAAACACTTTAAATTTAGTCTTATTTAATCCCAACAACACTGAAATGTAGGTATTATGTCTGTATTTTTAAGAAACATAACTAAAATTCAGGAAGTTAAGTGATTTAAGATATTCTATTTCAAATAATTAGACCGGGTATGAATTGTAACCACACCACCGGTTCTATTAAAAAACCTACAATGGTAACTGTCATAAATGTGACTTCCTTAAAAGCATCCAGTGTCCAGTTTCTGATTCCAGGTTCAACTGAAGGTTTCCATTTGGATTCCCCAGCACAAAAGAAAACACCATCCATGCCAAGTCAGATGTTCTGGCACTTATGTTTGTAGTATTTATTGTAGTAAATTAAGTTCCAACTGTTATATTTCTCTGGTTCAATGGTGTCAAATCTCATACTGGGCATCAGGTTCTAATCTAAGCAAAAAACAAGCCAACCAACCACATATGGTCAAAACAACACTGTAATAGTCCTAGAAAAATAAAAACACTTGAGACTAATCACTTTTCAGTATTTCCAATAAAGAATGTTTTTCTCTCAGTATTTGAAGAGACCATAGTTTGTTTTTTTTTTTAATTGAAGGATAACTGCTTTATAGAATTTTGTTTTCTGTCAAACCTCAACATGAATCAGCCATAGGTATACATATGTCCCTTCCCTCTTGAACCCCCTTCCTGTCTCCCTCCCCATCCCACTCCTCTAGGTTGATACAGAGCCCCTGATTTGAGTTCCCTGAGGCATACAGCGCATTCCCGTTGGCTATCTATTTTACATATGGTAATATAAGTTTCCATGTTACTCTTTCCATACATTTCACCCTCTCCTCCCCTCTCCCCATGTCCATAAGTCCGTTCTCTGTGTCTCTCTCTCCATTGCTGCCCTGTAAATAAATTCAGTACCATCTTTCTAGATTCCATATATATGCATTAGTATATTTATTTCTTTTTGACTTACTTCACTCTGTATAACAGGCTCTAGGTTAATCCACCTCACTATAACTGACTCAAAGTTGCTCCTTTTTATGGCTGAGTAATACTCCACTGTGTCTATGTACCACAACTTCTTTATCCATTCCCCTGTCAATGGACATCTAGGTTGCTTCCATGTTGTAGCTTTGTAAATAGTGCTGCAATGAACACTGAGGTACATGTGTCTTTTTCAATTTCGGTTTCCTCGGGGTATATGCATGCCTAGGAGTGCAACTGGTTGGTCATATGGTGGTTTTATTCCTAGCTTTTTTAAAGAAATCTCCATACTGTCTTCCCTAGTGGCTGTATCAATTTACATTCCCACCAACAGTGCAAAAGGGTTCCCTTTTCTCCACACCCTCACCAGCATTTATTGTTTGTAGACTTTGATGGTGGACATTCTGACCGATGTGAGGTGATATCTCATTGTAGTTTTAATTTGCATTTCTCTAATGCTCAATATTAAGCATCTTTTCATGTATTTGTTAGCCATCTGTATGTCTTCTTTGGAGAAATGTCTGTTTAGGACCATAATTTTGTAACTGAGCATCAGAAAGAGAACTAGACTATGTTTCAGAAATATGCATGCTCATTGCTGTTTCCTTCTCCAGGGGATCTTCCCAACCCAGGGACAGAACCCAGGTCTCCCACATTGCAGGCAGACTCTTTACCGACTGAGCCACCAGGGAAGCCACTTATACTAAATTAATGCTTGTTGTCACATGTTAAAGTAGTCATACTTAGAGATGCTAAGATGCTTTTTTGAAGATGTACACTTTTCAGACTTCTTTGGGGGCTTTTTTTTCCTTTCAAGTGCAAGTAACCATAGTCACAGAAGTCTATCTAGGAGACAAATCATATGAATTTTCCTGGAGTTCCTCATCGTTTTAATTGCCCTCTGCTCTGGTAATTCACACAAAAACTACTTTTCAAAATCTCCTCCTTTTCTCAAGAAAAACTATGAAATCTAAAACTCTAAGAATGTATATAAATACCAAGTGGTAGGAGGGGGGAAATCATTATATTTGTAAATACAGTCTTAGCGGTTCTTCACCAAAAATCTTACCAGAACTCCACCAAGAATTTCGCTAAGGCCTATTTTCATGTTAAAATTTAAAAAGTTAAAGGAAGAAAATATTTTAATCCAAAATTGTTTCAAGCAAAGAGTAAAGAGAACCAGAATTATTGTGTGTGTGAGGGATGTTTTTTCACGCTCTCAACCCAGTTATCAAGAAAGTTGCGGTAACATTTGAAACCAGAATTAGAGCCAGGTGTATGTAAATAAAACTTCACCGAGAAAAACCATTTTGAAAAAACCTCATTAATATGAGGAGATACTCTCAGTAAAACGACGTACAATTAGAAACCTTACTCACATTTCCTAATTTTTTTTTCTAATCCTTATAGATCGAGCATCCAAGGTAAAAGTTACCCAAGGACAACTGAAATTCACAAATAACTCTACAGTTACTTTAAATATGGTCAGTTACTTCAATCCTCGCCCTCGTCAAAGCTGTGCTTGTGTGCTGTGTTCCTCAGTCCTGTCGCCACGCCACGACTGAAACCCACCAAGCTCCTCCGTCCATGGGATTTCCCAAGCAAGCTTCTGGAGTGAATCGCCATTTCCTCCTCCAGAGAATCTTCCCGACCCAGGGATCGAACCGAGCCTCCTCTGGCTCCTGCACTGACAGGCGAATTCTTTACCACTGAGCCACCAGAGAAGCCCCTCATCAAAGTTATTAGAGGGCTAAGACTGAGGTCAGGTGATCTGAATTTCACAAACAAATGTGTGCAACCTAAATAACGTGAGGTTACTGGCACAATTATACCGTGATTTTAACCTAAGGAAAAATATACGGCTTTACAAAGGTTTAATAAAACACAGAATAACTTTAAACACAGTCTCAATATGCTCTGTTGCCTCCTAAACGGATAACGAAGGGCGCAGGATAAGGAACACAAGAACAAACCGTTCCTTCGATGCAGGCTTCAAATACTCCTAAACGGTATTTTCACATCCAACACACCCCTTTTCACTGACTAAGGGGCCCCGAATCTTAGCCTTCAACTAAGGGTCAAAAGCGCGCCGTGACCGAAGAGCGAGGGGCTTGGCGTTGTTTTCTGAGGAAGGACATGACAACCCCACTTTTGAAACTGTGGGGCTCAAAGGACATGCGCAAAGGCCTGCCCGCAGACTCCGCCAGCACCCCCAAAATCAGCCATCGCCCACGCCCCGCGGCCCATCTGCCTAGCAACGCGGCCCGCCCAGGAATGCCCACGGGATTTGCCCTACCTCCTTTTTCTTCTGTCCTCCACCGAGCTGGATGCACAGGAGCAGCAGGAGGAGGAGGAAGGGAAAGCTCCCGGTGGGGAGATACCGCGGCCGCCGCCCCGCCTGCCTCCGGCGTGAAGGAGCGCCCCTGGCACCCATCGCCGCAGGGCAGTGTCTCCTCCACGCGCGGTAACCGTGCGCGCCCAGCTCCTACCGGCGCCCTATACCTGCCAGGCCAGCCTCCGGGAGCCCCCTGCCCGTGCCCCCGTGGATGCCTACGGCCTCGCCGGGCAGTGGGAAACCAGCGGAGGACGCTGAGGAGAAAACTGACGGCGCATCCGGTTCACCGGGAGAGGAGACCTGGAAAGACCCGGGATGGGGCAGGAAGTGGGCGTGGCCAGGGGGCCTCGGCGAGCCGCGCTGCGCGGCGCGCGCAGCCCGCGCCTTGCGGGAGACCCGCGCTGCGGCGGAGGGCGTGGTCCTCTGTGCTGGCTCGCCGATCGGAACCCGAGGCTGACCTGCCGCTGAAACCAGCACCTGCTCCCGGCGATGTGCAAGGGTCCTGTTTATCCAACGCTCTACCTGGAACCAGAGACATACATAAGAAAATTGCCTTCTTCGGTGATAGAGAAGATCTCTGAGGAATTAGTAAGGATCTGGTCCTTCTAGCTCATGGCAACCCTCGGATCTCCTTGGGACGTTTTTACTCAAAAATAGTTCAGAGAACTGAATGATACTGTGATCAGATTATTCTATCACAGTATCTATTCCTGCTTGTTGTGAACATAGTTTCTTAGCATGTAACATGAACAAAAATTTAAAGTAAGAACAAGTGATGCTGCATATTATCTCCTAGCAATGATTATTTATCCACAGGTACATAAACTAATTTTTAAATGCTTTATCTTTACAAGTAATGTTTTCTCGATACAGTTTTGCTTTTCATGTTTATTAGTTTTCTCAAATTCATCATACATGTTATTTTGGTAAATTGGGTACTACTAATAACTAATGATAACAGTACAAAACATAAATTTTAATATAGCCTTATGGTCACAGAAGTTTGTTTAAATAAAATTTCAATTTATACAACTCTTTTTGCAGAGAAGAATGACTTTCCAGCATAAAAAAAAAATCATTAAAAGACTTCCAAGCATAAAAAAAGGTATGTTAGGATAAAATTCTATCAGATTATACTGCCTCTGGGAGAGTAAATGGATTCAACCACCTTGAAGAACTGTTTGGCAGTATCTGCTAAAGATAAATCCACCTAACCAAGATCCCAAAGTTCCACATGAGCATATATTCACTGAGTGACGTGTACAAATTTGGATAGCTGCTTTATTCAAAAAAGGCCCAAGCTGCAAAGAGACCAAATATCCATCAACAGTAAAATAGAGAAATAATTTGTGATACAGTAACACCATATAACAGTAGAAACAAACTAATGACATTTATGCATATTAATATATGGAATGAATTTTACAACATAAAGATCCACACACAAAAGTAATATATTAGGGTTTGTAGAAATAAAGATCAAGATCAACCAGATGAAAATAGGCAAAGGCTGCTTATTCGGTGATTGCAACATCAAGTGACTCAGCTGACATCACTTGAGCTTGTGCACAGACTCAAAGGCAGGCAGAAGAGTAGGAAACAGCAGTGGAAAGAGAGGAAGGCTTCAGGTGTGCTGTGATTGGAGGCTGTAGACATGACAAAAGCTATAGGTGAGCTAACTAGAAAGGGGAACTCCTTATGTGACTGCTTAGGAATGCGTATTTGGCTTTCCATAATTAGTCTTAAGTTGGAGGCATGGCCAAAAATTAGGGAGACTGTCAGTTATTAATCAAGTACTGGCCATTTGGGATCAATTGTTAGAGAAGTCATGGTTTGTTCTTGAAAAGTGAAAGTCACTCAGTCATGTCCAGCTCTTTGCAAAGCCATGAACTATACAGCCCATGGAATTCTCCAGGCCAGAATACTGGAGTGGGTAGCCTTTCCTTTCTCCAGGGGATCTTCCCAAGCCAGAGATCTAACTCAGGTCTGCCACAGTGCAGGTGAATTCTTTACCAGCTGAGCCACAAGGGAAGGTCATTAACAAACAATAAAATGTTAACTTCCCTAGTGGTCCAGAGGCTAACACTCTGTGCTCCCAATGCAGGGGGCTTGGGTTTGATCCCTGGTCAGGGAACAAGATCCCACATGCTGCAAATAAAACCTGGACAGCCAAATAAATAAATATACATTTTAAAAAGAGGTGGTCCAGAGGCTAAGACTCTGTGCTCCCAATGCAGGGGGCTTCAAGCTTTGGTTTGACCACTGATCAGGAAACTAGATCCCACATGCTGCAACTAAGATCCTGGATACTGCCACTAAAACCTGGACAGAAAGTACATAAATACACATTTTAAAAAGAGATCTAATAGTTCAGTTACTCAGTCATGTCCGACTCTTTGCGACCCCATGGAATGCAGCACACCAGGCTTATTTGTCCTCACCAACCCCTGAAGCTTGCTCAAAGTCATGTCCATCGAGTCGGTGATGCCATCAAACCAGCTCATCCTCTGATGTCCCCTTCTCTTCTCACCTTCAGTCATTCCCAGCATCAGGGACTTTTCCGGTGAGTCAGTTCTTCGCATCAGGTGGCCAAAGTATTGGAGTTTCAGCTTCAGCATCACTCCTTCCAATGAATATTCAGGACTGATTTCCTTTAGGATGGACTGGTTGGATCTCCTTGCAGTCCAAGGGACTCTCAGGAGTCTTCTCCAACACCACAGTTCAAAAGCATCACTTCTTCAGCACTCAGCTTTCTTTATGATCCAACTCTCAAATCCATACATAACTACTGGAAAAACCATAGCTTTGACTAGACGGACCTTTGTTGGCAAAGTAGTGTCTCTACTTTTTAATATGTTGTCTTTTTAATATGTTGTCTAGATTGGTCAGGGGCTTCCCTGGTGGCTCAGAGGTTAAAGCGTCTGCCTCCAGTGAGGGAGACACGGCTTCAATCCCCGGGTCAGGAAGATTGCCTGGAGAAGGAAATGGTAACCCACTCCAGTATTCTTGTCTGGAGAATCCTATGGAGAGAGGAGACTGGCAGGCTACAGTCCATGGGGTCACAGAGGGTCAGACATGACTGAGTGACTTCACTTCACTTCACTTCGCTTTGCTTCTACATTGGTCATACCTTTTCTTCCAAGAAGCAAGCGTCTTTTAATTTCATGGCTGCAGTCAACCATCTGCAGTGACTTTGGAGCCCAAGAAAATAAAGTCTCTCACTGTTTCCATTGTTTTTACACCTATCTGCCATGAAGTGATGGGATCGGAGGCCATGATCTTCGTTTTTTGAATGTTGAGTTTTAAGCCAACCTTTTCACTCTCCTCTTTCACTTCCATCAAGAGGCTCTTTAGTTCCTCTTCACTTTCTGCCATATTTCTCCAGGATGAATATCAATAATGTCAGATAAGCAGATGACACCACCCTTATGGCAGAAAGTGAAGAGGAACTAAAGAGCCTCTTGATGGAAGTGAAAGAGGAGAGTGAAAAGGTTGGCTTAAAGCTCAACATTCAGAAAATGAAGATCATGGCATCCGGTCCCATCACTTCATGGGAAATAGATGAGGAAACAGTGGAAACAGTGTCAGACTTTATTTTGGGGGGCTCCAAAATCACTGCAGATGGTGACTGCAGCCCTGAAATTAAAAGACGCTTACTCCTTGGAAGGAAAGTTATGACCAACCTAGATAGCATATTAAAAAGCAGAGACATTACTTCACCAGCAAAGGTCCGTCTAGTCAAGGCTATCGTTTTTCCAGTGGTCATGTATGGATGGGAGAGTTGGACTATGAAGAAGGCTGAGCGCCGAAGAATTGATGCTTTTGAACTTTGGTGTTGGAGAAGACTCTTGAGAGTCCCTTGGACTGCAAAGAGATCCAACCAGTCCATTCTGAAGGAGATCAGCCCTGGTTGTTCTTTGGAAGGAATGATGCTAAAGCTGAAACTCCAGTACTTTGGCCACCTCCTGCGAAGAGTTGACTTATTGGAAAAGACCCTGATGCTGGGAGGGATTGGGGGCAGGAGGAGAAGGGGACGACCGAGGATGAGATGGCTGGATGGCATCACTGACTCGATGGACGTGAGTCTAAGTGAACTCCAGGAGTTGGTGATGGATAGGGAGGCCTGGCATGCTGCGATTCATGGAGTTGCAAAGAGTCGGACACGACTGAGCGACTGAACTGAACTGAACTGAGTCTTGATTCCAGCTTGTGCTTCAACCAGCCTGGCATTTCGCATGATATACTCTGCATGTAAGTTAAATGAGCAGCGTGATAATATACAGCCTTCTCATACTCCTTTCCGAATTTTGAACCAGTCTGTTGTTCCATGTCCAGTTCTAATTGTTGCTTCCTGGCCTGCATACAGATTTCTCAGGAGGCAGGTAAGGTGGTCTGGTATTCCCATCTCTTGAAGAATTTTCCACAGTTTGTTGTGATCCACACAGTCAAAGACTTTGCTGTAGTCAATAAAGCAGGAGTAGATGTTTTCCTGGAACTCTCTTGCTTTTTTGATGATCCAACGGATTTTGGCAATTTGATCTCTAGTTCCTCTGCCTTTTCTAAATCCAACATGAACATCTGGAAGTTCTGTTGAAGCATGCCTTGGAGAATTTTGAGCACTACTTTGCTAGCGTGTGGGAGAGTGGAATTGTGTGGTAGTTTGAACATTCTTTGATGTTGCCTTTCTTTGGGATTGGAATGAAAACTGAACTTTTTCAGTCCAGTGGCCACTGCTGAGTCTTCCAAATTTGCTGGCATATTGAGTACAGGACTTTTTCACAGCATCATCTTTTAGGATTTGAAATAGCTCAACTTGAATTCCATCACTTCCACTAGCTTTGCTCCTAATGACACTCCTAAGACCCACTTGACTTTGCATTCCAGAACGTCTGATTTTGGTGAGTGATCACACCATTGTGGTTCTCTGGGTCATTAAGATCTCTTTTGTATAGTTCTTCTGTGTATTGTTGCCACCTCTTCTTAATATCTTCTGCTCTATTAGGTCCATACCATTTCTGTTTTTTTGTGCCCATCTTTGCATGAAAAGTTCCCTTGGTATCACTAATTTTCTTGAAGAGACCTCTAGTCTTTCCCATTCTATTGTTTTCTTCTAATCTTTTCTATTGTGAGGAAGGCTTTATTTCTCCATGCTATTCTTTGGAACTCTGCATTCAAATGGGTATATCTTTCCTTTTCTTCTTTGCCTTTAGTTTCTCTTCTTCTCTCAGCTATTTGTAAGGTTGTTTCCTCAAACAACCATTTGTCATTTTGCATTTCTTTTTCTTAGGCATGGTCTTGATCACTGCCTCCTGTACAATGTCATGAACCTCCATCCATAGTTCTTCAGGTACTCTCTATCAGATCTAATCCCTTGAATGTATTTGTCACTTCTGCTGTAAAAGTGTAAGGGATTTAATTTAGGTCATACCTGAATGGGTATGGTTTTCCTACCATGGTTTTCCCTACTTTCTTCCATTTAAGTCTGAATTTGGCAATAAGGAGTTCATGATCTTAGCCACAGTCAGCTCCCGGTCTTGCTTTTTCTGACTGTATAGAGCTTCTCCATATTTGGCTGCAAAGAATATAATCAATCTAATTTCAGTATTCACCAGCTGGTGATATTCATGTGTAGAGTCTTCTCTTATGTTGTTGGAAGAGGGTGTTTGCTATGACCAGTGCGTTCTCTTGGCAAAACTCAGTTAGCCTTTGCCCTGCTTCGTTTTGTACTCCAAGGCCAAATTTGCCTGTTACTCCAGAAATCTCTTGTCTTCCTACTTTTGCATTCTAGTCCCCTATAATGAAAAGGACATCTTTTGGGGGTGTTAATTCAAGAAGGTCTTGTAAATTCATAGAACTGTTCAACTTGAGCTTCTTCAGCATTACGGATTGGGGCATAGATTTGGATTACTGTGATAAGCTTCCATAAGCCTCTTATCCTTCTCCCTCAGAGGGCAGACAGAATGAAAAGCACAATCACAGAAAACTAATCAAACTATCACATGGACCACAGCCTTGTCTAACTCAATGAAACTGTGAGCCATGCCTGGTAGCGCCACCCAAGACAGACAGGTCATTGTGGAAAATTCTGACAAATGTGGTCCACTGGAGAAGGGAATGGCAAACCACTTCAGTATTCTTGCCATGAGAACCCCATGAATAGTATGAAGAGGCAAAAAAAGATATGACACTGAAAGATTTGACATGTAGCAACTGTTAAATATACACCACAATAGTTATTAGAACTAAGCAGTCTAGTCCAACTTAAAGCAGACTGCTTTATTGGGTTATGATAGATAAGGGGTTGGTTTCCTGAGCAAGCTGCTGCAGGTTGTGGATCCAACCTCTATTTTTATATATGATCTGGCCGTTGTTGGTTATTATATTTATTATCACAGATTAGAAGTCAGGATAGTGAAAGAGGTCCCAAGAGAAAACTTCGCGATGCTAAAAATATTCTATGACCTATTGTTTGATCTGAATGCTGCTCATTATATGAATAGATGCTCTTCATAAAAATCTATTGACCAGATACTTATGATGTATTTATGTGTATTATATCTCAATACAAAAGTTACTTTTTAATAAAGAATTTTATAAAAAACATATATTTAAAATCCCTTGGAGGCAACAGGCTGAAAATACAAGTTCAGAATGATAAAAATGTAATATAAACTATTCAACTATTAAAAAGAAGAGCTCCTTTTTGTTTGTTAATTTTTAATGGATAATGATGACCATTATTTCTATACTTTAAAAATATTTAAAAGAATGCTGTGACTTTTATTTTTCAGATGTCAGTATTTAAAACTTGTGGGAAATGGTTTTTTTGCAACTATTTAAACTTAGTATGAAAATGTTTAGATATTTGCTTTAAAATGCACAAAAGAAAATCTGATCTTCCGTATTTAGAGAGATGTTATCAAAGCATTTTTGAAGACTAAATTCTGGACATTCCTGCCTCTGTCAACTGTTGCATCCTTCTGCAATAATAACATTGTCTATAATCCTTGCCCTTCAAAATCTTGCCCATCTTTCCGTGAACAACTCAGATATCACCTCTTTGTGATTCCTGATTCCTAGCAAGCAGTAGTCAGTCTCCTTTTGCTTCCATAGATATTTGTAAGTTGCTTATATAAAAACACATATTTAGCATTTGATATAGTTGTCAGAAAATACAAGATATACCTTAATATTAATTATGTCATAATTAACTAAGAATAAAAAAATTGTAGTCTTGTCAAAACACTAAAATAAACAATTATGATTACTGGGATCTTAACTGTTCTTTCAAAATAAACAATCTTTTAAAAAATGATTTGAAAAGACGAAAAAAAGTGTGATGAAAATGAACTGTTAATCTAGGCATAAAATAACAGGTGATTTTACAAAAGAGTTTAAAGTTATAATTTAACTCTTCTGTACTTTATTCTGGAAGAAATATGTATATGGTAAATGATTTACTAACGTATCTTCCTATATATGTACTTAAGGTATAAAATGCATAAATCTGTAAATTCAAACTTTTAACTGTAGGTTTAAAATATAACCTGTCAGTATATTAAATAAAACAATGTATATATCATATAAATGTACTATATTAAAAAACTATGATAACTTTCCTAATAAACAAAATTGCATGCATTATTTTGTATACATATTTGTCTAACTCTATAATCAGAGTGCCTGGAATAGTCAATCATTTATATTAAATACCTCTTCAAGTGAAGTAGCTACTTTTCTTTCCTTCAGATACAAGAGAAAACTAGAAGATGGAAAAGTAAGAAGTGTTTAGGTATCTTTTCTTCAAAAGCACTTATTTCTTAAGGCACTAGTTTTATAGTAGAGCAGCAAAAACCACTCTATGCATACATGCACACATGCATATATATAATTCACAGATATTTGCATATTTGGCCTATCTCAGCTATTCTAAGTAAGGGTAAATTAAAATTATGTTTACTGATTGTGATATTGTGATTTATAAGAAGTATATATTAGGCCTTCTTCCTGTAAATGGCACAGGGTTCCTAAAACCCTTGGAACTTCCTAAGTGATGAGAGTGAAAGAAGTGTCTTTTGTATTAATAACATTGGTAAGGTGAGATCTGGAAAGCACCTAAGAATAGGACTAGCTGCCAGGAGAACCCACGAGGTGATTGCAGAAACTTTGTTGAAACTTTCAGTCTCTCCATCTGACCTCTGGCGGGGGAGGAGAGAAAGGGACTGGAGGTTAAATCAATCCCGGATGATAGCAATTTAAGCAACCATGCCTACCTAACAAAAGCCAGAGTTCAGCGAGCTTCTGGGTTGGTGAACACATGGAGATTTGGAGAGAATGATGCACTTGGAGACAACATGTGAGCTCTACTCACCTTAGCTCATCCCCATCCCTATGCATCTCCTCCATGTGACTGTTCCAAAGTTACATCCTTTTCTAATAAACCTAATACATAAAATGCTTAATAAGTAGTAAGATTGCCAGGAGAAATATCAATAACTTCAGATATGCAGAAGACACCATCCTTATGGCAGAAAGTGGAGAGGAACTAAAAAGCCTCTTAATGAAAGTGAAAGAAGAGAGTGAAAAATTTGGGTTAAAGCTCAACATTCAGAAAACAAAGATCATGGCATCTGGTCCCCTCAGTTAATGGCAAATCAATGGGGAAACAGTGGAAACAGTGTCAGACTTTATTTTTGGGGGCTCCAAAATCACTGCAGATGGTGACTGCAGCCGTGAAATTAAAAGACGCTTACTCCTTGGAAGAAAAGTTATGACCAACCTAGATAGCATATTGAAAAGCAGAGACATTACTTTGCCAAAAAAGGTCCATCTAGTCAAGGCTATGGCTTTTCCAGTGGTCATGTATGGATGTGAGAGATGGACTGTGAAGAAAGCTGAGCGCCGAAGAATTGATGCTTTGAACTGTGGTGTTGAAGAAGACTCTTGAGAGTCCCTTGGATTGCAAGGAGATGCAACCAGTCCATTCTAAATGTTCATTGGAAGGAATGATGCTGAAGCTGAAACTCCAATACTTTGGCCACTTCATGCGAAGAGTTGACTTATTGGAAAAGACCCTGATGCTGGGAGGGATTGGGGGCAGGAGGAAAAGGGGACGACAGAGGATGAGATGACTGGATGGCATCACCGACTCGATGCACACGAGTCTGGGTGAACTCCGGGAGTTGGTGATGGACAGGGAGGCCTGGCATGCTGTGATTCATGGGGTCGCAAAGAGTCGGACATGACTGAGCGACTGAACTGAACTGAATGTTTAAAAGCCTATTAAGTAAAATGCTTCCCTAATCCTATGAGACACTCTAGCAAATCAATAGAATTCAGATCATTAGAACTTACAATTTATGGACTATCACTTAGTAAAGAATTCGCCTGCAATGCAGAACAGCTGGTTCAATTCCTGGGTCAGGAAGATCCACTGGAGAAGGGATAGGCTAACCCCTCCGGTACTCTTGGGCTTCCCTTGTGGCTCACCTGGTAAAGAATCTTCCTGCAATGTGGGAGACCTGGGTTCAATCCCTGGATTGGGAAGATCCCTTGGAGAAGGGAAAGGCTTCCCACTCCAGTATTCTGGCCTGAAGAATTCCATGACTGTATAATCCATGGGGTTGCAAACAGTCAGACATGACTGAGTGACTTTCACTCACTAGAAGCACAGATGTTAACCTTGGTTTGTGTCTGGAGTCTGGGAAGGGATGGGGGGAGGGGTAAGGACCGAGGAAGGGAGGTGTGTAGTCATACAGGGATGAGGACTTAACCTGTGTGATCTGAGGCCATCTCCTAACTATGCGGTTAATAGTGCCAGAACTTTTTTTTTTCAGTTCAACTCTAGGACACCCAGATAGCATTTGAGAATTCCCTGGTGTTGTGGAAAATCCTGCCACACATCAGAATTGATTGCAGAACATTTTCAGTAATCAGTGTTTCTCTATCTTTCTTACTTAAAAATTACCCAGCACCCAAAGATTATTTTCTTATTAGCTTAATCATATGTCTAATGCTGGGAGGGATTGGGGGCAGGAGGAGAAGGGGACAACAGAGGATGAGACGGCTGGATGGCATCACTGACTCGATGGACGCGAGTCTGAGTGAACTCTGGGAGATGGTGATGGACAGGGAGGCCTGGCGTGCTGCGATTCATGGGGTCTCAAAGAGTCGGACACGACTGAGCGACTGAACTGAACTGAAGGCAGTGATATCAATGGAACTCTAATTATTTAAATGTCCTATATGTGTACTGTCCAGTATGGTAGCCACTGGCTATATGTGACTACTGAGCACTTGACTTGTGGTTAGTGCAACTAAGGAACTGAATATTTATTTATTTAATTTTAAATAATTAAATTTCAATAGGTACAGTGGCTATTATAGTAGTCACTACTGTCTTGAATAGTCCAAGTTCTTGTTAAGAAAAGTTAGACTATAATCTTAGTCAATATATTAAATCCTCATGATTGCAACATTGTAAAAATTCCATAAAATTAAACATTTAAAAAGATATCCACTATTATCAGCATATATTATACACATATATGTAGATACATACACATATATGTTTTTATATATGTCTAATTTTTTAAGAAAACAGTAGTAATATACTCAAACCATAAGTTATTTTAGGGAATTTAAGCTGTGAAGTTAAAACCTGGTTTATATAAATCTAAATATTGTGCTAATATTTTTATATGATAAACTAAATTTAGCAGACTTCTTTAAATGATGCCCAACGCTATTTCATATATCAGAGCTAATATATTTTTATCTCGTAATTATAGTACTGAAGGCTGTTAAGTAAATGCACATTTTCAAACTCTACAATTTTTAAAGCAAATATAACACAATAATTATTTTAAAACAACTTTTAGTGTTTGTCTACACTAGATATCCCCAGAGTGCATTTGTACCAGCAAAATGATTTTTGTAACCGGTTTCTCTTTAAGAATTTCCAAGCATAAGAAAAAGAGAGTGAGGAACATAAGTAGAAAAATAAGTAAGCAGGGGCCAATTTCCAACAAATATTAAATTAATATCATTATAAAAACCTGTTGCTTGCAAGGAGAGGTGACAAAGTTTAGATGCAAGAAAACCCATTTTGACATATATACATACAAAAGAGAGAAAAAATGGTTGGCAATTTTATCAAACCACTCATTTTAAAAGCCAGGGATTATTTAACCCTGAAGAAATGAAAAAGGAGTCTTCTACATTGAATAAAATAATCTCTTTGTTGTAGACAAGACTCTCTCCCCTCGAGTGTTCCTTCCTCTTTTGTTCTAAGGGGGCTATCAAATTAACATCTTGCTAATGTCACAATTCTCCCAGCAGTCATTATGGTTTCACATTACCTCTAGTAATTTTCACCAGTCAGAGGGTATGTCTACATGTAAATATAAATATATATATATTTCTATCTATATACAGACATATATATAGATATTTTACCTTATATTCCGAAAACATAAAGAAAATTGGAGTTTGGCTTGAAAGAGTTGTAGGTTTAGATCAAGAGATGGCCCCATGAGAATTCCAGTGGTCAGTAATGTTGGTGTTTGTGCAACCTTGTACTTCTGAAACTTGCCCTGATCAGGAACCAAACAACCCGAGACAGATGAAACTAAATAAATTATTTCTCGCAAGATTGAGGGGAAACTTCTTATAAGTTTTTGAAATGCTGACCTACAGCATTTTTACTCAAAGAACACTAGTCTGATGATACTTTGTGAACTCCTTCCCCAGCACTGGGTGAAAGATAGATTTATCAGGTCTATGTCCATCCCCTCTTTATAGACTTTTCTTCTTATAGAATAAACAAGCAGACCACAGAAATGAATACAATAAGGCCAGAAAACAATTCACTAAGAAACAACATAAATCTGCCCATATAACCAATAAGTCCCAAGAGAATGAAAGAAGTGTTAATCACTCAGTTGTATCCGACTCTTAGCAACCCCATGGACTGTAGCCCACTAGGTTTCTCTGTCCATGGCATTTTCCAGGCAAGAATATTGGAGTGAGTTCCCATTCCCTTCTCCAGGGAATCTTCTCGACCCAAGGATCAAATCCTTGTCTCCTGTCTGAGCCACCAGGGAAATTATTCCTAAGTCAAAAAACAAAACAAAAATCCAACGCCAAAGAATCACAATAAAATAACGAGTGAAATTAGCTTCCCATATGTGGCCAGGGTGACACCTTAAACACTTGAGCAGGAAGAGATTTCAAAGTGACCCCAATGTGCACCTTATTACTGAATCTAGTGTTCTGTCCTGGGTGAGGGTCTCAGCCCAATCTCAGTGGGATCTAACTGATGATATCCTCCAGCTAAAGAACAGACCTGAAGTGGAACCAAGTTGAGTTTATTGGCTCATTGCAAACAGAGACGATAGATTACCATGAGGAACTGGGGGGATCTCAGTAGGAGGGTTTTAGAACAAACTTGCTATAGGATTTAGGCTTGTTTTTAATTTTTTTTGAAGGATTTTTAAAACAATGATTTTCCTCTGGATTAGGAGCAGATAACAGGGAAAAGATCGTCTCTGAAAATTTTTGTCTAGAAGGTTACAGGAACAAAGTAGAGTTCGAGATAAAATTGATCAGAAAAGGGGGCAGTCACTGCTGTTAGCTGAGATGGGGAATGTTTGGTCATTTTTGTGGTTTATACTGTGTTCTTTTTTTTTTTTTTTGGTCTGTGTTCTGACAAGATTATGAAAGGGACTCATTTTTGTCTTGCTCAGTCATAGTCACAAAGTGACCTTGTCCAAGGTCGGTGTGTTCTAAGAAGTTTTTTAATATTCAACAGAGGAAAACTAAGGCCTGTTAAAGCCAGAGGAATCCAAGCTAACTGGAATTTGTAATTTGTTCTTTCTCATCTTGAGCAAATTATCTTAATTTTCTAATTGAAAAAGTATAGGATTCTTATGAAGTTAAACAATGCATGTGCATGCATGCGTGCATGCTCAGTCGTGTCTGACTCTGCAACCCCATGGACTGCATAATGAAGTGTGCTGCCATTTCCCATTTCAGGCCCAGGAATCAAACCCACATTTCCTGCATCTCCTGTATTGCAGGCAAATTCATTACTGCTGAGCCACCGAAGAAGCCCAAACAATGCATATAAGTGGATTATTTAAGAGCTCAGAATTTATAGATTCTTAATAAATATTTCTAGCTCTATGATTATCTTTTACCATTACACTGAATATACGTTGCCCTCTGCTGAACAGCAAACACTCAGACTGTGTTTAATTTATCTTTGTACTCCCAGCTACAATTACAGTGGAGTGTTTGGGTGCATGGATGCTGGAGCTGGACTACTTCCTGTACTTCTTAGTTAGCTGTGTGACTTTAGGCAGATTATACCACCTCTCTGTGCCGCAGTTTCTTCATTTGTAGAATGAGGATAAGCATGGTACAATGGAGATGAAAGAAGTGACTGCATGCCAAGAATTAAGAAAGGTACTCGAAAACATTATAAATCCCATATGTTATCTCTCACTGTGGTCGTAGTTGCTCAATAAATATTTAATAGAATCCAGATATAGAAAATGCACTGGTCATAGCAAACACCCTCTTCTAACAACACAAGAGAAGACTCTACACGTGGACATCATCAGATGGTCAACACTGAAATCAGATTGATTATATTCTTTGCAGCCAAAGATGGAGAAGCTCTATACAGTCAGCAAAAACAAGACCGGGAACTGACTGTAGCTCAGATCATGAACTCCGTATTGCCAAATTCAGACTTAAATTGAAGAAAGTAGGGGAAAACATGAGACCATTCAAGTATGACCTAAATCAAATCCCTTATAATTATACAGTGGAAGTGAGAAATAGATTGAAGGGACTAGATCTGATTGAGTGCCTGATGAACTATGGAATGAGGTTCGTGACATTGTAGAGGAGACAGGGATCAACACCATACCCATGGAAAAGAAATGCAAAAAAAGCAAAATGGCTGTCCGGGGAGGGCTTACATATAGCTGTGAAAAGAAGAGAAGCGAAAAGCAAAGGAGAAAAGGAAAGATATAAGCATCTGAATCCAGAGTTCCAAAGAATAGCAAGGGGAGATAAGAAAGCCTCCTTCAGCAATCAATGCAAAGAATTAGAGGACAACAACAGAATGGGAAAGACTAGAGATCTCTTCAAGATAATTAGAGATACCAAGGGAATATTTCATGCAAAGATGGCCTCAATAAAGGACAGAAATGGCATGGACCTAGCAGAAGCAGAAGATATTAAGAAGAGGTGGCAAGAATACACAGAACAACTGTACAGAAAATACCTTCACGACCCAGATAATCACGATGGTGTGATCACTCAGCTAGAGCCAGACATCCTGAAATGTGAAGTCAAGTGGGCCTTGGAAAGCATCACTACGAACAAAGCTAGTGGAGGTGATGGAATTCCAGTAGAGCTGTTTCAAATCCTGAAAGATGATGCTGTGAAAGTGCTGCACTCAATATGCCAGCTAATTTGGAAAACTCAGGAGTGGCCACAGGACTGGAAAAGGTCAGTTTTCATTCCAAACCCAAAGAAAGGCAATGCCAAAGAATGCTCAGACTACCGCACAATTGCACTCATCTCACATGCTAGTAAAGTAATGCTCAAAATTCTCCAAGCCAGACTTCAGCAATACGTGAACCATGAACTTCCAGATGTTCAAGCTGGTTTTCGAAAAGGCAGAGGAACCAGAGATCAAATTGCCAACATCGCTGATCATTAAAAAAGCAAGAGAGTTCCAGAAAAACATCTATTTCTGCTTTATTGACTATGCCAAAGCCTTTGACTGTGGATTACAAGAAACTGTGGAAAATTCTGAAAGAGATGGGAGTACCAGACCACCTGACCTGCCTCTTGAGAAATCTGTATGCAGGTCAGGAAGCAGCAGTTAGAACTGGACATGGAACAACAAACTGGTTCCAAATAGGAAAAGGAGTACGTCAAGGCTGTATATTGTCACCCTGCTTATTTAACTTCTATGCAGAGTACATCATGAGACATGCTGGGCTGGAAGAAACACAAGCTGGAATCAAGATGGCCAGGAGAAATATCAATAACCTCAGGTATGCAGATGACACCACCCTTATGGCAGAAAGTGAAGAGGAACTAAAAAGCCTCTTGATGAAAGTGAAAGTGGAGAGTGAAAACGTTGGCCTAAAGCTCAACATTCAGAAAACGAAGATCATGGCATCCAGTCCCATCACTTCATGGGAAATAGATGGGGAAACAGTGGAAACAGTGTCAGACTTTATTTTTCTGGGCTCCAAAATCACTGCAGATGGTGATTGCAGCCATGAAATTAAAAGACACTTACTCCTTGGAAGAAAAGTTACAATCAACCTAGATAGTATATTCAAAAGCAGAGACATTACTTTGCCAACAAAGGTCCATCTAGTCAAGGCTATGGTTTTTCCAGTGGTCATGTATGGATGTGAGAGTTGGACTGTGAAGAAAGCTGAGCGCCAAAGAATTGATGCTTTTGAACTGTGGTGTTGAAGAAGACTCTTGCAAGTCCCTTGGACTGCAAGGAGATCCAACCAGTCCATTCTGAAAGAGATCAGCCCTGGGATTTCTTTGGAAGGAATGAAGCTAAAGCTGAAACTCTAGTTTCAGCTAGAGTTTGTACTCGAGTACAAACTCTAGTACTTTGGCCACCTCATGCAAAGAGTTGCCTCACTGGAAAAGACTCTGATGCTGGGAGGGATTGGGGGCAGGAGGAGAAGGGGACGACAGAGGATGAGATGGGTGGATGGCATCACTAACTCGATGGACGTGAGTCTGAGTGAACTCCAGGAGTTGGTGATGGACAGGGAGGCCTGGCGTGCTGCGATTCATGGGGTCGCAAAGAGTTGGACATGACTGAGTGACTGAACTGAACTGAGATATTTAGTATGTACAGACACTGACAGGCATCACCCTTGCCTAAGAAACATGGCAGATATTCAGCATGCTTCCATTTGAGAGAGGAGCTGATCAGTGATTTGAAGAAACATACTTCTAGCTTCTGGGTGGAGGACAGATTACGAGGGAATAAGACTATGACCAGAGACTTCAGTCCCACGTTCCTAATACTGTCCATGGTGCAATACAGGAGGCTAGAAAGTTTTTCCCCCAGAAGTGTTACACAGATGCCCCTCTGTGTTAGACAGTGTTCCCCAACTTTTTTTTATACCAGGGACCGATTAATGGAAGACCATTTTTCCATGGACAGAGAGTGGGGAATGGTTTCAGGATGATTCCCATGCATTACATTTATTGTGCACTTTATTTTTAATATTATTACATCAGTTCCACCTTGAATCATCATCCATTAGATCCCAGATGTTGGAGATCCCTTATGTTGAGTAAAGTGTAAAGAGAAAACACACAATGCAGGAAACAGTTTGAAAACCAATGACTGGAAACATTAGGTATTAATATTTAATTATATTAGCCTTTTCTCATTTTCCTAAACATATTCACTTCAGATAGTATATCTAAGTAATTGTAGTATTTTTCAAACACTTGGTACTTAAAACAAGTTTTCTATGATGAGTGTTTCTTAGAAGTATTCTAGAATAAAAATGATTTTTATGTGATCATAAATTATACGCAATTATTTTTAAAGTGTATCTTAGTAACTGAAAAATTTATTTGAAGTACTGTTTCCATGTAACCAACAGGAATTAGATTATTTTTATAAGTATTGTTAAACTTCACCCTAGTGATACTTCCCATAGCATTAAAACATTCCTTTTTATTCATATAATTCAGTAACATTTATAAAAATCCTTTGCATATGATCTTTTCCTTATTGTTAAATATCTGCCCTAGAATATCTATCAAACTCAATATAAATTCACATTTAAAACACAAATATTAAGAAATAGTTTAGTAAAAGATCCACCAAATGGAGTTACAGTATTAAAGAGCATGTGTGTACATGCTCAGATGCTAAGTTGTGTCCAACTCTTTTTGCCCCTTTGGACTGTAGCCCACCAGACACCTCTGTCCAGGGAATTTTACAGGCAAGACTACTGGAGAGCGTTGCCATTTCCTCCTCCAGGGGATCTTCCCAACCCAGGGATCGAACCCATGTCTCCTGCGTCTCCTGCATTGGCAGGCAGATTCTTTACCGCTGAGCCACCAGGGAAGCACTTGTATAATTCTATTTTAGAATCTAATGTTTGTCTTGGGGATGTTTTTAGAAATATCCTCCAGCAAATGATTTGATAATGTAGAATGTTTGGTTATCTCAAATAGCATTTGACTTATTCAGCATGTTTTATGTATCTGGAGCAGCCAGTGGAGCATAAGATGGGGTCAAGAAATATCATTTCGAAGAACTGTGCTTTGGTTAGTCACTGGTGGGTCCACTGTGGGGACCAACAGGAAGGGTGTTATTTTCTTGAATTCTTGTATACCAGATACCCTGAGGTCCAAGTCCAGAATCTTTCTGCTTTTTGGCAGAATGCTTCCCAAATATGCCAGACTCATGAAAAGAATGCAGTTCATCTTAATGAAATTATATAGAAGGAAGATAGAGATACGGACCAATGATTGAAGCTCTTTAATTCATGCAATCGGTAGCAATTCATTTAAAGAAGAAACGAATCCAAGAGGTTCACAGGAGTGCACAGAGAGTATCTCAGAGATTCTGAAATAATTGAAGAACTATTCCACAGAGCCAAGAAAACATTGGAAAGGAAACTATGAAACCAGGTGAGCAGAAGAGATAATTTCACTCTCCTTATTATGCCAAACAAATCGCCTGAGCCTGGACAGAAGAGAGTTTGCTGCAGAATACTTAACAGGGTTATTCTGATTTGTAGTTCTCAGGGTTTAAAAATGCTATAATTTGTTAGGATACAAGTGGCCAATTTAACTTATTTTTACTTTTTTTCAATTATCTCCTCTTTTGAATTATATATAAAAGGTTAAATTGAACTTCAGAATGTAATGAGTACACTATACACTGAATCTTCAGATATTAACACATGGCTTTCTTCCTAATTTATTTCCTAAACTCACCAAATGAGGTAGCTTATATGCTAATATCCACGTGCCAATAATTTTATTTCACTGAATAAATGTTCATTTTAACCTTATCATTTTCAAGGAAAGAAATGAGTAGTTTTTTTTTTTAAACATCACATATGCTGAGGTAAGTTTAATTTTCTTCATATTAACAAAATCAAGTATTTAACTAAATTATAATCAGTCATTAAGTTTTATTGGTAGAATATTATGGCAGATTCAGTTGATTGCCTGCAAGAGTTTGTCATATTCTAGGAACCAAATTAGTAATTAAGCAATATGTCCAAGGATAATTTTTTTACTAAAACCAGGACTAACCAAGAGGCTCAAAATGTAAGTAGCCCAGTTTATTAGTTAACAAGGTTTAATCCACATTGACTATTACTAAAAATCATTTTATTCATTAAAATTATATATAAATGAGTATAGGGTAGGATGAGGGCTTCCTTGGTGGCTTAGGGGTAAAGAATCCACCTGCCAATGCAGGAGCCTCAAGTTCAGTCCCTGATCCGGAAAGATCTCCTGGAGAAGGAAATATCAACCCACTCCATTATTCTTGCCTGGGAAAATCCCATGGACAGAGAAACCTGGAGGGCTACAGGTCAGGGGTCTCAAAGAGTCCTGAGGGGGTCTCAAAGAGTCCTGAGGGGGTCTCAAAGAGTCCCACAGGACTTGGTGACTGAACAACAAAACAGAGTAGAATGAGGGGAATGCACATGGAGCTTTTAAAGAATGAGACAAAAGGCATTTTAAGTCGGGATTTATTTTGTCCAGTGATTTTGAAGGTGTTGCTGCAGGGAGGTGACTTATTAACGGCATATAGTGCCTTTCTGACTGAGAATAAAGCAAGCTTCAGGAACATTCAAGCTTCACCTACAAAAGGGGTAATAATGCATGAACAGACCATTTTAAATCAACAAGAAATGTATTTTCTTGATTATGAAGTAAAATAGATCAACAGTTGATATCACTGTGCAAATTATAGCAAACTTTTAGTGACCTAGCATGATTGAAATGAATTCATCAGTTATTCAAATTAGTTTTTAAATGTTTCATATGCTTTGTTTATGAATTTGCAGTTAAAAATTCTAATGATAAAAATACACAATATTTAAATCATATCAAATATCATTTAGTAGTTATGATTCAAAAAATCCAGCAACCTTTTCAATGGTGATTTATCGTCATCATGTTTCCTTTTTTCTTCGAATCCCTCCAGTGTGCTCTGTTTTCCTTAATGTTACTCCATTCTCACCCTTGACTCAGGCTCCAAACCTGAAACGCCATCACTGGTCCTTATCATTTTATACATCTACTCTTAAGATAGCATTTCAACTACTTTCCCTCCATGTAGAATCTAATCCGCTTTGAAAATGAATCTCCCCCAAGCAAAATAACATTTATGTCACCCTCATGCTTAAAAAAGTCTCTGATGCTGGGAAGGACTGACGGCAAAAGGAGATGACAGCAGCAGAGGATGAGATGTTTGGATGGCATCCCCGATTCAGTGGACATGAACTTGGGCAAACACCAGGAGATGGTGAGGGACAGGGAAGCCTGGCCTGCTGTAGTCCGTGGGGTCTCAAAGAGTTGGACAGGACTTGGTGACTGAACCACAAACAACAATGTGCTTGAAAACCTTCACTGGCTCCCTAAAGCCAATATGATGAAATTTAAATTCCGCATGTCCTGTGTTCCAGCCTTTGTCTTTTCTTATCTCTTGTTACTTTCTCATTGTTTTGCTACTACTTGCTTTCCTCTTTTGGTGAAACACATCCGGTTTCTCCACCCCCCACCCGTTCCATGGTTTGCACCTCTGCCTTCGGTTCCCTGACTTTAAGGCCCTTTATATTCTACAAAGCTCAAATCCCCCTTTATCATTTAAGACTCAATTCAAGTACGTATTTCCGCCTAAAATCTTCACAGAATCTTCTAGTTCACCTTGAACTCTTTTTCTGAATTCTTTGCCTAGTCCCATAAGTTCACAAACATTTTGAACTCAGTATAACCATAAAGGGTAAACTTCTCAAAAACTACTGCAGGCTCAAAGAGCTTTTGTTCATGTGGGCTGTATTGATCAATGTTTGCCACGTTCTAAATTAAAACTGAGAAAAAATTAAATTTATTTAAAAATAATAGTAAGTGAATTGGTTAACATAAATAACATTTTTATTTTAAAAAATAGTAGTGAAAAGAATAACTCTTTTATTAGAGTTTTGCCAATCTTACTGTCTGGGTTTATAAATGACAACTAGATTCTCATATTGTTTCTTCATTTAATCTGTCATGGTATCACATATATGATCTGATTTATAACTTCTGGAAAACTTCACTGTACACTCATGAGAGAATGCTAGAGAAAAGAGTTTCACTTTGGAAAGATAGGGGCAGAGGAAAGGGAGTGAATGGGTGATTAAATAGATAATCCTACTAGGGAACACCTTTATTATAAGACACTCAGACATCTAAGCATGCCACTCCATTCTTCACACTCTCCCCCACTTCAGCCACACATTCAGTGACTACTTCCTCCAGGCTTTACACAGATGCATTGGGCAATGCTTCAACTCAGACTGTCTCACATACTTCGCACTTCCTGCCTCAGCATCTGCCTGATACTATGGTAGAGATACCCGCAGATGCAGGGGCTTAATACTATGGAATAACCCTTGACAACTGGGAGATGAGAACCAATAGAGAAATGGTTTCCCTATTTCATCATTCTGGCACATAATTCTGAGTCATAAAATTCATAAGGATTGAGGACTGAGCATCAGTCTCCTCAGGGGACACATCTCTGTATTGTTTTTCACTCTTTCCCTTTCCACTCCCACTGCTTCTTCTCTCCTGCTACCTGAAATCATTTCCCAAGTAAACACCCTACACATAAACCCTGAAATAGGGCATCTGTGTGGACAAGCTTGAGGATCTTAATCCGTTAGAAGAACCCTTGACGTTGGCAGGTGTAATTCTCTTTTTAAAGGAAAGCAGCTTCTGTTTACCTGGGGACTTTGCAAAAACTCTCCCAGAAGCCAGAGCTTCTCCGATGATGCTTTCTTCCTCACTGCCTCCAGCCCGGATCAGATCTAAGCAAAACTAGAATAGGAAACAGCCCCTATTTCAGGAGGAAATAGCTGGCACACCCAAAGTGTTCACAGTTGGGTTAGTAGGTAGCCAGGAATAAGTGGAACACATGTGAGAGCAGAGCTTGTGTATGTTGGCTCAAGGTAATTAAGAAAAAAGTCTTGATAGTGGGGTATTTATTGATTTAAGAGCATTTACCCATGACTTGTGGCTTCCCAGGTGGCACTAGTGGTAAAGAACCTGCCTGCCAATGCAGGAGACATAGATGCTGGTTTGATCCCTGGGTTGGGAAGATCCCCTGCAGGAGGGTGTGGCAACCCACTCCAGTATTCTTGTCTGGAAAATCCCCATGGACAGAGGAACCTGTCCTGGTGGGTTACAGTCCGTAGGGTTGCAAAGAGTTGGACATGACGGAAGCACGCATGCACACCCATGACTTGGAATGCAATATGTGGGTAAAGCCTCTTGGAGCTGACCTAAAACCTGGTGAAAGATTTCTTTGACACTTTGGTACAATAATCTTCTATAGAAAACACGGCAGGGATTCCAAAAACACTCTGGCATGGTATTGTGGAAGGAATCCTAGGCTAGGGAGGTGAGAATACAGAACTTATTTCTCATTTCCTGCCCCAGTGGCATGGCTTACCTGCAAGATCAGCTAGTCACTCAACCACACACAATTTGAAAATTGAATTAAAGTCCTAGATTCACCTTGGTCAGTCCACTGACCAATGAGGAAGAAGAGTCAACTGCCAAAAGGGGACATCAGTTTTGAGACACATTCATAAAGTACCTCAGAAGGTCCAATGGGATGGTGTGCCAGTCTCCAAGAGTTGGGGCCAACTGGAGAATGTGTTCTTTGTAAAGACTTTCTCTCTTCCCTGTTTCCTTCCACTACCTACCCCTTCCTCATCTCCTATGATTACTTCCCAAATAAAGGACCTGCACATAGCCTTTGCTTCAGATCCTGCTTTGGCAATCACTTTCATCATTTTATTGTATATATTGGTTTACTTTTTTTTTTGCTCTCCCCACAAGACTATAAGAACTGGAATTTTCATTTATTCATTTCTACATCCCCTAGGCCTAGCACATAGTAAAACCTTACTGTAATTAAAAAAAAAAAAAAACGTGGTAGCATTTGTGGAAAATTTCTTGAGTAGAAGCAATAGCAGGTTGCAGGCTAGAATTAAATAGGTAGAGAGAAATATGAATGCATGAGCAAAATTATGAGTGATAAACCCATGAATCTACTCTATGATTTCCGTATCTCTATATTTCCAGGTACATGCAATAAAAATTGTGTTTGTTATCATATAATGCAGAGGTTTCATTCAATACAGAGGAAGGGCTGTTTCATGGTCTTCTATAGGACTCTTCTGATTTGATAGAAATACAAATTGATATCATTTAAATAACAAGTAGCTGTAAGTAGCTATTTTTTCAGAACTATACCAGGCACTGGACCAAGTGGTTTGCATGAATGACATTGACAAATGAGGAAATGAAGGCTTTCAAAGGTTTAATATCTTACTCAAGGTCATGATGTTGTTAAGTGGTACAGCTGGAAGTAAAATCCAATTTTACTGTAGCATTACTCTCAGTCTTCATGATGTTAAGGATATTTGAACATGTCTATCTACTTATAAAATCAAAAATCCTTATTGACAGAGACCATGCTTCTTTTCCCCCCCTCCTCAGTGTTTCCATAATACCTTTCAAAGAGGGAGTGTTTGTTGAATTTGAATTCACCTAAAATGAGATTAGCATAGATATCATGTGATTAAAGAAAAATTAGGAGATGAAAGGAAAGCAGGCTGAAAAGGTAAACGGTATTATAAAAATCTCAGAATCTGTCTGAATCGTTAGGTATACCAGGGGTATAGAATCTCCTAATTCTTTTATTCATAAGTACATACAGTTTTTCCTTCTAAATATATTGAGAGGTATACTGCATACAACCACATACTAACACTATCACTCCATATTGAACAGGCTAGTCAACGAACTTAGAGAATTTCTATGCATAAAAATATTTTCAAATAGAGCAAGCATCCACTTGTCTTTGATGGTAGATGTAGAACTTTCTACATCTATATGACCACTGAGTCTATTGTAGCTTCAAGATTCTATAACTTATGAGTAATAAACTAGTTGAAAGAATGAACTATGAAAAATGCTGATTATATAAAATATGCTTCTAGGATTAATACCAAAAGATACTAATGTCTTTACAGTCTTCAGTAAGTTTCAATTAGGGTTCTATCTCCAAAAAAGTTTTAAAACTATTCTAAAATTAGCCAAATAAGAGAATAAAATGCAGTCATTATTCTCACAATCATGGCTCCTACATCATGCTTCAACAGTTTAATTAAAAAATGAGTGATAAATCTTATGTCGGTAGATGTGTGTATGAGAGTGAGTAGGAAGCCAAGTCAATGAGCCAAAATACAGGATGACACAACACTGTTGTAATGGTGTTTTGTTGTATAAGCAAATGCTATTTTGTGTCTTATTTGCATACAGAGACTTCATTTATTGATTCAATTTTAGGATAGTCTTGTAGTGTCATGGGCATTGCTCAATAAACATTTTCAAATAGAGAAGAGAGAACAAAATAATTTAGATTGATTCTATTTTTACTTTTTATAATAGAACCAATTCTTCATATTCAGATGCATAAAACTTTAGTTTTGTGAAAAGAGGAGGGATTATTAGCATTGCTAACTTAATTTTTTTCTTTAAGTTTTATTGAAGTATAGTTGATTTACAATGTTGCGTTAATTTCTTCTAGACAGCAGAGTGACTCAGTTATGGACTATATAGCCTGCCAGGCTCCTCTGTCCATGGAGTTCTCCAGGCAAGAATACTGAAATAGGTAGCCACTCCCTTCTCCAGGGGATCTTCCTGACCCAGGGATTGAATCTGGGTCTCCCATATTGCAGTCAGATTCTTTACTATCTGAGCTACCAGGGAAACCCATCTATATCTATATCTATATCCATATCTCTATCCATCTATCTATCTATCTATCTGCATATATATATATATTCTTTTCCATTATAGTTTGCCACAGGATTAGTTTTATAATTTATTTATTTATTTTTGGTCACACCATGTAACATACAGGGTCTTAGTTCCCTAGCCAGGGAATATGTACCCCCTGCAGTGGAAGCATGGAACCTTAACCACTGGACCTGCAGGGAAGTTCCATGTCACAGGTTACTGAATATAGTTCCCTGTTTTATACAGTCCCTGGAGAAGGGCATGGCAACCCACTCAAGTATTCTTGCCTGGAGAATTCTTTGGACAGAGGAGTCTGGTGGGCTACTGTCCCCGGGGTTGCAAAGAGTCAGACAGGACTGAATGACTAACCGTTTCACTTTCATTCTCCTCGTGCTATGCAGTAGGAGCTTGTTGACCCATCCTATATATAATACTTTGCCTCTGCTAATCCCAAACTCCCATTTCTTCTCTCCCAGCATTTCTGACTTTAAATACTCTTTTGCTGCTGCTGCTGCTGCTGCTAAGTCACTTCAGTCATGTCCAACTCTGTGTGACCCCATAGACGGCAGCCCACCAGGCTCCCCTGTCCCTGGGATTCTCCAGGCAAGAACACTGGAGTGGGTTGCCATTGCCTTCTCCAATGCATGAAAGTGAAAAGTGAAAGTGAATAAAAGAACCCCTGAATAAACCTTTTAGTGATATACTTTAACCCTTTATTTTTTTCTCAAAATTCAACTTTACTGCCATGAGTAACTATTCCTACACATATGTGGCTTATTTAATGTCTCCTTATAATTCTGAAAAAAAAAAGAGAAAAGGCATAAATTTTATAGAAACTGAGGGTATCTTTTGATAAGAAGTGGCTTGATGATAATCAATTCAATTAGTTAAAATAATTCTTTATGTAATATTCTCCCTATATTAACATATTTTTGTTGTGCTTAGTCACTCAAGTTGTGTCAGACTCTTTGCAACCCCATGGAGTTGAAGCTCACCAGGCTCCTCCGTCCATGGAATTCCCCAGGCAAGAATACTGGAGTGGGTTGCCATTCCTTTCTCCAGGGGATTTTCCTAACCTAGGGATCGAACCCAGGTTTCCCGCATTGCAGGAAGATTCTTTACCATCTGAGCCATCATCTATAAAGTAATATTATATTAAAATAAGATATTATCGTATAAATAGGTATGTGAATATATTATATGCATGTATATATCTTACCTCCATTAAGATAATGAAGAAAGATTTGAAAAAGGCCCAATAAAATTTTTTCTACTTCTCTTTTTTCTCTGTATTTCTCTACTTTTTTCTCAATATCACACACTATAAAAGTAAAACCATAATGTGTATAATTTGAGATTATTGTAAATATAAGAACTAGAAAATTCTGAGCTACTGGTGAGGGTCCCTAGAATTCTTTGCTCAGAAGGAAGTTCAGGTTTCCAAGGAAAGTAGGAACATTGATTAATAACAGGTTGCAGCTAAAAGGGAACCTAAGCATTGATACTGGGAACTAGGTGATCTTTAAAGCCCTTCATATCTTTAAAGTTCAATCACATTTATTAAGATTTTCCCCCAGTTCTGATACAATCCAAATAATCAGATTAAAAGAAGCATAAAATTAATTATCTCACTCCCTAAAATTAAATGTAAATGATATGACATTCTAACAGTATATATTACTGTTAAAACCACAGATTCATTTAGAAATATATTCTTTGTAATGGATAACCCACATTTTTATATTTTGTCTGATGGTCTATTACTCATCCTTTTTTTTTCCTCAACAAACAGTGAGGGAAGAGTGAATGACATTTTATATTTCATAGAATTCATTGTCTAAATATACCTCGTCTAAATCAGAAGCATTTTTGTGCTCTGGTTAATGGTAATGTGACTGTGAGAGCCAACACCTGACATAATGAATGGCAGAACAGAGAGTTTCATGGAGGAACCAAACGCTTTCAGCTCCAATTTATAAACCTACCCACTTTAATTAAGAAAAGTAATCTGCATGGTAATAGAAACTCAACCATTTGCAGGGAAGGGGGGATCACCTGCCAGAGTACCAAGAAGCAACGTACTTATCAAGAGAAATCCACAGAGCCCAAGTGCAATGCACTGTAAATGAATAATGCCATGAAGTAATCAAAGTGAGAAGCAAGTCTTCAACAAAGGAAGCTACTAAACAAAATGAAATTGTCAGTCATTAACGTCAGGTGAGAACACCAGAAACATTTTAATCATTTGCTTTGAAAAGCTGGAATAGATCATGGATTCTAAATTGGTTGGCAATGCATTCCTCTCTAATTGTTTTAATGGCCCCGTATATGCTGAATATATTGAGAGACTACAGGAAATATGTATCAATTCTGAAATGAGTGAAACATTTCTTATTGGCATTTAGCTGCTTTACAATGTTGTGTTAGTTTCTGCTGTACAGCAAAGTGAAGCAGCTATACATATATCCCTTCTTTGTCACCACAGAGCATTGATTAGAGTTCCCTTTGCTATACGGTAGGTTCTCATTAGTTATCTATTTTATACATAATAGAGTGTATATGTCAATCCCAATTCCCAATTCACCCCACCCCACCTGCCTCCTTGGTGTCCATACGTTTGTTCTCTATGTCTGTGTCTGTATTCCTGCTTTACAAGTAGGTTCATTTGTACCATTTTTCTAGATTCTACATATATGCGTTAATATATGATTTTGTTTTTCTTTCTCTGGCTTAAAATCAATGAAACATTTCTGGTAAGAGAGACGAGGATAAGTCAAACTCAGTTAACCATGAAAGTCACTAACAATAGGTAACTACAAAAATCTATACTAACTTGACCTTTTTATACATTACTCCAAAGTCCTCTAAAGCTTCTTAGGTTGGATAATTTCACAAAATAGGAAATTCTGGGAAAGTTCCAAGGGTATAGTAAAATTTTTTGAATAGTACATCTCTTGTATAATAAACTACATGAATTTTCATATTTGAAAGCACTTGATTAACAAAAACTTAATTGGCATTTTGCTCTATGCTGATGTTAACAGAACACCCTCCAATTTCGTTTTCAAATTCTACAATTAAAAAGGAACCAAGGAAAACATAAGATTTGGACTTTTGCTAGAGTCAGGAAGATGCTGAAATAAGGGAGCATAATTTGAGTAAAATACACATCTAGATTATCAGTCACTTTCCCTTAAGTTAGTCTGTTATCCAGAGGTCTTATTTTCATTCCTCAGTGGAGCCAATTAGGGGAAAAAATTTTTTTTTAATATCTCACTGAGGATTGGCAGCTGGCAGAGCTGGATTTTAAAAAGGAACTGTTCTTTAAGAAACATTAAAGTAGAAATTGATGGACTCATCCTAAAATTAATATGGAAATGCAAAGGACCCTAAATAGCCAAAGCAATTTGGAAGAGAACAAAGTCAGCAGACTCATACTTCCTGACTCCAAAACTTTCTACAAAGACACAATAATCAAGAATATGGTCTTGTAATATAGCTAGACATACAGATTATCAATGGGGAAAAAATTTTGATTACAGAAATAAACCCAACGTCTGTGGTCTATTGATTTTTCAACCAAAATTAAATAAAAATATCATTTATGGAATATTCATTACATGCCAGGGTTGAGCTAGAATGTTTACATATTATCTTTCTATCTTAACCACACCCATGCAAGTAGCTTTTATTATATTCATTCTATTGATAAGGAATTTGAGGCTGAGAGAGTGTAAGAGTATAAGAGAGTGGAAGTTAACACATTAGTTAAGTGGCTGAGCCATTCTGAAGCCAGATTTAGGTGATTTTAGAGCCTGATTCTGGGGTCGAGAGCGCCAGGCTGTGACAGCGCAGGAGCAGCCGAGAGGAGCTACCCCACGCCTGAGGACAGGGGCGGCAGCCGAGAGGAGAAACCCCACGTCCAAGGAGCAGCGGCTGCGCGGGCAAAGGAGGGCGGAGAGGAGCTACTCCCCATTCAAGGTCAGGAGGGGCAGCTGTGAGGAGATACCCCTTGTCCAAGGTAAGGAGCAGTGGCTGCGCTTTGTGGAGCAGCCGTGAAGAGATACCCCATGTCCGAGGTAAGAGAAACCCAAGTAAGACGGTAGGTGTGTGGCAAGAGGGCATCAGAGGGCAGACACACTGAAACCATAATCACAGAAAACTAGCCAATCTGATCACATGGACCACAGCCTTGTCTAACTCAATGAAACTAAGCCATGCCGTGGGGGCCACCCACGATTGATGGGTCATGGTGGAGAAGTCTGACAGAATGTGGTCCACTGGAGAAGGGAATGGCAAACCACTTTAGTATTCTTTCCTTGAGAACCCCATGAACAGTATGAAAAGACAAAATGATATGATGCTGAAAGAGGAACTCCCAAGGTCGGTAGGTACCCAATATGCTACTGGAGATCAGTGGAGAAATAACTCCAGAAAGAATGAAGGGATGGAGCCAAAGCAAAAACAAAACCCAGTTGTGGATGTGACTGGTGATAGAAGCAAGGTCCGATGCTGTAAAGAGCAATATTGCATAGGAACCTGGAATGTCAGGTCCATGAATCAAGGCAAATTGGAAGTGGTCAAACAGGAGACGGCAAGAGTGAACATTGACATTCTAGAAATCAGCAAACTAAAATGGACTGGAATGGGTGAATTGAACTCAGATGACCATTATATCTACTATTGTGGACAGGAATCCCTTAGGAGAAATGGAGTAGCCATCAAGGTCAACAAAAGAGTCTGAAATGCAGTACTTGGATGCAATCTCAAAAACAACCGAATGATGTCTGTTCGTTTCCAAGGCAAACCATTCAATATCATAGTAATCCAAGTCTATGCCCCAACCAGTAATGCTGAAGAAGCTGATGTTGAACGGTTCTATGAAGATCTACAAGACCTTTTAGAACTAACACCCAAAAAAGATGTCCTTTTCATTATAGGGGACTGGAATGTAAAAGTAGGAAGTCAAGAAATACCTGAGATAACAGGCAAATTTGGCCTTGGAATACAGAATGAAGCAGGGCAAAGGCTAATAGTTTTGCCAAGAGAACACACTGGTCATAGCAAACACCCTCTTCCAACGACACAGGAGAGGACTCTACACATGGACATCACCAGATGGTCAACACCGAAATCAGATTGATTATATTCTTTGCAGCCAAAGATGGAAAAAGCTCTACACAGTCAGCAAAAACAAGACCAGGAGCTGACTGTGGCTCAGATCATGAACTCCTTATTACCAAATTCAGACTTAAATTGAAGAAAGTAGGGAAAACCACTAGACCATTCAGTTCAGTTCAGTTGCTCAGTAGTGTCCTACTCTTTGCGACTGCATGAATCACAGCATGCCAGGCCTCCCTGTCCATCACAATCTCCCGAAGTTCACTCAAACTCATGTAAACCTAGTAGGTGATGTCATCCAGCCATCTCATCCTCTGTTGTCCCCTTCTCCTCCTGCCCCCAATTCCTCCCAGTATCAGTCTTTTCCAATGAGTCAACTATTTGCATGAGGTGGCCAAAGTACTGGAGTTTCAGCCTTAGCATCATTCCTTCCAAAGAATACCCAGGGCTGATCTCCTTTAGACCTAAATCAAATCCCTTATGATTATACAGTGGAGGTGAGAAATAGATTTAAGAGACTAGATCTGATAGAGTGCCTGATGAACTATGGAATGAGGTTCGTGACATTGTACAGGAGACAGGGATCAAGACCATCCCCATGGAAAAAGAAATGCAAAAAAGCAAAATGGCTGTCTGAGGAGGCCTTACAAATAGCTGTGAAAAGAAGAGAAGTGAAAAGCAAAGGAGAAAAGGAAAGATATAAGCATCTGAATGCAGAGTTCCAAAGAATAGCAAGAAGAGATAAGAAAGCCTTCCTCAGTGATCAATGCAAAGAAATAGAGGACAACAACAGAATGGGAAAGCCTAGAGATCTCTTCAAGAAAATTAGAGATACCAAGGGAACATTTCATGCAAAGATGGGCTCGATAAAGGACAGAAATTGTATGGACCTAACAGAAGCAGAAGATATTAAGAAGAGGTGGCAAGAATACAAGAAGAACTGTACAAAAAAGATCTTCATGACCCAGAAAATCATGAGGGTGTGATCACTCACCTAGAGCCATACATCTTGGAATGTGAAGTCAAGTGGGCCTTAGAAAGCATCACTATGAAAAAAGCTAGTGGAGGTGATGGAATTCCAGTAGAGCTATTTCAAATCCTGAAAGATGATGCTGTAAAAGTGCTGTACTCAATATGCCAGCAAATTTGGAAAACTCAGCAGTGGCCACAGGACTGGAAAAGGTCAGTTTTCATTTCAATCCCAAAGAAAGGCAATGCCAAAGGATGCTCAAACTACTGCACAATTGTACTCATTTCACATGCTAGTAAAGTAATGCTCAAAATTCTCCAAGCCAGGCTTCAGCAATACGTGAACCGTGAAATTCCAGATGTTCAAGCTGGTTTTAGAAAAGGCAGAGGAATCAGAGATCAAATTGCCAATATCTGCTGGATCATGGAAAATGCAAGAGAGTTCCAGAAAAATATCTGTTTCTGCTTTATTGACTGTGCCAAAGCCTTTGACTGTGTGGATCACAATAAACTGTGGAAAATTCTGAGAGAGATGGGAATACCAGACCACCTGACCTGCTTCTTGAGAAATTTGTATGCAGGTCAGGAACTGGACTTGGAACAACAGACTGGTTCCAAATAGGAAAAGGAGTACATCAAGGCTGTATATTGTCACCCTGCTTATTTAACTTATATGCAGAGTACATCATGAGAAACGCTGCCTGGGAGAAGCACAAGCTGGAATCAAGACTGCTGGGAGAAATATCAATAACCTCAGGTATGCAGATGACACCACCCTTATGGCAGAAAGTGGAGAGGAACTAAAAAGCCTCTTTATGAAAATGAAAGAGGAGAGTGAAAAAGTTGGCTCAAAGCTCAACATTCAGAAAACTAAGATCATGGCATCCGGTCCCATCATTTCATGGAAAATAGATAGGGAAACAGTGGCTGACTTTATTTTGGGGGCTCCAGAATCACTGCAGATGGTGATTGCAGCCATGAAATTAACAGATGTTTACTCATTGGAAGGAAATTTATGACCACCCTAAATAGCATATTAAAAAGCAGAGACATTACTTTCCAACAAAGGTCCGTCTAGTCAAGGCTATGGTTTTTCCTGTGGTCATGTATGGATGTGAGAGTTGGACTGTGAAGAAGGCTGAGCGCCAAAGAATTGATGCTTTTGAACTGTGGTGTTAGAGAAGACTCTTGAGAGTCCCTTGGACTGCAAGGAGTTCCAACCAATCCATTCTAAAGATCAGTCCTGGGTGTTCACTGGAAGGAATGATTCTAAAGCTGAAACTCCAATACTTGGCCACCTCATGTGAAGAGCTGACTCATTGGGAAAGAGTCTGATGCTGGGAGGGATTAGGGGCAGGAGGAGAAGGGGACAACAGAGGATGAGACGACTAGATGACATCACCTACTAGGTGGACATGAGTTTGAGTAAACTCCAGGAGTTGGTGATGGACAGGGGGGCCTGAAGTGCTGCGATTCATGGGCTCACAAAGAGTCAGACAGGACTGAGCAACTGAAGTGAACTGAGAGCCTGATTCCAAAGGAATCATGAATTATGTGCTTACCTTGATGTGTCTTTATAAAAGAAATAAGATAAGGTGGCTATTAAAATATTATTAACACCAAATAAAAATAAGTGTAAAAATAGTTTAGAAAACAAATACAGGAGGCTATTCCATACCAAGAATCTAAACAAAACACAGCAGTCAGATCCCTTCAATGTTCAAGATGTGTGAAGGTCTACACTATGGAGAGTGGAGTTTTGCCTTCAGGGTGATTCAAGGTGAGTCTGCCTTTCAGATTTATAATCTTCTACTCTGGACCTCTGTAGTTAAGATAATTAAAAATATTACAGCATCCAAGGGATATGTTTTATTTTGCATGCTTTGTAATGAAGACTTTTTTGTGTCCTTGTAAAATAATTACTTTCTTGCTCAACTCACTCTTGATATTGTTATGAAAAAAAACCTAAAATATAAGAGTAAATGACTACTACAGATGTGAATGTTATTGTGAAAGAAAACACCTGTTTTGTCAACATATACCTAATGACTCTGTCATCATTCATAACACGCAAAACAAAGCAGATCTGAGTATCTACATAATTACAGAAGCATAACACTTCCTTAAGTAACACCACATAGAGAAACATCCAAATGATGTTTCACTGAATCTAGTTAGGTTTGATAGTGTTGATTATAAACACCAACAAAAAGCAACTGTCTTTGTTAATGAGTAACTGAGAAGTGATGGCACCTAGAAGGGAGTTCTAGGCTGCTCAAGTGAAAGCATCATATGTTCCTCTCTGCTATAAGAGAACCACAGGTGTCCATAAAGGAGTGGACGAAGGAAGCTGAGAGCAGAAGAGAAGCAGGAGGAAGAAGGGGGACAGGAAGACAAATGGAGGCACCAGAAAATGGAGGCAAATAGAGGAAAAATTGGGCTCAAGTAACAGGTAGATTGAAAAGAGAGCCTGCCTAACAGCCATAGCCAACTAGAGGTACATTTTGCTTCTGTGATTTCTGCCACCTACACGTGCTTCCTGCTCTGTCCCCAGAGCTCATTTGCTTTTTAAACTGGAAGAAAATCTGCATAGACGCAGGGACACAACACACTCTACCCATAACAGTCATTTATAAGTTGCCTTCTTTCTACAAGCATTTAGAGCATCTTGACATTGCTTCTCGGCCTTCTGGCTAAGATCAAGCTGACAACCATGTAATCTACTGTCAGAAACACAGCACCTAAATTCTCAATAAAATTCTTAAGTTTAGAGTTAGTTATATTTTGGACTTCCCTGGTGGCCCAGTGGTTAAGAGTCCGCCGGCCAACTGCTCTGTGAAGATTCCCCAGGCCTCACGGAAACTGACCCTTTGCACCACAACTCCCTAGACATCCTGGTCTAGAGCCTGCATGTCATAACTACTGAAGGCCACGTCCCCTAGGGCCTGTGCTCCACGACAAGAGAAGTCACCACAGTGAGAAGGTCGCATACGGCAACTAGAGAGCAACCCCTGCTTGCCGCGACTAGAGAAAGCCCACGTGCAGAAACCAAGACAAGACCCAGGGCAGCCAAAACTGAATAAATAGAAACAATATATAAAACTAGCCATATTCTTCCTTTGCCCCTGATCTACAGCTTCATAAAGCACTTCCTGGAAACTTTGAATACAATCTGGTTTCAGATTAGATATGTCTCCATATCTTTAAATAATAATAAATAATAATCTATAATGCTCAATTTATGCCCAACAGATTAAATATTACCTTTTGATTTTCTCCATCAAAGACAAAGAAAATGGAAACTTTACTTCCTACCACCAACTCCCCATCTCTCCATTAATAACCATTTTTAAAATGATTTTTTTCAGAGATTTAAAAATCCAGTACCATCAAGTTATTGTTTATTATATACTATTACTTTTATGAATTAAACTAGACTATATTTGTAGCTGTCAAGTTATTTACACTTAATCTATGTTTATTTAAGCTTCCCTGATGGCTCAGATGGTAAAGAGTCTGCCAGCAATGCAGGAGATCCGGGTTCAATTCCCGTGTTGGGAAGATCCCCTGGAGAAGGAAATGGCTACTCCAGTATCCTTACCTAGAGAATCCCATGGACAGAGGAGCCTGGTGGGCTACAGTTCATGGGGTCACAAAGAGTCGGACAACAGCAAGTAATACTTAAATAGCTCACTAACAACTCTATCAACTTGGTATATGTGGATCTAATTCTCATAATAAGTTTTTATATATTATATTCATTTGTGAGTTTCTAATTTTTATTTAATATTTGAGTTCAGTTCAGTTCAGTGGCTCAGTCATGTCTGACTCTTTGCGACCCCATGAATCGCAGCACGCCAGGCCTCCCTGTCCATCACCAACTCCCGGAGTTCACTCATAGTCGTGTCCATCGAGTCAGTGATGCCATCCAGCCATCTCATCCTCTGTCGTCCCCATCTCCTCCTGCCCCCAATCCCTCCCAGCATCAGAGGCTTCTCCAATCAGTCAATTCTTCGCATGAGGTGGCCAAAGTACTGGAGTTTCAGCTTTAGCATCATTCCTTCCAAAGAAATCCCAGGGTTGATCTCCTTCAGAATGGACTGGTTGGATCTCCTTGCAGTCCAAGGGACTCTCAAGAGGCTTCTCCAACACCACAGTTCAAAACCATCAATTCTTCGGCGCTCAGCCTTCCTCACAGTCCAACTCTCACATCCATACATGACCACTGGAAAAACCGTAGCCTTGACTAGATGGACCTTAGTCGGCAAAGTAATGTCTCTGCTTTTTAATATGCTATCTAGGTTGGTCATAACTTTCCTTCCAAGGAGTAAGCGTCTTTTAATTTCATGGCTGCAGTCACCATCTGCAGTGATTTTGGAGCCCATAAAAATAAAGTCTGACACTGTTTCCCCATCTATTTCCCATGAAGTGATGGGACCAGATGCCATGATCTTCATTTTCTGAATGTTAAGCTTTAAGCCAACTTTTTCACTCTCCTCTTTTACTTTCATCAAGAGGCTTTTTAGTTCCTCTTCACTTTCTGCCAAAAGGGTGGTGTCATCTGCATACCTGAGGTTATTGATATTTCTCCTGGCCATCTTGATTCCAGCTTGTGCTTCTTCCAGCCCAGCGTTTCTCATGATGTACTCTGCATAGAAGTTAAATAAGCAAGGGGACAATATACAGCCTTGACGTACTCCTTTTCCTATTTGGAACCAGTCTGTTGTTCCATGTCCAGTTCTAACTGTTGCTTCCTGACCTGCATACAGATTTCTCAAGAGGCAGATTAGGTAGTCTGGTATTCACATCTTTCAGAATTTTCCACAGGTTATTGTGATCAACACAGTCAAAGGCTTTGGCATAGTCAATAAAGCAGAAGTAGATGTTTTTCTGGAACTCTCTTGCTTTTTCGATGATCCAGCAGATGTTGGCAATTTGATCTCTGGTTCCTCTGCCTTTTCTAAAACCAGCTTGAACATCTGGAAGTTCATGGTTCACATATTGCTGAAGCCTGGCTTGAAGAATTTTGAGCATTACTTTACTAGCATGTGAGATGAGTGCAATTGTGTGGTAGTCTGAGCATTCTTTGGCATTGCTTTTCTTTGGGATTGGAATGAAAACTGACCCTTTCCAGCCCTGTGGCCACTGCAGAGTTTTCAAATTTGCTGGCATATTGAGTGCAGCACTTTCACAGCATCATCTTTCAGGATTTGAAATACCTCATCCGGAATTCCATCACCTCCACTAGCTTTGTTCATAGTGATGCTTTCTAAGGCCCACTTGACTTCACATTCCAGGATGTCTGGCTCTAGGTGAGTGATCACACCATCGTGATTATCCGGGTCCTGAAGATCCTTTTTGTACAGTTCTTCTTGTATTCTTGCCACCTCTTCTTAATATCTTCTGCTTCTGTTAGGTCCATACAATTTCTGTCCTTTATCGAGCCCATGTTTGCATGAAATGTTCCCTTGGTACCTCTAATTTTCTTGAAGAGATCTCTAGTCTTTCCCATTCTGTTGTTGTCCTCTATTTCTTTGCACTGATCACTGAAGAAGGCTCTCTTATCTCTTCTTGCTAGTGTTTGGAACTCTGCATTCAGATGCTTGTATCTTTCCTTTTCTCCTTTGCTTTTCACCTCTCTTCTTTTCACAGCTATTTGTAAGCCCTCCCCAGACGGCCATTTTGCTTTTTTGTGTTTCTTTTCCATGGGGATGGTCTTGATCCCTGTCCCCTGTACAATGTCATGAACCTCATTCCATAGTTCATCAGGCACTCTGTCTATCAGATCTAGTCTCTTAAATCTATTTCTCAGTTCTACTGTATAATCATAAGGGATTTGATTGAGGTCATACCTGAATGGTCTAGTGGTTTTCCGTTTTCTTCAATTTGAGTCTGAATTTGGTAATAAGGAGTTCATGATCTGAGCCACAGTCAGCTCCTGGTCTTGTTTTTGCTGACTGTATAGAGCTTCTCCATCTTTTGCTACAGAGAATATAATCAATCTGATTTTGGTGTTGACCATCTGGTGATGTCCATGTGTAGAGTCTTCTCTTGTGTTGATGGAAGAGGTGGCTGTGTTAATTTCAGGTAATATTTTCGATTAGATCCATGAATACGGTAATTCACAATTTTTTTAAACATTTAGGATTACTAGAGATCCTCTCTGAGCAGAAACTTTTTGGGTCATATGTTACAGTTCTCCAGAGAAACAGAACCAAGGATACACACACACACACATATTATACATATAATATGTATAGAGATTTACGTGTGTGTGTGCATGCATAAACACACATAAAGAAAAGGGGATTTAATTTAAGGAACTGGTTCATGTGATTGTGGAGGCTTAATGAACCCGAAATCTGATGGAGGAGGCTGGTAGTTGGACACTTAGGAAAAAGCTGAAATATGAGTCCAAAGTAGTCTGCTGGTGGAATTTCTTCTTGTTCAGGGGAAATCAGTCTTTGTTATATTTATGCCTCCACCCCACACTATGGAGCAAAATCTTCTTTACTCAAAGTCCATTTATTTAAATGTTGATTTCATCCAAAAGACACCTTCATAGAAACATCTAGAATAATGTTTGACCAACTATCTGGACATCCTAAAGGAGATCAGTCCTGGGTGTTCATTGGAAGGACTGATGTTAAAGCTGAAACTCCAATACTTTGGTCACCTGATGCGAAGAGCTGACTCATTGAGAAAGACCCTGATGCTGGGAAAGATTGAGGACAGGAGGAGAAGGGAACGACAGAGGATGAGATGGTTGGATGGCATCATCGACTCAATGGACATGGGTTTGGGTAGACTCTGGCAGTTGGTGATGGACAGGGAGGCTCGGCGTGCTGCGGTTCATGGGGTCACAAAGAGTCAGACACGACTGAGCGGCTGAACTGAGCTGAACTGAACTATCTGGGCACCACAGGCCAGCCAAATTGGTGCACAAAAGGATCCATCACATTTTTTTTCCCTTCTACTGTGTTGACACTTTGATTTTCTCCTCTACTTCCTCCTCCTCCTGATCCCTCTATTTTTTCTTCATCTTCTTCAATCTTCCAGTTTTGACAGGGGCAAAGTAAGTAACTAAATAGTTAATTCCACTAGGGGATAGTATGTAGAAAAAAATTACAGAAGACCCTGTAAGTTAATGATCACACAAGAAAGCAGGTTTGCTTAACCATAAAACCAAGCAGGCTTGCTCAGCAGCAAAACCATGCAGCAGAAGCATAACACATGCTCCCAAAATAAGAAAACAATGATGGCCTGAGCCCCACAGCCTTCCTAGTGAGCTCAGGAAGTCAATGATTCACAGGAGACACTCCTCTGTGATCACTAAAAACAATAACAACAAAAAAAAATAAGGAAAAGGTGACATTATACTGAAACCTGATATGATTTACCATATTTTAGTAAATGTTACCGTCTTTTTGTTCATTTCCATTGCTTCATGACAATCTCAGTTTGACTATGTAGGGGCTATAAAACTCCCCTGCCTGAAATGGAAGAGGAACTGATGATGGAAGCTTGACTTCTACTCAAGGATGAGGGAAAAGGTAGTCGAATGATCAAAATACATTTCTCACATGTATTGGGTCTTTAGCCACAGTTCTTGGGCTTCCCAGGTGGTGCAGTGATAAAGAATCTGCCTGCCAATTCAGGAGACATGGGTTTGGTCCCTGGGACAGGAAGATCCCCTGGAGGGGGAACTGGCAACCCACTCCAGTACTCCGGCCTGGGAAATCCCATGGACAGAAGAGCCTGGTGGGCTACAGTTTATGGGGTCACAAAGAGTCAGAAACGACTTAGCAACTGAGCACACACACCACAGTTCTAGGTGCAAAGCTCCTAAAACCTTCGGAATTTCCTAAGTGTTTGAGAGTAATAAAGGTGTCTTATGTTAGCAAAGTGATTTTTGGAAAATACCTACTGAAGGGGACTGGTGGCCAGGAGAACCAATCACGTGATTAGAAAGTTGGAACTTTCTGCCCTACCACCTGACCCGTGGGGTGGGGAGAGGAGGATGAGTGAAGATTGAATCAGTTGTCAGTGGTCAGTGATTTTAATCAGTTATGCCTATGTAATGATACCTCCATAGAAACCCATAAGGACAGGGTTCAGAGAGTTTCTGGGTGGGCAGACACATGAGATGCTGGAGAATGGCACCTGGAGAGGCCACAGAAACGCTGTACTATTTCTCTACACCCCACCCTATTCATCTCTTCTGTCTGGCTCTTCCTGAGTTGCATCCTTTTATAATAAACCAGTAATCTAGTAAGTAATATATTTCCTTGAGTTCTGGGAGCCTCTCTCATGGTCCACTCATACTGCTTAGCATATTCTTTCTAAGAAAGGACTCTTCATAGGAGCCCCTGGTCGCTGCCTTTTGCAGGGCCAATAGAAAAGCATGATACACCCTTGTCACAAACTGTGAGAGGTCTGGAAAAAAATTTTTTTTTCTTACCATACTTGCAAGCTAACAATTAGCCTATGACAATTTCATGGATGCTGGCAAAAGACACAAGACTTAGAGACAAAGGACTTTATCAATTATGGCACAATGGGCAGCATGGGCTCACTGTTTCTATAGTTTCTCCTTATCCTGCAAGTCTCACAAGGGCAAAACACAGAGTATCCCAGGCGTATACTCTACACACTGCCCAGAGACTCCAAGCTTAAGAAACCAGCAATCTATCAATGGGCTGAGAGCAAATCTGCATAAACTTTGTCCCAAAGAGAGAAATTATCTTTATTATTTTGGTCAAGAAGCAAATATGCCCTCAGTCCTGATGGGAGACACTGTGTTTGTCTTCCAAAGTCTACAACACAGCTGTCACTTCCTTTTACTCAGAAGAGGAAGAGCGACAAGCTACCCATGAAGAACTGTCTCCCCCAAATCTTGACCCGACTGCTCAATTTGTCTCACATTTTAGGGTCTTAATTCTCTGTGACCTCTCATTCTTGTTCTTGTTTGCTTGTTTGTTTTGGTACATTTTAATACTGAAATGACACTTTTGTGAGTGTCATTCTAATCCCTGGAAGATGGGGCCTTCCTGATGATGAATCTGGTGGAAGAGGCACACGTTCCTGATGACTATTTTGCCTTTCTGAGTAGGTGATCTAAGTCTCATTATAGCAGAGCTATTGAGTAGTGAGATGTCATCACTTTTCTCAACTCTCACAGGAGCCCCCAACTGTATAATGGTGAAGAATTACAGGCAAGAATGAATCCCTCTGGGACCAAAGATGCTCTGCATAGATGATCATACCATCTACCCATGCTAAAGTGGGTCCATCCATCCCTGCTTTTGTAACTATCTTGCTTTGTTGTAATCTTTCCTTCAGGCCTCATAAATCCAGAACTTACAGTGTGGATGGTATCTCTTCCTAAATCAATAACTTGCCTGTCAAGCAGCACTAATCTGAGACGTGCAAATATTTTTTGGTAAGAAGCATAGTGTCATTACAGATTCAGGCATCCTCCTGTTGATACATTAGAATGATTCAACTATAAGCAGATATCAGGAGAGATTAGAATACGAGAGATGATGACTGGAGAAATATTTTTATAACTTTGAAATATGATACAAGAATGAACAATCTTATATTTTCTTTAAATTCACCAGTAGAACCATTGAAGCCTGGAGTTTCTCATGTAGGACGACTTCAAATCACAAGTTCATTTTTTTAAAAAAGATATAGAATTATTAGGTTATTTAGCTCGTCATGAGTGAATGTTTGCAGTTATCTTTCAAGTAAGTTGTTATTTCTTACTAGTTGTTGAAATTATTGGTGTATGTTTGTATATAATATTCTCCAGGTATCACTTTAATACCTGCAATTTCTGTGATAACGTTACCAGTCTTCTTTCTGGTATTGGTAATGTGTATCTTTTCTCTCCCTGATCAGTCTTTTAGAAGTTTATCAATTTTATTGATCTTCACAGAGAACCAGCCTTTGGTTTCTTCAATTTTTTTTCTTTTTTTATTACTTTGCTTTCTGCTTTGATCTCTAATAATATCCTCACTACTTATTTGGGATTAATTCTTTTCATTTTAGATTTTTAAGGTATGAAGCTGAAGGCTTTGATTTTAAGTCATATTTTTCTTTTTCGATCTTAGGTGTTCAGGGCCCACAATTTCTCCTTAAGTATTGCGTTAGCAGCTGACCACATGTTTTGTATGCTGTATTGTCATTTTCATTCAGCTCAAAATACTTGACTTCCATTTTAATTTCTTTTTTGAATTATATGTTCTTTAGAAGTATGTTATTTAGTCTCCAAATATTTGGGGATTTTCCAGATATATTTCTGTTATTCATTTCTACTTCAATTCTGTTTTTGTAGAGAATATATTTTGTATCTCTGGACGCCTTTGAAATCTATTGAGTTATGATTTATGTCCAGAATACAACTCTCTCTGGCAAATGTTCTATGTGCACTTGAAAAAATACAGTTATTCTATTTTAAACTTATTTTTATTTATAAGCTTAAGGAGTTTAGTTGTTCTCCCAGGGTAATGCAAACTGAACCTGAGTTATAGTGCTCCAGTAAATAACTTAAGCCAAGCAGAAGTTTACCCTACAAGTTTCCTGAAGCTGTTCATCATTGTTGAGATGTTACTAAATAGTACTCCCTTCCAATTACTTTGGTAACTTCAGACATGGAGCTTCTCTTTGCCTTGAGGCCTGATTTAAATCTGACTATTGAATTAAACTGGAAACTAGATATTTAAGAAGACAGAAGATTAATCAGATCTTGTTACCCCCAAAGCACTCACAAAACTAAAAGGTTAGTTTTATTACTATTTGACATGTTTGAACTATCAATGATTTCTCAAATCTCCTACTTAGCATTATGTGAATAGAAAAGTGAAAGTGTTAGTCCATCAGTAGTGTCTTTGTGACACCATGGACTGTAGCCTCTGTACACGGAATTTTCCAGGCAAGAATAATGGAGTGGGTTGCCACTCCCTTCTCCAGGGGATCTTCCTGGCCCCAGGATCAAACCCAGGTCTCTTGCACTGCAGGCAGATTCTTTACCACCTGAGCTGTCAGGGAGACCCATCATAAATAGAAAATAACTCGCTGAAATAATATATATATATACATATGCATATTTATCAACTAATACAGAAGAATATAGTCCTTCCATGTAGTCACATTCATTTCACTTCTAAATGATCAGATCAGTCCATTTAAAGGGACGGAATATAAACTTCAAGATGGTTTGCATTTTAAAGATGAACTGAAGCCCAGAGATATTAAAAATTACAAATCCAAAGTTAGGACTACAAGTTCATTCTGATAATACTTAATCTGATGTTTTTGCACTGTTACATCACAATTTCAAATTTCATAGAGCATCGGGAAAAAAAAGGAACTTAACATTGGGTGTTGCTGCCTATTTATTAACAAGTAAAGACATTTTAAAAAGATAACAAAACTGTCACTAATGTTCTCCAATATCCACTCTTTTCTCTTTCACTGGTAAAGAAACTTGATGTTTAACAGACCAAAGGATTTCATCCTTCCCTGGGCCCCCAGCGTTTCTCAGCTATTCTTTTCTCTTGCTCTTTTAGCTGCTTCTCCCATTCTCAAGACAGTGTATGCACATCTTTCACAGCTTTCCCTAACCGTCCCTCTCATTCTGAACCAATGCTCTCTTCTTGGACTACAGCTTCATCAATCAAGCCTTGTGCAACCCAGGGCAGTTAAATAATTTCTTCGATTTTCAAATTCTTATTTACTAGAATCAAATCAGTAACAGTACTGATGGGAGGAATTAATTAAGGCAACACATTTAAAACTCTATATTTATTTAACATAAAATGGGAAAGAGAAAGTCTCTTTAGCAACTGGTGCTGGGAACGTTGGGCAGCTGTATGTAAGTCAATGAAGTTAGAACAAACCCTCATACAATGCACAAAAATAATGTCAAAACGGATTAGAGACTTAATATAAGAAAAGACACCATAAAACTCCTAGAAGAGATCATAGGTGAAACATTCTCTGACATAAACCATACCAACATTTTCTTAGGCCAGTCTCCCAAGGCAATAGTGATAAAAACAAAAATAAACAAATGAGACCCAATCAAACTGACAAGTTTTTGCACGGCAAAGGAAACAATAAACAAAATCAAAATACAACTTACCTAATCGGAGAAACTGTTCGCAACCAATGTGACCAACAAGGTTTTAATTTCCAAAACATACAAACAGCACATACATCTCAATAGTAACAAATAAAATAAAACTCAAAAAAAAAAAAAGGGCAGAAGACCTAAATAGACATTTCTCCAAAGAAGAGTATAAATATAAATAGCCAATAGGTACATGAAAAGATGTTCAAGTCACTAACTATCGGTGGTTTAGTCACTAAGTTAGGTCTGACTCTTTTGCGATCCCATGGACTGGAGCCAGCCTGGCTGCTCTGTCCATGGAATTCTCCAGGCAAGAATACTGGAGCAGGTTGCCATTTCCTTCTCCAGGGGATCTTCCCAACCCAGGGATCAAACTTGGGTCTCCTGCATTGCAGGCAGGTTTGTAACCACCTGCGCTACAAGGGAAGCACGCCAATTATTAGAGCAATGCAAACCAAAACTATGAGATACTATCTCACACCAATCAAAATGGCCATCATTAAAATATCTACAAGTAACTGGAGAAGGCAATGGCACCACAATCCAATATTCTTGCCTGGAAAATCCCATGGACGGAGGAGCCTGGTAGGCAGCAGTCCATGGGGTCGCTAAGAGTCGGACACGACTGAGCGAATTCCCTTTCACTTTTCAGTTTCATACATTGGAGAAGGAAATGGCAACCCACTCCAGTGTTCTTGCCTGGAGAATCCCAGGGACAGGGGAGCCTGGTGGGCTGCCGTCTATGGGGTTGCACAGAGTTGGACACGACTGAAGCGACTTAGCAGCAGCAGCAAACACTGGAGCAGGTATGGAGAAAAAAACAACCCTCTGAACTGATGGTGAGAATGTCAGTTGGTACAAGTTCCTCAAAAAACTAAAAATAGAATTATCATATGATCCAGTAATTCCACTCCTGGGCATATATTTGGACAAAACTATAATGCTGATAATGCAAAAAATACACACACTCTTGTGTTCATAGAAGCACTATTCACAATAGCCAAGACATGGAGACACATGTAGACAACATAAAATGCCCATTGACAGATGAATGGCTAAAGATGTGGTATATATTTATGATGGAATACTAGTCAACCATAAAAAAGAATGGCATGATGCCATATGCAGAGTATAAGCTACTTATATTCTGATAACTTATATACAGAGCATATCGTGCTAAATGCCAGACTGGATGAAGCAAAGCTGGAATCAAGATTGCAGGGAGAAATATCAATAATCTCAGATGCGCAGATGATACCACTCTTATGGCAGAAAGCAAAGAGGAACTAAAGAGCCTTTGGATGAAAGTGAAAGAGGAGAGTGAAATACTGGCTTGAAACTCAACATTTAAAAAATGAAGATCATGACATCTGGTCCCATCACTTCATGGCAAATGATGGAGAAACAATGGAAACAGTGACAGACTTTATTTTCTTGGGCTCCAAAATCACTGCAGATGGTGACTGCAGCCATGAAATTAAAAGATGCGTGCTCCTTGGAAGAAAAGCTATGACCAACCTAGAGAGCACATTAAAAAGCAGAGACATTACTTTACCAACAAAGGTCTAGTCAAAACATGGTTTTTCCAATAGTCATCTATGGATGTTAGTGTTAGACCATATAGAAAGCTGAGTGCCAAAGAATCGATGCTTTTGAACTGTGGTGTTGGAGAAGACTCTTGAGAGTCCCTTGGACTGCAAGGAGATCCAACCAGACAATCCCAAAGGAAATCAGTCCTGAATATTCACTGGAATAATCAGTCCTAAAGCACCTCCTTTAAGTGTGAAGCTCGAATACTTTGGCCACCTGATGCTTTCCTTGGAAAAGACCCTGATGCTGGGAAAGATTGAAGGCAGGAGGAGAAGGGGACGACAGAGGATGAGATGGTTGGATGGCATCACTGACTCAATGGACATGAGTTTGAACAAGCTCCAGGAGTTAGTGATGCACAGGGAAGCTTGGAGTGCTGCAGTCCATGGGGTCTCAAAGAGTCGCACACGACTGAGCCTCTGAACTGAACTGAATGGACCTAGAGATGATCAAACTAAGTGGTGTAAATCAGACAGAGAAAGAAAAGTATCATATGATATCACTTATATGGAGAATCTAAAGTATGGCACAAATTAACATATCTGTGAAACAAACTCCTAGACACAGATAACAGACCTGTAGCTCCTAAGAGGAGGGGTTGGGGGAGGAGTACACTGAGAGTCTGGGGTCAGTAGATGCAAACTATTTCATACAGAATAGACAATGATGTCCTACTGTATAGTGCAGGGAACTATAGTCAATATCCTGGGATAAACCATAATGGAAAAGAATATAAAAAGAATGGATACATATGGATAGCTATGTGTATAACTGAGTCACTCTGCTTTACAGCAGAGATTGGCCAACATTGTAAATCAACTCTACTCCAATAAAAATACATTTAAAGCTCTCAACGAAGTGGGTAGCGTAGTAAGATCAACAAACTGACTTTTGTTGCCTTTACTAGTGTCTTTTTTCCTTTTTGCATTTCAAAGAAAGTCTAGATTCCTAAACTTCCTCAGCTTTTGCCTTTGGACCATATATTGACCCATAATCTCAGTTAATCCCATTCAATCATTTTGTCAGTTCTTTAAGGAAGAGGCTTCCATCTCCAAGTTTAGCTAATTTGACTTTCTGCTCTTTAGATCCTATGCCTTCCTTCCCTCTTTGAGATCTTGTCAATCATCCATCCCTTTTCTTCTCCATAGGGTCCTTCACTTCAATTACTGGAATATTCTCAAACCTGTCCCATGAATAAAGAATGCCCAGAGTAAGTTTCAGCTTATCTTTTATTACTCTGGCTCACTCACTTCCTCTTCTGGTAAGATTTGTTCCCCTCCCTCCTTTCTGTCTGGCTTTACCCCTTGGTTAGGCAATTTCTCACCTTTGTTCCCTATGCGTGCTTTTCAGTGAACTATAATTCTGTGTGTGTCTCTCTCTGCTCCCCACTCCCAGTATTAACTACAAAAGTTCAAAAGCTTTTATTAGTTAAATCTCCAGTACCTATCAGATTCTTAGTGCTTGTGAAATAATTCTTGAATTAGAATATGGGAGGTTACAGAAATCACCCTCATTTACATCTTATTTTCTTTGTTCTTTGTTCTTATAGATTCCTTTGAATTCAATCTTCAAAAGAACTTTATTTAACTTTTGAAAAATTTCATAAAACTCAGAAAAGGCACAAACTCTTAATTTTCTATAACTATAAAAAGTAGCTAGAATCTAAAAGCTACAAGGAAAATGGATATTTTCCCACTTTTTCCAGATCACCATCTGTCTGATTTTCAACAAATATTCCACTTTCAACTATACAGATCTCTACGAAGAGAATTTTGGTAAACAACAAAATATAGCAACCAATAGACACTTCCTCCTCCCAATTAAAAAGGACCTGAGGCCAGGGAATTAAAATTAGCAATAGGAAAAACCATGTTTTAAATGGTAAGCTAAAGCTTAAATTATTCTTTCTGTCCATGTAATTAATGCAGTTGCCAAGTTCTTCTATAGTTTAAACAATACACTATGTGTTCCGATGTGAAGTGGGAATTAGTCTCTTTTTTACCCATTCTTCACTCAAAGCATTTTTACAATTTTTGGTGCAGTATCTCTCAACTAGAAGCCATTGCAAACACTAGTAAACCAGTTTATTGTGGACAGGGATCACAAGTTGGTAAATTGATTATTTTAAAATTTTGTTTGACTTCTTCACTGTATCCTATTGTTTGCGTGACCGGATTAGTTAAGAATATGTTCCTTAGGATGTTACAGACATCTGCAATTAAGTACAAGAAAAGAATGTTTCACCCTCAACCATGGAAGCCTATCAAATCTTTTCGTGTGTTTACTTTCAATCCCTGCTTCCTTTGAGAGTTTAAAGCAAAAAAAAAAAAGCGCACACAGAAAAAAAACCTCCTGAAAAACAAAACACTGTAACTTTACAAATATAAAGTAGTAAAAGGCAGTGTTCCCAATTTGCCATAGGATTCATCTGTTAAAAATATGTTTTTCTGGTCCCTCTTTCAGACCGACTAAATCAGATTCTCCATAGGAGACGTATGGGTACCCCTATTTTTAGTTGATAATCCTTAGGACAGACAAGTCTGGGAAATTCTATGGTAAAGGCAGCCCCAGAGTGAGAAGAATGACTAGTGTGGCAACGGAACATGCAATCAGGAATAACAATGTTGCTAAGATTATGCAACAGCAATTAACACTCACATTGACTGATAAAGAAATAGCCTTGGTATAAGTACATTAAGTGCAAACCTAAAACTATGTCAGAAAATTGGACTTGGTACATTGCCATTTTAGCAGATCAACCCCCTGGCTCTCAAAACTATCAGAATAGCGTGCTGATCCCTCCTTGCCTTCCTCTCTTCCTTCCTGACCCCCCTCCCTCCCCCATCTCTTCCTTCCTTTCTTTTGAACTGACAGTGCAGTTTCACTTACTGACATGGATGTCTTCTTTGGAAGAAATATTCCTAAAATATTTTATCACAAAAAAAAGTAGCTGTGGCAAAGGGTATGATTCGTATAAGGAAACAACTGCAAAGTCAAGCCAATTCTCATGGTTGATAACAGATGATTTATTCCAACTGATGGATACTTTGTAGGCTTGGTGGATGGAAGGCAATCTGTTATATTTTCATTATGTGGGAGCAGATTTCTTGACTCTTACCATATGGCAATAATATTTTTAAGATTTTGTTTAATGTTTAATGCATGTTGAAATAGTATTGTTTAGGAAGTCTCTGGGGGCATCCCTGGTGGCTCAGACAGTAAAGAATCCACCTGCAATTCAGGGGACCTGGGTTCTATCCCTGGGCCAGGAAGATCTCCTGGAGAAGGGAATGGCTACTCACTCCAGTATTCTTGCCTGGAGAACCCCCACGCATAGAAGAGACTGACGGGCTACAGTCCATGGGGTTGCAAAGAGTCTGACATAACTGAGTGACTAACACTTAACTTCAGGAAGTCTCTAACTCTTCTGGAATGGAAAACACATGAATTACAAAAAAGAAAAAATGAATTTCAGTAATGAAGCATATTAACACATATACATGGAATCTAGAAAACTGGTACTGTTGAATCTATTTGCGGGGCAGGTCTAGAGATGCAGATAGAGAGAACGGACTTGCAGACACAGTGGGAGAAGAAGAGGGTGGGACGAATTGAGAGCGTAGCATTGAGACATATACACTGCCATAAGTAAAGCAGATGGCTAGTGGGAAATTGCTGTGTAACACAGGGAGCGCAACCTGGCGCTCTGTGACAACCTAGAGGGACGGGATGGGGTGGGGGTGGAAGGGACTCTCCCAGAGGGAGGGGACATAAGTATACTTATGATTGATTCACACTGTTGTATGGTAGAAACCAACACAACATTTTCAAGCAATTATCCTCCAATCAAAAATACATTAAAAAAATGTAGCTCAAATGTTATCTTTAATAGAAGAATTTAGTTTGGCAAAAGGGGACATAATCCTGAAGAAAGAGCAGTAACAATATGGCATAATAGGAATCCTTTGGAATAATTTAATAAACTGGTGTTAATAATGATGATAACTATTATCAATTATTTATCCCTATTGAGGGCTTATGCCTACCTTGTGTCAGGCATTATGCTAAGTAGTTTATATGGACTAATTTAATTCTCACAAAACCTCTATGAGTTGGGAATTGTAATGATCTCTACTATTTTACAATCAAGGAAACAGAAAACTGGCTAGTAGCAGAATCAGCATTTGAATCCAGGTCTATACTGTTTAATCAGTTTTGTGTAGAATTAAAGATTTGCCTTTGCTGGAAACATTGCTTGTCTGACTGAAATCTAGCTTGAAGAGAGCAGTGGATGGTGAAATGAACTGTGTTCTCTCTTCTACAGAAATTCTTTTTATAACCATACCTCTTGGATCCTATAACCCAGGCATGTGAGGTTCTTGGTTATAAAGTGAAAGGTCAGTATCAATCTCCCAAAAGATATTGTTACAGAATCAGTCAATAAGTACTATAATTATATGTTAAAATCAGAATAATTATAATCTTGAAAAGTGAGCTAGTAAACTGACATTATTTCCTATTTTTGCTGTAATAAAATATCACAATTTTAGTGGCTCAGACCAATACAAAGTCATTATTTTATAGGTCCAGAAAGTCCTGTGTTCACTGTGAGATGAAAGTGAAAGTTCCAGGAAGTCTAGAGTTCACTGGGCTAAGTGACAAAGAAGCTGCTTGCCGGTGCAGGAAGCAGGTTCAATCCCTGAGCAGGAAAGATCCCCTGGAGGAGGGCATGGCAACCCACAGCAATATTCTTGCCTGGAGAATCCCACGGACAGAGGAGCCTGGTGGGCTACAGTCCTTGGGGTCACAAAAGTGTTGGCCACGGCTGAGCACGCACACACTAGTTCCTCCTAGAGTCTCTAGGGGGAGAATGTTTTCTTTTCCAGCTTCTAGAGGTTGACCTTCATATTCAAAGCCAGCAACATAGCATATCCAAATCTCTCTCAGACCTCTGATTCCACCAACACATCTCCCCATCTCCCCTTGGCCCTCCTGCCTCCTCCTTGTAAGGACCCTGTGATAATGTTGAGCCCATCAAGATTATTCAGAGTAACCTCCCATCTTCAGATCCTGAACTTAATTACATCAGCAAAGTCTTTCCCAGGTAAGTTAACCCAGTTTCTGGAGTTTAGGATACGACATCTTTAGAGGGCCATTATTCAGCCTACAACAACTGGATTAATATAGATAAAGTCAAAGATATTGTGTGTAACTCTGATATTTATCCCACAGAATTTTATTGCAGAAAAAGATTATACTGATGTAGAAACTGAGGTCAAGAAAGAATATGAGAGTGCTGAGAAATAGCTTAAGCTTTTCAAGTTTCTTTTAAAATCTTAAATTAGATGAGAAAATAGAAATTATGTGGCCACATGTTTGTACATGAGCCAATTGAAAATGAAAATAAGAGGCTGGTTGAGATAAGCAGTTGTGCAAAAAAAAAAAAAATACTCTCATTCCTCTTTTCCATCTCAGATGATTTTACTTATGTAATTTTTACAGTGATAAGATCATGCGCTTGACAATTCTTAAGTCTTTCATGCAATCACTCAAAAGTGACAAATCGTGTGCATCCAGTCAAATGTGGTGCAGCGTATGAATCCCAAGATTTAAAACTCTCTCTGAGGCCACAGCACAGTAAATTAAAAAATAACCCATGTCAAGGCATATTATAGTGAAACTGCAGACAATACGGCATGAAAGGAAGATCCTAGAAGTATCCAGAAAGAAAAATGACTCTGGTGCAAGAATCAATCTCAAAATGGTACCAAATGTCTCTAACAACACTGGAAATCAATGGAGAAATAGATTCAAAATCTTGAGGTTTCTAAACCTAGCTAAATTGTTGATCAGATGAAAAATGGAATGAAGATACCTTTAAAAATATAAGAACTAAAAACAGTATCTTGCTTGCACTCTCTTTGGGAAGGTACTGAAAGCTGTGGTTCTGCAAAATGTAGGATAAAGAAGAGATAGATCAAAAAAAAAAAAATGTAGGATCCAGGAAATGGTAATCCAATAAAGGAGCTCTAGGGAAAGGAGGTTCCAATCCAGTTCCAATAGCAGAAGAGTGGAATTCTGGGAAGAGGTCTCAGTGCTAAGAAGGGTTAAAGGAGTGATAGATTATATGATATATTTGAATTATAGGAAACCTATTGCTTAGGTATTTGTCAAATTAGTTGAGGCAATTAGGGAAAAATAGCAACGTATGTATTAAAAATAAAAGAGAGCAAGTGAAGAAATAATGACTATATAGACTCCAGCAAAAAATGATACAAGGAAGACACAATCATAGTTTACTATTTGGCTTCAGTGTGAACATTGTTTTCATTGTCAAGATCATCAAAACTGCAGCTTTAACTAGAAATTGTGATGTAACTACATTGATAGGATGGATGTTGATAAGATACAAGAAATGATGGCATAAAAGAGTTAAATATTCATAATACATGAAACCAATACATGATTGCTAACTAAAATGGAAAAATCGAGTAGTGGAATTATGAGCATAATTGTTTGGAAATATGGAGGTAAACACCAGAAGGAACAGAGTAAAGAGGTAAGAAGTACTTGTAGGGATCAATACTGGGCGAAGGGGAGGACAGGTAGGGTAAGAGTCTGCTGTTATTAAGCATGTTTTGAAATACAATTTGCTGTTTAACTTTGTACCAGAATGACTTTTCTGAAAATAAAAACTTCAAAAGAGTTCTGGAGGGTCTTCTCTTGCAGTTTAGTGGTCAACACTTTCCCTTCCAATGCAGGGGATGCAGGTTCAGCCCCTGGTCAGGGAACTAAGATCCCACAGGCCACGGGCTTGGCAAAAATAAAAAAAAACAACAACAAATGTTATTCCCTTTTTATTTATTTATTTTTCAAAAGCACTAGAAACACCTAAGTAAAGCAACCAGCATTCTGTTATATACACAGTAAGCATTCAACAAGTCTTCTCAGCCATTCTTATTGTTGCCTGTTGCTGGAGGAACACTACAGGAAGAGATTGACCTGCAGACTCATCAACACTTCAGATGCCTATGGGAGTCTTGCACCAGGTTGAGGACCACCACCACGGTCAATCTGGCTTCTTCCTTCCTGCTCCCAAATATTGCAACCAACCTGAAAAGACGAAAAGAAAACCTCCTACCACTCCAGATTAAGCAGCTACCGTTTTCAAGACCCTGCTGCTAAGTCGCTTCAGTCGTGCCCGACTCTGTGCGACCCCATAGACGGCAGCCCACCAGGCTCTGCCGTCCCTGGGATTCTCCAGGCAAGAACACTGGCGTGGGCTGCCACTTCCTTCTCCAATGCATAAAAGTGAAAAGTGAAAGCGAAGTCGCTCAGTCGAGTCCCACCCCCAGCAACCCCATGGACCACAGCACACCAGGCTCCTTTATCCATAGGATTTTCCAGGCAAGAGTACTGGAGTGGGGTGCCATCGCCTTCTCCGTCAATATGCTAGTGATTCCAAGATAAACAGGACATTGTCCTACTTTCCAATCACTGCAGACTTACTGAGCATAATAAAGGTGGTGAAAGCGAAAGAAAGTGAAAGTTGCTCAGCGGTGTCCGACTCTTTGCCACCCCATGGAATTTTTCCCTTCTCCAGGGGATCTTCCCAACCCAGGGATCAAATCCAGATCTCCCAAACTGCAGGCGGATTCTTTACCAGCTGAGCCACAAAGGAAGCAATAAAGGTTTGCTAATTACTGAAGTGGAGTATAAGCGAAGTGTCACATGTGCACCAAAGAGAACAACTGGCCGAGGTTTGCCTTCAGGCAAGGGCTCATGGAGGAGGCGGTACATATTCTATTTACATCCTGAGAGTGTCTTCATAGAGTTAATTAAGAAACAGAGAGATGGTATCATAAGTCCAAGAAGAGGGGTTAAGCAGAGGCTCAAAAGGGAAAACAAAATGTGAGAGAAGCCTCATAGTGTTTTGTATGAAGGTGCAGAGAAATTTGTAGGATGATATAAAAGTTCTATATCTGATTTGGTGATAATAACGTGGATATATCATGGATCTGACAAAACTCACTTAATTGCACATGTTAATCTGCATTTTATTATATAGAAAGTACACCTTGGTAAGAAAAATATTAAAAAATAAAAATGTTTAAAATTTTCAGATATGAAAAAGATAGAGAAAGGAAAAAAGGGAGAAGGAGGTTGGCTTGGCATTGGAGAGACTGACACTGAATCAGGAATTAAAGCATTAAGATGAAAGCATAATGGAAATTACTGGTGGTAACAAGAGATTTGAAACTGACAGGGGCAGAATTTATGTAAGAGGAGGAAGAGCAGTTGGGCAGTAACAATGAACCGACAAGGAAAACACCTCACTGACCTCCAGGCCCAGTTTCTGAAGGTCCAGACCTAGACAGCATATTAAAAAGCACAGATATCACTTTGCCAACAAAGGTCCGGATAGTCAAAACTATGTTTTTGCCAGTTGTCATGTACACATGTGGCAGTTGGACCCTAAAGAAGGTTGAGTGCCCAAGAATTGATGTTTCCAAATTGTCCTGCTGGCGAAGACTCTTGAGAGTCCCTTGGACTGAAAACAGATCAAACCAGTCAATCCTAATGGAAATCAGTCCTGAATATTTATTGGAAGGACTGATACCGAAGCTGAAGTTCCAATACTTTGGCCTTTGGCCACTTGATGTGAAGATATGACTCATTAGAAAAGACCCTATTGCTGGAAAAGATTGAAGACAAAAAGAGAAGGGGGTGGCAGAGGATGAGGTTGTTAGATAGCATCACCAACTCAACAAACATGAATATGAGCAAACTTTGCGAGATAGTGAAGGACAGGGGAGCTTGACATGCTGTAGTCCATTGGTTTGCAAAGAGTTTGACATGGCTTAGTAATTGAACAACAAAACAACAGATAGGAATTGGTGTGGAGAGGAAAGCATTATCATTAAAAAACCAACTCCATTATTTTTGTATGTCTGTACATTTTGAATATTTTACCTGTATCCATGAGGATAAAACTTTATAAATATTATAATTAAGTGATATATTTTAAAATTTGCATAATTTATGCCTGAAGTAATCTGAAAATTACTACATCAAATCTCCTACCCAATGTATTAACTATGATGTTCTTAGGACCACCCAGTTTCTGTTTAAATGCTCCTAGAAACAGGGCTTCTACCATCTCAAGTCTTCATGCCTCCCTGTTGGGGGGCCACACTTAATGTCAGAATATTTCATCTTTAAGGTGAAGACAAGTTCAGTTCAGTTCAGTCGCTCAGTAGTGTCCGACTCTTTGCCACCCTATGAATCGCAGCACGCCACGCCTCCCTGTCCATCACCAACCCCCAGAGTTCACTCAGATTCACGTCCATCGAGTCAGTGATGCCATCCAGCCATCTCATCCTCGGTCGTCCCCTTCTCCTCCTGCCCCCAATCCCTCCCAGCATCAGAGTCTTTTCCAATGAGTCAACTCTTCACATGAGGCGGCCAAAGTACTGGGGTTTCAGCTTCAGCATCATTTCTTCCAAAGAATGCCCAGGGCTGATCTCCTTCAGAATGGACTGGTTGGATCTGCTTGCAGTCCAAGGGACTCTCAAGAGTCTTCTCCAACACCACAGTTCAAAAGCATCAATTCTTCGGCACTCAGCCTTCTTCACAGTCACATTCATTCATGACCACTGGAAAAACCACAGGCTTGACTAACGGACCTTAGTCGGCAAAGTAATGTCTCTGCTTTTCAATATGCTATCTAGGTTGATCATAACTTTTCTTCCAAGGAGTAAGCATCTTTTAATTTCATGGCTGCAGTCACCATCTGCAGTGATTTTGGAGCCCCCAAAAATAAAGTCTGACACTGTTTCCACTGTTTCCCCATCTATTTCCCATGAAGTGATGGGACCAGATGCCATGATCTTTGTTTTCTGAATGTTAAGTTTTAACCCAAGTTTTTCACTCTCCTCTTTCAATTTCATCAAGAGGCTTTTTAGTTCCTCTTCACTTTCTGCCATAAGGGTGCTGTCATCTGCATATCTGAGGTTATTGATATTTCTCCTGGCAATCTTGATTCCAGCTCGTGTTTCTTCCAGTCCAGCGTTTCTCATGATGTACTCTGCACAGAAGTTAAATAAGCAGGGTGACGATCTGCAGCCTTGACGTACTCCTTTTCCTATTTGGAACCAGTCTGTTGTTCCATGTCCAGTTCTAACTGTTGCTTCCTGGCCATACAGATTTCTCCAGAGGCAGGTCAGGTGGTCTGGTATTCCCATCTCCTTCAGAATTTTCCACAGTTTCTTGTGATCCACACAGTCAAAGGCTTTGGCATAGTCAATAAAGCAGAAATAGATGTTTTTCTGGAACTCTCTTGCTTTTTTGATGATCCAGCAGATGTTGGCAGTTTGATCTCTGGTTCCTCTGCCTTTTCTAAAACCAGCTTGAACATCTGGAAGTTCACAGTTCACGTATTGCTGAAGCCTGGCTTGGAGAATTTTGAGCATTACTTTACTAGCGTGTGAGATGAGTGCAATTGTGCGGTAGTTTGAGCATTCTTTGGCATTGCCTTTCTTTGGGATTGGAATGAAAACTGACCTTTTCCAGTCCTGTGGCCACTGCTGAATTTTCCAAATTAGCTGGCATATTGAGTGCAGCACTTTCACAGCATCATCTTTCAGGATTTGAAATAGCTCAGCTGGAATTCCATCACCTCCACTAGCTTTGTTCGTAGTGATGCTTTCTAAGGCCCACTTGACTTTACATTCCAGGATGTCTGGCTCTAGATGAGTGATCACACCATTGTGATTATCCAGGTAATGAAGACCTTTTTTGTACAGTTCTTCTGTGTATTCTTGCCATCTCTTCTTAATATCTTCTGCTTCTGTTAGGTCCATACCATTTCTGTCCTTTATCGAGCCCATCTTTGCATGAAATGTTCCCTTGGTATCTCTAATTTTCTTGAAGAGATCTCTAGTCTTTCCCATTCTGCTGTTTTCCTCTATTTCTTTGCATTGATCGCTGAAGAAGGCCTTTTTATCTCTTCTTGCTATTCTTTGGAACTCCGCATTTAGATGCTTATATCTTTCCTTTCTCCTTTGCTTTTCACCTCTCTTTTTTTCACAGCTATTTGTAAGGCCTCCCCAGACAGCCATTTTTCTTTTTTGCATTTCTTTTCCATGGAGCTGGTGATCTTCTTCCCACTGGCCTTCATCCTGTCTCTAACCTGTGTGCATGTGTACTAAGTTGCTTTGGTCATTTAGACCCTTTGCAACTATGTAGAGGAGACTTTATTGCTTATATGGCCTTCAAATGATAAAATGGAAAGAATGTTAATATTGAGAAGCTAATGTTAACTGTCATACTCATATTATGGAAAGAGGGGTAGTCAGTCAGGGAAGATTTCAAAGTGTGGGCATTTCTTAAGTTGCTGCTAACTCTTATGGTCCTACAGGTCATCACTTTGCCCAAACAGAATTCACACACTGCTCCTTTGTGTTCCTGCCTGAATCAATAGACCGATGAGCTCCTAGATGATGAGATAGTGACAGACTTCCATGTGGTAAGTATGCAATATACCTTTCACAAATAAATTAATGAATATGGTAGTTTAGGGGTAAAGGCATTTCAGGAAGTGAGAACCGTGTGCAAAAATCTGAAAGTCTGAAGCAGCATAGTTATTTGAGCTAAATCTGTGTAGTCAGGTAGAATTAGCTGCACTAAAGAATATTAAATTGTCAATATAAAAAGAAAATCATTTAGAATGGCTCATACATGTGAACTACTTACAATATAGCCTTGTGTGTTGGCTCTGTTCTCTTTAGCTAATGTCTTGGGTTGTTGAGTAGTGGCTAAAGACATCTAAGGCTCCCAGAGGATGCTTAGCTTCAGTATCTCCAGCCTCTGACTGTGAGTCAGCTAGACAGAGTATAGCACAGAAAGGTTAGGGAGTCATTTGCTAAGGACAGTCAAACATATTTAGCAGAGTGTGTGAAGCAGAGAGAGAATTCAGTGGTTGTGGAGAAGGTCTGTAATTGTCTCTCTCCACTAGAAATCCAGTTTTGTCTTAGGTAGGCACTGGACTCCCCAGAGACTAATTCTGTTGTGAAAGACAGATCTAGCTAATAAAATTATGAGAAAAATATCTCCTGCATTAGACTGCTTTGGTGAATATCTTTCCATCTTGCGAAATACTAAGATCATGGCATCCGACATGACTGAGTGACTGAACTGAACTGAATGGATCTAATGTCCTAGTAAAGCAACACAAAAGAACACAGTTTGCACTGCATCAGCATCAACAGAACAATAATGCTTTATAAACAAAATCAGCTAATCATAGTAAAATTATTCTTTAGCACCTTATATGTCTGATTTGCGGGGGATAAAATAGATTCTGATATAATACATTTTCAATAGCTAGGTATCTTTAGAAACAATAATTGAAACAATGGGAGGGGAGGAGCCTCAAAATGAGCATACTTACATAGTTTAAAGAAGTTACCATAATGATAGAAATATTTTAGAGATAAATGCATATATTCAAAGCTGATATTGAGGGAAAATTTTAAGTGAGAGAGGAAAAGGAAACTTCAATTAGGATGGGACACAGAGTCAAAGGGACTTTCAGGTGGTGCAGTGGTAAATAATTGGCCTGCCAATGCTGGAAACCCAAGAAACGCAGGTTCTATCCTCAGGTTAGAAAGATCTCCTGCAGAAGGGCATGGCAATCCACTCCAGTATCCTTGCCTGGTGAATTCCATGAACAGAGGAGCCTTGCAGGCTACAGACCATGGGGTCTTAAAGAGTTGGACATGACTGAGCACACACATAGTCAAAGAAACATATAAGTTGTCTGCTTTAAATCTTTCCTTCCCAAGTGCACATCGTTATATAGATAACAAGATGATCCTCAGAAAACCTGATTGTCTAGAGGCCACGCTGCTTAGTCTAGAGATAGACTGAATTCTAGATGAGTGTGTTCTCAACAACTGCATGCTGCCCATCTTCTTTTTAGTGGAAAATACCTTATTTGTATATTGACTAGTCTAGTGACAAGAACAATAAACTAAGATTAGATTAAATTAGGTAAAGCTTGCTTTGAAATTTTAAGGCAATTGCGCCAAAAATACATGAGGATTGGAAATATGTAACATGGAAGGTAGAATTCAGGAAAAAAATAGGATAGCTTAGAAATGTTTTGTATACAAATGCAGGGAGATGGAATTTATTTAGGCAAATAAGTGTTTTAGCTTATGAAGTAATTTGTGCTGATATTAGAATAACAAATTAGATGGCATGGCACTTAAAATTTAAGTGCTGAGCTAAAATAGTAAGAAACTAAAATGAACTTGTGTTTTATTGGGTGTTAATATTTTCTTTAAATGTTTAGCATTTGAGTAAAATAAGGGAATAAGTTAATTATTCCTTTGGTCAACTCAATAAAGAAATTTGGGACAGACTCTAACCAGTATCAGTGACTGTATCAAAATGGATGCTAGAGAAAGAAAGAATTGAAATAGAAAATAATAAGGTTTTCAAATTTTGGTATGACTACTCACTAACATATTAAAAGGAATAAATAACACAACAAATCATTTGGTTCTGAAGATATTCAAAAGCTTTGGAAAACAATAGCATAGTATGTTTAAAGTTAATATTTCCAGGTTAACTGGAAAAAAAAAATCCAAGTAGTAGAAATTAGGTTAGGTCATTGAAAGAAGAAAAATATGAAATTAGCTGAGAGGATTAAAATACAAAAATAAAATTAAACAAATGATTAAATCAGGAAACTATTCCTCAAATATAATAGGCAATGAAGAAAAAAATAGAATTTTATTGCTCTGCCAGAGAAGAAAGGAAAGTAATAATAGATAGAAGTATAAAAACTGAAGGTTTTCAATATATACATTCCAATATATATATTCCTGAATATATACATTCAATATATACTCTTCAGATAAGTTTACGTGTTTAATGACTGGGTGAATTATGCTCCAATTATTTTGAAAAGATTGCAAGACCAAATTCCTAGGAAAATATATAGAGTACTGGGATACATTCCTGTTATTGAATAAGAAGCATACTTAATGAACTGCAGGTATATTTGCACTGCTATGAACTTCAAATTTTGAAATAAGGAATATAGAAAAAGTTCCTAAAAATCAATAAGTTCAGTTCAGTTCAGTCGTTCAGTCGTGTCCGACTTGTTGTGACCCTATGAATCGCAGCATGCCAGGCCTCCCTGTCCATCACCAACTCCCAGAGGTCACTCAGACTCATGTCCATCGAGTCAGTGATGCCATCCAGCCATCTCACCCTCTGTCGTCCCCAAAATCAATAAGAGTGAAATAATAATATATTTATCATCAACAGCTATAGAATAGGAAGAGAGGATTATTCTTAGAAATTACAGAATGATCAATCTAAAAAAATATTAAAACCAAGTATAGGCAATCTTACTTTGTGAAAGTGAAAGTGAAGTCGCTCAGTCGTGTCCGACTCTTTGCAACCCCGTGGACTGTAGCCCACCAGGCTCCTTCATCCATGGGATACTCCAGGCGAGAATACTGGAGTGCGTGGCCATTTCCTTCTCCAGAGGATCTTCCTGACCCAGGGATCGAACCCAGGTCTCCTGCATTGCAGGCAGACGCTTTTAACCTCTGAGCCAACAGGGAAGTCGATCTTACTTTGTATAGTCTGGATATGCACCACTTTCAGTTACCACATTTTAGTTAAGTGACACTAATCCCCTAGCAACTCAGTTCAAGTTTCAGTTACTCTACCTATTAACTAAAAAATTAACTGCTAGCTCTTTAGTCCACAAACCACCACATAAATAATAGAGGCACATTATGGTCAATTACCAATCACATTTCTTTTCTCAAAAGCTGTGTGTAATGGATCACTGTGCATTTATTACTCAATTTCTGCACAGACAGCAAAGCGTGTAGTTACACTGCTTCCTTGTTCCCCAGGGAAAAACCTATGTGACATTTTATGAAAACAATCGCTGAAAGAGGGAATTAGCCAGTAAAGATGAATGCACAGCAAAGAAAACAAAAGTGATAACACTGAAAGTGAGAGTCACACCGGTCAGAAGTGGAGTTAGAATAGCTGGGAATGCTGACGCTGCAGCCATTTGAAAGACTCTAGATGCTGAACCAGAAGAACTTGGTGAAGGTAAACTTATATACACAAATGAGAAATGTAGTTGTGACAAAAAGGATAGAAGTATCCTAGAGGAAGTGATGCTCTCACAACCCTTCACTTTTAGGGTACTCTGAGAGAGAGTTTCTGATACTGAAAGTGTAAAAGGTTAGTAAGTTAGCTGACCTGAACTTAGATGGAACATTATGATTCTTTAAGCCTCAGAAAAGTTACTCATTCCAGCTATAAACTACCTTGTGAGAAGAGAGCAAGCATTATTCAAATTACTCTTGATAAAAATTTTTTTTTTGCAAAGAAGTAAAACATTTCTCAATGCTCTAATGTAGTAAATTATACTACATTGTATAAACTACACACTTCTTTTCAGTTTGGTTCAATCGCTCAGTCGTGTCCGACTCTTTGCGACCCCATGAATCACAGCACGCCAGGCTTCCCTGTCCATCACCATCTCCCGGAGTTCACTCAGACTCACGTCCATCGAGTCAGTGATGCCATCCAGCCATCTCATCCTCTGTCGTCCCCTTTTCCTCCTGCCCCCAATCCCTCCCAGCATCAGTCTTTTCCAATGAATCAACTCTTTGCAAGAGGTGGCCAAAGTACTGGAGTTTCAGCTTTAGCATCATTCCTTCCAAAGAAATCCCAGGGCTGATCTCCTTCAGAATTGACTGGTTGGATCTCTTTGCAGTCCAAGGGACTCTCAAGAGTCTTCTCCAACACCACAGTTCAAAAGCATCAATTCTTCGGTGCTCAGCCTTCTTCACAGTCCAACTCTCACATCCATACATAACCACAGGAAAAACCATAGCCTTGACTAGACGGACCTTAGTTGGCAAAATAATGTCTCTGCTTTGAATATACTATCTAGGTTGGTCATAACTTTTCTTCCAAGGAGCAAGGGTCTTTTAATTTCATGGCTGCAGTCACCATCTGCAGTGATTTTGGAGCCCCAAAAAATAAAGTCTGACACTGTTTCCACTGTTTCCCCATCTATTTCCCATGAAGTGATGGGACTGGATGTCATGATCTTCGTTTTCCGAATGTTGAGCTTTAAGCCAACTTTTTCGCTCTCCTCTTTCACTTTCATCAAGAGGCTTTTTAGCTCCTCTTCACTTTCTGCCATAAGGGTGGTGTCATCTGCATATCTGAGGTTATTGATATTTCTTCCGGCAACTGGACATGGAACAACAGACTGGTTCCAAATAGGAAAAGGAGTACGTCAAGGCTGTATATTGTCACCCTGCTTATTTAACTTACATGCGGAGTATATCATGAGAAACACTGGACTGGAAGAAACACACTTCTTTTACTAGTTTTCAATTCCCCATTTGTTTATACCTAACAGAATTCTTAATATTTTGAAATAAAATTGTAAGGGTCTTTACATAATCACCATTCTCCCAAAGAGTTTTAAGATTACTTTGCATGGCTTTAGCTTGCACAGTCATTTTCATGATTGAACTGTTTTGCACAGTAAAAACTGCCTACATTAAGCAACTGGTTTGTATGTACTAAGAATAATATATTGCCTAATTATTTTTGTGACGAGCAAGGTGCGCACGGTTAATATTACATTTCATCTATCTCATTCCTATCAGGGAATGAGAAAGGTAGATGCTCTAGATCTCATTTGACTGAGATGTATCTCACATAAATAATACGTGTGGGGTTATTGAGCATTTATTGTGTGTTCTCTCTTTTGCCAGAAAATGTGGGGAACTAAAGAAGCCTTTACTTCAGTGGCTTTATAAAATAATCGTAAATATAAATGAACACAAATGAAGCAACCAGAGAACAATTAAGTACTGGACTATATTCATTTCTGATAAGAAGAGCTTAATGTGATGTTATGTTTCCTGGGGAAAGAGGCTTAGAGCAGATTGGGGATTTGAGTTCAGTTGCAAATCATGAGAAGAATTTGGAAAAGTAGAGACAATTATATTCTGAGGAGGCACATTAGGTCACACAAGATCATAAGTGTTGTCTCTGTCCATGCACCTGATATTCCTAGGGCATGGAGCAGCAAAGGAGTTTGCTAAAATATACAAATAAATATTTGCAAGTCCATGGACAAAAGAGAGCATAGCATAGGTCATCTGGAGTCAAATGTGTTACCCTCTGTGGGTCAGTGCCTAGGTCAGAACAAGAGAAGAATCAATGTGAGAAAATAGAAAGTGAATTAACCACTTTTCAAGGACCATACAAAGTACATACTAAATTCCAAAGGCTAGAAAAATAGTTAGGAATTGGAACCATAGTGTGAACTCTAATAATACTATTTTTGTACCTGACTTACATTTACACTTCATTAGGAAATACACTTTTCCTTTTGCTACCCCAGGGACTATACAGTCCATGTAATTCTCCAGGCCAGAACACTGGAGTGTGTAGCCTTTCCCTTCTCCAGGTGATCTTCCCAACCGAGGGATCGAACCCAGGTCTCTTGCATTGCAGGTGGATTCTTTACCAGCTGAGCCACAGTTCAGTTCAGTTCAGTCACTCAGTTGTGTCCAACTCTTTGCGACCCCATGAATCACAGCATGCCAGGCCTCCCTGTCCATCACCATCTCCTGGAGTTCACTCAGACTCACATCCATCAAGTCAGTGATGCCATCCAGCCATCTCATCCTCTGTCGTCCCCTTTTCCTCCTGCCCCCAATCCCTCCCAGCATCAGTCTTTTCCAATGAGTCAACTCTTCGCATGAGGTGGCCAAAGTATTGGAGTTTCAGCTTCAGCATCATTCCTTCCAAAGAAATCCCAGGGCTGATCTTCTTCAGAATGAACTGGTTGGATCTGCTTGCAGTCCAAGGGACTCTCAAGAGTCTTCTCCAACACCACAGTTCAAAAGCATCAATTCTTCGGTGCTCAGCTTTCTTCACAGTCCAACTCTCACATCCATACATGACTACTGGAAAAACCATAACCTTGACTAGACAGAACTTTGTTGGCAAAGTAATGTCTCTGCTTTTAAGGGAAGCTTTAAGGAAAGCATCAGTTCATAATTTCCAGTTGTATTTTGCCTGGGACTGAAGGTGGCAGCATTGCATCGGTGGCCTTAAATTAATGAGGGGAAAAGAGATGAGAAGCTTGGAAGGGGATAAGATGACTGTTGACAGAGTATGAGCAAAAGACCTGATAAATAATTGTAGCATGAAAAAGTGGAGGAAATACCACCTAGTTTTCAAATGATAACACGTAGAAGATGATACATAATTGTCTAATTAATGTAAAGAATGTCAGAGATAGTTTAATATATTAGAGCAAAAAGTCTGCACAGACCTGCTTTATGTAATCATGAATAAGATGTATAAGATAACATGGTAACTATGTAAACATCCTACAGAAACAAGAATTAGAAAGAAAACGGGAATAAAAAGGACCATGCTATAAAAGATAGACCAAAGAATAAAGACATTTCCTATCTGGTAATGTCTTATGTAGTAGAAAATCTTTAAAGAATATAAATTGAATAAAACGAAAGCTTATGACAAAGAACAGATAAGACATGGCCAAAAATAGGGAAAAAAGAAAAATTGGCTTCCTGATGCGCTGACTCTAAAAAATGTAATGCAAAAGTAATCAGATATAATACAGCATTATTTTCCTGAAACAAGAAAAAACAGATTCTAAAATTCTAAATGGCATCATTCATATCAAATAAACAAAATAAGTTCTAAATGGCATCATTCATATCTTGTCATTGATGTATATCCTATTATATAATTGAATGTCTCTGATAACAAAAGAGTTCCTCAGGATCTTACAAAATAAAACAAGTCAACTATAAGCAGTGAAAATCAGACTGGCCTTAGATTTTTTCATAGCAACATTCATTGTGAGAAAGAAAGGAAGTAACATCTACTAAGGAAAGAAAGCCTGACTTTAGAATAAGTGTGAATGTAGGAGGCAGATTTCCTTGAACATGAAGACTGCAGGTCCTCCCTTAAGATCAGATATAAGCTCTCTTAAAATAAATAAATAAAAAAGAAACAACAAAAAACTACATGAGGTTTAAAAATCCCAGCCAGCCAAGAGAATCCAGAAATGAAAAGTGTGTGGTGAAGAGCTTGTGGAGAACACTGAATGTACTTAAGTCAAAAGCAAATGAACAATTTGAAAATTTGGGGTTGAGTACCCCAACTGGTAGAATGGGAAAGACTAGAGATCTCTTCAAGAAAGTTAGAGATACCAAGGGAATATTTCATGCAAAGATGAGCTCAATAAAATACAGGAATGGTATGGACCTAACAGAAGCAGAAGGTATTAGGAAGAGGTGGCAAGAATACACAGAAGAACTGTACAAAAAAGATCTTCATGACACAGATAATCATGATGGTATGATCATTCACCTAGAGCCAGACATCCTGGAATGTGAAGTAAAGTGGGCCTTAAAAAGCATCACTATGAATAAAGCTAGAGGAGGTGATGGAATTCTATCACCTCAATAGTTGAGCTATTTCAAATCCTGAAAGATGATGCTGTGAAAGTGCTGCACTCAATATGCCAGCAAATTTGAAAATCTCAGCAGTGGCCACGGGACTGAAAAAGGTCAGTTTTCATTCCAATTCCAAAGAAAGACAAGGCCAAAGAATGGTCAAACTACCGCACAATTGCACTCATCTCACATGCTAGTAAAGTAATGCTCAAAATTCTCCAAGCCAGACTTCAACAGTATGTGAACCGTGAACTTCAGATGTTCAAGCAGGTTTTAGAAAAGGCAGAGGAACCAGAGATCAAACTGTCAACATCCTCTGGATCATTGAAAAAGCAAGAGAGTTCCAGAAAAACATCTATTTCTGCTTTATTGACTATGCCAAAGCCTTTGACTGTGTGGATCACAATAAATTGTGGAAAATTCTGAAAGAGATGGGAATACCAGACCACCTGACATGCCTCTGGAGAAATCTGTGAGCAGGTCAGGAAGCAACAGTTAGAACTGGACATGGAACAACAGGATGGTTCCAAATTGGGAAAGGAGTATGTCAAGGCTGTATGTTGTCCCCCTGCTTATTTAACTTCTATGCAGAGTACATCATGAGAAATGCTGGGCTGGAAGAAACACAAGCTGGAATCAAGATTGCAGGAAGAAATATCAATAACCTCAGATATGCAGATGACACCACCCTTATGGCAGAAAGTGAAGAGGAACTAAAAAGCCTCTTGATGAAAGTGAAAGAAGAGAGTGAAAAAGTTGGCTTAAAGCTCAACATTCAGAAAACTAAGATCATGGCATCTGGTCCCATCACTTAATGGCAAATCAATGGAGAAAGAGTGGAAACAGTGACAGACTTTATTTTTGGGGGCTCCAAAATCACTGCAGATGGTGACTGCAGCCATGAATTTAAAAGACTCTCACTCCTTGGAAGAAAAGCTATGAACAACCTAGACAGCATATCAAAAAGCAGAGAAATTACTTTGCCAACAAAGTTCCATCTATTCAAGGCTATGATTTTTCCAGTAGTAGTGTATGGATGTGAGAGTTGGATTATAAAGAAAGCTGAGCGCTGAAGAATTGATGCTTTTGAACTGTGGTGTTGGAGAAGACTGTTGAGAGTCCCTTGGACTGCAAGGAGATCCAACCAGTACACCCTAAAGGAAATCAGTCCTGAATATTCATTGGAAGGATTGATGTTAAAGCTGAAACTCCAATACTTTGGCCACCTGATGTGAAGAACTGACTCCTCTGACAAGACCTTGTTGCTGGGAACGATTGAAGGTGGGAGGAGAAGGGGTCGATAGAGGATGAGATGGTTGGATGGCATCACCAACTCTGTGGACATGAGTTTGCACAAGCTCTGGGAGTTGGTGATGGACAGGGAGGCCTAGCGTGGCGCAGTCCATGGGGTTGCAAACAGTCAGACATGACTGAGCGACTGAACTGAACTTAACTGAACCCAGACTGATGCTGCAACAGACTCTTGAGAGTCCCTTGAACTGCACGGAGATCAAACTAGTCATACTAGTCATTTCCTAAGGGAAATTAACCGTGAATACTCAGGGGAAGGATTGATACTGAAGGTGAAGCTCATTGGAAAAGACCCTGATGCTGGGAAAGATTGAAGGAAAAAGGGGAAGACAGTGGCAGAGTATGAGATGGGTGGATAGCTTCACTGATTCAGTGGATATGAACTTGAGGAAACTCCAGGAGATGGTGAGGACAGGGAAGCCTGGTGTGCTACAGTCCATGGAGTCCCAAAGAGTCAGACACGACTTAGTGACCAATCAAAAACAACCAAACATTAGGGCTTTCCAGAAGATTCAGTGGTAGAGAATCTGCCTGCCAAGCAGGAGATTTGGGTTCTATCTATGTGGGTTGGGAAGATCCCCTCGAGAAGTAAACGGCAATCCACTCCAGCATTTTTGCCAGGATAATCCCATGGACAGAGCAGCCTGGTAGGCTACAGTTTATGGGGTTGTAAAGAAAAGTTATGACCAACCTAGACAGCATATTCAAAAGCAGAGATATTACTTTGCCAACTAAGGTCTGTCTAGTCAAGGCTATGGTTTTTCCAGTAGTCATGTATGAATGTGAGAGATGGACTGTGAAGAAAGCTGAGTGCCGAAGAATTGATGCTTTTGAGCTGTGGTGTTGGAGAAGACTCTTGAGAGTCCCTTGGACTGCAAGCAGATCCAACCAGTCCATTCTGAAGATCAGCCCTGGGATTTCTTTGGAAGGAATGATGCTAAAGCTGAAACTCCAATACTTTGGCCACCTCTTGCAAAGAGTTGACTCATTGGAAAAGACTGATGCTGGGAGGGATTGGGGGCAGGAGGAAAAAGGGATGACAGAGGATGAGATGGCTGGATGGCATCACTGACTCGATGGACGTGAGTCTGAGTGAACTCCAGGAAATGGTGATGGACAGGGAGGCCTGGCGTGCTGCGATTCATGGGGTCGCAAAGAGTCGGACACGACTGAGTGACTGAACTGAATTGAACTGAAAGAGTCAGATACAACTTAGCAACTACAAACAACAAACCAAAATATTAAAAATGTCACTAAAGTAGACATAGTATAACATAATCTAATATGATAGTGGGAGAGGAAAGGAAAAGAACATATGACAGTGTTAATTATCTTTCATAGTAGAGAAATAGCATGTATTTAAAAATCATAATGGTTTCCTTTATTCTTTTTTAAAGAATTTATATTGTTTTAAATTAGCTAATAATTTTTAAATTGTTTTGGCTGTACCATGAAGCATATGGGATTTTAGTTCCTGGACCAGGGATTGAACTTATGTGCCCTCCATTGTCAGCATGCAGTTTCAACCACTGGACCACCAGGAAAGTCACAGTTCCTTTGTTCTTAAACTCAGGGGACTTTTTCCTAGGGAAATAATAATTTATATCACTTAAAAAACATTTATCTGAAATTTTGAAATGGATTAAGTTTTATTCCAGATTTTCTTTTCTGAACCACAATTAACAATAAAAGTTAATAGGTTTTAACTTAAAAAGAGCATATGGTATTAACATATTTTTTCCTTTTCCTCTTTCTTTTCTCCTATTCAGTATATATAAACAGAAATATATTTCATATATCCTGCAAATGTTTAAGGTGGTTTTTAATCTGTGAGTGTTTGTAGTTTAAGATGATTTTTTCCTTGACATTTTTATGTGATTTGAAATTCTATGTTTTGTATAGGTACTATTTTAATTTATTGGGTCATTGCTTAAAGTAATATGTGCTCAAGATACAAACTTTGGAACCCAAAAGAGAGTCAAAAAGGAGAAAAACTCATTCTATCATATATTGACACTGCAATTAAAACTATGTTTCTTGGATTTAAAAATTTTTTTCCTATTCCTAAAATGGCAACCCACTCCAGTATTCTTGCCTAGAAAATACCATGGATGGAGGAGCCTGGTGTGCTATAGTCCATGCGGTCGTGAAGAGTTGGATACAACTGGGTGACTTCATGATGACGAAGAATTTCAGTGCAGACAAGTTTGTTACTATGTTGTATGATATGCATTACTCTACCACAGCATCAATTTTCCAGTCATAAATGTTTTAAAAGTACCTTTTTAATGACTATATACTATTTCATTGAGTATATACACTGTGATTTAGATTAAGTACATCTAACACAGTTGAAAGGGGCCTAGAATATACAAATAGCCTTGAATATTCTGTAGTGGTTCAAACATATGATTAAAGGAACAATGATGGGCATATTGGTATTCATTTTTCTTAATTATATTAATTTTTAACCCAGAACCTGTAAAATTTTTTCTTTACATGTCTTGAAAAATAAGGTCTTAGAATTAGGTTGAATGCACACGATTCCTGGACCCACTTTATTAATCAATGAAATAATTTAATTTCTCATTTTTAAAGTTACTTGTAAATAAAATGAGAGATAAAGTACCCAATTTTTACTCTTAGGTTATAAATAGAGAACCTGAATTGTACTTAACAAATGAGGAAATGGAATATGTAATTTAAAATCTCCAGGTACCTAAATGTCCATTGACAGAGAAATGGGTAGAGAAAACATGGTGCATATATACAACAGAATATTACTCAGCCATGAAGAAGAACAAAACTGTTTCATTTGCAGAGACATAGATGGAGTGAAGTACGTCAGAAAGAAAAAAATATCATATATTAATGCATATATGTGGAATCTAAAAAATTAGCATAGATGATCTTACTGGCAAGGCGGAAATAGAGACATAGATATTGATATAGGGAACAAACATACGGACAGCCAAGGGGGAAGAGGGGGGTGGGATGAAATGAGAGATTGATACTGGTATATACACACTGCTATGTATAAGATAGATAACTAATGCGAACCGACTGTATAGCGCAGGGAACTCTGCTCAGTGATCTGTGGTGACCTAAATAGGGAGGAATCAATAAAAGAGGGGATACATTTATGTAGACGTACGGCTGATCCACTTTGCTGTACAGCAGAAACTGACACAGCCGTGCAAATCAACTATGTGTGTGTTTGTGTGTGTGTTCAGTCGCTCAGTCATGTCTGACTCTGTGACCCCATGGACTGTAGCCCACCAGGCTCCTCTGTCCATGGGATTTCCCAGGCAAGAATACTGGAGTGGGGTGCCATTTACTACTCCAGGGGATCTTCTCAACCTAGGGATCGAACCCATGTCCCTTGTGCCTCCTGCACTGGCAGGCAGATTCTTTACCACTGTGCCACCTAGGAAGATCCATAAAGCAACCATACTCCAACAACAACAGCAAAAGTTCTGCTTATATTTCATGGGCCAGACCAAGGACCAAGAAGCAGGAATGTATAATGAAAATCACTCCTTCGGGAAGAGTACTGGAGTGAGGGAAAGTAGATTATTTGGCAGAAAAGCAGTTTAGTCATGTTATGGACTGAACGGTGTACTCCCTTCCATCTCCCTGCCAAATTCATATGTTGAAGTCCCCTGCTTAGAATGCGACTGAAGACAGAGTCAAAGACATGATTAAGGTTAAACGAGGTTGAATGGATGGTCCCTAAATCAACCTGACAAATATCTTTATGAGATGAGGAGGTTAGAACACATGGACACCAGGGGCCTGTGTGCACAGACAGACAACCATGAGCAGAGGGAGGGAACAAGACGATGGCCGCCTGCAAGCCATGGAGAGAGGCCTCAGAAGAAGCCACCCAAGACAAGTCAAAACCAGTATGTCTTCATGAAAGTTCCAACTCAGAAATAGGCTAGAAAGAGAAAAATAAGAAAACTCAATAAAGCAGGAAAGCAAGGAGGAAATTTAGCCAATATCACACGATTTAGGACTACAGTTCTTTGAGAATTTATATGAAAACACCATATGTGTATAACAAATAGATTTCTCACTATACCTATTTCTTGTAAACTTTCCAGTGAAAGTGAGGTTGATTTTTGAAGTTCACTGACTGCAAATCATTATTTGCAGAATTAAACTATTTCTACAATAAAAGGTTGATGTTACGTTACAGGCAAAGTTTTTTGAGTGTCTATTCCAAAAAACTTTAAAAAAAAAGGGTGAGGCTGGGGGGTTGAGGGGTGATATAACCTCATAGACAGCTAAAGGGAGGTTATCTGGGCAATGGAATTAAAAAATTCCATTCTTTGAGCAAAACATAGAATAAATTCCATTGTAAATGACATTCTCTAAATATAAGTGAGTGCTGTCTTAAACCTTAATATCTGATGATATTGGTGATATAGCTTTGGTGATATAGCTACTATGTTTCTTAAAGGGGGGATTAATCAATAAATTATTCAATCAATTAATCAATGAATCACTTTAATCGATCAGTTAGACCATAGTTTGTTGAAATCAAAACACTTTGTAAACTTCTAAACTATTAAATAAAATAAGCTACAATAGAACACAAATGAATACATTAAGAAATATAACACATGTTTTGGGTGATTAAAAGTATTTGCTAGGATTTACTGTCAGTTTTTAAAGTATTATTATAGCCTGCTCAGTGCTCATATTGAGTTAGATATTACTGTTTTTTTTCTTTAAATGGATTTTTTCTTACATAAGAACATAAAACCTATTTGAAAAATCACACAATTATGTAGTTGTTCCTTTGGTACAGGCTGCACTTTTGGTACAGGTGTGTTAAAAAAATTCACTTTTTTCAGAATAAAATTTCTAAGTAGGAGCAAACAAATATTGTAGGAATAATTTTAAGGATATTTTTGAAAGCTTGATGTACAGAAAACCAAAAAATACCTCATTAAGTTGTTAAAATTCTATTTCTATTCTATTGAACTCTAAATGCTCATCAAACTGAGTTATCCTTGTTAGAACAATCTAATTAGAAAGGAATATATTCTGGAATCATTTAAATCTATCAGGGGGAGAGAATTAATGCAACTATATCATCTCGAATTTCAGAGTGCATACATCCTATTAATGCTAATTACATTTATAAAATGCAAATTACTTACTTCCCTTTGCTCTGTGTATTTATGTTAATGTGCATAATTTAAATGAAGGCAAAAACACACTTAAGTCGATAATGTTCATATGAAACCAAAATGATGAGTTTATTTTTTAAAAAATAGCCTTTGTGATGGCATATTTGCCCAAATACTTTAATGCTCCAACTTTTTCTTTCAGCTCTCTAAAAATGAAAGTATCTGTACAGGGTTAAATTGTTTCTGATCTCAAAATTTATCTAGGGGAATTTAAAACCACTTTTGGGATTTGGCTAAGAGGCTGAGAGATAAACAGAAAACTGACAGATGGGAAGAATAATATTGGTACTAATTAACTGAATCCAAAAATGATACTACCTAAAAATGATCTCAAATGCTGCCTTAACTGTGTAAGCTCCATAAAAGAGCATAGGAAACAGTGCCTACCTCAGGGGATGGACTAATTTAGATTCAGGCCTTGGCTCTGCCCTTTACCAGTTCTATAACTTTAGGCAAGTGTCCTAACAGCTCTAGGCTCATCTATAAAATGGATCTAATAATCGTATAAACCTCTCAGTCATTGTTGTGAAGACCGCATAGGACAATTTAAGCCTTCAGAACTTAGCAGCAGTACTTGGCAATGTAATAATTGCACAACTAATTATCTATTAGTATCGTGTGTTCATGTGTGCTAAGTTGCTTCAGTTGTGTTTGATTCTTTGCGACCCTATGGATTGTAGTCTGCCAGGCTTCTCTGTCCATGGAATTCTCCAGGCAAGAACACTGGAGTGGGTTGCTATTTCCTACTCCAGGGGATCTTCCCCACCCAGGGATTGAGCCCACGTCTCTTTATGTCTCCTGCATTGCAGGTGTGTTTTCTACCACTAGCAGCACTTGGGAAGCCCCAACTATTATTACCACGTAGCAACAAATCCCATATAAGGGGGACCTGTAGCAGTTGACAATTATCCAAACATTTTAGTAGATAATAGCAAAAGAAAGTCAATACATCTCTGTATCAACATATGTCACAGAGGAGAGGGGTGGCTTGAAGACAGAAGAATGCCTTCATTAACAGAGCAATTTGAACAGAGTCTGGCTAAGATGCTCAGTGCTGGAGTGGGATGAGCAAGGGATGTGGCTTCCCAGGTGACTCAGTGGTAAAAAATCCACCTGCCAATGCAGGAGACTCTGGAGACACGGGTTTGATCCCTAGGTTGAGAAGATTCCCTGGAGGAAGAAATGGCGATCCACCCTAGTATTCTTGCCTGGAGAATCCCATGGTCAGTGGAGCCTGGTGAGCTGCAGTCCATGGGGTTGAAAAGAGTCAGACATGCCTGAGCAACTGAGCAGGCATGCACACCTGGGCAAGGGCTATGGTGTGTGAGTACAGCAGAAGAATACAAAAAGTAAGATTATGAAATGAACCCCGAGTTCTAAACTACCAATGTTTCCTAGTTATTTCACCTGTTTTTCAAATGTATTTTCATTTCTCTGAACATTCAATTTTAAGTTTTTTCTACTATGAAGAAATAAACACCCATATTTATTTGGTAAAAAAAAAAAATCAGAAATCCACAGCTGTAAAATTATGCAGTATTTTTTTAAGCTGAATTTTCCTGCAGTTAAATTCCAGGATGCATGCGCTTCTCTCATATCTGTTCCATTTGTTACTCCTAGTGAAATTCAATTACTGTGTCAATGAAATTAGGTAACTTTGCTCAGTAGAGCTGAATTTATTTTGTTGTTGTTCTATGAACCTATTAACGTCAAACCAATGCTCTGAGTAACAGTGCCAACAAGACTTCAATTTAAAGAACAAATTCAGATGAAGCATGCTTGTTTAATATTAAAGCAACACCTTATAAGGAGCCCCACTACTGGTTTTATGGATCCTGCTCTATACATCAAAACATCTGATATTTCACTATCTACCATGGTAATTTGATTATTTTTAGAGGTAACATTGATGTTGATATTGTATAATACCATATTGAAAATAACTATTCTTCAGATTGATATAAAAAGTCATATTACAATTCCAAATTACAATTCCAAATTCCAGCAGAATTTTTTGAATTGTAACTTGATTCTAAAACCAAGGTATAATACTAGGCATAACAACCTCACACCTTTCAGAATGGCTATCATCAAAAGGACCACAAATAACAAGTGTTGGCCAGGATGTGGAGAAAAGCGAACCCTCCTACACTGTTGGTGGGAACGTAAATTGGTACAGTCACTGTGGAAAACAGTATGGATGTTTATCGACAAAACTAAAGCTATAACTCATATGACCAAGCAATTCCACTCCTGGGTGTATATCCAAAAGAAAACCAAATACACTAATTAGAAAAGATATGTGCATCCCAATGTTTATAACAACATTATTTACCACAGACAAGATATGAAATCAATCAAAGTGTCCATCAACAGATGAGCAGATAAAGATGTGGTATATAGACAAACATACACACGGTATAATACTACTCAGCCATAAAAAAGGATGAAGTTTTGCCATTTGTAATAACATGGATGGTCTTGGAAGGTATGTGAAATGAAACATCAGACAAAGACAAATACTCTATGGAATCACATATATGGAACCTAAAAAAATAAGTTAAATGAATGAACATTAAAAAAACCAATATATTCACAGATATAGAGAACAAATTAGTGGTTACCAGTGGGAGGAGGTAAGAGGCAAAAGGTAGTAAAGGGATATGGGATTAAGAGATATCAGCTGCTCTGTATAAAATAAATAAGCTACAAGGACATATTGTATAGCTCAAGGGATATAGCCAATGTTTTATAATAACTATATGGAATACAATTTTTAAAATTGTGAATCACTATGTTGTACACCTGAAACTTCTATAATATTGTATATCAGGTAGACCTCCCTCAATTAAAAAAAAAAGAAAACAGGCATAATACTCTTGAAGAAGAAGATAAAACCAGAGGAACTTTCTGGAGAGGTATCAAGGCATACGATAAAGGTATATTATACTATACTATACTATGAGACCTTGACTCATATTGATCAGTGTAATAACAGCGCTTCTAAATAGGCTTATACATATATTTAAAGGACCTTATATCTGTAATTCATTTACTATTTCATTACATAAAATACTTGAACATATTTTTGCAGCATAATGATTTGACCTTGGTGGCTCAGAGGGTAAAATGTCTGCCTGCAAGGTGGGAGACCTTGGTTTGATCCCTGGGTCAGGAAGATCTCCTGGATAAGGAAATGGCAACCCACTCCAGTATTCATGCCTGGAGAATCCCATGGACAGAGGAGCCTGGTAGGCTACAGACTATGGGTTCGCAAAGAGTCGGACACGACTGAGCGACTTCATTTTCTTTCTTTCTTTTAGAAGTAGAAATATGAGTAACTGACCACGTGGAGTAAAAGATTTAAAACTGACATCATTTCCAGTTCACAACTCAAGAGTCCCAGGTGACTACCTTCTTGCAAAGGCCTTTGTGCTATCCTGTACGTCATTGCAGTGAGATTTAAGAAGAAAATGATATGGTTCACTTTGATGCCCCAGTTGGAATGGAAAGTTTGGGCTTAATGAATATTTAAGAAGGACATTAAGATGATGAAAGAGGTTTTGACTACTTCAAACATACTTTGGTCCACAATGGAAGAATGACCATGCAGTGACAAAAGTGAGACCTTCAAAAGTCACTTTCAAAAATGACTTATTTATGGTGATATCTAAATTGATGTAAGTATGTTATATAACATTTGGTTCAATCTCAAGTATGACAGAGTTTTAGAAATTTATTTTATCTTCATTTTGTGGGCAGTTGTTCTTGAACTAAAAATATTTCACCATCTTGTAGGCTCTGAATTACAGAGATCTTTTGAGGCAGGTATTCTGGAAAAGCAAGGCAAGTTTTAGGCATAAGTTGGAGAGACCTCTATTTTGCTTTCACCATATAAGATTTAAGATAGACTAGTTTCAATAAAGGAAATCAACCCTGAATATTCATTAGAAGGACTGATGCTGAAGCTGAAGCTCTAGTACTTTAGCCACCTGAAGCAAAGAACTGATTCTTTGGAAAAGACTTTGATGCTGGGAAAGATTGAAGGCAAAAGGAGAAGGGGATGACAGAGGATGAGACGGTTGGATATCACCGACTCAGTGGACATGAATTTGAGCAAACTCCGGGAGATAGTGAAGGACGGGGAGCCTGGCATGCTGCAGTCCATGGGGTTGCAAAAAGCTGGACGTGACATAGCGACTGAGCAACAACATGAACAAAAAGTTTTAATTTGGAAAATTCTCCACAAATGTTCCCACCAGAAATACACCAAAGACATTTTCTTAAAGCTAAGAATTATTTTATATATTTCTCATGTATTATTGAATAACTAAAATCTTGTTCACTATGATTATTATTATTATCATGTTATTGTTATTATTGAATAGGGTGGTGGTGGTGGTGGTTTAGTCACTAAATTGTGTCCGACTCCTGTGACCCCATGGACTGTAGCCTGCCAGGCTCCTCTGTCCATGGGATTCTCCAGGCAAGAATACTGGAGTGGGTTGCCATTTCCTTCTCCAGGGCATCTTCCCGACCCAGGAATCGAACCCAGGTCTCCTGCACTGCAGGCAGATTCTTTACCAACTGAGCTATTATTTTAATTAATTTTTTTTTATGCACATAGCCAGAAGATACATTGAAATTGTGAATTATGTTATTCAATTATGGTATTAAACCAGTGGAACTGGAAAAAACTTTCACAGTTGTAAATTTATAAAGCCATGATTCATGAGGTCTTCTATGTGAATTTTCTTCTTCCCTAGAAAATTGAGTAAATTTAAGATAATTGTTCTCATAGGTGAACTGAAAAAAAAGAGTTAATGGTAATAAATAGATAGAAAATATTTTCTTCCAGGGACACTAATATATTCTTTTAAAACAGTGTTTTCCAGTTTGGAAACAACCAGAAAATGAAAATAATAACCACTATGATGCTGCTGCTGCTAAGTCGCTTCAGTCCTGTCCAACTCTGTGCGACCCCATAGACAGCAGCCCACCAGGCTCCCTCGTCCCTGGGATTCTCCAGGCAAGAATGCTGGAGTGGGTTGCCATTTCCACCTCCAATGCATGAAAGTGAAAAGTGAAAGTGAAGCTGCTCAGTCGTGTCCGACTCTTCACAACCCCTTGGAATGCAGCCTACCAGCCTCCTCCATCCATGGGATTTTCCAGGCAAGAGTACTGGAGTGGGTTGCCATAGCCTCCAATAACAATTATAACAAGTATTATAATGAATGAGCACTGGGGAACAAATTTCATGCAAACTATTTTGTATCCATTTCTCAATAAATATTTTCTTATTGTTATGTTCCATTTTGCTGTTAATTCAATCAAATTTTTTCATTAAGCGCATTTGATTTTGATTTTGGGACTTCCCTGGTAGTTCAGTTGGTAGACCCAGGTTCGATCCCTGAGTGGGGATGATCCCCTAGAGTAGGAAATGGCAACCTTCTTGACTGGAGAATCTCATGGACAGAGGAACCTGGTAGGCTACAGTCCATGGAGTTGCAAAGAGTTGGACATGACTTAGTGACTAAACTATCAGATTTGATTTTATGGCAATTTTGACACTATTAAACAATTTGCCACTTAAAATTGATGTGGAGATACAGAAAATTTTTTTAAAGGTGTTTGTTTGCCATTGTGTTAAAGTTTGAGAAAAAGTAACTTTTTGAGATAAAGTAATCTCTAAAATTGCAGTCCTGACAAGTTCTATGTTTGCTTTGAAACACTGCACTAATCATTAGTTCCACTGTAATTGTATTAATTAGATTTATGAAAAAAATAGTAGATCACTGCAAGGTTCAAAGGGCAAAAATTTTTCAGCAGTTGTTGTGTTCCTTTTATTTCATCAGATAAAAGCAAAAGAGGATAAAAGCTTGAGGCTGTTTGGTCTTCTCAGTACATGCTACACTGCATTTCTAAGCAGCTTTTATTTTTCCTAATGTATGTGCCATGTTTCTTAATTTTTCATGGCTAATGTCATCCTGGAAGAGATTCACAATTTTATCCTGTGGCTGTTATAAGTGCTTAGAGCTCAGCTACTTAGTTTGAATTTGAAGGATGCAGCAATGATAAGGAGTTCCCCCCCAACCCTTGTGCAATTTTAGAGTTCTGAAAGCGTTAGGAAAATGTAATACAGATGAAATACATTAGGACAGTCATCTTATATTAAAATATAAGCCGTACCTGGACATAAAAAGTATACGTATTTAGCTAAAAACAGGACCAGCTTTGTGATCATAGGAAGAGGCACAGTTTGTCTCTGCATCCTGTCAGCCATGACCTTTGGACATTCTCCCAAACAGGACATCTTATTTCTTCATGGACACCAGTATCCATATTTCTAGTTTCATATTTTCTCCTGCAGACATATTCTCAAGAACTCAGGAGACAAACACCTTCTCTGCATACTAATGTATTTAAGTTATGCCTGCCGATGCATAAAATGAACACACTCTATTCAGAGAACAGGATAATTCCAACTTGAATAGTGATGACAAAGTGGTAGGCTGAGAAGTAGACAGAATAATGGCTGCATAGCCAACTAGATCTTTGTTTTAAACTTTTTCTACCCTTCATTAGCAAGTTGTTCACTTTTTCTGAATATCAGTTTTCTCATCTGTCAAATGTGTTACTGTGTGCGCTAGAGAGAAAATGAGGTGTACATTGAAGTAGTAATGGAAGCTGCCATGAATTGTCCTATGTGATTCACAATGAATGACTTGAAAGGGTGAATGACTTAGAGCTTTTTGATTGTATATCTATAAGCAAAATGTAGAGTAAAGAAAGGATTTTCATAGATCCAAACCATATGAATGAATAATAATCTGAAAGTAGATTCATAGGAGAGATTTCTATCCAATATCATTTTCCAAATAGTTGCTCTTTTCCTAAAAACTTGTTTTTGTTTTTCGTTTATTTGTGTCTTCTGGGATCTTGATCAGATTTTTCCCTTTTGGGGGAAAAGTTTAGCGTCAAAACTGACATAAAACTATTAAATGTAAAAGCTGTTAGACTTTTTCATGGATTTCACTTTTCCTGCATTCCTGCTTACTTTTCTTTTTTTGTTACAGATATGTATTCTTATATATGTTTTCATATGCACACATATATATAATTTTTTTCAGTTCTCTCTCTACCTAAATGTATGCTATCTATACTATTTTATTTACAATTTTAAGCTAAATATTTTTTTCTGTAGGAGAGTAATTAAAAGTAACTTGAGAAAGTATTTTGTAAGTAAAGTGTTTATTTCACAAATTATAGACAAGAATATGCCAGCAAATTTGGAAAACTCAGCAGTGGCCACAGGACTGGATAAGGTCAGTTTTCATTCCAATCCCAAAGAAAGGCAATGCCAAAGAATGTTCAAACTACCACACAATTGTATTCATCTCACACGCTAGCAAAGTAATGCTCAAAATTCTCCAAGCCAGGCTTCAGCAATACGTGAACTGTGAACTTCCTGATGTTTAAGCTGGTTTTAGAAAAGGTAGAGTAACCAGAGATCAAATTGTCAATATCCACTGGATCATCCAAAAGGCAAGAGAGTTCCAGAAAAACATCTATTTCTGCTTTATTGACTATGCCAAAGCCTTTGACTGTGTGGATCACAATAAACTATGGAAAATTCTGAAGAGATGGGAATAACAGACCACCTGACATGCCTCCTGAGAAATCTGTGTGCAGGTCAGGAAGCAGCAGTTAGAACTGGACATGGAACAACAGACTGGTTTCAAATAGGAAAAGGAATATGTCAAGGCTGTATATGGTCAGCCTGCTTATTTAACTTATATGCAGAGTACATCATGAGAAACACTGGGCTGGAGGAAGCACAAGCTGGAATCAAGATTGCCGGGAGAAATATCAATAACCTCAGATATGCAGATGACATCATCCTTTTGGCAGAAACTGAAGAAGAACTAAAGAATTTGTTGATGAAAGTGAAAGAGGAGAGTGAAAAAGTTGGCTTAAAGCTCAACATTCAGAAAACAAAGATCATGGCACCCAGTCCCATCACTTCATGGCAAATAGATGGGGAAACAGTGGGAAAAGTGGCAGACTTTGGTTTTTTGGGCTCCAAAATCACTGCAGATGGTGACTGCAGCCATGAAATTAAAAGATGCTTACTCCTTGGAAGGAAAGTTATGACCAACCTAGATAGCATATTAAAGAGCAGAGACATTACTCTGCCAACAAAGGTCCATCTAGTCAAGGCTATGGTTTTCCTGGTGGTCATGTATGGATGTGAGAATTGGACTATAAAGAAATCTGAGCACTGAAGAATTGATGCTTTTGAACTATGGTGTTGGAGAAGACTCTTGAGAGTCCCTTGGACTGCAAGGAAATCCAACCAGTCTATCCTAAAGGAAATCAGTCCTGAATATTCATTGGAAGGACTGATGCTGAAGCTGAAACTCCAGTATTTTGGCCACCTGATGTGAAGAACTGACTCATTTGGAAAGACCTTGATTTTAGGAAAGATTGAAGGTGAGGGGAGAAGGGGACGACAGAGAATGAGATGGTTGAATAGCATCCTCAATGGGCAGGTGTTTGAGTAAGCTCCGGGAGTTGGTGATGGACAGGGAGGCCTGGCGTGCTGCAGTCCATGGGTTCGCAAAGAGGTGGACACGTCTGAGCGACTGAACTGAACTGAGGGAAGAGTAAAGAATAGAAAAAAGGATTACGTTTTTAGAATGGCTGATTTAAAATATTGAGCCAATTATTCAGCGCTGTATTTTATTCCTCTTTCTATTTTAAATTTCAGTGAATGAAATATGGTGTTGACTGTGAACTTGTTACCTTCTATAAAACTAATAGAGTCTGTTGGGTAGGAATATCTAACTATCTGATCCCAGTGGATTATTTGTTTACATTCTTACTAAAATTCCATAACAATGTAGTATAGGATTAATATATGCAATATTGAAAAGTCAGACTGATAAATAGCCTGATAATACAATCTATAAGGAATTCATGACATTAGTGACAACGACCTAACACCTCCAGGAAGGACTTATCTCCAAATATAGTCACATTGTGGATTAGTGCTCCAACGTACAAATTTTGGAGGAGACACAATTCAGTCCATAACAATATACACTCAGGAAAAAAACAGGTTTCAATTCCCCCAGCTCCCCAAACAAGCAGTATCATAATTCAAGGAATGCAACCTTAAAATCTAGAAGACAATAGAACAATATCTGAGGAATTTTGATGAGAAAATGCTATAATTCAATTTATATACATGACAGTACTTCAGGTGCCAGGAAAACAAAAAACAAAAATTGAAAATAAATAAAAGCACATGAATGAGGAATCTATGGCAAAAATTTAGGTTAAAGACACAAATTTAAATTACTGTTAGATGCCTCATTGTAAAAATAAGAATAAACAGTAAACATTTTTCTAAAACATTTTAAATGTAATCGAATATTTCTAAATTGAAATGCTGAAAAACTGAAAAGTTGATGGTTCAGGAGCAATGAAAAGAAGCAGTATAAATGTAGCAAATGCTTTTTTTAAAATAGATTTGACACAGGTTCTGTCAATTTGACACTCTTGATACTAAGATGCATCAGAAATATATATAGGCTTATGATTACCTTTGAAAAATATAAAGGCAATTATGTCACTTGTTCAGTTATTTTTATTTTTCCTTTTTAGGGGACATTATGCTAGCTTCTCTGCAGGAAATCAAATGTACGTGATGTAAAATGTCAAAAAATCATTGCCAATAAAAGAAATGTTAAGGGATTTCACAAAAGAACACACAAAAGCAGAGATAGCTTCATACAATATAATGCATAGCCCAAAAAAGAAGTCATAAAGGATAAGAGCTGCAGTATTTGACGTGATTTGTTGTTGTCGAGTCACTAAGTCATGTCCAGCTCTTTTGCCACCCCATGGACTGTAGCTCACCAGGCTTCTCTGTCCACAGGGTTTCCAAGGCAAGAATACTGGAGTGGGTTGCCATCCCTTTTTCCAGGCAAACTTCCCAACCCAGGGATAGAACCTGGCAGGTGGATTCTTCATTGCTGAGCCACAAAGGGAGCCCTATTTGACAAGGGAGCCCGTGGATATATATGGTTATTTAAATTTTTTAAAGTTTCATTAAAAATTAAAGGGCTTCCCCGGTAGCTCATAGGTAGAGGATCCACCTGCCAGTGCAGGCGACAGGGTTCAATCCCTGGTCCAGGACGATCACATAAGCCCTGGAGCGAATAGGCCGAGGCACCACAACAACTGAGCTTGTGCTCTAGAGCTCTGGAGCTGCGATTCCCGAAACCAGCATGTCCCAGAGGCAATGCTCTGCAGTAAGAGAAGCCCCCAAAATGAGAAGCCTGCACTCTGCAACAGAGTAGCCCCCACTCACTGCAACTAAAGGGAAGCCTGCATGTCAATGAAGACACAGCACAGCCAAAATACAAGAAATAAATAAACAAAATTAAAAGTGCAGTTCCTCAATTACACTAGCAATATTCCAAGCAATCAATAGCCTTGCTTGGTTAGTGGCTATTGTATTGTACAGCAAAGACACAGAACATTTCCATCATGGCAGAAAATCCTATTGAACAATAAGGTTCTAAAGGGTATTATGCTGAAGGAAATAAGTCAGATGGAAAACAACACATACCACATTACTTCATTCAACTGTGGAATATAAAACACAAACAAAAAAATAAAAATAATGAATAAACCAAACCAAACATGCAGATACAGAGAAGAGAGAGAAAGAGGAGGGGAAGGGGTGAAATGGGTCAAAGTGATCAGCTGAATGGTGATAGACGGAAACTAAATTTTTGGTGGTGATCACACAGTCGTGTATAAAGAAGTAGAAATAGAATGGTATAGACATGCAACATACTGTGTGATACACCAATGTTCAGTTCAGTTCAGTCGCTCAGCTGTCTCTGACTCTTTGCGACCCCATGAATCGCAGCACACCAGGCCTCCCTGTCCATCACCATCTCCCGGAGTTCACTCAAACTCATGCCCATCGAGTCTGTGATGCCATCCAGCCATCTCATCCTCTGTCGTCCCCGTCTCCTCCTGCCCCCAATATACCTCCCAGCATCAGAGTCTTTTCCAATAAGTCAACTCTTCACATGAGGTGGCCAAAGTACTGGAGTTTCAGCTTCAGCATCACTCCCTCCAAGAAACGCCCAGGGCTGATCTCCTCTAGAATGGACTGGTTGGATCTCCTTGCAGTCGAAGGGACTTGCAAGAGTCTTCTCCAACACCACAGTTCAAAAGCATCAATTCTTCGGTGCTAGCCTTCTTCACAGTCCAACTCTCACATCTATACATGACCACTGGAAAAACCATAGCCTTGACCAGACGGACCTTTGTTGGCAAAGTAATGTCTCTGCTTTTGAATATGCTATCTAGGTTGGTCATAACTTTTCTTCCAAGGAGTAAGCATCTTTTAATTTCATGGCTGCAGTCACTATCTGCAGTGATTTTGGAGCCCCAAAAAATAAAGTCTGACACTGTTTTCACTGTTTCCCCATTTATTTCCCATGAAGTGATGGGACCGGATGCCATGATCTTCGTTTTCTGAATGTTGAGCTTTAAGCCAGCTTTTTCACTTTCCACTTTCACTTTCATCAAGAGGCTTTTTAGTTCCTCTTCACTTTCTGCCAAGAAAAATATCTTAAAAAACAGAGTGTATAAATACTAATACAAGGTAAGAGGCACAAGTCAGAATCAGCTTGGGAACCGTCTCCTATTTTGCAGATGGATCCAAAGAGTCATTCAAATTTTCTGTTATTTGTAGAAAATAGTTGGGCAGGTGTGAAAAAATATATGTAGGCTTCATTATACTATTATTTACAAGCTTGAAATATTAGATATAATGTTTTGCCCAGTAATATTACAGACTTGGTTAAAGAAATACTGTGTATAACACTTTCAGGCAAACATTAAAGTATATTTAGACTTTAATGAAGTGGAAAGATGTTTAGGATGCATTGTTTTAAAAAAGATAAGTGAATAGTGTGAAAATGGACAAACAATTATATATATATATAATATACACACATACAAAATCATAGAGAAAAGTTTAGGAGGATTTACTTTTAACAATGGGCTTCCCACGTGGCTTAGTGGTAAAGAATTCACCTGCCAATGCAGAAGATGCATGAGACATGGGTTTGATCCCAGAGTCAGGAAGATCCCCTGGAAGAGGAAATAGCAACCCACTCCAGTATTCTTGCCTGGAGAATCCCATGGATAGAGGAGCCTGGCAGGCTATAGTACATGGGTCACAAAGAGTCAGACATGAATGAGCAACTGAGCACACACACACTCTAAACAATATTTCTCTCTGGAGGCAGTGGAATTTTAGATTTTTTGTATATGTATGTGTGTTTACATGTTTATCACTATTTTCCCTCTTTTTTAAAACAGCGATCAGGTTTCTTTGCGTAATGTTTAAAATTATTATTAAAAGGTAATTTTTAAAGGCTAGTTTATATGTATTTGATACATATTTTATTTGGTGAACTGAGTATTTAGGGCTCTTTTTTTCCCTCACTGTAGAGATTATTTTTTTTAACCATACAATGAATACATTCTTATCAAGGGAGCTTCAATAACATCCAAGCTCTATCAGTCACAGATTTTCAGTTCAGATCAGTTCAGTCACTCAGTCGTGTCTGATTCTTTGCGAGCCCATGGACTGCAGCATGTCAGGCCTCCCCATCCATCACCGATTTCCAGAGTTTACCCAAATTCAAGTCCGTTGAATAGATGATGCCATCCAACCATCTCATCTTCTGTCATCTCCTTTTCCTCCTGCCTTCAATCTTTTCCAACATCAGCGTCTTTTCTAATGAGTCAGTTCTTTGTATCAGGTGACCAAAGTATTGGAGTTTCAGCTTCAGTATCAGTCCTTCCAAAGAATATTCAGGACTGATTTCCTTTAGGATGGACTGGTTGGATCTTCTTGCAGACCAGTTACATGTAAAGAGAAACAGACCCTGGCTGTGTTAAGCAGAAAAGAAACTCTTTAAAAGGACACTGGGTAGCTCATGGAAACTCTACAGAACTTGGTAGGTGGGATTAGAGCTTCCACAGCCAGAAGATACACCTGGACCAGCCCATTGGTTGGACACTGCTGGGCTCTGGATGGGCAACTTGGTTTGCTGACCCTGTGGGCAATGGACTGGTTGCCACTCCTAACAGCACTGCTTCTTCAGTTGGAGAACTGCAGCTGCCAGAGAGGACTCCCTACAAACCACTTTCCCAGACATCATTAGCTTTTGATTCTAATTTCACTTGATGATGTTGGGTCATGAGTCCATATCCTCCATGCAAAGGAGGCTAGAGGAGCAGGTACGTGGCGTTTCCAGCTTTCATAATGCGAGGTGTTTCTAGATCATGGGCATCCCCAAAAGGTGATGATATCCCACAAGAGTAATTATAGAGTAAAACAGGAATGCACCCAGCGCCATCATCACTGTCTGCCTTCCGATAGCTCCTTCATGTGTCTGCAGTAATTATGATGCGAATTTAATGCAACCAGGATTTTGTATGAATTGAACCATGAAATCATCAAAGATTTGCTATGTGTGTAAAAGATGCTCTTTTAAATGTTTTAACTATAAAATCACATTTAATTTCTGCAAACAGCTATATCAAGTAGTTCCAGCTGAGCCACCAGGGAATCCCTCTTATTAGTAGCCCCATAAATTTAGCCATAGAGAAATAATGAAAATGGACAAGGGTCACAGAGCTGATGAGAAATATAACAAAGATTTTAATCCAGAGCTCACACCTCTAATTCGGTTCCAGAGCTCATACCTCTAAATCTGAAGTTATACTATCTCCCATATCTTCAAAGAATATTGCTATCATGGTAATGGGAGATGAATTTATATTTACTTTTACCCAGATTTATTAGAATATTTTTTCCATGCCAGTCATAAAGAAGTGAGAAAAAAAATTATCATTTTCTATCAGTGTAGCTGCTCTATTTTACCTTGCTTTGGGTGAGTCTACCCATTCCAGTATTCTGGTCTGGAGAATTCTCTGGACCGTATAGTCCATGGGGTCACAAAGAGTCGGACACAACTGAACGACTTTCACCACTTTCACTTGAGTGAGTCTGGGGATGTTTGGCTTTTTCTTTTGCTTGTTTGTTTTGGTTTATTTTGTACTTGAGGCTGTGATAGGTGTGCAAAATGTCAGGTTTCTTGTTTTTGTCTTTTCCAGGAAAGAAAAGATTTGTCAACAATGGAACATTTTCTTTGCTGACTTTCTTCTTTCTTCCCCTTCTTTCCAAACCCCCCCAAAAATTTTTTTTGAGTTCTTGGTTTAAAAACTACATTTCTCAAAAAATAAATTTGGATGAACTTGTAAATTAACTATCAGAAGATTCACCAGTAAAGGCAATGGGCCAGTGCTTACTAATTCTTTTAAATATATGCATGTAGAAATTACTCTTTCCCTCCCAGAGTAATAGTTTTAACAGTTATATCAGATATCTACCTAAATTCTACAACTTTCCCAGACTTTAAAGCACAACATATTACTATGACTATTTTTCACATAAAGATACTGTAGTATACAGATGAACTATGTAACTAAAATCAGTAGCTAGGCTAGAATGTAACATACACATAGTTTGATGGTTTTAGTATGCAGACATGGGTGACCACGTCCATCCATTTTGCTTTTCTGTAAAGGTCAATGCATAGCTTACACATGTGATTGCACAAAAAGTGCCAGCTGGGGTAATTTTTTTTTTGAAGAATGCCTGGGCATGTGACTTTACATTAGTATGGTAATAATGATTACTTTCATAATTAATTCAAATTTTAATAGTGATCCCAAACCATGAAAGCAATAGATTCTTCTTTCCCAATCATTCAAATAAATTGAATAAGGGTGTAAATTTATTCAATGTTCATTTATCTCTCAATGACATTGGCTGTTTACTTTTATGGGACCGCTAAAATAGCAAGTAGCTCCTTTCCTGTCAGCCTCTTTCAAGAAAAAGTGGTGAATTTCCATTAGACCTTTGACTTGTCAACTTGAGCAAATTGACTCCACGCAGCTACTATGAAGCATTTAACAAATCACTTTCTTTTCCCATCCAGTTGCAGATTCATTAGCTATGAGAGCCACATTTTCAACACATGCATAAATGCAAGGGTTTCTTGAATCGCCAAGGAGTAGACAAACAGAATTTAAATATATTCATAGAGCATTCTACTTGTGGCAATCACTTGGGACTTTATCGAGTCACACAGAGGACTAATTCTCAGGAATAGGGTAGCTATTTATTCCCAACATGGAACCTATAGGTTAGACATAGATGATTTTAGCTAAAGGAGTCTGTTTGGTCTTTCCAGATTTTCTGTCAGGTACTGATGGTAAAACTAGCCTCCAGCCAGTTATTTGATTCACATCTGTTGTCTATCAGGAACACAACTTTCTCTGACTAGCTGTTCCTTTTCCTCTTTTAAGGTTCCTTTTACTTTATAAAATCAATCAAATATTGCTGGAACTCAGTGGGAGTCCTTTTTGTGAATGTGTTATATAATCAGAAATTATTTTGAGAAAGAGATGTTGAACTTGCCTGCCCAATTCTTACAGTTAAGTGGGCAGAGTTGATTTGGAAAATTATATCTTAAAGCTGTCAGGATATAATTTAATCAATGATTTCAATAAGCATGTTAATTCCCTTGTGTGTCTTTTTCATACTAAACATAAACTTTTCCCATTGAGGTTCTTGTTCAGTTGCTCAGTTGTGTTCACCTCTTTGCCACCCCAAGGGCTGCAGCATACAAGGCTTCTCTGTCCTTCAGTATACCTCAGAGTTTGCTCAAACTCATGTCCATTGAGTTGGTGATGCCATTCAACCTTCTCATCCTCTGTTGACCCTTCTCCTGTCCTCAACTTTTTCCCAGCATCAGGGTCTTTTCCAATGAATGTAAAGCATACCAGTTTAAAACATAAGAATATTCTCTAAATAGCTATTATTAGTTTCCTCTTTCAAGATGAATCCTGATAGTTTTCAGGCAAACAGCAAAGGAACTCAGCTACACATATACATGTATCCATTCTCCCCCAAACTCCCCTCCCTTCCAGGCTGCCACACAACATTAAGCAGAATTCCCTGTGCTGTACAGTAGGTCCTTTTTGGTTATCCATATTAAACACAGCAGTGTGTTAATTGGGTATACCCCAATACAAAATTAACAGTTAAAAAAAAAGATGAATCCTGAAGGAACTAAAGAGGAAAAGACAAAGAAAACCATGGAAAAACTTAAGGCAATGGCTGGTGGTGGGGAGGAGAGTGTTTTGAGATAATAGGTGGTGCTAGTGGTCAAGAACCTGCCTGCCAGTGCAGGAGACACAAGAGTTCTGGTTTGATCCCTGGGTTGGGAAGATCCCCTGGAGGAGGGCATGGCAGCCCACTCCAGTATTCTTGCCTGGAGAATCCCACAGACAGAGGAGCCTGGCGGGCTACAGTCTATGGGATTGCAAAGAGTTGGACGTGACTGCAGTGACTTAGCACAGCAAGGTGATGACCTTGACCTGGGGGAGAGGGCAGCATCAGTGGGCTAAGGCAGAATAGAACAGTAAAGGAGACATTTATTCTGTTTTTGCGTCTCTCTACTACTGCCTTGAGATAGAACCCTGTGAATGAGGATCCCAGAAAAATAAGGACACACTGACTGAGCCCCAGTATTTGCTTCCACTGCTTCTTCTCCAAAACCCCAAAGCTGGCAAATCATGATCTAAGGAGTATTCCATGTGGTCTCCTTCTGGGAAGTAGAGAGATAATCCCTAATCTGTAGATCCGTATTACATACTGAGGAGGCACTGATTGCCTTTCTGCTGCCTGAGTTTCTTCATCATAGGGCCTACAGGTTAGAATGAGAAGATACTTCAGACGTGAAACTACTTAAAAGAGGGGAAAAGGCAGATCGGACTGTGGATTCCCGTTAAGAGCAGACATATTATTTAGGTTGGTACAAATGTAATTGTGGTTTCAGACTGTGAATTTTAAATCATTATAACTAAGTTCAACCACATCTTTATTAATCAAAATAGGGACCATTGCAATCAACACATTTTTGCCAATGAGAAATAAGTTTATTTATTCCTGTAGTAAAAAAATCCGTGCTTCAGAATTCAATAGACTCTTGGAAAGCATTTTTTTTTTCTGCCTCCTTCTGGTTGTGGAAGTGTTCTCCCTGAAAAAAGTTGTCAAGATGCTTGAAGAAGTGGTAGTTGGTTGGTGGGAGGTCAGGTGAATATGGTGGATGAGGCAAAACTTTGTAGCCCAATTTGTTCAACTTTTGAAGCTGTGTGTCACACAACCAACACCTTTTGGTTGTGTGACATGTGGGTGGGTATTGTCATGGAGAAGAACTGGGCCCATTCTGTTGACCACCGCCAACGGCAGGTGGTGTAGTTTGGGATGCATCTCATCGATCTGCTGAGCATACTTCTCAGATATAATGGTTTCACCAGGATTCAGAAAGCTGTAGTGGATCAGATGGGTGGTAGATCACCAAACAGTGACATGACCCTTTTGTGGGTGCAAGTTTGGCTTTGTAAAGTGCTTTGGAGCTTCTTCTCGGTACGACCACTGAGCTGGTTGTCGTATAAAATCCACTTTTCGTAGCACATCCCAATCTGATCAAGAAATGGTTTATTGTTGCATAGAATAAGAGAAGATGACACTTTGACATCTTTTTGATTTTCAGTCAGCTCATGAGACACCCACTTACCGAACTTTTTCACCTTTCAATTTGCTTCAAATGTCAAATGACCGTAGAATGGTTGACATTGAGTTATTTTATTCTCATATAGTTATAAAGGGGATCAGATTGGTGATGGCTCTCAGTTGTCACTGTCCACTTCCGATAGCTGGCCACTATACTCCTCATCCTCAAGGTTCTCGCCTTCTTTGTAACACTTCTTGAGCCACCACTGCACTGAACGTTCGTTAGCAGTTCCTGGGCCAAAGGCATTGTTGATGTTGCGAGTTGTCTTGCTGCTTCACAACCCATTTGAACTTGAATAAGAGCTTAAATTTGCTTTTTGTCTAACATCATTTCCATAGTCTAAAATAAATAGAAAATACACAGCAAGTAATAAGTCATTAGCAAAAAACATAAAGTGAGAAATACACATTAAGATGATGTATAACATAACCATATTTATTCAAGACTGTACTCCAATATCAAGTAGCAAAGTTCAACAATGTAAAAGTGCAATTACTTTTGCACCAACCTAACAGAATGATGAACTGAGAATCGAAAACTAACCTGATACAATGTTCTAGAAGTTATTAGGATGGGATTAGCCATAAGTCTACAAACAAGAGAAAAAAAAAACAAACAGAAATATCAGGCATAATGCTTTTGAATGATTGAACAAAAAATATGAACTAAACACTGAAAACATGAAATTGAAGAATGAAATAATGTGCTGGAAATCTAAACTGAGAAAATCTTCTAGAATAGGTGTTGGGAGATTTCTTTTTTGTGTACAGGGCCAGAGAGTAGACTTTAGTTTTTGTGGGTCACAGATGGCCTTTGTCATATACAGGCATGCCTCACATTATTGTGCTTTGCTTTACATTTTTTACAAAACAAAGGTTTATGGCAGCCTGACATTGAGCAAATCTATCAGAGCCATTTTTTTGCAGTAGCATTTGCTCATTTTGCGTCTGTGTCACATTTTGGTAATTTTCACAATATTTTAACTTTTCCATTATTATTATATTTGTTGTGGTGATCTGGGATTAGTGATCGTTGATGTTACTATTGTAATTGCTTTGGGGTGCTCTGAACCACATCCAAATAAAACAGAAAACCTAATTCATGAATGTTACATGTATTCTGACTGCTCCACCAACTGGCCATTCCCCCATCTTTCTCCTTTTCCTTAGGGCTCCCTATTCCCTGAGACACAACAATATTGAAATAAGGCTGATAAACAACTCTGTAGTGGCCTCTAAGTGTTCAAGTGAAAGGAAGGGTCTCACATCTCTCACCTTAAATCAAAATCTAGAAATGAAGATGGGCTGAAAGCCAAGATAGGTGCTGAAATCCAGGCTTCTTGTGCCAAACAATTAGCTAAATTGTGAATACAAAGTAGAACTTCTTAAAGGAAATTAAAAGTGCAACTCCAGTAAACATAAAGGAATGATAAGAAAGCGAAATAGCCTTAAGGTTGATATGCAGGAAGTTTTAGTAATCTGGATAAAAGATCAAAATGGTCACCAAGTTCCTTTAAACCAAAGTCCAATCCAGAGCAAACTCCTAACTCTCTTCAATTCTATGAAGACCAAGAGAGGTGAGGAAGCTATAGAAGAAAAGTTTCAAGGTTTAGGAAAAGAAGCTTTCTCCATAACAAAAAAGCCAAAGCATAACACAAAAAATTAAAAGGTGAAGAAGCAAGAAATCCTGTAGAAGCTGCAACAAGTTAAGCCGAAGATCTAGCCGAAATAATTAACGAAGAAGGGTCTGCACTTAACAACAGATTTTCTATGTGGGAAAAACAGACTTTTATCAGACTTTTATCGGAAGAGCATGCCATCTAGGACTCTAGGAATTTCATAGCTAGAAAGGAGAAGTCACCCCCTGACTTCAAAGCTTCAAAGGACAGACTGACTCTCTTGTTAGGGGCTAAAGTTGCTGAGTAATATTCCCTTGTACCTGATGTAGCTGATGATGGTTGGGGTGGTTGTGGCAATTTATTAAAATAAGGAAGGGATACATTAAGGCAAGACTCTTCAGTGGCAAAAGGATTACAACTCACTGAAGCCTCAGATGAATTTTTAGCAATAATTTCCATGACAAGAAAGTGAATAAACAAATCATGTTATATTCACAAATCAGAGTAATTTATAACACTTGTTATATACAAATTTTAACTGTACAATACTAAGTTAAAAAAAATGTTCCAGATGACAACATACAGCCTAAATCACTTTATATAAAGTTTATAAAAATCCTAATGTTTAACAATATACTCTTTTAGGAATGTATGTAGTATTCTTGCCTGGAAAATTCTGTGGACAGAGGAGCTTGGCAGGCTACAGTTCATGGGGTCAGAATGAATCAGACATGACTGAGTGACTGAGCACACACATAGATGCATTCAGCTCAGTTCAGTTCAGTCACTCAGTTGTGTCTGACTCTTTGTGACCCCGTGAATAGCAGCATGCCAGGCCTCCCTGTCCATCACCAACTCCCGGAGTTCACTCAGACTCACATCCATCGAGTCAGTGATGCCATCCAGCCATCTCATCCTCTGTCGTCCCTTTCTCCTCCTGCCCCCAATCCCTCCCGGCATCAGAGTCTTTTCCAATGAGTCAGCTCTTCGCATGAGGTGGCCAAAGTACTGGAGTTTCAGCTTCAGCATCATTCCTTCCAAAGAAATCCCAGGGCTGATCTCCTTCAGAATGGACTGGTTGGATCTCCTTGCACCAAGTAAAAAGGAAAACAATGAAATTGGAGTGTGGAATTCAGAATGGGGACTACTTATGTTGGGGGAACTGGAGGGATGGGTTGGGGTTGAAATCATGTGGCAAAGAGTAGGATAAAGATCAAGATCCTCACTTTTGTTTGGGATGATGTACTTGCAGCTGCAAATTTTGCTATTACAAGTAGTCAGTTAAATAAAATCAGGCTATGTAGGGGCCAGTGATGAGTGTGTCATGTATCAATGATTGAGATGAATCTGTAACCCAATTCTTGCACCTGAGGTCCAATTAAAAAGAGAGTACACATCCTTCCTCCCAATTTTTCCAATAGAAACTAATTTCCTATAAAATTCAGAATAAGTAACTCGGGACTGAAAACTAATCTTCTGTAGGGAAGAATCATCAGTTTGTATTTGCTAGGACAAAAGCCAGTTTCTTCCAGGTCATATTTTTACAGATGCCTTAGAGTGTCAACACCAAGCCTAATTTTGCTTTTTTGGATATAAATTCAACTTGACTAAAGCAGATTCATTTTTATTAAATACCCATTGAGATAACTAACCCTCTTATGATCTCCCCAAATAGCCTGCATCTGATATTTCCTTGAGTATCTATATTCATAGCCTTATTACTCAGTTTTACCTTTTGCAGATTTTAAGAAAGCCCTGGAAATATTTCTGACATGACCAAGGTTTCATCAGTATGACATTTATCATGCTTAGCTTTAAGCTATCAATGAACTTCTAGTTGAATTAATATTAGTTTGCATCCAATAATGGTGTTAACTATATAGTTCTGAAGATTCTTCAGGTATAAAGCAATAATGGAAATTATTTCAGATATTTGTTTTGCTGCTATTAATGACTGGCAGTAGTCTTGCTCAGTTGGAAATTGAAGAAACTCTGCTTCTAATAACCAATTAACATAGACATTTGTTTGTACGTCAAATTAAAGGCTGAAAAAAATAGCAAGCTTGCACATGTGCTCAAATTAAAAGATTAAAATTATATAAAACTTTATTTTAAAATAAGTTTAACTCAATATAAGGAAAAGTATTATGAAAATATAATCCAGGTATTTGTATATTATACCAAAATCATGAGGGTGAAAAGTGAATAGATGGCTAAAGTACGGGTAACATTCCTTCAGGTGGTGGAACTGGCAAAACCTTTGGCCATAATTGCTTGCTTTCTTCATTTTCTTTTGAGAAAATTATATGGATTCTATGAAATATCAATGATTCTTTAACAGATGAAAAGTGTTTAAGGGTCATTACCATTAATTCACTAAGAGAACCTGGTCCAATTTTGAGCACCTGCGTATCTTAAAAAAATTAATCCCCACATCAATTTTATGAGGCAGAACATTTTTTGAATTACATATCTGATAAGTGACTTGCATCTAAAACATAAATAACTACGACAACTCAATAGTAAAAAGACAACTCTAAAAACTGGGCAATGGATCTGAGCAGATAGTTCTCTAAATAATATATACAAATGACCAACTGCTGTTTTCATTTTAGAGATGAGGAAAGAAAGACACATGAGGGCTAAAAAGATTACTCATAGCTAGCAGTCAGGATTTGAACCTATGAAACTAGATCATAATATCTGCAAGAGGACTACTTTTGTTTTAATTAAAGATTTTTTTGATGTGAACCATTTTTAAGGTCTGTATGAATTTGTTACAATATTGCTCCTGTTTTATATTTTTTGGCCATGAGGGATGTAGGATCTTTGCTCCCCCACCAGGGACTGAATCTGCACCCCCTGCATTGGAAGGTGAAATCTTAACCACTGGGCCACCAGGGAAGTTCTGGTGACTACTTTTGAAGCTATCTCCTTTATGGCACTGAATTCATTTTCAGAATTTAGCAGATACTTCTCTGGAAGAATCTAAATATTAATGCCTTAACAAACTGCATTATTTTGAATAGAAGGCAACACTGTGTTTAAACCAGGAATTTTTTTTTTTTTTTAGCAGACATGGCAATGAAATGGTTTAGAGGCATTTTATTCTTAAAATTCTATTTTTCTGGCCTGTGGTGGCACTGAGATCTATTTCCCTGCCTAACGATTTACCTTTGTACCTGTGCAGAGCTGTTAAAGCTCATGCTTCAGAAATACAATCCAACAATGAGCAGAAAGGATATTGTTCTCTTAAGGATAATTCTGAGTCACCAACTCCCTAGATCAGAGAAGCCAAAAGAAAGAGAATTTACTTTTTTTTTTTTTAAGTGAACATGAAACAAGTTCAGAACCAATTTCTCAATTGTAAAAGGGTAGTAAAGAGATGGCACTGCCGAGTCAATGGACATGAGTTTGAACAACGTCCAGGATGTGGTGGAGGACAGGGGAGCCTGGCATGCTGCAGTCCCTGGGGTCACAAAGAGCTGGACAGAACCGAGCAACTGAACAACAAAAAGTAAACGGAGAGAATAAAAAGAATGTGTTTGGGTAATAACTTCAATTCTTTTATTTTCTCTTCCTTTTCTTGCCTTCCTCTTCTTTCTCTGGTTTAGAGACATATAGGGCTTCCCTGATAGCTCAGTTGGTAAAGAATCCACCTACAATACAGGAGACCCCGGTTCCATCCCTGGGTTGGGAAGATCCCCTGGAGAAGGGAAAGGCTACCCACTCCAGTATTCTGGGCTGGAGAATTCCATGGACTGTCTTGGCCATGGGGTTGCAGAGAGTCGGACGGGACTTTCACTTTCCGGAGACTACTATTTTGATCCATCAACACATAAGTATTGCAGTTGAGTAACGGTAAAATGTATGGAGTAAAATCTTTCATCAGGAGACCAGCTGGCTATGAATGATTTAGCCTGAATTTTAAATTACTTTCTACATATTGGTAAGAATAAAAATATATGTTGTTATTTTAGCTACAAGTAGAGAGGTCTTCATCTCTATAATAAACTAGGCTCAGGAGATTTTTTTTCACTGGCTTAGAATAGTGTCAATATGAACATTAACAAATGTCTTGGTCAAAATTATGATAAAAGATAGTATTTATTGGCACCAAAATGGGACTGGATAAGCTTATGCAATTGTGCGCTTCGTGTCATTCTCCTTTTATATGCTCTTAATTAGGAAGCAGCTGGCAGGTGAACACCTGAGTGGCAGCAAGGCAGCAGGATGGGATAATAGCTCTTCATATTGTTTAATGGGCTGTACTGAAACAACTTTTTCAGATCATGAAACCTTTTGATTATTACCAAATAATTAGTGCTGCGAAGCATCATTAAGTTAAGTTATCTTTTCCATTCCACCTGCATTAAAGAGGATAGCAGGGGAAAACTCAGTAGCTTGGCTTCTTTTCTGGTATCATAATGGTTATCAGTTTATATTAACAGTTTCTCTAAAACCATGATGATTATGCTGCTATAGTGAAGCTGTTTATACTCATGATCAAGTACCCCCGAGTTTGCTATGACATCACATATTTTTAAAAAGTGGATGGGAACTTCTATTATTTCCTTCCCATTAAGCTCTACCTGTCTTTTAATCATTACAGCACTTGTGCCTTTCTTTAGTGGCATACAGTTTTCAAATGAAGGAACTGTTGGACTTATAAAAAGGACTCTTGAAGTTGCTGTATGATGTTATTAGTAAGAATCTATTAAACTGTATTCTAAGAGCCCCAGAGTAAATCAAACCATAAGTGTATACAGTGAACTGGACCATGGCAAATTGGTCAATGTGGTTTACTAGTTACCAAGATTATTGATTCTTCCAGATAAGAACTAGAGTCTGTTTAACTAGTGTGTCTCTTAACAGAGGGGATATGGAGTGACTAATGTCAGCTAGGTTGGTGGTTCTGCTTACAGAGTTGAAATCTCATTGTTGTTTAGTTGCTAAGTCGTGTCCTACTGTTTGCGACCCCATGGACTACAGCATGCCAGCCTTCCCTGTCTTTCACTGTCTCCTGGAGTTTGCTCAAATTCATGTCCATTAAGTCAGGGCTGCTAACTAGTTTCATTAAATAGGCCCAAGAATGAAATAAACATAGACTCAAGCTTCAAGCGCTTGATAATTCAAGAGGGACCATAATATATGCATATATGCAAATCGCTATGTATCAATGGCTGTGATTTGACACATTAATTAACTCAACACATATTTCTTGAGTGTTTATCATGTGCCAAATAATATTCTGTTTTTAATATAAATTTATTTATTTTAATTGGAGGCTAATTACTTCACAATATTGTATTGGTTTTGCCATACATCAACATGAATCCGCCACAGGTATACATGTGTTCCCCATCCTGAACCCCCCTCCCACCTCCCTTCCCATACCATCCCTCTGGGTCATCCCAGTGCACCAGCCCCAAGCATCCTGTATCATGCATCAAACCTGGACTGGCAATTCATTTCATATATGATATTATACATGTTTCAATGCCAAATAATATTCTAAATCTAGGCAGAACAGTATTTAACAGAGAGAGAGATGAAATTCTTTATTTTCATGATGCTTGCTCTCGAATAATCTATTTGAAGCATAAAACAAATATGTGTTAAGATAAAGTTAAGTATCTACCTATATGATTATATATTTGTTAATATATTATTTTTTTACCAAGCAATTTTTAATCTACCTGCTTTTATCAGTAAGTTTTACTTGTTAAGTTGAACATATGGCACTTTCACCTTTAACCAAAGCAAGTGTATAATAGAGTTCTAAACTTTTATTGTCTGTAAAGCAAATGGGTTTATAAACCATTTTATTTGTAGCCAGTCTCTTATCCCTCCTCACCTTTGTGAGGCATACGATGGCTCTTTTCTCTGCCCCAGATTTGGTCATGCTTGATATCTTCTAGGAATTCTTGAAAATTTGTAAGACAAATTTCAAGTTAGCATTGACTGTAAGAAATCGTTCGTTGTCAGAGACACTATTATTTTTGCATAGTATTATGAAAGCAGAAATACCCAAGGTGGAATAACAAATGGTCACAAAATTAAGTGTAAGAGCAAAAATAGATGAAACCAATATGTAGAGGGAGAGAGCAAGGAAAATTACATGTCTCCATCTTATTACCGGGTAGTGGGAGGAAAAAAGTGTATCTCCTCCGAGAATTTGAACCACAGCCAGAGTTGTGTTCTGAATTCACACCATCAGTGTGGTCCAAATACTCATGAGGAAGTTTTAATTTAAACTGGTCTTAGTTTATCCAACAGCAGTGGAAGGACACTGCAGATTATAAAGTGCAAATTGATTTAACAAATGTTAAAATGTTTTAAAAATATACTTTATATTCAGTAAAATATGATGAAAGTTTTACTGCATAAAACTGCATTTATTATCCCTGATATTGAGTTATTCAAGGCTGACTTTTTAGATCAGGAGGTCAAGATCATGTAGTAGTTTCATTTACAAACTTCTTTCATCTGCTGCTGCTGCTGCTGCTAAGTCGCTGTTGTGTCTGACCCTGTGCGACCCCATAGACGGCAGCCCACCAGGCTCCCCTGTCCCTGGGATTCTCCAGGCAAGAACACTGGAGTGGGTTGCCATTGCCTTCTCCTTCTTTCATCAAGACATGCTTAAAATAAGCCACAATATTTTGAAATTAAAGGTGAAACCTAAAGGCCTTTTATGAAATGGTTACTTTTCTGCAGTACATACCTGTTCCTTTGTCTTAAAAGGATTATATGCTGAATTGGTTCCTTTTCTCTTGGGCCTGCTTCAGGTTCTAGGTGTCCTCAAAGTTAACAAGTATTTCTTAATTTTTTTTTGGGGGGGGTCACAATCCACTTAGTGCCCCCTAAGTGTTCAGTGAACACACAACACATTAAAATAAATTATATCCATGCTTTGCAACGTTTTGGTTTACAGTACACCTCTCAAAAAAACATTATTAGAGTAACTTGATAAAAACTCAAATTCAAAGATTTTTGTTTGGGGGAACTTTTGAGTTTGTAAAGCTTAGTATATACTTCTTTTACTTCCTGGGAACAAACCCCCACATAACAAATAGTCAAATAATGTTACATTAGTTTTACTGAAACAAACTGTGATGAAGTCACTATTACTCTGAAAGGTGTGCTTTTAAGTTGTTTTTCTCTTCAAGATAATATCTTTTCTATCAGGGCCTAATTGTAGCAGATGCATTCCTTTGGAACAATTTCAATACATGTAAAGAACTCTTTACATCAAGAGGAAAGCACATAAAAATTACCTTTCTCTAGAGAATCTCTTGGGACTGAAGAGGTTTTTTATGTTGTGCAGTTCTTAATATTCAAAGTAATTATATAACTTTATATACTTTGGAAACTTATATGAGTTAACTCAGTATTTCAAAATTATAAAAGCCTAAATTTACAGTCAAAGAGGTGCATCCAATATAGGGAATATATTTATATAAAATTTAAAAAAGTGATTCTTAGCTTATTTTTTCAGTAAAATTCAAAATTGCATGCACAATTAAGCTAATAAGAATCTTGAGACAGTTTTTATTCTTAACATTTGGCTAAAAGACTTTCAATTTTCTTTCAACTCACATACTAGTTATCTAACAAATAGCTAAACTAGTTATCTAATTTAAACAGGGCATCTCTTAAATGTTCTTTTGTACTTGTGAGTACAGGAAAAAGGCGAATGTTATTTGCTTTTCTTTGTTTGCTTTTGGTTTCAAGTGAGTCATTCTTTTTAAATTCACTGTTTTTTTTTTCCTGGTTTTCTTACAGTGAACTGTACTTTTCCTTGTCATGATAGAATTCTCAATTGTTCCACTTTTAATTTGTCACAGCAAGGAGCATTGATCATTCAACATGGCTGCCCTTGGCCCCTTATGTAAAAGACTTCTTCCCCTCAGTTAAAGGACTTAGTTTCTATTTAAATTCATGACTTTACCTTCCTTTTGATTGTCACTTCATTGACATTTGTGAAATGCTTTTCCCTTTATATGCAGAAAAGGCGAGACCAGGATACATACACATTTTGGCTACACAGTTTAAGAGCTTTGGGATATTTGGAAAGGATTCAGAGAAGGCACATAAATTTGATAAAAAGTAATAAAATCTTTGCTGAATGATTAAAAGGCAACAGTGATGGCTTTATTTTTTTAAAGGTAGTCAACAAAATTTAATGTGCATTGGGATGACATCCTAATTGGGATTTATTCTTATCTTATTCTAAGATACCAAATAGAAGAGTTTAGTCAAAAAAATGTGAATGTGAGCATTTCTCTATTGATTTCCTTCTCTCACAATAACCTTCCTGTTTTAGACTCACTCAGTCAACAAATTGGTTGGAAAACATGATGTGAATGAATTTGCGTGAACCCATTCTAATCAGAATCAGCTATCAGTTCAGTTCAGTTCAGTCGCTCAGTTGTGTCCGACTCTTTGTGACCCCATGAATCGCAGCACACCAGGCCTCCCTGTCCATCACCATCTCCCAGAGTTCACTCAGACTCACGTCCATCGAGTCCGTGATGCCATCCAGCCATCTCATCCTCTGTCGTCCCCGTCTCCTCCTGCCCCCAATATACCTCCCAGCATCAGAGCCTTTTCCAATGAGTCAACTCTTCACATGAGGTGGCCAAAGTACTGGAGTTTCAGCTTTAGCATCATTCCTTCCAAAGAAATCCCAGGGCTGATCTCCTTGCAGTCCAAGGGACTCTCAAGAGTCTTCTCCAACACCACAGTTCAAAAGCATCAATTCTTCAGTGCGCAGCCTTCTTCACAGTCCAACTCTCACATCCATACATGACTACTGGAAAAACCATAGCCTTGACTAGATGGACCTTAGTTGGCAAAGTAATGTCTCTGCTTTTGAATATGCTATCTAGGTTGGTCATAACTTTTCTTCCAAGGAGTAAGTGTCTTTTAATTTCATGGCTGCAGTCACCATCTGCAGTGATTTTGGAGCCCAGAAAAATAAAGTCTGACACTGTTTCTACTGTTTCACCATCTATTTCCCATGAAGCGATGGGACCGGATGCCATGATCTTTGTTTTCTGAATGTTGAGCTTTAAGCCAGCTTTTGCACTCTCCTCTTTCACTTTCATCAAGAGGCTTTTTAGTTCCTCTTCACTTTCTGCCATAAGGGTGGTGTCATCTGCATATCTGAGGTTATTGATATTTCTCCCAGTAATCTTGATTCCAGCTTGTGTTTCTTCAAGTCCAGCGTTTCTCATGATGTACCCTGCATATAAGTTAAATAAGCAGGGGGACAATATACAGCCTTGACGTACTCCTTTTCCTATTTGGAAGCAGTCTGTTGTTCCATGTCCAGTTCTAACTGTTGCTTCCTGACCTGCATACAGATTTCTCAAGAGGCAGATCAGGTGGTCTGGTATTCCCATCTCTTTCAGAATTTTCCACAGTTGATTGTGATCCACACAGTCAAAGGATTTGACATAGTCAATGAAGCAGAAATAGATGTTTTTCTGGAACTCTCTTGCATTTTCCATGATCCAGCGGATGTTGGCAATTTGATCTCTGGTTCCTCTGCCTTTTCAAAAACCAGCTTGAACATCAGGGAGTTCACGGTTCACGTATTGCTGAAGCCTGCCTTGGAGAATTTTGAGCATTACTTTACTAGTGTGTGAGATGAGTGCAATTGTGTGGTAGTCTGAGCATTCTTTGGCATTGCCTTTCTTTGGGATTGGAATGAAAAGTGACCTTTTCCAGTCCTGTGGCCACTGCTGAGTTTTCCAAATTTGCTGGCATATTGAGTGCAGCACTTTCACAGCATCATCTTTCAGGATTTGAAATAGCTCAACTGGAATTCCATCACCTCTACTAACTTTGTTCGTAGTGATGCTTTCTAAGGCCCACTTGACTTCACATTCCAAGATGTCTGGCTTTAGATTAGTGATCACATCATCATGATTATCTGGGTAGTGAAGATCTTTTTTGTATAGTTCTTCTCTGTATTCATGCCACCTCTTCTTAATATCTTCTGCTTCTGTTAGGTCCAGACCATTTCTGTCCTTTATCAAGCCCATCTTTGCATGAAATGTTCCCTTGGTATCTCTAATTTTCTTGACGAGATCTCTAGTCTTTCCCATTCTGTTCTTTTCCTCTAATTCTTTGCATTGATTGCTGAAGAAGGCTTTCTTATCTCTTCTTGCTATTCTTTGGAACTCTGCATTCAGATACTTATATCTTTGCTTTTCTCCTTTGCTTTTCACCTCTCTTTTTTTCACAGCTATTTGTAAGCCCTCCTTAGACAGCCATTTTGTTTTTTTGCATTTGTTTTCCATGGGTATGGTGTTGATCCCTGTCTCCTCTACAATGTCACGAACCTCATTCCATAGTTCATCAGGCACTCTATCTATCAGATCTAGGACCTTAAATCTATTTCACTTCCACTGTATAATCATAAGGGATTTGATTGAGGTCATACCTGAATGGTCTAGCAGTTTTCCCTACTGTCTTCAATTCGAGTCTGAATTTGGTAATAAGGAGTTCGTGATCTGAGCCACAGACAGCTCCTGGTCTTGTTTTTGTTGACTGTATAGAGCTTCTCCATCTTTGGCTGCAAAGGATATAATCAATCTGATTTCGGTGTTGACCATCTGGTGATGTCCATGTGTAGAGTCTTCTCTTGTGTTGTTGGAAGAGGGTGTTTGCTATGACCAGTGCATTTTCTTAGCAAAACTCTATTAGTTTTTGCCCTGTTTCATTCCGCATTCCAAGGCCAAATTTGCCTGTTACTCCAGGTGTTTCTTGACTTCCTCCTTTTGCATTCCAGTCCCCTATAAGAAGGGAATGGCAAGCCACTTCAGTATTCTTGCCTTGAGAACACCATGAACAGTATGAAAATGCAAAATGATAGGATACCAAAAGAGGAACTCCCCAGGTCAGTAGGTACCCAATATGCTATTGGAGATCAGTGGAGAAATAACTCCAGAAAGAATGAAGGGATGGAGCCAAAGCAAAAACAATACCCAGTTGCAGATGTGACTGGTGATAGAAGCAAGATCCGATGCTGTAAAGAGCAATATTGCATAGGAACCTGGAATGTCAGGTCCATGGATCAAGGCAAACTGGAAGTGCTCAAACAAGAGATGGCAAGGGTGAACGTCGACATTCTAGGAATCAGCGGACTAAAATGGACTGGAATGGGTGAATTTAACTCAGATGACCATTATATCTACTACTGCGGGCAGGAATCCCTCAGAAGAAATGGAGTAGCCATCATGGTCAACAAAAGAGAATCAACTATAGTGAATAACAAATACAGCCTTATTGCATAACTCTGCTTTAGACTAGAACACTTTCTAATTCCTAAGTCTTGTGTTTGCAGTTCTTTCCACTAATTTATCTTGCTTTTACCTCCACTTTCAATGGAAGTTAGTCTTTAAAAATAAAGTATTTTCTTTGGATCTTAGGAACACACCTATTTGGCTTCTAGTAAAAACTACTACCAGTATGGTAAATTCATCTATGAAAATGAGTAAGTGGCTAATGGCTTGACTTTACTCTTCCCTGAAGTCTTTGGCCCTTGAAGGTCCTTTTTTGTGTAATCAGTCATGTTGGATTATCTTTCTTCCCTATGTCTCTTTTACCTCTCTTCTGTTTTCAGTACACTGTATTTTATTTTTCATAAATCTGCTTCTTACTTAGGAGTTATCCACAATATTTTCCTACAACATTCCTTACAGTCTGAAAATATAACTTACTCTCTTTGCCGTAGAAAAATCTTGTAACTTCATGCTATACAAATTAAAACACTTGAATCTAGATGGTGGTGTTAATATAAAAAATGGACTACATAATAGAAAATAATTTATAAATAGTTGAAGTGAAAGTCCCTCAGTCATGTCCAACTCTGTGCAACCCCATGGATTGTAGACGGCCAGGGCCCTCTGTCCATGGGGATTCTCCAGGCAAGAATACTAGAGTGGGTTGCCATGCCCTTCTCCAGGGGAATCTTCCTGACCCAGGGACTGAAACCAGGTCTCCTGCATTGCAGGCAGATTCTTTACCCTCTGAGCCACCAGGCAATCCCTATAAATAGGTAAATACAATGATCAGTTCAGTCGCTCAGTCGTGTCCTACTCTTTGCGACCCCATGAATCACAGCACTCCAGGCCTCCCTGTCCATCACCATCTCCTGGAGTTCACTCAGACTCACATCCATCAAGTCAGTGATGCCATCCAGCCATCTCTTCCTCTGTCGTCCCCTTCTCCTCCTGCCCCCAATCCCTCCCAGCATCAGAGTCTTTTCCAATGAGTCAACTCTTCTAGATAATATAACATGGATTAGTAACAAAAAGAATGAACATTATGTCCCTATCAGAAATCTTAAGTGTTTCTGCCAAGTGCTGCTGATGAGACCATGTAGAAAAGCAAAACTGAAGATTATTGTGTACTAATCTTCCTGAGAGAAATAGAATATTTGTCTTCTCTCCTCCAACCAGAAAAGAAGATGAATGCTCCAAGAGAATCCCACAGAAGACCCTTTTGTCAGAGAGGTAAAAACTGTGCTTTCCCAAGACACAGAAGCCCACAGGGAATTGAGGGGCTAATGAAGGATTTCCATTTCACTACGCAAAACTTCTATGGACAAAAACATTGGGTCAGGAGCATTGAGACTGAACTCCTTCAAAAACAAAACAAAACAAAAAAAAACAGGCATAGTCATAAACCTTCCTCTAAGGGTTCTTTCTATATCTAGGCAGAGAGATGACTCATGATTATAGCTCTGGCAGTGAAGACAGATTCATTTTCCTTTCCTCTCTTTCAAATTAGTAAGGATTGAGTACTGTCAAACTCCCCCCTCCCCCAATAAATTCATCTGGTGTTTTCTTTAGGAAATATTTGGATTTTGAAGTATTACTCATCTTGGTGGTAAGTAATTTAGTTCATGCCAGCTTATACTACAACCTTGGAGAGGCACGGGAGGTTTTAGAGAAGAATGAAGAAACAAAGAAAAATGAGTGAGTGTGTGAAAATATCCTTTATATCAGTAGAAGGATTTTTGTTTTTCCTAGAGATTCAAGAGATTCTGAATATATACTTTAAGTAATATTCACAAACTATTTTAACTGTATTTCCAAATCCAATACAAAATTAAATGTTGTAGAGGGTGTAGAGAAAAGGGAATCTTCCTACACTATTGGTGGGAATGCAAATTAGGACAACCATTATGGAGAACACTATGGAGGTGCCTTAAAAAACTTAAAAGAAAAAAAAAAAAAACCTACCATATGACTCAACAATCCCACTGCTGGGCATACACCCAGAGAGAACCATAAATCAAAAGACACATACGCCCCAGTGTTCATTGCTGCACTATTTACAATAGTGAAGACATGGAGACAACCTAAGTGTCCACCAACAGAGGAATGGATAAAGAAGATGTGGGACACTTACAATGGAGTATTATTCAGCTGTAAAAAAGAAGGTAATAATGCCCTTTGCAGCAACATGGATAGACCTGTGAGTCATACTGAGTAAAGTAAGTCAGACAGAGAAAGATAAATGTCATGTATCAAGAATATGTGGAATCTTAAAAAATGGTACAAATGAACTTATTTACAAAACAGAAAGAGTCACAGATGTAGAAAACAAACCTATGGTTACCAGGGGGTAAGGAGGGAGGGATAAACTGGAAGATTGGGATTGACATATACACACTACTGTCTATAAAATAGATGACTAGTAAGGACCTACTACATCCTATAGTAGTGTAGGACCTACTATACTACTCAATACTCTGCAATGACATATGGGAAAACAATTTTTAAAAAGTGGATATATGTAAATGTATAAGGATTCACTTTGCTGTACATCTGGAACTAACACAATATTGGAAATCAACTATATTCCAATAAAAAAGAATAAAAAATTATTTTCCATGAAAGTCTTCCATGGAAAAGGAATAATCTCAGTTGAGTAAAGAATTCAGAAAGATGAGAAACCCAGATGCTGAATAAAAAATACTGAAGGAGGCAGATGAATAGATTTGACCCAGAAGAAAAGTAATTGGTGAAAGGTTAAGACAAGCCACACAATTATCCCAGAATACAGAAGGGGGGAAAATGAGACTTAAGACCAGAAGATAATAATAAAATAGCTTTTGACCCTGTAGATTATAAGCTTCTCAAGAGGTAATTATACAATTGGAACCACAAAGGTATGATTCATGAAAAAACTGAAAAGCTGGGATTCATTAGAATTAAAAATTTCTGCTCTGTGAAAGACTCTATCAAAAGAATGAGAAGATAAGCTACAGACTAGGAGAAAATATTTGCAAAAGACGCATGTGATAAAGGACTGTTCTCCAAAATATAAAAAGAACTCTTAAAACTCAACAGTAAGAAAATGAACAACCTGATTCAAAACTGGACAAAAGATCTGAAGAGACCCCTTATCAAAGAAGATATGCAGATGAAAGATAAGTTTATGGAAAGCTGTTCAACATCATATGTCATGAAAAAAGAAAGAAAGTCTAGTTGCTCAGTTGTGTCTGACTCTTTGTGACCCCATGGGCTGTAACCTGCCAGTCTCCTCCATCCGTGGGATTTTCCAGGCAAGAATACTGGAGTGGGTTGCCATTTCCTCTTCCAGGGGATCTTCCTGACCCGAGGATTGAACCCAAGTCTCCTGCATTGCAGGCAGACTTTTTACCATCTGAGCCAGCAGGGAGGCAGATGAGGGAATTGCAAATTTAAGCAACAGTAAGACACCACTACGCATCTATTGAAATGGCCAACATAAAAAACTCTGTCAACTTCAAATGCTGGAGAAAATGTGGCGCAATAAGATTCATTGTTGGTGGGAATACAAATCGGTATAGCCTCTTTGGAAGACTGTTTCTTATAAAACTAAACATATTCTTACCATATGATTGCCCTTTGGTATTTATCCAAATGACTTGAAAATTTATGCCCATATGAAAACATGTGCAAGGATATTTATAGCAGCTTTATTCATGATTGTCAAAACTTGGACGCAACCAAGATGTCCTTCAGTAAGTGGATGGATAAACAGACGGTGGCATATTCAGACAGTGGAATATTAGTCAGTACTTAAAACGAAGTGAGTAACCAAGTCATGAAAAGACAAACAGGAACCTTGAATTCATATTACTAAGTGAAGAAGACCCAGCCTAAAAAGGTTACATACTGCATGATTCTGATCATGTGACATTCTGGAAAATGCAACTTAGAGACAGAAAAAGAGATCAGCAGTTTTGGGGGTTAAGGAGGAGGGAGGGATGAATAGGCAGAAAGTGAAGAGTCTTTAGGGCAGGGAAGCCATTCTGCAGAATCCTATAGTGGTGGAATATGTCACTATATATTTTGTCCAAACTCATAGCACGTCCAACACCAAGAGTGAACCCTGCTGTGATCCATGGGCTTTGGGTGATGATGGCGTGTCAGTGTAGGTTCACCCACTGTGATCAATGTTGATGCTGGGGAGTTTGTGTTTGTGAGGGGACAGGGGAATACGGGAATTCTCTGTTCTTTCTGCTCTATTTTGCTATGAATCTAAAACTGCTCCAAAGTCTATTGATTTAAAAATAGAGAAGAAACCATCCCTAAGCTAAAAGTTGCAGTGAAATTCACTGCCACGAGAAGAATGACAGTTGTGTCAGTAGACTGCCTGTGTTCATCACTACTCTGTCAATATCGGGCTTTTCCTCAGTGGCTCGGATGGTAAAGAATCTGCCTACAATGTGGGAGACCCGGGTTTGATCCCTAGGTCAGGAAGATCACCTGAAGAAGGGAATGGTAACCAACTCCAGTATTGTTGCCTCTAGAATTCCATGGACAGAGGAGCCTGGCTACAGTCCATGGGGTTGCAAAGAGTCAGACATGACTAACTGACAATATCAGCAGCACATTCCTAAAGAACAACTGAAAAATGGCCTAGTTTTCTCAATCTGAGTGCATGATCAGCAGAACTGACCACCTAGATGAGGTACATCCTTGAGAGAGGTAGGGGTATCACCTGGGGACAAGGATGGTGATTTCTGGATGGCTGGAATGGTAAGAGAGGGCTGTTTAATTTGAATATTTAAATGAATAAATTTGCATATTTTAACTGTGATCTGTGATGCAGGACAATAGATAGTGGTGGGAGGGTATTGGTGATTAGGCAACCTGGAATAATCCCCATGCTTTTACAGATACAGTTAACTAGTGCAGAATTTTCTAGCCACATGAACAAGGCAATAAGAGATTTATCTGAATCAAAGGTTGAGAATAATACAGTCTTTGGCTGTGGTCCACAGGGCCCTCAGCATGCAATCTCTTGAACTCCAAGCACTGATGACTCAGACTCAGCACCACTTTGAACTTATACACAAACATCTGTTCCCCAAGGTTTCCCTGTAGTCCTTGAGGGATGCGTTTTCTGGGCAATACGTATACTCTACTTGAAAACCAACTCTCTTGCCTTTTGCCTGCCAAATAAAGAAATCTCCCCTTCTCTCAATTCAGAAGTCTTCCCTTAATTTTTATCATAGGATTGTGGCACTTCTTTTGGGAGGAAATTTCACCTGGCTGCATAGCCACCTGTCTTTACCAATCAGAGACTGCTCCAGCATTTTAAGAAAAACAGAATCACATAACTATGAAGGTTGGTATCATAACAAATTTCTAGTTTCCAAACACAATCAGGCCCTGAATATGGCTTAGTAATTTTTTCATTGGTTTCCTTCTGACATTCCTTATTGCAGGCCCCAAACTTGACTACTCCATTTAATTCCCATCCCCTGGCAATGCCACAGGAAACACGGGTTGATCCTTGGGTCGGGAAGATTCCCTGGAGAAAGAAATGGCAACCCACTCTAGTATTCCTGCCTGGGACATCTCATGGACAGAGGGTTACAATACATGGGGTTGCAAAAGAGATGGACACAACCTAGCAACTAAACAACAGTTCCTCTGCCTACCTTGGCAAAGCTTACTTACTCCTAAAAAGCTCTCTGCTTTACCTCTTTTTTCAAGCAAACTTTTTGACCTCCACAAGTGGAATTGAGCACTTCTAGCCCTAAGGAAATGGCATGTTTTTAATACCTTTGCTATAGCATCATCACTGATATAATTGTTTTCCACATGCCTACTCACTCCCTAAACCTAGTAATGGAGAGGGGCACTGACTAGTTTTTTTTTTATTCAGCTTTGCCTCCCTAAGGGTAATCGCTATAGTGGGCACATGAAGAGCTGGAGTGGGCAGATGGCACTTCTGTTTGCCCAGAAAATTTTATTTGTGAAGTCACATTTGTTCCATTTCCTATTGTTTCTCTGGGTTATGATTTAGAGAACTGTAGTTTCTCCTCCTTCTTTCACTTTAGACATTGTCCAGATTTGGTTAGTCATGTCCTATGTTGAGACTGATAAACAAATATTGGGAGAGAGAAGAAATCTTCCCATTTGATGGAGTTGCTAAGTCAGGAGGGTGTCATTCTGGAACTGGAAGGGACCATCTTCTCTGACTGTGTCAAGTATGACTACTGAAAAAGAAAAATGAAGATATTCCCAGAAACATCTGGGGTTAACAAGAAGCTCCAAACACCCTCCCCTTCTCCCAAACAGGGATCAAAACTGACCTTAGAAACTAGTTATTTCCTTATTATGAGGGCTCACAAGGGCAGGAACGGCCGTGGAGCTCAGGAAAATACTCATTTATCTCATGCGTACTCCATAAAGGAGAGGGCAAAGGTGACCTTGAGATGGTCCTTTCACTAGGAGTGGGTCTACCTTCTCCCCTAGGAGAGTCTAGAGTGGATCCTTGGAGGGACTTGCGCTCCTGTTGATGGTCAGCAGCTACTCCAGACCTACTCTCCTGCTGGGGACAACTAGAAAATCAACAAAAACTTCACAAACACTGGGATCAGAAACGGAACTGAAAAATTATTGGGCCAAGTTCAAACGAAGATGGATACTGAGAGGAGAACATTTAGAAATTAAAGATAATGACTAATGGTTACTTGCGGCATTATAAGAAAAAATTAAATCACACTACTTACAACTAAATTGGAATTTTGGGGATGATATAACTCTGGACACGTGTGTTACCCTGTCACAATGCCATATATGCCCATATTCCAGGGCCTCAGATGATGTAGACCTCATTCTCTTTTCTTTCAGCTCTGTTTAGTGAATCGGTACCTGTAGAGTTCAGTACCTGCTTTGCTCTTTGTTCGTCACCTCATGAGTGCACAAAACTTGACAAAAATCCCCTTCTGTATGGAGCTTTCATTCCAGTTGGAAAATCGAGACAGTAACAAATAAATATAATAAGCAAATTAAATTTTATAGCTTATTAGATGGCAGGAAGTGGTACCAAAAGATAGAACAGGGCAAGGGGACCTGGGAGTGCAGGTTGTCCTTTTAGACAGGATGGTAGAGGATACTTCTTTGAGCAGGTGACATCTGAGCAAAGATTTGAAGAAGGTGAAGGAGTTGGCGGTCAGGATATCTGGAAAGGTCATTTCAGAGAACAGCTAGCATAATGGCCCTAACACAGTGGGTGCCTCATGTCTTCTTGGTAGATGAGAGAGTCGTAGAAATTCAATCAGAATGTAATAGAGACTCAGAAGTGCTTGTAGGTCCTTGTTGGCCATTGTGAGGACCTTGGATTTTCCTTTCAATGAGATGGCAGGTTACTGGAGGTGCAGAGGAATGACAAGATCTCACCTTTGCTTTCAAAGGATCACCTCGGTTGCTGTTGAGAACAGGCTGTAGAGAAGTCAGAGCTGGAAGCAGCAAGACCATTTTGAAGACTATTGGGGAGAAATAAAGCAAAATGATGATGGTGTTTCTGGCCATGAATGGAATTGATGCCAAGAGATACTTATTCCACATAGGGTTTGAACCTCATCAGGATTTTATGACTGATTGGATAGCATATGAGGAATCAAGGATGACCCTAAGAATTTTAGCTTGAGTAACTGGAAGGATAGAGTTTCTGTCAAGTAAGATAGGGAAGATTATAAATGGAATACTTCGGGAAAGGGAGCCACGACTAGTAGTTCTGTTTTGGACGTCTTAAGTTGGATATGGTTATACCACATCCTAGCAGATGCTGAGTAGGCAGTTGGATATACAAATCTACAATTCAGGACGGGAAAACTTGGCAGGAGATAAAAAAAAGAATTAGATTCATTATCCTATAAAGGGTATGAAATCAAAGAGACTAGATGAAGCCACCAAGAGATTGCATATTGTTAAAGAACAAATGATAAAAGACTGAGCCTCAGGCCACTCCAAAGTTAGGATGCTAGGGAGACGAGTAAGCATCCTTGGAAGAGACTCAGGACTAATGACCTGTAAGGTCAGATGAAGGAGTGGGTGTAAGGCTGAGGCAAGCCAATGTATCAGTGAAGAGGGAGTAGACACCATTGTTAAAATCTGCTCATAATTTAGGCCGTAGGGCACCTTGACCGAGGCACTGAAGCAGGGAGGAGAAGCCTGACTGGGCACTGCTGGGAGAGACAATGGGGAGAAATCAGCAAAGAGCGAGGTTAGAGTCCTTCAACGGGTTTTGTAGGGAAGAGGAGCTGACAAACGGAGCGGTAACTGGTGGGGAAAATGAGGTCAGAGGAGGCTGTTTGACACAGAAACATATTCCGCATGACTTTTTCTTAACATGACCTTTATAAAAGCCAAAGATTTATCACTAAAATATAACTTTCTAAAGGTGAATTTCCAAAGGTCAATGCAAAATTCCATTTAGTGTGTATTAGCTTGGTTAAAATGTTATCTTTTGCCACATTACATTAAAAAAAACAACTAATACATTGATTACAAGACACCTGTTGCTATGTTTTGTTTTTTGATGAAAAAAAAAAAAAAGAATACTCAAAATGCATGTTTTTGATGAGTCCATTGCAATATCCTGATCTTTACCTGGTGATTTTCATTGAATATGTGGAATATTTTGAGTGATCCAAGAATATGGATTTATAAAAGAATCCATATATATATAAACCCAAGAATATGGATTTATTATATTTTGCTCTGCAAAAATGTAAATTTTCTCAATGTATTTACAATGTATTGTACTAAATGACCTTTTTCTTCATTGTACTTTCCAAGGAATTGAATCTATATATGATATTAAACACATATGCTTATTTTATAGATGTGATGCTTAGTACATACAAAAGGCAAGTTGTAGAAGATTGTACAGATACTACAGTCTTCTGACACTTCAAGTTAAATTCTAAATCTTAGGGATAAACTTCTTTGGTATTTATGTTTATATTGTTGTTCTTGTTCAGTATCTCAGTTGTGTCCCACTCATTGTGATCCCATGGACCACAGCATGCCAGGCTTCCCTGTCCATCACCAACTCCTGGAGCTTGCTCAAACTCAAACTCATGTCCATAGAGTCAGTGAATCCATCCAACCATCTCATCATCTGTCTTCCCTTCTCCTCCTGCCTTCAGTCTCTCCCAGCATCAGGGTCTTTTCCAATGAGTCAGTTCTTCGCATCAGGTGGCCAAAGTATTGGAGTTTCAGCTTCAGCATCAGTCCTTCCAATGGATATTCAGGACTGATTTCCTTTAGGATTGACTGATTTGATATCCTTGCAGTCAACGGGACTCTCAGGAGTCTTCTCCAACACCACAGTTCAAAAGCATCAACTCCTATTAGTTCTTTGCATTTATTGCTTTGCATTTTTTCATGCATATATATTCCTAGACTGGAAACTTTTTGAGAGGAGGAACTTTCATACTGCTATTTCTTGTTCATATGTGCATCACACCAAACTTTGTACCATATGTATTCAACACATATTTGTAAAATTTTGGAATAAACAGTCTAAAATATTATGACTGCTATCTCTTAAAGCAAAGAATAAAATCAGAGGAAAACTGACTGTAGTTTTAAAATATACAAAATCCAAACTGTCTTTCTTGATATTTAGTGTATCAAAACATTATGGAACAGCTAAGATAATGCAACAGCTCAATCTTTATCAGTTGCATTTCTCTCTCTTATAATTAAATCATTGCAATGCCTGACAATTTTTCAAAGCATTTTAAATCTTTTTTTTGCCATATCTTTCATCATGAGACAGAAAATGCTTTATCCTTTCTCACAGTTACCTTCCGAGTCTTTGTTCATTGAGATAAGACAGAAGGATATCTTTACACAGGGAAGTCAAAGGAAATATTTGGAAAAAGGGAAATGTATCACCATTCTGTATTAGGATGCCCAGATGAAATTTCACTGCAATGTACTTTTAATGTTTATTTTTAATTTAAACTCTTTAGTATTAGCCCCAAACCGGCAATGAACTCTTAAATTTACTGAGTTTACTCTCATTACACCCATTCCTTTCCCACTATTTGTCATTCCTTCTCATTGCCTCTTGGTGCCAAATTTTTCAAGTTTTGTTTTCTGACATCAAATCTTTTGATTCCTAAGTGTTCCCCTTCTCTGTCTATTAATAGTGTGCTTTGATAGTCCTGTGCCGTTAATGACAGCTTTGTGAATAAACATTTCACATGTAGCAGTAGTTGGAGCAATATAACCTGAATTAAGTTACTTGTAAAGACCTAGAACTTTTAGGACTCTGGCAGATGAAGATGGTTTTGTTTGGAAAACAGTATAATCTGAATTAGAAAAGTCTATTTAAAAAAGTCTATCAAAAAGTACCTTTTGTTGACATTCTTATGTTCCCCAGTCGCTCAGCGGGTAAAGAATTGCAGTGCCTCCAATGCAGGAGATACAGGAGATGTGAGTTCACTCCCTGGGTTGGGAAGATCTCCTGGAGAAGGAAATGACAACCCACTCCAGCTTTGTTGCCTGGGAAATGCCATGGTGGGCTGCAGTCCATGGGGTTGCAAAGTCACACATGGTTGAGTCATTGAGCAGAGGACAGCACAGCTCAAAAGCCTATCCAGGTAAGAAGAGCACTTCTCCTTACAACAGGGAATACAAGCCATGTGTGGATTTCTAACAGGTAACCAAGGGAACTGACAGTGAACCACCAGAGCCCCAAGAGTGTTCAGTGATGAACACTCAGGGACTGTTGTTGCCTAGCTGACTCATTGTGCTTCTTTGTAACTGATTCTGTTTCTTTTTCTTCATCATGAAATAGTACAGGCTTTCTCTTTTGTTCACTGAGTCTGAAAATCTCCTAACTGTCTATCTAATGGAATGGATACCTGAAGAGACTTTGTTTTCAAGTGTTATAAAATGCCACAGTTTTCCAGCCATACAGAGTTTAAATAATTGGCTAAGTAATGTTGCTAAGAGCTTTCTCCTGTTTCACTAACATTGGCAGGTTTTCACACCTTCCTCTCCTTCTTCACCTGAATTAAGAGTTTCCTACTGAGAATGGAAGAGAAAGAGCACAGTCTTATTTGACAGTACAACTTAGCCATCAGCCAACACTCACCAGGAGCATCCACTAAAAATACCCCAGCTGCCCTCCCCTGCCTGCCCCACCCCTGACCCCCACTGCCGGCATCTGAAATAAAGCAAACTTTCCCTTCCACCAATCTGGCCTGTTCATTGGCTTCCGTGTGGCACGCAGCTCGACTCCACATCTTTTGGTAACAGTTACTTGCCTGTCCCTCCACTCGAGTCAAAATTAGAGCTTATGCATTTCTTGTCCAGATGCAAGCACCACACCTGGATATCTTCAATGTCTAATGAATAGATAGTCCTTGTTAGTATTTTTGCTTTAGTGTTACTTCATAAAATACCACTCCCTTTGATCTGTATAGCATATAATTCAGAACTCCTTTTTTGTCTTAAGAACTTGAAGTGGACAATGAATGCAGAATTATTAAAAAAGAAAGGGGGATGAATGATAATTGGGCAATTCCATGACTGTGGATTATACTCTACATCCTGTATAGAAGAGTGTGCTCCTCACAAGTCACATAAGAGGCATCAGTTCTTCCTAGTGTTCAGAAACCTTGAAAGTCACACAAGTCTTCTTATGGGCCAGATGAAATCTTCTTAATAAAACTTAATTCTGTTTCTTGGTTCATTCCTCAAGGGTAATTGATAGTAGCTTAGTCTCATCAATCAATTAACAAATCTGCAAGTACTCTTTATTGAGTTCTTACTACACAGTCACCACTATAATTACAAAATTGGGAAACCTAAGATGTATAAGACATCATGATTTTCCCTTTGCAGTTTCAATTATCTTATGAGATACTCCCTGGAAAAATCATTCATTCAGACCCCATCATTTAAGACCCCATGGACTTAAGTACTCCAGGCTTCCCTGTCCATCACCAACTCCCAGAGCTTGGTCAGACTCATGTCCATTGAATTGGTGCTGCCATTCAACCATCTCATCCTCTGTTGTCCCCTTCTCCTTCTGCCTTCAATCTTTCCCAGCATCAGGGTCTTTTCTGATATATATATATATAGGCATAGACACAGAAAGACACGAAGTCTGGCCACTAATGGAATTAATCTGCCACAAAAGAGCAGCTAAGTCTTGAGAGGTGGGTTCCAAGTCAAAGTGACCAGAATGCTTATGTTAAATATTTTTCAAACCTTTGCACTTTGAATGCAGGAGGTATGGGAGGCTAAGTTGCTTCTATTTAAACAGATGATGATCTGGTAAATATGACTGCAGAATTACTAGTTGCACATGAACACCTGGAGAAGGAAATGGCAACCCACTCCAGTATACTTGCCTGGGAAATCCCACGGACAGGGGAGTCCGTGGGGTTGCAAAAGAGTCGAACATGACTTCACAACTAAACAACAACAATCCTTAAAACAAGTGTTTTCCGGGCAAAGACAGAGACTGTAGGAATATGAAGAACTCACCTGTATCACAGATCTGTTTTGAAGGTTCATGTCTATAGTTTAGCAATAAAAACACTTCTCTGCTCCCGCGACTGCCTTTCTATGGTTCTTTTTGAAAGAGCAATTTTCCATTATCATACCTAGTTGAGGGCCATCATGCCTAAAAGACCTGGAGTTATTGACATTTTTCGAGTTACTTACTGTTGAATTATGTCCTCCAAAAAGATATATATTTCAGAATGCTCTCTTATTGGAAATAGTGTCAATGTAGATGTGATTACTTAAGATGAGATTATGCCAGAGTAGGTATGGTAGATCCTTATTTCAGTATAACTAAGGTACTTATGTGAAGAGGAGAGAGAAAGACAGAGAGAGAATGCCCTGTAAAGGCACAGAGAAACACAGAGAGACAATGCCCACGAGATGACAGAGGCAGAGATTGGAGTCAAGGAACGCCAAGGATTGCTAATAACAGCCCAAAGCCAGGAGAGGGGGTGGAAGAGATTCTCCCTTTGGGTTCTCAGGAGGAACCAATCCTGCTGAAACTTTGATTTCAGACATCTAGCCTCTAGAACTGTGAGGGAATACATTTCTACTGTTTTAAGCCATCTGATTTGTGGAAGTGACTTTGGAAGGGGGTCATGGGTAGGGTTAGCCCTAGGAGAGCTGTCCTGGGCAAGTTACCAGTGCCCAAAGCTCTCCAGAACTAGAAATCCCACTTGTGACCAGCTCTCTAAGGTTATCCAGATGACACAGAAGACGGTAAAGATTCTGCCTGCAATACAGGAGACCTGGGTTCAATCCCTGAGTCAGGAAGATGCCCTGGAGAAAGAAATGGCAACCCACTCCAGTATTCTTGCCTGCAGAATCCCACGGACAGGGGAGCCTGACAGGTTACACTTCATGGGGTCACAAAGAGTCAGACATGAATGAACAACTGAACAACTATTCTAGGCATGGCATAGCTTAAAAAAAAAAATTCTCAAAACTCACATCTTATTTAGACCATTCTCCTAGGATTATTGGAGTCAATGGCTGTGCACCAAGGGAGTGCCAAGCCCAGTGATTCCTGTGTCACTGGCCTATCCAAATTTTCCTGTGACATTTTTGGTTACTATTCTGGCTTAGCAAATTTAACCTCTGAGTACCCTTGTAGGGCTGCTTGCTAACTCTCCATCTAAATAATTTTACCTCTCTGAGGCTTCAAGCAAGTTCCATGTCCTCCAGCATCCCCTCAAGCAGCACAGGTACTTTAGGACGCTGGTGTTCTCTAACCCCTTCAGCCTTTGTTACAAGGACTCCAGGAGAGCCTGCTGGCCCAGCCTCTTTTCTGATTGTCATCTGGGATTAGGATTCATGTTTTGCAACTGCTGGAAGTGGTCACTTCTTTTTATATCCCCCAGGTACCTAGCATATGGTAAGGAGCATCCTGGTGCTTTTCACCTACTGATTAACTGATTCTTGACTTTTTCATCAGGAAAGCAGTTGTCATAAATCCATGAAGAAAATTCTTCAGAGCTTTATTGCTGGTGGTGGTGGTGATGAGGGTTGGTTGGGGCTTCCCTAGTGGCTCAGTGGTAAAGAATCTGCAACGCAGGAGACTCGGGTTTGATTCCTGGGTCAGGAAGGTCCCCTGAAGGAGGGCATGGCAACTCACTCCAATATTCTTGCCTGGAGAATCCCATGGACAGAGGAGCCTTGCAGGTTACAGTCCATGGGGTCACAAAGACTCAGTTGGTCACATCCCAGCCATTGACTGAAGAGTCCTGGAACAAAGTCCATTAGAGTCTCTTCTCAGTGACATTTGAGAGATATTGGATTCTAACTGGTAAATGGGAGATGGAATATATTGGGGAACTGGCCTAGAAGGCACTTTACATAGTATAAGTACTAACTCCTTGTTACCCTTGTAAAGCTCAGAGACAGAAAGGAGTGGGAGTGAATGAAGGTTTCAGGTAAGGGGAGATAGAGGTCTGGAGAAAACAATTCCCCTTTGTTCCAGGAGAAGCCTCTGAGTGACCAGAAGCAGTAGAGGGGCCCCTAGGAGGGAAGGAGGTCAACCAGCAGGAAGATATCAAAAGGTAAAGTCAGATGTGGGAAAACCAACTTTGGCAGTTTCTTAAGGCTGATCTCTGGTGGGAGAATTGGGTTGTTTCTTTCTCCATTTTCATCTGACAGGTGGGTGTGTTCATCTGGATTTCTGCTTCATTTGTGAAAGCTTTTACATTATAGAAAATATATTACAAATACTTAAAAGAAATTGTTTTTAGAAGAGCCCAGGGAGCTTTTCACAGAAATGATTAAAAACATCTCCAGCTTTGATCCACTCCTTTGCACTGTTTTGGTTTTAAATCAGACACTCGAGTCCTCTATAAAAATAGCCAGCAAATTTAACAGATATATATTCTAAAGTGTAAGTGTTCTTAAATTATATGTAGGATAAAGCAAGCTTAGCTTCTTCATTTTTAAGAAATAAACTCCTATAAATTATGAATATATTTTGATTTGGAATAACTAAATGATTTTTAAGCAAATCAGAGTATTTTTATGCCAACATGAAACTTTACTATAAAAAGTACTTGTTAGTGCCAATGTTTTTCTTCATGTTTAAAAATGAAGGAACACCACATCTTTGAAACAGCAGGTAACCCCTGAAGCACTGACACTTCTTGACAAGGAACACATCCAGTCATTTCAGGTTTGGAAATAATCTCACCAGGTTAAGGGCTCTGGAATTGAAGGTCTCTGATTTAAAGGGATTTTCGTGTTTGCCTATGTCTCTGTTTTAAACAGAAACTGTGTCTTGAAACAAAATTGCTGAAGCAAGATAGAGAATCTGCCACTTGTAAGATAAGAGGCTCTAAATCCTTAGAAGAGCTATGGTAACAGGCTGTTTGACATTCAATCATTTCATTCCAATGATGTCCAGTTACCTGGTAACCACCTGTTGATTTAAAAAATATTCACAACTCCACAGTTGTGATTTGTGTTTTATTCAGTGGGAGGTTTAGGACTTCCAGACAGGAGACAGCATTTCAAGTCACCCGGGGAGAACTGTTCCAAGGAGGCCAGGGGAGGAGCCAGGTTATACAGAAGTTTTACAACAAAGGGCAGGTAGTCTGAACATCAATTATTGTTAATTGAAGAAAACCAGATACCGCAAGTTAAGGAATTCAGCACTTTTCTCTGTGTGGGAAGCAGCAAGAGTCTGGGCTCATTGAGATCATTCCTTTCAGGTGCATCTCAACAATTCTGGACTAGTATTCTGTTTTCTCACATCTTCAGCTCCCTCGGGGCTCATGTAGGGCGTGGCTGATCTAACAGCTGTTGGGTGGTAGGTATTCTTCTCCTTCCTGAGTGCCCTTAGGGCTCACCAGCTCACACTGGAGGGCTACAGTTGCTGATGACTGTGACATCCTTGTTTATTGATGTGACAGGAAATACTCCATTTCTCACACCTTAACTATTTTCCCTGAGAAGGCAATGGCACCCCAATCCAGTACTCTTGCCTGGAAAATCCCATTGATGGAGGAGCCTGGTAGGCAGCAGTCCATGGGGTCACGAACAGTCAGACACGATTGAGCAGCTTCACTTTGACTTTTCACTTTCATGCATTGGAGAAGGAAATGGCAACCCACTCCAGTGTTCTTGCCTGGAGAATCCCAGGGATGGGGGAGCCTGCTGGGCTGCCGTCTCTGGGGTCGCACAGAGTCGGACATGACTGAAGTGACTTAGCAGCAGCAGCAACTATTTTCCAAGATGTTCCAAGAAATTAGAAAATAACACTGAACATTTCTTCTATGGCAATACTCAACCTTCAGCCAAGAGACTGAAGAAATCTTATTTGAAGACCTACCCCTAGAAGACCTCTTTAGCAGTCCAAGCCTAAAAATATCGTGTAGGAGATCACCACGAAAATTAATGTGCCTTGCTTTAGAAATTATATAAGAGGATGCAAATGTTTATTAGACCAAGAGATCCGAGAGATAGATTTTTTTCAGCAACTTTAGCCCCTTTGTTAATATTAAACTGCACATGCTAAGTGGGCAGTCCATTTCCTTCTAAAGGAAGACAGCCCACCAGAAAAACTCCCTCCTGGCTATTTTGTACGCCTAATACAATGCTCTCTGTTTTCTTGACATTTGCTTTTGACACCTCAACCAGTTTCTTGTCTTGTTTAGGATCCCCGTGGAGTCAGTCTGAAGGAGAGGAAGGACGCATCTAGTGGTTAGGTGGTGGCCAATAAGGATGACCTACATTCCTGCTCCTGATGGCTGGGCTTATAAACCTGGAGCGAGTCTGCGTAGGTCATTGCGAAGAGTATAAGACACAGGACTTGTCTACAAGAAAAGAATTTTCAAGAGGCTTTGGGAATAGTTTCTCCTACTGAAATGAAGGAGCTCTCTCTGAAGGAAAGAAAAGAAAACGCTTTAGAAATAAAGCCTAAAACTCCCTCCTGTGTGTTTAGATTCTTAAGTCTGCAGGTAAACAAGCCAGCGGGGAGTGTCTACACACGAGGTGAGGAGGGAGGCAAGGAGGGGAAGATTACCACTCATTACGCCACTTGACATTAATTAAAGATCTTTTTAAATAAATAAGCTGTCAGATTACTTTTCCACTGAAGTAATATTTACATTAACTATGCCAAATGCGGAAACTGTTTGCTATATCCAAATCATCCACACTGGTAATCACTTCATGTTTTTTGGAGACCAACAGGCTAGGTGAGTGAAGGATGCTAGCCTGCTTTACTTTGCGCGTGTGAAATTCAAAAGCCCTGCTTGAGAGAGCTAGTCTTTCGTTTCCACACCTGCTACGGCTCCTGTTTCTTTCTCCCCCGTGGAATCATTAGTGAGCACAATTCCACTAGGGCACACTGGGGTGAGGACTCAGGCCTACTATACTCTCAGCTTGTGGCCTGGAATGTTATTTCCTGGGGCCGAGACTCTGACCAAGGGCTGATGGTTTACATAAACTGCAGGTGACTCTGGCAGTTTCTTTCCTTTTTTTTTTTTTTTTTTATTGGTCTCCTGTACCTATGGATTTGCAATACTTCTAATTTTGCACCTGGGAAGATGGCAGTGGATATCATTCCCTAGAACCCATATTCCCCACCGCCTCCTCCGTCCAGACACACAGACCTCCTTCTAGTCACCTTAGTCTTTCTCCCTGCAGATGTTTGCACATGCCACTTGCTAGACTGGAACGCTATTCCTTCCTCACTGAGCTTAGTTTCCTCTACCATATAGGACAGAGCACAATGGCAACTACACAGTTGCGGTATGATTATTTGACAAACTCCATTTCTCCTACTGAAGTGTAAGCCTCCCTGGTGCTGATGAAATTATTTGCAGGGCAGGAATAGAGAACGGACTTGCAGACATGGGGAAAGGGAAGGGAGAGGGTGGGCTGAATTGACAGGGTAGCACTGACATGCATGCATGACCTTGTGTGAAATAGACAGCTAGTGGGAAGCTGCTGTAGGGCACAGGGAGCTCAGCTCTGTGCTCTGTGATGACGGAGAGGGCTGGGAGGGAGGCTCAAGAGGGAGGGGATATATGCATATGTATAGCTGATTCACTTTGTTGTACAGCAGAAACTAGCACAACGTTGTAATGCAATTATACCCCAATTAAAACAAATGAACATGAGCCTCTCAGGACACGGGTATGTCTGTTCTGCTCAGTTCAGTTTAGTTCAGTTCAGTCACTCAGTCGTGTCCAACTCTTTGCGACCCCAAGAATCGCAGCACGCCAGGCCTCCCTGTCCATCACCAACTCCTGGAGTTCACTCAGATTCACGTCCATCGAGTCAGTGATGCCATCCAGCCATCTCATCCTCGGTCGTCCCCTTCTCCTTCTGCTCCCAATCCCTCCCAGCATTAGAGTCTTTTCCAATGAGTCAACTCTTCGCATGAGGTGGCCAAAGTACTGGAGTTTCTGCTTTAGCATCATTCCTTCCAAAGAACAACCAGGCTGATTTCCTTCAGAATGGACTGGTTGGATCTCCTTGCAGTCCAGGAGACTCGCAAGAGTCTTCTCCAACACCACAGTTCAAAAGCATCAATTCTTCGGCACTCAGCCTTCTTCACAGTCCAACTCTCACATCCATACATGACCAGTGTAAAAACCATATCCTTGACTAGACGAACCTTAGTCGGCAAAGTGATGTCTCTGCTTTTGATTATGCTATCTAGGTTGGTCATAACTTTTCTTCCAAGGAGTAAGCATCTTTTAATTTCATGGCTGCAGTCACCATCTGCAGTGATTTTGGAGCCCAGAAAAATAAAGTCTGACACTGTTTCCACTGTTTCCCCATCTATTTCCCATGAAGTGATGGGACCAGATGCCATGATCTTCGTTTTCTGAATGTTGAGCTTTAAGACAAGTTTTTCACTCTCCTCTTTCACTTTCATCAAGAGGCTTTTTAGTTCCTCTTCACTTTCTGCCATAGGGTGGTATCATCTGCATATCTGAGGTTATTGATATTTCTGTTCTGCTCAGGGTCTCCCATTGATCTCAGAGGGCCTGGCATAGAGAAAGCGCATGAAAAATAGGTGTGGAATAAATGAATAGATGAGTGGAGTGGATGAATGAATGAAAATAAAACCCACAAGTACTACATCTATCCAAACTGTTCTTCTGCATATAATGTCCTCTGGGTTTTGGTATTTTTGTTACCTTCTTCTCATAATCTGAGAGAGTTCAAATCCCAGCTCCTGCATGAAGTGATTTTTCTTTTTTAAAGGATGGTGGAGAAGAGAGGAGAGTAGTTTTATTTGTTTTTATTTTATTTTGGTTGCACCACATGGCATGTAGGATCTTAGTTCCCCCACCGGGGATTGAACCCACACCCCCTGCAGTGGAAGAATGAAGTCTTATTCACTGGACCATCCAGGAAGTGCTATGAAATGATGTTTAACTATTCAGTCCTCACCTAATTCCTTTTTTCTTCAAATTTCACGTATCATGGCTACACACACCTTGCATTTATGGTAGGTTTTCTCTCACATCTGTGAGATTTGTCTTCCCTAATGGACTGTAGGTTCATGATGACACAGAAATACTTCCCACCATGCTAAGCACAGCATCTGACACATGGAAGATGCACAGATAAATCTGATCTAGCTGGAATCTCTGAGACTCTGTCTCTAGCTATATGAATCCATCTATTTACGGCCACAAGGATAACTATTCCAATCTTTTTAAAAAATGGATTGGGTTGGGTTAGGGAAGAAGAATGGGGATATAGCATGGTGAGAAAGAACTTATCTGTCTAATTCTAGTCAGGAAAACATAAAGCACACCTGTTATTTTAACAAATAGCTGAATACAGGGACTTGGTTAAAAAAGTACAAAAAACTGAAAAGGGGGACCCAGAGAAAGCACGTGTGCGTGCTCAGTCATGTCCGACTCTTTGTGACACCATGGACCGTCGCCCGTCAGGTTCTTCTGCCCATGAGATTTTCCAGACAAGAATACTGGAGGCAGTGCCATTTCCTACTCCAGGAAATCTTTCCAATTCATGGACCAAACTCCTGTCTCTTGTATCTCTTGCATTGGCAGGTGGGTTCTTTACCACTGAGCCACCTGGGAAGCCCAAGAGAAAGCATAGAGATAGCAAACATAGGCAACAATCACCATCTTCAGGGTTGGAAACAAAGAGAGAAGGTGAGACCATTAGGATTTAGAAGCTTGGAGAGGGTACTCTGTGGGGCAGGGACTCAGAGTATGCAGCTCAGCTGGTGCTGGTACCCCAGACAGGTCACAAGGAGGCTTGTTCTCGGTGAGAAAAAGGTTGAAACTGGCACCAACTACTCCTGGAACAGCCAGCTGCTGCTGAGGCAACACCGATAAGAACAGAGAGCATCCACCAGGTTTCCTCTCCCTCGGCCTGCCTTCCAGTCTCATCCCAATGGCAGAAATTAACAGGTGAAAAAGGAAGCACGTGCCTGTGTCCCAGCTCCAGTATCACAGAACAGAGTATAGATGGGGAGGCTTAGAGTTGGAAGACAAGAGCTTCAAAACTGACCCAGGAGGCAAGAGGAAGAATGACAACTGCTGTTACAGTAAATTGCCAGCAGTGCAAATATTTGGCAAGACATACGTAACACAGTAATTTTTATTTAAAATATAATTCAGGATTTTTTTAAAATGACCTTTTTATTAGCTAGTTTTAAAATAGATCACTCTGACATGGGAACAACCTAAGTATCCATTGATAGAACTAGCTGAATAGATAAAGAAGATGTGATGCATATCTTGTGTACAATGGAACCCTGAAAGTGAAAGTGAAAGTGAAGTCGCTCAGTCGTGTCAGACTCTTTGCGACCCCATGGACTGTAGCCTACCAGGCTCCTTCCTCCATGGGATTCTCCAGGTAAGAGTACTGGAGTGGGTTGCCATTTCCTTCTCCAGGGGATCTTCCCGACCCAGGGATCAAACCTTGGTCTCCTGCATTCCAGGCAGACGCTTTAACCTCTGAGCCACCAGAAACAATTCAGCCATAAAAAGTGAAATTCTGCAATTGATGACAACATGGATGGATCTTGAGGGTATTATGTTAAGTGAAACAGTCACATGGAGAAAGATAAATACCCTGTGATTTTACTCAAAGGTGGCATTAAAAAAAAAAAAACAGTAAACAAAACAAAACAAAAACAAATTCATAGACACAAAGGACAATTAGTGGCTACCAAAGGGGAAGGAGGATGGGGTGGGCAAAATGGTAAGGGGTCAATTTTATACGATGGATGGAAACTAGATTTGTGGTGGTGAACCACTCTGTAATGCATATAGAACTTGGACTACGATGCTGCACACCTGGAACTTCTATAATAAACACATGTTAATGAATTGATCACTTCATATACTTACTGTTTGGGGACTAGTTTATTACCTTTCCCACAGAATCATAATTAGTAAATTTTCTCCCCTTGAAGTATCTGGGGAAGAGAAGTTTTCAGTTTCTAGCCCTTCTAGACTCTGATGCTGGGAGGGATTGAGGGCAGGAGGAGAAGGGGACAACAGAGGATGAGATGGCTGGATGGCATCACTGACTCAATTCATGCGGGTCTGAGTGAACTCTGGGAGTTGGTGATGTACAGGGAGGCCTGGCATGCTGAGACTCATGGGGTCGCATAGAGTCAGACACGACTGAGCAACTGAACTGAACTGAATCCTTCCTGGCTGTTCTCTGTTCCTGATTCCTTTCTACCCTTCATCCCTCAGTGTACTCACTCCCAAATCCAATCTCCACCTTTCCCTGCTTCAGCCTGTGTCCTAGAAGGCTGACAGGTAGGGACTGTCTTGCCACCTGGATTCCATTTGGATTGGCCAATGGTAAACATAGGCCGGTCAGAGGAGAGGATGAGCAAGACATTGGGATACATTTTCCTGGTCATTATTTCATCTGGTTGTACTCCTGGCGGTGGCCATCACCTCTTCTTTTTTTTGCAATACCTGTTGTTTGGTCCCTTTCTGGGGCTTCAGCACTCACTGGATTCCAGGAATATTATTTCTTCTCTTTAACTGTTTACTTCTGAAGGTAGCAGTGGCTTTATCCTCTTGGTCTCTGAGCACCACTGGTTCTGTTCATTCCCTTAGTACTGTCCTTGCCTCTGTAAGTATTCCTTTTAGATAAATCTTTTGGATCATTGGAATTCTATCCTGTTTACTTGCAAAACTGACTGATTTACAAGTGCACTGAAGCATCATCTAAATAATGTATAGGCTTCCTATGTTTCTTTGTGTGATTTTTAATAACTGTTTATTCTGATTATTGGAACACAAGCCACATGAAGGCAGGGATGATGGTTGCACCATTCATTATATTTCCAGCAAACAACACTGCACCACACAGAAAAGAGATGATAAATATTAGTTAACGAGTGATTTCATCCATTCAATAAATATTTATTGTATTTAGTATATACTATGTGCACTAATTGACACTAGCAGTACTATAGTGGGTAGGCAGCAGGCTGTGTGGAAGGGGCCTCATGACCAAGGAATCAAGAGTTATGGTGAAACAGCTGGCTGTGGTTTGGAGTTACTTTGGATGGGTTGTCAAGGAGTGTATCTTTATGAATGGTGAGGTAGGTTGACAGGAGAGGTTTTGAACCGACATTTTCCCCGGGAAGACAAACAAATGGCCAACAGGCACATGGAAAGATATTCAACATCACTAACTGTCAGGGAAACGCAAATCAAAATTGTGAGATATCACCTCACGCTTGTAAGAATGCCTATCACCGAAAAGATAAAATATAACAAATGTTGTTGAGGATGTGGAGAAAAGAGAAACTTTGAAAAGTGTTGATGGCTATATAAATAGCTACATTCACTATGAAAAATAATAAGGAGTGGCTAAGACGGTAGATCTTATATGTCATCAGTAGACACCAAAAATGGTGATTATGTGAGGTGACAGAGGTGTTGACCAACCGTATTGTGGTAAATGTCTCGAAACATATTTGTGTATCAAACCATCACACTGTACACCTTACACTTACACATATGTCAAGTATTTCACAATTAAGCTGGAGAAATATAAATTTAAAGCTAATGATTATCCATTTCTTTTACAGAAACCGATAGATTGGATGGTTCCTGACAGGAGTAAGGGAATACAACTGACAACATTAAGAACCTTAGAAAGAAAAAGGAAGCTATCAACCAACCAAACAAAATCTGCAATAGGCAAGATACCGTGCTAAGCACTGATATTAAAAAAGTGTAAGAAATACATGGCTAGTAACATGAACAACAACTAGTGTAAAAATGGCAAAGGTTCTTATCAAATACTCTGTAAGTGACATGGGCTTCCCTGTAGCTCAGACTGTACAGAAGCTGCCTGCAGTGCAGGAGACCTGGGTTCGATCCCCGGGTTAGGAAGATCCGCTGGAAAAGGGAATGGCAACCCACTCCGGCATTCTTGCCTGGTGAATCCCATGGACAGAGGAGCCTGGAGGGCTACAGTCCATGGTGTCACACAGAGTTGGACACGACTGAGCGCCTGACACAGCCGCTACTGTAAGTGACAGAGGTGATGCGTGCTTAAAGAGTCTGAAGGAGGCAAGAACGCTGGAGAAATATTTGAGACAGAGGTAAAACTCAAGCTTGGCATTGGATTTAGACATACATACAGGAGAAGGACATCATCATTCATCATGAAAGTAAAAGCTCCAGGAAAGACCTCGAAGCTTAGATGCTGGTTTAGTTGCACAGAGAGTGAAAAAAAAAAAAACAAACACAAAAACCAGAAGGGCAGGTACACAGAGACAGGAAAGTCACATGCCCTCAACTTAACTATGTATCATCATTCTTGAAGAAGAATGTGGAGGAATTACTTTGTGGTAGGATTGACAAGTGTGCCTCAATTCTGTTTTTTTTCTTTTTTCCTGTCTTAATCCTAGTCATAATATTCTAGCTCCTCCTTAGGCAAGTGTATCTTGTAATCTAGAATAGCAAAGAGAAGGAAGAACCAGAGGATGGAACCTGACTGGTATCCAAGAAAATATGTAAGGTCAAAACAAGGAAACCAAGCTGAAGGGGTAGGCTTGAACATAAAGATAAGAAGGCCTAGAGTTAGCTTGCAGTGGATGCTGGCATGCTTTCCAGATCCTTAACCTTTTACTTCTAAAAGTAGCAGTGCTTTTCTCATTTTGCACACGTGTATACATGCTCAGTCAATCAGTCATGTCTGATTCCTTGCAGCCCACCAGGCTCTTCTGTCCATGGAATTTTCCAGGCAAGGATACTGGAGTGGGTTGCCACTTTCTACTCCAGGGGATCTTCCAGACCCAGAGATCAAACTTGTGTCTCCTGCGTCTCCTGCATAGGCAGGTGGATTCTTTACCACTAGCGCCATCAGGGAAGCATATGTATAGTCAGGAGTCCCTTGAATGGGGTCTTATTTGAAACATGCTTCTGGTTCTCTTTAGAGAAAGGATACTCTATAAACCCTAGTTACCACTTCAGCATGGTTTTTGAGCGTGCCAAGACCTGTGGGTTTCTGTATCTCCTGAGAGATCCTGAACTTGAGGTAACATGCTTCCCAAACGAGTCATAAGCAACCCAACCAGCCCAAGGCCTTCCAAGGTTGGAGAAAAAATTTAAACCAGTGCCAGAGTTGGAATAAAAGCCTGAATATGCTGAGCATCATAAACTCTCCAATCCACAATATTGTTTCAGGCTCTGCAAAATGGTATCTAATTTCATCGTATGTCTTACCTCAGTGACAGTGATGTAAGGCCCGACCACAATGAAAGGTAGAGCGGATTTTAGAACTAGATAGAGAAAACGCTTCATTGTATTTAGGGCATATATCACAAGGGTGGTCTAAGTGTTGATAGTGCATCAGTTTATTTTATAATAAATAAAAATGCTTAGAGGTGATGGAGTACTTTTCATCTGGAGAGCATTTTATGAACATTGACTAATTTATCATTATTTACAAGCCAATTAATTTTCACTACCCTGAGGCAGAAATTGTAATTACGCCAGAGTAGCAGATGGGAAAAAAGAAATTGGGGAGAGAATATAAAAGAAGCATGAGTTTGATAGTCCTGAAATACATGGATATTTACTATTCAATTTAAGTACCATACAAGAAAATTTATAATGGATATTTTGGTAAGATACTATTTCAGAGACAGATCACTCACACACTCTCATCTTCCCTTTCTCCTTCACCCATTTATGAATTTGCTCATTTCATCCCTTTGACAAATGTTTATTTAGCATTGTGGTAGGTACTAAAAATAAAGCCTTAGCTAAGATATATTAGCAGTTCTTAAGAAGCCCACAGTCTTTTAAACAAGCGTGCAAGCAAACAGTGGCCCAGTGGTGTTATAGGGCCTAGAGGAAGGCTCGGCAACCCACAGCAGTATTCTTGCCTGGAGAATCCCTTGGACAGAGGAGACTGGAGGGCTACCATCCATGGGGTTACAGAGTTGGACATGACTGAAGCGACAGCCTGCACACACAGTGTTACAGGGACCATCAGATAAATAAGAAATGAGTTACCAGATTGAAGTAAAAGGTTGAGGACAGTAAGAGCTTCCCAAGTAAAGATGGTGTGTCTACTGAGTTTTGAGAGATGACATATTTATTATACAGATATGGTGGCAAGGTAGCCAGAAGAGAAGAAACATAATGCTTGAAAATTCAGATGTAGGAAAGAGCACACATTTTAAAGGGACCCAAATGATTCTTAAGGGCTATAATACAAGTATAGGTTGAAGGTGCAGGAGGATGTAAAATTAGAAGGTAGACAGCAACAAGATCATTATAGCACGTGAGTTAGACATTAACCTAAAGGCCAGTATTATCATTTCAGAGTCTTTCAGAAATTCTGGTCCAGTAGTCTAAAGCAGGATCTGGGAATCTATGCTTTAAACAAAATGCCCCGATTCTTCAGATACAGGCGATCTTTGGTTATGTTTTGAGACGTTGATTAGGTGACGGTGAGTTATTGAAGGAACTTCTATAAGAAAACTCAATTAAATTTCTATTTTAGAATGAAAATTCTGGTAGCAATTTGGAAGGTGGATTATGAGAAGCTGGAAATGAGGCAGTTGGGAGGGAGACTGAAATTGACTGCAGCTGTTCAAGAAGAGAGGGAAGTTTGACCTCTCTAGATGAGAGGGTTTAGCAAGGAGAGCTTAATTCTAGGGGTATTTGGGAAGAGGACTAGGAACTGATACAAGGTGAAGGGATGGGGACAGAAGAGTTCGAGATTACTCCTAAGTTTTTAAAATAAGGTGATACAATGATTCTGGAAGGACAAAACATTTCCACTTCCATTTACTGTCTCTTATGTCTGTGCTTGAAGAAAACAAATTTGTGCTTAAAACAGATGCACTTTTGGTTTGAAAGGTACATGCACCCCAATGTTCATTGCATCACTGCTTATAATAGCCAAGACATGGAAGCAATCTAAATGTCCATCAACAGAGGAATGGACATATAAACACTGGGATGGTACATATATTCAATGATGGTACATATATACGATGGAATATTACTCAGCTGTTAAAAAGGATGAACCATGCCATTTACAGCAACATGGATGGACCAGAGGTTGTCATACTGAGTGAAGTCACTCAGACAGAGAAAAAGAAATACCACATGACATCCCTTATATGAGGGGTCTGAAAAGAAATTGTACAGATTAACATGTCTACAAAACAGAAAAGAGACTCACAGACTTAGAAAATAAACTTATGGTTGCTGGGGGGGAAAGGATGGGAGGAAGGGATAGTTAGGGAGCTGGGGATCGACATGTCCACACTGGTATATTTAAATGGATAACCAACAAGGTCCTACTGTATAGCACAGGGAACTCTGCTCAGTGTTATGTGGCAACCTGGATGGGAGAGGAGTTTGAGGGAGAATGAATACATGTATATATATGGCCAAGTCCCTTTGCTGTCCACCTGAAACTATCACAACATCGTTAATCAGCTATACTCCAATATAAGATAAAAAGTTTCATACACACACACACACACACACACACACACACACACACACAAAATGGATCTACACAAAATGGATGAGTTCATGATCTGTGTGGGGGAGAATCAGTGGCTACAATGGGCTGTAATCCCACCATTTGAATAATAAGAAAGATGAAGTCATTTTATTTGTTGGATTGTAAAAGGAAGACACCATAGTCTGGGAGACCAGTTAGTTGGCTGTTAGGATTATCAGTGAGGCTATGACTATCACTATCATAATAAACAATGTAAGAGGGGTCAGATGTTAAACATACCTCAGAAGAAAAACGGACAGGATTTTATGACTAAAGATGGTTGGTGGGGGAGATAAAAGAGAGAATTAATATCTCAAACCAGAATTGGAAAGAAGTTGAAGTTGATGATGAACTTCATTGCCAAATGAAGAGTAATTGACAAAGAGGAGGATGGGATAAAGGGTGGGTGAGCAGCTGGCTTTAATTTTTGGTTTCAATAATGACATTGAGCTCATAGTGGGATACTCAAGGGACTGAAGACCCAATGGGCATTTGAAGCTACTGAACTGGATCTCACGCTGGCCTCAGCCCCTAACCATGGCACTGCTTCAGGATGGGGAGCTAGAATTACCCCCAGTGACTGGACAGTGGCCGGCTTGTCTGTGGCTTTGTCAGAGGACATAGCTATTTAAAGCACTGGAAAATTCAATTGCTGAGATAAGAATAATGCAGAATATTAATCAAGGATATGCATGTAATATTTTTGGAGGCGAATCATTTCTTGTTTTCATATAGAAAGTCTGCAACTCAGAGTTCTTTTTCTTTTGTATTCCATCAGCAGCAGTAACTGAATAACTGTCTTCAAAAAGATCCTGTGAGTTCAGATGAGTTCTTCAAGGCGAAAGTTATCCTCAAACCTACAGGGATAAACCTCAAATGATTTCCTGTTTCAAATAAAAGAAAGGCTTATCTAAGTACAGGTCTTTTAGAGTGGACTTACGTAAGAATATAAATATAGTTTTAACTACTTCTATTATCATTTTTTTGCTTAAAATTCATATTCATCCTAATGCTAAGTTAACTCATCTGTCCTATATAGATTAAAAATGATAAAGAATTGTTGCCAGAATCAAATTACTGACTAGGGGACTTACTACAAGCAGTTATAGGAAAGGCTATTTCATAGTTACCTTATATATCTTTTTTCCAGAAGGAAACTTGCTCCATTCTCAACCAGGTGAAATATTTACGGTGCAAATGCATTGGTACTGTGGGTCTGCTAGTGATAAACTCTTCTCTAGTGAATTCCAATTATTCTTTTCCAGGCTATTTTGAAAGACATGTAAATCTGTTTCATGGTCTCCATGTTTTAAAAGTGCTTTCCACCAATTTATTTCAATCCAGATCAAGACTTTTTGACCTGAATGTGCTGGGTGCTATAACTTGAGCTGTTTCAGAAGTCAAGGGACATAATTGTGAAGACTTTGCTTAGTAGATGAAAACAAATTAGTGTGGATTTTAAAAATCAGTAGTTTTCTGTCTAAAGAATTTCAATGAATAAGCCAGGAAAGGAATTTCTAAAAACATGTACCAGCTGAGCAAGTGTTACATGCTTGCTTTCTGATGACACCTTTACCCCTAAACTGCAATGGAAAAGCAATTTATTGATAAGCATCCATAGATTACTGTCTATGATCATGATCTTGAAACCAGAGCACACTCCTTTATGTGTATTAATTTTGTTGAATGAAAGAATGGATGAATGAATGAAACTCCCCCATTTCTTAAAGAATTTACTTAAACTCTTTTAAATTTTATTTTGCTACTTATACATTTCCCCTAAATTAGTGAGAAAGCAATAATGATAAGAATTCTTACTTTATATTTCATATCAGAACATGATCTCATTTTTACATTAACTAGGTGTGAGATACTCAATGGTACAAATACCCCTCCAGTGAATTTGGGTTTCAGATATTTTCCATATGCCTCACAGCAATCTTAATTCAGACTGATTATAAATGTGCACTCCAGCATTAATCATTAGGCCATTAATCTTAATAACTTTGATGTGTTGTTACTGCATGTCAAGTAGATAACAAATGGTGAAGATCACTTAATACAGAATAGCATGCTGCTCATCGTGTCTTGTGGGCTCTGCCTCACTTCATCTTATGGTCATGAATTCATGCTGGAGGTTCTCATCATTTGAAAGAGAAAGAAATGATGGGTTACCATTATTTGTCTACTTGTAACCATATGAGCAATGATAAATTTTAATAGGATCATACTTGGTATACTAGCTAAATAAAAGGAATAAAACTGATTGGAAATAACCTGTCGATAACTCTTGCTTAGACTCAAAAGCTGTCACAGTTGAGAATGTTTGCAATATTCCTGGACACAGACAACTACAAAGCAATGTGCTAAGTATGGCAAGAAATATAAACTACAGCAAACTCCTTCATACTCTTGAGGTATTTATTCTGCTTCTATATAAACTTTAATTTTGGTGATGGCTGGTTTTCTTATCTTGGGTCCCTGGGTGATCCTCAGGGATCTGTAAAATCTTGAACTTGTGTGCAAAATTTTGTTTACATATAAAAACATGTTTCTGAGATGAGGACAAAGTGTTCTTAATTCACCAAACTTTTCTTAATTTGCTAAAGTGTTTTTAGTTTCAAAGGGGTTGATAACTACTGAATTAGATATATCATTTCCTTCATAAAACACAGGAAATGATTCTTTCATGCTGAATATATAGATATGAATCTAAACTAATTAAAATAACAAATGCAAGAATCTTCTGTTGAATAACACTTCTGTCAGGGCTTCATAGGGGGCTCAGTGGTAAAGAACTCTCTTGCAATGCAGGAGACATGGGTTCAACCCCTGAGTCGGGAAGATCCCCTGGAGAAGGAAATGGCAACCCACTCCAGTATTCTTGCCTAGAGAATCACTTGGACAGAGGAGCCCGGTGGGCTATAGTCCATGGGGTTGCAAAGAGTCGGACATGACTTAATGACTGAGAACTCAAAGCAACACTTCTGCCAAAGTAATAAAAAAAATTCACAACCTCAATTTTCTTTCCAGTTATATCCATCAGTTGTTATGTGCGTATTGTTCTGGTTGGAGCAATCACTATAGAGTTTCAAAAATCTCTTACTTATTTCCATACAAAGTTTACAGTACCCTAACCACATTATCGATTTGATTCACTCTCAGTTGAAACATTTCATGTTTTAGTTCAAAGATCTCAACTCAAGTTAAACTGGCGCAAAGAATTTGCTTTATTTTCAAAATCATTTAAAAAAAATCACTTCACACCTGTTTATATATATAAAGTGATGGGTGGAGAACACAAAATCTTGAATTGAGATATGGATGCTGGACAGTTATGTAAGTTTGCTCATTAGCTAAGTAATATGCTTCTGCATAGCCCTCTTCTATCCTATACTACTCGATGTATTACTTCAGAGAAACTACATCTCACGCGAGTCATTACTTCTCTGTGTCTCTTATAATAGCTGAAATGATAAAGTTGAATTCAGGAAGACAATGGTCTACTGTAGTCCTCAAGTAAGAAGATGACTGGAAGAATGGTACTGATGAACCTATCTGCAGGGTAGGAATAGAATTGTAGATGTAGAGAGTGCACTTGTGGACACAGTGGATGAAGGAGAGGGTGGGATGAATTGAGAGAGTAGTGTTGAAATACATACACTACCATGTATAAAATAGACAGCTAGCGGGAAGTTTCTGTACTGCACAAGGAGCCCAGCTCAGTGCTCTGTGATGACCTAGAAGGGGTGCGATGGGGCGTGAGGCGGGCGCTCAAGAGGGAAGGGCTATATGTATACTTAGAACTGATTCACGTTGTTGTACAGCAGAAAATAACACAACATTGTAAAGCAATTATACTACAATTAAAAAATTTTAAAACTTAGATTTAAAAAAGAAAGAAAGAACAACCAAAAGACAATTGGCAGTAAAATTTTAAAAAAACAAAACAAAAAAACCTTCCTTTGGTTTTAAAATTAGTTCTGATTAATTCCCAAGTAGAATTCTTAAAAACATTTTTAGCAATGGTAACTACATTATAATAAATATGTAGATACTCCCTAGGTTTTACTCTTAAAAGTATTTATTGCATATGCAAATACAATGTTTTGTTTAAAGGAAAATTACCTTAAAAATGTTATGAAGGAGTGCCATAGCATTGCAAATGTTTGGGGATGACTTCCTCTGGTTAAATAATGATGGTAAATATAAAGAGATACAATTAGATCAGAGCTTGGAAATTGCTAGGCTAGGGAGAGCAGAGAAGAGAAGGGAATAAAGTACCCGCCCAGAGGAAGGAAAATGCCAGGCATCTCAAAATGATAATACATTTCCTTTGAGCTGTTTGTGTAGAAAAGTAAGAAACAATAATTTTGGAAATTAGGTTGAGATCAGGTTGTAAAGTCTAATTCCAAATCTTCTGGGCATTTTGTACCTGCCGAGGTTAAGACTGTTTTTATTTTTTTTTTCCTTTGACCCCTACTAACACTTTGTATCTGTATTATTCATAAACATTTATTATTTATAGCTTTTGCCATCAGCTATCTTTTCATATGTTTGTTATTTCTCCAACTAGATTGTAAGTTTTTTAAAAAGAGTTCAGTTCAGTTCAGTTCAGTCGCTCAGTCGTGTCTGACTCTTTGCAACCCCATGAATCACAGCACGCCAGGCCTCCCTGTCCATCACCATCTCCTGGAGTTCACTCAGACTCATGTCCATCGAGTCCGTGATGCCATCCAGCCATCTCATCCTCAGTCGTCCCCTTCTCCTACTGCCCCCAATCCCTCCCAGCTTCAGAGGCTTTTCCAGTGAGTCAACTCTTCACATGAGGTGGCCAGAGTACTGGAGTTTCAGCTTCAGCATCATTCCCTCCAAAAGAGCCCCTTTTATTTTTACTTGCGAGCCATGTGGCACCCAGAATTTGGGGCATATTATAGTTAACCGAACAAAAATATGTGACTAGAAAACTGCCTTGTACTTCTGAAAAGTTATTCCTGTTGTGGAATCAATCTATATAGCACAATCTCTGTCTTACTCTCTTCAAATCATATGCAGGAACAAGTAAGGTATTACATGGTATAGGAGAGAGATTATTGGCTTAGATTTATACTCAGGGTTCTAATTCCTGTTATATTACTGGCTTTCTTTGGGACCTAGGCTTCCTGGATTTCTGCTGCCTCATTTTTAAAATTGGGTTGTTATTATTACCTGTCTTTTTTTATTCTTACTTTACAGTATTGTATTGATTTTGCCATACATTGACATACCTCATTTTCTTTGAAAGAATTTTCTCACAGTTAGGGATGACCAGTAATGAAGAAGGTAGAGTACTTTAAATAAGAGATGGATGACCACGTGCCTGACAGGGTATAGACAGGACTACCCTGCTCAAGAGAGAAACTTTGCAAGTCCCAGTGAACTTAGATTTAATAATTTCATTAATTTAAGTGAGAAACAGCAAAAGTTCAACAAAAAGTGACCATAGCTGCAAGTCAAAGGCTGATCTTTAATCCAGCACCGTGAAGAAAGAACATCTGAGCCCACTTTGTCTGCGAAGCTATGTTGGCATAAAGACAACGGCCATTAAAGATCCAGGGCAAGGAAATGTAACCATTAACCTCTCTGGATGGCAATTTCCTCACCTGTAAAAAGTAAGCAAGGTGGTGTGGTGACGCTCACAGACCATTCTAGTTCAAAGTTTGTTTAAAATTCTTCGGCTCCCAAGTCACTTCTGTCAGAAAATGGAGAAAAGTCTAATTTTGCCCTCCTCGGAGGAATGGCAGAGTTGGCTTGTGCAGCCTGGCCAGAGGAGATTGCCAGAAATTTGGTAAATTGGTTGATATCACTCTGGTAGCTGGAGATCAGCCAGGTTACACCACAGAAATCAACAACTCTGCAAATCAGGACCCCTCCTCAAGAGTGGGCTGTTCAACTTCTAGTAGCTTATCATCAGTCTTACTTGATCACGCTGTCCTAAGAGTGAGAATTAGACAGTTGTGGACAGCAAAATGGATAGAAAAGACTGGGATGGTACTTGGAAATATCTTAGCACCGGAGAATACCCAACAGGATCAAGGCAGTGTCGTCAGAAAACAGAAGGTATTCAGGTAGTGGAAAAATGGATTCCCTTCTTGACGACTGCAAAGTAGCAGTTCTGATATCACAGCACAGATGTGCAGGGGACGTGTAACTCTATTTTACAAGCTTAATTAACAAAATATGTAATTGTTTATATTCAAGTTAAAAGTATAGATTCTATTGTTATTCATCTGCGTATGGGTATGATAGTTTCATCAACATATTTTAATAATAAATTAGTCTGGTTAGCATATTTTTTTTCTACTGAAGTATAGTTGACTTACAGTGTCATGTTAGTTTCAAGTGTACAGCACAATGATTCATATATAAATATGCATGTGTATATATATATATATTCTTTTCAGATTTTTTTCCTTATAGGTTATTACAAAATATTGAGTAGAGTTCCCTGGGCTATACAGTGGGTCCTTGTTGGCTGTCTGTTTTACATATAGGAGTGTGTATATCTAATTCCAAACTCCTAATTTACCCCTGCCACTCCTTTCCTTTTCGATAACCATAAATGAAAATCTATTTGGGATGAGAGACCAGCTGCTCACTTTTGGTTGATTTCTTGGTCAGCTTGGTAACAAACATTTCTTCCTCCATAGCTCAATATCTATGTTAGTCAGTCACCAGTTGTTACAAAATTGAAAGCCATGAAAACATAAAAGTGTTTTAAGCTGAACCAAAAATGGGACTTAGCCCATTCATAATTAGAATGACAAATTATATATCTTTTTAGGCTAAAAGTTCTAGATCTTCAATTCATGCTCACCTACTAATTATCTCTTAGTATTGAATCTACTTTAACTTTCTTTTAATAATTAAAAAAAAAATTCCTCTTCATTAGCTACTATTTATACTTTGTCCCTTCAGGTGATACTGAAGCCATGTTTAACATTCAGGGAGTAATTCCAGTACCCGCTTTGTGATTCTCATTTCTGGTAAACTGCACATATTTTCTTCTTTGATGTAGTCATTGACTATAACAGGAGACTGATAACTAGAAGAATCCAGCTCAATACGAGCATACAATTTTAAGGATTATGCAAAAGGAAAAACTTGTGTGTATAAATTATGCTTTCAATTGATTTAGGAACTGCACATTTTACAAATGGCTTTTAGGAAGATGCTGCAGTTAAAATACGGATGATTTTCAGCATGAGTTCATGATCGCCACATTTGGTAATCTAATGACACTTTTTCCCCTCAAAATCTATTTCCTTATGGTCAAAATTACATCATTTATCATATTTTTTTCTCAGTGTGCTATCTTATTTCCAAGAACCTTGAGTTTCATTTGAAAATCTCAGACCACTACATTTTTCAAATGAAAACAGTGTGGGCCAATAGAAAAAAAAAAACAAAACCAAATTTTAATATGTTCTTGCTACAGCCTAGACCTTATGCTGGATTTTATATAAATGTTATTTAATACATATGGCAATCCAATGAAGTAGTTGCTGTTTTGTGTTGAATCGTGTGCTTCTCCAAATCATATGTTGATATCTAAGCCCACATCGGGATGTGACTGTATTTCGGGATAGACTTTCAGAGGCAATTAGGCTAAAATGGAGTCACTTGTTACAGTTGTTGTTGCTGTTGTTGTTCAGTTATTAAGGCATGTCCAACTCTTTGTGACCTCCACGGACTGCAGCACAACAGGCTTCCCTGGCCTCCACTGTCTCCCGGAGTTTGCTCAAATTGAGTCCATCGAGTCAGTGATGCCATCCAACCATCTCACCCTCTGTTATCCCCTTCTCCTGCCTTCAGTCTTTGCCAGCATCAGGGTCTTTTCCAATGAGCCAGTTCTTCGCATCAGGTGGCCAAAGTACTGGAGCTTCAGCATCAGTCCCTCCAAAGAATATTCAGGACTGATTTCCTATTGGAAAAACCATAGCTTTGAATACATGGACCTTTGTTGGCAAAGTAATGTCTCTGCTTTTTAATATGCTGTCTAGGTGGGTCAAAGCTTTTCTTCCAAGGAGCAAGCACCTTCTAATTTCATGGCAGCAGTCACTGTCTGCAGTGGTTTTGGAGCCCAAGAAAATAAAGTCTGTCACTGCTTCCACTTTTTTCCCTTCTATTTACCATTAAGGGATGGGACTTGATACCACGATCCTAGTTTTTTGAATATTGAGTTTTAAGCCAGCTTTTTCACTCTCCCCTTTCACTTTCATCAAGAGGCTCTTTAGTTCCTCTTCAACTTCTGCCATTAGAGTGGTGTAATCTGCATATCTGAGCTTGTTGATCTTTCTCCCAGCAATCTTCATTCCAGCCTGTGATTCATCCAGCCTGACATTTCGCATGGTGCTTGGCATAGAAGTTAAACAGAAGGGTGACAATATACAGCCTTGTCTTACTCCTTTCCTTAATTTCAACTGGTCAGTTGTTCCATGTAAGGTTCGAACTGTTGCTTCTTGACCTGCATAAAGGTTTCTCAGGAGGCAGGTAATTCAGTCAGTTCAGTCGCTCAGTTATGTCTGACTCTTTGCAACCCCATGGACTGCAATAAGCCAGGCTTCCCTGTCCCTCACCAGCTACTAGAGCTTGCTCAAACTTATATCCATTGAGTCAGTGATGCCATCCAACCATCTCATCCTCTGTCATCCCCTTCTCCTCCCACTTTCAATCTTTCCCATCATCAGGGTCTTTTTCAATGAGTAAGCTCTTCACATCAGGTGTCCAAAGTATTAGAGTTTCAGCTTCAGCATCAGTCCTTCCAGTGAATATTCAGGACTGATCCCTTTTAGAATGGACTGGTTGGATCTCCTTTCAGTCCAAGGGACTCTCAAGAGTCTTCTCCAACACCACAGTTCAAAAGCATCAATTATTCGGTGCTCAGCTTTCTTTATAGTCCAACTCTCACATCCATACATGACTCCTGGAAAAACCATAGCTTTGACCAAATGGATCTTTGTCAGCAATGTCTTTGCTTTTTAATATGCTGTCTAGGTTGGTCATAGCTTTTCTTCCACAGAGCAAGTGCCCTTTAATTTCATTGCTGCAGTCACTCTGCAGTGGTTTTGGACCCCAAGAAAGTAAAGTCTCACTGCTTCCACTGTTTCCCCATCTATTTGCCATGAAATGATGGGACTGGATACCATGATCTTAGTTCTTTGCATGCTGAGTTTTAAGCCAGCTTTTTCACTCTCCTCTTTCACTTTCATCAAAAGCTCTTTAGTTCTTCCTCACTTTCTGCCCTAAAGGTGGTGTTATCTGCATATCTGAGGTTATTGATATTTCTCCCAGCAATCTTGATTCCAGCTTGTGCTTCACCCAGCCTGCATTTCACATGGTGTACTTTGCATAAAAGTTAAATAACCAGGGTGACAATATACAGCCTTGACATACTTCTTTCCTGATTTGGAACCAGTCTGCTGTTCCATGTCCAGTTCTAACTGTTGCTTATTGACCTGCATACAGATTTCTCAGGAGGCAGGTAAGGTGGTCTGGTATTCCCCTTTCTTTAAGAATTTTCCACAGTTTGTTGTGATCCACACAGTCAAAGGCTTTGGCATAGTCAATAAAGCAGAAGTAGATGTTTTTCTGGGACGCTCTTGGGTTTTTGATGATCCAATAGATGTTGGCAATTTGATCTCTGGTTCCTCTGTCTTTTCTAAATCTAGCTTGAACATTGGGAATTTCATGGTTCACATATTGCTGAAGCCTGACTTGGAGAATTTGGGGCATTACTTAACTAGCGTGTGAGATGAGTGCAATTGTGCGGTACTTTGAGCATTCTTTGGCATTGCCTTTCTTTGGGATTGGAATGAAAACTGACCTTTTCCAGCCCTGTGGCCACTGCTGAGTTTTCCAAATTTGCTGGCATATTGAGTGCAGCACTTTCACAGCATCATCTTTTAGGATTTGAAATAGCTCAGCTGGAATTCCATTGCTTCCCCTAGCTTTGTTCATAGTGATGCTTCCTAAGGCCCACTTGACTTCATATTCCAGGATGTTTGGCTCTAGGTTAGTGACAACACTTCACGCATATGAGATTTACAAAATTCAGAAATTTGAAAGAAGTTAAGACTCATTCATTTCATAAAGACACTGAAAACTCAAAAAAGTAATTTTAGAGAGAAATCAATTGTAAGTTTCCCTTATATATCATTTCAAATATAGTTTAATCTACACACAACTTTCTGAGAGAGTATGTGTCGCTTAGAGTGACTATATCATCATCATACTAGGTTTTTCCCTGTAATTATTTTGCATATATTCAATTATAATTTATATTTAGCCTTTAGGACACAGAAACTTACTTAGACTATTTTAAAGTTATAATTATTTTGTGTCATAGATAGAATTTTAATTAATGGGATAACCTCATAAATACAGTCTAAATTATGATCTCTGCTGTATTGTAATAGTTATATATTTGAGGGAAGAACCAAAAGTATTTAAAAATAAATGCCTTGACTAATTAGAAATAAAATACTCATGTATATAGAAGTAAGTTAATGCCTTCTAAGGCAATGGTGTTTTTGTAGATCAGAGAAGGCTAATGTGATACTAACTGTAAATGATTCTGCTATACATATTGATAATTTCTACTAAGAAAATAGATTATATGCTATTTTAATAAATTATGACAGCATTCCTTACATTGTGTGCTCAGTCACTTTAGTCTTTTCTGACTTTTTGTGACCCTCATGGACTGTAGCCTGCCAGGCTCCTCTGTCCATGGGATTTTCCCAGCAAGAATACTGGAGTATGTTGCCAAGCCCTACTCCGGGGGATCTTCCCAACCCAGGGATTGAACCACTGTCTCCTGCAGATGGATTCTTTACCAATGAGCCATCAGGGAAGCTCATTCTTTATGTTACATAATGGTAAAATACAGAGAATAATTATTTTTTAAAAAATTTAAAATTCAGACACATTTCCTCAAAGTTTAGGCATAATTACTCCATTTGAGCTTTCTAAAATTTTATTTTATTTATTAACATGATTACCTAAATTTCAGTTACTTCCATGTGGGCAAAGACACATATATAAATGAAAAACATCTTTAGAGTACATAGAACTTGATACAAAGCCAAGCCTTGTATAATCTTATTGCATTATATAATAATAATTATATTATAATAAAATTTTATTATATTTTAATAAAAATTTGTAAGATATTTTGTTAGAGTAATTTTGGGGTTTTGCTAAGGAAAAAAGCTACATCTTCTGCTTAATAAATTTCAATGCTTAACTTTTTTCCTAAAATTGAAAAAGAATACTATTTAAAATATTATTTATATTTGGTTTGAGAACTTCTAGAAGTATTTCTGATGGGGCTTGTCATTAATTTGAAAATGGAATTACTCAAATAAGAAAATATTTTCTTTCTTTTTTTTTATGTTAGATTTTCCAGGGGCTGAATTTCATGTTAAAGAAAATATCAAGGAAATAAACAAAATGTTTTTTAGGTCTTCTTTAGTTCTAGAGTAGATAAACATTTGTCTATCCAGCATTCTATCTCAGGGAAATCATGTCTTCCTCTTCCTAGAGGTAGCATCCCACATCACGTTACCCTAATGCATTTACACCGTGCCTCCCCCCGGGCTTTTAGAGAGGGGCCTGTAACCCAGGTCTGCCCTACTAGATTATTACCAGTGCGGTGGGCTCATTCATTGACCCATACAGTGTTCCCTCAACCCCAGGACCTTGAGGGGAGCCTTCGATGTCTGGGATCCAAAGACCACGTAGACCTTAGGCTGCCGGGGCCACTGCTCCTCCAAGGGAGAGCTCCCTGAACAAGGCAGCAAAGAAGGGAGGAGAGGAGAGTTATGAGACACAGGCTGGATCGGGTTGGCCTCTTTGAGGACCTGGATTCAGCTGAGACCAAAACTAGGGCAAATCCTGGACCACTGCGCTACATGAACCAAATCAAACCAAATAAACCCAAAAAAACTAGATTGAAGCAAAACAGCAGAACAAATGAACACACCTCTGTTATTTAAGATGGTTGGAATTATAGGCTCTGGGACTTCAAATTGAGTCCTACCTGATATAAACACATCATGTTATCTCAACACCAGGGCTTGGGAAATTGAAAGTAAATTCAATATGTTTAACAAATAATTATTAACTGAGTTTCAAATATGTTCCAGGCTCTATTCCAGGTACATAGGATTAAAAACAAAAACTGTGTCCTTTTAAAATTTACATTTTAGTTGGGGGAGATAGTTAATCCAACATAATCACAATAAATTTGCCTCACTGAGGGGGTGATTAAACAGAGACTTGAAATAGGTGAGGGTTAGGCAGCAAGATACCTGGAGGAAGGGAATGCTAGACAAAGCAAAAAGCCAAAGTCATTCTATAAAGAATCGTGTCTACTATAGCCAAAGAGCAGTAGGTTTCTATACAAACAGGCAGAGGGATGGGCTTAGTAGCTCTGAGCAGACTGGGATGAAGAAAAGACTGCTGGAAATTAACAGCGTTAGAAGGAAATACTGACAATACAGAAGAAAAAGGACAGAGTTGCTTCCTGGAAAGGGAGTGGATCGGGTCTGGTTAATGGGAGAAAAGACCAGTGTTGGACAGAAGATGAAATAGGAATGCAGAGTGGATAGGTGCAGAGAGGTGGAAGGGGAAGGCTGAGTGCTGAACAATTGATGCTTTTGAACTGTTGTGTTGGAGAAGACTCTTGAAGAGTCCCTTGGACTGCAAGGAGATTCAACCAGTCAATCTTAAAGGAAATCAACCCTGAATATTCATTGGAAGGACTGATGCTGAAGCTGAAGCTCCAATACTTTGGCCATCTGATATGATGAGCTGATTTACTGGAAAAGACCCTGATGTGGGGAAAGATTGCAAGCAGGAGGGAAGGGGGCAACAGAGGATGAAATGGTTAGATAGCATCACCAACTCAATTTTAGCAAACTCTGGGAAATAGTGAATGGTAGGGAAGCCTGGCGAGCTGCAGTCCATGGGGTCACAAAGAGTCGGACACGACTTAGTTACTGAACAACAACAGAGGTCATCAGGTGAGAGAGAGGATGGAGGAGGACGTGTTGGAGGTTTGACGATGCAGGAGAAGGTATATGTTAGGTCTAGGAGATGTAAAGAATAACTGGTCTAGGGAACGACAGTGTAACTGCTGGGACCTGCTTACAGTTCGTTACTGAGAATATCTGACGTAGTTGTTTCTCTCTAACAATCATCAGCCGTATAGGCGCAGGCATCCTAAAGGCAGAAAGTTGAATTTAACCAGAGTTTGTATTTTGTTCAGGGAGCATGACAGATTGACAGAGAGGTGTATGCAAAGGCTGAATACAGTTTTTGACAGCAAAGTTCAAGCTCATTAAGGAGGCTGTGAAATTAAGGGTAACTGGTAAGATTAGAGAACCAGAAATACTTGTGAAGTATTAAAAGAAGTACATGGACGAGTCTGGCAATGGAAGCCAGTGAGTGGGAGGCAATGGAGATTACAGGTTGGTTGCAGGAATCTATAGAGACTAGATCTTGAATATACGCATCAGACTGAGAGTGGATGTCAGAATGAGAGATGTGATCATCAAAAGAAAATCCAAGAAATTGAGAGGCATAGATTGGTCTTGTCCCTGTTCTGGCTGGAATGAGAATACAGTATTGGGTCAGAAACATCCAACTATGTTGGACCTGTCTGTGACCTTGATGATATCTTCGACGTAAAACAAAGCAACCCAACAGAAGAAGCTAAAGTCCCTGAGAACTCTAAGGGACAGAACTTGTTGACCTACTGATCTAGACTGCTTGCCTCTGCACACTCGCTTCAGCTCCTGTTTGTGGATTCCCATTACTCACAACAGAAACTGACTTTCCTGCAAGCCCGTGGTTCTCACTCACAGGTTTCCTCCCTCACCTGAATTTACCCCTTCATTTGTTTAAATTCTAGAGTTAGGTTTTATAAAATTCTCTTTCATCCTTTGAGACCTAGAATGAGAACCAAATACTCCATCCAGCATTACTTGGCTCCCTTGGGCAGAAGGAACCCCTTCTGTCACCTTTTGTGTGTCTCTAAACTTTGAATATTAAACTTGAAGTTCTGAATTCATTGTATGTGAAGCACAGCCTTGTGTAATCTTAGAGCACATCTCAGCATGGTGTGTAGCTGATAGTAAGATCTCAAATACTAGTTGGACGAATCGCTGCTTTGACACCAGTCAGGCAGAATGAGCTCACCAGAGATCTTTGATATAATAAAGGGCAGCTCAGAGAAAACCTCACTCTCACCAGTGTTAGCAGATCAAAAAGGAAATGGACTCTGACTTCAGACGTGTGTATCAGAGAGATCTCCGGGAGCGGTCTGCTTCAAAAAGGACAAAACAAATCCCTGAGCCTTGCTTCAGAAGTGTGACAACTCCAGTCTATTCCAGAAAGAAAAAAAGGAAAAGAAGATGAAGAAGAAGGAAAAAATCCAGCTATGATGAAATGCCTGTGTAGAACTTGACCACGGACAGTTCTGAACTTGCAACTATTTCTTAGCAGGGTGGTAAGGATAATGGCGACAGGAGCATAGAACTCTCCGTGGCTTCTATGAAAAGCCAGCTGTGAAGGGGTGTGTGAGAGAAAGAGTGTTCTACGAGTAAGCGGAGCAGCCAGTGCAGGCAGCCCTTCTGCTGAGAACCCTTGACTTAAAAAGACACACAGAGAAAACAATGTCACAACAGGAGATGCGCCTTAAATCAGAATTTATACATTTCTCCAGAACAACGCTATTTAAATGCTATTTTAACTTATCATACTCCTAGTAAATCTCTCTAGTTTTTGGTGTGGTTTTTTCCAGCTATAACCACCACAGGCAGACGCAATGAAATGTGCATCCTGAGTTATCATCGGGCTGGCTTGCTCCAGGAAATGCTCGGTGAGATGCCTGTGGCCTGATCTACGTGTTGTCCATAAGCGCTGCTTCATTTCTGTTTGAATCCACAGAACTTTTTCTAATCTGAGTAGTCAACCCTGTTCCTCTCTTGTCAGCTACAATCTGAGAGTTCACCTTTCATTCTAGCTTGGATTTTTTTTACTCTCAAAAAAGGAGGTTTTATTTAGCTCCTTTTGAATAAGAAGGTCACTTTTTCCTTGGGGTTCAAGCCAAAAACAACCTCCAGCCCTCTTGGTTCATGCTATGACACTGCTCGTGAATCAAGTTTAATCATATTCCTCATCCAACCAATGATGATAGTTACAATTTAGCACTTCACACCAGCAATAATACAGGAATGAACAAATTTCCATCAGGATACAAAAAGAAAACCATCAATCTTGGGTAAATTTTCATAGTTGTAAGTTTTGTATGCGCACTAGAATTAAGAGGATGTCTCCTTACTTCTGTTAAGGTAATTAAAGCTCCAAGACTCTATTTTTCCTAGAAAACTTGACTTTCCCTCACCTGCTGCTCCCTACCACACCTTATCAAGTTACTTCAAAATTGCTTAATTTTCTCAGTTCACTTTATCTATATTCATAGGACTTGTCTCAGTAACTGAAACTCAGTTTCAAAACACTTGCATCATATTAATTCTTCTAATATTTATTGAGTGCCTTCAGGGGTGCACAGAATTATATTATGCATAAGCTGAGGTTGGGAGAAGACAATCCTTACCTCTGCCTGGAGCCCTGGACTTACCACAAATACATTGATATAGAAGAAGAGACAGGGAAAATTACTAAAGAGACATACAGCTTTGATCGTAGAAGTTCAGAAGCAGTGCTGGCAAGGGAGAGGTTAAATCTGATAGCATGATGCAGTCTGCCAGAATTTGATATGGCGCTTCTGAGTGAGTAAGAAATCATCAATGCACATTTGCTGTGATATAGATTCAGCTTTCATTGTATCTGAACAAAACCTTATTTTTCTTGCACCTTATCCTTTGACGCTCCAGAAGCCATTCAGTTGCCAAGAAATAGGCCAACAAATCACTAGCAAGCACGTTTCACAAGACGATCATATAACCTCATGACTGATGGCCGTTTTGTAATGTTCCTAAGTTTTTAAAGGGTTTCCTTTATAGTAAGCTGTAATAAAATTAATGTGAGTTATTCTCAGATAGTTAATATACAAAATATGTAAATCATGAAAATGATACTAATCATAGCAGTATTTTTCCAGAGATTCAGTAGAAATGAAATAACCAACCAGTGTCACCTCCTCCTTACACACACACGCACACACAATTTGCATCACCTGTGTAACAGAAGGCCACAGATTGTGCTGAAATTAGAATCTCCCTAGTTGTTTTAGCAGAGCTGCCGTCCTGAAACACCACGATGTTTAAACAATAAAAATGTGTTTTCTCACAGTTCTAAGGGCTTCAAGCCCAAGCCCAAGGTTTTGGCAGGTTTGGGTTTTCCCTATGTCCTCACATGACCCGTCTCCTGAGTGGGCAAATTCTTGGTGTTTCTTCTGCTTCTTATAAGAACCTGAGTCACATCAGATTAGAGCTCAATCCTTGCGGCTCATTTAGCCCTTGTCACCTCTTTAAAGTCTCATCTCTAACTGCAGTCACATTCTGAGGTAATAGGGGTTAGGGCTTGAACATATGAATTGGGGGGTGGGGGGTACAATTCATTGTATAACTGTGGCAGTTGTTTCAATTGACCAGTAAATCAATGAACACTTCCAGGCAGCTGTAAACATTATGCTGTAACATTACATTGGGGTGTGTTGCTAAAGACACGCTGAAGGGCAAAGGCGAATACACAAGCCCCTTGAAATGCAGAATCTCTTGCTCTCTGTGCATGCCTGTTGAGTTGCTTCAGTCGTGTCTGACTCTGGACAACTCTATGGATTGTATCCCACCAGGCTCCTCTGTCTATAGAATTCTCCAGGCAAGAATACCAAGGTGGGTTGCCATGCCCTCCTCCAGGGGATCTTCCCAGCCTCGGGATCTAACCCGTGGTTCTTGACCATTGGCGCCGGCCTCTTTCTCTAGCAGCCTGTGAATATTTTTTACATAAAAGGAGATCGGTTTTGCCGTACATCAACATGAATCCGCCACGGGTTTATGGTATATGGCAAAACCAATACAATATTGTAAACTAATTAACCTCCAATTAAAATAAATAAATTTATATTAAAAAAATAAAAGGAGATTGGGTTCTTCACTTCTAAGAGAAAAGTTCATTGTGCCTGATTGCTTACCTGTACAACATCCATCCTGACTTTTTTTTTTTTTTTAGCTGTTTCTAGCATGAATCTAGTCTCTAATGGGAGGAGAGAGAAAGACAGAGAGAGGCATTTGACTGAGCAATAGAACTTGTGGGATTTAGAGCACTCTGAAACCACTGGGTAAGAAGTGATTGCAATTTCAGCGTGGTGGGATACACAATGATAAGGTAGAGAGGGAATGAGGTGGAGAGGGAGGGGAGAACCGCACACAGGCTTGAACCTGAGCCTTAAACCTTCCTGGTTGCAGGGCCTTGATTAAGCTTAACTTTCAGTCTTCGCTGCATAATGCTAATATGAGACATGGTAGGTTTCTAGAAAGGTAAGAGTAGTATATAGTCCAAAGAAAGCTCATTACTTTGCCAAGTCCCATCGACTGCCATTTCGTATTTACTTCTTCAAGTATTTTGCAGTCTCCATTCATCAACTGTGAATTACAAGCATTTTATGAAGGGTTGACTATTTAAAAGCACTAAGTGGCTGTTGGATATAAAAAACAATTGAAGACATATTTTTTGTTCTTAATAAGCTTGTCTATTCTACTGAGGAAAGGGCATATAAATAGTTTTCTACGTATTGCTTGCATTGAACATTTACATATGGTACCTAAATTAAATTCAAATAATGAGTAAAACTTGAGTGTCTACTTTCTGATAGGCACTATGTTAGGAGCCAGGGTGACAAAGACAGTGGTGCCTGGAGAAGAATTTATTGAATTTGCTCTTATTCAAAGCACTAACACTAGAAATTAAAAATTCTAAACTCATTTATGTCATATATGTCATATTCTCTGTTTATATTCTCATCTATAGTAGTGTCAAAATTACAAACTCATAAGTGAGTCATTAATAATATTCTGAGTATGTCTAAAGGTCTTTGGGCATGGATATAATTCAAATTGACACTTCAATTAATCACATAATGTAATGTACTTGCAACATTTTTATATCATGAAAATCTTTTAGTCATTTCAAAGTGTTTCATAGTGTTCAGATATTTATAAGCTCCAATTAAATTTCTGGTAATATCCATTTTATATGGATTTGCTCCAAAATTAGTCTGTAGAGCATGATATTAGAAATTAAGAGAGTTTTCAGTTAGGTAATGCTTTCTGTTCAAATTGCACTTTACAGAAATCATTTTGTGCTTTAGGATATATGTCAACAAGTCACTCCTTGGATATAGGGGCTTCCAGAATTGATGCTTTTGAACTGTGGCATTGGAGAAGACTCTTGAGGGTCCCTTGGACCCAACCAGTCCCAGGAAATCCAACCAGTCCATCCTAAAGGTGATCAGTCCTGACTGTTCACTGTAAAGACTGATACTAAAGCTGAAACTCCAATATTTGGCCCTTGATGCGAATAACTGACTCATTGGAAAAGACCCTAATGCTGGGAAAGATTGAAGGCAGGAGGAGAAGGGGATGACAGAAGATGAGATGGTTGGATGGCATCACTGACTCGATGGACATGAGTTTGAGTAAGCTCCAGGAGTTGGTGATGGACAGGGAGGCCTGGTGTGCTGCATTCCATGGGGTCGCAAATAGTCGGACACGACTGAGTGACTGAACTTCATTCAGTCATTCAACAGACTTTACTGGAAACTATAGAGCTAGAAGTCCTCTTCTGGTGACAAAATAGGCATAGCAGGGCAAGGCATCTGCCTTCATGGAAAGTGCAATGACTTTTTTTATTTTTAAAAGGGCAATGAATAAAATTATTTTAAAAATGGAATGCAATAATATAACACAAAGTATTCCGTTATGGAATTAATTTAACACATTTGGTATTTTCGAATAAATTTAATCCTTGCAGATTTATTTATTTTGCCTTCTTCCAGCTACACTAAGCTGTGTGAATGTGGTCCAGTACACAACTGCAGTGCCCAATATTCCCACCAGATGGCAATATATGGTGAGTGACAGTTCTATCTGAGTCAAGCTTTCCATTTCTCAGCCTTCATTTCTACTTGGCAGCTTTCTAGCAAGACTATAAAATTATCTCAGAAACTGACTGAATGCTTGGAGTATATTGAACTCATCTGATAGGGTTCATAAAACTTTGTTTACATCTGTAAGATGACATGCATTTGAAGAGCCTAATATGAAAAACGGGAATTAAAGAAATAGATTACCACTCTTTCATTTCCCAGATTTTGTTACAAAAATAATCAAAGTATATTTAGCGAAGATTAAAATTAAAGCTTTCTGTATGATTCATTTAAAATATAAATTGTTTTTTCTTTTGTTCTAACAATATAAATCCATAGAAGAAATGAAAAATATTATAGTAGTTAACATCAAAGTCATGTAATTTTGTTTGGGAAAGACAGATGACATTAATGAAAGAGCTATAAAATAAATATTATAAGAGTACAGAGTAGCTATTTGATTAGAAATTGATCTTAGAAGGTTTGACCTACTTTTCTCTGATTAAATGCAACCCCCTGAAGGTATTTTGAACACATGTAGCACTTTTACAAATACAGTTAGTATCTTCTTTCTTTAAAATCTTTAATGCCTTTTTCTTAAAATGCTATATGTTGAAATTTGTGCTCTGGAAAAAAAAAACGTCTGTCACAGACAATAGTGTATAATTCAGACAGGTAAAAAATGATGCGTAAATTATGGAAAGTAGAAAGTTCTTGAAAGACTATTATTAAAATCCTTATAAGTAAGAAACATTAATAAACTTCTGGCAGGATTTCTGTTGAATTGTCTTATTTAATTTTCCCACAGTTGGGAGCAAGGAGTTAGATATTGTACAACTTCAAGTGGACTCTTGCTTGATCAAGTTCACAGTCGAAGGAGAGCAATATATGCCTGTCTGTGGAAGGCTTGCATCCCAGGAGGACTCATGAATCAGAATTTATTACCTGGTTTTATCAACGTATCAAAAGAAGATCCATCTCTCTTAGGTGGACTCATTAAGCAAACCCCTGGGACAGATGTATGAAAACCTACTGCCAATTTATTTTGTTCACAATGAGAAAGAAGTTCAATTGTCGCTGAAACTGAGATACTTATAATGGATCATGTAATTTTCTCTCAATGGGCAGAATTACTTGAGAGGCCACATTACAATCAGAAGGTTTCCTGGTGATTATGTGTTTTAAGACACTCTTTAAACCAGAGGTAGTCCTCATTTTTGTTCTAAAATAGCAATAAACTTGAAGTTTCATGAAAACAAGAAATCTGAAGATCAGTCAAAATGTAGTCATGCTGCTTCTTCATTTGCTATTCAAAACAATATTACCTAATATCAATCAACAGTAAAATGGGTACATCAGTTATCGCACATTCATATCACAAATTACTGTATGCAATGAAAATAGATAGATCAAAGCTATATATGCCACATGATAAATCTCAAAGACAGTGTTGCATGTATTACGGCTCCTTTTTTCGTAAAAGAAAAATAGGAACTACCGTCTGTCTATGGAGCGCTGTCAAAGCTCACATTACACATAAAGTAGGTAGAAAAAGAATAATTTTAAACACTAGGAAAGAAGTTGCCTCTAGCGAGAACAAGTCCAAGATGGGGATGTGTGTTGTCAATGCTCTTTTTTTTCTTTTTTAACTGAGTATGGGTTACATGGATATTTGTTAAACTGTATCGAATAGATTGAGCTATGTAAAACTGATCATTTGATATACAAAATAGCAATTTTGTATCAGTTCAGTTCAGTTGCTCAGTCGACCCCGTGAATCGCAGCATGCCAGGCCTCCCTGTCCATCACCAACTCCTGGAGTTCACTCAGACTCATGTCCATCGAGTCTGTGATGCCATCCAGCCATCTCATCCTCGGTCGTCCCCTTCTCCTCCTGCCCTCAATCCCTCCCAGCATCAGAGTCTTTTCCAGTGAGTCAACTCTTCGCATGAGGTGACCAAAATACTGGAGTTTCAACTTCAGCATCATTCCTTCCAAAGAACACCCAGGACTGATCTTCTTCAGAATGGACTGGTTGGATCTCCTTGCAGTCCAAGGGACTCTCAAGAGTCTTCTCCAACACCACAGTTCAGAAGCATCAATTCTTCAGCGCTCAGCCTTCTTCACAGTCCAACTCCCACATCCATACATGACTACTGGAAAAACCATAGCCTTGACTAGACGGACCTTAGTCGGCAAATAATGTCTCTGCTTTTGAATATGCTATCTAGGTTGGTCATAACTTTTCTTCCAAGGAGTAAGCATCTTTTAATTTCATGGCTGCAGTCACCATCTACAGTGATTTTGGAGCCCGAAAAAATAAAGTCTGACACTGTTTCCACTGTTTCCCCATCTATTTGCCATGAAGTGATGGGACCAGATGCCATGATCTTCGTTTTCTGAATGTTGAGCTTTAAGCCAAGTTTTGCACTCTCCTCTTTCACTTTCATCAAGAGGCTTCTTAGTTCCTGTTCACTTTCTGCCATAAGGGTGCTGTCATCTGCATATCTGAGGTTATTGATATTTCTCCCAGCAATCTTGATTCCAGCTTGCCTTTCTTCCAGTCCAGGGTTTCTCATGATGTACTCTGCATAGAAGTTAAATAACCAGGGTGACAATATGCAGCCTTGACATACTCCTTTTCCTATTTGGAACCAGTCTGTTGTTTCATGTCCAGTTCTGACTGTTGCTTCCTGACCTGCATATAGGTTTCTCAAGAGGCAGGTCAGGTAGTCTGGTATTCCCATCTCTCTCAGATTTTTCCACAGTTTATTGTGATCCACACAGTCAAAGGCTTTGGCATAGTCAATAAAGCAGAAATAGATGTTTCTCTGGAACTCTTTTGCTTTTTCCATGATCCAGTGGACATTGGCAATTTGATCTCTGGTTCCTCTGCCTTTTCTAAAACCAGCTTGAACATCAGGAAGTCCACAGTTCACGTATTGCTGAAGCCTGGCTTGGAGAATTTTGAGCATTACTTTACTAGTGTGTGAGATGAATGCAATTGTGCGGTACTTTGAGCATTTTTTGGCATTGCCTTTCTTTGGGATTGGAATGAAAACTGACCTTTTCCAGTCCTGTGGCCACTGCTGAGTTTTCCAAATTTGCTGGCATATTGAGTGCAGCACTTTCACAGCATCATCTTTCAGGATTTGAAATAGCTCAACTGGAATTCCATCACCTTCACTAGCTTTGTTCATAGTGATGCTTTCTAGGGCCCACTTGGCTCCACATTCCAGGATGTCTGGCTCTAGATGAGTGATCACCCCATCGTGATTATCCGGGTCATGAAGATCTTTTTTGTACAGTTCTTCTGTGTATTCTTGCCACCTCTTCTTCATATCTTCTGCTTCTGTTAGGTCCAGACCATTTCTGTCCTTTATCGAGCCCATCTTTGCATGAAATATTCCCTTGGTATCTCTAATTTTCTTGAAGAGATCTCTAGTCTTTCCCATTCTGTTCTTTTCCTCTAATTCTTTGCATTGATTGCTGAAGAAGGCTTTCTCACCTCTTCTTGCTATTCTTTGGAACTCTGCATTGAGATGCTTATATCTTTCCTTTTCTCCTTTGCTTTTCGCCTCTCTTTTTTTCACAGCTATTTGTAAGGCCTCCCTAGACAGCCATTTTGCTTTTTTGCAAATAAGTTATACTTATCAGTTAAAAATCTATGTTACTTAGCATACTATCTGCATCTCTACAGGTGGTTAGGTAAAAGAAATATTAATAGACATGTATATGATTTTATTGTATACACACATATTTCCATGTTCTGTCAATTGAGAGGACTAGAAGCAATGACTACCAATCCTAAAGCAAATCAATCCTGAATATTCATTGGAAGGACTGATGCTGAAGATGAAGCTCCAATACTTTGGCCACCTGATGCAAAGAGTTGACTCACTGGAAAAAACTCTGATGAAGGGAAAGATTCAGGGCAAGAGGAAAAGGGGGCAACAGAGGATGAGATGGTTGGATGGCATCATTGACTCAATGGATATCAGTTTGAGAAAACTTTGGGAGATAGTGGAGGACAGCGGAGCCTGGCGTGCTGCAGTCCATGGGGTTGCAAAGAGTCAGACAGAACATAGCGACTGAACAGCAAGAAGCAATGACACCTCTGTAGCAGTAAGTACACCTAACACCGTAATCAAGGTCTTTAATGCCATTCTCCAACAAAGTAACCAGGGGTTCCTGCAGAAATGGATGATTATAGGACCAAAGTAGGAAATATATAAGGTGAGCCTAGAATATCCTGTAGAGTCACAACATAAGGAAATTCTCTCTCTCTCTCTCACAAACACACAATGATGGGGGTAAGTCAAAGGGATATAAGAACCAAATGAAATAGCTCCCAATGGCCAAACTAAAACAATTTGGGCAACAGAATAAAGCCGTATTGAACTATAACCCTGATTATAAAGTACATATCTGTGATCCATGCTCATATAAGTGAATGATTACATAAATCGATGAGTGAGAATAGAAAAATAACCCCTTTAGAAGAATTACAAATAATTTATGCAGCTACTCCACCCTCCGGGGGTAAGCATAACTTCACATTCCTTAGGTGCTGTGCACAAATGTTTAAAAATATTGCTTAAATCAGAGGTAGTTTTAATTTTGGTTCTTTTAATATAGCAAGGAATTTGATCCCTCAGCTTGGTGATCAAGGTCAACATCAGTAGTAATAAGTCATGTGGATAGCATGCACCCCTGATAGGATATGATGAGAATGGCACTTTCTACCACAAACTCATAATTCCAATCTAACTATGAAAAATCAGATAAATCCTAATTAAAGGATATTCTATAAAATATCTTTTCAATACCACTCTTATCAATATGACCTGTTAGGGTCATAAAACCATGAAAAGTCTGAGAAACTGTCACAGCCAACATTAGGCTAAGAAGAGACATTGCCTAAATGGAATGTGATCTCCTGAATGAGATCCTGGAACAGAGACAAGGACATCAGGGAAAAATGAATGACATCTGAATAAAGCATGGGCTTTAATTGATAATAATGTATCAACACTGGTTTATTGAATATGACAAATGCACCATACTAATGTGGGTATTTTAATGGGAGAATCTGGATGTGCAGTTTATGTGAACACTCTGTATTTGGAATATTTCTATAAACCTAAAATTGTTCTAAAATAATAGTGAAAACTATTAAGTTGCCATGTGTTCCTTTTTTCCCCCTGAATATCTGAACAAATGAGTACTTCTCCCATTGCAGGGGGGTGGTTTACTACACAGAAAGCATTGACCATAACTGGACATATTTTCCAAAGGAGGGAGTTGTTTGGACATTATTTGTAATTTATTTGATTGGCTGTGGTGAAGTCCAGTTGAAACTTCATTATAATGCAATGGACAGAACACTCACTGGTTCTTGTCAGCAAAATTAAACAATTCATTCAGTCAAGGCATGGTCAAAATGCACTCTTTCTGAGAGGGGGAATGTTTCACCTAGAGCGCCTCTGTGATACCTGGGTTGGGAGAAATTGGGTCAGTTCAGTTTCTCTTCATTGACTTAGCAATATTGTTTGGAAGTAAATATTTCAATGGGCTCCAGACCCTCTGAATAAAAACATTCAGCCAGTGGGACCAACACCTCAAACAGATGGAGGTTTTTGTTTTGTTTTGTTATCTAGGAAGGGATATTGAAGTATGTTGTCAATTTTCAAATTCAACTGATAGTCTGTCTCCTCAAACTACTGCAACGAGTTTGGGAGGAAATGATCAAGCCAGGTGGCTAGAGTTTGTTATTATTAGTTGTCACTGTAGGGACTGAAACATCCCTAGAAAAATGAATATCTGTGTAGGACATACAGTGAGATTGAGGATGCTTCTATGTAGGAAGTGGAAATGTCAGAGGGAAAATACACAAATAGATGGTGAGTCTCACGAGAAGATGATCAAAGTGGTACAGAATTCTTTAGATACAAGAAGAGTCTTTTTCATTTTGTCACTCAGACTATAGCTGTGCTTGCGTCAAGGCGACACTGTTTAAAAAGGTCATAGACACAATGGTCTGTACTAAATGAAAGAAAATGGAGAGATGAGAGGACTAGGAACCACAATATTGTAGGAGAAAATGTGAGATATCTTTAGTTTGCAAGAAAAGGCATGGTTTCTGTTCTCAAGATTTTTACAGTTGTTATGATATTCAATTCTATTCCAACTCCTGGGTGTACTGTGTGGATCACAACAAACTGTGGAAAATTCTTCAAGAGATGGCAATACCAGACCACCTGACCTGCCTCCTGAGAAATCTGTATGCAGATCAAGAAGCAACAGTTAGAACCTGACATGGAACAATGGACTGGTTCCAAATTGAGAAAGGAGTATGTCAACGCTGTATAGGGCTTCCCTCATAGCTCAGTAGGTAAGGAATCTGCTAAATGCAGGAGACCTGGGTTTGATTCCTGGGTCAGGAAGATCCCCTGCAGAAGGAAATGGCAAGCCACTCCAGTATTCTTGATTGGAAAATCCCATGGACAGAGGAGCCTGGTGGGGTTGCAAAAGTCAGACATGAGTTAGCAACTAAACCACCACCACCAAGGCTGTATACTGTCCCCCTGCTGATTTAACTTATATGCATAGTATATCATGCAAATTCTGGGCTGGATGAAGCACAAGCTGGAATCAATATTGCTGGGAGAAATCAATAACCTCAGATATGTAGATGATATCACCCTTATGACAGAAAGTGAAAAGGAACTGATGATTTCTTGCTGAAAGTGAAAGAGGAGAGTGAAAAACCTGGCTTAAAACTCAACATTAAAAAAAAACTAACATCATGGCATCCAGTCCTATTCAGTTCAGCTCAGTTCAGTCGCTCAGTTGTGTCCGACTCTTTGCAACCCCATGAATCACAGCGTGTCAGTTCTCCCTGTCCATCACCAACTCCTGGAGTTCACTCAAATTCATATTCATCGAGTCGGTGATGCCATCCAGCCATCTCATCCTCTATCATCCCCTTCTCCTCCTGCCCCCAACCCCTCCCAGCATCAGAGTCTTTTCCATTGAGTCAACTCTTTGCATCAGGTGGCCAAAGTATTGGAGTTTCTGCTTCAGCATCAGTCCTTCCAATGAATATTCAGGACTGATTTCCTTTAGGATGGACTGGTTGGGTCTCCTTGCAGTTCAAGGGACTCTCAAGAATCTTCTCCAACAGCACAGTTCAAAAGCATCAATTCTTTGGCACTTAGCTTTCTTAACGGTCCAACTCTCACATCTATACATGATCACTGGAAAAACCATAGCCTTGACTAGACAGACTTTTGTTGGCAAAGTAATATCTCTGCTTTTTAATATGCTGTCTACGTTGGTCATAACTTTCCTTCCAGGGAGTAAGCATCTTTTAATTTCATTGCTGCAATCACTATCTGCAGTGATTTTGGAGCCCCCCCCCCCAAAATAAAGTCTGACGCTGTTTCCACTGTTTCCTCATCTATCAGCCATGAAGTGATGGGACCAGATGCCATGATCTTCGTTTTCTGAATGTTGAGCTTTAGGCCAACATTTTCACTCTCCTCTTTCACTTTCATCAAGAGGCTTTCTAGTTCCTCTTCACTTTCTGCCATAAGGGTGGTGTCATCTGCATATCTGAGGTTATTGATATTTCTCCCAGCAATCTTGATTCCAACTTGTGCTTCTTCCAGCACAGCATTTCTCATGATGTACTCTGCATATAAGTTAAATAAGCAGGGTGACAATATACAGACTTGACATGCTCCTTTTCCTATTTGGAATGAGAGGAGCAACCCGACGTCCAAGGAGCAGTGACTGCACAGGCACAGGAGGGCTGAGAGGAGCTACTCCACATTCAAGGTCAAGAGGGGTGGCCGTGAGGAGACACTCCTCGTCCAAGGTAAGAGAAACCGAAGTAAGACGGCAGGTGTTGCGAGAGGGCATCAGAGGGCAGGCACACTGAAACCATAATCACAGAAAACTAGCCAATCTGATCACACAGACCACAGTTTGAAACTCAATGAAACTAACTTAATGAAACTAAGCCATGCCCTGTGGGGCCACTCAGGACGGGTGCGTCATGGTGGAGAGGTCTGACAGAATGTGGTCCACTGGAGAAGGGAATGGCAAACCACATAAGCATTCTTGCCTTGAGAATCCAATGAACAGTATGAAAAGGCAAAATAATAGGATACTGAAAGGGAAACTCCCCAGGTCAGGAGGTGCCCAATATGCTACTGGAGATCAGTGGAGAAATAACTCCAGAAAGAATGAAGGGATGGAGCCAAAGCAAAAACAATACCCAGCTGTGGATGTGACTGGTGATAGAAGCAAGGTCCGATGCTATAAACAGCAACATTGCATAGGAACCTGGAATGTCAGGTTCATGAATCAAGGCAAATTGGAAGTGGTCAAACAAGAGATGGCAAGAGTGAGTGTCGACATTCTAGGAATCAGCAAACTAAAATGGACTCGAATGGGTGAATTGAACTCCGATGACCATTATATCTACTACTGCGGGCAGGAATCGCTTAGAAGAAATGGAGTAGCCATCATGGTCAACAAAAGAGTCCAAAATGCAGTACTTGGATGCAGTCTCAAAAATGACAGAATGATCTCTGTTCGTTTCCAAGGCAAACTATTCAATATCACAGTAATCCAAGTCTATGCCCCAACCAGTAATTCTGAAGAAGCTGAAGTTGAACGGTTCTATAAAGACCTACAAGACCTTTTAGAACTAACACCCCAAAAAGATGTCCTTTTCATTATAGGGGACTGGAATACAAAAGTAGGAAGTCAAGAAACACCTGGAGTAACAGGCAAATTTGGCCTTGGAGTACGGAATGAAGCAGGGCAAAGATTAATAGAGTTTTGCCAAGAGAAAGCACTGGTCATAGCAAACACCCTCTTTCAACAACACAAGAGAAGACTCTACACATGGACATCACTGGATGGTCAACACCGAAATCAGATTGATTATATTCTTTGCAGCCAAAGATGGAGATGCTTTCTACAGTCAGCAAAAACAAGACCGGGAGCTGACTGTGGCTCAGATCATGAACTCCTTATTGCCAAATTTAGACTTAAATTGAAGAAAGTAGGGAAAACCACTAGACCATTCAGGTATGACCTAAATCAAATCCCTTATGAATATACAGTGGAAGTGAGAAATAGATTTAAGGGACTAGATCTGATAGATAGAGTGCCTGATGAACTATGGAATGAAGTTCGTGACATTGTGCAGGAGACAGGGATCAAGACCATCACCATGGAAAAGAAATGCAAAAAAGCAATTCTTATTTGGCTGTCTGGGGAGGCCTTACAAATAGCTGTGAAAAGAAGAGAAGTGAAAAGCAAAGGAGAAAAGGAAAGATATAAGCATCTGAATGCAGAGTTCCAAAGAATAGCAAGGAGAGGTAAGAAAGCCTTCCTCAATGATCAATGCAAAGAAATAGAGGAAAACAACAGAATGGGAAAGACTAGAGATCTCTTCAAGAAAATTAGAGATACCAAGGGAACATTACATGCAAAGATGGGCTCGATAAAGGACAGAAATGGTATGGACCTGACAGAAGCAGAAGATTTTAAGAGGTGGAAAGAATACACAGAAGAACTGTACAAAAAAGATCTTCAGGACCCGGATAATCACGATGGTGTGATCACTTACTTAGAGCCAGACATCCTGGAATGTGAAGTCAAGTGGGCCTTAGAAAGCATCACTATGAACAAAGCTAGTGAAGGTGATGGAATTCCAGTTGAGCTGTTTCAAATCCTGAAAGATGATGCTGTGAAAGTGCTGCACTCAGTATGCCAGCAAATTTGGAAAACTTAGCAGTGGCCAGAGGACTGGAAAAGATCAGTTTTCATTCCAATCCCAAAGAAAGGCAATGCCAAAGAATGCTCAAACTACCGCACACTTCCACTCATCTCACATGCTAGTAATGTTCAAAATTCTGCAAGCCAGGGTCAGCAGTATGTGAACCGTGGACTTCCTGATGTTCAAGCTGGTTTTAGAAAAGGCATAGGAACCAGAGATCAAATTGCCAACATCCGCTGGAAAAAGCGAAAGAGTTCCAGAAAAACATCTATTTCTGCTTTATTGACTATGCCAAAGCCTTTGACTGTGTGGATCACAATAAACTCTGGAAAATTCTGAAAGTGATGGGAATACCAGACCATCTGACCTGCCTCTTGAGAAACCTATATGCAGGTCAGGAAGCAACAATTAGAAATGGACACAAAACAACAGACTGGTTCCAGTCCCATTACTTCATGCCAAATAGATAGGGAAACAATGGAAACAGTGACAGACTTTATTTTCTTGGGCTCCAAAGTCACTGCAGATGGTGATTGTGGCCATGAAATTAAAAGCTGCTTGCTCCTTGGAAGAAAAGTTATGACCAACCTAGACAGCATATTAAAAAGTAGAGATATTACTTTGCCAACAAAGATCTGTCTAGTCAAAACTATTTTTTTTCCCAGTGGTCATGTATGGATTTGAAGGTTGGACTATAAAGAAAGCTGAGGGCCGAAAAATTGATGCTTTTGAACTGTGGTGTTGGAGAAGACTCTTGAGAGTCCCTTGGACTGCAAGGAGATCCAACCAGTCCATTCTAAATGAAATGAGTCCTGAATATTCATTGGAAGGACTGATGCTGAAGCTGAAGCTCCAATTCTTTGGCCACCTGATGTGAAGAACTGACTCATTGGAAAAGACTCTGATGCTGGGAAGGATTGAAGGCAGGAGGAGAAGGGGACGACAAAGGATGAGATGTTGGACGGCCCCACCAACTCGATGGACATGAGTTTGAGTAAGCTCCGGGAGTTGGTGAGGGATAGGGAGGCCTGTTGTGCTCCAGTCCATTTGGTCACAAAGAGTTCGACATGACTGAGCTACTGAACTGAACTGAACTGATGATATACAAGGATTAGACTTATGTTGCCCTAGATAGGTCCAAGTAGTAATAGGTCCAAGTAATAGGAAAACAGAGTTTGGAATCCTGTAAGGAACCAACTTCTAATTGAGCTTATGGGAGATAGGTTACCCTCTCTTACTAGGCAGTGAGATGCTTGTCTCTGAAATGTTCTAGGTAGAAGCTAAACAACTTCTTGAGAGTGTGGAGAAAGGCAGTCACTCAGGGTGTAGCCAGGTGTTGGCATTAAGAAGGACAAGAGGTACGTGAAGTGAGGGGCAGGGGTCTTAGTGACACGCTTCTGTGTCTGGAGGTTATTGTGAACGGGCAATGCAGGAACTGTGATTCATGAGGGCAAGGCAACAAAGGATACTGTATTAGTCAGGGTTCCCCAGAGAACAAACCTTAAGATCTGCTAACAGCAAGCCAGAGACCCAGGGCAGCCAGTGATGTGGTTCAGTCTGAAGGCCAGCAGGGAAATTTGATGTTTCAGCCTTCAGCTGATCGGATGAGGTCCACCCACATTAAGGAGAGCAATCTGTTTTATTCAGCTTATCAGTTTACATGTTAAACACATCTACAAACGCCTTCATAGGTGGGATGGAAGGACTGGGAGGGAGGCTCAAGAGGAAGGGGATATATATATACTTATAGCTGATTCACACTGCTGTACAGCAGAAATATGACACTGTAAAGCAATTATCCTCCATTTAACATATATATATATATACATATGTTTGAGTTTTTAAAAAAACACTCTCAGAGAAACACTTAGAATAATGTTTGATCCAATATCTAGGCACCCAATGGCCCACTCAAATTGACACATAAAACTAACCATCACAGATAGAAGCCATCAGCAGATGATGGTCTGGATCAGTTCGGTAGACAAGTGCTAGACCAGCTCAACTGGCCTGGAGTTAGGGAAGGATAGAGAGAGCGCTGGAGGAGGGAAGAGATTAATATCAGTTATGGCTTTGAAAGCAGCTAGCCAAGAGAGGGCTGTCAGTAATAACCTTTTGGGGATTGTGGCTGGCCACCACCAAAGGCTTGGGTTTAACAGAGGGAACCAGTAGATCTGAGAAGTGAAAGTCATGCATTCTTGCATGTACCCACCAAGTCCTCTTAGCTTCTCTCTAACATCTGCCACCGTTGCGGGGACCAGTATTACCCAGCTTCGTGTAGGTACAACATGATACCTCCTTGTGGCTTCTTTGATGCTACAGCTTAGATAATCACAGCAACCTACACAGCACTCCGACACACACGAACAAGCAAGGCAGGACAGTCAATGCCCCAAGGCCACTCTCGACCAGTGGGCATGGGCACTGATGGATAGATGCTTTTCCCTTTCATTTTGCCCTATGATATGCACTTCAAAAGACTCCTCAGAAGAATTTTCAGGATTGAGGGTGAGCCCCGTAGTAGTGGCCAACTTGCAGGCATATTCTTCCCTGTTTTGCTCACTTTGCCCTCTACTATTGCTCTCTGAAGGGCTCCCCTCATAGTTCAGTTGGTAAAGAATCTGCCTGCAATGCAGGAGACCCTGTTTGATCCCTGGATTGGGAAGAAGGGATAGGCTACCCACTTCAGTATTCTTGGGTTTCACTTGTGGCTCAGCTGGTAAAGAATCTGCCTGCAATGCATGAGACCTGGGTTCAATTCCTGGGTTGGGAGGATCCCCTGGAGAAGGCAAAGCCTACCCACTCCAGTATTCTGGCCTGGAGAATTACATGGATTGTATAGTCCATGGGGTCACAAAGAATTGGGCACGACTGAGTGACTTTCATTGCTCTCTGACATCAATCTCCAAACAGCTCCTGAGGGAAGCCTTTGCTCAGGTTCTGCTTTTCTAGGGAAGCCAGGCCAAGATACCACCTTTATTCTTACAAGTCCCCAAAGAACCAAACTGACTTTCTTATTGTTTTCTGAACATATTTGTCCTGCATTTCCTTCAGCATCTGCACACTCCCATAGTTTTCTAAAGATAAGTAGTGCTCACACCAAAGTAAAAATGGTCTGAAGAACGTAACTGAAACAAGAGTCTTTTACCTTATCCAGTTTCTTTTCATCTGAACTTTCTTCCAGCTTGGAATCATTTGCAGTGGGTGTTTCATAAATACAATACTCTGCCTTCTATGGAGAGGCTAGAATTTCTAAGCTTCTGATATCTTTTTAACATTCTTGACCTAATAGCATTTGATGCAGTTTATTTGCCACTTCAACCTTTCTATCACCCCAGCATGCCTTGCATTATTCCAGAACTCCAGAAACAAGAAATACAGGATCTATCCTGAAAGTTTGGTAGTATGCTCTTTCTATGTATTTTGGTTCACATTCTAGGACAGGAATGACAGTTCAAGCTGAAGAATCTGTACAATTAATGTCTTTGTGAAAATGTTCAAGAGTACAGTTTAGAAGGAAAAGGAAAATTTTCTGCAGGTATCTTGGTACTCAATAAAAATACTGTCTATATTCACAGATTTCTTGCTAAAATGGTTTCCATTCTCAAGACAAGGATTAGCATCAATGCTAATAGAAAACAGTCAAAAATAGAATCGGTTATGTAACTATATAATATGGAAATTTGGAGTGAAGGTGGCATACATTTCAAATTTGAGAGATATCCAAGTGTAAGTGCCTCTTATTTATGCTATATGAAAATACCTTTTCAAGGGGCATTCTATGCAACTGGACTGATCAGCGGTGTATGCATTTAAAACTGATGCACTTATAATTATTATGTTTCATACACAAAATCAATGTCTTTGATTATGGTATCAAATTCTTAATGATTTCAAATCTGCTTTCTCATCTTGTTCTGTATACTTCTAAAGATTTGTTTGCTTGAAGCTTGGAAAAAGAAGGCAGAAACTTTTACTTACCAGGTTATACTGACTAGAAATGCTGAGGCAGTGAAAGTGAAGTCACTCAGTCGTGTCCGACTCTTTGCAAACCCATGGACTGTAGCCTATCAGGCTCCTCCGTCCATGGGATTTTCCAGGCAAGAGTGCTGGAGTGGATTGCCATTTCCTTCTCCAGGGGATCTTCCTGACCCAGGAATCGAACCCGGGTCTCCCGCACTGCAGGCAGAAGCTTTACCATCTGAGCCACCAGTGACAACCCGTAAATATCATGACCAGTTCATTGTCCAGTGAGCTTCATGACAGCATAGTTTTGGGACTATCAAGGTAAGAAAAGTTCATACAAATAAAATTAAAAATATATTGCTATATTGTAATATTTTGGAAAACAATGCTAGTTTTCTGCCAAAAGTTATGTCTAGCAGTGTCTAAATATTCTAGGTAATAAGTTGAATATTTTAGTGTGTCTCATTAGAATAATTCTAGTTACACTTTCCTCAACTTAAACACTAGATAGTAAAATATTAATAAAAGCTGTTTAAATGAAACTCATAACAGAACATTTGAAACTCAAGTTTTAATTAAATATTAAATTCTAACTTAAGGGGAAAGAGCTGGTGAAGCTGGACCATTACTGTGATCTATGAATGAAAATTTAGCAGTATTAATTTTTCTCCTTTCTTCCCTCCCTCCCTGCCATACACTCTTCTTCCTACACTTTTCCTTGCGGGGTAGGCAATAGTTCGATCCCTAGGTTGGGAAGATCCCCTGGAGTAGGAAACGGTAACCCATTCCAGTATTCTTCCCTGGAGAATCCCATGGACAGAGGAGCCTGGCGGGCTACAGTCCCTAGAGTCGCAAAGAGTCGGGCACGACTGAGCGACTGAGCACAGACACACAGCATCAACAGCAGAGATTTATTTTCTCACAGTTCTGGAGGCCGAAATTCGAAGACCATGGTGTTGCCAGGATGGGCTCCTGAGGCCTCTCTACTTGGCCTGCTAACGGCAGCCTTCTTGCTGTGTCCTCACGTGGCCTTGCCTCTGTGCCCGTGCACCCATGGTGTCTCTTCCCCTTTCTTCAAGGACATCAGTCCTGTTGGATTCGGGCCCTATCCTATGACTTCATGCAACCTTCATTAGCCCTTTAAAGGCCAGTTCTCCACATCTGGTCACATGGCGGGTAAAGGCTTCAATATAAGAATTTGGGTGGGGGGATATAATTCAGCCCATAACATATATGTAAACAAGAGTTCATCAATAAGTTTTCTATCCCTTTAGGACTCCATAATTTTCTTTAGCAAATTATAAAACTAAAGAAGTAAATGTAACAGAATTTTTACTGAAGGAAAATAAAGCTAATGTCCTAGATTATGTAATTGCTGCACTCACAAGGCTCCGGCTTGACGGATCTGTGACTTAGGTAAAGTGATTTCTAATGTTCTTCTTCTCTTCTTGCGCCTTCTTTAAACATTGGTGTCTCCAGTAAACTTGTTCCTCTGCCAGTGTCTTATTGTGGCTTATCTATCTTGGCTTTCCAATTGAGGACTCATCCCCAGCTTCTACAATCAGTGTCTACCAATTTTTAATTTTTAATCCAGTTGAAACAAGCAAGTTTCTGTTTTATTTAGCTATTTAGAATTATTTGATAGTTTTCACATTTCTCTCTTCAGTTACCCAGTCATTCATACTTCTTTCAGCTCCCCAGTGACATCTTTGCCTCCTTCCTATCCAATCTACCGTGTTTCATCGATCCCACAATGTACATTTCCCCTCACATCTTACATCTCTGAAATTGTGCTTCTTACAATCAATGGTGCATCGTATTTTATTAACTGGCAGGTTTTTCCTTCCTAGTGCTATATAAAATGATATACTTTAAATCAATGGAGTTGTAGATTCCATGAAATACAATATTGTCATATCTAGTAGATCGAACAACCTCATATCTTTGAAATATACCTACTTTTATCCATTTCCTCTGCCACTTCTCAAGGTCACACTACTATCATTCCTTCTGAGGATTATTGCAAGAGTCTCATCACTTCTGGTATTGCTCACTAGTCACCAGGGTTACCCTTCACCTCCATGGTCTACTTGGAGACTAAAATAATCTTTTTAAGTAAAAATTTAATTTTGTCTTCCCCTTCATTTTACTGACTTCCTGGTGCTCACAGAGTAAAAACCAGACTCCTTACTATGACTTACAAGCTTCTACATTAATCTAACCTATGCGTAACTTTTAATAGTTTCTTTATTTCATTTTGTGACCTACAGACCCACTGAATTTATTCCACTGTTTCAAATATGCCTTTTTGCTTTGTTCAGAAACTACACACACTAGTTTCCCACCCCATTCCTCTTTCCCTAGCCATCTCTTTTTCACTTCTCACATTTCATCTAGAACATTAGTTCATCCATGAAATTTCCCTGACCTCCCCAAGTCCGGATTAAAGACACCTCTTCTAAAACATTCGATAATTCTCCCACAAGCGTTTACTTCTATTTGAATTGCCTATCTGTCTCTGGAATAGGATAAATTGTATATTTATGACTATGATTTGTATTTCCTTTGCTTCATTTCCCTTCTTCCAGTAAGAAGTCAGATCCTTTGCATATTCTTTGCCTGGGCCATTTTTCAGGGCTGAAAAAGCTTATCTTCTGTAAAACCTAAACTCACTGAAGAGATTAAGATAGAAATGACTTTAGGATAGGCTTGGAAAGGAAGATTTCCTTCTGTGTGTGCTCCAAGATGTGAGAACTTGTTCCTTATTCTCTGAATGCATCCAAGGAAAGTGTCAATTTCAGAGGTTCACACTGCGACACCTAGAAAAACTGCTTCCTAGACACAGGGACTCCAAGCCTCATCTGAAATTCTAGGACCAAAGGATGAGCAATACAGACACATTAAAGTGGAGGACAGGAGGTGGGGGACCACATGGAATGAGCCAATGGGACCTGGTGCACATGGCCAGACATGGACAAGAGGGTTACCTCTGGAGATGGGGTGGAGAGCTGAATGAGAATAATGACTGATACCGAGCTTCTTGCCAAACTATTAAGGTGTGGACTATGCAACACAATTAGAATGATAAAAGAAAATTAAGAAATGCCATGCATTTTTGCATGACCAAGTTTGTGGACTGAGATTCAAACTTAATGTCTGCATTCTCCACCACACTTTCACGGCATTTCTTTCCTGCTCCTTTAGCTTGTTATTTATTAATTCATTTAACTTGTTTTTCAAATGCTTTTTTTGCATCCATTGATATGATTGTGGGATTTTTCATTTTTATTCTATTGATGTAATGAGTGACATTAGTTGATATTTGAATGATGAGCCAGCATTATATACCTGAGATAAATCCCACTTGTTCTTAGTGTATAGATCTCATTACACTATTTTTGGATTCAATTTGTTAATGTTTTGTTGATTTTTGCATCTGTGCTCATGAGACATATTTTATGCGGTTCTTCCCTTATACTGCCTTTGTTTTGTTTTGGCATTAGGCTGCTGCTAGCCTTATAGAGAGTCCCAGGGATGGGGGAGCCTGGTGGGCTGCCGTCGATGGGGTCGCACAGAGTCGGACACGACAGAAGTGACTTAGCAGCAGCAGCAGCAGCCTTATAGAATGCAGTAGGATATATTCCCTGTGTTTCTATGCTCTGAAAGAGATTATAGAGGACTGGTATAATTTCTCCTCTAAATGCTAGACAGAATTCATCAGTGAACCCAGTAGGGCCTGGTGCTTTCTGTTTTGGAAGATTACTAAGTGTTGATTTAATCTCTTTAATAAAAATAAGCTTATTCAGATCATCTATTTCGTCTGAGTTTTGGTCGATTGTGTCTTTTAAGAAGCTGAATTTGAAATTCAAATATCAAATTTGTGGACAGAGAGTAAGACAAGTTGGTTTATAATGTTGGTCATCATCTCACTAAAGCTCTGTTTATATTTTTTCTCAGTCCTTCAGTTTTCCCGTCTATCTTTCATTTTGGAGAGTTTCCATTGCTATGTCTTTCAGTTTCATAATTATCCTGTAATTTCTAATCTGCTGTTAATCTCATCTACTGCATTTTAAAATCGAGTTTTAATTTTTAGAGCAGGTTTACTCTCATAGCGAAGTTGAGCAGAAAGCCCAGAGAGTTCCGCCTCTCCTCTTCCCTCTCGTAGAGCCCACCTCCCACCAGTATCTCTCTCCAGTGTAGTAAGTCTGTTACAATTAATGAACCATCATTGATACATCATTATCAACAAGTCTTAGTTTATATTACGGTTCATCATTGGTGATGTAACTTCCGTGGTTTCTGACAGATGTATAATGACATGTATCCACCCTAATTGTATCACACAGAATAATTTCACTTCCCTAAAAGTCCCCTGCCCTCCCACTATTCTTCTGGTTTATCCTCTCCTGTCCCCTAACCCCAGGTCCTTGGCAAGCACTGATTTTTTTTTTTTGAGATAAAATAGACATATAACATTGTATTAATTTTAGGTGTACCACATAATGATTTGATATATGTACATATTGCAAAGCAATGATCACAATAATATCTCTAATCACACAGTTACAAAATTTTCTTTTCTTGTGATAAGAACTTGTAAGATCTACTTCTTAGGAACTTTCAAATATACAAAACAATATTGTTAACAATAGTCACCCTGTTGTACAGCCCCAGAACATCTCAAGAACTAATTTATTTTATAACTGGAAGTTTGTACCTTTTAACCACTTTCATCCACTTTATTCATTTCCCACCCCTTGCCTCTGGCAACCACCAAATTGTTCTGTGAGTTTAATTTTTTTTTTTTTATTCAGCATCCAAGTAAGATCATACAATATTCGTCTTTCTCTGTCTGACTTATTTCGTTTAGCATCTGCTTCTCTATCTTGAGAGCTTTCCTTGCCCTCTTTGCCCATCTCCCTTCCTCCTTTTCATCTACCTCACAGAACCTTATAATTCTTAATTTCTGAGTTTAAAAGTATTTTAAAAGATTACAGAGATATCCCAGGGTGTCCTCTGGTTGCAGACATATTTCTCATCCACTGGATTAGATCTTGGAACAGAAAAAGGACGACAGTGTCTTAGCTGGTGAAGTTTGAACAAGCTCTGTCGTTTAGTTACTAGTGTAACACCAATGTCACTTTCCTAGTTTTGATCGTTGTACTAAAGTTATATAAGTAGTTAACATTAGAGGAAGCTGAATGAAGACTATACATAAACTTCTGTACTATTTAAAAATTTTTTCTTTGATAGAAATAAGGCTTAGGTGTTTTTCTATTAGATTTTGCATTCTTAAAAATTTTTATTGGAGTATACAGTTGTTTTACAATGTTGTGTTAGCTTCTGGTGTACAGCAAAATGAATCATTATATGTATACATACACCCCCTCTTTTTAGGATTTCCTTTCCTTTTTAGGTTACAACAGAGCACTGAATAGAGTTCCTTGTGTTAAACTGGGACTGGCAAATGTGTCCACTACTATGTATAAAATAGATAACTAATGAGACTCTACTAGAGTTTGTATTTTTTTTAAAATAATAGCTTTTTGAGATGTATTTCATATACCATTAAATTCACCCTCTGAAAATGTATACTTTCAGAATTATGTCTGATTCACTGTTTAGTTTGCTCTCTGATTTTAGAAACTTCCTCTTACCCCAAGATGAGAGATACCCAATACTCATTAGCAGCCATTCCTTATCTCCTCCCCCTGCCCCATCTCCTGTCATGAATTTACTTTCTGTCTATGGATTTGCCTGTTGTTAATGGCACCCCATTCCAGTACTCTTGCCTGGAAAATCCCATGAATGGAGGAGCCTGGCGGGCTGCAGTCCATGGGGTCGCGAAGAGTTGGACACGACTGAGCGATTTCATCACTTTTCACTCTCATGCATTGGAGAAGGAAATGGCAACCCACTCCAGTGTTCTTGCCTGGAGAATCCCAGGGACCGGGGAGCCTGTGGGCTGCCGTCTCTGGGGTCGCACAGAGAGGAACAACACTGAAGTGGCTTAGCAGCAGCAGCATTTGTATACTATGTGTCTTTCTGTGACTGGTTTCTTTCACTTGGTGTAATGCTTATAAGACTCTTGCACCATGTCTGAATATTTCATTTCTTTCACAGCTGAACAACACTCCACAGTGTGGATATACTATGTTTGTTTATCTATTCATCAGTTGATGGACACTGGGCTGTTTCCTCTCTTTTAGCTATGATGAATAATGCCGTTATGAACATTCGTGTGAAGGTTTTTGTGTGGATATGTTTTTTGTTCTCTTAACATATTAATATATACCTAGAAGTAGAATAGTAGGTCATGTGGTAACTCTATGTTTAATGCTTTGAAGAACTTTCAAACAGTTCCAGAATGGCTTCATTTTCATATTTCCATCAGCAATATGGCAGTGCCAATTTCTAAATACCCTCCCAAGCATTTGTTATTTTCTCTTTTTAATTTTAACCATCCTAGTGGGTATGAAGTGGTGTCTTACTGTTGGTTTGACTTGCATTTCCCTAGTGATTAATGATGATGATCTTTTCATGTACTTCTTGGCCTTGTACATATCTTTTATGGAGTAATGGCTATTAAATCATTTGCGCATTTTAAAACTGGATTACTGGGGACTTCCCTGGTGGTCCAGCGGTTGGGAATTAGCCTTCTGATGCAGGGAACATGGGTTTGATCCCTGGTTGGGGAACGAAGGCCTCACATGCCATGAGGCGAGTAAGCCCCTGAGCCACAACCAGAAAGACGGCCCTGCGCACTGCGATGGAGACCTAGCACAGCCAAAAGAGAGAGAGAGAGAGAGGAAAAAAAACTGGATTACTTATGTTTCTGTTTTTGAGTTGTAAGGATTTGTTATATATTCAAAGCAAAAGTTCTTTATCTGATATATGACTTGTAAATATTTTCTCTCCTGCGAATTTCTAAAATTGTCTTAATGATGCCTTTTGAATCACACAAGTTTTTAATTTTGATGTTAATTTATCTTTTTTTTTCACTTGAATTTTGGTGTCATATTAAAAAGTTTGCTTAATCCAAGGTCATGCAGATTTACTTTTTTTGTTTGTTTCATGTTTTATTTATTTATTTTAATTTTAATTTTTACTTTATTTTACTTTACAATACTGTATTGGTTTTGCCATACATTGACATGAATCCACCACGGGTGTACATGACCTCCCAAACATGAGCCCCCCTTCCACCTCCCACCCCATATCATCTCTCTGGATCATCCCCGTGCACCAGCCCCAAGCATCCTGTATCCTGCATCAAACATAGACTGGCGATTCATTTCTTACATGATATTATACATGTTTCAATGCCATTCTCCCAAATCATCCCACCCTCTCCCTCTCCCTCAGAGTCCAAAAGTCCACTCTACACATCTGTGTCTCTTTTGCTGTCTCGCATACAGGGTCATCATTACCATCTTTCTAAATTCCATATGTATGTGTTAGTATACTGTATTGGTGTTTTGCTTTCTGCTTTACTTCACTCTGTATAATCGGCTTCAGTTTCATCCATCTCATTAGAACTGATTCAAATGTATTCTTTTTAATGGCTGAGTAATTCTCCATTGTGTATATGTACCACAGCTTTCTTATCCATTCTTCTGCTGATGGACATCTAGGTTGTTTCCATGTCCTGGCTATACTTTTATGTTTTCTCCTAAATGTTTTATACTGCTACTGTTAAGTCACTTCAGTCGTGTCTGACTCTGTGCGACCGCATAGACGGCAGCCTACCAGGCTCCCTCGTCCCTGGGATTCTCCAGGCAAGAACACTGGAGTGGGCTGCCATTTCCTTCTCCAATGCATGAAAGTGAAAAGTGAAAGTGAAGTCACTCTGTCGTGTCCGACTCTTAGCGACCCCATGGACTGCAGCCCACCAGGCTCCGCCGTCCATGGGATTTTCTAGGCAAGAGTACTGGAGTGGGGTGCCATAGTTTTAGCTATTACATTTAGATCAGAAATTCATTTTGAATTAATTCTTATATATTGTGTGAAGTAAGGGTTCAATTTAATTCTTTTGCATGTGAATATCCAATTGTTCCAATGCCATTTGTGGAAAAGATTTCCCTGTGGTATTTTCACTTTTTCTGAAAGTACAAAATTATTTCTAAATTAAAAGATAAACAAATAAATTTTGACTTTAAGGAGTTGGAATGATCTCCCCATTCCAAGGACTGATCTCCCCAATGATTCTAGGGAGTCCAGTCTCATGACCATATATCCTATTGGAATCTCAAAGAGACTGGTGTCCACTTGACCAGTATAAGTTTTTCTTTTGCCCAACCAAAGGGCCATCCCACAAAACATAAGTGAAGGAAGACTCCATCACTTTCATATAATAAATCCCTTCTCACAACCCCACCACTCTAAGACTTGACTTGTTTCTTAGTGCTCTGCTAAGCAATTCTCTAACTTCTATCTCATTTACTACAGCCCATTGTCATGTCCAAGTTCAAAAAGCCACAGCAGCAGTGTATGAGGCTATGCTGCAAGCATTCCTGCTGTAAGGTTGAACACTGAATTATTTCAATTAACCATCCTAAATCCTACACCTTCCGAGTTCAAAGCCATCTCACATACATTTCCAAGCATCCTGCTGGCATGTATTACCCAGATCCTATGTTTCTTTCGGGCTTCCCTGGTGCTCAGTGGTTAAGAATCTGCCTGCAATCAGCAGAGGCAGATTCAAGCCCTGAGTCAAGAAGATCCCCCTGGAGAAGGAAATGGCAGCTGACTGCAATATTCTTCCCTGGAGAGTCCTGTGGACAGAGGAGCCTGGTGGGCTACAGTCCATGCTTAGCGATTAAACACCACTACCATGTTTCTTTCATGTTATAAACATTTCCTCCTCTACTATAAATTGTTTTCCTGCTCAGGCTATGCTGAGCCCTGACCTTTGTCACTTTCCTAGAGGCAGTGAGGAATGCTGGGAGCAGACGCTGAGGAGGATAAGCATTATGTCCTGAGATATTTGCTGTATGTCGAGATTTCCAGGCAAGGGGAGGCTATTCTTTATCAGGGACCGAAAGAAAAAGTGAAAGTTAGTCACTTTGTTGTGTCTGACTCTTTGTGAGCCCACCAGGCTCATCCATGGGATTCTCCAGGCAAGAATACTGGAGTGGGTAGCCATTTCCTTCTCCAGGGGATCTTCCCGACCCAGGGATCAAGCCCAGGTCTCCTGCAATGTGGGCAGATTCTTTACCAAAACCAGGAAAGCTTGATGATAAGCCATTTTATCAGGGACTAGATGACTTAATTTAATCAATAATTTATTTAATCAACTTCTGAGTGATTAAACTCCCAGGAAGTCCTCCCTGCCCCACCCCACGTTTTCTGGAGATTTGTGTATTCTATTAGAGGTAACAGCTTTTTTATCTGCCTGCCAAAATTCCCTAAGAACAATGAACTAGTGACTTTATCTTTTGGAACTAGATTTACTCAGTGGTTTAAACTTATAAGTTAATGTAGTCCTTATAGAAAAAAATGGAAATTAAATAGAAATGTGATTTTTATCAATGTATTTAACAAGAACTGACCCCTGGTCAGTCTTAACTGTTGTTATGAATTTAGAGTGTAATCCTGTGTGTTCACTAAGGAAGCAATTGCGTAACAAGAGAAAATTAGGTGAGAAAAGAAATAAGAACACTAAACGCTGTTAAACATATAATTAATGAACTGACGTGGAAAAGACATCATAAATCCAAGACCCTGATAGTGATACAGAAAGCAGCTATTCAAAGTTAACTCTGGGAGTGTGCTAGATTTCAAGTGTCTCTTTCCTCTCTCATCATAGACCTAGAATTCTTCTCAAATAGTGAAGGAAAGAGGTAAAAAGTGGAAAAAAACCTGTATTAGAGAACTGAACAGGGACTTTAAAAAGAAGATATTTAATGCCGTCCTTCCTTTTCCCCAGGAAACTAAGAAAAGCAATAATGTAAAAGGGGCCAGTATTCTTGACTTATTTTTGTCCCACAAGAATAATTTTCTTTTAGTATAGGACACGTACGCAATTTTTCCCTGTGCCTCTAAATTGGAAAATTAATCATCACCTAAGCAAGAAACACTTTCTCTTTTGAGCCATGGGGTGCATTTGCGGCTGTCCTTCAGAGGATCCAGAAGACTTCATTCTTCTGTTTTTGCTTTTGGAGCCCTCTTGATCACCCTGGCTCCCACTGAAGTTTTCACTTCCACCAACTTTTGAAAGTGTCATAGATGGAAGGGCAGCAATGTTTACACAAGCTTACAAGGGATACACATGTGAATGGCATCTCTCACTTGATAAGAAATACGCTAACTGGGAATTTTTGTTTTCTCTCCCTGCAGCCCTGTACTCTTCTGGGGTCTCTGACTTTATTTGCTAGAAAGGAACACTGTCATCAGCTACACAACAACAGTCCAGGGAATTGGATGCTTACCACCCCCATGTCTTTGATGACTCCCTTGTGCACTAAATGAACAAAGAACAAAGAGTATAATTCTGACTAGCAGAAAGAAATAGGTTTGACTCTATATAATGGGAAATGAGAGGCATCTGTCTAGTTGCAGTGCATGCTCTGGGTCGCTTTTTAATTTTTCATGCCCAGGGAATGAAAATTAGAACAATCACAAGCAAGCAAATCTGCCCCAAATTCACATTTTTTAGAAATAAAATTTTGAGTTACTCTGTGAAACAACACTGACTGGAAGAGATGATGGCAATTGAAGACAAATGGAACGTAGAATGGAAAGTGGAGGATGAAAGTACTAATAATTACTAATGTTGATAACTAACATGTGTAATTATTCCAGACAATATAAATCAGTGAAATACCTAGGATTTTGAAACCCAGAGCAGATAACTTGCCAGCATTTGTCATATGGTAGGCAGCCTGTAAGATAAATAATCATTCCCTCCTGGTGTTCATACACTGTGTAATCTCCTATTTGTACCAGGGATGGTCCATGTGACTGGTAGAACATGATAGAAGTGATGTTATATACGTCTAAGATTGTTTCTGTTGTTCAGTTGCTAAAGTCATGTCTGACTATTTTCAACCCCATGTACTGCAGCATGCCAGGCTTCCCTGTCCTTCACTATCTCTCGGAGTTTACTCAAACTCATGTCCATTGAGTCGGTGATGCCATCCAACCATCTCATCCTCTGTCATCCCCTTCTCTTCTGGCCCTCAGTCTTTCCCAGCATCAGGGTCTTTTTCAGTGAGTCAGGTCTTCACATCATGTGGCCAACGTACTGAGGTTCAGCTTCAGCATCAGTCCTTCCAATGAATATTCAGGACTGATTTCCTTTAGGATTGGCTGGTTTGATCTCCTTGCTGTCCAAGGGACTCTCAGGAGTCTCTTCCAACACCACAATTCAAAAGCATTAATTCTTTGACACTCAGCCTTCTTTATGGTCCAACTCTGTCATCCATATATGACCACTGGGAAAATCATAGCTTTGTCTCTGTGGACCTTTGTTGGCAAAGGGATGTCTGCTTTTTAATATGCTGTCTAGCTTTGTCATACGTTTTCTTTCAAGGAGAAAGTCTCTTAATTTTGTGGCTGCAGTCACTGTTTAAGATCAGTTTATGAAAAAAAATAAAAGGCTTCTGTTTTGGACATTCTCTTTGTTGTAGAGCACTTGCTCTGGGAAAAGGCATGCCGTGAGCATCCTAAGAAGTGGTCCACCTCCCAGGAAACTGGAGCCTCCTGCCAAGCGCCCTGGGAGTGAGATTGGAATGAGATTCTCCAGAGCCAATCTGATTATTGGAGACTCTGCCCAGTCCAGCAGCTTCAAGGCAGCCTTGTGAGAAACCATGAACTAGAACCACCCAACGAAGCAGGGCCTGGATTTCTGACTCTGAAACTTTGTGAGATGATAAATTCTTACTGTTTTTAAGCTTCTAAACTCCAGGATCCTTTGTTATGCAGCAACAGATGAACTGTATATATCCTTTTTATACTCAACAAATTATTTTAGCAATACTAGTGAAATAAAAGCAGAAATAACAATGGCTGGAAACAAATATAAACAATGAAATCTTTTTCATTTTGAACTTGACTATCTAACTGTGCCAGTTTCAAAAAACATTGAAAAATAAAAGGAATATTATAGTACAAAAAAGGAGTGAAGTGATGATAAGTATCTTTAAATGCATTAAAATAATTTATACCTATGTTTGGCTGCTTGAAGGAATGAATAAATTGCAAATCCTGCTTGGAGGATTTCTGCAAATATATTGATGATTTAGTTAAAAGTTATCTTCTTGGCATGTTTATCCTCAGTATACAGAGAAAAAGACCATGATTACTCACAACAAAAATAGCAGCAGAGCAACAGCTTGCATCAAATTATCAAGTTCTAATACCCATCAGGGTAATATGATATACCAGGTTTAGGTGAGAAGGCCTAAAATTGGCAGACCCTAATGTTTTCTGGGGCTGAGAGAGGTATTAATCAATACCTTGGACTGTAAGAAAATATGCTCTAAGGGGACGGGAGGAGAGGCATGTCTAGATTTACTACCCTAGAATGCAAAGAAATGTCTGTGCGGAGAGAAAGAAGGCTTGTTCCCAGCTCGTCATCTTAACAGGAATCCTGTTAAATGTTGCAAAACTACTTTCTATCTTAAAAAAAAATGAGTAAATCATTTTTGTGGTGGTTGCTGTTTAGTCACTCAGTCATGTCTGACCCTTTGCGACCCCATGGACAGCAGGCCACCAGACTCCTCTGTCCGTGGGATTTCCTAGGCAAGGAAACTGGAGTGGGTTGTCATTTCCTTCTCCAGGGGATCTTACTGACTGAGGGATCCAACCCCCATCTCTTGCATCTCCTGCATTGGTAAGTGGATTCTTTACTTCTGAGCCTCCGAGGAAACCCAAAATAAAAAAATTCTCTATTTTTTTCTGATTGCATTTCTGTTTCCATTTTCTTTTAAAAACAGACTCATGACTGGTTTGCAGTGAGACAAGCTCATGCAAATTAGATTAAATTCAATAGTTACTGGTTATTTAACTACAACTAAGTAACACAGGCACTAAACTTTTAACTATAATTTGTTCCTTGCATGCTTGTAGGGCAAAATAGAAGGATAAAAAATATGTAATTTTATAAAATTTGGAAACACCTTTTCAAAAAAATAACACTAAAGAGTAAGCTTAAGAATATGGAAACACTGGATCTTAAGTAAAGAAAGACAAAATTTAGACTAGTAATAAATAGAAATTTTACAAGTACTTACTTCTAAAGCGTGAGATTTAATCTTTGATTTATTTAAAAATACTGTATGTTCATCACACAATAATAAATTCACAATAGGCATATTCAAAAGAAAGTTTATATACACACTGCAAGAAGTTGTTATCATAGGAGATTATAACCATACTATCAACATGTAATATGATTTTGAATACAAACCATTCGAGATGCCAGTAATGTATAATCTGAGAAGAAAGTGCAACTTATAAATGTACATATTTCTTTTGTAGGGACAATATAGAGATGTTATTGCTGTACTATAATGCTAACATAATGTTCTCATTTTAAGAGTTTCTTGCAAAGCTCTCAATAATTCTGCTATTTTATTTAAGACACATTTGCACTTTAAGTTGTATGTTTAAAAATTATTTTTCTATAAACTTACAATAGCTTCAGAACAAAGCTGTATAAAATTCTATGAACTAATTGGCAATTAAATCCTAACATATTTACCATGGTAGTAACAAAGTGCAGAGATATAACAAAAAGGCATTATACTTGGGATTACACATTTGGGAATTCTTGTGTAGACTCGTTGGAAAGTAATTTGGCTCAATTCCTTCTCTCACTAGAAGAGGCCCACATATTTTAGCATTTAATAAGAGTGCTCAACAAGTTCCTTTTTTTACACAATACAATTTAAATGATAATAATGACTATATGTATTAACTTATTAATGAGATATTTTCAGTAAATTCAATAACTTTAGTGGAGTATATCAGTGGTGCTGTAGTAAAGAATCCACCTGCCAATGCAGGAGACAAGAGTTCGATCCTGGCTTGGGAAGATCCCCTGGAGGAGGAAATGGCAACCCACTCCAGTATTCTTGCCAGGAAAATCCCAAGAACAGAGGAGTCTGGCGGGCTACTCTCCATGGGGTCACAAAGAGCTGGATACGACTGAGCATGCACACACTCATTTGCCTCTAATCGGTAATCTCCCTGTAACTTACCTTCCGTAAGACTGAGACAGAAAGGAAAACGCCTATAAACGTCCAGAAAGACATCTTCAATGTTCACTTTTATATTTTTGAAGACAGATGAAGCAAAGGGAAACTACTTCATCTGTGCTTAGTATATCCCAGGGTACCACTAAGGGATTTGCATATGAAATATTGTTTAATCCTTTGATGTGTCTACAATATTATCTGATCTTACAGACCAGGAAATTGAGGGTCCTAGAGGCTAATGAACACAGCCAATCTAGATAATGAAAGTCATCCTAGATTCTTCCTTCTACTTTCCTCCACGTACACACAATTAGGTTGTATCTATTTTCATCTCCTCAGCAAGTTGTTAACCCCTATTCTCCTATTCTGCTAGCTAGATGTTATCTTATTTCATCTTGTGTAATGCAATAGCTTCCTATCTGTTCTCTCTAAATCCAGTCTTCATCTGCAAACCGACCACTAAAAATATTGATAGAGTTGTTTTTGTTTGGTCACCAAGTCATGTCTGACTGTTTGTGACCCTGTGAACTGTAGCCTGCCAGGCTCCTCTGTCCATGGAACTTCCTAGTCAAAAATACTGGAGTGGGTTGCCATTTCCTCTTGCAAGGGATCTTCCTGGCCCAGAAAAAGAACCCACTTCTCTGGCACTACAGACAGATTCTTTACCTCTGGGCCACTATTTAAAATACAAATCATAAAAATGTCATTTCCTTTCCCACATCTCTGTAATATCAAGCTCAGTCTTCTACACAGGGCATACAAATACTTCCACATGCAGATTCCAAAAGGCTCTTTACAACTACTCTCTCATATTGCACGCTTCAATAAAAGAGAAATGTCAGTAGTTCTTGTTCAATACTACTTTAAAATCCTTGCCCTGGTGTTCACTATCTGCAGCTTCCTTTCTACTAACTCTGTGCTTAGACACCTCTTACTCTTCCTTTTAGATGTCATCCTCTCCAGGAAGACACTGATCTTTTTAGACTAGTGTTCCTCGCATATATTTTCATAGCATCCTGTGAATAGCTCTACAATCATATTTATTGGTTGTACCAAATTATTCTTCAGAAAAACTCTTTCTATATAATTGAAAATCCATGTTATTGAGAAACGTGCAGTTAGGGATGTAAAATTATTATTCAATGTGATTATACTTTCATAAATCTACCATGATTTTTATTAGGAGTCTCTCTAGGTTTAATAAATTGAGGACTCTGACTACCTTCTGACTACCTGAATAAAAATGTCAGTAACTCATATAATCAATAAATCATTGGTTCCCTTACATAACTAAAAACCCAAGTTATTTTAATTTTTATAATTATGGAAACATTGTATGAATTAAAAAATATTGAAATGTCTTTGATTCTTCATTTTTTCCAAGTTATATTTAAGGTAAAACTGAATATCTAAATTGGAATGGAAACGATTGCTTCTTTAACTGAATCTAAGATTGGGAATCAACAGGTCTGTTTGTCTCCTAGGGTCACTCATGGAGAATTTTCAGGAAAACCTAGGATTCCACAGCATGCTGCTTGAGAATCATTGATATATTGAAACCTTATCATGTTCTGTTTCAAATATAATGCATTTAAAAATAATTTGGTCTTATTTTCTAAATATTGCCTTTATTTTATAAGTTTGATACATGGTTCATGTAAACTCAGCCTTATCTTCTTAAAAAAAAATTGTATGGTGAAGTAGGAGGCTCCAGGCCGTTGTTCCCACATGAAGACTCTAAATGAACAATAATAAATGGACTAAAACACCTTTATGAGGGCTCTAGATACCAGTTAAAAAGCTGCAGCTTTTTTTTTTATTCCCAAGAGAATATACATAGTAGCTGAAAACCGCAAGAAAAAAAACACATATATTTATTTATCACAAGTTCTTCCTATTAGCAGTAACTTAACATGTAAGTGGATTTAAGTTCTCAGTCAGAAACTAAACATTCAGTAAATGAATTACAAAAACAGAATTTTACTAAATGCTTTCTATAGGAAGTCATCTGACACCTAAGGATACACATGGGTTGAAAGTGAAAGGGCAGAAAATGATATTTCATGCAAACATTAACCAAAAGAGAGCAGGGGAGGCTATACAAATATCAGACAACATGGACTTATGGTCAAACACTGTTACAATAGACAGGACATGATATAATGAAAAGGGGACACTTAACAAACAGGATATAACAATTATAACTCCATATGTATCAAACATTAGAGTTTCTAAATATATGAGGCAAACATTGAGATAACTGAAGGGAGAAATAGACAGCAACACAATAATAGTAAGAGAGTTTAATACTACACTTTCAAAATAGATAGAATAATCAGACAGAAGATTGATAAGAAAATCGATTTGACAAATTCAGTCTCAACAGACATATACAGAACACTTCACAAAACATCAGAATACAGTCTTCTCAAGTGCACAGGAAATATTCTTCAAGATGGACTCTATGTTAAAACTGTTAAATAAGTCTTAATTAATTTAAAAACACTAAAACATGTAAGCTTTCCTTCCTGATCACAATGCATTGAAACTAGAAATCAATGGGAGAAATAAAACTGAAAAATCCATGAATATGTGGAAATTATACAATACACTCTCAAACAATAACTGGGTGAAAGGAGAAATCACAAAGGAAATTAGAAAATATCTTGAGACAAATGATATGAAACATATCAAAACATAAAATGCAATGACTGCAGTGCCAAGAGGGAAATTTATAACTGCAAATGATTACATTAAGAATTAATAAAGGTCTCAAATCAACAAACTAGCTTTACATCTTAAAATAGTTGTGAAGAAAAAACTAAGCCCAAAGCTTTTAGAGGAAGGGCATAATAAACAATAGAGCTAAGATGAATAAAATAGAAAAAGTATACACAACAGAGAAAAAATAACAAAAACAAGGAGTCATTTTTTGAAAATATCTACAAACATTTAACTACATTAACTAAGAAAAAAAGCAGACTAAAATAAATCAGAAATTAAAGATAGTGCCTTTACAGTTGATTTTTTAGAGAAATGTAAAGGATCATAAGGAAATACTATGAAATAACATGCCAAATTAAATAACCTAGATGAAACTTATAAATAAGAATTACTACTAATCCTCCCCAAACTCTCCCAATAAATTGAAGTGGAGAATATTTACAATCACAGTCTATGAAGCTAGAGTTATCCTCTAAAGCCCAAAAGGGCTTCCTTGGTGGCACAGTGGTAAAGAATTCACCTGCAAATGCAGGAGATGAAAGAGGCATAGATTCGATCCCTCAGTCGGGAAGATCCCCTGCAATAGGAAATAGCAACCCAGTCTAGTATTCTTGCCTGGAAAATTGCATGGACAGAGGAGCCTGCATGGCAGGCTATATAGCTCATGGGATTACAAACAGTTGAACACTACTGAGTGACTGAGCACAAAGTCAGAAGAGAGTCTACAACAAAATCCCTATGAACAAATGATGCAAAAATCCTCAACAAAAATACTAGCAAACTGAACTCAATAAACCCATTAAAAGGATTATACACCATGATGAGTGGGATTTATTGACAGAACGCAAGGATAGGTCAACATATAAAAATCAATCAATGTAATTACCACATTAAGAGAATAATTTTAAAAAGATCACCTCAATTGATGTAAATAAAGCATTTGACAAAATTCAACAGTATTCCATGATAAAAGTGCTCAACAAACTAGCAATATAAAGAAACTACTTCAACATAGTAAATGCCATATATTAAAAGTCTACCACTAACATCATACTCAATGGTGAAAGACTGAAAGCTTTCAGGAAGAATATACAGATCTTTGTTTTTGCCACTTCTATTCTACATATTTGGAGGTCCTAACCAGAACAATTAGAGAAGAAAAAAATGTATTCTAAATTGGAAAAGCATTAAAATTATTTCTATTCATAGATAACATTGTCTTATATGTAGAAAATCCAAGATCACACACACACAAACTGTTAGAACTAATAAATAAATTCAACAAAGTAGCAGAGTTCAAAGTTAACACACTTGAATTCACTATATTTTTGTACACTAGCAATGAGCAATCTTAAAAGGAAATTAAGAGAAGACATCCATTTATAATATCAAAAATAATAAATTACTGAAGAATAAGCTTTAGCCAACAAACAAAAGACTTGTACACTGAAAACTACAAACTTTGCTGAAAGACATCACAAATGTAAAGACATTATATGCTCATGGATTAGAAAGCTTAATACGGTCAACTTGTTGATACTTTCAAAAGTAACCCACAGATTTAATGCAATCCATATTAAAATGCCAATGGCCTTTTTCATAGACATGAAAAAATCTATTCTAAATTTCATATGCCATCCAAAGATACCCTGAGTAGCCAAAACAATCTAGAAAAAGATGTATAAAGTTGAGAGTTTCACATTTCCTGAATCCAAAATTTATTACAGATCTACAGTAATCAAAAAAGTGTGGAACTAACATAAAGACAGACATACGAAACAATAGAATAAAATTAAGAGCTTAGATAAAGCCTCACATACGTGGTCAAGAGCTTTCTTGGCAAGGGTGCCAAAATCATTCAGCAGGAAAGGGCAGTTATTTCAACAAGTAGTTCTAGGAAAATGAGATATAAATGTGGGGAAAAAATTTTATCTCTTATCTTATATAAAAATTAACCAAAAAGTGAATCAAAGAATCAAAGGTAAAATCTAAAACTATAAAACTCTTAGAAAAACATAGGAGAAAGCTTCATGACATTGGATTTTTAATGATTTCTTGGATATGACACAAAAGCACAGGCAACAAAGGTGAAAATAGATAAACTGGACTGCATCAAAACAAAACAAAACAAAAAATCTGTGAATCAAAGGTCCATCAACAGAGTGGAAAGGAAATCTATAGAATGGGAGACATATTTGCTTCCATATAACTCCTATACCTGACAAGGAGTTAATATCCTGAGTATATATAGAACTTCTATAACTCAACAACAACAAAAGCAAATATCCCTTTTAAAAAATTATTAACAGATTTTTTTTTTCCTCTGAAAAAGACATACAAATGGTCAACAAGCATATGAAAAGATGCTCAGGGTTACTAATCATTATGGAAATACAAATCAAAATCACAATGAATATTACTTTACTTCTATTTGCATAACTGCTATTAAAAAAAACAGAAAATAAAAAATGTTGACAAGGATGTGGGATAATTGAACATTTGTGTACTGCTGGAAATGTAAAATTGTGCTGCTGCTATTGAAAAGTTATGGCAGTTCTTCAAAAAATTAAAAATAGAGTTATTGTATGACCTAGCAATTCCATTTCTGGATTGTATGGAAAGGAACTGAAAGAGATATTTGCAAAGCTATCTTCACAGAAGCATTAGATACAACATCCAAAAGGAAAGAGCTACCCAAGTTTCCACTGATGGACAAAGTGTGTTATATACACATGAAGACTATTATTCATCCTTAAAAAGGAAGGGGATTCTGACACCTGGTACAATATGGATGAAACCTGAGGACATTAAACTGAGCTAAAAGAGCCAGTCACACAGAAATATTATATGATTTCACTTATATGAGTTATCTAGTATAGTCAAATTATCAGAAACAAAACGCAAAATGGGGGTTTCCTGAGGCTTCGCAAGGGGAAAATGAAGCGCTGTTTTAAACAGGTATAGGTTTATCAAGATGAAAAGGTTCTGCAAATCTGTTGTAACAATGTGAATATACTAAACACTATTGAACTACACACTTAAAAATTATCAAGATGGTAAATGTAAGATGTATATTTTATCACAATAAAATTAAGATGCATAAATCCACAGCTTATATTAAACAATATGTCAGAAATAACTATTTGTATATCTTGCAAATAATTTACTATAATTTATAAAATTCCTTAGCAATATTTAACAGTCACTATGATTTCATAGAGACTTGGAGGTATGCAATATATCTTTGTTTTCAAATTTCTGAATCTCCGTTTCAACAGGGAAATCTATACAATTGTTTTTCAGACACTGGGGGCTTCTTTATGGCCATTTGAATTTGGCAGTTCAGTCACTCGTGTCCAACTCTTTGCGACCCCATGGACCGAAGCACGCCAGACTTCCCTGTCCTTCACCATCACCTGGAGCTTGCTCAAACTCATGTCCATTGAGTCGGGGATGCCATCCAACCATCTCATCCTCTGTCATCCCCTTCTCCTCCTGCCTTCAATCTTTCCCAGCATCAGGGTCTTTTCCAGTAAGTTGCCTCTTTGCATAAGGTGGCCAAAGTATTGGGATTTCAGCTTCATCATCAGTCCTTCCAATGAATATTCAGGATTGATTTCCTTTAGGATGGACTGCTTGGATCTCCTTGCAGTCCAAGGGACTCTCAAGAGTCTTCCCCAACATCATAGTTCAAAAGCATCAGTTCTTCAGTGCTCAGCCTTCTTTACCACATTCTACATTCTAGTTATTTTTCTGTATTCATTATTTGCACTTATTCAAACTGGCTTACTGTTTTGAATGCCTATCCTAGCTTTCTCACCTTAAAAAAAATTTTTTTTTTGGCTTGTCTATACTCACTTGTCACTTCAAAATATTTGACTTTGAACTTACTAGAAAATTTTTCTCTGCATGTGACTAACTGTAACCCACGTGTTTGTCCTTAGGTTCTTTATAGCTTTATTTAGAACATCTTCACTTTCCCATTTAGATGAAAATATCCTGATTCCTCATCACACATATGGTCTGAAACCTAGCATTTTTTTTTTTCGCCACTAACTCTTAGGAATCTCATTGGCAGTACATTTTCCCTAGTTCCATTTTATTCTGGTATCCTATTCATGCTGAATTCTCTGGCTGTTAAGTATTTCACCTGGTGTTATGCTCTCACTCTGCTAAGTGGAGGCAGATGAGCAAGGATGTATTTCTTTGATTTTCACAAAATCACAGTCACAAAGCAGTTTCATAAAGCAGATTTTAGAACTAACTTATAGGTAAGTCACGCCCAACCAATTTAAAGTGAAGATTCATTATTGCTCTTCTTAAAACTCCTTTGGGTGTTTCTGTTAAATGGAATTTACTTTTAGATAAATTTCCTTACATCCTTTCTGGTCTTTCTGCCTTCTCAAGTTCTCCTACCTTCAGGGAGAAGGAAATGGCAATCCACTCCAGTATTCTTGCCTGGAAAATCCCATGGACAGAGAAGCCTGGTGGGCTGCAGACCATGGGGTCGCAGAGTCGGGCACGGCTGAGCAACTAACACACGTACCTTCAGGCCGAATCCTACAAGCACTTCCTCTAAAAATTTTTCCCAACGTCTGATTTTAGTCATAATTTTAAAAATACTGAAGTACTATATAATATATAGAAAACAGCATAGTTCTTTAAAGTATAGCTCAATAGGTTACCAGGAAAGGAAGACATCTGTGTGACCACCACTTAAGGGAAAAACCAAAATTTAATCAGTCCCTGAAAGCCCTCATTATATTCAAGTTCCCCACCCTTCCTCCTCCCCTGTGGAAGATTTATCTGTTTATTTATCCTTGTTACTTTGTCATACTGAAGTCACCACTTTGTATTCTGTTGTGTCTGGATTGATTTGGTCAATACTTTTGGTGAGATAATTGCATGCTTTTTTACAAAGTTGTAGTTCTTTCATTTTCTTTGTTGACCAGCTCTAGTTCTTCCATTTTCTTTGCTAAACATAATTTATTTAGCCATTACACAGTTGATAGATATTAGGGTAGTTGCCACTTTAGAACTTTTATGAAGTCCACAGACATGTGGACATTCATTTTCATATCTTTTGGTGCACATGAGTGAAGTGAAAGTCGCTCAGTTGTGTCCAACTCTTTGTGACCCTATGGACTATATAGTCCATGGAATTCTCCAGGTCAGAACACTCCAGTGGGTAGCCTTTCCCTTCTCTAAGGGATCTTCCCAACCCAGGGATTAAACCCAGGTCTCCCACATTGCAGGTGGATTCTTTACCAGCTGAGTAACAGTGGAAGCCCAAGAATACTGGAGTGGGTAGCCTATCCCTTCTCCAGCAGATCTTCCCTACCCAGGAATTGAACTGAGGTCTCCTGCATTGCAGGTGGATTCTTTACCAACTGAGCTGTCAGGGAAGCCCTTTTTGTGCATATATGCATGCAATTCAGTTCAGCTTATGTTCAGAAATGGAATTCCTGGACCAGTTGGTATATATGGAGAAGGAGAAAAGGACATGAGATGGCTGGATGGCATCACTGATGCAATGGACGTGAACTTGGTCAAACTTTGGGAGATGGTGAGGGACAGAGAGGCCTGGCATGTGGGTCCATGGGGTTGCAAAGAGTAGCACACGGCTGGGCAACTGAACAACAACAGCGACAACATGGTATGTACAGGTTCATATGTTTTAGCTAATACTAAACAGTTCCCAAAGCCATTGTACAAGTTTACTCCTGTCAATAATGGATGAGATTTCCAGTTTCTCTGCATTTCCCCAAACATCTTTATTTATTCTGGGGTGAGGGTGCACACAGTAGTATCTCTTTGTGGTTTTAATTTGTATATTCCTGATAACAAATGCTGAGGGCTGAAGAATTGATGCTTTTGAACTGTGGTGTTGAGAAGACTCTTGAGAGGCCCTTGGACTGCAAGGAGATCCAACCAGTCCATTCTAAAGGAGATCAGTCCTGGGTGTTTATTGGAAGGACTGATGTTGAAGCTGAAACTCCAATACTTTGGCCACCTGATGCAAAGAGCTGACTCATTTGAAAAGACCCTGATGCTGGGAAAGATTGAGGGCAGGAGCAGAAGGGGATGACAGAGCATGAGATGGTTGGATGGCATCACCGACTCAATGGACATGGGTTTGGCTGGACTCCGGCAACTGATAGTGGACAGGGAGGCCTGGCGTGCTACAGTTCATGGGGTCACAAAGAGTTGGACACAACTGAGGAACTGAACTGACTGACTGACTGATAACGAATGAGGCTGAGTAGCTTTTCATGTATTTATTGTCCACCTGTGGAGAAGGCAATGGCACCCCACTGCAGTACTCTTGCCTGGAAAATCCCATGGATGGAGGAGCCTGGTGGGCTGTCATCCATGGGGTCGCTAAGAGTCGGACATGACTGAGCAACTTCACTTTCACTTTTCACTTTCACGCATTGGGGAAGGAAATGGCAACCCACTCCAGTATTCTTGCCTGGAGAATCCCAGGAACTGGGGAGCCTGGTGGGCTGCCGTCTATGGGGTCACACAGAGTTGGACACGACTGACGCAACTTAGCAGCAGCAGCAGCACTGCCCACTTGGAGTACCTGTTCCTGTCTCTTGTCCATGCCTCTATCAGTGTGTCTGTTTTTTTCTTATTGATTTGTAGATCTTCCTGACCCACGGTTCAAACTCACATCTCCTTTGCCTCCTGCATTGGCAGATGGATTCTTTATCACTGTTCTACATAGGAAGCCCCATATGGATCAGGGTAGGCCCTAAATCTAATGAGAATGTCCTTATAATAGAAAGGATATATAGAGGCAGAGAGAAGGCCGTGTAAAACAGAGATAAAGATTGTAATGATGAAGCTATGAGCTAAGGAATGTCAAGAATTTCTGGGAGACATTAGAAGCTAAGAAATGGTGAGGGAGATTCTTCCAGAGGGTCTTCAGATGGAGCATAGCCCTACTGATACCTTGACTTCACAACTGCTGGACTGAGATAATAAACTTATGTTGGCAGAAGACACTAAGTTTGTGGTAATTTTTAAATGACAGTTCTAGGAAAATAATTCAGTTTCTAAGAATGAGTTTGTATTTGTTTATATGTTGTGTTTTCTAGTTGGGATGTGAAGTTACCTCCTGAAACTATAATTTAATGATTTGTCAAATGTAATACATTCTAAGCCATTCTCTTCAAATATTTCTGATCTTTTACCCTTTTTCCTCAATCTGGGACTCCAACTGCACATTGGTAAGACATTTTTACCATATCCATAGATGACTCAAATACTTCCTATCTTTTGCATCATTTCTGTTCTCTGTGTTTCACTCTGTATATGCTTATCTTATAAATCTTCCAGTTAACGTAATTTCTCTTCAGTTGTCTAACCTTCTACTAAACCTATCCATGAGCTTTTAATTTCAGTTTTTACATTTTTCAGTTTTGCGTTTACCCTTGGTTTGTTTTTATAGTTTTGTAGATTTCAGTGCTCTGTCAAAATTCTTAATCACATATTTTAATCCCTTGGTTATATCAAGCAAAACTGTCTCAAAATCTGCATCTGCATGTAGATGCAATTATAGGTCATGTTGTTGTTCCCTTTGGTTTTCACTAACATGATCTCATCATCTTATATGCCTAGTATTTTTAACTGAGCACTGAACATGGTACAAGAAAAAATATTGAAATAATTTGAGGCTCTTGATGATGTAATCTTTCTCCAGAGAGGAACAGAGTTTGTTTCTGGTTGACTGTTACTTGAGGGACAGTTGCAACATAATCTTAATCCAATCAATACTTGAAGTGATTGCTTCAAAATTAGCTTTAAATTTCTGCTTGTTGAATTTCCAGATCCGTTTTTCTTAAACATCTGCCTTGTTGGGTTTACCAAAATCTTTTTGGTGACTCTAAAATTTACTTTTTCTTCTTATAGTTCCATGGGTCTTCTGAAATCTAAGGTCCGTGTCTAGTCTCTTGGTATCTGCTTCAAATTCAATAGAACTATCTGGAGGAAAAACAGCTCCAAATGCTGGGTTAACTGCTCTGGGTTATCTATTCTAATGCCTGATTTGTTCAAAATATATTGTCTGTACTAATTACAACAGGAAGGTTAGCCTGAACCATTTCATCTGCAGTGCTCGAGATCTTAGAAAATCCTGCCTTTCCATCTTCATAAAAATTAAATTTTGCCTCTGTCACTTACTTGGTTAAGGGTTTCACATCACACAGCCAAAAAATAACTAATGTGCTCTACTTAACAAAAGGAAAAAAAAAGTCAATTGTTTCAGACTTTACTCTTTAGAAGCAAGACTTTGATATTTCAGGTTTCTCTTTATCACACCTACATCCACTGAAGTGGAAGGAAGACATACAGGGCTTTATATATTCCACTGATATGAATTATGCTATCTGGCAGGAAGCAGAAAGAACCGCAGTTTGTTGGTTCTGCTGCTAATAGAGAAATCATTTCTGCATAACCCCCACCCCACCCCAGTATATCAACAGTAAATTTATCAAGGGCAAGGGTTGTTTCTTATTGCTTCTTTTTATATGTTAACCATCTGATAAGTGGCTGTTGAATAAATCAACAAATGAAATGAAAACTGAGGCAATGCTACATGCCAAGAGCCCTGCTGAAATAGTATTTTAGATCCCAGAGCACAATGAGTTGGAGATTATTTGATTGTTTTTGAAATGCCACCCATGAAAGGCAACCATTTCCTTCTTTTAGGAAATAAAAGAGAAATCAGGAAAATACTCAATAATCTGATAATTAGATAGCTTGATATTTGTTATGCGGTTAGTCACATCATGTGAGTGATATAACCAGCAAAGAATTTTTCTCTTGTCGGCTCAGTGACAATTACATATAATTTCACATTACGTTAGGTATTTGTTTATTTCCACATCAAGGGTTTCATAAGGCATATAGTTATAAAAGGAAAAAGAATTTTTAAAAGTTTTGGGTAAGTTAATACATAACTTTATGTATATAGAGTTATGCAAACTTGGTTAAATACAATCTTGCTGTGTGTACTTCAGGAATAAGTAGGAATACTTAACATCTAAATTGAGCCAAATAATATATGTGAAAGCACACAAAAAGAATAAATCTCAGACATTAGCCTGAGCAGAATTTACTCTGCTAATGTCGTACATATAGGTTGCTAAGGGATGCTCTAATGCAATCAAATAAAAGAACACTATTTCAAACCTACTCACAATTCAATTCATTTGTTATTTGAAAGTCTTTAAATCAGAATTTGGATGCATTGACAGGCTTAGGGATAAAATTATGATGTTCTATCATTTCTCAGAGAACAGAAAAAATTTTAGAACATGACAGCATTTAGTTAAATGACATAGTATCCCACTTAAGGGGGATATGTTAAGTCTGTAATTAAAGCTTGATTTATGATAAGTATGCCTCCCCACATACCCAAATTATCTTATGGTGTTTTTCAACTCTGTTTTTACTGTGATATGGAAGTTGAAGTTTATTAAGTGACAAGAGGAATACAAGGAGAGAAAAACAGCATATATAGTATCATGATGTGATGAAAAGATGACCTGAGATCTTCTCTAGGATTATTTCTAACTTAAATGTGGTAACTGAAGCAAAGGACAAGTATTTGGGTGTTAGGACCCCAAATTAAAGAAAAGCCAGATGATAATATTCTTTCCACTTTTGCTTTCCCAATATCCATATCTATTATCCACAATAAAATCCCTTCCCTAAGTAAAAATGTCATCTACTCAAATTTTCACAAATTTTCTTTTTCTGTAAGCTCTATAATGATGCATATTCTATAAAAATTTTATTTAAAAAACACTTCACTTGCTGATCTTATTTTGATTATTTTTATTTTTAAGAGTGAAGAACACAAATAAATGAGAATCTGTCTCTAAAACTTCTTGTCCATATTTATTTAACCTTGGTTAAATGAATTTAACCAATAGTCCAATTCATTTAACCTTGGTTATTAATAAATATGTCAAATCTATCAAGAAACATACCCTCATTTCTTTACATAAAAATTATATTTGAGGTAATTATCTCTTCAGTGTTTCCAAATGAGGAATAGAACAGTAGCAGACTTTACATGAAATAGGAACTTATTCAAGCAATTATCTATTTGATTTTAAAATGCAATAAACCATTATTTATTTTTTAGTCAATTTCTTCTATTTATGGACCAGGCGCATTTTCACAGATTAGTTTTTTAAATACCCACCAAATGATAAGAGATAAAAATATTCTGGAAGCATAAAAGCTGCCAAATAAAGCTGGTTTAGAAAATTTCTTAATTTCATAGGAAGTTATTTTATACTGTGGTATTAAAAGTAAGTCTTCTAGATAGTAACATTTGCTGAAAAAATTATCTGAAGAACTGTTGACCTTTTAAGGCAAAAGGAACTTTTGAACTTTTGTATCTATATCTGTAAAGATGGCCACAAATGCTCTTAAGATTGAGGCAGGAGGGTGTGGAGAAAAGGGAATCCTCTTACACTGTTGGTGGGAATGCAAACTAGTACAGCCACTATGGAGAACAGTGTGGAGATTCCTTAAAAAACTGGAAATAGAACTGCCTTATGACCCAGCAATCCCACTGCTGGGCATACACACCGAGGAAACCAGAATTGAAAGAGACATGTGTACCCCGATGTTCATCACAACACTGTTTATAATAGCCAGGACATGGAAACAACCTAGATGTCCATTAGCAGATGAATGGATAAGAAAGCTGTGGTAAATATACACAATGGAGTATTACTCAGCCATTAAAAAGAATACATTTGAATCAGTTCTAATGAGGTGGATGAAACTGGAGCTGATTATACAGAGTGAAGTAAGCCAGAAAGAAAAACACCAAGACAGTATACTAATGCATATATATGGGATTTAGAAAGATGGTAACGATAACCCTGTATGCGATATAGCAAAAGAGACACAGATGTATAGAACAGTCTTTTGGACTCTGTGGGAGAGGGAAAGGGTGGGATGATTTGGAAGAATGGCATTGAAACATGTATAATATCATATATGAAACGAATCACGAGTCCAGGCTCGATGCGTGATACTGGATGCTTTGGGGCTGGTGCACTGGGATGACCCAGAGGGATGGTATGGGCAGGGAGGAGGGAGGGGGGTTCAGGATGGGGAACACGTGTATACCTGTGGCAGATTCATGTTGATGTATGGCAAAACCAATACAATATTGTAAAGTAATTAACTTCCAGTTAAAATAAATAAATTTATATTAAAAAATAAAAATTAAAGCAAAAAAAAAGATTGAGGGAGGAATCTTTTAGTTCTTTCTTTTGTGACTAAAATTCTGCTCTTCCATTTTTGAGGGACTGTAAATATTGGTTACATTGGTTGTATTGTATAATATATCCTCGTAGCCTACCTCTTACTCCCCTGGGCCTGTGTTGCCCCTCCAGTCCCTCTCCCCATGGCAACCACTGGTTTGTTCTCAATATATGTGAGAGTCTGCTTCTTTTTTATTATCCTCACTAGTTTCTTGCATTTTGTAGATTCCACATATAAATGATATCACCGTATTTGTCTTTCTCTGTCTGACTTACTTCACTTAGCACAATGCCCTCCAAGCCCATCCATGTTGCTGCCGGTGGCAAGATTTTGTTCTTTTTTATGGCTGAGAAGCATTCCATTGTATGTATATGATTGGTTGGTTCCTTATCTTGGCAATTGTAAATAATGCTGCTCTGAACACAGAGATGCACATACCTTTTCAAATTAGTGAAGTTTTTAAAAAGATATATATCCAGGAGTGAAATAAGAAACATCTCTTTTTAATATTGACTTCTGCCCTGCTTCAGATTTCTAATTCCACAACTATTGAACACAGTAGTAATAATGATTTGTAAATTATTTTTTACTCTCTGCTTGTTTATACCTTTCCATAAACTTCCACTCTGAAAGTACTTATGGGGTGATTAAGTACATGTAATATTTATTTGTAAAAATTCTTTTTTTCTGGGATAATTACCTAGCAAATGGCTCTGTTAAGGTACAATATTAAAAGGTGGTGTTTCATTGGAACATTTATTTAAAAACAAAAAACTTTGTCCTCAAAACTGTGCTTTACCATAAAGCTCTCATAGCTCATTTGGACAGCCTCTACCTTGCTTAGTTTGCAAGATTTGTTCTTACACACTAAAACATTAATAACACATAGTAAATTTCCACTCATTTGCAAGCCTTTCTTGTACATAATAATGTTTTTGCTCTATGATTTTATTTATTTATTTTTTGCCAGAAGTCAATTCTAGGTTTATTAACAAGACTGGCAACCTGTTTTGCAGAGCCAGGGTTCAGTGATCCAGTATCTGAAAAACCACTTTCCATACTGACCTAATTGTACTTTAATGCAACTTAGCGATAAAACATTTCACAATGCTCTATGATTTTAATTGCAAATTGCGTCCTTAGAATCTCTCCGTAAATATTTTCTTAGTGAAGTACTGCAAGAGAATATGCCTCTATCTTACCAGTCAGCATAATATTTGCATTTAAGTAATATACGTGATAGAAGCAAGCAAATTTGTGCACTGAAATTTTTTTGTTTTCACTATTTTTCTAGGAAGACCAGTCATACTAGGAGTCTTGATAATTTAATTCAAAGAGAAACTGCTCTTCTAAGGAAAAAGACCTGTGCCTGATGTGATACATGACTAGGTAACTAGATATTTAAGTTTGCTCAAGACAGTTGTGGTTGTTGCCAGATGTCTTGGCATAATTATTAATAGTCCTCTCTTTCATTCATAAAGTATCTAGAGCTTGCAGAGTAACTTATATAGTCATCCTATACACATCTACAGTATTTGGACAAGATTAATGACAAATCATATATGAAGGCCTACACTTTCAAATAGATCTCAGGCTTAAATCATAATAAATTTACCTAGAGTTGAGCATTCCTTGGAAGAAAATATTTGTAAACCATATATCTGACAAAAGGTTAAAGTCCAAAACATATAAAAAAAAATAGTAAAACACCCAGCCAAAAAATAAAAATAGGCAAAGGAGATGAATAGGCTTTTTTTTTTTTTTTCAAAAAAGACATACAAATAGCCAAAAAGACATAAAAAAGACGTTAAACATCACAAATCATCAGGGAAATGCAAATCAAAATCACAATAAGATATTACCTCCTCCTGTTAAGATAGTTATTATCACAAATCAAAAGAAAAATGTTGGTAAGTATGTGGAGTAGAGGGAACATTTGTGCATTGTTGGAGAAAATGTGACTTGGTACAGCCATTATGGAAAATAGTATGGAATTTCCTCCAAAAATTAAAAGTAGAATTACTATATGGTCCAACAATCATACCAAAAGAAAATAAAATTTGTATATCAGAGATATCTATATTCCCATGTTCACTGCAAAATTATTCATAGTCGCCAGACAATCTAAAGGATCTGTTAACAAATGAACGGATGAAAAAAATGTGATCTACATATATAACATATACATTGCATATATATGCATATATACATGGGCTTCCCCTGTGGCTCAGTGAATAAAGAATTCACCTTCATTCAATGCATTATGTGCAGGAGACACGGGTTCCATTCCTGGGTGGGCAGATCCCCTGGAGGAGGTTATGGCAACTCACTCCAGTATTCTTGCCTGGAGAAGCCTGAGGGGCTACAGTCCATGGGGTTGTAAAAAGTTAGACACAAGTGACAGCACACACTCATGCATATATACATACACATATGCATATTTACAACTGAATATATATGTGATGAAATATATATATACATGTATATATGTGTGTGTGTGTGTGTGTATATATATATATATATATATATATGGTTTCCCTGATAGCTCAGCTGGTAAAGAATCCGCCTACAATGCAGGAGACCCTGGTTTGATTCCTGGGTTGGGAAGATCAGCTGGAAAAGGGAAAGGCTACCCACTCCAGTATTCTTGGGCTTCTCTTGTGGCTCAGCTGATAAATAATCTGTCTGCAATGCAGGAGACCTGGGTTTGATCCCTGGGTTGGGAAGATCCCCTGGAGAAGGAAAAGGATACCCACTCCACTATTCTGGCCTGGAGAATTCCATGGACTGTATAGTCCATGGGGTCACAAAGAGTTGGACATGACTGAACGACTTTCACTTGCAGCTTTAATAATTTAATTATATATATATATATATATATATAATATTATTCAGCCTTAAAAAAAAGAAATCAGTTTGATGAAAATATTATCCTTTCCCCATTGAATGGCCTTGATAGCCTAGTTGAAAATCAACTGGCCTTAAATATGAGGTTATTTCGGGGCCTCTGTTTTATTCTATTGATGTATTTGTTTGTCCTTATGCTATATACTGTTTTTGTTTTTTACTTTTGTAACCTTTTATAGCTTTGAAATCAGAAAATGTGAGTTTTCTGATTTTGTTCTTTTTCAAGGATATTTAACTATTTGGAGTCCTTTGAGATTCCACATGAAAATTAGGATAGGTTTTTCTTTTTTTAATTTATTTAATTGGAGGCTAATTACTTTACAATATTGTAGTGGTTTTTGGCCATACATGAATCAGCCATGGGTGTAGATGTGTTACCCACCCTGAACCCCTCTCCCACCTCCCTCCCCATCCCATCCCTCAGGGTCATCCCAGTGCACTGGCGCTGAGCGCTCTGTCCTCATGCATTGAGCCTGGGGGGGTGATCTATTTCACATATGGTAATATACATGTTTCAGTGCTATTCTCTCAAATCATCCTACCCTCACCTTCTCCCACAGAGTCCAAAAGACTGTTCTTTACTTTACATCTGTGTCTCTTTTGCTGTCTCACATATAGGGTCATCATTACCATCTTTCTAAATTCCATATATATGCATTAATATATTGTATTGGTGTTTTTCTTTCTGACTGACTTCACTCTGTACAATAGGCTCCAGTTTCATCCACTTCATTAGAACTGATTCAAATGCATTCTTTTTAATGGCTGAGTAATACTCCACTGTGTATATGTACCACAGCTTTCTTATCCATTCATCAGCTGATGGACATCTAGGTTGCTGCCACGTCCTGGCTGTTGTAAACAGTACTGCACTGTAATGAACATTGGGGTACACGTGTCTCTTTCAATTCTGGTTTAGGATAGGTTTTTCTATTTCTGCAAAGAAATGCCACTGGCAGTCTGGATGGGAGGGGAGTTTGGGGGGACAATGGACACGCGTACAGGTATAGCTGAGTCCCTTTGCTTTTCACTTGAAATTATCACAGCATTGTTAATCTGCTATACGCAAATACAAAATAAAAAGTTTATAAAATAAATAGATGCCATTTGGGTTTTGACAGGAATTTCATGGAATCTGTAGACTGATTTGGGTAATATTGTCATCTTAACAATATTAGGTCTTCCCTTACATACACACAGGATGTCTTTCCACTTATTTATGTTTCCTTTACTTCAGCAATGTTTTGTATTTTTCAGTGCAGCAAGTTTTTACCTCCTGGTTAAATTTATTCTTTTGGATACCATTGTATGGGGAGTTGATATCTTAATTTTTTAGGGGCTTGGCCATCTTACTGCACACACTGAGTAGTTTGTCAAACAATGAACAATTGAGAAAATGTTTTCTCTATGTCATTGGACTGTCATAAAATCCCAAATGGTCATCATTTGAAATAATGGATGAAGTCAACCACAGTTCTTTTGATTTTTTTAAAAAATAAGCTATTTTTTGCCAAGGTAAGAAAACACTAAAAAGACCAGGCATTTTATGCATGATTTTATCTTCAACAGATGAATGCATCTTTGAAGAAATTATTCTTGTTGTATATAACCACCAAATTAAAGGAGCTATTTTTTATATGACTCCAGTTAATTTTTTCCAGCTTCATGCATGCAATGAAAAGACTGAAGAACTAAATACACTTTATGAATTAAATAAAAATAAGTTCAAGCCAAAAAGAAAATCTATGTTTAAATGTTCAAATGTTGAAGAAGCAATTTATCATTGTGTGGAAGGTTAAACCAGATGATCTCTTTAAATCATTCCAATTCTAAATTCTGCAATTTGAGAAATTGCCATTGTGTTTAACTGTTTGGGAGGATCCAATTATCCATCCTGTCAAGACCTTTGTGAACCCAACAAAAATTGTGCAAACTTGTAATGAGCATTAATAAGGAGTTGGGTAACCCCTTTATCGGGCATGAGGAAATTCATTTTAATAACACTAGGGTGATGCAGTCACCTTAATTGCCTGAGCAATGTCATTTAAAGTTAACCAAGTATGTATGAACATATAAGACACTGCACAGAAAATAAAGATGAACGAACTACATCCTACACTTACATTATTCACAGCAGGCTAAATATAGACCACCAGTTTCATGAATTTACTGCTTAGTTTTCAGTATAACTAAGTGTCTGAAACAAAATGAAAATAATTACACCTTTAGTCAAATATGATTCTAGGATGTCTATTTTATACAATCCATGCAGTTTTCTTGACACAATTATGTGCAAGTTTGCATATAAAGCAATTGGTTACAATAGTTTTATTAACTTTATGTACACAAATATAGTTCTGTTTATATAATACATATGCATAAATTAGTCATCAATCTCTAAAATCTCATTATTGCATGAGTTATATTAGAATAACCATGTTTGGTATAATGAAATAATACTTTGTCAAAAATGATAACCCATTAAGAATAAATATAAAGTGAAGTCTGTCTCATGTAAAAGCTTAAGCATCCTTTGAAATCAACACCGAGCAGGTGGTGGTGTTGGTGATTTAGTTACTAAGTTGTGTCCAACTCCTGCGACCCCACGGACTGTAACCCACCAGGCTCCTTTGTCCATGGGATACTTCAGGTAAGAATACTGGAGTGGATTGCCATTCCCTTCTCCAACACCGAGTAGAGAAAGATGGAAAAAAATAGCAATGTGTGTTGCTATTGTTACAAATTAGAAAATTCTAATTTTAATGAAGGCCAATTTTTTAATTCTTTCTTTCGTGGATTATGTCTTTGGTGTTTTATCCATAGAGGCCCAAGGTAATATAGGTTTTCACTTATGTTATCTTCCAAGAAGTTTTATTTCTGTGTTTGGCATTTAGGTATAAGATACACATTGAGTTGCTTTTTGTGAAGGATGTAAAGTTTAAATTCATTTTTTGCCTGGGGACGACCTATTGTCACAGAGCTGTTTGTTGAAGAGACTTTGCTTCATTGTGTTTTCTTGGCTCCTTTGCCAAAGATCAGTTGACTATACTTATGGGCTTCTGGGTTCTTTATTCTTTTCTATTTAATTGTGATCAACTATTACCTGATATAAACCTGAATTTTTTTCTTTTTTATACATTGTGTCTCTTTAGGACCACAGTGTTCTTATAGACTTAACCATGATATATGACTGGAATTTGGATTTCTTTCATGGTTATAACTTTAAAATTTTCTTTAAATTATGAAAGTATGCTAACATATTTACAGGAGACTTGGAAAATACAGAACAAGGTTACAAATAGTTCCACTATATATTACATTTTTTAAGTAGATAAATTAAGTTTCAATATCAAACTCTCAAAAATTAACTGAATATACAGAGAAGTAGAAGGATATAGTGGGTTTTCCCAGGTAGCATTAATGGTAAAGAACCTGCCTGCCAATGCAGGAGACGTAAGAGATGTAGGTTCAGTCTCTGGCTTGCGAAGATCCCCTGGAGGAGGGCACGGCAACCCACTCCAGTATTCTTGCCTGGAGAATCTCGTGGACAGAGGAGTCTGGCTGGCTACAGTCCGTGGGGTCACAAAAGAGTCAGATATGACTGAAACAACTTAGAATGCACACACATACAGTAGGATATAGCGTATATTTAAAGATGTAAAATATTTAGAATAAGAGTGGCAGTCTCGGTCAATTGTGTGCTGATCAGCAAGACTTGCCAAATTTAAGCTTATAGAAAAGGTCTTTCAGAAAGTTGAGAAAGCTTTTAATTATAGAAAGCATTCTAAAGAAACTACAGTGCAAAAGAGGAGATTTAAAGCCAAAACGGGAGCTGTCTTCAAATAAGAGAAGAGCTATTCTTTGGGAAAACAGAAGAGACTTTATCTATAATGCCTCAAGGGCAGAACTCAAGCCCCTGTGTGAAGCCACCAGTGTGGCTGATGAATTGTTTCAACAAGAGGAAGAGTCAAAATATCTGAAAATAGAATAGGCTGCTTTGCAAGATAGTGAATTGAAGGGATTTAAGAAGCAGACAGGAAATAGGATTAGATCGACTCTAACATTTATTCAAACTCGGAGAATCTGTGCTTCTGTGAAGTTTAAGACCTGTACATTATCTGGTACATATTGTATTAATGAGACAGAGTATTGAGACCAGCAACTGGCAGTATTTTCTTTATCCACATCCACAGGAATAAGTTAATAAGGTTATCACAGTGTAGTTATATTACTGCAATTTATTATGACTTTCTATATTGATGATTTGGGTAAAAAAGTTAAGTCCTAAGTCACAGATGGAGAGAGGAATGAGGACGGTCATGCATATATTGTTTGGAGAGATGACACTGTCAAAAAAGGTAGCTATAATTAGGTCATTTTACAAAGAATGCAAATCCTCTTTAATCTCATCCTCTCCTGTCTTTTCCTTTATTATTATAACCCATTATCATTTCCTACCTTCCTAGTCCCAATAACACAGCAGAATGAAAGGAATGTTTTGCTTTTCTCTTGTTATCTGCCCTTTCCTATTAAGCATAATAACATCTGATGTATTAATCAAGCTTTGTTTTATTCAACACATATTTCTTGAGCACATACTATGGGGCCAGAACTCTACTAGGAATTTAGGCTACAGCAATGAATGAAACAGACAAACACTTGGCAGTTCTTATATTTAGGGGATGAGAGAGGGATAACATACACTAAGAAAACAGAATAAATAGGTAACTGATTTATATACTAGAAGGTGGTAAGTGCTTTAGCTATAAGACAAAGTTAGTCAGGGTTAAGGCAGTCAGGAGGACAAGTACATTCTTGTGGGTGGTTTGCTGGGCAGTGGATAGTAAGTAGTAAGCGGGGGTGGGTGTCACAGCAGGCATTTTCCCACTGAAAAGATGAATTTTGAACAATGACTTAAGGAGAAGGATTTAACCAAGCAGACATCTAAGGGAAGAATACCCTGGGTGGAAGAAACAGTGGGGTCAAATGTTCTTTAAAATAGCCATTTTTGAAACTATAAATTTAATGTCCATTAAATTTACCATGAAATCTATAATGAAATAATGCAAATCTCTGCAATGAGAGTAGGAAGGGATCCTGACTTTGCAGCCTTTGACAACCAAGAAGTTGTTCTTAAACTGATTCACAATATTACCAGCTCTTACTATATTTGGGTGGGTTCTTTGTTCTGACTCCACCCAAATATAGTAAAAGCTTTGTTCTGACTGTGTACACAGTTGGCTCAGACGGTAAAGTGTCTGCCTACAATGCGGGAGACCTGGGTTTGATCCCTGGGTCGGGAAGATCCTCTGGAGAAGGAAATGGCAACCCACTCCAGTATTCTCGCCTGGAAAATCCCATGGACGGGGGACCCTGGTGGGCTACAGTCCGTGGGGTTGCAAAGAGTCGGACATGAGTGAGCAACTTCACCTTCACCTTTGTTCTGACTTGGTCTGAGAGATGGCTTTCCCCTCTGATTCATTGGCCTACATGGTTAATGTTGACCATTTTTGTAAACATAAATGAATTGACAGATAATTAAACTATAGACATGGGCAAAATAAGCGCGTACGCACATAGTTAAAGGCACGATTACGAGCATGAGTGCCAGTAGCTTCAGTAGTGTCTGATTCTGTGACCCTGTGGACTGTAGCCTGCTAGGCGCCTCTGTCCTTAATCGATCATTGTGAACATGTCAAGTGGTCAAATGGGAAATTTAAATAAATCTAGAGCTAAAGATTTAATTGGAAAATAAACTAATGACTAGTGTTAGTCACCAAATCATGTCCAACCGTTTGGGACCCCATGGACTACAGCCCACCAGGCTCCTCTGTCCATGGAACACTCCAGGCGAGCATACTGGAATGGATTGCCATTTCCTTCTCCAGGGGATCTTTCTGAGCAAGGGATCGAACTCAGGTTTCCCACATTGCAGGCAGACTCTTTATCATCTGAGCCACCAGGTAAGCCCCCAAAAGATACTATGCTGTGCTGTGCTTAGTTACTCAGTCATGTCCAACTCTGTGACCCCCATGGACTGCAGTTCACCAGGCTCCTCTCTCCATGGGGATTTTCCAGGCAAGAATACTGGAGTGGGTTGCCATGTCCTCCCTCAGGGGATCTCCCCAACTGAGGGATCGAACCCAGGTCTTCCACATTGCAGGCAGGTTCTTTACTATCTGAGTCACCAAGGAAGTCCAAGAATACTGGAGTGGGTAGCCGATCCCTTCTGCAGAGGATCTTCCTGAGCCAGGAATCAAACCAGGGTCTCCTGCACTGCAGGTGGATTCTTTACAGCCAAGCTACCAGGGAAGCCCACAATTCTAGGGATATCTGACAATGCACAGATATAACACAAGAACCTAGCAGGTATAAAATGAAGAACATAAAACTACAGTGAATAACTCACAGCTAAGAAAACTAGCAAGAGAACTGAGTATGGGAAAACTGTAATATTGAATTTAAATATATTGTAGTGAACTTTCTTATTATGTATTGGATTTTACAATGAATAAGAACCATGAAAAGCTTGCTATGGCTTGGATTTCATCCACATACAGTTTGGAGTAACTTCTTATCTTTTCTCAGAGGCTATATATTATAGCTCTGCAGTTGAGTGCCAAAAAGGTGATTAAAATTCAACTAATAAAAAAAAGAAAGAAATTTGGAAAATTTGGCCTGAAGAAAGAAGGCTGGGGAATGATTTGATTGCTCTTATTCAGATAATAGTAACTAGGTTATTTCTATTTCCTCATACTATACTATATATGTAAGTGGAAGTCTATATATTTTCTCTGTAATATTTTAAAGAAATACATACCTCATATATTTTCAGATGTAGGCTGAAAGTGAAAGTCGCTCAGTCGTGTCCCACTCTTTGTGACCCCAGAGACTATATAGCCCATGGAATTCTTTAGGTCAAATACTTGAGTGAGTAGCCTTTCCTTTCTCCAGGGGATCTTTCCAACCCAGGAAATGAACCGGGGTCTCCTGCATTGCAGGCGGATTCTTTACCAACTGAGCTATCAGGAAAGCCCGATATAGGCTGGGTTCAGTTCAGTTCAGTTCAGTCGCTCAGTTGTTTCCGACTCTTTGCAACCCCATGAATCGCAGCACGCCAGGCCTCCCTGTCCATCACCAACTCCCAGAGTTCACTCAGATTCGCGTCCATCGAGTCAGTGATGCCATCCAGCCATCTCATCTTCTGTCATCCCCTTCTCCTCCTGCCCCCAATCCCTCCCAGCATCAGGGTCTTTTCCAATGAGTCAACTCTTCCATGAGGTGGCCAAAGTATTGGAGTTTCAGCTTTAGCATCATTCCTTCCAAAGAAATCCCAGGGCTGATCTCCTTCAGAATGGACTGGTTGGATCTCCTTGCTGTCTAAGGGACTCTCAAGAGTCTTCTCCAACACCACAGTTCAAACGCATCAGTCCTTTCAATGAACACCCAGGACTGATTTCCTTTAGGATGGATAGACTGGGTTGGAGTTTATTAAAAGTTGGGTGGAGTGGAATTTATTAAATGGTCTCTAAATATACCACACATTCCTGTGACAGAGAGCTACTTTTTCTTAAATCTCTTAAAATATATTGAGTCTGCTCAGTTTTTCAAGATATATTCTTTTTGGTGAAGTTAGTTTTTTTGCTCATGTTACTTTAAAATTAAGTTTACCAATATTGAGGTAAAAGTCTCTGACTTAATACTAATACATCAATTTTCAGGTTTCAGCATTATTCCTCTCAGGAAATCTTATGACAAAAGAAGATTGTCCCAAGTTACACAAAATCAATAGTTTCAGAGGACAAGTCTTAACTTTTCACGTTAATTATCATAAAATGGTTATTTTTAATAATACAGATTGGCTCTTTGTGTGTGCTCAGTCGTGTCTGACTTTTTGTGACCCCCATAGTTTGTAGCCTGCCAGGTTCCTCTGCCCATGGAGTTTTCCAGGCAAGAATACTGGAGAGGGTTACCATTTTCTTCTCCAGGGCATAGACATCTGGCAAGCCCTCTAATCTGGTTACCAATGACTTAAGGAAAAATATCCTGAATAAGAAAGTAGCTGTCTATATCTATTCTTGTATCTATATTTATATAGCCATATGTACATTTTACTCGTATGTATATATATTTACCTATGTGTGTCACTGTGTACATATACATATACTTCAAGGTAGAAAGAAATGGAGTAATATAAAATGTATCTCTCCAATCAATAGTTTAAGAAAAAAATGTATTTTCAAATCCATTCATAGTCTTTTAAAGTCAAATACCAAGAGCATGGAGATACATAGAGTTCACAATAGTAAAAATCTACTTCTGCATAATAAACATACAAAAGCTGAATACTGTCCACTGGATTAATGACATAAAAGTTAAAGGAAGAGGAGAGATATTTGGAAGCACTCCATTTTTAAAACATATGCTTGTTTTCTTCTTATTCCAAGGGAAATAGAGATCTGTATGTTTAAAAGAAGATTATAGCATTTAGATAACTTGAATTATAATCCTAATGGGATTCTGGAATGGTATATAAATATGTCAGTACTGAAGACCTTATTATCTAGGCTTAAGCTTGAATGGAAAAGAACTGACAGGGGAAATGCTATTCCTAGAAGACTGTAGTCAAGGAAATCATTTTGTGTAGGTCAGTCTCTTATGCTGATAAATAACCTGATCTAAAGAAGGGGTAAAAAGTGTACAGTACTACCTACAAGTTGAATATAAACTATGATAATTAATTTTTATTAAGTTTGTGACTATCCAATATTATATTTAAAACAATGGAAAGCGATCTTTTGAGAAAATTCACTTAAAAGAGTTTTATAAGAAATAACATTGGCAAGGCTCAATATTTAAGACTTGTTAACTTAATCTGTGAAGCCCATAATTAAAAAACATTCAAAGACTAGGTATTTGCTTTTATTTTCTTACTATGAGCAAGAGGTCAAATATTTTAAAAAGTGAGCAATAGTGCTAAAAGTAGGTAATCTGAAGACAGTAAAATCATATGTGAATAGGCAATATTCTTATATTTTTAAAGTAAGTTAATTATTCATATATAAGTGAGCTAGCTAAATTATCCAGATTTACAACACTTATTCATTATCAGGTGATATTTTTTCCTTTTTTCTTTCTTCTCCCCTTCCTTCTATAATTTATAATTTGCAATGGGTTGATTGTATTCCTCCAAAATTCATATATTAAAATCCTAATCTTTAATGTGATGATATTTGGGAGTGTAGACTTCTGGAAGTTATTAGATTATGAGGGTGGAAATTTCATGAATGGGATTAGTGCCCTCATCAAAGGGACACCAGAGAGGTAGCTTGCTTTCTTCCTTCCATGTGAAAGCACAACACGAAGTCCACAGCTCGCAACCGGAAGTCTCTCGTCAGAACCTGACCACGCTGGCACCCTGATCAGACTTCCGGTCTCCGGAACTATGAGGAATAAATTTCCATTGTTTATAAACCATCCAATTTATGGCATTTGGTTGTGGCAGCTTGAACTGAATAAGATGTATTCATATTGAATGATTCCATTTACTAAAGATCAAAAACAAATATAGCCAGTCTATGGTGTTAGAACTCAAGTTAGTGGTCATCTTTGCAGGTCATGCGGGTTATGACTGAGAAGCCATGAGTAGAGCTTCTTGGATGTTGATATATTCCTGTTCAATTGAACCTTTTAATATAATTTTAATAGGCAGAGGTTACAATAATGGAGTATTTACATATAATTACTTCAGCTACGTAACTTTGACTCAACACTTTTATTTTTCTTGAGAATCTACTATGTACCACACATTGAACCAGAATTTGGATTTAGGACATCACAGGTGACAGAGACTGTCCCTATCATCAGGGATGGTACAGTCTAGTCGTTAGAGTGTCAACTAAACAGGTCACTACAAAACAGTAGGATCTGTGTACATGAGAAGCTATAGGAGTGGTCCCAGATTTGAATATTGTATGGAATTTAGCAAAAACTTTATGTTAAAACTCGAAATATTCATAAGACTTTTCCTTGAAAAGCAGATTGTAACCATGTTCCAATAACAGGAAATAACATGTACATGGGCCTAGAAATGAGACTGTGTTGGTTTTTTTAGCTAAATGAAATTTGTACAGACTTGCATAAGACTTTAAGTGCTCAACATATAGAAATACTCATTTTTTTTTTCATTTGCAAGTACATTTGCAATTTCTTCTTCATGTATTTTATACATTGGAAATGTATAAGCCTTTTCTCTTCAACTGCTCTATTGATTAAATTGCAGGCTAAGCTAGTATAACAAAAAGACTCAAAATACAATGGCTTAAAGAGATAAAAATGTATTTATTTCATATTTATTAGTCTGGAATTTGGTGGTGATTTAGAGCAAGGAGCATCTCTTTTTCTTGCTCTACCTCATGGCTTGTAGAATCTCAGTTTCCTGACCAGGGATTGAACCTGTGTCCCTTGCAGTGGAATTGCAGAGTCTTAACCACTGGACCTCCAGGGAAGTACAAGAAAGTAGCTCTGATTCCACAAGCTTTTCAGTGATCTAGTTTCTTCCATCTTATTAGTCCCAGAATACTGTCTTTATCTGCCTGTTTACCACTGATTCAGCTCCTTCTAGTTCACAGGAAGAAAGATAAAGATTGTGGGAAACAATTTTCTTTGGAGGAAATGATACAGAGGTTTTATGCACCATTTTCCATTAGTAATCTCATGGTCAGACGGTTACACTTAGCTGCAAGGGAGGCTAGAATGTGTTGCCTCTCTGAGGATGGCTCTGTGCTCAGCTAAAACTCTGGGAATAGAAGAACAGAATAACAGAAGAAGGGCAGAAGGGACTGGGGATTAACCAGCAGCCTATCACAACTAGTCATTGTAAAGCCCCTTTGTGGCTGTGAGACAATATCATGAATCAAACATGGGTCAACAGGTGGGAGATCCCGAGAGAACTTTTATATAAAGATTAAATGTTTCTATTTTATTTTAGGATTGTTTGGAGTCATTTGTGGCTCACAAAGGTGTGTACATTTTCATTTTAGAAAAGTATGCTATGGATGCAGGTTAGGAAAACCACCAGAAGAAAGGAGACCAATTTTGAACACTGACAGAAATCTAGTTGGTATATTATGGTGACCTGAGCTAAAGAAATTAGTAGTGAATACAAGGGGTCAAATGGAGAAGAAATGTCCAAGGTAAAATGATTAAACACATGCTCATCAATAAAATTCGAAGGTAGAAAGTTTAGGGATAAATAATAATGACAAGGCTATCTAGGCTGGAAAAGATGAGTTTAATGTTGAGCATGGAGAACTATGGTCACTGTGCTAATTATACAAAACCTTGGAAATGGATTTAGCCCAAGGCATCTGTTCAGGACCTTGTTCTAGAGTGAAGAAGGGAACCTAGAATGCGATCCCAAGGCAAGTCATCACGTAAGGGTAGACAGAGAAAGCGGAAGCTGTGTTCACTGACAACTATTAGCCAATAATTGATCAAATTCACCTAGACCCACTTACCAAATATCACCTCACAGAACAGTAAGTCATTGATTCTATACATACAATTCTCTATTTGCTGCTTTGTCAAACTGAGTTTGCTAAAAATGTTGTCTTTGATGTACCCATGTTTCATAACTGTTTCATTCTGTTGGAGACATCCAGAGAATTAGTCTTTAATTGCTTAAAAAAGGATATTGCTACTAGGCGGTTTAGAATTACTTAAAAGGGAAGAAAACTAGGAGTGTCCTGTCATGTATTCAAATGGAGAGAGCGTTTCATAGGGAAGTCAACGCTCAGAGTTCACAATGACCTTGCGTGATGATGTAGCCTACCAGGCTCCTCTGTCCATGGGATTTTTCAGACAGTAGTACTGGAGTGGATTGCCATTTCCTTCTCCCATCATGGGGAACAGGAATTACTTAATTTCTATCTACATTCTGGTATAGTCTCTGAGGCTACAATGAGATTTCCCTAAAGGCAACTTAGTTTAAGGACAAATGATGGATCTGGCCTTGGGAGCTCATAACGCTTTAATCTTTTGCCAGCCACCTTGGTCCACTGCCACCCTCTGTGCCAGGTCTCTCTGATCTGGAGTGAAACGGAATTCTGGGGAGGCAGGCATTTTATCCACCTACATTAGGTGGTATTTGCAGCATTATATGAGTCTATGGGCGTCTATCTTATAGATATTTGTCAATTTTCAAATAAAACTCTTTCCACTTTTCACTACTTTCACATTAAAAAAACATTCTTCCATCATTTCCATGGGATTGTATTTCCAGCATGCCTCTTTCTTTTTTCTAAGTCCATTTTTCTATCTGATATCCATTTACTTGTGCCTGAAGGACTTCCTTAAACAATTCTAACAGTGTAGCCTGATGATGGCTCATCCTTGCAGGAAGCTTTTAAATGTCTGAAAATATCTTATTATGATTTTATTATAGAAATATACTTTCACTGAGTTTAAAATTCTAGGTTGAAAACTTTTTCTTTCAGTTCTTTAAAGATGTTTTCTATTCTTTTAGGCATGTTTTTTTCCCCAAAAAGAAATCTATGCTGCCATTATCTTTGTTTTTCCCTACATAATATGTCTTTTTCTTTTATATGCTTTAGAGATTTCTTGGTTTTGAGCAATTTGATGTTGATTCATCTTGGTATCTTAATCTTCATATTTCTTTCACTAAAGGGCTGAGCTTCTTAGATCCATCTGTACAGGTTAATTTTTACTTTGCATAACAAGATGATGAGGAACTCCGTATCTGATGATTGCCTCTTCTTTTGTGAAATAAGAGGTTGTTCATCTATTGTGAATGAGCTATAGTTGTGTGTCAGAAATTTGAAGAGATGAAAAATACTTACTGTGAAAAATGTGAGGGTCTTGTGGATATTAACAACGCTAATGTGTAGTTTTCATTAGTCTCAAGCTTTTGTTATGTTCACAAGCAGTTTTCCCCTTTTTTGATGTGGGCATCAAGGAGACAGTTGGAAAAATGAAGATACAAAATTTGCCAGTTGAATGATGTTCTATGCAATTTATATTACAAAGGGAAGAAGGTGAACAGAAAAGCCAGTTGAATAACGAGGAGAAATTTAAGGTGGTTGAAATGATAGATTCTGAGGTGGTGAAGGAGTAAGTATAGCTGCACAACTTAGAGACCTGCAAGATTAGGAATCTGGGGACAAAATGTGGAATTTAGCCCTTCACAGCTGCTACAGTTCTGTGAGATGGCATGATCCAGAATGCAGCCATGAGTGAGCAATGCTAAAGGTGAGTGGAGATGGGCTGTGCAAGAAGTTAAAAGGCAGAGAATAGAAGAGATGGCCCAGGAGTGATAGCACCCCGTGTGTTCACTGGTGCTTTGGGGTGAACAGAAAATCAGAGAACCAGGTGCTACATTGTCATAAATGAGGTGGAGTTCTAGGAGTTTAGTAGTTGGACATGAAGGAGGAGAAGTAGACTGTGGCAGGGAGAGATGGAGAGGCCCGGAGAGGCATACTGGTTTTACAGAGTGGTGGGGAAGTAACAGGAGGAGAAATGGGAAGGTGAGAGCACTAATGCTCAACATCTCCAGCTAGGGATGTGGGACAAGGCTGAAGGAGCAGACTTGCTGGTGGGTGGATCATCACTCAAACTGATGGAAAAAGAGGCCAAAAGAATCAGCATTGTTTACTGGTTAACATATATTCTGGGTGGATCAGGTCATAGCACAAATGAACGAAAAAAAGAATGAAGAGGAAAAGAAATCATATGCAGAAAAGTACTACTGAGCACGGAAGAACTTATTATCGTGTATAGTTAAGAGGATGGCTATAATTTGGAAAATAATCGAGGTACTATTCTATGAGAAAACAGTTGATGTTTTAAAGTGCGATAAGACATGGCTTCTATTAGACAGCAAGGGAAACATTTTAAAGATGCTCCACCCAAATATGAAAACAATTGAAACCCACATTGGAATCAGTAAACTGAATGTATATAAAAAATGGAACGGAGAAAGGAGAAAAAAATGATAATAAATGTGAAAGAATACTGATTTCTTCAATTAGGTTGAAAGGGGTCTCTTTGCTCTAGAAAAAAAAAATGTACCAGTAAAAACATCTTTAAAAAGCCTTGAATTACAAGGATGTAAGCACCTAAGTTAACTTCCCTTGAAGCTTAGTCGGTAAACAACTCTGCCTGCAATGCAGGAGACCAGGGTTTGATTCCTGGGTCGGGAAGATCCCCTGGAGAAGGAAATGTCAACCCACTCCAGTATTCTTGCCTGGAGAATCCCATGGACAGAGGAGCCTGGTGGGCTACAGTCCATGGGGCCACAAGAGTCAGACACAACTTAGGACTAAACCACCTAAGCAGAGAATCTGGTCACCCAGATTCTGCAGGTATTCCCAATGTATGCAGGTTTGGCATTTTGGATGTTTTTTTTAAATGCATGCATTTTTGTATTTTAAAAATCCTGGTTAAAAAGCAAACATTTAGTTTACAATTTAAAAACTCATTATTTAAAAAATGAGTTGAAAAAAATGTCAAAATTGTAAGTAGGTTTCTATATAAATGCTGAAAAAAATTCTAGAAAACTGCATGTTTATTGTAGGTTTTGTTCAGTGAAGAAAAAAAATGTTTTCTAAACAGTTCAGAGTTGTTGTTGGGTAGCTGTTAAAAGTTCCCTTTTTGAAATAAAAAAGAACAAACACAGCACAAGTTATTAAGTGATGAAGTGGATATGACTGAATAGTCTGTGCAAAGACCTCTTAGTGTTATGGGAAAGTATCTTTACCTAATAGAAATGGTAGCACTTCCTGGGCTCATTTATTGTTTGGGAGTGCACCAAAGTTTACTTCATTCCTATCAGATATCAAGGTCAACGCTATTATTTTCAGTTAAATCCTACAGAGTTCTCACTGAACGTTAAGTAAAAGTCACCTTGTTTCACTGTAGCTACCATGGTGATACTAAGAAGGTGGAAAAGTCTAAAACTGAAGCCTTTAAAAAGATTTGTTTATTTTATTGTATCTGATACAGAACAGCACTGACTTCCAAACTGAGACTTAGGGTGGTCTGAACACTGGGAACCCAACTCATATGTATATAAACACTCTTCTGTAAATATTGGAATGGTGCCCTCCTCAGAAAGAAGCTCTTCAGAAAGACCACTGAGAGCATTAGATAAGGGAAAATGTTTTGTATTATTTAAAACAGAGTAGAAAAATGTGCTGGAGGACAGGAGTCTACAAGATCAGTTGGAAATATTTATCCCTAAAAAAATTCAGGTATTTTGGGAAAAGAACCTGAGAATAGAAAATAATTGCATCAGACTTGCATGCTGTTAATGGATAAACTAGATGACCTAAAACACTTTCACATCAGTTGTCATTTCTTGTAAGATTCTTTTGTTTACCAAAATGGCAAGAGCACAGATTCCTATCATTGTTTTCAATGATTTTAGTCTATGAGTGAGAAATAACTATCCAAAAAGTGTTTGTAGGAGGAATTTAGAAGGGCTTCTAAGCACCCCTCTCCCAATATACAATTCTCCTTTTTCAGTCAAGAATGTGGCAAAATACTATCAGAAGGGTCTGGAGGTCCTTACCTACCATTTGCTGGAATGTCAGATTTAATGTGGTCTGGCTGTCTTTCTCCTGAGAAGTTCAACTCTCTTTTTAAACAGTTATATAATCTCATTAATTTTCCCCAAATCCCTGTGAGCTATGATACTGATATTATTCTCTTAAAAGTGAAAGAATTTGAGGCAGAATGACCGATGATGAGGTGGGAAAGAAAAAAAATGCTTATACAACCTCAGGCAATTGGTGTGGACACTCAATTAAGGAAACTCAACTTGTTCTTCTGTTTGAATGAGTCCCCTGGTGCTATTTCCAGTCTGTTTCTAAGGTCTCTGGGAATCCAGAGAAGCAAGCAATAACTGGAGATGTAGGTCAGCTCAGGAAAGAAAATGATATTTACGTGATTTCTTTCCTCCATATTTCTGTGAAGCTGTTTCTTCTCCCTAAATTTTAGCATGCTATAATTTATAGAGAAGAGGTAAAGACCAAATGGGAATTTGTAGATGGGCAGTATAGATAGGCAACTGGAAAGTTAGCTATTTTCAGAAAAATTGGTTTTTAGTCTTGTTTTGGAAATAAAACAACTGAAGATCAGAAGGAGACACCTTTCTTTCTTGGATCCCTAGTTTTATTGGACAGCATTTCATACGGAGGGAAGTCATATGAGCTGAAGCCTAGATTAGTGAAAACAGGAAAAATAAAATGAGAGGAAAGGGGTGTATGATTCAAAATAGAGTGACTGAAATTCTATTTAGAAACCTTTTCCTATTTTTACTGAAATTCATTTTAACAAATGATAGATACTACTATTTATTATGTCACAGGCACTATTTTAAGAGCCTTACTCATATCAACTCATGTAATCTGCTTAAATTCTAAGAGGTAGCCATTGCAATTTCCCCCCACTTTACAGATGAGACAACTGAGGGAAATGAAACTATGCATCTTGTCTGAGGCTGAATGTAGAGCTACTTAGGCAACCTGGCTCCAGGACTTGCACTCTTAATGACTATGACATCTCTTTAATGCTCTAAGATTATTTCTCTATATTGCAATTAATATTCCTTCTAGTTCTGTGAGTGACACACCAAAAAACAGTGTGATACTTTCTCTGACAGCTCACGGGTTAAAGTATAGCTCGGCAGAAATCAAAGACATTCTCCGGGTGGTTTCACCGATGTGGTCAGACTCGATTACTCCACGTGAACCACAGAGAAGAGGATCCAAAAGCATCTTGCCCGTGGCAAATCAGCAGCTGTGATAATTTAATGTGGAAAGATTTTATCCACTATTTGGGCTTCCGGGACATAATGTGAGGTGGATATAGATAGATGGATAGACAGATAAATGAAAAATAGATAGGTAAATAGATTTTGTTCCCCAAATTTATTTGGCAGGCATTCACATGAAAGCTCAAATCTTTCTATGATGAGCGAAAATGCTTTCATTTATCCATTCACCATTTTCTGAGCCACCTGTCCTTGGTTCAGATGAAACAGTATTTGAACAAAACAATAGGGCACCACTTGCTCCTGGAGCCCCACAGATGTGCAGAGGCCACTTCTACTGATAAAGGGAGGCAGAGGGCTGAAGTGTCCACCCACTTGGCCGCTCCTGCTGAGGGACTGAAAGGCATCTTTGTATGCTGTCTGTATACAAGTATACTGTATACTGTATACAAGTATACTTTGTATACTGATCCCCCACTGTCTTTGTGTTCATGGCTCCTGGGGGCCTCGTGGAGTTGCTTCTACTCTTGTGGGCTCTACTTTCTGGATTCTTATTACAGGCATCTTACTATTTTCCTCTTTATTACTCTCTGCTCTTAGTATTGTGTGTAGTTCACGTGCTTTCTCGGCCCCAGAAATGTAACTATTATAGCTATTTTTTAAAACTATCTTTCAATTATTTTCAGGATTTTGTGCTGAGGAAAGAGAACTTAGTATGCACTTGTTTCTCGTATTAAAAGTGTAAACTGGTATGTTCACTATTGAAAAATATTTTTGAAAAATCCGACTTTGACACTGTGTTCAGACCCTGAAATGTTTTCCTTGGAATTTGTGTGTGTTAGTCAGTCAGTTGTGTCCCACTCTTTGTGAACCCATGGACTGTAGCCCTCCAGGCTCCTTTGTTCATGGAATTCTCCAAGCAACATTACTGAAGTGGGTTGCCATTCCCTTCTCTAGAGAGTCTTCTAGAGAAGACTCTAGAACCCAGGGATCAACCCTGGGTCTCCTGCAATGCAGGCAAATTATTTACCAACTGAGTCACCAGGGAAGCCCTTGGAATCTATCACAGTACTTTCTTTTTCACCCTTTAAACTGGTCATAAGAAATTTGAAGTCAATCTTGAGTACAATACATGGCTAAACGGAATAAAAACATTTTGGGCAAAATACAAAGTTAACAAGTGGCATGGCTTGTATAGTCACGAAACCAATATTGTTTTTGAAGGCAGAGTTAATGCTCAGCGTATCAGAATCCTCTCTTATTTATCTGCTCATTTATTATATTTGTTTAATAAGCACTTTATTATGTGCCAAATATTTGCACGCATTCTTTAAGCATGCATGTTCCCTGATCATTTTGGAAAAATATTGCAATTGAATGTAAAATCCCAGAGAGTCTTTATGTGTTCAGAATGTTTACAGATTACTTCTATCTGCCAGAAGCACCTGCATTCAAGGATAGTTTTTAGCTGTAATGTTATCTCCAGACAAAATACAGTGAGACATTTGTATTAACCTATTATTAACAAACTTACTTTCACAAAGCTATAATGAAATGATATACTCTGTCATTCTGAGACATTTTTCTTAATGCTACCAAAATCTTCAACCACATCTAGATTACAAGAATTATATAAATTTTGCTTCTTTGAAGTTGTCTCAGCTAAACATTAAACTGTTAAATTACTTATCCATGATGTCCAGTTGTTAAGTTGTGACTGTATAGCTTCTTTTGTCTCTCACAGAATCTTTACTGGTGGGTTTGACAAATGCAGAGCTAAAACCTCAAGAGTTTCTACTCCATTTTTCGCAAGTGCTAAAATGGCATTTGTGGCCCTAATAGCCTGAAAATTCTGATAGCTGAGTTTTCTGCTTTTTCTACAGGAAAAAAAATTATTCTGCTAAAAATGTTCCGTATCTCACATGCTAGATATGGAATCCAGAGGTACAGTACATGCAATAAAAAACAGTAGTATCTTAATAGGTTGATATTTAAGGAAATTATTTCTAAAGATACTGTCTTCTAAGAAACTTTTATAAAGAATATTCTCACTCATATTTTAAGTGATTTGCTAATAGAATTATGCATATATGTATGAATATGTTATGTGTGTGTATAGAGTTTATATAAACTGTGATTAATTAGCTCTGTACTAGAGTTTAATATGTAAACATTTTACTCCTATTTTCACTATGGTTTGCTTTAGAAAGCTGTTTAAAATATACATTAATTGGTTTTCTGTGATAATTTTGTACAAGTTTTCTTTTACACTGTTAACAAAACAGCTCACTCTTGATAAATGACTTACTCTTTATTTGATAAAGAATAACCTAAAAATAATAATGTACAGTTTTAACCACCTACCCATGGCAAAAAATTGAAAGAAATTCAATCTTAATCATCAATATAATAAGTAGAGTTAAACAATGCCAAAATCAAAGAAATTATTTAGAAAAGTCACGTCTTGTATGCACTTTCATAGTAAAAACAGAACAAACAAAAACATTTAGTAGCCAATCTGGACAACCACAGTAATTCCCTACTTTGCTAGGTCAGGTTTAAGATTCAGCAATCTCTTAACTTTCAGATAAGTCTTAAATGTTGTACTTTAAAATTTCCAAGGACACTTCCAAGGATACTTTTACATTTTACCACTCAAATTCATGGTTTCAATGTAAATTTGAAGTTACTAATCTATTTCACAGCCATGACATTAAATGACTCTTACTTCTTGGAAGAAAAGTTATGACCAAACTAGATAGCATATTGAAAAGCAGAGACATTACTTTGCCAACAAAGGTCCATCTAGTCAAGGCTATGGTTTTTCCAGTGGTCATGTATGGATGTGAGAGTTGGACTGTGAAGAAAGCTGAGCAACGAAGAATTGATGCTTTTGAACTGTGGCATTGGAGAAGACTCTTGAGAGTCCCTTGGACTGCAAGGAGATCCAACCAGTCCATTTTAAAGGAGATCAGCCCTGGGTGTTCTTTGGAAGGAATGATGCTAAAGCTGAAACTCCAATACTTTGGCCACCTCATGTGAAGAGTTGACTCATTGGAAAAGACTCTGATGCTAGATGGACTGGGGGCAGGAGGAGAAGGGGACGACAGAGGACGAGATGGCTCGATGGTATCACCAACTTGATGGACGTGAGTTTGAGTGAACTCTGGGAGTTGGTGATGTACAGGGAGGCCTGGCATGCTGCGATTCCTGGGATCACAGAGTCAGAGACAACTGAGTGACTGAACTGAACTGAACTGAATCTATTTCATAATATTTGCAACAATTTGAAGATCAATTTTTATCTTGTTCTTGGCTTGCATTATTTTTAATTTTCTTATGATATTAAACATTTACAAATAGTATTGCTAGCCAAAGGCCAATAGTATAAATGGGGTATTTCTCTTATTTCAGTGCAGCTATGAAACTATGGCCAACTTTAGTGAACATTTCCAAGGAACTGTATGCAACCGAAAGTACTACTTGGATTCTTTGTTTTCCCTAGTGTTAGTGGACAGTGTCAAGATGTACAGGGGTTTTGAGACTCAGTTACTAGATTTTCTTAATTTGCCTAGAAAGAGAACCCTTTTCTCAATTAAGACTTCCATTCCCCATGGGGGCTGAGATAGACTCTTCTGGAATAACGGAATGGCAGCTTTTACCATTTAGAGTCAGGGAGAAGGACACAGAGCAAGGAGAGAGTGCAGTGCTCGTGGGGACAGCCTGTCTCTTTGCCTTCCCTCCTGGTGGTGGCGGGGGTAGGCGGTGGGGGTCCAGGGGGATGCGGGGGTAGGGGTGATGAGAGGAAGAGAGGTGCAATCACCTGACTTTATTCCCTCAAGTTAAGGGATTGAGGCATCAAAGAATCATTCTTAAATGGATATGTTGTCATCCATTTAAGCCGCTTGGCCCCAAGGCTGCTGGTTTGCCCCTGCTGGAGGAGTGACAGATGCAGAGAGATGGCACAATGGGATGCCAAGTCAGAGAGGAACGGAAGGACTACCCCTTATAGTTCTCAGGCTGAGGCAGGTGGAAGATGGCTCCTGCTTGTGACACAGGCCCCAGGATGATGAAATTGGAGGCTGGCATTCTGCATGGGAACACTATAGGAAGGGAATACTATTCTGCATGGGAACACTATAATCCCACCTGGGACTTCCCAGGTGGTGCTTGTGATAAAGAGTCCCGCCCGCCAAGGCAGGAGAGGCAAGATATGTGGGTTCAGTCCCTAGCTTGGGCAGGAAGATCCCCTGGAGTAGGAAGTGGCAACTACTCCAGTAGTCTTGCCTGGAAAATTCCATGGACAGAGGAGCCTGGCAGGCAACAGTCCATGGGGCCACAAAGAACCAGACATGACTGAGTGACTAAGCACTGTAGGGTGACAGGACACTGCCCCCTCAAAAGAATGGGCTACCCAAAGAGGATCAGCCTGAGACCTCCTGGGCATGCTCAGGATCTGGGGGTGCTGATTAAGATTGAGTCCCTGGCTGGACAACAGGGCCTCTTGAGCCCTGCTCTTCCTCAACGGACATGAATACATCGAAGAGACAGCCATGTAACCATGGACAGTCTCCTAAGGAGAAATCTCTCTGCTCCAATGCCTCATGGGTGAGTGCAGAGAAGAGTGTGTGTGAGGGATGGGGATGAAGGCAGAAGAGCAGACCAAGAAAATAACTTTGCTTTAAATCTCACAAGCTTGAGATTTTTAAATAAAAGAAGCAAAATCTTTAAAGCTAAAAATAAGAAACATTTAAGAAGTGGATTGATTTGTCTCTAAGGAAGTTCAATACCCAAGGAAAGAGAGAGCAAAACCAAAGTGGTAACGATTGTTAAAAAAATAAAAATAAAAAACCTACTCCAAATCATGTAGTTATTTTCAAGTGTAGACTGCTAAAGCTGAGAGGATCTTAAGAGACAACACCCTTCTCCTCTTTGAATGACTGCCCCATACTATCTGCTCAATAGATATTGCTGAACACATGAATCCTCCTAATTTACTAACAAATTAAGTATTTTCTCTAAATTCAGTTGGTAAGATGTGTCAGAATACACACTGGAGCCATAATACTTGATTCTCAATTCAGTACTTTATCTGCTTACAATTAAGTTGTATCAAAATTTGGATATAAACACTGTTTAACTTAATTTTTAGATCTGAATGAAAATTCTACTTTAAAGACTTAAACTGTGACATATTTTACAATGATAGAGTCTTCTGGACTTTGTTTTTCAATCATTGTTAACTTACATGGTTTAGCTAGAAAAACCTGGGGACCACATTGTATACTTCTGAAGAACATCCAGTGTGTTGTTCAGTGCTTCTCTGACCCCCTGGCTGTGTATGATCAATGTCTTCTTAAGAAATAGCATCAGTTAACATGACAATGTGAAGATGTAGAAATTTTTGGATGGTTCATGTTTAGAAACATCAGCATTAAGAGTTCCTGAATGTCCATCACAGAACCACAATCAAATTCAAAGCTTACAGAGTGCAAAATAACTTTTCATTATATGGGGGGAATAGTTTTGCAGTTCCTTGTTACGTTTTGGAAGAAAATTCAGTCAGTCAGTTCAGTCGCTCAGTCGTGTCCGACTCTTTGCGACCCCATGAATCGCAGCGCACCAGGCCTCCCTGTCCATCACCAACCCCGGAGTTCACTCAGACTCGTGTCCATTGAGTCAGTGATGCCATCCAGCCATCTCATCCTCTGTCATCCCCTTCTCCTCCTGCCCCCAATCCCTCCCAGCATCAGAGTCTTTTCCAATGAATCAACTCTTTGCATGAGGTGGCCAAAGAACTGGAGTTTCAGCTTTAGCATCAGTCCTTGTAAGTAAATATATGAAGTAAATGGGACTTAAGAATCATCCTGTTGGTGAAGAGAACAAGTTAGGAAGACAACTGAACAGTCCTTGATGATATTAGCAAAGATATGGCAAGCCAAACTTTCAGGGCCCTAGAGATACTGATGATGAATGATTAATTGACACATCAAAATATTGCCTTCTGCAGTCCATTTTTGCAGAAAACCACATCCATGGACACTACAAACCCCTTATATGGATACTGACAAACCTCTTATATGTATCCAGCAAAACAAATGATGTGATATGTCTGTCATGATTGTGGCTACTACCCACTTTCTTAGTCCTAGAAGGAGTTCATGATATGGCAAATTTGAAATGATGGCATATTGTGTGATCTCTTTAGCATGCCATCTGCTGACAACAACCTGTGCAGATGTCTACGTGCTGTTCTCCTTGCAATGGTGAGTCAGTTGCAGTTGTAGCAAAGGTTATACCATGGATAGCTAACAATATAAATGATGTATACACTTGTGAATTTTATAGATTAAATTCTACCTTTTAGGAAGCATTTATTATCACAAATAAAATAAAGTGATAATAAATTTCAGTAATAGATGATTCCGACAATTTTAACCAATTTGCTAGAATGATTTAATTGCAAATGTCCCCAAGGCCATTCTCAAAGCTATATTATGCAAGAGGATGGAGGAAACTTTTCCAATATAAAAAATATATTTTCTTGTAAATGGAAACCCTCAGAAGGAAGAGTCGATTTAAAAAATAAATTTCTAGAACATATAATACAAAATCAAATTTCATGCAATTTGTTCTCATGACTGATTTAAATACTTAAGAGTTCCAATCCAGCCACTTTATTTATGAGCCTTCTGCTCTATGGAAACCCCAGGAGATAGCAGATGTTATTTGGGGAAAAGGCAAAATAAGCCCATACAGAGAGACAACACTTTCTCCAGCCATAAAAAATTCCTTCAAATAAAATTTTGGTCTAGTTCTCTCATTCTTATTTCTTCCAATTTTAGAAGTATAGTGTCAGGAACAGCATCACTGCTAGTTGTGTGTCTGACACAAGTATCCGAGGACCTTTAGGTTTCAAGCATTTATCAAAAAGTAGAGAGTGAATAATAAAATGTTAGCATTTATTCTGTACCGTATATTTTATTACTTGTGGTGCTTTACCTTTCAGGAAGCAGTAGAGAAGTCAGAGATAAACTGGTGACAAATATATATGACTATTCATTATGAAAGCATCACTGTTGGGATGGTTGTCAAGAACTTTCCAGGTGGAGAACCGTGTGCTAAAGAGTAGACATGGTTCCATTACTAAAAGAAGCTGTATCATCCAAAAAGCAATATAAATAAGTTAAGTGGTAAGTGTCAGTCACTCATTCATGCCCAATTCTTTGCAACCCCATAGACTGTAGCCCACCAGGCTTCTCTGTCCATGGAATTCTCCAGGCGAGAATGCTGGAGTGGGTTGCCATTTTCTTCTCAAGGGGATTTTCCCAGCCCAGGGATTGAACCCTGGTCTCCTGCATTGCCAGAAAATTCTTTACTGTCTGAGCCACTAGGGAAGCCCCAATATAAGTGAATGGATCAGAAAATTAGTAACAGGTGATTGAGGGATTTCTTTGGTGGTCCAATGGTTAAGACTCAGAGTTTGCACTGCAGGGGGCATGGGTTCCATCCCTAGGTGGAGAACTAAGTTCCCACATGCCACAAGGCATGGCCAGATAATGATAAATAAATAAAAAACTGTTCAGTTCAGTTGCTCAGTCGTGTCTGACTCTTTGCGACCCCATGAATTGCAGCACGCCAGGCCTCCCTGTCCATCACCAACTCCCGCAGTTCACTCAGACTCACGTCCATCGAGTCAGTGATGCCATTCAGCCAACTCATCCTCGGTCGTCCCCTTCTCCTTCTGCCCCCAATCCCTCCCAGCATCAGAGTCTTTTCCAATGAGTCAACTCTTCGCATGAGGTGGCCAAAGTACTGGAGTTTCAGCTTTAGCATCATTCCTTCCGAAGAAATCCCAGTGCTGATCTCCTTCAGAATGGACTGGTTGGCTCTCCTTGCAGTCCAAGGGACTCTCAAGAGTCTTCTCCAACACCACAGCTCAAAAGCATCAGTTCTTCTGCGCTCAGCTTTCTTCACAGACCAACTCTCACATCCATACATGACTACTGGAAAAACCATAGCCTTAACTAGACGGACCTTTGTCGGCAAAGTAATGTCTCTGCTTTTGAATATGCTATCTAGGTTGCTCATAATTTTTCTTCCAGAGAGTAAGCATCTTTTAATTTCATGGCTGCAGTCACCATCTGCAGTAATTTTGGAGCCCCCCAAAAATAAAGTCTGATACTGTTTACACTGTTTCCCCATCTATTTCCCATGAAGTGATGGGACCAGATGCCATGATCTTCGTTTTCTGAATGTTGAGCTTTAAGCCAACTTTTTCACTCTCCTCTTTCACTTTCATCAAGAGGCTTTTTAGTTCCTCTTCACTTTCGGCCATAAGGGTGGTATCATCTGCTTATCTGAGGTTATTGATATTTCTCCCAGAAATCTTGATTCCAGCTTGTGTTTCTTCCAGTCCAGGGTTTCTCATGATGTACTCTGCGCAGAAGTTAAATACCAGGGTGACAATATACAGCCTTGACGTACTCCTTTTCCTATTTGGAACCAGTCTGTTGTTTCATGTCCAGGTCTAACTGTTGCTTCCTGACCTGCATACAGATTTCTCAAGAGGCAGGTTAGGTGGTCTGGTATTCCCATCTCTCTCAGAATTTTCCACAGTTTATTGTGATCCACACAGTCAAAGGCTTTGGCATAGTCAATAAAGCAGAAATAGATGTTTTTCTGGAACTCTCTTGCTTTTTCCATGATCCAGCAGATGTTGGCAATTTGATCTCTGATTCCTCTGCCTTTTTGAAAACCAGCTTGAACATCAGGGAGTTCACAGTTCACGTAATGCTGAAGCCTGGCTTGGAGAATTTTCAGCATTACTTTACTAGCATGTGAGATGAGTGCAATTGTGCGGTAGTTTGAGCATTCTTTGGCATTGCCTTTCTTTGGGATTGGAATGAAAACTGACCTTTTCCAGTCCTGTGGCCACTGCTGAGTTTTCCAAATTTGCTGGCATATTGAGTACAGCACTTTCACAGCATCATCTTTCAGGATTTGAAATAGCTCAACTAGAATTCCATCACCTCCACTAGCTTTGTTTGTAGTGATGTTTTCTAAGGCCCACTTGACTTCACATTTCAGGATGTCTGGCTCTAGATTAGTGATCACACCATTGTGATTATCTGGGTTGTGAAGATCTTTTATGTACAGTTCTTCTGTGTATTCTTGCCACCTTTTCTTCATATCTTCTGCTTCTATTAGGTCCATACCATTTCTGTCCTTTATTGAGCCCATCTTTGCATGAAATGTTCCCTTCGTATCTCTAATTTTTTTGAAGAGATCTCTAGTCTTTCCCATTCTGTTCTTTTCCTCTAATTCTTTGCATTGATCGCTGAAGAAGGCTTTCTTATCTCTTCTTGCTATTCTTTGGAATTCTGCATTCAGATGCTTATATCTTTCCTTTTCTCCTTTGCTTTTCAATTCTCTTTTTTTCACCACTATTTGTAAGGCCTCTCCAGACAGCCATTTGCTTTTTTGCATTTCTTTTCCATGGGGATGGTCTTGATCCTTGTCTCCTGTACAATGTCACGAACCTCATTCCATAATTCATCAGGCACTCTGTCTATCAGATCTAGGTCCTTAAGTCTATTTCTCACTTCCACTGTATAATCATAAGGGATTTGATTTAGGTCATACCTGAATGGTCTAGCAGTTTTCCCTACTTTCTTCAATTTAAGTCTGAATTTGTCAATAAGGAGTTCATGATCTGAGCCACAGTCAGCTCCTGGTCTTGTTTTTTTTTGACTGTATAGAGCTTCTCCATCTTTGGATAAAAAATAACTCTTTCAAAAAAACAAAATAACAGATTATTGAAGTGTAAGTCTTATGAACAGACTGCATTGTTAGCTGAATCTATTCTGAAAGAAAGCAAGCATGTCCTCCCTTCGTACCACAGATGAAGGAAAAAGCAAGGGCTGGTCTGAATAAGATACAGTGGCAATGACCTTTTGTCACTATGTACTGAATGAAGATAACATGTAATGACAAATTCAACTTTAATGGTTTTAATCATTTGATTATACACTTGAAAAATTGATATTGAGTACATTTTACATATCCAGCAATACGTTAGGTGCTAAGGATAAAATAATAAGGCTGACAAAGCTTAAAACCTAGTGTGTGAGATAGAAAAATAAGTAAATAAATAAATGGTAAAATGTCAGGTACTAAGAAGGGTATCTGCAGAGAAGTAACAGAATGTAATGAAATAAATGTGACCAGGAGGCAGCTTTAAGATTGAGTCGTAATGATCCTGAAACATGCTTAATTTGACACCTGAACAGTCAAGAGGAACAGTGGTGAATGGGACTTCCTGGAGGACTGGATGGTATAAAGACTATAAGGTGTGAAGATCCTAGAAAGTGAAAGTGAAGTTGCTCAGTTGTGTCTGACTCTTTGCAACCCCATGGACTGTAGCCTATGAGACTCCTCAGCCCATGGAATTTTCCAGACAGGAGTACTGGAGTGGGCTGCCATTTCCTTCTCCAGGGGATCTTTCTGACCCAGGGATCAAACCCGGGTCTCCTGCATTGCAGGCAGACGCTTTACCATCTGAGCCACAAGGGAAGCCCAAAATTTGAAAAGAAGAGCTGATAATTGATATTTGGACACTTTGATCTGTGTCATACTCAGAGGTAGTTATTACTAACATCAGTTCATAATACTTACATAAAGGTCTAAGTTATTTGGTTTGTCTTGGGTAAGCAGGACTGTAGACTATTCTGTAAAGAAACAACACTTATTTTACAGTATGTTCCCTGAGCGAAGTTCTTTGTCCTGGGTATGTTTATGTAATAGTGATAATATTCTGATATATAAAAAATAAACCCCAACTTTTCATCAAAGATAGGTTTGGCATATGCTTAGTTCAGTCTGGTGAGATGCTGAAAAAATGATTTCAAATTGTACCCATAAGATCCACAGTTATAAAATGTTTCTTTTTTTAAATCATGATCTCAGCTCTGAACTTTTTATATGTAAACAGGGAATGTCCAATTCTCAAGTCCATAATTTCCTATTTCTAATAAGGTCAAGGAACTTTGGCTTGCATTTTCAACGTGACTTGTTACATTTTGCATTTTTACTGTTAACCTGCTTATTACACCTGTTAAAAATTAAGCAATGCCACTTTGATTTGTCTACACAATTTAAATAAGCTTACCCTCCTCACATAAGGCAAGGAAGTACTTCTCTATAGTTATTCATCACATTCAATATCATCAAAGGTAAGCTTTGCATCACAGCATACTGAGATTTCAGTACATCCCATGGAGACTCTCACAAACACTGTCACCTCAAGCTGAGTTGGGAAGGGCTGGTGGCCCAGCCCCAGGCTCACTTGCCCTCCTTCTGCGTGGCTTGCTTGCTGAAGTGGGGACAAAACGGTACAACAATCCCCTAGAAACACCTAGTATGAGGAAGACGGGCAGTGTGGGTTGTAAGAAATGGACGAGGGGTGAATGGTCATCCATGAGGCTGGGTGTGTCATCAAGGGAACCATCCCCGAGGATTATTCAGAATATGGTGAGGAGTTTGGATTTTATTATTAATTCAAAGGGATTCACTGCAGAGGTTTCATCCAAAGAGAAACAAATTTTGATTTAGGCTTTAAAAAGATTGTTTTGACTCTTTGAGAAGAATAGTTTGTTGGGGGGACGAGTGGAAACAGAACCAGAATCGGGATGCTATTGCCATAATCGAGTTGAAACATGAGGATAGAAGTAGAGATGTTGTTTTCAGCTGCAGAATAGTTGCTATGTGGGATCTGGGATGAATTAGATGTGGGTGAGGCATGGAAAAGAGGGGAGAGGTATTGAGGATGGTTCCTAGACTCTTGGCTTGAGCAGCTTGGGATGGGTGTGCAGTTGAGTATAACAGGGAATTCAAGGAAGGAGCAGGATCAAAGGGTGGGTTTTGAAATGGAGATGACAGATATACAGTTGAACATATAAATAATGAAATGAAGAGGTGATGAAAGCGCTGGAGAAATAGCTTTGAGAGTCATGTCCAAATAGATGATACGCAAAGCTTTAGCATTGGATATTATTTAAAGGGAAAGTGATATAGGCAAGCAAAAGTGGCATAGGACCATGCCTGGGGTCACTTCAACATTTAGTAGTTAAGTAGAAGTGGATGCAGCCAGCAAAGGAGTTGAGTAGCATCATCCCTTCTCTCTTCACTTTTTCCCAATTGCATTGTGATATCACTTTGGGTCTTGGCCCAGGAGTGGGAAGACCCTGCTTCTAATTGCAACTTATCAAGGTTCAAGCTCACTCACAAGATCACCCCTCATGAATTTTCCACCATTTTCATAATGTTTTAGCTCTTGGTTTCTCTCCATTACTAATGGTTTTCATGTTATCTTCTAGTTTGTTTCGCCTCCCTCTGGGCATGATCACAGCAATACCTTTATCAGAAATGGAGACTTCCTGACTCCTGAATTTCTCTTGTGCAGCCCCGGAGTCCTCAGCTCTGGATGAGTTTTATCACTTGATTTCACTGTTCCTAAACTGATGAGCATTCCTGCAGTAATTCATAAAAGCATCCTGGAGCGCCCATACCAATGCATGGTATCTGAACATAACTGATGAACTTGAGGTGTGAGCTCTGTCCATTTCTAGGCAGTTTTCTATTTCCCTCTTATCAGTTAGTTGTCAATGCTACCAATCAATGTCATTTTCCAAAGATACATCCCACTATTTTTTAGCTCCGTCTCAATTACCTGTTCTCTCACTCTCAGAAGAAGATATTGCTTCTGTTTTAATCTGATCATGACAACATTTCTTCTGACTCTTATAACTTTTTGTGTCTTCCATTCAAATCCTTCCATGCTTTTGGTATTCTTTCTTTTTGACCAGTTTCAACCCCTGCACTTATATTTCCAATCTTTTATTTTTTCTTAGTAACGTGCTTTGTGAATGACTCTTGCAGATCTCATGTCTAGTATGTATATATATATGTGTGTGTGTATTTTTTGTATGAGTATTGCCACCCTCTGCCTGCAAACACAAGTAGTCCTCTCTCTTGAAATAATCTCTCCTTCAAGGTACCCTTCCTCACCTGTTGTCTTCCTTGCCACACATCTTGAAAAAGTAGATTACAGCTTGCTGCCTGCACTTCCTTGCCACCTTTCCACCTCCTGTCACTTCAATCTCCCTCATCTCCCCGAATCTACCCTAGTTTTCCACGTTTTCCTCCTCCTTCCTTCGTACGCCTGGTGACCACCTTCGCTTCCTTCTTAAGTTTCGCTCGTTTCCAGAACAGTAAGCTGTATTTTCCACTGTTTCTTTCTTCTGCTTGATCTTACATTTCTCCATTCTATTCTGTTCTGCTGAAGTTTAATTGTGACTGTCGCTGTCGTCATCATCATCTTCTCTTTTCTCTGTTCACAATCTGTTCACCCTCGAGGTCTCCTCTTCTCAGACCTGTTCTCTGTGGAGTGCTTATCTTGCATTTCCAGCCGTCAGATCTATTTCTATATTCTGCTGGATTTTTTTTCTAGTACATTAAACTGAACAGATATAAAAGTGAACTCATTCTAGTTTCCCCAAACTAATTCTTTCTCTTGACTTTGAAATTTTGATTTATGACAGCATCATTCTTCCAGTGATTGGGGCCAGAAACTATTGGAGACACAGTTGTGTTTTTTGCTGTTGCTCACACTTTCTAGTCATTTCACCAACAAGTGGCCACTTTTTAAGATGCACAGTCCTTTCATCTTTATCTCTGGATGTTGTCTTGCCTGTCTATTATCTTTGCCAATTGCTAGTCCCTCTAGCTTGAATGTCTGCACTGCTTCCTGGGTTATATTTGATATTCCCATAGCTTCATGATACAATTTTTATATCCATTTCAATTTTTTGCACATAATTCTCCAAATCAAAATGGTTTTCTATTTCATAATAAATTAAATTAAATACATCCAATCCAAATTATGATTTCAACTTTCCTTTCCAAGCTTACTTCCCATTACTTCTTTTGTGTGTATATGTGTATTTTCCATTCACATTATAATGTGCATCAAAGTCTAAATACTCCTTTCATTTTTTGAAACATATTCATTTGTTAATTTCTTATACAATTTCCTCTGTCTGGTACATTTTGTTTTCTGTCTCTATTTACTGAAATTAAAAAAATGCCATTCTGTGTGGAGCTCTCCCTGATTTCTCCTGACTTCTGAAACTAAGTGTTTGCCTCTCTTGAAAAAGCCACTTTCTAATGAAAAGCAAGGCAGAAACTAGAGATATGCTAACTGGTAAACTGGGTGATCACCTGATCTGGAAGGATAAATGGTAAAATCAAGGTCAATATCCACTGGATCATCGAAAAAGCAAGAGAGTTCCAGAAAAACATCTATTTCTGCTTGATTGACTATGCCAAAGTCTTTGACTGTGTGAATCACAATAAACTGTGGAAAATTCTGAAAGAGATGGGAATACCAGACCACCTGACCTACCTCTTGAGAAACCTATATGCAGGTCAGGAAGCAACAGTTAGAACTGGACATGGAACAACAGACTGCTTCCAAATAGGAAAAGGAGTAGGTCAAGGCTATATATTGTCGCCCTGCTTATTTAACTTACATGCAGAGTACATCATGAGAAACGCTGGGCTGGAAGAAGCACAAGCTGGAATCAAGATTGCTGGGAGAAATATCAATAACCTCAGATATGCAGATGTCCCCACCCTTATGGCAGAAAGTGAAGAGGAACTAAAGAGCCTCTTGATGAAAGTGAAAGAGAAGAGTGGAAAAGTTGGCTTTAAGCTCAATATTCAGAAAACTAAGATCATGGCATCCGGTCCCATCACTTCATGGGAAATAGATGGGGAAACAGCGGAAACAGTGTCAGACTTTATTGAGCTCCAAAATCACTGCAGATGGTGATTGCAGCCATGAAATTAAAAAGATGCTTACTCCTTGGAAGGAGGGTTATGACCAACCTAGATAGCATATAAAAAAGCAGAGACATTACTTTGCCAACAAAGGTCCATCTAGTCAAGGCTGTGGTTTTTCCAGTGGTCCTGTATGGATGTGAGAGTTGGACTGTGAAGAAAGCTGAGCAACGAAGAATTGATGCTTTTGAATTGTGGTGCTGGAGAAGACTCTTGAGAGTCCCTTGGGAGATCCAACCAGTCCATCGTAAAGGAGATCAGCCCTGGGTGTTCTTTGGAAGGAATGATGCTAAAGCTGAAACTCCAGTACTCTGGCCACCTCATGCGAAGAGTTGACTCACTGGAAAAGACTCTGATGCTGGGAGGGATTGGGGGCAGGAGGAGAAGGGGACGACTGAGGATGAGATGGCTGGATGGCATCACTGACTCGATGGATGTGAGTTTGAGTGAACTCTGGGTGTTGGTGATGGACAGGGAGGCCTGGCGTGCTGCGATTCATGGGGTCGCAAAGAGTCAGACATGACTGAGCGACTGAACTGAACTGAACTGAAGGTCAGTTACTGATCTCACAAACATAAGATGAGTGAGTGAAAGTCACTCTGTTGTGTCTGACTCTTTGTCACCCCGTGGACTATACAGTCCATGGAATTTTCCAGGCCAGAATACTGCAGTGGGTAGCCTTTCCCTCCTCCAGGGGATATTCCCAACCCAGGAATCAAACTGAAGTCTCCTGCATTGCAGGTGGATTCTTTACCAGGTGAGCCACAAGGGAAGCCCAAACATAAGAAACTAAATACTAAATGGGGGCAGTTACTTCTATTGTATTGGGAATAAATATGAGAAAGCAGTAAACTAAATGATGCAACAGAGATGATGTTGATGTCTTGTCTTGAATCCTGGTTAACTGTGTCATCCTTGTTTTCATCCCCCTGCCTCCCATTTTTACAATAATAAGGTAAAAATTCTGATATATTAATCTACCATCAATGACCCATCATGGCAGGGATTCTCACTGGTTGAGACAGGAGCTGGTCAGGAGCATCTTCACAGCCCGGAACATATTCAAATCTTAGTGAAGGTGTAATGGTCATAGATTAAAAGTGTGCAACCCCCTCTCCCCACACACACTCAATTCTCCCCCCACCCCTCAAAAGTCAAAATACTCCCGAGGGCACATTATCCTTTATACAAAATGAAAAACTTTGTTTGTTTTGGCTGGGCCACAAGGCATATGGGATCTTGGTTTCCCAACCAGGTATGAAACCTGAGTCCCCTTTTAACCACTGACCCACCAGGGAAGTCCTTGATAAACGTTTTGAAGGCAAGTATTATTCATTATTGCATCTCCCAGATCACATCATATAGCATACGTGTGTGTGTGCTCAGCTGCTCGGTTGTGTCTAAGCCTTTGTGACCCTATGGGCTGTAGCCCTCCAGGTTCCTCTGTTCACGAATTTTCCACTCAAGAATACTGGAGCAGGTTTCATTTCCTGCTTCGAGGTATCTTCCCGACCCAGGGATCAAGCCAGCATCTCCTGTGTTTCTTGCATTGGCATCATTCTTTACCACAGTGCCACCTGGGAAGCCCCTATGGTACATAGTTGAGACTAAAGAAATTTCTATTATGATTGAATGAATAGGCAATTTGGATTAAAAAATAAAGTTCCACATAGTTTCCTTAATTACAGAATTAGGGTAATTTTTCCTACTTGAATATAAAGTAAGATCCTCTTCATTTATAAGGCTTGGGGGCAGATACCATAATTTCATACTTCATTCTGAGAATTATTTAACAAAATATCGTATCCTTCTCTCTTACTTATTAGAATATTGAAGCCTGGAAAATCATAATTTTAATCATTGACAATGGAGTGTAGTTTTATTCTAGACACTAGAGTGCTCTAACTTTTAAATTACTTTTCTTTGGTGAATATAATGAGATCTTAAGGAGGGAAATGAAGAAAATATGAGTAAGTATAGCTGGTTGCTTAAAATTCTTATTAAAGGAAAATTTATGCCTTATAAGGGTTGTTTTGTTAACAGACAAAATGATATATTTGACAAAATACCTCAGCCAATATTTCATTTTCTTTTTTAAAAAATTGATATCCATCAAAAGGCAAGTCTAGGAAAAAATATAAAAGAGACTTATCTTAAGTGACATGTTATTAAGGAAATATTAATAAAAAGTACCTATGAACTTGTTTCAAGCCCCAAGATTTAATAAAAATATCCCTCTTGACAAGCAAAATTTTATATTATTTCTAATCTCAGTTTAGACACATGCTAAAAAGTAATACTTCCTTGGTAGCTCAGTGGTAAAAAAAAAAAAAAAAAATCTACCTGCCAACACAGAAGACACAAGAGACTCAGGTTCAATCCCTGGGTTGGGAAGATCCCCTGGAGAAGGAAATGGCTACTCATTTCAGTATTCCTGCCTGAAGAATCCCATAGACAGAAGAGCCCGGCAGGTTACAGTCCATGCGGTCGCAAAAGGGTGGGACACTACTTAGCAACTGAACAACAAAAAAATATGGGTCAGACACAACTTAGCAACTGAACAACAACAAAATAACAAAGAGAAATACTAAAATAATATTAAATATTTGAGGTTCTACTCTGTATCAGGCACTTTTCTTAGTATTTTATATTACATACCTTATATTAATGAGTTATAAGTGCTACCAAATGCTTTACTTATCTATTGCTAATATCTCAACTTTCCAATGAAAATATTGTTATCTTCATTAGACATAATAAGACACTAAAACGCATACAAATTAGTGCCAGATTAGATATGAATATAAGTGTACCTAAACTCTAAAGATTTTTATGTCATCACACAGACAGTATTTTCCAATCATACTGCAAGATGTGGTAAAGAATGTTGTGATAAGTCTTAAGTATTTTATTTCCTCTTTTGTTTTTCTCTCTGTTTCAGTATAAGCCAAGGAAAAGTAGGGTTAATAAGAGATGACCTATGGTCCACCAATGAAGAAGCTTTCCTGTATAAACAATTATCCTGCTATTCACTTTAATCTGAATACTTTTTAAAAAATGCTTCATACTCTCTCACAGACATACCATGCACAAGTGCACATGCAAATTGTGTTTTGTATAGTTAGAATTCCAAAAAGAGGGACAAGAAATACTGGACATCAGTATTTCTTAAAGAGACAGGAATGCAAAATTTAAAATCTCCAGCATAATACAAAAGTAGAATTTTTACTATTCAAGTGCTCTAAAATAAGAATATCCAAGAAGCTACCAAGTTTTACAAAACCACTTGAAGAAAACACTTGCTATGTGCTATCGCCTTATACACTGCATCTGAGTGAATCCATCTGGTATTAACAGATGTTTAGTTGCCAAAGAGAGGAATTATGGTTCATGATTTATGGTGAAATGATATTACATAAAGCCATACTTTATGTCACCATTCCTGAACTGATAATTATAACCACAAATTGGCCCAAGTCAAACAATGACGCTTCTGGAGAGGTCAGAAAGGGAATCAAAGCAGCAGATGTTTGCAGGGTTTGTCAAAAGAAGGCAAGGGCTATTTTACGTGTCGTGGTCCACAGAAGTCATTCAGTAATTCGTGTTGTTCATTTAAATGATGTCTGCTCATCTGTCTTTGTATGTGTTACATCATAAAATGGAACAAACTATTGGGGTCTATTGATAGGCCCCCCTGTATTGTAGAGACCTAAAATTAGAGAATCCACTGTTTACACACATTTAAGACCACCCTGGGTGGACCCATTTAAATGTATGGATTTATGGTCTTGCTTTTCTTCATTAGATTTTAGCACTAAATCTGTCACTATAACCCTATCTTAGTCCATTTGGGATGCTGAAACAAAAACAGTATAAACTGGGAGGCTTCCAAGTAACAGAAACTTATTTTTCACAGTTCTGAAGGATAGGAAATCCAAGATCAAGCCGCTAGCAGACCTGATATCCGTGATGACCATCTTCTTACTATAATGTCCCATGGTAGGAGTGAGGGATCTCTTTGAAACCTCTGTTTCAAGGGAATACTTGCCATCATGAGGAATACTTGCTTCTTGACCAGATCACCTCCCAATTCCTAATATCATTACATTGGGATTAAGGTTTCAACATATTAATTTTGGGAGGACACAAACGCTCAGACCATAGTAGTCTCTACATAAATAAGATTCATATAACATGATTAAATGAGTCAGGTGGAGGTTGTACATTAAATCTGTAGAAGTAACAGAGAGAGATAAATAATTAACGATCCTACATCCACTTTGAGTTTAGAAAATGAGGATTATAATAAGTGGCTCATAGATAAATGACATGCACTGTTGGGATGCAAATACAACCTCTATCTGAAGGCATTACTTTGCTAAACATAGAAAGAACAGAATATGTGGATAATGTCACATGATCTCTATGTATTTATTTTCCCAGCCATCAAGTAAAAGACAACTACTGATAGTTTACAGATTTAAAAAAAAGTATTAGTCTTATTTCAGAACAGTGGTTTTGAAAATGTAATTCTTGAGGAATAATGATTCTGTAAGTTGTTATTCTAGTAAACATTAGGTGAGAACTGGATTCTGAGGATAAATATGTTTGAGAAAGCATGGGTTAAAAAAGTGAAAGTGGTCTCTTTTGCAGGACTTAGAACTTTTAAAATGCTAGTGAGCGGGTGTGCGGGTTCTGGGTGTGAATGTGAGCACTCCCATCCTGTCTCTCTTTGCTGAATGTAGCTTCAACAATAGGGCAGAATGCATGGAGCAGCTACTGGAGATTTCTTGAAAGTAAACAGTACCAGATGGATTGGGGAAGAAGGCCAGACTCAAAGGACCACTGAACTAGCTGGGAGTTTACCATTTTCATTCATTCTGTGACTACTGGCCTGAACAAGGCACGTGGACCCCTGAAGGGACTTCTGTGTGGACTAAAGGAGGTCTAAGTGAAGTCCTCTAGTTTACATTTGAGGAGCAGGAAAGGGGTCCTCTGCCCATGCCAATGAGGGCAGCAGGGCAGCAGTCATCTACGATTCTGAAGGAAAGGAAGCGGCCACTCCATTCAGAGAAGCTGTGGTCCAAGATGACAGGAATGCAATTTTTTTTTTTCCCTCTGTCCTGCTCCTTGGCTTCAGAAATGAGTACATTTAAGCTAAGTGCATAGCAGAGCAAGGTAAATCAAGTCCCAGCTTTTGGACCAAAGGCCCAAAAGGGGGAGCCCTAAGGGAAACAAAAATACCAGGGCGATCAGAGAACTCAGAGAAGTGACCCAATAAAGTTGTTAATGAACTTTTGTGCTCAGTCAGAGCTACCCATGCATGGATCTAATTGCACACAATGTACCAAAGCCTTTGAGAACTGTAATAAGCAATAGACTCACACTCAAGCCTCAGAATGGCCACAGGTGGTGCACGCATGGGACAGATTGTAAAACCGTTCAAAGCCATCCAAAATAGAAATGACACGGAAACAATATTCCACAGAAAGGACTGATTTGAATCTGTGGCTGGAACCAAACTGCGTTTACGGTTGGCTTAAACAAAAATATCAACATTCTCTAGAGGATTAAAACAAGCCTCAAAACATAATGTTTAGAATGTCCAGGATACAATCCAGACTTACTTGGCATACAATACCTACAAACCTTTTGATATGAATAGGGGAGGTTTTGGGGTTGGTAAAAAGAGTAGGTGGACTTTTTGCATTCTTATAAAGGCTCAATTTGTAAGTCAAGTTGTACTAATTCTCCTCGATTTGTAGGACAGCTGTTTTCAAATCCTCAAAGAATTGGGTTGTAGCCTGAATAATATTAAGGCACTGACCCATCCATCCAACTACATTATCTTCAATTTGCTTTTTTATATCAAGAGAGTTCTTCAACTAAGACTGAAATCAAGATTCCTACATTCTAGAATTAGAGCTGTTAGTAAACATTTTTTCTCTGGGTACATGACTTCATTTAGTTTGGGGTGAAGGGCCACAGACACATTCCTATCAGGTTCTGAATATCACCTTTCAAAATGGCCAACTCTGACCATAGAGCTGCTTTTAAAAAATCCTTTTAAGTATCTTGTTAGGTTTTAGCCAGTACAAATAGTAGATATTCATGGAAGCACTGAATGAGCTTATGGGCCAAATAGGCATTCCTCAAAAGAATTCAAAAGACTACTCTCCTAAGATCCAGAGCCATTCCCCCAAACAGGGAAAAGAAAGACTTAGATGATTTCCTTGAGAGCTGGTAGGACCCTAACCACAAATGGAGTGGAACCCACACTTCTATTCAACCAAATTTTTGGACCCCCCAACATGACAGGTGAGTTACCTGTATACATAAAGACATAACATGCATGACAACCTGCATGTCTCAGGCAGGCAGAAAGCCAAGCCGAGCTCTCAGGACACAAAAGGAGCTAAACAAAAGGGCAGCAGCGGTCCCTAGGAGAGAAAGGATCGGCAATCTTCTCAAAGGACTGGGTAGCCCGAAACCAAATGCACAGGAGTCTGGATTGAGAAAGGAGGAAACAATGTGAAATTTTACCTTCCTGTCTTAATGGGACACCACAGATATCTGGGAGAGCTGACTTTGATAAGAATTCTCACCCTTTGCCAGCTTCTGCCAGTTTTCCCAGGATCCCATGTAGGCTCTGGAGAGAGTGGGATTTAAAGTGGAGAGTGTAACTCTGGTACCTTCCAGAATAAGATTTTCCTTTAATACTAATTTTAGTTTCCCTTTGACTATTTAACCAGTTGCTAGGGGATCCCATGGAGTTCCATCAACCCTGGGAGGAGCTCATATGGGGGCATTCAAGGAAGAATCTGACAAAACCTTTGAGGACAATCTTTCTTCCTGTGTCCTGGTCATTTGAAGCTGAAAGGCCAATTTCTGGTCCAGTGTTTTGATGATGGAGCCCTGAAAGGGTGAACAGGGGAGGCAAGTGTTCTAGGTTTCTAGCCTTGGAGCTGTCGCGGTTTTTTGGGCCCCTACAGGGGGGACCCTTGTTTCAATCTTAGGGTCTCTTCAAAGTGGGAAGGCAATTCAGGTAGAGGACCAGTAGGATGAACATCAAGTAAAGGAGAGAGGGAGAACTTGGAGTCAGGTTGCTCTTAGAGTTTTGTGTTTTAGGTCCCTCTTGCATCTTTTTCATTAGTCTTTGTAATAAAACTTTCAGTGAAACTATTTTGGAATCTTGAAGCCTACTGGAAGCTTCTGCATGCCAAATAAAATATTCTCTTTGTTTACCTTGGGCAAACTCACTTTCAAGTGCACTTTTTAAATGAATAACCTTATCTAATTGGGATGTTTCCCATAATGGCTATTGTAATTCTGGACTCTTAGTAAAATTTTGCCATTTTTGTTGTTGATGTTATCTATAGCTTCCTGGACCACAGTTCTTTGACATAAAATAAGCAGGTGTGCCAGAAGGTGGCATAGTCACCTCTTTGAAACCCGAGAATCCTATTTCTTTGGCTAAGTGTTGAGTCTTGGAGCCAAATTAATACCTGAAAGGGATGTACCACTGGGTTGGGGATTTTTGTGGGGCTTTACAGTATAAGTCATTGCATGAAATTTCCTTAAGGTCGGAGGGTGACCAACCCGTTGATCTAACCCATTCTGTGGCCAACATATTTGAGTGTGAGAGTCTTGGATTCAGGTGCTGAGCCCTCCAACAGCTTTAACTGCTCAATCTGTGTTCACCAATTTTACAGCTTTGGTTTTCAAGATTCCCATTAGCAGGACATCTAATATTTCTTTCAGGGGATTTCTTTATGACGGTGGATGCCCTGATGGCTTTTATAGACTGACTTGTATGTACTTAGGATTTGATTGTCAAAACAGTCTGAATTTCATTTCTTATTTTCCCAGTTTCCCAGCAGTTTATGTTGTGGACCTAACTCTGAGGCTTTGTGAGTCCCCTAAGGACTGACACCTATTGTGAACTTCCCATACAACTCTCCCAGAACTTTGCTGGAAATTTGAACAAACCCTAGGATCTTTTCGGAGCCCCAGAAACTTCTTGAGAAATAAGTAGATACATTTTTTTTTTTAAATAAAGGTTTTTGGATAAGAGAACATCATGCAAAGGAGCAGAACTCAAATCTGAGTGACTTACCCCAGCCCTCCAAAATGATGAGAGGAACTGTGACCTCAAAGAGATCTTGCCCAGATGTCATAGGCTGTTAACAGTCAGATTTGAATGCCATTCTTCAAAACATTTGCCAAAAACTGAAAAAAAAAAAAAAAAGGAAACAATTTAGGTGATACAAACAAACCTTAACACTTCATGAAGTGGACAGTCTCCTATGGAAAACTGAAAAATGAAGTGGAAGGCGGGATACCCTTATAGGGTAAAGAATCAAGGAAAAGAAAGAGACAAATAGTAAATGTCCAATGGGCTGGGATCACAGAGTCAACCTTGTTTTGGGTGAGAAGGCCCAGAGTTGGTTTGGCACTGGGGGGATTAGCTACCTGGACATGTGTTTCTGATCAAGGGGAGCATTTACAGGGACACAACAGTTTTCTAAGTTCTGGTTTGCTGACCTGCCATCCCAAGCAGGAGCAGCTTTATCTTGGACTTAGAAAGTTATTTCAACACAGGTGAGTTGTCATAATTTCATTTGAAATGTGTGCTGAAGCTGTCAGATGACTTGATCATCTGTTTTTCTAGGTGAATAAGGGTTTAAGTGGAATTCAACATTTGTTCAGGCATTAGTTTTACTGTCCATAAATAACAGAAAGACAACTGAGAAAAGGCAGGCCATGAGTGAGCCATAAATCTCCAGTTGGCTTTATGCCTAGGACTAATGAAGGAAAAAGAAGGTGGGCCAAAAGGAACAATAATTCAAAAGGGGCAACTGCATGTCCTTTAATTGATTTTATTCATAGTGTTCATAACCCTGAGATATCAGAACTTGAGACCGAAATTGGGGTGGGTCAAGTCCAAAGCAGAGGTGTCACCTTGGGCATTATCCACATCAGCAACTTAGATAGAAAATAAATTACACACACACACAGACACACACACACACACAGTAATTTCTTGATAGTGACATTGGCCTAGCCTAGCTGCAGCCAACTTCCTGTCTCTTACTAGTATATTGGCCCAAGAGTTGCAATCCAAGATTGATTGCACTTTCCTTTTTATGAGTCATGGTAGAAAAAAAGACATTTGAAAAACTACTCAATTTTTCTTGACACTCTCAAATAATTAGTTACTTCTCTACAGAAAAAAAATTAAATCAAGCAGAGGCAACTAATTGTATTTAGTAACTCAACTAACTTACTTAGCTTTTAATCTAAAAATATATATTACTCCTTCATAATCTCTGATAATCTCATAATACTTGCATATGGTAGGGAAATAAAAGAAACCAAGAGATATGTTTTTAAGAGCAGGTTTTCAGTTAGGGGCCATAACAGTTATTCTGTAAAGTATCTTTTAAGCATATGTTTACTAGAAGAGAAAATGAAATGCACAACATTGTTTTTAACTCTTTATTTCCTTTAGTTTACAAAAGGTTTATAAATATTTTGCTCTATTTGTCACATACAGCATTTTGTGTTTCCTTCCTCTGTAGGTCTCCACAGATTGTTCCTTCTGTTTAGACAACACTGTGTAAAAGCAGATTTCAGGGCAGTCTGGCTTGGCAGTCGTATTTCATTCTTTCCTAATTTTAGTTCCCTAGTCTGTAAGCCTATATACATTTATATTTGTTGTTGTTCTTCAGTTGCTCAGCTGTGTCTGACTCTTTGCAACCCTATGGACTGCAGTGTTCCAGGCTTCCCTGTCCTTCACTATCTCCCAGAGTCTGCTCAAACTCATGTCCATTGAGTTGATGATGCCAGCCAACCATCTCATCCTCTGTTGCCCCTTCTCCTCCTGCCCTCAATCTTACCCATCATCAGGGGCTTTTCCAATGAGTTGGCTCTTTGCATCAGGTGGCCAAAGTACTGGAGCTTCAGATTCATTCTGCCAATGAATATTTTGGTTGATTTCCTTTAGGATTGACTGGCTGGATCTCTTTGCAGTCCAAGGGACTCTCAAGAGTCTTCTCCAGCATCACTGTTCGAAAGTATCAATTCTTTGGTGCTCAGCCTTCTTTATGGTCCAACTCTCACATAGGTACATGCCTACTGGAAAAACCTTAGCTTTAACTATACCGACCTGGAGAGTATGTGTGTGTGTGTGTGTGTGTATATATATATATATACATATATATATGTGTGTGTGTGTGTGTATTTGTATATACACACATATATAGCACTCCATGGGGTCTCAAAGAGTTGGACACAACTTAGCTGCTGAACAACGACAATGCAAGGGAACATATATGTGCTACACATATACAATGCAATATTACTCAGCCAAAAAAGGAACAAAAGCACGTTTGTATAGATGTGGATAGACCTAGAGAGTGGCACATGGAATGAGGTAAGTCAAAAAGAGAAAAACAAATATCCTATGTTAATACATATATATGTAATCTAGAAAATTGTGTAGATGATCTTCTTATTTGCAAAGTAAAAACAGAGCCACAGACATACAGAACAAACGTATGGATAGGAAGGGATAAGGGGAGGAAGTGGGAGAAACTGGGAGATTGGGATTGTCACATATAAACAATTGATACTATGAATAAAATAGATAACTAATGAGAACCTATTGCATGGCACAGGGAACTCTATTTAACACTCTGTGGTGATCTGAATGGGGAGGAACTCCACAAGGGAGGGGATATATGTATATATATGGCTGATTCACTTTGCTGTTCAATAGAAACTATCATGACATAGTAAAGAAACTATACTCCAGCAAAAATTAATTTTAAAATAAGGTAGAAATAATCCCTGTCCTGCCTGACTACATCACTGAGTATTGTGAGGATCCAATGAAATTGTTGCACTTTGTAAATTAAGATACTATGAAAATGTGTCTTCATAGTATTATTATGGTTTTACAACTCTTTCATAGTCTCGACCACTCCATGCCTATCCAAATACCACTTTAATTAAAACTGCTTGGTCACAGTTTGTTTCTATGTAAACTTTATGTTTATGCACTGTCCCTTTAATCTTGATGTCTGGATGATTTCTTTAGGGGTCCACACTGATAGAATAAGGTGTGCAAATGGACATATAAGATATCAAAGCATATATCACAGTTTTGTATACTACCTGTTCAATAAATGTTCTTTACAGGAACCTGTAACCCCAGTGCAAGAGTGGATATGTCCATTCCCTGCTCCAAGCCCTCACTGGTTGTTTGATGCCCAGTCTAGAGTTCAGAGACAAGACTCTGGAGCAAGACCACCTGGGTCATATCCCAACTTGCATAGTTCTCAGGTGTGTAATCTTGGACAAATGACCTAACCTTCTTTGCACTCTATTCACCTGGTAAAATAAGGATGGGTATGCAGTAAGTGCTTAAAAAGCATTGTTGTTAAGTGGACACAGTGAAAATCTATGCAAGATTTTGTGTGATTTGGCCACTACTTAATTCATCTTGATTTTCCTGTAAACCCTACCCTACTCCTCCAGATTCTTTCCACATATATATATACACACACACACTTTTAGCCCAGCCATAGTTGCTTTCATTAAATTCTTGGATCATGGAACTTGGACTACTTTACCCTGTCTTAAGGCATTCATATTTGCCTTGTCATCTACTTAGACTGGTCTCTCCACTTCCTAATAACTACTTGTCTTTCAGAGTTCCTATAAAACACCACTTCCCTGGGGAAGTCTTCCTTAATTTACAAGATTAGGTCAAGCCTTCCTGTTAGTTGTTAACTCCTTCTTTTTCAGAGAACTTATCATAATTATCATGAAAGAAATAATTTTGCAAGTCACTGTTGTCTGTCCAACTAAAATTCTGTCTTATTTACTTCTGTATTCCTAGAACTTAGCATAGTGTCCAATAAATATTTGTGGAAGACATGAGAAAAAGACTAAGTAATCGAACCACCAGACAATCTCAAAGGCTCAACTTTCATTAAAAAAGGCACATTTTAAAATGTCAAAGAAACATGGTTTAAAGTATATTTAAATTGTAAATACCAACTGAGATAATACATGAAAAAGTACCTTGTATCTAGTTAATACTATGCAAATTTAAAGGATTATTGTGATTACTATTATCCAGTATTCGATTTCCTTCAGACCAAAAGAAAAAGTTTGCAGCCTATAAAATTTCCTATATAATCCACGCTACCCAGAAATAATGGAGTCTGGGGAAAGGCTATTCTAAAGATGTCAACATACAAGTATAGTCTTAGAAAAGAGATTATTATTCACAATATTACTACAGCACACTTTGGAGGGAGCTTGTTGGATAATCATTAAATAATATAACTCTAGCCTAAATTAGACTTGAATAAACTGGTCAACCTCCCTTTCAAGGCAGAGATTTGAACAAGTTTTCATTAACATATGCTATTTCCCAACTCACTTTTCTCATTATTAAAGCCAATAAATGGCTCAGGTTGAGATTATTCTCAAAGGGTCTTTAGACAGGAATGGACCAGATCTGTTTATTACTTGACTTTCCAACTGTCGCCGAAAATATCCTTTGGTAATCAATGCATGACTAGCATTCTAGAATCTATTAAGAACAAGGAATTTGGAATCTGCTCTGCTCTAGGCTTCATTCCTAGTGGAAACTCTGTTAATTAATTTGTTAAGAAACCTTTTATATAAGGGACCTATTTAAAATATTCATTCCTCCTTGAAATTCAGCTCAAGTAAGAAGTTTGCCCTTCTAGATAAACCAAATTTCTCTGATTAGTCATGAGTTCTGTACAATTCAACATACTTCCACTAATTCTTTTTCTTTTGATGCAATCTTAACTGACTATATCCACTAACGTACACAAATTTTCCATGAATATCTATATGATTACAACTTGCTGAAATGTTTGCTCTATGCCCAGTGTAAGGGCCCTGTGTCATAAACTCTCAAACCTTATATGGGGCCTCAAAATCAAGCAGACATATATCTATTCTAATTGAAAAACAAGGAGACACAGAAACTGACATAAACTCTGTACAGTGCATTTTGTACATAGGTGGTAGGTCCAAGCTACAGACACCTGCCAAGTTTGCTTGAGGTTTAACAAAGCTTTAAGGAAACATGACAATTACTTTTTCTGACATGGAGTAACCATTATATAAAGTTATCTGTTGTGATTTTTTTCCTGAAGCATCAGGAAAGGGACATCATGGTGGTTGACTAGCTCTTAACTCCGGCACGATTCTTCCCTTGTCCTTTTCTATTGATTTGTCCTTAAAGATATGCCTCATTTCCAAGATGTGTGGTATGCAACCAGCCAACTAGGTGGCAGCTGACACTGCAGAGCCAAGCAGATGCTGTCTGGAGGCAGAGCACTGAACTTTCCCCTTTCCCTTGCTTACAAATTAAAGAAAAATGGCAGGCGATCCTGGCAGAACAGAAAGACAAGGTGATTTGGGGTCAGTCAGTGGTAGGCTTGGATCCTAATTGCTCCATTCATGGTGTGCTCAGTCACTCAGTTGAATCTGATTCTTTGTGACCCTATGGACTGTAGCTCGCCAGGCTCTTCTGTTCATGGAATTTTCCAGGCAAGGATACAGAGGTGGGTTGCCATTTCCTATTCCCCAGGAAGTTGCCACTTCCTGATCCCCTAAGGATCGAACCCATAACTCTAGCATCTCCTACATCAGTAGGCAGCTTCTTTACCACAGCCACAATGACTCCACTAACTACCATGAAATCACTTCTCTGTGCTTCAGACTCTTCTCATGTGAAATCCTGGTCATGCTGCTATAGGCATTACATGAAATCATGTCCGTGAATAGACAGCCAGAGAGTAGGTAATTTCGAGGAGTAGATATAGATGTTGGTGCTATTGCTAAGCATGCTGGTGACCTCTGATATCCTCTTTACTCTCTTAGTGAGGTGAAATGAGTATGTAGGGGATTTCATGACTCCAACATGGAATAAGCTAAAATAAATCCTAATTCAAAACAAACCAATAAGCCAAGCAGTAAGAACCCTAGTATCTTTTCAGTTATATGCCCTAAACTGGAGACTTAAAAATTATCAAAAACTTAGACAGAGTATTAAAAAGCGGAGACATCACTTTGCTGACAAAGGGCCGTATAGTCAAAGATATGGTTTCTCTAGTAGTCATGTATGGATGTGAGAGTTGGACCATAAAGAAGGCTGAGCACCAAAGAATCGATGCTTTCATATTGTGGTGCTGGAGAAGACTCTTGAGAGTCCCTTGGATAGCAAGAAAATCAAACCAGTCACTCCTAAACAAAAACAACCCTGAATAATCATTGAAAGAATTGATGGGGAAGCTGAAGCTCTGATGTGAAGCACTGACTCGTTGGAAAAGACCCCAATGCTGGGAAAGACTGAAGGGAAAAGGAGAAGGGGGAAACAGAGGATAAGATGTTTAGATAGCATCGTTGACTCAGTGGACATGAGTCTGAGCAAACCCCAGGAGACAGTGAAAGACAAGGAAGCCTGGCATGCTGCAGCGCATGGGGTCGCAAAGAGTCGGAAACAACTTAGCAACTGAACAACAACAACAATGCTGTTAAGTCCCTCTCTGCCTCCTGCCATGACCTGAGAGGATGGCTAAAATACCCATCTCAGAAAAGGAGACACAGACTTGGAGACCAGACTTGTGGACACAGTGGAGAGAGGAGAGGGTGGGAAGGATAGAGAGAGTAGCACTGACGTGTATACACTTGTTGGAGTTGTTTATTTCCTCAGTTGTGTCTGATACTTTTGTAATCCCATGGACTGTAGCCTGCCAGGCTTCCCTGTCCATGGGATTTCCCAAGCAAGAATACTGGAGTGGGTTGCCATTTCCTTCTCCAGAAGATCTTCCTGACCCATGGATCGAACCCATGTCTCCTACATTGGAAGGCAGATTCTTTTTCTTTTTTTAATTAATTAATTTATTTATTTATTTTTTTTTAATTTTAATTTTTACTTTATTTTACTTTACAACACTGTATTGGTTTTGCCATACGTTGACATGAATCCACCACGGGTGTACATGAAGGCAGATTCTTTATTGCTGAGTCACCTGGGAAGCCCATATATACTACCATGAGTAAAACAGATGGCTAGTGGGAAGCTGCTGTATATCACAGGGAGCTCAGCTTGATGCTCTGCGATCCCCTAGAGGGGTGGGGTGGGATGGGGGACTGAGAGGGAGGCTCAAAAGGGAGGGAATATATGTATGGCTGATTCATGTCCTTGCACAGCAGAAACAGCAACATTGTAAAGCAATTATATTTCAATAAAATAAAAGAGAGACGTTAGATTTTTAAAAAGAGCCAGACAGAATGTCTAGTACATGTAGATACTCAGAACCTGTTACTTTCTTTTCACTCTCACATTTAAAATTATTTAGATAGAAAACATTTAGTGCTTAGTGGTATATATCTGCATTGTTTACCAGTTTCTACTACTAAGTACTACCGCTAACACTGTTCATGTTGTAATCACTTAATGTTATTATTAACAAAATCTGATTTTATACTAGCAATATCAGGGAGAGAAAAGTAAGCAAAAAAGCTATAAGATGCATAAATACCATAATAAAAGATAAATTCTTTTTTCCCCCACCAAATGGCATCCTAAGCAAATCACCACTGGGCTCAGATAAAATTCTAGAGTAAGTTTTTTTTTTTTTTTCTGAAAATGGAGTTTTAATCATATAGACATTTATTAGTAAATGTAGAGGACTTTCTAAACATAATTATAGAATATCACTTGGTCTGTTATTCTATAGAAAGAAATATGATCCTAAGTTATCTAAATTAGATTGACTTTCTTACTTGACAAAAGTAAAGATTATTAATCTTTCAATGTGTTCAAGAAGAAAATGTTAGGTGAACTTTTTTAGTGACTCATTTTCCACAGATTGAGAGAAAAAAAAACCTTAGAAATGGAGTAGATTTTAAACATGAACAGAAAATTATCTGTCAAAACAAATACTTTCACATAACTTAGAAGGGACCTATTTAAAGGAATCATAAAGATTTCTGTCTAAAAGATTTTAATCTTAAACATACAGTATTAACATGTTTCACACCTTCTATTTCCATTATTACAAGCACCTTAGAGGTAAAATAAGATTATGCCTAAGTAATTTGTTTTCATCTTTGCTGCCACAGAATTCATATGGGGATTTTTGATGGGCAAATTAGTCAAATACAGAAAAATGAGGAAAATGGAAATTAAGGGCTAGTGCAATAAAGCGAAGTTGTAAAATGACTAAAGCTTTTACAAAGTAAAATAGTGCACGCTCATCATTTAAAAACAGCACAGTACAGAAATATAGAAAGGGGAAAACCTTCCACAGTCCCACGTCCCCTTGCACTGCTTTGCGGGGGACAGTCATTATTAAGAGCATATTTATAATGCTTCAAAACATTTGACATGCAAGTATACAAAATATCTTTTACACACATGGGTGTACATAATATTCCTTACCTTTTTTAACTTGTCAATATGTTTTGGAAAATGTTTCTATCAGATATAGACCCTAGCTTCTATTAATCACGCCTAGTTTTCTATTTAATAGATTTGTCATAGTTTATTTAGCTAATCTCCAATTACAGTGAACATTTAATTGTGTCTATTACTGACTGCAATGCAGGAGACCTGGGTTCGATCCCTGGATCAGGAAGATCCCCTGGCGAAGGAAATGGCAACCCACTCCATTATTCTTGTCAGGAGATTCCCACTGACAGAAGAGCCTGGTGGGCTGCAGTCCGTGGGGTCACAAGAGTCAGACACAACTTAGCAACTAACACTTCATTGACTCCACAAACAATGCTGTTCTGAAATTATATTTGCAAGTCCTGCCGTGTTGTCTGTTGGTTGCTTTTGGTCCTAACATCTGCCCAGCTGTATACAGAACTAGGCAGTGCAGTCTGCAGAGGGGCCAGAACACCCCTCCACAAGAACAGCTGTGACTGAGTGGGTCAGACAGTAAAATGCGGGAGAGGAATGAGGATGCTGGCTTTGCCATATCCTCCATACTCCTCACGAAATTCCATAAAGCTGTCATGCTGGAGTACTTTTACCGTTTGCAAACTTTTTCACTTGCAAGTCCATTGACATGCTTTGGAAATAATTTTGCACTATCAGAACACTGCAGGTAAATCGTGAACTACAGGACATTGGACAAACACATTTAAAGTGTTTCTCCCCTTTTTCTTTGAGACACACATACCCCACAATCATCAAAAACCTCCATTGCCATCACCCATCACTTGGTGTACCTCAGTGTACCATGGTGTGTGCTAAGTGGCTTCATATCCCAGAGGCAAGTCTATCATGATAGCAACTTTCTGTGGAAGTATCTTTCTACAGACTTTTCAGCACCTCTTTTTTTGTGACACCATCCCCACCCCCACATCTTTTAGTTTCGCTTCTCAAGATGACAGCAATCTAACTTGCTCCATTCAGTGATGAATTGTTTTAGCGGGTATTAGAATGACATGCCTCCTGAGCAGTGTCTATGTTGTGCATACAATTCGACAACTATAAATTATGCAGCTACTGTATAGGAAACAAATGAGTGAGACAGATATATCCCACCTTGATATACTAGAAAAGCTTACAGTATACAGATAAGGTGGGTGTAAAAGGAGATGAGATAAAACAAGTTCAGAGTTCACTAAATTAAAAAAAAAGGGAAGGGGAAAGCTACTTAACGAATTGCCAGAAAAATGTGGTAGGGATACACAGGAGACAGTGATGCTTCTCATTGTCAGCATTAGAAACAATTGCTGAAGAATCGAGCGTTTTATCTAGGTCTTGAAGGCTACTTAAATACATATTTTTAGGAAAGACATTAGAGGGAGGTCATTCTAAATTGAGGAATACCGTGAGTCAAAGGTGGGTGTCAGGATAAGGGCAGAGCAATGAGCACTCCAGTTCTGTGGGAGTGTAGGGCGCCAAAGAGTGGAGGGAGACTGGGTAGTGAGAAATTTGGACCCCAGAGAGAAGCATGATCTTTACCATGGCTCCTGGAGGTAACCTCTAGCCCTTGAAAAGGAGTGTCTTTATTATTCATGGTGGGTCTCGTAGATCATTTTTGATAGTTTATGCTAAGGGTTAACTTATAGTAGGTCCCTGGAGAGTTTATGCTCGGAAAATGACTTAGGATGGGGCTTGTCACACCAGAAAACCCAACAGTGAGATTAGAGGGTTGAGACTTGGTTGCTGTTGTTGTTCAGTTGCTAAGTCGTGTCTGACTCTTGCAACTCCGTGGACTGTAGCCGGCCAGGCTTCTCTGTCCATGGGAGTTTCCAGGCAAGAACACTGGACTGGATTGTTATTTCTTTCTCCAGGTGATCTTCTCTACGTGGGAGCACATGTTATTGGCCTGACCTCCAGAGACGGGACGGGGGTGGTTAGAGATTGAGTTCGATGACACGGGCAATGATTCAGTCAATTGTGCCTGCATTATGAAGCCTCAATAAAAACTCTGGACACTAAAGTTCCTGGGAGCTCTCTGGTTTGCTAGTTCTCTGAGTGTATTCTCACACCTCAATGCCAGAAGATAACTCAGCCTAAGGCTGACTGGAGCTTTGCCCTTGGAATGCTCCTAGATCTGGCTCTATATGTCTCTTCCTTTAGCTGGCTCTAATGTATATTCATGGTGACTGCAGCCATGAAATTAAAAGATGCTTACTCCTTGGAAGGAAAGTTATGAGCAACCTAGATAGCATATTCAAAAGCAGGGACATTACTTTGCCAACAAAGGTCCATCTAGTCAAGGCTATGGTTTTTCCAGTAGTCATGTATGGATGTGAGAGTTGGACTGTGAAGAAGGCTGAGCGCTGAAGAATTGATGCTTTTGAACTGTGGTGTTGGAGAAGACTCTTGAGAGTCCCTTGGACTGCAAGGAGATCCAACCAGTCCATTCAAAAGGAGATCAGTCCTGGGTGTTCTTTAGAAGGAATGCTAAAGCTGAAACTCCAGTACTTCGGCCACCTCGTGCGAAAAGTTGAGTCATTGGAAAAGACTCTGATGCTGGGAGGGATTGGGGGCAGGAGGAGAAGGGGATGACAGAGGATGAGGTGGCTGGATAGCATCACTGACTCAATGGATGCGAGTCTGAGTGAACTCCGGGGTTGGTGATGGACAGGGAGGCCTGGTATGCTGCGATTCATGGGGTCGCAAAGAGTCAGACACGACTGAGCGACTGAATTGAACTGAATGTATATTCTTGGCAAAGAGAAATGTAAAAAGAAGAGTTTTTGTCATTTTTTTGATGGCTTCCATTGAGGCTGAGGAATAATAAATATGATAAGCAATATAAAGTTTTAATCAGAGTAGCAGTATGTTATGATTTGTGTGTGTGTGTGTGTGTGTGTGTGTGTGTGTATGTTTAATCTTGAACTGGTGGAGAAAATTGACTTAAAGGCAGAAGAGCATGAGGATAAGAAAAGTTGGGAGATTTAGCTTAATTTTGCTGCTGTAACAAATACCTAAAGCAACATTAATCTGTTATCCCACAATTTTGTAGGTCAGAAATTCCATTAATCAAAATCAAGGTGTCATCAAGGCTTCATTCTTTCCACAGGATCCAGTGAAAAGTCTGCTTCTGGGCTCATTCAGGTTGTTGGCAAGAATTGTAGTTCTTGGGATTATAAAACTGAGGTCCCTGTTTCCTTGCTGGCTGCTGCTCAGGCAGTCACTCTCATCTTCTGGAACCCAACTTCATTTCCTGACTTTATCTTCAAAGATAGTAATAGTGGATCCAGTTTTTTCATGGTTTGAATCTGTCCTGCTTCTTATCTGTGACATCTCTTTGACTGACTCTTCTGCTTTTTTTTCTCCTATTTTTAAGTGCCCATGTGATCATGTTGGGTCCATTCATATAATCAAGGCCATTTCTTTAAGGATGGTGCATTAACCACCTTAATTCCATCTGGAAAGTCTAATTTGTCACAAAATGTAAACAGTGCAACACCAAGGGATGAAGATTTTTGAGCTAAAACCTTGCCTAGAGGAGATGAAATGAGAATTTAAATAAGTGATAGCCATGGAAATATGAAGGAATAGATAGCAAAAGAGATATTGTAGAATTATACAGCAAGAGCTTGTTATCTGATTGGATGTGAAGAACAAATAGGGGGAAGCTCAGACTGATGCTCAGGGTTCAACACTGGGTGATTGAAAGATGCATGACTAATATTGATTAGTTACAGTGAAGTTGGATCAGCTGTGCTTTAGAGTTTGAGATGCTCATATGTTATCTAGTTGAAAACGTCCAGTAGGAAATTGATAATAAAGGATTATGTCTTGGGAAAGGATAAGGTTATGAATAAACATTCAGAACTCATCCATCTAAAGCTGTTTAATATAAATTGTCAAAGGGAAAATGAAAAGAGAAAAAGACACCTTAGGACAGAACCTTAGTAGAATGTGTACAACTGTGGACTCAAAGAGAAATTCTTATTATCACTCCATTTTCTCTAGATTATTGAATAGCTCCCTAAATGTTTGTCCTGCCTACATTCTATTTCATGCTACAAACATCAACACAAATTATTATTAAAAATCTACAAACGTTTAGTGTTTTTATCTCCTTACTAAACACAACAAAGTTTTTAGGCAGCTTTAACTCCCTGTTTAAAATCCTTATATATATATATACTATTTCCTAGAGATTTACTTTTATCAGAAAATTATTAGTTTTAGTATCAACTATTAATTAAAATTTCTAACATAATTTTATCAGCGTCTTCACTTACTGATGTTGTTTTAGTCTTTATTATCCCTCTGGGCTTACATCATTAAAAAATTATTTGAATGAGGATCTGTGAGCTGTAAACTCTTACTTATCTTCATGTATTTGAAATGCTTTTTTTTTGCCTTTTACTCTAAAATGACTATTTAGATGAGTGTAACACTGTGTTCTTTCTCTTCGTACTTTGAAAATATTGTTCTATTATTTTTTAGCTTTTATTACTACTGTTAAGAAGTCAGCTTTAGGCTAATTTGCAATCTTTTGTAGATAATCTTTTTCCCTCTGGTAAATTTTAAAATTTTTTAACAAAAATCTTTGATGATTTGAATTTTTATAAGGTTGTGCCTAAGTCTGAATTTACACTTCTATGCCATTCAGTTCCTGTAGCAAATGTTTGATCTGAGATGTTATGTTTTTTAAAAATTCTGGAAATTCTCAATTCTGCTCTTGACAGGTACAGTTTCTCTGCCATTCTCTTTTTTCCTTCTGAACCTGGTTGAACATACTTTGCAGTCTTTCAGTCTTGTAACCTATATATCCTAATTGGGCCTTTCATATTTATTACCTGTTTATCTGTGAGTTGATTTGGGAGTACATATATTATTGGTTTTTCTTCTCTCTTCAATCAAGTCTAGTTTAGAGATTTTTTCCTTACATAGTTCTTTAATTCAAAGATTGTTATTCATATTTAAGACTTCTAAATTTTTATACCTATTTTTTGTTTCTTCATTAAAGTTGACTTTTTAAGGATTTTGGCTTAATTTTATCTTGTTGAGTTTTATGTACATATTTTAAAAAATTTTTAATGAATTAATTTTTTAAATTGAAGGATAATTGCTTTACAAAATGGTGTTGGTTTCTGCCAAACATCAACATGAATCAGCCAAGGTACGAATATGTCCCCTCCCCCCTAAACCTCCCTCCCAACCCCCTTTCCACCCCACCCCTCTAGGCTGTTACAGAGCCCTGGTTTGAGTTCCCTGAATCATACAGCAAATTCCCACTGGCTATCTATTTTACATATGGTAATGTACATTTCCATTTCAGTTGAGCAGAATTCATGATCTGATTTTTAAATTCTGTTACCTATCTTTATCAGGTGTTGATCGTATAAAGTTTTGAAGTTTTCATTTATTGAGTCATCTTGAGTGTTCATTTTCTTCTCTCCTGCTTTCATAGCTATCTAGCTGGTTTTTATTTTGCATATGCTTCCCTTCCTCCCTTTCCCCTCTGACCCTCAAGCCAGAGTCTCACCTTATAAATGCTATTTTCTGGCTCTGGGTATATCATCAATAGAGTCACCAAACTCTCAGCTGGCCTGGCTAGGTTTCTGATCGATAAGCTATGTCTTTGTCTTCCAACTTCTGTAGGTTTAGCTTTCTATAGTCATCAGTTCAGTTCAGTCACTCATTTGCGTCTGACTCTTTGTAACCTCATGGACTGCAGCACGCCAGGCTTCTCTGTCCGTCACCAACTTCTGGAGCTTGCTCAAACTCATGTCCATGAGTAGGTGATGGCATCCACTCATCTCATCTTCTGTCATCCCCTTCTCCTCCTGCCTTTAACCTTTCCCAGCATCAGGATCTTTTCCATTGAGTCAGTCCTGTGCATCAGGTGGCCAAAGTATTGGAACTTCAGCTTCAGCATCAGTCCTTTCAATGAATATTCAGGACTGATTTCCTTTAGGATTGACTGGTTTGATCTCCTTGCAGTCCAAGGGATTCTCAAGAGTCTTCTCCAGCACCATAGTTCAAAAGCGTCAGTTCTTTGGTGCTCAGCTTTCTTTACAGTCTAACTCTTACATCCGTACACGACTATTGGGAAAGCCATAGCTTTGACTATATGGACCTTTGTCAGCAAAGTAATGTCTCTGCTTTTTAATACACTGTCTAGGTTTGTCATAGCTTTCCTTCTGAGGAATGAGTGTCTTTTAATTTCATGGCTGCTGTCACCATCCACAGTGATTATGGAGCCCAACAAAATATAATCTGTCATTGTTTCCACTTTTTCCCCTTCTATTTGTCATGAAGTAATCAGACCAGATGCCATGAACTTAGTTTTCTGAATGTTGAGTTTTAAGCCCACCTTTTCACTCTCCTCTTTCACCTTCATCAGGAGGCTCTTTAGTTCCTCTTTGATTTCTGCCATCAGAATGGTATCATCTTCATATCTGAGGTTGTTGATATTTCTCCCAGCAATCTTGATTCCAGCTTGTGCTTCATCCAGCTTGGCATTTCACATGATGTACTCTACATAGAAGTTAAATGAACAGGGTGACAATACACAGCCTTGACATACTCCTTTCCAAATTTTGAACCAGTCTGTTGTTCCATGTCCAGTTCTAACTGATGCTTCCTGACCTGCACACATATTTATCAGGAGGCAGATCAGGTGATCTGGTATTCCCATCTCTTGAAGAATTTCCCACAGTTTGTTATGATCCACACAGTCAAAGGCTTTGGCGTAGTCAGTAAAGCAGAATTAGATGTTTTTCTGGAACTCTCTTGCTTTTTCAGTGGTCCAGCGGATGTTGGCAATTTGATCTCTAGCTCCTCTGCCTTTTGAAATCCAGCTTGAATATCTGGAAGTTCATATTATGTACTGTTGAAGCCTGTCTTGGAGAATTTTGAGCATTACTTTGCTAGTGTGTGAGATAAGTGCAATCGTGCGGTATCTTGAACATTCTTTGGCATTGCCTTTCTTTGGGATTGGAATGAAAATTGACCTTTTCTGGTCCTGTGGCCACTGCTGAGTTTTCCAAATTTGCTGGCATATTATCATCTTTTAGGATTTGAAACAGCTCAACTGGAATTCCATCACCTCCACTACCTTTGTTCATTTGTTCTATATCACAGTGTATTTATTTACTAGGGCTGCCTAAGAAAAGTACTATAGATTAGGTGAAGTAAACAGAGGTTTATTGCCTCACAGGTCTGGGTTCTAGACGTCTGAGACCCAGATGTTGACAGTGATGATTCTTTAGGAAGGTTCTAGGGAAAAATCTGTCCCATGCCTCTTTCCTAACTTCTTGTGGTTTCCTGGAAATCTTTGGCATTTCTTGAATTTCACAAGCATCAGATCATCCCTGCTTTCATCTGCACATGGTGCTCTCCCCACGTGCATGTGTCTCCAAAGTCTGCCCCTTTTTAATGGGGACATGAGTCAGATCAGGGACACCCCACCTTGACCTCATTTTAACTTGACTGCTTCTTTAAAGGTCACAGGGCTTAGCACCTCAATGTATGCATTTTGTGGGAGGGGACACAGCTCAATCCATAACACTCACCCACAGAAAATTTCCTGGAAAACATTCTCCTTTTATCTTTTTTAACTTCCCTATTTTAACTTCAAACTACAAACCTAACTTCAGACCCTCATTTCAAATGGAACATATTGGTTACCTTCAACTCACAAGAGCTGACCCTGGGTCCAAAGTGGAGCAAATTCTTAGCTTCAACTATTTTTTTTTAATGTATTTTCAGTTGTCTTTCCATTTTTTTTGCAGTAGTTACAATATGTTGGGTGTAAAGAAGACACATTGAAATATGAAAACCAAATTGATGCATATTCCTAGTTCAATTGCACTAAGAATATTAAATGAATTACATTTTTGAAACTAAAGTTCACATACAACACATATAATTAAAGTAACTTTGAAAAAATAAAAACATCAGAAGAATGGAATTAACATGAATAGCTAGATATTAAAATGTATTTCAAAATCTAGTTATTATAATAATGTAGTACTGACAAAAAGACAAATTAATAGAACAAACTGCAAAACTCAGACATAGACTCATGTCCATGGAAATATTTTGGAAACATTCTTGGGTTGCAGTTACAGTTAGAAGAACAAATATGGGTTACTCATAAGTGAATATATTTGGTTAGCTATTTGAAAAGATGAAGTTAGAACTCTGCTTCATGCCTCTCAACACAATGATAATTCAATATTAAAAATGAATAGAATTACTTGAAAATATAGCTGAATATTAACTAGAACATGGGCTGAAAAGAATAGTAAAGAGAAAGAATCTACAAACAGGGTAAAAACATATTAAAATGATTAATAAAGGAAAAAGTAAACTATAAATTAGGAAATTAAATACATAGTGAACATTTACAAAATCCTAACAATGCGCTCAGAGCAACTATTGGCCAAATGAGTGGTCAGTTTACTAAAGAGAGTTAAAACAACTACTAAAACAATACAGAGTAAACCAAAGATTAAAGAAATACACGCCCAGGTAGACCAAGAATATTCCTATATTTGCTGTTAGGAGTTAAATTGGAACACTCATTCTAAAGGTTAACTTTATGGAATGAAACAAAATATGTATCCCCATCAAATCTGCATATTCTGTGCATTTACACCAAGGAAAAAGTTCAAACATGTGCACAAGCGTTTTATTGTAGGAGGTTATTCATCGTGGTATTAAATATTAGCAAAACAATACATAGCAGAAATGTGAGAAATGTGACATGATATTCTTTATGGCACATCTATGAAATATAATGATGAAGCAAAAACATCACGCTGGGGACTTACCTGATGGTCCAGTGGTTAAGGCTCTGAGGTGCTAAGGCTGGAGGACTGGCTTTGATTCCTGGTCAGGGCACTAGATGCTACATGGCACAACGAAAAGATCCCAGGTGCAGCAACTAAGACCTGGCACAGCCAAACACATTTTTTAAAAACAAGAAGCTAAAAAAAAAAAATCGTGTTGTAGAAGCATATTTGGATGTCCTCGGTGGCTCAATGCAGGAAATGCAGGTTCAATCCCTAGGTGGGGACCATCTCGTGGAGAAATGAATGGCAACCAGCATTCTTGCCTGGGGAATCTCATGGACAGAGGAGCCTGGCAGGGCACGGTCCATGGGGTCACAGGGTCAGACATGAAGTAGTGACTGAGCACGCACACATGCAGAAGCATATTTATAGATTTGAAGACACTTCCCATGAAAAAATCACAACCAAACTGTCACAAATGTGTGTATGCATAGGTGTATATCTGAAAAAATATACACCAATGTTTCATCTTATCAGGGTCAAAGTGAAGTGAAAGTCTCTCAGCCATGTCCGACTCTTTGCAACCCCATGGACTGTACAGTCCATGGAATTCTCCAGGCCAGAATACTGGAATGGGTAGCCATTCCCTTCTCCAGGGTATCTTCCCAACCCAGGGATCGAACCCAGGTCTCCTGCATTGCAGGTGGATTCTTTACCAGCTGACCGAAAAGGGAAGGGTTATCTTCAGGTAATAAGATTTTGTGTGATTTTTATTCCTTGATTTTATTTTTCCACTTTAGAAACTTTTCTGCATAGACTATATATATCTTTTTTGATGAGAAGAAAATAATAACAGCTTCATGAAAACACTGTCAAGAAATTTTTTCCTTATTTTTAAACCAAACCCCTCATATTACTGTCAAGATTTTTTTTTCCTTTTTCTATCCACAGTGGAGATAAAGAACAGCTAATTACTATTTCTGTGCAGAATATCACCTATACATTACAACCTCAGGTATTTCAGGACTGTTCTAAAATTGCAGTCAACATTCTTATCTTTTGAGTAAATTGATCAGTTCTTCTAGAATTTTATCTGCTATTTTCAACTCTTTCCATCAGTATGGGTTCCCTGAACTTTCTGAACTCTTAGATGACCAAAAGTTTTTATTATAGAATCAGATAAAATATAACACATGAAAAACTGTCAACATGGAAAATTGAACATTTGCTCCAGAAAAATACCATAATGGAAAGATAGTGGTTAATGGTGACAATCAGTGTGTCCCCTAGCACTTTTTGTATCCAAGTTATCCTGTATGGATGTCCCCAGGCAACAAATGGTACTCCTGAGTGCAGAAAGAGTTAATGTAGCTTCCCAATGCACCTAATTTATTTCCAGAGACTGTTATATTCACTTAGAGCATTCGGCTCATCATAACACAGGTCCCTTTGCTAATAGCATTAAAAATGGGGAAAAAAACCAAACCTATTTTCCTTGTTTTATAGTTTACTTACATAATTGTTTTTCTGCTACACACAAATTCAGTTTGATTAGTGCACAAATTCTCATTTTGTGAGATTTTGAGGATTGTCAGCTTGGGTGTGTCATAAACTGTTCTGTGAACAGTCTGGTTAAACTAATACACCTGCAGCCCTGAAATCTGAGTGATGTTATAGAGAAAATCAGGTCGGTTTGTTTCAAAAAATGTATTGACCTTGACATACACTTCTGGTAACTTTATAAAGTCAGAACCAATCTATCATTGGATTATGGGACTATAGTTAGATTAGGAAAATAAATTTATATATTATTAATCTCTCATATATTTTTAAGAAACAGAATGGATTCGAAATGCATCCAGTTTTCATTTAATGCCTTGTTTCATTTTATGCCATATTGCAATCATATGAAGGATTTCTAGATTTTGTTTACTTAAGGACATCATAACACATATTTAGTAAATATCTATTATCAGTGAGGTTTCAAGTTCTCCAACTAGTTAGCAGTTCACACAGAAATATCTCAATTAACCTTATATTTCATGCCTATCTGTGATACTTTACATTTCTGAAACAGATTCTTTCAAACCAGAAAATAATCTCTGATTATAAATTAAGCCCCTTTCAAAGCAGCATGTAATTTTTGAGACCACAGTATTTCTATGAAGAAACAGAAATAGCAGTTTGGATCCTGTGACTAAGAATGTAACCCTCATTTTTATGAAACAGATATAATGTTTTCCTGTGTACTCTAAGTACATTGCCTATTGACTCTTAAAAACATTTTTTCTGCAAGTAAAAGTTTCAACGCATAGACACTGATCCACGGTGAAACGTTTGGTACTAGAAAGGTGGACAGAGAATTATTTTATACCTTCAGCACTTTAGCTATTGGATGCTGTGCTTCTATGTATCCACTCTTCTGTAACTTCATCATTATGCTGGTTAAAGGCAATTTAAGGGCAGTCATTAGGAAGAAACCGTGGCGAGTTTTTGTGTAACAGTTTCCCCGCCCCCCTCCCCCACCTTCTTCATGTTTTATGTAATCTGGAGCATGGACACTGAAATATTATACTCTTTTCTTTTAAGAAATGGGGCCAGAGCTCTAGAATTGCCAGCGGTGTTGGAGGAGGTCATTAAGAGGGCAGCATGTGACTGCCCGTCGACCCCTGAACTAACCGCCTGCCTCCCACTCCCACTCCTTGGAAAGCACACTCTACCCATCCTTGCCACACCTGGAGCCGTTTTCCAGGATGCAGGCTAGGGAGAGTGATGTGTTATTGAGACCACCTGCACAGTCTACCGGACTGAACACTGAGAAGCCCGCCCTAGAAACTTTGAGGACTTTGGCGGCTGGTTCTGAGACCTAAAAGGCTTGTGGCGCCAGGATGAGCCTCTTTTGTAAGTTTCCTCTTTTATTAAACCAGCCATCCGCCAGCCTGGCGCGGTTTGTGTCTTTCTTTGGTCCTTCCTTGCCCTCCTGGAGTGGGGCAGGGGCATTTTCAGATTTTACCTGAGAAGCTTGTGAGTTTTGAAACCAAAAGGCAGTATATACATTTGAAATGTTCTCGATGTCTTTGAGCTTTGCGGTTTCTTGCTGCCAGGAACTTCGGAGTTATAACCCTGCATGTCTGAAAAATGTCTTAAAGACCCCTGCTGCTGCTGCTAAGTCGCTTCAGTCGTGTCCAACTCTGTGCGACCCCATAGATGGCAGCCCACCAGGCTCCCCTGTCCCAGGGATTCTCCAGGCAAGAACACTGGAGTGGGTTGCCATTTCCTTCTCCAATGCATGAAAATGAATAGTGAAAGTGAAAGCACTCAGTTGTGTCCGACTCTTTTCGACCCCATGGACTGAAGCCTACCAGGCTCCTCTGTCCATGGGATTTTCCAGGCAAGAGTACTGGCATGGGTTGCCATTGCCTTCTCCGGTCTTAAAGACTAAAATACTTTGAAAAGACTAAAAGTCTAAAAGACTCCCATGTTGGAGTCTTACCTTCCCGTGGAGATGCCAGTAAACTTGCTTCCCGTCTTCCTTTGAAGCCGGAGCACAGACACGTGTCCTTCTGTCCACCAGGAGTGTCAGCTGGAGATTCCCACTTGGAAGTAAGTGGTCTCAGGAAGGACGTGCTGGGCAGAGTCCATTCTGTGTGGAAGGGACAGCAAGTGCCCCTGGCTTGGGTGGTGGTGGTGGGTGTCTGGTCTGGATCCTGGTCAGGAGTCCATTCTGGCAAGCGTCTGGAGCCTTTCAGGAGATGCTGGCTCTTTGCACCAAATTGAAAACACCTGTGGTCCCTACAGCTTGTGAGTAGCAGTGCGGGGGCCGTGCTGTTCTTGTGATGGTTTCAGTGGAGGAGCTCAGAGCACTCCCTGCTTTTGGAAGTTTAGTGCTAAATGTGGTTCTCCAGCCCTCTCGACTAATTTTTGGCCACTGAACTCCTTTTTCTTCCTTCCTTTTTTTCTTCCTCCCTTCTTTTCTTCCTTTCTCTTCCTTCTTTTCTTCTTCCCTCCCTCTGTCTCTTTTTCTCTGTTTCCTAGACACAGAGTTACAAAAAAGTTAGCTTTTATATTTCAACTGAGCTGCTAAGTCTGCTAAGTCACTTCAGTCGTGTCCAACTCTGTGCGACCCCATAGACGGCAGCCCACCAGGCTCCGCTGTCCTTGGGATTCTCCAGGTAAGAACACTGGAGTGGGTTGCCATTTCCCGCTCCAAAGCATGAAAGTGAAAAGTGAAAGGGAAATCGCTCAGTCGTGTTCGACGCTTATCGACCCCATGGACTGCAGCTTACCAGGCTCTTCTGTCCATGGGATTTTCCAGGCAGGAGTACTGGAGTGGGTAGCCATTGCCTTCTCTGATTTCAACTGAGAGTCCTGTTGAAATATACATCATTTTTTTTAAAAGATAATAACTTCTTTTAGTTTTTAATTGAAGGATAATTGTTTTACAGAACTTTGTTCTTTTCTGTCAAGCCTTAGCATGAATCAGCCATGGGTATAATCAGGGTATACATATACCCCCTCCCTTTTGAACCTCCCTCTCATCTCCCTCCACATCCCACCCCTCTAGGTTGTTACAGAACCCCTGTTTGAGTTTCCTGAGCCATACAGCAAATTCTGGTTGGCTATCCATTTTACACGTGGTAATGTATGGTCATGTATGGATGTGAGAGTTGGACTGTGAAGAAAGCTGAGTGCCAAAGAATTGATGCTTTTGAACTGTGGTGTTAGAGAAGACTCTTGAGAGTCCCATGGACTGTAAGGAGATCCAACCAGTCCATCCTGGAGGAGATCAGTCCTGGGTGTTGATTGGAAGGACTGATGCTGAAGCTGAAACGCCAATATTTGGTCACCTCATGCAAAGAGTTGACTCATTAGAAAAGACCCTATTGCTGGGAGGGATTGAGGGCAGGAGGAGAAGGGGACGACCGAGGATGAAATGGCTGGATGGCAACATGGACTCAATGAACGTGAGTCTGAGTGAACTCCGGGAGTTGGTGATGGACAGGGAGGCCTGGTGTGCTATGATTCATGGGGTCGAAAAGAGTCAGACACGACTAAGCGACTGAACTGAATGTAAGTTTCCATGTTACTCTTTCCATACATCTCACCCTCTCCTCTCCTCTCCCCATGTTCATAAGTCTATTCTCTGTCTGTTTCTCCATTGCTGTCCTATAAATAAATTCTTCAGAACCATTTTTCTAGATTCTGTTTATTTTCATTAGAATATGATATTTATCTTTCTCTTTCTGACTCCACTCTGTATAATAGGTTCTAGGTTCATCCACCTCATCAGAATTGACTCAAATGCATTCCTTTTTATGGCTAAGTAACATTCCACTGGGTATATGTACCACAACTTCTTTATCCATTCATCTGTTGATGGGCCTCTAGGCTGCTTCCATGTTCTAGCTATGGTAAATAGTGCTGCAATGAATAATGGGATACATATGTCTTTCAACCCTGGTTTCCTCAGGGTATATGCCTAGGAGTGGGATTGCTGGGTCATATGGTGTTTTTATTCCTAGTTTTTTAAGGAATTTCCATACCATCTTCCACAGTGGCTGTATCAATTTACATTCCCAACAGTGCAAGAGTGTTCCCTTTTCTCCATGCCCTCTCCAGCATTTATTGTTTGTAGACTTTTTGATGATGGCCATTCTGACTGGTGTGAGGTTATATCTCACTGTGGTTTTGATTTGCATTTCTCTAGTAATGAACGATGTTGAGCATCTTTTCATGTGTTTGTTAGCCATCTGTATGTCTTCTTTGAAGAAATGTCTGTTTTGGTTTTTTCCCCACTGTTTGATTGGGTTGTTTGTTTTCCTGGTATTGAGTTGTATCAGATGTTTATATATTTTGAAAATTAATCCTTTGTCAGTTGTTTCATTTGCTATTATTTTCTCCCATTCCGAGGGTTGTCTTTTCACCTTGCTTATAGTTTCCTTTGCTGTGCAAAAGCTTTTAAGTTTAATCAGGTCCCACTTGTTTACTTTTGTTTTTATTTCCATTACTCTAGGAGGTGGGTCATGGAGAAGGAAATGGCAACCCACTCCAGTGTTCTTGCCTGGAGAATTCCAGGGACAGGGGAGCTTGGTGGGCTGCCGTCTATGGGGTCGCACAGAGTCGAACACTACTGAAGTACTTAGCAGCAGCAGGAGGTGAGGATCTTGCTTTGATTTATGTCACTGAGTGTTCTGCCTGTGTTTTCCTCTAAGAGAGTTTCTGGTTTTACATTTAGGTTTTTAATCCATTTTGAATTTATCTTTGTGTATGGTGTTAGGAAGTGTTCTAATTTCATTCTTTTACATGTAGCTGTCCAGTTTTTCCAGCACCATTTATTGAAGAGGCTGTCTTTGCCCCATTGTACATTCTTGTCTCCTCTGTCACAAGTAAGGTACCCATAGGTGCATGGGCTTATTTCTGGGCTTTCTATCTTGTTCCATTGGCCTATATTTCTGTTTTTGTGCCAGTACCATACTGTCTTGATAACTGTAGCTTTGTAGTATAATCTGAAGTCAGGAAGATTGATCCCTCCATTCTTCTTTCTCAGGACTGCTTTGGCTATTAAGGGTCTTTTGTGTTTCCATATTAATTGTGAATTTTTTTGTTCTAGTTCTGTGAAAAATGCCATTGGTAATTTGATAGGGATTGTAGTTAATCTGTAGATTGCATTTGGTAGTATAGTCATTTTCACAATATTGATTCTTCCTACTCAGGAACATGGAATATCTCTCTGTGTCATCTTTGATTTCTTTCATCAGTGTCTTATAATTTTCTGTGTATAGTTCTTTTGGCTCCTTAGGTAAGTTTCCTCCTAGATATGTAATTCTTTTTGTTGCAATGGAGAATGGGATTGATTCCTTAATTGCTCTTTCTGATTTTTCATTGTTAGTATATGGAAATGCAAGTGATTTCTGTGTATTGATTTTGTATCCTGCAACTTCGCTAAATTCACAGATTAGCTCTAGTAAATTTCTAATACTATCTTTAAAGTTTTCTGTGTACAGTATCATGTCATCTGCAGACACTGAAAGCTTTACTTCTTCTTTTCTGATCTGGATTCCTTTTATTTCTTTTTCTTCTCTGATTGCTGTCACTAGGACTTCCAGGACTATGTTGAATAATAATGGTGAAAAGTAGACACCCTTGTCTTGTTCCTGATATTAGGGGGAATGCTTTCAGTTTCTCACCATTGAAAATAATGTTTGCTGTAGTAGGCTCATCATATATGGCATTTACTATGTTGAGGTAGGTTCCTTCTCTGCCCATTTTTTTGAAGAGTTTTAGTCATAAATGGGTGCTGAATTTTGTCAAAGACTTTCTATGCATCTATTGAGATTATCATGTGGTTTTTATATTTCAGTTTGTTAGTATGGTGTATCACATTGATTGATTTGCATACATTGAAGAATCCTTGCCTTCCTGGAATAAACCCAGCTTGATCATGGTGTATGAGCTTTGTAATGTGTTGCTGAGTTCTCTTTGCTAAACTTTTGTTGAGGACTTTTGCATCTATGTTCATCAGTGATATTGGCCCATAGTTTTCTTTTTTTGTGTTGTCTTTGGTTTTGGATTCAGGGTGATGGTGGCCTCATAAAATGAGTTTGGAAGTGTTCCTTCCTCTGCAATTTTTTGAATTTTAGAAGGATAGGCATTAGCTTTTTTCTAAATGTTTGATAGAATTCTCCTGTGAGGCCATCTAGTCCTGGGGTTTCGTTTTTGGGGATTTTTTTTTTTTTTATCACAGCTTCAATTTCAGTGCTTGTAACTGGGTTGTAACTGGTTGTTCTGTTTCTTCCCAGTTCAGTCCTGAAAGATTGAATGTTTCTAAGAATCTGTCCATTTCTTCCAGGTTATCCATTTTATTGCCATATCAGTTCAGTTCAGTTCAGTCGCTCAGTCGTGTCTGACTCTTCACGACCCCATGAATCGCAGCATGCCAGGCCTCCCTGTCCATCACCAACTCCCGGAGATCACTTAAACTCACGTCCATCGAGTCCGTGATGCCATCCAGGCATCTCATCCTGGGTCGTCCCCTTCTCCTCCTGCCCCCAATCTCTCCCAGCATCAGAGTCTTTTCCAATGAGTCAACTCTTCGTATGAGGTGTCCAAAGTACTAGAGCTTCATCTTCAGCATCATTCCTTCCAAAGAAATCCCAAGGTTGAACTCCTTCAGAATGGACTGGTTGGCTCTCCTTGCAGTCCAAGGGACTCTCAAGAGGCTTATCCAACACCACACTTCAAAAGCATCAATTCTTCGGCACTCAGCCTTCTTCACAGTCCAACTCTCACATCCATACATGACCATAGAAAAAACCATAGCCTTGACTAGACGGACCTTAGTTGGCAAAGTAATGTCTCTGCTTTTCAATATGCTGTCTAGGTTGGTCATAACTTTCCTTCCAAGGAGTAAGCGTCTTTTAATTTCATGGCTGCAGTCACCATCTGCAGTGATTTTGGAGCCCAAAAATATAAAGTCTGACACTGTTTCCACTGTTTCCCCATCTATTTCCCATGAAGTGATGGGGCTGGATGCCATGATCTTCGTTTTCTGAATGTTGAGCGTTAAGCCAACTTTTTCACTCTCCTCTTTCACTTTCATCAACAAATTCTTTAGTTCTTCTTCAGTTTCTGCCAAAAGGATGATGTCATCTGCATATCTGAGGTTATTGATATTTCTCCCGGCAATCTTGATTCCAGCTTGTGCTTCTTCCAGCCCAGTGTTTCTCATGATGTACTCTGCATATAAGTTAAATAAGCAGCGTGACAATATACAGCCTTGACGTACTCCTTTTCCTATTTGGAACCAGTCTGTTGTTCCATGTCCAGTTCTAACTGTTGCTTCCTGGCCTGCATACAGGTTTCTCAAGGGGCAGGTCAGGTGGTCTGGTATTCCCATCTCTTTCAGAATTTTCCACAGTTTATTGTGATCCACACAGTCAAAGGCTTTGGCATAGTCAAGAAAGCAGAAATAGATGTTTTTCTGGAACTCTCTTGCTTTTTCCATGATCCAGCGGATGTTGGCAATTTGATCTCTGGTTCTTCTGCCTTTTCTGAAACCAGCTTGAAAATCAGGGAGTTCACAGTTTACGTATTGCTGAAGTCTGGCTTGGAGAATTTTGAGCATTACTTTACTAGCATGTGAGATGAGTGCAATTGTGCAGTAGTTTGAGCATTCTTTGGCATTGCCTTTCTTTGGGATTGGAATGAAAACTGACCTTTTCCAGTCCTGTGGCCACTGCTGAGCTTTCCAAATTTGCTGGCATATTGAGTGTAGCACTTTCACACCATCATCTTTCAGGATTTGAAATAGCTCAACTAGAATTCCATCACCTCCACTAGCTTTGTTTGTAGTGATGCTTTCTAAGGCCCACTTGACTTCACATTCCAAGATGTCTGGCTCTAGATTAATGATCACATCATCATGATTATCGGGGTCATGAAGATCTTTTTTGTACAGTTCTTCCGTGTATTCTTGCCACCTCTTCTTCATATCTTCTGCTTCTGTTAGGTCCATACCATTTCTGTCCTTTATCGAGCCCATTTTTGCATGAAATATTCCCTTGGTATCTCTAATTTTCTTGAAGAGATCTCTAGTCTTTCCCATTCTGTTGTTTTTCTCTATTTCTTTGCATTGATTGCTGAAGAAGGCTTTCTTATGTCTTCTTGCTATTCTTTGGAACTCTTCATTCAGATGCTTATTTCTTTGCTTTTCTCCTTTGCTTTTCGCCTCTCTTCTTTTCACAGCTATTTGTCAGGCCTCCCCAGAGAGCCATTTTGCTTTTTTGCATTTCTTTTCCATGGGGATGGTCTTGATCCCTGTCTCCTGTACAATGTCACAAACCTCATTCCATAGTTCATCAGGCGCTCTATCTATCAGATCTAATCCCTTGAATCTATTTCTCACTTCCACTGTATAATCATAAGGGATTTGATTTAGGTCATACCTAAATGGTCTAGTGGTTTTCCCTACTTTCTTCAATTTAAGTCTGAATTTGGCAATAAGGAGTTCATGATCTGAGCCACAGTCAGCTCCCGGTCTTGTTTTTGTTTACTGTATAGAGCTTCTCCATCTTTGGCTGCAAAGAATATAATCAAAAATATAATCTGATTTTGGTGTTGACCATCTGGGGATGTCCATGTGTAGAGTCTTCTCTTGTGTTGTTGGAAGAGGGTGTTTGCTATGACCAGTGCATTTTCTTGGCAAAACTCTATTGGAACCATTGCCATATAGTTGTTCATAATAGTCTCTTATAATCCTTTGTATTTCTGCACTGTCTGTTGTAACCTCTCCTTTTTCATTTCTAATTTTGTTGATTTGATTCTTCTCTCTTTTTTTCTTGATGAGTCTGGCTAAAGGTTTGTCTATTTTGTTTATCTTCTCAAAGAGCCAGCTTTTAGTTTTATTAATCTTTACTATTGTTTCTTTCATTTTTTTTTCCCATTTATTTCTGCTGAATCTTTATGTTTTTTTTTCCTTCTACTAATTTTTGGGGTTTTAAAATTCTTCTTTTTCCAGTTGTTTTAGGTGTAAAGTTAGGCTGTCTATTTGATGTTTTTTTCTGGTTTCTTGAGGTAGGATTATATTGCTATAAACTTCCTCTTAGAACTGCTTTTGCTGCATCCCATAGGTTTTGAGTTGTCATGTTTTCATTGTCATTTGTTTCCAGAAATTTTTTGATTTCCCTTTTTTTTGAGTTCTTCAGTAACCCGTTTATTATTTAGAAATGTGTTGTTTAATCTCCACATGTTTGTGTTTCTTACAGTTTTTTACTTGTAATTGATATCTAGTCTCATAGCATTGTGGTCAGAGAAGATGCTTGATACAATTTCAATTTTCTTAAATTACCGACATTTGATTTGTGATCCAAGATGTGGTCTATGTGCACTTAAGAAGAAGGTGTATTCTGCATTTGGATGGAATGTCCTGAAGATATCAATGAGATCCATCTCATCTAATTATCATTTAATACTTGTGTTTCCTTATTAATTTTCTATATTGATGATCTATCCATCAGTGTGAGTGGGGTGTTAAAGTCTCCTACTATCACTGTGTTACTGTCAATTTCTCCTTGTATATCTGCTAGTGTTTGTCTTATGTATTGAGGTGCTCCTATTTTGGGTGCATAGATATTTACAATTGTTATGTCTTCCTCTTGGATTGAGACCTTGATCATTATGCAGTGTTCTTCCTTATCTCTTGTAATCTTCTTTATTTTAAGATATATTTTGTCTGATATGAGGATTGCTACTCCAGCTTTTTTGCTTCCCATTTGCATGGAATATATTTTTCCATCCCCTCACTTTCAGTCTATGTGTGTCTTGAGGTCTAAAGTGGGTTTTTTGTAGACAGCATATATGTGGGTTGTTTTTGTATCCATTCATCCTGTCTCTGTCTTTTGGTTAGAGCATTTAATCCATTTACATTTAAAGTAATTATTGATATATATGTCCCTATTGTCATTTTCTTAATTGTTCGGGGTTGCTTTTGTAGATCTTTTCTCTTCCCTTGTGTTTCTTGACTATATAAGTCCATTTAAGATTTGTTGTAAAGCTGGTTTGATGGTACTGAATTCTCTTAACTTTTGCTTCTCTGAAAAGCTTTTGATTTCTCCATCAATTTTGAATGAGATCCTTACCAGGTACAGTAATCTGGTTATAGATTTTTCCCTTTCAATACTTTAAATGTATCTTGCCATTCCCTTCTGGCCTGAATGAAGAGTTTCTGCTGAAAGATCAGCTGTTAAGCATATGGGGTTTTCCTTGTATGTTACTTGTTGCTTCTTCCTTGCTGCTTTTAATATTCTTTCTTTGTGTTTACTCTTTGTTAGTTTGATTAGTATGTGTCTTGGCATGTTTCTCCTTGGGTTTATCCTGTATGGGACTCTTTGTGCCTCTTGGACTTGATTGACTGTTTCCTTTTTCATGTTGGGAAAAATTTCAACTATAATCTCTTCAAAAATTTTCTCATACTCTTTCCTTTTCTCTTCTTCTTCTGGACCCCTATTATTCAAATGTTGATGTGTCGATATTGTTCCAGAGGTCAATATTCCTCAGTTCTATTCTCAGACTTTTCAATATTTTTAGACTATTCTCAGTTCTTTTCATTCTCTTTACTTTATTCTGCTCTTCAGAAGTTATTTCCACCATTTTATCTTCCAGCTCACTGATTCATTCACCTGGTTCAGATATTCTGCTAGAGCAGAATCCTTCTAGAGTATTTTTAATATCAGTAATTGTGTTGTTTGTCTCTGCATGTTTATTCTTTAATTCTTCTAGATCTTTGTTAATTGATTCTTGCATTTTTTCAATTTTACTTTCAAGGTTTTTGATCATCTTTACTATCATTATTCTGAATTCTTTTTCAGGTAGTTTGCCTGTTTCCTCTTCATTTATTTGGACTTCTGTGTTTCTAGTATGTTCCTTCATTCGTGGAGTATTTATCTGTCTTTTTATTATTATTTTTTTAAACTTACTCTGTTTGACGTCTCCTTTTCCCAGGCTTCAAGGTTGAATTCTTTCCTCCTTTTGGTTTCTGCCCTCTAAGGTTGGTTCAGTTGTCTATGTAAGCTTCTTATAGGGTGGGATTTGTGCTAAGTTTGTGTTTGTTTCTTTTACTCTGACGGGCAAGGCTGAGTGAGGTGGTAATCCTGTCTGCTGATGATTGGGTCTGTATTTTTGTTTTGTTTGTTGTTTAGCTGAGGGTGCTATTGGTGGTTCGGTGATGCTGGGTCCTGTATTACAGTGGTTTCCTTTGTGTGAGTTCTCACTATTTGATACTCCCTAGGGTTAGTTCTCAGAGAAGGCAATGGCAACACACTCCAGTACTGTTGCCTGGAAAATCCCATGGATAGAAGAGCCTGGTGGGCTGCAGTTCTTGGGGTCGCTAAGAGTCAGACACAACTGAGTGCCTTCACTTTCACTTTTCACTTTCATGCATTGGAGAAGGAAATGGCAACCCACTCCAGTACTCTTGCCTGGAAAATCTCATGGATGGAGGTGCCTGGTAGGCTGCCATCCATGGGGTCGCCCAGAGTCGGACACGACTGAAGTGACTTAGCGGCGGCAGCAGCAGCAGCAGCAGCTCCCACTCCAAAAGCTCAGGGCTTGATCTCTTTTGTCACACAGCTGCAAGCTGACTGCTTTATGCTCTTTGATTCTGAAGCTGGGTCTCTGCCAACCACATTACCAGTCACATTAGTAGGTTGACTTCCTGTTAGCTGCTGCTCTGGCCAGTTACGGTGGCTGTCCTAATTCATTCTAATTCTTTGCAGCTACCAAGCTGCATTTGTCATTCCTCCTCATAGCTCATGGGGAACTTTGTGATGGGGTCTGTGCCAAATTGGGTGAGCAGAGGTGATATGACTTTCTCAGAGGCTTATCTTGGGCCTCAAGAGACAAGTAAATCTCCACACATGCCAGCCCTGATCTCCAAAGTTTGTAAAGAGGCCGTCATGGGTTCAGTCACGTGTGACCATCCAGAAGGTGCCAACTGCTGTTTCTGATATATAGATCTTTTTAAATTGCTTTCTAATTGTGAAAAACATTTCTTTATGCCTAGACATCTGACTTTAACTCCTCTCTTAGCATACCAACTTACACTTTTGAAACTTTTTAAAAACTATTTGTTTGTGTTTCCCTTACACTTTTTTAACCATTCCAAGTCCATCCTCAAATATTATAAAACTCTACTGCTTCATGAGTAAAATGAGGGAACTTTATATTTGAGTGCAGGAGCTTTATATGTGAGTTTCCCTAGTATTTCCCTTCAGTGTCTCATAATATTTCTTCCATGTATGCACTTATATACTGTAATCACACAAAAATGCACTGTTGCTGTTACTACTTTAAATATCTTTTAGTTCAATTAAGAAAAAGAAAAGTGATAGATTTTAATTTACCTTAATTTATTGCTTTTCCATAATGCTTCCTTTCTTTGTAAAGATCTGTGTTTCTGAGCTGTGTTTTTTTTCTTTCTTTCTGCTGGAAGAACTTCCAAAGCAGAAATGGCAACCCACTCCAGTACTCTTGCCTGGAGAATCCCATGGAGGCAGAAGCCTGGTAGGCTACAGTCCATGGGGTCGCAAACAGTCGGACACGACTGAGTGACTTCACTATCACTATCACTATCTTGCAGGAAGTTTTAGTAGCAACAGTAACAATAGTTTTGAGTAGCAATGAATTCCCTCTTTATTTTTTTAATTTGTTTGCCAGAGATGTCTTTATTTCTCGGTTACATTTGAGGAGAATTTTCCTATACTCAGCAAAATTCCAGAATTCTATATCCAGAATTCTATTTTTTTTTTCTCTTTCAACACTTTAAATATTTAACTCTAATTTGAGCCCTTAGCATGTTGATCATAATTATTTTAAATTCTCTGTTTTAGAATCCCAATCTCTTTGTCATATTTCAGTCTTAGACTGATGATTTCCTTGTCCCTTCAGAATTTATTTTTTATTTCTAATTTTATTTTTTACTCTTTTGGTATACACTGTAATTCTTGTTAGTAGCTGGATATGTTTCATGGAGTAATGGGAACTAAGGTAAATAGGTCTTTATTGTGAGGATTTTTGTTAATCTGGTTAGGAGTTGAGCTGTGTAGAATGTTTGCTAAAGCTGTAGGAGAAAGAGGCTTAAAATCCCTCTAGTGTACTTATTTTTGTTTCCCCTCTAGACTTGGGATTCCCTAAGAAATCCTTTCTAGAGTCTGAGTCTCGTACTCTCTCAGCTGTAATCCCCTGTTATTCTGTGGGAGCCCTGTGTGCAGTGGTGAGGCGGGGGGCAAAGGAAGCACTGTATAGTCTTGTGATTAAACATCCATCTTTTCATGGGGCCTGTTTCCCACCAACACAAGTTGTTCCTCTAATACTATAGCTTCTCCCCCTTGAGGTGAGATGCATATGCCTGCTCAGTCATATCTGATTCTTTGCGACCCCTGGACTGTAGCCCACCAGGCTTCTCTGTCCATGGAATTCCCCAGGCAAGAATACTGGAGTGGGTTGCCATGCCCTCCTCCAGGGGATCTTCCAGACCCAGGGACTGAACCCACATCTCCTGAGCCTCCTGCTTTGGCAGGCAGGTTCTTTACTGCTGCATCACCACCTGGGAAGCCCCGAATTGAGATAGGAAGGATAAAGAGGGATGGACTGGGCAACATGCCCTTTCCCTTCCTTGGATAGAACTTGGCTCTGGCAGTCTTCTCCCTGGAGAGTAAGCTTTTGTTATGGAGAACACCCTGGCTTTATTTCCTAATGATTCCTCCTTTCCTCCCCACTGCCAGACCCAAGAAAGAATCCTTTTTCACCTAAGATCAGATGGGTTTCCCAGGGGTTCACAAGAATATGAAGTCCCATTTAAACCTGAAGTCCCTGGAGTTTTTCCCTGACATGAGAGTTTACACTCAGCCTTCAGCCATTTGTTACAATTACCATTTCAGTGTTCTTACCATTTTATATAATAGTTCCTGTGGCTTCTGCTCCAGGTAAGCAGCTATCCCAGTGAATCTCCAGGTTCAACTTTCTCGCCACATCTAGAAGTGACTAACTGTCCCGCAACTGCAGTTTTCTGATGAGTCCAATGAAAGCTATGATTTTTAGTTTCTTAGACAGTTTTCTTATTTTAAGCCTGGGAGTGACAACTTCCAAACTCTTGCCATGTTGTAGCTGAAACCATAGATCTCTGGATTTGCTTTCTATACATGTAGAGGATGATGTGTTTGAAAGATGTATTGAAGATCATATATTTGATCTCAAGTGGCCTAGGCCTGCAGCAGCTTGAAATGGGGCTTGGGTTCCCAGCCAGAGATTGAAGTCAGGTCAAGATGGTGAGAGAAGCCATCTGTAGCCACTACAACCAGCTGGTGCTAGTGATAAAGAACCTGCTTGCCAATGCAGGTGACACAGGAGACTGGGGTTCAATCCCTGAGTCAGGAAGATCCCCTGGAGGAGGCCATGGCAACCCATTCCAGTATTCTTGCCTGGAGAATTCCATGGACAGAGGGAGCCTGGTGGGCTACAGTCCATGGGGTCCCAAAGAGTCGGACACAACTGAAGCGATTTAGCATGCGTGTACACCGGTGGTCAGAGACAAGGCCCTGACTTTTTGGCTTTGCAGAAAAATTCCCACAAAGACTGAAAGGAGTGATACAAGTGAAGTGTTTATTAGGAGAAGAAAGAGTACAGTGCTAGTGAATAGACACAGAGAGGGGCTCAGAGAGAGAGTCCCACCCGTGTGGTAGTTTGAATCATGTTTATGGAGCATTTCTTTGGGGTTTCCTCTGGCCTTGCTTTGTGTGGTTCTGCGTCTGTTGTTTGGTTTATCTTAGGGTCCTCCATGTGTGTCTGCACATCTCTTAGCCAAGATGGATCCCAGTGAAGAGGCCTATGGGTAGGCCATCACTTCCTATGCGGTGATGCCCCTTCGCTTTCTGACCTCCAAGGAGCCTTTCTGCAGGTGTGTAGTCAGGGAGGTCTCCTTAACTTTGAGAATGAGGAAAGCATAGTCTCTTATCGCATATCTGTTCAGGGCCCAGCCTCCTCCATCATCCTGCTTTTGTGGAGTTTCTGCTGTTATGGAGTTTCAGTCCACGGGGGAGAAACTGTTAAGCCTGGGGCCCAGCTGTCTTCTGACTCATATTTAGCAAATGTGTTTAGCTTCAGAAAAAATATTATCTAGAGATATATTGGGAGAGATCAGAGGCAATTTTAGGTTAGATGTATAATGGAAAGTACACTTGTACAGTTGGCTTTCTCAATCAGTGGGAAAGTTTCCCTTTCTGCCACCACCTTTCTGGATGCCCATCTAAGGCAGAGAGGGCCTCCCCAGTGGCCCCAGTGGTGAAGAATCTGCCTGCAGTGAGGGAGCCACAGGAGACACTGGTTCAATCCCTGGGCCAGGAAGACCCTTGGAGGAGGAAATGGCAGCCCACTCCGGTGTTCTTGCCTGGGGAATCCCCATGGACAGAGGAGCCTGGAGGGCTACAGTCCATGGGGTAGCAAAGAGTCGGACACGACTTAGAGACTGAGCAGGCAGGAGGCAGAGAAGGTCACTGAGGCATTTCAAGGGGTCTGATGAAAACACTGCCTCCAGATAAGGTGTTTTTCCCAAGGCAATAGGTCACTGATAGGATTGTGAAGAGTTGACAACTCCCTCTGTGTTCAACATTGAAGCTTTTCCTCAATATCATAGTTCTCGAAGTCAAGGAAGTAAAACTAGATCATTTGGGACCCTTTAGAAAAATCAACCTCCCAGGGTAGTTTCAAATAATGTGTCGTGTCTTACTAAATTGTGGATGGTTATTTCATTTTCAAGAGTCTACCTTCTAACCACTCACTCTTGATTTATAGCAGCAGTTTTAAAACTGTGTGTTCTGCTAGAATTAGTGCTTCTTGTAGTAGTTAACCAATGTTGGGTGCCACTTTTTTTTTTTTTTTAAGACCATTAAGAACATTTTAAAAACCCCTGAGGCTCAAGGCAGGTTGAACAACAGTTCTCCACATGCTGTGGTGACATGAACTTACCCATGGTCAGCTTTTAAATGAGTGCTGTCAGAAAGGTTGTTGATTTTATGTGACCCATCCAAATTTACAACACATACCAACGGAATCCCACATGACGTGTCTTAATGATATTTTCAAATGAGCGTATTTTATTGGATACACTGAGCTAATGGACAGTTTGTGAAGCTACCCTTAACCTTCTCTCTCTCTTATTTAGGTGAATTCTTCTAGTTTTGCAATCCCATCTCTTTCATAAGGAGCTTTTTCCCTCCGTTTATTACTTTTTTTCAGTTAAACATAAGGAGCTTTATTTTTATTGTATTTTTTAAAATGTAATTTATTTATTTATTTGGCTGTTCTGGGTCTTAGTTGCGGCATGAGGCATCTAGTTCCCTGACCAGGGATTGAACCTTGGCCCCCGGCATGGGGAGTGCAGTCTTAGACACTGGACTGCTAGGAAAGTCCCTTAAGGAACTTGGTTGTTTTTTTATTCAACACTATTACATAGAGTAAAAGCCTAAGGCTGAACAACAGCCCCAAGCGCCTATCAGTTCTCTGATCTCACCTCCTTGTTTCTCTTTCCATCATATCTGCTTCTGTCTATGGCTTTCTTCATGCTTCTCAAACATATTATGTGTGTTCTCATCTTAGGGCTTCTGTATGAGCTGTTCCTTCTTCATGAACTTTTTAAAATTCCTAATAAATGTTTAATCAATGTCTCCTCCTTCAGGTTTTTAGTAAGATGTCATCTAATCAGACCTATTTCGACCACCTTATTTAATTGCCAGCTTGTCTTTCCCTGGCTTTCCTCATCCCTGTTAATCTTATCTTTCATTTTTTAAATTTCTGAGTTGCTTTCTATGCTAGCATGCCAATAATTTACTCCTTTTTTTTAAAAAAAAAAATTATTTTCTATGGTCTCCTGCTAGAACATAAGCTTAAGGAAGGTGATATCTTTCCAAATTTTGTCCCATGATATAATCAAATATAATATTTGAAGAAATATTTATAGGAAAAACTCAAGGAGCTTAGACAATTGACTGGATGGTAGAGCATGAAGGAGAAACATGTGAAAATAATTCCAGTTCCAAATTGTCATTAGCTAAACACACTTGGCAAGCGACTATATAGAATTATCTCTATATTCGTTAAATATAAGATACTAATGGTATGTTCAGGGTTGATGTTAAATATGACAAAAGTTGAGAGCATGAGAGAAACACCTGAGCCATAGATGTAAATCTGAGGGTCATTACTATTTAGGTGATAACTGAAGTTATGCTTTGGATGATATTTTCAGAGAGGGGGAAAGTGAAGAGGATCTAGTTGAGCAGAGAGGTCATCGAGAACAGCAGTTTGAAAGGAGAAGAAAGACTTACCAAGGAGAGAAGGACAAGATGAGTCTGGAAAGGTAAGAGTAAATCAACAAAGAAGAGTTCAGGAAAGGACCAGGCAATAGCGACAGAGTTTGCAGCAACGTGGATACACCATGGAGAGATGAAATAAGAAAGTACATTATCTAAAATATAACAACTTGGAGCTTATATATCCCAGTTTAAAAATAGATGTGTTTGAAAGACATGTGCGCCTATGATCTTGGAAGCAAAGAGTTTTAGTAACATAAAATTGATTGCAGTTCAGAAAGTTCAGTCATAAAAGCTCCATGTGCTCTTCGCTATCCTGCAACATCACTTAGTGCTTATTATTTAATTTGGGAAGATTCTAGAAAGAATACGTTTTCATGAGCTGTTAGTTGATAAACTTATAGTGTGAAGAGTACATACTTCTATTTGAAAATATATATTAATATTTATATTTGCATAGGTTTTTAATATGTATATATAGAGAAATGACATTGAAGGTGATTCAGTTACTGTGTTTAATAAAATGTAATACTAGTTTCCAGGATGAATTTGGAAGCTTTAATAATGAAGCATATTGCTCTGAATATTTAGTATGAATGTGAAACATTGATTATCTTTATTCCTTGAACATTTCAAACTTTTTCATGAAGAAAGGTAGTATTCCTTTATTGAAAATGATAATGCATGTCTTTATGAGCATCAGTGTGTATACATTAGACTTCACTATGTGGAGGCTACATAAAAATGCTTTATGCTTCTGGCATCTGGATTTTCACTTACTTTGTAGCTGTTTTCTCCATGTATGTTACTGATTGAGATGATAATAACAGGAAGAACACTTACATTTCACATCTTTTGGCTTTGTGAGTATCTGAGCAAATGCATTTTACTTTTTTACCTTGTCACCATGGGACTTTATTTAAAAATGTGTGTTTCTAGACCTTTCTGAATGTGTTAGAGGCAAGTGTGTGATGAGAACCTGGAAAAGCAGGAAGAAAGGAGAAGTTATGTAGTGGATGACAGCTCGGTGGGTAGTATTAGAGGTGGATCATAATGGGAAACCCACAGAACGTTTTAAGGGAATGGTAAATAAAGTTTGATGTAATAACATTTAAAATGGTTTTTTGCTGTGGCCATGAGGTGAGTGATGTTAAAGTTGGAACATGTGGTCATCTTCATTGCATCCTTGGAGCCCAGCATATCTTCATATATATTGTAGTGTGTTAGTTGCTCAGTTGTGTCTGACTCTTTGAGACCCCATGGACTGTAACCAGCCAGACTCCTCTGTCCATGGAATTCTCCAGTCAACAATACTGGAGTGGGTTGCCATTCCCTTCTCCACGTATATATTGTAGGTGTTTAATAAATACTTGAGGACTGAAAGCAAATGTTCTAGGCTTGTCTCTAGAGTATATTAGGCAAAGGAAACAGGTGCACAAGCTCTGAGGTGCACAAGTTCTGGCACATTTGGGAAACTGTGTGGTTCAGAGAGAGAATGGAATTAATTGTACAAAGTAGACCATTAGGCTAAAAATTGGAGCCTTGTAGGAAATGGGAATCCACTTCCAGATTAAAAAAAAAAATAAGAATTGCCCTAGATTTGCATTTAAGAGAGAAGGTTCTGGTGGTGACCTCGATGAATTGACATTTGAGGGAAGGGACCCACAAAGGTGATCGTGGCTGAGAAGGCAAATGATATGTTATGGCAACCAATGCAAGAGACAGATTCAACTAAAAGGTACAGAAACATCTAGTAGAAATGAAAAAGTAGTCACTGGATTTAGAATCATTTCAAGAGTATAGTCTTTGCATTTGCTGTGGAGAGCTGAAATTAGATGATCAGAGATTGAAGAGTGAACATGAAATGAGGAAATAAAAGGGCAAGTTTTCAAAATTATTTCTAAGAGGTTGGCTGGGGAGAAAGTTGGACACAGAGAAATTGTAGGATGTAAAATGTTTTCTATATCTATAGGAACCAAGAATGATGCCTCTGCATAACCAATAGGAAAGGAGGGTCAGCAAAGAGTGGAGAGATTAATTCGCTCTTGATCACAGGAGGGACACCTAACTCTCCACCATGAAAGGAGAGGCAGTAATAATGGTTGTAGAGGTAAATGAATTTGTAGATAGAATTAAGAAGTAGACTACTGAAAGAGAAGTGTTGTTGTTGGCCCAAAATGCAGAAATGCATTAGGCAATCTCATTAAGCAATTTTCAATTAATGGAGCAGTGCTAAAGAGCTTACTGTTTAAAACTGAACTAAAAAATACCATTGAGGCCCATAACACGAGTTGGACTAAAAGCAGACTTATAAACCAGTGATACTACTCTGTTTGACTGTTGACTCTTATTTGCATTTTACTTATTAAAATAATACCTGCTGGGCAAGAAAATCTTTTGAAGATGAAAAATTTAGGAATGCATATTTGTATTTTTTTTCCTAATTCCAACCTCCTCAAAACTTCTCCTGATCTGAATATTATTATTCCTAAAACGGCTGTCATTTGCAATGACTTTATAGTAATGCATGCCTATACAGTCACTCTCTTTCAGAAAGGAGCGAATTGTCATATTTTATGCATCTTTAAAACCATCTAATGTATCATCTTGTACTCTATAAGTAATCATGAAGTCAAAAAAACATCTAGCATGATGTCCTAAAAATAAAAGTCTAAGAAATGTCTCGCATAGGAGTTACTCCATAAATGTTTGGAGAATCCAAATGTTTGCTGGAAGCCAGGCCAAATTAAGACCCAATTCTCTGGCACAGCCGTGTTCCTCTGTGACTTTGAACTGTGTCCTTGATGCCTCAGCAGTCTCGACAGAGGGTATTGCAGCCTTGGTGCAGACATTAGGAGGCGTTGGCAGAAGCAGCCTTGGCATTGGCAGGGATTGTGAACAGTGGAGGCACCTTGGGGAGGCTCAGCGGTGATCCTGTTAGAGGGCATTGGAGGCCAGGCTGGCACAACAGCCCCTCCGGGGGTGCTCCAGAGAGCAAAATGGCAGATATGACACTATTATCTGGGAACTCATCTGTGAAGACCAGTGAGACACCTCTGGCAAACCCAAAGGCATCAGGGAGAGACCGGATGAAGGATTTAGGATATTCGAAGAGCCGAGGCAGAGAAATACGGGGCCAGAGCTGATATAAGCATACTGAATTTAGTCCTCAGGTGGGACTGAATAGGAAACAAGGGTTTCATATTTATAGGCCTTAGGTCTGCTGCCTAACTTTTTTTTTCTCTTACTCTTAAGATCTTACTACCTTTTGCTACTATTATTACTGCTGCTACTACTACTGTTACTACTACTACTAGCGGTACCACTACTATAATGATAGCAGCGTTATGTAGCGTACTGTATTTTACAGCGTGCTTACCTATGATTCTATTCTGTTGTTGTTAAGTTACTCAGTTATGTCTGACTCTTTTGAAACCCCGATGGATTGTAGCCTGCCAGGCTCCACTGTCCATGGAATATCCCCGACAAGAATACTGGAGTGGGTTGACATTTTCTTCTATGTGGCATCTTCCTGACCCAGGGATTGAACCTGCATCTCCTGAATTGCAGGTGGATTCTTTACTGCTGAGCCACCAGGCAAGCCTGTGATTCCTTACTAGTACTTCATTAGTAGTTTTATCCGAATCATCTCATTTGATTCTCAAAAATGTAGATCCATAAGATAGATGATATCCTTATTTTGTAGGTTGAAAGTGCAAGTGAAGTTGCTCAGTCGTGTCTGACTCTTTGTGACCCCCTGGACTGTAGCCTACCAGGTTCCACCATCCATGGGATTTTCCAGGCAAGAATAATGCAGTGGGTAGCCATTTCCTTCTCTAGGGGATCTTCCCAGCCCGTGGATTGAACCTGGATCTCCCGCATTGTAGGCAGACACTTTGCCGTCTGAGCCACCAGGGAAGTAGGTTGAGGATGTTGTAAAACTGAAACTTATGAAGTTCGATAGCAACAGCCACATTCACACGGCTGGTTTTTGGAGCCAGGGCTCCTCCTGTGAGCTCTGCTCTTAGTGGTAACATGTCTTTTACCCTTTACTTCAAAAGCAGTTGAAGGACCCAGAATATTCCTCCCCTGGGCAAATATTCTGACAGAGAAGCTTTCCATTTTTATTTTTGTCTCTGAATAGACAACTTTGGGTAGTCTGTTTAAATAGGAACCCATTGTATTGTAAGCTGATGATCAAATATGGAGTTTCACAAATTCATCTGATTATAGCAGAAATTAGTTTTATTGCCATAGGATAGTGGATGTTTGGTTTTTTTTTGACTTGAACATATCATGACATTTCCATTATTCCTTTTACATTGTTAAATGTCTTGATGAATAAAATAATAATCCCAACTCATATTCAAATTTTTGGTTTTATTCATAATAAGACAATGATATCATGCTCATATTAAACAAATACGTTGAAGAAGTTATACTGTTTCTTAATATACTTCTTGCACTTATTTTTCAGTTAAGATGATAAAATTTTAACTTTGAATAACTTTGTAGAACTTTACCTTATAACAAATTCTTTTTGTGGTTTAGGTCATTTATTATTAGCACTAAGAGACAAGGCTGATTAACTTATGCAAGAGTAGAGGAGAGTAAAGTAGTTAACGAAAGAAACTAGTCAAATCTTGATTTCACTTTTGAAATTATCCTATTGAGATGCCACCAGTAGTCTGACATTCCTGGAACAACTTCCCTTATTCCCTCTTCTTGGCTTAGAGGGGAGTATGTGAAACTAGAAAATTTTGCAATTACTCTGCCCTTCCTATGTCAGTATGCTAAGATGCAGTATGATTTGACCAAGCTGTGATAATGTTTACTTTTAAATTATTATGTATAATTTGTGTGAGCCCCCCAATACATGGCAGTAAGTAATAGCAAACATTTTGAATAACATAATAAAGATCTGGGCTTCCTCATGTTTGTCACCAAAAGATAAGTCTGACTACATATACATTCTCAAAGCTAAATGTAGGAAAATAAACCTTAAGAATCATGAATCAATAATCAGCCATTGAGCAGTAGAGTACTTATTATTGTTATCATCTAGCTGAAACTCCAATACTTTGGCCACCTCATGCGAAGAGTTGACTCATTGGAAAAGACCCTGATGCTGGGAGGGATTGGGGGCAGGAGGAGAAGGGGACGACAGAGGATGGGATGGCTGGATGGCATCACTGACTCGATGGACATGAGTTTGAGTGAACTCCGGGAGTTGGTGATGGACACGGAGGCCTGGCGTGCTGCGATTCATGGGGTCGCAAAGAGTCAGACACGACTGAGTGACTGAGCTGAACTGAACTGATGTGTTATGTGTATCTATGTGTGTATCTGTGTGTGTGTGTGTGAGAGAGAGATTATATATGAATATAGATTCACTTATTTCATGAATAGTTTGGGGACTTTTACTCTCTGCAAGACACAATGCTAGACAAATGGGGGCCTCTTGAAAAGTTTAAAAGCTTGGCATAGAGACACAAAAAGTGCTGCTAAAGGAGCTTAGAAGAGGGCCATGGGAATTGCAGTATGGCTGAAGAGGGTGTGCATTGTCTTGTAATAGTATTTATTCCATAAATAGAAGGAAATGTTGCTAGTACTTCCTTTAAAAGTGGTATGGAAAATCTGTCAATGATGAGTTACTAGCAATACCAAATTTGAATAATATCCAACTTAGAGTTGGAGCAAGAAAATGATGTAAATTAGAAGTAAGTAAGGAATATTCTTAACAAAACTATAGATCCAAACTCTGGAGGGGGAAATAAAAATATGAAAAGAATGTTGATTTACTTATAGTAGGTATATTTCCTGTGTGTGTAAAATCACTATGGATAATTATATAAAATAATCACATTTAGTAACCTATTATTAAGATTGTAATTTCTTTTTCTTATTTTATCAAATACTTTCATATCTTCCAAGGTAGCTCCCCATTTTAATATTTCTTACTCTGTCCTTGGAGAGAGTCTAATCCTAGCTTTGGCACTTTCTGCTTTTGATAATTTTATTTATGTATGCGTCTTTTTTTTCCTATAAAATGAAGATTTGCCAACATTGTCTTTATGGCTTCTTGGTCCAGTTTTTCTAAAATTTTATGCTTACACGATGGTATGCAGAAAAGTCAAAGCCGGAACTATTCCTTTTGTGCTTTGTTCATAACAGTCCTCCGATAATTTGCTGGAACGCACAGTGTCTGGAATGTTTGGAACAGTTTGTTTTGCTTGTCTTGACCATTCCATTTCTGACCTAATGGGTTGTTTAACTATTAGGAGATGTTCCCATTACAGGCTTTTACTTTGGCAAAGAGCTGGCTTTTGTTAATAGTGGTGGGGCTTTTTTTTTTTTTTTTACTGGATCTGAGACAATAAAAAGCTCAGGGCTTGAGAGGTGGATGGTTTTCAGTGAGTGTCTATGAAGGAAAACACCAATGGGTAGGTGAACTGATGGGGTATGATGAGCACAGTGGTGAATAACTGTGCTGACCACATCAATCTCCCAAACCTATTCATTTCTTTATAGCTTTACAGAATATACTTATATAATTAAATAGTGTTAACTCTATTAATATTTTATTCAGTTTTACATTTTTGCACTTAAGTCTATAGAACTAGACTATGGAGGCATGTATGTATATATTCATTTTAGTGTTAATGTAATTTTGTATTGTTCTGTTTTTTGGCTGTGTGTGTGATTGTTGTTTACAACCAACAAATGTGCAAAAAATTCCCTGGAGAATGCCAGTGCTCACACAACTCCTTTCCAGCCACACAACAATACTGCATTTCCCAGGCTCCCCCAGAAGTGGGGAAAAACTTCTGGTCAACACAGTGTGTATAGAACTGGTGTACACCATTTCCTGGTTTATTCCCAGAAAATTCCCCAATGTCCATCCCTTTTCCTTAACTCCTAGCCAGAAACACCTAAAATGTGGTATCGACTTCTCAATTACCCATGACAAGGGGTCAGATAATAGACACTAAAAGGCTGGAGAACCCTGTTATAGCAGGCAAAAATCTGGTAAGACTGTTGCCAATGATAACTTGGAAGGCAGATCATTTATCTACTAAGCTTTCAGCTCAAGAGGGAAAAGTTGGAAAAGCACTTGTAGTGTGCATTCACTAAAATTAGCTGCCTTTGGCAAAGTATTGTAAGAAAAAGATGTTACTGGAATAGAGACAGTCCAGAACCTTGAGGCACCACTAGGATAGCTGTATCAACTGCTTTTAGACCCCACAAAGTAAGAGAGAAAAAATTTTAAGAGGCTTTGTGTGCAAAAGGGTCAGCAACATTTATCAGTTTAATAAAGTCCCGAGACTTCCCTGGTGGTCCAGTGGTTCAGACTTAGAGCTTCCAATGCAGGGGGCTTGGGTTTGATCCCTGGTGTGGGAACTGGGATCCCACATGCTGTGCGGCATGACCAAAATAAAATAAAGTCCAGTAGACATGTGGCAAACTTCTGATTAAGGGTGGTCTTCCACCCAAGTCAGCTGTCCCTGTGTCATCTTATAAGTTGCCCATTAGTTTACAAAGGGGACACTGAGAAAGAGGCAAAGATTCCGTGCACTTCTGAGAGTTTTATCTTGGAAAGAAATTTGGAAGTGGTCACTGACAGATGAAATTAAATGGAAGGAAATAGATCGTAAGCCTGCTGATAATTTGAGCGAACTTCACTGCCAAAGAAATGGCCTTTAACATTGGACATTCCAGCTACCAAGCAGCTTTGGGCTTTTGTTACGCAGTGAATCGTGTCCCCTCCATGATTCACATGTTGAAACTCTGGCCCCATGATTTCAGGATGTGATTGTATTTGGAGACAGAGTTTTTAAAAAGTTGATTAACCAGAGATCCCAACCCAATCTGACCAGAGATCTTATCATGGTAAGAAATTGGGATACACAGAGAGACTTGAGGATACACACAGACAAATGAATATACACAGTGAGAAGGTGGCCCATTGTAGGTCATGGAGAGATGTGTGGGCAGATTCTCCTCTTATGTCTCTCAGAAGAAACCAAACATGCTGACACCTTAGCTCAGACATCTTGCCTCCAGAACTATGGGAAAATACATTTTTATTTAACTACCAATGGGTATTTTGTTGGGGTTCCCTGGTGGCTCAGCTGGTAAATAATCTGCCTGCAGTGATAACTCTAGAAATGATAGCTCTAAGTCATATCTGATTGTTTGTGACCCCATGGACCGCAGCATGCCAGACTTCTCTGTCCTTCACTATTTCACGGAGTTTGCTCAAACTTATATCCATTGTGTCAATAATGCCATCCAACCATCTCATGCTGTCTCGCCTCCTTCTTCTCCTGCCCTCAATCTTTCCTAGCATCAGGGTCTTTTCCAGTGACTCAGCTCTTTGCATCAGGTGGCCAAAGTATTGGAGCTTCAGCATCAGTCCTTCCAATGAATATTCAGTTGATTTCCTTCAAGATTGATTGGTTTGATCTCCTTGCTGAAAATGAATACAGCTCCCAAATTATCTACAGCAAGAAGTAACTTGCAAAAGTGTTCCAGCCCCTAAGCGCCTATCCCCAACCTTCTTATAAGATGTGGACAACAAGGAAAATAAAATGCAGAATAAACTTCTGAGGTGTGCAGGCAAGGCAACTCATGAAATATATTTAGAAAATGTATTTTTGTGAAATCAGTTTTTAGTGAAAGATAGGAAATTTATATTTTGCTTCCAGATTAGAAAATCAGGTAGAAAAACAGGTTTATAACATTGTCATATGAATAATACAGTAAGAAAGAATTATGAAGGTGGTTTTACAACTACCTACTGTAGTTGTAACTACAACCTACAGCATACTAAGACAGCTTCTAAAATGGATTACTGAAAGAAAAACCCGTAAAGGTGTTTTATTCTTTCATGTTCAGACCTCTGATAAACCCAAATTTTATCCATATATGCTTTATAAATCAAAACAAAAATACTTAATCATAGATAAAAATTCCTTATTCTCTAGATCAAAGAAATTCACATGCCCAATTGAGTTTTTAGGAAATTTCACCCTTTCAAACATAGATTTTCAAATGCATCAACTTCGAAAAATTAAAGATGTTTGCAGTCCTTATTTGAATACATTCTGAGGAGCACCAGGAAAACAAGCCAAATCTTGAAATATTTACTGATGAAGGTAACTGCATGCAGAGCAGAAAAAGTTTAATAATGAAAAAGCAAAAGCTAGGACCCCACATGTGGGAAGGAACACCCTCTTGTATGAAAGTTGTTGCCAAACATATGAAATTTTATTTGCAATTAGGACAAAGATAGATATTCCTAGGCTCTTTAGAAAATCTCTTGTCATGATGACGTATGGTATTAGTCAGGCTGATGCTTATGGAGAATGTACTCTTGGTTCAATATCAAGAATATATCAGTTTATGTAACAAAACTGTCATGCATAATTAAGCTTTTAAAAACCAAATATGTGCTCTCTAACTGGGTTCTTTCAACAGTCCTAAATGGGGAGACTGAAAGAGACCCAGGTGGTAATCATGCCACGTGGGCTTCCATGTTCCTTTGGCTGATTAAGCAGGTTGTGACAATGAGGTGTAGACGTAGACCTTTCATCCAGTATGGGTGATTCCAACTAACTCACAGCCCCCACAAGCCCCCACTTTGCCTTCCTAGTTTATTGTTTTACTTTAAGCAAGTCAATGACAATCTTAAACACTACAGAATTGTAGTTTTTTTCTTTTATGTTTTCATTTTTTGTTCTTGGTGAACTTTGAAGCATTTTGTATACAATTAGAATGTTAGCAATGACCAAAAGACCAAAATTCTCTTCTTGGAGATAATTGTCAAAGTTTTAAAGATCCAGGACCATACTACATATTGATGGTAATAAGAAATTGATTGCAGAAAGATACTAGTAAAATTTAACTTTGGAAAGTCTTTGGACCCTACCACATCCCACAAAAGAAGAAAGAACTGAAAAAAAAAATCCTCAATCAAAACTTGATTATGTAGGAATACCATATTCTTTAGAAATCAACTTCACAGCTAGATAATTCTTTCAGGTACATATCATAAGAGATTACCTTATCAAATGAAATTTCATTCATTTAATCTTTATTTTACTTTATTTAGGACAGGCATGGGAATTAAGAGAAGAAATTTCACATTAACTAATTACCTGAAAACAAGTTTCAAAGAACAATTGTATGCCAACAGAACAAAACAGAAAAAACAATAATGTGCTATTTTCTGGTATTATTCTTTGTTATTCTCAGAATAGGAAAAATTTCAAACTAGAAGTTAATGGAAAGTAAGGGACTTGTTTTAGTGTTTAATCACCCTAAGTATTTTCTTGCAGATTCCTTAGTATTTTTTTTTTCTTGCTACCAAAGTACTCCATCCAAGGAAAATGCTACTTTCATTTCCTCCTGGCTATTCAGATATTTTGTTTTTAGAATTAAATACTGTTTTACTCAATCTTTCACCATGTCCAGGGCCTTGTCCTCATGTGCATTTCTTGCTAAAGTGATGATAGCAGAGCATATTGAAAGACTGACAGTTCATAAAGGTTTTATTGTAGGCATCATATAGGTTTTTCACTGTGTGTGTAGGGGGATGGCATAACAGTCGTGGGTTCTCCTGGAATAAAAAAAAATTTTTTTCAGCAAAGTCACTTTCTTTTGTTTAGACTATTTAATATTAAGCCTGTTTATAGAGATTAACTTTGCTAAAAAAATTGAGCTGTTGAAATCAAATGAACCAATTTATACAGTCATTATGAATAATGAAGCCAAGACTTTCCTTTTTTTTCTAACAGTAAAAGATTGTTGGTCTGAGGGTGATGGTTGTGATTTAACAAATTCTTCAGTTGCACTTTGTTTGGTGTGTGGTTATATTTTAGAGTTCCCTGTCTCTGAACTTTTAAAGCTTCTAGGTAAATTGATAATCATTTCTGTTAGGAAAGTCCATTGAGGACCAACAGTGCTTTTATGTTGAAGAATTTGACATCATTTCTTTCTCATCTATTTGCACTTATACACAGTAATTACGATGTGATAGTCTTTGACTGGTGTTGGCATGCTTCTCTTTTAATTATTACTATTATAGTGTTTGGTAGTCATTTGTTGTTACCTTTAATTCACATTTGATCAGGCCTTTTTTTTTGGTATATTTTTTTATGTTTCTATTTCTTATATACTACATGAAGTTTAGCATTTTGATATGGGTTGTTTTTAAAACTTCCAACTATAATTACCAATATTCATGACTGTGAGCTACAGTACATAATGGTTTGGGGGATGCTTTTAAAACTGTTAGTATTTGTCACAAATCTCTAAGTTCTGTGAAGAAGATTCTCCATTATCTTTCATAATCTGTGCTATACAAAGCATATGATCTCATAATTGAGGTACTTTAAAAATCATATGTGGCTAATAATTAAATATAATTTTAACTAAAAATATGCAGCTGCCAGTAGTTTTCACCATTAAATCTAAAAGGAATAGATTTCTCCATTAAATCTAAAAGGAACATAAATATGTTCCAATATTTCAATATTTTAATAGCTGTTTCAATATTTTAATAGCTTTAATTCTACATTTTGGCTTCTTTTTGGACATAAAAGGCATGTCTGTGTCCTTTTATTCTTTTTATCCTTTGCTTTCTCATGTTACCTGAGCTAATCATATTTTTCTTTTCCTTTTTTTTTCTTCCTTGAAGAAAATTTAGAGTAGGAGCATGAACTAAGTTGAAGTTGAGCAGAAATTATTGTAACATAATTTCAACATTGATATTTTTTAAATAAAAATATACATCTATGTTATAATAGAGGTAATCATTTTGGGGAAGAGCCAAAGGATATTCTTTCCACTGCAAAATAATATTAAATGCTAATAGCTCATTGAATTTATTATTCCTCATCTAGTTATATATAAGCAGTTGCATTTTTTATCTCTATAAACATAAAAACAAGTGAATATTTTATATTTTCAGAATATTTTTATAATATACATAGTTTTAAAAACATCATGGAATGAAGAATAACATTTTCTGAGAAATAAACATTTTCTGTGACAAGTGTCTAGATCACATGAATACAAATGGTAGTCACTAGAAATCTACTAGGGGCAATTATATAAATAAGTTATTACTCTATTTGAATGAATCAAAACACCTTGTTGTTTAGTTCCTAAGTCTTGTCCTACTCTTTGTGACCCCATGAATTGTAGCCCATCAGGGTCCTCTGTCCATGGGATTTCCCAGAAAACAATACTGGAGTGAGTCGCCATTTTCTTCTCCAGGGGATCTTCCTGACCCAGGGATTGAACCTGCATCTCTTGTGTCTCTTGCATGGGCAAGCAGATTCCATTACCTCCAAGCCACCAGGGAAGCCCTCATAACATATTATTTAACCCTTTAATAATTACAAAACACTGAAATAAAATGTGATCTTACTATGTAATACACTAAGAAAATCAAAATATAAAGCATAACAATTTTCAAATTTGACTTGAGAGTTGGGAGAGGGGAATATAAACGCCTACAAAATGGAAAATTGTAAAAGGGTTTTCAAGTCATGTATGATGAATAAAAGTTAACTGTCTATTGGAAAATAAATATGTTTCCCTCTTCTGTTGGTTAAAATAAAGAAGCTCCTAATGGCACGTGTAATTTCCTTTGATACCTTAAGGTAGAAGGTGACGTTGATGAATGTGTTTATGGATGAGTGATCCTGAAATGTAACATTTCATGACCTGCAGGTGTTTCTACACCGCCTTCCCCCTGCTTGGGGGTTGTAATTGCTATTTGCAGTTTGCATGTGGATTATACATCTCTGCTAAAATTGATTTTTGCTTCTTCCACACACCCTGCCATGTGCCAGCATGATCTCTGGGAGCAGCTACGGGTAGCTGTTCTTCATCTTGATATCATGATTTCAGGACATCTAGATAATACTCTTCTCCTTGGTTTGCTTTTCCATCTTTACATTGCCTTATTTCAAATTTATTTAAAGTTATTTCATTTTCTCACATTGTCTCCCTTAGTTACATGCCAGTTGAAGTGGAATTGAGTCCTGATTGCCTTGAAAAGTTACATAAATATGTTTTAGAAATCCATATTCTGTGATAAAATTTCATTTTTTTATTCTAAGACTATTTAGCTTAATGAATTTGAATGGGAATTCATGAAATACTAAAAGACTTGGAAGTCTCTTGCTTTGTAGGCATTTAATTAGGCTCAAATTTGGAACTGATTTGGAAATCACTTATAGTTTCTGTAGCTCATATAATGTCAGCCTGGACAAAATCAAATGTTGGATATCTTTTTATGTTACTAAAGATGTATTAAGGTCATTATATATATGACTATGCTGCTGCTAAGTCACTTCAGTCGTGTCCGACTCTGTGCGACCCCATAGACGGCAGCCCACCAGACTCCCCCGTCCCTGGGATTCTCCAGCCAAGAACACTGGAGTGGGTTGCCATTTCTTTCTCCAATGCATGAAAGTGAAAAGTGAAAGTGAAGTCGCTCAGTCATGCCTGACTCTTAGCGACCCCATGGACTGCAGCCCACCAGACAACTTTAAAAATACAATCGTGGTTCTCCGTTATTATTAGCACAATATCACTTCTTCCAGCTATAATTTTATGCCTTACTAAGAAAATTTCTGGAGTCTCCCCTTTCTGAATAGTGTTTAAACATTAATCCTTATTTTTGCAGATATCTGTGTTTAGCTGTTTCCTCAATGGCACAAGTTAATGTTATCTCAGAAATATTATCACTTTGTTAGTATGCTCGAAATAAATTTGCTGATTATATTCAATTTTTTAAAATTAGGCAATACAAGCTGATAGGGAATGTAAAATGACTTTATACGGAAAAACTTGACTTTTAAGAAACATGTAATGATGTTTATTCACGTTGCATTATCGATAATTTCTAGAAAAGATATGTTTTTTAGAATTATACATTTTACATAAGTTCATTTACTCTCCACCTGCAGCCTTATTCTATTTCATCAGGTATTATGTAAAATAATTCTGTAAGTGAACATTTAAAATTTATTTTGAGAACCTGCAGTTCAGCTCCACTAATTGTGGACTATTGGCTACTTGATGTTAGCCCTCAAAAGCTATAGTCACAAGTCAAAGTTTGAAGGAAAGCTAGCTTTGGTAAGTTTAAGCCATAGAATAGGTGAAAACTAAAGAATTCTGCATGCTTGATTATGAATCTGAGGTACAGACTTGGAGAAGAAGAACTAGTCTTTGTGTATTGAGGAGTGAGGAAATCATGGAGGTTTTTACACAGGAGAAGGCAATGAAACCCACCCCAGTGCTCTTGCCTGGAGAATCCCAGGGACTGGGGAGCCTGGTGGGCTGCCGTCTATGGGGTCGCACAGAGTCATACGCAACTGAAGCGACTTAGCAGCAGCAGAAGCAATTGTAAAAGATTCTTCCCACGCACATTTATCTGTTCCAGGCATATTTGTGGGTTTATCATGTGCTGGCTTCTTGGGATATATTGGCGAATAAACAAGGTATAGCACTTGCCCTCCAGAACTTAGAGTCAGTCTACTGGAGGAGACAGATAGCAAATGAACACACAGAATACTAGAAAAGCAAATAACTGCCACAAAGAGGTGACAGGGGAGGGGGATGTCTGAGGGACTCACCTGAGGAGAACACTCTCTGAAGAGATGGCGTTGCTTTCATGAAGCGAAGAACAGAGGGAGAGAGAGCTGGGGTGCTAACTGAGGGGCAGGAGCTGGTGTTAAAGAGCTGGAGGCAGAAATGGCAGGTGAACTGAGTAGACTGTGGGGCTGGAGTAGAGCGAGGGTGGAGGACAGAGATGAAGTAAGAGAGCGAGGCCAGAGACAGAAGACTGGACACGTTTAGTGTACATCATCTAAACCCTACACACACACACACATGCACACGCACACACACACACACACACACGCACACACACACACACGTGCAGTTATTTTCTGAATCCAAAAAAATTTTTGCTTCCCCAGTTTATGTGCCATAATAAAAGGGTGGATTGTTTAAATCCCTCTGAAAGTCAAGCTTTCATAAGTGAAGTAAGTCAGAGAAAGACAAATACTGTATGGTATCACTTATATGCGGAATCTAAAAACAACAAGTTAGTGAATGTAACATGAAAGAAAGAGATTTGGACTTTCCTGGTGGTTAAATGGAGAAGACTCCACGTTCCCAATGCAGGGGGCCTGGATTCGATCCCTGGTCAGGGAAGGAGATCTTACATGCAGCAACTAAGACCCAATGCAGCCAAGTAAATAAATATTAAATAATAATAATAATGAAACGGATATAGCGTGCTCAGTTGCTCAGTTGTGTCTGATTCTTTGCGACCCCATGGACCATAGCCTGCCAGGCTCCTCTGTTCATGGAATTTTCCAGGCAAGAGTACTGAAGTGGGTTGCCATGTCTTCCTCCAGGGGATCTTCTTGACTCAGGGATTGAAACTATATCTCCTGCAGCTCCTGAATTGGCAGGCAGATTCTTTACCACTGAGCCACCTGGAAAGGCCCACAGATATACAGAGCACACATTCATTTGTTCCAGTGGTTTCCAGGGGAGAAAAGGAAGGGGAGAGGGACAATATGGGGATAGGGGACTAAGAGGTACAAAATATTATGATAAGCTACAGGGATGTATTGTACAACACAGGGAATATAGTCCACAGTTTAAAATAACTAAGTGAAATATAACCTTAAAAAATTACGAATCATTATATTGTATGCCTTTAACTTATATAATATTGTACATCAACTGTACTTCAATAAAGAATATTTTTAGATAGTCAAGCTTTTACACAAAGACGTTCAAATGTAGAAAATGAGACCTTTCCCCATTTCGACACCCTACAAGCTAAGCGTACTCACCCGTCAAGGTCTATTTAAAAAATACTTTTTCCAATTAAAAAAAATGTACTCTTTTTCTAAGCATCAGTGCAGGAAATTTCCTCCAGCATTTCTATTTGTCACTTTCTCTAAAAGTCTCAAGTTGAAAAAAAAAAAAAAATCCCGGACATTGAAAGCAGCAGTGATGTAAAGTGAAGACATGTGTATGAAGTACTCACGCCTGTTTCTCCCAGATCTACGGGGACAAGACCAGGCAACACGCGAGAGGAATTCAGATGCTTGTCACCTAGTGGATTCCAGGCAAGCGGGCAGTCTTTAAGACCCAGCGGCTCAGTATTTGTCTGGAGAGGAAATGTTGCTTTTTGACAGATGAGAGAAATCCCCTTAGCGCTGGCTGTGGAAAGAGAGAAGTGAAGTCAGTCACCTGCTGGCGAAGGCCAGTAAAACAGCAAAGCAAGGGGAAAATTTTTTCTCTCCCTCTCTGTCTCTCCCCGCAACCCCCCCTCTCCCTCTCTCTCTCTTTTCTCCCCTCTGTCGAAGCCACCTCCTATTCCTCTCAACTCTTTTAGCATAACCTTCAAAGGAGAACGTTCCCTTCAGACTTTATTATCTTTACCCCCTCTTCACTGAGAGGATACCTCAGAGCTGCAAGACATTTTTCTAAGTCTAGGCAGGACTTGGGGGATTTGGTTATCTTGCCACGGAAACTGATCACTGCTAAAGCTCGGGACTCCGTGTACTAAACGAGCTACCAGAGTAAGGCGGAGGAAGGCTTTTATCATATACCCTTCTCTTCAGTTTGAACACATTTGCTTGAGATTTGCCGCATGATGCTGTCCAGGGAAGCAGCTTTTTTTCTTGGGATGCAGCAATTCGCTGGTTTCTAAGCTTATTGCAGAAGAAGAAATAATCTTAAATAGAGTGGATTTTTCCCCCCACCCCCTGCTTGATTCGACTGAGCTGTGTTGCACCGCGGTTAAAGATCACCTGGCACTAAATCTCTGAGGAAGTCAAACAAAGTGAATTACAATTATTATTTATTTATTTATATTATTTTTAACCGGTGGAGGCGGCGTGATCACGGAGAATGAGACTGAGAGATGCTGCCAGGGCTTGGAGGAGGATAAAGCTGAGTTTAGGCTGGAAACTAAGAGACTAGATTGTTTTTTGGTCCCACTTGCCCGGTTCCTCTTCACTTCCTTTAGTTTCGCTCCATGGACAGATCAACAAACCTGGACATTGAGGAGCTCAAGGTACGTGATGCTCGGAGCGGGCGCCGTTCCTTCCTTGCTGGCGCTCGCCTGCTCTCTTGCTCTCCTGTCTCTCTCTCTCTCTCTTTTTTTTTCCCGCTGCCTCTTTCTCGCGCTGCTAGAATAGTTGGTGGCCCCGTGGGACGGCGAGTGGGCATTTTGGGGTGAAGTGTACCCGGGCGCGGACTCCCCTTCTAGGGCCGAGGACGAGGATGGAGGGCGGCTTTCTGGGGCTCGGCGTGCACTCTCGGGCCGGGTCCACTCCCTGCCTGCTCCTCCCGGCACGGCCATCCTGTCCTCCCCTTGTCAGTTACAGCATCACTTTGGGTACCAGATCCGGCTCCGCGTGTCCGTTCACTGCGCCGGGGCAGCGGCAGCGGCGGCGCGGTCTCTGCCCCTTGCCACCCGGTTACCCAGCAAAGTTGCCCGAGCTGCGCCGCCACTTTGCCTCCTCTTCCCGGTCCGAGCCGCCTGGCTCCTCCGGCCCGACACGGCGACCGCCTATTTCCGCTGAGATTCTCGGTACTGTCTGTAGCTATGGCTGGTTTTCATCCCGGCTCTTCCCGCGACCCCCTTTCTCCCACGACCGCTCACACGGTCTCAGCCACAGTGGCACTGCCCTGGGCGCGAACTCGTGTGCGGTGCGGGGACCCGGCGCAATGGAAGGGACCAGAGGGGTTCCCCCGCTGGCCCGGCGACACCCGCGCGGAGAACGTGCCTGCCCGGAGCATCCACAGGGCGCCAGCCGGTCTGGGGAAGTGGGGTAGGGGCGGGGAGGCGGGAGCCGGTCTGGGCAGCACGGTGGTGGGGGCGGGAGGCCCAGGGAGGTTCTCTGCCCTCTTCCCACCTTCGGAACAGGGGCTCTCCTGACCCGCGCGGAACCCCCTCTGCCCCCCGCCGCTCCGCGGGGTCCTCTCGCCGCATCCTCTCTCCACCGAGAAGGGTTGGCTGGCAGGAGCGTTCAGGCTGACAGTTTGCCCCTCTGTGGGCACAGCTTTAAAAAAGCAAAGAGCACCGCTGCAGTGCCCATTATAACCAAAAGAAAAACAACTTAAAAAAAAAATCCACAAAATCACTTAAATGTCCCGCTCACGGTAAATGAAACAGCAGGAAAGAGGGCAATGCTTGGGAGCATCCTTTCTTTTTATTCTTCACTCTTCTTTACCTCCAAGGCGTTTTCTCTTGCATCAGAGAGTTGTCTCTAATACTAGAGATTCAGTTCAGACGGACTCTTTGCTCAGGTGTGGACTTTTAGACGCACCCCCACCTACTGGGAAAACTTCACTAGTAGAGGTTTCCCCAGGAATATCAGGGAAACAGATTTTGCCCAGGAGGAGGAAAGGATGGGAGAAATCCCCTGTAGAGGCAAAAGTTTCTGTCTGCAACCTGTTCTCTCTGCCCTGAGCACCGAGCTGGACCAGCAGGCCCACCCAGGAGCCCAGTTCTCCTGGGAGGTGCACCCCAGATCCCTATGCTAAATGCACAGGAGGGCAAGAGGCACAGTGAGAGGGCTACCTCTCACTGTAGAAGGGCCGGTGGGGGAGGGTGATCACAGGAACTAAGACATCACTTCGTTTAAGACATGGAGTTTGTTGGGGAAAAGTTAAATAGGGAGGAGATATATTTGCTGCTCTAAAGTTAGGAAACAATAAGTTTGTGTTATGGCCAAGGTCACCATCCGTAGACCATGGCCTGGAAAAGAGGTCTCCTATAATCTCTATGTTAATCTAAGGTAGGACGCAATGCCTTTGTGATTGAAAGATCTTGTTGCCTTTTCCGAAGCATCCCAGTCTTTTGGAAGAAGGGTAGGTTTTATCTGAGATGCAAAGGAGGCCACATGAACAAGCTTATTCTTGTGGGAAATGTAAGGGAAAAATGATTTGGGGGGGATCACTTTCCCTGAGATTCCATTAGTTTCCTGCTAGCTTATCTCCCTTTGAATCCTGGCATCACTAAATTTTTTAAAATCAGCAAAAAGAGCAAATCCACAGTGAAAACTTCTGTTTAGTTCAGTAGAAGCTTCCACCTTAACCTCGAAACTACTACACACTTATTCAGGGCTTCTCACAGCCAGAATGTGCTAGATTGGGTGGATAAGCCACAAAAGGTGAGGGAATGTTTCGGTAATGACCCACTGGGAAGAGATGAAGGGATGTTAGAGGCAAAGATCTGTGGAGGGTGCTGAAAAATTATATGAGGGCCAAGCTGCTATGGGAAGTCAAAACTGGCAAGACAGGAAAGGAAGTCTGCTGCTGCTGCTGCTAAGTCACTTCAGTCGTGTCCGACTCTGTGCGACCCCACAGATGGCAGCCCACCAGGCTCCTCTGTCCCTGGGATTCTCCAGGCAAGAATACTGGAGTGGGTTGCCATTTCCTTCTCCAGTGCATGAAAGTGAAGCCTTATAGAAAACGTTGAGATCCTCCTGTTTGGGAAACAAAATTTGTGTTGTCATGTTTGGCCACACTTCTGGAACAAGGGGACTTTAACACACACTCTGGAATATATACTTTGTAAAGGTGGGGGAACTACATGTGTAAACACTTGTCTGGATTACCTTTTATCAGAGGAAATCATTGGCTTTGGATTTCTAGACCATTCCAGTTGAAGTTATTTTCTGGTGGCTTCCTGCTGAAGGGCCCCTCATGTAGTAACTGAGGAGAGGGGAGAAAAAAAAGCTGCAGATACTTATTTTTTGACATCATTTGCGTCTTCACTTTTCTTCCAAAGATGCTTACTTCAAGACAGATCCACGTAAGTACTTCAGTTTCTGGGATGCTTTAAATACATGAAATGAAAACCAACGTTCACTGGGATTTGACGGACAAACAAATGTACATAATACTGCAAGAAATCCATTTAGCTTAGTTTTAGATCATTAGTGTTCTTATTAGTTGAACCTGCTCACCCCAGGTCTTAGGGAAGAAAGATTCTGCTAATTCTTCATCTTTGTGCCAAACTATTTTCTCTTTTTGAGATTAAAAAACAAACATTTTTTGCTATGTTGGATGCGTGCATACTGATATTTAAAGAACTGTTTAGTAAATAGTGTTGTCCTATGCAAGTTTCTAAATGAAAGGTAAGCTTTAGTAATTAGGTGCTAAGCCATTGCTGTCATTATAAAACTCAATGTAATCTGCATATTAAAAGATGTACAGGTGGAAAACTAACATGTTATGTGTATAAAACTTGCTAATGAAGACAAGCATGTTTCATCTTCTCTTCTGCACCCAAGTGCCTGATGAAATAGAGCAGTGTTGAAAGGAGAGTGTTCTCACTCAAAGTATTCTGGTCTTGCTTTTCCTTTTGATCTCTACCTGTTTCTTTCTCCAATAAATATATGACTTTACCCTGGATTTTGCCCTGGTGTTTGTTTTTCAAGAAGAAACAGCATCAAACAACCCAGCATATGGGTGTCTGCTTTGGAAATGTGGGTGTTAATGAATATTGATATTAGAGACAGCACCCTCTACCCTGGAATATCTGAGTTACAGAGTACTTTTAGTAGCTGATATTTGACAGAATATCTTTAGCTTTTATTTTAGCTCTAGGGTTGCCCTCTTTTAAGCTACATATCTTATGCACTGAAACAGAGAATGCCACTAATTTACAGAGCTGGCGCTTATACATTTGCCTTTTGCAGGGTTTGTTTGTGAGATATCAAGCTTATTAAATAGTATGTTTAAGTAACCCATATGTCTTTGGCAGTTCTTTTACTTAGCTTTAAAAATATGAGCTTTAATTCATTTCTGTTAATTTAGCAATCAAGAAATTAGGCTTTCAGATGCTAATCATATATTTGTGAATAACTGTAACTTGCTTTGAGATCAAAAACATAAAACATATCAGGAGGACATTACAACTTTAGCAGCATTATTTGATACCAGCTTTTATTTTTCAGAATTGTTCCTTTAACAGGATGATTAGCTAGAAGTTAAAATTGAATTTTTTCCATTACTTTTAGAACATAATATGCTTCTGGAATATTTTCCTAATTGTCACTTAATGTACAAAAATTATAAACTGTATAGTTAATAATCCTAAGGTGCATAAGACAGTTTTTCAATAAGTATAATTGTACTTGTTTGAGTTAATTAAATGTAGTCCAGTCACTGTTGCTTAATTTTATCTCTTCAATTTAAATAAAATTCCATCTACCAAGAGCTTGAAACTTGCCCTAGATAGGCAAGGTACAAGCTTCCCTGAATAATACAATTAGGTCATTAAGAAAATACAGTGCTTGGGTGAGATAATCTAGCCAAAAAACACAGAAGTGTTTGAACAAGTAGTTGATTGAACACTGCGGAGATCTTAAACCAAATCTCATAGTACATTATTCTACAATTTCAATCAAAAAGAGAGTTGGCACTTAGAAGAATTCTAAAGATGTTTTTTTTGTTTGTTTGTTTGTTTGTTTCATCAATAAGACACCCAGCCCAGGAAAGTCGGCTTGCTGCCGTGTATGAGGCTTTGTGATAAGTGTAAGTAGGTGATATTTTTTTCTTAGTCATTCCATAGTGAAAAATAGTACTGTCCAACCAATGTCATATTTTTAGCAACCTGCCTTATATATTCATTTCTTGGCTTAGAATAAGGAAACATGATTGTGACTACTGAATTATTTGACGTCTTTCACATCTAAATGAATTATAAGTTCTGACCATCCAGGTCAAGTTCCCGTTCTCTTTTGATGACAGGGACCAGTCACCAAGATTGAGAAATAGTTAAAGTTGATTTCTTTGTATTCAGAATATAGACTTGTTTCATTGAAGTTAAAGTAAACTTCAAGTAGCAATAGGGAAACAGTTGCTTTTTATATAGCTTAGGAGGTATGAGGGGCTTCCCTGGTGGCCCAGATGGTGAAGAATCAGCCTGCAATGCAGCAGACATGAGCTCGGTCCCTCAGATGGGGAGATCCCCTGGAGAAGGAGATGGCTATCCACTCTAGTATTCTTGCCTGAAGAATCCCATGGACAGAGGAGTCTGGTGGGCTACAGTCCACGGAGTCACGGAGTTGGACGAAACTAAGCAAATGAGCACACACATACACGAGTGGGATGGGGGAACATTTTTGATATAAATAAGAAGAGAATTAAGAAAAATACATTTGAGGAAAGTCGTGCAAATGATAATTTTAGAAATCTTCAGTGGGCCCCTGTCATCACTAAGGGTATACTCTAGTCTCTGTACCGGCTATTATAGCTTTGCTGATCTCCAGACTTTACCAAATGAAAATACATCAAATTTTGAAGGTCCAGTGAAAAAGAATATTTTAAGATTTATGGACTCAAAATCATAGCTATACAAGATGGCTTAATGCTGTAAGACAATAAATCAACATGTCTTTTGGGGCTTTCCTTTTATATAATATTTAGTGAGGTGTTTCTCATACTTGTATTGGAATTTCAGCTAAAATACGATGTGGCAGAGCTTACAACTTTAAATTCCTAAGGAAAATGACCATGTATTTTTGTTCAAATCTCTGTGAAGTTTTTGTGTATATACATAGGTATATATATACTATTTGTATACTTACCAAATAGGTAAGTATATAAATAAATAAACATTTTGTGTCAAAATATGTTTATAACTTTGTTTAGAACTGTGCTTGAGAAACAGTTAACCTTGATTTCTTTGCATCCAGAAAATAGATTTGTAATAAAATTCTTAGCTTCTAAATCTCTATGTGACGAAGTGAACTGCTTCATTATATACAAGTACAGATTTTAACATACTAACATATAAGTTTTAATTTTATTCTAATGCTCTTCTTTCTCTTGGAAAATGTTTAGAAACCTAAGGTAATCTTATATCCTCAATGAAACTTACCAGACACTTCTAGGCCAACCACAGAATGAACAAACTTAAGGATTACCATGCTTCCAAGAGAATTACAGAGATTTCCATCCTAAAAATTAAAAATTGCACCAAGTATCTTGAGAGTTTCCTTGATATTCCTAAATGGTATTTTTAGAGATTGACTCTAAAAAATATTGTAAGCCCTGATCTGGTTTTAGCACATTTATACTGCTTTGTTGGAATTAAGTAGGTTGTCTAGAGTCTTCTATGCCAAGTTGAGGTCAGAAACCTTAAAAATTTTTTTTTCATTATCCAGTCAGAAAAGCTTTAATTGCCATGGCAATGCCCATCAGTGGTACAGGAGCTGAAGTTTCAGCCTTAGTTGTTAATTGAAACAATCACCCCACACTAAAGATGAAGTTCAGTGGCATTTGGAGGTCAGAAGCACCCCAATGTACTAAATCTCTCACTCCAACTCTAACAGCTTGTAACCTTTAAGGAGCTTGATTTGTGTGGTGAGAGGGGCACAGATCTGGTTGAAGGAGTACTTAGAAGACCTTGTTTAAAACCTGGCTTTGCCGTCACCCATAGGTGGCTCCTGGGGTATATCACAGCCCTTCTCTGCCTCAGATCTCTCAGATGATGGTGGCATTGCAGGGTGGAAATTGGATTTGATGTCTAGGTCTTGTTGTAATCATTTTTTAGCCACAACTAAAGAACTTGTTCAAACAGTGTCTTCTAAACAAGTACAATATCTCATACTGATAAAAGGAGAACAGTTCTAGTTGGGGCAAGAGAGGTTGAGGGCTCTCTCAGCCCACTTCTCCCTTGCCTCTGCACTTGACCCCAGGACATTACCTAGAACTGTAAGACTGAAGAACACAAAGTCAAAACCTCAAGACCAGCTGATCTCTATCTTCCAAGTCTGAGAGTCTAGGGCTCTGAGAACGTTTTTTGAGAATGACATTTTTGTGACCCCCTTGGAAAAAAATCATTTCCAAATCAATAAATAAAGGTAATATAGCTCTTTTTATTCCCCCAATATAGCCTCATTTGAACAGCATGATAAGTTTTTTGAATATTGTATTCTCATTTAAGGGTACCAAAATGGAGACTCAGAAAAATCTAGTGAAAATGTCTAAGATCACAGGGTGAATAAATAAAGGAATCAGAACTCAAAGATGTGCTTTTTATATCCAAATGCTATGTTCTTATTTATGGGCAAAAATTCCAGGATACTTGCAGAACTTATGATGGTAGAGGTTTCTTACTGAATTTCTCTAACATTCTTGTTTCTAAGAAAACTGACAATATTTGAGCTATAGTCATAGTATTTACACTTGCTACAGAATAATTGTTCACACTTTTAATTTTTTACTGATATGCTCATTCATAATCAGTTACTTTGGGCCAAATTATTATTGGTTGATGTTTGTGAATAAAATGTTAGAGGAAGTGATAATTAAATCATGAATTTAGGTCACTGAATAAGTTTTATACCCTTGTATCAATCTTTTAAAATAAACTACTTATTTTATCTAGTTCTATGAATCACTTGAGTGATTGAATCACTATGAATTCAATTACTCTTGAATCACTGCAAATAATTTTGATTTTGTTAGGGCCATAAATTGGATTTAACCTCTAATCTGGCTTCAGCATTCCACCTTTTGTACATTTAGAATCATTCTTGAAATTAAAAAAAAATAGATCTGAATGATGGTACTTACACAAAAATTATTATGTTCTTAGCTTTTATGATAGCCCCAAAACCTGGAAATAAATATCAGATAATTCAATCCATAATCAAACTCAAGTCCTCAATGGCAATCTTTGAGACTTAACCTGTCAGCAACCACAAATGAAGATATACAGATAACTGAACATTATTTTGCAAGGACATTTCTTTTATATGCATAAGGGGGTCATTACTGAATAACACCTCTTCTTGAGGAATGTTTTTCAAAGCCTTTGCAAGCCTCAACATTTAAGTGTCTAACTAGAAGGTATGATTCTATGATAACATATTTTCTGCCTAAGAACCATCATTTTCTCAAATCTCTTCCCTTTTATCATCAGAACTAGATTTGGGTATTCTTCTAGAGAATACAGTTTCTATTATTTACCAGAGTGACTGGTTAAATGACGTGATGAAGAGAATACAACCAAGTTGATTTGAGGTTTGGCTTCTGGGGGGATGGGGATCAGGTTGGCCTAAACTCTTAGTGCCTTACACAGGCACACTTGCTTTGTCATTTCTCAGCAGAATTGTTAATGGCTATAAATCAGGGACATTCTGGGTTACTCCTAAATAATTAGAAATGCAACCTTAAATCTAGGAGAAGCAAAAGCCTACCATATTCTTCTTTGCTGGAGACATGTAATACTTCAATTACTAACCCACATGTTATCATTATCTAACTTCTTTTCACATTGGTTTTTAAACTCTCGTCTTTGTTTACAATGGCTAGAAAAATACACATTATCTACCTGAGATAAAAGAGCCTTTGATTCTTTCTTGGGTAGAAACAACCAATTCAGCTGCCACAAGGAAGAACATTTTTGTGAAACATGATATAATAAATCAATGTCACGAATGGGAAAATACTGTTATCGTTGCAGTTCCACAAGCCTATATCTACTCAGAGTAGTCGACGGTTTTTAAAATTTAAATCAGAAGAAGAAATTAACTACTCCAAGTAAGAAATTGCTTACCTAAGACTTATTGAATTATATTCTGGGTTTCTACCTCCTTCTCAACGTGAGACTCATGAAAGGGAAATACTATCTAGCCTGAGTACCAGAATTAGTTATGCTTCTGAGCAACCAGTTGGTATTCCGTCTTAGCAATCTTTCTCATCATGAAAGTGATTGTGTTTTCTTCTTTGCCTTAGTTGCTAAAATGCTCAGAGGCAAATTTGTGGCCCATCTCTAACAAGTATACCTATGTCTTTACCTAATTCCTGGCCTCATAATGGCCTCATAATACTTTTTTCTTTTCTTCACTGTGCTTAAATACTTTCATAAAGAATCAGTAACTATAATTTTGTATAAATATTCATAGATTATTAAGAGCTTTTGCAGAGACTCAGTTATTTTCATAAAATTTTGGTGGACATGCCTTAATATTTCTCATCTCTTCTGAACAGCTTATACCTCTGTAGGCACTTTCTTCTATTCATCAGAGGCTACAAATTTTAAAAAGTTTGAATTATCATGCTGTGTGTATCCAGTTACGCTGTGTGCATGTCTTTCATTGCACATAATAGCTGTATCACTTGTGGACCTACTTACCACAAAATGAACCCCATGCACATCCAAAGTAAAAGACCGCTATTATCAAAACTTCCAAGGCATTCTGTCTTAAGTCATTATTGTTATTTGTTGTTCTCAAATTTGGCCTTTGTGGAGAATGATTGGCTGCATTTCTAATGTCTATTACTTGTATCTGGTGTGGAGACATTAATAAAAGTGGAAGTAAATGAGCTCATCTGAATCAGCATTTTATCTATGTATTTATTTCAGATTCACTTTGCAGAAATCAATGTTTAGATCAGTTGAGTTGCTCTAGGCAGCAGAGGCAACTGGACTTCTAGATATTTTATCTCATGAAGTTTCTTAAAGCTCATGCTTTAGTTGTGATTCAAAGATAAGCAGTTCCATGCAGAGTATTGTGTCTTAATAATAAAGGTCCTCATTGTTAAAGCATTCTTGGGAGAAATTTTAAGCATTTAGTAGTTATGGATGTGATATATACAGCTGGATTAATTGAATACATTTTGACATGTGACAAGTACAAGTGAAGATCTTTCATTTGTGTCTGTGTCCATTTACTATACAAGCCTTCTTTCCTTTTAGAAATACTGATATGTTTTTGTGTGTGTATTTATCTCACTTATTTCCTAAAACAAGAAGAGCTCTTTGCATGTAATAAATAAAAACACAACTGACTTTAAAGTGTTTAAATTTGACAACTAGTAATTTTTTTCAATACCTGTTTCATACTTATACACAGCTGAAATGAATTTCAGAAACTTTTGAAAAATATGATTCAAGCATGCTAAAAACATAACATTATCCATAATAGTATTCTATCTCAAATGATTAGTTAATTCTATACTTCAGCTTGATTTAATAGATTACATAATTGTAAAAATTATCTGCACACATGCTCAGAGTATAATTTTTGTCTTCTCTGACTCCTTTTGTGATGTTTAGTGAGATGCACTACCCATCTTATCTTAAACTCTCTGCTCATTCAAAACTGTAGACTGTATGCTAAGTGTATTCCAGCCGATATAGCCAAATATCGGCTATATATATAGCACAATCAAAATCCTAAAGATTGAAATCTTGTTTTTTCCACTTCTTGTTTTACCATGAATAAAACTTGGGAAAGTTATCAGCAGTTTAAAGCATAATTGAAAAAGAAAGAATGACTCCAAGTAAACAAAATAAACATGATACTCTTACCCCAAGCAAACATTTGACTTAATTGGTAATTCTGTCTCTCTTTGATTTAAATGTTCCAATGTCTAAATTAATACATTACAAAACTTGTGATTCACTGTGGTGTTAGTAGATACAAGTCTTAAAGCTCTTTGATAGATTGCATTATCGAATTCTTAGCAAGAATTCTTAGCAAGAATTTGTCTTTTCTTATATTTTCTATGGAAATGCAGTATATGAACTCTTAGCAGTTTTATCTTTCACTCTCTTTTTCTCCACTTTACTTTTCATCTTCAGCTGCAAAGTTCCTGTTGCCTGGGACTTTGTTCATGATATTTTTTTGATTCCTTCTTTTTACATACTTTTTAGTGAGTCTTATCTACTCATCAGTTCAGTTCAGTCACTCAGTTGTGTCCGACTCTTTGCGACCCCATGGACTACAGCACGCCAGGCCTCCCTGTCCATCACCAACTCCCGGAGCTTACTCAAACTCATTATCTACTCATAGCATCTGTTTTTACTTACAAGGAGATGCTGCACGGTAAAGCATACCCACCTTACACCTTTAACATCAGGAAACTGCATTTCTGCCTCTCTGTCAACAACCTATTCTAGAAATCTTTACCTGGATGTTTTACACTCACCTCAGCTTAACAAAACTTTTTTGTTGGTTTAGTGTGTCACTGTACACTTTGGTACCCCCGCTGGTGCTCTGGGATCCTCTTCTTTGGATCGCATTGACCTGTTTCACTCATCTAATTGATCCGCGGGTCCATCAAACCACATTGTCAGCGTTTATCCTTTCTTTACTTTCTGTTAAAAGCCTAGATCAAATTCTCGTCTTCTCTCTTCTGAACTTTTGTTGAATATTCTCTTATTCTTGCAGTGATACTGATCACATTGAAGTGAATTCTAATGTGATGCTGCAGTTGTGGCCTGAGGGTTAGGGGTTTAGTTGGAATCACTGTTAAGGAATTTGTACTTTCCTTTTCTAATTCTTAATAAGTCATCTCACAGTAAGTTGCAAAATGTTGGAAACTGGGGCACATTGGCTAGGCCTGAAGCAGAATGGAGAGGGACTTAGAAGTTCCTAGAAGTGCATAAAGGTGCCCTCAAAATGAAGAAAAGATGGTTTCTGGAAGCTAGACTTGACCATAGCTACTGATTAATTATTATCAATTATGACTAAAATGTTTGAGTTGGAAAAAAGGGAGCTACAGATTATTGGTAGATAATAGTGACGCATTTTATAGTCTTTTTTGTGTGTATCTTGATGAAATCTTCACATTACACTATTCAGGAACCATGAATTATGTTTGGGAATTTCCTTAGTGGATTTTCTGTATTTTTGACATTTTGATCAGATAACTTATGGTCAGTAATGTTTCTATGTCTCTGGGAATTTGGCAGTTCTATCTCTGAGAGGTGGCCCAAAGCCTGAACGCTAACAGAGGAAACCACTTAACTAGACAGAGAGGCATAGAAAAATTATGGAGAAATCTCAGTAGATATAGGCTAAGGTATTTGTATTCTGAAATGCACATCACAGCTAATGAACATGGTTGGTTATTGATCTGTAAATCTCAGCTGTTGGTTAGATGGCTTTGCAGATATTTTATTCTTTATAGCCTTAGTCTTTCAGTAAAAGCTGTGTAGTCATCATAGCTAAGTCTTAGAAGTTCTATGAGACTTATAATATGGGCTAATAAGAGTAAGGTAACATAAATATGTGTATTTCAAAGTAGGAATGAGGAACCTAGATCTAACTGAAGATGGCAGGTGATAACAATGGCTAGTAAGGGATTGCTTAAGAAAATGTAACTTGTAAGAATGGAAGAGTCCAGGAAACAAGATCTATTCATGGTTCTTCAGAGGGAGATTATTCCTTATTAAGGAACCAGCCAGGTTCTTGACTCTCTCTAACTGATCTGCTCTGCTTAGCCTATTTGACAAGCAATCTTCATTCCACGATTCCAGACTTCCCTTTTAGAATAAAATAATAATTTTGGTCCCTCACCCGCTTAAAAGCCTTTGTTGATTCCCGGTTGTTTATTTTATAATCCATTTTTTTCAGCATGATACAACATGATATAGAGGTTGCTCTATGACCACTTTCTTTTCTGCCTTCCAATACACACACACACACACACACACACACACACTTACATACATGCATAGCCTGTGGCATCTTAGTTCCTCAACCAGGAATCAATCCCGCACCCCCTGAATTTGAAGTGTGGAGTCTTAACAATTGGACCATCAGGGAAGTCCCCAAAGTAAGGTTTGAAATATACTTTTGTTTATTTTTTCTCGCTATAAAGTGTAAGTTCCTTGAAGGTAGTGATCTTGTTTGATCACTCTATTCCCAGAGCAGGCTTCCCTGGTGGCTCAAACAGGAAAGAATCTGCCTGCAAATACAGGAGACCCAGACTCTAAATGGATGCCTATCATATAGTAAATATTTAGAAGTTGTATTAAATGAATGAAGGAGTGAATAATTGAATGAATGAGTGAGCCTGTGTAGGGCAATCTGGTATGAGGTCCTGCGTTATCAGAGAACAGAATTAAAAACTCATAATTGTAACATAGAGGAAGGCATGGGAAAGGGAAAAGTTGAATTCTGTAAGTGGGTAAAGGTTAGTTGGGGAAATTGACCTAATTTATGATATCATTTATGATTATTCCTGTGCCAGATTTGTAACAGTATAGGAAAAATCTAGAATGAGCTGTCTTTCTGTGTCATTGGTTTGGCCTGCTCTGCCATTAAGGATGGGTTTCTGGCAACCTTCTTCCAATTTCTTGAGTCCAACTACTTTACTCTTACTAATAGGGCCATGGTGAGACATCTGACCCCAGAAGGACCAATTAAATTCTTCCTCTATGGTATATGGGTGAAATACCTGGACTTCAACCCTACTGGATCCAATATTCACTTTTAATGGCAAATAATTTTTATAAAGCCTGCTTTAAAATTATCTCATAAAATACTTTGATAATACAATATAACTTACTTGCAAATAATTTTTACAAAGCCCCCTCTAGAATTCTCTTACAAATACTTTGACAGTATAACCTTCTTGCCCATAATTTTGAAAATATCATGCCCTAATTGCAATATAAAGGAGAAATAAAAGGAAATGAGAGAGGAAAGCATGATCTGATGAAATTCCATTATTTCAGAATATAAATGCTAGGATACAGTGAATACAAAAGCTATAATTTCAAATTGACAAGATGTTTATTCCACTCAAATTCCATGAGTGGTTTTTCCTCATGATATATATGTGTGTGTGTGTGTGTATATATATATATATGTATGTATGTATGTATATATATATGAAGTTGTAAGCATTTCTCAGTATATTCTGAATTAAGTAAAATACATCACTCTTACCATGTACATAGATGTTGTATTCCTGGACAGTTCATTAGCTGTGTAAGAATTTACTAACTTTTATTTTAAAATGTTCAAAAATGTGTAAAATGGACTGGGATTCAAGGCCCAGTGGTGCTCAGCTGTTCGACTCATTGCCAGGATTTAGCCTTGCACTATCTCCCCTCAACCCCCATGGCCGAATCACTGTGAAAACCAAAAATGTCAATACATTTCAAGTTTTCATTCTAGGGGAAAGTATTGCCCCTGGTGAAATTTATTGCTTTAGCTGATGATAAAGTAGACTTTTTTTTGTTTTGCTTTTATGTGTTGCTAGAGTTTTAAGTGGTTGGAAAGTAAGCTTCTAGTCGACTAAGTGCTGTGTACGGTGGTGGGCTCTGCTGATGGAAAAGAATGAAAACCAGTGGAGGAGAGAAAGAGTTCCATTCTTTCTGGAGTCCTATGATATTGCACTGAAATCAAATTTTGCTTTTTACTCCTCTTCCATCTCATACATAACGTTAGGTTATTTTGATTTCTCTCCTTTTCAATACAAATAACCTGTTTTAATATATCCCTTTCTTCTTAAATCCAGAGGAAGGTTGGGACTTCTACTTCTTAAAGCAAAGAAGAATATTTCAGTGTATGACACTTTACACAATTTTCTAAAAACATATATCCTAGTTGAGTCTTAATGGTCCAGAAACTGGAACTTTAGGACCTGACTTGTCTCTGATTGAAATCAGAATTGCCCGGACTATTAGAGGTGAAGGTGAGGCAGGACCCATTGGCCAACACACTGCGACTTTGATGTCTTCACGCTCTTTCTTTTTAGTCCCCCTTCATCACTGCTGTAGATAACTGTTATTAAGACAACATATTTGCTGCTTTATCTATGGTTCTAACACTTTATGGACTAGGATCATGTAACAAGAAGTTGGGAGTAAGACTTTATTTTTGTAAACATTGGTTTATTTAAAGAGAGCTATAAAAATGACTTATGAAATCCCAGTTCCACATACATTAACACAGAAACTTCTGGTTTTAGTATATAGCTTAAGACTATTTGAGAAAAGTGATTTTCTCCTTTTATTTCAACTGCTAAAAATGTTTGTAGGTGTGGATGTTTTCTATTTGTTCTTGAAATTATTTTAAGATCCATATTTGTCAGTTACAAGTTTATATTGCACTTATGCATATTTCAAAGGCATTGTTAAAACCATATATAGGTTATGTACTCGTAAACGTTATATTGAACAGAATGAATACATTTTATATTTTACGTCTCTTTACAACTGCTGTCAAATTATTTTTACATTAAATTTTGCTTTTTCTCAAAGATTTAGACAAGGGCATTACACATAGTAGGTGCTTAATAAATATTTGTCAAATTAATTAACTTTAAATGAAAGTTGTTTTCTAGTATTAATCTTACTGCTTTCCCTCCAAATTCATTATGAGAAACAAGTAAGTATGTGATTAGAAATGATCTATGTACCCAGGACAGATTTCTCCTCAGCTGAAGCACCTGTTTGACTCAGTATTTATCTAGATGAGGTGGATAATAGTGGTGGTAAATATGTCATCCACTCAGGCTCCCAAGACACTTGCACTGCTGTGTCATGCAACTATTGGGATAAACGTGTCATACTTCATCCTGGAGGAATGTTCCCATCACCATCTGACAGTCATAGAAAGAAAAACCACACTTTTCCCAAAGGACCATTCTGTTGAATTTGGCAATCAATCTTGATCCATGAGTAATAGGAAATAAATGATAGTGTATAGAAGGAGAACCTGCAGTAGAAGCTTTGTATCAGATGCATTGGAGTTTATAGATTATATTGACTCAGTAATGTATTTTAACAGACAAATCGAGATTTTTAGTTTGCATTTTGCCCAAATTACACACTTCCATGTTTATGTGAAATATATCAAAACAAAACTGCTTTGGAGAAATACAAGAGAAAGTCAAGGAGAATAGTATCATGATAGTCACCCATGTATGCCATCTCTGATAGAGTTCAGTCCAAGGAAAGTTAAACTCTGAAAAGAAATGAATTTAAATAATGACAGATAAATATATTATGAAGACAGCCACCCATTTAGCCAAGTATCTTGTACAAAAAGTACTCAGTACATAATTATTGAACAGATCTTGATCTGAGCACAGATCTTTGTTTTCCTAATCATAGAAAATTCCTAATCATGGAGTAAAATGAATTGCAGGCTTCTCATCGAAGAAGAAAACTAATACAACCTAATAGCTTTCAAGAAGCCAATATTAACTTATTTTTTCAACTCTTTATTTTGTATAGAGGGGCTTCCCTGGTGGCTCAGACAGTAAAGCATCTGCCTGCAGTGCGGGAGACCCGGGTTCGATCCGTGGGTCAGGAAGATTCCCTGGAGAAGGAAATGGCAACCCACTCCAGTACTCTTGCCTGGAAAATTCCATGACAGAGGAGCCTTGTAAACTACAGTCCACGGGGTCGCAAAGAGTCGGGCACGACTGAGCGACATTGAAGTATAGCTGATTAACAGTGTTGTGATGGTTTCAGGTGAACAATGAAGGGCTCAGTCCTACATATACACATATCTATCCTTCCCTCAAACACCCCTCCCATCTAGGCTGCCACGTAACATTGAGCAGAGTTCTCAGTGCTATACGGTAAGTCCTTGTTGATTATCCACTTTAAATACATGTGTGTACATTTCACAGAGAAGACGATGGCACCCCATTCCAGTACTCCTGCCTGGAGAATCCCATGGACAGAGGAGCCTGGTGGGCTGCAGTCCATGGGGTCGGGAAGAGTGGGACACGACTGAGCGACTTCCCTTTCACTTTTCACTTTCATGCATTGGAGAAGGAAATGGCAACCCACTCCAGTGTTCTTGCCTGGAGAATCCCAGAACGGGGGAGCCTGGTGGGCTGCCGTCTATGGGGTCGCACAGATTTGGATACGACTGAAGCGACAGAAGCAGCAGCAGCAACACGTGTACATTTCAATCTCAAACTCCCTATCCGTACCTCCTACTTACGCCTTGGTAACCATAAGTTTGTTCTTTAAGTCTGTGAGTCTGTTTCTCTTTTATAAATGCATTCATTTGTATCATTTCTTTTTAGATTCTGCATATAAGGGATATCATATTATGTTTCTTTCTCTCTGTCTGACTTCACTCAGTAAGACAATCTCTAGGTCCATCTATATTGATGCAAATGACCTGATTTATTCTTTTTAATGGATGAATAATATTCCATTGTATATATATGCCTCAGCTTCCTTGTCTGTTCTTCTGTCAATGGATATTTAGATTGAGAAGCCAGTTTTAGCAGTCTCTCTTTGCTCCGCTTTGGAGCCTGTAGACACAGATTCATTCCCAGCTCCACTTGTGAGCTGTATGAATCTGACAAAGTTATTTATTAAAAACTTCATTAAATGTGATGCCCACAAACACCAAAACTGGATTCATAATTATACCTACCCTGTATTCATTGTAAGAATATGAGATAGTTATATGGGTAGAGTAATCAATGCTTGGCATTGAGCTATCTATCTATATCTCAATTATTGTTTCATTATTATTTACACGACATTCATGACAGTGGGCAAGCACAAGGGAAACATTATCGAGATGTTAAAAAAAAAAAAAAAGAGTGTATTCACCTGTGAAGGATGGCGGTTTCACCCTGGATAGAAGCTGATGAGCAGGCTGCAGGGGACAATATTGCCAGCTGGCCATGTAAAAATCTAGCGTCGAATGAGACTTAAGTGTTGGTCTTTTCATGGCTGTATGGTAGAACTAAATGTAAGTGCTTGAGTTTAATAATATCAAAAGCTCTCCAAAGGTTCTTAACTGCCTAAAGGCAGCTTTTAATTTTAAACACTGAGAAAAGTCAATCAGCCTACACCTAAAAATATGCATTGGAATGTGCTTTGCATGCATTAAAACCTAATTTCACATCTCACCAAGTTTAACTACTTTTTTGCTCAACTAGTCTCAGATACTGGCTATTTTATTTATTTATAATAGAGCACATAGCTTGTTTAAATGTACACAGGCCTGCATTAAATGGCTATTCTGCCTATTTGTATGCATGCTTTCAGCAATGATATTTCCTTGAGATATTTTAAAATCTAAAGGCTTTCCTCAGAAACTTAAGAAAAATTATATACCGTAAATAAGTTCTTTGTCAACCCACTGGGGAAAACAAAATTTAATAGAATAGAAAAAATTTTATTAAAATGCATTCATATTGCAAAATAAATGGTCTATATTTTACATAGAATTTATTGCATGTATGTTTACCAAAGTAAAATTAAAATGACACTTTTATTTGTTCTGGTATGCTGAGCACTTCAATATGCAGAGCCTTTGTTTTGTAAGCCTTATTGCTATTGTCTTGCTCTGCTTGAAAACTTTATACAGGAGAATTTCAATTTCTAATTTGTATAAGTAGGCAAGCTAGTCTATTTGTGTATGCTGATATTTCAAAACTGCTAAGTGGAAAAATAAATCCCTGCACACTTGGGGGAAAAAAGAGAGAAAGAATTGCTGGTGATACTTTCTCCATGCTTTTCAGTGTGGAATTCAGGGCAAGATAGAACAAGGAGCTTGTTTATAGCCCTGCCTAGGTTGGTGTACGGAGAAGGCAATGGCACCCCACTCCAGTACTCTTGCCTGGAAAATCCCATGGACAGAGGAGCCTAGTAGGCTGCAGTCCTTGGGGTCACTAAGAGTCTGACAAGACTGAGTTACTTCACTTTCACTTTTCACTTTCATGCATTGGAGAAGGAAATGGCAGCCCACTCCAGGGTTCTTGCCTGGAGAATCCCAGGAACGGGGGAGCCTGGTGGGCTGCCGTCCATGGGGTCACACAGATTCGGACACAACTGAAGTAATTTAGCAGCAGCAGCAACAGCAAGTTGGTGTAATTTGTCATGACTCAGAGTCCAGTCTTCCGGTTCAAGCTGACACTAACACTGAAAGTTCCAAGAAGTTAGTTCAGTGAGCTCAATTCTTATCCTACTTTGTGGGGTTAATATGAGCTGTTATGATAGTCACTTTTTTGATCCTATCAATTTTGTAACATAAGCTTATAAGCAGGACATGACGGCCAAAAGGTAAAAAGAGATTCTATCAGTCTTCCCAAAAGATTGTCTTCAGTGTGATGGTAGAATTCTTTGCCCTTTTATCTTCCCTCCTGGCCAAATATCTTCCAACAACGTTCTTATAGCCTTGTATAAAAGGAAATAGTTCAAGAAAAGAAAAATTCTGTTCTCTTCCAGTTCTAACTTTCTCTTGGTAACTCTATTTCTACTATAGCTGCAATTGTTACAAGCATATTTTATCTTTTACTTCTTTAAAATACTTGACATTTAGAAGATACAATTCCAGGAATCTAAAGTAACAAGATATTTTCTTAAACAGTGAGTTGATAGCAGTAGTGATACCCATGCAGTCTTTTTTACAGTGTTCTGGGAATTCTATATAGTGATACAGAACTTGTACATGGTCTTTGATATGGTCAGCTTCCTTTAGAACAATTTTGGAATAAAATTGTACATGAGAACTTTCTTTTTCTTGAAACTGAACATGACTTTTCCTTCAATCTTATCCCTAGGAAATGAATTACTGGCTCTGGGCAGATGTTACTAGTAATGGATATCAGAGGAGATGTTCTGGGCACTGCTGGGCAGCCTCAGCTCCATTTTTTTTCCTGAACTACAAGGGTGCATTTAAAATGCACTGCTGAGGAAGGAAGGCTGACCAGAGGCAAGCATGTGCTTTCAGTTTTCAAACATAGTGAATGGAAAAGGGCATTCTTGAGAACACAAATGGATTAAGGTTTTCCTGCCTTCAGTTCAGTTCACTCAGTCATGTCCAGCTCTTTGCGACCTCATGGACTGCAACATGCAAGGCTTCCCCGTCCATCACCAAATCCCAGAACTTGCTCAAACTCATGTCCATTGAGTCGGCGATGCCATCCAACCATCTCATCCTCTGTTGTCCACTTCTCCTCCTGCCTGCAATCTTTCCCAGCATCAGGGTCTTTTCCAATGAGTCAGTTCTTTGCATCAGGTGGCTAGGGTATTGGAGTTTCAGCTTCTGTATCAGTCCTTCCAATGAATATTCATTTCCTGCCTTATCATCATCTTACTTTGTGCATAGACCTGCAACATATTTATTTATTTATTTGGAAAAATGTGTTATATCAGTTTCCCATCTATAAAAGTGCATGAGTTCAGTTCAGCTCAGTCACTCAGTCATGTCCAACTCTTTGCGACCCCATGAATTGCAGCACGCCAGGCCTCCCTGTCCATCACCAACTCCTGGAGTTCACTCAAACTCATGTCCATCGAGTCAGTGATGCCATCCAGCCATCTCATCCTCTGTCGTCCCCTTCTTCTCCTGCCCTCAATCCCTCCCAGCATCAGAGACTTTTCCAGTGAGTCAGCTCTTCACATGAGGTGGCCAAAGTACTGGACTTTCAGCTTTACCATCACTCCTTCCAAAGAACACCCAGGACTGATCCCTTTTAGAATGGACAAGTTGGATCTCCTTGCAGTCCAAGGGACTCTCAAGAGTCTTCTCCAACACCACAGTTCAAAAGCATCAATTCTTCGGCACTCAGCCTTCTTCACAGTCCAACTCTCACATCCATACATGACCACTGGAAAAACCATAGCCTTAACTGGATGGACCTTTGTTGGCAAAGTAATGTCTCTGCTTTTCAATATGCTATCTATTTTGGTTATAACCTTTCTTCCAAGGAGTAAGCGTCTTTTAATTTCATGGCTGCAATCACCATCTGGAGTGATTTTGGAGCCCCCCAAAATAAAGTCTGACACTGTTTCCACTGTTTCCCCATCTATTTGCCATGAAGTGATGGGACCAGATGCCGTGATCTTCGTTTTCTGAATGTTGAGCTTTAAGCCAACTTTTTTACTCTCCTCTTTCACTTTCATCAAGAGGCTCTTTAGTTCCTCTTCACTTTCTGCCATAAGGGTGGTGTCATCTGCATATCTGAGGTTATTGATATTTCTCCCAGCAATCTTGATTCCAGCTTGTGCTTCTTCCAGTCCAGTGTTTCTCATGATGTACTCTACATAGAAGTTATATAAGCAGGGCGACAATATACGGCCTTGACATACTCCTTTTCCTATTTGGAAGCAGTCTGTTGTTCCATGTCCAGTTCTAACTGTTGCTTCCTGACCTGCATACAGATTTCTCAAGAGGCAGGTCAGGTGGTCTGGTATTCCCATCTCTTTCAGAATTTTCCACAGTTTATTGTGATCCACACAGTCAAAGGCTTTGGCATAGTCAAGAAAGCAGAAATAGATGTTTTTCTGGAACTCTCTTGCTTTTTCCATGATCCAGCAGATGTTGGCAATTTGATCTCTGGTTCCTCTGTCTTTTCTAAAACCAGCTTGAACATCTGGAAGTTCACGGTTCATGTATTGCTGAAGCTTGGCTTGGAGAATTTTGAGCATTACTTTACTAGCATGTGAGATGAGTGCAGTTGTGTGGTAGTTACAGTCCTTTTAATGGGTGACTGTTTATTTCTATTCCAGAGCTCAACAGGACTGATCAGTTTGAAGGGATCAGACTGCTTTAATGAATGGTTTGGTTCAGCTTGTCTTGGTGATGAAGCTTTGTAATTTGGACAAAGCAAAGTTACATTTACTCCTGTGTTGAAAAAGATCCGTGGCAGCCTTCAGGATAGTCTCACATCCAGTTGACTCTTTTCATCCTGAATAATCATTAAGTGGCTAAATACAATTATACAATTATAAACATCACTAGATAGATGGATGTGGAATTTAGCTAGAAATCTGACTAAACTTCCCCTGAAGCAAGTAAAACAGTTCAGCAAAATTTCAATTGTTTGTGTTATATTCAGATAATGGATTTTTACTGAAACTTTAAATAAGTTTCTTCTCGTGGATACCAAAGGAGATGACTTTCAGGAAAAGTACTGTATAGGCAGTCTACTTAGAACTACTTTTATAAAGTAGAAAGCTGTGTTCAAATGCAAAATACCCACCTATTAATCTTTTAAAGAGCAGGGATTATCTTAATTGTAATTCTGATGTGTCTAGTTTAATGCCACAGGATGCTCCAGTCTACTTCAGTCAATTAGAGACTTACAAACTAATTTCTTACAGTGTTTTACATATTCAGTAATCTACATTGTCATTATTTAAAGATGAAAAGAGGGAGTTGTTTCAAGATTAAATGTTAAAAGATGCAAACTAACATGCTCATTTAATTAAGGAAGCATGCAGATGAGTGTGTGGGAAGAATATCAACCTTACCGTTGTGTTTTACGGATTGTATCACCACAAGTTTTCATCATAGTCTCATTATCTGAAACTTCTCATTTCTTTCTAATTGAAAGAACACCTGCTCTTCATTTCTTATTGAGTTTGCTGTTTTCATTTGCTCTTAGGAACATCTCTAAAGACCAGTTGCCAAATTATATCCTTAAACTTGCTTCTTCAGCAGTTTGATGGGCAATTACCTTGGAAAGGAGACGTTAAGTCAAAGTGATCAAAATCCATGTCTGAGTTTTCTTATATGTGACCTCTATAAAGTCTATGCTTCTTTTTGGAAGATAAATTATAATATATGCTCCTCCACGATTCAGGAAACTGGCCTGAGATTACATAAGGAAGCATACACTTCTAGCATGGCAAAATTATCTGACAAGACCCAAGAAACAATTCGAAACTGTACTGAAGTTTTAGATTTCAAGTATAATTTTGATTAGCCAGTATACTGGATATTATATAATTGATTATATTCACAGGCACATCAAAGTTGGACAAGTCAAAATTACAACAATCAAATGAACCTCAATGAGAATTAATTTTTAAAACATAAAAGAAGCAGTGTTGAGATTTTAGATTTTCCTAGAGTCAGATAGATGTTTAAATAGTAAATATCTTTGCTAAAATGTGTGCTTTTAGACTATTATTTTGTGTATTCCTTGATACAAACAAAAATATATAAAATTTTCTTTGATATATTTTTCTTTGATATTTTACAGTTCTAAAAAAGCAAATAATTTTACATTATGGATCATTCATATTATAATAGCTGCTTTTCAGCATCGCTTTTGGTGTGCCTTTTTTTTTTTTGACCTAGCTTTTTTTATATATAAAAACAATCTTTGTTTTAGATGGCTGAGCATCAGTTAACAATTTCTATATTAGAATCAAAATTATGGAAGGAAACAGTGCCAGACTTTATTTTTTTGGGCTCCAAAATTAAAAGACGCTTACTCCTTGGAAGAAAGGTTATGAGCAACCTAGATAGCGTATTCAAAAGCAGAGACATTACTTTGCCAACTAAGGTCCGTCTAGTCAAGGCTATGGTTTTTCCTGTGGTCATGTATGGATGTGAGAGTTGGATTGTGAAGAAGGCTGAGTGCGGAAGAATTGATGCTTTTGAACTGTGGTGTTGGAGAAGACTCTTGAGAGTCCCTTGGACTGCAAGGAGATCCAACCAGTCCATTCTGAAGGAGATCAACCCTGGAATTTCTTTGGAAGGAGTGATGCTAAAGCTGAAACTCCAGTACTTTGGCCACCTCATGCGAAGAGCTGACTCATTGGAAAAGTCTCTGATGCTGGGAGGGATTGAGGGCAGGAGAAGAAGGGGACAACCGAGGATGAGATGGCTGGATGGCATCACTGACTAGATGGACGTGAGTCTGAGTGAACTCTGGGAGATGGTGATGGACAGGGAGGCCTGGCGTGTTGCGATTCATGGGGTCGCAAAGAGTAGGACATGACTGAGCAACTGAACTGAACTGAACTGAACTGAAAGAATATTAAACTTACATTACTCAATTAAACCGGGGCACATTTTAAAACAAAATAGTAGTACTTAAGCCAATTAAAACCTGTATTCTTAAAGGTCACAGAGTACAGCTGAATAACAACAAAAATATATAATCTCATGATGTTAATAACCCTTCATAGCCACAATGCTTAAAATTGCTCATTTTCTTTTTTCTTTTCCAGAGAAATTTTGTTGGGTAGGGCAGAAAACATTCTCTTTTTTTCTGAAGAATATTTGAGTAACGACAAATTTTGAGTTTACCACTTTTTCAAGACATAAAGCATCTTGTAGAGCAAGAAATCCTTGGGTTTCATGTCAAGCATCATCTTGTTCTTTTGCTACAGGAATCCTCTGAAAATTATTTATCAAATGTACAGAGATTTTTGTATATCAATGAAATTTATGAATCTATGTAGGAAAAGCACATTTAGGATTTGCAACTTGTTTCCTGTATAGACTGATACTACTTAGTAAGTGGAAAGATACTGGAGAGAATTTTAACTAATATTTTACATGATTATTATTAATACTAATAAGTTTATGTTAGTTTTTTTCATGAATATAATGCTTTTTTCTTTGACTCTTGAAATGTAGTAACATTGACTTTTTTCTGCAATAAATGTATGTATATCTTTATATGATTTCCCAAAAGAAAAAAAGTGTATATTTCACTTAGTGTATATTTTACTTCTGTATGATGTAACATTTAAAAAAAAAAAAACCCTGGAAGACATTTCAAGATCGTTAGGGGTAGAGTCACTCTCCTTGCAATTATGTGGTTAAGATTTTATTTCCCTCAAACTAATTTCCTTTAAACTTTATATGGGCTTATCTCCAATTAAAGGTAATTATTTTTAAATGCATTTAGTGTAATTGATGCTTACTTGATTGAAAATATTTTCAGACTTCTTTATGTGACTCCTCAGTATTGGATAGAAAGACGCTAAATTCTTTTGTGCATTTTGGTTGTAAATCTTACTGAATTCAGTTCACTAGAATTATGATTTATATTATGTTGAGCACAAACATGTAGAAGCAAACTTCTAATCTAGGGTTCTAAGTTTTTTCACTCCAATAACTCTGTGGTCAGCTATAATCTGTTGCTCCAAAGAGAGAAGCTATGTTTTAGACAATGGAATTAAAGTCATTTTAGCAAATTATAGTATATCCCCCATTCCAATCATAGCAAATCCTTAGTCCCCTGGGAAAATCTAAAGTCACTTTTAACATATTAGTAGATTTACCATGTGAGAATGGTACATTTCTCATCACCTTTGAGAAATTTATAACTGTATTGTCTAAGATCAACAGTTGTGTTCTCTTTGTAGGTCCTTGGATTCTTAGGAAAATCTGTGTATTTAAATGAATTAAAAAATGATGTATTTTTTGAGCTTCAGTCAAGGCTCTCAATTAACCCACATGATGTAATGAAATGGTAAGAAGCTAGGCAGTCACATTTAAGAAGAGACCATCAGTGAAATTTCTCCCTAAAGTTAATAAAAACAACAACAAAGTAACTGAATGATGCTAAATTATTCTGTAAAGACTCTTTGAAAGAGATAGGATAAGAATTCTGAGCTTAATTACTAGAATCTTTTTTATACTGGCTTAATTACAAAATAACAATGATTAGATAGAATTAATCCATTAAGATGTAGCTTCAAAAGAGTTTTCCTGAGGTATAGTTTTGTATAACATACTTCTCTTTTTGAAATAAGCTAGCTACTGTTGATGTCAGGATAGAGAAGCTTAATCATTATAAGAACAACTCCAATTTAGAGCAGTGGATCTTAAGAGACTTAAGCAGCCCCTTGAGAACAGGAAACTTGGAACCATTCTTGAATATATTATTGTCTGCATGTGTGCTATTGCGTCCAACTCTTTGCCACCCATGGACTGTAGGTCACCAGGCTCCTCTGTCTATGGAATTTTCCAGGCAAGAATACTGGAGTGAGGTGCCATTTCCTTCTCCACAGGATCTTTCCAACCCTGGGATCACACCTGTGTTTTCTGCATTGACAAGAAGATTCTTTACCACTGAACCACCTGGGAAGCCCATATTATTATTTTGCTGCCGGCAAAGTCATTTTTTAAATGACTTTATGACATCCTAATGACCCAGATAACCACAATGGGGTGATCACTCACCTACAGCCAGACATCCTGGAGTGCAAAGTAAAGTGAGCCTTAGGAAGCATCACTATGAACAAAGCTAGTGGAGCTAATGGAATTCCAGCTGAGCTATTTCAAATCCTAAAAGATGATGCTATCAAAGTGCTGCACTCAACATGCCAGCAAATTTGGAAAACTCAGCAGTGGCCACAGGACTGGAAAAAGTCAGTTTTCGTTCTGATCCCAAAGAAAGGCAATGCCAAAGAATGTTCAAACTCCCTCATAATTGCACTCACATGCTAGCAAAGTAATGTTCAAAATTCTCCAAGCCAGGCTTCAACAGTACATGAATTGAGAACTTCCAGATGTTCAAGCTGGATTTAGAAAAGGCAGAGGAACCAGGGATCAAATTACCAACATCTGTTGGATCATCAAAAAAAGCAAGAAAGTTCCAGAGAAACATCTACTTCTGCTTTATTGACTATACCAAAGTCTTTGACTATGTGGAACACAACAAACTATGGAAATTTTTTCAAGAGATGGGAATACCAGACTACTGTACCTACCTCCTGAGAAATCTGTATGCAGGTCAAAAAGCAGGGTTAGAACTGGAAATGGAACAACAGACTGATTCCAAATTGGGAAGAGAGTATGTCAGGCTGTATATCGTCACCCTGTTTATATAACTTATATGCAGACTACATCATGCAAAATGCTGGGCTGGATGAAGCACAAGCTGGAATCAAGATTGCCGGGAGAAATATCAATAACCTCAGACATGCAGATGACACCACCCTTATGGCAGAAAGTGAAGAGGAACTAAAGAGCCTCTTGATGAAAGTGAAAGAGGAGAGTGAAAAAGCGGGCTTAAAACCGAACAGTCAAAACACTAAGATCATGGCATCTGGTCCCATCACTTCATGGCAAATAGATGAGGAAACAATTAAAACAGTGAGAGACTTTATTTTCTTAGGCTCCAAATCACCGCAGATGGTGACTGCAGCCATGACATTAAAAGACACTTGTTCCTTGGAAGAAAAGTTATGACCAACCTAGACAGCATATCAAAAAGTGGAGACATTACTTTGGTGACAAAGGTCCATCTGGTCAAAGCTATGGTTTTTCCAGTGGTTATGTATGGATGTGAGAATTAAAGAAAGCTGAGCAACGAAGAATTGACACTTTTGAACTGTGTTGTTAGAGAAGACTCTTGCGAGTCCCTTGGACTACAAGGAGATCCAACCAATCAATCCTAAAGGAAATCAGCCCTGAATATTCAATGGAAGGACTGATGATGAAGCTGAAGCTCCAATACTTTGGGCGCCTGATGTGAAGAACTGACTCATTTGAAAAGACCCTGATGCTGGGAAAGATTGAAGACAGGAGGAAAAGGGGATGACAGAGGATGAGATGGTTGGATGGCATCACCTACTTGATGGACATGAGCTTGAGGAGGCTCCAGGAGTTGGTGATGGACAGGGAAGCCTGTTGTGCTGAAGTCCATGGGGTCACAAAGAGTTGGACACGACTGAGTGGCTGAACTGAAAGTCATTTCTTAGGATCCAATAAAACCCTAAAAGAAAAATTTTAGACCTCTTTTGAATCTCTTCTATACATGGAAGTATGGCCATTTTGAGCAACCTGACCAATATGCACACTCAAAACCCTTTGATAACATTTCCATTTGTTTGTTTTCCTAATCAGTCTGCCTTTTTCTCAAGGTTCAGGTTAAAGCTTGAATACTCACATCACTAGAAACCTTCTCCCTGAAGCAGAATCTACTCAAAGATAGTTCTATTAAAAGACAACAGTACTAGTTATGCACAGAAATGTAATCTGAATGCTTAAATATTCCATTATCCTAAATAATCATTCTGTGTTATAATTGCTTGTTTTAGTCTTAGAGTGGTGGTAGCAGTTTCAAAGACTAGATTGGGTGTTTGGGGTTAACATGTACACATTGCTATGTTTAAAGTAACCAACAAGAACCAATTATCAATAAATAAAACTATGGAAGATAACAAAGTCAAAGTCCCCAGTGGCTTATGTGTCCCTAGCATGCTTTAATACATGTGTTTCAATTACTAAAAATTTTAAGTGGAATGTGTTATGATAGAGAAGAAATGCAAACATTTAGGTTTTCTAAGTTTTAAAATATAATCCATTAAATACAATTATTATTATTATGTTACCAAGATAGCTGGTCTTGAGGAAATACCCCTACCTAAGTAGGCTTATATACATTGTGGGTAGCTAGAGAGACATGTGAAATTGAGGGTTGGTTTATTTAGTTTGTGGGGGCTTCCCAGGTGGTGGTAGTGGTAAAGAACCTGCCTGCCAATGTGGGATATGTAAGAGATGCAGGTTTGATCCCTGGGTCAGGAAGATCCCTTGGAGAAGGGCATGGCAACCCACCCCAGTATTCTTGCCTGGAAAATCACATGGACAAAGGAAGCCATCAGGATACAGTCTATAGAGTCACAATGAGTCAGACATGACTGAAGTGACTTAGCACGCATACACATTAGTTTCTAAATAGCACAAGCTTAATGGTTTAAATTGGTGTAAATGTACTATCTTACATTTCTGAAGTCAAGGATCTTAACAAGATTAAGATGAAGTCACCTGGGCTGGATTCTTCCAGAGGCTGTAGGAGAAAGTCTATTTCCTTGCCTTTTCCTTGTCACTTACTTATTTTGGCTTGTGACTTTTTCCTCATAGCCAATCCCATTTTCTCCCCCTGCTTCTGTTCTTACACTGCCTTGTTCCTCTTCTGCCATCAAATCTCCTCTTTCTTCCTCTTTTGATTAGATTTAGGCCCATCCAGATAGCAGTAATTTCCCCATGTCAAGATTCTTTAGTCATGTGTGCAAAATCCCTTTTGTCATATAAAGTAACATTTAGAGGGTCCACATGGACTTAGCCCAGGTTAGCTTTGGAGGTCATATAAAGTAACATTCAGAGGGTCCACATGGACTTAGCCCAGGTTAGCTTTGGAGGTCATATAAAGTAACATTCAGAGGGTCCATGGACTTAGCCCAGGTTAGCTTTGGAGGTCATTATTCAGCCTACCGCAGATGGTTTCACTTTCTGCCTTTTTGGAAGAGGGAATTTGAACATGTGTTTTGCGCTGATGAGAAGGAACCCATAGAGGAACAAGGCTGAATATCTGAGAAAAGTTAGGAAGTTGCCACTAGATTTGGTTGTCGTTCAGTAGGCAGAAAAGGAGGAGACTGAGGGAACAAGTGGAGAGAGGGGCTAGGGCACTGTTTTCTAGGGAGGGAGAAAAGATGGGTAGATGTACAGGTCAGTGTGTAATAGGTGTGGGTGATGGCAGGAAATAGAGGGGATTCCTACCTGAGAGCTTCTTTTTTTGCTGTTATAATGGTGGTGAAACTGTGTAACTCAGATTGGGACTTGAACCCATGCTCTTCCACTGAGAGCACCCCTGGCTTTAGGGCTTAATGAAACTCAGGTTCTTTTTTTTTTTAATATAATTTTATTTATTTATTTTCGTCTGCGCTGGATCTTCGTTGCTGCAGAGGCTTTTTCTGTAGTTATGGAGAGTGGAGGCTGTTCTCTAGTTGTGGTGCTGGGACTTCTCCTTACTGTGGCTTCTCTTGTTGGGGAGCATGGACTCTAGGCACACAGGCTTCATTAGTTGCAGCTCCTGGGCTCTAGAGTTCAAGTGCAGATTGGACTTGAGTAGTTTCCCCACGGCATGTGGGATCTTCCTGGACCAGGGGTCAGATCTGTGTCTTCTGCACTGGCAAGCAGATTCTTTACCACTGAGCCACCAGGGAAGCTCAAAGCTCAGGTTCTTGATGTCTCATCACAGAAAGAGTTCAGTGAGAGACAGAGTGACGGGTACCAAGTGGGTTTATTTACAGAGAAACATACTCCATAGAGAGATCATGGGCCATCTCAGAAGACGAGAGCTGCCCCAGGGTACGGGGTTGTCAGTTTTTGTAGGGGTGGGTAATTTTGCGTGGGAGGAGTATTCCAGGTTTTATGGGGAAGAAGTGGGGATTTCCAGAAATTGGGCCACTTTCTACTGTTTGACCGTTGTGGTCAACCTTGGGTGTGTCCGGGCTCCTGTCGTGGCGTGAGTGTGTCATTTAGCTTGCTGGTGTATAAACAACGAGCATATGCTGAGACTCAAGGTCTAGTGGAAGTCCACTCATCTGCCATCTTGGATCGATTTGATGCTAATTAGTTTATGTTGTATCCTCGAGCTACGTCTTTCTTTTAAAGGTTGTGCCTTTCCCCTTTTCCTCCTGTTTCACAAACAGGTATTTTTCTGGGGATGGAGGGTTGGGTGTGAGATCAGGAGTTTGATTGGAGGATGCAGAGGATGAGAACTAACTGTAAGGATAATGACAAAAAGAATAAACTTAGGAAACACAGAGGCATATTTTTTAGGAGAGAAGGACTGATTTCTGCTGAAGATTGTGAATTATTGCTATATTGCTTCAGTTGTGTCTAACTTTTTGCAACCCTATGGATCATGACCCACCAGGCTCCTCTGTCCATGGGATTCTCCAGGCAAAATACTGGAATGGGTTGCCATGCCCTCCACCAGGGGATCTTCCCTACCCAGGGATCAAACCTGCATTTCTTACATCTCCTGCATTGGCAGGCAGGTTCTTTGCCACTAGTGCCGCCTGGAAAGCCCATGGGTTCTGCAGTTTTTTATAAAAACAGAAACTATGATATTGTAGAAGACTTGGACAGTTAGAGTGATCATAGATTCCTAGGCAGAGAGAGTGGAAGAGGAGGGAATAAGGGAGTTGAGAGTCCCTTGGACTTCAAGGAGATCAAACCAGTCAATACTAAAGGAAATCAACCATGAATATTCACTGGGAGGATTGATGCTGAAGCTGAAGCTCTAATACTTTGGCCACCTGATGTGAAGAGCTGACTATTGGAAAAGACCCTGATGCTAGGAAAGATTGAAGGCGGGAGGAGAAGGGGACAACAGAGGGTGAGATGATTGGATGGTATCACCAACTTGATGGACATGAGTTGAGCAAGATTTGGGTGTTGGTGATGGACAGGGAAGCTTGGCATGCTGCAGTCCATGGGGTTGCAAAGAGTGACATGACTGAGCTACTTAACAGAACTGAAGGAAGTTGAAGCTTTTGAAATGATAGTAGATTCTACACCGGTTGGGGAAAAATTAAAGAAAAGGTTAGTGGGAGTAAATGGAGATAGAAAAATGGGAGATTGTTGGCAGAGAGTCGGAAGCTTAAGTTTAGATTTTAAGAGCTAGAGAAATTTCAGCTGAGTATGGGTGTGGGAGTGCATATCTGGAGGGCATTGGTGATAAGTATTCTAGAAATGAGGGATACAAGGAGAGGGAGAGTACTGGGTTGTTCATTCTTTGCATAACTATGTCGCATTATTTTGTATACTTAGCTGGATGAACAAGGAAAATTGAACCCTTGTCTATGGGGTCGCAAAGAGTCAGACACGACTGGGTGACTGAGCACAGCAAAAGCTGCTGAAGTGGTTTGACTTCCATACATAATACACTTAAATGAGAATTCTCTTCTAAGTGACTTCTGCAACAATTCGAAAGGGGTATAAAAAAATGAAGACCTCTGGAATTGGAGAGACCTGTATTCAGTCTTCACTTTTTATTTTCACAATCTTGTCTTTCATTTGTTTTTTTGTGCAGATGCAGGGACAAAATAGTTGAAAGTCAGCACAAAAGTTAAAGAAATTTGGTGATTTTGGCTTGTGTTAAAACACCTATTTCAAGCATCAAAAATTAAAAAATAGAAAGGAGGAACAGCAACTGATTGATGCCCAGTAGTTTTTGTACTAAGGCTAGGCATATTGTCGGAGAAGACACTGGTACCCCACTCCAGTACTCTTGCCTGGAAAATCCTGTGGATGGAGGAGCCTGGTAGGCTGCAGTCCATGGAGTCGCTGAGTTGGACACAACTGAGCGACTTCACTTTCATGCATTGGAGAAGGAAATGGCAACCCACTCCAGTATTCTTGCCTGGAGAATCCCAGGGATGGGGAGCCTGATGGGCTGCCGTCTCTGGGGTTGAACAGAGTTGAACATGACTGAAGCGACTTAGCAGCAGCAGTAGGCATATTGTGTAACTTAAATCCTAGTTCTACAGGTGAGGAAACTTGAAATCTCTCAAGGCCACATGTGTACGTGCATGCTAAGTCTCTTCTGTCATGTCTGACTCTTTGCAACCCCATGGACTGTAGCCTGCCAGCCTCCTTTGTCCATGGGATTTTCCAAACAAGAATACTGGAGTGGGTTTCCACTTCCTTCTCCAGGGAATCTTCCCAGTCTAGAGACTGAACCCATGTTCAATGCCTGCATTGCAGGCAGACCCTTTACCACTGAGCCACCATTGAAGCCTGTACTACATATATGTATGTATGCGGAAGTATTATATGTTATATACATTCGCAATGGGTCAGTTGCAGCATTAGAGAGAAACTAACATTTTTCCAGTGGTCATGTATGGATGTGAGAGTTGGACTGTGAAGAAAGCTGAGCGTGGAAGAATTGATGCTTTTGAACTGTGGTGTTGGAGAAGACTCTTGAGAGTCCCTTGGACTGCAAGGAGATCCAACCAGTCCATTCTAAGGGAGATCAGCCCTGGGATTTCTTTGGAATGAATGATGCTAAAGCTGAAACTCCAGTACTTTGGCCACCTCATGTGAAGAGTTGACTCATTGGAAAAGACTCTGATGCTGGGAGGGATTGGGGGCAGGAGGAGAAGGGGATGACAGAGGATGAGATGGCTGGATGGCATCATTGACTCGGACGTGAACTCTGGGAGTTGGTAATGGAGAGGGAGGCCTGGCGTGCTGCAATTCATGGGGTCTCAAAGAGTCGGACGTGACTGAGTGACTGAACTGAACTGAACTGAACTTGCTCAAGGCATCCCATAATAGTTTATGTTGCTCTTTAATCCTTCAGTTGACTGATTGGAAATATAAGATATTAATAATTCCTACCTTATAGAATTCCTGAGAGCTTTCAGTGAGGTAACTGTCACTAAAAATGCTTCTTCTTATTGATACACAATGGAATAAGTTAACTTTTGTAGGCTACAGTGTTCACAGAATCACTGTATTCTATATTATATTTTGGGAAAAACAGTTTATGAAAAATACAGTCTGAATTTCTGATGACTGATTTATAAACTCATTTCTGGAAAACACTATTTATGAGATGGGAATTGTTAGTAATTAAATATAAAACAAACCAGAATAGATTACAAGCAAATTATTTGGATGGGTTAGTTAGAAATTATGTCTTAAATTATACCTGCCACTGGTAATAATTGATTCTTTGCTATAATGTGCCATACCTTATGCTGGAGATAATCAGTGGCATCACTGGCCTGGCTTTGGTGAGTCCCTCCCCATCTCTTTTCCTGCATGAGGATCAGTTTCTTTGTCATTCTTACACATTCTTCTAGGGAAATCATTTTGGCTTTGAAAGGAATTATTTTTCATAATACCCGTCTTTCAATGTGGCTTTACTGTTTTATGACTTGTCTTTAAACAACAGAGATAAACAATATCTTATAGACATATGAACCTATTGAATAAAGGTTAAGAAATTTAAAATTTCCTAAGAATTTGGAGAAATTTGAAAGCTCTGTGGGAAACCAAAAGAAGTGCAGGGCTTGCATCAGGCCTTATGTTTAAAAAGTATAGAATTTGGAGAAACTTACATTAAAATTGTCAATACCAAATATAAGTTTTCTCTTAAAACAAGTGTGTTTCCTATGTCAAACTCCCTTTTAAACCTGTCCATTTTCGTTTCTTTGTGTTAGGATCTCCTTCACCTTCTACCTTCCCTCTTTGTATAAAAATGCTATGTGATTTCTATTTTATGCCTCTCCTCTAAACCTTATTGTTCTTTCTAGCTAACGTTTCTTCTTTTCACTTCCAGACTCTCTGGTCAGATGGAGAAAGCCCTTCATTCTCAAACTCCTTGTAATTAATTGCTTCTGTCATCTGTTTTCTTAGGCTTCCTAACGTCCTGATGTAAAGTACAACGACTTTTTCTTGGCCTAAATCTCCTTGTCCTGTAGGTACTGCTGAGCTCTCTGCTCCCTGGACCCCTCTGCCCTCTTTCATCCCCGATTTCTACCATCAAACTCTCCTCTTTTGCTGTCTCAGGTCATTCTTCTCCTTTCCTCTCCACACTCATGTCTCTTAAACGTGGGTACTTGGCTCAAAGTCTAACCTAATTTTTCTTGGTACACTCTTCTTAGCTTACTCACTTTGTTCTCAGGGCTTTATCCCGGAAAATGATTTCAACTAAATCTCTAGTCTTCTCTCAAAGGTCCACTTTTCCAATCGCTGGCCTAGCATTTCTGCTTGATTAGCCTGCCATCAGCTCAAACGCAGTGTGTCTGGAATGAAACAGCTTTCCTCTTTATAAAACTCCTTAGCCTCTTGACTTTCTCTTTTCTTTCAGTGACTTCAGAATCTCACTTTAGAAAGTTTTGAAACCTAATAGCCTTCCTTTCACTCTGTCTGCCTTCTTAAGCTCCATATCCCTTCAGTCTTAGGGTTTCTGTAAATTATTTCTTGACAGTATCGCTTGCATTTAATCTGTCTTTTCACTGCACACTTTTCTACTCTGAATCTTTATCGGGTAATATTTGTCTTAACTGCAGCAACCTCGCAGGTCATATCCTCCTATCTCATCTTTCACTCCAGTTCTTATCCCTTCTGCACTCTTAATGGCAAATTCTTTCTTCAATACCACTTTGATTATGCCATTTTAAACAAAATCTTACATGACTCCTCTATTGGAAGAAAAATCTCTTTAGTCACTCGTTAAAGACTCTTCCCAATGTAAAAGCAGTTTATCTTCCTGTTCTTATCTTTCTTCACAAAAGGACCCTTTGCTCGAGCTAATTGGATCAGTCACCACATTCACGAAATGCTGATGCTCTTACTGGCGCGTTTCCCAGAAGGCCCTTTGTACTGCTCACAACCAACTCAGCCCGTAATATGGAGCTCAGCACCAGCCTCTTCTGCAGAGCCTTCCTGGATCACCTGACACGGCACCATGTTTATGCATGCATAAACTTTGGTGCTGTGCTGTGCTAAGTCGCTTCAGTTGTGTCCGACTCTCTGTGCGACCCCATAGACGGCAGCCCACCAGGCTCCCCCGTCCCTGGGATTCTCCAGGCAAGAACACTGGAGTGGGTTGCCTGCCATTTCCTTCTCCAATGCATGAAAGTGAAAAGTGAAAGTGAAGTCACTCAGTCGTGTCCAACTCTCAGCAACTCCATGGACTGCAGCCCACCAGGCCTCTCCGTCCCTGGGATTCTCCAAGCAAGAGTACTGGAGTGGGTTGCCATTAAACTTTGGTAGCATGTGTTAAATAATCATTCATTTTGCAGAGAGTTGTGTGCTGGCATGACAACCTAGTCTTCTGTTATCTTGAACTACTTTTAGAAATATATTTTCCAGAGCTAAATCTATTTTAAATTGTACTGTAGATGTGTTTATTTCTCTTCACTAAAATAGAATAGAATAAAAGAATAAAAGACCGTAATGACAAGGGCCGTGTTCATTCATTTAGATTTTTCTATTTTCTGTGAAAGTTTTGAGCGATGTGGAGCTGAATCAAACATGATCCTGCCTGTGAACAGTGCCACTTTTGGGGGAACAGACTGGTAGATAAATGGGTAATTGCTGAAGGTTGTTTTAAATGTTATACTAGAAGTTATGTGTGGGATATAGTTTGGAGGAAGGGGAGACATGGCCATCAGCAGGAGTGTTTAGAAAAGGTCACGCTAATAGAGGAGTCTGAAGACTTTCTTGAGGGTAGTCATCAAAATAGGTCCCCCTTTTCTACCATATTTTATTCTTATAAAGTGCTCTGAGCATCTCTAGAGAAAGGGAAACCTCAGCTGGGTGAGGAAATTTATCACAGGAAAGCTAATTCTTGAGATGTAGATTTTTAATAGAATAGAATATATAAAAATTCAAGTCATTTTTAAGAATAAAGCAAGCTGTCTAATTTGACAGAAGCATAGTGTTTTATTGGTGGTGATAACAATTAAAATAAATAATGTAATTATGTATCGTTTGGATGTATTTTTTCCAGTTCCTCCTAAAAATGCCTTTTATTCATGCATTTCCTTCTATAAACAACTGTTAAGATAAAACCCTTATTTATATTATTTGCATTTTATGTTGGAGAAAACATTATTTGACTTTAGCTTTCTAGAATTTATACATTGCAAACTCTACACCTGGTGGCTTCAATTTCATGTAATTTGTATGAAACAATATCAAGGTGGCCATTTTTCTCTTAGGTATAGAAAGGTATCTTTAAACTACAGAAAGTTTTCTTCAACAGTACTTGATATTTGAGAAGCTGTAGAGATGTAGGAAAATATGAAGCAATACTTTTTAAAGGGAATTAAATAGCTACTGGAATTGGTCATGGTTTGGAAAACTAATTCTGGCCACACAAATTTTTATTTTCTCATATGTGATAAATTTAAATATAAAGCAACAAGAAAATGAGAAATATTTTTTATTGTGAGTCACCTAAATATAGTCCAAAGAGAATTTTATTAAATAAGAAAAACTAGTTTTGTAGCAAAAACTCTATGACCCACAATTAGGGCAAGTGACTCAATTTGAATTCTGTTTGTATAGTATGTAAATGAGATACAAAATTAGCTATTCTACTTCTTTTAAAATTATTGTCATTTTTTGATAAGAAACAAAAAGGAAATTATTAATCCTTAGATGGAAAAGGAAATGATCGATACTGAAGCACTGGCTTTATTATATATGATATTTTAGTTAAACCACGCATATGCTTGTTTTAATCAAAGCATTGTTGAGATACAACATTATATTAGTTTCAGGTTTATAGCAAAAATTTTGGCTATATGCCCCATGCTGTACATTATATCCTTGTATCTTCTTTATTTTATACCTAATAGTTTGTACCTCTTGATTCTTTTCCCATGTCTTATTTACAACCTCTCTCTGTCTCTCTCACTACTGGTAACCACTAGTTCTCTGTATCTGTAAGTCTTTTTCTGTTTTGTTAAATTCATTGATTAATTTTTTTAGATTTCACATCCAAGTGAAGCACACATAGGATTTGTCTTTCTCTGTCTGACTTAACTTACCAAGCATAATACCCTCCAGGTCCATTCATGGTGTGGCAAATGGCAAAGTTTAATTTTATTTTATGGCTGAGTAGTATTCTATTTTACGTATATACCACATCTTTCTTATCTACTTGTCTGTTGATGGACTTTTAGGATGCTTCTATAATTTGGTTATTATAAACAATGCTGCTATGAATACTTGGGTGCATTTATCTTTTTCAAATTAGTGTTTTAATTTTCTTCAGACATGTACCCAGGAGTGAAATTCCTGGATCATATGGTAGTCCTAGTTTTCATTTTTTGAGGAATCTCCGTACTGTTTTCTGTAGTAGTTGTACCTGTTTACATTCCCACCGATGTGTTATGTTTTAATTTCCTGATCATAGGCCTTACAAGGTCTTGGCAATTTATTTATTATCCATTTTGTTTGCATTTTGTTTTTATCACTGGCTCACATATCACATATAACTATATGATACATATGACTTTCACATGTCTCTTTTTTCAAAAAAGTAAAAATCAAAATAAATTCAGGTTTTAAGTAGCCTGTGGTATTTGCATGAAGAATCAATATGCTTCTTGCTGCGTAGTTAAATCCACAAAATGAAGATCATGTTTCACATGAATTCTGTGTATTCCATTTGAGCTGAATCTGATAAAAATGCACATAAGAAACTGTGGTTCTGTCATGGGATTTAAACACTCAAGCTTGACACTGGTCTAACTGAGAAGACAAATACCAGTCCCATCCCTATAGATTTTTTTTATCCCTAGTGACAATAGAGATAAAAGATAAGTTTAGGAATCTTCAGAATATGCATTTATATTCAAATATTGATTTACATATTTGTAATAAGCAAACTTCCCCCACCCCCAAGAGTGGAATGGAAGGGGCACCGAGGGGGAGTGTCACAGAAGCAGTGGGCCTTTGAGGTCAAACCGGATGAGTTTGTGCCTCAGTCGTTTTTTGTTAGCTTTCTGGCCCTGCCCACATTCCTTGCAATTTTTCTCATTTCTAAGTGATGTTGGAACTTCCCTGGTGCTCCAGTGGTTGAGACTTCACCTTCTAATGCAGGAAGTGAAGGTTCGATCCCTGGTGGAGGTGCCAAGATCTCACATGCCTTGTGGCCAAAAGACCAAAACAAAAAACAGAAGCAATGTTGTAACAAATTTAATAAACACTTTTAAAACGGTCCACGTACAAAAAAAAAAAAATTGATGTTGATTGTTCCTACAATTTAGGAATAGACATAAAATATCTGTCTATAGAAAATAAGAAATATTCCTGTCAGAGATGCTATTACTTAGGCAAATATTAACAGTGGCAACACATTACCTTTGGAACTCTCCTTTACTTTGAGATTTTGATCCAGGATCTTGGGCTGTGAAATTGTTATCCAGTTTATTATAAGACAGTCTAACATGACAATGTTGTTTTTCTGACCCTTAAATGGATCCATTAGCAATGATTGGTTTTGCCTGTGGAACAAGAGGCTGTGTCTCTAATTATTTTAATCATACATAAAGAATGAAAACAAAAGTGCATTAGTGGGTGAGCTCTTTAGAAGGACAAGTGAATAAGGTGAGTGTTTTTACTCTTTGGGTAAACAGAGGAATTATTCTGGTGTGAAAAATCTGTCTGTATTCCGATTTTTCAAAAATGTTACCAAAGAGGGAAGAATCCCACATTTTGTAGATTGCAATGTGTATTTCTTTTCAGTTGTGTAATCCCAGTGGTTGAGCATAATTTTGCCTCTGATCTGAGGGCAGCAGCAGTTTCACAAACCCTTGGACAGTCCCCATCAGAAGGCCTAGATATAGACCATTAACTCAGGAGCCTCGTGTAGTTCCAACAATGACAAAGGTTCCCGCTTGGCCTTGAGCTAACATTTATGAATTGTGTGTCCTTTGGCAAGTTACATTTATCCAAGATGGTCTTGAATTGTGGTGATAGAGAAGATTCTTGAGAGTCCTGTGGACTGCAGCGAGATTATTAAACCTGTTATTCCTAAAGGAATCAACACTGAATATTCACTGAAGGGACTGATGCTGAAGCTGAAGCTCCAATACTTTGGCCACCTGATGCAAAGAGCTGATTCACTGGAAAAGATCCTGACACTGGGAAAGATTGAAGGCGGGAGGAGAAGGGGATGACAGAGGATTAGATGGTTGGATGGCATCACCGACTTGATTTGAGTAAGCTCCAGGAATTGGTGATGGACAGGGAGGCCTGGCATGCTGCAGTCGATGGATGGAGTCAGACATGACTGAACTGAACTGTGGGCAGAGAGTTCACTATCCCCAGTGACAGTGGAGACACAAGAGGAAAAAAATATTCAGGAACTTTCCAGATGCTCATTTACATTTGAACTTTGATTACAACTCTTATAATAAGCAAATATTATTTCTGAGGATTAAGTGGAGTATTTGAGTGAGTCAAGAGACAAGAGGGCCTTTGGGATCAGACAGACATGTGTTTGTGTCTCAGCCTAGCTTTTTCCTATTTCCATGATATTGCCTGCATTCTTTTTATTTCTCTCATCTCTTATGACCTTGCCAGTTTCTATAACTCAAGAATATTGTTGAGGGAACTTCCATTTGTGAGTTACTCTGTTTTTCTCTAACCACTTTGCCTTATTCCTGCCCACGTGACAGAAAGGACCCAAGGTGATGTGACTACACCCAACAGTGATGAGTGAGCAGACAATCTTGGAAGCCAAGAGTTGCACTGATTGTTACTGCTCACCCATCACATCGTGGGGCCACCCCGAAGCTCTGTGGCCCCTCTCCAGGTAGCGCTGAATCCTGCTTGGAGATTCTGTGGGACTCAGCTTGTATCTGTCTCATCGTATTCACAGCAGAGCAGCCAGATAATATTCTGATACCTTGTAGGCGGTACAGCGATTGCTGGGAGCAATGAGGGAAACCCGAGGGCTCAAGTCCTGGTGGAATACTAGTGAGGCTCTTACTGAATTTTTCACATTTTTAAATCTGGTAGCAAGAGATAATTTATTTAAATTCCAGGAACTTAAACCGGTCTGAAGCCACAGCTATAAAAGAGCACACATGCCTTCAGAACTGACTTTAAGTTGGGAGATTGGGTGCAGGCATTTGTGAAAACCCACCAAACAGACACCCAGAAAGCTCATCCTGGATAAAAAGAAACTGTTTCTTCTGGTTACAAAATTTTCACAACTGAAAATTGAAAACTTGACTTAGGTCATTTAAAATCAAGAAAAATGAAAGTATGGACCACAGCAAATATGTCACGTCATCTGAAGGCTTTGTTCCTCTTCTTTACAAATCCTCCTATTGATTTTTGTAATTGGTACTTAGAGTTTCATCATGTTGTCACTGGTTGGGGAGAAAGAAAGAAAGTAATGTACTTAAAAATTCTTGCCCTATTTCACCTGACTAAAAACAGGAAAAATATTTCACCTCCTCTTACAGAATTGATTCTTTAGAGTAAATATTTCATAAGTACCATTTGTTTCTTAATTGAGGGTTATTTTTTTCTGAAGTTAATAAAATATATCCTTTGATTTCCTAGGAGATAGTTTATATGGTAATTATTAATACTGATTTCTGCTTTAATGTTATTGGCAGGTATTAGCAAACTGTGGATTTGTATCTTCCTGCCTGTAGAGGAGTGTCAACTGCTTTATCTCTCATTTATAAAGATGATCTATTAATTTACTCCTAATCCTGAATGGAAGCCACAGTCTCCTTCATACCTTCCCTACTGGATGAAAAATCATAATTACTTCTGACTCTAGAGTTCCATGGGTGATAGTGATTTTGAGGACACATGGATCTTTCCAATCTCATAAGTAATGATACTGCTCACATTTATTACACAAATTTAAAAGATTAAAAATTAAACATTAGAAAGAAAAATTTGGTGTTTAATGGGGATTAAATTGCTTCAGTGGTTGAGAGAATTGCACCTCTGATCTACAATGAAAGTCAGCTTCAGATTTTTGCAGTTTCTGCTATCACTGGCATAATGCACATTATTTATTTATTTATTTGAAATTTTTATTGAAGTATAGTTGATTTACAATGTTGTGTTAGCTTCAAGCATACTTCAAGTTGAGTCAGCTATATATAACGAACATTTTTAAAAAAGGACTAACATTGTGATTATATTTGGCAATCATTCAGGAAACATTTGTCAAATAAAGAAATGAGTGAATGAATGAATAAATGAAGTGGAAATGCCATCCCAAATTCTATGAAAAATCTAAAATCCTGGACATCATTGCTGTCCAAAAATGAATGTTTCTAAAATTTACAAAGGTTTGGTAGCTAGTGTAGGCTGAAGAAGGTCAGGAAGATCTTTTAAACAAATGATTGCCTTATGAGAGAAGATTTAAGTTACTTTGTATGCTAAAAATTATACTAAATGTGAATTGCACATCATGTAGGTGTTTCATTAGCCTGCTAACCTGTGCTTTTCCCTGATACTCAAATCCAGCTCTAGATTGATTTCCAAGACACAAAAACACAGTGGAGGGTAAAGAACAGAAGCCACAGGGTCACACTGAATCTGAGACTGCAGTTACACTGTCCAACATTAAGCTGGAAGCTTCTCTTATGCTCCATGCTGTGTGTTTAGTTGTGCCTACTTGGTAAGGAGATGGACGGGTACATGGTAGCCTCACAGTTAACAGCAGCCATCGTTATGGTGATGATTGGTTTTTGTTTCTGTTATACTAAGGTTTGCGTGTGTGTGTGCTAGGTTGCTTCAGTTGTGTCTGACTCTTTGCAGCCCTATGAACTGTAACTCACTAGGCTCCTTTGTCCATGAAATTCTCCAGGCAAGAATACCAGAGGGAGTTGCCTTGCCCTTCTGCAGGGATCCTCCCGACCCAGGGATCAAACCCACGTCTCTTTTGTCTTCTCCTTTGGCCTGCATGTTCTTTGTGCTGTGTTAAGTAGCTTCAGTCATGTCCGACTCTTTGCAACCCCATGGACTGTAGCCTTCCAGGCTCCTCTGTCAAAGGGATTCTCCAGGCAAGATTACCGGAGTGGGTTGTCATGCCCTCCTCCAAGGGATCTTCCCAATCCAGGGATCGAACCCCAGGTTTCCCTTACTACAGGTGGATTCTTTACTATCTGAGCCACCAGGGACCACTAGCACATTATAATAATTCCTTTTGGAGCATACTGTTAACAACATCTAAGGAAAGGCTGTGGCCATATGCTATTGTTACCATTAATTTGAATTCTTTTTATTCCAAAGTATAATTATTCTTTTCATAAAAATTTTACATGTATGAACTACCCTAGATTAATGTCATACTTTTAAAGACTTTCATTTCCTAACTTAAATTTTTAATACTTTCTAATCAGGGTGAGTAGAATGTGATGACTAGAGTAAGAATACCCAGAAGGGCCTGCCAAGTTTAATATGTGTGTTTGTTATATGGAAGAACTATGAAAAACTCTGAATTTGAAGTTTTTCTTTTTCTGTTGAGATATGAAATGTGAGTTCAATGAAAAATGCATAAGCACTTCCAGCATTGTTATGGACTGAATATGTGTCCCTTCCCCAAATTCATCTGTTGAAACCCTAACCTCTAAAGTGATGGTATTTGGAGGTAGGGCCTCTGGGAGGTAACTTGCTTGAAATGAGGTCATGAGGGCAGAGCCCCCAGGGCATGATTATTGAACTTATAAGAAATATAATATTAGTTCTGAAATAATAGGGTATCACTTCACAGTGTATATGTAAACTAAATCACATTGTATACTTTAAAGTATCACATTGCACTATATATATAATATATATGCAATAATAATATATATGCATACAATTTGTATTTGTCAATATTACCTAAAAAAAGCTGGAAAAGATATAACAGAACACAATCAATAAATTTCTTCCAATTATCACTCATTAGCAAGATGATAACATCTCATGTAATCGAGACTAGATACGTGTTCGTGTGTGAATGCTCAGTCATGTCTGACTTTTTGTGATTCCATGGATTGTAGCCAGCCAGGCTCCTCTGTCCATGGGATTTTCCAGGCAAGAATACTGGAGTGGGTTGTCATCTCCTCCTCCAGGGAATCTTCCTGATCCAGGGATCGAACTTGAGTCTCCTGCACTACAGGTGGATTCTTTACCACTGCCCCACCTGGGAAGCTTTATACTGTGATTCCTAAACTTATTGAATTTGAATTCCTGTACATTTTCACAGTGGTATTTTAATACATGTCTGTTGTCATTACCCACTCTCTTAATAATACTATATGATATACATTTGTATCCTAAACATTTAGAATGATTTAGTATTAAATAATACCTTAATGCTTAAAATAATTTATAATTATTTTTCTTTAAAACTTTGTGAATGCTACTTGACCTAATGGAGATAGTGAGATATTTTTGAGCCTAGTTTTGACACTAAACAAATTTGGCATTAAGAAAAGAACTTGATTATACTTTTGAACAAATTTATAAATAGATATGATAGTTGGGGAAGAATTCCTTAAAAAAGAAAACTAAGTTTAAGACAATATAAATGCATAAAACCCATTGTTAAGAATAGCTGTTAGTTTGTGTTGTCTTATTTACTATAAACATACAGTTTAAATTATTTTTTATACATTCACACTGAAATGTGGGGGTAAAATTTTTGAGTTGAAAAATGATTTGCAGCCATAGGGTTACACTGTGGTCCTTTGGCATGCTAGGCAGTGGTATTTGGGGGGTGATTTTGAAGTGAGATGTTTAGTTGCCTTACAGCAGTATTTTACTGGGTTGGTTCATGAGTGGAATTGGATCACCAATCAGACAAGGACTCATATCACCAAAGGGATGAAAATATAACCTTTCCTATCATTTTAGCATTGCCAGACACAAGGCTGATGACAGCAAGACTCTGAGATGCAAGTGACAAACAGATGCTCAGGTTAGAGAGAACCAAGGGCTGGGCATGAGAGCGAGTGTGCCAAGGGCTGAGATCATAAACAAAAGTCAGCCTGTGATAACATCCAGAGCCAGCAGCAGGCGGTTGGCGCTGAGAAGGTGAGCCTTCAGAGAAATCAAGTGTCAGGCATTTAAAATAAGTGATCACATACTGTGTGCACAGTCTTCAAAGGTTATTAAGGGCCCTGGCAAGAGGACAGCACTCCTAGCACCAGATCCCCTGGGCAAGGAAACTCTCAGTTCAGTTCAGTCACTCAGTCGTGTCTGACTCTTTGCGACCCCCTGGACTGCAGTATGCAAGGCTTCCCTGTCCATCAACAACTCCTGGAGCTTACTCAAACTCATGTCCATCGAGTCAGTGATGCCATCCAACCATCTCATCCTCTGTCGTCCCCTTCTCCTCCTGCCCTCAGTCTTTCCCAGCATCAGGGTCTTTTCCAATGAGTCAGTTCTTGACATCAGGTGGCCAAAGTATTGGAGTTTCAGCTTCAGCATCAGTCCTTCCAATGAATATTCAGGACTGATTTCCTTTAGGATGGACTGGTTGGCTCTCCTTGCAGTCTAAGAAAACTTTAGGGTCTAGAAAATGATTAGTAGGATAGCAGGAGCAGAATCCTGATCCAACTGTATCATATTTTTCATAGTGTAGCATTCTTATTAGCTCCTTCATCAGGGAAAGCTGGCTGCTGATCTGTGAATCTCACTAAATTTGGAGAGAGGAGCCTGGCAGGGTATAGTCCATGGGGTTGTAGAGTCTGACCCAACTGGGCAGTGACTAACACTTACTGGATAGTATTTACAGTTAATTAGGTGGATACAGATGCTTAAGATAAAAAGATGAGAATTTTATTGTTAGAAACAGACTTTTCATAATGCCTTTTGCATTATTTTAAATACCTCAGTAAAGCTTACAGATACATTCCAAGTGTATTAATTTATTACTGACACTGTAACAAATTATCACATATTTACTGCTTAAAACAACTCAAATTTATTTTCTCAAAGTCTGGGAGGTCAGAAGTCCAAAATGGGTTTCACTGGGGTAAAATCAAGTTGTCAGTAGGACTTTATGTCAGTGAGGCTCTAGAGAAGAATCTGTCTCCTTGCCTTTTCCAGCTTCTAAAATCTGCCTTTGTTCCTTGGCCAACAACCCCTTCTATATCAAAAGTTAGAAATGTAGCATTTTTAATCCCACCCCCTCCTTTTCCCATCCTTACTTCTTCTCCTCCTGATTCTGACCTTCCTGTATCCTTCTTATAAGGATGCTTATGATTATATTATACTTAGATATCTAGGATAATATCCCCATTCTAATATTATTAACTTAATGACATCTGCAAACTCCCTTCTGCCAAGTAAACTGACATCTTTACAGGTTCATGAGATTAGGATGTGGACATCTTTTGGGGTGAATTATTGTGTCTAACCACACTAAGTTGCATACTGATATCTGTTTGAAGGTAGACCCTCTCTGACGTTATGATTGGGCACTGATGCCCATGATGAATGAACTTAGAGGCACCACACCTTAGAGGATGCTTATTGATGAGGCTGACTTCATCTTGGGTGAGTTGTACCCAAAGGAGGGCATTGTGTGTGCGTGTTTGTGTGTATGTTTCAGGGTGGAGCATATAGAATAGCTCAGGTCAAAACCTTGTTGAATAAAAAGTACTAAAACTACACAGAAACTTTATTTAAGCAAAGAAAAAAAATAAAAATTTGACCTAAAAGTCAACTTAGAAAACATTAAGTGTTAACAGGCCTGATTTTATTTTAAGCAAAGTGAAATTCATCAAGTCTATAAGTAGGAGAATATATATTCTAACGAATTATAGTCCTTAATTTGAGGGAAAAAGAAAGCCAGTGAGAATTTTGGTTCACTTTTTTAAGCTACTAGAATAGTGTTGAGCATGTTTGAGAAGTAGTACTCAAAAGGTAACTTCTTATATTTTATCTTAAAATGAGATCCATGGTTTTCCACAGAAAAGCGAGCTCAGTTTTCTTTTTTCTTCTCTGCTTTAAATTGTTGATTATATACGCCCACGTGGTGCCACCATCAGAAAATTATATTTTGTATAGAAGTATTCTACTATAGATTTGCCACAATACTTACTACCTGTAAATATTTCAGCCAGAAATTGGATAATGGAGAATACTATAAAATAGCAGTTATAAGAAAATGATGCTTGAGAATAAGGGCACCATAATGCAGAATATGTGAGCTCAAATTCTTCACCATCTCTTGGTTATGGGTGTTTGGCAAGTTATTGACTATTCTGTGCATCAGTTGTTACTTTTGCAAAGTACCGTTTGATAGCACCTACTATATAGGGCTGAACTATATAGGATTGTTACAAGGACTAAATGACTTAATACATGGAAAGTGCTTAAAGCAATGCTTAATACATAGAAAATACTCAGTAGATATTAATAAAAGTAGTTTGTGTTTGTTTGAGTTAGTTGCTCAGTTCTGTCTGAATCTTTATGACCCCGTGGACTATAGCCTACCAGGCTCCTCTGTTCATGGAATTCTCCAGGCAAATACTGGTTGGAGTGGGTTGGCATTTCCTTCTCCAGGGTATCTTCCCAACCCAGGGATTGAACCTGGGTCTCCTGCATTGCAGGCAGATTCTTTACCATCTGAGCCACCAGGGAGGCCTAATATAAATAATAAGTCAGTCCAAATTTGTCGAAAATCCCACGTGTGGCAGTTATAAAGGTATCATCCGAAGTGTTTTGGACCTAAATGGTTTTGCATGCTTGGATAAGTATAAAATTATATTCAACAATGTATTCAAATAATTTTCCATATTTTGAGACTTACCTTTTTACTGAATGCCTTCCATAAATGCTATTATGATTTTCTACTCCTAGTCATACTGGAAGCTTGAGAGAAAAAAATACATATGTTAGTTGGGAGACTAACCTGAAGGATGTTAGCATTTTCAGTTAGATGCAGCTACTGTTTACCTGCCTGCCTTAAGTTCTAGATAGCCATATTCCCCATTTCCACCTGCTCTCCCAGTATTTACCACTCTAAGTGGCAAAGCTTCCTTGACAGGCATGGAATAATTTCCACTAAATGAACAAAGGGTGTCAGTTGTATTGCCTCTTTAAAACTTTTTTTTGCTATGAATCTATTTCTTCATCTGGGAATTCTTATTTCAATACATTTTCTTTTTTTAGAGTTATCTTTCCTCTATAGATACAGCTTAAAATAAACCAGTTCAGACTGTTTTTTGCTTTTTTCGGAATCAGAAACTACACGGACACAGAATCCAGAAGGATTTCCTAAAGCAGCTCAAAATTCTCTCTGAAGTTAACTGTGAGGGAACAGAAGACTTGAATGAAAATGATCATTTCTGGAGCTGTGCAACTCCAGAGTAAGAAAACATCATCAAACTTCATGCTTGTGACATTGGTCTGTTTTACTCATAGTGTGCGAGACCTCTTGATGTGTTTGCCATTGGTGGCAGTCAACCATTAAGTATCAATCCTGAGATTTTCGATTAGACTTTAGCAGCTTTCTCTCCCTAAAATGAGGATTTGAAAATCCAAATTTCTGAGTTGTAGAAGAGATAAAGAAGGAATGTTTTCAGTTGTTGCTTAGTCACAACTAGAAGATGTTTAAGTGGAGTGATATGATTTTGTTTTAAAAATATTTTCTAGCATCCTTGATTTATTATAAATTAACCTGTTAGGTTTCAGCCTTTTTCAAGAAGGTCTTCAAATTCACATGTACTTTAAGAGATAGCAGTATTCATTCTTCCATTTTTTTTCGCATATTACTCATTAAACAATGTTATGAAGAAGTTAAAGCTATGTTAACGTGATCTCCAGGGATTTTGGCCATGGAAAGGAATAAAGGGATGCCACCAGGGCAATTATCTATTCAGGCAAGAGGATTTAAGAGCAAAATTTTACGCTGATGACGAAATAGTACAAAAACAAATACTGTTTTGGAGTAGGAATATTGCTGTTATTGGGAGAAGGGGTTATCATGGCAGAATTACAAGCCCTGGACTATAATAAAAGCTCTGATTATGGAGCTTTTATAATGTATAAAGTTCCAAGGAATTTATACATCTTAACTTATTTGTTCTTCATAATCCTTTGATACAGGCACTGCTTTTATGCCATTTTTCAGATAAGAAAACTGAGAAACTGTTTTTGCTCAGGGTTGTTTAACTCGAGCTGAATCTCAAAGCCAGCAATCTGGCCCCATCAAGATCAACGTGTACTTTAAGAGATAGTAGATTCAAGATCCTACCATTAAAAAAAGAAAAAAAGATCCTACCATAAAGTGTTGGGGAGGTGGAAGTGTGATATATTTCTCCCTGGTTGAAGTGAAGTGAAGTCGCTCAGTCGTGTCCGACTCTGAGATCCCATGAACTGTAGTCTACCAGGCTTCTCTGCCCATGGGATTTTCCAGGCAAGCGTACTGGAGTGGATTGCCATTTCCTTCTCCAGGGGGTCTTCCTGACCCAGGGATCAAACCCAGGTCTCCTGCATTGCAGGCAGATGCTTTACCCTCTGAGCCACCAGGGAAGCCCTGGTTATCTTACCTTTAATATTTTAGAATAATTTTGTATAAGTAGTACTGCTGAAAACTTTAAACAGAGACTTTACTCCTCTCCTGAAATATAATGATGCTTTTCAACTATTTAAAGTTTTGTATTATTTGTAATATGCTTTATTACTACAGTTGAAGTTCATGTGAGGCATATGCTAAATATCCATTATGTTTATATCCTTGCTGCTTCTTCTAAATCAAACATGTCCTACCTTCATATATAGTAATAATTTAGTAAATATTTTTGGAAACAATTTGAATAAACAGAGACATGTTGTCTAGAAGAACTTTAGGTCTTAACATATCTAGTTTAAAAATACTAAGGAATTAAAAAAAGAAACACTTAAACCCTTACCTCAATTTGTTCTCAAGGTTAAATATGATTCCTATTCTCAAATTTATAGTTTAGTTTAAATCCCTTAAGCAGTGACATTCAACTTGGTCAAACATTTTCCACATCATTTGTTATGATAAGTTTACCTGCCTGGCTAGGTGCATTTGCAAATATAAAGTGAATACGAACTATTTTCTTTCAGAGAATGAGTCAACTGAATACTGACTAAATCAGAAGAAAACCTGGAATTTTTCAGTCTTGAACACTGTATATATTTCAGTTTAGATTCCTTTTAATTCATCAGATGAATTATGTACCAATAATGATCCTGGAAAAATAAACACAAATACTTTTAGTTATATTGTTTACATATGTTGCATAATTATTAAGCTTTTAAAATTGATTTTAATTAAAATTATCATTGTAATTAAAGTGTATTTTGGAGTTTTAATTTTTAGGATGCTGTATCCGTAATACTTAGAATAGAAAATTATAAAATAGGAAAAAGATAGGGCCAGATTAGGTCATTGGGTACCACTGAAAACTTGAAATAAATAATTGTACACCTTGTCCAAATTTAATTGAATTAAAAGAAATTTTCATTTAGCTGCTACTAACTGATTTTAGAAACATTATTTCTCATACTGTTCCTAATGAAGATGACTTTTTACTAAATTTCTAATCCTTATTGATTAGTTTTGATTGCTAACCAACACGCACACACACAGTATATTTATTTTTTAAGCTTTTATTTTTGATATGGACCATTTTTAAAGTCTTTATTGAATTTGTTACAGCACTGCTTCTGTCTTAAGTTTGGGGTTTTTGGCCCTGAGGCAGTTAGGATCTTATTTCCCCAAACAGGGATGGAACCTATACTCCCTGCATTGGAAAGTGAAGTTGTAACTGCTGCTGCTGCTGCTGCTAAGTCGCTTCAGTCGTGTCCGTGTCCGACTCTGTGTGACCCCATAGACGGCAGCCCAGCAGGCTTCCCCGTCCCTGGGATTCTCCAGGCAAGAACACTGGAGTGGGTTGCCATTTCCTTCTCCAATGCATGAAAGTGAAAAGTGAAAGTGAAGTCACTGGACTGCCAGTTTTAAATAGGAGGTTAGGCAAGCACTTTGTGGACTTCAAAATAATCTAAAAAGTATCTGAATAGTATCAACCTATATATTTGTATTGCTGCATGCCTGGAGGAGACAAGCTGATTCTAGAGTCCTTCAAGAGGTCTTCTTGGAACCGAAAGTGTCTGGTTTGTAATTATTTGATTCTTTGTTTCTCTAATAAGACTGTCAGTTCCAAGCAGCACTACATCTTGTTTTCTGCAGTCTTTTCTGAGCCTGGTGTTGCCTGGTGCATGATAGGTACTTACGAGTGAATGAGTTAGCAGTCCTTTTATCTCTCCATTCCTGATTTGCCCACAAATAACATGCACAGACTGCTCTATGCAGATGAAGACACTGGTAGCAGGGTTGCATACAGTCTGAACAAGCAATAGCATAAGGAGTTCAAAACTACTTGAGCCCTGGTGTTGCGACCAGGGGGATCAGGGACTGAGTGCAGAGAGGAGGAACAACCAGTCACAGATCTGTGAAAGGGACCGGGATGAGACAGTCAAGTGGGCTGTATCACAGGCAGTTTTGTGGAAAATGGCAGGAAATGGCTGTACTAGGTTGTTACGGACTTGGGATGCAAAGGCAAAGGTTTTGGCCTGTAGAATACAGTAAGTCAGTGGAGACCCCAGGAGGAGATCAAATAAAGAGCATCTTGAACATGGCAGGAGGTTTAACTTGGGAACATGCATCAGTGTCCTCAAAATAATTGAAATGATACCTTCATCCGAAGAGTCCTTTAACAGGAAATGGGTGCCAAGTCTACTGTTTCAGCTGTCATGACTTAGGTGCCAGGTAAATTTTTGGATGGAAACCTTCCCTTACAAAAACCTAGAATGGCCATTTAGAGCAGGCATTTCAAGGAATCATTCCTTCAGGGCATCATGCATCTACTGGTGAAAAGTGTTTGCTTTCGTATAGTGAGTGTGTTAATACAATGAACAAATACAAAATATTATGGGTGGGCTTCCTGGATGGCTCAGCAGATAAAGAATCTGCCTGCAGTGAAGGAGACACAGGAGATGCATGTTCAATCCTTGGGCTGGGAAGATCCCCTGGAGAGCAAACGGCAACCCACTGCAGTATTCTTGCCTGGAAAATCCCACAGACAGAGGAGTCTGGTGGGCTGCAGTCTGTGGGGTCACAAAGACTCAGAGATGACTTGGCAACTAAGCACAGCACGTGGAGACCTAGATCAAATTCTTTGTTCTTAATTTTCTTTACTCGTTTGCAAAACTGACTTTCCAATTTATTTTCATTTAAAATGAACCTGAGTACATTTTTCTTACATAAATCTTACTTCTATACTGTAAGAAATGCACATTGATCTATATTAAAATAAAAATAAAATATGTTTCAGTAAACATATGGCCAACTTCCTGAACTACTCTCAATTAACAAATTGAAATTTGCCTACTATGTGCTGCCCTCTTTTTTTTTTTCTTTTCTTTATTTTAACTGGAGGGTGATTACCTTGCAATATTGTGATTTTTTTTTTTTTTTACCATATATCAACATGAATCAGTCTAGTTTCTTTGATTTCTAATAGCATATCTGTGCTATTTTCTGGATATTCAGTGAACAATAGTGAAAGTGGGACAATTGCGAAAGACAAGGGAAGATATTTCCATATTGTCTTCAGGCTTCTTTTCTCCCTTCATTCTCAGACCTTTCTGCCCCTCTCCCTTCCTCTCCTTCCTCTTTCTTCCCTTTTCAAATTGCCACCTTCTGATACAATATGACAAAGAAGTCTTAAAGGAAACAAACACTAGTGACAATGAAATTGCAGAATGTATATTTATTATTCCTCAAGTGAAATGGCAGATTGAAAACTTTTAGCACATGAACTGTTTATATGCAAATATATTCTGCTAAGTACAAATGATCCTTATCTGTTTATTAAAACAAGCAGAACAGGACTTTTACTTGGAAAATGTTTTATTGTGTTTAGAGCTGTTCTTTGTGGGAAATGCTAAATGAATCATGCCAATGAGTGAAAACAAAACAAAATGGTCCCAATACATTTCATGACTACCAAGTAGAAAGACAAAGACAAAAATTTTCCCAGTAAATTGATTTCTTACACTGGTGTATATGAATTCTGTGTTTACATTTTTAGCTAATTTAGATCTATAGATTCACTAAGAAGTACATTTTAAAGGAGACTATAGAATAGGTTTGTACAGAACAATTCCTCTAGTGACAGATGTTCTATGAGCTAATTCAATTTAAAAACATATAAATGGAAGATGGGACACCAATTTTGGGATCATCCATTCTTCTTCATTTTATTCAACTTATGTAATTCCCATTTCATTTAATACTCTGGTGTTATGATGTTTGGGGAAGTATACTACTATTTAACTCTAAAGAATATCTGAATCTATGGAAAATAGAAATTATTGCTATATTGATATGGTTAAAATTTGTATGTATCCATTCACAGGTATATTCATAAGTAGAAAAATTATACAATTTTAAATAACAATTATCATGTTTGGTAAATTAATTAATAAATTATATTAATAAATAAATTAATTAATTCACATAGTTTTCTTGGAATTAAGATTCTACATTTGGAGATGTCATTTGAATTTTAAAAAATATCTTTTCCCCTCTAATAAAATGCCATGATTGTTTAACTGATAGCTTCTATATATATATTTTAAAACTCTAGCCATAGTTATCCTGGTATTTATAAGTAGAAAAAATACATTGGTTTTGAAGTCAATAAAATATTGGTTCTTAACCTGAGGGATCTAGGGAGGAGAAAGAATGTGCCTAAAAATTACTATGATATGAAATTTTCTTTAGATGAGTTTGATTTTATTTCCCCTGCAAATTTGAATATCCATATTCAAATTTATGGGAAATAGTTGAAAAAATACCAGTTTTTAAAGAAAATTCATGAGAGTCCATGTTTGGATAATATAATGGTTTTATATTAGAAGTAGCACCTTGAACATGAATATGGAGCTGATTTGGAATACAAAGTTGAAAGAAAATGGCTAAAAGAAGGTAACTGTACAGTGAACATAAGTGGCTTCAAGGAATAATAAGGAAAATTGGGCTTAATTCAAGACTCATCTAATATTGCATGTTTTTGTTTTTCTGGTTTTTTTTTTTTTTTTTTGCAATAATTTAAAGCTTTTTATTGACTGATGTATGCCTCTAACTGGAAATCATTCTTCATAGTGTTTTATATCAGTTAGGATAATTTTAGTTATAAGTAATAGAAACACATTAGACCATTAAAAAAGTAATTATCTCATATAAAAAGTAATCCAGATGCAAAATTGTCCAAGATCTGTTGTGTCAGTGGTTCAACAATGTGATCAAGTTCCCAGACGTGCAGTTTTCCTGTTATTCTCTCTCATTCCTCTCACGGCTGCAAAAATGCTGCAGTTACTCTCTCCAGGCTGGATGTAGCCATTGGATGAATAGAGAATACAGTCTTTCTTTCTTCTGTCTTTTTTTGAGAGTGAGAAAATTTTACCCATAAGCCATTCCTGCCCCAGCCCTTCCTTCAAGCCTTATTAAAGATTTGGGTCACACATACCTCCCTTGGTTTATCAGAGTATATCAGAATGTGCTTCTGATCATGTAGAAACTTAACTAACATTGGAATTCTACCATCCTGGAAAAAGAAATGGAAATAGCTGTTGGGTTGGCAATGAGCACCTACTACATGTATCTTAAAAATAGAGAGAAAAAGAAATAATAAACAGTTTAAATGGCAGAATGGCAAATGTTTAATTTTACATTTATTTGATGATCCAAGAAATTTAGAATGTCAGTAAAATTGAATACCATGAGGCTTCAACAAGTGCTTGTTGAATAGTACTTGTATACAGACATTTGCCCAGAATAGGAGCTGAGATTACTTTAGATTAAAAAAAAAAAAGACTGATTTACTAAATAATTACTATAATCATCCCATGGATAGCACACACACTATAATCATATAATTAATAATTATATATCAACTTAAATAATAACATTAAAGGAGAGATCATAAGTACAAAAATACATTAATTTTTGGTCAAAGGAAAGTTTGCTTTATTTCTCAGGCTGGCCACTGGGGGAGAGGGTGGGCTCATGTTCAAAGGCCAACTCCCCACTTCCCCACCCTCTAAATATCAGTGAGCAAGAGCCTTTAATGAGTAGTTCCAGACAGAGGAAGGGGGCTACACACAGAAACAGCATAGTCAGGTTTGACAGTCATCTTGAAATTGGTTGCGTGGTAGTCTTATCCTGTCCTCTTGATTGTTTTAAGTACAGTTAATCTTCAGTTCCAGGGTCTGTTCCCTTTAGTGATTTACTTTGACGCCAATTCTCAGGATCATGGCAGCTGATGTCACGGCTACAGTCCGGTCATCATGTAGTCAGTTTCTTCCATCTGCTGGGGGTTTCAATATCCACGAAACAGCACAAGGGACATGGCTCAGAGTATTATCTATTGCTCTTGAGGAGGGTCTAAAGGCCCTTGACTTTGCTTAATGTCTAAACTATTATTAAAAATAAACATATTTTAAGTGACTTTTATTTAGTTCTTTTGTATTTAATCATAAGATTTTTTTTTTTTTTACCTAAAAAGAGCTCTCAAGCTAAGGTATCACATCTCATTGAACTTTCCTAGTCATAGTTCCTAAAATGAAACGAGCCTCATTCTTGAATCATTGTAGTGAAAATGTAATCACAGCTTCCCTCAAACTGTCTCCAAAATTTCCACAATATGCAATCTATCTGTTTAAATTTGAAGTCACGGACAGTAGAATTACTAGGCAACAGAGCCATTAAGATCTGCTTAAATGCTTAAAAACCCCAGTTGCTTAAAAACAAATTTTCAAGGTTAGAGTTTTTGACAAAATCAATGTTGTAGACTTTTTTGTCTCATTAACTATAGATGAAAGTTTGATTAAAATCAGACAGTATTCAAATTAAGTGAATACCTTTCATTTACTCAATAAATGTTGATTGATTGCCTAATGTGCAGTTTTATGAGATACAACTTGCTTATACTTGGAATGAAATTTTACTGCCTTTCTTTGAAGATAAATTATAAAATATGAGGTAAATTAGGAATTGATATTATTTCAAACTCCAAGAATAAGGCTTTATAGATAATGATGATTTATAATTAGAAAGGGGTGTGTTCATCTGAAAAAAATCTACCCTTCTTTTATTTTGGAAAGAAAAAGAATATCAAATAAAGTTTTTACCTCCAATAGTAAGAAGAATCTTGGTGCTATTAACCAGGATAGGGAGCCCAACATTTATAATTAGCAGTACTTTGTTTACTCTTCAATAGTAACTTGAATGCTTTACTTTAACTGCTTAACTTTATCCTATTCGCCTCAATGTTATTGCTGTGCTACTGGCAAGAAAACAACATTGGGAAGTATAAGGATTCTAAGTGAAATGTAGGTGTCCCAAATGTATTTTTTGTCTGCTTGGTCAGAAAAGCTATGAACTTACCCAGAACCCTGTATGTAAATGAAAGCCAAAGGATACATGAAGTCCTTACTTCCTGAATATGTTTTTAGCACAAGCTATTAACTGAGAACGTTTCCTGAATAAGGAAATAAATAAATGAAAAATCAAGCTCCATACCTGAAACTTGAAAGGAAAGGAATTCTTTAGTGTCATGCATATCTCCCTTTACTAGTAATTTAAAGCACATCATAAAATAATATTTTCACTGTGAAATATTTGAGGTGATTAGAGAGCAAATGTTTGATACTTAGAACATGGAGAAGAAAAAGAGAAAGACTGAAGGTGGACAACCTAATAATTCATTAGAAAGCAGAAAAATGTATTAGAGGCTTAAAGAAGTACATTTTAATATTACATTGTATTTCTATCCAATTGTTGAATAGATAACTGTACTTTTTTACATTTCCCAACCCAAACCAAGTATCAAGTATCTATCAACATACTGTTTTCTAAGCAGATACTTTAATTGTCAAATAAATAAAATCATCACTTCCCTACAAATCCTTGACAAATCCTTTCTTTCTGTAGATGATTAGACCAATGACCACTCCTTAGACTTTTGTAAATATCAGTGGCAACTATTTTAGAGGCTGTATACTTAGAAATACATGATATGTCGCTGATTTAGTGATATTTTTTACTTAATTCTTTCTTGAAAACCTGATAAACTGTTCAATCAGTTGTTTCAAATGACTTCTCTTATTGTGACATTTGTTTAAGAAGCACTCTAAAGTTTGGGAGTCAATTAGCAACACATGCAGAAGAAATGCCCACCAATTTAAAGGAGACTATTATAGTTCTTTTAATTTCTGTATGTGTAGTGAAATCTCAGCATGTGGTCAATGGTCTCATAATTTCTCTAACAGATGGGAGGAGATAGTAGTCAGTGGAAAGGGAAATTTGAGTGGAAAATATGTCAGTGTGGACAGAGCAATGAGCCAACGCTTCTACTCGCTCCCCAGTATTTCTTTTCTGATCTAGGAAGTGAAGTGTTAGTTGGATTTTTAACCAACATCTAATAACTAGTGAATGAATTCCTCAGTCTTTCTGGGACACAGATTTGGTTCCGAACAATGGAATATAGCTGAAATGATAGATGTGGCTGTCCAGAGTGTGCATGCCCTGTCTCTGTCTCCTTCTTTTTGCTGGAGCATTAGCCAGGATTGTGGATAAGATCTCAGTCATGACCATATGTAAATTATGAGTAGGAGCCTGATTTGAGGATGGCAAATGGTGAATCTTTCACTGAAGTCAGCATATCAGCCCTCAGAGACTCTTTCTGTTTAAATTATTTTTATGTATTTAATTTACTGCTTAAGTAAATTTCATTTTGACCTTTGTTTTATTTTAGCCAAAAGAAAAGCTAAAAAAAGTGCTTTTTATTTATAAAGGATACATATTTACATATGAAGTTTCTGTAGTCAAAAACATCATTAACCAAGTTGCAGATCTTAAGGATTTAGTTGATTTCATTTTATATAAATATCATAAGTATCTATAATGTATATGGACATGCAGTTCTGGTTTATATGAGATGTTCACTCATTGGAATATCTCAGGTAATGCAATCCAAGAGAATTTGATGTGATGATCTAAAGGGATCTGTTGTGTGGTGTCCAATCGGCTAGCTATGAGCTCTCGAACTGGGACAACTGGGACTGAAGAACTGAATTTTAAATTTGATTTAACTTTAATTAGTTTGTGTTCTAATGGGTACATATGGGTAGTGGCTGCCATAAGAACAGCGCAGGAAGAGACAAGGAAATCTTTACAGGGAAGGGAAGGTGTCTTGAGGATAACGGTTAGCAAAATAAGCAGCTTAGTTCCTGCCCCTTTTCTGCCTTCCTCTCTGCAGCTTGCCTTCTCTTGCCTCTGTCTCGTTCTTTGTCATCTGCTACTTTTCAAGAAGTTGTAGATGAGTAGGTGAATAACTAGAGCTGTAGAGAGTAGAGAGAGTGTCCCTGTATTTCAAGTGAATAAAAACAGAGAAAAGTTGCCCAGTTGTGTCCGATTCTTTGCAACTCCATGGACTGTAGTCTGCCAGGATCCTCTGTCCATGAAATTTTCCAAGCAAGAGTATGGAGTGGATTGCCATGCCCTCTTCCAGGGGATCTTCCTGACTCAGGGACTGAACCTGTGTCTTTTATGTCTCCTGAACAGGCAGGCAGGTTCGTTACTATTAGCATCACCTGGGCTTCCCTGGTGGCTCAGACTGTAAAGAATATGCCTGCAGTGGGGGAGATGTGGGTTCAATCCCTGCATGGGTTGGGAAGATCGCTTGGAGAAAGGAATGGCTACCCACTGCAGTATTCTTGCCTGGAGAATTCCATGAAGAGAGGAGCCTGGTGGGCTACAGTCCATGGAGTTCAAACAGTCTGACGTGACTGAGCAACTTTCAGTTCTGAAGCACAATAAAGATGCCAAGTTTTATAAGAGAAAATAATACAGTTCCTAAAAGTGTAACACATATACCTTTTTATGCACAAACTTGGTAATTATGATTAAGATATAGAGATCTATGGATTATCTCACAAATTGAGTTATGCATATTCTTGTTTGCCCCTCTTCTATCTACAGTGACTCTATGAGTTGATTACTTACACTCTTTTCCTTATAAAAATTTACTCAAAATACCTTCTTTAAGTTAATGTGTTTTAAGGTTGAATTAATTTCCTGCTGTAGCTTCAATAAAGAATATTTTAAAATTCTTTAAAAAAAACCCTGAAACTTTGTTTTAGAGAGTGTATTATGAGGTTTATCTAATCCCTAATTAAAATTCCTGTTCTGTTTCTGTGTGTGCTCAGTCGTGTCTGACCCTTTTGCAACTCCGTGGGCTGTAGCCTACCAGGCTCCTCTGTCTATGGGATTTTCCAGGCAGGATTACTGGAGTGGGTTGCCATTTCCTTCTCCAAGGGATCTTCCCAACCCAGGGATCAAACTCACATCTCTTGCATTGGCAGGCAGATTCTTCAGTACTGAGCTATCTGGGAAGTCCCCCTCCCAGCTCCCCCGCCCCCATTTTGTTTATATCGTTCCTAAACTGAGTGCAGATTTCCACTTTATATGAAACAGGATGATATTTGCCCTGGACCTAAAAGATACCCTGGGAGATAAAAGCGACCTTCCAGATTCAGTGTCCTTTTAGACCTACTTGCCCTTAGACTCTCCAATTGTTTGCCTTATTAATTAGCGCCAGGCAGGAAAGAGTGAAATGCTGAGAATTTAATGGAGAGACTGCTTAAAGGGAGCCAGTGAGAGATGCTGAGGCAGGTAGCTAGGGATTAGCCAGAGCGAGAAGCCATCACAGACCAGGGTTGAGAGCGAGAGGCAACGTGACTAAAGCCTGGCGAAGACGGACCCACGGCTGCCACTTCGGGAGCAGCACAGCAGGAAGGGGGTGGGCGATGGGACCGCTCATCTTGTTTCTTCTCTCTTCCCCAATCTCTACGGTGTCTCCCACTGCCTAGTGAAGGCAGAGTGCAGAAGAGCCGAGGAGATGCGATTCTAGGGCAGGAAGCAGCACACAGCAGCAAAAAGGCAGAAAATGGGTGGAAGGGACAGACAAAAACCACCCAGCAACTGAGTTCCTAGCACAACTCTCTAACTTTCATCTTGCTCCGAACAACCTAAGAGTTCCTTTTAAATGAGATGATCTTTCCTATTTTGAGAAGATGTAGATACATCTGTTTTAGCTTTTAAAATTAGCTTGATTCTCTGGTTCTTACATATCTCTGGCCTAACTACAAATGACACATTTTGGTTTTCTGAGTTTTAGTTTTAAATATGATTGGGATTTTTTTTTTTAAGTGTTAGGTAATCTCTATCATGAAATGGGCTTTGGTTCTCTCCCAAAAGTCTTCCAGATGAAAGGCATATGAATCAGTTTAGTGTTATCATTTTACTTGAAATGATAAAGAACTTTATTATATTATAATTTTCTATTATGAGCAAGCATGCTAAGGAAAATTAAGCATTTTGAGCATAATCATCTTTTAGAAAATATAGAAAATGTGTAATTCGAATGTATTGTTGAGATGGAGGATGCAAACAAATAAAATATATATTTTTTTAGCTCTGTAAAAGTAGCTAGCTGCACAATCACTTTCCCTTTAAGCATGTAAGTAGATTTTGCTCATCATTCTTTCTTATAACAATTCTTTTTTTCTCTTTGTTTTACATCGGCCTTTGTTCCTCTGTGCACTATATAGTAATTTATCCTTAATCACAGAAAATATTTTTTGAGTCATAAATGCTCATTAGTAAGGTTAATTTTTGTAATGTGAGTAGATTTTGAGAGAAGAGACTGTATCATTATAATACCTATGAAAGAAAGCACTCTTTTATTTTAACTTGAGATCACTAGTAAAAATAAATAATTAAGGAAACATGTTTGGGAACGCATGTAAGAATTAAAGATTTTAAAATTAAAAAAAATAAAATAAAATAAAAGAGAAAAAAAGGAAACTATCTTGGTGTATTTTACACATATTTTCATAAAAACATATGACAATAAACAAGTACATATTCGTGATTTTTCTTCTCAAAATGTAACTGCAATAATGTGTCATGGGATCATTTCGGATTAAACCCAACCCCCTAAAACTTTCAAAGATGAGTAGAGCCCAACAATCACTAACACATAAAATGACCCATAGACTATACAAACTCAGGTGACATCTCTGAGTTTTCAAAGTTATGTTGTAGTATATTTAGTATAATAGCCATTTCGATTATAGTGTATTCACTTTTGGTTTGATGATGTAGGTTTGGTGTAATAGTAATCTAAAAGTTAAATAAAGGATACTACACATCTGGATAAACATTTCTGAAATATCAAATACACATATCTAGTTTTGTTTGATGTTGAAAAACTCTCATTTTGCTGTTTCATCATTTTACAGTGAATAAAGTGACTTCCTCATTATTTCTTTAAGGAGTGCAATCAGAAGCATGCTGTAGTTTATCTACTATCCTTAGAAACCATTTTGCCCCTGCATGGAATGTACCAGAAGTTCAAAAATTGAAAATTAAAAAATTGGAGACTTTAGAAGTTATCAGGAGAGTGAAGAAACAAAATTTAACTCTCCAAGTAATCCTTTTTTATTTTTTCTTCTAGATCCAAGTGTAACTTTCCATCTTCCAGATTTCTGTCCATCCTTTCCTTTCCTTAATGCAGTTATGAATTATACTCACACATACACACATATACACATACACACATACACACGCCTCTATAGATAATTACCTCATATGAAACTGTTTGGTTAATGGCATTTTGTCCTAACAGTTCTTGAAAAGTTATCTTCTTTTTGGATGACTTTTGTCTTCAGTATATAAAGATCTTCACAGCAGTGTACATTAAGTGTATTTTAAGAAGGTATATTTCAACATTATGGTTGTAGGTGAAAACATACTCACCAGCTTTACTTAACACTACAGTTTCTTATCAGAAAATATCACATGGAACAAATTTTAATTTTGTGTTGTGTTTGTATGAACCAAAGCTTCTTGTTTTGCCAAGAGTATTTGAGAAAACTTAGTCTGATCAGCGCACACAGTTTTGGAGGAAGGGTTGCTGTCTAAGCTCTCTCATGTGTAGTCTTTATTTTGGCATTTAGGTGTTTCTGTGTGTGTTTTATTCTTAGATATAGTTTGAATACAAGATAAACTCTTAGATGATTGATAATTGGTGAATAAAAATGTGTGGTAAATAAAAAAAATAAATACAATAAGCTTTCATTCTATTTCACATAAAAACTATTTATTTTCTTTACAATACTGTATTGGTTTTGCCATACAGTATTGTAAAGTAAAATAAAGTAAAAATAAAAATTTAAATTAAAAAAGAAACTATTTATTTTCAAATTGTTTTCATTAATTTTTTTCCTCAGTGAAAGTTCTTTGGGTACTTTGAATTGAAATGAAACATGTCATAATTTTTCCCCATTGAAATTAATGAAAGTATATTTTTTCATTTAATTACTTTTTATTGAAGTGGCTTGATTTTCAAGAATAAATTACTATTGCTAATCGATAGGTAGGGGTTTGCATGCGTGTGCATGTGTGCACATACAAACGTGTCTTCACTGAGACTGTGCTGTGTGCTAAGTCTCTCAGTCATGTCCAGCTCTTTGCGATTCTATGGACTGTAGCCTGCCAGGGTCCTCTGTCCATGGGATTCTCCAGACAAGAATACTTCTCTAGGGGATCTTCCTGACCCAGGAATTGAACCCACATCTCTTATGTCCCCTGCATTGGCAAGTGGGTTCTTAACCACTAGCGCCACCACATGCATACACTGATTCTTTTAATGTTTTAGTTTACTGTGAACCATATGGGTTCCTCTGATGGCATTCTGTTTTCTGCTTTTCTTTGTCAACTTGTCTTTTGCATCTATACTAAGTTTGTGACTGCTCTTATGCCTAGATCACGGTGAGTATTGCTTTTGATCAAAGATGACATTTCATAAATCACAGCAAAATAAAAGTAGATTTTGGGTACCTTTTGGACTATCTTAGTTTATAGATTGTGTAATTTTCCCCATCGGTATCCCTGTATATTTTTCTTCCCTGCATTTCATACCATAGGCCAGGCTTTGTAATCATTGCTTCAGGGCTTTGGGGTGGGTAGAATGCAGGGACATCTGGAGTCAGCGGGTTTCCCAGCCTTCAGTTAGAGCTCCAACACTCGGTAGCCTGTAGTAGGTGTCATGTAGATGTGGGAGAGAAAAAAGGTGCTTTAGAGAAGCTCCCCAGTGGCAAGGGAAGGGATGTCCTGGGGAAAAATCAGGGAATGAAAAAGGGAACAGTTGTATGGAGCTCCCATCAAGGCAGGTCCTGAGCTCAGAGCTCAGGCAGAAGTCCTAGGAAGCAGTATTTCCTGTAGGGCAGTGGCTGTGTGGGTCATATGCAGAAACTGGACCTTAGGGGAGAGGGAGGGTCTCCACTTCCACAAGTGTGTGGAATGGAAGCCCAAGAGCCTGCCCCTCCGAAGGGTTCACGCAGACTGCTGCTAGCGTGTCTCAGGAGGTTTTCAGAGTGGACTGATGACATAAGTGGCAAGCTCTCATCTCTGTTTCTAGCTCATAGAACAATTTTCCATCATTGTTCTTGCACCTTGTACATTTTAGATCTTAATCTTTGAATATTTGCCTTCACTCTTTTATCAGTTTCTTTAATTAATCAATTTATGATTCTATCAGAATTTTATAAATTTCTTTTATCCTTTTCTCAGTGTAAGATTAAGGGTCTCTAGTTTTCCTTATCAAGTAATTGATGCAGTCCAGTTTTATGAATAAGACAAAACAAGACCTCATAATCCAAGATGTACTGGTCCCGGAAAATGGCTGGATTTCTTGTCAATTAGTGTCTTGGTCCCATCAGATGAGGTCAAGCCTCAGTTCGTCTTTCTAGAACATGTTATAGCCCACTTGCTGCACTGGCTTCTCTTCCTTGTGAGCTTCTGTGGGAAAGACATCCCCTTACCTGCCCCTTCATAGCATAAGTTTTACCATCAGGGCACAATGCCACGCCTTTTGGGTTGGCATGCCATGTTGGGTTACTTTTATTCTAAAGGTGTTTTCATGATTCTGTTTTGCTATTTAGAGTCGGACATGACTGAATGACTGAACTGAACTGACTGATGGTTAATATTTGATTCAATGAAGTTTTTCAAGAACTTCACATTTTGCTATCCTTGGAAGGGAAAATAATTACCTCTAAGTTATTCCTGAAAGTAAGTCTGACAAATTTTTAAAGAGCTTAGAACATTTAGTTTCTTTTGGTAAGTTTTTTTTTTAACCCGAGAAAACTATTTACTCCCTTGTGAAGAGAAAGTTGTTTACATTTATCTTTCAAAATATATTTTTCTAATCATATGCTTTATTTTGTTCACTGATAGTTTAGTTAGGTCACATAATAATTCTTCTATGAAACATTACTTCAGGATTTTTGTGTATTTTTAGTATAAAGCTAATATGTTTAAAATTTATTCTTTGAAAATTTGTTATGTTCATATAGTGTGTTTTTTAAACACAGATGGTTTTTGAGAATTTTCAGTTATACTGTATTGTCACCAAATGCTAAATAGTTATAGGTGTGAAATATTTGAGAAAAGAAAATCAACATCTTTAAAGTTGAGAATATAGTGTCGTGAAAAGAATTTCCAGACATGAGACATAATGAGAGGGAAATAAAGTTTATTTGAGTGGGAGACGCTGTTAGAACAGTGCGCCAGCTCAAGGGAGAACCGACGTTGAACAGGGGTCCTTACTGCATTTTTATACCCAGGGTACAAGGAGTGAGATGGGGTCTTGCGGGTCATTTGCTGATTGGATGAGGCGCATATAATCAGTGGGGGTGGGGAGAGGAAGGCAAATATTTTCTGCCTGTGTTGTAGGAGAGGAGACAGGTTATACTGCTCAGGAGGACCTGAAATCTTTTAATAGTTACAACATGGGGGAGGGAAGGATGGTAAGGGTCTGGTTTTTCAGTCCTGTATTCCAAGACCCTCCTTGGTTTTATCTGCTCTTTCATCCTTGGGTCACCACATACAGTACCTTATATGTGAAATAAAAATTAAAAGATAATAAAATTATATGTCAAAGGAAGAGAGAACTCCTAGCTGTGGCTTCCATTAATATATCACTAGAGAGTAACTGGAGAAGGCAATGGCACCCCACTCCAGTGCTCTTGCCTGGAGATCCCATGGGTGGAGGAGCCTGGTAGGCTGCAGTCTATGGGGTCGCTGAGGGTTGGACATGACTGAGCGACTTCATTTTCACTTTTCACTTTCATGCATTGGAGAAGGAAATGGCAACCCACTCCGGTGTTCTTGCCTTGAGAATCCCAGGGATGGGGGAACCTGGTGGGCTGCCGTCTATGGGGTCGCACAGAGTTGGACACGACTGAAGTGACTTAGCAGCAGCAGCAGCAGAGAGTAACTTTCAGGTTACAATGTGGAAGGTGGGCCAGCAGAAAGCCTCTGTTTTAGATTATCAGACTTCTTAAATTAAGCTTTCAGTTTGATGTGTATAATCCTCATTCATTATAATGTTGATGTTAAGAACATGTTTAATTTATAATTATAGAATTCCTTTTCGTTATTCATTTAAAATAATTTTCGAAGTTCACAGGGACAGTGCCTTTTAGAAGGTTTAGCCTCTTCATCTTACTAATCAGTGCTGCCCACAAATAAGCCTCAAATTATCTTCCTCTTGTTACCTTCTGTTAGGCCGTCTTCCTACAGACATCACTACTTGCTCTTCCTAATGTGGCTTTTCTCTTTTTTAACTTCGTTCCTTGATTTTGCAGTTTTCCTCACCTAGAAGTCCTTGTATTTCTCCATTTCTCTATTATAAATTGTGCCTGCGTTTCATCCTTATTTAACAGGCTTCTACACCTTGAAGCCCCATCTAGGCATGATGTGAATTTACTTTGTGTTCACCTGCCAAACCTTCTCTGCTGAACCTAGCAGTTCAGCTGTTAATGAGCTGTTCTAATCCCGCTTCTAGAGACTCCAGGATGAGGACAGCTCACAAAGTGTTTTGCACTTTTATGCATTGACTTCGACCATAATCAAAGTCCAAACAAAAAAGAATATTTAAATAAAATATCTATTTATGAGGAAGTTGAGTCTGAGAAGAAATACAAATGCCACTTAATAATTGTCTAGTCACCATTCTTAAGTTATATGATGAGAATATTAAGGAGTGCTCTGTGCACTGCCAAGGATTATTTTCAAATGAATCTCCAAGAATGCCATGAAAAATGAGGCTTAAAAAAATGCATATCTTAGAATTTTGTTGTCTTTCAGCTCTATTGAGGTATGATTAACAAAAATTGTAGATATTTAAGGTATATAATATGATGTTTTGATATACATGTATATTGTGAAATGGTCACTACAATCAGGTTACTTATATCTGTCACCTCACATAGTTATCATTGTGTGTATGTTTCGAATACCTGAGACCTACTCAGCAAATTTCAAGTGTGTGGTATGTTATCATTAACTGTAGTTACCGTGCTGTAACCAGAACTTATTCATCTTATAAATGAAAGTTTATACCCTTATACCAGTATCTTCCCTTTTCTTTTACCCTCTAGCCTCTGGTAACCCCCATTCTGCTCTCTTATTATAAATTTGATTCTTTTAGATTCTTTTTATTGTTGTTTAGCCACTGAATCGTGTCTGACTCTTTTGCAACCCCATGGACTATTAGCCCGCCAGGCTTCTCTGTCCATAGGATTTCCCAGGGAAGAATACTGGAGGAGATTGCCGTTTCCTCCAACAAGGGATCTTCCAAATCCAGGGATCGAACCCTCATCTCCTGCATTGTAGGCAGATTCTTTACCACTGACCCACTTTAGATTTCTGTGTCTGATTTATTTTACATAGAATAGTGTTCTCCACGTTCATACAAGTTATTGCAAATGGCAGAGTTTCTTTTTCTCTAAAGGCTGAATGATATTCTTTCTATAGATAGATTTCTTTCTATAGATAGCTACCTAACTTGCTAGCCTTTTTTTATTTTTTAATCCCCTCACCTGTTGATAAACTTTCATATCGTTTCCATGTCTTGTCTACTGTGTATAATATCGCCATGACCATGGAACACAGATGTCCCTGAGTTTATTTCCTTTAAGAAAACCCAGAAGTGGATTGTTGGATTATATGGTAGCTCTCTTTTTAATTTTTGAAAGAACCTCCATACTGTTTCCATAGTAACTCCACTTACCCTTCTATTGCATTTTAATATCTTTGGTTTTCACACCACTCTGTGGAGACATACTGCATATTATAATACACAAGACACTTCTCTATCATACAGTGAAAGAGATTCATGAAGTAATTTGTGACATCTGGTGGCTCCTATGTATGTGCCAGGTGCTGTGTTATGTACTTTATAGAAATCATCTCATTTAGTCAACTCAGTAGTATTAAATGATACTGTGTCCTCCGTTTCATAGATAATAAAGCTCTGGCTCATAGACTGAAAAATTTGCTCAATGCCACACCAATAGTAAGTCAGGTTTATGGCAGTAAGTCTGGGCTCTTAAGTTCTAGATTTACTGTCTTCTTCTTGAGGTTGTAGCAATGCTTTAGACTCCAATGAGAAAAAATTCATTGACCATTTCCGTTTCTGAATGTTGTAATGAGTAGATCACTGCGATATTTTTATCTCCTCCAAAATGAGAATAAAATAGGCTTAAAATAATGATTTATTTGATTTTCATGACTAATAAACCACTTTTAGTAGTAAGTAATTGCTTTACATATTTTATTTGGTATGTGACTTAGCAATAAAGCTATCCCTCTATTTATTGATGTGAAGAATTCAGGTAAACTCTGTGTCTGTGGTATTGGATGATTTAGTAAGTATGCACCATTGCCAGATGTTCTGAAGAGCTAAATCACACACTGAAAATGCTTCAACACATTTTAGTAAAGGTAAAATTCTATTCTAGGACTTTAAAAAAAAAATAGAGTCCAAGATTGAGTGTATTTATCAGAGATGGTTACTCCTTTTGAGACTTGGTAAAGAGTTCTTTGATGTTTCATTAGCCACACAAACAAATGGGTTGTGAATATAGATTGAAGGAAGTCTTTAGATTTTAAAAATATTTTATTCATCAATATCCTGAGGTTTAGAGTGGTTATTAAATGATTTGCTTTATCTCCTGACTGCTAATCCAGTATATCTTCCACTCATCATATCTGTAAAATACTTGGTTTCTATTTTATTAAAAAATAAAAATAAGGACTTGTGGTTCAGTGGTTAAGAATCTGCCTTGCAGTGAAGGGGACACAGATTCCATCCCTGGTCAGGGAACTAGGATCCCACATGCTGTGGAGCAACTAAGCTCATGCTCGGGAAGTACTGAGCCCGAGTGCTCTGGAGTCTACCCACTGCGACCAGAGAGCCCATGTGCTGCGACTGAGACCTGATGCAGCTGAATAAATAAACATTTAAAGCAAGTAAAATAAAAATAAGGAGAATTATTTTCCCTTAATATGAGGCAGAATATAATGTTGATTAATTCTGTTTTAGTTAACTGTTTTTTACAATTTGTTTTGCATACAAGCTAGGTTTTCTAACATAGAAACCTCCATTTTTAAGACGTTAGTTCTCTTTGCTTGCATAAGAAATCAAAATCTATTTTCTCTTTCCAGTGGCATGAAGAAACACACTGTTCAATTGATTTGGCTATTTTCTTGGCCTGTGTTTGAGAATGACCTTTTTGAATATAGAGTGGAAGCCATTAGGTGTAGAAAATTAGGTGGGAAATGAACATACAATTATTCATAACTTTAGGTGAAGTTGAATAAAGGCTTTATTACAGTTCCATACAGTCCAGACCAAGATACGGTATTTGACACATACCTCAAATCTCAGACTGCAAATAAACCATCTATAACAGACTTGATACTTGCCTTAGTCATAAAGGAAGACCCTCAGGGGCTCAAATACTAACAAGATTAAAAGAAAAATGATTCAAACTGAAATCAGTACTTCTAAGGGATAGAAATAAAGTTTATTCCCACAGAAAAATCTGGACTTAATAGAACTTTTTTGTGATACCCGGTTGGATCTCCAGCTAAAAAGAGAAATAGCTTTCTGAGTATGAATGATGATCAGAGCACAGAGGCCCTGAAGCGCTGGTGGCCTTTCAGTGGGTGCTTCTTCCATTGTAAGGAGAACAACCTATTATCTCATGTGTCTGATAAAATTAAATAAAATGCAAGAACGCATTTTAAATAGAAAGGGTATTTATTATTTCTGGATTTGTTTTCGGCTACTCAAGCATGATGTACTTTTTCCTGAGGCTGAGCCACTCTGCTGGGAATCAGTGCTGGGTTCTCTTACCCTGCAATATTTCTTTTTTACTTTAAGCATTTAAAATATACTTCTTTGATTATTGTAATGCAGGAAAACTAATTACCTTAAAGACTACTTTATCTTTTTTCAATTAAAAGAGTAGGTAACAGATAATTTCTCTATCCAGAGAGTTAACTCCAATAAGAAAGTATTTAGAAATCATTCTCCTTATCTTTCTTCTATGTAAATTGGTTTTGTTGTTGTTGCTGTTGTTTTTAATTATTGCTCTTGCTTTTCTATATATTTCAGAGAACTTTGTAATATTTTTGTTAGTCTAAATATCAGGTATAACAATTCAACATGTAGAATACTGACTGCCTCCAAATAATCTAAATTTTGTCATCTTCATTTCTCTAATGCATTTCATAGGATTACATAATAGTACATCTGTCTTTGCTGGATGAAATGATTCATAGATGTTTTGCAATTTCTTACCCTTTTCCTAATTTTTAAAGTCCATATCAAACCTCTGGTTAATTTCTTTTCATTCTGATGAAGAACTTAGAAATTTTATATGACACCCTGTAAGCCTTATATAGTGAAATAGTTAAAAGCTATGTAGTTCAAATTAAAGGACTATCAAATATCTCTTCCATATAAAGCACTTTTGTAGTGGCTTTTGGAAGAGAGTGGATAGAATGATTAAAAACATAGGATGCTGGATTCCAGGGATACATGATCTTCTGGGCTCTTTAGTTTAAAATGGATTGTCAAATTCCCTAGTCTGTTTAATAATAATAATAAGAAAAGAAATAGTTCAGCACCTGGAGCACAAAGAAAGAACTTGAGCTATAGTAGTAGAATGGTTCTGGAGAAGGCAATGGCACCCCACTCCAGTATTCTTGCCTGGAATATCCCATGGACAGAGAAGCCTGGTGGGCTGCAGTCCATGGGGTCGCTAAGAGTTGGATACGACTGAGCAACTTCACTTTCACTTTCGCACGTTGGAGAAGGAAATGGCAACCCACTCCAGTGTTCTTGCCTGGAGAATCCCAGGGACAGGGGAGCCTGGTGGGCTGCTGTCTATGGGGTCTCATAGAGTCGGACACAACTGAAGCGACTTAGCAGCAGCAGCAGCAGCAGCAGTAGAATGGTTCAGAGGTGACTTGACTAAGCAGGTGTGGACAATTGTTCATTTATTAAGTTATTTTCCTTTTTAGATGTGACTTCCTCAAAGCCAGGAAATTCTAATTTCCCTTTTATCTTGGGGAAGAGATGGAGCTCAACAATTGTTTGCTGTGTGAATGACTGAATGAAGAAATTGAAACTCGAGAGCAAACGTGTCACTGAGCAAGGGTGGGCCATTAACAATTTTATTATTTGTATATATGCTTTGGAAGTTTCTGCTCCAGCACGCTTGGATATTGTACCAGCAAAGTCTCTCCCAGCAAACTATGGGAGGCATAGACAAGGTGGGTCAGAGAGCAGATATATATATGACCCATGGCAGAATAGCTTTAGTTTACATGTGGACAGATGTAATTACTGATCTGCAATTACTTATACTGACAGAAAGTTGCCATCTAAAACTTATTTTGAGCAATTAACCTCTCGGTGAGCCATCAGAACTGTATCATTTAGCTATTTCCTCTGACCACAATGGTATGAATAGTTGATGCAGTATTTTTACTGGAAACTGTTATCTCTGTTGGATTAAATAGCTTATTTTTTGAATGTCCAATAAAGTATTTCAATCAAAGAAATGGTGAGCCATATATAGGAAATTAAATTATTCTCTGGACAATAAGGCTTAGTTTATTCCCTAAACCTCTGCTTGTTATATTTTGCTCATGTTTGACTTATTAAAGGGCAAATTGTCCTAAGTATTAGAGAGATTTTTAAGGGCAAAAGATCAACATACCAAAAGTAAGCAGCTAATGGTCAGTTCAGTTCAGTTCAGTCGCTCAGTCGTGTCCCACTATTTGCGACCCCATGGATCGCAGCACGCCAGGCCTCTCTCTCCATTACCAACTCCCGGAGTTCACTCAGACTCATGTCCATCGAGTCAGTGATGCCATCCAGCCATCTCATCCTCTGTCGTCCCCTTCTTCTCCTGCCCCCAATCCCTCCCAGCATCAGAGTCTTTTCCAAGGAGTCAACTCTTCGCATGAGGTGGCCAAAGTACTGGAGTTTCAGCTTCAGCATCAGTCCTTCCAAGGAAATCCCAGGGTTGATCTCCTTCAGAATGGACTGGTTGGATCTAACAGTAACTCTAAGCAAATTAATCAGCATTAAATTCAATGATACTTTAGAATCTCTAGTTAGACAATGGATAGTAGACCTTTTACTTTAAAAGTAAGATAAGTAAAATCATTAAATATATTTGGGCTTCCCTGGTGGCTCAGAGGTTAAAGCGTCTGCCTGCAATGCGGGAGACCTGGGTTGATCCCTGGGTCAGGAAGATCCCCTGGAGAAGGAAATGGCAACCCACTCCAGTATTCTTGCCTGGAGAATCCCATGGACGGAGGAGCCTGGTGGGCTACAGTCCACGGGGTCGCAAAGAGTCAGACACGACTGAGAGACTTCACTTTCACTTTCACTTAAATATATTTATAACAGCTTCAAGAGTGAGTGAAGAAAAAAGAAAACATGAAGTCCAAGAAAATAAAGTAAAAGGAATTTACTTAAGAAGTGTGTGCTAAATTGCTTTAGTCATGTCTGACTCTCTGTGACCCCATGGACTGTGGCCTGCCAGGCTCCTCTGTCCATGGGATTCTCCAGGCAAAAATACTGGAGTGGGTTGCCATGCCCTTCTCAAAGGGATCTTCCTGGGGATCTTCCCAGAGATCAAACCCGTGCATCTTATGTCTCCTGCTTTGGCAGGTGGGTTCTTTACCACTAGCACCACCTGGGAAGCCCCTACTTAAGAAGGGTCTAGTATTAATATTTTCTAGCCTAAGAGCAGATGCGAACGCAGTTTATTGTAATGGACAACAGCATGGCTTCTGATGGAGGTGTCCTGGAGTGCAGCCTTGGCTCTGCCACTTAGTAGCTGTGCTTCAGTTTCCTCAGCTCTGAAGTGAAGCTGATACTAGTACCTTATAGGATATTGTGAGAATTAAATGTGTCCATGTTCATAAAGTGTTTATAACAGTGGCTAACACATGGTACATGTTATGTAAGTGTAGGCTAATACTATATAAACACTATGGGTATAGATCTTCAAAGATGATTCTGAATAACTTTAGTATACAGGTGGACAGATGTAATTACTGTCTTATATAAAGAAGGTTCTGGGTTTCCCAGGTGTTGCAGTGGTGAAGAATCTGCCTGCCAGTGCCGGAGATGCGGATTCAATCCCTGAGTTGGGAAGGTCCCCAGGAGTAGGAAATGGCAACCCACTCCAATATTCCTGCCTGGAAAAATTTCGTGGACAGAGGAACCTGGCAGGGTTACAGTCCCTGGGGTCACAAAGAGTTGGACATGGCTGAACATATGCACGTACACACACACACACACACACACACACACACGCTCAAGTAACTGCAATGTATGTAACAAAAGGTATATGACAAGTTCCCCGGTCATCCTTCTGCAGTCCCAGTCACAGCACAGAAACGTTTTAGAATAGTGCTTGAAGGGAATTAGATTTATTTTGTAAATGTGCAACTGTCTATTCCCACCACTATTCTTTCTTGCCTCTTTTCATCTTCATTTTCCTCATCACAGCTCCTTAGGCTCTTTCTATGGTTTCACTTTTGCTTTACTAGTATAGCATAATACTTAGGAAATGTTTATTAGATTTTACTGCTAAAAACTCTCCATATAGGATTTGGACTCTTTAGAGGTAAGATGCTACAAAAACCTAATAAATAATTAAAATAATGAAGAGACAGTAAAGGAGAAATATATGGAAGTAATGTGTTTAGAGGGTGACAATAAGAAGCCCTGGAGATCATCAATTTCAGAAAGACAGGGTTTTCCTAACTCTCATAAAAAATGCAACACAATTCTAGACTGAATGTGATTTCAAAGTCTGATGCTTTTAAGGTATGGCTCATGAAGCATTGAAGAGGAGAAGCTCTCTTCTTGTGTTAATGTTCTGTGAGTATCAAACCACTTTGGAAATGCAGAATTGAGCCGTAAGTAAATATCTGTCCATGTATCTTGAAGCTGAAGGATATATGGCTAGTTCTAGAAGTCATTTGCTTGTAGCTTGTGATAAAGAAAAGAATCAACTGGGTAAAACTAGAATGTTTTCCAGTGACCCCAGTTAAGCTGTACTTTTTGGTGAGGACTTGGACAGGTGCTAAACAGAAGATGTTTGACTAGACTGAAAGCTTCTTGTTAATTTCTTCCATCTTTAGCTTGACTAATGGAAAACTCTGAGCATCTCTTGAGTTATTTGTCCATCATCTTACTGGGGTCTAAGAAAACTTTTATGAGTTGATAGATTTAGACACTCAAAATGTCATAAGTGTCTTCATTCTAGACAAATTTTGTTCAGAGTGTAAGATTATAATAACTTTAAGATAAACTGATTTTTTTACAGTGAAGTAAAAGCTGTTTGCCTCCTTTCTTTTTCACAGTTTCTTAATTGCCAACTATTTTGAACGCCATATTTATGTTTTGTCAACTAAATAAAAGGCAAAAACCTTGGTGGGACCAATGGAGAAAGTATCATGGGCATATATATATACATACACACACACACTTCCATGTATAAAATAGATAGCTGGTGATGAGTTGCTCTATTACATAGGGAGTCCAGCCTGTGCTTTGTGGTGACCTAGAGAGATGCAGCGGGGAGTGGAGGGAGGCTCAGGAGGGAGGTGATATATATGTGATTATGACTGAATTACATTGTATGGCAGAAACCAACACAACATTGTAAAGCAATTTTCCTCCAAAGAATAAAAAATATCTTAGTTGGTGCTTGTTGGTTTCCACTTTTCATAACGTTTCTGTATATAGTTCTCCTTTCCTAAAACTTTACACTTTGCTTTCATTCATTCATTCTTGCTTATTTAATTAATTCAACAAAAACCTATTAAGCATTCACTTACTGCCAGGCACTGCTCCTGCTAAGAGTACATTAATAGGCAAAGTGAGTAAAATCCTGACCCTCATGAAGCATACGTTCTGGTGGTAAAGGGGAGACACTGTCTAAGAAAAGTAGGAAACCGCGCAGTATATTGACAGGCGATAACTGCTACGGAGAAAATTAAGGCAGGGAAGGAGGATAGGGAGTGTTTCAGGAAGTGAGAAAATTTGCCATTTTAAATATGGTTTCCTGGAAAAGCTGTAGCAGGAAAGGTGACATTAAGGGGGGTGAGAATGGGAGCCAAAGATGTCCTGGAGGGAGAGCACTCCAGGTGAATCCTGTAAGGTTGGGGAAGACAGCAGACAGGGCAGGGCGTCTGGGCTATATGAGGAGACTGGGGGTCAGTGAGGGGTCCGTGCAAAGAGGGCACCACATCCTATCAGGATGGAGAAATCATTGCAAGGTCTCTGGATCTTCTGCAAAAAGGGAAGCTGATGCCCAAGGGGCATCATGATTCTACACAAGGCTTAAAAGGCCCCTTTACCAGCCCTGTTGAGAATAGGAAGAAAAGGAGTGAGATCAGTGACAGATGTTGGGAGGCCATTGCAATAATCCAAGTAAAAGATGAAAGTCACCTGGACTAGAGGTGGTGGAAATGGCTGGGCTCAGGTTATAATTTGAAGGTGCAGTATATAGGATTTGCCACCGAAAATAAAGAGAAGAGTAAAGGGTGGCCTTATGCCTTTTGGCCTGAGCAAATGGAAGGATGCTGTTGTCCTTTATTGATAAGAGAAGAGCACTGACGGGGGCTCGGTTTGAGGGGAAGTTCCGGAGACTAGTTTTCTGTTAATTAGAGATGCCTATTAGAAATTTAAGCATAAATGTTTGCTCTACTATATAGTTTTCATGTGAAAATATGTTTTATACAAAGCTTAGATAAGTTTGGTGATGGCTGGATGTTCAGTTAAGTGGCTCAGTAGTGCCTGACTCTTTGCACCCCATAGACTGCAGCATGCCAGGCTTCCTTGTCCATCACTAACTCCCGGAGCTTGCTCAAACTCATGTCCATTCAGTCAGTGATGCCATCCAACCAACCATCTTCCTCTGTCGTCCCCTTCTCCTCCTGCCTTCAATCTTTCCCAGCATCAGGGTGTTTTCCTATGAGTCAGTTCTTCGCATCAGGTGGCCAAAGGATTTGAGTTCCAGCTTTAGCATCAGTCCTTCCAATGAATATTCAGGACTGATATCCTTGAGGATTGACTGGTTTGATCTCTTTGCAGTCTGAGTGACTCTCAAGAGTCTTCTTCTACACCACAGTTCAAAAGCAAGAATTCTCCAGCGCTCAGCTTTGTTTTTGGTCCAACTCTCACATCCATACATGACTACTGGAAAACCCATAGCCTTGAATAGACAGACCTTTGTTGGCAAAGTAATGTATCTGCTTTTTAATATGCTATCTAGTTTGGTCATAGCTTTTCTTCCAAGGAGCAAGCAACTTTTAATTTCATGGCTGCAGTAACCATCTGCAATGATTTTAGAGGCCCCCTAAATAAAATCTGACACTGTTTACATTATTTCTCTATCTATTTGCCATGAAGTGATGGGACCTGATGCCATGATCCTTGTTTTTTGAATGTTGAATTTTAAGCCAGCTTTTCACTCTCCTCATTCGTCTTCATTAAGAGGCTCTTTAGTTCCTCTTTGCTTTCTGCCATAAGTGTGGTGTCATCTGCATATCTGAGGTTATTGATATTTCTCCCAGCAATCTTGATTCCAGCTTGTGCTTCATCCAGCTTGGCATTTCACGTGATGTACTCTGCATATAAGTTACATAAGCAGATGACAATATACAGCCATGATGTACTCCTTTGCCAATTTGGAACCAGTCGGTTGTTCCATGTCTGGTTCCAACTGTTGCTTCTTGACCTGCCTATAGATTTCTCATGAAGCTGGATATAGTAGAAAAAATCTTAGCATGCACAACTCACATGTCTGCTTTTTCTTCTTTCACAGTTGACTGTCTTGGAAAATAGTGTTATCAGTCTACGCTAATAGATCAACTTCTATTTAAAACTCTCATTTCACACCCATGTGCACAGATGCATTATTCACAATAGCCAAAAAGTGGGATCAACCCAAGTGTCCATCAACAGATGAATGGCTAAACAAAATATGATATATGCAGAATAAGGAATGTTATTCAGCCTTAACATAAAAGGATATTCTAAATCATTCTGTGGACCTTGAGGATATTACGCTGAGTGAAATAGGCCAATCATAAAAAAAGCAAATACTACTTGAGTCCACTTATGTAAGGTACCTAGAGTAGTCATCATAGATACAGGATGTTGAATAGGTATAGAGTTTCATTTTGGCAAGATAGAGTTTTGAAATGTGAATGCATGTAAGACTAGTAAACTGTAAACTTAAAATTGTTAAGATGGTAAATTTTATATTTTATCACAATTAAAAATGTAAAGAACACCTCATATTTTGATGCTGCTGCTCTTTCTTACTAGACCATGCGAAACACCTTCTCTGTTTCTTCATTCTACTAAGCTTCCATGGGGATAAAGAGTCCATGCTGTCTTGCCTTGTAGACGGCAAGACTAGTGTGTAGAGAAAGCCAGGAATTAAAAGGTAGGAGAGAATCTCAAAGTCAATGTGGTACATATATACAATGGAATATTACATAGGCATAAAAAGGAATGGTATTGGGTCATTTGCAGACATGTGGCTGGACCTAGAGGCTGTCATAAAGAGTGAAGTTAGTTAGAAAGAGAAAAATAAATATCGTATATTGATGCATATGTGTGGAATCTAGAAAAATGGTTCAGATGACCCTATTTGCAAGGTAAGGATGGAGACCCAGATGCAGATTATGAGCAAGTCAACATGGGTGGGTGGGGGAATGAACTGGGAGATTGGAGTTGGCATATGCACACGGCCATGTGTAGAGCAGAGAGCTAGTGGGAAGCTGCTGCGTAGCACAGGGGGCTCAGCTCTGGGCTGTCTGGTGACCTAGAGGGGTGGGATTGAGGGGGTCGAAGGGAGGTCCAAAAGGGAAGGGATGTATGTAGACATATAGCTGATTCTCTTTGTTGTACAGCAGAAAAAGACACAACATTGTAAAGCAATTGTACCCAATTAAAAACAAAAACAAAACTCAATGTCAACATCAGTGGTCTCAGAAAATTATGTCATTAGCTGATGCAGACTGATCGTAGATCTCCTTGGGCTCACACTTCACATCATACTTCTAGGGTCTTTCTTTCTCCTGTAATCCTTGATCATCACCATTCATCTCCCCTTCCTTAGAATGCCCAGCTTCCATCTGCAAAGCCAACCTGTCCTTGGGAAATTCTAAACTCCTCCAACTCTGTTTTGTAGACCATGCCCTGAAGCCCTTGCCATTTATATTCAAAGAGCCTCTCAAGGTATTTTCCACATGAATTATGAATTCCAAATGAATTAGAAGTTCCAAATGAATTTTTAAATGAGAAGAATGATTACCCTTCCTTAGTATTCTGAATATGCTTCAGTAGGCTTTAACATAAAATAGTAATATTTTTTCTTCATACCACTAATGGAAATATTAAATCACCCTATGCACCTTGTAGATTAAATATTGAGGAAGTCTTTTTAACCCAAGTATATATCAAATGCTACAGCTAAAATTTCATATTTATTGCTACATGTGTATAAAAAATGCATGAATATATCCGCTGTGTGGAGAACAACCTTCTGGGGACTTCAGAGTCTACCAACAACACAAAGGGAAAGAGTTCTGGTGGAGGTTTTGGTCTGGGGGACCTGCTAGGAAGGATGACAAGTGATGAGCAGGTGGAGAACCCTGACATGTGGTGATGTAGGGAGGAAAGTGAGGCCCCAATGAAGGAGGACCTTTTGTTTTTTGCAGAAAAGTAGGAGATATAAAAATGGAGAAGAGAAGAAATGAGAGTCATCAGTTAAAGAGGGGAAGGGGTGGCAGTCGTGAGAGATGACACTTGTGTAGGGGTTGGTGAGCAGTAGGCACGCAGAAAAGAAAAAGGAGACCAACAGCAGGAAGACAAAAGAGGGCGGCTCTGAACTGCGGGGCAGGAGTGGGCTGGGTGGAGGTGGGGCGTGAGGTGGCCTTGAGAAGGAGAAATGATGAGATTCTGTGGTCTCAATGCTCCCTCTGTAAGGCAAAGAGTTATCTTGTTTCCTCGGTGCATCTGTTATAGAAAGAGGCCCGGATGAAGTGGAACATTCCAGATGGAGAGTCTTCTTCGGCACTGCTCTCTCAATGTAGCACTTCAAGTGAAGTGTTAGAACCACAGTGATCTAGCACTTAAAATATTCATTCGAAGTGTGTGTGTGTGTATGTGTGTTGCTTAGGAGGTGAGGACGAGAAATTGTAATGTGCTCCAGGAGGAAAAGAGGACCCAGGCTTCCTAGGGGGTGCAGTGGTAAAGAACCCCCCTGCCAGTGCAGGAGATGCAAGAGATGTGGGTTCAATCTGTGGGTCTCGAAGATCCCCTAGAGAAGAAAATACACTCCAGTATTTTTGCCTGGAGAATCACATGGACAGAGGAGGCTGGTGGGCTACAGTCCATGGGGTTGCAAAATAATTGAAAGCAACTGAGTGTGCATGTGCACGCATGATGTGTACACACACACACACACATACACACACACACATACAGGAGGACCCCGGATATGGGTCTGAGGGTGCCGCCTCTTGGGCCTGCATAGAGTAAGCCATGAAAATGTGATGCATGAATCTCGCAAATATAGAATCCACACGTTTGCATCAAGCCCAGAGGTCTCTTTTGTTTTTACAATAATTTTCTTTTCTTTGTGAAACCAAAGGAATAAAAGTACTTTGCTCCTCTTATAAGGCAAAAAATCACACTGTGAGCAAAAGAAATGTTCATGAATAAGTATAAAATAAAATCATCTTCCTATATGACATGAGGTCTTTGTTGGCAGAAATGTTTAATTTTTCCTCTACTTCCATTTTACCTCAAGGGACAAATCAACAGACGGTGTGTATGTTCACCTAAAGTTTAGGCCTTCTGCTCATATTCTTAATTAGTGATTCTCAGAGAAAAGGAAGTATTTGAGTTTGTCTCTTTAAATTAGTACTTTCTCAAAGAGTTTTGAGAAACTATTCTTCAACTGGATATGGATGGACATTTAAAAAATATGGTCTTATCATTTCAAACTGGGGAGATAATAGAAAGTTAGTGAGAAATAACAAACCATGATGACCCAAAATTGTATAGTTTTTAGGTATCTCGTTCTGAGTACATTCTATCTCATGAATGCTTTCACTACGCAAATACAAGGAGTCTATTCCTTGCGATGCTCACCAAATTGTCTTATGGTTGTGACAGTAGCAGCCAGTCCAGTCCCCCTCACTTTTGCATCTGTTGAACTTTCTATTTTTGTGACTGTGCCATCATTTTTCAAACCAATTTTATGGCTCAGTTATGACATTGGTTCCAGTTGGTGGGTTCTAGATACATTACTGTGCTGGACATCCTTGTGAATGTATCTTTTATTCTTTAAGAATGTCTAATTAGAGGAAATCTCCCATATTGGAATTTCTGGGTCAAGATAAGGATATTTTCATGATTTTTGACAAGTTTTACCAAATTTCCCTTTAAAGAGGTATTTCTACAAATGTCATGATGTTGTAAACCATTGGGCACCAGTCTTGACTGAAGGTCTCAGTTGAATTACACAATATTACCAGTTTTTGTTTATAATTGGTTGATGTTCAACTTTAACTGCAAATCCTTGTTGAGTAATTCCTGGAGGCTGTTTGCTTTCTCCAATTTTGGATACAAATTGTTGACCACCTTTTACTCCTCACCCAGGCAGGCACAGTGCTACCGTATCCTGTTCCTTCTGACTCTATACTAGTTTGTATTATTTGCTCAAAATGTTTTCTGCCCTGGGAACTGGAGCCTGTTCCTTCCTGTCCCCTCCCCCATGGCCCTCTCTATGGGGGAGTATCGTCCCCACCCCTTTGTGTGTGCCTTGTGCGTGTGACCCTCTGGCCAACGCATGCTGAGACTGAACAAAAGTCCTTTGGTCCCATATTTGCTTCTTCTCTCTAGAGAATGGCCTGTTCCGGATGGGTGCCTCCTTCTTTCGCATGGTCCTCCCAGTGAAGGAACACCTGGGACCAAAATGAGCCCTCAGGTGCTCTGAATGAGAAATACGCATTTGCTGTTTTGAGCTATTGGGACATTATTAGCAAGACTAGGGAAAGTTGACTAGTATAATCTGTGAGCCGTATCTGAATCTGGCAAGATGCTTTGGAATTCTCCCATTACTGAGGTGATGGAGTTGGTTTTATAATGCTCTGGTTGCAAGGGTCACTTTGACTGCAAATGACGTTCTGTTTATTTCTTGTGAATGTTATATATGAGGTTTATTTTGGGTGCAGTAGCTCAAAAGTTAAATGTTTCTTTTCAATCCAGTCACCCAATTGGGTTTGCATGAGAATTAGCCCCTGGTGGCCTGAACCATTCACTATATGTGAAGGGTTCCCTTATCTCCTCTCATCTAGAATGATACTAGTTATATGCAGTCCTATTGATAAAATAGTCCTTCAGATAATTTTCTGTGTTCTTTAGTTCAAATGAAAAATCTTGGATAATTTATTGGAGGTCATGAACAAAATCTCTGTTCTGCTCTACACTTTCATATATTCATTTACTTGAGGCTTAGAGAGTACGAGGAAGGACTTCAAACACACACAGTGCCTTTCCTCTACCAGGTAAAGGGGCGGTAGTGAGGTTGACACCATCTGCCATGACTGCCTTTGCTGGGAAATACTGTAGCAGTGAGCGGACCAGTCAGATATACTTGGGTTCATGTACTTCCGCTCTGGACTTCCCAGGTGGTGCTAGTGGTAAAGAACCCACCTGCCAAGGCGGTAGACGGAGGAAACACAGGTTCGATCCCTGGGTCAGGAAGATCCTCTAGAAGAGAGCATGGCAACCCACTCCAGTATTCTTGCCTGGAGAATCCCATGGAGCGAGGACCTTGGCGGGCTACAGTCCATGACGCTGCAGAGAGTCACAGATGACTGAAGTGACTTAGCACACATGCACTTTTGCTCCAGAGAATACAATGTATATATATTTTAATTGGGGTATAGTTGCTTTACAATATTGTTTTAGCTTCTGCTGTACAATGAAGTGAGTCAACTGTAAGTATACATATATCCCCTCCCTCTTGGACCTCCCTCTCGCCCACCCCCATCCCGCTCCTCTCGGTCATCACAGAGCACTGCGCTGAGCCCCCTGTGCTATGCAGCAGCTTCCCACTAGCTAGCTATTGGACATATAACAGTGTATATATGTCAATCCCAATCTTAACTGAGACATTAAACAAGGTTGGTTTTTTTTTTTTTTTTTGCAAATAAATATGTATACTCTGGCACACTGCCATAAAGTTTTTGAGCTTGTAAATTAAACAAAAATAAAGTTATCTCAAATGAATATGATTTATGTCCTCTCCGTTCTCCTCAATGCCGTCTCGTTTTCTCAAGTTGAGGATAACTGTTTTCATTGCCCTCTGTCTTGTTTCGTATCTGTCTCTTTTGACATTGGAGGCCTGGAACTGGCAGAGATCTGCGTTCGCTGTGTCCAGATACTCTGCCACGAGGCGACTGGCTGCTCTAACCGGCTCCCTGGTCAGCTGTTGATGTCTTGTTGATTGCGCTCCCTCCACTGTGCTTCAGTATCACCGCTGCTCTTCTGAAGTCTGAGATTTTTCACTTGCCGTTTCCTTACATGTCTGTTCTGACACATAGCTCGCCATTCTCTAAGTGTTCTTGCTTTGCTTTATTTATTTATTCATTTTTTCCAGTCTTATTAAAGCAGCCTGTTTCTGTGATTCTGCAGTTCTGAGATGCATTGCTAACAACTTGACACCCTTCATTGTTAGAAGTTGGGTTCCTTTCAAGCTACTTCAGGACACCTTACTTTTTTTTAACAGAAAATAAACACAGAAAGGTGATTTTATCAAGAAGAAATACAAATTACAGAAAAAACAATGTTATGCCTTTATGATATTTTCTTGTTCTTATTTGAAAGCTTTCCTCACCCATGATTCCAAAGGCTATTGAGATCAGCTTAATGTCACTTCAGGGTTTTTGACTTTTTAAATCTTGTTCCCTTAGTATAAGTGATTTATACATAGATTAACAGGTTCTATCACAGGAGATTGTTTCACAGCCAAGAGTTCTCTGAGGATAATAAAACAAAGAAGTACATTGAGGGGTAGTTATGCAGCTGAAAAAAAGTGTTGTTGGATAATTTGTTCATTTACTGATTTATCCACTCAATATTTATTCATTGGATGATCTCATTAATACTGTTTATAAATTTGTGTTGTTTATTGATCTGAAATATTTCTCTAAAAGGTAATTCCATGATATTTGTGCTATTTCATATTGGTTCCTATGTGTATATGATGGCTTCCAGGTGATTCAGTGGTAGAGTTTGCCTGCCAGCGCAGGAGATGCAAGACATATGGGTCTGATCCCTGAACCAGGAAGACCCACTGGAGAGGAAATGTCAACCCACTCCTGTATTCTTGCCTGGAAAATTCCCTGGACAGAGGAGCCTGTGGGCTGCAGTCCATGGGGTTGCAAAGAGTCAGACATGACTGCACCGGTGAGCACACACACAAATAGGTATTTTATACCCAGAGAGTTAAGAATTAGAAAATTCCTATTTATACATGAAATGTTTACCATAATTTTCAGTATGTCCAGATTTTTAACTGATATTATTTTACCTTATCCTTTTCTCTCAGCAGAACCTAGGCTTATTTCAATGGCTTGTATGTTGTTTGTTGTTTAGTCATTAAATCTTGTCCAACTTTTTTGCAACCCTATGAACTGTAGCCCACCAGGCTCCTGTGTCCATGGGATTTCCCGGGCAAGAAATACTGGAGTGGGTAGCCATTTCCTTCTCCAGGGGACCTTCCCAACCCAGGGATCAAACCCGTGATTCTTGCATTGGTAGGTGGATTCTTTATCACTGAGCCACCAGGGAACCCCTCAAACAAATGTAGCTTAAGCCAAAAAGAGAGTTTAAGGTATCTTCCAGAAACAAATTCGTCAGTTTCTGTCTTTCTGTGAATATAGATTTTCCTTATCTCTGCTTCATTTTTGGTGTCTAGGTGAAGATCATCTTCCAAAATCCCAATATATTTTTACACTCAAGCACCAGAAGGGACCAACTTCAGTTGCTTTGTTCTTTTAAAGACATTTAAAGACATTTCATTAGCCCACTTGGCTCTTTTTCCAATCAGTTGTGTGTGTGAGTGGGTGAAGGTGCTGAGGGTTGAGTATGAAAGTGTGTAACAGATGTGAATGAGGTCACATGACTTTGTGGAGTTATGAACAGGAGTTATGGACACTAACATTTGGGAAGGGACTTTCTCAAGAGGGAAATACAGGTCAAGTAATTCCCTATTAAAATAATTGGCTGACTTAAGTCCAATGCAGGTAGAGACTTTAAATTGTATGTGTTTGGCAAAGATAATGATTTTGTTGTTTCTCAATTATAATAACTGAAAAAATTATCAACTTTTTTTATAGATTCATTTCCTGATTCTAATGTTTTACAAAGAAACAGATGAAATGCAAATAAAATTATTATACCAACACTGCTGTTCAGATAGATCATGTGCTTTAAAACAGAGCTCTTGTATGTCAGTGGATTTTCAAAATATGTGCTTAACAGATGATGTATCATTCTTTTGGTATCAGATTGTGTGCAAAAGCTGTTTGGGGTGTGTTGATGTCCAATGAAGAAAAGTGCAGATAAGCTTTATATGAAATGTGATATTGTACTATAAGCATAAATATAACAATGGAATAATAATATAATATAAAATTATATTCAATTATAAAAACAATATGTTTTCCTTATAAAGTTATGCAGGGAATACCTACTCTTGTAAAGAAAGAAGTGAAGATCACTTATGAATCCATGAGCCTAGACAACCACCACATACATGTTGATGTGGAGCCTTTCAGACTTTTTCTCAATGAATATTTTCCACAGGCAGCTCCTTTGTAAATTGCCTTTTACACTTGCCAAGCATTGCAGACTCTTCCTATGTAACTAAATATAGACATATACAATTAATTTTAATGACTACACTGTATTCCTTTGTATGGTTTCCCATAGCATTTCCAGATTCCTATTGATGTCTTTTTTTTTTTTGGTTTCTAATTATTCTCTATTATCAATAGAATATCCTTGTACTATATATTTGAACACTCATCTGATTATCAGTGTGTATTTTTAGAAGTAGAATTGCTGGGTCAGTGAACATGCATTTGAATTTTATAGCTGATTGCCAAATTACCCTTCAGGAAGAATTTTTTTTTCAGTTGATGTTTCTACCAGCAGTCTTTGAGGATTCCTATTTCCTTTAGCCTCCTTAAGCTGTCTATTATCAATGCTTTTAATCTCAGCAATGTTTTAAGTAAAAAGTGGTATTTCATTGTTGTTTTAGTTTGCATTTAAAATCTTATCCTTAAAACAGAAGAGCTTGGCCAGAGCTTATTAAGGTTAATTTGTCAGAGCCTTTGGGGCTTGGGTAAGTGTGAAAAGCTGGGATATAGGAGAATTTTTTGCACCTTTTGTCCAGATAATTTGCAGCCATTAGGTGCTGCAAAATTGTTTGATATTAGGTGCTCAGAATTGTTTGATTATCCTTGTAGGTGGGGCATATAGATGAGAAGTCAAGGAGGCCTGTCTGTCTTGTTAGGCATCTGTTATGTCATAAGCTATGCTTTCTCCTAAGCTGTGCTAAGTTGGTGCCTGGTTACTGGTAAATCTGGGTTTTGGTCTCCAGGATCCTTTACCTTCCAGATTTTATCTCTTACAGGAGCAGGTACTATCCCTCAAACATTATCACGATTACTGAGTTATTTGTTGTTTTTCAGGCATTTCTGACTCTTTGAGACCCCATGAACCACAGCACGCCAGGCTTCTCTGTCCTTCATCATCTCCCAGAGTTTGCTTGAACTCAGGTCCACTGAATCAGTGATGTCAACCAACCATCTCAAAGTAATTGCTCCTTCCACTTCCAGCCTGGCCTACAGAGCCTCTGACCTGCAGGTCAGACAGGGGCCCACATCACTAGCACTGGCTTCTTCAAAACAGAAACCACTAACAGAGACTTCCGGACTCTTCTCGGATCGCTTTCTGCTGCTTTGTGCCGGCTTTCTCAGGAGGGTGAATTCTGGCCAGGGTCTTGTGAGTTTCTTTGCTTTGGTTCTGTGACCTGTGGTTGGCCATCTTTTCAGTTTCAATGCCAGTGCAATTTTATCCCTGGTTTTTGCTCCTCTTTGTCCTTCTTGGTCAGTTTTTTGATGACTGTGACAGCGCAGGGAACAAGTGGTAATGTGATTCTTTCACCATCCTCTTTCCTGGAAGTTAATGTGTTGAAATTTAATTTTGTTATGGCATCCAACTTCCAATTTTTGTACTAGCTTGTGTCTGAGATTTAGTTATAAGTCAAGAATCCAGAGAGCAGTATCAATATGACCTGACAAACTCCTGTAATGGGGAAGCATTTTCTATCTTCACACCTATTAACCATAGTATGTATAAGTGAGACTGAAGAATATAGTAAATTCAGGAGTCGTATTACTCGAGCAAAAATAATTGATGGTTTCTAGACAGAGGACAGTGAGAACGACAGGGAGCATGTCTGCTTGCAATTCCTATCACTCTGGAGAAGACTTCTTTAACCTTTGATTTGCTAATTAATTATGGAGAGATGCAGTCATGCTATAACACCCAGGAGGTCACACAGCTGCACACCTAACTCACTTTTATGTGAAGGAAGCAAATGAGCAAAAATCGAGCTGACATCAAGGCATTTTTTTTTTTTCCAAAATGAAGCTCATTAACTATCAATGAACTATTCAGCCTGTGTCCTTTATCAGTGTTCAAATCCTCAGTGTATCTCAACAATTGTCCTAGTTATTGACTCAAGTCATCAAGAACAGGGTGAATTGTTTTGTTCGATTTATCAAAAAGGCATCACTTTGAGTATTTTATTTACTCAAAGTACTTACTGTAAAGAAATCCATTAAGTAGAACATACATATATATATATATATATATATATATATATATACATATATATATATAATTTCATGTAATCTTTTATGAGTGGGCTTCCTAGACAGTGCTAGTGGTAAAGAACCCACCTGTCACTGTAGGAGATGTAAGAGATGCTGGTTCAATCCCTGGATTGGGAAGAGCCCCTGGAGAAGGGAATGGCAACCCATGCCAGTATTCTTGCCTGGAAAATCCCATGGACAGAGCAGCCTGGAAGGCTATAGTCCATGGGTTACAAAGAATGTGACATGACTGAGCATGCATGCACGCACATATCTTTATGGGCTGCCTCATCTCTGCCCTAGCAGAAGCCTGTGGAGTAAATGACTTTGTAATTTATCGACCAATTCAGGACCTTTCTGTGAATAAAAGGCAGCCATACCTTACTGAGTCCAGGGCAGCAGGCATTCATTTGAATTACTGAGCCGCAGTAGAAGTTCTGGTTTTCCCCCTTAGGGGTCTAGACTAAAAGCTCTGCCACAACCTCAGAAAGTCAAGTCCATCTCCATCATGTAAAAATGAGGAGAGAATATCTTATAAAGGTTGTCCAAGGGATTCAGAGGCAAGTATTTATTAAACACCAATCTTCAGCATCTCTGTGTCCCACACCAAAGGGCCACCCCAGGAACATGAGCTCTGTCCCTTTAAACAGCTTTCCTTATACCTCGGATTGAGTTGAGTTCTGGTCTCAGTCCCTGCCCTCCTTGGGCTTTCCTCTGCACCCAGGCAGGTCAGGGAGGAACCAGCCTCCCATGGAAGCTTCACCTCAAGCATTCTGAGGGATTTCTCCCGCCCAGTCTCAAGTTGTTGTTCTTGTTCAGTCACTCAGTCATGTCCGACTCTTTGTGCCCTCATGGACTGCACACCAGGCTTCCCTGTCCTCCACCACCTCCCAAATCTTGCTCAAACTCATGTCCATTGAGTAACTGATGCCATCCAACCATCTCATCCTCAGTCATCCCCTTCTTCTGCCTTCAATCTTTCCCAGCATCAGGGTCTTTTCCAGTGAGTCAGTTCTTCTCATCAGGCGGCCAAAATATTGGAGCTTCAGCTTCAGCATCAATCCTTCTAATGAATATTCACGACTGCTTTCCTTTAGGATTAACTGGTTTGAAGTCCAAGGAACTCTCAAGAGTCTTCTCCAATACCACAGTTCAAAGGCATCAATTCTTCAGCATTCAGCTTTCATTATGGTTCAACTCTCAAATTCGTACATAACTACTGGAAAAACCATAGCTTTGACTAGACGGACCTTTGTCAGCAATGTTTTTGCTTTTTAATATGCTGTCTAGACTGGTTATAGCTTTTCTTCCAAGGAGCAAGTGTCTTTTAATTTCATGGCTGAAGTCACCATCTGCAGTGATTTTGGAGCCCAAAAAAATAGTCTGTCACTGTTTCCATTGTTTCCCCATCTATTTGCTATGGAGTGATGTGACCTGATGCCATGGTCTTCGTTTTTTTAATGTTGAGTTCTAAGCTAGCTTTTTCACTGTCCTTTTTTCACCTTCATCAAGAGGCTCTTTCTGGTATCATCTGCATATCTGAGGCTGCTGATATTTCTCCTGTCCTTTCGCATGACGTACTCTGAACTTAAGTTAAATAAGCAGAGTGACAATATACAGCCTTATCATACTTCCTTCCCAATTTTGAACCAGTCTGTTTTTCCATGTCTGGTACTAACTGCAGCTTCTTGTCCTGTATACAGGTTTCTCAGGAGGCAGGTAAGGTGGTCTATTATTCCCATCTCTTTAAGAATTTTCCACAGTTTGTTGTGATCCACACAGTCAGAGGCTTTAGAGTAGTCAATGAAGCAGAAGTAGATGTTTCTTCTGGAACAGTCTCAAGTAGAATAATACTGATTAACCCTATCAGTTCAGTTCAGTTCAGTTCAGTCGCTCAGTCATGTCTGACTCTTCGCAACCCCATGAATCGCAGCACACCAGGCCTCCCTGTCCATCACCAACACCCAGAGTTCACTCAAACTCACATCCATCGAGTCCGTGATGCCATCCGGCCATCTCATCCTCTGTCGTCCCCTTCTCCTCCTGCCCCCAATCCCTCCCAGCATCAGAGTCTTTTCCAATGAGTCAACTCTTCGCATGAGGTGGCCAAAGTACTGGAGCTTCAGCTTTAGCATCATTCCTTCCAAAGAACACCCAGGGTTGATCTCCTTCAGAATGGACTGGTTGGATCTCCTTGCAGTCCAAGGGACTCTCAAGAGTCCTCTCCAACACCACAGTTCAAAAGCATCAATTCTTCCACACTCTGCCTTCTTCACAGTCCAACTCTCACATCCATACATGACCACAGGAAAACCATAGCCTTGACTAGATGGACCTTAGTCAGCAAAGTAATGTCTCTGCTTTTGAATATGCTATCTAGGTTGGTCATAACTTTTCTTCCAAGGAGTAAGCGTCTTTTAATATCATGGCTGCAGTCACCATCTGCAGTGATTTTGGAGCCCGAAAAAATTAAGTCTGACACTATTTCCACTGTTTCCTCATCTATTTCCCATGAAGTGATGGGACCGGATGCCATGATCTTCATTTTCTGAATGTTGAGCTTTAGGCCAACTTTTTCACTCTCCACTTTCACTTTATAAAATGTATGTATTTTTTCTCAGGGGTAAGGATAGGTTGAAATCCTTTACTGTTGTCTTATTCAGGTTTTTGGGAGGCAGAGGAGATAAAAATGTACTTAATCACCCCTGATTAACAGTCATTTCTATGCCGTGTTCTTTAATTCTTTTACCGAGTCTTCGTGCCAGTCAAAAGGTTAGTGTAACTGTAACTCTTCTATATGCAAGAAGATGGAAATTCAGAAATAATAAGAGGCTTGATTGTTTTAATTTGTCCCCATCATAGATCTGGAGTTTCAGTAGCCTCCACAGCTCACGCCTTCCTCATACCTCTATCACAGAACATCTCTTTAATATGAGGATACTAACAATCCTTAAGCTCCATGAAAAGTTTCCTATCAAAATAGTATTTTAATTTTTTAAGGTGTTTTAGAATAGATTCCTTGCTGGACCACGTAATTTGATAGTTGATCAGGCATAGGCAGAAAAGAGAATATCTAACGAACATGTCTAAAATCTAGAATATTAAAGATTCAGTTAACACCTTCCCAGAGAAGCCAGAAGAACTGAGGTGATGTGGCAGTACTTGGCGAATAGTGTGGTCTGATCCAAGGATGCCTGGTGACCCTGTGCAGTCATTTGAAAAAGAAAAAGAAAACAAAATCTGCATGTGTTTGGAGGATAACAGTTTATTGGGCAGAATCATAGGAGTTTATTATGCCAGACAAACTTGATTTCTAGTGTTTTGTAAAATGGCATAGTGGATGAACAAAATGTAAGCAGCAGATGGAGTGTATCAGGGCTTTCGTGTGACACTTGCTATGGCAGAAAATGTTCAGTAAATAATTAATTAAAATTAGTGTCTGTCTAAGCACTGTTGCTTTCACTGAAAATTAACTGAAGTTAAACATACCTTTTAAAAGATGAATGTCAGCCTGCTGAGATGAAGAGCATTTCCAAAAGCAAAGGGTAGAACCACTTTTAAACCTGCTGTGTAGAATATCTTCATAACACTAGTGACCATGGATATAGGAACAGTTACAGTGACCAGGTTATAAGCAAACCCTACCTTTCTTTAGCCCAAGGATATGGGTTAATTCTTTTAGTCTCAAATAGAGTAAGTTATTAAATAGTGTGTGCTTAGTTGCTCAGTCTTGTCCAACTCTTTGTGACCCCATGGACTATAAGCTACTAGGCTCCTCTGTCCATATTATCCAGGCAAGAATACTGGAGTGTAGCCATTCCCTTCTCCAGGGGATCTTCCTACCCCAGGGATCGAACCCGGGTTTCCAGCACTACAGGCAGATTCTTTAACATCTGAGTCACCAGGGTAAATCAGTATTTTTTTCTGTGCACTCTTCTCTTAATAAGATGTAGTTTTCAGAGTGGAATTTACCTCAAGCAAATTTAAAATGCCACTGCTAATTAATTTCCAAAGATTTTGCTATTATCAGTACCTTTGAAAAATGAGAATATTATAAATGCAAAGCGTTCCTTTATAATTCTCTTAAAGCATTCCATTTCTTCTCCCTGGAGAATCACCTGGCTTGAGCCTTACAGAAATTATTCTACTTTTGAGTACTAGTGAGAAGAAACATCTTTATTCTCTGAGCAGACATTTTTGTAGGCCTACTATGTGCTAGTGTTGTGCCAGGCTGGGGATAGAAGTATAAACTAACGTAGCAAGCTCCTCTGATGATGGAGTGTACATTTCAGTGGAGAACTGGACTTTGTATTATGGTCATAGCAGGGAATCTAATTAAAACGTATTCCTTATTTCTAATGTCCAAGTTTCATGGTTTTCACAGCAGCTATCACATAATTATTCTGACATTCTACACATATGGTGTTACTAGATAGCCATGGCTGTGAAATGTGGTTCCTTAGCAACTGCTAATGTATCTTGGAAAAGCAAAGAAATTGTCATGAGATGCTCTAGGACAACAAGTCCTTATCAAAAACTGTTGGTTAACCCACAGTATAATATTTATTTTAGTGTGTGGTGAAAAATATTTCAAGTAGAAAGCATAATTAAAATAGAATTTCTGGTGATTTCTTAATGTTCGAAGTCACATTGATGCCTAAAGACAGGATGGTTTATCTGCAACTTTTTGCCCAGGGTTTGTGGTGTATGAGCAGTACAGGGCTGTGTGTCTGTGCTCCATGGCTCCAGTCATGCCTGACTCTGTGTGACCTTATGGACTCTAGCCCTCCAGGTTCCCCTGTCCCCGGGATTCTCCAGGCAAGAATATTGGAGTGGGTTGCCATGCCCTCCTCCAGGGGATCTTCCCAACTCAGGGATTGAACCCACGTCTCCCTTGCTACAGGCAGATTCTTTACTGCTGAGTCAGCGGGGGATCCACTGTGGGGCTAGGCCTCCACATCCACTGCTTCTCTAGCATTGCATCACTTTGAAGTAAAATGATTTGAAGGGGAAATTCTTTAAGCTCTAGGTGCTCCCAATTTTACAGGTTCCACACCATAAGATGACAGATACATAAAACTGTACTACAGCCCATATTAAACATGCGGTTTCTTAAACATCATGTTCAGGAAGCAGAACTTCTCAGGATGCAGTCAGAAACAGCTTCCCTCTGTCCCACTGTCTGTTGAAACCCACTCTGGGGTAAATTATTTTCCTCAGTCAGTCAGTTCAGTCACTCAGTTGAGTCTGACTCTTTGCAACCCCATGGACCGTGGCACGCCAGGCCTCTCTGTCCATCACCAACTCCCAGAGCTTGCTCAAACTCATGTCCATTGAGTCAGTAATGCCATCCAACCATCTCATCCTCTGTCATTCACTTCTCTTCCTGCCTTCAATCTTTCTCAGCATCAGGGTCTTTTCAAATGAGTCAAGTCAGTTCTTCGCATGAGGTGGCCAAAGTATTGGAGTTTCAGCTTCAGCATCAGTCCTTCCAATGAACACTCAGGACTGATTTTCTTTAGGATTGACTGGTTTGATCTCCTTGCTGTCCAAGGGACTCTCAAAAGTCTTCTGCAGGGTTGTAAGGCAGTTCTATTTCCAGTTTTTTAAGGACTCTCCACACTGTTCTCCATAGTGGCTGTACTAGTTTGCATTCCCACCAACAGTGTAAGAGGTTTCCCTTTTCTCCACACCCTCTCCAGCATTTATTGCTTGTAGACTTTTGGATCATGTATAATATATATGAAATGAGTCATCAGCCCAGGTTCAATGCATGATACTGGATGCTTGGGGCTGGTGCACTGGGACGACCCAGAGGGATGGTACTGGGAGGGAGGTGGGAGGGGGGTTCAGGATGGGGAACACGTGTATACCTGTGGCAGATACATGTTGATGTATGGCAAAACCAATACAATACTGTAAAGTAATTAACCTCCAATTAAAATAAATAAATTGAAAAAAAGTCTTCTGCAACACCACAATTCAAAAGCAGGAATTCTTTACTGCTCAGCTTTGTTTATGTTCCAACTCTCACACCCATACATGACTAGTGGATAAGCCATATTTTCGACTAGATGGACTTTTGTGGCAAAGTAATGTCTCTGCCTTTTAATATGCTGTCTAGGTTCGTCATAGCTTTTCATCCAAGGAGCAAGTGTCTTTTTCCATTGTTTCCCCATCTGTTTGCCATGAAGTGATAGGAATGGATGCCATGATCCTTGCTTTTTGAATGTTGAGTTTTAAGCCAGCTTTTTCACATTCTTCTTTCACCTTCAGCAAGAGGCTCTTTAGTTCCTCTTCACTTTCTGCCATAAGGATTGTGTTATCTGCATATCTGAGGTTGTCGACATTTCTCCTGGCAATCTTGATTCTAGTTTGTGCTTCCTCCAGCCCAGCATTTCATATGATGTTCTCTGCATAGAAGTTACATAAGCAGGGTGACAATATACAGCCTTGACGCACTCCTTTCCCAATTTGGAACCAGTCCATTGTTCCATGTCTGGTTCTAACTGTTGCTTCTTTACCCACATACGGGTTTCTCAGGAGGCAGGTAAGGACCCCTTGATAAAACCTTAGAGCCCAGAACCCATCTGCTCCCTCATAAATGGTTAAATCTCCTCTAGTCATTTTGCCAAAAGATCTCACATAATTGTAATAAATGTTTTTCTTTTTTCCCCCACTGTGATGCTTAACCTAGCCTTCAGAGTTGGAGAGTTTCTCTTCCTCCAGATTTGGCTGAGATCCACCCTTGACTCCTGCTTTTGTAGGAGCATTTCTGGGCTCTTGAGAGACCCTGTCTGTTGACAGGTCCATCTAACTGAGTTATTTTGGTACTGTCAGTGCCTACGGCTGTCCAAAGCTCTGCATTCCACAGCTCTTTTCGCTGATCTCACTTTGCCCAGAGATTTCTTACATAGGACCTTGCACAGGACAGAAGGAGGCACCCACATGACACACTGTACTCTGTCATCCTTGAAAGTACAGTTACTTCCTAAAAGTTGGCCCTATTCTGCAGCTACTCGAAACTTCAGCTAACCACAGTTGTGTAGAGATCTTGTTCTTGAATCATCCACAAGTGCCATAAACTCCAGGTTCACAGATGTAAGGTAGCCCAAGTCCTAAGAACTTATATTCAAGTCAACATGACTCATTGCTATATGAAGTCAGGATAGAAGCAACTGACCCTGTTGCCAAGAAGAACCTGAAATGTGAAATCAGACTGAACTGGGTTCAAGTCCACAACTTCCAACTCCAGTCGCTGGTACTGTGGTTGTGATGTGGAAAAGGCAAGTTTCTCAAGTGCTTTGAGTTCCAAATTAGCTAATTGGTAATTAATTTCTTAAGGTTTGCTAGAACATATGTATTAATATGTTAATATAAGTGAACAGTTTTGAATGTAAAATTATACAAGGTAAGAGTTAAATAAATCAAGAAATAAGGGCAAAAGGGAAATGCAAACACAAATTGAAGATACATCTAGAATTAGTTTTAGTACACAAAAGGTATGGGACCACAATTCCCTCGTTGCTTAGGTGGAGCTATGAGTCGCTGACATACAATAGTTTCTCATTAGTATTATGGTGGTCATCATTACTGCAGGTATGTACAACTTGTCACTGCAAAGACTGCAAAGATGTATTTGTTTTCACTTTACACTTGGTTTTCAATTCTTCTGAGGTTATCATGAGAAGATAGAAATGAATAGATTCTGAAATAAGAATGGATTGGGCAGAATGAGTGAGCTGTCTTGATGGATAGTAGATAAAGTACAGACTTAACTAGAAAGGCTCTTGTGGCCTGTATTCTTGTGGAATACAGAAGCAAACAATTTAGGTAAAGAAATAAATTATGTGATTACTTATAGAAAAATGTAAAAATTCATGAAATCCTTATGGAAGAGCAAGGAGGCCTTAAGGGTAAACAATTTGGATGTTGTTGTTTTGTTGGTATTACTATAATTATTTTCAATTAATTTTTTTAGAATTGTAAATATGAGCTCAACTCTTTTAAAAAATTTTTAATTAGAGGATAATTGCTTCATGATATTATGATGGTTTTTGCCATACGTCAACATGAATGGGCCATAGGTATACATATGACCCCTCCCTCTTGAAACCCCCTTCTGCCTCCCTCCTGAGCTCACCACTTACTGTGTGTTTTCACTCAGTTCTCAAGGGTGAAAACAATAGACTGATGAAGGTATTGAGGTTCAATGTGCCCACAATAACACAGGATTCATGCCCTGAGTGATTTTAAAGCACCTCTTAACCATTACATGGCTTACATTATTTATAAGCCATAAATAAACTCAGCAGCCAGCACCTACCCACCCAAGTCTAAGGCACACAGGAGAGGTACCAACGCTATCACATAACCTGCTCTAGCATAGAGCTGGCATGTAGCAATGGCTTTGACAGTGGCTTTTAAGATGTGGCATCATATGGGTGAACTTCAGTGACCACAGTCATCATTTTTAGGCCACCTCCAATAATAAAAAAGCAGTAGTCATCACAGTAATAATGTTGTTTTGATATGGACAATTGACCTTATAGAAAATAGAAAGATCTTTAGGAAATTTTACTATGTTTGTTGACCCCTCACATATATTCTGGAAAAAAAAAAGTGTGCTTAATGTGTAACATTGCTTCAAAAAAAGTTCCCAAGACATACCCCTACCTGTCCCACAGTTGATAAATATTGTTGTCCATTGACCTTTCTTTAGGGAATTTTGGAAATATTAAAGGGTATGAATTATGTTCAGGAAACTTTATTACTGAAATTACTAGAGGAATTTAGTTTTGATGCTTATTATCTGATAATATTTAGCAGTAGGAACCGGAGAGCCATCAAGCCCTGGTCTGTTTATTTTGATATTAATTTGCTTTGTTTGTCAGGGAGGAAAAGAAAATTTAGAAAAATACATATAAAGAGCAAAATGCTTAACCCAGGTCACACTTAAATTCAGCATTAACTGTCATTCTGTTTAAAAATAGATGAGACCATGGAGCTGATACAAAACTATTTGATTCCTCTAATTGTCATTTTCTCATTACATGATTTAGAATTTCCTTTTCTATTTTGACCTCCTCTGTAGACTTTCAGTTAAGCAAGACTTCATTATGTTTCTTCCTTCTAAGACACGTGGTATAAATTATTTCTTATCTGGGCATCCTTCTCTAGTCCACACTCCATCCTACCCCATATCACAAATAAGTCATCTGTGTACCATTACAAGATGGTACTTGTAACTGCGCTTCCCTGGTGGCTCAGATGGTAAAGAACCTGCCTGCCAGTGCAGAAGACACAAGAGATGCGAGTTCAATCCCTGGGTCAGGAATATCCCCTGGAGAAGGAAATGGCAACCCACTCCAGTATTCTTGCCTGGAAAATTTCATGGACAGAGAAGCCAGGTGGGCTATAGCCCATGGGGATCACAAAGAGTCGGACTCAACAGAGACACCTGATATTCAAAGGGCACATGGAGCTCCCTCTCCAGTCACTGTGATACTGTCTCAAATGGCTTGAACCAGTGGTCCCCAACCTTTTTGGCACCAGGGACCAATTTCATGGAAGACAATTTTTCCACAGACCAAGGGTTGGGGGGGGTGATTTGGGGGTGATTCAAGCCCACTACATTTATTGTGCACTTTATTATTTTATCAGCCCCACCTCAGATCATCAGGCATTAGATCCCAGAGGTTGAGGATCCCTGGACTTAAAGGACTGAACCACACAATCAACTCATTGTTCGTTAGAAGCAATCCATTGAGGCAAAGAATGTTTAACCATAGACAATGTCTAAGGGTCCTGAGTAGGGCAGTATACACAGTCTAAACATTATTTGATATGGAGTCTCAGTTTGTAAGAGCCACTAGAATCTGTAGAACAGATATGCTTTAAAGGCCAACAAAGAGTGTTTCTTGACCCAAAGTTAGCTTCATCATTTAGAGTTTGTAAACATTCAGAAAACAGCACATGCAGGTTTCTACACATATTAATAAGATACTGAATCTTGTTGGCAAGGTGACTTTCTTTCCTTCTTATGCTGGGAAAACGTGAATGGAAGAATTATAGAATGTCATTTTTTATTTAGCATCATTCTATAGCTCTTTTCTTTTTTCAAGCAAAAAGCTAGATTAAAATACAAAATCAGTTAAAATGATCCAATTTAAGCAACTCTGTTTTGCTTGACTTGCTTATTTATCTGAATGTGTTCAGCAATATTTTAGATGGAAAATATTATCAGAAATAGAATATCTGCCTTTAGGGAAATACATTGATCTACTTAGCACAAAAAATGAATGGTAAATTGAATGCTCAGAACCATAATTTATCTACAGTTTGCAAAGGATCAAAAATCAAGACTTGAAGTTGCACCTAATTTGTTCTCAACTTGCTGGCTATGGGGAAACTCGACGAGGGACAGCTTCTTGGATATTGATAGTGGTGGTGTTGAGTCAAGCAGTGTCCAACCCTCTTGAGATCCCATGGACTGTAGCCCACCAGGCTCCTCTGTCCATGGGATTTCCCAGGCAAGAATACTGGAGTGGGTTGCCATTTCCTTCTCGGGGATCATCCCAACCCAGGGATCTAACTTGTGTCTCCTGTGTTGGCAGGCAGATTCTTTACTGCTGAGCCACCAGGGAAGCATCTTGGTTATTAAGATGCCTCAATGGACCAAAGTCACTCTAAAAAATTAGCTATTTAAGGGCAAAAATGCAAGCCAACCAGTAACCAATGCTCATAAAAACTCTTTTGTCTTTCAACAGGAAAGATGTTCAGAACAAACAGTTTCAAATCTGTTTTGGAAACACGGAATGCTATATTCCTTTTTTAGAGATTCAGAAAGTATACTCACAGATTAAAAGCTATAATTTATCTGTTTATATTTTTCTGTGGGACAGTTTTCCAGATTTGCTCATTAGACCCTTTTTGGACTATCATCTATAATTTTGTCAAACGTGAATGTTTCCAAAGAACTTGAAAACTCTGCATTGGACTTTTTGGTGACTTTATGTGCATTATGTAGAACCAGCTGCTGCTGCTGCTGCTGCTGCTAAGTCGCTTCAGTCGTGTCCGACTCTGTGCGACCCCATAGACGGCAGCCCATCAGGCTCCCCCGTCCCTGGGATTCTCCAGGCAAGAACACTGGAGTGGGTTGCCATTTCCTTCTCCAATGCATGAAAGTGAAAAGTGAAAGTGAAGTTGCTCAGTCGTGTCCGACTTTTAGCGACCTCATGGACTGCAGCCTAACAGGCTCCTCCGTCCATGGGATTTTCCAGAACCAGCTATATGTGCTTAAATCACACACATTTATACAAAGAATACCTGCTACACTGGAAGCTCTCCAAAGCTTGGTTTCCCCTGTTTCTTTAAGTCATATCCTAAAATTGAAAGGATTTATTCATACAAAAGGAAAACACCCTACTTTTCAATACAGTTACTGAGACCTCCTTACTGCTTAGTTAGGGAAGACCTTCTGCTTGGATTTGTGATTATTTGTGAACGTGCCTTAGGGTATATTGCTTAAATTAGATTTTCTGGTGGTTTCTTGACCATGTAATTTAGTTTGCCTTTGAAGACTTAAAATCAACAAATGATTGGAAGTTAAAAAAATAGACCTCAATATTATACTGCACAGCTATCTTTAAGTATAATAGACATGTTTATGAGTTGATATCACCCATGGAAGTGAAGCTTCTCCAACTGATACCAGAAAACTGTTTTTCATTTTCCTACTATAAAGGGAAAGGCAGTGTAAACACAGATAATAAAGCTTGATTAAAAAAGGATGCTTAAATATGTATAGAATAGTCTTACAAAAACAAAATATATTAATTGGTCTCAGGCATATGCCTTAATCAAGGATATTATAGATATTAATAAGCATGCACTTAAAAAATAACACTGACAAATCTGGTATTGTTAATATTAAGTTTGTAGACTGCTTTAATTTTCATTGGTAATGCTAAATAACAGAAAATTGGAACAGATGCCTCATTGTATTCTTACTAGGAGAAAAATCAACTTTCCTGGAGAATTACAAAAGGAGAATTATTAAGTGTTTTCTACACTATGAGATTTCATGAATCTGGTTAAGAATCTAGTAAGTTCTTTTCCTGCTCAGAGCAAATGTATACTTCAACCACTAATCTCTTTGGATATGGTCTGATTTTATCTTTGTTGTTAAGGCTGGTGTGTTTTGCTGTGGCTGTTGTTAAACTGAATGGAGATTTACTCATAATTAAAGACAAAAGAGTGAAAAACCATTCTGCCATGATTATGTTGCAGATTTTTTTTCTGTCTACAAGTGAGACTCTGCAAATGGTTCTGATTGCAGCATTTGGGAAAGGACTGCACTGGAATTGGTCCAGAAAAGAGTGCCTAAAAAGAGCTGATGTGAAGAGCAGCAATATAAGGAGAGTCTAAAATAAATAGGCTTTTTCAGCCTGAAATAAACAAAGCTGAGAAGGGATTTCATTGATGGCTATAAAGTCAGGAAGTGTATAGATTAGAGAGGACATGGCTTTTGACCAAATTCATTGATGTTTTATTTTTTTATTTTTTTTTCCTTTTTTTTTTATTAAATTTTAAAATCTTTAATTCTTACATGTGTTCCCAAACATAAAAGAATCATTTTTTTGACTTATTAAAAGAAGTACTTATTTATGAAATGGCTAATATTCATATTACATTAATAATCCCAAGAAGTTGACTTGATAGAAACATGTATACAAAAAGAATTTTAGAAAGAAAATGTGAATGGCACATCATGAGCTGATTATTAGGAATTTGGAATATTGTGAATTCTCTCTCTCTCTCTTTTTTTTTTTTTTTTTTTGGTCAGAGGTTTATGAAGGACTTTGCAATAGATCTGGGTTCAATCCCTGGATTGGGAAGATCCCCTAGAGAAGGGAACAACTACCCATAGGTAATTTGGCAAACACTCTCAAAAAGAAAAAAAAAAGAAAGAAAGAAATTCCTGATTGTTACCTTTTGCTGATTTCCATAGTGTAAACGCTTACCATGATTGATTTCAAGCTACCAAGAATTTAACAACTAGTGTCCCAGATTTGTGAATATTGAACAGTTGACTCCCACAGATCATCAAATATACCACTCATATCATATTTACAATCTAAACAAAGTCGCTCTCCTAAAGAGGGCTGTTATGTTTAGACTATTAGCCTGAGAGCCCAATGGGGAAGAAACCTACAAAACCCCCATAAATTAATGTAACTGGATTACACTGATTATTTAAAAATATAATTTCACATGTCTTTTCTCCAATGTATATGAATTCTTCCTTTGGTTTTCATTTATTCATTCATACATTCACTCAGTCTCTCTTTACTACCTGGCATGTGATGTGAGCTCTAAGAAAAGGAAGACTTGGCTAGAGAGGAGACTAGGGTGCAGACCTCCGTATCTGATGGTACATGTTTACTTGGGTAATGCAGAGCAGTGTGCCGGGTAGATAGATGTTACATACATGGCATCTGCAGGCAAGTGAAAGAGGAGGGCTCTGTGGGTGTGAGGACCACAGGGACTCCGGTGTGTCCTTTCCCGAATATAATTGCTCTTGAGTCTCTTTCTTTCTTTAACTGCACCCAAGTGTGCATGGTTCTTCCTAAATAAATGGCTGTGTTGGAAGAAACTGTATAAAAAAAAAATAATACCAAGACAATGGCTTGTAATTAACTGAGTTAACAGCTTCATGTAAGCAAAATGAACAATTTCCAGGGGCTTTTATGTACTTCCCCCAGTGTGCTGAAAGAATTACGATTATACATTCATTCCAGAAAGTGGCTGGAAGGTGTTAAAATCGTTTAGCTCTGTTATTAATAAAAAGACTTGCTTAGTAATTAACATCAAGGCATTCATTTCACCAAAGGGTATTAATGTCTTGTCAAAGGACAGGAAAGATTAAAAATCGAAAAGATGAAAACCTAGCAGCTTTCAGGCTGAGATATGTTTTTCCCACACCAAAACCATATTCTTTTCAAGATGTTTTTAGCCATTCACTATGCCAATTTCAGGGCTTCTTCCCAGGTGGCTCAGGAGTAAAGAATCACCTGCCAATGTATGAGATGAAGGAGGCGTGGGTTTGATCCCTGGGTCAGGAAGATCCCCTAAAGGAAGAAATGGCAACCCCCTCCAGTATTCTTGCCTGGGAAATCCTATGGACAGAGGAGCCTGACGGGATACAGTCCATGGGGCCTTGGACTGTGAGAGTAAGACATGTCTGAGCGACTGAGCAGGCACGCATGCATGTGAGTTTCATGGTTGGCTTTGTGGGATAAGCAAGAATCTGACCTTTGGTGATGTATATGTCGAACACAGCTAGTTCCAATTGGAAGCCTTAGTAACTGCTTTAACTAGGAAGAAACTGTTCATTGATAAAGAAAACATTTTTTTGCATTCAGTTAAATAAGGTGATTGTGCAGCTAGTCTGTATAAATTAAAAGAGCATGCAATACTCACATAAGTACAGTCCCACAGAAATCAGGGTTTCCTTTGGTTAAATGTATAAAAGACCTAGAAGGTTTCTGATTTCTCTTTATCTCAACATATGAAAATGTCATCTGGATGCACACATAAAATATATTTGGAGCTTCCAGAGGCAACATTATTTATTCTACATCATTAAGTAATAATGCATCACTGTTATTTATTATTAACAAATTTTCAAATATTTGGATGTAAATCCTGAAACATCTGAAGCTGGCTTACTGATCACATTTTGAGAAAGAATTGGTGGCTTCGTGGTGAGACTGCAAAGTTTCTGGGTTCATCCATCTCCATAAACCCCATTTCTAGCACAACACTTGGCACTCAGTGAGTGTTCCATGAATGATTGTAAAATAGATAGAATGTGTTCAGAAATATTAAGTAATAACATAGTGTCTTCCAGTTGATGGATTTAGTAATAATTTTGTCATTCTCTCTTCTGTGGACTCAGTGATGAATATTCAGAAAATATAAGAAATGTAATCTCAGGCAGTATGCATAATTTTGAAATATAATCACCGCTTATAGTGATTACAATTCTGTACAGTATTTCATAGCAGTGGAAAATATTTATTTTCATCACAGTTGTCATCACTCCATTATATCACTTATTCTGAAAGTAGCAGACATTGATAGGGATTGAAGTAACTTAATCAGTAATGTAATTAAATGGAAGGTAAATATTGCTTTCCAAAGGTGAATGTCAGCCAGCTGAGTTGAGGATACATTTTTAAAAGCTGTTTAGTTCACTAGAGTTTAGCTTATTGTTGTCTTTATTTCCTGTTGATTCAGAATATTTCCTTTTTGTATTTGCTACAAAATCATAGCACTCAGTAATTGTGTTTATTAATTTTCCCCATTTGCGGGTTTTTGTTTTTGTTTTTCCTTAGTGCATGAGTGTCCTGGCCCTGAGTGTGGGCAGTGTGAGTTTGTGGAGCTTTGTGCCAGGTGCTGAGGCTATAGATTTGTATCCCCAGGGGTCCTTCCAGCCAAGCGGCTTACTCGACACTGAAGCCCTTGTGGCTGATGTACCACTGTGGGCCCACTGGCCACCACACCACAGCCAAGCTGTGCAGGCTTCCTGCCTCGGCTTTGTATGGGCCTTTAAAGCAAAAATCACAGCATTGAGGTAGACCCAATACATTCCTGTGGGAATTGTCACAGCCTCCTGGTAAAGAAAAGCCCCAAATACCGGTTCAGATCACACCCAAATTGACCAAAATATGATGTCTCTTAATGATCAGGAAAGAACTCATGCTTTTTAAGCTACTTAGTCATACAGGATGCATCTCTAGAGTCATTTTAAAAATACCGACACTGCTAAATATATGTGCATGTATATGTATATATGCATATGTGGGAGTGTGTTTATGTGACTTTATAAAACACGCCTCCGTGTGGCTGTCCGTGGACACTGAGGATCACAGTACAGGGGTCCACACTACCCTTCTTCCCCTGTTCTTTTCCATAACACTTGAATGAAGAATAGCAGCTTTTTGCAAAGGGAGTGACACTTAATCGAGGTGTTTTTATAAGGAAGTTGAAGGAAGAACTGTGATTTTTGAAAAACACATCTCTGAATTTACCTAAATTGAATATTGTGACCTGAACTAGCTTTTACAGCTTCACATTAAATGGGTATAGTCCATAGGTTCGCAAAGAGTTGGACACGACTGAGTGACCAAGCAGGCACACACACACATTCACATATTAAATGATTCTGTCTACACATGGCTTGTAATCAAACACCTTTCTCAAGTAACAATAAACACTTTAAAAATTATTACTGTTTCTTCTCTTGTGAGTATCTGAAAAATTCAGTAAAATATTTTAAGATTTCCATTCTGGACATGAGAGGTGAGAACATTTGGTAGCAATTTCAGAAGAATAGTAGGTAAAAAAAAAAAAAATGGAGGTTGCCTTTAAATTTTTGACTACTAAAAGGGGTTATGAACTGAATGAATTTTAAAATAAGAACCCCAGTGTAATGACTTGAGGTGCAAAGATTCTGTAACTTTTGAGAGAAATTGGAAGGGTCTAGGGAGTCATGTTTGAGTATGGTTGTGAGAATTACTGAGAGAGAGAGAGATAAAAGTTAACCCAGGAAAGATGAAGAAATCCAGTCAACTGAGTTACAGAGGCAGAAACCTTACTGTCTCATGTTGGGTAAAAACAATCAGAATTAACTAAAGAGAGTTTATTCTAAAGGACTATTGCCAGAAAGAGGAATGGAACCAACCATAGATCCATAAGGGGTTCTCTTTTATAAGGAGTAATAAGAAAAGCTCATGGACTTCCCTGGTGGCTCAGGGGTAGAGAATCTGCCTGCCATACAGGAGATGTGAGTTAGATCCCTGGGTTGGGAAGATCCCTTGGAGAAGGAAATGGCAACTGTCTCCTGTATGCTTGCCTGGGAAATACTGTGGACAGAGGAGTCTGGTGGGCTATGGTCCATGGGGTCTCAACAAAACAGTCGAACATGACTTAGTGACTGAACAGCAAGGAGAAAAGCTCAAGAAAACAAGGTTTGGGGAGGTGAGTGATGGACGCTGGCGGGTGATGGGGTGGTAGATCAGAGAATGGTTTCTTATGAGGTCAGTCGGCTTTTGAAGGAAGACTGTTGTATGCTGGCTCAGACTGAGGGTGGCCCAAAGTTTAGAGGTTTAGAGGAAGGAGAGATTCCCAGTGAACATTTGGCCAGTAAATTTTGTTCTGATTGATCTGTTCTTGAGCAAAGAGAGGACATTTGAAGGAAGTCTTTGTGCCCACGTCACAGATAAATAAGGGAACCCACGTGTCTTAACTGACTTCTCTGGGGAAGGGTGTTATTTTGCAAAGGGCTGTTTTTGGAACACAGAGAGTGGGAGAATTTTGTAACCTTTATTTTTCCCTAGGATCACAGGGCTCAGGTAAAATCCAGTATTTTCACCAGCCATGAGAGAGAGTGTAGAAGATCAGCTGGGTCAGTGCTCCAAGGACCAAGGAGAATGTCTGGAGACGGTTCAGAGTGTAGTGATGGGGAGGAGATGGAGGCTGGGACGCAGGCGGTCAGGAAGCAATACGTATCTTAGCAATTGAGTCTAGGGCACAAGACTGCAGCTCAGAAGCAAAGTTTCATTCATCAGCACCTAGATGCTGAGAGTAAGAGGGGGTCCCGGGTCTGGTCCTGGCTTCTGGAGCAGGGAAGCATCTCTGTTTAGAGTAACCAAGCCCTCAGGAGCACTGAACTAAATCAGAGGTAGGTTGGAGTTTACTGAAAACAGCGCTTGCCCCATCAGTGAGGGAAGCTGATTCCAAACTCTGAAACTTAGTTCAGTCCTTCGGGGATGGGTGGGAAAGAGAGTAGGCAGAGCCTGGCTCATAATATCTTTAAAGAGGAATTTCTTTTCCAAGAAAACCAATTTATTTTCAGCCTGAATAATGATCCTCTGCATCACGGACCTCTATCATTTCCATACTATATATATTTAGGAATTTCTTTTTGTTTTATAGGTCAGCATCCTGAGCCTCATGGGGGAAAAGTATAGGTAAATTTAGGAAGGAAATAGAATATAAATAGCTATATTAAGGATTGTAAGGCTTGAAAAATTACATGTCAAAATTGAAAACGTAGAAGTTAGCTTTTTGGGTTTCTCTATTTTTAAATTTCTATTTCTTGTCTGTTGATAATATTCATGTTGAATTGTTGAATTATTTTTATTCCAAATGTTAAGTATAGTTTCTACATGCTATATGTGAGACTTTTATAAATGTATTGTATGTGGTTTACCATTTGCTTTCCTTAGGTTATCTTAAATTTATTTAAATATCCAAGAAGGGCTCATAATACATAAATATGAAGGTATGATAGAAAAGTCTATTTTATTTGATTAATTCATAAGAGTATTTGTGAAAGTTTTAAGTATGGAGAGAAAACGTATCATTTTCCTGACCTGGTATGTGACACAATTCCCAAGGATGAATTCAAATATAGCAATTGCCCCAGAACTGCTTTCTCTATATCTGGTCTAGTAAGGCCTGGGTTATTTATTCAAATTCCAAATGTTTATTCAGGCTACAGCGTGGTACTTAACAAGATTTCTCTTCTGAATGCATGTAGTTGTAACTTTGCTGGAACACCTATCCTGATATGACTTATATTTTGGTTATATAAAAAAATTTAAAACTTCTTATGCCTTACACTGATGTGGAAATACATATATATATATATCTCCCTTCCACATCATTGTAAGGTGTAAGACGTTTTAGAGGAGGGCTGACATGCTCTGTACATCTTTGATAACGCTGCAGTTCTCAAATGGAGTCTCATTCACGATCAGCATGCATTATATGTGGCGATTTAAATAAAAAAGTAAATCTTAAAGTTGAGTGTTATCCTCTTGTGCAATGCATTCCTATCAGTCATTAAAACAACATAGAATTGTGACTTATGCATAGAATTGGAATATGTGTAGAGATGTGTGCGTGTAGGGCATGCGTGCTGTCGTGTCCAACTCTTTGTGACCCCGTGGACTGACTGTGACTCGTCAGGTTCCCCTGTCCATGGGATTATCCCAGCAAGAATACTGGAGTGGGTTGCCATTTCCTTCTCCAAGGGATCTTCCTGACCCAGGGATTGAGCCCGTGTCTCCTGCATCTGGATTCTTTACCACCTGGGAAGCCCCTAGAGATGTGTATGAGATGTTGAAGACAAGCTGAAGGGCTGTCCCTTAGTTCCTGATCACAGCTCACCCTTTGATGTTCGCTCCCTGTCTTGGTCCCTGCTTCCTCCCCACAAGTGCTCAGAGCTCTCCTGAAAGTGGAGGCCTTTAAAATCTGGCCTCTGTCTGCTTCCCTAATATCATTCCCTGATTTCCTCCCACCTGTGCCCTATGCTTCAATCATGAGCCCTGGTTTTGAAGTCTCCCTGCCTCTGTCCACACTGTTCCATTTTCCTGGTGGACTTCTACACAGGGCATTTTCTCTGACTTCCCGGGTGGAGCTTGCTGTTGTCATCTGGCCTCCATGTCAGCATCAATTCCCCCATATGCATTTGTCTTTTCTTCTTTCTGTATAACCCACTTCACCAAGAGCTCTTTGTAGACAGGGGTCCGGTCTTATTCTTTGCATTCCAGTGCTTTGCTTTGCACAGTACCCTGCTGAAAGATTACCAACAGACACCTATTACATGAATTAATTGAAAGTTTGTTTTTCACTATTTTTTTCTTCTGTATAATGACAGGAGTAGATTTTAGTAAATCAATACCCTTGGAAATTTTCCCTTAATATTATCAGACTTATGCAAATAAAAAGCCCTAAACATTTTGTACTTTTAGCTGTTCAGTATAGTACTATGATAGTTCATCAACTTTAGTCAGTCATCATATATTTAATAATTTTGTTTATTTATTTGGCTGCACTAAGTCTAAGTTGCAGCATGCTAACTCTTAGTTGCAGCATAGTTCCCTGATGAAGGATTGAAGCCTGGCCCCCTGAATCGGGAGTGAAGAGTCTTAGCCACTGAACAACCAGGGAAGTCATCATGCATCTTTTTTAAAGTAAGATATTCTAGCACAAGAACCATGGACATGGCACATCATGAAAATGGACAATTATCTATTATGAATTAAATATGGGGCTCCCCGGGTGGCTCACCGGTAAAGAATCCCCCTGCCCATGCAGGACACACAGGAGATGCGGGTTTGATCCCTGGGTCAGTAAGATCCCTGGGAGTACGAAATGGCAACCCACTCCAGTATTCTTGCCTGGAAAATTCTATGGACAGAGGAGCCTGGCAGGCTACTGTCCACAGGGTTGCAAAGAGTCAGAGCCGACTGGGTGACTAAACACACGCATACACATGAGTGAATTAAATATGAACGTATGCATGTGGCCACCTCATGCGAAGCGTTGATTCCTTGGAAAAGACTCTGATGCTGGGAGGGATTGGGGACAGGAGGAGAAGGGGACGACAGAGGATGAGATGGCTGGATGGCATCACTGACTCGATGCACATGAGTTTGGGTGAACTCCGGGAGTTGGTGATGGACAGGGAGGCCTGGCATGCTGCGATTCATGGGGTCGCAAAGAGTTGGACATGACTGAGTGACTGAACTGAACTGAACTGATGTGTATACATATCAATATTATTTATATATGTATATATCTATATCTCTATTTTCTATCTATTTATCATCTATTTCATTGAGATCCTATTAGAATGTATCAGAGAATACAAAAAAGGAGTGAAGTGACAACGGCATTTTGGATTTTTGAAACTTATGTCAAGAGCTTAGTGGGAAAGTTGATGAAAGCCTAAAGAAGAGAATAGTTAATTCTCTTGGAGAGTTAAGGGAAGTTTGCCCAAAGGAGGTAATTTCTAAATTTAGGTCTTTGATGATTACTTAGACATTTCCAGAGGGTCGGCACCTTTCTGCCCAGCTGAATAGCAACAGGAGCAACAGAAAGGTGGCCTGAACATGTTCCCTGTGTTTGAACCCAGGAGCCCAGGTCAGAGGGGCTGTGATCCCATGTAGATAAGAAAAGAGGAATGCTGAAGGACAAAGAGGAACCAGTTGTTTGAGAATCTTAGAATCAAAGGGGAAAAAACAGTAGCAATTATATGCAGACAGCTTTCCTGTTTGTTCTAAAGAGTAAAGGGTCAACATCCACAGAAAGAATATAAATCTGAGCTGATTCTGGTTAGTTTAACATTGTAATCATTTTTCATATTTTGCATAAAATACTAAGTTTGAATGTATTTCTGAAAGTAACTATTGCTATGTATATTATTTCAATCCCTCCTCTTATTTTTAGACCTCATTTCCAGCATTCATTGCTTGTAATATGGGGTAGCATGAAATAAAATTTTGTACTAGTTTCTATTTGAAGGGAAATTCATGAATTTCTTCTTGTAAACCATGTCCTTTTAAAAAAAAAAAAAAAGGCTGTAATTTCATCCTCTTGCCTAGGTAATAGATGCATCTTAGCCAAAATGTAATCACGTTGCTTGATCTTATTTTTCCCTTTTGGCATTCCCAGTGCTTAGACCTCATAATAGTTTAAAAAAATGAAGTTGGCAGAGGAGCAACTGCACAACCACAAAACTAGTTGGAGTTGGCAGAGCAGTCAAGAGCTTGGCTGATATTTTGGCACTTGCTTTTGTAATTGAAGAGGAACTCTTCAAGTAAATAGCCTATTCCAGTATTTGGGACTTTGAGAATGCTTATTTTAAAATCCTTTTCTATTTTGAATTAAATCTCATCTATCCATGGTTAGACAAGCTGCAATGGCATTGAGAACACCATCTACATAGTAATGGACAGATGTCTTTAGAACTCAAGGCATTCTGCCCCCATCACTGGGTTGCAATTAACCAATTCAATAATTAAGGTTCATAATCTTACTTCCCACAATATGAAATTCTTCCTTGCCAAAGTTTATTTACTTCTCAAAGATAACCACATTCTCTTTTTTATCATCCTTGTAATATGGATGCAACCTCAAAAGCCTACTTTCAAAATATTAGAGCAGAATATTAAAGCAGAATTCACTCCTTTTCTAATTGCAATAAAGGCTATCATGGTCACATGGAATATTACAGTGGTCTTCTAACTGGTTTTCTGGTCTTGTAACTCAGCCTCCTACACCCATTCAATCCCATTCTAAAAGACCAATTTGATCTTTAAATTGGTCCTACTTTAAATCTAATAATAGATTCAAAATAGAAATTATAAACTCACTGGTGAGGCCACTCATGATTCATCTTCACCTACCTGTCTAGTCTCTTTCTTCCCTGCTCCCAGTTTGCAGATTGCCTCCTGTAGCCCAGCCTTCATTGTGTTAACTCCTTCTTCTACTCTCACCTGATATATGTTTTACTCCAGAAAGCCTCATTTGACCCTATGAGACTAGGATAAGTGTTGCTCCAGTGTCCTTATGATAATGCTATACTCATCACTTGCATTTACTGTGTATTCTCTGTTTCTACACATGAAGCAGAAACTATAAGGTTGGGTGCTTTGTTCACCTTTTTTCTTCACATCATTCTTACTGTTTGGAATGTACTTCATAAATATTTATTAAAGGGATAAAACAGGATATATGAAAGGCATGGAATAGGTAAGTCACCAAAGCTCTTGTCATCAACTAGTTGGCAAGCCTTGATCAAATTATCTTAACTTCTCTGAGCCTATCCCCATTTCATCAGCTATAAAATGAGAGTGTCTGGGCCACATAAATTCTCTATCCCATCTGGTCTAAAATTCCATGATCCTGTTTTACCATTAAGCCAAAAATGACTGAGTATCATGTTTTCCCAGCAAAATGTTTGACATAAAATCCAATGCAAAAGATTTGAAGAAAAGAAACTAATAATCTTGTTGGAGAGAGAAGACCTGTATATGATAAACAGGAATGAAATACATGCATCTTTATAAAATGAGTAGGTCTTTATGTATTTGCCAAGGAAAGAGAGCTAAACAGTGTTAGAATTAGATGGTTTTATTTTGAGAAATGTTCTTGGAAAAAAACTTAGGATGCTACATAAAGTTAGAACATACCTTGAAGTGAAAAGGTAGTGTGAAAAATGACAGCCGTGTCATGGCTGTGAGCCCTTTATATCAGCAGAAGAGCATGAAAGCTTCACAAAATGGGATTTTCTATTTACAGAGCAGTATTGGAGTGCTGTTGGGTGACGAATATCTGCAAGTCGGTTTTTTGGGAAATGTTTTTGGGTCAGTTTACTTACAATGTAGTTAGAGATATTGACTCAGTACTACTGGCATTGAAAGCGCCAAGCTTCCAAAAAATAATAAGAACCCTTTTGTTAACCTTAAACAAATAGACTGTCAGTTATTTCTCCAGTAAAAAATGGTCTTATTGGGATCAGCAAGGAATTGCAATTCAGAGTCTGCAACCCTGAGAGCTACTGTGCAAGACCCACAGAACGAGAGGAGCACTTTCATAAAGATGGGAAAAGGAAGTTGGGAGGGCTATAGGAAATAAAGAGTCACCTGGAGGAATTAGAAGTTTGCTGTATAGTGGCTTTTCATTGGCTGAGTCATGACAGTCTCTCCTTGGTTAAGCTTTTGCCAGGCAAGAAGAGGAAGTCTTTCTCTTCCTCTAGGACTTTGCTATTGCTGCAGGGTATAAGAACTTCCCTCTTTGGTCTCCTGACTCCGTTTTAATTGAGATCTATTCATTTTTATGCTTTACATGGAATAAGTTTATGAACAGAATGTCACATCTGTGCATTTGTCCTTCAGTGGACAAACTTGATTTTTCTAGAAAACCTGAGTCCTGTGAAACCTTTACAGGTAAATTTTAACAAACAAGAACTGTTACAGACTGATATTTATAACTTAGCTTGTTTGTAGGAATTTGATTTTCAGTGGTGTAGGGAGTCAAGGCAGGAAATCCGGAAAACATTTATAGTCAGCCTTGACTGTTAAATGAAATGATATAAATGAAGCATCTAGGACAGAGACAGACATATGTTAGGCACTCAGTTAATGTTACTCCCATTAAACTTGCTTTCTGCCTGCTTGGGCAATACAATGAGACATCAAGATAAATGTATCTTCAATTCTTAATTGCTTGTGCTTATCATTTTGTATTCATGACTTTCCTATCCAGAAAGATATCCTATCCTAAAGATAGCCTACAAAAAGCAAAATATTTCAGCTCCCAGGAAATAAGGTATTTGAATCCATTTTCTAATATGTATGACTGGAAGATGATTTTCTAGAATGGAGGGAAATTGAAAAAACAGCTTATCAAAGTTTCTAAGTCTTGAATGTTGCTATTTTCCATTTCACTTTAAATTTCTCTGACACTGTAAGATTCTATTCATTGTGCCACAATTCTTATTAAGCCTTTTCCAAATCCTTCACTTGGAAGGCATGAAATTTTTTCATACCCATTGCAGATTATCTCTCTATATTGCAGAATTTTTAGGTTGAATGTGCCTGTAAAATGTTAGAGCTGGGAGGGAATTTGGAGTTATTTTATTCAAACTCCAAGTTCAATAAATAAATAAAGAACAGTGCCAGAGAGGTTAGTAAATTAGTCACTATTTTTATATAAAAATTTTCAGATTTTTGTGTTAAATTTATATGATATGCCTGCACATCAATATCTCTGCCATCAATATTTCTACAACTCTAACTGGTTCAGCAGGTTCTGTAAAATTTTTACATATCCAATTGACCTTTATTTTCTACAGCTGTTTGAAAGAAAGCCTCTTTTCAGGTCAGAAGTTTTTGTTTTTATTTCTCTAGCATATATTTTCTTCTTCCCACTCACTAGTGTCATCTTTTTTTATTAATTTTTATTGCGGTATAGTTGCTTTACAATGTTGTGTTAGCTTCTGTGCTGTGCGTAGTCGCTTAGTTGTATCCAGTTCTTTGTGACCCTGTGGACTGTAGCCCGCCAGGCTCCTTTGTCCATGGACATTCTCCAGGCAAGAATTCTGGAGTGGTCTGCCATGCCCTCCTCCAAGGGATCTTCCCAATGCAGGGATTAAATCCAGGTCTCCTGCATGCAGAGAGATTCTTTACTGTTTGAGCCACCATGGAAGCCCAAGAATGCTAATGCAGGTAGTCTATCCCTTCTCCAGGGGATCTTCCCGACCCTGGAATTGAACTGGGGTCTCCTGCATTGCAGGAGGATTCTTTGCCAAAGGAGGTACCAGGGAAGCCCTGTGTTAGCTCCTACCGCATAGCAAAATGAATCAGCCATACGTGTACATTTCGGATTTCCCTCCCATTTAGGACAGCACAGTAGCACCATTTTTGAAACTTTGCTTATTGGATTTTGTTTTCTTGCTTGAAGTGATTACCATTCATTAATCCTGCCATCCTATCTATTATTTAGGGCCCAAAGCCCTACTTCAGGTTAGAGTGAAGTTTTCTAAATTACTCCAGCATGATGTCTTTGTGAAACTTTTATGTGTTTATTTCCTTTATCATAAATTCCCACATTATTATATATGTATAGATTCATTCATTGGTTGGTTCATGGACTTGTGTTGTACTCTAACGCCTAGATTAAGACAATTATCTTAGGGGTGAAGCTTTTCGCCCAGAGCTGTTGCCTTGTGTGTGTTTAGTGACTGCTCAGAGCATCTTCTTGATACTGGGGAGAATAATTTATTAGCCACATTTTGTAACATTTGAGGCTCAAATGAAGTTTTCTGGAATGTGTTAAAGGTTCTGTTCCTAGGGCCAATGCAGCATTTGTGTCTAAAAGAAATGTCATTTGTCGTAGTTTATTAGAAAAAACTGAAAAGATCTGAGAGGGAGAGTGAGTGGTTTTGGTAAGTGTGATTGGGGTGAATGGAGATCTTTTTTTGAACAATACTGGTTTGTAAAGCTATGAAATATAACTTCAAACTGTGCTTTGGGAAGATGGCTCAAAGTAACCAAATAAGGGTAAAATGAAATTCCATCATGCATTCAGCATAAATACTTACTAACCAGTTTATAGTCTCATTACAAAATCATTGTAGCAACCCAATGAAAAATCGGAGAAACTGGTTATTTGAAACCACTTATCCACTGGCTCACTTATCCAGTGTGTTCAGATAAATGAAATCTGACAGGATTCCCAGCAGGGCTCTGTCATGGCATTGATGCTTTTGATTAGATACCAAAGAAGGCCATCTTCAGAGGCTATTTGGATTAATTCCCAGGGCTGATTGCTACCCCAGTATCTTTAAAAAGAAATACTGTTATAAGGTATTCATATGCAAATAGGACAGTGATTTAATATTGCAAAGTTTGAGAGAATTGGGAAAATCAACAAAACCCTTCTTTGAACATTTTGTTGCTATCTAGTTGAAATGAAAGAGATAACAGTTTTGTGAGGTAGACCAAAAGCATGGGTGATGAGCCTAGCATGTCAATTTACTTTCTCAGGAGGTATAATGAAGTCTTTACAGAAGTCCCTATCTATTACATCACAAGAGGAGATTTCTAAACCTTAATACCAGATTGCTAACATTATCACTGTAGTGACTGTAACATCTGGTAAATTGAAAAGGAAAGATAAGCTTTCTTTTCTGTATTTAATCTGAAAGTTAGTACCACTTTAAAAGAAAAGTCCTTGGGAACTGTAGCTGTTGACCACTTAAACTAATCAACAAATCTAGTTGGAATACTGGGGGAAATACAGCCTTGAACTGAGATATACTTGATAGTGTTGGGGTTAAAAATTATACATATAAGATTATTTTTTAACCATGTGGGATCTTAGTTTCTTGACTAGGGATCAAACCCATGCCCCCTACACTGGGAGCATGAACTGTTAACCACTGGACCACCTGTAAAGTGCCCTAGTACATATAAGATTTTGACAGAAAATATCTAGAGAGTCTCATGAAAGAAAGCACAATTATATTATATCTGATTTTCTCACAATTTACAATTTTTTTCAAATGTGATCTCCTATAACAAAACCATAGTAATTTTTAAATCCACAAGATCTCATTTTATATTTCATAACTCTTTGTTAGTATCAGTGGAGCATTGTTGGAAAATATGAAAGCAGAACTGAGAGGTGTTAAGGGCAGAATTCAGCTTCCCAGATTACACAGTGGTAAAGAATCTGCCTGCTAGTGCAGGAGACACAAGAGATGTGGGTTCAATCCATGGGTTAGGAAGATCCCCTGGAGCAGGAAATGGCAACCCACTCCACTATTCCTGCCTAGAGAATTCCCTGGACAGAGGAGACTGGCAAGCTACAGTCCATGGGGTTGCAAAGAGTTGGACAAGGCTAAGCACATATCCAGGGCCAGAATAGTAAAGCATGACGTTGATAGGTTAGTGAAGAAACTAAAATGAAGGATAAGAAAAGAAAAAATTTCTGTGCAGGATAAAATGCACCTCACAAAAATGCTAAAGGAGCCATGTCACTGAAAACAGAGCAAGTTGAGAGGGGAATTGAGTGTCATCTAACCTAAAAATACTCTGACCCAATTTTATCATGCATGGACATTTTATCATAGAAAAAATAAGATATTTTTAATAGGAATTATTTGCTCTTTTAAGCTGTTTGCTACCATATAAATATTTGCATAGGTCATTGCTATTTCTATCAGCCGTGCTCTATTTTGAGTGTTAACAAATGTTTCATTATGTCCTTAAAAGAGAGGAAGGACTAACGTATAATAAGAAGATGTACTTGTGAAAAAATCGAATCGTAATTCATTGCCTAGTGTAATTTTCCAACAGAGTGCTATTACTCAAGTAGTTGTGAACTGGGAGAAAATGGTCGCTTTGTAATTTAGAAAACCCACATTAAGAGTAAAATCTCAGAGACTTTTCTCTGTATAATGTACAGGATTTCACCTGGAACATATCTATACCCCTTTAAAAAGCCAGTATCATAGCTGCAGACCCCTTATTACTTAAAGGCACGTATTTCTAACTGTTTGGAGATGATCTTCAGGGCTGTCGTGTGGGGATAATAACCTGTTCATAACATGAGAAGCTTGGTTTCCTAGGGTGCCTGTAAAATTTTTTTCTAGTATATCACAGATTGGACAGAATAGAGATTTTTTTATTCCCATTAGAGTGATTCTCAACCTTACTTTTGATCAACCTATTAACTGCATTAGCGGGAAAAGAGACTCCTTAAATCTCCCACTCAAATGGCTTGTATTTGATGTCTTTGTATCTTTCATACATAGGAGTAGGCAGAGAGGTTTACCTAAACTGGCTCCCTAGAGAGATGGAGAAAAGAAATGAGTGGACAGGGGTGTGTGTCTTCTCAGCAGTGGAGGGTGATACTGGGGATCCTAGTTTGTCTGGTACCCCTTTATCTAGCCTTTATTTCTTTGCTCTCTAAAAGCACTTGCAGAGAACTCAGAGAATCCAACTAAAACTAAGGATGGGCTTAAAGCCCCACAACTTCTTGGTATATAAAAACATAAAAATATTCTCCTGGAGACTTTTCACCACTTTTCTGCCCTCTTCAGAAATATGGGAAATCATTAGAAAAGATCTACTATGTTGATCGAATATCAAACCTTAAGTGCTTTTGGGATTTAGGTGTTGAATTCTATAAATAAAGACTTGGTTTGTGATTTATAAAACCTATAGTACAATGAGATTTGAAGATTTTTTTTAATGCCATGAATATCAAACTACTCCATGAATATCTGACAAACTATAAGGAAATTCTTATCTTTCATGATAATTTGACATAGATTTAATCATTCCAATTAGCTATATGCATATTTGTATAAACAAATATTGCTGCAAGGATAAAATTCACATTTATTATGTTGATTACTACCTAAGGTATACTTAGGTAATAATTGAATTTTGTATTTGTTTAATATACAGAATATATATTGGATTGGCCAAAAAGTTCATTCCGATTTATCTATATGGTATAACTAGAAAACATGAATGAACTTTTTGGCCAATCCAATATTTGTTCTGACATGTGGAGATCTTGGCCTTCAAGTGCAGCAGACTGGTTACATGTTATTGCTTATGAATGTGATAAGGCAGTCATTTATTTACTGAGTGGTTAATTTGGTAGATGGTTTTTCTTATCCAAAAGGGATATTAGTAAACTGATAACAATAATTCATATTTGTACATAATTTTGTAGTACATAACTTGTTTACAAGTATATATCTTATAAAATCCTTGCAAAGTAATGAAAAGTAGCTAGAGCACATGTCTGTCCCTTCCTCTATTTTACAGATGATAAAACAGAAACCAGAGAAGCTATAACCTGATTAACATCACACAGCTAATAAATATCAGACCCAGGGCTTAAAGTCTCATCTTCTGACTCTGTCTTCTGGGCTTTCCATTGAGCTATGATTGATTTATAAATTAATGAGATTAGAATGAAGATAATATTTGCTTTATAAAGTAATCAGTACCCAACATCTTTGGAGCAAATAATACACTTATGCTTATAAGTGAAATAGTTTCAGTGAATTGTTGCAGAGTTGTAATTTGAAGGAATACAATTTTAGAAGTGATATAACTGTTATTGTACTAGATAAATTGAGTGATGACATGAAAATTCATGAGCACGACTATCTTAGCACTATCAATCTGGATGAAAATTCATACAATGTACACCCCTAAAATTATATTCGATACTTGTATAGAGAGCATATATCTGTGATTGCAGTTGTATTTCTAGAACAATGGATAATAACATTACTTGATGACAGCATTTATATATTACTAAGTTACTTACAGTTTTAAAACTACTATATAACAATTTTCTAACACTTTAGGAATGAGAAAAATGATAAAGCACCAAGCAAAAATATTTTGAGGGGTGGTAAGCAAGCTGTTTACTCTGATATTTGTGTAAAGTTGAATGCATTCCCCTTATTCTTCACTTTTCATGAGTACTTTATTATGTATGTGATGTACCGCATTCTTGTGATGTACCTTTTTTCTTATCATCAGCCTTCTCTTATACCTGTTTTATTGAGAAGCAATAATTGAATGAGGTTTAATAAAATAGGACTTGTCACTCAGCCAAAACACCCTTGAGAAAATCTATTTTACATTTTTAAGCTGATTAAAAGCCATTTTTATTCAATACACTAAAAATTTGCCCATTTCTTATTAGAGCATGTTGTGTATGATGGAAATCTGTGTTTGAATTTAAAGTAATAATTTAAAGTTTTTGTTACCCAGTTATCACTGGACTACTTTACACAATGCAAATCGAAACAAAAAGCACATAAGAATGCATTTGATCTCGATTAGTTTTGAAAGTTAGTACGGTCAGATATTGTAGATAACAACAAATGTGTGTTTTCTGCTTCTGATTGATTTAATTTCCTATTTTTTTGTCTAGAGCAAAATTTTAAAATGATTAGAAGCAGAATATCTAGCATCATTTCAGGATTGTGGTTCAGGGCTTAGCAAACTATTGCCTGCAAATCCAATCTGGCTGTATCATTTTTTGTTAATAATGTTTTATTAGATCACAGCCACTCTTATTTACTTACACATTATTTAGGATTGCTTTCATGCTATAAGATCCAGATTAAGTAAATATAATAAAGATCATATGCCCTATATAGCTTAATACATTTACTGTTTGTTGCAGAAAAACTTTACTGACCCCTGTTATAAAGATTATTGTTTGTAGACTGACTGGCATTGTTTTCTACACTGATTTTCTTAATTATCTTTAATATTTTCCACCTTTGGAAGCATGACTACATTCATCAGAAAAAACATGATTTCATCTGTTAATGAATCTTCTTACACTTTTTTAATATGTGGGGAAGTTCTGTATTTTTAAATTTCTAAAAAAAAAACAAACATCCAATGACAATGACCTGAAAGACAGTTAACAAGAGAACATTTGAATCCAGAGCAATTAAGATGGAGTTTATATGTGCTAATTTAATGGCTCTTAAATATCTAGCAATGAGCCCTGAAAATATTTCTTTCTGTGAACCTTGATAACATAGTGTATGTTTTGAGTAGAAAACCTCTGGCATTTTAACCTCTGTAGCTAATGTGTAACGTGAGACATAATTAATAATTTATATAGAGATCCTAAGTGGATATGTTTGTCCTAAAACCCTAGACTTCCTGCAGATTAAATAGTCTTACCATTTCCAGTCCAGATCTTTTGGAGAAGGCAATGGCACCCCACTCCAGCGCTCTTGCCTGGAAAATCCCATGGACGGAGGAGCTGGTAGGCTGCAGTCCATGGGGTCCCTAAGAGTCGGACACAACTGAGCGACTTCACTTTCACTTTTCACTTGCATGCATTGGAGAAGGAAATGGCAACCCACTCCAGTGTTCTTGCCTGGAAAATCCCAGGGATGGGGGAGCCTGATGGGCTGCCGTCTACGGGGTCGCACAAAGTCGGACACGACTGAAGTGACTTAGCAAGCAAGCAATTAGTGCTTGCCTATATCCAGTTTCCTATCAGTCATGATCTCAGAGGAAGGTTCCACTTCTGAGACCCTTCGAAATTAGGTGAGGCTCTGTAATTAGTTCTAGCCAATGACATGTACTGGAAATCACGTGTGTTTCACTTGCTGCCACCGCATTTAAAAGCCAATATTTTGCCTCCTCCATGCTCAACTTCCCTGCCTGTGATACCTTGTAAGCCTTGGGTAGAGATGACAGCACCACAGGTTGGGGGATGCCTGGGTCCCTAAATCACTGATGGAGGCAAAACCCTGCTGAGCCATCCACAACCATTTCTGTGTGTGACCAGAAATAAAATTTCTCTTTTCCTTTTTCAAGCTTGTCAGACACTTAGATTTTGGAATGTATTGATTACTTACCATGGCCAATTTTATCACAACTAATGCAGTATAGTATTATGGCCTTGCTTGCAATCATTTATTTATGCCTACTTATTGTCTCTATTGATGGTTTTGAAATAGAATTTTTTTTCCTTTTTAATTGCTGAACTCAGAGAAACAATTCAATGGACGTAGAATCAAATGATCAGCATTTAAGTACACTCTCTGATGGTTTTGACTATGTAGGTCTCTTTACTATTTGTACACAGGTGATTTGAGATAGTTAAGAAATAGAACAGATAAATATCCATATTCTAGGATTGAGAATCAGGGAGGCTACACTGCATATATATGTATGGCTCAGATCTGAATATCTGTGTGGTTTTAGTGGCTATTCTTACTTCACGTGTCTGGTCAAGATTATATCATATTTCCAATAATAGGCAGGTAGCGGTGGTTGCTGCAGTTTAATTACTAAGACATGCCCTACTCTGCCAACCCCATAAACTGTAGCCTACTAGACTCCTCTGCCCATGGGAATTCTCAGGCAAGAATATTGGAGTGGGTTGCTATTTCCTCCTCCAGGGAATCTTCCCAACCCAGGGATAGAGCTCACATTTCCTGCATCACAGGTGAATATTTTATTGCTGAGCCACCAGGGAAACTCAATATTAGGCAGAGCTCACTATAGATAGGTTTTTTAAAAGTGATCACATTTTTGTTGTTGTTATTCAAATAGTGATTTGAATATATTGGGAAGGTTTGCAAGTAAAGGAAATTCTTTCTGAATCATCTTATAAATCAGAATACATTCTAAAGAGAGAATACTATCTAAATTTTAATTTGAAAATTAGCTTGAATTTTTATATTACTGATTTCAGACTGAGAAAAAAAAAGTCTGAAAACATCTAATACAACAATTTGATTTTAGATTGAAGCAAACTAAAGATCATGGAAGAAAATTAATTTGAGGTCATGTAACCAGTGAGAGAGAAAACAATAATAATAATAAATCAAAAGACTGGCTATCCAGACCGGGATTGTTTCTCATTGTAACTGCAAAAATGATATAAGCCAGTGATATGCATTTTAATCAGAAACTTGATTACCCAAGATAGAAATAATATATTAGGATATATATGTATATATTTATATATCACATGTGTATAACATATTACAACCTTTTAGATGAAGTTTACACCAAAATAAGTAAATTAAATGTCAAATTGATCAGGAAATGCAGTTTATTTTTCTAATTTGAGGGGCAAAAGGAGAAAAGATAAATGCTCATTTAAAATTAGAAAGATCTTGTGCTCAGGTAAAGAATGATTATAGGGTCTTCCCTGGTGGTCTGGTGGTTAAGACTTCGCCTTCCAATGCAGGAGGTGCCAGTTTGATCCCTGGTCAAGGACCTAAGGTCCCGCATGCCTCATGGCCCAAAACACAGAACATAAAAAACTGAAGCAATATTGTAACAAATTCAATAAAAAGTCTAAAAATGGTCCACATAAAAAGAAAAGCCTTAAAGAATGCAGAGGCAAACATCTGGAGAAGGATGAAAGAGAGGGCTGATTAACAGACAGATATCAGGAGCAGTGTAAACTCCATGATGGAGCAAGACAATGGAAATTTGGGGGAAAGTATAAAGAGCTGGGTGAAATATGGTGGGAAATGGATTAGAGGTAGATTATGGAAGATCAGATTAACAGGTTTAGACTTTAAGAGCTCATGGGCATCTTTGTATAATTTTCAGCAATGCTTTTGAAAGTGACTGTTAAGCAGGCTACATGAGGAATTTTAAAGGGACACAGGAATACAACTGATAACACTTATATCTCACAGTGCTGGTTCAAGTGCAGGGCATATAACTTGGCTGATTAAAATAGTTATGAGAAGGAAGACACTGAAGGCAGAAATATTTTCAGGCGAAGGGTATTGTATTTGATTATGGCCTAGCCATTTGGCAGGAGTGAAGGAGGGAGAAAATAAGTGAAGTTTAGAGCAAAGTACAAAGGCAGACCAGTTGTTGTCATTAGCTGAATTAAGGGTTTGGGAGAGAAAATCTGGTTTGTTTGGGAGAAGACACAGTGGAATATATAGATGAATAGGAACGTTTGGTAAGATTTTTGAGATAGAGTTAAATTAAAGCTTTTACATGTAAGATCTCATTTCATTTTTGTTTTGTGGTTTAACAAATGACGCCCAAACTTATGGCATCAAAGGAGAGCAATGATTTATTTTGCTTATGAATCACAAGTAAGGCAGAACTTGTCAGGGACAGCTCATTGCTGCTCCACACAGCATCAGTTGGGGCAGCTCATCTGTAAGCTGGAGGATCCACCCAGGAGGTGAGTCCCTTACACGGTTTACATGGTAAGCAGGTGTTACTGTCATCCGAGAGCTCCGTTGAGACTATGGGCTGAGAGCCTTATTTCCTCCCCAAGGGGCTGCTTGGAATTCCTCATGCCATGATGGCTGGGTTTCAAGAGCAGGCGGCACAAGAAAAAAGGAAGTAAAACTGTCTGTTTCTTTTGGTCTGTGCTCCTGAGCTACAGAATATATTTTCCACTGATTCTAATCGTCAAGGACTCATAGAGCTGACAGCCTATTAAAAAGCAGAGGCATCACTTTGCCACCAAAGGTCTGTATAGTTAAAGCTATGCTTTTTCCAGTAGTCATGTATGGATGTGAGAGTTGGACCGTAAAGAAGGCTGAGCACTGCAGAACTGATGCTTTCAGACTGTGATGCTTGAGAAGACTCTTAAGAGTCCCTTGGAGGAGCAAGGAGATCCAACCAGTCAATCCTAAAGGAAAGCAACCCTGAATATTCATTGGAAGGACCAATGCTGAAGCTGAAGCTGAGAAAAATTGAAGGTAAAAGGAGAAGGCAGGAGAGGATGAGATGGTTAGATAGCATCACCAACTCAATGGACATGAATCTGAGCAAACTCCAGGAGACAGTAAAGGACAGAGGAGCTTGGCATACTACAGTCCACGGGGTCTCAAAGAGGCAGGCACAACTTAGCTACTGAACAACAATCACACAGAGCTGAGAGTCAAAGTGAGGGGATATGTAGTCTATGTCTCAACTGAGAGAATGTGAAATAACTTTAAGGCCATGTTTTTAAGCTATCACAAACTGAAGATCACCTATAAAATCTAATGTTACTTAGGGGCTTCCCAGGGGGTGCTAGTAGTAAAGAACCTGTCTGCCAATGCAGGAGACATAAGACACAGGTTCAGTCCCTGAACTGGGAAGATCCCCTAGGGGAGAGCATGGCAACCCACTCGAGTATTGTTGCCTGGAGAATCCCATGGTCAGAGGAGCCTGGCGGGCTGCGGTCCATGCGGTCGCAAAGGGTCAGACAGAACTGAGTGACTAACACACAATCTTACTTAACAGAAGGAGAGGGAGAGCATGGGACTGGCTGGTTTAGTACCTATAGCAAAACTTTCTCACCTAGGTGATGGCTTATGACACGTCGCTTTGCTCACTGTGTCCTAGGGACAAACAGGGCAGCAGAGTCCTATGGAGTGAGATCCACATGCCAGTTTAGTTTAGATTTCAATTTGGGGAAACCTACGGCCTACACTGTGTGGACCAGAAGACCATGATTCTATGATGAACAATATCTGAAGGCTCTCTGGCTATCTTCCTAGAAAAACCATGTGCATATTTTTATTTATTTCTTTTAAAGATTTTTTTGATGTAGTCCATTTTTAAAGTCTTTATTGAAGTTGTTACAACTTTGCTTCTGTGTTATGCTTTGGTTTTTTGGCCCCGAGGCCTATGGAATCTTAGCTCCCCAACCAGGGATTAAACCTCCACCCTATGCATTGAAAGGCAAAGTCTTAACCATTGGACCACCAGGGAAGTCCTGTAAATGTATTTTAATTACTGACTTTCATGCAGTGTTCACCTGGGTCATCCCTGTCCATAGGTCTTATAGGAACTACCTGATGATCATCTTGAACACAATTTTTATGAGCCTACGTTGTTTTTCACTAAAATGTCTAGTGCTTAGTGTATCTCCTTAATACTTTTCAGATAATACTATCACTGTAGAAGTCTTTTTAAAGTAACTTTGGAGTCCGGCTGTAATTCAGAGATCATGTAACTGGTCTGCCTTCTCTCTCCCTCCCACAGCCAAAATAACAGATTGCATTCTTGTGTGTCAAAGTAGTAATTTAACTCCATCCAGTATTCTCTCTAATGTGCCATTTGTTTTATAAATCCCCTCTAGATTTCTCAGCTCATGCTAGACTTTTTTAAAGTCATAAAATGACTCTAAATTATTAACTCATGAAAATGTCTCTGTGTCCTCAAGAGAGATGAAGAGAGATGGAAGGAAACAGTGCTCACAAGACCCTGATGTTATTTGTAAAATTCCCTACAGAAAATTATAATGTCTGTTTTTAAGATTATTTCATTTTATAACATATTTGAAATTTTTAAAAATATATTTTGAATATGTATTGATATAGATTATATATATATATATATATATGTTTTTCTATTATCCTGGTTACCTTTTAACAGAAATTTATCCATAAAAAGATTTCTTTATTGCTTTTACAGGCTATTTAAATTATAGTGCTGCTGTAAGAATAATCACAACTATTCCCAAAATGTCACTGAAAATTTTAAGATCAACAACAATAATAATAATGGCTAACATGATCCCAGCACTTATTATGTGCCCCAAGTGTTCCACATGTAATTCATCTAATCTACCCAACAACTCTCTGAGTACTTAGACGATATGTGATAAACAGTGGGAGTTTTGCCCACATTTTACAACATCTTTTTTTTTTGTAATGTATTTATTTGGTTGTGCCATGTCTTAGTTGCAGCATGTGGGATCCAGTTCCCTTACCAGGGATCAAACCTGGGCCCCTTGACTTGCGAACGGGGAGTTTTAGTCACTGGGCCACCAGGGGTGTCCTGCTGCGTCATTCTAATCAGTGCCTACCTGCTCCCAGTTTTCTTATTTAACACATCATGAAATTGCTTTAAAGGTATAGACATTTTGCAATGTTACTCCAGTTTGCAGTTATATCTCCTGTACCTCATTTCCAAATAGGCATACTCAGCCGTCTTAGTCCGTGATCATTTCTAGTATGAAGATTTTTCTTTCATCCCCATCTACATTTAATATAAGTACCCTTTCTCTACCTGGTAGATCTTTCTTCTCAAATTTTAAAACCCATCCCCAGTGTCATACACAAAACAAAGATTTCACTTGATTTCTAAGCTGATTGTGAATTGCACCTCAAAACTCAGTAGCAGAGAATGAAAAGCAGGTGCACGCATGATGGGTTCATATGTCTGCAAGCTCTGGAAGGTAGGAGACATCCTCCTCTCTGTTGTGCTTTCTGTGTGACCATCCTATCCACATCAAGAAAAATCTTCAAGGTTTTACCAGCTAGGTGTGTAAGGCCTCTATTATCTCTGTGAAGTTTTTTATTTGATTTTTTATCCTTTCCAATATGAATAATTTTAGCCAGGTTTGCTCAATTTTCTTGGTAAAAATTGTTATAGGACTATCAGATCTCCAAGTGGAGAATATTGAAGCCCGATTCTCCTCTTTCATTGCAATAGTTTTCTCAATGTAATAACTTAGGATTCTTTCACTCACTGAGGACAATCTATATCTGTGACTATATAACAACAATAGTTAGTTGGCTTATTTTTTTTCCATCAAGATAGGAAATGTATTCCATTATTTATTCATTGAGCATGCACAAGAGAGCATAGAAATGTATATACTATTATTAGAGGCCCTTTCAATGCAAGTTAATAGTGATCATTTGAATTCATCATTTTAATGTTCAAATATTATATTTGTTCTGTCATCTCTATTTCAGTGAAGATTCAAAAAACCGAGGCATAGACATGGGGTCACACAAACAGTATGTGTAGTTCTGAGACTAGAAGCTAAGCCACTTGACAATCGTAAATTGATGAGCACATACATACTCTTATTATTTTAAATATTAATGAGAAACCTTTTCTCATCTGTTTTGTATTCTGCGCTCCTAGTGCACTTTCTCATTGCTTGTTTACTGAGTATATGGATGCATGTAAGATCCATTTGGTTTTCTTAATAGGTTTCCCAACTGGTGTGGAGCAAATGGATATTAGGTATGCTTTAGATTTTATTTCTTTTCATCCCCAGACCTTGGCAGGATGTTGAATAGTGAAGAGCCTGGAGTGTACTATATGAGCTATAAAAATATTATAATTTTTCTGATTATGCCATACCATAAAGAAATTTAGAACCACATATTTAACACATATATTGCTAATTAAGAAAGAACTGAATAGAGTTGATTACAACTCGAATCAAGATATTGAAAGAGCAACCAGTTGAACCCACAGGAAACAAAAGGAATAGATCAATGAAAAGCAAAGGAAAAAATTAGTGAATTATCAAATAGAAAGTAGTAGGACTGATAAATAAATCAAAAGCTCTTTTGTGGAGTGGGAAGAAAAGAAAAACTACTAGTAAATCTAATAAAAACAGACTGTGTAAATTAAAAATGAGGATGGCAAAGTAATTACAGCTATAGAGGAAATTCAAAAGCTTATAAAAGTATAATTTGCCTGAGCCTATTAAAATAAATATGAGAACTGAATAAAATAAATAACATCTAAGAAAATATAAATCTCAAAAGTTGATCTCAGAAGATATCTATGACCATGAAAGAAATAGGAAGTGTTTTCAGTGAGTAAACCTCAAAGAAGTGCTAAGCCAATAGTTTCAGAAACAAATTCTCTAAAATCTTTGAGGCATTGTTGTTGCTCAGTCACTAAGTTGTGTCCAACTCTTTGCAACCCCTTGGACTGCCTGCCAGGCTCCTCTGTCCTCCACTGTCTCCTGAATTTGGTCAAGAGAACTTCAGCTCTATTCAAATTGTTCCAGGCCTGATAAAACATTAAAGTATTAGAATATTTTTGTAAATTAGCATAACCTGATGACAAAACTTTAGACTGCACATAAAATTAAGTAAACTAATCTTGCTTATATCTATTAAAACCATAAACATATGATTCAGAATTAGTGCACTAACAAATATTATATCCAGATCATGTGATGAAGGGTATTCATGTTAGGAATGCAAGTGTAGATTTGTATCGGGTAATATTTCAACGCAATCTGCTATATTGTTACATTAAAGGAAAAAATTGTTTTTTAAGTACATGCAGAAATTAATCTGGCAATATTCAACACAAAATCCTGAATTAATAAGAAATATGAATATAGTAGAAATTGAGAACAATTTCTTTCCTCTGATATGGGGCTCAAACAGTCTCATAATTAACTGTGAAGCAGATTTCTCAATAAAGTCAGTAATAAGAATGATGACTACTGTCACCATCACTACTGAAAATTACTATGAAAAAAAATTACTAGGAATCTGAACATCATAATTAGAGGAGAAAATGTTAGAAACTAGGGACTGAGTTTAACTATTGGAATTATTTGCGTATGATATGCCATATACAGAAAGATCAAGAAATACAACTGCAAATGGAAATAACAAGAGAACTGAATAAAGGGGTGAGTTATAAAAGATGAAAGCATAAAAATTAGTATAGGTGATATAGTGGATAGAAAGGTTTTATTTACAATAGCAAATATATTTAGACTATCTAGCCATAAACATTTAGTCTACGTGGACATAAATGTGGAAGAAGGCTTTTAAGAGCAGAGAAGGCAATGGCACCCCACTCCAGTACTCTTGCCTGGAAAATCCCATGGACAGAGGAGCCTGGTGGGCTGCAGTCCATGGGGTCGCTAAGAGTCGGGACACGACTGAGCGACTTCATTTCACTTTTCACTTTCATGCATTGGAGAAGGAAATGGCAACCCACTCCAGTGTTCTTACCTGGAGAATCCCAGGGACGGGGGAGCCTGGTGGGCTGCCGTCTATGGCGTCGCACAGAGTCGGACACGACTGAAGCGACTTAGCAGCAGCAGTAGGCTTTTAAGAGAGAATTTAAAAGTTAAACTAGAGTAGGTAAATGAGATCTGACACAATGGGAAGACTTCTCATTCTTATGTATTAATAGAAATACTCAGTAGTATTAATATGTCAGTTCTCCCTAAATCAACTTATAAATACATATATTTGAAAATATCAAGAATTCTCGTAAAATTGACAAGTGCTACTAATGTTTATGTGGGAAAATAAGTGTATGAGATTTGCCAAGTAACATCTAAAGAAGAAGAGTAATGAAGGTGATAGCCACACAGATATTAAAACATATTACAATTTCACAATAATATAAACAGTTTGAGGTTGGTATAAGCAGATTAGTTGAACCAGAACTATTCAAGATAGTTGGGAAATTGCCTCAAATAAATACCAAATTTCACAGGTTAAGTCTATGGGGAACAAGATGAGCTTTTCAATAATTATTAGGGAAGAACTGACTAGGTCTCTTGGCAAAAAGTTAAGCTGGAATTCTATTGGCTCCATTGTAAAGGAAAATTAAGGATTTTTAAAAGATGATACCACTGAATTGTAGAAAATAACTTTGGTGAAATTCGGTATATATGTGAGTGCTGTGTGCCTTCTCAGAAGCTGTGGTTAAAGATTGATAAATTTGACCATAATCAGAAACTTCTTCAGTGGGGAAAAATTATAGGCAGAATCAAAACTGCAAAAATTAAACTGGGAATACACTTGATTTTCTTAATATACATAGAACATAGCAAATAGTAAAAAGTAAAGAAAACATGGGCAAGATCACATGATAGGCTGTGTAATGTAAAAGGAATTTAAGTGGTCAATAACTTTAAAATTGCTTTCTTTTCACAGCCAAAGTGGCAATTAAAAAGTCTTTCAGGTTATAAAAGATCGCTTAAAATGACAAGAATCACTTGGGAATAGTTTAGTGAAATAGACTTTCCCATACTGTTAGGGTATAGAGGAGAGACTACCCACTAGGTGACAATTTGGTAGTATTTTAACAACAGTAATAATGACAAAAATTGCTCATACCTATGATTTAGAAAATTTGGCAAGTTCATTTCCTTTTATCACTGAACAGTACTCGGTAGTATGGATATACCACAGTTTGTTTATCCATTCCTACTGAAGGACATCTTAGTTGCTTCCAAGTTTTGGAAATTATGCATAAAGCTGCTATAAACATCCTCGTGTGAGTTTTTGTACTAACATAAGTTTTCAGCTCATTTTAGCCACTTCCTAAGAGTGTGGTTTCTGGATTCCTTGGTAAATCTATGTTTAACTTTGTATAAAATTGTCAAACTGTTTTCCAAAATGGCTATACCAATTTTCATATTCACTAGCAGTGGATCAAAGTGTAGGTTCCTTTATATCCGCACTGTCATTTTGCTGTCAGTGTTTTGGATTTTAGCTATTTGAAGAGACGTTTAATGGTATCTCACTTTTGTTTTAATTTTCAGTTTCCTAGTGATATGATCCAGAGCCTTATTTTCATATGTTTATTTGCCATCTGTGTATCTTCTTTGGTGATGTCTTTTCAGATCTTCTGCCCATTTTTGAATTGAGTTGTTTTCTTATTTTTAAGTTTTGACAGTTTAAGTTGAGTTGTATATATTAGAGTCTTTATCACAAATGCAATTTAAAATGTTTTCTCCCAGTCTTTCATAGAGCAGAAGTTTTAAATTTCAATTAAAAATTTTTTTTATTGGATTATGCTTCTGATGGTGTATCTACAAAGTCATCGCCAAAATCACAGAAACATATTTTTCTCTTGTGTTATGTTTTGTACTCTTGAATTTTAGATCTGCAATCCATTTGAAATTAATTTTTGTGAAACTTGTAAGTTCTGAATTGTTCACATGTGGTTGTCTCGTTATTTGGGCTTTCCCAGGGTCTCAGTGGTAAAGAATTTGCCTGCGAATGCAGAAGGCATGGGTTTGATCCCTAGGTGGGGAAGATCCCCTGGAGAAGGAAATGGCAACCCACTTCAGTATTCTTGCCTGGGAAATCCCATGGTCAGAGAAACCTGGAGGGCTACAATTCATGGGATCACAGAGTCAGACAGGATTTAGCAACTAAACAGTCCCTATTATTTAAGCACCATTTGTTAAAATGACTTCTTTCTCCACTAAACTGCCTTTGCTTTCGGTCAAATATCAATTGACATTATTTATGTAGCTCTCTTCTTGGGTTCTCTGTTTTATTCTAGTAGTCTATCTGTCTATTCTTTTGCGAGTATTACACTTTGTTTGCTTAATGCAGTCTCATAGTAAGTCTTGAAGCTGGAAATTATCACTTCTTCAAGTGTGTCTGTTTAGTGTTGTGTTGGGTATTCTTAGTTTTTGCCTTTATCTGTAAATGTTACATTGAGTTTGCTGACATCCAAAGGTACAACTTGCTGACATTTTGATGGGAATTCTGTTGAATCTATAGATCATTGTGTAGTTGAAATATTAAAATATTGAGTCTTTTTGCTCATGAACATAAAATGGCTCTCCATTTATTTAGAGCTTCTTTGACTTTTTTCATCAGCATTTTGTAGTTTTCCTCACATAGATCACATATGTATGTATGGATGGATGGATGATCTATCTATCTACATATGTTGTTGCTGTTAAGTTTGGACCTGAGTATATTTTGGGTCCTAATGTAAATAACACTATGTTTAAAATTTTATCATCCAATTTTTTGTTGATGAAATATAGAAAATAAATTGATTTTGTTTGCATAAATTACAACCTTGCAATACTCACTTAACAATTCCAAGAGATTTTGTTATCTGTTTTGGGATTTTCCATGTAGATAATTATGTCATTTGAGAACAAAGACCATTTTATTTCTCCCTTCTCAATCTATATACCTTTTATCCACTTTTCTTATTTTATTGCATTAGTTAAGACTTCCAGTACAATGTTGAATAAGGATAGTAAGAAGACATTCTTGTCTTTTTTTTCTGATCTTGAAGGAAACATCTAGTTTGTTAATGTTGTTTTTGTTTTCCCATTAGGTATGATGTTGCTTGTAGTGTTTCTTTGTAGATTCTTGTATTATATCAGAGATATTTCCCTTTATTCCCAGTTTCCTGGAAATTTTTATCATGAATATGTATTGAATTTTCCCAAAGGCTTTTTCTGAATCTATTGATATAATCATTGATTTTCTTTCTGTTTAGCCTGCTTATATGATATAATTGATTTAATGTTGAACCAGCCTTGCATAAATGGAATAAATCTCACTTGGTTTGGGTGTATAGTCTTTTATATATAGCTGGATTTGATTTACTATATTTCATTGAGGATTTTTGGAGAGATATTCATCTATAATTGTTTTTTCTCATTATGTCTTTATCTAGTTTTGATATCAATATTACGGTAATGCTGGCCTCATATAATGAGTTAGGAAGTGCTTCTTCTTCTTTAATATTTTTGGCAGATTTGGGGAATTAGTATTATTTCATCCTTAAATGTTTTGTAGAATTTACCAGTGAGACCATCTGGGCCTCTTGCTTTCTGTTTTGGAAAGTTATTTAATTATTGATTCTATTTTTTTAATCAAATTGTCTGTGTCTCCATGTGTGAGTTTTGGTAGACTGTGCCTTTCAAGGAATTGGACTGTTTCATCTTAATATCAAATTTGTGTTGCCTAGAATTATTAATAGGATTCCTGGATCATATTTTTAGTGCCATAGGGTCAGTAGTAATGATCACTCTTTTATTTCCAATGATAGTGATTTGTATTTTAGGATATTTTGCATTTATATTTGGTTACTTTGTATTTATGTCATAACAGAGTGTAAAAAAGGCTGAGAATAGAATTCATCGTAGGCGATTCATGTGCAGTACACAGTCCTAGTTCTCTTAATGAATATATACATGGTGTATCACGTATTTCAAAAGCATAGAGAAAAGAGGAAACAACATTACGGGGTTCATTTCCAATTGAAGAGTTTCAGTATTCAGATATAAGCAATCACACGTGATCAGAAAGACCCTCTAATTGTTTATTTGTTCACATTTTGGTTCCACGGAGTTTATTAAGACAAACTCTAGAAAATTGGTATTTGGCCCGTCTGCTTCATTTAAAGTATTCAATTGTTCAATAAAGCCTGCCCAAGTACTTCCTTTTGTTCATTAATTTACTAAATCAAAAGTGTTATCCAGTAGTTGTATTGAAAAGTAATGATATACATCACTGTATGAGTTGAAGGTATACAGGGTGGTGGTTTGATTTACATACAGTACTGTGAAATGATTGCCACCATAGGTTTAGTTAACATCCAAGATCTCATGCAGATACAGTAAAAAGAAGAGGAAAAAAAAAATTCTCCTTGTGCTGAGAACTCTTGGATCTACTCTTTTAACATCTTTCTGTCATACAGCAGTGTTGACCATAGCCATCGTGTGGTATGTTACACCCCTAGGACTTATTTATCTGATAACGGGAGTTTGTACAGTTTTACCACCTTCCTCTAATTCCTCTTTCTCCCTCACCCCACTACCTCTGGCAACTACAAATCTGATCTTTTTATGAGTTTGGTGTTTTGTTTTGTTTGTTTAGATTCCACATATAAGTGAGATCATGCTATATTCGTCTTTGTGTGTGTGTGTGCGTGTGTGTGTGTACACATACCACTTAGGTTGTTTCTGTCTTGGCTGTAATAATAATAACAGCCAATGTATTGAAATAATGCTGCTATGAACATGGCGGTACTGATATCTTTTGGGGTTAGTGTTATCATTTCCTTTGCATGTATTCCCAAACGTGGAATTGCTGGGTCACACGGTAGTTCTGCTTTTAATTTTTGGAGGAAACTTTGTACTGTTTTCCATAGTGGATGTACCAGCTTCCAGTTCTACCAGCATTACAGAAGGGCTTGCTTTTCTCCATGTTGTTGGCAGCTTTTTTTATCTCATCTTTTTGATGATGGTCATTCCAACACATACTCCCAGGTGCTTAATTTGCATTTCCCTAATGGCTAGTGATGTTTAATGTCTTCTCATGTTCCTGTTGACCATTTATGTGTCCTCTTTGGAAACATGTGTATTCAGGTTCTTTGCACCTGAATTTTAAAATTGGATTTTTTTTTACTATTGAATAGCTTGAATGTTGATCCAACTAAATAGTTTGTAAAAAATTTTTTTTCCCATTCCATGGGTTGTTTTCTTCCTTTGTTGATGTGAATCAAGTTTTATTGAGTACCAAAATTCATATTATTTTTAAAAGAGAAGTAAATGGTATGTTAAAATTAAAAACTAGGGGGGAGAAAGGAGAAGCAGATAAACATTTCAGAAATAGATATGCTTGAGATCTTCAAAATCAGTATAGCATTTATAAAGTGATGAAATTGGAATTTAATAGAAAGGTCCAATCTGATGCTTTATAAGATAAAATGCACATTCTAAAAGCAGGTCACTTTTATAAGTAAACTACTAGGATCAAGAGGCAGGAAGCATGGGTTTTAGAACTAACTTTGCCACTTGGTTGGGTGATACTGAGCAAGTCACACTTTTTTTTTTTTTTAATCTAGGGTATTTCAGATGATCTACATGATTTTTCAGTTTTATGAAACTAACTGCATCTCACATGCTTAGCTACCCCCAAGTCAAAAGAGTGCTGAAATATGAGGGAAGGGAACCTCCCTGGTGATCCAGTGATTAAGACTCCAGGCTTCCAATACAGAGGGTGTGGGTTTGATTCCTGGTTGGGGAGATAAGATCCCACATGCCTCATGACTGCAACACCAAAATATAAAACAAACAATATTGTAACAAATTCATTAAAGACTTTAAGAATGGTCTGCATCAATTTTTGTTTTTTTTTTTTTAATGGAGAAGAAAATGGCAACTCACTCCAGTATTCTTGCCTGAGAAATCCTATGGACAGAAGGAGCCTGGTGGGCTACCATCAATAGGGTTGCAAAGATTCAGACATGACTTAGAGACTTAACAACAGAAGGACTCTTAGAAATAAGTTTCATATTCATTTTACATCTGGAAAATGAATATTAGTATTCCCCTAAAAGGGGAAGTGATTCAGATGGTTCAGCTACCTCCAGAGAGATGTCATCTTACAAATACTTTTCAAAGGACTGAAAATAAAAGTATCTGTATCTAATAAATCCTTTAAAACATGTGAAGGAGGATATGCAACATTTTAGTTTCAGTCTTATTTGAGTTTTCTTTTCCTTCTTCTTCACTTTCTACATTCTTTTTTTGTTCTTACTCCTTTTCTTCTATCTCTTCTTCCTCCCTATTCCTTTAACTTCCTTCTATAATACCCCTTTTCTTACCACCTTTCTCTGTCCTGCTCTGCTTGCAATATAGGGCAGTTCATTATATGTATAGAGTTAGCAATTAATATTCAAGGCTAGATAGATTTCCAAGCCATGAAACTTAGTATTAATAAGGCTGACACTGGTTCAATTCCCAAGGGTAGCCAGGTAATGAGAGGAGATATGTACCTGTCATGATTTCTAGAGAAATACCCAGCATATGGTCTTTCATCAATGGGGATTTTTTTCAAACTTGATGATAAGTGGGTTAAGTGTGAGTACAAGGTGACTATTTTTGCATTGAGGTCAATCTGTTGTTATGTCACAATTATGTCCCCATGCTCAAGAGCAGCTGAAAAGTCTGTTTTTTTCCCTCCGGAACCCTCAGAGCCTCTTTATATTCATGTGCTCACTATTTATATACATTATAAAGTCAGTTAAACTAAGGGAAAGCTCTAAGGCTTAGAGGTTTTAGATAATAGTGGCCCAAACAGTCTTTTCCTTCATCAAAGAAGTTTACAATTTATTATGCTTTGTCTTTCTCTGTGAGGAGATAAAGGACACTTTTCTAAGGGCTTCTGGGGCCTGTGTTTCATAGATAGGGAGAACTCATGTCTGACTTTGGCTGGAACAGTCCTTGGTTAATGCCTGCATTCCCCCCATAGAGGTTAAAGAGCCTCTTTTAATCTTGAAAGTGTCCCAGTTTGGAAGATAGATTATATGGTCCCTCTATTCATAGACCATCTTGAAGCTGAAGGAAGTATTTCTTGTATGCATTAGATAAGGCATAGTTTGGTTTCTCTCCTCCAAGCGAAGGCCTTGCTGGTGAGTCCAGACAGCCGAAAGACAGCACTGAGCCTTGTACTTGCAGGGTATCTTGAGATATTTTCTATTGGTTCAAAACACTGAATTGCTCAGTTTTGTGAACCCACTCATTGGTTTGAAAATTAGTTGACAAAGCGAATTGCTTCTTCAAAAGGCTCGATCCTTGTTGAAAATCAGCCTGATTTAGGGAGGAGTGGAACTTTTAGCTCAGTTTTTCTGGGAACATCAATTGGTTGAATTTGCAGATATAAAGACACATTTTCTGTGATTTGCCAACTCTTTAATTACTATTCATTGAAAAGCGAAACATTTTGAAACTCTGAGCTATGACTGCATTCATCCTGCCTTAGCCTGCTGCTTGCTTCTATCAGATGAGCATGCAGAAGAAACCCTTATTGATTTGACAGAGTGGAGCTTTTCAGCCAAATGAATTATGCCTGGTAACAGAAAACGTTTGGGAGAATATGCAGAGTATATATTTCTCTTCCAAAAATCTGAAATCCTCACGTTTTAGGAGTATGACTTCCTTTTAATTTAAAGGAAAACTTCTAATTCAACTGTATGCAAACAATGAAGGGATAATTTACCATTATGAGAAAGGGATACAAATGAAAACCTTGTAAGGGATGAACAGAAATCACACAACTGAAATGAATAGATCAAATGTTACCATATAATGAAGATGCTTTCTCAAAATATATTTGAAATAGAAGTGTTATAGTTTTTCTGACTTCATGACATAGTCTATTGGTTTTGGGTAAAATGGGGATCAAATTGTGGCTCATCACATATCCCTCTCCATCTTGCTAACCATGACCTAGTCACACTGTCATCTCCCTGATTCTGGAAGGTGCTAGACTCCTAATAACTATTCCAGCTAGTCCTTCAGGACTTGTTTTGGTCACTGGTCTTTTCCACAGCCTCACTTACATTACGTATACAAGGTACTCATATGCGATAACACTGGGGCTTCCCCGGTGCCTCAGCAGTAAAGAATTCGTTTGTAATGCAGGAGACGCAGGAGACACAGTTTCTATCCCTGGGTCAGGAAGATCTCCTGGAGGAGGGCATGGCAACCCACTCCAGTATTCTTGCCTGGAGAATCCCATGGACAGAGGAGCCTGGTGGGCTACAGTCCAGGGAGTCACAAAGAGTTGGACACGACTGAAGCCACTGAACACGGGAGCTGCAAGGGTGCTTTTCAAACTGCAGTGCTTCACTGTCTGTATCTTTTGCTAGACTGTGAGCTCTGTGATGCTGGCTGACTTCTGCAGTAACACTGGGCTTTTGTATTGTTCTTTATTTTGGGAGTGTTCCTCACAGGGACATGTTAGTCTCAGCTCAGATGTCTCCCCAGAAATTGTCAGTCTAGAGGAGTTTCCCTATTGTTGTCTGTTTATTTCAGCCAAGGGACTCTAGATTTATTTTGTATGTAGTTTCTTTATCCCCCACTAGCAGGTAGGACCACCTGAACAGAGGTACCACTCCTCTTGTACACTGCTCTACCTGAAGGACCCATAGAAGACCTAGTATATAGAATCTATGCAAATATTATTTGTGAACAAATGATACTGCTATATTTTTATAAATTGACACATATAAAATTATTGAGCATATGTATGCTCAATATAGATTAATGCTCAATCTGTTATTAAATATAGATTGCTTAATGAACAGTTTATTGTGTAGATTGTTGGAATTTCCAGTCTCAATTTAATCATGTATGTTGTGCCTAACATATCAAATCATTACCAATCAATTAACCTTGAGGTCAAAATAAACAATAAAATGCACCTTTTCATTTTGGGGTGTATTAAGTAAGTACTAAAATCACTGCAGATGGTGATTGCAGCCATGAAATTAAAAGATGCTTACTCCTTGGAAGAAAGGTTATGACCAACCTAGATAGCATATTGAGAAGCAGAGACATTACTTTGCCAACAAAGGTCTGTCTAGTCAAGGCTATGGGTTTTCCATTGGTCACGTATGGATGTGAGATTTGGACTGTGAAGAGAGGTGAGTGCCAAAGAATTGATGCTTTTTAACTGTGGTGTTGGAGAAGACTCTTGAGAGTCCCTTGGACTGCAAGGAGATCCAACCAGTCCATTCTGAAGGAGATCAGCCCTGGGATTTCTTTGGAAGGAATGATACTAAAGCTGAAGCTCCAGTACTTTGGCCACCTCATGTGAAGAGTTGACTCATTGGAAAAGACTCTGATGCTGGGAGGGATTGGGGGCAGGAGGAGAACAGGACGACAGAGGATGAGATGGTTGGATGGCATCACTGACTCGATGGACACGAGTCTGAGTGAACTCCGGGAGTTGGTGATGGACAGGAAGGCCTGGCGTGCTGCGATTCATGGGGTCGCAAAGAATCGGACACAACTGAGCAACTGAACTGAACTGAACTGAATGTTCTAACATTTCTTTATGAAGTGGAACAGCAATCTGGCTATTTAAACCAAACACAAAATTGGGAAATTTCATACCTCAGTTTATATAGGAAACACTTGTTTCTCCTAAATGAATCTTGTTCAGGTTGACATATATGGGGGAAAATAACTGAAATGTTGGTTCTGGGCAACTGCAATTATTGTGCTGATCATACTGTAAAAATATTGGAAACGAAGCACACAATCATCGTAGTGGGCAGACCACAAGAGAGTGACTTTTACTCTTTTATTGAGTTGGATAACTCAGCCTTAATTACTGATGAGAAATATGAACTTCTAACAGAAGTTGAAGAGTACCCAATAAATGTACCTTCATTTGTTACCTTCCAAGAGTGTCATTCAAGCTTAAAATCTGTTAAAATTTTTTCATCATGTTGCCCTTGTCTAAGAAAACCGGACATTACCTTTTTCAACTCACAGAGAAGTTATTTCATTGGTTTATTATTATTACTGAGGCTGATGAACTGCTAAAGAACAGGATCGGGACTGAACTTTGTATTTTTATAATAATGGCCAAATAATCTTCTGAAAAATTCTAACACCACCCTGGGGAATGTGATACTAAGAGCATGTATTTGTCATGTGTGGCCACAAGCAATCTGCTGACAATTTCCAAATGACATTCTCCATATCTAAGGCTTATTTGGATGCTTACACATCTGCTCTCTTGTTAACAGTATTATCAAATAGCTTTAAGGGGTGTACTTTAAATACCTGAAAGCTTTCACATTCTGCAGAAGCCCTGATAATGCTTGTGATGATGATCTCAGTTCTTTTCTATCAGGGTGAATTTTAGAGAGGTTGATCGATATGTAATGTTACGTTTGTTGCTCAGTTTTGTCCAGCTGTTTGTGACCCTGTGGACTGTAGCCTGCCTGGCTCCTCTATCCATGGGATTCTCCAGGCAAGAATACTGGAGTGGGTTGCCATTTCCTTCTCCCAATATGTAACGGAAAGATATTAAAATATGGTTTTCTTGGAAATGTAGCATTTGAAAAGTTATATTATTCAGAGCACCAGGGACGTTTTACATTTGGCAGGTTTCTTTTATGTCTTAAGTATCCAGATGTTAATATATAAAATATCTTTTTAATTATTTGTTTTCTTTCTTTCAGTATAAACCAATGGATAGTTATTTAATTTATGTAAATGAGAACTTTTCTCCCATCACCTTTCTGATTTAATATTCAGACTAGCTGCATTTTGTTAAAATTTTTCTTTCCCTGTTCCAAATTATTATAAACACAAGATAGCATTTTAAAATAGTTCAGTGGTAGCAATAAATACAGAGTTACACATAACTATTAAAAGTTGGTATGTAATAAGTTATCTGTATCCAATATTGATTATAGAGTTCTCAGAATCCATTATACCAGTGAAGCAATGTAATACCAGTTCTGTAATTATGGCTTGTTAAGACTGAGAGAAAACATTTCTTAACCACTCAGTGAAACAGATAGTTAAACCAAAGATTAGTGAAGTTAAAAGACTTGCCTAAGTTTGCGGAGCTTCCAAGACGTAGGATTTATGTTCCATGATTCTAAGTCCAGTGTTCTCACTGACTATATCATGTGCTTTTCATAGAGATATTCTGAAAGTAGTTGGTGTAACAGCAGTGCTTTAAAATTTGGAATCCTCTTAGTGAATCTCAGAATTCAAAAACCAGCATAAGATTTATATCAGCTACTTATTTAAAATGGTACAAATAAATAAATAAATAAATAAAAAAGAAAAAAAAAAACAAATAAACTTATTTGCAAAGCAGAAATAGACACACAGATGTAGAGAACAAATGTATGGCTGCCAAGGGGAGAAGGGGCTGGGGCGGTGGTGGTGAGATGAATCAGAGATTGGGGCTGAGATGTATACACTGCTGCTGCTGCTAAGTCGCTTCAGTTGTGTCTGACTCTTCGCAGCTCTAAGGACTGTAGTCCGCCAGGCTCCTCTTAGTGGGGATTCTCCAGGCAAGAATACTGGAGTATGTTGTCATACCCTCCTCCAGGGGATCTTCCCAGCCCAGGGACTGAACTCGGTCTTCGGCATTGCAGTCAAATTCTTTACCACTGAGACACCAGGGAAGCCCCATATATACACTATTATGTATAAAATGGGTAAGAAATGAGAACCGACAAATGCCCTGTGGTCACCTAAATGGGAAGGAAATCCAAAAGAAGAGGATATATGTATACATATAGCTGGTTCACTTTGCTATACAGCAAAAGTAACATAAATTTGTAAAACAACTATACGTCAATAAAAATTAATTTAAAATAAATAAAGTAAAAGATTGATTAGTTCTATCTCCAGTAGGTCTATGGGGCAGTCTGTAATAGAATCTGGGTCTTCATTTTTAACAAGGTTGTCTAGTGATTCTGATTAATTTGGTAAATATTTTGGCTTATGACCTTTCCATTCAAGTATATGGCATGTATGTAAAATACCTGAAATGTGTATGTGGGAAGCATAGCATCTTTATGTAGCATTGGATGACTAAGTCTTTCAGAATATCTGAAGATATTTAATACAAGTGAACCTAAAAATGTATGGATAAAATACAACTGTCTTTTTGAGATTCATAAGGAGTTTTGTTTAATTGAATTATCTCAGTCAAAAGTTTGTTGACAGCACACCCATCCACCATCCATTCTGGCCAAAAGAAGTAACAAGAAAAGTGTCTATTTGATAAGACTGATTACCCTATCAATTCAAATATGTCTCTGGTAATAAGTCAAAACATTTATTTTAATATGAAAATGTTATTAAATGACTCCATTTTCTATTCTAAATATGTATATAGCTGTCAATCAACTAGATGGCACAAAATTAATATGCAGAATCAAAGTAATCAGTCTTAATTGTTCAAGGAAAAATTCAGGTCACCTATCAACCTAAAAGAAGAAAGATGTCCAGATTTTATTTTGGCTGTTTAGCATTTCCCCTGTTAATTTCCTATTTTAATTTTCCAGCCTCCTAAATTAACTATTCAACATTTCACTATTCAGATTTCCACACACCTGTTTGGCATGAAGACAAAAAGGGTAAGAAGAAATGGCGTTTATGAGATTAGTCCCAAACCAGCCCTTTTATCGACCCACAAGTCATTAACCATCTGTTTGCTTCCTATCAGCCCCTGGCTGTATCTTTCTGCATCCCACCTGCTGGAGCCCTTGCAGACAAATTCCTGATTAATCAGTTTCTCTGGCTCTTAATTGTTCACTTAATTCCTGAGATGAGAGCATATCTCTTCCTTTCAGGGATATGCGAAAGTTTGAATTGTGCTTCTGGAAATGCAGACCTTTGATTTGGATAGATTTAGTACTGTCTGAGCATCGCCCCAAGAGGGGCATCATTGGAAATAACTTATAACTCTCTCTAGCCTCCTCTAAGCTTGCACAACCAGCAATATTGTCATATATCAACATAATTCTTAAATATAGAAAATGCATAGGTAGTGGCTTGGGGATTATATTTAGGAGTATGTAAGTCAAGCCTTGTGCACTAGTTTTACTTTGTTTTAATTTATTTTTTGTTGAAGTATCGTTCAGTCGCCCAGTCATGTCCGACTCTTTGCAACCCCATGGACTGCAGCATGCCAGGCCTCCCTGTCCATCAGCAACTCCTGAATCTTGCTCAAACTCATGTCTATCAAGTTGTTAATGCCATCCAACCATCTCATCCGCTATCATCCCTTTTCCTCCTGCCTTCAGTCTTTCCCAGAATCAGGGTCTTTTCCAATGAGTCAGCTCTTTGCATCAGGTGGCCAAAGTATTGGAGTTTCAGCTTCAGCATCAGTCCTTCCAATGAGTATTCAGGGTTGATTTCCTTTAGGATTGACTGGTTTGACCTCATTGCTGTCCAAGAGACTCTCAAGAGTCTTCTCCAACACCACAGTTCAAAAGCATCAATTCTTTGACGTTCAGCCTTCTCTGTGGTCCAACTCTCACATCCATACATGACTACTGGAAAAACCATAGGTTTGGCTGGACGGACCTTTGTCGGCAAAGTGATGTCTCTGCTTTTTAATACACTGTCTAGGTTGACGTGTAGGTTGCTTTAAAATGTTGTGTTAGTTTATGCTGTACAAAATAAAATGAATCATCCATATGTATATATATGTCCCCTCTTCCTTGGACTTCCTTCCCATTTAGGTCACCCACAGAACATTGAGTAGAGTTCCCTGTGCTATACAATACGTTCTCATTAGTTATCTATTTTATACATAGTAGTTTATACAGATCACTCCCAATCCCCAATCCATCCCATCCCCAGTCCTCCCTTGGGCTAATTTTGAAGACTAAGCAGTATAGTTTGACCAACCTATGTGAAATGTTTTGCCTTTGGTGAACTTCTTATAACTTTTGGGCTTGCACCTGGGTTAGTTTGTAAGTAAATGGTAAATAGTGATTGATTTAATTTATTGCTTAGAAATATTGTGACCTTTCTCTGCAAATAGTAAAATGCAATCAGATTTTTTTCCATGAGAAACACATTTCCGTTTTTAATGCACTCTGTAAGTAACTGTCAAGTAGGTGAAGAACATGTTCACTAATTGCATTTTTACTCTCTCATTCTGTCCACACCCTTTGAATTCAGATGGTCTGACAACTGCATTGTCCCCTACAAAATGTTTGACCCACATTTTGTGAAATAATGATGATATATTTGATTGTTTGTTTCTCGTTTGTCCTTCTCTGAATATAATATTAACTCACTAGGCAGTAATTTCATTCATAAATTAAAGTTGCATGATTACATTTTGTCAGCTGTATTGATAAAATATGATGCACAACAGCTAGCTGAGATTTACTGAGTACTTAGTGTATACATGACACTGTTGTAAGCACTTGCTGTTTATGTCCTCAGTTCCTCCAATACACTTAGGAGGTAAGTACTGTATTTGTGCAACTGTGGCACACAGAGGCTAAAGGACTCTCCCAGAGTCAAACAGGTTCAAATTGGCAGAGCCAAGTTGTGAGTGGTCTAGGCAAGAGGTCTTGATTAATTGCATTTTGTGTGTATATGTGTGCTCTGTTGCTCACTCTTGTCTGACTCTTTGCGACCCCATGGACTGTATTCCACCAGGGTCCTCTGTCCATGGGTTTTCCTAGGCAAGAATGCTGGAGCAGGTTTCCATTTCCTTCTCCAGAGAATCTTCCTGACCCAAGGATTGAACCCACATCTCTTGCGTCTCTTGCACTGGCAGGTGGATTCTTTACCACTGTGCCACCTGGGAAGCCATTTTACCTCTCAATCTTTAAAATTTATTTTATTGATGTATAATTGATTTATAATGTTGTTTAACTTCAGATGTACAGCAGTGATTCAGTTATACATATATACTATTTTTTGGTATTCTTTTCCATTATAGTTTATTACAGGATATTGAATACAGTACCCTGTGCTATACAGTAGGACCTCATTGTTTACCCATCCTATATATAATGGTTTGCATCTGTTAGTCCCAAACTCCCAAACCATCTCTCCCCAACCACCCTCCCTCTTGGCAGCCACAAATCTGTTCTCTCATCTGTCAGTCTGCTTTTGTTTTTATGTCTTAATCTTGAATTATAAACTTGAGGAAAGTGAGCTTTCAATCCAGATTTCTTTACATGAGGTGTTCCACAGTACAACAAAAAAATACATTTTTGGTAAGTTTCAAAAAGAAAAAGGCAGGAGAAATGAATGACCTACATCGTGAGTCAGTCTTCATTTAGTGGTGAGGTGGTTCAAGAAATTTATACTAATTCAAATTCAAGAAGTATTTTAGTTGTCCAGGTCCTAGACAGAATTGTTGAAATTAGAATTATTCTCATTTGAACATTAAAATCTACTCATTTCTGAGATATTTAATATAATAGAAACTGAAATAAAGGAGATAGGGAAACTAAAGAAATGTATACTAGCTAGTCATAGTTTGTTATATAATGTATACATATTAGTCATATGTGATTTTAAAATTAGATGAAACGTTTATATCATAAAACTTTGGCAATAAGCCAAAATTTTAATGTCAAGTTTTCTATAGGTATAAGGCCTTTTTTCTACCTTTAATAGAGATAGAATATATTACAACTAATATCTTGCATGAAAACCAATTCAGTTCAGTTCAGTCGCTCAGTCGTGTCCAACTCTTTGCAACCCCAGGGACTGCAGCACACCAGGCTTCCCTGTCCATCACCAACTCCCGGAGCCTACTCAAATTCATGTCCATCATGTTGGTGATGCCATCCAACCATCTCATCCCCTTTTGTCCCCTTCCCCTCCCACCTTCAATCTCTCCCAGCATCAGGGTCTTTTCCAATGAGCTGGTTCTTCACATTAGATGACCAAAGTATTGGAATTTAAGCTTCAGCATCAGTCCTTTCAATGAATATTCAGGATTGATTTCCTTTAGAATGGACTGATTGGATCTCCTTGCAGTCCAATGGACTCTCAGGGGATAGAGTATATTACAATTAATGTCTTACATGCAAATAAACTTAGACAAAGAGTGTTTTTTATTCTGATGACAATTAGGGACACCCATGATTATCGCTAAGTTCTAAGCACAATTTAAGCTATCACTAAACTCTAATCAAAAAGGCTTAAAACACTGTTTCATGTTTGTCTGTAGTTTCCAGAGGGAAAGCCAAAAGTAAAATAGCAGTTGTTTGCAATTGTGGTGCAAAAGCCGTGTGTGATTTGAGCCTGTGTCTTTGATTGCAGCAACAACTCTGTTTCTGGAGGGCAGTGTATGTTTGCTGATACAGTGAGGGTTTAGGGACTGGCATCAGGAAGGATAAGATCTGTTCTTGACGACATATAAACTGAAGAGGCTCCTGTGAGGACCGTGGGGCCAGATGTCTTATTAGCCAGGCACAACAGCATCTCACCTGGGCTTTGTTCTTTATCTAAAGGAACACATTGTTTCCCTGGTTTTAGACCTTGGTTGTCTAGTTCATGTCTAGCATCATTCATTGTATCTAAAAATTTCTCCTTCTGTGACAACCTAGAAGGGTGGGATGGGCATGTGGAGGAGGCAGGCTCTAGAAGGAAGGGATGTATATATATGCATAGTTGATTCAATTTGTTGTACGGCGGAAACCAACACAACTTTGTAAAGCAATTATCCTCCAATAAGAAAAAAAAGAAAAGAAAAAAAATTCCAACTCTGTAGTTTACTCCAATGATTAACACTCCTTTTCTGTAAAACAAATGAATCATAATTGTGCTTTTTTTGAACAAGTTCAGTCCAAGTCATTTTTATAGTAGAAAAATAGAGTGAAATTTTCTGATGTAATTACAGGAAAATGTATTCCTACTTTAAAAATATAGTTAGTATAGCCAACCAACAGCAGAAAAGTAACTATAAACTTCCTTTGAAGGACAGATTTTCAATGCAGTAGGTGAAAAATCAGGCCAAGGAGGTAGCTTGAATCTTAACTCCAGTACTCAGTGCATGTGTGAATTTAGCTGCATTCTGGGCTTAGAGGTTAAAGCATCTGCCTGCAATGCAGGAGACCTGGGTTTGATCCCTGGGTCAGGAAGATCCACTGGAGTGGGTTGCCATTTCCTCCATTTCCATGGAGGGAGGAGCCTGGTAGGCTACAGTCCATGGGGTCGCAAAGAGTCGGACACGACTGAGGGACAAACTACCTAATCAGTTCAGTTCAGTTCAGTCGCTCAGTCGTGTTCGACTCTTTGCGACCCCATGAATTGCAGCACCAGGCCTCCCTGTCCATCACCAACTCCTGGAGTTCACTCATAGCAGCTACCTTATGGAAAACATGGATAATAATGATCGAACAACAAAGTGTTGTAAATGTTGCAGAGCACACGAATACTCAGAAAATGGTAGTTAGTTTTATATTTTCAGATTCTTTTTGTATTCAGTGAGATTCGCGAAATGACACATGCTTTGCCTGCTGGACATTTACGTTATTCCCTGCTGATGAGTTAACACCAGGAAATGAAAAAGCAAGGAAATACGAGGCATAAGATGATGATGATGGTAACTGAAAAATAACAGTTGAATGCCATAAATTAAAGTAAGGCCTCATTTTAATTCTCATGGAAAGTGGTAAGAAATCTGGATTAATGGACTCATACTATGCATTATGTTTTGTATGCTGTGTTGAGTAGACTAGCTTACTTGCAGAAAATGCCTTAATACTCTGAGTAAATGTAAAATTTGACCCTCTTCTTTAGTTTTTTTCCCTCTAAGTCTTTGAAGCTTTAATGCTAACTGAGCTGAACCCACATAAAAAGGAGATTTACATTAATGAATAATTAATTATGGTATCTGAAATTAAAATCAATCTCATTAGGTGAAAACTGTCAACTTTTCTAGCAGATTATTTAGTAGATCCATGTGTATAAGATTTATCCCAAATGGGAATTCATTGATCACAACAGTATCTGAAAATACTTTGATACTGATAGGACTTTTGTCTATGGGTGGAAACTCAACAAGCTTCTCAAATTTTTAAGTTTCCCTAAAACAGTAGGGAGTAAAACCAGTCTTTGAGATACTGAGAATCTGTCTCATGTCTGCCCTGACAGCAGAGATGTTCGCAATGACTTCTCAACCGTAAAAATCCCAGCATGCACATAGGATTGTGTGGAGAAGCATATAGGAAAGACTGGAGGCTACAAGTCATTGCCTCCATCAGATAGAAAAGTCCCTGAGCCTCCTGATGTATGTAGTAGATTCTGATCAAAATGTACTATTTCCAGAAGAATGTCACAGAGTAACAATTTTGGAGCACTGGCTATATGTTGAATACTTTCAATCTCCACATAGCTCTATAGAGTGAGTATTATTACCCTCGTTTTACAGATGAGGAAACAAAAGTACAGAGAAGTTAGGTGATTTACTTAATTTCACAGTTTTAACAGAACGCTTAACATAAATATGAACTAAATCCCATGTGTGAGTCCAAATGGCTTCTTCTTCTATATCTCTTCTGATAAAATAAGCTGATTAATCATTTTGCCAAAACTTGCCCTCAGACACCAAAATAGATGCCTTCTTACTACAAAATACACGAGGTAAGAAGTACAGAAATTCATTGACAGTTGAAATCCCCCTTGACTAAAGTTCCTATCTGGCTGGAAAAATGGGTCAAACCCATTTTCATGGAAGAAAATGTAGAGGAGAAAAAAATTAATCCTGTTTCAGTGAGTTAGAAAAATCCTTATTTTTGAAAATATTCAAGATTCACATTTTTGGGGAAGATGACAAATAAAAAATTCCAGAATCATTTGGATTGTAGAAGAGAAGATGAAAGCAAGGGTTAATATGGCTAGAACTGCACAGACATGCATTAGGATAACTAAGTATTTTTCAGTAGATGCTGGATTTACTTAAAGGCAGAGCTGCACAGACATCTGTATAAGAGGAGTACAGTGTCTTTTTCAGTCCAGTTTTCTGGACTGAGGAACACAAATAATCTTTTTGAAACCTAAGCTTTGTGTGTCTCTAGCAACTGCAGTATATTTTTAGGGTTATGGGAAATGTTTTCCTGATATCTGAGCACAGAGATTTAGGGAGAAATTGATAAATTATTCAGGCATTATTATAATAAGAATCTTTCATGTTCCCCTAGGATTTTCATATTTTGCTTATTAGAATGTGACCTTTAAAAAAGGTTAGATAGTACACTTTTTTGAAGTACGATTACAAACTTTGGATTTTATTATTGAACATCCATGCGAAATTAATTGTATATCACAAGATCATCGGGTTCCAAATCAAGAAACAGAGTTATATGCAATATGTCTTCTTAACCCTAAAAGAGTAAAATCTCATTCCAGAACTTCAAGTAGATGAGGACCTCAAAACCACACACTTTGGGTTGCATGTGGATTGTGTACCGTGTGGGAGGGTAGATGAACCTGGGGGTGAGAGAGACACCTGTGAGCATACAAAAAAGAGAGGCAGAGCCTGCCCCTGTTTGGAAACAACACTATAGAATGTATTGACCCATTGACAAAATGTAGAGAGGAATCCTAGAAGAATCACTGTTTTATAACTAGAGGAGATATGTGGACAGGAGTGAAAAAAGGAATGGCAGAAGTAATGGCTAGGATAGCAGTGAAACATGGAACAAAATATAATGTACATGGTGGTTCAGGCTGTTCTGGGACTAATTTTTACAGACAGTGCGTGTGTCAGGTGTTATTTCTTACCATAACCAATGTATCAGGTCACACAAAAGTACTGGTTTAGACTGAACGTATGTAGAAATGAGTCACGTTCCATATCCTCCCATTTTAATAAAATTGGTAATGCCACTCCCAAGTATTTGATTTCTCTTTTCTTAGAAGCTGAAAACAAGTTTGTTTTTCTGAAAAAATGTAGCCATTGTGTATGTGTAGTCTTAGATTTCAGTGGTATTTTAATGGTTTAGAAAGTCACCTGTACTGATTATTACCTTGTTTTTCTTTCTGTAAATCAAAAATAATGTACTTATTTGAGGTTCTAGGCATTATGGAAGTACAAATCATATTTCTATCATCAAGAAGCTCCATGTCCACATAAGAATATAATACTTATATATTATATATATATATATTATATATATTATATATTATATATATATTATTATATATATTATTATATATTATATATATATAATATTATATATTATATTATATATATTATATATATAATATAATATAAAGGCATGAAAATTTAAGAACCATGGGTAGAGTTTGAATTTTGCCGTTTCATAAACATGGGTCAAACACTGGTCCTATCTCATTTGACTATGTTTAACCTTGTGAAGTCTCATTTTTTTCATCAAAACCAGGATAATTGATTACTTTGATCTGCTGGGGTTAGTTTGAGGATATGATTAGATATGTGCATTTATCAAATTACTTGGCCACTTGGCAATTACTAGATTGAGTATATACTCATAATTTTCATTATTGAATTATATTGACCATGGCAAATGGATCTAAGACTGGAAGGAGATATATTTGGTGTGAGTTTATAAGATAAAGTTTTATTAAAAAGGCTTTGGTGTGTCATCAAGTGAAATATCATATTAAAGAATAATAACCAAAAATGAATTACATTAGACATCAGAATGCATTAAGACCCTGATTTCTCTGGAAAATCTAATATTGCCAGCTTCATTGATTCTAACAGTTTATTTAATGTCCTCATGTATTTGTTTTGCTGATCTGAATACACAGTGACAGGTAATCAATAATTTTTGTGGTGCCTTATAATTCACAACAGACATAAAATGATTAATGTATTAGTATAGGCTGAACTTCTTTGTTATCTTTAAAAACATCATAGATATATTAATATAAAGAAGATATTAAAAGTAGATATCCATTATATCTATGAAGAGCATAGAACAAGGACCATGTACTCTATTGAAATAAAGGACATCAATGACCAAGAATTTCACATTCTTCTTCAAAATCAACTTTTTCCTTTGGAGATTTGCCACAATAACAGGCAGTCACTTCCTAAAAAACTACAAGTAACATAGTAGATATTGTCAACTGTATTCTCATAGTCATTAGAATATTTCATGATTCTTTCTTTCTTTTTTTTGGGGGGGGAAGATGGTCACTGAATATAAAGAACTATAACTCCACAACTATTGTGTCAAGGACTATGAAACGTATGGAAGAATGTAACACTTGAGAAATCTATTCTCATAGGAAAAAATGACAGAAAGTTCAGTCAGTTCAGTTCAGTCACTCAGTTGTGTCGACTTTTTGCGACCCCATGGGCTGGAGCACACCAGGCCTCCCTGTTCACCACCAATGCCTAGAAACTGCTCAAATTCATATCCATCAAGTGGTGATGCCATCCAACCATCTTCCTCTGCCGTCCCCTTCTCCTCCTGCCTTTAATCTTTCCCAGTATCAGAGTCTTTTCCAGTGACTCAGTTCTTCACATCAGGTGGCCAAAGTATTAGAGTTTCAGCTTTAGCATCAATCCTTCCAATGAACACCCAGGACTGATTTCCTTTAGGATTGACTGGTTGGATCTCCTTGCAGTCCAAGGGACTCTAAAGAGTCTTCTTGGACACCACAGTTCCAAAGCATCAATTCTTTGGCACTCAGCTTTTTTTATAGCCCAACTCTCACAATCCATAGATGGCTACTGGAAAACATCATAGCTTTGAGTAGATGGACTTTTGTTGGCACAGTAATGTCTCTGCTTTTTAATATGCTGTCTGGATTGGTCATAACTTTTCTACCAAGGAGCAAGCATCTTTTAATTTCATGGCTGAAGTCACCATCTGCAGTGATTTTGAATTCCCCAAAATAAAGTCTCTCATTGTGTTTCCATTGTTTCCCCATCTATTTGCCATGAAGTGATGGGACCAGATGCCATGATCTTAGTTTTCTGAATGTTTAGTTTTAAGCCAACTTTTCCACTCTCCTCTTTCACTTTCATCAAGAGGCTCTTTAGTTCTTCACTTTCTGCCATGAGGGTGGTACCATCTTCATAGCTGAGGTTATTGATATTTCTCCCCATACCCACCAAACCCCATACCCACCAGAGACACTCAGAGGGCTCAAACAAAACCTAGTGCACACCAGAAGACACCACAGAGACTGAGCCAGACCTGCCTTTGAGTATTTGAATGTTTCCTATGGAGGTATGTGTCAGCAATGGCCTGCTGCAGGGGCAAGGGCTCTGGGTGTAGCAGACCTGGGTGTGGCATAAGCCCTTTTGGAGGAGGTCACTATTAACCCCACCATAGAGCCACCCGAACTTACACAGGCCTGGGGAAACAGACTCTTCGAGGGCACAAAGCAAACTTGTATGCACCAGGACCCAGGAGGAAGAAGCAGCAGCCCCACAAGAGACTGATCCAGACTTGTCTGTGAGTGTCCAGGAGTCTCTGGCAGAGGTGTGGGTTGACAGTAGCCTGCTGCAGGTTTTGGGGCACAAAGTGTGGCAGTGTGTGCATAGGACTTTTGAAGGCGGTGCCATAATCTTCATTACCTCCACCATAGTTTGGTCTGAGGTCAAACAACAGGAAGGGAACACAGCCCATCAACAGAAAATTGGATTAAAGATTTACTGAGCATGGCCCTGCCCATCAGAACAAGACCCAGTTTCCCCCTCAGTCAGTCTCTCCCAGCAGGAAGCTTCTATAAGCCTCTTATCCTTATCTCTCAGAGGGCTCACACAATGAAAACCACAATCACAGAAAAAATAAAATAAAACTGATCACATGGACCACAGCCTTGTCTAACTCAATGAAACTATGAGCCGTGCCGTGTAGGGCCACCCAAGACAGGTCATGGTGGAGAGTTCTAACAAAATGTGGTCCACTGGAGAAAGGAATGGTAAACCACTCCAATATTCTTGCCTTGAGAACCCCATGAACAGTATGAAAAGATAGAAAGTTATTGTAATTTAATGAAATAATTAGTCCATTTTATTAATGAGGATGTTATATTCCTAAAAGTCCATTTTAGTATTTTTTGTTGTTGTTCAGTCACTAAGTTGTGTTCAACTCTTTGTGACCCCATGGACTGCAGCATACCAGACTTCCCTGTCCTCCACTGTCTCCCAGAGTTCGCTCAAATTCATGTCCGTTGAGTCAGTGATGCTATCTAACTGTCTCATCTGCCACCCCCTTCTCCTTTACCTTCAGTCTTTCTCAGCATCAGGGTGTTTTCCAATAAGTCATGTCTTCTCATCAAGTGGCCAAAGTATTGGAGCTGTTTTAGTATATAAAGTTTTCGCTTTTTTAGTAAAGTTTTAGTTTGGTCTTCCCTGGTGGCTCAGAGGGTAAAGGGTCTGCCTGCAATGCAGGAGACCTGGGTTTGATCCCTGGGTCAGGAAGATCCACTGGAGAAAGAAATGGCAACCCACTCCAGTACTCTTGGCTGGAAAATCCCATGGATTATTGAGAAGCCTGATAGGCTACAGTCCATGGTGTCGCGAAGAGTCAGACACGACTGAACAACTTCACTTCCACTTTCAAAGTTTTAGTATGTTTCAGTATGGAAGTAAAGAAAAATTTTAATATATCAGAAGATCTACCTAAGACTTTAGAGTAAAATTTAGGTTGCATGAATTTTATCTATAAAAATTAATGGTGCTTTTATTTTTAAGCAGAAATGATTTGTTCCATGATAACTCTCCAGTGATTACACATCCTATTATTTGATTTAGCTTTGATAGCAACATGAGAATATATTTGTCATTGACCAAAGAAAGGTTGGAAATAAAAGTGTTTGGAATCTGTGATGCTTTGTTTTCTTGTTACATTCCTAGTTTTCTCTGGGCATCTATGTAATCCTGTATGTATTATTTTATCTGTGGTAAGATCTATCTACCTGTTTACTTTTAAGGGTAAATAGTTCATGTGAACATGATTGTTAGATCATAAGCTGCCTATGTAAGAGAGCATTCTTGTTCTCAAAAAGAAATTTGTCTGTAGAAAAAAATCAAATGAATAAATAAACTCCAACTGAAATACAGTGCTTTGATATTCAGTTTAGGAAAGCAAGTAAAAGAGAGGGTCAGGAAGTTAAGTACTGTCTGAATAAACCTTTTGTACATCAGTGATCTTCAAAGTCAGCCATTTAAAATAAGGTCATTTTCAGAAATGACAGAAAGTCAAGTGGGCCGTAATCACAGAATTGTTGCTTTACTCAATTAGAGCCCCACTAATGGTTCTTTAAATCATATTCACTTGATAAGAAGGTGGAAAGGGAAATAACCCCAAAGTAGCAAAGTTCCTGTCAGTGGTACTAGATGTAAATTGTAGACAAATAAGTATTGAAACATCATGCCTACTTCTAGGTCACTTGGTGATGCCTTTTCCCTGGGCATTTACATATTCCGTGCCATATGTTCCATTTTACAAGCATGACGAAAGAGATCACATGGATCTTCACATGGATTTAGTGATTTCTCTGCATCATTTAGTGCTTTGAAAACTACCTACTATACTCCCTAACTCTTTCTTTCTTTGCCTCTTAATTGGTCAGTGTGTGTTTCAGTTCAGTTCAGTCTCTCAGTCGTGTCCGACTCTTTGCGACCCCATAAATCGCAGCACGCCAGGCCTCCCTGTCCATCACCAACTCCCAGAGTTCACTCAAACTCACGTCCATTGAGTCCGTGATGCCATCCAGCCATCTCATCCTCCGTTGTCCCCTTCTCCTCCTGCCCTCAATCCCTCCCAGCATCAGAGTCTTTTCCAATGAGTCAACTCTTCGCATGAGGTGGCCAAAGTACTGGAGTTTCAGCTTTCGCATCATTCCTTCCAAAGAACACCCAGGGCTGATCTCCTTCAGAATGGACTGGTTGGAGCTCCTTGCAGTCCAAGGGACTCTCAGGAGTCTTCTCCAAAAACACAGTTCAAAAGCATCAGTTCTTCGGCGCTCAGCCTTCTTCACAGTCCAGCTCTCACATCCATACATGACCACAGGAAAACCACAGCCTTGACTAGATGGACTACTTAATATAGACTAAATCCATGCTGTTGGGGGAATGGGTTGGTGGGGGAGGTTCAAAAGAAGTCAAATTAAACCACTCTGTTGCTTTATATCTATTAAGAAAATTGCATTCTATTCAGGGATCAAGAATAATAAAAGCAACAAATTTAAAGAATGACAGAGAATAATAGAATGACACAGTGAGATAATGCCTCACTCTTATCAGGCAACTTGGGTATTTACTTTTTTTTTTTTGCTTACTTGTTTTCTTTTTCTTCACTATTATCAATTCTTTATCAATGCAGTCACATTCTGGACTACTGGGTGTTAGGACTTTGATACATAAATTTTGTGGGGCCACTGTTCAGCCCATAAAACATACCAATAAACCACTCTTTGGGTGAGGAAGATGCTCAGACAGGTGCTTGCAACTTTCTTGGGTTTCCTTTGACACTGAGAAGATATGGGTGAGGTCAGGTTCACGTAGAGTGTCATCCAGTGAGGCAGAATAGAGGAGTCCCTGAGCTTTGTGAATAGCATCACTGATTCTGAGAAACTGGTTGGGGAAAAAGTAGAGATAAAAGCGACATTCCTACAGCAAGTCTTTTAAAGATTTTGTTGAAATTCAGCCTGGAACATGGCCTGGAGCCACTCATCACTGCCTCCATATAGATGTCTGGTTCAAAACTCAAAGGTGAAAAATAATTGAAAGGGAACCAGCATGGAATCTTTACAGAGATGCTACAAGAAAATATACATTTTAAAGGGAATCAGAGAAACAAGTGACAGATGGAAAACGTTCACTAGAGGACAGGCTAAAGATATATTGGATATAAATGAAGAGTTGAAGAGGATTCAGGAGAGAACATGACAAGAAATATGAAATGCACTTTGTTGGTATCTCTGAATAAGGAACAAAAATAAGGAACAGAAAATCTTTGATCAAGACAATTGAAGAAAATTTTCCTGAGAAATAGAAAGCTTGAGTCTACAAAATGAATGGACCAAACATGTCCTTGGAGAAATTAACAGAGAATAGTTGATTGAGACGTAGTCCAGTAAAATGAATCAATTCTAAAGACAAAGACATTTGCTTAAGCAGGCGTGTAAAATTCAAGTTATCTATAAAGGCAAAAAATTTAATTTAGTCTTATAGTTACTTACAGCAACAGTCAGACTGAAAGGAAATGTAGTCTATGAAGTTCTCAAAAAAAGTTTAAACCAAAGAGTTTAGACCAAGGCAAGCAAAATATCTATAAAGGCAGGAGATAAACATTTTTTGAACATGTAAGAAATCAATGAATACAATTTCCATGATCTTTGATAAACTCATGATGATAAAATACAGCTAATATTAAATTCAATAAAGATTGGTAATGAGTGTTGAATCCTAATAAATAGCAGATAAAAGACTAAGATAAGTGGGAGGTTTAAGGCTTCAAAACAGAATGTGAAATTTATAAGCCTCAACAGTGTAAAATTTACATATTTAAAAGACTGAGCTTGGGAACAGGGAAGAGAAAAACAGTGGGGAGACTTCAAGAATGTGGATTTATAAAGCTAAGATCAAGGATATTTTAAACTCATAAATCAGGTTGTGTGCATGCTAAGTCATTTCAGGCATGTCCAACTCTTTGTGAACCTATGGACTAGAGCCTACGAGGCTCCTCTGTCCATGGATTCTCCAGGCAAGAATACTGGAGTGGGGTGCCATGCCCTCCTGCAGGGGATCTACCTGACCAGGGATCGAACCCGAGTCTCTTGTGTCTCCTGCATTGGCAGGTGAGTACTTTACCGCTAGTGCTACCTGGGAAGCCCAAATCAGGTTACATAAGTATTAGTATGCTTAAATAGCATAAAGATAACATTAAGAAAATATTATACTCAATAAAATGGAGAGGGGAAGTTAAATATTTAAATTCTTGCTTTAGAGGAACAAGAGAGAAAAAAAGAATTAAGGTACTATATAAACTTATGGTTATATGTGTAACCTTGCAAACAAACAAACAAAAATCTAAATCATCAGAAGAAATACAAAGAAAACAAAGACCATTAATTAGAAAATGTATGTATTGGAGAACATAACCTATGATGGCAGAACTAAGGTCAAGTGTCTCACATCAAGAAATGTAGATAATTATAAACAGACCAAACATTGTATTAAACCACAGGAGTTGCCAACTGGATCAAAAGGCAAAAATGTAACATATGCTGGCACAAGAGATGTCGAATCCCTCAGTGGAAGCGGATTTCAAAGACACAAGTCTGGAAATGGGGAGAGCAGTCAAAATGCTACCATAGTTTTGTACAGGAGAGATGATGAAATCTTGACTGAGATAGAGAGAGGATCTCAGGGGGCAGGAGTATCTGTAAGCAGAAGAATTTTTAAAAATTAATTTGTTTATTTATATTGGAGGTAATAACAATATTGTGGTGGTTTCCGCCATAGATCAGGATGAATCGGCCATAGGTATACACGTGTCCCCTCCATCCTGAACCCCCGTACCACCTTCCTCCCCACCCTATCCCTCTCGGTTGTTCCAGAGCACCGGCTTTGGGTGCCCTGCTTCATGCACTGAACTCACCGACGGGATGTGGTATTGAGAGACAGGGAAGGTGCTTCCTCGGTTTCTCACGGGATCACCATCAGCTGAGACACAGAAAATAAGATGTATAAAGATTTTGAAGAGAACGATGGTCCATTATCTTGCTCCTCTTGAGTTAGATGAATCTATGGGCTGTGTAAGTAGATGTGCTGAGTGGACAGTATCTATGGTAATCTCAACTCACTGGATAGATCTGGGAGGAAGATATTCATTTGGCACTCTCCCCAGTGCAAGGAATAGAAGAAAGCTCATGTGTCGTGTAAGAACTACATATTAGAGACAAACATGAACTGTAGGACTGTTCCTGGAGTTCAGCATAGAAGGAGGGGGATGTTATAATGAAGACGGTAAATGGGGAAAAAGAATGTCATTCTCCTTCCTCATATAGAAGAACTGAGTTTCTTAATAGGTCGCCACATTTAATAGGTTTTTGCGACACACATTTGTTTTTAAATATGCTAATAAGTTAAAGATCTTCTAATGTTTATGATAATCTGATTCCAATGGAAAGCTCTTATTTCTATTATTTTATAGTAAAAAAAATCTGTCAAGCACAGCAAGTTGCTGCCATAACTGTTGTAAATTCACAGAACACACTTATGTGCTATTGCATGTGTTTATTCGTTGTTAACAGTTTGATTTCTCTAATTTATTTCCTGTCAGATTCATATTTTGAAATGATTTTGTAATTGTTCTTGACTTCAAAACCACTGCAATGCCTATTAATGACACAATGGAGATAAGTCAAGTATATCCTCAAAACACTCTGACTGAACATCTCACTTTTCCTATTATTGATGACCAAAAAAATTCCATTTCATTACAGCCATGAGTCTCCTCCATAAGGGACATTCCACACAAGTTAATTTAACATTTCAAGTTGTTAAAATCACTTTGCTTTTGGCTTCATAAGTTAAAATGCTACCCGAAGCACGCTGTAATTATGTAGGAATGCACAGCTTGTCAAATATCATAGATTTTAAGCTCCCAATCAATTGAAATAAAGCACAGTCCATGAGAGTCTTTGCCTGACTGATGATCCTTGTTGTTGAGAGGTGACACTCTAAGAAAAGATCCTCCTTTTTTCTCGGAGAGACAGAAGAAGAGAATAATACCAAAGGGAGGCAACGGGAGGGGAGAGAAGAAAGGTTGGCTAGATCCAGGCAGATAGAGTCAGGTAGGAAGGAAGAAGACACTTTTTTGACTTCCTTGTTAATAAATACTTTCGGGAGTTGACCCTGGGTTTCTGTGAGGTATTGGTTCCAGGACCCCCTTGGGAAACAAAATCCTGGGGATGCTCAAGTCCCTTATATAAAATGGTGTATGTAACTTACACACTTTTAATCATCTCTAGGTTACTTATGGTACCCAATACAATGTAAATGCTATGTAAACACTTGCAGGTATGTGGCAAATTCAAATTTTGCTTTTTAGAAATTTCGGTACGTTTTTCAAATATTTCTGATCTGAGGTGGATTAAATTCACAGATGCAGAACCTCAGATGTGAAGGGCTCACTGTTCTACGGGAAGGTTTGAAGACACAGATTTAGAGCAGCCTGAACTTTCTGGCTGGGTTGAGACTGAGGTGAGGATGGCACCAGAAGGAGACAAAGAAGGGAACCAAAGTCCTAGAGGAAAGTTACAGGGAAATATAGGATACAGGTTAGGAAACTGAAGTGCTAGCTCATTCGTTGCTGAAAGGACAGGAATGGGAAAAAGAGCTTACAGCGTGGTGGGATCATGCACAAGAAGGAAATTCTGAGTGGCATGCTTGTGGGAACGTTGAAGAGATCATTCGTCTCCTTTTGTTCTTTATTTTCTTTCCTGCTAACTTTTGTTTTCTTTTCTTAAACATTATTGGAGGATAGTTGTTTTACCATGTTCTGTTAGTTTCTACATACTGCAAAGTGAATCAGTTGTACATATATATCCCCTCCTTTTGGATTTCCTTCCCACTGAGGTCACCAGAGCACAGAGCAGGGTTCCCTGTGCTATTCAGCAGGTTCTCATTAGTTACCTATTTTATATTGCTCAGTCGCCAAGTCATGTCTGACTCTTTGCGACCCCACAGACTGCAGCACGCCAGGCTTCCCTGTCCCTCACCATCGGAGTTTGTCCAAGTTCACATCCATTGAATCAGTGATGCCATCCAACCATCTCATCCTCTGTCACCCTCTTCGCCTTCTGCCTTCAATCTTTCCCAGCATCAGGGTCTTTTCCAATGAGTCAGCTGTTCGCATCAAGTGGCCAAAGTATTGGAGCTTCAGCTTCAGCATCATTCCTTCCAATGAATATTCAGGGTTTAATTCATAACATCAGGGTTAAATTCATAACATCAGTTTCCTACTAACTTCTAGCTTTTTGCTTCAATCATAGTCCTTCCCGTCCCCTCCCTCCCTCTTTACCCTTCTTCCTTCTGTCTGCTGCCTTGCTGTCTCCAACTGCCCTCTGACCTCCACACTCACCTGTATCACCTCTGGTATATACACTTGCCTCTTACCTTCCTAAACATGTTTTCTTTCCCCCAATGTCCTGCCCCAAAAAATTGACCCTCACATTAATAGCCAAATGTATTTGAAAATGTTTACGTTTCTTTCATGTTCTTAACATTGGGAAGGGAAATGAGAGCCCATTGTATGTACTGGCTTTATCTTTTCAGTATTTATTAAAAGCATGATATTACAACAAGAGAGCCATATCGTTGAATTTTAGCTATTACAATGTTAGTTTTGTGAGAATTCATAAGTTCATAAGATGCTGACTTTTGTGGGGAGAATCTGATGTGTGTCAAGTGGTTTGTATTTACACCCAGTACTGATCAGTGATTCATTGATGCTTACACTGCTTTAGGAAAAAAAAAAAAAAAAGATAGGCAAGCATGAATTTCTTTTAGTGAATTAGATTTTGCAGCAGGACAATATTGTCTCAAAATACCAATGTGTGCAAAACAACTGGTTGTATTTATCTATTTTGCATGTAATACTTAAGGCATTTTGTGTGATTGCAACTTGAATTATAAGTAGCTTATATTAGTGCCTGGAGTAAAGAACAAATAAAAGATAATCAATGTGACAATGTCCAGGACAGAATTATACTCTGGATTCTGCCACTAATGAGGTTTGTGCCTTTTGTTACACTAAATCCTTGAGCCTCAATTTCCTCATTTGCTAAAACCTGAGAGGACGATGTTAGTTTTGCAATGCTTCTTTTAGCTCTCCATCACCATGTTCCTTTTTAAATGATGCTTTGAAAGTTATCATCATGCTCATTTCCTTCCTAAAGCTCAGTATGCTTTTAAAAGAAAATGACCCCATGAAATGTCAGGGCATTTTAAAAATGAATGCCATCTTGGAATTTAAACATGTTCTGTGTCTAAATTATTTAAATACACTCTAAATGCGGGATGTACGTTTCTTAGCCTAGAAGCACTATCCCTAAAGTGGAAACAATATCCCACGTTTTGGTCTGAATATTATATATTCTAATTGCATTTTCTAGAACAAATGCAAAAAGAAAATATCTCACATAGATTGAACTCTGAAGATGAGACACCTAAAAAAGATGTTAATTTACATAGCACATTGTGAGGTTTAGTGTCAGAGTAGCTGAACGAAAAGAGAGTAAAGCTATAGGCATTCGATACAGTCTTGTTTAGGACATACTCTGAGACAGCTGGTGGGTTAGGTGCTGAGGGTCGTGAAAAGAATGAGACAGTTCCACACTCTAGCCAAGGACGCTGAGAGTCACCGTCAGATCCACAGATCCAGGGGTGGCAGAGAGTGGGTGGTAGAGGTACTGGGTCGAGCTTAGGTGTGATGTCACATTCATCACAGAAGGCGATGTCTCCCTTCAGTTCAGTTAGAAAAGAAGAGAAAGTGTATTCCTAGAGCCAAGAAGTGTAGGGCCAGAGGAGAAGTCATGGCAGGCGGATGATAGAGCCTGGGCAAAGGCCCAGATGTGAAAGGAGTGTCATGAGTTTGGAGAAATAGAGAGGTTTTATATGCCTGGAGAATAATAAAGGCAGAGAGAGAGGAGAAAAAGGCCATTTCAGTGGCAAGAGAGGAAGGAAGGGAGACAGCAAGGGGGCATAAGACATATGCCTTGTATGCTCTATTCAGGAACTTAGAATTTACCCTGCATGCATCAAGAAAGGACAAAAAATTATCAGTGGGTACCTTTTAGCAATATTATTCTAAATTAGTATGGAGAGTAATGTGGTGGGGTGAGGGAAAGAAGCCGAACACCAGTCAGGAAGCCATTGTAAAAGTCTTTTGAAAAGATGATGAGCTACGTGTGTGTTAGGGTTCTTCAGAGAAACAGAGCACTATAGAAAAGGATTTAAGACGTGGAGTCATGAGACTGTGGGGGCTGGGAAGTCTGAAATTTATAGAGCGGTCTGGAAGGCTGGAAATTCAGGTAGGCATTGGCATTGCAGCCTGTTGTCTAAAATCCGCTAGGGCAGGCCAGGATATGCATGCAGGGTGTTGCAGTCTTGAGGCGGAACTCTGTCTTCTTCGGGAAACCTCTGTTTTTGTTTCTTAAGGCCTTTAACTGATTGGATGAGGCTCACTCACATCATGGAGGTTAATCTGCATCACTTAAATATTGACTTAAATATTACTCATTGCTAAAAATACTTTGACAGTAATATCTAAACTGGTGTTTGATCAAAATGGACACCATAGTCTAGCCAAATTGGCACCTACCGTTAGCCATCATAACTTGTCACTATTATTAATCTTGTATATTACTTTATTCTGAATCATGATTCGGGTTTGCAGTTGCTGTGATTCATTCTCTCTCTGTCTCACTTCCTCCTCATATTAATTCAGAAAACAAAATTAGGTTAGCACGAAAAAATGCAAAATGAAATTATAACTGAGCAGTATTTTATTATAGGTTGTTATCAGCAGAATATGAAACTAGTCTGACTATTAAAGCAGTGAAACAGAGCACTTCATTGAATGAGAAACGCAGTAACGGCAACAAAGATCCCACAGTGATCTAGGAAACCTACAGTCCCCCTCCTCTGCTGCCTTGTCAGCTCAGGAGTGCTGGCCTTTAATATCTATAGTCTCCACATGAAGCCTGTGCTAGAATGGGCTATGATCAGTTTATAGGAAACTGAACATAGTCTATGCCCTTAAAATGTGTCTTCCCTAGATCATCTCTGAACAGATTCCACGTAATTTTTTAAAGGCTCAGAAAGCACTCCCAATATCAGGAAAGCCACAGGTCTGTGAAGAGTCTTTGCAAGCTTAAGTCTGAGATTCTTTCTAAACTCTTTATTTATTTATGGCTGTACTGGGTTTTTGCTGTGCAGGCTTGTCTTTAGTTTCAGCGAGTGGGGGCTCGTCTCTAGTTGTGATATGCAGGCTTCTCATTGCAGTGGCTTCTGTCCTTGCAGAGCGTGGGCTCCAGGGCGTGTGGGCTGAGTGGTTGCGTGTCCCAGGCTCTTAGCCACAGGCTCCATAGTTGTGGCACGTGGGCTCAGTTGCTCTGCAGCATTTGGGATAGTCCCCAACCAGGGATTGAACCCGTGTCTCCTGCCCTGACAGGCAGATTCTTTATCCCTGAGCCAGCAAGGAAGCCCTCTTTCTAAACTCTTGAAAGAATGTCATTCTTAAGAAGCAAATGTTGTTCTCTAGAAATCATTTTCTTACTTGGGAGCCGAACCTGTGTTTATTTGGACTAAAAGACTGTCATTTAACAGATCAAATGATTTTAGCAACATTAAGTTCAGTTCAGTTCAGTTCAGTCACTCAGTCGTGTCTGACTCTTTGCGACCCCAAGAATTGCAGCATGCCAGGCCTCCCTGTCCATCACCAACTCCCGGAGTTCACTCAAACTCATGTCCATCGAGTCAGTGATGCCATCCAGCCATCTCATCCTCTGTCATCCCCTTCTCCTCCTGCCCCCAATCCCTCTCAGCATCGATCTTTTCCAATGAGTTGAGTGTATAAAATATACTTTAAAGCATCATTCATCTCCCCTTTGGAGGTCTTTTTTTCTTCTTTTGAAAATCCGCATGGTGATCCTTGCTTCAATCTTGACCTTCCTGGTTTCATTCTTGTCCCAAACCGCTGGCCTCCATCCCATATTTAATGTTCTATATCCAATTTCTGCACAGCTAAGCTAAAAAAGCAAGGAAATTAATATGTGAGAATAGGTTATTGAGTAGGTCAGCACAGGTCGGTGTGCCTCATATTTAAAAATGTTGTAACCAGTGATGTGAAATTAATGGGAGAAATTTGGAGTTTCAAAAGAAATCTGATGGGGAGGGGCAATGGGATTTTTTGTTGTGGTTCTTTTCGATATTCTTCAAACCACACTCTGGTATATAAATAATTTCAACTATAAATGTCCATTTTTCAGGTTCAATCCCATCTTGATGGGCTTCCCTGGTGGCTCAGATGGTAAAGAATTTGCCTGCAATGCTGGAGACTTGGGTTCAGTCCCTGGGTTGGAAAGATCCCCTGGAGAAGGGAATGGCTACCCACTCCAGTGTTCTAGCCTGGAGAACTGCATGGACTCTACAGTCCATGGGGTCACAAAGAGTCAGACACGACAGAGAGACTTTCACTTTCCCATCTTGATAAAATGTGTGTTTCACATAAGCGAATTTCACATAAGAAAGTATACTTCCTATTGGGATTGACATGTACACACACATATATTTAAAATATATAACCAGCAAGGATGTACTTTATAGCACAGGGAACTCAGCTCAGTATTCTATAATAACTTAAATTGGAAAAGAACTTGAAAAAGAATGGATACTTGTATGGGTATAACTGAATCACTTTCCTGTACCTCTGAAGTGAACACATCATCATTAATCAATTATGCTCCAATACAAAATAAAAATTAAAACAAATGCAAACAAACAACAAAAAAACACACTTCCTAGAAGACCAGATTCTAAACTTAATCTGAATTCCACTCCTACGACTGAGACAAATGCAACATTATGAACCACCTAGAAAATAAAGCCAAGATAGATGTGGAGAGTGGCTCAACTGAAGAAGCTTAATCAGCTGCTGGGAAATGGAGAAAAGAATTTCAGTTTGTTACCAAAATTTCGGAGAAAGAAGCAGGCTTCACGTGCTGGAGTTTGTGGCAAGGGAACGTCCATGGAGTTGGATATAAGTTGGTCCCTGGTGAGTGAGGGCAGTTCTGAGCAACTTCCTGAAAGGAAGGTGTCTTCCTCTGATTATTGTAGGTTACCTCTGTGTGCCCTGTGGGAGGCTCAGATGAGGTAGACAATTTTCAGTGGGCTCACCTTTATTTCATTCGCTCTTTGTCTCCATAGTTACTTCTTCTATTTATTTATTTAGTTTGTAATTGCTTTACAATATTGTGTTAGTTTCTGCTGTACAATGAAGCAAATCAGGGCTCTGTATACAAATATCCCCTCCTTCCTGAGGGTTCCTCCCACTCCCACCTCCATCCTACCCCTTTAGGTCATCACAGAGAACCAAGCCAAGCTCCCCACGCTGTACAGCAGGTTCCACTAGCTAGCTATTTTACACACAGTAGTGTGTGTATATATATATATATATCAATGCAACTCTCTCAATTCATTCCACCCTCTCCTTCCCGCCCTGCGTGCACATGTCAATTCTCTGTCGACATCTCTATCCTGCCCTAGAACTAGGTTCATCTGTACCATTTTTAAAAGATTTCACATAAATGCATTAACCGGTGATATTTGCTTTCCTCTTTCTGACTCACCTCACTCTGTAGGACAGTCACTTTTTAAACCCTCTTCCTAAGCTTCTCTCCTCTGAAGTGTCAGCACGATCAGAGCAGCTACCTATCCAAATGTACCACCCGTCCATTGAGAACCATCAGAGCAGGTGTTTGTTCTGACTTTGAGGTGGAAACTCGACACAGATGACTCTCTTACATTTTGGAAGTCATGTATATTCTGAATTTTTGAATGCTGATTCTCCTGAATTAAAATCAATTTTATGAATAAGATGGAAGAGAATTGTTGCATAGCTCTTCCAGTTTGCTATAACTTGTATTCAATCCTTATACCCCTATAAAGTAGGCCTGGCAAATGTTTTGATCCCATAATGCAGAGAATCTTAAGGATCTTGCCTAAGATTGTATGGATAACAAATTAAAAAATTATGAGTAGAACTTTGATTTTTCTGGTTCAGTCTTTCTCCTTTCATCATATCTCATTCAGCTTTAAGGATTTCTCAAAGAAACCTGGTTACCCTATTAAAGAATTCTTGGAATTCTGTTGTAATTGTTCAGATTAAACAAGAAACAGGAAAACACTTTATAATAAACATCATAGGAAGAATGTGATCATCTCTCATTATATCAGGTTGCCTTTCTAAGTACTTAAAATTATAAGATATAAACTTTATTCTAAACAGTGTAAATTAAAGAGGAAACTTTACTCAAGTAAACGATCATTACTTTAAAAATCAGGTTTTTTTAAACTTTCCTGGTGGTCCAGAGGCTAAGAGGCTGCGCTCCCAATGCAGGGACCCTGGGTTCAATAACTGATCAGGGAACTAGGTCCCACATGCTGCAACTAAGACCTAGCACAACCAAAATAACTTTTTTTAAAATCAGGTTTTTCTAAAGAATTGTTTTTACTTACCTTGAAAAATGAAGAGCTTTCTTAGGAAGTCAGAAACTATTTCCTAGGAAGGAAGTTACTTACCACTTAGGGAGCACCTGCAATGTACGTATTATGTCAACTCTTCGAAGAGAGATCAGTTATTACCCCCCCATTTTAGCTAGCACTTTAGTAACTTGTCTGAGAACCCTGGATTGAGCGGCAGTTCTAAAGATGGCAACCTCAGTGCTTTGCCAGGAAATCCTATGCTGCTTCTGCTATACTGTACTAGACAGGTCTTTAAAACCATAAGGAATGAAAGGCTAATAGACTCATTCAGCCCGAAGACTACATCATCATGTTTGCATTTCCAAGGAGTTAAAAGAATTTAACTATAAAGCTTGTAAAATATTAAATCTAAATATCACACTGAGCCTTGAATTATTCTTTAAGTAACATCCCTGTGCTGTAAAAATCCATTTGCAATACATTTTCATATGCAAGCTAAAGGATTTCAAAGTCTTTCTGGAAAACCCATGGGCCCTATGCAATTTGTACTCCTTACATTTTCCCTTCCGAGTGCTTAGAAATTCATTGTTAGAGGGGTTTAGTCTATTACCTTACACTCAAGTCCCAGTCAATTACTGCATGTTCATTTTCATTTTATGTGTATAAATGCCTTATTGTTTCACGAAAAGCTGCATATAGTGAAAGTGAAAGTGTCAGCTGCTTATTATCATTAGCAACAAGGAAACCAATCATGTAGATATAGGGGGATTTTCCAGGTGTCCTTGTATACAGGAAAGCCTTCAGTGAAGATGACCCGTAAAGCTCTGATGGTAATATGCAAATAGATCCAGTGTTTGTAATTTTCTGAATTCAATTACGTGTGCACTGTAGCCCTCCAAAATTGTAATTATAGTGATCAGAGGAATACTTTGAAGCTTGCTGAGAGTAGGTAATATAACCATCAAAATTTTATGTGTTTTTTTTTTTTTTTTTTGGCTAGTTAGTAGAAATGACAAGTAGCAGAGGAAGGAAAATGCACAGTTCACACAGGAAGAATTTTTATTGGACATTGAAAATTTTGCTCAGTGTTGAGAGATAGAAAGTCTTAATAAATTCACATATTTCTTTGCCCCAACTACTTCATCTTTCAGTCTCTTCTGCAAATATGGGTGTGTTTGGGTGTGCATGTGTGCACTTGCCCACACTTGTCTAGGCTTAATGAAGAAACACGTGAAATGAGACATATATGCAGCCACTACAATAGCTTACAAAGAACAGAGTTTTGGTTTTAAAGGAGATTAAAAACAGAAAAGTGAAAAATGTCAAGATATATGTGCATTGTTTAATATTGGGATAAGTGACCTGGAAAAAGATGTGGGAAATGCTTTCTCTGACTTTGCAGATGACATTAAATTCTTCAAGTTAATGCTACACCAAGATGACCAAAATAAATGACGGATGTTAGAGAAGACCATGAGTGTGAAACGAAGTGATATTGAATTCCACAGTGAGCAAAACATGAAGCAATACATCCAGGGGCAGTAATCAGAACTGAACTAATAGGATGTCAGAAGTGAAATTAACAATGGAATCCAGGAAAAGGGCTTACAGGTCACTGTTTCCAAACATTTTGGGCCAGCAAACTGCTGTATATCTTTAACCAGAAAAATTTTAGAAAAACCATGAAGGTAAATTCAACTCCTATATAAAATCTTGAAGAGTATACACATGAAAAATAACACGTGAATTTCTGAAATATTTATAACTTTGTAAATAATAAGCAATTCTAGACTTTGAACGATAATGCTTTCAAAATTTTGCACTGTCAAAAATTATGGGATGAAATCTACATGACTGTTTTTGGTACTCAGAATATAGAGCTTTTGGAATATTGTATAATGGCACTGCCTATCAGTCAATACATCAACTTTGGTATTTTCTTTTTGTCCAGTGAGGTTTAATTTTTTGAACATTAGATTTTGTTGTATTTTGCTCTTCTTATTTATAAAAATAATTGTAAAATGAAAAAAATAAAAGTGCTGACACTAGTATTAGAAGCACAGAGCCAGGAAACCAAATATGATTGAGAGAAATTGGACTCAAAGAAATCAGTGAATATTTAAATTCAGTCTGTGTCTTGCTGGGTTTAGCTGGATTGTCTATGTGTGGAATTAGGAAGAAATTTTTTTAAAGATGGTTTACTAGAGAAATATCTGAAATGGTAATAATGTAGCTTTGAAGGTTTTAGCAAGGAGGGACTTTCTTCTTGTAAAAGATAGTCACAATTTTCAAGTTTTATGTACTAAACTTTCAGTGTTACTTGTGAAAACACATTTTATGTAAAGTAGGTATGGGTATAAAAAAGATCATTGACATAAAACTGATACAACAAATTTATTAGCTATATAATTTTTAACAAATTACTGGACTTTGCTAAATATCAATATCATCATCTATAATTTGGGATAAAAAGGAGCATATCATAGTTTTATGGTAATATATCAAGATAGCAAATGTAAAACATTTAGCACAGTTTCTAATACTGTTGAGTACTCAAATTGTGGTAATTAGTATCTGTTCTAATACTAAAACCTAAATTATTACAAAGTAGACCTTGAGGTGGATATAAAATTCAAAAACTTCTGAGTAGGGTTATTATTATAAAGACGACAGTGGTGGTTTAGTCACTAAGTGGTGTCTGACTCTTAGGACCCCATGGACTATAGCCTGCCAGGCTCCTCTGTCCATGGGATTTCTGAGGCAAGAATACTGAAACGGGTTGCCATTTCCTTCTCCATAAGCCTTTTTAAAATGGAAACTGAACCCAAGAATAAATATCACAATGATGTCGAATGATTTATGCACCAATAAGGGAACAACAGACTGTTTCCAAATAGGAAAAGGAGTATGTCAAGGCTGTATATTGTCACCCTGCTTATTTAACTTATATATAGAGTACATTATGAGAAACGCTGGGTTGGAAGAAGCACAAGCTGGAATCAAGGTTTCTGGGAAAAATGTCACTAACCTCAGATATGCAGATGACACCACCCTTATGGCAGAAAGTGAAGAGGAACTAAAGAGCCTCTTGATGAAAGTGAAAGTGGAGAGTGAAAAAGTTGACTTAAAGCTCAACATTCATAAAACAAAGATCATGGCATCCGGTCCCATCACTTCATGGGAAATAGATGGGGAAACAGTGGAAACAGTGTCAGACTTTATTTTTCTGGGCTCCAAAATCACTGCAGATGGTGACTGCAGCCATGAAATTAAAAGACATTTACTGTTTGGAAGAAAAGTTATGACCAACCTAGATAGTATGTTGAAAAGCAGAGACATTACTTTGCCAACAAAGGTCCGTCTAGTCAAGGCTATGGTTTTTCCACTGGTCATGTATGGATGTGAGAGTTGGACTGTGAAGAAGGCTGAGCGCTGAAGAACTGATGCGTTTGAACTGTGGTGTTGGAGAAGACTCTTGAGAGTCCCTTGGACTGCAAGGAGATCCAACCAGTCCATTCTGAAGGAGATCAGCCCTGGGTGTTCTTTGGAAGGAATGATGCTAAAGCTGAAACTCCAGTACTTTGGCCATCTTATGCAAAGAGTTGACTCATCAGAAAAGACTCTGGTGCTGGGAGGGATTGGGGGCAGGAGGAGAAGGGGACAACCGAGGATGAGATGGCTGGGTGGCATCACTAACTTGATGGACACGACTCTGAGTGAACTCCAGGAGTTGGTGATGGACAGGGAGGCCTGGCACGCTGTGATTCATGGGGTTGCAAAGAGTCAGACACAACTGAGTGACTGAACTGAACTGAACTGAACTGAACTGAAGGGAATTAATAATAATAGTAGGAATGAGAGATTAAGTCTCTACTCATGCTTTTAGGACAAAATCTAATTTCTTTAATAAGGATTTCAAAGTTCATGTTGATTCGATTCCTATTCATATCTTCAGTTGAACCTTTTATGACAATGCTTTTATTATATTTTATGACAGACATTCTATATGACTCTCAGTCATCAAAATGACCATGACTTCTGTGTGTGGTACTATCTATGCCTAGAAAATGATTTTTCAGGTCAATTGGCTATTCCAACTCATTCTTTGTCATTTTTTTTTTTTTTGGTCACCCCTCTTCTCCCCATCCCCATTTTCATTAGATGTCTCTCTAATGTGCTCCTATATAACAACATGGCATAAGACTCCTAGGGATGCTATTTAAACTGCAGTGCTTAATTGTTCGTGTCATTCACTACACTGTATGCTCTGTGATGATGGCTTATGTTTGCCTTCCTTACACTGCATGGTGTATGACCTGGATAGAACAACAATAAAAATTTATGAATGAATGAAGGATTGAATGGATTCTGAGGTTGATGATGGTAAAGATATATGTGTAATCAAAAACTCATGAAATAACTTTGTTAAGTTCGGAAAATTAAGAAGTGGTACAAATTAAGTATGTTGTTGTTTAGTCACTAAGTCGTGTCTGACTCTTCTATGACCCCATGGACTATTGCCTGCCATGCCCTCTGTCCATGGAATTTCCCAGGCAAGAATACTGGATTGCCATTTCCTTCTCCAGGGTCGGGATCTTCCCAATCCAAGGATCAAAGCTGAGTCTCCTGCATTAGCAGGCAGATTCTTTACCACTGAGCCACCAGGGAAGCTATATGTTTAAGTATAAAATGTTTCAAAAAAGGGCTTTACAAAGTCAATGGGTAACAACTAGAGATACTTAAAGAAGTATTGTCCAAGGAGCTAGGGAATAGGATTAAGCGCCTTTATTCTCAGATATCTACTCCTACTGCTCGTTGTGATCTTTGTGAATTCATTTAACTTTTTTTTGGCTTTAGCAACTATATCGATAGAGTAAGGATAAGATAATCTATGTAACTAAATGCACAAGGTTGAATAATTCCTTGATGTATTTTCCAGTTCTATGACACATAATTCTTTATATCAGTTGTGAAATTAAAGATAAGATTTTATCGTATAAGATTTTCAGCATGAATATTTTTAAAGTAATCATTATAAGAACAGCATGTGCGTGCTGTTTCCATATGCAAAAGCATATTGTTTTTGCAATGAAATAGGATCTGATATAGAAACGAATAAAGATTATACAAAGTCAGAAATTTTAAACAGGCATAATTATTTCAGTGTAAACATTATAACTATTTTCATTGTAAATAGTTTACCAGGATGTAAACTATAATATATGCAACTACATACTGAGATATAGTTCACAATTATTTTAGTATCATAAGGAAATATTTTCTTCCTATTTATGGATTATTTATATCTTATTTAAGCCTCAATAAACATAGATGATTCATATAATATTTTTGTATAATAATACTGCTGCTGCTGCTGCTAAGTTGCTTCAGTTGTGTCCGACTCTGTGCGACTCCATAGATGGCAGCCCACCAGGCTCCCCCTTCCCTGGGATTCTCCAAGCAAGAACACTGGAGTGGGTTGCCATTTCCTTCTCCAATGCATGAAAGTGAAAAATGAAAGGGAAGTCGCTCAGTTGTGTCCAACTCTTAGCGACCCCGTGGACTGCAGCCCACCAGGTTCCTCCATCCATGGGATTTTCCAGGCGAGAGTACTGGAGTGGGGTGCCACACTATTTGTATAATATTACTTTTGAGAAAGATTGTTTTTGCTTGTCAGCTCAGGCAATTTTTCATACATAGAGAAATCTTCCTGCTTTCCAACTGTAATATCCTTCCATGATAATCTATTGGGCTTGGTGTCAAAAATTTTTTGTGAATACAAATCTCATAATGAGAGACTAGGTGGCAGAAGTTGAGAGTTATGAAATGGAAATGCTGTTGCTGCTAAGTCTCTTCAGTCGTGTCCAACTCTGTGCGACCCCATAGATGGCAGCCCACCAGGCTCCCTCATCCCTGAGATTCTCAGGGCAAGAACACTGGAATGGGTTGCCATTTCCTTCTCCAGTGCATGAAAGTGAAAAGTGAAAGTGAAGTTGCTCAGTCGTGTCTGACTCTTAGCGACCGCATGGACTGCAGTCCACTAGGTTCCTCCATCCATGGGATTTTCCAGGCAAGAGTACTGGAGTGGGTTGCCATTGCCTTCTCCGAAATGGAAATAAACTGGTCTAAAATCCAAGTGATGTACACTTCAAAAGAAAGAAAGAAAAATATATAGGGTTATTAAAAAATGGAAAAGTCTTCCAGTGAAATCAATGGATACAGCATCCAAACAGAAAATCAGTAAAGAAACATTGACTTTAAATGATATTACATTAGATCAGATGAACTTAAGAGATAGATACAGAACATTCTATCCGAAAGAGACAGAATACACATTTTTCCTCTCAAGTACGTATGGAACATTCTCCAGGATGGATCATATGTTAGGCCACAAAATACGTCTTAATAAGTTAAAGAGGATTGAAATTATATCAAGCATCTTTTCCACCCACAATGATATGAAACTAGAAATTAATTACAAGGAAGAAAACTGGAAAATTCACAGATGAAAAGTGAAAGTGAAACTCGCTCAGCTGTGTCCGACTCTTTGCAACCCCATGGACTATATGGTCCATGGAATTCTCCAGGCCAGAATACTGGAGTGGGTAACCTATCCCTTCTCCAGTGGTCTTCCCGACCCAGGAATCAAGCCAAGATCTCCTTCATTGCAGGCGAATTCTTTACCAACTGAGATGATATGTGGAGGTTAAACAACATGTTGCTAAAAAACAGATGGGTCAAAGAAATAAAAAAAAAATACTTTGAGACCAAAGAAAATGTAAATGTAACATACCAGAATTTGTGGATGCAGTACAACAATTCTAGGGGAGAGGTTTATGGCGATAAATGCCTACCTCAAGAAGCAAGAGAAGTCTTAACTAAACAACCTAACTTTTACCTCAAGGGATTAGAAAAAGAAGAATAACTAAAACCCGAAGTTGGTAGAAGGAAGGAGAGAACAAAGATGAAAGGAGAAATAAAACACGGTAGGGAAGGCCAGTGATAGTAATTGCTGGTTCTTTGAAAAGATAAGCAAAATTTGATAAGCCTTTACCTAGATTAAATAAGAAAAAAGGAGAGAGGACTCCAATAAATAAAATCATAAATGAAAAAGAAGATATTACAACTGTTAGCACAGAAACAAAAAAAATTTGTGAGAGGGTACTATAAACAATTATAGGCTAACAAATTAAAAAACCTACAAAAAATGACTACATTTCTAGAAACCTACAACTTACCAAGACTGAATCATGATAAAATAGGAAATCTGAAAAGACCGATTATGGACAATGGTATTGAAATCATTGTTTAAAAAAGCTTCTCAATACACACAAGTCCAGCACCAGACACTTCACTGGTGAATTCTATCATACATCCAAGGAAGAATTAATACCAATCCTTGTCAAACTCTTTCAAAAAATAGAAGAGAATGGAATGTTTCTAAACTCATGTTTTCAGATCAGCAATACCCTGATGTCAGAACCAGACAAGGACATACAGATAAGAAAATTATAGACCAGTCTCCCTGATGAACAGAGATGTAAAAATCCTCAAAAAAATATTAGCAAACCAAATTCAACAATACATTAAATGGATCATAGGCCATAATTAGGAGAAGGCAATGGCACCCAACTCTAGCACTCTTGCCTGGAAAATCCCATGGACAGAGGAGCCTGGTAGGCTGCAATCCATGGGGTCGCTAGGAATCAGGCACGACTGAGCGACTTCATTTTCACTTTTCACTTTCATGCATTGGAGAAGGAAATGGCAGCCCACTCCAGTGTTCTTGCCTGGAGAATCCCAGGGACGGGGGAGCCTGGTGGGCTGCCGTCTATGGGGTCACACAGAGTCAAACACAACTAAAGTGACTTAGCAGCAGCAGCAGCAGGCCATAATTAAATGAGATGTACTCTGGGAACGTGAGGATAGTTCAACATCTGCAAGGCAGTCAACGTGATGCAACATTAACAAAATGAAGCATACGGAGCAATTGATTGGGACGTCCCTTGTGGTCCAGTGGCTAAGACTCCATGCTCCCAATGCAGGAGATTTGATCACTAGTCAGGGAACTAGGTCCCACATGCCATAACTAAAGATCCTACATGCCATAACGAAGAATGAAGATCCTGAGTGCTGCAACTAAGACTTGGCACAGCCAGATAAATAAGCAAATATTTTTTAAACCATATCATCATTTCAGTAGATGCAGAATTTTATAGAATTCAATATCCATTCATGATTAAAGACTCTCAGTAACGTGTGTATAGAGGGACCATACCTCAACATAATAAAGTTTACATTTGATAACCCTACATTTAATATCACACTCAACACTGAAAAGCTGAAAGCATTTCTTCCAGCATCAGGAGGAAGACATTCTCGTTCTTGTCACTTTTATTCAACCTAGTATTTGAAGTCCTAACCAGAGCCCTAGGCAATAAAAGCAAAACGTGTCCACACTGCAAAGGAAGAAGTCAAACTGCCACTATTTGCAAATGACATGATGTTATATATAGAAAATCCTACAGGCTTCATAAAAAAAATCATTAGAACAAATACATTCAATAAAGTTGCAGGATATAAAATCAATACACAAAATCTGTTACTTTCTATATATCAGTAAAGAACTACCAGAAAAATAAATGTTTCAAAAATACCTCATTGCATCAAACAGAAATAAATTACCTAGGAATACATTTAAACAAGGAGATGAAAACCTGTCTATTAAACACTATTAAGACATTAATGAAAGATACTGTTGTCCTATCTGATTTCACTAGTGGTTGTGGAGATCATCCATATTACATTTCACTAAACTCATGTTTTGAAATGGTTGGTGGACATATACATTTATATGTTTCAAAACCACAAATGTCTGAAGGAGAATTCATCACTTAGGCCTCTAGTATTCCATACCTCTGTAAATGACACCATCTTTCTTCATCACTCAACCCAGAAACTTAGCCATTGTCATTATTTTCCTTGCCCTATCCAGATTATCCAGAGTGGGAAATTTTGGAGAATACTGACCTTAGAAAAGCAGGTGGAGAGAAGATTTATGTCAGAAACTCGGAGTGTCCTAAAATGTAGAATATTTCAGTCTTAGTTGAAGGCCTAGGTTATTATATGTGAACCAGAATAAAACATTAGAATAATGGGAAATAAAATAATGTCAGGAATCAACTCTCTTTTTTCTAATATAGAGAGAAATACATGTCTTAAATGAAGGAAAGTTTTACCCATAAGCCTTAGGCATGAAATGAAATAAGAAAGATGTTATTTAGTCACTAAGTCATGTCCAACTCTTTGCAACCCCACGGGACTGTTGCACACCAGCCTCCCCTGTCCTTTACTACCTCCCAGAGTTTGCTCAAGTTCATGTCCAAAGTCAGTAATGTCATCCAATCATCTCATCCTCTGTCGCCTCCTTCTCCTTCTGCCCTCAGTCTTGCCCAGCATCAGGGTCTTTTCCAATGAGTCGGCTGTTTGCATCAGGTGGTCAAAGTATTAGAGCTTCAACTTCAGCACAGTCCTTACAATGAATATTCAGGACTGATTTCTTTTAGGATTGACTAGTTTGATCTCTTTGCAGTCCAAGGGACTCTCAAGAGTCTTCTCCAGCAACACAATTTGAAAACATCAATTCTGGTGCTCAGCCTTCTTTATGGTCCAACTCTCACATCTGTACATGACTACTGGAAAAACCATAGCTTTGACTATATGGACCTTTGTTGGCAAAGTGATACCTCTGCTTGAAGCAGTGAAAATTCTTAGAAAGAAACTACAGTACATTAAAGTTAAATAATACCAGTGACTCAATTTCAAGGAGAAATGTCCCATGTCCTCACTTAAGTCTAATTCCAGACATCTTTCAAATTGTGAGTCACGCATACTGGCTCTAGGCCTCTGTGAAGCTCTAGATGTGTAAAAATATGTAATTCAAATTTTTGGACAAGCAATATTCAAAGTCACTTCAGAATAATGAAGACAGTGAAGCTATGCCAAGTTCAAGTGCATTAAAGGGAAAATGAAAGAAAGTGAAAGTCGCTCAGTCGTGTCTGATTCTTTGCTACCCTGTGGACTATAGCCTGCCAGGCTCCTCTGTTCATGGAATTTCCAGGCCAGACTACTGGAGTGGGTAGCCATTCCCTTCTCTAGGGGAGCTTCCCAACCCAGGGATTGAACCCAGGTCTCCCACATTGCAGGTGGATTCTTCACCATCTGAGCCACCAGGGCAGACCCATTAAAGGAAGGTGTACTTTAAAAATATACTAAAATATCATCACTGCCAATGATACACTGTTCTACTTCTTCATTTTGGTAAAGCTTAAATTAATATGAAATGATTGTCAGAATTTCTGAATTTTTTTTCAAATTCAATATCATTGCTTTCTTCCTAATATAGATTTTTTTCTACATGTAAGAAATTAATATGTAGACTATCTTTTAAAAAGCTATGCAAATATTATCCCAATAGTAGAAGGACAGCATAAGCCATTAAAAGTAACCAATTACATTCCTGAATGGGACTAGTATTGCATATTAATGTGCTGGTATTAGTCAGCATATCACAATTTTTGATTGTTTATATATTACAGTAACTTTCACTGGACTGTGTTTTTTTTTTCCCTAGGCAGTCCCAAAGAAAAGGAAGTTTGTTAAAATAGTGGGAAATGTTATATAGTACAATGGAACTACATTAATATTGAGCCAGAGAAAAGTTTATTTTTGATTTATTCTCTAAAGAAAGAATTTTCTAGGCAAGAGATTGAATGCCTTCAAGTCACTCTGAAGTACATTGAAAGTGCCATTCTAAACAATTCTTCCTAGCACATTCCTTGAGGACTCCTAGTAAGCAGTACTTTGTTAGATGAGATCTATATATTGAATACTCTTGGAAAAAAAAAAAGACACACCTGCATGTCTTTGAATACATTCCCTAGTTCTATATTTTTATCAGCCTAAAGTGACCAAATCAATTAATCATATGTAGTGATATTTTACCTATATGTGCGATGTTCTTTGAAGAAGTATGGTAACTTTTACAAGCAGATTAATCTGGCAAGCTTGAGACTAGTAGAAGGCAGGCCACTGAAATAATCCAAGCAGAAAACTGTGTTAATAAAGCTCTTAGCTAAGGTGATAATTGTTCAGTCTTCACTTTTTGTATGTCTTCCCTGGTGGCTCAGTTGGTTAAGAATCTGCCTGCATTGCAGGAGACCTAGGTTGGATCCGTGGGTTGGGAAGATCCACCGGAGAAGGGCATGACAACCCACTCCAGTATTCTTGCCTGGCAAACTCTGTGGACAGAGATGCCTGATGGACTACAGTCCATGGGGTCGCAAAGAGTCGGACATGACTGAGTGACTAACACTTTTATTTTTCATTATGTGTATATATATTTACACTGTATTAAAGCCCCTGGGCTAGAAAGGACTGGAAAACACGGACATCCTTTGTGTCTTTAGGTTACTGTCTCCTAAGAAGTTGTACCAGGACCTTAGATACCCTTCACATTGGGTGGCTTACGTTGAGTGATAAATATGATGCTGGACAGTGATCCACTAGGCACTCTTGTGAATTTTGCTTGGATGTCCATGTAAATGTTTATGCGCATTCAACTTTGGTATCAAGCATTGTTAGACTTTTCTGGTGAGTCATTTAGAAAGTTTTAAATTCATTCAATATCCAAGTCTTTCCATTTCTTGACAGCCCCATTGCTGTGATCTATTGCTAGACCTTGTCATAGCCAGGGACTGTACCATCTCTAATTATGTCAGATACCATTAGTGTCAGCAGAAAATGAATTTATCGAAGAATATTTGATAGTACACAAAGCCTTTACATAGGCCCAAGAACCAGGACTGGAGGCTTTGCAGTCTGCAGAAACATCCAGATTTCTCCCTAGGATGGTTCCAGTAGAAACTCCAGGGCTCTTCCTGCTCCCAGGACACCACAACAGGCTATACGGCTGTGGGCGCGGGTGCTCACTCTGCAACCATGGCCTCTGGGAGCTAGACAAGGGTGCCGACACATTTTCTGAATGGATATTTTTAGGGTACATGCCCTTCCTGGCCACCAGCTTCTAAGATAAACTCCATCAGAAAGTTTCATTGATGGATCCCAGGTCAGAACGCTGCAAGGAGGCTGGGGAAGTGAATCTTAATATCTAACATGGGGAGTTGTGAACATAAGAAAGTTCTCAGATTAGGGAGGGGTGGGCATAGCTTTTCAGCAGCTCCCTCAGTCAGAGACAGAAAGAGGGATTGAAAGAAAGAGTGAGATAAAAGAGAGAGAGAGTGTGGAGAGAGTGAGAAGGAAAGTGAGAGGGAAGAGAGAGAGAAGAGCTAATAGTCTTAAAATCTCTGAAATATTCACTCCACTATTCCAGCCATTTCACTATTTCACAACCAGCTTTTTACTCTTTCTGCTGTTTGATTCTAGGACCTCATCCTCTAAGTTCTGCAAGCACATGGAGGCCTCGAATTTATTGACACTGTTACTTACTTATCTCCTTTAAACATCCTTGCTCCTTTCTTATCCAGTTTAAGTTGTTTTATGATTCCACCACTTTACTGCCCTCTTTGACACAGTACCCATGCAGGCCACGCACCGTGGGGCTGGACTCACCGAGGAGAAAGCTTCTGCTGCATGACAGTGTTTGAATATGGGCCCGACCCGTGGCCATCTGAGGACGACCGCCAGTGCTTCATCATTACGACCACTTCCTGGCAAATGTGCTTTGCCTCGTGTTGTTTGCCTTTGTCCTGCTCATCAGGTGAAGGTGCAGTCCTCGGTGAATTCTTCAGTTGTGCTACTGCAGAATGGCTTCTGAGTGCCTGCAAGCTACTCAAAAGAAAACAAACAAACAAAAAAAAAACCCCACAGTTCTAGTGATTCATTTCCCTTTTAATTAAGTATTGAAATCAAATTTTAAAACCAAAAGTCATAAATAGGCTTTCAGTGCTGCCTGGCAGTTTACACTGCCCATGGCACGTGTGGATGGCCCATACTCTTCTGCTTTCCCTCCTGCCCCTCCCTAGTCAGTCTATTTCCTGCTCCTTTTCCTCATTTCAGTCTCCTGAGATCCTACTACACAGATTTCAATCTCCCCAAGTCTTCTCCAATTTGACAAATATGATCTCATTCCTCTTTGGTGTGCAAGTGAACTTTAGGAGTTAATCTAAGTTCTGTTTTTCTCTGTCCTCATGTCTCATCCATTGAGACTTACCCACTTTGCTTCATTTCCATCCTTTTCACTCCATCAGAAGCCACTGCTGTCTTTCCCCTGGCTTTCTGAGTACCACCCATGATGCTCCTGCTTCTTGCCTTTTACCCATTTGACAATCCATTCTCGAAGTGGCTTCCCCTCTGGCTCAGCTGGTAAAGAATCCACAAGCAATGTGAGACCTGGGTTTGATTCCTGGATTTGGAAAATCTCCTGGAGAAAGAAAAGGCTATCCACTCCAGTATTCTGGCCTGTATAATTCCATGTACTGTATAGTTCATGGGGTTGCAAAGAGTCAGACACAACTTAGAAACTTTTGCTTTCACTTTTTCTCGAAGAGTAATAGCCAGCAAATGCTTCCTGTGATGTAAAATTTTCATGTCAATCCCTGATGTAAAAGCATTCCCATTGAACCTGAAATTATAACCTTAATTCCCCAAGATGATCTCAAAGTTGCATATGGCCTGTAGCCTCACTCCTTTCACTTGAAATAATATGCCTTTTTAAAAACAGAAATTATCAGTCTAAAGGTATCTCATTGATTGATTAGCATCCTTTTTTATTGTTGGTATCCTCCCACTAAAATGTGATAAAATCATCTACTTTGACCATCCTAACTAAATGTGTCACCTTGTTGTTCAGTCGCTAAATTATGTCCAACTCTTTGCAATCCCATGAACTGCAGCAAACCGAGCTTCCATGTCCTTCACTTTCTCCCAAAGTTTGCTCAAAGTCATGTCCATCGAGTCAGTGATACCATCCAACCATCTCATCCTCTGTCACCCCCTTCCTCTCCAGTCCTAAATCTATCCAAGCATCAGAGATTTTTCCAGTGAATTGGCTCTTTGCATTAGGTGGCCAAGTATTGGAGCTTCAGCTTCAGCATCAGTCCTTTCAGTGAATATGGGTTGATTTCCTTTAGGATTGACTGGTTTGATCTCCTTGGTGTCCAAGGGACTGTCAAGAGTATTCTCCAGCACTCCAGTTAAAATGCATCAATTCTTTAGTGCTCAGCTTTCTTTATGGTCCGACTCTCACATCTCTCCATGAGTACTGGAAAAACCATAGCTTTGACTCTATGGACATTTGTTGGCAAATTGATGTGTCTGCTTTTTAGTGTTCTTTCTAGGTTTGTCATAGCTTATCTTCCAAGGAGCAAGTGTCTTTTAATGCATCACTTGCTGCTCTCTATTTTATGTCCTTGTTTTACTTTTCTCCATAATTGTGATGACTTCTGGATAGGGTGTTATTTTATACACTTATTTGCATGTTAAACTGTGTCTCGCCACAGTCAGAATGTGGGCTTGAGTGTCTTATGATCAGATTATATCCACCACCTAGAACTATGCCTGGAACAGATTAGACTCTGAGATTTGTGAATAGATGAAAATGTTAATGAATAAGCTAACCACATGATATAGGAGATAAAGGATATATTCATATCATAAAATTCATAACATTTTAGATATAGAAGGGGCATTTATAACCATTTAGTTGAATATGATTAGCCTTAGTGTGAAAACTGAGTCCCAGAGAGCACAGCTAATTATTAGAATTGGGGTTAATTCCTTAGCTGTCATCTAATCTATATTTCACCATGAGTCCTTTGTAAGTAAATGAATTCCTTTTTTCTGACCTTCATTTTTCTGCATGCCTAAGTCCATTATCCTTTCAGCATTTCTGGTGTCTCAGCATAAACTTGCTTAATTAATAAATGAATAAATAATGAAGACTCCAGTCACATGTATTGATAAATTAGGTGATCTGGTAACGTTTGAAAACTTTCATTTTACTTGCCCTGGAAGAGTCTGATTTTCCTGGTAGAGGATACTCTTGATCTCTTTGGTTTCAGTCAGAGGAAGACAGAGGGAGTGTTTGTGTGCGTCAAGGATACGGTGTTAACTCATGGTACCTAATGGAAAACCAAGTGGGGAGGCTCCGAACAGCAAATGATCAGCCTCTTTCCCAGACAGCACTCTGATGCAGATGCTTCCTGCCTGCACTGGCTCAAGATGGGATGCAATCACCCTTCAAGGAGGGCTGCTGGCTGCAAGAGGGGGAAGCTGCCCTTGAACATCTGCACTTCCCATATGCTCTTCCTGCAAAGTGCTACACTCCAGCCTCTTGCCGATCGGCCCACGCGGTGCTAATCAGGGCACCGGGATGCCAAAGCATGTGCACCCAATTAAGGGCACTGCAGCCCGCCTTGCCATCGTGCCTGTTGGCAGCATGACCTCGCACCCTCGGAGCCCCGCACAGGCAATCTGGCAGAGGTCGGTGCTCCACTGTACTCCCCTGTTTACACATCCTTCCCCTTCACCTTCAGCTTGCCTGTCAGAAACCTCACCTGTCAGAATGCTGAGCAATAGCTTCGAGAGGTGAACTGGGTCTGTTTATGACTAACAGGTGCTGCCTTGCTGACGTGGGCACAATTTGGGGACTTTTAAAGAAATAAATTTTTCTCAGTCCAAGTCACTAGGAAAGTGGATTTAATGAAGTGGAGCAATATGGATATTGACAACTTAGCTCCCCATGAAACCTGCATATACACTGAGTTTTGCAAACTCTCCCACAGCCAGCTATGAATATGACAGAGCACTTTATTTAGGAGAGGAAAAAAATGTTTAAGTCAAGATAAAATATAACTGAAGAAAATGTAAGCAAGTGATATCTGGATTTAGACACTATCATATTATATTTAATGTTTATTTTTTCATATACATTAAAACAAAGAAGCCTTCAAGAAACAGCATCCATCCATTCATTTATTCATCCATTTACTCATAAAATAATGACTCTTTTATCCTTCTTACAATGGACCTGGCATTGCTTTTGGATGCCCAAATAAGAGCTCCTGTTTTCAAGTAACAAAATATAATAGGAGGCGTAAGGAAAAGAGATATCTTTTCTTCTTTTCTAATTAACGTTCACAATAGAACAGGAAAACATATTCCTCTCAGATCTGTTTACATTATCCCATGAAAGCAAACAAAAGGATGAGAACAGTTTCTTGTTTGCCTCTGAAAGCTCCAAAGGATGCTTCCAAGGGTCTGGAAGGAAGGAGTCCTTGAGATTATAGACAGCAGTACTTGATCTGGAGCCAAGGACAAGGGGCAAGGAGGGATATTTTAGAGGTAGGCTGTTCTGGACCAAGGCCTTCAGAGAGGAATTGAATGGTCCAGAGACAAAGCAATACTTAAGTACATTTCCTAAACAGGTTTAAAACTGAATAGTAGGGACTAAACAACAAACATTTCTTGAAAATTTATATGTCAGACATTGTTTTGAGTATAATATCTGTATGAAATATATGTTATTAAAATATGTATTCTATAGAGGTAGAAACTGGAGCACAGAGAGGCCAGGAATTTATCCAAAGTTGCACAGCAAATCATTGGTAATGGTTCAGGCTAACTGAAGATTGAGTGTGGGTTGGAAAGGTGAGACCCATATCATGAAGAGCCCTGCATGATCTACAAGGGCTAGACTTTATCCTGCAAGTGATAAGGAACTACTCAACGAATATAAGCCAAGAAGTGGCCTGGTCATATACTAACTAAGTTTGCAGGCTTTGTAAATTGAGTCTTAGAGAATTTATATAATTTTACAAAGGTTACATACCTAGTAAACAGAAGACCTAACATATTCAAGTATAAACACAGGGCCCATGGGTTAGAACATTTTCTTCTCTTTCTACCCAAGGCAAAGTGGAAGATGTGGATCCCACAGGCAGGTGAGTCCAGGAGGAGAAAGCTAGTGTCCTGTACTGCAGCATTCCAGCGGCTAGTCATTTCTGGCTATTTCACCTTTGCAGGGTGGAGGTGAGAACTGGATTGGCAATGGCATAAAAGCTGCATATAGCCTCTAAGGTGCATTCTGCCTAAGAACAGGGGGCCAGCACATATTTAAATGGAAATTGAGGAGCACATGAGTAACGTTGAAAGTGTTCATCACCCAGTTGTGTCACAGTCTTTGTGGCCCCATGGACTGTAGCCTGCCAAGCTTCTCTGTCCATGAGATTTCCCAGACAAGAATACTGGAGTGGGTAGCCATTCTCTTTTCTAGGGGGTCTTCCTGACCCACTGAGCTAAACTGACCCATAGGAATTCACATCAGAAAGGAACTAGGGAGAGAGAAAAAGTTGGATGACATTTAAAAAAATATTTTCATTAAGGCTGAGATGACTTTATAAATAAATTGCTACCACTGTTTAGTATCTATATATAATTTCAATATGAACAATAGTTAAATATTTGTTTGTAGAGAGACCCTTATCAACATCCAGAGAATGTACAGGTGATATCATTTTGCTTAGCTACAGTCAAGGTATTAGATAATTCTGAAGCATTGCTCAATGTTAGTCTCTTCATATCATATCTGCTTTGCAAAGGTCAAATATGTCATGTTAATTTCATACCTTAGGTGCAAAATTTGTTTCTTGCTTTCATTTTTGTGAAGGAAGATAAGGCAGTCATAATTTAACAATGGGAACTTTTGGGTCTGAGTGTTAGAATTCTGACATTCACGGAGCAGTGTGACATGCCATTTTATGTCAAACTCATAATAAGCGTATATATAAATTGGTGAGAATGCTTTCTTCAGAATCTCTGCTCAAAAATATCGAAACCAAATGAAGGTAATCCAGTTAAATATCAATGAGAAGAAAAACCTATGTGATGGTCACTTTTCTTAAGAAATGAGCTCTCTGACATTTTCACCGATCAAAAGAAAAAAAACAGCAGAGAGAAAGAGAAAATAATAGAAAAGCAAAATCAAACTTACTACAGTAACTTTCTTTTCTATGGTTAAAGAACTTCATTAAATTTTAAATGGTATTAAACCAGTTCCCCTTAATTTCTCTTACTGCATGCTAAGTCCTTTCAGTTGTGTCTGATTCTTTGCGACCCCATAGACTGTAGCCCACCAGGCTTCTTTGTCCATGGAATTCTCCAGGCAAGAATACTGGAGTGGGTTGCCATGCCCTCCTCCAGGGGATCTTCCTGACCCAGGGATCAAACCTGTGTCTCTTATGTCTCCTTCACTGGCAGGCAGATTCTTTCCCACTAGTGTCACTTGGGAAGCTCAATACTCTTATTGGCCTCCTCTTAATTATTTGTGGCTTTACTGATGGAGATAAATAGTGGGCTACATTTCCATCTAGATGCTAAGGACCAGGGGTGCACATCAGCACAAGAGATATTCTAGATCAGACATCTATACCGTGGAAGCAAGTGCTCATGTGAAACCAACTTTAGAAGATAAGAGAAAACTCAAACAGATGGAAAGATCTGTTGAAAAGAATGCAGATTCTTTATCCTGTAAAAGATGAATAAGTCACTATTTTGTCAGAAAAAAGAAAAATACTAGAGAAGTTCACAATTATGAGAAAAGCAGCAGGAAAGACAATGTTTCCATCATGCTTGTGGATTTCGTGACTTCAGTTTCCAGAATGACTGGCAAGAACATGCAAGGTCTTATCTTCGCCTTAGTTTGAATACTCAAAATGGTATTAAAGCAGTTTACCTTAATTTCTTTTATTGGCCTGCTGAAATAACAGGGCTGAAATACAAGACCTGCTGTCAAAGCAAAGGCTCAAGGAGGGAAGAGAGAACACTTGTGATTTTGTAAATTAAGCACAGTCACAGATGCAAGAGAAGCTCAGTTATTGAACCTGGGTTAGACTATAGACTAGGAGTTACCACTGAGGTAAGTTGGATGCTGAAGGAGTGTTCCTTGTTTGTGTCTCTGCTGGAGTTGCAAGAAGTGAGCATTCAGAGGTGACAATGGATGGAGTTTAGAGTGATGTGGAAAACTGTACTGAGTAGGCTATCTCTTGACACCAAAAGTAAATATTTTAGAACAATGGTTTTCATATGTTAGACACCATTATTCCTTAGCAGGTTCTCTATTCACATATCTTGGGAAACACTGGTTAAGCAAGATTAAAATTGGACATTTGTTTTTTAAGTACACTCCTTCTCATTGACTATTTAAGAGTTAAATTTGGTAGTGAGAAAATAGCATTTACAAAATATATTTATTTGGCAAAAAAAAAAAATGTCATTTTTTTTTTAACTTCCAAAGAAACCCTGCCCAACATCTATGTCATATCTCCCACAAGCTTTAGGGAGCAACTCAACATGGTGAGGAAAGGTTCTGGAAACAAAATACTGGACCCCTTTTTTGATTTCAAGGAAGGACCATTAGAAGCAATCCCAAAAGTGTGGGCACCACCAGATGTACAAGCCCTATGGTAATTTCCCATTACCAGAACAATGTTCATTGCAGCACTGTCTATAATAGCCAGGACATGGAAGCAACCTAGATGTCCATCAGCAGATGAATGGATAAGAAAGCTGTGGTACATATACACAATGGAGTATTACTCAGCCATCAAAAAGAATACATTTGAATCAGTTCTAATGAGGTGGATGAAACTGGAGCCCAATATACAGAGTGAAGTGAGCCAGAAAGAAAAACACCAATATAGTATGCTGCTGCTAAGTCGCTTCAGTCGTGTCGACTCTGTGCGACCCCATAGACGGCAGCCGGTCAGGTTCCACCGTCCCTGGGATTCTCCTAGCAAGAACACTGGAGTGAGTTGCCATTTCCTTCTCCAATGCATGAAAGTGAAAAGTGAAAGTGGAGTTGTTCAATCGTGTCCGGCTCTTAGCGACCCCATGGACTGCAGCCTACCAGGCTCCTCCCTCCATGGGATTTTCCAGGCAAGAGTACTGGAGTGGGGTGCCATTGCCTTCTCCGTCAATACAGTATACTAACGCAAATATATGGAATTTAGAAAGATGGTACCGATAACCCTGTATGCAAGACAGCAAAAGAGACACAGATGTATAGAACAGTCTTTTGGTCTCTGTGGGAGAGGGAGAGGGTGGGATGATTTGGAAGAATGACAGTGAAGCATGTATAATATCGTATAAGAAATGAATCACCAGTCTAGGTTTGATGCAGGATACAGGAGGCTTGGGGCTGGTGCACTGGGATGACCCGGAGGGATGGCGTGGTGGGGCAGGTGGGAGAGGAGCTCGGGATTGGGAACACGTGTACACTCGTGGCGGATTCATGCTGATGTGTGGCAAAACCAATACAATATTGTAAAGTAAAATAATAATAGTAATAAATAAAACATAATTTTAAAAACCCAGAACATCCAGACCCACATTGTCTGTGCACCCTTAATGTGACTCAACTCACCCACTGCCCTTCCCTGATTTGCTTCCTACTGCCACATGGGAAACAAGTCTAACCCGCTGTCAGCGAATGCCCCATCACCTCTTTCTAGTTTTATTTCACTGAAACCAGGTTTTCTATTCTCCATGCAGTCCCCATGAATGGAAGGTTTTTCTTTACCTTCTCTCCTACTGAAGTCAGGGAAGGTTAGAATCAGTGTCGCCACTCCAAACAATCATTTCTCCTGATTTTGGTTCAAACATGTTACTCTTGGTCTTTCCTCCTCATGAGGAAACTTGATGACCTCCTAGGGACAAACAGCCCAGCTCTAATGATCCCTTTCTCAACACTGAACACTCTAAATTATGGTTAGATTGTTCCTATCAGCATCCATATTTTGACACTAACATTAATGACGTCCATGGACACATCCATCCTGGCCTCTATTTCTTGACAGCCTCATCTCTAGTGAGCCTTTCTTCTTTCTCGCAGCATCCCAGTTTCAAAGTAAATCTAAACTAGCTTACCTCCTTCCAGATTCTTAATACTTGTATCCTTCCAGCCCACATGCCTGGCCATACATCCAAGGGCAATTTTTCAACACCCAGGTGTTTGACAGTGGTTTCAAGCCTGGATGCACATTAAATCAACCGAGGAGCTTTTTAAAAATACTAATTCTGTTAAGGTACAAAAATTGAACCCTCAATGAGCTATGATAGCTAAAATTTAAAAGAAATGACAGTACCAAGTATGACTACAGATCAAAAAACTCTCACATATCACTAGTACCATTACTGTGCTTTTTTTTTGTTGTTGTTGTTGTTTGTATTTTAGAATTAGTACTATTACTTTGGAAAGCTGTTTGTCATTATCTGCTAAAGCTGAATGTACAACTACCCTACCACCCAACAGTTCCAATCCTAGTTAGGTGTTGAAGAGAAAGTGTTTATGCCCACCAAAACAGGCATGTAGGACTGACTGTAGCATTATTATTCATAATAGGCCCCAAATCGAAATAACCTACAAGTCTATAAGCAGAAGATGGCTAATTAAAATTTTGGTGTTAGCTCCAATACTTTGGCCACCTGATGCAAAGAGCTGACTCAATGGAAAAGATCCTGATGCTGGGACAGATTGAAGGCAGGAGAAGGGGATGACAGATGATAAGGTGGTTGGATGACATCATCAATTCAATGGACATGGATTTAAGCAAACTCTGGGGGATAATGAAGGACAGGGAAGGCTGGTATGCTGCATTTCATGGGGTCTCAGATTTAGACACGACTGAGCAACTGAATAACAACAACAACAACAACAAAAAGACATTTCAAAATTAATTTTAGTGCCCATTAGCTTGATGTTTGACTTACTTTTCACCTAATATATTTATTTTATTAATAATGAATACTTATTTATCTAGCATTTACACATTCTTCAGTGATGCATGGTATGTGTGAAAAGTATTACGCTTAATTTTAATTTACTTTTCTATTGAAGTATAGTATGTGTTGGTTTTCAGCATATAGCAAAGTGGTTCAATTATTTATATATATATATATATATACATATATCTTTTCATAGTCTCTTCCATTATAGGGTACTACAAGATATTGAATCTAGTTCTCTGTATATACAGTAGGATCTTATTGTTTATCAGTTTTATAATTTTTTGAAGTATTAAGCATGAAAGATGGTAGACTTCTTTAATGGGAAAGTAAATTTCCACTGCTTTAGTTTTTTAAAATAGGTGTGTTAAATTGTAATAAAATGCTCCTCATTAAAGGATGAAAATCAGTACAAACACAAGTAGCCAAAATAGGTAGTATTCAATGTAAATAAGTGTGCTAATAATATAATTTAACAGAATGTGATCTGTATGGTATTCGTATGTGAATATATGTTAAAGACTATGGAATTTTTATACAGTCATGTTGAAATATATATTGGAGGGGAAAAAAATCTATTGACCAGTATTGGGATGTTAGTTCATCTCATTAAACAGTGTGGTAGAGAATGTTCCTGGTTCTTTCCTCTAATTTGGTCTCCTCTTAGCCAGCGAGGGTCTGTCTGATTGGACAGTGTCTGCACTGAAGAGAACCGACTACCGCTCTGATTAGCCACTTTGTCAAATGTCACTTGCAATCAATTTGGCTGATGGAAGGAGCCTTCAACTCTGATCAGATATCTGTTTTGTCAGAGTCACAGAGCACTGAGGTATGGATCAATGCAGTCACATTTGTTCTATATCTGTAAGAAAGGGATGCAAACATAAACAAAAGTGCTTTGCAAGCATAAATTATTAATAATAAGTGATAAGCACAAACATGACATCTCAGCATTACTTTTCAACACTGGCCTGAAACTCATCTCAGTCTTAGACCCCAAATACTGTGGTTTAGTCCCCCCAAAATATAATTTGATGTTACTGATTTAAACTACACATATATAAACATGTTTTAAATCAGATCTCAGGGGAGAAAGCCACATATATTTGTCCTTATCCCTGTCTATAAAACATTATTTTCTTTTCCTTCCCATAGGAGATACCCAAATGTCAAAGTCACTTTTACTTATTCTGAATTTACCTATCATTTAAGGCCCAGCTCAGTGGACCTTAACTTTATGAAGGGTCTCTGACCGCTCTATATTCACTATATTATTCCTTGTCTCTTCTAGTGTTTGTTGATCTCTCTAAAATAATATTTAATGGTCTGCCTCAAATAATAACCATTCCTTTCTGTGTGAATTTCTTTCCACTAGTTAGGCATTTTACACTGCTTATTAACCCAAGTACAGTGTTTATTCATCTTGTCAGTAGAGAAATATAAAAACTCATGACATTTCCTGTAGACAAGAGCTCTGTATCTAATATTCAAAATGCATACCCAGTGTCCTATATAAAACTAACAACTATAGGTCAAGGAGATTTTGTTGAGCTCTACTTTCTGTAGTCTAAATGTGTACAAATCAACAAAATCATTATGCTTTTCTATTACATCATTCTGTATTCACACTAGTAGAGCTATTATTATTTGCTGTGAGGAAATCATTTAAAATCACCTTTACAAAACTAGCTCTAGCATTTCTTGCATTTGTTCTACTTGTGCTTGTGGTGAGAGGCAAGTTTTCCTGACATTATCCAATCCTCATCAGTTCCTATGAAGACTAATTTACTCCTAATCAACCCCGATCTTATGATTTTTGCCATTCTCACAGCACCAAATGAGTAATTTTCATCTAGCAAATCTCAATTAATACTTTGCAAATTGAACACAATCATGAGTATTGAAATGTCCTAAACTCTGTCATAATTTAAAAAGTTTTATTCACTGTAGATTTCTGGAAATCTCTGAAATTTTGCTATGTTTTTTAATAGTTCTTTCTGCTTCTATATGTATTTTTGGGGAAAGATAATTTCTTTTACTCCAAAGTAAAATAGTTTCACAAAAAAGCAATGTCAGACTCTATTAAGAGTCCTGCAGAAAACTGCATACAGGATACCTGTTAGATGCCTGCCAAAGAGTTTCAACTTTCCCAGTGGGGCAATTAATAAGTTAATGAACCCAAATGTGAAATGAATTTTTCTAATTGACTTAATAAGAGTGGGCAGAACTAGAGGGTTTAATTGATGGAGAACCAAATTTAACAGTGCACTCCTGCCAAATGGACATGTGGCAAGCAAAAAATAATTTGCAGTTGAGTGTTTGGTTTTGTATCCCATGGTATTTAGGCTTATTCAATATAGCATTGACACTCTACATATTATATATGAAACATATATATATACACATTAACAAGATAGGTATGTTTCTATGTAATATATATGTATATTTTGTAATATATAATGTGTGTATAATGTATGTATAATGTATATATATAATATATATTTTGTAATATATAATGTATATGTATATTATACATAAAATATGAATTGAGGATAAGTTCACTGAGAATCAAAGCTGTATCCATAAGTAAGTCAATATCCAAGTAAATATGCAAGTACAATTGGATGGCAATTGAGCTTCAATTTGCAGGAAAGAGTGGGTGGAGGGGGGCAGAGGTTGTCTGGAATGGTCTGCATTGAAGGGGAGGATGGTTGCCACTGGCTTTCAAACTGCTTTCCACATGGAGCAGAGAACTCTGTGCTTTATCTAGAGTTAAGTATATTTTAAAAAAGCATGATTTATTTCAGTATATATTCTAAACAACCTTCTCTGTTATTTGATTTATCTATATGATGGGCCATCCAGAATGGACCAGTATACATTTATGCCATTATTAGCATACATTTAACTAAAAAGTAAAAAAAATTAAATATGATATTCGGGTCAAAATTACCAAGAAAGTTAGCCACTGTTGAGCCAACTGTGTGACTGAGTTTTCTAATTTTCTTGAGAATGAAGCTTTTACACTGTTCTTCTAAAAGAGGTGGGGGAAAGGTTATTTTATTTACTGACTTAAAAACTGAAATCAAAACAATATCCATGTCTTCTTTAATATAATGAATTCTTAAGACTCCCAATTAGAGGTTGGAGAAGCTATGGTAAAACAGTCTGTGCACATTCTAGACAAGAGTATGTTACCATGAGAGAATTGCTCTGTGGCTAAGGGTTAAGTGATCAAGTAAATGAGCAAAAATAACAAAGCATCTAGTTGGGAAGTCCTAATATGCCTTTTGCAGAACTGCTAATGACTCCAGTTATTGAAGTAGAGGGCACCGCAGTTGAAGAACTCATGCTACAGGCACCATATGCATGTAAGTCAACTCAGTTCAGTTCAGTTCAGTCTCTCAGTAGTGTCCAACTCTTTGCGACCCCATGAACTGCAGCAAGCCAGGCCTCCCTGTTTATCACCAACTCCCGGAGTCCACCCAAACCCATGTCCATTGAGTCAGTGATGCCATCCAAGCATCTCATCCTCTATCGTCCCCTTTTCCTCCTGCCTTCAATCCTTCCCAGCATCAGGGTCTTTTCAAATGAGTCAGCTCTTCGCATCAGGTGGCCAAAGTATTGGAGTTTCAGCTTCAATATCAGTCCTACCAATGTACACCCAAGACTGATCTCCTTTAGGACAGACTGGTTGGATCTCCTTGCAGTCCAAGGGACTCTCAAGAGTCTTCTCCGACACCATAGTTCAAAAGCATCAATTCTTCAGCACTCATCTTTCTTTATACTCCAATTCTCACATCCATACACGACTAGAAAAACCATAGCCTTGACCAGACGGACCTTTGTTGGCAAAGTAATGTCTCTGCTTTTTAATATGCTGTCTAGGTTGGTCATAACTTTCCTTCCAAGAAGTAAGCATCTTTTAATTTCATGGCTGCAATCACCATCTGAAGTGATTTTGGAGCCCAGAAAAATAAAGTCAGCCACAGTTTCCACTGTTTCCCCATCTATTTCCCATGAAGTGATGGGACTGGATGCCATGATCTTCGTTTTCTGAATGTTGAGCTTTAAGTCAACTTTTTCACTCTCCTCTTTCACTTTCATCAAGAGGATCTTTAGTTGCTCTTTGCTTTCTGCCATAAGGGTGGTGTCATCTGCATATCTGAGGTTATTGATAATTCTCTCAGCAATCTTGATTCCAGACTGTGCTTCCTCCAGCCCAGCATTTCTCATGATGTACTCTGCATAGAAGTTAAATAAGCAGGGTGACATATATAGCCTTGACATATTCCTTTTCCTATTTGGAGCCAGTCTGTTGTTCCATGTCCAGTTCTAACTGTTGCTTCCTGGCCTGCATACAGGTTTCTCAAGAGGCAGGTCAGGTGGTCTGGTATTCTCATCTCTTTTAGAATTTTCCACAGTTTATTGTGATCCACACAGTCAAAGGCCTTGGCATAGTCAATAAAGCAGAAATAGATGTTTTTCTGGAATTCTCTTGCTTTTTCCATGATCCAGTGAATGTTAGCAATTTGATCTCTGGTTCCTCTGTCTTTCCTACAACCAGCTTGAACAACTGGAAGTTCACGGTTCACGTATTGCTGAAGCCTGGCTTGGAGAATTTTGAGCATTACTTTACTAGCATGTGAGATGAGTGTGATTGTGCGGTAGTTTCAGCATTCTTTGGCATTGCCTTTCTTTGGGATGAAAGAAAGGGAATGAAAACTGACCTTTTCCAGTCCTGTGGCCACTGCTGAGTTTTGCAAATTTGCTGGCATATCGAGTGCAGCACTTTCACAGCATCATCTTTCAGGGTTCAAAATAGCTCAACTGGAATTCCATCACCTCCACTAGCTTTGTTCGTAGTGATGCTTCCTAAGACCCGCTTGACTTCACATTCCAGGATGTCTGGCTCTAGGTGAGTGATTGCACCATTGTGATTATCTGGGTCATGAAGATCTTTTTTGTACAGTCAATTCTTTTGTAAGTCAGTTCAGTCATGTCCAACTCTTTGCGACCCTGTGGACAATAGCCCTACAGTCTCCTCTGTCCATAGGATTCTCCAGACAAGAATAGTGGAGTGGATTGCCATGTCCTCCTCCAGGGGATCTTCCCGACCCAGGGATGGAACCCACGTCTCTTATGTCTCCTGGATTGGCAGACGGATTATTTGCCACTAGTGCAACCTGGGAAACTCCACGGGTTCTGTATGCCCCTATGTAAAACAAAGTTACATTCCCTCCCTTTTTCTCACCTGGGAGAACTAAGTTTGAATGAGCAGAAACTATGTATGTTTTTGTTTGATGTGGGGAGGGACAATGTGCAGTAAATACCAACAGCATTTATTATATATAGTATTTCTTAAGAATTTATAAATATGTGTATATTTAGACATGTGCACTAAGAGCTTCGTACCAAATAATTATTTGATTCAATGGTAGGAATCTACAGACTTTCAATAAGGAAAAAACTGTTGAAAAGAGGCAGTATGTTAACCCTCATAGGGTAATACTCCAGTTGTGGATTTGGTATATTATTTCCAAAGGACATACTTGTTAGTTTGTGTTAGGTCACCTTTAAATCTTGCTAATTTAGAGGAAATATAATGAGCTATTCAGAAGTGAATTATTTTGTGACACAGTGGGGTGCATTACCTTGTCGTGCTGCCGCAGACTTGGCAGCTCCCCAAGCTGTGTTCTGATTTAAAACCTTGCTTACTCCATCAGAAATGTGCAGCAGGACAGGGAAGTGCCTGGGAGCTGACGCAGAGGGCTGTGGACCCCAGCAGAGAGGCTTCCCTCACAAAGACCGTCACCTGTACTTTAACTTCTTTCTGATCTGTTGGTCGGGCAGACTAGAGAAGCAGAAGTTGGTTTAAATGTGTGTGGCATTTCTGTACGTAAACTGAGGTCTGTTTTTGAAAGGTTTTTCATCATCGTCACTTAGCACGAGGATATTGCTGATAAAGACAACATCTTCATCATTTTATTATGAACACAAATGACATTTCCCCCAAGAATGAATCTTTCCCTCAAAACCCAGTTAAAAAAAAAAAAAGGGTAGTCAAAAATAAGCTGGAGCATATATACTAATTATTTTCCTTCACATTTTTTAGCCTTTCCCCTGTTCTTATATTCAGTGTTACACTGTATTTCAGAATTAGTTTCATCAATGAGAAGGAAATTGAAGGCATTGGGGCCAGATCTAAATATCAAAAGAATATTTTATAAACTGATTAGTGATATGGTCTTTTTTGTATAGTAAGTTAATATGTTCTGTGTTTTCGGATTTCAAATGTCTAGCTTGTACATTTCATTGGTGTATAATTGCAGAAGTCCATTTGTTCCTCACGTATGGATTCAAAAGTCTCCACATGAAAAGTTATTTGTGTATTTGTGTGCATGCTTGGATGTCATGATAAACTGATTCATTTCTTATTGTTTTAACTTTTTAATTTATATTGGATTATCACCTATTAACAATATTGTGATAGTTTCAGGTGGACAGCAAAGGGACTCAACCAATACATATACATGAATTCATTCTCCCTCAAACACCCCACACATCCATGGTGCACAGAGTGTTGAGCAGAGTTCCCTGTGTTATACAGTTGGTCCTTGTTGGTTATCCATTTTAAATACAGCAGTGTGCATGTGACCATCCCAAACTGCCTGGCTGTCCCTTCTTCCCATCCTTTGCCTCTGTTTCTTTTTTCTTTTTTTGGTAAAAAGTCAAATAGGATACTTATTCCTGGTCTTCTCAGAGCTTTTGAAATACTCATGTACACCATGAAACTAAGAAAGATACATAGTTTTCAGAGTTTCACAAACATTTTTTGGCTTGTGGTGCCTTTTTGAATAGTCTGGAAATAGAATACTCCACAATTAGCTTCATTTTATTTTATTTATTATTCATTCATCATCACTTTTTTCCTCACCTTCTTCTCTAAGTCTTTTGTAAATTTTTAATTACATGATAATTGCTTTACAATGTTATGTCGGTTTCTGCTGTACAGCTCTGTGAATCAGCTATAAGTATACTCATATCTCCTCTCTCCCTCCCCACCCTCCCATCCCTGACCTCAAAACAGACATAAAGATCTTGTGGACATAGTGAGGGAAGGAGAGGGTGGAATGAATCCAGAGAATGGCATTGACATGTACACACTACCATGTGCTACTTATTTTTGATAACAAAATTATTAAGTGCAATAAAGTCAAAATATGAATTTCTATGCAAATGCTCATTCAAAACCTGACTAGGACTTGCTTTTATGATTGTTTGGTTACTCCATTTCATATGTGCCTTAACTATGTATGCTGCTGCTGTTGCTGCCAAGTCGCTTCAGTCATGTCTGACTCTGTGCGACCCCATAGACGGCAGCCCACCAGGCTCCCCCGTCCCTGGGATTCTCCAGGCAAGAACACTGGAGTGGGTTGCCATCGCCATCACCTTAACTCTGTATATATAGCCAAATAAAGATAATGATATAAATCATATGATTATTATTGTGTAAGGTATATTCAGCTTTATTTGAAGATATAGTCCTTCCAACGTGCTGATGGGGCTTCCCAGGTGGAGCTGCCTATGCAGGAGACATAAGAGATGTGGGTTAGATCCCTGGGTGGTGAAAATCCCCTGGAGGCGGGCATGGCAACCCTCTCCAGTATTCTTGCCTAGAAAATCCCCATAGACAGAGGAGTCAGGTGGGTTATAGTCCACAGGGTCGCGAAGAGTCAGACTGAAGCAACTGAGCACATATATGTTGATAAGACAACTAATAAGTATTCTAAATATGTATATATACTTTAAAGTGCATTTTATCTTGTGATTTAAATTGTAATGCAATTACAAAGAATTCTCTAAATTATATTGGAAATATATAACCAATACAATTGTAACAATAATTTTAAAATTAGTTTTTAAGAAATTACATTTTAAAAACTGACACCCAAATATTCATAAATATCATGATCTTACCTGAAAACTTTAATCAAGTTCTATGAATTTAAAGGCTTCCTTCTTATGATGTTAGATCAGAAATCTTAAATTGATTTAACTGAATTCTTTACCAAAAAATAAATATAATTTCTAAGATTTCTATAATGTAAGCTGCCTCGTACTTACTATGAGTAGTAGTCAGAGGCTATATTTTATATATTTCATATTTAGAAAATATGTTTTGACTTAATATCTTTAATTGCTTCATATATTTCAATTCTGGAGAGAAATTAAGTACAAATGTTTTTCACATAAAAATTATTTCCAACAATATACTTGAATTGAAGTTATATAGCTGGACAATACAATTTCTAACAAAATTTATGTTTGCAATTTTATCAATTTAGTCTGACTTTGGTAGGTATAGAAACTTAAAAACAAAACAAAACAAAAATATTTTTATAGTCTTGAAATAGCAGCTCACCCTAGTTTGGTGATCTTTTCTGAGATTAGAACTGATACATCTTTTCATTAAAAAGATTGCCATGAAGAAATAGTTTATTTAAAATAAAGCATTATGATCAGCTAAATGAAATCATACTGTTTTACTTGGAAACAAAATTACTTAAACAAAGAAAAAAACGTAGGAGGCTTCAGGCTAGTTCATGAGCATGTATAATATACCCTTACTATGCCATTAAAAGACTCTGAAACTAAAGGATACTTGCTCCTTGGAAGAAAAGCTGTGACTGACCTAGACAGCTTATTAAAAAGCAGAGACATTACTTTGCTGACAAATGTCTGTCTAGTCAAAGCTGTGGTTTTTCCAGTAGTCATGTTGATATGAGAGCTGGACTACAAAGAAAGCTGAGGGCTCAAGAATTGATGCTTTTGAATTGTGGTGCTGGAGAAGACTCTTGAGAGTCCCTTGGACTGCAAGGAGATCCAACCAGTCCATCCTAAAGAAATCAGTCCTGAATATTCATTGGAAGGACTGATGCTGAAGCTGAAGCTCCAATACTTTGGCTACCTGATGTGAAGAATTGAGTCACTAGAGAAGACCCTGATGCTGGAAAAGATTGAAGGCAGGAGGAGAAGAGGACAAGAGAATGAGATGCTTGGATGGCATCACCGACTCAATGGACATGAGTTTGAGCAAGCTCCAGGAGTTTGTGATGGACAGAGAGGCCTGGTGTGCTACAGTCCATGGGTTCACAAAGAGTTGGACACGACTGAGCGACTGAACTGAACTGACTATGCCATTAGCATGGAGGAAAGAAAAAGGAAAAGTGTTGTAAAAAGAAATGAAATTGTTGTTTTCTTAGAACCATTAGTATCTAAATAAAAGCCAAATACAGTTGGACTTCCCAGATGGCATTAGTTTTAAAGAATCTGCATGGCAATGCAGGAGACACAAAAGACATTGGGTGAATTCCTGAGTCAGGAGGATCCCCTGGAGAAGGAAGTGGCAACTCACTCCACTATTCTTGCCTGGAAAATTCCATGGATAGAGGAGCCTGATGGCCTACAGTCCATGGGGCCTCAAAGAGTCAGACATGACTGTGCACAAATACAATAGGTTATATCCACAAAGCTAGATAAATAAAGTATGTGCCACTTCATTTCTTTTCTAATAACTTATATAGGTTCTACTGTATTGCTGGCATTGCTACCCTTTTTTGGAGGCAAGGTGCTAAGATACATCAAAACTCTCAAAGAAACTTGCACACATTGAAAAATTTCAATTTGAGTAGTATATTCTGAAGAAATAGATTTTCTGTAAAAATGAAAGATTTTTACAAAGAATGTACAGATTAACGCTTAATATAGAAAATGGAAAAACTTTATGCCTTCATTTGGTCTTTTATCGAAAACTTTATAGCATGTGAAAAATTATAAAAGTCACTTAGATAAATTAGAAAAGGACTGAAAAACTGAAGGAGTTCCAAAAAGGAAATGCAGATGCCCAACAGTAACTGCAAAGATGCTCAATATCATTAATTATCAGGGAAATGCAAATCAAAGCCACAATGAGATGTCACCTCACACTTGACAGAATGACTGTCATCAAAAAGAACAGAAATAATAAATGTTGGTGAGGATGTGGAAAAAAGAAAATCCGTGTACACTGTTTATTGGTAGAAATGTAAATTGGTGCATCCACTGTGGAAAATATTATAGAGGCTTCTCAAAAAACTCAATATAGAACTACCATATGATCCAGTAATTCCAGTCCTTTGTATATATCTGGAAAAACACCCAGAACACTAATTCAAAAAGATACATGAACCCCAGTGTTCATAGTAGAATTGTTTACAATTGTCAAGAGAGGGAAGAATCCCAAATGCTCATCAAGGAATAAATGGATAAAGTTGTGGTGTATGTATGTATATATATACACATTCCATATATGTATATACACATATGTATGTGTATATATATGATAGAATACTGCTCAGCCATAAAAAGGAATGAAATTTTTCCATTTGCATCTGCAAAGATGGACATAGAGGGCATTATGCTAAGTGAAATAAGTCAGAGAAAAACAACCACTGTATGATATCACTGATATGTGGAATCTAAAAAAAAAAATACAACAAACTACTGATAGTAACAAGAAAGAAGCAGATTCAGATACAGAAAATGGACTAGAGGTTATCAGTGGTGAGAGAGGAAGGGGAATTATAGAGGTGGGGGAGTGAAAGGTACTAACTACTGGGTGTAAGATAGGCTCAAAGAAGTTTAGTACAACTTGAGGATGTAGCCAATATTTTGTTAATAACTGTAAAAGGAAAGTAACCTTTAAAAAGTGTATAAAGTCTTTTTAAAATTAAAAAAAGAAAAATCTATGAAGTCATTGAAAATCATACTTTGAATAATATATAATGGGTATTTTTTTTCTTTGCTGAAATATTGAATACTAGATAGCACAAAAATCCTTCTCTGATCAGAGTAAGATACTGGCAAATCACACAGCTGGTAAGACACTTTAGAGACAAACTTTTTGTTTCTAAGCCCACTACAGTCTTAATCACTTGCCACAGATGAAGAAACTAATGTTAGTGAACAGAGCTCACGATTATAATGATGATAAGAGAGTCATATCATAAACACAAATCTGATACCTTAAGATAGTTTCTGTAATCAAGAAGCCTGCTAAAATGAAATTACCCTGGAGGATTATATCAGTTAATCAATGTATTTTTATAGAAATGATTTTGAATGAGCACATCTTAGAGAATTGCCTAAATCTCAGTAATACTTAATAAATGAAGGGTTTATACAGAATGCAAGCCCATAATCCATATGAGTGTTTAAGAAAAAACATATTTTGCTCTTAATGAGTTCTTTGTGATTTTACTCACAGGAATGATCCATAGTTTCATTAAACAAAAAGATAACACGGAAAAATGGTCTTTTTTTTTCCTAGTGTTCTAGGAAAACTTTGTTAAACTAGTAAGAAACAAAATGCTGCTAAAGAAATGATAGCAAAAATTCTCTGCATCTGAATGTATAAACAAATGGCTTATAGTTTGACCCATAATTATTAATATGGATTGTATTTTTATTAGGTAACAAAATACCTGTTAAAACTCATATGGCCCATTAACTATGTATCTAATAGCAGTCTATAACAGAGTGTAATTACTACCCAACATGCACAATAAAATTTTCATAAACACTATTGTCAGTGTAAAAGTGTCACATCTAGAAAACATAAAAGCTTCCTGAAAATATTACAATAAGCTATTTTTAAAAGCCATTATCGAACTATAGGATTCATTCACCTCTCTTCTGAAAATACCACATATATTCAATATGTTTTAAGTTTTGTTTATTCAAACTTCACATTTCCTGCAAAATATAACATCAAAGGAATGTATTGAAAATGGAAACTCTACCTAATTCATTGGAGAGTAATAAGCACAGATGAAATCCTTTCATATTCAAATAATTAAAAATAGAAAATTGGCATTTAAGACCATCAGATCAGTTCAGTTGCTCAGTCATGTAGGAACTTTGCAACCCCATGGATTGCAGCACACCAAGTTTCCCTGTCCATGACCAACTCCCAGAGCATGCTCAAACTTGTGTCCATTGAGTCAGTGATGCCATCCAACCATCTCATCCTCTGTCATCCCCTTCTCCTCCCGCCTTCAATAATTCCCAGCATCAGGGTCTTTTCAAATGAGTCAGCTCTTCACATCAGGTGGCCAATGTATTGGAGTTTCAGCTTCAATACCAGTCCTTCCAATGAACATTCAGGACTGATTTCCTTTAGGATGGACTGGTTGGATCTCCTTGCAGTCCAAGGGACTCTCAAAAGTCTTCTCCAACACCACAGTTATAAAGCATCAATTCTTTGGTGCTCAGCTTTCTTTGTAGTCCAAATCTCACATCCATACATGACTACTGAAAAAAACCATAGCCTTGACTAGACATACCTTTGTTGGCAAAGTATGTCTCTGCTTTTTAATATGCTGTCTAGGTTGGTCATAACTTTCCTTCCAAGGAGTAAGCATCTTTTAATTTCGTGGCTGCAGTCACCAACTACAGTGATTTTGGAGCCACGAAAATAAAGTCTGACACTGTTTTCACTGTTTCCTCATCTATTTGCCATTAAGAGACGGGACTGGATGCCATGGTCTTAGTTTTCTGAATGCTGAGCTTTAAGCCAGCTTTTTCACTCTCCTCTCTCACTTTCATCAAGAGGATCTTTAGTTCTTCTTTGTTTTCTGTCATAAGGGTGGTGTCATATGCATATCTGAGGTTATGGATATTTCTCCTAGCAATCTTCATTCCAGTTTGTGCTTCATCCAGCCCAGCGTTTCTCATGATGTACTCTGCATAGAAGTTAAATAAGCAGGGTGAGAATATACAGCCTTGACGTACTCATTTTCCTATTTGGAACCAGTCTGTTGTCCCATGTCCAGTTCTAACTGTTGCTTCCTGACCTGCATACAGATTTCTCAAGAAGCAGGTTAGATGTTTTGATATTCCCATCTCTTTCAGAATTTTCCACAGTTTATTGTGGTCCACACAGTCAAAGGCTTTGGCATAGTCAGTAAAGCAGAAATAGATGTTTTTCTGGAACTCTCTCACTTTTTTGATGACCCAGTGGATGGTGGCAATTTGATCTCTGTTTCCTCTCCATTTTCTAAAAGGCATGCACTATCCTGTTTATTTATATACAGTGATGTATAAGAAGAAGCAATAGAAAATAAATTTTTGGAAGATAAATTGTATGTTAGGCATTGAGCTTAGTATTCGGTTTATGTTATCTTGGTCCCAGCCTGCTTATAGTGATGTTCTGGACTAGGAATTGTCTGAGCTTATTTACTCTTAGCTATCTTCCCTGGTAACTCAGATGGTAAACTGTCTGTCTACAATGCGGGAGACCTGGGTTCGATCCCTGGGTCAGGAACATCCCCTGGAGAAAGAAATGGCAATCCACTCCAGTACTATTGCCTGGAAAATCCCATGGACAGAGGAGCCTGGTAGGCTACAGTCCATGGGGTCACAAAGAGTCAGACACAACTGAGCAACTTCACTTTCACTCCCTAACCCCATAGACAAGGCTTCCCAGATGGAGGTAAAGAAGTGGGAAAGAACCTGCCTCCCAGTGCAGAAGGCACAAGAGATGTGAATTTGATCCCTGGGTTGGGATGACCCCCTGAAGGAGTGCGTGGCAACCCACTCCAGTGGTCTTGTCTGGAGAATCCCATGGACAGAGGAGGCTATGGTCCATAGGATAGCAAAGAGTTGGATGCGACTGAAGTTACTTTGTGCTTAACCCACAGACATCCCTCCCAGCACAACCAGGGACAATTTTGTGGCTGAAGTTGCCCCTGTGGATTTTGTTATAATTGCCAGATGCACTTCAAGCAAACTTTTAGGGTACTTAAGGATAAGATTGGTTAAGCAAAGTTTCTGAAGGGCATGCTTCAAGCCTGAGGATCACAAAGAGAGGAAGAGAGAGACAGAGAAAGGGAGAGATGGTGAACAAGTAGGGAGTGGGGCTCTGCCTTTAGTAGGGTTGGAGGTGGGGTGCCCAGAGTTTCAAAGGTTCACTCTGTTTGGTTAGCTGAAAACCTAGAAGTGGGGAATGGATCATGGGAGGGAAATGATGAGGCCACACAACAGGTTTCTAGGTCATCCCCATTGCTTTTTAAAAGGGGAACTTCATGGGTGGTGTCAGTCTGGTTCCTTATTTAGTTGTTTTGCTAGTCATGAGACTACTAGTGAGATAGATGTCTTTTTTTAGCCTTCAGTTCAGCTCAGTCGCTCAGTCGTGTCCGACTCTTTGCGACCCCAAGAATCGCAGCATGCCAGGCCTCCCTGTCCATCACCAACTCCTGGAGTTCACTCAGAGTTGCATCCATCGAGTCAGTGATGCCATGCAGCCATCTCATCCTCGGTCGTCCCCTTCTCCTCCTGCCCCCAATCCCTCCCAGCATCAAAGTCTTCTCCAGTGAGTCAACTCTTCGCATGAGGTGGCCAAAGTACTGGAGTTTCAGCTTTAGCATCATTCCTTCCAAAGAAATCCCAGGGTTGATCTCCTTCAGAATGGACTGGTTGGATCTCCTTGCAGTCCAAGGGACTCTCAAGAGTCTTCTCCAACACCACAGTTCAAAAGCATCAATTCTTCAGCGCTCAGCCTTCTTCACAGTCCAACTCTCACATCCATACATGACCACTGGAAAAACCATAGCCTTGACTAGACGGACCTTAGTCGGCAAAGTAATGTCTCTGCTTTTGATTATGCTATCTAGGTTGCTCATAACTTTTCTTCCAAGGAGTAAACATCTTTTAATTTCATGGCTGCAGTCACCATCTGCAGTGATTTTGGAGCCCCCCAAAATAAAGTCTGACACTGTTTCCACTGTTTCCCCATCTATTTCCCATGGAGTGATGGGACCAGATGCCATGATCTTAGTTTTCTGAATGTTGAGCTTTAAGCCAACTTTTTCATTGTCCTCTTTCACTTTCATCAAGAGGCTCTTTAGTTCCTCTTCACTTTCTGCCATAAGGGTGGTGTAATCTGCATATCTGAGGTTATTGATATTTCTCCCGGCAATCTTGATTCCAGCTTGTGTTTCTTCCAGTCCATGTGTTTCTCATGATGTACTCTGCACAGAAGTTAAATAAGCAGGGTGACAATATACATACAGCCTTGACATACTCCTTTTCCTATTTGGAACAAGTCTGTTGTTCCATGTCCAGTTCTAACTGTTGCTTCCTGGCCTGCATACAGATTTCTCAAGAGGCAGGTCAGATGGTCTGGTATTCCCATCTCTTTCAGAATTTTCCACAGTTTCTTGTGATCAACAGTCAAAGGCTTTGGCGTAGTCAATAAAGCAGAAATAGATGTTTTTCTGGAACTCTCTTGCTTTTTCCATGATCCAGCGGATATTGGCAATTTGATCTCTGATTCCTCTGCCTTTTCTAAAACCAGCTTGAACATCAGGGAGTTCACGGTTCACATATTGCTGAAGCCTGGCTTGGAGAATTTTGAGCATTACTTTACTAGCATGTGAGACGAGTGTAATTGTGCAGTAGTTTGAGCATTCTTTTGCATTGCCTTTCTTTGGGATTGGAATGAAAACTGACCTTTTCCAGTCCTGTGGCCACTGCTGAGTTTTCCAAATTTGCTGGCATATTGAGTGCAGCACTTTCACAGCATCATCTTTCAGGATTTGAAATAGCTCAACTGGAATCCCATCACCTCCACTAGCTTTGTTCATAGTGATGCTTTCTAAGGCCCACTTGACTTCACATTCCAGGATGTCTGGCTCTAGATGATTGATCACACCATCGTGATTATCCAGGTCATGAAGATCCTTTTTGTACAGTTCTTCTATGTATTCTTGCCATCTCTTCCTAATATCTTCTGCTTCTGTTAGGTCCATACAATTTCTGTCCTTTATCGAGCCCATCTTCACATGAAATGTTCCCTTGGTATCTCTAATTTTCTTGAAGAGATCTCTAGTCTTTCCCATTCTGTTGTTTTCCTCCATTTCTTTGCTTTGATAGCTGAAGAAAGCTTTCTTTTGTTGCTATTCTTTGAAACTCTGCATTCAGATGCTTATATCTTTCCTTTTCTCCTTTGCTTTTCACCTCTCTTCTTTTCACAGCTATTGGTAAGGCTTCCCCAGACAGCCATTTTGCTTTTTTGCATTTCTTTTCCATGGGGATGGTCTTGATCCCTGTCTTCTGTACAATGTCACGAACTTCATTCCATAGTTCATCAGGCACTCTATCAGATCTAGACCCTTAAATCTGTTTCTCACTTCCACTGTATAATAATATTGATTCTAAGTTGGTTACCTTTATTTAAAAAATAATGAATTTTTAAAAAATGTTATTAGAGTATAGTTACAATGTTGCGTTAGTATCTGTAATAATCTGTATAAGAAGTGATGGATGTCTAAAGTGGATGCTTCAGCATACACTCAAAGTCAGGCGCTTATGCTGCAATCAAAAAGCTTAATACCAAGCATGTATGCTACAGTATGTTACCTCATTTTACCTTGACTAGGAAAACCTTCCCTGATAGCTCAGTTGATAAATAATCCATCTGCAATGCAGGAGACCCTGGCTTGATTTCCTGGGTCGGGAAGATCCCTGGAGAAGGGATAGGTTACCCACTCCGGTATTCTTGGGCTTCCCTTGTGGCTCAGTTGGTAAAGAATCTGCCTGTAACACAGGAGACCTGGGTTCAGTCCTTGGGTTGGGAAGATCCTCTGGAGAAGGGAAAGGCTACCCACTCAAGTATTCTAGCCTGGAGAATTCCATAAACTGTATAGTCCATGGGATTGCAATTTTCACTTATATATTTCCATTTTAGGCATGATGACCCTGAAGCTCAGAGACGTTATTTGTGCAAAACCAATCTCTGAGTCTGTGAAACTCCCAATCATACTCTTTTCCCTCTTCCACATTTAGTGTGTGTCAAAATGAAACCCACTTGGAGGATTACAGAATTCAACACTGCTGTGACAGACTCCAAAGGAGAGATGTTCAGAGAAGTTGCTACGCCTGCATGAGTCACTGTTTGTATGATTGGTATTTGAATGTGTGTAACTACTTTGGGCATGACTGATGTATCTGACATTATCCTCTGTGTAACTGAGCATAGACGGTTGACAGGGAGACTTTCTGTGAAGCTGTCAAGACCACTCCTGCTAGAGTTCACTACAAGGGCTGGAAATCTCTAGATACGAATCTTGTGCCCCTTCCTTGACTTTCTTGAGCTTTAGTTTCCACCTCATAAGGTTGTTTTGAGGGTTAAATGAATTAATACCTGAAAAGTTCTTCAGTGGTGGAAAGCACTTTGTAAGTGCTTAAAAAATGTTAACTATCATTGATATTATGGATTTTGTTTCACAGATGTTAGCCTAATGCAAAATAAATAGCTTCTTAAGGGATTAGGTGGAGATTTAAGTGTCCTTAATTCCTGATGCGTGGCAGGCACCACTAATCAAACATGGCACTGTCCAGGACTACACAAGGCTTTAGGATCCTTACCCCAATGCCTCATCCAAATATCTAAGAAATAAATGAGTTTTGCTTGTAGTAGTGAACTTATTTGGCCATCCTGGGTGATAAGACACTTTTTTCCTTCTATCTCTTTCATTTTTCAAATTACGAAAGTATGATAAAACATTCACAGGAGGCTTTGAAAATACAGTACAAAGTTGTATGCATTTCTACTGTATGTTACAATTATTTTTAAGTAGATGAATTAAGATTTTTAATTGGAGTTTTAATATCAAATGCTCAAAAATTAATACAGTGAATAGATAGAAAAGTAGAAGGATAGGGTAGACCTAAAGAGCACTATGAACTAATTCAACATAATTAGGATTTACATAATTTTCACACATCAGCAGGTTATAAATTCTATTCAAGTTCCCATAGACTATAAACCAGGACAATATGTAGGGGCATAAAATAAGGTACAAAAGTGTCATGGTCTAAAGGAATTGAAGCCATACAGAGTCTGTTCTCTTATCACTGTGAAAATTAAGTTAGAAATAAATATCAAAAGATATTTGAAAATAGCCCATATATTTTCAAGTAGAATGTGAATTTACCAAGAGAGATATTTGACTTAGCTATTGAAAGCCTCAATAAAGTTAGACTGAAAAAACACAGAGGGTGATTGCAGAAAAGAAAGCATTTAAATGAGAAATTAATATCGAAATGATAAAGTAATATCAAAGGTATTTAAAAATTCTATATTTTTGGAAATTAAATGTCCACTTTTTAATGACAGGTGTAGCTAAGAAACCGTTAACAAAGAAAATTAGAAAGTAGTTGTAACAGTAAAAATGAAGAGGATTTATCAGAATTTGTTGCATGGAGCTAAAGCTGCTCAAGGCACCTAAATACAATGTGGAATCTTGAGTAAGGTAGGAAAACAAATAATGGACACCAGCATAAAATTTTGTGAAATTTGAACAAAATCTGTATGATAGCTAACAATACTGTGTAACACATTGATTTCCCATTTTTACAACATATTATTTCTTTATATTCTCAAACTTGGATTAGAAGTTTCAAGCTTCACTCATTTTTTAAAAAAATCATTAAAATAATAAGCTTTCTAGACATCTAGCAGTAATACTAGGTGGAGAATAGATGGAACTATATCAAAATGTTGAGTAAATATAAATTAGAAATCTAACATTATATTCCTACTTAGTCAAAGAAGGGGAACCAAAATGTCATATATTTTTTTGCTAAACAAAAATTTGTGAGTTTTCTAAAATACATATATATTATACAGCATATTCATGTATGTATATGTTTACAAAGGCTTTTCTGCTATACTTCAGAAAGAGCAACAATAAAAAACGAGATGGAGGAATTGGAAAACATACACTGAATAAAATGGGAGCACTGACTAGGAAACAGAAACAGTGAAACAAACTATGTAAAAGTAAAGAACGGTCATATAGTCCAGTTGTTTTTAAACACATCTGCTCATTAAAATCATATCTAGTAGGTTTGGAGGAAAAAACAGTAGCTGGGTATCTGTACTATTCCAAAAAATTTCAAGTTATTTCTAATGTGCATCTGGATTTTAAAAAGTGATCACAAGTTTTTCTATTAAATAGTAGTTTTAGTGATAATACAGTTCTATTATTTTCTGTTGATCAATCATGATACAACAGCATTAAAAGGAATAATAGTTACATGAACACAATAGTGAAAGATGTTTATCTGTATGCACTTCCATTTACCTCATCACTCTGCTTAATGCCCCAGATTGTACGTAATTATTTTATATTGTTAGGTTAATTATGTTTCCATTATAGCTTTCAGTTATAATTATCTTTTATTTTTTGGTCTGACTATTGATTGTGAGGGCTTCCCTGGTGGCTCAGAAGTTAAAGCATCTGCCTCCAATGCAGGAGACCCGGGTTCAATCCCTGGGTTGGGAAGATCCCCTAGAGAAGGAAATGGTAACCCACTCCAGTATTCTTGCCTGGAGAATCCCATGGACTTAGAAGTCTGGTCTGCTACAGTCCACGGGGTCGCAAAGAGTCAGACACAACTGAGTGACTTCACTTTGTTTCACTTCCTATTGATTGTGAAAACATATTTTTTTAATGAATAAGTTTATATACTAAGAAAAAAGACACAGCATGCCATTTGGAATAAGGGTACTTCCATACAGGTTGGCTTTATGATGGACCTTTCTTTTTGTTCTTTTTAAATGAGATAATTCCCACACATGCAAGTGAAATGTGGCATAATGATCTAAAATAAAATATGAATTTCATTCCAAAAGGTCTCTCCCAGAAAATTTGTCTCCACATATTATGTTCTCCAAAATTGCAATGAGTCTTATCTGCATTGCAGCATCAAAGGGTTTTTTCTTTCACTTAAACTGCAAGTTCCAATTTATTTCAAGTAGCTATAATAACTCTTTCTTAAGGTAACCTTTTCTTTGTTAGTGTCCCTCCAAGTAATTTGTAGATCACCTCTGCCATGGTTTTTAATCATGTAATCATCACTTGAAAAGCTTTCTCTTTAACCACATTGTGGACTCTGATGAAAGAAAATTGCTTTCATCTCTATATACCAGGGAGCCTGGAATGGTCCCTTGTGGGCAATATAAATTCACTTAATGAAGTTCTAGTGACTTTATCTAGTCAGATGGTACAAATCCTTCACATTTTTGCTCAGACTTTCCATCACTTCTCATTATTTCTTCCAGCTCCTCCAAGTGCTTTGGACAGCAAGCATATACTACTTTAGGCACAGATGTGTCCTAAAACTTTATCAGCTGTTACCCTGAAAATATGAACTCTTTATTGAACGAGGCTAACATTATCACATCATTGTAAAAATTCTTTATTTTACTATTCAAAGGATATATTATAACTCTCCAATTAAACCTTTCTCTTGTTTCTGGTATGGAAACAGTGTTACAGAAGGAAATCAAATCCTAGTTATAGGAAAAGTAATGTCATTAGTGTTAAGAAAACTTTTATTTTCTTCACAACCCTTCTTAGACACCATTTTTAGTGCAGGTTCTTGTCTGTACCATATGTAAGGATTCTTTCCAATTTCTGTGCTGCTTCCAAGTCTGGACCCATTGCTAAAATTGCATGTGCTTTTGTCTACTGTAATTATTATTTTTAATACATTTTATTTTTTAGAGAAGTTTAGGTTCACAGCAAATTTGAGAAAAATGTATAGAGATTTCCAGTGTATCTCAGTCCTTAGCCTCCTCCATTATTAACATCCCCTCCACACTGACACATTTGCTGAAATTGATGAATCTATATGACATCATTATCACCCAGAGCCCATAGTTTACTAAGCACCCTCTTAGTATTATGCATTCTGTGTGTTTGGACAAATGTGTAATGACATGTATCCAGCACTATTGTATCTACAAAATAGTGTCCCTGCCCTGACAATCCTTTATGTTTTGTCACTCCGTTGTGTCTGGTCTCTGTGATCACATGGAGTGAAGAATGCCAGGCTCCTCTGTCCATCGGCTTCTCCAGGCAAGAATGCCAGAGTGGGTTGCCATTCCCTTTTCCAGGGGATCTTCCTGACCCAAAGATTGAACCCAGGTTTTCTACATGGCAGGCAGATTCTTTACCATCTGAGGCACCAGGGAAGCCCAAAAATCCTTTATGCTTTACTTGTTCATCACTTCCTTCCTCCAACCCCTAGCAATTGCTTATCTTTTTATTCTCTCCATAGTTTTACCTTTTCCAGCAGATAATACTATTAAAATTATACACTGAATAGCCTTTTAAGATTGGCTTCATTCACTTAACAATAACTATTTAACTTCTGAGCTACCGGCTCAGAAGTTAAAGCATCTGCCTCCAATGCCGGAGACTCTTACGCTTTAACTTCTGAGCTGGTAGCTCAGCTGGTAAAGAATCTGCCTGGGTTCTGGGTTTGATCCCTGGGTTTTGAAGATCCTCTGGAGAAGGGATAGGCTACAAACTCCAGTATTGTTAGGTTTCACTGGTGGCCCTGATGGTAAAGAATCCACCTGCAATGGGGGAAACCTGAGTTTGATCCCTGGGTTGGGAAGATCCCCTAGAGGAGAGCATGACAACCCACTCCAGTATTCTTGCCTGGAGAATCCCTAAGGGCAGCGGAGCCTGGTGGGCTACAGTCCATGGGGTCCCAAAGAATTGCACATGACTGAGTGACTCAGCACAGCCCAAAGTTCCTTTAGGTATTTTTCTGGCTTTCTAACTAATTTCTTTTTAGTGCCTAATAATACTCTATTGTCTGGATGTTCTGCAGTTTCCAGTCCTGAAGCCACTGCTGAGTTTTCCAAATTTGCTGGCATATTGAGTGCAATGCTTTGACATCATCTTTTAGGATTTGAAATAGCTCAACTGGAATTCCTTTACCTTCACTAGCTTAGTTTGTTATGATGCTTGTTAAGTCCCACCTGACTTACCACTCCTGATGTCTGGCTCTAGGCGAGTGATCACATCATTGTGGTTATCTGGGTCATTAAAATCTTTTTTTTTTTTTTTTTTTGTATAGTTATGTGCATTCTTGCCACCTCTTCTTAATATCTTCTGCTTCTGTTAGGTTCATACCATTTCTGTCCTTTATTGTGTCCGTCTTTGCATGAAATGTTCCCTTGGTAGCTCCAATTTTCTTGAAGAGATCTCTAGTCTTTCCCATTCTATTGTTTTCCCCTGTCTGAAAGTGAAAGTGAAGTCAGTCATGTCTGACTCTTTGTGACCCCATGGACTATAGCCAACCAGGTTCCTCTGTCCATGAGATTTTCCAGGCAAGAATACTGGAGTGAGTTGCCATTTCCTTCTTCAGGAGATCTTTCCAACCCAGGGATTGAACCCAGGTCTCCTGCATTGTAGGCAGATGCATTACTGTCTGAGCCATTGTTTTCCCCCATTTCTTTGCATTAATCACTTAGGAATGCTTTCTTATCTCTCTTTGCTATTCTTTGGAACTCTGGATTCAGATGGATATGTCTTTTGTTTTCTCTTTTGCCTTTTGTTTCTCTTCTTTTCTCAGCTATTTGTAAGGTCTCCTCAGACAACCATTTAGCCTTGTTGCATTTTTTCTTCTTGGAGATGATTTTATTCACCACCTCCTGTACAATGTTATGAATCTCTGTCCATAGATATTCAGGTACCCTGTCTATCAGATCTATTCCCTTGACTTTATTCCACTGTATAATCATAAGGGATTTGACTTAAGTCATACCTGAGTGGTCTCGTGGGTTTTCCTATTGTCTTCAATTTAAGTCTGAATTTGGAAATAAGGAGTTCATGCTCTGAGCCACAGTCAGCTCCTGATTGACTGATGGTATAGAGCTTCTCCATCTTCAGCTGCAAAGAATATAATCCATCTGATTTCGGTATTGACCATCTGGTGAAGTCCATGTATAGCATCTTCTCTTGTGTTTTTGGAAGAGGGTGTTTGCTATGACCAGTGCATTCTCTTGGCAAAACTCTGTTAGCCTTTGCCCTGCTTCATTGTGTACTCCAAGGCCAAACTTGCCTGTTACTCCAGGTATCTCTTGATATCTTACTTTTCATTCTAGTCCCCTATAATGGAAAGGACATCTTTTTTTGGTGTTAGTTCTAGAAGTTTTTGTTGGTCTTCATAGAACCCTTTAACTTCAGCTTTTTTGACAGTGGTGGTTTTGGCATAGAGTTGGATTACTGTGATATTGAATGGTTTGCCTTGGAAATGCACAGAGACCATTCTGTCATTTTTCAGACTGTACCCAAGAACTGCATTTTGGGGGTTTGTTGACTATGGGGGCTATTCCATTTCTTCTAAGGGATTCTTGCCTGCATTAGTAGATGTAATGGTCATCTGAATTAAATTCGCCCATTCCAGTCCATTTTAGTTCACAGATTCCTAAAATATTGATTTTCACTCTTGCCATCTCCTGTTTGACCACTTCCAATTTATCTTGATTCATGGACTTAATATTCCAGGTTTCTGTGCAATATAGTTCTTTACAGCATCGGACTCTATTTCCAATACTAGTCACATCCATAACTTGGAGTTATTTTCATTTTGGTTCAGCCTCTTTCTTTCTGGAACTATTTTTCCACTCTTCTCCAGTATTGGGCACCTACTGATCAGGGGAGTTCATCTTTCAGTGTCATATCTTTTTGCCAAGATATGTATATTGTCACCTTGCTTATTTAACTTATATGCAGAGTATATCATGTGAAATGCCAGACTGGATGAAGCACAAGGTGGAATCAAGATTACAGGGAGAAATATCAATAACCTCAGATCTGCAGATGATACCACCATAATGGCAGAAAGCAAAGAGGAACTAGAGAGCCTCTTGATGAAAGTGAAAGAGGAGAGCGAAAAAGCTGGCTTAAAACTCAACATTCAAAAACTAGGATCATGGCATCTGGCCCCATCACTTCATGGCAAATAGATAGGGAAACAATGAAAACAGTTACATATTTTATTTTCTTGGGCTCCAAAATCTCTGCAGATGGTGACTGCAGCCATGAAATTAAAAGACACTTGCACCTTGGAAGAAACAAACCTAGACAGTATAATAAAAAGCAGAGACATCACTTTGCTCACAGAGGTCTGTCTAGTTAAAACTGGTTTTTCCAATAGTCATGTATGGATGTGAGATTTGGACCATAAAGAAAGCTGAGTGCTGAAGAATTTATACTTTTGAACTGTGGTATTGGAGAAGACTCTTGAGAGTCCGTTGGACTGCAAGGAAATTGAACCAGTCCATCCTATAGGAAATCAGTCCTGGATATTAATTGGAAGAACTGATGCTGAAACTGAAACTCCAACACTTTGGCCACCTGATCGAAAAACTGACTCATTAGAAAAGACCCTGATGCTAGGGAAGTTTGAAGGCAGGAGGAGAAGGGGACGACACAGGATAAGATGGTTGGATGGCATCACCTGCTCGATGGACATGAGTTTGAGCAATCTCTAGGTGTTGGTGATGGACAGGGAAGCCTGGTGTACTATAATCCATGGGGTGGCAAAGAGTCAGACAGGACAAAGCAACTGAACTGAACTGAACTGAACTGAACCACAGTTTACCCATTGACCTACTAAGGGACGTCTTGGTTCTGTTGGTTTTGGTGGTTCTTAATAAAGCAGCAATCAACCTCCATGTACGAGATTTTGTGTGGGTTTAATTCTTTCTCATGTCCATTATCATAGCAAAAGTGTATGCTGTCTGAAGTCAGCTTTCATCTTTTTGTTCCTTGCAGTAAAACAGGACCTGTCATAGAGCAGGTGCTTGGAAAACTTTTGTTGAATGGAGAATGTGTGGCACAGTGAATGGAATGAAGAGGCACTTACTCTACCACAGATCACTTGCTTGCTTTGAGAGAGACTACATAAAGAATTTCTAATTCAGGGTGATCTATTATCACCATCTCATGGAAGCCATTATTTTCAGAAGGCATGATGATAGCTTTGCTGTATTGAAATAGATTGTAAAAGCTTTGGCTTGAAACTTGCCTCCTCAAACAGAGAAAGCATAATCAAAAATTGATAAACTTGTAGCGAAACAAAAATGGGATTCAGGATTTTTTTCTTATTCTGCAAAGGACAAGGGATTTCTGGATTGGTCTTTAAATCCTCAAATAACATTTTCTTCTCATGAGTAAAAGGAAAAAAGGAATGTATATTCTTTTTAACTATTCACTGGGGAATTGTTTCAAAATTGCAGTTGTCATACTATGGTTCTTTGATCCAATTTTGAGAGCCCAATCTGTTTTATCTTTCAGCTTCTTTTCCACATCTATGCACACCCCCTGCCCCTCCCACTCCCAGGATATCCAGTAAAAATTTCATAGAGAAGAAGAATGTTGCATATATTTGAAATATGGCCTAAATGCAATATTATGTAACATTGTCCTAAATACATGCACATATGGGCATAGGTTTTGTTTCCATAAATAAAATCCCACTGTTCAAATGCTAATTCTGAAATGCTTGAACTCCAGTTTTCTATGGCACATTATCAGAATCTTCAAAATTATTAAAGTAGGATGCCAAAATGCAGTGATTTTTCCTTTTGTATTATAATATGGTTTACATTTAGTTTTGTTAGTATATGTATTATATACATTAATGGAATATCTACAAGTCAAAATTTGTCCCATAAAATTATCTAATTTAGGATGCTCATCACTGTGTCTTCCAATCATCTCTGCTGAAGCAATGTGTTGTAATAGTTACGCCTCATGTAAATGGTGACTTTTAGTTTATCAGAATGCAGGAGAATGTTTTCCTCTGCACATTTATACTGATTCAGAAAACTTGAATTATGAACATGCTTGCAACCTGACCTTTACATTTTCTTGAATATATTCTAAATGAACAGAATTTGGAGGATGTACAGACCCTTAAGTGCCATGAAAGTACATGATTTTAGGTGAGTAATGTGTGAGGGTAAACAATCCCGGCTTTGGTTTAGATATGCCGTTCCTAATCGCATAAATAAAGGTACCTATTCCTTGCATCCAGGAAAGGACAACTGAAGCTATTTGTAAAAGAGTCACCTCTGAGATCAATATACTTAACATTATTTACAGGATTTATATTTTATCCACTTGAATCAACATGACTGAAGGCACCAAGGAAGCAACAAGCAAGTTTATTTGGAAAATGTGTCTTCTATGAATCTGACTTCTACTAATAAAGACTTCAGAAAGAAGCAAAGAACATCAATGACTTTTTAACCTTCATGAAGGCTGTGGAATTGCTAGAGTCCAAAAGATGAAAAAAAAAAAGAAACTATTTAGGACAACCTCATTCTGAATTCTGATAGAATTAATTTTTTCTTATAGTTATGATTCAAATTCTTCTTGTTTGACCAATCAAGGGACAGTTGTAGTCATATCTGACAATCTCTAGAAGTAGAGAAAAACTGTTAGGCAGCACTGAGTAGTGGTTAGAGTCTGAGTGCCTTTATGCCTTATTTACTAGCTGTGTGTCCTGGATCAAAATTCTTTATCTAACTGTGCCTTTATTATTTCACTTTAACATGGAGGTAAAAACAATTCATACCTCCTAGGTTTGTTGTATAGAGTAAATGTGTTAATAGATGTTACATGCTTAGAATACTCTTAGACACAGAGTAAGCTAAATGAGTGTATTTTCAATAAAATTATGAATTTGTACTGTTATTCATTCCCTTCTCTTTCTTTAAGGATTATGATCACAAATAATAACTAGTATATAAAACAAGGGATGTTAATTTGATAAGGACAAGGAATTTAATACATTTTTAAATTTGAAGATACCATCTTATATTCAGCCTATCTGAAATAGCAACTATCTCTTGCAGGACCTTCAGATTTATTAATGTAATTCTGCTTTCTTTTATGTAACTTCTCTGCATCTTTACATATAGATATTATTGTGTATAATTAGAAGATAAGATGTTTACCTACAAGCATTCTTGAAAGGCAGAATTTTACTCAGAATGTGTCAAGCTCAATGCAATTTATTCCATAAAAAAACAAAATAACATTATATGGCAGCTTCTCTGAAAGTATTCCTTGATTTATTTGATCAAAGACAAATTTTGAATGTAACAAAGGATTCTTTTAAAATCAACAGTCCCTAAAATAACTTTTCCATTTGTGTTACATAAAGCATTAGGCTGCTGATTAGAATTAGGGAGGAGGTTCAATAGGGAAACAGTCCTACACTGAACAAAGAAAGTATATATTAGTTTTATCCTAGGACTTCCTGGAATCTTTAAAAGTCAGGGCACATTATTATTCCATAATATATGGATCAAAAACTTGTTTGTTCAAAGATGTCTTTGGGGCAGCAAGGCAAATACAAAAATGTGAGGCTAGGGTTTCATAGAGACACAATAATTTGGGGAAGCTGTCATCGTGGTGGTATACTGTTCATATGAGGCAGCAGAGACCTGATTTTAGGTGCAAAACAATAAGGATAGCAATTATGCTTTTTTGTGAGTCTGTCAGTGGTGCCACCTTTGCCCTTTGAAACCATTCTCAAAGAGGGTTAAAAGGATATGTGCAAGCGTGCGTGCATGCTGAGTTGCTTCAGTCGTGTCTGACTTTTTGCGACCCTGTCGTCTGTAGCCCACCAGTCTCCTCTGTCCATGGGATTCTCCAGGCAAAAATACTGGAGTGGGTTGCCATGACCTTTTCCAGGGAATCTTCCCAACCCAGTGAATTAAAAGGGTATAATAACCCTCAATAAGCTGCTGATTTCTGAGTAACTTGTCATAGCTCTCTATATTCTACATCATGTGTCTCTTCAGAAAAGAGAATTATAAAGTGGTAAAGGAAATCCTCTATTGAACTGGATTTCAAAGCTAGAGTTCCTTACAAGAAATAGCTAAGTATAAGACAGAAATTCTGCAATGCCTTTAGTTGTGTAACGCAGGGTGGTTCATGGAGACAATAACTAAAGCAGATGAGTTCCAGAAGCTTTATTAGGGAATGGCTTGGACAGTACATTGCTCCAGCCAAGCTCTGATTGGCAATCGAGTCCCTTTTATAATGTCACAGCTGTGCACTAAGCTCTAGTGGTATCTGCACACAGCTGGGATCTGCCTTTGACAATATATATAAATGAGAATCACTCTACTTTTGTTTGAACTTCTTCATGCCTTACTTTGAGACACAATAGCAAACTTTTGGTCTACAAGTTTTTATCTTAATCTGTGATTTGTGTTCCTTTTGTTTCCAGAAAAACCCACTACACAGCCATGACAAAATCCCCTGAGGATGATTGAAAAATTAGGATTCTTCCTTCACCCAGAAAATGTCAATGCTTGCAAATAAACAGAAAATTGGAGAACATTCAAAAATCATGTCTTGTTCTCATCTTAGGTATTTTCTTTTAGAAAAGAGACAAACTAGTTTTTGCAATGTTAAAAGGAAAAAAAGCAGGTAGTGTGGTAATCCCCCACCCCTTTTTGAATGAACCTGGAGGCAAATTTTGATCATTCAAATTAGATTTTGATAGAAACATTAAAAATATAGGTTCTTTATATGAGCCCTATTGGAGTACCATTGATGCTTAACAACTGGACAATGTTGCTTTAAAGGATAGTCTAAAAAGTAAGTGCTTATGACCTTTGATATTTTAATTGTATTTATTTAAGCTTTTAGAATTACCTTTGAAGAGACAAATTTTGAAGCTAAATACACTATTGTTCTTGTTATTCAGTCACTAAGTCGTGTCCAACTTGACTCTTTGCCACCCATGGACTGTGGCACACCAGGCTTCCCTGTCCTTAACTATCCCTCAGAGTTTGCTCAGATTCATGTGATTTAAGTCAGTGCTGTTGTCTAACCATTTCATCCCCTGCCACCTTCTTCTCCATTTGCCTTCAATTTTTCACAGCATCTAGATCTTTGCCAATGAGTCAGTTCTTCACATCCAGTGGCCAAAGTATTGGAGCTTCAGCTTCAGCATCAGTACTTCCAGTGAATATTCAGGATTGATTTCCTTTAGGATTGACCTCCTTGCAGTCCAAGGGACTTTCAAGAGTCTTCTCTAGCATCACAATTTGAAGGCATCAATTCTTTAGTGCTCAGCCTTCTTTATGGTCAAACTCTTACATCCATACATGACTATTGAAAAAAAACCTTAGCTTTTCCTGTACAGACCTTTGTCAGCAAAGTGAAGTCTTTGATTTTTAATACGCTGTCTTGATTTGCCATAGCTTTAGCTTTCCTTCCAAAGAGTAAGTGTCTTTTAATTTCATGGCTGCAGTCATTGTCCACAGTGATTTTGGAGCCCAAGAAAATAAAATCTGTCACTCCTTCCACTTTTTCCCTACTTATTTGCCATGAAGTGATGGGACAAGATGCCATGAGCTTGGTTTTTTAAATGTTGAGTTTTAAGTCAGCTTTTTCACCTTCATCAAGAGACTCTTTAGTTCCTCTTCACTTTCTGCCATTGGATTGGTATCATCTTCTTATCTGAGGTTGTTGATATTTCTCTGGGCAATCTTGATTCCAACTTGTGATATACCATACTCTGTGATGGTATGCTTCCATGGTTTAAAGCACCAGGTAAAATTTACATATACCAATCAAAAAGTAAGATTAGTATATAAAAGCATATATTAAGTAATTTCCTATAAACATTTCTAAACATTACAGGTTGGAATTACTTTCTATGTATAGATTTACAGGAGCAAGATTTAAAGAGACAAATGCTTAGGTACAATCTGGTGTTTTCTTACTAATTTCTAAACTTAAATATTAGAAAATGTTCCCAAACAATTTTTTTTCTCCATATCAAATTAAAATGTGGTTTTAAACCTAGAACCCAAATAAACTCTTGGTTGTTTATAAGATCTTACATGATTTATTAGCAGCTCTGGAATTTCAGGTGTTGGGTTATCATCGGATCTCTAGTGGATACTCAGAAAATTGGGATCTCAAACTAAAAAGCCTTTGACAACTATCTGCTTTTTTTCTCAATCTGTGGTTTCCTATACTCTCTTTCATCATCTTTTCAGCCTCTCCACCTCTCACCTAGCCCAAGAAAAACTGCCTGAGGAGGAAAGGTTTTATTTTCCAGGCTTTTCTGCCCTTTGAAACTGTAGCAGAGAGAAGAAAAGAGGCAAAGATCCAATTATGTGTCTTCAGGATGACAACCTGAAACTTATGTGTCTCCCTTGGCTCGATGAGAAAAAAATATGTTATTTCTCTCTTGAAGGATGGAGAGAAATGTGTAGTGGATACGATTGACCCTCTCGGTCATGTGCACACATGAAGCTCACATTATTTTTTTCAACTTGCTCATATACTTTTTGATTTTGAAGCTCAAATGTCTTAGAGCATGGATTCCAATGGAATCATGGATTCCATTTCATTCTAATAAACTTAGTCCAATAACATTATGCTAAATATAGTCATTAAAATGTGTCTCTTTTAAGTATGCCATTAACTCTAGATAGTATTCTTCTAAGTTATTGTCTAGTTAAAACTTTTTGGCTTGAATTTTCATCCCACTTTTACTTGATAATCGTGTTTCAGAGACTTGCACGATCATCCTGATCTCACTGCTTCCTGCCCTGAGAACCTGGTTTTGGTTTATCCTGCTCTTCTTGTCTTTTACCTGTAGCACTCACCTTCTTACATCCTTTATGAACTAATTGTTTAATGGCTTTTATTTACTGTCTTCACCTCTTCTCGTGGTAGAGAGTAACTCCATGGAGCCAGGGAATTTTGTCCATCTTATCACAGATTCATCCAAAGCATCTAAAAAATGCCATCATAAATACCTGTACAATGAAAATCTATGTCTCAGAAATGTCTCTTCAAATTTATACCTCTCTAAACAATTGCAATGGTTATTTTCATTTCCAGTTTATATAAATAAAAGAAAGCCTCAATTTCACTCAAATTTGTTATTATTTTGTTACCATCATATTTAACATCGTCAAAAGCAGAATTTATCAAATATTTCTTTGTTTGTGGTACCTGGTTATCTGAAAAGTCCCATAGTTGAAATCTTTGTCATATATGTCCAAAATATACTAATATGCCAAAAATTATGTTGTGGATTGCATATCCAATATTGTTGGACATATGAAAGCCCCAGAAATTGAAGAATGATGTTCAAATTGAAATTTTAATTGCTCTATTTCCAAATTCTTGTGCATTAATAATAGCTTAGACATGATTCAGCCCTGATTCTGTATTTAAGTCTCTATAAGCCTCTATGTAACTTGGAGGGTCAGTGATCTTATCAAAACAGACTGTGAAACTTTTTCCTAGTGCTGGAAAACTAAACAAAGTGGGAAAGCAAGTCAAGTCAGTGTTTAGAAAAGGGGAGACTAGTTAGTGTTTCATATTATGACAGGCTCACAGGCCAGGTGAGAGTCTCACATAAGCTTTTTGTCTGTTATTTAGTACTTCAGTTTTGGGCAAACTGTATGCTTCTCAAATTCATTATAGCATGAGACCATAAAAAGAAAAGAAAAAAAGCAACAAACTTCCAATCTGTTGCATACCAGTGTTTTAAAAATAGAATAAAATTGTTGCATCAGTTTTGCTGTAAACTTCTAAATGCTTGCTTTTAATTTCTTTGCTAATGTTTTTGAATTGTAACAAATAGAGCAGACAGTGGCATTAGATTGAGGCCTGCACTTTGAGTGGCTTGGGCAGCCACACAGTGACTGTCTGTTAATGGCCCATCTTAGCATCCTGGAACAAAGAGGAGTCCAGGCAGAAGAGGCAGGCAAGAAGGCAAGAAGGCACAGCTGTCGGCATGTTATTGTCTCCCACCTGAGGGCAGAATGTAAGTATAGTCACACTTCTTCTGCCCAGTGAGGAGGCTCAACAGTAGGTACTCCCTTCTAAGACCTAGTCACAAACCAAGAAGCTGCTGGAGGAAGCCCATGAGGTCTGCCACTTGTGCCCCAAAGCCAAGAACTTGTTTGACTTCATAGAAGATGCTCTCCCCCCCAATGCTATTTAATCTGTTCCATGTCCAGTGTTCAGCAAGCTTGATCATCTGGTTTTCCAGCTCATAGACTAGAAACAGATGATGACAGCTGGCATTAGGAAGAAATAGCTGTTATTTTTTTCAGACAACTGGAAGAGTTGATAGCTGACTGAATAATCAAAGGGTGAAGGAAGTGTGCACCCTAGTCTAGGACCACTTAAGTGCTGACAATTCCTATCCGCCTGTCCACAGCCTACTGTTCAAACACAGAAGCAGTGTGTTTTTTTCTTGTTGTGTGCTGGCCGTGAACCTTAAGTTCCTTAAACTCTCCAAAGCTTCACTTTCATTCATGAAATTTCTTTTTCATAGACTGTTGGAATGTGAATTAATATAACATATATTAAGTACTTTGCAACTGCTAAAATACTAATAGCTATATTAATGAAAGTTATTATAATTGTTATTTCTATGTTTCAGCCTACTGGAATTGTGTTATTCAGTATACTAATCCTGTATCATCAGTATAGGTGAAATTTTGTTCTATTCTTATTGAGAAATGATTTCATCTAAATCTCTTAACATTTCGCCATGAAAACAGTAGATTTTACTGATTGAAACTTTCACTTATCCCATCACATAATAAAGAAAGTCTAACAATTTTATTATATGTATTTTTAAACAAAATTAAAGTATATATAAATCAGTTCTAGTAATCATTGGTATAGGAGGCCTCATTTCCTGACAATGATTAATAGTAGAATTTGGAATTGCCAGTGTTGCCTTGATCAGTTCACTTGAACATTTTATAGCCTGTCTTGTTATGAACGCAAGTACAGCACCCTCAGGGCTAATTCATGGTATTATTAAGATCAAACTATGAAAAACAGTTTGCATAGAAGATTATGATTTCATGGTATTACTTTATTTCTATAACATGGGATCATCAGTATGTTTCTTAGAAAAGTTATACATGAATTTGTTTTGAGAGAGAGTGAGTAATGTTTCCATAATCCTAAAGAATCACAGGGGGCCTTCCAGGCAGAGGTCAGGATGTAGGTAGTCAGTTAGAGGCAGCAATACTCATTTGCAAGTTCCAACAACAATGACATAAAGATGTTGGAAGCCTTTGGCAATTAAAGGACGGCATGGAGACAAATCCTAATCAGAAGAGAATTGGAAGTCTTCCAGTAGAGAGCCAGACACGCATTAACAGTTCAAATCACATGGAGAATGGGTGGTGTTCTCGGCAATCTGTTAGTTTCTTTCTCCTCCTAAATCCCTCTGTAAGAATTTTTCAGCAGATTTTGAGAGATCTCAATTTCTAGCCAGTTGCTGAAGAGAGTGGGTCTTGTTAATTCACTTTTTGACTTATAAATTGGAAGTCAGAAGGGTGTACAACCTCAGCTAAGCCAGCAGATTCTGATCTTTGTGCAGTGACTGAGGTTCTTAAAGACAAGCCTGAACATGCCTTCCTCCTATGTATCTACCGGATTGTCTGACATTCAGGAGATTTGAGGCAATATTTTGTCCAGTAGATAATGCCAAGAGGTTTGAATTCTTCATCCATTTCAGATCTAATCAAATTAATTTGTAGCAAAACATGAATTGCAGTATTTTGCTTTTCTTCCTCTACTTAAGAATATGATATCAATTCTAAATCTTTCAAGCATACAAGCATAGCAGTGTTTTAATTTAATACCATTTTAACATGAAAATGAAAGTGAAAATCTCTCAGTTGTGTCTGACTCTTTGCGACCCCATGGACTATACAATCCATGGAATTCTCCAGGCCAGAATACTGGAGTGGGTAGCCTTTCCCTTCTCCAGGGGATCTTCCCAACCCAAGGATTGACCCCGGGTCTCCTGCATTGCAGGTGGTATCTTTATCAGCTGAGTCACAAGGGAAGCCCATTTTTAACATAGCCAACTTTCAAAATAAAACCACTCCTACTGTTGAACTATTTTATTCATTCTACTAACATTTAAATCCAAAGCATTTTATGCAGACGAACTTTCTGGGTTGAAACACTGCCAAAGGTCCAGGCCTATATTACATCTCTTTAGCCAAATCTTGAAATATTGATGGATTTAAGTATTTTCAAAGGTCTTTTTGAAAAGAAAAAAATGCAATAATTCTGAGTGCTTAGGCTATGATTTGATTTCAAGAAACCAAACATTTAAAAAATGTAGGTGCTTCTTCTCAAATTAACTGAAATGATTACTTTTAGGTGAATTTTAAAATTTACTTCAAAAATGATATAAATATTGAGGTGTTTGTTTATATATAGTAAGACTACCTGAGGAAAAAATCATTTATAGAGAGAGCAAGCTTGAATATTTTAAATAAGCACTGTGATATTAATGACTTTTCATTGTTTATTAAGATATATTAGCTAGGAACTTGACACCTGGACTGCTGACCATAATGAAAAGAGGTATTTTGTAGCTAAGATAAATTGTAATCCGTCCTGTTGATTATTGACAATGTCAGTAATATTTTATATTGCCCATTCACCCACCATAATATAATTGTGTATTTATTTGAGATAACTTCAAAAGTTAAAGTTACTGTTTTTTGGTGTTGAACTGACAGCGGATATATTTTCATTAAGAATAATAGTAAGAGCTAGAAGCCTTGACAATGTGCATGAGAGCATCTCCTCACATATACATGCCTCTGTCTCCAGCCTTCATCCTGACTTCAATTCTAAGTGAGATAACCACTTAATCAGTGTGGGAGATTCAGCTGCATGAGCCTGTTCCTGTACTGCTCAGTGTGACAGAAATCTCCAGTTACTAAGACAGTGTGCACCTTGGATGAGTCAGAGGTGAAGTGTGTAGGAGTTTTAATTGAATTTGAATTGCATCAAATCATTTACACTGAGTCAGTCAAGGATACACTGCTGATGTTTGATGTATGAGGAGTATACTTGGAGGGCCTTCCAGGGTAGCATGACTCAGCAGACATAATCCCCTCATTCGATAGCATGGTGATACCCAATCTGGTTTGAGGAACCTGATCTCTTCTAAAAAGTACACTGACATTGATGTCTGCAGCTAGAATCCACTTTGGTTCCTTTTATACACTCATAGACTCTATTCATTTGTTTAACAAGTTGTCAAGGCAATCATATATGCCTTTTAAAATATTATAGCACTTAAAAAAATAATTTTTATTAGAATATGGGGCTTCCCCGGTGGCTCAGATGGTAAAGAATCTGCCTGTAATGTGGAAGACCTGGGTTTTATCCCTGGCTTGGGAAGATCCCTTGTGGGGGGGCAGGGCAACACATTCCAGTCTTCTTGCCTGGAGAATCCCCATGGACAGAGGAGCCTGGTGGGCTACAGTCCATGGGATTGTAAAGACTTGGACACAACTGAGCGACTAAGCACATAAGAATATAGTTGCTTTTGTTGTTTTTCAGTCGCTAAGCTGCATCTGACTCTTTGAAACCCCATGGACTGCAGCACACCAGGCTTCCCTGTCCTTCACTATCTCTTGGAGCTTGCTCAAACTTGTGTCCATTGAGTCGGTGATGCCATCCAACCGTCTCATCCTCTGCCACCCCCATTCCCTCCTGCCCTCAATCTTTCCCAGCATCAGGGTCTTTTCCAATGAGTTTTCTCTTGGCATCAGGTGAGCAAAGTATTGTATTATACTTGCTTTACAGTGTTGTATTATTTTCTATTGCAAAGTAAATCAACTATATGTATACATATATGCCCTCTTTTTTGCATTTCCTTCCCATTCAGGTCACCACGGAGCACAGAGTAGAGTTCCCTGAGATATATAGTAGGTTCTCATTAGTTGTCTATTTTATACATAGCATCGATAGTGTGTAGGTTTCAATCCCAATCTCCCAATTCACACCACCCCCTTTCACCTGTTGGTGTCCTTGCCCATCTTGTTTGTTCTCCATGTCTGTGTCTCTATTTCTGCTTTGCAAATAAGATCATCTGTTCCATTTTTCTGCTGGCACAAAGACAGGAATATAGATCAATGGAACAAAATAGAAGGCCCAGAGATGAATCCACACACCTATGGACACCTTATATTTGACAAAGGAGGCAAAAATATACAGTGGAGGAAAAGACAATCTATTTAACAAGTGGTGCTGGGAAAACTGGTCAACCACTTGTAAAAGAATGAAACTAGATCACTTTCTAACCCCATACACAAAAATAAACTCAAAATGAATTAAATATCTAAATGTAAGACCAGAAACTATAAAACTCCTAGAGGAAAACATAGGCAGAACACTCTCTGACAGCAAGATCCTCTATGTCCTACCTCCCAGAGTAATAGAAATAAAAGCAAAAATAAACAAATGGGACCTAATTAAACTCAAAAACTTTTGCACAACGAAGGAAAGTATAAGCAAAGTGAAAAGGCAGCCTTCAGAATGGGAGAAAATAATAGCAAATGAAACAACTGACAAAGAATTAATCTCCAAAATATATAAGCAGCTCAATACCAGAAAAATAAATGACCCAATCAAAAATGGGCTAAACAGATATTTCTCCACAGAAGACATACAGACGGCTAACACATGAAAAGATGCTCAACATCACTCATTGTCAAAGAAATGCAAATCAAAACTACAATGAGGTACCATCTCGTGCTGGTCAGAATGGCTGCCATCAAAAATTCTACACACAATGAATGCTGGAGTGTGGGGAAAAGGGAACCCTCTTACACCGGTGGGAGAGTGGGTGGGAAGACAAGCTAGTACAGCCACTATGGAGAACAGTGTGGAGATGCCTTAAAAAACTGGAAATAAAAATTAAAAAAAAAAAAAACAAAACAACTGGAAATAGAACTGCCTTATGACCCAGCAATCCCACTGCTGGGCATACACACTGAGGAAACCAGATTTGAAAGAGACTTGTGTACCCCAATGTTCATCGCAGCACTGTTTACAATAGCCAGGACATGGAAGCAACCTGGATGTCCATCAGCAGATGAATGGATAAGAAAGCTGTGGTACATATACACAATGGACTATTACTCAGCCATTAAAAAGAATACATTTGAATCAGTTCTAATGAGGTGGATGAAACTGGAGCCTATTATACAGAGTGAAGTAAGCCAGAAAGAAAAACACCAATATAGTATACTAACACATATATATGGAATTTAGAAAGATGGTAACGATATCCCTGTATGCAAGACGGCAAAAGAGACACAGATGTATAGCACAGTCTTTTGGACTCTGTGGGACAGGGAAAGGGTGGGATGATGGGGAGAATGGCATTGAAACATGTATAATATCATATATGAAATGAATCACCAGTCCAGGTTCGATGCATGATACTGGATGCTTGGGGCTGGTGCACTGAGACGACCCAGAGGGATGGTACAGGGAGGGAGGTGGGAGGGGGGTCCAGGATGGGGAACACGTGTATACCTGTGGTGGATTCATGTTGATGTGTGGCAAAACCAATACAATATTGTAAAGTAATTAACCAATTAAAATAAATAAATTTATATTTAAAAAACAAAAAAAAGAATGCATTTGAATCAGTTCTAATGAGGTGGGTGAAACTGGAGCCTATTATACAGAGTGAAGTAAGCCAGAAAGAAAAACACCAATACAGAATACTAATGCATATATATGGAATTTAGAAAGATGGACTCTGTGGGAAAAGGCAAGGGTGGGATGATTTGAGAGGATAGCATTGAAACATGTATATTACCATCTGTGAAATAGATGACCAGTCCAAGTTTGATGCATGAAACAGGACACTCAAAACAGGTACACTGGGACAACCCAGAGGGATGGGATGGGGAGGGAGATGGGAGGGGGCACACATGTACACCTGTGACTGATTCATGTCAGTGTACAGCAGAAAACACCACAATACTGTAGGGTAATTAGCCTCTGATTAAGATAGATTAATGCATTTTCAAAATTAATGAAAAAAGATCGTCTATACCATTTTCTAGATTCCTCATATATGTGTTAATATACGATATTTGTTTTTTTCTTTCTGACTTACTTCACTCTCTTTGACAATCTCTAAGTCCATCCATGTCTTTACAAATGACCCAATTTCATTCCTTTTTATGGCTGAGTAATATTCCATTGTGTATATGTACCACATCCTCTTTATCCATTCCTCTGTTGATGGACATTCAGGCTGCTTCCATGTCCTTCCCATTGTGAATACTACACACAGTGATATATGCCTTTTCACAGGACTCTATGTCTCCACCTCTGACCTCTCCCTCGATTTGGAGCTAATCTTCATGACCCTTCTTGAAATATCCACATATCTGCTCTTCAGGTCTTCGTCCCAAGTGTATCTCTTGGTTCCTAATTCCTGTGATATATGCTACCCTCCCACTATTTCCTCAGAGCATCCTGAGGTCTAAGTCAATTAATAGAGACTTGAATCACAAAGATAGAGCGACAAATACCAGGTTTGTTAGTGAGCAAAGCTGGTTTGGAGGACAGGGTTAGTGGCAGAGCCACAGAGAGATCCCTGTGAACACACCTGCTCCTAGATGGAGCTGGGACCATCATCCCCACGGCCTGCCTAAAGCATTCAAGCTGGCGAAGCAGATAATGTGTGCCTTCCAAAGCCAAGCAACCAGGACAACCAGAAAGGAGGGGAATGACTGCATTGCTTCGCTTCTTTCAAATTTGCCAGTCATATGAGTCCAGCCGCCACTCCTCAAGAGTGTCCTCCACTCGAGAGAGGGTACCCCATTTGGAAATGTGCATCTATGAGAGAACAGGGTCCCCTAATATACCCTGCCGTGGTCAGAGGCCTGAACTGCTCAGGTGCACAAGCCGCAAATTAGCAATATCCTCTACTCCTCCTTTTTGCCCTGATCTTCCCAGATCAAGTTTTCTTCCTCTTCTAACCCACCAAGGAGCATCTTCTCTTCAGAACATATCCTGAACTCCTCCATGTCTCTGCACCTGGAAAACTCTGATGGCCACATACTGTACCATCCCTACCAGCTTCCATGCTTTTATCCCAGTGCCATCTATCTCATCAAGTCACAGTTCAGTTTAAAACCCCTCAGTGGTTTCTGAACATAGTAACCTCTATATATCTTTATCCTTGTCTCTTCTCTTACCTTCTCTTGGCTCCTTATAAGATTTTAGTACACTGGTCTTCTTTTAATTCTTCAGGTGCAACAAAATGTCCTTGTCTTAGGGCCTTTGCACCAGCTCTCTTCTCTACCTAACTACCTTGTACCTGATCTTTTTGTGCTGGTTCCCTTCTCTTATTCAGATCTCAGTTTAAATACCTCCTCTGATTGCCATATCTGGGTGACCCACTGGGAGAAAGAGCTGCATGCTTATTTGCTATCAGCTTAGTAACACCTTCCTCCCTGACTTTCTTATTCATTTGCTTCTATTTATTCCTTCAACCATTCAATCTTGCTTATTTCCCTCCTCTCATCTAAAAATAAGCTATCTGATCTTTTTGTATACAATTTAATTTTTTAAAATGTATTTGCTTGTGGAATGGTTGTTTGTTTGTTTGTTTTTTTTTTACTGTGGCATGTGGAATCTAGTTTCCTGACCAGGAATTAATCCCAGACCCCCTGCATTGAGAGTGTGGAGTCTTAGCCACTAGACCAGCAGGGAAGTCCCAAGCTCTCTGTCCTATTTATGATAGTGAAGATATCGCTGAGCCTAGAACAGTGTGTGTGATATAATGAAAGCTTAAGATCGTGTGCTGAATATGTAAGTATGAGTGTGTAGGATAAAATAGTTCTCATACCTCTGAAGGATGCCTTCTTTGTGATGGGGAGTCTGAGATGGGAGAGTAGAATTGATGTGATTGACTTGTGCTGAGCTGTCCAAGGGCATTTCAGCATCAGTCTCATAAACAGAATTCTTCTCATAAAGTTTTGAGTTTCATAGACAGGAGAGCATTGATGAAAAACAAATGCAGTTTCCAGTTAAGCTAGTGGAGCCCAAGCAGCTTGCTCAGTGTCTCTGGAGAGGGATAAAATCTTTAAGTGTGGTGCAAATGTCCATTTGAACTTGGACCGTGTCAACATCTGAGATTCAGGTGTGCCTATCAACCAGAATAATTGGGTTTTCAAAAATTTACATGGAGCTGAGGGGCATGTTGAGAAAACAGCTCAACCCGTGTCCAAATTGGATGAGGCATTGCTGTATACATATCCCGTGAGCTGGTGCATAACTATGATAACAGGAGCTGCATCTTTTCTTGACTGTACGCCTGGGAGCCCATTCAGCTCTTCGCATGCACCGTCTTACTGAATCTTATGCAAAAATCCTCTGGTGTAGGAATAACTATTACCCCTACTTAATAATGAGGCAACTGAATCTCAGAGAGATGAAAACCCTTGTCACGCAATGAACATTTCCATGTCATGATGCAAATCTAGGCTTGCATTTAGAAATTGATTTTTAAAATATTATTTCTCGAGATCATTTTCAAGGGTACTAGGAAAGGGTTTGTGAGGCCACGTGTGAGGCATTGTGTTTTTGATCCAGTCCAAAGCCCTGGAGGATTCTCGGTATAGAAAAAGGAGTGGTCATAATAGTGTGTCATAATAGAACAAAACCCATGAAAGAAGTGGCCTGATTCTTTCTCCCATTCCCTTCCCATCTCTTCTTTATTTTACTCAACATCACACTGCCTTGTGATCGTACCAACAGAGTGTGTTACAGAGGGGGAGAAAGCCATCTTCCTGCATCTCCCAACCCACCCATCATCACCACCACCACCCTGTAATCCCCCCAGTAGAACAGTTAATGTGTCTCATTTTTCCACCTACTTGCCCTTAACATCAGTAGCCACCACTGGCAGAGCTGCTGCGAGTGTGGGAGCCATGGGTAAGCAGTGAATCCAGCAGGATGGGGAATGTGTGAGCCCAGGGAAGGCACAGCCCAGAGGAATCCCAGAAGTACTTAGGGGAAACTCTGGAAGGACAGAGTCTCTGGATTCACTGGGGGGGATAATGAAACCCATAAATCTTACTTGTTTTTGTTTGTTTGTTAACTTGCAAATATAATGGAGGGTGGTAGTCGTTTTTTTTTTTTTGTTTGTTTGTTTATTTTAGTTTTTTATTTTTTTAATTTTAAAATCTTTAATTCTTACATGTGTTTTTTTTTTTTTTCTCAAGCAATAAAGGCTGTGAAGTGAATGTAAATTTCTAGCAACTGGAGATACAGAGAATTGTTGCCAATAGTGTTAGTTCTGGCACACCAGGGTGGGGGGAGGGGGGAGAAATGGAAGGAAGAAGAAAAAGGAGATGCTGAAGGAAAAGAAGCAGCAGAAAATCAGGTTAAGACCATCAAAGAAGAGATCAATGTCACAAATAAATACAAATTTTAATACATTATGAGAAGAGAGGTGCTATGGTCTGAACATCTGCATCCTCAAACCACGTGTTGGAATCCTAACACTTATGGTGTTAGAAGGTAGAGCCTTTGGGAGGTGGTGGTTAGGAGATGGGCTTCCCAGATGGTGATAGTGGTAAAGGACCTACCTGCCAACGCAGAGGACATGAGAGACTCGGGTTCAATCCCCAGGTCAGGAAAATCCTCTGGAGAAAGGAATGGCACCCCACTCCAGTATTCTTGCCTGAAAAATTCCTTGGGCAGAGGAGCCTGGTGGGCTACAGGCCATGAGGCTGCAAAGAGTCAGACACGACTAAATGAACACACATAGTAGGTGACGAAGGTGGAGACCTCACGAATGAAATCAGTGCTCTTATAAAAGAGACCCTGCCGAGCTCTCTAACCCTTTCCTTCACACAAGGACACAAGAAGTCTGCCACCTGGAAAAGGGCCATTGCCAGACCATCCTGATCTCAGACTTCCAGCCTCCAAAACCGTGAGAAACACATTCCTATTGTTTATAAGGCACCCAGCCTGTGGCATTTTGTCAGAACCACCAGAAAAACAGAGGCAGGAGAAATTGGAAGCTGACATCAGAACCACATTGTTTATTACTTATTGCTTGTTCTATCTTATTTCCTTATGCTTCACGTGGCAATAAAACAAATTGTACTGAGTTTTATTTCATAGTATTCATTCAGATATTCTCAAATAGTCCATGTATTGTCTACGTTTGTTGATTGACATAAATAAAATCTCAAAGTTTTGCTATAAACATTTTATTCTAGTCCAGAATTGTTGAGGTCCATAATAAACAGGGTAGTTCTTGCAGAAGTGTGCCCGGGCTCGTTTACTTCTGCCTGGAATTCCTGGCTCTGTAGCTGAGGGATCTGAACTGTTCTCTCATCTAGAGCTGTGAGTGTCCCAACAGAACTGTGAGGCTGTCGTGATGCTTCCCCTGCTCTGAAGAAACCAATCCTTTTATAAGGTTTGGAGGACACTTGGTCATAGAACCACCTCTAGTTTTGGTGATTAATATGAACTGAAAGGCTGACCATATAGAAGCCACATCAGATGGGCTGTTTTAGGGAAAAGAACCACTTGTTTGTGCTCAGTAGCCAAATGCTGACCATAGGTACAGGTGGCTGGTGACCAGAGCTTCATGTTTCCTAGGTAGAAGTATGTCGGAGCTAAGGCTAATTAGAACAGCTCTACTGAAACTTTCTCAGCAATAGGCGGAGATTTCAAGTATTTGTTAAGTGCTCTGGGAAGAGACGGGTCAGACATAGTGTTCACCTCCAGAGAATCATATAAATGAAGATGCCATCTCTAAGAAAGTGGGTAAAATCTCTGTAAACTGCACCTCTGGCCATGTGAATATCGCCCAGTATTGATGCCCTGGGGACTTGATACCACGTCTGTCCTTTGGCCTCCATGGTATTGGTCTGTGTACAGAATGGTTGGACCATTTCTTTATTGACAGCTGCATGCCAGCAGGTCGTGTCAACTGGTAGATTCCCAGCTGCCTCCATAAATGCTACAGTACCTCCGGCTTGTTTTCTGTACATCTTTGAAGTGTTTCTTGAGACCACTCACCCTTGGCCTGTTTACCCTTTCTCATTTCAGAAGAGAGATGTTTGAACAAACAAATGGCTTTTATTATCCTCACTAGCCTTGAGCAACTGAGTAGATTTTGAACCGTCTCGGATCCAGCTCCCAAACAAGGCTTCATTTTAGGTTCTGCTTCTTGATGGTGGATAAAAGGCATCAGTAACATGAATAGGATTTAACTAGGAAAGTGTGTGCTTAAGTGTCTATGCTTAAGAGAAGCAACGTCTTTCTTCTCTATATATCCCAAACATGTCTTATCTGTTACTTTATGTTTTGCCAGTTTAACTTTTAAAATGTATGGTATAATTTGTTGTTGTTGTTTAATCTCTAAGTCCTATCTGACTCTTTGTGACCCCACGGACTGCAGCTTGCCAGGCTTCTCTGTCCTTCACTATCTCCCTGATTTTGTTCAAATTCATGTTCACTGAGTCGGTGATGCCATCCAACCATCTCATTCTCTGTCGCCCCCTTCTCCTCCTGTCCTCAGTCTTTCCTAGTATCAGGGTCTTTTCCAATGAGTCAGCTCTTCGCATCAGGTGGCCAAAGTATTGGAGCTTCAGCGTCAGCATCAGTCTTTCCAATGAATATTCAGGACTGATTTACTTTAGGATTGACTGGTTTGATCTCCTTGCTGTCCAAGGGAAAATTAAGCATATAATATAGAACAGGTTCCTTTTGCATATTATTTCTTATCCTCAAAACAACTCTGCAATGAGAAAAACTGAATACCAGAAAGGTTAAGTAATTGGTTCAAATGCAAAGAGCTGGTCAGTGGTAGAGTCAAAATTTGAAACCAGTTTTGCCTGTTCTAATTCTGAATTTTTTTCTACAAAATCACACTGCTTTTCATACTGAGTTCTTTTTTTTTCCTTTCTCGGCATTATCTTAAAAGAGTACTGTAGAAAAATCAAAGAATCAAACAAGAAAGGAAAGAAAAAAGGAAGAAAAGAAAGAAGGGAAGGAAGGAGGAGACAGAGGGAGGAAGGGAAAAAGAGAAAGAAGGAAGGAAGGAAGGAAATAGGAAAGAAAAGGAAATATGCATTATGAAATGATTTGATTCCATGTACACTTGGAGGAACTATTTGAAGTTATATATTCCTTTGTACTGGGGGCTACCCAGGTGGCTCAGTGGTAAAGAATCTGCCTGCCAATGCAGAAGACACAGGAAATGAGGGTTCAGTGCCTCAGTGGGAAGGATCCCCTAGAAGAGGAAATGGTAACCCACTGCAGTATTCTTGCCTGGAAAACTCCATGGACATAGGAGCCTGGCAGGCTAAAATCCATGGGGTTGCAGAGTTGGACGTGACTAAGCGTGCACACAGGCATTCCTTTATGTTGTAGATGGAAGGGAAAGAGTAAATAAACCTCACTTCAATTTGTGGGGGAAAATACATGCTCAAAGAAGCTCGTACCATCCATAACAACTTTATGATTCCATTATTCAGATAATTTTATTTTCAATCTGCTGGCTTGCTCATAAGAGTTCATACCTAAGAATTTTATTTCATTATAACCAAAGAGAAATGTATTGAGACAATCCAATCCATCCAGATTTTCACTTTAGAATAGGGATATATATCTTCTGTGCATCAAATAATCAAGTAAGAGAGATAAATCTACTATATTTGCACTGAATGAGTCACCATGTGATATAAACATTTTTCTCTAATCACAGTAGATATCATTTTAAGATTTTTTACCATAATTCCATTCATTAAAGATCCACTTTAAAGAAAAAAAGTGTATGTCCCCTGCTAACCAAATCTTACTGTGCTTAAGATGGTGGAGTAGAAGGACGTGTGCTCATCTTCTGTGAGAACGCCAAAAGTACAACTCACTTCTGAACAGCTGTCAACAGAAGAATGTTGGATCTCACCAAAAAAAGTACCCCACATCCAAGGACAAAGTAGAGGACCCAACAAGATTATAGGAGGGGCGAAAGTGCGTTTAGAATCAAACCCCATATGCGCCAGAGATGCTTGAAGGGCTCAAAGAAACCTTGTGTGCACCTACAGAGAACCTACAGAGACTGAGCCAGACCTACCTTTGAGTGTTTGAGTGTCTCCTGTGGAGGTACGGGTCAACCCTGCAAGGGCAGGGGCTCTGGATGGCTGCAGACTTGGATATGGCATAAGCCCTCTTGAAGGAATGCTCCATTAATCCCACCATAGGGCCCCCAGAACTTACACAGGACTAGGGAAACAGACTCTTGGAGGGCACAAACAGAACCTTGTGCACACCAGAACCCAGGAGAAAGGAGCAATGACCCCACAAGAGACTGACCCAGACTTTCCCATGAGTGTCCAGGAGTCTCCAGTGGAGGTGTGGGTCAGGCATGCCCTGCTGCAGGGTCCGGACCACTGAATGTAGCAATGTGTGCATGGGACCTTTTGAAGGAGGTACCATTATCTTCATTAGCTCCACCATAGTTTGACCTCAGGTCAAACAACAGGGAGGAAACACAGCCCCAACAATCAACAGGAAATTGGATTAAAGGTTTACTGAACTAACTAGACCCAGTTTCCCCCTCAGTCAGTCTCTCCCATCAGCAAGCTTCCATAAGCCTCTTATACTTATCCCTCAGAGGACAGACAGACTGAAAACCACAGTCAGAGAAAAAAAAAAAATTAAACTGATGACATGGACCACAGCCTTGTCTAACTCAATGAAGCTATCAGCCATAACTTGTAGGGCCACCCAAGATGGATGGGTCATGGTGGAGAGTTCTGACAAAATGTGGTCCGCTGGAGAAGGGAATGGCAAACCACCTCAGTATTCTTGCCTTGAGAACCCCATGAACAGTATGAAAAGGCAAAAAGATAGGACCCTGAAAGATGAACTCCCCAGGTCTGTAGGTATACAGTATGCTACTGGATAACAGTAGAGAAATAACTCCAGAAAGGATGAAGAGATGGAGCCAAAGCAAAAACAACACCCAGTTGTGGATGTGACCTTTGATGGAATTAAAGTCTGATGCTGTAAAGAATAATATTGCCAAGGAACTTGGAATGTTAGGTCAATGAATAAAGGCAAATTGGAAGTGGTCAAACAGGAGAAGGCAAGAGTGAACATCGACATTTTAGGAATCAGTGAACTAGAATGGTACAGAATGGATGAATTTAACTCAAACGACCATTATATCTACTACTGTGGGCAAGAATCCCTTAGAAGAAATGGATTAGCCCTCATAGTTAACAAAAGAGACCCAAATGGAGTACTTGGATGCAATCTCAAAAATGAAAGAATGATCTCTGTTCATTTCCAAGGCTAATCATTCAATTTCAGAGTAATCCAAGTCTATGCCCCAAACAGTAATGCTGAAGAAGTTGAAGTGGAATGTTCTATGAAGACCTACAAGACCTTCTAGAACTAACACTCAAAACTGTTGTCCTCTTCATTATAGGGGACTGGAATACAAAAGTAGGAAATCAAGACATACCTGGAGTAACAGGCAAATTTGGCCTTGGAGTACAAAATGAAGCAGGGCAAAGGCTAACAGAGTTTTGCCAAGAGAACACACTGGTCATAGCAAACACCCTCTTCCAACAACACAAGAGAAGACTCTACACATGGACATCATCAGACAGTCAATTCCAAAATCATTGATTATATTACTTGCAGCCAAAGATGGAGAAGTTCTATACAGCCAGCAAAAACAAGACCAGGAGCGGACTGTGGCTCAGATCATGGACTCCTTACTTCCAAATTCAGAATTAACTTGAAGAAAGTAGGGAAAACCACTAGACCGTTCAGATATGACCTAAATCAAATCACTTAAGATTACACAGTGGAAGTGACAAATAGAGTCAAGGGATTAAGATCTGATAGACAGAGTGCCTGAAAAACTATGGACAGAGGTTCATGGTGTACAGGAGGCTGTGATCAAGACCATGCCTATGAAAAAGAAATGCAAAAGGCAAAATGGTTGTCTGAGGAGGCCTTACAAATAGCTGAGAAAAGAACAGATGGTAAAGGCAAAGGAGAAAAGGAAAGTTTTCAGAGTTCCAAAGAATAGCAAGGAGAGGTGAGAAAGCTTTCCTCAGTGATCAATGTGAGGAAATAGAGGACAGTAATAGAAGGGGAAAGACTAGAGAGCTCTTCAAGGAAATTAGAAATACCAAGGGAATATTTCATGCAAGGATGGGAACAATAAATGACAGAAATGGTATGGACCTAACAGAAGAAGAAGATATTAAGAAGAGGTGGCAAGAATATACAGAAGAACTATACAAAGAAGATCTTCATGACCCAGATAACCACGATGGTGTGATCACTCACCCAGAGCCAGACATTATGAAATGCGAAGTCAAGTGGGCCTTAGGAAGCATCACTATGAGCAAAGCTAGTGCAGGTGATGGAATTCCAGTTGAGCTATTGAAAAATCCTAAAATACGATGCTGTGAGAGTGTTGAACTCAATATGCCAGCAAATCTGGAAAACTCAGCAGTGGCCACAGGACTAGAAAAGGTCAGTTTTCATTCCAATCCCAAAGAAAAGCAATGCCAAAGAATGTTCAAACTACAGCACAATTGCACTCATCTCACACTCTAGCAATGTAATGCTCAAAATTCTCCAAACCAAGCTTCAATAGTATGTGAACTGTGAAATTCCAGATATTCAAGCTGGATTTAGAAAAGGCAGAGGAACCAGAGATCAAATTGCCAACATCTATTGGATAACCGAAAAAGCGAGAGAGTTCCAGAGAAACATCTACTTCTCCCTATTGACTACGTCAAAGCCTTTGACTGTGTGGATCACAACAAACTGTGGAAAATTCTTAAAGAAATGGGAATACCAGATCACCTTACCTGCCTCCTGAGAAAACTGTATGCAGATCAAGAAGTAACAGTTAGAATTATACATGGAACAACAGACTGGTTCCAAATTGGAAAAGGAATGTGTCAAGGCTGTATATTGTCACCCTGCTTATTTAACTTATATGCAGAGTACATCATGAGAAATGCTGGACTGGATGAAGCACAAGCTGGAATCAAGCTTTCAGGGAGAAATATCTGTAACCTCAGATACACAGATTACACCACCCTTATGGCAGAAACTAAAGAAGAACCAAAGAGCCTCTTGATGAAAGTGAAAGAGGAAAGTGAAAAAGTTGGCTTAAAGCTCAGCATTCAAGAAATTAAGATCATGGCATCCAATCCCATCACTTCATGGCAAATAGATTGGGAAACAGTGGAAACAGGGAGGGATTTTATATTTGGGGAGTTCCAAAATCACTGTAGATGGTGATTGCAGCCATGAAATTAAAACATGCTTACTCCTTGGAAGGAAAGTTATGACCAACCTAGACAGCATATTTGGAGAAGGCAATGGCAACCCACTCCAGTACTCTTGCCTGGAAAATCACATGGGCAGAGGAGCCTCATAGGCTGCAGTCCATGGGGTCACGAAGAGTGGGACACGACTGAGTGACTTCACTTTCACTTTTCACTTTCATGCATTGGAGAAGGAAATGGCAACCCACTCCAGTGTTCTTGCCAGGAGAATCCCAGGGACGGGGGATCCTGGTGGGCTGCCGTCCATGGGGTTGCACAGAGTCAGACACAACTGAAGCGACTTAGCAGCAGTTGATAATGTGAGAGGGTAGATACACAGAGAATTCTATATGTAGGTTCAAAAATACATGCAAATGTGACCTACTAATTGAGATCTCCCTGTTTTTATATAATTGCTTGGTAATTTATGCCCAGGCTAGAAAATAAATTTCTTCTGTTAATCACTGTAGTTAAATGAAAAAAGAACAAATTTATAGTATACAGGCACTCGTAATTTTGGAATTTTAAAATCAGCATCAATACAGTTGACATTATTGCATTTCATGTACAGTGGATATTCACATGCAATGATTTCATGCAATGATAAATAATTTGCAGAAATAACATTAAATGGTATTTTAAAGGGAGACATAATTTTGTTTTTAGCAGAGTAGACGATATGAAGTTTGACAGCTATACAATTTTCTTTGGCAAAAATATTTATCATCAATTAGACATTATGAGGATGTAACAGAAAAATTAATTCAAAATTGAGATAGTTTGGAATTTATTAAAATCTAGTATATAGAATTTCAGTTATCATAATAACAGATAAATATAATTTTCAATTGGTGATCCTTAATATGCTCTTACAAATGAGGTTATGTTGAATATTTATTGAACAATTTTAGATCATTTCTTACATTTTATTAAAATATGCATAAAGGAGAAAGACACATTTAGCTATTTTATTTGAATTTTTCATTTGAGTAGTTAGAAAAGTGTCACTTGAATTGTTTTAACAAATACATGAACAAAATCATGAGGGTTTTTCCTAATGAAGTCTGCAGTGGCAAATTGTTACCTTTTATGTTCATAAAGATAAAGAGTATGGTTAACAGGCTTATAACTCTTGGGAGATTCTAGATGGACTTTAATAACCCCAATCCTAATATTCAATTTAAAAAATGTATAATCAGATAAGCTACTTTGAACACATAAGGATGAATGAAAAATTTTTTCAAACATATTTAAGCAATGTCTATTTTTACATGGCTATTACTGTCTTGAATGCATAAGAATGTATAAAAATCAAAGGAAAAGCAAACAGATAAGATTGCTTTTTTGAAATTAAAAAATATAGTAGAAACAATAATCCTGGCTTAATTATGTTATGATTCATCAGCAGATAAACCATCTATATAATAGATAAAACATTATATAATGACTAATTTCAGAAGTGATCTAGAATCAGGGAAGAAGCTTCAGTACCTCTCAAGTTTGTCAAAGAGCTGTTTTCGAGAGTTATCATATACAGGAAGTGCTACTCTGCTGTTGCTGTGTAGTTGCCAAGTCTTTCAATTCTTTTGTGACCCTATGGACTGTAGCCCGCTAGACTCCTCTGTCCATGGGATTTCCCAGGCAAGAGTACTGGAGTGGGTTGCCATTTCCTTCTCCAGGGATCTTTCTGACCCAAGGATTGAACCAGTCTCTCCTGCTTGGCAGGCATATTCTTTACCACTGAGCCACCTGAGAAGTCTGATACTGGTGCAAATGATTGTTTTGTACAGAGCATTTCCAAGCTTAAGAGTCGCAAGGTGGACTTGGAGGACAAGAACCTTAGGAGAAGACCCAGAACATCTCTGGAGATCCTCTGATATGCTTTTCCAACTATAGCTATCCCTCTGAGAAAATGCTAGGTGGATATAGAGGCTTTCAGTTATTAGAGTCAGTTCTTATTCCCTTTGTCTCACTTTCTATATTCTGTACAGTTTTATTTGTAACATAATATCAAAATCTGACATACGAAAATGAAGACAAGTGATGCCTTATTTAAATACACTTCTGTACTTGAGGTTGGAAATACTCATGGTAAGAGCATTTTTATATTGTAATTAACTACCAAATAGTACATTGCTATTTTGTTTTTCTATTACTGTCCTTTGCTGCTGCTGCTGCTACTAAGTTGCTTCAGTCATGTCTGACTCTGTGCAACCCCATAGATGGCAGTCTACCAGGCTCTGCCGTCCTGGGATTCTCCAGGCAAGAACACTGGAGTGGGTGGCCATGCCCTTCTCCAATGCTTGAAAGTAAAAAATGAAAGTGAAGTCGCTCAGTTGTGTCCGACTCCTGGCAACCCCCTGGACTGCAGCTTACCAGGCTCCTCCGTCCATGGGATTTTCCAGGCAAGAGTACTGGAGTGGGTTGCCATTATGTATTTTTTCCCCTGGAAAAGCTAATTGCTTGTGTATGGAAGGCTGAATGTTTTCACTCAGCCCTTGAATTTCAGTGCTAATGTTGTTGCAACGATTAAATGTACCACCCAAAGTGCTAAGTTAGCATACTACACTTTCCCTCTTAAGTTATTTTCAAGAATTATTATTTCCTTTCTTTACAAAATAACTAATGATTTGTTCCTTTAAATGCAGGACACAGCATTTTGCTCCTTGATATTTTCATATGCAAAAGTCAACATTTCTGTTTGCTTTCTTTGCATTATAGAAATGTCCAAATAGGCATATTTAAAATTCCCTGAATGTAATTTCCATCATTTGCAGTCTTGTGAAGTGTGGATTGAAAATTTCAGGCTAGATTTTTACAATTTACCTATGAAAATATTTTTTGGATTAAAATATAACCTCACTACAAAAAATTTGTCAGTGACTAATTAACCTTTTGACACAGCCCACCAAAGGCAGAGCATTAGCACTATAAATCCCAAAATGAGTTCTATGATTTTCTGTATTCTTAAATATAAACTCAGGACTTTTGCATGATCTAAAAATTGTTATTCACCACTTATCTTTTCTTCCAAGGCCTAATAATTGTGTTTCCCCTTAACATCAATGGACTCAAAATTTTCAAATGAAAATGACACTTTCTGAGTTGCTTAACAGAGTGTTTTTCAATTTTGGATGTCAAATCATCATTATTTGCTTTCTATAAATCGTACCATTGATTAGCTAAATTTTTACCACTTCATGTTCAGCTTCAATCCCAATGACTTTTTCAGTGTTGCCAGATACTGGTTAATATTAATGAAATAGCAATGACATCTATTAATATTATTGAGTCTTTAATACCTGTTGAGCAATGTTTTAATTAACTTATGTTATTGCAATTTTCAGTGCTAAAAGAAGCTGCCTGTCAGTGCAGGAGATGTGGGTTTGATCCCTGGGTAAGAAAGATCCCTTGGAGGAGGAAATGACCACCCACTCCAGTGTTCTTGTCAGAACTGTCTCATGGACAATGGAGACTGGTGGGCTATGGTCCATGGGGTCACAAAGAGTCAGACACGACTGAAGCGACTGAGCTCGCACAATCATTTGCAGTTGAGGTTAAGTAGCTCTCCTCAAGGTCACACAGCTACTAAGCAGAGAATCTAGGTTTAAACTCCACACTGTGTGTCCCAGAGCCCCTAATTTTTCCTGTGGCCTCTCTAAATGATTCACCCTGAGAATATGACTTCATTTTTCACATTATTAACTTAAAAACTTCATAGGAAGCAAATTGAACTTAGCTGATATTTAACCTTATTATCAAAAGATTCAACTAGTCCTTATTATGCTGACATCGGTCTCCTAAAATAAAATAGTTCTGACCTTATAAGGTTTGAATGCTTCATTGTAATATGACATTTCAGAATCCTGGGAATAATTGCTGTGCTATTTTATTTTAATTGCCATGCATAACATACAATGGAATGGGGAATTCTTTCATCAAACTTGAACTATTAGATACTCCTCTGATAATAAATCTCAGAATTTTAAGTATTTGGTTCTGTTTAATTTATTTGGTGATTGATGATGTTCATGCTGTGTGTGTTAGCACAGTTGACATTAACAACAGAATGATACCACACATTACTTTATTTCTGTATTTTCAATTTATGTATTGTGGTGAAAAGTAGGGGGATACCAATGAAACTAGTTTTAACCTCTTAAAAAATTCTACAATATGGCAGAGCACTCCAAACATAACATTAAAGAAGTCCATAAGTAACTTTAGTCCCCAGAACATATAGCAAGGGCTCGCATTGTCTGTAAAAGCCTCTTGTTATTCATTTGCAGCTCTTCAGAACTATGTAACTATTTGACTGGAGCTCTTCACTGCCTGTTGTTGTTGTTCAGTCACTCAGTTGTGTCTGACTCTTTGCAACCCATGGAGTACAGCATGCCAGGCTTCCCTGTCTCCTGGAGTTTGCTCAGATGCACGTCCACTGAGTCAGTGATGCCATCCAACCATCTCATCTTCTGCCATTCTCTTCTCTTCCTGCCCTCAATCTTTCCCAGCAAGAGTCTTTTCCAGTGAGTCAGCTGTTTCCATCAGGTGGCCAAAGTACTGGAGCTAAACTTCAACATCAGTTCTTCCAATGAATATTCAGGGTTGATTTCCTTTAGGATTGACTGGTTTGATCTTCTTGCTGTCCAAGGGACTCTCAAGACTCTTTTCTAGTACCACAGTTTGAAAGCATCGATTCTTGGGCACTCAGCCTTCTTTGTGGTCCAACTCTCACATTCATACATGGCTACTGAAAAAACATAGCTTTGACTACATGGACCTTTGTAGGCAAAGTGATGTCTCTGCTTTTTAATACAAAGTGATGTCCCTGCTTAGATTTGTCAGAGCCTGTTAATTCTATCATACTGCAAACTCATGGAATGTTCCAGTGAACATTGTATCTTTCTTTAGTGTTCTCTTGGTCTTACCCAAGTTTCCTGCCTTTTGTTGACCATAAATTGCCCCTGGCAACTCTATACAATGTATGGCCAATTCCTCCATAGTAGAAAAAAATAAGTTGCACAATATTAATCAAAATTTAGTGGTTGTACTATAGCTCACTAGGTGATAACTCAGGGCTTTAGAAAATATAATATCTGTATAGGTTTCTCTGGTGTATTCAGAGATTCTTCAGTTGTGTAATGACATGGATTTAGAGTGAATTAGAAAGTTGTGAAATTAGAAGTGACTCTCTCTTTTATTTAAAAATATGAATGACTAGGCATATTATCTCAGAATTATCTCTAAACATCAGAAGCTGCTTGAAATTTGGAATCGTCATTTTAATGGTATGATCATAAAGAGAAGAACTGTGCCTATCAAAACTAAAGACTCTACTTCTATTTATAAAAATAATGTAAATGGTCCCACCATGGGTAACTTACTAAAAGGTAGGATGCTTCTTAGCCCCTTGGAATGCTGTGGCGTCTAGAACACTGTCTAAATGTATCTAGAGAGAAAAGCACAGAATAGAACCACAGTTCTTAGCCTGACTGCATGCATACGGACCTATGTGGGAGCTTATTTAGAAGTGCATATTCACAGATATCACTTCAGAAATTCTGGATCAGAACTTGGAGTTGGAGTAAGGTAGTAGTGAGAGTCTGTATTGCAAATGTCCATAAAGATACATTCTAGGAATCGTAGGTCCCTTCTGAACATCTCTTGGGAATCCCTGTTGTAAACCGGTGTTGGAGTCAGACGTCCTGTTTTTGGATCCAACTTTACCATTCACTATCTTGTCAGCCCTTCACTTCCCCCTTTGTAATGCATATTTGAGAACTGGTTGGGGAGCCTGAGACATATTACATGTTCACTGCCTTCCACATGACTTGATCCCAATTAGGGTTTCTATATTGAGAGCAATTACTGTTAAAGTTGTCATCGTCAGCTCTGCCTGTGGGATAGGCATCACAGACAATACCTGTTGGGTCTGGGTATGAAGGCATTACACTCTTGGAAAAGAAAATGAATCCTCTGTAACCACTGTGAAAGTTGAGGCTTGACTCATAAATCTTGACTTCTCATTCTCACTGGAATATATACATATAGGTAGATACCTAATTTATATCAAGACCATGAATCTTCATACATATATAGATTATTTGTATGTAGATTCTTTACTGTATAAAAAAATCTGTATGTAAACATCATATACATATAAGTATTAGATAAAATAGCCCAGTCTTCCAAAAGCTAATGAGTGATGTAAAAACTTATTTTTTTTCACAGTGTTCTATTTGATATTCCACTGATGCACTTGGCTGTATTCAATCCGGGCAAACCGTTCCATTTTCCACTTTTTATTGTTTGGTTTTACTAACTTATTCTGCAGTGCTGCAAGCAAATAACTTATGACAGCAACAACTTATCAGTTTTGTATCAGTATAAGCTTCTAGTGCGCTTGTAAAATGCCCTGTTTAGCCCTCAGTCATTTATGTGAAAGGTCATCAATGCCTCAAATGAAAGAGGTGATACATGTCTATCTGGTTTTGCACGATAATCCTTCTGAAATACAAGAAGTGTATCTGTAGATGCAGGAGAGCACCACTTCTTGTTGTGGTCATGGTATCTTTTAAAAATCTGGATGGATTTAAGATGGAGAAGTGGAAAAAAGTAGTGTTTCTTTGGAGAAAGCTGAGAAAGGTGATGGGACGAGCACATGCATCTTTGTCAGGTTTTCGTTTGCTGCTGTAGTCAGGCTTTCTTCTCAGTTCAATTTTTATTGTGCTTCACGCAACCTTCAACAACTTGTGAATTTCCACCATGATCCTTCTGGGTTTCTATATTGAGAGTAATGACGTAGCCACACACATTCCCAGAAATGAGTCTGACAGCTCTTCTCCTTATATAGAATTAAGAGGCCCCCTGATCCTCATCAATCAGATAAAAGGTACTATGCTATTAAATTTTTATTATATCTTATCTCCTTAGAGGAGAACAACCCTGCAATTTGTATTCTACACATGGCTTTAGAATGATATCTTTTTAAAACATTAACTTAAATGGTTAAATAATTACCTTTTAGCTTTCTTTTCATAAAATCAAATATCAGTGCACTAAATTTTTTATTGACTAAATACTGGTGATTTTTTAATAGCTGACTTGTACATTGTCAGTAACGTTTGTGGTTATTCTGTTCTGTGATTTATATGTTATGTGTCTTGCCATTCATTTCTAAGTTTGACTACCATTCAAGGGAAAGTCTATGCAACAGTTTTCAAGAAGAGTGAGACTTATTTTTGTTTTTTTCCTTTTGTTGTCTGTTTGCCACAGCCACTCAGAGTTCCTAAGCTCCCTTCACTCTCTACTGAACTTTCCAAAGGTTGAACACTCAGGAACCACACTGCCTGGTGTGAAATTCAGTCTTACCACTTACTAACCATGCAATCAGGAAGGAGGTTTTAGCTTCTCTCTGTCTTACTTTCTTTGTATATAAAATGTAGATAATAATATATATTCAATAGAAATGCTTGATAAATAGTATCATTATTAACCTCAGCTCTTTAGTTCACGCTAACAGGTACATGACTGATTCAGATTCCTTGTGATAAAAATCTTTAAAAATCCTGGTGAATTTGCATAACTTTTCAAAAAACCAAACTCCCCCACCCCATCCAGCAAAGACAGCACTTGATGAATCAGCTGGAGAATCCCATGGACTGAGGAGCCTGGCGGGCTACAGCCGATGGGATCACAAAGAGTCAGACACAACTGAGCGACTAACACTAGAGGCAGGAAGAGCTCGGGAGATGGGGCTTGGTGTTCCCAGTCTTTGAAATGTGATGATGTGGCTTATCCTTCCTTTGGCAAACCACTCTCGATCTTGTCAAACTGTATATCTAACTTATTTCTGAAATTATTTCACCTGAAACTCAGAGAACCATTTTATTCCCTTTATCTTTGATCTTGAACTTGAATCCTAAGAAGCAAACTGCTCTTCTGTCACCGAGCTAATCCTGCTGCGCCACTCAGTCCTTTCAGTCCCTCTTGCCAGGACCTCAGTTTGGGTCTTCATTTATTCTCCCCTGTGATGCAGAAACAGCCTTCAAACATCCATTCCTGGTTGGCTTTGCCCTCTTGTATGGGTTTGCTAGAGTTGTCATAACAAAATCCTGGAGACTGGTGGATTAATCGACAGAAATTTATTTTCTCATGGTTCTGGAGTCTGGAAGTCCAAGATCAGGGTGTCATTGGCTTCCTCTAGACCGCTCTTATTGGCATGCAATGCCCATCTTCTCGCTGCCTCTTTAAATGGTCTTCCCTTTGTGTGCGTGCCCTTACAGGCACTCTGTATGTCCAAATTTCCCCTTATGAGGACTCAAATCAAATGGAATTAGATAAGACCCCATGACTTCATTTAACTTTAATTAGCCCTTTAAATGCTTTATTTTCAAATACAGTCACATTTTGAAGCACTAGGGCTCTCGGCTTCAGTATACAAAATCAGAGTGGGACAGAGGGCATTCAGGCCATACCACCATATACTACTGCTGTATACTCTGTGGATACTCAGTCGTTCAGCCGTATTGGACTCTTTTGAGACTCCATGGACTGTAGCCCACCAGGATCCTCTGTCCATGGGATTTCCCAGGCAAGAATACTGGAGTGGGTTGCCATTTCCTCCTCTAAGGGATCTTCTTGACCCAGAGATCCAACCCACTTTTCTTGTGTCTTCTACACTGGCAGGTGATTTCTTTACCACTGTGCCACCCGGCCAGCCCTAGCCCCCTTCTAATACATTGTTCATACTTCTGTCCTAATAATGTGTCTAAAACAAGGGACTAATCTCGTCAATCATCCGTGCTGAATATTTCACTTCTTCTCTCTTGTCTTCCAGAGAAATCCGTGTGACTTTGTACAGCATACATGACCTAGCCCTGGAAGCCTCTTTTAATAAATTAATTGAGACTGCCAGGATTGCTGCACTGAGGCTTGTTGGACTGTGAGGAAAGGTACTGTTTTCAACAAATGATTATGTCACCTTAACGTGAGAGCATTAGGAAGTGGGGCCTTTGGAAGGCCCTTGGACCATGAGCAGAGCCCACCAAGCTCCTCCGTCCATGGGATTCTCCAGGCAAGAATACTGGAGTGGGTTGCCATTTCCTTTTTGTTAAGGCAGCCCAAATAGACTAAGATGGCCAAAGGCAGGAGTGTGCCAAACTAGTGCATAGAGCAAATTTGCAAGCACTCATCCAGCCTCCACCTGCTACTCCAAGCTCTTTCTCAGCATTTCCCCTTCTCTCTGACCCGTATAAGCACTTGAGCACCCTCTGTGTCATGATTGCTTTTCCTTCTTTGTGTGTGTACTCAGTCACTCAGTCATGTTTACTCTTTGTGATCCCATGGACTGTAGCCCACCAGGCTCCTCTGTCCATGGGATTTTCCAGACAAGAATACTGGAGTGGGTTGCCATTCCCTCCTCCAGGGGATCTTCCAGACCCAGGGTTTGAACCTGAATCTCCTATGTCTCCTGCTTTGGAGGCAGATTCTTTACCACCTTGCCACCTCTCCTTGATGAGGAGTGCTTTCTCTTCTAATTTTTTCTCACTTTCAAATTTCAACTCACATTTCACCTTTTCCAGGTAGCTTTCCTGGTTTCTTTTTCCTCACTGTGGCCTCCTATGTGCAGGACTTAGCATCTATCTCAGCTAATATTAGCATACATTCTGGCTATTAGCTAGCTTATTTATTGGTATCTCCAAGAATGGATTGATTTTATTTCATTCAACCAAGATGTTTCACACTTAACCCAAACTATGCGTTTGGTTGTGATGGTTTCAGCTCTCTCCTATGTGTGATTACACGGTAATATTCGCACTTTGTGAATATTTCTGTGACAAAAAATAAAAACAATCAGAAGCAGTAAAACACTAGGTAAATTATTAGGTAAATTACTGTTGTCCACCAAATGTATCAGTCAACCATCACACAGACTAAAAATATGGCGAATAATAATAAATATTCAAGTGTGGGTAAGACCATTCAAGTGACATCCAACCCAGATATACCCAGAATTACAGATGTGGCTAAATTCCTGCTAGTAATCCTACAGTGAAACATAAATTCAGGAAGTTATTTGAGTTCTGTCATGAACCACTATGGCTCGATAGCCAATATTAAAAGCTATGATAATGTGGATACATTTAGAGTAGTTTTTGGCATAATTTAAAAAACAATCATCATATTATAGACCTGTGTTGAATCTAAGCAAAAAAGCACATTCAACATGCTGCTGCAACCATATCCCTTTATTTATAAAAGAATTGCAAATAAGGCAAGACTCTGATATTAATAATTGCCCTCAGATAGAGATTTATGGGCATCCCTGGTGACTCAGACAGTAAAGAATCTCCTGCCTGCAATTCAGAAGACCTGGGTTTTATCCCTGGGTTGGGAAGATCCCCTGGAGGGGAGACCATAGCAACCTACTCCAGTATTCTTGCCTAAAGAATCCCCATGGACAGAGGAGCCTGGTGGGCTACAGTCCATTGGGTCGCAAAGAGTCAGACATGATACCCAGAGATTTATACCTAGTGTCATTCCTGGTTGCTGCTATTGAGATTTGTAATGGCAAATTAAAGCTATTTTAAAGCCACAAGAGAAGTCAAGATGAGTCTTCCATTCTGACTGGCAAGCAGGATTGATCCTTAATGAAAAAGTTAACTCCTTAATGAATTTAATTGGAATTTATATTCCAAAGCAGTAAATGCAAGTAATTAATGATGCCATGCTATCTATCACCATCTTTGCTATTAAAAGCATGCTGCTTAGGTACTGAATACATGTATAATCATATCATTTTCTCACTGGAAAGCTTATAAACTATAACCCAGGAGTTTATTCAGACATTACTTTCTACCAAGGAATATTTGCATTTTTCATGAGAAAGATGCCCTAGTCTGAGTTAAACAGGCTTGTTCTATTCTAAACGGTGTTTTCATTGTTTTTGCTGGGGAGTTGGGGAAAAAATATTTATGTACAGTTGTTTACTTTTTTTCTTTTTGTAGGTTAGTGCTTCTGGGCCTACAAGTATTGATGGTTTTGCACTAGCTACACTATTTTCCATTATTTTTTGGAAAAGACACAGTATCTTAGTGCATGTTTTATTTCTTACCTGAAGCTTCTAAATGTTTCTGACAAAAGAGAAAAGTATGGTTGGAAAGTTATATTACTTTACTTCATATATTGAAAGAAAATCCTACTTATAATAGCACAAATTTTAAATATAACAATGCCTTACATTTTAGTGGTTCAGAAAATAATGGAAAGCTGATACTTCTGATTAATGTCATCACATATTACAAACAGCTAGTTAACTTTCAACTGAAGCATTGCAGCTGGATTATATGATCTTTGAATAAATTTTATTTTGATAAAAGACATGCATGCTACAGTATTTTTGCTTTAATCTTTATTAACAATTAATTCAGTCACCGAAATAGGCAGCTTATTTACAGAGATGGTACAAATAGGATTTTCCTGAATGCATCCACAGAATTTTTTTTAGATGGTATAATATGTGTTTTGCCATAAAAGTATATGATGGGTGATATTTTCAGTCATCTGCTAGAATTATCCACAGAAGAATGTATGTGTTTTAGAGTAGGAGGCATTTTATCATTGATTAAAATCCTAATAATTTTAAAGGAAGTTCCTAGAATCAAATATTATTAGCTTAATAAATGCATATGATGGATGACATTATATGAATATAATACTGAGAAGAAGAAACTGGATGATTGTGTGAATGTGGAGAAAGAAAATAAAGAAATATGTAATCATAAATGTTCAGCCTTAAATATCACAAATACAAAGAGAGAATAAATTTTGAAAAGAAGGCTAAGAAAGATATCAGTATCTCAAGGAAAGAGACAACTTTCAACATCCTGTTCATTTTCTAAAAATTTAATACCCTACCCATTTTTTAAAAAAACTTAACAGAAAACAGCACCTCTTGGTTCATAGCAGTATTTTCATTTAATTTTCATTAAAGACATACTGGACTTAGAGCAGTAATTATGGGCTTTTTTTTTTAATGTATCTCCTTGTATTAGTGGCGACACACTACATAATGACTGCATTTTAGAAGCCAGGCCAGAAATGTCAGCCTCATCAGGTGTGCTAAGGAGCTCAGTTTGGAATGCTTACCATGTATAGGAGCAGCACCTGGGAAAATTATTGTTGGACACAGTGTTTCTTAGCCTGAGTGTCACTGTGTGGTCATGGATGACCAGAGTTGGAAGGAAATCCAGACGATCTCTGGAATTCCTTTGATGTACTTTTCTAACTGTAGTTATAACTTTGAGAAAAAGCCAGGTGGATTCAGAGCTTCTCAGTTATAATTTTAGAATAAGTTCTTATTTCCTTCATCTCACTTTCTATGACAGCCGTGTGGGAACCATCACCAGGCTGTTACCAGAACTTTCTTTCTAGTCAATCCTCCTATGGTTGTGAAAATCACTGATTTATGTCCAACTCTTTGTGACCCCATGGACTGTAGCCCTCAGTCATCTAAATGCATGTTTAAGGAGATATGCTTTCTGATCATTTTTAAGTGGATTCTGTCTTAAGAATCTTTTTATGTAAATTATTACTTCTTAGAAATGACCAGTGTCATGAAAATAATAAATAAATGTTGCTAGCTTCTTTAAAAACTAAAGGGATACAATTCAAGCATATAATGTAACCCTGAAAGTCTTAGACTATTGTCTATGGAGATTTCTATGATCATTAGATATATCAGAGTACATTTCAGTAGTAATATTGATACCTGATATTTTGTGTAATGTGTACAATTTATAAAATAGTTTTACATATGTGTTATTTAATCTTCATAATAAATTATGAGATTCATAATGTAGTTTTTCCATAATATAGTTATTATTATACCATTGAATATGAAGAAACTGAATTTAAGGAATGGCCTGAGGGCTTCTCTAGTAGCTCAGATGGTAAAGAATCTGCCTGCAATGCAGAAGACGTGGTTTCTATCCCTGGGTTGGGAAGATCCCCTGGAGAAGGAAATGGCTACTCACTTCAGTATTCTTGCCTGGAGAATCCCATGGACAGAGGAGCCTGGCGGGTTACAGTCCATGGGGTTGTAAAGAGTCGAACACGACTGAGCAATTAACACACAAGGAATGGCCTGAGGTGAGTGTTCTCCAAGTATGCTCCTGTCTCTTCACTGAATTGCCACTCAGTGGTGGTTACAGTTGCCGAACAGTTCCTGGTGCTTTATGATATAGATAACATAGAAAAGATAATTTCCCACTTGCTGCTGCTGCTGCTGCTAAGTCGAGTCAGTCTTGTCCGACTCTGTGCGACCCCATAGACGGCAGTCTACCAGGCTCTGCCGTCCCTGGGATTCTCCAGGCAAGAACACTAGAGTGGGTTGCCATTTCCTTTTCCAATACATGAAAGTGAAAAGTGAAAGTGAAGTCGCTCAGTCGTGTCCGACTCTTAGCGACCCCATGGACTGCAGCCTCCCAGGCTCCTCCGTCCATGGAATTTTCCAGGCAACAGTACTGGAGTGGGTCGCCAGTGCCTTCTCTGTTTCCCACTTGGATGTATTCCCAAATTAACCTACTGGCAACTGATGCTCTCTAGATAGCTCTTCATCTCCTGGGACTTTCTCACAGTTAATGCCATAATAACAGCATCCTTTCAACCACGAGAAACAGACCTGGAACCATCTTCGAAAATTCCTTATCTTTGTCCTCATCCCTTATGCCTGACACTTTGCAGCTCTGTAGACCGTAGCCTGCCAGGCTTCTCTGTTCATGAGATTCTCCAGGCAAGAATACTGCAGTGGGTTGCCATGCCCTCCTCCAGGGGGTCTTCCCATCCCAGGGACCAAACCCACATCTCTTACATCTCCTGCATTGGCAGGTGGATTCTTACCACTAGCACCACCTGGGAAGCCCCCTCAACCCTATGAATCATCTCCAAAAGCCACTTCTTAGTTCTTTCCCACCCCCTCTCTTCCTCCCTCTCCATTCTGTCACCGTCTTTGCTCAGGTGGTCATCATCCAGCTCGTGCACCATTGCAGCCTTCCCTTGGTAGTTTACTGTCTGTCTCTTGCCTCTGAAACTTGTCATCCATCCTCCATGAAGAGGCCGAGATGAACTTTCTAAAGCATAGAGAGACAGGAGCATTGCTTAGTTGCTCAGTCGTATCCAACTCTTTGTGACCCTTTGGACTGTGGCCCACCAGGCTTCTACAGGTACACCAGATGGCTGGCTCCAATCAAACCTGACATCCAGATTCTCCATCCAGATGTCTCTCATGGACCATTATTTACCCCACTGCCTAGAATGCCCCTCTCTTACCCATTTCAGGTCTTTGTTCAAATTATGCTTTCTCACTGAGCATTTTTCCAGCTATTCTCTATGAAATTGTGAGCATACACCCTCTTTGGTCCAAGTATTTCCCCTACTTTTTTTTTTCCCTTTACTTTTCTTCATAGCACTCCTTACCACCCTGAGAATATTTGCTTATTTATGTCTGTCTCCATATGACTGAAGTATAAGCTCCATCATTTTCATGTGTTATTTCCACCAGAGATTTCCATCTATTATCTTGCTGCTAAATCATCATTCCTAGAATACTGTTTGGCTTGTGCACACATAGTTAATGGTTAATAAATGTTTGTTGAGTGTATGAGCAGGTGACTGACAGATGAAAATGAGGAGAATTTTTGCAAAGGTAGGAAATGAACAAAGGACCTGTGGTAGAAGAGACCTACTACTTACAAATAATGAACAAGAGTCAGTGTGAGATTAGGCTAGAATGGGCAGGTACATATCAGATTATGAAAAATCTCATAGTATGGGTCTTTAACCTAAGCACAAAGGAAAAATCTTAAATGTATAAGTGGGACATGTGACAATCAGCTTTTTAAAGAGGATTAGTTCCCTCCTCTAGTTTATTTACTTAAATGTTTATTTAGCTATATTAGGTCCTAGTTAGGTAGGTGAAATCTTCTATCTCCATTGCACCATGTGGGATTTTTTAGCTATTGCATATGGAATCCAGTTCCCTGACCAGGGATCGAACCTAAGGCCTCTGAGTTGGGAGTGTGGAGTCCCAGACACTGGACCACCAGGGAGTTCCCTTGATCAGCTTTGAATTTTGTGAAACTGTTGACAACATATCAATCAGGGTTTGTAATAATATTTTGAGGAAGAGGGCAGATAGGAGGAAGCAGATGAATTCAAGAGCTATTTTATAAGATTTAAGAGTAGATTGGACATAGAAGATAGGTATGCAATAGAGTTTAAGTTTTCTTGTAGCACCCTAGGAGCTCCAGAAGAAGGCCAGATTTGAGGGGGCAGAAATTCATGAGTTAGCTGTGGCTATATTGGGCCGAAGTGCTTTGGTGACACCCAAGGAAAACACCTTTTGCCAACAAAGGTCCATATAGTCAAAGCTTTGGTTTTTTGAATAGTTATGTATGGATGTGAGAGTTGGACTATAAACAAAGCTGAGGACTGAAGAATTGATGCTTTTTGAAGAGAAGACTCTTGACAGTCCCTTGGACAGCAAGGAGATCCAACCAGTCCATCCTAAAAGAAATCAGTCCTGAATATTCATTGGAAGGACTGATGCTGAAGCTGAAACTCCAACACTTTGGCCACCTGATGAGAACTGACTCATTGGAAAAGACTCTGATGTTGGGAGGGATTGGGAGCAGGAGGAGAAGGGGATGACAGAGGATGAGATGGCTGGATGGCATCACCAAATCAATGGACATGAGTTTCAGTGAACTCTGGGTATTGGTGATGGACAGGAAGGCCTGGCGTGCTGTGATTCATGGGGTCGCAAAGAGTCGGACACGACTGAGCAACTGAACTGAACTGAATTGTGTGTATGCGATTTACGTTCATTAAGGTTTTTAATGGTCTTCTGTATTTTCCAAGTTAAAAAGTGAGACTATGCGGACAATGTTAAAGCAAAGAATTATGTTTGAATATAACCCACTTTCAGCGTCCTAGATGCCCCTAAATCATATGCTGAGTTGGGTGGGGAGTTCCAAAGTCCTTTGAGATTTAAATAAATTGGGATCACACTTCTAATTGCCTCTGTATCTCAAAAGACTTTTTTATAAGAGGTGGTGGGTGCAGGCTATTCTTTGAGGTTATTTCTTGCTCTGAATCCCACTAAATTTTCAGTTTATACTCTGATCTTCCACACCAAGCATGGTGCTGTGTTTTTGTAACACACATTGTGTTAATTGCTGTGGCCTTGATCTCTTTAGAATACCAAAAGTGATGACTATGTTGAGAGCAACATTTGACTGAAGATATTAGAGCTGAGAGGTGAGGGTGTTGGTCATCAGTAAATAAAAAATGAAATGGCTTAATGGTAAAATATAGACAACTATGTTATTGATGGGTCTTCCCCAGTGGGTTAGTGGTAAAGAATCTGCCTACAATGCAGAAGATGAGGGAGAGGCAGGTTTGATCCTGGGATCAGGAAGATTCCCTGCAGGAGGGCATGGTGACCCACTCCAGTATTCTTGTCTGGAGAATCCCATGGGCAGAGGAGCCTGGCAGGCTACAGTCCATAGGGTCACAAAGAGTTGGACGCGACTGAAGTGACTGACCATGCACATACATGTTATTGATAGTGCCTCAATGATTCCTGCCTCCAGGGACTTCCCATTTGCCATCCTTCTACATGGAAGGAACCTGCTCCCACATCATGGTACTTTACTCAACCCTTTGCCACTCAGCCTCCAACTCTTTTCTCTTTAGCTGTTTATCCAGAAGTCCAGACTACCTTATTTTTGTAATACACATGGTTGTTTTTTCTAACAAGCAGAGGGCATGGAAACAATGAAGTTCTAATTTTTTCCCCTTTTTTTCTATTTCTACTTGACTAAGGAGTGCTCGCTTCTACCGATGACAGAAAATAGAACCTTGACAGTGGAGGGTAACTAGGTTATTCTGGATTGATATGCATTCCATTTAAGGTTTTCCACCAAGAGATCAAGATTTTCATGGGATCCATGCTTTCTTAGTGAACAGAATTGTTGAGGTCTCTTCTGCTCTGTGGACTCTGCTTACTCAACTCCATACTTCTCCTGAGACACAAGAAACCTGTCTATTTCCTACACCCTATTGGGGAGCACAGGACACTGATGTAGGCCCCCTTGGGACTGTCCTTTCACGTGGCTTTCTCAGTTATTGTGAAAGTACCACTCAAAAGCCATTTTGGATTTGCATTCCCTACTAGTTTTATGGTATGTCAAGTTATCATTTTTTATTCAGGCTACAGATCTTCTAGGCCGGGAATCTCCTAAATTTAACTAGATTTCCATTGCTCTGACCACTACCCTTGGAACAAACCCAGGAAGTTTGGAATAAACCCAGGGAGTTTTACTCTCCTACCTACTTGCAGAGTATAAACCCTGTGCCCTGAGTTCTTAATAAAAAATCCATGCTCAGAGAGTCCCATGAGAGATTTTTTTTCCCTTAAGAGCCTGAAATAAAAAAAATTATTTTTTGAAACTCAAATTGAACAAATTTTAATTTTTCTAGCCTTCATGATCACCTTCCCCACCAATGGCATTGATTCAATTAGCAGAGGGCCACATGGAAACTTTGCATATCCAGGAATAAAGATTAAAAACTTCTCTGGTCATATTCCCAAAATATTTTTCCTCTCCATTTCTTAAGAAAAAAAATAAGAGCCACACATTTATTTCTTAACCCAAAGTGTGCTATTTTCACAGTGAAATATTTCTATTGATGTGTGTTTTTATACATATAGTTCATGTTTTGGCACTATGGTCAACTATTAGAATAACAGATTTTGTTTTATTTTTGTCATCCTGCATTGAAAATGTTAAAATATAAAGAACACAGATTCATCAGCTACATTAGAACTATAAGAAGATTTGAATTTCATTCAATTCTGAATCACAGTTAATAGAAGAAAACTATTTTTGATCTATATTTAGGTTAATAATGAATCTTATAGGAAAATCAAGCTTTTCAAGATGACTAGTGTAAATATAGCTTTCCACAGAGACTCTAAGTGTGTGGAAGCTGTCAGCTGTATGTAATCACGTATTGCCTGCAGAAAGCATATCATATCATATCATGTGGAATATGGTGACTTTGATAGCAAGGCCATCTTTTATTCTTAGGACATTTTTAGAGGATGGATATTTAACTTAAAATTCACATGTAGTTGATTTTTATTACTATTGCTAAATAAGCTAGTTATATTCTTCAGATACCACCGAGTCTGTATTTTTTAAGGAATGAGATGTTTTCATGTATCCCCAAAATGATACACTGAAAATTACTGGAGTGTGTTCTGTATACACACAAATTTTCAAGTTGGGAACTTTCAAAGATGCGAATGTATGTGTCAGTCCTTGTATGCCAGCTGATGTAATTTACTACTGTACTTTTCAAGGTACTATACTCTAAGATTAAAAATGTTTCCTTTTTTTGTTTGTTTGTTTTTTATATATGTGAAAAGTATTATAAGCCTATCACAGTAAAGTACTCTATAGTTGATTGTGTTAGTTGGGTACCTACGCTATCTTTGCTGGACTTACAAATAAATTGGAATTAAGAATGCACTCTCTGAACAGAATTCATTCATATGTAGGGGACTTACTGTATTTTATACCAAAAAAAAAAATAGTGGTATGTGGGGGGGTCTCTTGGGTAACACCATAAAAATTAAGATGGAAAGCTCATATGAAAAGTTAAATAGAACCATAATTACATTCTTAGTGATTATTGTAATTAAATTCACTCTGTGTTTTACTTGTGAATTACTTGACTTTGAGATGACACTGACAAAATTTCTGCTGCTCTGAAAGTTTGGAAGCAAATTAATTTTTCAAAACACTACTGGCAATTTAATACACATATTAATTGATATTTAACTTTATGCAGTGAAATCGTTCCCTGAAAAATTAATTACCTTATTCTCTATTTGGGTTAATTATGAAGCAATACAACTTCAAATTAAAAGTGTAAATGGTTTTGACTTAATTACATTTTGATCATTAATAATGTAGGTATGTTTCTTTCACTTAAGATACCTATGATCAAATATTCTCCACAAATATTCTTGGAGTATTTTTACTATATTTTGGAGAGAGATGCCTGGGTATGTAAGTGAGATGAAAATGGATTAATAAGTGAAGTTACCAGTGGGATTTCTATACAAAGTTAAGAGTTAAAAAATTAACAGCCATTAAAATATCTGTTAAATGTAATGAGTACAAAATTTTGTAGCAGGAACATGTTCAGATTACCCTGTGCATGCCAATTATTGGCAGAAATGTTGAAAAATTCTTCTATAAAATATATCACATACTATAAGTGGGATATGTAAAGGCCACATTATTTTTCTGTCTGTAACAGAGGTTCTGATATTTGAAGTCATTTCATTTCTTCTTTCAATATTTCATTTCTTAGGGAAATTTAGTTTTGAAATTTTCAGTATTTTGAGTCAATGCCACAGTATATCTTCTTTTAAAATGTATACTTTATTCTCTATAAGGAAAAATCCTTGTTTTTTAGCTGATCATCTGTAAGTACCTGGAGAAATAACTTAAGAAATCATAGAAACACTAATTCACAGCTTTCTAACCAAGATACTTTTGATAATTTTTCTTCTTTAATGTATTACCTGTGTGGAACAGAAGACTTAAACTTGACCTACAGACATTAAGACATAATATTTAAAACTCACTTAAACTCATTTTAGGAAAATTATTACATTGTGAATCTTCAATTTAAAGTGTATCAATCTACCATTTATAGTCTCATATTTTAGTATTTTCCACAATTATGTTTTTTAAAACCTTTTATACTTCATCTTGTACTGGACCATGATAACAGAATTTTAATTCATGATCCCACATTTAAAATAATATTGGAATTTATGAAAAACTCAAATAGACTACTTAGACTTTTATTGTTAAATTGGTAGGTCATGAAAATTTGCCTTGGGCTTCTGCAGCTTAATCTTACATGGTGAAGAATCAGGTCAGACAGAGTGTTTAGCATTTAACATCTTTTCTCCAGCTAGATTTCAGGCTGACATTCTCTAAGATAAAATTAAAAAGTTGCATAAAATTTAAAAACTTTAGATGATATGGCACCTAGCCTAAAGGTGTAATTGGAAAATATAGAAAAGTAATCAGTAAATCACTATTCCAAATTTTTACATATTCAGCAGGAAAATTTAATTTACCTAGGATCAAATAATTAATCAAGAGCATATCACTTAAGATTTGCTCAGTTCCTGCTAACAATTTGAAGGTAATAACTAACAGTTTCAAAGTAATTTACTTAGTCAATGTTGACAGTACTGGATGTTTTCACTAATAGCCTCTCATTTAACAATTGTATTTTTATAGATATTTGGAGTACATGACACAATAAAATATATTTTCTGCAATTTACTAAAAGAGTGTCAACAATACTTATATTTGTCAATTCACTATATTTAATACTTATTGATTTACCACAGTTTGCTAATAGGGAATTAGTAAATTGTCCATAATTCTAAATTTTTTTATTTAATGCAAGTGGTTTCTAATTCAATAAACCACATCTACTTGTTTCAGTATTTTATCATAAGTGGATTCCCCACCAAAGACCAAACATCTGAAATTTTTATTTCTTTTCTTCTATATTTATTTCCTTTGAAAACAAGGTATTTGCTATTTGACTTGGGGCTTTACTGTCCTATAAAATTCTAGTCCTAAAATAGTAATAATAGTTCTGAATATTTGATAAGTAAATGTAGTTTCATTGGTATTTCTTGAGATGTTTTTCAGCTACCTGTTCTTTCAGATATAGCCTGCTTTTTTTCTGATATCAAAATGGACAACTGGGATGTCCTCTGCCTGAGCCCACCCTTGAATCACTCCTGGATGCTTTGACTTGTACACAATACAACAATTCATTTCTGGCCGTGAACTGAAGAGAATGCATTAAACACACATCCTGCATTCTGAACTGCTTTCTGTTTACTTTGAATTATAATTCAAGGCACTGAGGTCAAGCTCTAAATCTCTGGACATTTTAGCCTCTAATTTTCTCATAAATTTTTAGCCCCATTTGCTATGCCCTACAGCAGAAAATGGCCTGAGATAAGATAACTTCATGTTGTGTTATTTGGGTATAGGAAAAGGAACAATACTGTCCTTTCTCCCTTCCTAGAGAGGCCTGGCAGTGTGCCTTCTCACACATCAAACAGGGTGTGAGAGCATGCCAAAGCCTGTTTTCTTACCCAAAAATGGCAAATAAAGAGAAATGATGGGGGGAAAGTCTGTAGCTTAAAGGAGAATTAAGATATACTAAAAATAATCTTTAAATGTGGACTTTGGCTTAAAACAAACATTTAAAAAAATCTTGGGGAAATGCAAATGCTGGTGATTTGCTTATACAATGCAATTTTAACTGTTTTATGGATGATAATGGAATTGTATTTGTGTTTTGTCAAAGTGGCATTATTTCATACTGAAATAGTTACAGACCAAATGCTATGCTCTCTGAAAATTGCTTCAGAATAATTTAAGAGGACTGGATGTATGGATGATACAAAATCTGCCATGAGTTCATGAATTGACAATTATATTTAAAGGGTCCATTATACTCTTCTCTCTGTTTATGTATATGATGGGATTTTCCATTGTAGAATAGAGTTTTTGAAGATAACTTTCTATGAGAATACCATCGACATTAAACTAAATATTCAAACAGCACTCCATTCTGATAGACCTTTATAATGTTCAGTACTAGTGTGGCATAGGTCTGAAAACCTGAGATAATCAGAGTTTGTAGTACATGTATAATAATATATAATTTTATATAGTTGAATATATAAAGAAATAGAGGAGTATAAACATATAATAGATATGGACTATACTTCAGGATATATTATGATATGTCAAAATCAAAAATGCAAATGAAACTGTTTGCAAAATAGAAACAGACTCACATAGAAAATAAATGTATGGTTTCCCAAGGGCAAAGGGGAGAAGGGAGGGATAAATTAGGAGTTTGCAATTAACATACACAGACTACTATATATAAAATAATCAACAAAAACCTACTGTATAGCACAGAAAACTCATTTCAGTATTCTGTAATAACTTAATGGGAAAAGAGTCTAAAAAATGAGTGAATACATGTACAGTATGTATATAACTGAATAACTTTACTGCACATCTGAAACTAACACAATTTTGTAAATCAACTATACTCCAACAAAAAGTAAAGAAGCAGAACACTGTTAAGATATAATATGTGCTTCCGAAGTCACTTCAGTCATGTCAGACTCTTTGCGACCCCATGGACTGTAGCCTCCCAGGCTCCTCTATCCATGGGATTCTTCAGGCAAGAATACTGTAGTGGGTCGCCATGCCCTCCTCCAGGGTAAGATATAATGGATATGGAGTATACTTTGAGATATAATAGGTATGGAGTATACTTTGTGGTTTATTTTGGTTTCCTAAAATACAGGTGAGCTTAGATGATGGAAAAAACAGGGTCTGATGCTTTCATATGCTACTTGTCTAATTAGGGAAGTCATTGAGCCTTCCAAGCTCGAATTTCCTCTTCTATAAAAATGATAATATGTGCCCACCTCCATGGAGTATTATGGAATTTAATACATTGTGAAAGCTCCTAATACAATGTTTTAAGCTCTGTTACTTACATAACAGGCTTCCCAGGTGGCACTAGTGTTAAAGAACCCGACTGCCAATTCAGGAGACACAGAGATGCAGGTTTAATCCCTAGGCTGGGAAGATACCCTGGAGAAGGGCATGGCAACCCACTCCAGTATTTTTGCCTGGAGAATTCCATGCACAGAGGAGCCTGGTGGGCTACAGTCAGTCCACAGAGTTGCAAAGAGTTGGATATGACTGAAATGATTTAGCATGTACATATGCTCTTACATAGCTCTTCAGTTCGTTTCAGTCGCTCAGACGTGTCTGACTCTTTGCGACCCCATGAATCGCAGTACACCAGGCCTCCCTGTCCATCACCAACTCCCAGAGTTCACTCAGACTCATGTCCATCGAGTCAGTGATGCCATCCAGCCATCTCACCCTCTGTCGTCCCCTTCTCCTCCTGCCTCCAATCCCTCCCAGCATCAGAGTCTTTTCCAATGAGTCAACTCTTCACATGAGGTGGCCAAAGTACTGGAGTTTCAGCTTTAGCATCATTCCTTTGAAAGAAATCCCAGGGCTGATCTCCTTCAGAATGGGCTGGTTGGATCTCCTTGCAGTCCAAGGGACTCTCAAGAGTCTTCTCCAACGCCACAGTTCAAAAGCATCAATTCTTTGGCACTCAGCCTTCTTCACAGTCCAACTCTCACATCCATACATGACCACAGGAAAAACCATAGCCTTGACTAGACGGACCTTAGTCGGCAAAGTAATGTCTCTGCTTTTGAATATGCTATCTAGGTTGGTCATAACTTTTCTTCCAAGGAGTAAGTGTCTTTTAGTTTCATGGCTGCAGTCACCATCTGCAGTGTTTTTGGAACCCAGAAAAATAAAGTCTGACACTGTTTCCACTGTACTATGCTGTAAATTTATTATTAGTGTATATTAACCCATTTAATCCTCACAACAACACAGTAAACTAAGTATTTTCACCATGAAGTTTTACAGCTAAGGAAATAAAGGTGTAGAATGAAAGGAATCATTCAGATACAAATAGCTAGTATGTGGCTGCATTGGGAAACAGACTCTGTCATCTGACTCCGGAAACTCCATAACTATATATATGACACCAAGTAGGACAACACATAGTAGATGCTTAATAAATATTCAAATATTGGTAGTTTTTGCTTTCAGTGGTAGGACATTCATGAAGGAAGTTAATTTTTATACTGTTTTTATTAGCATCCCCCCCCCAAAGTCTTATCTTAAATTTGAAAAATAAAGATACAAATTTCTGTTATTTAGTCTCTCTATTGCAAAGTGCTAACTCGAGCACTTACAAGTTAAGAATCACAGTACTTAACACTGCATGTGTTGACATAGTTTATGCTCACAGCAGCCAAATGGGGTAGGAAATACTGTCCTTATTGAACAGAGGAGGCAAGAGGAGTTAGAAGATAGTGAAACTTGCCCGATAACATCCAGCTTGCAAATGATGGACTCTTGATACATAGAAGGTAGTATAGTTGACTCCAAAGACATTTGGATAATTTTATTACCCAGGTATCTCAAGAAGGCATGAGAAACAAACAGCCAATCTGCACCTATTGCAACCCCACATTTTAACAATAATATTACACGATACTCTCAATTGTAATCTTTTGAGAAAGGTGCCATTTTATTTTTCTGTATGATGATACTGAGACTCAGTGAACTTCAACAACTGGCTTAAAATCACACCACCAGTAAAATGTGAAGGAGATATTTAAGCCCAACTTGACCTTCCTTCCTAAAGGAAATCAGTCCTGAATATTCATTGGAAGGACTGATGCTGAAGCTGAGATTCCAATACTTTGGCCATTTCATGCAAAGAACTGACTCTTTGAAAAAGACCCTGATGCTGGGAAAGATTGAAGGCAGGAGGAGAAGGGGATGACAGAGGATGAGATGATTGGATGGCATCACCAACTCGATGGACATGAGTTGGAGCAAGCTCCGGGAGTTGGTGATGGACAGGGAAGCCTGGAGTGCTACAATCCATGGGGTCACAAAGAGTCAGACACGACTGAGTGACTGCATTGAACTGAACTGACCTACCTTCAAAGTAGATGCACTTGGCACTGTATCAAAAATGGTGGTTTTGGCCTTTAGTCACGAGACAATAATCATCAGTTCTCGTGTCTATCAAAACATGATTCATTTCAGGCTTTGTATTTTCATCTAATGCCCCTCCCTTCTGAGATGCTTAAATCCTTTTTTTTTTTTTTCCTTGACTAGAGAATATACTTGATATGGTTTTTGTGTTTCCACTTATAATTAAAATAAGTGGTAGGGGTACTTCCCTGGTGATCCACTGGTTGAGATTTTGCCTTCCAATGCAAGGGACTGCAGGTTTGATCCCTGGTCAGGGAGCTAAGATCCCACATTGTCTTGCAGCCCAAAATAAAACAAGAAGCAGAAGCAACATTGTAATAAATCCAATAAAGACTTTAATAATGATCTGCATTAAAAATCTTTAAAAAATGAGTGATAGGTCTTATTCACTAAGGCTTCTAAGTACAGCTTATTATTAATAGTTGTCATACTTTTTTCTCCTATGTATACTTATGCATATGCTGTTCATAGAATCATGTGTATTGCCTATAGTAAATTGGAACTTTCAAGGTTTTGGATCATCTGAACAAAAACTCACCAGGATGTCAGTTGGGATAGAAGAATGTATAAAAGGATATTATTCCAATCGAGTTTGTAATGCATTGCTTGAAGAGTTAAGGCAATTTAATGCTGAGGATTATCCTTAAGAAGGCATATGCCCACCCTTCTTCCTTTTTCACATAGGAAGCCTACAGACTTCACTCCGTTTATTTTAGTAGGTGCCAAACTTTTACCAACTGAGTTTTTTTCCTCTGTGAGTCATGGGAGAGGGTATAAAAGAAATCTAAATTGTGCTCCTTTCATTCTGACAGCATTCGAATACAGATGGAAAGATAAAAATAAAGGTATTAAAATGTATTCTGATGATAATGAGAAGTATGCAAGATTAAAAAGCCAATTAATTGAGGGCTAATTTAATTGGGCAAGATTTGGTAGAAGAGTTGGGGTTTGAATTGAGTGGCTAAGAGGTAATCTCAGAAATAATGAGGTATGATGAGATCATGTTGGTAGGGCTTTCAGCAAAAGGCTAAGATCTGATACTTTATTCCAAAGCACATAAGAATTGATAGTGATTGTGAGCAAGAAAACGATTTTGTGTAAGCCCCATGTAAGTAAGATTTAGTATGGGAGTCTTATGTTTAGTGAATTGTGTCAAGGAGAGTTTATGAGCAACGGGAATGCTATTATAGCCATCTACGATGTCAAGGAATGAGGTATGGTGGGGAGGAGGTGTGGAATTTTGCGGGAAAACAGACTAAGGATGAGAGAATGTATAGAGAATGCATGCATGGATGATGATAGATGAATAAATTGATATTTCAATGCTAATTAAAGAAAACATACAGATCTTATAAAAAAAAATAAATCCTCAAAATATAGTGGCATAAAGGTAGGAGAACATGTCTGGTTTTATGTCAATTAAGGAAAGCGCTCACTTTCCTTAATGTGGGAGAAAGAGCACAACCATACCAGGAAATTTCCTTTACAGCCAGTGAGACAGTGTCCTATAACATGTGCGCCAGAGTCCACAGAAAAGGACGCTGTCACTGGGCCATGCTGAGCTGTCAGACGGACCAAGCCTTGCTTGGCCTCTGGGTCCTTACTATGATTATGTTTCTCTGAATGTTGATTTCACTGTTGATAACTTTACTCAAACTCATGTCCATTGAGTTGGTGATGCCATCCAACCATCTCATCCTCTGCCATCCCCTTCTCCTCCTGCCTTCAGTCTTTCCCAGCATCAGGGTCTTTTCCAATGAGTCAGTTCTTTGCATCAAGTGGCCAAAGTATTGGAGTCTCAGCTTCAACATCAGTCCTTCCAATGAATAATCAGGACTGATTTCCTTTAGGATGCACTGGTTGGATCTCCTTGCAGTCCAAGGGACTCTAAAGAGTCTTCTCCAACACCACAGTTCAAAAGCATCAATTCTTCGGTGCTCAGCTCTCTTTATAGTTCAACTCTCACATCCACACATGACTACTGGAAAAACCATAGCCTTAACGAGATGGACCTTTGTTGGTAAAGTAATGCCTCTGCTTTTTGATATGCTATTTACTGGTGATGGATAGGGAGGCCTGGCGTTCTACAGTCCATGGGGTCACAAAGTGTCAGACACGGCTGAGCGACTGAACTGAACTGAGCATATTTCTTAAGTTTGTTATGAGGGATATTTAAGATAATTATTTCAAAGATGATTGTTACAATTTTATTTTTTTAATGTTTATTTTTATTTTCCCACATGGCTTGTGGGTTCCTAGTTCTCTAACCAGGAATTAAACCCACAACCCCCTGCGTTGGAAGCATGGAATCTTAACTACTGGACAGTCAGGGAATCCCCATAATTGTTATAATTTTAAAACATTGTACAAATATACTAGTATTCAACACAGTGAGATAAAAAAATAAAATAACAGATTAGTGGAAATGGAAAAGGCAAAACTGACAGTTGAACCACTTTTTTTTTCTTTTTTTCATTTTAAGGATGATTCATAAGCACCTACCCAAAGCTATCACTTTCTATTCATATCCTAATAATCAGCCCAGCACGTTTAGGTAAAAGTCAATGAAGAACTTGTTCAGTGTAGATGTTAGTTGATTTGAAAGCCATGGATTTGAACTGTAGGGACTGATATTGATAATGGTGCCTTTGATTGAAGTATACTTAGCAAACATCTAAACTGGAGTCTATGCCCAAGGTTTGCCTCAATCCCTTTTTTAAGTGAAATTTTCTCAGGGGAAATAATGAGGTAAGCAGTTAACGTTATAAAAGCAACACTGAACAACTGTAGCAGAAGAGACATAAAAAAGCACATCCCTTTGAAATTCCCAAGCGATTATGTAAGCATTTGGCATATTTCTTTCCCATCTTTGTAGATTATTTAATTTTTAATGGGTATGGATTTTCTGGATCCTCGCTTGTGAATTGTAGATACAAATAATTGAATATAAATACTTTGAAATGAAAGTTAAAAATTATGAAATATCTATCAATTGGAATTAAATGTGTGCACATGTGTGTGTTTGTATGTGTTATGGTCAGATACACTATAGTTATGACAAGAATAAAGCCTTGTTGAAATTCATTTTTGAGGTCACCCAGATCAACACCTTTGATTATATCTCGAATTAGTGACTTAGAATTTTCATCCTTTTGAATATTGTTCTGTACTTAAGCCTTATCTCTATAAGAAAATAATAAACCCGTTGATAGCAGGAAATGGGTAATCAATTTATTGGTCTCTCTTTGTGTAAAGAAGAGTTGAGATAGCATTTGGAAAGATGGTAGAATTCATCTAAAGATAGCTGAGAAAGGGAAGCGTAAGTGCTAGAAATAGTATATTAACACTTAGGAGGAAACCTTGTAGGGTAAAATAATCTCCAATTTGTAAAGAAAAGTAAGAAAATTTATACTTTAGAAAAAATAATTATTACATATGTACTTATATGTATATGTACACATACATCACATATTTTTCCTGATTTTGAAAGCTGATAATTAGTTTATAATATGTTTAATATTTCTTGAAAAATGTAACTCAATAATTAGAAAGATTTTTGGTTTTCCAAGATTAGAAAGCTTCAAGCCTTGGGGCTGAACTTGGCCCCCTGTTTATATACTTCAAGCAATTTTTTTTCCATATCTCCAAGTTTTGATTTTCCTATATTTTAAAAGCAAATGATAACATCTGTAAGCTTAAATGTCAGCTTTTACCATAAGCTAACATATAAAGTACTTTACAATGTGCCTGGCACACAGTAAGTTCTCAGTGGTGAAATTTAAGAAAATTGCATCATGATATGGATGAAAAAGAATGATGCTGCAGTTATGCAAAATGATAAAATAGTATCACTTAGATCTGGTGATAAAGTGAATATTCATTAGCATATAAAGTAAATATTAAAGAGCTGTTCCGTGCTGAGTGTGAGAATTCCCTCATTAGTCATCCAGCAAATGTTTATTTAGCACTTCCTTTCTACCCAGCACTGTTCTGTGTTCTGGTGACAGGGCAGTTAGCAAGGCACAGAGTTCCTCATCCTTAAAGAGATCTGGGGGCCTGGAGGTCGGGGCTCAATTGTAAAGAAGACATAACAGCTGCCCTCCCTGAGTTCAGTCGAGCAGAACACTCTCACCTATGCTCTGCATCACAGTATGTCTGGGAAACTACTTTTAGATGAATGAATGATATCTGTGAAAAGAGGTTACAACAACAGCTGAATGCTGTCAATTTCCTCCAGGGCAGATACTTATAGACTCAAGTGTACTTTCGGTGTTATACCTGTTTGATGTGCATCTCTCACAGAGAAGTGACAACTACAAATAATTTTAGGTACTTCTAATTTTAAATGTCATATTATACTTCACCCAAATTTCAGAGCAAATTATTTCAAGATCATAGCACACTGCATATGATAGGTCAGGTGCTGAACTTGGCCTAGCTATACTTTTTTGATTCTTAGCACTCAGAGATGTATCATGCAAGTGGAAGCACTGCAAGTGTTCTATAATTATGAGTTTTAGAGTAAGATGAATATTTATCTCAAGATTACAATGGGTAATGCTGGTATAAGCTTTTCATCCATCATGTTTTTACACCATATATCTATTCTACTTCCTTCACTGATGCTTCAAGAATTTTCCTGCTAACTTGAGAGTAACACTGATATAAGTGAAAATGTGTTTTTGATCTTAGGTGGTGGTATCAGAAATTTCACAGCTAGAGGCAGTCATGTTGCAGGGTTAAATGAATAAATATCTGTAACTATATTTACAAGATATCATATGAAGGATAATATAAGGGAGCTTATGAAACACACACAATGAGTTAACAATATGAAATCAGGTATGGTAAAGGTCATGAAAGGCAGTAATATTATTTCAGAGGGAATATTAGTGTGTAAAATTTTATACATCAAGACTTTTTGATTATGAAACAGGGAAACATATTTGGTTCCGAAGTTCATGGTCAAACCACACAGAGAAAAAGTAGAATTACAAAAATTATAGTGTGGGTTATATGAAAACACCATTTCCTTTGGGAAAGCACAACATTTCCCTACCCCAGAAGTGGGGAGAAATAGCTTCTGTGGATTATTTTTGTTTTTGTTTTTGTTTTTGACATAAAATTGATAGCTTTATTATACTTCTCCAATAACTTCTATGTTATTTTTATTTATTATTTTTATTTTTACTTTATTTTACTTTACAATACTGTATTGGTTTTGCCATACATTAACATGAATCCGCCATGGGTGTACATGCGTTCCCAAACATGAACCCCCCTCCCATCTCCCTCCCCATAACATCTCTCTGGGTCATCACCGTGCACCAGCCCCAAGCATCCTGTATCCTGCATCAAACATAGACTGGCGATTCATTTCTTACATGATAGTATACATGTTTCAATGCCATTCTCCCAAATCATTCCACCCTCTCCCTCTCCCTCTGAGTCCAAAAGTCCACTACACACATCTGTATCTCTTTTGCTGTCTTGCATACAGAGTCATCATTGCCATCTTTCTACATTCCATATATATGTGTTAGTATACTGTATTGGTGTTTTTCTTTCTGGCTTACTTCACTCTGTATAATCGGCTCCAGTTTCATCCATCTCATTAGAACTGATTCAAATGTATTCTTTTTAATGGCTGAGTAATACTCCATTGTGTATATGTACCACAGCTTTCTTATCCATTCATCTGCTGATGGACATCTAGGTTGTTTCCATCTCCTGGCTATTATAAACAGTGCTGTGATGAACATTGGGGTACATGTGTCTCTTTCAATTCTGGTTTCCTTGGTGTGTATGCCCAGCAGTGTGGATTATTTTTGAAACATCCACTGAGTTCTGTATTAGATCACAAAGTTACTACAAATGTTTCTTACAGTATGTCTCAATACAAGCTGAAAATCCTGTGTTAAAATATAATCCAGTGGAAATAATCCTACAGGGTAAAAACAAAGTCCAAAAAAATGTCACCCCTCCTCACTGAGAGAAGAACCTAGACTCCTTAGCATGGGAGCTTATATGTGCATCAGATCATTGTCTATCTGTATTATTTGATGCATCTACACTTTTGATAAGAACTAAACCTAGATTTTCCCTCTAGGTTTGACTGATCAGTGTTGTAAAATTCTCCTTTAAATGAGGCTGTGACCCTTTGGTATTGTCTCTTTTTGAACATTGCCATGACCTGGATCTTGGACACATAACAGAGATAGCCTGAAATCTTTTTCCTGCTTCAGAAGGCTGGTTATTTCAAATGTCCAGTCACTGGGCCACCTAGATTGCTGAAGTCATGTCATTTATCCCCTCCTCACATTACCTCATTTTTCACCCCAGTGAATTTGCCAAAAGTAACTTTGTTTCCAAGTACTTTTTAAATTCTAGTATCATGGGCTACAGGATGTGTACTCCATGGAGTAGTTGTGACAATCAACATGGAATCATGCACGTAATGTACTGAGCACAGAGCCCAGTTCAGTGGTTCAGTGATTGTCTGCACTTTGGAAAACCTGGGGCACCTTGAAAAAGATTGAGGCTGCCTTTTACCTTAAGAGATTGTGAATTAATTGGTCTTAGGTGTGGCCTGAGCTTTGGAATTTTTTAAAGATATGCAAGTACCAGACGGTGTGCAGTGGTAAAGAATCCGCCTGCCAATGCAATAGACATGGGTTCAATCCCAGGGTTAGGAAATGCCCCTGGAGGAGGTAATGGCAACCCACTCCAGTATTATTGCCTGGAAAATCCAATGGACAGAGGTGACCGCTGGGCTACAGTCCATGGGGGCCACAAAGAGTCAGACATGACTGACTGAGTGTACACACATGTACACACACAATTCTATACCCTGAGAAAAAACACAGTTCAAAAAGACACATGTACCCCAATATTCACTGCAGTAGTATTTACAGTAGCCAAGATATGTAAGTAATCTAGAAGGGGTGGATAGGACAAACTAAGAGAACAGCATTAACATATATACACTACCATGTGTTAAACAGAAACTCGTGGGAAGCTGCTGTATAATACAAGGAGCCCAGCCTGATACTCTGACAACCTAGACAGGTGGGGGTGTTGAGAGGCTCAAAGGGAGATGCTATATAGAGAGAGTTATGATTGTTTCGCAGTGTTATATGGCAGAAGACAACAAAACATTGTAAAACAATTGTCCTAATTTTAACAATAATAAAGTAGACAGGAATATGGGAATCACTGACCTGACACCTAATAAATGCTCCTAAGGTTAAATCTCCCTACTTCAGGTGGGCTTTTGATGAAAGCTGTGGGACCAAAGGCAGCACATGCTAATTTTAATTTCCCTGATATGTTGTAATATTACATAGGATATCATATAACACAGCATTTCTGTTTTTCTGTTTAAGGTGAGAACTTAAATTATAAACACTTTAAAAAATACCCATAAAAATGCATTGTGCAACTTAAACAATTAATCACATCCTTTTCTACATTGAAATAAAAAAAAACAAATCATGAGTCTTACAATTATAGGCCATTCAAGAGCTGACTTTGCACAATGTCAACAAGTAAAAAGATGTGCTGAAGCATTGCAATGATTTGCAAGTCAGCAAACAGTGATAGCAGCTGCTTTATAGGTAGAGGGAAATTGTAGCTCATTTTCACCCTCAGGGAATATATGTGTTTAATTCATTTCCTGTTATAAATGTGAAAATGTTCATTAGATTTTAAAAAGTGTAGTCTCTTATGTACATAAAGCTGATGTAAATTAACTGATTAAAAGCAAGGATGCGCTGAGTTAGCCTAAATAACCAACAAGTCTCCAGCAAGAATAGAATCAAAGAGACTCTGAATTCAAAGACAAATTAATAGAACTCCTCGTGCAATCCTCTCCTGTTGCAGAAGAGAAAATCCTTTACCAAAGTATCAGCAACTTTTTCAAGGTCAGAAGAAGATCTAGCAGGGGAATCCAGAGTTAATTCCATCTTCCAAACCATTGGGATTTTATGATTATGTGATTGATGCTGACTTCCTGGAAAATGAGCTGCATTGGCTGCCAAAGCTTAAAAGTCCAAGTCTAGATTCCTTTATATCAGAGAAGAAAGCACATTCATTAAGGTGAAGCCAAAGCAAATATCGCATAGATGAAGTCAAACAGGCAAGAGACTTCATTCAAAGTAATTGCAGTAATGGAGAGAGATCAGAACTGAGTCTAAGCTCAACTCTGCTAAAATAGAAGGTAGTGGTGGAGTGGGAGCAAATGGTGTGTGTGTGCACTCACTTTTGCATGTATGCGCCCTCAGTTAAGAAGAACACAGACCATCTTTGTTTGCTAATTGGCTTTACCCAGAAGAAAAGAATGGAGTAGGGAATGGCAACCCACTCTAATATTCTTGCATGGAGAATCCCATGGACAGAGGTGCATGGGTGGGCTACAGTCTATGGGGTCACAAAGATTTGGACATGACTAAGCACGTGCGCGTGCACGTGCACGCACACACACACACACACACACACACACACACACACACACAGGAAAAGTAAGCATTTTCTAGTAGTTCTACAGCTGCATGGTTAGGCTCTTATCTTCCCAGAGAGACTGGGAAACAGGAGCACTAACTCTTTGCAAGAGAGACTCTGATATAAAGGAATCTAGACTTGGACTTTTAAGCTTTGTTTCAGTGAGGTGGCTCCCAGGTCCTTGAGAAAGGTATTGTATAACTAACAGGCAAGAGATTTTTAAAATGCTTTATAACTCACAGGGGCAAAGAAAGAATGAATAAGTGGTGAAATAATAATAAAAATCTATTTAAATATTTTTAATTTAAAATTTTAAAGATTAGGTTATGTATTTACATTTCTAATATCTTTCTATTACCTTGAGTCTTGAATGAAACAAAACTTTTGCTATCATCACTAAAATAAAAAGAATAAAAATAATGGAGAATTACAAGTTTTCTAATGTAAATGCTTTAAGAATAAGCAGGTCAAGGGCTTAGAGTTAAGAAGAAGCTTGTCTTCTTAAGTTTTGTCAAGCCAAGGCAAAGGTCACAGTTCTTTTAGTCAGAAAGAAACGTCCTGATTTAATTCTAGATGATGTCATATTTTTAAGCTATCTGTATATTAATAGTCACTTTATTTGATTTTTATAACAAATTATTAATTTGCAGCAAGCAAAGTGAAACTTATTTAGTGAATTAGAGTATTGAATCACAAAGATATTAACAATCTGAGTAAACTGCAGAATTGACAGATAATAGAATCAAGATCAATCATAATCCAACGACTACAAGTCTTCAAAATAGCTAAAGAAAAGATACATTCTGTACAATTCCAGTTATGTAAAACTAAAAAAATAAAATAAGTACACATATTTACAGTGTCTTAAAGTATATTGGAGGTTGATTGGAGACAAGAATTATTAAAAGAGAGAGGTATTACAAACAAAGTGACAAAGGAAATATTTTAGAGTGATAAGCATGATCATTGTCTATATATCTATATTGTGATGATACTGTTATGGTTGCTCACATATGTCAAAACTTGCCAAATTATGTACTCCAGATACTGTTTATGTCAATTACAGCTCAATGATTTTTTAAATAATGCTGAAAGTTCATGTTTCATTGTGCTGTTGTGTGTCCAAATCCAGTGTGTCTTAATAACAAACATATGTTGGAAATTGTAGGAGAAACAGTTTTTTAAACTTTTTATTAATGTTTTATATTGGAGTATAGTTGATTAACAATGGTGTGTTCATTGCAGGTGTACAGCAAAGTGATTCAGTTATGCATATACATGTATCTATTTTTTTCAAATTCTTTTCCCATTTATGTTGTTACATAATATTGAGCAGAATTATCTGTGCTATACAGTAGGTCCTTCTTGGTTATCCATTTCAAATATAGCAGTGTGTACATTTTCCCAAATTCCCTTACTATCCACCCCCCTACCCCTCCCCTCTGGTAATAATTAGTTCCTTTTCTAAGTCTATGAGTCTCTTTCTGTTTTGAAAATAGGTTGATTTGTACCATTTTTTTTTTAAAGATTTCACATGTAAGTGGAATTTTATTGGATTTTAACCCACAAATACAAGCCAATGTCTCTATTCAAAAGAGGGCAAGAAAAAAAAAAAAGAGGGCAAGAAATCTAATTTTAGTGGATGTAAGAGTGTTGTGTTAATTGGGTCATAGTTTCTCAATAGCTTTTTTTCTTTCTTAGTCCAGTCACACTTGCCAAAAAATATAGTAGTATTAGAAGCAGGATGACTTAAATCTTTTCATAATGCTAAAGTAGGCTGTATTGTTGAAAGAAATATTATTCTGCACTTCACAATTCCATCTGTTATCTGCACAGGAAAATATGAATTTCAAGAGAAACAAAGTCCAAGTGAAAAGTCATCCGGGTCATTAAAAGAGTTTATTTGGAATGTCATAAAATTTGAAAGCCTTAGCTTCTAATTATTACCAACAGTATATAGACAAATAAAATCACAAAATGTTTCCTCTGCCCAGATTGCCTTCCCAAAGGCCTCAACCAAGGAGATACATTCTTCTAGCCTTTCAATACTCTTAGTGAATCATTTTCTCAAGGCAGCTCTATTTGAACCTTTTCCCCATACCAGGAGACCTTCCTTAACTGTTTATATTCCACTTTTCTTTGTGTTTGCACAACCATCTGTACAAACATCTTCTGTAGTCCTGAGCCCCTTGATTTTAATTATCTGTATCTGCTGCCCTGCAGGCAGATTCTTTACCGTCTGAGCCACCAGGGGAGCCTTGCCTATTAGACTTTTAATATCCCAAGAAGATGCAATGTAATATTTTACAACATCTTAATCTAGAATATGCTATAAGATAAAAAAATAATAAAATGTTAACTAAACTGATCTGTTTGGAAGGTATATCCTTGGTTTGGAAAAAATCCTGATAGATCCCACATTTTCTACATTCTTCTTTTTCCACTCTATATGCTCTATAAATCTAAGTTAGTAAGCCTACATAAAATGCTGAGGTTCTGAATGTTCCCAGCTGATCTATTCAAGTGATTTTAATCAATCTGCCACAAAAATCATAATAGTAACTGCAATTGTGTCGTATACTATATGTTTGATGGTATCAAGATGCGATACCACAAATTGCTTGAATAAATCAAATGAAAGAGCCATATGGAGTGTGAATTCTGATAGTAATTCAATCACTAAACTAGAGTCATGCATTCACTTTAACCAATCTGATGAGACATCAAAATTGTTACATTTTATTCTTATGCTTTTTATATAGCCATACCCAGATTGGGGTCAATAAATTCATGTTGAATTAAATTCTGTACTAGGTACATAGCATCACCTGTTTACTTAATTCAAACAAATGCTTACTGGACACTTCGTATTTGAAAATAATTTCCAGGTGGAAAGCTTTATAATAGGAGTGACTGGTTGCGGTGTGGAACTGCGTTGCTACTCTAGGTCATGCAATTATCTGGTTGTATGTACGGAGATTTAGGCACAGGTAACTTGAAACTAACATTTTATTCCAATTATTTCTTAAATATTTACTTTGTTCAAATGCTTTGCTAGTGCCTGGAAATAAATGACAAAATCAAGCACTGTTTTTTTCCTATGGAGTTTATATATATGAATCAAATAATCATATAAAGCCGGAGGAAAAACTCAATTATGATAATTGTCCCAAACGAGAGAAAAACTACTGTTGTCATTGTTCAGTTGCTAAGTCATATCTGACTCTTTGCCACCCTGTGGACTGCGGCATGCCAGTCTTCCCTATCTTTTACCATCACCCAGAGTTTGCTCAAACTCATGTCCATTGATTGAGACAATGATACCTTCCAACCATCTCATCCTCTGTCACCCTCTTCTCCTCTTGCCCTCAATTTTCCCCAGCATTAGGGTCTTTTCCAGTGAGCTGACTCTTTGTATCAGATGGCCAAAGCACTGGAGCTTCAGCTTCACCATGAATCCCTCCAGTGAATATTCAGGGTTGAGTTCCTTTAGGATGGACTGGTTTGATTTCCTTGCTGTCCAAGGGACTCTCAAGAGTCTTCTCCAACACCACATTTCAAAAGCATCAATTCTTCATGGTCCAATTCTCACATCCATACAACACCACTGGAAAAACTATAGCTCTGCCTATATGAACTTTGATGATTAATTTGAGATAGGAAAAACCAATATAAATTAAGAAAAAAGAAGAGGAGAAGGTACACAGGAGTGTAAGAGGGAATGTTGTGAGTAAAGGTAATGAAAAGAAGGCCAACTTGCCTGTATAGGCATAGCAGAGGAGAGTGTTGGTCATAAAATGAGCCCATAAAAAATAAATGAAGACCAGGGCTTTCTCATTATAAAAACAAGGCAAGCCTTTGCTTAGAGTGTCATTGCAATATGGAGAGTTGGTTGGGTAGGATGAAGTGGAAACTCATAATCAGTTTAGGTCATTATTATCATCCAGGTGAGAGACAAATGGATTTTGAACCAGCCTGCTGCTAATAGAGGGAAAAAGGGGAGGATGAATGGATTAGAAATAAAATTAGGAGGTTCAGTAGGCTTGGTGTGGTCTAGATAAAGTAGAGAATCTTAAGATTTGGAGTTTGCATGACTTGATAAATGATGCTTTATTCACTGAGATATCAGATACTCAAAATGGCCAGTATTTTCTGATTGGTTAGAGCTGGACATGTACACTGATTTTGTCTTTAGACATGTTGAGTTTGAGATGGGGTATGTGTACAATAGGGCTTCCCTCATAGCTCAGTCAGTTAAGAGTCTGCCTGCAATGCAGAAGACCAGGGTTTGATTCCTGGGTCGGGAAGATCCCAGGAGGAGGAAATGGCAACCCACTCCAGTGTTCTTGCCTGGAGAATCCCATGGACAGAGGAGCCTGGTGGGCTACAGTACAGTGTGTTGCAAGAACTGGACATGACTGAGAGACTAAGCACAAACCCATGGATACAAAATCTGATATAGACACTGAAATTGATGTCAAACAGCGGGGTAGGAGGGACTGGAGTTCAGGGAAGGCTTACAGAAGCCAGAGGTATGGATGATCTCAGGAAAAATAAAGACTGAGTGAAGAAAATGAAGATAAAAATAGGAAAAGAGAGGATGGAAAATGAGAAGCCACATGTGCACCTTGGGTAGGTAGACTGGAGGCAGAACACAGGTGAGAGGCTCAATAATTTGCACCTCAAACTCCAGTCAAAGACTGGTTATGTCGAGTAGGAATTCCAAACCTTGGATACCACAGGAGACCTGCATTCTGATCAGCTTACCAGGTGATTTGCATGCAGGAAAGTTTAAACGTGCAACTCTGTGACACACTGTGCTGTAGGGCAGGGACTTTGCAGTTTACTCATGCCACTCCTTACAAGACCATGCATGACTTAAAATGAAAGCCTGGCTCTAAGCTTTGTATTCCTGGAGATTAGCACAGCTTGGGGTATGTAAAAATTGTAATAATTTTGTAATGACTGAATAAGGACAAAACTGGCAGAAAAGAAAGTAAATGAGGACATCTTTTTATTTTTTGTAATCCAGTATTTTTTTTTCTATACTTCTTTCACAAAATTCAAATATGCCTTCATTCAATTTTGACCCCAGCTACAGTTTAAGCGCAACTCATAGTTTTCCTATATCTCCTTGTCATTCATTCTCTTTGCTTTGAATATTCTATTGAAATAAAGCTGAGTTCCCTACCCTTCTAGAGGTTGGGCAGTATATCTCTTCTATGATATTTACTTATAGCAAATAGCCCCAGGGCTATTTAGAGAAGGTGCATGCACATTAATATCATGTTACATTTTTTTTTAATTTGGTACTTTCACAGAAGATAATCAATGATAATATTATTTATTACGCTCATAAATAGAAACATAAATATGGTATTATTAAAAGGAGGTTTTAATGTATTTTGTTTTCCTTTGAAATTGGAATACTTTTTTGATATCATGTAATTAATACTTGACATTGTAAAAATTAATAGTTCACAAGTCCTTTATAATCTTATACTCCCCTAGCATTAATCATTTTTAACAATTTGTGTATATACTTCTAGTCTTTTTGCCATTAAGTTATTAAAATAATGAACTCAAGATTGGAAAAAGGAGAGATAAGGAGAGACACCTGAAAAATGATAAGAAAGCCTTTAAAGCACAAAATAAATGCATATTTAGAAAACAAAAGTGTAAGGAAGAGCAGATAACCATAAATATAGACAAAGCTAGAGTGAGAATATTGGAGAAGGAAACGGCACCCGACTCCAGTGTTCTTGCCTGGAGAATCCTAGGGATGGGGGAGCCTGGTAGGCTGCTGTCTATGGGGTCGCACAGAGTCGGACATGACTGAAGCGACTTAGCAGCAGGAGCAGCAGAGTGAGAATATTGGAGAAGGAAATGGCAACCAACTCCAGTGTTCTTGCCTGCAGAATAGTAGGGACAGTGGAGCCTGGTGGGCTGCCGTCTATGGGGTCGCACAGAGTCAGACACGACTGACGCGACTTTGCAGCAGAGTGAGAATGCCTTCTAGGAAACAGAAGAATAAGGAGGATTGGGAAATGGAGTTCCAGACCAGAGATAAGAACAGGGAAATTAACAATCAGATCAAGAGGAGATGATAGGCTAAGTAAAAAAAAAAAAAAACAAATCAAGAGATTCATTATAAATAATCTGCATTCAACTGTGCATTTTTATTTTGCAACAAAGAAAAATGCTCTTTGTTTTAATTATAGATTACATGGTAGGATAAAATAGAATATTTTTCTTTGTTGCAAAATAAAAATATATAGTTGAATGCAGATTATTTACGATGAATCTCTTTTTTTAATCTAAGAACCTATCATCTCCTCTTGATCTGATTGTTTATTTCTTTTTCTTATCTCTGATACTGGAAATCAATTTCCCAATCCTCCTTACACTTCTGTTTTCTAGAAGACATTCTCACCCTAGCTTTGTCTATATTCATGGTTATCTGCTTTTCCTTGTATTTTTGTTTTCTAATCATCTATTTACTTTATGGTTTAAAGCCTTTCTTAGAGTTTTTCAAGTGTCTCTTGTTCGTTTTTTCCAATTTTCTTGAGTTCGTTATTTTAATAACTTCAGTTCAGTTCAGTCGCTCAGTCGTGTCCAACTCTTTGCGATCCCATGAATCGCAGCACGCCAGGCCTCCCTGTCCATCACCAACTCCCGGAGTTCACTCAGACTCATGTCCATCGAGTCAGTGATGCCATCCAGCCATCTCATCCTCGGTCGTCCCCTTCTCCTCCTGCCCCGAATCCCTCCCAGCATCAGAGACTTTTCCAATGAGTCAACACTTCGCATGAGGTGGCCAAAGTACTGGAGTTTCAGCTTTAGCATCATTCCTTCCGAAGAAATCCCAGGGCTGATCTCCTTCAGAATGGACTGGTTGGATCTCCTTACTTGATGGCAAAAAGACTTAAAACAATTTTTTGAGTGTTCATTAAGCAATATTCTATACATTTCCTAATTTAAGAAGTCTACCGTTTTACTTTTTGTTTCTTCTTTGATCTACAAATTATGAAGCAACATGTTTCTTTTCTTCTTTTAATTCCAAAAATGTAATTTAACATTATTATTAGATTTTCTGTAGTTTGAGGTCATACCTTGAAAACTGTCTAGTTTTATAATTTATCTAGTTTGAAATTATGGCCTGGTATATGATGAATTTTTATATAACTATTCTATGAGCCTTAGACAGTTGTATTAATTCACTGTTTTAGAAGTAAAATATTATAAATAGAGATTTTGACATTAGTACAGATAGCCAAGAAAATCATTGGTTATATTATTCAAAATTTCCATATCATTTCTACTCTGTATAGTCTGTTGATTATAAAAGAGGCATCATTAAATTCCTCCCCGTATTGCTAGCAACTTTTTATTTTCTTTTATATTCTAATACATATGCTAGGTGCATAAAATTTTGTGATTATAATAATTTCTGGCTTGTATCTCTTTAATATTCTGGCCTAAAATTCTACATTTTAAATAAGAGTTATGTATTGTTACCTGCATATCCTCTCTCTCTGTTTTTTTTTTTTTAATTTTCAAATTCAGTTATTTTGCCCTACTTTTATTTTCAACTTACTTGTCATTTTATTCAAGCGTGTGCTTCTCTAACCCCAATCCAAAATGGTGTGGGGCTCTGGTGATTTTACTCTAGAAAAACTGAGTGGCTAGAGTCAATGGGCCAGATATGAGGGTGCCATTGAGGAAGAGATTCCAAATGAGTTAAATTCATAGTCAAGTCAACTGCTGATATCTTGAATTGTGGCTTCATCTTGAATTCTGAGGATTGTGGCTTGGATAATTGTCCTCAGTGAATCCTCTCCTGAATTTATAGATCATCCTAACACAGTGTTATCTCCCCACTTTCAGTAAACCAGTTACATGACTTTTAGCATCATATAAAATAATTCCCTTGAATTAGTGAACAGGGGTGAGCTCACTGATTCTCCTCTTGGGTGGATTAGCAACTCCCTAAGCAACTGCAGGGAGTTGAGGCTCTTGGTGTTTAGGCACTTCATACAGTTTGAGGGACGCTGAGCAGTGGGGATGGTAGGGCTGCAAAGCTTTCTCCCTCACTTTTACATGTTCATCAGTAGTGGGTGCTGTGGCACACCCCCAGATCCCCTCTTAAGGATCGAAGCACTCATTCCTCTAGGTGGGAATGTCAGAGGCTGACAATTCCTAGCTGACTTCTTCCCTGAGAATTTCTGGACTAAGGGGAGCCACTGTTCCTGGGGGCAGCCCACATCCAATAAGCACTCAAAGCAGGGTTATCCAGAACCATCCTCCGTATTTAGTTCAGGACAACGCTTCAGAGCCCTCCTAACTCCAGAGCGCCCTGTGGGACCGGCTGAGTTAAAAGTCCTCCTTCTACCCAATTCTGTTCCCTGTACTTCCTATAAGTTTTGATCCTAAAATTCCTACATGAAAATTTCTATCTCAGGGTCTGTTTTTCAGGGAACCTAAATAGCAACACCATCTCCACATAAACATGAAGCTAAAAAGGTCTAGGTAGAGCAAAAAGTTGGACACGACTGAGCAAATAACACACACACACACACACACACACAGCATCTTTCTGATTTCTAATGGCAGGAAAGTTTTTCTCTGTATATGTTGAGTCATCTTAATGGGGAATAAGAGATAAAGTTGTGTGTCAAGGCATCATCTTGGTCACATGTCTCATAATGTGATTTATCTGTCTCCTCTGTAATGGAATAAAGTGTTTTGTGTCAGAATCTTGTACAATCAGCACGATCATGCCAAATCAGGGAAGAAAGACTTGATCAGGTGACAAAGCAGTTATGATGGTACCAGAACCACAGAATGGAAGAAGCTGGTGGAATGTCCATTAAACCAAACCTTTCAACTTACAGACACATACAGACAGCTTATTCTGTTTCTTCAACACATGGCTTATAAGGTGAATTTATTTATTCCTGTAAATTTTACATAGGATATAAAGGGGGAAGGTTTCATTTACTCTTGTAACCTTTATAGGATTCATTTGCTGTCATTTTAGGAACTCTATTGAACAACTTAGAAAAATTTTTATTTTCTGGGGTTAAAAAAAAGGCTGGATGAGACTTTTGACTTAAGAAAGCATTGGGAAGAAATGAATAAATTCGAAAGAACGTATAAAACTGAAAGACAGCAATGAACTATCCTTGCTGTAGAGGAATGAACAGTGTCTTAAATAGTAAAGTTTGAGAAAGGCTGCAATGAATTAATTGCCTGGAAGTATTTTCCCTATATTTCCTTAAATTCTAACAATTAGCAGTGAGTTCCCTTGAGCTAGCTTGAACTCCAAACAAACACTATTTTGAAAATTAGAAAACGATTGTATACCTTACTGGGTAGCTCCCAGTTTTTGGAATTTTTACCAATTTGCCAGTATTCTTCTATTTGTCATATGCATACAAGTACCCAATAATCACGATGGTGTGATCACTCACTTAGAGCAAGATATCCTGGAATGTGAAGCCAAGTGGGCCTTAGGAAACATCACTATGAACAAAGCTAGTGGAGGTGATGGAATTCCAGCTGAGCTATTTCAAATCCTAACAGATGATGCTATGATTACGTCTAGCCACAGCTATGGTTTTTCCTGTGGTGATGTATGGATGTGAGAGTTGGACTGTGAAGAAAGCTGAGCGCCAAAGAATTGATGCTTTTGAACTGTGGTGTTGGAGAAGACTCTTGAGAGTCCCTTGGACTGCAAGGAGATCCAACCAGTCCATTCTGAAGGAGATCAGTCCTGGGATTTCTTTGGAAGGAATGATGCTGAAGCTGAAGCTCCAGTACTTTGGCCACCTCATGCGAAGAGTTGACTCACTGGAGAAGACTCTGATGCTGGGAGGGATTGGGGTCAGGAGGAGAAGGGGACAACCGAGGATGAGATGGCTGGATGGCATCACGGACTCGATGGACATGATTCTGAGTGAACTCCAGGAGTTGGTGATGGACAGGGAGGCCTGGCATGCTGCGATTCATGGGGTCGCAAAGAGTCGGACACGACTGAGCGACTGAACTGAACTGAAGAAATTTTTATTTTTAAATGTCATCAAATAAGAGATAAATTAAGAGACTTGGAAAAACTTACATTGCCATGTAGTTCAAAAATTGAAGAAAATGCAAAAATCAAACTCTCAGTCCATGAATTCTTCTCACTCTTTTAACTTGTTCTTCTTCCTATTTCACAATTTTGCCTCGAGCAAGCCCTGAGGAGACCTACTTTTTACTAGAACAGGGCTAATCCCCTATTGCCAGTGATATTTTATATGGATTTTCCTTTTTTCATGTCTGCAATGGAAAAGAACAAACTGTTCTCACAATAGATGGCAGAAATTATTCAAACTCTCTTGTTCTGCTTATCTTATCTCTGGTGAATTTCTTTATGTGGGATACTTGCCCAACTGCAAACATCATTTGAGGAATAGTCCAACTATGTTTAAATATACTGTTTAAACAATTATCTTTGTGCCAACCTTTCCGATGAAATCCAGTTGATTTAGCATTTACTTAGATGACTAGTGATTGTGTTGCTATTCTTATTCAATTACTCAGTCAAACATACCAAAATGAATTTTACATATTTTCAAATTAGAAAATATTTTTACCCTTTACTAATAAAGAACAGGGACACCGATAAATATTCAAGCTGGATAATGCTGTGTATCTTTAAGTGGGGCATACAGTGTACTTTGGGGCTTCTGAGGTGACTCAGTGGTAAGGAATTCACCTGCAGTGCAGGAGATAATGATTAGATCCCTGGGTCAGGCAGGTCCTCTGGAGAAGGAAATGGCAACCCACTCCAGTATTCTTGCCTGGGAAATCCCATGGACAGCGGAGCCTGGCAGTCCACAGTCCATGGGATCACAAAGAGTCGGATACAACTTAGCAACTAATGTGGTGGCACATGAAAAGTTAGGGTTCTCTAAGTCCCTCCCATTCTTCAGCGGGTCAGGGATGAAAACGTATGTGGAGGTTAGGAGATTCTCAGTGTGTTGGAAGATCAAGTTAGGTATTTTTTAAATTAGGATTTGAGAAACTTGTATGATATTTATTATATCTATAAATAAAAATAGAACACTAATTCATCTTTCTGTGTGCATGATAGCTCATAAATTGTAGAGACATATGTGTGATGACCTTGATCCATTTTTTTAATAGTATTCCTTGTTAGGAAGAGCAATGGCTATTAACATTTTAGGCAGTATGCCTTAATCTCATCGTACAATATATTAAAGAATAAAATTTAAAAACTATTATCTATATAAGAAACTCTAATCCCTTGAGGGGAAGCGAGACTGGGGAAAATAAATCAGAACTGATAGACATCATAATTCAAACACCATTTAGGGAATTCAGCAACACACTGGATGTTGCAGGAAGCCAAGGGATAAACCTTGTTTCTTCTTTGCCTTTTTCCCTGTCCTTCTTTCTGCCCTACATTTATTGAATGCTTATTACCTGATCTTAAGTTTACAGACTAATTGGAAAAGGAAACAAGCAATAAGATAAAGAATGATATAATAAATTCCCTACAAGAAAGGGTAAGGAAAGTATTAAGAAGCCCAAATGCATTACAAAATAGATTGGCTTACTCCCTTATGATTGTGACAAGGGAGATGTTCGGCTCCCTACTTCTGTACACCCCTAGAGCCAGCTTCCATGTTCTGCACTGGGCTGTCTTGTACTGCCCACCTACTTTTACTCCTTGTGAGATTCTTTTCTCCATGCTCTAGCTGCTCCTATGATTACATTTGTAAATAAACATTTTGTTCCTCTGAAGTCAGCTGTGACTTCTTCATATGAATCTAGAAGCCAAAATGTTTCAGAGAAGTTCACTCTTCCTACAGTGAAAAACTGGCCAGTAGGTAGTCCCTTTGAATCTAGGCTGGTACTTAGGGTTGGGGGAGACTTATCAGCAGATAAAAATATTTATGAAAGGAAAATGATGGAAGAGGAAAGGTCAACAGATTGTTTCAGCTCATTCGTAGACAAAAAGTACTTACAGAATAGAAGGCATAATTCAGTGCACTTCAGGCATCAGTTAAGCATTGATTCAGATTACGTTGCCAAAGAGCTTACAGTTAAAGTGATAAGTGCATAAAAGGACATCCATGGAGAGACAACAATGCACTCTACTCTTTGACAAAATATGGAATTGGCTCTGCAATTTCTGCTTGAGTGTTTGTGTATGTACATGCCTTCACCATTTCCTTGAAATAGGAAGATGATATTCTTTATTCTCTTCTGAATGATTACAATTCTACTGTAAATGGGTATGTATTTCTGTATTTCATAGTACTAAACCACTTGCAGGATGTGAAAATATTATCATTAAAGCCTTTGATTGACATAGTAGACCATAACAACTATTCCTTGATGCTGTATAAATAGGCTTCTTTGGCTGTTTACTTCATAGTTCAGAAGTGGTTCAGAATTTATGGGCTATTATTAATTACATGAAGTATTGCATTATGATGTGACTATTTCATATGAATGTCTTGGTAATGTACAAATTCTAACACAGGGATGGATTAATTTTCCTCACACTTCTGGTTCTGCACAATTTCTACCCAGAAATATGATTATTGCAGCTGCTCAGAAGAAAAAAATGAAGTTGTTCAAAATATAAAATAAAGATTATGTTCTTCAGTTGCTTGTGGTGGAGCTAAACAGAGAGTATATAAAAATTTGACTGCCAACAATTTCTTAGAATCATTGCATCTTAGATGTCAGTTCCTGCTGTCAGAAGTTCTCCTTCAGTACAATCCCCAATACTATCAAAGAGAAATGGGGGAAGTAATTTGTGTTCCATGGTGTTTTAACTCATGATCAAAATATAGTGATCAAGCCACAAAAATCATGGAATTTTATTATAATTAATAAATTTCATTACAATTGTATAGTAATAGCAACTGATCCATAGGTCATGTCCGTGTTGTAGTGACTTATACAAAAAAAGTACTGTCTTCTTCCCTCAAAAAGCTCTGGTAAAAATTGTCACTTACTGATATGTAAGTTGATATCTTTAAAAAAAAAATTTGGAAAAATGTTCACTGTGTTTAGATTTTGCACTTGTGTTTTGTTCCTTACCTTTGTAATCTGAACAATCTCTTTACTCCTTTATTGGGTGTGTGATTGATTTGGCAGCAAAGTAAACTAAGAGCTGTTGAAATGGCTGTGTGACCTCTGTAATGAGAGGCTTTTGTAAAACTTTTTTTGATTGGTTGCTTAATTCCACATAATGAGATAAAACTGGCATTTCCTTCAGGGCATGCTGTAAGATCTGGACAAGCTAATTACTTGCTTCCTGCATTTTTTCTCTACTCTCCTTTTCTAAAAACAAGGTAGTGACTCTTTTTTTATTTGGAGTAAAGATTATTTTCAAATACAACCAGGTAGAATATAAAATAAATGAAACACCAACCAGTAGAATTAAAAAGTGAATAATCACATAGAATCTTTAAAAGCCACTTAGGAAGAGTTTGTTCTAAATGGACCCATGTTTTCCTCTTGAACATGTAAATACAGTACTGAATTTAAGTGTTCAAGGAGAGTGCTTAGAGCTGCTGTGGGTAGATATTAAACAAAACAACCCAAAAGCCGAAATATGGATGTCAGATTTTTTTTAATAGGCATTTTACACTAGATATGGCTAAATTGTTTATTCATTTCTTTTGCATTCTTTTAAAAACAAGCATCATATATTATTAAGAAAAAGATTATGGTACATATATCACAGGCAACACTGGATTTACTCATTCATTTGGGGCAATGCTTCAAGTTTGATCTCTCATTTTGAGTCTTCCTTTGAAAATTTGTCATTCACTAATTTTACTTCTTTTTTTCTGTCTCACTCCTAGTGCACCAAAATCAATATACTGATCAGCCAACCAGGCAAAGCAAACAATATTATCATCGTTATAAAGGAATTATGAATGTATAGCCTGCATTCAGTTGCATCTCCATTGTATCACTATCTATAATGATTTCCCAATGAAATTTCATGTCTATGGGCCTTTAGGTGAATAGCATCGCATATCATTAGACCTCTAGAGCATTTATAACTTTTTGCTGTTACATTTTGTTTTTTTGTTTTGGAAAAACAGTCTTTGCAGACTCTTGCGCTTTACTTAGTCACTCAGTCAAGTGCGACTCTTTGCGACCCCATGGACTGTAGCCCGCCAGGCTCCTCTGTCCATGCAGATTTTCCAGGCAAAAATACTGGAGTGGGTTGCCATGCTTTCCTTCAGGGGATTTTCCCAACCCAGGGATCAAACCCAGGCTTCCTGTGTTGCAGGCGGATTCTCCACCAGGGAGTCAGAATCGAACCTAAGGATTGCTGCTGTGGAAAAAAATTCTTTGCAATCTATTAATCTATAGTTGACAGCTGTATTTATACAGCAAGTTAGCATTAATTTTCGCAAACCACAGTGAAGATGAAAACATTTGTTCCACATACATAGCAGGAATGCTTGATATCCTTTTAATTGTGTTCACACATATTAGAAAATTTTCAAGTCTATAGAAAGATTAAAGAGATTTTATAGTGAACCTATATATCTAACACCTACATTTTAAAATTAACACTTTGTTAGTGTCTTACACTCAAGTATCCATCTGCTTATCTTTCTATTCTTGCAAACAACTGTGGGATTTTTATGCATTTGAAAATAAGCTGTAGAAATCAGTGTGCTTCCTCCTATATATTTTCGCAGGTGCATAATAGAGTTCAATATTGTTTATATTTTATGCTTTTGAGGTAAAATTTCCATACAATAAAATGTACAAATCACAAGTGTAAATGTTCTGAGTTTATGCAAAAGCACACAAACTAACTCAACTCACTATCAAGATATAAATCTAAGGGCCTAAAATGTTCTCTTATGTCTCTTCCCAGTCAGTGCTCCCGGGTAATTACCATAATTTTTGTTTTTGTTTTTTCCCACTAATGGATTAGATTAGTCACTACTAGAACTTCATGTAAATGACATCATACAGTGTATATTCTTGTGAAAGTCTTTATTCAGCTTTATGTTTTCTTACTTTATTCATATTACCGCCTATATCAATATCATATCATTTTATTGCTAAATATACCATTGTATTGATTCACCAACAACAGTTGATTTGTCCCAGTTTTGGGGTGTCATATATAAAGCTACTGTTAAGCTGCTTTTACCAGCAGTTTTTTATGGATATTTATTTGTATTTCTCTTGAGTGAAACCTAGGAGTAAAATTTTGGGTTCCTTGTCAAATTCTCCTTATAAAAATAAATAAAATAAATTACTGTTCCTTTTTTTAATATAAAAAGCAAAAGAACACAACATGTCAAATAAAATAGACCAAAGGACTCCTATTGATTCTTATCATCATGATGCAAAATGAAAGTATTGTTTCATGAGTAATGAGCTAATGTAGACCTGAGCATGTGATAAACTAAACTCAGTTTTATGACTTTTAATGTGTTATGTTTATTTCCTTTAAAGACTGTAGGATTCACTCATCAGTTGAAAGTATTTTGGTAAATTTATTTCAGAGTGTCAGATTCTCACATAAGATTTTCTGTAAGGCTCTTTATCTACTATTGAATGAACATACATCACATATGGCATCTTAGGCTTCCAGGTAGCAAAAACTAGCATTTGTTGAACTTTGTTTCATGTGCATTTCTACATACTGCATCCAACACGAGGACTTGAATTTATAATATGTAAAATTCTAATTATAATATGTAAATTTCCAATATGTATATATGTGTCCAAAATATATTAAATTGAATTTATAAAGTTACCATTAGAAATAAGGGACAAAACAATTACTCTGAAGACTACAGATCCCTAAATAGCTTTAAAAATGTATCCAGACATCATGTACATAAGAAATTTTAACAGTGTCCTTCAAGTAAACTATAGAATCTAAGCAAGTTTTATCTCACTACAAATTATGTGAATAGTTTGTAAAATTCAGGTTTTGGTGCTAAACATGTATATTAAATATAAAAATGTTTCAATGCCAAAATAAATCTGTTTTTGAAAATCCACAGTAAAACCAAGTGATTAGAAATGGAAAGCTTAATATATTTTCCACAGTTTCCATGAAAAATACATCTAAATAATGTACATAGATATAAATTTTCCACATACATACTGCAGCTATTCCACATATGTTTACTTTACTGCTAAAGTTTTATGTTAACCATTAAATTTAAAAAGAAGATGAAAATTTATGTTCATCAAATAAATTTGGATTCATCTAATAATACATATTCATTTTACTGAACAATATTACCATCTGTTTCCATATTTATATGGTTATTTGCATAAGAAAGATAAAATTAAACATATTTACAAAATTTATTTAATGATAATTGTAGTCAAGTTCAATTTTATGTGGAGATAAGTCTTCTTGGAGCTTAAGAAGTAATTTTTCCCAAGTTCTTCAGATTAACTTAATCATAAAAGCATAGTTTAATCATAAAACCATAGCATAGTCTGCCTTTACATTATATGAAGTTCCAGGTTTGCTTTTTCTTCATGTTAGGGCACATATATATACACGTGTTTGTGTGTGTGTATGTGTGTGTATACACAGAACCAATTTTATCTTTTTTTGAAGAAAAATATGCTTCCAATTAAAAAGAAATGACAACTCACCAAAACTGACAAATGGTAAAATTCTTTACTCTTCCTAAAAGGTAGAGCAATGAAATCTGTATTTAGTTACATGATGACTTTTATATTAACCAATTATCTCTAATTTCATCAAACATAGTTTTATGCTATGCATTTTGTTATAAAAGTTTTTCTCTGTCTCAATTAGATACCACGTATGAAATATAAAAATTCTCATATTTATTTCTATTTGAGCCCTGGCCTAGAATTTTGCAATGTTGATTTTAATTACAAGAGAAGCCCATGAATACTAGAATGGGTAGCCTATCCCTTCTCCAGGGGACATTCCCAGCCCAGGAATCAGACCAGGGTCTCCTGCATTACAGCTGGATTCTTTACCAACTGAGCTATCAGGGAAGGTTGTATCTAAGTACCTATCTTTTCTCCATGGGGGTTTTGGGCATAGAGTAATATGTGTAGAACACTTTGTGTGAGATCTTTTCTCTAAAGAGTTTTGCTGGGAAGAATTTCCTGAGTAATATTAAGCACTTTGGAAATTCAGAGTTTAAGGAAAATTAGTATTCTTGTAACCAAAGTTATAGAAACTACCTCCCATGTGCCCCTAAAATATACTTCAACCTGGTCAGAGTTCTACATTGCTGTTTAGTTGCAAAGTTGTGTCTGACTCTTTTTGCTAGCTAAGCATTATTGCACATTCTATTAGTTGCTACAGGATGAAGACTAAAAAGTGAAAACAAATTAAGGTAAATTTATCAACACTATGCTAAAGCTGAAGCTCCAGTACTTTGGCCACCTCATGCCAAGAGTTAACTCATTGGAAAAGACTCTGATGCTGGGAGGGATTGGGGGCAGGAGGAGAAGGGGATGACAGAGGATGAGATGGCTGGATGGCATCACTGACTCGATGGATGTGAGTTTGAGTGAACTCCGGGAGTTGGTGATGGACAGGGAGGCCTGGCGTGCTGTGATTCATGGGGTTACAAAGAGTCAGACATGACTGAGCAACTGAACTGAACTGAACTGATACATATAACTTCAAAGTGCTTTTAAAATAAACAAAGACAGAGTGATGATGCTTGACCCTTGAGCAAAACTGTGCCTGCACCTCTTATGATCTTGGTGAAATAATTGAAACTAGGTCAGATTATGCTTAGTAATAACTTCTATATAGAAAAAACAAAATCAAATGTTACTGTGTAAGTTTTAGAATATTTATTCCTTATATTTTAGATAAGATATGAATATGAAACATTATTTCACTCAAGATGTACAAAGCACATAAAGTAAAAATAAATAAAAACAATGAAAATATGTTAAATATATTAAGTGAATATATCAATTAAATAGGCAAGTCCATCAGATGCTTAACAAGGTAAACAAAAGTTTACCACTAAGTAAACAAAAGCCCACTAGGTAAACAAAAGTTGCTTGTTTGAAATAAAAGTGGCTCTTTTTAGAACTAATTTGAAATGTTCATTTAAAAAAGAGGTATTAATAGATTCTCTTCATTTGCTGCCCATGACTAAATTATGAATTTGACAAAATACTGGTAACGTAACTGAGAAGTTGTGCTATACATATGTATACCAAGGTTGAACATATACTGTATTCTTGAAATAAACTCTATGTTTGGAGGGGTTGCTCTTTTTTAAAGCCTGTGACTATGTCTTTAATGACCATTCCAAATTGCAATTTATCACCTAGTTGTAGAGTTTACTGTGATTAATTGTGATTTTTTATGTTAAATTGCTATAATGTCGACATAACAATATTTAAACTTCTTTAAATTCACTAGTATCAGATAAGACTTGACATGTTAGGACCATATTTACAAATTATCTTGTAGTAAGTATATCTAGTATCTCACCATATAATTTCATAGCAGTATTTAAGATTAGTTTATTATGGCCAGGATGTAAAAAATATCCTCTTTTTTTTTCCTCTTTCTTAAGACAGTGATTTGATATGCATCATAGGTATTTGAATTCACTTTCTAGAAATCTTATTTATGTGGTATAAGCTATTCAATAAAATTTTTTAAGTGCCTAATATAATGCTAAATTTGTACAGATTATTCCTTTATTTTGTATGCATTTTACATAATATTAATAATTTATATATTTTATTTGGCACAACAAATATGGTTGAGGTATACCTATAAAAAGAAAATGGTTTAGTCCAACTTCTCTGATAGGTGTTATTCTTTAATACTCAGACCATTGTTTAATGTCCTCTCTAATATAGTAACACTCAGATTGAAAAACAAATTCAGTCATTCATCTTATTTTCTCCAGAAAATTGATGCTAGAAGAAACAGTGTTCATTTATATATGTACTATAATTTCTTACTCTCTAAATTTAACTTATCTTCATCTACTTTTGAACCTTTTGATTTTAGTCCAGAGTATTCATTAATGTTTACCCTTCCCATTTAAATTTAAGAGTTTCATTTATTGTAATATCAACTATTTAATTTTTCCCCTTTCTCTTTATTAAAATACATCTAACTCAACTTTATTATATCATATTATTTATAGTACAGATTTTCTTTTAAATTATTTCAGCTGCTGCCGCTGCTGCTAAGTCGCTTCAGTCATGTCCAACTCTGTGAGACCCCATAGACGGCAGCCCACTAGGCTCCTCTGTCCCTGGGATTCCCCAGACAAGGACACTGGAGTGGGTTGCCATTTCCTTCTCCAATGCATGAAAGTGAAAAGTGAAAGTGAAGTCTATCAGTCGTGCCTGACTCTTAGCGACCCCATGGGCTGCAACCTACCAGGCTCCTCCATCCGTGGAATTTTCCAGGCAAGAGTACTGGAGTGGGTTGCCATTGCCTTCTTCATATTATTAATAGTACAGATTTAATTTTAAAATATTTCAGCTACATATCCTCATGTATCCAACTTTCATTTATTGCTTGTTTTATTATTGTTCATTTCTCAAATTATATTCCTCCTCGAATATGTCTCTAGAAATTTTCACAGAATTATAGTTTTATTGCTGACAGCCTAACTAAAAATACTGTTCTACTATCAAGTTTAAAACACAAACCTACTACACATCCAATGTTGTTTTCACCAAAGATGATTGCTAATGAAAATATTATGCTAATAGTGATTGTTACACGTTTAACCCTTGGCCTTTTTCTACTTCTGAAGAAAGGAGAGAGGAGAAAAAAGAGGAGAGGAGAGAGGAAGGGAGAAAAGAAGGAAATCACATATATATTTTGCAATACAGAACTTTTTCTTTTGGTCTGTTTCTATTTATCAATTTCTATAAAAAATCTTCTAGCCCATTTTTCACCTTCTCTGCAGAATTCCAAGAGTGGTCATTCATTTATTGACTGTTCCAAAAGATGGAATTCATCTTGCAGAAGAGAATAGACTACTCCCAGAGAGAACATAGTTTCAGTATTTCAGGAATGGTTTAGAATCATCTAGATCCTGATTTACTGAAATCTGATTTGAAAGCTTTTAATAGGGAGTGAGGTACTGTATTTGAAAAGAACAAACTCAGAAAGAAATGGCTCCGTGGTTTCATTTACTATTACACTAGAGGATAAAATATCTCACTTTTATTTACCTTAACAACAATGTTGGTTTTAAACATGAATTATTTTAATTTTCCATCTTTTGCTGAACTCTTTTATACTTCCTTTGGTTAAAATACATTTTGTTTTAGAATTATTACATTGACTATAAACCTTTATTACTTCATTTCTCATCTGCCTTGGTTTTATTGATCACAGTTATAGAGCAAAACAAAACTTTGAAATCAAATATAAAGTAGCACACATTGTTAAAACATTTCGGCAGAGATAACTTGAAGAGGTAATTTGTTTTCCTTTGTTTTAGACGGAAATGAAATGAAGTACATCAGCAAAATGACCTCCAGAGTCCCTAAAATATAAATTCCCCAATGCTCCAGTAAAATATTCCTGCCTTCAGTATTCAACTCATGCCAAGATTTAATGATCTCCAAAGTATTGATTTTTATCTTTAGTTTCCTGAAATAATAACTTCTTATGATAATAAATCTTCATACTCTAGACAAATCATTCATGTGTAGGGAAATCAATCTTCTTTTTACACAATAATTTTGTGATCTATATATTGAAGTCTTCTTTTTAAAGAAATAGGCACTTATTTCAACGCTAATGATCCATTCTTTTTTATTCAGTTTGCATACTATAGTCTAAGGTTCAAAGTAAAGCAGTATTTCTCACTGTTACTTTTCCCAGTAGAATCTAGACAGTAACTTCTTCCTTAAAAGTGAAAATATCTCATCACTGTTATTAATTTCATTTACAGTTATTATTTATTTATTGGGAGATTTACCTGGTGGCCTAGATCATAAAGACTTCTGCAATGCCGGAGACTTGAGTTCTGTCTCTGAGTCAGGAAGATAGCCTGGAGAAGGAAATGGCAACCCACTCTGGTATCCTTGTATGGAAAATTCCATGGACAGAGGATAAATGTTTTAAAAGTTATTATGTGTACTGCCATCCTCTCACAGTTTAAAGATAAATGTGAAAACCTAGCTTCTATTCGGAAATATTTTTAAAATACATATACTAATTTTGTATTTTTTCAGGTTTATTTTGGGGTTCTCGTTGGAAACTTGAGAAATCAAACTCTGAGGCAATGCAGGTTTCTACATAAATAAGTTGAATGTATTTTGGACGCAGTGAATTGTCAGTATATATAAGAGATGTTTGTGGATATCTCTGTACATAAGATCACCTGGGGAAAATAAGGAGAAAAGAGAACAAGAGAAACACAAATGAAGACAAAAGCTGAGAAATCCCAGTTTTGAAGGGTGGGTTGGAGAAAGGGAGACTGGACTGCATGAAAGAATGAATGTGCAGAAAGAAGTAAAATAACTAAATGCGAGTAGTAAGCAGTGAATGTGGAAGTCAGAAGAGGAAGGGGTTCTAGTGGGGGAGAAGGGCTGACTTAGTGAAATGTTGCAGATGATCGAACTAACCTGTGCATGCATCCATTGAGTTTGCAAACCAAGAAGCTGTTAATCAGCTTGGTGGGAACAGTTTCATTAAGAAGGAAAAATGAAAATCATGTGAAGTAGGTTATGGAATAATTGAGATGTGAGAAAGTCAAGACTTCAAGTTTAGGGCTTGCTTTGAAAATGCTTGCATGTGAAGGGAAGAAGAGTAATAATAGCTGGGGAATAGCACTTTTTTTTCTTGTCTTTTTATTTTTAAAGATGAGAGGGATGAGCTTGAGGACAATTGTCCCAAAATATCTTTCTATTAAAACAGATGTAATAATCTGTTCATTTCTTTCTTAGTGCTATGAGTGAATTTTAGGAGTTAGGTGGCCTCTTTCATTTTAAATTTCCCTTCACCAGTTTATTAGGGAGGAAGAATAATCAATTGTCCTCATTTTTTTTTTTTCAGAATGCAAAGTCCTTTTACAGCTTTTATCTCAACCAACTAGGAAATATTAAATATGATAGTTTTGTACATTTTCTTCACTCAGCAATTTTAATCTTGATCCGTCCTAGGGTTATCCGTAGTGACAGAATAAATACAACCATTCTTCTTCTATAGAAGGGGACAGTGTCTGGGCTGTCCTCTGTAAACCTGTAACCCCTGAATCCTATGACAGTGCCTTCCCCTCCCCCACAAAGGAACAGTCTGAGAAACCTTGCTTTCTTCAAACAGCACAAAAATGCCTTTTAAAAAGCTGTTGCTAGGTACCTTGTATAAGTGGAGTCAAACAGTATTTGTCCGCACCTCCTGTATATGAGTGGAGTAGGAAATGGCAACCCACTCTAGTGTTCTTGTCTGGAAAATCCCATGGACAGAGGAGCCTGGTGGGCTACAGTCCATGGAGTCACAGAGTCCGACACGACTGAGCACACACACACACCTGTGTGTATTGGAATACATTTTAGAGGTTAATATACGTCCTACAAACAGATTGTATCTTCTTTTCACCCTCCTATACTATAAATAGGTTATCATCTGTTATCTGTTTTATACATAGCAATGTTTATATGTCAATCCTAGTCTCCCAAGTTATTCCTCTTTCCCCACTGGTGTCTATGCATTTATTCTCTATGTGTGTGTATCTATTTTTGCTTTGCAGATAGGTTCATCTGTCCTATTTTTTCTAGATTCCACATATATGCATTAATGTCGGATATTTGTTTTTCTCTTCCTGACTTACTTTGCTAATGAACTCTAGTTCCACTTATGTGAGGTATCCAGGATAGTTAAATTCATAGAGTCAGAAAGTCCACTGATAGGTGCCAGGGACCAGAGTGTGGGTCAGGGCGAGAAGGGGAATGGGGACTTAGTGTTTAGTGGGGACAGAGTTTCAGTTTAGGAAAGTGAAAAATTCAGGAGATGGATGATGGTGAGAGTTGTGCAGCCATGTGAATGCACTTAGCGCCACTGAACTGTAAAGTCGAATATGGTGAAAATAGTATGTTTTATATGATGTGATTTTTATTACAGTAAGAAAAAATTTTTAAAGCCTTTGCTATTGTGAATACAGGTTTAGTGGAGAGAGGTAGAAAAGTAATTGGATCAATTCATGTCATCAGGTTTTAAAATACAATCTGATAAATTTTGTAAAGAAATTCTTGTTCCTCCATAGCTACCTACAAGGCAAATCAAATGGTTTATTAAAGCCGTGTTTATAGTCAGAGTTATGCTGAATGAGATGTCCCAATGCCTAATACATTAAAATTACAGGATCTTTGTGAGGTGGCATCGTATTTAATGCTTTTCTTCCAAGTGACTTCTATAATGGATTAAACACAGTGAATAAAATATCTAATGATATTTCTTCTTGCTCACCTCTCAAAACTGATTATTTGCATTGAAGAGGTACTATGCATTTACTAACATGAGCATAAAATTTTTATATCCAGTCTAGTTATACAGAGCAATGGGGATTCATGCTGCCCCCCTCCACCCTCCCGTCATACTACTTTTACAATAGAAAAGCACCTTTTTAAAAGGATCAGAGATCTGAAGATTTTAAAATCTCCCAGGGGCTGTCCATGTCAGGACAAAGAACAGTTGTAAACGAACAAATAAATTCAAAAGGTCTAATCAGTGTGCTCTGGGGTATAGTAATGTCTGAATCAATCCCACTCTTCAGTTTCAATCTCTGGGGAAAGCAGTGCCATCCACCCAAATCCAGAGCTCTGCCTCACTAAGTGTTGGTTAATGGTCCATTAAGAAACTTGAACAGCTTCCAAGATATTTTAGTTTTGTTCTTCCTTTCATCCCTCTTCCTTGTGGTAGGAGCAATTTGTCTTTCCTCATGCCTACCAACACTCTCAGATGGGAGTGTTCCTACTCAAAACTGGATTCAGCTTTGATGTAGCTGGGGTTAATTGTTTTGAGGTAAGAGGGATAAGGGGAAATAGAGGTTTTTGTTTTCTTTCATATTCTCAAAGCTCAGGTTATGTTTCTGAACTCAATACAGTAAGAGGCAGCAATTCATATTTCTAATAAATCCTCTGATTTAAGCACCAAGTGGGTCCAACCCTGCTATGCAATAATGTATTTGAACCCTGGATATGTATTACAAGCATGGTGTCAGACACCCAGCGGAGTACAAGAGATAAAGATTTGAGCCCTGCATGGCACTTCATAACTTAGATAGAGAAGCCAATTACACAGGTGGAAATGCCAGAGCACTAACATGAAAGGACACACTCATGTGCACAGAAAATATCCTGCTGAGATAGGCCATGCAGCAGCTGGAAATGGAATATGAAGTATAATACCATTGTCAGGTGATGAATAGATGTGGCCATCCCTAGACTAGCAGCATCCACTGGTTCTTAACTTCTCCAGCTTTAGAGTCTGCGTTCTCTCCGGACTCTTCTGACCACTGGGAGAACCTAGGGAGGCTTCAGAGATCCACACGTACTGACTGTGAAAGGGATATCGATGTGCTTTGCTCTGTTTGCTCTTCATCCAATGGTAAAACAACGTGAAAATAATCTTGAACCAGCAGTGAACTGTCTTTATTGCTAGTCTTTGAAATGCAACCAACTCTGTGATATTTCTTAGAATGACTGCCAAGCACAGAGGGCTTAGAGTAATGGAGTACACAACCTTATAATTATCACTGAATACCTACTATGAGTCCTGCATAGGAATTAATTAAGAAAAATTACCTTGTGGCAGAGGCTATAGAGGAAATAGGGGGATTATAATGCAAATTTGATCTGTTTATCTTTTTCTTGCATCAGAATATGTCTTGTTATAACTTGTCCTTCTCCATAAAGTCAGCTTCCAAATGTACCAGAATGATTTCTCTGGCCACTGTCTACAATGTGACCTTTAAGTGTCAGCTCTTATTGTAACCGCCTCATTGTCACGGGGTTTCCTTATCCATATCTTACTCAAATAGTACCTCTCTCTTGTCCGAATTTTCACAGTATAGAAATGGGGAAGAAATGGGTTTATATGGTTCAAAAGATTGATGGTTACATCTTATATGGATGATAAAATGTACTGTGGGCTGCCTAACAGGAATTTTGAGTATGCAGCTCATGTGACTTGATTTTCATGCCTAAAAATATAATATGAACACACATAAGTGTATATATAATTTTATATATGCAAATACAAGAGTATATTTTCCATGCAATTTGGGCAACCATTTACCCTTATTAACTAGTATAATCTACTGGACTATTGTTTTACTAGTAAACCAGGTTCTGTGGTATTTTATCTGCATCTTGTACCTGTTCTCTTTCATTAAGGTGATGTGACAACTGCCTAATGTTCATTTCCAGGGTAAATGAGCAAAGAAAATATCTTAAATTTTTTGAGTACACTCACATTTGAGTACAGTCCATCGTTATCAAAATAACACCCCTATTGGCAGACCATGTTATATTTTTATTGTTCAGAAAATCTGATCACTGTTTTATTTTTGTGTTGACTGTTTTGAATATGGGCTTCCCAGGTGGCACAGTGGTAAAGAATCCTGCCAAAGCAGAAGACGCAGGAGATGTGGGTTCGATCCCTGGGTCAGGAAGATCCCCTGGAGTAGGAAATGGCAACCCACTTCAGTATTCTTGCTTGAAAATTCCATGGACAGAGGAGCCTGATGGGCTACAGTCCAAGGGGTTGCAAACAGTCAGATGTAACTGAACACATGACTGTTGTGAACAGAAAGGGCAGTAGTTTCCTGTTCCCCGCTTCCTATTCATGACTACCTGGTGACACAGCATCATTGATTTGTGTAGTGATGTACTTTGTGATTAGAGGACTCTTAAGACTAACACAGTTTGGTGTTGGATAAGACTCTTGAGAGTCCCTTGGACTGCATGGAGATCCAACCAGTCCCTCCTAAAGGAAATCAGTCCTGAATATTCATTGGAAGCGCTGATGTTGAAGCTGAAATCTCAATACTTTGGCCACCTGATGCGAAGAACTGACTCATTTAAAAAGACCCTAATGCTGGGAAGGATTGAAGGCAGGAGGAGAAGGGGATGGCGGAGAATGAGATGGCTGGATGGCATCACCGACTCAGTGGACATGAGGAGCAAACTCTGGGAGTCAGTGATAGACTGGGAGGCCTGGAGTGCTGCAGTCCATGGGCTTGCAAAGTAAGACACAGCTGAGCGACTGAACTGAACTGAACTGATATGAGAAAAGGGCTTATCTTATTAACACCAGATTGGCAACTAGGTTCTGAAGCAGAGGACTAAAATGTGCTTAAGAGAGCTGCCAAAACTGCGGCAGCATCCCCTACAACGTAAAAGAGGTGGGAGTCAGCTACATTCAGCCTGTGGGCTCCATGTTTTCTAGTCTAAACTCTGGGAGATGGTGAAGGACAGGAAAGCCTGGCATGCTATGGTACATGGGGTCACAAAGAGTCAGACACAACGGAGCAACTAAACAACCACAAATGATCAGAATGAAGAGGTGTGACAAGGGTTGCATCAGAATCTCAAATTCTCGGTTTAGCGGGAAATGCATTGGCTTTTCCTTTCCATTCACAATGAGGAGAAAGAGGTTAAGAAAGGGCTAGTTAATTCTCGCTTGGACCCAGCAAGCTCCATGGAGTCAATAGGTTTCCAAGGACTCAACAATCTGCTCGTTCTAAGTGTCAGTGGCTTGACTTAGGCTGTGAGGTACTTAGTGGTGTTTTCTTGTTTTTTTGTTTTTTTAACCTTGTTTGACAGTTTAAGAGCAACAAGCCCTGTTTCACTCCCCATCCTGATTGTTACATGTTTAAAATGGAAGAATAAAGTAATTATATTTCCCTTCTTCAAAGAATATAGCCACATTTTAAGAATGTTGCTTGCATCTTCATTCAGAGGCTCTGTTTTATATCTTTGAAAATGGATCCTTTGCTGACACTTAAATAGTCTAGATTTAGTGAGTCAAGGGAACAGTACAAGTATTTTGAATGCAATGTTGTGAATCACTTTTTGTATATTCTGTGAATACTAGTGAAATATTACTGCATTATAACGATTCTTCATTGTAAATAATGTTTTATTTTTCACAGTTAGAAGATATAAGGGCTGAATGTGTCTGAATAAGACTGGCATGATTCAGCAATCAATCTGAAAATATGGGTGCATATGTTAAGCAACACTCTCTGAAGAGTAGTAATATAGCCTATTGTCAGTATTTGGGGAACTGCAATAAAGTACCTCTAAGAACAGAAAAATGAGGAATGTAAGATGACTTTTCTTTTAACTGCAGGATAAATGCCCAATGAATCAATGTGTAGGTATGGAATCACCTAAAAGAGACAAAATTGTTTTACCATAGTGATATTGGGGCTATAATGTGAATAAATATATTAGTATATCCAAAGGGGAAAATATAGTTGAGAAAGAGTTCATTGACTGGGGAGACATGGGAAAAATGAGTACTTCAGAGGGAAAATTGGCTCATTCAAATGCTGCCAAACAGAAGGCACTTTCACCAATGGATGGTCTTACCTTGATAAATTGATCGCTTTTTTGCATTTTCAAAGTATTTTTTAAATCAATTTTTATTGAAGTATAGTTCTTTTACTATATTGTGTTAGTTTCTACTGTACAGCAAAGTGAATCAGTGTATGTATACGTATATCCCCTCTTTTTTGGATTTCCTTTCCATTTAGGTCACTGCAGAGTACTGAGTCGAGTTCCTGTTAGTTCTTGTTAGTTTTCTATTTTATACATGGTGGTGCTGGTTTAATTGCTAAGTCAAGTCCAACTCTTGCAACCTCATGGACTGTAGCCCACCAGGCTTCTCTGTCTATGGGATTTCCCAGGCAAGAATGCTGAAGTGGGTTGCCATTTCCTTCTCTAGGGAATCTTGGCAGCACAGGAATTGAACCCAGGTCTCCTGCATTGCAGGCTTGTTCTTTACCGACTGAGCCCCTGGGGAAGCCCCAGTTTTATTTTATACAGAGTAGTATATATATGTTAATCTGAATCACCCAATCATCCCACCCCTGTCTCCCCCACCCTTTTCCAGTATCTGTATGTTTCTTCTCTACATCTGCATGTGTCTCTATTTATGCTTTGCAAATAAGTTCATGAAATATTTGGTAATTTAACTGGCCTTAAATATCTGAATACTTAGGTGTTGAGCAGTCTTTTGATTATTCTTTGACTTCCCATTTATGTCAGCACAAATTTCAATTTCTCTAATCAGTGTTACTGTTATTTCTCATGGTAAGTAAATACATTAGGGTTTGAATTTTATCCTGATTGGAACTATGAGTTTTAAATGAGTACATTGGCATCCTGATGTTATTATCTCTCTCAACTGAACATGAGCTCTCCGATGAGAGAAGGGTCCTTGTCTCTACAGGGACAGAGTGGGGTTAAGGTACACTCGAGGTACAGGATCAGACCTAGGACCAAGACAATCCTCATTAGCCTGAGAGGGTTCTATGGAAACAGCCCAGCTTCGAGGTATGTCTCCTGCTGGAGACTCCTAATGATGTTCTGGACCCATTGCAAGGATTTTAACCAATTTTCATTTCAGTTCAGTTCAGTTCAGTCGCTCAAAGAGTCATGTCCGACTCTTTGCGACCCCATGAATCTCAGCACACCAGGCCTCCCTGTCCGTCACCAATTCCTGAAGTTCACTCAGACTCACGTCCATCGAGTCAGTGATGCCATCCAGCCATCTCATCCTCTGTCATCCCCTTCTCCTCCTGCCCCCAATCCCTCCCAGCATCAGAGTCTTTTCCAATGAGTCAACTTTTCATGTGAGGAGGCCAGAGTACTGGAGTTTCAGCTTTAGCATCATTCCTTCCAAAGAAATCCCAGGGCTGATCTCCTTCAGAATGGACTGGTTGGATCTCCTTGCAGTCCAAGGGACTCTCAAGCGTCTTCTCCAACACCACTATTCAAAAGCATCAATTCTTCGGCGCTCAGCCTTCTTCACAGTCCAACTCTCACATCCATCCATGACCACTGAAAAAACCATAGCCTTGACTAGACGGACCTTAGTCAGCAAATTTTCATTTGCAAGCTCCAATATTGTATGATAACATATGTGTAGTGAAGTTATGTAACTATCCCATTGGGCCATGCATTTTGAATTTTGCATTTTTACTTTAAAAAATTTGAACTACTTTACCTTATATAGTTATTATATTTAGTATATACATAAGGTTTTATTGTTGTTCAATTGCCCAGTCATGTCTGACTCTTTGTGAGCACGGACTGCAGCACACCCAGCCTCTCTCTCCATCACCATCTCCAAAAGTTTGCCCAAATTCATGTCCATTGCATTGGTGATGCAACCCGGCCATCTCATCGTCTGATGCCCTCTTCTCCCTCGGCCCTCAATCTTTCACACATTCGGGACTTTTCCAATGAGTCAGCTGTTCGCATCAGATAACCAAAATACTGGAGTTTCAGCCTCAGCATCAGTCCTTCCAGTGAGTGTTCAGGGTTGATTTCCCTTAAGATTGACTGGTTTGATCTCCTTGCTGTCCAAGAGACTCTCAAGAGTCTTCTCCAGCACCACAGTTCAAAGTCATCAATTCTTCAGCACTCTTTCTTTTTTACAGTCTAGCTCTCACAACAGTACATGACCACTGGGAAGACTATAACCTTGACTATACAGACCTTTGTTGGCAGAGTAATGTCTTTGCTTTTCAACACACTGTCTAGGTTTCTCATAGCTTTCCTGCCAAGACGTTTCTGATTTCATGGCTGCAGTCACCATTTGCAGTGATTTCAGAGCCCCCCAAAATAAAGTCTGTCACTATTTCCATTGCTTCCCCATCTATTTGCCATGAAGTATTGGGGCTAGATGCCATGGTCTTCGTTTTGTTTAATATTTAGTTTTAAACCAACTCTTTCACTCTTTTCCTTCAAACTCATCAAGAGGCCCTTTAGTTCCTCTTCGCTTTCTGCCATTAGAGTGGTATCATCTGCAGATCTAAGGTTGTTGATATTTCTCCTGCTTATCTTGGTTCCAGCTTGTAACTCATCCAGCCTGACATTTCTCATGATGTGCTCAGCACATAGGTTAAATAAACAGGGTGACAGCAGACAGATTTATGAACGACTAGAACAAGCTTTATTCCATATCCCATAATTTCCTACATATGTTGGCGTTTTAGTAGCTGTTAGAAAAGTATAAACATTATACTTGGTACTTTGCCAATGTAGTTATTTTCCTGTTAATAAAGCAAATATGATTTTAAAGAGCATTTTTTAAATAAGTGCATACTATTTCATAGTGAGCTTGTACCATTAATGCATTTGTTTGATTTTGTCTAGATAAATATTCAGATGGCTTTCTATTTTTGCCACCATAAGTAAAATTGTAATAAGTATCCTTAGATAGAAACGCTTTCACATTGTTATTTTCATATTTGTAGAATAGCTTCCTAAAGATGGTATTGCTATGTAAAAATTTGCATTTTTTAAATATGTGAAAGCTATATCACATTTTATTTTCTAAAATATTAATATTTTATACTTATGCATGTTTAAAAGTGTTCCATTTCCAGCTTCCTTACCAACTCTTGATGCTAACTCTCCTTGTATATTTTGCTTATATGATGGGAAAAAAGGTATTTTTTTGGTCACCTTAATTAGCATTTTAGGCTTCCCAGGTGGTAAAGTGACAAAGAATCCACTTGTCAATGCAGGAGACACAGAAGGTGCTGGTTTAATCCCTGGGTTGGAGAAGAAATTAGCAACCCACTCCTGTATTGTTGCCTGGAAGATACCATGGACAGAGGAGCCCGGTAGGTTGTATCCATGGGGCTGCGAGGAGTCAGACACGACTGAGCAACTGAGCATGCATGCAATTTATATTTTACTAAATATTAAACAGATTATACATCTATTTATATGTTTTTTGGAGATTTTTATTCTCTTCCAAAAGATCTTTTTATATATTTTTTTCTATCAGAATGCCTTTTTTCTTATTAATTTGTAGGTGCCCCCTCCCTTTTTTTTTTTTTTTTGTGCTAACACTGTAGTATCTTTTTTGTTCATATATGTTATAAATCTCTCCCCCTACTCTGTGGTTCCTCTTCTGACTTCATTTTTGGTGACTTGGGTTTATCTATAAATACATATATTTTGTTCATAAATAGTCCAATATACTCTGTTACTGTTGGCTCCAGGCTTCCTGCCTTACAGAACTCTCCCAACAGTTAACAGACTATTTTTATAAAATTATTATAATATTTTATCCTCTTCTGTATATGTGTAAATCATTGTTGTTTTATCTGTTTTATACATAGTGATGGAGGTTTAGTTGCTAAGTCAAATCCAACTCTTATGGTCCCATGGACTGTACCCCACCAGGCTCTTCTGTCTGTGGGATTTCCCAGGCAAGAATACTGGATGGGGATTGCCCTTTCCTTCTCAAGGGAATCTTCCCAACACAGGGATCAAATCCCTCTCTCCTGGTTGGCAGAGGGATTCTTTCCTGCTGAGCCACTTGCGAAACCCTGTAAATCATTATCCTACCCCAATTTAAATTTTATGCTTTGACCTAGGAGTCCAAGATTGTTTCCTTTTAGTACATATATTTTAGGTAGGAAAACTCAGGACATTACTAATGATATTAAGATATACATTCTTTGCTGCCTATTTGTATATCTTTGAGAGGATAAATAGAGCATCTAATCAAGAAATAAACTTATTGTATAAGTAAGAGGCTGAAGAATTGATGCTTTTGAACTGTGGTGTTGGAGAAGACTCTTGAGAGTCCCTTGGACTGCAAGGAGATCCAACCAGTCCATTCTGAAGGAGATCAGCCCTGGGATTTCTTTGGAGGGAATGATGCTGAAACTGAAACTCCAGTACTCTGGCCACCTCATGCAAAGAGTTGACTCATTGGAAAAGACTCTGATGCTGGGAGGGATTGGGGGCAGGAGGAGAAGGGGACGACCGAGGATGAGATGGCTGGATGGCATCACGGACTCGATGGACGTGAGTCTGAGTGAACTCCGGGAGTTGGTGATGGACAGGGAGGCCTGGCGTGCTGTGATTCATGGGGTCACAAAGAGTCAGACACAACTGAGCGACTGAACTGAACTGAAGACTATTTAGACCGCTGATCTTCAAATCTGAGGACGTGTTGATATTTTATGTACTGCATAATACATTAAGTAAGATGGCAAAGATTTCAGGTGGTCGAAAGGTGAAGGTGTGTTATTTTATTGTCCCTATAGTGATATGTTTGGAGAAGGCAATGGCACCCCACTCCAGTACTCTTGCCTGGAAAATCCCATGGATGGAGGAGCCTGGTGGGCTGCAGTCCATGGGGTCACTAAGGGTCGGACACGACTGAGCGATTTCACTTTCACTTTTCACTTTCATACACTGGAGAAGGAAATGGCAACCCACTCCAGTGTTCTTGCCTGGAGAATCCCAGGGACGGGGGAGCCTGGTGGGCTGCCGTCTATGGGGTCACATAGAGTTGGACATGATTGAAGTGACTTAGCAATAGCAATAGTGATATGTTACAGATTGCTACTTTCTAGTTTATGAAATCTTGGGATGTTTCTGGGACGTCAAAACCCAGCAGTGCACACTGGTGCTGGATTACATTTTTAGAGACTGAGTTTTGGGTGAAGTAGAAAGAAATAGCTTTATTGCTTTGCCAGGCAAAAGGGGCCACAGCAGGCTAATGCCCTCAAGACTGTGAGTCCCACCCTGGCAGGGATAGTGAGGAGTTTTACAGTGTTCCAGGAGCACAGTGTGATCAGCTCATGGACATTCTTCTGATTGGTTGATGATTAAGCAATTGGAAATCAGTATCACCAACCTCCTGGTTCCAACCCCTCTGGGGTCTACATGCTTGTGGGGAGCATACAGTTAACTTCTTCCACCTAGAGAGAGGATTTCAGTATCTGCAAAACAGCTCAAAGGACATGGCTGAGGATATTATCTCTAGGCCTTGAGGAAGAATTAAAGATACTTGAATTTGTTGAATGGATAAAGTAGTATTATTTTGTCTTCCTTGACTATTGTCCTTTCTGCATTTTCTGACTACTCTGATTAAATGTATTCTTTGACTAAAGCTTTCATACAGACAAAAGGCAGGCGGAAGACATGCATGGGTGTCTATCCTGGGAAGGCCTCATAAGATCCTGTTCAGTTGCCACTTTCAGGCTTTTTGGCTCATCTAGGATGAATCCCAAGAGCCTGGATGGCTATGCCACTCTAACTTTTTGGTTATAAGTATCTTAAGGTAGAATTAATACGTTAAAAGGCAAAATTTTTCCCATTTAAGAATGAGCCTTAAGCACATATTCATATAAACATAAATAAAACCTGTGAACAGCTGGCTAATTGAATTCATTCCTTTGATTATATATTGTGCTGTTTCCCTAACCACTGAAATAAATGATTCAATAAAAGGATTACCCCATTTATAACTATTTTGTTAAACTAGGTAGGAGTGACAGTGAGGAATACTTAGTTGAAATCAATATGGTTTTAGTTCTTTTAATTGTGGCAAAGTGGGATGGAAGGTAGAGTCCAGAGGAAATCAGGAGAGAAGCACACAAAGAGGCTGAAATCCCCGAAGCTGCTTCCCCTATTTGCATTAGTCTTACCTTGGATTTCCTTTGTTTTCATGTCAAATATATCTGTGGACTATGGATGAATTTTCACCAGCTCTTAGCCAAATGAATGTTTACCTAGGGCAGTATTAATCTGCAGTGGTCCAGTATTCTGAAATGATGTCATTCTCTTATTCTATATTTGTTAAAGTACCATTCATTTTATGAAGCCATAGTGATCACTTTTGGTGCTTGATTAGTTTTATTTAATTTTGTTTAACCATCCTTACATCACAAAAGTCTCCTCCATTTTATTAACTTATTAAATTTGCTTAGGGACATGGGTGCATGTGTGTGTCCGTGTGTGGTGGTGGTCTGTGAGATTCATAACTTTGGAAATCACTGTTTCAGAAGGCATTATATGCTGAGGTATATTAATCCCAACCATGTTTTAAAGAAGATATTGACAGTCAGGTAGGTACTTAGTAATTCTAGCTAGTTTAAAATTTTTACTTCTGTACATATCAGGCTTAGGGTTGGCTTTAGTGATCCTTAGAGTACAAATCAAGCCTTAGGTGCAGGATTCCAGCTGGTCATTACTCTGCCAAGGGTGCCCTGGACCTGGAGCAGGCATGACCTCTTTAGTCCTTAGTGTTTGCTGGAGTAGGATCCTAACTGGAACAGAGCGCCCAACATTGTAATAGAATCAGGAATCCTGGAATGAAGGACCTGAAAAGGCTCTCGAGGTAGTGAATGAGTTCTCTGTGTGGGGTGGGAGCTCTGACTGACTGTCTCCATTGCTTTGGTCCAGCTTTGCCAGGGCTGAAGCGTAGACTGAGAGGTACCAACCACAGCAGTGCTGGGCCTCCTGGGAGAGACTGCAGTCCATCCTTAGTAATGTCTCCTCTGGCTCAGCCGGGAGGACTTGTGAACTATCCAGGTATTTGTCATACCTGTTTCAGTTCATTTTTCTGAAACAGTTGATGCACCGTAAGGAAGTATTTTGCAGTATGGTGAATATGAAATAAATGAGAAAGGTAATAAAAAGGTATTATATGTGGGAAATTGAACCATAAACATAATGGATACAGAAAAAAAATCAAAATTTCTTTTTTGTTAGCCGAAAGTTTAATAATTCAGTTGTATATTTCAGTTTTTAGAAATTAATAGAATTTTATTTATAGAATTATGTGTGATGAGAAGCAATATAACTCTTAAACTAAAATATATTTTAAATCTTAATTTTCAAAAATTAAGTCAATTTTTCTAATGTGTATCAGTTTTTAATCATTGCTAGTATAAATACATGAAGAAAATCATTTTTATTAGGCCATTTGAAATCAGAAAAGTATCAGTTGCTCGTTTCACTGTTTTATAAAGAATATACTCAAAGTTCTATTAATTCTGACAAAACTTTGAAGTGAACTTCTAAGATAAATTCTAAAAATATATTTAATTAATTAAGCTGGTTCTTTAACCAGCTTATGTACATATATATAGTATTATATATAAATTTATATTATATATAGTATGTATGTGTGTATTTTTACATATTCAAGTCATACATAGTGACTGGCAAATATATGTACTTTTTGACTCATAGTTTTTTCTAATTTGCATTTCTGGCTTACTGTATCTAAAGCTGTTTCTGCTATAGTTACACTATCAAACTGGGTGAATCTACTTTCTTTTAACATGTAAAATCTACCTTAGCCAATATGAAGCAATGAAAAACACCTAAAAAACACATTTTATAAATAAAATATACACTGTTAGTGTATATATATTTTTCTAAGAGTGGATGAGTTATGGAGATGAATTTCCAATGTTTCAAGTATTTTCCAATTAAATATTTCTTTAGCTGACTTTGCAAAATGAAAATATGTACTAAGCTCATAAATCCTGTCCTCCTAGATTACTACCAGTCAAATATATTATTTTACTAATCCATTTATTATGAAATTTTAAAAATCTCTGGTTTTACCCTCTATAACATTTTTGATACTTCAATATATGTATATATAGTTTAAATTTGTGTTTGTTTCTTTATTTTGGCTGTGCTGGGCTTTCCTCTAGTTGCTGGGAGAAGGAGCTACGCTTTCGTTGTGGAACGTGGGCTTCTCATTGCAGTGGTTTCTCTTGTTGTGGAGCATGGTCTCTAGGGCACCCGAACTTCAGTAGTTGCAGCACGTGGGCCTGGTAGTTGCCCTGCGGCATGTGGGATCTTCCCTGACCAGGGATCTTACCTGTGTCTCCTGCATTGACAGGCAGATTCTTTACTGAGCCACCAGGGAAGTCCTATATTTTTATTCATTACAATTTACTCTCATCTTTGAGATAATTTATGGATGTTATATAACATTTTAAAATGGTCAGAATATTTACTTGATGAAAAGTGCCATTTTTAAGAAAAACAATTTGTAAAATAAATTTATAAGATAAATTATGATAAGCAAATATACAAAATATTGGCTATATCCCCTGGGTTGTACAATACATCCTCATAGCCCATCTTATACCCAATAATTTGTTCCTCTTTCTCCCCTAACCACTGTATTTCCCCCCCTCTCCTTCTTGTTATCCACTGGTTTGTTCTCTGTATCTGAGAGTCTGTGTCTTTTTTATTATACTCACTGGTTTGTTGTATTTTTTAGATTTCACATATAAGTGATATCATACAGTGTTTCTCTTTCTCTGTCAGAATTATTTCCCTTAGGGTAATTCCCCTCAGGTCTACCCATGTTACTGTAGATGGCAAAATTTTGTTCTTCTTTAATGAATGAGTGGTATCCCATGATAGGTATATACCACGTCTTCTTTAGCTGTTCATCTGTTGATGAACAGTTAGGTTGCTTCCAAGTCTTGGCAACTGTAAATAGTGCTGCTGTGAATACTGGGGTGCATGTATCTTTTCAAATAAGTGTTTTTAAAATATATACACAGGAGTAAATCCCCATGGACAGAGGAGCCTGGTGGGCTGCAGTCCTTGGGGTCACTAGGAGTCGGACACGACTGAGCAACTTCACTTTCACTTTTCACTTTCCGGCATTGGAGGAGGAAATGGCAACCCACTCCAGTGTTCTTGCCTGGACAATCCCAGGGACGGGGGAGCCTGGTGGGCTGCCGTCTCTGGGGTCACACAGAGTCGGATACGACTGAAGCGACGCAGCAGCAGCAGCAGGAGTAAATCGCTGGGTCACATGGTGGTTCTATCTTTAGCTCTATATTTTAAATAAGACATTGATATTGTTTTCTAAAAACACATCAAATAAACATGATGATTTCTTCTTACACTTTTCATGTTTGGCAGTTATCATTGTTTTGCTTTTATAAAATTATCCTTTTTTTCTCTCCTTTATCTTCCTCTTTAAAAGCTACGTTTCCTGGATAAACAATTCTGGGTTGACTTTTTGTCTTTTACAGTGATGTTGTTATTCAGTGACTTCAGGCTTTTGCTGCTCATATTTAAGAGACACCTGTCAGTTTAGCTGTTGTTCCTTTGTAAATAACTTGTGATATTTCTCGGGATGCACTTGGGCCTTTTCCTTGTCTTTGTGTTTTTTGTTTCACTTTAGTATGCCTGGCTAGGTCTGAGATTTCTTTAGACTTCTTTAAGTTGAAGATTTACTACTTTCATCAGTTTTTAAAATTCTTCTTCAATATTATTCCTTAACATATTGTTCCTTTCTCATTCTGTCTTTATGTAGGAAGTTCTTAGTCTATCATCATGTATCTTAACCTCTCCTTCATGTTGCTTTTTTCTTTAACTATGAGAAGCAGCATGGGTACTTACTTCAGCTCTCTCTTCCAATCTGTGAACTCTTCATCTATGCAAATTGCTGTTTAAACTACCTAATTGCTACTTTAAATTACTCTACTTTATAATTACTAGAAGTTCCATTTGGATCTTTTTTAAAATAATCTTGGTCATTTTATAATGTCTTATTCCTTATTCACGTATTCAGGCCTCACACTTATGTATATCTTTACATTTGTTAATTATCTATTTTATATATGTGTGTATATAATAAACATAGATTTTATATATATATATATGAGGTCCCCACCAGGGCAGATCCCAAATATGTATTCCATACATGATATTCCCAGTATTCAATATTTGCACAGATTTGATTTTGCTATCTACTATTTCTTGTAGTTTTCATGCAGATTTTCCTTGTTCCATCTCTTATTTTGTGTTTGGTGACCTTTGATTGTGAATACATCTTCTTTAGAGCTTTACTGAAAGGATTATTTGAGCCTATGCATCTCAATAAAGACTGTGTTTTTGGAAGCACTAATAACTTGGGAACATTTAAGATGAATTATTGGGTATTAGGTCTTAGAAAAACAATGATAGTGGTGAAACCATCTGGGATCCCCTTTGTCCACAGACGTCTCCTCTCAGTTCTCTCTCCTAGGATGAGACCTAGGTTCTGCATTCTCTTTCTGTGTCTGGCAGTGTTCAAAAGGCAGGCTCAAAGTTGTAGGTTTTGGCATATGGCCAGGAAGTGAATCCTTGCTTGCATGCCCTCTCACACTAGATACACACTTTTCAATGGACTTTTTTAACCTTCAACGTCTTTGGTTTTATTTTAAGCTCTACAATGAATTTAGAAATTTTTCTTTTTAACCCAGAAATTTTAGTTATTTTGGTGTAAGAAGTTTGTTTAGGTTGTTATTTCCTTTAATTACATACATTTTTGAAAGTAATGTGTATTTTCTGTTGGATACACAGTTCTAGCTCTTTCTGCTTACTTCTTTGTTTTGCCTTATTTAGCTGGTATATATTGTCAGGATCGTTAGTCTGTAGGTAAAATTGTCATGTCAATAGCTAAGGTGAAATATTGAGTCTGTAAGTGCCCTTTTCTTCTCTCCAAATTAAGTAAGTGAAAATTTGGAAGGCCAAATTCTTTATACAGAATGAATGTACCAATTTTAGTTTATAGAGCATGAAGTAAGACTCAGTTTTATTGCATTCCTTGCATCATGATGGAAGATATTTTGCAATTCATCAGTTATATTAAGAGGACAAACAACTTCTGTTTTCTGAGATGAATAAGTGAAATTGTTATTAGAGTTTGCCAGAAGCCACTTAGGTATGGATTGAGAATTTTTATAACCAGTGGTTTTATGTTATTTTGAAACTTTAAAAATTTAAGCATTCTAACTTTCATAATACATTAATATTGATTTAATTTTATTAGGGCAGACATAATTTTTAACTATCACAAGCAAAATGTACACTATATAATTTTCCTTATTAAAGGAAATTTAAAGCAAATTTCAAAAAATAAAATTCACAGAGGTCAGATTCTATTGCCAGGGGGACAGTGATAATGATGAACTAATCACAACTGAAAATATTTAGGAAATAATTAATATAGTTTATATTTACAAAATGTATATTTAATGATAAAAATATGACATCAGGATATGACTTTAATATTATATAAGCTATCTCCACAGAGACACACTTACAAAACATATTATCAGTAATTCTTCACGATAGTATTTCAAGCATGGATCACAGCAGTGTCAAGGTTTAAACAAAAGTTGTTTTTGAATAAAAAACAAACATTGAAACTAAGAGTTTACTGAAAAAAGTGACATAATATTGTTGAGAGTGATTTACTCAAAAATTCCCATTAAATGTTTATCTCTAAAAATAGCCTTAATATCAGAAGAAAGAGTGTTTGATCTACTTTATCAATTTTGTAATTGTAAATAAGTTACCTGTGTAATATAATATTTTCAGTATAATAATCTTAAAATTATTTATTCAGTATAATAATCTTAAATTATATTTCACTTTGAAAGATGGAATCATCATTAGATCTCTTGCAAACAAAGACCAGGTTGCTAAAATATATTAAGATCTCTTGGGAGGTGGGCTGCTAGGTGTGTTTTCATTCTTTGGAAGACTAAGGATAGGTTAAGGAAATCGCTTTCTTTATAATGGTTTGACTCAGACCCCCTGAGGCCTAGGGCTTCCCAGGTAGCTCATTGTGTAAAGAGTCTGCCTGTAATGCAGGAGGCTCAGGTTCGATCCCTGGGTCAGGAAGATCCCCTGGAGGAGGACATGGCAACCCACTCCAGTATTCTTGCCTGGGCAGAGGAGCCTGGCAGGCTACAGTCCATAGGGTCTCAAAGAGTCAGACATGACTGAAGCAGCTGAGTACAGCACAGCACACAGCCCTGAGGCTCATGGGCAATGATCAGTGTGTTGGATCGCCTCAACCTCCTGAGTGCTTGCTAAGTCGCCTCAGTCATGTCTGATGCTTTGTGACCCTGTCGACCATAGCTCAGCAGGCTCCTCTGTCCATGGGATTCTCCAGGCAAGAATACTGGAGTGAGTTGCCATGCCCTCCTTCTGGAGATCTTCCCCACCCAGGGACCTGCATCTCTTACGTCTCCTGCTTTGGCAGGCAGGTACTTTACTACTTGTGCCATCATCCTGCTAACGTTCACAGTGTTTATTTTGCTCTAAGTAACCCGTAAGGCACTTTCATCACAATGTGTCAGAATGAGAGTATAAGCTTGGCATTTAAACTTTCAGAGCATAATAGCATTTTGGTCTCCCCTTCATATTCAAAGCCCACACCTCTTACTTGATACAGCAGCACAGATTATCCACATTAGGGGCACTTTTAAATGCAATCAGGAATTAAATATAATCAAGCTATCAAAGAAAGGCATTTGATATTTGAAAAAATTTGATATTTGAGAGATGATCTAATGGGCATGGTAGACATCCACTTCTCTATATTAAAATAACACATTTGTGTCTACATACAGTTCGATCTCCAAGAAGGAAAATACATAGACTAAGTTGTCACAAGCCCTACATGTAGGAATATCTTCAAAGTTGTTATGCCTTTAGCATTTATAGCAATTTTATATTTTAAAATGTCAACCTGTGTAACAATTCTGTCTTTAATAAGCCTGCAGTGAAATATTTTCTGCCAGTGAGGACCCAAAAAATGTAATTTTCTACCATAATTTAATAAAATGAAAGCTGTGTAAACTACTTCACTTTTTTTAAACATTAACTAGCAGCAAAACTAAAGCCAAATTCAAAGATAAAATTATAAGAATCTGCCTGTCTCTTATGTCTGGTAATATATATTTCTCCTATGCCCTTAGGCAGTTTCTATTTTTATTTCCCTTTGTATTTCTTTGTATTACTTTTCACATCCATTTCATCAATTAGCTTAGAGCTCTATAGGATATAAGAGAGTTACCACAATTGTATCATTGAGCATAGACATATTTCTAAGAAGAATGGCCAGAATATTTGACTTTGAGAATTAGTAATTCTAAGACATGCTCATTGCAACTTTGAGTCACATGCCAGTATTTAGTTTTAAATATTTGACATGGTCAACCTTCAATCTTGACTGATGTCATTGATATAAATTTTTTATGACTTGGGAAAATCCTGCCAAGAAATAAATGTATTGGAAACATTTTGGCTTTCATAAAACATTTTCAGTTGGCATGGGTGGCAGTGTGACAAGCCAGTTAGGAGGGACTAAGACCTGAAACTATGTAAAGGCACAGATATCTGGCAGATATGGACAGATAATCAAGTCTCTGGAGGTCAGCTAAGGCCAGAAGGAGTCAACTATGACTAATCAATAATGACCAGGTTCTTGGGATGTTCCAAAGATGATAAATAATATGTACTAATGAGGGTGATTGAACCCCCTGGTAGCTGTTTCTTCCTGCTGTATGTGGGAACTCCTGGTATTTATTGATATTAATTGTTGATAGTAGGAAAACATAGAATAGAACTTAACCCCTTTAAGGAAGCTATGTCATTTATGTCTTTCACGTCTCAAGTAGATTTTCCTTTTTTCAACATGCTAATGTTGAAAAGATAAGGAAATATCCTAGAAACATTATTTCAACAATTTCATCAAATAAATATCCAGATATTTTCCTTCTAATGCTCTGTCCCCTTCTTCCTTATAGCTCTCTCCCTCCTGCAATTTTTCTATCCGAGTTTCTTTTCCTCTGTTTTCTCTATGTAATTTCTCTCCTCGTTCCTTCTTTATTCTCTTCCTCCCTTACATTTATTTACTATAAATAAAATCCAGCTTTCAAATGTTTTATCTTTTTAAGAATCAGATACTTTAATATGGCATATGTCAAATTTAAATTTTCATTAAAAAATTTTTTTTTAATTTTTATTTTTACTTTATTTTACTTTACAATACTGTATTGGTTTTGCGATACATTAACATGAATCCTCCATGGGTGTACATGAATTCCCAATCCTGAACCTCCCTCCCACCCCCCACCCCATATCATCTCTCTGGATCATCCCCGTGCACCAGCCCCAAGCATCCTGTATCCTGTATCGAACATAGACTGGCGATTCGTTTCTTACATGATAATATACATGTTTCAATGCCATTCTCTCACATCATCCCACCCTCTCCCTCTCCCTCAGAGTCCAAAAGTCCATTCTATACATCTGTGTCTCTTTTGCTGTCTCGCATATCGGGTTATCATTACCATCTTTCTAAATTCCATATATATATGTTAGTATACTGTATTGGTGTTTTTCTTTCTGGCTTACTTCACTCTGTATAATCGGCTCCAGTTTCATCTATCTCATTAGAACTGATTCAAATGTATTCTTTTTAATGGCTGAGTAATACTCCATTGTGTATATGTACCACAGCTTTCTTATCCATTCATCTGCTGATGGACATCTAGGTTGTTTCCATGTCCTGGCTATCATAAACAGTGCTGCGATGAACATTGGGGTACATGTGTCTCTTTCAGTTCTGGTTTCCTCGGTGTGTATGCCCATCAGTGGGATTGCTGGGTCATAAGGCAGTTCTATTTGCAATTTTTTAAGGAGTCTCCATACTGTTCTCCATAGTGGCTGTACTAGTTTGCATTCCCACCAACAGTGTAAGAGGGTTCCCTTTTCTCCACACCCTCTCCAGCATTTATTGCTTGCAGACTTTTGGATCGCAGCCATTCTGACTGGTGTGAAATAGTACCTCACTGTGGTCTTGATTTGCATTTCCCTGATAATGAGTGATGTTGAGCATCTTTTCATGTGTTTGTTAGCCATCCATATGTCTTCTTTGGAGAAATGTCTATTTAGTTCTTTGGCCCATTCGACAAAGGAGGAAAGAATATACAATGGAGTAAAGACAATCTCTTTAACAAGCGGTGCTGGGAAAACTGGTCAACCACTTGTAAAAGAATGAAACTAGATCACTTTCTAACACTGCACACAAAAATAAACTCAAAATGGTTTAAAGATCTAAACATAAGACCAGAAACTGTAAAACTCCTAGAGGAGAACATAGGCAAAACACTCTCTGACATAAATCACAGCAGGATCCTCTATGACCCACCTCCCAGAATACTGGAAATAAAAGCAAAAATAAACAAATGGGATCTAATTAAAATTAAAAGCTTCTGCACAGCAAAGGAAACTATAAGCAAGGTGAAAAGACAGCCTTCTAAATGGGAGAAAATAATAGCAAATGAAGCAACTGACAAACAACTAATCTCAAAAATAAACAAGCAAATTTAAATTTTCTATCAAAGTAGAGTTGATACTTAGAGACCATCTATATGGTGCTGTCCACTAGACGCTGACATTCATGAAATTTAAGTTAATTCCAGTTCTTTTTCAAAATCAGAGTATCAACTGAGTTCACCCAGCACAACAAAATATAGTATCATTGTTTAAAATTAAGACACTCAGGGCATTTGAGATGCTTAGATGAGAAGTAGTCATGCTCCAGTAAGTTTTTCATAAGAATGATGCTTACCTAGATCTAAAAACTTAGCAAAGTCAAACAATAATGTTTTAACATTGATGTTTATATATGTATATATATATATTTACCTTTTCAATATAATTTAATGTAAAAATCTGGATTAGGTGCAATAACTTGTATAAGGGAAACACAATGACAAAAAGCCTTCCTTATATCCACTTAATATCCCATATGCTTATTTTCTGTAAAATTGGCTGAAATTGACCTTACAAGTTAATGAAAGAACATGTGAGTGCTGTTAAAAACTTTCAATTAATATCTGTGTTGCTGAAATATGAAATATTTTCCTTGAAATCAAAGCTTAAATTTAATGACCAGTGTTCGTCGCTGTGATTGTCCTATACATTAATTTTAACTTATATGTCCCCTTTTGTGAACTCATTCACAGTTTTCAGATTATTAACTTTAAGACCCATCAAAATAATCTGCACTTCAGCTCTCTGCTTGCAAATCCTATCCTTGCTGTTCACCAGTGTAAAAACATCATTGCTCTGTTGCAATTATCCTGTTCATAAAATATGTTCAGAATAGTTACATTTCCCTTTACTCATTTTTGTCCACTAAATTCTTAAGGTTTCCCCTGTTATTGGACTTCACATTCTTTCTTTATTTTGTTATTTAAAATTTTGTCTGTGCTGGGTCTTCCTGTGTTGCGTTGGGGGCTTTCTCTAGCTGTGATCATGGGGAGGCTACTCTACAGATGTGGTGGGTGGGTTTCTCATTGAAGTGGCTTCTCTTGTTGCAAAGCACAGGCTCTAGGGCACAGCAGTCGCAACTCACTGGCTCTAGAGCACTCGGTAGTTGTGGCACATTGAGTAAGTTGCCCTGAGGCATGTGGAATCTTCCCAGGAATTGACTGCGTGTCCTCTGCATTGGCAGGTGCGTTCTTAACCACTGGACCACCTGGGAAGTCCATCACGTTCCTTCTTTGATGCTCACAGCAAACAAGGACCATGGTACTGATTGGTCTGTGCTTTTTCTGTTCATCTGGGGCAGCTATGGAAAAGTGAAGCCAAACCAAACCCAGGGTAAACATCAGCTTTGTTGTTCCTGGAGCAGGAGTCTTGCCATCTCAACCAGGAATATCAGGGTTCTGTAAGGAGTTGCTTACCTTTTCAAGCAAGCTCAGGCAGCTGTTGTCTTTACCATTTCTACCCTTCTATTTATAAGCATGAATTTTCTTGAGAAAAAAAGCCTTTGAGAAGCATCTTTTTATGAATTTCTCTGTTAGGCCAATTCTTAAAACATTTTGATTATTGGTATACAAAAGTAAAGGACAGAACTCTTAGCATGCAATTTTCTTTTTTTTCTTTAAGCTGAAACTCTCATGTTATGAGTGCAGTAAAGTTTTTGATATTAGGAAATTAAAGCAAAAAATGCCATGTGAAGTAGAATAATGTTCTTTTCAAAGGGGAATTTTGAAAATTTTTTATCTTTGATAATGATAGGGACCATATTAAAATTGTATGTTAAATACAATTAAATGCATTAAGTAAGACAATCAAATTTTAAATTTAACTACTCTGGTACAGAAAATTTCTTACATACCTAAAATATAAGAGAATATACTTGATATAAACATAATTCAATGATGATATTATTATCATTAGTATTAGTATTATTGCTAAAACTTTAACAAATTAAGCTTTTAATGTTGGAATTTTTAGCTTAAAAATCAACTTGCCATATTGAAAATCATTTAAGGAATGTATTCTATCTTACATTATCTTTCTGAAGTTATTTATATAGAAAATAGAGACTAAATAAATGTCACTAACATTCCCTACTCTGAGCACTATTTATTTTTTTTATTTAAAGAATCCAGAATTATATGGATAAGACTTTGTTTCATATAAATGGGAAGCCATGCTGTTTTTGGTATATTGTCTTGATTGAATTATCTTCATTAAAGGATACCAAAATATGTGAAACTTGTGAATGACCTTTGCTTTTAATAATCAAGTTATGCTTTCCTAATATCCCTTATACCTGTCAAATGACAAAATGGTAAGCACTCTAACAGCTTTTAAGTGTTCCTCTATGCCCACCAATTTTATAGCTTTGGCTTCTGAGCTTCTTATTATCATTAGACTTGTTATTCCTTGCAGGAGAAGATTTCTTTATAGTAGTGACACCTTAATGGTTTTTAAAAGTCTCACTTATGCCTACTTATATTATGATGTGCCACAGGTCAAAACAGTTTGAATTTCCTGTCTTTTTGCCCAAGACCCTCAGTGCTTTATGCTGTGGACTTACCTGAGGCTTTGTGAGTTCCCTGACTACTGCCCTCTCGCCTTTTATATTGAGGGGTACCTATTTCTTTCCCCTTGTTGATGTTTCCTAATTCAATCAGATTTACTGTTTCCGACGCCAGGTGCACAATTCCTTAGACTCTGCAGAATCTCCAGGAGGCATTCCTTTGTAAATGACGTCAGCCACAAACCCAAATGTTGTGGCCTAGTAGGTGGTGCAGTGGTAAATGATCTTCCTGCCAAGCAGGTGATGCAGGAGAGGCAGATTAGATCCCTGGGTGGGGAAGATCCCCTGGAGTAGAAAATGGCAACCCACTCCAGTATTCTTGCCTGGAAAATTGCATGGAGAGTGAAGCCTGGCAGTCTAGAGTCCATAGGGTCAAAAAGAGTTGGACAAGACTGAGCATACACACACACAACTTGAACTAACACCAAATCTCACCCAGAAACCCTAGACTCTCTCACCCTTCAGTTTCCCTGCCCCTCAGGAGGATTAAGACAAACTCAAAGAGCTCTGATGGCAAAATAAGCAGAGCTCCATATGAGAAAGGCTTACCTGAGATTCTGGAGAGAAGCCCAAGAGGCAACAAATCAAATGGCTCTTCAGGTACTACAACCTGCATCCAGGAGCCACCCCTGGACTCTGCAGCAGCTGTCTTCGGGTCCCATGTTGTCACCAAAATTGTGAGATGACAAAACTAAAACAAGCTAATAAGGCACTTGATGTTCTTTATTCAAGGGAAAACAGTCCATGGATTAGGGAGTACATTGGCTCACAAGAAGTGTTGTCCTCCTCCCCAGGAATTTGGGGCAAACATGGATTTTCTAGAGCTTTGAATAGGTAATGCAGACACTGGGAACAATTGTCCAGGAGGTGAGGGATTTCCTTACAAGGACTGAAGGTCCTATTTTCAAGAGGAAGAGAGAAGTTAGCCAAAGTTGAGTTGGAGGATTGTAACTGATACATGTTCAGTTTTCCTTGACAGGTGTTTTTCATAAATGCAGGCTGACTTGGGTTGAGATGTGTGATGTGGGCCCAGCCAATGGGGCAGCCTCCATTCTGTGGGCCCTGATGCATGAATCCACCTTATTGTATCTGATACTTGAAACATTATTTATGTGCCTTGACTGCTGTTGTCCGGGAGGGAGAAAAATGTATCTGCTACTCTCTTAGTTTAGTAAATGTTTGCCTGTGAATTAAATTGACAAAAGGCGATTAACAGGAGAGAAAAAAAAAAAAAGATTTATTCTTATGCATGGAAGGGCCAATAAAAGTAGTAGATAGCTTGATAAATGGTTATAGTTAAAAGCTTATATACCTAATTTAGTAGGATAAAGGGAAGAAAAGCCTTCTAGATGAGGAACAAATAGGTTTCTTTAGGAAAGCCTAGTGGGTTTTTAGGAGAACTAACAGTACAAACTGGTCTTTCCCCTCAGAGATTTATGATTGGTTCACTCTTGGTCTCTCTTCTGAGAATAATTTAAGGCAACCTCATTTTCTAGAATTTGCTGTTTTTAGTCAAGTAAGGGAAGCCCTGAGAAGGGTTCTTTCTGCATCTGTTGAATTTTAAGTGTCTTCAGCTAAAATAATCGTCATATCAACTCTGGGCTTCTCAGTAGGTTCCACACTGGAAAGCCTCCAATTCTGTTTCAGATGTCCTTGTGGCAAAATCACTAGCTGTGCTGATGATTAATAAAATAAAATCTGAAAATATGATTTTAAAATAAGACGATAGCCGGTAAACATATGGCAGACTAAGCTTTTGCTTAAGCAGCGACAATTGCTCTCCTCTGATACAGCTTACCATGCTTTATGTTTCCAATGGATTTGAAATTGCTCATTGGCTTTGAATTGCATCCCACAGAGAGTGAAGTAGAGAAGGAATCTTGAAGTGATTTTTAATAAATGGAACAGATAGGGGTACAATTCATATATGATCTCCTGGGAGTTTTGCACAGTACTAAAAAAAGAGAACTTTTTTGGCTCAGTATATAACTTGCCATTTTGTAGCTATAGAAAAATTTCGTATGAAAAGAAAGCACTATGGGAGCAATCTTCATCTGTTTAACTGCTACCATATCTATCTCTGTCTCTGCACATCCAATTCTGTTACTTCAGTCACTCTGGGTATACATTCAAAGAGGTTCATTTTTTTTTTCCCCCTCTAAATGTTAAAAGAGCTAAATTACACATTTTTGGTAAAAAAAAAATATGCTGAATAAAGAAATTTTCAATTAGAAAGACCACAGTATGTAATAGCAACCATTTCATTAACTCAAGGCAGAATTAAAAGACTTCTGGATTAGTCAGTCTTCCAGAAGCCAATACTGTTTTGCTTGTGAAAGCTGTGGTTACCCAAACCACTACTCTGAAGTTACAAAGCAATTGTACTTCAGTTCACAGTTTCTTGTCAGAAAATGACCTTTAAAACCTATGTGTATTTTAGTTGCTAAGTTGTGTCCAACTCTTTGGGACCTCATGGACTGTAGCCCACCAGGCTCCTCTGTTCATGGGATTTCCCAGGAAAGAATACTAGAGTGGGTTGCCATTTCTTTCTCTTGGAACTATTCCCAGCCCAGGATTGCAACCCACATCTCCTGCATTGGCAGGTGGATTTTTGCCACTGTGCCAGGAGGGAAGCCACACATTTCTAAATTCTAGTTCAGAAAAACATATTTCATTTCATTTTTAAAAGCTTCAAATCCATTTGAAATACAAAGGTATATCCTTTGTAGAAGTTCAACTTGAAATTGTAAAATTAATCCAATCAGTGTTAGAAATTGATAATGGAGATTTCAGTTCTTCCTCTGTGGTTGACTTTAAATACATAAATCTGTACAAGAAGACTTCCTCCAAGATCCTTTCCTTGACCTCCTTGGATCTTGGCATTTAAGTTTTTGTTTCCTTTTGTTTTTGTTCTACATATTTACACATACATGTTGCCTTGAATTTTTTTTTTCCTTAGATATACACAAAATACTTTACATTTTGGAAGGCTAGGATCATCTCTTATGTCGTTTTGCATTCGTATGGTCTTGTAAATTCCATGTAAAAATGTTTTTTTTGTCCCATGATTCTGAAGATGTAAACATAAACACTTTATTTGGGAAAGTGGGAATATAGGTTAGATAGCCATCTATATAGGTTATCTAACTTTCAATAGTATTTGAGAATCACTATTTTCTCAAATACTATTAATTTAGTAAAAGTAATCTTTGTTCTGAAAACACATTGGATGGAATGGATGATATTTTAAAATCTAAGGGTTCACTTCTTAAAGATTATTTTTATTTAATCCTTTGATATCAAGTATATATTTTTAGGACATAGCAGAAACAAGACTGGTTGCCTATGCCAATGTCATTATAAAAGGTAGTTGTAAGCAGTCCTTTTGTGCTTGGGTTTTTCTCTAGCTCCCACTACTTTCTCTCTTACTTACCTAGTTCTGAAAAAACAAATTCTGAAGCTGACTAAGGGATATTTGAAATAAAAGCCAACACAGGGATGAGCATGATTTGGAATTATTTCAAGTCCCATCACCATCTTAGTGGATAGGATAATAAAATTAAAGGTATTCAGAGAAATGACAAGTGAGTTGAATGCTCTTAAATCATCAGAAATGATTTGTTATTCTATAATATGGCCTAAAGTATCTTTTCATGAATTACTATCACTTGGTATGTAATAACCATGCAAATTTCTTAGTGCCATTTTTGCTTTTATTTTCTCATCTATAATTTTCATTGTTCAGTTGATCCTTTAAATGTCAAAGTCCTTTTGTATGCTGAAAATATTTGGTCTCCTATAAAAAGGGACCCTTTATTAAATTGTAACAAAATCTATGGAAAGGTCATCAGTATATCAGTTGCTCAAATTGTTGATCATTGCAAACATTTCATCAGTGAAATGTCAGGGGACTTGTGCAATTCCTTTGAAAGTAAATTCTGACTATTGATGCTTCAACTTTGGGTGTGCCAAAAATCAGCTTGAATTGTTTATCTAGGAGAACAAATGTCCACTGTGTGGCTTTTTTTTTTTAATGTGGATTTAGAGAAACACAAGTACAACTTCAGCCAACAGTTATTACATATTTAATATTTATTAAGGATTCCCAGCCAATGAATGTACTTTGAGACTTCCCTGGGGGCTCAGATGGTAAAGAATCTGCCTACAATGCAGGAGACCCATTTTGAATCCTTGGGTCAGGAAGATTTCCTGGAGAGGGAAATGGCAATCTAATCCAGTATTCTTGACTGGAGAATTCCATGGACAGAGGAGACTGGCAGGCTACAGTCCATACAGTCCATGGGGTCACAAAGAGTTGGACACAACTGAGTGACTATTTCACACTTTTTCTTTCTATGTTGTACACCTGTGCATTAGGCTACTTAATCTTCACAACAACTCTATGGGTAGAGACTCATATTCCCCTGATTATTTAATTGAGAAATTGCCTGATAGCACAAAGATTGTAACTGAAGAGCTGATAATTGAACTCGGTTTTCTTTACTTGAGTGTTCAAGAGCTGACCCCCTACACTCTTCAGGAGGACTTCAACCACATTCAGATTGTCTTAGTTTCTGAAATGGAGCTTGGAAGGCAGGGGCATTGTTGGAGAGTTCTCTCAAACTTTCTTAAAGGAATGATGAAAGCCAGATTTGGGCAGAAGGAGAGGTTGTGCTATGACACAGTTGTAACACGGTCCTCAGATAATCTGGAGAAATTCTGCAGCTGAGATGACCCTTCAGCCGTTTATGTTGGGTTGGGATTCCTCTCTAGTGGACTAGGCTGTCTGACACTCTGGTGCACAGCCTCAGATCATAATAACCCAAGCTGAAGAACTGCTATAATAAGACTTGAAAGTGGTACTTAATGATTCCTAGATGGCATGCCAGCAAATCTGTCACTTCAAATATCAGTGTCTGCATCACAAGGAAAGCTGGGCAGTCTTGTTGTAATTCACTGTTTTTATCAAAAAGTTTTGAACCATTTACAAAGATTATATTTAAAGGAGGAAATAGTCTGTGGATTTGGGGCAATGAATATATGGGAGTCAACTGAGCACACCTCCAGTTAAAAAAGTAATTCAGGGAATTATTAAATGTTATTTAGTTCATCCAGTTTTCAAACAAATAATATACCCAAAGCACCCTGGTTAAATGGGAGTCCTACCTCTACCATTTACTGGTGTTAGTTTCTACATTTTTTTAAATGGAAAAATAGGCTCTGTGCAAAGGATTATGGTGGAGCTAAATAGAAAGATGTATAAAGATAAGAGTGTAGTAAATATCACTAGGAGATGTTTAATAAATTGTAGACATCTTTATCAAGACTATTAAAAAATATCATGGAGCTAATAATTGTAATTGCTTTTAAACAGAAACTGCATTTGAACTTTTATCATCTTTATAATTCAATTTGTGTGCTTTCCAACATGAGTACAAAAACTATATATATACTGAGATATAATTGACATCTAAGTCAGTACAGTTGCTCAGTTGTGTCGGACTCCTTGCAACCCCATGGACTTCAGCATGCTGGGCTTCCCTGTCCATCACCCTGTCCCAGAGCTTGCTCAAACTCATGTCCATCGAGTGAGTGATGCCTTCCAACCATCTCATCCTCTGTAATCCACTTCTCCTCCTGCCTTCAATCTTTCCTGGCATCAGGATCTTTTCAAATGAATCAGTTCTTCATATCAGGTGGCCAAATTATTGGAGTTTCAGCATCAGTCCTTCCAATGAACATTCAGGACTGATTTCCTTTAGGATTGACTGGTTGGATCCCCTTGCAGTCCAAGGGACTCTCAAGAGTCTTCTCCAAACACCACAGTACAAAAGCATTAGTTCTTCCATGCTCAGTTTTCTTTATGGTCCAACTCTCACATCCATACAGGACTACTGGAAAAACCGTAGCTTTGACCATATGGTGACCATATGGACCTTTGTTGGCTAAGTAATGTTTCTGCTTTTTAATATGCTGTCTAGGTTGGTCATAACTTTTCTTCCAAGGAGCAAGCAAAGTAAAAGATTTTAATTGCATGGCTGCAGTCACCATCTGCAGTGATTTTGGAGCCCAAGAAAATAGTCTCTCACTGTTTCCATTGTTTCCTCATCTATGTGCTATGAAGTGATGGGACCAGATGCCATGATCTTAGTTTTTCGAATGTTGAGTTTTAAGCCAGGTTTTTCATTCTCCTCTTTCACTTTCATCAAGAGGCTCTTCAGTTCCTCTTCACTTTCTGCCATAAGGGTGATATTATCTGCATATCTGAGGTTGTTGATATTTCTCCCGGCAATCTTGATTCCAGCTTGACATCTAGGATATTTTTATTTTGTTTACTTAACAAACATACACATTACCACCATGTAAGATACATTGTTCTAAATAAATTTAAAATTAGTTCAAACCATCCTAACAATACAAAAACTACGTATGTTATTATTCCCACTGATATATAGAAGTGTGAAAATCTTATGCAAGGTCACAGAATATCACGGGAAAGATTTGAAACCATTCAGTCTACATCGCTAACCAAAATATAAGTTCCCTCCAGGTCGCTTAATCATGTTTATGTATCAATTTAGTTTTCAATATATTTTCCCACTAGCTAGCTCTTAGCAGCAATCCTGTAATGTACACTGGTCAGTATTGTTGTTCTTAAAATGAGGAAGACTGATTCTCTGAATATAACTAGACAGTCTTATGCCTCCATGCAAAGCAGTGGGAGAAGTAGGAACCCCATCTAAGGTCTCTGGGAGAGTAAGGAAACCCTCCCCAAATATATTAGGAAGTGAAATTATTGGTTGTTTAACCAGAGGAAATAATCTTCTCAAAAGTTTCAGTGAGGATGTAAAATACAGAGTTGCTTCCATTATAACAAACTATTCCCATTAATTGATTGATCAATCATCATTTGTTTTGTTTATACAGTAAGTCCCCCTTCATACAAACCTCCAAGTTGCGAACTTTCAAAGATGTGAATGTGCTTTTGCATGTCCAATCATGTAAGTTAGTTTACAAAGCTTGTGTACATTGTCAGCTGTATGAATTGTCTATAAGTGGTTGTGCCTTTGTGTACTGTATAGGACTGTACAGAGTACAGCAGTACAGTATCTTTATTTCAAGTCCAGGATGTCTGAAAGCAAACAGAAAAGCAGTGGTGATGTTGCTGGTGCAGCTAAGAACTGCCAAGCGATAATGATGGAAATGAAAGAGAATAATTGAAACAGTAGAGCAAGGTAAAAAGATGGCAGGCATCACTAATTCTTACAACATGAATCATTCAATCTGTGCCAATGATGTTGACAGTAATAGGTGCGGAAAAGTGGAGGAGACAGAGAAACTTCTCAGTGTGTGGATACAGGATTAGCATCAGCATCGAGTCTCACTCAGCTTAATGCTGACTCAGGAAAAAACAGAAAGCCTTTATGAAGACCTGAAGTAGAAACACAGTGGAGAATCTTTTAATTCCAGCCATGGCTGGTTTCATCGGTTCAAGACTAGAACCAATCTTCACAACATAAAAGTTAGTGGCAAGGAAGCTAGTGCAGATACGGTAGCTGCTTGGGAATTCTTGGAAGCACTTCAAGAAATTATTGATGAAGGCAAGTATTTACCCTCTCAGGTTTTTTAATGTGGATAAGATGGGACTGCCCTGGAAGAGGATGCCGTACCAAAATTCCATCAGTGAGGAGGAAAAGTTGATACCAGGCTATAAAGCTGCAAAAGACAGGCTAACTTTGTGGTTTGATGGTAATGCTTCTGGTGATATGAAACTAAAACCTCTCTTAGTTTATCATTCAGAGAACCCAAAGCCCTTAAAAACGCAGTCAAGGGCTCACTTCCTGTTGTGTGGAAGAGTAATCCCAAAAACCAGGGTTACACAGGTCATTTTCCAGGACTGGTTTTTCTACCACTTTATCCCAGACAGAGAAATACTGCTTGGAGAAGGATGTCCAATTCAACATTCTTTTGCTGCTCAACAATGCTCTGGACCACCCTTCATTCATGGACAACTTTTAACCCAAAATCAAAGTAGTGCATCCCACCTATAGACCAAGGAGTTGCAGTGACTTTCAAGAGATATTTTTTACATCACACTGTTTGTCAGGCAGTAAAGTTGAGTGACAAATCAGGAATAACCTAGGGATGATTTTGAAAGGACTACCACATCTACAACGTCATAAAAACAATTAACTTTGCTTGGTGTGAGGTTACGGCCATCACCACAAATGGGGTTTAGAAGAACTGTGGTCTGCAGTTTGCTGGCGATTTTTGTGGACTTGAGGAGGAGGATGAGGAGTCCAGAGAAGTCTTCAGCAACTTATTGATGGAGGACAACTTGACTGAACTTCTTGCTGCACAACACGAGGAGCTCAGTAGTGAAGACCTGATGGAATTGGAGGTGCAGAGCAAGGAAGAAGAGAGTCAAGAGGAAGAAAAATTAACTGAAAAATTGAAGAGGTTCCTGGGACAGGGGATGGTAAGGGGATTTTTCTTATTTGAGGAGGCATTGTTAGTTTTTGAAGAGCGAGACCCTAATATAGAACTGTGCACAAAGTTTGCAGCAGCCGTTCAGAATGCAATCTAGTGCTCCCAAGACATCTACGATGAGAAAGAAGAAGAAGAAGAAGAAAAAAGCTACCACCAGTAGCTATCAGTGGATCAGTTTTTCAAGAGGGTAGATAAAATTGAATCTAGCATGGAATTTGAACCTGTGCGATTAACTCAAGGCTGATGTTCAATTGCAGCTTGCCCTTCATCTCCTATTGCTGACAATCCTTCAGCTCTATCATTTCCCACCTCCCCTACTTCCTCCAGTCAGTAACTCTTTCTCGCCTGTTCACTCAATGCCAGCCCCTGTATGCTAGCTGTTGTATTGTACTACTGTAATTTTCAAGGTACTGTACTATAAAACTAAAAATGAATTCTTTATATTTTGTGTTTGTTTCTTATTGGTGTGAAAAGTGCAGGCGTGCTAAGTTGTTTCAGTTGTGTCCAACTCTTTGTGACCCCATGGACTGCAGCTTGCCAGGCTCCTCTGTCCATGGGATTCTCCAGGCAAGAATACTGGAGTGGGTTGCCATGCCCTCCTCCAGGGGATCTTCCCAGTGCAGGGATTGAACCCATGTCTCTTATGTATCCTGCATTGGTAGGCAGGTTCCTAACCACTAGCACCACCTGGGAAGCCCAGGTGTGAGAAGTATTATAAACTTATTACAGTACAGTACTATACAGCTAATTGTGTTAGTTGGGTACTTAGGCTAAATTTATTGGACTTCTAAACAAATTGGACTTACAAATGTGCTTTGGGATGGACTTCATTTGTGGGTGGTGACTACTGTACATGAATATCTTTACACTTCAAAAGAGTATTGCAAATTTCAAAGGTATAAGGCTATCCTTCTTATTAGAAGATGCTTGGGTTTATAAAAGTTCTATAAAATTTGAAAGTGAAATGGTGAATTTTATTTTAAAATGACATTGCAAGAGGCTTCAATACTACTCAGAGAAGTGTGTTTGATCCTTCATGAATTAAAGTGTTCCTAACTTAACCATCCATAACTGAGAACTAGTAAGATGAAGACAATAGATGGTACAGATGCTCTGTGCTACACTTACTTCAGGTGCAGCAATCTAATCACATTGTCCCTTAGAAGACTGAGTAAAGAAAATTGGGTAGAAGAAAATATGAAGATATTCATCTCATCTGTCCCTAAAGAAGACTGCACAGTATCTTCTTGAATCTCAAGTACAAAATTAGACAATCACTTTCAGTAGAAGTCTTGGCTTTGCTACCATCTGTATGATTTCCAAGAGAGCAACAACTTTGGGGTTCCTTTTTATGAATATTATCTTCCATATTTAAAGGAAATAGTCATAACTAGTATGATAACTAGTATGCCTTAAAATCTTACAGAAGTGTACCATGGGTACCATGAGATAGTAAAACTGAAATCACCCTGAAGTGTTAAAGGCCAAACAAATATGGTACATTACTATTTCACATTTTATACTCAATTATTTTAATGATGTGAAAAAATAGGATACAAATGAAAAAGGCAACAAGAATCATTTTGTTTGTTCTTTTTTAAATATCAGAATGCACACACTTGGAGAAAATGCACACTCACAAATATATAATCTTCCTTCAGTTCAGCTCTGTTGAGTTTCTAGGACCTTATATACATAGAGATAGGATGCAAAGTTAGTGATCTATTAGCACACAGTTCAGAACTGACAGAGTTGGCATTTGGTTGGTTAATTTATAAAAAGAGGTGTTTGCCATGGATCAATAGATCACTGGGAAATGTCTAAACCAATGGAAGAATTGAAAATTCAAATAAAGAATCTAATCTTAGTGTTATATTACTAGGAGAGTCTCTTTGCCCAGTAGTTTTATTGATTAAACTTTGTGAGAAACTTTGAATAAGTAATAAAATTGATATTTGAGATTCCCTCAATATATTTTCCTTCTACTTGGTTAAAGCTCTAATGAAAAAAAAAAAAAGGAGTAATTGTAGGTCAACTAAAATATCTCATGTTTAAAGGGGCTACTTTGTTATTGGAATTTTCAAAATTTTGCTTATTTTGAATTTTTCAATGCAGCATTATATAAAATTATAGGCTATTAGGTGTAAGATTACAGTGGAGCTGATAAATTATGGCTGATAATTCAGGCAGCGAGAGATTTATTTGGCAATGGAAACCCTGATTAGCTAGTAGCTGTACCTGCTCATTACACCAGGATATATTTTATCTAATGAATCTGATGTACAGACTGTACATTTGTAAAGAGGTGACTACTTCCAAAATGATATTGCTTAAAGGAAAGCTATCCTTTGAGTCTGATTGCTTTTTCTGACACTGATAATGATATCTTGCATTAAACTAACAGGATATTAATTCAGAAAACAGAGTTCATAAACAAAGGACTAGGCATTGTTCTTTTGAAATAGTTATTCCTCAGTTGCCATATGCACTCATCCAAACCTTCTGATGTGTTTACATGCTTGTGAGTACAGATTAATGATTTATGTATGTAGGACTGAGTATAAATTAACGGCACTTATGTGTATAGCACTGAGGGGTTCCCAAGTCTCAGTGGTAAAGAATCTGCCAGCCAATGCAGGAGACGCAAGAGACACAGGTTCAATCCCTGAGTTGAGAAGGTCCCCTGGAGGAGGAAACCCACTTTAGTATTCCTGCTTGGGTAATTCCACGGACAGAGGAGCCTGCCAGGCTATAGTCCAGGGGGTCCCAAAGAGTCAGACACAACTGAACGCGCAGGCACATGTGTGTATAAAGGACTGGTTCCCCAGAACAATTTTCTGTAGAAAAAGAGGAACTTTGCTCATGTCTAGATGGACAAAGTAAAATCAAGAAAAAGTGCCATCTTCCAGAATGGGATTTGAGTTATAAAACTACAGAATGTGAAGCCAAATTGCTTGGTTGTCTTTGAAGAAAGGTTTGTTAAATTTTATATACAGATTACAAAATGTAATCTTCCACAACCAAGTATTGCCTTATACTGGATATGGTTCAGTGTAGTAAGATCACCGGTAAATTTAGGATATACTTGAAAAAATAGCCGGACCCAGGACCAGTTACACGATTCTGCTAACATTTGGTTGAGAAAAACATCTTATTACAACATGCCCCTGTACCTGCGTTGTTGCCTTCTGCAGTTTCAGTTACCTGCGATCAATCAGGGTCTGAAAATAATATATGGAAAATTTCAGAAATAAGCAACTCCTAAGTGTTAAATTGCTGTTCAGAGTAGGGATAAAATCTCGCGTGGTTTAGCCTGGAACGTGAACAGCTCCCCCACCCCCCACCGAGTATCCGGAGAATTAGTCACCTGGAGCCGCCTCAGCTTCTGTGTGGAGGGGACCTTTGTTTGAATTAATAATGACCCCAAAGTGCAAAAGTAGAGACACTGGCAATTTGAATATGCTGAACAGAAGCCATAAAGTGCTTCCTTTACCTGAAAAGGTGAAATCTCTGGACTTAATGGGGAAGAAAGCAAAACCGGTATGCTGAGTTTGCTAAGACCTACAGCAAAACGGGATCTTTGTGAAACTGTGAAAGAGGAAAAAAAAATTGCTCTAATTTTGTTGTCGCACCTCAGACGGATGAAGTGCCAGGCACAGAGCTCAGTAAGTGCTAAGTTACAAAGGAAAAAGCTTTAAATTTGTACAGTAAGGTGAGAGAGGCCACCTTCATGTAACTTTTATGACAGCATATTGTTACAGTTCTATTTTATTTTCAGTTATTGTCAGTCTCTTAAGTGGCTGATTTATAAATTACACTTTATCATAGATAAATCCGTGTCGGGAAAAAACATAATATATGAAGGGTTTGGCGCTACCTGCGGTTTCAGTATCCACTGGCGGTCTTGGAATGTATTTCCTGTGATGGGGACCGGGGGTGTTGTGCTTTTTCATCTTATTTTTGAGCAATTTCCCTCTATCTTCCACGGTATCTACAGCCAAGTAGGACCTGTATCAGATATTCAGTAAAAGTTCTTTGTTGTTTGGGGTGTCAAATTTTTTATTTTTGGCTTTCTCAAGTATGGAATTTTGTTTCTTTATACTACCTATATTATCTAAACAGCATGACTGTTACTTTATTTCTAGTTACAAATATTTTATAATCTTAAGGTAGTGGATAAGAAATCAAAGAGCTTTAGTAGAAACCTGATATATTACTTTTTATTCACCAATTGCTTATAGAAGTTGCTTTAAAACCTCGTTTTTGAAATTTCCCTACCATGCGCAAATGCTTTTAATTTAGCATGTAAGTAGTGCCACTGTTATCTGATTCTACAAACCTCCATGTACATTAATATAGTCTGCGTTTAGTTTGTACTTTAAATACAAAAGCTAGTTGTGACTTTTAAAAAATCCCAGCAGCTTCTTTATCAAGCTACTAAGAAACTTATTAAAATTGTTAATATTTATTAGAAATGGAAGACTAGATATATTTTATTTCTCAAGTATACAGTCTCTCAACTTAAATTGCTAAATAGTTGATGTACACATACACATAGACATTTTTCCCCCAAATGGCTTGATTGATATTGAAATTACAGATATTTTTGTGTGGTGCCATTTATCTAGATGCATAGCTGTAAACTTCCTACATCTTTAAAATTATGGAAGATATCCATATATATATATTTAATCTCTGAACTCTCTTCAGGAAAGGGGATGGAAAACCAGTAAATATAAATATGAAAGAGCTTTTACTGGCTGAAAATAATATTTTTACTTCAGTAAGAAACACAGATGAGATGAAACAAATATGTGCCAGGCTCAGTTCTAAATGATGCCACCTGTCAGTCCTCCTTTGGCTTGCAAAGGCTTTGCAGTGTTAGCAACCTAATGGAATGATCTAGGGGCTGTTAGGTTGGCTCCCAACAAAGTAACAAACTCTTCTGTAATGTGAGACCTTCTGAATTGCATTATAACAATATTTCCCAAAATAGCTCCCTAGTGTGATTAAAGGAATGATGTGTTTTCCAAAAGGATACAAAGGAATTACTAATATTTGTAGAGAATATGTTCCTGGACCTTTCCTTTTAGTTTGATAAGATTCTGGAAACATTTCAAAGAACATTTTACTAATTAAGTGCCTGGATCATTTTGTATGTTTTCTCATTTGGATTTTAATGTATCATTCCGGTAGGTATTATTCTTGGAATTTATGTACTATGGCTAAAAGAACTTTCTTGATATACTTCTAGTGTAGGCATTTTTCGCTGGATCTACCTGTTTCCAAACAGCCTTCTGCCTGTAGATTTCTTTGTTGCCAGGAGATGCAAGTGAACAGAGAAAATTCCCTGACTTAAGAGCTTTCAGGTGTAAACAGGCGCACTGGTGTATGTTGATTGGGAGACACTAAAGCTGCCAGTGTGAGAAGAAATTAGGCATAAAATTAAGGGATTCAGAGGTTTATAGAGACAGAAAATGAAATTAAGATATTCATGCTCTGGATAGTCCCTTATTTTTTATGACATTAGTGCATTAATATTACATGTATGTATGCCCATATGTACATGCCTTCTGTGTGTGTTTGCATAATATGTACATTTCTTTGTAGGTTACACAGTTTCTCGAACACATTTTACACTTTAGAAGTGTTTACTGTTGCTGTTCAGTCGCTTAGTTGTGTCCGACTCTTTAACTGTTTATTTCTGAATAATCTCTCATACCCTTTAAGAGGAAAGCGTTCTCATAACAGGGATTATCCATCTATATTCTACATTATATATTCACTCTTAAAAATGTGAAAAAGAAGATAGTTGCTGTGTGAGGGAATGGGTATGTTAATTAGCTGGATTGTGGCTATCATATCACAATGTATATACATGTAATTTTGCCAAAATGTGGCCTCTGTACACTGGTGCCAGATTAAATCTCAGAGACAAAGAGTTTCGGGTGAATTAGAAGGAAATTAGCTTGATTGCTTTGCCAGATTAAATCTCAGAGACAAAGAGTTTCGGGTGAATTAGAAGGAAATTAGCTTGATTGCTTTGCCAGTCAAACAGTGCCATGGTAGGCTACGAGCCTCAAGGCTGTGTATCTCATCCAGAGTGGGTAGTGAGGAGTCTTCCAGTGTTAGACGCATGGGTGTAATCAGCTCATGGACATTCTGATTGGTTGGTGGTCGGTCACATAATTGAGAGTCAGCATCATTAACCTTCTGTTTCCAACCTGTCTGGGTCTCCATGCTTGTGGCCAGCGTATACTTAACTTCTTCCACCTGGTGTGGGGGTCAGTGTCTGCAAAACAGCTCAGGTGATATGGCTGAGAATAATATCTGTAGTCCTTAAGGAAGAACTAAAAGGTCCTTGACTTTGTTTAATGCTAAAGAAGTATTATTTTTTCTTGATAAGCTGTTTTCCTCTTTCTGCATTTTCTGACTTCTCTGATTAAATTTATTCTTTGACTAAAGTTTTTCTAGAGATAAAAGGCAGGGAGAGAACATGGGCAGGGGTCTGTTCTGGGAGGCCCTCATAGGATCCTGCTCTGTTACAATATCAAATCATCAAGTTGCATATCTTAAATATGAATGATTATAAATTGTCAATTTGTGACCCCATGGACTATACAGTGCATGGAATTCTCCAGGCCAGAATACTGGAGTGGGTAGCTTTTCCCTTCTCCAGGTGAAGTGAAGTGAAGTCGCTCAGTCATGTCCAACTCTTTGTGACCCCATGGACTGTAGCCTATGAGACTCCTCTGTCCATAGAATTTTCCAGGCAAGAATACTGGAGTAGGTTGCCATACCCTTCTTCAGGCGATCTTCCTGACCCAGGGATCAAACCTGGGTCTCCTGCATTGCAAGCAGACCCTTTTACCATCTGAGCCACCAGGGAAGCTCAACCCACTGGAGTGGGTTGCCATGCCCTTCTCCAGGGGATCGTCCCAATCCAGGGATTGAACCCAGATCTCCCACATTGCAGGTGGATTTTTTTTTTTTTACCAGCTGAGCTACCAGGGAAGCCCAATCATTAGTTATACCTGTATAAATCTGGGGAAAATGTGAATTTCATGAGTATGCTCTAAACTATAACACTTTTGTTTATTCTTCCAAAAACTATTTTTTTTCTCAAGTTTATTAAGATCAGCTGCCCTAGGTATTGCTCTGAAGCAAGATAGCTTTAATTTTTTCATCCTAATGACCAAAGAGCTGTATTGATTTTTCTTTTAAGCAACTGCATTTGGAAAACCTATCACTAAAGGTATCTTCTTTGCCTTTCCTGCCCACAGCCATTTTCCCACACTGATTTCCGACTGGTATTTTTTCCGAGACCTGTTACTAAACACAAATGTTTTTTAATGAGCTAAATAGTCTCCTTTATTAAATATGCCACATGCAAAATTTACCATAATGGTTGCATTAATAGGTTTGTACATAACTTTTGTGAGAAATTAAAAAAAATAGGCAGCGCTCTGGTGGAGAGAAATCTGTCTGAAGGAACACTTGTTTCATCTCTTTTGTCTCAGAGACATGTTTGATTATTCTTCCAGAGAAACATTAAACTTTTCAGGCCCATATGATGAAGGTTTGTTATGAAAAAGAATGTTATGAAATAAACCCGTGGCTGATTCATGTCGATGTATGGCGAAAGTCACTACAATATTGTAAAGTAATTAGCCTCCAATTAAAATAAATTAATTAATTAAAAAAAGAAATAAAGTAAGCTAGTATTGTTATATTTTGCTAAAGCCTTTCAAAGCATGCAAAGAGGAATTAGAAATAGTCACTAATGTAGTTCTCCCAAATTTATTTAACTCAAGACCTTGTCAAAGACCCTGTGGTTTTTAGCACACAGTTTACGGGGTATCGGTCTACATAATTAGAAGAAGGTATACAATTACTCATTTTTCTACTCATTGCATTTATTAAATAATCATGTTTTGTTTTTAAAGTCATTAAATATGTATTTAGAATTTTAATATCAAAATCCTAATTTGTAAAGGTGACACTGAATAATTAGATGAGATTCTATTTTTCATTAATTGCAAATGAGTTATAAAAATATTTGCCAATACAGAAAAACATTTCCACATTATTTTTGTTTCTGTTTATCACATTAGGCACATTTATTATGACATGTATTATAAAATTTATCAAAATATTTTTATTAAGTAGAACAAACTAAACTGCAGTCTAAACCAAACCAAGAATGATTAAATAAGTGGGTAGCTACACACTGTATTCTCTCCCTGTGGGGTGTTAGCTTTTTTTCCTTTCTGGAACCCAATTAAGAATTGGAAGCAGATCTGATACAAGGAGATATTGTTGGTAGTCCTCCAAAGAAACTGAAAGATGTATTTCATTTCCTGTTGAGATCACATTCAACTCAAAATTTCATTTTTCATTAGTTCTGGAAGCTTCTGGGTTCTGGCGAAAGAGTGGTGTTTCACATTGTAGCCAAAATCTGTATTTAGGCCATCATTTTTGACATTTTTATCTTGGCTTTCTCAGGTGTGGTGACTTTCAGAATTTAACCATGCTGTTCTGTTGCTGACAGATATGGTTGTGTGTTAGAAACCTTATTTGACAAGCAAGTAACCATGACAACTTGGAAACATCATGACCATATTCCACTCTATTTTGTCCTCATTTGAAGTGTACAACTACTTAAAATGCTTTTATTGAAATGAAACATTAGAAAGAATCTGTGTTCTAAACCTTTATAGTTCTAAACATACAGAATCATGTACAATAATATTTAATGATTCTTGTGCTAAGGTAAGGTGGATTTTATATTCTTCCAAAGGGACGGTTTATGCAGTGTTCATCTGGAAGACTTTTGTTTTGGAGTCTTAAGTTGTTTTTGGAATGTCTCATATGCATAGAAAACCTACACCCCATAAACTTCATTTAAGTTGAACAGCAGCAAGCGTCTGCCTGGTATGTGTAATTGTCAAGGAAGGATTTTGAAAGGGAATGTTTTCTTGCTATATCTCTAGTTTATTACTTAAAATACCACTTTATCTTTTAAAGTTATTTTTGGTACTTAAACACCTGTAAACCAGAAAAAAATATATGTAAATAAAATAGATAGCTTACAGAGTATCAAAGCAGCTACTCTTCCCTTTGGATATATAAATGAAGAAACAAAACAACTAAAGTGATAGTCTATTAGAATCTCATTAAAAAAAATCTTTTGACATGTGCCAGATTCTTTAATCACTTCAATATAGAGATAAAAGTTACTTCACATTAATTTTTATTATATATTCTTTCAAAAGTTTATTTGAATTTGCATGTAAGATGTAAAATATGCTCAGGTTCTGAAACTAATTAGCATTTTAAGAAGTACATAAAAAGGAGATTGAAAGACAGAATTAAAATAGTATTATACATATATATGCTAATGCTAATTGAAAAATAAAATAGGGCTTCCCCAATAGCTCAGTTGGTAAAGAATCCGCCTGCAATGCAGGAGACCTGATTTGATTCCTGAGTCAGGAAGATCCACTGGAGAAGGGATAGGCTACCCATGCCAGTATTCTTGGGCTTCCATGGTGCCTTAGCTGATAAAGAATCTGCCTGCAATGTGGGAGACTTGGGTTAGATCCCTGGGTTGGGAAGCTTCCCTGGAAAGGGGAATGGCTACTTGGAGAATTCCATGGACAGACCCATGGACTGTGACCCATGGATCACAGGTGTCAGACATGACTGAGTGACTTTAACTTTCACATATATAAAATACTTCAAACATTGGCACTTTATAGTCCTATGTGTATGTATTTCAAGATACAGCCTCATTGTCACAAACTACTTCTTCAGTAAATGAAGCACTTCTGAAAGCAGGTTTTGGTAAGAGATCTTAAGTTAAATGTCTCCATAGAACATTCATTATTTCTGAAATTTTATATTTATTAAAATTTTTATTTCTGATTCTTAAATTTACAAATGGTTGGTAGTCCAAGGTTAGCTGTTAGGGATTATATAATTGATACAATGTTGTGTTTTTTCTTGTTTACCAAATGTGTGTGTGTGTATAAGTGTAACTTCTCTTTTTTCGGTAGATACCCTAGTGTCCAGGATCTGGTTTGATGCTGTCTGTTCATAGGATGAGTGGTCTATAGTGTCAGCATATTCTAATGAGGTAAGGAAGCAGGAAGCCAGGATCCACTGATTTTGTTGAGCTGTAGTAGATTGCAGGAGATTAGCAACATAAGCCGTTAATATCGAGTGATCTGGATCTGGACAGCACGGTGTTCACTCTGACAATTTGAATTATACCCACTACCCACATCCATTTTCTGCTCACTGCATCACTTCTCAGAAGGTGGAAAAATAAATCTGAAATGTGTCAAAGAATTCAGAATGCTTCTAGTCTGTTGAAGACAGGCAAAGTTATCTATATCTCACTACCCCTCAAAACATATCAGAACAAAATAAAAACCACATGAGAAGTATCATCTAATATATGGCATCACAATGAAATTCAGAATATTTTATCATTTTTGAACAAATTAGTGATATGATTGTTAGAACTTTTTAGGAAATTTCTAATATGGACTACTGAATGTATTTGTTATTATATGTACTTTAAGGTTATTGCCAAATTGTCGTATCTTCCAAGATATATTTGTCTGTTTTTGCACCTGAAAAAGATTGTTTAATTTTTAATAAGAATATTGAAGTGCAATATAAACCAAGTTAAAAAACTTTACTCATGACTAATAAGTCACTCGCCACATCCTTGTCATCCTCTTTTCAGCATAATAGGTATCTAAAAATAATATAAACTTGAAGAAATTATGGGCTAGATAGCATAAATGACTCAATGAACATGAATTTGGGCAAACTCTGGGAAACAGTGAAGGATAGGGAAGCCTGGCATGCTACAGTCCTTGGGGTTGCAAAGAGTTGGACACAACTTAGTGACAGAACAACAAAAGTCTAAAGAAATCAGTAACTCAGTCTATTTTTACATTAACAATATTTTCAATTAATATGTATTGTTAAATATCAGTAGACTAACAGACCAAAGTCAGACCGAAACTCTAGGTTGAGCTACTAAGAAAAATATTTTTGTTCACTTCAGTTGTTCAGTCATGTCCAACTCTATGTGACCCCAGGGACTACAGCACACCAGCCTTCCCTGTCCATCAACAACTCCTTCAGCTAGCTCAGACTCATATCCTTTGAGTCTGTGATGGCATCCAACCATCTCATCCTCTGTCATCCCCTTCTCCTGCCTTCAGTCTTTCCCAACATCAGGGTCTTTTCCAGTGAGTCAGTTTTTCCCATCAGGTGGCCAAATTATTGGAGCTTCAGCTTCAGCATCAGTCCTTTCAATGAATATTTAGGACTGATTTCCTTTAGGATTGACTGGTTTAAACTCCTTGCAGTCAGGGGATTCTCAACAGTCTTCTCCAGCACAACAGTTCAAAAGCATCAATTCTTCAGTCCTCAGCTTTCTTTATGGTTCAACTCTCACATCCATACATGACCACTGGAAAACCATATATTTGACTATACAGAACTTTGTAAAGTTCTATGTCTCTGCTTTTTAATACACTGTCTAAGTTGGTCATGACTTTTCCTCCGAGGAGCAAGTGTCTTTTAATTTCATGGCTGCACTCACCATCTGCAGTGATTTTGGAGCCCCCCAAAATAAAGTCTGTTACTGTTTACACTGTTTCCCCATCTATTTGCCATGAAGAGATGGAACCAGCTGCCAAGATCTTCGTTTTTTGAATGTTGAGTTTTAAGCCAGCCTTTTCACTCTCCTCTTTCACTTCGATCAAGAGGCTCTTCAATTGTTCTTCACTTTCTGCCATAATGGTGGTGTCATCTGTATATCTGAGGTTATAGATATTTTTCCCTGCAATTTTGATTACAGCTTATGCTTCATCCATAGAGCATTTTGCATAATGTTCTCTGTATATAAGTTAAATGAGCAACGTGACAATATACAGCCTTAACATACTCCTTTCCCAATTTTTAACCAGTCTGTTGTTCCATGTCCAGTTCTAACTGTTGCGTCTTGACCTGTATATGGATTTCTCATGAAAAGGTAAGGGAATAGCAAATAAGGTATTCTGGTATTCCCATCTCTTTAAGAATTTTCCACAGTTTGTTGTGATCCACACAGTCAAAGGCTTTAGCGTAGTCAATGAAGCAGAAGTTTTTCTGAAATTATCTTGCTCTTGTCTATGATCCAACAAATGCTGAATATTTGATCTCTGGTTCTTCTGCCTGTTCTAAATCCAGCTTGAACATCTGGAAGTTCTTGGTTCACATACTGTTGAAGCCTGGCTTGGAGAATTTTGAGCATTAATTTGCTAGCCTGTGAGATGATTGCAATTGTATGGTAGTTTGAGCATTCTTTGGCATTAGCTTTCTTTGTGATTGGAATGAAAATTGATCTTTTTCCAGTCCTGTGACCATTGCTGAGTTTTTCCAATTTGCTGGCATATTGAGGGCAGCACTTTCACTGCATCATCTTTTTTGGATTGGAAATAGCTCAGCTTGAATTCCATCACCTGCACTAGCTTTGTTCATTGTGATGCTTCCTAAAGCCCACTTGACTTCACATTCTATGTCTGGCTCTAGGTGAGTGATCACACCATCCTTGTTATCTGGGAAGATCTTTTTCGTACAGTTCTGTGTATTCTTGCCATCACTTCTTAATATCTTCAGCTTCTGTTAGGTCTATACCATTTCTGTCCTTTACTGTGCACATCTTTGCATGAAATGTTCCCTTGGTATTTATAATTTTCTTGAAGAGATCACTAGTCTTTCACATTCTATTGTTTGCCTCTGTTTTTTTGCAGTGATCACTGAGGAAGGCTTTCTTATCTCTCCTTTCTATTCTTTGGAACTCTGCATTCAGATGGATATATCTTTCCTTTTATCTTTTGCCTTTTGCTTCTCTTGTTTTCTCAACTGTTTGTAAGGCCTCCTCAGACAATCATTTTGCTTTTTTGCATTCTTCCTCTTGGAGATGGATTGATCACCACCTCCTGTAGAATGTTACGAACCTCCTTCCATAGTTCTTTAGGCACTCTATCAGATCTAATCCCTTGAATATATTTGTCACTTCCACTGTACATTCAACCATAAGGGATTTGATTTAGGTCACACCTGAATGTTCTAGTGGTTTTCCCTACTTTCTTCAATTTAATTCTAGATTTTGCAATAAGAATTTCACAATCTCAGCCACAGTCAGCCCCTGGTCTTTTTTTTTTTTTTTTTTTGCTGACTGTATAGAGCTTCTCCATCTTTGGCTGCAAATATAATCAATCTGATTTTAGTATTGATCATCTGCTGATGTTCATGTGTAGTGTTGTCTCTTCTGTTGTTGGAAGAGGGGGTTTGCTATGACTGGTGCATTCTCTTGGCCAAACTCTGTTAGCCTTTTCCCTGCTTCATTTTGTACTCCAAGGGCAAACTTGCCTGTTACTCCAAGTATCTCTTGACATCCTACTTTTTCATTCCAGTCCCATGATGAAAGGACATTGGTGTTTGTTCTAGAAGTTCTTGTAGGTCTTCATAGAACCATTGAACTTTAGCTTCTTCTGCATTATTTATTGGGAGAACATTATTTATTTAATGATAACATTAGTAAATGCAATGTTCATGTACACTTTAAAAAGTTAGCAACAAGTTTATAAATTAAAATAAGTTTTGAGGAAATGCCACAAATAGTCAATCAATTGGCAAGTTGTTTCCTGATATTCTTTATGTGTAAAATGGTGATACAAGGAATGTATAATTGAGTTTAACTAGCTGAATGAATTTATCTCAATATATGTTGATGAAAATTATTGCTAATTGAACAGATCCTATTTTAACAAATTGAGAGTTACCTTATTAATTTTTATTGTTGTGAAAGTGATGATATAAAAACTACATCATTGGTTTTGATGATACACTCTTGAAAGACTAGGGTCATAAGTTTAAGTTCAGTTCAGTCGTGTCCGACTCTTTGCAACCCCATGAATCGCAGCACTCCAGGCCTCCCTGTTCATCACCAACTCCCAGAGTTCACTCAGACTTGCGTCCATCGAGTCAGTGATGCCATACAGCCATCTCATCCTCTGTCGTCCCCTTCTCCTCCTGCCCCCAATCTCTCCCCAGTCTTTTCCAATGAGTCAACTCTTCACATGAGGTGGCCAAAGTACTGGAGTTTCAGCTTTAGCATCATTCCTTCCAAAGAAATCCCAGGGCTGATCTCCTTCAGAATGGACTGGTTGGATCTCCTTGCAGTCCAAGGGACTCTCAAGAGTCTTCTCCAACACCACAGTTGAAAAGCATCAATTCTTCGGTGCTCAGCCTTCTTCACAGTCCAACTCTCACATCCATACATGACTACTGGAAAAACCATAGCCTTGATAGACTGCCATAACTTAAATAAGATGAAAAGTAATTATAATAAATATAGCATTTTATATTCAGATAAGACAGCTTCTGGTTAAAGCACAGAGAGGGGATATCATTGATGTAGTAGAAGTTCATGTGCTAAGTCTCTTCAGTTGTGTCCAGCTCTGTGCGACCCTATGGACTGTAGCCTGCCAGACTTCTCTCTCCATGGGATCCTCCAGGCAAGAATACTGGAGTAGGTTGCTGTGCCTTCCTCCAGGGGATCTTCCCTACCTTGAGATCAAATCTGTGTCTCTTAGATCGAGTCCTTTACCTCTAGCACCACCTGGGAAACCCCAAAGTCCATGTATTATATGACAAATAGAGGAATTATTGGAGTATAAACTCTGAAAGCACTAACAGTTACTAAAAGCGTGATTCAGTTTTTGACTGTACATGTAATGTTTACTATGTATCCACCCTATTCAAAGAATACTTGGAGAATTGCTGATTTCTAGGTGACAGAATTAAGAGATGTTTTTAAACGCTATATATATATATATGGACCAACTAGAGTTCCTAGAGTGGAGTGATCAGCCTGACTCAGTAGTTAAAAATATGCCTTATAATTAAATCACCATATTTTCCCAACTGAACATCTGACATATTGGCCAACAAAGAATTCTCCAAATATAAGTATTTATGTGAAAAGTTTTCACTTAGCCTGATACCCTCAAGGTCCATTCTTGTTGTCCCAAATGGCAAAATGTCATCGTTTTTATGATTGAGTAGTATTCCTCTGTGTGTGTGTGTACATAACTCACAAGTTTCTTTATTCATTCATCCATCATTTAACATATGATTTCTTTATCTTAACTGTGTAAATAATCTGCAGTGAACATAGATGTGCATATATCTTTCAAACTAGTGCTTTTGTTTTCTTTAGATAAATAGACAGTAGTGGAATTGCCAGATCATATAGTAGCACTAGTTTTAATTTTTTGCAGAAACTCCATACTGTTTTCCATAGTGATTGTACCAATTTAGATTTCTATCAGCTATTGATGAGGGTTTCCTCTTTCCTACATCATCACCAGTATTTGTCATTTATTGTTTTGATAATAGTCATTCTGACAGGCATTGGTATGAGGTGATATCTCTAGGTGGTTTTGATTTGCATTTTCCTTATGTTTGGTGATGTTGAGCATCTTTTTACCTGCCTGGTGGCCATATGTGTGTCTTCTTTGGAAAAATGTCTATTCAGATCCTCTGCCCATTTTTTAATCAGAGTGGGTTTTTTTGTTACTGAATTACATGAGTTTTATGTACTTTGCATGCTTGCGTACATGCTGTCACAATTGAGTTGTGTCTGACTCTTTACAGTCCTCTGGACACAAAGGCGCCAGGCTCCCCTGTCCATGGGATTCTCCAAGCAAGAATACTGGAGTGGGTTGCCATGTCCTCCTCCAGGGAATCTTCCCGACCCAGGGATTGAACCCACGTCTTTTACATTTCCTGCATTGGGAAGAGGATTCTTTGCCACTAGTGCCACCTACTACTACTACTAAGTCGATTCAGTCGTGTCCAACTCTGTGCGACCCCATAGACGGCAGCCCACCAGGCTCTCCTGTCCCTGGGATTCTCCAGGCAAGAACACTGGAGTGGGTTGCCATTTCCTTGGGAAGCCCATATTTTGAATATTAACCCTTTCTGGATATACGCTTTACAAATATCTTCTGCCATTCTGTAGGTTGCCTTTTGGTTTGGTTGATGGTTTCCTTGGCTGTGCAAAAGCTTTTTGATTTGACATAGTCCCATTTATTTATTTTTGCTTTTGTAACTCTTGTCTTTGAAGTCAGATCCAAAAAAATACTATATTATTTCACTTACATTGGATTTAGAAAACAAAATAAGCAAACAAAACCAAAACCCAGACTGATATATACAGAGAATAGCTTGGCGGTTGCCAGAGGAGAGAATGGAGGAAATGGATTAAGTATGGAGTATGGGGGAAATGGATGAAGGAGATTAATAAAGACAGATTTCCAGTAATAAATAAGTCATGGAGATACAATATACAGCAGGGAGAATATAGTCAGTAATATTGCATTAGCTTTGTATGGTGATAGATGATCACTGGACTTACTGTGGTGATCATTTTCCATATATACCGTTGTCATATCACTATGTTATACACCTGAAACTAATATGATATTGCGTGATAATTATACTGCAAAAAAAGTCCTTAGTGATAGATAATGAGTACGGTGTGTTAATTTTGTATAGTGCCCATTCCATTTGCACTTGATTTTACTTACACTCATCTTTTTGGCAGATAAAAAGTATACTTGTGCCTTCTTAATTAAAACTGTTATAGACCAAAAAGGAATAAAGTGTTAAAAGTCTAATAATTCAGTCATATTTATTTACAAAATTTTCTGAAAAATAATATTACATGATGTTAAGACTTTGAATATTGACAAAGATAAACCAGATGTGAGGTAGTTAAGGTAATTTCTTCAGATTTTGAAAGGAAAAACAAGCAAAAATTGAGACATATTTCTGTTTAAAAGAAGGCAGACATTACAAAATTAAAACATGGAATTACTTTACTAAATAAAGAACTGTACATGAATGAAAATAAATATTTTTAAAGGAATTATCTAAAAGTGATTTATTTGGAAAAGTAGAAAATTGGATTAAAACACTGGTTGAGAATCTACCAGAATTTTTGCTTTGAGACCAGGTAAATCCTTACTTAATGTGGGCTCTGCTAATTGAAAATTATAGTAATGACATAAGGAGTGGGCTGGAAGGTAAGGTAAAATCATTAACTGAATGGATTAATAGTGTAAACAAGATGAAATACTTAATCAAGTTGATACAAGTAATTTGCAAATCTCTCCTTAATAATTTTGGAAAAATTGATCTAACACCCAAGTCCCTGTTTTATGCCAAGCATTGTCCCAGGTGCTTGAGAGAGATAATGACATCTTATATGTGGCCCATGTCATCAGATTCTTACAGAATAATTAGGGAGATAAGTTTAATATGAAAGAAAAAAATTAGAGGACACCAAACACTGAAGTAGGAAATTAAGTAACCAATTATTGGTGTCATATTAGTATAATAAGAATCTAGAAATTCAGAATATCAGAAAGTTTATTTCATTGACTTATAATTTGCTGACAATTTGAATGAAGTTTTCTGAACCTTCATGAAAAGTTATAACTTGCCTATTCATATGTTTCTTTGCTTATCACATCCCTAACTGGTTGTGACCTCATGGGGAGTTTCCCATGTCCTCAGTTCAGTTCAGTTCAGTTGCTCAGTCATGTCCAACTCTTTGCGACCCCATGAATCGCAGCACGCCAGGCCTCCCTGTCCATCACCATCTCCCGGAGCTCACTCAGACTCACGTCCATTGAGTCCGTGATGCCATCCAGCCATCTCATCCTCTGTCGTCCCCTTCTCCTCCTGCCCCCAATCCCTCCCAGCATCAGAGTCTTTTCCAATGAGTCGACTCTTCGCATGAGGTGTCCAAAGTACTGGAGTTTCAGCTTTAGCATCATTCCTTCCAAAGAAATCCCAGGGCTGATCTCCTTCAGAATGGACTGGTTGGATCTCCTTGCAGTCCAAGGGACTCTCAAGAGTCTTCTCCAACACCACAGTTGAAAAGCATCAATTCTTCGGTGCTCAGCCTTCTTCACAGTCCAACTCTCACATCCATACATGACCACAGGAAAAACCATAGCCTAGACTAGACGGACCTTAGTCGGCAAAGTAATGTCTCTGCTTTTGAATATACTTAGTACGTATTATACAATGGCCACTAGTTAAATACATGTTGAATAAATGAATCTTTTCTTCCTCTTCTTTTCAAAATAAGTATTATACCTATCTTTCCAAACTTACTGAGTATTTTGAGTACCCATCGTAGCAAACTAGATAAAAATAATTTGAAATCATCATGTTACATAAATATATTGTATAATTGTTATAATTTATTCCTATCAACTTATCAAAGAGATATGAAAAATTCTATCAACTGCAAACACAATATACAGCAACACATAACAAACCAAAACTTTTCTAATGGTCACTCTTTGTTTGGTTTTGACCTGAGAAAAACAGTACAGAGATTTAACATGATGCAAGCTAATACAGAACTTTTCCTAGTACAAATTCTCTTCTCCAAAAAGCATTCATTAATGATATTAACACTGTACCTACACTCAAAATTGTTATTTTCCCTTGGTTGTATATATCATGAGTATTAGCTTAAATATTATTTAGTATTTTTTATAATAGAAGGTAGGATAGGTATAATTAGCCATCTTACTCCAGAAATATTACTAAATTGTGTTCTTGTCTATGCATATAGCTTATGCACCTCAGTGAAGAGAAAGAGATGGAGACATAACTAATGATGGCAAGAAGTTTTTATTGTTCATTAAGAAAAAAAAATTACTAACACGTACAAGCTAGTTACTGAAGACATCTATCATAGGTGAAGCAGTACTTTTTGATAATTAATTGGAAGCAAAAAAACAAAACAAAACTTGGAGAATGTTACACCCTATTTTTGGAGGTGCTTGGATAAGGAAAATTACCATTATTTTATATACAAATGATTTACATTTCAGTGATGCACTCACATGTATAAAACTAGTATCATGTTTGCAGGCAGAATAAAATTAAAAGAATGTTTATGGTAACAGTTTGAGTTGTTTATGAGACATAATTTAAAGTTACTGAATTGTTTATAACAGTTTCTGAGAGTAGCAGAAATATCACTGATATTTTTATATATTTGAAAATACTTTGACTTCACAATAACAGCATAGTTTAATGTATTACATTAGTTACTCTATTTGTGACATATACTACTCACAAAGAAATGGTTTTTCTTATAAGGACCCAAGCGAGGCAAAAGATAATGTTCTAAAGCTAAACAGAACTACACAAACCTCAGGGATGGTCTTCAGCTGACTTCACAAAAGTGGGTGCTCACACAATGTTCTGTGGTTTATGTTTCATTCTTATCAATCCTTGCTAATTGATTTCTGTGTGGTTGAGGGACATAAGGTGTCTGTGGATTAAGGAGAAGTATTCAACTGAGTAGTTCTTTTCTAGAATAACTTTCAAATGTTTTAGAAGCCAAAGTCTTTTAGTGTCAATGTAAATTTTCATCGTTTGATAAAACCAAACAAAATTCTGCTTGTGGATGAAATGATGCATCTTCAGAGTGGTGGTTTAAGAGTGATTGGTTTTGTGGACACCTAAACTCTTGCCTGGAGAATGCCATGGCTGGAGAAGCCTGGTAGGCTGCAATCCATGGGGTCACAAAGAGTGGGACACGACTGAGCGACTTCACTTTCACTTTTCACTTTCATACATTGGAGAAGGAAATTGTAACCCACTGCAGTGTTCTTGCCTGGAGAATCCAGGGATGGCAGAGCCTAGTGGGCTGCCGTCTGTGGGGTTACACAGAGTTGGACACAACTGAAGCGACTTAGCAGCAGCAGCAGTATCTCTGAAGTTCTACTTTAAAGTTTGTAGGCATTTATGTAAAAATATTATGTTTCTAAAAATCGTCCAGAAGTATTTATTAAACATTTAGATAGTCTTAAGTATTATTTGAATATGCACATTTGTTATGATCCTCATAGCTTTCACAAGGAGTTAATTATATAAAACATAGGGGCCATCTTAAAACTAAGAAATTGTAGCTGTTGCAGTAAGTGAAACAGAGTGCTGATAATATATTATTGGCCTTTTTTATTGCTTTCATTTTTCTTTCTGTGTTTCAAACACACAGCATTTTGTTTATCTCAGTGAATGATATGCAGCATCAGTTCAGTTCAGTTCGATCACTCAGCCATGTCCAACTCTGTGACCCCATGGCCTGCAGCACACCAGGCCTGCCTGTTCATCACCACCTTCCGGAATTTACTCATATTCATGTCCATTGAGTCGGTGATGCCATCCAACCATCTCATCCTCTGTCGTCCCCTTCTCCTCCTGCCTTTCATCTTTCTCAGGATCGGAGTCTTTTCAAATGAGTCAGTTCTTCACATCAGGTGGCCAGAGTTTTGGAGTTTCAGCTTCAGCATCAGTGCTTCCAATGAATATTCAGGACTGATTTCCTTTAGGACTGACTGGTTTGATCTCCTTGCTGTCCAAGGGACTCTCAAGAGTCTTCTCCAACACCACAGGTCAGAAGCATCAATTCTTCAGTGCTCAGCTTTCTTTATAGTCCAGCTCTCACATCCATACATGATTACTAGAAAAACCATAGCTTTGACTAGATAGACCTTTGTTGGCAAAGTAATGTCTCTGCTTTTTAATATGCTATCTAGGTTGGTCATAAGTTTTCTTCCAAGGAGCAAGCGTCTTTTAATTTCTTGGCTGCAGTCACCATCTGCAGTGATTTAGGATATCCCCAGAATAAGGTCTGCCACCTTGTTTCCATTGTTTCTCCATCTGTTTGCCATGAAGTGTTGGGATCAGATGGCATGATCTTAGTTTTCTGAATGTTGAGTTTTAAGCCGACTTTTTCACTCTCCTCTTTCACTTTCATCAATAGGCTTTTAGTTCTTCTTTGCTTTCTGCCATAAGAGTGGTGTCATCTGGTTATCTGAGTTTATTGACATTTATCCTAGTAATCTTGTTTCCAGCTTGTGCTTCATCCAGCCTGGTATTTCACATGATGTGCTCTGCGTATAAGTTAAATAAGCAGGGTGATGCACTCCTTTCCCAGTTTGGAACCAATCTGTTGTTCCATGTCCAGTTCTAATGTTGCTTCTCTTGACCTGCATACAGATTTATATAATTTTACAATTAAATTTTTAAACATTTCTGGTGAAATTATTTTTATTGAGTTTAGTATATAAATAAAAGGTAAAATTTCACTTTACATTCACAGAAAAAGAATGTATGCATATTATATGATAGCTTGCATGACATTTTGGACCATGTCTAATCTTTTTTGAAAAGGATTAAGTTATTTGGGAATAACATTGACCTTTATATCAAAACAATTACTCTGTATTCTGTGAACTTGGAAGCAGTATTGTTTTCTTTGAAGACATAAGGGATTGACAGATCAAGTGTATTCAAAGAAACAAAGTCACGGGAAAGAATTGCAGAAAAATCTGAGGACAGCAACTCAAGAATCATTTTTCCTTATGTCCAGCTTAACCTGCTTTAAGATAAACACTCTTTATAGAACACTTTAAGGTGAATAACAGTATAAGATTATAAACTGAGAAAGAATATGACTATTGTTATGCAAAATTAATAAGCTATTTCCTTTAATTTTTCAATTAGTCCAGGCTGTAAATGGCCATTCCATCATGTAATAATATTGAATAAATGACTCAGAGTTCCTGACATATAGTATTACTAATTAAGAGGAAGGGTATAATTAGGCTTTATGTTTTAACCCTCTTGAGATACACTTCCTATAGGTCTCTTCCTTCTTTTCTGCTATTTCTTCTAAGTTCTAATTGTTTAACCAAGTCCAGGAGTGTATCTCCTTTCTTTCTAATATTCCTGAATTTTTTCATGGTCTGTTGGAATAATCATAATACTTGGTTTACTGTATAATATACCTCAACTGGCCCATGTGACTACATGTAGCTCCCATACCAGCTGTCTTTCCAAATTCTGAGATTCAAGTCAGAAAAGTTTTCCTTAATTTTTTTAGAACTGACTGAAACTTTTCTAATTTTTTATCTATCATAGTGGCTAATATCTATCTAATCACCTAAAAATTGTCTATCTACTCTTCAACTCAAATACACCTTGAGTTACTTTAATAATCATCCTATTAGCATACACTTGTTTGGTTTATACCTTTATTTGGAGGTATCAGGATTTTAAGATTTTTTCTGTTACACATTAACCCTGGAGAAGGGCATGGCAACCCACTCCAGTATTCTTGCCTGGAGAATCCCTGGACAGAGGAAGCTGGTGGACTATGGCCTATACGGTCGCAAAGAGTCAAACACATCTGAGCGACTAAGCACAACACAGCTTTGCTATTAGAGCTCCCCTGGAGGTGCAGTGGTGAAGAATCCGCTTGCCAGTACCAGAGACACCAGTGTGATCCCTGGTTTGGGAAGGTCCCTTGGAGAAGGAAATGGCAACCCATTTCAGTATTCTTGCCTGGGAAATCCCATGGATAGAGGGGCCTGGTGTGCTACAGTCCATGGGATCACAAAAGACTCAGACTTTGTGAGTTCAACAACAACACATATCTCTATTAGATATGATGGCAGGTCTTAGAAAGGGCTTGGTACACATATTATCATATATTTGCCAGTTGTTGTGTGAACATGCTAAAATCTGTTGCTTAATGAAATTTCCGTTCTCTGTTCTTTTAGTTGCTCTGATAATGTGTTATTAATACATAAAAGGATCATTGAGGCACATGCTATAGTATCTAGAGGCAGAGTTTAATTAAACTTATTGTGTACATAGGCATCTACTGAGCAAAATTATTTAAAATAAGTTAGATGCCTCTGTTAATATTGACATTGATTATATATTTAAATGATGAGTTGCAATTACTGATATGTGAGTTCAGTCGCTTCAGTCGTGCCTGACACTGCGACCCTCTGGACTGTAGCCTGACAGGCTCCTCTGTCCATGGGATTCCCTAGACAAGAATAATGGAGTGGGTTGCTGTGCCCTTCTTCAAGGGGATCTTCCCAATCCAGGGATTGAACCTGTGTCTCCTGTGTCTTCTGCACTGCAGGCAGATTCTTTACTGCTGAGCCATGTTACCAATTTATGAATGATTTTGCCCCCTCCACTGAAAGACTGACTGTCAACATTTAGTCCTGGTACTAGATATAAACAAGAATCATTTTTCCATAACTTGTTTCATGTCTTATTTTCCCTTATTTAGACAGAACACTTCCTTCTCTTGCACATTTTTTTTTCATTAATGTGACATTTCTTGCACATGAAAAAAGAAAAAAATATATATAGTTTGTAATTTGTATAATCAGTTGTTTAACTCCCATTTGTATACATGTGTGATATGTTTCTTGGCACAGTTTTATGAATTTTTTCCTCAAGTAACTGCAGTCCTACTTATGTCATATATACACAATCTTTAAATAAAATTTTGATGTCATAATTTTTTTCAGTCTGATAACAAGTAAACTTTTCATGGTAACTAAATATGTTCTACTATCACAGAGAAAAAATTTATACCCTTAAATTTCATTCTCTTAATGTCCTTGTCTTCTTATCAGCACAGGGCAATGACCTTGTGTGTGTGACTCACTAGTCCTGTTTGTGAGGTACCTCCCTGGATAATGGAGAGTTTTCTTTTTGTTCCTTCAAGTCATCATAACATTGCTGCCACCAGTGAGTCCTCACAGGAGGATTTTTTTGGCCAGTTACTTCCTAAGTATGCTTATCTATTTTAGGGTTCATTAAGGATGATAGAAGAGTCTTCCAACTAGAAGTTTTAACTTGGTCCAAGATTTTACAGTTCATGTATATAAATGAACTAATATTTACATGCCAACTTTAAGAATGTGCCAAGTTTAAGAGTAACAAGAATTAAAACTCTCTTCCTTTGAGTAAGCATTCTTTCACAAAATAAATTACAACTTATTAAGCAAAATCTTAGTGTTCAAATTATAAAGTCTCAAAACCTGAGCTATTCAAACAGTCTGAAGGGAAAAATAGTATTTGGTAGACAAAGTTTTCAATTCATAGTATAATCTTATGAATCAGCAAGAACAAATTAATCAAAACATTTTCATTTCAACATTACATTCCTACAGTGTGTTTATATGGAAAGTGCCTGTTTTTAAGAGATGCTGAATTTTGGCGTATGTTACTTTTGGAAGTGTGGCTACATGTCAGTGATACTCATGAATAATAATTCAATTGCATTTTGTCTTTATTTGACTTTAGTGATCAAATATCTTCCAGATTTCTTGTTGTAGTCTAAAAATGAGATTCAACATGAGTTTCATTGATGTCTGAATCAAAATCAAATTAATATTTAGTTTAGTATGACAGGTCTTAATGATTTCAACATTGATGGCTTAACTGATTTAATATTAACATATTAATATATGGACTGATAGATACAATCAGGGCTTTCATTCAGCTAGTACACAGCAATAGAGTCAAATTGTTTTTTTAGGAAACAGAATCCTTTGTGCTGTTGGTGTGTTGATTTAGATGGTTTGGTTTCTGTGCCATGCAGGTTGCTGAGTGTCACTGTTAGGTATAAGCTTTGAGCCCAGTGTTATTGACTGTAGTATCCCTTTTGGCATGAGTCACTCTCCAGATGAATGAAGAAATGGTAGAAACTTCACTGGAGATTTATCAAATCATTATTTAGGGAAAGTAAATGACTTTATTTTTAAATGATATTTTCCCTACATAAATAATTCCTTGTAAAATATACTCAGTGTTTATAGTTATCAATGTTCTCTATTTTGATTTTAAAAAAAGCTATACCTAGATTCAAATAGATATCATTTATACAGATACATTTTTTATGGAAAATGTATCAAAAATTATTGTGATAGCTTTGAAGAGTTTATGGTACTTATAAAATATCCAACTTCCAGAGGGTAACTGGAAGAAAACTGGGTTCACTGAAAGGTCTCTCAGAGAATAAGGAAGATCTCGCACAACATCCATTTGTCACCATTTAGGTGCCCTGTGCTATAATAACTCACAGGTGTCCATGCCCCTTCATCTCTTTGCTCCTGTTGCAGCATTTAAACATTTGTCTCTTCTCATCCTCTTTCTCGTCTCTTCTCCCCTTTTTCCTTTCTTCCCTCCCTTCTTTTCCTTCCTTCTTCCTTCTCCCTCCCTCCATCTTTTCCTCCTCTCCTTCCCTCCTTCTTTCTGGGATATAGGCTTGGATGCCTGCATGCTCAGTCATGTCCAACTCTTTGTGACCCCATGGACTGTAGCCCACCAGGCTCTTCTCTCTATGGAATTTCTCAGGCAAGAATACTGAAGTGGGTTGATGCCGGGGTCCAGACCTGGTGGATTCAGGGAAATTTGAAGCGTGGATGGCGTAGGCAAGGAAAACTTATTTGTTTATTAATATAAGATTAGATTAGGAAGAAATAGTGTAGTAGGAAAATTAAGTGGAGAAAGGAGGCTGAATAACTTGGCTTACGGGGAAGACCAATAAAATCTCAGGACAAGAGATTTGCACCATCTATGTTGGGCCACCGGCGCCCACTTGAATATCGAAGGGTGCCCCGCCTTAGGCTCCCTTTCGCGGGGGTCTTAGAAGCCAGGACAAATATGTAGACTTGGTGAGCCGCCCCACTCCAGATGGGAATTCAGCCTAAAATTAGAGTAAAGAGGAGACACGGGGGAAATCAGTCTAGCGACTGGCCTGTCCTCTATTGTTCAGAAGGCCTTTTATACTTTTTGATTATACATAGAGATCAATGGGTAACACAAAGTTATGCAGCGTTAGCAGCCCAGACTCTTATCAAAACCAGGCTTTTCTCTCTGCATACAAGTCTTAGGTGATTTACATCATCTTCCGGCCAAAAGGGCCAATTAACATTTTACAGCCTTTTTTCTGATAAGGGTTTGTCAACCAGAAGACTTATTTGTGTTGATCTTCCCAAAGTCTGGTGCCACTCTCAGAAAGCACTAAATAAAGTTACATTCTTACATAGCAAAGATACTGCAATTTATAACAAGTAAAAGGAGTACAGTGATTTATAACAAAAGAAAAGTAATTAACTCAAAATCTAGTGTTGCTAACACCAAAACTACTATATATCTTTTTCCATATCCCATTTACATTGATTAACATCCTCCCAGGTGCCTAAAAGATAAAGAATATGGAGGCCTGGCAGCAATCATTGAGTCAACAGTGAAAACCCATCACCAATATGATTTTTTACTCTCTAGAAAAGGCTCTGTATCTTTAAGATGCTTTTAAGCTTTGTGCCTCTCGAGGTTGGGGGGCTGTAAGCAATTTACAAGCTGTAAGAGGTCGGGGGAACCTGTTAGGCAAGCTAGAGAGCTATCGGAGGGGTTTAACTGAAACATCCCTTTCAAATGCAGAAGACTAAAGCCCGTATTTGACTTTTTCCAGAGAATATTAGAAGAGTGGAAAAGCAGGCAGATTCTTATTTTTGGGGGGTGGATGCTCAGGAAATTCCAGGGGGAACCCCTGAAGCCCGATCACGTCCTTGTGTTATGTCAGGCTTCCTTCCTCATGACCTTGTCACGGGCTGGATTCCTCACGCTGGCTCCTGGCATGTTGATATGCCCTCTTACAGGGGATCTTCTCGACCCAGGGATCAAACCTACATCTCCTGCCTTGGCAGGCACTTCTTTACCACTGAGCCACCAGAGAAGCCCTGTAGGCTTGTGTAGCTGTTGCCTTAATTTTCTACCCTCTTTTTTCCTATTCAACCTCCCAGGTGAAATTTAAAAAAAAGAGAGAGAGATTTTTTCATTGAGTCCTTCAGTTCAGACACTGACATAGCATAGCAATTTACTGCAGGGAACCTGTTTTTCTTTGCAGAGGTAAGTGAAAGGAAAGCTTACTCCAGCTTGTCCAGTGCACTTCTTTTGTCAGTGGAGGAAATGGCTACTTATTTTCAAAGTAGCCTCTATTTTCAAAGATCAGCATCTCTATAGAGCCTTCTCTGAGTCATAGTCAATCCTCCTTTATTATAGCAGCTTACACATCTCTTGGACTATAAAGTCTTTAAAGGGAGGAAGTTCTTATACTCATTTTATACATCTTCAAAGTGCAGTAGTTCTTATATAAATATTTGATGGATGGATGGAAGGAAGGGAGGGAGAGAGCTGGAAAGGAAGGTCTATAGGCAGAAAATACTTAAACTGCAAGTTGCTATAGTGATTATGAGAATTATCAAACTTTTTAACCCATAATTTCTCTTAAAATATATGTTCATTGCACCCAGTTGGAATTATGTAAGGATTTTTGATAAATAATGGTTAAGACAGCTGTTATGTCACTAACCTTGACTCCAGGAAAACACTGACAATTCTTTTTTTAATAAAATGTTTCTCTTTTCAAAAATAACTAAAACTAAGTATGGCAACAAGTCTATTATTCAAATAGACCTGATTGTCTTGGCAACCTCTTATTACTCTATATTTTCTTCGTTCTTATACATTTACTGATTGATAAACCTAAATCTCCTTTATTTATTTTCCTTATGAATTTCTTCTCCAAGGCTCAATTATTCAGCTGCCTACAGAAATTTCTCACTTGGATGCCTGTGATATATAGTCATCTTCAACAGAATGTGTCACATACCGGGTTGGGTTATTCTTTTATGCCCACACCTAGTCCCAAACAAGTATTTTCTATCTTGCAAATTAGCGTCCCTATTCATCCTGTCAACCCAAACAGCAGGGTATTATTCTTAAACCATTCTCTCACCTCTCACATAGAATCCTTTATGAAATCCCTTTGGTTCCACTCATACACATTGTAGAATCCTTTCACTTCTGCTCCTCTCATCCAAGCCCCCAAATCGTCTTTCGTAATACTGTTGCTTTTTTAAATCTTCTTTTCAATACTGAAACCCAAAGAATATTTTAAGGATACAAACTTGATCATATCACTCCCCTGCTCAATAGCTTCTCATTGATTCAAGAATAAAGTGTCAAATCCTTAGTTGAACCTACATGCTTATGTCAAGTCCAGCCTTCCAGACCTCTCTAGTTCTTGATTCCACATTTGCGGTTGCTTTCTGAGATTCAGCTGCCATCTCATCTGTTGTTCCCTTCTGTCACCATACCTTGACAGAGGCTCTTCCTATCACACAGGTATTTCTTTCCATCACTCTGGGCCTGTATCATTTCTGCTGTTTGTTGACACTCTTAAAAGTTACCTCCCCAGAGTACCTTATTGAATGACCCAATCTATACACCATAAGAACATCTGTTCTATTTCACTTAATCGCAGTGCTAATTCAATTATTTTATCTTAGCATTAATTTTAAAATATAATATAAATTTCATGAGTACAAGGAGTATGTCTCTTTTGTTGACAGGTGTACATCTGACACTTTCAAACTCAATGATATGTATACTCATGCCAAAAGCTTTTGGAGAGGATGCTGATGGTCTTTAGTTGATAAGATAAAGTTGTAGGAAAACAAAAAGTTTAATTTGTGGCTCTGTGGGCTATGCAGATATATGTATATTATGTCTTATAATCTTCATTATAATATATACCTGGTGATTTGTTAGTGGTTAGAATTATCACTGAACTCTAATTCAACTTGTACTATACATGACTGTTGAAGGCACTATTTGGGAGACTGTCTCACCATCTACATGTTGAGGAGGGAAGGAACTCTGAGAATAGAGGACACAGATCATCATTACCTGTAGGGTATATCTGCAAGGAAACACTGCAAAAAGTTTAAGGGAGAGGGCAAAATGTTACAAAATGTTCTTACAGAAAAACGGTATAACGGATTGACTTTAACTGTCATTTATTAAGCTCTGCTTTTGCTGTTTGCCTACTATCAGACAAGAACTTCCTACAGAACACCACACACTAATTTTGTCATCAGTGGCTCATTATGTATATTGTTATGTGTGACCTTCACTGACCATTTACTTTGTGTTAGGCATATTAGTTAAAATATTTATATGATTGTCTCATTTGTTTCTTTGAACACTATCAAGCTAGTACTGTTATCCCCTTTTATGCAGATGAGTAAAGAAAGGTCTAGAGAAGCTAAGAAGGTTTCCCATGATTAGTCAACATGAAATGTAGAATCAGTATTTATTCCCAATAACCATGTCTGACATCAGAACTGATGCGGCTGATCATTATGCTACATGAGGGGATAGGAGACAGGAGCCTAGCAACCAGGCACTCTCCTTCACCCAGACATCCTTGATTTAGGGGGATAAGAAACAACTAAAGAGGTGCATTAGCTTTCTTGAAAGTCAGCGTCCCAGGGGAAGAAAAAGAGAACCTACAACATGACCAAAATAAAAGCAAATTAACCAAAATTTGACTCAGTTATCAATAGTAATTTCTCTACTTCTTATTTTGGGAGGTTAATAAAGATGGAATTTTGTTTTTATTGCAAGAGCTACTAGAGGCAGGAGATGTAAAACATACCTTCTGACTCCTGAGCACACTTTCTCAGCCAGATCCTACACTTTGCTGTTGTGGGTCAGTCACTCAGTTGCGTCCAACTCTTTGCAACCCCATGGACTGCAGCAGGCTTCCCTGTCCTTCACCATCTGCCGGAGCTTGCTCAAACTCATGTCCATTGAGTCAGCGATGCCATCCAACCATCTCATCCTCTGTTTTCCCCTTCTCCTCCTGCCTTCAATCTTTCCCAGCATCAGGGTCTTTTCCAATGAGTCAGTTCTTTGCCTCAGGTGGCCAAAATATTGGAGCTTCAGCCTCAGCATCAGTCCCTCCAGTGAATATTCAGGACTGATTTCCTTTAGGTCTGACTGGTTGGATCTCCTTGCAGTCCAAGGGACTTTCAACAAGAGTCTTCTCCAACACCACAGTTCAAAGGCATCAATTCCTCAGTGTTCAGCCTTTTTTATTGTCCAACTCTCATATCCATACATGACCACTGGAAAAACCACAGCTTTGACTATATGGATCTTGTACTTAGAGTTTAATTTGTTAGCAAAAACTGGTCCAAAAACCTAAGTGAGTGCTGCGTTAGGAGGAGGATTTGTCTTTCCTGTCTGCCTTTACCCTGTATGTATATAGACAGATAGAACTTAAAGCATGTTAATGAAGTGATCCTCAACCCCTTATACATATTATAAGAACCAGAGGAGCTTTTAATAAATACAAGGGCCCAATTTCTACACTAAATATATTACCTAGACTCTCCAGGAGTACAACTCAGGCTTTGACGTTTTAAAAGACTGACCTGGGGAAGCCAGAGTGCAGTCTGGGCTGGGATTCACTGTCATCTGCCGCTTTGTTTACTGTTTGAGACTTATTAATATTACCTGTTCAAAAACTCATAGCTACGTGTGCAGCATGTAGTAGAAGTTAATAATTATTAATATCATGTTAAACCCTTTTCTCTCGGTAATTTCTTCAGGTACAGAGATGCAATACCCAGAATCTTTGGTCTTCCTCCCAATCTTCGGTCTCCCCGTGCCCCAGATCTTTGGTCTTCCCAATTCAACATAAAGTTCTCCAGTAGCCGTTGTTGATGATATACAGAGTCAGCATGCTCAGCTGTGTTTGACTCTTTGTGACCCCATGGACTGTAGCCCAGCAGACTCCTCTGTCCATAAGATTATCCCAGCAAGAATACTGGAGTGAGTTGCCATTTCCTTCTCCAGGGGATCTTCCCAACCCAAGGATCAAGTTTATTGGTGAGTGCACTAAGAACCTGGAAGATTTCAGTAGTTTATACAAGATGATAGGGCAGATGTAAGATTTGAACCCAGGTATTATCCTTTTGGAGTTCCTGTCTATAACTATCACATCAAATGACAGAACCTATTGGAAACAGATGTTACCAGTAGAAGCAAAATTATTAGTAATATTAATAATAATATTTATTATTATAATACTTTATTAATCAAAATTATGTGTGTAGCAAATTCTATCAAAATTCAAATTATTAATTACTTTGCCGACTAAGGTCCATCTAGTCAAGACTATGGTTTTTCCTGTGGTCATGTATGGATGTGAGAGTTGGACTGTGAAGAAGGCTGAGCGCCAAAGAACTGATGCTTTTGAATAGTGGTGTTGGAGAAGACTCTTGAGAGTCCCTTGGACTGCAAGGAGATCCAACCAGTCCATTCTGAAGGAGATCAGCCCTGGGATTTCTTTGGAAGGAACGATGCTAAAGCTGAAACTCCAGTACTTTGGCCACCTCATGTGAAGAGTTGACTCATTGGAAAAGACTCTGATGCTGAGAGGGATTGGGGACAGGAGGAGAAGGGGACGACCGAGGATGAGATGGCTGGATGGCATCACTGACTCGATGGACGTGAGTCTGAGTGAACTCCGGGAGTTGGTGATGGACAGGGAGGCCTGGCGTGCTGCCATTCATGGGGTCGCAAAGAGTTGGACGCGACCGAGTGACTGAACTGAACTGAACTGAATATTATTCTAAGTAAAGTTTGAATCAAAGTAAGTAATATATCCTTCTTTTTGGTACTACTCTGACCCTTAAAATTTCAACATTATATCTAAAAATTATAAAGATTTATTTGGATTTAGAATCTACTTGGTTTTCAGTACTCCAGTTTACACACTATTTATATTTTTAACATGCTTCTCTTTCATTCTGTAGCCTTTGAATCGTCTGAAACTTCTGAAAAGGAAAGAAATGTTTGTGTTTGATTTTAACAAGGGAGAGATCATGCCATTTGTTTATTTATTTATGATTTTTGGTATAAAGATGACAAACATTTTACTTGAAGTAGTTTCAAAAACCAACAAAACTGTTCCTTTTTGCCTGACCTGAGAAGTTTATTTTGGTTCATCTGGGAATTTAAATAGTTGCTCAGTGAGATCAATAATGTCTTTTTTGAGTAATGTAAAAATTATATAACTAGTACAAGAAGCCCAACAAATATCAAAAACAAAGAGAACAAACAAACAAACACATGTTCACTGTGACCTGAACTGAGGACCCTTGGGGAGAACGTCTGGGGAATCCCTGTCCATTTCTGTCTGGATATATCACCAGGGGGATGCTGATAGTGGTTTTAAAACCAAGGGCATAGTCAATCTTTCCCTTTCAGTCTGCACATTAACATTCAGTTATCTTTGCCAGATGGAAATGGATTTTATAATGATGAATTCATATAGTTTGAAGTATAATCTTTACAAGAAAACTGACAGAGGTTATAAGAGAGGTGTTTATTTCATTAATTGTAGAGGCTTAATTTAATTTCTCAAAGCAGTTTTTTATTTGAAAACTTACAGTGAATTTTTTAAAAGTAATGTAGGACATGGCATATCTCCTCTATTTACTGAATGTTTTGTGTTTGAACTTTCTGAAGTGTCTTAAAACTCTGATAAAACATGTTATAAAATTTAGCTTCATACAGCTGTGTATATTAAGTTAAATATTTCCCATGTTTTATATGGGAATGTTTCAGTCTTACTTAAAGAAAAACTCAAGACAATCAGCAGCTTCTGTGATATAGTTATCAATTATTCTATGGTTTTAAGAATGTTACTGGAGAAGGCAATGGCACCCCACTCCAGTATTCATGCCTGGAAAATCCCATGGAGGGAGGAGCCTGGTGGGCTGCAGTCCATGGGGTTGCTAAGAGTTAGACATGACTAAGCGACTTTCCTTTCACTTTTCACTTTCATGCATTGGAGAAGGAAATGGCAACCCACTCCAGTGTTCTTGCCTGGAGAATCCCAGGGATGGGGGAGCCTAGTGGGCTGCCATGTATGGGGTCGCACAGAGTCAGACAGGACTGAAGTGACTTCAGCAGCAGCAGCAGCAGCAGCAGCAGCAAGAATGTTACAAATGACGTAGGAGTAAAAATAGAGGAAGGAAACTGTTGCTAATATAATAATAAAATTAAATAAAATAGCATGAGTAAAGCTGAAGTTATCAGGTAAAGCTGGCACTTCAGACTTCTGATATCATAAAAATACCAAAGTCTTGAGAAGAGATGATTGTGAGTGATGTTTTCTGCAAATCAGCAAAGTGAGGGTATTAGATTACTTAACATACTATTTAGGATTCTGTGTGACATTGGTAGGTAAGGTATATATTATAGCTAAAGAAGGTCATAGAGACTTATCAGTGTAGTTCTTACCTCTTGCTTGACAGTATTAGATCACTGATAAATAATAGCATTTATAAAGTTTTATGGAAAAATCCTTAAATTATGGAGGTCAGATCATTCATAATATAGCACAAACCACTTCTTTTAAAGAGCAAAAAATACATTTGTCATTTTTTGGACTATATTAATTTGTATCACTGCTGAAACAAATTGCTATATGTTGTAGTTTAAAAACTACATTAAATGTATTACTACTTCAGACATCAGAAATTTTACAAGAGCCTCACTGGGTTAATCTAAGTTGTTGGTTGGACAGTTTCCTTTATGGGGCTTCATGAAAGAAACCACTTCTTTACCTTTTCCAATTTCTAGAAGCCACCCACAGTCCTTGGCTTTTGTCCCCATTCTTCTGTTCTCAAGCCAGCAAGGTGGCATCTCTCTGACCCTACTGTAGCTGACTGATCTCTCTTTATGACCACGGACTGAAAAGATTACTTAATTTTAAGACCCCTGTAACTTCTCTGTTGGCTCAAGTAGTAAAGAATCCATCCACAATGCAGGAGACACAGGAGACTCGGGTTTGATCCCTGGGTTGGGAAGATCCCCTGGAGGAGGAAACAGGAACCCATGCTCATATTCTTACCTGGAAAATTCCATGGACAGAGGAGACTGGCAGGATCTAGTCCATAGGGTTGCAAAGAGTGCACACGTTTTTTTTGTGATTAGATTGGACCCATTTGGATAATCCATGAAAACCTGCCCTCCTCAAGGCCCTTAACTTAATCACATGTGCAAAGTCCTGTTAACCATGTAAGGTGCATACTCCTTGGGTTAGGGTGTGGACCTTGCCATTGTTCTGCCAACACGTGAACTATGTGGAAGAATTGTTCCACTGCCGTTGGCTATTGGTTTAGCAACTGTTACTTGTAGGGTGGGAATTTCTTTCTCTAGTCACCACTCAATCATATCTAGAATTCTCTTCTAAATGTTAGATTTAGAGGTGAAACATAGAGATCAACTAGTTCAAACTTTCCATTTTAAAGGTATTTTGTATGTTTGTGTGTGTGTGTTTAAAAGACTGCTTTTTAGAGCAGTTTTAGGTTACAACAAAATTTAGCAGAAACTTCAGATTTCTCCTATATCTCCCACCCTTGTATGTGCATAGCTTCCTCCATTATCAATATTTCCCTCCATAGTGGTACATTTCTTACCAATCATGACCCTATACTGACACATCATTATCACCCAAAGTCTAAAGTTTATAATAGGGTTTTTTTCTGAGTATCATATATTCTGAAAGTTTGGACAACTGAGATGGTTAGAGAATGTTACTGACTCAATGGACATGAATCTGAGCAAGCTCCAGGAGATAGTGAAAGACAGGGGAGCCTGAGATGCTGCAGTCCACAGGGTCACAAAGAAACAGACATGACTTAGTGACTGAACAACACCATAATTATATGTACCTTTAATTATGTTATCAAATAGTTTCCTTGCCCAACAAAAATCCTCTGTTTTCCACCTGTTCATTTCTCCTCATTGCCAACCCCTGGCAACCACTGGGCTTTTTATGATCTCCATACTTTTGTCTTGTCCAGAATGTTGTATAGTTGGAATCACGCAAGTAGCCTTTTCAAACTGTTTTATTTCACCTAGTGATATGCATTTGTTCCCCCCATGTTTTGTTTTTGGTTTGATATCCTATTTCTTTTCAGTGCTGAGTAATATTCCATTGTCTGGATGTACCACATTTTATTTATCCATTCCTATTCTTTTAGTCAATTCATGCTGCTTGTCAGAGAAAGCCATGGTCTTGGAGACTTACAAACAGCAGAAATTTATTTCTGGAGGCGAAAAAGTCCAAGACCAAAGCATAGGCAGATTCTGTACCTGGTGAGGATATGTTTCTTTTGTTTCTTGTTTTAGAGATGGTGTCTTTTTGCTGCATTCTCATTGGCAGAAGGGCCAAGAGACCTCTCTGAGGTCTCATGAGGGCTGTGTTCGTGAATCACTTCTCATTGGCCCTATCTCCTAACATTGTCACATTGAGGATTAGATTTCAACATTTGAATTGTGAGAAGACACTTTCAGTTTGTAGCACATACTGGAGGGCGTGTTGCCTGCTTCTAAGTTTTGCAGTTAGGAGTAAAGCTTCTATAAGTACACTGTGTGCAGGTTTGGTGTGAACATACATTTTCAGCTCCTCTGAATAAATACCAGGGAGTCATATTGCTGGATCTTATGGTGAGAGTAAGAATTTTCCAAACTATCTTCCTAAGTGACTGTATCATTTTAAATTCTCATCAGCAATGAACAAGGGTCCCTGTGGCTCCATTTTCTCATCAGCACTTTGTGGTGTCAGCACATTATTTATTTAATGGTGATGACCATGTCTCCCAATTTAATTTCCTATCAAATAATTTTTTAAATTATGTTAATTAAAAAATAATTTTCAATATAGTTCTGTGTGCGAAACAAGCCTTATTTTTTCTTCTGTACTTATTGTTCCTCAGCAAATATTTAAACCTAATGATATCGGTATACCCAGGTGGCACTAGTGGTAGAGATCCTGCCTGCCAATGCAGAAGTCATGAGAGGCACAGGTTCAATCCCTGGGTCGGGAAGATCCCCTGAAGGGAGAAATGGCAACCCACTCCAGTATACGTGCCTGGAAAACCCCATAGAAAGAGGAACCTGGCAGGCTACAGTCCATAGCATTGCAAAAAAATCAGACACAACTGAAGTGACTTAGCATGCACACAATAATATTTTTGAATAATAAATTATTGAATAAATATTTAGCCTTGGTTTTACAAAAAAAGAGAACAGAAATTTGGCTTTTGCCGAAGAAGAGTGATACAGTGAAACATTCTTGTGGTTGCTGGGATTTCCAGACTGCACTTTTTAATGTTATGGAGTCCTTTCTTGCAGTCGTATCTTATAGAAATCAGATATTCAGAAGAATAGGTAGCTTCAGTGGAATTAATTCACTCTTATTTACTTTTGTGTGTCATGCTGTTGAATGAGAGAAGTATCAGAGGGGGAAATGAACTATGTTGTGCTATAGCCACACTCAGGAAATACATCCTGATGTCACATATTACATTACTTGAAGACCCAAGGAGTGCTTGGAAATGTAGCCTAGAAAGGATGGGGTGAAGAAAAGTAAGTGTTAGTTGCTCAATCGTGTCTGACTCTCTCAGACCTCATGGGCTGTAGCCTGCCAGGCTCCTCTGTCCATGGAATTCTCCGGGCAAGAATACTGGAGTGGCTAGCCATTCACTTCTCCAGGTAATCTTCCCCATCCAGGGATTGAACCTGTGTCCCCTGCATTGTGGACAGATTCTTTACTGTCTGAGCCACTAGGGAAGCCCAGAAAAGATGGGGACTTGGGGCAAAATCATTTAAGAACATTTTAAAATTGTCTAGGAACTGCAAGATAATTTTTTAACCTAAATTTAAATGTAAGTTAAATTTGAGATAAATTCTGATGGGAAAAATCATGCTTACGATGAGTGAATGAGTGAAAGTCATTCATTCATGTCTGACTCTTTGTGACCCCATGGACTATACAGTCCATGGAATTCTCCAGGCCAGAATACTGGAGTGGGTAGCCTTTCTCTTCTCCAGGGAATCTTCCCAATGCAGGGATCAAACCCAGGTCTCCCACATTGCAGGTGGATTCTTTACCAGCTGAGCCACAAGGGAAGCAAATTTAGCATATATCGAGAGAATATATATGTCGGGTGGTGGTGTTGTCATTTTATAGATGAGAATTTGAGGCCAGATGAAGTTGCTTGGCCTGTCTTTGAGCCCTTAACCACCCTTCCATTTTCCTTAGCCAGTCAGCAAGTGCTTATAATGTGTATCACTAACAATGTATTAATATAAAATAAATATGAACTCCACATCCTATTTCAGGATTTCCATATAGAAGCTTTTTCCTCTATGTACAACTAATATTAAAATAATGTTTTTTAACACTTTTTTTGTTTTAAAAAATAACCTTATTGAGATACAATCTATATACCATAAATGCCCATCTTTTTTTTTATTTTTTATTTTTTTAATTTTTATTTTTACTTTATTTTACTTTACAATACTGTATTGGTTTTGCCATACATTGACATGAATCCACCACGGGTGTACATGCGATCCCAAACATGAACCCCCCTCCCACCTCCCTCCCCACAACATCCCTCTGGGTCATGCTCATCTTTTAAAGTGTATAATTCAATGAATTCTTGCATATTCACAGAGTTGGGCAGTATCACCACTCTGCAATTTAAGAGTATTTTCACCACCCCAGGGAGAAGCCCATACTCTTTAGCATTTATTTCCTATACCTTTTCTCCTGCAGCCCTAGGAAACACTAATCTACTTTTAATCTACTTCTGTGGATTTACTTATTCTGGTCACTTCATATAAATGGAATCATACAATATTTGGCCTATTAGTACTGGCGTCACTCAGCCTATTTTCAATGTTCCTGATATTGTAGCATGTGTCAGAACTTCTATCCTTTTTATTGCTAAATAAAATTCCATTTTATAGATATATCATATTCATTTTTCAGTTGTTGGAGTCTTGGGTTATTTCTCCTCTTTGCCTATTATGACTAATGCTGTCATGACCATTATTTTTGTGTGGACATTATGTTTTCAAATTTCTTGAGTATATACCTAGGAGTGTAATTGTGGAGTCATATGAGAATTCTGTATTTACTCTTTTCAAGAAGCACCAGATTGTTTTCTAAGATGATAATTTGAAATGCCATGAACTCACTGTTCTTAGCAAGAGTCATCCATTTTTGTTCAATACATGCTTCTCAGAGTGTTTGAAACCTTTGGTTAATTCCTGGAATTCTGAATGAGTTTAACTCAACAATTGTGTTTTGGTCGCTTTTAAAAAGAGCAGATTTTCAGAGGTCCTTTCTTTACCATTTCATGTTCCTCAGCATCTACTAAATTTGAAACAGTAAGCCTAGGGAGGGGTGAGACCTCTAATTATAATTTTTAAAAATTCAAATAGAAGCAAAGTACTTTTACAGCATTTTTCTTTAATCTATTGACATTTTTTCAGTCCTTCCTGGATAAAGAAGAGCTGAACTTGGCAAAAGAAAGTTGAGGAGGTGGAACTGTAAAATAATTTCTTGTCACAAATACCACACATTCATATTCTGATGATATATTGTACCATTAGCATTTTTTTTCTTTTGAGTGGGAGAAGGTATGAAATTAAATGGTTTAAACTGAAGCTGAAGAATCTACAATAGATTCTAGGAGTATCATGCTTATTATAAGAACTCTAAGAAGAAATGCTGGAGATGGGGGTGAGGGGTTGGGGAAATCCATGAAGCCATGTTAATTTGAATACACCTTGCACAAAGGTAAATGGACTAGATAATATTTTGATTCATATTGAGTGATTGAAATGTGCACGAAGTTTTATTAAAAGGGAAAAGTTATGTAGCAATGTATCATATGGTTTAATATTTTAAACCATATCCATCACCACCTGTTAAAAAGTAAACCTATAAAGGAAGAATCATCCTTATCTGTTACCTAACAAGTTGCATTAAACTTGTGTAGTTTTGAGATAAACAAATATAAGAAGAGAGACTGTAGATTTCACTGGCAGATCGATGGCACTGTGCTTTATTAAATGAGCTAGAATTGATATTTTTAATATTATTTTGCTTCATACAAACAGGCAATTTAATATGCACTGCATAATTACTTTGGAAGAAATCAATTTTTCTTTCATTCTTAGGTTAGTGATTTATATGGATTTTTCTCATGAGCTTCTATGTCTTTGAAAATCATAATAAATTTTATTATTATTTCCTTCTTAATTTTTTTGCCCATAAAATGATCATTTAACCTTTCTATATTCAGTCTCTCAATTATGTTCTTTCATTCTTTTAACATGATCAGACAACTATTTTAAATCATAATCACTTCAGTGACAGTGATCATAATCAATTTCAGGATAGAAAACGTTAATAAAAGATGATGAGGTTCAGATATGGGCATAACAGCATGAAAGCTAGAGATTTTGGTGAAATCATGTTTGGCAAAAGACTACCTTTCAGATATTTACTTCTGTTAATCAGCCCAATCCTATACTCTACCCACAAAACAGTGCCCTGCAAACTTATTAACAACTTTTTAATTTAAGAATAAAGGTCACTATTTTGTGTATTGATCTTTCACTTAGTAAAAAAGAATCTGATCCCCTGTTTATATCTTTTCCCATTTCTTTTAAGAGCCTTAATACTTTTCTAATAAAGTTTTATGAGCTTTAGCTAACAAGATGATCAATTTTCCTGTCTTTTTACAACTGTTTCTCCATTGCTGTTGACAACTGAATATTGTTTACATACACACAGAACTGTTTTTATTGTTTTGTAAATTCCTTCATTTAAGTTTAGAAACTTATTTCCCTAATTAGAAGTTAAGAAACAGTTTCCAAAGTTCCTCCAGTTTAAAAAAATCTATGGTTAAATTTTACATAAATAATGATTTTAAGTATGTATATACTTTATGCTGTATTTAGCAGGAGGCAGAATGTTAGAATATTTTTTATAGTATCTTGATTCTCTCGTATCTTCCCCCAGTTTGTGATACCTCTTTTGTTGTATAGTAATTTAAATAAATACGATGTTGTTGTTCAGTCGCTAAGTCCTGCAGCCCCACAGGCTTCCCATCTTCACCATCTCCCAGAGTTTGCTCAAACTCATGTCCATTGAGTCGGTGATACCATCCAACCATCTCATCCTCTGTCATGCCCTTCTCCTCCTGTCTTCAATCTTTCCCAGCATCAGGGTCTTTTCCAATGAGTTGGCTGTTCGTATCAGGTGACCAAAGTATTGGAGCTTCAGCTTCAGCATCAGTCTCTCTGATGAATATTCAACTTTGATTTCCTTTAGGATTGACTTGTTTGATCTCCTTGCAGTCCAGGGGACTTTGTAGGCAAAGTAATGTCTCTGTCTTTCAGTACATTGTGTAGGTTTGTCATTGCTTTTCTTCCAAGGAGCAAGGGTCTTTTAATTTCATGGCTGCAGTCACCATCCACAGTGATTTTGGAGCCCAAGAAAATAAAGTCTGTCACTGTTTACATTGTTTCCCTATCTGTTTACTATGAAGTACAGTGAACTGTCTACAGATTTATCTGTTTGTCTTAGGAGCCATTATTATACTAAGTTAAGTATTTTAGGGATTTCCATGATGGCTCAGTGATAAAGAATATACCTGCCAATGCAGGAGATGCAGGTTCAATCCCTAGGACAGAAAGATCCCCTGGAGAAGGATATGGGAACCCACTCTTGGGAAATCCCATGGACAGAGCAGTCTGGTTGGGGTATCCATTAATCCCGCAACACCAGGTACCAGTGTCAGTCAAGCACTGTGCTGGTGCCAGTGATACAATGCTGGGCAAGACTCAATCCTTTTCTTCAAGGGGATAACTGAACCAGTTTGGAAACACATAGGTACATGGGAATATTAAACAGCAAGTGGTATGGAGCACAAAGGGGGAATATCTAGGGAGATTTTGATTATGAAAATCCACTGGAGCAATATTTAACACAGTCTAGGATGAGATTTTTCAGTATAGAAGTCATGGAAGCCTTTCCAGAGAAGGTGATATTTGTATTTTATTTTCATATTTATTTATTTGGCTGCATTGAATCTAACTGTGGTGCTTGGATTTTTCTCTAAATATGGCATGGAGGCTTAGTCACCCTACAGAATGTGGGATCTTAGGTTTCTGGCCAGGGATCAAACTCCCTGCATTGGAAGGGGTATTCTTAATTGCTGGACCACCAAGGAAGTCCCAAGAAGGTGATACATGAATGGAGAAATAAATACAACTAGGGATTTTTGAAGACGAAGAAGTCATGGCAGTGGGTGGGGAATGCTGTAGACTTTCTGGAAGAAGAAAGATGATGCACAGGCATAGCTGAGACGGAGAAGGCGGTGGGGGAGTGGGAGAGGGGGAGTGAGAGTGAGCGCTGGAGCTAGTGAGACAGACAGAACAGAGAGAGAACAAACACCTGGGAACAAATAAAACCGCAGTGACTTCAGTATAACTGGAACCAAGGAGACTGGAGGATTGAAAAAAGGAAGGACAAATAGGAAGAAATGACTCTGGGGTCTTATTTTAACATTAGGTATATTGTAATGATCATTTTCAACATAATATACAATGTGAAAATGTGTATTAAAACTGGTCAATTTCTAAATATCTAATTTTCTCTTTTTAAGTGATGGAATGGTAAGTGTTTATCCTTCTGGTATTATATACACTTAGGAAGCCCCCAAAACTTTTTTCAGGAAGCAGGAAAGCCTTGGAAATTTATTTTGCAGAAAACTTTAATATATGCCAAATATCGAATCTGATATAGAGACTGAGTACATGTTAGTTCTTAACTATCCACCCACCAAGAAGAAAAGTACACTAAAAATAAAAATCCCATTTATTTATGGTTGATTACATAAGGAAATAGTTCACTTATATTAATATGAAAATAATTACTTGTGAACACTATTAATACAGATTATATATGACATTGTTCTTAATTCAGTGTCTTTATTAAACTTACAATCGACTTAGCCCAATAAAATGTGTCAAAAATAGGACTGGTTTGGAAAGCTTTTTGGCATTAAGGAAAAGATGTGCATTGCATTTATCCAGTGCAGTGCATTCTAAACAAGACATGTATATTTAGAATTAATCAGACTCTTAGAGAAACATAGTGATTGTTTATTCAACCCAATGCTTCAAATTATCTCCTTCCATAGTATTTGAAACCAATCTGTCAAATAATCATCAAGAGTAATTAGTTTATGCTAAACTCTCCATATGAAATTTAAGGATGACAAAACAAATGGTTGGCTCCATTACAATTCATTTTGTTAATACTTGATTGCTATTCTAAATATATAGTAAGAAGATAATGCTTCCATCAGCATATCTATCCCAAGCTGCCTACAAGTACTTACTTCCCTTTACAGAAAAGAGAATCTGTAATGTTGTTGTCAAAGGCCTATGGCATTTAAGAGTAGAAGAGAAACCAAACAAGAAAAAGCTTGCAAAAAAACAGAAACCAAAGCCAATCAGGGAGAAAAGCTATGAGGAACAGACGAGAGTTCCAGCCCAGGTGAAAGCCACAGTCTTCCTTAGTAGAAGCCGGAGTCTAGAAACTGGGCCTGGTTATGATTTAGGGACACAGCCAGTAGCTGTTAATAATACACTGTGAATAGAATAAAAGGTGAAGTTAGAGAGTCTCATTGGATCTTGGACAAGTGAATCCCATGCGGGGCTGTTTTGTTGTTGTTATTTTTTAATATTTATTTCTTTATTTGACTGCCCTGGGCCTTAGTTACAGCATGCAGGATTTTTTGCTGCAGCATGGGAACTCTTGGTTGCAGCATGTAGGATCCAGTTCCCTGACCAGGGATCACACCTGGGCCCCTGCATTGGGTGTGTGGAGTCTTAGCCATTGGACCACCAGGGAAGTCCTTGGGACTGTGTATTTTAACATTAAGTGAGGTAAGGCTTAGATCAGTAATTTTCAACTCTCTGTCTCAGTCTCTCTCTCTTTTAGCAGGGAAACTTTTTTTTTTTAACTAAGTATTATATGAATTTAATGTATTATATTTAATATAATGGAAGCATAAACCCAGGTGAGCCCAGAGTCCTGCCACTTAGCAGCCTCTCACCCTGCAATGGTCCCTGAATCCTTACTAACCCAGGAGTCTAAGCAACACAGCCGAGGAACCTAGGCAGAGCTTCCTTTTAGTTCTTACCTTGTGCTCTGTTTAAAGACAGGCCAACGCTGAGATGAGGCAAGTTCATAGATTTCCCTGTTCATGTCAGTAGAGGCAGTAGTTTGAAAGATAATGTATCAAATCGGAAGGGGTTTGCCTCTGAATTGAGAAAACAGAAGCAAGAACATGAGAGTAGGGAAGCATTAGCCTTTTTGCATTGTCCTACCAAGAATGATAGATGTGATTTATTCAAAAGATCTTTATTTTATGATCCCATTCATTTAAAAAATTATGTGTAATTTACATAGATATAAAAGCTGATGCAATCCATTAAATTAGAAATGCTCAGACATTAAAAATCAACAATGTTGTACACTTGTTCCATTTCATATATTTTTGTTACATTTTGTGGGAAGGCATTTATAAAGTTGGACCTGACTCCAAAATGATGCTGATACTGCAGGGGCGAAGACAGGGAGGAAAGGAGAAAATGCCAAAATAGAGTGGAACTGGAGATACAAAGCAGGAGGTGAACTGAAGAAGTTATTGGAAGGTGTCATGCTACTGTCAGGAACCACGCTGCTCTAGTCAAACAGTGGGGCTAAGGGAAAAATATAGATAGTGAGAAATACGCAAAGTAAGCTGGAGTGGCAGAATTGCTGTTCTGAGTGATTGGTTAATTGATTCAAAACCTAACCACTGTGTGTGCAACAAACTAATCTATTTCATTATAATAGTATCTCTTCTACCCAGCAATGACAAATGTGTTGGGATTTTGTCTACTGATACAGCACCAGCAATGTTCCTTCTATTACATAGAAGGAAATATAGAAAATAATTTTATATTAACCCAATCTACAGCTATGACTGTGGATAAATCTGACAGACATACACTAAAGGTAAACTAGAAATAGATCAAAATATTGTACACACTGCCATATATATACTCAAATACATAGAATTTGGAGTCTGTGATAACTAGTATGATACTGTCTGCATATCCTCTCAAGGAAGGATGAATTGCTCCAACTTCTGGGAATATTGTGAAGCATAGTCTCCAGGCACTTATTAATCTCTTTAAGGATTTCCTAGAGCCAGACATTCTGAAGTGTGAAGTCAAGTGGGCCTTAGGAAGTTTTACTACAAGCGAAGCTAGTGGAGGTGATGGAATTCCAGTTGATCTGTTTAAAATCCTAAAAGATGATGCTGTTAAAGTGCCGCACTCAGTACATGTGTGTGCATGCTCAGTCCTGTCCGCCTCTTTGCGAACTCATAGACTATAGCTTGCTAGACTTCTCTGTCCATGGAATTTTCCAGGCAATAATACTGGAGCAGGTTGCTGTTTTCCTACTCCAGGGGATCTTCCCGACCCAGAGATCAAACTTGAATCTGTTATGTCTCCTGCATTAGCAAGCGGGTTCTTTACCACTAGCTCCACCTAGGAAGCCCTTCCAGGAGATACTCCCTGATAAACATCTCATCCATTACATTCTATCTCAGAGTCTGCTTCCTGGAAAATCCAGCCGGGGTTGGGGATAAAACAGAGGGAACAAAAAGTAATGTCTGTTTGAAGTAAATACAAATAAAGTTGTTATGCACTTAATAATGATTCTATGCCACTAAATAATGATTATGATTAATCTGTTTAAAGGCTTCTAAAAGAAATTGCTTTATATAAGCATAATATTATCATGGAAATTGTATTTTCATTTTCTTATATAAAATAAGTGGAAAGCATTATTATTGCTATCAGCTGTAAAGAGGAAACTGAGGTTCAAAGAGGTTAAGTGACATGCCAAGTCACACAGCTAGTACATAACAGAACTTGAACTCAGACTCTGATTTCAGATTTTGTGCTCTTATCTAAGTTGTGCACGAGATAGTCCCATATTGATAAGTAGGACAGGAACACATACAAGTGCAGTTTAGTTGCTAAGTCTATTGTTACTCAGTTGCTAAGTCACGTTTGACTCTTTGTGACCCCATGGACGGCAGCACGCCAGGTTTCCCTGTCCTTCACCATCTCCTGGAGCTTGCTCAAACTCATATCCATTGAGTCAGTGATGCCATCCAGCCATCTCATCCTCTGCCTTCCCAATCCTAAGAAGTTGACTAGAGGCCAGACAAGAAATTCGTGCAAGGCTTTATTGAGGCCCCTGTTACAGCAGGAGAAAGGAGAACGAACCATAGGTTCCCTTGCTTGCTGACTCCCCAAGGAGGGGATGGTCATGAGCTTGTTCGTTATATGGGCTGAGGGTAGGGGTATGTCCAAGAGTCAGGATGAAGAGATGGCTTTCATGTTTTGCCCATCCCTTAGGTGGTGTTGTGTGCAGGAGACATGCACAGTACCCTGCTTCTGCTCCAGGCTCTTCAAAAGTGGCAGCTATGTGTTTTGGTTTCTTTGTATCTTTTGCCCAGAATTTGTCCCAACTGCCCATGCACACAGTTATATTTAGTTCTGTAGAGTTTCTTTCTGTTTTGTTGCTGGAGGAGAGGTGTGTCCAGGTCCAAATACTGCAGAACTGCAGCAAAGGATCCTGGGTCTCAGCCTGTCTCAAGTCCAATGCAGTTTTTGGAATCTATATCAATACATCCACAAGCTTAAGTCAGAATCTAACTACTGATCAGCAGGGAAGAATACCCCATGTGTGCTGTACACTGAGTGCTATAGTAGCAGCTAAGAAAACTGGAGGTTGTTCGTCAGAGTACTACCAACAAAACAACTAGAAACTGTTTAAATAGTAATATTATTTATGCATATTATTGAGTTAGCACCTACCAGTGTGTTATATTTAAGAAACTTTTAGACCAAACCAATAAACTATATGAGCAAAGGCCTCCCAAGGGTATGTCTCTCTTCTTGGAATATGAAAGAGCATAGCCAGTTATATATATATATTGGCAATGATCTCCATTATTCATAGTTTTCTAATTCTGTGACTAAACAATACATTCACATTTTGCCTGGGAATGCTCTAACTTCTAAATATGCTGCTGCTGCTGCTAAGTTGTGTCAGTCGTGTCCGACTCCGTGCAACCCTGTAGACGGCAGTCCACCAGGCTCCCCTTTCCCTGGGATTTTCCAGGCAAGAAAACTGGAGTCGGTTGCCATTTCCTTCTCCAGTGCATGAAAGTGAAAAGTGAAAGTGAAGTTGCTCAGTCGTGTCCAACTCTTCGCGACCCCAGGGACTGTAGCCTACCAGGCTCCTCCTTCCATGGGATTTTCCAGGCAAGAGTACTGGAGTGGGTTGCCATTGCCTTCTCCAACTTCTTAATATAGGTATGAGCAATTAAAAATCTAAGCTTTATGAAAGTAACACAAAATAACTAAGAATTCGTCTTTCCATAGTACTGCTTTCACTAATGTGTTCATTTTAGCTATCCAACTGTTTCTTGAAACTGTTTTCCTTTTCACAGAAGTAGAAATCACACTCCTTTTTCCTGTTACCACTGTTTTTTCCTTACACTGTGGTGATTGGTGCTTCATTGCCTCTGCCATTCTTTATTTAGCGTTTGCCTCTTAGACACCACAGGAGTCATTCTCATTATAGCCTTCCTTTGCTCAGTTCCTCTTATAGATCTCAACATAAGCTGTTCTGAAAAGTCATCCATATGCATACATTTCTTAAGTCACTAGCATGCTTAACACCAGTGCATTATTTTGGAAGATATTAACATTCAGCTTAAATACTGTATATAGGCCAACATCATCTCATTCCCAGCCAGTGAGACATCAGAGAATACAGGCCAAGGGCAAACTATTTCAGAACCACCATGCTACTTATTTTTCCCCTATAGCTAATAAAACATTCCTACTTCCTTTTTTTTTTCCAAATAACTCCTGCTTTTGTTTTTTTTTTTGGCCACAGTTGTTAATTATACTTTAACTTGAATAATATATCTGCATAATGTAGAAAAATTATAGTAGACATTTGTCTAAAACACAGTAGATTCTTAAAATAGGAAACTTTTAGAAAAGATTCTGAATAGCATCAATAATTTATGTCTTCTAATGTTAACATAAAAGAAAGAAAAAGAGAAGACTGTTACTGCTTTAGCTTTCAACTAAAAACTGTGTAAGCTTCCTACGTGCTTTCAAGTTTTTACTTCTCAGTTACTCTCAAGAAGGAACTGAATTCAGCTGTCGCTTTTCTAATACTTCAGACATGGAGCATCCAAGTCATTCATTTGGGAAAAAAGACGATCCTTACCCTTGCTCTCTTGGATTTTGATGAAAGACTATTCAGTCTCAGGAATGCACTAATTTACCAAAGGTCCAGAATTCCATATTTACATTTCTTTAAAAAAAAATTGCACTAATGTAAGGATAACAGAAAGAGATTCATTGGAATCGTTGCAGGTTACTGGAATTATCAGTATTTCTTTATCATTTATTCCATAAGAAATAAACCTATTTATTTTATAATGAATGCTTCAATTGTGAAACTAATTTGGCTTATCTTAAAAATTCAAAAGGATGAATTAAAAGAGAATCTGTACATCTGTGTTTAACAGCAAAAGGGAGAGTTCTCACAAGCTAGTCTAATACAGAAATACGATCTTTTATAACTTTAAAATCTCTATTACTTTAAAGAAATATCTTTGTGTAGGTACCAAAAACCAAATGCCATAAATTTGTTCAAAACTTATAATGTGTGATGGGACACCTATTAAATGCCTATCTTGAAATAAAGTCTAGGAAATTGTCAAGACTTAGAAGCAATTTAATTTTTAAGAAGTGCTTACCTCATATTTGCACACTAATGCACTTGAGACATTAAAATATAAGTATTACATCCGCAAAAGAATTTTTCTTTGCAGTGTTATCATACATGAGGATGTTTGCCTACTCAAATAAATACATATATAAATATAGACTCTCAGACATAATAAGTCCACTGCCCATCTGTGACTCTCCAGAGTCACTGGAGAGTCACTCCAGTGTTCTCTGCTTGGTCCAAAATCTGTTGCAGAGGAGGGAATCTCTAGTGAGGTGTCCTGAGGAACAGTAGAAGTTAATTATGTCATCTACTAGCTCTGATTTCCTCTTCGTTATATATAGTTTCTATTTTCTAGTTTTGGTATTTTGTCTCATAATTGTTTCATCCTTCTGGTTCAAAGCAAATAAAAGCTGTTCAATATTTACTTCGATAACTTTTCTTTCACATTGTATAACTAAAAAAAAAAAAAAAAAAAATCTGTGTCCAGAACTAATACAACTGGGTTTTTTTTTGCAGTTTTGCTGAGATACATCTCTTTTCTGGAGGTATATTTCATATACCATAAAATTCACCCAGTGGAAGCATACAGTTCGATGGGGTTGTGCCACTGTCACTAAAGTCTAGTTTACTTTCTGTCTCAGACTTGCCTGTTTTGGACATTTCATATGAATGGATTAATATCATAGATGGCCTTTTGTGACTGTGTTTGTTACTCGGTATATTTTCAAAATTCATCCATATTTTGGCATATATTAGTACTACATTGGAGAAGGAAATGGCAACCCACTCCAGTGTTCTTGCCTGGGGAATCCCAGGGATGGGGGAGCCTGGTGGGTTGCTGTCTATGGGGTCACGCAGAGTCGGACATGACTGAAGTGACTTAGCAGCAGGAGCAGCAGTACTACATTTACTTTTAAGGCTCAGTGATATCCCATTATTTGAATATGCCATGTTGTTTATCTGCTTATCAATTGGTGGGCATTTAGATTCTCTCCACTTTTTTCTTTACTATGGAAAATGCTACTGTAAAATTCATGCAGAAGTTTCTGTGTTGACCCCATGTTTTCAGTTCTTCTGGACATATATCTGGGAGTAGAACTCTAAGTCATAAACTAACCCTCTTTGAGGGACTGCTGAACTGTTTTCCAAAATAGCTATGCTGTTTTAACAATCCCAGAAGCAATGTATGAAGGTTCCTTTTCTCCACATTCTCACCAACACTTATTATTCCTCCCTTTTATATTTTGTCCATACTGGTAGTCGTGAAGTAATATCTCATCTTGTTTTGATTTGCATTTCTCTAATGACTAACGATTTGAGCATTCTTCTGTGTGTTTATTTTTAATATAAATTTATTTATTTTAATTGGAGGCTAATTACTTTACAGTATTGTAGTGTTTTGCCATGCATTGACATGAATCCGCCACGGTGTACATCTATTCTCCATCCTGAACCCCCCTCCCACCTCCCTCCCCATCCCATCCCTCTGGGTCATCCCAGTGCACCATGTGTTCATTGACTATTTCCTTTGGAGAAATAGTTATTCAAATCTTTTGTGTATGTCACATCTTTAATTGGGTTAGTTTTCTTTTTACTGTTGAATGATAGGAGTTCTTTATACATTCTGTATAAAGTTATTTGTCACATATATGACTTGCAAATATTTTATCCTGTGGGTTATCTTTTCACGTTATTAGTGGTATTCTTTGAGACACAGATTTCTTTTTAAAAACTTAACTAAATCAACTTATCTTTTGAAAAATTTTATATATTCTACTTTATGTGTCATAACTAAGAAGATATTGCCTGGCCCAAGATCAGGAAAATTTACTTCTGTGTTTTTTCCTAGGGGGTTATATAGTTTTAGTTCTTAAAATTAAATCTATGATCTAGTCAAATTATTTGTTTGTGTGTGTGTTATGAGGACTTTAAATTCATTCTTTTGAATGTGGATATCCAGTTGTTCCCACAGAATTATTTGAATGGCTCTACTTTTCTTTATAAATTATTCTTATCCTTGTTCCTAAATGTAAGGGTTTATTTCTGAGCTCCCAATTCTGTCCCATTGATATGTATGTCTGTTGTTAATGCTAGTTACTGTAGCTTTGTCCTGGGTTTTGAAGTTAGAAAGTGAGACTTTCAACTTTTTCAAGAAGATTGTGTTTTTTATTTTTTGGTCCCTTCTATTTTTTCTTCGAGGGTTTCCTTTTACAGGTTCATTAATTTGAAATCAGCTTGTAAATTCCTGCCCTTTCTCCAAAAGCTGGGATATTGAAAATAATTGTGTTGACTCTGTGCATTAATTTGTAAAATATTGCTTTCTTAACATTATCATGTCTTCTGACCCATGAACATGGTATTTCTGTTTATTTAGGGCATCTTTCTTTTTTCAGTTCTTCTAAATATTTAGTGTATGTCTTATTTTTTTAATATTAGAAGTTTTATTATTTTTGTTACTATTTGAGTCTGTTTTGTGAATTTTGTTTTCAGATTGTTCATTGCTAATGCATAGAAAGTTTTTCTTTTTCTTTTTACAAAGAACCAACTTTTGCTTTTGTTGATATTCTCTATTGTTTTGCTATTCTTGATTTCATTTATTTCTAATCGAATCTTTATAGTTCTTTCTACCTTTGATTAAGTTTGCTGTTCGTTTTTCTTGAGCTGGAAGATGGCAATATTAATTTAAGTTCTTATTTCTTAATGTACACCTTTACGTATATCAGTTCTCTTCTATGAACAGCTTTATCTGTGTCACGTAACTTATGGAATAATATATCATTTTCATTTATCTCAGAGTATTTTCTTTTGTGATTTTTTTCTTTGATTCTTTGTTTTATTGGCTATGTAGACCTGTGTTTTTTGATTTATACATATTTGTATGTTTTACAGAGATCTAAGTGTTTCAACAAAGTTTTAAGTGTGCTCTAGGGATGGTGCTTTTAAGGCGTTCCAAAAATGATCAGATCTCTTTACTGCCTACATTGCTGCTAAATTTGGGCTACCGTACTAACTGATCCAGGAGGAGAGAAGGAATAGTGAAAATGTGAAAATGTCGCAGACCTTATGTCTTACAGATGTTCAGCGGTTTCTCTTGAAAACATGATATTTCATTTGTTCTGAGTCTTTGTTACTTACCAGGATTCTGAAATGGTGCATGGTAGTTGTTTTGCCCATATTTTCGTTGTTTTAGAGAGTGAGTGGAGAAGGAAATGGCAACCCACTCCAGTGTTCTTGCCTGCAGAATCCCAGGGACGGGGGAGCCTGATGGGCTGCCGTCTATGGGGTCACACAGAGTTGGACATGACTGAAGTGACTTAGTAGTAGAGAGTGAGTTCACAAAGTTGCTCACTGCCATCCTGAAAGCAAATTTCCCAGAATGACTTAATTTTCACAAAGAGTTTTGAGTCGTGGTGTTTTTAATCTCCATTTTCAATAAAGTGAATCACAGTCCAGAAATGAAACAGTTTATTTAAGATCATGCTCCTTGTTTATAACAGAATTTAACCAAGTCTTTTATTCCTTTTCTCTAGTACCATATTCTTTTCACCATATCACAGCTCCTTCATTTTACTACTATTTACTTAAATCTTAGATGCCTTAACCTGGAATAAATCTCAGAAATATTCAGGTTCTAGCTTCTTATTTTACAGATGAAGAAGCTGCAGTCTGAAGAGGTAAAGTGCCTTGCAAGAGGTTTTATTGCTAGCCACTTTAATGCATGCTCTGTGCACTTTGGCCTCAGTTCAGTTCAGTCGCTTAGTCGTGTCTGACTCTTTGTGACCCCATGAATCGCAGCACGCCAGGCCTCCCTGTCCATCACTAACTCCCGGAGTTCACTCAGATTCATGTCCATCGAGTCAGTGATGCCATCCAGCCATCTCATCCTTTGTCATCCCCTTCTCCTCCTGCCCCCAATCCCTCCCAACATCAAAGTCTTTTCCAATGAGTCAACTCTTCGCATGAGGTGGCCAAAGTACTGGAGTTTCAGCTTTAGCATCATTCCTTCTAAAAAATCCCAGGGCTGATCTCCTTCAGAATGGACTGGTTAGATCTCCTTGCAATCCAAGGAACTCTCAAGAGTCTTCTCCAACACCACAGTTCAAAAGCATCAATTCTTCGGCACTCAGCCTTCTTCACAGTTCAACTCTCACATCCATACATGACCATAGGAAAAACCATAGCCTTGACTAGACAGACCTTAGTCGGCAAAGTAATGTCTCTGCTTTTGAATATGCTGTCTAGGTTGGTCATAACTTTTCTTCCAAGGAGTAAACGTCTTTTAATTTCACGGCTGCAGTCACCATCTGCAGTGATTTTGGAGCCCCAAAAAATAAAGTCTGACACTGTCTCTACTGTTTCCCCATCTATTTGACATGAAGTGATGGGACCAGATGCCATGATCTTTGTTTTCTGAATGTTGAGCTTTAAGCAGACTTTTTCACTCTCCTCTTTCACTTTCATCAAGAGGCTCTTTAGTTCCTCTTCCCTTTCTGCCATAAGGGTGGTGTCATCTGCATATCTGAGGTTATTGATATTTCTCCCAGCAATCTTGATTCCAGCTTGTGTTTCCTCCAGCCCAGCGTTTCTCATGATGTACTCTGCATAGAAGTTCAATAATCAGGGTGACAATATACAGCCTTGACGTACTCCTTTTCCTATTTGGAACCAGTCTGTTGTTCCATGTCCAGTTCTAACTGTTGCTTCCGGACCTGGATACAGATTTCTCAAGAGGCAGGTCAGGTGGTCTGGTATTCCCATCTCTCTCAGAATCTTCCACAGTTTATTGTGATCCACACAGTCAAAGGCTTTGGCATAGTCAATAAAGCAGACATAGATGTTTTTCTGGAACTCTCTTGCTTTTTCTATCATCCAGCGGATGTTGGCAATTTGATCTCTGGTTCCTCTGCCTTTTCTAAAACCAGCTTGAACATCAGGGAGTTCACGTTTCACGTATTGCTGAAGTCTGGCTTGGAGAATTTTGAGCATTACTTTACTAGCATGTGAGATGAGTGCAATTGTGCAGTAGTTTGAGCATTCTTTGGCATTGCCTTTCTTTGGGATTGGAATGAAAACTGACCTTTTCCAGTCCTGTGGCCACTGCTGAGTTTTCCAAATTTGCTGGTATATTGAGTGCAGCACTTTCACACCATCATCTTTCATGATTTGAAATAGCTCAACTGGAATTCCATCACCTCCACTAGCTTTGTTCGTAGTGATGCTTTCTAAGGCCCACTTGACTTCACATTCCAGAATGTCTGGCTCTAGATCGGGTGATCACACCATCGTGACTGTCTTGGTTGTGAAGATCTTTTTTGTACAGTTCTGTGTATTCTTGCCACCTCTTCTTAATATCTTCTGCTTCTGTTAGGTCCATACCATCTGTCCTTTATCGAGCCCATTTTTGCATGAAGTGTTCCCTTGGTATCTCTAATTTTCTTGAAGAGATCTCTAGTCTTTCCCATTCTGTTGTTTTCCTCTATTTCTTTACATTGATCACTGAAGAAGGCTTTCTTATCTCTTCTTGCTATTCTTTGGAACTCTGTATTCAGATGCTTATATCTTCTACTGACCCCAATTGAATGATAAGTTACTGAAGAAATTTATTGTAGACATAAGGAGACAATTACTATCTTCAAATCAATTATTTATTCTGATTTGAGTCTCAGTACAGTCCTACAAATTTCATTTTTTTTTCTAGAGTGGTGATGCTCTAGTTACCTCTTAGATGTATTTGTTTTCTTTTGCTGTGTAAAAAACTTCCACAAGGTTTGCAGCATAAAGCAATACCAGGTAGTATTTCATAGTTCTGTATTCAGACACACAAGCATGACTTGTTTGGTTAATCTTCTCACACAATCACGTGGCCAAAATAAAAATGTTGAAAGGATACATTCTCATGTGTTGACTTGGGGTACTCTTTCAAACTCATTCAGGTTGTTGGCAAAATTTAGTTCTTTGTAGTCATAGGGATTAGGTCTCTGTTCTCTTTCTGGGTTTTAAGTGAGGGTTACTCTCAGTTATTTTCCCAAAGCCTTGAGTGAAAACTCTTCCTCCCTTTGAATCCCTTTTATGCTTTAAATCTCTTCAAGAGCTAAATTCTTTTAAGGGTGAGCTCATCTGATTAGCCACACTCACCTAGGATAATGTCCTTTCTAGAATCAGTTGATTAGAGACCATAATTCTATCCATAAAATTGTTTTACAGAGGCATGTTTCACAGAGAGTATGCTTTGACTGGATAAGAGAAAAATGAATGTGCTCAAGGGAATGGAAATTTGGGAAGCCACCTTAAAATTCTAATGCAATAGATATACATTTCTTTTCTTTTTAAACAATTTTATTTGGCTTTCAGAGAAGATTATTTGGCCCATGCACATTCACTGAAGATAGTACATAACCTGATACACACTTTAAATTTCATTATGCCCAGTTGTCATTGGGTTTAAGAAAGAAACATAAGGTTCAGCCTAGATTTGATATTAGTAGATAGAAGAGAATCTGCATGTCAAGGGCACATAGAGAAAACAAAATAAATCATATATATTATTATATAATATTAAAAGATAATAAAAACATAGTGTGTGTGTGTGTGTGTGTGTGTGTGTGTGTGTCTGACTCTTTTGTGACCCGATGGACTATAGCCCTCCAGGCTCCTCTGTCCATGGGACTTTCCAGGCAAGAACACTGTAGTGAGTTGCCATTCACTTCTGCAGGGGATCTTCCCCACCCAGGGATTGAACCTGTGTCCACATCTCTTGCATTGGTAGGTGGATTCTTTACCAATGAGCCACCTGGGAAACCCAAACATAATGCGTATTTTAAGTATACAGTATATTTTCCCCACTTGAATCAAATTTACTAAAATGTAAACCTGTAGTTTTTGTTGGTTAGTTAAACACCAGTTGATGAGTTAAAAAAAAAGTCAGCCTACACCCTCAAGAATTTATATTTTGTAACAAATTTCCTTTGTAAAACTATAACCAAAAGTTATCTGCAAAAATGTGCTTGTAGATGAAGCCAGGTAACAATTATGACCCAAGTCATTTTTAGCTTCTACAATTGACTGTTAAGCAATCCAATGTAAATTATTATGTTTAATTAAACAATATAGCATAATAGTCACGTTGACTGTAAGAAGACCATTTTCTTTTCAAAGATGTTGAATACATTGATTATTTCCAGAGAGAACTGAAATGTCCCGTTACTGAAGACATTTTTCTTTGTCAGTGGAAGAAAATGAAGTTAGAATTTCTCAAATTGCTCAATAGTATTTTCACTTGAAAGTGTGTTTCTGACACTTACTACACTTTAATTTTTTTTCTTCAGAACTCCACAAGTCAATCACAATTTTCCTTTGCTTTCAGCATTTGTTATAATTACTTTTGTCTTATAATGTTGTTAAATCTTATACTACGGCACAAGCAAGGACAAATATCTTAAGTTTATACCTTTCTTTCTACAAGTTATAAATCCCTACTGCTTCCAAGGAGTGTAAGAGAATGATAGTGGACAAATAATACTACAGAATCACCTTTTTGAATTTTAATTTCATTTTTAAACGTTGCTTTTCTAATTAGGTATGCATGTGGGCAAGAGTTTTTAAAAGTAAAATGATGTTCCTTAAACAGTATCTGAATATTGGTTCACCACCATCAGCTGCAGATACTGGAGTTTCTCATAAAATTGCAACAAAAATGAACCTCTTCTCATCTTTATCCTTGTAGAAATTGTAATCAAATCTTGGTTCACTGAAGAAATTCTATTCTATCAATGAGTTATGTCCATGAACTTTTCTAAGTATTTTAACTCTGAAAAAACATAATCCTGTAATGACTCCTTTTATCTTAAATAATGATCATCTGTGTATTTCAACTTGAGGAATTTTTTTTTCAGGACTCCAGCCACCCCACCTTTCTAGAAAAGTGTGATCATTTGTAGAGTAGTTTATGACCAGTCCTGTAGTTCACAGGATTCTACAGACTCTTGGAAGTTGTCCAGAGGCAATCTATAACTCAGTAACACTGGGGACATGTAATCATATTATAGACTATAAAAATGTCCATGGACAGATGAGCCTGGCAGGCTACAGTTTGTAGGGTTGCAAAGAGTCAATCATGTCTAAAGCAACTTATCTCACAGATATTAAAATGTTTAATATCAGTTTATTATGATAATGAGCTTCCCTGGAAGCTCAGTCAGTAAAGAATCTGCCTGCAGTACAGGAGACCCAGGTTTGATCCCTGGATTGGGAAGATCCACTGGAGAAGGTAATGGCAAACCACTCCAGTATTCTTGCCTGGAAAATCCCATGGACAGAGGAGCCTGGCGGATTATAGTCCTTGGGATCACAAGAGTCAGACACCACTTAGCGACTAAACCACCACCACCACCATCATTATAACAATTGAATAAATCAACACATGCACTAAATATAGTCAGCCTTCCATAAATGTGGTGTTCCATGTTTGTGGATTCAACCAACCCCAGATCAAAACTGTTTTTTAAAAAACCCAGGAGTTTTGAAAAAGCAAGATTTGAATTTGCTGCATGCCTGTAACTACTTGTTGTTCAGTTGCTAAGTCATGTCTGACTCTTTGTGACCCCATGAATTGCAGTACATAAGGCTTCCCTGTCCTTCACTATCTCCTGGAATTTGCTCAAACTCCTCTCTATTGAGTTGGTGATGCCATCCAGCCATCTTAGGCTCTGTCACCCACTTATCCTCCTATCCTCAATCTTTCTCAGCATATGGATTTTTTCCAGGGAGTCAGACCTTCACATCTGATGGCCAAAGTATTGGAGCTTCAGCTTTAGCGTGAATCCTTTGAGTGATTATTCAGGGTTAATTTCCTTTAGGATTGACTGGTTTGATCTCCTTGCTGTCCAGGAAGCTCTCAAGAGTCTTCTCCAGCACTGTAGTTGGAAAGCATCAATTCTTCAGTGCTCAGCCTTCTTTATGCCAGTTGTCACATGTGCACATGACTACTGGAAATATTACCAAGAGGTTTGTAGTGGTGTTCGGCTACTTGCTGCTCAAAAGTCAATAAACAGGCCAGGTTGGTGGAAGAGAAATGTTGCTTTATTTCAGATGCTGGTGACTTGCGGGTAGGAGGAGGGTTGCCAACATCTGTCCAAAGCTTGACTCCCCACCCACCCTGACAGGCAAGGGGTGAGAGCTTTTATAGACAGAGTCGGGGAGAGGGGTGTTATATGCAGGAACAGCATAGTCATCTCTAGCAGTCATCTTCAAATTGGTCATCAGTGGGTCTGACCAGCATCATCTTGATTGTTTTAGGTACAGTTAATCTTCAGTTCCGGGGACCATTTGTTCCCATTTCTTTGTGGTCAGTTCTCAGAATTGTGGCAGCCCATGTCCTGGGTACTGTCTGGTCAACATGTAGTTAACTTTTCCACCTGGCATTTTGGTATCTATAAGACAGCTCACAAGATATGGCTCAGAATATTATTTATCTATAGTCCTAGGGAAAGAACTAAGATCTTTGACTTTACTTAAAGACTATATTATTATTGTTTGGTCTTTGACTGTTTTCTTTTTTTTTTTTTTTTTCTCATGTTCTCATTTCTCTGATTAAACTTATTCTTTGACCAAAGTTTCCACAGACTAAAGACAGGCAGAGGACATGGGGGCAGGGCAATGACAATAGGGTCCTGCTCCGTTTCAGAAAAACCGTAGCTTTGGCTATAGGGACCTTTTTTGGGAAAGTGACATCTCTGCTTTTAATACACTGTCTAGGTTTGTCATTCCCTCATAGCTCAGTCGGTAAAGAATCTGCCTGCAATGCAGGAGACCAGGATTCAATCCTTGGGTCAGAAAGATCCCCTGGAGTAGGAAATGGCAACCCACTCCAGTAATCTTGCCTGGGGGATCCCATGGACAGAGGAGCCTGGCAGGCTATAGTCCATGAAGTCACAAGAGTCAGACACAACTTAGTGACTAAATCACCACCACCAGCTTTGTCATCACTTTCCTTCCAAGGAGCAAGTGTCTGTTAATTTCATGACTGAAGTCACCATCCACAGAAATTTTGGAGCCCAAGAAAATAAAGTCTGTCACTGTTTGCATTTTTGCCCCATTTATTTGCCATGAAGTTATGGGACAGGATGCCATAATCTTCATTTTTTGAATGCTGAGTTTTAAGCCAACTTTTCTACTCTCCTCTTTCACCTTCATCAAGAGGCTCTATAGTTCCTCTTTATTTTCTGCCATTCAGTTCAGTTGCTCAGTCCTGTCCGACTCTTTGCGACCCCATGAACCGCAGCACGCCAGGCCTCCCTGTCCATCACCAACTCCCAGAGTTCACTCAAACTTATTTTCATCGAGTCAGTGATGCCATCCAGCCGTCTCATCCTCTGTCGTCCCCTTCTCCTCCTGCCCCCATCCCTCCCAGCATCAAAGTCTTTTCCAATGAGTCAACTCTTCACATGAGGTGGCCAAGGTATTGGGGTTTCAGCTTTAGCATCATTCCTTCCAAAGAACACCCAGGACTGATCTCCTTTAGAATGGACTAGTTGGATCTCCTTGCAGTCCAAGGGACTCTCAAGAGTCTTCTCCAACACCACAGTTCAAAAGCATCAATTCTTCAGCACTCAGTTTCTTCACAGTTCAACTCTCGCATCCATACATAACTACTGGAAAAACCATAGCCTTAGGGTAGTATTATCTGCATATCTGAGGTTGTTGATATTTCTCCCAGCAATCTTGATTCCACCTTGTGCTTCATCCAGCCAGGAATTTTGCACCATGTACTCTGCATATAAGTTAAATAAACAGGGTGATAATATACAGCCTTGACATACTCCTTTCCCAATTTTGAACCAGTCTGTTGTTCCATGTCCGGTTCTAACTCTTGCTTCTTGTTCTATATATGGGTTTCTCAGGATGCAGGTTAGGTGGTCTGGTATTCCCATCTCTTTAGGAATTTTCCACAGTTTGTTGTGATCCACACAGTCAAAGGCTCTAGTGTAATCAGTGAAGCAGAAGTAGATGTTTTTTTCTGAAATTCCCTTGCTTTCTCTCTGATCCAGTGGATGTTGGCAGTTTGATCTCTGGTTTCCTCTGCCTTTTTTAAATCCAGCCTGAACATTTGGAAGTTTCCAGTTCACATACTGTTGAAGCCTGGCTTGAAGGATTTGGATGAGAATTACCTTGCTAGCATTTACATCACATTTACATTGTATTTATAGTTATTCACATAGCATTTACAATATATTAGTATTGCTGCTGCTAAGTCGCTTCAGTCATGTCTGACTCTGTGCGACCCCATAGACGGCAGCCCACCAGGCTCCCTCATCCCTGGGATTCTCCAGGCAAGAACACTGGAGTGGGTTGCCATTTCCTCCTCCAATGCATAAAAGTGAAAAGTGAAAGTGAAGTCGCTCAGTCGTGTCTGACTCCTAGCAATCCCATGGACTGTAGCCCACCAGGCTCCTCCGTCCATGGAATTTTCCAGGCAAGAGTATTGGAGTGGGGTGCCATTGCCTTCTCCATATTAGGTATTATGACTAAGCTAAAATCGTTTACTCTAGATTACTCATAAAACCTGACCTGAGGTCTGAGGATGTGTGTAGGTTATATGCAAATAATCCACCGTTTATATAAAGCACTTGAGTATCTGACAATTTTGGTATTCTTGTTGGTCCTACAATCAACATTGTGCAGATACCAAGGAGTGACTGCACCCATCTATGCCCTTTTCTCTTTTACAGCCTTAAAGAACAGTTATTATCTCACAGAATCTCAGACTGTCTGTCAAAGAGGGTTCTCTGCTGCCTTCCAGGCATTCTTTTTGACAGTGTCCACCACTGAGAGAGAGCTTACCTTATGTGAAATCCATCCTGTTATTAGACAACTGCTATTCTGGAAACAGATTCCATTAAATTTACCCCAAATCTAACTTTATCAAACATATGACATGGATCTACATGGCTCTTTGGAACCACACATAGTTCCAAATCTGTCAGGTATTTGGAAAAAATATTAAACACTCATCCCGTATTTTATTTCTAGTTTCTGAAATCAGTGAGATTTGCCCAAGTTTCTTTTAGTAGAAGTACGTAACCTAAATAAAATTGATTTATTTATTGAGAATTTACTATAGTGAAGTTCAGTGTGCTAGGAAGTGGGGTAGATATAATGATTAATAAATAATACAGCTGTATTCAAGGAATTTGCAATGAATTCAATAAAGTATCCTGCTCTGAAATTAAAAATATTTCCAAGAAGGACAGAAAAAAATTAACTGGTAACTTAAGCCTAGAATGGTCTATGACATTTTTAGGTTATGTTGAGATCTAATGGGTTTACACAAATATTGTGTTTTCTAAAGAGCTGCCTACAAATTTCTAAACTGCATTTTTTTTTCATAGAGAATTAGAAATCTTCTTTCCCCAAGACCAACTTTTAAGCTTTCATAAAAGCTGCTGATTCTGTTACTATTGTGAATTTCCAATTAAATAGCATATTTCTTCTGAAAAGTTCAACCACTCGATATTAATAGTAAGCACCTTTATAATAAAAATACCCACCTTTACAGCTGGAGCCACATAATAATTGTGATTATTTTGGAGAACAGTAGAAGAAGAACATCATCTTTCTTATATTTTAGGTAACAGAATTGAAGAATCTAGAGGTTTATTATAAGAGCATATCATACCATATGAGTGATTACATTCATTGTAGCTTCACATTTTAAAATTCTGTGCTAATTGTCTCTTTCATATCAATATCTGCTTTGATGTTTAGTCACTAAGTCATGTCCAACTCTTTTGCAACCCCATGGACTGTAGCCCATCAGGCTTCTCTGTCCATAGCATTGCCCAGGCAAGAACACTGGAGTTGGAAAAAAAAACAAAACAAAACACTGGAGCTGGTTGCCGTTTCTTTCTCCAAATATGTGCTTTGCAAAGGCTTAAATTAGTACATGTAAAACAATATTGAGATTGAAGTTCAATTTACTCTCTCCAGAAAGATTAGTTACTTAGTTTAGTCATTCTTTCAGTTAATTCATCCAATGCTAAGCACTATGCTACTAATACAAAAATGAAAGAGTTACAGCAAGTTCACTGTTTCATAAGGGAATCAAGAATTATGGAAAATGACCATATTAAAAGCACATTGACCAGGACTATAACAGGCATGGTAAAGCTGTATTCGTGTCTCAACGGAAGGATTGATAAGTCTTGACCAGTTGGGGAACAGGTCCCAGAGACAAAAGCACAAAAGATGCAAGATGCAAGCAGTTTGCCAGGGAGGAAGGATGGTGAGTCATATGTGGGTGGCAGATGAGAAGATCGTTTGCACTGCTGTCTTTCCCAGGACGTAGCACCATTCTCTACAGGCAGTAGATTTCAGTAAAAATATTCAATGAAAATATGATTTCCAGGCATTGAAAATGGCAAATGCAAAGGCATGGTAGTGTGAAACAGTTTTAACAGATTCTTGAAATTGACATTAGCCAAGGAGAGAAGATGCTAATGAGGGAGGCAGAAATTCAAATATGGGAAGTTTTGCATGTTATATGGGATTTTCCAACAAAGATTTTCACCATATGGTTACTTCCTCAGGCATTTCAACTTTATTATTTTAATATTTAATGCACACACAAATCTTAGAAACATATGTCTTCACTTTTCTAAGAGAGAAAGAAAGGAGGGAGGAAAGGATGACAAATATCAAATAAATTGCATTTGTGATAGAGATTGGCCTAGAAATTGGGAAATAAGACTGATACCAGGAAGTGGGTTGTGAAAACTTTAATTTCTCTAGAATTTCAATTGCTTTCCCCAAACCCTGCATGTACATGTATCCTACATAAAGAAAACAGAAGCCAATGTGGTTTATAAGATAAACTTCAATTTGGGGGTAATATCCTGGTATTCATATTACTTCATCCTGCCCTAGGCGGATCACCACCCCTGAAACCTGTCATATATGAAAATTCTGGATCTGACATCTTTTGAAAAATAAGGCTCAATAAACAAGTACAGGTGTATGTGTGTTCCTTTTCTTTCTTATATTCACAGTACCAACATAACACCTGGCTTGTGTTCGAAGCTTTTGAATGTTGATAATAAAATCCTCAAAGTAAAACCAGAGCTTTAACTCTTAATCAATAGTAACAATTCAATTAATCTGTCCCTGGGAGGAGAATTATTTTAAAAAGATTACAAAAGTAATAAACTTCACTGCTGCTGCTGCTGCTAAGTCGCTTCAGTTGTATTTGACTCTGTGCGAGCCCATAGACAGCAGCCCACCAGGCTCCCCCATCCCTGGGATTCTCCAGGCAAGAACACTGGGGTGGGTTGCCCTTTCCTTCTCCAGTGCATGAAAGTGAAAAGTGAAAGTGAAGTCTCTCAGTGGTGTCCAACACTTAGCGACCCCATGGACTGCAGCCCACCAGGCTCCTCCGGCCATGGGATTTTCCAGGCAAGAGTACTGGAGTGGGTTGCCATTGCCTTCTCCAATAAACTTCACAGTAGACCTTAAAAATTATCATTACTTACACTGAAAACAAAGTACCAAAATTTTGCTCCCAAATCAAAGATGTATAAATAACAAAATAGACTGTTTATTTTAGTCATAGAAAACTGTTTTTCCTGAATCAAAACGAATTTAATATGAGAATGCTACTTAATGGAGATACTTTTGTCTATGCTATGGTTTAAGGCTTAAATAGGAAAGCAAATATAGTCTTATCAGCATTCTTCTACAGGAGATCAAAATTAACAGCTTAAATCAACTACAACCCAATTTTCTCCAGAATCTTAGATTCCTTCAGTTAGGTGCTTACAGAGGCAAATTAATGACGAGGGGTCTCTAAAGTACCAGGTGATGATACTGTAAGCACCCAACTCCTTAAGTACTTCATAAACTAAGGGTTGGTTACGTGCTTTGTCAACAAATTCTTCTCTTTACAGGAAAATCACTGAAGGATTCTTTAATTAGCGAGCTCCCTAAGGGAATGTAGAATAGGAAGCCTCATAGCTCCTTTTAGAACATTATCCTGTTTCTGTTTTTAAGTTTTTGAATTAAGTATTGTCTTTATGCAGATCTCCTGCCTGATCCATTAGCTTATGCAAGCGTGTGAAGATTCCCTGAACATCATTCTAGGCTCTGGGTTAGGTCAAGGAGCACACAGAGATGAATGACGCCTGCACCAACAGTCTGTGAACAGACACACCACCGCCACACTCTTTGAGGCAGCCTTCTTCACTCCATCACCAGTGTAACACGGAGACTGACTTATTCAAGGGGTTTATTGTGCTGCTTTTCTGTTGGCAGGGGAAGAAGTAATTAACTTATAGAGGAGAAATCTTTTGGTTTAATGATAGATATCATAAGGACGTAAGAGAGAGAGCTTTCTAGAAAGAAGAGATGCATGAAGAAGGAGTCAGTATCGTTATGGAACAAGGGGTATGTTCTGACAGAGCAGTTTAACTGGAGTAAGGCGCAGAAGCAATCTAGAATTGGGACAGTGGGAGGAGAAGAGGAAAGCCAAGTAAAGGAATGGTGGTGTAGATTGAGTCTATTGATAAAGGACCTTGAATGGAATGCTAAAGATAATGTATTTTGTTTTATAGTTAGCAGGAGCCATTAAACATTTTCAGTAATGAGTATTGTTATCATATCATGCTTCCCTGACCAAAACTTGAATCTTACAGCAGAGTATAGGAAGTAACTGAGGACAGGGAGAAGGAAGTCCACAAATACCAGACAGAAAGTTTCATAAAAGCCCAGTTGAAAGTCATGACTGCAAGATGACTGACAAAACCGAAAACCAGGAACCAGACTAGAGCAGGAGGAAAATTGGATTTTTTTTTTTATCAAAAAGCTTTCTGTTTCTAACCATTTGTTTAAGCATCCCTTCTATTTTATATTGTAATAATTCTAAAGAGAATGGTAGAGTTGTTGTGACTTTAAAACAAATTCAACAGAAAAAAATGTTTGTTTTGAAAAATCTAGAACAATTCATTAACTATAAGCAGTTAAATTATTGATACTTATTTCCCTTTGTTTTGACAACTATGTTGAGATTTCTCTTCACACTGGGAAATAGTGTTTTATAAGAGTCAATCACCTGGCTCAATTGATTTAATTGGATTTTAGACTTGGAGAAATCTTCTTAATCAAGGTAGAATTTCTCTTTTTGCACATGTCGCCTATTCTTTATTTCTCTGACCCTAAGAGATAAAATAAGCCTATATTTTCCATTTCATAATTACTCAGGGTTGACCCAGGGGTGGCAGGGTGAGAAGATAAGAAACATTGCTTCCTGGGCCTCATGCCCAGAGAAACTGATTTAATTTTTTAATTACTTTTTATTGGAATAATCAGTAGGCACTATGGAAGTAAAACTTTTAGTCTTTATTTTAGAGATATCTTTACTATTGTCAAATTGTTCTCTAGAAAAGATCTGTTCAATTACATTCTCAGTAGATCACAAGGATACCCCAGCTACTTATCAGCAGTATATATTACAATCTTATTAAAAACTTTAAGAAGCTAATATGGAAAAATGTTACCCATGTATTGTTGTTGCTGTTCAGTCTCTAAGTTGTATCCAACCCTTTGAGACCCCATGAACTGAAGCACTCCAGGCTTCCCTGTCCTTCACTATTTCCAGAGTTTACACAAACTCATGTCCATTGAGTCAGTGATGCCATCCAAACATCTCATCCTCTGTTGCCCTCTTCTCCTCTTGCCTTCAGTCTTTCCCAGCATCAGGGTCTTTTCCAGCGAGTTGGCTCTTCACATCAGGTAGCCAAAGTATTGGGGCTTCAGCTTCAGCACCAGCCCTTCCAGTGAAAATTCAGAGTTGATTTCCTTTAGGATTGACTGGTGTGATCCCTTGCTGTCCAAGGAACTCTCAAGAGTCTTCTCCAGCACCACAGTTCAAAAGCATCAATTCTTTGGCACTCAGCCTTCTTTATGGTCCAACTCTCATATCCATAAATGACTACTGGAAAAACCATAGCTTTGACTATAAGGACCATTGTTGGCAAAGTGATGTTTCTGCTTTTTAATATGTTGTCTAGGTTTGTCATAGCTTTTCTTCCAAGGAGCAAGCATCTTTTCATTTTGTGGCTTCAGTCACCATCCAGAATGATTTTGAAGCCCAAGGAAATGAAATCTGACACTATTTCCACATTTTTCCCATCCACTTGCCATGAAGTGATAGGACTGGATGCCATGATCTTCGTTTTTTGAATGTTGTTTTAAGCCAGCTTTTTCACTCTGCTCTTTCATCAAGAGGCTTTTTAGTTCCTCTTCACTTTCTGCCATAAGGGTGGTATCATCTGCATATCTGAGGTTATTGATACTTCTCTCAGTAATCTTGAATCCAGCTTGTGTTTCTTCCAGTCCAGCATTTCTCATGATGTACTCTGCATATAAGTTAAATAAGCAGGTGACAGTATACAGCCTTGGCATGCTCTTTTCCCAATTTCAAACCAGTCTGTTGTTCCATGTCCAATTCTAACTGTTGATTCTTGACCTGCATACAGATTTCTCAGGAGGCAGGTATGTGGTCTAGTTTCCCCATCTCTTTAAGAATTTTCCACAGTTTGTTGTGATACACACTGTAAAAGGCTTTGGCATAGTCAGTGAAGCAGAAGTAGATGTTTTTTTGGAATTCCCTTTGGTTTTTTCAATGATCCAGCATATATTGGCAATTTGATTTCTAGTTCCTCTGCCTTTTCTAAATCCAACTTGCTCATCTGAAAGTTCTCAGTTCACATACTACTGAAGCCTAGCTTGAAGCATTTGGAGCATAATCTTGCTGGCATATGAAAATCAGTAAAACTTTGCAATATTCTGAACATTCTTTGGCATTGCCTTTCTTTGAGATTGAAATGAAAATTGACCTTTCCCAGTCCTGTGGCTGCCGCTGAGTTTTCCGAATTTCCTGGCATAATGAATACAGCACGTTAATAGTATCATGTTTTAGGACTTGAAATAGCTCAGCTGGAATTCCATCACCTACACTAGCTTTGCTTGTGGTAATGCTTCCTAAGGCCCTCTTGACTTCACACTCCAGGATGTCTGGTTCTAGCTGAGTGACCACACCATTGTGTTTATCTGGCGTGATCTTTTTTGTATCGTTTTTGTATGGAGAGCTTTTTTGTGCTCTTCTTCTGTATATTCTTGCCACCTTTTCTTAATCTCTTCTGCTTGTGTTAGGTCCTTGCCCTTTTTGGCCTTTATTTTGCCTATCGTGAATAAAATGTTTCCTTGGTATCTCCAGTTTTCTTATCCCTAGTCTTTCCCATTCTATTGTTTTCCTCTGTTTCTTTGCATTTGCCCAAGTATAGTAATTTGCAATTTAGAACTAGATAGAGTTGAATATATATATATTTTTAATTATGCACTTGCATTTCTTTTTTGTTGAATCCCTTTACCTCAAACGTGAACCATTGGAGGTGGATATTCATCAGTATTAGTATGAACTTATCAAAATGTCCTCCTGGAGCCACTGCCAGATGGGAAATTTATGGTAGTTCACACTTGTAAAGAGTCAGACACGACTTAGTGACAGAATAGCAACATACTATTGATGTGCCAATGTGGTGATTCCTCCATTTGTTGTAACTGAGTCACAACGTGGCAGTCTTACATTATCTTTTAGCCAAATTTCAAACATGACAAGACGTGTTGAGAACTGAACTGAACTGATGTTTTGACTCCAGCTACCATCATTAATCCTGCCCTCAAATTAAATAGTTAATGATATGTGTTATTTTGATTAACTCAGAGAATGCTGATCATAAATTTAAAGATTCTGGAGAAATCTCCATACTATTCTCCATAGTGGGTGTATCAATTTACATCTCCACCAGTAGTGCAAAATGGTTCTCTTTCTTCCATACCCTCTTCAGCACTTATTGTTTAGAGGGTTTTTGATAATGACCATTCTGACCAGTGTGAGGTGGTACTTCATTGTAGTTTTGAGTTGCATATCTCTAATAATGAGTGATGTTAATATTAATGCATATGTATGGCATCTAGAAAAATCGTACGGATGAACCTTTTGCAAGTCAGGAGTAGAGGCACAGACATAAAAAACAGACTTGTGGACACAGCAGGGGAAGGAGAGGGTGGGATGAGTTGAGAGAGTAGCGTTGAAATATATACATTACCATGTATAAAATAGACACCTAGTGGGAAATTGTTGTATAACAGAGCTTAGGCTGTACTCAGAGAGAACCCAGAGGGTGAGATGGTGGTGGGTGGAAGGGAGGCTCAAGAGTGCTGATTGTATACTTGTGTACTTACGGCTGATTCACATGGCCGTACAGCAGAAACCAACAGAACACTGTAAAGCAATTAACTCCAATTAAAAATAAGGCAAAATTCTAGAGAAATTAATTTAGAAAGGTTAAATTGATTTGTTAACTCTTGCATTACCATTAGGACTGGTGCTGCTGATAGAAATAAAACTCCTTTTGCCATTAAAAAAAAAAGAAAGAAAATTCTGGGGAAATTATGTACTGCAAAGAAGAATTGAATTATCAATAACTATGTTATACCTTGTTTGTTATCACTGGAAAATGTCTTGCAAAATTCAGGTAGACCCTTATGTAAAGTGGGGTCTGTTCCTTTAGTGGCCCTATCTCAAATCGCCAACAGTGTGAGTCATGAGAAATGAAAGCCTTAGAATTCTGTCAAGTGAATTATATGCTGGCAGAGCTATCTAAGGCTGCCTTTGGAATTTGACATTACTATTATGTTCCTGGGCATGTTCTGCTTTCAAGCTCATGAAAACTGAAAGGGAAATAGTCCTGGGAAAATTTCCTAAACCTCCTGCCTCTATGGGCCTTTGTAGTTAATACAACTACAGTCTGACCATGTGTTTCTTTTCAGTATTTTTGATAAGTTTTCAGAGCTGGCTTCAGCTAGTTGATAAAAGCCACAAGGTACCTGGCAGAGGTGCCTTGAGATGAGAGGCCAAGAGTTGACCTTCCAGCCAAGGCTGGTTTTAAATTGAACCACATGACTATAATCTATCATCCAGCCTGGACACAGTTGAGAGTAAAACAGGATGCTGATTTTGCATGAGAATACCAAGCATAAGCTAGAATGGGGCCAGGTATAGTGAGAGAGCTAAGTACAGAATTTTGATTCCCAAACCAAGGAAAATAAGAATGGAGTCTCCTAGATATTTACATCAAATCTGGATACTGGAGGAAGAGTGAGTCACCCTAATAAAGTGAAGGTCAGGATTTCCTAGGAAAACCCACAGTAGGATGCCCAGAGACCTCAATGACCTGTGTGAATAGTGGTCATGGGCATTTGATGGCTGAGTGAGGAAGAATGGACAGGGCCCCAACTTGAAGGGCTTATGTGCTGAGCTAGGATCCTGGTGTCAGTTGACACACTGTCCTCATACCTTCTCATGAAAGAAATAATAAAATGGAAGCAAGCAAAATTCTTGCTGATGTTCCTAAGAAGATCCACAAAAATATTTTAATAATCAGAAGACTAAGTTACCCTTCCCCTTCTTCTTGGTAACATAGAAACCTGGGTAGATAGATAGATAAATAAATACTTTACATTTATTGTAATCTTGATATTAGAAAGACTTGATAGCTAATGAAAACAACTGGTTGGTTTCCTATGATGAGACCAAAGCTAAGGACTACCAAACTGCATAAATTGGTTTTAGAAGTGACTTGGGTTACTCACTAATTTTTTCTTAGTATATATTGCTGAAATAAATGTGTACATTTTTATGTTTACTTACTGCTTTAAATTCTTTATGAAATAATGTGGGGTCTAACAAACTATAAATTATATATATATATATATACTTTTAAAATTTAAAATGGGTATTATCTCATTTTATGTAATGCAAACTCATGTGCTGTTTTGTGAATTTGAATGAAGTGGTATAGTGAATCATTTTTTCTATGATTTTTAAAACACTGACTCTGTTAAAAACCCAGCGTATACAAGATGAAAGCCTTTATGCATAAGGATTACCAAATAGTTAAGGCGATGAGGAAAACACAGAAAAAGCAAAATAGGAATTATATATTTCAATTATACTTTGTAACTGTACTAGAATAGATTTTTATAAATTCAGACAGCATATATACAACTATCAGAGGAATCACATGCAAATTGAGGTTGTTACAAAATGGATGACTATGGAGCAGATAACGTTTGACCTTTAATATGGGCCTTGAAAGATGCTTGAAAGGTGGTAATTTGTATTGGCAAGGAGGAGGAAAGGCTTAGGATGAAATGGTGTAAAGGAAAGGCATTGCATATTGTGAATAAATTGGTCTTCTTGTTCTCCCAGAGAAAGAATGGAAAAAGTAAAATTTCAAAAGCTGTTAAAATAACCTTGTTTATATTCCTCCTTTCCTCTCTCCTTTCCCAAACGTTTCATTATTTGGTGCCATGTAACACTGATTTCCCAGTATTATCGTGCTAAGGGTTGTCAATGATTGATGATGAGCTATCCAGATTCAGTTTGTAAAAGGACAGAGCAAACCACTTTAGTGACTGACTGTTTTAAACCTGCTGTGTGTATTGTTTGATATGCCTGCATAATTTATCAAGACACTTCAGAATCTCCACGTCACCTGCTCCTCAGATCAGAAGGTGATTGTGGCTTTGGGTGGATATTAATCAGCCACAGCACTGCCTGGTCAGAAAGAGCAAGTGTCCTAGCCTTTTACCTCATGAGACCCTGTGTGTCCATCCAGCGTAGGTCCCAAGGGAACTGCATTTGGTGGACTGGAGTTGCCGGCATGCTTCAGGTGAGATGCGAAGGACGATGTTTGACCTGTGTTTAGAAACCTGTCTTTGTCTTAAACCACCTAATTGTTACTCACGGGAACACTTTTATTGTTATTTCCTCCTACCATTCTCTGAAAATTCTATACCATAAAGAGAAAATAAGATTATATGCAGAAGTTAGAAATGGACAAAACTGAACCTCAAATAGCACAGGTTTACTTATGCATAGTTTCATTTTAATTTGTTCGAACATGGATGCTGATTTAATTCATGAAGGATCTGATTATTATTGGAAGACACTATCTATGTACCCTCAGAAGGCAGAGATGGCTTTTCGATGATAAATGTGGCTGCCATCATGAGCAGTGCACATCTGGTCTTCTATTATCAGGTTCCATTCTGATTCCCAATATCAAGAAAACAAAAGTCCCATAGAAGTATCAGTGTAAGAACTAATGACTCAGTAGAATTTAGTCAAAGAGAATCTGGGAGCAATACCCCAGGAATCCAGAAAAGACACTGAGAGAGAGAAATGCTTTTACTCCATGAAACCCTAGAGGTGGGAGGTGAGCCAAAGAGAATTTTTTTTTTCCTTTTACATTTTTTCCTAAAGTTGGTTCTGCTCAAACATAATTGTACAAGCTGCTATTGCCAGAAAGTAAATATGAGTGAAAATGTAAAAGATAAGATGTTTGTAGGGAAGATTACAGATGCCTGGTGATAAGGAAAAAAATGTCAATGTTTAGTTGATATGAAAAAGTTTTAGAAATGTCTTCAGGCAATTGTTAAGGGGGCATTTCCTCAGGATTATGTGTATTCAATAGTAACTCTTGTTGAATAAAGTTTTTATTTTTATAGATTTTTACTCAATCATATAAAAATAAGAACTCCTATTAATATTTTTCTAATATTTAGAAAAATCAGAATATTCTTTAAGCATATATCAACTAGAGATATCTTTGAATATTTTATATTCTATCAACTATTTACAAAGTGATATTCTATCAACTATTTACAAAGTGTCAAGACTTTCTAAAATATTTTATACTTTGCTACAATGTTTCTATGTTCTACATGATTTTTAGACTTGAAGCTTAAGGCTATACTGTACATGTTTCAAATACTGAGGTATTATTTTATACCACCTTGAAAAATATTGCACTTGAATGTTTGTGCTTTTATTTCCCAAGATGACTTGGGCAGAGAAGTTTTAAGGTATAGTCTCTTTTAAAAATTTGATCATGGAAGTTTAGGGATCAACAATACTCCTAGCGTAAAAAATACTAAGCTGAAGAGCCTTTAATCTGAGGGGACAAATAGATTGTTGGTGTTTTTCCTTGGGAGAAGAAATGTCAAAGATGGGTCTAATGAACTTCCTTCTGTCAAATACTTTACTTCTGTGTATTTTCAAGGATAACAGCTACCTTCATTTCCCTGTAATGAAATGAGTTATCCTGTGCATACTCCTGCTTTTATTCTTACGGGAAAAGAAAAGTTATGAAATTAGAGAAGATGGGCACAATTTCCTTTCTTAATCAACTTAGATTTCCAAGAAAGTGTTTCCTATAAACCTCAGAAGTGTCCAGCAATAGTTTAAGACAATAATGACACAGAGGATAGATACAAGTGGAAAACACCATTCTACATATGAATTACCTCAAAGATACAAAAAGTTTTAAGATCTGTTTCCCATGTAAAATGTTATGGTCATCTCTTTAGTCAATAATGTGTTGTGACAGAATAATACACTGAATATACTGAAAGTATTTGGCTCTTGAAGTCATCAACAAAGCATCACTTTAAAAAGATTTAGAGATATCATTGATATTTGATTGGCAGAAGTATTCTTATATTGTAAGAAGCCAAGGATAAATATTAATGTGTTAATATCTTCTCCATGTATGTGTGATCATGTCACTATCTTGCATACATTCGTCATAAGTTTGCCTCTACTTTCAGAACAAAGATCAAACTCTGTGGCAATGGAATATTACACACCAGTCATTATCATCAAATTTTTACCTCTTAATCAAGTTGTCTGATGCATCTTCATGTCCAGTATATGCTATCCTTTTCCTTATATTTGTATACTCCACCAATTCTCGCCCTTCAAAACTCAATATATTTGATTCTAATTCCAGAAGAATTTGGTTCTAATTCCAGAAACTTTCCATGAAATTTGCACTGCTGGCACTCCACCAACTCCCTAGTCAAAACTAATCATTTTTTTGTTTCTCAACAGTTTTATGATTCTCAATTGTCACATGTATAATACTGTATATTCCTCGGAAAAGGAAATGGCAACCCACTCTAGTATTCTTGCCTGGAGAATCCCATGGACAGGGGCACCTAGTGGGCTATCGTCCATGGGGTCGCAAGGAGTCAGACATGACTTAGCAACTAAACGACCTGCAGTTTATCAGTTATTCGTCTGCATAGGACTCTCCCCTTCAAATGATTCCAACTACTGAGAAAAAAGACCATGCCATTTTTCAATATTGTAACCTCACAAATTCAGTACAGTACCTGCATATTTTGGCTGCTCTTACTAAATGAACATTTTTTTCCAAACTTTGGGGTATAGTTGATTAAGAATGTTGTGGTACTTTCGGATGAACAGCAAAGGGACTCAATCATACATATACATGTATCCATTCTCCTTGCAAGTCCCCTTCCCAGCCAGGCTGGCACACAACTTGAGCAGAGTTCCATGTGCTATTCAATAGGACTTTGTTGGTTATCTATTTTGAGTATATGAATTATAGCTATTTCTGGATAGACTTCCCTGGTGGCTCAGACGGTAAAGCACCTGTCTACAATGCGGGAGACCTGGGTTTAATCCCTGGGTCGGGAAGATCCCCTGGAGAAGGAAATGGCAATCCACTCCAGTACTATTGCCTGGAGAATCCCATGGACAGAGGAACCTGGTAGGCTGCAGTCCATGGGGTCACAGAGAGTCGGACACAACTGAGTGACTTCACTTTCACTATATCTGGATAGATGTCCAGGAGTGAGGCTGCTGGATATATGGTAGTTCTATTCTTAGTTTTTTGAGGAACTTCCACACTGTTCTGCATAGTAGTTGTACCAAATTATATTCCCAACAGCAGTGTCAGAGGGTTCCCTTTTCTCCACAGTGTCTCTAGCATTTGTTATTTATAGAGTTTTTAATGATGGCCTTTTCTCTTGGTAACTTCTTTATAGCTGGCTTCTACTAGTCTAGGTGGATGACCATGTTGTCTGGAAAAAAAGACATTTTTAGTTCTTTTTCAATTTGGGTGTTTTCTATTTATGAAATCACCACGTGTACCTTGAATACAAATGTTGAATAAAAATAGTATAAGCAAAATAACCGAACTCAGGTATGAAGGGAGAAGGCAATGGCAACCCACTCCAGTATTCTTGCCTGGAGAGTCCCAGTGATGGAGGAGCCTGGTGGGCTGGAGTCCATGGGGTTGCTAAGGTTCGGACACGACTGAAGCGACTTAGCAGCAGCAGCGGCGTGTGTGTGTAAACAACAGATTGGTGGTTGCCAGAGGCAGAGGGTGAGGTTTGGGTGAGGGAGGTCAAAGGATACACATTTCCAATTATGAAATAAATGTCATGTCTCTGTACATTATGTACATTATGTATATAATGTACATAATTGTACACTAACCAGTCCATTCTAAAGGAGTTCAGTCCTGGGTGTTCATAAAAGTACACTAACGTAAATGTACACTAACATAACTGTTGACTATAGTTAACAGTTCAGTTCGGTTCAGCCACTCAGTTGTGTCTGACTCTCTGCGACCCCATGCATCGCAACACACAAGGCCTCCCTGTCCATCACCAACTCCTGGAGTTCACCCAAACTCATATCATCCAGCCATCTCATCCTCAGTCATCCCCTTCTCCTCCTGCCCCCAATCCCTCCCAGCATCAGAATCTTTTCCAATGAGTCAACTCTTCTCCTGAGGTGGCCAGAGTATTGGAGTTTCAGCTTCACCATCAGTCCTTCCAATGAGCACTCAGGAATGAACTCCTTTAGAATCCACTGGTTGGACCTCCTTGCAGTCCAAAGAGCTCTCAAGAGTCGTCTCCAACACCACAGTTCAAAAGGAACAATTCTTCAGCAATCAGCTTTCTTCACAGTCCAACTCTCACATCCATACATGATCACTGGAAAAACCTTAGCCTTGACTAGACAGACCTTTGTTGGCAAAGTAATGTCTCTGTTTTTCAATATGCTATCTAGGTTGGTCATAACTTTCCTTCCAAAGAGTAAGCGTCTTTTAATTTCATGGCTGCAGTCACCATCTGCAGTGATTTTGGAGCCCCCAAAAATAAAGTCTGACAGTTTCCACTGTTTCCCCATCTATTTCTCATGAAGCGACGGGACCAGATGGCATGATCTTCGTTTTCTGAATGTTGAGCTTTAAGCCAACTTTTTCACTCTCCTCTTTCATTTTCCTCAACAGGCTTTTTAGCTCCTCTTCACTTTCTGCTATAAGGGTGGTGTCATCTGCATATCTGAGATTTTTGATATTTCTCCCAGCAATCTTGATTTCAGCTTGTGCTTCTTCCAGCCCAGCGTTTCTCGTGATGTACTCTGCATAGAAGTTAAATAAGCAGGGGGACAGTATAAAGCCTTGACGTACTCCTTTTCCGATTTGGAACCAGTCTGTTGTTCCATGTCCAGTTCTAACTGTTGCTTCCTATAGGTTTCTCAAGAAGCAGATCAGGTAGTCTGATATTCCCATCTCTTTCAGAATTTTCCACAGTTTATTGTGATCCACACAGTCAAAGGCTTTGGCATAGTCAATAAAGCAGACATAGATGTTTTTCTGGAACTCTCTTGCTTTTTCCATGATCCAGTGAATGTTGGCAATTTGATCTCTGGTTCCTCTGCCTTTTCTAAAACCAGCTTGAACATCTGGAAGTTCATGGTTCATGTATTGCTGAAGCCTGGCTTGGAGAATTTTGAGCATTTCTTTACTAGCATGTGAGATGAGTGCAATTGTGTGGTAGTTTGAGCATCCTTTGGCATTGCCCTTCTTTGGGATTGGAATGAAAACTGACCTTTTCCAGGCCTGTGGCCACTGCTGAGTTTTCCAAATTTGCTGGCCTATTGAGTGCAGCACTTTCACAGCATCATCTTTCAGGATTTGAAATAGCTCAACTGGAATTCCATCACCTCCACTAGCTTTGTTCGTAGTGATGCTTCCTAAGGCCCACTTGACTTCACATTCCAGGATGCCTGGCTCTAGGTGAGTGATCACACCATCGTGATTATCTTGATCGTGAAGATCTTTTTTGTACAGTTCTTCCATGTATTCTTGCCACCTCTTCTTAATATCTTCTGCTTCTGTTAGGTCCATACCATTTCTGTCCTTTATTGAGCCTATCTTTGCATGAAATGTTCCCTTGGTATCTCTAATTTTCTTGAAGAAATCTCTAGTCTTTCCCATTCTGTTGTTTTCCTCTATTTCTTTGCATTGATTGCTAAGGAAGTCTTTCTTATCTCTTCTTGCTATTCTTTGGGACTCTGCATTCAGATGCTTATATCTTTCCTTTTCTCCTTTGCTTTTCACTTCTCTTCTTTTCACAGCTATTTGTAAGGCCTCCTCAGACAGCCATTTTGCTTTTTTGCATTTCTTTTCCATGGGGATGGTCTTGATTCTTGTCTCGTGTACAATGTCATGAACCTCCATCCATAGCTCATCAGGCACTCTGTTTTGTATTGTAAATTTGAAAATTGCTATGAGAATAGATCTTAAATGTTCTCATCACAGGAGAAGTAAATTATAGCTATGTGTGGTACTGAATGTTAACTAAAGTTATTGAGGTGATCATTTGGTAATATTTGCAAGGCTTGAACTATTATGTTGTATACCTGAAATTAATATAATGTTATATGTCAATTTTATCTCAATCAAAAATAAACAATTGTGAGAGCAGACATACTTGAGTTATCTGATTTTCGGGAGGAGGCACCCAGATTTTTTACTATTAAGTATGATATTAGCTCCAGGTGTTATATATAAAGCCTTTATCAAATTGAGGAATTGTCTATTTCTCATTGGCTGAGAATTTTTATCAGGGTGGATATGGATGCTGGGTTTGTTAAATTATTTTTCTGTATCTACTGAGATGATCACGTGCTTTTCTTTTTCTGCTTTGTTAAGATGATAGATTACACAGATTCACTTAATTTTAAGTCATCACATTTCTGTGATGAACTATCTTGGTCATATTGCATAATCCTTTTTCATGTTTTGTTGGGTAGATTCAATTTGAAAAAAAAATAGGGCTTTTTAAAATCTGTGTTCACAAGGGATATCGGTTTACAAACTTATTTTATTAAAATGACTGTCAAGTTTGAAAATTAGAGTGAGTTAGCCTTATAGAATGAACTGGGTAGTAGAACCTTCTCTTCTATTTTCTGGAAGTCAAAATATTTTTTTTTCTTTCTCTAAATATTTGGTAGAATTGACCAGTCAAGCCAGAGGCTTGAAGTTTGTTTTCCCATTGAAAGATTTTAGATGCACATTTGATTTTTGAAGTAGGTATAGGTCTACTTGAGTTTTTCATTTCTTCTTGAGGGACTTTTTGCAGTTTTTGTTTTTAAAGAAACTTGGGAGCTCAGACAGTAAAGAATCTGCCTGCAGTGCTGGAGACCCAGGTCTGATCCCTGGGTTAGGAAGATCCTCTGAAGAAGAGAATGGCAACCTACGCCAGTATTTTTGCCTGGAGAATTCCATGGACAGAGGAGCCTGGCAGGCTACATTCCATGGGGTCGCAAACAGTTGAACATAGCTGAGCGACTAACACTTCGTTTGTTTCACCATTTCTTCTAAGTGGTCAGATTTATTGGTATAAAGTTTTTCATAATAGTTATTTTCCTTTTAATATCTGTAGAATTTTTAATGATATAATTTCATTCTTAATGTTGATAATTTACGTTTTCATTATTTTTGTTCCTGGTAATTTTGGCTGGGATATATTAATTTACTCATCTTCTCAGAGATTCAGCCTCTTAAAATTTTTTCTGTAGTATTTGTTTTCTCTTTCATTTAATTTCACTCTAGTCTTTATTATATCTCTTTCTCTATGTATGCTAGTCTTAATTAACTCTTCTTTTCCTTGCATCTTGAGATGAAAGCTGAGAAAATTGATTTACAACCTTCCTTTTTTCCCCAACATAGTGCTTAGTGGATAAAACATTCCATAAATGTAAATTAAGCAGGTGGGTTGATAGTATTCTAGTCTGGTAAAAAGCTAACTGACTTTCTGTATTCTTTTTCATTCAGTTATTGAGAGAGGAATATGTCATGGCAGTCCAAGCTAAGGTTGGAAAAGAATTTCCAGACACAAAGTAGTTCAGAAGGGAGTGAGTTTATTAAAAGCAGAGGTAATATGGGCATGCAAGCATAGTGGGCCAACATTCTGACAGACCAAGGAGAGTTAACACTTTTCGTGGATTAGTAGCCAATTTTGATAGCCTCAAGGCAAAGAATATTCGTGCTGGAAATACGGCATTAGGTGATTGCTTAGGGCGCTATAGGGTGAGCACCAGGGTGGGGATTTTTGCCTAATATAGGGTTAGTTAACTAGCTGGTAAGGATCTTGCAGCTCGTGGCAACGGCTACGCTGGGGCTCAGTCAGTTCCAGAGATGACCTTGGTGCTGGGCTTCACATTTGCGGGCTTGGTACAGGGCCTCGCACCTGTAACCTTGGTGTCGGGCTCCACAGAGGATTAAAATCATTGACTATCATTATGTATTTGTCTATTTCTTCTTACAATGCCATCAGTTTTTGCTGCTTATATTTTGAAACTCTGTGATTAGGTGCACAGATGTTTAGCATTGTGATATTTCCAGAGGAATTAGTACTTTTATCCTTATGAAATGGCCATTTTTGATAATATTCTTTGTTCTGATGTCTACTTTATCTGATTTAATATAGCCTTTTTTCTTTCTTTTTACTTATGTTAATATTACATCTTTTTCTATCTATTTCTCACTGTGTCTTTATTTGTAGTATATTTTCTGGGAAGCACATAATTATGTCTTATCTTTTTTGCCTGCTATGACAAATTCTTTTCTCTCTGTGTTTTATTTTGGATAGGCTTTATTATTCCATATTTAAGTTTTTTATCTTTTTCTAATATGTAATCTATCATTAATTTCATGCTGTGAATTTTTAACCTCATATGCTCTAATTTTCATCTCTAAAAGTTTAATATGAATATTTTTTAAAACATCTTCCGTGTCTCTACATAAGTCATAGAACATATGGAATACTGTTAAAATGACTGTTTAATTTCCTTGTCTGCTAATTCTAACAACTTTTTCAATTATAGGTAAGTTTCTGTTGAATGATTTTTCTCATTATGTCATATTTTTCTGCTTTTATGCATGCCTGTAGTTTTTATTAGTTTCTAGACATTGTGAATTTTGCTGTCTTGGTGCTGTTTTTTATGTTCTTAGAAATGTTATTGACCTTGTTTAGTATGCAGTTAAGTTACTTGAAAATAATATGATAATTTCAGTCTCCTTTTGAAAGTTGTTAAGCGTATCTGGAATAGTAATCTCTACCAATGAAGCAAGGTGCTTCTGTGTGTTCTGCTGGGTACCTGTGAGTCATATGTTTTTCCAGTCTGGCCTGAGGGACTAGACACGTCCCACCAGTGTGAATACTGAGCACCAAGCTGTGTTCTTTGACTAGTGTTGGGTGATTTCCTCCTTTAATTGGGTGAGTGCTCCTGTAGGAATTCAGCACATTTCCAGAGCTCGCTCTCTCTGCAGCTCTGTCCTCTCTCGGATTCTGTACTGCAAAGTACAGCTGCTGTTTCCACCACAGATTCTCATGTTTCCAACTTAGGGAATTTACTGGGCTCTGTTTTGATGTTCTCTACCTTCACCACCACCTGATAAAACAGGCCCTAGATCTCTTCATTCTACAATAACAATTTATTTCTCATTCATATTGCACGTCAGCTGAGGATCTCTGCTGCATGTGTGTCCTTCATTCCAATATCTAGGTGAAAGGAGCCTCCTAGTATAACAATTTTCATAGTAGGAAAAAAAAAAATAAGACTGGAACCAATGATGTCACAGCATTTGAAGCTGCTTATTTTGGGGCATGGTACATGTTACATACCATTGGGAAAACTGGTTCTGGTAGAGAGATGTACTCCTCCCACCAGGGTATTGTAAATCACAAGGCAATAGGAAAGATTATATCATTCCTGTATAGGGAAGGGGAAAGTGAATAATTAGCAACAATACTAGGATCTACCCTACTCTTGTAACTACTCTTTAAGAGTATGTAGGGAATAAATATAACAATGATTAGCAATAGAATTGTTTTCCTGAACAACATTTTAAATGCTTATGATGTAAACAGTATCAAACACTTTTTCTTCCATACTTAATTCATACTTATTTCAATAGAATCCCATAAAAGAAATACACATTTAGTGAAGAGTATAGAACATTTGAAGAATTTGTAGATAAAAATCAGTTGCCTCTGCTAGAGTTGTGCTGCAGTCTTGACCAAAAGGAACAGTCCAGTGAGGCTAGCCATGGAGAAAGACTTCTGAATCTAAATCATCATTCTTCTATTAATACCTGGAAGCTGGGGACCCTAGGTGTGTCATTTAATATCACTGAGGATGTTCTCTCATCTTTTTAAGAGACGATAGTAATACCTGCTTCATAGAGTTGATATGAGTTCTTTAGGAGTTAATACATTTGATGCACTTAGTATCTAGCACAAAATAAATTCTTGATGCATATTTACTCATATTTTAAAAAGTAAAAATTTTCTGTGAAATCTTGCTTTTATTCTATTTATAATTAATACATAAATTGTATATGTATATATCATGTATAAATATAACATGAAAATTATAAATAATATAAATAGTATACATTTATAAACAATATATCACTTATGTGATATATATCCCACAGGGATACAAACAAAACAAATACCCCCAATAATATAAAACCTTCTTAACTTCCTAAAATGTATCTTGTTTGGAGGCATAATACAAACGTTCATAGGAAAACATAATATTTGGGCAGCCTTCTGTTGAAATGGAGAAGGAAATGGCAACCCACTCCAGTACTCTTGCCTGGAGAATCCCATGGAAGGAGGAGCCTGGTAGGCTACAGTCCATGGGGTCGCAAAGAGTCGGACACGACTGAGCGACTTCACTTTCACTTTTCTGTTGAAAAGAACTAAGGTTAGCATAGGAACACAAGTGATGTTGATTTTGATCAGGCTTAAAAGTTGATAAAGCAATATGAGAATAATAAGCTAAGTCTACTATCTATGAATCGGAGAAGGCAATGGCACCTCACTCTAGCACTCTTACCTGGAAACTCCCATGGACGGAGGAGCCTGGTGGGCTGCAGTCCATGGAGTCGCTAAGAGTCGGACACAACTGAGTGACTTCACTTTCACTTTTCACTTTCATGCATTGGAGAAGGAAATGGCAACCCACTCCAGTGTTCTTGCCTGGAGAATCCCAGGGATGGGGGAGCCTGATGGGCTGCCGTCTGTGGGGTCACACAGAATCAGACATGACTGACGACGATGTGTGACTATCTATGAATATTTCTTAAATTCTTAGAAGTGTTTCATAAACACCATATTCAGTCCTCTCTTTGTAGTATTTGATTTTTGGTGATTTTGTTTTCAGAATCATATTCTCTAATTAGGATATGCCATGTGTATTCGATTTTCCCTATTTCTAGGCAGACACATTTATTACTTACACATAAGTCTTTTTATTTTTAACTGAAACAATTTTTAAAATTTGACTTTAGAAGAAACAAGAATATTTAAATTAGTGCTCGGTTAGCGGAGAAGGCAATGGCACCCCACTACAGTACTCTTGCCTGGAAAATCCCATGGGTGGAGGAGCCTGGTAGGCTGTAGTCAGTGGGGTAGTGAAGAGTCAGACACAACTGAACAACTTGACTTTCACTTTTCACTTTCATGCATTGGAGAAGGAAATGGCAACCCACTCCAGTGTTCTTGCCTGGAGAACCCCAGGGGTGGGGGAGTCTGGTGGGCTGCCATCTATGGGGTTGCACAGAGTTGGACACAACTGACACGACTTAGCAGCAGCAGCAGCACGAAAGAATGATTATAGGGCATTTGTTGTTAAGCTGCTAAGTCATGTCCAGCTCTATGACTCCATGGACTGTAGCACACCAGTCTCCTCTGTTTTTTACTGTCTCCCGGAGTTTGCTGAAATTCATGGTTGCTGAGTCAGTGATGCTATCAATCTCATACTCTGTTGCCCCTTTCCCCTTCAATTTTTCCCTGCATCAGGGTCTTTTTCAGTGAAGCAGTTCTTTACATCAGGTGGCCAAGAGTATTGAAGCTTCAACTTCATCAGTCCTTCCAATGAATATTCAGGACTGATTTACTTTAGGATTTACTCGTTTGATCTCCTTACAGTGCAAGGGACTCTTAAGAGTCATCTCCAGCGCCACTATTTGAAAGCATCTTTGGTGCTCAGCCTTCTTTATGGTTCAACTCTCACATCTGTACAACACCAGGAAAAACCATAACTTTTGACTAAAGACTAATGCCTTTGTAGGGCATTTAGTAAATACTTAACCATGACATGCTGTACAAACAAGGTATGTGTGCAGATATGAGTCATTTTCACATAACAGATGGTCAGTCTGTCTTGATTTTACCATTTGCATATAAGACTGTATATCAGGAAAAATCAAACAGTAGTTTTGAGAATTACTTCTGGGTTGTTTTCAACTCTTTGCTTAAATAACAAGGCTTAAACTGCTTTTCTTGTTACAAATATCTATGTACATAGAAAATTAGTATTCTGATAACTTGGAAGAAAATAACTATCACTGGTGGATGAAAAAAGGCATGGAATCTCACAGTCTCCCTGGAAACCTTAATCTCCCAAACTGCCATTACCACTAACCTGAACTGCTAAAATAGCCTTTCTCCCTGAAAAGTCTTGATTTATCCTGTGTGGGCTTTTTCAAGTCAGCTGTACAAATTTCAAGCATAACAACCTTTTCAAAATGCAAAGTTGATCATGTTACTTGTTGGGCTTACACGTTTCAAAATTTCTGGTTTCTCTTTCCATAAAGATAAAAAGCAGTTCCTAAATAGATTTATTAGACTGGATTCTCCAGAGAAACAGAACCAAAAAGGTGTGTGTGATGTTTGTGTTTTATGTTATTTATTGTTTTGGGCTTCTCTGGTGGCTCAGTGGCAAAGAATCTGCCTGCCAATGCCGGAGATGTAGGTTTTATCCCTGGATCATAAAGATCCCCTGGAGAAGGATATGGCAAACCACTCTAGTATTGTTGCCTGGGAAGTCTCATGGACAGAATAGTGTGTAGGCTGTGTGTGTCTTATGAAGCTTGGCAGTTTGAGACTCAGAAGATTTAAGAGTGTATACTCCAGCCCAAGTCTGAGTGCAAGAGCTAGTAAGAGCCGAAGGTAGAAAGTCCAGTTCTAGTCCAATCTGAAAACATGAGAAGTGATGGCCCAACTTGAGGACAGGTAGAGAGAGTGAATTTTCTAACTTCACTTTCTTCAGTGGGTTGGGTGATACTAACCCACAGTGAGGAGGGCAATCTGCTTCACTCATACCTCCAATTCAGATGTTCCTCTTATCCAGAAATATCCTCACAGACACACCCAGAATAATGTTTAATCTAATATCACCAAAGAGCCTGGTACCTCATGCCTCAGTCACCTTGACACAAAAAAATTATTTACCACCACCGATTTATAGGCCCTGGGCATTGTAGACCCTGCCTGACTCCATTTCATTGTATATCAGTCTGCCCTGTGTCCTCTATGTCCTGTTAAGTAAACTTCCTTCCTTCCTTTCTTTAAAAAAAAAAAATCTTTTCTCCTGACCATGGTATTTGCTCATATTTTGCCCTTTAAAAACCATCATCTGTTTTTTGGATTTTTTAAAATTATCCTTCATATTTCAGTTCAGGTATCATCTATTCAGAAAAACATTTCACTGCTCTCTTTCAGTTGCCCCTTCCAACTCTTATTTTCCTCAGTACATTTACCCTAATATGGAAGTGTCCACTGACAAAGGGTCCATGGTTGACACTTGATCACTCTTTTCTTACCATTGTATTACTAGAGTCTCCTGCAGGGTCTCTATAAAGTGTAGGCTTAATATCTACTTGCTAAATGAATAAAACTTGTGTTCACATCCACACCTACACCTATACCCACACCCACACCCAGGTGACCTAGGCTTGGAATTCCTGGATCAGGTCAGGAATGTGAACCCTAACGTGAAAATCAGAACAATGCCAAGAGCCCTTGGTTGTGTGTTAGAAGGTTCAGTTCTTACTTATCCCTATAACATTGACCTTTTGATTTGAATAAGAAAAAAATCATCCAGCTCTCAATTTTTCTCACTTGTAGAATGAGAACACTGGGAAAAAATGATTTTTGAAGTCCCTAAGATTCTAGGATTTTATAACAATTTTCAACTTATTATATCTTATTTTAATACTATATTTTTATTTTATTATACTATTTCTGACAGTAATTCCATTTTACATGAGCTTGCTTCTTTCTTTAGCACCCGCAATGTAAATCTTAGACATTGACATTAAAATTTTGAGAACTTTTTAAAGTTGAAAGAAATGACTATTATATGATATGCAACTTACACTGTTTTCTGGAGACCTACTATTTAAAATTCTCCCTAGCAGTTACATTTCCTGCTCCAGTGGCTGAAACTTCCTACTGACCAATCATGTAATTATGTGAAGAGTAGGAGTCTCAGAAAGTATAGAATTGTACTTTTTTAAATGCCATGAATATGAATTCTCTCATTACAACTTTTGTGGAAATGCAAGGCAAAATCCAATTAATAAAATTCTAGATAGTAGACTTTTACAACTGTTTGTCTTTTGCATTAGGTTTGCATATAAGCCTTTTTTGAACTTGGGCTTATAAATGCAGCAGAAGATAAGAATCTGGTTGCATAGTTCTTTAGTTTGCATTTGAAGATTTTAAATATTATTTCTAATAATTTTTGAAATATTTTATTATTTGAAGATTCTATGAAGACGTAGCATAGCATTAAGTCTGTTTTTTCTTTTCTTTTTTTGGGGGGGGGGTTTACTTTTATTTTTTAAATTTTTTTTTTTTTAATTTTAAAATCTTTAATTCTTACATGCGTTCCGAAACATGACCTTAGGTTTTTGTTGTCAATTTTGTACATTTAAAAACCCAAACTTCGCTACCCAAGTTTACCTGAAAGCGAGATTACTGGCTTGACCACTCGCTCCTCCTTTGGACTCTCCTTTTTCTCCACTAAGTCTGTTTTTTCAGCATGCAATGTTTAAAGTGAAGAAGTCCAATTTTGAAACCTAGGTTTTTTTTGTGCTTCTTATACCCTGTTCTTAAAATTGTTAGAATGAATTCAATTCTCCATTATTCTGCTCTAGGACCCCAGGTGAAATATTTGTATTCTCTGATAATATTTCTTCATTGATAAGATGGAAATAAATAGTAAGATCTGGTCCCATCACTTCATGGGAAATAGATGGGGAAACAGTGGAAACAGTGTCAGACTTTAATTTTTTGGGCTCCAAAATACTGCAGATGGTGACTGCAGCCATGAAATTAAAAGACGCTTACTCCTTGGAAGAAAAGTTATGACCAACCTAGATAGCATATTCAAAAGCAGAGACATTACTTTGCCGACTAAGGTCCGTCTAGTCAAGGCTGTGGTTTTTCCAGTGGTCATGTATGGATGTGAGAGTTGGACTGTGAAGGAGGCTGAGCGCTGAAGGATTGATGCTTTGGAACTGTGGTGTTGGAGAAGACTCTTGAGAGCTCCTTGGACTGCAAGGAGATCCACCCAGTCCATTCTGAAGGAGATCAACCCTGGGATTTCTTTGGAAGAAATGATGCTAAAGCTGAAACTCCAGTACTTTGGCCACCTCATGCAAAGAGTTGACTCATTGGAAAAGACTCTGATGCTGGGAGGGATTGGGGGCAGGAGGAGAAGGGGACAACAGAGGGTGAGATGGCTGGATGGCATCACTGACTCGATGGACACGAGTCTGAGTGAACTCCGGGAGTTGGTGATGGACAGGGTTGCCTGGCGGGCTGCGATTCATGGGGTTGCAAAGAGTTGGACACGACTGAGCAACTGAACTTAACTGAACTTCATAGAAATGATGAGAAGATTAAGTTAACATTCTTGATAAATTACCTAAAATACAGGTATTATATATCTATGTATAGATGTACTCAATGCAATAATTATTATTACAGTATCGATGCCTTACTACCAAATATAAATGCACAAAAGCAACACATCAATAAATTTGACAGTTTTTAGAGCCTTACCAGACTAACGTAAAAATAAATTTAAGACTTTTTCTAATCAAATCCCTTCCTTTTATGGATGAAACTATGTTCTATAAAGAGTAAATGGCTTATAAAAAATAATTCCTGACAAGACATGATTTAGTTCTCTTTAATTTACGTGTCATACTCTACTTCTAAGTGGCCTAGAGATAGTTCCCAGCAAAGGAGACAGGCTTGCTTGAGAGAAATAAGATTGGATTGCTTTGACATTGATTCTGATCATGTTCTCCATTAGCCCTAATTACCTGGGTACAGAATTTTAATGGGTGACATTAGACATAATGTCTTCTGGAATTCAATAAAGTACCCTGTATCATGGTTTTTACTAGCTATTGCATCATATATATTTCTTAAAATTGTTTTCTTATTACCATTGAAGCATGATCTATTCAAATTCAAATAATGTCTTTATGTCTCATATGAATATTTCCCTTTTGAATTTTAATATTGCTCTAATACTTATCCCTTAAAATAGGGACTTTCCTGATCCTTCTGATCAATAGTCAGTTCTCTTGTGTTTAAAATTCTTTAAGCATGTGTAGTCTTATTTTCACTTTCAAGCAGATAATTATAACCAAGTCATATCAACACTCTTTTACTGGTCATCTGCTATACTTAAGGCTCACCTGTTTGTGAAGATGTGTTTCAGTAATTCAGATGTTTATAAAATGTGAGCAGTCCAAGTCTCATAGTCTTGTTTGGTTCCTTTGCATCACTGCTGCAGTGCAAAGCAGATGAATCTTTAGATATGAAAAATCCAAGAAATCACACCGTTCCCTTTGCTTTGACCATGCTCACTGGTCTTTGGCTGATTACTTGCCAGTGATTCAGTAAGAGAGTGAATGGGATGGAGGAAGAAGCCACTTCTCTTTAGTACTAACTGGGGCTTTATCTTATTCCTCAGGAAAGTGGTCAGGGTTCCTGGTGGGTTAGCATCCTTCAGCCTTGGGATAGGAAGAAGACTGATATTGAGAGTATTCATGGCACTGACTGTATATTGAAAAAAGGATTTTCAAAGATAATGTCTGAGTTTGCTATGCAATTAGTTTGAAGAGAAAGCAGTTATATGGGGTAACTGTCAATGACAAGATGGTAGAAAAAAACAATAAGGAACAGTCAGAAAATGTGGAAAATGGTTAATTTGAAAACTTGGCTGCATAACTTCCTTTGTGAAGTTGTGAAGCATTGTTGTAAAAAGTAGAGGAAAAATAGGATGCACTCTATTCTTGAAAGCATACTGTGAATTATTAAATGGGTGATGATATTATAACGTGAAACTAAAAATAAATGAATATGTCTCTGACTTGACTGAAGGGGGCTCTCCAGTGAAGACTAAAAATATGTACGAATATGAATCCTCTCTGACACAGATTTAATAGTGATATGATTAAAAGAGTCATTGTGAAATAGTAGGAACTTTGCTATGTATGTTAAGGTATATTCTAATTTATATTAGGATCATATACAAAACTTGCTTAAGTGCATCAGTATTTCCCAGTTCCATATTTTATGCCTTAAATAAATTATGACTCTCAAGTAGTTAGCAGTGGTTAACAATGTGCCCCTTTCCCACACTATCAGTTTTGGGAGAGGTAGTAAAAGTGATAGCTCACTCCAACATTGCAGAATGGATTAAGAAGAGGCTGAATTGGCAAAGTAAGCATTGTTAGTAGCAAGCTAATCATTTCACTGGGTACCTTTGTGCTACCAAAAATTAAGACTTTAATTAAATTTTCCTAGTAAGTTTTAGGACTACGGCTATAACCTTTATGGTCTATCAGTTCAGTTCAGTCGCTCAGTCATGTCTGACTTTTTGTGACCCCATGAACCGCAGCACACCAGGCCTCCCTGTCCATTACCAACTCCCGCAGTTTACCCAAATGCATGTCTGTTGAGTTGGTGATGCCATCTAACCATCTCATCCTCTGTCGTCCCCTTCTCCTCCTGCTTTCAATCTTTTCCAACATCAGGGTCTTTTCAAATGAGTCAGCTCTTCACATCAGGTGGCCAAAATATTGGAGTTTCAGCTTCAACATCAGTCCTTCCAGTGAACACCCAGGGCTGATCTCCTTTAGGATGGACTGTTTGGATCTGCTTGCAGTCCAGGGGACTCTCAAGAGTCTTCTCCAACACCACAGTTCAAAAGCATCAATTCTTTGGTGCTCAGCTTTCTTCACAGTCCAACTCTCACATCCATACATAACTACTGGAAAAACCATAGCCTTGACTAGACAGACCTTTGTTGACAAAGTAATAGGTAACTGCTAATACTGAAGCTACACATGATCAATAGAAAATGTTGATAGAAATAGAAAAGTATCCCTTCCTCCCCACCTGTCCAACCACTGATTTCTTGTATACATGCATCCTTTTCAACCCTTGCCAAGTAGATGAATGCAAGTAAATAGGATAGAATAGATGAATTAATAGATACATAAATGAATGACTGCTGTTGTCTAAATCAAGATTCTTTGGGTTTGTAAATAATGGATACCAAAATGAGATGGCTTAACCAAAAGATAATTCTAATATCTCAGTAATTCTTTCGGTTATTAGAATTAACTCAAAATATCAGAGGAAAAAATTTTTTTTAAGTAAAGCTTTAAGAAGGATGGAAATCGGAGTATTGCTGGGTGAATGGATCTTGAACACAAAGCATTCACTGTAACATGGGGGATGGTATAAGAAAAGTGTTTTCTATACTGTATCATGCAGAAAAATGATAGAAATGAATCATAAAAAGAAACATACATACTATGGCCGTAAATACATGGGTACTCTGATAACTCTCAATTTATATCTCTATTTTTAACCTCTCTCCTGAACTCCATACTTATAAATCCAACAGCCTACATGACATCTATTATTGGATGTCTCAAAGATATCTCAGTATTAATATTTCTCAACAGAGCTTTTACACATGCCCTCCACAAATTGGTCCTCTAACTAATGTTTACACTCACAGTAAGTGGTACCTCTGTTTACCCAACTATTTATGCATAAAACTTGGAGTTATAGTAGACACTTCTCTCTCACAAATCAAATATTTTTAAATTCAGCTTTCAAAATATCACTAAAATATGAAACTTCTCCACACTTTCATCATTATCATGCTCTTGTAATCTAAGTCACCATCCATTCTCAGGTAAATTACTGCAGTCTGTTGACTCACTGAATTTGGCTTCCCTTGTGGCTCAGCTGTGAAGAATCTGCCTGCAGTGCAGGAGATGAAGGTTTGATCCCTGGGTTGTGATGATCCCCTGGAGGAGGAAATGGCAACCGACTCCAGCGTTTCTGCTGGGAAATTCCAATGGACAGAGGAGTATGGTGGGCTACAGTTCACGGAGTCGCGAAGAGTAAGACATGACTGAGAAACTGAACACACACACAAACACACCATACACTACCACCTCTTGACAGTCAATCTCCATCAGGATTATCTTTTCTAAAATCAAATTGGTCGTTCTGTTTTTTTCTTAAACTCCACCAGAGTCTTCCTTTCATACCAGGAAAGTCACCCAAAGCCTTACCTTGCCTAACATGTCCCTTTTTGGTCTGCCTTCTTCTTGGCCACCTTTCTGACTCTTCTGATACCAGTATCACTTCACTGACTCAGATTCATCAATGTAATGCTCTGGAACCAATCTTGAAGAACTGTTTTCTGTTCTTTCATGAGATAGTCAAGTGTAGCCACAAGAGGAGACACAGGACACTCAGGAAAGCAAAGTCTGTTTTACTCTCAGGTCCTAGAGATGGGATTACCATATGCCATACAGGTCACAGGGAAGTGCCAGGTTTTAATCCGGTGGTAGAAGACAAGAATACTGTTCATACTGTTCTTGGGATTCCCAAGGTAAGAATACAGAAGCGGTTGGCCATTCTCTTCTCAAGTAGACCATGTTTTGTCAGAACTTTCCGCCATGACACATCCATCTTGGGTGCCCCTAACACTGCATGACTCATAGTTTCATTGAGTTAGACAAGGCTGTGGTCCATGTGATCAGATTGGTTAGTTTTCTGTGACTGTGGTTTTCAGTTTGTCTGCCCTCTGATGGAGAAGGATAAGAGGCTTATAGAAGCTTCCTGATAGGAGAGACTGACTCAGGTTGAAAATGGGTCTTGTTCTGATCGGTAGGCCATGTTCAGTCAGTCATTATCAATAACTTCAGATATGCAGGTGACACCACCCTTATGGCAGAAAGCAAAGAACAAAAGAGCCTCTTGATAGAAGTGAAAGAGGAGAGTAAAAATGTTGGCTTAAATCTCACCGTTCGAAAACTAAGATCATGGCATCTGGTCCCAAAACTTCATGGCCAATAGATGGGGAACCAGTGGAAACAGTGACAGACTTCATTTTCTTGGGCTCCAAAATCACTGCAGATTGTGACTGCAGCCATGAAATTAAAAGATGCTTGCTCCTTGGAAGAAAAATTATGACCAACCTAGACAGCATATTAAAAAGCAGAGACATTACTTTGCCAACAAAGGTCCATCTAGTCAAAGCTTTGGTTTTTCCAGTGGTCATGTATGGATGTGAGAGTTGGACTATAAAGAAAGCTGAGTGCTGAAGAATTGATGCTTTTGAACTGCGGTGCTGAAGAAGACTCTTGAGAGTCCATTGGACTGCAAGGAGATCCAAACAGTCCATCCTAAAGGAGACCAGTCCTGGGTGTTCATTGGAAGGACTGATTTGAAGCTGAAACTCCAATATTTTGGCCACCTGATGCGAAGAGCTGACTCATTTGAAAAGACCCTGATGTTGGAAAAGATTGAAGACAGTAGGAGAAGGGGACAACAGAGGATGAGATGGTTGGATGGCATCACCAACTCAATGGACATGAGTTTGAGTAAACTCCGGGAGTTGGTGATGGACAGGGAGGCCTGGCATGCTGCAGTCCATGGAGTCGTTGCAAAGAGTTGGACACGACTGAGCAACTGAACTGAACTGAGAAGACAATAATAAGGGGAAGACTTAATACCTTTATTCTGATTTTTACAGGAAGGCAAGACAGAGCAGGCCAAGCAGGTTGTGATTGGCCATTGTGAGTAGTTTCAGAGGCCTTTAAGTTATAGAAGTGGTCCCCAGATACTTGGTAACTGGCCCTGGGAATGATTAAGACAGAGGAATAGTGCCTTCCAGGGATGCATGGGTGAGATAGAACAGGTTATGGCTATGAATTGGCTAGTTTGCATATCAAAGACACACTTCCTATTGAGTTCTTTGCTTTCTCTAGGAATTGGCTAGCCCCAGGAGGGACCATCTCTTCCCCAGCCAAAAAGAACTTTTTAAAGATTTAAAACATTATAATATACAAAAAATTAACAATACAGGAGCACAGATTCTTCTACATTCATATGAGGAAAGAGAAAGCACAGTGACACATCCCTTTTTTTACCACTTTGTCCAGGATGTGTCACTTATCACATCATTTTTGCTTCAATGCAAGAGACCCATGTTCCATTCCTGTTTGGGGAAGATCCCATGGTGAAGGAAATAGCAACCCGCTCCAGTATCCTTGCCTGGAAAAGCCTGTGGCAGGTGGAGCCTGACGGGCTACAATCCAAAGAACTGAGAGACTTCACTTTTCACTTTCATTTTCTTATTTTCAAATGTGTAGCCAGGGTACACACTTAGATATAAAGGAAGTTGGGAAATGTAGTCCATGGACAGGCAGCCAATTTCCAGAAGCAACTCTACATTCTCGTAGGGGGCATGAATGAATCTTGGGTGGAGCCCCCTATGTCTAATTAGCCTACCTGCTAATTCTTTAAAACACTAAGAATGGTCTCTTGCTGGGCATTTTATTAGACATTTCTTTTGTTGGGAACACTTTTCTCAGACCTCTTTATGGCTCATTTCTTCACTTCATTCTGTTTTTGTTTAAACATCACCCATCCGCAGTGGTTTTCTGACCATACATGATATCTTGATAGCACCTAACTGATACTGTAGCACTAATTTCCTGTTTATTTACTCTGTACCCAGGAGAAAGTCAACAATACAGTTTCAAAGATGGCCTGTTTGATTTCTTGCCATGTCCTTAGTGCTAAATCCAGTGACTAGCAAATTCTGGGAGCTAAAACTTTTTAAATTTAGGGCTTTGAAAATTAAGATAAGAATGATAATTTGGTGCTTCCCTGGTGGCTTAGTGGTAAAGAATCCATCTGTCAGCATGGGAGACATGGGTTTGATTCCTGAGTCTGGAAGGTACCCTGGAAAGGGAAATGGCAACCCACTCCAGAATTCTTGCCTGAATAATCTCATGGACGAGCAACCTGGTGGACTACAGTCCATGTGGTGGCAAAGAGTCAACGCGACTTAGTGACTACACAGCAACAACAAACAACAACAAAGATCATTTGACACAGGTAAGGAAGCATAAATTCTTTGAACAAACATGCAGGGACTGATACAGTCTCAGAAGTAGGGAATAAATGTACTCTAATTTCAAGCTGTACAAGTGGGTTCGTACGAAATTCCATTCTGGCCTGTGTATATTATTTTCCTTAAAAGTAACAGTCATAAAATATTTTTGAACAAGAAATGTCATAATTTAATCTGTTATTAACAAAGATAATTGTGAGTGTGGTTTGAATGCAGACAGGGATAAAAGGAGAGTCTAGAAGAAGGGATGCAGGAAATGGTACCGAAAAGGAAAATATATTGTAACACCTCAGTTTTCCAGGCAGGATAGTGAGTGTTTAATAATGTTTCTACCTTAATATGAGCAATATGGTTACATAGGCATTATCTCCATTTCTTTTAAAGATAAGGTAATAGGGACTTCCTTGACAGTCCAGTGGTTAAGACTGTACACTTTCAATGCAGGGAGTATGGGTTTGATCCCTGGTCAGGAAACTAGGATCCCACGTGCTGTGTGGTACAGTCAGAATAATAATAATAATAAATAAAGATAAGGGTACCAAATTTCATAAAAGAAGTAATTTACTCAAGATTATAGCATTAATAATTGGCTCAGATCTGTGTACCTATAAACTGAATTTGTGTTTTTAGGATATCATAGCAAGCAGCGCAGTAGAGCCTGTCAAGGTTAAAAGGGCCTATTTATCAGTGTCAGTTGATGGTGGGGTGGAAGGTGAATTACAGGTGAAGCAGTAGAAAAGGTGTGAAGTGTTAATGGTAATTGATGGTATTAATCAAGATAGAGGGCTTATGGGGAAGAATAGATTCACCAAGGGAGAGAGGAATGATATCTCAAGTTCTGGGCAACTTATTTTGTATTAATGTGTAGCAAATTATCTGAAATTTGATTCCAATTACTAATTTACAGTTGAAGATTAGTTAGCAACTTTATTCCTTTCCATATTCTTAATTTTACAGAATATTATTTTTAAGATTTTGTAATTAATAGTTTTACTAAAAACATTTTCTGTCATTGGAAGCATGAATAAATCTCCCATTAGACTGGAAATCGGTGTCTTTTGGCCTCAGGACTGTAAATACTTTCACACAGTCAGCTTTACCAAGGATCACAGAGATTCTGTTGTGAGGCCAAGCACAGGTTGGCTGAAGAACAGCAAACTAAGTAATGATAAATGGTGGGATATCAAATTAGAGCAGGTGTCTAGCAGGAGGCCTGGAAGATTGGTACTGAGCCCAGACTTATTTAACACTCTCATTAATGACCTGGAAAAGCAGGTAAAGCACTGTGTCAGGCTTGAAGAGATGTTGTGAAAAGCAGAGGGGAATGCAATCACCTGCAGGCACCTTGAATTCCAAAATATAGTTTCAAGGAAACTGGGAGTAAAAAGTTATGTCATTTTGCGCTCTAGTTAATTAGATTTACATAACTGGAAAGTAAGTAGCAGAATATACATGTCATCATTTGGATTAATATTTTCCAACTTGTTAATACATAAGTCATAAAGTTATAATAGTGTTTATGTGGAAACCTTGTTTAAAAGGAAGGGTCAGGTTATTTGGCAAATGGCATTTTTCAGCTGCTACAGGCTATGTCTAGCTGCTTAAGCACTGAGAAAGTAAACATCTCCCCATAGCCATAACCCATTCAAGGAGAAAGATTGGGGTGCTTTAAGAAAAGTTCATATTTGGACAAATCTCCTAGCAAATTTCTTTGATTAAATATGGAAATACACAGATTCAGAACGGAAGAACAAAATTTGGGGCCTTTTAACCTCATGTTAATTTTAGAAAGGAGATGTTTCAGCGTCATCAGCAGAGATGCCTCAGATGTCTCAGAGGACAATTGGTGAGATAGGCTAAAGAGGAGAATTTATTTTTATCTGTTTCGTTATTGGAGGTAAAAATATAAACATATTTTCCTGAGAATGTTGCTTTAAAACAATACAAAAAACAGGAGAGGGAATGGCTCCTTTTTTCAGGTGATGCAGTCCTGGGCCCTGGAAGGCAATGACTTGCCCAGGCTCCTGTGCGCTGGGACTGGCAGAGATACAGCCAGAATCTAGGTCCCTTGACCACCTGGCTCTATGCTCTTTCCATTTTATCAGGGAATGTATGATCTGAAAACATTCTGTTTACTTCCCTATGATTCCTGGCTTCTTCACAATTAATTGGGGCCATGTGACAAAGGTGGGTCAATGAAATTGGAGCAGAAATTGTCTAGAATGTATCCATGAAAGGCTCATGAAATAGTCTCCAGTTTCTCTCTTCCCCTTGCTGTGAGGAATAGCATCATTTCAGATGGGGAATTATTTGACAGCTTGAATCCCTGAGCAACTATGTATAGGAAGGACCTTGTTCAATCTGTGATGAAGAAAACATGGGTGACAAAGAGCTGTATTAGGAAATGATTTGTTAATTCAGTATTATTTAGCCTCAGTTCAGTTCAGTTCAGTCGCTCAGTCGTGTGCTACTCGTTGGCGACCTCAAGGACTGCAGCATGCCAGGCTTCCCTGTCCATCACCAACTCCCGGGGCTTACTCAAACTCATGTGCATTGATTTGGTGATGCCATCCAACCATCTCATCCTCTGTTGTCCCCTTCTCCTCCTGCCTTCAAACTTTCCCAGCATCAGGGTCTTTTCCAATGAGTCAGTTCTATGCATCAGGTGGCCAAAGTATTGGAGTTTCAGCTTCAGCAACAGTCCTTCCAATGAATATTCAGGACTGATTTCCTTTAGGATAGATTGGTTGGATCTCCTTGCAGTCCAAGGGACTCTTAAGAGTAGTTCCAAAGCATCATTTCTTCGGTGCTCAGCTTTCTTTATAGTCCAACTCTCACATCCATACATGACTACTGGAAAAAACATAGTCTTGACTGGTCAGACCTTTGTTGGCAAATAATGTCTTTGCTTTTTAATATGCTATATAGGATGATCATAGCTTTTCTTCCAAGAAGCAAGTGTCTTTTAATTTCATGGCTGCAGTCACCATCTGCAGTAATTTTGGAGCCCCCCAAAATACTCTGTCACTGTTTCCCCTGTTTCCCCTTCTATTTGCCATGAAGTGATGGGACCAGATGCCATGATTTTAAATTTCTGAATGTTGAGTTTTAAGTGAACTTTTCCACTCTTCTTTCCCTTTCATCAAGAGTCTCTTTAGTTCTTCTTCACTTTCTTCCATAAGGGTGGTGTCATCTGCATATTTGAGGTTGTTGATATTTCTCCTGGCAATCTTCGTTCCAGCATGTGCTTTCTCCAGTCCAGCGTTTCTCATGATGTACTCTGGATATAAGTTAAATAAGCAGGGTAACAAAATACAGCCTTGACTTACTCCTTTCCCTATTTGGAACCAGTCTGTTGTTCCATGTCCAATTCTAACTGTTGCTTCTTGACCTGCATACAGATTTCTTAGGAGGCAGGTTAGGTGGTCTGGTATTCCCATCTCTTTAAGAATTTTCCAGAGTTTGTTGTGATCCACACAGTCAAAGGCTTTGGCATAGTCAATAAAGCAGAAATAGACGTTTTCTGGAACTCTCTAGCTTTTGCAATGATCCAAAGGATGTTCACATTTTGATCTGGTTCCTCTCTCTTTTCTAAATTCAACTTGAACATCTAGAAGTTCACGGTCCACATACTGTTGAAGCCTGGCTTGGAGAATTTTGAACATTACTTTGCTAGCATGTGACAAGAGTGCAACTATGCAGTAGTTTGAACATTCTTCATCCTTACCTTTCTTTGGGATTGGAATGAAAGTGACCTTTCCCAATCCTGTGGTCACTGCTGAGTTTTCCAAATTTGCTGGCATATTGAATGTAGCACTTCAACAGCATCATCTTTTAGGATCTCAAATGGCCGGAATTCTATCACCTCCACTAACTTTGTTCATCGAAGAAGGCAATGGCACCCCACTCCAGTACTTTTGCCTGGAAAATCCCATGGATGGAGGAGCCTGGTAGGCTGCAGTCCATGGGGTCGCTAGGAGTTAGACATGACTGAGCGACTTCACTTTCACTTTTCACTTTCACGCATTGGAGAAGGAAATGGCAACCCACTCCAGTGTTCTTGCCTGGAGAATCCCAGGGATGGGGGAGCCTGGTGGGCTGCCGTCTATGGGGTCGCACAGAGTCGGACACGACTGAAGCGACTTAGCAGCAGCAGTAGCAGCAGCTTTGTTCATTGTGATGCTTCCTAAGGCCCTCTTGACTTTGCATTCTAGGATGTCTGGTTCTCAGTCAGTGATCATACCATCGTGGTTATCTGGGTCATTAAGATCTTTTTTGTATAGTTCTTCTTTGTATTCTTGCCACCTCTTCTTAATATCTTCTGCTTCTTTTAGGTCCATACCATTTCTGTCCTTTATTGTGCCCAGCTTTGCATGAAATGTTCCCTTGTTATCTATAATTTTCTTGAAGAGATCTCTAGTCTTTCCCATTCTATTATTTTCCTCCATTTCCTTGCACTGACCACTGAAGAAGGCTTTCTTATCTCTCCTTGCTATTCTTTGGAACTCTGGATTCAATTGGGTATATCTTTCCTTTTCTTCTTTGCCTTTTGCTTCACTTCTGTTCTCAACTATTTGTAAGGCCTCCTCAAACAACCATTTTCCTTCCTGCATTTCTTGTTCTGGGGGATGGTCTTGATCACTGCCTCCTGTACAGTGTCACAGAACTCCATCCATAGTTCTTCAGGCACTGTCTATCAAATCTAATCCCTTGAATCTATTTGTCACTTCTGTATAATTGTAAGGGATTTGATTTAGGTCTCGTGGTCTGAATGGCCTTCTGGTTTTCCCTACTTTCTTTAACTTAAGTCTGAATTTGGCAATAAGAAGTTCATGATCTGAGCCACAGTCAGTTCCTGGTCTTGTTTTTGCTGACTGTATAGACCTTCTCCATCTTTGGCTGCGAAGAATATAATCAATCTGATTTCTGTATGACTAGCTGGTGATGTCCACGTGTAGAGTCTTCTCTTGTGTTGTTGGAAGAGGGTGTTTGCTATGACCAATGTGTTTTCTTGGCAGAACTCTAGTAGACTTTGCCCTGCTTCATTCTGTACTCCAAGGTCAAATTTGCCTATTACTCCAGATGTTTCTTGACTTCCTACTTTCGCATTCTAGTTCCCTATAATGAAAAGGACATCTTTTTGGGGGGTTAGTTTTAGAAAGTCTTGTAGGTCTTCATAGAACCATTCAACTTCAGGTTCTTCATCATTACTGGTTGGGGCATAGACTTGGATGACTGTGATATTAAATGGTTTGCCTTAGAAATAAACAGAGATCAGTCTTTCGTTTTTGAGATTGCATCCAAGTACTGTATTTTGGACTCTTTCATTGACTATGATGGCTACTCCATTTTTCCTAAGGGATTCTTGCTCACAGTGGTAGATATAATGGTCATCTGAATTAAATTCACCCATTCCTGTCCATTTTAGTTCACCAATTCCTAAACTCTTGATGTTCACTCTTGCCATCTCCTATTTGACCACTTCCAATTTGCCTTGATTCATGAACCTAACATGCCAGGTTCCTATGCAATATTGCTCTTTACAGCATCGGACTTTACTTCCATCACCAGTCACATCCACAACTGGGTGTTGTTTTGCTTTGGCTCCATCTCGTCATTCTTTCTGGAGTTATTTCTCCACTCTTCTCCAGTAACATATTGGGCACCTACCGACCTGGGGAGTTCCTCTATCAGTGTCATATCTTTTTCCTTTTCATACTGTTCATGGGGTTCTCAAGGAAAGAAAACTGTAATGGTTTGCCATTCTCTTCTCCAGTGGACCACATTTTGTCAGAACTCTCCACCATGACCCATCAGTTTTGGGTGGCCATATATGGCATTTTTTTTTTTTTAAGACAGAAGTAAAATCGATTCTAATCATATAAATAAAATGGCTGTACTGAGCATTATAAGTATTTCACATAACTTAAATCTGTGGAATCCAAGAGCATTTATCTATTGACCTCAGGAATTTCTTTAAGGAAAGACATAGTTGATATGTAAAATACTGTGAACTATTTACATTAATGTTTTAAGAGTCCTGAGTTTTAAAAAATCTAAAGTGTTTCTCAACTTATTTATATTTTCATTCTTATAGCAGATAGTACACTTCCTGTCATGTATCCTGTTTCCAAATAAGACACTATTTTATTGTTTGGGAATTATTGAAGGTCATGTTCATTTTCAAAGTTGCCTTCCGATATTTTTAGATGAGGCTAAAATCATACTTTCCTCACTTTTTCCCCCACCCGAACTATTGTCTTTTCACTTTTGTAGGCATTCTTAGGAGAATTCACTCACTTTATTTGATTTAATGGCATTTTTTCCCCCTGAACCATCCCAGACTCCATTATATCTCCTTTTTCCCCTAGACCTGAGACTCCTACTCACCTTTCTCTTTGGAGATTTTTCCTCTTCTTCAACCTGTTTTGGTATCTCTCTCTGTTCCTTGAGAATGAAATGCAGCTACTTGAGTGAGCGCCTTCCTTTTCCTCCATTATAGCACTTTCTCACTTTGCAGTTTATTCATGTTAACTGAGAATCAACTGAACAACTGAGGTATTGAAGGTATCCTCCCTTTCAGATCATGTACAGAAATAAGTGAGATCAATCTTGGCAAAAGTGTCCATTCAGAGAGAAGCCCAGAAATTTCAACCCCATGTTTCTTGCACCTGTGCCAGCTGGTCAGAAACCTTCACTTAAAGTACATTATAAACATGAACACATAGGTGAGTTGCAGTTATAGATATTTATTGTTTGGTCCTTTCAGAGTTTTAATAAAATGTGAATTGGAGTGCCTTGAATTTCTCCTCTCCAGTTGACTTCAGCCTCCACTGCTAAATTTTATCCTGCCTGCAGCTATTTCATTTATAAAGTGACACCCTGTTGGTACCTGAATTTGTGATCTCCACCGAAACCCACCACATTTCTACATTTTTACTTAATGTCCTTGATGTGACCTTATTATATTTTGCTATATTTTTACATTAACTAAGAAGACATAAAAGGAGTTGCAATTTTGGGTTCAGTTCAGTTCAGTCACTCAGTCGTGTCTGACTCCTTGTGACCCCATGAATTGCAGCACGCCAGCCCTCCCTGTCAATCACCAACTCCCAGAGTTTACACAAACTCATGTCCATTGAGTCAGTGATGCCATCAAGCCATCTCATCTTCTGTTTTACCCTTCTCCTCCTACCCCCAATCCCTCCCAGCATCAGGGTCTTTTGCAATGAGTCAACTGTTTGCATGAGGTGGCCAAAGTACTGGAGTTTCAACTTTAGCATCAGTCCTTCCAATGACCACCCAGGACTGATCTCCTTTAGAATGGACTGGTTGGATCTCCTTGCAGTCCAAGGGACTCTCGAGAGTCTTCTCCAACACCACAGTTCGGCACTCAGTTTTCTTCACAGTCCAACTCTCACATCCATACATGACTACTGGAAAAACCATAGCCTTGACTAGATGAACTTTGTTGGCAAAGTAATGTCTCTGCTTTTCAATATGCTATCTAGGTAGGTCATAACTTTCCTTCCAAGGAGTAAGGATCTTTTAATTTCATGGCTGCAATCACTATCTGTAGTGATTCTGGAGCCCAAAAAAATAAAGTCTGACACTGTTTCCACTGTTTCCCCATCTATTTGCCATGAAGTGATGGGATCAGATGCCATGATCTTAGTTTTATGAATGTTGAGCTTTAAGCTGCAATTTTGGGTGGTGTGGAAATAATATTTGTAGTTTGGGTCTGTACTAATTTGGGGCTGTTTGTTGGTCTTGTAGGTGAGTACATACAACAGACAAAGTTTAAGGCTCACAAGACCAGAGTCCAGATCAAAACTTGAGTTCCATAAGCATATGACCCATAGTCAACAATTCAGAGTAGGAATATATTGGTCAAGGAGAATCCATGGAATGAGAAGAAAGTGGTAAAATGGATGCTAGGAGAATGTCCCTGCACATTTAAGAGGTTTGGGTAGAAGGTATTTGGGGATAAGGACATCTGGAGAAAATAGATTCCAAGCAGCACAAATAATTAAGCATATTAATGATCAGTCTTGATCCAAATAACAGGAACATTTGTTAAATAATAACCAATAAAGAAAGAATAGTGTCTTTAGGATTAATCCGGGTTTCGGTCTTGCCAGACAGATGTAAAAACAGAATGTAGTTTATACATGATGTTAGTCTTCACAAGGTAAGTAAACAAATGAGGTCTTTAAAAGTGCAGATGATCTTTGTTATTGGAATTAGGGCATGGGGGAATTAAGAGATTATATTGAGAGTAAGATCTTGGATTTTAGGACTTACTATATGGAAAAACTTAAAGTGGTGACAGGGTACATTATTTGGCTTTTGTATGTGTGGGTAGACATGAAGTTTCTTAAGCTTAAGAAAAATAAGAGTCTGAGGATCTGTTAGGTGGTAAATGAGTCATTCATAGTAATGTTGAGATTGCTTGGCATGATAACAGAATCTAAGAAGGCAAAACATTATAACCAAAGAGTCACATATTTCAATGATCATTCGGAAATATACAGAGCTTAGTAGATGAAAATGAATAGATGAACACATAAATGAGGACAAGGGAACAGTATATGCAGCATCAGGCTCTTTCCTCTACAGCAGGAGGATGAAGGAGCATTCTGCAGTGAGGCCAAGTGTGCAAAGTATAATGAAGCTCTGGTGTGATGGTTGGGACGAGCAAGGAAACAGAAGTCATTATGGAGTGTGGAAAGTGCTAGCACCTTCGGTCATGAAACAGGCACAGTTTTTAATGTGGATTTGAGGAATAATGACATCATCTGACCTTCAGTTTCTCTCTGAATCCCTGGTATCAACTGTGAATTTAGATGTAGTCATATTGAAAATTAATTCTATGTATGTCATATGAAAGTAATTCATATTAAAAAATAATTCTATCAGTCTTAGGACTGAAATTAATAAATGTTAACATAGAGGAACTTTCCTCTTTGTCCTGTTGGTAGATACATATTCTTTATTTCATACATTTAGCTAAGTCAGTTCAGTTCAGTTGCTCAGTCGTGTCCAGCTCTTTGCGACCCCATGAATTGCAGCACGCCAGGCCTCCCTGTCCATCACCATCTCCCGGAGTTCACTCAGACTCAGGTCCGTCGAGTCAGTGATGCCATCCAGCCATCTCATCCTCTTGTCATCCCCTTCTTCTGCCCCCAGTCCCTCCCAGCATCAGACAATGAGTCAACTCTTTGCATGAGGTGGACAAAGTATTGGAGTTTCAGCTTTAGCATCATTCCTTCCAATGAACACCCAGGGCTGATCTCCTTTAGAATGGACTGGTTGGATCTCCTTGCAGTCCAAGGGACTCTCAAGAGTCTTCTCCAACACCACAGTTCAAAAGCATCAATTCTTCGGTGCTCAGCTTTCTTCACAGTCCAACTCACTTCCGTACATGACCTCAGGAAAAACCAAAGCCTTGACTAGACAGACATTTGTTGGCAAAGTAATGTCTCTGCTTTTCAATATGCTATCTAGGTTGGTCATAACTTTTCTTCCAGTAAGCGTCTTTTAATTCTATCATGTATACTATCATGTAAGAATTGAATCGCCAGTCTATGTCTGATGCAGGATACAGCATGCTTGGGGCTGGTGCATGGGGATGACCCACAGAGATGTTATGGGGAGGGAGGTGGGAGGGGGGTTCATGTTTGGGAACACATGTAAGAATTAAAGATTTTAAAATTAAAAACAAAAATTTTAAAAAATTAAAAAAAAATAAATAATTTCATGGCTGCAGTCACCATCTGCAGTGATTTTGGAGCCCCCAAAAATAAAGTCTGACACTGTTAGAGTCATTTAAAAATATGTAAGGGAGGCTATATGGAGCCTATAATTATTTTATTAGTAGACTTCTTCTATTGGTGAATTCAGTATTGCTAAATTTTCCTGTGACTTTTATATGGTCTATTCTTGTATTTCCTATATTCACCTCATAATCTAATAATCATGCACTGAAGCAGAGTAACTGAGAAGTTAATGTCTTGAAAAATTTTATTTAAATTCATTTCCATTCTTTGCGTTTCATGATATACATTTTCATATTTACCTGTATTGGGCTTTCCAGGTGACACAATGGTAAAGAATCCACTGGCCAATGTCAGAGACGAAGGCAGCGTGGATTCAGTCTCTGGGTTGTGAAGATCGCCTGAAGTAGGAAATGGCAACCCATTAAAGTATTCTTGCCTGGAAAAGTTCCATGGACAGAGGGCCTGAAGGGCCACAGTCCATGGGGTTAAAAAGAGTGGAACACAACTGAGCACTCAAGGGATGGGATTTACCTATGTTCATAACCCCAAAATTGGGCTCCATAATTAGCTATATGACTGCACATCAGTTCAGTTCAGTCGCAAAGTCGTGTCTGACTGTGACCCCATGGACTGCAGCATGCCAGGCTACCCTGTTCATCACCAACTCCAGGAGCCTGCTCAAACTCATGTCCATCAAGTTGGTGATGCCATCTGAGCATCTCATCTTCTGCCGTCCCCTTCTCCTCCCACCTTCCGTCTGTCCCAGCATCAGGGTCTTCTCCAATGAATCAGTTCTTTGCATCTGGTGGCCAAAGTATTGGAGCTTCAACTTTAGCCTCAGTCTTCCAAAGAATGTTCAGGACTGGTTTCCTTTAGGATTGACTGGTTTGATCTCCTTGCTGTCCAAGGGACTCTAAAGAGTCTTATCCAATACCACAGTTCAAAAGCATCAACTCTTCAGTGCTCAGCTTTCTTTCAAGTCTAACTCTCACATCCATACATGACTACTGAAAAAACTATAGCTTTGACTAGACAAACCTTTGTCAGCAAAGTAATGTCTCTGCTTTATAATATGCTGTCTAGGTTTGTCATAGATTTTCTTCCAAGAAGCAAGCATCTTTTAATTTCATGGCTGTAATCACCATCTGCATTGATTTTTTGAAGCCCAAGAAAATGAAGTCTGCCGCTGTTTCCACTGTTTCCCCATCTATTTGCCATGAGGTGATGGGACCTGATGCCATGTTCTTCGTTTTCTGAATGTTGAGTTTTAAGCCAACTTTTTCACTCTCCTCTTTCACTTTCATCAAGAGGCTTTTTAGTTCCTCTTCACTTTCTGCCATAAGGGTGGTGTCATCTGCATATCTGAGGTTAGTGATATTTCTCCCAACAATCTTGATTCCAGGTTGTGCTTCATCCAGCCCAGTATTTTGCATGATGTACTCTGCGTGTAAGTTAAATAAGCATGGTGACAATATACAGCCTTGATGTACTCCTTGCCTATACATAAAAGAGCAAAAAATAACTAAACAATGATTATAGCATCAAATTTTTGAAGTATTTTTTAAAAGTCTGATTTTGTGTTTCCTAGCCTAAAGGAAGCATAAAAACAAGTAGAAAGGTGTTGAACAGGTGCTATAGAGCTGTGATATCCAATCCCAATTGTCAGAGTCATGTGTGATTATTGAGCATTTGAAATATAGTGCAACTGAACTAAATTATGATAAAAGTATAAAATTTACACTGCAATTTAAATAATATGAAAAAGAAGGTAAAATATTTTATTAAAAATTTTAGAGTAATTATAAGTTGCAATAATTTAAATATTTGTGTTAAATGAAATATATTATTAAAACTAATTTCAGCAACTTATTTTAATTTTTTAATGGGATTATTAGCAGATTCAAAATTCCATATGTCACTCTTATATTTTTATTTGGCATTGCTGCTAGAGAAAGTAAACTGAAGCCAAATATTGGCTTTAATGAATTAAATGGTGATTGTGCTTTGCTTTGCTAGGAATATGTTATGCATACAACTATTCTGAGTGAAGTCTTGAAAATCTCCTGTATACTATCCTACATAAAGCCAGTTTTTCTCCTAACATCACACTTAATATCATGTATTATCATGCAGTATCCTAGATTACCCTCAATTGTGAAGAAATCTTTACCTGTATTTCTCCCCCGTCTGCCTGGAAGCATCATTCTGAATGGAATCACTTTGCACTATTTATGATACAATAGCTTGAACAGGAAGAGATATTCAAAAATTACCTACTTGTTTTACTGTGATGGTAGCAGTAGTTGTTGCCTCAGTACTGAAAACTGAGGAATGCCCTGTTGAAATCTAATATTACTATGACATTTAAGCATGAAGTTCTGGCATAACTACAACAGTCAGAAGATTCCAGAGAGATTTACTCCCATCAGAAACACTGACAGGGATATTTTCATCTAAGTATCTTATTCCCATTTCTCCATCTCAAAATAGATGTAGTCCTGATTTTTAAAGTAGGCAGTTATGAACCATATGCAAAAGATATGATGCAAATTGCTTGAAGAATTGGCAACTGTAATAAGTTGGCTTTTTTTTTTTTACTTTTAACATTTTCCACTAAAAACTAAGATTATAAAATATATTTTTGCTTTCAAGTTTATTTGCTTCTAAAATAAAAGGCTAAAAGAAAAAAAGCCTGGGATATCAACTATTCATTAAGTGAATGACTGAGTAAAATAATCCAAGCCATCTACTAAGATCTTGAGCACTTTCTTCTCAGTGTACACTGAGTAACTGAAGCATAAATAGAACTAGCTTTTGACAGGGTGTCATGTTGGGACAAATTGCTCTAATTAATAAAGTGAGTTACCACACATCAGAGTATCTCAGCATTAAAATCAGACACATCAGAAACAAGAAAATGGGGGAAGAAGAGGAAGTAACCAAGTTAGAAATAGTAATTTTTATGTGCAATTAATAGAAATTAGTTTGGAGAAAATAGCAACTATGTGTATGTATATTAGCTATATACATATGTATAACTATATATAAATATTGTTATATATTTAACTATATTTGACTTATAGTATTGTGTTAGTTTCAGGTATACAACAATTCTGATTGTTTTCCATTACAGGTTATTACAAGTTATTGTTATAGGTTTTTACAACAATTGATAATAGTTCTCTGCTGTACCTTGGGTCCTTGTTGTTTCTCTCTTTTATAACATAGTCATATGTATCTGTTAATCCCAAATTCTTCGTTTAGCCCTCTTCCTCTCCCCTTTCCCCTTTGGTAACCATAACTGCATCTATTAAGTTGTCTATTTCTAATGTATGACATAAATTGCTGTGATACAGAGATACCAGGGTTTGGTAAAAAGAAAAAAAAAAAGGTTATTTTTCCAGTTATAATACCCTGCTCACATAAAAAAGAAACAAAACCATAACTGGCCACTGCAAGGTCATGGAAACATTTGCAGCACAGATAGAATGACAGGTTTAGTCAGGCAAAGTGATGAGGCCAGGTATTTTTGGATAAGAGTTAGATCTCTCTTCTCAGGACTTTTCTTTGTTCTCTTTCAGAAGCCTTTATTCTTCACTCTCAGGGAGCAGTATCTTCCTGTTGCCTCCTGAATATGAAGAACTTTTATGCTACCCATGAGTAATGGCTGTAAATATTAGTGGACAAAATGATTACATATATATAATCCCTGGTGGCTCAGCGTTAAAGAATCCGCCTGCCAATGTAGGAGACACAGGTTAGATGTCTGGGTTGGAAAGGTTCCCTGGAGAAGGAAATGGCAACCCGCTCCAATATTCTTGCCTGGAGAATCCCATGGAAAGAGGAGCCTGGCGGGCTGCAGTCCATGAGATCACCAAGAGTCAGACACTACTGAAAAAAAAAAAATAATATATATATATATATGGCAAGAAATATAATGCTAGGATGTTCCATAGCTCTGAAATTCTGCCTTTCCCCCTCCTACCTGCTCCCCATGCTTAGGAGAAACTCAAATATTGTCGCTTGTTCTTGCACTTGAGTCTCTCCTGCTACCCTCCCTCAAGTTCACTATCTGCAGTTGGATTGACTTAGACTTTCAAAAATAAAGCGAATATGACTTTGTTCTGAGCTATGTTAACACCAATCACTTCTTTCTTAACTGTTCTGTATTCTGTCAACTATTTTGCTCTCAAAGTGAAATTCTCTTTCCTATATTCAGTCCTTAATATAGTTTGGAATTATTTTATGTGTATGTTACAAAAGATAACATCTGGTAAGTATTGGAGACTGTTTGAGGGGCTCCACACCAGCACTTACTTAGCCTTGCTAGTATTGGTGAGTCTTCAGTCTTATTTCCCTAAGCTCACAGATGAGGTAATGATGAACCCAGAAGTTGAAAGGACTTGGATAACCTTACTTTATTGTGAAACTTAAGTTCCAGAACTGGGCTTTCTCAACCTAAAGCCTTTTATTGGTCTTACTTAATTTTATTATTATTAAACAAAATAAATATATATCATTTCCCCTAAAGGAGCAAAGAAGCACTGTGTAATGAAAAATTTCAGGATGCATATCCCTGACTATGAAGAGTTAACCTGCCTACTCTGCTTTCCATGCCTTTTCTTGAATTTTTTTCTATTCTCTTTCATCTGGGAATGAGTGAATTAAGATTCAAAATTCTTTTCCTCTCTCTTGAAGTAGTGATTATAAAAGAGACCAATGAAATTTCAATGAAAAGAATGTAATGTATATTAAAGAGGAAATTTTTCAGATGAGTGATAAATCCTGAACATCTCAGTGTACTTTGTGCATTGAAAAACAAATCATCATATTCAAACTCCTGGAGGTGTCAGATAGCTGGTTATGGCTCTCCCCCAGTATCTGCAATGCAACAGTTTTCCCCAGCCAACAAAATACCTCAAACTCTTCATACTTTGTGACTTTAAAAACATTAAAAATTTCAATAATCCCAATATGTATTTTAGACTCTCTTTGTATTTACTTTGACATGGTATTGAGGGACTTGGGAAGACATGCCTTGCATTATAGAACTATTTCTTAAGTGAAAGTGAAAGTTGCTCAGTCATGTCCAACTCTTTGTGACCCCATGGATTACACAGTCCATGGACTTCTCCAGGCCAGAATACTGGAGTGGGTAGCCTTTCCCTTCTCCAGGGGATCTTCTCAGGGGATCTTCCAAACCCAAGTCTCCTGCATTCCAGGCAGATCCTTTACCAGCTGAGCCACCAGGAAAGCCCAAGAATATTGGAGTGGACAGCCTATCCCTTCTCCAGCGGATCTTCCCAACCCAGGAATCGAACCGGGATCCTCTGCATTGCAGACAGATTCTTTACCAACTGAGCTATCAGGGAAGCCCAATACAAACTCCAGAGAGGAAAGATGTTTCTGCCAGATTAGTGAATATCCTCAGAGGAGTTTTCAGAGTGCTAGTGTGAGAAGATTTGCAAAAATGCAGTTGTCTTTTCAAAGCTGATAATTGTGGAAGCTCATACATTAAATAAGGACTTCCCTGGTGGCTCAGACGGTAAAGCGTCTGTCTACAATGTGGGAGACCTGGGTTCGATCCCTGGGTTGGGAAGATCCGCTGGAGAAGGAAATGGCAATCCACTCCAGTACTATTGCCTGGAAAATCCCATGGACAGAGGAGCCGGATAGGTTACAGTCTATGGGGTCGCAAAGAGTCGGACATGACTGAGTGACCAAGAAGATACATTAAATAAATGAGATACTCAGTAATAACTATAAAAATAGCTAACTTAAATCTCCTAGAAAAAAGATAGGAGAATGAATGTAGAATAGTCATTTAAACTATTTGTCTCCAGAATCATCTAGGTATTCATTCATTGTAATGCACATGAATCATATGGTGTTTCAATTCACTCGTATAAGTTTGTGATGTGTATATTATTATATATTGTATTTGTATCCATTTAAGCTATGATATTGTCAAAACAAGATATTCAGTCTCAAATTACGGGAAGACTTCAAATGAACTAAAACTTTGAGGAGCTTAAATATTCAAATGAAATGCATTCTTGAGTCATTCCACTGGGTCATATTCAGGGCTGCCCTTTTATATTGCTGACAAACAAGTACACAATAATGTATTCAAAAGGTCTGGAGGAACTGCATGATTTATGTATCAATACACAGATATTTGAATTTTAAATGATGACCAATTGTTAATATTCCTGTTGTTTTTATCAGGGCCAAGATTTTCTCTGGACACAGGTTAAGAGTTAAATGGGAATCAGTGTGGCACAACAGATAATTTGAAAGGTAAATTTTTTCACATCAAAATATTACAAGTTACTTTCAAAATTTGTATCATTTGAGTTGGGTTTAAGAAAAGAAATATTTGCTAATGATAAACTTGGCCCCTATTTATCTCCAAAACCAGTTTCTCATCTCATCTCCATAACTACTCCTGAGGCACATTTCATTGCCATCATGGTACAAATGAAGACTATAGCTCAGAAAAATGAAACAATACCTTTAGGAGTGCACAACCTAAAGAAAAAGATACCCTCCTCAAGAATTTGGGGCATGAAGTAGAATAAAAAAGATAAGAAGAGGAAACTGCATTAGAATGCCTGTGCAGCTGCATTCTACTAGAATTATTTGTTGAATGGAAGGGAACAGAGTTATAATTACTGTAAAACCAAAGCTGATATACAAGAGAAAAACAAGAATGTCTACCTTTGTGGTTCTGCTAAAAACATTTATTTTTCCAGAGTTCTATTTCATCTGAAACAGAATTAAGATAGCAGCTTTGAAAATGACTCAGGTGAATAGTTTTGGAGGTAGTTTCTCAAATCTGTAATTACTTCTTTTTGATCAGGAGCAGTGCATCTAACAGTCAGGAGCTGTGCCTTTGGGGAGAGGAGATGGTGGGTGATTTCATTGACTTTTTCGTAATTTTCATGCAATTTATGTGGGGAAAAGATTTATTCAAGCAGAAGTTTTTCCTGTTCTCCTACAAGAAGCATGAGATATAAAGTTTGAATGAAAATAAAAATATATTGTGTCTCTCTGTAAGTATATAACTGTAGACGAGTCACTTCATATCTTTGCCATCTAGTTTTATGTTTATGTTTGCTTTATGCTTAATTTATAAGCAAGGTGATTGATTGGATTACACCAATAGTTTTCAGATTTATTTAAGCAGTATAACTCCTTTATTCATATGAAATCTTTACTGCAATTTGTTATGCATAATTACCTAGATATGTCAGTAAAATTTTATTTGCATAAATTGCTTTATAAGTTCCAATTCATCATTTTTATATATTATAAAGACACTAAATGAAATATAGTTCATTTTAATGAAATAAAAAATTGAAATTAGGTTTACGCTTAACAGAAAAATTATTTTATTAATATTAGACTCCAGTTTGTTTTTGTATACTATTTATAGAAAATCATGCTAGTACTTTTTAAAAACTTTTTTTTTTGGCGGGGGTGGTGGGGGGGGGGCATGGTTTTCTATTTCAAGATACTCTAGTCCAGAAATTTTAAAAAGGAAGCACTAGAAAATTTTATGTCAAAATATTTCACTTACAAAATATTTGTGAGCTGCCCATATTTCTCTTAAAATTTTTCCGAGTAGAGGGAATTAATGACAGGTTTTAGGCAGGTTTAATTTTCTAAGTTATGCAGAAAAAAATCTTGAAATATTTGTGTTATGGTCAGTGATGTGTTGTTAAGTGCTTAATAACAGGCCAATTGGAAAACAAACAACCAAGCAAAACCTTGGAATTTTCTAAGATTATATGAGGATCTGTTAAAACTGCTATATCAATAAAAGATATATTTTGTCATTTGTCAAATATTTCATATATATATGCCTCCATGAGTTCCTTAAAATTGACAAACAGGCCACAGGAAAATATGAAGATTCTGAACATCTAAATAATGTCACCAAATCAGTTATAAACACCTCAAATATTAGCCTTTTACAGTTCAAAAACACTACTTTTGGCTTGTATTTCAAACAATAGAATTCATCACACTTTTGTAGTGTCTTGCTAATGTTAACATATATGTTGCAGTATCAATAGTATTGGACTTCCCTGGTGGCTCAGTGGTATTCTGCCTGCCAATTCAGGAGATGTGGGTTTGATCCCTGGGTTGGGAAGATATCCTGGAGAAGGAAATGGCAACCCACTCCAGTAGTCTTGGCTGAGAAGTCCCATGGACAGAGGAACCTGGTGTCCTGCAGTCTATGGGACCACAAAAGAGTTGGACATGACTTAGCAAATAAACAATAATCAATAGTATAGGATTGAGAAAGATTTTCCCTGAGAGTGAGTGATTCTTCTTCATGTGTATTGCAGTCACTTATCCTAACCTATATTTCTATCTTCACATTTAAATTATAGATACATTAGTTGTTTGATAATGTTAGAACTGTATACTTTAACCTACAGAGAACTGAGTGTCTTATATTTGTGCTCTGCCCGTTTTTATCTCACAATAATGTTATAATTTAATGGCAACAGCTGAGATACTGTCAAAACTTTCTTCATTAAAAAAAACCCCAAGCTTGTAATTTTTATTACCATAGAAAGTGAAGTTTTGACAAATTATATATATATATACAATTTAATAAATTGCATATATAATATATATAAATATAAATACATAGTATAAAATATATAAGTGCAAGTATCTATAAATACATATTTATTGGTATTTATATATAATATTTGACAAATTATAGTATGTGTTATGAAGTGAAAGCCTCTCAGTCGTGTCCAACTCTTCGCAACCCCATGGGCTATATAGTCCATGGAATTCTCCAGGGGGAGTGGGTAGCCTTTCTCTCCTCCAGGGGATCTTCCCAACCCAGGGATCAAACCTAGGTCTCCTGCATTGCAGGCAGATTCTTTAGCTTCTGAGCCTGTTTAAAACATACCCAAGTAGTTCAACATTTTCAACATTCTCTTTGTGGAAGATGATTTGTTCCTATTCAAACTTCATTCTCCATCATCATTTCTTCTGCAGATTCTCAAAACTGACCCTGCCTAAGAGAATCAGACTGAAAGCTTGAGAATTTTGTATTCCTTAAGCATATTGTTTCTATTTCTCATATTTTAATATATTTCAGGTCATCTAGTCCAGAGACCCTCTATTTTACCTTTTCCAAAGAGAAAACCTCTAGACTTCTGCCAAGATGAAATACTAGTAATCAGTAACCTCGAAGGATGTAGGTGTCTAGTAATCTAGCTATTTGCTTTTCATATAGCTTTCACCCACATATTTTCATCTGGTGTACCTTTTACCCTAAATTCCTAGAGTTCCTAGATCTGCTAGTTCCCAGAACTTTTGAGTAATTGTCCATCTTCATTGGATTTTTTCCTCAGCTTTCCTCACTGCCAGTTAAGAAAGTAACTTTCTCAAACATGCTGTCCAACTGCTTTCAAATTTCCAAAATTATTTTGTTGTCTTTCCCTTCCTGCTGTCTCATATTTGTGGTTTGTGTATTAAAAAAAAAAAAAATACTTGATGTAGTTTATGCAGTTTTTAAAAAGAGAAAAATTAGAAGTATATGGTCAATCATTTTAATCTAGAAGTTCCTGGATTACATTTGAATAAATTCCATTGGTCACTGTGCAAAAGTTGGATTAATAGGATATGAGAGTGGAAGCAAGACGTCAGTTCCAGATTATTTCGGTAGTCAGTGCAAGAGAGGATAATGCCTTGGGCAAGGTGGTAGCAGTGAAGATAAAGTGAGTAGTTTCAATTGCATTCAGGAGATACGATCCAAAATTGCTGATAAATATTGGGAGTGAAAAGAAAAGAAAGTCTGAGAATTCTGTTTTGTTTAATCAGCTGAGTATTATTTTTCTGAAATAGGAAAGAATATAATAACATGGTGAGAGTATAAATAAAAAATCCTATTTTGGATCCTATCTATTGTGATACCTGTCAAAGATTCGATAGTGATATTAAGTGAACGTTAGAGTCGAGATAAGATTGAGAGGTCAGAGCTGTAAATATATATTTGATTGTCATCAGGATATCCAAAGTATTTAAAGCTATAAATCTTGAGATCAAATACAAAGAGAGTTTATCAAATAAAAAGTTTGGAACAAGGTCTTAGACCTACAAAATTTAAAGATGAAGAAAATGACAAGTAAGCAAAGGGAATGGAAAAGTGGTTACTGAGAGAAAAAGAAAATTTTGGAATCCAAGGGAGAAAGTGCTTAAAGAGGGAGAGAATATAGATTCTGTTGAAAGATGCTCACAGGTCAGGTAAATTGAGGACAAAAGTGATTATTAGATTTTGTAACTTGGAAATTATTGTTACCCTCGATCAGCATAGTGCAGAGGCTAAAACCTTACCAGAAAGGGGTTGAATATAGAATTGGTGATTATGAGACTTGATGCAGTCTTCTCTTTTATTTAAAAAGAAAGCTCTTTTTCCATGGAAAAATAATTGGAAACAAGAACAGAACATGAATAAGTTGCTGGGTTTTCTTAAAAGATATTGTTTAGAGATACCGAAGTCATCATAATATTAAGAAAACACGTTTTTATCCATATTTGTTATAACTCCTTGTGGGACATTTAGTCCTATGTGAACATCCATGAGCATATTTAATCCATGACAAATGGTTTTGGACAGTACTAAAATTAACAGACTTTTTGGTGTGGACCAAATATCTTAAAAAACAAATGTCTTACGGACATTTTGAACAGGACCAAATGTCTGCAAACTTATAACTATATGACCATACACTATGTGGTTATTACACTTTATGCAAACTATAACATTAAATTACAGATAAAACATCAATTATATATTTCTGTGCAGAGTTGCTATTTTTATGACAATAGGTGAAAAAGCAGAATCTCTGAAATCTTGGATTCATGCAATGTTTCCTTTCTATGTATTGGGAACTATTTTTTATGACACCCCTGAGCACCTGCTAGACTGCCTTATTATTTTTTTCAAATGGATTACATCATTATTTACATCCTATAAACACTTCTATTTTGCAAAATAATGAGCTTGAAGCTGTGCTTTGCATTTTAACAGTGTGGCTAGAATTGATTTAGGTAACCCTTCTACATCGTTGTAATGCATAGCAGAGCACGGGTTTATTATTGCCTAATTTTTAAAACAGAAAACCCTGAAGACATCTAATTTGCTGGTGGTTCAGGACTGCTCATTGGAACCTATTGCTATTGCTTCACGGGGATTATCAAAGGTTGGATCCAAACTACAGAATAATATGCATATAATATACTTCTGGTTTGCTTGAGCCACGAAGACTGCTGCTTATGTGCAGGACTGTTTAAACCTAGCCTATTTAGTTTGAGCTACACAATTGGTTCTATTGTAAAGTAAAGACTGAGGGTGGGATTTGGGGGTGAGGTGGGAGATGATTTAGCCACATCTAGAGATGTCTATCTGGTAAATGGTTTTAAAAAGATAACGACAGGGAGACATAAATTTGAGGTTGTCAGAAGAAAAATAGGGTATCGTTTTCACCTGTGAACTCGTCTTTCTCCAGAACACCACTTAACAGTTTAGTCATCCGCCTTGTAGAATGACTCCAGGACAGCACGTACCTCATGCTGAGATGCGCAGGGGCGGGGGTGGTGGGGGGCGGTGTCTGCTAGCACACCTGGCGCATGCGCTCATGGTCAGTGTCTGGAAGAATCTGGTCACAAACTCTGTTACCGGAGGATGAATCTCTGCAAAACTAAGAGAAATAGTGCAGAATTTGAAGGATGTGGCATTATAATCTGTGGCAACGAAAAAATTTTTTTAAAAAAGAATAATGCTTTCTTCCAAGAATGAATATAGGCACATATAGGAAGTGTTGAATATTAGAAAGAAAATATCCGTGATCTTACCACTCAGAGACTTTTCTTTTGATTACAACAATAATGATGATTATAGGATACATAATATTGTATTCTATTTTTCAGCTGCAACATAATCATTTTCCAGTGTTCCTATAGTTATTATCATTTTAAATGATTTTAGCTTATCAAATGATTACTCAACCATTTTCGTGTGCTTTCTGTTGGTGACTTCTCTGTTTAAAATAAGTCCCAAGTTTAGTACTAAGTACCGCCTGTATTCCTAAGTACACGAAGGCTAGGATGTGCCTTTCAGAGGAAATGTGTATGTTATATAAGCTTTGTTCAGGCCCGAGGTATAGTGATTTTAACTATCAGTTCAGTGTTAATCAATAATATATGCTATAATGTGTCTTTTCTTTGGCTCTTTGCCAGCTCATTGGAAAAGACCCCAGTGTTGGGAAAGATTGAAGACAGCAGGAGAAGGGGACTGAAGAAGATGAGATGGCTAAATAGCATCACCGACTCAGTGGACAAGAATTTGAGCAAATTCTATGAGTTAGTAGAAGACAGAGGAGCCTAGTATGCTTCAATCCATGCAGTCGTGGAGTTGGACACAATTTAGAAACAACAACAACATAATGTGTCTTTAGACAGAAATATACACAAGTTATATGTTGATTGGTTGGCAATATGTAGCAAAATATTAAATATATCATAGTCTTGATCCAACATTTTAATATCTAGGAAAAATCCCTCTGTCATCAAAGAGAGTATTTATAAGATTATTCACTAGAATTAAAAGTGATTCGGTATTCACTACTTTATGGTCTATGGTGACTTTGTAGAATATCAGTTCAGTTCAGTCGCTCAGTCATGTCCAACTCTTTGTGACCCCATGGACTGCAGCATGCTGGGCTTCCCTGTCCATCACCAACTCCCAAAGCCTACTCAAACTCATGTCCATCCCGCCAGTGATGCCATCCAACCATCTCATCCTCTATAGAATATGGCTATTGTTAATAAAGAGAAGATACTGTATACATTAAAATGATAAGTGTAATCCACATTTATTGTGCTTATAGATATATTAATTATTTAACCCTTCCACTAATATATGAGGTTGGTATTATTATAACCCAGGATCAATCCCTGGTTCACGAAGATACCTTGAAGAAGAAAATGGCAATGCACTCCAGTATTTTTGCCTGGAAAATTCCATGGACAGAGGAGCCTGGCGGGCTACAGTCCATGGAGTTCCAAAATAGTTGGGCACGACTGAGCCTGTGTGTATGCACACAAGCACACACACACTCCTGTGTTATGTGAAAAAACTTCAAACCTAAGATGTTAGGATAGATACTGTCCAAGTCAACAATGATAAACAGCAGCAGCAGCAAATGCAATAACAAAATTACCCTATTAACAAAATATTTCCCCCTTTTTAGGTCATTCCATTACTGCACACTTCTCTGAGGCTGATAGGGGACACATTCTTTCTCCTAATTAGGGATAAAGCCAAATCTAATTTCTTCTGCCAACACATCTTGTACATAGCTCTTTTCACACTATCTACACTTCTTGGAGCTAAGATGTGATTAGCATGGAATACACACTCCTCCTAGTTGCATTATGTGCTTCATTTTGGAGACCTTAAAAAGGACCTTAAAAGATCAAGTGCTTGGCCCTCTATCCCCAGGAAGCGGAAAAAGACTGATATAGTTTTGAATGAAAATTTCCCATGAGTTGCACAAAGATTAGTCTCACAAATTGCTCTCCTCCATGCACAATCATTTTCCTCTAGATAAACATGATGCATCTTCATCCAACATCTATCAACATTTCTGATAAAAAAAGAGAGCTTGATTGGAATATTAGGTGATTGTGTAAAAGTAAGTTCCTCTGATCTAATTAATATGTTTTTACTAAAAGGCCATTAGAGATTGTCTGAATAGGCCTTAACTACAATTATATTTGTTGCTGAGATTTTTTCAGTACATTTTTTCTATTATGCATAATAGGAATACTCCTTTAATGTAGAATGAAACTCAGTCACTACTTTTTACAAAAAACAGTGATTCTTATAGATTGTAAAAGTTATATTTTTGAGTTTACTAAGTATACTAAATAACTTCAGGATGCAAATTTAGTCATTTAGTAAATATAATCTCCTGTTTCTCAATATCTATAAAGAACTCCTGCTAAGTGACAAAGTCATAATCTCAGTTCATTTATGGTTCACCTTTCTTTCTGGATCACATGTAGGTTCTGGAAGTTTACCAAACTCCCAGTTATTATATTTTGAAGGTTCACTTGAATCTCAGTGTCCTAGATGATAACATCCTCCAGAAGTTCCTGCTTTCTACTGGTTACATTATCCCTACCAGTCACTGATTTGTAAGGACCGACTTTCAGTTCTTGAGCACATGGGAATATTTGTACTGCTCCAAGCAAAAGTATGTGGGCTGTCATAACCCATTTTCATATGCATATATTTATGCATTCTATTTTCTTGCCCTTTTCTGTCACACAAGGTCATATTATTGCTCCTGGATCCATTACAAGGAATTTGGTTAGGAAGATTAGGCTATATATATATATATTTTAGATATACTACCCGGACATGCTTCCTAAGAAGCTTGTAGGCTCCAAGATACTATAATTTTCTATCAGTTTAGTTCAGTCACTCAACTGTGTCCAACTTTTTGTGACCCCATGAACTGCAGCACACCAGGCCTCCCTGTCCATCACCAACTCCCAGTGTCCACCCAAACCCATGTCCGTTGAGTCGGTGATGCCATCCAGCCATCTCATCCTCTGTTGTCCCCTTCTCCTCCTGCCCTCAATCTTTCTCAGCATCAGGGTCTTTTCAAATGAGTCAGTTCTTCGCATCAGGTAGCCAAAATATTGGAGTTTCAGCTTCAATATCAGTCCTACCAATGAACACCCAGGACTGATCTCCTTTAGGATGGACTGGTTGGACCTCCTTGCAGTCCATGGAACTCTCAAGAGTCTTCTCCAACACCACAGTTCAAAAGCATCAATTCTTTGGTGCTCAGCTTTCTTCATCGAGTCGGTGATGCCATCCAGCCATCTCATCCTCTGTCGTCCCCTTTTCCTCCCGCCCCCAATCCCTCCCAGCATCAGAGTCTTTTCCAATGAGTCAACTCTTCGCATGAGGTGGCCAAAGTACTGAAATTTCAGCTTTAGCATCATTCCTTCCAAAGAAATCCCAGGGTTGATCTTCAGAATGGATGGGTTGGATCTTGTTAGATTTGTTATATATTTAGATAAAGGCAAAATATTTTTTTTTCTAATTTACATGACATAAATTGATTCATAATATGAGAACAAACAATTTATGAGAATTAAGACCCCCATATATGAAGTTGACCAGTAAATCTGAAAAATGAGAATGATTCTTCAAATACTCTAATTTATTACAACCTAAGTATTAAAATAAACTAAAAAATGTGTCATTTGGTATAGGTTCTGCATTTTTCATAAATTTATAGTGTACAGTGACATTTGAGTAAAATTCAGGAAATTTAAAAAAAGGCGTTAGAATTGAAAAACAACCAGCTTCTCAGATTGTTAGTTGTTTCCAAATGATTGATGACTTTACTATCCTAGAAAGAAAGAAACCTAAACTTAGAACTGAAATATAGTCATTTAAGTGAAAAAACACATGAGGGTTTTTCAGATAGGTTTTAGCCCACACAAGAAATTAGCAGAATCACTATTGTCAATATCTGAGGAAATGCTAAGATAGCATTATATTATATTCATATTTAAATTTTACAATCTGTTGTTTTTGTTTTAGAAACATTTTAAAAGGTGAGTTTTTAGTTTCAATTTTGTTTTTCTTTTATATTGTACTTTTTCACTACTGCTTCTAAATTTACTTATTTGTTTTAATTTCAATTATCTGTGACCACAACATGCCCTAAGATTTCATGTGTTAAGAATGAACTTGTAAGCTATTTGAATTTAAGATTAAAAACCTCTATATTTCCTTAGATTATTCTATAGAAATATTTAAGCTGTTGCCTGTGTTAAAAGTATAAAGATAGAAAGTATTAAAAAAAACACACAAAAAAATTCTATTCATCTTATTTCTAGACTATGTAAGATACTATGATGGTTAGTTGTACGTATAAATACTAAGACTAAGGGATGTCCAAGACTGCCGGTGAACATTATTTCTGGGTGTGTTGATAGAAGTGTCCTGGAGAAGATTAGCATGTACATTGGTAAACTGAGTAAAGAATATCTGCCCTCACCAGTGTGAGGTGACATCATTTACTCTGTTGAAGATCCAAGTACGACAGAATGACAGAGGAAAGGCTAATTCACTATCTCTTTGTTAGCTGAAGTTTCTTCTCCTTCTACCGATGCTCAGGCTTTTGGACTCCAGGGTGTACACCAGCAGTCCCCTTCCCATTCTTCATCCTTAGGTCTTTGGGTTCAGCCACTAGTTTTCCTGGCTCTCCAGCTTGCTGACAGCATATATACCATACTTCACCATAACAACTTGTGCTAATTCCCATAATAAATCTCCTCTTAAATATCTATATTGTTTTATTGGTTCTGTTGTTCTGGAGAACCCTGACTAATATAGATACTGTTTGTCTATATCAACAATTTGATCAATGGCATAGACTCTCAGACCTGCAATGTGCCTGTGTCCAAGAAATGCATCAAATTACTTTTAAAATAAATGTTAATGAAAATAGTGTAGAATTTATGGATAGTCTCCTTGGAATGAGAGGTTTCATGTTTGTTTCTGTTCATTGTCGTCTCATCTGGTAATAATTCCTTCTATAACCATCTCGATAATTCATTCAAAACCCTTATCTTTCTTCAGTCTGGGTCACAGTTGGATTCTTTATTCATGTTTATAGCAGATTGTCAGTGTTGGAATGAGTCTTGTTTAGGTGTTCCAGATGGTTAATTTCTTTATTTCTGCAAAATGTTGTGACAATTCCGTGAGACGAATTTTTTTGAAGTGTGAGTTTTAAAATGTTAAGGAAAGGGACATTAGACCTTTGATGGATACTAGATCAAACAGACATGCACACGCCCACAGATACACACACTAAGATGAAAGTCTCAGAGAGTCACGTTGTGATTCAGCACATTTGTGGTAAAAGAGAAGGGGCAGGAATCTGTACTTTTAATACATAGACAAAACCCATCTTCATAAAATCTGATTTTACTCATTGAAATGGCAGATTTTTAAATCAAATAATTTCAGTCACTCAGTCATATCCGACTCTTTGTGATTCCATGGACTGTAGCACACTAGGCTTCCCTGTCCTTCACCATCACCCCAAGCTTGCTCAAACTCATGTCCATTGAGTCGATGATGCCATCCAACCACCTCATCCTCTGTCATCTCTGTCTCCTCCTGCCTTCAGTATTTCCCAGCATAAGGGTCTTTTCTAATGAGTCAGCTCTTTGTATCAGGTGGCTAAAGTATTGGAGCTTCAGCTTCAGCATCAGTCTTTCCAATGAATATTCAGGATTGATTTCCTTTAGGATTGATTAGTTTGATCTCCTTGTTGTCCAAAGGGGCACTCTCCAACACCACAGTTCCAAAGTATCAGTTCTCCCACACTAAACCTTCTTTATGGTCCAACTCTCACATCCATACCTAACAACTGGAAACACCATAGCTTTGACTATACAGACCTTTGTTGGTGAAGTAAGGCCTCTGCTTTTTAATATGCTGGCTAGTTTGGTCATAACTTTTCTTCCAAGAAGCAAGAGTCTTTTAATTTCATGGCTGCAGTTACCATCTGCATTGGTTTTGTAACCAAAGAAAATAAAGTCTCCTTAATTGTTTCCATTGTTTCCCCATTTATTTGCCATGAAGTGATGGAATTAGATCCCATGATCTTGTTTTTTTGAATGATGAGTTTTGAACCAGCTTTTTCACTCCCCTCTTTCACTTTAATCAAGAGGCTCTTTAGTTCTTTCTTTGTTTTTTGCCAAGAGTGTGGTGTCATCTGCATATCCGAGGTTACTATACACTAAGGAAGTGCTCAGTAAGTATTAGCATAGATCATAAAATTTTATTCTGACAGAACTTCACCAAATATTTGACAACTTCTTTATTCTGTTGATAAGAGAATTGGACCCAGATGGGTGAGGTTATTTGCAGAAGATACCAATGTTGGAGTGATATCTTGAAACATGTTACCTAAGTTTCTCAGAAGAGGAAGAAGGCTCTCAGAAGCAGTCACTCAGAAGAAGAAGAGGTATCAAGAATACACAGAACAACTATATAAAAAAGATCTTCACGACCAAGATAATCATGATAGTGTGATCACTCACCTAGAGCCAGACATCCTGGGATGCAAAGTCAAGTGGGCTTTATATAGCGTCACTATAAACAAAGCTAGTGGAGGTGATGGAATTCCAGTTTAGCTATTTCAGATCCCAAAAGATGATGCTATGAAAGTGCTGCACTCAATATGCCAGCAAATTTGGAAAACTCAGCAGTGGCCACAGGACTGGAAAAGGTCAGTTTTCATTCCAGTCCCAAAGAAAGGTAATGCCAAAGAATGTTCAAACTACTGTAGAAATGCATTCATCTCACATGCTAGCAAAGTAATGCTCAAAATTCTCCAAGCCAGGCTTCAAGAGTATTTGAACCATGAACTTCCAGATGTTCAAACTAGCTTTAGAAAAGGCAGAGGAACCAGAAATCAAATTGCCAGCATCTGCTGGATCATCGAAAAAGAGAGTTCTGGAAAAACATCTACTTCTGCTTTATTGACTATGAAAAGCCTTTGACTGTGTGGATCATAACAAACTGTGGAAAATTCTGAAAGAGATGGGAATACCAGACCACCTGACCTCCCTCTTGAGAAACCTATATGCAGGTCAGGAAGCAACAGTTAGAACTGGACATGAGACAACAGACTGGTTCCAAATCGGGAAAGGAGTATGTCAGTGCTGTATATTGTCCCCCTGCTTATTTAGCTTATATGCAGAGTACATCATGCGAAATGCTGGGCTGGATAAAGCACAAGCTGGAATCAAGATTGCTGGGAGAAATATCAATAACCTCATATATGTAGATGACACCACCCTTATGGCAGAAAGTGAAGAAGAACTAAAGAGGCTCTTGATGAAAGTGAAAGAGGAGAGTGAAAAAGTTGGCTTAAAACTCAACATTCAGAAAACGAAGAACATGGCATCCGGTCCCATCACTTCATGGCAAATAGATGGGGAAACAATGGAAACAGTGACAGACTATTTTTGGGGGCTCCAAAATCACTGCAGATGGTGACTGCAGCCATGAAATTAATAGATGCTTGTTCCTTGAGGGAAAAGTTATGACCAACCTAGACAACATATTAAAAAGCAGAGACATTACTTTGCCAACAAATTTCTGTCTAGTCAAAGTTATTGTTTTTCCTGTGGTCATGTATAGATGTGAGGGTTGGACTATAAAGAAAGCTGAGTGCCGAATAATTGATGGTTTTGAACTGTGGTGTTGGAGAAGACTCTTGAGAGTCCCTTGGACTACAAGGAGATCCAACCAGTCCATCCTAAAGGAAATCAGTTTTGAATATTTATTAGAAGGACTGATGCTGAAGCTGAAACTCCAATACTTTGGCCCCTTGATGTGAAGATCTGACTCATTTGATCCCTGGACCAGGAACTGGGATCCCACATGCTGCACTGTGTGGCCAAATATACATATATGTTTAAAGAACAATTTAGTTGAATCAAAAGTTGTGTTTAACACTTCATGAAGTGGACAGCTTCCTTGTGGATAACTGCAAAATAGGGCAAAAGGCAAGAAACTATTTTTAGGATAAAGAACAAGGAAGATAAAAATAGAAAATATCTGATTAGCTGAGATCTCAAGGTGCACTTTGTTGGGGTGAGAAGACTCAGAGTTGGCTTTGGCAATTGGCTGACTGGTATACTGCATTTCTGATCAAGTGGATCATTTATAGGGATGTGAGAGCTTTTCTTTGCTGACAGAGTACCTCTAGCAGGAGCAGCTCCATCCATCTTGGACCAGGAAAGTCATTTCAGTGATCCTATTTTTTATCATTCTCTCAACCATTCAAGAAGTTTGATGAAAAATACAGGTGGTAGCATGACTTTCAGTTACCATTGTCTCTTCAGGTCTCAGTGCAGTATTAACAAGACGTGACGTCAGGCTACCATTTTTAGAGGTGGTTACCCTCTTCTGTTCCTGTTGTTACTCCAGTCAGAGAGAGACCATTTGTCTGCAGGTCAGCCACTGCCTTCATGCATTTAAAATTTTGAGAAAATGTAGAGTTAGGGAAACAATGATAATCACTAGCAACAAACTTAGGCCCATGGTTTGGACAGTAGTTGTGGTTCCCACAACCCAGAGCAGCTAAAATCATTAAGTCAGAAATGATCCCAAAGTGAGGCATACTTCTTTAAACCAGTGGTCCTATTTATGTATTTCATGTACCTGTATCTCTGCTTTCTGCAAAGTGTTTATCCAGTGAGCTTATTTCAGAGAAACCGAGGCACTGAGAATCAGGGAGCAATTTGTAATGACCAATTTGTATGGCCAACATCATAGCAAATTCAACGCTGGTTGGAGTTTGGAATATTGTCCCGTGCAGTGGCCTGAGATATGTAAACAATTACTTTATTATTTTCAGGCCAGGACAAGACAAAGATGGACAAAAGAATCATAAAGACTTCACATTGTATAAGAATTAGGAAAATGATGGTCAGAGAGGGAAAGAGAAATGGAAAGAAACATTCTTGATTGGACATCTTGGAAGGAACTAGTTGACCCCAGTGTTGGCTACTTCTCTTCCCAGTCAATTTGATTTTGAGGTCTCCTGCAGGTATCAGGTAGGGCCTTCTTCAGTTGTGAAATAGGCACCTAATGTTTAATACATTGTAATTTGGTAATGGGGTCTATGGTCAAGAGTAGGTAATTTGGTAGGAATTTTTTCATGAAATTCACTTTTGCAGAAGCATCAAAGTTAATTAATAACAGTCTGTAAAGAACAGAAGGCTTAAAAATGCCCTGCTAAAGATATGATGAGAGTTTGTGAAATTGATAAGGAAATTTGGCTACTTCTGTGACACATATTTTAAGTTGATAACTGGAATTATGACCAATAGTGTACCAGAATATATCAGATTTTTAGAAATTTCATATAATTTCTGAGGCACTGATACTATAACATATTCAAATTAAGAAGCTTAAACATCACTTCTTATTTGACAATGCTTCCCCTGTAATATAACCTATCAAAAATGCCTAATAAGTTTAATGTTTCTCCTTTTATAAGGTGAGTGAAAAAATAATTTAAGATGTACCAAGAGTCCCTTGGAAACTTGAACACTTAGTTCCAGGTCAAAAAGATTTCATTTAGAATTTGATTTTGTGAAGGTTGTCAAAAAATATCAATTTAATCAAAGGGACAAATGATTTTAAAGACAAATATAGAACATTATGTAGTCATTAAAAAAAAAAAAAACATACAACTTACCTCTTCATTTTCAGAAGACCAGATTTTATAAAAGTAATCAGAAACCTGCTAAAGACAAGGTACAATATAGTAAATTATTTTGGTAAGACACAAAATTGCTTTCCAGGTAGATTACTTAAAAGATTAAAATGGTTTATTTATAATTTTTTATTGAGTAGACCAATAATCTTAGAGAATTTTATCCTTTTAGCAGAGAGAGACCAGCAGCTAATTTTTCAGCAGTGTACTTTGGATAGTAAAAGTACACTGCTATTAAAAGTATTCTTTTTTAAAAAAATAAATACATTCCAGTATTAGCCAGCTTGACAGAATTTCCTTCCCAAGACTCATTCTTTACAAACCTTCTGCAAATTTTATATGTAGTTTTTTTTTTAATAGTCATTCAGACTTGTCCTTTTTTTTCTTTTCTTTTCTCATTCTGGAACAGTCATTTAACTCTAGGACAAAAAAAAAATTACTTTATTTTTTTCTTTCAAAGCAGAACACGGTGGAACAAAACAAAACAAAACAAAAAACATGTTTTCCATACCTTTCCTATCTAAAACCCACAGTCTATTTTCTTTATACACTTTTCTTAGGCAGTTGTCTTATTTCACCTCTTTTGTTTATAAGAAGCTTTAAATCATTAGAATTCTTAACCCTTAAGATACTTAATTCTTTCTGAAAACTAAGATGTAAGTGATTATGGACTGTTACACTAGCGTTCTGTGAATTGAATAATAGTTTCTAGAAATATATTCTTCCTCATAATAATAATAAATTTTTTAAAGTAGTACAAAGCATGTTCTTTGGTTCTTCTCTAGAATGAAGTCTAAAGTGAATAAATCCATGTTCATTATTTAGAGTTTCAGTATTTTATTTAGAAATAACCTAGATGTTCAATCAGTATCCATCATTTAACTTATCTCAGTATAATTTTAATGTTTCAACTTGTCAAAAAGATTTTGGTAACTATTTTTAGGAAGACTTACCATAGAGTATAGTTTTTGTTGAAAAGTCCACTTTTAAACTGATATCTTACTTACAGCCACTTAATTCACTTGTTTTTAACAAGATGGCCCAGTGGTAAAGAATCTGCCTGCCAGTGCAGGAGACATGGGTTCTATCCCTGGGTTGGGAAGATTCCCTGCGGGAGGAAATGGCAACCCACTCCAGTGTTCTTGCCTGGAGAATCCCATGGACAGAGGCATCTGGGAGGTTGCAGTCAGTGCATACATGCTAAGTTGCTTCAGTCCTGCCTGCCTCTTTACAACACTATGTTCTGTAGCCCACCAGTCTTCTCTGTCTGTGGGATTCTCCAGCCAGGAATACTGGAGTGGGTTGCTACACCCTCCTCCAAGGGATCTTCCCAATCCAGGGATTGAACCCTTATCTCCAGCATCTCCTATGTTGGCAGGCAGGTTCTTTACCACTAGGGTTACCTGGCAAATCCATGAAGTCACAAAGAATCGAACATGATTGAGCTACTGAAGACATACGCACGCAACAGTTGTGTTTAGATTACTCATAACATTTTCACAAGACATGATCTTAAGTCACCTTCCTTGCTGGCAAATTATTTAGCAGAAATAACATGAGCTTATTTGACTGTTAGTAAGCCTTGGTAGAATAAAAATACCCGATTTGATGTTGATAAGTCTAAAAACACACTTGATTTAAACCAGCGAACATGGACTGATTTTTATTTATCAATGGTATCTTGATCTTGGGTGGCCTCAGCATGCAGTGGCTTGAAGCAGGATTTCTATTTCCAGCCAAAGATTGAAGTTAGGTTGCAGCAGTGAGTGCACTGAATCCTAGACACTAGACCCCCAGGGACCAGCGGCCAGTGACAAGGCCCTGGCCCATTAGCTGTGGAGAAATGAATTTCCACAGAGAGAAAGTAGTGAAACAAGTAAAGTCTTATTAGAAGGAAAAAGGGTATATGCGATAGACACATGGGCAGGCTCAGAGAAAGAGCTGTGCCCTTGTGGGCACAGATTGTAGCAAAGAAGCCTATGAGTAGGATGACATCACTCCCTTTCGGACCTCCAAGGAGCTTTTCTGTGCACGTATAGGCCAGGCAGTCTCCTTGACTTTGAGAAAAGGAAATATGTGGTCTCTTATCTGTATAGGGCTCAGCTTCTCTTCTTCATCTTGGAGTATCCACTGGGGATAAACTCCAGCTACTCAGCATGTGGCCCATCTAACTCAGTGTCAATGTGAAAAATATTTGAGTTAGATTCTGTGTTTCTGAGAGCATACTCTATTTTAAATGTTTGTCTTAAAACAAATTACATATAATTCTTGAAAAATTAATTTTGGCAATACCATTATGAAGTAGAAAATAGCACACATCTGTACCATACATGCATAGACATACATAAACATGCAGACAAACACAGAGGTCTTATACATTTTGTTTTAAAAGTTTAGCCATGAGACAGGTACAATAATGCAAATCTAGTCTATAAATAGGAGTGTTGGATCCAAATTGTTTCTGATAGATGAAATAAGTAAAGTTTACTTGCCCAGATGGCTTAAATTTTCACGGATATTTATGTTGAAGCTTTTTCACTCACCTGGCTTCCAAATTGCTTTTCCTTTCTTTTCTTCTTCTTTTTTTTTCCCCTTTTATTTCTGATAAGAATTACCTGCAAATTCTTAGAATTACCCTCAACTCTTAGAAAAGGCAAGATGGAATATTTACATCTCAAAAGGCACAGAGAAAGAATGTAAGTTTCAACAAGATGGACCTTTATTTCCTATATCCAGATCTTTGACAATATCTGTAAGTCTTTTGAGATGAACAGGGGAGATTTTGGAGATTGGTTAAAAGAGTAAGTGTGCTTCTTCTGTTCTTGTAAAGACTCACTTTGTAAGATGGGTTGTACAAATTGTGGTCAAGTTTCAGCTGGGACAGACAGTAAATATTCCTGGCAGTATTGACTAACCCCAGAAATTGCTATCCTCCCAAGATAAGAGCCATAGTCTAAGACAGACAAAAGAAATAGGAACTTGGACATTTCCCTTGAGACTTTGCAACAGTTGGTAGGACCCTAACCACAAATAGAGTGAAACCCAGCTTTCTGTCCACCCAATCTTTGAGATCCCCAACCTGAAAGTTGAACTGCCTATATATACAAGTGCTGTTAACCTGTGTGTCCCAGGTGGCCAGAAAGCTAAGCTGAGTTCTCAGGACACAAAAGGAGACAAACAAGAAGGAAGTATCTGCCCCTTGGAGAGAAAGAATTGGCAACCATTGATATTCCAAAGCCACATTCACAAGAGTCTGAATTTTGAAAGAGAAGGACAATGTGAAATTTTACCTTCCTTTCTTGACTGGGCACTGCCAAGATCCAGGAGAGCTGACTAACCCTTCCCCACTTCTTCCAGTTTTACCAGGATCCCATCCCCAGTGAGGGGCTTCTCAGGTGGCACTAGTAGTAAAGAATCTGCCTGCCAGTGCAAGAGACATAAAAGATGTGGGTTCGATCCCTGGGTCAGGAAGATCCCCTGGGGAAGGGCATGGCAACACACTCCAGTATTCTTACCTGGAGAATCTCATGGACAGAAGAACCTGGTAGACTACAGTCCCTAGGGTCGCAAAGAGTTGGACACAACTGAAGCGACTTAGCACAGATGTATGCGTCTTCAAGTTCCTGAGCAAATGGAGTTAAAAGTAGAGAATATAGCTCCGGTGTCTACCAGAGTTTGGCAAGGTTGTCCATTAATTTTAATTTTGTTTTCCCCTTGACTTTCTAAGGAAATAACTGGTAGCAGTTTACCAGAAAATTCTTAGGAGGCCTATCAACCTTGATAGGGGCTAACATGGTATCCTCTTTTCAGGGTAGACATGGGAGCATCTTAGGTGCTGTGGAAGGATTTAAATTTGGTTTCCATTCTTGTACTTTCTTTTCTGAGTGGAAAAGCAATTCAAACAGATGACTAGTAGACTGAGTACTCGGATAAATGAGGATAGTAGGAGCCATTGGGTTGTATAGTCTTGCTTTAGATACCACTTGTGTCTTTATTTTTCATGGCATTCTACCATGTATACTATCATGTAAGAATTGAATCGCCAGGCTATGTCTGACACAGGATACAGCATGCTTGGGGCTGGTGCATGGGGATGACCCACAGAGATGTTATGGGGAGGGAGGTGGGAGGGGGGTTCATGTTTGGGAACACATGTAAGAATAAAAAAAAAAGTCTTTTGAAATTTAACCTTTCAATGAAGCTATTTTGAAATCTTGAAACTTTTTTGGATGCTTTTGCATCTCAATTAAAATAGGTTTCCCATTCTGTTGGTTTGATTTAGAAAATCTTGTCTTCAAGTGCATTTATTAATTAAACAATCTTGGTCTAATTGGGACGTTCCCCATTGGGCCATTGTAATTCTAGGTTGTCTTAGTAAGATTTTGTCATTTTCTGTTGATAACTATAGTTTTCAGGACATAAAATAGGCAGGCATGCCCAAAGTGGTAGGCATGATTTTCTGAAACTTGAGAATCCCATTTCATTAGCTTGCCTTGGGTCTCTTTGAGCCAAACTCACAACTAAGAGGGAGGGATGTGCTGCTGGATTGGGCCTTTTGGAGTTTTGCAGTGTACATTGAAGCTTGGAAATTTTGTTGAGTTTGGTGCTGAGCTCATCTGAATCTAACCCATTCTGTGACTAACTTTTCTAAGATGTGAATCTGACTTAGGTGGTAAGTTGTCTTTGCCCATTGGTTCTGTGGCTTTGGCTTCCAAGATTCCCATTAGCAAAAGATTTTTTTTTTTTTTTTCTTTCAGGAGATTTCATTATGGTAGTGGCCCCCTAATGTCACCCTCGAGTCCTGCAGTGGTTTGCTGTGGATTTACCTCCAGGCTTTGTGAGTCCCCTAGCAGTTACCACTCATTGGAAACTCTTAATAGAAATACACCAGAAACTTTCCATAGTGAAAGTGAAGTGAAGTCGCTCAGTCATGTCCGACTCTTTGTGACCCCATGGACTGTAGCCTACCAGTCTCCTCCCTCCAGTCTCCTCCCTCCATGGGATTCTCCAGGCAAGAGTACTGCAGTGGGTTGCCATTTCCTTCTCCAGGGGATCTTACCAACCCAGGGATCAAACCTGGGTCTCCCACATTCCAGGCAGTCACTTTAACCTCTGAGCCACCAGGGAAGCCAAATTTTCCATAATCCAGCACATTTCTAGGAAGTTTAACAAAGCACAGAGCCTTTCCAGGACCCCAGAACATTTCTGGGAATGATTTTTATTTAAAGAAAAATTAAAAGTTGGGAATTCCCTGGCGGTCCAATAGTTAGGACTCTGTACTTTCACTGCCCAGGGCCCAGGTTCAGTCCCTGGTCAGAGAACTAAGATCCCACAAGGCTTGCTGCTGCTGCTGCTGCTAAGTTGCTTCAGTCATGTCCGACTCTGTGAAACCTCACAGACAGCAGCCCACCAGGCTCCCCTCTCCCTGGGATTCTCCAGGCAAGAACACTGGAGTGGGTTGCCATTTCCTTCTCCAATGCATAAAAGTGAAAAGTGAAAGTGAAGTTGCTCAGTCCTGTCTAACTCTTAGTGACCCCATGGACTGCAGCCTACCAGGCTCCTCCGTCCATGGGATTTTCCAGGCAAGAGTACTAGAGTGGGTTGCCATTGCCTTCTCCGCACAAGGCTTGGGATGCAGCCGATTTTTTTTTAATTAAAGAAAAAACAATAAAGTTTGTTTGGATCCAAGATCTGTCAAAGGAACAGAGTTCAAATTTGAGTGACTTATCCTGATACTTCACTATATCAAGTGTTCCAAAGGCCTTTAGCCATCAGCTCCCAATCCCATTCCACACAAATCAAAAACTAAAATGTGTTTAAACAAGACAGTTTTGGTGATACAAACAAACTTTGACACTTTGTAAATGAGACAGTCTTCTTGTGAAGAACTGCAAAATGTGGCAGGAGGCAAGAAGCTTTTATAGGATAATGAATAAAGAACAACATGAAAAACGTAGAAAATCCCTGATTGGCTGGGTCCACAGAGTCAACTTTATCTGAGATAAGAAGAAAGCCCAGCGCTGGCTTGGTGTTTGGGAATGGTTGACTGGATATATTGCCTTTTTAACCAAATATAGGATTTACAGGGACACAGAAGTTAGTTAAGTTTGATTTACTGTTGTAGAACCCCCAGTACAACACAACACATACACACACACACACATGCACACACTAAAGGGGCCTCCCTTGTGGCCCAGGTGGTAAAGAATCTGCCTCCAATGCAGGAAACCCAGGTTCAATTCCTGGGTTGGGAACAGCCCCTGCAGAATGGCTACCCACTTTAGTATTCTTGCCTGGAGAATTTCATGGACAGAGGAGCCTGGTGGGCTACAGTCCATGGGGTCACAAAGAGTCAGACATGACTAAGTGACTAACACACACAATACCTCCAATAGGGTCTGGATCATTTTGGATGTAGAAATTATTTTAAGAAGGTGGATATCATTATTTTTGCCATTTTAAAAATTACCATCCCCATTCCTGAAGAGCAGGCCCTCTTCTTTTCATCAGGAAGAGCATTTACCTTCTTTGTTACAAGACTAATAGATACTATCAAATGATTTTAAAATATAGATGCTAAATGATGGGTAATATTAAATTCTATCAACCTAATATATTTCTATCTCAGGGAGAACTAAGGTATTATATTTTTCCATGTTCATTTTCTCTTTTTGAATAAAAAACCTCTGATAGAGTCTATCTTACAGAAATAGGTAAAGCAGTCTAACTTTGTTGTTCAGTTGCTGAGTCGTGTCAGACTCTTTGTGACCCCATGGACTGCAGCATGCCAGGCTTCTCTGTCCTTCACTGTCTCTATCTCTATCACTGTCTCTTTCTCTGTCTCTTCACTGTCTCTTATCTTGATGCTGGAAAAGACCCTGATGCTGGAAAAGATTGAAGGCAAAAGGAGAAGAGGGCAGCAGAGGATGAGATGGTTAGAATCACCGACTCAGTGGACATGGATGTGAGCTAACTCTGGCAAGTGTAGAGGCTGGGGAATCCTGGCGTGCTGTAATCCATGGGGTCTCAGAGTCAGACACGGCTTAGTGACTGAACAACAACAACACGGCTTCTGAAATAACTTACAACATATTTCTTCTTGTACTATTTTAATTCATGTCTTAATAATACAGTTTTTAATGACACGCTCTAAGCTTTTCATTACACCTAAGTTTCTCTCGCGTGGCCGTATGCATGCTCAGTTGCTTCAGTCATGTCCAACTCTGTGTGACCCTGTGGACTTCAGCTTGCCAGGCTCCTCTGTCCATAGGATTCTCCAAGGCAAGAATACTGCAGTGGGTTGGTGTGCCCTTCTCCAGGGGATCTTCCCATCTCAGGAATTGAATGTGCAGCATCTCCTCCATCTTCTGTATTGCAGGCAGATTCTTTACCACTGAGACACCCGGAAAGCCCAAGCTTCTCTTAGGGTGCATTAATGCTAAATAAACTTCCATGAATTTCAAATGCTACCTCCTTGGGCATTTGCTAAATTTAAGTCGCAATGACATAATATGATAGTCTATGTTCACTATGGAGATTCACCATCCATGAGTTTCGTAGCTTCTTCCTAGTACATGCAGGACTGCATCTGGCTGTCTCCAAAGCTATCTAAACATTGGGCATTATTCAGTAAAGTGAAAACTGCATTTTATTCTGCCGTCTTTTCTCTGGGGTGTGTATCAAGTGATTGGGCTCTTCTGAGGTTAATCTGTTTGTTATTTTACAAAATGATATTTACTTCAGTGTTTCAACAAAATGAAAAGTATAGCTGTTTTCACTTTCTAGATATTTTCTTTGAAAAGTAAATTAAAAAGCATAAAATAGGCCTTAATCTACCACACTAAAAATTCTGTAAAATTCTCCTCCAGTTTCACTATCTGTCAATTTGTATATGCTTCAGCTTTTGTCCGTAAACGTCGCTTAATGATATTGTTGTATACAAATTATACTATTTCTGTTTTTCCATGATGGACTTGGTCGGGGAAAGCCCATATGCAAAGGAGTCCATCTTCTTCTCTTTCCCATCATCTGACATCCTCCCATTACTTAGGCCGTAACAAACTGAGGTCCATTGCCCTTACTGCACATCTGTTTAGTGTCATTGTCTTCACAATTTAGTACATTGTAATTGGGAATATTTGTTTACATATTTGAATATTTTCATTGTAAGCGTGTTTTTCTTCATGTGGTGTTTGAGTCAAAGTCACTATAATGATAATTTTCTTAGAATAAATCCATCAGAGGTTCTTAGTATAACTAGTACCTGCATGTAAGATAATGATATTAGTGCTTAATAGATAATCAGTTGATTAAAGAAGTAATTACAGAGAAAAACAGCAAGGATAATAAGAGATTAGGGAAACTTCTGAAGGCTTAGTAATACCTGTTCATGTTGGCTTACATTTATTGCCTTCATGCTAGCAAGGATCATTGGTTCAATTAATGACATTTCAAGCTAATTATTTTTAAATACTTTACAAAAAGTCACAGCCAGGATGTCCCCCAAAACATGGAACTGATTAGGACATCTATGGTAAGGAAAAATAATATAGGTATCCTTTTAAAGTGCAGGTATCCTTTTAAAGTTACATTAATAGACCATGTGGATTGATTTGATTAATTAAACACTAGGTACTTTTCATGTGCCAGACATTTTTGTGGAGTTAGTAATGAAAGTGAAAGTGAAGGTTGCTCTGTCGTGTCCAACTCTTTGCAACCCCATGGTCTATACAGTCCATGGAATTCTCCAGGCCAGAATACTGGTGTGGGTAGCCTTTCCTATTCTAGGGGATCTTCCCAACCCAGGGATTGAACCCAGGTTTCCCACATTGCAGGCAGATTCCTTATCAGCTGAGCCACAAGAGAAGCCCTTAAAGGACTTAGCCATAAAGGAAGTGAAATGTGCTTCCTGTCTCAGTAGATTTACTGTGTAGTCAGGGAAGGAGGCATGGACAGTCTTCCACCTTTAACTGAAAAAAGTATGAGCTAAGCTCTAGATGGCAGTAGCATGTTGTGGAGTGTATCAGGACTCAGTTCAGCTCAGTCGTGTCTGGCTCTTTGTGACCCCATGAAGCGCAGCATGCCAGGCCTCCCTGTCCATCACCAACACCTGGAGTTTACCCAAACTCATGTCCATTGAGTTGGTGATACCACCCAACCATCTCATCCTCTCTCGTCCTCTTCTCCTCCTGCCCTCAATCTTTCCCAGTATCAGGGTCTTTTCCAATGAGTCAGCTCTTTGCATGAGGTGGCCAAATATTGGAGTTTGAGCTTCAACATCAGTCCTTCCAATGAACACCCAGAACTGATCTCCTTTAGGATGGACTGGTTGGATCTCCTTGCAGTCCAAGGGACTCTCAAGAGTCTTCTCCAACACCACAGTTCAAAAGCATCTGTGCTTCGGCGCTCAGTTTTCTTTATAGTCCAAGTCTCACATCCATACATGACCACTGGAAAAACCATAACCTTGACTAGATGGACCTTTGTTGAAAAAGTAATGTCTCTGCTTTTGAATATGCTGTCTAGCATATTGGTCATAACTTTCCTTCCAAGGAGTAAGTGTCTTTTAATTTCATGGCTGCAGTCACCATCTGCAGAGATTTTGGACCCCCAAAAATAAAGTCTGACACTGTTTCTACTGTTTCCCCATCTATTTCCCATGAAGTGATGGGACCAGATGCCATGATCTTAGTTTTTTGAATGTTGAGCATTAAGCAGACTTTTTCACTCTCCTCTTTCACTTTCATCAAGAGCCTTTTTAGTTCCTCTTCACTTTCTGCCATAAGGGTGGTGTCATCTGCATATCTGAGGTTAGTGATATTTCTCCCAGAAACCTTGATTCCAGCTTGTGCTTCATCCAGTCCAGCGTTTCTCATGATGTACTCTGCATATAAATTAAATAAGCAGGATGACAATATACAGCCTTGACATACTCCTTTTCCTATTTGGAACCAGTCTGTTGTTCCATGTCCAGTTCTAACTGTTGCTTCCTGACCTGTGTACAGGTTTTTCAAGAGGCAGGCATTCTACAGAGAGGGAGGGGAAATAGGATGTGTATCAGTATATATATGCATAAATCTATATACAGATATATTTTAAGTAATTGGTTTATAGAATTCTGGCAGCTGGCATATTCAGACTCTGCAGATTGGCCTGGCAGGCTGGAGGCTCAGAGACAAACCAAATCAAGAGTTCAAGTGTGAACTCAGTCAGACTGCAGAATTCCTTCTTGTTTGAGCAAGGTCAGTCTTTTATTCTTTTCAGACGTTCAACTGATTGGATGAGCCCACTCTCATTTTAGAGAATACTGTTTTAAATGTCAACCTCATCCAAAAATATCCTTATGGAAATATCTAGAATAATGTTTGACAATGTACCTGGATGCCATGGCGCACCAAGTTGACATAGAGAGTGAAGCATCATGTGGAGTGGTGATGGACATGTTGTCTCCTCTGAAGATAGCTTCAGGAAGATGAGTCATGACCTTTCTTTTCAGAGTTTAATAATGAGAAGGGTTAGAAAATAAGGAAGAAAGCATTCTGTATTGAGAGATGTTGCTTGACTAATGGAAACAGAGTTGGGGAAATATCTGTAGGATGCAGCTTGTGAGTTGATCAACATAGGTTGTTTGGAGAGAAATTTATTAGGAAATAAACCTAGAGCTACCTTTTCAGCTTGATTACAAAGCTGTGAATGTCACACCAAAGTGAATGGACCACAGTCAGGAATCTGCAAAGTGGAGTGGTCCTACCTGACTGGAGAAGATTCAGTCTGTCTCCATTATGAGGGCAGAGGTTGAAGCAGGTGAGAAAATGAGGGAAACCGACAGGCTAGGGTATAACAGCAATAGGAAAGGTAAAGTGAGGCTCTGAGCAAAAGCAATAAGAAGCTGAACAGAAGCGAGCAAGGTTATAAGAAGGAGAGAGCAACAGTCAGAGCTCAGACTTTGACAGGACATGACGATGATGTGGTGAAGTGTGAGGAACTCCTGTGCCAGAATCTTGTATTCCTGATTGAAAACAAGAAGTGGTTTTTGATCAGTTCTCTGTTCAATTTGTGTAAAAGATGTAGAAATTAAAACTAAACAAACAACCATAGGGACAAAACACCATTTCAGTTGAGTAAAAGCATTAAACCAGCTCTTTATGTTAACATGGAAAATGCAATTGTTTTTACAATCTAATCAGTGGAAATATTCTTATCTCAGTAGACTCTTGTGAAGGTTCTATGCTCACCAGGTCCTTGCTGTTTTAATTTTGGCAACAATGAGAGAGTCACTTAGAGGTGAGTGAGATCGCCCTTTAAATGCCTGTTTCAATTATTTAAAATTAATATTAAATACCATCTTTCTCCAAACATACCATCTCACTTCCTTTCTTGCCTTTTTTCAATTTTTAGAGAAATTGAGGCAATCATGTTTGGAGTGTTCTCTTCCTTCTTTGTTTAAGGGGTGCTGCTGGTCTTGATTTATGGACATTCACTGATCTTGTCAATCTTATAGCTTTATATGGCATGTATTTCTTTTCTCCTTTTGTTCAAGCGCAGAAAGGATGCATTATATTGTTGTCCATACAAAGGAAGATGAGAAGTAATTTGATATTTTTTATCGTTGTGACTGTTCTGAAAAGGGCTTGACCCTTTCTAGAAGAAAGTGCACTTTGTCCCCTGAATGGAAGGAAGTAGGCAACCCAAAGACCAGAAGAGTTTGAAATGCTGATCCTATGGCTTAGCTGCTCCCTTCTGGGTGTGTAATGGTGTCATTAACCTTGATAGAAAACCCAAAAGCAGGAACAAAGGAGTTTTGTTGTTTCCTTTGTTTGGCCATAGAGGGCAAATATAAATCAGTATTATGTTTGAAAACTTAGAAAGGGGCATGTGCAAGAAGTTAGGGTCCAGAAAAAATTTAGGGCACATTGAAAAGTCCATCTTGTTCTTTGAAGTATTAGGAGCCACGTGCATTATTTTTTAAGTAAGACTGATGAAAATATTTATGCAAATATTTATGTTCTTTTAAACCAATGTTTATAGTACATTGAGGTTTTCCTGGTGGCCCAGCAGTAAAGAACCCATCTGCAGTGCAGGAGATGCAGGTCCAATACCTGGGCTGGGAAGATCCTCCGGTGGAGGAAACAGCAACCTACTCCAGTATGCTTGCCTGGGAAGTCCCATGAACAGAAGAACCTGGCAGACTGCAGTCCCTAGGGTCACAAAGAATCAGACCTGAATGAGCATGTATGACCCAAGAGTACATTATCTGAAATCTATGATATATCTAAGATGTTTAAAAACATTCCCAAGTATGATAATATTTTGTTGATTCAAGTTGAAACCACTCACACAAAAAGTTCCCTAGAAAAAAATAACATTTTTTAACTAGTAATACTCTAATACAAATAATTCATCATTAATGTATCTTTTGTTTGAATCATAAAAGTGTTTTTCTCTTTGAGTGATAGAATATGAAGCTTATATTTTTCCTGCATCTTTCTATTGCAGAGAAAATAAAACATATGACTGTTTCATAAATACATTTGATTGTAAACATATTTAAACAATTTGATAAATGAAAATTTAAATGATTTGTTTAAATATGTTTTATAATGCATCACTTTCTATATACCAGTATTGAATCAATATTTTATTATGTTCTACAGAAGTAAAAACTATGGATTTAACTCAGATAAATGTAACATGGAACCCCAAAGGTATGGTAATTTTAGAAAAGCAGAAAATCAGATTTTTGTCATACTTAAGTGAATGGGCAAGATGTATTTTTGGTCAGGCAAACTTTACCTCACTCCATGAATATAAACTTGCCTGGCTTAGTTTTCATATTTCCTAACTATGTGATATTATACTTATTATTCTAAATTTTAAAAGAAACATCTCAATCTTCTCCCTCTATATGTATATGTAATGTATATAATTTATTATATTTTCATATACAAATTGTATATTATTACATTTGTATTTATATGATTTGTATTCTATTGAATGTATATAAATACATGTACTTAATAATATATAATCATATATCATTTAATATTATTATTGGAGAAGAAAATTACAATCCACTCTAATATTCTTGCTTGAGAAATCCCATGAAGAGAGGAGCCTGGTGAGCTACAGTCCATAGGGTAGCAAGAGTCAGGCACTATGATAATATGATAATATTATATATATACAATATGATATATCACTCACTATTAAACATTATATTTATTAAGTTGTGAAATATAAGCATACATTTTAATGTAATTGCATATATTATATAATATTGGTAATGACTAAAGTACATTCTTTATTTTGGATTTGTTCCTTTTTCTCTTTTTGCTGAGAGAAGAAAACATTGCAGTTAACATTTTACTGCATTTCTTTTCAGTGTAAAAATACCCATAAACTTTATAGACTTGTATCTATAGCTTTTCACTTAAAGTTATATTGTCTTTTGCTGATCACTTTCCACTTCAAAATGTAGTCTACTCTATGAATTTTTAACCTGTGTAGATACTATGTTAAGTTATTCAGTTTTACAGTATAATAGTTCTCATCTGAACATGACTGAATGCTCTGTAGGTGTACGGCATACCTCATCTCTATTTTTGTGACTCCCACAGCACACAGATAGACAAAGAGGATGATAGGAATTGAAAAGTTATTCTATAATAAGTACTACACCAGGCATTTTATAGATACCATCTCCCTTAATTTATAATGTCTCAATAAAGCTTGTAGAATTTTTATTTTATAGATGAAGAAATTAAATATAAAGCCTACTTCATAAGAAACAGCCCCAGAGAGGGGCTGTCATACATTGTCCAAGTCACACAGCAACAAGACCTGTACTTCCTGGATCAAAAGTGTGTGCTTCTTTTTCATTTAACTTCAATTCATTGGTGATTCAACTTAATTTAGATGTATTTATGAAATCAGTATGAAATAAAGGGCAGACTGCCTCTCGGCTGTCAGGTATATGCTGCTGAGTCACTTCAGTTGTGTCCGACTCTGTGCGACCCCATAGACAGAAGCCCACCAGGCTCCCCCGTCTCCAGGCAAGAACGCTGGAGTGGGTTGCCATTTCCTTCTCCAATGCATGAAAGTGAAAAGTGAAAGGGAAGTCACTCAGTCATGTCCGACTCCTAGTGACCCCATGGACTGCAGCCTACCAGGCTCCTCCATCCATGGGATTTTCCAGCAAGAGTACTGGAGTGGGGTGCCATTGCCTTCTCCTGTCAGATATATAAGCTGTGTTATGTCTCCATGGTTCACTAGGTGTATATATTTTGGGGATATCCTGTGGTCATTTAAATATAACCATTCTGTCGAATAGCTTCTCCATTCCCCATTCATTAGATAATTTTTTTTTTTTTTTGGTCCCATCTTTCCTAATCTTTGAGTAGTCTCTGGAGAAGAGGTCTTACGCTTTGCAGGTTTACCATTAACTTGCAATTTAGCCTTGCCTGCCTCTCCTTTTGTACTGAGTCCTTCTCCTTGCATACCAAAGTCTGCTCTCTTCTGAAAATCCTGTGATTTCTGTTTGCCAAACTCTTATGAAATACCATACACCCACGACTGCAGTTTCTAACTTTCAGCTTTATCCTGACCTCTCACCTACACCTTGCTTTTTGTTTTGACTTTTTTGGGTCTGAAAAAGGAAAACTGCAAAATACTCTAGTGTTCCTGTAAAAACTGTTCCTGTTCTTGGGAATTTCATCTGTCTGTCTGACAAATTCTATTCCATCTTCAATACTTCATTCAATCTTCAACTAATTTATTTTTTAAATCATTTTTTGATGAGTTCCCTTGATTCCTTGAATAAACCATGCACATGCCGATTTTCTTCTGCCTTTATGTGGTACTTTTTGCGTTTTACTGATATTAATTTATGTATCTATCTTAACTGCAGAATTGTGAACTTTTTGGTGATAAGTACCATGTTGTATTCTTTATTTTAGCAATATATTTGGCATAGGATACAGGTTCAATGGAAGTTTCCTGAATGAGAGAATAAATAATGAACATCAGTGGTCATGATGTGCATCTGTGCTGACTAAAGCAAACAATGAAAGTGCAAAAGTGCTATGCATATATTAAAAAAACACTTTTTGATGTATAATTTAACTTTGTGTAAATGGTACATGGGTTTGTATCTTGACCCATCCTCTTCCCAATATACTGACCACTGGAAGAAGGAATAGAAAATAGTTAAATTTAAAACTCATGCATTCAACACAAGTACTACTGAGTACCACTTATGTATCATTTTCTATATTAGATGAACTGAAGATAACATTTTGTCAGCTATAGTTTTTTATAAGGCTCTCACTTGCTACTTACCAACATGTTAGAAGTCTTTTCAAATCTACATTAGTGTCATGAATTCTATAAAATATATTTTTAAGCATACCTCAAAATGATTCTGTTTTATATGGAAAATTATTGTTTTAATTTTGTTTTTAACAAATGAAAAAAGCAAACAAATGCTTTTAAAGGTAATGATACAGTATTGAAACTTGGGTTCAACCTTGGTAAGTCTGGCTCCAGAATCTTTGTTTTTAACCACTAAATATTTGTAGCAGTTGATATTTTCAAGGAACTTAGTTTGAAATTATTGGTAGTCTTCAGAAAAGTAATATAAACAGTGATGAATTATGAACAAAGTATTGTACTATAAAAGAAGAAAGAGGAATGCCTAGCCATGGAGTGTGCGAGGACAATTTCATGAAACAATGTCTGTCTAGATTAAGTTTCAGCAAACTGTCCTCCATGGGTCACATATGGCCAACTATTTGTTTTTGTACTGCCTAATATTTCAGAATCCTTTTTGCACTTTTCAAATGATTATTAGAAAAACAAAAGGAAAAATAACAAATGTTGGCATGCAAAATCACATCAAATTTAAACTTGGGTGTCCAGAAATTGGATTAAAGGTTTACTGGACATGGACCCGCCCATCAGAACAAGACCCAGTTTCCCCCTCAGACAGTTTCTCCCATGAGGGAGCTTCTATAAGCCCCTTATCCTTATCCATCAGAGGGCAGACAGAATGAAAACTACAACCACAGAAAATTAACCAAACTGATCACAGGGACCACAGCTGTATCTAGCTCAATGAAACTATGAGCTATGCCATGTAGGGCCACCCAAGTCAGGTCTTGGCAGAGAGTTATGACAAAACGTGGTCCAGTGGTGAAGCAAATGGCAAACGACTTCAGTATTCTTGTCTTCAGAACCCCATGAATGGTATGGAAAGACAAAAAGGTATGACACTGAAAGATGAACTCCCCAGGTCAGTATGTGCCCAATATGCTACTGGAGAAGAATAGAGAAATAACTCCAGAAAGAATGAAGAGATGGAGCCAAAGCAAAACAACACCCAGTTGTGGATGTGACTGGTAATGAAAGTAAAGTCAGATGCTATAAGAGCAATACTGCATAGGAACCTGAAATGTTAGGTCCATGAGTCAAGGCAAATTGGAAATGGTCAAACAGGAGATGGAAAGAGTGAACGTTGACATTTTAGGAATCAGCAAACTAAAATGGACTGGAATGAATGAGTTTAACTCACATGACCATTATATCTACTACTGTAGATAAGAATCCCGTAGAACAAATAGAATTGCCTTCATAGTCAACAAAAGAGTCCAAAATGCAATACTTGGATGCAGTATCAAAAACAACAGAATGATCTCTGTTTGTTTCCAAGGCAAACCTTTCAATATCACAGTAATCCAAGTCTATGCCCCAACCAGTAATGCTAAAGAAGCTGAAATTGAACAGTTCTATGAAGACCTACAAACCTTCTAGAATTAACACCCAAAAAAGATGTCCTTTTCTTTATAGGGGACTGGAATGTAAAAGTAGGAAGTCAAGAGCTACCTGGAGTAACAGGCAAAATTGGCCTTGGAGTACAAAACGAAGCAGGTCAAAGGCTAACAGGGTTTTGCCAAGAGAACACACTGGTCATTGCAAACAAACTCTTCCAACAACACAAGAGAAGACTCTATACATGGACATCACCAGATAGTCAATACTGAAATCAGAGTGATTATATTCTTTGGAGCCAAAGATGGAGAAGCTCTATTCAGTCAGCAAAAACAAGACCGGGAGAGGACTGTGGCTCCAATAATGGACTCCTTATTTCTAAATTCAGACTTAAAATCAAGAAAGTGGGAAAAGCACTAGAACTAGGTATGACCTAAATCAAATCTCTTATAATTATACAGTGGAAGTAACAAATAGATTCAAGGGATTAGATCTGATAGACAGAGTGCCTGAAGAACTATGGATGGAGGTTCATGACATTGTACAGGAGGCAGTGATCAAGATCATCCCCAAGAAAAAGAAATGCAAGAAGGCAAAATGGTTGTCTGAAGAGGCCTTACAAATAGCTGAGAAAAGGAGAAAAGCTAAAGGCAAAGTAGCAAAGGAAAGATATACCCATTTGAATGCAGAGTTCCAAAGAATAGCAAGGAGAGATATGAAAGCCTTCCTCAGTGATCAGTGCAAAAAAAATAGAAGAAAACAATAGACTGGGAAAAACTAGAGATCTCTTCAAGAAAATTAGAGATACAAAGGGAACATTTCATGCAAAGCTGGGCACAATAAAGGACAGAAATGGTATGGACCTAACAGAAGCAGAAGATATTAAGAAGAGGTGGCAAGAATACACAAAGGAACTATACAAAAAAGATCTTCATGACCAGATAATCACAATGATGTGATACTAACCTAGAGCCAGATATCCTAGAATGTGAAGTCAAGTGGGCCTTAGGAAGCATCACTACAAACAAAGCTAGTGGAGGTGATGGAATTACAGTTGACCTATTTCAAATCCTGAAAGATGATGCTGTGAAAGTGCTCCACTCAATAGGCCAGCAAATTTGGGAAACTCAGCAGTGGCCACAGGACTGGAAAAGGTCAGTTTTCATTCCAATCCCAAAGAAAGGCAATGCCAAAGAATGCTCAACCTACCGCACAATTGCACTCATCTCACATGCTAGCAAAGTAATGTTCACAATTCTCCAAGTCAGGCTTCTATAGTACATGAACAGTGAACTTCCAGATGTTCAAGCTGGATTTAGAAAAGACAGAGGAACCAGAGATCAAATTGCCAACATCCGTGGATTATCAGAAAAGCAAGAGAGTTCAAAAAAAAAAATCCGCTTCTGCTTTATCGACTATACCATAGCCTTTGACTGTGTGGATCACAAAAAGTTTGGAAAATTCTTAAGGACATGGGAATACCAGACCATCTGACCTGCCTCCTGAGAAATCTGTATGCAGATCAAGAAGCAACAGATAGAACTGAACATGGAACAACAGACTGGGTCCAAATCAGGAAAGGACTATGTCAAGGCTGTATTTTGACACCCTGCTTATTTAACTTATATGCAGAATACATCATGTGAAATGCCAGGCTGGATGAAGCACAACCTGGAATGACGATTGCCAGGAGAAATATCAACAACCTCAGATATGCAGATGGTACCATACTTGTGGCAGAAAGGAAAGAATAACTAAAGAGCCTTTTGAAGAATGTGAAAGAGGAGAGTGAATAAGTTGGCTTGAAACTCAATGTTCAGAAAACTAAGATAGTTGCATCCGGTCCCATCACTTCATAGCATATAGATGGGGAAATAATGGAATCAGCAACAGGCTTTTTTTTTTCGGCAGGGGGCGGGGGAGCTCCAAAATCACTGCAGATGGTGATTGCAGCCATGAAATTAAAAGACACTTGCTCCTTGGAAGAAAAGCTGTGACCAAACTAGACAGCATATTCAAAAGCAGAGACATTACTTTGCCAGCAAAGGTCCATCTAGTCTATGATTTTTCCCGTAGTCATGTATGGATGTGAGATTTGGACTATAAGGAAAGCTGAGTACCGAAGAATTGATGCTTTTGAACTGTGGTGTTGAAGAAGACTCCTGAAAAGAGTCCCTTGGACTTCAGGGAGATCTGAACAGTCCATCCTGAAGGAAATCCGTCCTGAATATTGATTGTAAGGACTGATGCTGAAAGTGAAGCTCCAATACTTTGGCCACCTGATGCAAAGAACTGACTCACTGGAAAAGACCCTGATGCTGGGAAAGATTGAAGGCAGGAGGAAAAGGGAACAACAGAGGATGAGGTGGTTGGATGGCATCACCAACACAGTTGACATGACTTTGAGTAGGCTCTAGGAGTTGGTGATGGAAAAGGAAGCCTGATGTGCTGCAGTCCATGGGGTCTCAAAGAGTCGGACATGACTGAGTGACTGAACTGAACTGAACTGAACTGTCCAGAAATAAAAGTTTTATTGGAACAGAGAAACACTAATTTGTTTATGTATTACGGACTTCTGCCTTCCTGTTACAACAGAGTTGAGTGGTTGCAGCAGAGATCACATGGCCTGTAAGGGCTAAAATATTTACTCTCTGGCTCTGTATTGTGGTAAAAGTCACATAATATAAAACATATTCTTTTAACCAATATAACTGTACATTTCAGTGGCGCTAAGTACAGTTACATTGTTCTGCAGCTCCCACAATCATTCATCTCCCAGATTTTTCACTTTCCTAAACTGAAACTCTGTCCTCATTAAACACTAAGTACCATTCCTCTTACCCACTTCCCTCCCTGCCCTCCCTTTCCTGGGCCCTTGGCATCTATTCAGGAACTTTCTGACTACCTTTTTAAAAGAGTGAATTCTTCCTTTCTTCTCACCTTACTATCTTATAAACTGTGTTTCCTTCAGTTATCCACAAAAACTTCCCATATGATGAACTGTTAATATGCAGTCTGTTTTTCATATGCTGAGTCCCTTGTGAGTTCCTTAGATGAGATATAGCATACAAAGGAATGTTCATTATTATTCTCATTATTTTTATTCATATCACTGTCATTATCATTAGTATCATACTTTGTTTTTCTCCATCTGTATTTCCTTGTTCCCTAATGTCTTTCTGCTATACTTTATTTTTTACTGGGAATTGATTTGATAGATATATCTTCATTATTTTCCTAGTGCCTTCTTTCTACCTACCAGGTGACTGAGGTGTGTGTGTGCAAATATATTAGAAAGGGTCCAAGTGTGTTAAAAAAAATTCAGCCAGTATATGTGTATGATGGTCAGGATTTAAGACCCATCCTGCTGCCAATGAAGTTTCTGGATATTCATCTGATTTTCAAGAAATACTTTGGTATTATTCCATCTGTAAAGTGAATGCTCTATTAGTGATCTCCACATTGATACCATGGACACTGGCCTCAGTGGGACAAACAGAAACTCATTTCAAATGGAAATTATTTATTTATTTTTACTTTACAATATTGTATTGGTTCTGCCACATATCAACATGAATCTGCCATGGGCGTACGCGTGTTCCCCAACCTGAACCCCTCTAAATGGAAATTCTGTGAAGGATCAACATAGTCCTATTTCCTCCTCTCTCTGCAAGTGTTTTGTGATGTCATACTACAAAAAGAGTAAATCATATTCAAGGATCTCTTGATGTAACGTGAATGAATTTGTGTTTGTGGGACATGGTGACTGACTACAGCTTGGTTCTGGATCTTGATGGGGAAGGGATACTAGCTGATATGATGTTGGACTCAAGAAACTACATAATGTCTTTTTTATTATTATTACTTTATTTTTTAAAAGGTTTTATTTTATATTGGAGTATAACCAATATTATAATAATACTAACAATGTTATAATAGTTTCAGGTTCATAGCTAAGCATATCCATTCTCCTGAAAGCCCCTCCCATCCAGGCTGCCACGTAGCACTGAGCAGAGTTCCCTGTGCTATACTGTGGGTCCTTGTTGGTTATCCATTTTAAATATAGGCGTGTGTACATGTCCATCACAAGCTCTCTAACTATCTCCTGCCTGCACCCTTCCTCCTGGTAACCATAAGGGAAACTGCATAATGTTAACAGACAGTTATGGTTACTATTCTTGAATAAATGTTTATTTAAATATCACAAGGAGAAAGCAATGGCAACCCACTCCAGTACTCTTGCCTGGAAAATCCCATGGATGGAGGAGCCGGGTAGGCTGTAGTCCATGGGGTTGCTAAGAGTCGGACATGACTGAGCAGATTCACTTTGATTTTTCACTTTCATGCATTGGAGAAGGAAATGGCAACTCACTCCAGTGTTCTTGCCTGGAGAATCCCAGGGACGGGGGAGTCTGGTGGGCTGCCATCTATGGGGTCACACAGAGTCAGACACTACTAAAGCAACTTAGCAGCAGCAGCAAATATCACAATAAAATTTCAGTCTTGGAGATATATTTTAATAGATAAAATATTGTTTTCTTTCTTTCTGTTTCCTGCAGTATTTAAATCATTCCTTGGTATTGGGGTAAGTGATGAAAAGGAAGAGCTATTTCGGTTCAGTACATTTTGCTATAGAACACTACAACAGAAGCTCAGTCAGTAGAAAAAATTGTTGCAGTTCAGAGAGTCTCTAAATACATTTTCCTGAATGGTTCAATCTTGGAAGAACACAGCCTCTTCTTCATTCAGTGTTTTCCTTTAGAAAACATTAATTAGAAATTTGCATGTCAAAGGATTTTATAAAATCAGAAAAATCACACAGATATCATGAATCCTCGTAATGTATAGGTAGGCATAGAAACTTATAACGCAAAATGAAAGAAGCAAAAGTCTGTTCTGCATATAGAACATCAGAAGTCCTTGGGCTCTGGAATCTACTGATTATCTGAGGTGGAACTGATGTAATAATAACAGAAATAAAGTGCCCAATGAATGTAACGTTGCTTGAATCATTCCAGAATCACCCCCCACCCCAGTCCATGGAAAAATTGTCTTCTATAAAACCCGTTCCTGGTGACAGAAAGGTTGGGGACTGCTGTGTACGTAAAATTGAGATTCCACTATTTTTATTTTGTTACTATTATTTTTTCTCTAGCTTTTCCCTCTGTATTCACTTCTTAAATAATAACTAAGATTTAAGTCATACAAAACGTCGTTCTGGTAGTGAAGAAAAATCTAAATATGATTTAGACAGAGCCTGTACTCATGAAGAGTCTTTAGCTGTTTTCACTGTGGCTTGCATGGAATTCAGAACCACAGAGGTGTCTCAGAACCAGCCCGTGACTGCAAACTATGCCAGGACTGCTTGTTGACACCCTTTCCTCTACTGTGACTAGAGACATTCCATTCATGCCTAACTTCCGCATCAATATGCTGAATAACTTTCATTCAAAATAAAAAGAAGGGTGCTAAAAAACAATTCTGCTAGAAATTGGTAGATTTTGGAATTGCCTTCATCATTTTGCTGCTGGGGAGCTCATGATGCATTCTTAATCACATTCCTTTGTCTAACTGGTTAAGTTATTCAGTTTCTTTCTCGGAAAGGCTAGGGTAGAATCAACAGTGAGTGACTGTGAAATTGAAATAATGTGATGTTAATCCTCCAGTAATGGTGTTATTCTTTTCTTCCTGAGTCCACTAAAACCACTTTCTAGATTGATAATAATATATATTAATCAATAATATTATTAATCAAATAATATATTATTAATTAATATAATAATAGCTTCCTTATTATGTAAATTTACTTTAGAACTAAGCAGACTATATATAAATGAAAACATATATCCCACAATTATAGCCTGAATTTTCTTAAATGACTACAGGGAGTTTCCAAAGGGTAAAGAATACTGCAAGGTCTTAGAGGCCTAAGCGCTAGAGTTTGACCAATGTCACTTTTGCTATAGCTCAGCACTTCATGAGACAGAGAGGTGAAAGACTAGCCCAGATTCAAGAGGTAGAGAAACAGCATCAACATATTGACAGAAGAAGCTTCAAAGTGTTATTAACAGAAGTGTTTAAAAATACAATGCTATATAATAGAATTTATGTAAAACTGGCTTGAAACTCAACATTAAAAAAAAAAAAACCACAAAGATTATGGCATCCAGTCCCATCACGTCGTGGCAAATCGAAGGGGAAAAAGTGGAAACAGTGATAGATTTGATTTTCTTAGGCTCCAAAATCACTCTGGATAGTGACTGCAGCCGTGAACTTAAAAGATGCTTGCTCCTTGGAAGGAAAATTATAACAAACCTAGACAGCATATTAAAAAGCAGAGACATCTCTTTGCCAACAAAGGCCTGTATAGTCAAAGCTATGGTTTTTCCAATAGTCATGTACAGATATCAGAGCTGGACCATAAAGACGACTGACTACAGAAGAATTGATGCTTTTAAACTGTGGTGTTGATAAGACTCTTGAGAGCCCCTTGGACAGCAAGGAGATCAAACCAGTCAATCCTAAAGGAAATCAACTCTGAATATTCATTGGAAGAACTGTTGCTAAAGCTGAAACTCAGTACTTGAGTCACGTAATGAGAAGAGCCAACTCATTGGAAAGGACACTAATTCTGGGGAAAACTGAAGGTTAAAAGAGAAGGCGGCTGCAGAGAATGAGATGGTTTGAAAGCATCACTGTCTCAATAGACATGAATTTGAGCAAACTCTTCCTGGATATAGGGGAGGACAGAGGATCCTGGTGGGCTACAATGCATGGTGTCACAGAGTTGGACGACTTAGCAACTGAATGACAAAAATAATAAAATTTATATATTTCTATACTCTTCTGTTGTTAAGCACAGGGTTTTTTGTTTTTTCAAAATTAGCCTCTCAAAGAACTTATATTCATCAAATCCAGATATTTATTTTCTAATATGCTCGCTCTAAAACTTCCTTTAATATTAAACCAAGTTTAGCTTAATGAAGACTATATTTTTAAAATGAATTATTATTTTCCTGATTAAATAAATATCTATTGAGTTTGCATAAGAGAGGAATTTTCTTATATGCTGGGCTAAATTTGAGAAAACACTGTTCCAATCTTAAAAAGTTCATCATTCAGAAAACAGTTTCAGTAGATGAATGAATAAATATAGTGTTTTGAATTACCACAGGGTCATATATAGCCTTGTTAAACTATACCACAAGTAAGCCTATTTTTATTTTCTATATTTAATGTAGTTCTTTTAAAATAGGAATATTTTACATAACAGTTGGTCAAAAAACAATGAGTGAATATGATAATGATGTTGATCTTGTCTCCTCCAAGATTAAATGCCTCCTTTAAATGTCTGTCTTTTATTTTTTACTTTGATTTTATTTTTGCAGGATAAGTCATGGGCATAATTTCAGCTGTTTTACAGCAAAAGAATTTGGTGACTGATCTTTACCAAGGTTTTCTCTCTACTCTTTGTCTCATCATTTATGTAAGCTTTTGTCATACCATAAAATGCACTTGTTTACTGAGGCTTTTAGATAATTGTAATTTTATGTCTTCTGCTTAATAGGTTTATGTGTAACTGGTTCTTTATTGTTGCACCACATTCTTCCCTGTAGGATATATGGAGGAGTAATATATTCATCCTGTCTACTTATCTGCCTTTCCATTCTGTGGGAGTCTCTGCCAGAAGACAGTGTGCACTTGTCTATGAATGGATAAAGGGAGGAATTTATTTAGTTTCATTGCAGTAGAATTGAATTATATTTCAGGCTTCCAGTTATGAGTCTGTCTAGGCCTCATCACTATAGCATATGAGAAAATAAAATGCTTTATATATATTAATATTTTATAAAACAGAAGCTTGCCCTTTCAAAAAATTGTAAAATGTAATCACTTTGATGGAAAATTTTATTCTACTTGCTTTGTATTCCTATCATAAAATAAGGTTATTAGATATATTTGAAACTTCTTTTTTGATGACTCTGGGAGGGTGTAGGAAAATATACTCCAGGTCTCCACAATAAGTTAGGGGCATCATTTATTGAGGTTTTAGGGAAGGCTGATTCATAGGAACTTGTCAGAAACTATGAGACCCAGGACATGATACCATATGTGAAATCTTATGTACTTGGTATGTATCTAGCACTTGCTAGTCATTTAACATATTATTTTTAGTTCCACCTTGTCTTGAAAATATTTTACAGTTCTAAGAAAATGGAAAAAATAGTATAGTACAATGACCACCCCTCACCAATTGTCAACATTTTGCCACATTTTCTGTCTCTGAACCGTTTGAAAGTAAACTATATACATCATGGTTGTGCATCCATAAATCTTACCATAAAGTATTTTCTTAAGAAAAAGGATATTTTCCTGCATGTTAGTAACAGGATTGTCATTCTCCTGTATGTAGCAGTGTCTCAGTATTACCTAATTTTTAGTCCATATTCACATTTTTCTAACTGTTCTCAATTAAAAAAAAAAAAATTGGCCCAGGATCCAGTGAAGCGACAAGCATTACATTTGTTTATGTCTTTAGTCTCCTTAAATCTAGAGCAGCTACCCCTACTCCCGTGATATTTGTTTTTCTAGACAGTGACATTTTTGATGAGTTGAGGTCTGTTGCTTTTTAAAAACATCTCATATGTGTATGTATGGGCTTCCCTGGTGGCTCAGAGGGTGAAGGATCCACCTGCAATTCAGGAGACCTGTATTCAGTCCCTGGGTTGGGAAGATCCCCTGGAGAAGGGTATGGCTACCCACTCCAGTTTTCTTGCCTGGAGAATCCCATGGACAGAGGAGCCTGGTGGGCTACAGTCCATGGGGTTGCAAAGAGTCAGACATGACTGAAGCAACTTGGCTGGCATATTGGATGTACTTTCTAGTTTCTTCATGTGTAGATTCATTTTGGATTCATTTTGGCAACAATGCTATATTGGTTTACATTTACTTTTGTATCACATCAGGCGGAATTATATCTGTTTACTCTATTATTGAGGAGACTATGAGTGATGGTTATTTTACTGTGTTAACCATAAAATTTCCTCATTTTAAGGATCTGCATTTCTATCTGTAATTAAGAAGTGATCTCATACTTTGCAATTGTGTCAGTACTTTTCCCCAATAATCTATTTGTATTTTTTTCTGAGTTCTAATATTACATCTATATTCAGTATCTGATGCTTTTCCTGTGAAGAAATGCTTTATTCCCCCCAAATTTCAAGTTCCATTAGGGGGAATTATTTATAGTATCTCCTGTGTGCTTGATGATATGTTCCATTTTGAACTATTTGCTTATTTTCTATTTAAAAATTTACTCATTTTCTGATAGGAAAAAAATTTATTTTCTTATACTTGTCCGATATTGACCTGAAATTACCCACTTTTCCAAGAAAATATGATAAGTAGTAGTATTTAGAAATTAATGTCTGGACACTAGATATACTCATTGCTACTTGAGTTTCATTTCTTCAAGGTACTTTAATGGATGGTTCTAGGAAGATGTCTATATTCTAAGTGTAAAAACAACTTCAAAGAACTCTTGAGCTATACAAAATGATTATGCATTATGCTTACTGCAGGACAAATCCAGCATCATAGGGTTTTTCATCACCTTTCCCTTGATGTATGTATGTGTTTTTCTCCCAAAATGAAACCCATATTCCCCAACTATCTTATGTATACTCATTTATAATACCCAACATATTTTCAGTGTTAAAGACTGCTTAGCAGAGGCTACATAGAACTAAAGTTATATGGGGCTGTTAGGTAATTCTCTCCTTTTGTAGTTTAAATCTTACTTATTATGGCTAGGTATTAAACTGTCACTGAATTTTATTTATATCTGCTCTGTGGTATTAGTACCTCCCCAGGTTGCTACCAGCATTCTCCATACTTAATGTATGTGGTAAGCAAATATCAACTAAATTGGGAATTATTCTTCAAAGTTCTTTGGTCTACAACTTAGTATCTTCTCTGCAGACATGCAAATAGCTAAGAACATCAAGTGCTTACTACCCACATGGAGGAGAGTTACTGAGATAAAAGCAGCCCAAGACTAAGAGCTGAGGGTTACGAAGGCACAGATATTCAATTGTGCTTGTTAAGCGAGCAGATGTGATGGATTTGGGGTTTCTGTCCTGTTTCAACCCTGGAAAATGATCTCTTCTGCACTATTTGGTTGGAAAGACACTGAGCTGCTTTTTGATCCAAAATTTGGCTATATTGGATCATATTTCACAGGCTTGTAATAGCATATAATGCTTCTAGAGGCTGAAATCAGGGCTTTCCTAAGAAGTGACAAGCAGAGCAATCTCAGAGACAGTGTTAACCCACATCTGATTATAGAGGAGAACTGAACATATAAATCATATTTTTAAGAACTTAACATCATCAGTAACTTACTTATATAACTTTTTAAAACAAATGAACATGGTTTTTATTTTCAGACTTACTATGTTAGAGATATATGGTGTTATCTAACCTATACTTGTTGTTGCTGTTCAGTCTCCAAATCAAGTAGCCTATTTACAAGCCCATGGATGCAGCACACCAGGCTTCCCTTGTCCGTCAGTATCTCCTGGAGTTTGCTCAAACTCCTGTCCTTTGTATTGGTGATGCTCTACAACCTTCTTATCTTCTGTTGCCCCTTTCTCCTCCTGCCCTCAGTCTTTCCCAGCATCAGAGTCTTTTCCAACGAAATGACACTTTGCATCAGGTGGCCAAAGTATTGGAGCTTCAACTTCATCATCAGTCCTTCCAATGAATATTCAGGGTTGATTCCTGTTAAGAGTGACTGGTTTGACCTCCTTGCAGTCCAAAAGACTCTTAAGAGTCTTTTCTAGCACCACAATTAGAAAGCATCAATTCTTCAGTGGTCAGACTTCTTTATGGTCCAACTGTCACGTCCCTATATGACTACTAGAAAAATCATAGCTTTGACTATATGGACCTTTGTCAGAAAAGAGATGTCTTTGCTTTTTAATGCACTGTCTAGGTTTGTCAAAGCTTTCTTTCCAAGGAGCAAGCATCTTTTAATTTCATGACTTCAGTTACCATCCTCAGTGATTTTGGATCCCAAGAAAAGCAATCTCTCTCTGTTTTACTTTTTCCCCTTCTATTTGCTATGACATGATGAGACCAGATGCCATGATCTTACTTTTTTGAATGTTGAGTTTTAACTCAGCTTTTTCACTTTCCTCTTCCACCTTCATCAAGCAGGTCTTTATTTAGTTCCTCTTTGCTTTCTGCCATTGAAGTAGTATCATCTGCATATCTAAGGATATTGATATATCTCTCAGCAGTCTTGATTCCAGCTTGAGCTTTTCCAGCCCAGTATTTCACATGATGTACTCTGCATAGAAGTTAAATAAATATGATGAAAATATACAGTCTTATTGTACTCCTATCCTAAGTTTGAACCAATCCTTTGTTCCATGTCTGGTTCTAACTGTTGCTTCTTGACCCTCATACAGGTTTCTCACAAGGCAGGTAAGGTGGTCTGGTATTCCCATCTCTTTAAGAATTTTCCACAGTTTGTTGTAATCCAGTCAAATACTTAAGTGTATTCAATGAAGCAGAAATAAATATTTTTCTGGAATGTCCTTGCTTTTCCGATGATCCAACAAATGTTGGCAATTTGATCAGTGGTTCCTCTGCCTTTTATAAATCAGTTATAGAGTTGGAAGTTCTCAGTTCATGTGTTACTGAACCTATGGCTGATTCGTGTTGATGTATGCAAAAACCACTACAATATTGTAAAGTAATTAGCCTCCAATTAAAATAAATTAACTAATTTAAAATAAAAAAAAATAAAGATTTTGAGCATTACCATGCTGCTGCTGCTGCTGCTAAGTCGCTTCAGTTGTGTCCGATTCTGTGAGACCCCATAGACAGCAGCCCACCAGGCTCCCCTGTCCCTGGGATTCTCCAGGCAAGAACACTGGAGTGGGTTGCCATTTCCTTCTCCAATGCATGAAGGTGAAAAGTGAAAGTGAAGTTGCTCAGTCATGTCTGACTCTTAGCAACCCCATGGACTGCAGCCTACCAGGCTCTCCTGTCCATGGGATTTTCCAGGCTAGAGTACTAGAATGGGGTGCCATTGCCTTTTACAATTACCATGCTGGTATGTGCAATGAGTGCAATTGTGCAATAGTTTGAACATTCTTTGGCATTGCCCTTCTTTGGGATTGGAATTATAACTGACTTTTTCCAGTCCTGTGGCCACTGCTGAGTTTTCCAAATTTGTTGACATATTGAGTACAGCACTTTAACAGTATCATCCTTTAGGCTGTTAAATAGCTCAGCTGGAATTCCATCACCTCCACTATTTTTGTTTGTAATAATGCTTCCTAAGGCCCACTTGACATCACACTCTAGAATGTCTGGGTGTAGGTGAGTGATCACAGCATCCTGGATATCTGGGTCAAGATCTTTTTTGTACAGTTCTTCTGTGTATTCTTGCACCTCTTCTTAATCTCTTCTGTTTCTGTTAGGTCCTTACTGTTTTTTCCTTTATCATGCCCATCCTTGCATGAAATACTCCCTTGATCTCTTCAATTTTCTTAAAGAAAGCTTTAGTCTTTCCCATTCTATTGTTCTCCTCTATTGCTTTGCATTGTTCACTTAAGAAGGCTTTCTTATATCTCCTTGCTGTTCTCTGGAACTCTGCATTCAGTTGGGTGTATCTGCCGTTCTTCCTTGCCTTTCACTTCTCTTCTTTTCTCATATATTAATAAAGCCTCCTCAGCCACTTTACCTTCAGGGATTTCTTTTTCTTGGCAATGTTTTGGTCACTGCCAACTGTACAGTATTACAAACCTCTGTCCATTTTTCTTCAGGCCCTCTGTCTACCAGATTTAATCCCTTGAATCTGTTTGTCACCTCCACTGTATCATTATAAGAGATTTGATTTAGGTCTTATCTAATTAGCCTAGTGGATTTCCCTACTGTCTTCAATTTAAGTCTGAATTTTGCAATAACAATCCCATAATCTGAGCCACAGTCAGCTCCAGATCTTGTTTTTACTGACTGTATAGAGCTTATCCATCTTCAGCTGCAAAGAATATAATCAATCTGATTTCAGTCTTCACCATCTGATCATGTCCATGTGTAGAGTCATTTCTTATGTTGTTGAAAGGTGGTGTTTATACAGTAAACAAAATTGTGTTAGCCTTTGTCTTGCTTCATTTTGTACTCCAAGGCCAAACCTATTTGCTACTCTGAGTATCTGTTGACTTCCTACTTTTGCATTCCAGTCCCCTGTGATGAAAAGGACATCTTTTTTTTGGTGGGTGTTAGTTCTAGAAGGTCCTGTAGGTCTTCATAGAACCATTCAACTTCATCTTCTTTGACATTATTGTTTGGGGCATTGACTTGGATTACTGTGATTTTGAATGTTTTGCCCTGGAAAAGAATCCCGATCATTGGGTCATTTTTTAGATTGCACTCTGGTACTGCATTTCAGACTCTTGTTGACTATGAAGGCTACTCCATTTCTTCTAAGGGATTCTTACCCACAATCATCTGAATTAAATTCATCCATTCAGGTCCATTTTATTTCACGGATTCCTAAGATGTTGATATGCACTCTTGCCTATTTCTCTTTGACCACTTCCAATTTACCTTGATTCATGGATCTAACATTTCAGGTCCCTATGTAATATTGCTCTTTACAGCATCAGACTTTCACCACCAGACACATTCACAACTGAGTGTTATTTTTGCTTTGGCCCAGCCTCTTCATTCATTCTGCAGCTGTTTCTCTGCTCTTCCCCAGTAGCATATTGGAAAGCTTTGGACCTGGGATGCCCATCTTCCAGTGTCATATCTTTTTTTGTCTTTCCATACTGTTCATAAGGTTCTTGAGGCAAGAACACTGGAGTGAGTTTGCCATTCCCTCCTCCAGTGGACCACATTTTGTCCTCTTCACTATGACTCGTCTGTCTTGGGTGGTTCTGCCAGGTATTTCTTATAGCTTCATTGAGTTAAGCAAGCCCCTTTGCCATGACAAGGCTATGATCCCCAATGGAGATCTAATCTATATATTAGACTGCAAATTAAATGTTATTGATCCTTCATTGTGTATGTGTCAGATGATCAGAGAGGTTCACAGATTTGTAAGGTCACAAAGCTAGTAATGGCAAACATTAAATCTGAATTACAATTTCCTAATTTCAAACCCCATTTCCTAACTTCTCCACCATACCCGCTGATTATTCTTGTGAATACAGAAATATATCAGTGCAAAGCCCACTGATAACTTATTCATAGTTCATCATTTATAGTAAAGATAAAAATAAACTGGATATTCACTTATCCTACAAATGAACATAATAAACTTTATAGAGGACAGAGGGAACACTGAGTTTAACAAATCATAGAGTGGGAAATCCCTGCATATTTTTTCATATTTTTGATTTGCCTTGATTTTATCTTGATGCTAGTGACTAGTTATGGAATCTGATTTTAGTTGTATTACATTAAGATAACTCTCAGATTTTTGTGTGATGTTCTGCCTTACTCATTCACCACATATAATACACTGTGTTGTTATTCAGTCACTAGGTCATGTCCAACTCTTTGCAACCCCATGGACTACAGCACACCAGGCTTCTCTTTCCTCCACTATCTCTTGGAGTTTTCTCAAAGTCATATCCATTGAGTCAGTAATGCTATCTAACCATCGCATCCTGCACTGTCCCCTTCTCCTTTTGCCTTCACTCTTTACCAGTATCAGGGTCTTTTGCAATGAGCTGGTTCTTCACGTTAGGTGGCTGAAGGATTGGAACTTCAGCTTCAGCATCAGTCCTTCCAGTGAATATTCAGAGTTTCTTTCCTATGGGACTTTTTAGGCAAGAATACTGGAGTGTATTGCCATTTCCTCCAGGGGATCTCCCCAACCCAGAGATTGAACCTGTATACCCTGTGTCTCCTGCACTGCAGGCAGATTCTTCACCTGCTGAGTCATCAGGGAAGCCCCTATAATACACTAGGCTCAGAACTAATCATTTTACATTAGTTAAATCATTAACCTCACAGCACACCTGTACGATGGGAATTATTATTTTCATTTTACATGTGAGGAAACTGAGGCTCAGTGAAGTTAATAACTTGCTATCAAATAGCATTATGAGCATCTGATCCTGTGCTCTTTATATCATTTTATACAGTCCTCCTCTATGAGATTTTATTGCTTTCTGGTCAATATAATTTTTTTAATTGCTATTCTCTTAAACATAGGAAGTTGCATTTTATAATCAGATAATTCATTCAAACTATGTATTTTCAAATATATACTCTTAGCTGTGACCTGAATCAAAATATTATGATGATTAATTTGGGAAGATAAAAGAGGTAAAATACTCTTTTTGTTTCTCAACAGTAATTCAAATCGGATACATTGGCATGTGTGTGCATGCATGTGTGTATGTATGTAAAAAACTATTCTGTCAACAAAGATTTATAATATGTCTACTCTGTGCTTGGCACTGCTCTCGGCCCTGGAAAGGAAGAAAGCAGTTACAACACCTTTTTCCTCATGAGGCTTCCATTTTGTATGTTGTATAACACTGATCTATAAGCAAGAAACTCGGAGATTCAATAAGTATGATTTAGTCTTGATGTTAGTGTGGCAGTGGAGCTTTTTAAGTTAAAGTATTGACCCAAAGAAGAAATTACACAACTGATCTCTAAAAAGAACTCTATTTTACATTATTTATTCTAGTTAGAAGAAACGGATCAAACACACCTTGGATTACATTGATAAACTCTGAGAATACTTCCTATTACCATATTCAAGGTATCATGATTGTGCCCTACTAAAAATGACAAAAAGTCAGATTTTTGCCTTTCAGGAAAAAAAAAAAAATGTTGGTCTGCCATAGTTTCGTACAAGATCAAGACTGCTGGGTTGGAGACAAGGTGCTTTATTACTCAAAAACAGCAAGCTGTATGATCTTCATGTTTATACCTGTTCTCTGCACCTCCCAAGTCCCATGGGGGCCATAGGAAAGAGGCCCTAAGCAGAGGAGTGAAGGATTTTCATTAGAGTTGAGGGATTGGGAGAAATATCAATAACCTCAGATATGCAGATGACACCACCCTTATGGCAGAAAGTGAAGAGGCAGAACGACTGAGCGACTGAACTGAACTGAACTGAACTGAACTGAACTTAAGAAACTCAATCTCTAGAAGCGATTGCAAGCCACATATGCCCTAGTGGGAATTATTTCTTTATTATATTGGACAGTTGAAAAAATTCCTGCCCCAGAGGGAAGGGAGACACTATCTCTATCTTCCAAGGTTTACTAATATACAAATATCTTTAAATATTTACCTTTCAAGAGAGACAACCAGTGTTTCTGCCCATAAAATGAGAAGAAATGAAAGCGATCCATAGAGAATTGTTTTCTAGTATTTTCCTTTCTATACTACCAGTTTTTCATGACTTGAAAATGAACTGTTACTAAAAGTAATTACTTGTATATATTACATATAAGGGAAGAATGGCATATTTAGATTACATATGGGATGGGACTGGTCATCATGTGCCTAATTTATAGGTGAGGAAAGTGAGGTTCATGGAGGTACATTTATGACTTGTTCCACAGATAATAAATTTTACTGCCAAAATTTAATCCCAAATGTTTTCAGTAATCAAAATAATTCAGTGGTCAGAATGTAAATATATCTTTGCAATCTCTAGCATAAATACAACTGTTCATGCTAGAAAACAAGGTTTTCAAAATTTCATGTCAATGTGACATCTACATCTATTTGGCATTCATCCACCTCATCAGCTTTCACCTGAGAAAACTTTCCATTATGTTGTTCAGTCTGTTGAAAAATGTGCTGGCATGAACCTCCTCTTACAGCTTCTTAGAGAAATTGGTGGAGTTCTGGGCTCTATGCAGCTGGAAAGGTAGTCCCTTCAGGGCAAACTGCTCGTGGACATTCTAGCCCTAGAGTTGTAAATGTGTTTAGACATCTCCAAGTCATTAAAAGAATCTTAGCTCAAAACAGGGCATAATAGCATCATGTGGGTATTGTGGAAGAAGAGCTTTTATTTGTTCCAGCTCAATAAAATATTTTTTGCATGACTTTGGCAAACATTCAAATGTCTTTAGTAAACATCAGTATTATTTGAAATATGAATATGATATTTTAACTGGGAGCATTTCAATATAATATTTAAGGTTGTTAGAAGCTTTTAAAAATTCCCTTTGTTAGAGTAATTTTCTGTGTATGAATTCTTAAATCTCCCTTTCCAGCTGACCAAAATTCATGCAATTACATATTTGAATTAATGAAGACCATGAAAGCACTGTGACAGAATAATTATCTTTAATTATACTAATTACATAAATGGATAAAAATTAATGATTAGGGCATTACTCTGAAAATAATAGTTCTGTATTAATGATTGGATCTTCTTGCAAGTTATCTTCACCATCCCCCCTACTTCTTATAACCTACATTTGACATCTAAAAGTTTAAGAAAAAATTTGAACTCAAATTCCTCCAAATATACCCTGAGTTTCTATGTTTTTTTCAATTCACTAAGATGGCTCAGTTTGCCAGATTTAGCAAATAAGAATACAGAGCCTCCAGTTACACTTGAATTTCAGATGAACAGTGAATAAGCTTTGTAGTATAAATAAATCCCAAATATTGCAACATTAGAGATGATTCCTGTAAGGCAATATACTCAGTAACTGTTAGCTAGATGTGTTTTTAGAGGGTATATAACTAGTACTGTGTCCATTATGCCCATTGGATATTAGGAAAAGTTATAAAAATTTTATGCAAATTCGAATTAGCCCCAGAGGTAAATATTAAATGTTTAAACTGTAAAAATCAGTTGCCAGTCCCACACTTCAAAGGTTAAATGAGGGTTAATGCAATTCTTTGGTTATAAAATCCACTCATAAGATTTTTTGTTAAATGGTGTTTGTATTCCAGTGCATACATTATTAAGGCTGGTGAATGAATTTGAGGATATATACTTTCCTCCAATCTAGGTTTAAAAAGGACAGATATCTTTATGATTTTCATCTATTAACACAAGTTAAATCCCTACAAGTCTTTATCAAATAGCAGTTCTTTCATCATACTGTTAATTGACAAGGTCCTTAAATTATTTATCTAATAGTGTTGTACTGCAGTTTCTTCCTTTATTTACTTAGAGTATAAATGAATATTCAGGGATTAGGTTATTCCTATCCTGCTCTGATTATTTGGCAAAGGTTAAAAAAAAAGCCATAAATAATATCATTTTCTGTGCATAAGGATGATTTGTTTGCATAACAGAGTCTGAAATCTTGAAACACAAAACTGCATCTCCCCCTCAATCTGAGAGCAGTTGTTCTTGTCATGAGGTGGGGTTATCCTCCATGCATTGTGCAATCAGATATACTTGAAACTCTATTGCAAAGTGAAAAAACCACTCAGGAGGTAATGATTTTCTTAGAAAAATTTTTCAAATTACCAGTTTTTAAATAAAAAGGAGAATTGTCTCAGAGTCGAGTCTTCATGAGTGCTTTTTTGTTTAGATCCTGGGACCTGGGCCTTATTGCGAAATTCTAACCTTTCTGCCTTTTAAAATAGCCCTGAAGCATTGTGTTAAGGCACCTCTGCAGACTTTCACTAATGCGAGCTTAAGTACTGTGGTGTCCTTTATCAAGGAGAGCTGACACACTTCCAAAGCTGTCACAACTGGCTAACTCTGGTCCGATTCATAAGGGATTAATTGGCCATGGGTGCTTGTGAGCTGAAATACTGTCATAGCGGCTGTAGATCTGTCACTTTGATACACAAGGTAATCAAGTCCAGTAACAGACTCTCCATGAATGTCAATAGCTTACCTAAGCAGGAAATCATTAGAGACTGTTTACTCCATGTCATGTGGAATAGCATAGTGTGGACTTCTAGTTAAAGATCAACTTGATATTTTGTGGGATAAACTTCGTTTCCAATACTGTACTGAAATATGAAATATACTCTGGTTGTTTTGAGACTGACTACGAAGGGAATGAAGCTTTAAGATACTAAGCTTCTGAAATAGTCTCAAACTGAAAAGTAAAATAAAGTTCTTTTCTAAGTTCTCTTTTTACATTTTTCTTTTTTTGTGAAGGGTTCAAACAAAGACAGTTTACTTTGCATTTGTCTCCAGGTTTCTTTCCAGAGATAACTTGGTTTCCCAGGTATGAAATACTTCCAGAACATTCAGTATTTATTTGCAAATAGAGTTTTATGTCATATATATGTAAATAGATTTATTTATTTTATATGAATTTGATTATACATTTATTCAGCAGATTTGGTTGTCAGTATATGTAAATAGACTGCCTTCTAACAGATGCATCAGTTCAGTTCAGTCGTTCAATCATGTCCAACTCTTTGCAACCCCATGAATCACAGCACGCCAGGCCTCTCTGTCCATCACCAACTTCCGGAGTTTACTCAAACTCATGTCCATCAGTTGGTGATGCCATCCAACCATCTCATCCTCTGTCCTCCCCTTCTCCTCCTGCCCCCAATCCCTCCCAGCATCAGGGTCTTTTCCAGTGAGTCAACTCTTCGCATGAGGTGGCCAAAGTACTGAGTTTCAGCTTCTGCATCAGTCCTTCCAATGAACACCCAGGACTGATCTTCAGAATGGACTGGCTGGATCTCCTTGCAGTCCAAGGGACTCTCAAGAGTCTTCTCCAACACCACAGTTCAAACGCATCAATTCTTTGAGCTCAGGTTTCTTCACAGTCCAACTCTCACATCCATACATGACTACTGGAATAACCATAACCTTGACTAGATGGACCTTTGTTGGCAAAGTAATATCTCTGCCTTTCAATATGCTATCTAGGTTGGTCATGACTTTCCTTCCAAGAAGTAAGTGTCTTTTAATTTCATGGCTGCAATCACCATCAGTAGTGATTTTGGAGCCCCCAAAGTCTGACACTGTTTCCACTGTTTCCCCATTTATTTGCCATGAAGTGATGGGACCAGATGCCATGATCTTCGTTTTCTGTATGTTGAGCTTTAAGCCAACTTTTTCACTCTCCTCTTTCATCAAGAGGCGTTTTAGTTCCTCTTCACTTTCTGCCATCTGCATATTTGAGGTTATTGATATTTCTCCCGGCAATCTTGATTCTAGCTTGTGCTTCTTCCAACCCAGCATTTCTCATCATGTACTCTGCATAGAAGTTAAAGGTGACAAAATACAGCCTTGATGTACTCCTTTTCCTATTTGGAACCAGTTGTTGTTCCATGTCCAGTTCTAACGGTTGCTTCCTGACCTGCATACAGATTTCTCAAGAGGCAGGTCAGGTGGTCTGGTATTCCCATCTTTTTTAGAATTTTCCACAGTTGATTGTGATCAACACAGTCAAAGGCTTTGGCATAGTCAATAAAGCAGAAATAGATGTTTTCCTGGAACTCTCTTGCCTTTTTGATGATCCAGTGGATGTTGGCAATTTGATCTCTGGTTCCTCTGCCTTTTCTAAAATCAGCTTGAACATCTGGAAGTACATGGTTCACGTATTGATGAAGCCTGGCTTGGAAAGATTTGAGCATTACTTTGCTAGTGTTTGAGATGAGTGCAATTGTGTGGTAGTTTGAGCATTCTTTGGCATTGCCTTTATTTGGGATTGGAATGAAAACTGACCTTTTCTAGTCCTGCGGCCACTGCTGAGTTTTCCAGATTTGCTGGCCTATTGAGTGCAGCACTTTCCAGCGTCATCTTTCAGGATTTGAAATAGCTCAACTGGTATTCCATCACCTCCACTAGCCTTTGTTCATAGTGATGCTTTCTAAGGCCCACTTGACTTCACATTTCAGGATGTCTGGCTCTAGGTGAGTGATCACACCATCGTGATTATCTGGGTTGTGAAGCTGAATTTGGTAATAAGGAGTTCATAAACTGAGCCACAGTCAGCTCCCAGTCTTGTTTTTGCTGACTGTAAAGAGTTTCTCCATCTTTGGCTGCAAAGAATATAATCAGTCTGATTTCAGTGTTGACCATCTGGTGATGTCCATGTGTAGAGTCTTCTCTTGTGTTGTTGGAAGAGGGTGGTTGCTATGACCAGTGTGTTCTCTTGGCAAAACTCTATTAGCCTTTGCCCTGCTTCATGCCGTACTCCAAGGCAAAATTTGCCTGTTACACCAGGTGTTTCCTGACTTCCTACTTTTTCATTCCAGTCCCCTATAATGAAAAGGACTAAAAGGTCTTGTAGGTCTTCATAGAACTGTTCAGCTTCAGCTTCTTCAGTATGACTGGTTGGGGCATAGGGTTGACTGTGGCTCAGATCATGAACTCCTTATTGCCAAATTCAGACTTAAATTGAAGAAAGTGGGGAAAACCACTAGACCTTTCAGGTATGACCTAAATCAACTCCCTTATGATTATACAGTGGATTTAAGGGACTATATCTGATAGACAGAGTGCCTGATGAACTATGGATGGAGGTTCGTGACATTGTACAGGAGACAGGGATCAAGACCATCCCCATGGAAAAGAAATGCAAAAAAGCCAAATGGCTGCTTGAGGAGGTCTTACAAATAGCTGTGAAAAGAAGAGAAGGGAAAAGCAAAAGAGAAAAGGAAAGATATAAGCATTTGAATGCAGAGTTCCAAAGAATAGCAAGGAGAGATAAGAAAGCCTTCCTCAGTGATCAATGCAAAGAAATAGAGGAAAATAACAGAATGGGAAAGACTAGAGATCTCTTTAGAAAATTAGAGATACCAAGGGAATATTTCATGCAAAGATGGGCTCGATAAAGGACAGAAGTGGTATGGACCTAACAGAAGCAGAAGATATTAAGAAGAGGTGGCAAGAAAACACAGAGGAACTATACCAAAAAAAAAAAAAAAAGCATAATACTCCCCAAAAAGGTGCACTTGATTTTTTAATAATATTAATTACATTTCAACTATAAAAGACTTTTTTCTAAGATAATAAAAAAGTGAGAAATGAATTATTTAAAGTCAAGATTTCTTATTTGAAATACCATTTGACTCTGCAGTTATCACATATCTTAATGTATAAGGCAGAGCTTACTGTAGCATTGCACAATATCCAAGGCACTGAATTTTAAATATGAAATTTCACAAACTTTGATTGGTATCCTAGATTTCTCAGGCGTGATTAATCTTCTAGTTGGATATCACTTGAGAATATGTGTTTCTGGTTTCTTGGAAGAGAGGGGAGAATGGTAAAACTCTAAACTGACTAGACAAGAAGCTGACATGGCTGAAAACGGAATGTCAGCTTTTTTAACAGAGTTGAGAAATATGGATAATTCCAAGTATATGGAAGAAGCTTTAAGAACTGCGAAAATATTCCTGAGATTAACCCCCATGGATGTTATTCTCTTAAGCACCACACCATACAGGAAGAACTTGCAAAACCTTGGCATTTATTCTACATACAAGCTTTGGTAAGCCCAGTGAATGACTGTTACATCTGTACAATAATCAAGTAAAGAATTTAAGACAATATTAATTAAAATGTTGTTTGGAAACAAAAGTTACTGGAAGTGGGCATAATAGGATATATAGAAATATTTCTATATAATCCATAGAAAGAGAACATTCTCATATTTCTCTCCTAGAGTTACCAGGAGAATTGACTCTCAAAGCATTTTCACACTTAACACATTTAAAGCAATTAGAATGGAAAGTTTTGTTATAGTTGCTTACTATATTATGATTTCCATGTGGTAGTTACCACTCAGTTGATATATCATTCAAAATGAACACACATTTTCATAAAACGATAATAAAATAAAATTTGTAGCCGCTTGCTAGAGATTGTAATGTTTATTAACAAAATGATATTTATTTTTAGGTTCTGATTACATTTTGACATACAATTCTTTGTGATGTGATTGTTTAGTATTATTATGGAACCAAAAACTTCTTCATTCTCTCTGTTGCACTCAGAAGTTGTATGGAACATTATCCCTGCTACATTTTTAAGTAACAGGCAATGATTGTTTAATTTTAAGAAAAGATTTATATTGGAAAGGTCAGACATCTCTGAAGCTTATATTCCATGAACCTTCAGGTGTAAGTGGAGCAGAAGAAAGAATGTCTCTACTGGTTCCATCCATATCTCTATTTTAGAAAGCCAAGAAGGCCTGGAAGTAGCCTGCAAAGATGGTGGCACCTGGGTTGTTGTTGTTCAGTCGCTAAGTCTGACTCTTTGCAATCCCATGGTCTGTAGCCTGCCAGGCTCCTCTGTCCATGGAATTTTCCAGTCAAGAACATTGGAGCAGGTTTGCAATTTCCTACTCCAGAGGATCTTCCCAGTCCAGAGATTGAACTCACATCTCTTGCATCTCTGCATTGGCAAGTGATTTTTTATTATTGGTGCCACCTGGGAAGCCTGGCACCTGAGTAGAAAGAGCTATAGTTGAAAAGAGAGATGACATGATGAATTGGATGGTGAGTTAACTGCAGCAGGAGATTAAGACTTAGATGTGCTTGCAACATGTGGTTGTGATTTCGTTATATCAAACAAAGATACCCAGAAGTGATTCCATTATCTCAAACAGATAAAGTAAATATTCTGCAATTTTGCATGTTAGTAATAATGATATATTATTGGAGTCTTATGCTTATCAGTGTGATACTCTTTATTCTTGGCTTTTTACAACTTGTGAGATTTCATGAAATACTATTAACATCAGAACAATTCCAAATACATCTGAATGTTAATAAAGAGTGTTTTAGTTATGTCTTGACCCATTTGAGTCAAAGATTTATTATTTTTTAACACAAAAAGTAATTTTTCCATTACTATTTACTGATCAACTTGCATAAATAGATGAGAGATCTGAGAATAAAGAAAATGAATAAGACATGATTAAAGGCATGGGTGGAGTGTTAAAAAAAAAAAAGAGAAAGCAACACATGAAGGGCTCCTGAAACCTGATTCCTCCACTGAAATAATTTCTGATAGAATCCTACATGCCTATCACAATTTATTCCACCCTGTATGTCTCTCACAGGGATGCAAGTCTCCACAGATAGATAGTTACTAAAATCTGACCATGAGAAACGCCTTACTGAATAGTTAGGTCACAATTTAACTCTTCTTAGTAAAATTGTCAGAATTTATGTGATAATTTCCTTTGAACTACACGTTAGTACATTTATCTTGAGCCTGGTCTTAATGGGCTAAAATGGAACTATCCTGAATTTGCCCCCAGTGTGATGTTCATTTCCTTGTTTCTCTTGTATCTATGTCCTATTTTATTTGCAAGGCATTCATCCCAGTTATATGTAGTCAGGGCACTGGCTGAACTTTATTAGAGGGGAATTTTGCTAACAAAGATCATAGACCTAATATAGAAGTTTGTATGAACCTTATTCTTTACTGGAGTGTTCCTTTGTGTATATTTTCCTGCATAATCATATCACTTACTCATGAATAATGGCTTATCCAGAGTCATTACTCATAGAAACTGAGGGCTTCAAAATTGCTATTAGGAGCTTATGACAGGAAGACTTCCATAGACAGTTATAAAGTACTATTCCTTTGCACTTCCTGCTTGCGAGGACACAAGTGAAACTTCTCTAGGGTTTTATGAAAAAAAATAAGGGACCCTTAAAAAAGCCAGTTAGTAAAGATGCTTAATTCTCCATGTGGATTTATGTCCCGCTAAGTCAGTTTGTTTGCTAATATTTTCAATAACAACAAATAGAAAGTGCCGTTTAATGTGAAAGTCAATACTCAGCATAGATCAACAAAACCATAGTCACAAACCAACAGCAAACTAGTGTTTTTTGGTCAAAAAAAAAAAATCAATTCAAACAGCAATTTGAAATTTCTTATACTGATTGTTATACTGAATCCAGGAAAGATTTTTTTGTTTTTTTAGTGAGTCAATGGTATAAGTGAGACAAGACCAAAAAACTTGCAGGACACATTCAACATATTCACAAATGTACTTTGAATAAACATTGTGAATAAGATATAGAAACATTAAAAGTCATTGTGAGATCTAGCATAATATTCAGTTCAGTTCAGTTCAGTCGCTCAGTCATGCCTGACTCTTTGCGACCCCATGAATCACAGCACGCCAGGCCTCCCTGTCCATCACCAACTCCCAGAGTTCACTCAAACTCATGTCCATTGAGTCAGTGATGCCATCCAACCATCTCATCCTCTGTCGTCCCCTTCTCCTCCTGCCCCCAATCCCTCCCAGCATCAGGGTCTTTTCCAATGAGTCAACACTTCGAATGAGAGGGCCAAAGTACTGGAGTTTCAGCTTTAGCATCATTCCTTCCAAAGAACACCCGACTGATCTCTTTAGGATGGACTGGTTGGATCTCCTTGCAGTCCAAGGGACTCTCAAGAGTCTTCTCCAATACCACAGTTCAAAAGCATCAATTCTTTGGTGTTCAGCTTTCTTCACAGTCCAACTCTCACATCCATACATGACCACTGGAAAAACCATAGCCTTGACTAGACGGAACTTTGTTGGCAAAGTAATATCTCTGCTTTTCAATGTGCTGTCTAGGTTGGTCATAACTTTCCTTCCAAGGAGTAAGCGTCTTTTAATTTCATGGCTGCAATCACCATCTGCAGTGATTTTGGAGCCCAAAAAAATAAAGTCTGACACTGTTTCCCCATCTAATTCCCATGAAGTGATGGGGCCAGATGCCATGATCTTAGTTTTCTTAATGTTGAGCTTTAAGCCAACTTTTTTACTCTCCTCTTTCATTTTCATCAAGAGGCTTTTTAGTTCCTCTTCACTTTCTGCCATAAGGGCGGTGTCATCTGCATATCTGAGGTTATTGATATTTCTCCCGGCAATCTTGATTCCAGCTTGTGCTTCTTCCAGACCAGCATTTCTCATGATTTACTCTGCATAGAAGTTAAATAGCAGGGTGACAATATACAGCCTTGACGTACTCCTTTTCCTATTTGGAACCAGTCTGTTGTTCCATGTCCAGTTCTAACTGTTGCTTCCTGACCTGCATATAGGTTTCTCAAGAGGCAGGTCAGGTGGTCTGGTATTCCCATCTCTTGAAGAATTTTCCACAGTTGATTGTGATCCGCACAGTCAAAGGCTTTGGCATAGTTAATAAAGCAGAAATAGATGTTTTTCTGGAACTCTCTTGCTTTTTCGATGATCCAGCAGATGTTGACAATTTGATCTGTGGTTCCTCTGCCTTTTCTAAAACCAGCGTGAACATCAGGAAGTTCATGGTTCACGTATTGCTGAAGGCTGGCTTGGAGAATTTTGAGCATTACTTTACTAGCATGTGAGATGAGTGCAATTGTGCAGTAGTTTGAGCCTTCTTTGGCACTGACTTTCTTTGGGATTGGAATTTAAGGTTTATAAATATCTGTTTCTTAAATGTAACCTTTGAGTGTTCTGCAGTTGAAGAAATGTAACTCCAAAAACTATTAATAATTCTTTCTACAAATATTTATTGGGCATCTAAATATAATGTGTATTCTAGATTCCTTGAATACATCAGCACATTTTCTAAAGTTTTGACTTTTTGTTTTTTTTGCCAAGTCATTCATCCCTCAAATACTTCTTGAGTCTATCCTTTATGTTAGAAGGTATTTTAGTTTCTTCACAATGTAATGATTTCTCATCTCATGGAGGTTATGGTCTGTTGGGACTAGACAATTAATAAACCAATTATTACAATAAATTCAGATGCTGATAAGTGATTTAAAGAGAAATTACTGGGATGGAGTAAATTTAACTCAAATTAGTGTAAACTAAGCAAAGATGAAAGTATTTTGAAATATATAAATTTAAAATTAGAAGTAGACCTGACATGACAAGAGATTTGATCAGTAGCTTAAGAGATGTTACCGACTACATTTATGAACAGACTAAATAGCTGGTGGAGAATCATTCAATAAATGCAGTTCAAGGCCAGCATAGGAAACTTGCAGCAGCAAACAGGAGACAATCCACCTAAGAGATATATTGGTGCATGTAACTGAAACATTCAGAGGAAGGATATTTTAGGTTTTTATTGTCATTTAGAATGTTGGTTCTGTTGCCCAGTCATCCTTTCTTCTTTGCCCTCCTTTGTGTCTGAATTGGTTTTTTGTTTTGTTTTGTTTTTTGACTTTGGCTCCTCTCCTTATAACCAAACACTGACAATAGTTCCACTGTGTCCTGCGCTGTGCTGTGCTTAGTCGCTCAGTTGTGTCCAACTCTTAGGGACCCCGTAGACTGTAGCCTGCCGGGCTCCTCTGTCCATCGAGATTCTCCAGCCAAGAATAATGGCGTGAGTTGCCATGCCCTCCTCAAGAGGATCTTCCCAACACAGGGATAGAACCCAGGTCTCCTACATTGCAAGCAGATTCTCTACCATCTGAACCATAAAGGAAGTCCCCACTGTGTTCCATAATCCCCTAAAATTTTAGATCCTGATCCACCTCAGGACCAGTCAGTCTTGTCAGGCAATACCATATTTTGAATGCTGTAGATCAATCAGACCTTCCCAGACTTTACAGTTCAGTTCAGTTCAGTTGCTCAGTCATGTCTGACTCCATGTGACACCATGGACTGCAGCAGGCCAGGCTACCCTGTCCATCACCAAATCCTGGGGCTTACTCAAATTCATGTCAGTTGAGTTGGTGATGCCATCCAACCATCTCATCCTCAATCAGCCCCTTCTCCTGCTTTCAATCCTTTCCAGGAGTCAGTTCTTCCCATCAGATGGCCAAAGTATTAGAGTTTCAGCTCCAGCATCAGTCCTTTCAATGAACACTCAGGGCTGATCTCCTTCAGAATGGACTGGTTGGATCCCCTTGCAGTCCAAGGGACTCTCAAGAGTCTTCTCCAACACCACAGTTCAAAAGCGTCAATTCTTCAATGCTCAGCTTTCTTTATAGTCCAACTCTCACATCCATCCATGACTATTGGAAAAACCATAGCCTTGACTAGACAGACCTTTCTTGGCAAAGTAATGTCTCTGCTTTTTAATATGCTGTCTAGGTTGGTCATACCTTTTCTTCCAAGAAGCAAGCATCTTTTAATTTTATGGCTGCAGTCACCATCTGCAGTTTGATTTTCACCATCTGATTTTGAAGACCAAAAAAAAATAAAGTCTCTCACTGTTTCCATTGTTTCACCATCTATTTGCCATGAAGGGATGGGACTGGATGCCATGATGTTTGTTTTTTGAAAACTGAATTTTAAGCCAATGTTTTTACTCTCTTTCACTTTTATCAAGAGGTTCTTTAGTTCTTCTTTGCTTTCTGCCATAAGGGTGGTGTCATCTGCATATCTGAGGTTATTGATATGTCGCCCCACAATCTTGATTCCAGCTTTTGTTTCATCCAGTCTGGCATTTTGCATGATATACTCTGCATACAAGTTAAATAAGCAAGGTGACAATATACAGCCTTGATGTACTCCTTTTCCTATTTGGAACCAGTCTGTTCCATGTCCAGTTCTAACCGTTGCTTCCTGACCAGCATACAGGTTTCTCAAGAGGCAGGTCAGGTGGTTTGGTATTCCCATCTCTTTCACAATTTTCCAGTTTATTGTGATCCACACAGTCAAAGATTTGGCATAGTCAATAAAGCAGAAGTAGATGTTTTTCTTGAACTCTTCTTGCTTTTTCAATGATCCAACAAATGTTGGCAATTTGATCTCTGGTTCCTCTGTCTTTTCGAAATCCAGCTTGAACATCTGGAAGTTCACAGTTCATGTGCTTTTGAAGCTTGGCTTGGAGAATTTTGAGTTTACTTTGCTAGTGTGTGAGATGAGTTCAATTGTGCTGTGGTTTGAACGTTCTCTGGTTGCCCTTCTTTGGGATTGAAATGAAAACTGATCTTTCCCAGACTGCACAGCTGCTATGAAATGGGAAAGCAGTGGGGAGAGGTTTAGAGACAACTAATTTTAAGTTGTCCATCTGTGTAAATAGGGGAAACACAGAATTCTAGATTGTAGCATATATACTGTGTAAATGTTATGTGCAATATTTATGTCAATTACAGTACAGTGCTTATTGTGATCTTTATGATGATATTACTACCATTATGTTCAATATATCATTATATTAAATAATTGGCTTTACTTTTTTACCAGAATACAGATGTCAAAAATACTTTCTATCCCACTTGTAAATGGACTAATTTTTTTTTTCCTAATGAATCTTACCACTGATTCCATTCTTTTAAGTGCATATTGCTACAATAGGAAGTCACAGACTCTTAAATTTTCCCCCTAAAATGCATGTTATATCATAATTCATCACATTCCCTGGAGAACGAAAAAGTAGCTCTATCACCGATTGGCTCAAACATTTTATTCATGATTTTAAGCAAGATATACAAAAGGTATTAAGAACAATACATTGAAAGTGTATTTGAAGATAGGCTCACACCAAGAAAAATATCTTAAAATCTGTAATTTTTCTTACTTTTATATCCAATTTAAAAGGAGAATTGTACTTTTGATAACAACAGCAGATTTCTTATTTAGCAAAGAAATATCATATTAATTTAGTTTGTGATGATGCTTCAATAGAAATTCCTGCTGTTAACCATGTTAGCCTGGTTACTTTCTGTCTGAAGTTTTCAATTAGATATAATCTGTTCTATTCATAAAACGAGAGGGAAAGAGAAAATAATTCAGTCACCAATCATGAGCTTGAATAGCGCTTATAGTAATACGCATTTTGCAAAACTATTTTGCTTTGTATGCAAGTGCTTTTTCTAGATTTAAATAAATGTAGCTAACTTGATTAAAGATGTATGCCTAGAGATAGCATCTTTCACGGTTCTTTCAGCATCCTCACTTATAATCAGGTGAGTTTTTACTCGCCTTGAATTAAGGCACCACTAAATCCCTGTCTTCTTTCATGTTTAATGTGTTTTAAAGTCTGAAAAAAATAAGGTTCTTGAAAGCTACATGTTTGTAAGTATTCTACAATGGCAAGAAAATGAATGTCTCAGATCTCACATGAAAATAAGAGTGAGAAATAAAAGAGCTCTCTCTTGAGTTCCTTAGAAAGGAAGCTCTTACATGTCGTACCTATTGAGGGAGAAATTGGAGGAACATTGTCTTCTGTTTGTTCCAGCACAGTAAACCTTATTCAGCTCTTCTACTCCACTAGATTGTAAAGACATGTTTTTGTATTTTCTCCATTAAAGAAAATATCCTGGAAATATTTAATATGCAAACCCCTTTAATAAATTAATTACCCTCCAATTAAATTTAAATAAAAAATAAACACACTAATAAAAATTACTTTTTCACTTTCTCAGGACAAGAAACAGGAAAGCAATCTTTTTAGTTTACCTTGTTTAATTATTTAATCTTATTTAATGATCTTACCTTATTACCTTATGTTTGCTTACCCTTCACAGAGATAACATGTCCTCCTTCAATCGTACTTCAAAAGGCATAATACATAACAATTTATGCAACTACTCAATTTACCTTAATTTAATTTACTTGGATTAACAATTTTCAACCATTAAGAAAAAGAAATAATCAAAGTTTTCAAGGTAATTCTCCCAATTTATTATTTTTTATGTTTTTGACTTCCTTTCTAACAGATAGCTTGAATGATAAAATTTATTAATGTTTACCATACTTAGATTTCACAGATAAAAAATTCAACAAAGCAGTGTGTATCTTGGATTTTTGTATGTGATGTTCTTGATTAAATTTGCCATTCTTACTTTAAACCATGTTACTTATGTTGAGGGGCTTCCCAGGTGGTGCTAGTGGTAGAGAACTCACCTGCCAATGCAGGAGACATAAGAGACACAAGCAAGTTCGATGCCTGGGTTGGGAAGAGCCCCTGGAGGAGGGCATGGCAACCTACTCCAGTATTCATGCCTGGAGAATCCCATGGACAGAGGAGCCTGCTGGGCTGCAATCCATAGGGTAGCAGAGAGTTAGAAACTACTGAAACGGCTTAGCATGCAGGTACACACTTATGTTGAGATTATAGCCATAAAAATGTGTGTATGTAATATTTAAATCATTCTTTCCTTCAATGGAGGCGAATCACAGACCTTGAGCAAAGAAAGTAAAAGTTTTATATTTTCATCCTAAATTTTGTCTCTGATTTTATAAAATACACTTTTGTTTTTTTACTTATTTTTTCCTGTGTATTTCTTTGTTATGGTATTTTAGCTGTTATTTGATGGTTATTACATTGCTGTACTTTGGCCAAAAACCACATACACACACATGCCAGTGGAGTGCTCTTCCCAGAAGCTGTGGTCATGAATTTGGGAGTATTTTCATTTGCAGTTTACATCATGAATTCTCTTGATGTTTAACAGTATATTGGGAATTATAGTGGCAGAAGTAATATTATGTTAAACTGTGTATTTAAAAAACTGTGTCTTTTAAAAACTTTTGAATTAAGTTTTTTTTTCTTTATTTGGTGAAACCTTCTGCTCTAAGAACAAAATTAGAGTCAGGAACGTGTAGAACCACGGAAAGATTTTAATCATATCAAACATTTATTGCCAAAGAAATCAGTCCAAGATGTGACTATTCTGACCTGATTGAAGGATGATTGCTTTATTTTTGTTTTAACATCATCAGTTGGTTTATAAAGTAAATGACAGTAATAATCAGACAGGTTTAGCTTTTTATTTTGTAATTATAAATATAATATAGATTTTGAAAACTGTATACTTACTGGGCTTCCCTGATAGCTCTGTTGGTAAAATATCCACCTTCAACATAGAAGACCCTGGTTCAGTTCCTGGGTTGGGAAGATCCCCTGCAGAAGGAAGAGGCTACCCAATCCAGTACTTTTGGGCTTCTGTTGTGGCTCAGCTGGTAAAGAATCCACCTGCAATGTGGGACACCTGGGTTTGATCCCTGGGTTGGAAAAATCCCCTTGGAGAAGTGAAAGGCTACCCACTCCAGTGTTCTGGCCTGGAGAATTCCATGCACTGTATAGTCCATGGGGTCTCGAAGAGTTGGACACGAGTCAACAACTTTCACTCACATTCTTACTGGCAAATTGAATATAATTTAATATTATAAATATAAGATTATTTAATGAGCTAAAATATTATAATGGATAGAAATTGAATGAAAGGAAGTCAACCTAATTATTGTGATTATTGTGTATTGTTGTTGTTGTCGCTGTCTTGTACAACTCTTTGTTACCCCAAGGACTGTAGTACACCGAGCTTGCCTATCTTTCACTATCTCCTGAAGTTTGCTCAAACTCATGTCCGTTGAGTCGATGGTGCCATCCAACAATCTCATCCTCTGTCACCTCCTTCTTTTCCTGCAACTCAGTCTTTCCCAGCAGAAGGGTCTTTTCCAATGGGTTGGCATTTTGCGTCAAGTGGCCAAAGTATTGGAACTTCAGCATCAGTCCTTCCAATGAATATTAGGGTTGATTTTTCTTAAGATTCACTGGTTTGATCTCCTTGCTGTCCAAGGAACTCTCAAGAGTCTTCTCCAGCACCATAATTCCAAAGCATCAATTCTTCAGTGCTCAGCCTTCTTTATGGTCTAACTCTCATGTCTGCATATGGCTGCTGGAAATACCATAGCTTTACTATACAGACCTTTGTTGGTTTTTAATATGCTGTCTAGGTTTTTTGTATTTTCTCTTCCAAGGAGCATCTTTTCATGGCTGCATGCACTGTCTGCAGTGATTTTGGAGCCCAGGAAAATAAAATCTGTCACTGTTTCCACTTTTTCCCCATCTATTTGTCCCGAAGTGAAGGGACAAGATGCCATAATCTTAGTTTTTTGAATGTTGTTTTAAGCCAGCTTTTTCACTCTCCACTTTCACCCTCATCAAGAGACTCATTTGTTCCTCTTTGCTTTCCGCCATTTAGTGATAACATCTGCATATCTGAGGTTGTTGGTATTTCTCCCAGCAATCTTTATTCTGGCTTTTGAGTCATTTCACATGATGTACTCTTCATAAAGTTAAATTAGCAAAGTGAAAATATGCAGCCTTACTATACTCCTTTCCCAGTTTTAGTCCTTTCCATTGTGCCATGTCCAGTTCTAATTGTTGCTTCTTGTGCTGCATACAAATTTCTCAGGATACAGGTAAGGTGGTTTTGTATTTCCATCACTTGAAGAATTTTCCAGAGTTTGTTGTGATATACACAGTCAAAGACTTTAGTGTAGTCGGTGAAGTGGATGTATTTTTGGAATTCCCTTGTTTTTTTTCCTATGATCCAATGAATGTTTGCAGTTTGAATTCTGGTTCCTCTGCCTTTTCTAAATCCAGCTTGTACATCTAGAAGTTCACAGTTCATGTACTATTGAAATCTAGCTAAATCTTACAAATGTTTTCACTTTTATATATAAACTGTGTATATGTACATATGTGTGTGTGTGTGCATGTGTGTATGTGTCTGTGCATGTTAAGTCGCTTTCAGTTTCTGTTTCAGTTCAGTCACTCAGTCGTGTCCGACTATTTGTGACCCCATGAATCGCAGCACGCCAGGCCTCCCTGTCCATCACCAGCTCCTGGAGTTCACTCAAACTCACGTCCATCGAGTCCGTAATGACATCCAGCCATCTCATCCTCTGTCGTCCCCTTTTCCTCCTGCCCCCAATCCCTCCCAGCATCAGAGTCTTTTCCAATGAGTCAACTCTTCGCATGAGGTGTCCAAGGTACTGGAGTTTCAGCTTTAGCATCATTCCTTACAAAGAACACCTAGGGCTGATCTCCTTCAGAATGGACTGGTTGGATCTCCTTGCAGTCCAAGGGACTCTCAAGAGTCTTCTCCCACACCACAGTTCAAAAGCATCAATTCTTTGGCGCTCAGCCTTCTTCACAGTCCAACTCTCATATCCATACATGACCACAGGAAAAACCATAGCCTTGACTAGACGGACCTAAGTCGCTTTAGTTGTGACTAATTCTTTGTGACCTTATGGACTGTACTCTGCCAGGCTCCTCAGTCCATTGGTATTCTTCAGGCAAGAATTCTGGGGTAGGTTGCCATGCCCTTCTCCAGGAGAACTTCTGACCCAGGGATTGAACCCACGTCTCTTTTGTCTCCTGCATTGGCAGGTGGTATCTACCACAAGTGCCACCTGGGAAGCCCAATATGCATATATATATATATATATCCACACACAAATGTAATTTACGTACATCATTCATTTTCTGAAATTAGAGACATTATTTAACCTACTCCAGCTTCTGTTTGTAAACAGAGTAACGTAACACTGCATGTGTGCTCAGTCACTCAGTCGTGTTCAACTTTTGGGGCCACAGTCCAGAAACTGAACTTCCTGTTTGGCTCAGGGGTTAAGAATCCACCTACAGGGTAGGAGACATGGATTTAATCTCTGGGTCTGGAAGATTCTCCTGGAGAAGGAAATGGCAACCCACTCCAGTATCCCCCCTGGAAAATTCCATGGCTAGAGGAGACTGGTGGGCTATAGTCCATGGAGTCTCAAAAGAGTCAGACAGAACTTAGAGACTAAATAATAACAACAACCTCATCAAGTACTGTGAAGACTGTATATATATATATATATATATATAAAATAAAATAAAGCATGTCAGGATCATAATAGCACCCAGTTCATTCAATTCAGTTCAGTCGCTCAGTCATGTCCAACTCTTTGTGACCCCATGAATCACAGCACGCCAGGCCTCTCTGTCCATCACCAACTCCCGGAGTTCACCCAAACTCATGTGCATCGAGTCAGTGATGCCATCCAGCCATCTCATCCTCTGTCATCCCCTTCTCCTCCTATCCCCAATCCCTCCCAGCATCAGGGTCTTTCCCAGTGAGTCAACTCTTCTCATGAAGTGGCCAAAGTATTGGAGTTTCAGTTTTAGCATCAGTCCTTCCAATGAACACCCAGGACTGATCTCCTTTAGGATGGACTGGTTGGACCTCCTTGCAGTCCAAGGGACTCTCAAGAGTCTTCTCCAACACCACAGTTCAAAAGCATTAATTCTTTGGTGCTCAGCTTTCTTCACAGTCCAACTCTCACATCCATACATGACTACTGGAAAAACCATAGCCTTAACTAGACGGACCTTAGTCGGCAAAGTAATGTCTCTTCTTTTTAATATGCTGTCTAGGTTGGTCATAACTTTTCTTCCAAGGAATAAGCATCTTTTAATTTCCTGGCTGCAATCACCATCTGCAGTGACTTTGGAGCCCCCCAAAATAAAGTCTGATTGCCCCCAACACAACATAAATGCTCAATAAATGAGAATAAATAATAGGATAATATGATCTATTTTATTCTTGGGGTTAACATGCACCACTTTAAGGTAGTCACTAAATTTTGTTTAGGTTTCTTATTCATAGGGGATTCTTTTTTTCAAACAAGTGTCCCTTGCTGCCTCTTTTCCTTCAGTTCAGTCCAGTATTCAGTCGTGTCTGACTCTTTGCGACCCCATGAATTGCAGCACGCCAGGCCTCCCTGTACATCACCAACTCCTGGAGTTTACTCAAGCTCATGTGCATCAAGTCAGTGATGCCATCCAGCCATCTCATCCTCTGTCATCCCCTTCTCCTCCTGCCCCCAACCCCTCCCAGCATCAGACTCTTTTCCAATGAGTCAACTCTTCACATGAGGTGGCCAAAGTACTGGAGTTTCAGTTTTAGCATCAGTCCTTCCAATGAACACTCAGGAATGATCTCCTTCAGAATGGACTGGTTGGATTTCCTTGCAGTCCAAGGGACTCTCAAGAGTCTTCTCCAACACCACAGTTCCAAAGCATCAATATTTCGGGCTCAGGTTTCTTCACGGTCCAACTCTCACATCCATACGTGACTACTCGAAAAACCATAGCCTTAACTAGATGGACCTTTGTTGCCAAAGTAATGTATCTGCTTTTTAATATGATGTCTAGGTTGGTCATAAATTTCCTTCCAAGGAGTAAGCGTCTTTTAATTTCCTGGCTGCAGTCACCATCTGCAGTGATTTTGGAGTCCCCCAAAGTAAAGTCTGACACTGTTTCCACTGTTTCCCCATCTAATTCCCATGAAGTGATGGGGCCAGATGCCATGATCTTAGTTTTCTGAATGTTGAGCTTTAAGCCAACTTTTTCACTCTCCTCTTTCATCAAGAGGCTTTTTAGTTCCTCTTCACTTTCTGCCATAAGGGTGGTGTCATCTGCATATCTGAGGTGATTGATATTTCTCCTGGCAATCTTGATTCCAGCTTGTGCTTCTTCCAGCCCAGCATTTCTCATGATGTACTCTGCAAAGAAGTTAAATAAGCAGGGTGACAATATACAGCCTTGACGTCCTCTTTTTCCTATTTGGAACCAGTCTGTAGTTCCACATCCAGTTCTAACTGTTGCTTCCTGACCTGCATATAGGTTTCTCAAGAGGCACGTCAGGTGGTCTGGTATTCCCATCTCTTTCAGAATTTTCCACAGTTGATTGTGATCCACACGGTCATAGGCTTTGGCATAGTTAATAAAGCAGAAGTCGATGTTTTTCTGGAACTCTGTTGCTTTTTCCATGATCCAGTGGATGTTGGCAATTTGATCTGTGGTTCCTCTGCCTTTTCTAAAACCAGCTTGAACATCTGGAAGTTCATGGTTCACGTATTGCTGAAGCCTGGTTGGAGAATTTTGAGCATTACTTTACTAGAGTGGTTAGCTTTTGCTAAAGATCTTTTTGGTGGTCTCTTTTACATATTTCCCGATAGAAAAACACAAATCAACATTGTAATGCATTTCCAAAGAGTATATTTTAAAAGCTGAGTCCTGTTTTCCTAAGTAGTCTTAGTGTTGTCACAGTGAATATGCCTGGGGCATAGCTGAGCTTAAATTCTCACTCTTGACAATTGCAGGTTTTTAGCCAATTTATCAGAGCCTAAATGATAGAGTCAGGTGAAACTCCCAGTCTGTTTCCTTGCCAATCCAAGCCACCATTTTCCCTCAAAGTAAGGAATTTTGAGATTGTACAGTAGGTAAAAGCTTGGGTGCTGACTTTGGTCAAAACTGGGTTTGAATATTCCCTCTGGCTCTTCCATTTAAAATTCAAATTTCTTAACTATAAGTTGGAGATAATTATTACTACCTCAGAAACTGTTGTGAAATAATGTATGTGAAGACTTTAGCTTAGTGATATATTAGAAGATCGTCATACATGTGATTCACTATTCAACATGCTTCGGGATATGAGAAGCACTTGATAAATATATGTAACTCTTCCATGCCATGAACTATGTGGAGACCAGAAACCAGGAAGGTGTATGGCATTTGTTTTTATCTTTTTAAATACATTAAAATACATTTGAACATCAAAAAGTGCCATGCCCCCTCCCCCATCATGAACAACACTGCAGATAGTTCAGTCTTAATGTTTATTTCTTTTACTTGAAATATAGTTGGTTTACAGTGTTGTGTTAATGTAGGGTTTTTTAACCACTAAATTGTTCACTTTAGTTTTTTGTTATTGGAGTGTTGATTTACAACATTGTGTTAGTTACAGATGTACAGCAAAGTAAATCAGTTATACATATGTGATATACATTTTCTCAATTTAAAAAACAGTTGCACAGTTTTTAAAATTGAGAAAATTTATAACGAATACATTAATTCAAAAACAGTTCAAAAGGGAACCCTCTTACACTGTTGGTGGGAGTGCAAACTAGTACAGCCGCTAAGGAGAAAAGTGGAGATTCCTTAAAAAACTGGAAATAGAACTGCCTTGAAAGTGAAAGTGAAGTCGCTCAGTCGTGTCCAACTCTTTGCGACCCCATGGACGGTAGCCCTCCAGGCTCCTCCGTCCATGGGATTCTCCAGGCAAGAATACTGGAGTGGGTTGCCATTTCCTTCTGCAGGGGATCTTCTCTACCCAGGTATCGAACCCAGGTCTCGCGCATTGCAGGCAGACACTTTAACCTCTGAGCCACCAGGGAAGCCCTTAACACCTGCCTTATGACCCAGCAATCCCACTGCTGGGCAAACACACCAAGGAAACCAGAACTGAAAGAGACACATGTACCCCAATGTTCATTGCAACACTGTTTATAATAGCCAGAACATGGAAGCAACCTAGATGTCCATCAGCAGATGAATGGATAAGAAAGCTGTGGTACATATACACAATGGAGTATTACTCAGCCATGAAAAAGAATACATTTGAATCAGTTCTAATGAGGTGGATGAAACTGGAGCCTATTATACAGAGTGAAGTAAGCCAGAAAGAAAAACACCAATACAGTATACTAACGCTGCTGCTGCTGCTGCTAAGTCGCTTCAGTTGTGTCCGACTCTGTGCAACCCCATAGATGGCAGCCCACCAGGCTCCCCCATCCCTGGGATTCTCCAGGCAAGAACACCGGAGTGGGTTGCCATTTCCTTCTCCAATGCATGAAAGTGAAAAGTGAAGGTGAAGTCACTTAGTCGTGTCTGACTCTTCACAACCCCATGGACTGCAGCCCACCAGGCTCCTCTATCCATTGGATTTTCCAGGCAAGAGTACTGGAGTGGGGTGCCATTGCCTTCTCCATATACTAATGCATATATATGGAATTTAGAAAGATGGTAACGATAACCCTGTATGCGAGACAGCAAAAGAGACACAGATGTATAGAACAGTCTTTTGGCCTCTGTGGGAGAGGGCGAGGGTGGGATGATTTGGGAGAATGGCATTGAAACATGTATAATATCATATAAGAAACTAATCGCCAGTCCAGGTTCAATGCATGAGACTGGATGCTTGAGGCTGGTGCACTGGGATGACCCAGAGGGATGGTATGGGGAGGGAGGAGGGTGGGGGGTCCACGATGGGGAACACGTGTATACCTGTGGCAGATTCATGTTGATGTATGGCAAAACCAATACAATATTTTAAAGTAATTAGCCTCCAATTAAAATAAATAAATTTATATTAAAAAAAAGCCTAAAAAAATTCAAAATTGATTTTTTTCTTATTTATCACACATTTATACATACATTAGAATAATAGTAGCTATGTGTGCACATATATTAGATCTATTAGAATTCTGTGTGTGTGTGTGTGTGTGTGTGTGCACACGTGTTTGCCTCTCTCTGGTTTTGTCATCCGTATTGGCTTTTCCACCTGTATTATTGTAACCTGAAGAAAATATGGCCAAAGCTGCCAACAGCTCCAGTGCTTTACATATTTAAGTTGTAGCTGCTAGATAACGTTGACTACCTGTGTTCACTGAGCTCCAGGTTCAGACGTCCTGGGGACAAGGGTCATATATTCACCAAGGGACTCAGAAGCTCTGGCTGTACAGGTCCTAACAGAGTGGCTCAGTGAGAAAGTAATCCCCAGATGGAGTATCTTCAGCTCAGCGAAAAGTACTCTAAACTATAAAAATAAGCAAAATATATGGTTACATCCTTACTAAAATAGCACTCATAAAAGATTCATATCAAAAATAAAAAGAGCATCAGAGAAATTCAGGGAATAACTTGTTTTCAGGAAAGCTCGTTGGCCTTCTAGGGAATAAATTACATCAGGTATGAAACCTCAGATAATTGACCTCGTTTCATGAAGATTTGTGTAGTGAAATCATGGCTAAATTTTTTAGTCAATGGTGTAGGATTTTCGGTACTTATATTGAGAAAAGTATGTCTGAATTCACCTATCTTCATTTCAAAACAAGTTGCTTTTCTTTAAAAAATTGCTCTTTAATATATACAAAAATTACATGTACTATTTTAAGTTTATGATTTTTGTTTGAGGAATTAGAATCCACAGTATAATTCTGTTAAATTTTGAAATGTGAGACTGTTTTTCAGCATGCATGATACCCATTCCCTTTACTATGTAATACTTTTAATATCTTTTATGCCAGAGTGTTTCTATACTTCTTTTTCTTAATTTGAAAGATAGACTTATGTATTTCATTTATATTTACATATTAAGACTATAGATAAGAAAGAAGGAAGTAAATGAGTAAATGAGAGAATTTTGATTGTGCCTTAATGTAAATATCAAGTAACTTAAGTTCAGTGCTAAAGATTGTATTGTTACTTGCAACTAATGCAATATCTGACTTGTCTATTATTATTGGTTAAACATGTCTGATATTTTACATTTTTATTTGTTATGAAATGGAAGTTTAATAAATAAAACATTTTTAAGGAAAAGTGAGAAATCTACTTAACCCTTTCTGAAACTCTAAAATGTATATCTTAAGATATACTTGAAATGTGGGTTTAGGGTTGTAAGAAAGATGGGTGTCATGGTACTTCCAATACTATACTTAATGAGACAACTGGTCCTTGTCATCTGCCTATTGCAGTAAAAGAGAATGCATCAGTAGTCACATCATTCAAATGAAATCATTAGTTTTAGTAAGCATTTCTAAATGTCAATCAGAATATAAAATTTTTCTGTCTGCATATACTTTATTAAAATACTTCTTTGACAAGCAAAAAAAAAATGTATATAAAATTTCTGAAGAATCAAAGATGAGAATACAAAGACCATGCTTAAAATTCCACTGAAACTGAATTTCCATTACTTTAAAATCTCTAAATTTTAATGCCTCATTGCATGTAATCTCTTTTATGCTGAAGGCATTTTAGTTTGATACTGTACAAATAACCTTATGAAAAAGATACAAATGGAAAATTGTTACAAGTTCAAGCATAAGTAATTTCTAAGTCTGTAGTGATGCTTTCCATATGATTTCTTCTATTATTTATACCAGAAAACAAGAGAATAACTGCTACTATGTTTGTATATGAATTATAACTACAGGAATAACTAAAATTATAAATAAAAATTTAGGCACAAGGTCTTCTTTAAAAAATCTTTTTCTTTTTTCTTTTGAAGAAATTTTAAGACTTCTGAATGTTTGGAAAACTAGGGCTTGTTATTTGTATGAAAAAAAAATACTAAATTCCCTATTTGAGATCATCAGTGTCCAGGAAAACTATAATGGGAAAAGACTATTCTTCTTGTCATCTCCTCGGCCATTGTTTCTCCTTTTTCTCAGCTATATTGAGATATAATTGCTGTATAATATTGTGCGAGCTTAGGGCGTACAACGTGTTGATTTGATACATTTATATATTGCAAAACGATTACCAGCATAACTAGCTAACACATCTTATCACATCATTACCATTTCATTTTTGTGGTGAGAACGTTTAAGATCTACTGTCAGCAACTTTCAAGCATATAAAATAGCATAGTTAATTCTAATCAAGGAATTGGAAAGGGGTCCAGAGTAAATTTTGGTACAAATGAAATCCCCTGCATGACAGGCATGATTTCAGACCAAGTCCTGCTAAGAGAAGATGCCACCTGTGTCTGGGCAGACAGCCTCAGGGGAAAAGCTCTGCAATACGTACAGGTCTAAGGAGCAAGGACCTGTTGGCCTAAACAGACAGGCTAGCTGTCTGCCTGAGAGTCGCATAGGCACATTTGACATTTTCAACATAAAGCAGTGCAGAAAGGATTTTCTAGTGCATGTCGCTCTGCGGGTTTACTCTACAGGAGAGCAGTGTCTCTCTTCCTTTATCTGTGCTCCTTTCCGTTTTCTTATTATCCCTATGGTGGTTTTTGCCAATTGTTTTTATTTTCTTTTTGAGGAGAGTAAAAAGGATGAAGCCCTTGCCAATATCTAAGCCTGTGGCTATTCCAAAGTCTGTCTGTGACCGTGGGCTCAGCCTCTGCTCTACAAATGTGAAACCTGTAGGAGAGAATTCAAGAGGCAAAATTTGCTGGAGGAAAGATTATGAAACAACAGGCAAAGGAAAACTGTCCTTCCTGATCTCCAATACATAGTACATAGGGAATTCTCTGCAGGATTTAATCCGTTACTGAACTTCACTGTGTAATTATTTCCTATTCTCATAATTTTTACTTTTAAATCGAGGCAAGATGGCTTTGGATTTTCTTTTTTTCCTTCTTAAGAGCCCTTTTTTTTAGCTTTTGCTTTTTGCAAGAGGGAAAAAAATGATAAGATTTCCCGAGGTATGGCTGGATAAACTTGGTGGGTGTGAAGGGAAATATTTCTTCTTCTCTTGAAACACTGTCAATTTTATTGCAGTAGACCATGCAGACTGTTGTGTAGAATCTATAGATTCTGAAGTGAATTTGTGTATTTCATTTTTCCTTGTACTCTACAATTAGCTTCACAAAATAAAGAGCAAAACCTTGCTAGATTTTCAAGTCATGAACAGAAAAAATATCTTTTTACAAAATTTTGTACGAGATACAATATATGAAAAGTTGTTTCATATCAAAATAATATTCCATTAAGGATTTAAGATTTAAAAGTGTTCAAAGTATAAATGTATGAGAAACTTAAGGAATATGAATATTTATAAATAAATCTTTGAAGTAATTGTAGCTTTAATGTTTACTTCAGTATTAATGATCAATTATACCAAACCAAATGATCACATTTACTGTCTCTAAATAAGAATTCTTCTATAAAGCATACAAGAATGAGGTTTGGGAATTTACATTGAAATGAGCATATTCCTAGTCATTAATCTACTTTATTTAGGAAAAAAAAAATTCTTAAAGAAATGCTGAAACCCCATGCTTCTTCTAACTTCAAGAATATTCACACAGTCTCATATTATTTGAATTAATTAAGTAGAGCATTGAAGTCATGGTAGAGTAGTGAGCAAATTTAATCTCTCATGGCATATGCAATCTCAAAGTTTAGGCAATTTGACCCTGGAAAATAATTAAATATTTATCCTTATCAATAGCAGACTTAGAAACTCAACTTTGTGATAAAAGGTAGAGTAAATGTAGATATATCTTACATTATTTGGTAACTGAAATGTAAATTCATCTAAAGTTTTTCTTTATTTAAACTAAAGATAATGGCTTACGAGTGCTTGCATTCGCAAATAGTATTTGTGTCTGTAAATATCTTCACTTTTAACTACCTTGAAATTTGTGAACTATAATTTTTGCTAAAGATTAATAAGAGTATCCAGATCTATGGAAAATATTATTAAAACAGAAATTTAAGTAAATAGATAATTCAGCTTGTTTACGCTTTATTCCCCTGAGATTCTTTTTTTTTAAATTGAAATTTATTTTAGTTGGAGGCTAATTACTTTAGGATATGGTATTGGTTTTGCCATACATCAACATGAATCCGCCACGGGTGTACACGTGTTCCCCATCCTGAATCCCCCTCCCTCCTCCCTCCCCGTACCATCCCTCTGGGTCATCCCAGTGCACCAGCCCCAAGCATCCAGTCTCATGCATTGAACCTGGACTGGCGATTAGTTTCTTATATGATATTATACATGTTTCAATGCCATTCTCCCAAATCATCCCACCCTCTCCCTCTTCTACAGAGTCCAAAAGATTGTTCTATACATCTGTGTCTCTTTTGCTGTCTCGCATACAGGGTTATCGTTACCATCTTTCTAAATTCCATATATATGCGTTAGTATACTGTATTGGGGAGTTGGTGATGGACAGGGAGGCCTGGCGTGCTGCGATTCACGGGGTCGCAAAGAGTCGGACACCACTGAGCGACTGAACTGAAATGATACTGTATTGGTGTTTTTCTTTCTGGCTTACTTCACTCTGTATAATAGGCTCCAGTTTCATCCACCTCATTAGAACCAATTCAAATGAATTCTTTTTAATGACTGAGTAATACTCCATTGTGTATATCTACCACAGCTTTCTTATCCATTCATCTGCTGATGGACATCTAGGTTGCTTCCATGTCCTGGCTATTATAAACAGTGCTGCGATGAACATTGGGGTACACGTGTCTCTTTCAATTCTGGTTTCCTTGGTGTGTTTGCCCAGCAGTGGGATTGCTGGGTCATAAGGCAATTCTATTTCCAGTTTTTTTAAGGAATCTCCACACTGTTCTCCACAGTGGCTGTACTAGTTTGCATTCCCACCAGCAGTGTAAGAGGGTTCCCTTTTCTCCACACCCTCTCCAGCATTTATTGCTTGTAGACTTTTGGATCACAGCCATTCTGACTGGCATGAAATGGTTTTGATTTGCATTTCTGTGATAATGAGTGATGTTGAGCATCTTTTCATGTGTTTGTTAGCCATCTGTATGTCTTCTTTGGAGAAATGTCTATTTAGTTCTTTGGCCCATTTTTTGAATGGGTTGTTTATTTTTCTGGAATTGAGTTGCTTGTATATTTTTGAGACTAGTTATTTGTCAGTTGTTTCGTTTGCTATTATTTTCTCCCATTCTGAAGGCTGTCTTTTCCCCTTGCTTATAGTTTCCTATGTTGTGCAGAAGCTTTTAATTTTAATTAGATCCCATTTGTTTAATTTTCCTTTTATTTCCAATATTCTGGGAGGTGGGTCATAAAAGATCCTGCTGTGATGTATGTTAGAGAGTGTTTTGCCTATGTTTTCCTCTAGGAGTTTTATAGTTTCTGGTCTTATATTGTAAACAGTCAGTGTGATTTGATTTTTCCACATTTTCTTGTTCACTAAATGAATATCATAGCTACTTAAATTTTCCTCTTAATCCACATAAGTGATACTAAGATCAAAGCAACATAGAAATTAGACTAAGTCATGTTGAGTTGTAGAAGTTGGGTAACTCATTGGAAAAGACTCTGATGCTGGGAGGGATTGAGAGAAGGAGAAGAAGGGGACGACAGAGGATGAAATGGCTGGATGGCATCACTGACTCAATGGACGTGAGTCTGAGTGAACTCCGGGAATTGGTGATGGACATGGAGGCCTGGTGTGCTGCGATTCATGGGATCACAAAGAGTCGGACACAACTGAGTGACTGAACTGAACTGAACTGAACTGAACTGAACTTTGCTAAACTAACAGTTCCTGAGGAGTGTGTGTGTGTGTGTGTGTGTGTGTGTGTGTGTGTGTGTATATGTGTGTGTGCATGTGTGCACACATGCATTTGGGCTTGTGCAAGATATTTACTGTGACTGTTCACCTGTGCTGTCAGTGTTTAAATATCCCCACAGATGGATCAGTAGGACAACTACAGATGGTAAATTTGAATTGCATGGTTAGATTGTTAGCATGCTGTATAAACTTTAGGCCCATGTTTCTTCTTGAGAATATATGAATAAAGTTAAATCTAGTTCTTCCCTCTAAATGTAGTACTCCAGTCATCATTTTAATACTATTGCAATCAGAGATCAATAAATAATTATGCTTTTTACTCTGTTTATGAAATACTGAGCAGATGGGAATATTTAACTAGTTATTTTGAACCAAGTGTACACAGGAGTTGGAACAGTTTCAGAAAAATAAATAGTTTTTTTATTGAATTAAGAAAAAAGTTGATATTACTCTACTTCTAAGATCATTTAATTAAGCTTTACCAATGTAATTAAATCTTTCTATATCATTTGGAATGGCTTGAATTTATTTAATGATTCATGTTGTTCAAAGACCACATTTAATTTTCCTTTCAGACATGCTTTTGGAAAAGCAATTTAGGAAACTATCTATATTTTGTATCTTCTCATAAGTAGCTCTAGCATGGTTTATTGCCAACACATTCTGGCAATAATATAAAAGGCATTTATTTAAGTTAATATAGTTTTCTCAGATGACAGCTTTGAAATAATAGCATGTTAATATTTTTAGTGTAAATGTTTATCAGTTATTGTCTATAAAATGTTATCAGATAAGTTCAGTTTAGTCAGTCATGTCTGACTGTTTGCAAGTCCATGGACTGCAGCACTCCAGGCTTCCCTGTCCATCACCAGCTCCTGGAGTTTACTCAAACTCATGTCCACTGAGTCGGTGATGCCGTCCAACCATCTCATCCTCTGTCTTCCCCTTCTCCTCCTGCCTTCAATCTTTCCCAGCATCAGAGTCTTTTCCAATGAGTCAGTTCTTCGCATCAGTTGGCCAAAGTATTGGAGCTTCAGCTTCAGCATCAGTCCTTCCAATGAATATTCAGGACAGATTTCCTTTAGGATTGATGGTTGGATCTCCTTGCAGTCCAAGGGACTCTCAAGAGTCCTCTCCAACACCACTGTTCAAAAGCATCAATTATTTGGCTCTCAGCCTTATTTATGGTCCAACTCTCACATCCATACATGACTACTGGAAAAACCATAGCATTGACTAGACAGACCAGCTAAAACGCTTTAAGTATCTGAACACTAACAAATGCTTATCCATTACAAATATGAAATTATTATAGAATCATATATTAAGAAAAGAGGTAGAGTAGAATGGAACAATATATGCAAGGAGTTTTTAAAGCGTCCCTTGTAATTATCTAGTATAAATTCATGAACTTATGGTTAAATTAGTTACTAATTTCTTGGTTAATGTGGTCCAAAGGATGGGCTTAATTTTAACACATGTCAGTTGTGTAACGCTGGTTATTTCTTAAAACACAGAGTGAATCAAAGGAGTTAGGACACAGAATGAGTGTTATCACTTCTCCTTAGAAACAAGGAAACAATTATGAGCCAGAACTGTGTAATAGTTCTAAACACGAGATTTATATTTATACAGAACTAGCTTTTAATTTTTATTTAACTGTTTAATATAAGGTACCAGGAAAACTTTTGTTTCTCTGGTGGCTCAGATGGTAAAGAATCCGCTTGCAATGCATGAGACCTGGGTTCCATCCCTGGGTTGGGAAGATCCCCTGGAGGAGATCATGGCAACCCACTCCAGTATTCTTGCCTGGAGAATTCCATGGAGAGAAGAGCCTGGTAGGCTACAGTCCACGGGGTCGCAAAAAGTCAGACACAACTGAGCGAGAAAGCAAAGCACATCTGTTTTAGAGATCAAATAATTAAAGGCAAAATAATAAGTACATAATTAAAAGTCCCAATCATTTTTATGACAGTTTTACTGATTAATGATGTATGTTGTAATATTAATAGTGTTCATGCTTTATTCTGAGTCTGTCCATATTATCTGAAGAGTACTTGCAAAATAAACAGTATATATTCAGGAAGTGAATGGCTCCCTGATTCAGCACATTCCCTTCCATCTATTTGTTACTTTTGCAAAGATGATTTGGTAAAAAATTTTCTTTTGAGAAAGACTTCAGGTCAACTCAGGGAAAAGGGAGCAATAAAAATGCTCAAATGAAATATGTGATTTTAATCCCCTGTGTGATGCAAAGTATGGTGTAAGCGCTTCAGTAACCCCAGAACAACAGAGAAAGCACAGAGCTGGCAACTGTTAACTGAATAGCACCTCAGGAACCAGAGTTGTGCCTATGTCAGCTCTCAATTAGTGCAGCTCCATACCGAGAAAGAGATTTAAAAACAATGGGGCATCGTTAGTGGACATTCATAGTACAATATTTTGCCAATGTACCAAATGTCTGTTTATGAGCCATCCACAGGGTCCCACTAAAAAAGAAAGCAATTTCTTAGCTCCTTTGGTAGTCTGTGAAGTAAAACTTTGGGCACAGCTGAGGTTATAAAGGGAAGGGTGGGGAAAACGACACACCTACCCATTGATGAATCTGTGTTTGTTAGTAAACCTGACACAGTTTAGTGCGATGTCAATATTAAACTGCTTAAGGATCTTTCTTTTGAATTAGCAATTTGGAGAAGTTCTAAGCATTTTAATATAGCCAACGTTTTGCTTTGAAATGCTTTTACATCTTCCAGGAAGTCTAAAGTCAAAGTTGAAAGAAGCCTCTTGAAGTTGTGAAATGCTTGATAGTTGTAATCATTTATCTTTCTTAAATATGCTTTCCAGTTTAATAGAAAATTTTAATCCTACCTAGAAAGGATTAAAAAAAAAAAAAAAAACAAACTTTCAGTGGAGCCTAAGAGTGTGCTCGGGAAAGGAGCCAAGGACACCATTTCCATAGGCAGATGCTGCTTATTATATATGAACTTAGGTGTGTCTTCTCTTTTCCCTAGTACAAAAGTATTATGTTGTAATAAAATTAAATATGAAATTGCAGTAGCTCTGTTGGTAGATAAAAGTGGAAGTCTTTAATGATCTAGTATGTGAAGCATTCCCCTTGAAATATGCATTGAGACCATCAGAGAATGCCCTTTCCTCTTCTTTTTGTAAGTTGCGAATCTTTGTTAGTCACGAGATTAATTGTAAATAATATCATCACTGTCATCTTTGAGGATTTTGATACTCATTACATGCATGCATGGCAGTACAGAATTGGAACAGTTTCCTAAAGGAAAAACGAATACAGAAAAAGGGGTATTTATATGAAAATGAACGTGACTGATAAATTTTAAAGCATAAATAGCATTAGATTTTTCTGATGTGTAGTATCTGGATGTTGGATAATTTTTTGAGAAGAAGAAATAGAAGTACATAATCTCTATTTTCCTAAATGATAATCTGGATAATTAATTATCCAACCAGTTAGTGTGTGTATGTGTGTATGTAATTAAAAGTGCTTTTAAATCACATTAAATTTCTAGAGAATTAATCTAGTCCAATTTCATTTTCCTATGTAGACAACTTACTGAATATGAATAAGTGCAATTAATAATTTAATTAGTCATCATTGGGTGAAATACTAGAAATCACTTTTTTATATGTTCATTTGTCTTTTTCACTACGTAGCTTTCTTTGAATGTATTATTCATGTACAGTTAGTATCTGTTAACTGACCCCTATCATCATGTCTTTTACATCCTATTTTCCACCTTAGAAATTAGGACCTCTGAATTCCCCTAAAGGATCTATTTGCAGAAAAGATAGTAGTGAATAACATAGCTCTTAAAGATTTTTCAGGGAAACAGATAAAGATGGGATGTACTCTATAATCAACAGCTAACATGACTGAGCAACTGAACCAAACTGAACTGAACACATTTAAAGCCCTCACAATACATGCATATTCTTCAAGGTCCCTTGCCAACCCAATAGCCACCATATTTGTGGTTGTAGTAGTTGTTGGTATTTACATGTCTAGATTTTCTCTCCCAGAAAGATCCTACCTGGTGTAGTATCTTATGTACATTAGTCAAAACAATTCAATCCAAGGGTTTTTTTGTCTTTTAGTTAACGAAACGTAGCTGTTAGGACATCTTCTTAAGAAAGCACCAACTATTGTTACCATTGTATGTCCTTGGGATATCTTCACTTCTCTCCATTTTGGCTCTCCATTGAAGGAAGGAATCTTAATAAATGGAGCATTCTCAGTCTATTACATGGGCTTTAACAAGTCATGTAAATTCTTTGCAAGCCATCAGAGGTGCCAGAGGAAAAGAATGAGTGCTATATCAGAGTAGTAAGTGCAGAGGTAAGTTTATGAATTACATACATGGCACCTAGTGAGGACTGACTGAGAGAAGGGCTATTAGTTTAACAACCTGAGTTTTGCTGGTGAAGAAAAATAAAAAAGTTATTTCAGTTGTAGTTGAGTAGCTGACTAGCTGATATCACTTATTTTTAAAAAGGTATTTGGTAATAAATGGAATGGGAAAGAGAACCTTTGACAGTATTTTAGATCATATACTGTGAGGGGGAAAGGAGACCATAAAAATCTGGTAAAAAGAAAGATATTTCAGCTGTATAAAAGGGAAAGTTTTAGCACAAAGCTAAAATCTTGTCAGTTATATAAGATCCTTTGACTTTAGAAAGAAGACAAATGATTGAAAAAAAAAATGTTGAAGATACAGAGAGATTTTTGAGATGTAAAGCAGAGATTTGGAAGAAATTCATATATAAGAGATTTCATCCAGAAGGTTAGCTAATCTCAATAGCAATATTGAGTGGTTTGAATACCGTGGGTTCTGTAATGAGACTATCAGGATTTATACGTGAGAGCTTGCTACCTGTATGAACTTGTTAGTTATTAACAATTCTTTTGTTTAATTTTCCCATCTGTAAAATGTGTATAAAGGTAGCATCTCAGGTTGGTTTATATGATAAAATAATATCATGTATATAAACTATTCCATCTTTTATGGACTGAATTTTGTCCCCCAAAACTTTGTTAGAGTCCTAACCTACAGTACCTCAGAATGTTACTGTATTTGGAGATAGGCCTTTAAAGAGGAAACCAAGTTTAAAAAAGATCATTAGAGTAGGCCCTACTCCAGTGTGCTCCATGCCCGTACAAGACGAGGATATCTGAGCACAGATAGGTTCAGAGAGAACCATATAAGGACATAGGAAGAAGAAATTGTCATTTACCAGCCAAGGAGAGAGGTCTCTGAAGAAACCAACTCTACCTTAGACCTTAATCTTAGACTCACAGCCTCCAGAAAATAAATGTCTATTGTTAAGCCACCCAGTGTGTGGTAATTTGTTATGGCAGCCCTAGAAAATTAATACAGTACCTGAATCAGTGAGCACAAATTGGACGTTGGTTGTTGCTGAAGATAGGAAACTCAGATTGTCAGTGACAATGGAAATGTACATCCTAATAGGCTTCTATCAAGAGAGGTCACATTTGCTTGCTTCCAAGTGACCATCTATAATTCTGAAGTTTTGTGTCTTGTTAGAACTTCTGGGAATAACCTTTAAACCAACAGCATTCTGTACCTCGTTAGGCCAAGAATATAGGACTCTGAGAAACCTTTACTATCAAAGAAAAATACCAAAAGACCATCAATTCATTTTGCTTTTATAGCTATTTTTCTTTTGGAATATTTTGAGGCAAATTACTTTCTTTAACTTAACATAGAATATAACTAAGAACAACATTCAGAAAACGAAGATCATGGCATCCAGTCCCATCACTTCATGGCAAATAGATGGGGAAACAGTAGAAACAGTGTCAGCCTTTATTTTTTGGGGCTCCAAAATCATTGCAGATGGTGACTGCAGCCAGGAAATTAAAAGACGCTTACTCCTTGGAAGGAAAGTCATGACCAACCTAGACAGCATATTCAAAAGCAGAGACATTACTTTGCCGACTAAGGTCCATCTAGTCAAGGCTATGGTTTTTCCTGTGGTCATATATGGATGTGAGAGTTGGACTGTGAAGAAGGCTGAGCACCGAAGAATTGATGCTTTTGAACTGTGGTGTTGGAGAAGACTCTTGAGAGTCCCTTGGACTGCAAGGAGATCCAACCAGTCCATTCTGAAGGAGATCAGCCCTGGGATTTCTTTCAAAGTAATGATGCTAAAGCTGAAACTCCAGTACTTTGGCCACCTCATGTGAAGAGTTGACTCATTGGAAAAGACTCTGATGCTGGGAGGGATTGGGGGCAGGAGGAGAAGGGGACGACCAAGGATGAGATGGCTGGATGGCATCACGGACTCAATGGACGTGAGTCTGAGTGAACTCCGGGAGATGGTGATGAACAGGGAGGCCTGGCGTGCTGCAGTTCATGGGGTCGCAAAGAGTCGGACACGACTGAGCAACTGAACTGAACTGAACAAAAATGTAACAGAGGCTATCTGGAAAAAATTTATACCTCTTAATATTCCAGTTACATATATTTGCATTGAATTGACTCAGATTTATGAGCTCTCAAAGTCAGAAGAATAAACAGCAGTTTACTTGAACTTCCACAGCATATGGCCCATATTTCACATTTCTGACATGAAGTTCAAGCAAGGGAGGATGGTTTGAAAATATTAGCTAAAGGTACTTGTAATTAAGGTCTGTGATCTGAAGATATTTAGATGAAGGCAGAGTAGACATTGCATACTGAGAGGAAATGTCTTCAAATCTCAGTCTCCTTTCAATCTCTGTATTCATCTACACTTATCAAAAGTCCCAGCCTTTATCATGGACTTCGATGAATCTGTTTGATGCATGTCTTGGTGCTTGTGCTCATAATTCTTCCTCAGGTTGGGATGGCTTTACTCATTCTGCCTGCTTCCACTCATGATAAACTCCTTCTCAAGTTGACAGTCATCAACTAGCCCAGCTTCTCTGCGGCTTCCCAGATGGCTCCAGGGATAATCTATCTGCCGGTGCAGGAGATGCAGGAGGCACAGCTTTGATTGCTGAGTTAGGAGGATCTCCTGGAGGAGGAAGTGGCAACCCACTCCAGTACTCTTGCCTGAGAAGCCCATGGACAGAGGAGCCTGGTGGGCTACAGTCCACGGGGTCACAGAAAGCTGGAGACACTAAGCGTGCACAAGCATAGCCCAGCCTCTTTAGGAGCACAAAGTAAAAATTCTATCATTTTGTTTCCATGAAAAGTTGCAGTGATTTATTTGTTCTAACATCATTAAATATTTAGAAACATTTTGGATCATCTACTTTGGGTCAGGCACTCAGCTAGGCATTCATTATACTTATGGGAAACCATCAAAATCAATGTTTCACCTTCATGTCTTCTCATATGTCTTTGTGTGATCCTCAATAGTGGAGAATCTATATTCCTGGCTTCATTCCTTATATCTCCTATGACGAACATGTTTGGATAAACTAAGTTTATCTTTATACTTATATTGTTGTGAATTTGATACTCTGTTTAGTGTACACATACAATATTATTCAGTATTTGTTGAACCAGAGCTTGCATTCCCATACCATGCTGACAAAGATAAAAGTAGCTTTATCATATTTCATGTAATTATTGAATGTTTTTATATTTTTTAATCATGATAAACTACATATAAATTTCTGTTATAACAATGAATGATGAGAAAATGCTGGAGTTTCATTGGGACTACTTTTTGCCATTAAATAGAATAGTAGACATTTTTTTTATTCAACACTGTATATTCCAACATAGTTTATGTTGTGGAGGAAGGTGTTTGCAGAAGGTAGTGATACAGAAACAATGCATTTGAATTGTCTCTTTACTTCATATCAGTGTAAGTGAATGTGATTATAATATCCTTCTAATATTTTATTCATATATCAGACATCTAGAAAAAAAATGTTGGGCAAATATTTATGGACTTTGGCAACAGAACTAAGTTCCCTGGGCTGTCAGACCGCTATTATGCCTCTTAGAAGATACAAAAAGTTTTCTTTGGTATAGAAATTTCTGGGCAAATGCATATATATGCTTTTATTATAGCATTTCTTTGAATTTTGCTTACATTTAGAGATTCAAATACTCTGACTTCCTGTTGCTGGATTTTTATTACCATTTATTATTCAATGATTGATTCCTAGTATTTTATTATATTTTTACAGATACCTATCTTCTCTTGCTATCATTTTTTTATCTCAACTCACATTCTTGGGAATTCAATCTTGATAACACAACGTAACCTTGCCACAGCCCTTTTAAGCCATCTACTGCAGTCAGAATGACATTTCCTGATTTCTTTCATAAATTTATGGCAGAGCCCTGTGACCCTCTCCTCTGGGACTTCTTGATCAGTAACAACATTCATGATTGCTGCTTCTGTTATGTCAAAGCTCTTTTAGGGTACATAAATGCTAAACATAATGGTTTAGAAAACTAGTTCAGTTTCACCATTGACTGATTAGGTAATGAAGATAGGAGAGGATAAAAAAATATTTTCTATGTTGATTTATTCTCTGTTTGATTCACTATTGAGACAAGTGTCTAGTCAAAGGAGGAGAAAAATAAGAAATTTACGGGCATATAATTAACAAATATGATTCCAAAGCCCTGAAATTGTTTTTCATTCATTCTATTTTATACCAAGTTTTCACAAGGAAGTTAAAATAAATCCTGTGGTCATTTGTGACTTCTTGTCTGTGGCTTCTTACAGATATGTTTTAAAGTTATGATCCTTATTTAAATTCTCCATGTTTCCTTCATGTGAGCATATCTATATTTATACAAATTCATTTAAAATACTTTTGTAAACAAGTTGGAATTACAAAAGAAGTGATCAATATTGACTGTTAAAAGAATTTAAATCTTGTATAACAGGAAAAGACAGAAAATGTTCAAAGAGGATAATCATTCGAAATTAATATTATCATGTTACTTTAAGTTTATCCATAATTTGTTTGCTAACAGGTGTGGTAAAATATGAAGAAACTTTCATGAAAGAACTTTTTATATTCGCAGTTTCCTAGAGACAAGGAAGCACAGCATGTCACACAGAGAAGCATGAGAGGCAGTCATGAGAAAAGCAGGAAGGGGAGAACATGGGCAAGAGGCTTTATTGTGGTCCCATGGGAAGGAAGGGTGAGGAGAGCAGGCTTGGCAGGTTTGGGATTGGACGGTCTGAGTAATTTTGGCAGACTCTGGGCGCTAAGAACTATCACTAGTGGCCTGTCTCTGGGATGACTAGGACAGGGGAATGGTAGCCCAGAATATGAACCCTCTGAGAGCGGAGAATCTATTGGGGGTGTGGGCTCCTGATTAACTGGTTTATATATCAAAGACAAGCTCATCAATGAGTTGTTTACTTTCTCCAGGAATTAGCTAACCTTTCAAAAGGCATTCTCTCCAGGACCAATAAGGCATCAGCAGTCAAATCACCAGATATCCATGGTTAATATGTGTTTAAAATTGTAAACCCATATACAATCCATGAAATCTTACTTGCAGATAAGATTTTACAAATGTGTTTTAGAGTGTGATATCCAAGACATTATTGCTAGACCGTTAATTATACTGCCAGTATAAGGAAAAACACAGTGCTTTGTTTCTTACAGCTGAACTATAAAAAGGACAATTATAGTTTATAACTATAATGAGGGCTTCCCTGATGGCTCATATGGTAAAGAATCTGCCTGCAATGCCAGAGACCTGGGTTCAGTCCCTGAATCAGGAAGATCCCCTGGAGAAGGGAATGGCAACCCACTCCAGTGTTCGTGCTTAGAGAATTCCATGGACAGAGGCTACAGTCCATGGGGCCACAGAGTCAGACATGACTGAGTGACTTACACTTTCACTTTCACATAGTTTATCTGTAAATTGTAGTTTATAAAAACTTACCCAAAGTATTTTGTTTGTCTTGCCTCAAATCTTGCATGTATGGTTTTCCCCCATTATGGAGAGGAAGAGATATTGTTGAAAGAGATCAGGTTATTTGCTAGAATCATCCTATCAGTAAATGGCAATAGAAGCCCAATCATCTACTTCTAGATCTCATGGTCTGACCCCTCGCCCCCACCACCACCACTATTTGCTGACTACTCCTTCAGTAAGTGTGAGGGGCTTAGCACGCAAATTTTGATGACTATGGGTCTGACTAAGCTTTATCAGCTTCCTGATCATGCAGGGGGCTTAGAGAAATTGAAACCACTTTAAACTGTTTCCTCCACTACTCTGTGATCTCTTCTATACAGCACCAGTCATCCATTTTCGATCTATTTATTTAGTTTTTCTTCACAGCTATACTGATAGAACAATCAGTGGGAGTAATGAATTTGAAGCTGAGAACGGGTAGAATCAGAGAATCAACACTCAGATAATACTGTTCTCAGCAGGACTGGCAATATCCCAACTTTCCTTAATTAGAGTGAAGGCCGCAGGCAAGGATGGGCTTCTGTGCTGTGAGGAGGGAGTTACAGAGAGTGATAAAGCAGGGAAGAAAAGACCTGGAATCTGTTATCACTTAAATAACCTGAGTATACTGTGGTTCTGACGGTTTTAAGAATGAGATCAAAAGCAAGATACTCCTAAAGGGAATACTTAACAAGTTCTTCTGGAATCACGGTTATGCTTGAGATTCATTTTCACTTTTGGTTTCCTTAATATATTAATGCTTATTTCATTTTAGTGTCATAGTTCACATTAATGTTGTCAAGAATGGAAGAGTCATGCAATTTGACACAATAGATTCTTAAACTTATTAACAGGAAAATGAGTTGGAGATGGTTTAAATATATTGGGGAGAAAGATTTTAAGAGACTGTCCAGTAGAGGAAGACATTGCAGTAAAAACAGAACTCAGATTGGCTAAGCATTTTAGTGTTTAAAAATTTTAATTCATTTTGGAGGTTTTGTGAGAAATACATTTAATAACAGATTGTCCCCGAAGTAAAGAAAATGGAGATATGTAACATTTACAAATATGTCACGTTATATACTAAAATGGAATGCAGGAGAAGTAAAGATAAATGGAGTCCTCCAAACAGAGAAGAGAGAGTAGAGAAGACATGTAAAAATAGTGAAATTCTACTTCTACAGGTTTTGTTGAATTAAACAAGAATGCTATATTTATCTATTTATTTAACTGGGGGAAACAACTGCTAACTGTTTTTAACATGTATTCAGTTCTAATTCAACACATATTTGTTGACTTTCTCCCTGAGATAGACCTACATCCTGAAAAATGAAGATCAGTCATGAACATGCTGGTTACAGTTTCTGGTGCTGTAGGGATGCTGTGAAAAAAACATGTCAGTAACACTTCCTGGAATGTGGTATCAGTGTATTACTGAGAATTGTTTCCAACTGTGTATTGTTTCAGTTACCCTCACTCTAACCATGTCATGTATCACAAAAATACTAGCCTGAGATACAAGGCTTGAGATATCTTCAAACACAAAGTGTTAACAGTGTCTTTTGATGAAAACCAAATTTTAATTTCAGTGAAGTCAGTTTATCAGACTTTTCCTTTATGGTTAGTGAATACCATAGGTTTTGAAGTCTAGTATTTTTTTTGTTATTAATTAATGTTTATCATATTCACCAATTTTTCTTCTTCATTGTGTGGCAGAATCTATTTTTCTGTTTACAGATGTTTGCTTTTTTTAACCATTTTTTAATTGTTGATATCTGAATTAGTTTATTTCATGTGAAAATCATATTAGTAGAGATTTATATATTAAATTAAATTTGCTAATTTTAGTATTGTTCATATCTTTGATAACTTTGTTAATCTTTTGTTTGCTTAATCTTTCAATTTCTGATAGATATGTATTAAACTCTAAGATAAGTATTGTGAATACATATATTTTATTTTTTTCTTTTTTGATTGTCTGGGCTTATGGCTGGGAGGAAGCAGGTACATAATTGTTATAGTTTCTCAGTCAACTACTGCAGTGTCTCTCTATCATGATAGCATTTTCAATCTTAAATTCATTTCTTTTTGGCATAAATATTAACTGATTAATAATATAAAATAAACTGTGCAAAGTACAAGTTTATCTACCCCCTTTTTTTTAATTTACTTTTTAATTGATGGAAAGTTTCTTTACAATGTTGCATAGGTCTGCTGTACAACAATGTGAACCAGTAATAATTATACACACATACATATATATATAATAACATGTATTCCTTGTGTTATCTGAAATTTAAAAATAAAATGTACTAATTTCTTACTTTAATGAAATATTTCTCTATTTTTACTTTTCTGGATTCCAAGGTATATATTATACTTCTGAAATTTCAAGAATTGCCTGTATAGCTTTAAGTAATTTCTTAACTGTGAATTATTCTAATGGATGTAAATCTTTTGTAAAAATCAGTCTTCCTTTTAAGTAAGATAGGGATGATATAGAGGTAATTAATAATCACAGTGTGTATAGAAAGCCCTTTTCTATTTCCCTTGGATTGTTGTCTAGAATTTTGCTTCTGTTTTTAACTTAATACAGAAATGTTGTTGTTCACTGAAGTCCAACTGTTTGTGACTCCATGGATTGCGGTACACCAGGCTTCCCTGTCCTTTACTGGCTCTGAGAGTTTGCTCAGTTTTCTCAGATTCATGTCCATTGAGTTGGTGATGCTATCTAACCATCTCATTCTCTGCTGCCCTCTTCTCCTTTTGCCTTCAATCTTTCCCAGCATCAGGGTCTTTTCCAAAGAGTTGACTTTGCATCAGATGGCCAAAGTATTGGGGTTTCAGCTTCAGCATCAGTCCTTCTAATGAACATTCAGGATTGATTTCCTTTAGGATTGACTGGTTTGATTTCCTTGCAGTCCAAGAGACTCTCAAGAGCCTTCTCCAACAACACAATTTGAAGTCATCAATTCTTCAGTGCTCAGTCTTCTTTATGGTCTAAATCTCAAATCTGTACATGACTACTGGAAAAACCATAGCTTTGACTGTTCCCACCTTTGTTGGCAAAGTTATTTTAATACATTGTCTAGGTTTACCATAGCGTTCCTTCCAAGGAGCAAGCATATGTTAATTTCATGGCTGCAGTCACTGTCCACATGGATTTAGGAGCCCAAGAAAATAAAATCTGTTACTGCTTCTACTTTTACCCTTCTGTTTGCCATAAGTGATGGAGCCAGATGCCATGATCTTAGTTTTCTGAATGTTGAGTTTTAAGCCAGGGTTTCTACTCTCCTCTTTCACCATCACCAAGAAGCTTCTAGTTCCTCATCACTTTCTGCCATTAAAGTGGTATCATCTGCATATCTGAGGTTGTTGATATTTCTCCCACCAATCTTAATTCCAGCTTGGAATTCATCCAGCCTGACATTTCACATGATATATTCTGCATATAAGGGAATGCCTACCTACTGCAGTATTCTTGCCTGGATAATTCCATGGACAGAGGAGCCTGGCAGGCTACAGTCCATGGGATGGCAAAGAGTCAGACATGACTGAGCGACTTAACACACAGTTTGCATATAAATTAAATAAACAGAATGACAGCATACAGCCTTGTCATACTCCTTTCCCTATTTTGAACCAATCTGTTGTTCCATGTAAGGTTCTAGCTATTGCTTCTTGACCTTCAAACTGGTTTTTCAGGAGGTAGGTAAGGTGGTCTGGTATTCCCATGTCTTTAAGAATTTTCCAGTTTGTTGTGATCCACAAAGTCAAAGACTATCTCATAGTCAGATGCAGTCCAAGCAGTCAAAGCAGAAGTAGATGTTTTTCTGGAATTCTCCTGCTTTCTCTGTGATCCAATGGATGTTATCAGTTTGATTTCTGGCTCTTCTGCCTCCTCTAAATCCAGCTGTACAACTGGAATTTCTTAGTTCATGGATTGCTGAAGCCTAGCTTGAAAGATTTGGAGCATTACCTTGCTAGCATGTGAAATGAGTGCAGTTGTGCGATTGGGTGGTAGTTTGTCCATTCTTTGGCATTGCCCATTTTTGGGATTGAAATGAAAACTGACCTTTTCCAGTCCTGTGACCACTGCTCAGTTTTCCAAATTTGCTGGCATATTGAGTGCAGCCCTTTAACAGCATCATTTTCCAGGATTCGAAATAGCTCAGCTGGAATTTCATTACCTCCACTAGCCTCGTTTGTAGTAATGCTTCCTAAGGCCCACTTGACTTCAGACTTCAGAATATCAAGCTCTAGGTGGGTGACCACACCATCATGGTTAGATATCTGGGTCACTAAGACCTTTTTTATATAGTTCTGTGTATTCTTGCCACCTCTTTTCAATCTGTTCTGTTTCTCTTAGGTCCTTACTGTTTCTGTCCTTTATTGTGCCCATCCTTGCATGAAGTGTTCCCTTGATGTCTCCAGTTTTCTTGGAGCGATCTCTAGTCTTTCCCACTCTGTCATTTTCCTCTGCTTCATTGTGCTGTTCATTTAAGAAGGCCTTCTTATCTCGCCTTGCTCTGCTCTGAAACGCTGCATTCAGTTGGATATATCTTTCCCTTTCTCCATTGCCGTTTGCTTCTCTTCTTTCCTCAGCTATGTGTAAAACTTCCTCAGACAACCCCTTTCCTTCTTACATTTCTTTTTCTTTGGGATGGTTTTCATCACTGACTCTTGTACAATGTTATGAACCTCTGGAATGAGTATTCATGTTTTCATACAAATTTTAGTACTCCCCTCTGCCCATAGTTATGTTCTACTCACTTTTCTTTTTGTTAAGTTAAATCATATAGTTGTAATTCTTTCATTCATGATATGCAGGTGATAAAGAAACTCTTAGTCTTTATTTCATCCTCACTCTGAATTTACATAACAAGTATGACATTGAATTAAAAGATGGAAACCAAATTCAGAATAGTGACTGTCTCTCAGGTAGAAAGGCAAATGTAATTTTTTTGAGGAATAAAATGTGGATTTCAGCTCTAGCTAATGCTTCATTTCATTTAAAATATTTTTGTAAATATAGTAGACCATTAGGCTTTATTAAGTTTTAATGATATCTACATGATTTTTTGTTACACATCTCACTGAATTTCTTGGAAGATTTTATAATAGAAAAGGAAAATAAATATATATACTTTCATCCTGCCTTCTCTTCAATACTGCTTCCAATCCCTTATATCTAACATAGAATACAACAGAAGAAAACATTTAGGGTCAAATAATGGAAAGATTTTGCCATTCACTTATTTAGCCTTAGAATGATTATTAATAATGAAGTACATTTTTCTTAATCATCATTTTATGTCATAATTTAGTTGATATATAGTTATTTTGAGATTTTATAGATTCTTAGCAATTGTTCTTCAATACCAAGAATGTGAATAAAATATTCATTGTACTAGGCTATTCATTTTTCTTAAACATGAGTCCATTAATACAGTCAGAACACATCCTTATCATATGAGTCATTGACTTTGTGTTGCTCTAAAGGCAATGAAAACCTTTTTAAAAAGAAAAAGTAAGGAAACACTAAAATGTTATTAACATAATTTTAGAGCTTCTTTTTATTAAATGATTTTTGTTGCATTTAAAACAGTAAATACTGCATATATATGTAGGCATAATACACATTCAGGTGTGTGTATATATATATATAATATATATGTAAATGTATTGTAGATATGTGTGTGCATACTTAGATGCACTATATCTAATATAAATTATATAGATAGTATACATATGTGAAATAAATAAATTTTTATATGATTTAAAACTGTTTTTGTTATAAATCATGTAACATATTCAAATGAAGCAATCATCTGGTTATAAATTTTAGTTCTATGCCTTATTTTAATAGAGATTAAGAATTCATCTTTGCTGACTCAGAAGATTAATACTTTTAGTAATGTGTTTTCACAATAGCCATCAAGTTCTTTTGAAAATACACTCCATTAGAAGTTGGAGTTCCTGTTAGAGTTTTAAACCTATCTTGGCTGGCTCATTTTTCTTGTCTGTCATTTTCCTGTGATGATGATGCTAACTAATATACCTCCATGAGGTCAACCATCTTACCAGCCATGCTCACATCATTAACCTTGTAAAGCAGATGTTGACAATGTGACGTAGGGAAAAGAGAAAATTGGGAATCTCTTAGTTCTCTTTTCATCTACTATTTCCACGTTGCTTCGCATAGCCCATAAAATGAACTGATAGAGTGAACACCTGACTAAAACAATTCAATAATATTTATCACTTCATTATATGAATTTAAGATTAATGAATTTAAACAAAATGATAAACATACATATGCAAAGAAACCATGCCCAATCCTGGTGATTAGATCCTATTTGTAAATTAACATTTATGTGTAACTTCAAAACACAGAAGGCAAAATAGACATGCAAAAAAAGATAAAAGTAAGGAAGATGAAATTTGAAGTCTCAATGACTTAAGTTGAATTCTGGAGTAATGGGCAAGTTTGGGCTTGGAATAAAAGATGAATCATGGCAAAGGCTAACAGAGTTTAGCGAAGAGAATGTACTGGTCATAGCAAACACACTCTTCCAACAACAAAGGAGGCGACTCTACACATGGACATCACCAGATGGTTGACACCGAAATCAGATTGATTATATTCTCTTTAGCTGAAGATGGAGAAGCTCTATACAGCCAGCAAAATCAAGACTGGGAGCTGACTGTGGCTCAGATCATAAACTCCTTATTCAGACTTAAATTGAAGAAAGTGGAGAAAACCACTAGACCATTCAGGTATGACCTAAATCAAACCCCTTATGATTATACAGTGGAAGTGACAAATAGATTTAAGGGATTAGATCTGATAGAGTGCCTGAAGAACTATGGATGGAGGTTCATGACATTGTACAGGAGGCAGTGATCAAGACCATGCTCAAGAAAAAGAAATGCAGAATGACAAATGGTTGTCTGAGGAGGCCTTACAAATAGCTGAGGAAATAAGAGAAGCTAAAGGCAAAGGAGAAAAGGAAAGATATGCACAGTTGAATGCAGAGTTTCAAAGAATAGCTAGGAAAGATAAAGCCCCTAAGTGATCAATAAAAAGAAATAGAGCAAAACAGTAGAATGGGAAAGACTAGAGAGCTCTTCAAGGAAATCAGAGATACCAAGTGAACATTTCATGAAAAGATATGCACAATAAAGGACAGAAATGGTATGGACCTAACAGAAGCAGAAGATATTAAGAAGAGGTGGAAAGAATATGCAGAAAAGCTATACCAAAAAGATCTTATTGACCCCGTAACCACGATGATGTGATCACTCACCTAGAGCCAGACATCCTGGAATGCAAAGTCAAGTGGGCCTTAGGAAGCCTCACTATGAACAAAGCTAGTGGAGAAGATGGAATTAGAGCTGAGCTAATTCAAATCCTAAAAGATGATGATGTGAAAGTGCTTCAGTCAGTATGCCAGCAAATTTGGAAAACTCAGCAGTGGCTGCAGGACTGGAAAAGGTCAGTTTTCATTCCAATCCCAAAGAAAGGCAACGCCAAAGAATGTTCAAACTACTGCACAATTGCACTCATTTCACACACTAGCAAAGTAATGCTCAAAATTATCCAAGCAAGGCTTCAATGGCACATCAATCGAGAATTTCCAGATGTTCAAGCTGGATTTAGAAAAGGCAGAGGAACCAGATATCAAATTGCCAACATCTGTTGGGTCATTGGAAAAGCAAGAGAGTTCCAGAAAACCATCTCTTTCTGCTTCATTGACTACACCAAAGCCTTTGACTGTGTGGATCATGACATACTCTGGAAAATTCTTAAAGAGATGGGAATATCAGACCACCTTACCTGCCTCCTAATAAGGAGGCATGCAGGTCAAGATGCAACAGTTAGAACCAGATGTGCAACAAAAGACTGGTTCCAAATTGGGGCAGTAATACATCAAGGCTGTATACTGTCACCCTGCTTATTTAACGTCTATGCAGATAACGTCATGAGAAATGCTGGGCTGGATAAAGCATGAGCTGGAATCAAGATTGCTGGAAGAAATATCAATTACCTCCAATATGCAGATGATACCACCCATATGGCAGAAAGCAAAGAGAAATTAAGGAGCCTGTTGATACAAGTGAAAGAGGAGAGTGAAAAAGTTGACCTAAAACTCAACATTCAGAAAACTAAGATCATGGCATCTGGTCCCATATCTCAATGGCAAAGAGATGGTCCAAACAATGAAAACAGTGTCAGACTTTATATTCTTGGGCTCCAAAATCACTGCAGATGGTGACAGCACCCATGAAATTAAAAGATACTAGCTCCTTAGAACCAAAGGTATGGTAAACCTAGATAGCATATTAAAAAGCAGAGACATTACTTTGCCAACAAAGATCTGTCTAGTCAAAGCTATGGTTTTTCCAATGGTCATATATGGATGTGAAAGTTGGACCATGAAGAAGGCTGAGCACTGAAGAATTGTTGCTTTTGAACTGTGGTGTTGGAAAAGACTCTTGAGAGTCCCTTGGGCTGCAAGAAAATCAAACCAGTCCATCGTAAAGGAAATTAGTCTTGAATATTCATTGGAAGGACTGATACTTAAGCTGAACTTCCAATACTTTGGCCACCTGACGAGAAGAACTGACTTGCTGGAAAAGACCCTGATGCTGGGAAAGATTGAAGGCAGGAGGAGAAGGGGCTGATAGAGGATGAGATGGTTGGATGGCATCACTGACTCGATGGACATGAGTTTGAGCAATTGTGGCAGTTGGTGATGGATTTCAGAACTGAATTAGTCCTGCTTTCTATTGAATTTGTGTTTGGATTATTCTGAGATATAATTGTAGTTGGGTTTGTATTCAACAATGTAGAAATGCAACAAATGTTAGTTCCTGCTTTATTCACATCATCACATGTGTACAGACTCATGAATATGCATAATAATGCATGAAGATCTCGAAATTCAGTGAGAGGTAATGAGTACATTGTTTGTGTTTGTGTGTACATGGGCATGTACTTTGTTGCTCAGTCATATCCAACTCTTTGCATCCCTTCCGGACTGTAGCACACCAGGCTGCTCTGTCTATGGGATTTCCCAGCCAAGAATACTGGAGCGGGTTGCCATTTTCTCTTCTAGGAGATCTACCTGGCCCAAGTATCAAATCTGCATCTCTTGCATTGGCAGGCAGGTTCTTAACCACATGTGCCACCTGGGAGGCCCCAATGATTATACAGTATACCAATATAAGCACATAAACAGTGTGCACAAATACATGTATAAATGTATGTAAACATACTGAAAAAATTCTGTATAGTTTTATTTATCAAATATTTATCAAATAATTATTTGAGTATGTTTATAATGTCTTCAGTAAGTTTTTAAACTTCCACATCTATTTTTCATTTTATTCTATTTTCTAAATCATGGATGAAGTATCAATTATTATTAGAGAAATACACACTTTTGAAAATGATTTCATCACACTCTAAATGAAGACAGTTTTTTAGGAAGCACTTTTTGGTCTTTACTACTTATCAGATTATGTTCTAGCCACTGCATTTAACAGTGGTTAGCAAAATAACCATAAATATCTTCCCTCATAGGATTTAATTCTGATGATGGAAAAAGATAATATAGTACATTAATTGAAATAAATGATATGTTAGACATTTCTAAGTGCAAGGCAAAAAATAATAAATAAAGAGGGAAAGGGGAATGAGAAAGCAAAAAGTTTAAAGTTTAGGTAGTCTGACCAGGAAAGATAACTGAGAAGATGACATTTGGGGAAAGATGGGAAGGAAGTGAGGGACAGAGTCATGGAAACCTGTGAGGGAGAATATTCCAAGCAGAGAAAAAATAAATAAAAATAAAATATGAAATTCATTGAAAAGGAATAGCTTTATCATCATCCAAAACTAGTTTCTACGCAGATTTCCCTCCTCAACATTCACTCCTTTTTGTTCTTTATCAATCCAGGACTGATGATATCTTTTCATGCATTATTGATAATGTGGAATGTAATTCCACTTATATAAGATGGACATTTTGAAAGTAATATAGTATTGCAGAGATTAGACTTTATAAAATGTTTTAAACCATTAAATATAAATACAGGAGCAACACAGAGTAGAATTATCATAAAATCTCTTTTCATCTAGAGTGCCGGAAAGTAAAGGAATTAAAGGTAAAATGTCAGATAAAGCTACATTTTTCCTAAGAGCCTGTGCATTTAGAAACTTGTAATGAGCTAACAGTGTTTAGCTATTTTTCCTATGTGTAATGATGAGCTACAACAATGTTTGAAGAAATGTAAAGAGATTGGTTTTAATTTTTCCATTGCAAACATAGGACATTTTGAGTATAAAAACAACTTAAAAGAAATTAATGTTTTAGTTTTGTATGATATATGTAAGTGATACAATTTTAATTTAAATTATAATTCCAGGATATTATAAACCAAACTTGTTGAGGATCCCTCAAAATATTCATAATTATAGCTATATAATTTTAGAAGGTATAAGTCCTTACAACATCATTAGTCAATTTACTATAAAATCTCATTTAAATATACCATTTGACAGGTTTTAAAATATATACAAAAAGTGCAAGGATTTTTTGTTTTTAATTCATGATTTTTCTCTCAGGTTATTCAAGAGAAATCTGTGCTTTTATTTTTTTTCTTTCTGGTCTAACTTTATTTTCTATATCATTGATTTCTATTACTAACTATTTTTTTCCTTTTAACTTCTGTGTGCATTCTCTTGTATTTTTACTATGTCCTGAAAATTGATTTGATTCAATTAGTTATTTGATTCTTCCTATTTTTTTAGCATAAGAATATTATAATTTTTTTCTGTGTACTACTTTATTTGACTCTGATGTTTTTCTAGGTGATATATTTTCTTTAGTATTTGTAAAGGATTGAGAAATTTATTTGTTATCTTTTTATTGCCCTTTGATTCTGCTTTCTGATTTGTATAATATACAAAGCATGTGAACTCCATCATTATGATTTTTAAAACATTTGTTGTACTTTATTATCCATGATGTTGTCTTTTTTATACTTGTTTCAGGTAGATACAGTTCTCTCTCTCCACACATGTATATTATTCATATCTATCTTGGTTTTTTATTTGTTTAATGTATAAGAGAAATGTTTAAAATATACTATAGTTATGGAAATTAGTGACTTTCCCCTATAGCGTCATCAGTTTGGCCTTTGAAGCTGGTAACTGGGTGCCATAGACTTTAAAATTGTTATCCTTTCTGGTGAGTTAAATATCCTAACAGCAAAAAGTGATATCTTTATATCAAGTTTCTGTGTGCATGCATCTCAGTGATGATGGCATGTTTTCCTTTATATTTTGTGACTTAAAAACAAAAAAACACATGAACTCCTGTTAATTAGATTTTTCCTATGAAAATACTTTGAGGCCAGTTTTAAAGTATAAACTCATAGAATGGTTCCTAATAAGCCTATGTGTGTTGCGATCTTCTCTCACTATGCTCCTCTGGGCCATTTTGCTGTTCATGACGTGAGACAGTTGCTGTGGATGCCATCAAAGCAGTAGACAAACAGGCATCTGGAGCTGGCAAGGGCACCGTCTGTGCAGAAAGCTCAGAAGGCTACATAAGTATGATCTCCAATTCCTGCCACTCCAGTTTTAATCAGTCGTGGAAAAATCATCTCAGAACTATTTGTCTCAATTGGCTATTTAATAGTAAAAGACCAGTTAATGATAACTGCATTCTGAAACCTTAAGAAGAAGAGAGAATGTTTTATCGGCCTTTTTTTTTCTTTTTTCTGTGTTGCAATGTTAAATTATTGGTTTTAAAAATTAAGACTGTTTTAACAGAAACAACTTGACCAAAATTCCCTCACAAAAACCATTAAAACAAAAAAGTTTAATGAAAAAAAATAGTCAAGGGCACTCACTACCAAAGCACAACAAATTAATCTACATTTTCTTCTTAGGGCTTTATTTCTTTCAATCGAGAAATAATTGTATGTAACATTGTGTGAGTCTGTGGTGTATAGCATATGGGTTTGGTATATTTGTGTTTTTCAGTATGGTTACTACCGTAGTGGTAGCTTGCATCTTTATCATATCACATAATTGCCATTTCTTTTTTTGTGTTAGGAAGAGTTAAGATCTGGTTTCTTAGCAGCTTTGATGTTTATAATACAGTATTGTTGACTATAATCACTGTGGTGTGCATTAGATCTCCAGAACTTACCTACTAGCTGCAAGTTTGTACCTCTAAATGACATCTCCCCGATTCTGCCACACACACCCCAGCCATTTCTGCTAGTGATAAAGAATCTGCCTGCCAGTGTAGGAGATGCAAGAGACTCAGATTCGGTCCCTGGGTTGGGAAGATCCTCTCAAGTAGGAAATGACAACCTGCTCCAGTATGCTTGCCTGGAAAATTTCATGGACAGAGGAGCCTGGTGGGCTATAGTCCATGGAGTCTCAAAGAATTGGACATGACTGAGTACATAGGTTGTAGGAGCAGCAGGTTTATCTATAAAAAAGATCAGGAGAGTTTTCACTCCTTACCACCCCCCGCCCCGGCCACACTCTCATTATTGATCATATTCTTTTACAGAGTCCTGAGTTTTTGTGGTGGTAGAAGACAGCTTTACCACTTCCCCCTGCTTAAAGCTCTAGTTTTTGTTAGTTATTTATATGCAAGCTTTAGGGCATAGATGGATGAACAGGTACCTTCGTTAATTTACATATTGCAGTCCTTGGTTAGGAAGCTGTTTCCTGTTCTTTCTGGCCTCTAAGGAGTTACCTTACCCTTATTCAGCTGATCATGCATTAAAAGATGAATGTGTGCGTGTGTATGTATTTTCCAAAAGTTTTCAGTATACACTACTGAGAGAAGTTTTCTCTGAACATTTGGAGAAGGACAAAACCATACATGTTGATTTGATTTCTATTCTATGCTTACCCTCAACCAAAATTTCAATATTTTTGATCTTTGAAGTTCTCAAACTATTTACTTTTCAATTTTATTGAATATACAACACAGAAAAGTGTTCTTTTCTTTTGAACCTTTTTTAAAGTAACTGCCTGAATTATCTGAATTTTTAAAAATAAATCCACATGCTCAAATGTTATCCTTAGGCCACACAAGACTATTAGAAGGCTACAAGCTAAGAGCACCTTACAATGGCCCTTGAAAAATAATAGCTTTATTTATATTCTTGGCTTTACCGCGGGAAGCTACGCAGTCTGACTGCATTAAACCACTCCATTTGATATAATAATATCACTAAGGACATTTGCCACTTCTCTCTGTTTCTCACTTATGTAATGTAAAACCTCACATTGATTTAATTTTAAAATTTAGCATTGAGAAAATCTTTGGTATTTCCTGGTGAGTTTTCCAATTTCTGACAGTGAGAATTGTGTAACTGTTTTTGCTAGGATGTTCAATTCCATTTGAAAATCAACTGTCCTTATATATGTAGGTCCTATGATTTGATTTTTTTCTTTTCTTTTTCTACATGTTTTGTTTATATTTCTGGATCCGTTTTCCTAATTTTAATGCTTTATTTATTTTTTAATCAGAATTTTATTCTAGGTATTTTTGTTTGAATCATTTTTAATTATCTGCAGATTGAGGCACAGTATATTTTAAAACAAAAACATATCTGTGCCATGAGAAAATGAAGTTATTTTTGACCAAGACGAATGGAGTGATTTAATAGGAAAATATTTTAGAAAACCTTTCTGGGTATAAGACTTTATTTATTGCAAAAAAATACAAACGATATTGCTTTTTTTAGAGATACACTTAGTTTTTAATATCCGTTTATGTTGCATGAGAATAAATCATGTTATTAAATCTTTGACTCAAAGTAACGGTGAGCTTGAAATGAATATTGTGCTTCAGCTGCAGTGTGGTGCTGTCTCCTTTCTTAACTTTCACAAACTTTTTCAAACTTTTAGAGCCCCCGTAAATGGTAAAGAAAATTTCTATTGTTTTACTTACACCATAGAAATAGTCTTTCAAAATATTGAAATTGGTGCACTATATGCACCAATTAAAAGACTGAAAGTGAGTCGCTCAGTCGTGTCTGACTCTTTGGGACACCATGGACTGTATAGTCCATGGAATTCTCTAGGCCAGTATACTGGAGTGGGTAGCCTTTCCCTTCCCCGGGGGATCTTGCCAACCCACCCAGGGATCGAACCTAGGTCTCCAGCACTGCTGACGGATTCTTTACCAGCTGAGCCACAAGAGAAGCCCAATTAAAAGAGTGGTTTTCCCCAAAGAGGGTTTTCCTGCTGGCTCAGATGGTAAAAAATCTGCTTGTAATACAGGAGACCTGGGTTTCAGCCCCTGGGTTGGGAAGATCCTCTGGAGAAGGAAATGGCAACCCATGCCAGTATTCCTGCCTAGAGAATTCCATGGACAGTAGAACCTGATGGGCTACAGTCCAGGGAGTTGCAAAGAGTTGGACATTAAGAAGCAAATAACACTTATACTTTCCCCAAAGAACCCCTAAAATTACATACAAAGTGTTAGTATAACAAATTAACACTCATTGTGTTATTATATTGAATGGGAGGCATGAATATTTCTAAATATATTTACTGTCCGTTTTTAGCATTTTAAAAAATTATTACTAGTTTTCAGTTGTTGGATTTTTCTTTTCTCTTTGATACACTTGGACATTTATCTTTCTCCACATTTCTTACACAAATTATTAGGTATTTTATCTGAACAACTTTTGCAATTAATCTGGTACTCTTGGAGATTTCATTAGTTCTAATCATAGCTAATTTATTTAAATTCCCAAGAAACTTTTCTAATAAGCTGGGGACTCTTATATTGTGCTTAGTTAATTACTTTTTAGTAAAAATGAACAACTAGGGGACTCACACAGTAGTTTAGCAAATGGATACATTTGTCACCCAGATATCCTAGTCTCAAGGAGAAAGTGTTTTGTCTTGGCAGTGCTGGTCTATCTCCTAATTGGCTTCTTTTCAAAGAGTTCAGTTCAGTTCAGTCACTCAGTCATGTACAACTCCTTGTGACCCCATGGACTGCAGCACACCAGGCCTCCCTGTCCATCACCAACTCCCAGAGTTTATCCAAACTCACGTCTGTTGAGTTGGTGATGGCATCCAACCATCTCATCCTCTGTCGTCCCCTTCTCCTCCTGCCCTCAATCTATCCCAACATCAGGGTCTTTTCAAATGAGTCAGCTCTTCACATCAAGTGGCCAAAGTATTGGAGTTTCAGCTTCAACATCAGTCCTTCCAATGAACACCCAGGACTGATCTCCTTTAGGATGGATTGGTTGGATCTCCTTGCAGTCCAAGGGACTCTCAAGAATCTTCTCCAGCACAGTTCAAAAGCATCAGTTCTTCTGTGCTCAGCTTTCTTTATAGTCCAACTCCCACATCCATACATGACCACTGGAAAAACCATAGCCTTGACTAGATGGACCTTTGTTGGCAAAGTAATGTCTCTGCTTTTGAATATACTGTCTAGGTTGGTCATAACTCTCCTTCCAAGGAGCAAGTGTCTTTAATATCATGGCTGCAGTCACCATCTGCAGTGATTTTGGAGCCCAAACATAAAAAGTCAGCCACTGTTTCTACTGTTTCCCCATTTATTTGCCATGAAGTGATGGGACCAGATGTTATGATCTTAGTTTTCTGAATGTTGAGCTCTAAGCTCAAAAAACCAGGTCATAATTTTGAATAGCCTTTCTTATATATGTTCTGTTGGCAACACAGTGGAGAAACCAGTGACTCATTCCCTTTATAAAAGTAAAAATAAGATCATGACTTACATATGGTTTCTACAGTTTGTAGAAAGACATATTGAGTCTCAGTTTGGAATTTTTTAAAATGCAAAAACAAAAAAATATGTATGCTAAGTAGTGAAATAAATGAATCATCAGATAAATAAAAATATTCTCAGGGCTACCTCATACAGTTATGTAATATGCACACTGCTCAAAGGCACCCAGCTCTGAGTGTGAGGGGATGTGTGGGGGCTGAAATTCAGGAGGCCCTTCCTTTGATGAGTCATGGGCTTTTCTCTGTTTTTATTTTTTTACTTCATCTTTTTATTGCTGTATAATTGCTGTATGAGCTTCTCTAGTGGCTGAACAGTAAAGAACCTTTCTGCCAATAAAGGAGACGCAGGTTCAGTCTTTGGGTTGAGAAGATCCCCTGGAGAAGGAAATGGCAAGCCACTCCAATATTCTTGCCTGGGAAGTCCCATGGACAGAGGAGTCTGACGGGCTATATAGTCCATGGGGTGGCAGAGCAGACAGGCTTTACAAATTTGCGTTAGTTTCTGCTGCACAGCAAGGTGAATCAGCTATTTATATACAAATCTCTCTTCTTTTTTTGGACTTCCTTCCCATTTATGTCACCACAGAGCACTGAGTAGAATTTCCCTTTCTATACAGTAGGTTCTCATTACTTATCTATTTTATACATAGCATCAATAATATATGTGTGTATATATATATATATATATATGTATATACACACATGTCAGTCCCAAACTCCCAATTCCTCCCATCCCTCTTTCCCCCTTAGTATCCATATATTTGTTCTCTTTGTCTATGTCTCTACTTCTGCTTTGCAAATAAGATCATCTATACCGTTTTTCTAGATTCCACATATCTGTGTTAGAATACAATATTTGTTTTTCTCTTTCTGACTTACTTCACTCTGCTCCTTCTGTTGTAGATGTGCCATTTGTCTTCCCAGGAGGATTTAATTTTTTCTGATATTTCTGCCAAAGAGGCTCTTTAAAAAACTAGTACATAGGCATCCTACAAGCTAGCAGAAGTCCTTGGTAATGTTACAAGCTGCATACTTGTATCTTTACAAACAGCTTGGAAATAAACTGAATGTCTTTAATGATGCCTGGAGAAGGAAATGGCAACCCACTCCAGTATTCTTGCCTGGAGAATCCCATGGACAGAGAAGCCTGGCGTCCATGGGGTTGCAAAGAGTAGGACACGACTGAGCGACTAACGTACTCTGATGATACCTGGATAAAAAAGGTCCCTGTGAGATTTAAGTGAAAGAATATTAATAGAAATGTCTTCAATAAATGTCTAGTTATCTATCTCCGATCATAGCACAACAAATAGGGTACATTAATGCTATTCTGTACAGTTTACGGAATTAGCAATGAAACCAGGATCACAAAGGATCACTAACATCATTGTGCTGTGTTGTGCTTAGTTACTCAGTCGTGTCCAGCTCTGTTTTTTGTTTTGTTTTTTTTTTGGCGGGGGTTGGGGGGGAAACCTGGATCACAGTGAATAGTTTTGTATATTATTGTAAATTTGATTTTAAAACTACTGTGAAAGATTAATTTTAACAGTGATTTAACTGCATTCCCACTTGTGAAATAAGACTAGGAATTAGCAGAACTGTTCATTGAAGTCCACAGAATTATAAAGGGTGCCGTTTCCGTTTCCATACAGAGCTGGTTTTAGTAATGATGCCCCTCTATTGTTTTCCCCTTAATTATCATCCTAAAGGTAGCTGAGCCTTCACTCAATGATTAAGTTACATTTGTCATATATAAAAGAAAGAATATGCATTCATTTATAGTTAACTGTTTCAGCAAAAATAATGAGGTGTGGCTTATAGCTTTCTCTTAATCAGAGGAACTAATCATGTATTTTTAAATATATTCAAACTTTCTTGAGGATTAAATTTCCTATTTGAGGATTTGAGACAAGCTAGGCCAGTTCAAGCTGATGTACAGAAAATCTCTGCAGTTGATTGGTAATAGCTCAATATGCTTTTGGATAAGATACTTTTAGATCGTACAAAATTTATATTGTCTAGAGATAACACAAAGAGAAATAAAGCGATAGCACAAAGAGAAATAAAATTCAACTTTTCATTCTTCTATGTACTTAATCACAACTTAATCACAATTTGGTTTAAATATTTGTCCTTTGTATCTGTTGAATTAGATAGTTTAGCTACAATTAAGAACTTAAAATTATGACCAACCTAGACAGCATATTGAAAAGCAGAGATGTTACTTTGGCAACAAAGGTCCATCCAGTCAAAGCTATGTTTTTTCCAGTAGTCATGTATGAATGTGAGAGTTGGACTTTGAAGAAAGCTGAGCACCAAAGAATGATGCTTTTGAACTGTGGTGTTGGGGAAGACTCTTGAGAGTCCCTTGGATAGCAAGGAGATCCAACCAGTCCATCCTAAAGGAAATCAGTCCTGAATATTCTTTGGAAGGACTGATGCTGAAGCTGAAACAACAATCCTTTGGCCACCTGATGTGAAGAACTGACTCATTTGAAAAGACCCTGATGCTGGGAAAGATTGAAAGCGGGAGGAGAACGGGTTGACAGAAGATGAGATGGTTGGATGGCATCACCAACTCAATGAACATGAGTTTGAGTAAACTCCAGAAGTTGGTGATGGACAGGGAAGCCTGGCCTGCTGGAGTCCATGGGGTTGCAAAGAGTAGGACATGACTGAGTGACTGAACTAAACTGACTGAAGAACTTATAAATCAGATCAAGATTCATAAAGTTCTGGGCATAAAATTTCTTTTCTTTCTCAACAAACTATTATTGAAGCAGTTACTAGGCTCCAAATGGGAAACATTTGAGAGTATTAAATGTGAAGAAAATATCATAGGGTTATAAGACTGATGAAAAATAGGATGTAAATAGAAAACTATTTCAAATTTACTCTTACAGAAGCTATTTCCTATAGAACTTGTTCCATTAAAAAGAAAAACAAACAATACCTTTCTGTTATTTTAGAAAGCCAGCATATTTTAAGAAGTAGGAAGTTTATAAATGCTTCCATATAAGATAATCTGTGTGATGTCCATGTATTCTATTAATCTCCTTGACAAAATGCCAAGTTTTCTGTTCAGTTCCTGAGTATCACTTTGAAGAAGTTGATCAAGCAGACTCGGGAATGTCAAAAATCTCACATATTCTATACACAGAATAATCAGTTGTTGTTGTTTTGTTGCTAAGCCATGTCAGACTTGTTGCCACCCAATGGACTATAGCCCGCCAGCCTCTTTTGTCCGTGGGATTTTCCAGGCAAGAATACTGGAGTGCATTGCCATTTCCTTCTCCAAAGGATCTTCCCAACCCAGGGATTGAAACTGCATCTCCTGCATCAAAAGGCAATTTTTTTTTTTAAACCCTGAACCATCAGGGAAGCCCCAGAATAATCAGCAATAAATAGTAAATCTCTACTATATAGATACCTATTGCTGCAAGTTAAAACCTAGTACACAAATTTCCAAATGATACAAAAACAGAAAATATAGGTCTGCTGGTTTATTTTTAAAATATCTTCACCTTGGGTTGCTTTATATGGCTAAATCTCCTAATATATGTAAAATATTTATACATGATAGGCATTCAATACTTGAGAAATTTCTGGCACATAAGTTAGTATTCTGTGAAATAGTCACAATTGCATAAGTGTTTCAAAGAAGATTAATATGTTGACAGCCGAAACCATCTGCTTTGTGGTTCTATAATTTCACTTTGTAACTTTAAAATATTATAGATAAAATTAAATTATGACTTATTATAATGTGATAAATCTTTTAATTAATAATTGAAATGTAATTTAAAATTACTATCAACATTTTTAATTATCATAGAAAAAACATCATAGAAAATTTGGACTTTGGGGCTTTCTAAAGTGCTCATATTCCCACAGATACAACAGATATTTTTGTTTCATTATATTCCAGTTCTTTTCTTATCTCTCTCTTTTCCCACATTGTTGGTAATTCTATATATTTTCATTTTTACCTACCTAACAGTACATCATAATCATTTTCCACTCACATTACTTTAATGGCTGCACCCTATGTTAATATATTTTAAATTAGAGTTAATAAAAGCTGAAGTTAAATCTGGTCACAACAAAGATTAATTGTGATTTACTCTGTCTCAGGAAAATGGCAATAAGAAAGAGACCCATGGGCCTGTTCTTATGGTCCAAGGCTAGTCACAGGGATTGGTAGGTTTCCTTCAGCATCTGTTCTAAATACTGTGATCATGGTTAGAGTTTTAGAAATGTTCCTATGATTTTAAATAAGAAAATTGTTATCAACTAGAAAGCAATCATTTTTTTCCCCTATTCCTAGGATTAAAAATAAAAAATCACAAAGAAATGTATTTGTGAATTTTCTAGCTTTCAAGTCTTCTTTTAGGAGCAGGTTTGAGGTTCTCTAGATTTTTTTTTTTTCCCCTGATAGACTGCTGAGCAGTAATTGGGGCTGAAATTGGAAATTTAAAGACTAATTTTGTTGGTCTTTCTCCTTGTTCTGGGAAATGTTAATCTCGTTTATATGCCCTACAGCTCTTTCTGTAACATTTTCCATTATTAATCTTGCTCATCGAGTCTTCCAATCATTGAAGCATATGTGGACAAATCAAGATATTTCATTTAAAAACAAAAAACAAAAAAATGGTAGAATAATTTCATAAATATTTAAAATTTTTCTCTAGATGATAAGAATTTCTGGTTATATTTTACATTTATAATGAAACCATTTTCATAAACTTAGGAAGAGATTTGATGCCAACTCAGTACTCTTGCCTGGAAAATCCCATGGACGGAGAGTGTGGTAGGCTGCAGTCCATGGGGTCGCTAAGAGTCGGACACAACTGTGTGACTTCACTTTCACTTTTCACTTTCATGCGTTGGAGAAGGAAATGGCAACCCACTCCAGTATTCTTGCCTGAAGAATCCCAGGGACGGGGGAGCCTGGTGGGTTGCCATCTATGGGGTCACACAGAGTCAGATGCGACTGAAGCGACTGCAGCAGCAGCAGCAGCAGCAGTGTATTCTGGCTCTAACTCGAGTGTATGAGTCTTACATACAAGCAAAAGGATAATGTTGTGACAATAATCTGTTATTTAAAATATTTTAAACAACTTAAAGCTTCTTAATGCCTTTGCATTAGCATTGTAAAAATAATTTATTTTGACTACTTTCTAGCTTAGCTTTGGCCATTGCCAGCTAAAGCCTGGTTTCTAATGCAGCAGTCCCACAAGCTGGCTCTGGCTATGTGATGTAATCAGAAGATTAGAATTTCAAACTCCAGTCTATAATTGCTAAACTTGACAAACTGAAACAAATTTTTCAACTTTGGTTATTAAGAATAAGAAATGGAACAATTCCTGGAATGCTTGGAAAAGATATATAGATATGTATTTAACCATGAAAACAAAAGAACAGAGCCTCTGAATATAATTTAATTCCTACAGAGCTTAAGAACATCCTTAAGTAAAATTAAATATGACGTTTGGTCAAATGTTGCCTTTTATAAACATCCCAGAGATTTCACATAAAATAGACTTATCAAAAAGAATCCTTATGGTGAACTAGAATTTTGATGACTCTAAAAGAGTCTGAATAATACTTTATTTTATTCTGTTTAAAATGTGGCAACATGACATTGGTTCACCTAATTTTTAATTCAGAAACTCATTTAGGACAAATAAAAATGTTCTGAACGTAAAGCTAAGATATTGATAAAGACTGGTCACTAAGCCATGGCAAGAAAAATAAAAATCTAGATTTTTGGAACAAGGGGTTCCAGATTAGGGAATTATGGTGCTTTTTTTAAAAGGGAAATGAATTTATTTTATTATCTTATATTCCCAGACTGTTCTCTCTTTCTGTTATGATTCTAAGCTATTCATTCACAAATAATTTTGGGATGCCAAGCATTGTAAGTGAATCTGCATCTTTAAAGGGCTCAATTCTGGTGGGTAAGACAGACTTAGTTTAAGATAATGGTATTATATTATTCAAAAAGTCACTACAGATATTAACTTTTTTCAGAATTCTGTAGACTGATGAAAGGAGAGTAGAAGATTACCCTGAAGGCAAATTAATCATTTAGTTACATTGTTTTCTTTATCTTTATTATCTTCTATTCCAAATCTCAGCTTCCCAGAATTCCATGTAATCTGAAAATAATAAAGACTCTCAGATGCACTCATAAGAAACTAGAGCTCCAAAACACAGCATTAATTTGGAAACTAAATGCATAATCATTTTCTAGGAATGGAATGATTTCTTTAGGAAATCATATGTTTCTTCAGGAAAACATAAACATTTTCATCCACTTATATGCAAAAGTGAAAGTGAAGTCGCTTAGTTGTCTGACTCTTTGTGATCCCGTGGACTGTAGCCCATCAGGCTCCTCTGTCCATGGAATTTTCCAGGCAAGAATACTGGAGTGGGTTGTCATTTCCTTCTCCAGGAGATCTTCCCGACCCAGGGATCAAACCTGAGTCTCCTACATTGTGGGGCAGACGCTTTACCATCTGAGCCATGAGGGTAGCCTTAAAAGCTATCCTTAAATAGAGAAAGTGATATAAAACAAATCTAGGGAAAACCACTAACACTCATTGTTTATGTTAAGGGAAACATTTACTTTTTACCACTGTAATACTCAAGACACACTTTACAGATGAGGAAATTGAAATTCAGAGAGTAATTTGATTAAAATCACATATATAGTCCATGTAGTATAGCCAGGATCAGAAATCTTCACTGTCAAACTTCAAAGTGTATATTCTTCAAGTGGGACAAGTAGACACAAAGCCTTTATGCCTGTAATTGTGATGGTTGTTCAATCACTAAGTTGTGTCTGACTCTATGTGACACCATGAACTGCAGCACACCAGGCTTCCCTGTTCTTCACCATCTCCTAGTATTTGCTCAAATTCATATTCTTTAAGTCAGTGATACTATCTAACCATCTAATCCTCTGCCACCATCTTCTTCTCTTGCCCTCAGTCTTTCCCAGCATCAGGGTCTTTTCCAATGAGTCAAATCTTTGCATTCAGTTCAGTTCAGTTCAGTCGCTCAGTCATGTCCGACTCTTTGCGACCCCATGAATTGCAGCACGCCAGGCCTCCCTGTCCATCACCAACTCTCGGAGTTCACTCAGACTCACATGCATTGAGTCCGTGATGCCATCCAGCCATCTCATCCGGGGTCGTCCACTTCTCCACCTGCCCCCAATCCCTCCCAGCATCAGAGTCTTTTACAATGAGTCAACTCTTCACATGAGGTGGCCAAAGTATTCAAGTTTTAGCTTTAGCATCATTTCTTCCAAAGAAATCCCAGGGCTGATCTCCTTCAGAATGGACTGGTTGTATCTCCTTGCAGTCCAAGGGACTCTCAAGAGTCTTCTCCAACACCACGGTTCAAAAGCATCAATTCTTCGGCGCTCAGCCTTCTTCACAGTCCAACTCTCACATCCATACATGACCACAGGAAAAACCATAGCGTTGACTAGACGGACCTTAGTCGGCAAAGTAATGTCTCTGCTTTTGAATATGCTATCTAGGTTGGTCATAACTTTTCTTCCAAGGAGTAAGCGTCTTTTAATTTCCTAGCTGCAGTCACCATCTGCAGTGATTTTGGAGCCCCAAAAAATAAGGTCTGACACTTTGCATTGGGCAACCAAAACATTGCAGCTTTAGCACCAGTCCTTCCAGTGAACATCCAGGGTTGATTTCCTTTAGGATGGACTGGTTGGATCTCCTTGCAGTCCAAGGGACTCTCAAGAGTCTTCTCCAGCACCACAATTTGAAAGCATCAATGCTTTGGTACTCAACCTTCTTTATGGTCCAACTATCACATCCCTACATGATCACCGGAACCAGGGCTTTGACCTTTGTTGGCAAAGTGATACCTCTGCTTTTTAATATGCTGTCTAGGTTTGTCATAGCTGTTCTTCCAAGGAACAAGCATCTTTTAATTTCATGGCTGAAGTTATCATACATAGAGATGTAGGAGCCCAAGAAAATAAAATCTGTCACTGTTTTTACTTTTTCCCCATCTATTTCCCATGAAGCTGTGGGACCAGATGCCATGATCTTAGTCTTTTTGAAAGCTGAGTTTTAAGCCAGCTTTTTCACTCTACTCCTTCACGTTCATCAAGAGGCTCTTTAGTTCCTCTTCACTTTCTGCCACTAGGATGGTATCATCGACATATTGACTAGCAATATCATTTAACGTAGTCATTAGAATTCGCTTGTGTACTTTTCATGAAGATATTAAGGTGTAAAAAATTCTTCTGAATGAACTTTGAGTTTATCCCTGAAATGCTTTATTCCTGGTCTTCATTTGCATAGTGTTAAACTTTAGAACTGGAAGAAAGATTAACCTTTTAAATTAAATATAATCATAAAATCAGTGGTTTAATGATCATTAATCCATATGAACAGTTTTTACTAAAATGTGCATTTGAGATCTATTAAGGTAATCAGGCTTTTTGGACACTTCTTTTTTTTTTTTTTGGTACCAGTAGCAATGAACAAAAATAATTGTTCACAGCACCTCAGTTCTTATAGTGTCTTTGAAGTAAGGAAGTTTGGCTTGCTCTTTGCAATATCTGGCATTTAACTTATGTATAAGAAATGTTTTTTAAAGAATAGCAGAATGAATTGGTCAGTATTTCAAGAAGGACAGTAGAGAGGGAAAGAACTCTTATTAAATGCTTACCATGAATCAGCATTTTACAAAAGTGTTTACAGTTAAGCCATATAGCAATTCTCTGAAACAGATTTACCCTTATTTTAAAGATGGAGAAATTGAGCCTTTGAGAGATTAAGCTAACTGCCCAAGGTCACAGTTACTAAATGACTGATCTGGTATTAAATTCAGTTCTATCTGACTTCAAAGTATATAATTTTGAGAAATGCACTTTTCTCTGCTGTAATCGTCATGAAGGTGACTTCCTAAAGGTTGTATGAAATTTGACTACATATGAAAGAAAGAAGAGTTTTGGCCTTTAAAAATGTCTATCAAGATTTAAGTGTGGGTATAAAAGTAGCATGATTTTAAAAGAGCATTATGAGGTCAACGAATATGTGTGAATTAGTAATACAATTTTTAAAAATTCAATGGATTTTCCCCTCTAGATGATAGTAAAAGGAATTATGTTAAAGAAAGAGAATTTTTAAAAGTATGTACTGTATGTATTAAGGGTCTTTGCCATAGTTGTTGCGTTTATTATTAATTTACTATCTTAGACAAACATACTAGAAAAATCTATGAAGACGCACGGTATACGCATGAGCTAGTTACCAGAAGGCTACAACCAGGCTATTGAAGTACATTCTGTGTAATGTATTTAAACACTGTAAATTATATGATTTCTGATTTTCACACTTATTCAACAGATATATGTGCTTGTGAGTTAGAGGGTATGTGGGCTGATTTCTCATGAAGAAGAAAGTAAAGGAGAAATTACTATTATTATAGCATCAATTCAGTTCACTGGCATCTCACTGCTTCAGAAAAATTAGAGGGAAAATTTCTGCTCATTAAACTTCAGAGCCACCATAGCAAATTCTAATGAGTTGCTTATTAAATTAGCAATTTTCTATAACTGGTATGATTCATCAACTTCTCTTTCATTCTCAGTTTTTAGATTAATAACTAAAAGCCCATATTGCTTGACATGGCTCTTCAATCAAACTTATTGTTATTAAGAAACCACAACCATTGAAGCCATTTTATATAATCAAGTTAAGAGCAATATTTCAGGAAGCATTTTTTTCCCAGCTGCTGTCCACAAGGCTTTTGAAACCATATGTGAATTTATTGCTGCAAGTAATGCTGAAACTCAACTTCTATCCACCAGTGCCAAATCAAATCTTGGAGACAGAGTTTTGAGTGAAGTAGCAAAGAATACCTTTATTGCTTTGCCAGGCAAAGGGGGACACAGCAGGCTAAGGCCCTCAAAATTGTGTGTCCCAACTGAGGGGGAAAGGATGGAATTGCTGATAAGGATTAGGGTATGTACAGGGCCTGAGATGGTCTCCTAATGAGCTTCTGTTGTTCTCCAGGTTATTAAACTGTGACCTTCAGGAAGAAGAGAATAAAGAGTGTCCATGGGCGGGATGGAAAAGCATTTCCAGACAAGAGGCAGGCTGAGAGGAGAATAAAGTTTATTAGAGAGAGAAAGACACTATTAGAACAGTGGGCTGGCTCAAGGGAGAGCTGAACCCTTTCACGGGTTTGCAGCCAATTTTTATAGTCTCAAGAGAGAAAATTCCTACTGGAATGGCAGCATTAGGTGATTGGTTAGGATGGGCTTCCCAGATGGTGCTAGTGGTAAAGAACGTACCTGTCAGTTCAGGAGATGAAGGACTCAGGTTTGATCCCTGCGTCAGGAAGATCCCCTGGAGCAAGTAGTGGCAACCCACTCCAGTTTTCTTGCCTAGAGAATTCTATGGACAGACGAGCCTGGTGGGCTACAGTCCATGGGGTCGCAATGAGTCAGACACGACTGAAGCGACTTAGCAGCAGCAGCAGCAGCAGGGTGTGTATTTTACCTATTGCTGGGTCAGAGAACCTACAGGTTTAGATTCAAAGGTTCATGGCAACAGTTGTTAAGGAGCTTGGTCAGTTCCAGAGATTTTTATCCTGTGACCTTTGTATCAGTTCAGTCGTTCAGTCATGTCCGACTCCTTGTGACCCCATGAATCACAGCATGCCAGGCCTCCCTGTCCATCACCAACTCCTGGAGTTCACTCAAACTCATGTCCATCGAGTCAGTGATGCCATCCAGCCATCTCATCCTCTGTCGTCCCGTTCTCCTCCTGCCCCCAGTCCCTCCCAGCATCAGGGTCTCTTCCAATGAATAAACTCTTCGCATGACATGGCAAAAGTATTGGAGTTTCAGCTTTAGCATCAGTCCTTCCAATGAACACCCAGGACTTCCTTTAGAATGGACTGGTTGTATCTCATTGCAGTCCAAGGGACTCTCAAGAGTCCCTTCATGTAGGGCTTCACAAAGATTGCTTCATCCAGTAGTTAACATCTTCCACTTGTTGGAGTCTTTAGTTCTGCAGAACAGCCCAAAGATATTGTTATGTATATTCCTTGAGGCAAACCAGGACCAGACCTTGTCCCAGGGCTGCACTTTTTTTTTTCTTAACTGAGCCAACTTTGTCTCTGCATTCTCTCCCTTCCCTAACTAGCTTCTATTTAAACCTGCCCTTTGAAACTCAGGAAAGGTCATGGAGGCTGAAGTTTATTCTCTACCAACAAGAAACTGGGGACACTGAAAGTCTTTCATGCCCAGGATCCCCACAAGATCCTGCTGGGTTTCACAAGGAATGCCATATAAATTATTGGCTCATTCAGCATATATTGAGTGTCTCCTATAAATCCAAGCAGAACAGATTTTCTGTCCTCTTGGAGCTTATGTAAAATAGTACAAGTATTTGATATCATGAGAGAAAGTAAAGCAGCATAAGGAGATGGAGAGTGTTGAGGTGACATATTAGAGTACATAATGTGGGAAACCTCTAAGGGGCTTAATACTTAGCAGAAATCCTAATGAAAAGATTCAGTTCAGTTCAATTCAGTTGCTCTGTCGTGTCTGACTCTTTGTGACCCCGTGGACTGCAGCATGCCAGGCCTCCTTGTACATCACTAACTCCCAGAGTTTACTCAAACTCATGTCCATTGAGTCGTTGATGACATCCAACCATCTCATCCTCTGCCATTCCCTTCTCCTCCCGCCTTCAATCTTTCCCAGCATCAGGGTCTTTTCCAATGAGTCAGTTCTTCACATCAGGTGGCCAAAGGATTGGAGTTTCAGCTTCAGCGTCAGTCCTTCCAATGAATATTCAGGACTGATTTCCTTTAGGATGGACTGGTTGGACCTCCTTGTAGTCCAAGGGACTCTCAAGAGTCTTCTCCAACACTTTAGTTCAAAAGCATCAATTCTTTGGTGCTCATCTTTCTTTATAGTCCAGCTCTCACATCCATACATGACTACTGGTAAAACCATAGCTTTAACTAGATGGACCTTAGTCGGCAAAGTAATGTCTCTGCTTTTAAATATGCTACCTAGGTTGGTCATAACTTTTCTTACAAGGAGTAAGCATCTTTTAATTTCATGGCTGCTATCACCATCTGCAGTGATTTTGGAGCCCCCCAAATTAAAGTCAGCCACTGTTTCCCCTGTTTCCCTATCTATTTGCCATGAAGTGATGGGACCAGATGCCATGACCTTAGTTTTCTTAATGTTGAGCTTTAAGCCAACTTTTTCACTCTCCACTTTCACTTTCATCAAGAGGCTCTTTAGTTCTTCTTCACTTTCTGTCATAAGGGTGGTATCATCTGTATTGATGTTTCTCCTGGCAGTCTTGATTCCAGATTGTTACTTCATCCAGTCCAGCTTTCTCATGATGTACTCCGCATATATTCGATAAACAGGGTGACAATATACAGCCTTGATGTACTCCTTTTCCTATTTGGAACCAGTCTATTGTTCCATGTCCAGTTCTAACTGTTGCTTCCTGACCTGCATACAGATTTCTCAAGAGGCAGGTCAGGTGGTCTGATATTCCCATCTCTTTCAGAATTTTCTGGAGTTTGTTGTGATCCATGCAGAGGCTTTGGCATAGTCAATAAAGCAGAAAGAGATGTTTTTCTGCAACTCTCTTGCTTTTTCAATAATCCAGTGGATGTTGTCAATTTGATCTCTGGTTCCTCTGCCTTTCTTAATCCAGCTTGCACATCTGGAAGTTCACAATTCACATACTGTTGAAGCCTGGTTGGAGAATTTTGAGCATTACTTTGCTAGCATATGAGATGAGTGCAATTGTGTGGTAGTTTGAGCATTCTTTGGCATTGCCTTTCTTAGGGATTGAAATGAAAACTGACCACTTCCACTCCTGTGGCCACCGCTGAGTTTTCCAAATTTGCTGGCATATTGAGTGCAGCACTTTCACAGCATCATATTTTAGGATTTGGAATAGTTCATCTGGAATTCCATCACCTCCACTAGCTTTGTTTGTAGTGATGCTTCCTAAGGCCCACTTGACTTTGCATTCCAGGATATCTGGCTCTAGGTGTGTGATCATACCACTGTGATTATCTGGGTCATGAAGATGTTTTTTGTATAGTTCTTAATATCTTCTGCTTCTGTTAGGTCCATACCAAAAAGATTGTCATGTAAATTATCTGGAATAAGACCACCCTTGCAAAGAAGGGAGCAAATGCAAATGTCCTACGGTGACCTTGTGCCTGCTGTTTTCAAGGACAATAGGAGGCCAATGTGGCCAAGGAGACTGAACAAAGGGATGAATGATAGCGGGTTAAATAGAGCCAGATTCACACAGTGCCTTGGAGATTAAAGTAGGTATCTTAAATTCAGTTCTGATTATGATGAGAAACTGGAATGTTTTGATTAGAATGGTAACATAATCAGATTTATTGTTAAAGAGATACATTGGTTGTCCTGAAAATATTTTTTGAAGTCAGGTTAGAAGGCTATTGCATCAGCCCAGGGAAAAATGACAGGAGCTTACTCCAAGGTGGTAGAGGTAGAGAAAGATTGGACAGTAAGGGCAGAAATAAAGTCTTCAGCCAGCAAAATTTACTGATATATATGAAATGGTGTTTGTAAGAAAGTCATTAGTGATTCCAAGGTGTAAATACTGCCTGTCCTTTATTAAGATACATAACACTGAACGGAGATTTGTTGAGGAGGGGTGGATCAGTAATTCTGTATTTAGACAGATGTCTGAGGTGCCTTTTAGTTATTCACGTGGAAATGTCATGTAGGGATCTGGATATAGCAATTTGGAGATCAAGAGTGGTGCAGAGCTGAGACTGGAGGGGTATGTTTTGTAGATGTCAGTGTAAAGAACCTATAAACTATACTATAGCAGATGCTTAGAAAGGCTAAATTGAATCACTTAAGGCAGGTTTATTGATAGGAGCCTGAACCCTTGAGCATTCTAACATCAAATGCCAGGAAAACAAAGAAGTATAAGCAAAGGAAAGATACAAAGAGAAGAAGCAGACATTAATGTGGGAAGAAAATCAGAGATATTTCCAAGTGGAACCATGAAAACCAAGTCAGGAGATTAATTCAGCAGAGAGGAAGAGATCAATTATGTCCTTGCTTCCAAGTGATTGAGTATCATGAAGGCTGAGAATTCATCACTGTATTTGACAAAGTGAAAGTGATTGGTGAACTTGTCAAGAACAGTTTGGTTGAATGGGGAGAGCCTGGTGGGAGAATCTTAAGAGGGATTACAGACAGTACAGACAGTGACTCTAAGAACTTTAAAGAACTGTAGCCAGCACACAGTTAGGACACAGCTAGGGGCTAATGTAGATCATGAAAATTTGTTAGTTTTAAACAGGAGAGATTTTTTTGAGGCAGAAAGCAGACGACACTCCACCCGCACCTGCTGCCCAGGGTAAAGCAATTGGTGATTAATTCTCTATTGCCTGAAACTCCCAAGACAATAGCAGGGCAATTAAGGCAGGAGGCTGGACCTTGCAAAGACCACATATTTCTCATTCCCAGAATCAGGAGACTTCCTTAACCATGTATGCACAGAAGAGGCTCCTTGGAGGCCAATGGGAAATCATGTCAAGAAATGTTCTACCTAGAAGCCTTTTTGGTTGGATCCATCTTGGCTAAGAGATGTGCATTCAAACATGGAAGGATCCTGAGATATACCACATACGGACTATGAACCAGGCAAATCAGAATGACTGGCCAAAGGAAACCCAGAAGAATTACCCCATAAAAGTAATTCAAACTACCATGAAGGTGCAACTCAGAAACTCTCCCTCAGAGTCTGCCTGAGTGTATATCCACATGTACTGTACTCTTTTCCTCCTAGTAAATACTTGCTTCACTACTTTCTGTCTTTGTGGAAACTCTTTGCTGCAAAACTGAAGGGTTCAGGGCCCTTGTCACTGACCACTGCTCTAGAGACTAGGATCTGGTGTGTTCACCGCTCAACCCAGCCTCAATCTCTGTTTGGGAACCCAAGCTCCATTCCAAGATGTTACAGGCCAAGGTCACCGGAGATCATATCCACAGATGTGAAGTTGCTGAGAATGACCAAGTACAGAGAAATAAATAGTGATACTGAAAGAGAGATAGAGATTTATTGAGGAGCTGTGTGGATGAGTAGATGAGAAGGATGGAATCCAGTGCACCGTAGAGGGAGCTCATTTTAGTCTGGGGCAGCAGAAGGACATGCTATCAATGATAATGAGGTGGGATATATAGCAAGGAGCCCAATAGGGAGGTAGGTCTGGTGGTGGTGAAAGAATTACTCTTAGGACGACCTCTACTTCCTCAGCAGAAGGAGCAAGATAGCAAACTGGCCATGAGAAATGAAGAAGTTGTTAAAACTGAGGAGAATGTATGGGTTAGTTATCTTGGAGAAGGAGAGAGGTCACTAACAAAGGTCTGTCATGAGGCAGCATGGAAAACCCTAGAATTTGTGATACTAAGTTTAAAGTGATGAAACCAGGAGGCCTCAATTGTTGTTTTCTTCTATAATTGTTTGTGGCAGAGTAGGTGCTGTGGAGAAGAGAAGTGGGTTGAAACAGAGCTGTGGCTTTATTATAGATGAATGCAGAAAGGAGAAAGAAAATTGTGAGGGGAGTGTGTTGTGTTTGGTGGCCATAATATTTTCACCATCTAAAGGAGAATTACCCTTGTCAAGAGAAGTATTGTTTATTTCTACAATACTTGGGAAAGTTTTCCCCATATAGTTTATATGACAGAAAGGAAAAAAAAAAAGAGTTTAAAGTTTGACAGGGTCCTGCAAAAGAAGAACATTTGAGCAATTGTATGTTGTAGTTATCTTTAACGAAATATATTTAACTTTTAATTCAGTGTGATTTTTTTCTTTGCAACAAGACCCATATAAGGAATTTTGTTTTGCATATTGTGTGCCTCTGTCTTGTCCTTTTACATAATTTCAGTTCTTTTCTGTCACTAAAATTTAATAACCCAATTAAATTAAAATATTTAAATAAATGAATTGATTTCATGCTTGTGTGGACCTCTTCACATGTCTTCCTTTTATATACTCTTCCCCCATTCCTTTTTCTTGCTAATTATTTTAAAAGTTTTCCAATATTCCTCTTGTTACTGATAAGCCTTTTCTTTCATGACCTTCCTTTTGTGGTAGGAATTAGCCTTTTATTAAAAAGAAGTACTAGTTGTTTAAGAATTAGCTTTTTCTCATGCACTTTATCGTATTCTCAAAATGTTGGAATTCAAACTGTGCTAAGTATTCTGTGGTTGCTTGGAGAAGAGATTTCCTTAACATTATGCATGTTCCTAATCCTACATAAATATTCTAAAACTGAGAGGTTGATAATTCTCATCATGTTTCTTTTCAAGGAATGGAATTTCATTTATGGAATAACATTGCCAAATTCAGTAACAGCTTCTGCTTATTTGATCACCAGGCTTCCCTAATGGCTCAGATGGTAAAGAATCCACCTGCAATGCAGGAGTCTTGGGTTCAGTCCCTGAGTTGGGAGGATCCCCTGGAGAAGGAAATGGCAACACACTCCAGTAATCTTTCCTGGAGAATTCTATGGACAGAGGAGTCTGGCAGGCTACAGTCCAGGGGATTTCAAAGAATTGGACACGACTGAGGGACTAACACTCACTCAAACACTCACTCTCTATAAGGCATCATATGTATTTAATATATATATATTCTATGCATAATATAGTATTTCTGTTATTATACTATATGTAATGATATATTTATTATATAAATAACATTTGTATTATACACACACATATACACAAACTTTCTTGACTTCGAGAGAGTACACTGCAAGATCTGGATTCTAAACCATCAATGTACTTCTTTCATGCCATACTGGTCTGTGCCAGTATGGTCTCTGATATATAATTATGCAAAAATATGAATGATACATTTATATTTGACATGAGGAAATGTAAAACATAGTTGAGAAATTTATAAATATCTAATAATATTATTTCCTAGTCAAAATAATAAAGAGCAATAAAAATAGATATTTCTTAAATTTATTTTGTTGTTTTTAACAATCTTTTAGGGTCATGTATTCAAAGCTGAGAGGGATTTTGTCACCCATATTTGTATTTGTACAAATTAAAGCTCAAAGTGCTTCTGTGATTATCATAACTGCTGCTGCTGCTGCTAAGTCGCTTCAGTCATGTCCGTCTCTGTGCGACCCCATAGACGGCAGCCCACCAGGCTCCCCTGTCCCTGGGATTCTCCAGGGCACTGGAGTGGGGTGCCATTTCCTTCTCCAGATTATCATAACATTGGTTCATTATTCTTTATTTAATTTTCTAGTTTTTTGTCATATTTGTTTTCCATATTTTATTTCATTTCCTTTTATGTACTTATGACTGCAGGCTCTGTTCTGATTGAGAATCCCCACACCTTCAAGGTTTCCAGGGTTACCTTGATATCTGATCTGCCCTGGTTTACCTTTCTAACCAATAATGGGTAAGGACAAGAACACATGTGTTTGTGTTAGTCACACTCTTCTCATTTCTGGACGCGTAAGTCACTTTGTACCTCATTGTATTTTATTTGCTTCTGTCAATGACCTAGTGAGTGTCCACTGGCTCAGCCTTAATGCAGAACACTCTGCCCTACCTGGTAACAGCAGGTTTCTGCAGCTGAGGGTCATTTGCCTTGATTTAGAGTTTAGAATGTAAAATGTCATGTAGTAAACAATTATCTATATGTGTGTACATATGTATATGATTTATATAGATAAATATGTATATGCTGAATGCAGAAAATATGCAATTTGTTAGTAACAAGTTAGCTCAGTATTTAGCTACTTTTCTAGAAAATATTATGTCTAGTGCAAAATTTCTATAATTATAGGGTTTGGGTTATAATTAGAAATTATGCTTCTAAATTTTATGGTTTTAATGAAAATGAAATAATCTTTAATAAAATTCATAACCTATATTTTATCATTATTCCTTGACTCAATATAATATTATAATTAGTAAAATTCAGAAATTTAATTTCAAGTTAAACTACAGCAACACTAGGTACCAGAAAATTCTTTGTCCCACAATATGAGGTGTACATTTCAAATTCCTAAGACTGGTGGTTAATGAGATCAGTATGTTAGGGACTATGGCGTACTTTTTGAAGGTATATAATTTCACTTAGAAACACATTTTATTAGGTTATTGATGCTAAAACAGGTCATATAATATCTCATTCTTGTAGGAAAAAAGCATGTCTATATTTCATTTGATCTCTGGAAACATGATTATTGGAATGATGTATGTGTGTTAAGTCACTTCAGTTGTGTCTGACTCTTTGTGACTCCATGGACTGTAGCCCACCTGGCTCCTCTGTACATGGGATTCTCCAGGCAAGAATACTGGAGTGGGTTGCCATGCCCTCCTCCAGGGGGTCTTCCTGACCCAAGGATCAAATCCATGTTTCTTTATATCTCGCGTTGGTAGGCATGTTCTTTACCACTAGCATTACCTGGGTAAGTAGTTATTAAATAAGAAGGGATACTGCGAGTCTTCAAAACTTTAAATGGCTAAATCTGAAATGTTGTCCTTTTAAAGTGAAGATAGTACTAAGAAGCTGACTATGGACTCTAATATACAGGTAGGGAAGATTGGCACTGGAGGAAGAGAGAAAACAAGCAATCAAGGATTCCTAAGGCAGTGATGAAATGAGACTTTGAGAAGTAAAGGAATAAGATGGCTGGAGAGACTGTTGTTTTTAATAGGAAATAAGATTTAAGAGATGTGGTTTTGAAGGTAAAACTAGTGAAAATTTATAAGATCCAATGGATTTTTAGTACATGTCTGTGGAAGATGGAGATAATTGGCACTGAGGAGGCAACGAGAGTCTCAAGCACATTTTAGAAGAGTTAATTGGTGGATTTATTAAATTTATTAAATATTATACATTGGGCTTCCCTGGTAAAGAGTCTGCCTGCAGCGCGGGAGACCCAGGTTTGATCCCTAGGTCGGGAAGATCTCCTGGAGAAAGAAATGGCAACCCACTCCAGTATCCTTGACTGGAAAACCCTATGGATGGAGGTGCCTGGCAGGCTACAGTCCATGGGGTTGCAAAGAGTCAGAGCAACTTCACTTTTACTTCACTTTCATGCGTAGGAAAACATGAAAAGAAAAACATGAGCTAATTGTTGAATTCATTGATTGTATAACCAGCAGGACAGGATACAGATGTCTTACCTGTGAGAATTGTACCTATGTTTGCCAGAATTTAGCTTGGAGAATAATATTCAAAAGTTTTGTGAATGGAGGAATTAACATGTTTTTAAGATAAGTAATAGGGCTTCCCTGGTGGCTCAGGGGTAAGGAATCCACCTGCCATGCAGGAGATGCAGGTTCAATCCCTGGGTCGGGAAGATCCCCTGGAGAAGGAAATGGCAACCCACTTCAGTATTCTTGCAGGGAAAGTCCCATGGGCAGAGGAGTCTGGAGGGCCACAGTCCATGGGGTCACAAAATGAGTTGGAACTGACTAAGTGACCAAGCCTGAGCACAAAGGTAAGTAATATATTGAAAGAGTATTATTATGTGCCTAATCACTGGAAATGGTGACTGCTGCCATGAATTGAAAGATGCTTGCTCCTTGGAAGAAAACCTATGACAAACCTAGACAGCATATTAAAAAGCAGAGACATTACTTTACTGACAAAGGTCTCTATAGTCAAAACTATGATATTTCCAGTAGTCATGTATGGATGTAAGAGTTGGACCGTAAAGAAAGCTGAGCGCTGAAGAATTGATGCTTTTTGAACTGTGTTGTTGGAGAAGACTCTTGAGAGTCCCTTGGACAGCAAGAAGATCAAGCCAGTCCATCATAAAGGAAATCCGTTCTGAATATTCTTTGGAAGAACCGATGCTGAAACTGAACCTCCAATACTTTGGCCACCTGATACAAAGAACTGACTCACTGGAAAAGACCCTGATACTGGAGAAGATTGAAGGCATGAAGAGAAGGGGACAACAGAAGATGAGATGATTGGATAGTATCACCAACTTGATGGACATAAGTTTGAGAAATCTCCAGGAGCTGGTGATGGACAGGGAAGCCTGGTATGCTGCAGTCCATAGGGTTACGAAGAGTCCGACATGACTGAGTGACTGAACACAACTGTTTATTTACCTGACACCATGCTGATTGCTTTACCAGAACAGTCTCACTTAGTCCTCTCAACAACCCAATGAGTTAGGTGTGATTATTTTTGCCATTGTGCAGATAGGGGAACTGAGGCTTAGAAAGATTTTTCAACAGTCATTTCTACTGGTTAGTAAAGACAGAGTTTGAATCCAAGTGATCTGAATCCAGATCTTTTCTCCTAAGCAATGTTCTGGCCACTTTAAAAGCTGAATGAAATGAATCCATATCTATTACTTTACCCTCAGTATATAGTACTTTGTTATACCACAGAAAAGGAATGAGTTATGTTTTTCTGGATTTTAGTCTCTAGTACTGGTTATAGGGGGCTTCCCGGGTGGCACTAGTGGTAAAGCACCTGTCTGCCAATTCAGGAGACATAAGAGACACAGGATCGATCCGGGTCAGGAGGATCCCCTAGAGGCGAGCATGGCAACCCACTCTAGTATTCTTGCAGGAGAATCCCATAGGGTCACAAAGAGTTGGACACAACTGAAGTGACTTAGTACACACTGGTTATAGAACATTGGACAATTCTCTTAAATTCTGTAGGTTGGTATTTCTTCATGTCTAATGCTTCAACTTAAAAAAAAAATACACAATATGAGAGTTGCAAGTTAAGTTTTATTTGGGGCAAAATGAAGGCTCTAGCCCTGGAGACAACATTTCAGCTAGCTCTGAGAAACTGCTCCAAAGAGGCAGGAGGGAAAGTCAGTGTACACGTGATATTAGTGAAGGGGGAGTACACGCAATCAGGCACATATTCTTTGCAGAAGGTTTCTGCTAGTTATGAGGAACAGTTGTCACCATGAAGGATTTTAGTGCTTTTCTAGATATGAGGAGATACAAGAATTGGGCTCATAAAATTGGGTCCTGAAAGTATCTAACAGTCTAAAGACCTTTCCTGCCAGTTTTCTTGGAACACAGAGTTCCTCATTTCTTCTTCCCACCCTGAGCTCCCTTTAGTGGGTGTTGAAAATTAGCAGCTGTAGCAGCATATGATCTAATCCTCGATGGCAAGTGCCAATTTGTAGTAGACAAATGTAAAACTACCGTAAACTCAATTCTAGCTAATGTTTTAAGATTTTGTTTTTTTCACTGTATCAATATTAAATTTCCAAATTATTGTCTACTATAACAATCTGCGAAAAGCATATCTTTTTGATCTTCTGGACTTTAACATTGTATTCTAGGATTATGTCCAAAATATATCAGTGAATTCCATGTATCATTTGTGTTAGTGCCACTATGTAATATGCAAGATAAGATGGGACAACGGGACAACTCAAAAAAGCAAATTCACAATGCAGAAAAGTTAAGGCAAATGAGTCGGAGAGAGATTGAATAAAGAGAGTGTCATAGTAATAAATCTGAAAAATAAAACCATCAGAAAAGAAACCTGGAAATGAGTATTTTTAGAACTAATTTTGAATGTAACATGTAATTTTTTTCCTTTTATTACAAATGCAAAGCAGCATTCTTTTTGCTCTGTAATTATTTTTCCATGGATGTGTGAGAAGAGGCTTTGACATTCTTTAAGCTCAGGGAGGCTAATGCTTTAATGAACAGCTTGTTATCAGCTGGCTCTCGCTTTGCCTTGCTTGCAATTCCCAGCCTCATTCAGTCTGGGGAGAGTCTGCATTAAGTGTAAACATCTTTCATCCTGATACAGCCTCAATGTGTTAGTCCCTATAGTTCTCATATTTGGTATTTAATTATCTGTTAATTAAATCACACAGTTAAGAGGGGTTTTAGATTAAAGGAATATTAAATGTCTGATTCACTTTTACAAATGTGATACAGTGTCAACACTTATACAATGAACGCACTAATGGAAAATACATTTTAGAAAAATACAATATCCTATAACCTGAGAAAAGCAACCAGAATACAGCTGCTTTAATCAACTATTCCTATCAAACTGCTATTAATTGTCACATTAACTCTCTGTAGACGTAAGGTGAAACAAGTAAGGAAACTGATCCCTTAAAAATCTCCTCTGGTATAGTATTGCTGTAGCAGACAAATTGGGTTTAGCTTTTAATATTGATGTTCTCATCTTGGCTGCACAGATTTGAAGTACTCACGCTTCTCAATTTATTAACTATTTTCTTGATTGGTAATGCTGTCGTCTCATTCTATTATATGTCCCCATCTTTTCTAGGACTCCTCCCATTCCCATCATCTTCGTAGGTAACCATGTCTATATGAATCTGTGTCCTTAGATATGCATCTGTCTTTGAAAACTGTATAGTATTGGTTGTGTATGTATGTGTCTGATGTGCATAAATTATATTGTGTTATGTAGATTTCAGGCTATTTCTTACTTTTATCCTTAAAATCAAAATATCTACCCATGATGCTGTATATAAGTTAAGATCATTAAATCTGCTTGGTACAGAGGATGCCATCTAACCATGCATCATATTCTACTTATTTAATCTTTGGGTTGGAGAAGGAAGTGGCAATCCACTCCAGTATTCTTGCCTGGAGAATCCCATGGACAGGGGACCTGGTGGGCTACAGTCTATGGGGTCACAAAGAGTCAGACACGACTAAGTGACTAACACACACAGTCTTTGGGTGATGATACCCAGGCTGTGTCCTACTCCATGCAGCCCCGGCAAATGTCATGATACATGTCATCTTATGTGCTATTTTTAACATGAGATAAATTCTCTGTAATATTGCTGGTGATGCTTGTTTCATGTACATTTACTCATTTTTTTCTACTGTTTTACATAGTCATGATAAATTGTGTATTCCTTTAAGAGTTCATTTTCTAGCTTTCTTTATTGCTGTAGGTATTGCTTTGTGAAAAAAAGCTCTTCACAAGATAGTTGTACATACTCGGTAATGGCAAAATATCGTTAATATCATCACTACCACCATAAAAAAAAATCTGTGCTATTTGCTAATACCTTATTTTTACACCCAAATCAGCTCTAATTGACAGTTGTCTTTCTTGAAACATCTCTGGACATCAATTTTCTATAGCTATTAGCAACTTTGGTTTTTTCAGGCAAGACAAGTAATTTATTTTCCAAAGCACTGAAAGTCGCTTCTTTTTTTTAATCCTTGCCCCGGTTCATGTTGTGTTTGTTAAGTCCCTCCTGTAAGGTAACATTTTTGAAATAAAATAATCTTTGTTTTTTTCTCTTTACAGTAAATATTATATTTTGAATCTAAATTTGGAATGAATTTTGGAAAGGCAAACTAATTTTTTTTTCTGGAAGATATGAACAAATACTCAGCTAACCTAGCAATCTTCTTAAATGTGACTTTTAGATGCAAAAAGAATAATTTATAAGAATCACCTTAGATTTTTCATTTAGGTAAGCATACCACTGTAAGAAATTCTATATTAAAATGGCAGTGAAGTTTATTCAGCTAAAATTTATTGACTTGACACTCTGCTAAATGCTGGGGTGTATGTGTAAATAGGACAATCGCAGTCTTGTCCCCATGGAAATTAGAACCTATCAGGGCAGACTGGAGGTAGCAAGTCTTCAACTAGTTCATTGAGTTCTAGAACCAGATTTTCCATTCTGAAGACACAAATATCTATACTTATTAGGATTAAAAAGTGATCAAGTCCTGAGGGACTGATTCATGACAATCATAATGAACAAAGACTGAAGTCAACTCTAGAATGCTAATTAATTAATTAATCTTTTACATTAATTGTAAGGAGAATATGGATTTGCGAGATACCAAGATCAATAGATTTTCTCCATGTATTAAAGGACAGCCAACATTTTAAAGAGTATTTTTGGAACTATAAAGAAAAGAAAGCTTATACAATTTTGTAAGTTTCTTAGTTAAAATAGGTCTATCAAGATAGCCTTGCCCTTGGAATCAAAGTAATCAATATTGGCCAAAGTTTTTGTTTTCCCTCACTGTGCTGAATATGCACTAAGGGTTAAATCTACCATTTGCCTGTTTGTTTTTTTTTTCCTATGTATCATATTTCCTGAATTTTATGACACTTTCCCCAAATATTAGTATCTGTGGCTTTTTTCATAATCTTATAATTGCTGTCAGACAGATATCAGTCACAATATAGTTGTCATTGCCTACAAACCTGCAAATTTGGTCATAACTTTTCAATTCATAATGTGTGCTAATGGTACAATGTGATTAGAAATTAATTCCTATTTAAAATATGAAGACTCAAAAAAGATGAATACTGTGATTTCACATTAAAGCAAACAGAATATTGTGTACACAAAAAGGAAAAAAAAATAGAGCTGCATGATAGGATAAAAATCCATCTAAATTTTCCTTAAATAGCCCTTTTAACAAGTAGAAAATAAAGATTCAAAGCAGTAAGAATACACTGTGTCAGAGATCAACTGACTGCATTTTTGCTTTCTTGAGGAAACATAATGTCATGTGTTGCAATCAATACTGGCTGGGATTGGATGTAAACCTCAGAGTTTAACCTGTTGTGCAATCAGGATTTTTGCTTACAGTAGGTGTTTGAACAGGAGAAGGCAATGGCACCCCACTCCAGTACTCCTGCCTGGAAAATCCCATGGATGGAGGAGCCTGGTAGGCTGCGGTCCGTGGGGTCGCTAAGAGTCGGGCACAACTGAGCGACTTCACTTTCACTTTTCACTTTCCTGCATTGGAGAAGGAAATGGCAACCCACTCCAGTGTTCTTGCCTGGAGAATCTCAGGGACAGGGGAGCCTGGTGGGCTGCCATCTATGGGGTCACACAGAGTCAGACACGACTGAAGCAACTTAGCAGCAGCAGCAGCAGCAGCAGCAGCAGCAGCAGGTGTTTGAACTGATTCATTAGTTCAGGTCAGTCACTCAGTCGTGTCCGACTCTTTGCAACCCCATGAATCACAGCACGCCAGGCCTCCCTGTCCATCACCACCTCCCGGAGTTCATTCAGACTCGCGTCCATCGAGTCAGTGATGCCATGCAGCCATCTCATCCTCTGGCATCCCCTTCTCCTCCTGCCCCCAATCCCTCCCAGCATCAGAGTCTTTTCCAATGAGTCAACTCTTCACATGAGGTGGCCAAAGTACCGGAGTTTCATCTTCAGCATCATTCCTTCCAAAGAAACCCCAGGGTTGATCTCCTTCAGAATGGACTGGTTGGATCTCCTTGCAGTCCAAGGGACTCCCAAGAGTCTTCTCCAACACCACAGTTCAAAAGCATCAATTCTTTGGCACTCATCCTTCTTCACAGTCCAACTCTCACATCCATACAGACCACAGGAAAAACCATAGCCTTGACTAGACGGACCTTGGTCAGCAAAGTAATGTCTCTGCTTTTGAATATGCTATCTAGGTTGGTCATAAGTTTTCTTCCAAGGAGTAAGCGTCTTTTAATTTCATGGCTGCAGTCACCATCTGCAGTGATTTTGGAGTCCAAAAAAATAAAGTCTGACACTGTTTCCACTGTTTCCCCATCTATTTCCCATGAAGTAATGGGACCAGATGCCATGATCTTCATTTTCTGAATGTTGAGCTTTCAGCCAACTTTTTCACTCTCCTCTTTCACTTTCATCAAGAGGCTTTTTAGCTCCTCTTCACTTTCTGCCATAAGGGTGGTGTCATCTGCATATCTGAGGTTATTGATATTTCTCCCGGCAATCTTGATTCCAGCTTGTGTTTCTTCCAGTCCAGCATTTCTCACGATGTACTCTGCATCAGTTCAGTTCAGTTCAGTCGCTCAGTCATGTCTGACTCTTTGCCACCCCATGAATCACAGCACGCCAGGCCTCCCTGTTCATCACCATCTCCCAGAGTTCACTCAGACTCACGTCCATCGAGTCCGTGATGCCATCCCCCCATCTCATCCTCTGTCGTCCACTTCTCCTCCTGCCTGCAATCCCTGCCAGCATCAGAGTCTTTTCCAATGAGTCAACTCTTTTCATGAGGTGGCTTTAGCATCATTCCTTCCAAAGAAATCCCAGGGTTGATCTCCTTCAGAATGGACTGGTTGGATCTCCTTGCAGTCCAAGGGACTCTCAAGAGTCTTCTCCAACACCACAGTTCAAAAGCATCAATTCTTCAGTGCTCAGCCTTCTTCACAGTCCAACTCTGAAATAAGCAGAGTGACAATATACAGCCTTGATGTACTCCTTTTCCTATTTGGAACCATTCTGTTGTTTCATGTGCAGTTCTAGCTGTTGCTTCCTGACCTGCATACATATTTCTCAAGAGGTGAGTTAGGTGGTCTGGTATTCCCATCTCTTTCAGAATTTTCCACAGTTTATTGTAGGGAAGGATTTCTTGTAACTTCTGGAAGTGCAAGTAACACTTTGCATATACATATGTGCATACATCCTGTGAGGAGATAGTTGGGTCAGAGGTTTCATAAGATTCTCATAGTTAAGAACTTCAGACTTATAACCACATGCTGACTACTGTCATGGACGACTTTCATAAGTCTGTTGTTTACAGGTTATTGTTAGGGTGGTGTTTAGTGTTTCTGCTCATCTCCTCAGTTATCATGTCTCACCTCCTACAAGCGTTTAGTCTGAAACATCCTTTGTATACCCCTATATGCTGGTGGTATATATCTTCAAAATACTAAGATATTGAATTAATCTTTGTTCTTGTGATGAAAGTGTAAGTTTTACAGAATAAAATTATTGTAGGCATTGTAACATGTTAGAATATTCCGTCATTTGCTGTTTCAATTGTTTTGCCAGTTAGCATTCAAAGAAATTTTACACAGAAAACATGGAAATCACAATTGTCCCAGTTTAGGTAACCTTTACCACAATACCTGTGTCTGTTTAATTGTTTATAATCCATTTGACTGTGCTTGAATTGTATAAACAGAAAAACTCAGTTTTGGAACCACAATTGCAGCTTAACTGCCATGTTTTAAAGTTTTATAGGTAGTTCTGGGTATATTTTTAAATATCACTCCACGGTCACTTGTGGGTGAAAACTAATCATAGCAAATTCTCTTTCCATCAGGGTTGGGGATTATTATTTGTTTCTTGATCTGAGACCTCACATCCAGTGAGACCAGAAGATTGAAGACTTCCTGTACCAGGTGATACTCCTTTAGGGAATGAAACATTTGCCATAAGTTATTAACTTTAAACTCTGAAAGAAGGAATTTAGGTAATTTATGTCAAGAGAAGTAGAAGTATAAAATGATAATTTAGGCATAGTTTCGAAATAGTTTTAAAACAAGCTTTGTTCAGTTTGTCTTAAGTGATTATAAATCAAAGTTCAAATTCTCTGTATTAAATAGTAATATATATTTTTCCAAAAGCAATTAGTTTATTCATATGTGCTATAAAGACACTTGGTAAAGATAAGATGAAAACATGCCTGAAAAATGATTTAATATTAAAAAATAAGTTAAAATGAACTTCTCATATAGCTACTGTTGATGTGTATCTGAAGTGTGTGTATAAAATACATTTCCCTGACAATAGCCGTAGTCATAACAAAGGGACTATCTTAGCAAATATGTTAATTATAAACCCCATTTTTTCATAGATGCTTCATAAGTAATACCTATAACTCTGCTTTCCTCCCAGCTTATTTGATGATTTCCCATCCATGGTTTTATTTGAAGATATGTCATTAATTTTAATTATTTAAGTTTCTGAAATTCATAAAAATTGATCATTCTGCTATGACGTCAACTTAAGTGTATTGTTTAAGCATAATAAAAAAATCATTAGAGGCAGGCAGGATTCGTTGTTCTTAATCATACATTTTTATAAGAAATTCCTAAGTAAGAATTATAAGATGCATTGCTGATATTCCTAAGATATTTATCAATCAGATTAGAAATTAAGTTTTAAGCAAATTGGTGAAATAATGAGTAAATATCTTTCTATTATTTTATATATTTTTATGGAAATGTAATTAACAAAATATTTGACAAAACACAACAGCATTTGTGTAGAAACTAAATTAATGGTTTATTTTCTCACAAAATAATTTTAAAGGCCTATCTTAGGATAACATTTTTATTTTGTTTTCTTATGTTAAGTTGAACTTCTAGTTTTACTTCCTTTTTAATTATAATTGCAATTGAAACTATCCACATCCACATTTCAGTTTGTCCACTATTACTATTTAGTTCTATCTGTAGGCATGATTTTTAAGAATGCTGTTTCAATTGACTGACATAAACCATATGCTCTTTTATAGATTAAATTTTATTGGAGTATAGTTGATTTACAATGTTTTGTTAGTATCTGCTGTATAGCAAAGTGAATCAGTGATATATATATCTACTGTTTTTCTGAATTCTTTTACCATATGTGCTAGTCGCTCAGGTGTGTCCGACTCTGCGACCCCACGGACTGTAGTCTGCCAGCCTCGTCTGTCTATGGGATTTCCCAGGCAAGAATACAGGAGTGGGTTGCCATCTCCTTGTCCAATGCATATATCTACTCTTTTTAAAATTCTTTTACCATTTACATCATTACAGAGTATTGAGTAGAGTTTCCTGTGCTATACAGTAGGTCTTTGTTAGTTATCTATTTTATATATAGTATTGTGTATGTATAAATCCTAATCTCCCAAATGATAAAACTGTTTTCCCAGTAGGAGTCAAGTATTCCCCTTTTAGGTGATATTATTCATACCTGTGATATTTACATTTAGCTCACCCTTTCCAAGAGGCACTTGTGTTTATCAATGTATAAATATTTTGGTTCTGTTTGGAATTGCTATCTTCTGCAATCATGCAAATTGGATCACTAAGCATAAGAATTAAGCAACTCTCCCAGTTTTCCACATGGAATCATCCTCCTGTGTTTACTTTCTGTTTTATTTTATTTGCAACTCATTTGGCCATTTATTAACTGACATATATTTTATAGATTCTCTGCCACATACATATATTCATGAAAACTTTTAGCTGTTTTTAAACTAAGATAAATATTGCAACATTCTATTTAAAATACACACAACTACGTTAGTGTTTGTTTTTTCTGTATTTTTCAGATGAAGATCATTCAATCAGTCAGCAAATACTGAGTATCTCAAGCAGTATCATACATTCATTTAGATAGGGCTTATCCATCACTGAAGAAAAAGACATTCTATTAGGCAGGAACTTTAGTTTCATTGATGAGATAGACAATAAAAATAATAGATAGGTAAATGTATAGTATATTAAAAAGGGATACATATAATATAATATTATCTTCTTGATTCTTTTGCATATTTCTCATAAAATGTAGGAATTCCAAGCTTATGTTTACCTGGGCATATTGTCCATAATGCCTTCATAATCTGAAGTACTTTGAGTTTAGAGTTTATATTATGTACATGACTGTAAACCTTGCAACACAATGTCTGGACTATAAAATGCATATGATCACAAATGCACAAATCCATATGCCATGAATAATTGCCTGAAGGGACTTTTGAAATCATAGAACTATTCAAACAGGGAGGAGAAATTACTTCAAGGTAAGATGCATGAATACTTTTCAGACCATAACATAATCCTTCCTCTTATAACATTTAAGGCACTCAGTACAGCATCTTCCACACACGTTAGGTGGTCAGAAATAAGCTTTGTGGAAACTTATAGACTTAGAAGTCTTGGGTGTTTCCAGACTGCTTTTCTATTCTAAAATCTTCCTTTAAAAGTAAGTGAGTAAACACATGTAAGAATTAAAGATTTTAAAATTTAATAAAAAAAAAAAAAGAAAAAAAAAAAAAGTAAGTGAGTGCATGACTGCTGGTTTATGAAACTTTTTCTCTAACTTCGTTCTTTGATCACTGAGCTTTCTTGGGTAACTATTTCGGTTTCCTGTGTAGGAAATAGGTGATATAGTCATAACCATCCAGTCTGCTCCCATTCTTCTCTTTGGTGCCTTCTGCACCCACGTCACTCACTGTTAACGAATGCTAGAATAATACAGCAGATGGGGATTCTCTTTAATTGTGCTTCTGCTGTATTAATGGTTGTCTTCTGCCGAGATCTGAAAAAACTGACAGTGATTACACAGTTTCATGCTACAAATATGAGCAGGTGCAGCTGTAAATAGTCCCTGATTAACAATTTCATTTAAATATAACAGATTTCAGTACAGCAGATTACTCCCAGTGGTAAGGAGGCGTACTTTTGTATATAATTTACTAAATCTAGGGTTTAATTATGTTAGCAATAACAAAGCCCTGAGTGTGCTAAAAAAATTTCCAAATGTGTTGGCTCTTCTATCAAAATAACTAGCACAGAACTAATGAATTATCATTTGAAATGTTCCTTATGGAGTAAAATTATAAATTATCCTTCATAGTCCTATTTCTTGGGGGTCATGTGTATTGGTTAGTGTTAATGTTGTAAGAATAAAAATAATTGTTTTAATCTGAGTGTGTAATTTGTATTTTTTAATACTACCTTTAATTAGACATACTAAAGCTTCTAAATAAACTGAAACGTTTGAAGATTTTGAGAAATGTCATGTTTAAGACCTTTCAGTATCTGTTAGGAGCAAAATATGTTAAGATCTAAAAATAGCAGTACTCATGTTCTAAGTTTGTTGGATTGTAGATTAAAAATAAATTTGTAATTAAGTAAAAATGATTTTCACTTTACAAGATATGATTATTAACTATACAGATTCACAATTTATTCTTAGAATTGCAGACAACAGAAGAAAAGGTTTGATTTTTCTTTTCTCTCTTCAGTTATCTTATTTGTTTGTATATTGTGATCTCTTTACTACTGCTGCAAATTTAAGTTTTCAAAAAGTTTTCATCCTTTTAGAAACAGCCTTGTGGATTTTTTTTTTTTTTTTGGCATGCCACATTGCTTGTAGGATCTTAGTACCTCGATCCATCAAACCATTGTCCCTTGCAGTGGAAGTTCAGAGTCCTAATCACTGGATAGCCAGGAAATTCCTTGTGCATATTTAAATAAAATAAGCCAGTAGCAGAACAAATAGATAACAGTTTTTCTTTTTTAGTATTCATTTCAAAATTGGTCTTAAAAATTACCAATTATCTCCCTAGCAGTAATCAAATGTCATTTTATTATGTTAACATTAAAATAAACTATTGCAATAGCTTCAACAAATGCAACAAAGAAATGGACTCTGCTTGCTTTTTTTTTTAAATTATTTGATAAAATAGATTTTTCTATGTAAATAGAAAAAAGTCTTAGGAAAAAATGCTCAGTATTTCAAGTCTTAGTCTTGTAATCAAATTTTGGTTAAGATTTTAAAATTACATTCATAACCATTTCCAAGTAAAGTAAAATGTACAAATCTTGGAAGTAGACCTATTTTTTAAAAGTAGAGAATGCTGGGGGTGGAGTTACTATGTTTGCAATTGTGACCATATAAAGTATCATGTATATAATTGTGACTGTATCAAAAATAATTACTGAATATCTTGTGAGGTACATTATGAAAACAACTACAATTCATCAACTTGGTTTGAAAATGTTAATAATGGTATGCTGCCTTCTCCTTTCTGTTAGTGGTGCAATTCTCTTTTGCTCAGTCTTCTTGTTGGGCATCAGACATTGTTCATCTGTTTGCATTCAGCAGTGTTTATAATAACCAAACCCATGCATTAAAACATACGTTGCTATTCCAGACTTCCTTCTTGTTCTAGTCTACGCTATCATATACACGATCTCAGGCACCACAACATGCCTAAATCGGAACTTTCTATAGCAGCCCAGATCTTCTTCGTCTTCCAGGGGTATCTTCTCCGAGTTAATAGTCCAGGACTTTCAGAAACTGAAAATCTGATGCCATCTCATCTCCCTGCACCTCACTCCTCCCGTAATATGACTTACTGACTACATGTATTCATGACCAGATTTTCTCAATTCTACTTCAATAATACCTCTCCTATCAGGTCTCTTCTCTCTCACCCTAATGCTCCTGGTTTAGTTTCTGATTTTATTTTGTTTTATTTATTTTGTGTGTGTATGTATATTTAAAAATACATTTTATTCTTGAAGCAGGGAGCAATTGACCTCTGAAGAAAAATGAAATCACACTTAATAAGAAATGGGTACTTAACTAGATTTGTAAAATTCTATTGATAATCATTAGTTATCCTTCTAGTAATATACAGGATTCACTTCTACAGAAACACAACTGCCTTGGAGAAAGTGCCATCTGAGACTTTAGGTTGTAGTAAAAGTTTATGATTTTGTTTCAGGGCTTATGAGATGCATTTGAGATCGATTCAGTATTGACTGGCCTCTGTAGCTGAATACAAATGGAATGTGTCTTACCTGGATTACAGCAGTACCCTCTGAGTTTCTGATTTATTATCTCTCAACTGAATTTTTGATATAACCTTCTAATTGTTCTCTTTGTTTTTAGAGCCCTATAGCTTCTGCCTGTTCCTTGTAAACATTTCTTTACTGCTCCAAGCAGAGTTGATTTTCCTTTTATTTGTTGATCTGTTACATGTTGTATGTATCTCTATCATAGTGCTTGTAACATAATACAGCAAATATTTATTACTTAATCCTTCCTATAGCCTTAAAGCAGGAGTGAATTTGAAACTGCTTAATCAATTCTAAATATATAATATAAAATAATGCTCAATAAAATATCTGGAGGATAAGAATTATTTTCTGTATCAGTTGCCCAGGTGAGTTTTTGCACAGAGCTGCTAGGTCAGAGAAATGAAAGAAAGAAAGGTCAGCATCACAGTTAAAGTCTTGGTTGAGAAGAAATATCTAGTTTACAAGAAGTAATTGATCAAAATATAGGCTTTTGTAATTTCTCTTTTAGACTACCATAGTGAGATTGAACATCTATAAGATTAATTAGTGTAACAGCTAAACCCAAGGCATGCTGCCGTAAATTCTAGTACAGTGATTTTGGGAGGTAAACTAGGTAAATGCTTTTTACTTTAATGAATGCTCTGATAATGAATATTTTAATGAATATTCATTGCTAGTATCACTTTGTTAACTTGCCAGTTTCTTTCATTATTTTTATTGAAGGAGAGTTGATTTACAGTGTTGTGTTAATTTCTGCTGTACAGCAAAAAGACTTACACACATATATGCATTCTTTTCTTATATGTTTTTCCCTTATGGTTTATTCCAGGATATCGACTAGACTTCCCTGTGCTCTACAGTAGGATCTTGTTGTCTATCCATTCTGTATATAATAGTTAGTATCTACTAATCCCAAACACCCAGTGCCTTCCTCCCCCTCACCTGTAGCAATCACAAGTCTGTTCTCTGTGCTCTGATGTGAATCTGTTTTTGTTTTGCAGATAGGTTCTTTTGTGCCATATTTTAGATTCGACGTAAAAGTGATATCATATGGTATTTGTCTTTCTCTTTCCGACTTACTTCACTTAATATGATAATCTCTAGTTGCATCCATGTTGCTGAAAATGGCATTATTTCATTCTTTTTTATGGCCAAAATATATTCTATTGTATATAGATGCTGTCAATGGATATTTTAGGTTGTTTCCATGTCTGGACAGTTGTGAATGATGCTGCTGTGAACACAGGGATGCGTGTATCGTTTAAAATTATAGTTTTCACCGGATGCACCCAGGAGTGGCATTGCTGGATCACATGTCAACTCTTATTTTCAGTTTTCTGAGGAACCTGCATACTGTTTTGCATAGTAGCTACACCAACTTACAGTCCCAAAAACAATGTAAGAGGGTTCCCATTTCTCCACATCCTCTCCAGGATTGGTTATCTGTAGACTTTTCAATGATGGATGATGGCCATTCTTATTGGTGTGAGGTAGTACCTTATTGTAGCTTTTATAAGCTTTTCTCTGGTGATTGGTGATGTTGAGCATCTTTTCATGTGCCTATTGGCTATCTGTGTCTTCTTTGGAGACATGTCTGTTTAGGTCTTCTTCCCATTTTACTAGTGGGTTGTTTGTTTTGTTTGTTTGCTTGTCTTTGTTGTTATTGAGCTGTTTACATCTTTTGGAAATTAAGTCTTTGTCAGGTGCATAGTTTACAAATATTTTCTCTAATTCCATAGATTGTCTTTTAGTTTTGTTTATGGTTTCCTGTGCTGTGCAAAAGCTTCTGAGTTTGATTAGGTCCCATTTGTTTATTTTTGTTTTTATTTCTGTTGTTTGGGAGATTGACCTAAGAAAACATTGGTATGATTTATGTCAGAAAAGGTTTTGTTTTTTTCTAGGAGTTTTACAGTGTCATAGCTTATGTTTAAGTCTTTAATCTGTTTTGAGTCTATTTTTGTGCATAGTGTGAGAGTGTGTTCTAACTTCATTGATTTACATGCCACTGTCCAACTTTCCCAGCACCACTTGCTGAACAGTTGCCAGTCTTTAGAAAACACCTGTCTGCTAATCTGTAATATTTAAATAGATTTTATAAATTAATTCATCTTAATGTAAATAATACACTCACACATGTAATGAATACCCATATTAACATAAATATAAATGTAGATAGAAGTGATATCCAAAATATTTAACAACTCATATGATTCAGGAAGTGATTAATTGGAATAATACCTTTTTCTATCAGATAATGTCATTATGGCTGTGGTCTGAACTGAAGCATTACAGTGATTAGCATTTCTATTCAATACAGGTAAGGTTTACTCAAAGTATGTTCTAAGTTCAGGGCTTCCCTGATAGCTCTGTTAATTAGTAAAGAATCCCCCTGCAATGCACGAAACCCCAGGTTGGTTTCTGGGTTGGGAAGATCTGCTGAAGAAGGGATAGGCTACCCACTCCAGTATTCTTGAGCTTCCCTTGTGACTCAGCTCATAAAGAATCCACCTGCAATGCTAGAGAGAGACCTGGATTCGATCCCTCGGTTGGGAAGATCCCCTGGAGAACAAAAAGGCTACTCACTCCAGTATTCTGGCCTGGAGAATTCCATGGGCTCTGTATATCACAAAGAGTCAGGCATAACTGAGCGACTTTTCACTTTCACTTACTTTTTATATAGCAGAGTTCTCCCATAAGCTGTGAAACTGTGAAGATGAAAAGTTGCTAAAAAATTAACTGTCTTTTCATTTTTAGTTGTATTTTAAACGTGCCTAATAGCGCAAGCTGAACCTTCAACTGTGTCTAATTCTCAGTAGTATTTAAGAAATATTTTATTATCCTTCTTACTGTATACTTAGAAATGTCCTCAACAAACACCAGATAACAATTAGAAACTTTGCTTTATTTCATATACATTTATGAATTTTTCTAGGTACAAATAACTTTTTTTGGAGAATATTAATAAAGCGCAGGATATTTCAAGCTTTAGCTCTTCTCTCACAGTATCAATTTTATAATATTTGAACTTAATTTCAATTAACACAGTTCAAAGTTTCTAAAATAAATGAATCTCATGGTACAGTCAAGATGCTAAAGACCTGCCCCACAGATTTCAAATTAATGACTTAACAATTATAAATCATAATTCATTATGCATGCCAATACTTAGACAAAGTTTGGATGTACAATTAGAAATTTAATTACATTGGAAATGCCACTGCATGTTTAAACAGATGACCAGCCATTATAGCCTGAACAGATGACAGAATACTCTCCTCCACACATGTGTCTCATTGAACACTGCTGTCTATTGAAAAGACAAGGACCACCTGCCAACAGAGTATGAAGAGTTATTGGGCTGTGTTTCAAGAGAATACTTCTTTACAGAACTTCATACATGATGTTATTTGTTAACTTGATTTTTTAAAAAAACACAGTGTGAGAAAAAATTGCAACCTGGACCCCATTCTCAATCCATTGATTAAGCCCATGAACACAATGGGTTAATTTTGATATCAACTGCATTTTTGTTGCTTAGGAACTGTATCTGTCGATTCCACATTTATACTGATAACCATGAAACTTCATTATAACCTAAAATTAGATTTCATTAAAGAGGAAGTTTTTACAATTGTGATTGACCACCAAAATAAAGTTAAAGACTCATCACATGGGTTTTGCAAGCAGTTTAATAGCAACAACAAATAAATCACCTCATGCGTTTCTTGGAAGATTTAACCAAGTTACCACAGAAATATCTCCATGCTTGCAGAATGTGTGCTCTGAGAATCTTGGGTAGTAAACCTCCAGCAGTGCCAAGAGCATCAGCCAGTTACAAGGTCCCAAAGCTCATTTAGCCATCATCAGTGAGGGATACTGCAAAAATATTTGTTAAATTCTTTTAAGTTATATGATATGTGATTTAACAAACATGAATGTGTCTGTATGTTACTGTTACGCTGACTTTTTTAGACTTTATTTTTCAGAGAAATTTTAAGGTTAAAAAAAAAAAAAAGGAGTTACAGAGATTTCCCATAAAGCATTTGTCTCCTCCATGTGTTGCTTTCCCTATCCTCAACATTAGTCACTAGAATGGAACATTTTTATGAAGAGTGAACCTACACTGGCATATAATTATCACTCAAAGGCAATAATTTTCCTTAAGTTTAATTCTTGGTGTTGTTCATTCTGTGAGTTTGATAAACATTAAATGATATGTATCCATCATTATAATATCATACAGAGTATTTTCACTGCCCTAAAAACCCCCTCTGCCTGTTCATCTCTCCCCTACTGCCATTCCTGGCAACAACTGATATTTTTAGTGAATCTGTCAGTTCAGTTCAGTCACTCACTCATGTCTGACTCTTTGAGACTCCATGAACTACAGCACGCCAGGCTTCCCTGTCCATCACCAACTCCCGGAGCTGGCTCAAACTCAAATCCATCAAGTCAGTGATGCCATCCAGCCATCTCATCCTCTGTCATCCCTTTCTCCTCCTGCCTCCAATCTTTCCCAGCATCAGGGTCTTTTCCAATGAGTCAATTCTTCACGTCATGTGCCCAAAGTATTGGAGTTTCAGCTTCAGCATCAGTCCATCCAATGAATATTCAGGACTGATTTCCCTTAGGATTGACTGGTTGGATCTCCTTGCAGTTCAAAGGACTCTCAAGCATCTTTTCCAACACCATAGTTCAAAAGCATCAGTTCTTCAGTGCTTAGCTTTCTTTATGGCTCAACTTTCACATCCATACATAACTACTCGAGAAACCGTAGCTTTGAGTAGATGGACTTGCCATGAATTGATGGGACTAAATGTCATGATCTTCATTTTTTGAATGTTGAGTTTTAAGCTAGCTTTTTCACTCTCTTCTTTTACTTTCATCAAGAGGCTCTTTAGTTTTTCTTTGCTTTTGCCATAAGGATGGTGTTATCTGCGTATCTGAGGTCATTGATATTTCTCCCAGCAATCTTGATTCCAGCTTGTGCTTCATCCAGCCCAGCATTTCACATGATGTACTCTACATATAAGTTAAGTAAGTATATAAGTGTCTCTATAGTTTTGCCTTTTTTAGAATGCTGTATAGTTGGAATTATACGGCCTCTTCATGTCATCTTATTTCACTGGGAAATACACACTTAGGTTTCCCCCTGTCTTTTCATGACTTTGTAGCTTATTTCATTTTAAGGCTGAACAATATTTCATTGTCTGGATATACCAGGATTAATTCATTCACCTACTGAAGGACATCCTGGTAGCTTTCAGGTTTTGACAATTTTGAATACAAGTGTTTTAAATATCCCTCTGTAGGTTTTTGTGTGGATGTAAGTTTCCAGCTTAAATTAATACCAAGTACCATGAGTGTGTGCTAAGTCACTTCAGTTGTTTCTGACTCTTTGCAACTCTATGGACCATAGCCTTGCCAGGCTCCTCTCTCTGTTCATGGGATTCTCCAGGCAAGAATACTGGAATGCATTGCCATTCCCTTCACCACAAGGACCATGATCTCTTAGTTATATGGAAAGAATGGGTTTAGTTTTGTAAGTAACTGCCAAACTATCTTCTAAAATGGTTGCACCATTTTGCCTTCCCACCAGCAGTATGTAAGGGTTCCTGCTTCTCCTCTTCATCTCCACAGTGTGAGGTCAGTGTTCCAGATTTTGGTCATTCTAATATATGTGGAATGTTATCTCATTGTTTTAATTTGCATTTCCCTGATGACATGTGATGTGGAACATTTCTTCATTTGTCATCTGTATATCTCCTTTGGTGAGGTTTTTGGTAATATCTTTAACCTATTTTTTAATCAAGTTGATTTCTTGATGTTAAGTTTTAAGAGTTCTTTGTATATTTGGCGTGACTCTTCCTTATCAGATGTATCTTTGCAAATATTCACTGCCAGTGTCTTGTCTTCTAATTCTTTTGATGATGTCTTTCACAGAACAGAATTTTTTTAATTTTAATGAAGTCCAGAATGTCAACTATTTATAGTTTTTCATTTTACATTTAGGTCTATAATGCATTTTGTGTTACTTTTTGTGAGAGGTGTAAGGTCTGTGTTTAGCTTCCTTTTTGTTCTACGCAGATGTACAGTTGTTTCAGCACCATTTATTGAAGGGATTATTTTTCCTCCATTGTATTACTTTTCTTTGTCAAATGCCAGTTGACTTATGTTAAAGAAAAGTAAGATGAGTTAAATTTTAATATTACAGTAAGGACAAAGACTGACAGTTTTCTAACGCCACCACCATTTCTCTTGGAAGCAGAGATATATCAGCTATGTAAAATTATGTTCAAACAGCTAAAATGAAAAATCCTTGAGGGGAGAGAAAATAGTTGTTTGTATTCCAACATCCTGGTACAGAGCCTACATGGTACAGATGCTCAGAAAATGGGTGCTAAGTTGTTGACAACAAGATGACTATAGAACTCAACCAGTCATTTATATTTCACAACATCTTTTCTGTGGAAAACAACATGTGGAGGAACCCCTGGAGCAGTCCTTAAATTGAAGTATAGTTGATGTATAATATTGTGTTCATTTTAGATGTACAGCAAAGTGATTCAGATATACATATTTTTTTCTTTTTCAGATTCTCTTCTATTATAGGTGATCATGAGATAATTGATTTTATTAATGAGTCTGTCTCTGGGCTCTCTATTTTACTCCATTGACCTATTTTTTTCTATCCTTTGGCCAATAACACAGTGTCTTGATTACTGTCACTTTATATAAGTTTTGAAGTCCTCCAACTTTGCTCTTCAGTATTGTGTTGGATATTCTGGGACTTTTGCTTCTCGATGTAAACTTTCAAATCACTTTGCAGATAGCCATAAAGTAACTTAATGGGCTTTTTGTTGGAATTGAATTGACTCTAAAGATCAAGTTTTAAAGAACTGACATCTTCGCAATACTGAATCTTCCTCTCCATGAACATGGACTATCTCTCCATTTATTTAGATTTCCTTTGATTTCATTCATCAGGATTTTATAGTTTTTCTCATTAGATCTCATAAATATTTTGTCAGATTTACACCTGAGTATTTCATTTTGTTGTTAAATTACTAAGTCATGTCTGACTCTGCGACCCAATGAACTGCAGCATGCCAGGCTTCCCTGTCCTTCACTATCTCCCAGAGTTTGCTCAAACTCATGTCCATGGAGTCAGTGATGCCATCCAACCATCTCATCCTCTGCCACCCCTTCTTTTGCCCTCAATCTTTCCCAGCATCAGGGTCTTTTCCCATGAGTCAGCGCTCTGCATCAGGGGGCAAAAGTATTGAAGCTTCAGCATCAGACCGTCCAAAGAATATTCAGGGTTAATTTCCTTTAGGATTGACTGGTTGGATCTCCTTGCTGTCCAAGGGACTCTCAAGAGTCTTCCCTAGCACCACAGTTCGAAGACATCAATTCTTCAGGGCTCAGCCTTTTTTATGGTCCAACTCTCACATCCATACTGGAAAACCATAGCTTTGACTATATGGACCTTTGTCAGCAAAGTGATATCTCTGCTTTCTAATACACTGTCTAGGTTTCCAAGGAGCATCTTTTAATTTTATGGCTACATGTTTTAATTTCAAATTTATCTTGTTCATTGTTGATATGAAAAGGAGCATTTGATTCCACATATTAATTTTGTATCCTGAAAACTTGCTATAATTACTTCTGTGAGATTTTTTGTTGAACTTTTTGAGTTTTCTCCATAGACAATCATGATATCTGAGAACAAAGACAGCTTCATTTTTTCCTTTCCAATCTGTATAACTTTTGTTTCCTTTCTTTTCCTCATTGCATTGACAAGAGCTTCCAGTACAGTGTTGAAAAGGACTGTTGAGAGGACTATCCTTCTTTGTTTTTTATCTTAATGGGTAAAATTTTAATTTCTTCCCATTAAGTATGAAGGTATCAATAGAGTTTTTTGTGGATTCTTTATCAAGTTGAAGAAGTTCTCTCCTATTCCTAGTTTACTGAGGTTTTAATCATAGATGGATATTGGATTTAGGCAAAAACTTTTTTCTGCATCTATTAATATTATGTGATAGATCTTATTTAAGTGGTGGATATGATAGATTAGGGCTTCCCAAGTGGCACTAGTGGTAAAGAACCCGCCTGCCCATGCAGGAGATGTAAGAGACCTGGGTGTGATCCATGGGTCAGGAAGATCCCCGAGAGGAGGCATGGAAACCCACTCCAATACTCTTGCCTTAAGAATCCCATGGACAGAGGAGCCTGGTGGGCTACAGCCTGTAGGGTCACAAAGAGTTGGACACAACTGAAGTGACTTAGCACACACACATGCACAGTAGATTACATTATTATTATTAACATTTCTAATGTTGAACAAGCCTTGCATAGCTGGGAGAAATCCCACTTGGTTGTGGTATAAATTTTTTTCTACATTTTTGGTTTTATTTTCTAATATTTTGTTGAGGATTTTTGCATTATGAGAAATATTGGTCTGTACTTTTCATTTCTTATGCTATTTTTGTCTGTTTTGGTTGTTAGTATGATTGTTGTTGTTGTTCAGACACCCAGTTGTGTCCAACACTTTGTGACTCCATGGACTGCAGCATGCCAGGCTTCCCTGTCCCTCACCAGCTCCCGGAGTTTGCCCAAGGTGATGTCCATCAGTGATGCTGTCCAGCCATCTCATCCTCTGACACCCTCTTCTCCGTCTGCCCTTCATCTTTCCCAGCATCAGGGACTTTTCAAATGAGTCATCTGTGCACATCAGATGATCAAAAATACTGGAGCTTCAGCTTCAGCATCAGTCCTTCCAGTGGGTATTCAATTAGTGTGGTATCTGGCCTCATAAATTGAATTTGGAAGTATTCCTTCTGCTGCTGTATACTGAAAGAGACTCTAGAAAAATCAGTATTATTTCTTCTTTAAATGTTTGGTAGAAATGACCAGTGAACCCTATGGGCCAGGGGCTTTCTGTTTCGGAAGTTTAATAATTGTGATTTAATTTCCTTAATAGATAGAAACCGATTCAGGTTGACTATTTCCTCCATGTGTGAGTTTTGGCACCTAGTCTTTTTAAAAGGAATTTGTCCATTTCATCTAAGTTATCAAATTCATGGGAATTGTTCTTAACTTATCTTGACTATTTGTTTAAAGTCCATAGAATCTGAAGTGATGTCGCCTCTTTCACTTCTGGTATTAGTAATTTGTGTCTTCTCTCTTTTTTTCCTAATTAGTCTGGCTACAGTCTTATCAGTTTTATTGATTTTTTTGAAAAAACAAGCTTTTAGTTATCTTGATGTTCTCTGTTAATTCCTGCTTTCAGCTTCACTGATTTCTGCTCTTTTTATTATTTTTTTTCTTCTGCTTACTTTGGATTTAATTTTCTTTTTCTACATTCCTAAGGTAAAAGCTTATCTTATTATTTTAGATATACCATTTTTTTCCAATATATGCATTCACTTCTATAAATTTCCATCAAATCATTACTTTCTCCACCTTTCATAAATTTTGATGAGTTGTTTTATCATTTCATTTAGTTATAAACACTTAAAAATTTTCTTGTCTTTTAGGTCTGCTTGGTCTAAAGTATAGTTCAAGTGCAATATTTTCTTTGTGGTTTCCTGTCTGGGTGATCTTTCCATTGTAGAAAGTAGGGTATTGAATTTTTCTTCTATTTCTTCATTTTTATTATTATTTTACTAATATACTAGTATATTCGTATGCTAGTATGCATTAGTATATGTACCCAAAGTTGGGTACGTATATACCTACAGCTATTATTTCTAATTGCAGGCTTGACTTCTCTGTCATTATATAAGGATTTTCTTTTCCTTTATTATAGTCTTTATTTAAGTTCTATTTACTGTGATATTATTATAGCTGCATGCTGCTGTACTCAGTTGCTTTAGTCGTGTCTGACTCTTTGAGAACATACTGACCGTGGCTTGCCAGGCTCTTCTGTTCATGGGATTCTCCAGGCAAGAATACTGGAGGGGTTTGCCTTGCCCTCTTCCAGGGAATCTCTCTGACCCAGGGACTGAACCCACACCTCTTATGTCTCCTAGCTACCTCTTCTCTTTTTTGGTTTCCATTTGCATGGAATATCTTTTTCCAGCTCTTAATTTGGAGCCTTTATGTATCCTAAAAGCTGAAATTAATCTTTTGTAGGCAGCGTGCAGTTGAGTCTTCTTTTAAAATTCATTCATCCCTTCTATACTTTCTGATTGGAGAGTTTAATTCATTTATGTTAAAGTAATTATTGATAGGGCTTCCGTAGTAGTTCAGATGGTAAAGAATCTGCCTGCAATGCAAGAGACCTGGGTTTGATCCCTGCGTCGGGAAGATCCCCTGGAGAAGGAAATGGCAACCCACTCCAGTACTCTTGCCTGGAGAATTCCATGGACGGAGGAGCCTGGTGGGCTACAGTCCATGGGATTTCAAAGAGTCGGACATGACTAGAGAAGGTACTAACTATCAAGTACCAAGTATTGATAGAAGTACTAATGCCATCTCACTGTTTTCTTGTTTTATAATTTTCTTCTTTTTTCCCTTTCTTTATTTGTGAATTGATGATTTTCATTAGGTATATGCTTTGATCCTCTTTATCTTTTATGAATCTACTACAGGTTTTTGCTTTGTCTTTGCCATGAGACTTGCATAAAATATCTTAAAAATATAATAGTCTGGTTACAACTTAACTTCGACTACATACAAATATCGTACCCTTGTATATCTCCCATATTTTATGTTTTTGATGTCACAATTTATCTCTTTTTAAATTATATATTCTGGAGAAGGCAATGGCATGCCACTCCAGTACTCTTGTCTGGGAAATCCCATGGGTGGAGGACCCTGGTAGGCTGCAGTCCATGGAGTCGCTAAGAGTTGGACACGACTGAGTGACTTCTCTTTCACTTTTCACTTTCATGCATTGGAGAAGGAAATGGCAGCCCACTCCAGTGTTCTTGCCTGAAGAATCCCAGGGACAGGGAAGCCTGGTGGGCTGCCGTCTATGGCGTCACACAGAGTCGGACACGACTGAAGTGACTTAGCAGCAGCTGCAGCATATTATATATTCAGTAACAAAACATTGTAGCTGTAGTTATTCTTAATACATTGGTCCTTTAACTTTTATACTCAAGTTTCAATTAATGCACCACCGTATTACAGGCAGCAAGAGTCAGCCTGGTGCTGGGCAGGCCAGCGCTGGGGTCTGCAGTAAATTAGGGTATTCATTTCATTCTACTTCTCCAAGAGGGATGGTGTCTCTTTCAGTGTTGAGCTGCCTATGGTTTGAGAAGTGATCATGCAGGTAATGTGAATCTATCTTTCCTACTCTCATCATTGCATTCTTATTTATGTGCTTCACTGAGGTACTGAAATTCCTCATCTGGAATCTATAGCTCTTGTGAAAGTACTTTTGTATATGAATATTTCTTCAAATTTCTGGGAGGGGACAGGTGCTAGAAATTCCTGTACTACCATTTTACTGACATTACACTATATGGTTTCTATTCTTTTAAATTTGTTAAGGTTTTTACATGGCCAAGGAATCATTCTTTAATAGAGTAGCTCTTTACTGATGATGGTTGAATACATACATGAATGAATTAAAAAAAAAATAGTCACCAGCTTGCGATTCAATGCCTTATGAAGATTCTTGCAAGTTTATTCTTTAAATAGTGCACCTGAACAATCAACAGTTTGAAGGAAGTTGATCAAATATAGGGTATAGAGTGTTGGATGTTTAGAAGTTGCACATTGGTAATAACCTACCCCCTAAAAAGTTTAATGGTCTCATATGTTAAGTAGTTCAGTGAAATAGCTTACAAATGAGTTTATAATTAATGATAAATAAATGGTGTAGTTAGTGCAATACTTGTTCATGGAATTTAGAACACACAGAAAACTCCTGGGGCCTTTTAAACTTCCTACAACATTTCCTGTTTTCAGAGCTATTCTCCTATTTTCAAAAGAAAAAGAATAAAATAACTTCTGAGTCTTTATGTAAAATTTGTAATATTGATACCCAAACTGGAAAATAGTCTGTTTTCAATGAAAGCATGGTTGCAGCTTTTAGAAATGTTGTTTTACTAAGAAAAGCTGGCAAAAGACTCTAAGATAATTAATGATTCTTTATATTAGTATATTTATACTGGAAAAAGACCTCTTCTAGGATTAGGTTGTATGGGAGAAATGGCTTCCATTGTAATTAAGAAAAAATTAAACATTTATTTTAAGAAATTTTTTTTTCTGGTTTGTTGTTTTTGAAATTATTCATTTTATTATCCCTACCACTTCATGGGAAGAGTTGACTCATTGGAAAAGACTCTGATGCTGGGAGGGATTGGGGGCAGAAGAAGGAGACAACAGAGGATGAGATGGCTGGATGGCATCACCGACTCGATGGACATGAGTTTGAGTGAACTCCGGGAGTTGGTGATGGACAGGGAGGCCTGGCGTGCTGTGATTCGTGGGGTCGCAGTGTCGGACACGACTGAGTGACTGAACTGAACTGTTACCTGCAAATGTTTATCAGTAGTAATGTGGCTTAGACGTAAAAATGAAGGGTCTGAATATTAAGAATATAAACTACTCATGCTTAATTTATGAGTTTTCTTTTTTTCCTTTCTTAATTATATTCTTTCTAATCCTTGCCCTTATCTCAGCAGGACACTCTGAAGTGAATTTTGTAATGGAAAGTTACACAGTAAGTCCTTCTTGAGGAAATTTAATTTTGTTTGTGCTAGTCTATAATTATGCCTTTCCAAAGAATTGCAAGACTATCAGTAAAAATAGGTGGCACCGAATGTATAAAACCTTCAGTTGGTTTTTTCCCTTCCTGAGTAAAAATTAAAATCAAGTGATGTCATCCCTTCTGTTAAGAACAGGAATTATTTTTTTAATACATGATAAGGAACTTTTATTAAGTCAGATAGGTCCCCAAAGTTGAAGTCCAATTATGCAAAGCCAGAGCAGAGAATATGCAAGACACCATGTCATGATGCACCATTTTCAGATACCCTCACCTACGCATTTTCAAATATTTTGAGAAGTCACAGAAAACTTAGCTCTGTAGATGATGACTCAGTCCTTCCTGTCTCTGAATCTACAGTGCAGAGGACCTGTCACTTGTATAAACCCAAGGGAATTAAGAAGAGATAGAGGAATGCACACTGAACTCCTGCCAGGCATTGAGGAAACCTAAGGCCTAGAAAAAGGGCTTCTTTACACACATACAGACCAGCCCGTTGTTTCTCTTCAGCAAGTCTCTTTGCCTGTAACCTGTGCACTATCAGCTCTTTAGTGAAGTAGATTAAGGGCAGGAACTCTGTAATCAGGTTACTTGGATTTGATTAGCAGCTTTGCCACTTACTAGTTGTGTAAATGAGCAAGTTAATTATCCCCTTTGGACCTCAGTTCCCTCTTCTTTAAAATGAGGGACAAGAAGATCACCCTGTGCAAGGCTATTTAAGGAGTAAATGACTCAAAATATGTAAAGAAATTAGAATTGGGCTTGGAACCTTCACGATTTGTTTTTATTATTGTTGCTCTTATTATAGTACATGTCCCAATTCATATATGTGTTTTCCTCAGGTATGAACAATTTTAGTAGTTTATATCCATTGATGCTTTATTAATGTCAAATTCATCTAATTGATCACTTAAATCCTCATTGGAGATACTTGGGACATTAAAAGACTAAAAGATAGATGAAAATTAACTGTTATTGCACATTATCATTTACTTTACCAGGCTCACTGAAAGATACCAATTTGAGGAACTAGTGATAAGCTGGTAATAATAGTATGCATACAACAAAGGCACTTTAGATACAAATTAAAGTACAATTACTTTGTTCTGATTGGGGGGATTATCAATAACGATATATTCTACAAATTAATATATTCAAATCACCAAACACAATGGGTGCACTCTAGCTGCTATAGAAAACTTCACATTTGCAGTATATTTGGCAACACAGCCTCTCATTTATCCTAGTCTAAATCTTGGATTATGGGTAGGCTGGAGCAGTTCTTACAGATGCAAGAATATATTGTTACTACTTTAACACAACAGCGGAAGGCAAATGACTTTTACAATTCCTTCTTGAGTGGATGAACTGATAATTTCTTTTGACAAATTATTTCAGCTAACAAAAACGTAAGCTTTATTATTGCTTTCAAAATATCATAGGAAACTAGTATATGTTCTTTAATGAATAACAAGGGGAAGAATCTGTCCCCATACCTGGAGCTTCTCCTCTTTATTGCCTTGGTTTCTATGTGGATTGGAAAGAATGCACTGATAATGAGGCTACATGATGCTGGCATTTTCACTCACCTCCTTGTATAAATCCCTCTGCATTAGCTTCTTTGCTATTCTGTGACAAAATAGTGCATCTGTATTTCCTTACAATTTCAACCTTGGATCATATCAGAATTTATTGCTTTTGGACAAAGACTATTTTTGAGGTAGAGTAGTCAGAATTTAGAATTTAAAATAAGTTATGAAGTTTAAAATAGAGCTAAGAGTAGATTCCTGATTATAAATCTGGGTAGAATTTTGGGTTTTAAATTTTATCTAGGAAGTCCATAACTCAATTTATCATGTCCTTCTTCCCCCGCTTTTTTTAATGCCAGAGACTGAAACAACCTGAAGTCTTATTTTTAAAGTAACTAAACCAAGTACGGTTTAAAGTCAGGGGTGTGAATAAGCATTTCCTTGAAGAGGTATATGCAGCCTCTCTTTTTAGGTACCCTATGAGAACTGAGCTACTTATATGTAGGAAAACATTTTAACAATAATTTCTTCACTATTTTTCAAAATCTTTTCTTATGACCTGTCTCAGTTATTAGCGCTTTGATTCAAGAGGCTATGTTTTATTTATTCTGAAATAACAATAAAATACTCCAAGCATAATGAAAATCAACAAATGTTCAATAATAGCATTAATTCAAAATACTGAATTAGCTGAAACTCCAATACTTTGGCCACCTGATGTGAAGAACTGACTCATTGGAAAAGACTCTGATGCTGAGAAAGATTGAGGGCAGGAGGAGGAGGGGACGACAGAGAACGAGAGAGTTGGATGCCATCACTGACTCAATGGACGTGGGTTTGAGCAAGCTCTGGGAGCTGGTGATGGACAAGGAAGACTGGCGTGCTGCAGTCCATGGGGTTGCAAAGAGTCAGACATGACTTTGCGACTGAACTGAATTCAAAATATTGTGATTTTATAATTCCGTCGTAGATTTCTGTATATTTGTGTGGTCTGAACTGCATGTAAATGCACAGTATGCAATGCAGTGTCAGTAAAAGGAGGGTTACTAAATTCTGCTAGTGCTCAATACCAAACAAGGTGTGTTGTTACTGTTTAGTCACTAAGTCATGTCCATTTCTTTTGCAACCCCATGGACTGTAACCCGTCAGGCGAGAATACTGGAGTGGACTGCTGTTTCCTTCTCCAGGGGATCTTCCCTACCCAGGGATTGAATCTGCATTTCCTGTGGCTCCTGCATTGGTGCATAGATACTTTACCACATAAGCCACTAACACTCCCAACCCCTTCATGGGTCACAGACTTGTCTTGGCAAAGGGGCTTCCGTAACTCAGTGAAGCCATGCCAGGCATGGCCACCCAGGACACACAGGTCATAGTGAAGATTTCTGACAAAATATGGTCCACTGAAGGAGGGAATGGCAAACTACTCCAGTTCTTGCCATGAGACCCCATGAATGTATTAAATAAAAGGCAAAAAGATATGACACCGGAAGGGTAAGCCCTCTAGATCAGAAGGTGTTCAGTATGCTACTGGGGAAGAGTGGAGGGCAATTACTAAGAGCTCCAGAATGAATGAAGTGGATGGGCCAAAATGGAAACAGTGCTCAGTTGTGGATGTGTCTGGTGGTGAAAGTAAAATCTGATGCTATAAAGAATAATATCACATAGGAACATGAAATGTTAGGTCCATGAATCAAGGTAAATTGGACACGGTCAAGCAGGAGATAGCAAGAGTGAGCATCGACATCTTAGGAATCAGTGAACTAAAATTGACAGAAATGTGTGCATTTAACTCAGATGACCATTATGTCTACTACTGTAAGTAAGAATTACTTACAAGAAATGGAGTAGTCCTCATAGTTAATAAGAGAGACTGAAATGCAGTACTTCAGTGCAGTCTCAAAAATGACAGAATGATTTTGATTCATTTCCAAGGCAAACCGTTTAACATCACAGTGATACAAGTCTATGCCCCAACCACTAATATCCAGGAAGTTGAAGGTGAATGGTTTTATGAAGACCTATTAGATATTCTTGAACATACACCAAAAAAGGATGTCCTTTTCATCAGAGGGGATTGGAATGCAAAAGTAGGAAGTCAAGAGACACCTGGAGTAACAGGCAGGTTTGGCCTTGGAGTACAGAATGAAGTAGGGAAAAGTTCTGCATTGAGTTCTGTCAAAATAACACACTGATCAAAGCAAACACCCTCTTCCAACAACACAAGAGATGACTGTACACTTTGACATCACCAAATGCTCAAAACCAAAATCAGATTGATTGTGTTCTTTGCAGCCAAAGATGGAGAAGCTCTATAGAGTCAGGATAAACAAGACCTGGAGCTGACTGTGGCTCAGATCATCAGCTCCTTATTGCAAAATTCAGACTTAACTTGAAGAAAGTAGAGAAAACCACTAGGCCATTCAGGTATGACCTAAATCAAATCCCTTATGATTATTCAGTGAAGATGATGAATAGATTCAAAGGATTAGATCTGGTAGACAGAGTAGCTGAAGAACTATGAATGGAGGTACATAACATTGTACAGGATACAGTGAGCAAGACCATCCCAAAGAAACAGAAATACAGGAAGACCAAGTGGTTGTCTGAGGAGGCTTTAAATCAGCTGAGGAAAGAAGAAAAGCAAAAAGTAAAGGAGGAAGGGGTAGATATACCCAACCGAATTCAGAGTTCCAGAGAATAGCAAGGAGAGATAAGAAAGTCTTCTTAAGTGAACAATGCAAATAAATAGAGGAAAACAATAAAATGGGGAAGACTAGAGATCTCTTCAAGAAAACAGAAGATATCAAGGGAGCATTTCATACCGCAATAGGCACGATAAAGGACAGAAAATCTAAGGACCTAAAAGAAGCAGGAGAGATTAAGACAAGGTGGCAAGAATAAAAGAACTGTGCAAAAATGATCTTAATGACTTGGATAAGGACAATGGTGTGTCACTTAGCTAGAGCCAGACATCCTGGAGTATGAAGTCAAGTGGGCCTTATGAAACATTACTACAAACAAAGCTAGTAAATGTGATGGAATTCCAGCTGAGCTATTCAAAATACCAAAATATGATGCTGTTAAAGTGCTGTATTCAACATGTCAGTAAATTTGAAAAACTCAGCAGTGGCTGTATGTTGTTGCCCTGCTTATTTAGCTTCTGTGCAGAGTATACCATGCAAAATGCTGGGCTGGATGAATCACAAGCTGAAATCAAGATTTCTGGGGAAAATATCAACAACCTGAGATTGCAGATGATACCACTCTAATGGCAGAAAAAGAAGAGGAATGAAAAAAGCCTCTTGATGAGGGTGAAAGAGGACAGTGGAAAAGCTGGTTTAAAACTCAGCATTCAAAAAACTAAGATCGTGGCATCTGGTCCCATCACTTTATGGCAAATGAAGGGGAAACAATGACAGATTTTCTTTTCTTGGTCCCCAAAATCACTGCAGATGGTGAGTGTAGCCATGAAAGCTTTGGTAGGAAAGCTTTAACCAATCTAGATAGCTTATTAAAAAGCAGAGACATCACATTGCTAACAAAGGTCCATATAGTCAAATCTATGGTTTTTCCATTAGTCATGTACGGATGTGAGATTTGGCCAAAGAATTGATGCTTTTGAATTGTGGTGTTGGAGAAGACTCTTAAGAGTCCCTTGGACTGCAAGGAGATCAAACCAGTCAATCATAAGGATATCAACCATTAATATTCATTGCAAGGACTGATGCTGAAGTTGAAGCTCCAATATTTTGGCCACCTACTGTGAAGAGCTGACCCTTTGGAACAGACCATGATGCTGGGAAAGACTGAAGGCAGTGAGACGGGGATGGCAGAGGATGAGATAGATAGCATCACTGACTCAGTGCACGTGAATTTGAGCAGACTCTGGGAGGTAATGAAACATAGGGGAGATTGGCGTGCTATAGTCTATGGGATCACAAAGAGTCGGACACGATTTACTGCTTGAACAAATACTTCAAAATAGAATAAGACTAGTTTATTAGTATCTGTTTTTTTTTAATTTTTTTTTATTTAATTTTAAAATCTTTAATTCTTACATGTGTTCCCAAACATGAACCCCCCTCCCACCTCCCTCCCCATAACATCTCTGTGGGTCATCCCCATGCACCAGCCCCAAGCATGCTGTATCCTGCGTCAGACATGGACTGGTGATTCAATTCTTACATGATAGTATACATGATAGAATGCCATTCTCCCAAATCATCCCACCCTCTCCCTCTCCCTCTGAGTCCAAAAGTCCGTTATACACTGCTGTGTCTTTTTTCCTGTCTTGCATACAGGGTCATCATTGCCATCTTTCTAAATTCCATATATATGTGTTAGTATACTGTATTGGTGTTTTTCTTTCTGGCTTACTTCACTCTGTATAATCGGCTCCAGTTTCACCCATCTCATCAGAACTGATTCAAATGAATTCTTTTTAATGGCTGAGTAATACTCCATTGTGTACATGTACCAAAGCTTTCTTATCCATTCATCTGCTGATGGACATCTAGGTTGTTTCCATGTCCTGGCTATTATAAACAGTGCTGCGATGAACATTGGGGTACATGTGTCTTTTTCAATTCTGGGTTCCTCAGTGTGTATGCCCAGCAGTGGGATTGCTGGGTCATAAGGTAGTTCTATTTGCAATTTTTTAAGGAATCTCCACACTGTTCTCCATAGTGGCTGTACTAGTTTGCATTCCCACCAACAGTGTAGGAGGGTTCCCTTTTCTCCACACCCTCTCCAGCATTTATTGCTTGCAGATTTTTGGATCGCAGCCATTCTGACTGGTGTGAAGTGGTACCTCATTGTGGTTTTGATTTGCATTTCTGTGATAATGAGTGATGTTGGGCATCTTTTCATGTGTTTGTTAGCCATCCGTATGTCTTCTCTGGAGAAATGTCTATTTAGTTCTTTGGCCCATTTTTTTGATTGGGTCGTTTATTTTTCTGGAATTGAGCTGCATAAGTTGCTTGTATATTTTTGAGGTTAGTTGTTTGTCAGTTGCTTCATTTGCTATTATTTTCTCCCATTCAGAAGGCTTTCTTTTCACCTTGCTTATATTTTCCTTTGTTGTGCAGAAGCTTTTAAGTTTAATTAGATCCCATTTGTTTATTTTTGCTTTTATTTCCAGAATTCTGGGAGGTGGATCATAGAGGATCCTGCTGTGATTTATGTCTGAGGGTGTTTTGCCTATGTTCTCCTCTAGGAGTTTTATAGTTTCTGGTCTTACATTTAGATCTTTAATCCATTTTGAGTTTATTTTTGTGTGCGGTGTTAGAAAGTGATCTAGTTTCATTCTTTTACAAGTGGTTGACCAGTTTTCCCAGCACCACTTGTTAAAGAGATTGTCTTTACTCCATTGTATATTCTTGCCTCCTTTGTCAAAGATAAGGTGTCCATATGTGTGTGGATTTATCTCTGGGCTTTCTATTTTGTTCCATTGATCTATATGTCTGTCTTTGTGCCAGTACCATACTGTTTTGATGACTGTGGCTTTGTAGTAGAGCCTGAAGTCAGGCAAGTTGATCCCTCCAGTTCCATTCTTCTTTCTCAAGATTGCTTTGGCAATTCAACGTTTTTTGTATTTCCATACAAATCTTGAAATTATTTGTTCTAGTTCTGTGAAAAATATGGCTGGTAGCTTGATAGGGATTGCATTGAATTTGTAAATTGCTTTGGGTAGTATACTCATTTTCACTATATTGATTCTTCCGACCCATGAACATGGTATATTTCTCCATCTATTAGTGTCCTCTTTGATTTCTTTCATCAGTGTTTTATAGTTTTCTATATATAGGTCTTTAGTTTCTTTAGGTAGATATATTCCTAAGTATTTTATTCTTTTCGTTGCAATGGTGAATGGAATTGTTTCCTTAATTTCTTTTTCTGCTTTCTCATTATTAGTGTATAGGAATGCAAGGGATTTCTGTGTGTTGATTTTATATCCTGCAACTTTACTATATTCATTGATGAGCTCTAGTAATTTTCTGGTGGAGTCTTTAGGGTTTTCCATGTAGAGGATCATGTCGTCTGCAAACAGTGAGAGTTTTACTTCTTCTTTTCCAATTTGGATTCCTTTTATTTCTTTTTCTGCTCTGATTGCTGTGGCCAAAACTTCCAGAACTATGTTGAATAGTAGCGGTGAGGGTGGACACCCTTGTCTTGTTCCTGACTTTAGGGGAAATGCTTTCAATTTTTCACCATTGAGGATAATGTTTGCTGTGGGTTTGTCATATATAGCTTTTATTATGTTGAGGTATGTTCCTTCTATTCCTGCTTTCTGGAGAGTTTTTATCATAAATGGATGTTGAATTTTGTCAAAGGCCTTCTCTGCATCTATTGAGATAATCATATGGTTTTTATTTTTCAATTTGTTAATGTGGTGAATTACATTGATTGATTTGCAGATATTGAAGAATCCTTGCATCCCTGGGATAAAGCCCACTTGGTCATGGTGTATGATCTTTTTAATGTGTTGTTGGATTCTGATTGCTAGCATTTTGTTGAGGATTTTTGCATCTATGTTCATCAGTGATATTGGCCTGTAGTTTTCTTTTTTTGTGACATCTTTGTCAGGTTTTGGTATTAGGGTGATGGTGGCCTCATAGAATGAGTTTGGAAGTTTACCTTCCTCTGCAATTTTCTGGAAGAGTTTGAGTAGGATAGGTGTTAGCTCTTCTCTAAATTTTTGGTAGAATTCAGCTGTGAAGCCGTCTGGACCTGGGCTTTTGTTTGCTGGAAGATTTCTGATTACAGTTTCAATTTCCGTGCTTGTGATGGGTCTGTTAAGATTTTCTATTTCTTCCTGGTTCAGTTTTGGAAAATTGTACTTTTCTAGGAATTTGTCCATTTCTTCCACGTTGTCCATTTTATTGGCATACAACTGCTGATAGTAGTCTCTTATGATCCTTTGTATAGATCAATTAGACCTAATTGATATCTATAGGACATTTCACCCCAAAACAATGAATTTCACCTTTTTTTCAAGTGCTCATGGAACCTTCTCCAGGATAGATCACATCCTGGGCCATAAATCTAAACTTGATAAATTCAAGAAAATCGAAATCATTCCAAGCATCTTTTCTGACCATAATGCATTAAGATTAGATCTCAATTACAGGAGAAAAACTACTAAAAATTCCAACATATGGAGGTTGAACAACACACTTCTGAATAACCAACAAATCACAGAAGAAATCAAAAAGGGAATCAAAATATGCATAGAAACTAATGAAAATGAAAACACAACAACCCAAAACCTGTGGGACACTATAAAAGCAGTGCTAAGAGGAAAGTTCATAGCAATACAGGCATACCTCAAGAAACAAGAAAAAAGTCAAATAAATAACCTAACTCTACAACTAAAGCAACTAGAAAAGGAAGAATTGGAGAACCCCAGAGTTAGTAGAAGGAAAGAAATATTAAAAATTAGGGCAGAAATAAATGCTAAAGAAACAAAAGAGACCATAGCAAATATCAACAAGGCCAAAAGCTGGTTCTTTGAAAGGATAAATAAAATTGACAAACCATTAGCCAGACTCATCAAGAAGCAAAGAGAGAAAAATCAAATCAATAAAATTAGAAATGAAAATGGAGAGATCACAACAGACAACACAGAAATAGTATCTGTTTTTAAAATAACAATCCAAATATATTTCTCTGAACATTTCTCTGGTCTGGTTGCAAGAACTTCTATGACAAAATAAGGCCAGGGGCTGTGATCTTCCACATTGTTCACACTTGGTTCCTAACATGTCACATGATGCATCATGAAATGATTCTTTGAAAAGTATATTATATAAATACTTTATAATTATAGTTTGTAAATCCACATTTCTAGTGTTCAAAATTAAACATGCCAGAGGGATCATATGAGGTTGGTTTAGGAACTAGTGTCCTCCATTTAGATTACTCTCAGTTCTTCTTCTACTTCTTCCATTTTAAAATGATTTAAAAATAATATTGGAAACTTTCAAGTTTTCATTTATATCATACCTGCTTTTAGGCAAATTGAGTATTAAAGGTGATACTATAACATCTATGAGTATCTGTCTGATTATCCATCCATTTATCATCTTTATTTGTAGAATTTGTTCTTATAAAATATCTTAGTATTTTACTTAGATGGAAATACAAATAGCTCTGATTTTTTTTCTTTTTTTTAGCTTTTAATTTGTTTTGGAGTATATCCAGTTAACAATGTTGTGACAGTTTCAAGTGAACACTGAAGGGACTCAGCCATACATTTACATGTATCCATTCTCCCCCAGACTCCCCTCCCATCCAGGTTGTCACATAATATTGAGCATAGTTCCATATGAAAAGCTCTGTGTTTTAATAAGGCTGAAGTGTTACTACCCCACTATCAACAAACCATAGATGCAGACACAGATGTTATTTCTCTCAATGAGATAAAAAACAAACAAACAAAAAGAAACGATTAAATGTACCCCAAGTTTTATCTTTTTTCTTAGGAAGTTATATTTCACTTCTTTTTTGCAGGTCTTAGAGAGAAAAGATATGTCCTTGTCCCTCTATCAGGGTATTGAGAAAATAACTTGTGCTATCTTTCTCAGTTCCAAACTCTGATAAATCTGATTTGGTTAATCTATGGAAAAAGTCAAGCAAAATACTTGTGCATTTATCTGTGTGCTTATAGGATGTAATTGACATCTTATTTCTGATTTGCTTTTATAGCCTTCAACCCGCTGTTTGTTAAGCAGACAAAAGATTGTTAGGTTGAAAGGACACTAACATTTTTCCGATTCACTGGAACTGGTTACCAATTATGAGCATAAAATGAAATATATTAATTCATTTGCAAGACTTCTTTTTAAAGACCTTGCATGTGAGTTCTGTCATCCTATAAGCCCCCGATGGTGAGTAACTGATGAAAACGGCGCTGCGAAAATTACCTACAACAGACAGGGCATTTACTACTTCACATGCTGCCAGTATTTCTTTTATGCCCTACAAACATTTCACTAATGAGATGCTTCATGGGATTTGGATGCAATGGAAGTATTTGTTAGGACATTTCAAAGACAGGTGGATACTTGGCAGAAACATCAGAAGTCATGTGGTTACTGTAGACAAACAGAGATGTTATTTAAAAGCTGAGTGGGAACAAATTATTGTTCATTTGCCAGAATCAGTTTCTTGTCCAAGCATATGACCCAGGGACTAATCCTGCAAGTGTCACATGCTGCCCAGGAGGTAGGGCTGCTCTCCACCTCTTTTTCTCAAAGAACGTTGTGCAGAATTATTTACATTTGTGAAGCTTTAATTCACTAAAAATGGAAGTTTAACTTTTTCAATTCAAATAATCTATACCTATGACTTCATAAATGACTTTGTTTCATTTAATTTCAGAGTTAAAATAAGATTTTCATCATCTTTCAGTGGCAGTTGGTAAAGATATGTACGTTGGGATTAAGACAACAGAAGAAGGAAATACATTATCTTTCCTTGCTTGATTGCATTAGTACTATAAAGATGATTAATGAGATTTGGAAATTGATTTGATATGATATGAGTAAAACTACAAGGAAGACACTGCTATTTCAAAAACAGTAATACGGTAACTTTAATTTTTATCAAATGACAGATAAAGTTCTAAGAGCTTTAAATGCTAAGTCTCCTTTATCTCCCTCCTAAAAATGTTAATGGATTTTTACAGATAAGGTGGCTGAGATCACATAATGACAGAGAGTTTGGATGCACAACTAGGTGACCTGGTGCTGCATCTAGCTTCCTTAATCACAATCCATACCTTAGAACTTTGAAAGAATGTAAGATAATGAACAGCAAATGCTGCTTACTTTTCTTTTAATATGTTTCTCAGAATGTGTTTGTATTTTATGTACCTAGAATCCAAATTATTAATTGAAGTGATACAACAGTTGATATAAAATTTTTAAAGTCAACAATTTAATGAGAGTTAAGATAGCATATTGAAAAGCTGAGACATCACTTTGCCAACAAAGGTCCATCTAGTCAAGGCTATGGTCATGTATGGATGTGAGAGTTGGACTGTGAAGAAAGCTGAGTGCCGAAGAATTGATGCTTTTGAACTGTGGTGTTGGAGAAGACTCTTGAGAGTCCCTTGGACTGCAAGGAGATTCATCCAGTCCATCCTAAAGGAGATCATTCTTGGGTGTTCTTTGGAAGGACTGATGCTGAAGCTGAAACTCCAATACTTTGGCCACTTCATGCGAAGAGTTGACTCATTGGAAAAGACCCTGATTCTGGGAGGGATTCGGGGCAGGAAGAGAAGGGGATGACAGAGGAAGAGATGGCTGGATTGCATCATCGACTTGATGGACATGACTTTGAGTGAACTCCGGGAGTTGGTGATGGATGGGAGGCCTGGCGTGCTGTGATTCATGGGATCACAAAGAGTCGGACACGACTGAGTGACTGAACTGACTGAAGGTAAATCATGGGCTTCACTTGTGGTTCAGATGGTAAAGAATTCACAGCCAAAGCAGGATAGCTGGGTTTGATGCCTGAGTTGAGAAGATCCCCTGGAGGAGGGCATGGCAACCCACTCCAATATTCTTGCCTGGTGAATCCCCATAGAGAGAGGAGCCTGGCGTGTTATAGTCCATGGGGTCACGAACTGTACAAAAAAGATCTTCATGACCTAGAAAATCAGGATGGTGTGATCACTCACCTAGAGCCAGACAACCTGGAATGTGAAGTCAACAGGGTCTTAGGAAGCATCACTACCAATAAAACTACTGGAGGTGATGAAATTCCAGTTGAGCTATTTCAAATCCTAAAAGATGATGCTGTGAAAGTGCTGCACTCAATATGCCGGCAAATTTGGAAAACTCAGCAGTGGCCACAGGATTGGAAAAGGTTAGTTTTCATTCCAATCCTAAAGAAAGGTAATGTAAAAAATGCTCAAACTACCACAGAATTGCACTCATCTAACATACTAGTAAAATAATACTCAAAATTCTCCAAGCCAGGCTTCAAGTATATGAACCATAAAATTGCAGATGTTCAAGTCAGATTTAGAAAAGACAGAGGAATCAGGGATCACATTGCTAACATCTGTTGGATCATTGAAAAAGCAAGGGAGTTCTAGAAAAACATCTATTTCTGCTTTATTGACTGTGCCAAAGCCTTTGACTGTGTGGATCACAACAAACTCTGGAAAATTCTAAAAGAGTTGGGAATACCAGACCACCTGACCTGCCTCTTGAGAAATCTACATGCAGGTCAGGAAGCAACAGTTAGAACTGGACATGGAATAATAGGCTGATTCCAATTACGGAAAGGAGTATGTCAAGGATGAATATTGTCACCCTGCTTATTTAAACACTGGGCTGGATGAAGCACAAGCTGGAATCAAGATCACTGGGAGAAATGTCAATAACCTCATATATGTAGATAACACCACCTTTATGGCAGAGAGCAAAGAAGAACTAAAGAGCCTCTTGATAAAAGTGAAAGAGGAGGGGGAAAGGTGGCTTAAAACTCAACATTCAGAAAACAAAGATGATGGCATCCAGTCCCATCACTTCATGGAAAATAGATGGGGAAACAGTGGAAACAGTGTCAGACTTTATTTTTTGGGGCTCCAAACTCACTGCAGATGGTGATTGCAGCCATGAAATTAAAAGACGCTTACTCCTTGGAAGAAAAGTTATGAACAACCTATAAAGCGTATTAAAAAGCAGAGACATTACTATTTCAGCAAAGGTCCGTCTAGTCAAGGCTATGGTTTTTCCAGGAGTCATGTATGGATGTGAGAGTTGGACTATAAAGAAAGCTGAGCGCTGAAGAACTGATGATTTTGAACTGTGGTGTTGGAGAAGACTCTTGTGAGTCCCTTGGACTGCAAGGAGATCCAGCCAGTCCATCCTAAAGGAGATCAGTCCTGGGTGTTCATTTGAAAGACTGATGTTGAAGCTGAAATTCCAATACTTTGGCCACCTGATGTGAAGACCTGACTCATCTGAAAAGACCCTAATGCTGGGAAAGATTGATGCAGGTGGAGAAGGGGACGACAGAGGATGAGATGTGCAACTCAATGGACATGAGTTTGCATAGGCTCCAGGAGTTGGTGATAGACAGGGAGGCCTGGCGTGCTGTAGTTCATGGGGTCGCAAAGAGTCAGACACGACTGTGCTACTGAATTGAACTGAACTGAACTGAACTGAACATAGGGATACATGTATTTCAGAATTAGGGTTTGTTTGTTTGTTTGTTTTTCTGTATGTGTGTATATAAATATCCTGAATTGGAATTGCTGAATTGTATGGTAATTTTTTAAAATTGTCATGAATACCCATACTGTTTTCTGCAGTAAATATAACATTACACTAGAGTTCCCTTTTCTTCACATCCTAGCCAATACTTGTTATTTACTTATTTATATATATATGTGTGTGTGTATATATATATATATATATATATATATATATATTTTTTTTTTGCTGAAACCATTTTGACATGTATGGGGTGATATTTCATTCTCCTTTTATTTGCATTTCCTCCAGGATTAATGATGGGGAGAATCTTTTCATGTACCTGTTTTCTATCTGTATCTCTTTGGAGAAATGTCTATTCAAATCGTCTGCTCATTTTTTAATCAATTTTTTTCTTTTAATGTTGAGATATATTATTTCTTTGTATATATTGTATATTATCCCTTTGTTGGATATGTTATTTTGTTGTTGTTCAGTCTCTCCATTGTGTCCAACTTTTTGCTACCCCATGGACTGCAGCACACTAGGCTTCCCTGTCCTTCATCATCTCCCAAAGTTTGCTCAAACTCATGTCCATTGAGTCAACGATGCCATCCAACCATCTCATCCTCTGCCATCCTCTTTTTCTCCAGCATCAGGGTTCAAATGAGTCCGTTCTTCCCATCAGATGGCCAAAGTTTTGGAGTTTCAGCTTCAGCATCAGTTCTTCTTATGAATATGCAGAGTTCATTTCCTTTACGTTTGACTAGTTTGATCTTCTTGCAGTCCAAGGGACTCTCAAGAGTCTTCCAGCACCACAGTTCAAAGGCATCAATTCTTCAGGGCTCAGTTCTTTATGGTCCAACTCTCACATCCATACATGGCTTATAGAAAACCTATAGCTTTGATTGGACAGACCTTTGTCGACAAAGTAATGTCTCTGCTTTTAATATGCTATTAGGTTTGTCATAGATTTCTTTCCAAAGAGCAAGCGTATGTTAATTTCATGGCTGCAGTCACCATCTGCAGTGATTTTGGAGCCCAAGAAAAGACAAGCTTTCACTGTTTCCACCATTTCTCCATCTATTTGCCATGAAGTTATGGAACCAGATGCCATGATCTTCGTTTTTTGAATGTTGAGTTTTAAGTGAGCTTTTTCACTCTCCTTTCAGTTTCTCCAAGAGGCTCTTTAATTCCTCTTCAGTTTCTGCCATAAGAGTGGTGTCATCTACATATCTAAGGTTACTGATAGTTCTCCCAGCAGTCTTGATTCCAGATTGTGCTTCACCCAACCCGGCATTTTTCATGATGTATTCTGCATATAATTTATATAAACAGGGTAACAGTATACAGCCTTGACATGCTCCTTTTCCAGTTTTGAACCAGTCTGTTGTTCCGTGTCTGGTTCTAACTCTTGCTTCTTTACGTACATACAGGTTTCACAGGAGGCAGGTAGGATAGATGTATCATTTATAAGTATCTTTTCCCATTCAGTAGGTTGCCTTGCATTTTGTTAGTGGTTTCCTTCTCTGTGCTTTTTAGTTTGTTTGCTTTGCTTTGGTTGCCTTGTCTAAGGAGATGGATCCAAAAAATATTTCTAATATCACAGAATGTACTGCCTATCATCTGTTTCAAAAAGTTTTATGGTTTTAGGTCTTACATTTAACTCTTTAATCCATTTTGAGTTTATTTTTGCATGTAATGTAAGAAAATGGTTCAATTTCATTATTTTACATGTAGATATATTTCACTTATGTATGTGAAATCTAAAAACAAAACAAAACAAAATAACAACAGACAGATACAGAAAGCAAACTGGTGTTTGTCAGAGAGGTAGGGAATGGGTGGTTGGGCAAAAGAGATAAAACTGATTAAGAGGTACAAACTTCCAGTTATAAAATAAATGTTACAGGAGTGTAATATGTATATGAAATGTAGTTAATATAACTTTTAATTTTGTATGGTGACACTCAAATTATTTTAGTCACAATATTTAAATGTTGAATCACTGTGTTTTACATCTGAAATTAACATACTATTATGTAGTGCTTGAAGAACTGAGGCTTAAACACTTTAAAGGTTAGTATTTCTCATGTCCAATAATTCTGGAGGCATATCATCCAAAGTTTGTGCTATTGCTCAAGGATGATATCTCACTTACAAATTCCTTTCACTTACATTTAGCATGTTCCTTTCGTCTTCAGAGTCACACAAGGCTGTTGCAGCTCCAGTCGTTGAGTCTTAATTCCAGACTGGAAGAATTAATAATCAATAAATGGTGTTGGGAAAACTGGATATCCACATGGAGAAAAATGATACTGAACCCTTGTCTTACAACCATATGCAAAAATCAATGTAAAATAGTGTAAGTACTTAAATATAAGACCTGAACCCTTAAAATTCCTAGAAGAAAACACAGGGGAAGGCTTCTTGGCATTGGTCTTGGCAATTATTTTTTGTTAGGACACCATATCACAGGCAGCAAAGGCATAGTTTAAAAAAAAATCTGCACGGCAAAAGAGGCAATCAACAAAATAAAAGATAAAAGACAATCTACAGATTGGGAGAAAATATTTGCTAAACATATATCTGATAAAATTGTCTGAATTGAATCTATATTCGCTTTATCTGGAGACATACATATGTGTATGTGTGCATATACATATATATGTGTATATGTATACATGCACAAAGAAAGACTGAATTTTCTATAAGTGCACATCATATAATTACATTTCCTATAAGCATAGAGATTGATTGGCAACTGGTCATAGCATTAACCCAGGTCTCTAAATAAAATTAATCCAGGTCTCAATAAAACAATAAGCTTGTTCATCTTTAGATCTCATTTGTACCTTTTTATATTACATGTAGTATATTTATATAGTATAATAGTGCCTATTTCCTTTTTAACATTTTGATATCAGTAAAACAATGATGAAATTAAAAGATGCTTGCTCATTGGAAGGAAAGTTATGACAAACCTAGATAGCATATTAAAAAGCAGAGATACCACTTTACTGACAAAAGTTCATATAGTCAAAGCTATGGTTTTTCCAGTAGTCTGGACTATAGTCCCCCAGGCTTCTCTGATTCTCCAAGCAAGAATACTGTAGTGGATTGCCATTCCCTTCTCCAGGGGATCTTCCTGACCCAGGAATGAAACCCAGGTATCGTATGTATCCTTCATTAGCAGTCATGTTCTTTACCACTAGTGCCACCTGGGAAGCCCAATATATGTTTTGAATTGAAGAATGGATGGATATTGGATAAATTAATACTCAATACATGAATGAATAAAACAGTATTTTAATACATGATTTTTAAATAGGGTAAATTTTGTTTCCAAAGACTAACTTTCAGACAAAATATGTCTGTTTTTTAACAATAGTTTATAGAGTTTAGTAAACTATCTCTGTATGACGTTACTTTAATTTGTGCAGGATTCAGGGATTCTGAATTTCCAGTTTTGTTCATTTTTATGTAATCAAATTATGTGTAGTAAGATAACAGTTTGAAGAAAGCAAGATAATTGCAAGAAGTACTTTATTGAACATCTCAGTTTAATTGAGTTGATTAAGACAATGCTTCCGTAATGCAGAGAAAATGAAATTTGATTTAAATGTCTAAATTTTCCTGTATTTTCAATCATTATATTAGTTAATCATCGTGTATTATTTGTGGACCTACTGCAGAGAAGTTCACAGTATTGAAATTAAAGAAGATTGTGTATATGTGTGTATGTATGCATGTGTGTGTGTGTGTGTGAGTGTAGGTAAGTAGGATATAAGAAGGTAATTGAAACACCTGGAAAGGCCACCCCCAAAGCAGGGATCGTTTTTGATCTGATACTAGTTAGCAAAACTTAGAAAATATCAAAAATTTATTTTTATCTGTTTACTCATAACAGATTCAAACATATATAATCAATAATTTTGTAAGTGATCCTATGGAAATATGTACATAATTTCAATCAAAACTTCATACAAGTATAAATGAAAATTTTCTCTAGTTATATTTTAAATTACAAAGAAATTCATTATAATTTCTAAAGCATAGATATTTTTCACAATTAGAACATTATGAAAACTTAAACAACTTACGACTATTTTAGAAACATTTTTCACAGCCAAAAACATATAAGTTAAAAAACATTTAGGGTACTTTTTTAAATTTGGTAGCTCATGTGGGAGAAGGCGAGGGTGGGGTGATCTGAGAGAATAGCACTGAAACATGTATATAATTATATGTGAAACAGATCACCAGTCCAGGTTCAATGCATGAGACAGGGTGCTCAGATCTGGTGCACTGGGATGACCCAGAGGGATGGGATGGGGAGGGAAGTGGAAGGGGGGTTCAGGATGGGGAACACATGTAAACCCATGGCTGATTCATGTCAATATATGGCAAAAACCACTACAATATTGTAAAGTAATTAGCCTCCAACTAAAATAAATAAATTTTAAAAAATAAATAAATAAATTGCAATTTCAACAGCATTCAATACCTAAAAAATCAGTGGTTTTAAAACTTTAGGTAGCATAAGAATGCCCTGGGATGCTTGACAAAGACATAAATTTCTAAGTTCCTCCCACAAGATTTGATGTAGTAAGGTTCAGATGGTACCAAGGACCTGCCTTTTAACAGACACTTCTGGCAACTCTGATATGGATACTGTGTCTGGGCTGTAGGCCGTAGTCTACAAAATACTGTTTAGATGTTTTGTTTTGTTTTGTTTTTACTTATGTAACCATACAGTGACTTTACATATATGTCATGATGTTGGCATCTAAATCAGTGGGGAAGAGGTGACTGGTCTTCTTGATCAGCAGTTTATTTGACTAATTTCTTCCTTATATAAATCAAGCAGCTATTCAAATAAATCAGCACGTTCACTAAAGAAGTAAAACTAGGTCTTGTTATCTACCTAAGAAGCAAATTCTGATCTTGAATTTACCCTAACACCTGTAGATTTGCCTTGATTTTTGACTAATCCAATAGGATTTATGAAGCATAGAGGAATAAACTAAGTGTCCAATTAGGGCATCGTTTGAAGTAAGAGTTCAAGAACCATAGCCTCCCTGAACCAGTGCTCCTTGGTTTGCTAACTACTATATAACTCAGAGTTCTTCATGGATAGAGAACCAATAATAGCATATATGTGTCCTGTTATATGGGATTCTATTCTATGTTCTGTATGTGCATCTTATATGCCATGTATCTTCCTATGTCTTACTATATTAATATTCTAATATGAGGATATATATTTTGATATGTTTACATATAACATGCTAATACATGATATAAATATACAGGATATAATAAAAGGCTACATGTAGCATGGGATATATAACAAAATGTATAATAATAATAGGATAAAAAGGTAGGGAGAGAGAGAGAGGAGGAGAAGTCAGTGCACTGGCTCACCTATTTGTGAACATGGCAAATCTGGAAACACAGGTGAAAGTGGATGACGCAGTTGGAGACTGAATTCTGCCAGGCAGCAGCTTTTTTTCTGTTGTAGTCTTGATTCAACATTTCTTTAACTTTGGGGAGCTCCAGTCTTTGCTCTTAAGGTTTTCGACTGATTGGATAAGTTGCTTTACTCACAGTCAGTGAATTTAAATGTTAAATCTTATCTAAAACACAGAAACTTTCACAGCAACATCCAGACTATTGTTTGACCAAACAGTTGAGCACCATAGCCTAGCCAAATTGGAAGGTGCCATTAGCCATCCCAGTAACAAAGACAATGATACTGTGTGTTAGTATTAGTATTAATAATACTAATTAATAATACTAATATACAGTATTAGTAATACTCCTAAAATGGATTTTTATTTTTATTTCAACTTATCTTTGCTAAATCTTATATGTACAAACTACCAGATATCAGATCTATTTTTAAGGATTGTAAAAGTATTGATCTTTGCGTCATCATGCTGACTTCTAATAATTTTTTGTTAAACTGCTTTTTTAAATTTTAGCTGTCAGTTACTTACAACTCTGTCTCAATTTATCTGTTGGGTTCTGCTCTTAATAGCAGATCTCTGAGGCTCATGATAGAGGCAACCTTCAGTTTCAGGATATGACTGGTTTGAAGGAAATCAAATGAAAGCTCAACATAGTATGCAAGACAGCCTCGTATTGTCTTTCAGTGATTTCCATGCTTTGATTGTTCAATGTCTTCAGATGATTCTGTCATCAACACATAATAATACTGTTCCTGTTAAATATAATTTATCTATCAGTATTCTTTATGGGGAAGAAAGTTGGGGGCAGAGTCATTTTCACACAATTGCTGTCTTTCAGTGGATTAAGCTGCTCTTTTTTTTCAGATAATATTTTCATCTATCTCTCTGCTCTTTCCTGTTTCCCATCTGCTCACTTTATATGATTTATATTTATAAATCTCTACTACATCTAATTGTCTCAGCCACTAAATCTCTCTTACTCAGTCTTAAATTTGGAATAATTTACTGTACTTTGACTGTTGAGATATGCCCAACATAACATTTGTATTGCAAAATAATTTTGTGTGTGTGTGCTCAGTTGTATCTGACTAGTTGTGATCCCATGGACTGTAGCCCATCAGGATCCTCCATTCATGGAATTTTCCAGGCAAGAATATTGGAGAGGGTTACCATTTTATACTTTAGGAGATCTTCTCAAGGCAGGGATCAAACCCACATCTCTTGTGTCACCTGCATTGACAGATTCTTTACCACTGCTCCACGTTTTATATTACATTGCATTTGACTACCTTTTCAGTACTTGTATCTGCATCATAAATTCCAATATTCCCAATTTAACAGTGTTAATTGTTGAGAAAGTGAGAGCCCATCAGTTCAGTTCAGTTCAGTCACTCAGTCTTGTCTGACTCTTTGCGACCACATGAATCACAGCACGCCAGCCCTCCCTGTCCATCACCATCTCCCGGAGTTCACTCAGACTCACGTCCATCAAGTCCGTGATGCCATCCAGCCATCTCATGCTCGGTCGTCCCCTTCTCCTGCCCCTCAATCCCTCCCAGCTTCAGAGTCTTTTCCAATGAGTCAACTCTTTGCATGAGGTGGCCAAAGTACTGGAGCTTCAGCTTTAGCATCATTCCTTCCAAAGAAATCCCAGGGTTGATCTCCTTCAGAATGGACTGGTTGGATATCCTTGCAGTCCAAGGGACTCTCAGGAGTCTTCTCCAACACCACAGTTCAAAACCATCAATTCTTTGGCGCTCAGCCTTCTTCACAGTCCAACTCTCACATCCATACATGACCACTGAAAAAACCATAGCCTTGACTAGATGGACCTTAGTCAGCAAAGTAATGTCTCTGCTTTTGAATATGCTATCTAGGTTGGTCATAACTTTTCTTCCCAGGAGTAAGCATCTTTTAATTTCATGGCTGCACTCACCATCTGCAGTGATTTTGGAGCCCAAAAAGATGAAGTCTGACACTGTTTCCACTGTTTCCCCATCTATTTCCCCTGAAGTGATGGGACCGGATGCCATGATCTTCTTTTTCTGAATGTTGAGCTTTAAGCCAACTTTTTCGCTCTTCTCTTTCACTTTCATCAAGAGGCTTTTTAGCTTCTCTTCACTTTCTGCCATAAGGGTGGTGTCATCTGCATATCTGAGGTTATTGATATTTCTCCCGGCAGTCTTGATTCCAGCTTGTGTTTCTTCCAGTCCAGTGTTTCTCATGATGTACTCTGCATAGAAGTTGAATAAGCAGGGTGACAATATACAGCCTTGACGTGCTCCTTTTCCTGTTTGGAACCAGTCTGTTGTTCCATGTCCAGTTCTAAGTGTTGCTTCCTCACCTGCATACAGATTTCTCAAGAGGCAGGTCAGGTGGTCTGGTATTCCCATCTCTTTCCGAATTTTCCACAGTTGATTGTGATCCACACAGTCAAAGGCTTTGGCATAGTCAATAAAGCAGAAATAGATGTTTTTCTGGAACTCTCTTGCTTTTTCAATGATCCAGCGGATGTTGGCAATTTGATCTCTGGTTCCTCTGCCTTTTCTAAATCCATCTTGAACATCAGGGAGTTCACGGTTCATGTATTGCTGAAGCCTGGCTTGGAGAATTTTGAGCATTACTTTACTAGCGTGTGAGATGAGTGCAATTGTGTGGTAGTTTGAGCATTCTTTGGCATTGCCTTTCTTTGGGATTGGAATGAAAACTGACCTTTTCCAGTCCTGTGGCCACTGCTGAGTTTTGCAAATGTGCTGGCGTATTGAGTGCAGCACTTTCACAGCATCATCTTTCAGGATTTGAAACAGCTCAACTGGAATTCCATCACCTCCACTAGCTTTTGTTTGTAATGTTGCTTTCTAAGGCCCACTTGACTTCAAATTCCAAGATGTCTGGCTCTAGATTAGTGATCACATCATCAGGATTATCTGGGTCGTGAAGATCTTTTTTGTACAGTTCTTCTGTGTATTCTTGCCTCCTCTTCTTAATATCTTCTGCTTCTGTTAGGTCCAGACCATTTCTGTCCTTTATCAAGCCCATCTTTGCATGAAATGTTCCCTTGGTATCTCTAATTTTCTTCAAGAGATCTCTAGTCTTTCCCATTCTGTTGTTTTCCTCTATTTCTTTGCATTGATCGCTGAAGAAGGCTTTCTTATCTCTTCTTGCTATTCTTTGGAACTCTGCATTCAAATGCTTATATCTTTCCTTTTCTCCTTTGCTTTTCGCCTCTCTTCTTTGCACAGCTATTTGGAAGGCCTCCCCAGACAGCCATTTTGCTTTTTTGCATTTCTTTTCCATGGGGATGGTCTTGATCCCTGTCTCCTGTACAATGTCACGAACCTCATTCCATAGTTCATCAGGCACTCTATCTATCAGATCTAGTCTCTTAAATCTATTTCTCACTTCTACTGTATAATCATAAGGGATTTGATTTAGGTCATACCTGAATGGTCTAGCAGTTTTCCCTATTTTCTTCAATTTGAGTCTGAATTTGGTAATAAGGAGTTCATGATCTGAGCCACAGTCAGCTCCTGGTCTTGTTTTTGTTGACTGTATAGAGCTTCTCCATCTTTGGCTGCAAAGAATATAATCAATCTGATTTCGATGTTAACCCTCTGGTGATGTCCATGTGTAGAGTCTTCTCTTGTGTTGTTGGAAGAGGGTGTTTGCTATGACCAGTGCATTTTCTTGGCAAAACTCCATTAGTCTTTGCCCTGCATCATTCTGCATTCCAAGGCCAAATTTGCCTGTTAGCCCAGGTGTTTCTTGACTTCCTACTTTTGCATTCCAGTCCCCTAGAATGAAAAGGACATCTTTTTTGGGTGTTAGTTCTAAAAGGTCTTTGTGAGAGCCCATGCTCCTGTAAAAAAGAGTAAAAAACTATATGACATCATTAAAACTTATTCCAAACAGAGAATTAGATTTAAAGAGAGACTACTGCACTAAACATCTATGTGACTGAGGGAACCACAGATCTCTCTATTGTTTCCCCGTGTGTGTGTGTGTGTGTGTGTGTGTTTAAGAGAGAGACAGAGAAAAGAGATTGCACGAATTTTTATTAAATAGTCCTTCCATTGCAGATGTACCCTTTTTTCAGCTATGATGCAGTTAAGCCTGCAGTACCTGCTCATATCATGCACCTTTCAGACTGCCTGGTTCTGAGACAGTTCTGCCATTCTTGATGCTCCTTTGAAAGCAGAGAGTCAGTTGTGCTTCGGAGACAACACAGGGGTTAAAATGCCTCTCCCCTATCCACAATAATTTTGGAGTACAGAGCTGGTTATAGGGAATTTTTGAATGTTCATGATTCCCTCTCTCCCTTTGTGCTTTTCTATTTCCAGGAGTGTTTCCCATGATCTCATAATCCAACTTAACTCAGATTGCCTTGTATTCTTCTGACTGACTTCCTAACCAGGGTGTTCTGAAATCACCCATAATTTTCTTGGAAGAAAGCCTTTATCTACTTGGTTGGAATGATTGCAAATAAATTTTAAGAGCCAAGTAATCTAATTAAGCTTCTTTATTAATTATCCCTTAGCCGTCTAAGCTATTTGTATTTATGGTAGACATTCATGAATTGAAGTAAATTTCTGTTAGACAGCATTTCAGGTAGAGTGTCACAGTAAAAACTAATTACGTAATTTGATAAATTTGAGCGAGAATCACCACCTCTGAAATCAGACTGCCTAAGCTGACTCTTTTTAACTTCAGTTATACTAATAGGGAACAGTTTTCTTACTTTACTTTTTCTCTTAGTCTGTTTTGCTACTAATTTTCTGTTTAAATGTATTCTTTTTGAAGAAGAATGTAGAAGTAAAAGAGAATAAAGAGCACCGAGTAAAAACATATCAATTTAACAAATATTGAGCACTTCCTATGTGCAGGTCACTTTTTCAGGGGCTTGAGATATATCATTAGTGAAACAGAAATCTCTACCTATTTAGACTTACATTCAGCTGCTGCTACTGCTGTTCAGCAGCTATGTCATGTCTGACTCTTTGCAATGCCATGGACTATAGCTCACCAGGCTCATCTTGCCATGGGATTCTCTAGGCAGGAATACTGGAGTGGGTTGCCATTTCCTCCTCCAGGGGATCTTCCTGACCCAAGGATCAAACCCCATCTCCTGCTGAGCAGGCAGATTTTTTTACCGCTGAATCTCCAGGGAAGCCCAAGCTTACATTCTAGCGTATATTAAATAATTATATGTCAAAGCAATTTATTGTTCTAGACTTTACAAGACAGTAGAAATCCTCCTATGCTTCATTGAAATATGTGGTGTTTTTCTTAGCTACATTAAGTTTATATTTCCTTATAATCCATAAATTTTTCAACTTTTTAAATTTTCTCGCTAAGAAATTAACTATCTACATAAAGAAATAACCAGTTCTCCAATGTCTAAATTGGTTTTAAATAGTAATAGCATTGGAAATAAGAAAGGAAGCTATTGGTGAGTATAAACATAACAATTGGAAGAAAAATATTTGCTGTGTAGGGTTACAGGTCACAAATAGAACTTTCATCTGGTTGCAGTTTATGCTAAAGTATTAGATAGAGCACATCGGTGGCATAGCTAGTAAATTTCCATGATACTTTCTTACTTTGAAACAGAATCTTCCTAATTATCAAGGCAAGTGCTATGTAATAGATAATAAAATTAAGTATGGCTTTATTTTACATTTCACATTTCTTGAAAGGTAAGAGGAAGTAAAAACTGATTCTGATTTATCAAATAAATATACAGTATGCTTTCTTTATACTTGGATACTAGTTATATAAATACACTTAATAGAAATAAGAGTGATGGTGTTGCAAATTACTTTACCCACTTTGTAAATGATTTTCTCATAATTTTTCAATAAATTCCCATACAAACAGAGAGCAAAGAAATATTAATGTTTTCACTTTTTCATTGGCCATGACTCAGAATGGCTGAAAGGTTATACTCTGAGACTCCTGGTGCTTTTCCATTATTAAAATACTTCCAAGTGAGTTGGACAAACTGTAATGGTGATTATTATTTTTTATTTTGCTACTACTCATGAACCATTGATAAATGGCTTTACAATATGGCAGTAAGATTTTCCAAGGTCCTTTATCCCTAGAGAGATATACCATTAGGAAGTATCCCTAGAGAGATATACCATTAGGAAGTAGGTAGCTTTTGTTTCAGCATAACTCTGCCAGTCATTATCACCTTAGTTCATATAGCTTGCTTATTTTCACTACCAACAATTGCAAACAGTAGAATTATACTGTTTCTTATGTGATAACTATTATAGGAATGGGAAAAAAAATCAAGATTTTCCCTAGACCATAGTCCAATAAGTGCATTTGCAGTTTCTTAAAATTTAGCAGTAATTTCCACTTCCTTCAAGAATGAATAGGAAACAATGCATTTTTTAAAGAGGTATATTGTATTTTGAACACTGTGATTAAATGATTCCTGGGTACTGTTTAGGTATTACCTCAGGTACAATGCATTGTTTCTCTCTGTGTCTGAACAAAGGGCAAAGCAGAATGAAAACCTGCTGACTTGGAAACTCTAATATTGCTTTAAACATAAGGTTAGCCTTTAGGAGACATGTAGGTTCTAGAATTGCTTCTAAGGAATTACTGTCAGTTATTTCAAACTATTTGCTATATTCTGCTATTTCAAATTGTTAGTTTTCTTTACAAGAATAATGTTAAAACACTTTAAAATGTGATCTATATGAAAGGCAACTTGAATAATAAAGCCATTTAAAAATTTTATTTAGACATTATATGTGGTGTATACACACATTTGTACATATGTCTGTTCATGTGTGTTTTGAAGATTTGTTACTGTTAACTGATTTGAAGTCATGCTGTAAAAGTGTAAGCCTGGAACTAAAACATGATTGACAGCATGGTTGCCACCACAACTAAACCAAATTTGACACAAGTTGGGGAGAGGGACTTGAGAAGTCACCAAGGATTTCTACCTATGATTTTAAAGTTTCAGTTCAGTTTGAACTATGTCAGAAGATAGGACCAGATTATGCTTGCCTGCTTATAATTTCCTAAAGAACTTCTCAGATTCATACTGCATAGAGCAAGTTTTCATTCTAGTATTACCCTTTTATCAGGAATGAGGATCATATTTTAATGACTATTTGCCACATGTCTCCAGATTTTATCCTAGATATGGCATAGGTCCCAGTTGGTTGGAACTCTTTAGTCCATCACACCCACAGGATGTAAAAGTTGCAGGGTCTCTAATTAATAGTATAGGTGAGATATGCCTGTTTCTCTGGGCAGAGGATGAACTGTTTGAGGATTTTTCAGATTGGAACTGGCTTTGATCTTCAAGAAATTCTATAAGTAAATGTTAAAACTTAAGTGTAAAGCAATTTTCATTGCTTTTACTATTCTGCCCAATTTCCTATTTCTTGATATCTTGATTTAAATCTAATCTTCTATTCAAGTTAGGTAGCAAATGTAGGCTGTAAGTACTTAAGTTATATCACTAAATAAGAGCTTTTTTAAAGAAAAATTTTGATGTAATACATGAATATGTGTGGTTTATTCTCAGTGTGAATAAAGACTTGGGAATTTATCTTTTTCCTCTAAGTTAAGTATCCCCTGTCATTTTTGAGAGTATCTGAATTTCTCATGTTAGAACTCTAAGGAAAATAGCTTACCTAGTCTAGTCTAATAAAATCACATAAATCATATGAATTCACTTTTCTTAAAGTTCACTATATACTAAGAAGTAAAATAGCCTTTTTCATGAAGATAATTTATCTCATTATAAAATTCTTATATGTATTAATATAATATATTTCTAGATATTTTGTTAAAAAATAGTATTCAGGATAGTTTTCATACTTTTGGATTCAACAGTGGACAATGAGTAATTAAACATGGTTTATATAACATAATATTAAAACATGTAAAAATAGTGTATAGGTGAATATATTCATAAGCAGGCCTTCAATATTATCCAATAGTACTTTAATAATATTGCTGAGTCATTAGCTTTCTGTGTTACATTTTGAAATCTACTAATTTTCCTGAAAAAAAATACAGTAAGAGTGATTTGATTTATCCCCTTATTAAATAAGAGATTAGGTGATTCCTAATATCTTTAGGAAGTAAGTGGCTCCCTGTTTAAAGACTATGGCCCTTAAAAGCTTTTGCTTTTTGTCTTTATGAGCTCATTACTAATGGAAGAAGTTTGAAAAAAAGTCATTTTTAATGACAGTTCTAAGATGAGGAAGAATATATTCATGGTAAACTGTAATACAAGTGGAACCGAAATACAGGTGGATTGCTGTCTAACTTTACACAGAATTCTGACTACTGTAGTTTTTTTCCTACAGTGGGAAAGTCGGTCTTGCTGTTTTGAAGTAAGATTTATAAAGATACTTTATATGTATTCTATATCATTGTTTTACTTTTGGTATATTATTGTTGATGCAAGTGCATTATGAGATTTTTACAGGTGATATATTTATTCTTTCACTAGATCAAAATATGTGGAGTGCTTCACATGACTGTGACTTTTCTAAATGTGGAAGATAAAATAGTTTTTTTTAATATTTGCATAAAATTCACAATATACTTGTGAGTGATCACCATTAACTATCCACTACAATCTCTAGAAACACGAAAGAGGCAATGCTCACCTCTAAGTAGAAGAGCTGGGATAAGTGTTAGTGGAGATAACAATTTACTGAGTCTGAGGAGAAATAGGAGTTCAACAGAATAAGAGGAGAAGAGGTTGTCCAAGCTGGTAATGCTATAAACACACTTAAAAATTTAAATTTGTATTGCAGGAAGAAAGAAATATTGATTAGCTTTAAGAACATAATTGAACCCATTAAATATACACTTAAGAATTTAAATTTGTATTGCAGGAAGAAAAAAATATTGATTAGCTTTAAGAACGTAATTGAAACCATTAAATTAAATTTACAAACTTTATACCAAATAACATTTGGTAAATAAACATTTCCTGATTTGGTATCAGGAAACTATCAGCTTCCCTGATAGCTCAGTTGGTAAAGAATTCACCTGCAATGCAGGAGACCTGGGTTCGATTCCCAGGTCGGGAAGATTTGCAGGAGAAGAGATAGGCTACCCACTTCAGTATTCTTGGGCTTCCCTTGTGGCTCAGCTGGTAAAGAATCCACCTGCAATGCAGGAGACCTGCATTCAATCCCTGGGTTGGGAAGATTCCCCTGGGGAAGGGAAAGGCTACTACTCCAGTATTCTGGCCTAGAAAATTCCATGGACTGTATAGTCCTTGAGGTCACAAAGAGTCAGACACAACTAAGCAAGCTTCACTTTCACTTTGGATTCAATTTAAAGGCTGAGTTGGAGGAAGCAAAATTATTTATACTGGGGACTTATTGAGAATGCATTCCAATATGTAAGAAAAAATTAATAAGGAACACAAATTCAAGGGCAGAAGGATGAGAAATCATTCATTAAAAAAAATCATCTTTGGACACCTACTCTGGACCCAGCACTGTGATAATTGATGAAACAATGTAGTAGACTTAAAGACATGTGACATAGCAGAATAATCAGGATTTCCTTGCCGACTGAAGAGGAGAAGGGGGAGAAAGTGAGGAGTTTAGGCTATGCCTCAGGAATATACTTGATTAACTTGGCTAGTTAAGCAGAAATTATATCAGTGAAAATAAATAGAAAAGACAGGGGAGTTTGGAGGGAATAATAAACCGAAAAGCTAGCGTTTAGTTGAGAGGTTTAGTAGGCAGTTAGGTAGACAGGTCTACCTCAAAGGAGAGTTTTAGAGTAGAGGATGTGAAATTTAGAATTATCCACATATAGGTGAAACACACATTCAGAGAAGTGAGAAATGCTTCAAGAATGAGAGCAAAACATGGTAAGTGGAGAATATAAAAGAGAGAAGCCTGAGGATATATAGATAAATAAGTAGGAGTCTGCAAAGAAGCCAAGAAGCCAAGAAAGAAAACTAAAATAAAAATATTGTTTTGGAAGCCAGAAAATGAAACTATCTAAAACGTTAAATCCTACAGTATGTGAGATATATCTGGGTTTAAAAGGATGCAGTGGATTTAGTAATAAATTGTTTCCATAGGTCTTTTCATCTGAGTTTTCATTAGGACATTGTTTTTGTTCTAAGGTTTTGCTTTTTTGTTCTTTGATAAGTAAAGCTATGTATACTATATCAGCTGGAACTATTCTTAGAATTTATAGTCATCCGTTCTTTCAATCTTTCACTCAGTCTCATCCAATCTCATGGTTTAAGTTACTTTCCATGGGATAGTGATGCTCAAACTTGTTTCCAGGTATGCTCTCTCTTCTGAGCTTCTGTTACCTGCACCAGCTGTCAAGTAGACATTCCCAGAGGGGTGTCTAAGTCACAACTGAGAGTCACAGTACCCAAAATTGACCTGCCATCCACCATCCCCTACACACAAACTCTGCATGCTGAAATTCCATTTGTCAGACCAGAAATCTAGCACCAGTGTAAATTGTCCTGTCCCTCTTCCATTCACATCCATTTTATAACATTATCTTGAAATTGTTCTCTTCTTTCTCACAATCACTGTTCAACATTGCTTGTTGTTAGAGTTCAGTAAACTTCTACCTGGTTTTCCTTTTTTTCTGTTTGGAATTTCTCGATTCTGTTATTTATTCTGTAGTTAAAGTAATCTTTCTGAAGTGAAAATTGAATCATATCATTTTCCTGCTTATAACTCTTCATGATACCCTAGTTGTTCTTGAGAAATAGTTCATTCTCTTTTTTTAAACTTTTTATTTTAGATTGGGTTATAGCCGATTAACAGAAAATGTGATAGTTTCAGGTGAACAGCCAAGTGAGGGGCCCATATATACATACAGGTCATTCTAAGATCTCAGCAGGGTTCTCTGTAAGTAGGTTCTGCTAATGTCCCACCTTTGCTGTTGTTCAGTCACTCAGTCATGTCCAACTCTTTAAGACCCCATGGACTGCAGCACACCAGACCTCACTGTCATTCAACATCTCCTGGGACTTGCTCAAACTCATGTCCATTGAGTTGGTGATGCCATCCAACCATATCTTCCTCTGCCATCCCCTTCTCCTCCCGCCTTTAATCTTTCCCAGTATCAGGGTCTTTTTCAGTGAATCAGGTCTTTGCATCAGGTGTCCAAAATATTGAACTTCAGCTTCAGCATCAGTCTTTCCAATGAATATTCATCATTGATTTCCTTTAGGATTGACTGGGTTAAACTCCTTGAGGTCCAAGGGACTCTCAAGAGTCTTCTCCAACACCACAGTTCAAAAGCATGAATTCTTCGGTGCCCAGGCTTCATCATTCAGCTCTCACATCCATGAAAGACTACTGGAAAAACCATAGCTTTGGTTAAACAGACCGTTGTCAGCAAAGTAATGTCTCTACTTTTTATTTTTAGCCTATTTATTTATTTATTTATATAAATTTATTTATTTTAATTGGAGGCTAATTAATTTACAATATTGTATTGGTTTTGCCATACAGCAACATGAATCCACCACGGGTGTACATGTGTTCCCCATCCTGAACCCCCCTCCCACCTCCCTCCCGTACCATCCTTCTGGATCATCCCAGTGCACCAGCCCTGAGCATCCTCTATCATGCATCGAACCTGGACTGGTGATTCATTTCACATATGATATTATACATGTTTCAATGCCATTCTCCCAAATCATCCCACCCTCGCCCTCTCCCACAGAGTCCATAAGACTGTTCTGTACATCTGTGTCTGTTTTACTGTCTCGCATACAGGGTTATCGTTACCATCTTTCTAAATTCCATATATATGCATTGTATTGGTGTTTTTCTTTCTGGCTTACTTCACTCTGTATAATAGGCTCCAGTTTCATCCACCTCATTAGAATTGATTCAAATCTCTACTTTTTAATACACTGTCCAGGTTTGTCAAAGCTTTTCTTCCAAGGAGCAAGTGTATTTTAATTCCATGGCTATGGGCACTGACGCAGTGATTTTGGAGCCCAAGAAAATAAAGTCTGTCACTGTTTCTATTGTTTGCCCATCTATTTGCCATGAAGTGATGGGAATGATTGCCATGATCTTCTGTTTTTAAATGTTGAGTTTTAAGACAGCTTTTTCACTCTCTTCTTTCACCTTCATCAAGAGGCTCTTTAGTCCTCCTTGTTTTCTGCCATAAGGGTGGTGTCATCTGCATATCTGAGGTTATTGATTTTCTCCCAGCAATCTTGTTTACAACTTCTGTGTCATCCAGCCCAGCATTTTGCATGATGTACTCTGCATATGAGTTAAATAAGCAGGGTGACAATATACAGGCTTGACATACTCCTTTCCCAATTTTGAACAGGTCCACTGTTGCATGTCTGATTCTAATTGTTGTTTCTTGACCTGAATACAGTTTTGTCAGGATGCAGGTAAGGTGCTCTGGTATTCCCATCTCTTTAAGAATTTTCCACAATTTGATGTGAACCTCACAATCAAAGGCTTTAGCAGAGTCAATGAAGAAGAAGTAGGTTTTTTCTGGAATTCTCTTGCTTTTTCTATAATCCAACAGATGTTGGCAATTTGATATCTAGTTCCTCTGGGTTTTCTAAATCTGGCTTGTATTTCTGAAAGTATCAGTTCACATACTATTGAAGACTAGCTTGGAGAATTTTGCTAGCATGTGAAATCAGTATAATTTTGCTATAGTTTGAACATTCTTTGGCATTTCCCTTCTTTGGGATTGGAATGAAAACTGACTTTTTCTAGTCCTGTGGCCACTGCAGAGTTTTCCAAATTTGCTGGCATATTGGGTGCAGCACTTTAACAGCACCATCTTTTAGGATTTGAAATAGCTTAGCTGGACTTCCATCACCACCTCTAGCTTTGTTCATAGTGATGCTTCCTAAAGCCCACTTGACTTTATCCACCAGGATGTCTGGCTGTAGGTGAGTGATCAACCATCATGGTTATCCAGGTGATTAAGATCATTTTTGGATAGTTCTTTTGCATATCCTTGCTACCTCTTAATATCTTCTGCTTCTGTTAGGTTGGTACCATTTCTGTCCTTTCCTGTGCCCATCTTTGTATGAAATGCTCCTTTGGCATCTCTAATTTTCTTGAAAGATCTCTAGTCTTTCCCATTCTATTGTTTTCCTCTATTTCTTTGCATTTTTCACTTAGGAACTTTTTTTTTTTCCTCCTTGCTATTCTTCAGAACTCTTCATTCAGATGGTTAAATCTTTCCTTTTCTCCTTTGCCTTTCACTTCTCTTCTTTTCTCAGCTATTTGTGAGGCCTCCGCAGACAATTGTTTTACCTTTTTGCGTTTCTTTTTACTGGGGATAGTTTTGATCACTGCCTCCTGTACAGTGTTACAGACCTCTGTGTATAGTTCTTCAGGTACTCTGTGTATCAGATGTAATCCCTTGAATCTATTTGTCACTTCCACTGTATAATCATCAGGGTTTTGATTTAGGTCATAGCTGAATGGTCTAGTGGTTTTCCCTACTTCAATTTAACTCTGAATGTTTAAATAAGGTGTTCATGATCTTAGCCACAGTCAGCTCCCGGTCTTGTTTTTCCTGACTCTAAAGAGCCTCTCCATCATTGGCTGCAAAGAATATAATCAATCTGATTTTGGTATTGACCATCTAGTGATGTCCATGTGTAGAGTCTCCTCTTGTGTTGCTGGAAGAGGGTGTTTGCTATGACCAGTGTGTTCTCTTGGCAAAACTCTGCTAGCCTTTTTCCTTGCTTATTTTGTACTCCAAGGCCAAACTTGCCTGTTATTCCAGATATCTCTTAACTTACTACTTTTGCATTCTAGTCCCCTGTGATGAAAAGGACATATTTTTTTTTGGTGTTAGTTCCAGAAGGTCTTGTAAGCCTTCACAGAACAATTCAATTTCAGCTTCTTCAGCATTAGAGGTTGGGGCTTAGACTTTGATTACTATGATATTGAATGGTTTACCTTGGAAATGAACCAAGATCTTTCTGCTCTTTTTGAGATTGCATCCAAGTACTGCATTTTGGTCTCTTTTGTTGACTATGAGGGCTACTCCATTTCTTCTAAGCAGTTCTTGGCCATGGTAGTAGGTATAATGGTCATCTGAATTAAATTCTCCCATTCTGGTCCATTTTAGTTCACTGATTCCTAAAATGTCAGTGTTTACTCTTGCCATCTCCTGTTTGACCACTTCCAGTTTACCTTGATTCATGGACCTAATATTCCAGGTTCCTATGGAATATTGTCCTTTACAGCATGAGAATTTACTTGTACCACCAGACACTTCCACAACTGGGCATTGTTGCCACTTTGGCTCAGCCTTTTCATTTCTTCTGGTGCTATTTCTCTGCTCTCTCCAGTAACATATTGGGCACCTACTGACCAGGAGGGTTCATTTTTTAGAATATCTTTTTACCTTTTCATATTGTTCATGGGGTTCTCAAGGCAAGAAGGCTGAAGTAGTTTGCATTCCCTTCTCCACTGGACCACTTTTTGCAAGAATTCTCCAACATGACTCATTTTTCTTGGGTGGCCCTACATGGCATGGCTCATATTTTCATAGAGTTAGACAAGACTGTGATCCATGTGATCAGCTTGATTAGTTTCCTTTGGTTGTGGTTTTCATTCTGTCTGCCCTCTAATGGATGAGGATAATACACTGGGAAGCTTCCTGATGGGAGAAGCTGTCTGTGGGGAAAACTGGGTCTTGCTCTGGTGGGCAAGTCCATGCTCAGTAAATCTTTAATCCAATTTTCTGCTGATGCATGGGGCTGTGTTTCCTTACAGTTTTACCTGTCAGGATGTTTCCTTTCACCTTTACTTTACAGCCATGTAGAACTTATTTCATGCCCTCAAACATCTCAACCTTTTATTCACCTCTTCTTGTTGTTTAAAGGTTTAGTCATATCTGACTCTTTGCAATCCCATGGACTGCAGCATTCCAAGACTGTCTGTCCTTCACTGTCTCCCAGAATTTGCTCAGACTTAGGGCCACTGAGCTGGTATTGGTATCCAAACATTTCATCCTATTCCACCCCCTTATCTTCCTGCCCTTAATCTTCCCCAGCATCAGGGTTTTTTTTCCAGTAGTCAGCTCTTCGCAGTATTGGAGTGGCCAAAGTTGACTCATTGGAAAAGACTCTGATGCTGGGAGGGATTGGGGGCAGGAGGAGAAGGGGACGACAGAGGATGAGATGGCTGCATGGCATCACTGACTCGATGGACGTGAGTCTGAGTGAACTCCGGGAGTTGGTGATGGACAGGGAGGCCTGGCGTGCTGCGATTCATCGGGTTGCAAAGAGTTGGACACGACTGAGCGACTGAACTGAACTCAAAGTATTGGAGCTTCATAATCTTTCCAATGAATATTCTGAGTTGATATCCTTTAGGATTGACTAGTTTGATCTTCTTGCAGTCCAAGAGACTCTCAAGAGTCTTCTCTAACACAATTCAAACTCATCAATTCTTCAATGCTCAGCCTTCTTTATGGTCCAACTATCACATCCATACATGACTACTGGAAAAACCAAAATTTTGACTATATAGAACTTTGTCAGCAAAGTAATGTCCCTGCTTTTTAATATGCTGTCTAAGTCTGTTATAGTTTTCCTTCCAGGGATCAAGTGTTTTCTTTGTTTGTTTGTTTGCTTTGTTTTTAATTTCTTGGCTGCAGTCACTGTCCACAGTGATTTGGAGCCCACGAAAATAAAATCTGTCACTGTTTACACTTTTCCCTTTCTATTTGCCATGAGGTGATGGGACTGGATACCATGATCTAAATTTTTTTTTTAATATTGTTTGAGTTTTAAGCCAGCTTTTTCATTTTCCTCTTTCACTCTCATCAAGAGACTGTTTAGTTCCTCTTCAATTTCTACCATTAGAGTGGTATAATCTGTATATCTGAGGTTGTTGATATTTCTCCCAGCAATCTTGATTCCAGCTTGTGAATTATCCAGCCTGGCATTTTGCATGATGTGTTCTGCATAGAATTTAAATAAGCAGGGTGACAATATACAGCCTTGTCGTACTCCTCTCCCAATTTTGAACCAATCTGTTGTTTCATGTTCGGTTCTAACTGTTGCTTCTTGTGCTGCATACAAGTTTCTCATGTGACAGATAGGATGGTCTGGTGTTCCCATCTCTTTCAGAATTTTCCAGTTTGTTGTGATCCCTACAGTTAAAGGCTTTAGTATAGTCAATGAAGCATAAATAGAAATTTTGCTGGAATTCCCTTGCTTTCTCCATTATTTAGCAAATATTGGCCATTTCAGTGTTATTTAATATTTATAATTCAAATACTTAATATTCCAGTCTTCTCACTTGATTACTTATTTCTCAGTCTTCATGCCTAGTTTGGGCATCTTGTCTTCTGCAAGCCTTCATTGCCTGGTCTTTGTTGGGTGTCATTTATCAGCATTTAATTTATTTCTAAACTATCAAATTTAGCAATTCTTTCTTGATTTTGACATAGGCATTAGTTTCTTATTCTTAATAATGCCAGGAATGGTGTTTAGGATTTTATTTTTTTCAGCATTTATCTGAGAGTCATTCATTCCTGTCAGGTTTCCATTAATATCCATGGGGTATTTCAGTGAAATTGAAAACCTCAGTGGTTTAATTCCTTCAAGACATCTCTTTTTCACAGACTTTTCTCTTATAAATTACCTGTTTCTGCTCTGCTAAGTAAGGGTTCAATCTGACTTATTCAAAAGACTTTCAATAACATCTTAAAAGAAGGATTTTTTCCAAGTATTTTTTGCAATAATTGTTCACTATAGATTTATGAAATTTCAAATATTATTTGTAACTGGCCCAATATTTTAAATGTGTGACATTGAGTCTGGGTGGTTTAAAAAATCTAAAACAAATAAACAGAGAAATGAGATAGATATCCCTGTAATATTGACTGTCATTTTTTGTTCTCTTAAATAAACAATAGAGAATGTATTTCTCCTTCAACTCATAATTTCATTTGGTAAAGACACAAATGTATTCATTACAACTCATAAAATATCAGTATGTCAACCTGACAGAAATTAGAGGTAGGGATTAAAAATTTATTTAAGGCTTTCAAAAAACTTGCTGAAATGAAAACAAGTCTCAGAATGGCTGTTTTTCTTTATTAAAAAAAAAAGTCAAACTACCTGTCATCTTGATTTACTTAGATTCTGTCCTTTTTGTCAAAATTTCTATAAAATTCATTAGAATTAGTTATGCTGATATTCTTGGATCTCAGTCAAAAGCAAAAGGACTGTTAGTACTCATTTCTGCATTGCCACAATTGATCCTTATATCTAAAAACTAAGAATTTTTTTTTGTTTAATGTAAAATAAACAGAAATTTGCATTGGCAAATTGTCTGTGGGGCTAAAATAATGTTAATAAAACTGGCTATGTGAATTTAGCTTTCAGATTTAACTTTTAGCTTCAGAATTTTTTGAAAAATACAAAGCTGTATCTTTATACAAGCTCTGCTTTCCCTGGGGCTAAACTTTTTGCTTAAGCCAACAAAGTAAAACAGAGTTAACCAGAAATTAGAAGTAAATGAGCAAGACATAAGATTTGGAATGATTGCCCTAAGTAGATAAAACGGCTGTGTATTGTGGGTAATGCATTTTCCTGAACCCACAAAGATGTACACAACATACTTCCTATAATCATTTGCCAATATTTTTCTAGTTATGAAATTAAAAATAATGATAAATGTTTGTTTTTAAGATTGTATTTATTTCATTGTAATAACTTTTCTTTCATATTTGATAAATGTTAAGCAGTATTTTATTTTGTCAAACTATCTTGTGACATATTATATCTATTTTAGCTGAGAGAAAACTGTAAAGCCTAGAAGGGTAGCAGGTAACTTGCCTGAGGTCACAGAGCTAATATAGAGAGAGCCAGAATCACATCATCATTGTTTCTCATTTCAAAAATTATTAATTTCTTATGTAGTAAACAATACATAGAAAAAAGGAGAACAAGATAAATGGGATGTTGCCAGATGATAAATACAGATCATAAATGTTAAAGGATGTGGTTATTCATGACATTAATGCAATTTGAGTTAACAAACATACTGTGTTACAAATATTTTGTAAATGTTGTTAGGAAGGTTACAAGACAGGTCTGATGAGGGAACCATGCCATCTGACACCTTTTGCCCTTTTTTGGACCTAATTCTTTTAACAAAATTTCTTTTTAAAGAGTATTATATATAAAGAACTTAATGACAACTTAAAGCAAATGCAAGAAAATGTTTTCCTATAGTCTCAACAGTTTTGCCTCCTATTGAATTACTGTTTGCTTTCATATTAGTCATTTTTATATAATTTAAAGTACTTTATTGTTGTATTTTATTTACCTTTATTCATCATATTTCTATTTCCTCTTTGCAAAGTGCTAAATTATTGTAAAGCTTTTCTTCACAACTTACTCCAGTACAACCTCATCCTAACATAACTACATCTACTATGATCCTGTTTTCAAATATGTTCACATTCTAATGGGGTTAGTACTTCAACTGATGAATTGAGGGGAAGGGGACAAATACAATTCATAATAGCTAGGAACAAATGTTAAATCTAAGTCCATAGTTATCTAAAGCTAGGAGCAAGAGGAGAATATTTTATGAGGAACTTTGTGAATTTTAGGGGATGTTTGGAAGAGAAAGAGGAAGCAAAGAAGTAATACTCCTGAATTAAGTTAATCACTGACATTTTGGAGACTCACATTTAGCCTTTTAGAATATAAGTCAATATTTTTCAAAAACCTACTATACCAATAGTGTGCTACTACCCTTTTTTTGTTGTCAATGGACTTTCAGTTCAGTTCAGTTCAGTCGCTCAGTTCTGTCCGACTCTTTGTGACCCCATGAATCGCAGCATGCCAGGCCTCCCTGTCCATCACCAACTCCCGGAGTTCACTCAAACTCACGTCCATCGAGTCAATGATGCCATCCAGCCATCTCATCCTCTGTCATCCCCTTCTCCTCCTGCCCCCAATCCCTCCCAGCATCAGAGTCTTTTCCAATGAATCAACTCTTCTCATGAGGTGGCCAAAGTACTGGAGTTTCAGCTTCAGCATCATTCCTTCCAAAGAAGCCTTGGATAAAATTCTGCTGGTAACTTCATTTCTTTAGGACCTCAGTATCTTTTTCTAAGTAGTTCAGAATGTTGTGAATTCTTATTTGACCTTTCAAGGTGATGATAATTCTGCAACTTTTAATGTCATCTTCAAATATAATGAACCAACTAGGGTTTCATCTATATCATTAATGTGGAGGCTCTGTATTATGATCCCCACAATTGAAACTCAGGGAACTATTATAATACTATTTGCCTTCCAGCAATGGTCAGTTATTGATAGTTAAAGTATATTCTGGGAATAAGCTCCAGCTAGACTTGTGCCCACATGTAGTCTGCCTATGTCATGCTCAGACGATGATAAAAAAAAAAAAAAAAAACTATGCAGTAAAAACAAGAATAGCATCATACTACATGTATTCTGCAGGCATGATCATGAGTTTCAGAAAGGCAGAGGCTGTCTGCTTTCTTTCTGAGAAGCCTGTCCTCCGCACTAGGTGGCCATGCATCAAGGAGAAGCTGCTCCAGTTAATGTCACTGGATGATCCATGAAGAGAAAACAGTGATCAGTTATAAAGTCCTCAAAATATGCAATTTAATCAAGACATATTGTACTATGTTAAAAACACACTTCAATTCTACCGAAAGAACAATAACTTATCTTTAAATTATGGAGCACTTAACAAAGTGAGCAGATTTAAATAGAAATGCATAAAAACTGCAACAACAATATTAGTTTAAATGTCAGATAAGGTTGACAAAAGGTCCAATTTTCATGTTTCTTAAATGATAGTATAAAGCAAATTGTTTACACATTTAAAAAATTGATTAATAGGTAGAAGACACTTGTACACCAAATGAAAACACCTCTAAGTAAGAATTTTACATATAAAAGAAGGATGTGTCCCTTTTATGGAATCTCATTTTTAGAATTGATGTTAGGAATTTAATTGCTGCTTCCTTACAATTCTTTTTCTTTTATCATAGACCTGCATAGGAAACAGTACTGGCTTTATTTTTCTGTGTTTTCCATAAACACTATTATTTATCTCTGTGAACTCCTCTATTATTAATTTTATTTGCAGTCTACTGATTTTATTTTCTATACTGCCAAATAATTTGCAGCTATTTGGCACAACAGATACTAGAACCCTAAAAAAGTCACTTCTTTGGCTTTAAAAACATTTGTCATTAGAATATTTCTAAGGCTTCAACAGAGGTGAGCATTCAGTTAACTTTTACTTACTTCCCTAGTGAAATCTGATAGTGTAAGCTATTTAAGAAAATATATTTTTTATATATTCATATAAATATATTTTATATTGTACATCTTTATTGGCCTTTTCAGAAATTAAATATGCATATGTAAAGTTGTTCACAAGTTTGAGGACTCAGAGAGGCACACAGTAACCTGCCATGTAGTAAATATTTATTGAATATATATTGGAGAAAAAAAAAAAAGAAAAGAGGAATATACTTTATGTGCTAAAAACTATACTAGGGACTTCTCTGAAAATTGGTGAGGTTGCATGCCAAATTACAAAAGCAAAAGAACCCCAGATGCAGTGGCCAAATATAACGTTTATTTTTCACTCATAGTAAAGTCCAGAAGTGGGTGTTACATGCTGTCCACGGTGGGGAAATTGTTCTGTTCCTAAGACCATTCAGAACTCAGGTTCTTGTCTTCTTGAACTGCCATTCTTTAAATCATTGACATATTCAGCATGAAATCTGTCTGTAAACAAGATGACCACATCCCAACCCCAGCAGAGAAAGAACAAAGGGCAATCCGCCTCTTCATGGAAATGGGCTGAAAATTGTTAAACATCATTTCCATTCATAACCTCATTGCCACATTGGAGGTGCGAAGGAGCTGGCAAAAAGTGTAATCTCTAGCTGAGATTCTATAAAAAGGAAAGAGGAGCATATGTTTTGGGTGAAATTTTGAAATCTCTGTCTTTTTCTGTCTACGGTCCCCACGAGGTGTAATCATTGTTCCTATTGTCTCGAGAGAGACAGAGGTCAAAGGAATCTGTCGTCTTGGCTTGTTACACGCTCAACAGTGGGATGGCCACCTGCTTCTCGGGATGTTTTACCTCGTGCAAAGTAAAGATGTTCCTTTTAATTACAACAATATTCAGATACTCATTCTGTACTTTCTCTTTATTAATTGTGTTTGGTGCAGACTAAGGTGGTCTGAATGTTGCTTCCCAACAAATTAATTCACTTCTCAAGCTTGATTTGAATTTCTTTTTTCTTTGCCCTGGTGTTATATTCTTTGTGATGAGTTCGTTGGTTATTTTGCCTTCTTGTGTCTGCATTTTTTAAATTAAAATAATACTTTATGATAAGACATTGCTAAGTTCAAAGCAACTAAATTGAGTTCTAATAAGGAAGGCCCACGGAGGTAGTTTGAGTTTTGGTGTGACCCCAGAGAGAACTTCGTCCTCCGAGGTATCAGAAAATCAGGGCCTTTGGAGCATAGGCATAATCTTTCCTCCCTGCTACTGGGGAGATCAAGTAGATGCATGGGATTTGCTTGAACACAGGAGAAGGGTGAAGAATTAACTGCTTTTATTTTAGTAATAGACTTAGATAGCTAATGTAAACAATAAAATATTTTATTAATTAGCTTTGTTCAGATTTTTTAAAAATAATTGAAATCAGTAATAGGATAAGTAAGTGTAAGTGATTCCAGTGTATCACTGGCCCCGTTGGTCTTCTGGGATCCTGATGTACATCTTTTACACTCTTTTCGCATAACACTGTTTCTTCCTTAGGGTCACCCGAGGAACTTGCCACCTTTGGACAGTCCCTTTAATTATTTCCCCATCACTTTCCCACTGGCTTTTAGTGTTTTTTTTTTTTTTTTCTTTTTTTTAAGAGAGAACCATAAACAGAAACACATGCTCACGCAAAGCCTGATTATTGTTTCTAACTCTGTAAAATTTGTGTGGTCTCTATATTAGGATAGCGCTTTATGTAGACAATCAGATTTTGTGATGGAAAGAATAAAGCACGTGGGCTTTTCCAAGCTCTCTGCTAGATTATAGGGCAAAGAAATATTAATACATAAGAACATAGTCCAGTCCTCAGGAAACTGATGGGAGCGTGTCATGGTGTGAAGTCCAATGGCCAGTTGTCAGTGGGCATCAGCTGCATTTGATGGTGCTCTCTACCTTTCCTTGGTACGTTTTCTGTTTCTCTTGTCAGGACAACACATGCAGTGCTTTTTTTTTTTTCCTCCCAAATTCGCCTTTTAATCCATTTCAGTCACTTTTGCTAGTTTGTCTTCTTATAAATCTCTTCTCTTGGATGAGTTGAGAGTCCCCAGATTTCACTTCTCTTTCTATACAAACTCCTTCAATCACCTCATCTGCTCCTAGATTTCTAAACACCATCTGTGTGATGATTTGGTAGCTCAGAATTTATATCTAGAGACCATATTGTACTGTTGAATTCCAGATTCTTATATCCACATGGACATCTAAGAGACTAATGGGATTGGTACTATTTTCCACAAAATATGTTCTGACCCAGTCTTCTCCATTTCCATATATCCCTGCTCCATTATTTGATATTTCCAGGCCAAATGTTGAAATTATCTTTGACTCTTCTCTTTTGCTCATCATCCCCATTCAATTGGCTAAGACATCCTTTGGGTATATCTTAAAAATATGGTTTAGCACAACCTGTCCACTTCTCATGACTGCTGTGGTTATTACCCTGGGCGAACCTCCATCATCTTTTGTCTGAATTACTTCCTAAGCTTCTTAACGATCATGCTCCCCCACTTTCCAGATTCTGCAGTAGTTCCACTTTTTACTGAATAAAAGGTATCTTTAATGACTAGAAATCGCTTTATGAGCTGCATGCCCCATCCCCGCCCTTGTTACCCTTCCTTGCTGTTGCTGTAGTTTAGTCACTAAGTCGTGTCCAGCTATGTGCGGCCACTTGGACTGTAGCCTGTCAGGCTCTTCTGTCCATGGGATTACCCAGGAGTGGGCTGCCATTTCCTTCTCCAGAGGATCTTTCTGACCCAGGGATGGAACTGACATCTCCTGCACTGGCAGGCAGATTCTTCACTGCTGAGCCACCAGTGTTACCCTTCTGTCTCCTCCGAATATTATCTATCCTTGTTTGCACCATAACCACTTTGCCCTTCTTGTTATCCTTTGAATATGCCAGGAGAATTCATAATTTGGGGCCTCTGCATTGGCCCTTCTCCCTGCTGGAATTATCTTCCTTCAGATATATGAATGGGCTCCTCTCGGTAGGGAGGTTACTCTGACAAACCTATTTAAAAATGCAATGACCTTTTCAACATGTCTTTCAAACTGATGCCCTATTCCTGCTCCATTTCTTTCCTCTGAAGAATTTACATAATGCATCATACAATTTACTTTTTATTATACTTTTTATCTGTCTTCCATAATAAAAATGTAGGCTTTGCAAGGATAGATATTTAATCTGCTTTACTGTAAAATTATTTGAAGTACCCAGAACAGTGCCTATCATGTAGTAGCTGCTCTGTAAATATTTGTTGGGTATATGAAATGATATGAAGTTATAATTATTCCCATTTTACTGAAAGACCAGTGAAGTCCCAAAAAGGTCTTCTGCTTTTTTATTTGTTAAAGAGAAGCTATATTTTTTATTGGAATATAATTGCTTTACAATGCTGTCTTCATTTCTGCTATGTAACATAGTGAATCCGATGTAAGCATCTATCCCTTCCCACTTGAAGCTCCTCCCCACCCCGCCTCCCCCCATGCCACCCCTCTAGGTCATCGAAGCGCACAGGCTGAGCTCCCTGTGCTCTACAGCAGCTTCCCGCGAGCTGGTTCACACGTGGCGGTGTATGTATGCTAGTGCTACTCTCCCAATTCGTCCCCATCCTTCTCCCCCTGCCCTTGCATGTCCACAAGTCTCTTCTTTATGTCTCGATTCCTGTCCTGCAAATAAGTTCATCTGTAGCATTTTTCTAGATTCTGTATAAATATATTAATATATGATATTTTTCCCTATTTCTGACTTACCTCACTCTGCATGACATACTCGAGGTAATTCACATCACTACAAATGACCCAGTTTCCTTTCTTTTTATGCATGAGTAATATTCCACTGTATATATGTGCCACAACTTCCTTATCTGTTCATCTGTTGGGACATTCAGGTTGCTTCCATGTCCTGACATCATTCAAAAGGATGCATGTACCTCAAAGGGAAGTTCAGTTCAGTTCAGTCGCTCAGACGTGTCTGACTCTTTGAGACCCCATGGACTGCAGCATGCCAGGCCTCCCTGTCTATCACCAACTCCCAGAGTTCACCCAAACTCATGTTCATTGAGTCAGTGATACCATCTAACCATCTCATCCTCTGTCGTCCCCTTCTCCTCTCGATTCAATCTTTCCCAGCATCAGGGTATTTTCAAATGAGTCAGCTGTTCACATCAGGTGGCCAAAGTATTGGAGTTTCAGCTTCAATTTCAGTCCTTCCAATGAACACTCAGGATTGATTTCCTTTAGGATGGACTGGTTGGACCTCCTTGTAGTCCAAGGGACCCTCAGGAGTCTTCTCCAACACCGCAGTTCAAAAGCATCAATTCTTCAGCACTCAGCTTTCTTCATAGTTCAAATCTCACATCCATACATGACCACTGGAAAAACCGTAGCTTTGACTAGACAGATCTTTTTTGGCAAAGTAATGTCTCTGCTTTTGAATGTGCTGTATAGTTTGGTCATAGCTTTCCTTCCAAGGAGTAAGCGTCTTTTAATTTCATGGCTACAGTCACCATCTGCAGTGATTTTGGAGCCCAGAAAAATAAAGTCTGACACTGTTTCCACTGTTTGCCCATCTATTTGCCATGAAGTGATGGGACCGGATGCCATGATCTTAGTTTTCTGAATGTTGAGCTTTAAACCAACATTTTCACTCTCCTCTTTCACTTTCATCAAGAGGCTCTTTAGTTCTTCTTCACTTTCTGCCATAAGGGTGGTGTCATCTGCATAGCTGAGGTTACTGATAATTCTCCCAGCAATCTGGATTCCAGCTTGTTCTTCCTCCAGCTCAGCGTTTCTCATGATGTACTCTGCATAGAAGTTAAATAAGTAGGGGGATAATATACAGCACTGACATACTCCTTTCCCGATTTGGAACCAGTCTGTTGTTCCATGTCCACTTCTAACTGTTTCTTCCTGACCTGCATACAGATTTCTCAAGAGGCAGGTCAGGTGGTCTGGCATTCCTATCTCTTTCAGAATTTTCCACAGTTGATTGTGATCCACACAGTCAAAGGCTTTGGCATAGTCAATAAAGCAGAAGTAGATGTTTTTCTGGAACTCTCTTGCTTTTTTGATGATCCAGTGGATGTTGGCAATTTGATCTCTGGTTCCTCTGCCTTTTCTAAAACCAGCTTGAACATCTGGGAGTTCACGGTTCATGTACTGTTGAAGCCTAGCTTGGAGAATTTTGAGCATTAATTTGCTATCGTGTGAGATGAGTGCGATTTGAGCTAGTGTGGTAGTTTGAGCATTCTTTGGCATTTCCTTTCTTTGGGATTGGAATGAAAACTGACCTTTTCCAGTCCTGTGGCCACTGCTGAGTTTTCCAAATTTGCTGGCCTATTGAGTGCAGCACTTTCACAGCATCATCTTTTAGGATTTGAAATAGCTTAACTGGAATTCCATCGCCTCCAGTAGCTTTGTTCATAGTGATGTTTTCTAAGGCCCACTTGACTTCACATTGCAGAATGTCTGGCTGTAGGTGAGTGATCACACCATCGTGATTATGTGGGTCATGATGATATTTTTTGTATAGTTCTTCTGTTTATTCTTGCCACCTCTTCTTAATATCTTCTGCTTCTGTTAGGGAAGTTATGTCTGTTTTACTTACTGTCTAAGGTTTTCTGATTGCAAAGTAAGTTTTTGGACGTAACTTTTATATTTTGAAAGTCTCCACACAGGAAAATGAAATACACAAACTTCCTGTTGCTCATTTTCCAACATGAACTCCCTTTTCCAATCAGGAAGAGGCTTACACTTACACTATTTTGTTTCTGCTTACATTCTTCTATCTCTGTATCTTCTTTCTTACCTTATGACCCTTTGCTTTTCAGCCTAGCTAAATACTACTTTGTTTTGAAGGCTCAGTGAAAGCCATTTCTCTAACTGGAAGTCTTCCTTGGATAATCTACTTCACATTTATTCTTCTGTTCTCTAAAACTTCAAGTACATAATAGTTAGGACTGACTGAAAAGCTTAAAAAAGAAGCATCCCTGGAGTTTTGCCAAAATACATTTCTGGAAACTACATCATAAAGCTCATCATTTGAAAACTTAACATTCTAAAGATAGAATTCTCAGATCAGGATATGGCTTATATAAGTCAGAGCTATGACTGAGAGACATAATAAAAGTCTAGATAAAAGAGACATGAGGATTTAGAACAGTAAAATGATGCTCTAAATATTATTTGATGGTGAAAAATGTGTCATATTGATTTCCCCAAGGTCTCTAATGTTCTTTAGAGTTACAAATAATAACTTTACTGAATTATAAATCTGGTAAAAACAAATGTGATAAATATGAACACAACATTTAAAGATATAATTAATCCACTTTTTACTTTGTATTCTGAAAGGCTTTGGGGAATTAAAAACTGTCTATCAAAGGAAGTTAAAATTGATACCTTCTTTTCTTCCCTATTTTCTACCAACCAAAATTACTCTATAATTTTTAGAACTGTGCTCCAGTTTTGAATCCTTTCTTTCCATAAATATGCATTGCTCCTTTCTTTTTACTAAAAAGCATGAGAGTACATGAGAGTCTATTAAAGGCATATGAAAAGTGGGGAAAAAAGAGAAACAGATTGCTGGTTAAAGTAGAGGGGTATTAAAGAAAAAAAACTAAATATAATTGTTCTGTGCCTCTCATTAAATTTGTAAGTTCTTGAGGATGGAGCTGAAGCCATTTCATTGATTTAATTTATATTCTCTCCAGCTACTTCTCAGTGTCCCATGCCTCATATAGTGTGGGGCATGTGGTAATTCTGCTTGTTACTTATTGCATGATTATATAATAACTTTGCAGTATAAAAAAAAACTATGTGACTATTGGGAAGTTGCAATGTAACATATTATTTTAAATATTATTTCTCCTGTTGGTAAGTAATGAGGATCAAAATGGTTTAAGTAAAATTTAAATATCTACTCAATGCCCAAACCCTAAGAGCCAGACACCAGTATAGGGATGCTATTGTTGCAGAACTGCTCCAGCTAAAACCCATGTCAGGAAAGTTAGGTGGAACTCTGACTGGAAGGAGGCTAGAGGGTTGTGTGTGATGGGAGTGGAGATGAAGATAAGATATCTGCAATGGAATCATAGGAACAAAGGTTACCAAGCTGAGAGAATTAACACATGGGTATGGAATAATAAAGTGAAGTGAAGTAAGTGTTGCTCTGTCCTGTCTGATTCTTTGTGACCCCACGCACTGTAACCTACCAGGTTCTTCTGTCCATGGGATTTCCCAGGCAAGAACACTGGAGTGGGTTGCCATTTCCTTCTCCAAGGGATCTTCCTAACTCAGGGATCAAACCTGGGTCTCCTGCATTGCAGGCAGATTCTGTACCGTGTGAGCCACCAAGGAAGCCCATGGAATAATAAAGACAATGCGTAAAACCATGATCACCCAAACTCTCCCCTAATAACTATGGAAAAGGCTTATATGGTCAAAGGGAGCAGAACGACTTCCTTTTTTGTCAATTATCTAGAATAACAGAATCTGCTGGGGTTTTATTTGCTAGAGACAAAAGATAGGGCTCAGTTTTTCACCATCCCAAGACCCACAATATTTGAAGAGCCCAGTCTTCACCCTGAAAGGAAAAGGTTAAAATATTTAATAAGTGTCTGTGAAGGACAGTGTATAAATAGAGAATTATAGAGTTGTATGAATGTGAGAATTAATAAAATACCCCTTTCTTATTAAAAATTATCCTACCATGGTCTTTCTAAACTCTGTAAAACTTTTGCATTTTAAACCTTCAGACAATACCATTTGAGTTTTACTATTGTTGGACTTTAACAGCAGTGTCATTGATCAGTTCTCGCCAAAGTTTCTAAATTAAGATATGGTTATATTTAGAGTAAATTAAAGTTATCCTGCAAAACAATCAGTTGCTTTAAGTAGTAGTCGATTACCCGTTACTAAGGTTATTGAGAGACTGGACCCCATTTTGAAAGGAAGAATATTTTACACATTCTCATGAGTCTAAGTTTTGCCTTAGATGATTTCTAGGTCTTGGATAGGGCTTCCCTGCTGGCTCAATGATAAAGAACCCCCCTGCCAGTGAAGGAGACATGGGTTTGATCTCTGGGTCGAGTTGATACCTTGGAGAAGGAAATGACAACCCACTCCAGTATTCTTGCCTGGGAAATCCCATGGACAGAGGAAGCTCACAGGCTATAATCCATGGAATTCCAAAAGAGTCCAACATGATTTAGCAACTAAACAAGAACATCTTGTATAACACTAAATTTATATGATTTTTCAGACTAAAAATAAATATTAGTTCACTATCCAAACCTACTTGGTAAAATATAATAATAGACTGATGAAGCATGCATCTGGTAAGATTAGTTTTTAGAGAACTAGAGCAGAGATAATGTTGTCCTGTGATTTTTTTTTTTTAAATCTCTAGGGTTATTGTGATCAATTTGCTTTCATTTAATAGTGTTTTTGACACTGCAGTCCGGATCAGTTAGAGTCTTGTAATTGTTTTAATGGGTTGTTTCTAGAAATTATTTCAAACAAAATGAAATGAAGTAGAACAGGTAAGATAGAAGAGAGTAAGATAGAATGGGATGGGAGTTGAGTGGGAGAGAGAGAAATGTCATGCAGGAGAATGGAGCAGACACTTGCAGAAGCAGTAGTTTTAACTGCATATGTACATATGTAATACATGCTCACAGAGTCCTGATGGAAAATGCATTGCTTACTCCAAGTAGTGAAAAAATATTTGAAACTTTCACCTAGGTTGGAATAATTGTTGTTTTAAGTAAGAACAAGTTCCCCAAATTTGATGTATTAAATTTTCTGTTTGGAAAAGATCCAGGTAGCAGAGTTTACTGTTCTTTTCAAAAGTGATGTTGAAATCATGTCAGAATCTATTATTTATTAAAGAAAAAAGGAGATTTTCATTGTATTTTTCTTACTATTTTCTTCATTCAGTCCTTAGGAAAAAGTGCCCAAATATGTGTATCAGCACAATTCTTGTCCTCTATTGTCATAATGATATGTATTTTAAATGACTTTTTATATTGTGTTAACAATAATTTTCGCTAAATTTAATTGCTCTATTAAAATTTTATGATAAGCATTCCTTATACATATGAAATGATAAAAAGTTTGATTCCATCTGTAACATTGTAATGATGAACAACAGTAAATACAATTAATATGGTTTATATTTCTTCATATATTTTACTTTCATTTTCTATTCCTTTATTAGATGTCATAGATTTCAAATGTGTCCCAACTCCATATTTTTTCAACTCTCTTGTAAAATACTTAATAGCCTCTTTTTCTTTTATATCTATATGCTATCTTTCTACAGTAAAGTATTTCTCTTCTTCAAGCATTTTCTAACTACAAACCACCTGCCATACCAACTCAAAAGTGAAATAGAATAAAAAATATTTGAAGTAAGTTTGGAAGCTGAATTTTGTTGAGTCAAGCTGCCATTCACACCTACACACACACACACGATATATCAAATATCCCTTATTAATACATATTGAAAGACAAAAGCCACAGATGTCTTTTTGAATAAATTGATCAGTTCAGTTCAGTCACTCAGTCTGATTCTTTGTGACCCCATGGACTGCAGCACTCTAGGCTATCACCAACTTTCAGAGCTTGCTCAGACTCATTTCCATTGAGTTGATATCATTCAACCATCTTAACCTCTGTTGTTCCCCTCTCCTCCTGCCTTCAATCTTTTCCAGCACCAGGGTTTTTTCCAATGAGTCAGTTCTTTGCATCAAGTGGACAAAGTATTGGAGCGTCTATAGATAAACAGAAAAACATAACCGTATTTGCTATTTAATTTATATATAGACATTTATACATGTTATAAAACTTCCCTGATGGTTCAGACAGTAAAGCGTCTGCCTACAATGCAGTAGGCCTGGGTTGAGAAGATCCCTTGGAGAAGGAAATGGCAACCCACTCCAATACTCTTGCCTGGAAAATCCCATGGACAGAGGAGCCTGGTAGGCTACAGTCCATGGGGTCGCAAAGAGTCGGACATGACTGAGCGACTTCACTTTCATACATGTTATAAATTTTAGTTTACATTTTTTGAATGTTTTTCCTTGTGTGTTTATTGAAGAGGGGTGAGAATTATAAATTCTCTGACAAAGTGAATATAAAGATTATATTATTTTCAATATTCCAACTATATAGAGAAATATGTGTTTTCTATTTTCTATTTTTCATCTTTTGCTACCTAAAAGCACATTAGTTTTTCAAGGTTGTTTGAGAACATTTAATATTTTAAATTCATTAGATAGCTATAATTTATATGCTACTTTTCCTTTCACTTGGATATCTGCTGTATGATTGAGGCATTTTCTTCAATTCTTTTCTATGTTCTATTGTTTTCCCCTGAAGAATAACAGGAATCTCCATCTATAGATTCATTCATCACCTACTTGTTCTTTATTTTAACATATGCTCACTGTATTCCAAGTCTGTGCAAAATCTTTTACAGGGCTTTTGGGAGAAAAGCAAGGCATTGTGGAAGAATTGGGGGGTAACCAAAGGCAATATATTTATTATGCCCTAAAAATACTTGAAATATAATTAAAACATTTAGTAATTAGCATTGAGAGAGAACTTTATTGAAACAAAGCATAGATATTGAAATTCTTTTTAAAGACTCCAGGTATTTCACTGGGTAGTCCACCTTACATTGCATTTTTGACATTTACTCTTCTCAGTTAGTTTACCGGACATTGACCACGAAACATTTGATCTGCTTCAAGGACTTCTTTGTGTAATAGCATGATAGAGTCTTGGGTAAGGCAATGGCACCCCACTCCAGTACTCTTGCCTGGAAAAATCCCATGGATGGAGGTGCCTGGTGGGCTACAGTCCATGGGGTTGCTAAGAGTCGGACACGACTGAGCGACTTCACTTTCACTTTTCACTTTCATGCATTGGAGAAGGAAATGGCAACCCAGTCCAGTGTTCTTGCCTGGAGAATCCCAGGGACCGGGGAGCTTGGTGGGCTGCTGTCTGTGGGGTCGTACAGAGTCGGACACGACTGAAGTGACTTAGCAGCAGCATGATAGAGTCTGAGTTTGCTAAAGCATATTAAGAAACTTCACTAAAGAGAGAAATTTCGCCATAGAAACACTTGTCTCTAAACTGAGGTCTCCAAGTGCCTCTCACTGTTTCACACTTTTATATGCTTTTGCTTCACTCTGGATGGTCCTTTTGTCCTTTTGAACTTCTTCAAGACTCACTTTACAGGTGACCTCATTTGTGAAGTTTTCATTCAAGCGAAAGGGCAAGTTCTTGCACTCCCCTCTTTGTTCCTTCTATTTGCCTCTGCTATGAAACATTTTTGTTTCTGATTATTTGCCTCTCTGTCTGTCTTTTCTCATATACAATGAGGTCCTTAAAAGCAGGAATTTGGTCACCATCACCCGGCCTGGCAGAGTATCAGGCATGTGTCCAGTGTTCCAAAAATCTTTGTTCACTAGATGGACAGTCCTTTTCTAGATTGTCCATATTTCTGCCTGATTGCATCACTGACCATCCTGTTGACCCATTTCTCCACCCAAAATAAACAGGTTATTTTTACCAATTTGTAGACATTACATTTAATCTAGATGCAATGTTGTTAGGAAGTTGTACTTGACATAATTTGCTGTACTTTAATTGAAAGATCAAGCCTCGCTGTAAACAGAACTCACAATATGTTTTCAAATGAGGTTCAGTGAAGGACCTGTACTCACTGAAGGCAGTAGGTGAACTGACATTGTTTAAGCTATCAATGATTTTAGCTTGAAGATATCAAGCTGTTAATATCATCAACAAATCAGTTGTTTGGTGGCAAAAGAGCATTGCTTGATTCTGTCTTTTGCTTTCCACTTCTTTAATAGCTTCAGTCAATACCAAGGGAATAATGTGAATTGGTTGCCATTTTGATTTAGATTTTTCTCCCTGTTTGTGGATGGCCATGTTCACCAGACCCTCATAACTTACCCATGCCCCTTCTAAAGCATAAGCCCCCAAATCTTGGTAAATTGCAAAATGTTTCAAGCAGACTTTATCTTCAGTACCTGATAGCTAGTCTTTTTCACAGCCAATTGCACAGTAAAAGATTGTACTTTCATCTTCCTAATCTCTCTCTGTACTTGCCCTTTTTGAAGGATGCTGACTCTTTATATGTATTTGCTAGCTGGTTTAATATTAGGTCTTTTATTTCTTTATGTTAAGGGTAGTGGCTACTTTTGTTTTTCCCTAAGCCAAGTTTCATAATTAGAATTAGGTTTTAAATGAGTGATTTAAAAGTTTATTAAAGCTGTTGCTTTCTTACGTGTTTAATTACTCTAACCCATTCAAACTTTATCTTTGCCTTGGAAGGTAATTATTTGAAGTGTGGTGTGTATATTATTTATAAAAACTAATGGAGTATACTGTTGCTAATTCTGCATGCACTGTGATTTATAAGGATATGTTTTTAATGATTGGGGTTAGTAAGAAACTACTCACTAACTCCTGTTACACAAGTGACAAGCAAAATACTATTTACAGGAGCAATTCAATACATTTCAGTTTAAGCTACCTAAACTTCATGGTCCCAAAATAGCAGGCTTTATAAACTTTATCCAAAGAGACTCTAACATGCTATTTCAATATTTCTTCTGTCAGTGATCCATTTAAATATGGTTCCAATCAAAACTTATAAGCTTATTACTTTTATGTAGTTCAGTAAAATAGAAATGACTTATTATATTGTTATAAAAAAATCTCTAGAGCAGGGGTCCCCGATGTCCAAGCCGTGGACCAGTACCTCCTGTCTGATCACTGGTGGCATTAGATTAGAAATAAAGTCCACAATCAATGTAATATTCTTGAATCATCCCCAATCCATCCCTACTTACTGGTCTGTGGAAAATTGTCTTGCTTGAAACTAGTCCTGGTGCCATGAAGGTTGGGGACCACGCCTGTAGAGGCAACTAAATATACATGAAGTTCTATATTTACATTCTAGTTAAAGTATATTAAAAACTCCCCTGCTGCCTCTCAATAAGTAGTCTCTCTGCTGAGGGCATCCACTCAGAGGGCACTCTGGCAACAGAGTCACTCTGGGTACCAGGAAGGAGAGTGTGTAGACCCTTTCTACTTGACCGTGAACCTACATCCTATGAACAGATTCCTCTCCCCAGATCAAAAGCCTTTTAAAGAAGAATATCTTCCACCTGTCATCACAGAATTGCAGTCATAAAAATAAAACAACAACAACAACAAGAAAAAAAAAAAACGCTGAACTTTGTCAATTATATTATTGGAAAAAATTTCTAGGTTCTGCCTAATCCAAACTTGCTGGCTATAAATCCCAAATTTCCCTCATCTACCACAGGAAATTGAAAGACTTGTTCTTACATGTGAAAACACAAATTTTCATAACTATTAGTCTCAGAAATCCTAATTTGGAGAAAAAGCTTAACAATATTTTTTTCTCTTTGTTTTAATGACTTATTTTCTCCCTTGAAGAAATGATGATTTGATGTAGAGCAGAATGAATTACCAATTGTTTTATTAAAAAGTCCCAATGACTTTGATATATACATGCTAACACACCATATTTACATATATCTTACTTAATATATACACAATTGATATTTATCACATTGGCTTATGAGTGACATACTTTTGCATCATCTATTGTGTTGAGTTGCCATATTTTATTAAACCATTCGCTGAACATTGATTTGGACTTCTTCCAATCTTTTGGTAACACAAGTCATATTAGAACATTAGTTACATTTGAAATGCTTCTTGTGAATGATATTGCACTAATGAGTTTCACTGCCATTTTTTGGATTGGACGTTCTACTGAGAAAAAAAAATGTTCTCATTAGCATTTGAAGGAGTTTTATGCTAAAGATATTTTTCAGCAAAGAACAAAATCAACCTGAATCAATGCATGATTCTTCATTAATTCATGAAATTTCATTAATTTATGACATTATTAATGCAAAATCACTGCAGATGATGACTGCAACCATGAAATTAAAAGACACTTACTCCTTGGAAGAAAAGTTATGACCAACCTAGATAGTATGTTCAAAAGCAGACTTTGCCAACAAAGGTCCGTCTAGTTGAGGCTATGGTTTTTCCAGTGGTCATGTATGGATGTGAGAGTTGGACTGTGAAGAAAGCTGAGCACCAAAGAATTGATGCTTTTGAACTGTGGTGTTGGAGAAGACTCTTGAGAGTCCCTTGGACTGCAAGGAGATCCAACCAGTCCATTCTGAAGGAGATCAGCCCTGGGTGTTCTTTGGAAGGAATGATGCTAAAGCTGAAACTCCAGTACTTTGGTCACCTCATGCAAAGAGTTGACTCATTGGAAAAGATTCTGATGCTGGGAGGGATTGTGGGCAGGAGAAGAAGGGGACGACCGAGGGTGAGATGGCTGGATGGTATCACTGACTCGATGGACGCGGGTCTGAGTGAACTCCGGGAGTTGGTGATGGACAGGGAGGCCTGGTGTGCTGCGATTCATGGGGTCTCAAAGAGTCGGACATGACTGAGCAACTGAACTGAATTTGTATAAATTTTGACATAGAGACCAATGAAAATTCAAAAAATTCAATAGAGACCAATAAAATGTTTCTGGAATGTTTTATATTTCTGAAAATAATTTTTAAAATGTAGTATTAAAAATTTCCAGATTTTCCCAATCCATCTTATGCTTGCAAATAAACACAGATGCATACACATTCCTTTAACCTATTCCCCTGAGGGGGTGAAAATTCCTTCTCAAAATTAAAAATGATGGGCTTCTTAATGGTAAAGAATCAGCATTTAGATATTTCATAATAAGTATCACTTTTGAGCCAGAGGTTAAAAATGAAAAATTATTAAAGAAGCCAAATAAGCAATTTAGGTGACTTTAATCCCTGGATCACTGTCAAGCTGATGATCATTATCTGACTGTTTTGAAACAGAAGATCCCTTCCCTGAATTTTGCCTATATTTTTAATTATTAGATATGCATTTAAGTCTTTTGTGGTTGAGAATATCTAACAAATCAGTAAATTTAATTTTAAAAGAAAGAAATACCTTGACTTTTAAGTGTATATTGAAAGAACTACTGGTTTTCACTCCCATTAACATTATCTGAATATTTGATTATGATTATCTTACATCTTACATCTTATTGAGCTTGGAGGTTCAGTTTCTGAAGACACTGTCTATATGTTCATGTGTATATACTTTTGAGCACAAAACTCTCCTGTGAATTCCTACACATTTGAATCTTTACTCCCTTGCAGTAATGTCTTTTTATTATGAGATCTCATAACAGATACATCTGATCTTCTTCCTTTACTGAAGCATGTTTTCTGCTTTATATCATGGTCATCTCTCTGCATCCTCTATTTCCACTTAAAAGACTCGCCTCTAACCTGCAGTGAGAAACTTGTCTTATTCCTTGTGGATATCCAGTGAGACCTAAGTCAGTGCTTATAACTAGTAGATCTTCAAAATAAATCAATTGAATAAAAAATAGTAGCAATTGAAATCCTCACTAAGAGCATACTTATAGACACCAGTGCATCCTCTTTTCAATATTTTCTATTTAACTTGAGTTTATTTGCTGACTCATTAAAAAAAATCAGGGTAGTAAAAGCTGTAATACTCATTACTTTTCATATAAAGGAAGAAGAAGGAGAAATCTCTGCCTTCTTAGTTCCTCCTGATTAGTTCTTTTCTTGTACTACTTAGAGATGAAAAATTTATATGAATCAATGCTTTTTGAGAAAGCACACATTACTTACCTGTAAGAAAAACAAATTTATCCCAGGCTTCAGTTCTGGGTACCAGATTTGAAACTGATGTATTAAGAATACTGGTTTCTAAAGTGCTGAATAGCATGGCACCTATTTTGTTTCTAAACCTTATATAGTCTTTGAATGGATAAAATTTACCTCAGTGTATTCAATTAAACTTTACTTTTTTGTGTGTAGTACTTCAGATTATGCCAGAACACCTAATTAAAGATTTTCAAAGAAAATTATAATATTATTTACCTAACCTCTTCCTTCCAGTGATCTCAAAGTGACTAATAGACATCTGGTGGTAGATATTACCTCTTGGAAGCTTCTGTTCATGTAATTTGGTACTGTTCCAAAGTAATTTTCAACCTAGAAATGAATTCATTTTATTATAATCCCAGCACTGACATTGTATAATATTAAGATAAGGGAATACATAAGTAAATAAATAAAATAAGTATCACTACAGGCAAAAACCCTGTTTACTCTTAAATATTAATGAGCTCATTTCCATATCATTATAATCTCAAATAGAATCTATATTTAGCTACAAGAAGTCATTGAGCTCTTCAAATTATCTTTCCTAAAGGTAAAACAATACATAATTAACTGAAAGGTTTAAAAATAGTTCATAATAGAAACACACATCTGACCACTTTATTATACAAAACAAATGAAACAACCAGTAAAAAACCCTCGATCATTCATAAAGAAGTTTAAATATGAAATTGTTTGTTCTAATGTTTTTCCTCCTATTTAATTACTTGAGTTTATTTTCATCTAAATCGTCCAAAGAATTCTGTTAGTAACGTAGAGTACTAAATGATCTTGGAGGAGGTTGGATCTTCATTTTGTCATATTTCTTTAAAGCCCAAAACTTTAAAATGGTATGTTTCCATTTAGGATGCCTTCTAAAAGAAGCCTCAGATAAAGCTCTAATTTCAACTCTTAAGTTGAAATCAATTTCTAAAAAAGTGTATTTGTGGGTATTGTCATTACACCTTGAGGGGAATTTTGACACTTCATTTTTAAAAAGCAGTTCTTCAGAGTTTTTTTGTTTTTTGTATTGTAATTATCTTTCTGTTGTGCTCACAGTAATCAAGAGATGAAAGAGGAGGACAGGCTTTTCTTTCTGACAACAATCGATCACACTGCAGTCTTAGTCTTCGTTCGTCGGATCATATCCTGTCCTATCGTCTGTTGGAAACTTTCAGAAAGCTTTGTCTCTTACAGCATGAACATATATGCAAGTGGCCCAATCATATTTTTTACTGCAACTTTAAAGACGTTTTGGAATGATATTCTGAAATCTTTGTGCTAATATTGTGGAAATGTACTATACACGAGGCACACTTGTGTAGTTTTTGTATGTGCTTCTGTTTGTCAGTGTTAAGCGACAGATTGAGATAAGCCTAAAAAGCCTATTCTTTTGGACACTTTCCATTTTCCATTTCTCTTTTCTTCACTAAGTAGGCCTCACAAGTGGAGATCAATAATCCTTTCTAGCTATTTGATAATTGTCACTTTATTTCTGTGCATTTTTTCTGGGACTCACAGTTTGATAGTTAATTGAAATTGTTGTCAATTTGGGCAGCATTCAAAAGTGCATGTGTCTTATAACTGCTGCCAAATTTTCTTACATAAATGTTATGAAGAATCAATGTACCACAGTGTGAACAAAATGATGTCTGTTTGAAAATGGAGTATTTTTAAATCAGGACATAAACTATTATTGAATTATCAAATTGAATGAATTAATAGTATAGGAGGTGAAGTTTATCATGACTTTGAAAGAAAATGAGATTTCATAAAAGTTACACTTAAGCAATAATTATCATGTTGCAGAGGTGAAAAATATCAGTGCTGGATATTTCCAGTCTGAAGGACAGTTAACACTTTGGCAAACAAAGGACACCAAATGTGTGCTGATGATCATTGGAAAAGAAATGAGACAACTTTTATTCAATTTAGTTCTTATTATATGTTGTTACTTTATATGGAGATGTATATTTATTATTTTGGTCAATATCCAAAAAAGGTCCATTAGGTCGAGGTTATTATGCCCAATTTACAGACAGGAAACTGAAGAATAGACAGCCGGTACATAGAGGAGCCAAGGTTTAAATCCAGGCTTGTTGGACAACAGACCAATAATTTTCCCATTTCAGCAAGCTCCCTGAATACACAATGAATATGAAGACAGTATCAGGTACTATTAGAAACAGTGATAGTGGCTTTAGACACTGAATTATGTTCTACTTTCTCTACTTCTTTGATAATTTGCCTAATATTACTAATAATAGTCTCAACTATAAAAAATATAAGTAAGCCAACAGCCTACTATCAGTAATGATAGTCACATCACCATCAACAGCAGTAACCACAAAAATGCCATGTTAGAGAATTCTTTTTTATTCATTCTTTCCACAAATATGTATCTAGCACTTATATGTGAGGCATTTTGCTAGATATTGCATCTTTTTTAAGAATAAAATATTCTTTTTTTTGTAGTATCTTTGTCAGGTTTGGGTATTAGGGTGATGGTGGCCTCATAGAATGAGTTTGAAAGTTTACCTTCCTCTGCAATTTTCTGGAAGAGTTTGAGTAGGATAGGTGTTAGCTCTTCTCTAAATTTTTGGTAGAATTCAGCTGTGAAGCCGTCTGGACCTGGGCTTTTGTTTTCTGGAAGATTTCTGATTACAGTTTCAATTTCTGTGCTTTGATGGGTCTGTTAAGATTTTCTACTTCTTCCTGGTTCAGTTTTGGAAAATTGTACTTTTCTAAGAATTTGTCCATTTCTTCCACGTTGTCCATTTTATTGACATATAACTGCTAATAGTAGTCTCTTATGATCCTTTGTATTTCTGTGTTGTCTGTTGTGATCTCTCCATTTTCATTTCTAATTTTATTGATTTGATTTTTCTCTCTTTGCTTCTTGATGAGTCTGGCTAATGGTTTGTCAATTTTATTTATCCTTTCAAAGAACCAGCTTTTGGCTTTGTTGATTTTTGCTATGGTCTCTTTTGTTTCTTTTGCATTTATTTCTGCCCTAATTTTTAAGATTTCTTTCCTTCTGCTAACTCTGGGGTTCTCCAATTCTTCCTTTTCTAGTTGTTTTAGTTGTAGAGTTAGGTTATTTATTTGACTTTTTTATTGTTTCTTGAGGTATGCCTGTAGTGCTATGAACTTTCCTCTTAGCACTGCTTTTAGCACAGGTTTTGGGTGGTTGTGTTTTCATTTTCATTAGTTTCTATGCATAAAGAAAACTACAGGCCAATATCACTGATGAACATAGATGCAAAAATCCTCAACAAAATTCTAGCAATCAGAATCCAACAACACATTAAAAAGATCATACACCATGACCAAGTGGGCTTTATCCCAGGGATGCAAGGATTCTTCAATATCCGCAAATCAATCAATGTAATTCACCACATTAACAAATTGAAAAATAAAAGCCATATGATTATCTCAGTAGATGCAGAGAAGGCCTTTGACAAAATTCAACATCCATTTATGATAAAAACTCTCCAGAAAGCAGGAATAGAAGGAAAATACCTCCATAATAAAAGCTATATGTGACAAACCCACAGCAAACTTTATCCTCAATGGTGAAAAATTGAAAGCATTTCCCCTAAAGTCAGGAACAAGACAAGGGTGTCCACTTTCACCGCTACTATTCAACATAGTTCTGGAAGTTTTGGCCACAGCAATCAGAGCAGAAAAAGAAATAAAAGGAATCCAAATTGGAAAAGAAGAAGTAAAACTCTCACTGTTCGCAGATGACATGATCCTCTACGTAGAAAACCCTAAAGAATCCACCAGAAAATTACTAGAGCTAATCAATGAATATAGTAAAGTTGCAGGATATAAAATCAACACACAGAAATCCCTTGCATTCCTATACACTAATAATGAGAAAGTAGAAAAAGAATAGGAAACAATTCCATTCACCATTGCAAAGAAAAGAATAAAATACTTAGGAATATATCTACCTAAAGAAACTAAAGACCTATATATAGAAAACTATAAAACACTGATGAAAGAAATCAAAGAGGACACTAATAGATGGAGAAATATACCATGTTCATGGATTGGAAGAATCAATATAGTGAAAATGAGTATACTACCCAAAGCAATTTACAAATTCAATGCAATCCCTATCATGCTACCAGCCATATTTTTCACAGAACTAGAAGAAATAATTTCAAGATTTGTATGGAAATACAAAAAACCTCGAATAGTCAAAGCAATCTTGAGAAAGAAGAATGGAACTGGAGGAATCAACTTGCCTGACTTCAGGCTCTACTACAAAGCCACAGTCATCAAAACAGTATGGTACTGGCACAAAGACAGACATATAGATCAATGGAACAAAATAGAAAGCCCAGAGATAAATCCACACACCTATGGACACCTTATCTTTGACAAAGGAGGCAAGAATATACAATGGAGTAAAGACAATCTTTTTAACAAGTGGTGCTGGGAAAACCGGTCAACCACTTGTAAAAGAATGAAACTAGATCACTTTCTAACACTGCACACAAAAATAAACTCAAAATGGATTAAAGATCTAAATGTAAGACCAGAAACTATAAAACTCCTAGAGGAGAACATAGGCAAAACACTCTCTGACATAAATCACAGCAGGATCCTCTATGATCCACCTCCCAGAATTCTGGAAATAAAAGCAAAAATAAACAAATGGGATCTAATTAAACTTAAAAGCTTCTGCACAACAAAGGAAAATATAAGCAAGGTGAAAAGACAGCCTTCAGAATGGGAGAAAATAATAGCAAATGAAGCAACTGACAAACAACTAATCTCAAAAATATGCAAGCAACTTATGCAGCTCTATTCCAGAAAAATAAACGACCCAATCCAAAAATGGGCCAAAGAACTAAATAGACATTTCTCCAGAGAAGACATACGGATGGCTAACAAACACATGAAAAGATGCTCAACATCACTCATTATCACAGAAATGCAAATGAAAACCACAATGAGGTATCACTTCACACCAGTCAGAATGTCTGAGATCCAAAAATCTGCAAGCAATAAATGCTGGAGAGGGTGTGGAGAAAAGGGAACCCTCCTACACTGTTGGTGGGAATGCAAACTAGTACACCCACTATGGAGAACAGTGTGGAGATTCCTTAAAAAATTGCAAATAGAACTGCCTTATGACCCAGCAATCCCACTGCTGGGCATACACACCGAGGAAACCAGAATTGAAAGAGACACATGTACCCCAATGTTCATCGCAGCACTGTTTATAATAGCCAGGACATGGAAACAACCTAGATGTCCATCAGCAGATGAATGGATAAGAAAGCTTTGGTACATATACACAATGGAGTATTACTCAGCCATTAAAAAGAATATATTTGAATCAGTTCTGATGAGATGGATGAAACTGGAGCCGATTATACAGAGTGAAGTAAGTCAGAAAGAAAATACCAATACAGTATACTAACACATATATATGGAATTTAGAAAGATGGCAATGATGACCCTGTATGCAAGACAGCAAAAAGACACAGATGTGTATAACGGACTTTTGGACTCAGAGGGAGAGGGAGAGGGTGGGATGATTTGGGAGAATGGGATTGAAACATGTATACTATCATGTAAGAATCAAATCGCCAGTCTATGTCTGATGCAGGATACAGCATGCGTGGGGCTGGTGCACGGGGATGACCAGGAGAGATGTTATGGGGAGGGAGGTGGGAGGGGGGTTCATGTTTGGGAACACATGTACACCTGTGGTGGATTCATGTCAATGAATGGCAAAACCAATACAGAATTGTAAAATAAAGTAAAAATAAAAATATTTAAAAAATAATAATGAATAAAAAAATAAAATAAAATATTCTACACCCTTCCAATCAGAAGTGTAGTGGAGTAAGGAAAATATTAAGCAAAACAACACATTTTAATTGCAGTTGCTGGAAGGACTCTGACCCATTCAATAGACTGCTATGAGAAACAATGGGGGTTATTTAGTTGATATGGTCATAAAAGACAGCAAAGATAAGTTGATACCTGATGACCTACAAGGATAAGGTGGAACCAGAATGCTGAGAAATCAGGGCAAGAACATAACAGCTAGTGGATAATACAAACTAAATCCTCCAGGACAAAAGCTTTTTGTGGTGTTGAGGAACTGCAAGACTTTTGCAACTAGAACTTGTAGAGAAATGAGGGTGGTATCGGTTAAGGGATTTAGGAACCAAATAAGAGATCAATAAGAAGAGCACTGGTGGATATGAGGCAGGAAGTGGAAATAATCAAATATAAATATTGAAAGCAAGTTGAATTGGTAGATAAAAAATGGATTGAAGGTGATGAGGCCACATGTAAAAATGGCGACTGATAAATGGGCTATTTTAGTGCTTTCAGTTCAGTTTGGTCACTCAGTCATGTGCAACTCTTCACGGCCCATGGACCACAGCATGCCAGGCACCCTGTCCATCACCAGCTCCCAGAGTTTACTCCAACTCATGTCCATGGAGTCGGTGATGCCATCCAACCATCTCATCCTCTGTCGTCCCCTTCTTCTCGTACCTTCAATCTTTCCCAGCATGAGGGTCATTTCAGATGAGTCAGCTCTTCACATCAGGTGGCCAAAGTATTGGAGTTTCAGCTTCAGCATCAGTACTTCCAATGAACACTCAGGATTGATCTCGTTTAGGATGGACTGGCTGGATCTTCTTGCAGTCCAAGGGACTCTCAATAGTCTTCCCCAATACCATGGTTCAAAAGCATCAATTCTTTGGTGCTCAGCTTTTTTCATAGTCCAGCTCTCACATACATACTTGACTAGAGGGACCTTTGTTAGCAAGGTAATGTCTCTGCTTTTTAATATACTGTGTAGGTTGGTCATAACTTTTCTTCCAAGGAGTAAGCGTCTTTTAATTTGATGGCTACAGTCACCATTTGCAGTGATTTTGGAGCCCCCCAAAATAAAGCCTGCCACTGTTTCCACTGTTCTCTATCTATTTGCTGTGAAGCAATGGGACCAGATGCTATGATCTTTATTTTCTGAGTGTTGAACTTTAAGCCAACTTATTCACTTTCCTTTTTCACTTTCATCATTAGGCTCTTTAGTTCTTCACTTTCTGCCATAAGGGTGGTGTCATCTGCATATCTGAGGTTATTGATATTTCTCCCGGCAATCTTGATTCCGTCTTATGCTTCATCCAGCCCAGCTTTTCTCATGATGTACTCTGCATAGAAGTTAAATAAGCAAGGTGACAATATACAGCCTTGACGTACTCCTTTTCCTATTTGGACCCAGTCTCTTGTTCCATGCCAATTCTAACTGTTGCTTCCTGACCTGGGTACAGATTTCTCAAGAGGCAGGTCAGGTGGTCTGGTATTCCCATCTCTTTCAGAATTTTCCATAGTTTATTGTGATCCACACAGTCAAAGGCTTTGGCATAGTCAATAAAGCAGACATAGATGTTTTTTTGGAACTCTCTTGCTTTTTCCATGATCCAGCGGATGTTGGCAATTTGATCTCTGGTTCCTCTGCTTTTTCTAAAACCAGCTTGAACACCTGGAAATTCATGGTTTACATATTTCTGAAACCTGACTTGGAGAATTTTGATCATTATTTTACCAGTGTGTGAGATATATGCAATTATGTGGTACATTGAGCATTCTTTGTCATTGCCTTTCTTTGGGATTGGAATGAAAACTGACCTTTTCCAGTCCTGTTGCCACTGCTGTGTTTTCCAAATTTGCTGGCCTATTGAGTGCAGCACTTTCACAACATCATCTTTAGGATTTGAAATAGCTCAACTGGAATTCCATCACCTCCACTAGCTTTGTTCCTAGTGATGCTTCCTAAGGCCCACGTGACTTCACATTTCAGGATGTCTGGCTCTAGGTGAGTGATTACACCATCATGGTTAACTGAGTCATGAAGATATTTTTTGTATAGTTCTTCTGTGTAGTCTTACCACCTTTTCTTAATATCTTCTGCTTCTGATAGGTCCTTATCATTTCTGTCCTTTATTGAGCCCATCTTTGCATGAAATGTTCCCTTGGTATCTCTAATTTTCTGGAAGAGATATCTAGACTTTTCCATTCTATTGTTTTCCTCTATTTCTTTGCGCTGATCACTAAGGAAGGCTTTTTTATCTCTCTTTGCTATTCTTTGGAACTCTGCATTCAAATGGATATATCTTTCCTTTTCTCCTTTGCTTTAGGCTTCTCTTCTTTTCACAGCTATTTGTAAGGCCTCCTCAGACAGCCATTTTGATTTGTTGCATTTCTTTTTCATGGGGATGGAATTGATTCCTGTCTCCTGTACAGTGTCACGAACCTCCATCCATAGTTCATCAAGCACTCTGTCTATCAGATCTCGTCCCTTAAATCTATTGCTCACTTCCACTGTATAATCGTAAGTGATTTGATCTAGGTCATACCTGGAAGGTCTAGTGGTTTTCCCTACTTTCTTCAATATGTCATCTTAAGATATGCAGATGACACTACCCTTAAGGCAGAAAGTGAAGAAGAACTAAAGAGCCTCTTGATGAAATTGAAAGAGGGGAGTGAAAAAGTTTGCTTAAAGCTCAACATTCAGAAAACTAAGATCATGGCATCCAGTCCCATCACTTCATGGCAAATAGATGGGGAAACAGTGGAAACAATGGCTAACTTTATTTTTTGGGGCACCAAAATCACTGCAGATATTGACTGCAGCCATGAAATTTAAAGACACTTACTCCTTGGAAGAAAAGTTATGACCAACCTATATAGCATATTCAAAAGCAGAGACATTACTTTGCCAAAAAAGGTCCGTCTAGTCAAGGCTATGGTTTTTCCAGCAGTCATGTATGGATGGAAGAGTTGAACTATGAAGAAAGCTGAGCACCAAAGAATTGATGCTTTTGAACTGTGGTGTTGCAGAAGACTGTTGAGAGTCTTGGACTTCAAGAGAGATCCAACCAGTCCATCTTAAAGGAGATTAGTCCTGAGTGTTCATTGGAAGGACTGAGGTTGAAGCTGAAACTCCAATACTTTGGCCACCTGATGCAAAGAGCTGACTCATTTAAAAAGACCCTCATGCTGGGAAAGATTGAAGGTGGGAGGAGAAGGGGAAGACAGAGGATGAGATGGTTGGATGGCATCACCAACTCAATGGACATGAGTTTGGATAAACTCCAGGAGTTGGTGATGGACGGATATGCCTGGCGTACTGTGGTCCATGGGGTCGCAAAGAGTGAGACATGACTGAGCAACTGAACTCAACTGAGGGCTTGATGTTATTTTGCATCTTGGCAGTAGTAGGAAAATTAGAGAAAAATAAATTTATTAATGATATATTTTAAACGTGAAGTTGGCCAGAGTTGCTGATAAATTAGGGACGATGCTTATGCAGAGGGAGGTTAAATAATGAACGTGTTTTCTAACATATTATAAGAATTTACATAGAAATTGTAATTGTTTCATTATGTATAAGTAAAATAAACCGGAATTAAGAAGGAGAATTTTCTTCATTGCCTCATTTCAGCATACTCGCTTGTTTCATTTATTGATTATTTTCTAATCCTTATGTGAAATTTCAGTGTTTTTAATATGAGGGTGTTAGTCTTGCCTTACTGTTCTTCAAAACGATCATATTACAGAATCCCAGAGAAAAATTGCCAATATCTGCAAGTTAGAAATTAAGTCAAGTATCTCTATAATTGTTTTGTTTGATACTAAACTTGAATGAGTGAAATTCCAGAAGTTACCTAAATATTTTTGTACCCAATGTAGATACCATTTGCTCTTACTTATGGATTGTTGCATTTCCAGGAAGCATTCTTACAGGTAAGGGGATGAGTAGTCTTCTGAATCCTTTTGGGTTGTTATTGTGGCAAGAGTTTGGACCAAAATCAGGAGATTGAAAACAAGCACCAGGAAAGACAGAAAAAGAAACAGAAATCAGAGAACTGAAAGTAGTTTCAATATCACAGATCAAGATTGGGGATAGAAGAGATAATAAATAGTAAAACTAGCATTAATTAATATCCTTTGGGGACAAAGAGAGAAGTTTGACATTTATTACTGCTTAATTTGATCCCCAAAGTCATTGCTACCAAGTGATCTGTTTTTGCAGGTCAAAGCCAGATCTTGTTCTGAAATAAAGGGACAGTAGAAGGCTGTGGAGTTAAACAATTACCTCTCTGGATTTCTTTCTTTCTTTCTTTTCCTTTTTTTATTATCAGTAGACATATCTGAATACATTTAAGTAAAAATTACAAATATTCTTCCTGCAATTTTAAAAATTTATCTGGAAAACTAATATAACAGTCTATCCTTAGAAAGGAAATAATAGTATGAACTGTGACATTCTATTACTCTGACAGTAGTACCCTGGAAGAATGATGATCCTTTTAGAGGTCTATTATCACTTCATTGAAACATGTAGTAAACAAGGCTTCTAAAAGTCAGTGTACATTCTTAGAGTTTATTGTTCCTGTCATGACACTCAACTGGCGAGAATATGCCTATCTCTTAATAATTAAAATGACTACATATTTCAAGCTTTAGTGCACAGATAAGAAAGTTCATGGCTTATATATTGTCATCCACTCTCTCGTATGCCCATGGCAGACATCAATAATTGATCTTGGCATGCTTTCCTGCTGAACCTACACTAGCTTTCACAATTCCTCTCGAAAAAGAACACTCCAGGCAGCCACTGACAATTGATTAGGTTGGCAATGGAATGACGGTGCTTTGTCATTCCTCTTTTCTGGGAGTCCATGGGTACCTTGCTTAATATAGAAAGTGAATTTGTAACATTACATTAACATTTTTGATATATGCTTCATAGGTTAAAATAAAAGTAACAAATGAGAGTAGGATATTTTAAATGATAATAGTAGACAGTTGCTCACAGAATAAGCAGTGTGATTTCTGAGCTCTAGTTGGGTTGCCTTGTTAAGGAAATTGAATCATTTTTAGGAGATATATATACATATATATAACTATAGTTAAATATAATATATTTAACCATAAATATAATCATATTTAACCATAGTAACAATGTGAGAGTCACTGCTTTGCAGTCTTACATTGACAAGATCACCAGGTCATGTACAACTAAATCATTTCATCGTATAGTTTACTGAATGCTTAAAATGAAGTCAAAAATTGCCCTGTATTCTGAGAGGCTCTAAATAAAGATAGGTCTGGGGTCCTGACCTCAAGAAACTTAATCACCAAATAGAGTGGAATTTCTCATGAGAAAGCAGCAACTTCACTTTGTTTCAAAACCTGAAAACCTATGACAAACAAAAACCTGCTATCAGGGAAATAAGGTAAATTTGTACCTTACAGGTAACAAAACTGAAGTTTGTCAGTGGCAAGAAAAAATAATCAGTCGTATCTAAATTCCATTTGTGGATCTTTCTGTCTCGCAGCATTAAACTTAAATGAGGATTTAAATTTTACCTAATGTATGGCAAAACCAGTACAGTATTATAAAGTAAAATAAAGTATTTAAAAAATAATAAAATAAATAAATTTTACCTGAAAAACAAAAAACCCAAAATCTTTGTGATGACCTTGTTTAATAAATACAATTAATATTAAAATATTGTTCATTTAAAGCTTTTTGAAATAAGCCATTACTTTTATATTTTGGTTGTGTAACCTTCCTTACCAGTATTTTTATTTAAGTTAAAAGTTGTTTTTGAATGGCCATAACTAAAATATTTACATAGATAAAAGAATTTCTTTGGCATTTTAATTTAATGTGTGACCATACTCAAGTAATACAACTTATCATGTGCTCAGTATTTCTGGCTATAAAATGTACGGAGACTATATTCATTGGAAGGACTGATGCTGAAGCTGAAACCCCAATACTTTGGCCACCTGATGTGAAGAACTGGCTCATTGGTAAAGACCCTGACGCTGGGAAAGACTGAAGGCAGGAGAAGGGGATGGCAAAGGATGAGATGGTTGGATGGCATCACTGATTCAATGGACATGAGTTTGAGCGAGCTCTGGGAATTGGTGATGGACGGGGAAGCCTGGTGTGCTGCAGTCCATGGGGTCACAAAGAGTTGGACACGACTGAGCAACTGAACTGACTGACTGACTGACTGCATGAGTAGAAAATGATACTGTAGAAACAGAAGAAAAAAATCTCAGTGTATATATGGGGACTATCTTCTAAAAGAATTGGAATTTGTTTGGACACTTAAAACATAGCTATGATTTTAATATGCAAAATATGTATTAATTATTTATGTGTTATTAATTAAACCAACTTTACTAAGATGTCATCCATATAAGTCAACTTCATACCATGTTGTGAGATAAATTCGAGTTAGAATCCAGTTTTTTTCCCCCCATTTGTTAGCTATGTAACTTGGGGACAATTATTTCTTCATGGCAGAAAAATTGGTATATATTAACATTCTGAAGTTTTAATGATTAATTTTAAAAGTATTATGTAAATCTTCCAGCATAGGACTTGGAACATAAAGAAAGGCCCTTTTCTCCACATTCTTGTCTGATGCAGTACTACAGTGTATCTTTGCAGATTTTTTCAGATGTATTATTTTGAAACAAAATTCTGCAGTCAATGAGAAAAGTTAATCCCAGGGAAGGTCAGAAACAGCTTTCCTAAACAGTCAAATAGCAGGCACCACCCAGTATGTCCCACATATGGGACTGGATTTAGGGAAGAATAATAGCTTCTGCCTTCATGCATAAAAGTTATATGAACTGTCCAAAAAGTCACCTGTACAGACCTTCTTTTAACTACTTATTTTCACTCTATTTGACAAAACAGAGACAAATTCAAGAAACTAAGTGCTTAGTTCTACATATTTAGTTTTAATAATATTTAAAATGATGCTTCTTTAAGTTACACTCTTTAAGGAAGAATCTTAGAGAAAACCTCAAACATGCACAAAGAAGAATGGACTGGAATGTTTAATCAATTAATTTTTAAAATAAATAAAAACAATCTATGTGCCCATCAAAAGGTTATTGAATATATACATTGTGATATAACCATAAATAGGATTCACAGTGAGATGAATAAAGTATAGCCACACATAAAGCATGAATGAATCTTACAAATAATGTTAGCAGATAAATAATTTTTTAGAGAAATATAGTAGTTTATGCTTATAAAAATATGTTAATTTATATAAGTATAAACACATACATTTTATTGATCCTAAAGACATATGTAGTCAAAGTATGAAGAGTTCATTGAAAAGTTCATATTCAGGTCATAGTCTCAATTACTTTGAAGTTAAACTGATTAGTAAAAGGTCACCATAAGGCTTGACTCTATTTTAAAGTTTTGCTTCCTAAGTAAATTGTTGAGTTATTGTTGTTGTCCAACCCTAAATTGTGTCTGACTCATTGCAACCGTAAGGACTGCAGCATACCAGGCTCCTCTGTCCTCCATTGTCTTTTGGAGTATACTCAAATTCATGTCCATTGAGTCAGAGATGCTACCTAATCATCTCATCTTCTGCTGCCCGCTTCTTTTGCTTTCAATCTTTCCCAGCATCAGAATCTTTTCCATTGAGTCAGTTCTGTGCATCAGGTGGCCAAAGCATTGGAGCTTCAGCAACAGTCCCTTGAATGAAAATTCAGGGTTTAGGATTGACTGATTTCATCTTCTTGAAGTCTGAAGGACTCTTAAGAGTTTTCTCCAACACCACAGTTCAAAAGCATCAATTTTTCAGTGCTCAGCTTTCTTTATGGTCCAACTCTCACATCCATACATGACTACTGGAGAAGCCATAGCTTTGACTATACAGACCTTTGTTGGCAAAGTGATGTTTCTGCTTTTAATATTCTATCTAGGTTTGTCATAGCTTACCTTCCAAAGAGCAAGCGTCTTTTAATTTCATGGCTGCAGTCACCGACTGTGGGGGGTTTTGAGCCCAAGAAAATAAAATCTGTCATTATTTCTACTTTTTCCCCTTCTATTTGCCATGAAGTGAGGAACCAGATCATAGTTTTTTGAATGATGGGTTTCAAGGCAGCTGTTTCACTCTGTTCTTTCACTCTTATCAAGGAGATCCCTGGTAGCTCAGCTGGTAAAGAATCTGCCTGCAATGCAGAAGACCCTGGTTCAATTCCTGGGTTGGGTAGATCCGCTGGAGAAAGGAATGGCTGCCAGTCTTCTGGCCTGGAGAATTCCAAGGGCAGAAGGAACCTGGCAGGCTACACAGTCCATGGGATTGCAGAGAATTAGAATCAACTGAGCGACTTTCACTTTCAACTAGTTTCTCTTCCCTTTTTGCTACTAGAGTGGTATCATCTGTATATCTGAGCTTGTAGATATTTCTTCCAGCAATCTTGTTTCCAGCTTATGATTCATCTAGCCCAGCATTTCACATGATGTACTCTGTATAGAAGCTAAATAAGCAAGGTGACAATATACAGCCTTGACATGCTCCTTCCCAATTTGGAACGTCTGTTGTTCCATGTTTGGTTCTAACTGTCTTTGACCTACATACAAGTTTCTCAGGAGACAAATGATCTGGTGTTCCCATTTCTTTCAGAATTTTCCACACTTTGTTGTGATCCACAAAGTCAAAGGCTTTAATGTAGTCAACAAAGCAGATGTCTTTCTGGAATTCTCTTGCTTTCTGTATGATCCAGTGGATGTTGACAACTTGATCTCTGGTTCCTCTGCCTTTTCTAAACCCAGCTTGTGCATCTAAGTGTTCTTGATTCATGTACTGCTGAAGGCTAGCTTGAAGGATATTGAGTATAACCTAGCATTTGAAATGAGCACAATTGTGTGGTAGTTTGAACATTCTTTGGCATTACCCTTCTTTGGGACTGGAATGAAAACTCAACTTTTTCAGTCCTGTGACCACTGCTAAGTTTTCCAAATTTGCTGACATATTGGGTGCAGCACTTTAACAGCATCAAATTTAAGGATTTTAAATAGCACAGCTGGAATTCCATCACTTCCACTATCTTTCTTCATAGTAATACTTCCTAAGGCCTACTTGACCTCACACTCCAGGATGTCTGGCTCTTGGTGAGTGACCACACCTTCGTGGCTATCTGGATCATTAAGACATTTTTGTATAGTTCTTCTGTGTCGTCTTGCCACCTCTTCTTAATCTCTCCTGCTTCACTTAGGTCCTTTCTGTTTCTTACCTTTGTCATGCCCATCCTTGCATAAAGTCTTCCATTGATATATTCAGTTTTTTTGGAGAGATTTCTAGTCTTTTTCATTCGAATGTTTTTCTCAATTTATTGGCATTGTTCTTTTAAGAAGACTTTATTATCTCTCCTAGATTATTTTCTGGAACTCTGCATTCAGTTGAGTACATCTTTCCCTTTCTCCCTTGCCTTCGTTTCTTTTCTTTCCTCAGATATGTGTAAAGCCTCCTCAGACAACCACTTTGACTTCTTATATTTCTTTTTCTTTGGGATGGTTTTGATCGCTACTTCCTGTAAACCATTACAAACCTCTGTCCATAATACTTCAAGCACTGTGTCTAGCAGATCTAATCCCTTGAATCTATTTTTCACCTCCACTGTACAATCATAAGGGGTTTGATTTAGGTCATCTCTGACTGGTATAGTGGTTTCCCTACTTCTCCTATTTAAGCCTGAATTTTGCAATAAGGAGCTCATGAAGTTGAACCGAAGCTCTGCTTTTCAGGCTCTTTCATTGACTATGAAGGCTACTCCATTTCTTCTAAGGAATTTTTGCCCACAGTAATGGATATAATGATCATCTGCTCATGATCTGGCAGTCAGTGCCAGGTCTTGCTTTTGCTGACTGTGTAGAGTTAATCCATTTCAACTGCAAAGAATGTATTCAATCTGATTTCAGTATTGACCATCTGGTGATGTCCTTATGTAGTCATCTCTTGTGTTGTTGGAATAAGGTATTTGCTATGACCCATGTGTTCTCTTGAGAACACTCTGGTAGCCCTTGTCCTGCTTCATTTTGTACTCCAAGGCCAAACTTGCCTGTTTTTCCAGGTATCTCTTGACTTCCTTGGAAAAGGAAATGGCAACCCACTCCAGTATTCTTGTCTGGAGAATCCCATGGACAGAGGAGCCTGGCAGGCCATGGTCCATAGGGTTGCAGAGAGTTGGACACGACTGAAGCAACTAAGCATGCATACACGCACTTGACTTCCTACTTTTGCTTTCCAGTCACTTATGATGAAAAGGACAACTTTTTGGTGTTAATGCTAAAAGGTGTTGTAGGTCTTCACAGAACCATTCAACTTCAGCTTCTTTGGCATTAGTAGTTGGGACCTAGATTTGGATTACTGCGATAGTGAATGGCTTCCCTTGGAAATGAATTGAGATCATTCTGTTGTTTTTCAAATTGAACTGAAGTACTGCATTTCAGACTCTCTTGTTGACTATGAATGCTACTCCATTTCTTCTAAGGGATTTTTGCCCTCAGTAGTGGATATGATGGTCATCTCCATTCAATTTGTCCATTCTGTTCCATTTTAGTTCGCCAATTCCTAAGATGTCAATGCTCACTCTTGCCATCTCCTGCTTGACCATGTCCAATTTACCTTGATTCATGACCTAATATTCCAAGTTTCTATGCAATAGTGTTCTTTATAGCATCAGACTTTACTTTCACCACCAGACACATCCACAACTGGGCTTTGTTTCTGCTTTGGCCCAGCTGCACCATTCTTTCTAGAGCTATTAGTAACTACCCTCTGCTCTTCCCTTGTAGCATATTGGACATCTTCCAACCTGGAGGACTCATATCTTTTTGCCTTTTCATACTGCTTGTAAGGTTTTCTTGGCAGGAATACTGGAGTGGGTTGCCATTTCCCCCTCTAGTGGGTCACATTTTGTCAGAGCTCCTCAATGTGACCTGTCTGTCTTGGGTTGCCCTATGAGACATGGCTCATAGCTTCATTGAGTTATGCAAGCCCCTTCACCACAACAAGACTATGATCAATGAAGGGGTGCTAAGTTATATTACTCTCTTATTTTGTACATGTTTGATCTAATTTATACTTAAATAAAATTATGGAATTAATTTGACTCTTTTAAAAACTTTATACTTAATATAGTATAAAACCATCTATGAAAAGATATATACACATATGTTGTTGCTGTTGTTATTTAGTGGCTAAGTCGTATCTGCCTCTTTGCAACCCAATGAACCATAGCTTGTCAGGCTTTTCTGTCCATGGGATTTCCCAGACGAGTTGTTGCCTGGGAAAGCATGGGTGGCTGTTTCCTTCTCCATGTGATCTTCCCAATCCAAAGATCAAACCTGTGTCTCCTGCATTGGCAGTTGGCTTCTTTACCACTGAGCCTCTGGAAAGTCCTTATATACATATATTTAACTAAAAAAACCTTTTCAAATAGAAATGCATTTATTTAGTTAAATTCATGACATAGTTATCGCATCTTTATTCCAGACTACGGTAGGTGCTATGGTTGCCTTGCCGTGATACTTTTTACTAACTGATTTATCATCTCCCAGGTGTTGACTGCTATTGAATTATACTTGCACCTTCCTTTGGAAATGTGCACTTGGCTGACTTGCACCTGCCTATCAGGAAATGCCTGAGAAGTTTGAGTACCTCATGTTGGGAAGGCCCTCATAATGACTGACAGTCATCATAGGCTATACGATTCCAACCTTTCTCATTGGGGATAGATCCCGATGAAGATATTAAGTAGGCAATTTATCCCAGATTCCACATTCCAAAGGAATATATGGAGATTTATATTTCTGAGTCACTAGTACATATAGACGTGATTAGCAAATAGATCAGAGAAGGCAAGGGCGACCCACTCCAGTACTCTTGCCTGGAAAATCCCACGGGTGGAGAAGCCTGGTGGGCTGCAGTCCATGGGGTCACTGGGAGTCGGACACGACTGAGCAACTTCACTTTCATTCTTCACTTTCATGCATTGGAGAAGGGCATGGCAACCCACTCCAGTGTTCTTGCCTGGAGAATCCCAGGGACGAAGGAGCCTGGTGGGCTGCCATCTATGGGGTCGCACAGAGTTGGACACGACTGAAGCGATGTAGCAGCAGCAGCAGCAAATAGATGGAGAAACAAACAAGCCTGATTCCTCAGGCACTCAACAAATTGCCAGCGGGGTGAATTCAGAAAATCCAGCAACAAATAGGCAAGATGAGGCAGGGAGCAGAGTGAGAACCAGCAAAGAATAGTGCTCATGCTACTACTATATGTATAGGGTGAAAAGGCAATCTTGTAATCAATCACTGGTGACTGAATAGCTTTTTTCCACTAGTGAGGAAAATGTGAAGATGGCATCATTAAAAATACCAAGAATTACTATGGATAGGGGTGGAGAGAGACAGAGAATGTGAACATGATGCTTAAATCTTTGTCATAGGTGGGGGGTGAGGTAGGAGTTGTAGCCTGGAATTCCCTGGGTGATTGCAACAAGGGGAATCAGAGACTTACCAAATCTCTTTCAAGATACATAAGTGAAGTGATAATAGATTAGAAAAGACACCAGCGATTAGAAAAATACTTGAAACAACTGTGACAAAACCTTGATATACTTTGTGTATAGAGGGCATTTACAAAATAGCAAGAAAACTTTCAGTTCAGTTAGTAAGACTGCCAGATTTAAACTAGTCATTCAAAGAAGCAATACAAATTGCTAATAAACATATGAGAAAATCTTCTCATATAAAAAACATATGAGAAAACATATGAGAAAAATACTTCATCTGAAAACAGATACAATAAACTATTATTATAAAACTAAACACTTAATAATTATCATTTCCAAGTCCAATGAAATTGTCATCATTCTCTGAGACTGGCCATTTTTGAAAGTCAATTTCATAATATATAGCAAAATCTTGAATCTCTTCTTGACTTTTCTCCTTTCTCCAGTAATATCTCTTAAAAATCCCTGATTCAGACAAAAAATTATGTACATACATATGTTTCAAAAGATTACTTGAAATAGGAATAATTAAAAATAATGTAAATACTTAGAGATGGTTGTGCCAGAAGGAATTCTTGTTTTGTATATATGCTCTTTAGGCCACTTAAGTTAGAGAAAGCAAAATGTGATTGTGTACAGTTTTACTGTTATGCACCACACTGCTCCTAGTTGAATCAACCCTGAAGGAAAAAAAATGAAATGATAAAAAATGTAAATCACATTTTCCCAGTCCATTTTCCTGTGAAGAGCTTGTATCTCTGTAATCTATTGATTCAGTTGTTCATATCTGTTATACTATTGAAAACACTGAATATTAGCTTAATGATTTTCCTCTCCCAAACGCACTTTGAAGTGAAGTGATGTCACTCAGTCGTGCCCGACTCTTTGCGACCCCGTGGACTGTAGTTTACAAGGTTCCTGTGTCCATGAAATTGTCCAGGCAAGAGTACTGGAGTGGGTTGCCATTTCCTTCTCCAGGGGATCTTCCCGACCCAGGGATTGAACCCAGGTCTTCCGCATTGCGGGCAGATGCTTTACCGTCTGAGCCACCAGGGAGGCCCCAAACTCACTTTAAAATCAATGAACTTCTTTTATGTCATCCATGGGCCTATAGGACCCTGTACCAAAGGTTCCTTAAGCAATGCTTACTGAATGCCTTGCTTGGAGAAATCAAGCAGGAATCCTCTCATAAAGCCTGATATTGTTAGGGGAGTTCAAATTAAAATCTTTTAACACATTCTAAAAATAGTTGAAACTGTCTAAGAATGTGTGTAAGCAGTTCATAGCTGCTTACAGTTTAACTTTTGAAAATACTGTAATATTGGAAAATATGACACTACCTCAGGTATTTAAAGGCAACCATGAGTTGTTTTGAATTCTCTAATCTATTTCTATGACTTAGGTTTCAGCATTTCCAAAAGGTTGATGACAGTTTTTTTGAGGCTGTTTATTTTTAACTAAAGTGCATCAAAGATATTCTAGACCTATCACTTAATGTTATTGAAGTTGTTGCTGTTACTGCAGTCTCATGAAATTTTGGTTCAATTTTCAAAGAAAAAAAAAAGCAGGTATTTTTATTACCATGCACTTTCCGTAACCGTTATTATTTAAGCCATATAGAAATATCTACTTATTAATAATTAAAATTAAATGTACATTTGTCTATCACATGCTAATGACCCTAGTTAAAAGTTTGAGTTATTTGTTTATTATACAATTATCTTTCACCAGATATGCTTAGATGCAAGTGAATTTATCCCTTCTTTCACATTCACTCTGAAACATTCTCTATGGTAGTGTTATACCACATGCCAGGTAAAAGGTGGTTAATGCAAAATTTTCCCCTTCTGCCAAAAGTCCATGGTCTAATTGGGGAGGTTCTGAAAAATATTTTGCTGGAAGGTAGTCATAACGGGTTGCATCTGGGGCTATCAATCCATTAAGATGAAAGGCTTACAAACACTGCAGAGTATATTTTCACCTATCATTATGACAGATACCAAATGAGATAAAGACCACAGCCTGTCTGGAGGATTCAAAGTCCATCTGTCTGAAGGTGACAGGTTTTATCTCTCTCATTATTTAACACTGTAAACTGATTAGCTGGAGGGCCCAGAGCTGCCTGTTTCTATGGTGTCTTCTTGAACATGCATTTGCCATTCATTTTGAGGAGATTTGTTATTTTTCCTACCTACTAGACAACCTAAAATTTTTTCTCCCATCAAAGTGTTACAGAGTTCAGGACATCTGCTACCTTAACATGGCAGAGTCGCATTTTTGAAAATGGGAACATTATAAGAACAATTTAATTTTCTGCTCATTGAGGCTTCACTTCTGTTTTCTCCATAAGGTATTATAGAAAGGATTTTTTGCTTTATTAATTTTCTTGTGAAGGCATTCTACCAAAGCCAAATCATAGAATATTCAAGGTAGAAGGGTTTTAGAAGTCAAGAGTTGGGACCCTCATTGTTACGGAAAAGAAATGAAGCTGCAAACAGACCGAGATTTCCTCGAGGCCAGCCAGCTACTTACTGACGGAGCTCTGTGGGACCCTATAGCAGTCACCAGACTTCCAGCCCACAGTTATCTGTCAGACATGCTGTGTCGTTATAGTTCTACCTATGCAACAATTCCTTTTCCCTTTCCAGCGGCCTAGCAGTTCATGGTGTGTGTGTGTGCGTGTGTGTGTGTGTGTGTGTATGTTTGCACACATGATATATATTTATATTTGTTTGAGTACACACATAAATACACATTTTCTCAGATACTTATGTACTTGTTTTGATAGCTTCCAGGTATAGATGTACCTAGACTTTGAGAAAATATTTAGTATATTTTCTTAAGAAAAAAAAATCACTGTTGTTTTGAGATGACTTGTCTTTAATCTTGCCTGAAGGGCTTTAAATAAAGGGTAATGAATGACAGAGGTTCTCCAGCAGAGAATGGCCTAGTGGGACACAGGAAAGCATGGAAAGAATCCCAGTTTCATTCATCATAATTATTGATGTTAATCAAATTTCCAGGTGATAATAAATTAAGAAGCAAAGCACACACAAAGCCACTTATATGATATGAAACCCCCTAACATTAGATTAGGTATTATAATTTAGTACAGAAAAATTCTGAAATAAGAAAACAAATGTTTTACTAACTAGGATACATGAATATCTCCTTTTCTCCATGCCGAGTATCGACTGAGTTTTCAATAATGAACTGTGTACAGATACAGTGATGGTTCTATAATAGTAGGCACAAAAATAATTTTTAAGAAGGCTTAAATCAGAAATTTAAGTGTCTGATTCTCAAATAAGGAAAGAGTTCACATAATCATTATTCTGGCCTGGAGAATTCCATGGACTGTGTAGTCCATGGGGTCACCAAGAGTTGGACATGACTGAGCCAATTTCACTTCACAATCATTGTAGTACCCCGTACCCACATCCACATGCACAATATACATTCATACATATTTTCTTTTTAATCTGAAAAGTAACCTAATTACATACAGAGAGTATGGAAGATAGCAAGTAAGTACTTAATATGCCCTTTCACAGAAAGTTATGAAGAATATTAAATAATATTACCATTGGCATAAACTCCTGCCTTTTATTAATTATAGGCATTGTGTTTTTATAACTTTACATTTTTGTTAATTTTTATAAATAATACATTGTTTGATCATTCTAACAGAACTATAAGATGTTTGAGCAGAAAGGATGCTGAAAGTCATTGGAGTTAAGGGATTAGACAGCTGAAAAGTGGCAAATACATGAACCCAGGTTTTTTTTTTCATGTTTTTTCCACCATATTAAGGGTTCTTAAGGTCTGGTCTTAGACCAGCAGAATAAATATCCTCAAAAACCATTAAGATGCAAATTCTTAGACTCTCACCACAAACTCTGAGGTTGGGATCCAACCATCTGTGTCTTAGCAAGCTCTCCAGTTGATCCTGGCAAACTCAAGTCTGAAAACTGCTGTCTCATCAAATAATTAACCCTGGATCCAAATTCAGCCTATTCCCTTGAAGGAGCAGGTGTGATTCTGGGCATGAAATCCAACCTACTATAAGATGTTCCAGTGTGCAATAAGTTTCAATATAGGATAATTTTTCAGAAACAGTATGACTAATTTTTCATCATTTATCTTTCGTCGGTTTTAAGTTCATGTAAATGTCTTCTTAATACTTGAAAACACTTATCCTTTCATTGCTGTATCCATGCTTGGCAAATTAGAAATCAATTCATATAAATGTGAGATAAAATAAAGCACTTCATTTGGCAGTTTTTTGAAAAGTGAGTGTATTAGTTTCCAATTGCTACTGCAACAAATTAATATAATTTTAGTGGCTTAAACAACTCAGCGTCATTCTCTTCCCATCCTGGGAGTTCAGTGTCTAAAATCAGGATGCTCTTAATACTGTATTCCTACTGGTTGGATGAGGAGGGAATCCCTTTCCTTGTCTTTTTCAGTTTCTAAATGCTGTGTATGTTTCTTGGCTAGCATATATTTTTTCCCCTGCGTATATTTCTTTCCCTGAAATCACTTCAATCACTCACTTCTGTTATCGTATAACAGCATACATCCTACCACTAACTGATCCCTCTGCTTCCCTTTTGAATATAGAGTTTTGTGATAATGCAGAATGAGCTCCCCATCTCAGGACCCCTACTTGAATCCCCTCTGCTAACTCTTTTTACCATATAAGGTGATAAATTAGTAGATTTGAGGGACTGGGATATGGACATCTTTGGGAAGAAGGGGCATTATTCAATCTGACTTACCCAGGGCAGATGTAGTTGCTATTATTTATTTGACAAAGATCATTCAGTACTTATCTGAAGGCACTATGCCAGAGGCAACAGAAACAAACAAGCAAAAAAAAAATGCAGTGAATTTGCACATTATAGAATTCATGCTTGAGTTAAATACATCATTGGAATGCTTAATGATAAACGGTTTTGTATCACTGGGCAAGGGAGCCCAGAATGACATTTACTACACTATACTGTCATTACTTTTCTACTGGACTATCTGTCTTACTAAACTTAAAGCACATTAAAGAGAAAATTCCATTTCCCAAGGAGATCAGTCCTGGGTGTTCGTGAGCTGGAACTCCAATACTTTGGCCACCTGATGCGAAGAGCTGACTCATTTGAAAAGACCCTGATGCTGGGAAAGATTGAGGGCAGGAGGACAAGGGGACAATGGAGAATGAGATGGTTGGATGGCTTCACCAACTTGATGGACATGAGTTTGGGTGGACTCCGGGAGTTGGTGATGGACAGGGATGCCTGGCGTGCTGCAGTTCATGGGGTCACAGAGTCGGACACGACTGAGCGACTGAACTGAACTGAACTGAGCCCATGTCAGTGCCTGTCATATAGTAAGCACCCAGTAAAATTTAGTTGAATACCATCATAACATAAAATAAAAAATTTCCAGTAAATAGTCTTGAAATTCTGGGGTAAGAGAAATTTCATAACTGTTAATCTTTGTTTGAAAGCAATATTTATTTTATTAAACTTTGTTGCTTTTAGAATAAGGAAACTAGTGATATATTCCAGGTTTTTAAGACTCGATAAGGTGCATGAATAAGTTCCCTGTTGGCTCAAACAGTAAAACATTCACCTGCAAATGCAGCAGACCTGAGTTTGATCCTTGGTTCGGGAAGATCCCCTGGAGAAGGAAATGGCAACTCACTCCAGTACTCTTGCCTGGAGAATCCCATGGACAGAGGAGCCTAGTCGGCTACAGTCCATGGGGTCACAAAGAGTCAAACACAGCTGGGCAACTGTCACACACAATGTGCATGAGATATGTTGCACCAAGGCAGAAGGCAGAAAATAGAGCATAAAACTCAGAAGAAATAGACCTTGTATAATTAAGAAAGGCATCAATTAGTATGCCACTTAGAAGCAGAATTCTGAATATGAATCCTAACATATACAGTTTAAAGCTATGGTGGTAACAAAAAATACTGGACTGTATCAGGATAAGATGTAAACTTCAGTCATGAAACTGGTATTGTTATGAGCAAATAGCAGTCTAATGCAGAGGAGTATTTCATTACTCTTTATTTTTACACATTTACCTGAAGGCATTTCAGGCATCCATAAACCTCAGATTTCACACTCGTAATCTAAGGCCTTGGAGATGATATGCAATCTGGATTATGTCTAAGTGAATAAATGAGAAAGAACTGATTTGTAGTAACCTTCACAAGTCAACTAATGGTAAAAGCAAAATTTCTGTCATGTTAACATTTTTAAGCTTGGTGATCTTTTGTCAGATGATATAATGACATAACAATATTTAAGACAGCAGATTTTATTGTCCCTTTGCAGACCATTGCTCCAGTAACTGTTTAGTAGTGCCGGTATCACAGGAAGAAAATTGTATACCTCAGCTGCTGTCCTCCCTGTGGCTGTAATGAAGTCCCTGTAGTAATCTAATTGTATCGACTTAGCAGGAAAGTGGAATTATAATTGACAATATAAAGCCAGGCAAATTGCACTATCAGAACAGACATGCTGACTTAAGCCCCACTGACATGAATGTCAAAAGTACTTTTTTTAATGGCTAAATTTTCCTTTTTCTAAATTATTCAGCTTTCAAACATTAAAATTATGCTGGAAACTTAATGTTTTGAGTTAAAACTTCGAATTTTATTCCTCACTGCTGTACTCCCAGAATGAAATGATTTAGAAACAATGTTGATGGATGTTATCAACATTCATTTATGCTAACATCTTATAGCATATGAATTGCAAGATAAGAATTCAAGGATAAACAATAATTGTTGAAATACTTGCATTGCAGATTCCGATCCTTTTTGTATATCATTTATCTTTGAAGGATAACAAATTTTTCTATACTCTAAATCATCAATATATTTTCTATATATTTGTATTCGTTGCATTTTTGAGTTTATGCTTCTGTGCGCGGACACTTCAGTTGTGCTGACTCTTTGTGGTCCCATGGACTGTAGCCCACCAGGGTCCTCTGTCCATGGGATTCTCCAGGCAAGAATACTGGGGTGGGTTTTCATGGCTTCATCCAGGGGATCTTCCCGATCCAGGGATCGAACCTGCATCTCTTGCAACTGCAGGTGAATTCTTTACGGCTGAGACACTGTGGAAGCCCTTTTAAGATTATATACCTCAATTAATAGCTAGGCTGGAATACACAAAAGCATTGTGAACCAGCATTATGATATTAAACATAAGAATAATAATATATCAAGTGGTCTGCTTAAAGGGGAGCTGGATTACTAAATTGAGGAATCTCAGTAAAACAAAGTTTAGTTTGTAAAGAGACTTGGTTTGCTGGATTAGAGAAACAGTTGAGCTCTTTTAAAAAAAAATAGCACAGAGCTCCAATTTGGTTGGGAATTTATTTTATATTATTAAAATAATTGTACTATTTTGAATTATTTGGCCATTATTTATGATGGGAGATATTCTAATGCATTGAATACTGCATGAGATTTATCAGGTGATTGTGGCCTGTGGTTTCTTTCCCACATATACTATAGCACAAATTTGAACAAATCTCTTGGAATTTTGCTTGGTTCAGAAATAATGATATCAAAATATTTGTGAAGAGTAAAGTAATGTTAAATAAAGCACTCTGTGTATGTGTACTTATCTGTACAGATAGAGAACACACAACTCAGTAGGAGGGGTCAGTAGTTTTGCCATGCATTACATTTTTATAAAATAAGCTTTAAACCAAAATCTGAGCCACTAATTAAATTATGAAAATAATATAAATAGTAAAATAATAATTAGGATCTAATATTAATATGATATATCTGATTGAAATAATTTCTTGTTATTAATCATTCTTCATAATGTACAGTACAGTGTTGTTCATATAATGGGACACAGAAAACAAAATTTTTGACCAATTAAAATTTATTCTCTACATCTTTTAGGAAACACTTGCTGATTTTCCAAAATAGTAGTGACTTCTCCCTCTCTTTAACTCCTTTATCATTTTTTTAAATCGCCTATTTATATTTTAAGTGAAGTAAAAGTCCCTAGTTTGTGTCTGACTCTTTGCGACTCCCTGGACTATAGCCCAACAGGCTCCTCTGTCCATTGGGATTTTCCAGGCAAGAATACTGGAGTGGGTTGCCATGCCCTCCTCCAGGGCACCTTCCCAATCCAGGAGTCGAACGGGGGTCTCCTGCTTTGGAGGCAGATTCTTCACCATCTGAACCACCAGGGAAGCCCAAGAATACTGGCATGGGTAGCCTATCCCTTCTCCAGGGGATCTTCCCAGCCCAGGAATCAAGCGGAGTCTCCCACGTTGCCCGTCGTTCTTTACAAGTTGAGATACCAGGGAAGCCCCTTATATTTTAAGGACATTATTAATCTCCACTCTTTATTATTCTTGTTTATTTATTCATCTTCTTTATTATTCTTGTTTACTTATTCATCTTCTTGGTCCTACTAGATAGTAATTTAATACTAGTTCTTGTATTCAAGGTATGATAAGATTCATATTGAATAAAATAAAAACACACAACTCCTCGATTTTTGTTGAGTGGCAGTGCATTTTTACCAAAGTACGTTCTTCATATACTTGGGAAGACAGTTTTTCCTACATTACACACAAGATTTAGTGAGGCAGGATGAATCAGTTGAATAACTTCAATGATGAATGCTCACAACTGTACCCACCAGATTGCTCTTACATTTGGGTGAAAGCAGTTCTATGCTTCAGGAAAGAATATCAGAGTAGAACATTGGTGTCAAATTCTAACAGGACCAAATCCAATTGGGCAAACTGTGGAAGATTTCTTCTTGGCCTCAGTTTCCATATATGTAAAAAGAATAAATTGGATAATTTAGTTCAAAATTTTATCCATACATATTTCTAGTTGAATGGACTATGCTGCAAAGTTTGTCTTTCCCTCTAATCTTATGAATATTTAGTTATACTGTATTAAGTATACTTTATTGACTTCTCCTGTGGCTCAGACAGTAAAGAATCTGTCCATAATGTAGGAGACCCAGGTTCGATTCCTGGGTCAGGAAATCCCTGGAGAAGGGAATGGCAATCCACTCCAGCATTCTTGCCTGGAGAATCCCATGGACAGAGGAGTCTAGCAGGCTACAGTTCATAGGGACACAGAGTCAGACACACTTGAAGCAACTGAGCACCCACACATACAGGTAACCTTAATCCTATATATAAATACACAGTATTATCACCCACTTTTCTAAAAATCTCTGTTTAAAATCAGAAGCCACTAAGAAAGATGTGATCCATGAACTAGTTTACAAAATTAACAAGGGAACAGTGGATACCATTTTGAGTCTCTTACAAACTTAGTCAATAAATCTATTTATAAGAGAGCTCCTTTGTTAAATCCATAACAGCAAATCTACTCGCTGGATTATTTTTAATATTTGTTATTTGGGGCAGGTAAAAAAGAGGTTTTTTTCTTGATTCAATTTTTTTTAAAATTTATGTACTACATTTATAATTCAGCAGCATTTAAAAATCAGTGACATAAGACATTACCAAATTGATAAATAGAGATGAAGTATAAGAACTGCTTCCCATTGGATTGGGTGCATCTATTATATTGATGTCTGCAAAATCTAAGATACACTGTTATAAGATTTTCACTCTGTTAAAAATTTAATGGAAAATTTTGAACACGTTGAAGGCTTCTCTTAAGATGGAGTTGTCACAATGCCAAGTAACTAATAGACCTACTCTTATGGTGATTGTCAAAGTGTAACTGATGGAGTGCCTGTCTGATGGTTTGAAGGTTTTACCTTGAAGGATTTATAAACAGAACATGGATCACTTTGGCTCCCTCCTTACTGTTTGTTTTCGCTTTTTTAACTCCAATGCAAGTACGTGAAAGTCACTCAGTGGTGTCAGAATCTGTGACCCCATGGACTGTTCTCCAAGCAAGAATACTGAAGTGGGTAACCGTTCCCTTCTCCAGGGGATCTTCCCAAACCAGGGATCGAACCTAGGTCTCCCACATTGCAGGTGGATTCTTTACCATCTGAGCCACTAGGGAAGCAAATATAGGTATTTTATCATATCCAGTCATGTATTTTTTAATGTTTTCTATTGTTTTTCTTATGGTGAAGTTTTACTTTTTAAAGGCCATGAGATTTCACAGGAAATCTTGCTATACTCTCTGCCAAAATTTTTTGTGAACTCAATTATCATTTAGAAATGTTGTGAATCTCATTATGAAATGAGAAAGTTTTAAATGACACAAAATGAAATGTTTATTACAGATTGTATATATTGTCTTTAATGCTTATGCCTAACTTTAAAAATTATTTTCTCAAATTCAACATAAAATGAATAATAAAAATCAAAGTTTATCTCATTTCATTTAAGAACTAGGTAGGAATAATTTGCAAATATTTGGTATTCTAAATTATGTATTTTAATTTGTTCTACAGGGTATAAAGACATGACTTTGTATAATCTGTACTTTAAGCAGGTGATTACTATCCTCAAACAACATTTTTCTGTCTCATCTAAATTTTGCCTTTTCTGTTATCTTCTACCTTGATAGCATTTGAGAGAATTAGATTTCCAAGGAAATCTAAAAATAAATCATTTAGAAGTAATATTATATACAATATTTAAAATATAGATATTCAAAAAGAGCTTTCAATGATAAACTGTTTTTCTAATACAACTATAGTCATCCCTGGATATGCTTATTGATCAAAATAATTAGACTTTCTGAGATATTTCACTGAGTCACTTTGGTTTGCTTAATGACATCTTACTTTGCATTTATGAGGACTTATTTGGATTTTGTTCTTTGTGTAAGCAATTTGAAATAAAAGCAATCATGTGGTTAGTTTCACTATTGCATGGTTAGTCAAAGGTAATTCTTATAAAACTCATGGTTTGCCAGTATACAGAATTGACAATCACATGAAACCTTTGCTTTATTTTTAATAAATCCTCTTATCCATTTCTGACAGTAAATTTAATCAATCTTTGTGTATCAAAAATATCAAGAATGTATAAGCATTTCTTTGTTAAGTATTGAACTAGTCTTGTATCACTAATTTCAGTGGTAATTATATTTTCAAGGAATGCACCGTATATATATTTTTATAAATGAATGATCCTGGTATGGTGAGAGTAAAATTTACAGGTTACTAAAAGACTCTGAAGGTTTCTTTTTGTCCTGGATCCATGTCATCTCTCTTAACAATTACAGATATTAAAACCTTTGGGAGAATACAATCTTCATAATATGAAAGTCATAATTATTAGAATAGTTGAGTCAGTTCAGTCACTGAGTCATGTCGGACTCTTTGTGACCCCATGGACTGCAGCACACCAGGCTTCTCTGTCCATCACCAACTCCTGGGACTTACTTAAACTCATGACCATAGCATTGGTGAATCTGGCATATTGAGTGCAGCACTTGCACGGCATCATCTTTTAGGATTTGAAATCGCTCAATTGGAATTCTATGGCCTCCACTAGTTTTGTTCGTAGTGATGCTTCCTAAGGCTCACTTGACTTCACATTCCAAGCTGTCTGGCTCTACGTGAGTGATCACACCACCGTGGTTATCTGGGTCATGAAAATCTTTTTTGTATAGTTCTGTGGATTCTATAGTTCTATAGTTCTTCTTAATATCTTCTGCTTCTGTCAGGTCCATACCATTTCTGTCCTTTATTGAGCCCATCTTTGCCTGACATGTTCCCTTGGTATCTCTAAGTTTCTTGAAGAGATCTCTAGTCTTTCCCATTCTATTGTTTTCCTCTATTTTTTTTGCATTGATCACTGAGGAAGGCTTTCTTATCTCTCCTTGCTGTTCTTTGGAACTCTACACTCAAATGGGTATATCTTTCTTTTTCTCCTTTGCCTTTTGCTTCTCTTCCTTTCTCAGCTATTTGTGAGGCCTCCTCAGAAAACCATTTTGCCTTTTGCATTTCTTTTTCTTGGGGATGGTCTTGATCACTGCCTCCTGTACAATGTCATGAATCTCTACCACAGTTCTTCAGATCTAATCCCTTGAATCTGTTTGTCACTTAAACTGTATAATCATAAGGGATATTTGATTTAGGTCATACCTGAATGGTCTAGTGGTTTTCCCTACTTTCTTCAATTTAAGTCTGAATTTTGCAATAAGGAATTCATGATCTGAGCCACAGTCAGCTCCCAGTCTTGTTTTTGCTGACTGTAAACAGCTTCTCCATCTTTGGCTGCAAAGGTATAATCAATCTGACTTCTGAGTTGACCATCTGGTGATGTCCATGTGCAGAGTCTTCTCTTGTGTTGTTGGAAGAGGGTATTTGCTATGACCAGTGCGTTCTCTTGGCAAAACTCTATTAGCCTTTGCCTGCTTCATTCTGTACTTCTAGGCCAAATTTACTTGTTACTCCAGGTATTTCTTGACTTCCTACTTTTGCATTAGAGTCCGTGATGATGAAAAGGACATTTTATTTTGGTGTTAGTTCCAGAAGATCTTGTAGGTATTCATAGAACTGTTCAACTTCAGCTTCTTCAGCATTACTGGTTGGGGCATAGACTTGGATTACTGTGATATTGAATGGTTTGCCTTGGAAACTAACAGATTATTCTGAGATTGCATCCAAGTACTGCATTTTGGACTGTTTTGTTGACTATGATGACTACTCCATTTCTTCTAAAGGATTCTGGCCCACAGTAATAGATATAATGGTCATCTGAGTTAAATTCACCCATTTCAGTCCATTTTAGTTCACTGATTGCTAAAATGTCGAAGTTCACACTTGGCCATTTCCTGTTTGACCAGTTCTAACTTACCTTGATTCATGGATCTAACATTCCAGATTCCTATGCAATATTTTTCTTTACAGCATCGGACTTTACTTCCATCACCAGTCACATTCACAACTGGGTGCTCTTTTTGCTTTGGCTCCATCCCTTCATTCTTTCTGGAGTTAATTCTCCACTGTTCTCCAGGAGCATATTGGGTACCTACTGACCTGGGGAGTTCATCTTTCAGTGTCCTATCTTTTTACCTTTTCATACTGTTCATGGGATTCTCAAGGGAAGAATACTGAAGTGGTTTGCCATTCCCTTCTCCAGTGGACCATGGTTTGTCAGAACTCTCCACCATGACCCTTCTGTCTTTGGTGGCCCTACACTGCATGGCTCTTAGTTTCATTGAGTTAGACAAGGCTGTGGCCCATGTCATCAGTTTGATTAGTTTTCTGTGATTGTGGTTTTCATTCTGTCTGCCCTCTGAGGGATAAGGATAAGGGGCTTATGGAAGCTTCCTGATGGGAGAGACTGACTGAAGGGGAAATTGGGTCTTGTTCTGATGGGTGGGGCTTGCTCAGTAAATCTTTAATCCAGTTTTCTGTCGATGGGTGAGGCTGTGTTCCCTCTCTGTTGTTTGACCTGAGGCCAAACTGTGGTGGAGGTAATGAAGATGATGGGACCTTCTTCAAAAGGTCCAGTGCAAGCACTGCTGCACTCAGTGCCCCAGACCCCGTAGCAGGCCACGGCTGACCCACGCCTCTGCCAGAAACTCCTGGACACCCATGGGCAAGTCTGGGTCAGTCTCTTGTGGGGTCACTGCTCCTTTCTCCTGCATCCTGGTGCACACAAGGTTTGGTTTGTGCCCTCCAAGAGTCTGTTTCCCCAGTCCTGTGTATGTTCTGGCGGCTCTGGTGGGGTTAATGGTGACCTCCTCCAAGAAGGCTGTGCCATACCCAGGTCTACCGCATCCAGAGTCCATACTCCTGCAGCAGGCCACGGCTGACCCGTACCTCCGCAGGAGACACTCAGACACTCAACAGCAGGTCTGGCTCAGTCTCTGTGTGTTATCCTGGTGCTTACAGGGTTTCGTTTGAGCTCTCTGAGCATCTCTGGCCAGTATGGAGTTTAATTGTAAATGCAATTTTGCCCCTTCTTCCATCTTGGTGGGACTTCTCCTTTATCCTTGGACGTTGGACATCTTTTTGTGTGTGTGGAATCCAACATTTCCTGTTGATGGTTGTTCAGCAGGAAGTTATGATTTTGGAGCTCTTGCAGGAGAAGATGAGCACATGTCCTACTGCTCTGCCATCATGACCTCATCATAAACTCAAATAGTTGAGTAGCTCTAATAATAACATGAAAACATACCAAAGAGTCTAGGAATATTAACTCATCATTTTCAGGACTAAAAAGATAGAAAAACAGATATTATAAAATGTCATTCATTCAAAGTTTTCGTTAAATATTTGTGTAGCTACAGTTGAGGCTTCAAGATAAATTAACACAAACATGCAAACACTCCTTGAGATTTTTTGTATTTGAGTGGGGAAACTAAAAAACTAATGCTTATTAGCAGAGATTATTTAAATTCAAGGGGATGCTTAAATATTGACCTTTTCAGGATACTTTCATACTTATTTCATGACCTTTAAGGATCCTTACCTTATAACTCAAGTAATTTAGAATTTTTCTTAGTTTCCTGTAGCTCAATGAAGAGTATCTGGGCTCAAGATTTATGCAACCTTTTCAGTTATTAATTTAAGACATAATTTATCTGTTAAGTGATTCTGAATATGCTTTCTAATAACCTCATTTAGTCTGTCCTTTTAAGTGAAAACGGGCATCATAGAAATGATCTTCTAGGTTATTATAACAATATAGTGAATACTGAATGTGAAATTACCTAGCCCAGTAGTTACCCAGAACATGTATTTAATAACTGTTTTTCTGTCTGCCATTTTCCTGTCCTTTTTTATATATTATGGAATTCTGCTACATTCTAGACATTGTTCTCAGTATTGTGAATAAAATTGAATTTAGCCTGTCTTTGGCCTTAACCCATAACTCTTCTGATTTCACTTTTAATCTTCTCTGCTTGAAATCAGTATAGAAAATAACCTGATATTTTATAATAATCTTGTTTTCATATATGGCCATTTCTCACCAGTCTTCATTTCCTTTCCTTTTGTTAATATCCACAACACACTAATTACATCTATCTATTCACTAGCCCAAATTCTTCCAGTGTTCTTCACTACATATATTATTTAATTTTATCATAAAATTTGTTTTGTTTTTTTTTTTTGCCTAAAAATATAAGCCTTCCATGATCTAACCCAAGTTCATATTGTAAAAATGATTGTCAGCTTGCTTCCCTTACAACTGTTACCTGCATGGTCCAGCTTGCATCACTTTGTCATCTTGTCTGGGCTTTTGGCCTCTGGTGAATCATACCTTTTCTCCTGACAATTTATTCAGATTCTACTTATCTTTCAGTGCCCATTTTAAATCATCCCTTTCTCCTAGTCAAACACCTAATAATCATTCTTACTTCTGCCTCGTAAATACATGCATCATGTAGGCCTCATTGTGTGCTTAAATCTACACCTATATTAACATTTGAATGTACAAGTAGATTGTAAATGAGAAAAAGGATAAGATTTTAGAGTCTTGCATCCCTATTGGCTTCAGAAAAAATATGTTATTTAATACCCTATCTTGTTACAGAAATAATTTAGAAAATCTTACATAGATATGTACCTCGAAAGGGGAACATAAAAGATTTTAAAAGAATGAAAATGTGGGGTAGGTAGGGGACGGAGGCTCGAGAGAGATGAGATATATGTCTAATCATGGCTGGCTTGCATTGTCGTACAGCAGAAGCCAACACGACATTGTAAAGCAGTTTTCCTCCAATTAAAAAATAAATTTAAAGACAAATAAATATTTTAAAAAGAAGGAAAATGCCTATGTAAATTAGGAACTAAATCATTTATTATTAATATAAATTATGATTCATATTTTATAAGTATTTTAATATAAATTACCTAATTATTTTGCATATATATTATTTTAGAAAGAAAGCTAGAGAAACTGGGAAATGATAATTGAATATAGATGATAGGCATGGTTATTGATGAATAATTGAAATTTTCCTTCTCTCTGAAAAATATTAAAGACAAATTAATTGCAAAGATTTCTCATCTCTCTGGAATTATTAAAGATTATGGAGATTTCAGGAGAGTTTAATGTGAATAATGGACTCCAAAATATATGATTATATTATTATACATGTATATGTATCTATGTGCATATTTGCATATATATGCACACTTTTATAATAATATTTATGAAAAGCATTCAGACAATTAAAGGTTCTTCAGTAGCATACTCTCACTTTGCTTTTGTTCACTAATTTCTCTTAATTTGTTACCTTTATCTCAATATTCTCAACTCTTTTCAGAACTGAGTTATCTTGGCATAACTGATAGTTTGAAAAGTTGTAGGAAGTGCTTTGCTTTTTGTCTTAATGAAGAATAGTACCTCTTGGGGATGCTATCCAGACTCTGAAGCTACATTATACAAAACATGAGTGATGCTGTTTTGTCTCTGGAAAAACTAGTGTAGTTCACTCTCTCTTCCCCTGAGTCTGCTGCCTCATTCTGTGCACTTTGGAAGTTCATTATGGACTTGAACTCTAATATATTCCATCAGTAACGTACACTGAGCACTGTGAAAAATATAGTAACAAATTTATGAGACAACTCATTTCCCAGCCTTGGAATCTTACTGTTTTAGGAAAACATCTCATGGTTATGTGGGTCTATGTGATGCAGTGGATATAAATCTCAAAAAATGCATTTACTTTTGAAATTCCTTCTTCTTTGAAGGAAAGAAAGGATGGTAAATATGAGCAAAAATGCTGCACCAAGTTAGCGTACCATCGTAAATCAATCATTGCATTGCTTTCCCCAGAGTCTGGGAGAAACACTCTCCACCCATCTCTCCAAGCAGCTACCATAGAAATATCAGAATGGGCATGTATGCTATAACCAATTTGCCATCCCTATGTTAAATATCTCCTACAGATTGTTTAAGCCTTTTTTTTTTTTTTGGTTGTGTGAACCATAAAGATAATTATTTACTAAGAATTTTTTTCAAATGTTTTAAACTTCTATTTTTTTCTAGTCTGTGTGTGTCTGCTTAGTCACTCAGTCATGGCCAACTGTTTGCAACCCCAAGGACTGTCGCCTGCCAGGCACCTCTGTCCACATAATTTTCCAGGCATAAGTATTGGAGGGAGTTGCCATTTCCTAGTCCAGGGGATCTTCCCAACCCAGGGATCAAACCTGCCTCTCTTGTGTCTCCTGCATTGGCAGGAAGATTGTTTACCACTGTGCCACCTGGAAATTCCATTTATTGATAAAACGAAGCTTTGATTTCTGAGAAATCAATTTGTGCCATTCAATTTCTCAATATGTTCTCTGTAAAGATACGCTTTATTTCTACTACTATTTACTGCTTTGTCTGTTTATTTATTTAATTATTTCACTACCATTATCCTCTATATATGCTTATTAAATTTTTCTTCAGACAACTATTATAATAATAATACACTGAATAGGCTTATCATCTATTTATAGATTAGCTTTTAGTGTTTTTGAAGGTTTCTGTCATATTGGCTCAAGTGGCTCAGTCGTGTCTGACTCTTTGTGACCCCATGGATTATACAATCCGTGGAATTCTCCTGGCCAGAATACTGGAGAGGGTAGCCTTTCCCTTCTCCAAGGGGTTTTCCCAACCCCGGGATCAAACCCAGGTCTCCCACAGGGATTCTGTCATATTAGAGTAGTAATATTTTTTTCAACTTCCAAAACTGTTTTCTTTATAATTGTTCCTATGAGTAAAAATCATAATTGAAATTAGCCCTTAATTATATGACCTATTTTAGTACTGATATTCTGAAGTATTTTGATGGATGGGATAATAGTTTTATTTTTGAAAGTTGTGGCCCTGGACGTTCTTTTTCTAATACTTGCCGACTTTGCAGTTTGGCTGCTCTTGGCTTTGCCTTCCACAGCTTACGGAGTGTTCTGTATTTGTGATTTTTTTTTTTTTTTTTTGGCTCTATCCTTCTCCAGGACTTTTTCTTCACACTGTCTTTGTGTTGGGTAGCAGTTAAACAGGCTATGCACGAGTAAGTCATCAACCCAACAGACCTACCGTACTTTAGAACCACTCATGTTTAACTGCACCTTAAATCACTGCAGTAGACAGCCACTGTGTCAGTGGAACAAAAGCACTCACCTTAAACCATGTCACTCTCTGACATATATAACATCTGCTTAGACTCAGGGGAACTTTCATTGATTTTTTAGTCTATTTGTCTACTAGATGCAGAATTGTATTTAAACTAGATATACAAAAGAAAATCAAGAGAAAAAAATAAGCATGCATATACACATAAAGGGCTTCCCAGGTGGCGTTAGTAGCGAAGAATTCACCTGCCAATGCAGGAGACTCAAGAGACACAGGTTCAATCTCTGGGTCGGGAAGATCCCCTGGAGTAGCAAATGGCAACCTGCTCCAATTATCTTGCCTGGAAAATTCCATGGACAAGAGAGTCTGGTGGGCTACAGTCCATGGGGCTGCAAAGAGTCAGGCATGACTGAGCACTTATGCATAAAAATTATATATTTTTTTATTTTTCCATGCGCCACTCCCTAACTCCACCGTTTCCTATGTTCAGAATCCTCATTAATTATGTGTTTGTGTGTATGCTAAGTTGCCCAGTTGTGTCTGACTCTTTGCGGACCCCATGGATTGTAGCCTGCCAGGCTCCTCTGTAAAATGGAATTCTTTACCACTGCACCACCAGCAGATTCTTAACCACAGCACCAACCTGGGAAGCCCCTCATTAATTATACTGCCTCCAAAAGAGAGCAGATTGGGACAGTTTAACACAAGTGAATATATAGGATATAGTTTGCAAGTAAGTGATTGCTAGAAATCCAGTGTTCTGAAGAAATTGTGTCTTCTCATCTTGCCATACTTGATATGAGATCCCAAATGTTTAACTAATCTTAATGATGTAAAGAATCAGTGGATTAATTCGGTATATACTCAGTGCCGGATCTTTATACTACATCATTTGATTAAAAAAAAAAATTACAAGGCCTAGCATAGTGCCTGATAGAAAGTGTTAAGGGCAGAGAGACTGTATGGTTGGCTCACAATGGGGAAGGGAGGGAAGACTGAGAACTCATACTTCTTATTAGGGTCTCTATTTATATATTTGTTCATTTACAGTACCATTTTAGTTTTTATTTTCTAAAAGCTTAACCATACTCAACACATTCCCTCCTTCCTATTTCCATGGGTGGCTCATTTAGTGAAGCTCTCCACACTTGACATACTTTGGTGACGTTGGTTGTTGACATTTTAGCTAATAGTGTATAAATAAAAAATGACGAGATGACTTAAGTTTTAAATACTTTCCTTGCTCTTTCTGTTGCTGGAGAGCAAACAGAAATTAATTATTTAAACATTATCTGTGCATTTTCTATGTGCAAATAATGATATTGCTAGAGGTAGGGATGATGGCAAAATGTGTGTAATTTTGGATATTAAAAACCTAGATAATTTTTTCAAAATGTGGAGTATGTATCTTTTCTAGACCCTAAAATAAACAATAAGGTTAAAAATGATCCATTAAAAACACAAATTTTCAACAATAAAATTAATTATTAAACAGTGGTAAATTCACAAGTGGGATATTATTTAGCAAGAATTATGTTTTGCATATTTTATTTGCATTCAGAGAGATAAAATCTTAATGAATATGCCAGACCCTTATAGAACAGGATTTTTCTTTTACTGGCTAATGAATCAAAATTTTATTCCTTTATTCATGAATCATTTTGAAGAAATTTGCTGAAATTGGAAGTTAGTTGCCTCTTCATTCATTGCTGAATTTACTAAAATGGGTCTCACTGAATTTACTAAAATGGGGTAGAATTTATCAAACATTTAAACACTTATGCATATTGATTTTAACTCTTAATTCAATTATATTCACTTTTTCTAAATCTCCCAGAGAGGAGTGATGATACTGATATATCATCTTTGTTGCAGTGAAATTCTGCAAAAGTACTTCTGATTCCTTATTTAGTAACATGGGCAGAAAAAATGTGATTACCTTTAGCCAGTGACCAAACCCAAGAGGTCACTAGAAAAAGGTGAGGCAGAGGAGAGACCATCTCTGTAGCTGCCTGGTCTGCTGAAAATGTGTGTGTGTGAAATACCCTCTTCCTTCCTGGGAGAGGCTGTGGAGGCCAAGTTGTGAACAGGAAAAGGGTGCACACAGGTGGGTGCGAGGGAAAACTTGACACCTGTGTGAGTCACCTGAAAGTGAAAAAGTGAAAGTCCCTGAGTCGTGTCCCACTCTGTGTGACCCCATGGACTGTAGCCCGCTAGGCTCCTCTTTCCATGGAATTCTCCAGGCAAGAATACTGGAGTGGGTAGGCATTCCCTTCTCCAAGGGATCTTGCCGGCCCAGAGATCAAACCCAGGTTTCCTACACTGCAGGTGGGTTCTTTACCATCTGAGACACCAGGAAGCCCGTGAATCATCCAGTGATAATAAGTGAGTTCTATGTGTCATCAGATATGCAGATGATACCACCCTTATGGCAGAAAGTGAAGAGGAACTAAAAAGCCTCTTGATGAAAGTGAAAGTGGAGAGTGAAAAAGTTGGCTTAAAGATCAACATTCAGAAAATGAAGATCATGGCATCCGGTCCCATCACTTCATGGGAAATAGATGGGGAAACAGTGGAAACAGTGTCAGACTTTATTTTTTTGGGCTCCAAAATCACTGCAGATGGTGAGTGCAGCCATGAAACTAAAAGACACTTACTCCTTGGAAGAAGAGTTCTGACCAACCTAGATAGCATATTCAAAAGCAGAGACATTACTTTGCCAACTAAGATCTGTCTAGTCAAGGCTATGGTTTTTCCAGTGGTCATGTATGGATGTGAGAGTTGGACTGTGAAGAAAGCTGAGCACCAAAGAATTGATGCTTTTGAACTTGGTGTTAGAGAAGACTCTTGAGAGTCCCTTGGACTGCAAGGGGATCCAACCAGTCCATTCAGGAGGAGATCAACCCTAGGATTTCTTTGGAAGGAATGATGCTAAAGCTGAAACTCCAGTACTTTGGCCACCTCATGCGAAGAGTTGACTCATTGGAAAAAACTCTGATGCTGGGAGGGATTGGGGGCAGGAGGAGAAGGGGACGACCGAGGATGAGATGGCTGGATGGCATCACAGACTCAATGGACGTGAGTCTGAGTGAACTCTGGGAGTTGGTGATGGACAGGGAGGCCTCGCGTGCTGCGATTCATGGGGTCGCAAAGAGTCGGACACGACTGAGCGACTGAACTGAACTGATATGTCATCAGCTCTTTGTCTTCTATCACCAAAACTGCCTGTGTATTTCCAAAATTCCCCAAATTCCACACAAATTTAACTAAATAGATTTCAAAGTGGAGTGTAGGTAAGGGAATGTGTACAAGGACTGTGAAAGTCTGTTATAATTTCCCAGACCCCTTGAATACTGTTCACTGTACTCCAGTTCAGTTCAGTTCAGTCGCTCAGTCATGTCCGACTCTTTGCGACCCCATGAATCACAGCACGCCAGGCCTCCCTGTCCATCACCATCTCCCGGATTTCACGCAGACTCACGTCCATCGAGTCCGTGACGCCATCCAGCCTCATCCTCTGTCGTCCCCTTCTCCTCTTGCCCCCAATCCCTCCCAGCATCAGAGTCTTTTCCAATGAGTCAACTCTTCACATGAGATGTCCAAGGTAATGGAGTTTCAGCTTTAGCATCATTCCTTCCAAAGAAATCCCAGGGTTGATCTCCTTCAGAATAGACTGGTTGGATCTCCTTGCAGTCCAAGGGACCCTCAAGAGTCTTTTCCAACAGCACAGTTCAAACGCATCAATTCTTTGGTGCTCAGCCTTCTTCACAGTCCAACTCTCACATCCATACATGACCACTGGAAAAACCATAGCATTGACTAGACGGACCTTAGTCGGCAAAGTAATGTCTCTGCTTTTGAATATACTATCTAGGTTGGTCAGAACTTTTCTTCCAAGGAGTAAGTGTCTTTTAATTTCATGGCTGCACTCACCATCTGCAGTGATTTTGGAGCCCCAAAAATAAAGTTTGACTCTGTTTCCACTGTTTGCCCATCTATTTCCCATGAAGTGATGGGCCCGGATGCCATGATCTTTGTTTCCTGAATGTTGATTTTTAAGCCAACTTTTTCACTCTCCTCTTTCACTTTCATCAAGAGGCTTTTTTAGTTCCTCTTCACTTTCTTCCATAAGGGTTGTGTCATGTGCATATCTGAGGTTATTGATATTTCTCCTAGCAATCTTGATTCCAGCTTGTGTTTCTTCCAGTCCGGCGTTTCTCATGATGTACTCCGCATAGAAGTTAAATAAGCAGGGTGACAATATACAGCCTTGACGTACTCCTTTTCCTATTTGGAACCAGTCTGTTGTTCCATGTCCAGTTCTAACTGTTGCTTCCTGACCTTCATACAGATTTCTCAAGAGGCAGGTTAGGTGGTCTGGTATTCCCATCTCTAGGTCATTATGTTTAAAATAGAAACAGAAGAGTAAAAATTGAATGGCATTCTATCATGTATACTATCATGTAAGAATTGAATCGCCAGTCTATGTCTGACGCAGGATACAGCATGCTTGGGGCTGGTGCATGGGGATGACCCACAGAGATGTTATGGGGAGGGAGGTGAGAGGGGGGCTCATGTTTGGGAACACATGTAAGAATTAAAGATCTTAAAATTAGAAAAAAAAATAAATTAATTTAAAAAATAAAAAAATAAAAAATAAAAGCAGAAAGGGCAAAAGCGGTTGCCAGGAGCCAAAGGTAGGAGAAATAAAGAGTGGCTGGTTAAAGTCTCAGAAATTTTCAGCTGTAAGATCAATTAAGTCTGAGGAGCTCATGTAAACATGGTGGGTATCAATTGATCGCATTATTGTATAGTGAAATGTGCAAGAGAAAAGTCTTAAATATTATCACACACAAAAGACAAGTATATGAAGTGACAGATATATTAATTCACTAGATGGTAGGCAATCCTTTCACAATGTGCAGATAGATCACTAGGACAGACACTAAATATCTTACAATTTTGCATCAATTACATATCAGTAAAACTGAAATTTAAAAAAATCACCATCTTTCATTCTTTTCCACATTTTTTTAGTGATTATTTATTGTTTTAATGGGTCAGGCGTGGCTCAGTCTGGTAATAAATAAGTAGAGAGGATATGTTCAATTCTTATAATATGGCCTATTAACTACAAAGGAAACATAACATTTTACCCAATTTATGAAATTCAGATAAAATGTGGACATACTTCATTATTGGTGAGCAGATCAAAAGTTTGAACGTTGAATATCATTCTAATTTATTATTGAGAATGTTTTATTTCATTTCTTTCTTGTTCAAAAGTATACAAAACAATTAGTTATAAAGTATATTTGATAACATTGAAGATAAGTAGGATAGATTAAAATTGAAATAGCTAAGATATTTCTATATAATATGAAAAAATAGTGATAAGTTTTAGTGTTTTTTTATTGTACTCATATATAGCTCAATAGATTTATTTGTTCAATTAATGACTTTCTCAAATGCACTTAGCATAGTTTATAGGCTTTTATTATTAATTTAGTAATCCAGCCCTCATTTAAATATCTCTGGGAAATTAGAAATCTTTTTTAATAAATAAATGCACCATTTAGATTTGAAACTATTTTTTGCAGCATTACTTAAAGATTTTTAATATAGAAAATCTAAAGTATGTTAGTTTATAGCCTCTTGATGAAGGTGAAAGAGAAGAGAGAAAAAGTTGGCTTAAAATTCAACATTCAGAAACAAGGATTCATGGCATCCTGTCCCATCATTTCATGGCAAATAGATGGGGAAACAATGGAAACAGAGACAGACTTTATTTTCTTGGGCTCCAAAGTCACTGCAGATAGTGACTGCAACCACAAAATTAAAAGACACTTGCTCCTTGGAAGAAAAACTATGACCAACCTAGACAAAATATTAAAAAACAGACATTACTTTGGCAACAAATGTCCATCTAGTCTAAGCTATTGTTTTTCCAGTAGCCATGTATGGATGGGAGAGTTGGACCTTAAAGAAAGCTGAGCGCCAAAGAATTGATGCTTTTGAACTGTGGTGTTGTAGAAGACTCTTGAGAGTCCCTTGAGCTGCAAGGCGTTCCAACCAGTCCATCCTAAAGGAGATCCGTCCTGGGTGTTCACTGATAGGACTGATGCTGAAGCTGAAACTCCAGTACTTTGGCCACTTGATGAGAAGAACCTACTCATCTGAAAAGACCTTAATGCTGGGAAAGATTGAAGGCAGGAAGAGAAGGGGATGACAGAGGATGAGATGGTTGGATGGCATTACCAACTCAATGGACATGAGTTTGAGCAAGCTCCAGGAGCTGGTGATGGACAGGGAAGCCTGGCGTGCTGCAGTCCATGGGGTCACAAAGAGTCGGACATGACTGAGTGAATGAACTGAACTGAACTGAACTAAAAGTATGTTAAACCTTATTGGTGTCATGGAGTGCTTTCTGGGTGATGACATTTTTTAAAAAAAATTTAACTGAAGGATAATTGCTTTACAGAATTTTGTGTTTTTCTGTCATACATCAAGAATCAGCCATAGGTACACCCATGTCCACCCGCTCCCAGGCCTCCCTCCCATCTCCATCCCAACCCCATCCTTCAGTCTGTTGCAGCCCCGTTTGAGTTCCCTGAATCACACAGCAGATTCCCCTTGGCTCTCCATTTTACAGATGGTATTGTAAATTTCTATGTTACTGTCTCCATACATCTCCCCTTCTCCCTCCTCTCCTCAACAGTGTCCATATGTCTGTTCTGTGTGTCCATTGTTGCCCTGAAAATATGTTCATTAGTGCCATCTCTTCAGATTCCATATATATGTGTCAATATATGATATTTATATTTATAATTATTTATATGTATATCTCTCTTGCTGACTTACTTCACTCTGTATAATAGGCTCTAGTTTCATCCACATCATTAGAACAGATTTAAATGCATTCCTTTTTATGACTGAGTAGTATTCCATTGTTTATATGTACCACAGCCTCTTTATCCATTCATCTGTCAATGGACATCTAGGTAGCTTTCGTTTCTAGCTATTATAAATAGTGCTATAGTGAACATTGAGGTGCATGTGTCTTTTTCAGTTTTGACTTCCTCAAATTCAAAGGAGTGGAATTGCTGGTCATATGATGGTTTTATTCCTAGCTTTTTATTAACACTCTGGTGGGCAATCTAATGAATATGAATGATTCATCATTTTCCACCTTTCACATCTGACTTTACATTAAGAGAGTTGCAATGCTCTTTCATTTGTATCATTAAACTGAAATTTGGGGAATGATGGATTAACTATTGAGTAGCTACCATACTCTTGATGTGTGTCTTTGCCCATATTGTGTTTAGAGCATGAAACTTCTTCCACTGAAGTTGGATTCTATCCTGGTAATGCATTGATCTGTAGCATATTGCTGTCTAATCTGTTACATACAAAAAATTGTAAGGAACAGCTGCATGAGAGCATGCCTGTGGCTTTCAGCAAGTCACCTCAGGTCACTGCTTCCAGGAGAGTATCTGATGGAATCCATCTCAGGGGCATAAAATAAGCTCTTAGAATTTGATTTGAGCTCAGTGTGGCCATTTTTCTTATGTGTGGATAAATAATAAATGTTCCCTTCCTAAAAATTACCTTAACCACCTCTTAGTTAACTCTCAAACAAGGGAATGGCTGCCTACTCCAGTATTCTTGCCTGGAGAATTGCATGGGCAGACTGCATGGGGGAATTGCATGGCCAGCTACAGTCCATGGAGTTGCAAAGAGTAGGACATGACTGAGCAACTAACACCTCTCCTATATATTCCCTCTTTCCAGTACACTACACAGCTCCACTTGTTAGGCAGTAGATAGGTCCTCTCTTGCCTTGATTACAAATTTCAGGGTTTGTTTGTTGTCTTTTTCCTTTAGGAAGCTCAGCCCATGACAGACTTGCTTCTTGGAGCAATAGTAAACACATTTGAGCCCTCACCTTTTTTTTTTCCCATCCTGTTTGCATTTTAGATTTGTCTATATATTTGCAGTGTACACTTAAATACTAGACATATTTATCACTCTCATTTTGCAGGAAAGGTACATAGAGCACAAATATGTACAAGTTCACATGTAGAGAGAAGGGAGCTAGTAATTGTCCTGAAATGTTTATGTTTATGGATTATGCATATGGCATAACTGTGTGTGTAAACACATATGTGATTATATTGATATTGTTTGTTTTTGTCATTGAACATTGTATTAGCTGCTGTCTATGAATGTTAGTACATATACAACTAGTTTAGTTGACTTTTGAAATCATAGCTGGGTCAGTTAAGAATCTGTCTACAATGGAGACCGGGGTTCAATTCCTGGGTTGGGGAGATACCCTGGAGGCAGGAATGGCAACCCATTCCAGTATTCTTTCCTGGGGAATCCAATGGACAGCGGAGCCTGACAAGGTACAGTCCATGGGGTTGCAAGAGTCGGACAAGACTTAGTGACTAAACCACCACCATCACAATTCATTTTAACTCACTGGTGTTTTTCAACTCTTTAAGTATATCATATACATATATATATATATATATATATATTTCTATTTTAATGCACATTTAAATATGTTATATGCTTAGTCACTCAGTCATGTCTGACTCTGCAACCCCATGGACTGTAACCTGCCAGGCTCCGCTGTCCATTGGATTCCCCAGGAAAGAATACTGGAATGGGTTGCCATTCCTGCCTCCAGGGTATCTCCCCAACCCAGGAATTGAACCCCGGTCTTTGTCCAAGGGGATTCTCCAGGCAAGAAGACTGGAGTGGGTTTTCATGCCTTCCTCCAGGGGATTTTGCCAAACCCAGGTCTCCTGCATTCCAGGCTTATTCTTTACTGTCTAAGCCACCAGGGAGGCTTCTGTTTAAATATGTTTTATATATATATATATACATACATATATATATATGTGTGTATATATATATATTTAGTCATTCAGTTGTGTCCGACTCTGTGACCACATGAACAGTAGCCCACCAGGCCTCCTCTGTCCCTGGGATTCTCCAGGTGAGAATACTGGAGTGGGTTGCCATTTCTTTCTCCAGGAATATATATGTGTGTGTACACACACACACATACACATGTATATTAATGAGCATTTATATGATTTTTTCCCAATATTCCAGCATTGCAAAACATCTTTTGCACATGTTTTAAAAGTTTGGGACTTTCTATTGTATATATAAGGAAATTCTGGGGTATAGGGCATGTACAATTGCAACTTATCAGTTCAGTTCAGTCACTCAGTCATCTCTAACTCTTTGCAACCCCATGGATTGCAGCATGCCAGGCCTCCCTGTCCATTGCCAACTTCTGGAGTCTACTCAAACTCATGTCCATTGAGTCAGTGATGCCATCCAGCCATCTTATCCTCTGTCATCCCCTTCTCCACCTGCCTTCAATCTTATCTTAACAGGTATTTTCTTAATCTCTTTCCAAAATAAATTTCCGGGGCATTTTCCCACTAGCAGTTTTTAAGAATTCCTGTTTCTTCATATTTTTCCAACATTTTGTATTCCCCCAAACTTCAAATTAACCATTTATGTATGTCTATTTATGAAACTTCTGTTATGTTCCAGCAGTCTACTTTTCCACCCTTGAATCAGCACCACCTGGTTGAATATAGCTTTATAATAATTCTTTTGATATCTGGTAAGGGAAACACTGTGCTTACTCTTTCAAAAATTTTATTCTTTACCCTTCACTCATTAATATGAATTCATTTCCATTTATAAGCAGAAATGGTTTATCATAATTCAAATTTTAGTGTACAATAATATTCTGATGAAAAAAATTAATTCTATAAATATGACAGCAAACCATTCTCTTGTTTTTAAATAATCATATCTATTTCCATTTCTCTTCATGTTTTTGATAGGTTGATTCTTAAGAAGTTACTTTTATATTTTCTACACAGTCTGAGTTTCTTCAAATATAATTTACCAGTTTTGCATCCCTATTCTCTTGCTTTTTCTTTGCCCAAAATGCCACCACCCTGGCTTATTCTTAATTTATTAAAATCTTTAAAAGTAAAATGGGCCTTCCTTGGTGGCTCAGATGTTCAGGCATCTGCCTGCAATGTGGGAGACTGGGTTCGATCCCTGGGCTGGGAAGATCCCCTGGAGAAGGGAATGGCTACCCCTCCAGTATTCTTGTCCAGAGAATTCCATGGACAGAGGAGCCTGGCAGGTTACAGTCATGGGGCCTCAGAGTCAGACATTACAGAGCAACTAGCACTCCAGTCCTCTTGCCTAGAAAACCCCATGGACAGAGGAGCCTGGTGGGCTGCAGCCCATGGGTCGCAAGGAGTTGGATGCGACTGAGCGACTTCACTGTCAATTTTCACTTTCATGCACTGGAGAAGGAAATGGCAACCCACTCCAGTGTTCTTGCCTGGAGAATCCCAGGGACGGGGGAGCCTGGTGGGCTACCGTCTATGGGGTCGCACAGAGTCGGACACGACTGAAGCGACTTAGCAGCAGCAGCATTTTCACTTTACTTTCTAAAAGTTATATGCAACCTACTTCTCCAAAGCCACCTGGTATCCTATCCAGAGAGTGATTCTTAGACCCATCAAATTCCTAGGCGCTTACTACTCTCATGGAGTTTATCAGAAGCGCTTGGACTGCTGCTGTAGGAACCATAGCTCCCCGGAGCTTCAAGACCAAAGCACCTTTCTAGTCCTCCCATGGTGTAGCCTGGGGAGCACTGTGTAAATTTCCTTACAGGCATCCAGTGTCTACCCCGTTCCTGCATTTCTGGGGAGCCACCTTCCCACAGTTAGTCCATTCAATTTTCAGCCTAGTGAGAAAACCTTTTTCTTATTTCTGTTTTCCAAACATTAGTCACTTTCTATAAACGTCATGGCTTTCCACATATGTATATAACATGTATACTTACTTCTATGTAAATAAAGCTATTTTAAAGGAAATTTCAGACCAATATAGTAAACTGGAAATGCATCGCACCTGCCAAAAGACAGTATATTAAAAGATAAATCCAACAAAAACAAAGCAAGGTTATTATATCTTACCTACAGACATATTGTTTGACTGAAAACTCCACTAACAGCTCTTTCTCTGAAGGGATAGGCTAGAAATTAGTTAATGTGCTTATTTGTGTAGGAAGGACTTTCCACATGATGTGTTGAGAAAGCTTGGAAGCAAAGGTAAAAGAGGATAGATTTCTCTTTATGTGAATCAAAGATGTTTAATGTTGTGCTTATTAAAAAAGGTGATATAATAGCTTCTCATTCTAAGTGGTGGTTAGAATTAAATGAGTAACACTTGGACATTAGTGTCTAGTGCATGACAATCTCCATGAGATCATTTACCATTATTTTTGTTCCCTTTCTTTCCCTTGAATGAAGAATCAATAGTGTTAAACTGTGCAGTTCCTTTTTCACTGAAAAGGATTGTTTTTCATTTTTACTAGAAAATAATTTGGGCAAGTGCTAGGAAAATAAGCTAATTCATTTAGCTTTATTTTCAGATTAAATAGAAACAGTTAGCTTTCTAGTTTAGGAATATGACCAAACACAAGCTGGGCATAAATACGTCTAATAGGGAGCACTGACGTACTGTTAAAATGCAAATTCTGCAGATGGCCCTGGACCACACATTAGTGTAATTTCACCTTAATACTGTTGTTATTGTTGTTCAGTCACCAAGTCAGTCACGTCTGACTCTTTGTGACCCCATGGACTGCAGCAAGCCAGGTCTCCCTGTCACTCAACATCTCCTGGAGTTTGTCCAGCATGTCCATTGAATTGGTGATGCCATCCAACCATCTCATCCTCTGTTGCCCTCTTCTCCTTCCACCTCAATCTTTCTCAGCATCAAGGTCTTTTCCAGTGAGTCGGCTCTTCACATCAGGTGGCCAAAGTATTGGAGCTTCAGCTTCAGCATCAGTCCTTCCAATGAGTTTTCAGGGTCAGTTTCCTTAAGGATTGATTTGTTTGATCTTCTTGCTGTCCACTTAATACCATATCATGGAAATAATGTGATGAATGAGTACTTTGTAATTCATCCTTAAACTCATATAATGATTCAAATGAATTAAAGTATGTGAATTTTTGATCTTTTAAATTCGATTTTTGAGTATTTTAAACAGGTGACTTTATTATTGTTTCTTTTCCTATTCATTCCAACCTACCTTTTCCAAATTACTATGTGCAATAAGTAAATAATACAAATGTATTACAATATAAGTGTATTTATATAGAGATGTAAATTATATATACATGGACATAAGTGTATATTTATATGTATCAGTGTTCACCCTGGATACTGATATTTTCAGTCATTCCTAGAACCAGCAGTTGACATGCTTCTAAACATTTCTTTTTTATTCTTCTAGTCAAACTTTCAATCTGTACAGTTTCTTGATGGCAAGATGGGTATTTTTAAACTAGTTAAATGCAATTTACAAAGGTCACCAATTTATAATAGGGCCATGGCCTTTTCAGATCATCAGGTTAGACACCTAAATTAAGTATTGTGGCCTAAAACACAGCTCTTCAGATCTCTGGAGAAAATACAATTCTAAAATTTGAAAAAATAACATATAAAATGCAATCAGAAAACAAGTGGGAGAATATGGAGGTCCATCTCTATGCAAGCTTTGGAGGAAGCACTTTGGTCACTACACAGAGAATGCACAGAGGAGGTCAGGTGGGAACACAAACCACCGCTGTGTGCAGCCAGCTGGTGCCCTGTCCTGTGGCCAAGTGTTCATAGTGTAAGGGAGTAAAAATAGTTTTCTGTCTACACTTCTGAGTTCTTGGCTGGGACCCTAGTAATGAAGGACAGATTAGCAAGAGAAAACCAAGCCAATTATTAACATGTATCCCTCATGCTTGGGACTTCCCTGGTGACTCAGTGGTAGAGAATCCACCAGGCAAGCAGGATTTGATCCCTGGGTTGGGAAGATCACCCGGAGAAGGAAATGGCAACTCACTCCAGTACCCTTGCCTGGAGAATCTCATGAGCCTGGTGGGCTACCATGTGGTCACAAAGAGTCGGATACGACTTAGCAACTAAACAACAACATCCCCCAGGCATAGCTGGGAGATATCAGAGAAAAACAAATAACCCAAAGAAGTGGCTTAGAATTTAGGCTTAAATACCATCTTAATAGGGAAAGGGCAGTGGGTTGTAGACCTTTAGGGGGCTTCCCTGGTGGCTCAGAGGTTAAAGTGTCTGCCTCCAATGTGGGAGACTGGCGTTCGATCCCTGGGTCGAGAAGATCCCCTGGAGAAGGAAATGGCAATCCACTCCAGTATTCTTGCCTGGAGAATCCCATGGACGGAGAAGCCTAGTAGGTTACAGTCCACAGGGTCGCAAAGAATCGGACACGACTGAGCGACTTCACCTTACCTTACCACCTAAAGGTTTTAGGGAAGATGAACGAGCCCTTAGAAGAATGAATGGAAGTTGTGATAGTTTTGACAGTGTGTCTCAGTATAGTGTTTACTTCTAGTCTCCTCTCCAGTGACAAGAATCAATCTTCCCAGGCTGATGAAATTCCTGGGCAGGGGATATGTGACAAAAGAGTTGTTGCTTGTCCTCTTCATTGCTTCATCTCTAACCTTCCTGAAAGATGCCTTGTGAGTAGAATGTGCTAAACTGACTTTATTTAATATATGAATAAACATGATGACATTTATGCTCTGGGAATACATCTTGAGACTGAGCAATAGGGGCAAGAAATAAGTCAGAAGCTGGAAACCTTTAACATAATCTTGCTACGATAAATCCTAAAATAGAATGCTGACAATATGGACTGATACAGATATATGTGGAAAATATGAAAAATAAAGAGACATAGACCTGCATGCTCTGCATTCCAAAAAAGAAAGATAAAATCTAAGCATCAATAAAATTCTTCCTTTAAGTACAATGACTTGAAATATTGTATTATCAATAGAATCAGCTGAATAAATAACTCAATTTTATCTAATATATTAATTCGATTCAGAATATTCCAAATTTAGAGTGCTATAGATTCAGAACCGGTGCTTACATTTGAAGTTCAAATTTGAGATGCATATTTTAGGATCATTGTCACAAGAAGCCCCCACTACCATCCCCGACATATCATCTGACCCATTAAAGACATGAAAAAGCTGCATATAGCTTTTCCAGTTTACAAATGGAAAAATATGTCCATAATTGTATTATTTTGAATCACATACATTCCATTCACTCTCACCATGCTCCCTAATATGTTTTCAATTGCGTGAATTATATGCTTTCTAAATATATTTATCTATCCATAGAGTCAACAAATAATTTATTGAGTTATTTAATGATGCCTGCGGATGTAACAGTAATATACTAAATGGCACTATTATGATTCCTAAAGTGCCCCTTTTCTGAGTTAATATAAAAATCAATTCGATTTCAGCTGAATCAACAATAAAGCTACCAGCAGAATGCCTAGCAAGGAGCAGGTATTGAATAAAAGTGGGTATTAATCTCAATTTATCATTTATAGCATATCTGACTCTGTTTGGTGCTTGGATGACTATAAAAGAATTCTAAGCTAAGGGATTTATAATCTTATTCTGAGTGTAAAGGAGGAAAAATAATTTCTCCTCTACCCTTATGCATTCTTGGCTGAAAATCTTATAATAAAAAACAGATTAACCAGAGACAAAAACAAACAGAATTTTATTAAGATGTATCCCTCATATACCTAAGAGATGCCTAGGGAAATGTGAGTAATTCAAAGAGGTGGCTTAGAATTCAAGTTTAAACATCATCTTAATAGAGAAAGAGGAGGGGAATATAGGTTTCTTAGAGGAGAGTAAATGACGTTTAGGAAAGACAAATGGGTCCTTAGAAGAATAGATGGGAGGTGTGAATAGTTTGTGACAAAGTGGGTCTGGGTGTAATGTCATTTCTAGTCTCCTTTCCTGTGACATGAGTCAATTTTCCCTGGTTGATGCAACTCCTGGGGAGGGAATTTATGACAGCTGAGTTGCTTTTGCTAAATCCATCTATAGGCAGAGACTGGGAGTTCAGAGAAACTATCTCCCTGTATTTGCTGTTTTTCAAGTGCCGACAGCTCAAACTAATCAACGTGCCAAAGTGGCATGTTTCGTTGTGGCATATTCTGCTGCTCTTCATCAGCTAAGACAAGAAACAGCCATGAAACCACGGAATAAGCACATAGACCTTCACCTAAGCTCCTCAGCTGAGAAGAATAACCAGTGAATCTTATTTAAATTTCTAATACCAGCACTGAAAAAGCCTGATTTCTGGTATAAAAACCAAAACTAAAGTGTTACCAGTCCTTTTATCTTCCCACTTTTCACCTCTGGGGGAAAGACAGGTTATACTCATGATCTAGGTATGCCTGGCCAAGGGTAGTAGGAGTAATGATGGATGAAGTATTTGCCTCTTCTCCTGGTCCATGTTCTCCTGTGTGGCCCCTGCTGAGACGCAACAGAGAGACCGCCAGAGGATCCAGTCCTGGCCTCCAGGGGCATCTCTCCAGCACTGATGGAGAGAGCTGTCCACACTGGCCTCGCTTCATGACGGCTAATCAGGCTTCTCTCTGTACCTTCCTTCATGCCATCAACTGCTAAACTGGCATGCATTTCCCCTCTGCCACTAACTTGTTACATGAAAAGTGGACCTTACCTTTTCCCCCACTTATAACAAACTGAGAGATCTGAAATCTAATTATTGGCTCAGTGGCTTTATCTTCACCCAGATTGTTGTTCAGTTGCTCAGTCATGTCCACCTCTTTGAAACCCTATGGACAGGAGCATACCAGGCTTCCTTGTCCTTCACCATCTCCCAGAGTTTGCTCAAACTCATGTTCTTTGAGTAGGTGATGCCATCCAACCATCTCATCTTCAGTCAACCCTTTCTCCTCCTGCCCTCAGTCTTTCACATCAGAGTCTTTATCAAGGAGTCGCCTCTTTGCATCAGGTGAACAAAATTTTGGAGTTTCAGCTTCACCACCAGTCCTTCCAATGAATATCCAGGGTTGATTTCCTTTTGGATTCACAGGTGTGATCTCCTTGCTGTCCAAGGGACTCTCAAGAGTCTTCTCCAGCACCTTGAAATGTGTTTGCAAGGTTTTTCATAAACAATGGTGCTTTCCAATTAATCACCAGGGCTATGGAAGCCATGTTCTATCTTTCTTGTTCTTGGGAAGTTTTTCTGCTTGCTGTTAGAACAGAAGCCCATAAGACTTACTTTTCCCCCTATTCTTTTTCTTACATGTTTTCCTGTTGATCCTTGTTGCTTTAAATAGTGTGGGCTTTCCACTTTCTCAGTTAAGCTCTCCAGCCGTGTTTCTGGCAGATTTGTTTTTCCTTAACGATTTTTTCCCTTTTCTCCAGCTGTGCATGTGTAACAGTGCTTGCCAACCAGCTTCTCATGCTTGTGATCTTAGTGTGAATGCTGCTCACAGCCACCCATGTTGTTTTATCCCTCAATGATGACACAAGTATGAGTACGCAAAAGACTTTCCAGCTCCTTCAAAATCGCTTTAATGGCTAAGTTTTTCTGTTAATAGCGCATGAGGGGGTCTGAGAATTGAGTGACTTCAATATTAGGAGCCTAAATCCACATCTGTGACTAAATAAATGCCAAAAACTGTGATGGGGAGTTTGCATCCAATTAGCTACTGGAAAAGTATTTTCTCTATAAAAGCGCTTCCTTTTAGAGTGGATGAAGTATGTAAAATAAGCTCAGAACAACGACTGGGTCATTCTCTGTGAATGTCCACATTTTTCTAAAACTTCTATCCATCTGAGAATGTGTTGCCCTTTTAATGTCTATTTGGGTTTCTTTTTTACTGTCAGACTTGGCTAGAGTCCTCTTCTATTTCCTGTCTCAAGAGGCAGCACCATTTGACTGAGATATCTTTCATCATTCTTGAAATTCAGTTGCTAGGCTGCTTCTTTTCCAGGCTATAAAACCTGACTACAGCATTTTCCATAAACCAACTGGAAAAAAAGGACATTTTCTTAAATAGCAAAATTTGACTGTCATTGTGTTGAAATGTGCCTTTGAGAATTAAATATCACAGATAGGGAGAATTTCCGAGTGCCACGGTAAGTGGACTTTACGGGACTGTTTTCACTCTCTCTCAACATTAGTAGCTGTTTAGAGACTCATTTTCTGGGAACAGAATACAAAATGCCTTTCTACTGTGTAAAGTTTACACCATACAATTTGGACACTTCAAGCATCTTGTTTTTTTAATGATATTTCCAGCATGTCTTTTAAAATGAATTCCAATATAAATACTTAATACAGCACTGAAGGAGGGGACTGTTAGCTATCAGGTGGAAGATCAGTTTTTTTTTAAATGAGTCTTTTTACCATTTAAAAGAGAAGGAGAACTTTAGCATCCTACTTTTCTACTCCCACATTGTTCTTATGTAAGTCAATGTAATATTCATTTGAGAGCTGAGGAAACTGGGGCAGAGGAAGGCTGAGTGACTTGCCCTAGGAGGCACAGAATAGAATGGCCAGACTGGGATTACAACCTGGCACAAAAATCTGAGACTGCGCTTTACTTGCTGTGTCCATTCCTCATCTGAACAAATAACAGATAATTGTAGTGTTAAATCTAACATGATCAACAGTTAATGAGCAGGGACATCAACATGATTTACCATTTCTCCTGGAATCTAAGCTACTCCCAGTGAGGAAGTTAAGGGGTTTTGGAACTGAGATTCAATTTTTATGGTCACAAAGATGTTGCATATTGCTTCGTGAATGTGCCAAGTGCTAGCTTTGTAATCAGAAATTAAAAGCAATTTCCCAAATTATCTAGCTTATTTTCTGGAAGACACATGCTTCTCTTTTATATTCATATTTCCCATAACAGAAACACAGGGAGCAAGTCTGAACCGAAAAGAGATTCTTAATTTATATTTTAATTTTAAGGAATGAAATTGTGAGCTAAAAAATAATTTGCTCTTTCTTTCCAGTCTTTGTGCTTTTTCTTTTCAGATGTGCTATATAAATCTCTGTGTTATATCCAGTACTGATGTGTGTAGTATTATAAAAGTGTTTTATTAATAATATTATAAAACATTGTATTAGTAGCACTATAAAATGTGGTATTTTAAAAACAAATCAATTATATGACTTGAAATATAAAATTAAGTTTTTTTTACAACTTTATCATCTGATTGACAATTTAGTGATATAACCTAGACTGAAGAAAATAGGTTCTCAATACTTGGACTTGAACTAACTTTCTACTGTCCTCAAGCTTTGGGTAAAGTCTTAGAGTGCCTTTTCTCTTCCTGATAAAACTCAAATTTTGAAAAGTGACGATTTACAATCCACTTTCATACTTCTTAGTTCTCACCGCCACTTTCAAGTTGTTCAAACCCTCTCGATATTAGGGTCCTGAGGATACAAACGTATGACAGGGTCACTTGATCATCCTTTCACACAATATTTCTCCCATAAAACAGAGCATTTCATTTATAGCTTTTATTTTTACCCTTAATTTAGTCAATCGCAATTTCAAACATTTATCTCAGGCATTGTAATCTTCCCTCAGTCTCTTCTCTTCTTTCTTCTCACAAATATTAAGACATGTCAAATGATTTGTAGCTTTTCCTGCGAATTCAGAGAGAGGCCATATCTAATTTTATTCAAAAATGCCCTCGTTTCTCCAATCCCAATTTTAGAAAGTAAATAATAAAACCTTACTGAAAGTGAGGAAAGACTATGGGGTTGGAAAGGAGAAATGGTACTTATACCCATACACTGAAATTCAAATAAAGCAAGTTTGTGGTGACAGAGCCTCAGATTAAGTAGGCTGTGGAAGAGGGAATCTCAGAGCAAACTTTAACCACAGCACAGATAATTTCAGATTTCTGTACGCCGATGTGAGTCAGGATACTAGTACCTAACTAAGACGAAGAATTATTCTTGTTGAATTATGATCATTATAACCTGTCTGTTCCCCCCCCCACACACACACCCTTTATGGATCACAATCTTGTCTTATTGTTTGCCTTAATCAATCTATGAGCCATGCCACGCAGGGCCACCCAAAACAGACACACCATAGAGATATTTCCAACAGAACACAGTCTACTGGAGAAGAGGATGGCAACCTACTAGGTATTCTTGCATAGAGAACCCTATGGACAGTATGAAAAGGCAAAAAGATATGACATGGGAATATGAGCCCCCCTGGTCAGAAGCTGTCCAATATGTATTGGGCAAGAGTGAAGGGCAATTACTAATAGGTTGAGAAAGAATGATATGACTGGGTCAAAGCAGAGACAGTGTTCGGTTGTGGATGTGTCTGGTGGTGAAAGTAAAGTTTGGTGCTGGAAAGATTCATGTCAGTGTATGGCAAAGCGAATGCAATATTGTAAAGTAATTAGCCTCCAATTAAAATAAATAAATTTATATTAACAAACATTGCATAGGAACCTGGAATGTTAGGTCCATGAATCAGTATAAATTGGACATGGTCAAGCAGGAAGTGGCAAGATTGAACATAGATATCTTAGGAATAAGTGAACTAAAATGGATGGGAATGGGCAAATTTAATTCAGATAACTATCATATCTAGTACTGTGGGCAAGAATCCCTTAGAAGAAATGGAGTTGCCCTCATAGTCAACGAAAGAGTCTGAAATAGAGTACCTGGGTATAATCTCAAAACTGAGATGCTTTGGTTCCTTTCCAAGGCAAACCGTTCAACATCACAGTAATCCAAGTCTAGACACCATTCACTGATGCTAAAGAAGCTGACAAGTTTTATGAAGACCTACGACACCGTCTAGAACTATCACCAAAAAAGATACCCTTTTCATCATAAGGGATTGGAATGCAAAAGTAGAAGTCAAGGGCTATCTGGAGTAATAGGAAGGTTTGGCCTTGGAGTACAGAATGAAACAGGGCAAAGGCTATCAGGGTTTTGTCTAGAAAACACACCGGTCTTAGAAAACACCTTCTTCCAACAACACAAGAGATGACTCTACACATGGACATCACCAAGTGGTCAATATGGAAATCAGACTGACTCTGTTCTTAGCAGCCAAAGATGGAGAAGCCCTATACAATCAGCAGAAAAAGACCTGGAGCTGACCGTGGTTTCAGTCATGAGCTCCTCCTGCAAAATTCAGGCTTAAATTGAAGAAAGTAGGGAAAAGCACTAGGCCATTCAGGTATGCCCTAAATCAGAGCCCTTATGGATATACACTGGAGGTGATGAATAAATTCAAAAGATTACATCTGGTGGACAGAATGCCTGAAGAACTAAGGACAGAATCTGGTAACACTGTACAGGAGGCAGTGACCAAAACCATCCCAAAGGAAAAGAAATGCAAGAAGGCAAAGTGGTTATCTGAGGAGGCTTTACAAATAGCTGGGGAAAGAAGAAAAGTGAAAGGCAAGAGAGAAAGGGAAATATATACCCAACTGAATGCAGAGTTCCAGGGAATAGCAGAGATAAAAAGACTTCCTTAAATGAACAATACAAAGACAGAGAATAACAACAGAATGGAAAGAGTTGAGATCTCATCAAGAAAATTGGATATCTCAAGGGAGTATTTCATGCAAGGATGGGCACAGTAAAGGACAGCTTTAACTGGGCAACTGTAAGGATCTAACAGAAGCAGAAGAGATTAAGAAGAGGTGGCAAGAGTATACAAAAGAGCTATACCAGTTTCTAATGACTCAGAAAACCAAGACGGTGTGCTCATTCACCAAGAGCCAGACATCCTGGAGTATAAAGTCAAGTAGACCTTAGGAAGCATTGCTACAAATAAAGCTAGTGGGTGTGATGGAATTCTAGCTGAGATACTTAAGATCCTTAAAGATGATGTTGTTAAAGTGCTGCACTCAATACGTCAGCAAATTTGGAAAACTCAGCAGTGGCCACAGAACTGGAAAATGTTAGTTTTCATTGCAATCTCAAAGAAGGACAATGCCAAAAAGAATGTTCAAACTACCTTATAGTTACACTCGTCTCACATGATAGTAAGGTTTTGCCCTAAAATCTTCAAGCTAGGCTTCAGAAGTATGTAAAAACCAAGAACTTCCTGATGTACAAGCTGGGTTTCAAAGAGGCAGGGGAACCAGAGATCAAATTCCCAACTTTCACTGGATCATGGAGAAAGCAGGAGAGTTCCAGAAAAACATCTCTTTCTACTTCATCGACTGTGCTTAAGTCCTTGACTATGTGGATCACAACAAACTGTGGGAAATTCTTTAAGAGATGGGAGTCCCAGACCACCTTATGTGTCTCCTTAGAAACCTGTATGCGGATCAAGAAGCAACATTTAGAACTGAACATGGAAAACGTGACTGCTTCAAAATTGGGAAAAGAGTGTGACAAGGTTGTATATTGTCACTCTGCTTACTTAATTATATGCAGAGTACATCTCTGCATAGAAATGCTGGGCTGGAATCAAAATTGCTGGAAGAAATATCACAACCTCAGATATTGCTGGAAGAAATTCACAAAATTGCTGGAAGAAATATCACAACCTCAGATATTGCTGGAAGAAATTCACAAAATTGCTGGAAGAAATATCACAACCTCATGATACCACTCTAAATGGCAGAAAGTAAAGATGAACTAAAGAGCCTGTTGATGAGGGTGAAAGAGGAGAGTGAAAAAGTTGGCTTAAAACCCAACATAAAAGAACTAAGATCATGGTATCCAGTCCCATCACTTCACGGCACATAGAAGGGGAAAAAGTGGAAGTAATGACAGTTTTCCTTTTCTTGGGCTCCAAAATCACTAAGGACAGTGACTGAAGCCACGAAATTAAAAGAGATTTTCAAAGCAGTCATGTACAGATGTGAGAGTTGGACCGTAGAGAAAGCTGAGCACCAAAGAATTGAAGCTTTCAAACTGTGGTGATGGAGAAAACTCTTGAGAGTCCCTTGGACAGCAAGAGTATCAAACCGGTCAGTCTCAAAGGAAATCAACCCTGAATATTCATTGGAAGGACTGATGTTGAAGCTGAAGCTCCAGTACTTTGGCCATCTGATGTGAGGAGCTGACTCATTGGAAAAGACCCTGATGCTGGGAAAGATTGAGGACAAGAGGAGAAGGGATAGACAGAGGATGAGATGTTTGGACGGTATCAACTTGATGGACATGAGTTTGAGCAAACTCCGAGAGATGGTGAAGGACAGGAAAGCCTGGCATGCTTCTGTGAGTGGGGTCACAGAGTCAAACATGACTTAGCAACTAAACAACAACAAATGTATTCCCATCTTGTTGCCCCCAGTTGCCTGAAAGTGAAAGTTGATCAGTCATGTCCAACTATTTTCGACCCCATGGACTATACGGTCCATGGAATTTTCCAGGCCAGAATACTGGAGTGGGTAGCCTTTCCCTTCTCCAGGGGATCTTCCCAACCCAGGGATCAAAGCCAGGTCTCTCACATTGCAGGTGGATTCTTTACCAGCTGAGCCACAAGGGAAGCCCAAGAACACTGGAGTGGGTAACCTATTCTTCTCCAGTGGATGTTCCCGACCAAGGAATTAAACCAGGGTCTCCTGCACTGCAGGCAGATTCTTTACCAACTGAGCTATCAGGGAAGCTTTTTGCCTGGCTGATCTTTTGTCACTGACACTAGTTCCTTGTCCACCACATCTTTGAGAATGCACAACTCAGCTAGTATCCCAGGTTTGTCACCTCGACTATCGGCCCCAATTTAAGTACCCTCACTGCTTTTCCATTTTCTCTCTCATATCCTTCAGATGCTTCCCTGGTGGCGCAGATGGTAAAGCATCTGCCTGCAGTGTGGGAGACCTGGGTTCGATCCCTGGGTTGGGAAGATCCCCTGGAGAAGACAATGGCACCCCACTCCAGTACTCTTGCCTGGAAAATCCCATGGATGGAGGAGCCTGGTGGGCTACAGTCCATGGGCTCACAAAGAGTCAGACATGACTGAGCAACTTCACATCCTTCAGATAAACTCTTTCTGGTCCCTGATTTAATACTCTGACAACAGACTTCATATTCGCATCTGAAATCCCATTCTTTTGTTCTTCTCTACTCCTCAAAAAATGTCCATACTCTCCACTTCTTCATTTTTTTTTTCTAGTTAGGGTTTCAAATAGATCATCAAAGATCTTTTGAAATTTTCTGCATAGAAGATAGCCATCATTTTAGTTTCATCTTATCTGTTACATCCTTTGTGAGGCATTCTCCTTCTACTACTTTTAAAGTAGTTCCTCTCCTGTCCATTATAACACCATGCATATTATCTTCATAGCCTCTATCACTATTTAATATTTCATTACTTGTATAATGAATCCATTATACTGTTGTATTTTTCATCTTCAAAGAACATTACTATTTGATGTGCTATTTTATATATTTATATGTTATTTGTTTATTGTATTTTCCCTAACTATCTGAAATTCATGAGTGCTGCAAACTTGAACTCTACCTACACATATTTGTCACTAAAAAAATATTTTATCAAATAAAGGCCTACTTCTGCCTGGAGTCTCAAATTCTGTGCCCTGGCCTGAGTATATACAAAACAACTAAATAATAAGTCATGTAGATTAGAATATTTATATCATTCCCTTGGACTTAATGTTTTGGACTGTTATCCCCTTCTGTGAGGCAGGGGAATAATAGCCAATGGACTCTGATACTCTAATTTCTCTCCCATTCCATCCAGCTTAAGTAGATTTTACCAGAATTCTCCAGAGGTGAGTTATTAGTGATGAACTATGTTTAAGTCATTAGTGATTAATGATTAACTCATTCTCTTCTAGTCTTTATACATTAAGTTGTTAAAAATACTAAACAAAATAACCCTTTCTGAAAACCGTATTTTCCATGCCTTTCGAGAAAAAGCATGGAATTGAAAAATTCACAAGGTCTAGTTCTATTATGGAGAAGGAAATGGCAACCCACTCCAGTATTCTTGCCTAGAGAATCCCATGGACAGAGAAGCTTGGTGGGCTGCTGTTGATGGTGTCGCAGAGTCAGACACTGCTGAAGAGCCTTAGCAGCAACAGCAGCTGGTTCTATTGACCCATGCGTCTTTCATCTAACCTCATAACATCTTGCTGGAAATTGTACTCACGTTTTGAAAACCTGTTTCTTTGTAAAAACAAGAGCAAAGTCCAGGTTTAAATCATCCCTTCCCTGACCTGAGCTTTCCTGGTGGCTCAGATGGTAAGGAATCTGCCTGCAATGCAGGAGATCCAGGTTCGATCCCTGGGTTGGGAAGATTCCCTGGAGAAAGGCATGGCAACCCACTCCAGTATTCTTTTTTTTTTTCTTTTTTCTTACCTGGAGAATCCCTGTGGACAGAGGAGCCTGGCGGGCTGCAGTCCATGGGGTCACAAGAGTCAGACACAACTGAGTGACTAACACTTTCACATTCTTTCCCCAGAATTAAAGGAAAGTGAAAGTCGCTCAGTCAAGTTGGACTCTTTGCAACCCCATGGCCTATACAGTCCATGGAATTCACCAGGCCAGAATACTGGAGTGGTTAACCTTGCCCTTCTCCAGGAGATCTTCCCAACCTAGGGATTGAAGCCAGGTTTCCTGCATTGCAGGAGGATTCTTTACCATCTGAGCCACAAGAGAAGCCCTGAATTAAAGGGGACAGAAGTAAATGCATTTATCTTAATGTGAACACTGATAAACATTGGAATCCAAGAAGGCTGAAGACTTCCTTGACATTAACTAAGACTTGGTTATTTGATTCTAATGAATGCTATTAGACATAAAATCTGGTATGAAATAAACTGCAAAACTGTGATACTTTCTTAAGTAAAGTTAGAATTTCTCGAATTGATAAAAGTTTTAATTAACACATTTTTCATTCTCTTGACAACCTTTACTCTTGGCCTTTTGTATGCTATTTGCTTTTTCAAATTGTTAGAGACTTTTGATATGTATATATACTGAATTTCTGTTGTTTTCCCAAAAAATCAATTTTGTTACTGAAGGACTATTTTCTTTGTAATGTGTATTTGTTTTATTTCAGAGACTTATTAAGTTCTCATTTCTTTTATAACGAATGGTATTCTCACCTTCATGTCTAAATGGGATTTGTAGGAATAGAATATTCTAAAAAGGCAGTCTGCTGCATTGTGAGATTAAAGGCAATGGCTGGTCTGAATACTCATATTGTTTTACTCTGACTTCAGAGACCAGCTTCACAGGGGATGGTCTCTTGTCAGCTGGACACGATCAGACTTCTGGACTCTTCTGCTCCCCTGTCATGTCCGTGCTCCCTCTTTTCAAGAACAAGGCTCTTCCCTGGTCTTCCCTTTAACTGTGGCAGTCCCTAGTGTTCCCTTTATCCTCTTCCTAAGTTTTCTACTTTGTAATCATAACCATTATCAGAACTATAAAAGCTCCACCAACATCTTTAGGCAAAATGAATTACTGTGGTATGCTGTCACCTGTTATGTAGCTTTACATTTCGTAGCATTTTGTAAGTTAGACATCACCCCTCTAACTGGAATTAGGAAGTAAAGCTTTTTGGTACTTTCAAGGAAATGTTAAAGATTAACTCAAATAATAATAATGACAATAAAAAAGGTAATTTTTTATATTATGAAAGAGTTTGTTCTTAATCATTTAGTCACATTAGTTCTAATACATGTAAAGTTATAATTTAACATAAGAAGCCATTTTTATTATATTACTTAGAAGTGGAACAGTGGTAAAGAATCTGCCTGCAATGCAGGAGACCTGGGTTTGATCCCTGGGTTGGGAAAATCCCCTGGAGGAGGAAATGGCAACCCACTCCAGTATTCTTGCCTGAAGAATCCCATGGATGGAGGAGCCTGGCGGGCTACAGTCCACGGGGTCACAAAGAGTCAGACATGACTGAAGTGATTTATCAGCAGCAGCCTAATATATATCACTCATAAAACATTGGAAAGATAATACTTAACAGTGCATTAATGTAATTTGAAATTATAGCTCTAAAATAAAAAGAAAATGGGAAAAAGCCATATAACGTGGGGTTTCTGCATTTCTCAATATACAGTTCAACATTTTATTTAGTATAGGATTGATTCAATAAATATCATAAATTAATAATTTCACATTATATATTGGGACTAAACCAATAATTTTGATTCTTTATTAATGTGGTTTTTAATTGTTGTATGATTTATTCAGCAGTATTTCTGTTGATGTAGTCATTATTTATTGCATGCACAAGAAATCTGAGAAAAACCTAAAAAGAAAAAAATAAGCTGAGCAACTATTGTCCTATAGAAAATCATATTTTATAAAAATTAAAATTTCCATCCTCCAGGTGATGAATACATTGTTATGAAAATTGTACACCCAGTACATATGCATTAACATTTCTTATCCATTTATGTAGGTTGTATCAGACAGTAAATAATGTATTTGCTCTTCGAAAAAATTCATTTAACACCTAAATTTGTATACCACTAAAGAATATCATATCCTGTTTTCCAGAACTGACTTTTCCTAATATCAACATGTTATGTTACAGGATAGTGAATATGCAGAGATCAATTTTATACTGATATCTCATCAAAATGCAACCAAAATAAATAATCAACAAAGTTCTAAAAATATGTTTTAATTACATAGTTGCTTTCCAAGTGGCATTATTGGTAAAGAATCTGCCTGCCAATGCAGGAGACATAAGAGAGGTGGGTTTGATCCTCCCTGGGAAAATCTCCTGGAGGAGGAGTTGGCATCCCACTCCAATATTCTTGCCTGGAGAATCCCATGGACAGAGGAGCCTGGTGGGCTACAGTCCGTAGGTTAACAAAGAGTTAGACACAACTGAGCATCTGAGCACTGAGCACATCTATATAATTCTAAATAAAAGTGATTTTCTCTCCATAGGTTTTTCCAAACACACTGACTTTTTATTAAAGCACATAATAAAGCAGGATAATTATATCCTGCGTTTTTAGATAAAGTCCCCAAAATGCATTATGATACAGTTGGCCTGTCTACTACAAAAATGGTGAAACTTATTCCAAGAGTAGCACAGCTGATCATAAAGTTGCTGGGTTTTAGGCAAATGGAAGTAGAGCTGAGAATCTTCACAGATTCCTGAGAGAAAAGCTAGTGTTAAGATTGGGCAAATCCCACTGGAAATACTGTATCTTAGAGATATAGTATCTAAGAATGTTAAAAATCTTAGAATGTTGTATTTTAGAGATATAACAGGGAGTTAAATAACTCCAAAAATCAAAACCGATGATAAGAATTTGAAGGGTTTGCAACCTTGTAATGTTAATTAAACAAATTAATTAATTTTCATTACTCATCTTAATGAGGACCCACTGCCCATTATTCTTAGATATGTTGTGCCTTTTGATTTAACGAGTCATTGACTTTATCTTTGAATGCTTCTTTTCCTTTTTTCTCAGATGACGCGAGAACAATACATACTAGCAACACAACAGAATAACCTACCAAAGGCTGAGAACGCACAGCTTTACCCAGTGGGAATTTATGGATGGCGAAAGAGGTGCTTATACTTCTTTGTCCTTCTGCTGTTGGTTACCATGATAGTTAACTTAGCCATGACAATTTGGATTTTGAAAGTGATGAACTTCACTGTGGTAAGTACCACCATGATTTAATAACTATTGCTTTGGTTCAAGGAAGATATAGATTTATTAGTTTTTAATTGAAAGTTATTCATCTTAATCTTTACAAGTTTGTCTTGGAATTTTGAAGACTGTCATGTGATATTTTATGACTGCATTCAATGTAATTATAATACACGTATATTACTACCTGCCATTTGAGAGTGGAGGGTGTGGAGCAGGAGACAGCATAGTATATTGATTTATTAGGATGTTAGAAAACTTTTAATTGATCAGCATGAATTGCTTGCTAAACCTGGGAGTCTAAGAAATTAGTCTGCTTTTAGAAACAATATTTCACATTAAAACTAATATTGTAAATCATAAGTTCCTTGGAAATACTTTATATACCACTCTATATTTGCTTTTTAGATAATATACTGCATGGTCAAATCTAAACCTTGAAATTTTCCTGGGCTGCGTGGAACAATGTCTATAATTATCATCAGATGGGAATCTTACCTTATCAGAGAGCATGGTATCTTATTTTATCAGATACCATCTTTTATGGTAAATAAAAGATAAACTAGAAATTAAATTGCTATCTTATGAAAATTAATAATTAGCCAAACCATTATATAATCCATAGATGAATTTTGCCTGAGTCTTGACTATGAACAGTAAACCTCTGAGGATATCTTATCCATTCTGCAGATAAGACAAAATTAGCTGTTTCCACAAAATCTAGTTTAGCCCATTTCATGTTTACTGGCTAAATTCTTAAATTTCTCTACTCTGCCTTTAAACCATTTTGCCTTTGCTTAGAGACTTCAGATATCTTCACATCCAAGCAGGTATATTTCTTTGCTGACCAAATTGCTATTATTCTTTAGAACTCTGTATCCTCAGGGGTGCAGGTAAAGCTGGCTATTTAACTTCACTGATCTTCCTATGTGGGGCTGCCTTAAAGAAACAACAACAACAACAACAAAAAAAAAACAACTCTGCTGTGTATTGATTTAGCAAGAGTAGTTTCTTTCTGACTTCACTAATACCTAATTCTAACTAGAAATAGAATCTCAAAAGAGAAAATGAGTTCAGCATCTGTCCACAGTGTAGGGCACTGCGGTTGTGTGCAGTAGGAGCCTGGGGGGCAGGTGGCGTAAGCTTCCAAAGAGGAAACAGTAAAATTCTGCAAATCATGATAAAACAGCATATGCTCACGAAGAAAAAAGAGCTGAGCAAAGGTTTCCATTTTTTTCCAATACAGTGCACTTTTTGAAAGGTGCGCCTGCAAGAAAAGAAATGAAAGACAAAGAGGTGGGCAGGATTAATGTGTTTTAGGATTGGAGAAAATAAGTGCTTCCTAGACATGCATGCAAGTTCAGTGTTGCTGATCAAGGCCTGTGAGCCTGTGGATAGCTAGAAGTGGAGTTGGAGGCTGCTAGCAGAATGACAGCTTTATGAGGCTCTGGTAACACATTTGAACCATTATGGAGCTGTCTCAGGAGCTGCCTCATCCCCGTACCCACCCCCCTCCTCCGGGGGGAAAAAAACAACCTTGTGAGTATTTGACACTCACTAGCTCTACCTGTAGAGCTCTACCTGCCGGAGAAGGCAATGGCACCCACTCCAGTCCTCCTGCCTGGAAAATCCCACGGACAGAGGAGCCTGGTGGGCTGCAGTCCATGGGGTCGCTAAGAGTCGGACATGACTGAGCAACTTCACTTTCACTTTCACTTCCATGCAGTGGAGAAGGAAATGGCAACCCACTCCAGTGTTCTTGCCTGGAGAATCCTAGGGACGGGGGAGCCTGGTGGGCTGTCTATGGAGTCGCAGAGTCGGACACGACTGAAGCGACTTAGCAGTAGCAGCAGCAGCTCTACCTGTAGTCTTTTTGTTCTTCTGAGCTCTTCTCCTATGTTTACTTAATCATTATCTGGGCTTCATTTACAATTCATATATCACACAGTATGGACAATGTATACACCCCTGCAGATTTTTTTATGCTCTTTTTTTTAGTTTATTTTTTTATTGAAGGATGATTGCTTTACAGAATTTTGTTGTTTTCTGTCAAACCTCAACATGAATCAGCCATAGGTATACATATATCTCCTCCCTTTTGAAACTCCCTCCCATCTCCCGCCCCATCCCACCCCTCTAGATTGACACAGAGCCCTTGTTTGAGTTTCCTGGGCCATACAGCAAATTCCCCATTGGCTATCTATTTTACATATGATAATGTAAGTTTCCATGTTACACTTTCCGTACATCTCACCCTCTCCTCCCAGTTGCTAATAGCAACTTCTTCAACATCATTTTTCTTAAAAAACTGTTTGTTTTTTTTCCTTAGAGGAAGAGTAGAATTTTCTCCAAGTCTTAGAGTTTTTAACCATTATTTTTCTCCATTAAAAGACATCTTTTAAAAGTTCATGAAAAATAGGATCAACTTTCTCACCTTAGGGAGTCTTGATTCTATGCAGTGACCAGGCTGCAGGAATTTTGAGATGTACATTTCTGAAGCATGTTTAAATTAATTAAGGAAATAAACTTAAATGAGTGATTACATGGCTTCATGCATCAGCCTCCCAATACCTTGCCACATGCTGAGGCCAAAGCTGGTAAGCCAATCAAGGAAAATAATTGAAACAGTCATCTCTGTCCTCAGGATCCACACAGGCCGTCTCTGTTACCTATGGAGCTATTTAATTTGAACCCCAGCTGGCCAAAATGTAAATGTCAACATATTCCTTGGGATAATGAAAAGGAGTTTATTTCTATAGGAGTCTTGGCTTTTATTTGAGGCATATCTTTCTCTTCTTATTTCTTAAATCACGTTTTATTTTTTATAATCAAAACAGAAGGCTATCCTTCCTTTAGCTATGTAAGCTATTTATGCATATCTGAAACAAATGGAAATATAAGGTTGTAATTATTGTTTCAAGATAATTTTTGTAAAGTAACATACTCTATCCATGCAGTGACTCATAATGGTTTAGAAAAAATCCAAATTACTAAAGTATATGCAGATTTTAGCAGTCCTGAATACTATACATTAGATTAAGTTATATGTAGTTGAAAAGTGAAATAATTTGTAATCATCTTACATTAGATCAGTAAAAAAATAAAATCAATTTAATGTTTTCACTGGTACATTAGGAGTACATCTATTTCTAGCATGAATACCGAAAACCACTTGCCTTACTATAGTAAGAAATAGTAAATAGTGTGTAAGTTGTTTGGGGAGTGTTATTGATCTGCACAAAATGTATTTCACTTTCATTATAACTGTTGCCATCTAATACATGAAAATATGTGGCTGTTAACATCTTTTATTTGAGCAAACTGGGCATGCTATTGCTATCAAAATATTGTGTTTTCAGCACAGCAGGTGTAGCTGCCAACCTGTTTTATGGTGCATCTTGGAGTCCATCATTATGGCCAGTATTACACATGATCTCTATGGCTGATACGACCTTATTCTGTTTTTCATTTTGTGGAAAATAATATCACTTTGCTATTGAGATACCCAGCTGCAGAGAATCAAGACAAAGGAAATGACTTTATACTACAGGGTGAAAAACTGAGGAGAGATAGAAACAATCATTTCCTGGCTATGAGAGTTGATGAGTGTAGGCATGAGTTGAAGGGAGAGATTCTGAAACATCATTCTCTCAAGATCAGTATAACCCAATTATATGCTTTTGTTGTCGCTGTTTGGTTGTTTATTATCTTTGTGATTCAATATAATGGACTAATCCAGCAGACCTATCAAACCAGGCATTCTGCCCAGGCAATAGTCTTTTCTTGGTTCAAGTGTTCACAGTAAGTGAATTAGCGCTATATTTGAAAATTGAAAATGAATATAATAATGAAGTATCCTTTTTAGTCACGAGAGTACTAAGTAAAAGTTGGTGGCATCCAACTGCAACTTGATTTGATTAGACACATTAACTCACCAGCAAAAGAAAGCATGGGCATGTTAAGTGCCGTTTACGAGTGAAGATGAAGAGGAAAGTCACGAATGTTGTGACTGAAAAGTCAAGAGTACCCAGATGTGGAGAATAACTGAAACAATCAGTTAGTTGAATAAATTAGAAAAAAAAATTCTTAGGGACTTGTATGATGAGTGGGATGAATGTTGGATGAAAGAAAATCCCAGGAAAGGAGCTGGGACATTTTTAGTTCAACCACCCATATGTTTCTAGCATTCTCTCTACACCATTCCCTCCATTTGGTCACTCAGTATCTGCTCAAACCCTCATTTGGATGATAAGCAAACCATCCCATTAAATGACTGGATAGTTTTGTTGTTATTTGATATCTTGATATCTTGTTGCAATCTCCCTGTCTATAACTCCAATCACAGGATCCTAATTCCTTTCTTTGGATCTGACACTAATTTATCAATTAATTTATCAAGACCACAGTATGTTATAGTACACACACATAAATACACAAATAGACACACACACATATATCCACGAATACATGTATACAAACACACTTACACATATATACACTTATTTACATAGAGAGGGAAATGTCAACCCATTCCAGTATTCTTGCCTGGGAAATCCCATGGATAGAGGAGCCTGATGGCTACAGTCCGTGAGGTTGCAGTGAGTCAGACATGACTGAGCATGTAGTCACAGACACATATAAACATCAAGGATAGATAGATCCTGAGTCATATTGTATTTTAATGTCTAAAAATGCAGATATGTGAGAGACATTCTTATGCAATTCCTTTGGTTTCTTTAGTTGCCACATACTTTTTTTATTTCAAATATTTTCTTTATTATCTATTTAAAAGTATATATTTAGAAGATGATCAACCTTTTTATATCTTTCTGTTTATGGCTGTTGGCTGTGGAGTCACTATCTTTTATCATACTTTCTTTTCTTTTAGTGTGCCTTTCTATAGTTGATATTGCATACAATGATATATTTATTTTTTTTAAAACAAGCTAAAAAATAACAGTTTAATATAAACTATTTTCAAGGCACTGTCATTGAAACAGATGTAACTGATACACACTATTTATGAGGACTTTACACACTGCTTGAAAAATATACAGTAACTTTTAAAATGTTAATACAACAGAAAAGTATTTTTTATATTTCAATATGATTAAAAATTTAACAACAGCATTTTATGAATCAGGAAAATTATATGAAATTCAATTTCCTGTTTTTTTTTAAAGTTTATTTTATTGAAGGATATTTGATTTATAATGTTAATTTCTGCTGTACAGTGAAGTGATTCACTTATACATGTGTATATATATTCTTTTTCATATATTTTAAAATTTTAGTTTATTAAGGACAGATAGAATTTTTAATGTGTCATTCTGGATTATTTTTAATTTTTATTTTTACTTTATTTTGCTTTACAATACTGTATTGGTTTTGCCATACATTGACATGAATCCGCCACAGGTGTACATGAGTTCCCAATCCTGAACCGCCCTCCCACCTCCCACCCCATATCATCTCTCTGGATCATCCCCGTGCACCAGCCCCAAGCATCCTGCACAGGGATGATCCAGAGAGACAATGCTATATTTAAATTTCCACTTACTGACTTTTTTAAAGCTAAATATCTTTAATGACAATTTGGGGGAAATATGAAATACTGTATTTTTTCTGAGTCCTAAATCCTGTGCTCCTTCTAATACTTTAGTAAATGACACAGCACATAACCCCATCTCACCCTTGTGACCATTTTCTCATACTTTATCATCATCATTAACCAAGTGATATTTTCTCCATAGCCATTTGCAATCTACCTGAGATGGCTAAGGTATGTTGCAACATGCTGTCATTTGTTAGTGTGTCCATCTACAGACTTGCTACCCCCACAATTTTCTTCATTTCACTTTCTAATAGAACCATTACTTTGGAATGAATTTTTTCATCTCCATGTATCCAGCCAGTTCTTATATTTATAAAAGTTGTGTCCTCATCCTATATGCATTTTATTTCCTACCCTGAACCTATGGATATAGATAGACTTACATGAAGCTTGGGCTTCCCAGGTGGCACTAGTGGTAAAGAATCTACCCGCCAGTGCAGGAGACATAAGAGACGTGGGTTCCATCCCTGGGTTGGGAAAATCCCCTGGAGGAGGGCATGGCAACCAGTCCATAGAGTCGCAAAGAATCAACATGACTGAAGTGACTTAGCACACATGCATATGTGAAGCTTAAATATGAAATAGCCACATTTCATTCATTCTTAACTGCTTGTTTATCCTCATGTTAGTGTGTTTATTACCAAATGGTTTCTTTTTATATGACCTTGTTTACTGTCTGTTACCCTCTCCACAGATGGAATATAAGTTCCATGAGGCCTAGGGTTTTGATGCTTTTTTTCACTACTGTATTCCCAAGGCAGAGCATGATGCCTTCCAGATGATTAGCCCTTCATAAATGTTTGTGGGTAAATATCCATCTTTAATGTTACCTGCACTGAAAAACTACTAGCTCTTCATTTCACTAAGGTTTGTGCCTTTCCATAGGCCCAGCTTGAGCACAGGGAATGCTTCATAGTCCATGCAGTGATTTTTATTTACTTCTACATTGAAAAAGCAGTTTTGTATTCCGAATACCAAGTTTAATGATTCCTGGTAGCACCTGCACTTAAGACCTAACATATTCCAGGAAAGCAGGCCCAAACTTGATTACCTACATCAGTAGTACAGAGAGCTCCCATTATTAACACTTTTATTTATTTAATGTAAAATATATTCTTACCCCAAAAATATATACAATATGTATTTAAGGCTCAAATGGTAATATTGATAACAATAATAAATGTTGAAATGAACACCTGTGCCACATCCCTTAGTTGGAAAAATAAACTTTACCAATATCTCCTCAGTTCAGTTCACTTCAGTCACCCAGTAGTGTCTGACTCTTTGCAACCCCACGAATTGCAGCACACCAGGCCTCCCTGTCTATCACCAACTCCTGGAGTTCACTCAGACTCACGTCCATCGAGTCCGTGATGCCATCCAGCCATCTCATCCTCTGTCGTCCCCTTCTCCTCCTGCCCTAATCCCTCCCAGCATCAAAGTCTTTTCCAATGAGTCAACTCTTCGCATGAGGTGGCCAAAGTACTGGAGTTTCAGCTTTAGCATCATTCCTTCCAAAGAAATCCCAGGGCTGATCTCCTTGCAGTCCAAGGGACTTTCAAGAGTCTTCTCCAACACCACAGTTCAAAAGCATCAATTCTTCGGCGCTCAGCTTTTTTCACAGTCGAACTCTCACATCCATACATGACCACAGGAAAAACCATAGCCTTGACTAGATGGACCTTTGTTGCCAAAGTAATGTCTCTGCTTTTCAATATGTTATCTAGGTTGGTCATAACTTTTTTTCCAAGGAGTAAGCGTCTTTTAATTTCATGGCTGCAGTCACCATCTGCAGTGATTTTGGAGCCTAAAAAAATAAAGTCTGACACTGTTTCCACTGTTTCCCCATCTATTTCCCATGAAGTGATGGGACTAGATGCCATGATCTTCATTTCCTGAATGTTGATCTTTAAGCCAACTTTTTCACTCTCCTCTTTCCTAACTCTATCTATATAGGACCACATTTTTTATTGTTGTTGTTACTTTATTTAGTTCATGTGAGTGCATGTATATGTGTAAACCTCAAACACTATATTGTTTTTAAGTCAACAATCTATTTGTGAGGTTTATCCCTGTTAATGTTTATTCCCACAGTTTATTTACTGCTATAAATTTCATTATTAATATAACTGACTTATTTATCAATTTTCCTTGAGTTGCTTCATAAGTTTTTTTGTTGTTTAATTTGCTCTCACAAACAGTGATGCTAAGAACATTTTTGTATATTGATAAGTGTGATTGCACTTGTACAAGAGTTTTTCTAGGTTCTAGAGTTTAGAGTGGATCTCTAGAAATATTGGCTTTTAATGTCAAATTTTATCCCTAACGTGATGGGATCGGTTGATACCACACTAGCAACCTATAAGGGTTTCTTTTGTTCTCCTTTTTAAAAATTTTTTAACACCAATTTTGTATTGGGGTATAGCCGATTAACAATGTCGTGGTTCTTTTGTTCTCCTAAACAATAACAGAGAGCTGCCAGCTAAGCTAAACCCCTGCCTCTTAAGCCAGAAATCTGACAGCCAGCTATTTCATGTAGACCCTGTTTAATTAGTTGGTTTGTTTATTAATTTAGGTATCCCTTTCTGGCAGATCTATCCATACATGTATTTTTAGTCATATATGTTATCTCCGTGGTGTTGTTTTCATTATATAATTATGGTTCATCTAAATGGGTACTGTCTCCTCCACTGGCTTTCCCGAAGTCCCATAATGTGGGGATCCCTCAAGGAGCAGAATCGGGTCTTATTATCTCATTTATCCTGTTATCTTTTCCGGGCACATAGTGGGTAGTACATTTTGGTTGACCATTTATAATTCTTAAAGGTCTAGATTCACTTTCAGTAGAAAGTGAAGTCGCTCAGTCATGTCCGACTTTTTGTGACCCCATAGACTGTAGCCCACCAGGCTCTTCCGTCCATGGGATTTTCCAGGCAAGAGTACTGGAGTGGGTTGCCATTTCCTTCTCCAGAGGATCTTCCTGACCCAGGGATCCAACCCGGGTCTCCCGCATTGTAGGCAGACACTTTTACCATCTGAGCCACCAGGGAATGTCTTGATTTTTCCACTAGTTCTTTCTGTAAAACTGCTTCAGATGCTGATGAGTTTCGATTTTCATGTGCGGGCTTTTTTTTTTTTTTTTGCTGAAATTTCACCCTCACTTAGTACCAGAATGGCATTGCTTGAGTCCTTTCACGTCATTCAGTCAAGCTGATCAGCCTCTCCTGATAAGAAGACATGCAGAGCACACTTTCTCCCAGAGTCCCAAAGCACTTAGGTAGGATAGTTTTTCAGTGAAACGATAGTCCTTTGAAGTTCCAATTACTAGCTCTTACTGACTCCATCAGTAATAACTACAGTAAAATCTCAGTCTTTTTTATTTTCATGAAGAAGAAAGAAAAAGCTTGGTTTTTTTTTTAATGTAAAATGCTCACTTCTGCACTATCCTACTTCATCTTTCTTGAGGCAAGGTCTATTAGTAATTAAGGATGGACAGGGAGGCCTGGCATGCTGCGATTCATGGGGTTGCAAAGAGTCGGACACGACTGAGCCAATGAACTGAACTGAACTGAACTGAACTGAAGGCTGGCAAGTACTTGTAATTTACTTGTAATTTACCACCAAACCCCAGACCCTCTGTGCCATCACTTATTACAATCCCTCTAGAAAAAGTAATTGGAACCTCATGTGTGAGAATCAGATAACTGTGTTTCCTGACTTCCAGCCTCTCTTGGGAAAGTGCCTGCTGCTGTGAAGCCTCAGCCTGCCCACCACAATCGACACACCTTCCTTGAAAGTCTCTTCATTTAACAGTTGAAATCAAGGGCATATGGAGATTTTTCTAGAGAAATCTGTTGACCCAACTTGGTCTCATATTTAGGATATTAGTGATTTCCTGAATTTACTTTTATTTAAAAAATACAAGATACAGCACACAAAATAAGCCCCCAGTGATTATAAATTAGTCTCCAGTTACTGAAAAAAAATGAAAGGGATGGATAACAGGAGAAAGTAGAAAAGGGGAGGAATTTTATTCAAATGGTCCACAGGGCAAAAGCAGGGATGTGGGTTTTTATTTGCATTTCTCACAGAGTTGCTATAAAAAATAGACTCAGAATCAGACTTTAAAAACTTCTGAAGCTCATGCTCTTTATAGCCAAGCTTATTCCTTTCAAAAACCTACAGATATATCACCATCTGCTTTGTGTATGCAACAATTTAAGAACATAATATGAGTTCATTTCTATAATCACAATTATTATATAACCAGGGAAATACCTTGAGTCTTACCACACATTGGTAAGATATTTTCCCATAAAAAATTGGTGTCAATAGTACCTCAGATTGCTGGTATTTCCAAAAACACCTCTCATCATCCATCAAGCAATGGTTAATAGAATGAACTTGGGACCAGACCTTTGCATCCAAATCCTGATTTTGCCACTGATTAGCTATATTACAGTTAATACATTATTTAAATTGTGGCTCAGTTTCCTACCCTGTAGAATGAGTGCAATGTTATTTTTATTAGACTGTTGTAAATATCAAAACAATGAAAATAATGGAAGTTCTTCAGAAATGCCTGTCATATCCTAACAGCTAAGACTTCACCATTATTATAATTATAACTCATATTTCTGCTATTCTGACTTCAGTTATCCCATACATTATCTGAGTTAATGATTCTATTAACATTGAGCATAACACAGTACTAGAAGCATAAGAGGATCCAAAAACACAGGTATTAACAAATAAAGTGTTTATAATCTTGTTTTTACTAATGATATGCATAAAGGTAAGAGCATGAGCTCTGAGACAGCCTGATCCCATTCTAACTCTAGTACTACTGCTTAGAAGGATGGTCTTGTGTGAGTCACTTAACTTCTCTAACTCCAGTTTCTTCATCTGCAAAATGGTCAATTAGTGTTAACCCACAGAGATATTAGAAGTAGTGAGTGAACTCGTACAGAAGTGCTTAACATAGAGCCTCAGAGTAAGTACTCAGGGCCAGCTATGTACAATGACAAACATTATTTCCATGCCTTATTAGTTATTCATAATGAGCTTTTTTATAGTGTACATTTTATCAGAAAAAATGTTTTATTTCCTTGGCATGATGGAAAGATAATAAAGACTTCTTTTGATATTCTAATTTCATGCTGTTATGTAAAATCTTTACCCAAAACTTTTAAGAGGAACAGTTCAGCTGTTAAACATTATCATGATTTGGATGACACCAAGATGTTTAGATTGAAAACTAGCATTACCTGAAAGAAACCCTACTGTTCTGTCTGAATGAAGCGTTAGTCTCTCAGTCATGTCCAGCCCTTTGTGACCCCATGAACTATAGCCCACCAGGCTCATCTCTCCGTGGAATTTTCCAGCCAAGAATACTGGAGTGGGTTGCCATTCCCTTCTCCAAGGGATCTTCTTGACCCAGGGATAGAACCTGGGTCTCCTGCATTGCAGGCAGATTCTTTACTGTCTGAGCCACCAGGGAAGCCATGTCTGAATGAGGGAGCTCATTTTCCAGAGAGACCTAATTTCATTTTGAACCATTTTGACAATTAAAGCACTTAAAAACTGACTGGAAGATAGAGTAAGATTTCTGTTCTTGATCCTAAATGCTCTGAGTTTCTTTAATGTTCCGAGTTTTAAATGATTACTTGATTGATACTGCATTCTAAATTATCTTTGTAACACCCTGAATTATAACCCTTAGGCTATAATCTTTAGATCCGAGAGTGATGTTGGAGATGCCTTGCAGCCGTATTTATTTAGCATCTGATTTGTATTCAGCCAGATTATATGCTTTATAGACCAGACCTTATTGAATTTCACAACACTGCAAAGTAAATATTATATCCCCTTTGGCAGTTGAAGACCCAGAGGTAAATTTCCCAAGGTCACACTGATGAGCAAGGATAGAACCTGGGGTTCTGCAGTTTTAAAGTTCATTCTCTTTCTGTCACCATTCATTGCATTAATGTTTTAACAAAATTCAGTTAAAATTAAATTAATTCAAAATTCTTCATTTAATAATTTACTTTCCTGTCTACTTTAGTGCATTCACACAGTACCATTAGATGTATAGCTATGACATCATTGCTTTTTAAGTACATTTAAAATTTGTTAGACAAGAGATACTCGATCACCGCAACTATTTTAATTTAAGGGGGAAATGTACCTAATCTCTCATAGTCAGTAATTAGAACAGTGAAAACTCCTCTGTAAGTTCCAGACATGACTATACTTTTGAGTTAGGCAAAACAAGTGTTCATTTTAATTTCTGGATAGAGTGATGATGCTTATTAATGGCACCTTTATAAAAGGGACAATGATATTCATAAAGGTTATTTTATCCCTGTGACTCCAATCTAGTCTTTGCCCTCATTAAACTGTATTTTGCTGAGGAGTAACTAATTGCTCATGATGAAAGACCCATTCTAAAGGTGATTTAGGATCATAGCTTTTGTCCACTATTCTGAGCTTCCATTTCCATTTTCCCAATTAATTCCTCAGTATGTGAATCAAGGTGCTCACTCCAAGCCAAGGTGAAGTGGGGTGCATAATTTCTGTGGCATGACGACCACTCCATGGGGGAGTGCCCTCAGTGGGAGCATGCCTGCTGGAAAACTATCCAGTCTGTTCCACCCCTCAATGTGATGTGTGTGGATTTATTACAGAATTTATGAGAGTGAATGCTATAGTTAATGTTGCAAGACTGCTTCCATTATAACCCTCTGTTTGTACCTCCTCATAATTTTCTGACAAATTGTCCCTCTCAGATGAAATCTTTCATGCTTAGTCTTATCCTAGCGGTACATTTTCTTTCCTTGCCTTTATAAAGAAAAATGTAGCCACTTTTTTTTTAAAATCCAAGTTCAAACAAGTACCAAGCAGTCATTCCTTTTACCGAATTAAAATACAAAAACAGAGACATAAGGTAAACCATGAGTTTTACATAGCATTGCTAAATTAAATACAGTTACATTAGAATGATGCGAAGAGTTGACTCATTGGAAAAGACTCTGATGCTGGGAGGGATTGGGGGCAGGAGGAGAAGGGGACGACCCAGGATGAGATGGCTGGATGGCATCACGGACTCCATGGACGTGAGTCTGAGTGAACTCCGGGAGATGGTGATGGACAAGGAGGCCTGGTGTGCTGCGATTCATGGGGTCGCAAAGAGTCGGACACGACTGAGCGACTGAACTGAACTGAGAATGCCAGGTATTTTGCAGGAGAAAAGAAAGAATTGAGAAAATGAGTCATTGAATAAAAAGTTATAGAAGTACAGGCTTATTAGTTCCTATGTTTATTAGAGTGTATAATAGTATAGAAAGATGGAAAGAATTTCATTCAGTGCCTGTTTTATACTGAGAAGCTGGAAGTTCAGAGAGATAAAATCATTGCCCATGTGGGTGACTTGCAGCCAGACACTGAAATATGTTAGACCACATTGAACTTGAGGTAATAAGTGCAGTGTGCTTGTTTTCACAAACAGTAGCATATAGTATGACCTATGTAAGTTGACTAATTTAGTAGGAAATTCAGGGGAAATTTTAAGTTTTAAAATAAAACAGTGCTAATCATCGTAAGGGTTAACATTTTGCTATTTTGTAAGAAAGAAAGCAACCATTTGTTTTTCAAAAGCATAATTTTAACATCATATTTGTTATTTCCAAGCAAATATATTGTTTAAATAAAAGTCATCTTTTGGGCAGGAATTCATATGAATTTATTAATAATTTCACTATTGACCTTCCTGTTAGTTTATAAACTCATTCCCAGATCAAAAAAATGTTAGCACCGTGTAATAAATTAATATTACTGATACAACGTATTAGTACAATTTATTATAAGCAATTTAGTTTGCTAAATAGTTTGATACTTAGTTTTAAGTATTTCCAGAAATTCACCATTAAAGCACCTTTGCAAATAATTATACTGTTTCAGAAGCTGTTTGTATCGGCTAATGGCTATCACCTTTGGGCTAGCTGACTTCTTCCTTCACAAAGCATGCGTGATGGTTCATAATACAGCTTCAACAGTGTTTGACTGTATTTCAACTTGTCTTATAAGTTCTACTGAACAATGTCATTGAAGAATTACTGTATATATCTGTTCTCTTGCAAATCACATATTTCTGCTATTTTAAATTTTGTATATTTCTGAGTTTAAGAAACTTTGAAACAGGCTAAGCCTCTGTTATCTCTCATATCCCCTTTTTTATTCTTGATCTAGGGGTTAACTTAAACTAATCTAAAAAAGCACTGGACATTTGTTAAAAGTCTTCATATAAACTGACCAAGATTATGTCTTGATAATAGTTTTAGGTTTAGTTGGAGGAGGGAAGTGTGAAACCTAAATATCAGCATGACCCACATATTGTATGTGTATGTGCACTCATTATAAAGAAGTGTTTATTTTCAGTGTTCATTAGTGTCCAAAACATGTGATTACTAAGGAGCAATGCAAATTGCTCAAATGATGTTTGAAACCTGTGTATATCTCCACTACAGTATGCATTTTAATCTCACTTCTGGCGAGTTACAATTATATGAATTGAATTCTGTTTTTCTATTTTTTCTGATATGCTTCAGTCCTGACTGATGACTTAAAAGTGATATTAACATTTTACATTTCTCTAAGAGATCTGGTTAGTGAGCTGCAAAAACCTCAAAATATTCAGATTTGCACAAGAATAACTTATAAATTTATTCAAAATATGTAAATACGTAGGTACTTCAGTTGCTCATTGGGTTCTACTCTTTGCAACCCCACGCACTGCAGCACAACAGGCTTCCCTGTCCATCTCCAGCTCCTGAAGCTTGATCAACTTATGTCCATCAATTCAGTGATGCCATCCAACCATCTCACCCTCTGTCGTCCCATTCTCCTCCTGGCTTCAATCTTTCCCAGCATCGGAGTCTTTTCTAATTAGTCAGTTCTTCGCATCAATGGCCAAAGTATTGGAGTTTCAGCTTCAGCATCAGTCCTTCCAATGAATGAATATTCAGGACTGATTTCTTTTAGGATTGACTGGTTTGATCTCCTTGTAGTTCAAGGAACTCTCAAGAGTCTTCTCCAACACCAGTTCAAAAGCATCAGTTCTTCAGCACTGAGCTTTCTTTATAGTCCAACACTGACATCCATACATGACTACTGAAAAAGCATAGCTTTGACTAGACAGACAATGCCTCTGCTTTTCCATATGCTGTCTAGGTACTTAAAGAAACAGAAATTGGTATTAGTAAAGAAGGAAAGTATTCATGCCACAGTTTGTTAGGGTGCTTTGGTTTATCTTACATAATATGACACTCCTATGAAATTCATATTATTATCTCTACTTAAAAATAAAAAACTTTCCCCAAATTCATGTAATTAAAAAGTGACAGAGTAATATTTTAATGTTTGCTTATCTAATTCAGCAGACCAAATTTGCTCCAACTACTTATGAATCATTCTACTGTCAATGTTATTGACACATCAGTTTCAGTTCAGTTGCTCAGTCATGTCCAACTCTTTGCGACCCATGGACTGCAGCAAACCAGGCCTACCTGTCCATCACCAACTCCCCGAGCTCACTCAAACTCATGTCCATTGAATCAGTGATGCCATCCAACCATCTCATCCTCTGTTGTCCCATCTCCTCCCTCCTTCAATCTTTCCCAGCATCTGGGTCTTTTCAAATGAGTCAGACCTTCGCATGAGGTGGCCAAAGTATTGGAGTTTCAGCTTCAGCATCAGTCCTGCCAATGAACACCCAGGACTGATTTCCTTTAGAATGGACTGGTTGGACCTCCTCGCAGTCCAAGGGACTCTTAAGAGTCTTCTCCAACACCACAGTTCAAAAGCATCAATTCTTCAGCCTCAGCTTTCTTTATAGTCCAATTCTCACTTCCATAAGTGACCACTGGAAAAACCATAGCCTTGACTAGATGGACCTTTGTTGGCAAAGTAATGTCTCTGCTTTTTAACATGCTGTATAGGTTGGTCATAACTTTTCTTCCAAGGAGTAAATGTCTTTTAATTTCATGTCTGCAGTTCACCATCTGCAGTGATTTTGGAGCCCCAAAAAATAGTCAGCCACGGTTTCCACTGTTTTCCCCATCTATTTGCCATGAAGTGATGGGACCAGATCCCATGATCTTTGTTTTCTGAATGTTGAGCTTTAAGCAGACTTTTTCACTCTCCTCTTTCACTTTCATCAAGAGGCTCTTTAGTTCCTCTTCACTTTCTGCCATAATGGTGGTATCATTTGCATATCTGAGTTTATTGATATTTCTCCCAGCAATCTTGATTCCAGCTTGTGCTTCATCCAGCCCAGCATTTCTCGTGATGTATTCTGCATAAAAGTTGAATAAGCAGGGTGACAATATACAACCTTGATGTACTCCTTTTCCTATTTGGAACCAGTCTGTTGTTCCATGTCCAGTTCTAACTGTTGTCAGTGTAACCAAAATACAATTTTTCTATGTAAACAATATTCTATTACTTGACAATAATTTTATAAGTTCATATCTTCCCAACCCAGCAATCGAATCCACATCTCCTGTGTTTCCTGAATTGGCAGACAGATTTTTTACCTGCTGAGCCACCCGGGAAGCCCCTGTATCTATATATATCCGTATAGGGGCAAGAAATTGAATATTTTCTGCTTAATTTGAAATGGGTGAGGTTTCTGTTTAATGTCTGCTAATATTGGTTTATCTTTCATTGCTATATTTTTAATTCACTATCATATTCATAACATATTAATGTTAGCAAACTATAGAGTAATGATACTTGCTATAACTTTTCTGTTCCATTTCTACAAATAAAAAATGTGAGCCCTGTTTGAATTATAGGCATGCTCAGCATTTCATATACTGATAGGCATTTTAAACAAAGTCAATGCATTAATGACCTGTTGCCACAAGAATGTTACGTAGTGACACAAATCCCAGTAGTTTGAAATAATCAACGTTAATTTAACTCAGAAATCTGTGGATTAACCAGACAATTCCATCATCTAACGTTGCTATGGCTTCCTCATGGGTCTGCAGTCAACTATCCTAGTCAGCTTGTAGTTTGGATGGTTTAGGTTAACTCATCCCATACTTGACAGTCATTTCAGTTGGATCACATATCTTTCTTTCTCCAATAAACTAGCCATTTTTAAATAGGTTAGAAGTTCTGAGGAAGAGCGTAGATATAATCAAGACCTCTAGATGTCTAAGACCCAAACTCATTTACCGTCATCATTCTGGTCTGAGCCTTCTATTAGAAAGTCACATGTGCATCAAGATTCATATGATGAATGGGCTCCACTTCACTGCCATGTTAAATGCAATTAAAACAACAGCTAAACATCTGTTTTTAGAATTTCAATTAGGCTTGTTTTTTTAGACTACTTTTAGGTTCACAGCAAGTACAGAGTTACCACATGCCCTCTGACCCCACACATATACACCATCAACATCCCCACCACCTTGACTCATCGTGCGTGCATTCTAAGTTGCTTAGCATGTCCGACTCTTGGCAACACTATGGACTGCAGCCCACCAATCTCTTCTATCCATGGGATTCTCCAGGCCAGGATACTGGAGTGGGTTGCCATGCCCTTCTCCATGGGATCTTCCCGGCCCAGGGATCGAACCCTCATCTTTTACATCTCCTGCATTGGTAGGCAGGCTCTTTACCACTAGTGCCACCTGATACCTCATTATCACCCCAAATCCATTGTTTATAGTAGGGTTCACTTTTTTTTTTTTTGCTTTATTTTACTTTACAATACTGTATTGGTTTTGCCATACATCAACATGAATCTGCCACGGGTGTACACGTTTTCCCAATCCTGAACCCCCCTCCCACCTCCCTCCCCATACAATCTCTCTGGGTCATCCCAGTGTACCAGCCCCAAGCATCCAGTATCCTGCATGGAACCTAGACTGGCAGTTCATTTCTTATCTGATATTATACATGTTTCAATGCCATTCTCCCAAATCATCCCACCCTCTCCCTCTCCCACAGAGTCCAAAAGACTGTTCTATACATCTATACATCTGTGATGTATAGAACAGTAGGGTTCACTCTTGATGTTATACATTCTGGGGCTCTGGACAATTATATAATGACATGTATTCAACATTATAGTATCATACAAAGCAGTAATGACATGTATTCAACATTATAGTATCATACAGAGCAGTTTCACTGCTATGAAAATCCTCTAGGCTCCACCTATTCACTCACCTCCCCCCCACCACAAGGCCCATAGTCTCCAAACCTGGCAACCCTCCATAGTGTTATCTTCTCTAGAATGTCATGTAGTTGAAATTATACAGCATGTAGCCTTTTCAGCTTCTTTAACTTGGTTAAATGCATTTAAGTTCTCTCCATGCATTTCATAGCTTGATAACTTATTTATTTTTAGTGCTAAATAACTAAATTGTACCACCATTTATTTATACATTCACCTACTAAAGGACAGTTGGCTTGCTTCCAGATTTTGGCAATCATGAATAAAGCTCCTGTAAACATCCACATGCAGATTTTGCTGTGAACATAAGTTTTCAACACTTTCAGTTAAATATCAAAGAGCATGATTGTGTTATCACATGGAAGGAATGTTTCATTTGTGAGAAATGCCAAATAGTTATATGAAGTGGATGTACCATTTTGCATTTCCTCCAGCAATGAATGGGATTTTTTGTTGTTCCATGACTTCAAAAGCATTTGGTGTTGTCAATGTTTAACTACCATTTTCAAACTTGTCAAATTAGTATATGCTTATATTTTCTGTTAGTACTAGTTTAATCATAGAAATATTGCATATTCAACACATTTATATTAAATATATGTATGTATATATGTGTGTCTATATATATACACACATATGCATGTGCGTATGTGTATTTAGATACAAATACACGACACACTCTGGTGGCTCAGACGGTAAAGCGTCTGCCTGCAATGTGGGAGACCTGGGTTCGATTTCTGGGTCGAGAAGATCCCCTGGAGAAGGAAATGGCAATCCACTTCAGCACTCTTACCTAGAAAATCCCATGGACGGAGGAGCCTGATAGGCTACAGTCCATGGGGTTGCAAAGAGCTGGACATGACTGAGCGACCTCACTTCACTTCACACAACATACTTGGGCTTCCCTGATGGCTTGGATGGTTTAAAGAATCTGCCTGCAATGCGGGACACCCAAGATTGATCCCTGGGTCAGGAAGATCCCCTGAAAAAGGTAATGGCAACCTACTCCAGTACTGTTGCCTGGAGAATTCCATCGACAGGAAAGCCTGGCAGGCTACAGTTCATGGGATCACAAAGAGCTGGACATGACTGAGGAACTTTCACTTTTATTAAAAGAAATGACAATATAAAATTGTTGAATAACCATACTTGACAAGACAAATGTATTTTTTTCTTTCCTTTATAAAGAATAATTTGAAATTTATTCAATTTTTTTAGAATTCCAGGTCTTTAGAGTTATATAACATCAGATATGTAGACTAAAATCATAAAAGTGTAGAGAAAAATTTATGTCCAAATAGGAGCTCCTTCTGTATGTAAAAATGCAGCCTAAAGATTTAAACAAGAGAGAAAGTTAAGGTTATAGTAATAAACTTACACATGCAATATTGTTGTTCAATCACTAAGTGATGTCCAACACTTCACAACTGCATGGACTGTAGCCCGCCAGGCTCCTCTCTCTTCCACTATCTGCTCAAATTCATGTCCATTGAGTCTCTGGTGCTCTCTAACCATATCAAATCATATCAGTGATTTTGAAAAAAATTTATGATACAGCACCAAGTGAAAAAGACATTTAAACTAGCAAATGCAACACTGGTTCTGCCTTAGTTACTCAGTTGTGTCCAACTCTTTGCAACCCCATGGACTGCAGCCCTCAGGCTCCTCCGTGCATAGAACTTCCCAGGCAAGAATACTAGAGTGGGTTGTCATTTCCTTCTCCAGGGTATCTTCTTGACCCAGGGATTGAACCTTGATCTCCTGCATTGCAGGCAGATTCTTTACCAAATGAGCCAATATGCAGTATCATATCATCTCTAAAAAGAACTGCAAAGAAGCATATATTAAGTAAAAAGCCAAGGATTAAATATCAGTTATCTTTTAATGGTGCTCTTGTAAGTTTCTTTTACCAGTTTTCTTTTTGCACTTTTCAGTAAACATTATTTAGTGCCTATATATCTTATGATCAGAAGAAATTTATGTGAATCATAGTGAGTTTACTATGCTCAATATAGAATGGCTTATTTTCTTTTCTGAAATCAAATCCATCAGTATAGGTTATTAATGAAAATCTAAATATTTTAAGACCTTTTGAAATAATTCTTAATGGGAACTTTAAAATGGTACTACATCAATTGTCTTGTTTTACTTCAGAAAATACAGAAATAAGCATTCAATTTTCAGAGACAACAAGCTATTTTTTAGGATGAAATTAGACTTTTAAACCTGCCAAGATGGGCCCAATCCATATTTTACCAGATACACCTGATCCTAGATCAGTAAATTGTTTTGATGTCTGTCTTCTAAAAATAATATCAAGTGCATCAGAAAACTCTTATTGACCTGGAAAATCTATTTAGAAATCTAATCTTTAGTTATGAGCCATTGAATATTAGATCAAGAAAAATTTTAATTTTCCTCATCAATGATTTTTTTATGAAAGTGAATTTAGTCCCTAGGAAACCAGATTAAGCTGTGTAACAAAACTTTTGACCTCATTTTTCCTACCTTGGGGGAAGAAGACTAACCTGACTGCCCTGGTTATGTTTCCTTAATGATGAAAGTACTTGAATCTTCCTATCACTGACCAGGGCTGATTCCTATACCTGCAGTGTAAAATGTGCATATTTTAAAACAAGGTATTGCTTTCTCAATTGGTAGCTTCACTCAGTTGACTTGATAATTTTGCTATAAATATTCTTTGCTTTTGTTTAAATGCAAAATGGCTTCCCTTGTGGCTCAGCTGGTAAAGAATCTGTCTGCAATGTAGAAGACCTGGGTTTAACCCCTGGGTTGGGGAGATTCCCCTGGAGATGGGAACAGCTACACACTCCAGTATTCTGGCCTGGAGAAGTCCGTGGACTGTATGGTTGATGGGGTCGCAAAGAGTCGGACATGATAGCGACTTTCACTTTCACTTTCAAATTCAAAATATACTTGTAAGTCTTCTAAAATAGCAAATTTCATGTAGTTCTACCACAAACACTGTGTACACTACCTCCTTCATTTATTTTTCTGATATATTCTATCCAATCCAAGCTGGAATCAAGATTGCCAGGAGAAATACCAATAACCTCAAATATACAGAAGACACCACCCTTATGCCAGAAAGTGAAGGAGAATCTAAAGAGCTTCTTGATGAAAGTGAAAGTGGAGAGTGAAAAAGTTGGCTTAAAAATTAGCATTCAGAAAACTAAGATCATGGCATCCAGTCCCATCACTTCATGGCAAATAGATGGGGAAACAGTGAAACAGTGAGAGACTAGTTTTGGGGGCTCCAAAATCACTGCAGATGATGACTGCAGCCATGAAATTAAAGATGCTTGCTCCTTGGAAGAAAAGCTATGGCCAACCTAGACAGCATATTAAAAAGCAGAGACATTATTTTGTCAACAAAAGTCCATCTAGTAAAGCTATCACTTTTCCAGTGGTCATGTATGGATATGAGAGTTGGACCCTAAAGAAAGCTGAGGGCCAAAGAATTGATGCTTTTGAACTGTGTTGTTGGAGAAAACTCTTGAGAGTCCCTTGGACTGCAAGGAGATCCAACCAGTTCATCCTAAAGGAGGTCAGTCCTGAATAATCTTTGGAAGGACTGATGCTGAAGCTGAAACTCCAATACTTTGGCCACCTGATGGGAAGAACTGACTCATTGGAAAAGACCCTGATTGAAGGCAGAGGAGAAGGGGAGGACAGAGGATGGGATGGTTGGATGGCATCACTGACTCAATGAACATGAGTTTGAAAAACCTCTGGGAGTTGATGATGGACAGGGAAGCCTGGCGTGCTGCAGTACATGGGGTCGCAGAGAGTCGAACATGACTGAGTGACCGAACTAAACTGATCCAATCCAAACTCCTATTTAGAATTCAATCTATGTTGTGTATGAAAAGCTGTCTTCATGAGGCCAATAAACAATATACAATCATCAATGAATATATATATTCATTAAAACACATTTTAAATTAAAAATATAGAAATATATGTTCATCAATTCATCAATCAGATCTTCCTAAAAATCACATTTAAAGTAACAAATGTAATGTGCTAGTACTCTGAAGTAATTTTCTAATAGTAATCTTATTTTATATAAACTGGTTAAAGATAATAAATTATTAAGTAAACACTTTTATTTGTACTTTGTCCCTTCCAAAAAGTAAATGGCACTGGTCTGTTTTATTAAGACTGTGGATATGAATTCTCCCTGGGAATCATTTCTCTCCAGCTCTGTACAATTTCCTACTATTAATTTACCTAATACTTCAATAATTTTATATCTCATTAGCCTAAGTATTTTAAGTATCTCCCAAATGGAGGAATACTGAAATTAGAGGCAAACAAAAATTGCTGATGCCTTATATAATTTCACCAATCAAAGAAATCAGGCAAGTATAGAGTTTGGTTAATAATGTGTTAACAGAGGCTCATCGGTTGTGATAAATGCACCACTCTGGCTGGAAAGTTGATAATAGGGGCGGGGGTATATGAAAATCTCTGTATCTTTCATTACACTTTACTGTGAACCTAAAATGGCCATAAAAAAGAAAATAGATTAATGTCATATATACAATATAAATGTGTATACATTTAAAAAATCAAACAAAACCATATTCTTGTACTTATGAGAGCTCTGCTGTTCTAGTGCAGAATGCCTTGCTTAGTCATATCTAGAGTAAAGAATAAATATATTCCCTTGATTTCTTCACTAAACTATGAATCTTGAGTTCTTCCAGGAGCATTATACTGTTCCGGTCAATTCAACTATCTGTATTATTCCTTATAGACAACATAGACTGTAATTGGCTGATTTCTATATTTTTTAATTTAAAATGTGTTTTTAATGTTTTCAGTGACCTGTTGATACTTTGTATTTTGGTACGTCACCTTAGAGAAAAGATTATGTAAAAGTTAGAACTGTCTTCGTTATCATTCTCCATATTGAATATTGTCCCTGAAATTCTTCTCTATTCCTTCAATCCAAGTCTTTGTGATACAAGTCTATAACTGTAGAGATTTATTTTGAGATATGATAAGCTATAATTATACAATCCTAATTTTTCAAATTGTTGAAAGAAATTGACATGTGATTCATATTAGTTCTCTTTTCCTCCTGTAACAAGTATGGAGATGCTCAATTTCTTTTTTCATTTTAGAAAAATATAACTGCTACCATAGCATCTCTCTACCAAAGACAACTGACACTCTTAGTGTCAGCTGTAGTTCCTTACCCCCTTACCTGCACAAGGCTTTGATATTTCTGATCAATTATGTAACTATATTCTCAAAGAAATCCTATAATTCAGTTAGATATCCAACAAAAACTTTGATGAAAGTCATTTTACAATGTTTGTTTCATAAACTTTGTTTATGAATTTTGTTTCATAAAGCTTCTGTTTTGGAAAATGTTATTTATAAACAAATATAAAAATTATCAGTATAAAATTTAATCCATGACTCTGCATCACTTTGGTAGGGTATTGGTGATTAATTATTAAACATTACTTTCCATAATGCTGATAATTTGGTATTTGTTTAGCAAGATTATAATTGCAAATCACCTGTTCTTGAAGTCCAGCATAATTCTGGCAGCCTCTTTTTAAAAAAATGTCATTGGACCATAGTTGCTTTACAATGTTGTGTTAGTTTCTCTTGTACAGCAAAGTAAATCGGCTACACATATGCAAGTACCACCTCTTTCTTGGGTTTCCTTCCCATTTAGACCACTGTAGAGCACTGAGTAGTGCTATACAGTAGGTTCCTATTAGTTGTCTATTTTATACAGAGTGTGAGTAGTGTGTAGTAGTGGGCAGGTGGGCCAACTCCAGGAGATAGTGAGGGACAGGGAGGCCTGCTGTGCTACAGTGCATGGGGCACATGGTCACAGAGCTGGACATGACTTAGCACCTGAGCGACAAGTTTCCTTAGTATGTATATGACTGACAGCCTCTTGACTGCACAATCAGTGCACGCTCACAGTCACATTTTTGTACATAAACCAACACAAAAAGCAGAAAATAAAAACCTTCATTTTGAATGATTACAAAATTAAGTATTTCAAGCAAACCCACTATATTCCAAATAATAACCTGACTCTAAATTACTGAAACTCCAAGCTGAATGGAAGAGTGTCAGTTGGTGCAAACCTCTCCTGACCTTTTGTTCTTTGGTTTCTCAAATGAAGCCCAGGAACTAATTGGCCAGTGTTTGTGCCTGAGAGGAAGGAAGGAAAAGAGCAGCGTATGATGTGGATATTCTAAACTCCAGGTGCCTTAAGTCTTCCTTGAGTTTTTTTGCTTTTTCTGCTTATTCTTTGTAGATCAGAACCAGAATAGAAATTAGCCTTCAGATAAAGCTGAGTGTGTTAATAAAATTAGGTCAGGTACGTTTTTAATGTAAATTCAATAATTTACATTCCAGTAATTAGCAGAATTGGGAGTGGGAATTAGAGATGGTTGTTTTGGATTTATATTTAATACTTTAAGTTGTTTACTTTCTCTGGCCTCTAGCTAGTGTAACATGCCCTCCTTACAAATACAAAGAATTAGACTTTTCTAATCCTGATTGTTGAAGGATTAATTTCTCAGTCATGTCTTACTCTCTGCTATCCCATGGACTATACAGTCCTTGGAATTCTCCAGGCCAGAATACTGGAGTGGGTAGCCTTTCTCTTCTCCGGGGGATCTTCCCAACCCACCCAGAGATCGAACCGAGGTCTCCTGCATTGCAGGCAGATTCTTTACCATCAGAACCACCAGGGAAGCCTAATTGTTGAAAGATTTATTTCTCTAGAAGTCTAAGAGATATGTCTTGTTTGAGCTTTTTAGTAAAGTTAATAATGAGTGTAGCAAATTTGGAATTAAATATATGTAACAATGGACAGTTGCCATTAGCCATGAAAAGAAATTGTTTGCCAACTAAGCACAGACTGAGACATTCCCTGTTAATATAAATACATCCTTTAAAAAGAACAGTGAGCATTAATACTTAAATCTGTTTGCTTTCAAGGAAACTTTTACTTTTTATAATGGTAGCTTTAGTTACTCTGTTTTTATTTAATCACATAGTATCATAGATGGTCAAGATCATAGAATCCCAACCATAGTAAGTGGTAGGGATTATGTTTTTTTTTTTTTCCCAAGTGTCAGTATAGTCTTCAGTTTGGTGAATAACTATAATGAATAAATTACCTCATTGCAGTTATTGAGGAAACTATATTAAATAAAATGGATAATAATAAAATTATAAACAATAATTGTGCTAAGTCACTTCAGTCGTGTCTGACTCTTTGAGACACTATGGACTGTAGCTCCTCTGTCCATGAGATTCTCCAGGCAAGAATACTGGAGTGAGTTGCCATGCTCTCCTCCAGGTAATCTTCCTGACCCAAGGATCAAACCACTACTCATGTTTCCTATATTTGCAGGAGGATTCTTTACCACTAGCACCACCTGGGAATCTTCTCTGGTGGCTCAACTGGTAAAGAATCTGCCTGTAATGTGGGGGACCCAGGTTCAATCCCTGGGTTGGGAAGATCCTCTGCAGAAGGGAATGGCAACCCACTCCATATTCTTGCCTGGAGAATCCCATGGACAAGTGGGTCTGGTGGGCTACAGTCCATGGGTTTCCAAAGAGCTGGACACAACTGAGAGAATAAATCATAATAGCTACGTATTATTCACATATTAAGTCATTTCTCTATAGCAGAAGGTATTATTTTTATCCTCACAGGTTAAATTAACTTGTCCAAAACATGTGGCTAGTAAGCTGTGGAGCCAGAATTTTAACTCATTTCTAAGATGTTGTACTAAGGCTATAGTTATTGTTCTTCAGTCACTCAGTGCTGTCTAACAGTTTGACCGCAGGAACTGTAGCATGCCAAGCTCCTCTGTCCTTGACTATCTCCTGGAGTTTGCTGATATATATGTCCATTGAGTCAGTGATGTCATTTAACCATCTCTTCCTCTGCCATCTCCTTCTTGTGCCTTCAGTCTTTCCAGCATCAAGGTCTCTTCTAATGAGTCAGCTCTTTGCATCAGGTCGCCAAAGTATTGGAGCCTCAGCGTTAGTCCTTCCAATGAATCTTCAGGGTTGATTTATTTTAGAACGGAGTGGTTTGGTCTTCTTGTTGTCCAGAGGACTCTCAAGAGTCTTCTCCAGCACCACAGTTCAAAAGCATCAATTCTTCAGTGCTCAGCTTTCTTTATGGTACAGCTTTCACATCTATATTTGACTAGTGGAAAAACAATAGCTTTGATTGTATAGGCCTTTGGCAGCAAAGTGATGTCTCTGCTTTTGAATACGCTGTCTAGGTTCATCATAGTTTTCCTTCTGAGGAGCAAGCATGTTTTAATTTCATGGCTGCAGTCATAGTTTACAGTGATTTTGGAGCCCCAAAAAGAATCTATCACTGCTTCCACTTTTTCCCCTTATTTGCCATGGAGTGATGCAACCGGGTTCCTTGCTCTTAGTTTACTGAATGTTGCATTTCAAGCCAGCTTTTTCACTCTTCTCTTTCACTTTCATCAAGAGACTCTTTAGTTCCTCTTCACTTTCTGCCATTAGATATCATCTGCATATCTGAAGTCATTTATATTTCTCCCCACAGTTTTCATTCCAGCTTGTGATTCATCCAGACTTCTTTCTACAGGATGTACTCTGCATATAAGCTAAATAAGCAGGGTGACAATATGTAGCCTTGACATACTCCTTCCCCAGTTTGGAACCAGTCTGTTTTTCTATGTCCGGTTCTAACTGTTGCTTCCTGACCTGCGTACAGGTTTCTCAGGAGACAGCTAAAGTGGCCTTGTACTCTCATCTCTTTAAGAATTTTCCACAGTTTGTTGTGATCCACACAGTCAAAGGCTTTAGCTTAGTGAATGAAGCAGAAGTAGATGATTTCTAGAATTCCCTTGTATTCTCTATGATTCAATCGATGTTGGCAATTTGATCTCTGGTTCCCTTGCCTTTTCTAAATCCAGCATGTACAACTGGAAATTCTTAGTTCAGGTACTCCTGAAGCCTAGCTTGAGTATTTTGAGCATTATCTTTCTAGCTGGTGAAATGAACACTGTTGTACCGTAGTTTGAACATTCTTTGATATTGTTTTCCTGTAATGAAAATTGACCTTTTTCAGTTCTGTGGACTTTGTTGAGTTTTCCAAATTTGCTGACATATTGAGTACAGCACTTTAACAGCATCATCTTTTAGGATTAAAAACAACAACAACAACTTCTGGAATTCCACACCTCAACTAGCTTTGTTCATAGTAATGCTTTCTAAGACCCACTTGACTTCACACTCCAGGATATCTGGCTCTAGGTCAGAGACCACACCATCATTGTCCTCTGGTTCATTAAAACCTTTCTGTGGTTATTCTGTACATGCATGCAACCTCTTCTTTATCTCTTCTGATTCTGTTAGGTCCTTACCATTTGTGTCCTTTGTTATTACCATCCTTGCATGGAATGTTCCATTCATATCTCCAATTTTCTTGAAGTGATCTCTATTCTTTCCAATTCTATTGTTTTTCTCTATTTCTTTGTACTGTTTATTTAAAAAGGCCTTCTTCCTTCTTGTCTCTCCTTGCTATTCTCTGAAACTCTGCATTAAGTTGGATATATCGTTCCCTTGCTCCCTTGCTTTTCAACTCTCTCCTTTCTTCAGTTGTTTGTAAAGCCTCATAGACAACCACTTTGCCTTACATTTCTTTTTCTTTGGGATGGTTTTGGTCACTGCCTCCTCTACCATGTTACTAACCTCTGTCCTTGGTTCTTCAGGCACTCTGTCTACCAGATCTAATCCCTTGAATCTACTTATCAACTCCACTGTATAATAATAAGGGATTTGATTTAAGTCATACCTGAATGGCCTAGTGGTTTTCCCTACTTTCTTCAATTTAAGCCTGAGTTTTGCCATACAGAGCTCATGTTCTGAGCCACAGTCAACTCCAGGTCTTGTTTTTGCTGACTGTATAGATTTTATCTAGTTTTGGCTACAAAGAAAGTAATCACTCTTATTTCTATATTGACCATCCGGTGATGTCTGTGTGTAGAGCCTTCTCTTGTGTTGTTGGAAAAGCATGTTTGCTATGACTAGCATGTTCTCTCAACAAAACTCTGTTAGCCTTTGCTCTTGGAGCCCTTCTATTCCAAAGGCAAACTTGTGTCTTTTGCCAGATACCTCTTGACTTCCTACTTTTGGATTCCAGTCCCCTATGATGAAAAGGACATCTGTTTTTGGTGTTAGTTCTAGAAGTTGTTGAAGATCTTCACAGAACTGGTCAACCTCAACTTCTTTGGCATCAGTTGTTGGGGCATTGACTTGGATTACTGTAATGTTGAGTGGTTTGCTTTAGAAATAAACCAAGATCATTCTGTTATTTTTGAGGGTACACCCAAGTACTGCATCTCAGACTCTTTCGTTGACTATGATGGCTACTCCATTTCTTTTAAAGGATCTTGCCCACAGCAATAGATATATGGATAAACCATTTTAGTTCACTGATTCCTTAGATGTTGATGTTCAATCTTGCCATCTCCTATTTGACCGAAAACAATTTACCTTGATTCATGGACCTTAAATTCCAGATTTCTATGCAATATTGTTCTTTATAGCATCAGACTTAACTTTCACCACCAGACATGTCCACAAATGAGCATAATTTCCATTTTGGCCCAGCTGCTTCACTTTCTGGAGCTAATAGTAATTGCCCTTTGCTTTTCATCAGTAGCATGTTGGACACTTTCTGACCCAGGAAGATCATCTTCTGGTGTCAAATCTTTTTGTCTTTTCATACTGTCCACAGGGTTCTCACAGCAAGAATACTGGAGTAGGTTGCCATTTCCTCCTCCACTGGACCACATTTTGTCAGAAGTTTCCACTGTGACCTGTCCATCTTGGGTGGCCCCACACACCATGAATCATGGCTTCATTGGGTTATGTAAGCCCCTTCTCCTTGACAAGGCTGTGATCCATGAAAGGTGTCCTACTGTAGCCCTCAAGAATACTGGAATGTGCCATTTCCTTCTCCAAGGGATCTTCCCAACCCCGTGATTGAAACCTCGTCTCCTGGTTGACAGGCAGATTCTTCTCCACTGAGCCACTAGGGAAGCCCTGTACTACTGAGGTTTTTGTTTGTTACTTACTAGGTATATCCAAGATTATGTATTTATTTTTATATGGGTAATAATTTTAAAGGGCCTGCCTCACCAGTGCTATATCTCCAGTGTAGTAATGGTTCAGAGTTCTTAAAGAAGATAATCTTTTTTTTTTCTTTTTCCAAAAAGTTACCTTTTATAACGTATCAGGGTTTCCCTGATAGCTCAGCTGGTGAAGAATCCGCCTGCAATGCAGGAGACCCTAGTTTGATTCCTCGGTCAGGAAGATCCACTGGAGAAGGGATAGGCTACTTAGCCACTCCAGTATTCTTGGGCTTCCCTTGTGGCTCAACTGGTAAAGAATCTGCCTGCAATGTGGGAGACCTTGGTTCGGTTCCTAGGTTGGAACCTAGGAGAAGGGAAAGGCTACCCACTCCAGTATTTTGGCCTGGAGAATTCCATGGATTGTATAGTCCATGGGATTGCAAAGAGTCAGACAGGACTGAACAACTCTCACTTTCATAATATATCTAGATTAGGATCATGTAGGGAACTGATTTTGAGAAATGTCTATAGGCTCTCAATGGACATTTGAAACCAGTTAAAATTAACAGTTGAAAAGACTAAGTGTACTTAGTGACAAATGAGCAATAATAAGACCACCAATGACAACAAAATTCTGGGCCACAACCTCTGTAGTGATTATCCTAGAGGATACAGGACTTAATCGATGACTGCCTGCTTCCTTATCTTTTCTTTTCTATTTTATTTTTCAGTTTCCTTATCTTTTGCCTCAAGTTTGAACTCGAAACTTGAAAATCAAAGAGAAAATCAAAGCAATAACATAAAATTTCTCAAGGCTAGTTAATCCCCATTCAGTTTCCCCAAGTCAACAGTGTGAATTGAGAGCATATTTCTGTTTTCACTCCTAATACTTCTCACTTTGCTGTATGACTTTGAGAAGGTGAAAGTGTTAGTTGCTCAGTCATGTCCCCATGTAGCCCACCAGGCTCTCTGTCCATGGGATTTTTGAGGCAAGAATGCTGGAGTTGGTAGTCATTCTCTTCTCCAGGGGATCTCCCTGAGCCAGGAATCAAACCAGGGTCTCCCACATTGCAGGCAGATTCTCTACTGTTTGAGCCACCAGGAAAGCCCCTGTATGACTTTGAGGCTCCACCACACATACATGATCACATACGTGATAGTAACTGATTCCCTTTTTATTGCAAAATCTAAGTGAATAACTTCTATTTGCTCTCAGGGAAGTGACCTTCCTTTATTTCTGCATAGTGCTCATGGTTTTGATTTTCTGCTTTTTGTATACTTCCTACAATTTCCCAAGCACCTTTAAATTTTTTGAATTCAATTTTTAAAGTAAAATCAGTCTTAAATGATTTTTTAAAAAACATGTACTATGAAAGAACTCAAACCTTATGCAATCAATCATATCTATAAATCCTCTTTCCTTAAATTTAAGTGCTGGCAGCTTTGTGATTAGATGTACAGTGGTTGCTATGTGTATTTAAGTCATACTTCCCTTAAGCTGTATCAAGCCTGAAAGTTTATAGCTTTAACTGATTGATTACTATGGCATGTTGCAGTCTTTATTTTTTTATTTTTAACAGGGAAACGATTTTTTGTTCAATGCTTCATTTACACAAACCTAAGGTTTTGGTGGGTTTTTTTTTAACATATGGGATTCTTGGCCAAGCATACAACCCACATTTCCTCAAGTGGAAGTGTGGAGTCTTAATCACTGGACTGCCAAGGAAATCTCCTACATCATCCTCACTTTAAATGGACAGTCCTTGCTTTGGCAATTCTGTATTTCCCTGTGGTTCCTGGTTTAACAAAATGTGTATAACAAGAAGCTTTGCAGAACAAGCAAAGCCACTTCTCAGACATGGGCTAAAAAGGAGGGAATTGAAATACACAACAACATAAAAACAGGGCAGACTTTGTGGCCAGTGGTTTTGGAAAAGATCATATATTACTCAAAAAGGTGTGTTGGGAGGAGAGAACAAGATGGCGGAGGAGTAGGTGGTCGTGGAGTCCATCTCTCTCCACGGATACATCAGGAATACACCTTCAGACACAGAAGTGCATGCAGAACACCAGCTGAGAGCAGAAATGAGTATCTGACCAATGGAAAAGAACATATAGAACCATACAAAACTTGGTAGGACAAAGGAACTAGTGGGAAAAACAGGAGTGTAAGCAGGACTGGACCTGCCCGCGGTGAGTGGGGGAACTGAAGCAGGGGTCCGATCCCCACACTGGGGCAGTTGTCTGAGTCAGAGGAGAAACACTTAAGGCTGAGAGTGAAACAGCTGATCTGTGGCAGCCTAAATGGAATGAGAATCATACAGTCCTTGCTGCAGCCACATATACCCTGGACAGGGACTCAGGTCCTTTAGAAGGTGTAGCAGCTGCAAGCTGGAGTTTAGGGGTTGTGGAACAATACCAGAGCAACAGCTGCTGTTGACTGCAGAGAGATGGATCAAAGGGATGTGAGGGAGGAGATTATGGTGGGAAATGCCTGTGGAGGAAAGCCAGGCAGCCATGGAAGCAAGACAAAACTGCTGAGTCATGCATAGAGGGTGGAGCCATCACCATAGCCTCTCTCTCCCCACATGCCAGCATCGACAGCTGAGCAATAGACAGTCTGGCCTATCAAACACCTGATGCACTGAACTACAGAGTAGGACTCCACCCAGGGTGACCCTTTAAGTGACTGATGCGCCAATCTACAGAGAAGGACCCCAGGCAAAGGAGCCTTCTAAGTGCCTGAATAGGCAGAGGTATGGAGAAAGACTGACCAAAGAGGCCTTCTGATCGCCAGTTACCAGAAGCTCAAAAAAAAAAGACTCTGATAGGGCCATAACTCCTGCAGCAGAGGCAGTTCATGTCCCTGCACACTTGGCACCACAAGGGTCCCCGCAAGCCAAGCAACTGCATCAACTTCACGCTCAACCATCACTGGGACAGAGCTGCCACAGGTAAAAAAAAAAAAGTCTTGCATCTACTCACACAGGGTTGCTCTGGTCATATCCAACACTTTGCAACCCTGTGGACTGTGGCCTGCCAGGCTTCTCTGTCAGGGAGTTTCTCCAGGCAAGAATACTAGAGCATATTGGCCAGTACTGGTTGCCATACCCTTCTAGAGCACTATATTTCCTACTGCCCTACCCGCCAAGTCCCCTGACTACCTGCTGCTGCCAGAACCCCTGTGTCCAAAGCAGCTGCACCACCTCCACACCTGGCCCTCACTGGGACAGATCCAAGTCTCCCAGGGCAACCTCAGGAGCAAACCCCAGTGGACAATTCACATGTGGAAATAAAACCACAGTTGAAATCCAGGGGCAGTGTGGCTAAGGAAGAAGACCCAAATCCTTCCCACCAGCTATACAAGCTGCAGATTAAATCTACACCATCAACCAGACCAACTCTGTGTCTATGGAATATATAAAAGGACAGTGAGAGCTCTCACAAAAGAAAGTACACTAGTTCTGATAGCTGTGGACATTGGAGGCAAGAACACACAGGAAAGTAGGACAAGATTAGTATCTGAGCTGCCCCAGCATCACCTCCAGAGACCAGTACAGTGTTGGAGGGCATCCTAGGGAGCTGAGGTGGACTATGACTCCCAGCGAGGGAATGGACTCTGACCGCAGTGACTCAGAAAAACATTTATTATTCTTATATTTTGACTTGTTCTGTAGATTCTTTGGAATTTTTTTTTCTTTTCTTCTTTTTTCCCCCATCTGTTGCAGTTGTCCATTTTATTGGCACTATGAAATCTAATTAAGCATTTGATCTTTTTTTTTTCTCAGTCACATTTTTTATTGTTGCTATAAATCTCTGGCTCTACATTGGGCTTTTGCAGTTCTGTGGAGTTTTCTTTTTTTTTTTTTTTTCCTCTCTCTCTCTTTTTTTAATTTTAATTTCTAATTTTTAAACCTATTATTTTTTCTATATTTCTTTCTTTGCTTTTTCTACTGTTCTTTTCCCCATGCAGTTAATCTTTCATATATATAAATCTTCTTTAACTACCTCTATTTAACTTTTCATATATTCTTTCTTTCTTTTCTTTCTTTCCTTTCCTCTCAACATATTTGTTAGTTTTATTTTCATTGCTTTATTCCACACTTGGCACCTTGCTTTAGTTTTGTTTTCCAGTTTGTGCTTTAGTTAGTTTTGTTCTTAAATAGGAAATCTAATTTTTGATTTCCTTTGTTGGCTGGGTCAATTTACTGTACTTTATTTTTCTTGGACTGTTTTGATTTTGCTTATGGGTGTCTATATGCATATCCCATTATTTTAATTACTATTTGCCTGATTTTGTAACTCCTATTTGTCTGGGGTTCATCTTTGGTTTCTCTTTTTTGAGTATTTGTTTTAATCTCACTTAATGCCATAACAAACCACTTGTGGAATCTTTGTTCCTGACCAGAAATCAAGCAGAACCAACTCTAAAATGAAGTGAAGTCGCTCAGTTGTGTCTGACTCTCTGCGACCCCATGGACTGTAGCCCACCAGGCTCCTCCATCCATGGAATTTTCTAGGCAAGAGTACTGGAGTGGGTTGCCATTTCCTTCTCCAGGGGATCTTCCCTACCCAGGGATATAAGCCAGGTCTCCTGCATTATGGGCAGACACTTTACTGTCTGAGCCACCAGGGAATCCCTACACTAACTAACCCTAGGCAGTATCAAAAAGTGAGAACTCACACAAAGGAAATCACTTGAATGCAAGACCTGGCATCACCCAACTACCAGCAGCACCCTGTGCAGGATGCCTCATCTAAACAACAAACAAAACAAAAATGCAAACCCAATCATCAGCAGACAGGATTACCATCTCACTCAGCCTTGCCCATCAGAGGAAAAACAAAGAAACAAACAGAAACTAGCACAAATCTCACTCTGTAAGAAGCTTACACACACCACTGGACCAATCCTAGGAGGGCAGCAACCAAAAGGAAGAAAGAATTCAACCTTGAAGCCTGGGAAAAGGAGACCTCAAACACAATAAGTTAAAAAAATAATTAAAAGTCAGAGAAATACTACACAAATGAAGGAACAGACTAGAAACACTAGAAGTTAAAATAAATGAAGAGGAAATGGGCAAACTACCTGAAAAAGAATTCAGAATAATGACAGTAAAGATGATCAAAAACCTTGAAAACAAAATGGAGAAAATTCAAGAACCAATTAACAAAGATCTAGAAGAATTAAAGAATAAACAGTCAGAGACAAGCAACACAATTACTGAAATTAAAAATACTCTAGAAGGAATTAATAGCAAAATATCTGAATCAGAAGAATGAATCAGTGAGCTGGAAGATAAAATGGTGGAAATAACTTCTGAAGAGCAGAATAAAGTAAAAGAAATGAAAAGAACTGAGGATAGTATCAGACACTTCTGGGACAATATCAAACACCCCCTGTTTGAATTATAGGGGTCCCAGAATAAGAAGAGAAAAAGAAAGGGTATGAGAAAAATTTTGAAGAGATTATAGTTGAAAGTTTCCCCAACATGGAAAAGGAAATAATCAGTCAAGTTCAGGAGGTGCAAAGAGTCCCATACAGGATAAACCCAAGGAGAATCATGCCAAGACACATACTAATCAAACTAACAAAGACTAAACACAAAGAAATAATATTAAAAGCAGCAAGGGAAAAGCAACAAGTAACATACAAGGGAAACCCCATACGTTTAACAGCTGACCTTTCAACAGAAACTCTGCAGGCCAGAAGGGTATGGAAAAATATATTTAAAGAACTGAAATGGAAAAATCTACAACCAAGGTTACTGTACCTGGCAAGGATCTCATTCAAAATGGGTGGAGAAATAAAAAGCTTTTCAGACAAGCAAAAGTTGAGAGAATTCAGTACCACCACACCAGCTTTACAACAAATGTTAAAGGGACTTATATAGTTAAGAAATATAAGAGAAGAAAAATATCTACAAAATCAATCCCAAACAATTAAGAAAATGGCAATAGAAACATATATGTCAATAATTACTTTAAATGTAAACAGATTAAATGCTCCAACCAAAAGACACAGACTGGCTGAATGGATACAAAAACAAGACCCATATGTATGCTGTCTATAAGAAACCCACCTCAGACCTAAAGACACATATAGAGTGAAAGTGAGAGGATGAAAAAACATATTCCATGTAAATGGGAAGCAAAATAAAGCTAGAATAGCAATCCTCATATCAGACTAAATAGACCTTAACATAAAGAAGATTACAAGAGATAAGGAAGGACACTACATAATGATCAAGGGATCAAGCCAAGAGGAAGACATAACAATTGTAAACATCTATGCACCCAACATAGGAGCACCTCAATACATAAGACAAACACTAACAGACATAAAAGGAGAAATTAACAGTAACACAATAATAGTAGGAGACTTTAACAACCCACTCACCCCAATGGACAGATCATCAAAACAGAAAATTAATAAGGGAACACAAGTCTTAAAGGATACATTAGATAAGATGGATCTCATTGATATCTTCAGGACATTCCATCCAAATGCACAAGAATACACTTTTTCTCAAGTGTACATGGAACAATTTCGAGGTTAGACCACATCTTGGGTCACAAATCAAACTTTAGTAAATTTAAGAAAGTTGAAATGGTATCAAGCATCTTCTCCAACCACAATGCTATGAGGCTAGATATCAGTTACAAGAAAAAAAAAAAAAAAACGTATAAAACACAAACACATGGAGATTAAAAAATGCATTTCTAAATAATCAACAGGTGACTGAAGAAATCAAAAGGGAAATCAAAAAATTTCTAGAAACAAATGACAATGAAAACACAGCAACTCAAAACCTATGGGATGCAGCAAAAGCAGTTCTAAGAGGGAAGTTTATAGCAACACAGTCCTACAGCAAGAAACAAGAAAAACATCAAATAGACAACCTCACTTTATACCTAAGGCAACTGGGAAAAAACAGAACAACAACAACAAAAAATTCCAAAATTAGTAGAAGGAAAGAAATCATGAAGATTTGAGCAGCATAAAGATCAACCTAGAGGGGTGGAATGGGAAGGGAGACGGGAGGGAGGTTGGGAAGGGAGATGGGAGGGAGGTTCAAAAGGGAGGGGATATATGTATACCTATTGCTGATTCAGGTTGAGGTTTGACAGAAAATAACAAAATTCTGTAAAGCAATTATCCTTCAATTAAAAAAAATAAATTTATTTTTTAAAGTGTGTCAGGAAATATTATTAAATGAAGAATTTGAAGAAATGTTAAGAATATGAAAAAGGATCAGTCACAGGAAAGAGAAACTGATATGTAGTTTTAAAGTAGTGTTTCTAGGATAAATTGGAAAAATTACTTATTAGAGGAATATTTGCCATATTTGTATTTTTATCTGAATTATTATAGACTTTGCATCATAGCTGTATATATTTTTAGCTAAAATGGTCAAGTATGTGTTGTGATTTCTCACTTTTGGCCTATGAATATCTGCTGTTATCAAACCTAGTAGCATCAAGGTCAAGAAGATAAGTCAGTTTTGTCTCATTACACAATACTTTCCATGCTACTGTGACTTGTATGTAAACTGTATATTATAAATTATGTACCCAGGGTAATGACCTACACTCTATTTTTTACAGCTGTCTTTGAGTAATTCTTTTAACAAAGGGTGGAGGAGGTGTTAAGAATTCAGCAGAGACACAGAGAATACTAAGAATGTCCAAAGTGCAATTATTCTGTATGACAATTTTGATAGTCAAAAAATAGTAGAATAATTGAACAAGTTTCTAGGAATTTTAATATAACAAGTCTGAACATAAATCTATCTAATCAAAGTGAGTATAGGATTGGGAGCAAGAAATTAAGGCTTTCTGAAATACTAATATAATTTTAGTTTTGATTATATATAGAGTGATTATGGTATGTTTATACATATGAGAACTTCCCTGGTAGCTCAGCTCATAAAGAATCTGCCTGCAAAGTGGGAGACCCCAATTTGATTCCCAGATCAGAAAGATCCCCTTAAGAAGGAATAGGCTACCCTCTACAGTATTCTTGGGCTCCCCTGGTGGCTCAAATGGCAAAGAATCCGCCTGAAATGTAGGAGACCTGAGTTCGATTCCTGAGTTGGGAAGGTCCCCTGGAGGAGGGCATGGCAACCCACTCCAGTATTCATGCCTGGAAAATCCCCATGGACAGAGGAGCCTGGCAGGCTATACTTTATGTGTATACCCCACAAAGAGTCATATATATCTGAGCAACAAAGCACACACACATACACACACACACACATAGACATATGAAATGCAGATATTTTAATATAAAATCTACAAGCAGAATGGACATGTTAAAGGAAAACCATTCAATATAATAAAATGTGTAAGACCTCAGCATTTGGACTTAAACCTGTATTCAATCTCTGGTTTTTCCTCTTTCTAGTTAAATGAATTTGACAAGTATATGGGTCAGTCTCATTTTTTTGTTTTTAAAATAATGGTATTAATGGCTAATTTATTGGACATTTTGATGATTAAATGAAAAAATAAAGCCTTAAAAGAGATTTAATAATGACTGCTGTCCAAATTTTCAAAAAATTACTCATAAAACATACCAAAGAAATAATCCATAATATTGCAAATGAAAACATGTAAACCAAATACTTCAGATATTTATTTAGTTGTCCTAATTAATGGAGATATATGATGAAATAGCTTTTATAATCGTATGCTAGGAACACCCACTAGATTTAATAGAATCCTCAACGTGCTTCCTAAATTGCCCTAACTCAGAAACATGAAAAAGAACTTGTGTATAAAGAGACACAGTGCTCTCAGTGACAATCTGGACAACTCTCCTTTGTACTTTTAAGGCCAAATATTAGTGCAGGGTATAGAATTTTGGCTAAAGTATCTCTATAAAATTTTCATTAGTTTCTGTGACATAATATCCTAAAAATACATTAGTGCATAAAAGGGTTTTCATCTTTTTCCTTACTGAAGACTACTAATTTTCCAAAGGTGCCCTATACCCTTCATGATGACCAAATGAAAGAGGCAAATGTATCCCTGCATTACATGAGGTGTACACATGGGGGTTACACTGGATAGCATCTCTTAAGTATCTATCAGAGAACACTGACATTATTTAATTTTTGATATTACTGTGGACAGATGGAGTTAATAGCACCTAAACAATCTATTATAGCTCAGTTGGTAAAGAATCCGCCTGCAATTCAGGAGACCCTGGTTCAATTCCTGGGTCAGGAAGACCCCCTGGAGAAGAGATAGGCTACCCACTCCAGTGTTCTTGGGCTTCCCTTGTGGCTCAGCTGGTAGAGAATCCGCCTGCAATGTGGGAGACCTGGGTTTGATCCCTGGGTTGGGAAGATCCCCTGGAGAATGGAAAGGCTACCCACTCCAGTATTCTGGCCTATATAGTCCATGGGTTCACAAAGAGTCAGACACAACTGAGCAACTTTCACTTTCAAACAATCATAAATGGCAGCCAAGACCAGCCTAGGCATCTATGTAGATACCTCTGTTCATGGATGAGAAAAACCCAAAGCACAACATACGGCAGACAAAAACTTTATTTTGAAAGAGAAGAGCATTTTCCTACGTATTTGGATAGAATTTTTTTTAAGAGATAATACAATTAGGAAACAGAAGAATGTCTCACTATTGCTATTATTAATTTAAAATAATGAAAAGTAATTTTCTAGTGAATGAATGATCACCAAGATCAGAATGTTGTAAAATTAAACAATATAACCAATTAAACAGAAACTGAAAATGTATTCTTATTGAACATGACAAAAATTGTGTATTTTTATAGAAAAATCAAGTCAGTGAGACAGAGGACAAATCATGAAACAATCCCCCAGATACGGGGAAAAAATAGAAGAGGTATATAAAGATAGTAAAGAGAAATGTAATATAGACATAATAAAATAGACACTTTGTGCATAAATAATGAACTTTTCAAGCTAGAAATGAAGAGATCAAAGACAGATGAAAGTTTATAGTAGGAAGATAATATTCAGCCACAAAAAAAAACGTTCTCATAAGATGCTAATGCTCATGTAATGTAATGAAAAGAGATCCAACTCAAGACAGAAAATTTTAAAGAGAAAGATAGTAAATTGTGAAAACATAAGCAGAGGGAAAATCAGGAATTTTTTCCTAGACTAAAAAAGCATATCAGTCACACAAAATTTTCCTACTTGTGAATAAATCACAGGAGTGATTTCCCAGCTGAAGAGTCCCACTGATCTGCCTGCCGAATCCTCTCTCAGTCTCAGAGTTGTCTGGTTTCCTTGAAGACCTTTACAATTGTCTGTCCTGTCCCCTCTTTTGTTGGAGTCTCCAGAGAAACAGAATTTATTGGATATTTATAGAGGTAAAGAGAAAGAGGGAGAGGTTTAGTTTAAGGAACTGGCTCACACAATTTGGAGGCTGGCAAGTACAAACTCTGCAGGGCAGCCCAGCAGGTTGCAGACCCAAGGAAGAGTTGATGTTGTGATTCATGTCCAAAGACTGTTGGCTGGGAGATCCTGTTCCCCAGGAGAGGTCAATCTACTTTTCTTTGAAGACTTTTAAATGATTTGATGAGGCCTTAGGAAACAGCAACCATTCCGGTATTCTTGCCTGGAAAATCCCAAGGACAAAGGAGCTGACTAACATTTGGTGCAGCCAAATAAATAAATTTTTAAAAATCACCTCAATTAAACATGGAAATCAGATAGAAGAAACATGGCTTTAAACAAGATACCAAAAACAAATGTGGGATGGAGGAAAAGCTGATGTATTTAAATAATTAAACTTTTGTAACAAAAGAAAATGCTTATTTAAAAAGATATAGAAGATGGACCATCTTGACATACTTTTTAATTATATTTTGTCAGAGTGAAAGACGTCTAGATGGTCTAACCACTTTTTGGGAGTATCTCTCATGAACCATTTATAATGGAGAGGAGTACAGGAGTCAGATTGATGACTCACCTCATAACTCTATGAAAAAAAAACAACAATTGTGCTTGTTAATAGAGGTCTTTCTCTATTTTAATCTGCTCAATTTTATACTCCCTTTTTATCCTGATAAGGAAATATAATAGCTGCCCATATTATCCTCCTCCATAGCAACTATAACAGCTTTTTAGAGTTCACAAACACTTTTTCTGGTGTTATTATTTTCTGTCTGCAAGTCCGAGATGAATGAGGACATTCAATGACACAATTGAATATTTAGGTTCATATCAACATGTTTGTTTTCTCATATTTTGAAGTAACGGCTCTGTATGATCCCCAGTTTGCTGGTTCTTTTGATAGTAAGGCATAGTAAGAGAGAGGAGGGTAGGGAGGGACAAGAAGAAGGAGATTAAAAAGTTTTACCAGTTCATGAAGTACTCAAAAAGTGAAAGAAGTTACCTGGAGGAAATCAGATGCTAGGGCTCTTAAGCTTTTTATTTTTTAAATATATCTTTATTTCTCAAACTCTGAGCTTTATTTTGTCAAGTTCTGACAACTTTGTACTGAGGAGTGATTTCATCCGTATCACGTAACAAGGTCAGTGACCATTAGGCCACTGTCCCTCATAGGGGCAGTGTTACCCTCCTCTCACTATGCCTTATTACCCAAAGAACCAGTAAACTGGGGACATCAAAGAGGAAACCTCACACATCCTAAGAATCACTAAGAAATTACTATTTCAAAGGCTGTGCAAGTACGGAATAATGAAAAAGCTTCCAATTTAGTCTAAAGGATATCTCTTTGTTTATATTAAATTGGAAGTTAATAGCTAAAAATCATTAGTCTACCTCAAGCAGCTACTTTTAATCCATTAAGATAATAGACAATATGGCTTAAAGTTTTAAACCCCCACAAGTCCATATTCTTTTAAGGTCTTCCTCTTCATTAGATGGTCTTCTCACCTTTCTATGCAAACATACATGACAATTTGCACCAACTCTTACTAGCCCAGGAAAATCCCCTTGCATTTTCTTTCACTTATACTTAAACTATTAAGCAGTAAGTAGGTAAGATTTAGAACTTACACTCACAAAAGAAAAGTGTTTTGTTTCCAGATCCTCACTTGGAGGAAGAAAAAGAATAGACTATTGAAGCACCACTAAATTAACAAAATAGTTGACCACCAATTATATCTTGCCACTTCTTTGAATTGGTGGGAGCCTTACAGAGAGCCCTCACATTAATATGTGTTGTTAAAACATCGTGGAAATGTATTTTACATGTTTAGGCAGATAGATAGATAGATACCGTCTTAAATCCCACTCAACAACCATGTGATGCTGAAGAAATATAAGAGTTCTTGTAGGCTTCCAAGGGAATGGGTATTAGTATGTTAAGAGAACATATGACTTCCATTGGAATTCTGATGCCCTGAAGAATCCATGGGAGAACTGTACAAAAAACATCTTCATGACCCAGATAATCCTGATGATGTGATCACTAATCTAGAGCCAGACATCTTGGAATGTGAAGTCAAGTGGGCCTTAGAAAGCATCACTACGAACAAAGCTAGTGGAGGTGATGGAATTCCAGTTGAGCTGTTTCAAATCCTGAAAGATGATGCTGTGAAAGTGCTGCACTCAATATGCCAACAAATTTGGAAAGCTCAGCAATGGCCACAGGACTGGAAAAGGTCAGTTTTCATTCCAATTCCAAAGAAAGACAATGCCAAAGAATGCTCAGACTACCACACAATTGCACTCATCTCACATGCTAGTAAAGTAATGCTCAAAATTCTCCAAGCCAGGCTCCAGCAATACGTGAACCGTGAACTCCCTGATGTTCAAGCTGGTTTTAGAAAAGGCAGAGGAACCAGAGATCAAATTGCCAACATCCGCTGGATCATGGAAAAAGCAAGAGAGTTCCAAAAAAACATCTATTTCTGCTTTACTGACTATGCCAAAGCCTTTGGCTGTGTGGATCACAATAAACTGTGGAAAATTCTGAAAGAGATGGGAATACCAGACCACCTGACCTGCCTCTTGAGAAATCTGTATGCAGGTCAGGAAGCAACAGTTAGAACTGGACATGGAACAACAGACTGGTTCCAAATAGGAAAAGAAGGACATCAAGGCTGTATATTTTCATCCTGCTTATTTAACTTATATGCAGAATACATCATGAGAAACGCTGGACTGGAAGAAACACATGCTGGAATCAAGATTGCTGGGAGAAATATCAATAACCTCAGATATGCAGATGACACCACCCTTATGGCAGAAAGTGAAGAGGAGCTAAAAAGCCTCTTGATGAAAGTGAAAGAAGAGAGTGAAAAAGTTGGCTTAAAGCTCAACATTCAGAAAACGAAGATCATGGCATCCGGTCCCATCACTTCATGGGAAATAGATGGGGAAACAGTGGAAACAGTGTCAGACTTTATTTTGGGGGGCTCCAAAATCACTGCAGATGGTGAGTGCAGCTATGAAATTAAAAGACACTTACTCCTTGGAAGAAAAGTTATGACCAACCTAGATAGCATATTCAAAAGCAGAGACATTACTTTGCCAACTAAGGTCCATCTAATCAAGGGTATGGTTTTTCCAGTGGTCGTGTATGGATGTGAGAGTTGGACTGTGAAGAAGGCTGAGCGCCGAAGAATTGATGCGTTTGAACTCTGGTGTTGGAGAAGACTCTTGAGGGCCCCTTGGACTGCAAGGAGATCCAACCAGTCCATTCTGAAGGAGATCAACCCTGGGATTTCTTTGGAAGGAATGATGCTAAAGCTGAAGCTCCAGTCCTTTGGCCACCTCATGCGAAGAGTTGACTCATTGGAAAAGACTCTGATGCTGGGAGGGATTGGGGGCAGGAGAAGAAGGGGACGACCAAGGATGAGATGGCTGGATGGCATCACAGACTCGATGGACGTGAGTCTGACTGAACTCCGGGAGATGGTGATGGACAGGGCTGCCTGGCGTGCTGCGATTCATGGGGTCGCAAAGAGTCGGACACGACTGAGTGACTGAACTGAACTGAACTGAACTGAATATAGAGTAGACATTTTTAGCCAGGAGGTAGATCATGAATATGTCTGGGGACTCAGAAAGTCTGTGAGAGCCATTATAGGGTTATGCCAACAGCAAGAGTAATTGCAGTGCCTTAATGTTGCCAAAATCACAACTCACACAATTCACCAAGAGTGAAATATGGTCTGATGGCAGTAGAATGTCCAGAAACAAGGCAAGGCAATGGCCATAATTGTTATGAGCCAGAAAGTATTCTCAAACCTAAGAAAAAGATCCACATTGCATGACAAGCCCCCATACCCAACTTGATATAACTACTTAACCTTCCTTTAAGCTCACTGATCATCACAAGAAATGACTCTGATATAAATTTGGACTATGGCTTGGTTAACTATTGTCCTGATCACTTATGAAACTATTGACACTAAAAACTGAAGTAACTTTAATTGAAAATTATAGATTATTTACCCTTCCTCACTCTCCTACCCATAACCTCACCCATAGAAATTGACACACATAAAGAAGTTTAATCAGTTATGTAAAGTACAGAAAACCTAAATATCTATTTTTCATACTTTGTATTGTCCTTACTGTACTATTTTTTTTATCCTCACACTCTTAAAAAATGCTTTTGGAGTGTGATTCAGGTAAGTTAAAGTTGAAATTTTGAGTTAATTACTCCCTCTCTTATTGCATACCCAGAATATTTGAACAACTAAACTTCAAATGAGGTTATAGTCTACAAACTTCCAAATTCTTTCTTTTCTTTAATTCTGTAATGCTTGGCTTTTTATCTAATATCCTATTCTTTAACAAAGCATCTTTTTCAAAATGTCTTTTTTTCTCTGTTTTTTAAACACATTCCATTTACCGTTTATCCATTGTTTTCATTCCATTCAATCATCTTAATGCTTATTTAAATACATGTTCATAATTTTCATTTGCAGAAATGTATTTATATAAGCTGGTCCGTGTCTACCACTTCAGATAGCTGTTTGTTGTAAAGGTAATTTTTAGAAAACAAAGGAATGGGCCAATCCCCAGACCCTGCTGCGCTCCTTTTCATTTTTTCCAACTTACATACTAATGCTCACAGCGCATACTTTGTGTGGAATGCCAGTGTAGAAAAATGGCTGTTTCTGAAATTCAAAGACAAAAAAAAAAGAGCAAGAAAAGTTTAGAGTTTTGTGATAGTTCTTCTCATAAAGTTGCATTTAATGAACCACTTACATTTCAGTTAACAAACTGGCATGTGAAATTCTGACTAATTAATCAACTGAGTTGGAAAAGTTTGAGTGAAGTGTGATTACATTGTTGTGAGAAAAAGAGGTACTAGTACATTTTTCTGAATCATTATTAAGAAATAAAAAGACATAAAATGGATTCTTTGGAAGCATAGGAAGAGTACCACCATGCCTACATTTCCTGTCTGTAGGGAAGGTTAGTAGCTCTAGAATAGTTTTGCTTAGCCACTGTACACTCAGAACTATTCCATGTCTGAGGTTTTTGATGTTATGGCATCTGGTCCCATCACTTCATGGGAAATAGATGAGAAAATGGTGGAAACAGTGTCAGACTTTACTTTTTGGGGCTCCAAAATTACTGCAAATGGTGACTGCAGCCATGAAATCAAAAGACGCTTACTCCTTGGAAAAAAAGTTATGACCAACCTAGATAGTATATTCAAAAGCAGAGACATTACTTTGCCGACTAAGGTCTGTCTAGTCAAGGCTATGGTTTTTCCTGTGGTCATGTATGGACGTGAGAGTTGGACAGTGAAGAAGGCTGAGCACCGAAGAATTGATGCTTTTGAACTGTGGTGTTGGAGAAGACTCTTGAGAGTCCCTTGGACTGCAAGGAGATCCAACCAGTCCATTCTGAAGGAGATCAGCCCTGGGATTTCTTCGGAAGGAATGATGCTGAAGCTGAGACTCCAATACTTTGGCCACCTCATGCGAAGAGTTGACTCATTGGAAAAGACTCTGATGCTGGGAGGGATTGGGGGCAGGAGGAGAAGGGGATGACAGAAGATGAGATGGCTGGATGACATCACTGATTTGATGGACATGAGTCTGAGTGAACTCTGGGAGATGGTGATGGACAGGGAGGCCTGGCGTGCTGCTATTCATGGGGTCCCAAAGAGTCGGACACAACTGAACAACTGGACTGAAGTGAACCACTAGGACCACGGGTTCTCAGGTGGTGCCAGCCAATGCAAGAGACATAAGAGAGGTGCCGTCAATCCCTGGGTTGGGAAGATCCCCTGGAGGAGGGCACAGTAATCCACTCCAGTATTCTTGCCTGGAGAATCCCGTGAACAGAGGAGCCTGGTAGGCTAGTCTGTGGGCTTGAAAAGAGTCAGACATGACTGAGTGACTGAGCGCACAGGGCCACGTGTGCATAGGAGGGAAAGATACTCATTTCAAAATGTTGATGGAAAACATATACCGCTTCAAATTAGATAATTGGAAAAGTTACTCAGTGCTTAACACTGCAGATTCTACAATTATTTTTTACATATATCCCCTTTCATAAACTGAACTTTCAATATCTTCATATTCAAAAACATTTTACTAGGTTTATAAGCTCTACAGGTATAAAAAGCCACAGAGTTTATTCAGGAAAATAAATTGAAGAAGCATCAAATATGCAAGTGGTCTGAATTTGATGCACAACCAATAAAATTAATGAAGTGCCACACAATCAAAACCTCTCAATATGGAAAACAGGAGGTGAACGTCTAAAAAAGAACAGAGCAGCAGAGTAAGGAGGTAATTGGGAAGTAATTAGTAATGATTATATTTAACTGGATAGGCAATTTATATGTATAACTTTTCTCATTATAACATACTTTAGTGCTTAATAGCAAATGGAATTAGAAATAGAAAGATTTACAAAAAATGCTCTAAAATTATGAAGATGACTGCTAAATGTTTCTGCTTTTTAAGGTAATTTAAATGGATCATATTAAACTTGAATTCAGAGAATTCTTTATTCTTACTTTGGTAAGAAAATATACAGACCCTAAATATAATGCTCACTGATTAATAACTTCTGTCTAAATAATGAGCTAAGAGTGATAATCTTTCAGCTGCTTAGTGATAATAGAAATAAGAAATTATTGTAATTGCTTTCTTGTGTGCCTTATTGGAAAATTGTATAGGCATATAAACACAATAGCATTATATTTAAATCACTTTTAACCAAGTAATATGATTTTTTCAGATAAAATTAGAAGCTATTCATATATATTTATATTTAATGTTAAGATAATGAATTTAGAGGATTTGAAAAAGCATTTATATCATTAGTAGCAACAGTATGCCTTTTGTTATCTGGACATTGCTTACAAAATACATGTTTAATTATTAGCATTGATTATAAACCTAGATATTGAGGCAGAATGCTTTGTGGATTACTACTGTAGAAAAGTTACATGAAAAATAAAGCCAGGAATTCTCATATCCTTTGTAACATTGATATTATAGTGTGTGTATGTAAATACGGCTGTGTGTGCTGCATTTGCCTAGGGTAAATAAATGATACAAAATAGTATTTATTATTTCATGAATTTATCTCAGTTTACATTATAGCCTTCAGGTTCACAAGCTTGGAAAACTGACCATATTATCACACCTAAAGGTTGTCCATTACTCAATATTAAACTCACATTCACTGTCTTATAACCCTGATGCTTATACTCAGAAGGCAAACTTATCAATAAATTAAAAATATAACTGTCTTGGATACCAGAAGACTCAATGTCTACTGCTGTTTCTCCTAGTGGGCAGATATAGAAATCATACTCCAAATTTTCTATTATAGCCCTAAGAACAGAAGTAGAGTAAAATGAATTCACTCTGTAGGGTCAACAGGATGAAAATGCCAGAAACATTCACTGACCAAGGTTAATGCTCCTCTGTATGAGATGATACTGTCAGTTTACTTCTGGGCTTTCTTTTCTCTGAGTTTCCATACATAACAGGGCATGATACCTTCTGACTGATCCAGTCGTTTAGATAAATTAATTTGTTCAGTCTTTAAATCTTGGAAATTTCTGTCAACTGGTTAACAGAATGAGCCCTGAAGTCAGATGTTCTGAATTCATTACTGGCCTTGACATTTTTAAGATATTTGGCATGATACTAAAACTTTCTGAACCTTGGTTTCCTTTCATATAAGCTGGCTGCAGTATTAAGTGGCTAGGGGCAAATACATACTGAAGCAGAAAAAGAAGGAATTTATCAAAGGACTTAAATGCAATAAGAGAATTTGGGGTTAGTAAATTGCTATCCACTTCTTTACCCAAAGAGAATAAAATACCACTAATATTCTATGATTCTAAAGCAGAACTGCAAGAAAAATAGAACTTTGTTAATAAGCCTGTTCTGAAAAACTGTTACTTCTCTCTAAAGCCACTTAAATAGGGTTTAGCAACTGAACATGTTTCAAATATAGAGCTCTTTGATAATAAACTCAACTATTTTGCCTTTAAAAAAATCTGAGTTTTTGTGAACCTGTACAGCTACTTTATTGATATTTCTTCTTGAAGAGTATGGAAAATAAATTTTCTTGCTGACAAACTAATTATTTAAAATTTATGCATGTCTGCTATTTTTGCTTTTGGTATAGGTTATAACAATACCACCATGGCCAGAAAAGAAATGACATTTCCTGAGGATTGCTTTTATGCTTCCCAAGAATGAACATAAACACTAATGTTCATATGTATGTATAAAATGAATATCCAGATGCTATTAGATATTATGTGGAGGGTCAATACTTATTTATAACCATACTTTTTAAATAATGCTGCATCTTGGATTAAAATTTTCATAATTCACAAAAGCTAGAGATATTTTTACATTTACATCTTAAACATTTCTACTCACTATCTAATTTCTCAGTAATTACAGGTCATAATTTATAATGTGATATTGCTCATATATATAAGTACAGGGGAAAAATATCCATAAAGACCAAAAAAGTATTGATATGTAATATTAAATATGTACCTTAAAATATATATAAAACTTTATAGTTTGATACAGTTGGCATAATTTTTTTCATTAAGTATCCTTGGTTTTGCATATTAAGCTAGGTTGCTGCTGCTGCTGCTGCTGCTGCTGCTGCTAAGTCACATCAGTCCTGTATGACTCTGTGCGACCACATAGACGGCAGCCCACCAGGCTCCTCCACCTCTGGGATTCTCCAGGCAAGAACACTGGAGTGGTTGCCATTTCCTTCTTCAACGCATGAAAGCGAAAAGTAAAAGTGAAGTTGCTCAGTCGTGTCCGACTTAGTGACCCCGTGGACTGCAGCCTACCAGGCTCCTCCGTCCATGGGATTTTCCAGGCAAGAGTCCTGGAGTGGGGTGCCATTGCCTTCTCCGAAGCTAGGTTAAAGTACACACAAATGCACCAATCTCAAATCCATCTATAGATGTCATTTTTAAAAATCTAAGGTACAGGCTCAATAGCAATAACTTCTGAAATATATCTAATCCTCCAGTGTGTAATGAATTAGATCTCCAATATTCTGTGATGAAATTTTTCTTTTTCTTAAATATCCAATGCAAGTTCAGTCAAGGTAAGGTCAAGAGATTATCAAAGTGAATATGACTAGTTCTGACACTAAGGAGGGTTTGAGAGCACATCTGATGATCAGAAGTAATTTCAAGACCTGGTAAGACCCAAACTAAAGTCATCCAAGACTGCTAAAGATTTTTGTGATATTTTCTGTCTGCCTAGTTTATCTGGTACTTGTGTGCTAAGTCGCTCTAGTCATGGCCAACTCTTTGCAATCCTACTGACCACGCCCTGCCAGGCTCCTCTGTCCAAGAGATTCTCCAAGCAAGAATACTAGAGTGGGTTGCCATGCCCTCCTCTAGGGGATCTTCCCAACCCAGGGATCGAACCCAAGTCTCTTATATCTCCTGCACTGGCAGGCAGATTCTTTACCACTAGCACCACCTGGGAAGATGAGTTTATTGCATTACACTGCATTGTGTCTTATAGACTGAATGTTAGCTAATAACTAATGTTAGCTTCAGTCTATAAGACACAATATACAAGACAGCAAAAGAGACACAGATGTGTAGAGCAGACTCTTGAACTCAGAGGGAGAGGGAGAGGGTGGGATGATTTGGGGGAATGGCATTGAAACATGTACACTATCAAGTAAGAAACGAATCGCCAGTCTATGTCCAATGCAGGATACAGCATGCTTGGGGCTGGTGCACGGGGATGACCCAGAGAGATGTTATGGGGAGGGAGGTGGGAGGGGGGTTCATGTTTGGGAACGCATGTACACCCGTGGTGGATTCATGTCAATGTATGGCAAAACCAATACAGTATTGTAAAGTAAAATAAAGTAAAAATTAAAATTAAAAAAAAAAAGACACAGTAAAGCATAATACAATGCCTGGCAAAAAGTCATTACTCCATTAAAAGATAACATCCTTAGTGTAGGATATGAGTTCAGATTCAACAAACACTGGTTTAGCTCTGTGTTAATATTTTCTAATTCTTAAGTAAATTTTATTCCAGATCTTGGGACTAGCACTCCTGAAATATGCAATTGGGCCAATTACTTAGTATTTAGGCCTAGAGAATGTCATGGACTGTATAGTCCATGGGGTCACAAAGAGCAGGACACGACTGAGCAACTTTCACCTACTTAGTATTTGTCAGGGTTGTCAGATACTCCAGGTTTTTATTGTTCTTGCTGTTTTTTGAATGCTGCACCTACATGTTCTGGGCATAATCTGGGACACTGGAAAACCCTTTAATATCCTTCTTAAAATGTATATCTATTTTTTCCTACTACCTTATGAAGGGATTTTACAATTAACTCTTGGCCACTGAAACTTTTCCTAGGATTATGACATTGGGCACATATGTAATGGGCTGTACCCCATTTCTTATGAGTTACTGTATAATTGCAATAGATTTGGTTTCTTTGAAGCTTCTCTGATGGCTCAACTGGTGAAGAATACACCTGCAATGTGGGAGACATAGGTTCAATTCCTGGGTTGGGAAGATCCCCTGGAGAAGGGAACGGCTACCCACTCCAGTATTGTGGCCTGGAGAATTCCATGGATAATATAGTCCCTGGGGTTGCAAAGAGTCAGACATGACTGAATGACATTCACTTTCGCTTGGTTTCGTTGGCCACTCAGTTTCACTGTGCATTTGGAATTAAATAACTTTTCATCATTATATCCATTAATTGACAAGCCATTCTCAGCTATACTGCCCTGGTTACCAATTTACCCATAAAAGTGATCAATCCAAATATATGTATTCATTCGATTCATATAATTATCTCATTAATAATTTCAGAAAATAACAACACTATAAAATTATTTTTCCTGGCATTCAGTTCAGTTCAGTCACTCAGTCGTGTCCAACTCTTTGTGACCCCATGAACTGCAGCATCCCAGGCCTCTCAGTCCATTACCAACTCCCGGAGTTCACCCAAACCCATGTCCACTGAGTCAGTGATGCCATCCAACCATCTCATCCTCTGTCGTCCCCTTCTCCTAACACCCTTAATCCTTCCCAATATCAGGGTCTTTTCAAATGAGTCAGCACTTTGCATCAAGTGGCCAAAGTATTGGAGTTTCAGCTTCAACATCAGTCCTTTCAATGAATATTCAGGACTGATTTCCTTTAGGATGGACTGGTTGGATCTCCTTGCAGGCCAGGGGACTTGCAAGAGATTTCTCCAACACCACAGTTCAAAACCATCAATTCTTTGTTGCTCAGCTTTCTTTATAGTCCAACTCTCACATCCATACATGACCACCGGAAAAACCATAGGCTTGACTAGATGGACCTTTGTTGACAAAGTAATGTCTGGTTTTTAATATGCTGTCTAGGTTGGTCAAAACTTCCCTTCTAAGGAGTAAGCATCTTTTAATTTCATGGCTGCAATCACCATCTGCACTGATTTTGGAGCCCAGAAAAATAAACTCAGCCACTGTTTTCACTATTTCCCCATCTATTTGCCATGAAGTGATAAGACCGGATGCCATGATCATAGTTTTCTGGATGTTGAGCTTTAAGCCAACTTTTTCACTCTTCTCCTTCATTTCATCAAGAGACTCTTTAGTTCTTCTTCACTTTCTGCCGTAAGGGTAGTGTCATCTGCATATCTGAGGTTATTGATATTTCTCCCAGCAATCTTGATTCCAGCCTGTGCTTCCTCCAGCCCAGCTTTTCTCATGATGTACTCTGCATATAAGTTAAATAAGCAGGATGACAATATACAGACTTGACACACTTCTTTTCCTATTTGAAGCCAGTCTGTTGTTACATGTCCAGTTCTAACTATTGCTTCCTGACCTGCATACAGGTTTCTCAAGAGGTAGATCTGGTATTCCCATCTCTTTCAGAATTTTCCACAGTTTATTGTGATCCACACAGTCAAAGGCTTTGGCATAGTCAATAAAGCAGAAGTACTGGAATTCTCTTGGTTTTTCGATGATCCAACGGTTGTTGGCAATTTGATATCTGGTTCCTCTGCTTTTTCTAAAATCAACTTGAACATCTGAAAGTTCATGGTTTACATATCACTGAAGCCTGGCTTGGAGAATTTTAAGCATTATTTTACTAGCGTGTGAGATGAGTTCAATTGTGTGGTAGTCTGAGCATTCTTTGGCATTGTCTTTCTTTGGGATTGGAATGAAAACTGACCTTTTCCAGTCCTGTGGCCATTCCTGAGTCTTCCAGGTTTGCTGACATATTAAGTGCAGCACTTTCACAGCATCATCTTTCAGGATTTGAAATAGCTCAACTGGAATTCCATTACCTCCACTAGCTTTGTTCATAGTGATGCTTCCTAAGGCACATTTGACTTCACATTCCGCGATGTCCGGCTCAAAGTGAGTGATCACACCATCGTGATTATCTGGGTCATGAAGATCTTTTTTGTACAGTTCTGTATATTCTTGCCACCTCTTCTTAATATCTTTTGCTTCAGATAGGGCCCCACCATTTCTGTCGTTTATTGAGTCCATCTTTGCATGAAATGTTTCCTTGGTATCTCTAATTTTCTTGAAGAGATCTCTAGTTTTTCCCATTCTATTGTTCTCCTCTATTTCTTCGCGTTGATCGCTGAAGAAGGCTGTCTTATCTCTCCCTGCTATTATTTGGAACTGCATCCAAATGGGTATAGTTTTCCTTTTCTCCTTTGCTTTTTGCTTCTCTTTTTTTTCACAGCTATTTGTAAAGCCTCCTCAGACAGCCATTTTGCTTTTTTGCATTTCTTTTTCTTGGGGATGGTCTTAATCCCTGTCCCCTGTATAATGTCACGAACCTCCATCCATAGTTCATCAGGCACTCTGTCTATCAGATCTAGTCCCTTAGATCTATATCTCACTTCCACTGTATAGTCATAAGGGATTTGATTTAGGTCATATTTGAATGGTCTAGTTCTTTTCTCCACTTTCTTCCATTTCAGTCTGAATTTGGCAATAAGGAGTTCATGATCAGAGCCACAGTCTGTTCCTGGTCTTGTTTTTGCTGACTTTATAGAGCTTCTCCATCTTTGGCTGCAAAGAATATAATCAATCTGATTTCGGTGTTGACCATCTGGTGATGTCCATGTGTAGAGTCTTCTCTTGTGTAGTTGGAAGAGGATGTTTGCTATGACCAGTGCATTCTCTTGGCAGAACTCTATTAGCCTTTGCCCTGCTTCATTCTGTACCCCAAGGCCAAATTTTCCTGTTACTCCAGGTGTTTCTTGATTTCCTACTTTTGCATTCCAGTCCCCTATAATGAACAGGCGGAGAAGGCAATGGCACCCCACTCCAGTACTCTTGCCTGGAAAATCCCATGGATGGAGGAGTCTGGTAGGCTGCAGTCCATGGGGTCTCGAAGAGTTGGACACGACTGAGCAACTTCCCTTTCTCTTTTCCCTTTCATGCACTGGAGAAGGAAATGGCAACCCACTCCAGTGTTCTTGCCTGGAGAATCCCAGGGATGGGGGAGCCTGGTGGGCTGCCGTCTATGGGGTCACACAGAATTGGAAATGACTGAAGCCACTTAGCAGCAGCAGCAGCATAATGAACAGGACATCTTTTGTGGTGTTAGTTCTAGAAGGTCTTGTAGGTCTTCATAGAACTGTTCAGCTTCAGCTTCTTCAGCTTTACTGGTAGGAGCATAGACTTGGATTAACGTGATATTGAATGGTTTGCCTTGGAAACTAACAGAGATCATTCTGTCGTTTTTGAGATTGCATCCAAGTACTGCATTTCAGAATCTTTTGTTGACTATGATGGCTACTCCATTTCTTCTAAGGGATTCCTGCCCACAGTAGTAGATACAATGGTCATCTGAGTTAAATTCACCCATTCCAGTCCATCTTAGTTCACTGATTCCTAGAATGTCGATGTTCACTCTTGTTTGACCACTTCCAGTTTGCCTTGATTCATAGACCTAACATTCCAGGTTCCTATGCAATATTGCTCTTTACAGCATCGAACCTTGCTTCTATCACCAGTCCCATCCACAACTGGGTGTTGTTTTTGCTTTGGCTCCATCCCTTCATATTTACTGAACATTTACTGGCATAATGTTCTTCAATTTAGACTCCTATGGAAATCTGTAATCAAGCTAGAGTTACTATGAAAGTGAAAAGTGAAGTTGAAAGTGGCTCATTCATGTCTGATCTTTGCCACCCCATGGGCTGTCCATGGAATTCTCCAGGCCAGAATACTGGAGTGGGTAGCTTTTCCCTTTTCCAAGGGATCTTCCCAATGCAGGGGTCAAACCCAGGTCTCCCACATTGCAGGCGGATACTTTACCAGCTGAGCCACAAGGAAAGAGTTAGTATATTTTTAGTTTAATCAATATTAACACATTCTGGTTTTAAACTGACTACTGATTAAATCAGATGCTTAGCAATTCACAAATCAAACAAAGACTATATGAAATGAATTTTAAAGTCTTATGATATATTCATTACTTGTTATTTTGGAATAAAAAATATTGATAAAGTTTATATTGATTTTCATACTTCATATAATTTGATTGGACCATCCAAGGGTATCCAGGGAGGGAAAATCTTGATGGCAAATTATCAACATTAGTCTGATAAAATCAACCTAAAAGTCATTTAAAACTATATATACAGTATTGATACTATGTATGGAGTAGATAACTAATGAGAACCTTCTGTATAGCACAGGGATCTCTACTCAGTGCTCTTTGGTGAGTTCAATGGGAAGGAAATCCAAAAAAGAGGGATTACATGTATAGCCAATTCAGTATACTGTGCAATAGAAACTAACACAACATTGTAAAGCAACTGTACTCCAATGAAAGTGAAGAAAAACAATCAGCAAAAAGATACATATTATTATTCTCAGTAAATGAATTTATAGTTAGTAATGGCACCCCACTCCAGTACTCTTGCCTGGAAAATCCCATGGATGGAGGAGTCTGGTGGGCTGAGGTCCATGGGGTCGCAAAGAGTCAGATACGACTGAGCGACTTCACTTTCACTTTTCACTTTCATGCATTGGAAAAGGAAATGGCAACCCACTCCAGTATTCTTGCCTGGAGAATCCCAGTGACGGGGGAGCCTGGTGGGCTGCCGTCGATGGGGTCACACAGAGTCGGACATGACTGAAGTGACTTAGCAGCAGCAGCAGCAGCAGCAACAAACTGCTAGAAGTTTTCAGTCCTTGAATTATATACAGATCATTTCAAAAATATTTTACATGCCATTCTGTGGGTGTTGCATATCATTTTATTCCATAGTTATATAGTTTCATTCCTTGTTAAGTATAAATAAATATTCTGTTCTTGGCAGAAAGTATGAAATGCAGGATACTTGTGTTTAGTAATCAGTGAGAGTGGATTCCAGTTTCTGTGGCCTAAATTTAATTTAGACTGATGGTAGCAGAATCTTGAAGAGTCTCCCACTCATATTCTCTTAGTTATTCATTCAGTTATTTGCTTTCTCTAGATGAGTATTTTTTATCCAATTCTAATGAGCATAAAAGCAATGATTAAAGCCTCTGGGTACAGTTTTTTGTTGCAAAATGGGATATTGAAAAAGAAAGCCAGTAACCAAAGGCCAAGGAAGCCAGAGCCTTAAAGTTAACGACTGACAGACAAAGAGTCTTCCTTACAGCCTGTGAGCTGAAGTTGTCCATGCTCATCACCACATAAATCCTCATCATGTTTAGAGGATCGAAATGAGTACTTACAGTTTTTCTGATGTAATAGTTTCTCCAGGATATCTTTTTTAAGGCATTCTTTACTTCAAAATGCTTTGGCAGGTAGTTGCTTTAGAGTCTGGACCTATAAGAAACAGACCTGAGTTCAAATTTTGTTTTAACAACAAATGACAAGTGTGACCATAAGCAGATTAGTTCACCTCTGTAAGTCTCAGTTGTCTCTTCTGTTAAACGTTAAATAACTAATAGAATTGTTGTGAATATTGCATGAAAGCTAAATGAAATACCGCTCGAAAGCGTTTCTTCCAGTGCTTGGCAAATAGCAGATACAGAGTAAGTTTAATTAAGCTTTAGTTAGTGATACCTAAGGAACTGTAGTATTCTTGCCTGGAGAATTCCATGGTCAGAGGAGCCTGGTGAGTTATAATGCATGGGGTCACAAAGAGTCGGACACGATTGAGAGACTAAGTCTTTCACTTCTCACTTTCACCTAAGGAACTGATATGCATTATAACTAATCATTTCCCCCAAAAAATGCTTCTATTGTTTAGGAAGGTTACTGCCTACTTTTACAGTACAAAAGGGTTGTTCTGAATTTCCTTTTATCGGATTTTGGCTTACGACCTACATAATAATTTTTATAGCTTCCTATATTATAAGTGAAATGCTGTATAAGTGTCACTCTGCTGGGCAGTGAAAACCGAGGGACAGTAAAAAGCATTGCTCCTGTTTTCTTGCAGCACTTGTATCTTGTCAGTAACTGATGATGAGTTTGAGCCTGAATGGGAGAAGTACTGAAAGTCCTTGATTTGTTAAAATGTGCATTATGACCTCCTGTACACACACACACACACACATACAATATTTTGGGCATAGATGAAGATCAAAGGCATGTTATTTAAATGCTTCCATTTCCCATAATAATGATTTGCTCAAAGAAAAAGCCCAATTCAAATTCTTTAGAAAGCTTCCACATCTGATATTATGGAAATGATTTTTCTAAAATTCCATTCACGTTTAAATTGAAACATTTTGTTGATGCCTACATGCCAGGGAACCAGTTGTGTTCAGTAGAAGCCATGAAGAATTAGATGTAGATCTTGTCTTCAAATACCAGATCCTTACTTTGAGATCATGTTAGTGCTTCATCATGCTGTATGCTTACATTATGAACTAAAACTCTTCATAAAATCAATATTTTCAGGTCACTTTTTCTGATTTTATAGCAATTTCAAGCGTAACAGCAATTGTTTTGCACTTACTTCATGGGCATATTCATGAATATAGATGATGAAGTGGTGCTTATTTCTGTGATTGACTTGATGCTGGGTCTTTGGGTAGAAATGTACCTTTCAATTAAAGTACAGTTTTAAAAAGAGAAATATGATCTACTCATACATACTATACTTTTCAGAAAAATACTATGGATGAAATGCAGAACTGGTAGAATATTTTGACAGTTTATTATTTTATGACATTGAAAGTCAATACTGAGATTTAACGTATTTCACCAGTTTTAGGGTTTTTTAAACGGATATTTGTCAAAATTATTCCCTGCCTTATAAATTCATTGTCTAATTATTTTATTTTTTGTGATAATTTAAGACTATAAAAATATGTAAGTACGGAATCCCAATGTACCCTTAATACAGATTCACCCCAAGATACTATTTTACAAAAGCACTACTGCTTAATCTCAGTTCATGAATTTTTCTCTCCCTTAGATTATTATCTAATTCATTTCTAATTCATTACTTTAAAATTCTTAATATCCCTAGAGCTAATCTAATTCATTATTTTAAGATTATTAATATCCCTAGACCATTCCCTAAAATGTCTCCAGAGGTATCTTGACATTTCATTGTCGCTGTAAACTCATCTTAAAAAAATTTGGAGCAATCCTGAATGCACTGAACAATCTGATGATAGACGTAAATGAAAAAAACGTAATAAATGAAATGAGTTATATAATTCTAATAGATTGCATTTTTCTTTTCAGAAAATTTTATTATTATGCAGTATTGCCAAACAAATTTAGAGTAGGATGTCTTTGCCTCCTGCACCTAAAGGGTGAACACCTCAAAACTAAAATAGCTTCTTCTTTATCTTCCCATGCCTACAAAGTGACCCTCATTATTAGATGATCAATAAGTACTTAGTTATTGGATGAATGATGGAAGGAAAGCAAATAATGCAAATGACAATTTTAAAAATTAAACTGTGGTTGTCTCCCCTCGAAACCTTTAAATATGAGGAGAAAATAATCACTTGTCTCATTTCAAATATTGAAAAACCAAGAGCGCTTAGGCAGTCAGGAATGAAGTGGCTCTGCTATCTTTTCCATGAACCTCCAGTTATCCCAGTTTCTTTCTGTGCACCAGCTCCACTCTCTCTACCAACAGACTTGGCTGCTCCCTCGTAACGCCTCCTGCATCCAACCTCCACTTCCATCGGACACTTCCAGATTTCTCTGGTCTCGACATTCCAACCACAGTTCCCCCCGCTCGGTCGCTTATATGTAGGTCTGTTGAGCTTAGCTCCCGTGTCTTCCCATGTTATTCGGTGTGCTGCTGTGATGCCCTTAGACTAACTGCCTGCTCGTGCTGAACACCTGCCTCTGACCGCCAGCCTTGTTCACACAACCCAGGGTCTCTTACTTCCTAGCAGCCTTCTCCCCTTTGTACTTGCTCTCATTTCTGTTTTCAAGAGCTCTGCTAACACATTATTCTTTTTGTGGCATTCAGTCACCCTGAGAACTTGAAAATCTAGGTTCAGATAGCCATATCTCGCACAGAAATACTTCTGGAACATTTCTGAATGCTATTCAAATTAATTCCATAATTATTCTTATTCATAAAGAAGATGCATTTTTGATTAATGTGGTTAAAACTAATCAGTGGCTATGAATTATAAAAGCTATAATGTAAGAAGAGAAAAAAATATATTGACCAATAAAACAGTACACTTAGATTCCTAAAGTGAATCTGACTGATACCTTGACTGGGGTCTTCCCCACACACTGCATTCCTTTAAATTATGCATTTAGAGATTCAAAATTATATCATCATGAATTTCTTTGAAGCAATCACTTAACTTATTTCATATTTCTAAATTACTTCACATTACTTAGTAGCATAAAATTAAAAAAAAACTTTATTGGTCAGCTTGAATCAGTAATGAACAGTAAGCTTCTGTATTATTCAAAAAATTATTTTAAAATGTAAATTAATTAGATTAGACATTTAAATATTTTAATTAACCCAGAATAGGTGTGATTTATTTTTGAGTGTGGTTATTATAAATATATGGGCTTCCCTTGTGACTCAGCAATAAAGAATCCGTGGATTTAATGCAGGAAAGGGAGGTTCAATCCCTAGGTCGGGAAGATCCCCTAGAGAAGGAAATGGTAATCCACTCCAGTATTGTTGGCTGGGAAATTCCATCGACAGAGGAGCCTGACAAGCTATAGTCCATGGGGTCACAGAGTCAGACACAACTAAGTGACTAACTCTTCATTTTCCACTTAACTTTCTACTGAAGAGCTCTAATACTCCATTTAGATTTAACTGAACATTTCAAGCTTCTGCTCCTTGAGAGTAGATATATTCTTGAAATGGAAATTTATTTTTTTCATATTCTGGCACACACATAATTTTCTTCCCCATGATCTAAATATCTCTGTGATTTTTAATGCTTTGCCTTGGACACACAGACATATCTGGGCCTCCAAGGTCCTTTTATAATATTATCCAAGTATTTCACAATGTTTTCCTTTTTTTGTCTTTTAACCAAAACAATTACCTGGCAAGATTTGTAACATATATTGTTTGCTAGAAGGAAAAGATTTTCTATTGAAATCATTGAAATAATTGCTTCTATATATTTTTACGTGATAAAAATCTGCTCTTTTAAATCAAGTTTTGTACTTGGGATTGTAATTAAGATATTTATTCAATTAAAGCTGATTTCATAGAGTCTGTTAAGTTCTTCCTTAGAGATCAAAATATCTTTTAATATTATTTAATTTTTAGTTTCTTCTAATATGATGTTAGTTGCATTAATGAAACTACAATCTAGTAGCTATAAGTTATGCTGCTTAGAAGTTTGGATATGATTAGAGTTTAAGTTGGTAAGGAAATAAATTAGTAGAAAAGGAGACAAAATTTGGGATTGGAAAGCAAAAAAAGGGAGGATCTATTAACTGACATGTAGCCAACTACATGTCTGCCAGTTAGACTGCCAGCTACCATGAACACTTAGGTCTCATCTATATACATATAGTAGAACCTCACTTATCCTTTATGGTCAAGACTATTAATTTTCCACATAAGTTAATTTTCTTCATATTGTTGTCACTACTCAGTACTATTAAAATCATGCCTTATAAAAATATTTAAACTATATATAGTTTCAAAGTAGTTTAACTGCTTTTGATGACCAATTTTCATTACTTAGTATTCCATAGTGACCCCTACATTATTACAGGAATATGCCAACCTCACTCCCCCTTCAAAGAAGTCACAAGAGTACATCTGTACTTAATACATTTAAATGTTATCTTCTAAATGCCAGACATTCAAGAATGATCTGAAATGTGAATGTGAAAACAAGTGCTATTTACAATAGCCAGGATATGGAGGAAACCTAGATATCCATCGGAAGATGAATGGCTAAAGAAGTTGTGGTACATATATACGATGAAATATTTTGTTGTTGTACAATCACTAAGTGTGTCTGACTCTTTGCAACCCCTTGGAATGCAACACAGCAGGCTTCCCTGTCCTTCACTATCTCCCACAGTTTGCTCAAAACCATGTCCACTGTGTCAGTGATGCTACTGTACCATCTTATCCTCTGCCGCCCTCTTCTCCTCTTGCCTTCTGTCTTTCATAGCATCAGGGTCTTTTCAAATGAGTCAGCTCTTCACATCAGATGACCAAAGTATTGGAGCTTCAGCTCAGCATCAGTCCTTCCAATGAATATTCAGAGTTGATTTCCTTTAGGATTGACTGATTTGATCTCCTTGCAGTCCAAGGGACTCACAAGAGTCTTCTTAAACACCACAGCACCAATTCTTCAGGGCTCAGCTTTCTTTATGGTTCAACTGTCACATCTATTCATGACTTCTGGAGAAACCATAGCTTTGACTATATGAACCTTTGTTGGCAAGGTGATGTCTTTGCTTTTTAATATGCTGTCTAGGTTTGCCACAGCTTTCTTTCCAAGGAAAGCTTGGAATTTCATGGCAGCAGTCACTGTTTGCAGTGATTTTGGAGACCAAGAAAAGAAAATCTGTCACTGCTTCCACTTTTTCCCCTTCTATTTGCCATGAAGTGATATGACTGAATGCTATGATCTTAGTTTTTTGAATGTCAGGTTTTATGCCAGGTTTTCACTCTTCTCTTTCACCCTCATCGAGAAGCTCTTTAGTTCCTCTGCACTTTCTGCCGTTTGAGTGCTTTCATCTGCATATCTGAAGTTGTTGATATTTCTCCCACCAATCTTGATTTCAGCTTGTGATTCATCCAGCCTGGCATTTCTCATGATGTACTCTGCATATAAGTTAAGTAAACAGGTGACAGTATACAGTCTTGTCATACTTCTTTTCCAATTTTGAACCAGTCCATTTCTTATAAGGTTATAACTGTTGCTTCTTGCCCTGCATACAGGTTTCTCAGGAGAGACAGGTCTCTCAGGAGACAGGTAAGATGGTCTGATATTCCCATCTCTTTAAAATTTTCCATGGTTTGTTGTTATCCATACAGTCAAAGGCTTTAGTATAGTCAATGGAGCAGAAGTAGATGTTTTTCTGGAATTTTCTTTCTCTATGATTCAAAGAATATTGGTAATTTTATCTCTGGTTCCTCTGACTTTTCTAAACCCAGCTTATACATCTGGAAGTTGTTATTCATATACTGCTGAAGCCTATCTTAAAGAATTTTGAGCATAGCCTTGCTAGCATGTGAAATGAGTACTGTTGTCTGGTAGCTGGACCATTTTTTGGCACTGCCTTTCTTTGGGACTGGAACTTAGCTTTTCCAGTCCTGTGGCTACTGCTGAGTTCCAAATTTGCTGACATAGCAAGTGCAGCAAGATTCCCCGTTAGTTCAGCTGGTAAAGAATCTGCTTGCAATTCAGGAGACCCTGGGTCAACTCCTGGGTTGGGAAGATCTGCTGAAGAAGGGATAGGCTACCCATTCCAGTATTCTTGTGCTTCCCTGGTGGTTCAGCTGATAAAGAATCTGCTTGCAGTGCAGGAGACCTTGATTTGATCCATGGGTTGGGAAGATCCTCAGAAGAAGGGAAGGGCTACCTACTCCAGTATTTTGACCTGGAAAATTTCATGCCCCTGCATGTCCATGGGGTCACAAAGAGTCAGACACACTGAGCAACTTTCTCTTTCTTTCACTGAGTGTAGCACTTTAACAGCATCATCTTTTAGGATTTTATATAGCTCAGCTGGAATTCCACCACCTCCACTAGCTTTGTTTATTGTGATGCTTCCTAAGGCCCACTTGACTTCACACTCCAGGATGTCAGGCTCTAGATGAGTGGCTACACCATCATGGTTATCCTGGTCATTAAGACCTCTTTTTATGTAGTTCTTCTGTGTATTCTTACCACCCTTATTAATCTCTTTTGCCTCCGTTAGGGCCTTACTGTTTCTGTCCTTTATTGTACCTTTATATGAAATGTTCTGTTGCTCTCTCCAATTTTCTTTAAGAAATCTCTAGTCTTTCTCACTCTAGTTCTTTGCATTGTTCATTGAAGAAGGCCTTCTTATTTCTCCTTGCTGTTCTCTGAATCTCTGCATTCAGTTGGGTATATCTTTCCCTTTCTCCTTTGCTTCTCACTTCTCTTCTTTCTTCAGCCATATGTAAAGACTCCTCAGACAAACACTTTGCCTTCTTGCATTTCTTTTTCTTGGGGATGATTTTGGTCACTGCCCCCTGTACAGTGTTACCAACCTCTGTCCATAGTTGTTCAGACATTTTGTCTACCAGATCAAATCCCTTGAATTATTTGTCACCTCCATTGTAAAATCATAAGGGATTTTATTTAGGTCATACCTGAATGACTTGGATTTTTTCCCTACTCTCTTCAATTTAAGCCTGAGTTTTGCGTGAGGAATGAAATATTACTCAGTCATAAAAGGAACATATTTGAGTCAGTTCTATTGAGGTGGACAAACCTAGAGCCAGTTATACAGAGTGAAATAAGTCAGAAAGAGAAAAACAAATACTGTATATTAACACATATATATGGAATCTAGAAAAATGGTATTGATGAACCTATTTGCAGGGCAGGAATAGAGACTCAGGCATAGAGAACAGACTTATGGACACAGCAAGGGAAGGAGAGGATGAGACAAATTGAGAAGGTAGCATTGAAATATATGTATTACAATGTGTAAAATAGATAGCTAATGTGAAGTTGCTGTATAGAGCAGGGACCTTAGCCTGGTGCCCTGTGACAACCTGCAGAGGTGGGGTAGAGAAGAAGGTGAGAGGGAGGTTCAAGAGGGAAGGAATGTATGTATACCTGTGGCTCATTCATGTTGATGTATGGCAGAAATCAACACAACATTGTGAAGCAATTATCCTCCAATTAAAATAAATTAAAAAAATAAAATGCTCAGAAAATATTTGATTAATTTTATATAAGTTGTTAATAAATAAAAACTTGATCAGAGTCAGATGATTTTCTTATCAACAACAAAAAAATAAACCTTTGAATTGGAAAAAATAGTGTTCATTGGTTGAATCATCTGTGAGAAAATCATAAATTATAAACAAAAAATACACTTTATGTTACTGTTATTTTGGACCAGATTGTAAGAAGAAATGTTTTAGGTTAATAAAATATATTTTTCCTTTATCTCCACAATGGTTTTCCTTAGATATCTTAAGAACAGGCATATAATTTTTATGAGCATTCAAATGATTATCTATAATTGTGTAATATGCAAATAAGTGTTTCATATATTGGGAAATGTGGGGATATTTATGTTTTTGATTAACTATTTGACAGATTAAGAATGTTTAAACTTTAATATATTTATGTGTGAAAAACCTAAAATTAGGCATTGCCTATTATGAAGCTCTTGTGCATTCCTAATTTATGAAATAATTTTCCTTTATTTACTGTTCCTGATAGGAATCTCAATTAAAACCAATTTCACAATGCATTACAAATCTTAGAAATGTGTTTCTGCAAAGGGGCGCTAATACATTTTAATTTTATTTTTGTTTACAATGAAGAGGAGAGTAAGGGAATGCTTGAGGCATTAAAGTCGAGTTTATCAAAGCCTTCAGTGAAGCATTTCAAAAAAAATAAACTTACAATAATTGCTAAAAAGTGTATTGATTGTCCCAGGACAAATACTTAACATTTAGATCTCATTAAACACATAGAAATATTTGCAACATTTAAGGGGTTTCTCTTTTGGTAATATAGGCACATTAGCATTAAACCTCTCCGTTGCATTCATAGGCGAAGGTATGTCATGTAAAGAGCAATTCTGGATGAAGACTAATGCTTCTTAGTCGAGTTTGCTACGGAGCTGATTGAAGCTGACAGCCCTGTGCTGTTTGCAAAGAAAACTTCATGGGGAGTTAGGAACAGATGCTAAACAATATGGCACGTTTGATTTCATGCTGCTCACGCATGCCAGCCCCTGGCAGTCTTTATGAGGTCAGAGGATTAGTAAAATTGCAGTCAGCAGGAACACAGGGCATATAGGTAGAAAGAACCAAGCAGGTGTGCTGGAATGAGTTATAAGTGGGCTTTCCCCAGGTGTGTCTTACTTGCCCTTCAGCATATGGCTGCAGGACCATAAGGGAAAAAACTAATGCTCAAATAATTCGATCCAAATAATGCAAACAGTTAGAACATTATAGATATTAAATATAAAATCCACATATATGCTGGATTAAACATCTGCTGGACTGTTGTTTCTCTAAAAATCTAATTGATAATGATCATCCATAAAAAGTACATCAGTATAAAACAGAAATATGTTGATGGCAAAGAATTCAATTAAGATTATAAGCCATTTTTGGTTTAGATGGTTCTGATTTTCTTGGTTTTAATTTATTCATCCATAAAATTGGGATATTAGGCTGGGTGATATCTGAGTCCCTTTCCATGTGTGAAAACCCAATGTCCATTTATATATATCACAATTTCAGAGTTTTATCTTTGTTATTTTTATTTGTTTGTTTGTTGTGTTTTTTTGTTTTGTTTTGTTACATAAGACTGGGTGCCATCAATCCAGTTTTTATCAACTTGGGGGAAGAAGGGAACAGAAAAAGAATACGGGCCAGGAAAGGAGGTCATTCTCAACTTCTTTCCAATACAAATATCTGTTTTCTCATCTAAGTTCTTAATGGAAGTCTAGTGTGAAGTTTTTTGTTTGTGTTGAAGTAAGGGGTCAGTGACATAAAGCTGATAATCACTGAGAGAGTTTGTTTTAAAGGAAATCAAGGCCCTGAGTGACTAATAGTCCCAAAGCTGGATGAAGACAAAGTTAGTGTGTATGACGTTTATTTGATATGTGTGGCTCTATACTACCCTACCTCATAATCTATATGAGATCCTGGACTAAGAGAAAGAAGTGGCTTGAAGAGGAGTCCACACACACACACACACATACACATACACATATTAACTATGATCCTACATAATATTGTTACTAAAGTCCTGTACTGTCTGCTTTCTGTGACTCTAGGAGGGCAGCCTCTGAGAATAAAGGCAATAAGTGCAGATGGTGTAGTTCATTTACAAATTCATTGTCAAAAATCATCACTTCTATCTAAGACTTGACAAAGTCATGGGTTTATAGTGATTCATTTGGTATGTGTTCACAAATGTGGTATCAATCAATCTCCTCTTACTATTCTCCATAAAACATACCACAGAGTGGACTTGGAGCATGAATATCATGTATATGAACACCATAAGGTCTAGGTTTGGATCTGTTTTACCAGACTGAGAATTTCGATTTATTTATAAGATAAGGGCTTTCCTGGTAGCTCCACTGGTAAAGAATCTGCGAGGAATGCAGGAGACACAGGTTCAGTTCCTGGGTGGGGAAGATTCCCTGAAGAAGGGATAGGTTACCCACTCCAGCATTCTGGGGCTTCCCTGGTGGCTCAGATGGTAAAGAATCTGCCTGCAGTGCTGGAGACCTGGGTTCATCCCTGGGTTGGGAAGATCCCCTGGAGAAGGTCATGGCAAGCCCCTCCAGTATTCTTCCCTGGAGAATCCCCACGGACAGAGGAGCCTGGCCGGCTAGAGTCCATGGGGTCACAAAGAGATGGACATGACTGTGTGACTAAGCACACATGAGATAAGTGAGGAGTCACCTCTCAGCTACATTTACAGTCATTTTTGAAATATTTCAGTTGACACGTGATAAATAGTCATACCAGTACTGCTACTTGCAGTGTATTTCTGAATGGCATCTCTTTTATTTTTTACTGTTTTACTAATTTATAGAATTTTTAAGAATTTCAACAACAATCTTTTCAGCAGTATAAATGTAGCATGTTAATAACCTAAAAATGCTGTAGATACAGGCTGTCCAAAAGAACTTGATAAAATGAAGGAAATGCTCCATTGTGCTGTGTTCACTAGTATGCATGTCTGTTGAGCACTTGAAATACCGCCAGCATGTTGGAGATACTGAATTTTAATTTTTCATTTTAACTTTAATTAAACTTTTAAGATAACGTAACCATGGCCTCCTAGGTGTGCTAGTGGTAAAGAGTCCACCTGCCAATGCAAGAGACATGAGAGATGCTGGTTCAATCCCTGGGTTGGGAAGATCACCTGGAGGAGGGCATGGCAACCCACTCCAGTATTCTTGCCTGGAGAATCCCATGGATAAAGGAGCCTGGTGGGCTACAGTCCATAGGGTCACAAAGAGTCAGACACGACTGAAGTGACTTAGCACATGTACACCACCTTGAATAAATTGTGGCTACCTTTTCCAATAGCTCAGTGATAGACAGTGACATATCATTATCAAGAATTATTGAAATTAAAGTAGATGTGTAAACACTCACAATTGAAATTATGCATCATACACCCAAAAATATCTATAAACAGTTCCATATTTACCAAATTCCTGCTTCATACTTACACTGTCTTTTCTAATCCAGCATTACATAGTCTATGAAAAGAAGAGCTGATTGATTATCTTGGAAGAGTCTGCTGAGAATTTTCATAACGTTTTGTTTTACATGAAATTTATACACCTGGTACTGACTCCAAATGAATCCTTTCATTTTAGGAAGGTAATGATGAAATACCTTAGAATTTTGAAAATAATAAGACAGAGTTCAGAAATTTTCATGAGTGCAGTGGGCAGCTGACTGTGCTTGTGTCTCGTAAACAAAAGTTCCTGCAACCACAAACTTCATTCAAGACGAGCACAGAGTAGAAGTTGAAGCTCAGTCTTTGTGTATGTGGTATACATCTGTCAGAGAAGTCTTCCTGTTTCAGTGTGGGAGAGAAAATAGAAACCTCTTGAAAAAATAGAGTTCACATATGAGGAATTGGTGCAATATGCCTTTCACACTCTCAGAACAATGAAACTGCTGGGAACAGTTAGCAGCTGTACTGAATATCCCGTGGGAAACCAAAGGGTCCCAGGAGATCAAGAAATGCACTAACCAGTTTGAGAATTAGATATGCATGTTTTGCTCAAAAGAAAATAATTTCTTATCAACTATGTGGAACTATAATCAGAGAAAAATCAAATACTGTAATTCAAAGGTAACACACTGGAGTAAATGGTATTTTTAAATGTAGGTTTATAGTTTTTCTGTGTAGTTGAACTCTTTGTGCAGAAGTTTCTTTATTTGTTTCTTTAATCTAGTTCTGAAAACTGAGACACCTTTCCTCAAAGAGAAAACAATTACAGCTATTCCTACCTCAACTACCAAAATTATTTTGCCACATAGTATCATATCTAGTTGCACAATCATGTCCAACTCTTTGTGACCCCATGAACTGTAGCCTACCAGGCTCCTCTGTCCATGATTTCCCAGGAAAGAATACTGGAGTGGGTAGTCATTCACTTCTCAAGGGGATCTTCCCAACTCAGGGATTGAACCTGAGTCTTCTGCATTGCAGACAGATTCTTTACCGTCTGAACCACCTGGGAAGCCCCTATTTAGCAACTTAACAACAACGACAGCTCTAGAAATAAAGAAGAGGCAGAACACATCAAGATTATGTGAAAAAAATGAAGATTTCTGTGAAAGTCACTGTTAAATATTAATGGCATGTATTTATGTGAAATTAATTGCAGGCATGAGAAATTAGGCTAGTCAGTTTTACAGATGACAAAACAACGAATGTAGGCTTGACAGAGTAAAAAGCACTACTGCATTGAACACTCATGTCAAAGTTTCTCTGTCAAATATCAAGATACTATTTCAAATATGGTCAGAAAGAACATCTTAAAATCTTCAAATGAAGCATTACAAAAACTTAATATCAATGCTTTATGATTTCTTTTGGTAACCAAACACTTTTTTTTTGGCCTTCTCTAACTTAGGCACATTTCTGTTAAAGGTATTAATAGTTAGAGTTTGTTAAAACACTGTGCACCATATTTTCCTCCTGTGCAAAATAACATCTTAAAACTAGATGTAAAAGATTTCTGGAGTCTCACATATTGTTTCGCATTTTGTACCTGTCTCAACTGTGTGTACAACTTACTACCTCTCTTAGAGTTAATCGTTATTCAACAGTGATTGAGCTATTTAACATTATCACTTAGCTAGATATTTCTTCCTTACAAAGGGTCCAATTATTGGTGTTTAACTTTCTTTTTAATTTGTTGGTGTTTTTTTCTTTATGTTGTGACCAGTTAACCATATAAAGAAACATATAAATGGAGGTTTTTGCAAATCAAATTACAAGTAAAGGATCTGAAACAATTTAAAGACATACATAATCTTTTTCATAAGATACAGTAATTGCTTTCATATGTAAATGGTATTACTTCTATACTACTCAATTAGTAGTTATATATTAAAAGTGTGCTAGGTCTGACGCAGGATACAGCATGCTTGGGGCTGGTGCATGGGGATCACCCACAGAGATGTTATGGGGAGGAAGGTGGAAGGGGGTTTCATGTTTGGGAACACATGTAAGAATTAAAGATTTTAAAATTTAATAAAAAAAATAAATAAAAAATAAAAAAATAAAAAAAAGGAAGGCAAAAGAAGGGAAGAGAAGGGTAAGAGAAGTCAGCTTTTGGAGGCAAATCAAGTTGGTTCATAGTTTTCATTATATACTAAACTTGTAAAATAAAATTCCATGAAGGTACAAAAAAAAAAATAATAATAAAAATAAAAAATAAAAAATAAAAAAATAAAAAAATAAAATAAAATAAAATGTAGTAGGTAAAAAAAAAAAAAAAGTGTGCTAGGAAGATGAAAGCTAAGTACAAAACAGGAAATACAATTTTTTAAGAAAACATTTTGATTTACCTCAGAAATTTTAGAATCAGTTACAAGCAAGACAGCAGAAGACATTATTTTTTTTTAATGTATTTCACAAATACAAAATGACACTAATATCTGCCTCAAGAAGCACAGGGAAAAGACAAGTATAGGAGTGAATTTGCAGGTTTCACCTGGCAAAAAATGAAGTTATTCTGTCATTTGCTAATAGGAAGTTATGTTGCTCTACTATCTACCTATCCATACAGCTGAGAAAAAGTGATAATGTCATGCGAGTGTATGTTCCTTGGTTCTTTGTCTCGTCACAACAAAGCTTTGGAGTGACAGACACTGAAGCCTCCTCGGCGTGTCACAGCTCTCGGGTCTTGGATAGACTGTGTTATAGCTCTCAGGTCCCAGAAGGACCATGTTATACCTCTCAGACAAATCAGTGTTACAGCTCAGTGTTATAGCTCTATTTTATTTCAAAAATAGCAGGAAAATCCATCTTCGAGGCGTGAGGCCACGTCGATCCAAAGACGTGAAGAGAACAGCACCCCAGCGAACTGGAGAAAGATAGCTGGCTTTGGCTCCTCTCTTTATATGCTTATCTCTCCCTGGGCCTGTCCTATGTAAATTGGGCCAGGCAGGAGTGTTGTTTATTTTACCTGAGGTCCTCACTCCGGTCCTCGGACCTTCTTTTGTTCTATTTTTGCAGGCTTTTCCCTTCTTCGTCTTTTAGCCACCGCCATTTTGGACTCCTTTTCTCTATTTTACCTACCTAACCATAAAAATAAAGAAAATTTGAAAAAAACTATAGAAAAACATTACTATGAAAGTATTAATGCTTTCTTCTAGAGATCAGACACAAGACAATGGTGTTCCCACTCACCACTCATTTAGAGTAGTGCTGGAACTCGAGCCAGTGCAGTAAGGCAAGAAAGACATTCAGATACCAAAGGAAGAAAGAAACCAGTCTTCACTGTCAGATGATGTGAATTTCCTATGAAGCAAATCCTAAGGAATTTTGAAAAGAATTCCTATATCTGATGAATCCAGTAAAATTGCTGGATACGAGATAAACATTACAGATTGTTAGTGCTTCTATATTAGTGGTGAACTTGCTTCTAATAATGTAATGGCTTATTTTTAAATTGAGTAACATAATTATATTGACTCAAAAACCAGACACTTGGGTGAAAATGTTTTTTAAAATGTATAGCATTTTCTATTGAAAAAGAGTGCTGATGAAAAAATCACATAAGGTATAAATAGTCAATAGAGGATAGATACCATTTTCAACAAATAGCATTGGAATAATTGAGTATTCATGGACATAAAACAAACAAACAAAAAAACAACCTTGACTTAGGCTTCAGGCATTCAAAAATGAACTAAAATTGATCACAGTCTTAAGGATAAGATGTAACCCTGTAAAACTTTTAGAAAAATATGGGGAAAAATGTTTAGGACTTAGGGCTAGGCAATTTTTGGCTTGCCACCAAATCATGATCTTTAAAAGGAAATATTATAAGCTGAATTCATCAAAATGAAAAACTTTTGCTCTGCAAAAGAACATTAAATGAATCAAAAGAGAAGCTACTGACAGAAGGAAGATGTTTCACAACACTTACCTGAGAAAAGTGTAGTATTTGAAATATACACATTTTTGTCAAAACTGACACCTAAACACACACACACAGATACACACAAAGTAGAAAATGGACAAAAGACGAACAAAAATTTTGATGGAGGAAATATATGGAGAGAAAATTGGCACATTGAAAGAAGTTAAATGTTGTTAGATGTAGAGAAGTGCCAGTTAAAAACCACAATTATATTATTGCATACCTTCCAGAATGGCTAATATTAAAAAGAAAATAATGTCACTAGCAAATGCTGGCAAGAATATAGAGAAACTGGATTACTCATACATTGTTGGTTGAAATGTAAAATGGTAAGAAGTTTCTGGAAATTCATTTGTCAGTTTTTTTTTTTAATATATGTGCAAAACTAAGCATTTAATTACCAAAGTAATTGCACTCGTGGGCACTTATCCTAGAGAAATGAAGATTTATGTTCATAGAAAACCTGTACATAAATGTTTATAGTAGCTTTGTTTGCAGCAGTCAGCATTTAGAAATGGCCCAAGTGTTTTTCAGTAGATTGATAGTAAGACAAACTTGGACACACCCACACTATGGAATACCACTCCATGATAAAAAGAAATTATTGATATGCCAAATCCTGGATTAATCTCCAGAAAATCATGCTCAGTGTAAAAACCATCCCCCCTAAGTTGAAGTTTGTGTGATTATATTTGCATAATATTCTTTAAATGACAGTTATAGTAATGGAAAAGAAATTAATGTTTGCAGGGATTATGAAGGAATGGAGTCAGGAGAGAAACATGTGATCATAACAGACAATATGTGGGATCCTTCAGGGAATGGAAACGTTCTGTATCTTTTCTGCTCGATATCAACATCCTGGTTGTGACATTTTAGTAGTTTTATAAGGTGGATGTTATTGATGGGGAAGTTGAATAGAGTGTTGGACAGGAACTTTCGGTATTATTTTTTACAAGCTGCTTGTGAATCTATAATTACTTCAAGATAAAATTTAATTAAATTGCCTATATACTAGAGAAAATATCTTCTTGAATTTATGTTTTGCTATTGCTAAAGTTAGTTGTTACATTTATAGCAAATGCAAACATGCTTAGTATACAATAACAATTTGTAGAAAAGGAGAACCTGAAAATGTGTGCTATTATTACAAGGAAAGAAATGAGAGTTTTCCAAATTAACATTTTCAAACACAATAATAAAAGGTCAAATTGGCACAAAATTCCTTTTGAGTGCTAGACTGAAAATAGTTCATTTTAATATATATTTTGCTTGCTTTCAAGTTTTTAGCACTTGTCTTTCATTGCCACCTAGGAACATAATATGCCTTCATCCCTGCTTCATTCATTTTGTTAAGTGACTGTTATATAACAATTTTTGATTCAGTACTATTGCATCTAGGGAGAAAATTGATGTGTTTTATATTGTTTTCCTGTTTAATTGTTCTTCCTGATTAAGCATTCATTTATTAACATGCTTGGATGTTTCATATGTGCCAGCAGTGTGCCAAGAGATCTGTCTAAAGCACTTGTGTGTGGTACCTGTGTCCAAATTAAATTTTAATGTTATTAGCAGTTTCAATTGCCATTGATTACAACATTCTCAAGTTTCACTGGGCTGACAAGAGCTACAACAACTGTGAATAGTAATAGCTACTTTCATGAACAGAAGATCTCTGTAGGGAAGCTGTCATTAGAAACCATATGACTGCCAGAGAGCACTTCAATATGTCAATTCCCCAATGTTCTGTAGTCATCACTACAAAAATCGAACTTGTTTTCATAGTTCAAATGCACTGTTAAATAACAAGAACCAAATTCCAACTTTCTAACATTCTGTGAAGGATTTCACAGGTTGTGCTATAAATTACTTTGTGTATAACGTCCTTGTGGAATGATTGTTATTCAAATATTTGTTGTGCCAAATTCTTTCTCATAATGAAGTTATCATTGTGGTTTTACTCTAAAGTTTCTTAAAGAACTGACTCAGTGTTTTCACAACCAGTACTTCTTGAGGAAATGCAATATTTTAAACACTGTGATATATGTTGGTAAGACATGACTGCTATACAAAAAGCTAAAGTTGAAGAGTGTAATAAAGCATATGCATATGCAAACATAAATGTATACAATATAGTACATATAAGCACAATGGTTTATATATATATATACACACAGACATATATGTGGTATTATTTTAAGGCATTTGTAAACATAGATAATGAAATAACTGATTATTTCAGTGACATAAGAGTCAATGATAAAAGAGAGTCAACAATAAAATCAATATATTCTAAGTCAAGACTAATGAGTAGAAGACCCCAAAGGAGAGATGCTTGCAAACACAGGGACAGCAAATCCTGAATTTTCACGACATGAAATTGTATGAGGAAAAGTAGAGGAAGCTATGAGGTATTCTGTTTTTTATGGATTCCTAATATCTAACGTTCTTTAATATCACAGATAATTTGTAACATAATATTAATATATTTTAAAATATAATATGTTTCCCAACATGAGAATTGAAATACATTGAAAACTAATAAATAATGTAACAAAATATTCTCAAAATCATCCATCTTCAAAGCAAATCTTAGCAAAGCACTTATTTAATTGCAAAAGAGCAATATTTTTTAATAAGTGATAGTGGCTAAGGTGCTGGAAAACTGGCTAGCTCATGTACCATTATTGGAAATTTAAATTAATGTGTCCATCTTTAATTTCAATGGACAATACCTCTCAATATTTGAAAGCAAGATGCATACCAAAAAATTTGCTTCTCACATATAAACTCTCTAATAGATGCAAAGACATTTATATAACAATGTGTATTGTATAATGGTTTATAATACAATTAATTAGAGATACACTAAATGTGCATTACCAAGGCTAGAGACCTCTCTTTTGATAAACCCTTAAAATGAATATTTACATAGAAATGAGGCACCTTTACATTTGGAAAAATTTATGGGTTTATTGAATATTTGTTCATGACAAATTGCTAATTGAAAACAAATATATAAAACAAGGGCACAAAATCTTATGCAGGAAATATAATGCTCTTGATATCCTTTTTGCTATTGAAACTTCCTAATAATGCTAAATATTTTAAAATAATTTTACTAAAACTTTTATAACATAGGAAGTTGTTTGAAAACCTCTGAGGCCAGAATACAGAAGCACAAACTTAACAAAGCCAGTGAGTGCTGAAACCATCAGTTTGTCCTGAATACATCTACCATTCCCAGTGGCCTAGAAATTCAGGTTTCATGGGGGAGGAATAAGGATGCATGAAGCAGTTTTAATGGAGAGGCCAACATGTCTCAGGCTATTGGCATAGAGTTGGGACCAGTAATTGGATGTAGGCTTATTTACCCTAGAGATAAGCTGACCTTTTCACATTTGTCATGTTTATGGTTGTGTGACACATAAAAACACATTTCTTGTAGTCTAGTTTCTGTTTTCAGGAAACAAGGAAATTTTAATACCTGAGTCGTGTGCTGTTTATTTGAAATATTCCATAAGTCATTTCCTTAGGGTATAATATAACAGAGAAAACAAATCAAACAGAAGTTATATTTTGGTAATTTCTGTCTGTGAGCATGTATATAGTAAAGGTACTATTTTTAATAAATGTTAGATCAACATATTTTCTCTATCTTCATATATATGTAAACATATATGTAAATATTAATATACGTGTGTATATATTTACTCACATAGATAAATCTACCTAAAATTTATTCATATACTTATAAAATAAGAAATATAAATTTATTATATAAATATGTTTCATTTATATATTTTAAATAATATATATATGTGTATATAGATAGATAGATAGATATACACACTCCAGTATAGAAACTGTGTATGAAACTCCAGTATTTTGGTCATCTAATGTGAACAACTGACTCATTGGAAAAGTCCCTGATGCTAGGAAAGATTGAGGGCAGGAGGAGAAGAGAGTGTCAGAGGATGAGATGGTTGGACGATATCACCAAGGCAATGGGCATGAACTTGGGCAAACTTCGGTAGATGGTGAGGGTCTGAGAGGCCTGATGTGCTGTAGTCCACAGGGTTGCAGAGTCGGACACAGCTGGGTGACTGAGCAACAACAACATATATATATGCTTACAAGCCAACATATATATATGCTTACAAAATCCTACACTGATGATAAAATTAAAGCAGAAAATTGACTTCATACCAGCTCCTAGTTATCAAATCCTTACCATATTCTTGAAAGTACACATATTATTCTCATTTGAGCTTTTATAAGGCTAGATATCATTCCTATCCTACAGGTGAAGAATTGAAAGAGAATTAAGTAATTTTTCATCTAAGGAATAGGTAGCAGAAACAGACTTCAAAAATAGGTCCTTTCATATCTCAAGTCTGTTTCACAGTGCCAGCTTGGCTCTTTATTTGATGACGTCTCTGATACTAGTGTAGCTTCCCTGGTGGCTCAGACAATAAAGCGTCTGCCTACAGTGCAGGAGACCTCGGTTCGATCCCTGGGTTGGGAAGATCCTCTGGAGAAGGAAATGGCAACCCACTCCAATACTCTTTCCTGGAAAATCCCATGGACAGAGGAGCCTGGTAGGCTACAGTTCATGGGGTCACAAAGAGTAGGACACAACTGAGTGACTTCTCTCTCTCTCCTCTCTCTCTCTCTCTCTCTGATACTATTAGCATCAGGTGATTGCCTATAATAGTGTATTTCTAATGGTAGTTAATTTGTACTATAATTGAGTACTAGTGGTGCCATTATAATATTTTCAGTTCAGCATATCATTGTTATTAAGTAAAACATCACTCTTATCCATCTGGATTTTCTGACTAAAAATAACCCTCTGAGAGAAATTCATAGGCTTCTCTCACATCAGCACCACTCCTAAAACGCTGTTATCATTGTCCATCAAATCCAAAACACTTGAAACACTCCTAAAATATTGAAAATATGTCCCAGGTGGCACCTTGTCAACAGCTTCTCAACAAACAGTTTTGTTTCTTGAGAGACCACTAAGAGAATAATGAATTTTATCCATGTCTCTACTCCCTAAAAATACATTGGGAGGGTGTGAAAATCGTTTAGGCCATTGACTTTTTCTCAGGGGAAGATTATTTATAATATAGCAAAGTTACTGCATATTTTAATTGAAGTTTCTGGCAGACTACTTATATCCAAGGACATCTTTCTAAGGCATTATTGAAGGAGACTGGTTTTATTTGTTTTCTGTTAAATGACTGGCACAATCTTAATTGGACAGATCTTTAAATGGCATGCATCAAGTATGCATCTAAAGGACTAGATTCTATTCCTGGGTATGGCCTAGACTGAAAAAAAAAGAAAACTGTAGACCAACTTCCAGATTTATAGAGCTGTTTTATGATGCATATTATAAATTATTTTAAAGAGGGACATATTTAGGAATTAATTAGTCTAAAATAAACTGTAGTATAATGGTTTATAACCAAACACTGTGGACTTAGGTTTCATATTTTTCTTTTAGTCTTTGAAAATGAATTCCCTCCAACACAACTGCATGTTGAAATAATTCTTCATGTTGAAATTGCTAGTAGTGCTCATGTGCTTCTAAGATTATTATTACTATTTGGATTTTGATTATACAAGCAGATTTGTGTATCAGTGAGAAAACTTAAGAGTGTGGGAATGTGAAAAACTCACCAAATCTCAATTCAGGAGATCTGGGTTCTACTCTTTACTGTGAAACTTACTATGTACCCTTGGGCAGGCCACTGTGTACAAAGGGAAATTTGAGCTCAATAAACTTTCCCTTATATACCTTGATGGTAAGACTTACCGAGGATACTTACTAACAATGTAAATACTCAGGACTCACTCCTCACTTGAAAATCTGTGTTTGACAAGCACCTAGAGGAGTCATTAATGAAATTTGAGAAACATGAAGTTAGACAATCTCTAAAGTTTCTTAAAGTTATTAATTTCTTAAATTGTAAATATTATATTTTGAGAATCAGCTATGATTTACATATTTACAAGGATCTATAAATGATTGACTATGCCAAAGCCTTTGACTGTAGATCACAATAAACTGTGGAAAATTCTGAAAGAGATGGGAATACCAGACCACCTGACCTGCCTCTTGAGAAATCTGTATGCAGGTGAGGAAGCAACACTTAGAACTGGACATGAAACAACAGACTGGTTCCAAATAGGAAAAGGAGTACATCAAGGCTGTATATTGTCACCCTGCTTATTTAACTTCTATGCAGAGTACATCATGAGAAACGCTGGACTGGAAGAAACACAAGCTGGAATCAAGATTGCCGGGAGAAATATCAATAACCTCAGATATGCAGATGACACCACCCTTATGGCAGAAAGTGAAGAGGAACTAAAAAGCCTCTTGATGAAAGTGAAAAAGGAAAGTGAAGAAGTTGGCTTAAAGCTCAACATTCAGAAAACTAAGATCATGGCATCTGGCCCCATCATTTCATGGGAAATAGATGGGGAAACAGTGGAAACAGTGTCAGACTTTATTTTTGGGGGCTCCAAAATCACTGCAGATGGTGACTGAAGCCATGAAATTAAAAGTTGCTTACTCCTTGGAAGAAAAGTTATGACCAACCTAGATAGTATATTCAAAAGTAGAGACATTTCTTTGCCGACTAAGGTCCGTCTAGCCAAGGCTGTGGTTTTTCCTGTGGTCATGTATGGATGTGAGATTTGGACTGTGAAGAAGGCTGAGTGCCGAAGAATTGATGCTTTTGAACTGTGGTGTTGGAGAAGACTCTTGAGGGTCCCTTGGACTGCAAGGAGATCCAACCAGTCCATTCTGAAGGAGATCAGCCCTGGGATTTCTTTGGAAGGAATGATGCTAAAGCTGAAACTCCAGTACTTTGGCCACCTCATGCGAAGAGTTGACTCATTGGAAAAGACTCTGATGCTGGGAGGGATTGGGGGCAGGAGGAGAAGGGGACGACAGAGATGAGATGGCTGGATGGCATCACGGACTCAATGGACGTGAGTCTGAGTGAACTCTGGGAGATGGTGATGGACAGGGAGGCCTGGCGTGCTGCGATTCATGGGGTCGCAAAGAGTCAGACACGACTGAGTGACTGAACCAAATGGAACTGATAAATGATCAGGGAACACACCAAAAGAATATAGATAGATAGATAGATAGATAGATAGATGTAATGGCAGGCAAAAAGGAATTTTTTATTTAGTTAGAAAGTTTTACATAGGTAACTAACTGATTAACCTGCTTGATGTATAAACCACTTTTTTATATTTGAACAATTAATCATTCAACTTCTGTCTGTTTCCAGTGTCTCCTATTCAAGGCCAGCTCTCTGCTTCTTGAGCATCTATGTACTCAAAAAATTAGGGATCCAGCGTATTTCCAAACAGTGTGGGAAATACCTAAAGGTCTTGAAAAATTCATTAACATGGCTAAATTTTAGTTGTCATTATTAATGACAACTGGTTTATTAATATGTTGATGAATGCATATAGCATAAAATGTTTCATATGCCAGGAGTGTTTCTGACTGAAATCCCAGGTTCACAACTTATTTTATTTATCCTCAAGAGTTCAGTTATTGTTTTCAACTTTTATCATACAAAATTTAAAAGCCTTTCAAAATTTTTAGATTGTTATTAATAATCTATAGACTATGCTGATATTCTTAGATATAATCAAGGGGTACCCTATCCTTTGAGAGTGAAAGAAAATTTACCTATTTGAGCATTTCTCCTAAAATCCCATTACTGTTGGTGGGGAATTATGTTATCTTTGACTCCAACATCTTTCTTAAGAACTTGGATTAATTTAAGTATAGTATTTTTAATGTCCTTTTCATCTGTGAGTGCCGGGAGCCAGTGTGAGGAATTCTCCCCATGGCAAAGGTCATGAGGAAAGAGGCCTGACATACGCAAAGGCGGGATCAGGCCTCAGGGGTCCCCCGGACTTTCTCAAGCATTCACCCCAAAACCAGAGTCTGCCTGCCTTACTGCATTATGCTTTCCACCTACTCTCCTGACATTACTGGGGACTGTCCCCCACCACCTTTCTCTGAAAAAAGTTAACTTAGAGCTCCAGTTAATAAGTCTCCTGGGTGTAACAAGAGTGTTTCAATCCAAAAACTCCCCTGATGGCTTTCTAGCCTGCCTGACAAGTTTATTCGGCCTCTTGCAACCACACATGTGATTGTTCACAGCCTCCCAACCATGAGAAGCACAAGATGCTCTAAATTTTCTAAATACAAAGTCTTCTGAGAAGTTAGAGATTATTAGTGTAGTATTAGTGGGTTGTTAGAAATATACTGGTGGAGGATTTTGTTATTGAGCCAATATTTGCTGCTGAGTCTCCATATCCCTTGTCCCTTATATACATTAATTGATATAACTAGCATATAGGAAAAATAAGCAATAACCTTTGATATTAATCATGTTAGACCTTAGGCTAGTAAATTCTTTTCTTGATTATAGCCCACTGCACCTTTTCCCTGTAGGAATGCAACTTTATTTGGTGCCTTCGGAGGGTGGTGCCTGACTTAAGAAAAATCACCTTTGGAGAAAATAAGTTTTCTGGTTGACTAATCATCATCAGAAAGGGTCATAAAACGTTAGCAGGCCTCTTGGCCAGAAGATGATCTAAATCACGTGAGAACTTTGTATATTGGAAGCAATGCAGAATGAAAGCATGGTCTCAATAAGGGTCAGGACTGCTGACCCTGCATGACTTTGTATTATCCATTGATCTCTATGTACAACTTAAAGTATAAGAGCTCTCCTGAAAAATAAAGAGTTGGACCAGTTCCTGGAAAGACTGGTTTCCCCTGTGTCATCTTTTCTCGGTCTCTCCTTTTCAGGCTGAATTCCCCTCTGGAGCACAGAGGCTCTCCGTGTCTACTTATTTGCCCTGGCTTCTAAGACCCACGCAGGGAGCCCAAGGCAGGGCACCCTCCACTATTCAAGTGGGCACCGGTGGCCTACATAGATGGTGCAAGTCCCTTGTCTCAGGGCTTTATTGGTCTCCTGTGTAAACCAAGGAATACAGCCTCTTTTCTCCCTTATTTTCTTCACTACACTATTCTCATTTAATCTCTCTTCTTATCTCTAAATAAATAATTGTATCTGATTGCTGACGCCGTCCCTGCTTCGAATTACCCTGGATCCACTGGGCCTAGACCCTGGCATGTGAGCTTTTCATATTACATTGTAGCTCAATTTTTTTCACTCCCAACATAGAATTTGTACAGGCCTGTTTTTATTCTAATATATAAGATTTAGCACAAAATCTGAAGAGCTTGAAGATTTAGGGCAAAATAATAGACAACTTAAAATTTAATTAGACTATTGCTATTTTATTTTATGGGTCTCCCAGGTGGTGCTTTTGGTAAAAAATCCATCTGCAGTGCAGGAATTGCAAGGGATGCAGGTTCAATCCCTGGGGCAGGAAGATTCCCTGGAGAGGGAAATGGCAATCCACTCCAGTATTCTTGCCTGGAGAAACCCATGGACAAAGGAGCCTGGCGGGCTACAGTCCATGGGGTCACAAGAGTCAGACACAACTGAGCAACTGACACTTTCACTTTCTCTAAAAAAACTTGCTCTCAGTTTTTCTTTGGCTCTTATGAAGAACTGAGTCTATCCCTCTTTGTTGTGCAGTCTCTTTAGAATGTGACCTTTGGGCCTATTGTGGAAATAGAGTTGACAATAAAATAAGCCAATAAGCAAAAACCTTCCACAAAGTAGAAGAGAAATTTAACAGCTTTATTGCTGAGTAAACATCACTTTAGAATGTGATGTGTATCATAGGCAATCCACTAAAAGAATTGCAAGGACAGAAAAACATCACATCCTCTTACATAATCAAGCAGATAGAACCCATCCATATATATTCTCAAGGTAAGCAACAACTAGTCCTCAAGGAAGAAAACAGCATCATTCATTACACATAGTTCCTTCTAAATTCACCTGGTAATTTGGGCAGCCATCTGTGTTTGTTAATTGCCTTTATCCAAAAGAAAAATGAATTTTTCATATAAAATTGCCTTATTCATCATCTTCTGAATGCAACAAAATTTCACTTACCTAAAAACTAATAACTGATTTCACCAACCTGTAGAGCATTTAAACACTCTTGAAGCCAAGCTGACTGTCCTTTTTGGGTATAATTTTCTTTCTCTGTATTTAATTTTGATTGTCAACAAGGGAAGGGATTCGAATTCTATTTTATTTTGCAGATTGATATCTGGTTTTTTTTTTTGGGGGGGGGGATACAATTGTTTTGGGTTTCCCCAGTTGGTCAGCAGTAAAGAATCCACCTGCCATGCAGGAGCAATGCAGGAACAATGCAGTGATAGAGCACAAAGAATTTGAATGTGCTCTATTAACAATAGAAAGCCTAGTATTTGGATTTAAGTGTGTTCCTTTTGTTTTCAATTAATAATACACATTTTACTTGAAGTTTATGCAGTAAAGACAAAATATCTAATTGTCTCTTTACACTGTGGGTCAGCCCTAATTCTGTTTAAGCATTCAAAAATGCATTTATTCAAATAGTATAGTGAACCCATTTTCATTTTATCTTAAATCAGAGTAATTGAAGAATATTATTCAAATAAATACTTTTAGAAGAGTATAATCTACTAAAATAATTTAGTCTGAAACTTCACAATCAACTTGGCAGGCATTGCAATGTAATCTGTTTTAACTAGAAAGGTGCTTTGCTTGAAGTCATGCTCCTCAAACAGATATTGGATAGAATTCCACTGAGGAGAAAAGTTATAAGCCCACAATGGCATATCCCTGGAATTTAAATTTTCCCAAAAGATTTGGAGAAATGAATTCATAGCTCTTATAAAAATGAATATTCATAGTTCAAGTGGTGGAATGGAAAATAAGATTAACATGCTGAAGACTCTGTGAGTTTCATCTCTAGGGTTTTAGTGTAGCAAGCAGAGGTTTCTTCTTCTCTGACTTTAAATATATTTCTGTTAAAAAGACAGTGTTCAGTGCCACTCATCACTTGTTTTAAATTTCTGGTAAGCTTTCTATTTCATTCATTCACTCACTTAACAGATATCTTTTGGGGTCCTAATGTATGCCAAGCACTGTTCTACATGATGGAAATAAACCAGTGAGTAAAAGAGCTGGATATCCTTGGTCTTAAGGAACTTATATTCTAGTGATGGAGAGAAATAATAAAAAATATATAAATTCTATAGTATGCTAGACAGTGATATGTTCTTAGGAAAATTAAGATAAGAATGAGTTGCATTTTGAAGGATAGGTATCACTGAGTTCAGTTCAGTTAGTTCAGTTCAGTTCATTCACTCAGTCGTGTCCAACTCTTTGCAAAAGCAAAGTATAAATTAAGACCTAAAAGAGTTGAGAGAGTGAGCCATGTGAAAAACTTAGGGAATTGCATTCCATCAGAAGGAGCATTAGCAAGGGACCTGAGACAGGAATGTCTCTACTAAATTATAAGTAAAAAGGAACAAATGTGATCTTAAAAATACAACAGAGTAGCCATAAGCTCATTTTATTCAGAGTCTTACTGAAGACTATAGCCTGGGAGAAAGCCTTTAAGTTCTAAGGAACTCCTCTAAAGACGTAGGGGAGGAGCCAGTTTGTATGTGATTGTTTTGACTAGAAAATCCATATACTCAACATGCAATAGTGGAGTACACCTTTTTTGAATTGCAAATTCAACAAGGTAGGTCATATTTTTATCATAAAGGGCAAATATTGTTAAAGTATAAGAAGAAACTAACAGAGAGGTTGGAAGGAAAAGGATGAAAAAAAGCATGCTATGTAAACATCCATCAAGAAAATCCATACATTTAGAATAAAATTGAAACATTAACTTCGAAGATTAGATACACTAGTACAAATAGTCACAATTCATTACATTAAAGGGGTCTGTCCACCAAAAGTATATTCTAAATCTAAATAATGACCCAAGACATAAATTTTGTATGCATGCTATATTTACATCCAAATATTTATTAAATTAAAAAGTAAACAAAAAGGAAAATTAAACTCTAAAAGGAACATAACATGAGAATCCATTTCAGCAAATGATAGCAATATGAAGTTATCAGACATTTGATAGATTTATAGGAGACATTTATATTGCTAAGATAGAGAAAATGAATATAGTTGTAATTCAAGTCACCAACACCAAAAGCTGATAGTAAAATCATTAGAAAAATGGGGCCTCAAATCCCAAAATATTGTCAGCAATCTGACATATGCCAGTGTCTACAAATAAAATGAGATATATATATTTATACTACATGTTTAGCAAATATGAGTCATAGGTGATATTATCAGATGGGGATATGAGGATAAACCACAGTTATGTACAGTGGAGGAGGAATTCAATGGCTATAGACATTTGGAGAATTATTTAGGACTGTTTAAAAAATATGTATAGGTATCTTGTGACCTAAATATTGCATTCTCAGTATACATTCAAATTGAGAGAGTTGGTCAAACAGATGTCTTTATAGGGATGCCATTCATGTAGGTTGATCTTTTGGTAAGAGAGTATTGGTATCAGTTCTCCAGGGTTGGATAAGTGAGATGTGGTGGATTCATTTTATTGAAACTGTGTAGCAATTAGAGACTGCACTTTTCATTTTCATGCACTGGAGAAGGAAATGGCAACCCACTCCAGTATTCTTGCCTGGAGAATCCCACGGGCAGGGGAACCTGGTGGGCTGATGTCTATGGGGTCGCACAGAGTCTGACACGACTGAAGTGACTTAGCAGCAGCAGCAATTAGAGAGCAAGGAAAAATGAACCCAAAAGAATCTAAAGCAATGTGGTAACATATTAAGAACACTATGCTATGTGAAAAAATAAAGTTAGAAATGGAATTAGGTTTATGTTATTGTTGTATATTCACCCAGTCATTTCTAACTCTTTGTGACCCCATGGACTGTACCCCCACAGGTTCCTCTGTCCATGGTATTTTCCAGTAAGAATACTGGAGTGGGTTGCCATTTCCTTCCCCAGGGGATCTTTGTGACCCAGGGATCGAACCTGCTTTTTCTGCATTGGCAGGCAGATTCTTTACCACAGAGTCACAAGGGAAGCCCCCAGTTAGGTTTATAGTACAATACTATTTGTGAAAGAATATGTACATTCAGGCTTATACACATAACCTGCAGGGAAAACAACTTTTCATATTTTGCAAGAATTCTTACAGGTTCATGGGCTGATATCAACAGTATTAGGATATTAGCAATACTAATGTCCCTGCCTATAGCACAGGAATACAGAATAAATGGAAAGAAATAAATAAGTAAAACTAGAAAGAAACTTTCATAAAACTATGATCATATCACCTGAACTAAGGAGTATGATTAATTCAGTTCCTTGCAACTGTGATAGAAAAGAGTTATACTTACATTTCAAGTAAATCCTTCTGGATATAGCACAAAAACTGATTTAGCTAAAGAACAGAATAAATGCAGAGAGAGCAGTTGAGAAGTTATCATAGTAGCCCAGGTGAGAGATGATGACTTGAATCCAATGATGATGATGAAGATAGAAAGAGAAAAATAGAATCAAGAAGTACAGGTAACATATGACAAGGGAGAAAGAAATGTTAGTGATGGTTTCTTGATGATTGATGTAGGTAGAAGTTGGTTTCATTCCCTGAAAAAAAAAAAAAAAGGAACATGGGAAGAATATCAGCTTTAGAGAGAGAGGCATCTGGGATCTGGCTGGTTAAAATATCAAGCAATCGAATTTTTCCAAATCCTTTCAGGAAAACCAGGGGAGTTGAACCTTGAGACAGAAGAGATGTGATAGTGGCAATGTGGCTCGGAAGTGTGCTTGTCTCTGGGAAGGTTAGTTTGATTTGATGCAAAGGGTGGAACACTTGAATGAAAAGAGCTTTCTTTCCTTCCCATAGTCTTACTCCATTTGAAGGATTAAATGTGTGAGCTTTTATTCATGGCCGCAAACTTGGATAAGCTATAACACAGATGTTGTTATTGTTGCTTAGTCACTAAGTCACATCCAACTCTTTTGTGACACCATGGACTGTAGCCTGCCAGGCTCCACTGTCCATGGAATTTACTTCTCTATGGATTCTTCCCAACCCAGGGATTGAACCCATGTGTCATGAATTGGCAGGCAGATTCATTACCACTGAGCCACCAGGGAAGCCCATAAAATAGGTAGAAATAGCTTAAAATGAATGCAGCTCATTTAAGTTACCTCCACGCAACTGAATTCACTAAAGAGTTGTTGAATTCCTTTCAGGTTTGAGTAATATGATATTCATTTTCTAGTAATCACTTTACGGAACTCTTCTCATAAAGTATTTGCATTAGTAAAAAGGAAGTATAATTTTGTAATGTATTATTGCTCAGCTAATGACAATCCTTATTCATTGATCCAATTTATTACACCAGATTGTTTCAGTGATATTACCTTTTGAAATTGGCAACATTTTTAAAAAGTTATGATAGTATAACTGTTTATGTAGACATAAAACTTATTTAATTCATGTTGTTCAGCCCAGTTTTATCTGAATGCATCTATAGAACAAACATTTTACACATATCTTGTTATTAAGTTTACTTTAAGAAAAGTGTATTTACCTCTAGCTAGCTCTATCAAATTAAGATCATGTCTAGATTTTATTCGCAACCAAAAATGATTGTACTAACATTAATGATGAATTGTACTGACCCATGATTATTTATGCCCAAACTATCTTAGATTTACTGGAGAATTCCTAAGCAACTAGTGGCAAGAGTATTATTATTCTACAATGAAAAAGGATTTATATTATCTAGGCTTCTGACATATTTTTGAAAATTCATTTCTATAGGGGTCAAAATTTAAATGTCAGTGATACACGATCCAAATATATTCTCCAAGATGCACTATTAAAATGAAATACCAAAGAAGTTCCCCAAGACACTAATTTATAAGCTGTATGTGCAGCAGCAGGTTAGTAGACCGAAAGCTCAGGGTAAAGATGAGTGCTTTATATCTTGACTTCTTTTCCTTAAGATGTTTCTCATTTCCAGTAACCTCAAAAATGTGCATTTCAAGAAATGGAAAATGTACAAAAATATATATAAATTTAGAATATATTGATATCAGTTTTACTTTATTATTAAAGCATATAATAAAATTACATTTTCAAGATTTATAGCTCCTTTTTCATTGGAAACTGCACACATTGTTGAAAGATGCAAGGGCATTGTTCCAGTTCAGTTCAGTCACTCAGTTGTGTCCAACTCTTTGCGACCCCATGAATCGCAGCACTCCAGGCCTCCCTGTCCATCACCAACTCCCAGAATTCACTCAGACTCACGTCCATCGAGTCCATGATGCCATCCAGCCATCTCATCCTCTGTTGTCCCCTTTTCCTCCTGCCCCCAATCCCTCCCAGCATCAGAGTCTTTTCCAGTGAGTCAACCCTTTGCATGAGGTGGCCAAAGTACTAGAGTTTCAGCGTTAGCATCATTCCTTCCGAAGAAATCCCAGGGCTGATCTCCTTCAGAATGGACTGGTTGGATCTCCTTGCAGTCCAAGGGACTCTCAAGAGTCTTCTCCAACACCACAGTTCAAAAGCATCAATTCTATGGTGCTCAGCCTTCTTCACAGTCCAACTCTCACATCCATACATGACCACAGGAAAAACCATAGCCTTGACTAGATGGACCTTAGTTGACAAAGTAATGTCTCTGCTTTTTAATATGATGCCTAGGTTGGTCATAAATTTCCTTCCAAGGAGTAAGCGACTTTTAATTTCATGGCTGGAGTCACCATCTGCAGTGAATTTGGAGCCCCCAAAATAAAGTCTGACACTGTTTCCACTGTTTCCCCATCTATTTCCCATTAAGTGATGGGACCAGATGCCATGATCTTCGTATTCTGAATGTTGAGCTTTAAGCCAATTTTTTCACTCTCCTCTTTCACTTTCATCAAGAAGCTTTTTAGTTCCTCTTCACTTTCTGCCATAAGGGTGGTGTCATCTGCATATCTGAGGTTATTGATATTTCTCCTGGTAAACTTGATTCCAGCTTGTGCTTCTTCCAGTCCAGCGTTTCTCATGATGTACTCTGCATATAAGTTAAATAAGCAGGGTGACAATATACAGCCTTGATGTACTCCCTTTTCCTATTTGGAACCAGTCTGTTGTTCCATGTCCAGTTCTAACTGTTGCTTCCTGACCTGCATACAGATTACTCAAGAGGCAGGTCAGGTGGTCTGGTATTCCCATCTCTTTCAGAATTTTCCACAGCTTATTGTGATCCACACAGTCAAAGGCTTTGGCATAGTCAAGAAAGCAGACATAGATGTTTTTCTGGAACTCTCTTGCTTTTTCGATGATCCAGCGGATGTTGGCAATTTGACCTCTGGTTCCTCTGCCTTTTCTAAAACCAGCTTGAACATCTGGAAGTTCATGGTTCATGTACTACTGAAGCCTGGCTTGGAGAATTTTGAGCATTACTTTACTGGCATGTGAGACGAGTGCAATTGTGCAGTAGTTTGAGCATTCTTTGGCATTGCCTTTCTTTGGGACTGGAATGAAAACTGACTTTTCCAGTCCTGTGGCCACTGCTGAGTTTTCCAAATTTACTGGCATATTGAGTGCACCACTTTCACAGCATCATCTTTCAGGAGTTGAAACAGCTCAACTGGAATTCCATCACCTCCACTAGCTTTGTTCATAATGATGCTTTCTAAGGCCCACTTGACTTCACATTCCAAGATGTCTGGCTCTAGGTGAGTGATCACATCATCGTGATTATCTAGGTCGTGAAGATCTTTTTTGTACATTTCTTCTGTATATTCTTGCCACCTCTTCTTAATATCTTCTGCTTCTGTTAGGTCCATACCATTTCTGTCCTTTATCGAGCCCATCTTTGCATCAAATGTTTCCTTAGTATCTCTAATTTTATTGAAGAGATCTCTAGTCTTTCCCATTCTGTTGTTTTCCTCTATTTCTTTTCATTGATCACTGAAGAAGGCTTTCTTATCTCTTCTTGCTATTCTTTGGAACTCTGCACTCAGATGCTTATATCTTTCCCTTTCTCCTTTGATTTTCGCCTCTCTTCTTTTCACAGCTATTTGTAAGGCCTCCCAGACAGCCATTCTGCTTTTTTGCATTTCTTTTCCATGAGTATGGTCTTGATCCCTGTCTCCTGTACAATGTCACGAACCTCATTCCATAGTTCATCAGGCACTCTATCTATCAGATCTAGGCCCTTAAATCTATTTCTCACTTCCACTGTATAATCATAAGGGGTTTGATTTAGGTCATACCTGAACGGTCTAGCGGTTTTCCCTACTTTCTTCAATTTGAGTCTGAATGTGGTAATAAGGAGTTCATGATCTGAGCCACAGTCAGCTCCTGGTCTTGTTTTTGTTGACTCTATAGAGCTTCTCCATCTTTGGCTGCAAAGAATATAATCAATCTGATTTCGATGTTGACCATCTGGTGATGTCCATGTGTAGAGTCTTCTCTTGTGTTGTTGAACGAGGGTGTTTGCTATGACCAGTGCATTTTCTTGGCAAAATTCTATTAATCTTTGCCCTGCTTCATTCTGCATTCCAAGGCCAAATTTGCCTGTTACTCCAGGTGTTTCTTGACTTCCTACTTTTGCATTCCAGTCCCCTATAATGAAAATGACATCTTTTTTGGGTGTTAGTTCTAAAAGGTCTTGTAGGTCTTCATCGAGGACCTACAATTTCAGCTTCTTCAGCATTACTAGTTGGGGCATAGACTTGGATTACTGTGATATTGAATGCTTTGCCTTGGAAACGAACAGAGATCATTCTGTGGTTTTTGAGATTGCATTCAAGTACTGCATTTCGGACTCTTGTTGACCATGATGGCTACTCCATTTCTTCTGAGGGATTCCTGCCTGCAGTAGTATATATAATGGTCATCTGAGTTAAATTCACCCATTCCAGTCCATTTTAGTCACTGATTCCTAGAATGTCGACATTCACTCTTGCCATCTCCTGTTTGACCACTTCCAATTTGCCTTGATTCATGGACCTGACATTCCAGGTTCCTATGCAATATTGCTCTTTACAGCATCAGACCTTGCTTCTATCACCTGTCACATCCCCAGCTGGGTATTGTTTTTGCTTTGGCTTCATCCCTTCATTCTTTCTGGAGTTATTTCTCCACTGATCTCCAGTAGCGTGTTGGGCACCTACTGACCTGGGGAGTTCCTCTTTCAGTATCCTATCATTTTGCCTTTTCATACTGTTCATGGGGTTCTCAAGGCAAGAATACTGAAGTGGTTTGCCATTCCCTTCTCCAGTGGACCACATTCTGTCACTGTTTAGTGTATTATTAAAATATTTTCCTGCTGCTAGTAAGAAAGCTTAGCTCTCAAATAACCTCAGAAATCTCTGTATACTCATCTCAGATGAATACGACCAACAGTTCACAGGAGCATGTAATGCAATGAGATCATTTATGCATGATGTATTGTCCCTTAAATGATTTTGTCTTTTGATCCAGTGGTGTGTATATGCATGCAGGTGTCTACGTGTCTCCACGTGGGTGTGTGTATGTGCCTGTGTTGTGCTGTGTGTTCATCAAAGAGTGGCCATTAGGGATTTGGAGGAGAAAGGATCATGTAAACCTACCTACATAATCACTGTAGGAAGTGTACCAAAAGTGGTCAAAAGTAGTTCAACAAAGTCAACAAATTAGGCATTAAATGATTTTCCTGCTGAATCGGAAAGAAGTCTTCATATTCAAGAAAAATGAAGAAATATAACCAAAGGCATGAGTTAGATTTTAAAAATTGATGAGTAGAGTGAATCAGAAATTCTTTTAAGTTTTTTAATATCTGATGAATGTGAGCATATTAAACTAGCAATAATAAGGTTGTCAATTAATTAAGAACAGTACTTAAGTTCTCAGCTAATAGAACAGACTTATATAATTTTCTACTTTCATTATTCTGTCTCAGAAATGACTTCTTAATATAAGGGTTTTTTTTTTCTTTTTTATTCTCTTTCCAAATAATCTTAACAGAGCTTTATTTAAAACAATGGAATATGTTATGTACATGAATGTAAAAAAACCCATTGCTTTCCTGAGTTATTTGAAACACAGCCTGGTCTATAATAGTCATTCAATAAATGGTTGATGAATGATCAAATCAACACATTGATTCCATGAATTTTATCTTCATATGAAAACTACTGAGTTTTTATGCTCATCAGAGAGGAATGTGGGAGAAGAGATGGGAAGAGGAAGAGATGAAGAGGAAGGAAGTAGTGGAGAGGAGGTGATTGACTGAGACTAAGAGAAGAGAATCAGCAGGCTTCACTTTGCAGTATATTTCCTACTCTGTCATTGAGCCCATTCCTGGACCAAGTGAAACCTGTACTTTGAAGCACTTAGCATCGTGCTCAAACAATATTTTTATTTCCAACACAGAATATGGAAGGTCAAAGATATTCTATATGTTCATGCTACAGTGAATAGCAATACAATACACAGAAGCCATATGGACTTGAAAGCTGTTTTATTTATGTAAAATATGGGTAAACAAATGTAAGCAAGATGTTAGACAGGGTCAATAATCAATCTGTGAAATGTAATCAAATGTATTCTGTGTACCCTAAAGCCTCATAAAATGCCAATTACGAGTATTTTCAATAGCTTCTACATCATTGTTTCTTAGTATGTATTTGTGTATAATAAAAATGCAACTAATTTAACCTTCTTCTTACCTTCCATTTCTACACTTCACTGCCCATTTATACACACACACCCACACACACTGACCAAAATTCATTCAGATGGAAAAACAGAGTCTTTAGGGCAAACAGTTTACTTAGTTAGTAAAAGTGTCATGCAAATTAGATTATATTTGTAGTTCTTTTAATAAGAAAGATCTTGATTAATTTTTAATTTTATTTATATTTTGGGCTGCACTGGGACTTTGTTGCTGCACGTGGGCTTTCTCTAGTTGCGGCGAGCAGGGACTACACTTCATTGTGGTGCGTGGGTCTCTCTTGTTGCAGAGCATGGGCTCTAGGCAAGCAGGTTTTAGTAGCTGTGGTGTGGGCTTAGTTGCCCAAAGGCACGTGCGACCTTCCTAGACCAGGGATGGAACCTGTGTCCCCTGATTTGGCAGGTGGATTCTTAAACACTGGACTATCAGGGAAGTCCTTGCTTAATTTTTTGAGGAGATTATTCTGTATTCATTTCATAAGTTTTGTGGCCTCTGAAACAGATTGTCCAGCCATAGGCACAGTGATGAAGCTAAGAAATAATTTAAAATGAAGTTTTTCAGATCATTGTTCTCATTTCAATTTTTAATGCAACCATAGCCTCTTACAAAATGGCATTGTTAACCTAATTTACTGATAATGAATTTTTTAATAAAATGAGAATTATCCAAGTAGTTCTACTAATTTTTCATATTTAATAAAATTAAGAGCCTGAAATAGTGGATATGTTCTATACAATTGAATTCTATCAGTATTTGAATTGAATTTACTATGTTATGGACCAAATTCCCTCTCTCTATATATATTCCCTATGACTTACTTATTTTATGGCTGATAGTTTGGACAGCTTAACCCCCTTCATCTGTTTTGTTGCTTCTATCCAGCTTCCCTGGTAGCTCAGCTGGTAAAGAATCCACCTGCAGCGCAGGAGACCCTGGTTCAATTCCTGGGTTAGGAAGATCCCACTAGAGAAGAGATAGGCTACCCACTCCAATATTACTGGACTTCCCTGGTGGCTCAGTTGGTAAAGAATCTTCCTGAAATATGGAAGACCCCCTGGAGAAGGGAAAGGCTACCCACTCCAGTATTCTGGCCTGGAGAATTCCATGGGCAGTATAGTCCATGGGATTGCGAAGAGTCAGACATGAATGAGCAACTTTCACTTATTCATTCATCCTTCTCCTCTCTGGCTGCAAAACAAAACAGAAACAGACTCAAAAATAGAGAATAAAGTCTTATACTCATGTTTTCCTGGTGGTGCTAGTGATAAAGAATCCCGCTGCCAAGGCAGAAGATACAAGAGATGTGGGTTCAGTCCCTGGGTCAGGAAGATACCCTGGAGTAGGGAATGGCAACCCACTCCAGTATTCTTGCCTGGAAGATTCCATGGACAGAGGAGCCTGACGAGCTATAGTCTATGGAGTTGCAAAGAGTTGGACACGACTGAGTATCTGAGCACTTGTACTTAATTGAGATAGTAGGGACTATGATCTTAGAAAGGACCAGAGAAAGTCAGGTGAATCTAGCATTCATACATCTTTTCAAGTTGAGGTATTCAACCCTCTGGACAAAGCAGTTGAAAAACTAAACTGTGAATTCAGGAGACTTGGGAATTAAGGGGAAGAAAAAGTGTTGTGTGTGTGTTTTTTTTTATGATATGTTAAGAGTGGGGACCCAACCAGATGGTCTTGGAATCCAAAGGATTGTGTCCTAGGAAAAAGCTTTGCCTTTTCCAGATGTTGTATATGTGAAATCATGTAATATTTTCAGATTGGCCTTTTTTTTTTTTTCCCACCAAACAAGTTCCTCCGAGTTTTTTTTCATGACTTGATAGCTCATTTATTTTCAGTGCTGAGTAAAATTCCATTGTCTGGATGTACCACTGTTTGTTCATTCACCTACTGAAGGGTATCTTGTTTGCTTTCAAGGGTTGCCAGTTATGAAAAAAGCTGGTAGAAACATCTGTCTACAGATTATTTTGTGAACACACTGTTTCAACTCCGTGAGTACATACCAAGGAGCACAGTTGTTAGATCCTATGATAAGAGTATATTGACTTTTGTAAGACAACTGCTAAACTGTCTTCCAAAGCAGCTGGACCATTTTCCATTCCCACTGGCAATGGATTAGTTTCTGTGGTTCCACATTCTCACTAGCATCTGATGTTGTCTGCCTTTCATTTTCAAGGTTTCATCTTCATTGTTTTCTTAATACATTCAATTTCTAAAATAAATTTTTTAAACTCAGTCCCTACCTCCTTTTATGGACAGTACTGAGTTCCTTGAAATCTTCAAAAAACAAAAGCAACTCCAGGAAAAACAATACATAAAGCTTAAAAATGTGTTAGGTCGCTCAGTCGTGTCTGACTCTTTGCAACACCTTTGGAATTCTCCAAGCCAATATTCTGGAGCCGTAGCGTTTCCCTTCTCCAGGGTATCTTCCCAATCCAGGATTGAACCCAGGTCTCCCGCATTGCAGGGGAACTCTTTACCAGCTGACCCACAAGGGAAGCCCTAACCACATACAGAGAGCAAGAGATTGCAGAATAAAGCAGTGAAACTGAATTATGATGATGGAAACCTCATTAGCTGAATATATTCCAATAGCTGTAGAAGAGGTATGGCATTGTATCATGTTTCCTTCTTTTTTACATTTTTGGAAATAAGATAGTCTGGAGTGTTGTGTGTTGTGCTGAAAATCAAAACTGTTCAAAAAGTTGTTTATCATGTTTAGAAATTTAGGAAATTCAGACCTAGTATTTTCATGATTATGAAACCGCAGTAGATTTAGGCAAGCAGAACAATTCATTAGTCTGCTGTACATATTGTCTTAGGTTTAGTAGTTGATGAACTATGGGAAGAAAACAAAATAGTGTAAAACTACTATGAGGAGGTATCTAATAAAAATAAGATAATTATGTCATTTCTACAACCCAACTCAATTTAGAATACCAATAGGATATAAAAATCACTAGTATGTGAAACAACTCACAGTGCTAAGAGGCACAAAAATGCAGGGAGTAAATTTCAATGACAAATATTAACATTCATTAATGAACTCATAAAATCAAATGCTTGAAACCAAAGTAGTTCAGTAACTCAAAGTTTCTTTTAAAGATTTTTGCCAGCAGGTTGGACATTTTCTTATTAATGAAATAGTAGCATGCCAGTGGGAATTCACACAAGTAATTTTATGGAGAGACACTTTTAGAGTTAAAAATTAATAATTATATACAGAAGCAAAAAGAAACAAAGAATTTAAAAGGTAAGAAATATTATATAAAGTAGAATAAATTGAATAAGCCCAAATTATAAATTAGAGAAAGAAGCACTTGCCACCAGAGCCGTTCTTCAGAACTTTACGAAAGATGACCAAGTATTGTTTTCTGTATTCTTAGGCAGGGTATTTAGGAAAGGACACTTACGGAAATGTATCAGTTTGTTGACGAATAGGTGAGTTTCTGCCTCTTTTTGGAAATGCATGAAAAAGTTTGGGAACTGTTTCTCCAAGACAGTGTGACACAGGTAAAAATGCATGAAGGTAGAAATCAAACAGGACTGGGTTTTCGTTCTTGTTTGGCTATTTAACTGTACAAGACTGGCAAATAGCTTAACTTGTAACAACTCCATCATGTCATCTGAAAGTGGGGATAATAATAACTACTTGACCAAGTTATTATAGAAATCTGCATTAACATTTATAATGGTACTCGTTAAAGGTTTGCAATGTAGAAAGTACTTGATAATTGGAATTATATTATTCTTATTAAATTTTGATTAGGAGGAGCATAAAGATGGTGGAGGAATAGGACAGGAAGACCACTTTCTCCCTCACAAATTCCTCAAAAGAACATTTCAACGCCGAGCAAACTCCACAAAACAACTTCTGTAGGCTGGCAGAGGACATCAGGCAACCAGAAAAGCAGAGCATTGTCTTCAAAAACAGATTTTTAATCTTTGCTCTTAGGGTTTTTGTTGTCAATTTTGTACATTTAAAAACCCAAACTTCACTACCCAAGTTTACCTGAGAGCGAGATTACTGACTTGACCACTCTCTTCTCCTTTGGACTCTCCTTTTTCTCCACCAGGTGGCCTCTGTCTCTTTTCTCCCCCATCTCTTCTCCATCCAACTCTGTGAATCTCTGTGTTTTCCAGACGGTGGAGAACACCTAAGGAACTGGTTACTGGCAGGATTTGTCTCTCTCCTTCTCATTCCTCTCTCTTATCCTCCTGGTCACCTCTGTCTACTTCCTCCCTCTCCTCTTCCCTGTATAACTCCGTAAATACCTGAGCGGGCCAGACTATAGAGCGCACATAAGGAAGTGACTACTGCCTAGCTTGCTCTCTCCTCTTTTGATCTCACCACATCTCATTCCAGTTACCTCTAACTACCCCCTCCATCTTCTCTTCTTGTAACTCAGTGAACCTCTCTGAGTGTCCCTCAATGCGGAGAAACTTTTCATCTTTAACCTAGATGTTTTATCATCGGTGCTGTATAGATGGAGAAGTCTAGAGGCTACTGTAAAAATAAAACTGAAAACCAGAAGCAGGAGGCTTAAATCCAAAGCCTGAAAACATTAGAGAACTCTTGAATTCAGGGAACATTAAGCAATAGGAGCTCATCAAATGCCTTCATACCTACACTGAAACCAAGCTCCACCCAAGGGCCAACAAGTTCCAAAACAAGACATACCACTCAAATTCTCCAGCAACACAGGAACACTCCCCTGAGCTTCAATATACAGGCAGCTCAAAATTATTCCAAAACCTTTGATGTCTCATAACCCATTACTGGTCACTCCACTGCACTCCAGAGAGAAGAAACCCAGCTCCACCCACCAGAACTCCAACACAAGCCTCCCTAACCAGGAAACCTTGACAAGCCACTGATAGAACCCCACCCACAGTGAGGAAGCCCCATAATAAAGGGAGCTCCACAAATTACCAGAATATAAAAAGGCCACCCCAAACGCAGCAATATAACCAAGATGAAGAGACAGAGGAATACTCAGCAGGTAAAGGAACAGCAGAGTTGCCCACCAAACCAAACAAAAGAGGAAGAAGTAGGGAATCTACCTGAGAAGGAATTCCAAATATTGATAGTGAAAATGATCCAAAATCTTGAAATCAAAATGGAATCACAGATAAATAGCCTAGAGACAAGGACTGAGAAGATGCAAGAAAGGTTTAACAAGGACCTAGAAGAAATAAAAAAGAGTCAAAACATAATGAATAACGCAATAAATGAGATCAGAAACACTCTGGAGGCAACAAATAGTAGAATAACAGAGGCAAAAGATAGGATTAGTGAAATAGAAGATAGAATGGTAGAAATAAATGAATCAGAGAGGAAACAAGAAAAACGAATTAAAAGAAACGTGGACAATCTCAGAGACCTCCAAGACAATATGAAACGCTCCAACATTCGAATTATAGGAGTCCCAGAAGAAGAAGACAGAAAGAAAGATCATGAGAAAATCCTTGAGGAGATAATAGTTGAAAACTTCCCTAAAATGGGGAAGGAAATAATCACCCAAGTCCAAGAAACACAGAGTTCCAAATAGGATAAACCCAAGGCGAAACACCCCAAGACACATATTAATCAAATTAACAAAGATCAAACACAAAGAACAAATATTAAAAGCAGCAAGGGAAAAACAACAAATAACACACAAGGGGATCCCCATAAGGATAACAGCTGATCTTTCAATAGAAACTCTTCAGGCCAGGAGGGAATGGCAAGACATACTTAAAGTGATGAAAGACAATAACCTACAGCCCAGATTACTGTACCCAGCAAGGATCTCATTCAAATACGAAGGAGAAATCAAAAGCTTTACAGACAAGCAAAAGCTGAGAGAATTCAGCTCCACCAAACCAGCTCTCCAACAAATTCTAAAGGATATTCTCTAGACAGGAAATACAAAAAGGGTGTATAAACCCAAACCCAAAACAATAAAGTAAATGGTAACTGGATCATACTTATCAATAATCACCTTAAACGTAAATGGGTTGAACGCCCCAACCAAAAGGCAAAGACTGGCTGAATGGATACAAAAACAAGACCCCTCTATATGCTGCTTACAAGAGACCCACCTCAAAACAAGGGACACATACAGACTGAAAGTGAAGGGCTGGAAAAAGATATACCACGCAAATAGAGACCAAAAGAAAGCAGGAGTGGCAATACTCATATCCGATAAAATAGACTTTAAAACAAAGGCTGTGAAAAGAGACAAAGAAGGCCACTACATAATGATCAAAGGATCAATCCAAGAAGAAGATATAACAATTATAAATATATATGCACCCAATATAGGAGCACCGCAATATGTAAGACAAATGCTAACAAGTATGAAAGGGGAAATCAACAATAACACAATCATAGTGGGAGACTTTAATACCCCACTCACACCTATGGACAGATCAACTAAACAGATAATTAACAAAGAAACGCAAACTTTAAATGATACATTAGATCAGTTAGACCTAATTGATATCTATAGGACATTTCACCCCAAAACAATGAATTTCACCTTTTTTTCAAGTGCTCATGGAACCTTCTCCAGGATAGATCACATCCTGGGCCATAAATCTAAACTTGATAAATTCAAAAAAATCGAAATCATTCCAAGCATCTTTTCTGACCATAATGCATTAAGATTAGATCTCAATTACAGGAGAAAAACTACTAAAAATGCCAACCTATGGAGGTTGAACAACACACTTCTGAATAACCAACAAATCACAGAAGAAATCAAAAAAGAAATCAAAATATGCATAGAAACTAATGAAAATGAAAACACAACAACCCAAAACCTGTGGGACACTATAAAAGCAGTGCTAAGAGGAAAGTTCATAGCAATACAGGCATACCTCAAGAAACAAGAAAAAAGTCAAATAAATAACCTAACTCTACAACTAAAGCAACTAGAAAAGGAAGAACTGGAGAACCCCAGAGTTAGTAGAAGGAAAGAAATCTTAAAAATTAGGGCAGAAATAAATGCTAAAGAAACAAAAGAGACCATAACAAAAATCAACAAAGCCAAAAGCTGGTTATTTGAAAGGATAAATAAAATTGACAAACCACTAGCCAGACTCATCAAGAAGCAAGAGAGAAAAATCAAATCCATAAAATTAGAAATGAAAATGGAGAGATCACAACAGACAACACAGAAAAACAAAGGATCATAAGAGACTACTATCAGCAGTTGTATGCCAATAAAATGGACAATGTGGAAGAAATGGACAAATTCTTAGAAAAGTAAAATTTTCCAAAACTGAACCAGGAAGAAATAGAAAATCTTAACAGACCCATCACAAGCACGAAAATTGAAACTGTAATCAGAAATCTTCCAGCAAACAAAAGCCCAGGTCCAGACAGCTTCACAGCTGAATTCTACCAAAAATTTAGAGAAGAGCTAACACCTATCCTACTCAAACTCTTCCAGAAAATTGCAGAGGAAGGTAAACTTCCAAACTCATTCTATGAGGCCACCATCACCCTAATGCCAAAACCTGACAAAGATGTCACAAAAAAAGAAAACTACAGGCCAATATCACTGATGAACATAGATGCAAAAATCCTCAACAAAATTCTAGCAATCAGAATCCAACAACACATTAAAAAGATCATACACCATGACCAAGTGCGCTTTATCCCAGGGATGCAAGGATTCTTCAATATCTGCAAATCAATCAATGTAATTCACCACATTAACAAGTTGAAAAATAAAAACCATATGATTATCTCAATAGATGCAGAGAAGGCCTTTGACAAAATTCAACATCCATTTATGATAAAAACTCTCCAGAAACCAGGAATAGAAGGAACATACCTCAACATAATAAAAGCTATATATGACAAACCCACAGCAAACATTATCCTCAATGGTGAAAAATTGAAAGCATTTCCCCTAAAGTCAGGAACAAGACAAGGGTGTCCACTTTCACCGCTACTATTCAACATAGTTCTGGAAGTTTTGGCCACAGCAATCAGAGCAGAAAAAGAAATAAAAGGAATCCAAATTGGAAAAGAAGAAGTAAAACTCTCACTGTTTGCAGATGACATGATCCTCTACATGGAAAACCCTAAAGACTCCACCAGAAAATTACTAGAGCTCATCAATGAATATAGTAAAGTTGCAGGATATAAAATCAACACACAGAAATCCCTTGCATTCCTATACACTGATAATGAGAAAGTAGAAAAAGAAATTAAGGAAACAATTCCATTCACCATTGCTATGAAAAGAATAAAATACTTAGGAATATATCTACCCAAAGAAACTAAAGACCTATATATAGAAAACTATAAAACACTGATGAAAGAAATCAAAGAGGACACTAATAGATGGAGAAATATACCATGTTCATGGATGGGAAGAATCAATATAGTGAAAATGAGTATACTACCCAAAGCAATTTACAAATTCAATGCAATCCCTATCAAGCTACCAGCCATATTTTTCACAGAACTAGAACAAATAATTTCAAGATTTGTATGGAAATACAAAAAACGTCGAATTGCCAAAGCAATCTTGAGAAAGAAGAATGGAACTGGAGGAATCAACTTGCCTGACTTCAGGCTCTACTACAAAGCCACAGTCATCAAAACAGTATGGTACTGGCACAAAGACAGACATATAGATCAATGGAACAAAATAGAAAGCCCAGAGATAAATCCACTCACATATGGACACCTTATCTTTGACAAAGGAGGCAAGAATATACAATGGAGTAAAGACAATCTCTTTAACAAGTGGTGCTGGGAAAACTCGTCAACCACTTGTAAAAGAATGAAACTAGATCACTTTCTAACACCGCACACAAAAATAAACTCAAAATGGATTAAAGATTTAAATGTAAGACCAGAAACTATAAAACTCCTAGAGGAGAACATAGGCAAAACACTCTCAGACATAAATCACAGCAGGATCCTCTATGATCCACCTCCCAGAATTCTGGAAATAAAAGCAAAAATAAACAAATGGGATCTAATTAAAATTAAAAGCTTCTGCACAACAAAGGAAACTATAAGCAAGGTGAAAAGACAGCCTTCTGAATGGGAGAAAATAATAGCAAATGAAGCAACTGACAAACAACTAATCTCAAAAATATGCAAGCAACTTATGCAGCTCAATTCCAGAAAAATAAATGACCCAATCAAAAAATGGGCCAAAGAACTAAATAGACATTTCTCCAAAGAAGACATACGGATGGCTAACAAACACATGAAAGGATGCTCAACATCACTCATTATTAGAGAAATGCAAATCAAAACCACAATGAGGTACCACTTCACACCAGTCAGAATGTCGGCGATCCAAAAATCTGCAAGCAATAAATGCTGGAGAGGGTGTGGAGAAAAGGGAACCTTCCTACACTGTTGGTGGGAATGCAAACTAGTACAGCCACTATGGAGAACAGTGTGGAGATTCCTTAAAAAATTGCAAATAGAACTACCTTATGACCCAGCAATCCCACTGCTGGGCATACACACCGAGGAAACCAGAATTGAAAGAGACACATGTACCCCAATGTTCATCGCAGCACTGTTTATAATAGCCAGGACATGGAAACAACCTAGATGTCCATCAGCAGATGAATGGATAAGCAAGCTGTGGTACATATACACAATGGAGTATTACTCAGCCGTTAAAAAGAATTCATTTGAATCAGTTCTGATGAGATGGATGAAACTGGAGCCGATTATACAGAGTGAAGTAAGCCAGAAAGAAAAACACCAATACAGTATACTAACACATATATATGGAGTTTAGAAAGATGGCAATGACGACCCTGTATGCAAGACAGGAAAAAAGACACAGCGGTGTATAACGGACTTTTGGACTCAGAGGGAGAGGGAGAGGGTGCGATGATTTTGGAGAATGGCATTCTATCATGTATACTATCATGTAAGAATTGAATCGCCAGTCCATGTCTGACGCAGGATACAGCATGCTTGGGGTTGGTGCATGGGGATGACCCACTGAGATGTTATGGGGAGGGAGGTGGGAGGGGGGGTTCATGTTTGGGAACACATGTAAGAATTAAAGATTTTAAATTTAATAAAAAATAAAAAAATAAAAAAAATAAATTTTGATTAGTTATAGAGTTTGGTATCATGTGGGTTCTGCTTTAATTATTACTCTATTTAAGAGAAGTTTTTAAAAATTGTGTATCATTTTCATGTTAGACATATACACGTATATCCACTATTGAACCATTTTAACTAATGTATTTGTTGTGTGTGTGTCACCCATATGGAATTTGCCATATTCTTCCTTAAATTTGAATTATTTCTGATGATTTTATCCTCTCAATTTAAGCCTGATTATAAGATCATGGATAATTGAAATAGGAATTTTGGTTTTGATGTACTTCCAACAAATTCTAGAATATAGCTTTCTTATAAATAGAAACCAACAAATGAAAATTTAATTTTAGTACATTTCAGCCAGGTGTATTTTCTTCTGTTTTAGTAACAATTGCTGTTATTAAAATGGACCATTCACAAACATATCAGTTGTTTAAATGACAACAGAAGACAATTTCTATGTAAAATTCTCAAGTTAATGATCTTGTTGCTTTATCTTTTGCTTTATTTTATAGTTTTATTACACTTGAAATAATGGTATTCTGGCACTAATTCCACAATTCTTTTATTATGAGTTAGAAACTGTGCCATCTATATATGAAGACAACTCTTAGAAAATTGATATACACATGAAATAAAAAAGAAAACTATGTATATATTTGTTACTAGTATAGTAAAATCTGATTCTTTTGTTCTTTAATACTACAAAATTAAATATAAATCTGTTCAGTTTGTAATGTAAGATTCAGAGCTTTACCAGAATGTCTTTATATGATTTTGAACAGTTTATTTTATAAAATAGCAATATAATAACACATTGAACAAGTCTACAATATGATGTCAGATTGCTGAAGAAAGAATATAAACCTAAATATTTATACTTCTTGGTATTCAGCCTAGTTTTTTGGTGACTTCGATTGTGAAGAAGCCCAAAGAATGGATTTATTATAGCATTATAGCAAATTTGACCTTTTCAATATTATCTCACATATTTTGGAGTGATGCAGTTGCAGATTAAAACTGTCTCTGGCTTAATTTTTTTTTTCTTCAGTTTCTTTTCAGTGGCTAAAATCATTTGGAAATAATAAAAGGCTTTGTCAAGGGCAAGTAATTGATTTTTCAGTGTGAATCAAAATCTAATAGTAAATTTTAGTATTTTAGCTTCTGAATAGTTTCACAGTTCTTTGGAACAGAATGTCTGCAATATATAATTTAGAAAAGTGTTTTGTTCTTTCTAATGGACAGATATATTTTAATCTTGTGTGAAGGGCTACCTTGTATGATTCATCTTTTCCATTCTTGGAATTAATTCCAAGAGCTCTGTAAAACGTAAAAATCTGCCTAAACATTGAGAAAGAATTATGATGACTCTTCCTGCAAAATGTACTTCTGATATTAATCAAACAGGCTTAAGAACTAATGTTTAACATTCCATTCTACATGAACACATGAGCTTGCATGTGTATTCATGTATGCATGTGCATGTGTGTTTAGTTGCTTAGTTGTGTCCAATTCTTTGCGACCCCATGGACTGTAGCCCTCCAGTCTCCTCTGTCCATGGGGTTCTCCAGATTGAAATACTGAAGTGGGTATTCCCTTCTCCAGAGGATCTTCCCAACGCAGGGACTGAACCTGCATCTCCTATGTCTTCTGCACTGGCAAACAGGTTCTTTACGGTCTAAGCTACCAAGGAAGCCTATAAACTGAGATGTACACAGACAAAAAAAGCATCTGAACCACACACCCTAAGAATCCAAGACTTGAAAAATAATTTAGAAGTTTGAGTATTTGCATGCTCAGGAAAGAGATTAGGTTTTATAATAATCCAAATTGAAAAGGGTATGATTATCTAATTCATGTTTTGCTGGGATTTTTTAGATTTATTTATTTATTTTTGTTTGTGCTGGGTCTTTGTTGCTGTGTGTGGGCTTTCTTTAGTTGTGGCACATGGGCTTCTCATTGCAGTGGCATCTTTTGTGGCTTCCTGGCTCCAGAGCACAGACTCAGCTGTTGTGGCTCACGGGCTTAATCTCCACTGAGAACACTGATCCAATCTCTTTCCCCTTCATTGGCAAGCAGATTCTTAACCGCTAGACCACCAGGGAAGCCCTAATTATTGTATTGTTACCCAAATCGCATACATTTTTAATGCTTCAGTTTTGGGTACAGAATAAGCTTTTTGGAGAATGTTATATGAGGTTGTTGCAAGTCACTCTTCCCAGTGGCAAATGCCCTCCTGTATAATTAAAAATATTGATGGAAATTAATGTTATTGTTGGTAGAAATATTTACTTTCATGCGTGCATGCTCAGTCACTTAGTTGTGTCTGACTCTTTGCAACCCCATGGACTATAGCCCAGGCTCCTCTGTCTGTGGAATTTCCCAGGCAAGAATGTTGGAGTGGGTTGCCATTTCCTTCTTCAGGGCGTTTTCCCAACCCAGGTATCGAGTCTGTGTCTCCTGTGTATCCTACACTGGCAGGTGATTCTTTACCACTGAGTCACCTGGGAAGACCCTAGAAATAATAGCTTATGTAATGAAATTATATTCGTGTTGCATATACTTTCTTGCCTAATATGTATTCCAGGGTTGAGAATAAGAAATCACCAATGTTTTTAATCAGGTTATCCCATATGCATATTGTGATAATGAAATTAAAGAGTTTTGATGTATAGCAATAGCAGATGTAGAAGAAAGTTTTTTCATTCTTAATTCTATTATACATAAAAATGTAATTGGAAAATAGGTATAATTTTAAGCTATTATCTCATAGAAATCGAGCTTTATTTCTGTAATAAGACATAAAGAGAGTACTTCACAAACCACTGCAATACATTTTAATATATATGGGAGCAGGTGTGAATTTTATTACACATTTCAGTTCATTCTAAATTGTCATTTAATGTTCAGTGACCCATTTACTTATTTACTTTAATTTCTCTTAGATATTCAGAATAGCAAAACCCATGAAATGTAAATGCTATTTATTTTTTTATAAAGACATTGATTATCCTCTTCACCAACAGCAAACACAAACTGGGTCTTGTGGTTCTTGAAAAACCATGAAAAGGTGGGTTACTTTTGTGGTTTAGAGAGAGAGAATTTGGCTGAATTTACATTAGAGATTGTTGCCATCATATTTTTTTTGTATTTACACTGAAAACCAGAAATTCTTAGTGTTGAATTATTTACAGAAACAATGTTAGTTTTTAACTGGCAAAATACACACATGCACACATACATATTTATCTAACGGGAATATTTTTATTTATATAGAAGAACATTTACATATTGATATATTCCTCCTTCTACTCCTAGTTCAATAGGAATCATATTGTGCCTTGTGAGATCAACATAAGAGAAGAGAATCCTTTTAATATGGAGAAATATGTATTGCCATGTTCTGATACATCATCACTGAGTTTCTTATAATTTAAGATAGCCCAGCAGTTGAAAGAAATAAGTATCATGGAATGGTTCGGGTTATACTATGTGCCACTTAAAACTTTGACAATGTGATCATACAGTGGATATGTGAAAGTCACATCTTGAGTTCATCAGCTCATTAACCAGAGTAATTCTGCAAAATGTCTACAGGTTGAAGACAATGATACTGTAGGTTTCTGAGAGGAATGATGATTGAGCAAATATCTCGATTTGGCTTTTAATGCAATTAAAATCATAAGCAAGCAGATTTATTAAATTAAGACATTAGTGGAGATTCATCATTTTTCCTAGTATATCAAAAAGTTTAATTGAAATTGTATCCACAATAAAGCTGCACAAACCAACTTGTACCCACAATAAAGCTGTACAACAACCAAATTGTACACATAATAAAGCTTCACAAACCAACACAAATACTTAAAAGACAATGTGTTTGCTTGTAGTTGGACCTATTTAAAATTACTTATGATCACACACTGAAAACAATGAATACTGAAAACTGAGAAAGCAAATTTCTTATGATTTGAGAAATGTAGTTTGATGGGAAAAGCCTTTCAAAAAACAGGGGAAAATAATAAAGTGGACCTTCAGTTCAGTTCAGTCGCTCAGTCTTGTCCAACTCCTTGCAAACTCATGGACTGCAGCACCCCAGGCTTCCCTGTCCATCACTAACTCCTGGAGCTTGCTCAGACTCATGTCCATCGAGTTGGTGATGCCATCCAACCATCTCATCCTCTGTCACCCCCTTCTCCTCCCGCCTTCAATCTTTCCCAGCATCAGTGTCTTTTCCAGTGAGTCAGTTCTTCGCATCAGGTGCCCAAAGTATTGGAGTTTCAGCTTCAGCATCAGCCCTTCCAGTGAGTATTCAGAGTTGATTTCCTTTAGGTTTGACTGGTTTGATCTCTTTGCTGTCCCAGGGACTCTCAAGAGGAAGAGATCATGACCACTTTTTAATGTTTGTTTTTTTAATTTAATTTTTTGCCACACCACATGGCATGTGGGCTGTTAGCTCCCTGACCAGGAATCAAACCTGCCCCCTGCTCCCTCGCATTAGATGCACAGAGTTTTAACCACTGGACCGCCAAAAAACTCCCCAGCTCTTTTTATAAAACTGATTATATTAGCTTACTTTTAGGTGGTATGAAAAATGGTAGTGATTTTGTGACCCAAATTGTTACATACAAATCACAAAAGTGTCATCATGAACACTGATTGGTGTTTCCCACCCCTAGTGTAATTTTTTAAAATTTATTTAGTAATTAAGTTATTTTTGTGCTGGGTGTTTGCTGCTGCCCAGGCTTTTCTCTTGTTGCTTGAGTGGTGGCTATTCTGTAGTTGCAGCGCACAGCCTTCTCACTGCAGTGGTTTCTCTTGTTCCTGAGCACAGGCTCTAGGCTGCTCCTTCTTCAGTAGCTGCCACACGTGGGCTCAGTAGTTATGGCTCCTGGGCTCCAGAGCACAGACTCAATAGCTGTGGCAAGGGGCTTAGTTTCTCTGCGGCATGTGGGATCTTCCTGGATCAAGGATTGAATCCAGTGTCCCTTGCATTGCAGGGTGGTTTATTTATGACTGAGTCACCAGGAAGCCTTCCAGAGTGCAATTTTAAATTAATATTATAGAGAAAGCATAGTATTATTTTAACACTGACACAGTGATCTAATATATATTTTGAATTTTTAAGTATATTTTTATTTGTGTTTATATTAATAAAACCAAAATATTTTAATTCAAATTGTGTTAACATAAATAACTGTTCATCAAGAAAGTATTCTTCAGAGTAAATTTCAATAAGGAAATAATTTTGGTGGTTTTTTTTATAATGCCCAGTCATTTTAAATGGTTATTATCAGATTTTTTTTTAAAAATCTGGATTAATGCCTATATATGAATATTTTGCAATGACATTTTCTCATTGATGTTTTTGTTCTTATCAAAATTTCTTGTTACTACTATGAATTATTATTTCTGTCTTTTTCTGCCATAGTCATCAATTTGCTAAAAAACAATATGTTAATATTGTACACTTATGTTTTATCATTTTTTTCTAATAATTTTCAGGTAACAAGAAATCTTACATTTATTGTGTGGTTTTTACTCTCACATTGATGATATTCATCAGTGTTTATGATTAAAAACTTGTAATATATTTGTGTATTTGTGAGATAAGACATGAGAAATTTGTAAATACTTCTGTAATGAAGATGTAGATGTTATAGTTTTGATTCTCAGATCCTAAAGAATCAACACATCCTTATTATCATATTATAATATATAATTATTAATTGCTTAATATAGGTATTTTTTACTACTTTCACTTCAAATTTGTTACAGTAAATACTTTTAGTCATAAGAATTTATTTTTTTTAGTTTGGGGCTAAACAGAGCTTTAATAAACATATATTTATCAAGAAGCTTATCAATAATTTCTTTAAATCTTATACAAGAATAATTCATTTTAATGTTTTTAATCTGGTGGAGTTAAAGGAAAACAATTGTAGTTACTCATAAACAATAAGGTCAGTCATATAATGGGAAGCAGAAGATACTTAGAATTATAGATTGAGTGATGTAACACATTCAGTATATGATACATGTACAACCAAACATGAACTATTACACTGTATTTTTATTATGACACATATATGTACAGCACTAGGCTTTCCAGGTGGCTCAGTGGTAATGAATCCACCTGCCAATGCAGGAGACGTGGATTCAGTCCCTGGATTAGGAAGAGCCGGTGGAGGAGGAAATGGCAGCCCACTCCAGTATTGTCTGAAAAATCCCATGAACAGAGGAGTTTGGTGAGCTGCAGTCCATGGAGCCTTAGACACAACTGAGCGACTGAGCACACACACATTTAGAGCACTCCCAAAGCTATCAATTTGGTTTGTTAAGAGATGTGATAGTTCTTCTCAAAAAGCTTACATTTAGAAATTTGATTTTTAAGTATTTTAAATTAAAATCATTATTTTTGGTAAAAATTATTACTTGAAATATGTGAATTTAAGGTTTATCCAAGATCCAGGGGACCCTCCTTCCATCTTGTTTCTGTACTGCTATAAAAGATCATTGGAGAAGGAAATGACAGCCCACTCCAGTACCCTTGTCTGGAGAATCCCATGGACAGAAGAGTCTGGTAGGCTACAGTCCATGGGGTTGCAAAGAGTAGACACGACTGAGCCACTTCAGTCACTCAAATAATTGATCATAAATAATCTCTTTCCTTAGTTCACCCTGAATATTGCTGGCCCCAAATTGCACATCTTAAATAATAAATAGTTGATCTGTATTATTGGCAGTTTTGTGAATTTGTCTGCAAAAATTGTGTGTAACTTCAAGATCAATATTCCCAGTACTTTGGGAATTCAGGAACATTTAAATCACCTCAGGTGGACATTCCTAGCTGAGGAGGGACTTGGAGACTGTGCTTTGGTGTGGAAACTCTCATACTCTACCATCAGTGTTCCTAAACTTACAAGAAAATGCATGTCTTTTACGTAAGTTTCCTTCCAGAATGAGTTACAGTGCTGCTGCTCACAAGTTGAATGTCAGTGAATCAAAAATACATATTAGATATGATGTGTTAAATTGAGAAACAAGCATAAAGCAGTTATGCATTGAAAGATTGACAAAAACGTTGTGAACAGAAGCTGGCAGAAACTTAACCCTGAGTTTACCCCAGGAGCAATGGGTCTGTATATACACAAATTGTGTTCAGAGTGTTTTTATTACATAACTACTATGAGATGTGAGAGCTATAATCAAATTCAGGATAAGATTCTGCAAAGATTGTATACATTTAACTTACTGTGACTAATCCATTCTTGATACAAATAAATCCCTGATATATTAGAAGAAATAAGAATATTGATATTGTATAATAGTATCCTAGATAAATAAATCACCACATTTGGAGATTTCGTTTACATTTGGAAAAGCTAATGGGCATTTCTGGTTATTTTAGACACTGATGTACTTATTTAGAAAGATTACTTTGATGTGGATATGATATTCATTTGAACCCTTTGTAAATCCACTTACCAATAAATTAAAAGTATTCATTTATTTAGAATCATTATAATAGAATTTCTTGATAGATCTTTATTTTATATTTAATTATATAAGGAAAAATGTATTCAACACTGTTAAACAGGCACTAATAAAGTTATTTATATTAATTTAATAGCTAATTCATATTATTTTGTAAATATTGAATTGGCTTTAAAATTTAGGTTATTAATGTGACAAATGTGATAAATTACTTTTCAACGGAGTTGGTAATAATTAGAGGATATACTGAATAATTATTAGCCAAAAGGGAGCTTTATTTGAGACAATTTTTATGGGAAGAATAACCTCCTTTGAGATACTCAATTGAGAGATTAAATCCTTGTTGAATATGCCATCAAAATAACTGAAGATGATATCATATGTTTAGTATTAGATTGGGCTGATATATGTAGTTACTGACAGAAAATATACATCTCATGAGTTTTAATCAGCATCTTTAATAATATAGTCCCTTTATAAAAAGTACCATTAGTGAGCTTATGCTAATCACTGTATTTATCAGCACTGTAAATCATTGACTCTTCTGTCATATGAAGGACACCACATGAGTAGAGTATAATGACATTCTACATGACATAGACAGTCTACATTTCAAAGTGTTTAACCATTTTGGGAAACACTAATTTGCTATGCTTTACAGTTTGAAGAAAACACAAGTTATAAAAGCCTTTTAGAGTTATTAAAAGTAATAAATATTCCATTAAAATAGGATGTAGTTTTGCTTACAGCACGTTTAGAAAAAAATTAAAATGTATATGCATCTGTCTGCCTGAGATAATACTTTTTCCAAAGCGTTAAAAAATATAAAAGCAGGTTTTTTGAAGGTTCTGCATCAGACAAGCTAGAAAATCTAATCATCTTACTGGAGAGGTGAAGTAATCATTGTACCCATGGCTAGATCATTAAAGATCTAATCACTTTTCAGTTCAGTCACTCAGTTGTGTCAGACTCTTTGCGACCCGTGACTCACAGCATGCCAGGCCACCCCATCCATCACCAACTCCCGGAGTTCACTCAAACTCACGTCCATCGAATCAGTGATGCCATCCAGCCATCTCATCCTCTGTCGTCCCCTTCTCCTCCTGCCCCCAATCCCTCCCAGCATCAGGGTCTTTTCCAATGAGTCAACTCTTCGAATGAGAGGGCCAAAGTACTGAAGTTTCAGCTTCAGCATCAGTCCTTCCAATGAACACTCAGGACTGATCTCCTTTAGAATGGACTTGTTCGATCTCCTTGCAGTCCAAGGGACTCTCAAGAGTCTTCTCCAACACCACAGTTCAAAAGCATCAATTCTTTGGCACTCAGCTTTCTTCACAGTCCAACTCTCACATCCATACATGACCACTGGAAAAAACCACAGCCTTGACTAGACAGACCTTTGCTGGCAAAGTAATATCTGCTTTTGAATATGCTATCTAGGTTGATCATAACTTTCCTTCCAAAGAGTAAGTGTCTTTTAATTTCATGGCTGCAATCACCATCTGCACTGACTTTGGAGCCCAAAAAATAAAGTCAGTCACTCTTTCCACTGTTTCCCCATCTATTTCCCATGAAGTGATGGGACCAGATGCCATGATCTTCATTTTCTGAATGTTGAGCTTTAAGCCAACTTTTTCACTCTCCTCTTTCACTTTCATCAAGAGGCTCTTTAGTTCCTCTTCACTTTCTGCCATAAGGGTGGTGTCATCTGCATATCTGAGGTTATTGATATTTCTCCTGGCAATCTTGATTCCAGCTTGTGCTTCCTCCAGCCCAGTGTTTCTCATGATGTACTCTGTATAGAAGTTAAATAAGCAGGGCGACAATATACAGCCTTGACGTACTCCTTTTCCTATTTGGAACCAGTCTGTTGTTCCATGTCCCATTCTAACTGTTACTTCCTGACCTGCATACAGATTTCTCAACAGGCAGGTCAGGTGGTCTGGTATTCCCATCTCTTTCAGAATTTTCCACAGCTTATTGTGATCCACACAGTCAAAGGCTTTGGCATAGTCAATAAAGCAGAAGTAGATGTTTTTCTGGAACTCTCTTGCTTTTTCCATGATCCAGCAGATGTTGGCAATTTGATCTCTCGTTCCTCTTCCTTTTCTAAAACCAGCTTCAACACCTGGAAGTTCAGAGTTCATGTACTACTGAAGCCTGGCTTGGAGAATTTTGAGCATTACTTTACTAGCGTGTGAGATGAGTGCAATTGTGTGGTACTTTGAGCATTTTTTGGCATTGCCTTTCTTTGGGATTGGAATGAAAACTGACCTTTTCCAGTCCTGTGGCCACTGCTGAGTTTTCCAAATTGGCATATTGAGTGCAGCACTTTCACAGCATCATCTTTCAGGATTTGAAATAGCTCAACTGGACTTCCATCACCTCCACTAGCTTTGTTCGTAGTGATGCTTTCTAAGGCCCACTTGACTTCGCATTCCAGGATGTCTGGCTCTAGATGAGTGATCACACCATCGTGATTATCTGGGTTGTGAAGCTCTTTTTTGTACATTTCTTCTGTGTATTCTTGCCACCTCTTCTTAATATCTTCTACTTCTGTTAGGTCCATACCATTTCTGTCCTTTATTGAACCCAACTTTGCATGAAATATTCCCTTGGTATCTCTAATTTTTAAGAAGAGATCTCTAGTCTTTCCCATTCTGTTGTTTTCCTCTATTTCTTTGCATTGATCGCTGAGGAAGGCTTTCTTATCTCTCCTTGCTATTCTTTGGAACTCTGCATCAGATGCTTATATCTCTCCTTTTCTCCTTTGCTTTTTGCATCTCTTCTTTTCACAGCTATTTGTAAGGCCTCCTCAGACAGCCATTTTGCTTTTTTAAGCAAGTGAAATTCTTAGAAACCACTTTTTAAGGCAGCTGTCTAAATACACCAGAGGACCTGCTTTGTTGGTATCAATGACTGCTTTGGCAAACCAGTCTCTTCTTAGCACTATGCCCCAAATGATTTTCTCTTGCACTCTTTCAAGGAGGAACATTGTATCCCTGGCACTTGTCATCCACATCTTTCTGTGCTCCTCTCTTCAGTATCAGAATAGTGTAGCTTGATTATTTATTTTCTCCAATCATCATATATTTGCTCTTCATTATATGCTCAGAATTGCACTGAGAAAGAAAATATGAGAATAAGTAGATGAGAAATGGTTTTCTAAAAGTGATTTTCCAAGAATACTGAGACAAAGACTAGTGTTGGCACTGGAATTAAATGACTGCTGCTTGCTCTGGAATTTTTTAGAGTGACTCTTGACAAGTTTTCATAACTTATAGAAAGTTTGTTCACAGAATATCCTTTAAAAGAAAAATCTTACAGGATGTATTTAAGCTAGGTTTATTAGAACTTTACATTGAATATTTTGCAGGTCTAAAGCCTGTATGTATTAGGTCATTGAAGAGTTCTGAAGCAAGCTGTCACTCAAAAATTCCTCAGGGACTGGCATGAACTGGCCTTTAAACATGGCACTGAAACTGCCCCACTAACCGCCTATATCAGGGCATCTTTAATGGCAAATGAATCACCTGTGAATCTTGTTAAAGTATGGTTTCTGATTCAGTAGTTCTAGGTAGGGCCTGAGATTCTGCATTTCTAAAAGGCTCTGCAGACTACAGTGTAAGTAGCAAGACCTGGCTATGCAAGGAATTAGACAAATGTAAGCTGGCGTGCTGCAATTCATGGGGTTGCAAAGAGTCGGACACGACTGCGCAACTGAACTGAACTGAACTGAAGCTGGTAAGATTCATTGAGGATATCACAAATGCTGCTGAGAGTGAGAGCTGGAGAAAGCTATATTCCTTCTAAAAAGGGCAAAATGCTAAAACTCAGAGTAGCTCTGAATGGAAGTCATTAGAATTGAAGAGATATATCCTATGGGTCTAGCTGTTGACACTACTGCTACCAGACAAGTTATCAGCGTGAGAGAATCATCTACAAGAAATACAGGAGGTGCTGTGAATGGGAGTTGGCAGTGAATCTCACAGTCGGCATGCCTATTGAAAGGACCTTATTGTGTAAAAATAACATTCTGATCCACCAACCAGTATGAGTCCCTTTTCACACCTGTGTTGATGTTTCCATATGCTAAGAATGAATACAGAGAGTAACATTTTTGTATTGGGAAATTGAGATTAATTGAAGTTTAGGTTGGATATCTGATTTTAACAAAACGATATGGACCAAATAAAAGTGTTGATTATCACTTTGCTAATATATTTAATGACATTTAAATTAATTGACTATGCTATTTTGAAACCATTATCTAAATTGAATAAGAATCTGGCAATCCGAACTTTAGCCTCCAGGGTTAAGCAAGATATCAGCACTCAGTTCTATACCTTTTCACAGTTTTATCTTTCCTAATGTAATAAACAAGGCCGAGGGTGACAAAATCTACTTCTTCATACTTCGAAGGCCTTTCTGGTTTCCTCTCAGTGTTTCGCAATGAGTGAATATGCTCTTGGTCTTTGGAAATGTCAGCTGTTATTGTGCAAAACTTTGCTACAAACTGCAGAGCTTTAAGTACCACCTCCTCCACTAATGACATCCTCCACCACAGTGGTACTTTATTACTATAGGTGAACCCACTGACTCATCGTTATCACCTGAAGTCCAGGGTTTACATTAGGGTCTACTTTCTGTGTACATTTTCTAGTTTTTGACAAATGTGTAATAGTTCACAGCTACTGTTGTAGTATCACACAGAGTAGAGCCACTGCCCGGAAAATGCCCTGTGTTCCACCTTCATCCTCCCTTCGAGGCCTCATCCCTTGGAAACTAACCTTTCTCTATCGTCTCCATAGTTTTGCCTTTTTCCGAATGTCGCATAGTTAGAATGCTACGTAGTACGTAGCATTTTTAGACTGGCTTCTTTCACTAAGTGTTTCCTCCATGTCTTTCCATGAATTTATAGTTCATTTTCTTTTTAACACTGATTATATTCCACTGTCTGGATGTACTGCAGTTTATTTATCCATTCACCTACTGAAGGACATCGTGGTTGCTTCCAAGTTTTGGTAATTTTGAATAAAGTTGCTGTAGACAGCTGTTTGCAGGTGTGTCTGTGGGCATTAGTTTTCATTTCATTTGGGTAAATAACAGGGAACATGATAGCTGGATTGTATTGCTAGAATATGTTTAGTTTTGTAAGGCACGGCCAAACTATCTTCAAGGCAATGAATGAAACTTCCTGCTATCCCACATCCTTCCCAGCATATCAAGTTGTCATGTTTTGGATTTTGGTTATTTTAATAGGTGTGTAGTAGTATCTCATCATTGTTTTAATTTGTAATTCCATGGAGAAGGAAATGGCAACCCACTCCAGTGTTCTTGCCTGGAGAATCCCAGGGACGGGGGAGCCTGGTGGGCTGCCGTCTATGGGGTCGCACAGAGTCGGACACGACTGAAGCGACTTAGCAGCAGCAGCAGTGATATATAATGTTGAGTATCTTTTCATATGCTTACTTGGCATCTGCATGTCTTCTTTGGTGAGACCCACTTCTTTTCCCATTTTTGTGTAGACTCTTCATGTACTTATAGTTGGGAACTGAGTTCTTTGTATATTTTAGGTAACAGTTCTATATGAGATAAGTCTTTTACATTTTCTCCCAGTCTGTGCTTGCCTTCTCATTCTGTTAAACCTATCTCCTTTTAAACTAAACTTTAAGTGGTTATTTTTTATATCATAATCAGTTCAGTTCAGTCGCTCAGTCGTGTCCAACTCTTGGCAACCCCATGAACTGCAGCACATGAGGTCTCCCAGTCCAATACCAACACCCAGGCCCACTCAAACTCATGTCCATTAAGTCAGTGATGCCATCCAACCATCTCCTCCTCTGTTGTCCCCTTCTACTTTCAATCTTTCGCAGCATCAGGGTCTTTTCCAGTGAGTCAGCTCTTCACATCAGCTGGCCAAAGTATTGGAGTTTCTGGTTCAACATCAGACCCTCTAATGAACACCCAGGAGTGATCTCCTTCAGGATGGACTGGTTGAATCTTCATGCAGTCCAAGGGACTCTCAAGAGTCTTCTTCAACACCACAGTTCAAAAGCATCAATTCTTTGGTGCTCTGCTTTCTTTATAGTCTGACTCTCACATCCATACAATACCATTGGAAAAACCATAGCCTTGACTAGACAGACCTTTGTTGACAAAGTACTGTCTCTTCTTTTTCAGATGCTATCTAGGTTGGTCCTAACTTTCCTTCCAAGGAGTAAGCGTCTTTTAATTTCATGACTGCAATCAGCATCTGCAGTGGTTTTGGAGCCCAAAAAATAAAGTCAGTCACTCTTTCCATTGTTTCCCCATCTATTTGCCATGAGGTTATGGGACCAGATGCCATGATCTTCGTTTTCTGAATGTTGAGCTTTAAGCCAACTTTCTCACTCTCCTCTTTCACTTTCATCAAAAAGTTGAAACTAAAGTTTCATCTTTAGTTCCTCTTCACTTTCTGCCATAAGGGTGGTGTCATCTGCATATCTGAGGTTACTGATATTTCTCCCAGGAATCTTGATTCCAGCTTGTGCTTCCTCCAGCCCAGCATTTCTCATGATGTACTGTGCATAGAAGTTAAATAAGCAGGGTGACAATACACAGCCTTGACATACTCCTTTTCCTATTTGGAACCAGTCTGTTGTTCCATGTCCCATTCTAACTATTGCTTCCTCACCTGCATACAGGTTTTTCAAGAGGCAGGTCAGGTGGTCAGGTATTCCCATCTTTCAGAATTTTCCACAGTTTATTGTGATCCACACAATCAAAGGCTTTGACATAGTCAATAAAGCAGAAGTAGATGATTTTCTGGAACTCTCTTGCTTTTTCCATGATCCAGCGGATGTTGGCAATGTGATCTCTGCTTCCTCTGCCTTTTCTAAAACCAGCTTGAACATCTGGAAGTTCATGGTTCATGTATTACTGAAGCCTGGCTTGAAGAATTTTGAGCATTACTTTACTAGCATGTGAGATGAGTGCAGGCAGTTGTGCCGTAGTTTGAGCATTGTTTGGCATTGTCTTTCTTTGGGATTGGAATGAAAACTGACCTTTTCCAGTCCTGTGACCACTGCTGAGTTTTCCAAATTTGCTGGCACATTGAGTACAGCACTTTCACAGCATTATCTTTCAGGATTTGAAATCACTCAACTGGAATTCCATCACCTCCACTAGCTTTGTTCGTAGTGATGCTTCCTAAGGCCCACTTGACTCCACATTCCAGGATGTCTGGCTCTAGGTGAGTGATCACACCATTGTGATTATATGGGTCATGAAGCTATTTTTTTACAGTTCTTCTGTGTATTCTTGCCACCGCTTCTTAATATCTTCTGCTTCTGTTAGCCCTACCATTTCTGTCCTTTGTTGAACCCATCTTTGCATGAAATTTTCCCTTGGTATCTCTAATTTTCTTGAAGAGATCTCTAGTCTTTCCCATTCTGTTGTTTTCCTCTATTTCTTTGCACTGATCACTGAGGAAGGCTTTCTTATCTCTCCTTGCTATTCTTTGGAACTTTGCATTCAAATGGGTATAAATTTCCTTTTCTCCTTTGCTTTTCACTTCAGACAGCCATTTTGCTTTTTTGCATTTCTTCTTCCTGGGGATGGTTTTGATCCCTGTCTCCTGTACAATGTTACAAACCTCTGTCCATAGTTTATCAGGCACTCTGTTTATCAGATCTAGTCCTTTAAATCTATTTCTCACTTCTACTGTATAATCATAAGGATTTGATTTAGGTTATACTTGAATGGTTTAGTGGTTTCCCCTACTTTCTTCAATTTCAGTCTGAATTTGGCAATAAGGAGTTCATGATCTGAGCAACAGTCCACTCCCGGTCTTGTTTTTGCTGACTGTATAGAGCTTCTCCATCTTTGGCTGCAAAGAATATAGTCAATCTGATTTCGGTGTTGACCATCTGGTGATTTCCATGTGTAGAGTCTTCTCTGTGTTGTTGGAAGAGGGTGTTTGCTATGACCAGTGCGTTCTCTTGGCAAAACTCTATTAGCCTTTGCCCTGCTTCATTCTGTACTCCAAGGCCAACTTTGCCTGTTACTCCAGGTGTTTCTTGATTTCCTACTTTTGCATTCCAGCCCCTATAATAAAGGTGGAAAGGTAACTTTCTCAAATATAAGCAAAAGTGTAAACTATAATATAAGGGAAAGCATCTGTTTCTTTGTTTAATGATATATATCTGCTAGGTTATGCTGTGTCCTGACATGATTGGATTTCTGTTAACAATGGACTCCTAACAGAGTGCACATTTTCTATTTTAAAATCACTGAACCTGTCATCATATAAATATTCCTCAAAAATAAATATAGGACAGAAAAAAGTGAAGACATGAAAGGAGCTAAATTGCCTATGTAGTCTATTTTTGTTTTCATCAATCTTCAAAAAGTTCATTTTTAGTAGCAAAGAGTGAAGTCAGTTTATAGATCCCTGAATGCTTTAGAAGAGACTGCTTTTAACGTGAATAGTGAGACAGATAATTTTCTAACTGTGAAATTGCTAACTAGTTTTTGACCTTGGGGACCACTTAAAACAAGTACCCTCTGCTCTCCTGGTGGGCTTGGAGCAAAGGCAGCTGTATTTTGCACAGCACACTAAATCGTAATGGGCCATGTGCTGCTATGAATATTCATAAAGCTACCATATTCTGCCTGCCCCAAGATGATTCCAGTGGATGCTGCTGGAGGGATTTGAAATATCACTTTTGTAGTATCCTTGAAAAGAATACACACACCAGGAAAAATAGAACTGGAGCCCAGGTAATTCTGTCCTTAGTGTGCACTTCAGAGCTCTCCTCCAAATGATTTTGCCCTGTAGCAATGGCACAGAAATCTATTGTAATGACAGAGATGAGAGGTTTAAACTTTCTGAGAATCTTAAAACAGGTTAAATTAAAATCTAAGTGGTCACCATGGCATGCTACTGACTGACGCACTTCCTCATATGTGAAAAGAGCTGGTCTGATTCTGTATGACAGCAGCGGTCACTGGAGGTTGTGATTTCCTGATGATACATTTAACTAAAATTATAGCTGCTTTCAAATTACAACCAAAGATACCGGGACACTCTTAATAAGGCAGATGATTATATTTCAACACAGACATTTTCACCTATGCTTTCAAGTTAATTCAGTACTTCTCATTATACTCCTGACCCTTTATGTTAGGCTATGCTGACTATAAAGCTTATTTCTATACCTCTTCCTACACTTCATTTTTTATCCCACAGTGGAAATTGAAATCAAACAAGCATAGCCCACACTGGTTAGGTTCAGTTCAGTCCGCTCAGTCATGTCACATACTTGCGTGCTGAGGCATCCTTGAGATGCCTTTGTAGAGAGGATCTTGATGCTTGTGCATTCATCTGCTCCTGTTGATGGAGAATTAGGTTGTTGGTGTAGGACCTTGTCGAGGGTCGCGCTCTGTATCTCTGCTTCAGCACGTAACCGGAGTCTTGCCACACATTCATATTGGCACCTTTGTCCACAATGACTGGCAGATTCTCATTTCCTTTCTGCTTCAGTGGTGAACATTTTGAATAGTTTATTTTTCACATTTTTTCTTTGATTTTTTCTTTGCTTTGAAGGAGTTCTGGATTATACTGTTGCTATTTTATTATATGTGTTACATATACACTATTGTATAATATGTGGCATTACTCCCATTATGTCGTTCACATTATTCCCTCTGTACACAATATTGTTCAGTGTTGCGCTGTTTACTACGATCAAGGAGAGGACTTTGAGGTGAATTTAATAATATGCCACCTCAAATTCAGAATCTTATTCTAATTGTTAAATGCACATCAAAGTTACTTTCCGAGTCTCTGCAGGAGGAATTGAGTTCTGGGGAATTCCCCTAGGTGCTCAAACTCATAAGAATCTGATACACTAAGAATAATGACAACTTCTTAATTTAATATTTGAGAGTCTGTCTGGCATTCAGTAAATTATTCATGGAATCATTTTTTTTTACACAGTATGTATTTTATTAGTTTTCTAACAAAAACCCACCAGTGGTTTAAACAACAGTGATGTATTGTCTCCAAGTAGTTTTCGAGGTTAGAAGTCTGAATCAGGTTGTCAGCAGGGTTGGTTCTTTCTGAGGTAGAATCTGTCCCATGCCTCTTCCTAGCTTCCAGAGTTTTCCTTGTCTTCATGCCATCTTCCGTCTGTATGTATCTATCTCTGTGTCCAGATTCCCCCTTTTCTAAATATACCTGTCATATTGGCTTAGAGACAACTCTAATGATATCGTCAGACTTGATCATGTGCAAAGATCCTATTTTCAAATAAGGTCACAACAGGTACTGGTGAATAGGACTTCAACATCTGTTTTGGAAGGTTATGATGTAACCCGTAACATTGGTCTATCATCTGAGGATGAAAATTGCTGTAATTCTGTAACCCCCTTGGGTCATTATAAGGCTGATTTTTTTATATCCCTTTGGAAGCTGATATTTGGATGAGGGCCTCTAACTTATTTTACCCTTAACTAGAAATGATACCAAATAATAGTAGTCTTTCTAGTGTGAAAATATTGTTTCAGTCATGTAATAGAAGTGTTAGAATATCAAAAGTTGAATTAGTTATAGAAATAACAGTTTCTCTGGCAGCAACCAAGAATTCTTGAAGATATAGAAGCGGCCAGATGTTGTGCTAAGTATTTCATTGACATTATGATAAAATTATTTAACAAAATAAAGCCTGTGAGATATTAATAGCTACTGTCTCCCTTTTATAAATTTGAAAAATAAGACTCCAAAATGAAACAAACAAACAAAAAAAGTGTTCAAGATAACACCCTTCATAACTGGCAAACCTGGAATGCAAATTAAACGTTTCCTAGCTTGACATTTCTTGAGCCTCACACTGCATCAACACTTTCTTTCCAAAGCTATCTGAGTTTAAGCCCAGTCTTAAACTCACTTACTTGCATGCTGGTTGAATTTCATCTGGTCAACTGCCGCAAAGGGAGCACAAACCTTTCATGAGTGAGAAGTCGCTTCCTCTGAAAACTGGAGCTGGTTCTGTTTGTAGGGCTGTTGACAAGCTTTCTTATGATGATGCTTCCTATGGTGGAGGGTGAGGGAGGTGGAGAGACACAAGCTCAAGATCTGACCTAGAGGGAGAACCTTGGTGTGTCATCCAGGAAGCGCGATTCTGAGGACCAGGTGGTCACATGAATACGCAACTGACCGTGCAGTGGTGGGGAGTAGTAGCAGTAAGAATTAAAAAAATGTTTCTTCTCACACACACAAAAATAACTATAAAATATTGGGACACAAACCTTTTGAATTTAGAAAAGAGATGCTCCAGGGCCACTGTATCTATTGTATAACACTATTGAGGTAGAAGTCTATGGCCATACTATCCTGCACTCTCCCAATCTTGTCTGATCTCAGAAGCTAAGCAGAGTCAGGCCTGGTTAATACTTGGCTGGGAGACCATTCAGATTGTATTCTCTGAGAATAAAGTGGGTAAGAAAATAGTACTGAAGTGGAAAACCTTGTTCAGGGCTGCAAGTGGATCCAATGTATTGTTTAGAAAGAGAACAAGGAAGTTCATGACTGTGGCCTAACATGGAATTTGCTTGAAGGTCTTAAGCAGACCCTTGAGGACTGCTTAACATGTACAGTTGCTCAGACCACTGTGTAACACTCTTCCTCCCTGAAGGCTCCTTGCTCTGATGGATTGCAGGGACCGGCTACCAGGAACTTATTTTCCACCCTATGGAAAGCTAGCAAGACATCAGGAAATATGTCCACTCACTGTATCTATTAGTCTGGGATATGATATATTTGTTTGCATTACACATATAATCAACTGTGAATGAAAGCCAAGTGGTCATTGGTATTAATCTTTGAACTAAGATTAACCTTTTTGTTCCCACCTAGTATAAAGGGGAAGATCAATAAAGGCTTAGCTTTGTCAAATTAGATCTCAAGTGCATATACAGAGATATAGGGAAGAAGCGAAGGCCAAACACAGAGGTAGGGTGGTGATGGAACAATAGAAGAGACTGTGGTGTCTGCCACTGCCTCAGCCAGGATCATGGAGTCATATCCAAGGCTGTGTGTGCTAAGTCCCTTCAGTAGTGTTCAACTCTTTGCAACCCTAGACTGTAGCCCATCAGTCTCCTCTGTCCATGGGGATTCTCCAGGCAAGAATACTGCAGTGGGTTGCCATGCCCTCCTCCAGGGGATCTTCCTGACCCAGGGATCAAACCCAGGTCTCCTGTGTCTAACGTGCTTTGGTAGGCCAGTTCTTTACCACTAGCGTCACCTGGGAAGCTCATATCCGAGGCTAGAGCAAACCAAAATCTTTAACTGGCCAACGCAGAGGCTAATGGAAAAGCAGTAAGAGCAGTGGCAGTGGATAAGCAAAGCAGCATCCAAAAAGTTCATAATAAAGATACTAAAAATCTGTGATACTGTTTCTGACCATCAAAGACACAAAAAAATTCTAAGAGCACTGATGAGCTGAGAAAATTCAAATTACTGTTGTTATTATTATTATTTCATTCATATAAATAGCCTCTGTGCCTGGACCTAATCATGGAGTTAGGTTTTAAAAAAATTTGGGGGGAGTCTTTTTTAGTTATTGTACTCAGCAATAGCCATAAGGCAAGGTAATATCACTCTTTTATGAATATTTGTATTCATTTGTATTCTCCTCTCAATTCTGCAATGCCTAGAGTCTTGGTTCAGTCTTTTTAGGTAGATTATGCAGTAATTAAAAGATGGCTCAAATTCACTGACTGATGTATGAGGCCCAGTGTTACAGTTTTACATCAGAGGAAGCTGGCTTCATGTAGAGAACTATAGTTAAACTGGTCTCCTGGTATCAGGGAAGTATCTGCCATGTGGTCCTTTTTGATGTTTTCTTAATATGGATCTTCATTGTAGCCAGTGCCAGTGGCCATATACAAGATGTCCTTGGCAACACAGCACTGCAGATGGTGATCCCTGAATCTGCTTTTTAGTAATAAGAGCATCTGGAGTCTTATGCTTTCCTTATTGACGTCTTCTTAGCATTGGTATACCATCTTTGGCCGATCTACTATTTAACTATTACTAGTTCCATGGAAATTCTTTCATTTGTGATGTACTTTATTGTTATTTGTGGGCTCTCCCCTTCTTTTTAATTTTTTTCACCCCATTTGCACCTACTCTAATATCAAAAAGAAAAATTCCCTTCTATGACCATATGTGTACTTTGGAGCTGAAGATGGTACAAATAGGTACATTTTCTGTATATATTAAGTAAGCTGACTTATCTTTCCTAACATGAGCTTTTATGATGGGCCTTGTCAGATGTGATTCCCAAAGAGATGATTGTCAGTGATTAAGAAATAGTAAAAAGTCTTTCTTTACATATGCTTCAGAATGTTGCCAAGATAAACCGTGATGAGGTTTTTAACTCCACTGGCTATCTTTTTTTCTTGCTGATGCAGTATCAAGGATCGTCCTTCTTTAATTAATCCCTTTGGTTATTCTAACTCATCTTTCATTATGGATTATGTGAGAGAATTAAAAAATGAATGAATGCATTTAGGTTATGATACATTTAATAGCATATATCGATTACTTATGCTTGTTGCTATCAGAAAAATTGACTCATTTCATTAGGAATTTTCTCTTTCTGAAAATGAAAATGAAAATGAGATTTCATTTTCTCTTAAATATTTAACTGTATGTTTTAATAAACTACCATATACTGGATTTTAGTAGATGTTTAAAAATATTAAATTCCACTTTTACCCAAGAGACATGTTAAAATGATTCAAAATTTATGTTTCATTGAATCCTGTCAGGCTCCTCTGTCCATGGGATTCTCCAGGGAAGAATACTGGAGTGGGTTGCCATTTCCTCTTCCAGGGGATCTTCCTGACCCAGGGATCAAAGCTGTGTCTCTTGTGTCTCCTGCATTGGCAGGGGGATTCTTTACAAATAGTGCCACCTGGGAAGCCGGTTTTACCTAATAAACCCCAAACAAATGTTCATTAAGTCTCATAGAAACCTCAATAATTTTAGTAACAATCTTGGCTTCACTGTTGGCTTCTTCAACTATAAGCTGATAAACTAATGGAGGTGGAGGTGATGGAATTAGAACTGAGCTATTTCAAGTCCTAAAAAATGATGCTGCTAAAGTTCTTTACTCCATATGCCAGCAAAGTAGGAAAACTCAGCAGTGGCCACAGGACTGAAAAAGGTCAGTTTTCATTCCAATTCCAAAGAAGGTCAATGCCAAAGAATGTTCAAACTACCACACAATTGCACTCATTTCACATGCTATAAAGGTAATGCTCAAAATCCTCCAAGCTAGGCTTCAACAGTATTTGAACAAAGAACTTCCAGATGTTCAAGCTGGATTGAGAAAAGGCAGAGGAACCAGAGATCAAATTGCCAACATCCGTTGGGTCATAGAAAAAGCAGGAGAGTTCCAGAAAAACATCTACTTCTGCTTCATTGACTACGCTAAAGCCTTTGACTGTAGGATCACAACAAACTGTGGAAAATTCTTAAAGAGATAGGAATACCAGACCACCTTACCTGCCTCCTGTGAAACCTGTATTCAGGTCAAGAAGCTACAGTTAGAACTGGACATGGACCAATGGACTGGTTCAAAATTGGGAAAGGAGTATGTTGAAGCTGTATATTGTCGCCCTCCGTATTTAACTTATATGCGGAGTACATCATGCAAAATGCTGGGCTGGATGAAGCACAAACTGGAAACAAGATTGCTCAAGAAATATCAACAACCTCACTTCATGGCAAATAGATGGGGAAACAATGGAAACAGTGACAGACTTTATTTTCTTGGGCTCCAAAACCACTTCAGGGGGTGACTGCAGCCATGAAATTTAAAAATGCTTGCTCCTTGGAAGGAAAGCTATGACAAACCTAGGCAGTGTATTCAAAAGCAGAGACGTTACTTTGCCGACAAAGGTCCATCTAGTCAAAGCTGTGGTTTTTCTAGTAGTCATGTACAGATGGGAGTTGGACCATAAAACAAGCTGAGTTCCAAAAAATTGATGCTTCTTAACTGTGTTTTGGAGAAGACTCTTGAGAAGACTCCCTTGGACTGCAAGGAGATCAAATCAGTCAGTCTTAAAGGAAATCAACCCTGAATATTCATTGTCAGGACTGATGCTGAAACTGAAGCTCCCTCCAGCAGTCTGGCCACCTGATGTGAAAAGCCAACTCATTAGAAAAGACCCTGATACTGGGAAAGTTTGAAGGCAAAAGGAGAAGGGGACGACAGAGGATGAGATGGTTGGATGGCATCACTGACTCGATGGACATAAGTTTGAGCAAGCTCTGGGAGGTGAGAAAGGACAGGAAAGCCTGGCATGCTGCTGCATGGAGTTGCAAAGAGTCGTACACAACTGAATGTGAATGCCTGAACAGCAACAACAAAACTAAGTCACTTCAATATCATTGTCTCAAGTTTTGCTTCACGAGGCTTCATACTAAGGCCTTTCATCATGTTTGACCTATTGTGCAAGATTAAATTCTAATATCCTAAAGAGAGTTCATTTTTTGTAAGTATATATTTTCTGGAAAATGTAGAATATTTCTTGGAAAACTGCTGCAATGAATTATGTATCTTTCCTATTTTTATCTTCAATTCCATTACTTTGAAAGGTCTAAAGCTTTTGCATAAAAACTATATTTTGGATACAAACTGCTTTGAAATTAACATTAAACTATATTTCACTTAGGGTAATAAATATGAATATTGATTTGTTCTAATCTTGTTATATTTTCAAATATATTTCTCTTTTGATTTTGGAAAAATAATAGCATAATGTCCATATTTGTGTTGGTTTTCACAGTAAATTTGTCTGAGCCCTTAATTTATACCAATGTGAAGGCTGACTCAAAGACTGCCTCATCAGCAAAATGCAAGTGAAAAACAAAAATAGAACCTTTAATTTCTTCCTACACTCATGCTGTGCTGTGCTGTGCATAGTTGCTCAGTAGTGTCTGACTCTTTGTGACCCCATAGACTATAGCCTGCCAGGATCCTCTGCCTATGGGGATTCTCCAGGCAAGAATACTGGAGTCAGTTGCCGTGCCCATCTCCAGGGAATCTTCCCGACTCAGGGATGGACCCAAGTTTCCTCCATTGTAGGAGGATTCTTTACCAACTGAGACATACTATCATATCTAATATAAATTTTATACAAAATAAAGAATCTTTAAATTTTTATAAATTAATAATAGATTCATATATAAAGTAGGCAGAGAAGAAAAACTGAACACTTTTTAGCACACTGAAATGCATTTCTGAATTGGCTTTGTATTGTTACAGAAAACATAGTTCCTGAAAATTGTATCAGAATTTATCATTGCTAATAATGTAGAATGCTCATATAATTCATGAGTGGATAAGTATATACTGTACTCGTTGTCATCTATATTTAGAGATAATATCCATCTAGATATGAAAAAGTTTTTATATGAGATTTAACGTTTGAGTAATATCTGCCTTGTCACTTATTATCAACTTGAGATTGGAATATCTATGGCAAAACTAAATATTATGTTTGGTGCCCCTGATTTACTTGAAGTGTATCTCCAGTTGGGGATAAAGTAACTTAAGTAGAGTTTACAGTTTACCTAAACAATGCCATGATTGTTTTAACTGGAGAGTGTAAGCATCTTTTTACCATATGCTGAAGAAGAAATATTTTTGTGTGCCATATAAGAATTTATACAACAAATAATTTCAGAATGTATAACATTATTATTTATATATTTATACAAAAGTTTATATCTCAGAATACCTTAGATTAATGAGTTAACAACTGTAAAGTTGGTAACCATTTCCTTCTTTATTGATTGCATAGAAATTACACAAAGATGATAAAAGTAATTTTTAATTGTAAAGTTGCATTAGAAAAATAAATCTGAATATAAACATGAATACAATCAGTAGACATGATAGAAAAAGATTACAATACATTTGGGGTTGGTTCTAAATGGTGTCTTTCACTTACTGAGTTGCTTTGATTTTCAAATTTGTACACACCCTCTTAAAGCTCAGCTGACATTTAAGATGAAATGATCAATCTTAATGAAATGTAGATTTAGGAGTTAAGTGCACTAATCTAAGGAAAACCAAAATAGAAATACATATTTTATTTTGCATGTATTAAATGACATAAATGGAGGAATTTTATGGGTGGCGGAAATGTCTTGACTAGAGTTATATGAGTATACACATGTAAAAATTTAGTAATATGTACAATGAAAATCTGTACATTTTTTATTATGCAAATCAAGCTTCAAATTTTTTAAGTTTTTTAAGTTTGTTTTAATATAGTTGCTCTAAAATGCTTATTAGTTTCTGCTGCTGCTGCTAAGTCGCTTCAGTCGTGTCTGACTCTATGCGACCCCATAGACGGCAGCCCACCAGACTCCACCATCCCTGGGATTCTCCAGGCAAGAACACTGGAGTGGGTTGCCATGTCCATTAGTTTCTACTGTACAGCAAAATGAATCTACTATACATACAAATATATCCATCCTTTTTGATTTTCCTTCCCATTTAGGTCGCCACAGAGCACTGAGTAGAGTTCCCTGCTCTATACAGTAGGTTCTCAATTATCTCTTCTGTGCATTAGTATCAAATGTATGTGTGTCAGTCCTAATCTCCCAATTCATCTTACCTGCTTGTTACCCCCTTGGAATCCACGTTTGTTCTTTAGGTCTGTATCTCCATTTTTCTTTGTAAATAAGGTGATCTATTCCATTTTTATTTCAGATTTCACATATATGCACTAATATACAATATGTGTTTTCCTCTTTCTGACTTATTTCACTCTATATGACAGTCTCTATGTCCATCCACCTCTCTACAAATGACCCAGTTTCATTCCTTTTTATGCCTGAGTAATATCCCATTGCATGTATGTACCACATCTCCTTCATTCCATCCCTCTTTTGATAGACATTTAGGTTGTCTTAGTGTCCCACCTATTGTAAATAATGTTGCTGTGAACACGGGGGCATATGGCTCTTTGAATCATGGTTTTCTCAGGGAATATGCCCAGGAATGTGATTGCTGGGTCATATGGTAGTTCCAGTTTTAGTTTTTTAAGGAATTTCCATACTATTCTCCATAGTGGCTGTGTCAATTTACATTCCCATCAACAGTGTAAGAGGGGTCCCTTTTCTCCACACAACGTCTCCAGCATTTATTGTTTTATACATTTTTGATGATGGCCGTTCTGACAGGTGGTTGGTGATACCTCATTGTACTTTTGATTTTCATTTCTCTAATAATTAGTAAGGTAGAGCATCTTTTCATGAATTTGTTGGCCTTCTGTATATATTCTTTGGAGAGATGTCTATTTTGGTTTTCTGCCCATTTTTTGATTGAGTTGCTTATATTTTTGATTGAGTTGTTTGTGCTTTTGATAATGAGCACCATGAGCTATTTGTATGTTTTGGAGATTAATCCTTTGTCAGTTGCTTCATTTGCAAATATTTTCTCCCATTCTGAAGGTTGTCTTTTGTCTTATTTATGGTTTCCTTTGCTGTGCAGAAGCTTTTAAGTTTAATTAGGTCCCATTTGTTTATTTTTGTTTTTATTCTCACTACTCTAGGAGGTGGGTCAAAAAAAGATCTCGCTGTGATTTATGTCAAAGAGTATTCTGCCTCTATTTTCCTCTAAGAGTTTTATACTGTCTGGCCTTACATTTAAGTTTTTAATCTATTTTGAGTATTTTTTGGTCTATAGTGTTTAATTCTTTCATGTGTAGCTGTCCTGTTTTTCCAGCACTATTATTGAAGAGGTTGTCTTTGCTTCATTGTATATTCTACCCTCCTTTGTCATAGATTAGGTGACCACAGATGCATGGGTTTATCTCTGTACATTTTATGTTATGTAAATTAAGCTTCAAAATTTTTTATAATGGAAGACTATAACAAATGATGAATTACATTGGTAGTTTTGTTGGGGTAAATATGTTGCTTATTAGAATCATTTAGCATTAATACAATGAAATTAGTGCTGAAGCTTTTTAAAATTAAAATTCTATTTTAAAATAATCGTACATTCTCATGCAGTTTTAAGAAATAATCTAGAGACAATCCTTGTATCCTCTACCCATTCCTTCCAAAGGCAGCATTTTTCAAATCTGTAAAATCTCAGCAGGATATTAATGTTGACACAATCATGATGCAAATGTTTTCATTTAAAAAGGCATCAGTCATACTGTACTTTTATAGCTGCACCTGTTTCTATTATTCACACACCCCCTCCTTAATGCATGATCTTTCCTGTATTTCAGTAATTTTATCACCTCAAAAATGTTAAATAAATAGAAGCATATAATAGGTAATCTTTGGAATTGACATTTTTTATTCGACATTATCCTCTGGAGCTTCCTCCAGGTTTTTGTGTGTATCAAAAATTTTTTTTCTTTCTTAATGATGAATGATATTTGGTGGCATAAATACATCACATCACAGCTTGTTTAACTAGTCAGCAGCTGAAGGTTATCTGAGATGTTTCCAATTTTCACTATTATAACCATAGATGTCATAAAGCATTACTGTACAGATTTGTGTGTGAAGGTAAATTTTCATTTCTCTGGAATAAATACTTGCAATTACTTAATTATATGACAGTCTCATACTGAGTTTTATAAGAAACTGCCAAACTATTTTGCAGCATGCTTTACCATTTTATATTCCCAGCTCTAATGTATGAGAACTTATTTCTCCCCTATTCTTACCAGCATTTCCTTTCACTATTCTGTGTATGGACTTTCTAAATAGGTATAATGTGGAATCTCATTGCTGTTTTAACTTGCATCATAGGCAGTGATGTTGACCATCTTTCATGTATTCACATGCTAGGGGCATATCCTAGTCAATGAAATGTCTTTTCATATGTTTTGCACATTTTCTAATTGGATTATATATTTCTGTGTTGGATATAATTGAATTGGTTATTTCTATATTGGACATTTGGGGGTATTATATTATGAGACTGTGGATCTTATTTAAACTTTCTCTTTTAGCTAGCTTCCTTTGACACTCTCCAGTCAAAGAGCAAGGAGTCCTCACCCTGTTGGATGAGACAGAGGTCAAGGATCCCCACGTAGTCTCTCCAGAATCTCTGTGTAGCGGGAGAAAGAACGGGGAGGCAGGGATTCCTTCATGCCTGTGGTGAGCCCTGGCTAGTTTTGTCCTTCTCCAGTAACACCCAGCCCAGAGTGGAGGATTGGTATTTGTCATTGCAGTCTGGTTAAAGTCTGGGCTCCTGCCTTTGTCTTTGCTGCCCTGGGTAACAGAAGTACCACAATGCTTAATTTTATTTTTCTTGAGATTTTGAGTGGAGTAAAGAAATGGATGCCTAAATCTTTCCCTCTTGCTAGGCTGTTCCTTTCTCAGTCCTTTAGGTATAGAAAGAAAGCTTTGGTGGGAGCTTTTTTTTTGTCTGCAGCTGTTATATATATATATATCTATATATATATATATGTGAAGCATCAAGTAATATTGAAATACTATTCTTTAAGGAAGTAGAAATTAAAGAAGCATTGAGGTAAGATAGTGTTCATGGCAGTGATATTGGTAAGTATTGCATTTTATATTAAAGTAATATCTTAGATTTTAAAATGAAGAGCTCTGAAAGAGCAAGATCAGTGAGAGAGTACAGTAGTAACCTGGCAGTGTTAAAAGTCAGCTTCATCTCTTTGAGTGCTGCTTTTACAAAATGTTATTAGAAGCAGCATTTACAATTTTCAGCAATTTTTCTTGAGAGCTGGTTCTAACAATTTGCCTTGAATAATCCTGAACAGCACTGAGCAGATGTTGACACCATGTATTGCATGACTGTTTTTCAGTACCTAATCAATACTCCATATTTAGAGGGGTTTTGCTTTTTAAATCTTTGAGTTCAGAATACTTCTTGGTTTGCATTGCAATTTTGATCATACTGGTGAGACTTAATACTACTAAACCTAATCACTTAAACAAAAGCAAATCAATTTTTCTAAAAATTATAATGTAACACAAATTGACTATATCCATATATATTTAAGTATATGTAATATTTAAATCAGGGGATTTAAGCAATCATATCAGCAATTGATTAAGCAATCATATCAGGCTGGGAAATTCCTATAAAATTTATTTAAAACCTTAAAACCTTTTTCAAACACAATTTCTCAATAAATAAAATATCATTCATTCCCTATAACAAATGTATAATGGTTAGAGACAGAACCCATGGTGGGGGATGGGAGTGGGGATTTTAATCACTTCGACTTTGGTGTCATGCCACTAGGCAGGGTTAATCCTTGGCATCTGTAAAACTCTGCAGAGGACATTTTATGAAAGGTCCCCTGTCTTAATTATCTCTGGTCCTCTGAGAGTTACAAAAATTCTTTTGGGGTTATAAAGGTATTATAAAAAGGAAATAAAATATCTCTTCTCAAAGTCACTGTATTCCCTGTAATACCACTGTAGTCAGAAAAAAAAATGTTTTTTTTTCTAACAAATAATAAACTAACAGTTTTGTGATAGAGCATGTATGTTGATATAATTACAATAATGATTTTCTAATCATGAGAAACTCTGGGCTGGAAGAAGCACAGGCTGGAATCAAGATTGCTGGGAGAAATATCAATAACCTCAGATATGCAGATGACATCACCCTTATGGCAGAAAGTGAAGAGGAACTAAAAAGCCCTTGATGAAAGTGAAAGAGGAGAGTGAAAAAGTTGGCTTAAAGCTCAACATTCAGAAAACTAAGATCATGCCATCTGGTCCCATCACTTCATGGGAAATAGATGGGAAAACAGTGGAAACAGTGTCAGACTTTATTTTTTGGGACTCGAAAATCACTGCAGATGGTGATTGCAGCCATGAAATTAAAAGATACTTATTCCTTGGAAGGAAAGTTATGACCAACCTCGATAGCATATTCAAAAGCAGACATTACTTTGCCAACAAAAGTCTGTCTAGTCAAGGCTATGGTTTTTCCATTAGTCATGTATGAATGTGAGAGTTGGACTGTGAAGAAAGCTGAGTGCTGAAGAATTGATGCTTTTGAACTATGGTGTTGGAGAAGACTCTTAAGAGTCCCTTGGACTGCAAGGAGATCCAACCAGTCCATTCTAAAGGAGATCAGTCCTGGGTGTTCTTTGGAAGGAATGATGCTGAAGCTGAAACTCCAATACTTTGGCCACCTCATGCGGAGTTGGCTCATTGGAAAAGACTCTGATGCTGGGAGGGACTGAGGGCAGGAGGAGAAGGGGACGGCAGAGGATGAGATGGCTGGATGGCATCACTGACTCAATGGACGTGAATCTGAGTGAACTCTGGGAGTTGGTGATGGACAGGGAAGCCTGGCGTGCTACAATTCATGAGGTCACAAAGAGTCGGACACGACTGAGCAACTGAACTGAACTGAACTGAATCATTAATTATTTTAGTATTATAGTAACCATGTTATATATTGTACCCAGAAATGTATATCATATATTCTTCCTCTGATTTATTTCACTTAGTATATTGCTTGTACCTTTGTATGTATCAAACATGTTACAAATGGAAGGATTTCCTTCTTTTTATTGCTGAATAGCATTCCATTATATATAATGGAATTATATATATTTATATATGTATATATATATAATTGGCAGGAAGTGGTGGTTCAGAGGTTAAAGCATCTGCCTGCAATGTGGGAGACCTGGGTTCAATCCCTGGGTCGGGAAGATCCTCTGGAGAAGGAAATGGCAACCCACTCCAGTATTCTTGCCTGGAGAATCCCATGGACGGAGGAGCCTGGTGGGCTATAGTCCATGGGGTCACAAAGAGTCGGACACGACTGAGCCACTTCACTTTCACTTTCATATATATATATATGGGTTATTCTCAATTCTTTTGTATTTTTTATTTTGGGGGGGGGTCTTTCCCAGTGCATGGGCTTCCCTCATGGCTTCGATCCCTGGGTTGGGAAGATACCCTGGAGAAGGGAAAGGCTACCCACTCCAGTATTCTGGCCTGGAGAATGCCATGGACTGTGTAGTCAATGGGGTCACAAAGAGTCAGATACAACTGAGTGACTTTCACTTTCACTTTCCCAGTGCATAAAAAATTATGTTTACACTGTAGTCTATTAAATATGCCTTAGCATTATGTCTATAAAACTATGTATATACCTTAATTTAAAAATACTTCATTGCTAAAAAAAAAAAAAATGCTAACCATCATCTGAGCCTTCAGAGAGTTGTACTGTTAACATCAAAGATCACTGACCGCAGATCACCAGAACTAATATATTATGAATGTAATATTGTGTTATTGTGGTTGTTTAGTCACTCAGACATGTCCAACTCTTTACAACTTCATGGACTACAGCAACTCCTGTCCATCACTGACTCCCAGAGCTTGCTCAGATTCATGTCCATTGAGTTGATGATGCCATCCAACCATCTCATCCTCTCATCCCTTCTCCTCCTGCCTTCAATCTTTCCCAGCATCAGGATCTTTTCCACTGAGTCATCTCTTTGCGTCAGGTGTCCAAAGTACTGTGAAAATTATGAAAATATGACACAAACATGAAGTGAGCAAATGTTATTGGGAAAATGGCACCAATACAATCATTCAATGAAAGGTTGCCACAAACCTTCAATGTGTAAAAAATGCAATATCCACAAAGCATTAGGAAAAGAAGCATAATAAAGTGAAGTATTCCTCTATTGGGGCTTCCCAGGTGGCACTAGTGGTAAAGAACCCATCTGCCAACACGGGAGATAGAAAGAGACGTGTGTTCGATCCCTGAGTCAGGAAGGTCCTCTGGAGGAGGGCATGGCAACCCACTGCAGTATTCTTGCCTGGAGAATCCCCTGGACAGAGGAGCCTGGGGGGCTACAGTCCATAAGATTGCAAAGAGTCAGATGACTACATGCCTATATTTACAACACATATCTGTAATTTCATGTATTTTTACTTCTGTGACTTTTGAGATATAACTTGATACAACGTTGTCCAAAAGGTACAAATCCTTATGTTGAAATTGTGTTTTCATTTTCATATAATGTACAAAGTGTAGAATTATCCTGTTGTTTTTAACCAAATGACAGTAAAAGTTTTAATACCATCTTATATACAGACATGACATTTGTTTAGCAATTCTAAACATGGTCTCAAGCTTCTTTTTATATTTTAACATGTTATTGAGAAAACTGAAGAGGTTTTGTTTATGGGATGTTAACACATCTTCATACTAATTAGAAATTAAAACTGAGGCTGCTGCTGCTGCTGCTGCTAAGTCGCTTCAGTCGTGTCCGACTCTGTGACCCCATAGATGGCAGCCCACTAGGCTTCCCCATCCCTGGGATTCTCCAGGCAAGAACACTGGAGTGGGTTGCCATGCCCTCCTCCAGGGGATCTCCCCAACTGAGGGCTTGAACCCAGGTGTCCTGCATTGTGGGTAGATTCTTTACCATCTGAGCCACCAGGAAAGCCTGGTTAACATCCTAGTAATGGACAAATAATTTTCAAAATTCTAATTTTTTGCATGAAAGCTTGAATGTTCATAGATAATCACTGTCAGTTGTCTTCTTTGAAATAACAGGCTAACTTCATTCTTTTCATGAGAAAATATCTCGTTAGTTCCCAAGTCTGAATAACTATTGGATCAGTTTTTCCTTAAAGTAAAAAGTTTTTTCCTCCATCAAAGAATGACGAGTTGAACTCACAGCTCAGTCAAACAAGTGCTTTACCCCTAGACAGCGAGTACACCTTAATTGCAGCAGTTCTCATTATAGACTTCCAATGTCATTAAAAACATATGAATAAGAGAGAATGAAATTTAAAGAAATTAATAAATTCACTGGTTCATGAAGGACATTCTAAAGGGAATTCCCTCTTTAGATGCAAGATGATAATAGTGAAAAAGTCAGTTGCTACTGTTACAGTTTGATACCTCTGCTTGATTCACGTGAAAGCATTACCACCACTGAGTGTGTACTATTAGTGCAAATCTCCACACAGTTAAAATGCACATAGGATCTTACTGTCTTTATACAACTAGTTTTGACTTCATAAAACCCTGGAATGTATGTTAGATCCCAGGAGTCCATGCACAGGCTCTGAGTACCACTGGGTAGATTATTCTAAACGTGTGATCATTTGCAGAAGACTTCCCTGGGGGCTCAGACGGTAAAGCGTCTGCCTATAATTCAGGGGAGCAGGGTTCAATCCCGGGGTCAGGAAGATCTCTTGGAAAAAGAAATGGCAACCCACTCAAGTATTCTTGCCTGGAAAATTTCATGGACAGAGGAACCTGGTAGGCTACAGTCCATGGGGTCTCAAAGAGTCAGACACGACTGAGTGACTTCATTTTACTTTCACTTTGCAGAAGACTGATGATTCAAAAACAGTGTATAGGAAGAAGAAAGAAATTCTTGTATATTTGAAGAAAACTAGGCTTATAAAAGTTATTAAAAGTGGACATGTTCACATTGTTATATGGTAGAACAAAGTCTTTTCTTAAAAAGACACTACTGATTGGATTTAAAGCTTATGCTAGTAGCTTAGAGGAAATGGCAACCCACTCCAGTGTTCTTGCCTGGAGAATCCCAGGGACGGGGGAGCCTGGTGGGCTGCCATCTATGGGGTCGCACAGAGTCAGACACGACTGAAATGATTTAGCAGCAGCAGTTTGTTTTATTTTTTAGATTCCACATGTAAGTGATATCATACAGTATTTGTCTTTGACTTATTTCATTTAGCATTAGCATAATGCCCTCCAAGTATATCCATGTTGTTGCAATGGCAAAAACAAACGGTATTTTATGGCTAAGTAATATTCCATCATATGTGTGTGTGTGTGTGTGTGTGCTATCTTATCATTATACACTATAGGTCTTCTGTTTTGCATTTACTACAGTTTAATAATTCAGGAATTACCTCAGTATGAATATATCTGGTGTTTAGCAGGGAAGGAGGGAGAAAGGAGAGAAAAGAGGAAGGAAAAGAGGAGGGACAGTAGGCAGGGAAGCAGAGAAAGAATATCAAAATAGAATATTAATTGTACCAGTGTTTTTGTTGAAAATGTTATTTATTAATTAACAGCATCTTTTGAAAATTTAGGATAGGATTTGTAGTCAGAAAAATTGCAAAACACATGATACTGCCAAGAAAGTGTTTAAATATGGGCACTGGTGATTAGTAAATCAAAGTTAGCAGTGTTAATAACTAGGAAAGATCTAGAATAACAGAAGCAATTGTTGGGTGCTTCTGAGTTTGTCTAGGCTGGTCCTGAAAACTACACTAGCTCATCTGCGTTTCCCCATAGGCCATCCTTATTCAGCAAATCCAGTAAGTCTAAGCTCTTAAAAAAAAAAATTCTTTTTTATATATAAGATATCTTTTACATTATGCAAAAAATAACTCAAGATAAATGTGAGTTTTCTTTATAGTTTCCAATTACAGTATTTCACTTTGCTTTGCACCAATCAGTGCCTAAGGCATTTGTGGCATACTTGAAACTGGAATTCAAAATGAGATTTTCAGTGTTTAAATTAAGTAGTCTGAAATTGCCTGCAAGACAATTTCCATCAGGGAAAGTAACATAGTGTAGTGAAGTCTTGCCTATTAAATCAACTGAATATAAATTATATATATATATATGTATACACACACACACACACACACACACACACACACACACACACACACATATATATAGTATGTGCTTAGTTGCTCAGTCATGTCTTTGTGACCCCATGGACTGTAGCCTACCAGGCTCCTTTGTCCATCGAATTCTTCAGGCAAGAATACTGAAGTGTGTTTACATGCCCTCCTCCAGACAATCTTCCCAATCCAGGGATTGAACCCAGGTCCCCCTCTTTGCAGGCAGATTCTTTACCATCTGAGCCACTCAGTTCAGTTCAGTTCAGTCGCTCAATCATGTCCAACTCTTTGCGACCCCATGAATCGCAGCACGCCAGGCCTCCCTGTCCATCACCAACTCCCAGAGTTTACACAGACTCACGTCCATTGAGTCCGTGATGCCATCCAGCCATCTCATCCTCTATTGTCGCCTTCTCCTCCTGCCCCCAATCCCTCCCAGCATCAGAGTCTTTTCCAATGAGTCAACTCTTCGCATGAGGTGGCCAAAGTACTGGAGTTTCAGCTTTACCATCATTCCTTCCAAAGAAATCCCAGGGTTGATCTCCTTCAGAATGAAATGGTTGGACCACCTTGCAGTCCAAGGGACTCTCAAGAGTCTTCTCCAACACCACAGTTCAAATGCATCAATTCTTTGGCGCTCAGCCTTCTTCACAGTCCGACTCTCACATCCATACATGACCACAGGAAAAAAACATAGCCTTGACTAGATGGACCTTTGTTAGCAAAGTAGTGTCTCTGCTTTTGAATATGCTATCTAGGTTGGTCATAACTTTTGTTCCAAGGAGTAAGCATCTTTTAATTTCATGGCTGCAGTCACCATCTGCATCTGAGCCACTAGGGGGCTATATATTTATATATACACACAGTTATATCTAGGTATCTTTTGATTCAGCACATAAAATCATCATAAAAATAGTCTAACAGATCCAAATTATCAAAAGAAAAAACTGATCTTAATACTAGAGATTAAATACTGATGCCATGAACTTTTTATATAATTTAGTATCTCTGGATGAAGCATAAATCTCATACCGTTTTCTATATTTTGGAAAACTTCCTAATTTTGTTCAGTGACTGTTTTGTCCAACTCTTTGCAACCCCATGGACTGCAGCATGCCAGGCTTTCCTGTTCTTCACTATCTTTCAGAGTTTGCTCAAACTCATGTCCATTAAGTTGGTGATGCCATCCAACCATCTCAGATTCCGTCACCCCCTTCTCCTCCTGCCTTCAATCTTTCCCAGCATCAAGCTCTTTTCCAATGAGTCAGCTCTTCACATCAGCTTGCTAGAGTATTAAAGCTTCAGCTTCAGCATCAGTCCTTCCATTAAATATTCAGGGTTGATTTCCTTTAGGATTGCCTGGTTTGATCTCCTTGCAGTCCAAGGGACTCTCAAAAGTTTTCTCCAGCCACAGTTCAAAAGCATCAATTCTTCAGCAATTAGCCATCTTTTTGCTTTTCTTCCAAGTAGCAAGCATCTTTTAATTTCATGGCTGCAATCACCATCCACAGTGATTTTGGAGCTCAGATCTTCCTAATGATAGACTTCAAATGGAATTGTGTTTTCTCACTTTTGAAATTTTGAATTAACTAATTATTAAGAGCATGTAGCTTTTAAGCCTTTGCAATTGAATACATATCAAGGAAGTATGAGTAAGTAAAAATATGTATGGTTTGCATAATTGGGAAACCTTATTAAAACAAGGCTGAAGTCCTCTTGGTTATCAAAAGTCTTAGTTTATACATTTTCAAACAAAACTCTTAAAATATTTCATTAAAGTATAAGTTCTAAATAAACTTTTCTACTTTGCGTAACCTAACTTTCCATTAGATTTTTAAATTTAAGAGATATTTTGTTAACTGCTTTTTATGTATCAAGCTTTACTCTGTGCTCTTGGATACGTGATGGCAAAAGATATACAATAATCTCTATCCTTAGGGTTTATTCTTACACTCTAATTTCTATGAGTCTCTATATTTGAAAAAATTATTTTTCATTTATTGAAGTATGATAAACATGAAATTTTGAGATATAAACGTGTGTGTAATGGTGATTTGATATATTTATACATTCTGAAAGCATTTCCCATCTAGTTAATTAGCACATCTATTGTCTCACATATTTTTGTTTTTCTTTTTATTTTATTTTAATGAGAACATGTAAGCCTACTGTCTTAACAAAGTTCAATTATACCATACACTGCTATCAACTGTAGTCACCATGTTGTTGTTTAGTCAGTAAGTTATGTCCAACTCTTTGCAACTCTGTAGCCCACCAGGCTCCTCTGTCCATGGGATTTCCCAGGCAAGAACACTGGAGTGGGTTGCCATTGCCTTCTCCAAGCGATCTTCCCAACCCAGGAATTGAACCCGTGTCTCCTGCTTTGGTAGGCAGATTGTTTACCACTGAGCCACCAAAGAAGACTTGTTTAACCTTCAGTCTTCAGATTTTACTACTTTTACAGCTGGAAGCTTGCACATTTTACCAAACTCTCCCTATTTCCCCTACCCCATATCCCCTGCAACAAATTTTCTAGTCTGTTTCAACTTAACTTTTTTTTTTTTTAAGGTTCAACTAAAATGACTCCATGTAGTATTTTTCATTTTCTGTCTCTGTCTGGCTTATCTCATTTAGTATTCATGTCATTGCAAATAGCCTGATTACCTTCCTTCTCATGGCTGAATACTATTCACATAAATATATCTATGGGCTTCCCTGGTGGCTCAGCAGTAAGGAATCCACCTGCAGTGCCGGAGATGCAGATTCCATCCCTGAGTTTGGAAGATCCCCTGGAAGAGGAAATGGCAACCCACTACAGTGTTCTTGCCAGGAAATTCCCATGGACAGAGGAGCTTGGTGGGTACAGACCATAGGGTCCAAAGAGTCTGACACCACTGGGCAACCAAACACACACACAAATATATTATGTCTATTGTAAATAATGATGCAATAAACATGGAAGTCATATCTTCTTGATATCCTGATTTCATTTTCTTTGGACCTATACTCAGAAGTGGGATTGGAGGATTATATGTTTTTTGTTTTTAATTCTTGAGAAACCGCCGTACTGTTTTCAATAGTGACTACTCCAACTTGTATTCCCACCAAGAGTGCACATAGTTCATAGTTGTAGCTCAGTCGCTCAGTCGTGTCCGACTCTTTGCAACCCCATGAATCACAGCACGCCAGGCCTCCCTGTCCATCACCAACTCCCGGAGTTCACTCAGACTCGCGTCCGTCGAGTCCGTGATGCCATCCAGCCATCTCATCCTCTATCGTCGCCTTCTCCTCCTGCCCCCAATCCCTCCCAACATCAGAGTCTTTTCCAATGAGTCAACTCTTGGCATGAGGTGGCCAAAGTACTGGAGCTTCAGCTTTAGCATCATTCCTTCCAAAGAAATCCCAGGGCTGATCTCCTTCAGAATGGACTGGTTGGATCTCCTTGCAGTCCAAGGGACTCTCAAGAGTCTTCTCCAACACCACAGTTCAAAAGCATCAATTCTTCAGCGCTCAGCCTTCTTCACAGTCCAACTCTCACATCCATACATGACCACAGGAAAAACCATAGCCTTGACTAGACGGACCTTAGTCAGCAAAGTAATGTCTGTGCTTTTAAATGTACTATCTAGGTTGGTCATAACTTTTGTTCCAAGGAGTAAGCATTTTTTAATTTCATGGCTGCAGTCACCATCTGCAGTGATTTTGGAGCCCCCGAAAATAAAGTCTGTCACTGTTTCCACTGTTTCCCCATCTATTTCCCATGAAGTGATGGGACCGGATGCCATGATCTTAGTTTTCTGAATGTTGATCTTTAAGCCAACTTTTTCGCTCTCCTCTTTCACTTTCATCAAGAGGCTTTTTAGCTCCTCTTCACTTTCTGCCATAAGGGTGGTGTCATCTGCATATCTGAGGTTATTGATAAGAGTTCCCTTTTCTTCATATTCTTGTGAACACCTTTTTTTCCTTGTCTTTTTGATGATAGCCATTCTGATAGGTCTGAGATGATGACTCATTATGGTTTTGATTTGCATTTCTCTCATGAATAGTTGTATTAAGCATTTTTTTCATGTACCTGTTCGCCATTTGTATGCCTTCATTAGAAAAATGTCTATTCTGTTCTTCTGCCAATTTTTTAATAGAACTTTTTGATTTTCCATTATTGAGTTCTTTACTCTTTATTGAGTTCTTGACATTAACTTAACCTTATCAGCCATGTCGTGTACAAATATATTCTCCCATTCTGTACATTGCCTTTCACTTAGTTTATGGTTTCCTTTACTGTGCAAAAGCTTTTTTACTTTGGTACATGTCCCACTTTTTTTTTTTTTTTTTGGTTTTATTGCCTTTGCTTTTTCTGTCAAATCCAAAATAAAGAATCCTCACCAAAATCAATGTCAAGTAGCTTACCACCTACATTTTCATCTAAAAGTTTTATGGTTTCATGTCTTATTTTCAAGTCTAATCTCTTTTGAAATGATTTTTTTGGTTTATGGTGTAAGTAGGGTTTCAATTTCATTTTTTTGCACATGGCCATTTGGTATTACCGACTTCATTCATTGAGGAGATTATCCTTCCTTGAACTGAGTGGCAGCTGCTTCAAAAGCCCAGGCTCCAAATGTCTCCTTCTAGGGAGACACAGGCAACCTGAAGCAGGGCACAGGGAGAATGTGAATACAATGCCCACTCACCTCTGCATTCTCAGGCGACAGGCACAGTCATCCACACAGATGTGCTAAATTAGAAGCCTAACCTCTAGGCATTAGTTTCTGGAGTATATTCTTTCAAGGAAAAACTTGGAGATATGCATTTCTATTTGGACCCTTTTTGCTGAGCCATGAGGTACTAGCCAGAGCTGATCCTTGTGAGCCCGTTAAAAACTCTTCCTTTGTTTGCTATAGTCACATGGATTTCATGGGCATAAACGCTGGTGGCTTTCAGAGCTATGTGTTCATTCTTAAGATAAAAGTCTTAAAAGTTAGGATAGTAAATGTTGGACTCAAACCCTTCTCTCCTCAGGGAGGAACTGGGGGTTTCCTCTCAACTGAGAGTTTCCTCTCTACTATGTATTTCTGTGCCATGGGTGTGTTATGCCCAGAGTCCGAGTCCCCAAAACTGAGAGAATAAGACGTCCACAGCAATGCAAAACCATAAAGGGGTTTATTGCTAGCTCGAGTTAGGGCCCAGGTTTCATCCAGCGCAGTGGAATCTGACAAGGGCCCCCAGCTCTGAATCTCATTTACTTTTATACAGACGGTTTTTTGTTTTTGTAACAGCATAGCTGATTGGTTAAACCGTACGTGCGCGTGGGACTTTAAAACCTCGCATCCCTATCTGGATTGGCTTGGGTCTGGCGCGAGCGGTGGGCTACGGGGATTTTTCTGATTGGTCTAGCTACACTGTCTGCGGGAGTTCCCAGTGCCTCAGCTTTCCTGGAGACTAAACCTCAGGCCTAGCCTGCCCCTTAGAGCCTGTCCTGGCTCCAGTTTGGCCCTAACATTCCCCCCTGTCTTCAGCTACATAGAGGAATCTTCCTCTTTATTTTGGGGCAGGGCCTGACACTGTTGCCTCAGTACTAGTACCTGGACTGTATTGATGCGCTCCTTAACAAATGTGACAAGTCTATTTAGGATACAGGGGCCAAGAGTGAGAATCAGTAGTAGCACTATGAGAGGGCCCACCAGGGTGGAAATCAGCGTTGTTAACCATGGGGACTGTTGGAACCAGGACTCAAACCATCCCTGTTGGGCCTCTCGCTCTCTTTTCTGTTGGGCTAGCCCTTTCCTTACTTTGGCCATAGATTTTTTATTACCCCTGAGTGATTTACATAAAAACAACGTTTTTCCCCTAACGCAGTACATAAGCCCCTGGAGAGACTTCATACTCAAGATACTTTTTGGGAATTGGGGCGGAGGTCTCTTTCTTCTGTAACTTCTCCCTGCTGTGCATGGGTGTAGGCCTGCCTAATAGAGCAGAAGTCTCTCTCTACCTGATCTAAGTTGGGGTTTTCCACATCTGAAACCAGCTTCTACCCTTGTAGTAACAGCAATTTAGTTGGCCCCTCTCAGAGATGAAATAGACAAGGGCCAAACAGGAAACCTAACAGGATGGCCATCTCTGGTCCCCGGAAACAGAAGGCAACATTTGGGGTGAGGGTTGCAGGGTTTGTGATCCTTTCTGACTGGTTGGTGGTGAGGCAACAGAGCTGTGCTCCAGGAATCTTGTGTTCAGTCTGAAGTTACCATCTTCCACCTGGGTGGGGGCTCAAAGACTTTGTTATGCATATTTCTTTGAGTAGGAACCAGGACTCTGTCTGGAGGCTGTACCAACCTTTGATTGTTTCTGTTTTTGTATCCCCTCCCTTCCCTGATTAGCAATTGTTTGAATCTATGCTTTGGAATTCAGGGAAGGCCAAGGAGGCTGAACAAAGTCTATATCCTACAGATAAGAAATGGAGAACACAGAACAGATCTGCACTCCAGAGCCCCACAGAGTCCTGCTCAGGTTTAATTTTAGGGAACTAGGCAACTATGACTGTGATAACTTCCTTCAAAATGGGGCATAGGACTGCCCCAGCTTGGAGTATAGACACTGAATCGGAAGTATTTCTGAGTTCCAAGTTTTAGATCTGAGTCTTGTATGATTAAAATCCTAATCTCATTTCTTTTTAGAAGAATAGGCCTGAAACCCAGTCTGGACCTGGCACTTCAGGGAGACTTGTAGCCATGTAGCCAGTTGCCTAGTTTTATAAAAAGTCAGGTTAGTAGCTTCCAGCAGACATTGTTTTGAAAATGGTGGCATCCAAGCCTGACACAACTCAGAAAACTCAAGTGTTTAGCAATACAAGGTCTAATCTGAAAGTACATCCATAGCATCACCTAGTTATTTCCCAGGATATCTGAACCATAGCTATTCTATTTTGACTTTTAACTGTGAACTTTTTCTTATAGCCAAAGCAGATTTTACCGTTAATGACATCAGTGTTTCTCTAGGTATGAGAAGATGCAAGAATTGGGACTCATAAAATCTTTTCCTGAAAAGATCTAACGATCTGAAGGCCTGTTCTGCCAGTTTTTCCCAGAGCACAGAGTGCCTCATTCCTGATTTTCACCCTGAACTCCTTTTGCAGGGGCATTGAAAGTCAGCAGTTGCAGCGGCCATGATTTAATCTTTGTAGATGCAGATGGTGAGTGTCAGTCTTCAGTTGGCAGAGCCCCCTTTTGCTCATAAACTTGACCATGATTATGAGGGGGGCACTTCATGACCATTTTATCCCATGGTGCTGAGAGTGTCCATTCTCAGGTAAACAGGCCACTCAATGTGCTGTTACTGGACTAGGCCATGAAACAGTATCTAAAATTCTCTGGACCACCTGTCTTACTAGCTTTTTGGTCCAGGAAAATATTCCTTCTTGCTGCTTCTTGCCATATCTAGAGTTACACTGTTACCATCATCGATCTCATATGGGACTATATATTGTTCTATTAGAGGCCTCACACACACATATTGGACAGTGTAAGAAACAGCAATTTTGTAAAACAGGGGAAACACAAATAACATAGCCAGCAGTATTAGTAAAGTCACAAGTAAGACTTATGTTAAGAACTTCCATTAGATGTAGCCCAGTATAGCTTTAGGTCATCTGACTGAGTCTGTCTTGTAGAATCTTTCTTTTAGGGAAATTATATATTGGCACCATCTATAAGGCACATAGCCCAGTTTTTTAGTGTTACTAGACTGATTATCTTTAGTATGGTTTACTTATTTATTTATTTTTTCCAACAGAGGAGACTTTAAACCTAAATTATTGTAGCCTGGTATTATCTATATAAATTCATCCCATAATTGTGGGAGATTTTTTTCTTCTTTGTGGAAACTTTTCTTGTTCTGATTGAGCTTGGGTAGTAGAAAAAAGCTCAAATTTATAGCCAGAGTCAGATCAGGCATTATTAATTGGCCCAGTGAGGGGATCCTATTTAGTAATACCATAGTGACATGAATATGACTATAATTTTTAAGTAATTTTTCTCAGGGCCAACCAGTTAGAGTCTGGTAGTAGAGAAATTTACCAAGGTAACCCAGAACTAGACACAGATAATTGGCCACAAACCCAACAATTGGATTGATTTTTTAAACTAGCATAGGATCAGGCCTATGATAGAAAAGCATTTGACTTATATGCAAAGGTCTAAGAAGTCAAGAAAACATAAATGATCATACGAATCAGGTCCAGCATCTTGGGGAAGCTGTCTACCTCTGATGTGTTCGTCTTCTCATCCTGGTGTGTAGTTTCTCCTGATAAAAAAGTCCTTCTATTCATGTTGGAGACAGTCCCTTAAATTATGTCTTTTTCCAGTCCTGATTGCAGGTCATGAGGCATCTGATCTTCATCCAAAGGCAGATTACTGAGATAAGCTTCAGAAACAAACTTAGGGTGTTCTTCAAGAATTCAATTAAATTTTACATTAACATCACATAACAGCAAAGAACTATCTAAGAGATGAGTCTTACTAGATGCAGACGTCCATTAACAAACTGGTATTTAACATTTCGAAATGTCTTTCTTTCCTTAAAGTTACCCTTATTTTTATTAAATATAACCAAATTAAGGCTAGTTTGTTTGAAAAATAGGTCTGTTTTCACTGATTTTGGTCTGATGATTTTTATAACCATAATTGATTATAGGCTTTTTATTTTGCTGAAACATTTATAGAGTCTCAGACTGAACTTTTAAAATAAAACAGGGCTGCGAAACTCACACCAAAGGCTTATCACAGATTTTGCCTAACAAATCTAGGTGAATTTTTCCCTTTTTAAGGTCTCAAAAATTTCTTGAGATTTTTGTATCCGTGAGATAACCTTCCTAACTCATTTGATAAACTTACTGGAAACCTAAGAACTTCCAATTTTTGGAGGAGTCAGATAGAAAATATAATTGTTTTGTTTATAATGTTTAATTTTACCAAAGTATTGTCATAATTAGTTTGAGAGGAAGATTTCCCCTACTCCCTGAAAAAATAACATTCAACCCCATAATTTTTCAGATAGAAACCATAAAAGTTATAAGCATATTCACTGGTTCATTTAGTCCTTTTGCTAACTTTTGTGAAGTCATCAGGTTTTCCATTAAAATACCAGGACATATCAGAATGTTAAGAACTCCATATAATTTTTAGGATATCTGTATTAGTAATTTTACCCTACATTATAATATGAGCAGATATATTACTCATTTGATAATCTTTTTTATGTCATTTAACCAACCAAATAAACACAGTTTAATACCTCTCTGTGGGATGCTTCAGGGGCCCTCTGAAGCACCCCAAAGTTAGCTAGAAGCCAAAAGTGCTTCATAGAATGATGTAGGAAGTTTTGTCAACAAATATCAGAAAGGTTTCGAGCACTCGGTCAGATGGGACTATAGGTCACTGTGAAACAATAGCTATTCACTCAGCCAAAGTAACAATATGGGATTTCAGAGGCAAATACAGAACAGACCATTTAAGAGGCAAATGAACTTAAATCTATTGTCAAATGCAGTTCAACATCTGAAGAAAGTGTGTCCTTTTAACAGAAAGAAAAGTCAAATTCAAGTTTTTGCGCCAGCTTATTTTTAGTCATTAACAGTCCCAAATTTCTTTAGCTTCTTTGTAAGAGGAAACTAATGTTCAGTAATAAATGTTTCAAAATTTTACTCTATTTGGAAATGAGCCAGCTAGTCAGTGAACTTCCATCACTTAGTTTAGCATAACCCAATTCAAGTTACCCCAATTTGGACAGACTATTTCAGACAGACAGTCCTAAAGCATAATTATTCTTAATAGAGTTTATCTAAAAGCTCATATCTCATTTACATTTTTTAGAAGTTTTTTTTTTTTTACTTGAGGTAATTGTCTTGTTGACAAACATAACAGATATAATATTTAACATATTAAACCTAGGTACAATGAAAATATTTTTTTTAACGTTAAGTACTCCAAGACATGTCTATAATATCAGGTATTTAACACTGAATATTTCCCAGTTCACATAAACCTGGAATTTATTGTTTAATTTAGAATTACTTGATTTGTAAGCGCTTACCTTTTTTTAAGCCAAATAAATAGATCTCATATACAAATTAACTTCAAAAATATTACCCAGAGACAGAGACATACCAAGACATATTTAGACAGACACAGTGCAAGATCTAGCTTCAAGTCTTTTTTTTTTTTTTTTTCTCAGTGTCAGGAGTTATAGATGGTCTAGATAAGTGTTCCTGAGAGCCCTGGTCTCAAGGCACAGGGAAAAAAAATCAAGTTCTAACAAATGGCGGCAGGTCTAAACCACATGGTGGCCAGACAAAGCAAAATGGCCATCAAAAATCACTTCACAGATCACAGAGTTAAAACACACACATATAAACCCGGCAGCCCTCATCAACGTGAAAGTGAAGTCTCTCAGTCGTATCAGACTATTTGCGACCTGTGGACTGTAGCCCACCAAGCCTTTCTGTAACATCAAAGATTTTAAGGGAGGAAAGGAAGCCAGGTTGAAAGAAGAAGGGGGAGGAGGCGGGAGAGGGGGCTAAAGGGGTGGCCTTACAGACGTCTCCTGCCACCTACAGATACCCAGGTGTTACGGGACTTTTCCCTGGGCTTCCAGAGAAGGGAGGACTGGAACTCGGCCCTACCAGAAATCAGAACCAGAATTTGAGTTTCTTGCCAAGAGGGGATGATCAGTCTCCAATCCTCAGCTCAGGCTGAGGGCCCTTCGACCAGATTTTTGTGTCCAGGACCAGGGGACTAGAAAAACAGGGAAAGATAGGAAGGGTTAAGGAGAGGAGACAGAGAGGGAAGGGGAGAGAGATCAATAAAGTCTCTTGTTTCTTACCAGTCGGGGCACTCTGGCCAGTTGTCCGCATCAGGAGGAGACCAGGGACAAAAGGGTCCCAGTTGCGGCCGCTGGGTCTGGTCTATTAGCAGGCAAGCTGGCCCCTGAGTACCCCGAGTGGTCAGGATGTCAGTCTCGGCTTTTTCACCAATAATGATAGATTTTGTGCCTGGCAGGACGTCCACAGAGCCAGCCACCTCCCCAGCACAATGCCAGGCCTCAGCCTTACGCTGGACTTAACCAGAAAACAGAGCCAGCCGCCTCCCCAGCACAATGCTGGGCCTCGGCCTTATGCTGGACTTGACCAGAATTAACACCGGTGTTCAGAGATCTCTCCTCCTAGTGAAGAAACCCCTTCTGCTGGGAGAGTGTTATTCTTCCCAGTTAAAGGGATCCCGGATGAGCCCCCAAATGTTATGCCCAGAGTCCGAGCCCCCAAAACTGAGAGAATAAGACGTCCACAGCAATGCAAAAGCATAAAGGGGTTTATTGCTAGCTCGAGTTAGGGCCCAGGTTTCATCCAGCACAGTGGAATCCGACAAGGGCCCCCAGCTCTGAATCTCATTTACTTTTATACAGACGGTTTTTTGTTTTTGTAACAGCATAGCTGATTGGTTAAACTGTACGTGCGCATGGGACTTTTAAACCTCGCATCCCTATCTGGATTGGCTCGGGTCTGGCGTGGGTGGGGGGCTACGGGATTTTTCTGATTGGTCTAGCTACACTGTCTGCGGGAGTTCCCAGTGCCTCAGCTTTCCTAGAGACTAAACCTCAGGCCTAGCCTGCCCCTTAGAGCCTGTCCTGGCTCCAGTTTGGTCCTAACAGGGTGAAGTGTGTGGTGAGAGTTTATCTCAGCCTTTCCTATTTCACTGTGGGTATTTTCTTGTCTACCTGACATATAAAAATTGCTCAGGTAGTTCTTGGATTTTTTTAAAGGCATTTGTCCCTTGTTGGTTGTAGATTCAATGTGTCTATTAAAGGAGCTGAATATAGGTGCCTCCTGTGTTGCCTCTGAACCTGCAGAAAGGTATCTCAAGGGACTCTGAGGAACTCCAGTTCTTTATGTCTCAGTGCAGAAAGAATTCTGTAAGAGGCAAAATGATATTTATAGGTAAGAAGTGATTTACCAGATTAGAATGCCTGTGAGGCTTACAGGAAGGTGGGCAAGAGGGTGACCTGCCCCAAGAACTTAGTGGGCTACAGGTTTATATTCAAAGGAAAAGTAGGGAGGGGAAGAAGATCACCTTCTTCCTCATTCTTATGTAGACATCAAGCTTCCATCATCAGCTGCATCATCAGCTGTTCCACATCAGACAAGGGAGATTTCTTGTCCCTGCATGGTCAAGCTGGACTATCATGGTGCTACCTAAATTGGCAGACGTGTGGTAACATATGCTAAACATGGAAAACCATCTCAGGTTTTAGTATAAAATAATAAAAAATTTACATAATATCACCTGTTTCTTATATTTTTGTTTTAGTGCGCACAGGAGCATGTCCTAACTTAGAGCTCCTTGGGTAGGATGTGGGGCTCATGCCAACATTGTTTTATTGTTTTGGGGCCTGTCTCCTGCTTCTGTTACATGGTTTTGTTGCTAAGCAAGCCTGCTTGGTTTTGTGGTCAAGCACACTTACTTTCTTTAGTTATCATCAACTTACAGGATCTCTCAAACTTTTTCTTTACTTAATGCCTTAATGGGATTAACTATTTAATTACCTACTTTGTCCCTTTACTCTGTCCTTATCACCATCCTGAACTAGAACACTTGAAAAAAACAGGAAAACTGGAAACTGAAAAAAATACACAAACTAAAAGTTGAGAGATATGTTTTAGTAAACTGACATTGTGAGAATTTCAAGCCTGGAACACAGCATTTCAAATAATGCTGACAAATTCTTCTAAGCGAGGCAGGGGAACCAGGATATGTAGGAGTGTTTGCAACAAAGGCCTGATAGTCAGAACATCAAAAGACCATTTTTAACTAAAGAAAGCCAGATAACTCAGGTTGATGAAATTAGCATTTTGTTTGTTTGTTTTAATGTATAGGAAGATACAAAGTCTGGGCTCATTGAAACCATTCCTTTGACTTGCCCCTCAGCATCTGGGGCCAGTATCCTGTGTCTTCTCATCTTGAATCCACTTATTGTGCATTGTCAGAGGTGGCTGTAGCAGTTCCTAGATGGTAGGCAGAATTTGTTTCCATCTTGAGCTACCTCAGGGCTCACCTTCAGAGTGCCTGCAATGTGGTGGCTTGCTGATTGCAATATCCTTTCTTTAGTGATAACCGCAGGTGACATTCTTAGTTCACACCCTGTTCAGTTCAGTTCAGTCTCTCAGTCGTGTCCAACTCTTTGCGACCCCAGGGACTGCAGCACGCCAGGCTTCCCTGTCCTTCACTATGTTCCAGAGTTTGCTCAAATTCATGTCCATTGAGTCACTGATGCCATCCAACTGTCTCTCTCTCTCTCTGTCATTCCCATCTCCTCCTGGCCTAAATCTTTCGCAGCATCAGGATCTTTCTAATCAGTCAGCTCTTCGAATCAGGTGGCCAAAGTATTGGCGCTTCAGCTTCAGCATCAGTCCTTACAAAAAATACTCAGGTTTATTTCCTTTAGGATTAACTGGTTTGATCTCCTTACAGTCCAAGGGACTCTCAAGCACCACAGTTCAAAAGCATCAATTCTTTGGCAGTCACTCTTCTTTATGGTCCAACTCTCACATCCTCACATGACTACTGAAGAAACCATACCTTCAACTATATGGAACTTTGTCATCAAAGTGATCTCTCTGCTTTTTAATATGCTGTCTAGGTTTGTTGTAGCGTTTATTCCCAGAAGCAAGCACCTTTTGATTTCATTCCTGCAATCACTGTCCGCAGTGATTTTGGAGCCAAAAGAATTAAATCTCCCACAGTTTCCATTTTGTATGAGAGGGGGAAAAAAGGAAGAGTGACAACTGTGTATCTCAGACTTTTGGTGCCTGTAATCTGTTTCAAATGTGAGAATGTTCCACTCTTCACATGAATGAGTTCTAACAAAATTTTCTCACATTTTAAATTGTATTTTTTGATTAATTTAATAAAGGAAAATGGAAAAGAAAATCACAATTCAGAGTAAACTAAATAAAGTTATTGTATTAATTTTAAAGCATCTTTATCAAAGTTCTAACCAAATGTCAATTGAAACAGTGCAGTCAATAAATGTCTTGTTAAATGAAATAAATATATCAGGAATATCTGCTGGCCATTTGCTTAAATCTGGAAAGAACTGCGTATAAATATAAAGCAAGTAGCCCTTTCTTCTAATAGAGTTAAAATACTCAAAATATTTTAATAAAGAAAAGAAGAACAAATGTATTCACTGGGGAAGGTATGGTCCTGGCCTTGCACAAACATACTCCAACCAGGGCCTGGGGAGAAAGTCCGCGCTGGTTATTGTCAGTATGTCAATCACATGTGTTTTCTGCGATTCTTCTGCTAAGTGGGGTCTGACCTCTCTATGTTGGGCAAATAGATTTCCAGGGTCAGAACTTCAGGGCTGTCGATCTTTTGGTATCTGTCAGGGAGTTGAAGAAGTAAAAGGGAATACATACAAGGAGGTAAAATGTTAAAGAAAATATTAGAGCTCCTGAAGAATGGTGAATACTGAAAGCAGAGCTAAAAAACATTAAAGCCAAAATAAATTTAAAGATGAATAAATACCAACACACAAAGCTAAGATTAAAAAAATGTTAGAATAAAGCAGTGATTTTGCTGTAAATAACAATTTGAGGCTGCTGTGAATAGCAGTAAAGTAATAGTTAACTGTGATTACTAGTCCTTTTCATGCTAAAATATACTATATGATTTATATGATTTATCTGTATTTTCTTTTGTAATATTTCAGCCATCTTTGAGGGAACTGAAAATAAAAAAAATTAATAGATTGAGAATTTAAAGTCAAAACTGGATAACATACTCTGGAAAAAAGGTAGAATTTTTATATGTTCAAAATCATAAGTCATTCAATACAGTTTTACAGGCTGGATTATAATATAGCAAGTGAATATACTAAATACAATAAGATTAATATAACCTGTACAGTGGTGATAGTGGAAAGAATTTTTAGCAGCAATTAAAGAAAACATAGTTTAAACAAATCACATTTGTTGCTCAGTCATATAAATTGTGAAGCAGAAAAGAGACCATTGTTCTAGAATAATATTGAGGATGAGAAAGGTACATGCTTTCTATCTCTATGGAAACAAGTGCTAGTCATTTCAGCCTGACAGTTGGACTTTGAAATCAGGAAAATCAATATCAGTTTTAATTCCAATGAGTTTATAATACCATGTACTAAATACACTTCAGTTCACTTCAATTCAGTTGCTCAGTCGTGCCTGACTTTTTGTGACCCCATGGACTGCAACACACCAGGGTTCCCTATCCATCACCAGCCCCCAGAGCTTGCTCTAATTCGTGGCCATTGAGTTGGTGATGCCATCCAGCCATCTCATCCTCTGTCATCCCCTTCTCCTCATGCCTTCAATCTTTTCCAGCATCAGGGTCTTTTCTAATGAGTCAGCTCTTCACATTAGGTGCCAAAGTATTCGAGGCTCATCTTCAGCATCAGTCCTGCCAATGAATATTCAGAGTTGATTTCATTTAGGATTGACTGGTTTTATCTCCTTGCAGTCCAAGGGACTCTCAAGAGCCTTCAACACCACAGATCAAAAGCATCAATTCATCAGCTTTCAGCCTTCTGTTTGGTTCAACAGTCCATGACTACTGGAAAAACCATAGCTTTGACGAGATGGACCTTTGTCAGCAAAGTAATGTCTCTGCTTGTGAATCTGCTGCTTAGGTTTGTCATAGCACTCTTTCCAAGGAGCAAATGTCTTTTAATTTCGTGGATGCAGGCACCCCCTGCAGTGATTTTGGAGCCCAAGAATATACAGTCTGTCACTATTTCCATTGTTTCCCCATCTAATTACCATGAAGTGATAGGACCGATGCCATGATATTTGAATGTTAAGTTTTAAGCCAGTTTTTTCACTCTCCTCTTTCACTTTCATCAAGAGGCTCTTAGTTCCTTTTCACTCTCTGCCATAAGGGTGGTATAATCTGCATATCTGAGGTTGTTGATATTTCTCCCAGCAATCTTGACTCCAGCTTGCCCTTCATCCAGCCTGGCATTTCACATGATATACTCTGCATATAAGTAGGGTGACAATATACTGCCATGACATACACCTTTCCCAATTTGGAACCAGTCCATCATTCCATGGCAGGTTCTAACTGTAGCTTCTTGACCAGCATACAGGTTTCTCACGAGGCAGGTAAGGTGGTCTGGTCTTCCCCTCTCTCGAATTTTTCCACACTTTTTGAGATCCACACAGTCAAAGGCTTTAGTGCAGTCAATGAAGCTGAAGTAGATGTTTTTCTGGAATTCTCTTGCTTTTTCTATGATCCAGTGGACATTTGCAATTTGATTTCTGGGTTCCTCTGCCTTTTCTCAGTCCAGCTGAACATCTGGAAGTTCTCAGTTCATGCACTTTTGAAGCCTAACTTGGAGAATTTTGAGGATTACTTTGCTAGCATGTGAGATGAGTGCAATTGTGTGGTAGTCTGAGCATTCTTTGGCATTGCCTTTCTTTGGGATTGGAATGAAAACTGACTGTTTCCAGTCCTGTGGCCACTGCTGAGTTTTCCAAATTTGCTGGCATATTGAGTGCAGCACTTAAACAGCATCATCTTTTAGGATTTGAAATAGCTCAACTGGAATTTCATCACCTCCACTCGCTTTGTTTGTAGTGATGCTTCCTAAGCCCACTTGATTTTGCACTCAAGGATGTCTGGCTCTGGGTAAATGATCACACCATCATAATTACCTGGGTCATTAAGATCTTTTTTTTATAGTTCTCTGTGTATTCTTGCCACCTCTTCTTAATATCGTCTGCTTCTGTTAGGTCCATACCACTTCTGTCCTTTATTTTGCACATCTTGGCATGAAATATTCCCTTGGTATCTCTAATTTTCTTGAAAATATATATAGTCTTTTCCATTCTATTGTTTTCCTCTATTTCTTTGCATTGATTGCTTAGGAAGGCTACCTTATTTCTCCTTGCTGTTCTTTGGAATTCTGCTTTCAGATGGATATATCTTTCCTCTCCCTTGCCTTTCACTTCTTTTCTCAGCTATTTATAAGGCCTCCTAAGATAATCACTTTGCCTTTTTGCATTTATTTTTTCTTGGAAATGTTTCTGATCACCACCTCCTATACAGTGTTAGGAACCTCTGTACATAGTTCTTCAGGCGTTCTGTCTGTCACATCTAGTCCCTTGAAACTATTTGTCATTTCCACTGTATAATTGTAAGGGATTTGATTTATGTCATATTGCATGGGCTAGTGGTTTTCCCTACTTTCTTCAATATAAGTCTGAATTTTGCAATAAAGAGTTCATGATCTGAGCCACCATCAGCTCCTGGTCATGTTTTTGCTGACTGAGTAGAGCTTCTCCATTTATGGCTGCAAATAATATAATCAATCTGATTTCAGTTTTGACCACTTGATGATGTCCATTTGTAGAGTCGTCACTTGTGTTGTTGGAAGAGGGTGTTTGCTATTACTAGGATGTTCTCTTGGTGTAACTCTGTTTGTCTTTACCCTGCTTCATGTTGTACTCCAAGGCCAAATTTGCCTGTTACTCCAGGTATCTCTTGACTTCTTACTTTTGCATTCCAGTCCCTATGATGAAAAGGACATCTTTTTTTGGTATTAGTTCTAGAAGGTCTTGTAGGTCTTCATAGAACAGTTCAACTTCAGCTTCATCAGCATAAGTGATTGGGGGAAAGAGTTGGATTACTGTGATATTGAATGGTTTGCCTTGGATACCAACAGAGATCATTTTGTCATTATTGAGATTGCACCCAAGTACTACATTTTGGACTCTTTTGTTAACTATAATAGCAATTCCGTTTCTTCTAAGAGATTCTTGCCCACAGTAGTAGTTATAATTGTTATCCGAATTAAATTCGCCCATTCTGTTCCATTTTAGTTCACTGATTCCTACAATGTCAATGTTCACTCTTGCCATCTCCTGTTTGACCACTTCTAATTTACCTTGATTCTTGGACCTAACATTCCATGTTCCTATGCAATATTGTTCTTTCCAGCATGGACGTTACTTCCATCACCAGTCACATCCACACCTGGGCATTGTTTATACTCATCCTCTTCATTCTTTCTGGAGCTATTTCTCCACTCTTTTTCAGTAGAATATTGGGCACCTACCAACCTGGGGAGTTCATCTCTCAGTGTCATATCTTTTTCCTTTTCATACTGTTCATGGGGTTCTCAAGGCAAGAATACTGACGTGGTTTGCCATTCCCTTCTCCAGTGGACCACATTTTGTCAGACCTCTCCACCATGACCCATCGGTCTCTGGTGGCCCTACATGGGATGACTTATAGTTTCATTGAGTTTGACAAGGCTGTGATCCAAGCAACCAGTTTGGTTAGTTTTCTGTTATTGTGTTTTTCATTCTGTCTGCTCTCTGTTGGATAAGAGGCTTATGGAAGCTCTCTGATGGGAGGGACTGGCTGTGGGGGAATCTGGGTCTTGCTCTGATGGGTGGGGCCATGCTCAGTAAATCTTGAGTCCAATTTTCTGTTGATGGGTGGGACTTTGTTCCCTACCTATAGTTTGGCCTAAGGTAATGTCAATAATGGGCTTCCCTGGAGGCTCAGAGGTTAAAGTGTCTGCCTGGAATGCAGGAGACCTGGGTTTGATCCCTGGGTCAGGAAGATCCCCTGGAGAAGAAAATGGCAACCCACTCCAGTACTCTTGCCTGGAGAAACCCATGGAGGGAGGAGCCTGGTAGGCTACAGTCCATGGCGTCACAAAGAGTCAGACACCCCTTGAAAAGGACTTATGCCAACATGCCAGGGTTCCCAGGACTGTTTTATTGATTGCCTCTGATACCGTTGAAGGCCACTGTCAACCCAAACTCCTCTGGAAACTCCTGGACACTCACAGGCAAGTCTGTCTCAGCCTCTCGTGGCATCACTGCTCTGTCCTCCTGGTTCCTGGAGCACACAAGGTTTTGTTTGTGCCCTCCAAGAGTCTGTTTCCCCAGTCCTGTGGAAGTTCTGTTAATCAAATCCCACTGGCCTTCAAAATCAAATTCCCTGGGGGTTCTCAGTCCCTTTGCTGGATCCCCAGGTTGGGGAATCTACTGTGGCCCCTGGAACTTTGCAACAGTGCAAGAACTTATTTGTTATAGTTCTTCTACAGTTTGTGGGTTGTCTGCTTGGTTGCTCTATGGTGGGGCTAATGGCAACCTCCTCCAGGAGGACTGATGCCATACCTGGCATCTCCCAGATATGCTGCATCCAGAGCCCTTGTCCCCATGGCAGGCCACTGCTTACCTGTGCCTCCACAGGTGAAACTCAAACACTCAAAGGCAGGTTTGGCTTAGTCTCTTTTGGGGTTCCTGGGTCTTGGTGTACACAATGTTTTGTTTGAGCCCTCTGAGCATCTCTGATAGTTATGAGGTTTGACTCTAAACATGATTTCAGCCCTCCTACCATCTTGTTGGGGCTTCTCCTTTGCCCTTGGACATGGGGTAACTTTTTTTGGTGAGATCCAATATTCTCCTATTGATGGTTGTTCAGCAGTTAGTTGCAGTTTTGGAGTTCTCACAGGAGAAGATGAGCGCACCTCCTTCTACTCTGCCAGTTTAATGTTGGTGAGGCCTAATTGGAAGCATACTTGAAAGCCTAATTTATGAAGCCCAATTAAACCTAATTGGAAGTTTAACAGAAATGGAAATCAAGCTCCTATTACCCAAAAGTGTGTCCACCTTGTTTGTTAAATTGGGGTAATAGAGAGAGGGATGGTTGAGATTTTCTTTTCATCAAGTAGTATATTTGCCATTATATTAAGAAATAATTAAGAGTAGGCAATTTATGTGTCACTTGAGCAAGAAAAGGAATAAGTAATTGAAAATATGTTTTTATGTCCCCTTGATTCATGAAGGAGACAAAATAGCTTAGACCAACAGCTAAGTGGGCTTGCCAATTGGCACTAGGGTAAAGAACACACTTGCCAATGCAGGTAGATGTAAGAGACCTGGGTTCAGCCTTGGGTTGGAAGATCCCCTGGAGGAGGGCATGGTAACCCACTTCAGTTTTCTTGCCTGGGGAATCCCATGGACAGAGGAGCCTGGCCAGCCACAGTCCATAGAGTCACCAAGAGTCTGACACAACTGAAGAGACTCGCACGAACGAATGCACGAACAGCTAAGTACAAGGAAACACACACAGACACACACTAAGATGGGATAAAAGTTTAAAAGACAATTGACAAAATGTGGGGGGAAAGTGAATGAGAAAATACTTACCAAAAGTTATTTCTTACTTCTTAGCAGTCAAATCAATGAGTGGAATCGAATGAGTTACATAACTCACATTATCCAGCTATTAGGGTACTTTTCTGTGTCTAAGAACTGAGATGAATGTTTTTTTCTACTTTAGCTCACTCACTAAGCTTTCTGGCTTTCCATTTCCTTTTAGCTTCCAAATTAATGTGTGTAGATGGTATTATTAGGTGTTCTTTTTACTTTTTCATTCTGTTCATGGTTCTCAAAGCAAGAATCCTGAAGTGGTTTGTCGTTCCCTCCTTCAGTGGACCACGTTTTGTCAGAACTCTCCACCAGGACCCATCCGTCTTGGGTGGCCCTGCACAGAATGATTCATACATTTTAGCTATTGTTTTTATTCTTTTCTCAGACTCTATAATTTTTGCTCTTGGTCTGTTTCTGGATTTCTCAAGCTGTCATGTGACTGAAAGCAAACACTCTGGTAAATACTTAATATTAACCTATAGATGACAATGCCATGTAGTTGAATCAAAAGAGCCAGCAGATAGTTAACAATGAGATGTAGTGCCTTTAATTCAAAGCTGCATTTATGAAATGGACATTTGAGGCATCTAATGGATAGCTTCCTGATAGGTTTCTGATTAAAATGCTTTAAACCCACAAAACTTCTGATTAAATCATGTCTGATTTCAGTATGTTCTTGATTATATATAGCAGCACTGGCTTGCTTCCTAAACTATCTGTGGAGAAGGATGCTTTTCACTGTTCTTCTTTATTTTATTTCTAGTTCCTTATAGACAAATAATTTTATTAAAGAAAAATAATGCCGATTATATAGAGTGAAGTAAGCCAGAAAGAAAAACACCAATACAGTATACTAACACATATATGTGGAATTTAGAAAGATGGTAATGATAACCCTGTATGCGAGACAGCAAAAGAGACACAGATGTATTGAATAGTCTTTTGGACTCTGTGGGAGAGGGAGAGGATGGGATGATTTGGGAGAATGGCATTGAAACATGTATAATATCATGAAATGAATCGCCAGTCTAGGTTCGATGCAGGATACAGGATGCTTGGGGCTGGTGCACTGGAATGACCCAGAGAGATGTTATGGGGAGGGAGTTGGAAGGGGGGTTCAGGATTGGGAACACATGTACACCTGTGTTGGATTCATGTTGATATATGGCAAAACCAATACAGTATTGTAAAGTAAAATAAAGTAAAATTAAAAATAAAGAAAAGTAACAATGAATTTGAGTGGCAAAGTCAAACTTCCATAAAAGTTTCAAGCTACTATTCAGTCTGAATTTCTCTATCTCATTGTTGGTCATTAACCAATAGTTCTCAGCCTTTGAAAACCAACACCGTTCTCTGAACTGTGTGTGAATAGTATTAGGTAATACATTAAGACAAACCATTTTATAAACAGAAAGTGTTAAAAATGACTTCCTTTCCTCCAAAGCAGTTTTTGGAGGAAGGTCTCCTAAACTGTAAACATACTATAGGAGTGTGACTTGACTGTTTTCTGTATACCTCTAAGGAGTCCCTTTTCTTGAAGAGCTTTAACTTCTTAAGACTAATGCTTCCACAAGCAGTTCTTTAGATCCATCCAGTTTTCAATTCTACATGCTTGTTAAATATTAGCTCTCAATTCTCCAAACTTTGAGAAGAATGTCTTATAGACCAAATCATGTTTGAATACTTACAATGTGATAGAAAATGTCTTCATGATATACATTTCCTTAAATGCTTTTCTTTTTTAAAATTAATTTTTATTGGAGTATAGTTGATTTACAATGTTGTGTTTGTCTCTGCTATACAGCAGAGTGAATCAGTTATACATGTATCCATTCTTTTTTAGATTCCTTTCTAGTATAGGACATTAGAGTGCTGGGCAGAGCTGCCTGTGTTATATAGTAGGTCCTTACTAGTTATCTGTTTTATATATAGCAGTGTGTATATGTCAGTTCCAGTCTCCCAGTTCATTCCTCCCACACTCCTTTCCCAGCTGGTAACCATTAATTTTTTTTTCTACACCTGCGACTCTACCTCTGTTTTATAAATAAGTTCTTTTTGTTTTTAGATGCCACATATAAGTGATATTACATGATGTTTGTCTTTTTATGTCTGACCTACTTCACTCAATATGACAATCTTTAGATTCTTCCATGTCATTGTGAATGGCATCATATTCTTTTTTTTATGGCTGAGTAATATCCCACGGCATCTTTATCCATTCATCCATTGATGAACATTTAGGCTGCTCTTCTTAATATGGTAACTCCTTCCTCACTTGAAGTAGGAGTCCAAGGAAGGCAGGACATGTGTGTGTTCCTAATGTACCCTAGTATCTACAGCCACTGGCAAAGAATCTAGCACAAGGCAATCATAGCCTACAAAACTGGTACCAAAAGATGTGGACCAGGGAGGACATTGAAGAAGTAGGAGGGGAAAATATGTTTCTTCAACAGATGACAGCAAATATATTGTGGGAAATTTGAATATGTGGTAAAAATCTCAAAACCTAAAAAGCCCAATTCAGAAACTAAAACTTAGAGCAGAAATCTGAACATTTTAAAAAAGGGACATAATTTTAAACAACTATTTAAAAATAAGTCATTGGCCTCTAAGGCTAGAAACATTTTCCTTTAAGTGGACCAGGAAAAAAGGCATTGAAATAATAAATAAGAATTTATCTAGCAAATTTGACTTAACACTAAGCAAAGTTTATGTATTTTTAATAATGTAATTTATCTTCATTGTTTTTCAACTTTTCCTTCCAACTTGTAGAAGAAGAACACATAGCTTTGTAATATTGTTCAAAGAATGCATATATTAATGATAGTGACAATGTAGTAAAAATGTAGCTACCAGAATATATAAGTGAAATTGAGGGAAGGGAAAAAAGATAATGATTACAGTTGATGGACAACTGATATGTGTGTGTGTGTATATATATATATATATATCTTCACAAAATTGAAAAATAATAAACAGATCAACAAAAATAATGATCACTGAAATCATTATTTTCTCCTCAAGTAATAATTGAGGAGAAAAAGAATAGTGATAAGAATGAGGAATCTAAACTTGATGAATAAAAAACTGAGTTATAAGTCTACTATCATAACTACCAGAGGAATACGAAGTTGAATCATTTAAAATTTGTATCAAGAAAACAATATATGCCTCACTGCATGGAATTAGTGAAGGAAGAAATGGATTGCATATTTCATTTGGGGCCTTACTTGCCATTTGCATTAACAGTGGAATCAAACAGCCTTAAGTCAATATTCAAACATGTCACACATTCAGTTCAGTTCAGTGCAGTCACACAGTTGTGTCTGACTCTTTGCAACCCCATGGACTGCAGTACGCCAGGCCTCCCTCTCCATCACCAGCTACCGGAGTTTCAAACTCTTGTCCATTAAGTCGGTGATGCCATCCAACCATCTCATCCTCTGTCGTCCCCTTCTCCTCCTGCCCCCAATCTCTCCCAGCATCAGGGTCTTTTCCACTGAGTCAACTCTTCACATGAGGTGGCCAAAGTATTGGAGTTTCAGCTTCAGCATTAGTCCTTCCAATGAATATTCAGAACTGATTTCCTTTAGGTTGGACTGGTTGGATCTCCTTGCAGTCCAAGGGACTCTCAACACTCAGGAGTCTTCTCCAACACCACAGTTCAAAAGCATCAGTTCTTCAGTGCTCAGCTTTCTTTATAGTCCAACTGTCACATGCATACCTGACTACGGGAAAAACCCTAGCTTTAACTAGATGGACCTTTGTTGGCAAAGTAACGTCTCTGCTTTTTAACATGCTGTCTAGGTTGGTCATAACTTTTCTTCCAAGGAGTAAGCGTCTCTTAATTTCATGGCTGCAGTCACCATCTGCAGTGATTTTGGAGCCCCCCAAAATAAAGTCTGTCACTGTTTCCACTGTTTCCCCATCTATTTGCCATGAAGTGATGGAACTCCGGGAGTTGGTGATGGACAGGGAGGCCTGGCGTACTGCGATTCATGGGGTCACAAAGAGTCGGACACGACTGAGCGACTGAACTGAACTGAACTGATGGGACCGGATGCCATGATCTTCGTTTTCTGAATGTTGAGTTTTAAGCTAACTTTTTCACTTTCCTCTTTCACTTTCATCAAGAGGCTCTTTAGTTCTTCTTCACTTTCTGCCATAAGGGTGGTGTCATCTGCATATCTGAGGTTATTGATATTTCTCCCGGCAATCTTGATTCCAGCCCAGCATTTCTCATGATGTACTCTGCATAGAAGTTAAATAAGCAGGGTGAGAATATACAGCCTTGACGTACTCCTTTCCCTATTTGGAACCAGTCTTACACATTAGAACTACTTTTCTAGCTACTCTCATTTTCACATCTTAGAAATCTCAGACAAGGTCTTAAAATGTGAGCTCAGAAACAGACTGAGCCTGGAGTAAGATTTCTTTCTTAGCTTCATTATTTTTGTGAGCAATTTCAATTGGCCGGTATTCTGAGAACAAATATTAAAAAATAAATAAACCAAACAAAGCATGACATCACCTAGACTCCTTCCATAATCTCACCTATGTTGACCTCACTGATGACATGAAAACAGTATTATCTACATGCTATTTTTTCTCATAATAATACTTTACACATAGGATACAAACACCTTTGCATTTTTTTTAAAAATTTTCAATAAGCTATGAGATTTTTATTGCTGTCTCTAATTTCCAAAAGAGAAAATCAAGACCCAGACAGAACTAAATGACTATGCCACTGAGCTAGTAAATTGCTGGAAGTCCTGCTACATTTTGCCCACAGTAATACTTTCCTTATTTAAAATCAGCATGCCTCTTTCAATAATGATGGGGAAAATTACCTACTCTAAAAATAGCAAAAGTTTATTAGGCATAATTTTGATACATGAAAAACACAGAATTTTATTTTTGAGTCTAAGTAAGAGAGTCATTAACATCCATTTAAAATTTTACTACTTTTGGCAAATTTGGGCAAAAATTTAAACAAGTCAACATTTTGTTTCTCAGCCCAACCTCTTTCTGAGTCATCTAGAATCTCAGCTTGCTTCCAGGCTACTCAGACTCAAGGATGCCACTGTGGTCTCTAAATAATTTCCAGTACTTTCCCATTCTCCAAATATGATTTTATTATGTTTTTCTTTATTTTCCTAATATAATAAGATTATTCAGAGTATAGAAATTCTACATTGAAATTAAACACTAAATGGAAGCCAAATATAAATTTTTTATATAAGACAACAGTTGCTCAGTCTTATAAATACTTTCATTTCTAATTCATTGTCTAGATGTGTTACTTCCCATAGGAAATATCCATCTTTAAAAAGACTTTCTGGAAATAACTTGCTTCCTCGTTTAGTATAAAAGTGTGTGTGTGTGTGTGTTTTAATTATGAGAACAGGTCTAAAGCTGGATTCTCTCTTCTATCAACATGCAATATAATCTCAAGTAGTATCAGAATATTAACAGAAATTGGCTTTTCCAACTCACAGGATTTTTCTTGTGATAAAATTAAATAGCTTATTGGAAAGTTCTTTGCAAACTGTAAAATAAATAAGCAAGTTTCCATTATTCCAAAGAAGTGATTAAAATGATTAGGTTTTCTTACATGAAAGCAAATCAGGGAAGGATATAGTTTTTGGCAGTATGGGCAGTTCTAGGTCCTAATGAGTCACACTGGCGAGGTTACATTCACTCAATCCACTGACAATGTGTGCAATGCAATGTGACCACATTCATGAACTCTTTTTTTCCATCAAAGATTGGAAGTGGTTTATCTGCACCTTCTCTTAAATTTTAAGGCATTTTCTCACTTGCTACCCCCAAGCCAAATCTAAACAAGCAAAGTATATCTTTAATAAAACCACTTTATTCTTGAGGAGCTATTCAAAAGTGCTAAGGCTGGATCTCAGTCAAAGGAACTAAAACTCCGTGGAAAATGTCAGCTAATTTACTTACACACATTTTCTTGTTAAGTAGAGTGATACACTTTCTTTGACAACATGCCTATTTTCCTAACTCAACAATGCTTTATTTATTTCATCTTTGCTTTTCTCAGGAGCTACGAGACGATAAAACTTTTACTCAAGTATGCATTAATCATTCAAAAATATTCAGGTTTGAAATAGAGTTACCTGATTGTCTGATTCATATTTTTAAGTAATTTTCTTGTATATGTTTACATTTAGAAAATATAGTGTATTCATGCTATTTCTGAAAACATTCATTTTGTGTGTTATGATAAACTGATTTTTAATTAAAGACATGCCTTATAATGTAATTTTGGTACTTCTATGTCTGGAAACTTGTATTTATATTTAAATGAATTATGAACACTTGTGAAGCATTATTTAATGTTCTGCTTTTCATTAATATCAGAGGATCCAGTGAATCAATTGTTATTTCTTTGAAATTTCTGGAATTATAGAAAATTCCTACTTCAGGGCATTGTAAAAACACTCTTCTATTAACACAAAAGATAGAAGTAGTAGGATAATTTTGTAATATCTTCAAGTGCCCCATTAAGCATAATTTTCTAAAATACTATTAAATGAGATCAGAAGTGAATAACAGCGATTTTCTTGTAGTGCTTTTCCAATTTTTTGTGTCTACTTTAATCAGCATTTCTAGAAACAGTAATTTAAAGTAGATTGTCAATTATATTAAACCTTCCAGTTTCAATTTTATGATCACAATTTCATATGTATTTTATTGTAACAATTGTTATGAAATGCTTCAAATACTAACATATGTATTTATTTATCTACCTCCACATGCTGACCCCTGGAGAAGGAAATGGCAACCCACTCCAGTATTCTTGCCTGGAGAATCCCATGGACAGAGGAGGCTGGCAGATTATAGTCCATGGGGTCATAAACAGCTGGACACAAATGAACAAAGAGCACACACACGTACTGACTGGGGGCTTTCCAGGTGGCTCAAACAGTAAAGAATCTGCCTGCAGTGCAGGAGACCTGAGTTCAGTCATTGGGTTGGGAAGATCTCCTGGAGAAGGAAATAGCCACCCACCAAAGGGATAGGGGAGCCTGGTGGGCTGCAGTCTGTGGGGTCGCACAGAGTCGGACACAATGGCTATGGGGTCCCACAGAGTTGGACACGACTGAAGCGACTTAGCAGCAGCAACAGCAGCCACTGTGTTTGCCCGGAGAATCCCATAGACAGGGGAGGCTGGTAGGCTATAGTCCATGGACTCACACAGATTCAGACATGACTGAGCAAATACACACGTACACACACATACTGACTAGAAGGTTCTCCCTCCATTTCTAAGATGTGACTTTTTTCCAGCACGTGTGAGCAAGATTGACCAGTCTTTTGTTATCCTATTCTGGCGAGCTGATTATGAGCCATGCTTATTCATTGGTTTGAGGTGGCATAACACACATTTTTTTCCCTGCTCTTATACCTGTTTTGAATTCCGTGACTTGTGAATACTCTTGAGGTGGCATATAAGTTTATCCAATAGTAGATGAAGTGATGATGTGTATTTATTTGTCTAAGTTTATCTCATACAGGTTTCACCCTGCATGCATGCTGAATCCTTTCAGTCATGTCTGACTTTTCGCAACCCTAAGGACTATAGCCCTCCAGGGTCCTCTCTTCAAGGGATTCTCCAGGGAAGAACACTGGAGTGGGTCCTGTACCCTCCTCCAGGGGATCTTTCCAATCCAGGGTACGAACCTGCATCTCTTGAGTTCTTTACCACTAGCACCACTTGGGAAGCCCACCCTAGGCCTACACAATCAGGATGGGTCCTGAGAATGGGACGCCAGAACCCAACTTGAATTCTCTAGGGAATTTTTATGTGCACTCATATATATGAGAAGGGCATTAGGACCAGAGTGTCATAAATATATGATCTATTTAAACTAAATAACAACAAAATAAAAAATTGATAGATTAGGAATACAAATTCATTTTTTTTAATTGAAAAGATTTTTTTATGTGTGATACTTTCGTTTTATTTATTTATTTAATTTTTTGGTCTCTTAAAATTCATATGCAAGTTCCACTGAAAATCTAGGATTGCAAACTTTTATCTGATTTTGAAACTGACAATCTTAAGGATCCAACTGTTGTGAAATACCTACATTCAAACCATGTTAATTTATTTTCATGAGTTATAAATTGAGAAAAACATCTAGATTAAATATCTAGACAAGAGTAGGGGTAGAAACCACTCTTATTGGAGAAGAGTAGATGACGTTTTCACTGATTTAATACACTTTCATTGTGAATTTATAAAGTTCTTGGTGTCTAGATATACCAGAGGACAAAATCAACCAAAGAAAAGACTCTTGTTCCTAGGGCTTATGGTCTGTCTAAAAGATAAGTTCATGAATGGATTTATGACAGATTCTGTTTTTAGTATATAGGTGTGTTCTTAGAAGTTTACAAAGGGCACTTAAGCAGGTAGATACAAAGGAAATGTGATTTTCATATTCCAGAATAAAGGAGATTGCAGAGAGAGGTGTTGTGGGTGTTTTCAGAACATTTAGCCACTTAAAGAAAGTGAAACCTAAGGAAAAAACATCTCCAGCATGAATTAGCAAGATACTTAACCTAGTATAATAAAATGACACAGAGAGACCTAACATATTTTGTTATGTACTTCTGAAACATACAGGCTTCCCAGGTTGCACTAGTGGTAAAGAACCTGCCTGCCAATGCAGGAGACTGAAGAAGCAACAGGTTCAATCCCTGAGTCTGAAGGATCCCTTGTAGGAGAATATGACAACCCACTCCAGTATTCTTGCTTGGAAAATCTCACGGACAGAGGAACCTGGTGGACAACAGTCCATAGGGCCTCAAAGAGTCAGATACGACTGAAGCGACTTAGCACACACACAATGAGATCTAAGAGCCTGTCAATGCGACATTATAGAAACAGATTTTCATATGATTTTGGTGCTCTCATCTATGGTACTTTCTCATGCTTCCTTATCAACTGGTGGAAAGTTGTTGATAAAAATACTAATGTTAAAGTAATAATTAATAGTAAGAATTTATCATTAAGAATAAAAATTTGGTCTATTTTTAATACATTGATTTGATTTAAAGCATAATAATTCTAAAATTATCTTAAAATTTGAAGTAAATTTCTAACTCATACTTAAGAGCTTGACATCTAGATTGTAAAGGTTATGATTTTACTTTTGTAATCTGTTATACTTTTATGGTTTACTTATAGTGCATCTGATAAAATGCTACTCAACTAATAATTCAATGATAAAAAATATTTTTTATCTGTTCTTGTACTTTATATCCATCAAGTTTTCAAATGGAAAACACTCAATAAATTCAACTGATTTAATTAAAATTATGTCATCCTGTAGTTGCGGCTGAGTATTTTGCTGTCTTGTCATGTGTACATCCTTAGTGAGCTTTTTAATATGCAGCATAGATGTTTATTGAATACATTAGCCTCTGTGAGAAATTTCCACGATGGTTGGCTGTAATAAATATTTGATTAAAATAAATAGCTCCAGAAAATGAAGCTGAGTAAAAGGTTAGCTTACTTATTAAGATGCTCACTGTCATGCACTTCTTTAAAGTCAATGCAGAGAATGTGTTTTTACCTGACTACTAGGTGGATTATTTACACAGAACAGCTGCAAAAGATAAGGTCTGGCAGCACCTATGCTGAGATTATCTATTTAAATTGGAAATGCAATTCATTTGAATATTTCACCATATTTTTGCATTCATATAAATTAGACATTCATATGTACACATATCCATTGATCCAAAGAGAAACTCATAATTATAATAGCTGTTGTTTATTAGGTACAATCGATGTGCCAGACAATCTACTCGATGCTTGACATACATTATCTTGAATCTCTTCCCCAAATATTAGGGGATCTGAACTATTGTGTGAATTTTATGGTTCAAAGCTCATAGAAAAACTGAGTAAACCGAGGGGGGGTTTGAGTGGAGTCTGTGAAAATAACGTGTCATACTCTTCTGCAAGTCAGTTTTTGAATGTCAGTTCTAAGCTTGGCACTGGTTTTGTAGTGAGGATGTACATATAATTATGAACAAAAGATGCATGTCCTGGCTTTGAGGAGAATTGTAGTATATTTTTACTCATCACCTCCCTCCCGTCAGTGTCTTTCTGCTTTCCTTCAGAAGTGCTGTGTGATTGAAATATTTGCTGGCTCTCCTCTCCTTAGAGTACCTGAGTATGTTTGGAAGTGTTCTTATTGGAAAGAGAACATATTTCTAAGACTGCTGAAAGATTGTGTTTCATTGATGACTAATATTGAATATCTTTATATATAATCAGGGAGTTCTAGATGCTATTGTAAAAACTTCGTGAGGCAGATATTTAGTGTACTAGAGTCCTTATTAGATGGTGGGTTTCAATGGTCCGGAGAATTCCACGAGCTGTACAGACCATGGGGTCACAGAGTCGGACATGACTGAGCAACTTTCACTGTCACACTTTACAATGGTCTACAATAGTAGATATGGTCCATACCCTCAGGAACTTTTTAGTCTGGGGAAGTAAGAGATATATAATTACTCTTCTGCCATCTTGGACTTTGTATACTAAACACAGCAAAGTGAAATTTTGTTTTCTCCATCTTCACTTGGTTATGTCGTTGGAGACTTGATCTTGGTTTCAGCATAACTAGGCAGTAGGTGGAATGAACCAAAAGTTTTCTAAATTGAAGGAGATATAAACTTTAAGTTTACTAAATAACACAATGCTAACGTATTTTGTATGTCTTATAGCTAAAAATAATGGTTTCTCTGACAATGTTTATTCAAAAAAAATTTTTTTTCAGAAGAAGAAATCTGTCTTATTTCTTTTGAAAAAAAGATGACTCCATTATTACAACATAAAAATCAACTATATGTTAATAAAAAAGAGAAAAAAAGAATTGCAGAGTTGTTTCTAAGGGGAAAATGCATATGTTCTTCTAATAAATATTATTAAGGAAAATATTTCTAATTTGAAAAGTAATTCTGAAGAATAACAAAAAAAGCAACCTATTGACTAGATCAAGTTTCATATTATTTTAATTGCATAATAGAGTGATTGTATTCTAAACGCTCTTTAGCTTTTTAAAAAATATTTTTAAGAATCATAGTTGTTTTGAAGAACATAGGAACTTCTTAACACTATCTTTAAAACTGCTCTTGGAGAAAAATTAAAAGGAGAAAAAACATTGAAGAAAAAGTCATCACCGTCATTTGATGTAAACTGACAAATTCAAGGTTTCTGTTTAACTTTTCTATTAGAATCAGTGTTCAATTGGAAAAGAAGTGTTTGAAATGAAAGCTTCATTGAAACTCTTACAATTCCTGTTTATTTAAATTTTTACTGTGTGAAAGTATAATAGCATAAATTTTTATAATTTTAAGCAGTTTATAGTTCAGTGGTATTAAGTACATTCATGATTATATAACCATCACCACTCTCTCCAGAACTTTCTCGTATATCCAGTATGAAATTCTGTAACTATTCCCTCCCCTCAATCCCTAGCAGTTTCTTTTCTCCTTTCTGTGTCTATGAATTTGACTTCTCTAAGCACCACATGTAAAGGTATTATAGAATATTTTTTCTTTTCGTGACTATTTGGTTTTACTTAGCATATTTTTCTAAAGGCTCATCCATACTGAAGCCTGTGTCAGCATTCACTTCCTTTTTCAGGCTGATCCTGCTTGTTTTTTATATTAAATTAGAATTATACAGAATATCCATGTTGCAATCCCCAAATATAGTTTTGTCCTTTTTTTTTAACAGATTTTGATATAGAGTCAGTTATACTTAGAGATCCATTTGAGTCATTAAAATCAACACATTTTTATCTTTCCTTACATTGTTGTGCAATTAAAAGTTAATTTTGCCTTTCAGAGTTATCAACCCTCTGTATTTCAAGCCTGTGTATCGAAGCAAGTATTTTCTAGTTAATTCATTGATTTTTACTGTCTCTTGTGAGAACTCTAAGCAGATTGTCTAAATAAGTGATTTTTTTCCCTATATATTATCATAGTTTTTACTTCTATAGTTAATTGTTCATATTTTGAAATGGCACAGTAATATTTTCACACTGGTCATCTACTTTGCAAATCAGTGTATATGTATATCTGTTTCACAATATATGCACATCAATATATTTCACATATGTAAGGCAAAAGAGGGATTGAATCAAAGTTCTCAACAAGTCATCATTAGTATTTTCAGTAACACGCTGGTTAGCTTTAAATGTTTTTACTTATAGGTAATAGCAGGAGTGTTTTACCAAGTACATTACTGATATAATTAATGTAAATTTTGTATCTGGCATCTCTGTACAGAGGAAAAGTTTGACAATGCTCCTTGTCTCTGACACTGATAAGTTTGATGAGTTAGTATGTAGAACATTTTTATGAAAGTTAATCCCCTTTTGATTACCTCAAGTGCTGAGTCAGACTTCCTCAATGACCAAAGGTTGATACCTAATCAAAATAGAAGGTATACAAATAGTCACTTACTTGATGATATTCATCTCTAAACCACATTTTTTTTAATTTATCTTTTAAAAAGGTCCCCTCCTAAAGCCCTGTGTTAGAATATTTAATATGAAAGTGTAATTTGAGTCATTATTTTAAAGTCTTGCTTTGTAAATGTGCATGTGAATTTCTGGTATAGATAAATGCTGAATAAATGTGTGTTGGTGGTTTGAATGAATTACCACTGTATCTCTGCCATAGCTGATTCAAAAACTTAAATCACTATTCACTATTGAGAACTCATTTCATGCTAAACGGTATGCTCTGTGTTGTATAAAAGACAGAAAATAAGCCCGAGGCCGAAAATCTGCTTAATGAGGCAGACGTTGACCTAATAAATGCATGCATAATTAAAAGTTTTATTATGTTTTATGAAAGAATATAAAAATATGTTTAGAACAGGGAAGAATAATAAAGATAATTCTGAATAGGGTAGGAGTCAGGGAAAGTTTCAATCAAAAAATAATATTTAATCTAAATCCTGAAATTGGTAGCCAGCTAAAGACTGAAAGGAAGAACAAAGACCCTAAGCAGACAAAAACGTGGAAAATTCAGGAAAATGAAAGCCTTTGGGGCCTGGCAAGCAAGGTACCTGTAGGACTAGCTGAGGTTACGGTGGTAGATCTGATAACGTTAGGTCCATGCGACCATCTAATTACAATGGGATGTTGTTGAGGGTTTTTAAATAGGGGAGAGCTATAAACTGGTTTATATAGTAAAAGTCACTCTGGCTGGAAAAAAAAAGGAAAATGAATTGGAGAGAAGTAAATTTGGAAATACAGAACCAGGAGATATGTCCAGAAGTTCAAGGGAGAGGTGGTGGTAACATGGAAGAGGTGGTGGCAGAGAAGATGGAGAGAATTAGAAGAAATGAAGATCTCTTTGGTAACAGTTGGATTTTGGGAATGAGAGGAGTGGAGGAAAGATGTGTATACAACTCCCAGGGGTCTAGAAGCAGCTACTTATGACATTAAGGCACATCTGTGAGTAATTGCTTTTCTTTCGATAGATGTTGTGGTCACAAAGTTTACAACTGATGCTTCCAATCAAAAAGAGCAAGTTCAGTCATTCTCTCTGGGTCCTTGAATTGCGATAATTTACTTACATTGTCTCTCTAATTCTATGGTGTCTGGTTCGCCCCTTCATTTTTTCTCAATTTCTACTTCTTTTAATGTATACTATATTATATCTATGTTCCACAGTTGGTTAAGGTGAAGTCACTCAGTCGTGTCCGACTCTTTGCGACCCCACGGACTGTAGCCTACCAGGCTCTTCCATCCATGGGATTTTCCAGGCAAGAGTACTGGAGTGGGTTGCCATTTTGATAGTTGAAGAATGTGAAAAGGAAGCAAATTTCCAGTACATAAAATCAGTCTCTAAAATGCAGTCTCCATTTCTTTCCCTCTTATTTAGACATACTGCTCTTCTGCCCTTAAACAACTACTCCTCTACCTCCTGTCTACTTCAGTGACTTAATTTCTGGTGCATGGGGATGACCCACAGAGATGTTATGGGGAGGGAGGTGGGAGGGGGTTCATGTTTGGGAACACATGTAAGAATTAAAGATTTTAAAATTAAAAAAAATAAATAAAAATAAAAAATAAAATAAAATAAAATTTTTTTTAAAAAAAAAAAGAGAGAGAAAAACAAACAGATGAGATTCAAGAGCTTCTTTCCCCACAATCAGAATTCAAAGACTGCCTATAAGCATATTTAGGTGCTTTGGAAACAACTTTGCAAAGAATAACAAAGTTACCATTTCAAAAACCTCTTGTGGATACAGGGAAATATATTTTTAAAAAATGCCTCAACTGTAAGTTTTGGAATGATCTCTTAGTGACAAATCGACATATTATCATTTTTGATGAGAACCTGTTTTTTTGTTTTTGACATTGAAACTATATATAGTAGGAATAGCATATAATGCATGTGAATCATATGTGTATATATTGTATGCTTATGTTGTGATGCTTTAGTACCTCTTTGATTATTATGATATAATTTTACTTAGCATGTTATGATACTTAAGGAAGACATTATATAATAGGTCAAAATGTGAAACTAGTTGTATAGATATATTTGTCCTAATCCTGAATTCACCACTGCTTGGATAATATTTGGCTACCATGATAAATTTTCTGAATCTCAGTGCTCTTATCTATAAAACATGACAGACAATAGCTGTAAAATAGCTATGACAGATGATTAAGAAAGTTTAGTTTTAAAGCTAGCAATGGCAAGTGATTAAGAAACCTGTCACAACACATGGACCTGGTCTGTATCTATGTTTATATGATGCTAAGTCATTGATCAGATTTACTCAACAACCTTTTTTTACTCTAAGTCCAGTTTCATTTGAGGAAATAGCCTTAGAGCAGTGAACAAGACTATCAAGGTCCTTCTTCTCATGGAATTTATATCCTAAAATCAGAAAATAAATAAGAATTTTAAAAACCTGGAAAATAGTTTCAGTTATCTGTACTATGGAAAACAGACAAAATATAAGAGAATGACCAGCATGGGGTATGTCAGGGTCTCATCCAGATTGTTTATTCCAGGAGATTCTTTGAGACCAAGATCTGAGCCCTGTGTTGGAAGAAGGAAGAAGTCTTGCAAAGACACATAGGCAGAGGGATGCAGAGGTATTGAGGCAAAGCTTTCTCTGTGGAAGACACAAGCTTGCTATGTTCAAGGACCAAAAGGAAGATGGTCAACTGTAGCTTTGACAGCAAGTGTCAGTGTTGGGAGGAGATACAAATGTCTAACAAGTTATTTGCATGACTTAACAAACAGCTGTTCAAATGAATGTAAATAACTATCCTGAGGGTGAACTGACTAGACTGTTCCCAATGCAAACTTGCCTGCACCCTCATTCAAAATTATCTCCTTAGCTCTTATTAAAAATAAAAATCTTAGTGAAATGCTAGGGATTGTGATATTGTTCTAAAAAATAATACTGAAATGTTCTAATGTCTTAAAAAGTAGTTTATTTGCAGACATTAATACTTAACCATTGTAAGTAGCAAATAACGTGATGAAAGTCATAGCTCTGCTGTACAATATGGTTGGAAATCACAAGCTTGAAAATCAGTAATTTTAAGGCTTTGATATGGTCACATCCACAGAATTTTAAAGCAGAATTACTTTAGTATTTCCATCACATTTAATTCTATACTTCATCTGTTTTTTAAATGTGCAAAGCAGCCATAAAGTAGGCAAGCGTGATTCTTGACATAAGGATATATTAAAAGCAAATTAGTCTCCCTGCCATACTTGATATTCTGTGGAAGATAGTGCATTATTTAAATAACCAATGAAGTGCACACTGAGGTAGATAAAAACAATTCACAAATCAAAGACTTTTTTTATCTAATGGTAGTCTGATGGAATGATATGTGTTCATTTTGGTATAAATTTTAATGGAATATGTGTGAGAAAAAAATAATATTTAATGGAGAGGATAGGTCAAGCGGTAATAACTCACATCATGGACTTCAATAATGATATAAGTTGCAAAGGTTGTACATTCAATGAAACAATATTTTATCTGTCCACCTCCGGTTAAAGAAAACAGAATCCGCATTGTCTGTTTCAACAGAGGGGATTTAACATGAGGAGCTAATTCAGAGAAGTTAGGAGGGAGATGAGTCCACACTTACCAGCAACCCATATCCAATCTTGGTCTGGGTTGAAGGAAAGGATTTGGTAATTACAGAATTCAGGGGCCAGTGCAACCCAGAAGGGAATAAGGGGAAAGTGGACACAGGAGGGTTTAGACAACTGGGCCCACCCAATTGGACCTTAAATCATGGAGGAAAGATCACCTGGTCAGATCTGAAGTCCAAGGATTTAAAGCTACCACCTGCATTGCTACAGGGAATCATGGAGAAGGAAGGAAATTCACCCCTCTTAACTCGCCCTCTGGTTTCCCATCATTGCTTTCTGTTAACCAAAACTAACTTGAAAGGTTGTAGGCAAAGGAAACTTAGATGATGTCATTTTCTGGTTTCAACCCCTTGACCTCTGAGCAGAGCAAGGTAAAAAAATGAATAAAATATGGCATGGATCTGAGAGTCAAAAGGGAAAGGACTGGCATACATGTCAATTATAAGACTTAAATGCAGGATTAGAGAATGAATGTGCCAGAAAATGTGTACTTCCTTTCAGAGTCAGAGTCAGAAGATCCTCCTGAATTCTCAGTGGTGCCAAATCAGAAAGATCTTTTCCAATGATTTAAGAAAAACAGTACAACATCTAATTTGAAATGACAACCTGAGGCCTGACTTTCCTCACCTAGTTTGAAAATCTAAATGTCACTTTAATCATTTAGCATTATTCCTGAGTGTGAAAAGAACTCCTAAGATTATTTGAATCCTCTTTGAACTTTCTCCCACCTCCACCTCTTCCTGTGCTCATAAATGCAGCCTCCTTTCTAAAGGACATGCTAGTATTGATTTGATGCTCATACTTCACAAAAATAGACAATTTTTCTAGCATTTACAGTAGAAAGTCAAAGATTTTTCTAGCAGTTTTACACTGTGCACTGGAAAAGTTTTATGTAATTAGAAAAAGAAAATTGCACTAGACAAATGTAGATAGATGGGATATTTATAGCTCGGTCTAAGTATATGATGGTTATAACATAGAGTGAAATTTAAAGTTGAGTGACAGGTAATACATCTCCACCACTGGTGCCATCCCTCCCCTGATCTCATATTGTCTATTCATCTATTCTCTCTCCTTCGTGATAGTCAGGTCCATCATTTATTAGTCTCCCATCCATCTTCTCTGTCTCCTTCTGGGTCTTCCTCTCTGAGATTTATGCATGGTGCATATCCAGTTGCCAGAACACTCATTTCTCTTCCTTCACTTTCCCATCAGAATACTTTTCCCAACTGAGACCTAGACTTGCCTGCTATGCCTGGTGACTTTTAAATCTCTGAGGAATAAAAAGTGTATAATTGACAGATTTACCAGATTGTTTAGCTACAGGTAAAACAATCTTTAGACATATAGTTTACATGAGTATTGTACGCATATTTTTTCCTAAACTTGAACAATGAACAGACTTCTTTTAGGGAAAAAAGCATGCCAGTTTGAGAAATGTTGACTCATTAAGCTAATTTTTTCTATGGAAATATAAATAAATAAATCCTAATTATGCTTTATTATTACAAAGACAGTTATTTAATAACTACAAATGTATGGGGTTTTATATTTTAAGATGACAGGTTAGTAGAATTTTTTAAACAGTGGTTTTGTAGAAATTCTCAGACCTCCGAAAGAACAAGAAAAGCTTTTTGTAAGACTTTCACTCTGAAAACCTGTTGAAGAAATAGAATGACAATATGAGAAGAAAGAAATCAATGTGCTTTTCATAAGGGTCATTATCTACTGTGAGCTAGTTGCTTTATTGATTTTATGGATAATGCAAAGAAGGTTAAATAGTATATGCACTTCCATTGTTATGGGCAAAACCAACCTAGGAAAGTTACTAACTATAGATATAAAATGAGCTATAACTTGAATGACTTGGATTGGTAGAATAGAAACAAGGCTATGTCAGGACCATTCGCAACAGAGAAAAATTAATGTATAGGATGGGACTGGTCTGCTTGCAGTGAACCATTGATTCTTCAAGTTATGTTCCACTGACTGCCAGGGTTTCAGATATTATGCAACTGTGTGGTTAGGCTTTCATTTTTAGAAACATATTTAATGTAACAAAACAGAAATATAATTGCCATACCTATTCAATTACATAAATTAATTTGAAGTCTTAGAAGATCAACAATGAATTTGCTTGTGCTGCCAAGCTGACTCATTGTTGAGTGTAACATGGGTGCAGTCCCGTTTTCATCTCCATCTATTTATTTTGCTCTTCTGTAATTAAGCTATTGATTAAGAAGTTGTAGCTTTTGCATTTTTAAAAATACAGATGTGAGAATTGGGGCATCCATGAAAAACACAAAATAGCATAAGCATGCCATGTTTAATTAAGACATATATTAAGATTCATATATTTAGTACATGTTCTGGTCACATAATAATATAATAGCCGTGGTGTAAAACAAGTGAATCTGATCATTCAGATGCTGTTTCTATTGCATTATATTTAGATTTTCTTCTTGGAAAAGGAAACCCAGCATGTTCCAACAATTTCACTTGGAGGGAACTACCAAAAATAAATGTAAACATGTAACCACACAAATGTAAAAATTTGCATGTGCTTATTCATAGCATTATTCATAATGGTTGAAAAATGTGAATAGTTGAAATATTCAGCAACTGATAAATCGATAAACAAAATGTTGTATGCCCATACAGTGGAATATTATTTCATAATAATATTGTAAAATATTGTAAAAAAAGGAATGAAGTGTTGTTACATGCATTGCATGAATATAGTATCTGTAAAACAGTGTGCTAAGAAAGAAGCTAGTCATAAAAGACTACATCATGTATTCTACCATTTATAGGAAATGTCTGAAAAGACATATATGTGTGCGCTAAGTTGCTTCAGTCATATTCAACTCTGTGCGACCCTATGGACTGTAGCCTGCCAGGCTCCTCTGTCCAGAAGATTTCCCAAGCAAAAATACTGGAGTGAGCTGCCATCCCTCCTCCAGGGGATCTTCCCGACCCAGGGTTTGGACCCAGGGTTAGAACCCAGGGTTTGAACCCAGGTCTCCTATGTCTCCTGCATTGGCAGACTTGAAGTAGAGTACTGATTGTCTAGGGCTGGTTGGTGCCAGGAAGGATGGAGGGGAGAAGAGAGAGGAAAGGGGAACTGAAAGCTAATGGGCATGGAGTCTCTGTGTGATAATCTTTGAAAACTAGATTATGCTGATGGTTGCCTAACTGTATATATACTAAAAATGGTTGAATTGCAAACTTTAAATAGGTGAATGTTATAGCATATGAATTTTAGCTCAGCAAAGCTATTAGAATTAAATTTTAGATGTATATTGTCAGGTATTAGCTTGTTAGTACCTGAAAGAGTTGTATTAAGAAATGTAAGTGTTGTTCAGTCATGTCTAACTCTTTGTGACCCTATGAACGTTATCCTGCCAGGCTCCTCTGTTCATGGAGTTCTCCAGGCAAGAATACTCGAGTGGGTTGTCATTCCCTTCTCCAGGGGATCTTACCAACCCAGGGATGGAACCTGGGTCTCCCACATTGCAGGCAGATTCTTTACCATCTGAACCACCAGGGAACCCCCAAAATGTAAAATGTATCATCAATTAATTGAAAAGTATTGATTAATTTCAAAGAATGCCAGATGAGTTCTGAAGAGACTAAAATCAATGAGTAAGATTTGCTCTTGAATTCAACTAACGCCTTCTACAGTTGAAATAAATACATATTATTGTGAATTTGCAAAGTACTCAAAAATGTTGCAAAATGTCTCTCTAGAAAAAGGTCATTTTAACTTCTAGCTAGTCAGACTATGAAAAAATTTCTTCATATTAATGAATTATCTAAGTAGGAAAGAAACTATACATCCAAAACTTAAATAAGAAACCTATGAGAAAGTTCTTAAAATTTTTTGATGTATCAGGTTTGATAGAGCATGATTGGATAAAGGCATTGTCTGCTAAGTCACTTCAGTCGTGTCTGACTCTGTGCGACTCCGTAGATGGCAGCCCACCAGGCTCCCCCGTCCCTGGGATTCTCCAGGCGAAAACACGAGAGTGGGTTGTCATTTCCTTCTCCAATGCATGAAAGTGAAAAGTGAAAGTGAAGTCGCTCAGTCATGTCTAACTCTTCGCGACCCCATGGACTGCAGCCTACCAGGCTCCTCCTTCCATGGGATTTTCCAGGCAAGAGTACTGGAGTGGGGTGCCATTGCCTTCTCCAAAAGGCATTGTCAGTTCAGTTGAGTCGCTAGGTGGTGTCTCTTTGTGACCCCATGAACTGCAGCACGCCAGGCCTCCCTGTCCATCACCAACTCCCGGAGTTCACTCAGACTCACGTCCATCGAGTCAGTGATGTCATCCAGCTATCTCATCCTCTGTCGTCCCCTTCTCCTCCTGCCCCCAATCCCTCCCAGCATCAGAGTCTTTTCCAATGAGTCAACTCTCCGCATGAGGTGGCCAAAGTACTGGAGTTTCAGCTTTACCATCATTCCTTCCAAAGAAATCCCAGGGCTGATCTCCTTCAGAATGAGTCCCCTCCAACGGACTCTCAAGAGTCTTCTCCAACACCACAGTTCAAATGCGTCAATTCTTCGGCGCTCAGCCTGCTTCACAGTCCAACTCTCACATCCATACATGACCACAGGAAAAACCATAGCCTTGACTAGATGGACCTTAGTTGGCAAAGTAATATCTCTGCTTTTGAATATGCTATCTAGGTTGGTCAAAACTTTTCTTCCAATTAGTAAGCGTCTTTTAATTTCATGGCTGCAATCACCAAGGAATTGTAGACACTATCAAAAAGCCAATGGCTCCCAGTCCTGTGGGATTCTACCAGTGACGTAAAATATCGATTGAGAAGTGAATCCTGATTTACCAACTATCTAAGCAATTATAATCACAGGCTATTCTGTAATAAGCAATGGCTATTATATAGAAATCTCTACAAAAATGCATCTAAAGAATTGTGATCTATAACTGAAAAAAATATAATCTATAGTCAACAAAATTTAAATTTTGCAATATTTTGCTGCTCACTCAAAGCAATGATAGAGTCATTCTCTACTCATATCTCAAAAGAATAAGGGTCCAGTTTCTAAACCTGACAGATTTGGGAGATGAAAGCTTAGGAAAAGAAATATTTCTTTTAGAAGTAAATAATAATTGCAAGTAAACATCTCAGTTTTATGGAAATGAATATTCAAATTTATTACTTAAATTTGTTATTTACTTCAGTAGGCATTTGTACTTCTTGAAGTGGAATTTCATAATTGACGGTCAAAGGCTTGCATATACTAAATGGTCCTAAACTAAATATTTGATGGTAAATGTATAGAGATGAAGACAGAGTTTGCAACTAGGAGGAAAAGATACATAGATAAGAGAAAACTATCATAATAGTGTTCTTTAAAGGTGTTATTTTATGTAATCTAGAAAGCAATTCTAAAGAGTAGGTAAGGTTATTCTCATTAAAGATGAGAACGTTGAGTTTTAGAACATTCAAAAAACTTGCACACCTGTACACAGCTAAGAGAAGCCAATTTGTCTGACTTCCCTCTCTTGTTTTTTTACATTACTCTGTGATTTTTCCAGTCAGGAAAAATCCAGATGACTTGATGTCAATTGAGGGTCACAAAAAGCTCTCAGTTGAGCTGATGGCCTGAATCATTAACTTACATAGACATTCTTAGAGGAGAACAATTTCTTAGATCAAGGAAATTTTCTCAGGCGTTTTGCCAGTAGTCCGAGTACAGGGCTCAGGGGAATTACATACAAGGAAAGGATGTTTTGATGAAGAGAAGTGATCTAAGTGTCCCAACTCTTCTCAGGGTTGACAACACTAAATATGTTGAAATGCCCTTGTAAAACACCTCTATATGTTCTGGAACTTCCGTAAAAGATACTAGTGACAGATGGTGAATGGGGTCACTGATAAGCTTCTGTGATGTTTGAAGGATTTATTTGGATAGCAAATGGTTTTGTGTGTCCTCCATATTTAATCAGTAGGAGAAAATATGAACACATTTAGTAAAATGTGATTATGCTCATATCTGACTGCTTGAATTGGAGATATTGATATTTAGTTTCATATGATAGAATAAAACATGTTGCTGCCGTATTCATTAAGTACAATAATATTGCAGGCTGTTGAATATCTTGAAATGGGGAGTTATTCCTATTCTTTATATAGAATTTAAAGTAGGTAATACTGTAGCTTGATAAGAAGTATTCTGTGTCATTTCTACTTGATTAGAAGTAGAAGTGTCAATGTAACAGAAAAAGGAAAAAAAAAATTCCTGTGGAGCAATTACTTCCATCATTCACAGTGATGAATGCTTATTCAAAACAGAATTTTAGCAGTTATTTTAACTTCGAATAAAAGCACAATGAATGGAAAATGATTTATGCAGTTTGACCTAACTCTAAATTGAGTAATTTTAGTTCTCATGTTTTCTGTTGCACCAGAAATGCTATTATAGTTGAATATTACTATTTTCTATTATAAACTTTAAAAAATATTTCAAGCCTTCCATGTATATAATATTTATCAATATGGAGTAAAGAATAAACATCTCTTTAGGAAAATGAGAAGTCAATCGAAATTTTGTACCTCTCATTAGTAGAAAACATCAAAGCCCAAAGATTTAACATAAAAAGGGATAGATAATATTATTTTTACTTTAAAGATAAGAAAATTGAGTCTTTGAAAGCTGTTAACTTTGCTAACACACACAAAAAAGATGTCCTTTTCATTATAGAGGACTGGAATGCAAAAGTAGGAAGTCAAGAAACACCTGGAGTAACAGGAAAATTTGGCCTTGGAGTACAGAATGAAGCAGGGCAAAGGCTAATAGAATTTTGCCAAGAGAACACACTGGTCATAATAAACACCCTCTTCCAACAACACAAGAGAAGACTCTACACATGGACATCACCAGATGGTCAACAGTGAAATCAGATTAATTATATTCTTTGCAGCCAAAGATGGAGAAGCTCTATACAGTCAGTAAAAACAAGACCAGGAGCTGACTGTGGCTCAGATAATGAACTCTTTATTCCCAAATTCAGACAGAAATTGAAGAAAGTAGGGACAACCACTAGACCATTCAAATATGACCTAAATCAAATCCCTTATGATTATACAGTGAAAGTGATAATATATTTAAGGGTCTAAATCTGATAGACAGAGTACCTGATCAAGTATGGACAGAGGTTCATGACATTGTGTAGGAGACAGGGATCAAGGCCATCCCCATGGAAAAGAACTGCAAAAAAGCAAAATGGCTGTCTGGGGAGGCCTTACAAATAGCTGTGAAAAGAAGAGAGGCAAAAAGCAAAGGAGAAAAGGAAAGATATAAGCATCTGAATGCAGAGTTCCAAAGAATAGCAAAGAGAGATAAGAAAGCCTTCCTCAGTGATCAATGCAAAGAAATAGAGGAAAACAACAGAATGGGAAAGACTAGAGATCTCTTCAAAAAAAATTAGAGATACCAAGGGAACATTTCATGCAAAGATAGGCTCAGTAAAGGAAAGAAATGGTAGGGACCTAACAGAAGCAGAAGATATTAAGAAGAGGTGGCAAGGATACACAGAAGAAATGTACAAAAAAGATCTTCATGACCCAGATAATCACGATGGTGCGATCACTCACCTAGAGCCAGACATCCTGGAATGTGAAGTCAAGTGGGCCTTAGGAAGCATCACTACAAACAAAGCTAGTGGAGGTGATGGAATTCCAGTTGAGCTCTTTCAAATCCTGAAAGATGATGCTGTGAAAGTGCTGCATTCAATATGCCAGCAAATTTGGAAAACTCAGCAGTGGCCACAGGACTGAAAATGGTCAGTTTTCATTCCAATCCCAAAGAAAGGCAATGCCAAAGAATGCTCAAACTACTGCACAATCGCACTCATCTCACATGCTAGTAAAGTAGTGTTCAAAATTCTCCAAGCCAGGATTCAGCAATATGTGAACCATGAAATTCCAGATGTTTAAGCTGGTTTTAGAAAAGGCAGAGGAACCAGAGATCAAATTGCCAACATCTGCTGGATCATGGAAAAACAAAGAGAGATCCAGAAAAACATCTACTTCTGCTTTCTTGACTATGCCAAAGCCTTTGACTGTGTGGATCACAATCAACTGTGGAAAATTCTTCAAGAGATGAGAATACCAGATCACCTGACCTACCTCTTGAGAAACCTATATGCAAATTAGGAAGCCAGAGAACTGGACATATAACAACAGACTGGTTCGAAATAGGAAAAGAAGTATGTCAAGGCTGTATATTGTCACCCTGATTATTGAACTTCTATGCAGAGTACATCATGAGAATGCTGGGCTGGAAGAAGCACAAGCTGGAATCAAGATTGCTGGGAGAAATATCAATAACCTCAGATATGCAGATGACACCACCCTTATGGCAGAGAGTGAAGAGGAGCTAAAAAGCCTCTTGATGAAAGTGAAAGAGGAGAGTAAAAACATTGGCTTAAAGCTCAACATTCAGAAAACAAAGATCACGGCATCTGGTCCCGTCACTTCATGGGAAATAGATGGGGAAACAGTGGAAACAGTGTCAGACCTTATTTTTGGGGGCTCCAAAATCACTGCAGATGGTGATTGCAGCCATGAAATTAAAAGATACTTGCTCGTTGGAGGTAAAGTTATGCCCAACCTAGATAGCATATTCAAAAGCAGAGACATTACTTTGCCAACAAAGGTCCATCTAATCAAGGCTGTGGTTTTTCCAGTGGTCATGTATGGATGTGAGTGTTGGACTGTGAGGAAAGCTGAGTGCTGAAGAATGATGCTTTTGAACTGTGGTGTTGGAAAAGACTCTTGCGAATCCCTTGGATTGCAAGGAGATCCAACCATTTCATTCTAAAGGAGGTCAGTCCTGGGTGTTCATTGGAAGGACTTAAGCTGAAGCTGAAACTCCAGTACTTTGGCCACCTCATGCGATGAGTTGACTCATTGGAAAAGACTCTGATGCTGGGAGGCATTGGGGGCAGGAGGAGAAGGGGACGACAGAGGATGAGATGGCTGGATAGGATCACTGACTCGATGAAGATGAGTTTGGGTAAACTCTGGGTATTAGTGATGGACAGGGAGGCCTGGCGTGCTGCAATTCATGAGGTCGCAAAGAGTCGGACACGACTGAGAGACTTAACTGAACTGAACTGAAATTTGCTACTATTTACTGGCATCTAGTGTTAAGACCCTTCTATTTATTGTCATCAACTCTTAACTGCCTTATAAGGGAGCATGCATATGACCATTTTACCAATGAAAGAACTACTTCTTAAGGTATATAAGCAAATTTCTCATGGTTAAAGAATGAACTGTCTGCAAAAGACCAGTCTGTTCATCTTACTTCCTCCAAATAGTCCAGTTGTTTTTTTTTTTTTTTAATTCCCTTCCACGTGTTCTTTTGGAGTTTGATTTATCTTGAACATAAGGGATGACACAGGATGACCAGAGTCAGAATAAACCTCTAATACACTTCTCATGAAAATGCTCATAGAAAAACCCTGAGGAATTGAAGAGATCATAGATCTGCAGTCATTATCTTAGCTATTAGTTAGTCTCAATGCAGCATCCAGTGAGAATAAGGACCTTGTTTGTCTATCTTGTCTGAGCTTTCCAGGTGGCACTAGTGGTAAAGAACCCTCCTGCCAATGCCGAAGACATAAGAGACATGTTTGTTTCCTGGGTGGAGAAGATCCCCTGGAGTAGGGAATGGCAACCCACTCCAGTATTCTTGTCTGGAGAATCCGTATGGACAGAGGAGCCTGGAGGGCTACAGTCTGTAGGGTCACATAGAGTCAGACATGACTGAAGTGACTTAGCATGCTATCTTGTCTACTTCAATATACCTAGCACTTAGAAAAGAGCCTGGTAAATAGAAAGTTCTTGATACATTTGTATTGAATTTTGAATGAATGAATAAATGCGACTATAATAAGCAGAGGAAGAAGGTGGATATTATTTCTAAGTTCTTCAAGCTTAAGTTGTCTAATTTTCATCATCGTCCATGAAAATCTGCTATCAGATAGGGATTTCAGTGAATTAATTGCCCACCCATCGCAGGTGACACAGTTGGTAAAGAATCTGCCTGCCAATGCAGGAGACACAAGAGATGCAGGTTTGATCCTTGAGTTGGGATCCTCACCTTCAGTTCAGTTCAGTCCTTCAGTCATGTCCGACTCTTAGTGACCCCATGAATTGCAGCATGCCAGACCTCCCTGTCCATGACCGACTCCCGAAGTTCACCCAAACTCATGTCCATCGAGTCGGTGATGCCATCCTGCCACCTCATCCTCTGTCGTCCCCTTCTCCTCCTGCCTCCAATCCCTCCCAGCATCAGAATATTTCCCAGTGAGTCAACTCTTTGCATGAGGTGGCCAAAATATTAGAGTTTCAGCTTTAGCATCAGGCCTTCCAAAGAACACCCAGGGCTGATCTCCTTCAGAATGGACTAGTTGGATCTCCTCACAGTCCAAGGGACTGTCAAGAGTCTTCTCCAACACCACAGTTCAAAAGGATCAATTCTTCAGTGCTCAGCCTTCCTAACAGTCCAACTCTCACATCCATACGTGACCACTGGAAAAACCATACCCCTGACTAGACGGACCTTTGTTGGCAAAGTAATGTCTCTGCTATCGAATCTGCTCTCTAAGTTGGCCATAACTTTCCTTTCAAGGAGTAAGCGTCTTTTAATTTCATGGCTGCAGTCACCATCTGCAGTGATTTTGGAGCCCCCCAAAATAAGGTCTGACACTGTTCCCACTGTTTCCCCATCTATTTCCCATGAAGTGATGGGACCGGATGCCATAATCTTCATTTTCTGAATGTTGAGCTTTAAGCCAGCGTTTTCACTCTCCTCTTTCACTTTCATCAAGAGGCCTTTTATTTCCTCTTCACTTTCTGGCATAAGGTTGGTGTCATCTGCATATCTGAGGTTACTGAGATTTCTCTGAGCAATCTTGATTCCAGCTTGTGCTTCCTCCAGCCCAGTGTTTCTCATGATGTACTTTGCATAGAAATTAAATAAGCAGGGTGACAATATACAGCCTTGAGGTACTCCTTGTCATATTTGGAACCAGTCTGCTGTTCCATGTCCAGTTATAACTGTTGCTTCCTGACCTGTATACAGATTTCTCAAGAGGCAGGTCACATGGTCTGGTATTCCCATCTCTTTCAGAATATTCCAATTTTATTGTGATCCACAGAGTCAAAGGCTTTGGCATAGTCAATAAAGCAGAAGTAGATGTTTTTCTGGAACTCTCTTGCTTTTTCCATGATCCAGCGGATGTTGGCAATTTGATCTCTGGTTCCTCTGCCTTTTCTAAAACCAGCTTGAACATCTGGATGTTCATGGTTCACGTATTGCTGAATCCTGGGTTGGAGAATTTTGAGCATTACTTTACTAGCGTGTGAGACGAGTGTGATTGTGCAGTAGTTTGAGCATTTTTTGGCATTGCCTTTCTTTGGGATTGAAATGAAAACTGACCATTTTCAGTCCTGTGGCCACTGCTGAGTTTTCCAAATGTGCTGGCATATTGAGTGCAACACTTTCATAGCATCATCTTTCAGGATTTGAAGGAGCTCAACTGGAATTCCATCACCTCCACTAGCTTTGTTCATAGTGATGCTTCCTAAGGCCCACTTGACTTCACATTCCAGGATGTCTGGCTCTAGGTGAGTGATCACACCATCGTAATTATCTGGGTCATGAAGATCTTTTTTGTACATTTCTTTTTTGTACATTGTATCCTTGCCACCTCTTCCTAATATCTTCTGCTCCTGTTAGGTCCCTACCATTCCTGTCCTTTATTAAGCCCATCTTTGCATGAAATGTTCCCTTGGTATCTCTAATTTTTTTTGAAGAGATCTCTAGTCTTTTGCATTCTGTTGTTTTCTTCTATTTCTTTGCATTGATCACTGAGGAATGCTTTCTTATCTCTTCTTGCTATTCTTTGAAACTCTGCATTCAGACGCTTATATCTTTCCTTTTCTCCTTTGCTTTTTGCCTCTCTTCTTTTTGCAGCTATTTGTAAAGCCTCCCCAGACAGTCATTTTGATTTTTTGCATTTCTTTTCCATGGGGATGGTCTTGATCTCTGTCTCCTACACAGTGTCACGAACCTCTGTCCATAGTTCATCAGGCAGTCTATCTATCAGATCTAGTCCCTTAAATCTATTTCTCACTTCCACTCTATAATCATAATAATTTGATTTAGGTCATGTTTGAATGGTCTAGTGGTTGTCCCTACTTTCTTCAGTTTCAGACTGAATATGGCAATAAGGCATTCATGATCTGAGCCACAGTCAGCTCCCGGTCTTGTTTTTGCTGACTGCATGCTAAGCTTCTCAGTCTTTGACTGCAAAGAATATAATCAACCTGATTTCGGTGTTGACCATCTGGTAATGTCCATGTGTAGAGTCTTCTCACCTTACCCTAAATTAAAAACATAGTGCCCTAGAGCTATTAATAAAAGGGGAAACAGAGGGTAAAGTTGTTCATAGATGACATTGGTAATCTTTCCAGCCAGACCTCAAGAGCAGTGAAGAAAACATTGGCAAGGTGTAGCCGCCTACAATCATGATGGGAAGAACTGCCAGGAAGAGGAAGAAATTAACATCTATATCCTGGTCTTGCATTTTTAGAAAGTGTTTTTCTCTTGTACTTATCCTCTCCCTTATCTTCAATATACATAAAATGAAAATTCACTAAATGTGGGTAATTTTACTCTGATTCTTATCCTGATCCTTCTGCAACTAGAAATATCTTCCAGTACAAATCAGAATTTATGGATAAGCTAATGGTTATTTTTTGCATTTATCTTATTTGATTATCTACTTTTTTTGATAGTCCCTCAGTTAAACACTATGTACCAGATAGCATAAATTTGCCCCTGCAAATATATTCTCCACCCTTCTCTCTGATACTTGCTTTGGGCTCCTTGCCCTCTGTTTTGTGGTGGGTTCATCCAATGGGTGGCCCTATTGGGATAGCAGAGGAAGTAGGGGAAGTGACATCAAGATATTTTGAATAGTTATTCCCTTGGCATCCTTCTTGTGGGGTCACCTCTGACTGACTGTGTCCTTGCTGAAGATTAATGATCCTTTTAATATCGCCCGTTCCATTAAGTGTTCACCTTCTGAGTTAGGGAAACCTTGACCTCCTGCTCTGGGAATGTCTCTGAGGATTTGAGGGCTCCACCATTACTAGCACTACAGTGAGTACTACATATGAATGAGTTCCATTCTGAGAGCACATTCTTAAGTCCAACAGAGTTGGCCTGGTTACCCAACTAACACCACCTGCTACATAGTACTTTACTGTAATAGGTTTATAATACTTTTCAAGCAAGTATATTGTATCTCTGAAATAAATATAGGTACTAGGAATCCAAAGAAATCATAAAGACCCCACATACTATTGAATTTAGTTTTAATAAATGTGATCATGGTTAAGGGGTGCAACCCTTTCATAACCCCATGGACTGTAGGCCACTAAGATCCTCTGTTCATGGAATTCTCCAGGCGAGAATACTGGAGTGGGTTGCCATTTCCTTCTCCACACAGAGATGTCATTGGATATAAAAGATGATATCTGATTTTTATCTATCAATTCAATACCTGTAATATCTAGTGTACATTCCTATTCAAAATTCTTCAGACACGTGTACCCCAATATTCATCGCAGCACTGTTTACAGTAGCCAGGACATGGAAGCAACCTAGATGTCCATTGGCAGACAAATGGATAAGAAAGTTGTGGTACATATACATAATGAAATATTGCTCAGCTATTAAAAAGAATGCATTTGAATCAGTCCTAATGAGGTGGATAAAACTGGAACCTATTATACAGAGCAAAGTAAGTCAGAAAGAAAAACACCAATACAGTATATTAATGCATATATATGGAATTTAGAAAGATGGTAACGATGCCCTTATATGCGAGACAGCAAAAGAGACACAGATGTAAACAGCAGATTTTTGGATACTGTGGGAGAACGTAAGGGTGGGATGATTTGAGAGAATAGCATTGAAACATGTATATTACCATATGTGAAATAGATCGCCAGTCCAGGTTCGATGCATGAGACAAGGTGTTCAGGACTGGTGCGCTGGGATGACCCTGAGGCATGCAATGGGGAGGGAGATGGGAGGGAGGGTCAGGATGGGGAACACATGTACACCATGGCTGATCCATGTGAATGTATGGCAAAAACCACCAAACATTGTAAAGTAATTAGCCTCCAAGCAAAATAAAGAAAAAAAAAAAGCAATGAACAAGGGAAAAAAATTCTTCAGAATGAAATTATTTTATGGGCATGAAATATAATTTTTTAAGAAATATTTTATTCTAAAGCTGCATATTCTAAGAAGTTCTTCACTGGCACTGAAAAAATGAATACTTCTGTTTTTCACTGGTACTGTACTACTGTACTCTGTATAGTACTTACTGCACAGTAAAGTACACAGAAGCACAACTACTTGTAGAGAGTGCACATACGTGACAGTTTATGCCAGACACGTAAACTACTTGACATGATCAGACGTGCAAATGCACTTTTGCATCTTTGAAAGTTCACAACCCGAAGCCTTGTATGTAGGGGACTTTCGGTAGTAGAAAGTAGAAAATGTGTAGAAACTATGTGTTTCACTATTTCTTGTCATGTGGGAAACACTTCTATGTAAAAAGCCCTCCCTTTTCAATATTTCTTGTTTTAATATTTTATCAAACATCCTAATTTGAATGTCTTCTGTTTCCTTCCACTAACTTGACTGATAAACACTGCTTCCTCTTCTCTTTCAGAATCGCAGCTCTTCTCTTTCTCTGCTATTCCCTTGACAGTAACTTCTAGTTGAATTACAGGAGTTTGAACTTCAAGGGCAAAATCTGTGTTTGTACAGAAATTGTAGACTCATCAAATGATAGTGGAAACCATTACAGTAAACAAAATAACCTAGAGAGATTATACAGACTGTTACAAAAAGACTAATGGCAGAATAATTTTAGGTAGACTTTTTTGAGTACATTAGTTCTCTCTTATATTTTCAAAGTACTTTTCCTATTCAGTTTCATTTAAGGCTCAGAATTCTCTGAGGTGATAATTATTATGGCAACTTTACAGCTTAGAAAATGAAGGTCCTGAGTGATAAAACAAATTGCCCATGTCACCATCTAGCAAATAATGAAACCAGGATAAAAAAAAAAACAAGTAATCTGACAATGTTGTTTTTGATACCTGCACAATAACATCCATACATTAGATAGAATCCTTGGAAACATGAATGGGGCCAAAATACCCAAAGAGAACCTTAGACTCCATATGTTTATTATTTATCCTTCTCTCTCTTAATCTTCTTTATTCTCTATTTAAGTTAATCTCTCCAGAAAATCACCAAACTAAGATCCTGGCCGCTTTTATATCCCCAAATATCACTGCTTGAGTGAGAGGATCAGAAATTCACATTGATCAATGGATGAGAATCTGAGAGCAGGCAGTTAAGCCAGGTATGACCTCAAGTATTTGACTTTGACTCAGGTGGTATATCAGTTCAGTTCAGTTCCGTCGCTCAGTCATGTCCAACTCTTTGCGACCCCATGAATCACAGCACGCCAGGCCACCCTGTCCATCACCAACTCCCGGAGTTCACTCAGACTCACGTCCATCGAGTCAGTGATGTCATCCAGCCATCTCATCCTCTGTCGTCCCCTTCTCCTCCTGCCCCCAATCCCTCCCAGCATCAGAGTTTTTTCCAAAGAGTCAACTCTTCGTATGAGGTGGCCAAAGTACTGGAGCTTCAGCTTTACCATCATTCCTTCCAAAGAAATCCCAGGGCTGATCTCCTTCAGAATGGGCTGGTTGGATTTCCTTGCAGTCCATGGGACTCTCAAGAGTCTTCTCCAACACCACAGTTCAAAGGCATCAATTCTTCGGCACTCAGCCTTCTTCACAGTCCAACTCTCACATCCATACACAACCAATGGAAAAACCATAGCCTTGACTAGATGGACCTTAGTCGGCAAAGTAATGTCTCTGCTTTTGATATGCTATCAAGGTTGGTCATAACCTTTCTTCCAAAGAGTAAGCGTCTTTTAATTTCATGGCTGCAATCACCATCTGCGGTGATTTTGGAGCCCCAAAAATAAAGTCTGACACTGTTTCCACTGTTTCCCCATCTATTTCCAATGAAGTGATGGAACCGGATGCCATGATCCTCATTTTCTGAATGTTGAGCTTTAGGCCAACTTTTTCACTCTCAACTTTCACTTTCATCAAGAGGCTTTTGAGTTCTTCTTCCCTCTCTGCCATAAGGGTGGTATCATCTGCGTACCTGAAGTTATTGATATTTCTCCCGGCAATCTTGATTCCAGCTTGTTTCTTCCAGTCCAGCATTTCTCATGATGTACTCTGCATAGAAGTTAAGTAAGCAGGGTGACAATATACAGCCTTGATGTACTCCTTTTCCTATTTGGAACCAGTTTGTTGTTCCATGTCCAGTTATAACTGTTGCTTCCTGACCTGCATACAGATTTCTCAAGAGGCAGGTCAGGTGGTCTGGTATTCCCATCTCTTTCAGAATTTCCCACAGTTTATTGTGATCCACACAGTCAAAGGCTTTGGCATAGTCAATAAAGCAGAAATAGATGTTTTTCTGGATCTCTCTTGCTTTTTCGATGATCCAGCGGATGTTGGCAATTTGATCTCTGGTTCCTCTGCCTTTTCTAAAACCAGCTTGAACATCAGGAAGTTCACAGTTCACGTATTGCTGAAGTCTGGCTTGGAGAATTTTGAGCATTACTTTACTAGCGTGTGAGATGAGTGCAATTGTGCGGTAGTTTGAGCATTCTTTGGCATTTCCTTTCTTTGGGATTGGAATGAAAACTGATCATTTTCAGTCCTGTGGCCACTGCTGAGTTTTCCAAATTTGCTGGCATATTGAGTGCAGCACTTTCACAGCATCATCTTTCAGGATTTGATATAGCTCAACTGGAATTCCATCACCTCCACTAGCTTTGTTTGTAGTGATGCTTTCTTTCTTTTTTTTTTTTTTTTGCTTTATTTTACTTTACAATACTGTATTGGTTTTGCCATACATTGACATGAATCCACCACGGGTGTACATGCATTCCCAAACATGAACCCCCCTCCCACCCGATGCTTTCTAAGGCCCACTTGACTTCACATTCCAGGATGTCTGGCTCTAGGTGAGTGATCACACCATCATGATTATCTGGGTCATAAAGATCTTTTTTCTACAGTTCTGTGTATCCTTGCCACCTCTTCTTAATATCTTCTGCTTCTGTTAGGTCCATACTATTTCTGTCCTTTACTGAGCTCATCTTTGCATGAAATGTTCCCTTGGTATCTCTAATTTACTTGAAGAGATCTCTAGTCTTTCCCATTCTGTTGTTTTCCTCTATTTCTTTGCATTGATCACTGAAGAAGGCTTTCTTAAAAGTAATAGTATAAGTATGTGTTTTGAGGATATTGGCAATAAGGAAATGTACAAAGTAGCTCAGGATCTCAGGATATAGAAGTGTGCTTTTATATTTTACTTGTTTCTGTACTAAACATAAAATATTTTAAAATAAAACTCAGCAATTTTATTTTTTTAATTTTTTTTTAAACTCAGCAATTTTAGATTTAATATCTGCCTTAAATAAAAAGTTTTTCTAGTTAAATTCCACACATTAATTAAAGGACAAGTCCAGGAAATTAATGCATATTAAAAATAATCAGATTTGAAAGTTAATTTACACAAAGATGACAACAGAAAATTTCCTTCTAAGATTTTATGCTTTGTAGAATGCTCAGAGTTCATTAGAATCTATAAATCAGAAGGCTTATTGGAATAATTCTGGGAGCATCTAAAGGCACAAGATACATCTGCTCTTGTTTATAAATAAAAAACAAACAGTATTTTATTTCTTATATACAGGGGATAATTCTATTAGACTATAGAAAGCAAAGATGTTAAAATGTAGAAAGCAACCAAATAAAGATAATGCAGAAGTATTTTTCTACTCCTCCTCTCCATTGGGCCCAGACAGAAATCAGTACAAAGGATAATTTTCTAACTGTTAGAAGTAGAGTTTGAGTTTTGCTCTCTGTTGTATATCTCCTAATAAAAATCAAAGTATAGGCTATAATAAAATTAAATTAATATAACAAAGTTTCTAACTTAAAGGACAGATATAGTAACTTTTTACTTTTATTATTAAAGCATGAAAATTATTAATATTCACAAAAGTAGAGCCCATATGTAAATCTGAAACATTTTTATAAAGTTTAATCTTTTTAGGCTAAAGGTATTACATATGTATGTATTACTAAAGAAATCATGATTATTATACATGATATTATCTTCCACATAATTTTATTATCATTTCCTAAATTCAGAACAGTTATGCATGCATATATATGTGTGATTAGAGAACTTATAATTATGCATTAATGTATAGCTGTTATAATAATGCATTAATGTTAATAATTATTACATTACAATAACTTATAATTGTGTTATTTATCTAAAATATTAAATTAGGAGATTAAACCAGAATGCTGGGAATCATTTAAAATTTCTCCCTCTCCCGTATTCTTTACCATAGTCCTATATGCAGTGAACCACAAATAACCGTTCATACTACGTTTTACTGCACTAATGCATACTTGTCTCTCTGCAGTACTCAAAGTCTCCTAACTGGTGCCCTCCAGTAGACTGGCTTTTTTAGTATCTGTCCTCTTCAGTAGTGCCACTGAGCATAGACCTCCCTGCTTGAAGTATATCAGTAGCTTCCTATGGGTGTAATACACGTACATACACTATTAATCTTTCTCAGGTACCTATGGATCTCTCAAGAATGTATGCATAAAATATAGACTGAAACCTTAGCAAGGACTCTTCTACACTGTAGGGTTATGCATGCATTGTGTTTTTGTTGTTGCTCCTATTCTTGTTATTTTTTAAAATATCTACAATAATTATATGCTGGTTTTTATAAGAAAAAGTTTAAATTACAAAAGGAAAAAGAAAACACTTTAAAAATCTTTCAGGAGACTGATCATATTGGGGGAGAAATGTTTCCAATGATGACATAAGATCGTTTTGCTAGGTCGGTCTTACTGTTTCCAGTTGTGGTCCAGTCATTAAACCAATCCTTACCCAGATCACCTGTGGAGCCTCAGTTGGGGCATATATACCTGGGCTTCTGTAGTCCTAGAGAGACTTGTTACTGATTGTGTCAGAGATAGGAGACAAGACTTTTTTTAGTTCTATGCATCTTGAAGTAGGGCAGAAGTTTATTTTATTTGCCATCATTTTCATTGCATATTTCCCCTATCTTTTCTTCCTTCTGGGTTGAATGTATTTGCTTTATTCTTCTGATTTCTTGCTAGCAGTATGGAAGTTATATTCTACCGTATTGTTATTTTAAAAACTATCCTTAACAAGATTGAAGATAATGAGTACCTCTATATTCTTCTAGAGAAATAGAGACTCTTTAGAAATATTCTTTTCTAATGTACTGCTAAGAAATATGAAAAAAATATTTGCCTGCAGCATATATAGTCAGCATCTAATTTTTTTGGTAATTTTAAATAGCTTCAAATGAAACACCTTATATAAACAGAATGACTGCAAACCTATTTTTAATATATATAATGGAATCTACACACCATACCAATTCAATCCTTACTATAATTTATTTAAATAATACAGATTTTTTAAATGTCAGATCTTTTTAATGTTTCATAGTCTTTTTGAACTTGCATTTTAATTTTCCCATAGGACTTTATCCTAACATATATGTTTGAGTTTCATAGAGCTCTGCAAAATATATAAATTTAATTTTAAATCTTTTTATATTTTTCACCATAAAGCTGTAAACGTATTTTTGTATCAAGTTATGTGTTACAACTAGAATAGCTGAAAAACTTTACAAGTAATATGTATTTTTAAATAATAAAGAAAATAATTCATTAGAAACATATTTTAGGGATAATTTATTATTGCTCTTCCAGTGTCTCATATATGCAAGAATATATGCTAGAATAGAATAGATTTGAACTGTATTCTCATTATTTGTTTTTAATACAAATTCTGCATAAATCCTAAATAGGTAGGAAGGGAATGGAATTTTTATCTAGCAATCACAATTTGTTATAACAATAATGACATTCAGAGTGATCTACCTATTATTAAAGTTATTTTTAATGTTATACAAACAGACATCTCAATTTAGTCTTCCTTTAATTTTGTAGAAAGAAAAGAATTGCAATTATCTATAAAAATCTTTAGTCTTTCAGCATGTCAGTCACCCAGATCAGCTTTTCTTTACTTGATGCTTTGTAGGTTCTTAGGCTTTTGACAATGCTTCACGATTACTTTCAGTATGTCTGGGCAAATCCATTTTGGGGAAAATAAGACACTAAATAATAATTTAAAACATTTTCAGAGATTAGTCATACTTTTAATTTTTATATTCAATACTTGTTCAATGTTCCATGTTAATTGTTTACCAGTTTCTTTGATTTCCATTCCCTCTCACACCTTAACCCTTCTTCCCGGGCATATTTTTCTTCTTACTTAAGGGTATCCTTGTTTGTTTCTATAAGGATCTACAGAAATGAATTATCTTAGCCTTTGTCTACAAATGTTTTTGTTTTCTACTCTCATTACAGAGTTTCAAGGTTGATAGAATTAGAACTCCAAATTGATAGTTACTTTGTTTCAGCTCTTTGAAATTTGCATTCCATTGTACCTCTCTTGTCACAAAAGTCTCTTTCTGTGTGACTGTCACCACTTTTGTTAATACATTTTTTTTCCCTGTCAGGTTAGTTTAATAATTTTCTTTTTGTCTTTGATGTTCAACAGTTTCATAAAGTTGTCTACTCTGAATTTGCTTCTGTTACATCGCTCTAACATGATTTGCTATTTTAACTTAAGCATTTATATTTTTTCTTTAATTCTGAAAAACTCTAAGCTATTTTAAAATTATGCTTTTCTGTCATTTTCTATTTTCTTCTCTGCTCTTCTTGGGACCACTTCTATCATATTCTCCATTGATTTAGCAAAACCTTACATCAATTCTCTTCAAAATTAGAGCTTTTTACTTTTGACACTGTAACTATTTACATTAATTGGTTTTATAAAACAAGTTTTGAAATGGCTTATGCATAACAGAGATGTAAGCTTGATTTACAGCTTTCTGCTATCTACTCCAGGGTTTATATTTGGTGGGTGACTGGGACAGAACCAATAGACATTTTTCTTCACAAGGTTAGAAAAATTTCTGGGAATTGAAGGGAAGTTGTATCACTGTTGGGTTGATTCAGGTGCATAAAATTGTTGAGTGATTCCATGTAAGTTTCTTCTCAGGGGATGGGAGAGAAATGATCCTGAGAGAAGAAAAAGTCAGGCATGATGCGTTATAGCCAGTATCAAAACTTTAGTTACTGGCGGACAGTAATGCATCTTAATACAGCATTCTAGCTATTCAATTTGAGTTTGGTCTCTGGAAAAACCCACTGGAGACTCCTGTATGTTCTAAGAAATGAGAGGGCCATAAGTAAACTTTATGAAACTGGTTCTTTCAACTCAGCTGTGTATTCAACACTCAGTCTACTGGTGAGTAATCATATAGGGATTCTCAGGTAGCTTAGTGGTGAAGAATCCACCTCTCAATGCAGGAGACACAGATTTGATCCCTGGGCCCAGAAGATCCCCTGGGGTGGGAAATGGCAACCCACTCCAGTATTCTTGCTGAGAAAATCACATGGACAGAGGAACCTGGCAAGCTATACTCCATGAGATCGCAAACAGTCAGACATGGTGAGTGACTCAGCACACATGCTCAAGTACTCATACGTCATGTTTGTTGCGCCGAACAACAGCCTATGTGCTATGATAATACAATATTTCAGTTTAGTTGGTGACTGTCAGACAAGTCTATGTATTTCTGAGCCCTTCTTGGGTCTAAGTGTTTTCCCAGATGTCTTGGTTCTCATGCAAAACAATTGATATTGGTACAGAAAGAAAATCTCATATATAGAGAAGTTCTGTACATATTCTTAAGTTGAGATACTCTTCTGTTATAACTACAAGGCCTCAAGGGAGTAAAAATTCCTAATTCCATCATCAGTTTGGCAGGAGTTTAGCTCTGATTCAGCAGAAAGATTCTGTTACACAAACAACACATCCCTAGAGTCCATCTTATCATTGTGTAGTAAGAAAGACTGGAGGGACTATTCATTTCTCTTGTCACTTTCACACAATAACCTTTTTCCAAAAGTAGCACAGGAAGGCTCAGGAAATGGCGCAGCTGTACAGGTGTGACCAATAAAGAACAATTTTCCCCAGGTGCTGAGAACTAGTGAGGTGTCAATAGACCTGGAATGCTTAACATGAAGCTAGGAGCAACTTTCAGGGAATGACTGACAACTGAACCATTTACGTGGATAAACTCTGGGGCTTCAGTACATTTATGCAACAACCTTGTTGGACAAGGAGTCATTTGGGAGCGAGATCTGGTAAAACAGGGATTATTGTTCATAGTGTGACCCTCATCAATGCTATCAGGGCGCCTATAAAATTTCTGATTTTAGAATATTACATATTTGCATACTCATAATTTCTTTCTAACTCTGCTCCCTGAACCTTTATAGCTTTTTGTGAGGATCAAATTACACGCTTGCTTCTTTGTCAAAGTTTTGTAATTGCCTCTGACCAAAACTTTAGTGTCCGAATTCAACCATTAACACAGCTAACACAAATCCTAAGTTAATCAGTAAACACTATGAATTGTCAGGCAAACAAGTTCAAATTTTTATCAAATATTACAAAATGTGTTTTTCTCAGGGTATATGCCACAATTCTAAAAGATACGTATACCCCAGTGTTCACTGGAGCACTCCTTACAATAGCCAGGATATGGAAGAAACCTAAATGTCCATTGACAGATGAATGGATAAAGATGGGGTACCAATACAGAATGGAATATTAGTCATAAAAGGAAACAAATTTGTGTCAGCTCTAGGGAGGTGGATGAACCTAGAGCCTGTTATACAGAGTGAAGAAAGTAAAAAAGAAAAAAATAATATATTAACGCATATATATGGAGTCCAGAAAAATGATACTGATGAACCTATTTACAGAGAAAGAATGAAGATGCAGTTGTAGTGAATGGACTTTTGGACAAGCAGGGTAAGGAAGTGGTGGGACAAATTGGGAATGCAACATTGATATATGTACACTATCATATATAAAATACATAGCTGGGGGAAAGTTGCTTTATAACACAGGGAGCCCAGCCTGGCATTCTGTAATAACTTACAGGGGTGGAATGAGGGTGGGGAGAGAGGATCAAGAGGGAGGCTAATTATGAATAATTTGCATTGCTGTATGGCAGAAACCAACATAACATTGTAAAGCAATTTTCCTCCAGTTAAAAAAAAAACAAACTCTTTTTTACCACTGTTGCCCATCACCAGGTCTGATGACAAAATAACCTGCATCAGAAGCTTATTCTAGTTACGAAAAGAAATAAATTTATGTATAGTAAAGAAAGTGTCAAGAATCATTATAAATACACACTAAAATGTTTAAAATGGTTACCCCTGGGGATTAGAATTTAGAGCATTCTTTAGAATTTAGAGAATAGTAGTTTTACATTTTACATTATATAATTCCTTATTGTTTGAGTTTTGATGCCTATAAATCTTCAACTAAAGTACAATGGAAACAAAATCAATAAAGAATTAATACATTATTTAATGCATTCAATTGGAAAAATTTTGAAGGTTCTTGGAAAATATATTTTGGTAACAGTTCATTATGTTATTATTTCAAGACAAATTCTAGATGGATTACAGTTAAAGCTAGAACTATGACATTCAAATGTCATAGAAAAATATAGATGATTATCAATTGAAGAAAGCCTTTCAACAAAACAAGAAAGCATTGGAGAAAGCAAAAGTTAATTTATTTGACAATGTCAATAACATAATACCTGCAAACCATAGACAGAAAAATTGTCACAATCAATTGACCTGTACAATGTTAATGTAACATACAAAAGTCAATAAGCAAAAAAAATTCCCATACCCCATTAAAGAACTTGACAGACTTATAGAAGAGAAAATGCAAATAGATGATAAGATTAGAAATATTCAGCTTTATTAGGAGTGAAAATTAGAACATTCTAATTATAATGTTTTAACATCTGGTGGGGCAAAACACCTTTCCCCTTAGAGCTTTTTTCCTACAGAGTTTGCCAAGATAGTATCACATACTTATTTGCTTGTATAAACATAGCATCTAATTGATTAGGTCTAAAAATAGTGTATTCATATTTGATTGGATTTTATAAATTATCATAAGAAAATTCGACAATTTTATGATATTAAGTTTTCCTGTCTAAGCAGGGAATGTCTTTCCATTTGCTCAAGATTGCACTCGTGACTTAGAGGAAGACATTCAAGTTTTCCTCAGATAAGTTTTGTACCATTTTTAAGCATGTCCCCGTGTATTTGATCTGTGTTATGTTATTACAGATGGGGTTTTCTCTACCATTATATCATCTGTTTGGTTTGTGTAATCTTTGACGATATCTTATTTTTGTAAGTTAATTTTATGTCTTGTTACCTTATTAAACTCTTCTATCATTATCTTAAAATTGTGGGGGTTTTCCATTGATTCTTCAGGGTTTTCTTGCTTGATATATGGCATATCTTTGACAAATAGAAATATGTTCAGTATTTCCTTCCCATTTCTTAAGATTCTAACTGATGTTCTTGTTTGCATTTGTTGATACTTTTAGAAGAATTATAAATGGCAGTGAAAATAGTGTGCAGACTTGCCTTTTTCTTAATATTAGTGGAAAGTCTTTAGTTATTTTACGTTTAAGATACCAAGGTAAAAATATCATTAAAGAAAACATTCATCCAAAAAAAAAGGAAAGCATCCTTCAAATCCTGTTTTCAGTGTTTTGTAAAGAAATAAGTAGATTTATCAAAGGTTTTTAAAGTCAACAAAAATAAGGATATGTTTTCATATCTATTAGTATATGTTATGTCAATTGATTTTCCAATATTTAAACAACATTGCATTCCTTAATAAACCCTACCGGTTTTACATTCGGTTCAGTTCAATTCATTTCAGTCACACAGTCGTGTCCGACCCTTTGCGACCCTGTGGACTGCAGCACGCCAGGCTCTCCTGTCCATCACCGACTTCCGGAGCTTACTCAAACTCCCTCCTGCCCTCTATCTTTCCCAGCATCAGGGTCTCTTCCGGTGAGTCAGTTCTTCGCATCAGATGGCTAGAGTATCGGAGTTTCAGCTTCAACATCAATCCTTCCAATGCATATTCAGGACTGATTTCCTTTAGGATGGACTGGTTGGATCTCCTTGCAGTCCAAGGGACTCTCAAGAGTCTTCTCCAACACTACAGTTCAAAAGCGTTGATTCTTTGGTGCTCAGCTTTCTTTATAGTTTAACTCTCACATCTATACATGCTACTGCTACTGCTAAGTCGCTTTAGTCGTGTCCGACTCTGTGCGACCCCATAGAGCAGCCCACCAGGCTCCTCTGTCCCTGGGATTCTCCAGGAAAGAATACTGGAGTGGGTTGCCATTTCCTTCTCCAATGCATGCATGCATGCTAAGTCGCTTCAGTCATGTCCAACTCTGGGCGACCCTATGGATAGCAGCCCACCAGGCTCCTCTGTCCACGGGATTCTCTAGGCAAGAATACTGGAGTGGGTTGCCATTTCCTTCTCCACACATCCATGCATAACTAATGGAAAAACCATTATTATGTTCTTAACGTGATACTGAAAAAAAAAGTCTTTATTTAGGCTATTTACCTTGATATTCACAGGTAATTTTGTTGTGCACATTTTTGTGGAAAATATCAGAATTAGATATTCATATTATATTTTTGATAATAATAATCAGAACTCTTTTTTAGTTTCCATGCTCTGAAAAAAATATATGTAGTGTTAGAACCTGATCTGTTTTTGAAGACTGAGTGAATTCTCTTGAAAAACAATCTAAGTCTGGTACATACATTTTTCTATTTATTTAGAGATAATTGATCTAAATTTTCTATCTCTAGTGGAATTAATTTTCATAAACTATGCTTTCTTATGATAATATACATTTCAGCTGACTTTTTAAATTGATTTACATAGAAGGCTTCAAAATAAGCTGATTTTAATAAATTTGTATCTTAATAGTTATTTTCTCTCATTGTATATTTCATCTTTGTGATTGCTGTGTGCTTAGTCACTCAGTTGTGTCCATCTCTTTGCAACCCCATGGACTGAAGCCCTCCAGCCTTCTCTGTTCATGGGGATTCTCCAGGCAAGAACACTGGAGTGGTTTGCCATGCCCTCTTCCAGGGGAATCTTCCCAACCCAGGGATGGAACCCAGGTCTTCTGCATTGCAGGTGGATTCCTTACTGTCTGAGCCACTAGGGAAGCCCATCTTTATGATTATTTGCGTTTTTTCTACCTGATTATATCAGGTAGTGGTTTGTATATAGTCTTAGCTATTCCAAGGACCAGGATTTAGACATGACAATCGAAGCTCTTGTTTTTCTTTCTCTATCTTATTCATTGCTGCATTTATCTTTATTTTTGCATCTCTTATGATTTCCTTTAGCTTATCTTTCTGTTTATGGCTTTTAGTTGGAAATTTCTTAATTTTTATTATTTCTTTCTAATTAGTACACATATTTCAGGCTATGTGCCTTCCTCTGGTTGCTGCCTTAAATATTTTCCATATGTTTGGGTATGAAGTGTTTTTATTGTTATTATTTTACACCAGTGTATAATTTTGGTTTATATATTCCCTCTCATCCAGATGCCCAGGTGGTGTTGTTTAATAGGCAGATACTTTTATTTCCATGGTGAAGGCCTTTTAACTTTTGATTATCAATTTTGAACTTTATTACATAGTAATCAGAGTTTTATTTTATTTTAATAATTCTACTTTATGGCATTTACTCATGCCTTTTAAATGAAGTTGCTCAGTCGTGTCCGACTCTTTGCGACCCCATGGAGTGTAGCCTATCAGGCTCCTCTGTCCATGGAATTTTCCAGGCAAGAGTGCTGGAGTGGATTGCCATTTCCTTCTCCAGGGGATCTTCCCAACCCAGGAATCGAACCCGGGTCTCCAGCATTGCAAGCAGACGTTTTACCGTCTGAGCCACCAGGGAAGCCCTTTAAAGACATAAAATATTATAAAGATTCCCTCAAAGATAGATAGATATATAGATAGTTGCTAGCTAGGCAATCTTGTTAGTGATTATGTTACTGATTATTATGCTTAAGTCTTCTTTATCTGAACTTATATTTTTGTCCACTTTCTAAAACGAGAAAATGTTATAGTTTTGCTGAAGTGACTTGCTTACAAAAAGACTTTTCAATGTTTCTAATGATACTTGTTTCTGATCTCTTATTCAAGGGATTTAGTCACTAACTGTTCCATGAATTTGTCATAGAAAATTATATTCTTTTGTGGGCATCTGGAATCTTTGAAAGATTTGATAAATGCCAGAGATTTCCTAAAGGTGCCTACCATCTGGGAGGCATCTTATTTTTTCTTTGAACATTTTGAGCATTTTCATATATATGAAACAAAAGAGCCAAAAGAGTAATTTTATCAGCTTCCATAATATAAAAGTTAAGCATATCCTTTACAATGCTAACTTATTCACTTGTGTGTTTCATTTATAACCTCCATGAAATGATATATTCATGATTGTGAGTAGCAAAAATGCTTAGACATGCACTCTAAACTTCCTTATTCTGTGAGGCTTCTATATTACATTTGTACTAACGTCTAGTAAGAAAAATGCATGCCAAATTTGTATTAACTAATTTCAAAATTTACATTTTTACCTATAAATGAGTTTTATTGGCTACTGTAATTATAACACACTATTCAGCAGATACTGTAGGCTAATCTTTGAGTTTGGTGGTTGGTACTTAATAAGTAGAAAAAAATCAAGACGTTAACTTGTATTGCTGTCGTTTAGTCACTAAGTCGTGTCTGACTCTTTGCAATACTGTGGACCTGCCAGGCTCCTCTTTTCTATGAAATTTCCCAGGCAAGAATACTGGAGAGGGTTACCATTTCCTTCTCCAGGGAATCTTCCTGACCCAGGGATTGAACCTGCATCTCCTGCATTGACAGGTGGATTCTTTACACTGAGCCACCAGGGAAACCCCTACTCTATTACCAGTATGCCTAGTAGAGTTTCCAAAATGCTCTTTATTAATTATTTGTATAAGTATTAATAAACAGTTACTTTTCAATATAAATATAAATAGAAGATATTTTGGATTAGTAATAAAAGAAAACGAGTAAAAGTGTTTAAATTTATTCAAATCTGCTTGCTAGTTGTGTTATCTTAAGTAAATTATGTAAATTGTTAGTTTATATTTTCATATTTGGAATTTGATCATTTATATATAATTGACTTGTTTCAGGAACTTTAAATATCTAAATGACTTATTCTGTTTTGCTTCCAGAATACCTGATTTTTGATAGTCAATATATTTATAAAAAATCAATGAAGCCAATTAGAGCAATATGGAATTTCAGATGGTCGACCTGACAGTTTCATGAATTTAATAACCAATTGATAAAACATGTCTTTGTCTATTATGCTCTAGAATGCTTTTGATTTACAGGGGACTGAGAAATTTGTGTTTCTACGTCAATTTACTCTTTGCATTTAAAGCTCTCCGTTCTTCTCCTTTGTGCTAGTTCTTGTGTGAAGCTTGTCACCTCATCAGAGCTAAAGGTTTTTTCAACTCCTTAGCGGAGCTCTGAAATGAGTTGCCCACAACTTTAATAGCTGAACTCCCTCTGAATCACTCTGTAATGTTCCTTAATTGTGTACAGAGGCAAAGATATATCAGATTAGATTTGAAACCTAACCTACATCTTAAAAAATATTTCCTAGAGACTTCCCTGGCAGTCCGGTGGTTAAGACTCTGTGCTTCTGCTGCAGATGGTGTGGATCCAGTCCCTCGTGGGGAACAAAGATCCCCATGTGCCCCTTTCCATGGAAATGCAGTCTGAACCAGTAGACCACCAGGGAAGTCCAATTGGCAATAATAAATAAAGCTCCTATGAACATTAAAGGGCATGTATCTTTTCAAACTAGTGCTTTTGTTTTCTAAGGATTCCAGGATTGGAATTGCTGGGCCATATGGAAGTTCTATTTTTAGTTTTTTCAGCAACCTATATAGCATCTGCACCAATTTACATTCCTATCAACAGTGTAGGGAGATTCCCTTTTCATCACATCCTTGCCAATATTTGTTATTTGCAGACTTTTTGATGATAGCCATTTTGACAGGTGGTTCATTTCCTAGGTCGGGAAGATCCCCTGGAGAAGGAAATGGCAAATCCACTCCAGCACTCTTGCCTGGAAAATCCTGTGAATGGAGGAGCCTGATAGGCAACAGTCCATGGGGTCGCAAAGAGTCGGACACAACTGAGTGACTTCACTTCACTTCAAGGTTATAACTCATTGTGGTTTTGACTTGCATTTCACTAATAATTAGTGATGCTGAGTATCTTTTTATGTGCCTTTTGGCCATCTGCATATATTCTCTGGAAAGATGTCTATTCAGGTCTACTGCACATTTTTATATTTTTATTTATTTGTTTACTTTTGGCTGTACTTAGTCTTCATTGCTCGTGGGCTTTTTTCTAGCTGTGGTGAGCTGCGCCTGCTCTCTGGTTGTGCACTGGCTTCTCATTGTGACGGCTCCTCTTGCTGTGGAGCACGGGCGCTGGGGTGCACAGTCTTTGGTGGCTGTGGCATGTCGGCTCAGTATTTGCAGCTCCTGGGCTCTAGAGCACAGGCTAAATAGCTGTGGTGTAGGGGCTTAGCTGGAGGAGGCAATGGCACCCCACTCCAGCACTCTTGCCTGGAAAATCCCATGGATGGAGGAGCCTGAAAGGCTGCAATCCATGGGGTCCCTGAGGGTTGGGCATGACTGAGCAACTTCACTTTCACTTTTCACTTTCATGCATTGGAGAAGGAAATGGCAACCCACTCCAGTGTTCTTGCCTGGAGAATCCCAGGGACGGGAGAGCCTGGTGTGCTGCCTGGGAGCTATGGGGTTGCATAGATTCGGACACGACTGAAGTGATTTAGCAGCAGCAGCAGCAGCAGGGGCTTAGTTAGTCTACACATGTAGGATCTTCCTGAAACAGGGATCAAACTTGTGTCTCCTGAATGAATTCTTTAGCACTGAGCCACCAGAGAAGCCCCTACTGCACATCATTTAATCAAGCTGTTCAGATTTTTCTTGATATTGAATTTTTGAGCAATTTATTAATTTATGATATTAACTCCTTATTGGTCATTCCATTTGCAAATATAGTCTCCCTTTCAGTAGGTTGTCTATTCATTTTGTTGATAATTTCCTTTACTACGAAAAATCTTTTATGCTTCATTAGGTCCCATTCACTTATTTTTGCTTTTGTTTCTTTTGCCTTAGGAGACAGATTAAAAAAAAATATTGCGACATATTACATCAAAGATTGTTCAACTTACATTCTCTCAGAGGAGTTACATGGAATTGTATGGTTTCAGGTGTTACATTAAGGTCTTTAATTCATTTTTAGTATACACCCAGGAGTCCTATATGTAGGTCACAATATTTGCTTTCTATTTTTTTCTTTCTGTAAATCTCTCACTCTCTCTGTATGTTATATATATGTGGACATATATATGAATATATATATATATGTATATTTACATGCACTTTTCCTGATGCTCCTTTACTTGAAAATAGTTTCACATGGTGTCTGATGAGCAGCATAGTAATTTACATGAAGTTACTAAATCAGTAAATCAGCATTAATACTAAACTGTTCTCTGATCTATAGACTTTCATTTAAATTTTGCCACTTACCCTAATTTTTTTTGACAACACCTCTTCCTTCCCAAATTTAAAATAATTAATTATAATCAGTTGCCATTTATCATTAATATATTTTCATTGGGAATGGTTCTAAAGTCTGTCTTTATGTTTCATGGCATTGCTATTTTTGAAGTGTGCAAGATAATTATTTCATAATCTGTCCCTCAGTGTGGGTTTGTCTTCTTCCCTCATGATTAGAATTAGGTTAAATACAGCTGACCATCCCATCTGTTGGTCCCTTTGCTGGGAATGCTAACTTTGACTTTCAGATTTTATCATTGTCAGTTTTTGCCACTGTATTGTTATTATTTTATTACCTATATGACTCAGATGGTGAAGAATCTGCCTGCCATGAAGGAGACCCGTGTTCAGTCCCTGGGTCAGGAAGATCCCCTGGAGAAGGGAATGGCAACCCATTCCAGTAATCTTGGCTGGAGAATTCCGTGGTCAGAGAAGTCTGACGGGCTACAATCTACGGGGTCACAAAGAGTTGGGCTTGACTGAGTGACTAACGGCACAACAACATGGCAATTAATAACTACCATGCAGGGAGATGTTTTGAGACTATGTAAGTAATTTCTAAGCTCTGACACTTTTACCAGTGAATTTTTGTACCCATTGATAATTTTTGTTTAATCGCCAAATTGTGGGCTTAATTCCATTATTATTCTGTATTCCTGAGTTGGCATTTAACATTATGGGAGTATTTCCTTCCCGTGGGTGTATTTATTTATGTGAGTGCAAATTCATATATTCCTACTTTAATAAATCACTTACAACTTTCATATCATTATTTATTCTGGTGTTCAACTTGTGCCAGATTAGACCCTTGTAATTGGATTCTGTGTCTGTTTGACAGGTCCCAATCATTCTGTATTTGTCTGCTTTTAGGCACAAGAAGATATTTTGTACTCATCTTGTACTTTCCCTGCCCCAGCTGTGAAAACAGCTATTTCCCCCAGTTCTTTCAATTGAAAATGGTACTAAGACCATGCGTGGGCACTGGATGTACTCATTGCTCATTGCAGCTAGCCTGTGCACCAACAGGACTGGGAAATAGGTGACTGTATAGACATGAACACATTCAGTGTGTGTGTGTGTGGTGTGTGTGCATGTGAAAAGAGGCAGAACGGCATATGACAGAAAAATAGGCACAGATAGTGGAAAGAAATCACTAAGGCCAGAAGTTAGGTCTTTGAAAAGATTAATAAAGTTGACAGCACACTTTCAATATTAGTCAAGAAACGTAAGAAAATACAATACTGTAATTAATACCATGTATCAAGATGAAGCAAATCAATATGATCAGACAGAGAGAGTATGATAATAGGATAATTTTAAGTATCTTATGCCAATAAATTTGACAGTTTAGATAAAGTAAACAAATTTCTTGATAAACAGCCTCTACCAAAAATGATAAAAATATTAAAATGTCAGTTAAATGTTATGAGAAAGAAAAACATATTACCTATTTTTAAATGTCTTTGTTATTTCTAATCTTTTCAGATAGATTCCCTGATGTTTCTCCAAGTATTTAAGTGAGAAATAACACTAATGTTAATAAACTCTTCCAGAGAATATCAGCTATAAAAAGAATTCCTAATTCATTTGATGAAACCAGTATGACCTTGCTTCCAAAATCTTCGGCAAACATTATAATAAACGAAATTACAGGCAAGTTTGCATCATGGACATAAAAGAAAAAAATTATACCTTATATACTAGCAAATTAAATTAATTAATATATAAAAATGATAATATATCAAAACTTTGTCAATTGACTTACAGAGCTTAGAGGTATTGAAAGAATTATTCAATGGATAAGGCAAAGTACAGAAAATGTTGTATATACGATTCAAAGATTATTTGAAAAAAATAATTCTTGGTTAGTGAAATGGCCAAAATGAAACAGAAGGGTATGGGAGGATGTACATTTTTGAGAAACTCAGTGCAAGTCTAAAATGTATCTTAAAGTGTAAAAACTATGTGTGAGTGACCCATCAATAGCTCTTTTGTTGTATGAACCAGAAGAAAATTGGGGATACAGAAGGGGATGTATGAAAATATCCAGCATCATTTATGTTAGCAGGCAGAGAGAAACAATCGCAGTCCATCAGTATGGGAATATGTAAATAAATAAGCTATATACTTTTCATAGTATCTATATAACATTAAAAGTACAGAATTATTTGTGCACAAAACAAAATGAAGTGATTTTAAAAGCAAGCACCCGTGGCTGATTCATGTCAATGTATGGCAAAACCAATACAGTATTGTAAAGCAAAATAAAGTAAAAATAAAAATTAAAAAAAATGCATCAATTAAAATAAATTGTCAGTGTGAATCTAAAAACAAGTTAAAAAAATAAAATAAAAGCAAGTATGGAAAATGGGATGTATATAAAGGTAAAATACATTTACATAAATGTTGAAACAACATGTAGAAAAAGTTTATAAACTAAATTATAGTGTTTATGAGATAGAGAGGAAAGAATTGGAAATTATAGTTGAAAGGGGAGAGAGGGATTGCTGATGATAATATTCCATGACTATAGGGATGGGGTTATCTCAATTCTGCACTGAATTCCAAAAATATAATGAGGCAGACAAGGAAACAGTAATATGTCAACCTGACAAGCATTTTCTAAATAAGCAAAAATTAAGGAGGAAATATATTTGTCAAGTGGAATGACATCAGAGAAATGTAGATCATGAAATTAAAATACCAGACACATGTAAACGTCTTCCGTCAGGAGATGCTGAGAAGAATAAGTAGTGCCATTTCTGAACAAGGTTTGTGCAGCCTCAATACCTGGTCCAGTTTCTGTTACTAATTGTAACAGAATAACTCCAATAACTGTTACTAAATAAAAATGAAGGAAAGATTGAATATTTCCTAGTTTTTGTTAGCCAGTTGGTGAGGTGAAGTTTGGTAAAAGCACCAAATTTTCAGATCTTCTTTACTGTTAAAAGTAAACTGTTGCTTGAGGGAAAAAATGGGAAAAGTAAAAGAAGATGCCGTCTGGCTACAAACACCCTTCTGTTCTAACTGCAGTCTTGTGCTTATTACCTATGGGTATAAAACAAAATGCCAAAGTGCTGCTTGAAACGAATCCAAAATTAAATAGCGCTGTATTGTAGCTTCTGGATGTGAAAGATATCATCTCTAGATTGTAACTGTAGGAGTTCAGTCTCAGGCTGAAAGTTAATATTTTTCTGTTATTACCTGACTCTGGACATAAGACTATCAGTGAATTAAGACTGAGAGAAAAGCAGCATGGTATGAAAAGTCTCATATATTTCAAATTGTCTTCATAGAACCTGTCTACACTCAGCGAACAGAATGTCACCCATCAATCACACTGCTGTTTTCAGATGTCTTTAGTCCTATGGAAGTAGCCAGGTAATAAAGAATGTTTTTGCATTTAGACTCCCAATTAGGAACACTCTATCACAGTCTCTCCTTTATCCAGAGTGTCACCTTGAAAGTAGCCTTGACAATAACATGCAAAACCATTATCCACATGTTCAGTAGTTTCCAAACATCTTTGATTTGCTACACTGTTTCAATCTTTTATTCAAATCTGTCAAGTAGAATGGATATACAGGACTATTAAATTGTAAATTAATTAAGTTAAATCTCAGATTAAGTGGTTTTACCAAAATCTTTAAATAGTGGACCTAGAGAGTCAGAAAACATGGATTTAAGTTGAATAAATATGGTAATTTTCACTGAAGAATAAAATAAGTGGTTCCATCTGGTTTGTGAAATTTACCTCGCAAATAAAAAGAATCAGTCTAGCTACTAACTGGCAAGATTAGCAATCAAACTATGAGTTTATTTGGAATCAAGAATAAAGAGAATAATAGGCTGAGTTTTTTAGTGCAAATAAAAATTTTGTCCTTTTTTTTTACTGATGATCAAATATATAAATCATCTTGAATTCCTGACGTAGTTATAGTAAAACATCAGCTTGTAGCTTGTAAACCAACAAAGCACAAAAGTAATGAATAAAATATGCAATAAAGGTTTTAAAAATTGACATCAGAAGTTAGATATAATAATAACATATTTGGATTCAAGAACAGTGTTAGGACAAATACCTTATTTGTAGCACTGGAATGTAAGCTTGCCAAATTAAATATGAAATACACTTACAATTTTTGAAAATATTCAGCAAATACATTTGTTATCAAAGCTTTACCACAGAAAATTGCTTGGGACTAAATCCAGAGGTTTGCAGTTCAATTATGTCAACTATTGAGCGAATTAAATTTTTCCATTTGAATATGACTTTGTATATCCATTTACTTGTTTCAGTAACAAAATATTCAAACATATAAGTGTTAAGACTTGCTCAGGAAATAAGAGTTATATGAGAACTTAATGTTTTACCTTCAGAAGTTCACATCAAATGTTTTATAGGAAATTTTAAAATCAAAGGTAATCTTTTATATTCTATATATATTGTTTTGGATACATAAATTTATATATATGTGTGTGTACAGATTTGTTTATTTAACAATGATGCTTAGGAATTCAATACTGCACAGACACTATAATATCAGGTTTTACTCATTTAGTTTATGTCTTGTCTTCTCTGATTGACTCCTATAGTATATTTATGTCTTTTCATTGTATATGAAGCATACTGTATATATTTGACAACTAGTGTGTCAGAAGATTATCGCTTTCCTAAAAGTAAGATCTCATTATTCTTAATTTGCAAGACTCACTAATTTTTGTTATATTTTACCCCATTTTCCATAGAAAATAATCTTACTGTGTTTACATGTGAATGGCAGCATTATGGGAATTAGTTTCTTCTTTTTTTTTTCCCCCCTCAGTTTTATTTATTTATTAACTTATTTCTTTTCACTTTACAATATTGTATTGGTTTTGCCATACATTGACATGAATCCGCCATGGGTGTACATGTGTTCCCCATCCTGAACTCCCCTCCCCACTCCCTCCGCATCCGTTCCCTCTGGGTTATCCCAGTGCACCAGCCTCAAGCACCCTGTATCATGCATCGAACCTGGACTGGCGATTCGTTTCTCTTGTGATAATTTACATGTTTCAATGCCATTCTCCCATATCATCCCGCCCTCGCCCTCTCCCATAGAGTCCAAAAGACTATTCTATACATCCGTGTCTCTTTTGCTGTCTCACATACAGGGAATTATTTTCTTTTTATTGCTTTTCTACCTTTTCCCATATTTTGTTCAGTGAAATATATTACTTTCCTAATAAAAATGTAAGATTATTGTTTAATAAAATTAATTCCAGATTATTTTCTTAAAAGCAACACTGTCTAGCTAGTCATTCAACAAACATTTATTGTCTTCCTTTTCCTAGGAGCTATGTGAGCCACTAATATTACAGGCTTGATTTATTCTTTATTGTGGGAACAAATATATAAAAGGTCATTAAATTACAGTGAGAAAGATGCACTTTTGTAAGCAGATATAAAATGCTGTTCTGCCTAAAATTAAAGAGAAGACTTAGGGTCTAAGCCTGAAAGCAGGTATTTAGGTTGGTGAAAAATTAATTGCAGTTTCAGACCATGAATTTTAAATCACTATAATTAGGCTCAAATATATCTTTATTAATCAGAATAGGAACCATTATAATCAACACCTTTTTGCCAACAAACAATGGGTTTATTTATTCCTGTAACATAAAAATCCGTGCTTCAGAATTCAGTGAACTCTTGGAAAGCATTTTCTGTCTCCTGCTGCATGTGGAAGCATTTTTCCTGCAAAAAGGTGTCCTCAAGATGCTTGAAGAAATGGTAGTTGGTTGGTTAGAGGTCAGGTGGTTATGGTGGATGAGGCAAACCTTCACAGCCCAATTTGTTCAACTTTTGAAGCGCTGATTGTGCACTTAGGACTGGTTGTGCAGTCAGGACTATCATGGAAAAGAATTGGGCCTTTTCTGTTGACCAATGCCATCGAAAGAATTAGGGTTAGGGGTAGGGGTAGGGATAGGGTTGGGGTTAGTTTTTGCAGTTTTTGGTGCAGCTCATCAATTTGCTCAGCATACTTCTCAGATGTAATGGTTTTGCTGAGATTCAGTATGCTGTAGTGCATTAGACTGGCAGCAGACCACCAGTGACCACGATCTCTTTTTCATACAAGTTTGGCTTTGGTAAGTGTTTTAGAGCTTCTTCTCTGTCCAGCTCCTGAGCTAGTCATTGCTGGTTGTCATATAAAATCCACTTTCCATCACACGTCACAATATGATTGAGAAATGGTGCATAGAATAAGAGAAGACAACATTTTAAAACAATGATGTTTTTGATTTGCAGCCAGCTCATGCTGGTGCTGCTGCTGCTAAGTCAATTCAGTCATGTCCGACTCTGTGCGACCCCACAGACAGCAGCCCACCAGGCTCCCCGGTCCCTGGGATTCTCCAGGCAAGAACACTGGAGTGGGTTGCCATTTCCTTCTCCAATGCAGGAAAGGGAAAAGTGAAAGTGAAGTCACTCAGTCGTGTCCAACTCTTAGCAATCCCATGGACTGCAGCTCACCAGGCTCCTCCATCCATGGGATTTTCCAGGCAAGAGTACTGGAGTGGGGTGCCATTGCCTTCTCCCAGTCAGCTCATGAGGCACTCACATATCAAGCTTTCTCACCTTTCCAGTTTTCTTCAAATGCCGAACAACCTAGAATGGTCCATGTTGAGTTCGTTCGGCAACTTCTTGTGTTGTAAGAGGATCAGCTTCATTGATCCTTTCAGTTGTTCATTATCAACTTCAGATGGCTGGCCACTGCCTTCCTCATCTTCAAGGCTCCTGTATCCTTTGCATAACTTCTTGAACCAAACACTACAATGCACATTCGTTAGCAGTTCCTGGGCCAAATGCGTTGTTGATGTTGCGAGTTGTCTCTGCTGCTTTATGAACCACTTTGAACTTGAAGAAGAACATCATTTTGTATAACATCATTTCCCTAGTCTAAAATAAATATATAATGAACAGCAAGTAATGTCATTAGCAAAAAACAAAAATAAAAAGTGTGCTTTAAAATCATGTAAATGATTAAAGTGACTCATCATAAATGATTAAAATGATAACATAACCACAGTTATTTAAGGATGCATTCCAGTACCAAACAACAAAGTTCAACAATGCACGACTGCAATTACTTTTGCACCAACGTAATAGGTCCTGAGCCACAAAATTCTTAAGAAATAGACTCTTCAGGTCCAAGGTGTATTTATGAGAACTTAATTCATATTATGTCTGCTAGTCCAGAATGGAATGGAAGTAGTTGAGTGAGAAATATATAATAAAAAATAAAATATATAATAAAAATAAAAACAAAGTCAAAACGAGTTGATTATTTTATCATCTTATAAGCTTTATTATTAGATTACTGAAGAACATCTACAATTTTTTAAAAGTTTAGTAATTTGAACAGAATTTCACTAATCCTTAAGTTCACTATTGTACTTCATAACAAAACCCATTGATAGTAATTCAAGATGATACAATATTATTGACTCCAGAACCAAAGAATTTCAAAGTTAGAGAAACTTTATATATATTTATACATTTCAATAAATAAATAAATTCCTACATGTATTTTTATTTTTGGCTTCCCTTCTGGAATCTACACCAGAGTAAATTATTTTCCAACCAAATTTTCTGAAGTTTCATTTTAACTGTCAGCTGCTCTAGCGGATAATGAGCTATTTCATTGATGTTCTCTCATATGGCTCCCCAAAGTTAATTTCATATATGACATATAGAACATATTTAAAATATACTCTACCTAGTTGATAAAAAGGACTTTATTTAATCTTGACATTTATATATGTGTATATGTATTATTTTTCTATTTTATAAAAGAATTTGTAATCATTTATTTTATAAAGCATTTGTAATTGGATTAGTAAGATAGAAAGTAAAATGTGTAGGATTAAAATTTAAATATAGAGACTGCTCATTTTTATGACTAAACCTAAAGTCTAAATGTGATAAACTAAAAAAATGAAGAAAATGTGATGTCAAATATGAGAAAAGAAGCATACCATTTCCTAAGAAACACATTAGTTTTTCCTGTTACAATATTCTTAAGGAAGTTCTTTCATGTGAAGAACAATGAGTGATGTAAAGAAAAGTACTCCCAATAAAAGTTGTATGGCAGTTTTGAAAAGTGGAATTCATGTGGCTATTTTAGAAATCTGCAATAAAATTCAATACACTGCATTGAAGTTCACGTCGGTCCCGGATTCTGCCAGTGGCTGCACTCGTGTTATCCCAGTGTGGAGTCCTTTGGCTGCCAGACTCTATCAAATGCTAGAATGTAGACTTCTAAGAAAAATGAGTAGTTCTTCTTTTATAGTATATTCTTTAAAGCAGTGTAATCTCTCTCAGCTCGAATTTTGACAAGAAATTACAACTTCTGGTAGGTAACTAGGGCTAATAATCAGTAGGGCTGATTAAGGGCAGATGCGTTAGTTTTCTTCAGCAGGTGCTAGAATAAGCATTTTTATAAGGAGTAAGAAGACAAACTAATAGATGATTTATCTACAAAAAATATTGTCAAAAACTTCTCTCATGGACAATTTCTTTTGATTGGAATGTTTACAACATGTAGAAAATAAAGGAAATGGCTAGTGTTTTATTCTTAGTTTTTTTTTTTTTAATGCACATAGGTATACACACTCATATATGTATGTATCATACAGAAAGATAAAAGATCACTTTTTCTCTAGCTCATTACCCATAAAAATTACAAAACATACTAAAGTATGCTTAGCTTCTTACTTTTTGTATACTCTTAATTTATCTTCTAATTCAAATAGCTTATTTTATTTCCCTTTAGCTGTATAACTCCCATGTTCCATCATGCTTTGTGGTGAGATAATTTGACATATACATATTTTTTTAAAATGTTTGCAAAATAAATGATATACCTCTATGACTTAAAATAATCAATGCATTCATTTGACCAGTTTTCTTAATCCCCTAATTTTATTTTTAATTTCTATGTATTTATTTTGTTTTAATAGGCTTTACTTTTTGGAGCACTTTTAGTTTCACAGCAAAATTGAGCAGGAAGTCCAGAGACTTACCATGTATCCTGGGTCCATGTGTGTTCCCCATTATCAACATCCCTCACCAGAGTGGTACATTTGTTACAGTTGATGAAATTGCACTGACACGTTGTTGTTCCGTCGCAAAATCATGTCCCACTCTTTGCAACCCCATAGGCTGTAGCACACCAAGCTCCTCTGTCTTCCACTGTCTCCCAGACCTTGCTCAAATTCATGTTCACCAAGTCGGTGATGCTATCCAGCCATCTTGTCCTCTGCCACCCTCTTCTTTGCCTCCAATCTTTCCCAGCACCAGGGTCTTTTCCAATAAGTCAACTCTTTGCATCGGGTGGCCAAAACATTGGAGCTTTAGCTTCAGCAACAGTCCTTCCAATGAATATTCAGGGTTGGTTTCCTTTAAGACTGATTGGTTTGATCTCCTTGCAGTCCAATGGAGTCTTCTCAAGAGTCTTCTCCAATACCAAATTCCAACGCATCAATTCTTTGACATTCAATCTTCTTTATGGATACTTTATATTAGGGTTCACTGTCAATGTACAAACTAGGTTTGGAAAAAATTTTGGTGACATACATCCAACATTATGGGGCTTCCCTGGTGGTTCAGACATTGAATAATACGCCAGCAATGCAGGAGACCCAGGTTCAATCCCTGGGTTGGGAAGATCACTTGAAGAAGGAAATTGCATCCCACTCTAATATTCTTGCCTGGAGAATTCCATGGACAGAGGAGCCTGGCAGGCTACAGTCCATGGAGTTGCAAAGAGTCGGACATGACTGAACGACTAACACCAGCGGCTCAGTGGTGAAGAACCTGCCTGCCAATACAGGAGATGTGAGTTCAATCCCTGGGTTGCTAAGATCCCTGGACAAGGAACTGACAACCCACACCAGTATTCTTCCATGGGAAATTATGTGGACAGAGGATCCTGGTGGGCTGCAGTCCATGAGATCACTAGAGACAAGACTTCAGTGACTAAACAACAACAACAACCATCATTATAGTAGCATACAAAGTAGTTTCATAGCCCTAAAATGCCTCCGTGCTTTTCCTATTTATTTTCTCCCCCGCCCAACCCTTTGCAAACACAAATTAACTGCCTCTTTAATTTTGTCTTTTCCAGAATGTCATGTAACCTGAATTATATAGTACGTAGCTTTTTCAGATAGGTTTCTTACACTTAATAACACATTTCAGCTCCCCTCATGCCTTTCGATGGCTTAATAGTTCACTTCTTTTTATTGCTGAATAATATTCCATCGGATGTACCACAGTTTCATTCACCTATTGGAGGACATCTCTGTTGCTTCCAAGGTTTCAGTTTAATTTTTCAGGAGTTTTAGGTGTACAGAAGAGTAAGCACAAACTACAGTTTCCATGTATCCCCTCTCTGCCTACCCTTGTATCCCTTATTATTAGAATTTTCTATTAGTGTGATACATTTGAAACAATTGATGAGTCAATAATGTTCCATTGTTAACTAAAGTTCATAGTTTACATTGTTTCTCTCTTTGTGCTGTGTGTTCTGTGAGTATTGACAAATTTATAAAATGTATCCACCATTTGTGGTATCAGAATAGTTTGTTGCTGTTTATTTAGTGACTTAGTGGCTAAGTCGAGTCACTCTTTTACAACCCCATGGATTGTAGCCCCCCAGGCTCCTCCAACCATAGGATTCCCCAGGCAAGAATACTAGAGCGGGTTGCCATTTCCTTCTTCAAGGGATCTCCCCAACCCAGATTCAAACCCTGAATTTTGTCTCCTGCATTGGCAGGCAGGTTTTTACTGCTGAGCCCCCTGGGAAGCCACAGAATAGTTTCCTACCCTGAAAATCTCCTGTTCATCTATTCAGTCATTCCTCTCTTCCCTGAACTCCTGGAAACTGCTGATCTATTCCCTGTCTCCATAATTTTACCTTTTACCTGATATATAGTTGGAATCATATAGCATGTAATCTTTTCAGGTTCACTTATTTCTATAACAGAATTTTTATGTTATTATTCAGCTATATTTAAGATAAAAGATACTTTAAAAGTATATTTTAAAAAGTTTCCCAGATACTTTAGTATACATGAGAAAAATATACCTAAAATGTATACTCATACATATATTTATTTTAAATGGCTAAGCATATTTTTGAAGTGTTTTCAAAAAGCAAATAAGAAATCTTGCTAGGTAATATCAGTGAAACCAAACAGAAGCCAAATGAAAACAATGTAAGTCAAATGAAGCCATGATATTGATAGTAAAAGATAAAGATGAGCGGGGAATAAAATTATCATTTGAAGAATAACAGTACTGTTCTGCCCAACCCTAAAATCAGATCCTGGCAAGTTAAAGTAAGAAAGGACCTAGGAGCCTGTCTACCTCGAGTTGCTAATAAGTCAAAGAACTTGAGATGCAGAAAGATTTGAGAAAGTTATACCATTAGACAGTAGTAGTTTGGTGTCAAATCCAGGTTCCTGAGGTTGCAATATTTTGTTTCTACTGAAGCCAGTATTATTAAACTTTGGAATATCTACTAGGTTAGCCTAGGCTGCTCTGGTATCTTTTTCTCTGATATAAGCTGTCAGTCTTAATGTTCTTACTTTGTATCTTAATATCTATCTACTTGGAGAAGGCAATGGCAACCTACTCCAGTACTCTTGCCTGGAAAATCCCATGGATGGAGGAGCCTGGTAAGCTGCAGTCCATGGGGTCGTGAAGAGTTAGACACGACTGAGTGACTTCACTTTCACTTTTCACTTTCATGCATTGGAGAAGGAAACAGCAATCCACTGCAGTGTTCTTGCCTGGAGAATCCCAGGGACAGGGGAGCCTGGTGGGAAGCTGTCTATGGGGTTGCACAGAGCTGGACACGACTGAAGCGACTTAGCAGCAGCAGCATCTATCTACTTAATATCTTCTTTTTCTATTACTGATTTGAAGATTTATTTTATTTTTGATTTTAGAAGAGTTACTACACTGTGCCAAGTATGTCTTTATTTATATTTTTCCTTGATTGAATTTTACAGACTATCTTAGATATTTGATATCTAAGAAAAATTAGATATTTGCTTGGTGAATTTATTATCCATATTCTCAGTTAAAATATATATTTGCCTCATGGTCCACTTTTTTGTTTTGCTCTTTTCTTTACCTCTCATTCCTTTTTTAAATTTTTTTCACTTCAATCTCCATGTTTGCTAATGACCTCTTCTCACTTCATTGGTTCTCTCTCCAGCTATTTCCAATGCCCTGCTCATCATCAAGCTTTTAATATAAATTATTGAATTGTTCAGTTCTGGAATTTCCACTTGGTGTTTTTGTTGGTTTCTGTGATAGCATTTTTTATCAGTTCATATATTTTCTTAATGAGTCATAATTATTTTTGATCTGTATCTGCAGTCTAGAACCATTGAGTCACTTCTTGCCTGTTAGTTTTTCTTTTCTTTTCTTTTCTTGGTACTAATTCTTGGTATAATTGGTAATTTGGGGTCAATTTCAGCCCTGGTGTCTGAAAAGTTATAGAGGCTGTAATGTTGTCTTTGTCTAGAAAAGATATACCCTAAGCCCCTTCGCTCAATAAAATTGAGGTAGAAGATAACTTGATAATAAAATTTGTGTGGTCTGAGTCTCCTCTGACTATGGCCTCTGTAAGGTAAAACCCTCTATGGCTCCCAAACGAACTTTCCAGTGTTTATCTAGTCCCCTTAGTGCTTTTGTTCTCCAACATTATTCAGCTGCTAAAAGTTTCCATTAAATTCTCAAATGTTTTTAGTTTAGCCTTTCATCCTCATCCTGAGTGGCCTAATAGCAAATAACTTGAAGAAAACCCTGCACAGAGTCCAAGCTTCACTTTTCTTCACCTACCCTTTCTCTCTTAGTGCATTAGTCCCTCAAGATCTAGCTGCTTTGACAAGCCTGGGATTTCATTTTTGTCTCCTCAGGACCATAAGATTGCAGACAGTGATGCTGTCCTCTCTATAACTTATCGATTCTCTTCTAGCTTTTTAACCTCAGCCTCTTATCTTGAGCTGTTTAAGTTGGCAAGTGTGTCAGAAGGATAATAAGTAAACAAGAAGCTAGGCCATAAGTACCATTTCTTTCAGCATCTTGGCCCTGCAAGTCTATCTTGAAATATGTTACCCCTCTTCACAGTGAATAGGGTTGCTGTGATATTGAAACACAAAGAAAAACAAAAGAACAAGAGTTGGTGAGGATATAGAGATATTGGAACCCATGTCAACTACTGAGAGGGGTGTAAACTGGTACTGTCATTCTGAAAAATAGTATAAGGTAACTCAGGGAATTAAATATAGAATTTTAAAAGTAAGATAATCTGTTATTGGTCCCAGTAAATCCACTTCCACATATTTGCACCACAAAATTGAAAGGTTAATCTCACAGAGATATGTGTACATGCATGTTTATATTCATAATTGCCAAACTATGACAGTAACCTAAGTGTACATCCATGGATGAATGGATTAAATAAAAGATGTGGTATATACATACAATGAAATATTATTTAGACCGAAAAAAAGGAAGAAATTCTAACGTTAATTCTAACAACAAGAGTTAATTTCACTTGATCTTAGCCAGAAGGCCAAGAAGCAATAACAAAGGTTCATTTCAAAGGCATTATTCTAAGTGAAATAAGAGAGAGGCAGAAGGACAAATTTTGTATGATTATACTCACATTCTGCACTTAGAGTTGTAAAGTTTAAAGATATAAAGCACTGAGAGAAATAAGTAGAATAGTGGCTTCCAGAAACTGGGGGAGTGCTTATTGGGAAATTATGATTTAATGGGTACAGAGTTGCCATTCAGTTCAGTTCAGTCGTTCAGTCATGTCTGACTCTTTGCAACCCCATGAACCGCAGCACACCAGGCCTCCCTGTCCATCACCAACTCCCAGAGTCCACCCAAACCCATATCCATTGAGTTGGCAATGCAATTCCAACCATCTCATCCTCTGTCATCCCCTTCTCCTTCTGCCCTCAATCCCTCCCAGCATCAGGGTCTTTTCAAATGAGTCAGCTCTTCACATCAGGTGGCCAAAGAATTGGAGTTTCAGCTTCAACATCAGTCCTTTCAGTGAACACCCAGGACTGATCTCCTCTAGGATGGACCAAGGGACTCTCAAGAGTCTTCTCCAACACCACAATTCAAAAGCATCAATTCTTCGGCGCTCAGCCTTCTCTATAGTCCAACATTCACACTTCTACATGACCACAGGAAAAACCATAGCCTTAACTAGACTGACCTTTGTTGACAAAGTAATGTCTCTGCTTTTTAATATACTGTCTAGGTTGGTCATAAATTTCCTTCCAAGGAGTAAGCATCTTTTAAATTAATGGCTGCAGTCACCATCTGCAGTGATTTTGGAGCCCAGAAAACTAAAGCCAGCCACTGTTTCCCCATCTATTTGCCATGAAGTGATGGGACTGGATGCCATGATCTTCGTTTTCTGAATGTTGAGCTATAAGCCAACTTTTTCACTCTCCTCTTTCATTTTCATCAAGAGGCTCTTTAATTCTTCTTCACTTTCTGCCATAAGGGTGGTGTCATCTGCATATCTGAGGTTATTGATATATCTCCCGGCAATCTTGATTCCAGCTTGTGCTTCCTTCAGCCCAGCGTTTCTCATGATGTACTCTGCATAGAAGTTAAATAAGCAGGGTGACAATATACAGCCTTGACGTACTTGTACTCATTTTCCTATTTGGAACCAGTCTGTTGTTCCATGTCCAGTTCTAACTGTTGCTTCCTGACCTGCATACAGGTTTTCCAAGAGACTGGTCAGGTGGTCTGGTATTCTCATCTCTTTCAGAATTTTCCACAGTTTATTGTGATCCACACAGTCAAAGGCTTTGGCATAGTCAATAAAGTAGTAAAATATATGTTTTTCTGGACCTTTCTTGCTTTTTCAATGATCCAGTGGATGTTGGCAATTTGATCTCTGGCTCCTCTGCCTTTTCTAAAACCAGCTTGAACATCTGGAAGGTCATGGTTCACGTATTGCTAAAGCCTGGCTTGGAGAATTTTAGGCATTACTTTACTAGTGTGTGAGATGAGTGCAATTGTGCAGCAGTTTGAGCATTCTTTGTCATTGCCTTTCTTTGGGATTGGAATGAAAACTGACCTTTTCCAGTTGCCCTTGGAGATGGTCAAAATTTCTGATGATGTATAGTGATGATTGACTAATAATGCAAAGGTACTTAAAGTCACTGAACTATGTGCTTAGAAATGGTAAACATAGAAAATATGATGTGATGTACATTTCACCACAACAGTAATGTATGTTTACTTCAAAGACAATGTGTTTGTACTTTATTATTTTGTTAAACATTTTGTAGGTATTTTCAGTGAGTGCTTTACTATGCTATGAGCTACCCTGTCATAGGCACTCTGATTAGTCTTCAGTTCAATTCAGTCGCTCAGTCGTGCCCGACTCTGCGACCCCATGAATCACAGCATGCCAGGCCTCCCTGTCCATCATGAACTCCCGGAGTTCACTCAGACTCACGTCCATCAAGTCCATGATGCCATCCAGCCATCTCATCCTCTGTCGTCCCCTTCTCCTCCTGCCCCCAATCCCTCCCAGCATCAGAGTCTTTTCCAATGAGTCAACTCTTCGCATGAGGTGGCCAAAGTACTGGAGTTTCAGCTTTAGCATCATTCCTTCCAAAGAAATCCCAGGGTTGATCTCCTTCAGAATGGACTGGTTGGATCTCCTTGCAGTCCAAGGGACCTGCAAGAGTCTTCTCCAACACCACAGTTCAAAAGCATCAATTCTTTGGTGCTCAGCTTTCTTCACAGTCCAACTCTCACATCCATACATGACTACTGGAAAAACCATAGCCTTGACTAGACGGACCTTAGTCAGCAAAGTAATGTCTCTGCTTTTGAATATGCTATCTAGGTTGGTCATAACTTTCCTTCCAAGGAGTAAGCGTGTCTTAGACATTATAAAAATGCATATAACCTCAATTGATCTTTATCAAGAACTTACTAGTACTTGTGCTTGTCTATACTGGCATTATAATAAATTCTAAAGACAAAACTAGAAGTGAAATAATAGAAAATACATAATTGACTTTGAAAACATCAATTTGTAGTGTTCCACTTATATGTGGATATTTTTCAGTAAATCTGTATTATTAACTAATCTGATGTTGGCTGAATCTGCAAATGTGGAAATGTGGATATGGAAGGTCGACTTTTGACCAAAAGGAAGTTCTGTGCCCTTAGCCCTGATGCTTGCTGTTCGAGGGTCAATTGTGGATATTGAGCTCTGCTCCTAGTTCCCAGATCAGAGCTCCTAAAACCCTTATAATTTTCTGAGAAAAACAATAGGGACATCTTTATTTCATTCTGCTATTTGCTCTTTAACCCTGTTTTTTGGGTGAATTTCCTGGTGAATGTCTTGGGTGATAGGAGTGTCTTTTGTTCTATTGAGGAGGCTCTTCCTAGACTCCTAGGTAGATTCAGGATGGGGACAGTCATCAGAAAGACCAACCTATGATTAGAAGCTTGGAATATTCAGCCCAGCCTCTCTCCAAAGAATGATAGTGGAGCTAGAGGTTGTTAATGATTGATCATGCTTACATGATGAGGCCTCTGTAAAAGCTCCAAATTTACAAAGGTTGGTGAGCTCCTCTGTTGGTGAGCTCCTCTGTTGGTGAACCCGTGGAGGTGCTTGGACTCTGATGACTGGAGAGTCCATGGAAGCTCCACATCCTCTCCTGCACCTGATGCTGTGCATTGCTTCCGTCTCCTCTTCCTGAGTTTTATCTTTCATAACAGACCAGTAATCTAGTAAAATAATGTTCCCCTGAGTGCTGTGAGCTCCTCTGCCAAATTAATTAAACCTGAAGAGAGGGCCCCTGGGGACCTCTGATTTACAGCCAGTTGTTCAGAAGCACTGGTAACAACCTGACCTTACAAGGTGCATGTGAAGTAGGGGTAGGGGGAGAGCTCATGGGACTGAAACCTTGACTTGAGGGGTCTGTGTCCAGGTACATAGTGTCAGAATTGGGCTAAATTGCAGGATACCCACCTGGTGTCTGAGAGGATGCTTGACTGCGTGGAAGACCCACACATCTAGTATCAGAAATACTGTGAGTAAAGGAAAAATACAAGAGATTTTTTTCCAAATCAGAGGCACAATATCTTGTCTTAGTCACGTCAGTACACAGGGATAGAGTTTCTAGTAAACAAAGATTTATAAGGCATTGCAAAACCAGTGGAATAAAACAAGAGAAGTTTTTAAGGAAACAAAGAAAATGATACATTATAGGAATGTTTGTAGTACAATAAACTGTTTTGTGATTACATCATAATTTACCAGAATATAGCTTGGAATATGAAAGATATTTTAGGTTAAATTTATCCTTGGACACTGATAAAATAAACTTTGTATTATAAGAGGATAAGGCCATAAAAAATATGATTTTTCATATTTTTAATTTTAATTGGATATATTAATGATAATGAGAATTTTAAATTCAGGTGCAGAAGATTGAGGTAATTGTGTCCATCAATTTATGAAACAGTGTCATTATTACATTGTTTGTCCATAAAAATTCTCACTTAATGTTTACTATTTTTTATTCATTTACTCTTTCATTCCTTTTATTTATATATCTGTTTTCACTCCCATTATCAGCACTTGCCCCCTCTTTGTAGTCAACCATTGTATTCCTTTTGGTGGTTCTATGTGTTTTGACACAAAAATCATCTGTTATGCAGGTATTTTTAATTTATATAAATATTATTCTGTTTTTTACATTTTCTAGGTATTGTTTGTAGGTGTACATTTATTCATTTGCTGCACATGACTGCAAGACATACCCTGTATTTTATTCATTCATGTTTCCTCAGGATAAAATCCTCAGATTTTATCCAAGAACCAACATACCCCTCCAAAGCACGTACACACCCCCCGCCCCTGCCACACACTCACAAAAAGGCAGTACACAAGCCTATCCCCACATTTTCACAGGACATTGACAGCTAATACATTGTGTGGAAGAAAAACAAGGTATTTACCCATGACTCTAAATTGTGTATGAAAAGCTAGAAACAAGATCGATAATAAAGCTATTACCTACAATAATTTCTACCAATATCCCAACAAAAAATCCTGTTTTACCTCTTAAAAGTACACATGTTTAAAAATTTGAAAAAACCACAGGTCTAAGCAGTCATCTTCAAAATTTTAATTTAACATTCAAATGAAGAGATGTCCTTTTTCTGTCATCCAGGTAGGTTGAAACGAACCCAGATCTACATTATTTGTCTGGATCTGGGTTATTATAAAAATTACCATTGATTGAAAACAAATATTTTAAGAAATTCAGTGATAAATGAATAACCATACAGAAAGATTGCAGCATAGGCATTGAAGATGAAAGAGCTTCCCTGGTGTGATAATATATTAATAAAGTGCTCTCTGAAAGAAAAAAATCATATATTTGAGTTGTCAATATGAATACCATAATATCCTACTTTTCCTCTCACCTGTCAGCAATATTAATATCTCTCTAGCATAGATTATAATTCACTGACATTTTTAGCATCAGTCTTATCCTTGTGCTGTTTTAATTTAATTTTAATCTAAAACATATCATGGAGTTAGATGCATTTTGATTAAAATATTTCATAATAAACTAGAAAATAACATTGCATCAAGAAAGTAGGGTCGAGATGAGAGAAGAAAGAAGTCAAAATGTGGTACAGAGGAATAGCACCTTTGATTGATCTCACAGTGAGCTTGGCAGCTAAAACAATCCCAAGATTATCCAGAGGGGCATATGGTAGCTGGATATTGATATCGCCACATTGAAAGCCATGAAAGCCATCCCAGGTGGGGCTTGAGGGCATGATTTTGGACAGGACAGCTCTTTGCAGCTAAGATATTTCCTGGTAAGACTGAAAGTTAAGAGTCTTCTGCTATTGGTTTTCCCAGTAGGTGGGGCAAGTCCTTCGTTGAAGTGAGATCTGACTTTTGCTGGACTTAGTGGGCTTACCTGATGGCAATAACCAACATGCTCACTTCTGAGGAATCTCAGGCTAAGGCAGCTGCATTTGTCCCATGACTAAAAATTTGTCAAGAGAGGTGAATGAATTCTGGGTCAAAAAATTGTTTCATGACAAAAATTTGGCAAACAATTATGGCTTTTTCATTGCGGCAACTGCCTTCAGTCTGATCTTCATCCAGTCTTCATATTCACCTAATATCCTCTTCGTAGCTAGTAAGATGACTACAGTTTGGTGTTCAATAAGTTAACTTTACCTACCCTTCCTATGCAACACATCTCTTCTAAATACACACACACATGCATGTATACCCACAATTGTTTTATAGAATGAGAGTAATTACAAAGCAGTTAATAGGAAGAATGTGAAACAGTGATTGTATTTACCAAAAATATTTTTCTGAGGCTCTTTTAAAATGTGTGTGACTATACAAATATCAATAATTTGTTCTGGGTAGCTTCGTTTTTAAGATGAACTTTATAATCACTTGGAAGTAGACTTTTGTCTTACTAGAAATAATTTGTTTTCAGAATACCATGATACAGATCTGAGTCAAATGAGAAATATGTGCTGTTAAATGAAGTCAGTGAGAGAAGGAAATGTTTTGAAAATTAAAAGGCAAGCAATCTAAGGAAAAGAAGTACACATTAGTTCATAAATAATAATGAAAAGTATTAACATGACTGAGCAACTGAACTGAACTGAACTGAATGGAGTTACATAGTAAAATAAATTCAGCTTACATTCTCTATCCCTATAGTTAGACTGAGTAAAAAAGAGAGAAGTAAACTTTGGGCTAACTTACTAGCTCCATACAATTCACCTACTTTATTTGTGTGTGTATGTGTGTGTGTATTTTAAATAAAATGAGGACAATAATGTGTCTGTTTTACAGGGTTGTTGTGACAATGTGCCATTTGCTAAATTTCTCTGTACTAAAGCTCTTAGGATTAATTCCATAGTTAGGGTAGAAACCAAAAATGTCTTGGACATTTAGTAGGAATTTTTATACAAGACCTTACCTTGAGGCCTGCCTATGTAGAGTTACCATAGTCTAAGGTCTTATTCTTAATTTATAGGTCCAGAAATGTGATCTTGTTCAAAGAAATGATTCTTGTTTTAGAAACTAAATTATCTTTACAGTAACAGACATATATGTGCAAAAACCAGAGGTGTCCTCAGCACGGCCTGTCTTAAGGACAAGAAGTTATATCTCAGAAGCAGCCTGGATGCTTAGCCATGCTCACTGTAGCCTCTTCAGTCTTTCAGTATATCTGGGAAGCTGAATTATCAACAGAATTTAGTGGCAGTCTACATAGGCTTTCCGTAAGTGTCTCTGGAGACATGGTAGCTTTTAATTCTTTAATCACATCTTTTCAAGCTTTCATGCTACACAGTGCACCTCCTCTTTGAGTAGGTCTTCCTTCAGAGTTTATCAAATGTAAGTGAACACAGTGTGTTCAAAGGAACACCACTGCACCTATTTTAAAAGGTAAATGATTGAGTTTGGGGGGGGATGTCCCTTTGGACAATTGTTTGGGGAAGTTTGTATTAGACAAAATATTTCTCTCTTCTAGACTTCTCAGAGTGTTGAGAATGCTAATATGCATTATGAATCTCTGAGTGGGAACATATCTTGCAGTGGTTTCCTAAATTTCTTTGAAAACTGAGCTCTTTTTCCACTGAGTTTATTATGATTCCGATATACTATTAAACATGTTTGGGAAAGACAGACACACTAATAGTGAAGCTTGAGGCTTTATACTTTTGTTACACAGATGAAAATATGGATTTTTTTTTCAGTCACCCATTTACAGATGACAATCTTCAAGGTACATATTGTTATTATTAAGTTTTTATTTATTATTTTCCATAAGTCAAATGCCTGAGGTTCTTTGCCATTGTCTCTACACCAAGAAATATGATTTGTTTTCCATGCTTGGTTTTCCTACAGCACTCTTCAGTAGCAAGTCTCTGTCCCTTGCACATCCTCAGTGTTATTAGTCGCTCAGTCGTGTCTGACTCTTTGCCACCCTTGGACTGTAGGCCTCCAGGCTCCTCTTTCCATGGGATTCTCCAGGCAAGAATACTGGAGTGGGTCGCCATTTCCTTCTCCAGCATCCTCAGAATGTAACCTTAACTTCATGGTAAAGTGGCACAATGCCAGTGCGTCCGTGCCCATTTAAGGTTGTCTCATATGGTTAAATTTAGATCATTAGACTAAACCACACCGATTTCTATTTTTCCTGATTGTGATTCCAAAAGATGTCCTGTAAGAAAACTTTTTTCAAGAATATTAAGAATAAAATAATTTAATGTTCAAACATTCTTATTGGATTGAATAACTATGATCTATTTCTCCATTATTTTAAGTAGCTGTTTATATGTATGTGTGTGCATATATATTGTTGGTCCCCTTATATATAGGCTCATTGGATTTATCAAACATATCCATTTTTCCTCCATTAACTGGATAACTGTGATCATATATGCCACATCAGATTAATATATTTTGGTTTGGGGTTTTATTTTTATCCAGTATATATTAACTCTGATGATTTTATTGTTAATGACATATGTTCAATGAGACTAGGGATACGTGGATTGTTAGAAAAAGAAGGACTTATTTGTCAAGGAGTTGTATTATAAGTAGAAAAAAACTGGGAAGACAAATTGCATTTTATTTTATTATGCTTTTTAAAAAACCACTCACATAGTTATAAGAACACCAAATAAGAGATACAAAGTACAGTATTTATTTTATTTAATATATCATATATTTAAAACTTTTCTACAGCTCTGACAATTGGTAAAGTATAAATTATGAAACAATAACTGGCTAAGAACTGAAGGAATAAATAGTGCTCCAGATAACAAAAGTTATATTATTAAAAATAATCCCTAAAGATGTTTCTATACAAGCTGAATGAGAGATCAGTTTTCTAAGTCTATCAATCTTTATTACTGTAGAGTTTATTTTCTAACAATAGGCAGGAATAAGGAAGCTCAATTATAATGAAAATAAAATACAGGCCTACAGCAAACAGCATAGTAAAAACACACATATAAAGCAACCTACCAACAAATGTTTTATTTCTTCTTTCTCTTATGCTTGGGGAAAAAATAGTTCAGTATAAATTATAAATAATACCATAAAACAGGTAAGAAAAAGAAAATCCTTAGATACTTTAAAGAGAATTTTCTCATCTTGAAATAACAGTTGGAAATTAAATAGACTTTTTTATTCCTTTAGCATGCAAGAAAGAATAAATAACAAAAAGACCTTTAAAAGTAATTTGTAATTATATTTTAGCAATCTAATACCTCCATTTCTCCATATATTTCTTTATTTGATATTTAATTCCCAAAGTCTCACAAATACCCACCATACTGAGCTCCAATTTGTCTCTAATTTGCCTCAAAGGTTGTTTCCTCATGCAAGTTGAATTACAAAAGGAATATCATTAGATACTCAAATCCATATAAAATATGGATTTATCTTCCTTCATAATCAAATTTTTGAAATGTATGATGCTAGTAATTTGCAAGATATTTATTTTTTAACATTCAAAAAATGTCTAAAATCTATATGTAATTGTCTCCTGGATTCTTTCACCTTTCTTTGAAAAGATTTTTAATATAAATAATTATATACTAGATTTTCTGTGTTATTTAATGATCATATCATTTTTAAAAACTTTTCTCCATTCCATGTAAACACACTCATTTCTTTGACAATCACATGTCTGTTAGGAGTAATTCAGATTCTGAGAATGGCCACCATCTAAGGACACCTTCTAATACGAGACAGTCAAGGGTCTTAAAAACTCTATGTGAGATAGGACAGAGTGAATTATTGTCAGACGATTGAAAAGTTATGATTGTGGATTTTAAATTCAGCATAATATGCTTATCAATATTCTCTTTGTTAACATTCATACCTATGATTTATTTTAAAGACAGTCTCTTATAATAAACTCCAAAAAAATACTTCTCAATAAAGCATTCTTTACCTTTCCCAAGAAATCAAGTGTGTGAAAATTGTAATAAAGATGGCTTTGCAGTCTCAAAATGCAAATCGTACTAGCCTTGAATGATGGGTAAGAGTATTAAGAAGAGATAAGAATGAAGATCGGTTCAAACAAAATATTTGAATCAGGAAATTTAAATGGCTGAGTAATATTTCAGTGTGTGTGTGGGGGGGGTGGGGGTGGGAGAGAGCAAGAAAGAGAGAGATACAATTTCTTTATCCATTCATCTCACAGTGAGCACTTAGGTGTTTCCATACCTTGAATAGCATAAATAATGCTGCAACTATAGACTTTCAGATATAAAATAAGCTACTGAGCTGTGACATAAGGAAGATAGTCAATAATATTATAACAACTTTGCATGGTGACCAGATGGCAACTGGTCTTATCGTGGTGATCATTTTATAACGCAAAAAAATATTGAAACATTATGTTGCACACATGAAGCTAATATCAGTATAATATTTTATGTTCTTTGTAACCCAGTTTTTAAAAAAGAAATTTAAATGACAAAACAGAACTTTTTGAAAAATATTAGCTTTGTAGTTTAGTGGAGGTAAAGAGTGGATGATGATGAGAAAAGAACAAATAATCTGTAAAACAAAGAATTACATGAGACACTCCAAGGGTCTTGAAAATAACTCCAAAGAAGAAGCTTAAGATATAGCAGGAGAAATGAGGTATCACCTTATACCAGTCTGCATGGCCATCATCAAAAAGTCTATAGCCAATAAATGCTGGAGAAAGTGTGGAGAAAAGGGAACCTTCCTGCACCATTGAAAACTGGAAGCTGATAACTGATACAGCCACTGTGGGAAACAATATGAAGAGTCCTTAAAAAAAACAACAACTAGGAATAAATCTACCACATGACCCAGCAATCCCACTACTGGGCATATACGTTGAGAACACCACACCTTTAGAAGACACATACACCAGTGTTCATTGCAGCAATATTTATAATAGTCAGGACATGGAAATAACTTAGGTGTCATTGACAGGTAACTGGATAAAGACGTTGTGGTATAACTATACAATGAAATATTACCCAGCTCTAAAGAGGAACTCATTTGAGTCAGTTGTAGTGAGGTGGATGAATCTAGAGCCTCTTAAAAGAGAGTGAAATCAGAAAGGGGAAAACAAGTATGGGATATAAATGCATCAATATGGAATCTAGAAAATGGTCCTGATGAACTTAGTAGACAACTGACTTGTGGACACATCAGGGAAAGGCGGGGGTGGGGCAAACTGAGAGAGTAGCATTGATGTATATACACGAGCATGTGTGAAACAGACAGTTAGGGGGGAGTTGCTAAATAAAACAGGGAGCCAGCCTGGTGCCCTGTGATCACCCGCAGGGGTCGGATGGGGTAAGGAGAGGGAGAAGAGGAAGGGAAGGATTATAATTATGACTGAATTGTATTGTTGGACAGCAGAAACCAATTAAAAAATGTGAAACAATTTTCTACCAATTAAAAAGATAAGTTTAAAAAAGATTCAGTAGGAGAGATGATTTTTTAATATTATTCCTTAACACAAAAGTGATAATATTTATAATGGTTTATTTAGAAAGCACATTAAATATTTCAAAGGAATGGCATAAATCTATAATCCAAGGGTTTAGATGATGTAAGGAGTAATTCAATAAAATAACAGTGTAAACAATGTTAAGTTTACACTCCAAACAGTTTAAGTATGAAGGCAATTACCAGGTTGTGCAGATGATTGCCCTTGGGAATAGAAAGGAAGAAATGAAAAATGGGAGAGGTAGATAAAAAGAAGTAGGTTGAATAGAGATTAATTATATTTATTATCAGAGTATTAATTTAAATAAACTACAGAGAATAACTATCAAGAATATGCTAGCTTCAGGAACAAGGCATTTGTATATCATCTTGTTAAATTACTATGACATCAATGTAAGGAAAACTATTGTTTTCTGATTCTTATAAAAAATGATTTAGGTTTAGATAAAGAATATGTCAAAGGCAACAGTTAGTAAACAGTAGTCACATTTTGAATCCAAGCTCTCCTACTATGGATTATAACTATAATGATGATAAAATTTAATGTATTTAATGTCTGCTGAAGTTCAAATGATATGAATTTTTATTATAATATACAATTTCAAATAAAATGTAATAATGGTTAAAACTTTTGAGTACTTCTGCACATATATAGAAGAACTCAGAAGATAAGCATGATTTTAATCAGTTTACATCCTCATGTCATCCTTGCTATAAATGCATAGCTAAATATTATTCCTTTTACATATAACAAAAATTAATGTACAAAATGCTTAGCTAACTGTTCAAGCTTACACAGGATGAAGGTAGCACAGCCAAGGTTGGGGTCTGTACTATAGGTGCATTAGATTCTGTTATTTTCTGGTGTTTTGGCAATGTCAATCTTAATAGCAAATCCAGAAATTATTTTCTCCCTTTAGATTGGAAGGAACCAGGAATACAGTGAAACAAGGAGCTATGCTGACAGTAGGAAGAAATTCACTTTTCCAACTCTCCTAGATAAGAGAAACCAGATTATTTCATCATCTCATAATTTACTGGTGGACTTGGGTGTGAATGTGAACATCAGGTTAATTATTCAGTGAATATATATTATACAGTTCCATGTATTTTATAACTACATGTAAATAATATAGAGAAACTTACAGAAGAAGACTGATGAACATAGTGGAGCAAGGTTAGATTCATAACACTAACCTATGGTAACAGTTCTACATTTACCCAGGGAAGTTCCATGTCATCTAATTTAAATGAAATATATCTATATTCCCCCAAATTGTATGTTATATAGAAAGATAACACTGATCTTAAGATTCAAAACTTCCCCAAATTAAATATGCATATAATATACATAATATCACCCTTAATATGGATATCCAGTTCTTTTATTTTTAAACATCTTATGAAAACATTTTTTAAGAATATTATTGAACTGTGAATTATATTCATGATAGAATTTGTTTCTATTGCCCTGAGATAGTTCAGTTCAATCACTCAGTTGTGTCTGACTCTTTGCAACCCCATGGGCAACACACCAGGCTTCCCTGTCCATCACCAACTCCCAGCACTTACTCAAACTCATGTCCATTGAGTCGGTGATGCCACCCAACCATCTCATCCTCTGTTGTCCCCATCTCCTCCTGCCTTCAATCTTTCCCAGCATCAGGGTCTTTTTAAATGAGTCATTTCTTCGTACCAATGGCCAAAGTACTGGAGCTTCAGCTTCAGCATCAGTCCTTCCAGTGAATATTCAGGGCTGATTTCCTTTAGGATGGACTGGTTGGATCTCCTTGCAGTCCAAGGGACTCTCAAGAAAGAGTCTTCTCCAACACCACAGTTCAAAAGCATCAATTCTTCGGCCCTCAGCTTTCTTTATAGTCCAACTCTCACATCCATACATGACTACTGGAAAAAACATAGCTTTGGCTAGATGGACCTTTTTGGCAAAGTAATGTCTTTGCTTTTGAATATGCTGTCTAGGTTGGTCATAACTTTTCTTCCAAGGAGCAAGCATCTTTTAATCTCATGGCTATAGTCACCATCTGCAGTGATTTTGGAGCCCAAAAAAGTCTGTCACTGTTTCCACTCTTTCCCCATCTATTTGCCATGAAGTGATGGGACCAGATGCCATGATCTCAGTCTTCTGAATTTTGCACTTTAAGCCAACTTTTTCCCTCTCCTCTTTCACTTTCATTAGGAGGCTCTTCAGTTCTTTGCTTTCTGCCATAAGGGTGATGTCGTCTCTATATCTGAGGTTATTGATATTCCTCCTGGCAATCTTGATTCCAGCTTGTGCTTCATCCATCCCAGCATTTCTCATTATGTACTCTGTGTATATGTCAAATAAGCAGGGTAGCAATATACAGCCTTGATGTTCTCTTTTCCCCATTTGGAACCAGTCTGTTGTTCCATGTCCAGTTCTAACTGTTGCTTCCTGACCTGCATACAGATTTCTCAAAGGAAAGTCAAGTGGTCGGGTATTCCCATCTCTTTCTAGAATTTTCCAGAGTTTGTTATGGTCCACACAGTCAGAGGTAAATATTTTTCTGGAACTCTCTTCCTTTTGCAATGATCCAATGGATATTGGCAATTTGATCTCTGGTTCCTCTGCCTTTTCTAAATCCAGCTTGAGCTTCTGAAAGTTCATGGTTCACATACTCTTGAAGCCTGGCTTGGAGAATTTTGCATTATTTTGCTAGCGTGTGAAATTAGTGCAATCATGGGATAGTTTGAGCATTCTTTTGGCATTGCCTTTCTTTTGGATTGGAATGAAAACTGACCTTTTCCAGTCCTGTGGCCATGGCTGAGTTTTCCAAATTTGCTGGCACATTGAAATAGTCTAGCAGTTGCCTTAAACATTTGCAAAGCAACTTCGTAGGAGCACTTCAGAACACTTCTTTCAGGTAGGCATTTGAGAACATACCTGGACAGCCACTGTGTGAGATTAACTCAAGAAAACCCCTCTGAAACAAAACAATATTTGAAGGCCACTTATCACTTTATATGTACTACTATTTTAGTACTGAAAGATTTCTGTCTCCAGCCTACTTTTGTAGCTTCCGTGTCCTCCAGACCTTATCATGTCTAGAAATATTCTCACCTTCAAGATTTCAAAATCTGAGTTTCCATTTTCTGATGACAAACCTGTCTTAGCATTTCTTATATTTTTTAACCTCTATTGAACTTGATCATTAATTTGTCACCTGTTGATATTCTTTATTCTGTGCTATTTTTGCAACCTAATTCTATTTTTCTGGCTTTACTTGTCTCTACTTAATAAGAAAAATAATAGCCATTTGAGGGACATAATCTTTCGTTACTTTAGGACACCACATTCCTATGACTTTTTGCCATTCCTGTCTAATATATCCTCAGTTTTGAAACTCTATCACTGTTAATTCTGTTGCATACTATTGCAAAACTCTTAAGAGTCAATGAATGAATGATCTGTAACTAATATCTATATCAGACACTTCAATTTCAAAAGGGAAAGAGGATGTTATAAAACTGGTATAAATTAATTCTGTCTCAGAGTAAAACAAGTATGCCTGTTTTCTCATCAGAATTTGTCTTCAGTGATGATTGAAATTTTCATGTTAGAAAAAATTAGTTCATTTCCCTATTAGGCATTTTCAGTGTCAGCTTGAAGTTCAAGCTGATAAAAAGTTCAAGCTCAAGAAGTGAATTCCTCTGTTTGATCCAAAGTTCAATTCAACCAGAATCAGTTATTTTCTCCTTCCATGAGAAGCCTGACATTTCTCCACCTCAAAATATTTCCATTTCTCTTCTTAGTGTTTTTCTTTGAGTTAAAGAAAAAAGGCCTTCAGTTCTTATTCAAAATTCTATCCATTGTTCTGCTATTTCACTGGCTTTCTTTTGAGGTCAGAGCAGAGGGTAGAGGCTAGGACTATCTGAATCCGTTGCCTTTCCTCTTCTACTAATCCCGGCCTCCCAGAATGTAAAGAATATGTCTTTCCAACCTACGGGCCTACTCATTACCTAAGAGTTTCTCCCTTGTTTTTATATACATTTTTTCCCACATAGAACTTGTTCTTCCATCATGATAAAGTCAAGCAAGACCAAAGCAACTGTTGCTCCCCAGCCTGCTTTCTACAGGTGTGTTGGTTGATGAATAAAATTCTGGATTTTTTGTGATACTTCTGGAAGTATAGTTAGAAAGTTCAAAGCTGAACTTATTTTTGCCATTGAACTTACAGATTTCCCTATTCCAATTGTAAAACTCATTAAGTAATGAGTGTCCTTCTGTAGTCATAGTTGTGAACCCTTGGATCAATCGCACATGGCCCCCTTTTCAGTATCTCAAGAAAAAATTAGTCACCAGGTCTTGAAAGTTGCTCTTCCGCCACACTCCTCTCACTTATTACAGAGCTGTGCATTATTTCTGACACTGTCAGATAGCTCCGCATAGTACTTCTACCAGATTTTCCTTAAAGTGTAATTCAGATCATTTCAAGCCATTGAGCGATTCAAGAACTTTTTACGTTCCTTCTCTTGGAGGCTGTTGTATCAATACATACAGATTCCTTAGCTCTACACTCAGGGCTTTCCTTTCTCTGACCTCAAAACGTACTCCTAATTGTTTTCACTCTTGATATTCCATTAGCCAGGTTGGGTAGAATGCTATTTCCTGATTGTGACCAGAATGGTCAGTTCCTTCCTCCCTCTAAGGACATCTCTTGTTGAAACTCCATATTCTTAAGGTCTTTGTCATAGTCAGTCTCCTCCATGAGAAATGGTGTACTCTCCAACTAGATGTGAAATCTCCTTTCTTAGACACCTATCAGTACTCTGTTCTTACTATTTTTATTTTTTGCCTCATCAATATTATTTGTGCCCTGTTTTATCATACTCGTGGAGTATTATTTTCTAAAGAAAAGGACATAAGTGTTACCCATGATTAAAATACTGGGACACCATGCTTACTTACACTAGTCAATCATTAATTGCTTGTACAAATGTGAGCATTTATAGTAGAAATATGTGTATAACTGTCATGTAAATATCATTAGATCTCTCTGCAAACATGAAGTTGTTTTTAATAATCAGGAAGCAAGTGTAATTATGCCTAATAAATAATTAAAAGTGTTAGTGCATGAAGAAAGTATAGGAGTTATTCACAGATGAGTCCTAGTCTCTGTTAGACTGGAAAGAAGCTACCAGGTCCTTTATACTCCTCTTTTCCTGTTCATTTTACACAGAGCCCACTATATGCATGCCAACTGCTGCAGTCATTCATTAAGTAGATTCAGCCTCTCATTTTCCTTAAGTCATCACGGATTTGAGCTTACTGTTTTCTCAATTTAGGCCTAAGAAAATTATGGCCATTTATTCATTCTCCAGTTAACCTAAAAGTGAACTATATTTCATTGCTTGTAGGATGGTATGGGAAATCTGAGAGTCACCAAGAAGGGAATCCGACTTGAAGGTATATCTGAGTTTCTACTTCCATTGTATGTGAAAGAAATTCATTCCCGAAAGGTATGTGATACTGGCTTTGGCTTACTGTAAAAGATAATTTAGAGGTTATGTTTTAGCTTGAAATAGGAGGACAAAAACCCCTTAACTCTTCAGTATGCATTTAGTTACTCTATGCTAAGACTTATTTGAAGAAATCAAAACAATGAAGCAATAGAAAAACCCATGGATAAGGTTAGTTTCAAACTGATAAATTAGAGAGCCTTTTTGAATTAAACTGCAGTGTTGCTTTTGTTAGTCTATAAAATATGCCCCTCTGACATTAAAAATCCAGTTATATTCATTCCAAAAGGGGCATTTAACATATTTTAAGTAATTTTTGCAAGTACCTTGGCTTGAATAAATGATTCTAACTCAATATATTATACATCTTTTCAGCTTTAATGGACATGCATTTTTTTTTAAAGAGGTGACAAAAAGTCTTAGTACAGAAATTAAGTTTATTTCTGGATCTACAATATTTAAAACCACTAAGAATATTTACTCGTTCAAATGTGTATGTATGTGTGTGTGCTATGTGTATTTTATCAACTGGCAGCATGCTACAAAGCAAAACATTATAGCTTAACATTGCTTATTTTGGCTTAAGTGTGTTATTTCTCAAAAGGTAGTATCTTTGGTACATCAAAATCTCACTAGACTCTTTCAAATGTAACAGGCACTCCCCTGGAACAAGTGTGTATGTGTGGAAATTAACTTAATAAATCATAATGATTAGAAAGATTGTTATATAACATATGGAAATATTATTAACCTTATTTCATAAATATCAAAGTCTATTTTAGGCTAGAATAATGTTTGAATATTATCAATATAATATATTAGCAAATGAGTTGCACAGTAAGCCAAAATTTTATTATCTGCTTCAAGGCTATTTTTTCCCTTAAATATCAAAGTGAACACAGAACAACGGATTCTTTTCTATAAAAATTCTAAATAGGATAATTATATTACATTTAACTTTTATTTTGTTATGTGTGAACCGCAATGCTAGTATATTATATATACTATAGTGACTGCTACTCTGGGTATTGGAAATTTTTTATTAAAATTATTTTCTAGATTTTGGTCAGAGAATAACACAATAGATCCGTATGCACACCTGACCTTACATGAATAAACAAGCAAAACCAATTAGATTTAAAAGTTTGGTGGTGTTCTTTTTTATTTTTATGAAAACTGAAAAAATGGCATGCTAACACATATTAGCATCTTTCCTTTGATTGGAAGTCATCACCACTCAGTTATTTTCTGATTCCTTCTTGTGTTTGGCACTATTAAATAATTTCATATTTGAAGAAATCCAAACTCATACATGAAAATAAAAAATAGTACTTAACACAGGACAAAGGTGAGAGTCATCATAGGCAGGAACATCTTTGAAAATATATCCTATTGATAAATCCAGGGATGACCCCACCCGCCCCCCAAAAAAAAGATTTATTTTCAAAGCCGTTTTAGATCAATTTGGAGTATCTTCCTTAGAGTACGGTTTAGAGAAGGATTGTCAAGGTCCCTGTCAGTAGGAGGATCATAAAATTTACCTTCTCGGTAGGAACATGTCTGAGAGTATAGCAACAGGTGTAAACAAGGATTCTCCTAAGAACCTGTGATGTATGTTCACTGCATCTGTGGACCAAATGAGAAGGAATTTGCTGTTACAGCATTTAGATGTGAGGTAGTGACAGATGGGCTTTCTAACCTTTATCGCTGGGAAAGTTCACAAGCACTTCTAAAACCTACCATATTGATTGAAATCTGTATGCTCCCTTTCCCATCCCCAGCCCTGGCGCTTCTCCTCTCATTATCCTTTGCCTCTCAGTACCTGTGAAGTGTGGTACCGCCCAGGCAGGAGGGAGCATGTTCCATTAGCAGTCAGACTGGAGGTCTGGTTTGAGAACAAAAAAAGAGACTCATTTACTCCTTGAAAATGTCTCTACCCATATGCCACAAAAATAAATATTTAAGGAGAAAAATGTATCTTTTATAAGCAGGCTCCACACTAAGACTCTCTTACCCTGAACGCATGCAGTTGTTTTTTTTTCTGCCGTTAAGTTTATGCACTGTTTTAAAAAGTCAGCCACAATGTTCCTGAGCCTTCATTTTCTCATGAATAATATGAGTTTGGTAGAAACTGATCAAAATGCCTAATTCTTAGGTTAAAAAAAAAAACACAAAATACTCAATAATACTTGTAGAGATGAGATTTTACATCATTTTTTAAATTCCATTGTACATTTCAATCTTTCTACACATTTTCATATAGTCAAATGTTTTTGTGATAAAGTATCAAAGTTCCTGTAGGTAAGATAAGAAAATCTAATAAATTCAAAATGTAATTATGAAAATTTAATTACATGAGAAAAATGGAAGGGTATTAAATTTTGATTTGTGCAAATTTTTTTCCTGCAATTTTGATTTGTGTGTATTTATGTGTGTGTGTGCCTTCCTAAGGCCAGTGGATTGCCGTCTTAATGTTTAGCCAGTATTCCACTCTGAAATTTATTTTCTAGTTATGTAGTTATTTAATCCTGTAGAAAGGTAGTTCATTTCTATTGGTCAGAAAGTGCAGTTGCCCATAGACATAAGCACCTAACCTCCTAACTTAATAAATCATGGGCTGCTTCTACCCTACAAGCTCACAGGCCCTGTGCTCACCACCAAAATTCTATAGACATTTGAAGCTCTGTTATTACCCAATGAAGTTTACTCTCTTCTTCATACTTTTAAGAAAACAACCTTTTAAAGTGGTTGATCATATCAGCACACACAGAAAAGCATGTTGTATGTTTAAAATATGTTAGAATTCAATGTGTCTTCAAAATTAACATTATTTTCATAGAGTAGGTACTCAACATTTGTGAGGTTAAGTGTATAGTTTTCTTTGGGTACAAAATATTCAAAGAATATGGAATTTGACCTTATATATAATATTCTGAATGAGACTTTAATGCATGCAGTCCATTAGGTTAAATATTTAAATGATCAGGAATTTAAGACTTGTATCACCAGCTTTTTAATGTAATTTAAATGTTTCTCAAGATTTCAAAAATTCAGAGTACTGAGATGGTTAAGCTATCTACATTTCACTAATTCCTACTGGAAAAAATTTGCATCATGAGTTCTCTAGGGCAGTTTTAAATATTGTCCAACTTCACTGTTTGAGCAAACTCGGGGGGATAGTGATGGACAGAGAAGCCTGACGTGCTGCAATTCATGGAGTTAGACACAACTTACCGACTGAACAACAGCAACAATAACTTCATTTGATTTTAGCTGAACACCTCTCTTAGATTTTGGCGTTTTTTGTTTTTTTTTTCTTTTTTTCCCTGTTTAAGGATCCTCAGTTAAGCTGGTACCTCACCACTGCTCCCCCACCCCAGCATCCTGCATGACAGGCAGATAATTGTGTTGGGGACAACTACCAGTTAATTCCAATTCCAGTAACTCCACAGCAAAGCAAACAAATGTGCATTTTTCAGGATTCCTGCATTAGCAGATCTATGAGCAAAGTTCTACCTTCCCTTTACTTCCAGTCATTTCATTTGGCTTCGAAGGTCTGATATTAACTGGGTTCTTGGTTGCAATCAGGTTTCACCTCCTGTGTTCAGTTCTTTAGAGAGTTCAGACACAAAGGCATGGGGCCAGGCAAGTTCAACACACCTCTCTCTTGCTTACACAGCATGATAGCCTTCTGACCTTGTGTTCCTCAGCCACCCTGGAAAATCTCTACTCAGGTTCCTTTCTCTCTTGCAAAACCAATCCATACAAATAGATACCTGTAAGCTTCTATAATCTTTTTGTTATTAGCATTCTTATCACTGTGATTTCACATTCAGATGTTTAATGCAGATGGGGCTTATTATTTTACTCTAGTGTCTTATTTAAGTTAAAATGCACACAACAAATTGTCCCAAAATCTTTACACTCAGAAAAAAAAAAAAAAAGTTAACATTTGGTGAATATCATGACAGTTATGTATAGATTTGCACAAATGAAAAGATCAATATATTGAGAGACATGTACCTGCTATTTATAATTAGTATATTATACATAATTAAATAGAAGAAATAAACAGAAACAAATTGGAAAGAATTGCTGACCTTAAATATTTTTTCACCATGAGAAAGGTTTTTCTTTAAACCTATCTTTATGGTTAAGAATAAAAGATGATGAATACCATTAAGAAGCTGGATACATTAGCCCCATGTTTTAATTTCAGACAGTGTTCATTAACTCCCTGCCGTGTTATTTGAGGTGATTAGCTTTCCTCCAATTTGTCTTCACCCCTATTCATTTTCAGGTTTTTTTTTAAATAATTATATACTTAACTTTGTCAGAGTTCATAATATTTACATTCTGTTCTGCTTGTTTAATTGCCTTGGCACTTTGGTCTTAATTTTACATACAGATGGCTGTCAGTCTCACCACCAGTCCTTCTTTTATTATGGATTATCCAGGACTGATTTTACTATTCAAATCATTCTTCCTTGCTTGTATTTCATTATTAATTAGTTTTGTTTGTTTGTTTGCTGTTCCTTGAAATATTTCATGAGAAAGGTTTCTATTGCCTTTATTCTTTTCTGGAATATTATTAATGGTTCATCTCTTCTTTTCCTGTTACCTCATTGCTCTATAAAATTCTAGCACCGGATATTGCCAGTAAAAGTCTCAGGAAAGCCTGGCATTTTTCTCCTGTTGATGCCAGGCATGTTCTGCCTGGATGCCTGATACATTTTTGCCATTTCATTTCTTTCATTTCAGGGACCTTTTGTGTATTATATCACTCAATATCATTCAGTTCCATTTGTTGAGGTCTTCAGAGAAAGCAATAATTCTTATGATCTTTTTTATCCTCTGCAGCTATCATAATTTCTCTAATTATTTTAAACTTTGTATGTTTTCTCTGATAGAAGGAAGTTATTATCTAGAGTCTTTCTTCTATGCCGTTAGTTTATTTTTCTCCATGTTAATTTTGCCTTTGCTCTATCTAATTCATGTATTTTATTTACAAGGGTGTTGTCCGAATTTGCCTTAGGTCCATGGTCTTTTAAATCTTTATAGGTTATTTTATTGTCTTTGAGCTCTGGTTTTATTAAAATCAAAAGTTTTCAATACTAAAACTGGCAGCACTTTCCTTCCCTAGTTTGCATCATCCCTAATGAGCCTCTACCACGTTTGAGGTAGAGAATTACTGTCTAGCAGCTTTGTTTCCCTGGAGACATTGCTGATGGGAAGGGGCAGCCAAACTGCCTGTACCAACCAGACTTGGACTATCTTAGTTCCATGGGAGTTTGTGGCCCTTTCTGCCTCTGTGGATGTCTTCCAATGACATATACAGTGTGTTTGTTTGTTTCTTTTTTTTCCCAGTACTGTCTACTCTACCCCCTTCTTTCCTCTATCCAAATTTGTTGATTTGGGTTAAACTTTTCTTTATATTTTCAGAATATATCACCATTCCTTCATTTCTTCTGGGATATGGGTGAAAATAGGTCAGGGAGGCATACTATCTGCTGCTGTGAAGTAATCTTTCCTCAGCTTTCACTTTTTCATGTTTGTAGCATACATTTGTATGAATAAATTATTGGCTGTTCCAATAAAATTTTATTTTTAAAAGAAAAAATTATCATTTTATTTCTTTGGTAGTGAGAGAGTTTTTGAGACTTTTCTATTTTGATGTATCCTATTAGGTAGGACCCTTCCTCCATCCCTCTTTCCTTTCTTTTCTTTTTTTTTTTCTCTTTTCCTTTCTCTCTCTGTTCTCCTTTCTCTTTCTCTCTCTCCCTCCCTGCCTTTTTTCCTTCCTATGCTCATTTCCTTCATGACCAATAGCCCCCAATACCATAACTTGAATACTCCATTTTTTCCCATCACTGATTAAATACACCTTTCCTGATATACTACATTACTAAATGTGCATATGTTTACTTCTGGTCCCTCTACGTGTTCTATCAATATATTTCGACTAAAACTAAACTGTAACTTTAAGGGACTGTTACACCAAGTTCCATGTTATTGCTCTTTTTCAAAACCTTTGACTAGTGTGCATTTTCTCTTCCAAAAGAATTTATTAATCAGCTGTCAAGTCTCATAAAAGTTTCAGCTGTAAACTTAATTATGGCTACATTTAATTTGATAAAATTGACATCTTTATAGTTCTGAAAATTTTCTGTCTAAGAATATGGCTTCTCTCCTGATTTTTTTTTTTGAGAACTTATTTTGTGTTGCTCAGAAACATTCTTTAATATTCTTTTTCATATAAGCATTACAAGTTTCTTATCAATCACTTTATGGTTCATGTTGCATGTGGGGATGAATTTTCCATTACTTCTTCCCTTTGCCTTTGTGCTTGTGGAGAAGAGCTGTGCCTTTTGGTGTTGTGAATGTCAGTTGGCCATTTTCTTGATTTTTTTTCATTTCTATTATACTTCAAATCATTTTTGTGGCTGTTCAGATAGATAATGGATTTTAATACAAGCTAACATTCAGCATAGAGTAGATTTCTGAAGTCCAGTTCCTGGCTTCAAATCCTGTCTCTGTTACTTAGTAGTTGAGACTAGTTACCTTATTTAACCTCTTTGGGTCTTTCTTTAGTCATCTGCAAAATAAAGTTTATAATAGCCCCTAATATTTTTAGAGACTAGATAGAGTATTGTGGTTATTGTTAGGAGAGATAAGAGGTAAAGCCTTTACCACAGAATCTAACATGAGGAATAGTATTACTTATTATTTTTAATGAAAGCCAAATACTATACTAAATACTTTAAATATTTTAACTTATTTAATTTTTACTATGTAATGAATATTGGAGAAGGCAATGGCATCCCACTCCAGTACTCTTGCCTGGAAAATCCCATGGACGGAGGAGCCTGGTGTGCTACAGTCCATGGGGTCGCTGAGAGTTGGACACAACTCAGTGACTTCACTTTCACTTTTCACTCTCATGCATTGGGGAAGGAAATGGCAACCCACTCCAGTGTTCTTGCCTGGAGAATCCCAGGGACGGCAGAGCCTGGTGGGCTGCCATCTATGGGATCGCACAGAGTCGGATACGACTGAAGCGACTTAGCAGCAGCAGCATGTGATGAGTATGAGTAAAAACAGTATATTTAGAAATAACAATTTAAGGATTTGCTGTTACTGCTACTGCTAAGTTACTTCAGTCGTGTCCGACTCTGTGCAACCCCATAGACGGCAGCCCACCAGGCTCCCCCGTCCCTGGGATTCTCTAGGCAAGAATACTGGAGTGGGTTGCCATTTCCTTCTCCAATGCATGAGAGTGAAAAGTGAAAGTAAAGTCATTCAGTTGTATCCGACTCTTCGTGACCCCATGGACTGCAGCCCACCAGGCTCCTCTGTCCCTGGGATTCTCCTCCAGGCAAGAACACTGGAGTAGGTTGCCATTTCCTTCTCCAGTGCATGAGAGTGAAAAGTGAAAGTGAAGTCACTCAGTTGTGTCTGACTCTTCACGATCCCATGAACTATATGTAGCCTACCAGGCTCCTCCATCCATGGGATTCTCCAGGCAAGAGTACTGGAGTGGGGTGCCATTTCCTTCTCCAAGGATTTCCTAACGCACTGCAAATGGGATGTAAGAATAAGAGAAATCCTAGTATAATATCAAGGTTTTTTGTTCTGAGTAGTCACTATTAGCCAGTTTGGGGCAAAGCAGGGAGTGGGTGAAGATTTTGAGCACAATTTTGGAGCTATTAATTTTGCCTACTAGAAGAGCAGGCAATTCAAGTTAGCAAGGTATCGGTGTGTATTTCATGTTGAGGAATAATTTAAAGATTCAAATTAGAGACATTTTAATATCAACAGTAATATCCATAGCTATTATTATCTAATTTAAATACATGAGATCAAACAAGAGTGTCAGTGAGTGTGGATAGAATATTGGACATTCTGTCTATGTTCGCTATAATCCTTTACCCCAGTATTGAAGAGTTTAGAAAGAAGTGTAAGAACCAGCCACAGACTAAGAAGGGGAGACTGGTGAAGTAGGAAGAAAACCAAAAGAGTATGGTATCCTGAAAGGAAAGAGGTTGATAGAAGGTAGAACTGTTTCTGATGGGTCAATTAACAGGAAGTCTGAAAATCCATCCTGTTATTAGCTTGTTCAGAAATCAATGTTTTCCCCCATATTTTAATATATTTATCAATGTAATATTTATTATCTCTCTTAATTAATATATTCAGTGAATTCCATGTAAAGATATCTAAATGTCAAAGCAACAACCTTGTGAAGTGAGCAGAGCAGATAACTTTATTCCCATTTTGCAGATACTTTACCTCAAGACTTAGAGAATTTAAATGAGATGTTCAAGGTCTGAGGACTCAAAAGTGAGCCAGAATTCACATCCCAAGTCACTGCTTCTTGTTCTAGGCACCTAGTTTTTGTAAAAGTTTCTTCTACAGGTGTATCTGTAAATTGTAGACCTGCTATTCTAAATAAATAATTGCTGTAAATATTTACAATCTGTCAAGACTAGAAATATAGGACTTTAAGTTCCTCAGTTTTTTTTTCAATTGAAATATAGTTGATTTACAAAGTTGTGTTAGTTTCAAGTGAACAGCAAAGTGAGTTAGTTATGCATATACATATATCCACTCTTTTTTCAGATTTTAATCCCGTACAGGTCATTACAAGGTATGAATAGAGTTTCCTGTGCTGCACAGTAGGTTCTTATTAGTTATCTATTTTATATATAATATTGTGTATATGTCAGTCCCTATCTCCCAAATTATCCCTCTCCCCACTTCCCCCTTGGTACCCTTAAGCTAGTTTTTTTATGTCTGTGACTCAATTTCTGTTTTGCAAATAGATTCCTCAGTACCATTTTTTAAAATTCCACATATAAGCAATATCATATGATATTTGGCTTTCTCTGTGACTTACTTCATTCAGTATCACAACCTCTAAGTTCATCCATGTTGCTCCAAATAACACTCTTTCATTCTTTTTATGACTAAGTAATATTCCATTATATATGTGTGTGTGTGTGTGTGTGTGTGTGTGTGTGTGTACATCTTTATCCATTCCTCTGTTGATAACCATTTAGTTTGCTTCCATGTCCTGGCTATTTTTAATAGTGCTGCAATGGACATGAGGGTGTATATATCCTTTCAAATTATGGTTTCCTCCAGGTATATGCCCAGGAGTAGGATTGCTGGATCATATGGTAGCTCTGTTTTTAGGTTTTTAAAGAATCTCCAAACTATTCTCCACAGTGGTTGTACAAATTTACTTTCCTCACTTTTGATAAACTTAAACCTTTTCTGTTATATTTACCAAATATCTACAAATGATTCATCTGAGCCTCTTTATCAAGATTACATTACATGCTAGTTAAGGAAGGCTAGTAGTGAATACAGAAAAGGTAACACATTTGTGCAATTAAGTGCTTTTTAATATTTGTAAATTAAGACATCTTTGTAAAATCCAAAAAAACCTGAGGAAAATATCTGAATATAAGGATAAAAATAAATATATACATTTTTAAGTGGTTCATACATGTCCCTCAGTTCAGTTCAGTCTCTCTATTCAGTTCAGTTCAGTCACTCAGTCGTGTCCGACTCTTTGCAACCCCATGAAGGGAAGCACACCAGGCCTCCCTGTCCATCACCAACTCCCAGAGTCCACCCAAACCCATGGCCATTGAGTCGGTGATGACATCCAACCATCTCATCCTCTGTCGTCTCCTTCTCCTCTTGCCCTCAATGTTTCCCAGCATCAGGGTCTTTTCAAATGAGTCAGCTCTTCACATCAGGTGGCCAAAGTATTGGAGTTTCAGCTTCAACATCAGTCCTTCCAATGAATATTCAAGACTGATTTCCTTTAGGATGGACTGGTTGGATCTCCTTGCAGTTCAAGGAACTCTCAAGAGTCTTCTACAACACAACAGTTCAAAAGCATCAATTCTTCTGTGCTCAGCTTTCTTTATAGTCCAATTCTCACATCCATGCATGACCACTGGAAAACCATAGCCTTGACTAGATGAACATTGGTTGGCAAAGAAATGTCTCTGCTTTTTAATATGCTGTCTATGTTGGTCATAACTTTGCTTCAAATGAGCAAACACCTTTTAAATTCATGGCTGAAATCAACATCTGCAGTGATTTTGGAGCCCAGAAAAATAAAGTCTGACACTGTTTACAATGTTTCCCCATCTATTTCCCATGAAGTGATGGGACCAGATGCCATGATCTTCGTTTTCTGAATGTTGAGCTTTAAGCCAACTTTTTCACTCTCCTCTTTCACTTTCATCAAGAGGCTCTTTAGTTCTTCTTCACTTTCTGCCATAAGGGTGGTGTCATCTGCATATCTGAGGTTGTTGATAATTCTCTCAGCAATCTTGATTCCAGCTTGTGCTTCTTCCAGCCCAGTGTTTCTCATGATGTACTCTGCATAAAAGTTAAATAATCAGGGTGACAATATACAGCCTTGATGTACTCCTTTTCCTATTTGGAAGCAGTATGTTGTTCCATGTCCAGTTTTAACTGTTGCTTCCTAACCTGCAGACAGGTTTCTCAAGAGGCAGGTCAGGTGGTCTGGTATTCCCATCTCTTTCAGAATTTTCCATGGTTTATTGTGATCCACACAGTCAAAGGCTTTGGCATAGTCAATAAAGCAGAAGTAGATGTTTTTTTGTAACTCTCTTGCTTTTTCCATGATCCAGCGGATGTTGGCAATTTGATCTCTGGTTCCTCTGCCTTTTCTAAAGCCAGCTTGAACATCTCGAAGTTCATGGTTCACGTATTTCTGAAGCCTGGCTTGGAGAATTTTGAGCATTACTTTACTAGCGTGTGAGATGAGTGCAACTGTGTGGTACTTTGAACATTCTTTGTCATTGCCTTTCTTTGGGATTGGAATGAAAACTGACCTTTTCCAGTCCTGTGGCCACTGCTGAGTTTTCCAAATTTGCTGGCATATTGAATGCAGCACTTTCACAGCACCATCTTTCAGGATTTGAAAGAGCTCAACTGGAATTCCATCACCTCCACTAGCTTTGTTCATAGTGATGCTTCCTAAGGCCTACTTGACTTCACATTCCAGGATGTCTGGCTTTATGTGAGTGATTACACCATCGTGATTATCCGGGTTGTGAAGATCTTTCTTGTATAGTTCTTCTGTGTATTCTTGCCACCTCTTCTTAATATCTTCTGCTTCTGTTAGGTCCCTGCCATTTCTGTCCTTTATCAAGCCCATCTTTGCATGAAGTGTTCCCTTGGTATCTCTAATTTTCTTAAAGAGATCTCTAGTCTTTCACATTCTGTTGTTTTCTTCTATTTCTTTGCATTGATCACTAAGGAAGGCTTTTGTATCTCTCCTTGCTATTCTTTGGATCTATGTATTCAAATGGGTGTGTCTTTCCTTTTCTCCTTTGCTTTTCACTTCCCTTCTTTTCACAGCTATTTGTAAGGCCTCCTCAGACAGCCATTTTACTTTTTTGCATTTCTTTTTCTTGGGAATAGTCTTGATCCCTGTCTCCTGTACAATGTCACGAACCTCCATTCATAGTTCACATGTCCCTCAACCATTTGTCAACTGATAAAAACACTGAAACTGCCTGCCTCACCACTGAATAATGTTTAATAATCCTGAGCATTAAACTTTGCAGTTCACAAAACATATTTGTACATATTAACTTATTTAATTGATACTGCTAAATAGGAGGAGATATTGTCTTCATTTGCAAATGCCAATTTAGCTGTCTCAAATTGTCCAAAGAAAAATCTTAATACTGTGACTCAAACCTAAATTCTCCATTCTGATTCATTGCTTTTAAACAATTCATAAATGTAAAAAATATTCCAGATTTAAAGAAAGAATATTTATTAGGTAGCTCTATAGATAGTCTGATTTGACCACTGAAAATGTTTATTTGAAAGGAAAATTAAAACATTTGAGCCAGCAGAAGATACATTAAACTAATTAAAATGTGTCTTAATGTCCAAATAAGAAAAAAATTATCTTTAATTACCAAGATAAAATATTTTTAAAAACAATTCATAATATTCCTCAAAATAAGTTTTTACATATTATTCAGGAAATCTATATTGCTATTTCTGTGTTTGGCGTGCTGATCTAGACCCGCAGAAGAAAGCATATGGATAATTTGAACACAATGAACCTTGTTTAAAAATAAGACAAAAAATGCCACAGTAGGAAATCCTCATTAAGCTAGGACACAGTTTGATGTTGTTAAATATGTAAGTGTAGGTGAGCTTGGTTCTAGAAATGCAGTAGTTTTGGATTTTAAAAAAAGTGTGGACAGGCTCTAAAAGGAGTACTGATTACCATATATTGTTTCCAAAATGATGCTATTGTCTTCTCACTGGTGTTTTTCTCACACACTGCAGAAGCCTTCCAAGGACGTGAAGATTCTTTCATTACTTCAAATTCAGTTCTTTTTATAAACAAACAAGCCAGTTACCTACAGTGCCCCGTCTTGCTCTCCACCAGAATGTACACACATAGAGGAGCACTTGCCCCGCGCTTCCTTCTCCCCCCAGAAAAGATGTGGGGTAATGAGATAGCAAACCGTGAAAAAAGGGAAGCACAGTATTTGTTATTTTGTAGTTCCTTGTCCTTAGAGGGCAGGCCTAGGAACTATGTATGGGAACAATCTTAGTGATGATATTTTTACTTTAAATTGGGTCCTCCACACTAAATCACTATCCATGTATCAAGCTAGTATGCTTCCATATGAAAGCAGGCTGGACTTTGAAGAATGATTGAAATTTGGATTCCAAATTAGATACCTTTAGAAGCAAGGAAATAGTTTATAGAAGACAAAGGTTTTTCAGGAAACATTGAGTAGAACAATTTGGTTGAGGAATTCTATAAGGCAACAGTCTCAGATGCAGGCGGGCATACCCCTGTGGGTGTTCCAGAACTACGCATGGGGTACAGGTGCATGGAGATCCGTTTCCAGACTCTCAGGTTTCAAATGTCCTTGTTCCTAAATATCATCAGCCCAAGAATGACCCTGTAGCTACTATTTCCCATTTTTCCGACTTCGCTTACCACTGTGCTGTGTGAGTTCAGGGCGCTCAGTCGTGTTGAGACTTTGCGAACCCATTTACTGTAGCCTGCGAGGCTCCTCTGGCCCTGGGATTCTTCCAGCAAGAATACTGGAGCAGGTTGCTGTTTCCTCCCCCAGGAAGTCTTCCCGACCCAGGCACTAAACCCGTCTCCTGCACTGGCAGGCAGATTCATTACCAGATCTGAGCCTGGCAGGCTGCGGTCCATGGAGTCACAAGGAGAAGCCTGCACACAGCAGCTAGAAAGTAGCCCCCATTTGCCACAACTAGAAAAAAACCCATGAAGCAACAGAGACCCAGCAGAGCCTAAAAGTAATAATAAGTAAATAAAAAGAAAGTATCACTACCGAACTTCATTACTTGTAATTATTGCAAATTAGATATTGTTATTACTGGACTGATGGTTTATAAATGATTTGTGATATGAGATTGTTCCATCAAATAAAATATTATCCAAAAAAAAAAGGAATATTAAACAAACAGGCATAGAGTCTGCTGATTTGTGATAGGAATCTGTGAAACCTCAGTACTCTTGCCTTATAGCACGAACAACCCTGGTTTTGACTAATATCATGTTAAGTTTCATCCTGCACTTTTCTCATTAGAGAAAAATCTCTGTAGAGCTATCAAAATAAAATCCAATCACAAATACTATAACTACTTTGCTGTCTATATTTTATGTAGTAAGCTTCCTCTTTACTGTAAAAACTTATAATTTATTATTGTCATGATTTTGCATTTTCACATGCTTCTACCACACTTCTCTGATTTTTTCTTTGATTTACATTAACAAGAAAAATTTGAAAGACTTATGGCATAATCTCTTCTCGTTAATTTTCCCTCTCCATAATATTTGAAATCTCTTTTTTGAAGTAATAAGCAGTCTCCTATAAATCAGAACTTGCTTTAAATTAGCATATCTGTGACAAAATATATTGTCACAATCTTTGTCACAAACTACAAAGATATATCAAGATCCTGACATTCCCAGGGATTAAGCAAAGAAAGAAAAATTACATTCAGTGTAATTTTGATTTCACTGATTTGATCTTTGCTAAGCAAAATTTTCATTACAATGAATCCATATGTTGCCTTTGGTCACCTTGCTATTTAGAAACTTAAGAAATTCATATCCTGCAGCTTTATTGAATTGGTTGATTAGTTCCAACAGTTTTTCAGTTTAGTCTTCAACACGTGTTCCATATCCTATGGATAATCCAATTATAGTCATAAAATTTTTGTTGATTTCCAGGGAACTTAGGTCCTCTGGTTTCCAGTTTCTGTCACCATTTATTTCAGTTTCCCTCACAGCTCAGTTGGTGAAGGATCCACCTGCAATGCAGGAGACCCCGATTTGATCCCTGGGTCAGAAACATCCCCTGGAGAAGGGAAAGGCCTCCCACTCCAGTATTCTGGTCTGGAGAATTCCATGGACTGTGTAGTCCATGGCGTCACAAAGAGCTGGACACGACGGAGTGACTTTCACTTCCATGTTATATGACAGTTCTTTTCCTTTGCTGTGACCTCTACCCACATATGGATCTCAGTCTAGATTTTCCCACTTTCTTAACCCTCTATAACTTGCACGTATATTCATATATCATTTTTTTCTTCCATAAAGATTTCACTAAAGTCTTAAGGAGACTGAGTGTATACACTGTGGTATGCAAATCATTTAAAATGAACTACTGGTTGTTGTTTGGTCACTAGCTCATGTCCAACTCTTTTATGACCCCATAGACTGTAGCACAACAGGCTCCTCTATCCATGGCATTTCCCAGACAGGAATGCTGCGGTGGATTGCCATTTCCTTCTCCAGGGGCTCTTCCCGACCCAAGGCTCCAACCTGTGTCTCCTGCATTGACAGGCAGATTCTTTACCACTGAACCACCAGGGAAACCTGAATGAAATTTTGTTAGACATCCTATTATTTAGATTTATTTTATTATATTGCTGAGTCCTTCCTGATCTCCTGTCCTCCCTCCTTTTCTCTTCCCACCGTCTCAAAAGTAACCACCAAAAAATTCTTTCATCTATGAGAATATTTTTCTATAGGAAAGAAAGTGGATGGAAAAATGCCCATCATTTTGTTAAGCGTATTTCCATCAGATAATGGAGTTAAACATAAGAACAGGAGACAATTCAAACTGAGTCACCTTTGTGTTTTTAAATTATTACAACATGCACATGCCATAGGATAACAATTTTAATTCAGTTCAGGGTTCTAGTTTTAACACTGTTCCTCATTGTCAAAGAGAATCTTGTGATTTAGTCTTTTATCCTTAGTTACAAACCTAAAGTGAAAAGAGTATTTTTTTTTTAATAAAGTTTAGGTCAACCTCTGTAGTTTAGGAAAGGATAAGAAAAAGAGAGAGGAAATGAAAATGTAGGAAGGAATAGAGATGTTTTTCTGATTCTGTTAAAAAGGATGAGATGGAAAAAAATTCAGATTTTTTCACAGATTTTAAGATATACAAATAAACTGAGCTTTTAAAATTTGCTTTGTGCTGTTGGACAGTTTTTTTGACAGTGACACCACTCTGATACTGAATTGCACATTTCTGGTCATTGCTGCTGCTGCTGGCTGCTAAGCCACTTCAGTCGTGTCCAACTCTTTGCAACCCCATGGACTGTAGCCCTCTGGGGTCCTCTGTCCATGGGATTCTCCAGGCAAGAATACCAGAGTGGATTGCCATTTCCTCCTCCAGGGGATTTTCCCAACCCAGGAATCGAACCCATGTCTCTTACGTCTCCTGCATTGGCAGGTGGTTTCCTTACCACTACCACTACCTGTTGGACTTCTGGTCGTTAACCAGGTTACACAAATATTCATCTTAAAATTTGATCGAATAGCCAGGACATGCAAACAACCTAAATGTCCATGTGTAGAGGGATGGATAAAGATCTACATATATACAGAGGGAATTTTTTTTTTAACTCAGCCCTAAAAGAGAACCAAACAATGCCATTAGCAGCAGCATAGATGTACCTAGAAGGTCCATACTGGGTAAGTCAGACAGAAAAAGACAAATCCTGCATGATATCACTTATACATGGAATCTAAAAAAAAAAAAAAAAAAAGAGTACCAATAAACTTATTTGTAAAATGGCAGAAGAGTCACAAATGTAGAAAACAAACTTATGGTTACCAGGGAATGGGAGGGACGGATACATTCGGAGACTGAGATTGACATATACACACTACTACAAAGATAGATAAATAATAAGGACCTACCATAAAGCACGGGGAGCTCTAGTCAATACTCTGTAGTGGCCTAAATGAGAAAAAGAATGTAAAAAAAATAAAAAAGAGTGGATATATGTATATATATAGCTAATATACAGCTAATTTACTTTGTTTTACACCTGAAACTAACACAACATTATAAAACAAATCAACTCCACTAAAAATAAAAAAATAATAATAAAAACTAGAATATTCCTATTTTTTGAAAATAAAATAAAATTTGAATGAATAGAAAATAAGGAAAGACCATAAGAATAGCTAAGTAAATGCCATATTTTTGAGTCCCATAGTCACTATTTCATTCCTACTTATATTCTAATTGTAAGTAGTAAACTTAAAGTTATTTTAGCACTGTTATTTTATTGCCCTGATAAAATATTTGTTCAATTCATAAACTTTCTCTCTTATCTTTTACATATTTCATTAAATGCAAAGTAGTGAAAATATTCCTGTTCAATTTATTTTCCGTGTAATTAGTAACTATCTGCCATCTCATTTCTTTCTAAAGAGTATTTGGGGTGTGAATTATTAAAACATGCTACTAAAAGCCTGTGGCATCTTTCCATCTTTTATCCTCTGTACTTGTGGAAGATTAAAAGAGTGATCACATACTTGCTTGTTTCCCTTTCTTCTATTCTGTTTCTAAGATTCATTTCGATCTTACAGTGTAAATTTCCATATTTTTATTGTATCCTGAAGTAGGAAAAGATTAATTTAACATAATTTATCTAAATGCCTTCACTTACTGCGTTTTGGAAGAAATCAGCACTGATGTAGCCACACCATTCTTGTTCTCTTCATCTGTCTATGATTTGCAATAAACATCCTATGTTGCATTTCACTCAACTTACCGCACTTCTGCCGTATTGACCTCTTCTGACCACCACAAGGTAAATCAGGAATTTAGAATCAAAACATTCCTGACCATGATGGATAAAAGAGATTATCAAAGAGAAAACTTGAGAGATCATCCAAAATAGTAAGACTTTGTAGAAAATTTGATCTTAATAGTTAAAATGTTTTATATTTTATTTGGAAGACAGCTTAATTAGCTAAATAGTCGATCAAACATCTAACTTTGTATATTATTTCAAAACTCATGTGATGGATGGATAGGTACAGAGTTGCTATGGGGAAGCATAGAAACTATTAGTTTCAATTAAGAATTTTATATAATTCTATGATGTTATCACATCTAACTTACTGTTTTCCTGTAATATTTTTTTAAAATACAATTTATTTTATTTGGAGGTTAATTACTTTACAATATTGTATTGGTTTTGCCATACATCAGCATGAATCCGCCACAGGTATATATGTGTTCCCCATCCTGAATCTCCCTCCCTTCTCCCTCCCCACAGCATCCCTCTGGGTCATCTCAGTGCACCAGCCCCAAGCATCCAATATCATGCGTCAAACCTGGACTGGCTATTCATTTCTTATATGATATTATACATGTTTCAATGCCATTCTCCCAAATCATCCCACCCTCTCCCTCTCCCACAGAGACCAAAAGACTGTTCTATACATCTGTGGCTCTTTTGCTATCTCGCATACAGGGTTATTGTTACCATCTTTCTAATTTCCATATATATGTGTTAGTATGCTGTATTGGTATTTTTCTTTCTGGCTTACTTCACTCTGTATAATAGGCTCCAGTTTCATCCACCTCATTAGAACTGATTCAAATGTATTCTTTTTAATGGCTGAGTAATACTCCATTGTGTATATGTACCACAGCTTTCTTATCCATTCATCTGCTGCTGGACATCTAGGTTGCTTCCATGTCCTGGCTATAATAAACAGTGCTGTGATGAACATTAGGGTGCACGTGTCTCTTTCTTTCAATTCTGGTTTCCTCAGTGTGTATGCCCAGCAGTGGGATTGCTGGGTCATAAGGCAGTTCTATTTGCAATTTTTTAAGGAATCTCCACACTGTTCTCCATAGTGGCTGTACTAGTTTGCATTCCCACCAACAGTGTAAGAGGGTTCCCTTTTCTCCACACCCTCTCCAGGATTTATTGCTTGTAGACTTTTGGATCGAAGCCATTCTGACTGGCTTGAAATTGTACCTCATTGTGGTTTTGATTTGCATTTCTCTGATAATGACATCACCAGATGGTCAACACCAAAATCAGATTGATTATATTCTTTGCAGCCAAAGATGGAGAAGCTCTATACAGTCAACAAAAACAGGACCAGGAGCTGACTGTGGCTCAGATCATGAACTCCTTATTACCAAATTCAGACTCAAATTGAAGAAAGTAGGGAAAACCGCTAGACCATTCAGGTATGACCTAAATCAAATCCCTTATGATTATACAATGGAAGTGAGAAATAGATTTAAGGGCCTAGATCTGATAGATAGAGTGCCTGATGAACTATGGAATGAGGTTCATGATATTGTACAGGAGACAGGGATCAAGACCATCCCCATAGAAAAGAAATGCAAAAAAGCAAAATGGCTGTCTGGGGAGGCCTTACAAATAGCTGTGAAAAGAAGAGAAGTGAAAAGCAAAGGAGAAAAGGAAAGATATAAGCATCTGAATGCAGAGTTCCAAAGAATAGCAAGAAGAGATAAGAAAGCCTTCTTCAGCGATCAATGCAAAGAAATAGAGGAAAACAACAGAATGGAAAAGATTAGAGATCTCTTCAAGAAAATTAGAGATACCAAGGGAACATTTCATGCAAAGATGGGCTCGATAAAGGACAGAAATGGTATGGACCTAACAGAAGCAGAAGATATTAAGAAGAGGTGGCAAGAATACACAGAAGAACTATACAAAAAAGATCTTCACAACCTGGATAATCACAATGGTATGATCACTCACCTACAGCCAGACATCCTGGAATGTGAATTCAAGTGGGCCTTAGAAAGCATCACTACGAACAAAGCTAGTGGAGGTGATGGAATTCCAGTTGAGCTATTTCAAATCCTGAAAGATGATGCTGTGAAAGTGCTGCAATCAATAAGGCCAGCAAATTTGGAAAATTCAGCAGTGGCCACAGGACTGGAAAAGGTCAGTTTTCATTCCAATCCCAAAGAAAGGCAATGCCAAAGAATGCTCAGACTACCGGTCAATTGCACTCATCTCACATGCTAGTAAAGTAATGCTCAAAATTCTCCAAGCCAGGCTTCAGCAATACGTGAACTGTGAACTTCCTGATGTTCAAGCTGGCTTTAGAAAAGGCAGAGGAACCAGAGATCAAATTGCCAACATCTGCTGGATCCTCGAAAAAGCAAGAGAGTTCCAGAAAAACATCTATTTCTGCTTTACTGACTATGCCAAAGGCTTTGACTGTGTGGATCACAATAAACTGTGAAAAATTCTGAAAGAGATGGGAATACCAGACCACCTGACCTGCCTCTTGAGAAACCTTCTGCAGGTCCAGAAGCAACAGTTAAAACTGGACATGGAACAACAAACTGGTTCCAAATAGGAAAAGGAGTACGTCAAGGCTGTATATTGTCACCCTGCTTATTTAACTTATATGCAGAGTACATCATGAGAAACGCTGGACTGGAAGAAACACAAGCTGGAATCAAGATTGCTGGGAGAAATATCAATAACCTCAGATATGCAGATGACATCACCCTTATGACAGAAAGTGAAGAGCAACTATAGAGCCTCTTGATGAAAGTGAAAGAGGAGAGTGAAAAAGTTGGCTTAAAGCTCCACAATCAGAAAACGAAGATCATGGCATCTGGTCCCATCACTTCATGGGAAATAGATGGGGAAACAGTGGAAGCAGTGTCAGACTTTATTTTGGGGGGCTCCCAAATCACTGCAGATGGTGACTGCAGCCATGAAAATAAAAGGCGCTTACTCCTTGGAAGGAAAGTTATGACCAACCTAGATGGCATATTCAAAAGCAGAGACATTACTTTGCCGACTAAGGTCCGTCTAGTCAAGGCTCTGGTTTTTCCATTGGTTGTGTATGGATGTGAGAGTTGGACTGTGAAGAAGGCTGAGTGTCGAAGAATTGATGCTTTTGAACTATGGTGTTGGAGAAGACTCTTGAGAGTTCCTTGGACTGCAAGGAGATACAACCAGTCCATTCTGAAGGAGATCAACCCTGGGATTTCTTTGGAAGGAATGATGCTAACGCTGAAACTCCAGTACTTTGGCCACCTGATGCGAAGAGTTGACTCATTGGAAAAGACTCTGATGCTGCGAGGGATTGGGGGCAGGAGGAAAAGGGGATGACAGAGGATGAGATGGCTGGATAGCATCACTGACTCGATAGATGTGAATCTGAGTGAACTCCGGGAGTTGGTGATGTACAGGGAGGCCTGGCGTGCTGTGATTCATGGGGTCGCAAAGAGTTGGACAAGACTGAGCAACTGAACTGTACTGAACTGAACTGATAATGAGTGATGTTGAGCATCTTTTCATGTGTTTGTTAGCCATCTGTATGTCTTCTTTGGAGAAATGTCTATTTAGTTCTTTGGTGCATTTTTTGATTGGGTCGTTTCTTTTTCTGGAACTGAGCTGCAGAAGTTGCTTGTATATTTTTGAGATTAGTTTTTTGTCAGTTGCTTCATTTGCTATTATTTTCTCCCATTCTGAAGGCTGTCTTTTCACCTTGCTTATAGTTTCCTTTGTTGTGCAGACGCTTTTAAGTTTAAATAGGTTCCATTTGTTTATTTTTGCTTTTATTTCCAATATCTGGAAGGTGGGTCAGGTTTTTGTTGTTATGATAGAAATGGAAAATAAATATGTAAAAGCAATAATGAAGACTCATCTAGGTAGCTTTTGCTACAAATAATAGGACAGAACCATGTGTGCATGCTAAATCATTTCAGTCGTGTCCACCAACTCTTTATGACCCTATGGTAGCCCACCAGGCTTCTCTGCACAGGGGATTCTCTAGGCATAAATACTGTAGTGGGTTGCCATGCCCTCCTCCAGGGGATCTTCCTGACCCAGGGATTGAACCCCAGTCTCTTATGTCTCCTTCACTGGTATGACAAGTGGGTTCTTTACCACTAGCACCACCTGGGAAACCCTGTGTTTTTATTTCCCTCAAAATTTTGCTTACACAACACTAGGCAGTTTTTCCAGTTTGTACTAACTGGCCAGCCTGGGACTGGATAATCTCAAATGTCCTCACAGGAGTGTCTTGGCTGGCTTTGAGAGCTGAGGATAGTATACCATCGGCACTCTCCTCCTGTAAGAGGTTAGTCCCTGCTTGACCTCCTGGTGACAAATGGTTCCCAGCAGCAAGAGAGGGCAGCCCAGACATGTGCAGATGCTTCCTAAACTTCTGCCTGTGGTGAGTTTGTTAATGTCCCTTAGCCAGCACCAGTCACAAATACCAGTCATATCTGAACCCAGATTCTAGGGATGAAAGTTGACTGGCTACTGGTTGAACGGTAAAGACACTTAACAAAGCAGCATACAGCAACAGGAGAAATTGGTGACCACTTTAGGAGCTTCCTAGGTGGTGCCAGTGGTAAAGAAGCTGCCTGACAATGCAGGAGATGTAAGACACTTGGGTTTGATCCCTGGGTTAGGAAGACCTCTGGAGGAGGGCAACCATCTAGTATTCATGCTTGGAGAATCCCATGGACAGAGGAGCCTGGTGGGCTACAGTCCACAGGGTCGCAAATAGTCTGACTAAGCATGCATGCATGTTGCAAACAAACGCAAGGCTATCATTATTTCTTGTCTGAATAACTTCATTGTTGTTATTGTTCAGTTGCTAAGTGACTGCTCAGACTCTTTGTCACCCCATGGATTGCAGCAGGCCAGGCCTTCTGTCCTTCACTATCTCCTGGTATTTGCTGGAGTTCATGTCAATGATACTATCCAACCATCTCATCCTCTGCCACCCTCTTCTCCTTTTGCCTTCAGTCTTTCCCAGCATCAGGGTCTTTTCCAATGAGTTGGCTCTTTGCATCTGGTGGCCAAAATATTGGAACTTCAGCTTCAGTACCAGTCCTTCCAATGAATAATCAGGGTTGATTTTTCTTTAGGATTGATTGCTTTGATCTCCTTGCTGTCCAGGGGACTCTCAATAGTCTTCTCCAGTAACACAGTTCCGGGTGTCCTGCATTGCAGGAAGATTCTTTACCTTCTGAGCCACCAGGAAAGTCCTAATAACTTTAGTGTGTTTTTATTTTGAGGTTTATCAGTAGCACTTTCTATGAATAATTAAACTGTATACTCATGCTCTTGTTTAAAAGGTCAAATTTGTTAATCAAGCCTTAAGAGGTAGATTTTTTTTTCACTAAAAGGTAAAATTCCTAGATTTTTGTTATTTTTTCTTTATGGCAGCACTTTGAGTAGCATTTGAAGATATGGACTACCTGTTTATTTGAGTTAATTAGAAAGCCTTGGTTTTAGGGCACTGAATCTTTCCTGAAATTTTAAAATAAGCAATATAAATATTTAAAATGTTGGCTCCTATGATCAAATCAACAAATGTAATTTTATGTGACATTACTATGATTTATAAGGCATCTATCTGCAAATCATTACTCATCTCTTTGAATTTATGTGATTATGTTGCCCTTATGATAGGAATATTGGTGGATTATTTGTTGACGTTGATTTCCCTCTGAAGATTTATAGCTTGGCTTTATATTATATTAAGCACCAGCAGATAAGATATATGTCCAATCTATTTTATCTAGACTCTTAATACAGCAAAGCACGCTAAGCTAGGATAGATTATTCTAATGTCTTGTATGTGCTGTTTGTCTCAGCACTTGATTTAATGAATATGATAGATTTTGATGTAACCACCACAGTTTAACTTCCCTAAATTGCCATTAATTGATCATTTCACTAAGGCTACAAATCTCTGAAATTTGATTGTCTTTTATTTTTTTAATCAGACAATGTCTTACTGCTCTAATATAACCAAATTATGTCTATAATTAATGTGAGAATAGGTGTGCTATTTCCAGAATTATAAGTGATGGCTACAATTTTCATTTAACCTAGTTAAAATAACCCTAAAGTTTGAAATTGTAGCCATAGAGAACATTTATTAAATACTTTAGCCACTTTTTCAGGAAGGAAAATTAATCCCAAGAAGGATGATACATTACCATAGCAATGGGATCCAAAGCCACATAATTATGAGATACATGTATTTTAGGGGTTTTTTTCTTAAATAAAAATGCACCTATTATTTTCATTTGAAAATGATTTTGCAGTATCATTTACAGGGGACCTTATGATATTCTATTTCTTTCTTCACAAATGTGAAACCATGTTAGAAGTATATCAGACTATACAAATTGTCATTTTCATTATAGTGTTTCACAAAAATACTAAGAATAAATTTGTAAAATAATAAATGATCATTAGAGTAGAAGGGATTTTTACTGCCTTATAAAAATCTTTATTTATTTAAAAATAACTATAACTATTTGGCTCAACTAAGGGAATAATTTCTATCACCAATGTAGCTATAATGCAACTCCATTTATCATTCTAGTGATAAAAATAACAGTGTAATATTTTTTGTAATTACTAAAAATGATTGAGTCAGTATTGAATTGAGTATACTTTTTTATTTTAGAATGAAATATTCATTGATATTTTGCCTAATATATTTGGTTATCCTATTATTTTTACTGGTAAGAGAACTCTGATGTTTCAGGATGTCACTGTTGATGTGTTCTGCTTCACTGGAATGTTTTTAGAGGCATTTAGTTTTAACAAAAATACATATATCTTTGGAATTTAGTTTAGCACATCTATAAATCTACTGGCTCGTTATTCATTGAAGCAATGCTTGGTTTTCCATATGAGTATTTAGAGTTTATTATAGAGGACTTCTAGCTTGTTGAATATCCAGGATCTTGTAAGTGTGTATATTACTGGTTTTTAAACAAACTCATGTCCTTTTTATTATTTTGAATTTCAAATCTTGATATTTTATTTTTGTGTGAGATAAGCAAAGATTCCATTTTATTTTTAAAATAAGTCTATCCTCTGTATTTAAGTTATCCTTCTCATATATGTTTTTACCGAGTTTGGTTTACCTTGGGCTTTCCATGTAGCACTAGTGGTAAAGAGCCCACCTGCCAATGCAGGAGACATAACAGATGTAGGTTCAGACCCTAGGTCGGGAAGATCCCCTGGAAGAGGGCATGGCCACCCACTCCAATATCCTTGCCTGGAGAGTCCCATGGACAGAGGAGCCTAGCAGGCTACAGTCCATAGGGTCTCAAAGAGTCAGACATGACTTAGCAGGCACACACAACAATTAGTTTACCTTATATAATACTTCTTGTTATGGCTTTGCTTTTTAGCTAATTTGAGAAAATATTAAGGTATAATATGCCTTATAGTATATATTCTTATATTTATATAATTATAATCTTATATATTGTGTTATATTCTAGTATATTCCTTATGTGTTGCAAAGAGTCAGACACAACTGAGTGACTGAACTTAACTAACTGATAATATTCCTTGCAGAGGGTGATTCTAAAATATGTTTGGATATTTTAAATAAGTTTGTTTAACTTGATATTTTAAACTTTTCACTTCCCAAGTTATTATATTTCAGACAAAGGGGCCTTTGAATACCTCATAGAGGTAATGACCGTTGATGAGGGCCTTCTAAAGTGACAGATCTAAACAGCATGCTAGACAGAGGGAGAGTTGAGCACGTAATCAAAGTAAAAACACAAGCAGGGCTGAAGCTGTCTCTGTGAATATGAGTCAAGAATCTGGATTTTACTCACTGAAAGCTAAAGAGCCATTAAGTAGTTTTTGAGCATTTAAGTGACTTAGAATTTTGTTTAAGAATAAGATCCTGGTAGTTATATACAGAATGAATTTGAGCCAGGAAGAAAAATATTAAGGTCAGTGTTTCAGTGCATTTCTTAACAAAAATAACATTAGTGTGCAGCAGATGAAGCTCAAGTTTGCAGAGAAATGTTTTGATGGAAATATCTGCAGGTCTTTGTAAGACAGTATCTCAGTTAAGAATAACGCTGGAGGACAAGCAAGGGAGCAGCAGGTGAGGAAATGGTCAACCGTCTCTAAGTGAATCACAGTTGAGTGAAACTGGAGCGACAGAAGGCACCGGGTATAGGTTAGGACTTTGTGAATCATGTTTTTTCTGGAGGAGAAAAATGTCCCTATGGAACAGTGGGGAGATAAGTAAGAAAATTAAAGTGTGAAAACAAACAAAAAAAATATGAAATTTCACTCTGGCTTATACCTAAACATGCATGCGTGCATGCTCAGTCACTTCAGTCGCTTCCAACTCTTTGTGATCCTATGGATTGCAGCCCACCAGGCTCCTCTGTCTATGGGATTCTCCAGGCAAGAGCACTGGAGTGGGTTGCCATGCAGTCCTCCAGGGAATTTTCCCCACCAAGGGGCTGAACCCACATCTCCTGCGTCTCCCTCATTGCAGGCAGATTCTTTATCGCTGAACCCCTGGGGAAGCCCCATCTATATATATACATATGTATGTAAACACATAAGAGACTCTTCTCTGAATAAACATTGGGCAGGTAAAAGTTATCTGATTTTATAAACAACGAAGTTGAACATCTAGAAGTGTAGCTTTTATTTGTCAAGATCATATGTTCAGTCAATTCATGAGAAAATTCCAAATACCCAATCCAGTGCTTTCACAGAAGTGCTTACATTTCATGTCATATGTTGTTATTTTCCTTCTGGGAGAGATTATATAAAAATGTTTTCTATTTTTAAGAGCTAGATTTAGTTAAAACCTTTTATAAGCAGTTATTAAAATAGTGTAAAAGATTCTCTCCTCTCTCACATTTTGGCCCAATTACACTGATGTATGTGCCTTTAAATTGCAATCTTAGAGAAAGAGAAGACATTTTAGAGGCATAACTTCATTTTCTGTACTCCCTTGATGCTTTCTGTGTGAGTATATATGGATATAGTGTCTGAAAAATCGCTCTTTATAAATCAATGACCTTTTAATTAGTGCTTATAGAGTAATTGACTGATACTTCTAAAAGTTGGGGGAAAATATCAGTGAGCTAAATGAAAGGCAGCCTTTGAAAAGAGGATTTTGAAAATGTTCAAACAGCTACAAAATTATCATTTTCATCTGAAACTGCTTTGAGTTTAAAAATCTGTTTTCTAAAGGAGAAAGATGAACAATATGAAGTTATAACTTAAAAACTAAGTGTGCAGTATATGTAAATAAATAGATAAAACACATTTCAAAAGCATTCCCCAACTTTCAACTTGTTCACCTTGGTGTAGTTTTATTTTTCTAACATTTATTCAAATGGATCTGAGGACAAAGATAGTGCCTTGCATAGAAGTCTCCAATGAAATAAACTGGTGCCAAGTAAAGCTATTTTCATTTTAGAAAAACCAAAGTTGAAATACTGAGAAGTAACTTTACTACTCTAGATTCTATGTTAAGCCAGTTGAGAAGGCCTACATTTTATTCTTTTGGTAAAAGGCTTCCATGAGATTTGGTATCATGTTCTCTATAAAATATTAAAAATCAGACAAAAGCAAATCTAAGTGTAAACAGGTAACAATTTATAGTTAATTCCAGAAAAGGAGTTATTAGGCTTTTCAGAGTTGTCTTTGTGAGACTTGAGTCCCTATCCAGGTAGAAACTGTATTATAAACTTTGATCATAAAGTATGAGTTAGCTCCACCGAAGAGGGGAGAAACTAAAGGAAATGTGTACAGACTCTTTTTTTTGGTTTAAGTAACATGTACATTTGAGGAATTTTATACATAGATCTCAACAAGGTAGCTGTAAGTGGTAAAACTAGATAAACCAGATACAGTGTGTGAGCATGTAACTTTTCCATGTTGTTCAGTCCCCAAGTCATGTTCAAATCTTTAAACCCCATGGACTGCACCAGGCCAGGCTTCCCTTCCCTCCTGGAGTTTTGTAAACTCATATCCATTGAGCTGGTGATGTCATCCAAATATCTCATCATAGCGGCTCATCTTCTCATAGTGGCTGTACCAAGTTACACTCCCATCAGCAGTGTTAGCGGGTCCCCTTTTCTCCACAGCGTCTCTAGCATTTGTTATTATATATATTTTTAATGGTGGCCTTCTGGCCATCGTGAGGTTGTCTCTCATTATAGTTTTATTTAGGTAACAAAATAAAAAATCAGATAAACTTACCCATATGGCTAATGTCATTCTACAGTAAAAGTAGCAGACTTGGGGGGTAAACTGTATTTATAAGTCTTAGAGTCCAGGGGTACTCCCCTCTCTTCCTCCTGTGTGTCTTCCTTCCTTCCTGTATTTGGCTGTAAAATGTTCTTGTTAATTAAAACTGTATTATATATATACACACACACAGTGAAATGCATAGCTTTGAAATGTAATTCAAATGTATATACCCTTGCCACCCACTCCGATGTCAAGATAGAAACATTTCTATCTCTCTAGAGAGTTCCCTAATGCCCATTGAACCCAAATCTTGCTCTGCCACCCAGAGCAAGCACTATTCTGACGCCACAGATCTACAAAAAGTCATGGATCAGTTTTGCCTATTCTTGAGCTTCATATAATGGAATCATACTGTGTGCCATTTTGTCTTTTATCTCTCAGCCTACTATTGTTGAGATTTATCCACGTTGTTTCATCATTTAGTAGTTCATACCTTTTAATTGCTGAAGAGTATTTTATTGGATGAATATATCAACCTTTGTCTGTGAATAAAGGTACTATGAACATTTCCAGAGATAGACTGTCAGCTCACACAAATTATGTGGCTTTGATTTCCTATCTCTTTCTGGCCTTTTCCTCTTCTATCTACCATGGGTCAGAACGTGTGACCTATCCCTCCTCCTAGTTTTCCTGAAGAGAACTCTCTTACTTAGAACTCTATAGGCTGTTGCATCAAACCTGATTTTCAAGTCTGTTTTTCCTTTTTGTTTCCCAGAGAAGTCAAGTGCCCACCCTATGCAACCCTACAGTAATCAGTCCCAGTGCCGCAGAAGAGGCATAAAGAGGCATTTAAGAAAAGTCACTATTCCAGTGTCTCATGTATGGGCTTCTGGGTTTTGCACTTAACTCAGACCTTACCTGCTGTGGCAGGAATAGATTATTTGGTTCACTCTTCCAAGGAGCAGTAGAAGCAACAGGGTAGGAAGAAGAATGGAGAATGTTTTAAGCTGCTTTCTCCAATGATTTTGATATAAATACCAGTAAGATTTTACTAGAAAGAATGTAGTAAACATTGCAAGGAACATTCAGAACATACATTAAAATAAAAAATATTTTAGGTTATTTTTCTTGTTCTTAAGCTTGAATAAAACAAGCTGTAATAAAATGAGTTCTAATAAAATGAATTCTCATCCATACCAGAGTCTTGAGAGGCAAGGACATTGTGAACCACAACCAAGGGTGATTATAAGAGTGAGAGGAGACCTAGGCTGGGTTGTTTGTTGCAGTGTGTGTGGGCCAGTAATGAGGCAGCACAGCATTTTAATTAATGACCTGGCTTAATTAGGTGTTTAAATCTATTTCTAATTCTCTCAAAGGGGTAGAGTTACATAGAAAGTTAGAGAATGCTTAATTATAATTCTCTTTAAAGAGTTTTCTCCATCTCAGATCAATTGATCTGAGATCAATGAACTTCAATAGATAATTGATGTTCTTCAGGTAGCATTTACTAGTTTAAAGATTTTTATATACACGGGAGAATTGTTTAAATACATTATTTTGTATTTTAAGAATGAAGCTATTCCTTACACTATTTAGGAAATCTTTGGAGTATTTATATCAAAACTGACTCATTTTGAGAGGGCTAAAAGTTGAAGTTACTGAAGAAGATTCTGTGTAATGTGACATCATTGTCTATATGTTGACATCAGATGTTTAATTTTGACCCTAAGCATTTTATTATCCTAAAGTTTTTTCTTTGTGAAAATTGAAATGCCACTATTTTCTAGAATCCTTTTCCCTTTGTCTATGGAGATTAGAGAAAAAAAAAAAGTTAAGAACTTTTGGGCATTTATGTATGGCAGGCATAGAGTTTGGATAAAATTTACATGCATTCACTCTTACAGGTTTCACACTCATTGTCCACAGGGATTTTCCTTCATTTGCATTAGATATGTATAGCTAAATTATGCTTTCTCCCATATTCTTTTGATTTTCTTTTTTTTTCAGAGTGTCCTTTAAATCTGTTTAAGTTGAAAAGGCCATTTTTGGCTATATATTTTAGATTACTTCTGAAAAGTTCAATAGGTAAATGTATCTTTGGTAAATTATTATGTTTACTTTTCCTCAGGGTTATGAAGCTGACCATTTTTTCTCTGTATCCTGAAACCTAAAGAATCATGAAAAGGCTTTTGAAGTTGTGTTTTGATATTATGAATTAATACATTCTAGTTATATGTGTGATTGGTATGCTAATGCTGGAAAATAATAGAAATAGTAATACCCTTATAATGATGCCTGATGTTTATTATTGCATATAACATAATATGTTAATGTATTTATAACTACTTGATACAATCTTGAGGCTTGAAACTGTTAAGTAACTAGATAAGGTCATATACCGCAATAAGTAGTAAAGCTGAGATTTGACCCAGATAGAGAGAACTCTAATAGTCTTTAGAGACACATGCTGAATTTCCATGCTACGTAGCTGAGTAAATAATACATGAACGTAGAATACTTAGGAGCTAACACACATAAACGAGCCTTTTATTTCACCAACAATAGAAAGTCTTCTCACTTGCTACCTTGTTTTCCTGTCTTCAGAGTATGATGCATTCCTTATTGATCCTGGCTTACTATGGTCCCTTGAATCAATGCCTTTGCATGTATTGCTTCTTCTTCCCTTAATGTTTTCTTAAATTTCACCTGACTCATCATTACTATCATGTTACTAATTAGTTCAAGAGTTATGTTTTTCACTAGATCTTCCTTAACCGCTTTTGCCTCCATAATTGGGTGGTTGCCACCCTGTCTGTCTGCTCCATGTTGGTTTATGCAAACCTCCCTGACCCTTGTGTGTGAACTATAATTCTTTGTTCATGTTTCCATCTCCTGAGTAGAAAAATTAAAGAAAACCATGATCTCTTTTATTTACCTTTTGCACTTGAAAAAATGTTTGTAAATTTAGCAAGTTACTTTATGATGTTTTATAAAATTAAACATGAAATTGGGAAATCTATTTATCATTGTCTTAAGCCTCAAAGCTTGAAATCCTTCTTCTGCTTATTGATTTGCCCAGAAAAAATAATACATTTTCTCTTGAGGTAATGGACAGGATATCTATTATCTTTCTTCTGCCTGAATGTGTTAAAGTAGTTGGGGCTTTTACACAGAAAATGAGGGCCTAAATTACACAGTAAAATTCCTACTCTTTGTATGTGGGAAAAGCCCAGGAAAGACAAGACTGACTCTTTTTTTTTTTTTCCTAAAGAAAATATCTGTGTTAGAGAATTCTCGTATAGCCAAGTTGTCTTTGAATTTTATAACATAGAGAGAATTGGGGAAACTTATACATTGAGTCATCTTTTAACTCCACAGAAGGGAGATATCACAAGGTTAAAATATATAAATTGAAATAGGGAAAGCTATTACTGTAAATAGCATGTTAAACAGAGAAAAGTATTTTCTTGAAACCAGAAAAGAGCTGTTTTTCTTTGTTTATTTTTTCACATCCTACAGTTTAAGAGGTATTTTAAACCTAATTTATTAGTGGAACAGCTTATACTTCAGATAGTGGAAACTATATTGAAGATAAGAAGATATTTTGAAATAAGTTTCCTGACTTAGAAACCAAACTCATTCATATCTTAGAGAGTAATAAAACTGTAACCTTTGGGGCTATTTTATTCTACTGGGCAGAGATCTATAATTTCATACATTCATCACAAGGTCTAAGCCATTAATTTACTAGTAAATATCAAAGTCAAATAGAGGTACATTCTCCTGAATAATTAAATAATGTTAATAAAGCTTGTAATAAATGTCCTAAAATGACATTGAAAGAACCTGAAGACTACCTTGTGCCTTATCTTACAGTTTAAACATTTTAACATTATATCACACACACACACACATATATATATAGAGAGAGATGGATGATATTAAAAAGTAAAGAATTGGCAAATGGGAAATAATTTGCAACAGCTAATAAGTTTTATGTACCTTCTAAAAAGTTTGTGTGCCTTTTGGCCAAAAATGTTTATATGCTTCATATATAACAATTACTTATGTATTTATAAGAAAACATAATTACTGTATTAGAGAAATTGAAAAATGTGTGATGAGAAATCTGGAGGAAAAGCACTATGAAGACCAAACCCTACTGGTCAGAGGAGGGAACATGTCAGTGGGAGAGAGGAGCCTGAGATTTCTGAGCAAATCACTTGGTCTCCTAGGGCTTCAGTTTCTCCATGTTTTTAAAATCAGGAGATTCTTGGTGGTTCTTGGGGCTGCCAGGGAAGGAGAGAAGCCCACGTCTCTTTCTAGCTCTTTCACTTCATTTTCCTCTGAAGGCTTTGTTTGAGCAGAATTCTTTAATGTCCTTTCAACTTTGATTTTGAAGACTCGGTTCTTCTTAGTGGGGAGACTTAGAATACGTGTGGAGAGTGAGATAGGTAGGCTTCCTCTGTGTTGGCAGTTGTCAGAGGCTCAAGGAGTGGGCAGTGTTCTTGGAGCCAGTGCTTCCTTTAAAAAGAAACCACAAGTAATTCACAAAAACATGACTAATAAATATAAGGAAAGAAAAAACTAAGTCACTAGTATAACTCAAAAATAACTCAGAGAAAATGCATATCAAAAGTATAATGACATATATTTGTTTACTTTTCAAATGAAATTTTTAAATGATAGCTTTGTCATGGTTATGATTCAGATGTTTACAATGTGCCAATTAAAGGTAATGCCAAAGAATGCTCAAACTACCACACAGTTGCACTCATCTCACACACTAGTAAAGTAATGCTCAAAATTCTCCAAGCCAGGCTTCAGCAATACGTGAACCATGAACTTCCAGATGTTCAAGCTGGTTTTAGGAAAGGCAGAGGAACCAGAGATCAAATTGCCAACATCTGCTGGATCATGGAAAAAGCAGGAGAGTTCCAGAAAAGCATCTATTTCTGCTTTATTCACTATGCCAAAGCCTTTGATTGTGTGGATCAGAATAAACTGAAAAATTCTGAAAGAGATGATAATACCAGACCACTTGACCTCTCTCTTGAGAAACCTATAAGAAGGTCAGGAAGCAACAGTTAGAACTGGACATGGAACAACAGACTAGTTTCAAATAGGAAAAGAATTACGTCAAGGCTGTATATTGTCACCCTACTTATTTAACTTCTATGCAGAGTACATCATGAGAAACGCTGGGCTGGAAGAAGCACAAGCTGAAATCAAGATTGCCGGGAGAAATATCAATAACTTCAGATATGCAGATGACACCACCCTTATGGCAGAAAGTGAAGAGGAACTAAAGAGTTTCTTGATGAAAGTGAAAGAGGAGAGTGAAAAAGTTGGCATAAAGCTCAACATTCAGAAAATGAATATCATGGCATCTGGCCCCATCACTTCATGGCAAATAGATGGGGAAACAGTGGAAACAGTGTCAGACTTTACTTTTTGGGCTCCCAAATCACTGCAGATGGTGACTGCAGCCATGAAATTAAAAGATGCTTGCTCCTTGGAAGAAAAGTTATGACCAACCTAGATAGCATATTCAAAAGCAGAGACATTACTTTGCCAACAAAGGTCCAACTAGTCAAGGCTATGGTTTTCTAGTGGTCATGTATGTATGCGAGAGTTGGGCTGTGAAAAAAGCCGAGCACTGAAGAATTGATGCTTTTGAACTGTGGTGTTGGAGAAGACTCTTGAGAGTCTCTTGGACCGCAAGGAGATCCAACCAGTCCATTCTGAAGGAGATCAGCCCTGGGTGTTCTTTGGAAGGAATGATGCTAAAGCTGAAACTCCAGTACTTTGGCCACCTCATGCGAAGAGTTCACTCACTGGAAAAGACTTTGATGCTGGGAGGGATTCAGGGCAGGAGGAGAAGTGGACGACAGAGGATGAGATGGCCGACTCGATGCACGCGAATCTGAGTGAACTCCGGGAGTTCGTGATGGACAGGGAGGCCTGGCGTGCTGCAATTCATGGGACACGACTGAGCGACTGAACTGAACTGAACTAAATGGGAATATAAAGTGAAAGTCACTTTTCATTTTAAGTTGGGTCCAACTCTTTGTGAGTCCATGCACTTTCACTGCCAGGCTCCACTGTCCCCGGAATTCTCCAGGTCAGAATACTGGAGTGGGTAGCATTTCCCTTCTCCAGGGTATCTTCCCAACCCAAGGATCAAACAGAGGTCTCCCATATTGCAGGTGGATTCTTTATCATTTGAGCCACCAGGGATATAAATTGCTTTTCCCATATGTCTTTACAGCTTTAAATGTGCTCAAAGACTGCTGTAACAGATTTATATCTGGAAATATGTATCCTAACACTATAATGAGTTATTATAATATTCTAATATCAAAATTTGAAAATAACTTACAATAAGATTTAAATGATGAAAGTTAATATTTCCATAGAAATGATCAAATAATTTTTAATAGTATGAGTTACCAATCATGATAAACCAAGTAAAACTATTCTATAATGCCTGGTATGATGTTAGATATGCAGTACTACAAACTCAGGTCAGTTCCTCAGTCATGTCCGACCGACTTTGCAACCCCATGGACTGCAGCATGCCAGTCCTCCCTGTCCATCACCAACTCCCGGAGTTTACTGAAACTCATGTCCATTGAGTTGGGGATACCATTCAACCATTTCATCCTTTGCCATTCCCTTCTCCTCCCACCTTCCATCTTTCCCAGCATCAAGGTCTTTTCAGATGAGTTAGTTCTTTGATTCAGGTGGTCATAGTATTGGAGTTTCAGCTTCAGCATCAGTCCTGCCAATGATATCCAGGACTGATTTCCTTTAAGATGGTCTGCTTGGATCTCCGTGCAGTCCAAGAGACTCTCAAGAATCTTTTCCAACAGCACAGTTCAAAAGCATCAATTCTTCAGCACTCAGCTTTCTATATAGTACAACTCTCACATCCATACATGACCACTGGAAAAAACCATAGCTTTGATTAGATGGACCTTTTTATGGAAAAGTAATGTCTCTTCTTTTTAATAAGCTGCCTAGGTTGGTCATAACTTTTCTTCCAAGGAGTAAAAGCTCAGGGAGCCTCTGAATACTCTTCAACACACTTTAGGTAGGGCAGTCAAACAGATGGCACCATTGTTGGTGATAAGGCAAGGAAATGGCAATGCATTCCAGTACCCTTGCCTGGAAAATCAGATGGACGGAGAAGCCTGGTAGGCTACAGTCCATGGGGTCACAAAGAGTCGGACACAACTGACCGACTTCACTTCACTTTGCTTCATTTGAGCTATCCATTCCCTCTGATGTATACTCTGAGTGCCTGCCTAGTGTGACTGGAGCCAGAGAATGATGAATTCCTTTTAACTAGCCTGATTGGATCAGAATTCATGAAAGAAGCCATTTTTAATTTAGATCTGGGTAAGATGGGTAAAATGATAATAGGTAGGAATATAATGATCACAGTATGCTAGGGATAAGGCAACTTCTAGGAATTAGCAGGATACATTGGTAACCTAAAGAGACAGTCAATGCCATGCAAGAAAATGGAGGATTCATTGTAGAAATTAAGGAATTTCTTACAGTAACTGATATAAACCCCTGAAAGTTACGAGATGAACCTCTCTCCAGTTCTGACCCATAGATGTACATTGATAGAGAACCCTGCATTGTTTGTTTCTCCTCCATGAGTAAATCATAGATTTAGAATCATTCAGTGCAGAGACTTAGAAGCAACTGCCCTGTGTGCTGTGGGATAGGAAAGCTGCTGCTTCTCCTTGTCCCCCCACCCTCTCCCATCTCCCTTCCCTTCTCCTTCCCCTCCTCTGCCTCCTCCTCCGTCTTTTTCTTCCTCTCCTCCTTCTCCTTCTTCTTTTCTATCTTTTTTTTAGTTTTGTTTTCTTCAACAGCAAGAATGATTTCTTCCTAACACACCAATATCAGACATTGTAGGTGGGCCCATGTTTTCTGTAAATATTGTGAAATATTTCCTCATGAAATATGACCTTAATATTTCAATATGTAATACTTTATGCTTCCTGAAAGGTGGGTGGAGTCCCAAGGATTTTCCACTGTCATGGAGTGGTCCTTACGCAAGGCCCCTTCTATAGCTCTGTTGGGAAATTCTGCCACTCTTATAGCTGCCTCTTATAGCTCATTTGACTTGAGTTTTTTTCTTAAGAGTTGAACAGAATATATCAAATTTATATTCCAAAATCGATGATCTTAAGCTAAATTTCCCCAGGTTATTCAGTTATTCTCCATTTGACAAATTTATTTGTTTTTGACATAACTGGGCTTAACTCCCCTGCACTAACTTCAATCTGTGGGAGAAATGTAACTGGATCTGCAGCTAAACTTGATATTTCAGATTTTTCAATATTGATATAGCCATAGGTAAAATAATGCCTTTTTTTCTCAACAGTATGTTTCTACTAATGTGACTATGATTTTTCTAGTTTTTGACACCCCAAACACCCTTTTTTCCTGTTTACTTGCAGGCAATTACTCACATAGGTCTTTTCACATGTACAGATAAGCCCATTCTTGCCCTTTTGCTATATATGCTTTTTGTCACTGTGATGTAGCACTTTAAATATAAATACTTTTATTTTAGTTTTATAAACACAGAACTTTTGTTTTGAGGTTATTACTCATTCTGTTCTGTGAGATATAAAGAATTTGATTAAAATGTCTTATGGGCTTTATCCATATATATGCATTTTTAATTTGAACCGGATAAACCAGAGTACCCTCTAGCATACCTTGAGAAATGTTCCTTCACGTTGACATTAACCTTGCCATATTAGTGTTATATTTTGGGGGAGAATAGTGCTTTCCTCATAGCTCAGTCAGTAAAAGAATCCACCTGTAATACAGGAGACTCAAGTCCAGTCCCTGGATCAGGAAGAATCCCTGGAGAAGGAAATGGCAGTCCACTCCAGTATTCTTGCTTGAGAATTCCCATGGACAGAGTAGTCTGGCAGGCTACAGTCTATAGGGACACAAGAATCAATACAATGAACACAGTTTATTGCAACCTATTCAGATCTCACTGTCTCATACTAAAATTCTCATGTTACTCATTTAAAGATTTGGCAAATACTAGCATCTATTTCGTAAAGAGATGGGCATACCAGACCACCTGACCTGTCTCTTGAGAAATCTGCATGCAGGTCAGGAAGCAACAGTTAGGAGTGGACAGGGAACAACAGACTGGTTCCAAACAGGAAAAGGAGTGCATCAAGGCTATATACTGTCACCCTGCTTATTTAACTTATATGCAGAGTACATCATGAGAAACACTGGGCTGGATGAAGCACAAACTGGAATCAAGATTGCCAGGCGAAATATCAGTAACCTCAGAGATGCAGATGACACCACCCTTATGGCAGAAAGTGAGGAAGCCCAAAAGAGCTTCTTGATGAAAGTGAAAGAGGAGAGTGAAAAAGTTGGCTTAAAACTCATCATGCAGAAAACTAAGATCATGGCATCTGGTCCCATCACTTCATGGCAAATAGATGGAGAAACAGTGGAAACAATGACAGACTTTATTTTTGGGGTCTCCAAAATCACTGCAGATGGTGACTGCAGCTGCAAAAATAAGACACTTGCTCTTTTGAAGAAAAGTTATGACAAACCTAGACAGCATGTTAAAAAGCAGAGACATTACTTTGCCAACAAATGTCCATCTAGTCAAGGCTATGGTTTTTCCAGTAGTCATGTATGGATGTGAGAGTTGGACTATAAAGAAAGCTCAGCACCAAAGAATTGATGCTTTAGAACTGTGTTGTTGGAGAAAACTCTTGAGAGTCACTTGAACTGCAAGGAGATCCAACCAGTCCATCCTAAAGGAAATCAGTCCTGAATATTCATTGGCAGGACTGATGCTAAAGTTGAAACTCCAATACTTTGGCCACCTGATGTGAAGAACTGACTGGTTTGAAAAGACCCTGAGGCTGGGAAAGACTGAAGGCAGGAAGAGAAGGGGATGATGAGGATCAGATGGTTGGATGGCATTACCAACTCAATGGACACGAGTTTGAGTATGCTGGAGTTGGTGATGAACAGGGAGGCCTGCCGTGCTGCAGTCCATGGGGTTTCAAAGAGTTGTACATGACTGAGTGACTGAACTGAACTGAACTGAACTGAGCATCTGTTTACAACATTTCTTTATTCTAGTAATTTATTAATTGAATAGTGAGATAAACAAATAATGACTTTAACATCCACTCTTAAAAAGGACGTAGATCAGTCAACTGAAATTCTCACTGCTACAAAGAGAATAAAGTGGATAAGTTAAACTAATCTGAAAAGTTTTTTAAAGGTATGAAAGATCTTTGTAATCAGTTTAAAACTAAATGAATTGGAAATATGCAGGGAGGATTTATGAAGAAGACTGATGGTCCCAAGCTTTTTCTTTCTTGGAGTTATTGAAAATTTCTTGTGTGGACTATGGATTTGCCTTATTCCACACAGATGGAGTTTACCTAGAGAATAAGAATCCATTGACATTTTGTTATTCTTACTGGCCTGATATGGTTGGATGGGAGTATATTGATTCTAAGTATAAAACTTTATCTCCCAAAGGAGAGCTAAAGATTTCTGGAACTAGAAAGCTAGACTGAAAAGGTTCAGATGTCAGAATGATTGCATCTAAAACTCAGAATAAACTCTCCAATAATTTCTGGGTTACAAAGTGCCAATTCAGAGAGGAGGTGACTCCCAAGTAGACAGGTTGTTCCTTCGTTAAAACCTTTGGCAGAGTTTCCATCCAGGAAGGTGCTTTTCTAAAGCCAAGCTCAAAAGTCCCCTTAAAGAAGAAAGGAATTCCAAATGTCTTTTATATGGAAGAGCAAGAGATTTTTTTCCAGCCCTCAATAAAAGCCTAAAAAAGATCATAATCAAGGAACTAACAAAACCCAGAAAACATTGAGATTTAAAAGCCCAGCCTTGACCCAAATCAGACTCTCACAAGATTGATGTAATAAGTACCTCACCTTAACTGAGGCTTCCCTGGTAACTCAGCTGGTAAAGAATCTGCCTGCAATGCAGGAGACCCTGATTCAATTCCTGGGCAGGGAAAATCCCCTGGAGAAGGGATAGGCTACCCACTCGAGTATTCCTGGAATTCCCTGCTGGCTCAAACAGTAAAGAATCCACCTGCACTGCGGGAGATGTAATAAGTACCTCACCTTAACTACCTAGTGTGAAAAGGGGAATTTCTTTTCTGGTGTAAGATATCATCTGGAGATATCTTTCATGCGCCTTATATATTGATACAATGCTTAGCATAGAATTTAATATTACTGGACATGCAAAAAGGCAAGAATAACCAAAAATCAAGAGAAGAACAGACAGCAGGTTAAGACACAGATGATCTCAGTGTTAGAGTAAGCAGAAAAGGTTATTAGCATAATTATGAATCTTATATTAATGTCAATGAAAAATAATGGAGAAGATGCATACAAAACTTTCTGTTAAAAGTTGGCAGTACATACAAATTCTATAATGAAAAATTGTCAGTGTTTAAAATTATGGAAAGCATTGTTTGGTTTAATTAGTAGGATTAATGCAGATACTGACAGGCTCAGTCCCAGATGGGATAAAATGAAATCAAATAATGATGGACTTAAATTCAGCCACATCGACACTAATATTAAATTTAAATGGCATAAAATCCAAGTAGAAGTCAAAGGTTGTTAGAATGAATAGAGAGAAGAAGAAACAATTGTTTACAGGAGAAGCACCTTAAATTTAAAGAGATGGGTAATTTGTAAACAGAAAGAGAAAAGACATATACCAGGCACATAACAACTAAAATGAGATCATATAGCTATATTTATTCAAATCAAATAAAGTCTACTTTGAAAAGTAGTGTTTGTCGCTTAGTCATGTCCAACTCTTTGCAACCCCTTGGACTATAGCCTCTCAGGATCCTCTCTCCATGGCCTTTCTTCTGTCTGTGGAATTGAGTTGCCATTTCCTTCTCCAAGGGATCTTCCTGATCCAGGATCAAGCCAGGCATCTTCTGCAGGCAGATACTTTACTGTCTGAGCCACCTACTTTAGGATAAAAATATTGTCACAAGAAATAGAGAGGGGCATCTGTTAATGATAAAATGGTCAACTCAAGAGGAAGATATAACAATCCTTAATTTCAAAATATATAAAGCAAAAGTTGAAAGAAATAAAAGGAAAAATCAAACAAGCAACAAAATAGGTTCTAAACCCTAGAAAAATTCTATTACAGTTTTTCCTTGACAAGTTTGGAATAAAAATTGTAGTTTAATTCAGGGTCTCCAACTATTTTTGTAAACGAAGTTGTAGTAGACACAGCCAAAGTCAAGTTATGTATTGCCTATGGCTGCATTTGTGCTACTACAGTCAAGTGGATTGGTTGTGACAGAGACCATATGGCCTACAAATCTTAAAATATTTACTATCTGGCCTTCTGCAAAAGAAAGAAAAAAAATTTGCCAATTCTTGTGTTAAATAATTATATCTCAGCAATGTTGAAATTCAGGATTGAGAATTAGACCATGATTATATAAGAGAATGTTGTTCTTATTTCATAATATGCACTCAAGTATTTAGCATAAAGAAATGTGATGTATTCAAAATATTCTCAACTGGTTCAAGAAAAGTAACTTTTTATATGTGGAAAAAATATTGGGAAGATAAGAGGGTAAGTATTCAAAGCACATGTAGATTCCTTGGCACTTTTCAAAGTAGGGAGGCTATCTGCTGAATATGAACAATTTTGGTACTCTCTCATTCTTTTAAAGAGAACTTGTAGTAATAAGCTGAGAGAGTTAAGACAGAGGGAAAGAGATGGACCGTTTCTGAAAAATGGAAAAAAAATACAATTTAATTGAGCATGATGTGAAAAATGGATTTGTGAGGATACATAGTAGGATTACTGAGTAATATTAAGGTTCTACTTGAGTTTTCAATTGTAAGCCCATTATGATATCACCTCCCTTATTTGTGCAATTATTTACAGCAGTTCTGTTTTGTGGGAAAAGGCATAGAGAATTATCACCTAGATATTCATTCAAAGTTGGCATTTCTCAGTCTATATGAACAAATGGAGAAGGAGTAAGTACTTGGAAAGTATTTGCAAGAGAACGATTATTCTGATGAACTAGATAAATGGTATTTGAAAAGAAAGAAAGCACAGATATAAAGGAATAAGGGATAGTAAGAAGAGTGTCATTCAAAGGATCAGAGGTCTTTCTAAACTGAAACCAGACATTGTAACTGGGGCAAATCAAAGGATGAAGGTGGCAGTGAACAGAGTGGAAAGCTTTATTTGTGACTTTGGAGATCTATTTTCTGATTTCAGTAAGCAGCCATAGAGGTCAGTGGCTGAGGAAGAGTTGAGGAAAGGGGTTGTACGTGAGAGGTAAAATAAATGAGACCCTTAGTACTTAAAATACCAAGAATAATCATAGGAACACAGAGTAAGAGAATGAGCTGGTTTATAATATTCATGAATGTGTATGTGTGTGTGTGTTTGTGTGCGTGTATGTAAAAGTCACAGTGGGAATGACCAGGAGATGGTTAATGTTGTAAATGAGTACAGGAACAGAAATGAATTAAATTGATAACAGGATTCTCAAAAAATATTTGGTATTTAGGAGAAAGAGGAATGACGATGTGGATATGGAACAAAGATATATACCTCTGACTCTGGGCTACAGTGGTATTTGAGAATTAATAGCTTTTAGGGAGTTTTGTAGGTAGATCAGTATCCATGGGGCTAATCAGAATTCAAAATATGAATTTATTTGGGCACACTGAATTTGAGATGCAAAAGAATTTTATGTTTCAAGAATAACATCATTTTTTGTCTCAAGACTCACAAATATAGGTCCACATATGTCTTGAAAGCATATTTTTTGTATTATAGTAAGATGTCATATCCCAACGTCCTCTATATGTTCTGGATTGACCCCAAGATCCTTTGTTGTTCTCTCGCATTAAATATTTTTAACTCAAAAAGAGTACTTTTTAATGTATATTTAGTAAAAGAGTTGACCGTGATCATCCTGTTTCTATTTACCTAGTGTTTAGATTTTATGGATCTCTACACAGTCTATACACTTGAGTCTCCACTTTTTAAAATTCAATTTGATTGGGTAGTGAAAGGGTACTTTGTTTCTGATTCTCAAAGATTTGTAATATATAAAAGTTAAAAATCTACCTATTGGATAAAAATGTTGCATAAATTAAGAATAACAGAGAAAACTCACAATTGCGAAACAGTAGCACTAATGGTGGTAGCTTGCACATCAGGTATTTTAAATAGTATACAAAAAAATTGTGACATTAATGCCTGGCACATAAGCACTCAAAAAAGTTCTCATTAATATGATATAAACTTATCATTTCATTTAATTATAGTTAGTAATGAGGTATTCATGCTTATGTTGATTATACGAAGTAGAAAACTAAAGTCTCATGGCTTCTCTATTTTAAATTATGTTTGAATATACCCATTTTATGAAGCAATAAAGCTAGGGCTCTATCCCAAGAATGTGAATATAAACTCTTTATACCATTTTAGTAATGAAAATCAGATAAGGTCTCAAAATTTATAGCTGTGATAAAATATATACCATAGCAAAGGAAAACTTTGTCTTATCTGTAATAACGTCAACCTCGTTTAAGGAGGGGTTTAATTATCAAAATAAAAATAACACTTTTATTCTCTATGTTATGCCATTTTCTTTTCTTATACTTTCTCTTTCTCTTGTCTTACCAATCTTGCCACCGTATATATGATAATTGGCCAAGCAATTCATCTTTTTTATAAGCTTGGTGAAAAAGCCAAAACATATGAACTAAGTGCACTGAAGAAAGAGTCAAATTAATAGCAACAAAAACCTTAAAACCTGATTTCCTTGGTGGAAAGATGTTCAAAGTCAATTGCACAAAAATTCTCTTACCAACCTCAAAACAATCAACAGTAATGATCATTATTGGTTATGGTGTTTTCCAGTGTTGAGTATGACAGTATATAAAGCCTAAGTGCTGTTGAGAAACCATTAGAAATTTGGAGCCTTAGGTTCAGGAGCTCAAAGCATTATTCTTCTTCAGTTCAGTTCAATTCAGTTCAGTCGCTCAGTCGTGTCCGACTCTTTGTGACCCCATGGACCGCAGCACACCGGGCCTCCCTGTCCATCACCAACTCCTGGAGTTCACCCAAACTCAAATGCATCGAGTCGGTGATGCCATCCAGCCATCTCATCCTCTGTCGTCCCCTTCTCCTCCTGCCCCCAATGCTGCCCAGCATCAGAGTCTTTTCCAATGAGTCAACTCTTCTCATGAGGTGGCCAAAGGACTGGAGTTTCAGCTTTAGCATCAGTCCTTCCATAGAACACCCAGGACTGATCTCCTTTAGGATGGACTGGTTGGATTTCCTTGCAGTCCAAGGGACTCTCAAGAGTCTTCTCCAACACCACAGTTAAAAACCATCAATTCTTTGGCCCTCAGCTTTCTTCACACTCCAACTCTCACATCCATACATGACCACTGGAAAACCATAGCCTTGACTAGATGGACCTTTGTTGGCAAAGTAATGTCTCTGCTTTTTAATGTGCTGTCTAGTTTGGTCATAACTTTCCTTCCAAGGAGTAAGCGTCTTTTAATTTCATGGCTGCAGTCACCATCTGCAGTGATTTGGGAGCCCCAAAAAATAAAGTCTGACACTGTTTCCACTGTTTTGCCATCTATCTGCCATGAAGTGATGGGACCAGATGCCATGATCTTCGTTTTCTGAATGTTGAGCTTTATGCCAAATTTTTCACTCTCCTCTTTCACTTTCATCAAGAGGCTTTTTAGTTCCTCTTCACTTTCTGCCATGAGGGTGATGTCATCTGCATATCTGAGGTTATTGATATTTCTCCCGGCAATCTTGATTCCAGCTAGTGCTTCTTCCAGCCCAGCGTTTCTCATGATGTACTCTGCATAGAAGTTAAATAAGCAGGGTGACAATATACAGCCTTGACATACTCCTTTTCTATTTGAAACCAGTCTGTTTTTCCATGTCCAGTTCTAACTGTTGCTTTCTGACCTGCATACAGGTTTCTCAAGAGGCAGGTCAGATGGTCTGGTATTCCCATCTCTTTCAGAATTTTCCACAGTTTATTGTGATCCACACATCAAAGGCTTTGGCATAGTCAATAAAGCAGAAATAGATGTTTTTCTGGAACTCTCTTCTTTTTTCCAGTATTGTTCTTAGAGTCACACCTTTTATGAACATAATATTAATGATGACATTCTATTTATTCTAGTCCCTCTGAAAATTTAGTGATAACAATATTCCTATTTTTTAAAGGGAAGAATTTAATAGTGTTAGGCAGAGGAATAAAATCTTACCTTGAGGTTATAGAAATATTTAATCATCTTGATTTTATCCTACTTTGCTATAATGTATATTACATTAAAGTGAAAGTGAAGTCACTCAGTCGCTCAGTCGTGTCAGACTCTTTGCGACCCCATGGACTGTAGCCTACCAGGCTCCTCCCTCCATGGGATTCTCCAGGCAAGAGTACTGGAGTGGGTTGCCATTTCCTTCTCCAGGGGATCTTCCCGACCCAGGGATCGAACCCAGGTCTCCAGCATTCCAGGCAGACACTTTAACCTCTGAGCCACCAGGGAATCTAGATTTATATTCCTACCTATTTTTGAAAATGAGATTGTTAAGACATTTTCCACGTTCTGTCATATCAGAACATACAGACCATTCATTCATATGGATTCAGAATAGGATAATCCTAGTTATCATCTATAGCATTATGTTATTATAATTGACAATGATGGAAGACTTTGTATGTAGTCTGCCTATACCTGTAATAAAAGTATATTAGATTAATTTGTTCCTTATTCAAACTTGATTCCATGTGAACAAAATCCCAAATCATATGGCTCTGCACGGTCTATATTTGCCTTCCACAATTAAAAAAGACATTGACAAAATGAAAAGGAGTTGAGCAAATCCCAAAAACTGATTAATGTTTATATTTAGAGCTATTTCATTTGACTAAGATCAAATGTTATTTAACAGACTGAGTTAAAGAAGGAGTTTTCACCAGGGGCCAGTTAATATTTATTTTCTCGAAGGACTAAATGAGAAAAATTAGAATCCAGTTCGTTATGATTCAGATTAGAAAAAATAGAGAATGTTTTATTCAGAGTTAGTAACTATCAGTGCGAATGTTATTGAATTTGTTTTGCATTTGTTAAGATTGGCCTCCTTCTATCATCTGTGTGGGATAATACATGCAGCTTTAGCTGCCAAAAGTTGTGCACCGAAAACACATTTAATATTGTGGTGTGATAATACGAGCCACAGTTAAGGATCCTTCATATATCTTTGTACTTTCATTAATAAACTAGATTCAAAATTTATTTTTATTTTGAAATAATTAGATTTATGCACTCATCTATTCTAGTTGGCTTGTTCTCTTTATTATAGAATGAGTTTTTAAAAGTTTAATCTTAATTAAAGTTTAAGATTTAATATTTTTAAAACTGTAATCTTTACTTTTAAAAAAAATCCTCTACAGAATTTAAGATTTGCATGCATCTCATTGCAGTAGTCTATAGCTTTTATGATCCTGGCTATCTATGGTTGTAGTTTTGTTTTGTTTTAGCAAGTATACAGATGAACCTGAACTGTAAGGTATTTAACATAGCATGACGTTTGCAAATGTATGGTTTAGGAATGCTCTATATTCCTAAAGACTCTCTCTATCTTCCTAAAGTTCTATATTCTTAAGGGAAATACAGGGTGAACTCAGGTAACTAGTTTTTGTACATTTCCACACAAAGAAAGAGCATGTCACACATTGCAGGTTCCTTCCCTTGTCTGCAGATGTATTCAATATGTTCCTGGGTATTTTGTTGCACTGGTTGTACAGATAGTTACGGTTATTTTTACAAAACCTCTGCAGTACCCTAGACGTTGAATTCGGGAAATGAAATTGAAAGTTATTGAAATTTGAGGAACGATTGTCCAGTGATATATAGAAACAAGAGAATAACTTGATTTTGCCCCTTATAAATAAACAGAATTGATTAGCAAATGAATCAAGTTGCCCTTCAATTCTGTATCAAATGTCCAGTGAAAGTTTTGATTACTAAAATCTATACAATTAAAATATTATAAATTCCTAGTTATGTGTGTCTACTGTCAAAAGGTTTACCCCAGTGTTATTTCAACAATAACCATAATTGACAGTGTTATACCTCTGAAGTTTTGTATAGACATTATAAAGTCCTATAAAGAAAATTAAACAGAAACAAGAACTTCTTCTGTACCAGTAATTAACCATTTTTAGCAATTAAAAATGTATAATTTTACATTAAATGGTGAGCTGATATGGCTCTTGATTCTGTTCCTCAAAACTTACCCTGAGAGAGGTTCCAGAAGCAAGAGGTTTATGAATCTTGTAAACCAGCACACAAACTTCAATAATATACAGTTATAAAATGAGTGTTACTTTGTTCCAATAAAGTTTCAGATCAATGTATCTCAAAATTAACCATAGTCAGAAATTGTTTGGACAATAGAGTGTTCATCTGTGATGGATTTTGCAAAGATAAGACATACCCACATCTGTTTTCTTTGTTTTAACCTCTAAAGGTACCTCTGCAAACACTCAATTAGGTCTTTGATTTTTCATTTTAAAAAATAAACTAGATAGCTGCAGTTTGAGGATCAGGAGCTAAAATAACACCTTGTGGTATTATTTAGTTCATAGACTAGGCTAATACTTCTTTAGATTAAAAGCTCAAAATACTGTACATTTTTCTACAGGAGATTCATTTCTATTGGTGACCCATGAAGTGATCTCTTCAACATCACCACCCTTTTCCATAAAACATCACTGTGTGTGATTCATTACAAGTACTGGCACTGATTCTTTTTCCAGAAGCAACTAATCATAGCGACTGATTGACACTAAAAAAGAAAAATTTATCATTTTGACTAAAAAGATACTTAGGACTGATGAGTAACATAAACAGTAGAAAATAAGATCTCCTTTTGAAATGGCTCATCAGATTGTCACCGCTCCTTTTGCCGTTACTGCCACCCACTGTTGGCAGTCTGTAATTAGCCCTGCCTGGAGTCAGGAAGGAAAAAACTCCAGGCCAATGTTCTGATGGTGAGAAGACGCGTGTGCGTAGAATCTCAAGACCCACTGACTTATTTTACTTGTTTCTTTATTTGTTGCAAAACTGGAAGTAGATCACCTATTCATTCTGGGTCAGTCAGCTCAGGAATTGTGTACGGTTGCTTCCTCTGACGCAAGCAAACCAAGAAAAAAGTAAATAACCCCACCATCTAAGATAGACAGATCTTGGGTACCACCAGCTTTTACATACTGTTGTCTTGAAAAGCCATGAGATAGAAGTAGGGTAATAGGTTCTGTTCTTGCTTCACTTGGGCTCCATCCGCTCACCTGGCTTGCTGGCTGAAGTCCTGGAGACTGCTTATTTTGGTCTCCAGTTATGAAGTTACTCTACTGTTGCAACTGTTCCTATAAGAGTTCATGAAACCCCATGCTTGACACTGACACACAAAAGATGGCTGTGAGGTTGACTGACCAGTTCCACGGAAGCTCTGAATTCCTTAAATGCAAGCCAGGAGCATGTGGGAGTTAAGACCCTGTGGCACAGCCTTTGATCAGTAGGAGTTAGGGAACCAGATCAATATTGACCCTGATAGATGAGTATTCTCAGATGTCACTGTTCCTAAGGCTTCTCTGATGATGAATGTCAATCAGCAGCTATCTCGGTAACCTCTCTCATTATATATGTTCTTCCTTCTTCCCAGTCTCATCGCCTCCACCCCTCATCACTGCTCCTCAGGAACAACTGGCACTGTTTAATAAAATGTTAGCACATAAACTTTTATCTCAGGCTCTGATTTCTAGGGAATTAAACTTAGGATAGATAATTAAGATTAAATTAGGTAGCAAAACAAAAGTGGAGCAATGTCTTTTTATCTCATTTTTAAGAGACTTCTCATTTAATGCCTAGACTGAGAACTAGAGCCATTTCTTTAAAACACCCATTTATCAGGAGGGAGATGTGGTCTTCTAGGAATCTGTGACAGCAACTGACATATTTCTGTGGGCTGAGAATTTAAAAGCACCTTGAAGATTCTTAGAGTTAATTCTCATGGGCATTTGTGTGTATCTTGAGCCTATCATAAAATGTGAAGTCCAACATAGAGGTCAATCATAGCAGAACATCAGCTTATTCATATGATAATTTAATGAGATACTACTGCTGTTAGTGAGCCAAATATTTGGTCTGGTGATTGCAAGGAGATTTAACTTTTAGCTTGAATATTATACCTGGCAGAATATATGCTGCTTGGAAAGTAGTGATCTAGAGAATATGGAAACCTCTGAGACCCTGCTATCACTATCTCACAATCTTTCACCCTCCTTAAAGACCTTTTCAACTTGACATGAGTTGCCCAATAACTACAAGTAGCTGATTAGGAGAATCTTAATGCAATCACTAATCTCACAATATTGCTTCTAGGCATACTTATACCACTGAGGTCATTTTGTTCCCTGTAGTCTTAATTTAACTATTTGGAGGTCTGAGTAGGGAGAAGTAGATCATTCAGATGTTGTTATACTCTGTGTGTGTGTTAGTCACTCAGTCATGTCCGACTCTATGTGACCCCATGGACTATTGCCCACCTGGCTTCTCTGTCTGTGGAATTCTCCAAGCAAGAATATTGGAGTGGATTGCCATGCCCTCCCCCAGGGGACCTTCCTGACCCAAGGATCGAACCCTAGTCTCCTGCCTTGCAAGCAGACTCTTTACCATCTGAGCCACAGGGAAGCCTCCTGTTATATTCTAGTGACTATTAAACTGTTTGAAAATAAGTAGAATTAATGAATATTGTACATTTTATGCAATCAGTCTTTTAACTTTGCTCCTCCCACATATGTTCCAGATGATGTGCTTCTGACACTTTTTTCCTACAGTCAACATACTATTAATAGCAATTTAGCAATTCTTAACTCATCAATCATTTATTTATTGATTGATTTTAATGAGACTGCCTTCAGTCAAGTTGAAAAGGCAGATAGATATGTGAACAAATCATATAGAACCACATAGTCGTTAAAAGCTGCAGTTAGAAAAAGAGGAAGTGACTATTTCTGAATGGAATAATGAAATACCATTTGTGCTAGCATTTGAAATTCAGTAGATAAAAAAAAGAGAAAGGTACTTCATGCAAAGGAAGCAGGTTTATCAGTTCAGTTCGGTTCAGTCGCTCAGTCGTGTCCGACTCTGCGACGCCATGGACTGCAGCATGCCAGGCCTCCCTGTTCATCACCAACTCCTTGAGTTTACTCAAACTCATGTCCATTGAGTTGGTGATCCCATCCGACTATCTCATCCTCTGTCGTCCCCTTTTCCTCCCTCCTTCAATCTTTCCCGGCATCAGAGTCTTTTCAAATGAGTCAGCTCTTTGCATCAGGTGGCCAAAGTACTGGAATTTCAGCTTCAACATCAGTCCTTCCAATGAAGTTGGAAATTATGAAAAGTCATAGCCCATTCTGCAATCTCTTTGTAGTCAAATGTTTTTGAACTTTCAGAAAGAAGAAGTGGGGAATGTTGGGAGTCAGTAATGAGGGCTTAGGCAGATATCCCACTGAAAATGTTGGCTGTATCATTCTGGGGAAATTGGACTCTATTTGATATGTGAAACAAAACCTGGAATGATTTAAACAATGAGCAGGATGGGAAGATAGAATAAAATGATCAGAAAAATTTTAGACTCATTCTCTTGAAGACAGCATAGGATACTGATTAGAAGAAGACAAAAGCATTGTAGGGAAATAGGAATGTTTTAGAACCTTCCAAGTAAAGGATAAGCCCCTAAATTAAGTTAGTAGATACAGAATATGTGTAGAGGGGGCAAAGATTCTAGAAAGATTCTAGTGATAGAAAATATACAAAATTATTCAGACCTGATGAAAATTTGTCAATGGTCTCATGAGAGAGAAATAAATCAAGAAGCACTTCCATGGTTCTTTATGAGAGTACATGGTAGAGGATGTAAATTCAAAATCACTTCAATCATTAAAACAAATGCAGACTCGTCAAATACCTGCTGCATTTCAATCACTGTGATAAGCGATGGGGATACAAAAATGAATTCTACGTGTTATCTAACAATCTATGACAAGAGGAGTAAATGGAATTGTTTTAATCACAGTTTCAGTTGAGATTCAAGAAAATACTACGTTTCAAAGTAAAGTGCAAGACCACCATACAGAACTTGCAACTCGGAAGATAATTTATACTATTCATAATACCCACCAAACTGAGGATACACCACTACAGTGTTTTGTATAATAGAAGAGACTTTTAATTTATTTACATTTAATTGAAGGATAATTGCCTTACAGTATTATGTCTGGGTCGAAAAGAATTTTTATTTATTTTTATTTTTATTTTTTATTTTTTTTAAAGAATTTTTAAAGAGCTTTTCATGCATCAGCGTTCTGCTGTTCCCCAAAGAAGTATGTTTACCTCTAGCGCAGGGAGTGGCTCCAAGTGGAAGGTGTCAGGTATGTCCCCGAGAACTCAGTAGACAAGTGGACCAAAATTTGGCTCAAGCCTGACAGATTTAAAAGGTGAGAGGCTGGCACATCGGAGTGACTGTCACTGCTCAAATTTGGCAAACTAAGAATCCTGAGTATTTCCCCTGAACACATTTTTAGTCCTACATGGATGTGAGCTGCCCTGGGCTGTCTTAGAGCTAAATGGGCTGTCAGCAGGGAGAAAGTGGCTTGTATACGGGTGTGGTCCAGGATTCCCAGGAGTAAGAAACCAGTCTCAAACTACCAGCGTGGGGAGAAGCAGTCCATTGTATAAAGAATCCTGCAGGTGATGAATCTCCTACAGTTGGGAGTTGTCCCCACTGAATCAAAGAAACAAGTTTTCCAAAAAGATGAAAGCCTCTAAGCACCTTCAGTGGACATAAAGTGTTAGTGAAATAAGAACATTTCTGGCTCCTTTATTTCCCCCCAACCCTCAACATGGTCTGATACAGAGTAGAGGAAAAAGGGTGTGTGAAGTGCTGGGAGGTCAAAGAGAGGAAGGAAATATATACATCTTCTCTTTAAGTGCGAAGAAAGCTAGAGTCAGGAGGCCTGAGCTGAGGGAGAGGAGCCGAAGTCTGATGCTCCTGAGTAGTACACCGGATTAGGCACATTGATTATTCAAAAAAGGACTTCCCGTTTTCTCAGATTATTCAGAAAATTCATTGGGCTTTGACTATAGATTTCATCCAAAGGGATAGGGAAGAAGTGGTTCTACGAAGCAGGTTAGAATAAGCCATAAAGGAAAATCATAATTCCCTCTGGGTTGACACTTGGTTTCCATAATGATTAGAAAGCTTGCAGTTTTCAAATGCTTGAATATTTGGCCATGGTTAGATAACTGAAATTTGCCTGTGAGTCCAGAGACCTGGATGCTAGCTCTGACCTCTGTAACTGTGGGCACATGGTCAGTCCACCCCACATTCTCTGCATTCTCCTATGTCCATGACAGAGTTAAAGTAGGCGATCTCTGTGAAGTCTCATATCCAAATCTAAAATTCTGAGTTCAGTTGAAGAATATTTCTCTGATGTATTTAACTTCGTTAAGAGATGTTAATGACTGGGAAAATCTGAATGTCTGTCTCATTTGAATGTCTGGGAACCATGGATACAAAAGTATAAGCATTAAATTTTTATTTTTAAAAAAGTATAGAGAAAAAATATATTGAGGTTGTTCAAATAAGTGTTTATGAAGTCTCCAAATGAATATCATGTAAGAGGAAACTAAATTTGGAATACATTTTGAAGGAGATTGTCATATAATATAGCATGGAAGGAAAGTAGGAGAAGGCTATATTAAATTTTGGTAACACTAAAAAAAGTACAATGTACAGATTTTAAATTGCTTATAACTTAAACCTGTGGTCTAAAATCAAGCTCAATTTGATTTCCTCCAACGTTTCTAGTTAAAGTCCATCAGAATTTAAAACAAGTGGCTTGTACATAATTTAGTAAGTTGAATATTTATAAAAATCAACTGTTTCCTTTATCGGGCAGAACTAGTTATAATCTTTAACTTCTCTGGTGGCTCAATGGTAAAGAATCTGCCTGCAATGTGGGAGACCGAGGTTCGATCCCTGGGTTGGGAAGATCCCCTGAAGAAGAGAATGGCAACCCACTCCAGTATTCTTACCTGGAGAATTCCATGGACAGAGGAACCTGGTGCCCAGCAGGCTACAATCCATGGATTTCAAAGAGTCAAACACGATTGAGTCACTAACACAAAAGCACACACAGTCATAATCTTTAAAAATGCTGGAAGTCAAGTGTTGAATTCACTTGAAATTTCTATTGAACTGCTCCTGTGGTTTTTAATACTTTATTTTTGCTATGAAATGTTTTTTTGTTCGGTCACTAAGTTGTCTCTGACTCTTTGTGACCCCATGAACTGCAGCACGCCAGGCTTTCATATCCTTCACTATCTCCCAGAGCCTGCTCAAACTCATGTCCATTGAATCAGTGATGCAATCCAACCATCTCATTCTCTGTCCCCTTCTCCTCCTGCCCTCAATCTTTCCCAGCATCAGGATCTTTTCAAATGAGTTGGTTTTTCACACCAGGTGGCCAAAGTATTGGAGTTTCAGCTTCAGCATCAGTCCTTCCAATGAATATTCAGGACTGATTTCCTTTAGGAAGAACTGTTTGGATCTCCTTGCAGTCCAAGGGACTCTCAAGTGTTTTCTCCAACACCACAGTTCAAAAGCATCAATTCTTCGGCACTCAGATTTCCTTATAGTCCAACTCTCACATCCATACATGACTACTGGAAAAACCATAGCTTTGACTAAATGGACCTTTGTTGGCAAAGTGCTGTCTCTGCTTTTTAATACGCTGACTAGGTTTGTCATAGCTTTTCTTCTAAGGAGCTACTGTCTTTTAATTTTTCAGCTGCAGTCAGTCACTGCATTGATTTTGGAGCCCAAGAAAATGAAATCTGACACTGTTAGTCCTATGAAGTAATAGGAATTCCCTGGTTGCTCAGGTGGTAACCAATCAGCCTGCAATGTTGGAAACCTGGGTTTGATTCCCTTCTCCAGGGAATCTTCCATTATTAGAAGAATACCCACTAGAATACTAGAATACCCACTCTGGTATTCTTGCCTGGAGAATTCCATGGACAGAGGAGCCTGAGGCTTGGCAGGCTACAGTCCATGGACTGCAAAGAGTAGAAAACGCACACGTAATAGGACTGGGTGCCACGATCTTTGTTTTTTGAATGTTGTGTTTTAAGCCAGCTTTTTCACTCTTCTCTTTTACCTTCATCAAGAGACTCTTCAGTTCCTCTTTGCTTTCTGCCATTAGGATTGTGTCATCTGCATATTTAAGATTGTTGATATTTCTCCCAGCAATCTTGATTCCAGCTTGTGCTTCATCCAGCCCAGCGTTTCGTGTGTTGTACTCTGCAGATAAGTTACATAAGCAGGGTCACAATATACAGTACAGTCCTTGACATACTCCTTTCCCAATTTAAAACCAGTCCATTGTCCCATTTCCAGTTCTAACTGTGGCTTCTCGTCCTGCATACAGGTTTCTCAGGAGGCAGGTAATGTGGTCTCAAATGTTTAGAATAAAGTTTATTTCATTATAATTTAAAACAGCAAGAATAGTTTAAGAAATTGTATTCTTAAGATTAGTTTCCATGGGGACTGGAGATGGGACTGCAAGGTGAGATTACAGAGGTAAACAGTTGTCCTCCACGCTGATGGAAATTCTGTTCTTTCTGAATGGTTGGTATTATGCTCCCTATTTCCCGCTGGAACTCTTCATATTTCTGTATAAAGGTCTCCTGCTCCCATACCCCACAGCCAGTCTAATACTGGATGTGGGGATGCTCTTCCTTTATCTAGAAATTGAAATAATTCAACTACTTTTTGAAACAACCTAAACATCTATCGCTGCTGGAGCATTACTTTGCCAACAGAGGTAAATCTAGTCAAGGCTATGGTTTTGCCAGTAGTCATGTATGGATGTGAGAGTTGGACTATAAAGGAAGCTGAGGGCGAAAGAATTGGTGCTTTTGAACTGTGATGTTGGAGAAGACTCTTGAGAGTCCCTTGAACAGCAAGGAGATCCAACCAGTCCATCCTAAAGGAAATCAATCCTGAATATTCTTTGGAAAGACTGATGCTGAAGCTGAAACTCCAACACTTTGGCCACCTGATGTGAAGAACTGACTCATTTGAAAAGACCCTGATGCTGGGAAAGACTGAAGGCAGGAGGAGAAGAGGAGACAGAGGATGAGATGGTTGGATGGCATCAACCGACTAAATGGACATGAATTTGAGTATACTCCAGGTGTTGGTGATGGACAGGGAGGCCTGCAGTGCTGCTGTCCGTGGGGTCACAAAGAGTTGGATACAACTGAGCAACTGAACAGAACTGAATTGATTCTTAAGATTCTATATCAATATATACAAATATACCTATATCTATATCAATATATACAAATAAACTATCAATAAAACAAGCAAATATGTTTCTAAAATATATTTAGAAAAAGATTTAATAAAAGAAAGATAACCTGAAGACTTCTTTCCTAAAGTCTGTTTCTAATAAATAGCATCAGGAGAGAAAGCCATCTGTCTGTTTGCTTGTTAGAAATTTGCAGGTATATTTGCTAAAATAATCACATCTTTCTTGTAAAACAATGAAAAGAACTGAACAACTTTAAAATCTCTGAATATATACTTAGTATTCAGCTTGCATTTGATATTGCCCATGTTTCTTCTCTCTGTTAAGGACAAGTACTGAAATACTTGTCCTTATATATATACCAGATATACCACATTGCAGGCAGATTCTTTACCATTTGAGCCACCAGGGAAGCCCTTACCCAACCAGTCATGTCTGACTCTTTGTGACGCCTTGGACTATACAGTCCATGGAATTCTCTAGGTCAGAATACTAGAGTGGGCAAGATTTCCCTTCTTCAGGAAATCTTCCCAACCCAGGGGTCAAACCCAGATCTCCCTCATTGTAGGTGTATACCAGCTAAGCCACAAGGGAAGTCCAAGAATACTGGAGTGGGTAGCCTATCCCTTCTCCAGTAGATCTTCTCAATCCAGGAATTGAACTGGGGTCTCCTGCATTGCAGATGGATTCTTTATCACCTGAGTTATCAGGGAAGTCCCTTCTTACCCAACACATATAAGTTAAAATGTTTGCTATCACATATCTTTGGATTTTTCTTGGTTGAAGATTCAGAATAGAATATTTAAACATTCTAAACCTTTAAACACACATGGATTTGGAGCAGTTTGGTCGTATAAACATTTTAATTCATAGTATTAGAAATATACCTTTAAATGCTATTATAAGTATTGAGAAAGCTCACCAGGAGATTTGATGGGAACTAGATGCTGGGAGGGATTAGGGGCAGGAGAATAAGGGGACGACAGAGGATGAGATGGCTGGATGGCATCACTGACTCGATGGACGTGAGTCTGTGTGAACTCTGGGAGTTGGTGATGGACAGGGAGGCCTGGCGTGCTGTGATTCATGGGGTCACAAAGAGTCGGACCCGACTGAACAACTGAACTGAACTGAACTGAACTGAGATGCTGGGAATGTCCTGAGAGAGTGGGAGGACCTGAGTTGGTACTCAGAAAGAGTCAGATGAAGTAGCTCTGGACAGGGTTTAAATAGGCAGACATATAGTGGCTAAGCATAATTCCAGTAGATTCTTATAGGCCAGGGCTGACTTAAAGGTGCCACATGGAATCAACACTAGTACAGGTTAAATTTTTTTGAGTGACAATTTTGATGACTTTGGTTAGGATGAAATGTTTGGTCTTATTGTAAACTCCTAGAGCTTGAAAACTGATCCCCTGAAGAATCATTTTCTTGTCTTGTTGGACACTATCAGCAATAGCACAGAGACCTCAAAATACAAAACTTTACAATAGTATTCTTAATGATCTTTCAATTTTTTCATGGACTTAAACTATAGCACTATGCCCTTCTGTATTTCTCTCTCATAACCTACTATAGTTTTATTTGCTTTCTACAGTTGGCTTAAGAAAAGTTTAAAATGTTATTGTTTACTATGTAGTGTTAAAGAAAGCCCGACTTTCATTAAACACAAACGTAACAGTGAAAACAAAACTAAAACAGAAAACATTTGTTTTAATGTGAAGAAAATCCAAAAGAGATTTTTTTTTTCATTTTCAGAAAATCCTTCATTTAAAATTTCAGAAAAAAATTTGTGTAAAAAACACAAATGCAGATAGTTCAGTTCAGTTCAGTCGCTCAGTCGTGTCCGACTCTTTGCGACCCCATGAATCGCAGCACACCAGGCCTCTCTGTCCTTAACCAACTCCCGGAGTTCACTCAGACTCAAGTCCATCGAGTCGGTGATGCCATCCAGCCATCCCATCCTCTGTCGTCTCCTTCTCCTCCTGCCCCCAATCCCTCCCAGCATCAGAGTCTTTTCCAATGAGTCAACTCTTCACATGAGGTGGCCAAAGTACTGGAGTTTCAGCTTCAGCATCATTCCCTCCAAAGAATTCCAGGGCTGATCTCCTTCAGAATGGACTGGTTGTATCTTCTTGCAGTCCAAGGGACTCTCAAGAGTCTTCAACACCACAGTTCAAAAGCATCAATTCTTCGGTGCTCAGCCTTCTTCACAGTACAGTTCTTACATCCATACATGACTACTGGAAAAACCATAGTCTTGACTAGATGGACCTTTGTTGGCAAAGTAATATCTCTGCTTTTTAATATGCTGTCTAGGTTGGTCATAACTTTTCTTCCAAGGAGTAAGTGTCTTTTAATTTCATGGCTGCAGTCACCATCTGCAGTGATTTTGGAGCCCCAAAAAATAAAGTCTGACACTGTTTCCACTGTTTCGCCATCTATCTGCCATGAAGTGATGGGACCAGATGCCATGATCTTCGTTTTCTGAATGTTGAGCTTCAAGCCAACTTTTTCACTCTACTCTTTCACTTTCATCAAGAGGCTTTTTAGTTCCTCTTCACTTTCTGCCATAAGGATGGTGTCATCTGCATATCTGAGGTTATTGATATTTCTTCCGGCAATCTTGATTCCAGTTTGTGCTTCTTCCAGCCCAGCATTTCTCATGATGTACACCCACTGTGTCACAAGAACAAAATCAAACAAAATTGAGAAATCCTTTATCTACAAATGCAGATAAGTGTTAGAATAAAAAATGTTGATAAAGGATTTCTCAATTTTGTTTGATTTTGTTCTTGTGACACAGTGTGTACTTAGGGTACAGGATTATGCTTCTTATATCATACATATTTTCTTAATTTAGATAACTATGTGTATGTCTGTGTATGCATTTTTTTAGCATTGTTTGAAATACCTTTTGATTGGGCCTTGCATCCTTTTTCCTAGATTTTATTGTTATGTTTCATGATACATATTTGATGATGATAAATTATAGTGAAAGTGAAAGTTGCTCAGTCATGTCCAACTCTTTGCAACCCCATGGACCATGCAGTCCATGGAATTCTCCAGGCCAGAATACTGGAGAGGGTAGCCTTTCCCTTCTCCAGGGGATCTTCTCAACCCAGGGATTGAACCCAGGTCTCTGGCATTGCAAGTGGATCTTTACTATCTGAGCTATCAGGGAAGCCCCATGGGTTATTAATCCAAGGCCCTGATGTCTCCAAATTTGAATACAGTAAAAAGGCAAACACTAATCTAAATTACTTTAAGAAATTTAAAAAAGATAATACATGTTTTTTCAAATTGAATGTAGCAGAGGGAACAAATTCTCTCCAGACTATATTTTGATGGGACTAGATAGTTCTAATTATTCTTGTACTTTCCAATACTACTAGCCAAGTGGAATATTGGATTTTAAATTAACTAGTATTAAAACTTTGAATTAGTTTCTCATTTGGTCAATGTTTTGACAAGTAAATGTATGGATAAGTATAAGCCATCTAGTTAGCTCAGTAAACTTATACTTGACATTTATTCAAATGAGCAGATTAACCATGCATTGTTCTATAGAGGCTGGTAAATATAATGTTCAATCAAAATTTTTAAGGGAGTAAATTCATTATAGACCTTCAGTTTAAAAAAAAATTTTGGAAAAAATTCATGATCTATATGACCTCAGTTTCCAAAGAAATATTTACAGTAAAATTATACTTTAATACAAAGAGCATTGAACAATCTAAATGTTTGCCTAATGGATTGAGTTGATGATGCCATCCAACCATCTCATCCTCTGTCGCCCCCTTCTCCTCTTGCCTGTGATCTTTCCCAGCATCAGGGTCTTTTCCAGTGAGTTGGCTCTTTGTATCAAGTGGCCAAAATATTGGACCTTCAGTTTTAATACTTCAGCAAAGTATTGGACATTCAGCATCAGTCCTTTCAATGAACATTCAGGACTGATTTCCTTTAGGATTGACTAGTTTGATCTCTTTGCTGTCCAAGGAACTCTCAAGAGTCTTCTCCAACACCACAGTTAGCAAGTATCAGTTCTTTGGTACTCAGCCTTCTTTATGGTCCAACTCTCATATCTGTACATGACTAATGGAAAAGCCATAGCTTTGACTATACAGACCTTTGTTGGCAAAGTAATGTCTCTACTTTTTAACACTGTCTAAGTTTGTCATAGCTTTTCTTCCAAGGAGCAAATGTCTTTTAATTTCATGGCTGCAGCCACCATCTGGAGTGATTTTGGAGCCCAAGAAAACAAAGTCTGTCATTGTTTCCTCTGTTTCCCCATCTATTTACCATTAAGTGATGGGACCACATAACATGATATTCTTGTTCTGAATATTGAGTTTTAAGCCAGCTTTTTCACTCTCCTCTTTCACTTTCATCAAGAAGTTCTTTAGTTTCTCTTCACTCTCTGCAATAAGTGAAAATTGAAAGTGAAGTCACTCGGTCGTGTCCAACTCTTTGTGACCCCTTGGACTGTAGCCTAACATGCTTCTCTGTCCATGGGATTTTCCAGGCAGAATACTGGAGTGGATTGCCATTTCCTTCTCCAGAAGATCTTCCTGAGCCAGAGATTGAACCCAGGTCTCTCGCATTGTAGGCCGATGCTTTACTGTGTGAGCCACCAGAGAAGTCCAGTAAGGGTGGTGTCATCTGCATATCTGAGGTTATTGATATTTCTCTCAGCAATCTGAACTCCCAATTTGTGTTTCATCCAGCCCAGATTTCACATGATATATTCTGCATATAAGTTAAATAAGCAGGGTGACACTATAGAGCCTTAACATACTCCTCTCCCAAATTGGAACCAGTTTGTTGTTCCATGTCCACTTCTAACTGTTGCTTCTTGACCTACATACAGATTTCTCAGGAGGCAGGCAAGGTGGTCTGGTATTCCCATCTCTTTAATAATTTTTCACAGTTTGTTGTGATTCACATAGTTAAAGGCTTTAATATAGTCAGTAAAGCGGAAGTAGACATTTCTCTGAAATTCTCTTGCTTTTTCTATGATCCAGTTGATGTTGGCAGTTTGATTTCTGGTTCCTCTGCCTTTTCTAAATACAGCTTGAACATCTGGAAGTTCTCCGTTCACATTCTGTTGAAGCCTTGCTTGGAGAATTTTAAGCATTACTTTGCTAGCATGTGAAATGAGTGCAGTTGTGCAGTAGTTTGAACATTCTTTGGCATTGCCTTTCTTTGGGATTGGAATGAAAACTAACGTTTTCCAATTCTGTGGCCACTGCTGAGTTTTCTAAATTACAATGTAAATACAATTTTCAGTTTGTCACAGGGTGTTCCAGTTATACCGTATATAGTATGTATTTCTGCTTTATTAAAAGGATACATGAACAGGGTGTTCCAGTTATACCGTATAGAGTATGTATTTCTGCTTTATTAAAAGGATACATGAATAGAAGCAGTTTCACAAAAATGTTCAAGAAAAAAGGAAATTTTATTCCTTTAGAAAACAAAATGACTGCTTTTGCAATATGAAATTTGACTAAATTCTTAAGCCATCAGATCTTGCCCAAGCAGAATTCTGTTCCTTTACCTCTCTTTAACACATGAAAACCTGAGCTGATACCTGAAACTAGTAGAATGAGAGTTAGTAAATTTTTAAAGAAGAGGGATCCTCTCTAAACAACTATATTTAATTTATTTAATGCAACCAACACATCCATATATGAAAGGTTACATAAAACTAAAAATGTTTCTTCATAACCTAAGTGACTAAAATATGGAAGGTAGGATGTTAGCACTCTCTGGAATCAAACACAAAGATGCAGCCAAGTATGTGTCATGATGATGGTTAAGCTGCTTATTGAACATTTTGTAAGGTTAAAAACCTGCTCTCTGCCTTTGCGTTATGCTGCACTAGTTAGAATGTCTAATGATTTTTAGAAATTAGGTTGCCAGCTTGAAAACGGCAAGGACACATCATTCCAATAATTTCCATATCTCATTTATTTCTATCATGATGCACATAATTCTCACACATGAAGATTATAAAAGTTCATTTTAAATGCTCTAAGATGTAGAAATTAATTTAATGTCTGTTTTCCCTGCTTGCAGGAAATCACAAGCATGCTACATTAATTCAGGGAAATTTTTATATTATGTTTTATGGAAGGCATTCAATAAGAGCTCACTATCACAATATTTTTATATGAATGTTATTTTTTTATCAGCTGACATAAATCTGAGCACTCGTTTTATCTGAAGAGTTAGTAATTCTTCTGTTATATTTCTATCTATCTTGTCCATTAACTTACTGTACCTACAACCTACGAACCTAAACTTGTTAACCTTGGTCATTCAGAATGTCAGTTGGATTTCTTGGGCTAGTCTAAGATTCTAAACTATCTTTTCCAATGTGAGTATGACTATCCTAATGCATAACTAGAAGAGTCCCAGAAGATTAGGGATATATAGGTCATGTGTCATTTTCGGCATGCAGAGGATTAATGCACTGCTCCATAGATTTCAATGAAACATCCCAGACTATTGATTAATGGCATAAATTTGGTGTCCAGAGAAACTCTGAATTGAAAGAAAAAAATTTCCTTTGATTCCTCAAAAGGACACATCTATCTTTTAGTTATTTCCATTATAATCTTCATATGTGGAAAAAACTAATATTGCTTAAGTATCTTAAGACGTGCAAATGATCATCAAATTTCCATGTTCTCTGCTAGGATATAAGGTAATATTTCTTAAAATATAAAGTTATCTAGTTAATTAATAGTACTTCTTTTACACAATACTACCACACTGCTTTGATTGTTTTATAATTAAAAACCTGCTGCTGCTGCTACTAAGTCGCTTCCCTGATAACTCAGATGGTAAAGAGTCTGCCTGCCGTGCAGGAGACTCCAGTTCAACTCCTGGGTTGGGAAGATCCGCTGGAGAAGTGAGAGGCCACCCACTCCAGTATTCTTGGGCTTCCCCTGTGGCTCAGCTTGTAAAGAATCTGCCTGCAACGCAGGAGACCTGGGTTTGATCCGTGGTTTGGAAGATACCCTGGAGAAGGGAAAGGCTACCCACTCCAGTATTCTGGCCTGAAGAGTTCCGTGGACTGTACAGTCCATGGGGTCTTAAAGAGTCAGACACGACTGAGTGACTTTCACTTTCATTCCAAAAACTGTAATGAAAATCACAAAACACACAAATGTTTTTCTCAGCTGAGATTGCAATAAGAATAAATATCAGAGAGTTTGAAAGCATAGCTTCTGATGAAAGCCCAGATCTTTCTCATACGAAAATATGGAGTTTATCTTTATCTAAGATTCATTGTCTTTGGATGTAATAACCTTCAGAGGTCAAAAAGAATAAAGAGAGAGAAAGAAAGAAATTTGCAAACTAAGTATATCAAAAACTCATAGTAGGATTTATCAATATAAGTTATCTTAAACTAAGGCAAGTTTTTTTTACTCCTTTTTTTAAACTTTTTATTTTATATTCCAGTATAGCTGATTAACAATATTGTGATGGTTTCAGGTGTACGGCAAAGGGACTCAGCCATACATATACATATATCCATTCTCTCCCAACTCCCCTCCCACCCAGGCTGCCACATAACATTGAGCAGAATTCCATGTGCCACATGGTAAGTTCTCAGTTATTTTGAAATCTGAGATAGTCTGAGTTCATTTATCTTATATAATGATGTAGCGGGAATGCTAGCAAGTTCCATTAGGGATCTCACATTTTCCAACCCCTGACTAGTGTTACAAAGGGCATCTTTTCTGAAGGGTGTCCTATAATAGAAGAGTTTAAAGAATGCCACAAAAGGAGACATTTATGGTACCTTATTTAATATAGCCAACAATTACATGCCAAAACTCATGTCTCATCTGTATATCCTCTTATGTCTTTCTTAGACTTAAGTTATATGGCATATTTTTCATGAACAGAGTAAAGCAGATCTTCGGCTCCAAAGTTAGAGTAAAACATGGGTGAAGCATGTGATTAAAAAAAAAAGAAGTATGTCATATATCACAGGCTTCAATTACTTGGAACTTACCCAACATATTCCAAAGAATATCCGGTTAAACAAAGTACCTCTTGGAGAGAGAATAAGAGATAAAATAAGCAATCATTTAATTCACTTTAGTAAAGCCTTTTAGGCATACTTGCTAAGAAGTGAGAAAGATAATAACTCTAATGACTGGGAAACAGAATATTTTGCAAGTTACTTGCTTTCCAAATCACCTCCTTATTGCAAAATTGAAGATGTAACTCTTTGAGCTATTGTCAGTTACAATAGTGATGATAAATCAGTGTGATATGACTTTTTTAATGTACTTCAGAAGTTTTCAAAAATTAAGTAACATTTGTAGAGTGAATCCATTTTTTTCTAGCTACTTAATTATGAGAACAGGTTTCTCAATCTATGCATTATATAGTAAAGTTACTCAGGAAAAGTAGAATATACGTCATGCTGAATCGTTTATTTTTTTGGCCACTCGCTTCATGTGGGATCTTAGTTCCCTGACCAAGGAGCAAACCCACACTGCCTGCTACACGATCCCTGGGTCCCTGCATTGTAAGCGTGGAGTCTTAACCACTGGACCAGCAGGGAAGTCCCTGAATGATTTTTAATTCCAACAAGTTACATTCATTCACAGTTATGTCAACTAATTGGAGGCGGGGAAGGGGGTATTACCTAAATCATTTAAAAAAGCAATTTGGATACTTTTCTCATAAGCTTTGGGGGGAGGGAGTTGGTTACATTTTTTTTTTAATTTTAACTGTGGTAATCATTTCTGATAAATCTATTTTTTTATGATCATAAGCAAATGTGTCACATAGTAGTTTTTTCATTAACTATTAACTTTACTTTTACCTCAACCCAGGAGAATTTTTGAAAAATCTAGTGTCAGTTTCTACGAAGAGCAAGTTGAAAGGATAGCTATACTGTTGACCATAAAAAAAAAAAAAAAGTGCACAGTCTCAAAGCTGCAGATTATTCAGAATTGTTACTGAGGACTAGGCTGGGAAGGCAGCCTCTCAGATATCTCCGAGGAACTATTCCAAAGAAAAAAAGGAAGATTGGGGATATATAAAAGTATTTGCTTAAAAAAAAAATCAAAACATGTAGTCAAACATCAAAAGATTACTGCTAATTCAAATGGACATCTCAAGTTAGTGATTTTTAGCATATTTCCTATGTTTGAGAAGATTCAAGAGTCTGGGTTCACTGAAATTATTCTTCACACAACTGAATGACTGACACAGCACCATGCATCTTAACTATCCAGGGCTCCTGTCCTGTTTTCCTGCACCCTGAATTCCCCTCAGCGAGTACCATCAGGGCAGCCGCAGTGGCTGACAGTTTGATGCAGACAGCATTCCTTGTTTACTGAAATGGCAGTCATCATTTCTTGTCTACAGCTTCAGCTGGAGCCAAAGCAAGAATTTCAGTTATTATTAATGTCATAATCTTAGTGTAATTACCAGGGAGGCTGATGCAGGGTGTGTGATAAAGTCATGGGAGGAGAGACCAAGAATTCAACAATTTAGAGCATCAGAACATTGTGTTGTAAATGAAACAGCTAAGAGCTATGACTGTGATGTTGCTGGAATGACAATGAATGAGTTAAGAGAGAAAATCGTCCAGGAATGAGGGCAGCCAGAGACAGTGGAATATGTAGTAGGATGATATGAGATTCAGAGGTTAGGGAAGAGGAAAGAGGAAGGAAGAATTCTCTGGAACAAGCTCTGAGATGCAGAGAGGGTGCACCTCCTTTCTCTCTGCCCTTTAAAAAAAGAAGCAAAAGCAGCTAGAGTTGAAGAGAGAGTAGGAAATCAACATATGATTGTTTTGAGTCTAGTTCCCTCTTCACATCATAGATGAGGAAGTTATTTTTAACGTTTTGCAAATTCATAGTTACTTAATTGTGAAGAATTTTACAGTGCAGAATGTGAATATATATGAATACAAATTAGTCCCTTACACTCTCTACAGCTTTATTAAATTGATCACTCATATTTAGAATAATGAATCTCAGGCATTACAAATTCCTCCTGCAGGTAACAAGGTAAATTATATCTTTCACTTTCTAAAATGGTGAAGTACACACATTCATTCTACTTCTAAATATGTTCAGCAGAAGAATTAAATAGGAAAAGGTTTTTATCTTGTATGTTATTAATGTAAGTCATTAATGGATACATAATTAATATATTACTCTTGCATACACATAATGGGAGATGAAACATAATGTAATAGCTGGAATCTTTTAAAATATGTTTTTGAATGTTGTTTATTCATTCATTCATTTTTACCATTTCACTGATTTTCTGACAGAAGTAGAAATTCTGACTTCTTCCTTAGAATTCAACATCTGGTTGCCAATAGCAATAAGTTAGGCAAGCCTCAGGGCAGAGAATGCAGTACAAGATTTGATTTGCCTGAATTTGAAAACAAATGCTTTAAATGAGAGTATTTAAACTCCTTATCATGAAATGCTAGTTTTGAGGGAAAATACTTTTCCTATAAATTCCTTGGCTTGTTTTTTATCAGGCAATGAAAATTTTATAACATAGCATTTTAATTTTGCCTTAACTGCCTGGAAAATTAAAGTAAAATTTGGGATTCAACTCTAGCAACAAGCTATGTGTTTGAACACAATTATTTCTCATGGTTTCAAAGGTCTTTAGTTCTGTTTATATATTTTAGTGCCTAATTAAATTTTGTGTTAAGTTTGTAACACAATATCTTTTGGGAAGAAGTACTGTTTTAATAAAAGCGTGAATATTTTACATTTTTCTCCTCTTTCTGTTTGCTCTTCATATGGCATCTGTCTTCTGTTTTTCATGGAAAAAGAATAATTAAGGGAAACTATAATACTTTTCACACTTAAAAGTATTTCAAAGGCTGTGGTAATTTTTCAACCAAAAAAAGAGTTCATTTATTTCTCAATATATCACTAATTCTGGGTTTTAACACAAAAATGCCTTTAAATACAACATTTACTAATACTAAACTGGTGAAATTATTGCATTAAGAAATTCCTAACAGCTCCCCACTCCAGTACTCTTGCCTGGAAAATCCCATGGACGGAGCCTGGTGGGCTGCAGTCCAGGGGGTTGCTAAGAGTTGGACACGACTGAGTGACTTCACTTTCACTTTTCACTTTTATGCATTGGAGAAGGAAATGGCAACCCACTCCAGTTCTTGCCTGGAGAATCCCAGGGACAGGGGAGCCTGGTGGGCTGCCATCTGTGGGGTTGCACAGAGTCGGACACGACTGAAGTGACTTAGCAGCAGCAGCAGCAGCAGCAGCAGTTTCTGCTATTTTAATATAGATTGTATCAAAGATCAGAAATAACAGCAGTAAAACCAATGAATCACTGCGGGAGTATTTAGTAAAACTTTATTATTCACACATCAAAAAGATAGATTGAGAACTGTGAGCATTCAAGCCAAAATATGGAATGAGGCACAGAGGAATATTGTTATAAAGCAGCTTATAAGGTAAATAGACAATAACTGTTCTTTACAGTGATTTTGTCTTAAATGATAGGGAATCAGTTAGTGGTTACCTCATATCAACCCTGGAAAACAATGCAAATTTTGCTTATGACTTCTAGAGACATAAGCAATAAATGACCCAGTTCAAGCTAGTCTTGCAAAGTAAGCTATAATAAGCTTTCCTTGTATGACTAAACTGATTTTGTCTGCTTAGGGGATTTTCAAGGCTCGTCTCCATTTGTTTTTAATTTTAACAGTAACTTGTTTTGTAAAGCAACTTGTTTTTTCTCTGTGCTTTTAAAATATTTTGAAAATAATGGATCAGCTTTGACACACATATAAAGATTAGTTTTTTAAAAATATGAACTCCCATAACCTTTCTAGAAAATGTAATCGAATCTATTTTTAAGGGTGAAAATAGGAACCAAAGACAACAGGTCTGCTATGCTATTATCATCCAGTACTGTGTCATCATTCTTTATGACTTCACCTGTGGTCTGGTAGCTCAGTGAAAGTGTCAGAATAGAAATACAGAAAAGTTCATTGAGGAAATGCTCTCTCTCTGCTGTACCACTTCACATTCAAGTTCAAATGTGAACTCAGAGGACTGGGGAAAGCAGTTTAACACCTCTAGATATCTTCATGATTAATACTTGTACCTTAAAATACAAATTTCAGCAATTAAATGATTTGCATTCAGCAATTAAATGAAATTTCAAGTAAGTGTTTTATTAACCAAAGAATTAAAAACTACCTGGTTTTCATCTTTTTAAGTGGGTCAGATTCTTAGAGAAGAAGTGGCTGCCTTGGGCAGAGAGAGATGATGAATATAAATCAAATCGAAATGTAATATAAGTCGTTCCACTTAAATGGCTTTTTAGAAAACTTGCTCTGGGTCCGAAAAAAAAAAAAATAGTGCAAGTGATTGATAAGTTTTGTGTGACCTGAACTCAAATCAAGTAAACATGTATAGCCTGAGTGCATTAAGAAGTAAATATGCCCAGTTCAGTTCATTCACTTAACAGACATTTAATATAGAGGAACGAGGTGCCAAACATGGCACAAAATATACTTTAAAAAATCTGTATGAGTAAAAGAAAATGACAACACACTATGCTTTCAGGACAGAATGATCAAAACAAGGCAAACCAAAGATCCTTTGACAACTACCGTGATAGACGTGAACACAGAGAAACTGGAGGGAGGGAGGTAAATTTTGACTCTGGAGGAGCAGGAAAGCATCACAGAGGACATAACTGAATTGGGACTTGAAAAATGTCTATAATTTTGCCAGTTATGGGGCAATGGATAGGAATTTCACATGTAGGGAACAGAAGATGAGAATGCACAGAAGTGTTATATTTTCAGAAACATGAAAATTTGGGCAATTCTTGCATGGTGAAGTGGTGTGAAATAGAGCTAAAAAGAGTAGAACTGGATCATATTAAAAAAGCACCTTATGTGTAATAAATGTGAATTTTATTCCCAGCAGAGATCAAAGAGTCAATAAATGTTTTATTTTGCTTTAATTCAAGCATATCAATATTTTTAATTTTAAAATATTTATGAAAATAACACGATATGAAGAATTAATGCAAGGAGGAAACGGTCATTGTGATGTGAGCTGCAAGTCTAAGAAAGATCACAGAAAAATGTATATTTAAGAAACATAGCTGATGTCACTGATTTGATATTGAGGAAGAAGAAGAGAATTGGGGGTAAGATAGGTTTATTATAATAATTTCTATCAGAGAAGATAAGAAAACTTACCTGGTAAAACTGTATAAACTCAAGAAATGAGATATCAAATGTGTGCCATCTACATTGAACAATATGGACACAGTTATGTTCTCTTTTAGGACTGAAAGTAGCGTAATTCTCATAAGTGATATATTTTAAAATATGTGTACAGAGGGCAGTTCAGGAATTATTGCTCTTCCTCTGGAACCTAGGAAAAAAAGATTTTAAAAACGAACCAGACTCACTGAAACACAGACTATGGCAATGTGAAGTTGTATCTTACAATTTATGACTGTATATGTTCCAGATATTTACGGAAGAGAATGAAATGTTTAAAGGAATTTAAAAATATATTTTGTTCCATTAATTTTAACATTTATTTTCAGATACGGATTTGCATTTTAGAAAGCCTAGACTGTTATCACCCACCAGAGACATAGTATCATGGCAATTAACACATGAGATTCTATACCCAGATAACTGGCTTCAAATACTTTGTTATTTATTAGCTGCATGATTTAAAGCAAGTGACTTATACTCTCCTTGCTGAAGTTTCTTCATGCGTAAAACAAGAATGATAATAAATAATACCATTATTAGTTGAGTACTGTAATTACAATGTGGAATAAATAATAAAAGTAAACACTGAGTGCCCTTAGCAAAGGCTAGTAGGCCCTGATTTAATCATTTTCATATATCGTCTAATTAATTATTTATGAGAAGCCCACAGATTAAGTATTATTACCCTGTTTACTGATGAGGAAGTCATGATACAGAGATGCTGAATGGCTTGCCTAGTCCAGAAGCCAGAGTTTGGCAGTCTCACTATTTGAATTTAAACAGTCAGGGTTCACTGAAACAAGCACTTTATTTCTTGACTCATTCCTGGGTGAATTTTAAGTTTCATAAGTAGGTAAGCTCATACATGTAAAGTATTTAGAAGTTTACGTGCATGTCCAGCATTGACTAAGTGCCAGCAAATGTTAATTGCTTTTCCTAGTACTGCTCTTTTCTACTACAGTTTAATAGTTCAAACCTTGAGAGAATGAATATCAAGAGCAGAAGTGCCTGGTGTACACACGACCTCTTACATGTACATCTTCTCACCAGTACTTTTTATTAGAGAAGTCTCTATCGCAACAGCTTGTTATTAGTAACATTCTCTCTGTTTTTTCTATACTGGGTTTATTGTTTGTCTGACTTCCTAAAAAATGAACTCCATGAGAGAAGAAAGTTGGTCTCCTCTGTTTCTGTTTTATACACAGCAAAGAGCTGGACACATCATAGGCCCTTAGTAAATATTTATGATAAACAAAGGTGAACACAATGGAAATAAGAATAGAATCATTTTTCCCTTGGTCACTTGTATAGATTATAACAAAATCATTGAAATGAGAACATGGTGCTTTATTTCTCTATGACCATTAACAAGGTGACAAGCAGGCCCTTGTCTTAAAAGATATGGATGTAAAAGAATCATAAGTGAGGGTTCTCAGGCCCTCTTAATGGGACAATTGCCATTCCCCATGATCTCCTACCTGCTATGTCTGAAGAGAAGCATAAGAAGGAAAGTATATTTCTTAGCATCAAAGTAAGGATGCAGGTGGTGGAAAAGAGCTGACTTCAATCAAGAAATTGTTATTTCTCCAAAAGAGATATTTATATTAATGTACCATGCAGAATAATACAGCACCTATGGAACTTTTTACCCTTATAGACTTGTCTGTCTTATGCCTATTTGAGAGTTAATACCACCATATGATTTTCCCCCCTTCATGATCTCAGCAAGAATAAACTCCAAGGGATATTGGTACATATGTTTTAATATCTGAAACTAAACACTAGCTTTCAAAGATCTGGAGCACAGAATTATAAAGGATCATGAAGAAGGACTATTTTAAAAGAGTGAAAAACAATGATTTATTAGTGGAAGTTATTTTCTTATATGGAGATCTTTGGGGAAATGAGCACAATAAATGTCAAATTTGGTAAAAAGTAACTTGATACAAATTTTCATCTAAGAATGTGTTTGTAATCAGATTTATAAATTAAGATTTCTTGAAATAGTTGCTATTAGTTTTATCATATATATTTTTTAATCACATGTGTATATTTTAATTAATTGTGTTGTAATTAATATACAGAGTGTATATTGTATAAATGGTCATAGTGTGGACCTAAGAGGCATAAGCCATGGTTCTAATCCCAAAAGTTTTCATTGGGGTGATATATAACACAGAAATGATAGTGTGACTTGTCAATGAAAACAATGCTCTTACATGCATTGCATTTTGTCTGTGAAAAATGTTACTCAATTTTTATTAATTTCACCTGATCACATTTTAATAAATCTGTATAATATATCATATTGATATCTACCTGAATACCTGTGGAGAATTGTTCATGACCTCTGATAGCTATATGTTTATAGTATAGTCAGTAAAAAGATTGCTGTTTTTATTATAGTAAAATTTTAATCTAGATATAAAATTTTAATTCAGAGGGGAAGATTGGTGGAATCGTGTAATGAAAAGGAAAGAATGCCAGGGATAGAACCTCAATTGGATATCGGTGGTTAGAGTAAGAGAAGATTGATATGTTGTAAACAAAGAGATGCAATGATTAAACTTTCAATCCTAACCCATATCTCTTTTTCTGTTAGATCAACTTAAATGCTTATTGCCTTTTTAAAATGAACTTTTCTCTCATCTTAAAATATTTAATAAAAAATATCTATTTTAATATACTTACATAATCCTTGTATATTCTAATGATTATGCTCTTATGCTATAGATCACAGAAATTTATGTTTAGTAATTCAAATAAGAGCACATAGTGTCATCAATTTTAAAAAATCCTAGTAGTCATATATATTATATAATAAAAATATTAAAATATATGAATGAAAATGCAGCTAACCTACTTTTACAATGTTTTGAACTGCAAGGTGCTTTATAGGCTTCTGCTTTTTCTGACATTCAAATTAATTTCATTTTTTAAAAACATAGGTAACATATATTTAATTCTGCCAGTTTAAAATAAAATATTTTTGTGCTTTAGTGAGCCATCCTCTTTGTGCAGTTTCCTTACTGGGCATAATTATTTGCAAACAGTCCTTACTCCACAACCATATTGTTAACAGAATTTGAACATATCACTTGAAAGGAATGATGGAATTAATTAAATATACTTCATATATTTTCAAAAATGAATGTCTGCAGCATAGAAACACCTATGCAAAAAGAACTAGGTTTATTTTTAACTACAGATAACACACTTTTGATTTGTGCCAAAAATAAATGAGTTGTGATGAGACAGGATGAAATTGGCATTGTTCTGTACAACTGTGTCTCACTTTTGAGAACACATCTGTTCTTGAAAATGTAGAAATTTACTTTTAAAAATTAAGCCTTAGTTTAGACATACTAACAAAGTACACTTTTAAAGGAAAATTTGTGTGTGTGAGTGTGTGTTTGTGTATCTTTGCTTAGTGCTTTGCATCTAGTCAGAAGGGGAAAAAATAGCTTTAGAAAAAAATATATAAAATCTTATGTATATTCGAGTCACAAATTTCAAATTCTGTTCTCAAAAGAGTTTTTATATGATACATGTATGAAAGCATTTTATTTACATTAACATAGAGATGACAAACCACTTACATGTTAAGGATGACCTTGGGAGAGATTTTCATAGTTTCAATATCTTGGGTACAGGCTCCATGAAGACAGGTATTGTTTTATATTTTGATCCCTGAAATGTCCCAAGCCTGTACTTAATATATTCTCATTATTATCAAAGTATTTTTGTTCAATGAGTAAATGAATGAACTATTTGTAAATGATCACCGTGCTTGTTTTAGGCCATAAAAATATGAGAGTAGCCAGTTGTTAGTTACTTGTCTAAGGCGGTGGCAATAGCCTAGTACATAGATTTCTAAAAGAGTGATATTGTCCTTCAAATAAATTATTTTACTGTTGAGTGCTAAATTGTGATAAAAGTAAACATCTAAGCAAGATTATTTATGCTAAAAGATAAGCTATCTTACATTCTCTTATTCTATATACCTCCTTTCTTAAATCATCTTATGATTTAAAAATCATTCCTACTTGAGCTAGATACATAAGGTAATATCAATTTTGTTATGATGATTCATTTGTCCATTCAATAAACATTTAGTAAATGCTTTCCTTCAGCAGTAGGCCAGGTAGTGGGAATAAAATTTGTCAACATGACTGCTATGGTTTTGTCCCACGGACATTTCCTCTTGTGACAGAAGCAAATTAAAAACAAGTAAACACATACATTAGCAAAATAAATATGTCTTGGAATAAGTGCTCTGAACAAAATAAGTGGAGACTGGGAGTTTGAGGATTGAATGAATCTGTAGTTGCAGTGATCAGGGGAGGCACTTTCAAGGAGGAAACATTTAAGCTTAAACCTGAAAGTTGCAAGTTCAGCTTAAAAAGGGACCTCCCCATTTCTACAGAGTTTAAAATATCTCCAAAGGCAGGTCTCTATGCCAATGGAAGGGCGAGAAAAAGAGAGTTACTACAGCAGTGATGTATGATAATCAGTAGTGTTGGAAATGTTTGCACCAAGTAGTTAATTCCTGTTTATCCAAATGGAAACAGTCCTATTATGTCAAATAGTTATTTTGAAGCACCCTTCTTATTTTGTATTTTTCAAACAGTATTTGGGGTGTTAAAAGAGCTGCTTAATATAAAACAAAAAATAGAATTTTGATAATACCCAAACAAGTGCAATATAATTTTATATATAAAATCTTGACTATATTTCTATTTTTTATTTGATTTCTTTATTTTATACATGTTTCCCAGGATAGTCCACTGGTCTTACAGTCTGACAGGAATGTAACAGTGAATGCAAGAAATCACATGGGGCAGTTAACTGGACAGCTGACAGTAGGTGAGTGCTTTGGGGTAAAGATTGCTCACACCATCTAACTCCATTTAAAGCTCTGTGGTTGTTTAAATTGGGAAAAGCAAAATATATTCTTTCTCTAATATATTATTTCTCTCTATATGTAGACAGTCCCATACAGCCCTATTAGCTTTCACAGGATTTGATTTGTCATAGGCTAGTTAAGGTCATTGTTACTCTTGTCAATGTGTTTATGTGAGACTGAATTACATATATTTTGCTCTTATTACTCTTGAATTATGAAATGCACCATTTTCTAACAAATATCTACCTAGTATATTAAATTATAGTAAATAGGCTTAAATAAACATGAAATGCAACATCATTTATCTTTTTTCTAAATAAATAATTTACTAAATATTATCTGCTTGTATAAATTAGAAATGACATAATAATTGAATATAAACTTAACATTGACCAATTATAAATTTGATGTTGAAATTATATACAGTTAAGGTTTAGAGGCTTTAGAAGTTGTAAATATGTTTATGATAAAGTATTACTAATGTTTTCTCATTGTCAAAAATTTAGAGATTCATATTACATGGCATTGTTATTTAACTTAATTTCTATAGAGGAATGGGAAATTGAGTCAGATATAATTATGTAAAACAATACAAAGACTTGATTTTTGTTTAATTGCTAATATATTTTTGAAATATTGTATTTTTCTGTGGGAAAATTACCTAATACTTATACTAAACTGCAATTTGGGGAGCTAAGTTATCTTTACCTTGATGAGAAAATAATTATCATTTAAAGCAAATGTATATTTCCAGTATTTCTGATTAAATTACCCAAGAATATGACAATGAAATATGAGATTTATAAATGTGAGCTTAATTCTGTCTACTTATTTCTAAGTATATGAAATAATTTTTGTTATGTATTCACTTTGATGAAGCCAAAAGTAAAACTTACATTGTGAAATTTTTGTATTCCAAAAAATATATAATTAAATTTTATTTAGAATTGTTTAATTTATTTTGCTTTTTCTTTACACTATAAAATATGGTCAGTAGATATCTATCAATTGCTATAATTTGATAGTATTTTGCGGTATGATATCAATTATAAGGGGCTTCCCAGGTGACACTAGTGGTAAAGAATCCAACTGACAAAGCAGTAGACACAAGAGACAAGGGTTCGATCTCTGAGTCAGATAGACCCCTGGACGAAGAAATGGCAACCCCAGTGTTCTTGCCTGGGAAATCCCATGAACAGAGGAGCCTAGCTGGCTGAAGTCCACGGGGTCACAGAGTCAGACAGACTGAGCGTTCGAACACACGAACACACACACACATCTATGACAAAGGGGAGCTACAGGCTAATGGACTAAAAATTAGAGAGAAGAAATACATCTATCGACACAAAGTGATTCAAAAGCACCAGGTACTTCGTTTAAATGTTCATGTCAATTAACTGTTGCTATGTTGGAACTACAGAAACAGGCCTAAAGTTTTTTATCTTTTTAATGTAGAGAACTGTTAACCTAGAATAGAACTTTATTTTGCATTCTTTTCTAGATTAAAAAAAACAAAAAGGTCCTTAGTGGAAATGCCAACCTGTAAATTGAACCCACGAAGACTACATACCAATGTTGACTGTCAAATACAATCACTACATAACTAGTGTACTGCCTGTGGAACAAATTGGCTGTTTGATTATATGAAGGATAATCAAATATCATTTACATTTCACTGCCTGCTTTCCTGCAGGAAGCATAAAGAATGATAGCATTGGACTTATGTTTTCAACCACTGTTCTAAGTTAATTTTAATATAGAATCGATACTTGCCAGTTATGTATGGGAAAAGAGAAGAATGGAAAGAGAGAGAAGGAGTGGTGGGCTGGGGAGAAAGATTAAGCTTAGTTTTAGCTGAAGCAAATCAATAAGGTAATGATACACCAGCATATTTCTGTGGCTGGAAGCACACTCTTTCCAGTGAGGCTTAAACTGAAAACTTTTAATATCCTGCTCCTCTGGGTGTCCTGTTGATGACCTCCATCTTTCCACCACTTTGTATTTCTCATTAACCATACAAAAAACAAAGGAAGGGTAGATAAAGGGGAGTCGGAGAGGGATAATGTATTCACATCTGGAGTCAAACCATATAGGACTCCAAAAAATTTTCTCTCTTGGAGACTCAGTTTTCTCATCTCTAAAATAGAGATAAGGACATTTATTTAGACCTGTATGTAAGAATTGGGGAAATTTCAGTGTCTGCAAATCTTAGAGAATTATGTTGCTAATCTGTTATTACTTGAATGATGGTGTTTGTAGTTTTTGGTGTCACTTGAATTACAAATACATGTTAGAGTGTGAAAGATCTCATGATGCTTTTCTGTCCATTACGTCTGGAATTTTAGTTGGGGAATACATGTTGTATTGTAATACTGTTGCAAAGATATACCACAAAACACATCACAGAAAGTGTGCCTGATGTGTGGATGATGCTTTAATCATGTCAGGATAAAATTATCTTTAGGTATAATCTGAAGAGATATTCAGACAAATTTAAGTAAGGTATTCAATCACTGTTCATTTTTAATCATATTGAGATAAAGTAACCATTTTAAGCCTCTTTCCTTATTTCCTTTTTTTTCTTAATTTTTCAGTTTTTATTTAGGGACATGGTCCTGGGCATGGTCCCATATGTATATATATATGTATACATATATACATACATATGTATACATGTATATGTGTATGTATATGTGTGTGTGTGTGTGTGTATATATATATATATGAATTAAAAGTGTTAGTCACTCACTCGTGTTCAACTCTTTGAGAACCAATAAAACGTAGCCTGCCAGGCTCATCAGTCCATAGAGTTCTCCAGGCCAAGATACTGGAGTGGGTTACCATTGCCTTCTCCAGGGGATCTACCTAACCCAGAGACAGAACCCAGGTCTCTGGCATTGCAGGCAGATTCTGAGCCACTAGAGAAGCCCATCTATCCATCCATCCATCCATCTATCTATCTATCTATCTATCTATCTATCTATCTATCTATCTATCTATCTATAGAGAGAACCTGCCTGTCAGTGCAGGAGACATGAGTTCAATCCCTGGGTTAGGAAATTCCCTGAAAAAGGAAATGGAAACCCACTCCAGTATTCTTGCCTGGGAAATCCCATGGACATAGAAGCCTGGCGAGCTACAGTCCACGGGGTCACAAAAAAGTCAAATACGGCTTATCGACTAAACAGCCTCCAATTAAAATAAATAAATTTATATTAAAAATAAATAAAAGTAAACTTTCACATTCAAAAAAAAAAAAAACAATAGATGCCAGTTCAGGCATAATAAAAACTAAAACTAAATATTTTACCCTTGGGTAACTTTTTAAAAAGACAAAATTTGTGTGTGCTTGAAGTTCCAGGCTTTACATAAATTTCTGATAATATTAGAATCTCCCCACAAAGTTTGACTCTAATATTTTATGACCTTCATGACATAGTTGAAGATCAATGAACTCAAGGTTTCTTCCTACAGATTTCTCTTCTTAGAATAAAGCTGAAAGAGAGGTATAAGATTATTAGTGGGAAGTGGGTAAAGACAGTACAGGATCCCAGAAGTTCAGACTCCTTGAAGAAAAAAAAGAACTTAATTCTCAGAATCATTCTCCAAGTCAAATTCCTATTTATTCAATCTGTAATTCCTATGTTATCAGGTCATTCCTTTTTTATATGAGAGGAAAACTGTCTGACTTTAGGTGTTACATGTTCATATATGTTGATAGTATGATACTTTATATTTTTCAGAACATTTCAATCAAACAATGTAGATAAAATATGTAAATCATATACTAGAATTGTGAAACTTATCATAGTCACTCAGGATAATTCATCAATGTGATCTATAAAGTAAAAACCATTTCTATAGGCCAGTGCCAGAGAAGGCAATGGCACCCCACTCCAGTACTCTTGCCTGGAAAATCCCATGGACGGAGGAGCCTGGTGGGCTGCAGTCCATGGGGTCGCTATGAGGCGGACACTACTGAGCAACTTCACTTTCACTTCTCACTGTCATGCATTGGAGAAGGAAATGGCAACCCACTCCAGTGTTCTTGCCTGGAGAATCCCAGGAACGGGGGAGCCTGGTGGGCCGCCGTCTATGGGGTCGCGCAGAGTCGGACACGACTGAAGCGACTTAGCAGCAGCAGCAGCAGCAGCATAGGCCAGTGCAGATGAAATATTGTCATGTAGTTTTTACATAAACATTGTTCAAAATACTGATAACAGTGATAATTAATGCTATGGTAATTAGATTTGCTAAAAATGTAATAACCTTTACCACAGTATAATGGGGATAATTTGTTATCTTTTATTTACCAATAACATTATATTGATCTATAATGGAAAATATTTACTCTCGTAAGTAGTTTAAACAATATAAATGTTAATTTTAGCAAAATAATTCAGTTTTTTTGTAGCTCTTAGCCAATTTTGATCAAGGTATGGAATTCTATATTGCTTTTTCTTACATTCCCTTTCAGGTATTGCTTATCTTTGATAAAGTAATAGCTAAAAGTAATAAGATATTTTTTCCATCTCTTACACCTTTTGTCATGAGTCTATAGTTGGTGAATAAAAATAAAAGGATAAACTGAAAAGTTGAACAAGGAATGATAGTAGTGGATAGAACTAGTTTTTGTTCCTAATTATTTTTCTTCTGTAGCTCCCTTATTTAAATCTCAGTCACAAACAATGATGTTTGAGAAACCCAGAATGGCTGTTAATGGGGTCCTGTGTCATAAACAAGTTCCATGATGCCATGTCTACCATTATCCCAATAAAGTATCAAGACTTATTGTACATTAAATAATTATAATGTCATTGTCCTAAAATTTACTTTTCAAATGTGCCCAAATTCACAATTCAAATGGAATGTCATATGTCATCATAATTTTACTTGTTTAGCACTCAGTACATTTATAGAATCAATTAACTCCTAGGAACGACTAGCTATTATCGTTGGATCATTTACTCATCTTTGATATTCTTAAATCCATTTATCAAAAATCTGTGACATAACCAAATTATATAAAAACCTTAATTATAATCTACCAATATAACACCTCATTTTTTTCTTTCTTCTATACTTCTTCAATGCTCAGAGTCATGGTTGACTCTATGGTAATAAGAGAGAATGTAATTTGTAAGAAGTTAAACAAAATATTTACATTTAGTGCTGCTGCTGCTGCTGCTGCTGCTGCTAAGTCGCTTTAGTCGTGTCCGACTCTGTGCGACCCCATAGACGGCGGCCCACCAGGCTCCCCTGTCCCTGGGATTCTCCAAGCAAGAACACTGGAGTGGGTTACCATTTCCTTCTCCAGTGCATGACAGTGAGAAGTGAAAGTGAAGTTGCTCAGTCGTGTCCGACTAGTAGCGACCCCATGGACTGCAGCCCACCAGGCTCCTCTGTCCATGGGATTTTCCAGGCAAGAGTACTGGAGAGGGGTGCCATTGCCTTCTCTGACATTTAGTGCTAGTTTTCTTTTAACATTTCAAATTTTGAGGCTTAAACATGATATAATAATGAAAATGGTTATTAACAGCTTCTGCAGCAGGGTTGATTCTGTCATTTCTTCTGAAAGAGCTTGCCTTCATTGCTTAAGGGGATTTATGAAAAAGCCCATCATGGAGTAGGACATATAAGCAGTCTCTATGCCCAAACAGAGGTGTCTGTACCCATCCTTTGCCTTTTCCAGGGGCTGTCAATCAGCTATGCACTTAAATATCCAATATGTTTTATTCATGTCTAGAGAAGATACACTGAAAAAGGGACTGGCTACCCACTCCAGTATTCATGGGATTCCCTGGTGGCTCAGACAGTGAAAAATCTGTCTGCAATGCAGGAGACCTGTGTTGAGAAGATCCCCTGCAGGAGGGCATAGCAACCCACTCCAGTATTCTTGCCTGGAGAATCTCATGGACAGAGGAGCCCGACAGGCTAAAGTCCATGGGTTACAAAGAGTCGGACATGACTGAGCAACTAAGCACAGCACACCTCAGAGAAGATAACCTTGATAAACACACTTACACATTAATTATGGTTCTGTAAGGAAAATATTTTTAGTTGATTTGTTTTCTTACCATTTTGAGTAAATATATACAAATGAATGCAGTCTATAGGACAAAACAAATGTTTTTGAAATATATTAAGTGTGTAAGGATACAAGTAAAAATGTACTAATTAAATTTAGTACATTATTTGTCCATAGGAAAGCCATTTGTATCCTATTGATTACTTAACCGTATTGACCTTCCCCATAATAAATGTGTAAAGGGAAATTTGACTGATGGCATGATCCCACTATATTTAAGGAGAAACATATAAGCTTCTTATAGGAAACCAGATATTCGTCTTCACATACACAGAATTAAAAAGTATACAGTGTTTAGTTGAAAGAAAACAAGATGATATAGTGTAGACTATTTTTAGCATCTATATCAAAAGAAGCATTGGGTGTGCTAATACTCTGGCAAAATGCTTTAAAGAAGGCTGAGCTCACAATAGCAAAATGCTGTTATATAAAAGCATTATAGGGAGCAAAAACATAACATGTTTACCAGTTCAACTTAATTCAGTTATAAGAATATAGCTTTATCTGCAAGAGATCATGTGTGTGTGTTTTACATATTCCTTAAATGACATGCACTTACACCTGGGTTTGTTATTGACCAGAGAAAGTAAGAAGCCAAATCCTTAGTGATTGTTACTGGATCTTTTCACTTAAGAAATAAAGTGAATCAGTGATAAAGCTGACATCCTTCAGTAAAAACTGAAAACACTAAGTTTCAACTATGTTGATGTCTCTGCCTACCTCAGTACATCCAAGACAGACAGACAGACAGACAGACACACACACACACAGACACACACACACACACACACACACACACAGACACACACACACAGACACACACACAGACACACACACACACACAGCAACAGGCCTCCCACAGAACTGGTATATGGAGAGTAATGGGAATCAGTTCTGAGCCTGCTACTGCATACAGCAGGCTTGTTTGACACAGCAGCAGTTTATTTCATGCAATTAATTACTTATGCCACAGGTTAATTTGTCTTGAAGCTTTTCCAAAAATCATGGCAAAATAAAAATGCAGTAACACAGGCAGTGAGTAAAATAATATATTTTTTTTGTGCAGTAGCAAATCCAAATACAAATTTATTGTGCATATGTTACATAGAACAATAGCTTAAATATGTTTATAATGAGTTTAAAATAACATAATTTTAAGGGAAATGTTACTATTAAGAATTTAATATACACTAATGCATATTAGATTGTCAAAACCACTGAGCATGTTTCTAATGTTCCACAAACTTATGCTATACATCTGAAAGTCTCACAATATCAGACACAAAATATGCTTGCTAAAAAGGCATTCTAATGTGACTAATTATTAAGATGTTTTAGAAAACCAAAAAAATCAGCCCATAAATTTAAAATTCTCTTTAAATGATAGGAATATATGGATTTTCACTAATACTATTGTGAATCTAATCATATGAATTATATATCACATTGTTGTAGAAGAGTATGTTGACCTAGAAATCATAATTTTCTCATAAACTAGTTTTAGAAAGAAATTATGTTTTGATAGTTAATAACATAGATTCAGGGGCCAACCTAATCCTAGGTGTGTCATTTCCAGCTCTGTGACCACATGCAAATTACTCCAGGCAATCTCTCCAGGCATCTGTGAGAATCACACAAGTACTAATACAGTAGATGTGAGAATGAAATGAGTGAATATATGTGAAGTGCTTGGAACATTTCCTGGAGCAGGGTATGCATTCTGTATATGTTAGTAACTGTAAATTTTATTTCATCTGCCTGTAAATAATTCTGTGTAGTTGACCAAGCCTCTCAAGTTTATTTTCCTTATCTATAGAAGGAATATTATTTGAGATTGTCTCCATGGTTCTTTCCTGTTCCAAGCCTTAAAGTGAAAAAAAAAATTTTTTTTATGTTTAGAGAAATTAATTGATAAATCCTCTGCTCAATTAACTTCCCCACACTCCTGATAAAAAATGACATATAATTTGATTATTGACATCTTAGCCCCAAATTATATGCACATATTTTTCATGGAAATGGAGAATGTAAATAAGCACAACTAAATCAGCATGTTGTAATTCTTTCATCAGATTTTGGCTTATAAAATTTTGTTTTTTATTGAAAGTTAATCCACAAAATAATTCAACAAGTGCCATCAGCTTATTTTTGTCTATACTAAAAATCAGCATGTTTTGTCCCTAAATGAATAGAGAAAAATGTAGATGAGGGTTTTATAATAAATAAAGACCCCTAAAGTGACATGTAATCTTGTGTTAAAGCAATTACTGTGAACACCTGGGAATCGCTTAATTGACTGCAGATGGTGTAGGACATGTAAAAAGTAGAAGGTTACAGATTATTCTCACATACCAAATTTATGTTTTCTGTCATTGACTCATTTTTTTAACTTATAGTATACTGTAATAGTCTGGGACAACTTAATAAGGATGAGTATTTTATGTAAAATAAGTTGTGCAAACCTTGAAGAGTGGATCCACAAAACATTTAGGAATAACTTTGCATGTACATTTTAAATGATTAAATACATTGTTGAATTTTTTGTTCATTATTAAAATTCATTCATTCATTTACATTAATTAAACTAACATTAATTTATCAGTTTAGGAAATAAATGCCTCTGATATGAGGGAAAAGATGGCATTCCTGGAAATTAGGACCCCCAAATCAGTGTAACTCAGGTATAAAAAGAGTTATAATGCCTGAAGGAAAGACAATGATGTACATGTTTTGAAACATTTTATTACAGTATTTTATATCATGTGTTAACATTCTAAAGCATTATACTGCCTTTTAAAGTTAGTGTTTGTATTTAATTTAATAATTTCTCAAGTGTCTGTATATTTAGGAGTGCAGCATCAAGTCATACCAAGAATATTTCTTCCTGGAGGACCTAGACCAAGTTCTGAAAGAATGATCTGGCTAGTCTTGTCCAGCATGTGCCCGCCTCTGTCCTCCTTTTCTTCTAGGGTTTTGATGCCTCAGTCTGAGATCAATCACTGCATTTCCGCCAGGCCATCTCCACTCCACGGTGCTCTGTGCTATGGTACTAAGGCCAGCCCTTCAAGGTGTTGGCCTAGACTTCTCAGAACCAAAGGTTGCTCATCGGCTAGGATTGTCACTGGATCCCAAGGATTTTTTGGCAGGAAAATGTCTTTGAACTTGCTCTCCTTCTGGCAAAACATATTTTTGAATATACAGTCTTTGGTAATAATGCTCTTAGTTGTCAAAGAAATAAATCTAGTCTTGAGTATATAGACATGAGAATGGGAGGTGAAATATGGTAATTCTAATCATATTAATAGTCTAAAAATGGCAGACACCTACATCATAGCACTCTCAGGCCAGTCCATCTCCTTATATAATGATAAACAGAGATAATACAGATATTTTTCAACAAATATAATGCACATATTTATGAAGTGTTTCTAACTTCATAATACTGAGGAAAGCACTGAAGAGATGGATTTACATTTTATTCATTCTATAATTATGTAAAACTATTCAGAATATGCTATGACTATAGCTCAGTATTTAAACTTTAATATTAAGCAGTTGTAATACTTTTTTTAAAAAAATGATATATTACAGAGCTCATTGAAGGATCTGTGTGCATGGTATATCGTGTCTGACTGTTTGAGACCCTATGGACTGTAGGATAAAAGTAGAATAAACAAAATATTGGGCTTCCCAGGTGGTGCTAGTGGTAAAGAACCTGCGAGCCAATGCAGCAGACACAAGGTTCATGACTTCAATCCCTGGGTCATGAAGATCCCCTGGAGGAGGGCATAGAAACCCACTCCAGTATTTTTGCCTGGAGAATCCCATGGACAGAGGCTATAGTCCATGAGGTTGCAAAGAGTCAGACATGACTTAGTGGCTGAAAATGCACACAAAACAGTAAAAGAGTGGTTTCCATTTTCATATTTTAGGTATTTCATTAGCATTATAGCTATATGCCTTACCTGGAATTAATGAATCTACAGCTTATACACTGAGCCCGACTTTGTTTTTAATGAGACTCTATTTGTGGGACCTCAGAACTGCAGGTGTACTTGAGTTTCGTGTATAACTGACTTACAGAACATGCAGTTTTGTGTTGGCATTAAAAATAAACTTGTCTTTGGAAATTTGGTTAATGGGGCGTACAGTTCACAAATGTAAGGCTATGAGACTAATGATCAGCAGACATCTGGTGGTAGGAAGCTAAATAAAATGTAGGGGTCCATGTGTACACAGATTATTTACTTCAGTACCAGGAGCCTTACATGACATCTCAGCCAAACCTAGTCTACCAAAGAACAGTACTAATTGCCAGGTCATGGAATAGAGGGAGATAAACCATCAGAGCCCATTATTTATGATGGTCCAGGTCTGAAAACTACATTAGCTCTTTTTGCTTAATATTCATTTCATATTATGTGTCTATTTTTATATATAATTTTGGAGATATTCCAAGTAAGATAATGCATCATCAGAAAAATATAGCATGATGGGAAGAGAAAATTGAGTATAAGCATAGGGGAAAAATAGGCCATGGCAATTCTTATTTCCAAGTTTTTATTGGATTTTTAACAATACACTTGTAATGAGGAGACAACATTTCCAAAATCTTTTAAAAGTACCTTAAGATTAATGTCAATCCTTTAATCTGCATTTGTTGGTTAACATATATAATCAGTTTTACAATATTTTCTCACAATATTATCTTTGGATATTTTGTCTTGTATTTGCCTGAAATCAATAATATCCACTCCTATACACTCCTTTTATGTAATGATTTTGGCATGGCTTGTTTTGAATCTTCCATTCTGAGGTCATATGCCTGCTGCTTTGCTTTCTAAATGCTCACGAACACTACAGTCTAATGTATGTTTAACATTCCATCTTCCTTTACCACCCGCCCCCAAGGAATTAAAGCATGCTGACAACTCAGACTGCTTGGACCTCACCTTCTCTCATGTCACAATATTTAGAACAAAATCTCTCATTTTCATTTATATTATCTTGCCATTCTTTATCACTCTATGAATATTACTGAAAATACTTAACAGGCCAGTCATGCAGTTTTTTGGGGAGGGTAGGGATTTGTGGGGCAGGTGATTCTAAAGGAATAAACTTCCTTTCCTCAGGTCTCTGTCTTCTTGAGTCTTCGTGACTGTCTCCTTCCTCTCCTCCCCTGCAGGCTCATTTCTCACCCAGTTTGTGAACTATTTTAATGGAATCAGTAAATTTACCGCAAATCTTTACAAGGAGACTAGTCAAACAAATTTCCCATTTAATCATAGGTATTTTCACATTCAAAGCTCTGAGGAATCAAAACTTACAGTTTAAAAAATTACAAATTTACAAAAATTACAATTACTGAAATAAAATATACAGATGGTACTGAGTGCCAGAATGGATGCAGAGCTCCTGGAATACCTATACTCTGCTACTGGAAGTGCAAAATGATCCAGACACTCAGGCAAAGACTGCCTGTGTCCTATCAAATTAACAAGGTTACATGGGTCTTGTTAAATCACTTTTAATAAGATCTGTGGTACAAACACCCTCTTACAACAACAGAAGAGAAGATTCTACACACAGACATCACCAGATGGTCAATACCAAAATCAGATTGATTATATTCTTTGCAGCCAAAGATGGTGAAGCTCTATATAATCAGCAAACCAAGACCAGGATCAGGCTATGGCTCAGATCATGAACTCCTTATTGCCAAATTCAGACTTAAATTGAAGAAAGTAGGGAAAACCACTAGACCATTCAGGTATGACCTAAATCAAATCCCTTACAATTACAAAGTGTAAATCACAAATAGATTCAAGGGATTAGATCTGATAGACAGAGTGCCTGAAGAACTGTGAATGGAGATTCATGACATTGTACAGGAGGCAGTGGTCAAGACCATTCCCAGAAAAATAAATGCAAAAGAGCAAAATGGCTGTCTGGCGAGGCCTTACAAATAGCTGAGAAAAGAAGAGAAGCTAAAGGTAAAAGAGAAAAGGAAAGACATACCCATTTGAATGAATGCAGAGTTCCAAAGAAGAGCAAGGAGGGATAAGGAAGCCTCCCTCGGTGATCAGTGCAAAGAAAAGGAGGATAACAATAGACTGGGAAAGGCTAGAGATCACTTCAAGAGAATTAGAGATACCAAGGGAGCATTTCATGCAAAGTTGGGCTCAATAAAGGACAGAAATGGTATGGACCTAACAGAAGCAGAAGATGTTAAGACAAGGTGGCCAGAACACACAGAAAGTGAAAGTGAAGTCGCTCAGTCATGTCCGACTCTTTGCGACCCCATGGACTGTAGCCCACCAGGCTCCTCCCTCCATGGGATTCTCCAGGCAAGAGTACTGGAGTGGGTTGCCATTTCCCTCTCCAGGGGATCTTCCCGACCCAGGGATCGAACCCTGGTCTCCTGCATTCCAGGCAGACGCTTTAACCTCTGAGCCACCTGGGAAGTCACACAGAACACACAGAAGAACTATACAAAAGATCTTCATGACCCACATAACCACAGTGGTGTGATCATTCACATACAGCCAGACATCCTGGAATGCGAAGTCAAGCGGGCCTTAGGAAGCCTCACTACAAACAGAGCTAGTGGAGCTGATGGAATTCCAGCTGAGCTGTTTCAAATCCTGAAAGATGATGCTGTGAAAGTGCTGCACTCAATATGCCAGTAAATCTGGGAAGTGCAGCAGTGGCCACAGGACTGGAAAAGGTCAGTTCTCATTCCAATCCCAAAGAAAGGCAATGCCAAAGAATGCTCAAACTACCACACAATTGCACTCATCTCACACGCTAGCAAAGTAATGCTCAAAATTCTCCACACCAGGCTTTAACAGTACATGAACCATGAACTTCCAGATGTTCAAGCTGGTTTTAGAAAAGGCAGAGGAACCAGAGATCAAATTACCAACATCTGTTGGATCATTGAAAAAGCAAGACAATTCCGGAAAAACATCTGTTTTGCTGTATTGACTACGCCAAAGCCTTTGACTGTGTGTATCACAACAAATTGTAGAAAATTCTTCAAGGAATGGGAATACCAGAGCACCTTACCTGCCTCCTGAGAAATCTGTGTGCAGGTCAAGAAGCAACACTTAGAACTGGATATGGAACAACAGACTGGTTCCAAATCGGGAAAGGAGTATGTCAAAGCTGTATATTGTCACCCTGCTTATTTAACTTATATTCAGAGTACATCATTCAAAATGCCAGGCTGGAGGAAGCACAAGCTGGATCAAGATTGCTGGGAGAAATACCAATAACCTCGGATATGCAGATGACACCACCCTTATGGCAGACAGTAAAGAACTAAAGGGCCTCTTGATGAAAGTGAAAGCAGAGAGTGAAAAAGTTGGCTTAAAACTCATCATTCAAAAAACTAAGGTCATGGCATCTGGGCCCATCACTTCATGACAAGTAAATGGGGAAACAGTGAGAGACTTTATTTTGGGAGGCTCCAAAATCACTGCAGATGGTGACTGCAGCCATGAAATTGAAAGACGATTACTCCTTGGGATAAAATCTATGACCAACCTGCTGCTGCTGCTAAGTCTCCTCAGTCATGTCTGACTCTGTGCGACCCCATAGGCGGCAGCCCACCAGGCTCCCCCGTCCCTGGGATTCTCCAGGCAAGAACACTGGAGTGGGTTGCCATTTCCTTCTCCAATGCATGAAAGTGAAAAGTGAAAGTGAGGTTGCTCAGTCATGTCTGGCTCTTCGTGACCCTGTGGACTGCAGCTTATCTGGCTCCTCCACCCGTGGAATTTTCCAGGCAAGAGTACTGGAGTGGGTTGCCATTGCCTTCTCCGATGACCAACCTAGAGAGCATACTAAAAAGCAGAGACATTACTTTACCAACAAAGGCCCATCTAATTAAGGCTATGGTTTTTCCAGTGGTCATGTTTGGATGTGAATGTTGGACTGTAAAGAAAACTGGGCACCAAAGAATTGATGCTTTTGAACTGTGGTGTTGGCAAAGACTCTTGATCCAACCAATCAATCCTAAAGGAAAACAGTCCTGAATATTCATTAGAAGGACTAATGCTGAAGCTGAAACTCCAATACTTTGGCCATGATGTGAAAAACCAACTCATTGGAAAAGACCCTGATGCTGGGAAGATTGAGGGCAGAAGGAGAAGGGGACGATAAAGGATGAGATTGCTGGATGGCATTACCAATGCGATGGACATGAGTTTGACTAAGCTCTGGGTGTTGGTGATGAACAGGGAAGCCTGGCATGCTGCAGTCCATGGGGTCACAAGAAGTTGAACACGGCTGAGCAAATAAACTGAACTGTAGTACAAATCTAACCATAGTTCTTTCTCAGGCATCGAAAGTGTATAATAAAGTGTCATTTGCTGCCAAGATCCTTGTTGTGTTTGGCCAGGATCCTTATTAACTATTGAAATCACTGAGTCCTCATTATTGATTGAAAGTTAGCTTAGCATCATTTCATGTTCAGTCTTAGTTACTAAAATTATTTGCAAACAATTTCCAGCAAGCATTACCATTACTAAAGCTTGTTCTACCTGTTTTTTGTTCTACCCGATTTTATGTTTCTGCTTCTAATTGTTACATGATATGCTGCTTTATCACACATAGGTGGGTAGCTACCAAATATACTCCTTTAAATTTTCTTCTCTTTTTCTTTAATCACAAGATTTAAAGATTTAATCACCAACAAGTCAAACATTCTTGGTTGTGTCCATCTGACGGTCATGCTTATCTCAAACTCAACAGGAATCTAACTACTGGGTATTTTCAAGAAGCTAACAAATAATCTATATCTGCCTATGTATTTAGTTTTAAAAGACAGTGGAGGCTAATTTTCCTTTCAACACTAATATTCCATATATAGAAAAAATTTGAAATAATGAAATTAATCAGCTTTTCTGCAAATGTCAAATTTCTCACCCATAATCAACTGACCATTTAGAATAGCCATAACTTTTTTGAGTGGACACTAAATAAGACACCTCAACTTCTTAATAACCTTAAAGCTCAATGAAAATAGAAATTATCTATGAATACTATAGAGATTGTTGAAATGATATTAATAGCAATGCAAACAATGTTAACTACTGAAAATTACATGAACAATGTTGAATAGTTCATGGTTCTTGGGAATAAGTATTTTCAAAAGAGAATACAGTTATAATATAAAAGAAAGAAATACTACAAAGCTGCTTTTGTGACAGAAAGTAGTTCATGAGGTCACTGGCTGAGGATAAAAAATGATGAATACCAAAAATACTTTCTCAAAATACACCAAAGAATTTTCTTTATGTGCAGAATGTTTAACAGATTGAGGAAAATATTGGGTGGGTCACAGTGTAAGTATCAAGAATAAATAGTTTTGAAAGAGAATCTGCTAAGTGTTTCAAGGAAAGAATATCATGTTGCATTAGAAAGAATTTAATAATGATTCTGATCTCTAATGGGCTTTCTGGCCTCCTTCCATTTTTTCTTTTATTGTGCCTCTTCCCCCCTAGTCATTTTTTTATTTTTATGATGCCATAATAAAAGCTTTTCTATGGCAGAACATCAATAGGTCTGAAATTATGCTTTTCTTTCTTTCTGTGTAGCAGACATAAGCAAAGTAATCAAAATAAAGAAACATTATTTTAGCATAATTGAGCTTTTACTTATGGACTTAATTTAAGAAGCACAAAGTTACATAACATGTACTAAGTTGTGACGGTGATTTTTGGTTCAAAGTCATGGAAGGCACAATTAGAAAGTTTGAATACTTCTCTGACCACCAATTCTGCATGCTTCTAGCCTTCGGAGGTAGAAATATCTTCTGTGCACTTGCCACCGCTTTTACCCCCTCCGTTTTTTACACTATACCTCCCATACCCAGTGCTCTCTCATCTGCCAACAAGGAGAATACTAAACTTATTCAGTGTGACCATTGGTTCTGTTCTGTGCTTGGTACTCCCATACCCTACTAAATGTATTCTCAGTCGTGTCCGACTCTTTGCAACCCCATGAACTGTAGCCTACCAGGCTCCTCAGTCCATGGACTTCTCCGGGCAAGAATACTGGAGTGGGTAGCCATCCCCTTCTCCAGGGGATCTTCCCAACCCAGGAAAGGAACCGGTGTTTCCTGCGTTGCAGGCAGATTCTTCACCGTCTGAGCCACATTCAGTAGTGGTAGTAGTAGCATTAGTTTTGTAAGGGGAGATCAAGTAGAAGAAACTCTTTAGAGAATTATCCTAATTTATATTGGATGGTATAGATGATCACTCACGGTAACATTTCATTCTAGCATCCTAATTTTAATAAGCGTTATCACTTGATTTATCGGTATAGGCAGGTGCTTCCACATGTCATGACATTCATGAGGCTGCTGCTGGGCGATAAGCACAATTAAATTACCCGCAGCATCTGGCCCTTTAACCAGTCACTGACAGGACATTAAGGTTTTATATTGGTTCCCTCTTAGCTTTGTGACATTCCAACAGCTCATTAATTCTGGTCAAAAATTACTATTCTAGATGTGGATATTTTAGATGAACCTAAAAATAAATAGTGAATTTAAGGTCTTCTCTTAATTACATCATTTTACATTGATATTTATTGAATATATACATTAATAAGTAATCTGAACTCTACAATATACATCTTTATTCATTAAAATGATCCACTGTCTCCAAAATTAACTTACAAATGTAAAGCAATTCTATTAAAAATACTAATGGATATTTTACAACTGGATGAAATGTTTCCAAAATAATATTATTTAAATGAAGAGCCTAGACAATTTTAATAAGTGTACATCAACCATTAAAAGCACAATAACTAGCGTAGTCTGGGATTAGAAATAGCAAGAACAGTAGAACATGATTTAAAACTGAGAATGATACCTATAATAGTTCAATATAAGGTAAAGATAGCCTTTCAAATCATCAAAGAATTGAGAGGAGGAATTACTTCTTTAAAAAGTGAGATTGACATAATTGGTTAACAGCTTAGAGGCAAAAGTTAAATCTCTATGTCTTTAAACAATAAAATAAATTGACCATACAGTAAAAGTTTTAATTTAAATTTTGAACAAATAATGGGAAAATATAATAGAAAAACTATATTAGAAGAGCCAGCTGATTTTGTGTAGAGAAAGTCTTCTAGAGTATACTTCACATCAGAAGCTGCAGGAAACCAGTTGATTGAAAGCTAAAATTCTTCTGAAAGTAAATAATCCATAAACAAAACTGAATTAAATATCAGCAAAAGCACATCTCACATGAGGTTTTATGAAGGCTTCTAGTAGGTGGTGTCATTCCTCTTGGTCTCCTGGAGAATTCCTGCTCCTGCCTGCCATGTTTTTCCCACTCTCTTCTGGTTTTGAGTCCCCACATCCACTTCTGCTTGGAATCCACCCTGTGATAGACTAGTTGAGATTACATCTGTGTTGCTGTCATGAGAATTTATCTAATGTGTATAAAGCATAATGCTTCCCAAGTAGAAACCACTCTGTGCCAGCTATTGTAATATTGTTATTATTTTTCTTTCAGTGGATTTGTTGAATATTTTTATTTTTTAACAAATGTTTATTGAGTCCCACCATGTATCAGGCACTATGCCAGGACTGCAGATACAGTGATGAGCAAAAGCAACAATGGTTGACTCTAGTGGGAATTACAGTTGTTAATCTATCAATCATAAAATCACATCTAAATGTACATATATGGTAAGTGCCTTGGAGCTAGTGGTAAAGAGCTTGCCTGCCAATACAAGAGACTTAAGAGACCTGGGTTTGATCCCTAGGCTGGGAAGATTCCCTGGAGAAGGGTATGGCAACCCACTCCAGTATTCTTGCCTAGAGAATCCCCATGGACAGAGGAGCCTGGCAGACTAAAGGCTGCAAAGAGCTTTGCATGAGGTTGCAAAGAGCTGCACACGACCGAAGCAACTTAGCACACAAGAAAGTATTTAATAATTTATCAGTTGTCTTCTGACATAAATTTTCCCAGTTCAGAACGACCATTTTTTCTTAAAGTTGATCAAATCTTCTTTTCCAAGTTTTGCACACACATGCGCACACACAATGACACGTGTGCATAAGAGGCTGTTGATAGTTACACTGTCTGCATTTGAGCCTATAGAAGTGATTTGCATTTTCATTTGTTGGTCTTCTTCCCTGAAAGCTCTTGGTCTCTCTATTTTATGCCCCTTTCCTTAATTTCTGCTTGAAATTTAATTCTTTTCCAATTTTTGCAGACCAAATGAATTCTTTACTTCCATTTGTTTTTTAACCTTGGTGTTCCTGGCCAAATACCCATGAATATGCTGTCTCAACAATTAACATAAGATAACTTGTGCAGATTTTGAAATTATATCTTTCCTTTTGTGCTTCTCACAATTTTAGATGTTGGAAGTAGCTATAATCTTTTTTTAAATCATATTAAGGTAGCTCTCTCTCTCTCTTTTTTTTTTTTTTTTTACTGTTTTGCACCTTTACAAAATCATTAGTATATTGTAAATGTTCTGAAATACTTTTTCTCCATCTATTAAAATAATCATGACTTTCTTTCTCTTTTATTCAGCCAATTGAGTGAGTTACATTATTCATTTAGACTTTTAGTTTGAAATAATCATACAACTGGAAGTTGCGTAAAAGTATATAAGGAGATTCTGAACATCTTTCCTCCCTACTCTTGAAATGCCTTATCTTGTGTAACTGTGATATATATAATATAAAAGCCAGGAAATGGACCTCAGTACAATATATAGTTTATTCAGACTTCACCTTTTCTACATGCTCTCTAATTTGTGTGTGTGTGTGTGTGTGTGTGTGTGTGTGTAGACTTCTATGCAGTTGTACCACTTATGTATTAAATACTTCTATTTAATTACCACCACATCAAGATACATAACTCTTCCACTCTAAAGTTCTCTTGTGCTCTCACAGGCCCAGATTTTTTAATGTCTTGTTTTGCTGATTAGAACATTTAGAACTACAGTGAATGAGTGGAAAAACCCAAAATACTTGCCTGCTTACTGATCTTGGGAGAAAAATACAGTTGCCCTTTAAACAACATGGGTTTGAACTGTGAGGCTCTACTCATAAGCAAATTTTTTTCAATAGTAATTACTATAGGTAATCAATAGTAATTACTATGACCCAAGGTTAGTTTAATTAGTGGATGAAGAACAGATATATAAGGACCTCAGTTAGGAAGGAACCTTGGCAATGTGGAGGGCAGACTGTAAATTATAGCTGGATTTTTTTATTGCAGGGAGAGTTGTCGCCCCTAACTCCCAGCTGATCAAGGGTCAACTGTATTGAGCCTTTGTAATGTTACATATAGATTTGAACTTATTGTATTTTTAGGGGCAAAGATGATTTGTTTTTATTATAAAACAACTCCTTTTATTATAAAAAAAAGTATAACTCCTCAGGAATCTTAACAAAGGAAAAGAATATTTCACACTCAGAAAATAGACACTGGGATGCAAAATAGGTCTAAATTGAAGAAGTTCTCTACTTCTAGTTTGCTGAGAATTCTTAACATCTATAGATAGATTTTTAGTTCAGTTCAGTTCAATCGCTCAGTCGTGTCCGACTCTTTGCGACCCCATGAATCGCAGCACGAGACTTTGACAAATACTTTTCTGCATCAGTTTATATTATTACATGGTTTGTCTTTTTACAACTTTTTGTTTTTTAATTGAATTGTAGCTGATACACTATACTATATTAGTTTCAGGTGTGCAACACTGTGATTCAACATTTTGTATACATTGTTGAATTTGATCACTACAGTAAGTCTAGTAACCATCTATCACCATGCAAAACTACTGCAATAGTATTGACTATATTCATTACACTGTACATTACATCTCAGTGACTTTATTTTATATCTGGACATTTATACCTTTTAGTCCCTTTAACCTATTTTTCCAAGTATTCTCTTCTGCCTCCTCTCTGGTAAACCCTTGTTTGTTCTCTGTATCTATAAATCTGTTTCTGCTTATTCATTTTTTTAGATTACACATACAAGTGAGATCATACAGTATCTGTCTTTGTCTGACATTTCAACTGGGGCTTCCCTGGTGGCTCAGACAGTAAAGAATCTGCCTGTAATGCAGTAGACTGAAGTACAACTCCTGCACTAAGGGTATTAAGATAATTGAAATACCCTCCAAGTCCACCCATGTTGGCCCAAATGGTAAAATTTCATTTCAAAATTTTCAGTGTCTGAGTAACATCTCATTGTGTATATATACATCTGCTTTATCCATTCATCTATAGGTAGACACTTAGCTTGTTTCCATATCTTGCCTATTGTAAATAAAGCTACAGTGAACATAAGGCTGCACATATCTTTTCAAATTAGTGTTTTTGTTTCTTTGGATAAACACCCAGAAGTGGAAATTCTGGATGATTTGGTATATCTATTAACAGTAATTTTTGAGGACTCTCCATACTGTTTTCCATAGTGGTTTAACCAATTTACATTCCCACCAACAGTGTACCAGGGTTCCCTTTTCTCCACATCCTCATCAACACTTTCTTTTGTGGTCTCTTTGATAATAGTAATTCTGAAAGATGTGACGTGAAAGTTATGTAATAAACTAAAGTTCAATTAAAGAAAGACTTTGAAGTTAACAGTTCTTTCGTTTCACCTCTCGAACAATACTGTGCCACCTATTCTGGTCTCCATGGTTTTAAAGGAGAAACAATTCAAAAGAATTGACGTTTTCTAAGGGTTGTTGTTATTGTTCAGTCGCTAAGTCATGTCTGACTCTTTGCAACCCCATGGACTGCAGCACACCAGGCTTCCTTGTCCTTCACTGTCTTCTGGAGTTTGCTGAAGCTCATGTCCATTGTGTCAGTGATGCCATCCAACCATCTCATCCTCTGTCACCCACTTCTCCTTCTGTCCTCGATCTTCCCCAGCATGAGGGTATTTTCCAGTGAGTCAGCTCTTCACATCAGGTGGCCAAAGTGTTGCAGCTACACCTTCAGCATCAGGCCTTGCAGTGAATATTCAGGGTTGATTTCCTTTAGGATTGACTGGTTTGATCTCCTTGTGGGCCAAGGGACTCTCAAGAGTCTTCTCCACAGTTCAGAATCATTAGTTCTTCGGCACTCAGTCCGACTCTGACGTCCATACATGACTACTGGAAACACCATAGCTTTGACTATATGGACCTTTGACCACAAGTGATGGCTCTGCTTTGTAATATGCTGTCTAGGTTTGTCATAGATGTTATCCCAAGGAGCAAGCATTTTTTTTTAATTTCATGGGTACCATTGCCATCCGCAGTGATTTTGGGGCCCGGGAAAGTAAAATTTGTCACTGTTTCCACATTTTCCCCATGTATTTGCCATGAAGTGATGGAACTGGATGCTATGATCTTATTTTTCTGAATGCTGAGTTTTAAGCCAGCTTTTTCACTCTCCTTTTTAACCTTCATCAAGAGGTTCTTTAGTTCCCCTTCACTTTCTGTCATTAGAGTGTCATTTCTAAAGGTAATGCATCTTTTCTCTCTGGCTGCTTCCTAGACTTTTTCTTCATTTTTAGTTTTCAGAAGGTTAATTATGTGTGTTTGTGTTTTTTTGTTTCTATCCCATTTTAGCTCCTTAACTTTGTAGTTTCTTTCCCTAGATTTGGGGAGAATTCATCCATTGTTTCTTTGAATAATTTTTCAGCCCCTCATTCTACCTTCTTTCTTTCTGGCACTCTAATGATACAAATGTTAGATCTGTCGTTACTGTCCCACAGTCCCTGATGATCTGTTTACCATTTCTGGTCTTTTATTTTTCTGTTGTTCTAATTAAGTAATGTTATTGATCCATCCTGAAGTTCACTGATTCTACCTTCCGTCACTTCCACTTTACTCTTAGTCTCTCCAGCAGGTTTTCTATTTTCATTATACTAGTATTCAGTTCTACAATTTCCACTTGACTGTTTTTCATAACTGATTTCTTTTCTTCTATTTTCTGTTTTTAATTAGTTTCAGGAGAATGTGTACTTACTTGTAGAAGTGATTTTATTATCACTGCTTTAAAATCCAACATCCAATTTATCTCACAATTGGCTTCAGTTGACTGTCTTGTCCCATTAAAATTGTGATTTCCCTGCTTCTTAGTAGAATGTATAATTTCTGATTGAATCCTGATCATTATGGATATTATCTTAAGACACAGTCAGTCCTATTTAAAGATTCTATTTTAACAAGCAGTCACCGTCTTTAAGTTTAGTGTAGGTTCTGGACTACTTAGAGGGACAGCGTTCCAATGACAGTCTGGTTTTCTAAGCTCTTGCAAAGTTTTTCTGGCCAACTATTTGTTGTTGTTGTTGAGGGTGGCGGGGAAGGAGAGGATTTTGGCTCTTGCTGAGGATTAAGCAAAGGCCAAGAGGATTAAGAGGATCAAGAGGATTACGCTCCTGCTTGACCCATACTGGTGCCTCCCTGAGGGCAGAAGCATTTTTCTGGGTCACTCAGTGTTCACAGGTAAGGGGTTGAAGATGTCAGGCCCTCAGGACACCTCGTGATTTCCCTGGCCTCTTTTCCAGCTGCCTGTTTCTGTCAGACTTTTCATGCAATCCTGCTGGTACTTCCAGGGAAAGGAAGGGCCAGTGTAAGCCATCTTCAACTTCCAGAGGGAAGATCAAGAAACACCAGTTCGGGGTTGCTTTTGCCATTAAGTGAATAGCTGGGAGATGCTGGGCCTGGAGGGCCCTTTGCTGCAGGGTGGAACAGTGAGAGATTTGACTGTTCAATGCAGAGATAGCAGATAGAATGAGCAGTGGCTAAACTACAATTGAGATAGAATCCAAAGAAAAGCTATGGCTCCCTCCCCACTAAACTGAGATCAAGAACGTGTGGAAGAGGCGTAGCTATGATTCACTGGATGACTGCCTTAAAATTGGATCTGAGCTACCTGCCACTTAGATTAAAAACAAAACAAGGCCACAAGCAAACAAAGCTTATATTTGATTACATAATTCTCTTGGTCACATTAAACTAACAGCCATTAGCTCCTCTGGGAGAAGGACCTTCTAGAACCTCAGGCCCTGAGCTATAGGTTTATTCTTACATAAGTAACATCAGATGACATAATGGACAATGTTTTGGACCATGGTTTGTTGAGGAAAAATCTGAAGCATTCATCAGTTGAACATTTCTTATGTAACCTTTGCATAAAATTCAAGAAATAGTATTAAATTTTAACTCTCCAGAAAGCATTTTATCAGGTTGCTAAGAAAATATGATCCAAGTACATTGCTTTCTGAACATCTGACAATACACAAAAGAAAAAAAAAGCCTGGAGAACATTGTCTAATGACTAGTTAGCATGTTGAGGGGGAGTTTATTTCAATTGATGTCTTAAGTGAATCTTTGACAACTGTCATTTTGTAGTCTGCTTATAGACTAATTTTCTTTTTTTTAAAAACAATTACTAAGATGCTACTTTGGTATCTAATTGATTAAATGCTGATACACAGGATTTTACAAATGAATTTATCAGATTTTAGAGCCCTCATAGCAAATGGGTAAAGATACCAATACCAGATCTAGAGATGGGATTATTTCCCATCAAAATAAAAATGTCTGTAGTTCCACAGTGTACTAGACTCTCTGTGCCCTCCATGTATTTCAACTCTTTTTCTTTCTTCTTAGAACAGTCTTCTTCCAACCCTTTTCCTAGGTAACTCTTACAACAACCTGTACTCTTCGCTTCCATGTAATACCTGCCTAATTTATTTGCCCAGCCATGTGAACCTAGAGTAGCCTCTAATTCACTGTTTCATAGTGTTAATTGTTTTCTGCTATAATTACCCAGTTCTTCATCATGACTCTTACTTGGCCATAAGGTCATTAAGGACAAGAAAAATGTTCGATTTGTCTTCCTTGTGCCAACCTTGGGTGACCTCCAGTGACCTCTATTCCTCTTCATCCAAACTTTTCATGGTAACAACTCAGACCTTGCCATAGCTGAAAATAAAGTCAGGTATATAATTTTCTGATCAAAACATATTATCCCACAATAGTTGCCAAAAATATGCAAAAGATAAAATTTAGGAAATCAGATTGATAGAAGGGGGACTTCTCTGGTAGTCCAGTGGTTAAGATTCTGAACTTCCACTGCTGGGGATATGAGTTTGATCCCTGGTCAGAGACCTAATATCCCACAAGCCTCAGGTATGGCCAAAATTTTTTAAAAGTTGATACTTGCAAAACAAAAATTTGTGCATATGAATGGGAGAGATTTTTGTAAAGTGATACAAGTCTTATAAATTATTTGTATGAAAATCAAGAGGAATAGATTTATAATAAGTATTTTAAATTGTAAAAGTTCTAAGTTAACCAAAGCAAGTGACTAGTTTATTCTTTGCTCCAATAAAATTTATGAACCTAGATAAGAAAAGCTCCTCAATTATCTTTTGGTCTTACAGCATCTACCAATTTGTTTTGTGTAGAATAGTATCTATATAATACACCTTTGCTGATTGAACTTTAATTAAAAGCCAAATAGACATAAATATATCTTTGGAAATATTACAATTCAGGGAAATGCATTTTTATTTTATTTTAAAATGTTCCAAAGGGCATGATTAAATTACCAAGTAGTGCACTGAACAACTTTAAATTCTAGGGGAAAGGAAGATGAGTTTTATATACACATAGAAGGAACTCAGTATAACTTCCATACTAGATTAATTCTACAAAATCACCAACGGATCTTAAAGTCTTTCATGAAACATCTTGGAAGGAAGTAAAATAGAAAATCCTTAATCAAATATTTGCATATATTCTCACATTAACATGGTTTTAATATAAAACTTATTATGTCAATCTGCCTTTCATCAATGTAGGGTATTAAAAGATTTTCCTACTATGGATTTCTTTTTCTTTTTTTCTTTGTGAAACTCAGTAAGAAAGTGGACAGAGATAATAATTATATTGAGAAAGAATTTTAAGTATAAAACTATCTTTATTCACTGGAAAAAATGTTTAAAGAGCATTATATAAACACCTTCTGAATAAGATTTTAAATAGGGAAACCTTTAGCTCATATATGGGGATGATAAAATTACGGTAAGTTGTAGGCCCAGTCATCAAAGTTATGTTCAATCTTACATTTACTAATTTACTTACAAATAGATGGTCCTTAACCCCAATTTCCACTCTGAAAATTTAGTAAGTGACATTGCTTTTAAATTTTCTTAGTTGGATCTTCAAGCTGGTGAATTTAAAGGGGTTGACCATTCCTTAAATTTTGCAAATTTAGATGCAGAAAAATAAATGAGAGGGAAAGTCTCAGAAAGTAACAGTAGGGAGAAAAATGTATCGATAGCAACCACAATATACTGAGAATCTACTAGGCATAGAAAGTGTGCTGGAAAATATAGTTTCCAGTTCTTAAACAAAATAAAACCAGAAACCAAACCTAAACTTCCAGTGTTCAAGCACAGGGAGCTCTATTCAATATGATGTGCCAGCCTGGATGGGAAAGGCGTTTGGGGGAGAATAGATATATGTATATGTATGGCTGAGTCCCTTTGCTGTTCACCTGACCCAGATAATCACCCTGGTGTGATCACTCACCTAGACCCAGACATTCTTGAATGTGAAGTCAAGTGAGCCTTACGAAGACTCACTACAAACAAAGCCAGTGGAGGTGTTGGAATTCCAGTTGAGCTATTTCAAATCCTAAAAGATGTTGCTGTGAAAGTGTTGCAGTCAGTATGCCAGCAAATTTGGAAAAGTCAGCAGTGGTCACAGGACTGGAAAACATCAGTTTTCATTCCAATCCCAAAGGCAATGCCAAAGAATGCTCAGACTACTGCACAACTGCACTCATCTCACACACTAGTAAAGTAATGCTCAAAATTATACAAGCCAGGCTTCAGAAATACATGAACCGTGAAATTCCACATGTTCAAGCTGGTTTTAGAAAAAGCAGAGGAACCAGAGATCAAATTGCCAACATCTGCTGGACCATCGAAAAAGCAAGACAGTTCCAGGAAAACATCTATTCCTGCTTTATTGACTATGCCAAAGCCTTTGACTGTGTAGATCATAACAAACTGTCAAAAATTCTGAAAGAGATGGGAATACCAGACCATCTGACCTGCCTTTTGAGAAATCTGTGTGCAAGTCAGGAAGCAACAGTTAGAACTGGACATTGAACAACAGACTGGTTTCAAATAGAAACAGGGGTACGTCAAGGCTGTATATTGTTACCCTGCTTATTTAACTTATATGCAGAGTACATCATGAGAAACGCTGGGCTGGAAGAACCACAAGCTGGAATCAAGATTGCCGGGAGAAATATCAATAACCTCAGATATGCAGATGATACCACCTTTATGACAGAAAGCAAAGAAGAACTAAAGAGCCTCTTGATGAAAGCGAAAGAGGAGAGTGAAGCTACCTTAAAGCTCAACATTCAGAAAATGAAGATCATGGCATCTGGTCCCATCACTTCATGGCAAATAGATGGGGAAACAGTGTCAGACTTTATTTTCTGGGGCTCCAAAATCACTGCAGATGGTGATTGCAGCCGTAAAATTAAAAGACTCTTGCTCCTTGGAAGAAAAGTAATGACCAACCTAGACAGCTTATTAAAAAGCAGAGACATTATTTTGCCAACAAAGGTCCGTCTAGCCAAGGCTATGGTTTTTCCAGTAGTCATGTATGGATGTGAAAGTTGGACTATAAAGAAAGCTAAGCCCTAAAGAATTGATGCTTTTGAATTGTGGTGTTGGAAAAGACTCTTGAGAGTCCCTTGGACTGCAAGGAGATCCAACCAGTCCATCCTAAAGGAGATCAGTCCTGGGTGTTCATTGGAAAGACTGATGCTGAAGCTAAAACCAATACTCTGGCCACCAGATGAGAAGAGCTGACTCATTTGAAAAGACCCTGATGCTGGGAAAGACACAGGGCAGGAGAAGAAGGGTACCACAGAGGGTGAGACGGTTGGATGGCATCACCGACTCAATGGACATGAGTTTGGGTAAACTCCAGGAGTTGGCAATGGACAGGGAGGCCTGGCATGCTGCAGGCCTTGGGGTCACAAAGAATCAGACACAACTGAGTGACTGAACTAAGCTGAACGGATCATGTTGTTAACAGGCTATGCTCCAATACAAAATGAAGTTTAAAAAAAATAAAATAAAGTAAAATAAACAGTCAATACAGAGAATCACAACTTGATGGAATTTCTCTGTGAAACCTCTGGTTCTGGGGAAAGTTCTGCCAGAAGTAGGAAAACCTGAACTGTAAGTGATGAGCTGAGGGAGGCTAGTGTACATAACTCCTTTTATCTCTGACAGTATTCCATTGCACAGATGTAACACAGGCTGTTTATCTTCCGAGCATTGAAAGGACATTTATATCTTTTTTGAGTTTTGGTGACTGTGAATATAAAGCCGCTATATGCATATGCGTACAGGTTTTTATGTAAATATAAATTTTCATTTGATGTGGTTAATACTTAGGAAAGGGATTACAAAGCCATGTGGTTAGAGTAGGTTTAATTTATAAGAACATTTCAAGCTGTTGTCCAAAGTGGCAGTGCCATTTTGCGTTTCTGCCAACAACATGACCGTTTCCACTTGCTCTGTATCTGTTCTGTTTTGTTTTAATTCTAGCCATTCTAATGTGTATGTGACGGTTTTGATGTTTATTTCTATAATGACTAATGATACTGAGTTTCTTTTCATGTGCTTATTGTCTATTTGCATTTCTTCTCTGATGAAATATCTGTTTAAGTATTTTGTACATTGTCTGTATGAGTTGTCTTCCAAGTATTGAATTTTGAGTGTCCTTTATACATGTTGAACCGAAGTTCAAATGTGTATTTCATAAATAATTTATTCTAGTCTGTGGCTGGCTTCTCTTTTCATTTCTTAACTGTATTTTGAAGAGCAGATATTTTAAATTTTGAGAAACTTGAATGCATTAATTTTCTAAAATGGATCATATTTTGAATGACATCTCTAAAAATATATTGATTAATCCAAGGTCACAAAAATTTTCTTCTCTGTTCTACTCACAAAGTTTATAGTTTACAATCCATTTTGTCTTTCTGAGTTGGTTTTTATATATGTTTGAGATAGGGACCAATTTTCTTTCCTTTTTTTAATGAAGATACGAATGTTTCAGCACCATTTGTTGAAAAGACTATCTCCCAGGACTCTTTAAAATTGCTTTGGAATTTGTGCCAAAAAATCACTGATTTTATATATGCAGCTCTATTCCTGGGCTCTCTATTTATCTCTACATTGATCTATGTATCTGTCCTTTCATAGATACCACAGGGTCATGATTCTTGCAGTTTTCTACATGATTCTTTATAGTAGGCTATTAAATTAGTTACTGTTGACTTGTTCAACATTGTTCTCCATAAAAATTGTTTTAACTATTTAGGATGACTTGCTTTTCCATAAAAATGTAGGTTCTCACTATTTGTTTAGGTCCTTGATTGTCTTTCTTAATGATTCAGAATTTTAAGCATACAGAACTTGTAGGTATGTTCAGTTACCTAGCAAGTAACATATTTGGGGGCTATTATAATAGTGTTACATTTAACTTAAATTTCCACTAATTCATTGCTATTATAAATATGTACATTTAATTTTTTGTATGTTGACCTTTTTTTCCTACAAGCTAGCTAAAATCACATTACTTTTAGTAACTTTTTGCTAGATTTCTAGAATCATGCCATCTACAAATAGAAATCCCTTCATTCCTTCCTTTCCAAACTATATTCTATTTATTAATTTTTCTTGTTTTCATAGTTTTGTCTGGCCTCTAGTACAGGGTTCATTAGGAGTAATGAAAGGAGACATTCTTTGTCAGAAAATGTCTTGAGTAGAATTTATATCCTCCTGTTGTGTGAAAATTGTATAAATCGTAATTATGTTGAACTGGTTCACAGTGCTTTTCAGGTCTACTATGTCCTTCTACTTCTCTGTATATTCATTGTATTAATTTTTCTATTAGGTAGATATTGAAGCTCCAACTGAAAATATTAATTTATCTATTAAAAAATAATTGTAATATATAGCAGAACTATATGTAACCTTGTTTTTGTATTTTCCAAGTATCCTGTAAATGTGCTATCATACTTTTATAATTTAAAAGTTAAAGAATATAAAGAAAACTTTAGGAGTAGTGAAAGGAGGCACTCTTTGTTCAGTCTTTAAATGTACTGTTAGCTTTAGGATGTTTATAGATTCCCTTGATCAGGGAGAGGAAGTTCCCTTCCATTGCCAGGTTTACTAAGAGTTTTATAATAAATGAATAACAAATGCCCTTTTTCCTAGCTAATGAGATGTCTTACGATTTTTCTTATTTAGTCTGGCATAATATAGTGAATTACACTGATTGATTTTTGAAAGCTGAACATAGATTTTTATGTTTATCCTGAGATAAACATTGTGATGTATTATCCTTTTTATAAATACAGATTGATTTGATTTGCTCATATATGTGATTATTTTGAAGATTTAAGATATTCTCTATTCAAGAGGGATATTGGCCTATAGTTTTTTCTTCTTGTAATACCTGTCACATTTTAGTATCAGAATAATACTTTCCTTGTAATAAGTTAAAAGGTATTCCTTCCATTTCTATTTTCAGGAACAGCAAGTCTAGGAACAGTATTCAGTATTTCCTTTCTTATTTAAAAGTATATTCTTTCTTGCTAAAATTATGCAAGTGAAGTCATCTTGACCTGATAGTTTCTATAGGGAAAATTTACTAAGAGTTTGGTTGGTGATAATTTACATAATTTTAAATACATTCATTTAACATGTACATTGCAATGGTTTTTAGTAAATTTTCAGAAGAGTGCAACTATTGTTGCAATCCAATTTTAAATCATTTTTATTGCCTCCAAAATGTACCTATTCCCAATTTACAGTCACTCCACTTTTTGTATGCCTTCCCAGTCAACCAATAATTTATTTCCTCAGTAGGATATATGTTTGCCTTTCATGGATATTTTTGTTTTGTTTTGTTTTACTTTTTATTTTCTATCATTTTTCAAATTCCTTTCCCATTTAGGTTATGACAGAATGTTAAGCAGAGTTCCCTGTGCTATACAGTAGGACCTTATTGGTTATCAGTTTTAAATGTATCAGTGTGTCCTTGTCCATCCGAAGCTCCCTTACTATCTCCCCCACTCTTTCCCCCTGGCAACTGCGAGTTCATTCTTTAGTTCTATGAATCTGTGTCTATTTTGTAGAAAAGTTCATTTGTATCATTTTTTAAAGATTACACATGTAAGTGATATCATACGGTATTTGTCTTTCTCTATCTGACTTATTACACTTAGTATGGTAATCTCCAGGTCCATCCATGTTGCTACAATGCATTATTTCATTTTTTTTCTGGCTGAATGATATTCCATTGCACATATGTACCACATCTTCTCTAACAAAAATCTTGGATATTTTATATGATGAAATCATATACTATGTGATTTTTGCTGGTTATCTATGTGTAGCCCATTACTTTTATTTCTGAATACATTCCACTGTATAACTTTACCACATTATGTTTGTTCATTCACCAGTTAACAAATCCAGCGATTATTTTAAGTTTGGGGCTATCAAGAATAACACTGTTGTGAAGATCCATGTACAGATCTCTGTGTGTGCTCAGGTTTTCATTTCTCAGAAATGAAAACTGAGTTATGTGGTAAATTTGTATTAATTTAAAATCCTACCAAATTGTTTTCTAAAGAGGTTGAAAATTTTTTTTTCAAGTTTCTCCATAAATGTGCCAACATTTATTGTCTCTCTTTAGGAATAGTCCCTCTAGTGGATGTAAAGTGATATCTCCTTTGCTTTAATTTGCATTTTCTTGCTGACTAATATTGTTGGGCATCTTTTCATAGGCTCGTAAGACATTCCCTTTGTTTGGTGAAATGTCTATTGAGAAATGTTGTCCAGGTCTAAACTGAGTCACTTGTCTTCTAATTGACTTGTTAGAATTCTACAGAAAATTTTTAAACATAAACTCATATCTTTTCTAAATAAAGAGCCATACAATTTATATATTTCTCTTTGAGTGAGCTTTTATACTTTGTGTCCTTCAAGAAATATGTCCATTTCATCCACATTTTCAAATTTCTAGGCATGTCATTTATAATATATGTATTCATTAACTTTTAAAATATCTTTTGAATCTATTGTGATGCCACTTTGCTCATTATTGATATTGGTAATTTGTGTCTTCTCACTTTTTTCCTAAATAAAGGTTTGTCGCTTTTACTGATCTTTTCTCAAACAGTAATATTTCAGTTCAGTTCAGTTCAGTCGCTCAGTCGTGTCGGACTCTTTGCAACACTATGGGCTACAGCACACCAGTCTTCCTGTTCATCACCACCCCAGGAGCTTGCTCAAACTCATGTCCATCGAGTCAATGATGCCATCCAATCATCTCATCCTCTGTTGTCCCCTTCTCCTCCCTTCAATTTTTCCCAGCATCAGGGTCTTTTCCAATGAGTCAATTCTCCGCATCAGGTGGCCAAAGTATTGGAGTTTCAGCCTCAGCACTCCACTGTCTCTTACATTTTTCCTAACTAAAGGTTTATTGTTTTTATTGATCTTTTCTCAAACAGTAATATTTAGTTTTATTGATATTCTCTATTGTTTTTCCTTTTCCTTTTCATTGATTTCTACTTTGATCTCTGCTTTACTTTTTGCTACTTTAGATTTAATTTGCTCTCCTCTTTCTAGTTTTTGAGATGAAAACTGAGGTCATGGATATTAGATTTTTCTACTTTTCTTGTACATATTCTTAGTATTATAAATTTACACTTAAACTCAACTTTAGGCTTAATCCAGCACATATACTTTGTTTTCATTTTCATTCATTTCTAAATACTTTCTATGTTCTGCTTTGATTTCTTCTTTGACTGATGGTACATATAGAATTGTATTGTTTTATTTTTAAATATTTGGGGATTTTCTGATCTTTTTCTTTTCATAATTCCTATTTCTTATTTAATTACATTGCTATCATAACATAATTTGGAAAACATCAAACTTTTTCAGTTTACTGAGACTGTCTTCATGGCAAAGAGATGGGGAAGCAATGGAAAGGGTGACAGACTTTATTTTTGGGGACTCCAACATCACTGCAGATGGTGACTGCAGCCATGAAATTAAAAGACACTTGCTCCTTGGAAGAAAAGTTATGGCCAATCTAGACAGCATATTAAAAAGTAGAGACATTACTTTGCCAAAAAACGTCCATCTAGTCAAAGCTATGGTTTTTCCAGTAGTCATGTATGGATGTGAAAGTTGGACGATAAAGAAAGCTGAGCGCCAAAGAATTGATGCTTTTGAACTGTAGTGTTGGAGAAGACTCTTGAGAATCCCTTGGACTGCAAGGAGATCCAACCAATCCATTCTGAAGGAGATCAGTCCTGAATATTCATTGTCAGGACTGATGCTAAAGCTGAAACTCCAGTACTTTGGCCACCTGATGCTAAGAACCTACTCGTTGGAAAAGACCCTGATGCTGCGAAAGATTAAAGGCGGGAAGAGAAGGGGAGGACAGAGGATGAGATGGTTGGATGGCATCACTGACTCAATGGACATGAATTTGAGTAAACTCTGGGAGTTGGTGATGGACAGGGAGGGCTGGGGTGTTGCAGTCTATGGGTTCTCAAAGAGTCGGACATGACTGAATGACTCAACTGAGCTGAAATGAGACTGTGTTAAGGCCTAAAATATTGTCTATCTTGGAAAATACTGCATGAACACTTGGGAAACTATCAATAGTTTATTCTATTTTGTTAAGTTGTGCTTTCTATTAATGACAATTAGGCTCAGTAGTTTGATTTTGTTGCTTAATTCTGCTATATCCTTGCTGATTTTTTGGACTGCTTATCATATTTATTGATATGGGGCTTGAAATCCCTGACTATAATTTTGATTTTGCTTCAGTTTTATAAATTTTTCTTTTATATATTTTATAGCTCTGTCATAAATGTATAAATCCTTAGTTTTCTTTTTGCCACCTTGATGAACTGACCTCTTTATCATTGTAAAATGACCTTCTTCATCCTTGGTAATATACTTTACCTTAAAATTTATTTTACTGGATATTGAAACTACTGTTTTCATTTGACTAGAGTTAGCATGGCATATCTTTTCCCATTTTTTTAGTTTTAACTTCTTTATATCTTTTTATCTTAAGTAGATACCTTATAGGTAAGCTCTTACTTTTTACCCCATCTGCCAGTCTTACCTTTGACCAGTATTTAAATTATTTCTATTCAGTTGACATAATTAACATTGTCTATCATTGCACTGTTTGTTTTCCACTTGTTGCCTTATTTGTTTTCTTTTTATTCCTTTTCTGTCTTCTGTCAGATTAGTTAGGTATTTTGTCTGATCCTATTGGTCTTCTTTCTTATTGTGTTATGTGTTTTATTATTTTTCTGGTTGCTTTAGTGCTTATAATACATATCTTTAACTTAAAACAGCTGCCTTCAAGTGATAACATACCTCTTCAATAGGACCTTAGAATAGTTTACTTTCATTTCTCCCCTCCCAAATTTTAGGATATCTAGTAGTCATAGATTTTAGGTGTCTAAGTTATAAATTCCTCAATGCATTGTCATTATTTTTCTTTAGTTAATTATCTTTAAGCATTCTAAATACTTAGAGAAGTATACTTACTGAGCCAGTATAGTTATCATTACCCCCTTTTCTTCTGCATATATCCTTATTTCCATCTGATATTATTTTCCTTCCTTCTATGAATTTCCCATAACATTTCCTATAATACTGATGGGATTTCCCTGGTGGGTCATTGGTAAAGAGTTCATGGGCAATGCAGGAGACAAGGGTCAGGTTCCTGGGTCAGAAAGATCCCCTGGAGAAGGAAGTAAAGCAACCCACTGCAATATTCTTGCCTGGGAAATCTCAGCTAATCCTAGACGAAATCAACTCTGAATATTCATTGGAAGGACTGATGTTGAAGCTCCAATATTTTGGCCACCTGATGCAAAGAGCTGACTTAATGGAAAAGACCCTGAGGCTGGGAAAGATTGAGGGCAGGAGGAGAAGGGGGTAACAGAGGATGAGATAGTTAGACAGCATCACTGACTCCATGCACATGAATTTGAGCAAACTCCAGGAGATAATGGAGGACAGAGGAGACTGGCGTGCTGCAGTTCATGGGTTAGCAAAGGGTTGGACATGATGGACATGACTTGGCAACTGAACAACAACATAGGACATATTTCTGGTAATAAAGTCTTCAGTGTTTTACCTCTTTTTCCCCTTTATTTGAAAAATACTTTCACAAGGCAAGAATTTTAAGTTGTTCTTTATTTGGTGGGGGCATGAAACAAAGACTCCTTAAAGATGTCCATTTCCATCTTATCCCTTGAATTATTCCTAGTAAGAATCTGCCGCCCTTCTGATCTTTGACACTCTGGGTATAAAAAGTGTCTTCCATGATTACTTTTATAATTTTCCCTCCATCACTTATTTTGAGCAATTTGACTATGGTTTTCTTTGCAGTATTTTCTTAGTATTTTTGTGCTTAGGGTTTGTTGAGATACAGGTTTATAGTTTTCATCAAATTTAGAGATGTTCTATCTATTGTATCTTCAAATACTTTTCTGTCCTCTGCACACCTTCTCTTCTTCCTCAGGGCTCCAGATATATAAGTATATAAACTCACAGGAAGTTGTTTCAAGTAGTACTGATGGTATTTTCATTTTTTTTAAGAATTCCATTTTCTCTATTTAATTATAGATCAGGTTCACTTTTCTTTTATAATATCTAATCTGCTGCTAATCCCATTTAGTGTATTTTTCAATTCATTGTAACTTTCATCACCAGAAGTTGGATTTGGGTCTTTTTTTATTCGTGTCTTTACAATTGAGCATACAATCATAATAGTTGTTTTATTGTCCCTTTCTGTTCATTTAAACATCTTTCTTCAGTTCTCAGTCACATTTGAGTAACTGTTATCCTCATTATGGGCTGTGTTTTTCAGCTTCTTTTCATGCCTAGTAATCTTTCAGTGTTTGATGTGAGGCACAGTGCATTTTTTTTTTCTTTTGGTGCTGGCTATGTTTTGCTTCATATAAATAGTCTCAAACCCCTTAACCTGAAAACAGATTCTCCCTTCAGGGTCCTGCATTTGATGTTTCTTTAAAAGGTCTCTGACTTTGCTAGCTGTAGGGCTAATCATTTCCCATCATGACTCAAGACCCATGCCCCATGTATTATGATTTTTGTTTTGTGTGTTTTGATTTTGTTATTTTCAAATCTGGCAGCTACTATTCCCAGCCCTCTGTGAATGCCAGACTCTCTGCCCTCTATCTTTCCCTGACTGGGGTAACTGTCTCACATACTTGCACTAATATGTACTCTGCTGACTGTTGGAGAGGGATCCTCTGCAGATCTCTGAAGTTCCTTTCTCTTTGCATCTCTGTTCTCCTTGGTACTCCGTCCTAAAAACTACCTGTCCTAGTCTCTGTTCCATCTCCACAGCTCAGGAGGTCTACTGGATTCTGCCTGGGTTCCCCTTCTCTACCCACAGCTCAGGAACTCCCTGAAGCAGTAACATGCAGTCATTGTGTGATTCATCTCCTTTTTTTTCTGTTTCTTAGGGATCACTGTTCATCACTTTCGGAGATCCAGTGTCTTGAAAATCATAATTTCATGAATTTTGTCCTTTTGTTGTCATTTCACACGAGAGGGTAAATGTAATCCCAGAAATTCCATCTTGGTCAGAATCATGAAAAAAAAAAAAAATATATATATATATATATATAGCATTTTGATTATTTCTTATCATGTCAAGCTATGTTAATATCCTTCTGAAATCTTAGAGCTCAAAATATGAATGAATACGCCAGGAATGTATAACCAAAATGTGTGGCACACTTATCCTCTCTTTATATGACACTCTTATTCATTCAGACTAATATTCCACTTAGACCTCTGATAGTAATTTCATTATATTGACTGAATTTTATATCTCTTCACTAGCAGGGGTGCTCTTACTCTGGTCACATTTTTAATTCACATCAACAGTCATCCATCATAGAAAGCCTATAATAAAATGTAATAATCCAGATAGATATGATTCAGTCAACCCAGAGTCTAGCTTGATCATTTTCTTGTTCATCAACATTGCGTTTCCATTTATACAGTCTTTGATGATAGCTACTCCTTAAACACATCAGGCATAGTTGTCTAACAGATAAAACACTTTATCCCATAGGTGTTGATAATTCTCCTTCCTCATATTCTGTTTTTGTGTTGCTTTTCAAAGGTGTCTCTTTGTACCCAAAAAAAGATATCTCAAAATATATTTTAAAAACTATTATCCAATCCCATCATGACAACTTGTCAAAATCATTTGGTATTCTGATTTGTTATGTAGTTACTTCTCTAGTTTCTGTGTCGTGTGAAAATTTAATTAATATGGCACCAATGTATTCAACAAAATGATAAATATGTTGTTGATCAGTTCAGTTCAGTTCAGTCGCTCAGTCACATCCAACTCTTTGTGAACCCATGAATCACAGCATGCCAGGCCTCCCTGTCCATCACCATCTCCCAGAGTTCACGCAGACTCACATCCATCGAGTCCGTGATGCCATCCAGCCATCTCATCCTCGGTCGTCCCCTTCTCCTCCTGCCCCCAATCCCTCCCAGCATCAGAGTCTTTTCCAATGAGTCAACTCTTCGCATGAGGTGTCCAAAGTACTGGAGCTCCAGCTTTAGCATAATTCCTTCCAAAGAAATCCCAGGGCTGATTTCCTTCAGAATGGACTGGTTGGATCTCCTTGCAGTCCAAGGGACTCAAGAGTCTTCTCCAACACCACAGTTCAAAAGCATCAATTCTTTGATGCTCAGCCTTCTTCACAGGCCAACTCTCACATCCATACATGACCACTGGAAAAACCATAGCCTTGACTAGACAGACCTTTGTTGGCAAAGTAATGTCTCTGCTTTTTAATGTGCTGTCTAGGTTGGTCATAAATTTCCTTCCAAGGAGTAAGCGTCTTTTAATTTCATGGCTGCAGTCATCATCTGCAGTGATTTTGGAGCCCCCAAAAATAAAGTCTGACACTGTTTCTGCTGTTTCCCCATCTATTTGCCATGAAGTGATGGGACCAGATGCCATGATCTTCGTTTTCTGAATGTTGAGCTTTAAGCCAACTTTTTCGCTCTCCTCTTTCACTTTCATCAAGAAACTCTTTAGTTCCTCTTCACTTTCTGCCATAAGGGTGGTGTCATCTGCATATCTGAGTTTATTGATATTTCTCCTGGCAATCTTGATTCCAGCTTGTGTTTCTTCCAGTCCATCGTTTCTCATGATGTACTCTGCATAGAAGTTAAATAAGCAGGGTGACAATATGCAGCCTTGACATACTCCTTTTCCCACTTGGAACCAGTCTGTTGTTCCATGTACAGCTCTAACTGTTGCTTCCTGACCTGCATACAGATTTCTCAAGAGTTAAGCAGTCACAACTTATCAGTATAACCCCATGCAAATATAAAATAAATATTTGTCAAAAAAGACAAAACTAGAGAAGTTTGGGTGTTTGAATTATTATATCCCCTCATTCATTTTAATTGTCATGAGTTGAAAAAATATTTTTAAATGGACTATAATTGTTATAGGAAAAGGAATGAACAAACATTATGAAAAGTGTATATTTTGTTTAAGAAAGAGGGATATATTTATCTGTGTTTCTATTTACTAAGAATTAGAAGAAAGATTAAAAAGGAGTCACAGAAATTTTCCACTTAGGGGAAATAGTAAAAAAGAATTTCTAGGGGAAGAGTAGAAATGAGACTTCTTTTGTGTACCTTATGCTTCTAACTATTGTTATCATGTAAATACACTAACTTGTCAAAAAATAAAACTTGATTTATGGCAATAATGTAGGAGAAAATTTTTGATAGCTTATATAATATAGTTTTCCATCAGGAGATTAGGCATTTAAAAAGTTATCTCATCATATATTTAACTGTGGCAATTTTAAAATATCATTTCTTTCAGTATGTGCAAACATACACACATATGTAAAAATGTATTTATAATTTTTATCTAGGTAGGGAGTATAGTCTTTTACAGAATGCACCTTAATTCCTTCATATTGTGTTACATTTTTTCAGGTTACTTGACATGCTAATTTAATTTTTTTTAATTAATTTTTTTATTTAATTTTAAAATCTTTAATTCTTACATGTGTTCCCAAACATGAACCCCCCTCCCACATCCCTCCCCATAACATCTCTGTGGGTCATCCCCATGCACCAGCCCCAAGCATGCTGTATCCTGCGTCAGACATAGACTGGCGATTCAATTCTTACATGATAGTATACATGATAGAATGCCATTCTCCCAAAACATCCCACCCTCTCCCTCTCCCTCTCCCTCTGAGTCCAAAAGTCCGTTATACACAGCTGTGTCTTTTTTCATGTCTTGCATACAGGGTCGTCATTGCTATCTTTCTAAATTCCATATATATGTGTTAGTATACTGTATTGGTGTTTTTCTTTCTGGCTTACTTCACTCTGTATAATCGGCTCCAGTTTCATCCATCTCATCAGAACTGATTCAAATGAATTCTTTTTAACGGCTGAGTAATACTCCATTGTGTACATGTACCAAAGCTTTCTTATCCATTCATCTGCTGATGGACATCTAGGTTGTTTCCATGTCCTGGCTATTATAAACAGTGCTGTGATGAACATTGGGGTACATGTGTCTCTTTCAATTCTGGTTTCCTCGGTGTGTATGCCCAGCAGTGGGATTGCTGGGTCATAAGGTAGTTCTATTTGCAATTTTTTAAGGAATCTCCACACTGTTCTCCATAGTGGCTGTACTAGTTTGCATTCCCACCAACAGTGTAGGAGGGTTCCCTTTTCTCCACACCCTCTCCAGCATTTATTGCTTGCAGATTTTTGGATCGCAGCCATTCTGACTGGTGTGAAGTGGTACCTCATTGTGGTTTTGATTTGCATTTCTCTGATAATGAGTGATGTTGAGCATCTTTTCATGTGTTTGTTAGCCATCCGTATGTCTTCTTTGGAGAAATGTCTATTTAGTTCTTTGGCCCATTTTTGGATTGGGTCGTTTATTTTTCTGGAATTGAGCTGCATAAGTTGCTTGTATATTTTTGAGATTAGTTGTTTGTCAGTTGCTTCATTTGCTATTATTTTCTCCCATTAAGAAGGCTGTCTTTTCACCTTGCTTATATTTTCCTTTGTTGTGCAGAAGCTTTTAATTTTAATTAGATCCCATTTGTTTATTTTTGCTTTTATTTCCAGAATTCTGGGAGGTTGATCATAGAGGATCCTGCTGTGATTTATGTCTGAGAGTGTTTTGCCTATGTTCTCCTCTAGGAGTTTTATAGTTTCTGGTCTTACATTTAGCTCTTTAATCCATTTTGAGTTTATTTTTGTGTGCGGTGTTAGAAAGTGATCTAGTTTCATTCTTTTACAAGTGGTTGACCAGTTTTCCCAGCACCACTTGTTAAAGAGATTGTCTTTACTCCATTGTATATTCTTGCCTCCTTTGTCAAAGATAAGGTGTCCATATGTGTGTGGATTTATCTCTGGGCTTTCTATTTTGTTCCATTGATCTATATGTCTGTCTTTGTGCCAGTACCATACTGTTTTGATGACTGTGGCTTTGTAGTAGAGCCTGAAGTCAGGCAAGTTGATCCCTCCAGTTCCATTCTTCTTTCTCAAGATTGCTTTGGCAATTCGAGGTTTTTTGTATTTCCATACAAATCTTGAAATTATCTGTTCTAGTTCTGTGAAAAATATGGCTGGTAGCTTGATAGGGATTGCATTGAATTTGTAAATTGCTTTGGGTAGTATACTCATTTTCACTATATTGATTCTTCCGACCCATGAACATGGTATATTTCTCCATCTATTAGTGTCCTCTTTGATTTCTTTCATCAGTGTTTTATAGTTTTCTCTATATAGGTCTTTAGTTTCTTTGGGTAGATATATTCCTAAGTATTTTATTCTTTTCGTTGCAATGGTGAATGGAATTGTTTCCTTAATTTCTTTTTCTACTTTCTCATTATTAGTGTATAGGAATGCAAGGGATTTCTGTGTGTTGATTTTATATCCTGCAACTTTACTATATTCATTGATGAGCTCTAGTAATTTTCTGGTGGAGTCTTTAGGGTTTTCCATGTAGAGGATCATGTCATCTGCAAACAGTGAGAGTTTTACTTCTTCTTTTCCAATTTGGATTCCTTTTATTTCTTTTTCTGCTCTGATTGCTGTGGCCAAAACTTCCAGAACTATGTTGAATAGTGGTGGTGAAAGTGGACACTCTTGTCTTGTTCCTGACTTTAGGGGAAATGCTTTCAATTTTTCACCATTGAGGATAATGTTTGCTGTGGGTTTGTCATATATAGCTTTTATTATGTTGAGGTATGTTCCTTCTATTCCTGCTTTCTGGAGAGTTTTTATCATAAATGGATGTTGAATTTTGTCAAAGGCCTTCTCTGCATCTATTGAGATAATCATATGGTTTTTATTTTTCAACTTGTTAATGTGGTGAATTACATTGATTGATTTGCAGATATTGAAGAATCCTTGCATCCCTGGGATAAAGCCCACTTGGTCATGGTGTATGATCTTTTTAATGTGTTGTTGGATTCTGATTGCTAGAATTTTGTTGAGGATTTTTGCATCTATGTTCATCAGTGATATTGGCCTGTAGTTTTCTTTTTTTGTGACATCTTTGTCAGGTTTTGGTATTAGGGTGATGGTGGCCTCATAGAATGAGTTTGGAAGTTTACCTTCCTCTGCAATTTTCTGGAAGAGTTTGAGTAGGATAGGTGTTAGCTCTTCTCGAAATTTTTGGTAGAATTCAGCTGTGAAGCCGTCTGGACCTGGGCTTTTGTTTGCTGGAAGATTTCTGATTACAGTTTCAATTTCCGTGCTTGTGATGGGTCTGTTAAGATTTTCTATTTCTTCCTGGTTCAATTTTGGAAAATTGTACTTTTCTAAGAATTTGTCCATTTCTTCCACGTTGTCCATTTTATTGGCGTACAACTGCTGATAGTAGTCTCTTATGATCCTTTGTATTTCGTGTTGTCTGTTGTGATCTCTCCATTTTCATTTCTAATTTTATTGATTTGATTTTTCTCTCTTTGCTTCTTGATGAGTCTGGCTAGTGGTTGTCAATTTTATTTATCCTTTCAAAGAACCAGCTTTTGGCCTTGTTGATTTTTGCTATGGTCTCTTTTGTTTCTTTAGCATTTATTTCTGCCCTAATTTTTAACATTTCTTTCCTTCTACTAACTCTGGGGTTCTCCAATTCTTCCTTTTCTAGTTGCTTTAGGTGTAGAGTTAGGTTATTTATTTGACTTTTTTTCTTGTTTCTTGAGGTATGCCTGTATTGCTATGAACTTTCCTCTTAGCACTGCTTTTATAGTGTCCCACAGGTTTTGGGTTGTTGTGTTTTCATTTTCATTAGTTTCTATGCATATTTTGATTTCTTTTTTGATTTCCTCTGTGATTTGTTGGTTATTCAGAAGTGTGTTGTTCAACCTCCATATGTTGGCATTTTTAGTAGTTTTTCTCCTGTTATTGAGATCTAATATTAATGCATTGTGGTCAGAAAAGATGCTTGGAATGATTTCGATTTTTTTGAATTTATCAAGTTTAGATTTATGGCCCAGGATGTGATCTATCCTGGAGAAGGTTCCATGAGCACTTGAAAAAAAGGTGAAATTCATTGTTTTGGGGTGAAATGTCCTATAGATATCAATTAGGTCTAATTGATCTAATGTATCATTTAAAGTTTGCGTTTCTTTGTTAATTTTCTGTTTAGTTGATCTGTCCATAGGTGTGAGTGGGGTATTAAAGTCTCCCACTATTATTGTGTTATTGTTGATTTCCCCTTTCATACTTGTTAGCATTTGTCTTACATATTGCGGTGCTCCTATATTGGGTGCATATATATTTATAATTGTTATATCTTCTTCTTGGATTGATCCTTTGATCATTATGTAATGGCCTTCTTTGTCCCTTTTCACAGCCTTTGTTTTAAAGTCTATTTTATCAGATATGAGTATTGCCACTCCTGCTTTCTTTTGGTCTCTATTTGCGTGGTATATCTTTTTCCAGCCCTTCACTTTCAGTCTGTATGTGTCCCTTGTTTTGAGGTGGCTCTCTTGTAAGCAGCATATAGAGGGGTCTTGTTTTTGTATCCATTCGGCCAGTCTTTGCCTTTTGGTTGGGGCGTTCAACCCATTTACGTTTAAGGTAATTATTGATAAGTATGATCCAGTTACCATTTACTTTATTGTTTTGGGTTCGGGTTTATACACCCTTTTCATGTTTCCTGTCTAGAGAATATCCTTTAGAATTTGTTGGAGAGCTGGTTTGGTGGAGCTGAATTCTCTCAGCTTTTGCTTGTCTGTAAAGCTTTTGATTTCTCCTTCGTATTTGAATGAGATCCTTGCTGGGTACAGTAATCTGGGCTGTAGGTTATTGTCTTTCATCACTTTAAGTATGTCTTGCCATTCCTTCCTGGCCTGAAGAGTTTCTATTGAAAGATCAGCTGTTATCCTTATGGGAATCCCCTTGTGTGTTATTTGTTGTTTTTCCCTTGCTGCTTTTAATATTTGTTCTTTGTGTTTGATCTTTGTTAATTTGATTAATATGTGTCTTGGGGTGTTTCGCCTTGGGTTTATCCTATTTGGAACTCTCTGTGTTTCTTGGACTTGGGTGATTATTTCCTCCCCCATTTCAGGGAAGTTTTCAACTATTATCTCCTCAAGGATTTTCTCATGATCTTTCTTTCTGTCTTCTTCTTCTGGGACTCCTATAATTTGAATGTTGGAGCATTTCATATTGTCCTGGAGGTCTCTGACATTGTCCTCGTTTCTTTTAATTTGTTTTTCTTGTTTCCTCTCTGATTCATTTATTTCTACCATTCTATCTTCTATTTCACTAATCCTATCTTCTGCCTCTGTTATTCTACTATTTGTTGCCTCCAGAGTGTTTCTGATCTCATTTATTGTGTTATTCATTATATTTTGACTCTTTTTTATTTCTTCTAGGTCCTTGTTAAACCTTTCTTGCATCTTCTCAATCCTTGTCTCTAGGCTATTTATCTGTGATTCCATTTTGATTTCAAGATTTTGGATCATTTTCACTATCAATATTCGGAATTCCTTCTCAGGTAGATTCCCTACTTCTTCCTCTTTTGTTTGGTTTGGTGGGCAACTCTCCTGTTCCTTTACCTGCTGAGTATTCCTCTGTCTCTTCATCTTGGTTATATTGCTGCGTTTGGGGTGGTCTTTTTATATTCTGGTAATTAGTGGAGTTCTCTTTATTATGGAGCTTCCTCACTGTGGGTGGGTTTCTATCAGTGGCTTGTCAAGGTTTCCTGGTTAGGGAGGCTTGTGTTGGAGTTCTGGTGGGTGGAACTGGGTTTCTTCTCTCTGGAGTGCAGTGGAGTGACCAGTGATGGGTTATGAGACATCAAAGGTTTTAGAATAATTTTGAGCTGCCTGTATATTGAAGCTCAGGGGAGTGTTCCTGTGTTGCTGGAGAATTTGAGTGATATGTCTTGTTTTAGAACTTGTTGGCCCTTGGGTTTCAGTGTAGGTATGAAGGCATTTGATGAGCTCCTATTGCTTAATGTTCCCTGAATTCAAGAGTTCTCTAATGTTTTCAGGCTTTGGATTTAAGCCTCCTGCTTCTGGTCTTCAGTTTTGTTTTTACAGTAGCCTCTAAACTTCTCCATCTATACAGCACCGATGATAAAACATCTAGGTTAAAGATGAAAAGTTTCTCTGCATTGAGGGACACTCAGAGAGGTTCACTGAATTACAAGGAGAAGAGAAGATGGAAGGGGTAGTTAGAGGTAACTGGAATGAGATGCGGTGAGATCAAAAGAGGAGAGAGCAAGCTAGCCAGTAGTCACTTCCTTATGTGCGCTCTATAGTCTGGCCCGCTCAGAGGTATTTACGGAGTTATACGGGGAAGAGGAGAGGGAGGAAGTAGACAGAGGTGACCAGGAGGATAAGAGAGAGGAATGAGAAGGAGAGAGACAAATCCTGCCAGTAACCAGTTCCTTAGGTGCTCTCCACCGTCTGGAACACACAGAAATTCACAGAGTTGGATAGAGAAGAGATGGGGGAGAAAAGAGACAGAGGCCACCTGGTGGAGAAAAAGGAGAGTCCAAAGGAGAAGAGAGTGGTCAAGCCAGTAATCTCACTCTCAGGTAAACTTGGGTAGTGAAGTTTGGGTTTTTAAATGAACAAAATTGACAACAAAAACCTAAGAGCAAAGGTTAAAAATCTAGAGTAGAGGTTGGATTTTCAAAAATACAATATTAAAGAAAAGAAGCAGAAGGAAAAAGGAGGAAAGAAAGAAAGAAAAAAAAACAAGAATTATTAAAACAAACAAACAAACAAACAAAACAAAACAAACAAACAAAAAAAAACCCACCAACAACCATCCAAAGGCTATATATGGTGTTTGCCTTTAAAAAAAAAAAAGACTTTTTTTTTAATAGTAATAATAGGTTATAGTAATAAAAATTAGAGGAGAAATAGAAGACTTAACAATTTAAAAAAAGTTAGAAAAAAAAAAGAAAAAAAAAGGAATGATTTTAAAAATAGTAAAAATATATCTGGCCCTTCTCTGATGTTTTGGGCCGTGTGGGATCACTTCCAAGGTGGTTCCCTCTGTTTAACTTCTTCCGTTTGCTGGTTTTTCAGGCTCACTAGTTCAGTCGCGCTGTGGGGAGGGGGGATGCTGCAAACAAATAGCACTGTCGTGTGCTCACAGTGTCTCAGCCCCGCTTGACCTGTCCCTTCTCGCGGTGGACAAACCGCTCCGGCTCTACGATGCACAGCCGGGAACCGTCTGGGGCCGGCCCTAGGCTGCGTGCACTTCCCGGTCCAAGCCGCTCAGGTTTGGCGCTCAGGCAGCCCTCAGAGGCACAGATTCGGCTGGGACTGCGCTTTGTGCCCTTCCCAGGTCCGAGTAGCTCAGGAGTTTGGCGAGCTTGATCGCCGCGGCTTGTCACCTTTTCTGCCGCTGCTGCTCAGCTTTCTGGGTGGACCGCTGGCGGCCCCCGTGGGGCAGATTGTGACTGTCCAGCACCCCCAGAAGTCTTAGCAAAGAAGCCCGCTTGCAGTTAGGTAAGTAAAGTCTCTCCGGGTCTACAATTGCCCCTTTCCAGTCCTTACGGCTCTGGCTGCCTGTCCCCGGCGGGGGATAGTCTGCAGCCGGCTTTTTCCGTTCCGTCCTTTGTTCTGTGCTCGGTCCTGGCGGTGTCTTATGTTCGAGCTTTTCGTGCGGTAGCTATCCCACAGTCTGGTTTGCTAGCCCAAGTTAGATCGTTCTGGTTGCGTGTGGGGCGTTCCTGCCCGATTCTTACAAAGCACTGCAGCCCGCGCCTCCCGCGCGTCCCTGCCCTGCCCCCACTTCCCAATGGCGGATGCAGGCATCTGTGCTGCTTTTCCGCTGGGGGAGTTACTGTTGGGCTTGTAATCTCTTGGTTTTAATTATTTCTTTATTTTTCCTTCCTGTTATGTTGCCCTCTGTGTTTCCAAGACTCGCCACAGACTCGGCAGGGAGAGTGTTTCCTGGTGTTTGGAAACCTCTCTTCTTAAAATTCCCTTCCCGGGACGGGCTTCCCTTCCCGGGACGGGCTTCCCTTCCCGGGACGGAGCTCCCTCCCCACCTCCTTTGTCTCCTTTTTCGTCTTTTATATTTTTTCCTACCTGTTTTTGAAGACAATGGTCTGCTTTTCTGGTTGCCTGATGTCCTCTGCCAGCCTACAGAAGTTGTTTTGTGGAGTTTGCTCAGCGTTGAAATGTTCTTTTGAGGAATTTGTGAGTGAGAAAGTGGTCTTCCCGTCCTATTCCTCCGCCATCTTTATGCTCCTCCCGCTAATTTAATTTTAAAACTGAAAGTTGTATTCCAAATTCAAATGTGTACTCCATGAAGTCTATCTACTTTTCTCCTTTATAGTGGTTTATGACTTAAATAGCTGAACATAATGCTAGAATGATATTAAGGTAATATTGAGAAACTACTGACATCAGTTCATTCTGATCTAATTAGTAAAAATGAAAAAGAAATAAAGAACCAAGTAAAATAAATAAAATATTAAAATTGCTTAGAATTCTGGAATAAAGTTCAAATATCATATTGAATTTATTCATAGTAGTTTACTGTTAATTTTCATTAAAGAATGCTTGGAGGTAGCAAAGCATTTCACATCTGAATGTGATATTACATTTTTAAATGTGCATATTTTGAAAAGAAATATTAGATATTTAGTTATAAAAAGTGAAGTGTTTAACAATATGTAAATTATGTGTTATTAAGAAAGAAATTCAGATTGGATGAGGGTATTTGGTGGTTATTATCAAAGAGGATGCTATTAGCAAGACACAGCAGTGTTCTTTTCCTTCTTATCATTTATTTTCCTTTAAATGTAAAAATTTACTGAAAAACATAGTATTACTAATTTGCTAAAGAAAAACAATAATATTATCTATGTTCTGTTTTGACTATAAAGCTCCACCCAGTTAGAATTTTCAGACGAAATATAGCAAGTATCTTCTTACATAAGTGGTTTGCTTTTAAGAGTAATTGATTGATGGCATTTCCTCAGCAGGTCATACATATTTTGTATTAATAAAATACTGTGTTTGTAAAGTACATATGACTCAAATATAAGTGGTTTTGCTTCTGTTAGCCTTCTTCTCTTTTGTTTATAGGCAAGGGGTTCAGTATTCTTTTAGATAAAGTACAACTAAAATTAGGATGAGAAATCCTACAAGATACAGAATCCAAACATTCATAGCAAAAGAATAGTAAGAGAAAGATATATAAATGTTGACTGTAGAGTTTTCCACACTCCGAGGAATTATCAAGGTTAACTTCTGAAGAAAAACACTTGGATGATGTTATAGGTAATGTTAGTTGCTTCTTACCCATAACTATTCTTTCCTTCTCTTTTAGTAATACAGTCTCAAGTCTCAGCCAGGCATACGACTATTCAGTTCAAGACTATTTGTCTCCCTTACAATCAGATGTGCCTGCGTTCTAGCCAATGAGATACAAATAAGGTGATTTGTACAATTTTAGATCTGTCTGTTTAAAAATTGGAACTACCCTCTTCTCTCTTGCTGCTCACTAGAATGAGATTCATTATATGTTTGTTGAAATGAAGTTTAACTTTCAAAAATCAAGTAATTTTAATAATGAAAAAAATACCACTTGCATCAAGGTTCTATTCAGAAAGGTGCTTCTTTACAGAATTTATAACATTATTTCAATCATTCATAATCTAGAATTATACCACACAGTGAAGGAATTGATAGAAAATGGTCCTTAAATTCTATACAGTTTACTGTCTCAAGGAGGAGACATACAAACACAACTTTCCTAAACAAAACGTAGCTGACATTCTTGTAGGAAAAAAGAAAATGACCAGCAGGACCTATGTTGGTTTCCAAGCTGGAAGTGTAGTTTGAGAGGGGCAGAGAAAAAAGTAGAAGAAGCCTGTATCCCCAAGACCGTCATATCTCCATTATAACTGTGGACCACATACCAAACACGTATCAGAAAAATAAACACCCTAACAAGCATTCTGATACATGGGAATATCCAGAATGAACATTTTGGAAATGTACTTTCAACTCTTTAATATGCCTGCAATAAATGATGACAAAAGAATTTGTCATACCAGTTTTTCAGATATCCTAATAATATTCTGTTTAATTTCATCTTCAGATTATTTACATTCTCTGAAAACCAAAAAGCTATTTCCAGGGAAACACACATTGAGGGTTTATGCTGGAGAGGGAAATTCAGACTAGTATTCTAAATATGCTGCTCATGTGACTATAAATTTTTTTTTCATGTTTAGCTGGATAATCTGATAACAAAGAGTGCTTTGAATTGGCAAATCTCCTTGGAGTTTTTAAAAATATATATACTAAAGTGAATGACAATATGTTGAAATGAATTAGAAGCTTCATTTTGGGTGATAACAATGTAGGAAGTTACTTTAGGTGACTCTAAAACACATATTGTTTTAAATACCTATTTTGAAAGGGAGACACTGGGCATGAAAAAAAGAATACATACTGAGTAATAGATCAGGAAATCAGAAACTTAGAAATCCATTTTGCAAATTATTTTTAACAAATTCAAGTGATCTTTACTGAAACACATTTAACTGCCTAAAGTATCATAAATAACACAAATATTTAATTAAGTAAATGATTTTGTTATATCCTCACCCCTAAACATTACTAGTATATCCAAAAACTTAGCTTGAGCATAGGGGAGTTTTAGTTATTAACAATTGTTCTTGAATATTTTAAAATATCTAGGATACCAAGAAAACTTTCTAGAGACTAAGTAAGAATGTTATGAGAAAGATGGATGGAGGGGGAAAGTGGATCTTAGTGAAATATTATTTCTTTTTGTTAAAATCTGAAAATCCTGTTACCTTTTTTAAACAATTCATTAGACTGCCATTTTATTGAGCTGGAAGAAAGCAATGGGTTAGAGCAATGCTATTTCTGAATTAACTGAGCTTTTTGTGTTAACTAAATGATTCAGTCTTTATTCACTAACTGTGCTTTTGTCATTCTTCTATGAAAATAAATATTTCAGTGTATTTACCTCATTCTTTGGGGTTCTGTATCAGTCAGGGGCTTAGAAGGAAAAATGGCACAGTGGGAAAAAGTAGAAGTGGGAGCTGAGATAAACCTTAAAGGTAGAGGGCTAAACTATTGGGATAAATTGAGGTCCTAATCACTGAAAAAGGAAATTATTGAGGAAAAAAATCATTTGGCAAGTGTGTAAAAATCAGTTCTTATTAAGATGCACTGTATTTCAGTGCCTCCTAGACATCTATAAAGAGTTGTTTATGTAAACTTAGATTTCCAGATAAATATTAGCACATATGTTAGAAATTCTGGATTCAACACATGCATGTTACTTACAGCCATGATCCTGGATGAGAAACCCAAGATGAATGCAGAAATGAGAGGAATAAACAGAGAATTTCCTTTGATTCTTTTTTCTTTTTGTTTTCCTCTGTACACTTTCCACCCAGAATACAGTTTAAGAGTCATTAGTCTGACCTCTGAAGCATGTAAATGTTTAGAGAATAGGAAGAAAAGAAGAAAGCAAGGATGCAGGCTGGGAAAATATGATTGTGAGCCAGTAACAATGCCAAGAGTGTGGTTTATCAAGTCTAGTGAGAAAAGCTCTTAAGGAAAAAGATATTGAATGCATCAGCTGCTACTGTAAGATGAGGTTCAGGGCTATTAAATTTTGAAAAATAAGGTTTATTCCAAATCTTGATAAGACCAATTAGAGTGAGTAGTGAGAACCTGAATTGATTGATCATTTGAAGTGGAAAAATTTTGTAGTCCAGGTATATAACTAAGCTATTGATTAGATATTATAGATTGAGAAGATACTTAAATGCTATAAAGCCTAATTAAAAAGAAAATTACTTCCTCTTAGTCAATATTAGTTCATGCATGCAGTGATAGACTCTTGTTGCCGTAACAACCATTAGGGTGGGGTACTCCATTTTAGAAAGTACTGAATCTCATTGTGCTCTAATGAATTTTCCTGTAGGTTTAAGTTATAAAAATACTTTTATCAAACCCATGTTGCTGTGGTGGAACAAGGGCTTCCCTGTGGGTCATATGGTAAAAAATCTGCCTGCAATGCAGGAGAACCAGGTTCGATCATCAAGTAAACGGAACTAAAATCTAACAGAGTAAGCATACACAGGGAATATGAAGTCTAGGTTACATTATGTTTTTAAAAAGAAAATATTTTCTCTTTAAAATATTTGTCTTTTCTTTACAAGCTGTGCTGTTTAAAGTTACTATTTAAAACTGTACCTGTGAGTATCTATAGATTGATTGTGGTGCCTCTAGTAAGGAAGCAGCACAGATAAGCCTAATCAGACAATCAATATAGATTTTGGTTTATCAGCCTTGTATAATTGTTTAGTAATTCGAATATACTATCATATCCTTGGATACAAAACACTTTTGTTCTTTATTTTCATATACTCAGCATTTAACCTAATATCTGAAATATAGTGAATGGTTAATGATACTTTTAAGTTGCTGATAATTAATACTTTGAATCATATAAGACTAAAGAAACATGGTTTAAATACCACTTCAATATAAGTGAATGCTTCTTAGTGTGTAACTTGTGTCCAGGACAAGGGTATATAATATATAAGATTATAGAAGTGTTATTGGAAGAAACCATTATCATCTAGGTGGCATTGGGTAAAGAATCTGCCTGCAGTGCAGGAGACACAGGAGACATGTGTTTGATCCAAGGGTCTTGAAGATCCCCCGAGGGAGGGCATGGCAATACACTCCAGTATTCTTGCCTGAAGAATCCCGTGGACAGAGGAGCCTGGCTGGCTACAGTCCATGCGGTCACAAAGAGTCAGACACTGAAGCAATTGAGCATGCATGCATACACAGCAATACAATTGTATCATATTGTGTACAAGGTCACAATTGTAGACCTTGGACTATACAAAACTACACTTGGATTGAAAATCTGGAATCAAGAGTCATTCTTGACTATCGAAGCAGTTTGTTAAATTCTTAATCATTTAATTATTTTTCTGTAGATTCTTTGTTAGTCTTTGAATAAATTCTTATATGAAAATGATGACAGTTTTTCTCTAATTCTTCTAATACATATATCATTTAGTTTTTGTTTTCTAAAGTAGAATTGATATTTGTATATTGACCTTGCATTCAGAGACCTTGATACATTGATTTCCCAATTGTAAGGATTTCTTTGTGGATTCTTTGGATTTTCTATAGATGAAAACATGTCACCAATGAACAATCTCATTTTGTTTCTATCCTTACAATCCTCAAAAATTACCAAATCATTTTCTAGTTATATTTCACTGATTATGATCTCTAGAACAATGATGAATATAATTGTTAATAGTAGGTATTATTTTCTGCTTCCTTATATTGTAAGAAAAGCTTTCGGAATGTCATTAGGTGTCAGGTGTTTAATAGGTTTTTGTGGATCCCTTTATCAGATAAAGGAAACGAAGTTTAGTTGATGGTTTTCTTATAAAGGGGCTTCCCTGGTGGCGCAAAGGTTAAAGAATCTGCCTGCAGTGCAGGAGACCCAGGTTTGATCCCTGGGTCAGAAAGATCGCCTGGAGGAGGGAATGGCAATACAGTATTCTTGCCTGGAGAATTCCACGCACAGAGCTCTGGCAGGCTACAGTCCATGGGGTCGCAAAGAGTCAGACATGAATGAGTGACTACACTTTTCTTATGAAGAGCATTGAATTTTGTCAAACAATTTTTAAACCTATATGAACCAATCCTGTCTTTTCTGTTTAAAACTTCAAAGATAGTTAAATACATTTACTGAATGTACAATATAAATCACTCTTACATGCCTGGGGTAAACATAGTCTGCTCATGTTTTACTTAGCCTTTTTGATTATAAGTAAAATTATACTGTAGTATTTCATGTGTTATCTCTATAAAATTTTTGTGTCAGAATTATACGAGCTTAATGAAATTAGTTGGGGAGTATTTCCTATTATACTGTTCTCATTAAAAGATGCATTATTCAAATTAATTCTTTCCTGAATAGTATAGACCAGAATCTGTGTGTGTGTGTGTGTGTGTGCGCACGCACGCATGTCTGTATGTGTGTATGTGTGTATGTGTAAAGGTTTAAAATTATTTTGTAACTTCTGTATTATTTTATACCATACTTTATTATGCTAGAAGTGCTCAGGTTTTCTGTTTATTCTTTTTTTTTGAGTCAATGTTGTAAGTAATATTTTGCAGGCATTTTTTTCAAGTCAAACAAATTTGCAAATTTGTGGGTATAATGTTCCTATAAAATATTTGTAACTTTTGAACATCTATAATATCTGTATTAATGTCCCTTTTATTACTGATATATATGGTTATATTTAAATCTTCTATTAATTAATTTCACCATAATTTAGTCAGTTTTATTAGTTGTATTAAACCTGCTTTTGACCTCATTGACCTAGTATATTTTAGGTTTGTATTATATTTCATTAATATCTACTCATTTTTTTTCCATTTACATTTTGAGGATATATCTTTTGTTGTCTTATCATTGTTTTCTAGCTTCTCAACATAGATGTCTGATAATTAATTTTTAGTCTTTCCTAGCCATTTGAAGCTAGACATTTTGTTGTATTGACTTACCACATTTTACAAGTGTTAATAGTAATAATATTGTAATCATTGTTTAGTTTGAAACACTTTCTAATTTAAATTAGATGTGCATCTTGCTCATTTTAATGTGAATTTCTTAATTTCTAAACATATGGGAATTGTCAATTAACATTTGTTATTTAAAACAGATTGTACTGTGGTCAGATAAAAATCTGTATAATTTTCATACTATAATCTGTTAAGATTTGCATTAAGCAAGAGTAATGATATACTTTTTAAAGTATTTGATAGAGTAGATTGAAATAAAATCATCAATTAAATATTCAATTATTCCCCAATGTATATAAGTCAAGTTGTTATGCTAAAAGCTTTATACTTATGTAATATAGTATGACAATTATATTTCAATAAAACTGGAAAAAATATTCAATTGCAGAGGGGCAAAATATTTAAAGATTCAGTGCATGACCAATATGTCAAATTTGGTTAAAAAATATATTAATTCTCTCATTAATGTTATTACTTTTTTTCTACATTGCTAAGAGAAATATCTTATAATCTCCCATCAACAATCTGCATTTGGTTATTTTTTCTTCTAGTGTTGTCAAATATTGCTTTGTTTTGACATCCTGTTTCTATATCTATAATAGTTTCAATTGCTAAGTATTCACAATAAATCAATTGTAATAACTTCTAATATGTTATTAATGCTTTTTAATCTAGAGATACAGGGCATAGTTTTTCCTTTTAATTATACACTGATGAACTTTTGTGATGAAATGCAGCAATGCTTAATGGTGAAAAATTACTAAATTTCTGTTGAATAAAGATGAACATGACAGAGAGAGAATGCATAGAAACTTAAAGTAAAAGGGAAAACCCAATACAAAATTTGTTAACCTTTCAACGTGGATGGGGTGGGTGAGTAATTTATTGATTTATATAAATGGAAAGCTTGGAGCTTGAACCATATATCTCTGGGTCCCTAGTTAAGCATTAATTTCAGAAGTACCATTCTGCCCTTTTATTCTGTTTCTGCCATGTTTCTCCTTTCCACTGACTGGCTGAATTCTCAGGCAGATGTTCTCCATGTTGAGAATATTGCTAGCCTTAAAAGCTTCAAGTTTACATCATGCTAAGTGTCTGATCTCAAAAGAAGAATGTGCCTCTTTTTCAAAACCTAGAGCAAAGTCAGGAGAGCATTTAAGTTACATGCATGTGTATAGATTAATTTCTTTGGTCAGAGAGGATAATACCTTATGAGAACTGAACCACTTCTAGAGAGAGAGTTGGCCCCCACGCACCCATTGACTCACTATGGGGAGTATATTGTCAGTAAAGAAGATTGAGGATCAGGGGCACAAAAAAAGATGTTTACTTCAACAGTAATCAGGGAGTTGTAAATTGAAACCATACTGGTATACCTTTTAACACTTAGATTGGTAAAAATTAGTCTTTTAACATTGAGTGCTTGCAATGTTGTGGAACTACTGGAACATTTATGCTTTCTCTGTAGGGAATGTAAATCAGTACAACAGTTTGGGAAAAAAATTACTATCTAGTAAAATTTGAAGTACACTCTACTGTCCAGCCATCCCACACCCAAATATAAAACCTGGAAAACTCATGCCCACATGTAAAAGGAGATATGTGCAAAATGTTTATAGAATCACTGTTACTGATTCTGATATTCTAGAAACAACCTAAAAGATTGTCAGTGGAAAATGGATCACCAATTTGTGATATATCCACATGATAGAATATAGCGATGAAGATGAATAAACCAGTGCTACATGTGTGGAAATAATGAATTTCATGAATCTAAATTGACAAAAAATAACCTAGTCACTGAGAAAATATAATAAGATAGCAGGGTGTGCATGTGTGTGTTGTGCAAAACGTGCAAAACTAAGAAGAAATGTTTGAAGGCACAAAAGGTTGAAAACCAGGAGTGATAAAAACCCTTTTCGAGACAATGTTGACCTCTGGTGCTCACTGAGGATGAAAGGACAGGTGATGAAGGAAAAATTACAGCGAAAGCTTCCCCTATTTTGGAAATAGTAGGTATTTCTTCAACAGGGTGATAAGTAACATTATTTATATAATTATTATATGCATACATTTTTCATAACCTTTTAGAAAAGGAAGATGGCAAGCAATAGTACATGACCATCGATTAGCAAGGAAATGATTAAAAAAAAAAAAAAAGCTCAGAAGTACAAATGGTGAAGAGCCATGGGACTTATTTCAACTTAAAAACACACTTCAACTGAAGCATTGCTGTCACAAGGCATCAGTCTAGTCAGTGGATGGTAGGGATTTCCAGGGAGAGATCAAGGTGAATATAACCTCAGAGTTCATGTACCTACCTAATTGCTAGTGGAAGAATGGCTGCTCCTCCAATTACAAAGCAGAGGCAGTACCTGGAGGCCAGGAGAAAGAAACAAAGACTCATCTCTGACCAGATGACATGAGAATTGCAGGTGTCCTGGGCTCAGTAGCCCTTCTGAGACAAGCTTCCCAGCTGGGCCGTGAGGACTTTTCCTTTTTGCTGCTGCTTCTCCTCTTTTCCCCCCAACACACTCAGAGTACATTTTTCCATGTGCAAGATTTTAATGACAAACATATAAAATAAACTACAGGCTTATTTTGGTTTATATTCCATGAAAGCAGCTTATTTGGTTCTGTTTCAAACTTGGTTTTGCTTTTTTCCTGACCCATGATAATTCTAAATCAGCAACTTTGGAACGATGAATGTAGTTGACTAGATTGAATCTTGTTTTAGTTTTTCTTGTGGGAATTTTGAAACTTTTAATAATCTTCTTCTTCAAGGCCTTGAAAATATTGACAGACATATAAAATTAGAGTTATATAGGGAGAAAGAATTCATCCTGCTATGCTTGAGGAAAACACACCAGAGATAATCAGACATATCCATTTTGATTTTTGCCTTGTTTTCTCTAAATCAGTACTAAATAGTACCAAGAGGCCCCATGGAAATATATTATTTGAGCCCCATTAGAGATTTCTATTGAAGAAAATTTTCCAATTCATGTCTTTGACTGAGTTAACATAGAAAATGCCAAGTCAGTAGGTAAATTAATGGAGCCTCTCTACTTGTCAGCAAAACATGCCTTTGACTACTGAATATGACTGTCAGAAATATGAATATTTCAAAAAGGGCAGTGGAGCCATCTCTGAGGGAAATAAGATACTAACATTGTTGTTGTTTTGTTTGATTTTAAAGAAACTATACAGAATATTAAATGGACTAGGGAAAATATTCAGATATATATTGAACACTTCAATCCTTTAAAGACACCTATTGTCTTTCTTCTGTATTTCCTCTTTCTTTCCTGCCAATTTTCTTTTCTTGTTCTTTTTAAAATTGAAGTGTAGCTAATTTACAATATTATGTTAGTTTCAGGTGCACAGCGTAGTGTTTCAGTATTTTTGCAAGTTATATTTCATTAAAGGTTATTACTAGATAATGGTATGATTCTCTGTGCTGTGCAATATATCCTTGTTGCTTATCTCCTTCATGCATAATAGTTTGTATCTCTTAATCACAGACCACTATCTTGCCTTCATCTCTCTCTTCCCTCTGGTAACCACTAATTTGCTTTCTATATCTATGAGTCTGTTTCTGTTTTCCTGACATGCATTCCTTTATTTTTTAGATTCCACGTGTAAGTGACATCATACAGTATTTGTCTTTTTCTGTCTTATTTCACTATGCATAATAATTTCTCGGTCCATGAGTACCCATTCCCTTCTCCAGGGGAATCTTCCCACCTAGGGATCAAACCCAGGTCTCCTGCATGGTAGGCAGATTCTTTGCCATCTGAGCCACCAGGGACACTCATCTAGGTCCATTCATGTTGTTGCAAATGGCAGAATTTCATTATTTTATGGCTGAGTAATATTCCATATCTTCTTCATCCAATCATCCATTGATGTACACTTAGGCTGTTCCGTAGCTTGACAATTGTTGCTATGAATATTGGTGTGAATATATCTTTTCAAATTAGTATTTTGGGGATTTGGGGATATGTACCCAGGAACAACCAAAAAGATTTTCAGGGGAAAATGGAAATGCTTAGTCATGTGGCAGTTCGATTTTTTAGTTTTTTGAGAAACTTCTGTACTGTTTTCCACAGTGGCTACACCAATTTGCATTTTCACCAACAGTGCACAGATTACGTGCATGCTGCTTTGCTTCACTTGTGTTCGACTCTGTGTGACCCTATGGACGTAGCGCACCAGGCTCCTCTGTCCATGGGATTCTCCAGGCAAGAATACTGGAGTGGGTTTACCATGCCCTCCTCCAGGGGATCTCCCGACCCAGGGACAGAACTCGGGTCTCTCACTTCTCCTACAATGGCAGGCGTGTTCTTTACCTGCAGCGCCACCTGGGAAGCACCATTCACCAATAGGCACATGAAAAGACGTTCAGTATTACCAGAGCATTTTCTCGGCTCAGTCTGGGTCACAAGCCAAGGCCGTCACAAGAAACCTGGAGGCTCTAAAGCAGTCTTCTCTGCCCTTTCAAACTTGCCTTGAGGGCAGACCAGTGAGCACACCCCTTGCCATCAGCGTCCAGGCCTCCCAAAGCCCTCTTCTCTCCCCCAGTGGTCCTCTAACCAGCTGGTCTTCCCCACAGCAGATCCCAGGACCCAGGCACCCAATCAGAGTGTGTCCACCTCTGTATTCTTCCTTTCCTCTGAGTCACTCCCAGGGAGCACAGGTCCAAATCACATGACTTGTCTTCCCTTGCTTCCTGATTACCTGCAAATTGTCTTAGAGCTTGGTTGTACAGCAGCCCTCCTGCCAGTTTCCAGTTAGTTTTCAGTGAGAAGTTTTCCACATGGAGACGTGTTTTTTATGTGGTGATGGGGGGAGGTTGACGCCATCTTGATCAATCCCCATCCTTTCTTCTTCTCTGCCTCATTGTTCCTTGTTTGATTTTGAAGTTGCTGACGTGAATTTCTCAGAGAAGCCTGGACATTTTAGTGAGCAAGTTGTTGTTTTAAGATGACTAATAAAATGTAGAACTGCCTGGATAACTCATCTCCCATGATCTGCCTGCTAAGGAACCAGAGCTCTTTACCCAGAGACATTCAAATATGTTGCTCTCCTGCATCTCTGAAAGCATCTTTGATTGAGATAAGATGGAAATGGGTATCACTGCCCCTCTGAACAACTGGATCCTAAGGTGACATAGCTTAGAGAATATGAGATGCTGACTTTTGAATTATCTGAATAAGAGAACACAAAGCATGTTCAGTTCAGTTCAGTTGCTTAGTCGTGTCCGACTCTTTGCGACCCCATGAATTGCAGCACGCCAGGCCTCCCTGTCCATCACCAACTCCCGGAATTCACTCAGATTCACGTCCATCGAGTCAGTGATGCCATCCAGCCATCTCATCTTCTGTCGTCCCCTCCTCCTCCTGCCCCCAATCCCTCCCAGCATCAGAGTCTTTTCCAATGAGTCAACTCTTCGCATGAGGTGGCCAAAGTACTGGAGTTTCAGCTTTAGCATCATTCCTTCCAAAGAAATCCCAGGGCTGATCTCCTTCAGAATGGACTGGTTGGATCTCCTTGCAGTCCAAGGGACTCTTAAGAGTCTTCTCCAACACCACAGTTCAAAAGCATAAATTCTTCGGTGCTCAGCCTTCTTCACAGGCCAACTCTCACATCCATACATGACTACTGGAAAATCCATAGCCTTGACTAGACGGACCTTAGTCGGCAAAGTAATGTCTCTGCTTTTGAATATGCTATCTAGGTTGGTCATAACTTTTCTATAATAAATTCAGTTTCATATAGCCTAATATATTAACTTTAAACATAAACATTCACAACTATGCTGTATGTGTCCAATTACATATATTAACTGCTTTCTATTTGCAGAGAATGAAAGCAATGTATAGAAGCACTGTATATTCAAAGTTATTTTCTGACTTAAAATATTTACTTACTATCAATGCATTGCTAATTGCTTGTAATTTTGCCTTCTGTAATTATACTAATATGCTGAATAAAGTGTAGTCTGATGTATTAATTTATATATCTATTAGTCAATTGGATGAGTCTGCCTCCATTTATTTACAGCCTACATGCCTCTCTTCTATTCCAGGTGCATGAATGTTTGCTCAACTGCTTATTTTCTTGTGCTTACTTAAATGTAATGAATTCAGATATCAACTCATTTCACCACATCCAGACACTCAACTCATAAAGTATCTCCAATATAACAACATTAAGTATTTGCCAAGAAAATTCCTGGGGTGTGTGTGTGTGTATGTGTGTGTGTGTGGTATATGTGGATATATGTGTACATAAGCACAGTGATCTTTGTTCAATGTCGTTAAGGTCAGTGATATATTATGTGGACCAATTTATCCAGTAATTAAATACATTTGCAGGAAGCAAGGCTTTATGTGTACAGTATCTGTAATATCTTTAGGCAGTTCATATTTAATGTATGCTTCAGTGCCCAGAAGATAGATTGAAACACAGAAGCCTCAAAACCCAGAAATCACTTTTATCAGCACTTCTGTACTCAAGCATGACTTTTTGAACATCATCCATTTGAGTTATTACGGTTCAAAGATTAAAAGCTCAATACAGGGAAGTTAGACCCTGATTATAAAAAAAAAAACACACACAATCAGCTGAATACAGGCTGCTGAAATAATGTTTACAAGATCAAATGCAATGACTTTGAACATGAACAACAGGTATTCCACAGTTTCTCCAATATTACCATTAAATCCTGTAAGGAAAGTTATTTACTTAAAAAAAAAATAAAAAACAGACTTTAAAATACTGTTCATGCTGTTTGGAACTTGATAGCTTGCATGCTTAGCACAGTTTTAAAGTACTTAGCATTGTTCTACTTGGAGTTTGTCACACTTCCTTTGTAGATCTGAAAACATGTAAGTAGTTTCAGAATATGAGAAAAGTTTCCTGTTTTCAGAGAAATTATCCCACGTTATCAGGGTATGTAAATTAATGCCTTCATTTTATTAAGGGCTCCTAAGAAGCTGTAATGGTGGGAGGTGTAAGTTCCTAAAGCCCCCAGACCGGTATTGAGAGTAGTTCTGAGGTGGGGGTGAGGACAAGGAAAGGGGAAGAAAGTTCTAAATGCCTACTAGAAGCTAGAGATAATTTTAAATTTGGAGGTTATTTTGAAGTACAAATATAACCTGTTTTGAACTCCTGGGGGTCATATAGCTAACAAAACATGATAGTACATCGTCTTGGTCCATTCAGACTGCCATAACAAAATACCATATGCTGGGTGGCTTGAACAACAGAATTGTATTTCTCACTGTTCTGGAGGGAAGTCCAAGATTAAAGTGGCAATAAATCCAGTGTCTGGTGAGAGGCCGCTTCCTGACTTGCAGACAGCCGGCTTCTTGTGTCTTCACGTGGCAGATTACACACAGGGAGAAAGCAAGCTCACTTGTGTCTTTTGATTAGGGCACCAGCCTGACACATGAGGGCTCCATTCACATGACCTAATTAACTTGCAAAGATCCCATGTCCTAACACCATCACATTATGAGTTAGGATTTCCAGATATGAATTTGGAGAATCCACATTCAGCCCATAGCATATGTAGAGAGAAATGAAAATAGGCGCAAAGTGTGCTGTGCCCAGGTCCCTGAGTGGACAACAATGTATCTGACAAGAGTTTCTGCTGTAGATAGCAGAGGAGGGATGGTCCAAATCTTAACAAGAGATAAAGATATAGATGTATATGCCAAATGCAAATGCCAAAGTAAATAAGCCAGTGTTATGGAAATAGCAATTCCCTACCCCCTGACCAGTTTGCTCTTCTTGCTGAAACCATGCTGTCAAATTAATTATGTTTTTTTTTTAATATGGGAGCTGGCTTTGTGGATTGTGGGTGGATTAATATGCAAAATGGTCCAACAAATTGAAAACATATTTTCTACTACATGATACAATTATATTTATTTAATATTACATTTTAATAATGAAAATTATTGATTAGAAGATACATTGGAGAACATTAAATATATATATGCTATATCACACATACACTTACAATATTGAATCTAAAATGGATTCATATTAGGTAGTAATAAAGAGTAAACAAATGTCAATATTAGTATCTATGAAATGTTGAATAACTAAAGGTTCACAATTTCCTTGCACTATAGCAAGTATAAACACTATTGTCTACTTGCAGAGAGAAAAATGAGAGTCCTTCTGTCCACAAGTCTATGAAGCCTCTAGCACATGCCAAGTAAAATGCCAAGTCTGCAGGCAGCCACCAAGAACAGAGCAAACATCGTCTCTCCTTGTGTACATGCAAAGATTTCCCAGCTGGCTAAACCCACAGACTTTGTCAGGCCTGTGTCAGGGATGTAGATGTCAAATATGTACCCGACCATCCTGGCCCAGCAATATTCTACCAAATTAGAACCCTGAAAGGATGGTAATTTTAAAATACTAATTTAGGTATAAAACATACTGTAGAGATTAAATAATATATGTATTTCTCTTCTTTTTCTAAAAAAAAAAAATACATGTTCATGGTTTCTTGTATACAAGATTCATTTTTTAAACCTTTCCTCTGACCATAGGAGCTGATGCTGTGGAAGCTCAGTGTAAAAGATTTGAAGTGAGAGCGAGTGAAGATGGCAGGGTGCTGTTTTCTGCAGATGAAGATGAGATTACCATTGGGGCTGAAAAGCTGAAAGTTACAGGTACTGTAGATGGAGGTCTTGGAACATTGTTTACTTCCTGAAAGAATATGCAACTGAACAAGAAATGACTTTTTAATATCTGTGGTTCACATGCCAGAAATTGAGTCTCACATAATATCATGGTATAACATCATTTGATTTTCCAATAGTAATCAAACAGAAAGCCCTAGGTTGAGGTTGCAGAAAAGACTTTAAATATATTAGCCTTAGTGATATAAAAGCAAAGCTGCATGTCTCAGGCAGGGTTAGAGGGAGGAAATTGAGTATGGATGGTAGAAGATAAGGTGGGGTACAAAGACTCAAGGTGATAGATAAATATAATCTAGAGGTATTATTTAAAAATAAAAGACATGCAAAAGAAGATCTAAAATGTAAATAGCAACTGAAGTAGAGGGAAAGGTTATAAATAAACTGAATTCTTGTTCTTTGGGGATATAATTGTCTTCCAAAGCATATAAGTCAGGAAATAGTGCTAATTACCTATTATTGAGACATTAATAAAGTCATTATTCTAATATTAGGGCCATTAGTGTCAACCACCAGCTGAAGTGAAAAAGTAAAAGCGAAAAACAAGAAAATGGAAATTTAAAAGCAGTATTGGGAATAGGGGAGAATTTTACTAAGGCTATTTTAAGCAGTTTAAGAACAATATCTTTTGAATTATCTGAGTTATAACCACAATAACATGTTATTTTGCTAAAATATTTTAGAAATATTAAGGAGGCCTATATTTAAAAAATGAAATACGTGTGGCCTAGCATTTCCCAAATTTGAGTTTGGGGACAGTTCACGGGATACCTGACATATCTATTTAGGTAAATGGGGACTGTAGGCCATTGAGAGCAGTTTACATTTTAAATGACCTCAGCTCTTGGGCTATTTGGGTTTAATCCTGCTTCTAACACTCAGTATTTTGAGTAAATTCTATGCTGTCTATTTTCTTAAATCTAAATGATTGGAATGATAATGATTATTAGTGCTCAAATTCTGTGTGTGTGTGCATGTGTGTGCACGTGCCTATGTATGCCTGTGTGTGTTTAGAATATCTTGGACACATAATGAAGACACTGTGAAGGTTAGCCTTCTATTTTTATTAATAATGATAATATTGCCAATATCCCAGATAGGAGGGCTTGTGTGTATTTCAAGAAAGATACACAAGTAGATGGCAATTAAATTCAGCAAGGATTGCAAAATGGGGATCCTCACTGGGCATCTCTGGTCTGGCTCACAGTCTACTACGACCAGACCTACTGTCCCCCAGGGCCTTCTGTCTTTCTTCTGTGAGTTTGCTGAGTAGCTGGAGTGTGCACGACTGGGCTCGTGTTTGGACTGGTCTTCATGACCGCCTGTCAGCCTCATTCTCTTTCTAAAAACTCCTTGGAAGGTCAGAGAAGAAATCACGCACATGAGGTAAACACTGGCTCTCCTAAGTCCTGAGTTGACAGTCAGGGAACCAAAAGCTTTTTTATTAAGTGAAAAAGCATAAGGATTTGGGCTGACAAAGGGCATAGACAAATCAGAAAGGTCATTGACTATCGGGCCCTTGGTGATAATATTTGAGTTGCTAGTTGACGGGCAAGTCAGGAACCAGGGTAGCAATGCACTTAGGAGGATTAGGCATTTGTGATTTTAATATTTAACAATTTTTGCACATTGGTAGTACCTGCCAGTTATCAGCTTTGATATTGATGTAATCCTCATAGCTCTTAGGATATTGCACTTATCCAAAGCTTATTTCATCCATGTTCAGATATTCACATTGAGTACTTTGTATTCATAAGTAAAGGGAAATTCCAGAGCACTTAGCAGTGTTTATGATCTCACAGAATACTAACTTTTTCTGATCTTTATATTACCTTGATTTTCCTCATAACTGTTGCAGTGAAATACTTTCTTCACAAAATTAGACCCATTACCTAGTTGTGTTTTTTTTTTTTTAATTTTTCTTTGAGGTAAGTAGATACTCACCATATTTCCTCTTTCTCTTGGTAGCCTGGCAGCCATCCTTGAACTGTTAATTGGACTCTTAAGTCAGAAGAGAGTGTTCTCTGAAAAAACTCCATTTCTCTGCTTTTTGCTTAACTGTGTTTGGCAGGCATCTCTGCTGACCTAGTCACTTTCTCTCTTTCCTCTCTGTGTGCATGTGTGTAAATGTGTGTGTGAAGTAAGCGTGGTACACTGTATCATGTCTACATGGTTAGATCCATGTATCTCACTCGAGCTCTCTTTTTCCATTTTTCCCTGTCTCAAATGTACACACACAGCTTTGAGTTTTTTCTTTGATACTCTCTTTTGATCTGTATTATCTCAAAAATTGATTAATCAGTTTTATAATATATTAATGTATCATATGACTCCAGAAGATGCTAAATAATAAAATAATTTGATTCTGAGGTCCTTAATTACAGAATCCAGGCAGACTTTTGTAAAGGATGGTGGTTTAACACAGGAGGGAAGAATGAAAGCATTTGTAATAAGTAACCCTGGCTTTTCAACCATTGCAGATATGCAAGGGTCTCCACATCATTTAAAAATAAGTGCTAAGTTGAGGAGTACTTTAACATGATTAGAATCTCTCCCAGAACCTAGCCACACTCCTGTTCCTTACAGAAGAGCCCAGATACATCCACGGACATGGACACAAACATATTCTTGGGTGCATTCTCAAATTCCTGCAGAGTCCTTTACTCCATTACCAGAATACCACATATGAACTTTGTCATGGCTTTATTTCTTCCTGTGATACTTCTAAAATAAAGGAAAATAAAGTTATCAAAGGAAAATATGATTGAGAATTTCCTGTGCTCAGAGGAGAAAACTGCATAGCACAGCATGCAATCTAAGGGCACCAGGATTGATTAGTAACCTCATATGTACTTTAAAGCAGAGCTTGAATATTTAACAAATAATACTACAAAGAATCAGTGACTCCAGGGTATTTCATATAAATTAGGTAGTGGTGCTGACAAGACTTCAAAGTTGTGTGTGACAAGAGATCTGTGTGAGGTTGATTCGAGAATTTTAAATTTGAGACAAGAAATTTTTCTATTTAAGCAATATCCGTGGGGATTAAAATGGATCCTTTCTAATTTACATTTTAAGAAAAATGGTATTTCATACATGGACTTCTCTTTCAGGACCGCAGAAGCAGATTAATTTATTTAGACAATGAGTGTGTCTGTACTCCTGACACAGAATCATTTGTGACTATATTTATTTGCAAATCTAGTGTAGTTCAGGATATTTAAATTTCCTCTATTGAAGCATAGCAGGGATGTATTCGATGTATTTAAATACTCTTAGGGTGCAGGAGAGTAGAACTAAAGTGGCAAAACAGCTCCCTGAACACCACCACCCCTCATTACCCCATCAACTTGATCAGTAATCAAGCATATGCTTTCAACTTGTAATTTTTTTTACCCTTGATATAGCTTCGCTTGCTCAATAATACTTTGCTTAAATTTTGATTTGAATATACTTATATGACCTTAACATGCCACCTCTATATCATTGAATATATGGGCGTTTCACACATTTGGCTCATATATGCATACTTGACAATTTTATTTTCCTTTGTATTTGTATTCCCTAATGTTGATCAAAGATATTACTTAATGCAATTATCTTTTGAGACCAGGTCAGTAAATAAAAGATATAAACCTTTACACTCAGAAGACTCTTAATTTAGGGCTTTCAGGCAGAATCAGTCAACTGTAATTTGTTCTTTCATTTGTATTCCAAGTAGTATATTAACTTAGAAAACAAAGTGCAACTTATTTGACTTTATAAAGTGAAAGACTTTAGCCCTATAGGATACTTTCATGTTAAATTAAAAGCCATTAGATGAAGTTAGATCTCCCCATTTTGCCTTTGAGAGAAAAGTGAAAAATAGCTCAGTGTATGAGAAGAAAGGATCTCTTTTTTTTATCAGATGGTAGAAATTAAAACTGGCAGTCTGAAAGAATAGTGCATCATGTATCCACCCTGTGCCCTCGGGCTTGCTTGAAAGCCAAGAGTGGCATTCTCTTGTCTCTACTGTAATTGAATGATTGGAAAGATAGAAAGGTCCCAATGCTTGTTTGACAACAGAAGAAAGGATTTTCCAAAGAGCTATCTTTTATTAACAAATTAAACACTATGTTTCTGGGCTGGAATCAATATTCTCTGGTTTGTTTTTATTAGTTGGTCTTCATATCCTTGCTCTTGTCTGTTAACTCAGGACAGGTTGTGATGAGGTCAGCTTTGGAATCAACCTTTCTCTTACATGGGACCATTGTTCCTCTGGGCTGTCCGAATGCCAAGAGCCTGGTGGCGTGCAGCCTGCAGGATAGAGCTGCTAGGTCTGAACAGCACCTGAAAAAAATATGATCAGATCAGCTGCTGAGGATTCTAAGGTGCAGTCATTTCATTTTCTTTAGTGTAATATTTTAAGTCTGTAGTTAGTTTAGTTGCTAAGTCGTGTCCAACTCTTGCAACCCCACCAGGCTCCTCTGTCCATGGGATTTTCCAGGCAGGAATACTGGAGTGGATTGCCATTTCCTTCTCCAGGGGATTTTCCTGACCCAGGAATTGAACCCAGGTCTCCTGCATTGCAGGCAAATTCTTTACCGACTGAGCTATGAGGGAGGTAAATCACTCAACTTAATTTTCTAGCTGTTGGTTTTTTTGTTAGCCTCCTCCTCCACCCACCACCCACTTCTTCCTCTTCTCCCCTCTACCCCCACCACCCAGCCACTCCACCCCCCGCCACGCCCAGTGAGCTGAGGAAATGCTTCAGCACCAAGTCTGCATGGTTATGGCCTCTAGTTGTTTTTTAAAGTTAGTGAGGATAAAGTGTTTGGAGATGTTAAAGAGGAGAACCACTCTGACTCCCAGATTTCCAGATGAAAACTGTTTGGTTTTGAAGGGTATAAATGACGAACTGTGTTGTTATTCAGTCACTTACTCATGTCCAACTCTTTGCGACTCCACGCAAAGCCTGCAGCACGCCAGGCTTCCCTATCCTTCACTACCTCCCGGAGCTTGCTCAAACTCATATCCATTGAGTCAGTGATGACATCTAATCATCTCATCCTGTCACCTTTTTCTCCTCCTGCCTTCAATCTTTCCCAGCATCAGTGTTTTTTCCCATGAGTTGGCTTTTCCCATCAGATGGCAAAGTATTGGAGGTTCAGCATCAGTCCTTCCAATGAATATTCAGGCCTTACAAGAACTGAATATTCAAATGAATTATGCCATCTTCAAGAAAATAGCTGCTTCCTCTGAACACCTTACTAACAATCTTCTCCATGATTTATTGTATTTCTCTGAGCCCTGACTCAAATAGTTCCTATTTTTGTTAAAGTAAAACTTCATACACTTGGTATAATAGAAATATGAGGAAATTCATGAAATTTTCCAAATTTGCTGGTATATTGAGTGCAGCACTTTCACAGAATCATCTTAGGATGTGAAATAGCTTAACTGAAATTCCATCACCTCCAATAGCTTTGTTCATAGTGATGCTTCCTAAGGTCACTTGACTTCACATTTCAGGATGTCTGGCTCTAGGTGGGTGATCACACCATCGTGGTTATCTGGGTCATGAAGATCTTTTTTGTATAGTTCTTCTGCACATTCTTGCCACCTCTTCTTAATATCTCTGCTTCTGTTAGGTCTGTACCATTTCTGTCCTTTATTGTGCCTGTCTGAACATGAAATATTCCCTTAGTATCTCTAATTTTCTTGAAGAGATCTCTAGCCTTTCCATTCTATTTTTTTTCTCTATTTCTTTGCGTTAATCACTGAGGAAGGCTTATTTTTCCTTACTGTTCTTTGGAAAGCTGCATTCAGATGGGTATATCTTTCCTTTTCTCCTTTTCCTTTCACTTCTCTTATTTTCTCAGCTATTTGCAAGGCCTCCTCAGAAAACCATTTTGCCTTTTTGCATTTCTTTTTCTTGGGGATGGTCTTGATCACTGCCTCCTGTACAATGTCACTAAACTCCATCCAAAGTTCTTCAAGGACTCTGTCTATCAGATTTAATCCCTTGAATCTATTTGTCACTTCCACTGTATAATCATAAGGGATTTGATTTAGGTCATATCTGAATGATCTAGTGATCTTCCCTACTTTCTTCAATTTAAGTCTGAATTTGGCAATAAAGAGTTCATGATCTGGGCCACAGTCAGCTCCTGGTCTTGTTTTTGCTGACTGCATAGAGGTTCTCCATCTTGGGCTGCAAAGAATATAATTAATCTGATTTCAGTGTTGACCATCTGGTGATGTCCATGTGTAGAGTCTTCTCTTGTGTTGTTGGAAGAGGGTGTTTGCTAGACCAGTGTGTTCTCTTGGCAAAACTCTGTTAGCCTTTGACCTGCTTCAATTTGTACTTCAAAGCCAAATTTGCCTGTTACTCCAGGTAGCTCTTAACTTCCTACTTTTGCATTCCAGTCCGCAACACCTTTTGGGGGTGTTAGTTCTAAAAGATCTTATAGGTCTTCATAAACCATTCAACTTCAGCTTCTTCAGCGTTATTGGTTGGATATGGCTTTAGTATAATGGTAAATCTTGGAGAGTCTAGACATATCAATGACTGTGTGGTCCCTTAGACTATTCCTCTTAAATATCAATTGCCGAATTGATAAAACACCAAGTAAGGTTTTAAAGTAGTTGAATTGAAGACTGTAGCCCCTGCTGAGTGAGAGAAGCACAGGCCTTCTGTATTATTGATTGAAAAGGATCCTGCAGTTCCATTTGTCCTTTTGTTCTCCTTATCAGTGGACGTGTCAGACTTCTGGTTACTTTACTCTGTACGATCCATCATTTCATCACTGAAATAGGGTCTCAACCCTGATTTCACTGACCTGATTAGATAACTCCAGTTATTTTAACCCTTCCATTCATGCTCTGAGTTAAATTGGAGATCACTTTTTTGACAAAATCAAAATGTGCTCAGGAACACCTTTTGAATAGGCGTTAAGTGTCAAGGTAGTGCTCAGGTAGAAACCCCAAAATTCTGACTATAGGAGGAAAATTCCCAACTGAACACTAACTGTAAACTTTTGTTTTGAAAAAAAAAAATTTTTTTTTTTTAATTCACATGTGTTTGTAAGAAATGATACAGCGAGATTCCATGCAACATTAACCCAGTTTCTCACCATGGTGACATATTCCAAACTATAGTATAACATCCCAAAAAGGATATTGACATTGATGCAGTCAAGACATAGGCATTTCCACCACTGCAGGGATCCCATGTTGCCCTATGGGGACCACAACTACCCTCATCTTAACCCCTGTCAATTGTATATATGTTCTGCACTTCTATAATTTTCTCAGGTTAAGAATAGTTTACATACAAAATCATGCTATAGTGGCCTTTGGGGATTTTTTTTTTTTCAGTCAGTATAATTCCCTGGAGATTCATTTGTTTTATTGTATATATCAGTAGTTTTTTGTTGTTGTTGTTACTGAGTAGTATCCCATGGTATGAATGTGAAAGTGAAAGTATCAGTCACTCAGTCAAGTCCAACTCTTTGTGACTCCATGGACTGTAGCCAGCCAGGCTCCTCCCTCCATGGGATTCTCCAGGCAAGAATACTGGAGTGGATTGCCATTCCCTTCTCCAGGCCATCTTCCCAACCCGAGGACTGAACCTGGGTCTCCCATATTGTAGGCAGATTTTTTACCGTCTGAGTCACAGGGAAGCCCCTAGTATGAATATACTACAGTGTATTTAACCATATATCTGAGTTGTTTAGGTTTTAAAGCTACTATGAACATTTGTGTACATGTTTTGATATAAACATAAGTTTCATTCATCTGGGATAAATATTCTGAAATATATATATGTAAAGGCACAGGCCCTAGAAGATAATTTAGAAACAAACATTTTAGAATATTTATTTCTATGCCTTAAAAAGAGAAAAACTTGCTTAGATTTTGATGGAAATAAACCAACACATGAATTTTATCGTTGACATCTTTGTTATATCAATTATTCTGGCTCATGAAATAACGCGTCTTCATTTATTTAGCCTTTCTTTGACATTTCTCATGAACATTTTGTCATTTCCAGCGTACATATCCTGTCCATGTTTTCATTTTTTAATTTTCTTTGAAGCAATTATAATTGGTGCAGAGTTCATCACTTTTGATTCTATACATTTATTTTAATATATAAAATTTAATTGAGTTTTTCATATATTATCTTGTATCTTTTTATCCCGTGACTTTAGTGAACTTAATAGTTATAGCAATTTTTTGCAGACCTCAGGGACTTTTCTATGTAGATAGTCATCTCTTATGCAAATAAAGACAATTTTATCTTTTCCTTTTTAATCTATATGTCATTTATTTCTTTTTCTTTTCTCATTACAGTTACTACAAATTTCAGTTCTATTTGGATAAGAATTATGCAAGGGAGGAAGATGTTTGCCAAACAAGTGTGTTGAAAAAAATATTAAGCTGCTAGGATTTATGAGATTCTGGCCAGTCTGTTTCAAGAATAGTGATTATGTGCATTGTTTTCTTGTAATTAACTTTAATATTACTTAGATCATATGTGTTTTCTGATTGAATAGGCATATTGAAAATGCTCAAAAGTCATAAGCATTCCACAGAACATAACTAGTCTATAGTTACTTATATTCCTCATGAATCAAAATTTCAGACAAGAAAAGCACTAATTATTGTTTCAAAGTGGTAAGAATGTGTGTGCATTCCAGAGGTCATGATGAAAAGTGGCACTCTTTAAATAAAGAAAATATCATTAGCCAAATCTGTTTTTTAAAAAAATAGAGAAATAGGGGGAAATGTGCAAATGAAATTCTAAGCCAAATAAATATATCACATCCAATCCTGTTTCATTGCAATAGATTTTATCCCCAGTTTGACAAAAATTGGCTATTTATATATTATTTCTGAGTTACCGTTATGATGGAAAACTCTTAAGAGAAAAATTCTAACTTCAGCCCACTAAAAGCTAGCCATCAGAAATATATTCAACAAAACAAGATCTGGACAATGATAACTTGTCACTGAATACACATGTTAAGTTTCATGTCTGTGTATCTGTTTTAAAGGGTCAGGTGGGGAAGATGGGGAAGAAGGCTCTCAGAGAAACAGGCTGGGCTGTAATTGCTGGAAAGATTTGATGTACAGTGATGAAGAATGTTGCCTTTGGCGTTACAACTCCACTGCTTTCTGGAAGAGTAATCATAATCAATTTATACCTCATTGAATTTTCATTGAATTAATGTGAGCTGATCCATGTAAAGCATATGTCTGACACATTGGAAGTGGTCAATAAATGTTAGATATTATTATTATTATAACAGACATAAAGGCACTACTATAGTTTATTAAATGACATTCTTCCTACTGTAGCACCCACTGTGAAGACCTAAATTTTATTATTTATCATTTATCTTTCTCACACACACATAACTATATACAAGATAGTGTTGAACATTTTATGTAATACTGAATAATGTTTAATCCAGTGTAATAAAAGTAATTTAGTAGGTCTTTCAGAAGCATTTAAGTGAAAATTATGTATGATCCCAATAAGGAGGAGTAAAATGAAAAATTTTAGGACATAAAATATAAAGCAGCACAACAAATTAAAAAAATATAATTAGTAACATGTTGGCATAAACTTTACCATTGACAGGATATAATCACTTACATTGAATTCTTTTGCTCCTTAGTACTTAGGAAAATAGGTATTACTATCTTCACTTTGCAAACTGAGTCTCAGGTTAAGTGATTTTCACAAAATACATACAGCTATCAATAGCAAACAAGGAAGTATATTTATTTTTCCTCACTAAAGTCCAGTCTCATTTCCACTTCATTTTATCTTTGTCAATATATGCATGTGTATGTAATACATTCAGATCCAGAATTAGAATTTCTGTAACAAGGAGAGTTTCTAGGATCTGATTTATTTAGTAGCCAGGTCATTATTTCAAGCAGATTTATCTAGTAGTCTATTCTAGAAAAAGTTAGCAGTAAAGAGGAATGAGCATACTTAAATACTACATATCTGACTTTCTCAACTAAATCATAGTGCATCCCTGGGATAAACTCTCTATCTTCATGTAGCTATGTAAATTGAAAGCTTAGAATAAGCCAAACAGTGTCATGAGAAGAGATTGAGATAAATGATTGATGTTAGAATTACTTTGGAAAAACAGTAACATAATCTTGGTCTGTGATTTAAAAGGTCTATTGCAATTTGAGAAAGAACTAATTTTAGTTTTAACTCAACTGTATAGTCATTAATCAGGCTGACCTTTGTCTTCAAAAGGAGCGTGCTAGAGTGTGTCAAAATGAATTTTATTCCTAATTTCACCTGTGGAGTTTTGTGTCAGTATGCTTTGCATAAGTAGATAAAATTTCCATGTTCCTATAAATCATAACAAGAGCAATGTTTCATTTCACTATAAAGATTAGAAGGGAAAGAGGAAAGGAGAAAGGAAAAAATATTATAAGCTTGAATGGGTTCCTGTCATTTTCCAGTTACTAACCAGATGCATTAATTTTCTGTTGCTGCTATAATAATTACCACAAACAGTGGCTTAGGAGGCACATATTTATTATTTACAGTTCTGGGGGCTGGAAGTCTGCACCGTTTTTCACCAGGCTAAAATCAAGGTGTCTGATGGACTGCGCTCCTTTTGAGAGAAGCCATATCCTTGCCTTTTGCAGCTTCTAGAAGCCTTTGATAGTCCTCTGCCCCGGCCCCTCCCTTTATCTTTAAAGCCAGCAAAGGCAAACCAAGATGTTCTCACATTGCCACCTCTCTGATTCTCCATATTCTGACTCCCTCATTCATTTCTAATGATCCTTGTGATTATTTTAGACCCTCCGGGAAACCCAGGATAATTTTCCTATCTTGAAGTAGTCAGATCAGCAATTTTAGTTCCACTTGCCATCTATTAAATAAAATCCCCTTTGCTTTTAAGGAAGCATATTCACAGGTTTCAGAGATTAGGATTTGGATCCTTCGGGGGATGGTGAGGAAGACAATTATTCTGCCACCACACTAACTGGTAATTGATATGTTTCATCAAACAATACATTTTTTTTTTTTCAACAAATTGAGATTTCCTGAAAGGAGGAAAAACTATAGGTTTCCTACTCTCTTGAATTCAGGCCCTAGTGGCTCAGTGTAAAGAACCTGCCTGCAAGGCAGGAGATGAAAAAAAGATGTGAGTTTGATTCCTGGGTAGGGGAGGTCCCCTGGAGAAGGAAATGGCAACCCACTCCAGTATTCTTGCTTGAAGAATTTCATGGACAGAGGAGTCTAACGGGTTACAGTTCCATGGGATTGCAGAGTCAGATATGACTGAGCAACTAAATAATAAAACAACACAAAATAAACACACCAAACTAGGACTAGTATATTTGTGCCTAGGCCATAATTAGCTTTTCTAACTTTGGATCATCTAAATGCAATATGCCTTTGGTTCAGTTATTTAGCCTGTCTGTGCCTTCAGTTCTTCAGCTGTAAAATGGGGATGTTATCTGACTTATTATTGGTTTAGTGGTAGTAATAGTCATCATTATATTGTTACCAGTTGATTCATTTATTAGTTTCTGATTTCCTACAGGGTAAATCTAAGGATCAATAATATTTTGTGTGAGGGAACACTATACAAATGACTTGAAAAGAGGACAAAGTAACTTCCTCTTTGCAACGTGGCCAAACTGAAAAATAAGTTCCAAACCGCCTCTGGCAGTTGGCTAACTCAAAGATCAAGGCTGGTGCCTAATTCAATAGCTGTCTGCTCCCTGGGTTGACAGGTACCTTCAGGAGGATTAAGTCCCTGGCGAGGTGTTTGGGGATGACTCTCCTGTGCTGTTTGTGCCAAACGTTCTTCCTGGGGCTCTGAGAAGCAGAGAGACAGGAAGCACATGCAGGAAGTAGGACGTAGTGCACGTGAATCTGAGATGCCCTGGAGCTCTTCATTCACATCTGTGGGTGAAGTCACATGTAAGGCAAGTTGCCCATTTCCATCAGAAATTAAAACATAATAGGTTTTATGAGCTGTTAATCTCATGTGATATGAATAAAAATTGAAAAGGGTGATGTTTAAGGACAATTTAATCACATCCGTAAGTGTTACTAGCTTTTCTATATCAAGAAATACTCATTTATAGACTCGGCTCTTATTTACGCACACATGTTATAACATCACTTCTTTCCTCAAATACAAGCACAAAACACATACAATACTGGTGACTAACTTGTTTCATTGCTTGGCTTCTTTTAAGTTTATGACTGATAAGTCAAATGAATTATTTGTTGTTAATTATTGATAATTATCCTGGTTATTCTGGACATTAAGACAAGTGTATTGGAATGAGTTTTCAGCAACCAATCTATTAACACATGATTTTTCTTTTGCATGGTGGGTGAAAAAAGCATCATGGAATCTCACCTTCAAAATTAGATGAAATTTTAATTATTTCAAACTTCCAACCAAGTTTGAATCTTTTCTCTTATATCTCTGTAAAGTGGTCACTCTTGTTTCAACACTTAATGACAGGAATAGCAAAACATCTCAAAGACAGTCTGATTTATCTCTACACTTCAGATGAAAAGTCACTTTATCTCCAAAGTAGATAACAAAATACTTCTACTTAAGATAACATCGGCACTAAGCCCGACTGGCCAGCGCACTAAGCGCAGGTGGCTGCGACCAGCCGGCGCACTAAGCGCAGCCGAGGGGAGCTACCCCACGTCCGAGGTCAAGGGCAGAAGCCAAGAGTGCCAGCCTGTGATGGCGCAGGAACGTCCGAGAGGAGCCACCCTGCGTCCGAGGTCAGGGATGGCGGCCAGGAGGAGTAACCCCACACCCCAGGCCAGGGGTGGCGGCCAGGAGGATCAACCCCACGCCCAAGGAGTGGTGGCTGCCTGGGCACAGGAGGGCCTAGAGGAGCCATCCCACGTTGAAGGTCAGGAGGGGCGGCAGTGAGGGGACACCCCTCATCCAAGGTAAGGAGCAGCAGCTGCGCTTTGCTGGAGCAGCCTTGAAGAGATACCCGACGCCCAAGGTAAGAGAAATCCAAGTAAAATGGTAGGTGTTGCAAGAGGGCATCAGAGGGCAGACACACTGAAACCATACTCACAGAAAACTAGTCAATCTAATCACACTAGGACCACAGCCTTGTCTAACTCAGTGAAACTAAGCCATGCCCCTGGGATAACCCAGACGGGTGGGTCATGGTGGAGAGGTCTGACAGAATGTGGTCCACTGGAGAAGGGAATGGCAAACCACTTCAGTATTCTTGCCTTGAGAACCCTATGAACAGTATGAAAAGGCAAAATGATAGGATACTGAAAGAGGAACTCCCCAGGTCAGTAGGTGCCCAATATGCTACTGGAGATCAGTGGAGAAATAACTCTAGAAAGAATGAAGGGATGGAGCCAAAGCAAAAACAATACCCAGCTGTGGATGTGACTGGTGATAAAAGCAAGGTCCGATGCTATAAAGAGCAATATTGCATAGGAACCTGGAATGTCAGGTCCATGAATCAAAGCAAATTGGAAGTGGTCAAACAAGTGAATATCGACATTCTGGGAATCAGCGAACTAAAATTGACTGGAATGGGTGAATTTAAAACAGATGACCATTATATCTGCTACTGTGGGCAGGAATCCCTCAGAAGAAATGGAGTAGCCATCATGGTCAACAAAAAAGTCCAAAATGCAGTACTTGGATGCAGTCTCAAAAACGACAGAATGATCTCTGTTCGTTTCCAAGGCAAACCACTCAATATCACAGTAATCCAAGTCTATGCCCCAACCAGTAACGCTGAAGAAGCTGAAGTTGAACGGTTCTATGAAGACCTACAAGACCTCTTAGAACTAACACCCAAAAAAGATGTCCTTTTCATTCTAGGGGACTGGAATGCAAAAGTAAGAAGTCAAGAAACACCTGGAGTAACAGGCAAATTTGGCCTTGGAACACGGAATGAAGCAGGGCAAAGACTAATGGAGTTTTGCCAAGAAAATGCACTGGTCATAGCAAACACCCTCTTCCAACAACACAAGAGAAGACTCTACACATGGACATCACCAGATGGTCAACACCGAAATCAGATTGATTATATTCTTTGCAGCCAAAGATGGAGAAGCTGTATACAGTCAGCAAAAACAAGACCGGGAGCTGACTGTGGCTCAGATCATGAACTCCTTATTACCAAATTCAGACTCAAATTGAAGAAAGTAGGGAAAACCGCTAGACCATTCAGGCATGACCTAAATCAAATCCCTTATGATTATACAGTGGAAGTGAGAAATAGATTTAAGGGCCTAGATCTGATAGATAGCGTGTCTGATGAACTATGGAATGAGGTTCGTGGCATTGTACAGGAGACAGGGATCAAGACCATCCCCATGGAAAAGAAATGCAAAAAAGCAAAATGGCCGTCTGGGGAGGCCTTACAAATAGGTGTGAAAAGAAGAGAGGCAAAAAGCAAAGGAGAAAAGGAAAGATATAAGCATCTGAATGCAGAATTCCAAAGAATAGCAAGAAGAAATAAGAAAGCCTTCTTCAGCGATCAATGCAAAGAAATGGAGGAAAACAACAGAATGGGAAAGACTAGAGATCTCTTCAAGAAAATTAGAGATACCAAGGGAACATTTCATGCAAAGATGGGCTCAATAAAGGACAGGAATGGTATGGACCTAACAGAAGCAGAAGATATTAAGAAGAGGTAGCAAGAATACACAGAAGAACTATACAAAAAAGATCTTCATGACCTGGCTAATCACGAGGGTGTGATCACTCATCTAGAGCCAGACATCCTGGAATGTGAAGTCAAGTGGGTCTTAGAAAGCATCACTACTAACAGAGCTAGTGGAGCTGATGGAATTCCAGTAGAGCTATTTTAAATCCTGAAAGATGATGCTGTGAAAGTGCTGCACTCAATATGCCAACAAATTTGGAAAACTCAGCAGTGGCCACAGGACTGGAAAAGGTCAGTTTTCATTCCAATTCCAAAGGCAACGCCAAACAATGCTCAAACTACCGCACAATTGCATTCATCTCACACGCTAGTAAAGTAATGCTCGAAATTCTCCAAGCCAGACTTCAGCAATACGTGAACCGTGAACTCCCTGATGTTCAAGCTGGTTTTAGAAAAGGCAGAGGAACCAGAGATCAAATTGCCAACATCCGCTGGATCATGGAAAAAGCAAGAGAGTTCCAGAAAAACATCCACTTCTGCTTTATTGACTATGCCAAAGCCTTTGATGTGTGGATCACAATAAACTGTGGGAAATTCTGAGAGAGATGGGAATACCAGACCACCTGACCTGCCTCTTGAGAAATCTGTATGCAAGTCAGGAAGCAACAGTTAGAACTGGACATGGAGAAACAGACTGGTTCCAAATAGGTAAAGGAGTGCATCAAGGCTGTATATTGTCACCCTGATTATTTAACTTCTACGCATAGTACATCATGAGAAACGCTGGGCTGGAAGAAACACAAGCTGGAATCAAGATTGCCAGGAGAAACATCAATAACCTCAGATATACAGATGACACCACCCTTGTGGCAGAAAGTGAAGAGGAGCTAAAAAGCCTCTTGATGAAAGTGAAAGTGGAGAGTGAAAAAGTTGGCTTAAAGCTCAACATTCAGAAAACGAAGATCATGGCATCCGGTCCCATCACTTCATGAAAAATAGATGGGGAAACAGTAGAAACAGTGTCAGACTTTAGTTTTGGGGGCTCCAGAATCACTGCAGATGGTGACTGCAGCCATGAAATTAAAAGACACTTACTCCTTGGAAGAAATGTTATGACCAACCTAGATAGCATATTCAAAAGCAGAGACATTACTTTGCCAACTAAGGTCCATCTAGTCAAGGCTATGGTTTTATCTGTGGTCATGTATGGATGTGAGAGTTGGACTGTGAAGAAGGCTGAGTGCCGAAGAATTGATGCTTTTGAACTGTGGTGTTGGAGAAGACTCTTGAGAGTCCCTTGGACTGCAAGGAGATCCAACCTGTCCATTCTAAAGAAGATCAACCCTGGGATTTCTTTGGAAGGAATGATGCTAAAGCTGAAGCTCCAGTACTTTGGACACCTCATGAGAAGAGTTGACTCATTGGAAAAGACTTTGATGCTGGGAGAGATTGGGGACAGGAGGAGAAGGGGAAGACCCAGGATGAGATGGCTGGATGGCATCACAGACTCTATGGATGTGAGTCTGAGTGAACTCTGGGAGACGGTGATGGACAGGGAGGCCTGGCGTGCTGCGATTCATGGTGTCGCAAAGAGTCGGACACGACTGGGCAACTGAACTGAACTGATACATAAGATATATATATCATAATTATGTTTTATAAGTGCATTTGTACGTGCTTAGTTTATATGTTAATATGTATATAATAATGTATATATTATACATATAATACATAATATGTACATATGTAATATATATTTTATATATATATAAATCTCCTTTGAGAAGGATAAAAATTTTTTTTTTAATTTTTGCAAGTGAGAAAATTAAGGTTTCAAATTTTTATTCCATTTCTAAAGAGACAACAAATTGACCTGGCATGCAAACTATTATATCATGTGTTCTCTTTAATTTTACTCTAGTAGCAAAACTATATATGTTCTGATACTTTTTCTGGTGAATTTTCATAATGAATATTATCATACAATAATTTAATTGGATAGAAAACTTTGGATTGTATAATTTTGAGTCCAATTTCTATTTTTTATGCCATATAGGACTTTAGTCACTATAATAACAATACAAAGAAAGCCTTTATAATATGAAACAAGCATGGAAATTTGGTAATACATAATGTTATTTTATTTTAATTGAAGTATAGTTGATTTATAGTGTTGTGTTGTTGTGTGTTTTCTGGCATACAGCAAAATGATTCAGATATGTACACATATATATATATAGTTTATATATATAAATTATTCAGTTATATATTTATATTTTTTTCCAGATTATTTTCCTTTACATGTTATTACAAGATATTGAATATAGGTCCCAATGCTATACAGTAGGTCCTTGTTGGTTATCTATTTTATATATAGTTGTTCAGACGCCAAGTCGTGTCTGATTCTTTGTAACACCATGGACTGCAGCCCACCAGGCTTCTCTGTCTTTCACTATACTAGTGTGTATCTGTAACATGCTATTTTAAAACAGCTGCCTAAAACAGTTGACTGCTTTTTCTTAAAAGGGTTGTTGTTGTTGTTGTTGTTTTCCAGTATAAAAATGCTCTTTTTACAGGTTCCACAAATACTTTAAAATAGTCCGTTTCCAAACAGCCGCATATTGGCATCCATTTGCTATGAGTCTAAAGTGGAAAGCAGTGAGATAAAGGAGTGCTCTATTCAGCTGTGAAAACACTACAAATCTAAATCATGAATTGATTTTTCTAATCTCTTGGTTGCCAGAAAAGATTCAAATAAAATTTCATCTCATTTTAGTTGTCATTTGTAAGGTTCTGATTAACAGCAATGTGGAGCTGCTTTGGATTTTTTTTTTCCTTAGTGTACTGACTAATTCATTCAGGTTAATTTTTTTGTGTGAATTACCCACATTTTAGTCTTTTTTACTGAGCTAGTTTTTTTTTTTTTTCTTATTAATTTGTAGAAGATCCTTATATTTTCTGGATGTCAATTGTTTATCAGTAACACATTTTATAGACTGTGTGTGTGTATGTGTGTTTGTGTGTTATATCTTTTGTGTGAATTGCCCATATTTTTGTATTTTATATTCAGTCCCTGGGTCAGGAAGATCCTCTGGAAGAGAGCATAGCAACCCACTCCAGTATTCTTGTCTGGAGAATCCCATGGATAGAAGAGCCTGGTGGGCTATACAGTCGTTTGGTTGGCAGAGTCAGACACAACTGAAGCAACTTAGCACGCGCGCACACACACACACAGTGTCTTTTATTAAGAAAAACGATGTTAAAATAGTCAAATTTATCAACTACTTTAAAGCTTCATATATTTTTTGTCTTAAGAATTTATCCTCACCTTCCCATAAGAAGAATGTTCTTTGACTTTAAAGTTTCTGTAGGAACAGGGGGTTTACATTGGTACCAGAATGCAGTTTTAATTTGTTTTATTTTGATCACTAATGAATATTTTTTAATTGGTTATAGGCTATTCATGATATTTCTTTAGCAAGGTTTCTCTTCAAGTTCTTAATTATTTTCTATTGGTTTATCTTTTTCTTATTACTTTTAAGAGTATTTTTGTGTATTGGAAATCACTCTTTTTTTAGCTATATGTGTTGTAATTATCTCCTTTAGGGTCAAAGTCTACCTTTCAGTTGCTTATGGTGTCCTTTGTTGAGAGAAATTCTTGATTTGAATGTATCTAACATCATGTTTTCCTTTACTATATGTCAAATGTGAATTCTCTGATCTGAATTAGAATTCTTGTCTTCTACACATTTTATAATTTTAGCCAAATTTCTAATACAGCTGAAATTGATCTTTGCATGTGGCAATAAATATGATTTTCCCATATGGTTAAACAATTATTCTAGCATCATTTATAGAATAGTTACTTGTTTCCACACTTATGTTCAATAGTAACTATCATAAATCAAGTTTCCGTATAGATGCAAATTTGTTGGTCTGTTTCTGAAGCCTCTTCTACCCCATTGGTCTATTTCTCTGTCTCTACCACAATCAAAGTGACTTAGGAACTAGAACTTTATAATAAATGTTTCTATCTGTTAGGGAAAAATTGCCTACATGGATTTGGGAAGGAGAGGTTCAGAATTTTCCTATTATTCTTGGCCCAAGACTCTCACATATTTTGGTTTTAGACTTAGCTTGTCAAGAACCAAGAAAATAATGTTGATGATCGTAGATTGCATTAAGTCTATTCAAGATTTTGGGGAAAATTAACAACTTTAGGTTAAGATCTTATTTATGTTCACATTATGATCTCTTTATACATAAAATTGCTTTAAAGCCTTTTGATTAAATTTAATAATTCATTCTCTAAAGTGTGCACAGACATTTATTAAATTTTAAGTCAAAGCAATTCTCTTATTAATCTTATTAAATTTTCTGCAGGTTCTTTTAGATTTTCTATGTAGACAACCATATTATACATATGAATGAGAATTATTTTTCTTTTTCCCCTCAAACAGCCTCTATTTCATATACCTGTGTTTTTTCTCCTCTTACTACCATGTGGTGAGGGAAGAATTATACCAGAATTGAATTGAAGTGGTGAATCTAGCCAAAAGGTTAAATCATATTGTACGTTTGTAAAGTTGCTGCCCTTAAGTGAAATGTTTTAACATGTCACCAGTAAATTTGAGGATGCTATAGATTTTACGGAAAATGTTTCTAACTGATGGTAATACATTCACTTACATTCCTATTATTCTTAAAAGTAGTAAGTACTACTGTTGTTGTTAATCATAAAAGAATGCTAAAGTTTTAGAATGATTTATCTATATCTTTTGATATGGGTACATGTTGTTCATAAAAAAATTATTATGGAGAATTTTATTAATTAATTTCTTGCTGTTAAACCAAGTTTATATCCCTATGGTAAATTTAAAGGAAATTGTTCTGGTATTTCTTAATTTTTGGTTTCAGCATGATAATATTTTCTTTAGGATGTTGGTATCTATAGTCTTGGATAAATATAAACCATTAAATTTCCTATCTTATTTTGCTCTTGTCCAGATTTTCCCTGAAAATTCTATTTGGACTTCATCTATCAGTTTTTTCCCAAGTCTCTAGAGAAGTTTCTATTAGATCAGAACTCTATTTAGAGGTATTGTCAGAACTCACAAACAACGTCTGAGTCTGGTACTCTCTGCTACTGCTAAGTCACCTCAGTCATGTCCAACTCTTCATGACCCCATGGACTGCAGCCTACCAGGCTCCTCCGTCCATGGGATTTTCCAGGCAAGAGTACTGGAGTAGGGTGCCATCGCCTTCTCCGCTGATACTCTCTAGCAAGATGCTATAATCTACTTATGCACATACGCTCAGGCACTCTTACAGATATGTATATTTATATCTCAACTTATGCTTTCTACAATATAAATCAACATTTTGTATTGAAAATATTGCACCTCTGCTTAGCCAGTTAAAGGTGAGACATCTGCTGAGTATATCAGTTGATTTCAGAAATATAAAATCACAGATAAGGGTTTTATTTTTCTGTTGTACCTTAACCTTGATTTGCCAGGACTGACTTCTTTATATCAAAAGATCTAATGCTAAAATCTGAAGCATAATTTTTGTAGCTCAGAGGCCCACCATCTTTAAAGATACTTGGTATGGCACATAAACAGCCCACCCACATAAAAGACGGGGTGACAGACTAGCATTAGCATTCTGAAGACCCCGGATTTGCCTGTGGATACTTAGGCTGGTTATGACTTGAGTAAAGTTTTAATGGCTTGCTCTGCATGGGATTGTTCTAAAGATACTTGTAAAGGTGTTCATGGCAAGCATGACAGGGATTGTGATGGGTTTTCTTGGCTGAAGAACTGTCATTACAGAGGATAACGACGTCAGTTCTGGTGAAAACCTGCCACTTCTTTATGTTAATTAAAAGCTGTGCTACCAAACCTCTTGTGAGAAGAAAACAAACACCAATAAATGGAGCTCTCTTTGTTTCCCTTTTGGCACACAATGAATTACATGGCAAGTGATAACATAAAATTCACAGGAGCAATCTGGAACAACAAGAGGTAAAAAGAAAAAAAAAAAAAAAAAAAAAAAAACCTCACAGGAGCAACAGGATGAAGGGTATTTGTTTGGGTATTAGCAAGTGCTTTCTTTCTGACTGTTTCCCAGCTGGCCTCTATCTATGAATGCCATACTATCGTGTTACTGGAGGATAGAATTTTGAGACTTGAATTTTTCACCTCAATTTTTATAAAATTTGATTATTCCTAAAAGCGTGAAAACATATATATTAAGTCAGGTTGCCTATATAAAGATTCCAAATTATAATTTTGTCCACAACTGCACAGACACTCAGAAAATGACTGGTGATGCTCTGATGTTTTAAAATAAGCAAAGTCTAAGTAAATTATGTTTAATAAGTTACCATTTTAAAAGTCCTAGTTGCATTCAGATGCTGATTTGTATATATGTTAACTGTGTAACTCAGGTCCATAAACACGTTTATAGAATTAGCATCTTTTGAACACACTTTTTTTTTAATTGAAAAAAATGATTGTAAGACGTTTCAAATACAGGCATACCTTATTTTTGTGTGTGTGCTTTGCTTTATTGTACTTTGCAGATACAGTGTTTTATACAAACTGAAGATGTGTGACTACCCTGTATTAAGCAATTATACGAGCACCATTTTTCCAACAGTGTTTGCTCACTTCATAGCTCTGTGTCACATCTTGATAATTCTTGCAATATTTTGATCCCCTCACCAAAAAAAAAAAAAAAATCCTCTGAAGGCTCAGATGATAGTATTTTTTATTTTATTATTATTTTTTAAGTTGATAAAATTCTTTTAAAGTATTTTTTAGCAAGGAAATATTTCTAATTAAGGTACGTACATTTTTTAAGTCACTTAATACACTATAGTACAGTATAGACACAACTTTTATGTGCTCTGGGAAACCAAGACATTTGTGTAATTTGCTTTCTTCCTGTTATTTGATTTCTTACCCTGGTTTGGAACCAAACCCACAATATCTTCAAGGTATATCTGTAAATACATAAACACATGTCATATCTGAAGCCACTAAAGAGAGTTGGGTACTGTCTCTTTTGGATAACTTTTCTATGGATTTCTATTTTCCATAGAATGTGCTTTAATGGCAACATGTCAAAAGTTATCAGGGAAAAACCATTAGGAAGTAGAAGTGCTGCTGAGCTGAGTCCCTATTCTTGTGTATTTCACTGTAATGATCAGCATGGTATGCCAGTTGGAAGCACGGTCTTCATGCTTATGACTAACAGAGGTAGAAAGACAATCTTACTTCTCTCCAGAAAATAGTTTAAATAGGGATGAAGAGCCTGAAGAATAAGATGAAAAGGCAAGCTTAAAGCATTCACTTTCTTTTCCCAAAGAACCTGAGTTTATGGTATAATTAACCATGTATTTTGAGATAAATGATTTTCCCAAGGATCAGAAAGCTTTAATTGCATGTGGATTAATTAATGAAAGTTTATAAAGAAAAACACTATAAAGAAAAATGTACCTGCATGAAAATGAATGTGACCTTAAGAAGCAAACCTAGCATTAGCTATGCTATCTGAGATTTGGACATTTACGTAAAATGTCCAAACCTCAAAACAAAATGTACTACTAGATTAAGTGTCTAAAAGCCTGCAAAGATTATTTAAATGTAGTAGAAAAAATAATTCACATAGAGGGCTTGTCTTATTAATTTTCCAAATCTCATCATTGATTCATTTTTATCAACTGTTTTGTAAAAAAATTACAAAAAATATAAGATAGTTTCAAATCAAGTAATTTCATATTTTGATGTTTTAACCTCTGAGTGTGTACATTGCATTGATTTGTGACATGCAGCTGCCTTTTGATAAATCCATAATAAAAGAATCTTATGATTGTGTTTGCTCAAGATGTGCTGCTGGTGACACTTGTTCACTTAACACTTTTAAAGATGTCAGGCATGTATTGCATCTTATTCCTTTTAGTGATTATTAAGGAAAAGGGCAAAATGACAATGTTAGTAATTAGAGACCTTGGAATTACTTATTATTTTCAGAAAATATACATCCTAAGAGTGAATAATGAAAGCTCTGCTTGACCTGCTAATATTCTTTTCTGAAGGTGAAAATTTGAAAGAGGTATTATTTATATATCTTTTTCCTAGATGTAATTTCCATCAAGTGTCATTCAATTTGAAAATACTGATTTTTCTTTTCTGTTTTCTCCACACACAGTTTTAAATTTCAGTTATATTTTGCCTCATTAAAAAGAATAGAAGGAAATAACATAGAGTTGTTTCCCTCTAAAAATCAGAGATAAGTGCTAGAAAAATACAAGCTACTTGAAGGTTATAAAATATGAATAAGAGGGGTCTCTGTATTATTTTGTCTTGATATATTTAAGTTTAATTTTCTTTGTTAATGACAAAGCATTTTATTTTTGAATATATTTCATCTTGAGGGAAGTAGTTTTTTTCTAATGTATTTTCCATCTGATCATCAAGTATCTTTTCCATGATCTCATTTTATCTTCTGAAAACTGTCAGAAGTGGAAAAAAGGACATAATTTGCCATCTGAGAGAAAATGCCTTAAGATACTTTTTAAATTATGAAAAATGCTGACTGAAAATTAAAGACAGATTTTGAAATAATATATATTCATAAATATTGGCAGCTTATTCTCTACTCTCAAATGAACAACATGGTAGGGGTTTGTTTGTGTTTCAAAGAGACAATTTAACAATATTGTTTCCCTGTTTTACTAGAAAAATTAACACTGGGTAGGCTCATAATAACAGTGTTAATAAATTCAGATCATCACCAAAGGATATTAATAACCTGATTTGTACTGAAATATGGAACAAAGAAATATAATGAGAAGCAGGAATAGCAAGTTTAACATATCAATCATAAAATACCACAGAATAATTTTTGTTATTCATACTTTTATCAATTTTTTCATTCCCATTCTTTTTTTCATTTACTGATCCTTAATTATATTTCAGAATCTAAGATCAGTACTAAGCATACAAAATATATTAGGACAAAGTCCTTGAGCTCAAGGAATTCATAAGTTACTGGGAAGGAGTTTAAAATGAATTTAAAGCAATATGATAACTGCTATGTACAGTAATTTTCATAAGGAGTTGGGGAAGCTGAGTAGAAAGAGAAAGAGGAAGTGCATGAAGGGTACAGAAAATGTTTCATGGAGAAAATCATCTAGAATCAGATTCTGAAGAATGAGTAGATTACCATCAAAGGGATGAGAAACTCTTTGGAAAAGCCCCTGATGCTGGGAAAGATTGAGGGCAAGAGGAGAAGGGGTCGACACAGGATGAGATGGTTGGATGGCATCACTGACTCGATGGACATGAGTTTGAGCAAACTCCAGGAGATAGTGAAGGACAGGGGAGCCTGGTGTGCTGCAGTCCATGGGGTCACAAAGAGTCAGCCATGACTGAGTGACTGAAAAGACAGTAACCACAGAAAGAAGTGATACTCTTGACAGTTATCAACATTTCAAAATCTGCAAAGGTTGTATTGTCACTGGAGTATAAAGTACAGAGAACTGCTGAGAGGTGAGCTCTACTTAGGAATTTGGGTTTGACTTCCATAGACAATGGATTCCGGAAGCATCTTAAGTAAGCATTACAGTCAGCTTAGTGTTTCCAAGTGTTAGTTGGTGGTGGCATCAAGGAATAATTGAGAGAAGATTTAGGTGATATTCAATTTGTAGAAAGAAGTAAACTAATCTGGATGTTGAACAAAAAGGGCATCTCAGGATACTTCCCCAGTTTCTGACTTGACTTATTAGGGCATGATGGTACCATTAATCAAACTAGAAGGGTTAAAAAGAGGAAAAAGGCTTTCAAGAAGAAAGTCAAGAATTATTGATCAGTATTTGCCAATTACCTTATATGTTTAAGATACCATGTTGTGCACAAGAATACAGTGGGATATAAGGAATGCCTGATTTTTTTTTTTGGTCTAGAAGGGGAGTAGCATATAATTTAGCATGTAAAATTTCAGAATAGATATCCGTGCTTCCTAAGTTCTTTAGTCGTGTCCGACTCTGTGCAACCTTGTGGACTGTGCTCCTCTGTCCATGGGGATTCTCCAGGCTGAATACCAGAGTGAGTTGACATTTCCTACTCCAGCAGGTCTTCCTGATCCAGGGATCAAGCCTTGTCTTTTATGTCTTCTGCATTGGCAGGCAGGTTCTTTGCCACTAGCGTCACCTGGGAAGCCCCCAGAATAGATATGATAGCTTCCAAGTTGGTGGTAAATCCCAACTTTATTCGGAGAATGAACAGATATTATTTACCTTAAAAGGTGGGAAAATAAGTGCATGATTTTATAAATGAGTAGAGGAAAATAAGTCTGAATGAATGGATTTTAAATTCAAGCAGAAGTCTTTTTTAATTTATTAATTTTTAATCGGGGGATAATTGCTTTTCAATGTTGTGTTAGTTTCTGCCATGCATCAGCATGAATCAGCAGTAGGTGTACATATGTCCCCTCCCTCTTGACCTCCCTCCCACCTCCCACCCAACCCCACCCCATCCCACCCTTCTTGGTAGTCACAGAGCACTGGGATGAGCACTTTGCATCATACAGCAAATTCCCACTAGCGATCTAGTTTACATATGGTAGTGTATATGCTTCAATACTGCTTTCTCGATTCGTTCCACACTGTCCTTCCCCCACTGTGTTCACAACTCTGTTCTCTATGTCTGCATCTCCATTGTTGACCTGTAAATAGTTTAATCAGTTATTATGTTAATTAATACATGATATTTGTTTTTATCAGGTCGAAGTCTTGAGTAGTGGGCAAAAATGGTATCCAAGAAAATCATTATGCTTTTTCTTATAGGTAGGTGATATAGGTGGTATTTATGCAGTTAGTTGGAAGTAGGAACAACATTTAGACTCTGAAGGTAACCCAAGTAAGAGACAGAGTGTATGTTAAAATGAGTTGACATTTCTCTTTTTAAAGGGTAATGCTGCTTTCAGAATTCCAAGAAACTCATTTTAATGGAGTAAAAGAAATGGTAGTTAATAATTTACTTTTGCCAATATGATTACTCTGCCCCTTCCCCCAAATAATGTTTCTGTCAACTTGTAGGGGCAAATTTATTTCCACTTGTATTAAGGAGAAATGAAAAGAGGTATAGTGTACAGGTTTCAACATGTCTGAGAAAAAATTATGTAACTGTGACAGTTAAAAATTGAAGGTACCCGAGGATCATTTTATTTGGAGCTTCATTTTACAAATAGCAACTGAGGAGGAAGCAGGGTTTAAATACTTGTCAGAAATCAAAGAATGACTTAGGAGCTGATTTGGGGATAAAATGAAACTGTTCCCTATCCCGTCTTTTACTTTACCAATTTAGATCTGAGGTGGGCAAGGAGGGGTGGCAAGAGATACAAATAAAGGAAAAAGAAACCAAGGTGTGAAGACTGCCAAAGAATTAGAAATATTCAGTATGTGTGTGTTAGTCACTCAGTCATGTCTGACTCTTTGTGATGCGAAGGACTGTAGCCTGTCAGGCTCCTCTGTCCATGGAATTCTTCAGACAGAAATACTGGAGTGGATTGCCATCCCCTTCTTCAGGGGGTCTTCCCAACCCAGGGATCGAACCCCGGTCCCCTGCATTGCAGGCCAGTTTATTATTTGAGCAATCAGGGAAGCCCCGTAAGCATAGGTTTAAATTTGAAGATAATGAATAAGAGGAATCCTCCTGGCCCTTGAGATCCATATAAACTTGCCCTGAACCTCACCCCCGTTCTACTGCAGGAATTTAAAATGCTGCCTAAGTTTCCATTAATTGTCATGGGAAGGAGGTACGGGGACAGATACTCCATTCTCTTAAACTTTTTCGCCTCATGTATTATCTCTTCTGTCCCATATTGATCTGGTAGTGACATTCATACTCTTCTTTGTCCCTTTCAAATATATGTATATATATATATATATACACATAATATATATGTATAATGATCATGGTAGATTTTATTGAAAAACTGAAGGCAGTAAGAGAGCTCGCTGGCAACTGTCTAGACAAATAACAATAGAATTTACATGTTTCTACTTGAGTGAACTCCGGGAGTTGGTGATGGACGCGAGGTCTGGCGTGCTGCAGTTCATGGGGTCGCGAAGAGTCGGACATGACTGAGCGACTGAACCGAACTGAGCTGAACTGAACTCCTTCTTAGCTTCCTTTCACAGAGTGCTCCAGTCTTTCTTGGTTCCTTTGTTCGCGCTCCATCTGGGTTTTCTCTTTTCTCTTCTTTCTGGTTCTCCAGAACAGCAAGCACTCTGCCAGACCCTAGCCCCCTCCTTTGAAGCCTTTCTGGCAGCATATAGAGACCCTCGTGAACAGCTCTCTTCCTAGACAGCTTTCTGCTGCTGTGTTCTCCATCTTACTTCCAAACCAAAGAAAACATTTATTTATTCTACAACTTCAGACAGACATACCAATGAATGTCTGTATTATACAAAGTGTTAGGAAAAGGAACCACAGAATTGAAAAAGGCCCCTGATCTCAAATAGAATAATAATAATAATAAAGATTTAGAAACTCTCTTTCAATTTATTTAACAAAAAATGTATATTCATTTAATAGCACACAGGATCAAACTTGAAGATAATGAATAAATAGGAATATTTTTGGCCCTGAAATCTAAATGAACTTGCCCTGAACTTCAGCCCTATTTTAGTATAGCAATTTAGAATATTTTGTTTATTTAAGTCTCCTAATAATCCCATGGATTAGATACAAGAGGTGGTTGATATTACTCAGATTCATTCACCTTTTTAGGTTGGAATTCTTACCAATACAAGACTAAGGTTTCACTTTGAGAAGAGAAATATTCTAAGGAACGATGCCTTTTACTACTCTTTTTTTAAACTTTTCCTTTGATTTTTAAATGGAAACTAAAATCCTGATAGAGTTAATGACTGTTTTACCTATTCCAGTTATTCAAATGATGCATTTCTATTATATCCTGCACAAAGAACTAATAAGTATAAAATACACAAAAGATCATAGCAATCCATCCATTTTAGTTACTAAAGGGTCTACTATGCATTTTTGTTTTACTTCCAGTAATTTTAACATTATGAGGAAGTCCAATTAAAAGTAAGATCATGCTGGACATTTTTTAAGAAGAAACTTCTTTCTCAAAGCTTATTTAGCCATCGATTGATCTTAACTGGTGCAAGCAGCTACATTAAGGAATTCCTTGACTTAGTGAGAGTTTTGATTAATAAAACGCACCTACTATTTAAGTTCAAGAATATCTTTTCAGTGTCTAAATTTCAGATTTTAAAATTCAACATGTGACTATGTTACTTGAAGCTCTGACATTTGGGAATAGAGACTTCACATAATAATGAGTGGACTTATGTTGGGACATTAACTCTGTAGACACAATGTGTATGTCTTCTGTGTTTGACTTTCATAAAGGAAATTGATAGAGGGAATTAAGGAATATTGAATTCTTACATAAAAACAGGTACATTTTATCCTACTTAAAACTTAACCTGACCTGTAAGGTTGGCATTGTCATATATGTATTTGTATCTATGGAAATTGGAGTTTGGAGAGATTAAATAGCTTGCTCGAGGTCATTTAGATGGAATAAAGGAGCTGGGATTGCTTTCCAAGTTGACTAATTTCAAAGTATATAGTGTATTCATAAGAAAACCTGAACTCCAAGATTCTAACCTTATCATAAGGTATTTAAAATATCTGATTAGAGCTTTTCATTTTTCAGATGTAGCTAATCTGTTATCAAGTGTCAGTGAGAAAAATTAAATAAATAAAACTAAAGTTTCAAGGCATAGAGGTATCTTTGCCTTGTATGTATATATTTATATATATATATATATATATATATATATATATTACTGATCACAGGTTCTTCTACACAAAGCCAAAACCCTCAGTAAAATATTATCTGAAATTAACCACAGTAGAATTCATGAAGCTGGTCAGTGGCTGTAGAGTCACTACATCACACAGAATATTTTTTTACTTACTATCAAGTTGAGGAGCTGGGAGTGCCAGGTGTTTTGGGTTTCCTTTCCTTGTCCTGTATTGGCCTTCCCAAAGGATACAAGGAGGCCAATAGTTGATAATGAATAGCTTATTAGAGTATTGCATTTATGGACAGCCATATTTGGAAGGATATATAAATTTATTTTTGTTGATTTATTTTAATGGTGGTGGGGGGGTTATTTTATGTTAGGCATTTATAAAGAATAGCATCCTACCCTAATAGCTTATATCGAAAACTGTTTCTATATATAAAGTAGGACCACAATTCATATACTCTGTCTTCTTTCTACCAAAAAATATGACATTGTTATTATTTTATTTTGAGGCTAGAAATTATCATATGAATGAGAGCCAGTATTTTTTGACCATGAGGTTTGCCCGCCTCATTTTTCCTGTTCATTACAAAAATTGTCTTTATTTTCTCTACATCTTACAATATTCACATTAAATTGTCTGAAATATCCTTTAGCACCTATATAGTGAAGCAAAACTGACACTCTGCCCTTTTGAACAATCCTTCCTAAAAGCAATAAACCAAAAAGTATTTATTTAGTCATTAAGTTTAAATGTACATATTAATAAATGTCTAAGTTATGTTCTTTTTTCTCTGTTATTTTGTCTCTTTTCCTTTTTGGTTTCCCTGGTTTCTATAACTTAAGATGTGAGAATTCATCACACATTTTTGTTTTCCCGAAGTGAGGGTAAAGCAGATCTGTACTTTTTGTCCCAAATAAATGTTGACTAATGGTTATATTACTGGTGGCTCAGACGGTAAAGAGTCTGCTTGCAATGCAGGAGACGCAGGTTCGATCCCCGTCTTGGGAAAATCCCCTGATGAAGAGAATGGCAACCCACTCCAGTATTCTTGCTCAGAGTAATCCATGGACAGAAGAGCCTGGGGGGCTACAGTCCATGGGATCAGAGTCAGACATGACTGAGCGACTAACACACACGCACAATGGTTAGATTTACCAGGGAAAATATATGGTGCCAAGTAAAATTTGAATTTCAAACAAACAACAAGTGATTTTTAGAAATAACTATGTCCCGTGCAAGTTTGCATACTTATACTAAAATATGATTTTATGTTTAACCAAGCTTCAACATTAATTGTGTCCAGTATTTTAAATTGCTAAGTCTGGCAACCCCACCAATAATCTGGTATTTGTAGAACTTTCCTGTTCAGAGGAAATCTATATTTATACATTTTTTTTAAATTTTTCATACTGTGAGAGTTTGTTTCTTGCTCAGATGGTTTTTATTCTTCCTCACTGATTTCCTTTTAAGACCATCCTTGTTGCTTATTTACTGATGCCCTTTTGACTCATTTTGGAACAAAAAGTGAGAGGATGAGATTAATTTTCTCATTATCTGGAAGTCTGAAGCTAGTTAATTATTTATGTTATGCAGTTTTCAACTTAGCCCCTTAGATGGTATGATTATACATTTATTTCTTCAAGAATATTTTCTTAACAAAGTCACCAATATTTTTCTGTTGATACTTAGAACCGAGACCTTTATCAGGTTTTCATCCTCAATGTAAAATTAAACATTTGATAACATTCTACTTTCACTAATATATTCTGTACTAAGTTACTATATGTGGCATTCTGTTTCAGAATAAATTTTGCTACTATTCATTAATTATATTTCTGGCATCTTATTTGGGAAGATTTCAAAATTATAAAATAATAGAAATTAATTTTTGAACCCTGCACATGGATATATATCCCATCTGTAAATTGCATATTATGTTAAAATGCCAAAGGAGTCTCTCCTTGAGAAATGGGACTATGTACCCTAAAATATTTATTCAAATGCCACCCTCCACAATCACAAAATCAGAGTTTTATCTAAAACTGTTATCTTACTTCCAAAGACTTATTTCTGAGAATTGTTCACTAACAAAAATAAACTGTTTTACAAAATATCAAAAGAGAAAACTCCTTAAAGAAATAATTGCTCTAACTGTGTGAAAACAGTTAAATAAATAAACAGTATGCCCTACATAGCCTCTCTAAGAAAAAACAGAACAAAACAAAAAACCCAACAACAACTACTAAAATCCAGTACGAGGTTAACAATGGTGGATAGCTTTTAGTTTACAAACTAAAATCTGTAATCTTAGGAATTTACAGGAGCAGAACCTTATAGATTTACACTTCGAACCATAATATAGATGGAACCATGTAACATATTTTGAAAACAATTTCTTCCTCCATGATTCAAGGTGGAAGATCTGCATTACTGTTTTATGTAGAGTCCTCTGGTGATTCTAGTATATCTCCCCATATATACACTTACTTTTAAGGAATTTAAATGCTTTCTGTAATTTCTTAATGGCACTTTCTTCATTGCTTATGGAATCAACTTACTTTACACTGTTCTTCATGATAAGTAGAAGCAGCTTCACGCTGAAGGTATAAAATCTGTGTTTGTATTTGCACTGTATTATTTGATGGAGAAGTTATGACATTCTTACACCAAGATGTTTGAATAAGATTAAACCAAAAGGTAATAGAGTTTATTTCCAAGGGAATGACTTCATTTATGTAAGATTACAAAAGAAAAAAAGGAGGCTGTGTTTTTTCATCATCTTTAACAAATGTCTTTGCATTTGATTTTTGGAAAAGAAAATCATTTTATTTTTCTCAGTTAAATTAGAACTCTTGTCATCCTGGAAAATCAAATGGAAATAATAAACAAAAGTTTAGATAGAATATCATTCAACTGCCTGAGCATGTGACCTCTTGAAACAACTGTGATCCCATATAAAGTCCACTCTAATGAGTTCTAGCCATTTATGGTTTTAGATTGAGCCTGAATTTCACAAAAGTCAAAGTAAGGCGCCCTGTTCTCTGCAGTTTGATCACTCTAACTAAAGGTGGGAGCTGCTTGTGGGTGAATTGCTAAATGCCTTATGAAACCCATGCCTTTAAACAGTTAATACTGTACTACATCAGAGCTCACCGTCCACATTTTCATTTCAACTTTGCTGCTTGTAGAAAGAACTGAATATTGTAACATATCCCTACTTCAAATTCACTTACCTGAGGATAAAGGAACAGCAAAGAGAGAGATATTTGTTCTGTGATCAGAGGGTTACAATTTTCACTCAGTATGAACTTTTATGAATGAGATCATCTTAAAAGGGGTCAACATGGTGGGACTGCAAAGAGTTAGACACGACTTAGCAACTGAACAGCCACTAATGGTGGGACTTAGATTTACCCTTTTCGGTCCTTCACGACCTTGAACTCTTTTTCCAGGTTTTCTCTTTTTATTTGTTGTAGTCCTATTTTAAGTTTTCCCATTCTTAGAAGAATATTTAATGCATAAAAATAGAAACGAAAACTGCTGTGTCTGTCCCTTTGCTTATACTGACTTGCATTCTTGTTGCCCTCAGGCACTGAAGGAGCAGTGTTCGGGCACTCTGTTGAGACACCGCACATCAGAGCAGAACCTTCCCAAGACCTCAGGTAAGTCCTGGCCTCTACACCTGTGTCATAGTTTCCATCACTGAGCATGGCCCTTGATATATAAAGAACCGAAGTAGAAAATATGCTACAAAACTGGATAAGGAGTTGACAGTCCCTGTCTACATGGTAAATAGATAATCAGCTATCTGATAGGGGGCAAGAACATGTGAGTTACCATTCTATCCTTCTGTATATTTTTCCTCTACAAATGTACAATGGATATAAAATAAATATATCAGACAGGAGAAGTGTGGAAAAAGAAAAGAAAAGGCAGGATGTTGACAGGAGAACTAATACAAACAGGGATTTCAGAAAATCTGATGTAGATAATGAAATATATGGCACGCACAGGCATAAAGAAGGGGAGGCAGACAAAGAGAGAAAGCCATAAACAGAGAAGGTTAAGTAGAGGGAAATACAGAAACCAGAGGAAACAGTCATCAGTAAAAGGCAGAATTAACTGCCCTATGATGGACTCCTTAATCTTATATATCTGGTGAAATAAGCTCTGTCTGTCGGTTTGAGAGGACAATGTTATAGAGTATTCTCCCCAGAATAATCATGGCAATCACTGATAAAAGTTAAAATACTAAAATCTAGCCTAGTGTTTAGATAAGATAACAACTTATCTATTGTTCTTAATTCAAGAAATAAGTTATATTCAATATATATTATATAAATTGTATATAAAGTTATATATAACTTGCAGTGGTATATATTGTATATTATATATATTTGCAATCTATACATATATTAAAATTATCATACCTTAAACCAATACAATACTATATTCCATCATTAATTTCAAATAGGTAAATAGCCCATACTGGATTTCCCTATAGCCCAGATGGTAAAGAATCTGCCTGTGATGCAGGAGACCTGGGTTCGATCCTTGGGTCGGGAAGATCCCCTGGAGAAGGAAATGGCAACCCACTCCAGTATTCTTGCCTGGAGAATCACATGGACAGAGGGGCCTGATGGGCTACAGTCCATGGGGTCACAAAGAGTCAGACACGACTAAGTGACTAACACACACAGATAGCGTAGATAGCATACTAAAATGCATTTCCTATGATATGAAAAAAAGACAACCTTACCGATATTAAAAACTAAATTACATATTTAAAATCATTTTTAAAGCTAAATTAAAATATTAACCTGAGAGAGAGTATTTGTCTTGAAAACACAACAAAATATTGAGCAAAATACTCATTGTATTTCATGAAGAGCAGGCTCAGTGCTTCGTATGTGGATGAGTGGAAAAGATACTGAAATAAAATTAGAAAAATCAAGTTGAAAAATGTTAATGAAAAAAGTCACACTTTTACAACAGTAAATTTTGCAGCCCTTCTGTTTCTGTGATAACAGTCTTTTTAAAATGCAGCTTCTCACTAGGTGAGTAGCGCAGATTTAAACAGCTAGTTAAAAACAGAGAAAGTGGCTCTCTTCATGTGATCAAAGCATTTTTAATACGACAAATATGAAAATTATTTACTTTATACTGAACCCCAAGGATTTAGGAGTTTGAAGAATATGTGAAAACAGTGTTTCATAGTGTGTTATAGTCTTGATTTATGATTCTATTCTTAGTTGGCAACTCAACATTTTTGTATAAATTATTTTTTCCTTTTCTGCTTACGAGGTTGTGTTCCCACTAGAACAGGAACTACATCTTCCTTATTTATCTTTAGTTCAGTAACAGCCAGGCACTCTATCTCACACAGAGCAGTGTGGTTAGAATTTGTTAATTATTAAGGCTGAATAATGAGGATACTAAATGTCTACATATAAGGAATGTCGTATCATTTGTTATTGTATTACTAAGATACATGTGAATAACATTCAGTTCAGTCAGTTCAGTTGCTCAATCGTGTCCAACTCTTTGTGACCCCATGGACTGCAGCATGCCAGGCCTCCCTGTCCATCACCAACTCCCTGAGCTTGCTCCAACTTATGTCCATCAAGTCAGTGATGCCATCCAACCATCTCATCCTCAGTTGTCCCCTTCTCCTCCTGCCTTCAATCTTTCCCAGTATCAGGGTCTTTTCCAATGAGTCAGTTCTTCACATCAGGTGGCCAAATATTGGAGTTTCAGCTTCAGCATCAATCCTTCCAATGAATATTCAGGACTGATTTCCTTTAGGATTGACTGGATGGATCTCCTTGCAGTCCAGGGACTCTCAAGAGTCTTCTCCAACACCACAGTTCAAAAGCATCAATTCTTTTGCATCAACAGCTTTCTTTAACTCTCACATCCATACATGACATGACTACTTGAAATTCCTACTTTTTTGAGCTGTGTTTTACCACAGATACCAGAGTTTCATTCAATAAAAATTTTGATTACTAAGTTCTAAAATAAACGTTTCTTTTTTGCCTCTAACATTTTAGTAATTATGTACTCATTTCACAAATTTCATTATGAAAAGCCTATTGCCAAAAAAGAAGTAAGAACCAATTGCTATTTTAATTACCTTGCTGACATGTCTCAACTTTCATAAGTATGGATGTGAATTAAATTATAATTAGTACATCATGTTTCTGGCTTTTTTTTTTCTAATTATTCATAAAGTATTTAAACACTGAGCTAAGCTAGACTTATCTGCTAGTGCTAAAAGCAGATTGGCAGCCCTCAAGATGAGTGGTACTGATATAAATTCCAAAACTGAAACAGAAGCAAAGCACAGTAATGATGGCAGTATTCAATTATTCGTTTGTGTACTGAAGATTAAAAGCAGTGTCTGAGAAGATCCTTACAAGCCCTGCTGACAATTTTCAATTCAGGGCAATAAGAAATACCCTTAGTTGACACCTGACTCTAATCAACACGGTGACATTGGTTGACCAAGTAAATGTGTAATTTAGGGAGTAAGAAGTTATGCTGTCCTTGATTTTGTTTTTGTCAAGAATAAAAGACTTTAGAAAGAAACATTTCAAAAAGTTTATTATAGAGTTTAGGTAATATTTTGGTGTGGATATGTAGTTCAGTTCAGTTCAGTTGGAAAGTCATGTCCGACTTTGTGACCCCATGAATTGCAGCACACCAGGCCTCCCTGTCCATCACCAACTCCCAGAGTTCACCCAAGCTCATGTCCATCGAGTCGGTGATGCCATCCAGCCATCTCAACCTCGGTTGTCCCTTCTCCTGCCCCCAACCCCTCCCAGCATCAGAGTCTTTTCCAATGAGTCAACTGTTCGCACGAGGTGGCCAAAGTACTGGAGTTTCAGCTTCACCATCAGTCCTTCCCAAGAACACCCAGGGCTGATCTCCTTTAGAATGGACTGGTTGGATCTCCTTGCAGTCCAAAGGACTCTCAAGAGTCTTCTCCAACACCACAGTTCAAAAGCATCAATTCTTCAGCGTTCAACTTTCTTCACAACCCAACTTTCACATCCATCCATACATGACCACCGGAAAAACCATAGCCTTGACTAGATGGACCTTTGTTGACAAAGTAATGTCTCTGCTTTTGAATATGCTATCCAGGTTGGTCATAACTTTCCTTCCAAGGAGTAACCGTCTTTTTTATTTCATGGCTGCAATCACCATCTGCAGTGATTTTGGAGACCCCCAAAATAAAGTCTGACACTGTTTCCACTGTTTCCCCATCTATTTCCCATGAAGTGATGGGACCAGATGCCATGATCTTAGTTTTCTGAATATTGAGCTTTAAGCCAACTTTTTCACTCTCCTCTTTCACTTTCATCAAGAGGCTCTTTAGTTCCTCTTCACTTTCTGCCATAAGGGTGGTGTCATCTGCATATCTGAGGTTATTGATATTTCTCCTGGCAATCTTGATTCCAGCTTGTGCTTCTTCCAGCCCAGCGTTTCTCATGATGTACTCTGCATATAAGTTAAATAAGCAGGATGACAATATACAGCCTTGACGCACTCCTTTTCCTATTTGGAACCAGTCTGTTGTTCCACGTCCAGTTCTAACTGTTGCTTCCTGATCTGCATATAGGTTTCTCAAGAGGCAGGTCAGGTGGTCTGGATATTCCCATCTCTTACAGAATTTTCCAATTTATTGTGATCCACACAGTCAAAGGCTTTGGCATAGTCAATAAAGCAGAAATAGATGTTTTTCTGGAACTCTCTTCCTTTTTTAGGTTGCTATAATTTATTTACTCAACAGCTGTTTGATGAATGCTTAATATGTGCCAAGGTTTGCACTAGTCTTCAAGTGACTTTTAAACATACATACATAGAGTTTCTTTATTTTTTTTATATCAAGTGATACTGGCTTTTGGCAGGGACATACTTGTTAACTAAACAACAAATAGTCATTAAGGATATCATAGCCTATTTGCTTGAAATCGACCAAGTATAAATGTTCTGTTTTCTTTTTTTCTTTAATTAATATGTAGCTAAATCATTGAAGTTCAATAGAATTTCTGCAGTCTTTGGTGAGAAGTGATAAAATGTATAATGTAATGCCCATTGTCCAAGAATTGTTTGGATCTGCATTCTATTAACTTATCACTGTTACCCTTTTACCACTTTAGGCTACCCTGAGCTTTCTCTAGCTGCAAAGCACATGGTTTCCGTTTTCACATTTGTATTATTTCCTGCCCATTTGCACACCCTTTATGGTCTCTTCCTGCAAATTACATCAAACAAATCCCTCGGTCATCAGTTCTCCCAGTTCAAGAATAAGGCAAGAATCTAGACTTTGAATCAGTAAAATGAGTTAATATTTAATGATAGAATTGGGATCTTTTCATCATTTCCATTCTCATATGTATATAATTTAAAACAAAAATGTGAGGTTGACAGTCTCCTAATTAATCTTTGGAAACATGGAGCTTTAATTTGCATCATTCTTGTGTTCAAGGAAAAGCCACCAGTTATTAAATGGTATAGGTTTCTTCCCTGAGAGAATTTGTCAATAAAGAGGTAAAATTCTTTGCTGGTATTTTTCTACCTATGAGAAAAAAAAATGATGATGAAGTAATGTTTTTCTCCTCTCCCCTTCCCTTCCCCATAACTCTCCTCTCTTCCCTTTTCTCTTCTTTCCCTCTCTTTCCCTCTCTCTCCTCGTTCCTTCCTTTTGTTCTTTCATTCTCTGTATGTACTTATATATTTGTTTAGAGTTAGTAGCAAATGTGCATGAGATGCTTCCCTTCACTTGAGAACTGGGAGTAATGATTGACAGAGGGATTTGTTTGATCTAATTTTCAGGAAGAGACTATGAAGGGTGTGCAAATGGACAGGCAATAATACAAATGTGATAACAGAAACCATGTCCTTTGCAGCCAATGAAAGCTCAGGGTAGCCTAAAGTGGTAAGACAGTGACAGTGATGAGATAGTATAAGAACATATATTCAGGTCACAGTTTGCATTACATTATTTCTTAAAACACTCTTCTGTCCAATTCTCCATTTATTTCATCCTTCAAATGGCAAATAATGAGTGCCAACTCTATCTCTGTACTGTGTTAAATATTTAGCAAGAACAAGATACATCATACTCAAGTTCTGCTTAAGTTTGCATTTAGTAATTTCATCTTACAACTTAGAATAAGAGAAGTCTGGATCATTTTCTCAGAATGTTGAGAATTCTAGAGATGTTGACCACTCATTTTCAAATTTGAGAATTGCAGAATACGTTAAAAACAAAATCTTGTTACATTTTTGGTATCTAAACAGCAAAACTGAATTGCTTGGAAAACATAGGCAGACAAATGACTTCAGTTCAACATTAATCCTTCTCTCTGCTGTAATCCCTGAGTACCCACTATGAAAACTCCTCTGCAATCCATTACTGTGGTTACTATAATGCTATAAAAATGAATACAATTGTTCTTCACTAATTCCAGAGACTAATGACATAGAAATCCACAAGTTCTTCTAAGACACGTGGGCTTCATTTTTCAACAGGCCTTTTAGAAAGTATTTTGTAGTAAAGTGAATAAGTGTATGGTGTAAACTTTCCTCAGTGAAAGCTTGAAAATTTCAATAGAGAAGAAACTCAGGGCATCATTTAACTGTTGATATTCTGTTGCCAAAAGTCTACTTATATTCAGTTTAGTGTGATTTGAGTTTCCTAATCTGAGCCCAGGGCATTCTAAAGGGATTCTGGGCTAGTTTGAGAAGTGGAGGGCAACTGGAGAAAATCAGTCCCCACAAAGACTGAAATTGTAAATGATCTACATTCTTTTTCCTTATGATTTCTGGGCTTTAGTTTTGTTTCAATGGTTTCCCTTTTCTAGATTTGGATTTCCTCTAATTTTATTGTTTATTTTGTACACTAGCTTATTTGTGAGTTTTATATTTTGAATAAAATGGGAAATTATGTTGTGAATTTTCTTCCAATTTTCTATTGGAAAAAAGTCTCTAATTTATTCATATTTATATTTTTAGTAGACAAATCTAGAAATTATTCTTACAGAGTTTGTTAAGTATCTAATGTTATTTCTTCTGTATGGAAAGTCAATTTATTAAGCATCATTTATTAAATAACCTCATATTTTCCACCCCAAAATGATTGCTACAGCTTATCAAATATTAACTTCTCATATATACTTGCCATTTGTTTTAGATTGTATTGTGTTTCATTGACCAAATTTTCTATTTATAATTTTGATATCATTTTAATTAAAATACCTTTATATTAAGTTCTAATTTTAAAAGGAGAATCTCCTACCTTACCTTCATTTAACAAATCTGATAACTCTCATATATATTTTTCCTCTAAAAATATTTTGACATAAAGTTTTAAGTTTCAAGAGACTCTACTGAGATTCTTGTTGGAATTTTATTACATATGTTTGTTATTTTGACATATTCAAATTTTTATAAAATGGTAATACATATGAGTTTATTTTTATCCAGAAATACCTAAAACTCTTTAATTTCCAGGTAAACTATTAATATCAGATGTATTTTCTAGATACTCCTTTCCTGGAAATATTGTAAAACACAGACTTTGAATAATATAACATTTATATTAATATTGTGATTTAGCAACAGGAATTACATATTTTTTCAGTATTCCTGTATGTCATTAATATCTGTATTATAGTCAATAATCATCAAACATTAGCATCAATTAACATTTTTTTATTTTAATTGTCATAGCACAGTTTGAGAAACTTTACCCCCCCAAACTGGATAATCCTATAGGATCTGTGACCACACCTTCTTTCCCCACAGCTTATTACAGACATTCTCAAGCATTCTGCATGTTGTGCTTAGTCACTCAGTCGTGTCGGATTCTTTGCAACCCCATGGACTGTAGCCCACCAGGCTCCTCTGTCCATGGGGATTTTCTGGGTAAGAATATTGGAAGGGGTTGTCATGCCCTTCTCCAGGAGATCTTCCCAACCCAGGGAATTGAACCCAGGTCTCCTGCATTGCAGGCGGATTCTTTACCACTGAGCCACTAGAGAAGCCCATACTACATGTTAAGAGCATTTTACAGAAAGCACCTATACCCCTGGCTAGATTCTTCTAGTATCATTTTTCCCTATGTCTTTAATTATGTGTACATTTCAACTATCCATCCACCAATATATCTTATTTTTATTCATTTGAGCATAAGTTGTATAAATCTGTACACTTTCCCTTATCACTTCAGCATGTACGTCATTAACTAGCATTCAAGATCACTTACAGTTTCTTTCCTTTCATTGTAAAATAATTATGCAATGATATTCACAAAGCCTAAATGCATATTTGCTGGTTTTTTTTAAATGCATACACTTGTGTAATCCAAAATTTTGTCAGATAAAAACATCATCACTCAAGAAAGTTCCCTTATTTCTTTCCTGGTAAATCCCTACCATGACCCACCAGAAGCAAACTCTACTCTCCTTTTATTTTTAACCCTGTATTAGGTTTGGAGAAGGAAATGGCAATCCACTCTAGCACTCTTGCCTGGAAAATCCCATGGACCGAGGAGCCTGATAGGCTACAGTCCATGGGGTCCCAAAGAGTCACACATGACTGAGCGACTTCACTTCTCTTAGTACTAACATAAATTGATCATAGAAGATGCACTATTCTTTGTAAGATTTATTTGATTCCACACAGTGTTTTTGAGATCTATCCATGATGTTGTCTGTATCCCTTCTGCCTTATTACTGATTGGTTGTATGAACATACAATATTTTATTTATGCATTTTCCTAATTGAAAGATGCATGGGCTATATCTAGCCATGTTCAGTTTTATATAAAAATGCCAGAACTTTCCAAAGTGGTTGTATCATTTAACCCTTTGTCAATGAAATTTCAGTTAACAGTCAAGCTAAGAAGAATTAATGAAAGGAAATCTTATTCAAGCCACACTAAAGATTATAATCCAGGAGACAAACTCTCAGAAGCCCTGAGAGCTGTTCTGTCTGTCAGAAGGGGATGGCACAGTCATGTACATTTTCAAGACACAGGATGTACTGATATTTTACATGAAGTTCACCAAAGACTAATAGTCCAAGTAAGTATAGTACAAGGGCCTTCCTTGGTGGCTCAAATGGTAAAGAACCTGCCTGCAGTGCAGGAGACCCAGGTTCAATCCCTGTATTGGGAAGATCCCTTGCAGAAGGGAATGGCAACCCACTCCTGGTATCTCAGTTGGTAGAGAATCCACCTACAATGCAGGAGACCCCGGTTCGATTTCCTGGGGTTGGGAAGTTCCACTGGAGAAGGGATAGGTTACTCACTCCAGTACTCTTGGGCCTCCCTTGTGGCTCAGCTAGTAAAGAATGCACCTGCAATGTGGGAGACCTGGGTTCAATCCCTGGGTTGGGAAGATCCACTGGAAAAGGGAAAGGCTACCCAATCCAGTATTCTGGTCTGGAGAATTCCATGGACTATGTAGCCCATAGGGTCGCAAAGAGTCAGACACGACTGAGTAACTTTCACTCATTCACTCACTCACCAGTATCTCTTGTCTGGAGAATTCCATAGACATAGAAGACTAGCTGGCTATAGTCCATGGGGTTGCAAAAAGTTGGACACAACTGAGTAACTAACACTTTCACTTTTCACAAACATAGTACATGGGGAGCAGCAAGTCATTATGACCCCCTACAGATATGGGAAAAAATGTTATTCTTTTAAGAGGTTACATAGCTACCATCAGAAGAAGGAGAAACAAAGATCTTCCTATGGAGCAGGCATTCCCACCTTTGAGGTGCTCTGGTTAACATGAGGCACAGATGTACAGTGCACTTTAGGAACAGGGGGAGGAGGCCCAAGCTAAGAGAGAGAATTTTGCTTTTAAATTTTCTTGTCCTTCTTTAAAATAAAATTTTATTTCATCATCTTCCATCAAATATGAAAGAGAATTTCATGTTTTACATGTTCACTAGTATTTAGTATTAGCAATTTTATTAATTCAAGCCATTCTGGTGGCTGTTCTGTGGGATTTCACATTATTAATTTGCTAATACTTGATAATTAATATTAATATTAATCACTTTTTCATATGCATATGGAACAACCATGTATATCCTTTAATGAAGCATTTATGCAAATTTTTCTCCATATTTTAATTTTGTTTTGTATTTTTATCTCTGAGCTGAATGATTATTTATATATCTAAGAACTAGTCCTCTGACGTTACCCCTCAATATAGGGATCATATATGCATTTTATTGATGGTAATTTTGAAAGGCAGATTTTCATCTTGAAGATATCTAATGTATAATTTTAAATATTTCCTAGTTACTGCTTTTTGCGGCCTAAAAATGTTTTGCCTACTCCCAAGTCACAAAGATGCTTTTCTTTAAAAGCCTTCTTTTTTTGCTTTTGATAACTGTGTGGCATAAATTAAGGTTTATTTTGTCCATATAGAGATCAATTATTCCAGCACCATTTGTTGAAAAGACTTTGCTTTTTCTCATTGAATCACTTTACTGACTTTGTCAAAACTCAGAAGCTCATACATGTAACTATTTCTGGGTCTCTATTTGATTCTGACTTTCTATTTGTTATCCTTATGTCAGGTCAGCACTGTCTTGTTTACTGTAGTTTTGCAATAGTTTTTAAGTTCTCCAACATCGTTGTTCTTTTTTAAAGATTGCTATGCAAAGAGTCGGACACGACTGAGCAACTAAACTGAACTGAACTGATGAATATTCTAAAGTATCTGCAGTAGCTAAATAATCCTGATAAAATGACTCAATCACACTAAAAGTCAAAGACTTTCTAGGTAAAATATAGATTATTAGAGTGCTGATATTGAGTGCAATGGAGACCAAACGTAAATTAAAGTTTTTTGGAAATATTTCCATTTCTTATTAGAGTACATTTCACAGTGCTGGTGGGATGATTAAAAGATAATCCATGTAAAGTTTTAAGTATAGAATAAGTTCCCAGTACTAGCTTTTAGTATATTACTATAAATAGATGGCTAACAAACTAATAAAGAACAGATTTAATGATGTTTTATAATGAATAAAATCTTTTCTATTTCAGGTGCTCTGTAATTTTATTTATTAGGTAACTGAGCCTCAGTGAGGTTAACTGGATTTAAAATTTCTAGTACAATCTGTGAGATTTTTATTCAAAGTCCTATGTTTAATTTTTTCATTAGATTGATGCAACTTTTGCATGTAATAACTGTATCAGTGAGTTTATACCTGAATTTCCTATACTGCTTCTTGGAAATAACTTATATTACTTTTAAATAACTTATATTATTTAAATAACTTATAATACTGCATCCTTAAAATAACTTATATTACTGCATACTATAGTATGTAGCCACACTTTCAATAAAAGAAATTCTTTTCTATATCCTGCACTTTATAATACAGCCTCTAGATGTACCCAACTTTCTAGTAAAGACCTGTGAAAATATTATTTATGAAATAGTCAATGAAATATGTTGTTACACAATCATTAAATCCTTTTCATAAGGTGGGATAACTGGTAATATGATAACTACATTTTATTTTATTTACTTTAAATTTTGTATCGACATCTACTTGTTCTATAATGTTCTTTGGATAGTTAATATAATGGTCATATGCTCGCTTGAATTCAGAACGTTTTAAAAATGCCTCATGCTTAAATGCAAAATTGTTTTCTTGTTGTTAGAGTTCATGACGTTTAACACTTGCATTCTAGATGGCAGTACGGAGCAAATTTATACAGCGCTTGTAAAAACTGTGTTTTTTCCTGTTCACCAAGTGAAAGACCTAGAGATGCTGTGCAGGTTTAGTTAGGTAATGTGGCTAAATGTAAATGTAAGTAGACGTGTAATTATTAACACTGGATGATTCAGGTTAATACATACATCTGTAAATGCTCACAGGGAATCTCTGCTACTCACAACTGTGTTAATTTGAAAATTTTAGGTCTCCATATACATTGTGGCTGGAGAAGGAAATGGTAACCCATTCCAGTATTCTTGCCTGCAAAATCCCATGGACAGAGGAGCCTGACCAGCTATAGTCCTTGGGGTCACAAAGTGGCAGACAAAACTGAGAAACTAACACTACCTATATACATTGTGGTTGCACTGTGAAATTTTTGCTCCCCCAAATTTAACTTATTTGCTTATGCTCAACAGTCAGGCAAGCTCATAAAAAATAGTTTGCAGCTTACTTTTATTTTCATGTTCATAAGAAATATTTGACTACCACAATGTGTTCCTTTGAAAATAGAATTATGAAATCCTCCAAACAGTCTAATAAAAATTTAATATATACTCTACCTACATATTCTCCATAATTAAAGTTCCTAATGTATATTACTCATCTGAATGATGGATACTATATAAAACAGTGCTTTTTAATAAAAATTTATATCATTTCTTAGTGATCACTACTTTTAATTTTATCAAGCTTATCAAAGCATACAGTGGAAATCTATTTAATTCAAAATCTTAATCACTTTCAGAACCTGATTTATCCATACTGTAAAATTGTCCATTTTTTTTATGTTTTATGAGCCACTTGGTAAGTTATGGGAGAAGGAAATGGCAATCCAATATAGTATGACATATATCATATAGCAGGTACACTGGCTTCCCTGGTGGCTCAGCCAGTAAAGAGTCTGCCTGCAATGCAGGAGACCTGGGTTTGAGCAGGTATATATGTAGTCCTTGGTAAGTTTTTTTTGTGCATTTTATATTATATATATATATCATATAGCATGTTTTCTGTATCACTTGACCCCTTGATAAATTTTTATCAAGGTCAACCTACTCCAGTATTCTTGCCTGGAAAATTCCATGGAAGAAGAACCTGGTGGGCTATAGTCCATGAGTCACAAAGTGTTGGACGTGACTGAGCACATGTACACACATATTGTCTTAGGGTACAAAATTAGCTTCATAAGAAATGAAAATATTCCCCCAAAACTTTAATTTACATGTTTGGTCTCCATTGCACTCAACATCAGACACTAAGTCCCAGTCTATTCAGCTCTGTGGGGGTTGCATCATTGCGCCAAGACACCTGCACTGCCGAAGCATCTCGGCTGACATTTGGTCCTTGGTAGCCTCGTGATCCAACCGGCAGGTCCCAAGATGTTCTCCTTAGCATCACCAAGTCCTCAGTCACTGCAGGTCACTAGTCTTTTCTCCTTTGAGGATCCATGGTCTCTTCTCAGTTATCCCGAAATATCCCTCTCTCCTGAGATCTCTAACAACCAAAGAAGGTCCCACAACCTAGAAAATGACCTCCGGTAGCAGAATACAGAGAGCCATTCACGACCAATTCTGTTCATTTCTCTTCAAATCTTCTCTAGCCTGTGAAACAAGAAAACAGTTCTCCAACTAGTGAAATAAACAACAAGGGCTCATGGATATTGGTTTTCTCCTCTGTTTTTATTTCTGTGCTGAATCATTTTCCACACAATAAATAGCTGGGTTTTTTTTTCAACTCAAAATGTTTATAACATTAGGAAATGCAAGATTTTTAACATCTTAACATTGCATTAGGAAAGATTTTAACATTGCATTAGGAAATGCAAGATTTTTATCTGCTCTGTTACCCACAATGTATTGCAAAGGATGATATTTAATGAATGGGGGGATGGTTTAGGGTGCAAGGAAATGGGACAAGGGAGGAAATCACATTATATTTCAGAATACTGTCCCATTACATTCTTATTTCCCTGAGTCAATTTAAGAAATTTCTTACAATCCTATAAGGAAACAGGCATATTTAGAGAAGATAAAACTGAAGTTTATTGCTGCTGGCTCACTCTCCTGAACCCAGGTCTGGCCAGCTGTCCATCTTTACTGCTTCTTTGAATTGTTGTTGCTGCTGAATCACTAAGTCCTGTCTGAGTCTTTGCTTCTTTGAATAGGGTTCCCCTAAGTCAGGGCTAGCAAAATGCTCTAAGGCAAGACTGTAAGTGAGTTCCTAAGGTCTAAAATGAAGATGAAGACAATAAACATTTTTTTAAATAATTTGAAATTCTAATTAAAAATTAGAAATTCTAATTAAATAATTAGACATTAAAGAAAACTGAGCACTGAAGAATTGATGCTTGTTAACTGTGGTGATGGAGAAGACTCTTGAGAGTCCCTTGGACTGCAAGGAGATCTGGTCAGTCCATCCTAAAGGAAATCAATCCTGAATATTCATTGGAAAGACTGATGCTGAAGCTGAAATTCCAATACTTTGGCCACCTGACATGAAGAACTGACTCATTGGAAAAGACCCTGATGCTGAGAAAGATTGAAGGCAGGAGGAGAAGGGGATGACAGAGGATGAGATGGTTGAATGGCATAACCGACTCGATGGACATGAGACTGAGCAAGCTCTGGAAGTTGGTGATGGACAGGGAAGCCTGGTGTGCTGCAGTCCATGGCGTGACAAAGAGTCTGGCACAACTGAGCGACTGAACTGAACTGAATTAGTAAGGATGAGAATGGAAAAACTCAAAAGCCCAGAAGGACTTAATATATTTTAATATGCTAGTAGAAATATGGTACAAAAAATGTTCACACTTAATAGAGATACTTTACTGTCAAATATAAGTATCCCACTCCCTTATCCTTGTAAACTAAACCTTGTCAATTATTTGATAAAATAACCCCAAGTTCATTGAGTTGTGTTTCCTTAGTTGTCAGATTTATAATCTGTTTCAGAACATTAATCCATGTCAGTTAAATTCTTAACTGACTTATGTTTGAGTGGTTTAGTCATGTCTAAACATACGTAATTACACTTAATGTTATAGGTAATTACCAAATAGAAATAGTAATGGTCTCAGATGCACCATTTAAGATAGAGTATATTTGAGGGTATATCATAGGACATCACATAAATATACATTTAAATATTCAGAGTTTGAAATTTACATGCTATGTACAAAGTATAAGGATTATGAATCAAAAAACTTAGGAGTAATTCTTTTTGAAGTTAGCAAATATTCTATGAAAATGTGTGATTTGTGTTTAAAGAAAAACCAAACAGACATTTCTTTTATATATATATAATCAAGGGCTTTCCTGGTGGCTCAGACGGTAAAGAATCTGCCTTCAGTCTAGGAGACCCGGGTTTGATCTGGGGTCAGGAAGATCCCCTGGAGAAGGAAATGGCAACCCACTCCAGTGTCCTTGCCTGGGAAATCCCATGGATAGAGGAGCCTGGTGGGCTATAGTCCATGGGGTTGCCAAGGGTCAGACATGACTGAGTGACTAATACTTGCATATAATCAAAATCTGCCCCCTCCAGGGATTTTGTGAAGATATCCCAAAGACCCAGAAATCAAAGTTTCAAAGTTTCTCTGGTGAGTGAAAAAATGTTTAAAGCATCAAAATCACTTCTAAATGCTGGCTCTAGTCCTTCAATATCACTTTCAAGTCCTTAAGTTCAGCTTTACTACTGAGAGAGAGAGAGCTGATCTTCAGTGCTCAAACTATTCCATGAGGTTCTCTCTGCAAATCTGTTCTCAGTCTGTATCCTCCAAGGAGACCAGTTATTCTGGATGATGGTAAAGGTAAACCTGAAGGAGCTTTTGTTCTGAAGTCCCGTGGTTAACAGGACGCAGGCAATCCCAGCCCCAAAGCAGAGCTATTATCCAAAATGACCCACTCCAGGATAAGATCTCTTATCTCACCAAGTGCTTTTTATGACTGTTTTCTTGCTTCTGTATTTTACCTCCATTTGCTCTTTCTCTAGGTTTTTATTTGAAGATAATTTTGAAATGCCTTCCAACTATCCTTTTTGCAGCCTATCTATAACACTTCTTAATTTTTCTTTCTCAGACTAATGTCTTTCATTCTGAGGACATTTTCTTGGGCTAATAGAGGTCAGTTGATGTAGGAAATGTCTTATCTTCATTTTAATTAATTTCTTGAACTGTAAAGAACCCTTTGAGAATTGTTTAGTTTACAGAATTTTGACTGGGCACACTTGAAAGTTCGCAATAGTAAAGATTTTTGTAAAAACTCATCTTAGCAAGACAATTGGGGGATACTTACATGCTAACTTGCTACAAATTTACTTCTTAAAACTCCATCATTAATATCGAAAATGTATAAAAGATTTAAACTGATAAACTTATCAGGATCTACTTTTCATGGGCATTGTGAAGGGAAACCACACAGGAAACTTACTAAATCGTTATGCAAATGAGACTAAAGAACTCATGCTAACAATTGAAGAAGTTCATAAAGAGCCAAAAAATAAAGAATACAATAAAAAATCTTTGTAAAACCCATTTTAGATTTTTTATTTAATGGCAAGCATTGGTATTTATGCCTGCCTGTTTGTTTTAGTTAACTAGCATTATCTTTTCAATATTAAGGTTTTCACGATTTTGTTTTTGTTCATTTTTTTTAGGCTCGAATCACCAACCAGGTCCTTGATAATGGAGGCTCCTCGGGGGGTCCAGGTGAGTGCTGCAGCTGGAGACTTCAAGGCCACCTGCAGAAAGGAGCTGCATTTGCAGTCCACAGAGGGGGAGGTAAGTTCTGAGGAGCAGACACTGGCCCTTTAATCCAGGGGCGGGGGTGGGGGGGTGCGTTTGCTTCTTATCATATTACAAACTTATGGTTCCCAGGGAAGCATAAGCAACTACTTCATAAGATCATCAGTTCAGTTCAGTCGCTCAGTTGTGTCCAGCTCTTTGCGACCCCATGAACTGCAGCACGCCAGGCCTCCCAGTCCATCACCAACTCCCGGAGTCCATCGAGTCAGTGATGCCATCCAGCCATCTCATCCTCTTGTCATCCCCTTCTCCTCCTGCCCCCAAGCTCTCCCAGCATCAAAGTCCTTTCCAATGAGTCAACTCTTCACATGAGGTGGCATAAGAGGGCTCAAATTATGAAAATATGAATACTTCTTGAATATGAGACTGGGTAAACCAAATATTATTTTCATAAGTCAAAGTTTTTGGTTTTTTTTCTACTGAAAAATACTCATTCATAATTTGATTGTAAGTTGGGCACTAAGTTCCTGCAATTTCAAAATCAACAGATGAACAGAATGAACACAAAGATAATACCCAGAATGAAGGCGATCTTTGCTGTCTTTGCTCTGGGTTGGTCTTCAAAAAGTTTTTCCACAAAGTGCTTTGAAAGTTCATGTGTTTGTTCCGGTAGAAAGAGTACCTATATTTTTCTAAAAGAAAAACAAAAGTCACAAGTTTATTTTGCCATTTCACGCAGTTATTTCCCAGATAAAGAGATACATGATGGTTTTCTTTCGTGTCACTTTATTTCACCCAAGCATCTGTTTAAAATCGGTTGTCCTCATTCCTTTAACGAACGTTGCTTTCTCTCACTGCCTGATTTACCCCTTTGTCTTCGGCTTTCCACTCTTTTTATTGGAATGTGATAGGCACGTATTTATTTTGTCTACTTTCTGTGTACATTGTGACTATCATGTCTGCAGAATCACATTTTTGTCCATTTTGGAAATTCCTCAGCATTATGTCTTCAGATATTCCCTCTCCCCTTTTCTCTAGCTCTCTAGGCCTTTTTCAGAAGCTCTGAAGATGCGTCTTTTCATTCTCTTAACCTTCCACATCCCTTAGCCTCACCTTCTTCATTCCTATTTCTTTATTACCCTGTGCCTCACTCTGTGTGTTTATTCATATCTACATGCCCCAGTTCCTACTCAGTGTCTAATCTCTCTTTCAATACCTCCATCAAGCTTTTAATTTTAGTAATTTTGTCATTCATTTCTAAGATTCTCATCTCTTGCTTTTGTTGTTGTTGTTCAAATCTGCCTGGACATTTGGTAGTTACTCTCATTTGCTTTTAATTCTACCTTAACTATTTCAAAACCTGATATATAATGCATATCGATTCTGTATATTTTTGTCATAATTCCCAAAGTCCTTGAAGGCCTAAATCTGTTGTGATGCTATTTCTACCAGTTACTTCCCTTAATAGTTTATTTCTTCATATGCTTTTTTTTTTTTTTAATGAGTTTATAAAGGTCAAGCTGAGAAGGAAAAGCATGGAAGAGAGATCTGAGAGAGATGCTCGAGAGCCTTCCGGACCTTCTTACATGTAAAGATGAAGGCAGACATTAATAGAGTCAAAGGAGAACTTCCTTTCTTACCTTTATGCCAGCATCTGTTATTGATCTGAGATAAATTTGAATTGCACATTTGGCTTCCCATAAAAAATTTTTTTTTAATTTTTAATTAGTGGATAATCACTTTAAAATGTTGTGTTGGTTTCTGCCATAAATCAACATGAGTCAGACATAGGTACACATAAGTCCCCTTCCTCTTGAACCTCCCTCCCACTTCCCGCCCCATCCCACCCCTCTAGGTTGTCACGGAGCACCAGGTTGAGCTCGCTGTGTTATATAGCAACTACCCATTAAGTATCTATTTTACATATCATAATGTATATATTTTAATGCTAGTCTCTCAATTCTTCCCACTGTCTCATTTCTTGCTTTGTCTTTAAGTCTCTTCTCTATGCTTGAGTCTCTATTCCTGCCCTGAAACTAGGTTGAACAGCACCATTTTTCTAGATTTCATATATATGTGTTACATGTGACATTTGTTTTTCTCTTTCTGATTTCACTCTGTACAACAGGCTCTAGGCTCATCCACCTCACTAGAACTGATTCAAATTTGTTCCTTTTTATGGCTGAGTAGTATTCCACTATATATATATGTACCACAACTTCTTGGCTTCTTTTTTAGAAACACATTTATTTCCAGGATCATTAGTATCTTCGTGTATATTACAGATTAAATGTTCTAGAAATATGTTTATAATATTGAAAATATGTATCCATACTACCTTTCAGGACTTCTTTCCACTACAGTTGCAGACTACAATACTTTGTCTACCACGGCAAGAAAGAAATCTTTCTTAAATACCTCACATCTTTTTTAAAGCATTGTTTTTGTCATGGTGATCATTTCATTCAAATTATTCATAATGAATCATCCCATAATAAGTATTGATGGTGATTAATCTCCATTCCACTCCTATTTATGCCCTACTTTACTTATGTTCTCATATTCAAAGTATCAGCAGAATCCTTGAATTTAATTACAGATTAAGATTTAATTGTGAATTGTGCTATACGTAAGTTATAGCCAAAGGTTTTCAGCTGTGGCCATTTTTTATATTAATAAAATAAAGTTACAGAAAAGCACATCACTTTCTATTAGAATAAAATAGCATGTAATTTTTTTAAGAGATAGAAATTATGTAAAATCTTTCTCTTTGCTTCATTGACTATGTCATGAAAAAGCAGATCAACCAATTAACAGTACAGAAAAATATGAAGTCCCTACCCTTAGACAGTACTTAAATTCACTAAGATCTGAACAAAAATTATATTGAGGTAGCCCAAATAAGTAAGAAGAAAACTGCACACACAGTTGTACACTGCAAAAGTTTCGACCATCTCAGACATAGTTTTGCAAGGAATTTCAAATTCAGCTCGCAAAACACCATGAATGACAATTGTATGTAAAATACTGAAAGTGTTATAATAACATAGGTAATGCAGTAACTTAATAACATATATGTTACAAGATGACAGAGGAAGGAGAAATCAATTTTTACTTTCCAAACTAATTAAATATTCTGCTACAGCAATAGGTCTGATTTCAACAGGTAAGAATGGAATAAATGCATTCTTGTTGAGAGAAGACAGTGAGCCTTGACTGAAAAGCTCAGGGATGTTAGTCTGACTGCCTGGAAGAGTTTCAGAGTGAATGGAATATATAGTTTATAGGGCAATATGGAATAAAATATCAGTTTTAGAAGCTGGGCAGTGAGCAGTGTCACAGTAACTGCCTTAAGCAGAACAGACAGAGGTATGAGCAAGTCCGTCCTAGTTGCAGAAGCCTGGAGAAGATGGAAGGTTTGAAAACACTCCATTTTACTTCATAACTTGCTTTTCTGTCTCAAATCCAGAAAACATTATTTTCCCTCTGCTTTCTTTTCTTTTTCTATTTTTTATGTGGAAATCCATTGTTTATTCAGTCATCTATCCTTTTGTGGAAGGATGTTATATCTGTAAAGCTAACTCAAAATTCAGGATTTTATTTTTAAAATTCACTAGAATTAGACTGTTTACAAGCATTTTCTTCTTTTTCTCTTTCTTTTTTTGTTCCTTTTCTTATGTAATTTTATATTATTATTGAGGTAAAAGTTTTATATAACATTGTATACATTTCAGGTGTACACCATCATAATTTGACATCTGTATACTCTACAAGGCTACCCACTCCAGTATTCTGGCCTGGAGAATTCCATGGACTATACTCCACGGGGTCACAAAGTGTCGGACATGACTGAGCAATTTTCACTTCACTTCATACACTACAAAATAATCACCACCAAAGGTCCAGTTATCACCCTTTCCCATATAATTAGTCCAGTTGAGTTGCTTAGTCGTGTCCGATGCTTTGTGACTCCATGAACTGCAGCACGCCAGGCTTCCCATCACCAACTCTGGGAGCTTGCTCAAACTTATGTCCATCAAGTCAGTCATGCTATCCAACCATCTCATCCTCTGTTGTCCCCTTCTCCTCCTGCCTTCAGTCTTTCCTGTTGGCTAAAAAGTTCATTCAGGTTTTTCTGTAAGATGTTATGGAAAAAACATGAACAAATTTTTAACCAACCAGTAATTAACACTCTTTTTTCTCTTTTCAAATATCCTGTTCATTTTATCTATTAATAAAAGCTACTTCCCATAAGTGGATGAGGCTACAGTGTGGATCTCAGAAGTTTATGGAATTAAGTATTCTCATGTAGCTAAATATTGCCTAGTGCATGTATGCTAAGTGGTTTCAGCCATGTCTGACTCTGTGCAACCCTATGGACTATAGCATTCCAGGCTTCGCTACACGTGGGATTCTCCAGGCAAGAACACTGGAGTAGGTTCCCATGCTCTCCTCCAGGGGATCTTCCCAACCCAAGGACTGAACGTGCATCTCTTATATCTCCTGCACTGGCAGGCAGGTTCTTTACCACTAGCACGACCTGGGAAGCCCAAGAACTGGAGGGCACTGCTGGAGCTAAACTGAAGCAGGCCACACAGGAGGTGCAAGGCTCACGCCATTGATGGGCCACCACAGCTAGGCTTGCTTTCTGAGGCTGCTACCTGAATGCCCTGCTTGTGTAAAAATAGCTACTCTCCACATGTATTCAGTCAGGCTACACCAAGGGAAACACAATCAGTTTCAAACTACAAAACTCAGTGATGTGGCTTGGTGTCAGCAAGCCTCTGAAAGCCACTGGGATTGGCAGTAGCACCTGTTTCTGTGCTTACTAAGGAAATGAGGCCCAACATTTATACCCCCAAAATGTGTTGTCGTCTTCTTTTGCTTATTTTTGTATACTTTTAACTTTTGCATCAGGGGAAAAGGAAATCTTCTTTAAAAAAAAATAGGAGTCCTTTCTTTCTGTTTGCTTTTGGGTTACTTAACCTGGAAAAAATTATGAGGTAATAAAATTTCAGCATTTGATACCTACAAACAAAACCTTTAATTATGCTTTCTTAAATTTGAATACTGTCGGTAAAGGCAATCATTTTTACTTCATAATTTATCCATTTATTAAAAAACTATTTGTATTATATGGAAGCTGTACATGCAAGGTCAAACACTGTGATGTTATAAAAAAAGTCAGACTTCAAGAAGGTCATGGTTTATTAGAGAAAGTAATATATCAATATGACTATAAAATATCAAGCGATGAACCAAAAAGATATTAATAAAATGCCATGTGAGAACCAAATAAGAAGTCTTTCCATCTTGGGGAATAGAATTTTTTATTCTTGAGGCTGAGAATTTTAGCCTAGAGGAGAGAGACATGTACAAGTGCAGGAAAAGCATTATACCACTGTTCTATAATCTTGAACCAATGACAGGTCCCGCCCTAACAGATATTACTTGCAAATAAGAGAAGTAAACAATGAATGAATGAATGCACACTTAATATAATGTTAGAAAGGGGTTGTTACTATAGAGCTAAGTAAAGCTGGTAAGGAGAGATTGCTGGATTTGTGTCACTTTAATAGGGAGGTTAGGAAAGTCCTCTTTTAGCAGATGACCTTTTAGTAGAGACCTGAACAAATATGCTCACATCTAAAATTTATCTGAAATATACACATCTATGGTATAGGAATTATTTTTCTAGCTTATTCTAAATGTGCCATATATTTCTATATTTCAAAAAAAAATTTTAATATATAAAAAATGAGGCAAACAGGGGAAATCTCCCTCCTGTCCCTGTTCTCTGTTTAGTCACTAAGTCGTGACCAACTCCTTTGAAACCTACAGCCCACCAGGCTCCTCTGTTCATGGGATTCTCCAGGAAAGAATACTAAAGTGAGTTGCCATTTCCTTCTCCAGGGGATCTTCCCAACCCAGGAATCGAATTCACATCTCCTGTGTTAGCAGGCAGATTCTTTACCACTGAGCTACCAAGGAAGCCCTCACCCCTGTTTTCTAACCACCCCATTACTATCTATCCTCACTCATAAATATTTGGAGAAATTCTTTTCAGGCTAGGAACAGAAGGAATTAAAAAGCCCTGAGGCCAGAGTTGTTCTGGTATGTTTGAGAAAATGTGAGAGCTCCAGTAAGAAGAATTAAAGGAAATGATATTAGAGAGAGAGGCCAGATCTTATAGGACTTGAGGACCGTGAAAAGTAATGAAGATTCATTTTAAGTGTGGTGGAGGCCGTTAGAGAATTGTGAGCATGATATGACATGATTTGATATGTGTTTCTTAGAAGTTCACTCCAGCCGTTTGTATCATAGACTCTAGGAGGACAAGAATGGCCCCTGGGAGGCCGATTAGGGGGCTAGTGCAAGAGTCCTAGTAACAAATGATTAGGAGTCAGGATGAAGGCCAAAATGTAGAAAATGGAGTATTCTTTTGTTTTCCTGTCAATTTAGAGATGCCTGTAGGCAGTAATTAGCTACATAACAATAGAATCAAGACATAGCTAGAAAGAGTCCAGTTTCTTTGCTCATTCAAATTCATGATCTAATGTTCCTTTCTTTGGATGGTTCCCCATGCATGTCAAAACCATGGCCCGGAAAGTGTTGAGTCCATGATTTGAAATAAGTGAACTAATTTTACAAGTTAGAAGATTTAGCAGCATAGGTGTTAAGTACAGGTAATATATTTTTTCATGGAGACTTCAAACCTGATTATATTTAATTATCTGTTGCTTATTGTGCACTTTATCTACTTGATGTCTACTGTGAGTCAACATGATTTGATGAGTATTTTTAAAAAAATTAAACCAGAGAGTCAAATTTTTTAAATTAATTGCCCATCACTTCACTAATGGCATGTCCTTAACCTTCCTTATTTCTCCGTATATTCTTTAGACTGGCAAGATTAAGTGAAATTAAGAGACAGTCAAAATCATTCAGTTTCTGGGCCGTTTGAATAACTGGATTGGCCCCCTAAGCAGATTGTACCATCTTGCTTTTCCGATCAAGGACCATCTCTGAACACACCACGTGTCAAAGGCTGGGGTGGCGGTTGTACCGCAGGAATACAATTTGTTGGTTCCACAAAGCTTGGCAGCTAAACCAGCAGAATTGTTTGTCCTGTGGTCTTGTTATACCATGTTGTAGAGCTCTTAAGAATACAGAATGCTAAAAGGAAGTAAAATGCAGTTTCTTTCCCCCTAGATATTTTTGAACGCGGATACAATCCGGCTGGGAAACCTGCCGACCGGCTCCTTTTCCCCTTCTTCACCCAGTTCCTCCCACTCTCGGCAGACAGTGTATGAACTGTGTGTCTGCCCCAACGGCAAACTGTACCTGTCTCCAGCCGGGGTCGGGTCCACGTGTCAGTCCAGTAGCAACATCTGCTTGTGGAGCTGAAGTGACTGATCTCTCCTCACACCAGAATAGCCTTTTGTTCCCGTCCGTCTGCTTCACAGTTCTGCTCCGTTTCCCTCGTGATCAGTCCAGAGCTTCTCCAAATGGTCCACAGAGCACCTCCTTCCGGGGTAAGCAGGGAGTCTGGCCACCTTCCCCCTCGATTTTCTGTGCTGCTCGACCCGGCCCGGCGAGTGTGAGTGACAGAACAGTGGAAGAACCATCTTCAGCAGGAAAACTGGATCATAATCTTTGCTCAAAAGGGAGAATAACATAGGTGCCTTTGCTACATGAAGTGAAGCACACAGTTTTAGATTTTTGCAGGACCTGGATATGGACTGCACATATATACATTTACATAGATGAAATTCCCAGTATCCAATGGCAAGATGACATGGTTAACCCTGTAAGAAAACTAATTCTACAGTCTGAAAGCACAATTTTCCATTCATCTTTTTGGATGTAAACTTTTATCCCCGAATTTTAAAATTTTAAAGCATTATGTAATGCTTGCTTTACTAAAAATTCAATTCAATACATGGTTTTTAACAAGACAAGACAGAATCCCACCCTGAGTTTTATTTGTTTCTTTAAATTCAATGTGTTGTTACTCTTTGTCTACTAAGTCTAGAATTTTGTACATTAGGTAATTTTGAAAGCTCTCAGCAATAGAATCTTTACAGAATTAACAAAATGCCATTATACCATCATTTGTCAGATCTGAATGGCCTGATGTAGTGTTTACTTGGCTATTGCATGTGACGTATTTGCTTTTAACAAAACATCTAATTTATTGCAATATAAGATAGGATTAAGAGGGACATACTGATGGTATAGAATCCATAGTTGTTTTTTTTTTTAATTGACATAATATCCACTAGGCTCCAATAGTACAATTTTTGTTTGCTTCATTCACTTTATACTTAACTCAGACTGCTAAAATTCAAACATCCTAAATAAAAACTACTGTGATGCCTAATGCTGAGAATGAATTCACTTTCCATTGGAATATCATCTACAGAATTATATCTATGTATTTTTTATTGGAGATTAAGACTTAAGGATGGTAGAAATTAAATTAAAAATCCCTGCTTAAACAGTAAAACATAAAACTGTTAGCAAATATGTTGAAAATGTGTTTACTCCATCAGATTCTTATTTTAAGGAATTTAGTCACATTCCCTTGCAGCTGTTAATATTTAGTTATTTATATTAGACTGTTAAGCTACCCTGACATCAGAGCATAGTTTCTTCTATCCTCCAGTGCTTATTTTTGTAAATTCACTCCTAATAAATAACTTCAAAATACTGTAGGTTCACTTTCCACAACACTCCTTAATTCAAATCCTTGCAATTTACAGAATCCAAGAATAGAAAATTGTATTAAATAGTTCCTACTATGGGAAGGTGACTTGATTACTGTAAGGTAAGTCTTTAATTTTCACATGTCAATCCATCTTTCTCCCCAATACACACTATATTACAGGTGTGTGGAAGTTTCATTTTGGGGGTCCATGACTGTAGAAACTTTGGAGTTCAGGACTCTGTGGCACAGGGTGAAGTTGGAAATTGGAACTTGTAGAAATAATTTGATTAGTTGAAATAAGATATTCAAGTAATGCAAGCAGTGAAGTGAACCCTTTGACCAGAATTATATTCTTTGGACAATGTAACACATCAAATATCTGAAAAAGCTCCATTTCACTAATTGTATTCTGTACTAGGCAAAGTCAGAAAGCTAGTACAATTTTATTGCTTTTAAAATAGAACTTGTGGCGGGTGTTACTATATAAAACTTTAAGTCAATATCAGAGTAAAAACAAGAAGTGAAATTCCTTAAAAAGTCATATCCTAACATATTTGTTTAATTTATTCAAGGTAAAACATTAGAATTTACTGTGATAAACTTTCACATTGGTTTTTGCATAATACACAAATTATAACATGAAAAATTTTGAGAAATTATGGGTGCTAATCACTGTATTATGAACCTTTTAGGAAAATACTGTTTATTAATTTGAGGCATATTCAAATTATAAACATCCCTAAATTAAAACAGAAAGTTTTTTAGTCAAATGGGAACAATTATTTTGTTTAGTGATTAACCCTGTTTCTAATCTCAGCTCTGTCTTCTAATCAATCAGCTGATTTAGGCAGTCTGAGAATATATCCAGGCTTTAGTTTACTCAACTTTACAACTTTTACAAAGTGTTGAATGAAATGATCTCTTGAGATTCCTTCCAGCTCTAACATGTCCTAGTTCCAAGAGCAAATATTATAGAAAGCTAAAGGGGCCGTCAAAATTTTAAACTATATGTAAGGAGAGGAGAAAAGATAAAAAGTGTAAAAAACCAATTCCAGTGAAGGGCAGTCAAATTTTGAATTCACATGTAGTTTAAATGCTATAAACACAATTCAAAAGAAATGTATAAGAGATTTAAACTATGTATAGATGATGTAAAAATATCTGCTCAATGTAGTAAAAAAAAAAAAAGTGATACAGATGGATTTCCTATCCAACTAATTCTAAGTGGTTGGTTTTAAGTAGTTGACTGGCTGTTTTAGATTCTTAGAATCTAAGTATAAACTCAGCCTCAGAGTTTGGGCTTTTATTAAAGGCATAGAAATTTGCTCTGAAATGTCCTTAATTTCCTCATAAAAGAAGACTGGCTTGTTTTTCAATACAGAGTTTCCTTAATTGCAGACTACCCAAACAGATTGGTTATCTGTTTTTCCAGGGCCATTTTTGTGTTACAAGGTCTATAAATATAGTGCACTTGACTTAGATGCAAATTTTGTCTTTCCCAAATTAAACTCAGAAAAGTGGTTTATGTAAAGTGTACTATATGGGCCCTAAGCTTGGTACTGGTTTAACTGGAGAAGACAGTAAGGGAAGAAAGGAGGAGGCAGGTAAGCAGACAGGAAAGAAGGAAAGAGAAGAAAGAACTGACAGCATTCTAGCACTTAAATTCTTAGCTGAGAACTGATGCCCAGAGGAGTATCTGCCTTCAGGTTCTGAGGTCAAAATGAGAGAAGCCAAGAGGACAAACTGTTTTTTTTCTTTCAGAATATTTCAGTAAGACACTTGCCCTTCTCCCACCCAAAAAACACACTTCCAAATTTCTTCCAAAATTTCTATTCTGTACTTCTTAGTCCATCTTTCTTTCTCTTATTTTACTGTGAACCATAAACTGAATAATCTGGTATAAAACTACTTTTCAGCTACTTAACCAATTATTGAAAAATTGTGTGCTTTGTATTTTACATTAACCTGGAAATCTTGGATTTCAGTATCTCAGATCTCTGAAAATGGAGCCAGGAGTTACAACTGTGTTTCTCCCCCCACTTATTCATATGATCTTAAGAAATATATTTAATTATCATGATCACCATTTACTTCTCTTTGGCACAGCTACACCAAACTGAAAGTTATGCTTGGTTACCTTCATCTCTAAATTTCAGTGATTCCCTTAAGAAAAGACTCAGCAGTCTTGAGTTCAGTAGCCTCTTCTGAACTTATCTCCTTCTATACCTAAACATCTTGTTTACAACCCAGAAGCCAATCCCTATTCCTTTTGTAATACTCCCTTTCTTACTCTAATTATTGGAACATTAATGTCCTTTTCAGAAAACCACACTTTGTTGACAGGCTTCAGTAATATGGTTAACATTAAAGAGAAAGCAAATGTATTTAGGTCTGTTTACATATGATCATTTAGGAAACTATTAGAAGTGTTTACCAAATATTTATTCTCTATTAATCATTCTATGATTACTTATCTCCATCAAACTAAAAGGCATTGGTCTTTTGAAGACATGGTAATTTGATCACAAAGGTCAGTTGCTGGATTCCTTGTAACATGTTATGCCATTCCTATGTATTCTGCCATCTGAATTACCTAGTTGGACAGTGCCGCATTTTATAAAACTGGCATTTGACACAGTAATACTCCTCATGAACCCTTGCAAACTTGGTATCTCTGTATGAGGCAGCAATAGGTAGAGATATGGAGAGGGTTTAAGGCATTTAAGTGCTTTTTATGGCAGGTAATATCAATATCATTAGTAAATTATTAAAATAGTTGATATCTAATGGCCAAATTCTCCATATAGCCATCAAAATTAAACTCATCTTTGAGTCTTCTATGAGTGAGGTCTTGTCACCTTATTCTTCCAGTAGCTTTGGTCTAATTAGAATTGCTCGTGTGACCATATTTAAAAATACTTGGAGAAATTATTTTCCTCTGCATACTAGTGTATATTGTAATAATGAATATTTCCAAATGTTATGATCACAAAGAAAAATAATATTGCATTTTTATTCATTTAAAACAATCATAAACTAATGAATGGCCTCATTGAACAATGTTATTCATTTTGTTTTATACCACAGTTCATTAATTGTTTAAATGTCAAAGACCAAAGACTGGGATTTCTATTGTATTTAATTCTAAACACTGCTGCTTCTACTAATTTATTCAAATTAATAGGAGGGCTTATAATTACAACATGAAGTAGTACACATCCTCCTTGCAGGATTCTGAGCTATAGATCATTGATTAATGCTTTTGTTTTAGAAGGAAAACTGTGTTAGTATAGTCCATGCACCTTTTATACATGTGTAGTAAACACCTTGATATTCATAAAATCAGTATATAAAGACTGTATCATAAAATGGGCCCAGGATGGATTTACTCAGCTGAGTTTAAACTTTCATTGCTTGCTAAAAATTCCTTGGAAAATATAATCAATTTGAAATTCTTTTAGAACCAGAGGGCTATTTTTTTAAGTGGGGATTGAAGCAGTTTCATTCTTTGAGAAAGTCAATGTAAAAAACATGAAAGGAAATGAGGTATAATGAACTGTGATGCTTTTGGTTTTTGCAGTCTTAATATCTCATTTGTTCGAATACAGATAAATAAAAGCCAAACAGGGTTAAAGATGTGCAAGAACATTTACTAACAATGGAAACATGTAATTTCAAGTTTGAGTGTCTCGTTATTTATACAATTCTTTAAACCAGGTCCACGACTCATTTATTTTGTTTTGTAATTTTCATGTAAATGTTTTCTTGTATATAGAGAAATATGAAAAATGGAACTATTTTCTTACACATACTATGCAATATGTTTGTAAAATTGCAATATTACCAAAATTACAAAAGCTGTGCTTTTGTACTCTATCCTTGCTTTATGTAAAATCAATCTTTTTCTATTTGAATGGACTATCTGTCCCATAAATTGTAGATAACATATCTATTCAAAATTCAGTCTATTGTATCTTTTGTTTAGTTTGGGGTGGATTGGGTTATATTTCTTTTGGGAGAAAATGCAGCAAAGTTTGGCAGTTGGAAACTTTTTTTCTCAGAAAATGAGACCTTTGAAGCATGCAGTGAGCTCACATAATTTAAGATCTCTCCTGTAATTCTTGTATTTTGTCCTAATTTTGGTGCTACCGTGTAACCATGATTAAATATGATAGTCAAACAAAGAGGATCAGAACTCATATGCTATCATTTCATTTATTTTATTAAGAAACAAGTTAAAGAGGGAGAATATGAGTATTGCATAGAGACCTTTTTGATTATGTGTTTTAAATATCAACTCTATTAAGATATGTTTTTAAAATTTTAGTTTTATCTATATTTATATTTGCTAAAGATGTTTCTCATGAAAAGCTGAATGTATTTTTCCTCTTAAACACATGACCAATGAAACTAAAGAATTAAAGATCATGGTCACTACATTTTATGAAATGGTTAGCTAATAGTTTAGCCATTCTGAAGCTGTGATTTGATTTTGAGGATAAGACTAGACAAATTGCTATTTGCTCAAACACACACCCTCACACAGACAAAAACCATCACCCACAAATACACATACATGTGCAGCATTGAATATATACAGCATACTAATTGTCATTTATTTACTTGATGCTGAACTTCTTCACGTCCTTGTTACACTCAGAATATCAAAAACAAGCATGTTCAAGACAATAACATGGATATTTTTATTTTTTAGAGATGCAGTTCCAAATGCAGTACCTTATAGGCTTTGAAAGTGACATTATTCCTCTTAAGTTCCAAAAAAGAAATAGGAACCCTTGAAAAATTGTATTTTCATTCACTATTACTTTTTTCCTTTGCCATTCAAATATCTACAGTAGTCTGAATATTAGAAATAAACAAAATGAAACCAAAATCATTTACACTCCTTACAAAAGCTTTCAAATGTTAAATCTAAATAGAAACTAAATGAGTTCTGTTACTTTGGGGAATCATATATATATATCATAATTTTATTTAATCTATAACAAAGTTTCGGATGGTTCCAGTAAGCAAGCAGACACAAACTTCTTTCCAGAAGATTCTCACACCATTTACCAACTGTAATAATGCCGAGTGGAGATTGGATATTAAGCCAGATAATTCCAAAGCAATATTATACTAGTGTTTACAGAACATAGGCATATTGCTAAAAGAACATGCTAAAGGCTACTGAAGATGGAACTTATATAAACTGAAAGTGTTGCTGTTGCTTCGTTAGTTACCAAGCAGAAGCTTACTTCTGCATCTCATGACAAACTTCAGAGAGGAGTTATCAACCTGCTACATGTTACTGAGAATGTTTCTAGAACTAAATTCAAGCTCTCTAGAGAGGAGTGGCATTATGGTCTGTCATGTCAGAGGTTCCGGGCTGACTGATCACTGGCAGTACCTCTGCTCTGTTTAGCAGTGAGAGAGAGTCTCATGATCTTTCAACTCAGTTCAGCGCCTCACTTTCCCAAAATGTAAACTAAGGGTGTTCAATTCAAAATAATTTTTAAATGCATCAATGTTCCTTTAATATCCTTTAAAGTATTATAAGTCTGTGCTATATTGACTTTTACTTTTACACTAATGTGCAAGTGTAACAAATAGAGCAATATACTGAAATGAAATAAACAAGGAACAGAGGTGAGGAGTTGTCAAGCCCTTGATAAATTACAATCTATTACATAATTCAGAGCATGCAATAGAATTACCTGGGTTATAAGAGTTATCTGAACTCTACATAACTATTTTACTTGATAATTAACTGTTCAAAGAGAGAAGTACATGAACTAACATTGGTTAAGCATATATTCTTTATTCTACACTTAAGACAACTTATGTTACTCATTATAATCTCAAATATTTTTGGATTAAATTTAATTATTCCCAATTTTATAAACATAAAAGCTCTGTTTAGGAGTAGTCAAGTAAATCACCTGTTATACCATTTTGTGTTTTAGATTTAATGCATGCATTTGCTCATTTATTTGCTAAATGGTAGCTACTATCACCATGTTCTGGACACTGATAAACAGTGGTTAGCTAAACCTATGGAGAAGCCATGACTCTTGTGGAGTTTTGGGGCTGGTAAGAGAATGCAGACCGCAAATAATGTAAAAATTAATAAACCAGATAATGTGATAATGTGAGAAGTTCTATGCTTAAACCCCTCAATGTTGCTTTTGTTATATTGAGTGACTTATTAATTGCTTTTCCTTTTAATGTGTCTCTTAGAATAACTTAGTAAAACTGATCTGAGTATTATCACAAAATATACCCCAAACAAGGCAGTTTTGTCTCTCTCTGGGACAATGCTGTTGAGTCAGGTATTTCTACATCATTCTGGAATATTTTAGGGGTAATTCTAACATGGGATTGCAAGATTCTCTTTATAGTTTGACAAGATTCTTTCTATCCCTGCAATTCTATGACTGAACAGTAAATTATCAATCTTAGTTTCCTGAATTTTGCTCTGAAGGCATTTTAAAAATATTTATCATGGAACATAATAAATTATAAACTCACACCATGGCCAAATGTCCCTAAGGGAAAGTGGAATCATATAAATGGGGTAGGGTTTGGGATACATTATTATTTTAAAGTTGGGCATCTTAAAGTTTTGTATTGTTAAGGTGACCCAGAATATAGTCTAACGAATCTTTCTGGCCAACCATATTGATTGATCCAAAAATGATATGATATTTGAAAGTTCTGCTATTTAACTTGCAATATATTTAACAAATTGTATAAAACTATTTAGACCAGATAGTTTTCCAATTCAGAAACTTTAGATTTTTTAATTTTTTTAAAGAGTGCACAGACCGGTTCATTTCCTTGCATACAGCTTGTTTTGATTTTGGATGGTTATCTTAGCATGTTACTAGGGGGAAATGCATGGTGATAAATACTTATTAATTAGAACAATTAAAACAGAAAAACAATTGAATCAGAGGACCAGTATCTAATATTACCAATTTAGTAGTTAACCACCATTTTCATTGCAATAACTCTGGTCTTCAAGGATGAATTATTTTCAGTTTGACGTGAAAAATGTATTTCCGAGCTCTGACTGATTCATCGGTTTCCCACATTGCTTTAAAGAAAATTGACCTACCATATTTTCACCACCCGCTGAATGTGTACAACCAAATAAATGCAAATATCCTCTAGATATCTGCAAAATATACTTATTTCTTCTAAGAAGTGGTAAGTGTCATTTGATCATTTAAGTTAGTTATTTTGTTATGAGTACCCCAGAAAAATCTTCTGTCCATATTCAGATCATGATTATGAAGGTCAAAAGATCATTTACCTTATTAAAGATATAGAAGTGGGAATAAAACTAATTGAAATAATTCTGCCTCAACTTTCTCTATTTGTTTTGTTCTGTGTTATTTATAATCAGTTTTATTCTGCAGTTTATAAATGCTTGTATAGTTCTCTACATACTTGCAAGAGTTGAAGTAAGGTTGATGTAGTTGTATCAGTGTGATAATGTGATAAATGCAAAAAAGAAAACTGTTAAAATTTTCCTAGCATAAACTCTTAGTGACTAAATGCAAGACAAATTAGAGGAATATTTTAACATGGTGGCTACTTTTTCTAAAATGTATATTTTTTTTTAAGTAGTTCAGTTTCAAATTTAAGACATGCTAAAAATGTCACAGAAAACCCCACATCGTATCTGCAACATCGGGTTAAATTTTTCTGCTTTGGTAGGGAAATATATTTTAATCCATTTTGTGTAACAGCAAGACTTGATCTGAATTGTCAAGAAATGACTTTAGCTTTTGACAGACCTACCATGTCTCTGCTTTCTGCGGGAATGGTTAGCTGAAGGGAATTCAAATGCCAATTTGCTGAATAACAATGATCAATCATTGCCAATAAAACACAGTGTTCAAGAATGAGAATGAATTATAGGAACCATGTTATATTTTGAAAACTGAAGGCAAATGAGTAACCAGAAAGTAGTCAAAGATTAAAGGCAATTAACTCTCACTAAAATTCACAATTTGCTTTGAGCTCAAAGCAATTATTTATAAATATGATCATCTATATGGTGGCTTCAACAAATTCAATAATATATATTGAGAAAATAAAAGACAAAGTATATTCTTCAAGTATTGCAATTTCTACAGGCTTAGCTTCTCAGTCCAAGGTGTCTGGATTAGCCTGGTTTTTATGACCTCATAAAAGATGAATCATTTCAAAAATCAGTAAACAGAAGGAAAAGTACATGACTGAAAGCATTAATTGTTCGTTGTTTGAATAAGTTGCATTTTTCTGATCCTTATCATGTTCTGAAGATATATTTAAGTAATAATCATCTGGTACCTAAAAGCTTTCATTTAATCCTCTGTACTTCTCCCCAGTTATCTTTATCTAATAGATTAAAATCCCTGGAGAAGGAAATGGCAACCCACTCCAGTATCCTTGCCTGGAAAATCCCATGGACAGAGGAGCCTGGTGGGCTATAGCCCATAGGGTTGTAAAGAGTTGGACGTGACTAAGGAACTGAGCCCAACAGATTTAAATGTAATTGGGATACTTTTTTGTTTTCCCAGAGAATCCAGCAAAATGGTCTTAACTGCAAACACCCAAATTTCCTATTGGAAAGAAAAACCAAGGACTGCAACAAAATAAAGCTGCTTTCCAAAGGAAAAGATTGAATTTCCCTACCATAAAATCGTTGTTGGAATAACATTTAAATAGAATTCCCTTAATTGCTTATGTAAAGAAAATTCGATTCATTATATCTCATATTCATCCTACACTAATAGAAACATGCTCTGTTTTTACCTGAAAAATGGGCTACTTGAACTCAATTATACACTTTTCAACAGAAATGACTTTGTGATTATTCAAAAAGTATAGGAAAACTAGAATATAATTATGGTTACCCAATATTTTTATTATCTAACACATACACCCTTATTTCCTTTGGGAAACAGAGAAGCAGAGTGCTAACTCTTCACAAAGACTTTCATTAGTAGTCTATGCTTATTCACCATTAGAAATTCTGTTTGCAGAAAAACATTGCCTATTTTAAGAGTGTCCTGCAAGCATACTGCTTTTTTTCTCTTGGTTATTTTTTTCTTAAACCTCTTATTTCAAAACCTTACATACTTTTAAAGTATGATAAAACTGAAATTTTTCCATATGTTGAGTGCAATTTATGCTTTTTGAGAGACTGACAATTTTATATCTATAATAAATACATATACATTTTATATCTATAATAAATACATAAAAACAATAACTACCATGCATTTTTATAAAAAAAAATTTTAGCCTCATAACTCTGCTTTCTGTGACAATATAATTTATAGCTGTAGAGCTAATGTCTCTATATGATATGAAGGAGTATAAGCACTTCCTCCAAAAGTACTATATTATAGAGTTTAATTTTAAAATGTCACTGTAGTCAAATTATTATAATTAAATATTTAAATTCCAATAAAATCTATAAATAATATACTACATCCTTTTAGAAATATGTTTGTATTGAGATTATTAGAATATATACATTAATATACTATAAAATTTTAAATGTATATGCATTGGATTTTTAGAAGTAAATATAAATAAAAACATTTAGTAAAACCTACAGTTAGAGGTGATAACTTTGTCTCTCATATTACATGTAAGACTTTTGCCATTGTAATAACATCATTTATTTTAAGAAGAAAAAACTCCCTGGGAAAATAGCAGTAAGCAAATAATATTACAAAGCATTAAAACATCTACCTAGGTGAACACGGAGAAGGTGATGGCACCCCACTCCAGTACTCTTGCCTGGAAAATCCCATGGACGGAGGAGCCTGCTGGGCTGCTCTATGGGATCGCGAAGCGTCGGACACGACTGAGCGACTTCACTTTCCACTTTCATGCATTGGAGAAGGTAATGGCAACCACTCCAGTGTTCTTGCCTGGAGAATCCCAGGGATGGCAGAGCCTGGTGGGCTGCCGTCTATGGAGTCGCACAGAGTCGGACGCGACTGAAGCGACTTAGCAGCAGCAGCAGCAGGTGAACACCAGATTGAAATAGTCACTCAAAATAGAGGCTGAGCCTTTATTTCATTTTGTATAATATGCCTTTTATTTTTCATAAGTGAGAATGGTCTGCAAATAAGTACTTTCCTCAATAATTATTATTATTATTATTTTTTGGTAAAACCACAGCCTATGAAAGGCAATATTTACCTTTAAGTGGAGCTGGCTATGGGCTTCCCTGATGGCTCAGTTGATAAAGAATCCACCTGCAATGCAGGATAAGCCCCTTTATGTGGACCTACACATATTATATTGAATCAGTGTTTCTGAGCATGTTTCATTGAATTCTAGTTCCACAAAATATAAACAAGAATGTGAAAAAAAAGTCATATGGACGACAAACAAAGGAAACCACATTCACAGTGCCAACAACAAAAATCACTGGAAAGAGTGGACAATTGAAACATATTTCTTCTTAAAGCCTTTAATATGTATATTTAAATATTAATATTTCATAACCTCAAGATGGAGATACATTTTTCAGCGCCTCTCAGTTATTTAACAACAGAAATCTGTTTTTATAGAAAACATCATAGTAAAACATATCTTGGGAAAAGCTTTTCTAGGTTTTTCAGCAGTGAACCTTGCTGTTAATTGAGATTTCACTTACGTAAGTCACCACATTATTGTGCAAAGAAATGCTCTCCAGCCACATGTCTGTAGCACATCCAGGTAACTTAATACTTTTTAAATTAAAAAATCCTAATTTATTGTAAGAATTTTCCATGTGTTGTATTTATTCTGCCAGTTTGAATTCTGATCCTCTCCTCTCTCTTTTTTGATAGTCTTGAAATCTTCAATGACTGCCTATTGATGGCAAGCATATAAAATTATATATTTCACAAAACTTGTCTTAGACCTGGATCATCATTTCCTCTTTTACCAGAATTTAGACTGCATCTTGGCTAAAGCCAAGATTTTGTGAATTTGGAGAAATGTGACATTTTTATATTTAGTAATAACATATAGAGCTTGCAATGCTATAATTCCCCAGTTATTTTGTAATACTCTCTTTATACAGTATATTTAAAAATTATTTGTTCCCAGAGCACCTTTTATTTTATTTATATTTTAAATTTAGATCTTAAATGCTTTTGTTAAAGATTTATGAGAATAAAATATATAGTATTCGATAAAAATATTCTCTTGTGAAGAGGTTCAGTTCACTCACTCAGTCATGTCTGACTCTGTGATCCCATGGACTGCAGCACACCAGGCTTCCCTGTCAATCACCAACTCCTGGAGCTTGCTCAAACTCATTGTCCATCAAGTCAGTGATACCATCCAACCATCTCATCCTCTGTTGTCCCCTTCTTCTCCTGCCTTCAATCTTTCCAAGCATCAGGGTCTTTTCCAATGAGTCAGTTCTTCACATCAGGTGGCCAAAGCATTAGAGCTTCAGCTTCAGCATCAGTCCTTCCAATGAATCTACAGGACTGATTTCCTTTAAGATTGACTGGTTTGATATCCTTGCAGTCCAAGTAGTCCAATAGTCAGATAATCTCCTATTCACTGATTCAAATCTCTGTCTTCTTTTTACATTATTTATAAGCATTAATAATATAATCTTATTACCTCTAGACTATACTTATTAATTTGGGCTTCCCAGGTGGCTCAGTGGTTAAAAAAAAAAAATCCCACCTGCCAATGCAGGAGACACAAGAGACACAGGTTCGATCCCCAGGTCAGGAAGATCCCCAGGATGAGGAAATGCAACCCACTCCAGTATTCCTGCCTGGGATGTCCCATGGACAGAGGAGCTTGGTGGGCTATAGTTCATGAGGTTGCAAAGAGTCGGACATGGCTGAGCAACTGAGAGCAAGTGAATAAATTGGAATACCTGATGTCCTTGCAAAAGGATACCAATAACAGTTTTATTTTTTTTTAAAACTCCCCAATAGTTTAAAAAGCAATTCATTTACATTATTATGATGACATCCAAGAAGTACTATTTCTAGCAAAAGATGCATAAAGAAAAAGCACTTTCCAGACTGAGAAGCCCAGCACTCTCATAAAATACACATATATTAAATAACTTTCTCATTCCTTCTTTTGGAATTGTACATTGTTATAAATATGTACTACCTCAAATTACATTTAAAAAAGAGGAAATGTCAATCCAATAATATAGGAAAGAGCTAAGAAACATATTCAATATATGTGAAGATATTAGCATATATATTGGCAGGAAAATAGAGCTATTCATATGAGAAAGAGTTAAAAATAGTACCAAGTACAAATAGTACCAAGACAGAAATATATTATGGATTGATTTAAAGCTAGAGATATCAATGTCCTTCAACACAGTTAGGGTCAGATTATTTTCCTATTACTACAGGAAATATTTTAATATGACAAAACCAAAGAGTGTATCTGATACCATTTTTGCTAGAGTCAAAGATACACAAAAGTAGCCTATCTTTTTAAAAAACTATCCATAAATTGTGGAATCTTTAATTGTAACTTGGTTTGATTTACAGATATTGTTCCGGGAAAAGAATGCAGGCAGTTATTGCAAGGATAACTGCATGAACAGGAAGCAGAATATCCAGTGATGGGAAAATGGGTACATTTGAGAGAGTTCTCAAGAAACTGAAGAACAAAGTGCCTCTTAAGAACAGAAGTATATACTATATGTGCACAGGGTCTGAAGGATAAGAAAACCTATTTAGTTATCCATAGGAAAAAAGTCAACACTCTCCATTAAACAGGCGGCATAATTACCAACACTCCTAGGAGAGAGAGATAACCTGAAAATTTGTCATGCCTGCTCTACTCTTATGAATAGAGCAGTGACAATAATGACAAAGTAATGTTAATGTACTCAATTACTTCTTATCGAGTGATTACTATGACTCAGCCATTCCATAACCATTTTTCAGAATACAAACAACACTTCAAAATGGATATTATTGCTCCCATTTAACAAATAAGGAAAAATGAAACTTGGACCAAGAAGCAGAACTGTAAACGCAAGCTGGTTTTATTAACCATATTTCAAAGAAAGAAAGAAAGTGAAAATTGTTCAGTCATGTCCAACTCTTTGCAATCCCATGGACTATAGAGTCCATGGAATTCTCTAGGCCAGAATACTGGAGTGGGTAGCCTTTCCCTTCTCCAGGGGATCTTCCCAACCCAGGGATGGCACCCAGGTCTCCCACATTACAGGTGGATTCTTTCCCAGCTGAGCCACAAGGGAAGCCCAAGAACACTGGAGTGGGTAGCCTATCCCTGGGGTATCCTGCTATGCAGGCAGAATCTTTACCAACTGAGCTATGAGGGAATCCCATCATATTTCAAAACTGTATAGAAAACCATTTTGGAAACACAACGGTTTTGTGAGAAGAAGGTTAGAAGTCTAGAAAAGAGCATTAATAACTTTTATAATTAAAGATTATTACTTAATTTGTTTCTAATTATATGAGAATATATATATGGTCAGAGAAGGTGATGGCACCCCACTCCAGTACTCTTGCCTGGAGAATCCCATGGATGGAGGAACCTGGTGGGCTGCTGTCCATGGGGTCGCTAACAGTCAGACACGACTGAGCGACTTCACTTTCACATTTCACTTTCATGCATTGGAGAAGGAAATGGCAACCCACTCCAGTGTTTTTCCTGGAGAATCCCAGGGACAGGGGAGCCTGTTGGGTTGCAGTTTGTGAGGTCGCACAGAGTCAAACACGACTGAAGTGACTTAACAGCAGCGGCAGCATATATATGGTAATGGTCATTCATTACATTTTCTGGCTACTAAGCAGCTTTTAAATACTCTCTGTCTGGGGGACTTATACCTTATAAATCCTGCTTAGACAGTGGAGACGGAAAAACTAGAGTGTGAGCATGTGACATAGATAACATGGGTAAAACACACCTATGCAAATTGCTTTTCAAGTTGGCTTCCATGTAGCATCCATTTTCAGGCCAATGCATTACCAAAGGCATCCATTCTCTTAGAGAAGTCATGACATCTTGTGCCAGTGTCAGCAATGCAGTTTTCTTGTGCCTTTTCTGAAAGCAGTGGTGGTCAAGTCTTCACTCTGAAGCTGAGTGAGTAAATTGAATACTGAGTATCCTTTAGTTAAGTCCATTATGGCCTGAAGTAGACTCTGTTTATTTGTCTATATCACTGTTTGTATTGTCATGGATGCGGTAGGTTAGTTAGGTTTTCTTGATCTTGGAGTAGTGGCTTCCTACTGTAGGAGGCATCCTCTGTGTCCTGTGCCTCCTGGCAGTGCACTGCCCTCTCATCACCCAAGCTGTATGCTCTAGGGGTTCCCCCAAGAGGGCTGCGTGGGTCCTTCTGCTGTGGCAGGCTGACTGTGTGGGTGGCCCGATAGGCTTTGTTGGCTGCTACTCTGGCTTATTGCCAGGCCCTGCCTGTGAGGATGCTGCTGGCTGCTGTTGAGTGAGGCCTGGTCACTAGGTGGCCAGTGGTGGAATCCTAGGGGCCCTCGTGATTAGTGCTGGCTCAGTGGTGGGTGGAGTCAGGGTCCTGAAGACTGGGGCAGTTGCCTACCCACTGGCATCAGGCTAGGGCTGGACTACTGGCAAGCACAGCTGGTTCCTGGAGTCTGGCTGCAGGGCCAGGGATCCCAGAACTTGCTTCAGATTGTTGAAGGGGAAGCCAAGTCATAACATAATTGAGTACGGGGTCCAGGGTGTCAGAAAGGTAGTGCTGGCCCACTAGTGGACTGGGCTAGGGTCAGCAGGTCCCAGGCTGCAGCCTGGGCTGCACCGAGGATCATAACTTCCTTGTTCCTCGTGTCTGTCTTCCTGTGGGTGAGGCTTCCTGGTGGGAGGGCCAGGGCCTGCTCACTGGTGGGTGGAGCTAGGTTCTGGCCCTCCAATGGGTTGAGTTGCAGCTCAGGAGCCTGTCTGCGCACAGCAGTGAGCCCTTTAGTCTTTTATTAGCCTGATTGCTGATGGGGTTGTTCGGCTTGAGGAGTCACAGATTCAGCTGGACGGAGGCTCCTGACGCATGCGCCAGTGCCAGCGTCGTCAGCTTTCTTGCGAGAAGGCACTCGCGGGTATGGCTATGCCAGAGTCTGTGTTCCTAAGGGAGCTGCAGGCAACCACCATCTCCAACCACCTCTCCAGGAGATTCTCCAAGACCAGCAGGTAGGTCTGGCCCAAGCGCTTTTCAAATTAATGCCTTTGTGTGAGATTTCGTGTGTGTCCTTGAAGAGTGAAGCCTTTGTTTAATCAGTCCTAGGGGGCTCCTGCAGTAAAGGGCTGCTAGGCCTCAAAGCCAAATGTTCTGAGGCCTTGTCTTCCTAGTGCTGGACCCCTGGGCTGGGGAGCCTGATGTAGCGGTTCAGAATTCTCACTCCTGTTGGAGAACTTCTGGAGGGTGTAATTACTTGCCAGTTTATGGGTCTCCCATGCCTTGGTGTAGGATCTAAGTGTACTGCGTGTCTGCCTCCCCTCCCTGCTTCTCCTTGTGGTTCTTGTCTTTAGTGGTTAAGATCTTTTCTGGTAGGTTCCAGAGTTTTTTGTTTTGTTTTATGGTTTTCTGTGGATAGTTGTGATTTTGGCGTGCTTCAGAGAGGAGGCAAACTCAGGGTTCCTCTACTACATCATCTTGGCCACTCCAAAGAAACTGGGTTTATTTATTTGTTTTCCATCTGCTTGCTTGTTTTTTTAATTCATAGCCTTTATTTCCTGAAAATTATATTTAGAAAATTCAATAATGTGCTTTAAAAACACATAGACAAAAAAAACTAAAATCTCATCAGTTGGAAATACACCGTTAATATATCAACCACAGTCTTTTCAAATATCTCTATATGCATTGAAATGGTATGCACATACTCACCTACACGTGCATACTACTCATAACTATATGTTGAATGAGATAGTTCCTATTATATATTTAGGGTGACGTCCCAATGATGCTGAAAATATAGGCAAACAAGTAACATTAATTAATTGTAACACATTAATAGATGTTAAACGTATTGGCAAAGGATTAATTAGACGATAAAGCCCCTCCTCAAAGACCAGACCAAAACATTCCAGGACCAACACATTCATTCCTCCGGTTACAATTTGGGTAGCCTTAGTGACTTATCACAACTTATACTCAGCTAAACAAAGCTGTCACTTCCTCCTTCCCAGAGGTGACCCATGTCCAGCGACTAATTGGGGATGGGTTTAAAAGGACCAGCCCTCTTACCTCAAATTGAGACAACTCTATACGGCCTTCCCAGCTTCAGAGATCTCCACAGGATCTGTGGCTGCATCACAGGTAAACCTCTATCTGCCCCAAATCCCGTTTCCTTCACCCTGTTACACATGTCAAAATCAAACCCTGTAAACTCATATGTTACTCATCTCTCTAAAAGCCTGCTTTCCAGAGAATTCTATTACAATGATAGCAAACCATTCCTGAAAACCAATCAAAGAGAATACTCAACACTTGGGGCCTGGGATCCAAGTGGGCTGAGGATGTGCGTATTAGGGTTTCCTAAGATATAAACAGTACTTCCGTGTTTTCTGTTTTCCTCTCCATGAGAGAAGTGAGAAGCATCCTTTTCTAAAACACTTAAGCCAGTAGGGCACAAGATAAAGAACTCTGATAAATAAAGTTTAGGAAATTTTGTGTGACTTCAAGAAAAGCATGAGAGTAAATCCCCCTCCCTGGCCCATGCCTGTCTGGAGGTATTCTGAACAGCAGAATGAAAACAGAAAGAGTGATAGGCTGCTGCCGCCAGCCTTTGGTGAGTCAGGGTATATGAATTGCCGTGGGCCAAAAGGAGGTTGTCAGATGTGACTCAGTCAGTCATCTGGAAAGGACCTTACCACAAAGAGCTTCCTGCTAGAGTAAGTAGATGCTTGAATAAGAATACATCAAACCATTAAAGAGTATTGAAAGAAAGAAAGTAAAACCAGGACTCTCATATAAAACACATACCAGAGACTTGAGCTTATTTCCTAATGAGGGAATCATTTAGTGTTCACAACTAATTTAAACACAAATCTAAAGCATGGACAAATTTATAAGCCCATTGGGAATGTTAAAATTAAATTGCTTAATAGATACGAAACCGGCAACTATCCATAGGACAATGGTCAGTTGCATTCCACTAAGCACAATTTGCATTTCTATGGACATAAATTATTTGCATTACTATCAATTTTCTGTAACTTACACTTGTACAATAGAGGAAAAGATACTCAGACAAGTGACCTATATAGAAAGCCACAAATATTCAGATATCACCAAAGGACAGAAGCTGAAGGGCATCTCAGAACAGCAGCAGCAGAGTGCATGGTCCATGTAAAAGCTTCATGATATGAAGGTGCCCAACCATCCCACAAATTGGCCATAAATGAATGATTATTTTGGATTCTTGCTGGGACAGTGAACATGTATTAGTCAAGGAGGGGCAAGAAACAACATGAGAAAAAAGGTCTCTATTGTTGTTACTTGCACTGCTATCTCCTAAGACCTGCCCATCACTGGAGAATCAGAGGCAACACGGTGGGTAGGGAAGGAGCTGGGAAGAGGCTGCGCGATACAGAGGCCACTGTTGGCCCCTATGGGTAGAGAGGGATAAACTTTAAATCAAATAGAAGCTCAAGTTTTTGTATAGACTGGTCTAGACTTGATAGACTATTTTATTGCCTAAAAAATTTTGCCTGCAAACTGTATTGTGCTGGTTTGCACCTCCTCATCAGTTCCTTGCTCTTCCTGCCCAGCTTCTTGCCCAGGACACTGATCCCTGCATTTCCCTGGCCCCCATGTCCTTTGGCTTCTGATTGTGTCCATCCAGTTAAGGCACTAGAAAGACCTCAGGGAGAGGGAGGAAAGGGAATCTAAAGAATTCATTTCACTTACACCCTCTTTGTTGTTCTTGTTTAGTCGCTAAGTTGTGCCCTACTCTTTTGTGACCCCATGAACTGTATGTAGCCTACCAGTCTCCTCTGTCGATATGATTTCCCAGGCAAGGACACCGGAGTGGGTTGCCATTTCCTTCTCCAAGGGATCTTCCCAACCCAGGGATTGATAAGTATGCACTGGCAGGTGGGTTCTTTACCACTGAGCCACCAGGGAAGCTTTTTTACTGGGCTGGTAGTGTCTGTTTTTTACCAATGTGAACAACTCCTGAAGAATACCATGTCTGCCGTTTCCTGCTTCAAGTAATTGTTCCCTAACCGATCAGCCCTGGGATTTCTTTGGAAGGAATGATGCTAAAGCTGAAACCCCAGTACTTTGGCCACCTCATGCGAAGAGTTGACTCATTGGAAAAGACTCTGATGCTGGGAGGGATTGGGGGCAGGAGGAGAAGGGGACGACAAAGGATGAGATGGCTGGATGGCATCACTGACTCGATGGACGTGAGTCTGAGTAAACTCCAGGAGTTGGTGATGAACAGGGAGGCCTGGCGTGCTGTGATTCATGGGGTCTCAAAGAGTCGGACACAACTGAGCGACTGAACTGAACTGAACTGAACCTCTGAAGGCATACAGCTGCTATTAGTGTCTTTTAGTATGAGAGCTTCACTATCCCTTCCTGGTTTCCTTACTCTTAACATTATCTCCATAATATCACCTTATTACACTTTTATTTCAGTGTTGAGTGTGCCGTCTGTTTTCAAGTGTGACCCAGACTGATATGTATTAGATCTGTCAAAAGTGCCATCCAAAGTCGCTGAATCTCTGTTGGAATGTGACTGAAGCAGTGACCTAAGAAAATCAAAAAAGTTTTCTTTTTGTCTCTTCCTATATCAGGACAGTTCAATGAAGAAGATTCTATATGTATGTGTATAATTTTACTTGCATTTATATATTATAGACTTAATATTAAGTATGTTATATAATTTTATACACCAAAAATATTAATTTTAATGTTTAAAATATTAGGTATAATAAATTATATTATAAATGACATTTTACATCCTGTCCTCTTTTGTAAGTAGCATTTCCCACCTAAAAAAAAATCTATCAAGGAGATCTTTGATATACAGTGTTATTTGTAATAGATTGTAGCCTCCCATTGCCGGGATATACAATAATTAATTGCTTCTCTAATCATAACTGAGCAAACTTTGGGAGATAATGGAGGAAAGAGGACCCTGGAGGGCTACAGTCGATGGGACTGCAAAGAGTTGAACATGACTTAGCGACATAACAGCAGCAACAATAATCATTTGAGTCCTTTCCAGTTTGGTACTGGCATACACACTAGTTTGAGGAAAGTCCTTAATTCACTCAACCTTGTGTATAATGCTAACAATCCATTCTATATTGCCACCTGAGTATACTTTTGAAACATAAGTTATACCAATTTACACCTCCATACATACATACATACAAACAATAGTATTGGATGTAAATACAGTACTATTTTCTCCATATCCTCAACCAGCATTCTCAATAGACAATCACTGTTAATTGAATATTCACTAAAAAATATAAATTGTATTAAGAGCTTTATAAAACCACTTTATTGTCATACTTTATGTAATTAATCTTGCTAATCCTCTTTTACAATCTTGTAAGACAAACCTAGATAGCATATTAAAATGCAGAGACATTACTTTGCCAACAAAGGTCCATCTAGTCAAGGCTATGGCTTTTCATGTAGTCACGTATGGATATGAGAGTTGGACTGTGAAGAAAGCTGAGTACCAAAGAATTGATGCTTTTCAACTGCAGTGTTGGAGAAGACTCTTGCGAGTCCCTTGGACTGCAAGGAGATCCAACCAGTCCATCCTAAAGGAGATCAGCCATGGGATTTCTTTGGAAGGAATGATGCTAAAGCTGAAATTCCAGTACTTTGGCCACCTCGTGTGAAGAGTTGACTCATTGGAAAAGACCCTGATGCTGGGAGGGATTGAGGGCAGGAGGAGAAGGGGACGACAGAGAATGAGAAGGCTGGATGGCATCACCAACTCGATGGACATGAGTCTGAGTGAACTCCGGGAGTTGGTGATGGACAGGGAGGCCTGGCATGCTGCAATTCATGGGGTCACAAAGAGTCGGACTTGACTGAGCGACTGAACTGAACTGAGACAAACATTAACGCCTCGGTTTTTATTTGAAATTTCTGTAAGACTACTGTTATCACAAGTGAGGTTGGGTTACTCGCAGCTCGAAAGCCAGTAAACCGACAAGCTTGGTGGAAAGGAAAGGGTGCTTTATTTCAAGTGCTGGTAACTGGGCAGGCAGGCAGGTTTATGTCCAAAGGCCGACTCCCTCTTTAACAATCAGTGGGCAAGAGCTTTTAAACGGTAGTTTCAGGGGTGTGTAAGCAGAGGGAGGGGGCTGCGTGTGGAAAAAGCGTAGTCAGCTCTGACAGTCATCTTGAAATTGGTCATGCAGTGGTCTGGTCAGTGTTACCCTAGTTGTTTTAGGTACAGTCAGTCTTTGGTTCCAGGGTTGGTTTGCTCCTGTTTCTTTGAGGCTAGCTCTGGGAATTGTGGCAGCTTGTGTCACAGCTACAGTCTGGTCATCCTGTAGTTAACTTCTACCACCCGGTGGAGATTTCAGTACCTACAAAACAGCTCAAAGGACATGGCTCAAAATATTCTCTATAGACCTTGAGGAGGGTCTAAAGACCCTTGACTTTTTTTAATGACTAGACTATTATCTTATCCTGTTTGCATGCTTTCTTTTGCTTCTTCATTTTCTCACTTCTCTGATTAAACTTATTCTTTGACTAAAGTTTTTCTACAGACAAAAGATAGGCAGGAGACACGGTTGGGAAGAACCACAGGGTCCTGCTCTGTCTCACTACTAGTTAATGAAATATCAAGCATTCATATTTTTTTCTTTACTACCAGCTTGTTTGTGTTCATTGTTAATATTACTGTTGCTATATAATCATTTTCTTTCAGTTTGTAAGTAATTTTATATAGTGAAAATACTAATGCCTTTGTATGGCATGTTTGTCTCAGAAAAGTTTGTCATCTTTTTCCTTAGTTTTATTATTTGTTTCTTTTTATCATCCTGTCATATGAAAGTTTTCATTTATGAATTCAAATTTAAACAATTTATGGTCTCCAAGTTGCCTAAAAATCTGAATATTTCTGAAACCCAAAGATTATGAAAATATTCACCTTTATTTTTTCCATCATCTTCATGGTTGAAAAAAATTTTTTTTAATTTTAAATTTATTTTTTCACTGAAGGATAGTTGTTTTACAGAATTGTGTTGGTTTCTACCAGACATCACCATGAATCAGCCATAGGTATACCTATGTCCCCTCCCTCTTGAAACTCCTTCCCACCTCCCTTCCTATCCCACTCCTCTAGGTTGTTGCAGAGCCCTAGTTTGAGTTCCCTGAGTCATACAGCAAAGTCCCATTGGTTATCTATTTCACATATGGGGATGTACGTTTCCATGTTCTCTCCATACATCTCACCCTCTCCTTCCTCCCCCATACCGTGTCCATAAGTCTATTCTCCATGTCTGTGTCTCCATTGTTCAGAAGGCTTCCCTAGTAGCTCAGCTGGTAAAGAATCCACTTGCAACGCAGAAGACCCCAGTTCAATCCCTGGTTTGGAAAGATCCCCTGGAGAAGGGATAGGCTACCCACTCCAGTTTTCTTGGGTTTCCCTTGTGGCTCCAGTGGTAAAGAATCTGCCCTCAATGCGGGAGACTTGGGTTGGGAAGATCCCTAGTATACAGTTATTTTTTTTTTCTGACTTACTTCACTCTGTATAATAGTCTCTAATGAGGTTCATCCACCGCATTAGAAATGACTCAAATGCATTCCTTTTTATGGCTGAGTAATATTCCATTGTATATATGTACCACAGTTTCTTTACCCATTCATTTGTTGATGGACATCTAGGTTGCTTCCATGTTCCAGCTATTCTAAATAGTGCTGCAATGAACATTGGGCATGTGTCTTTTTCAGTTTTGGTTTCCTCAGGGTATATGCCTAGGAGTGGGGTTGCTGGGTCATATGGTGGTTTTATTCATAGTTTTTTTTTTTTTTTTAACAAATCTCCATACTGTCTTCCATGGTGGCTGTAACAATTAACATTCCCATCAACAGTGCAAGAGGGTTCCCTTTTCTCTACACCCTCTCCAGCATTTATTGTTTGTAGACTTTTTGATGATGGCCATTCTGACAGGTATAACATGATACCTCATTGTAGTTTTGATTTGCAGTTCTCTAATAATGAGCGATGTTGAGCATCTTGTGATTGTTAGCCATCTGTATATCTTCTTTGGAGAGATATCTGTTTCGGTCTTTTTCCCACATTTTGATTGGGTTGTTGTTTTTCTGGTGTTGACTTGTATGAGCTATTTGTATATCTTGGAGATTAATTATTTTTCACTTGTTTCATTTGCTATTTTTTTCTACCATTCTGAAGGTTGTCTTTTCACTTTGTTTATAGTTTACTATACAAAAGCTTTTAAGTTTAATTAGGTCCCACTTGTTTATTTTTGTTTTTGTTTTTATATTACTTTAAGAGATGGGTCATAGAGGATCTTACTGTGATTTATGTCATAGAGTGTTCTGCCTATGTTTTCCTCTAAGAGTTTTATAGTTTCTGATCTTACATTTAGGTATTTAATCCATGGTTGAAATTTTATGTTGGAAATTTGACTTATCTGTTATTTATCTTTGTTCTTGTATGTTTTCCTTTTCCACAACCATCTAGCTAGATATGTCATCACTATTGTTGGAATTGTCTTGAACCAAAAGTATGTATGTATTGTCTTCACTATAGAGCTCGATGAGCTCAATACAGTTGGAATGAGAGGCTGGTGTTGAAATTGGGGTCTATAATAGCAAGGCAACTTCTAGGTAGATACTACTCCTAGTCAGATCCCCAGAATTGTTACTTTCTCCAGGAAAATGAGTGATTATGACAGATAGTCTGTATGATAATAATAAGCCATAAATAAAATATCTGATAGGTTTGTCTATGTTAAGATGTAAAAGTTTTCTGTTTGGGGTGAAAATTCCCAATAAAAAGAGAAAGACAAGCCAAAGTTTGGGCATATACATGGCAGAGTCTTATTTTCACAAGTATACTGAAGGTAAGATGTATGGCAATAATAATATACCATTTAATGTTCATCAAATAGACCAAAAAGAAAATGTCTGGCTGTACAAAGGGTTATAAGGGATGATGTGAGGTAAGGAGTGGGAGAGAGAGAGAGAAACAGTGGAAGGGCTGGGGCTTGAGTGCTATCAATAATAGCAAGACTTCAGTTTGGGGCTTCCCTGGTGGCTCAGGCGGTAAAGTATCTGACTGCAATGCAAGAGACCCAGGTTCGATCTCTGGGTTAGGAAGATCCCCTGGAGAAGGGAATGTCAACCCACTTCAGTATTCTTGCCTGGAGAATATCATAGACCAAGGAACTTGGCAGGCTACAGTTTGTGTGGTCGCAAAGAGTTGGACATGACTGAACGACTAATACTTTTATTTTTTTTCAGTTTGCAAAAGCAGTCTGACACTGAAAGAAAAAAAATAATAAAGGAGGGCTCAGGAAGGGATGGGAGGTGGGTGACCTTGAAGGGATGAGCAAATGAAAAGGAGTCTTTCTCCCCTTCACCTCAATGTCACTAAATTTCTCCAGTTAAGACTCAGAGCCTAATTTATATTGTTTGTATTTATACCCGTAAATACCTCCCAGTGGTCTAGTATTGTGATTTGTGTGTCTGTGTGTCCTAATTGCTCTTCAGTGTAATGTAATACATTCTACTTGGGCTAAGTCTTGAGCAGAGTGTTTTGGAATCAGATTAATATTCTACTTCACAGATAATTAATAAATAAATAGGGACCTAAGTATGTTTATATATTAGAATGAATTGAATTGATACATTATCCACCCCTTCAATGATGCTATATTTCTCTAATAGAAAATATCTGTTGTATTTATAATGATTAAAATGGTGTAGCTACTGGGCAACATCTAGAAGTTACATATTCATAAAAAAAAATTCAGAACTATCTCCTAATAGCATGGTCAAATGAGATAGCTAGTCAACAGGGCATTTTCATGGTGATTTTCTGCTCTCCAGACGGGAGGAGCTGCCACTTGGAAGAGACATATCGTCTGATTAATCACCTGCAATGAGTTGACAGGCTGTTTCTGTGCAGCTGGCATATAGTGTTGTGTGTTTTGTGTGGGTTTTTTGAGCATAGACTGCATGTTTAACTCAGTATCTAAAATCATTTCAGTTTGGACCTGTGCAGTTTGTAACTGTGTTAGGTTATTTAAGTACATTATTGAACTATTATCTTGGAAAGCAAAAGATAGTCTGGGAAAAGGTCCTCATGTTCAATTACTCTTAATACTTATTGAAGAAAATGAACAATTCTGGCTTCTAGTGCTGTTTAACCATCTGAAATGGGGATCAATTGGCTAAGTTCCTATGTCTAATTGTCTTTATTTTAAAGAACAGAGATGGGGGAACTTGTACATGTTAAATTCTATAAACATTCAGAATGAATAAAATAATACCAAGGATGTGAAATCAAAATAAATCTCCCTATAATCATTACCTTGTTTAACTTTTTCAAAATTCTCCTGAATTCCAAGATAAATACAAACCGTCTAATTCCAAGCCTACGACTTCAAACTTATCTCTTGCTAATCAATATATGAAGTCCTAAAAACAGTCCTGTCATCTGGATTTCCACCCGTGTCCCTCAGGAAGTGACACCCCTCTTCTCTTCTGACTATTACTTATTTTTGGAAGCTCAATTCATAAAACTCCTCTTCTAAGAAGCCTTCCTTGATCATCACATCCACGGTCCTCTTATGTACTCCCATACTCCAATATGTATACTTCTGTAATAACACATTATCGTTCCTATTGTTATTGAATTGAGCTTATTTTGATTAATAAGGAGTGAGCTGCCTTGTTTCTGAATCTTTATTGCCTTGAAGAGTTCCTAATACATAGTGGCCATTCAGTAAGTAACCTTTGAATGAATGTATGGGGAAAAAGATGAAGTCAAATCTTATTCCCTTCATGCAATTCATATTAGTCTTATTTTGAACATAAAGAATTACATTTTGTGCAAGTTTGCTAATTCTTAGTTACTGTTCTAATTAGGAGTGTGTGGGTGAAGATAGTTGCTCAAATTAGCTTATGTTGGTTTTGCTCAATTGTGACATGCTATGTCATAAAGAAAAAAAGACATAAGACAAACACAGTTATAAGTGAAATCCTTATTCATGAATGTAAATTGTTACATTTATAAAGAAAATAAGATTTTATCAAGTGTCTGAAAATTAAACATTATTTCTTACTCACATTTCTCCCATATTCACATGAAAAATCATAAATAACAACAAAGCAAGAAAGGCGATAGTGACCGAACAGATGAAACTATAAGGACAGAGACAAGAAATTGTTCCAATAATCTATGATCACCCTGCAAGTAGTTTGAGTATTGTAATTTATTCTTCTCAAATACCAAAATCTTTAGCATAATTTCTGTTTTTGAAACACCAGTACCCAAGTATAAATTCTGGCAGAAAATATATTACTTTTCATTCAGATGACGGAAAGACATGTTTATGGATATAAAAAATTAGGAACATGCTCCTGCTAAAAAGAGATCATTAATGAGGTATGCAAATAGATCTCTCATTTGCTTTTGGAATATTCATAAAAAGCAAGTTATTCATCTAAGGAAAATACAGCTTCCATAAAGCTTATCAGCCACATCTTCAATCTTCTTTACAATTAAGAAGATACAGTACTTGTGATGTTAGAGAAAGCCGATCTGAGATATTTTGGGCAATCTATGCTGTTGGTTCATTTCATTTTCCATAGAGAATGTGGCTCAATTACAAATGGAAAGCCTCTCTCTCCAAGAGGCATTTCTACTGAGGTTAAGAGTGCCTAAGTTTCAAACATTCAGAATTCAACAGACTCCACTGTATTAGTCTTTTATTTTATAGTCTCATTCCGTGACCAAGAGTACATTGCTTTGAAATCCTTCCTCAGGTTTGCAGAATACACAATGTAATAACATGAAAGAGAGCAAGAAAAAAAAAATTGCTTTTGCCTTTTTAGTTCAGTCGCTCATTCGTACGACTCTTTGTGACCCCATGAATTGCAGCACGCCAGGCCTCCCTGTCTATCACCAACTCCCAAGTTCACTCAAATTCACGTCCATCTAGTCGGTGATGCCATCCAGCCATCTCATCCTCAGTCGTCCCCTTTTCCTCCTGCCCTCAATCCCTCCCAGCATCAGAGTCTTTTCCAAAGAGTCAACTGTTCTCCTGAGGTGGCTAAAGTACTGGAGCTTCAGCTTTAACATCATTCCTTCCAAAGAACACCCAGGGCTGATCTCCTTCAGAATGGACTGGTTGGATCTCCTTGCAGTCAAAGGGACTCTCAAGAGTATTCTTCAATGCCACAGTTTAAAAGCATCAATTCTTCAGTGCTCAGCTTTCTTCACAGTCCAACTCTCACATCCATACATGACCACTGGAAAAACCATAGCCTTGACTAGATGGACCTTTGTTGGCAAAGTAATGTCTCTGCTTTTCAATATGCTATCTCAGTCAGTTCAGTTCAGTTGCTCAGTCATGTCTGACTCTTTGCGACCCCATGAATCAAAGCACGCCAGGCCTCCCTGTCCATCACCAAATCCTGGAGTTCACTCAGACTCACGTCCATTGAGTCAGTGATGCCATCCAGCCATCTCATCCTCTGTCGTCCCCTTCTCCTCCTGCCCCCAATACCTCCCAGCATCAGAGTCTTTTCCAATGAGTCAACTCTTCGCATGAGGTGGCCAAAGTACCGGAGTTTCAGCTTTAGCATCACTCCTTCCAAAGAAATCCCAGGGCTGATCTCCTTCAAAATGGACTGGTTGGATCTCCTTGCAGTCCAGGGGACTCGCAAGAGTCTTCTCCAACACCACAGTTCAAAACCATCAATTCTTTGGTGCTCAGCTTTCTTCACAGTCCAACTCTCACATCCGTACATGACCACAGGGAAAACCATAGCCTTGACTAAATGGACCTTAGTAGGCAAAGTAATGTCTCTGCTTTTGAATATGCTATCTAGGTTGGTCATAACTTTCCTTCCAAGGAGTAAGCGTCTTTTAATTTCATGGCTGCAGTCACCATCTGCAGTGATTTTGGAGCCCCCCAAAATAAAGTCTGACACTGTTTCCACTGTTTTCACTGTTTCCCCATCTATTTCCCATGAAGTGATGGGACCAGATGCCAGAATCTTAATTTTCTGAATGTTGAGCTTTAAGCCAACTTTTTCACTCTCCTCTTCAAGAGGCTTCATCAAGAGGCTCTTTAGTTCTTCTTCACTTTCTTCCATAAGGATGGTGTTATCTGCATATCTGAGGTTATTGATATTTCTCCCAGCAATCTTGATTCCAGCTTGTGCTTCCTCCAGCCCAGCGTTTCTCATGATGTATTCTGCATATAAGTTAAATAAGCAGGGTGGCAATATACAGCCTTGATGCACTCCTTTTCCTATTTGGAACCAGTCTGTTGTTCCATGTCCAGTTCTAACTGTTGCTTCCTGACTTCCATATAGGTTTCTCAAGAGGCAGGTCAGGTGGTCTGGTATTCGCATCACTTTCAGAATTTTCCACAGTTTATTGTAATCCACACAGTCAAAGGCTTTGGGATAGTCAATAAAGCAGAAATAGATGGTTTTCTGGAACTCTCTTGCTTTTTCGATGATCCAGTGGATGTTGGCAATTTGATCTCTGGTTCCTCTGCCTTTTCTAAAACCAGCTTGAACATCAGGAAGTTCGCAGTTCACATATTGCTGAAGCCTGGCTTGGAGAATTTTGAGCATTACTTTACTAGCATGTGAGATGCGTGCAATTGTGCGGTAGTTTGAGCATTCTTTGGCATTGCCTTTCTTTGGGATTGGAATGAAAACTGACCTTTTCCAGTCCTGTGGCCACTGCTGAGTTTTCCAAATTTGCTGGCATATTGAGTCCAGCCTTTTAAAAGAGGAAAGATACCCATTTCCTGGAGCCACAGCTGCTTGCAGGGTGCTTTCCCCATGGGGTGTCAGCACTGGATCTCCTCCTCCTGATCTGCAAAGTGGGCAACAGTCCTCCTTGGGCACAATGTGTCTGTCAGCACTTTGCTAAAAAGATGGCTGAGTTGGTGTTGTTTCTTAGTATTTGGCTTTGTGCCCATCCTTCTGAGAAGTCAGCTCTGGGTCCCTGGTGTAGGGTAACTTTCTTTTTCATAAAGGAGGAGCGATTCTCAGTCAGTTCTCATGAAAGCTTGTGGCTCCTAGGAAGGGCTATGTTTTCTTGCAACTGGACAACCGGAACTTTTTGTTGTTGTTCAGTTGCTCTTTGCAACCCCATGGACTGCAGCACGCCAGGCTTCCCTGTCCTTCACCATCTCCTGGAGTTTGCTCAAACTCATGTCCATTGAATTGGTGATGCCATCCAACCATCTCCTCCTCTGTCATCCCCTTCTCCTCCTGCCTTCAATCTTTCCCAGCATCAGGGTCTTTTCTAATGAGTTAGCTCTTTGTATCAGGTGACCAAAGTATTAGAGCTTCAGCATCAGTCCTTCCAGTGATATTCAGGATTGATTTCCTTTAGGATTGACTGGTTTGATCTCCTTGCAGTTCAAGGGACCCTCAAGAGTCTTTTCCAACACCACAATTCAAAAGCATCAAACTGAAAATTTGGACCTCTTCTATTGTGCAAACCATCTGGCACTTCCTGGGTGTGTGGGGGTAAACAGAGGCTAAGAAACAGGTCTCAAAGCTCTGTAGGATCTCTTCCGAAAAACCTCTGCTTGGTAGGTTCCCACTACCCAAACCTGCAACTTATCACAGAATATTATTGATCATAATGGCCCAAAAACTCAAGCCCTAAATTGGCAATGACAAAACCAAACAAAACAAGTAAACAGACCAAAAATTCTAAACAGAGAAGGCTCACTCTTCAAACTTTACCTTGAATTATTTGGGAGCAAATTCATCTTCTCCAATTATGTTTTTGCTTGTGTGTTTACAGAAGTCATGGGTGTTGCCAGGAGCTGAACTTTCCTATAAAACCTGGTTGAGAGTCTGAACATTTGTTTTGCTATAATACACATTTAGATCTTTCTGCAAGCCTAATAGTTTAATTTTTGTAGCAACCCAGTGAATAGGTACCCTTATTATTAACCCAGTTAAAACATCAAAATAACTCAAATTTATAGATGAATTAAGTTTAGTGAGTGCAGTGACTTATCTAGACCCACAGATTTAGTAAATGGCAGTTCCTGGGCTCAGTTAAGCCCTATTTAAATATGAAGTTGATGTTCTTAACCACTTTGCAAACTTTTCCATCTCTATATAGAGTCTCATCATGTTCTAAGATAGTAGTAAGCATACCGTTTCTGTAAGGACTAGAAAGTAAATACTTTAATTTGGGAGTTGAAGAGGCAAAATTGAGGTTATTATGTAGGTACTTATATAACAAACATAAAGCAATATTCACAAATTTATATTGATTACATTCAAAATATTATAATTGAGAACAATTTTGTACTATACATGTACTGATAAGAATATAATTCATTGGCAATGAGAGAGGATAAATTCCACTTAATTGAAGTTCACAGTTAGTATTCATTGCTATTAAATCTATGATAAAAGTGCATTTGTAAAAAGTATTCTTTAGCCATATGAAAACAGGCAGTGCCACATTAGGCTCAAGGGCTCTCTTTGCTTTAAAAGCATTTGCATTCAAGTGAGCTGGGGATGTTTCCATTTTTGAATTACATATTCATCAAGCATAGTTTCCTAACATTTTTACACAGAGGACTTATTATTTCTTGGTACAGTAAGAGTATTTTTTTATGCCTACTCTTTGGCTGAAATTGACTCAGCCTTGTCATCTTCTCACTACACACAGAACTTCTCCTTGGAAATTAAATCATAATTATACAACATTTGCTAACTATGTTTTAAAAATCCAACATCATTGATAATACAAAACTTAAACGTATAAGCAAAACTCACACTACACTCAAAGCAGCATATCTTTTATCTACTTGTAAAATATATTAAAAAATTACAGGAAATTTATTTGGCTCTAATTATATACAAACTACTGACTAAAGAAAATCCTCTTAAAGCTGAGGATAATTCAAACATTTGTTGACCTATAGCAGCAGAAATCATCTATAAGAAGATTCTTCATTTCAAATGTACTGAGTTTTCCATTGTGAAGATCCAGAAGTTTTGATCTTCAAAGTAGTACATGCTAACAGTACCATAAAGTCACACAGTTCAGATTAATGGGTTCAAAACCCAAATATACTTTGTTATATTATAGATGAACTTAATTGTGTACTCTATTTGGTATTGATCCCCAAGAAAGGCTTTTCCTTTTTTTAAAAAATGTATTTATTATTAGGACAATGTAATGCTCAAGTTTCTGATTCATTTTTCTTATTTTACTTCAAATGTTTTAAAGGACTGGTATGATGTTAATGAGGCAATTAGAGATTCTTAACAAACCTTTTAACACTATTTGCTTAACCACAGGACCTGATTTTGATTCGTTTCTCATGTAGCATGCTGAGAGAGAAGTCTTAGTAATTTTAGGTTTATGTCACAATTAACAAGATAAAAATGAACACATTAGAAAACTGGATGAATAATTGTCCTTGTCATAGTGCTGCTTGTCAGATATAAGGAATTGCCTTCCTTAGGTTCTAAGATATCAAGTGCATTTATGATCTTCCAACAAGATCATAGCTCTTAGAGCAGATGTAATGAAGATGGAGTTTAGCAACTACTTTCTGCTCCTTTCTGAGCATCTGGATTATATTTTAGATCTTAAATGTGGCTGTCAACTCTATAAGAGCTTATCGAGAAATCCAAGGCTTGGGTGCTAAGCCAGTGGTACCAACTTAGCTTTCAAGTTAAGAAAAAAAATTGATGTGCTTAACATTATTTTTAAGACCGTCATGAAATGAAGTGCCTGCCCTGTGACTGGACTCAGAAAGGCAGACCTAAGGGAAATCAGTGGCCTAGTAAAGTGCGGGTTGATCATCAGTGATTGTTTTACACTAGGCCAGGGGATATGAAAACCTTCTGAGAGAGCTCACAGAGAAATCAGTGATGCTGAAGAGCTGCCGAGATGGACTTAAGTATAGAAGAGGCTGCAGGTACTTTGTCACAGATTTTTTTCAGGTGAAGTTTAAATTGTCAAAAATGGTTTCCCCTTGGAAAGGCATAAGTTACCATATATCACTTGAAAACTGTTGGAAGAATTTAGTGGGGCAGTTGAAAAGTCCCTTTTGGTTGGTAAAATAGATCTTCCGGAAAGACTGCATCAGGATCAATTACCACAGGTTTCTCTTGAATGGTGGCAAAGCAACTGAGTAGGGGAATGATTTATAGAACTATTTAACAGGTGTCATGCTGGGTGGGTAGTATCTATGGGATGTGTCCATGGAGGAGAAAATAAAATCAATTCTGTAATGAAAGATTTGGCAGTAGTTGGCAAAAGATACATTTCAGAAATGGAGTTCCCCTGAAGAAATTGAGAAAGAAGTTAGGGAGATTGTATATTCTAGATAATGAAGAGAAAGCTGCAATTCATAGCAATAGCCAAGATAGCTGGCTGCAGAAACAGCTAGTGGAATTCACTAATTGTCAATTACTTTAAAGCCCAAAAAAAAAAAAAAAAAAAAAAAAAGCAAATGCAAACCATACCTTAGCTAGGAATAGTGCCTCTCAGCTCCACTCCCTGCCCCAAATCCTGAAGAGCTGACTGTAACACAAAATGTTTTCTCTCAGTTCTCCGGATCAATTCACTATACTAACCAAATCTGTTAACAAATTGTTGTTTTCCATTCTGTTCACTTTTGTGTGTGCATGTGTGTGTGTGTGTATTGAACTAGCTATAGAGTGCAAGTTTTTCTTTTTATATATTACTGATATTTCCTTGTTATATATGCTTTTTTTAAAAAAAAAATGAAAGACAGTTTTATTAATCTCCAAATGAATAATCATGCCCAGCAGATAATTTTGTTGGAGAATTTTAACTTTGCTTTGCATTTTTTAGACATAGCAAAGGGTTTATTTTGCCGCATTTCCAAACTATGTGACAAAGGGAAATTTGTTCCTGGAAAAAGCTTAGTGGTGAATTGAGGCAGTGAAAATAGCAGTGAACTAGAAGTCCTGGGGCCAGGTTACCCCTGCAAGGCCAACTAGACAGCCAGATGCCAACATTCCAAACAGATGACAAATCAAGAATTTGACTGTTGTATGTTGAGCTTATTTTTGATAGAAGCACCTCTTTGATAGTCTCTGCCCTCAATACACACATAGTAGTAATGACAAAATCATCTCATCTACAAGTGAAAGAACTTTACACCACATACTCTAAAAGTCAGAATGTCAAGTAACATAAAATATGTGTCCTTCATCTTTTCTTCCCTCAATATTATACTCATTTCTGTCCTATTCAAACAATATTGGCTCTCTTCTTTTCAAATCTAAATATACATTGTCAACTTACTGTAGTTGATTTCATCAAAGACTCTTGTTTCCTCTTTGAACCTTTTAAGTATTTTGGAAAATGCATGGGAGGTAAAATCATTTGTGTACAAGAGAATCTGTAAAAACAAGTTTTGCTCTTGTTGGTAGGATTTGCTTTTCTGATAGTTGACTCATCTTTATTCACTGCAATATTTATGACATTTCTGGCAATTTAAAAGAATTATTTAAATATGATGGCTATTAGCCCTCTAATATCTGTATTAGGAATGTTTCCAAATGTAGTTTGTCTGTTGATTTTGTTTTTGATATCTGTTAGCTATTTATCATGTTTGTTTCCCTAAGCGTCCATGTTTCTGAATCTTGAGAATCACGTCCCCAAAGCTTTTTTCCTTTCTTTTTACTCCTGGCATATTTTTCACAAGCTTCGTGTTGATTTTCTTCTGGTTACTGATGTTTTGATGACGGAAAATCGTTTCCTTCCTACTATTTACTTAAAGCAGAGCATGTGAATCGTCCTTGACCCCATTCACGAAGCACTTGAGTTCTGATTTGCTACTCTTCGCAGTGGCAGCTTGATATGCTGAGAGTCTAAAACACGCTTAGCTCTGCTGGACTCGTATGATTTCTGGCCCACTATCAGTTTTATGATTTTGTATTCTTTTGCTTTGCTTGTTGAGCCAGGAGTCATCTGAACTCCATCACACCTAACAGTTGACGAGGCTTTATTCCAAGGACTATATATCTAGGATGAGGCTTCACCACCACCAGCCTTCACACACACACTCCTTTTGCTCCCATGCAACCTCCCCTCCTTCCCTTCCTTTTTGTTTTTGTTTTTGTAATATACTTTGATAAAATGATTTTGGAATAGAGTCAGTAAAACAGCAGTGAGGGTGACCCAAAAATCAGTAGTCACATAGCTTTCACCTTTGGAAAAGATTGTATTGCTTAAATAAAGGTCAAGCAGCAAAAAAGAGGAAAGAAAAGGGTCATCTTTGTAAATGCATGTGCTTTCATTTGAACATGTTCATGCTGCTTCAGAAGGGAGCAGGGAGTCCTTGAATTACTCTGGCCACTGTTCATGTCAGCCCTGCAGCAAGTCGACTCTTTCCCTTGGGTGGATTTCTGTGTCTAGTTCCCAGTAGTCCTTGGAGTTTTCTTCTCTTTATTTTTAATTTTTTAATGTTCTGCAGCTATTTCAGTAGGAACTTCTGAGCAGTCTCGTTCAGAGCTTCAAGGAAAACCTTTCCTCAAAATGTTAAAAGTACGTCTATTACCAGAACTCTAAAACATGTTACCTGACTCTGATCAGGTAATTTCATTCAAAAATATATAACTCACATTTCACCTTAGGTATTGCTGCTGTCATGTGAAACTTAAGAAAAGATGATCCACCTCTATTAGAAATAAGTGAGAACAAAAGATGTGAGGCCACTGGGGTCATTTGTAATGTTATTTAAAAAAAAAAAACCTATGAAATAAGGAGAAATGTTATAGGAAGCAGGAAGTGCAAGGGAGTCCACAGTGCGTGAAACCAATGATCTCTGAAACCCCTGCCAGTATTCATATTCCATATTTAAGAGAGGTTATTTATGAAAGCACATGCTAGGGATAAATCAATATTCACTGTTAGTAATTCGGTCCCTAGGATTCCCACACCCTGGTGACCCCCTCCTGCATAACCCTCTCCCTGAGCGTGTGGGCGGAACATTGTAAACATGGAGCCTTGCAGTCCTCTGATTAGGTCATACTCCATGGAAAAGCTAGCTTTAGGATCCATTAGTAGTTGACTTTTAAGTAGGCATGACATGGTCTCAGCTTCCCAGGTGGCATAGTAGTAAAGAATCTTCCTGCCAGTGCAGGAGATGCAGAGATCTTGGTTCCATCCCTGGGTTGGGAAGATGCCGTGGAGGAGGGCATGGCAACCCACTTGGGTATCCTTACCAGGATGGCTCAGCTGGTAAAGAATCCACCTGCAATGCAGGAGACCTGGGTTTGATCCCTGGGTTGGGAAGATCCCCTGAAGAAGGGAAAAGCTACCCACTCCAGTATTCTGGCCTGGAGAATTCCTGGCCTGGAAAATAGCAAAGAGCCATGCAGTGAACAGCATATGTGGAGGAGACCAGGTGACCAGGATCCCGAGTTGCTGAGAGTGACCCCCAGTCAACAACCAGAAAAACAACAACAACAACACAGCGCTATCAGCTGTACAGCTACTGAGAACTGAAATCTGCCAACAACCTGAATGATCTTGAAAGAGGACCCTGAGCCTCAGATAAGAAGAGCTGGGACTACATGCTCTCGGTGTGGACCAAACTAACCAATGTCCAGACCCCTGACCCACGGAAACTGAGGCAATAAATGTGTGTTGTTTTAAGCCACTAAGCTTGCAGTAACTTGTAAAGAGTCAGTGTATGAATGCAATGCTTCGTAATTATACGAACTAAAATATGTAAAGTCCCTTAGCACAGAGGCTGGTACAGAGCAGCCACTTATGAAATAATTGCTCTCATATTCACATGGTGTTACCCCTTTCTCAGGCAAGATACAATACACATGATCAATGTAATATTCTCCATTGTTGGCATGAAAATAGAATAAATTCTAAAGGGCTTGTCATTGATGGTCTCCAACACTGTATCATATTGTCCTTGTAATATAGAACGTGGTGTTGTTAGAAATTATAAAAATTACCTTATTTTTCCCACTTTAATGACAAGGAAGAAGGGGCATAGTTGTCAACTGCGTGAGGAAGCTTCAGTGTAATGCTAACTAATGGCCATAAACTAAAGGATTGGTTTTCCTTTTTCTGTTTCCTTTATCGCTTTTTCAGGTGATGGGCTTTGAAATTTCCTTTTCTAAGGTGCTCGTTACCTAGGAATGCCATAACACTTCACCACAAACTGGATGATTTTAAACAACAGAAATGTATTGTCTCACAGTTCAAAAGATTCAAAGTCCAAAATCAAGGTGTCAGCATGATTAGTTGCTTCTGGAGGCTTTGAGGGAGAAACAGTCCCGTGCCTTTCTCCAAGATTTTTGTAATTTCTGGCGATTGCTGGCATTCCTTGGTTTGTAGACCCACCTCTCTCATCTGTGCCTTGTCATTTTGCTTACCTTCTGCATCAGTGTGTACATTTTTTTTTTTCTTATCTCTCGTAAGAACCCTCTCAGTGGATTCACGGCTTACTCATACCCAGTATTTATCTTATCTCAATCCTTAACTCAACTCTATCTGTAAAAGATCCTATTCCCACATAAAGTCATATTTTGAGGCTCCAGGTAGACAAGAATTTTGACCCCCTGACCGCATCCATAGAGAAAAATATTCTGCTGGACATATTTTTCATCTTTAATATGCAAACAAGTTAATAATTGAATACTGTGAGCAATTATTATTGCAAAGTGAAAGTGAAGTCACTCAGTCATGTCCAACTCTTTGCAACCCCATGGACTGTAGCCCACCAGGCTCCTCCATCCATGGAATGCTCTAGGCAAGAGTACTAGAGTGGGCTGCCATTTCCTTCTTCAGGGGATCTTCCTGACCCAGGGATTGAACCCGGGTCTCCTACATTGCAGGCAGATGCTTTACCTCTGAGCCACAAATAATAAAGCTGAGGTTCAGGAATGGTCCCTGAGGGTCAAAAGCAGAAGATAAAGTCTGACCTGCTTCATTCCTCCACTGGGACTGCCCATCTCTAAGCTTCTTGGGGATGGGCTGTGTCCATGGCAGATGGCTGGACCAGTTTGGTGGGGGCGGGGCGGGGGGAGGTGGTTGGGCAGGATGTGGGTGGAAGGACAGCAGGCATCACTGGTGGGTAGACTTACCACAACACCCACCACCACCACCCAAGTACCAAGGGCATCACAGGCAAGTTCAGTTCAGTTCAGTCGCTCAGTCGTGTCCGACTCTTTGCGACCCCATGAATCATAGCATGCCAGGCCTCCCTGTCCATCACCAACTCCCGGAGTTCACTCAGACTCACGTCCATTGAGTCAGTGATGCCATCCAGCCATCTGATCCTCTGTCATTCCCTTCTCCTGCCCCCAATCCCTCCCAGCATCAGAGTCTTTTCCAATGAGTCAACTCTTCTCATGAGGTGGCCAAAGTACTGGAGTTTCAGCTTTAGCATCATTCCTTCCAAAGAAATCCCAGGGCTGATCTCCTTCAGAATGGACTGGTTGGATCTCCTTGCAGTCCAAGGGATTCTCAAGAGTCTTCTCCAACACCACAGTTCAAAAGCATCAATTCTTTGGCACTCAGCCTTCTTCACAGTCCAACTCTCACATCCGTACATGGCCACAGGAAAAACCATAGCCTTGACTAGACGGACCTTAGTCGGCAAAGTAACGTCTCTGCTTTTGAATATGCTATCTAGGTTGGTCATAACTTTCCTTCCAAGGAGTAAGCGTCTTTTAATTTCATGGCTGCAGTCACCATCTGCAGTGATTTTGGAGCCCCCCAAAATAAAATCTGACACTGTTTCCACTGTTTCCCCATCTATTTGCCATGAAGTGATGGGACCAGATGCCATGATCTTCGTTTTCTGAATGTTAAGCTTTAAGCCAACTTTTTCACTCTCTTTCACTTTCCTCAAGAGGCTTTTTAGTTCCTCTTCACTTTCTGCCATAAGGGTGGTATCATCTGCATATCTGAGGATATTGAGGTTATTGATATCACAGGCAAAGCAGTCTTTAATTTCATCAACAGGTTTAAGATTATTAGCAAATTTCTAAACTCTCTGGATCTCAGTTTTATCATTTCTAAATTAAATGTTTGATCCATGTCCGTGTTAGTTGCTCAGTTGTGTCTGACTCTTTGTCAACCCATGGACTGTAGCCTGCGAGGCTCCTCTGTCCATGGAATTCTCTAGGCAAGAATATTGGAATGGGTTGGAGTGGGTTGCCAGTCCCTTCTCCAGGGGATCTTCCCAACCCAAGGACTGAACCCAGGTCTCTTGTATTGCAGGCAGATTGTTTACCATCTGAGCTACCAGGGAAGCCTTAAGTGGATTATATTTGACCTCTAAAATATTTGCAGCTTCAACATTGTGTGATTCTGTTAAACTTATTTGTCAAACACTTAATTTCTAATGGTAAAAAGGCATATATATATCATTTGGGAAATATTACTGTTATTTTTATATTTATTTTTATGTTTATGTTAATAGGAAGGAAAAGATAGCTCTCCCCAAGGACCAGTTCTTATAAATTCATACAAAATAAGTTGAAGAAATCTTTCACGTTCTATAAAGTATCAAACAAGCAGAAACTGGAATTTGGATTAGTGCCAAGAGACTAATTAGAATTCACTAGAATTTCATTCATTCCTGTATATCTAGTACTAAAACCTGTTTAGAAGCAAAAATTAATAGTTTTATGTAAATATGTGATGTTCAAGGTTTTTTTAGGGAAATAAGCATCCCAAGTAAAAGCACCATGTGCTTATTTACCTTGAACGTCTGAAAAAACAAAGAAGAAAGACTTTATTTAAAGAATGATATAGGAATAGTACAACATAGACTAGAAACATTTTCTTACTATTCTCTCCATGCCCCTGGCAAAAATAAAAATAAAAAATTCTGGCTCTCATAATCATCTCAGGTATTACTTGCCCAGCAATCCTGCTTCATTTTCCAGCCCATCCACCTTTCTCCTCTCCTAGGTCACTGAGTCAGTTCCGTTCTAAAATCTTTAACAACTCCTCACCTGCATTCTCACATGACCTTTTTCTGTTTCACCGAGAAAACAGCAATGATGAAAAGAAACATCCAGGGGAAATGGATGAAGATGCTCTAAAGCTATAAACTTCTAGTTATGAGATGAGTAAACCCTGGGATATAATGTACACATGTTGACTATAGACGCATTCTGACCATATAATGAGAGGAAACAACGTACTATTAGCCACAGCCAAGCCTTACACCTCCTATTTCATCTCCTGATGTCACCCCCTGCTTGATATGCTCTAGTCACACTGGCCCTTAACTATATCATGCTTTCTTCTGCTTTAGAACCTTAGAGTTTCAGTTCATTCTTCCTGAAACGTTCTTCTCATTCTCTTCCTTCATGCTTCTATTTAAATGTTATTTGGTTATAAAGACCTTACTGAACACTCTAAATAAATATCAGAACAAGACCCTGACCTCCACATTCTTGTTTTCCACAACATTCTCCCACTCTGATGACAAGTACTTGTTTACTTGTTTATTAAATAATTTTTTCCTGTTAGACTATAAGCGTCATGGGAATAGTTATCATATCTGTTTTCTTCCTTGTTGTATTGTTGATTCCAAGCTCAGAATCTGACACCTTGTAGGTGCACAACAAATGTTTATTAAATAAATATACAGATAGTGGCAAATAAATTCTACAATATGATTTCAAAATGTATTTCCACTTACAACTAATTGCTTTCTAATCTGCATTGCACCTTGCTTTGGGGGACTCAATATATGATGTGAGAGATAAAAGCCTTTGAGAAGATTGTTGAAGAGGAAAGAGGTGTTTATAGGTGAATGGAAACAACCTTATCTTCTCAGTGTTTGGAGAGTGAAGCAAACAGCATCTAGTTAACCTCTGTTCAATTGGTTTTTAAAATATACCCTCTACATTAAATAGCCAACATATACTGGAGATATATCCAGTAGCTTTATCCAATCTTGAAGTAAATGCAGAAGAGCACAATTAACATGCAAGCCAACGTCTGTGACCTGGATAAACCAGGTTGACCAGTTAGAAGGATAATTAGCTTTGGAAATAGATCTGGAATCAAATCTCAGCCCTGCCACTTACTAATGATAAACCTTGAATGAATTATTTAATCCTTCTGAGCCCCGTTGTCCTCAGATGTAGGGATTTTCTCTGGTTTGTAGGAGGCGCTTACAGCATGCTATCTTGTCTGTATATTTTTAAATGATATCTTGCTTCAACATTTCACTTAATCAAAAGACATGTCTGACCTCAATCTGCCCTAGGTGGTTCATTTTAATATCTGACCAAAATAAAGTGTTCTGGCATGGAATTATTTTTCCCTTTCAAAGAGCTCTTGCAAAATCTCTCTGCTTTTAAATGTAGATAATATTGTCCTACTGAGTATAGTTCATATAGCTTTTATTATACACTTTGAAAATTATATAAGGAAAATTTTAATTATAAATTGTTAAGAATCAGAGAATTTAAAGGATAGCTAACCCATTTTATGGGCAGTGGATACGCATGAAAGTGTGTTTGCTAAAAACAGAAATACTGAGATAATTATTATAATGAATTGCTTTCTGAGGTAACATACAGCAAGATAATAAACATTACAGATGACTACTGTATGAAGTCTTATTGAAATTGTTAGTCTTTTGAACTTTCCCTAATACAGATAGTACTCACATTACACAGAGTTAATAGAACATGTGCACATTGCAAAGGGGCACGTGGCTCACTTTGGAGGATTCCCATGGACAGGGCGTCCATCAGTGTAGTGCTGTGCAAACTGAGGACTGCCTGACAGTGCACTGGTTAAAGTACAGCTTCCGTGTTCAGACTCTCAGTTCAAATGTTACCATATTTACTGCCTCACTGGATGCCTTCAGAGAAGCTATTCACTCTTGTTTTCCCTAGAATCACTCTTGTACAGAATGAACGTAACAATAGTCTTTCTTCATTTGGAGATGTAAATGAATTAATAAAGTAAATCTTTTAAAACAGAACCTACTAGAGATCTCTTCAAGAAAATAGAGATACCAAGGGAACATTTCATGCAAAGAGAGGCTCACTAAAGGACAGAAATGGTATGGACCTAACAGAAGCAGAAGATATTAAGAAGAGGTGGCAGGAATACTCAGAAGAACTGTACGAAAAAGATCTTCATGACCCAGATAATCACGATGGTGTGATCACTCACCTAGAGCCACACATCCTGGAATGTGAAGTCAAGTGAGCCTTAGGAAGCATCACTATGAACAAAGCTAGTGGAGGAGATGGAATTCCAGTTGAGCTATTTTGAATCCTAAAAGATGATGCTGTGAAAGTGCTGCACTCAATATACCAGCAAATTTGGAAAACTCAGGAGTGGCCACAGGACTGGAAAAAGTCAGTTTTCATTCCAATTAAAAATGCTCAAACTACCACACAATTGCACTCATCTCACATGCTAGCAAAGTAATGCTCAAAATTCCCTAGCCAGGCTTCAGCAATACGTGAACTGTGCACTTCCAGATGTTCAGGCTGGTTTTAGAAAAGGCAGAGGAAGCAGAGATCAAATTGCCAATATTAACTGGATCATAGAAAAGGCAAGAGAGTTCCAGAAAAACATCTATTTCTGCTTTATTGACTATGTCAAAGCCAGTGACTGTGTGGATCACAATAAACTGTGGAAAATTCTGAAAGACATGGGAATACCAGACCACCTGACCTGCCTCCTGAGAAATCTGTATGCAGGTCAGGAAGCACAGTTAGAACTGGACATGGAACAACAGACTGGTTCCAAATAGGAAAAGGAGTGCATCAAGGCTGTATATTGCCACCCTGCTTATTTAACTTATATGCAGAGGACATAATGAGAAATGCTGGGCTGGAGGAAGCACAAGCTGGAATCAAGATTGCTGGGAGAAATATCAATAACCTCAGATATGCAGATGACACCACCCTTGTGGCAGAAAGTGAAGAAGAACTAAAGAGCCTCTTGATGAAGCCTCTTGAAGAGGAGAGTGAAAAAGTTGGCTTAAAGCTCAACATTCAGAAAACAAAGATCATGGCATCTGGTCCCATCACTTCATGGCAAATAGATGGGGAAACAGTGGCTGACTGTATTTTGAGGGGCTCCAAAATCACTGCAGATGGTGATTGTAGCCATGAAATTCAAAGACGCTTACTCCTTCGAAGAAAAATTATGACCAACCTAGTTCAGTTCAGTCGCTCAGTCATGTCTGACTCTTTGTGACCCCATGAATTGCAGCACCCCAGGCCTCCCTGTCCATCACCAACTCCTGGATGACCAACCTAGACAGCATATTAAAAAGGAGAGACATTACTTTGCCAACAAAGGTCCATCTAGTCAAGGCTATGGTTTTTCCAGTAGTCGTGTATGGATGTGAGAGTTGGACTATAAAGAAAGCTCAGCACAGAAGAATTGATGCTTTTGAACTGTGGTGTTGGAGAAGACTCTTGAGAGTCCCTTGGACTGCAAGGAGATCCAACAGTCCATCCTGAAGGAAATCAGTCCTGGGTGTTCATTGGAAGGACTGATGTTAAAGCTGAAACTCTAGTATTTTGGCCATCTGATGCGAAAAGCTGACTCATTTGAAAAGACCCTGATGCTGGGAAAGATTGAAGGCAGGAGGAGAAGGGGATGACAAAGAATGAGATGATTAGTTGGCATCACCGACTCAATGGACATGAGTTTGGGTAAACTCCGGGAGTTGGTGATGGACAGGGAGGCCTGGCGTGCTGCAGTTCATGGGGTTGCAGAGATTCGGACATGCCTGAGTGACTGAACTGAACTGTAAATGTTACTGATTTATTTTATTGTTAGTGGAACTAATTCTCTGTTAGGATGTCTGGACTGATGTAAAGATTACATACTGAGAAATAGTACAGTCTGTTCTTTAAAAAGAAAAATGAAGTCAATTCTTTATCTGTAGGAAGTATGACTCAGGCATGGATAGAGTGACTGACTGACTAACTGCAGAGAATGTCTGATGTAAAGACAAAGCTAGTGGTATGCCCTCATAGCTATATATAAATAAAAACTATACTAGCAGCCTACTTCTTTTACTTCTGTTTTTCATATAAGATGTTTAGCAATGGTTTGAAATAAAATTCCTTGGTGAGCAGAGTGCAGCTTAACTTACTAGTTAACCTAGTAGGTTATTGTTTTTCTTTAGTCACTCAGTTTTGTCTCATCTTTTGAGACACAATTGTACCCTGCCCTGTCCATTAACTGTACCCTGCCAGGCTCCTCTGTCCATGAGATTTCCAAGGGAAGAATAATGGAGTGGGTTGCTGTTTCCGTCTCCAGGGAGAGAATCTTCCCTTCTCCCTAAAGACTCTAATCTCTGAATATGTTATATCACACACACGCCAAAAAAAAAAAAAAAAAAAAACTTTCCAAATGTAATTACTGTTACAGACTAAAACAGAGAAAGTATCCTAGATTATCCCAATGTGCCCAGTCTAATTTTAGCCATCCCTAGAAGCCGAGAACTTTCTCTTGCTGGAGTCAGACAGACTGGCAGAAGGAGAATTTTGGAGAAATGAGACAGAGAGGCAGATCACAGAGATTCAAAATAGGAGAACTTTTTCCACTAGTGATAACTTTGAAGGCTGCAGGGACTGTGAGCCAGGGAATAGGAGAAACTGAGACTGAGCCTCAGATGACAGCCAGCAAGGCCGCAGGAGCCTTAACCCTGCAGAACTGAATTCTGCCACAACAAAAGGTGCAGACGTCACTGATGGAAACCTTGACTTTAGCCTGTTGTGAATGAGAGCTTGAAAGCCAACCAAGCCCTGTGGAACTTAAAACTCCGGTCCGTTTTAAAACTCCGAGATTGATCATTTGTCAAGGCAGCAATAGAAAACTAACACAGTGTAGGACTGAATCAGCTCAGTTCAGATGTCAGTTGTGTCCGACTCTTTGCGACCCCATGAACCGCAGCATGCCAGGCCTCCCTGTCCATCACCAACTCCCGGGGTTCACTCAGACTCATGTCCATCAAGTCAGTGATGCCATCCAGCCAACTCATCCTCTGACATCCCCTTCTCCTCCTGCCCCCAGTCCCTCCCTGCATCAGAGTCTTTTCCAGTGAGTCAACTCTTTGCATGAGGTGGCCAAAGTACTGGAGTTTCAGCTTTAGCATCATTCCTTCCAAAGAACACCCAGGACTGACCTCCTTTAAAATGGACTGGTTGGATCTCCTTGCAGTCCAAGGGACTCACAGGAGTCTTCTCCAACACCACAGTTTAAAAGCATCAGTTCTTCGGCACTCAGCTTTCTTTATAGTCCAACTCTCACATCTATACACAACTACTGGAAAAACCATAGCCTTGACTAGATGGACCTTTGTTGGCAAAGTAATGTCTCTGCTTTTTAATATACTATCTAGGTTGCTCATAACTTTCCTTCCAAGGAGTAAGCATCTTTTAATTTCACAGCTGCAGTCACCATCAGCAGTGATTTTGAAGCCCCCCAAAATACAGTCTGACACTGTTTCCACTGTTTCCCCATCTATTTCCCATGAAGTGATGGGGCCAGATGCCATGATCTTCATTTTCTGAATGTTGAGCTTTAAGCCAACTTTTTCACTCTCTTCTTTCACTTTCATCAAGAGGCTCTTTAGTTCTTCACTTTCTGCCATAAGGATGGTGTCAACTACCTATCTGAGGTTATTGATATTTTTCCTGGCAATCTTGTTTCCAGCTTGTGCTTCCTCCAGCCCAGCGTTTCTCATGATGTACTCTGCATTTAAGTTAAATAAGCAGGGTGGCAATATACAGCCTTGACGCGCTCCTTTTCCTATTTGGAACCAGTCTTGTTCCATGTCCAGTTCTAACTGTTGCTTCCTGACTTCCATATAGGTTTCTCAAGAGGCAGGTCAGGTGGTCTGGTATTTGCATCTCTTTCAGAATTTTCCACAGTTTATTGTGATCCACACAGTCAAATGGTTTGGCATAGTCAATAAAGCAGTAATAGATGGTTTTCTGGAACTGTTTTGCTTTTTTGATGATCCAGCGGGTGTTGGCAATTTGATCTCTGGTTCCTCTGCCTTTTCTAAAACCAGCTTGAACATCTGAAAGTTCACGGTTGACGTATTGCTGTGCCTGGCTTGGAGAATTTTGAGCATTACTTTAGTAGCATGTGCTACTACTAAGTCGCTTCATTCGTGTCCAACTCTGTGTGACCCCGTAGACGGCAGCCCACGAGGCTGCCCCGTCCTGGGATTCTCCAGGCTAGAACACTGGAGTGGGTTGTCATTTCCTTCTCCAATGCATGAAAGTAAAAAGTGAAATTGAAGTTGCTCAGTCGTGTCCAGCTCTTCATGACCCCATGGACTGCAGCCTACCAGGCTCCTCTGTCCAGTGGGATTTTCCAGGCAGAGTACTGGAGTGGGGTGCCTCCGTCATCTTCATACTAGCGTGTGAGATGAGTGCAACTGTGTGGTAGTTTGAGCATTCTTTTGCATTTCCTTTCTTTGTGATTGGAATGAAAACTGACCTTTTCCAGTCCTGTGGCCACTGCTGAGTTTTCCAAATTTGCTGGCATATTGATTGCAGCACTTTCATAGCATCATCTTCCAGGATTTGAAACAGCTCAACTGGAATTCCATCACCTCCACTAGCTTTGTTCATAGTGATGCTTTCTAAGGCCCACTTGACTTCACATTACAGGATGTCTGGCTCTAGATGAGTGATCACACCATCATGATTATCTGGGTCATGAAGATCTTGTTTGTACAGTTCTTCCATGTATTCTTGCCACCTCTTCTTAATATCTTCTGCTTCTGTTAGATACATAGCATTTCTGTCCTTTATCGAGCCCTTCTTTGCATGAAATGTTCCCTTGGTATCTCTAATTTCTTGAAGAGATCTCTAGTCTTTCCCATTCTGTTTTTTTCCTCTATTTCTTTGCATTGATCACTGAGGAAGGCTTTCTTATCTCTTCTTGCTATTCTTTGGAACTCTGCATTCAGATGCTTATATCTTTCCTTTTTTCCTTTGCTTTTCACTTCTCTTCTTTTCACAGCTATTTGTAAGGCCTCCATTTTGCTTTTTTGCATTTCTTTTCCATGGGGATGGTCTTGATGCCTGTCTCCTGTACAATGTCATGAACCTCCATCCATAGTTCATCAGGCACTCTATCTATCAGATCTAGTCCCTTATATCTATTTCTCACTTCCACTGTATAATCATACGGAATTTGATTTAGGTCATACCTGAATGGTCTAGTGATTTTCCCTACTTTCTTCAATTTAAGTCTGAATTTGGCAATAAGGAGTTCATGGTCTTAGCCACAGTCAGCTCCTGGTCTTGTTTTTTGCTGACTGTATAGAGCTTTTCCATCTTTGGCTGCAAAGAATATAATCAATCAATCTGATTTCGGTGTTGATCATCTGGTGATGTCCATGAGTAGAGTCTTCTCTTGTGTTGTTGGAAGAGGGTGTTTGCTATGACCAGTGCTTTCTCTTGGCAAAACTCTATTAGTCTTTGCCCTGCTTCATTCCGTATTCCAAGGCCAAATTTGCCTGTTATGCCAGGTGTTTCTTGACTTCCTACTTTTGCATTCCAGTCCCCTATAATGAAAAGGACATCTCTTTTGGGTGTTAATTCTAAAAGTTCTTGGAGGTCTTCATAGAGCCGTTCAACTTCAGCTTCTTCAGCGTTACTGGTTGGGGCATAGACTTGGATTACTTTGATATTGAATGGTCTGTCTTGGAAATGAACAGAGATCATTCTATCGTTTTTGAGATTGCCTCCAAGTACTGCATTTCATACTCTTTTGTTGACCATGATGGCTAATCTATTTCTTCTAAGGGATTCCTGCCCACAGTAGTAGATGTAATGGTCATCTGAGTTAAATTCACCCATTCCAGTCCGTTTTAGTTCACTGATTCCTAGAATGTCGACATTCACTCTTGCCATCTCCTGTTTGACTACTTCCAATTTGCCTTGATACATGGACCTAACATTCCAGGTTCCTATGCAATGTTGCTCTTTATAGCATTGGACCTTGCTTCTGTCACCAGTCACGTTCACAAGTCAGTATTGTTTTTGCTTTGGCTCCATCCCTTCATTCTTTCTGGAGTTATTTCTCCACTGATCTACAGTAGCATATTGGGCACCTACCAACCTGGGGAGTTCCTCTTTCAGTATCCTATCATTTTGCCTTTTCATACTGTTCATGAGGTTCTCAAGGCAAGAATGCTAAAGTGGTTTGCCATTCCCTTCTCCAGTGGACCACATTCTTTCAGAACTCTCCACCATGACCGACCCATCTTGGGTGGCCCCACACGGCATGGCTTAGTTTCATTGAGTTAGACAAGGCTGTGGTCCATGTGATTAGATTGACTCATTTTCTGTGATTATGGTTTGTGTGTCTGCCCTCTGATGCCTCTCGCAACACCTACCATCTTACTTGGGTTTCTCTTATCTTCGACGTGGGATATCTCTTCACGGCTACTCCAGCAAAGCACAGCCGCTGCTCCTTACCTTGGACGAGGGGTATCTCCTCACAGCTGTCCCTCCTGACCTTGAACGTGGAGTAGCTCCTCTCGGCCTGCCTGCACAGCCACCGCTTCTTGGACATGGGTAGCTCCTCCAGGCTGCTGCCCCTGACCTCGGGCGAGGGACCATGCAGCAGAAGCACACTGGCTGCGACAGATCACACAGAAGTGTGGCCGAGAGGAGCTACTTCTCTCCCGAGGTCAGGGGCAATGGCCAGGAGGAGCTACCCCACTCTCGAGGACTGAATGGATAGGCTCATTTTAACAAGTACCTGAATGCATTTACTGAAATGACTTTTATTCACTAAGGTAGTTGTTGGCTGTTTGTTTTATCATTTTCCAAACTGCCCACAAAGGCATTCTCCCCATCCTACCCTCAAGAAGACATGCTTTTTAGTATAAAGAGATTTTTAAAGTCTTGACAAAAAAAGTCTAAATTCTGTCAAAAGTCAATTAATTTTCTATTTCATGAGTTGAAAATTATGTGAGAATTAGAGCTTCATTTATTTTCAAATCTTGTTTCCCTTCTTTCCTCTGGGGCAAAACAGCCTCCGCTTTAATTAGGTAAATCTTCCCCAGAATTTGTTGTTGGATAATAAGTTCATATATCATAAGTTTACCCACTATGTTTAGAGATCATTTTTCATTAAGGATGTAATAATGCTCACACCTTCATTAACTCTGTTTAGCAGCACTAATTACGATGGATGCTAAAGACTGTCATGCTTCATTTTTCGTCAGTGTCATCTCGTCAAACCATTAGGACTCGCCACTAAAATATGATGAATATATAAGTATATATTTATTTAACACACATTATTGTTCTTATTATCATGACCATAACCTCTAGATAGGTTTCAATTTTTCTGATTAAAGTCATAGGCCAGGAACCAAAACTAATTTATCAGTGTCCCAGTGCCTGACTGTAAGTCCTCAGTGTCCTGCCACAGTGGCAGAGGCTCTGGGTGCAGTAGACATAAGCCCTCTTGGAGGATGTCACTGTTAACCCCACCATAGAGCCACAAGAACTTACTCAGAACTGGAGAAACAGACTCTTGGAGGGCACAAACAAAACCTTGTGTGCACCAGGACCCAGGAGAAAGGAGCAAAGACCCCACAAAATACTGACCCAGACTTGCCCAAGAGCATCCAGGTGTCTCCGGCGGAGGCATGGGTTGGCCGTGGGCTGCTGCAGGGTTGCAAGCACTGAGTGCAGCAGGGCCTGCATGGGACCTTTTGAAGGAGGTCACCATTATCTTCATTTGATCCACCATAGTTTGGCCTCAGGTCAAACAACAGGAAGGGAACACAGCCCTGCCATTAGTAGGATTAAAGATTTACTGAGCACAGCCCCACCCATCAGAACAAACCCAGTTTCCCCCTCAGTCAGTCTCTCCCATCAGGAAGCTTCCAAAAGCCTCTTAACCTTCTCCATCAGAGGGCAGACAAACTGAAAACCACAATCACAGAAAACTAACCAAACTGACCATATGGACCACAGCCTTGTCTAACTCAATGAAACTATAGGCCATGCCATGTAGGGCCACCCAAGATGGACAGGTCCTGGTGGATAGTTCTGACAAAACATGGTGCACTGGAGAAGGGAATGGCAAACCACTTCTGTATTCTTGCCTTGAGAACCCCATGAACAGTATCAAAAGGCAAAAAGGAGACTGAAAGAAGAACTCCCCAGGTTGGTAGGTACCCAATATGCTACTGGAGAACAGTGGAGAAATAACTCAAGAAAGAATGAAGAGACAGAGCCAAGCAGAAATAAATGCAGTTGTGTATGTGACTGGTGCTTTGTCCGTAGTGATGCTTCCTAAGGCTAACTTGACTTCACATTCCAGGATGTCTGGCTCTAGGTGAGTGATCACACCATCGTAATTATCTTGGCCACGAAGATCTTTTTTGTGCAGTTCTGTGTATTCTTGCCACCTCTTCTTAATATCTTCTGCTTCTGTTAGGTCCATACCATTTCTGCCATTTATCGAGCCCATCTTTGCATGAAATGTTCCCTTGGTATCTCTAATTTTCTTGAAGAGATCTCTAGTCTTTCGCATTCTGCTGTTTTCCTCTATTTCTTTGGATTGATCACTGAGGAAGGCTTTCTTATCTCTCCTTGTTATTCTTTGGAACTCTATGTTCAAATGAGTATATCTTTCCTTTTCTCCTTTCACTTTAGCTTCTCTTCTTTTCTCAGCTATTTGTAAGGCCTCCTAGCTATAGTTGTATATTGTCACCCTGCTTATTTAACTTATATGCAGAGTATATCATGTGAAATGATATGGATGAAGCCAGACCGGATGAAGCACAAGCTGGAATCAAGATTGGCGGGAGAAATATCAATAACCTCAGATATGCAGATGGCACCACACTTATGGCAGAAAGTGAAGCAGAACTAAAGAGCCTCTTGGTGAAAGTGAGAGGAGACTGAAAAAGTCAGCTTAAAACTCACCATTCAAAAAACTAAGATCATGGCATCCCGTCACATCACGTTATGGCAAATAGATGGGGAAACAATGGAAACAGTGTCAGACTTTATTTTGGGGGGCTCCAAAATCACTGTAGATGATGACTGCAGTCAAGAAATTAAAAGACACTTGGTCCTTGGAAGAAAAGTTATGACCAACCTAGACAGCATATTAAAAAGCAGAAACATTACTTTGCCAACAAAGGTCCATCATAGTCAAAGCTATGGTTTTTCCAGTGGTCATATATGGATGTGAGAGTTGGACCATAAAGAAAGCTGAGTGCCAAAGAATTGATGCTTTGAACTGTGGTGTTGGAGAAGACTCTTGAGAGTTCCTTGGAGTGCAAGGAGATCCAACCAGTCCATCCTAAAGGAAATAAATCCTGAATATTCATTGGAAAGACTGACGCTAAAGCTCCAATATGCTGGCTACCTGATGCAAAGAACTTACACGTTGGAAAAGACCCTGATGCTGGGAAAGATTGAAGGTGGGAGGAGAAGGGGACAACAGAGGATGAGATGATTGGATGGCATCAGTGACTCAATAAACATGAGTTTGAGCAAGCTCCAGCAGTTAGTGATGGACAGGGATGCCTGGCATGCTGCAGTCCATGGAGTCTCAAAGAGCTGGACGTGACTGAGCAACTGAACTGAAAAGTATAACAATTTGTCTCAAGTCAGTATCAGTTATAAACCAAATACATGTTCATATATGTGGACTTCATGGCCTGGGAGACACCACACCCAACCAGCATGCCTGCCTTTATGTTTCAGTGCATATTTTCCATTCTTCTGGCTTTTATCTCCTGCATTTCTCTGCCTGATGTCTTCTTTTTTGTTGTTGCCCAAACTTACAGACAGGCCAGATGATTAAGAAAATTAGTTTATCTGAGGATCAGCTCTTTTATTTTTTTTTTCATTTTTAATATTTGTTTATTTTTGGCTGTGCTGTCTTTGTTGCTCTGTGGGCTTTTCTCTCATTCAGCGAGTGGAGGCAACTCTGTAGTTGCGACGTGCAGGCTTCTCATTGTGGTATCTTCTCTTACGGTGGAGCACAGGCTCTCTGCGCACAGGCTTCAGTAGTTGAGGCACATGGGCTCAGTAGTTGAACGTTGCGGACTTTATAACACAGGCTCAGTACCCGAGATGCATGGACTTAGTTGTTCTATGGCATATGGAATCCTCCCAGTCCAGGGATCAAACCCATGTCCCTTGCATTAGCAGGCTGACCCTTAGCTGCTATACTTCTAGGGAAGTCCAGGATCAGTTCTTAATCAGTATAAACAATCTAGTTTCTTTATGCCTTGGGTGAGATAACATTGAAGTGAGGGCTAAACATTTTTAGATTAACTTTTCAGAGTTCAACAAGTTAGATTAACTTGACTTGTTTTCATTCATTATATACCTTTAAAATGCCATTTTATAGTTTACTTATTATACAGTTCTTTTATATATTTCTATAGTGTTGTGGTCAAAGTAGGAAAGAAATAACCAATAGGAATTCACACTATGTGACTTAAATCCAGTGGTTTTAGAAGGTACTAGAATTCTTCTAAGAGTTTTCATTTTTAGCACAAGATATTTTGAAAATAGAAAATATCTCAGTTAAAACTATTTGGATGTTTTTCTTTTTTCCCAAACAAGTGAGTTATTTAACAGGTTAGATTATTGCCCTGAAGCCAGAGTCATTTATAATTATGTCTTGCTTATAGAATTAAGGAATGAAAAGTTTTTTTTAATAATGCAGTGATGCAGTAATCTTTTATTTTTTAATTAAAAATTAATTTGCCTCCTAATGAAGACAAATAAAACATCAAATCTAATTAAGATTGTGTGAAAGGTTGTGTTAGCCTCAGTTAAGAGGCCTAACAGACAACAAACTTCATAAATACCAAAACTCGGTCTTGTTCCTTTTCCTAGAAGATCCTAGGGGTAAAAAGCAGCTGCAGAACATTATTCCTCCTTTTGTTTTAATTGCCTTTAATAGATGAGCTAGAAAAAGCATTATAAATAATGCATCAAAGTGCTTTGCATAAAGGTAAACAGAACAAACGTGCCAGGTGACAAGTCTATGACAGTATATTTTAATAACCAGGCCACTTTTTTAAATTTATATTTTATCTCTCTGTCACTCATCTGAGAGAAAGGGAATTATAAGACAGACCAGGAAAAATTAACAATTGAAACAATAAAAAGGCACTAATGCTAATTAGGAAGCAGTAACAAAGAAAGTCAAGGTATAGCCAAGGGAAAGCCCTTTTAATTGTCTTAAAAATTACCTAAAAGTTTAGGATTTGTAAGAAAAAAGAGTAGTGATAATGATGATGATAGTGATGATAGTGATAATTATATTTCCACACATTTTCATTGAAAAATCCATATAATTTTAAGTACTAGGTTAGGTCATAGAATTACGTAGATGATCAAATAATCGACCTAACCTTTAAGAATTCTCAGTTCAGTACAGAACATAGAGATATAAGACAATTTGTGTTGTTATTCAGTGGCTCAGTTACGTCCAACTCTTTGTGACCCCGTGGACTGCAGCTCACCAGGTTTCCCTGTCCTTCACTGTTTTCTGGAGTTTGCTCTAACTCATACCCATTGAGTCAGTGATGTCATCCAACCATCTCATCCCCTGTTCCCCTCTCCTCCTGCCTTAAATCTTTCCACAATCAGGGTCTTTTCAAATGAGTCAGCTCTTTACATCAGGTGGCCAAAATTATCCTATAATTTTTAAAGTTCCAAAATAAAAGTTGTTCAGTGTGACACTGGAAACCAGAGGAGAAAGAACTAATCTGTCTTGGGGAATCAGAAATATTTAACAAGAAAAATATAAAGTTCTTGAAGAGTAATAATAATTCCAAGCAGAATGTATTAGGCAGAGGACACATACACAAAGATTGTATGATATTTTCACTGCTATTGGAGCAATATTTGAAGGGGAGAATGGTAGATGGTCAGTCTTGAGAGTTGTCTATTTCATTGGAGCGCAAAAGGACACGCATGCCACAAAATAGTTTGGAACTACACAACAACAGATAGCTCATAAACTTTCTAAAGCTATCAGATTAAAGTACTTAATATTATCAAAACATGACAGTTTATCTAGAAGTTGTTGGAAAATCCATGTGGTAGATTTTTATTCCGTGGAAGTTTTGTTAAATTTTTACCTTCTGTAATTTTGGTGTATGTCCAGAGTCTTATTTCAAAAGACAACTGTTGGCATTGCTCAATTGTTGGCAAAGACTGTGGCCACAGCTGCTGTGCTGCACAGAAGCAAGGTTCCAATAATCATAAAAAGCTTTAACAAATTTTATTTGAATCATATTTTAAAAACAATATGAATTTCAAAACAGTTTCATATATGAGAAAAAAGCACTCTACTGAAATTTCAAACATATAAAACATTTAAAGCATTGGTTTACCTAAACACAGTAAGTTATTTACATCTATGAGATGTCTTCACTGAAATAAAGGTTAACATTTTGGTGAAAAATTAAGAAAACTTTGGAAAAATGTTATAAAAATGAATCCAAGTTCAAATGAACTTGATGCTTATGCTTTGTTTTCAGGCTTATTTGGGCATGACATGAAATAAAACCATATGATTGAATCTGTTCAAATTTTAAAGAGCTTTGGCATTCTAGGCTTTGAAAGGAGAAGTTAAAAGTGTAGCTCCATTTGATCTATCTCTTCATGCTGATATTCAGGTAGTACACTAGTTGTTAAAATATAGATCTCATTGTTCATGCCTACCCCTCTGAGTTCCACAAGTTCCACAGTGTTCCCAAGGTATACTGGCCAATGTTTTGAACCTCTCGGGATTCCCCACATTTCAACACCCAAGAGTCAATGCCTGACATAGTGCTCTCATACCTGATTTTGTTGGTAGGTACATGCCCTGTACCAGTGGGTAAATGTTCACGTCTACCTTTGTTCCACAGATATCTTTCAAGTAAATGATATAAACCATATAGTAAATTATATAAACCATATACTACACCAGTCACTTGGTAAAGCTGAATTAGTACAAAGGAACAAACAAGCAGAAATGTTTTCAGTCTTCATGAAACTCTAGCTGAGATCGAACATTCAGTTCAGTTCAGTGGCTCAGTTGTGTCCGACTCTTTGCAATCCCATAAACTGCAGCGCACCAGGCCTCCCTGTCCATCACCAACTGCCAGAGTTTACCCAAACTCATGTCCATTGAGTCAGTGATGCCATCCAAGCAGCTCATCCTCTGTCTTCCTCTTCTCCTCCTGCCTTAAATCTTTTCCAGCATCAGGGTCTTTTCAAATGGGTCAGCTCTTTGCATCAGGTGGCCAAAGTATTGTTGTTTCAGCTTCAACATCAGTCCTTCCAATGAACACTGAGGACTGGTTTCCTTTAGGATGGACTGGTTGGATCTCCTTGCAGTCCAAGGGATTCTTAAGAGTCTTCTCCAGCACCACAGAGATCAAGCATTAAGTTAGTATAAACTAGGTGCATAATTGAATTTAAGATTAGTACTAAAGAATTAAAGAATAGAATTCTATGAAAGAATAAAAGGTTGATCAAATTTATATTTAGGGATAAGAGAAGCCATCAGTGGCAATTTAGCTAATCTTGAAAACTAGAGGATATTAACAGAGCAAAATGTGTTTGGGCAGGACCAGTATGGTCCATGGAGAAGGTGATGGCACCCCACTCCAGTACTCTTGCCTGGAAAATCCCATGGACGGAGGAGCCTGGTAGGCTGCAGTCCATGGGGTCACGATGAGTCGGACACAGCTGAGCGACTTCACTTTCACTTTTCACTTTCATGCGTTGGAGAAGGAAATGGCAACCACTCCCGTGTTCTTGCCTGGAGAATCCCAAGGACTGGGGAGCCTGGTGGGCTGCCGTCTATGGAGTTGGACAGAGTTGGACACGACTGAGCGACTTAGCAGCAGCAGCAGCAGTATGGTCGACTGAGATATATTTTTGGCTGTTGAGTCAAGAGGGCTAAGTAGAGAACAGCCAAAAGCAAAGGGGTATAATAGTAATATAACTTTTATTTTCCCAAATGAAACCTTCTTGGCTTTGGTAACTAGATTTTATTAGACTTTTTTTTTTTTTAATTTTCTGGACCTCAATTACTTTCTCTGAAGATTTTATAATATCTTCATCAAAGCAACTAGTATGTAAAATCTTATTCATTTCACTGGGTCAGAAACCTAGTAGATGGTTAGTAAATGTCTTTTGAATAAGTAGACTCATGAAATGATAACAAAAATAATTTAAAGAGCCATAGCTAGAGTAAGAATTAAATTTTTATATGTGTAATAAGTATATATGTATGTATTCATGTATATCACATTATATATACACATATATAAACATTTGTATATATATGCGCACACACATACAGTTGTACCTTGAACAATGTGGGGTTAGGGCTCTGACTCGGCAGCTGAAAAATCTGTGTATAATTTATGGTCAGCCCTCCTTACCCTTGGTTCCTCCCTATTGAGATTTCCACATCTTTGGATTTAGCCAACTGTGGATGGTGTAGTACTGTAGTGTTTATTTTTAAAAATCCATGTATAAGTGCACCTGCACCATTCAATCCTGTGATGTTTAAGGGTCAACTTGAAATCCACAAACATATATATGCATTGCTTAGAAGAGTGATTTAGTAGAGTGGCTCATTCAGAGTCGATCCTATTTGTTCTACCAGTATCTACACAACCCAGAAACAGACCAATCAAAAAAAGACTTCCATATACGGCTTTTTACCAGGTAGGCACTTTTATCTCCAGAAGTACTGGGTACTACATAGAATGCTACTCTTCATTGTTGGTTCCTCAAAATCATTATGACCTTTTTTCCTAGACTAGTTTTCAGTTGGCAGGATGCTAAGTAAACAACCAATGCATATGATTATAGACTGTTTATTTTGCATAACTTATAAGTGGAAAAAAATTTTTTCCATAAGCTGATATACTAGTTTTCTGTTGCTGCTATAACAAGTTAACACAAACTTGGTGGCTTAAAGCACAAAGTTTATATTTTCCAGTTCAGGAGAACAGAAGTTCGAGATGGCTCTTCTTGGGCTAGAAGCAGGAATCAACAGGCTGGAGGAAAATCTGTTTGCCTACCTCTTCAGCTTCTAGAGGCTGCCTGCATTCCTTGACTTGGGGCTGCCTCCTCTGTTTTTAAACCGGCAGCCCAGCTTCTTCAGATCTCCGACTCTGAGTGTCCTCTTGCCTCCTTTATCTATTAAACATCCCTGTTATCACAGGGGCCCACCTAACCAGTTCAGTGTGATTGCTCTATCTCAAGATCCTTAATTTAGTCATACCTGCAAAATTCCTTATGCCGTGCTAGGTCACATATCAAGCTTTGAGGAATTAGGATGTGGACATTATTCTGCCTACTAGAGTTGAGTAAACCTAGGTAACTCAGCTTTAGTTTCTTACCATGTATGACTTAGCAAATAGTTGAAGTAACTTCTCATGTATCAGATGCTTGTCAAAAATCTTGGTGAAAAAAATAATAAAAGTCTGTCCATGGTCAAGAGTACCCAGAAGTGAATTTCTATTTGTTTATGTAATAAGCTTGATTTCACAATGTTTTCCCAACAGTTTGGATCCATTGTAGTATCAATCTGAAGTTTTTTACAAGGTTAGCTTTCAGATAAAAGAAGGCCCTGATTTTTTAAGAGAACTCAGGGTTCTCTTACAAAGAGAGGCTATGAGCCATGGATATGTTACTGACCTAATACTTGAAGCAGAGATAACACTGTAGAAGAAATTCTCCAGAACTTCTGACATTTGTTTTAATATGGATCATGGAAAATTGGCCAGGATACCACCTAATCAGAACACAACAGATGCAACGATAGTGGCATCATTCATTGTAATCATTGGCTCTCTGCATCTGTATGCACTGGTACTAAAAAAGTCTCTTCAAAAATCCTTAAATATGTATCTGCTGGCAGGCAAGTTCTCAATTCATCCAGCTAACCTTTGGATTCCTATCATTTTGAGAATTTTTCTTAGGAAATAGGTACTGAATACACTGTTCTCCCCTACTGCACGAAGTAAACTACCTTTTCGGAGAACAATCTTTGAGCCATCTGTTGATAAATTTGAAAATAACTCTATATTCTTTTAAAATAGAAAATATGACTTTGAAAAAAGTTTTCCAGGGTCAGTTTCACTGATTCATCAGACTTAATGGGCACATGCAGCTTCATAAGTGAGGTAAATCTTTTGTTTCAGGGGCACATAAACAGTACCAATTATGCTGCCAAAAAACCCACAGACTCATTTGGTTAATCTGCCATTTTGGAAGGAGAGACTGGTGGAGACAATTTTGCAAACCTTCAGAGCTTCAGAGGATTGAGCTGGACAAAGCGTTATTAACTTGGCTACAGACAGAAATCTTCTGATACTTGGACTAATGCTAAATGCTTTCAAACATTACTTTATTTCAGACAACCCGAACATTGAAGCATGCTCTCATGATCGATTTCTTGCTGACGAAGCCATCAATGGCAGACACATTGCCAACAGAACCTCACTCATCTTGGGAGAAAGTAAATGTTAGGATGTAATTTCAACTCAAGATGGTTTTCTTTGACAAAAGCCTATCTTTACATAGCAGAGGCAGTAGCAGAAGCTCCAGTTCCATTTTCTGTAACATGTCTTTATAAGTCTTGGATTTCAGTACTGTATTGCCATTAAAACAGAGTCAAAGTTGATTGGGTTTCAAAAACAATTTGATCATTGTCATATCAGAGATCTCGCTACAATTTCAAAACTGTATTTATGCCGAACAGCAGTATCTTTGTCATTAATGCTTACTTTAGGTTAGAATTAAAATACACTTCCCTTTGGTAAATGTCCAGTTAAACCTAATTCTCTTGTCAGTAGTGACAAATTTTACATGAAAAACTACAAGAATCAAAGATATACTTTATAAATACATGCATACACAAGACATTTTGTATTCCAGACATTCGTTTTCACTTCAAGTGAATAGCATAAATACAGTGTTGTATTCATGCCATCCTCCATCATTTTCTATAAAGAGTCATAGTTCTGTCTGATTCTCTTAAGGATCCATAAGCTCACCATATTTGAAAACTACTTTAAGAAATTATTTTTATATCATGTTCCAATGTATGTATGAATATACTTCTTGAAAATTAATATATTTATTGAAAATGAGTCCCCAAATTTCATGTACATTAGGCAGGTCAGTTAAAACTAGGTAAAACCTATATGCTAGAGACAAGAGGTGCTAAAGTCTGTGTGTTCCCAATTAGCCACAATTCCTTCTACCTCCCTTCAGTTCCTTTCCCCTACTGGAGAATTCAACTCTTTAACAGTACTGTTCTGTCTGGGTCTTTTGTGATAAAGAATATCGGTAACAGTTAAAAAGAGAAAGGATGAAAAATGATTTTAAAATATATAGCCAAAAAGACTGTCAGGCTATACAGATGTATAATTTGAGAGAGACTTCGGAAAGAAAGGTAGAAAAGGAAGAGAAAAAGAGAAAGACAAATCCAGACCATTCTAGGGGTGATAAACAATTTAATACATGTAAAGTTCTGAGGACAATAGTAAGTACTCTTTTATCTAGTAAATAAACGCTAATTCTCATTATTTGCCTTGTGGTATTCATCATCATCATCCCTGACAGCTGGAAGACTGAAATTGTGAGAGGATTTAGGGAAGATGTAGGATGTCAGGAACTATGAGATGGAATCTTGAAAACTACTTTCCATGGCATACAGTTTGGCTCCCCTTCAATATTCTTTGAGATATTAAAATGAAAAGTAAATTTCTTTTAAATCACTGTTAATTGCAGTTCTAGCATTGTTTAGATATGTCTCTGAGCAGGCCTCAGGTCCTGGACAAACCCCAGGTCTTGCACAGATTGTATTTTGAAAGCTGTTGCACTTGATTTGGGAGCTAAGTGTCAATTTACTGCTGCAGTTTGTATTAAGATCGGCAACCTTTACTGAAGGCAAAATTGCGTGTGAGAACACAGAGGGGAAGCCAGACAGGTAAGAACTCTTATGATTCTCAGAAATCAAGAGCCAAGTTAAAGAAATGTCCTGCAGATACTTTTTTTTTCAAGTAGAGAGTTAGATTTTCTAGACCTTCTAAAGTGTTTACCAAAATTCCTTCATGAAGTTATAAACTGGGATTCATTTTTTTTCTTTTATCCTCCATGGAAATCCATTTTCTTATAAAATTGGTGTACTTTCCATGTGCAAGAGGAAGGCAATGTCAGTTCTGTGCTCTCAGTCTATAGCTCAGAAGACTGCATCTCCTTGGGAGAGCGCCTATACAGTAAGACTATAAATACTTTCTAACCAATGGCTGAAGCTATGCCTTTTCAGAAAGTAAACCCCTGTGTCAGCCACAGGGATAGAAGGTGTTGAATTATGGTGATTCAAGTGGTTCAAAGATAGAGATCTTGAGAACCTGAGGAATGGTAGTCATTTATTGGATGACAAAGCCAGTGTTTTTCCACTTCTGTGGAAGAGTATCTTTTTGTCCTAGAGCCCATATAGAGCTTAGTGGATGATGAGTAGATTATTTATGTCAAATGTATAATCTTATGTCAAACAGTTTCATGAATGTGTTGACTCTGAAAGAACTTCCACAGCAAGTTGCTTGTTAAGATGGGGATGAAAGAGATAGGTGGTTATGGATTGTATAGGAATGGTGTCAAATAGTTTTAGTAAATTTGAGAGGGATGATACCTTCACAGAATCCTTATGGATGACGTAGCTATCTACTGTGAAAATGCAATGAGAAAACTTTGGGCTCAACAATTGATAGTGAAGCAAATATTCTTTTCTTTTAAGACATTTGACCTGTCCAATGAGGTTCTTATTTGTATGAACGTATATGTCACCCACCATTGAATTCTCCTTCTTGAGGCAGCCCAGCCCTGGGATTGGAGACTACTGCAACTGGTCTGCCTTCTCTGTAGTGGGTTGCATCACAAATGGAATTGGCAAAAGCCAGTGCCCATTTGTTCCTAGATTTTCATAGCTTTCAGCCAGAATGAAACAAATCAAGTTAGCCCACAGTCAGTCCAAATCTTTGGTGTCTCTGTGTATTATTTTAGCAAAAGGAGCTACATGGTTTGACTACTCTCAGAAGTGTTAAGAAGTCAGGGCATTTTAAGAAATATCTAGTAAATAATCATCTGATTTCTTATCCAATTCCTAAGTCAACTTAGAAATAAGACGAGTATAAACATGAAAGAGTCAAAATCTCACTTTAATTTATGATAAAGCAAATATTAAAGAATAGAGATTATTTTTGCGGAGAGCTGGGCGTCCTAATATCATATGCCCAGACCCAGGCAGCCAGCACTGCAGGCACCAAGGTCAGCTTCTCTACCTTTCCGTCCAGCCAAAGAGCCTCCACTGGAATTCCCTGCACAACTCCCTCCCCAGGGACAGCTCACTCTCAGAAAGAAAGTGAAATAAAAGGGCCAGCTCTGTATGATAGGGTCTTTCTTTCAAAGTCTCTGATTGAAATATGCAGATCTTCCTCTCTGATCAAACAATAAGTGAGAAAGAGACCAGCAGAAAATCTGCCACAGTGTTAGGGAACAACACCCAAACCCACCGGCCCCTCTGACAGCTCTTACTTCAGTTCAGTTCAGTTCAGTTCAGTTCAGTCTTACTTACAGAGACACCAATATTGGAAAGGGAGTGGATTTAAATCCAAAACAGGTATTTCTTGTCCAAGGAATTAACCTATCTAAAAGATCCAAAATATTTTGAAGAAAGGGGCTTGATAGGCATGACTGAGCAGAGTTTGAAAGTGAAAGTTAGTTACTTAGTCATGTCTGACTCTTTGTGACCCCATGGACTGTAGCCCACTGGGCTCCTTTGTCCATGGGATTCTCCAGGCAAGAATACGGGAGTGGGTTGCCATTTCTTTCTCCAGGGGATCTTCCCAACCCAGGGATCGAACCCAGGTCTCCCGCATTGCCAGTGGACTTTTTACCAACTGAGCCACCAGAGAAGCCACTGAGTCGAGTTTATTGGTGTTTAATTAATTAAGCAAGGAGACCCTGAGACTGAGAGGGCTCTAGTGTCCTGACAGCCCATGTCATCAAACCAAAACCTAAACCTTTAAATGCCCGTAGGTTATGAAGTCAAAAAGCTAAGGGCAGTCAGTCACAAACTGCCAACTAGGCTTTAAGCCATAGCCATCAGTTCTTTCTGTACTTCTGCCTTTTCTCTATAAAAGTCTGTCCTGAGTTCCTGTGGGTGGAGCACTCCCAATCACTTCTGGTTTGGCACTATCAAGATTATAATTGATTTTTGTTCAAATAAGCCCCTCAATTTTTTAATAGGCTTGTTTGTCTTTTAATAACTTCAGAGATCCCTTGGTTGTATCCCTTTGCAGAATGTGCGCAGTTTATCCATGGAGCAAGTGCAACGGCGTGACTATTTATTAACTAAATAGTATATTTAGGATTAAGGTATATCTTCCTTTGCAATGAAGAGTAGAGTGAATGGTCAGCCTATTTCTGGCCACCTACATCTCATTACAGTGCAGGGCAAATGCTGATTTCAATATATATAGCTTTCATTTGCTTGTAATTAATTTTTTTCATTAAAATGATAGATTTATCTATTTGCTGTAATTGTTTTCTCAGCCTGCCAAATCATTCTTGAGACCGCCAGTCCTGTAGCACAGGCATCTAGATCTTTCATCACATATTACTGATCTGAGGATTGATTTGGATCTGGGGGATGAGGAGCAAATTAAATTGAGTTTCCAGTGGCTTTTCTGCCAGAGAAAAAGAAAAGGGAGTTTGGGGTACAAAAATGAGTGCTCTGAAGTCCATTCTAAATGAGGAACGTGAACAAGGCTGTCAAAACCTGGGATGTACTGTTCATCCCTCTGTTGGAGGCTGAGGTAGCCTCACTTGGGTGGCGCCAGTTTAACACACCATCTGTCAAATGCACACAATGACACCAGTGTCTTTTATTAAAAGATAATGATCTTACCTCCAGTCCTTTAATAGTCAGCATTCACATAAGCTGGGATGATTCTTCATATGTTTATTTGGGAAGACTCTGGCAAAGATCGTTCCATTCCTTCCTCTTTTATTGCTCTTGAAAGTCTAATTTCCCTTGATGAAAATCAGTTTTTCCAATGACAGAAAAAAGTAATTAAATATGTTCAGTTCCTAGCTAACTTATCTCATTGACAACCATCTAAATAGCTGAATAGTTGTGTAAGGGGAACGGCAGTAACACAGCGATACGAGTTACAGGAAATTAGGGGCCTCTGATCTGTCCCTCTGGACACAGCCTGGTGTTGACTGTTATATGCCCAGAATGGGCATAATGACTCATATTTACTGCCCTGTGAGTTGTGCCCTTCTCTGTCACACACTGATACAAGCAGAGCTGAAGTAATCTGAAATGAAATGTGTGACAAAGCCATCTCCATCTGTTTGAACTAGAAAACCAGAGATCAAAGTGTTTGACAAATAAGTCTCCAAACATGGCTTGGGCATTTTGTTTTCATGTTTAGGCTTTCTTCTAAATGAAGATTTGCCATTGAAAGTTTTGTTTAAAACAAGATCACTGCTCACTCATGTAATTTAATGAAAAGCTAAAGAAGAAAATGAGAATTCACTGAGTTCATGACTATTGAAAGAAAAGGGACTGATTATACTGTGGGGTCCTTTAGTGAACTAGTTTCATAATTGGACAGAGAACACTCAAAATGTGAAAATGCAAACCTGCTCTGAAACAGACATCCTTTGAAACTGATTCACACAGAGATTGTGGCAGTACTACAGCGATGACTTTGAAGTGTGTGGGTGACACACACATCGGGTGCTTCCTATTTGGGTCATCGTCTCTTGAAGGATCAGATTAAAATGGCATGTTTTCTCTCCTCAAATACATCTAAAACCTGCATATTCACACTATTTACATAAAATTGTATATCATTTATAATACTATAAGTTTAAAATAAAGATATGAACCTTAGCTACCAATTTAAAAAAAATTCAGATTTTCAGTTAGTTGGAAGGCTTTTTAGAGTAATTATTCAGAATATTTAGAGTAAAAATTATTCAGGATATTTAGAGTAAATATTCACAAATATTCAGTGGGAAGCCTGGCACGCTGCAGTCCATGGGGTCGCAAAGAGTCGGACACGATTGAGAAATTGAACTGAACTGATTCACAAATATTTAGGTTTTTAAAACACCCCCACAGGCTACAGCATTCAGGTATGTTCTTACCAGGATGCCTTTATCACATTGATCTGCCTTTCATACTCTGAAAAGTATGGCACAGGGCAGGTAAGTGGGAGCAGTATTGTCCTCTGTATGGCAATATAGATGGCTTATTTTTAAGCAAGTGTTTTGAAATTATTAGCATAGGAAGTATTATCAAAAATAATTCCTTTTCCACTTCTTACATGTCATAAAACATGATGATCTTTGTGTAAGGCTGAGAGTACAATTTATCTTCTTATGTGGGAAGTCTTCGGGATATTCTTTCATTAGTTCTGCTTTGATAAATGTAAAAACTTAATGTTCCTATTCAGTTTATACTACATTACTCCTACCTACTCTGCACTTGGAAAGGAATAACGCTGATAAGAATCCAAAACTTCTCACCACTTAATCCTTTCTATGAGTTTCCTGACAGTGTCCCTGGCTGTCCTTTGCTTCACTAATCCCAACAGGTATAGAAAAAGATGTTACTAATACATTTAATGTGGAGAACATACAGACACCAAACTATGGGGAGAAATTACTCCAAAACAGGTCATGTTTGAGTACATGGGACACTCTTATAATTCTTTGGGGCAACTGGGAAAATCTGGGGCCATCTTGAATCTACCTTGTGACCTAACTGTTAGTGTTGTCAAAGTCCCATGTCTTTAGAGTTAATCTTTTATGAGTGGCTTTACTAAAGCGCTCTTCCTTAGTTCTGCTTTCTCTGGTTCTGATATCATCCAGGGTTTCAGTCACGGGTTCAGAGCAGCCCTTAAGTCTCTATGTCTCCATTTGTTATTGTCTGGATTTACTCTTCAGAGAAAGAAAATTGCTAGCAATGTCTAATCTTCCGAGGTTAAGAAGACAACTTCTCTTTCCTCAAAACCTATATAACAATCCCAGGAAAGACTAATCTGTCTTGCTTTGGTCACATGCACCTCTCTCAACCAGTCAGTAAGGGAGGCAGATTGTTTCCCCCGCCTCACATACTGTAGTGGGAGGGTGGGGTACATGATTGATTATCCCATGAGGATCATGGAAGAAGCAATTCTGGGCAAGTATGAAATCACAAATACTCACTTTTTGAGGATGACGCCTGTAAGTGATACAGACGGGATTTAAATCTAGATTCTGACACTAAAACTCTTGTTCTTTATAATGCACTGTGCTGCCTGTTGTACATATAAGGATAATAAATGAGGACAAATTTTAGGCAACACATTTTTAATAAATTTCAATTTGTTCTGATTCTGGTGGCTTTATTGATGTGGTTCTCCATATGCACTTTGACAGTGATGTATTGGTTTATTAAGACACAGGTTTTTATTTTTTTTGGTCAGTTTCTCCTTTTCTGTATTAATAATTGGACTGCAGTCTAATCACAGGATGTGATGGTTTGGGTTGGAGTGAGTTGAGTGTAGTCTTTTCCAGGTATGAACTGTGACCCAATACTTCAATTTGCTCAATATTAAGAAAAAAAATCTCTACAACAAAAACTCAGGTTTGAATAACATACACTGTTATAACTGGTTCTTACAGCACTATCACCTGGAAAATGATGACATTCACTGATTAAATATGAGATAAGAGAAATAATAAGTATATGAAAAGCCAACTTGTTTTCTTAATCTAATTCATTAATGTGCTAAACTGTTTTGAGTTCAGCATTATACAATATTCACAATCTTATATTGATCACATTTCAGACAGGAGGATACCAGAGAAATTAAGAAATTTGCCCAAAGTTACACCTCTGAAAGTGGAAAAGTCTAAATTCAAACCCACAGCTTTCTGACTAAACAGCCAGGGGACTTCAGTCCCACTCTGTGAGTATCACGGTCATATGGACCGGGGTTCTTAGCCTTCCTCGATCAAAAGAAATGGACTAGGGACCAGATGAGAAATTCTGACACGGCTTTGTTGGGGCCCCTGCTGCAGCAATGGGCACAAGAACATATAACAGGTTATCTTGCTTGCTAGCTCACCGAGGAGATGCAGACTTGTTTCTTATATCCGATGAGGGTATGGGTGGCTTGGGTGTTTTGCCCACCCCATGGCAACCCACTCTAGTACTCTTACCTGGAAAATCCCATGGGAGAAGCTTGGTAGGCTGCAGTTCATGGGGTCACTAAGAGTCGGACATGACTGAGCGACTTCACTTTCACTTTCCACTTTCATGCATTGGAGAAGGAAATGGCAACCCACTCCAGTGTTCTTGCCTGGAGAATCCCAGAAATGGGGGAGCCTGATGGGCTGCCGTCTGTGGGGTCGCACAAAGTCGGACATGACTGAAGCGACTTAGCAGCAGCAGCAGCCGGTGGTGGTGGGTGAAGGGGGCATGCTCGGGGCTCTGCTTTTACTCCAAACACACTGTTTTTGCTCCTGACTCTTTAGAAGAGGTTGCTAAGTTTTTGTGTCTTTTTGTATCTCATGTCCAGAATTTGTCCCAACTGTACTGTGCAAGCAGTTATTTTTAGTCCCAAATAGTTTCTTTGTTTTTTGTTGCTGGAAGAGAGTTTTGTTCAGGTACAAGCATTGCAGCACCGCAGCAGAGGCTCCTGGGTCCAGCCACGTGCCCCACAGAAGGTCCAGATGGCTCTGCTCAGGGTAAGAGTTGCTGTGGAGTTTAGCCCATGATAGAGATACAGTCTGTCCCCACACTCAGCTGTGACTGTCTTATGGAAAAGGGTCGTGTCTGCATCTCTGCATTCCCATTTGCTAGCCCAGTACTTACCTACCTCACATGAATGATTTACAGATGATAAATAGATGTCTCACTGGTCTATATTCGGGCACATATGTTACTTTGAAAGAATAATTATTTAAAATTTCTCTAAAATTAATTTAGCAATAGCAGATATCAATTTGAAATTTATTTTTAAGTTTTCAGTTCAAGAGTAAAATTTAGTTATGATTTATGCCTAATGAAACAAGTCAGAGAAAGATAAATACTAGATGTTTTCAATTGTATGTGGAATCTACAAAAATATGGTGAATGATCCATTAAAATAAAAACCGACTCATAGATACAGAAAATAAACTGGCAGTTACCAGAGGGAAGTGTGGAGGGGAGAAGGGAAAGAAAGGTGGAGATAATTAAAAGGTTCAAACCATTAGGTATAAAATAAAGGCTCAGCAGGTAAAGGATCCGCCTCCAATGCAGGAGACATAGGAGATGTCGGTTTAATCCCTGGGTAGTGAAGATTCCCTAGAGGAGGAAATGGCAATTCACTCCAGTGTTGTCAGCCTGAAAAATCCCATGGACAGAGGAGCCTGGTAGGCTACAATCCAAAGGGTCACAGTCGGACACAACTGAGCAGCTAAGAAAAATATGTTGCTGCTGCTAAGTCACTTCAATGATGTCCAACTCTGTGTGACCCCATAGACAGCAGCCTACCAGGCTTCCCTGTCCCTGGGATTCTCCAGGCAAGAACACTGGAGTGGGTTGCCATTTCCTTCTCCAATGCATGAAAGTGAAAAGTGAAAGTGAAGTCGCTCAGTCCTGTCCGACTCTTAGCGACCCCATGGACTGCAGCCTACCAGGCTCCTCTGTCCATGGATTTTCCAGGCAAGAGTACTGGAGTGGGGTGCCATTGCCTACTCCGAAAAATATGTTACAAGGATGTAATGTACAGTGCAGGAAATACAGTCCTTATTTTATAACAATGTTATATGGAGTATAACCTATAATACTGAATCACTGTTTTACACCTGAAACTAATCTAATACTGTAAGCTATAATTTTTAAATGCTTAATTAAAAAGCTTAGGTATGATTTCCATTCAGTTAATAGTAGAAATAGCACAGCTTGTAGATTTTTCTCATTATGTAATCATTTCTGTTAAAGGAGGAAACATTGTGTAAATACATCATAGCATTTCAAAATGATAATCATTTAAATATTCAGCAAATCCCTGGGTCCACGTGAACAAGCTAAGATACTAACTAGAGAAGCTGAGGAAGGGAGCCACTTATACAGGAAATATAAAGTAAGTTCTACGTGAGAGATGAAAATATATGCATGCCTCCTTTTACATTTTAAGTAGAATAGCCAGACTATGCGTTTATTCTCCTGCAAGCTTTGGCAAATTTTTCTGTAAAGGAGCAAACACCAGTTTAGTCTGCGTCAGCGGTAAGGTCTCTGTCATCCATAAGGTCACAGCTACCCTCCTCTGCCACCAGTAGCACAAAAGCAGCCATATACAATGAGTAACTGATTAAGTGTGGCTATGTTTCAATAAAACTTCAATTACAGAAACAAGTGGTGGGCTGGATTTGTTCTGTGGGTTGTGGTTAGCCAAAGTAGCAAAATAGGAGATTAATTTGAGAGCTTTTTACGTTTTCCTTTCTACTTTTAGGACAGGTCCTCCCTCAGGTCCCAGTGACATCTAAGCACCACCTAAAAAGCTCAGCAGTCCCTTGCCCCGCTTCCTCCATGACACCTCAGCTAGCTTTTCTTTCTTGTATACTGGTTACCGTTTCTCACAGACTCTTCACACACTCCGTAGCTTCTTCTAAGGGGTATTTGTATCTCAAAGCAAGACTCTTGGGGGCACAGTGTCTTGATCAATGTAATTGATCCCCAAAAGAAAAAAAAAAAACAAACTCTTGAGAGTACCCTAGACTGCAAGATCAAACCAGTCAGTCCTAGAGGAAATCAACCCTGACTATTGATTGGAAGGGCTGATGCTGAAGCTGAAGCTCTGATACTTTGGGCACCTGATGCAAACAGCTGACTCATTGGAAAAGGCCTTGATGCTGGGAAAAATTGAAGGCAGGAGGAAAAGGGGATGACAGAGGGTGAGATGGTTAGATAGCATCATAAACTCAGTGGACATGAATTTGGACAAACTCTAGGATATACTGAAGGACAGGGAAGCCTGTCACGCTGCAGTCCATGGGGTTGCTCTGAGTCAGACACGACTTAGCAATGGAACAACAACAACAACAATAACTTCTAAATCATCTAAGTATTTCAGAAAGTAGAAATTCTTTGGCAGTGGCTTTTACGAAATGCACTGCAGTCAGTTGTTTCCTCTGCTGACTTTTGAAAACATTTACTGCCATACATGTTTATATCGAATTGAATATTTTGTTTTATACTTTTTTACCATGTATTTTACCCATTACTAATCTGGTTGGAGGACCTATTTTGAAAGGCCGTTTTATCCATTTGTAGGGCTTAAAACTGATGAACCCACTTCCTGTATGTATACCTAGAATTTCTCCAAAGAATCATCACCCAGCACAGGCTGTCCCTTATTCTCTTCCATTGACTTAGATCTGATTTAAAAACGAGCACTGGCCAAATATGTACTCAGATTGCCCAGTTAACATCCATGCATGTACCAACACTTCAAGCCTTCTGGGAGAACAAGACTAAAAAGTTTTCTTATCTTTTCCTAAGAGGGACCATTATCAGTGGCAGGAAAATAATAATACTATAATGAACATTATTTGTCTATGTAATCATTTAAAATATTTAGTTTTCTTTGCCATAAATTCTGCTAATCTAGAAATTCACTTCAGATATGCTAGAATTCAACATGTATGATATTTCTAGTTCATAGGTGATTCTTAATTTGTCTGATATGACATATAGTATGCTGGACATGCCCTACCTGTTCCACACTTAATTGCTATAATTACATCATTTAACTTTACGCTTAGTCAAGCTCTGAACACTATAATAAAAACTTCAACTTACATCGTGATTTTAAAATTTTCAGTTCTTTTTATTTTTAACATAGACTTGAAAAAATCAGCAATTGTTTTTAAAGGAGATTTTGGATGATTTGGAATGTTTGAAATGATCACGCTGTAACTAAAATATGTCTTAGCAGAAAGTCCTTGACTTGAAAGAGGCTTTCAGTCGGTTGCTTCTTTAGGACCAAATGGCACCCCACTCCAGTTCTCTTGCCTGGAAAATCCCATGTACAGAGGAGCCTGGTAGGCTGCAGTCCATGAGGTCGCTAAGAGTCAGACACAACTGAGCAACTTCACTTTCACTTTTCACTTTCCTACATTGGAGAAGGAAATGGCAACCCACTCCAGTGTTCTTGCCTGGACAATCTCAGAGACGGGAGCACCTGGTGGGCTGCCATTTATGGGATCGCACAGAGTTGGGCATGACTGAAGTGACTTAGCGGCGGCAGCAGCTGGGGCTCCCCGAAGGCTCAGCAAGTAAAGAATCCACCCATAATGGAGAAGACCCAGGAGACAAGGGTTCAACCCCTGAGTCAGGAGGATCTGCTGGAGAAGGGAGTAGCAACCCACTCCAGTATTCTTGCCTGGAGAATCCCCATGGACAGAGGAGCCTGGTGGGCTACAGTCCATGAGGTCACAAGGAGTCAGACACAACTGAGCACATAAGCACAGCTAGATTCTGATTCTCCTGAGATCAGTGAGGACCCCTCTCTACAGCTCTTCTAGCGCGCTCTCTAGAACTTTACTCTGTAAACTTTCTTTTATTTTCTTTTATTTTTTTATTTATTTATTTGTTTATTTACTTTATTTTACTTTACAATACTGTATTGGTTTTGCCATACATTGACATGAATCCACCACGGGTGTACATGCGTTCCCAAACATGAACCCCCCTCCCACCTCCCTCCCCATAACATCTCTCTGGGTCATCCCCATGCACCAGCCCCAAGCATGCTGTATCCTGCTTCAGACATAGACTGGCGATTCGATTCTTACATGATAGTATACATGTTACAATGCCATTCTCCCAAATCATCCCACCCTCTCCCTCTCCCTCTGAGTCCAAAAGTCCGTTATACACATCTGTGTCTTTTTTGCTGTCTTGCATACAGGGTCGTCATTGCCATCTTTCTAAATTCCATATATATGTGTTAGTATACTGTACTGGTGTTTTTCTTTCTGGCTTACTTCGCTCTGTATAATCAGCTCCAGTTTCATCCATCTCATCAGAACTGATTCAAATGTATTCTTTCTAACAGCAGAGTAATACTCCATTGTGTATATGTACCACAGCTTTCTTATCCATTCATCTGCTGATGGACATCTAGGTTGTTTCCATGTCCTGGCTATTATAAACAGTGCTGCGATGAACATTGGGGTACACGTGTCTCTTTCAATTCTGGTTTCCTCGGTGTGTATGCCCAGCAGTGGGATTGCTGGGTCATAAGGTAGTTCTATTTGCAATTTTTTAAGGAATCTCCACACTGTTCTCCATAGTGGCTGTACTAGTTTGCATTCCCACCAACAGTGTAGGAGGGTTCCCTTTTCTCCACACCCTCTCCAGCATTTATTGCTTGCAGATTTTTGGATCGCCGACATTCTGACTGGTGTGAAGTGGTACCTCATTGTGGTTTTGATTTGCATTTCTCTAATAATGAGTGATGTTGAGCATCTTTTCATGTGTTTGTTAGCCATCCGTATGTCTTCTTTGGAGTGAACTTTCTTTTAGAAGTATCAGGCCACTTGCTAACCTAGAGAGCCTGGTTTTCCTTTTTGTTGTGTTTTGTTTTGCTCACTGCAGATTTGGGATAGCAGTTTCATTATGAAATGTCTCTTGTATTGACTCAAAATTAATCTTAGATTGTTAGCAACTCTATTAACAGTCTATAAATAAAGCAGATTTTGAATGATTTAGCTCTATGAAAATATTTTATAAACTGTAAAATGTTTAATAAATATTATGAATTATAATTCTTAAGCCTTTTGTGGAAAACATTGGCACCTAGATGTCATTTATGACTTAAGTGAATGCCAAGAGGTATTTCACTGTTCAAAATAAGATAGTATGTAATATATAGTTTGCTAATATCAAATAAAGATGAGAAACAAGAAAATTATTTAGAAAAATACTTAAAATATGATAGTCATTGTAATATAATCATTATTCCATTCCATTATAAGTATTTCAAATATGTACTATTATGGAATATTATAATTAGTCCATAAATAGTCTGTTTTAGCAATGATTTGAAATGTGATTGAATCATCATTGAAATAGCACTGCAGTGCTCTTCTAGAGGGAAACTCAGAGATTATGATGTTGAAGTAGCCGAAAAAGAAGTATATGTTTTCTAAACGCCCAGTATTCTGCCAGGCATTGTACAAAAGGGAAAAGGACTAGATGACACATGTGAGATTTTGCCCTGAATAATTAATTCAGTGCAGATATTGTGAACATAACTGTAATTAAGAAACACTTTCTTGTGTTTCTACTAATTGAATGTCTATGATAGAAAGTGGAAAATATGATCAGAAGTTTTCTAACTTTATGCTATGTATTTTTCAACAAATCCCACTTTATTTAGTGTTGTATTTTGAGTGTAAAGAAAGAGTTAAGAATTTCTGGAAATTAGTTGGCAAATTCATGGAGAAACTGAGATAATCTTTTTATGAGTGAAGTGGCGGCAGTTAATAAGGAATAACGGAGATTTAAGGCAACAAACGTACCTTCTCTCATGCAGCTAAAGAATATGTACATAGATTTATGGTCTATTGACAGGAAGAGAGAGTACAAATAATAAAGATTTGACTTTGTTGTGACAATAAAAGAACTTCTATTTTTATTGTGACACTTTGAATTTTCCAAAAGGCCTTTGGTATCGATCGTAATTCTTCTACTAAGCATATGTGTGAATACAAACATTTCAACTTTATTTATTCCCGTCACTGTGTACTTCAGTGTATTATAAAGCCCTAGGATTGTTGTTCATTCTGTCACACATTTCAAGTTTACTATTGATTTAATAGTAAATGATGATAAATATGACCAGGAATTGTACATTGGCCTGCTCATTTGCTGGTATTAGATCCTTCATATTTGTTTAACAACTTAGTGAAATAGTGTAACAGCAGTTGTCAGCTTCCACTATCTTCTTTTCTGAAGAAATGTGTGTGTGTGTGCACGTGTATGTGCTGTGTTGTGTCTGACTCTTTGTGACCCCATGGGCAGTAGCCCAACCAGGCATCACTGTCCATGGAATTTTCCAGGCAAGAAGACTGGAGCAGGTTGCCATTTCCTTCTCCAGGGGATCTTCCCACCCCAGGGATCGAACCTGTGTCTCTTGCATCTCCTGCATTGACAGGTGGATTCTTTACCACTGCAACACCTGGGAATCAGAAATAAAGAAATATACTTCTACTGAAATGTAGTAAAATTTCCTATTACATCACAACCTCTATATAGGGAGAGAAAAGTAAAGTGTGTGTTTTGTTTTTGACTATATTTTGGTAACCGCGCTTTCCGCCATAATTATATGGTCCTGATTTTAAAACTTCAGTGCCTGGGATTTGCATACAAATTCCTTATTCTTTGAAAAAACCAGATAGCTATAATTTTACTCTAGTATGACTTACTCTTATTTTAAAACTCAGCTTAGTCTGCAGGCTGAGGTTCTATAAAACATCTTAAGTAAATGTCTCCTACAGTGAGTTTAGCCCAGATACTATAATTTTAGGTATGACTTGTTATGTTTTCTTGCTGTTTTTTCTTTTGTCTTGCCCTTGAAAATATAAAAGCTGAAATGGTTTTATTTTTCCAAAAGCAGTTTATCTATTCTACAGTATGGCTATAGTCCCTTTTCTATGTTTGCTTCAGCTGTCACTCTTTAAGGCCAGCTTAAGGAAGTTTAAAAAAATATCTTCAGTGCCTTTTGGGCTCAATGCTGAGACGGGTGTAGGTTTGTTTCTCATGCATCAGCCATTCTCATCACGTCTGACCCAAGGAACTTGAAGAAGTTTTCCACAAAAGATTGACAGAAAGGAAGAAATTCAGCATGATTTTAAGTGCACCACTGAAGCCTTTCAGGCCCTGATGAGACAAATATTTGAGAACTCTGACATTAGTGCTGAAATTAAGCTTGCTACTGGATCTGAAATTGCAATTCATTTGTAACTGCCTCCTGAATACATAGAGTCACAATGTGGTTAACACAAGGGACTTCTAACATGCTGTCAGAGCTCTCTGTGAACACTCTTACCAATACAGTGAGAGGACTCTCTTCTAAAATTGTCTTTTTCTCTTAAGCAAAAATATTTGTACATACTATCAGAAAATATTTTTTAAAATCATCTTTCCTCTGTCCTTTGAGCCTTAAGTGAGAAAATAGTCACATATCTGACTAGGACAAGCTGTGTCCTCCTTGCTTCATTGTCCATACCTGGTCCCTTGGGAATTCATAAACTCCATGAAGCGTTCCTAAAAGTTTATTCCTGGATGTGACCTTTCACTGCAAAGTTAACACAATTATTTCTGAGAGCTGGAGAAAGGTGTATAAGATAGATAAACAGAGAGACAGATAGATGCAGATAGAGAGACCACCTTTCTGTATCCAAATGTGTTACAGTCCCCTGAATCCAGTCTTTCTCACCTACTTCCGTTCCCCAGTGCCCTTTCTTTCAGTATCCAACTTTAATCACCCAGACTGCTTTGTACCATGGGTATAACCTTGTGACAACTTCCCACAATGCAGTTGTTGTACATTAGCTTCTCATCAGATATTTAGGGTGCAGTACCACGGGAAGAGCTTTCTAAGCAGTACCCAGATCTTCCACTTTCCTGAAGAATGGAAGATGTAGGTATACAAATTCTTGTTCCGACTCACCCTCCCAGAGGAGTTACTAACATATAGTGTCCATCCATTACTATCAGCGCTTTCTGCCTCTTTTCTTCTACACTGAGTGTAAAAGACTCACTTATTGTTTGTTAGCCCTTTCAGTACATATGCCAATGTCTAGTCATAGGTGTAGTAAGCATTTTTCTAAACCCCAGTCTTATCATCCTTGACAATGAGCTAACTTCCCGAACACAAATATTCTAAGATTGGAATTTTTTTTTTTGTCTGAACCAAATTTTCACAACTTGACGTGACCTGGACTCACAAAGGCACAAATATCAGTGTGAACAGTCTAAATAGATCTAAGTCCCAATGGAGGTGGCGGAAAAACCTCATTCCTAGGTTACCATTCCATTACACTTAGAGTTTTGTAACCGAAAATGGGGGTCCAGCTGCTCCCTGCATAAAAGCCAACAAAAAGGCAAGTTGGTGGAAAGTTTGCTTAATTTCAAATGCCTGCAACTGGGGTAGGGGGGCATTGGGGTAAGCATCGATGCCTGTCCAAAGGCCAACTCTCCCCCACTGGCAGTCTGTGGGCCAGAGTTTTTATAGATGGAAGGAGGGGGCTGCATGTACAAACAGTGCAGTCAGCTCTGACGAGCATCTTCAATTGGTCATCAGTGGCTTGGCCAGCATCCTCTTGATTGCTTTGAGTACGTGTCATCTTCAGCTCCAAGGGCGGCTGGTTCCCATTTCCTGAGGGCAGTTCTGAGAACGGTGGCAGCTTGTGTCATGGTGCAGTCCGGTCGTCACCCAGTCAGCTTTTCCACCTGGTGGGCTTTCAGTATCTATGAAAGAGCTCAAAGGACATAGAATATTATCTATAGTCTCTGAGGAGGAACTGAAAGTCCTTGACGTTGCTTAATGACTAAACTATCATTATTTTGTCCTGTTTGCCTAAGCTTTCTTTTGCTTCTCCATGTTTTCACTTCTCTGATTAAACTTATTATTTGGCTAGAGTTTTTCCACAGACAAAAGACAGGCTGAGGACATGGCGGGATTGAGGGGGGCAAGGACCATGGGGCCCTACCCTCTTTTAGTATCACCTGCAGACATTTTACCATATCATGTGTCTATCTGGGACACAAACATGGTCATGAAACACCAAGCTTATTTATAGAAAATGATTACTTCTTCAGCCAAATAGTGCTATGTCAACAAAATGTACTTAAGAGTTCTAAATACACAGGAAAAAAAAAGCAATATTTATTGATAGATTTGCGAACTGTAGTTAAGATTTGATAGATTTGTAAACCGTAGTTAAGACGTAGGTTGCTGATGTTAAATAGAAAAGAGTAGATTTTACTAAAAAAACTTTAATGAAAGATTGTGTAATGATCACTTTAGTGTTTTAAACACCAAACAGGAATAGAGTCTGAATTTTATGTTGTCATTCAGTTCAGTTACTCAGTCATATCCAACTCTTTGCAATCCCATGGACAACAGCATTCCAGGCTTCCCTGTCTATCACCAACTCCCAGAGCATGCTCAAACACATGTCCATTAAGTCGGTGATGCCATCCAATCATCTCCTCCTCTGTCATCCCCTTCTCCTCCTGCCTTCATTCTTGCCCAGCATCAGGGTCTTTTCCAGGGAGTCAGTTCTTCACATCAGGTGGCCGAAGCTGGAGTTTCAGCTTCAGCATCAGTCCTTGCAATGAATATTCAGGGTTCATTTCCTTCAGGATTGACTGGTTTGATCTCCTTGCTGTCTCTTTATGTTGTCATTAAACTAATCTTTATTTTTCTCCAAAACTGTCAACAAAATTTCTATTCTCCCCTGACCTTATATCATTAAAATTTCACTTGAATGTTTTTCTTCCATACACTTAGCTATGATTTCTTTGTCAATTCTTTTGAATTCCTTAATTAATTAAAAGACTTTGGAGAGAAAAGAATTACAGAGTTTATACTCAAGTTCACTGATTCCTAGAATGCTGACATTCACCTTTGCCATCTCTTGTTTGACCACTTCTAATTTGCCTTGATTCATGGACCTGACATTCCAGGTTCCTATGTAATATTGCTGTTTACAGCATCGGATCTTTCTTCTATCACCAGTCACATCCACAACTGGGTGCTGTTTTTGCTTTGGCTCCATCCCTTCATTCTTTCTGGAGCTATTTCTCCACTGATCTCCAGTAGCATATTGGGCACCTAATGACCTGGGGAGTTCCTCTTATGGTATCCTATCATTTTGCCTTTTCATACTGTTCATGGGATTCTCAAGGCAAGAATACTGAAGTGGCTTGCCATTCCCTTCACCAGTGGACCACGCTCTAATGCAGGCAGGAATCCCTCAGAAGAAATGGAGTAGCCATCATGGTCAACAAAAGAGTCCAAAATGCAGTACTTGGATGCAATCTCAAAAATGACAGAATTATCTCTGTTCGTCTCCAAGGCAAACCATTCAATATCACAAGTTATCCAAGTCTATGCCCCAATGAGTAACGCTGAAGAAGCTGAAGTTGAACAGTTCTATGAAGACCTACAAGACCTTTTAGAACTAATACCCAAAAAATATGTCCTTTTCATTATAGGGGACTGGAATGCAAAAGTAGGAAGTCAAGAAACACCTGGAGTAACAGGGAAATTTGGCCTTGGAATGCGGAATTAAACAGGGCAAAGACTAATTGAGTTTTGCCAAGAAAATGCACTGGTCATAGCAAACACCCTCTTCCAACAACACAAGAGAAGACTCTTCACATGGACATCACCAGATGGTCAACACTGAAATCAGATTGATTATATTCTATGCAGCCAAAGATGGAGAAGCTGTATATGGTCAACAAAAACAAGACCAGGAACTGACTGTGGCTCCGATCATGAACTCCTTATTACCAAATTCAGACTTAAATTGAAGAAAGTAGGGAAAACCACTAGACCATTCAGGTATGACCTAAATCAAATCCCTTATGACTATACAGTAGAAGTGAGAAATAAATTTAAGGGCCTAGATCTGATAGATAGAGTGCCTGATGAACTATGGAATGAGGTTCGTGACATTGTACAGGAGACAGGGATCATGACCATTCCCATGGAAAAGCAAAAAAACAAAATGGCTGTCTGGGGAGGCCTTACAAATAGCTGTGAAAAGAAGAGAGCCAAAAGCAAAGGAGAAAAGGAAAGATATAAGCATCTGAATGCAGAGTTCCAAAGAATAGCAAGAAGAAATAAGAAAGCCTTCTTCAGCGATCAATGCAAAGAAATAGAGGAAAACAACAGAATGGGAAAGACTAGAGATCTCTTGAAGAAAATTAGATACCAAGGGAATATTTAATGCAAAGATGGGCTCGATAAAGGACAGAAATGGTATGGACCTAACAGAAGCCGAAGATATTAGGAAGAGGTGGCAAGAATACACGGAAGAACTGTACAAAAAAGATCTTCACGACCCAGATAATCATGATGATGTGATCACTAATCTAGAGCCAGACATCCTGGAATGTGAAATCAAGTGGGCCTTAGAAAGCATCACTACGAACAAAGCTAGTGGAGGTGATGGAATTCCAGTAGAGCTGTTTAGAATCCTGAAAGATGATGCTGTGAAAGTGCTGCACTCAATATGCCAGCAAATTTGGAAAACTCAACAGTGGCCACAGGACTGGAAAAGGTCAGTTTTCATTCCAATTCCAAAGAAAGGAAATGCCAAAGAATGCTCAAACTACCACACAATTGTACTCATCTCACACACTAGCAAAGTAATGCTCAAAATTCTCCAAGCCAGGCTTCAGCAATACATGAACCGTGAACTCCCTGATGTTCAAGCTGGTTTTAGAAAAGGCAGAGGAACCAGAGATCAAATTGCCAACATCCGCTGGATCATGGAAAAAGCAAGAGAGTTCCAGAAAACCATCTATTTCTGCTTCATTGACTATGCCAAAGCCTTTGTGTGGATCACAATAAACTGTGGAAAATTCTTAAAGAGATGGGAATACCAGACCACCTAACCTGCCTCTTGAGAAATCTGTATGCAGGTCAGGAAGCAACAGTTAGAACTGGACATGGAACAACAGACTGGTTCCAAATAGGTAAAGGAGTATGTCAAGGCTGTATATTGTCACCCTGCTTATTTAACATCTATGCAGAATACATCATGAGAAATGCTGGACTGGAATAAACACAAGCTGGAATCAAGATTGCCGGGAGAAATATCAATAACCTCAGATATGTAGATGACACCATCCTTATGGCAGAAAGTGAAGAGGAACTAAAAAGCCTCTTGATGAAAGTGAAAGAGGAGAGCGAAAATGTTGGCTTAAAGCTCAACTTTCAGAAAATGAAGATCATGGCATCCGGTCCCATCACTTCATGGGAAATAGATGGGGAAACAGTGGAAACAGTGTCAGACTTTATTTTTTTGGGCTCCCAAATCACTGCAGATGGTGACTGCAGCCATGAAATTAAAAGACGCTTACTCCTTGGAAGAAAAGTTACGACCAACCTAGATAGCATATTCAAAAGCAGAGACATTACCTTGCCGACTAAGGTCCGTCCAGTCAAGGCTATGGTTTTTCCTGTGGTCATGTATGGATGTGAGAGTTGGACTGTGAAGAAAGCTGAGCGCCGAAGAATTGATGCTTTTGAACTGTGGTGTTGGAGAAGACTCGAGAGTCCCTTGGACTGCAAGGAGATCCAACCAGTCCATTCTGAAGGAGATCAGCCCTGGGATTTCTTTGGAAGGAATGATGATAAAGCTGAAGCTCCAGTACTTTGGCCACCTCATGTGAAGAGTTGACTCGTTGGAAAAGACTCTGATGCTGGGAGGGATTGGGGGCAGGAAGAGAAGGGGACGACTGAGGATGAGATGGCTGGATGGCATCACGGACTCGATGGACGTGAGTCTGAGTGAACTCCGGAAGATGGTGATGAACAGGGAGGCCTGGCGTTCTGCGATTCATGGGGTCGCAAGGAGTCAGATACGACTGAGTGACTGAAGTGAACTGATACTCAAGTTACAGACTGTATTCCATTCATCAAAAATAATTATATTATCCATTTTTAAAAAGCAGAGTGTCATTTGACTTTTGGGGGAGAATAGTCATAGCATGTTGGACAGTCTAATTCTAGGCACATCTGCAAGTCTGCCTTGAGAACTGTGGCAACAGAATAACACATTTAAGATAACACTGTGTACCTGAAACACATCTATAGGGGAGACAACTGTGCGATAACCTTAAATAATGTATTTTATAAGAATCAGAAAGAGTGAGAGACTAGACTTGTGTTTTTCTTTCCAGTTTTCTCTAGTGCACCAGAGGATATCAGTCTCTCCACAGGCCTGCTTGGCAAAAATATAGGGAGTAAGTATCTCTCTCCCCTAGCCTCCCCCAAAATTAAATGCTTCATCACACTACAGTAACTCATGCTTATCACTATTTTGACTTTTTACTTTGAATTTTTTTGTTTTGAATTTTTTGGTTTTATACTTAGAAGTGTTTTAAAGCATACCCTGTCAAAACTATTACTATGGGACTTCCCTGGCAGCGCAGAGGTTCAGATGTTACGCTTCCACTGCAGAGAGCACAAGTTCAATCCCTGGTTGGGGAACTAAAATCCCACATGCTGCATGGAGTGGCCAAAAAATACAAAAAAAGAAATTAAGCATTATTTTAATAAACATTCTTATAATAATAACTTGCATGTTTATGTAGTTTTTCATGATATTTTTCACATCTGTTACCTGATTCAGTCTTGGGGAGGCAGGGTAAAATTACCATAAGGAAGTAAGAGGATGAGATGGTTAGATGGCATCACCAACTCAATGGACATGAGTTTCAGCAAGTTCTAGGAGTTGGTGATGGACAGTGAAGCCTGGCGTGCTGCAATCCATGGGGTTGCAAAGAGTCAGACACAACTGAGCGACTGAACTGACTGAAGGAAGGAAAGCATATGTCATAATCTTTCTATTAGAGCTGAGGGAAATACCAAAATACCACATGCATTGCATATGTTCACACAATTAGTAGTAGAAGTCAGGTCTCCTAATTCTACATTTAGAAAGACTTCACCACATTAATTTGTGTACTTCCAGAAGCATGCTTTTTAAGCCTATTTCTAGAGACATCCATTCCATTTTTAATGAAAAGTGAAAATGCAAGTCTCTCAGTTGTGTATGACTCTTTGAACCCCATGGACTGTAGCCCACTAGGCTCCTCTGTCCGTGGAATTCTCCAGGCAAGAATATTGGAAGTGGGTGGCCATTTCTTTGTCCAGTAGATCTTCCTGGCGCAAGGATCAAACCCTGGTCCCCTGCATTGAAGGCAGGTTCTTTACCATCTGAGCCACCAAAATTCCTCTCAAAAAAATGTACTCTTTCAATTCTAAAGCTGTTCTCAACTTTTGCTCATTTTTGTACTGGATTTGCTGAAAAGTGAGTAGTACAACTGAGCATTCTGTTTTTACATCCTCACTTCCTTTTGTCTTTGAAATATGTGATTTGGACTGGAATGCAAAAGTAGGAAGTCAAGAAACACCTGGCATAACAGGCAAATTTGGGCTTGGAATACGGAATGAAACAAGGTAAAGGCTAATAGAGTTTTGCCAAGAGAACACACTGGTCATAACAAACACCCTCTTCCCAACACAAGAGAAGACTCTACACATAGACATCACCAGATGGTCGACACCGAAATCAAATTGATTATATCCGTTGCAGCCAAAGATGGAGAAGCTCTATACAGTTAGCAAAAACAAGACCAGGAGCTGACTGTGGCTCAGATCATGAACTCCTTATTACCAAATTCAGACTTAAATTGAAGAAAGTAGGGAAAACCGCTAGACCACTCAGGCATAACTTAAATCAAATCCCTTATGATTATACAGTGGAAGTGAGAAATAGATTTAAGGGACTAGAACTGATAGAGTGTCTGATGAACTATGGACAGAGATTCGTGACATTGTACAGGAGACAGGGATCATGACCATTCCCATGGAAAAGAAATGCAAAAAAAAAGCAAAATGGCTGTCTGAGGAGGCCTTACAAATAGATGTGAAAAGAAGAGAGGCAAAAAGCAAAGGAGAAAAGGAAAGATATAAGCATCTGAATGCAGAGTTCCAAAGAATAGCAAGGAGAAATAAGAAAGCCTTCCTTAGCAATCAGTGCACAGAAATGGAGGAAAACAACAGAATGGGAAAGACTAGAGATCTCTTCAAGAAAATTGGAGATACCAAGGGAACATTTCATACAAAGATGGGCTCGATAAAGGACAGAAATGGTATGGACCTAACAGAAGAAGAAGATATTAAGAAGAGGTGGCAAGAATACACGGAAGAACTGTACAAAAAAGATCTTCACGACCCAGATAATCATGATGATGTGATCACTAATCTAGAGCCAGACATCCTGGAATGTGAAATCAAGTGGGCCTTAGAAAGCATCACTACGAACAAAGCTAGTGGAGGTGATGGAAGTCCAGTTGAGCTGTTTCAAATCCTGAAAGATGATGCTGTGAAAGTGCTGCACTCAATATGCCAACAAATTTGGAAAACTCAACAGTGGCCACAGGACGGGAAAAGGTCAGTTTTCATTCCAATAACAAAGAAAGGTAATGCAAAAGAATGCTCAAACTACCACTCAATTGCACTCATCTCACACGCTAGTAAAGTAATGCTCAAAATTCTCCAAGCCAGGCTTCAGCAATACGTGAACCATGAACTTCCAGATGTTCAAGCTGGTTTTAGAAAAGGCAGAGGAACCAGAGATCAAATTGCCAACATCCAGTGGATCATCGAAAAAAGCAAGAGAGTTCCAGAAAAACATCTATTTCTGCTTTATTGACTATGCCAAAGCCTTTGACTGTGTGGATCACAATAAACTGTGGAAAATTCTGAAAGAGATGGGAATACCAGACCACCTAACCTGCCTCTTGAGAAATCTGTATGCAGGTGAGGAAGCAACAGTTAGAACTGGACATGGAACAACAGACTGGTTCCGAATAGGAAAAGGAGTACGTCAAGGCTATATATTGTCACCCTGCTTATTTAACTTATATGCAGAGTACATCATGAGGAACGCTGGACTGGAAGAAGCACAAACTGGAATCAAGATTGCCGGGAGAAATATCAATAACCTCAGATATGCAGATGACACCACCCTTATGGCAGAAAGTGAAGAGAAACTAAAGAGCCTCTTGATGAAAGTGAAGGAGGAGAGTGAAAAAATTGGCTTAAAGCTCAACTTTCAGAAAACTAAGATCGTGGCATCTGGTCCCATCACTTCATGGGAAATAGATGGGGAAACAGTGGGAAAAGGGGTTGACAGTATTTTGGGGGGCTCCAAAATCACTGCAGATGGTGACTGCAGCCATGAAATTAAAAGACGCCTACTCCTTGGAAGGAAAATTATGACCAACCTAGATAGCATATTCAAAGGCAGAGACATTACTTTACCGACTAAGGCCTGTCTAGTCAAGGCTATGGTTTTTCTAGTGGTCATGTATGAATGTGAGAGTTGGAGTGTGAAGAAAGCTGAGCACCGAAGAATTGATGGTTTTGAACTGTGGTGTTGGAGAAGACTCTTGCAAGTCCCTTGGACTGCAAGGAGATCCAACCAGTCCATCCTGAAGGAAATCAGTCCTGGGTGTTCATTGGAAGGACTGATGCTGATGCTGAAACTCCAGTACTTTGGCCACCTCATGCGAAGAGTTGACTCATTGGAAAAGACTCTGATGCTGGGAGGGATTGGGGGCAGGAGGAGAAGGGGACGACTGAGGGTGAGATGGCTGGATGGCATCACCGAGTCAATGGACATGTGTTTGGGTGAACTCCAGGAGCTGGTGATAGACAGGGAGTCCTGGCGTGCTGTGATTCATGGGGTTGCAAAGAGTCGGACGTGACAGAGGAACTGAAATGAACTGAACTAATTAAAAGTCTCTTTTTTCTTTGACTGTAGTGGCTGCTCACTCCCCACCTATCCCTCAATGTTATTGGCCATGCCCATATATTTGTTGAACTGCCTTTTTGCTTCCTTTTTACATTCTCACTCATAGTCTCAATCATCTCAATCACCTGACCTGGGGAATTATTGAAGGGATTAGAGCAAGGCAACATCAGGATTTATTTTTATTCAACTTGTGTTTGTTGAGATCTACCATGTGCCAGGCACTACTCTAAAGCTGAAAAGAAAATAATTTTGCCCAGACGTAGCTTGCTTTCTAGTGGGAGGAGACAGATAGTAAATATGGACACAAATTAAACAAGAAAGAGAATAGGGTGTGCCAGTAGGGTCAAAAATAAATGTGGATTATGGTTCTCCAGAGAAGCAGGACTAATAGGCTATATATACATACCCTTCTGCTCCAGGGACTCCAGGCTGATGGTTTTCATCACTGCTAGTCGAATGCCATCCCAAAAGGTGAAAAGCTGAGTGACTTAGCCTGTCAATGTACCATTAATGCAGAGCTCCCCACTGACATGTCATGACTGTTTCATGACATACGCTTCAGGCTCAGTGCATAGAGGAGGCGTGGGGTGGCTGGAGCCACTATGTCAGTTGTATGCATTGCCAGCAAGCCTATCTGGGTCTCTTGAGTCTCCTCCAGTCTACCATATATGGTGCCATACAAACATTATTATTTATGTGTGCATGCACTCGGGTGTGAAAAAGCACTGCTCTATTTTATAAAGTGAGTCTTATTTACCTACAGTTGTTGAACCAGATTCCCTGTCATTCCTTTTGGCTTTTTTTTTGTGCTTGATAGTGTATTGAGTCTGTAGAATTCTGTTTATATACTATGCCTTGCTCCAAGTCTCTTACATGTATTATCATGTATAATTAAAAAGAGAATCATATTCAGTATAAAGGGACCGCAAAGAAAAGTAATGCCCTCAAGATTTTAATAGGATTCTGATATGAAGGTACTGCCTTACCTCTCAGAGGCCAGACTGATGTTGATTTCATAACTCTTCTATGACTCTGCGTCCTGATGTATTCAAAACGTTCCCTATTTTGCCATCCTCTTTTTAGATCCTGTCTGTCTGACTGCTACCCTCTATATTCTCCCTGCTTTCATTCTTGTATTATACTTTGTCTTCAATTCTTCTCAGCTTTCATGGAAAGCTAATCACATGACAGGCAGGTTAAATGGGAAAGAAGGAATGCCAGGGACAGAGGCATTAGCCCTAGTCAGTCAGAGCCCCTGCTGGGCGGGAGATTGGCCCATCACATTGCACAGGCATTACATTTCACATTCTGCTCTTCTTGGCCTTATTAATCCCTGCTGAGCACTAAGCAGAAATAACTCAAACTCTTTCTTGGTTCAGAATTATTTTGAAGACATAAGGCTCCAGATGAATAGAAATCATTTAGCAGATACTTCTCTTTACGTTGTTGCCTAAATTGGAAAAGCATGTAAAGATCTTTCACTTTTTTTTGTTGTTGGTCAGTCGCTCAGCCATGTCCAATTATTTGCCACCCCATGGACTGCAGGACGCCAGGCTTCCCTATCCTTCACTACCTCCTGGAGCTTGCTCAAACTCATGTCCATTGAGTCTGTGATCCTTTCAACCATTTCATCCTCTGTAGCCCCTTCTCTTCCTGCCCTCAGTTTTTCCCAGCATCAGGGTCTTTTTCCAATGAGTCGACTTTTCATATCAGGTGGCCAAAGTATTGGCATTTCAGCTTCAGCATCAGTCCTTCCAATGAATATTCAGAGTTCATTTCCTTTAGGATTGACTGGTTTGATCTCCTTGCAGTCCAAGGGACTCTCAAGAGTCTTCTCTAACAGCACAGTTCAAAAGCATCAATTCTTTGACACTCAGCCTTCTTTATGGTCCAACTCTCACATCCATACAATAGCTTTGACTAAACAGACCTTTGTTGGCGAAGTAATGTCTCTGCTTTTTAACACACTTTCACAGTTTGTCATAGCATTTCTTCCAAGGAGCAAGTGTCTTTTTATTTCATGGCTACAGTCACCATCCACAGTAGTTTTGGAGCCACCCAAAATAAAAAGTCTTTCACTGTTTCCATTGTTTGCCCATCTACATCCCATGAAGTGATGGGACCAGATGCCATTATCTTCATTTTTTGAATGTTGAGTTTTAAGCCAGTTTTTTCACTCTCCTCTTTCACCTTCATCAAGAGGCTCTTTAGTTCTTCACTTTCTGCCATAAGGGTGGTATCATCTGCATATCTAAGGTTATTGATATGTCTCCCAGCAATCTTGATTCCAGCTTGTGCTTCTTCCAGCCCAGCGTTTCTCATGATGTATTCTGCATATAAATTAAATAAACAGGGTGATGATAGGCAGGCTGGAGGCACTTCTTTCCCAATTTCCGTGTTTGGTTCCATGTTCCATGTTCGGTTCTGTTGCTTCTTGACCTTCATACAGGTTTCTCAGAAGACAGGTAAGGTGGTCTGGTATTCCCATCTCTTGAAGAATTTTCCACAGTTTATTGTGATCCAAAGGCTTTAGTACAGTCAATGAAGCAGAAGTATATGTTTTTCTGGAATTCTCTTGCTTTTTCTATGATCTAACAGATGTTGGCAATTTGATCTCTGGTTCATCTTCCTTTTATAAATCCAGCTTGAACATTTGGAAGTTCTCAGTTTACATACTGCTGAAGCCTAGCTTGGAGGACTTTTAGCATGACCTCACTAGCATGTGAAATGAGTGCAGTTGTGCGATAGTTTGAACATTCTTTGAAATGAAACTGACCTTTTCCAGTCCTGTGGCCACTGCTGAGTTTTCCAAATTTGCTGGCATATTGAGTGCAGCACTTTCATAGCATCATCTTTTAGGGTTTGAATAGCTCAACTGGAATTCCATCACCTCCACTAGCTTTGTTCGTAGTGATGCTGTCTAAAGCCAACTTGGCTTCATACTCCAGGATGTCTGATTCTGGGTTAGTGATCATACAATCATGGTTATCTAGGTCATTAAGATCTTTTTTTGTACAGTTCTTCTGTGTATTCTTGCCATCTCTTCTTAATATCTTCTGCTTCTGTTAGGTCCATACCATTTCTGTCCTTTATTGTGCCCATCTTTGCATGAAATGTTCCCTTGGTATCTCCAATTTTCTTGAGGAGATCTCTAGTCTTTCTCATTTTATTGTTTTCTTCTTTCTGTTTGCATTGTTCACTTAGGAAGGCTTTCTTGACTTTTCCTTGCTATTCTTTGGAACTATGCATTCAGATCGGTATATCTTTCCTTTTCTCCTTTGCCTTTCGTTTTTCTTTTCCCCAGACAATGACTTTGCCCTTTTATATTTCTTTTTCTTGGGCATGGTTTTGATCACCACCTACTGTACAGTGTTATGAACCTCTATCCATAGTTCTTCAAGCACTCTATCAGATCTAATCCCTTGAATCTATTTCTCACTTCCACTGTATAATCATAAGGGATTGATTTAAATCATTCCTGAATAGCTTAGTAATTTTCCCAACTTTCCTCAATTTAAGTCTGAATTTTGCAACAAGAAGTCCATGATCTGAGCCACAGTCAGCTCCCGGTCTTGTTTTTGCTGACTGTATAGAGCTTCTCCAACTTTGGCTGCAAAAAATATAATCAGTCTGATTTCGATATTGACCATCTGGTGATGTCCATGTACAGAGTTGTCTCTTGTGTTGTTGAAAGATGGCGTTTGCTATGATCAGTTTTTTCTCTAGGCAACAGACTGTTAGACTTTGCCCTGCTTCATTTTGTACTCCAAGGCCAAACTTGCCTGTTACTCCAGGTATCTCTTGGCTTCCTACTTTTGCATTCCAGAGAAATGCAAAAAGAAATGCAAAAAAAAGCAGAAAGTTACATTCTCTTTTTAGAATTTCTAAAGTTATAGGTGGGCTTATATTGCCAGACATTCACAGCACAATATTACTCAAATATCACCATTAGAATATTGGAAATATCGTAGGTACAGGAGCTACAAATCACGCTGCCCAATCACAGGAACAGGAAACATTTTTATTAGAAAAACATGCCAACCATTACCATGTATCCTATATTTTGCCTTATTCTGTATCAAAAGTTTTTCTCACAGAGACTTCCTTGAACTAAGACATATAAAATAATATAGAAAGGATTCTCATTTTAGCTGGGTTTCAACATACATGAAATAATTACACATATGCATTGCATTGTAGCGGGGGATTACAGCATGTGCTGGAAGTTTGTAGGCTTGTAGAAATCAATGAAGGATCCCTTAAGCTGGTCCTTAGACTAGAAATAAAAGTGGGCTACCCTTTGATTTTTCTACCAAGTGCATATATTACCTATTCAAATTATGTGCTTACCTTATGTGTGTAGCGATCTGCCTAAATAAAGTAAATAATGAATAAAAGTAGAGAAGTAAAGAACCGAATAAAGTTAAAAGCAAAGGAAAGGAGAAGGATAGAAGTTTTTTCACACTTTTGTTAAAACATGGGCAAAAATACAGAAATAGCATAGTAGATGAGTATGCTCAGAATAAATTGACTGTGTGCAGAACAAAATGAGTGGGCTGAGCAGTGCAGCTTTGAGATGTATGTGTATTTTTATTTACTTATTTAGTCGAGGAATTTGCAGCCATGGCTTCCTTCAGATCTCCCTCCGGGTAAGAATCTTCCAGCTACTATGTCTTGGGGATCTATCCTGGTGCTCAGGTCAAGGGCATCTTCCTTAGTAACTAGGAGCCAATGACTGAGCGCAGTGGGTGCCTGGGGTCTGGCTGTTTCTGCCCAGTCTTTATGTGACTCTCTCCATTGGGCTTCCCAACACATTTCTCAGAGCTGCACCCTGTTTTCCACTCGATGCCTCAGTCATTTCTCAAGTGTCAGACTTGTATCGGTGTCTTAAGACACTTGACTCCTCCCCTCTATCTCTGGCACGTGTGTGGTGTGTTAATCGCCCAGTCATGTCAGACTCTTTGCAACTCCATGGACTGTAGCCTGCCAGACTCCTCTGTCATGGAGTTCTCCAAGCAAGAATACTAGACTGCGTTACCATTCCCTTCCCGAGGGGATCTTCCCAACCCAGGGATTGAACCTGGGTCTCCTGCATTGCAGGCAGATTCTTTACCATATGAACCACCATCCTCCCCAGCAAAACTCTTCTGCTTCTGACTGCTTATCATCTGCTTCCTGGAGAAGCCAAGCTGACATAGATGCCAAAGTTTTCTCCCCTAACAAACCAGAATATTTACCCAGGCCTTAAAAATGCCTAATGATATGCAGCTGTGTGGTTTTGTTTTGTTTTGTTTTTTTGGTTTATTTTTATGTTTTGAGAATTTGTAGCCATTTCCCTCTCAGGTAAAACTAGTTCAACAATTAAAGTTATTAATCAGTGGACTAGGACTTCAGAGAGGTTAATTTAGTTGGTGACCAGGTAGGACTGGTGTGGATAAGGTAAGACCCAATGCACTGGATTCGTAAGAGTGGATTGAACAGCGTGGACTCAGCCTTAGGAGCTCACATAACGAAATAGCTGGGGTGCATTGACAAGGCAACTCTGTCACACAGAAGTAAGGAAACTGCAATAAGTTTTGAAAACTCCTTTTCCAGCATCACAATTTTGCCTGAAGCTCTTCTGCGATGTGATTTAGAGCAAGTAATCAAGTACTGATAGTAATGGTCTGGCATTGAAAACCTTTGAAAGCCATAGTATAAAGTCTGGTTCTGATTTTGTCTAGGATGAACAGGTACTGGTATGTTGAGAATATTTTAGCAGTCTCTAAAGAATTTCCTCTGTAGCAACAAAAAGCTGTGTGGAGCTTTCTGAGGTTGGAATGCTTAGTGGTATGGTATACATACTAGTGACTGTTTTTCTTGAAACTTCTAGTGTTCTGTGTTTATTTAATATCTTCTCTCTACTTTAAAATGCCAAAAAGAAAACTGTCACCTGCCTATTAACATCTGTATGTGCATGTCACCAGAAATACATTCAATATTTAAGTCATATTCATAACAATTTAATTTTGGAGGTACCTTTTAAAATAAATGGTGTCATATGCTCTTTTAAGACATGCTAACTCCAAGGAAAAAATGTTATATCAATTTTATCAATTGAAATTTTTTTTATAATTTATTTTAATTGGAGGCTAATTACTTTACAATATTGTAGTGGTTTTTACCCTACATTGACATGAATCCGCCAGGGGTGTACATGTGTTTCCCCATCCTGAACCCCCCTCCCACCTCTCCACCATCCCATCCCTTTGGGTCATCCCAGTGTACCAGCCCCAATCATCCTGTATCATGCGTCAAACCTGGACTGGCAATCCGTTTCACATATGATAATATACACGTTTCAGTGCCATTCTCCCAAATCATCCCACCCTCACCCTCTCCCACAGAATCCAAAAGACTGTTCTATACATCTGTGTCTCTTTTGCTGTCTTGCATACAGGATTATCGTTACCATCTTTCTAAATTCCATATATATGCGTTAGTATACCGTATTGGTGCTTTTCTTTCTGGCTTACTTCACTCTGTATAATCGACTCCAGTTTCATCCACCTCCTTAGAACTGATTCAAATGTATTCTTTTTAATGGCTGAGTAATATTCCACTGTGTATATGTACCACAGCTTTCTTATCCATTCATCTGCTGATGGACATCTAGGTTGCTTCCATGTCCTGGCTATTATAAACAGTGCTGCGATGAACATTTGGGTACACAAGTCTGTTTCAATTCTGGTTTCCTCGGTGTGTATGCCCAGCAGTGGGATTGCTGGGTCATAAGGCAGTTCTGTTTCCAGTTTTTTAAGGAATCTCCACACTCTTCTCCATACTGGCTGTACTAGTTTGCATTCCCACCAACAGTGTAAGAGGGTTCCCTTTTCTCCACACCCTCTCCAGCATTTATTGCTTGTAGACTTTTGGATTGCAGCCATTCTGACTGGTGTGAAACGGTACCTCATTGTGGTTTTGATTTGCATTTCTCTAATAATGAGTGATGTTGAGCATCTTTTCATGTGTTTGTTAGCCATCTGTATGTCTTCTTTGGAGAAATGTCTATTTAGTTCTTTGGCCCAATTTTTGATTGGGTCATTTATTTTTCTGGGATTGAGCTGCAGGAGTTGCTTGTATATTTTTGAGATTAATTCTTCATCAGTTGCTTCATTTGCTATTATTTTCTCCCAATCTGAAGGCTGTCTTTTCACCTTGCTTATAGTTTCCTTTGTTGTGCAGAAGCTTTTAATTTTAATTAGGTCCCATTTGTTTATTTTTGCTTTTATTTCCAATATTCTGGGAGGTGGGTTATAGAGGATCCTGCTGTGATTTATGTCAGAGAGTGTTTTGCGTATGTTTTCTTCTAGGAATTTTATAGTTTCTGGTCTTACGTTTAGATCTTTAATCCATTTTGAGTTTATTTTTGTGTATGGTGTTAGAAAGTGTTCTAGTTTCATTCTTTTGCAGGTGGTTGACCAGTTTTCCCAGCACCACTTGTTAAAGAGATTGTCTTTTCTCCATTGTATATTCTTGCTTTCTTTGTCGAAGATAAAGTGGAAATGGTTTTTTAAATTCAAATATTTCTGATCACTTGCATGAATTAAAATTGGACTAATTAAACCACTTTTATGTTCTTATAAGAACAAATAGTTCTTTCTCTATTTCTGATCACTAGCATGAATTACAATTGGATTAATTAAACCACTTTTAGGTTCTTACAAGAACAAGTTGTTTCTCAAGATGAAAGATTTTATATGAATCTCAAATAACAATGACAAAGCCTTGACAGGAGCACCATTTTTGGATGACACTGAACAAGTGTCCTCAGAACATTGTTGACTAAATTTACACAGAGTAATCATCTTCATGATTTTCATTTGTTTTTCAGATTTTTGATAGTCACAAATAGAATTAAACTGACAGCCTTTAGCACATCAAATTAAATAAAATGTCAACTTTCTTACATTGCATGAGACATTTAGGATAACATTTCTATTGCTGCTAAAGAATGATGATTATAAATGTCGAGATAGTAAAGATAGCCTTTGAAACAAGAATCATGATGTCTTTGTGATAAACAGATATTTGCTGGTGCTCATATTGATAATAACTTCTGAGTTTCTTCCAGTAGCGACTGCTGAGCATTTGTGACAGCTTTTTAGTAGACTCTGTGCTTCCAAAGAAATTCCCTGTAGCTTGCCTCTTTGACTATATTGCCATCTCTAAAAGACCATTTAAAATAGAAAACCAGATGGCAGAGAAGAAAAGATAGGGAAATACCGAAAGAAATGCAACCAACTGAAATGTTGGGGGACACATAAGTAAATTTATCAAAGGATACTAGGAAAATTTAGCTCTCACAGTCAGTATACATGCTAATACATACAAGGGGACCTGGATTCAGTCCCTGGATCTGGAAGATCCCCTGGAAAAGGGAATGGCTGCCCACTCCAGTATTCTTGCCTGGAGAATCCCATGGACAGAGGAGCCCAGTGGGCTCTACTCACTGGAGTCGCAAAGAGTCAGACATGACTGAGCAACTGACAGTTTCACTTTCAATACATACAAAGGTTATTTGAATTCCTTTTTTGTCAGTGGTGGGAGTAAAGCCACTTTTGTGTGTGTGAGGGTGTCTGACTAAACTAGAGGAGTATCTCATTGGCCCCAGTAGCCTCTACAGCCTCAGTGGAGGGATGTGGTTTTGTTATGCAGAACCATCCGGCAGGCCTCCTGTGACACCACCTCAGCTTGAAGAGAAGCTGTGCTCTGCTCTACAGGATAAGGGCGAAGTCCAGGCTCACTAGCTGGTCTCCACTGACACCGGAGGGTTGGAGTGAAGGCTCATTCTCTTGTGGCAAAGATAGAAGTTCAAGTCTCTACATTCTCTGACACCACTCCAACATAGGAATTGGCTCCTCATTACAACCTGACCAAGGGTAAAAGTCCACCCCCACTTTCAGTCTTTGTTAGCAGGGCTGGGAGAAAGGCCAAACCACCCCCCTTTTTTTCTTATGTATATGGCTAAACTGGGCTTCTCTGATGGCTCAAGCGATAGAGAATCTGCCTGCAATGCAGGAGACGCAGGAGACTTGGGTTCAATCCCTGTATCAGGAGGATCTCCTGGAGGAAGAAATGACAACCCACTTCAGTATCCTGGCCTGGAGAATCCCATGGACCGAGGAGCCTGGCAGGCCACGGTCCACAGGGTTGCAAAGAGTAGGACACGACTGAGCTCACAGGCATGGCTAAACTGGAGTGGTTATTGCCCCAAACAAATGAGGTTGGCTGTTTCCTCACATTCTGGGTAGAGAGAGGAGGTTTTTCTGATTGTTTGGGTCTTTTGGTACTTCTGGGTTGCTAGCTTCTACAGTGGAAATCCACAGTTGCTGACCAGTCTACCTTCTTTTCTCCACCTAGCAGCAGATTTTTATGCTTGTTTCATATAAATGTCCCGGGTTTTTAATTTTCCTCAGGAGGGGGAAAACAAAAAAGTACATTTAGTTTATCTTTCTAAGAAAGGAAGTCTCTCATTGAATTCTACAATTGAAATGATGACAGTGAAAGCAATGATATTTGTTATATGTTTCTAATAGTTGCATAAATCAGCTTTTAGTTATGCTAGATATGAGACAACTCTTTGTACCTTAATTCTATTTATGAATTTGCCGTTTAACACTGCCTGCTGGAATAAGTTCTTACTTATCTAAATAACATTGCTTCAGTTTTCTACAATAGCAAGCACATCAGTTGTTGACTTTATTTCTGGCATTGCCTATTAAATTTATTGTAATCCTTCCTCATTCTGTTTCGTTATCACATAATTTCATAGTTCTTCTTTTAACATTTTTAAACATTCTACTAAAAATTCCTTATACATTCCTGACATTTTCCTTTAGATACTGCTGCACTTACTCATTTCAAGTCATTTAAATTCAAAATAATTTAAAAATTATTTTATTGTAAATTGCTTTTTATATATCTTATGATGATGTTCCCACTTAGTTGAGGCAAAATGAAGCAAATACAGTGCTTGGCAGTGGGCACTATGATGGGTTTCGCTTTGCTCTTTTTCCATCTCCTATTGAAATCTAAATAATCTCTTCAATCCACAAATGGCATTCACTGTATGGCTAATTACTGGAAACTCAGAAGCTCTTGACTAGCTTGATTTTTCTTTGAAAAGGAGACATGTTCTTTTACCCTCTGCCATAGTCTTTGCAGACTGTCCCAACAAATACTGTAGACTGGGTGGTTTGAACTATACATATATATATATATATATTTTTTTTTTTTCCCCCCTCACAGTTCTGAGAGTTATAAATCTGGGATGCCAGCAGAGTCAGTGTCTGTCGAGGCCTTTCCTCCAGTCTTGTGGATGGCCATGCGCCTCTCCTCGTATTACCTCTTCTCTGTGCAGACCAGCCATCTCTGGTGTCTCTTCCTCCTCTTATAGGGGCAGCAAGCCTATCAGATCTGGGCCCCACTCTTATGACTTCATTTAATCTTCATTACCTTAAAGATAGTCACATTGGCGGTAAGAACCTTAACACATAAATTGGGAGGAACACACTGTTCAGTCTGTAACACCCTCCTATCAGGTTTGTTGATATTCTAATTGTGCAGATCACTTGAAGACAGCCATTCCTGAGCCGAGTCCTCCCCTCTCTAACCAATAGTGCTTTTGTGGAGATTAGATGTCTCTCCCATCCACCTCTAACCTCTCACAGTAAAACATGTGCACACAACAGCTTCCTTCTTAGTTGTTCATTGGTCGGTTCTGCAAAGATGGTCATTGGGGAACAAAAATAAGATTATTACTTTGGATACCTCAATAAAAACAGGTTACACAGACTAAGGAAATAGCTTTCCAATTTTCTGTCAAACTCTGGTTTCTGAGGCATGATATAGATTCAGCACCTTCACATCTTTCGTGTTATTTTATCTTTTCTAGTAGTTTCTCTTTCATGAAAATCTGGATGTCCTGAGGGAACACTGCATTGATTTCCTTCAATTGAACATTGTTTCCTAAGTAATTAATTGAGCTCTCTCTCCCACCTTTCCTCAAATTCCTCTGTCCTCATTTTGGATTGTGCTGGTTTTCATCTTAGGAAGTTGGGAGAGACTGTGTCGAGTGCATGTTCACAAATGCCTCTGAAAAGCAGATATCGGAAAAAGGATTTCAACTACAGAACATTTAAACTCCACAACTTTAGACTTTCACCTGACCCCTAACATAATGAGAATTCATATAATAAACTTTTATCACATGTATTTTTGCTCTAGAATTATAGTACACAAAAAATAAGACGGCATGATCTTTCCTGGCTTCAAAAATCTTGTTCTGGAAACAAGATAAATAGGCACAAAGAAATTATAGAGGGGCAGACAGATGATAGACGTATGTTGCCGCAGGAGGCCTGAGGAGCCACATCAGACTGCGTTCAGGCTTCATCTGCTGAGTCCTTGGGTGGAAGACATGCCTTACGCTGTTTGGCTTGTCTCTGCACGTTGTTTTTCCTGCCAGGCGGTAGCAGTTTAATTGCGCTGGTAGAAAATGTGCTAGCCTTCTGCAAACTTTTGCAGCAGTTCTCTTCAGTGCTGTCCAATGGAAAGGGGCCTACGTTGCCTGATGGCAGAAACAACCGAGAATTTATGTTTAGTCCTGTCTAGTATTACTGTATATTTTACAATCCCTCAGACCAAGCAGAGTGGAAATAGAATTGTTAGACCACCTCAAATAATGATGGCCACTGACCAGCTGCCCACCCGCATCATGACTTTAAGAGAAACAGTTCCTCACATTCAAGGCCCCCAAATTCTTCCAATGCCCTTGAAAAATTGGAATGGGGAATGAAAACAAAACCTGTTTTCTTTGTAGGTTTTTAACACCAGTAAATTTCATTTAAATCCTTTTGGTCAATAAATAATGGTCATGAAAGTTTAATGTGAATGTATAGATGTAAAATAAGTAGGAGGGTGTAACTTCTGAGGATATTCAGTTTGACAGTTTTAGTATGTGTTAGCAGTTGAGAGATATAGGTCAATTATGTATTATTCAAACATGGTACTTACTTGCAAATTTAATAGAATGAAAATTGTGCACAGATATTTATCTGCTTGCTATATTTGATTTTTAATACAAAATCTTGTTTGAGTATTCTCAAATTAATATAATACACTACCCTTCAAATTAGAGTATTAGACACTTTAAACAATGAAATAGTTTTCACAATCAGTACTGAATTAAACAATATATTATTGGGATAAATATAAATGGTATAATAGCTAAATGTAATCACAAAACTTAAATACGTGATTTCAATTAGCAAAGACTACTATATAAGAGAGTCATCTATTTAAAGTAATATGTTACTCTAAAATTAGGACGACCGCTGTCCTTGGGATTTTAAAATAATGCTTGAAGGGATTTGCCTCCTTAAAAAGGAGAAGTTAAACATCAAGCACCAATGCCTTCTAATGTTACTGATCTCTGAGCTCTCCTGGCATTCATAAACCATGATAAAAAATTCATTTCATGCTTGTCTACTCTGATAACACTCATGACTGAATTGTTCGAAAATGCTGAAAACAGGGAGTGATTATAGGAATGCCCCAAAGTGTGGGGCACACTGGAACAAAAATAGATCCTCTGAGCTAGTATTAGGCTGGCCCACCTTCATATGTCAACCATGCTAGAATATTCCTGTATCAAGATATAACAGATGGTTTACTTAAATTAGGGATAAAATATTAAAATTATAATATTAATATAATGTTAAAACATTTACAAATATGCATATGCAAAACCACATTTGAAAAATAAACTATCAAATGTTAGACTCCTGATCCTAATTCTTACCCCCAAGTTCCCAGTGACTGATAATGATATTCTTTGGGATTTGCTTCCTTTCTATGCCAGATTCTAAGGATGAAAGAGTATTCTCAAGTTAAAAACTATACCGTTTGTGTGTGTACCTCTTTCGACTAGTGTATAGCAAGTAAAACCTGTACTTATGAGAGTAAGGAGCTCCTGAAGGAATTCACTTCCATGGTTTCATTCTTTCCCGATTTTTCCTTCATAATTCTCTAAACACCCTTTAACATTCTCTAGCTTTAACTTTTCCAGTAATTATTTGCTTTTGTAATTGAAGTATGGTTGATTTACAGTGTTGTATTACTGGTATACAGCAAAGTTATTCAATTATGTATATACGTGGGGGTATGTGTGTATATATATTCTTTTTTAAATATTCTTTTCCAGTATGATTTATCCTAGGGTAGTGAACACAGTTCTCTGTGCTATACGTAGGAACTTGTTGCTTATCCATTCTCTATATAACAGCTTATCTCTGCTAACCCCAACCTACCTCTCTGTCCCTTCCCCAACCCTCTCCTCCTTGGCAACACCAATCTGTTCTCTATTTTACTAACCCTTTAAATGTGAGCATTCTTCCTTGTTCTGTTCCTGAACTTTTTTCTCCTTACTCTATACTTATTTTTCATCTGAGAGCTACACATCTTCTCTACCAGGGACCTATTTTCTCAACTCCACGTTGTGAACTGATTATTAGGCATTCCCATACGTAAACTCAGAATGTCAAATTATACCCTAAAAGCTACCTTTTATTTCTTATTCTTAATTATAATAGATAAAAATACCACCTTCACAGTCATCTAAGCCAAAATAATTAGAAGTTTGAATTAAAATGAAAAATTACTCATAACTAGCTCAAGTTATTCATGACAGTTGGTCCATATATCTTCCTCAAAATATATGAAATAATTCAGCAATTTCCCCATCATCTTTGTCAGCATCTTAGTTGATAACTTTAACACTTGCACTGTGAAGTCAAGTGGGCCTTAGAAAGCATCACTACAAACAAAGCTAGTGGAGGTGATGGAAGTCCAGTTGAGCTGTTTCAAATCCTGAAAGATGATGCTGTGAAAGTGCTGCACTCAATATGCCAGCAAATTTGGAAAACTCAGCAGTGGCCACAGGACTGGAAAAGGTCAGTTTTCATTCCAATCCCAAAGAAAGGCAATGCCAAAGAATGCTCAAACTACCGCACAATTGCACTCATCTCACACACTAGTAAAGTAATGCTCAAAATTCTCCAAGCCAGGCTTCAGCAATACGTGAACTATGAACTCCCTGATGTTCAAGCTGGTTTTAGAAAAGGCAGAGGAACCAGAGATCAAATTGCCAACAGCTGCTGGATCATGGAAAAAGCAAGACAGTTCCAGAAAAACATCTATTTCTGCTTTATTGACTATGCCAAAGCCTGTGACTGTGTGGATCACAATAAACTGTGGAAAATTCTGAAAGAGATGGGAATACCAGACCACCTGACCTGCCTCTTGAGAAACCTGTCTGCAGGTCAGGAAGCAACAGTTAGATCTGGACATGGAACAACAGACTGGTTCCAAATAGGAAAAGGAGTACGTCAAGGCTGTATATTGTCACCCTGCTTATTTAACTTCTATGCAGAGTACATCATGAGAAACGCTGGACTGGAAGAAACACAAGCTGGAATCAAGATTGCCGGGAGAAATATCAATAACCTCAGATATGCAGATGACATCACCCTTATGGCAGAAAGGGAAGAGGAGCTAAAAAGCTTCTTGATGAAAGTGAAAGAGGAGAGCGAAAAAGTTGGCTTAAAGCTCAACATTCAGAAAACGAAGATCATGGCATCTGGTCCCATCAGTTAATGGCAAATAGATGGGGAAACAGTGGAAACAGTGTCAGACTTTATTTTTTGGGGCTCCCAAATCACTGCAGATGGTGACTGCAGCCATGAAATTAAAAGACGTTTACTCCTTGGAAGGAAAGTTATGACCAACCTAGATAGTATATTCAAAAGCAGAGACATTACTTTGCCGACTAAGGTCCGTCTAGTCAACGCTGTGGTTTTTCCAGTGATCATGTATGGATGTGAGAGTTGGACTGTGAAGAAGGCTGAGCGCTGAGGAATTGATGCTTTTGAACTGTGGTGCTAGAGAAGACTCTTGAGAGTCCCTTGGACTGCAAGGAGATCCAACCAGTCTATTCTGAAGGAGCTCAACCCTGGGATTTCTTTGGAAGGAATGATGCTAAAGCTGAAGCTCCAGTACTTTGGCCACCTCATGCGAAGAGGTGACTCACTGGAAAAGACTCTGATGCTGGGAGGGATTGGGGGCAGGAGGAGAAGAGGACGACCGAGGATGAGATGGCTGGATGGTATCACGGACTCAATGAACGTGAGTCTGAGTGAACTCCAGGAGTTGGTAATGGACAGGGAGGCCTGGCGTGCTGTGATTCATGGGGTTGCAAAGAGTCGGACACGACTGAGTGACTGAACTGAACTGGAATTTCTACAATGGTGTACCAATAGGTTTCCCTGATCCTAAGTATTGCCCTTTTGACTTAATTCTTCAAATTATTGCCCAAATGGACTTCCTAAAATTAAATTAAATTAAATAACTTCTATATTTAAAGACTGTAATTGCTCCTCAGTTGTTTTGGGAATGATACTCAAATATACTAAGACTGTGTCTAATATCCTACACGGTCTGATTCAAGCCTTTCTTCCAAGCACCACCATCCATTGATTTGCATTTTTTCTCTTTCTTTCCTTGTTAAAAACTTTACTCCTTGCTTTATTCATACAGATCTATGTCTATCTGTTTCTTTTCTAGACACTTTCCTTTATACACTTAAACGTGACAGTTTCTGCCATCACTAATATATCCTTAGTATACAATATTGAAAGTATTTAAGTTTTCCTGTCTTTTGAGATTGGGAAATCTCTGCATCCCTAGCCTTAATGCCTAGCAGGATATAGGTTCTCAATAAATATCTGTTAATCAACTACTTAAGAAGATAAAGAAATAGTATTTCTGTAATGTAGGCACTTGAGGAAGAAACCTTGAATTAGAGGGTGTGCTGTTTTGCCATTCTTCTGAAGAGCTATTAATACAAAGATATCTTCCTTGAAGTTGACTGTCTCCATGCCATTGTTCTCTCTGACTACTTGGTATTTTACAGATAGCTGAGCAAACATAGAGTTCTCTAATTACTTTAAGAATAGATTTGTGACCTTTAAAACTGTAGCAACGAACACAACCTAAAATATTCTTAGAAAAAAAATGCAAGGTTTTAATTTCATGAGCACGGTTAAATTGAAAAAATACAAATTAATATTATCAACTAAAATTTGCTCAGATGTAAGCAAATACTACTGAAGAACTGAATTTGAACTGTTCTATCTTTTCACTTAATTTTACCAAAACAAGCAAGGTAAAAAATGCCTCAGTCTTTTTCTTCTCTTGTGCAAGTGAATTTATTCTTTTTTTTTGTTAATCATTCTAAACCTCTAACCTCTGATTCAAGGCTATTGGAATTAATAGCCTTCACTGTTTTAGTCTCTTGGGCTAGAGAAATAATAAGGAAGTATCTAATCTATAATTATAGATATTAAAAATTAAAACGCTACTTGCAAAAATTTAATTTAATTGATAATTTTGGTCTTTTAATAGCTTAGGTCAATGACCATTAAAAATTTGACTGCACCTCACAGTACAAAATACTTTGATTTGTCAGAAGCTACTATACAAGCAAACATATACATATGTGAAATTAATATGATTCACGAAAGTATACATAATCATTTCATAGAAATATCTAAGAAAATACTGATGATTAATTGTGAAATCTATTTCATGAGCCAATAATAGATTGAACTTTGCAGCAAATACAAATAAACATATAATCTGTCTGATAGCAGTAGTGACAGTATACTTATTTTCTCACTATTTTCCATATGGATAGTGAGTAAAATTATAAAGCTCTACTAAAACATACATCACCCTATTTCCAGTTGTATATAATCAAAGTTTTTTGTTCTGGTAACTAACCTGCCTTGATGCTTTTACTAGGGCAAGCCTCTCTCGGCAATGAGTGAGTGAGTGAAGTTGCTCAGTCGTGTCTGACTCTTTGCGACCCCATGAACTGCAGCCGACCAGGCTCCTCCATCCATGGGATTTTCCAGGCAAGAGTACTAGAGTGGTAGGACTGGGCAAAACCATTGGCTATATGGGACTCACACTCTTTGCCCTTTGTCCATTGGGATGAATAGGGTACTCTGGCTCTGGCCAATATATAGTTATAGATAGATACATACATACGTAGATTTATTTTCCCTCACATCCCCTTTAGTAACCGTTGCCTCCATGAGTATCCTTTGTTTCAGCTTAGGTTTACGGGACCATGGTGGCCTGAAGAGTTAGTGGTAAGCTTGCTGCTGCTGCTGCCACTAAGCCGCTTCAGTCGTGTCCGACTCTGTGCGACCCCATGGACGGTAGCCCACCAGGCTCCCCTGTCCCTGGGATTCTCCAGTCAAGAACACTGGAGTGGGTTGCCATTTCCTTCTCCAATGCATGAGTGAAAGTGAAGTCGGTCAGTCGTGTCCAACTCTTCACGACCCCATGGACTGCAGCCTACCAGGCTCCTCCGTCCATGTGAGTTTCCAGGCAAGAGTACTGGAGTGGGTTGCCATACTGTGCCTATAACTGTTAGAAAAGAACATGCCTAATTGCGTGCATTATCCCCTTGATGGCTAACCTTGATGGCTCTTAATTTCCATTGTAATAATGTTTTGCTTACACTTGCCAGAAACAATTGACCAGAGTCTTTTAATTCTCTTCTGTAGACTACCTTGATAATCATCATCTTTTCCCCAAAAGCATAAAATAGTTTTGACTACTATCTACAGTGTGAAATAATCTCCTTAACCGTGTACTCCTTCCTAGCTGCTCCTATTAAAGGTCCCTGTAGAATTGTGGGAGAAGGCAATGGCACCCCACTCCAGTACTCTTGCCTGGAAAATCCCATGGATGGAGGAGCCTGGTGGGCTGCAGTCCATGGGGTCGCAAAGAGTCAGACATGACTGAGTGACTTCCCTTTCACTTTTCACTTTCATGCATTGGAGAAGGAAATGGCAACCTACTCCAGTGTTCTTGCCTGGAGAGTCCCAGGGACGGGGGAGCCTGGTGGGCTGCCGTCTGTGGGGTCACACAGAGTCGGACACGACTGAAGTGACTTAGCAGCAGTAAAATTGTGACAGTTTTACAACAAAGTACGAAACCAAGAATCCATGTAGAAATGGGAAGACTATGTTCCTTCCTAAGTTCTTTCCCCAAACGTTCTTTTCTTGTTGTTGTTTATATATTTTATTTATTTGTTTAGGCTGTGCCAGGTCTTAGTTGTGGCATGTGGGATTTAGTTCCCTGACCAGGGATCGAACCTGGTCCCCCTTCATTGGGAACACAGAGTCTTATCCACTGGATCACCAGGGAACCCCCTTCCCAGACTTTTGAGGTCATTTCCCATTTTGTACTCTCTCATGCGTAAGTAAGGAGACAAAAAGAAATTGTGCCACAGTACCATGTTTCTCTCTTTGTGTTCACATTGGGGTAAATAGTAGAGAAATTTCCAAGTTGGTCATTGCACTAATTATACATTGCTTTCTAAGGTAAACAAATACACATAAGTTAAAAATCGCCTGTGAATACTACAATGGAAAAACCCAAGGGTCAAAAACAGCTTTGGCTACAGAGCATCATTCTCTAAAATAAGGAAAAGAATCGTGAGGCACCAGAAGATTATCTCAAAAGTATGAATCTGAGCTATGTAGTTAGAGTTTAGTCTCTTGTTCTGAAAGTACATTATGAAAATAACCTTACTTAATTTTCTTCTCCAGATTCCAGTGAGTAGCCCATGTTCTATAATTTTTTATTCCTTCATTATGCCCCTTCAATCCTGTAGCATCTTCCCAAATGAGGTCCAAGAGGTGAATGATGACATAAATATTTACTATTCCAAATACTTTTCTTTTCCCACCCCCTCATCCAGGGGTCAGGAAGAAAGGTGATATGAGCAAGAAGATCCTTCCTTCCATCTATGGGCATCTTAACTCTAATGAATATTGTTAGTCAGAGTTCACGGTTTTTAGGTTTTTCATCCATTCTTGATTTCACTTGGATTGTGTCTGTAAAAATGAGGCCCCAATTCAGTTCAATCAGATTTCCATCAGTTGGTTTTTTTTTTTGAAGTTAAAATTCTCTATTTTGCCAGTTGTGGTTGCATTCAACTGGGACGTTTGAACTTGGCTAGGGTCACAGGGATGTGATAGGTATCTATTCTCTTTATCATAAATTCAGTTTATGAGACCTCCGACCTTGGAGCCAGTCCCTGGAATGGGGTTATGGAGAAGATCACCTTCTTTGGTTAATATTTTGTGAACAAGTTGAAGATACCCCCATTGCTAACCTCTGCTGCATTCTTTTTTTTTTTTTTTTGGTCTCTGTGTCTTTTCTGGAACTAGCTACATACAGTGTTGATCCATCATCCAACAAAACAGCAACAGCTAGTTTTCTAATATCACCAGCTCCTGAAGGGACAGTGTTTGAGATGGTTGCTCTTTTAAAACCACATGCAGCGTGGTTTCTTCCCCATGTGGTCCATGTCTGAATCACATGAGACCACGCGCAGCCTTCTGTCTTCAAGGGTTCTCCTTCCCAATGTATCACTCTCTGCTCTCCACCACATAGGTGCCAATTGCTACAGTGTTTTCAGATGTTCTAGGGCTGGGTTACAAGAGAAATGAATGCTTTCCAGGCTTTTAGAGATTTCCGTATACTGTTTGTGTTACTGCTTAATAGCTTTCTGCCTTGAATAGAGGTGGGGAAGAAGAGTCCTCTCAGAAGTGTCGTTAGGGAAATACCACAACCCTCCAATATCATTCTCCAGACATTTCTTCTTAATTTGTGAACTTCCTGGCTGAATTTTTAAACTTACGTTGTCTGCATAGAGTTGTTAACGAGTGTCAGAAGATGATCTGTAGAACATCTTTTGTAACTCTATGATGCTGTAGCCTCCCATTTTGGAAATTTGGGAAACTTGATCCCGATTGTTCTAGATTGTCCGCCTCCCTGAGGGCTGTGTTTAAGCAGGTGTAGATGACCACGTGGGACTGAAGCTAGAGCAGGTGTTCCCTCTAAAGTGGTGTGATGTGAGGAAAAAGACTGAAAGTTCAATGTTTGGGGATCTAGGCAATAAAATGTTCACTCATTTGTATGAACCAATTTTATATTTTCGGTGGAATGCATTAGTGTTTCTGTTGGTAAGACTGATCTAGATTTGTTTATTATTAATGATAGCTAGTGCGTACAGTACTATTTGCAGTACTGCTAAGGATTTGTGCTACACAAATACAAGGATTCTTGGAAATCCTAAAGGCTTATTTTAATTATATATGTTAGATCACTTGGGACTTCCCTGGTGGCTCAGATAGCAAAGAATCCACCTGCAATGTGGGACACCTGGGTTCGATCCCTGAGTTGTGAAGATCCCCTGGAGTAGAAAATGGCAACCCACTCTACTGTTCTTGCCTGGAGAATCCCTGGCAGGGTGCAGTCCATGGGGACGTAGAGTCAGATATGACTGAGCAACTAAACACGTCATATATCATTTAGTACTTGCTGGTGGGAGATAATTTGTTTTGCTTAGGTGTCAACAGCTACCATGTCGTACACATACACCAGCACCTGTGCGATGGTTGGAAGAATCTTCTGCAGGGTAGTGTTCAGCTGCATATTTGCCAGTCCTTATTTCTCCAATACTCATATATCTCCAGTGTTTCATACCATAGGATATATTTACGTCACAAAATAATACGTGATTCCACCGCTTTTTGTCTGTCACAGTGGTAGGTGAGTTGGGACAGTGGTAGATAGCAGATGTCCTGGTAGCCATTTCTACATGGAAACAGCTAAAACAATTGTACATGGAAAAGACTATGAAAAGAATCACTTTATCCCACTGAATCCAAACAAGATAGATTCCCCAACTAACCTCCTCCTACCTAGACATCAGAAAGTGCCTCTGGCGTTTCCTCCAATGGCACTGAAAGGAAATGGTGATGGGGAAAGTTGTATGGAGCGCGTCACTGTCCTTAACTACTTGCAGCAAATTATTTAATTTTGTAAATTTTCAGGAACATATTGCAGGCCACTGCCAACTTGGAAAGGGATCTGTGCCTGTGAGGGCCCCTAAAGCTAATGGTTCATTAGTTTCATGAAAAGTTTGTCATTAAAATGTAATCAAACTATCAAAACAAGATTTTGTTTCTCTTTTCTTAGAATGTGATTTACTGATATCTTTTAGGAGCAGAGGAGTAAGAAAATGTGCATGATTTCTCAAGCCCACAGGTTATTATCTGTGTGGGCAAAGCAGGATATATTACAAAGAGCACACAAGCAAAGGTTAATAACCTTTACTGCTTTATTACCTTTTAGGAATTTGTTGCCAACATGATTTGTCCACACAAAATTGTTATAAATTTACATTTAATTTAGGATTTAAAATAAGAACATTAAAATCACTCTAAACTTACTGATCACAAATTATTTGTAAGAAAAAAGAAACAATTTGGTATTTCCAAGTCCCCTATTTAAAATGAACTTTTGTTTTTTAAAGAAAACTTACATTCGGAAAATGATCCTTCCATTTTACTAGGCCTACTGAGGACATTGGGGATATAGAGCAGGAAAGGTAGTCAGTAATCTCTGGAACGCTTCCAAGCCACTCCAGGGCAAAGTCAGCCTAAGGCTATGTCATCTAAAAAATCTTTTCTCTATCAAGAAAAAGGCTTAACAGCTACCAAGGAAATCTAAGATCTTAGGTGAAATGAAGCCCAGTGTATTACAAAGTTTATGGGCAATGTCCAGAGCAATTTTGTTCTTTAGGAAACCTCCTAGATCTTGGTGAACATATTTTAAATTTTGAAGTCAAAGAATAGACTGTAGAAAAAGTTTCAGCAAAGGATTTTCCTACATTCCCATGAAACCAATAAAATATATTGCATGGTATGTAGAAAGCTAGAGGAAATCTCTTTGATTTTATGCCATAATTCTGTGGAATCATTACAATCATCTCACACATAGGAAGACCACCCCAAACAGGTAACTGCACCTGTGTCCAGATATTTTAATAGTTTTTAATAAAAGATGTGTGGTAATTTTACTGTACTTTGAGGTGTTTTCAGATAGCACATAATTATTTATCTTAGGTTTATTTCCTTTAGGGAGGAAACTTGAGACATGAACAATGAAATCATAGAGTCCCTGGAACAAATCTTGGCTTCACTATAATTGGTGAAATTTTAGCAAAACACTTGAGCTCATATTTAAAATGGTGATAGTCATACAAACACAAAGCCCTCAGGTATTAACATTGAGAAAAACAGAAATAATGTTATGCCCTTAAAGTGAAAGTGAAGTCACTCAGTTGTGTCTGACTTTTTGTGACCCCATGGACTGTAGCCTACCAGGGTCCTCCTTCCATGGAATTTTCCAGGCAATGGAGTGGGTTGCCATTTCCTTCTCCAGGGAATCTTTCCAACTCAGGGATCAAACCCGGGCCTCCTCTCATTGCAGGTGGACTCTTTACCGTCTGAGCTGCCAGTTGTGCCTTAGATTTATATTTTCATGTGGATAGGTTTAAAATTTTCTTAAAGCGTTTGAGACTGTTCCATGGGAAGGAAAGTATACTCCTGATACTTTTTATGTAATTCATAACCTTTAGTGTTTTCTTTAGTCTTTTAAGGGCATTTATAATTTTTAATGCCAACTTAAGAAAATGTACAACATGAGAGTTGCAAGTTTTATTTAGGGCGAAATGAGGACTATAGCCCAGGTGACAGGATCTCAGATAACTCTGAAAAATTGCTCCAGAGAGGTAAGGGGGAAGGACAGTATGTATGTGATTTTGGTGAACGTGGGGTACAAGCAACCAGAGTTTGCAAAAAGTTTCTGCTAGTCACAGGAGCAGTCTTCACCATGCAGGACTTTAGGGCACTTTTAGGTATGACATACAAGAATTGGGCTCCCAAAATTGTCTCCTGAACATATCTATTTGAAGACCTGTTCTGCCAGTTTTTCCCAAAGCACATAGTGCCTCATTTCTGATCTCCGCCCTCAGCTCCTTTCATGGGATGTTGAAGGTCAGCAGTTGCAGCATCACGTGATTTAACCCCTGTAGAGGTAGATGGCAAGTGCCAATTTGTAGTTGACAACAACAATAAAATTTTCAAATGTTTGTAAGAAATTCAGATAATTTGGAAGAAAGAGATTCCTAATTCACTGGGGAGCATCACTCTTGCTCTATTTTTATACATGCACAGATACATTTATTTTAAAAAGGAGACCATCATACATGCTCTTTTGTACCTTAATTCTTTAATTAAAATATATGTTCTAGATATATTTTTATAACAGTATACTCTCATGTAACTCATTTAAAAATAACTGTTTTTAATTTACTTAACTTTCATCATTAATATTTGGTTATTACTAATATTTACTGTAAGACAAAATGGTGCATTGAATATATTTTGCATTTGATGTCGTAATAAATATGCTAAGAACTTTTCTGAATCTTTGTGAACTTATTCACAGGTAAAACCAATCATAGATTTTTTTTTTCCTTTCCTGTGTCTAGATTTTTATTATTTAATGTTAGTCATTTAAAATCAATTAGTATCATCCATTTCTATGCTCTGAAACAGTTTGTAGATATAAATAACATTGGAATACTTGTTTCCTGAAATTTTCTAAAATTTGTACCCAAAACAGCTTGCCCTGGTAATCACATGCTACTGTCATTTATCAGATTAGTTACTGAGTTGAAACACAGAAAGGGAGAAAGCAAAGAATATCCAGAATCGATAAGGCCAGTAGATGAACAGTCAAGATATGAATCTTGAGTATGGTATTCTAGAGAAGATAGTAAATGAGCACTGAATAAATGAAATATGTTCAGGCTTCATCATTCACTAAGTACTTATTGAGTGAGTGATGTGAGTTGCTCAGTCATGCCTGACTCTGCAGCCCCATAGGCTGTAGCCTGTCAGGCTCCTCTGTTCATGGAATTCTCCAGGCAAGATTACTGGAGTGGATGGCCATTTCTTTCTCCAAAGTACTTATTGAAGCGAGAGCTATTTGTAACTTGTAAATTTTCTGATTTGGGGGGAATGTATGAAAATATTTTCCCCTCAAATTTGAATATAGATTGGCTCATTTGAGACTAATTATTTAACAGTTTTCTCTAGTGTTTTTCTTATTTCCCCAATATATTTGAGTTCTCTAGAGAAACAAACCAATAAAAGATGATAGATGGGTTCATGGATGGATGGATAGATGGATGGATGGATAGATATGGATAGATATAAAGATATCCAAATGAATGTGGGCCACATTTTACATGTAAAACCCAAGAGAACCAATGGTATAACCTTGGTTAGAATCTGAAGGTCTGAGACGAGGAGAGCTGATGGTATAAACTCGTCACGCTCTGAGTTTAAAGGCAGAAAACCAATGTCCCAGTTCAAACACAGGTGGACAGTGAGGGCAAATTCTCAGCCTTTCTGTTTAGTCTGACCTTCAACGAATTGGACAAGGCCAACCCACAAGGAGGGCAGTGCTCTTTGCTCAGTCTGCTCATTCGAAGGTAAACCTCATCAAGAATCAGCCTAGCCGATACACCCGGTATGCCATGTGGGAACAAAAGCGTAAGATGAGTCTAATTTCCATTCTTATGAACTGTTTCCCTTCGATTTTTTCTTTTCTCACTTTACCAGGCAACAGTCTAATATAGGTCTGTTTTCAGTCTTTCTCTAAGGACAGACGATTACTTGGCTGTTGCTTCAGGTCTTGCTTCAGCTCTATGCTTCCTTGATATTTTCCCCTATGCTGTCCTCCAGTCTCTATTTTTGGATGCCAATTTAACCAGGGTTTTCTGGAATCCCTGGTAGCTCAGTGGTAAAGTGTCTGCTTGCAATGCGGGAGATGCAGGTTCCATCCCTGGGTTGGGAAGACCCCCTGGAGGGCAGCCCACTCCAGTGTTCTTGCCTGGGAAATCCCATGGACAGAGGAGTCTGGTGGGCTACAGCCCTTGGGTCACAAAGAGTTGGACAGAACTTAGTGGCTCAACAGCAACAATAACAATTCCAGAATCTATCCCCATGTCTTCTTTATGCTCATTAATGTTACCCTTGGTATTTTATTCCACATTCTAAGAATTCCAACTCATGATTAAGCCAGTTTGCATTCTCATTCTGTGATCCATCTTCCTCTTTATTTTCATTTCTTCATGTTATTTGCTTCTTAAGCAAATTTGTATTTTTAGTTTGTGGCATCTCTTCATCCCTCTGAAGAAACTATTTATTTTAAAGTTCGCTGCTGTTTCAATTCTTGGGATTTTTCAGTCTAGTGATTTTCTTTTACGCTTCTGATTTTATTCAAACGCACAGTGATTTTGGGTTGCCTACTTAATTTTCATGAAACAAAAGCTTAAATTGTAAAATATTTCTAGCTGGAGTGTTTCCTAAGCACTCTGACTTCCCAAGCTTTCTGACAGTAAAGCAATTTTTACAGACAGCATAGGGGTTGTGCTGCCTGAAGTGAAGTGCGAAGCTAAAGCTTAGGGATTGGTTTTTGAATAAGCAACCAGGTAGGCTTGCCTTCAGATAGATGGGAATGGAATGTATTTTCTAGAGGTGTGTATTTCATGTCCTTTGAAGTAAACAAATGGAAACTAAGTCCTGTGTTGCCTTTTTGCCTGACACTAATACCCATTTTATGATTCCCTGTGGCAGATTGCTTATAAGTGTAGTGTGTTTTACGTTATCCTTGTACCTTTAAAGCAAATGCCAGACCCAGCAGCTCTGGTACCAAGAAAATGGGACAGTTTTCCCATCATCGTAAATTAATTGATTTGAGGACGGTTCCCTGTTAGACCCTGCTATCTCTGCTTGTGTGACTTCTCCAAGGTTTTGGTGGGAAACCCCACTTTCAGGGAGTACTGGACTGCTCCTTTTTTGTGTTGTTATTCTGCGATATCGCCTTCCCCCATCAATGACTTCATATGATTGCTATCTCCTCAATTCAGTCCAAAAGACTTTGTATCATCGTAAACTTCAGTGAATTAGCCTTATTTTTTAATATATTCTGGCCTATCAGTTAGATTTAAACTTTCACCAAATCTGATGTTTTAATTCATAGGCTTTTTAATGTTTTATATTAGCCTCAGATGCAGAGGCTGGAGGTGAATCATATTCCTCGCTTTATGACACACAATGCCAGTAGTCATTGAAAGCCTTCTTGTGTGTATTATCCCTCAATGCGGAGCCTAATGTATATGCCTCCCAAACACGTTCACTCAAGTGGTTCAGTATGCAACACCAGGGTTTTCAGATCTCCTAACTGCTGTAGGATATTTTGTGTACCCATCCAATACATTTTATTATTTATATCACCTTAACTTACTTTGCTGTAAGTGATACTGTTTTGAGCATCTTCATATTAATCTTGTGCTCTGGGAACAGTTATAGTTTCTCTGAGAAATGTATTCAGGAGTGGGGATGTTGAGTGATGTGATGTATCCATTCTGAGTGCTACCAGTTATGACAGAAATACTCTTCACAATAACTACAATTTTTACTTATATATAAGTACACACACACACACACAATACATACCTCAGTTCAGTTCAGTTGCGCAGTCGTGTCCTACTCTTTGCGAGCCCATGAATTGAAGCAGGCCAGGCCTCCCTGTCCATCACCAACTCCCGGAGTTCACTCAAACTCATGTCCATCAAGTTGGTGATGCCATGAACCATCTCATCCTCTGCCATCCCCTTCTCCTCCTGCCCCCAATCCCTCCCAGCATCAGAGTCTTTTCCAATGAGTCAACTCTTCCCATGAGGTGGCCAAAGTATTGGAGTTTCAGCTTCAGCATCAGTCCTTCCAATGAACACCCAGGACTGATCTCCTTCAGAATGGACTGGTTGGATATCCTTGCAGTCCAAGGGACTCTCAAGAGTCTTCTGCAGCACCACAGTTCAAAAGCATCAATTCTTCGGTGCTCAGCTTACTTCATAGTTCAACTCTCACATCCATACATGACCACTGGAAAAACCATAGCCTTGACTAGATGGACCTTTGTTGACAAAGTAATGTCTCTGCTTTTGAATGTGCTATCTAGGTTGGTCATAACTTTCTTTCCAAGGAGTAAGCGTCTTTTAATTTCATGGCTCTAATCACCATCTGCAGTGATTTTGGAGCCCCAAAAAATAAAGTCTGACACTGCTTCCACTGTTTCCCCATCGATTTGCCATGAAGTGATGGGACCAGATGCCATGATCTTCGTTTTCTGAATGTTGAGCTTTAAGCCAACTTTTTCACTCTCCTCTTTCACTTTCATCAAGATATATATATATATATCATTTTCCCATTCAGCCATTGGTATTATATAACTTTCTTATTTTTGCCAAGATAATGGATATTAAGTGGTATCCCACTATTGTTCAAATTTGTATTTTCTCATTACTAATGAGGTTGAGCATCTTTTCAGGTCAGTAGGAAAGTTTGGTTTTCACATCATATAAACTGCCTAGTAAAAACCTTTATCCACTATTTTAACTGGATTGCTTTTGTTGATTTTCTAATGATTGAAAAAATATACTTCTAGCATAGATATTAGAGAAATATATGTTTAATTTGTACTTAATGAGAGCATACATTAATTATAAAATTAAATCTTTGGCGACTGATGAATAAATATATATGCAAATAGGTTTTAGTTCACTTCAAGTTCAGAAAAAAATTGGTTTCAGCTCATGTTGCAGTTTTAAATCCTATTACATTTTTCTTTCTAACTTTCAAAAGCTATTTGAAATTGATTTTGGACTGTGTTTTGAGTGTATGACTTCTTTTTTGTTTTTTTGGTGTGCGTGTGTTTCTATGTGCTAAGTATGTGACCATCCAAAGAGACAAAATTCCTGTGATTTTCTGTTTTTAGAAATCACAGTAATTAAGTGAACATATTTGTTGTCATCTGGGCTGTGCTACACGTATGTCATTATGTCAAGTACATATAGAATCACATTAGAATGTCTGCTTTCAAGCAGCTAAGTCACCCTTGCCACTTTCCATTAAGTTCACTGTGGTTGAGGAAGGAGGTGCTCAGTTAAAATCTACCTAATTCAACTGAATGCAAATTCCTTTTAGATTAAGGAATTAGAAATGTAACCTCAGCAGAAATGACAAGTATAGCTCTCAAGTTATATGTTAAATTATATCAATACACTCTATGTAGTAGTTCGCTGCTGTAAAATTAATGTATTGTAGTATAAAGAGCATTTAGATTGTTAGAGGCACATGTATTTTCAAATCCTATGCCAATATTGAGTAGCACTATGAACTTCAGAAAGTTCTGATCTACAAATTTCTGAAAGTTTCCTTACATGTAGAATGCTAATATTAATATCTGCATCATAGGTATTACTTTTGTTATGCATTATTGTGAAAATTAAATGCAATCACAAATGCTTCCCCTGAATTTCCTTTGTTTTTGTTGAAGTGTTAGGCTAGGGTTCTATTATTTAGAGACAAATTTACTCCATATGTTTCCTTTAATGACATTGCACTTGAAAAAATTAGAACAATTTGGCACGTTAGTAAACTAATATTTTAAAAGTTTCATTAAGGTAAAGTTAAAAAATATATAAAGTGTACATGATGATTTGATATACATTATGAAACCTTCCCCCCCCCCCCATTGAGTTAATTGACACATCCATCTCCTGACATTTATCCTTTTTTATTTTGAGTGAGAACTTTTAGTTCCTAGGCTCCTACCACATTTCAGTTATATGATACAGTATTATCGTCTAGGGTCACCATGTTTCACGTGAAGACCTCAGGTCTTATTCATCTTATAACTGAAAGTCTGTAGCCATTTGCCAGCCTCTTCCTTTTTTTCCCCACCTTCCAGCCTCTGGAGCCACCATCCTACTCTGTTTCTGTGAGTCTGACTTTTTTTTTTTCTTTCTGAGTCCACATGTAAGTAAGAACCATGCAATAAGTGTCTTTCTCTCTGTGACTTATTTCATTTAGAATAATGCCATCTAGGGTCATCCATGTTGTCACAAATGACACTATGTTCTATTTTATGGCTATCCCATCATATCTATAAAACACAGAGTTTCTACTGAAAATTCACTGATAAACCTTGTAGGGGCTTCCTTTGTACTGGGTTGGCCAAAAAGTTCGTTCTGGTTTTTCTAGTACATCTTACAGATAAACACAAAAAGTTGCATTTCCCATGCTGCTTTTAAGATTCTCTGTCTTTACCTTTATGACAGTGAAATTATCATGAATATTAATGTATCTTGGTGTTTTTAACTCAACTTATTTGGCAATCATTGGACTTCCTGGATCTGGAAGATTACCAAGTTAGGGATGTTTTCAGTTATTATTTCTTCAAATAGATTTTCTTCCTCTTTCTCTTTTTCTTCTCCTTCTGGATCCCCTGTAAAGTGTAGTGTGTCCTCTTGATGATGTCTGGTAAGTTCTTCAGTCAGTCTTGCTTCTTCTTTCTTTGGTTTCTCTGCTTGAATTTCATTGCCCTGTCTTTGAATTCATGGATCGGTTCTTCCAGTTGATCTGGTCTCTTGTCAAACTCTTCTGTTTAATTTTTCAGTTCACTTTATGGTATTCTTCCACTCTGTGATCTTTGTTTGATATTAATAGTATTTTCTATCTTTGTTGAAACTCCCAATTTGTTCATACATTGCTCTTCTGACTTCAGTGAGCACCTTGATGCCTGATATTTTGAACCTCTCCATTTAGTGAACCATTCACTTTGTTTCACTGAGATCAGTTTCTGAAGAGTTAATGTTTCTTAACTTGAGACCTATCACTTGTTCTGCACTTTCCTAAATCCCCTGCATTGGTTTCTGCTCATTGGATGAGATAGCCTCCTCTCCCAGTCTTGATGGACCGATGTCATGTAAATGAATAAGCCAAATCCAAACTTCTGGTTGTCTCTCAACCTTTGTGGTTGCCTAAGCTGCTGTCTTTGTTCTTTATGGCTCCCAGTAAGTGAGGCTGCGTGAAGAGCAGTCAGTCAGTGTTCTGAAGGAAGGGATCATAGCACCTAGATGGAGGCTGACTAGAAGCCAGACTCTTAGGCAGCAGCTGAGAAACTATGAAATTAAACCACTCCCAGGAGGACACCTGGGGGGTGGGCATTTTTGTCTTCTGTCCCTTTGTGCTGAGCTAGGCTGTGCAGCCATGGGCATGGTGGGTATTGCTCTTGTGCCTGGTTAAAAACTGCTTCTTGTTGTTGCCCTGCGGGACTCATCAGCTCAAACCCCAGTGGTGATCAGAGCTAGGGGATTTAGGATCCATCTTCAGGTGACATTCGTGAAGTTTAGGGTGCTACCTGTGTCAATAAGCTCCTTCCAACTTCCAGCACCAGCGCTGGTGACTTTTTTTTTTTTTTATTGGAGAGAGAGCTGAAGGGAGAAGCTGGGAGAAGTGCACACTGGCTCTTTCAGACTTCAGGGAGAATCACGGTCAGCACCAGGATGCTTTCTAATTAGATGTTACATCCTCAGGAGGCAGCTTGTGAAGTAGGAGTCACACTCCTTCAAGGGAGTTTGGTGTGTATATCTGCCCTCTCTGTGCTGTGCCCTCAGAAACACATGCCAGGAGTCCCTGTCTGTCGATTAAGAACTGTTCTGTCTTTGCTATAATTCTGTGTGACATGTACACTCAAGTTTCATTGGCTTTCAGAGCTGAGTTTTGGGTGCTCATAGCTCCAATGAGAGTCTGTGAGGTGCTGGCTGTGTGGTCCAGGTCTTTAGCTCCTCGGGGAGAAGCTGGGAGTTGCATCGCTCCTGCTGTTTGCTTGGTGCTGTGCCAGGACTGGGATTAATGGTGAGGTTGTGTCTCTCAGCCTTTCCTCCCTATGTCCTGTTTCTCATTTACCCAGTTTGCAGAAGTCACTCAGATGGTTTCTGGATTATTTTCAGAAGGAAGTGCTCTGTGTGTTACTTTACATTTGATATATCTACGGAAAGAAGAAATTTCAAGAGTCTCCTGGGTCACCATTTGGTCTCTCTCTCCAAATGTTAAAGCATACTTTGGTTCACAAAGAATGCTCTTGAGTAAGGACACTGATGTTTACCACAGACAAAACTCATAATGTTTAGGGTTAATATGCCTGGGAAGAAAGTTCAGCATTTACTTCAGAATTTCTTTTCAGACTCTTTAAGAAACAGTGAAGTCGGATAATTCGGCCTGTAGGGAAGTTTGTGACCTGTGTGTGAGTTCTTGCTCTTCTCGCTCTGTGGGCTTTCTGTTTTCTTGTCCTTTTCAAGGCCAGAACCCTGAAACCAAAGGCTGGATCCATTTTTCTCAGAAGTGCTTCCTTATCGTAACAACTGCACTCTTATCACTTAACTCTTCCATATATGATGATATTTTATTGCTGTTGTTAATGGTTACACATGGTTATATGTAGCTAAAATATTTGCATGTTAACAGGAATTCTTTAACACTGAAGTGTGATTGATGATAGACATCAATAACATTGAAGTAAATAGATGGTATGAATATCATGCAGATAGAATATCCTATCTGGATATTTTATGTAGAATTAAAGTAATGTGAGTATTGGATGGTGAGCTAATCCTGTCTGAGTGCTTCTCCTTCATGGATATGAAAGAAGTATCAAAACAGTACCTGATTATTTCAGATCAAATTAGTTCCCTTAACTCATCAAAGTTATAAGACGATTCACTACATCTATACTGTCCTTAAAAATAAAGATTATGTAATTGTTATAGTCAATTTTACATGGTTAAAAATGGATCTTATTCTTATTCATGTTCATTTGTGGTTTCAGGCTTAAATGTGACTCATTCGTTTGCAATGCCTTTCCCTGGCTCTATTTATATGTGTATTTGGGTGTGTCAGAAATAGGGTTTCTATATTAAATACATTTATGGATCATTTTAACTTCAGAAAATCTTTTAAAGTTCTCTGCCAAGTTAAAATAGTATTTTTTTACTTCTTTTAAAAAATTAGTGTCTAATAATTAATGTACTTCCACTTATACATTAAAGCTAATATTACTTTAATCCAGACCAATTACTGGATTACTTTAATCCAGCTAATATTACTTTTAATCCAGACCACTGAGGTTGTTTGGCATCCCTGGTGGTTCAGCTGGTAAAGAATCTGCCTTCAATGCATGAGACCTGGGTTTGATCCCTGGTTTGGGAAGATCCCCTGGAGAAGGGAACTGGCTACCCTCTCCAGTATACTGTATAGTATAGTCCATGGGGTCACAAAGAGTCAGACATGACTGAGCAAATTTCACATAGAATTAGTTTGAAGACTATGAAGAAGGCTGAGCACCGAAGAATTGATGGTTTTGAACTGTGGTGTTGGAGAAGACTCTTGAGAGTCCCTTGGACTGCAAGGAGATCCAACCAGTCCATTCTGAAGATCAGCTCTGGGATTTCTTTGGAAGGAATGATGCTAAAGCTGAAACTCCAGTACTTTGGCCACCTCATGAGAAGAGTTGACCCACTGGAAAAGACCCTGATGCTGGGAGGGATTGGGGGCAGGAGGAGAAGGGGACGACAGAGGACGAGATGGCTGGATGGCATCACAGACTCGATGGACATGAGTCTGAGTGAACTCCGGGAGATGGTGATGGACAGGGAGGCCTAGTGTGCTGCGATTCATGGGGTTGCAAAGATTCGGACACAACTGAGCGACTGAACTGAACTGAATTGATCTTGAGATGTTAAGTATTCATACAAATATCTTTTGATTTTTCCACCCAAATACATTTAGACTACAGTCTGATCCTCTTGCCCTTCAGTCTTTCATACTCCATTTTTATTGCTTATTGGTCTAGAATTTAACACACATTTTCTCACTTATGTATTAGCTTCATTATGAATCAGTTTTACTGTTTGACAATTTGTAAGGACTTGGATATTTTGGAGTTGCAATTGTCTATAATTGTTGATTACTTTTTAGGTTCACTATCCTTGTTACTATTATGATACATACTTTCTTCTTTGGTATATTTTTGGAGGCAATAATTTCTATGAGCAGCATATTTTGTAATGATCCATCCATGATCTTAAATGTAATTACATAAATGCAAAAAATAGATTATAAGGGAGGTGGTAGTGGTAAAGAACCTGCCTACTAATACAGGAGACATAAGAGATGCAAGTTCAATCCCTGGGTCAGAAAGATCCCCTGGAGGAGGAAATGGCAACCCACTCCAGTATTCTTACCTTGAGAATCCCATGGACAGAGGAGCCTGGCAGGCTACAGTCCATGGAGTCGCAAAGAGTTGGACGTGACTGAAGTGACTTAGCATGCAAGCATACATACACTGATAATTTATAATCATTTTGATCAGAATGAGTTGTGCATTAAAGTAATAACATAAAATTGAGCTAATCTCTCACTAGTTTTCCATCATAAAAGCATGCACTCTAGGGATACATCATCAAAAATAAAATAATTTTAGAAATATAAGCAATGACCTAGTAATTCAGAAGACAGCAGCCTGTATACCCGGCTCTTGGATGTCCTTACTGCAGTTTCTATACTGTGGTTGATCTTGCGTGTTTGTAGTTGTATATTTGAAATGATGAAGTTAAGCTATAAAAATAAGCAATGTGTGGCACTGTAAATCTCTACTGGCTTTTTTTTTTTTCCCCAACAGAGTTAAACTTCATTTTACATCAAACTCTTGCAATCCAGCTATCTTAATCATTCATCTTTTACACAAAATTGACTCATAAAATGACAGTTTGTTTCACAGTGAGCAGATGTAGGCATACATTACATGGCAGCCCATCTGTGGCCATCATATATCTCTATGTCTCATAAAAAACACTGGTTCTCCTAAAGAAATGTTCACCAGTTCTGCCCCAAGAATCCAGGTCTCAGCTGTTCGAACTCACTCTCTTGAATATAATGTTTAGGGCCTTCCTTGAAGGCACTGTGGTGTAGAATAGGAAGGGGCACTGTGTGCTTTTTGGAGACAGGCTAGGGCACCAGGAACCTTTTGCAAGTATGCTGAAATAGATTTACATATAATTAAATTTTTCACATGAAAATTTCAAAAGAAATGATTGTAAAACAAAACAGAGTACCAATGTGAGTAAGAATAAAGGTTAAACAGAAGAAAATGTAATGTCAAAACAAAACAAAAAAATGTGTTTGCTAGAACCTGCAAAAACTTGATCTAATGAGTGTGCCAGTTACCTGCCCAGAAAAAATAAGCTATGTTATTTTAAAAGAGAAGTGCTGAAGCATAATGAAATGAATCGTAGGAAAAATATGGCAATATTTTTTTAACATGATACTTCTTTCATTTAAATGAGTCTTCATAGTTAACTGGAAAAAAAAAAAAAGAATCCCAGTATTTAAAAATGTGACTTTTGCTGTTGTTTCAGGCAGTCCCTACGATGGCTTCACGTGATACTCTGCCTGATAGAATTCCTTTGTGTTTAGTGAGTTGTTTCTAATCCATAGCATACTAGCAACATTGAAAAGAAGGATAAAAAGCACTAAGTTACAGTCAGCTTGTTTCAGATAGTTTAGCTGAAAGATAATCTGACCTCTTTGGTAGGAATAAAATTCCATATGCATGTAATATGTATATTGTTACACATGTAATATGTATAATTATCTATTGCTACAAGTTACCTCAAAATCTAGTGTCTTAAAACATCATGCATTTTTTAATCTCAAAGTTTTGTGGGTCAGAACTGTACACAACTTAGGTGGATCCCTCTACATACAGTTAATGGTCTCTCATGGGCATGGAATCTATGAGCTGGCTGAGGCTGAGAGCTGAGGCTCATCTGATGAAGGATCTGTGTCCAAGCTCCCTCACATGGTTAGTGACAGGATTTATAATAGTTAAGTTTTAGTCACTCAGTCATGTCCACCTCTTTGTGACCCCATGGGCTGTAGCCCATAAGACTCCTCTGTCCGTGGGATTTCCCAGGCAAGAATAGTGGAGCGAGTACCATTCCCTTCACCAGGAGATCTTCCTGACCCAGGGCTCGAACCCTGGTCTCCCACATTGCAGGCAGATTCTTTACCATCTGAGCCACCAGGAAAGCCCTTGTTATGGTTGCTCGGGGCTTATTTGACTGAGGACCTCAGTTACTTTCTGTTACTTGGAGACTGTCCTCAACTTCTTGATACCTGGTCTTCTCCAACATGCTTGCTTCATCAAAGTCTATAAGAAAAAAGAGAATTACAGAGTCTACTATCAAGAAAAAAATAGCACACTATTTTGTAACCAGATCATAGAACTGATAGCTTCTGTATGTGGTCATACTGTACTACTGATTAAAAACAAGTCACTCAACTGAAATGAGTTGTGTAAGGCAGGGAATACCAGGGATCAGTGAGGCTACCTGAGTGACTGCCTGTCACAATGGTAGTGTTAATTGCTCAGTTGTTTCTGACTCTAAACAACCCCATAGGCTGCTCACCAGGCTCCTCTGTCCTTGGAATTCTCCAGGCAAGAATGCTGGAGTGGGTTGCCGTTCCCTTCTTCAGGGGATCTTCCCAACCCAGGGATTGAACCTGGTTTCTCCCACACTGAAGGAAGATTCCTTACAGTCTTAGCCACTGGGGAAGCCTGTCACAATATCAGAAGTTATATTTATAGTTAACCGGCAGTGGCTACAGAACTGGAAAAGGTCAGTTTTCCAGTCCCAAAGAAGGGCAGTGGCAAAGAATGTACACTCTACTGCACAGCTGCAGTCATCTCACAGGCTAGCAAAGTAATGCTCAAAATTCTCCAAGCAAGGATTCAACAATATATGAATTGAGAACTTCCAGATGTTGAAGCTGGATTTAGAAAAGGCAGAGGAACCAGAGATCAAATTGTTAACATCCGTTGGATCATAGAAAAGCGAGATAGTTCCAGAAAAACATTCTGCTTTATAGACTATGCCAAAGCCTTTGACTGTGTGGATCACAACAAAATGTAGAAAATTCTTAAAGAGATTGGAACACCAGAGCACCTTACCTGCCTCCTGAGAATTCTGCATGCAAGTCAAGAAACAACAGTTCTAACTGGACATGGAACAATGGACTGGTTCAAAATTGGGAAAGAAGTATGTCAAGGCTGCATATTATCACCCTGCTTATTTAACTTATATGCAGAGTACATCATGTGAAATGCTGCGCTGGATGAAGCACAAGGTGGAATCAAGATTGCCGGGAGAAATATCAATAACCTCAGATATGCAGATGATACAACTTTAATGGCAGAAAGTGAAGAGAAAGTAAAGAATTTCTTGATGAAAGTGAAAGAGGAGAGTGAAAGAGCTGGCTAAAAACTCAACATTCGAAAAACAAAGATCATGGCATCTAGTCCCATCACTTCATGGCAAATAGATGGGGCAACAGTGGAAACAGTGAAAGACGTTTTATTTTAAGGGTCTCCAAAATCACTGCAAAGGTGACTGCAGCCATGCAATTAAAAGACGCTCCTTGTAAGAAAAGCTATGATGAGCCTAGACAGCATATTAAAAAGCAGAGATTACTTTGCCAATAAAGGTCCATCTAGTCAAAGCTATGGTTTTTCCAGCAGTCATGTATGGATGTGAGAGTTGGACCATAAAGAAAGCTGAGTGCCGAAGAACTGATACTTTTGAACTGTGGTGTTGGAGAAGACTCTTGAGAATCTGTTGGACTGCAAGGAGATCCAATCAGTTTATCCTAAAGGAAATTAGTCCTGAATATCCATCAGAAGGACTGATGCTGAAGTTGAAGCTTCAATACTTTGGCCACCTGATGAAAAGAACTGAATCATTGGAAAAGATTCTGATGCTGGGAAAGATTGAAGGCAGAAGGAAAAGGGGACGACAGAGGATGAGATGGCTGGATGGCATCACCGAGTCAATGAACCTGGGTTTGAGCAAGCTCCGGGAGTTGGTGATGAATAGGGAAACCTAGTGTGCTGCAGTCCATGGGGTCGCAAAGAGCCACAACTGAGCAACTGAACTGAACTGAGGGGCGACTCGTCAATATTTTATTTCTATGTTTATTGTTTTGTTTCTTTTTCCTCTTGCTACCTTCATTTTGCCCTAGCTTCTGTCATTGTTAATTTACCATAATTTGGAGAGCATAGAAAAATAAAATTCAAATTAGTCAATAGTTATCTCGGGTAGAATGCTTTGGGAGAAATTGAGAGCAAGGATTATGATTTTCATACATCTTTCTGTCCTATTCAGTAGTTGATGACAATGTCTATAGTTAGTATTATAAAGCTAATTGAATGGCCCAAGGTTGGGAGACTGCAAATAGATTTGATTTTTTAAAACTCCTTTTTCCACAAATGCATTAGAAATTACTTGAATCAAATGGAATGTTATTTCATAGCAATATGTTTTCATTTTCATAGAATGTTAAGAGTAGCAAGCAAATTGTTTTTTGTAGCATGGAGTTTAATGATAGACTCAGTCTCATTTCATCATAAAATTTAGAGAATATTGATAATGAACCAGCAAGGACTTATTAAAGCTTGTTCTGCCTTTCTCTGCAAGACCACTGTGTTGTGTAATTTTTTTAATGATAATTTTTCCTAAAATCATAGCATTATTCAATGGTATCTTTTAAATACAGTGATCTAGATTCTTAATATGCAAGGTAAAACACCTTATTAAGCTGTGAAGAGGAATTAGGTTTCCTCAGACTTGTATCACAGCTGGCATAAGACAGTAAATACCTCAAGAGAACAATGAACATAAATGATTTCTTTGTCTAATGTCAGCCTGTGAGCTCCCAAGAAAGTTGTTGGACCGTGGTGTGGTTTCAGGGCTATTGGATAGCCTCATGTCGTCTCCACGTGTGTCCCTTTTCTGTTCTTTTATGCCATATTTAGGAAAGTATCTTGAAATAAAAAGGTCCTGTAGAAGAGTTAACCTATTGTTTCAATTTTCACTAATATTGTATAATTAAAAGATTTCTGGAGAACAGCTATGTTTTGATTAAAAATAGATGGGGTTACGAGAGGGAAGCAAAGGTGCAAAAAATTCCCCCTGAGTCAAGGTGCACTTTGGCTACATCTACTCAGTTCAGTCTCATCATCTTTGCCAGACATTCTTCTAGACATTTGACACTATAAAGGTGAGCAAGATAAATTCAGTTCCTGTCATCTCAGACCTCACATATTAGCAACAGTGCATTGTAAATAAATAATATGTTTTGCACAAATGCTGATTGCTCTACAGAAAATAAAACAGGATGCTGGAATAAAGCAGGAGAGTTTGGGCCAAGGGGGCACAAAAATTGGGGAGGAGCATTTGCCTAAAAGAAAGAGCGAAAAGCAATCTCTGGGACAGGAATAAACTTGGTGTGTCCAAAACACAGGATTGATGATCTCAGGAAGTAGTGTAACAGAATGAGGTCTTGAAAATGAGGCAGGGGCCAGATTAAACGGGGCTATTGTAATGGGTTAGAATTTTATTTCATTGCATTGGGAAAACATTGAAGATTTTTAGGCAGAACAGTTGCAGAATCAAATTTTAAAAGCTTCTGCACGATAAAGAAAACCATCAACAAAATGAGAAGGCAAGCAATATCTGCAAACCACATATCCAGACTATATGAGCAACTCTAACTCAGCGGGGGGGGAATCAGATTAAAAAATGACCAGATCCGAATAGACATTTTTTTTCCTCAAGAAAGACACATAGATAGCCAAAAGGTATGTGAAACAGAAATCAAAACCATAAAGAGATATCACCTGTTAAGATGGCCATTATCAAAAAAACAAGAGACAATAAACACTGGCTAGAATGTGTAAAAAGGAGAGCCTTTGTGCAGTGTTGGTGGGAATGTAAACTAGTAGAGCTAATATGGAAAATAGTATGGCAGTTCCTTAAGAAATGAAAAATAGAATTGCTATGTGATTCAGCAATCCTATTTCTAGGAATATATCCATAGCAAGTAAAACCGTTATCTCAAAGGGATTATCCCTACTCCTGTGTTGATTATGGCATTATTCACAATAGCCAAGATATGGAAACAAAGTTTCTTTCTATTGTTTGGATAAACTGGATAAATAAAAGATAGATAGATTATTCATACAAAATTATAAATGAAGAAAATCCTGTCATCTACAACAAAGTGGATGAACTTGGAGGGTATTATGCTAAGTAAAATAAGCCAAAGAGAGAAAGACACATGGCATCACTTACATGAGGAATCCTTAAAAAAAGAACTAAAATGTATGAAAGAAAGTGGAAGTGAGGTCGTTCAGTCATCTCCAACTCTTTGCAATGCTATGGACTGTAGCCTACCAGGCTCTTCCACCCATGGAATTTTCCAGGCAAGAGTAATGGAGTGGGTTGACATTTCCTTCTCCAGGAAATCTTCCTGACCCAGGGATAAAACCCAGGTCTCCTGCAATGCAGGCAGACGCTTTACCTTCTGAGCTACCAGGGAAGACCATCAGATTTACAGAAGGTAAAAAAGTGATTGCCCTGTATTGGGAAATCAGAAAAAAAGGGAGAGGCTGGTAAGAGAGCTAATTCTTCAGTTCAGTCGCTCAGTCCAGTCCGATTCATTGAGATCCCATGAATTGCAGCACGCCAGGCCTCCCTGTCCATCACCAACTCCCGGAGTTCACTCAAACCCACATCCATTAAGTCAGTGATGCCATCCAGCCATGTGATCCCCTGTCGTCCCCTTCTCCTCCTGCCTCCAATCCCGCCCAGCATCAGGGTCTTTTCCAATGAGTCAACTCTTCACATGAGGTGGCCAAAGTATTGGAGTTTCAGCTTTAGCATCAGTCCTTCCAAACAATACCCAGGACTGATCTCCTTTAGAATGGACTGGTTGGATCTCCTTGCAGTCCAAGGGACTCTCAAGAGTCTTCTCCAACACCACAGTTCAAAAGCATCAATTCTTCAGCACTCAGCTTTCTTCACAGTCCACCTCTCACATCCATACATGACCACAGGAAAAACCATAGTCTTGACTAGATGGACCTTTGTTGGCAAAGTAATGTCTCTGCTTTTGAATATGCTGTCTAGGTTGGTCATAACTTTTCTTCCAAGGAGTAAGTGTCTTTTAATTTCATGGCTCTAATCACCATCTGCAGTGATTTTGGAGCCCAAAAAAATAAAATCTGATACTATTTCCACTGTTTCCCCATCTATTTGCCATGAAGTGATGGGACCAGATGACATGATCTTCGTTTTCTGAATGTTGAGCTTTAAGCCAACTTTTTCACTCTCCTCTTTCACTTTCTTCAAGAGGCTTTTTAGTTCCTCTTCACTTTCTACCATAAGGGTGGTGTCATCTGCATATCTGAGGTTATTGAGATTTATCCCGGCAATCTTGATTCCAGCTTGTGCTTCTTCCAGCCCAGCGTTTCTCATGATGTGCTCTGCATATAAGTTAAATAAGCAGGATGACAATACACAGCCTTGGCATACTCCTTTTCCTATCTGGAACCAGTCTGTTGTTCTGTGTCCAGTTCTAACTGTTGCTTCCTGACATGCATACAGGTTTCTCAAGAGGAAGGTCAGGTGGTCTGGTATTCCCATCTCTTTCAGAATTTCCCACAGTTTATTGTGATCCACACAGTCAAATGGTTTGGCATAGTCAATAAACCAGAAATAGATGTTTTTCTGGAACTCTGTTACTTTTTCGATGATCCAGCAGATGTTGGCAATTTGATCTCTGGTTCCTCTGCCTTTTCTAAAACCAGCTTGAACATCAGGAAGTTCACGGTTCACATATTGCTGAAGCCTGGCTTGGAGAATTTTGAGCATTACTTTACTAGTGTGTGAGATGAATGCAATTGTGCGGTAGTTTGAGCATTCTTTTGCATTTCCTTTCTTTGGGATTGGAATGAAAACTGACCTTTTCCAGTCCTGTGGCCACTGCTGAGTTTTCCAAATTTGCTGGCATATTGAGTGCAGCACTTTCACAGCATCATCTTTCAGGATTTGAAATAGCTCAACTGGGTTTCCATCACCTCCACTAGCTTTGTTTGTAGTGATGCTTTCTAAGGCCCACTTGACTTCACATTCCAGGATGTCTGGCTCTAGGTGAGTGATCACACCATAGTGATTATCTTGGTCATGAAGATATTTTTTGTACAGTTCTTCCATGTATTCTTGCCACCTCTTCTTAATATCTTCTGCTTCTGTTAGGCCCATACCATTTCTGTCCTTTATTGAGCCCATCTTTGCATGAAATGTTCCCTTGGTATCTCTAATTTTCTTGAAGAGATCTCTATCTTTCCCATTCTGTTGTTTTCCTCTATTTGTTTGCATTGATTGCTGAAGACGGTTTTCTTGTCTCTTCTTGCTATTCTTTGGAACTCTGCATTCAGATGCTTATATCTTTCCTTTTCTCCTGTGCTTTTACTTCTCTTTTCACAGCTCTTTGTAAAGCCTCTCCAGACAGCCATTTTGCTTTTTTGCATTTCTTTTCCATGGAAATCTTCTTAATGCCTGTCTGCTGTATAATGTCATGAACCTCAGTCCATAGTTCATCAGGCACTCTATCAGATCTAGTTCCTTAAATCTATTTCTCACTTCCACTGTATAATTATAAGGGATTTGATTTAGATCATACCTGAATGGTCTAGTGGTTTTCCCTACTTTCTTCAATTTAAGTCTGAATTTGGCAGTCAGGAGTTCATGATCTGAGCCATAGTCAGCTCCTGGTCTTGTTTTTGCTGACTGTATAAAGCTTCTCCATCTTTGACTACAAAGAATATAATTAATCTGATTTGGGTGTTGACCATCTGGTGATGTCCATGTGTAGTCTTCTCTTGCGTTGTTGGAAGAGGGTGTTTGCTGTGACCAGTGTGTTCTCTTGGCAAAACTCTATTAGTCTTTGCCCTGCTTCATTCCGCATTCCAAGGCCAAATTTGCCTGTTACTCCAGGTGTTTCTTGACTTCCTACTTTTGCATTCCAGTCCCCTATAATGAAAAGGATATCTTTTTTGGGTGTTAGTTCTAAAAGGTCTTGTAGGTCTTCATAGAACTGTTCAACTTTAGCTTCTTCAGTGTTACTGGTTGGAGTATAGACTTCGATTACTGTGATATTGTATGGTTTGCCTTGGAAACGAACAAAGATCATTCTGTCGTTTTTGAAATTGCATCCAAGTACTGCATTTTGGACTCTTTTGTTGACCATGATGGCTACTCCATTTCTTCTATGGGATTCTTAGAGCTAATTCTTAGGTCGGTTGATAAGGAGTCAGGGACCCTCAAGGAGAAAGGGCTCTGGGGTTCTCAAGGAGGAGAAAAAAAGACAAACATTTTCTTCTACATTGCTTGTCTTAGTCACATAAATTTATTCTTAAACTCTGTTGTTATGACAACAATCTTTAAGACTAACTTTTATTAAGCTCAGAGCTAATGTGCTGTGTGTTCTTAGTTACTCAGTCGTGTCCAACTCTTTGTTACCCCCTGGACTATAGACCACCAGGCTCCTCTGTCCATGGGGATTCTCCAGGCAAGAATACTGGAGGGGGTTGCCATGCCCTTCTCCAGGGGATCTTCCCAACCCAGGGATGAACCCAGGTCTCCTGCATTGCAGGCAGATTCTTTACTGTCTGAGCCACCAGGGAAGCTAATGATTACACAACAAAACAACCCATCTTGCCCAAGGGTAGGTAGGTATTTCCTTAAACTCTGTACTAATGATTATATAACAACAAGGTATCTTGCTCCAGAACATGTTTCTCCTTCTTAACAAGAACCCCCTAACTAATCTTTCTTATCTTATGTTGTAGGAGTGGGTATGGTAAGACCTTTCTATTGTTAATTCTAATCATGTTAATTTAAGCTGTATTAAGAGCGGAACTGGTAAAAACTATATAAGGGCTTGATCAGACTAGGGAATGTGTCAGTCTCTGTCCCCCTTCTGATATCTATGTCAGAAGCTTTCTCCATCCTTGCTCACTGTAATCAAACTTCTCCCAAGCTAGTTCAGTTCAGTTCAGTCACTCAGTCATATCCGACTCTTTGCGACCCCATGAATCACAGCACGCCAGGCCTCCCTGTCCATCATCAACTCCCAGAGTTTACCCAAACTCATGTCCATCGAGTTGGTGAGGCCATCCAGCCATCTCATCCTCTGTCGTCCCCTTCTCCTCCTGCCCCCAATCCCTCCCAGCATCAGGGTCTTTTCCAATGAGTCAACTCTTCACATGAGGTGGCCAAAGTATTGGAGTTTCAGCTTTAGCATCAGTCCTTCCAAACAATACCCAGGACTGATCTCCTTTAGAATGGACTGGTTGGATCTCCTTGCAGTCCAAGGGACTCTCAAGAGTCTTCTCCAACACCACAGTTCAAAAGCATCAATTCTTCAGCACTCAGCTTTCTTCACAGCCCACCTCTCACATCCATACATGACCACAGGAAAAACCATAGTCTTGACTAGATGGACCTTTGTTGGCAAAGTAATGTCTCTGCTTTTGAATATACTGTCTAAGGTGGTCATAACTTTCCTTGCAAGGAGTAAGTGTCTTTTAATTTCATGGCTCTAATCACCATCTGCAGTGATTTTGGAGCCCAAAAAAATAAAATCTGATACTATTTCCACTGTTTCCCCATCTATTTGCCATGAAGTGATGGGACCAGATGACATGATCTTCGTTTTCTGAATGTTGAGCTTTAAGCCAACTTTTTCACTCTCCTCTTTCACCTTCTTCAAGAGGCTTTTTAGTTCCTCTTTACTTTCTGCCATAAGGGTGGTGTCATCTGCATATCTGAGGTTATTGATTTTTCTCCTGGCATCTTGATTCCAGCTTGTGCTTCTTCCAGCCCAGCGTTTCTCATGATGTGCTCTGCATATAAGTTAAATAAGCAGGATGACAATATACAGCCTTGACATATTCCTTTTCCTATTTGAAACCAGTCTGTTGTTCCATGTCCAGTTCTAACTGTTGCTTCCTGACATGCATACAGGTTTCTCAAGAGGAAGGTCAAGTGGTTTGGTATTCCCATTACTTTCAGAATTTTCCACAGTTTATTGTGATCCACACAGTCAACGGCTTTGGCATAGTCAATAAAGCAGAAGTAGATGTTTTTCTGGAACTCTCTTGCTTTTTCCATGATCCAGTGGATGTTGGCAATTTGATCTCTGGTTCTTCTGCCTTTTCTAAAACCAGCTTGAACATCAGGAAGTTCACAGTTCATGTATTGCTAAAGCCTGGCTTGGAGAATTTTGAGCATTACTTTACTAGTGTGTGAGGTGAGTGTAATTGTGCGGTAGTTTGAGCATTCTTTTGCATTTCCTTTCTCTGGAATTGGAATGAAAACTGACCTTTTCCAGTCCTGTGGCCACTGCTGACTTTTCCAAATTTGCTAATACATTGAGTGCAGCACTTTCACAGCATCATCTTTCAGGATTTGAAATAGCTCAACTGGATTTCCATCACCTCCACTAGCTTTGTTTGTAGTGATGCTTTCTAAGGCCCACTTGACTTCACACTCCAGGATGTCTTGCTCCAGATGAGTGATCACACCATTGTGATTATCTGGGTCATGAAGATCTTTTTTGTACAGTTGTTCTGGATTTTCTTGCCACCTCTTCTTAATATCTTCTCCTTCTGTTAGGCCTATATCATTTTGTCCTTTATTGAGCCCATCTTTGCATGAAATGTTCCCTTGGGATCTCCAATTTTCTTGAGGAGATAGCTAGTCTTTCCCATTCTGTTGTTTTCCTCTATTTGTTTGCATTGATTGCTGAAGACAGTTTTCTTGTCTCTTCTTGCTATTCTTTGGAACTCTGCATTCAGATGCTTATATCTTTCCTTTTCTCCTTTGCTTTTCACATCTCTTCTTTTCACAGGTATTTGTAAGGTGTCCTCAGACAGCCATTTTGCTTTTTGGCATTTCTTTTCCATGGGGATGGTCTTGATCTCTGGCTCCTGTACAATGTCCCGAACCTCCGTCCATAGTTCATCAGGCACTCTGTCTATCAGATCTAGACCCTTAAATCTATTTCTCACTTCCACCGTATCTACCAGGCTAAAGGTCTGAGTACTCAAGCCTGGTCCCTTATCCTGAATCTAAATATTCTGGAGATCACGAATCTGACACTTCACCATAAGCTATCACTGGTAGAATGATACAAACTGAGCTATGAAATAAATAAAGTCTGAGAATTATATTCTGGCACTATAGGTATAGTAGAATAATACAGTATTGAATGGGGAATGTTTCACAGTGTATAATGATGTTGTATGATATAATTTTGTTTGTCAGTGAAGCCTCCAATTAATTGAAAAAAATTACAGAGTAATTTTTAAAGTCCTGTATTAAGTTAAGTAATCCATAAGAACTCCTAAAATAAAAGCCAAAGACAGAAAATGCCATAAAAATTACGAGTAAAAAATATGCTGTTTAAAATTTGTTTTTAATTGGAGAATAATTGCTTTACAGTATTGTGTTGCTTTCCGCCATACATCAACATGAATCAACCATAGGCATGCATATGTCCCCTCCCTCTTGAGCCTCCCTCCCACCCCTCTAGGTTGTCAGGGCGCACCAGGCTGAGCTCCCTGTGTCATACAGCAAATTCCCACTGGCTATCTGTTTTATATACAGTAATAAATATGTTTCATTGCTACTCTCTCAATTCATCCCACCCTCTCCTTGCCCCTGTGTGTCCTCAAGTCTCTTCTTTCTCTATGTCTGCATCTCAATTTCTACCTGCAAATAAGTTCATTAGTACCATCTTTCTAGATTCCATATATATACATTAATATATGATGCTAAGTTATTCTTATGAAAGATGACTTGGGTGAAAACAACTTTCTGGCAGCAAAATGGCTTCAACTAAAACTCTTGAGTAGAGAACAAACTGGAAATCAGCCAGGATTTTTTCCAGCTGGAGTCAGGATGCGTGAAGCAGCATATTGTAGGGAACATTCTCACTTGGTTAAGAATTATGAGAACAGACAGTCCAAGGAGGATGCAGGAAGACTGACTGAGGGAAGGAGACGGCAGGACCCAAGGGAGAACATAGCTGGGGAGAACCTTGGAAGTAATTAGTTAAAGAGACAATGGAAGGTGCCCCTGAAACTGACACATTTAGTAATGGAATAGTTACAGGCCTGACAAAAGGTAAGGCTAGGCAGCATGCTTGAATGAACTGGAAAAGAAGTTATGAAGAAGACTGTTTTTCACTGCAGTTTTGCTGAAATAAATGCTCATCACTACCTGAGAAATTAAAGCACACATTTTTGTAAAGGAATTTAAAAGTCTGTAAAACAGAAAAAGCTTTTCCTTTTGTCACACCTCTTAGACAATAATTAACCTTGGTTAGTCTTATAAAATTCTACCTGAAAATTGTAAGTGAACTCAGAATGTTTTGAAAATGCGAATGTCTTGAAAAGTGAAAATTCAAAAAGGATGTCACTGGCTAACATGACTGGGGCCGTCTTCTGGCAGATGCAGGACACTGGGGCTGTCTGTCATTCCTAGAGAATATATGTCAGAAAATATGAGTTTAAAAGAACCAGAGCGGTAAACCTACAGAGTTAGAAAGGCTCTACACTTCCCAGGGGTTCTGATCTTTAATACCAATTCTCAAATTCCATTTGTGAGTGATTTCCTCTGTATGTGTGTCTCATTTTCATTTTCCTGAAAATAGCAGACAATTTTTAAAGAAAATATATACCTATCAATCTATGTAAGCTCCTAATTTACTAAAAAAAAAAAAAAATAGTTTTCTTTTCCCCATACATTTCAAAGTTTTCATCTAAGTTCAGGTAACATAAAATTAGAAATGAGTGCTAGAGACTCCCTGTATCCAGTGATATGTTCCTCAAGCTCAGATAATTGTGAACTTTGGGGACATAAAGATGTCTGAGGCAATCCTCACAGCCAGAAGATATAGATGATGAGTGTGAAATGTTTGGGGGAAAAAATATATTAATATTGAATCAAGCAAGGGTTTGATATTAAGCCCCAAATTTCATTTTTTTTTTAAAACGAACATTAAACATCATTCCTCACTTTAAGTATCCTGGGATCTGCTACCTTCAGCAATTACCGGGGCTTCACCTGGGGAGCTCACTAGGGAATGTTGCCCTCCCCACCCCAGACTTGGTCCAGAGCTCCTGCCCTGCAGTCTCTGAAGAGAGACACGGTCAAGGACCCTGGACCCCTCTCCAGGCCATGCTCTGAGGAATGTTTGCATTCCGAATTCAAGTGCCCTCTTTCCTTGGTCTCTCTATCTGAATCTTCTGCTGAAGTCATCTTACAACCCTCCTAATCAGGAGAGGAGGGAGTAACTTTGAAGAAGCCACTTTTCCCCTATCTGACTCCTACCACTGTTTTTCTAATCCCCCCCTCCGTCACAGCCCCCACCCTCAGAATAGGTCCATAAAAGTACAGGAGTCTTATTTCTGCTTCCTTGAAATTGAGATAACTTCCATGTCTGTGCTGGTCAAATTTATTCAGTTAAAAAAAAAACTCATTTTAATTCACCATATTGAAAACATGATCATGTCAATAGATGCAGAAAAAGCAGATGACAACAATCTCACAGCCATTTCTGTAAAGGGAAAAATAAGCTCTGCAAATTAGGAACAGAAGGAAGACTCCTTATTTGGCAAAGAGTATCTACCAAAAAAAAAAAAAAAAACCTACAGGTAACATCATATTCAGTGATGAAAGCCTCAGTGCTTTCTCCCTAAGCAGGTGGGACAAGGCGAAAATGTTCACTGTCACCATTTCTATTCCATATTATACTTCCTAGGAAAAGAGATAAAAAGCATCCAGAAAGAAAGAAGCAAATCTCTCCTTATTCACAAAGGATTTTGTCTATGTGAAAAATCCTTCATAAAATGTAAAAAGCTACTGGAAAGTATATTTAAGAATAATTGCAGAATACATGTAATATGTATTCAAACATAAAAATCAGTTTGATTCCTATATGTTAGCAAAGGACAATCAGATATTGAAATTGGTTGTAAGAAAACATCAACAGATATGAAATAGTAAATGTAAATCTGACAAAGTTTTGCAAGTCATGTACATAGAAAACTATAACATTGCAGAGAGAAGTTGAAGAAACCTTATATAAATGGAGAGGAATGTGGTGTTGATTTATCAGAAAAATAATATAGTTAAGACGCCAATTCTCCCAAAATTGATCTATAGCTTAAATGCTACGGTAATCACAATTTCTTTAGACTTATTTTTGCAAAATATGATGTTAATTTGCTGCATCAATTAGTGAAAGAGATCTTTACTTTCTTTGGAAGATCATCAAACAATGAATGTTGACTTTCCACCTGTTTTCAAGAAAATGATTTTCTGGATGGGATCTGTACTCAAAGCAGACTCCTGGTGGAGCTGACAGCCGGTATCCAGACATACCGTGTATGAGAGCAAGAAGCGCTTAAACAGAACCTCCCACTGGAACTGGAAAATGACCGTGGTTATTACTTAGGAAAAGTAATTACATAGTCAATGAAGTGAAAGTCACTCAGTCCTGTCCAACTCTTTGTGACCCTGTGGACTATACACTCCATGGAATTCTCCAGGCCAGAATACTAGTGTGGGTAGCTGTTCCCTTCTCCAGGGGATCTTCCCAACCCAGGGATCACATTGCAGGTGGATTCTTTACCAGCTGAGCCACCAGAAAAGCCCAAGAATAGTGGAGTGGGTAGCCTATCCCTTCTCCAGGGAATCTTTCTGACCCAGGAATCGATCCGGGGTCTTCTGCATTGCAGGCGGATTCTTTACCAGCTGAGCTACCTGGGACGTAGTCAATGAAATAAACCACAACCACATCTTCCTTCAACAAAGGAATTCTCAGAGATCTGTGATTATATACAACTTGAGTATCTGGAATCTTTATATGCTGTGGTTCCCAAATGTCTTTAACCAGAGAACCCCCCTTTCACATTTATTAACAGCAAAATGGAACACCCCAGTATTTCTTTGACAGTGCTGTAAGAAATGTTGATCCAGAGCATCAATCCAGTGACTATTCACTACTTACCTAATTTATGCTAAGGTGAAAATTCTAGGTACTCAGGATGCACAAAAATTACAACTCTATAGACAAATTTTCATTCCAAATATCATTTAAACACTCATTCCTTTTAAATGCTTGCTACCTAATACTGTGTGTTCAATCCAATTCTCTACAATTTGGCATATAATTTTTATTTTTAAATTTTTTTATAGTTGCTTTACAATGTTGTATTAGTTTCTACTGTACAACAAAATGAATCAGCTGTATGTATACATCAGTTCAGTCGCTCACTCATTTCCGACTCTTTGCAACCCTATGAATCGCAGCACGCCAGGCCTCCCTGTCCATCACCACGTATGTATACATACATCCCCTCTCTTTTTTGGGTTTCATTCCCATTTAGGTCAGTACAGTGAGTAGAGTTCTCTGTGCTAAACGACAGGTTCTCATTAGCTGTCTATTTTATACATAGTATCAATAGTGTATCTATGTCAATCCCAGTCTTCCAATTCATCACACTCCCCTTTGCCTGCTTGGTGTCCATACATTTGTGCTCTATGTTTGTGTCTCTGTTTCTGTTTTGGAAATAAGATCATCTATACCATTTTTCTCGGAGAAGGCAATGGCACTCCACTCCAGTACTCTTGCCTGGAAAATCCCATGGATTTTCCTGCAGCCTGGTAGGCTGCAGTCCATGAGGTCGCTAAGAGTCAGATACGACTGAGCGACTTCACTTTCACTTTTCACTTTCATGCATTGGAGAAGGAAATGGCAACCCACTCCAGTGTTCTTGCTTGGAGAATCCGAGGGATGGGGGAGCCTGGTGGGCTGCCGTCTATGGGGTCGCACAGAGTCAGACACAACTGAAGCGACTTAGCATACCATTTTTCTAGATTCCACATATATGTGTTAACATATGATATTTATCTCTTTCTGACTGACTTTACTCTGTAGGAGAGTCTCTGGGTCCTTCCACATCTCTACAAATGCCCCAGTCTTGTTCCTTTTTATGGCTGAGTAATATTCTATTGTGTATATATGTATCACATCTTCTTTACCCACTCCTCTACTGATGAACATCTAGGTTGCTTCCATGTCCTGGCTATTGTAAACAGTGCTGCAATGAGCTTTGAGTGTATGTGGCTTTTTGAATTATGGTTTCCTTTGGGTATATGCCCAGAAGTGAAATTTCTGGGTCACTTGGTAGTTCTATTTTTAGTTTTTTAATGAACCTCCATACTGTTCTCCATAGTGGCTATATCAAGTTACATTCCCACCAACAGTGCCAGAGGGTTCCCTTTTTTCCTCATCTTTAGCCTTTATTGTTTGTAAATTTTTAAATGATGGCCATTCTGACAGGAGTGAGGTGTAACCTCATTGTAAGTTTTTGATTTGCGTTTCTCGAATACTTATGTCATGTATGGATGTGAGAGTTGGACTGTGAAGAAAGCTGAGCATGAACGAATTGATGCTTTTGAACTGTGGTGTTCGAGAAGACTCTTGAGAGTCCCTTGGACTGCAAGGAGATCCAACCAGTCCATTCTGAAGGAGATCAGCCCTGGGTGTTCTTTGGAAGGAATGATGCTAAAGCTGAAACTCCAATACTTTGGCCACCTCATGCAAAGAGTTGACTCATTGGAAAAGACTCTGATGCTGGGAGGGATTAGGGGCAGGAGGAGAAGGGGACGACCAAGGATGAGATGGCTGGATGGCATCACTGACTCGATGGACGTGAGTTTGGGTGAACTCCGGAAGTTGGTGATAGACAGGGAGGCCTGGCATGCTGCAGTTCATGGGGTTGCAGAGTCAGACACGACTGAGTGACTAAACTTAACTGATACACAATTTTGTGCCAAGAGGGCAAAGTAGAAGGACATGCACTCATCTTCTCCTGTGAGAATTTCAAACTTACAACTCGCTGCTGAACAACCATCAACAGGAGAATGTTGGATCCCACCAAAAAAGGATACCTCACATGCAAGGGCAAAGGAGACCCCAGCAAGATGGTAGGAGGGGCGAAATCGTGTTTAGAATCAAACCTTATACCCGCCAGAGACAGTTGGAGGACTCAAACCCTTGTGTGCGCCAGGAGATCCCACAGAGAGTGAGTCAGCCCTGCCTTTGAGTGTCTGCGTGTCTCCTGTGGAGGCACAGGTCAGCAGTGGCCTGCCACAAGGGCAGGGGCTCTGGGTGCAGCAGACCTGCAAGTGGCATAAGCCCTCTTGGAGGAGCTTGACTATTAACCCCACCATAGAGTGGCCAGGACTTACACAGGACTGGGAAAACAGACTCCTGGAGGGCACAAACAAAACCTTGTGTGCACCAAGACCCAGGAGAAAGGAGCAGTGTCCCCACAAGACAGACTGGCCCAGACTTGCCTGTGAGTGTCCAGGAGTCTCTGGCAGAGGAGTGGGTCAGCAGTGGCCTGATGCAGAGTGGGGGCACTGAGTTCAGCAGTGCTTGCACTGGACCTTTTGAAGAAGGTCCCATCATCTCCATCACCTCCACCATTGTTTGGTCTCAGGCCAAACAACAGGGAAGGAACACAGCCCTGCCCATCAGCAGAAAACTGGATTAAAGATTTACTGAGAATGGCCCCACCATCAGAACAAGACCCAGTTTCTCCCACAATCAGTCTCTCCCATCAGGAAGCTTCCATAAGCCTCTTATCCTTATCCTTCAGAGGGCAGACAGAATGAAAGTCACAATCACAGAAAACTGATCAAATTGATCACAAGGACCACATCCTTGGCTAACTCAGTGAAACTATGAGCCATGCTGTGTAGGGCCACCCAAGATGGATGGGTCATGGTGAAGAGATATGACAAAACGTGGTCCACTGGAGAAGGCAATGGCAAACCACTTCAGTATTCTTGCCTTGAGAACCCCATAAACAGTATGAAAAGCCAAAAGGTAGAACACTGAAAGGTGAAGTCCCCAGGTAGGTGCCCAATATGCTACTGGCGAAGAGTGGAGGAATAATTTCAGAAAGAATGAAGAGACGGAGCCAAAACAAAAACAACACCCAGGTGTGGATGTGACTAGTGCTGGAAATAAAGTCGATGCTGTAAAGAGCAATATAGATAGGAACCTGGAATGTTAGGTCCATGAATCAAGATAAATCAGAAGTGGTCAAACAAAAGATGGCAAGATTGAACATCAACATTTTAGGAATGGACAGGAGTGGGTGAATTTAACTCAGATAACCATTATATCTACTTCTGTGGACAAAAATCCCTTAGAAGAAATGGAGTAGCCCTCAAAGTCAACAAACGAGTCCAAAATGCAGTACTTGGGTACAATCTCAAAAATGACAGAATGATCTCTGTTTGTTTCCAAGGCAGACCATTCAGTATCACAGTGATCCAAGTCTATGCCCCAACCAGTAATGCTGAAGAAGCTGAAGTTGAACGATTCTATGAAGACCTATAAGACCTTCTAGAACTAACACCCAGAGAAGATATCCTTTTCATCATCTGAGACTGGAATGCAACAGTAGGAAGTCAAGAGATACCTGGAGTAACAGGCAAATTTGGCCTTGGAGTACAAAATGAAGCAGGGAAGAGATTAACAGAGTTTTGCAAAGAGAATGCACTGGTCATAGGAAACACCCACTTCCAACAAGACAAGAGAAGATTCTACACATGGACATCACATAATGGTCAATACCAAAATCAGATTATTTTCTTTGTAGCCAAAGATGGAGAAACTCTATACAGTCAGCAAAAACAAGACCAGGAGCTTACTGTGGCTTAGATCATGAACTCCTATTGCCACATTCAGACTTAAATTGAAGAAAGTAGGGAAAACCATGAGACCATTCTGGTATGATCTAAATCAAATCCCTTAGGATTATACAGTGGAAATGACAAATAGATTCAAGGGATTAGATCTGATAGAGTGCCTGATGAACTATGGGCTGAGGTTCATGACATTGTAGAGGAAGCAGTGATCAAGACCATTCCCAAGAAAAAGAAATACAAAAAGGCAAAATGGCTGTCTTAAAGGCCTTACAAATAGCTGAAAAAGAAGAGAAATGAAAAGAAAAGGAGAAAAGGAAAGATATAAGCATCTGAATGCAGAGTTCCAAAGAATAGCAAGAAGACATAAGAAAGCCTTCCTCAATGATCAATGCAAAGAAACAGAGGAAAACAATAGAATGGGAAAGGCTAGAGATCTCTTCAAGAAAAGTAGAGATACCAAGGGAACATTTCATGCAAAGGTAAGCATAATAAAGGACAGAAATGGTTTAGACCTAACAGAAGCAGAAAATGTTAAGAAGAGATGGCAAGAATACACAGAAGATCTATACAAAAAAGATCTTCACAACACAGATAACCATGATGGTGTGATAAGTCACCTAGAGCCAGACATCCTGGAATGTGAAGTCAAGTGGGCCATAGAAAGCATCACTATGAACAAAGCAAGTGGAGGTGATGGAATTCCAGTTGAGCTATTTCAAATCCTGAAAGATGATGCTGTGAAACTGCTGCACTCAATATGCCAGCAAATTTGGGAAACTCAGCAGTGGCCACAGGACTGGAAAAGGTCAGTTTTCATTCCAATCCCAAAGAAAGGCAATGCCAAAGAATGTTCAAACTACCACACAATTGCATTCATCTCACAGGCTAGCAAAGTAATGCTCAATTTTTTTCAAGCCAGGCTTCAACAGTACATGAACGGTGAAATTCCCAGATGTTCAAGCTGGTTTTAGAAAAGGCAGAGGAACCAGATATCAAATTGCCAATATCCATTGGATCATAGAAAAAGCAAGAGAGTTCCAGAGAAACATCTACTTCTGCCTTATTGATTATTCCAAAGCCTTTGACTGTGTGGATTGCAACAAACTGTGAAAAATTCTTAAAGAGATGGGAATACCAGACCACCTGACCTGCGTCCTGAAAAATCTGTATGCAGGTCAAGAAGCAACAGTTAGAATAGGACATGGAAAAACAGACTGGTTGCAAATTGGGAAAGGAGTACGTCAAGGCTGCATATTGTCACCCTGCTTATTTAACTTATATGCAGAGTATATATCATGTGAAATGCCAGGCTGGATGAAGCACAAGCTGGATCAAGATTGCCGGGAGAAATATCAATAACTTCAGATATGCAGATGACACCAGCCTTTTGGCAGAAAGCGAAGAACTAAAGAGCCTCTTGATGAAACTGAGAGAGGAGAGTAAAAAGGTAGGCTTAATGTTCATCGCAGCACTGTTTATAATAGCCAGGACATGGAAACAACCTAGATGTCCATCAGCAGATGAATGGATAAGAAAGCTGTGGTACATATACACAATGGAGTATTATTCAGCTATTAAAAAGAATACATTTGAATCAGTTCTAATGAGATGGATGAAACTGGAGCCGATTATACAGAGTGAAGTAAGCCAGAAAGTAAATCACCAGTACAGTATACTAACACATATATATGGAATTTAGAAAGATGGTAATGATGACCCTGTATGCAAGACAGCAAAAGAGACACAGATGTGTAGAGCAGACTTTTGGACTCAGAGGGAGAGGGAGAGGGTGGGATGATTTGGGAGAATGGCATTGAAACATGTATACTATCATGTAAGAAACAAATCACCAGTCTGTGTTCGATGCAGGATGCTTGGGGCTGGTGCACGGGGATGATCCGGAAGGATGATGTGGGGTGGGAGGTGGGAGGGCAGTTCTTGTTTGGGAGCTCATGTACACCCATGGCGGATTCATGTCAATGTATGCCAAAACCAATACAGTATTGTGAAGAAAAATAAAGTAAAAATAAAAATTAAAAAAAAAAGTAGGCTTAAGATTCAACATTCAGAAAACTAACATCATGGCATCCGATCCCATCACTTCATGGCAAATAGACAGGGAAACAATGGAAACAGTGAGAGACATTATTTTTTGGAGCTCCAAAATCACTTCAGATGGTGACTGTAGCCAGGAAAGTAAAAGATGCTTGCTCCTTGGAAGAAAAGCTGTGACCATCCTAGAGAGCATATTAAAAAGCAGAGACATTACTTTGCCAACAAAGGTTGTCTAGTCAAATCTATGGTTTTTCCAGTAGTCACGTATGGATGTGAGAGTTGGACCACAAAGAAAGCTGAGCATCGAAGAATTGATGCTTTTGAACTGTGGTGTTGGAGAAGACTCTTGAGAGTCCCTTGGACATCGAGGAGATCCAACCAGTCCATCCTAAGGGAAATTAGTCCTGAATATTCACTGGAAGGATTGATGCTGAAGCTGAAACTCTAATACTTTGGCCACCTGATTCGAAGAACTGACTCACTGGAAAAACCCTGATGCTGGGACAAATTGAGGGCAGGAGGAAAATGGGATGACAGAGGATGAGCTGGTTGGATGGCATCACTGGTTCAATGGACATGAGTTTAGGCAAGCCCCAGGAGTTGGTGATGGACAATGAAGCCTGGTGTGTTGCAGTCCAAGGGCTTGCCAAGATTCAGAAACAACTGAGCAACTGAACTGAACTGATACAATTTTTTAATTGAAGCATAGAATAAGGATTTTACTTTTAGAATTTTTAATACTACCATAATATTTACTGAGAAAAAAAAAATGACACTGGTAACATTACAGTTCCAGTTCTGGCATTTCAGATTGTGATAATTTATTCTCTAAAACCTCATTTATATAAATAACTACTTTCTTGTTCTTTAAGTTTTCAGTGGGTGAATAGTACCAAATTATAACCTCAATTATCTCACAGTTAGATCTTTTCATATCAACATCTAGCATAATTTTAAAGTAAATCCCCAAGCATTGATATGAGTAACATAAAATGACAAAAGAAATGTACTTCATTCCTACGCCCTCCTGGATTTCTATCCCTATATCCTCTTATTTTCATTTTTTTTCTTTTCATTTGTAAAGTCAAATATTTTTCCTTTAATATGTGTCCTACTACTCATAATATTTGATACCATTGAGATTCATAAGGATTTTAAACAGCTCTTCTTACAGATTTTCTAATGTGTAGTGTTAAACAGAGTCACTTCCCCTTTTAGAGAATGCTATTTTATGTAGGTGAAGGAAACTACAAAATGGATCCACTGCCTTAAAAATCTCAGAAAAGTAGTTCTCAAAATGTACAACTTGCTAACAAGCATAAAAATGAAGGATCTGCTAAAAGGTCAGCTCCACTCTAAGCTTTTATCTGTTCAAAGAATACCCCTGTGGGAACATGAGGTGTCCTAAAAGGCAATGATATTTTGATGATTCCAGGAGCTGGATTGGAAAGACCGAAAATGTAGGAAACTACAGTAATGTTAAATTCACATGGAAGCTGTGTATAGAAACAGCATATATGCTTCAGAACCAATGAAGAGTCATATGAAGTTATAGGTTTATTAATGAAAATGGAGGCTGAAATTTCCCAGTGTGGGGGAAGAAACCATTTAAAGGAGAAGAAAGTTAAATAATATGATGAACCAACTCTTAACACATTATATTGCAGATCTAGTTGATTAAGAAAGGATTTTGCACAAGACTCACCAAAGTATGTGTGTACGTGTCTGTGTCTAAGCTGGCTAATTGAAATATATATATATAAAATGTTGGGATTTCTTCAGTTGATTCTATTTAAACCTGGGAATGAAACTGACATAAAAGGAGATGGAACTGTCCAAAAGAAGCAATGGTTATTTTTTGGATTGTCCCTATTATCTTTTCTCCTCTCGGTAAATAGAAATGAGAATGTACCAACTAAGGATTTCTCCAGTCTGGAAAGAGAGAACTTAAATGAAAATATATTGAGTCACCTTCTTGTAAGTTGTATGTTGAAGTCATTTGTGTTCAGATACTGCCCTGTGTTCAGAATCTGCCAGTAATTTGGACTCAATTCACCCCTGAATTGTAATGTCAAAGCTTCATGTTTGTAGCAGAGATAACACAGGGGATGGAAGACATGGAGAAGACACTCTCTCCTGGTACAAAAAAAAAAACCCTCTACAGAAAGAAATCTCACCAAGGGTCATTCATGATTTCCCATGCAATATTTCTTTGCACTCTTCTTTTAAAAGACATACATATTTCCAGATAGAGTGATTCAGGCAGTCCGTAAAATCCTCGAGTGGCTAGATTTATGGGGTCTGTATGAGATAACATGGAAGCAGAGAATCAGAGCACATAGGAATGGATGACAAAAAGAGAAGAAAAACATCAGGAACAGACATGAAATTAATACTAGGATTCTGTGATTCCTAATTCTCAGTGTAATTTCTATCATTAGCTCATTTTGTGACTCCAGGAAAGCCATGTTTTCTTCAGCTCCTAAATGAAAGGGTGGGGCTGTCTAAGCACAAATAACATTTTCAGCCTAAAATTCCAGGAAACTGGTTACCTCCTTATATTTCCTGGGGCTAATTCTGCTTTCTACAACTCTAAGTGAATTCAGGATGGATTATTGTTCAGTCATGTCTAACTCTTTGTGACCCCATGGACTGCAGCACACCAGGCTTCCCTGTCCATCACCTTCTCCTGGAGCTTGCTCAAACTCATATCCATTGAGTTGATGATGCCATCCAACCATCCACTGTCATCCCCTTCTCCTGCCTTCAGTCTTCCCCAGCATCAGGGTCTTTTCCAATGAGTTGGCTCTTCACATCAGGTGGCCAAAGTATTGGAGTTTCAGTTCAGCATCAGTCCTTCCAATGAATATTCAGGATTGATTTTCTTGAGGATCTAGTGGTCCTTGATGTACAAGGGACTCTCAAGAGCCTTCTCCACCACTGTTCAAAAGCACTCAGCCTTTATGGTTCAAAGTGGATTGTCAAGCACATTCTCCATTGCTAGCCTGAGCGAAGAGCCGGTAGTAGAGCCCAGCTGAAAAGAAAGGTACAGAAAAGGCTCAGATGGGCCTCTTCTTACCTCTAACCCTGGATGAGTTAAATTCTGTTACTCTACCAAGAAGAAAGGAGCATAACGTTTATAGTTACTAATAGGCAGTAAAATACACTTTCAGTACTCTTAAGAGTTCTCGTGAGGCCTTCAGGGTCTAAAGGCAGTTTCACACGAGGATATACACATCAGAAGTGCTGAGTCAGTGCTTTTCAGGAAGGTGATCAATGTATTTACACACAGTGCACAAGTATAAAGCAGTTCATTTCAGCTTTTTGTCAGTTTTATTGTAACTGCTTTCTCCATATTTTTTTTTTTCTTGCCATCACCAATAGCAAAAAGTTTTTCTTGGGTGAGGGGGAAGGAGTTTTTTAAGCAGCCTGCTTCTCTCTCTGATAAATAAAGTTTCATAGGATTATGGCAAGATAAGTTTGAGCAGAGAAGCATCTGTTCTTGCTGTTTGTAGAGGTCTGTGTCCAAGTATAACTTGAACAGGACGCAGTGAAACAGGTAAGCAAGACGACTCGAGATGAAGGCAGAGAGGCCAAAACTCAGTCTGAGCTCATTTCCACTAAGACAAAGGGCTAGGCAGTTTTTAAGAGATGAAGGAAAGGAGAGATGAGTAGGGAGAATTACAGAGCACCCATGTTTGATAACTGGTCTTGCCCAGAGGAAAAGTAACTGTCTCATATTTTCATGATGAGAGATGGTGTGCAACTTAGAGCAAGGGGCCCTGTGCGAGTTAGGGTTCTGACTTCACAGAAGCTGGAACATGGGACCCTAACTTCCATGGGAATTCCATCTCAAAGATCTGGTTCCCAGGGTCTTGAGAGAGAATCTTAGGTTGTAAATCTGGCAGGAGGCTTTTAAAATGATTTCCACCTAAAAGGGGTAGAAAAAGAACTTAAAATAAGTTTTCCAAACTAAATGCTCTCAGGAAAGACAGACCAGGATCTAGAGTCAGGAAGAAGCCCACTAACCATCATCCAGCTGAAAGCAACATGAATGTACTTCCATCAAATTCAAAACCTTTTTTACATAAAAATATATATTTTTTCAGAATCTGAGAGTTTTTTTCAGAATCATCACTATCAACAAAAATAAACAAGCACAGAATTTAGTAAATGTTAAATCTGGCACTTCATTTTGGAGTTTAACCAAGTATAAAATGCATTCCTGTTCTCTAGATGTTTCTAGTCTCGCAGAGAAGAGGGAAATTAAGAGATAATGATCAAATAATTTAAGTTGGTATATTCTGAATACAGATGAGAAGCACGAATAGAAAAGCCACCTCACCCTAAGCTCAGCCATGAAGAGATGACTCAGGCATGCAAGCAAACTTGCCTGTGTGAGATTTTGTCGAATTAACTTAAAAATTATTATCATGAAGTCAGACATACTTTTTGACTACCTATGTTGACCAAGAAAAATGGGCCAGAAAACGCTGGTTCTGTAATTGACTTGAATGTGGTTTTCAAACTGGGTTTAATGGAGTAACCAGTGCATGAAAGAGGAATTTAGATGGAAAAGACAATGTGGCGCTTCAGTACTCTTTCCTGACAAGACGAGCTAGCAGTTTGATTTTCATATCTTCTGTATGAGGGTGATAAGTTTCTCTGACTAGAGAAAGATCTTATTGCTTTCAGAAGGAGCTGAAAATCTGTAGAAAAACAAAACCAAAAATTGCACAAAAGGAACAACATGTGAAAAAATAATCCAATGGTAGTTTAATTAAAGTTAAATAAGCAGGGTGACAATATGCAGCCTTGCCGTACTCCTTTTCCTATTTGGAACCAGTCTGTTGTTCCATGTCCAGTTCTAACTGTTGCTTCCTGACCTGCATATAGGTTTCTCAAGAGGCAAGTCAGGTGGTCTGGTATTCCCATTGCTTTCAGAATTTTCCACAGTTTATTGTGATCCACACCGTCAAAGGCTTTGGCATAGTCCTTACTAATGGTACAGTAAAAGGAACTGGGGCAGTTGGAATCAAGGACCGAGGAGAAGTGTACAGTGAAATAGAGGCCTGCAGCCAGAACTGGCCTCAGTTCACAACCAATGTGTAAATCTATCCACATTTCATATGTGAACAATACTGACAAGCTGACAATAGTAAAAATGTAGGTTAGTGCAAGATGGGAGCCTTGATCACAAGACTTGGGGCTAAGTGTGCTTCTTTATTTTTATTTATTTATTTATTTTTAAGTTTCCAGAGAACAGTTTTAATAACATTTTTATCTCTCATTGTAGAATACCTTCTCCTCATCAGTCTTTTTTTTTTTTTTTTAAGATTTATTTTGACATGGACCATTTTTTTTTTTTGTCTTTATTGAAGTTGTTACCATTTTGCTTCTGTTTTATGTTTTGGTTTTGTGTCCATGAGGCATGTGGGATCTTGGTTCCCCCGCTAGGGATCAAACACACAACCCTCTATATTAGAAGGCAGAAAACCCCTGGACCACCAGGGAGGAATCACCGGACCGCTAGGGAAGCCACTCATCAGACTTTCAAAGGGCATTTATTCATCTATAGTATTAGATTGTTTGAATTCTGTTCAAGAGAACAGGCATACTTCCTAAAACCTAAGCAATGTTATGTTTATTTTTTCATCTAATTTTATTTTATATTGGTATATCGTTGATTTACAATGTTGTGTTAATTTCAGGCATGAAGCTAAGTGATTCAGTTATACATATGTATATATCCATTCTTTTTTTTAATTCTTTTCCCAATTAGGTTATTACAGAATACTGAGTAGAGTTCCCTATGCTATATAGCATATCTTTGTTGATTATCTATTTTATATTAATAGTAGTATGTATATATTAATCCCAAACTCCTAATTCATCCTTGCCCCCTTGCTCCAGACATTTCCCCCTTGGTAACCATAACTTTTTTTGGAAGTTTGTGAGTCTATTTTTATTTTGTAAATAAGTTCATTTGTATCATTCTTTAAGTATTCCACATATAACTGATATCATATTTGTCTTTCTGTTGTCCGGCTTACTTCATTTAGCACGATAATCTCCAGGTCTATCTTTGATGCTGCAAATGATGTTATTTCATTCTTTTTAATGGCTGAGTAATATTTCACTGTATATATGCACCATATTTTCATTATCCTTTCCTCTGTCGATGGGCATTTAGACTGTTTCCTTGTCTTGACTATCATAGACAGTGCTGCAGGGAACGCTGGGGTGCCTGTATCTTCAAATGGTGGTTTTCTCCAGATATATGCACAGGAGTGGGATTGCTGCATGATATGAAAGTTCTATTTTTAATCTTTTAAGGAACCTCCATGTTGTTCTCCACAGTGGCTGTACCCATTTACATTCCCACCAACAGTGTAAAGGGTACCTCTTTTCCATATCCTCTCCAGCGTTTCTTGTTTGTAGATTTTGTAGTGATGGCCATTCTGACTGATGTGAGGTGATACCCCGCTGTAGTTTTGATTTGCATTTCTCTGACAATTAGTGATGTTGAGCATTTTTCTTCAAGTGCTTTTTGACCATCTGTATGTCTCTGGGGAAATGTCTATTTAGATCTGCTCATTTTTTATTTATTTTTTATTTTTCCTGATATTGAGCTACATGAACCGTTTGAACACTTCAAAGACTAATCCCTTGTCGGTTGCTTCACTTGCTAATATTTTCTCCCATTCTGTGGGTTGTCTAAGTATGCTTCTTTAGAAATGAAATGATTTCCAACTCTCACTGAAATGTGAAGTTACAAGTAAACGTACAAAAAATGGAGTGGCGTTCTTCATAAATTTATACTGATTTTACACTGAGATGTCCCCAGGGCAAGCACTATTCTTGAATATACGAAGAAATCAGAGAAGTAAAAAGGAATACTTTTGATGAACTGAACATTCTGGTGAGAAACTTGGCATCTAACCTAACACTCAGTGGGTTCTCTCAGCATTTAGGAGGGAAGAGATAAGTTGGTAGCCAGGAAGGAGAGTAACTTCGTTTATAACTTCACAGAGCAGAGATGGGGCTGGTTTTGGTTCAAACCTGAATGCTGACCAAAAAATACCTCTGGAAAAATAATTTTGACAAGTTTACTTTTCTAAATTCCTTCCCCTCTGTTTTCATGGTGTGTTAGTCGCTAAGTCGTGTCTGACTCTTGTTACCCCATGGACTGTAGCCTGCCTGGCTCCTCTGTCCATGGGATTCTCCAGGCAAGAACACTAGAGTCGGTTGCCATCTCCTCCTCCAGGGGATCTTCCCGACCCAGGGATTGAACCTGGGTCTCCTGCATTGCAGGCAGATTCTTTACCAACTGAGCTATGGAGGGAGATTTCTGACTAACTTTTTTTTCCTTCTCAAGAAAAAGTGAAAGCAGGATGATATCAGATTAACTTCCTTTCTATCCATCCTTCTATATTGTCCTCAATATCTCCTCCCTATTTTATTTCCCTTAAGAGTGATCATTTATCCTCTTCAACAAGACCAAGGCTAGGAGTTACTTAACTGCCTTAATTTAAATATACAAGGATGTGAATTTTAGCACACAGTCTGGAGTTTTGCATTTTGCATCTGTCCCTACAAAATGTAATTCAAAGCAATGAATGGTTTCTAAAGCCTCGTAAGTACATGCAGGGTCTTTTCAAACTGAAGGGCTGCTGCTTTACTTCTGCATCCGCACAAACTTTGTACTGCTCAAACAGAGCCCAGATCTCTTGATTAGAAAGCGTGAAGCTACAGGGCAGAATATTCTTTGCCAACTCAATTTGAAAAGTCCAAATCCCCTTACCTTCAGAGGAAGCTTTCCAGTGGATCTTTTTTAAGCAACCTATTTTATGAGTGATTTCAATACTGTTTGCCATTGCTGGTATTGTTTCATGTATCCTTTCTAATTGGTAGTCTTTGATATTTGGTGTCCTGCATTTATTTCCCAAAGAAGGTTGTCACTTAAGAAAAATGCAGTAAATACTTAACTGACTGAAAGATAGTCAAGACTGTATTATCTTTATATATGTGAAGAGTGCTGGAATTTAGCTTCTGTACTGTGTTTACTTTGAGCAATGCCTTGAAAGGACCCAAAATGCTTTTCTTTTTGTGTGAAAATGATTGAAAGAGTTTCCCCATCTCTGTCACTATGACTGAAACTATTTAAGGAGCCTCTGTTTGTACCTAGAGAATTGCTGTTAGTTGTTTGGTGTTGGTCAGGGGTGCAGTCTGCAACACACATAATTTCATGCTCAGGATGATCTGTGGTAGGAGAGTTGGAATAAGGACCTGAGTTCTAATCCTCACATGTCTAAAAAGACAGCCTTGGCTGAAGTCCACTGCTCTATTTCCTACACTATTTCTTCATTGTTTCCTTCTTCTCATGCTTGTTTTTATTGGCTGAATTTAGTGCTGTGATAATATTCTACACAGAGAAGAACATGGAGGAAATGGATGTGAATCAGTAGCATTTTTTCTTATCCTAAGTCACCTCCTGTATATTCCTAACCCCACCAGACTACTTCTAAAAGCTGCAAACTTTGATACTTTAAGGACAAATATAAATTAAAACTAAGAGGCTGAATTCTTCCAGTTGAAAATAAGAGACTTCCCTCCTTTTCTTTTTTTTTAGAATGTCTTCTTTAGAAAAGTCCCAAATATTAATATAACTACAGTCTCTTTTAAGAGTGTACCTCCTTTTGAAAACTAGATAGGTTTTTTTTTTTTTTTTTTTTTTGTCATCTTTATGCTGTAAGGATATCTTTCTCAAAGATCAGGGGTCCATCTCTTTAAAATATAAATATCAAGGGAGACAGCACCCGTATCTCCCAGTTTGTGTGGGAATATAGTTCCCTAAATTTGGAGGGTGCCTTACTACAAGTGGCAATTAGCTCCTGCCACAGAGATATGAAAAGTTTGTTTTTCCTCTGAATAAAGCCAATTAGCCAACACAGATCATCACTTCAATTACCAGGTGAATTTAGGATGAACTATGCATGACAAATGGTCTTGTCAAGTCCATTCACTGGAGGGCTTATTACTGTTTATCTTGAAAATACGTATGTAAATGGACTGTATCTGCTTGGCTATATTGGAGGAGGAGATGTCTTTCTGTCTTTACAGTCTTTTAGCTGATTGCCCATGTGCAAGTCACTTTCTGGTTTAATATTTACTCAATATTAAAACTGTTGTCTTTCTCTGTTTCTTTTCTGGAGAGGTTTTCTGAATTGGGCAAATACTTTGTTTCTAATATTTCCTTCAAAATGCCAACCCCCATTTTCCAAAATGGAGGCAACTAATAAGAGTAACCATTTGTTAGCTACTGGCTGGAGAAGGCAGGTACTCGGGACTCCACAACTTTCTCACTTCTCTGAACGTTTTCTCATATTTACTTCTCCCCTAACATGTTTAGGTTAAAATGTGTCTTTTTATGGTTTCCCCAGGTGGTGCAAGTGGGAGAGTGTCTGCATGCCAATGCAGGAGATACTGGTTTGATCCCTGGGTCAGGAAAATCCCCTGGAGAAGGAAATGGCAGCCCACTCCAGTTTTCTTGCCTGAGGATCCCATTGACAGAAGAGCCTGGTAGGCTACAGTCCGTATGTCATACAGAGTCAGATGCCTGAGTGACTGAGCATGCACACCCCCCACACACGTCTTTTTATGCATATACTGATGCTCCTCAAACTCTGTAGATACTTGCATAATCAACTGATGTTGGGTTAGTGAGATTTTTCCATGACACACTGACATTTAAGTCCAAACTCTGAAACATTAACATAACACTAAAGATAAACACCATTCTTTTAATCACTGCTAATTAACTCTACACTCTCATATTCTGTAAAAGATGAGTTACTTAAAGTACATCCTGCATTCCAATTAATTTTCTGACTAATTGTTGTGTAACTCTGGGTAAATTATGGTTCTCCAGAAGACAGTTATAAAATTAAAGGGAACTGTTGAAAGTGGAGAGTAAAAAAATTTAGGTAAATGCTAGAAATTATGAAATATTTCATGACTATCCCAGTACCTGGATGCCTTATTTACCTGAATTGTTAGAAAGTTAATCATAATTGACACTAATTGAGTGTCCATTAATCATCCATTAATTGAGCATGCAGCACTGCACTGCTATAAGTTTTCCGTGTGTTTGTAAATTAGCAATGCTTTGAAAAATTCATCGTATTTTCCTCAGTGTCATCACTTGCTGTTGCGTTGTTGTTCAGGTGCATGCGACTCTTGTGACCGTGTGGACTACAGCACGAAGGCTGTTCAGTCCTCCACTGTCTCCTGGAGTTTTCTCAAATTCATGTCTATTGAGTTGGCGATACTATCCAACCATCTCATCCTCTGCCGCCCCCTTCTCCATTTTCTTTTAAATCACTTGGGGAGTATTTATATTAGTCCCAGATATGCTGTCATCACTTGGAATTATTTTAGAACATGGAATCCACCACAAATTCTTTTTTTAAATGATTTTTTAGAGAATAGTTGCTTTACAGTGTGTTAGTTTCTGCTGCACAGCAAATGGAATCAGCTGTATGTATACATACATCCGCTCTTTTCTGGATTTCCTTCTCATTTAGATCACCACAGAGCAGTGAGCAGGAAGAGAAAATTCTTATTTTGTGTGATTTTCTTCTTTAATCCACGTGATGCTTTGGTTTCCAGTGTCCTTTGTTGGAGGTGAATTTGCCCTGGGGAGGCACAAATTCAGTGGAGACCACATTTGGCATATCAAAGGAAGCAAGATGTGGATTATTACTTTTCATTTAAAACAGTTTCAAGTGTTACTAAATAATAACTTTTTTTTTTTCCACATGGGGTCCTTTAACTCTGAAACTTGTCATTTCAAAGAAAGGCATGGCAGTCATGAGTCAGACCCTCAGTGTGAGTTGGAACACATTTTATCATAGGGGTAGGGTGAAAAAAATCAGCAAAAATAACATTTCAAGAACAAATTTCTTCATTTTTTGTTTGAGAACATTATCCAGCAAAAGTGATAGAGAAATAGAGGCTTTCTAAGACAAACATAAAGTGAGGAAATTTATTCTTCAAACAAATTGACCCACCTTGCAAGAAAAAGTAACAATTTCTCTGAGAGAAGGAAAAGGATGTAGGTCAGAAACTCAGATCTATGCAAAGGAAGAACATTAGAAAAGATGTAAGTGAAGGTAAAACTAAAACTTTTCTTTCTCATTCTTATTAACAAGTAACAGCTTGTTCAGAATTATATGGAAACAATCTGTGTAATGATTACAGCTTATTTATGAATGAAATGGCAGCAGTGCATACAGAATGCGAGGGAAGGAATCAGGAATGCAACCTTGTATGAGCCACTGGGCTTCCCTTGGAGCTCAGTTGATAAAGAATCCGCCTGCAATGCAGGAGACCCAGGTTCGATTCCTAGGTCGGGAAGATCCCCTGGCAAAGGCAACGGCTACCCACTCCAGTATGCTGGCCTGGAGAATTCCATGGATTATATAGTCCATGGGGTCCCGAAGAGTCGGATACGACTGAGTGACTTTAACTTTCACTTTGAACCAACACAGTATTTGAAAGTGGACTTTTATTGATATTATAAATATATACACAAACCAAGGCAACCACTGGGAAAACATGTTTGAAGTATAAGTCATACACTAAGAAAGGAGAAAAATTCAAGTCACATAAAACGCTCAATTAAAACAACAAATGGCAGAAAGGATGTGGAAGACAAAATAAGGACAATGGAGAGAAAGCATTTAACATGTGGTAAATTTTAACCCCTAACTTTCCTGATCCCATATTGTTCAAGGGTCATATGGGTTTCTAAATTTTCCAAATTTCAAGAATACAAGAGAAAATGCCAAACCCAAGGAATAACATATTCCTATTTTTTTAATTGTTTAAGATCACTAAGAAAATGCTTGCAAATAATAAACAGAAGCATAAGTGCATAATTCTATTTTCTATTCATTAGTATTTTGTTTTAGAGAAAATAAAACTCAGAATTATTAGTTTCTAATATTGACTTTTTATTCATGCCATTAAAATGATAACTTCCTCAATTCACTGCCAGAATTCAGAAATTACTCTGAACAAGTCTGTCCTTTCTGAAATGTTTGAACAGAAGTTGCTAAAGGATTTGATTTTCAGTCGTGTCGCAGGATAAGATCTCTGACTTCTAAAATGCAATATTAGAAGCCTGTGATCCTCAGAGAATAGAAGTTAATCAGATTGAAGCAAGATAACTGTGACGGACAGTTATTTATTTAAGAGCACTAGGACTTTTCCGTTTTGATAAGCAGAGTGCCCTCTTTTAATATGAAAGTTGACAACTGAAATGAACTTACTTTTAAGTTCAGAAGGTAAGATAATGCATTTTTATGGAACCCTAGGAAGATTTTTATGTTTCACACTGAAGAAAAAAAAAATAGTACTTAGACCACCTGGATACCAGTAAGACTCTATCATAGCATTATTCTCAGGGAATTCTGAAGCCACTTCACTGAGCACTTGGAGGCCCACCAGCCAGCCTCATCCCTCTCTGTTTCTGAGTCCCTCACACAACACCTGGCTCACAGGATACAGCCAACAGATAACTGTTAACAGAAAACAGAGTAGCCAACCAAAGTACAGAGTAACTGTAGGATATGCCGTTCTATGTTGTTTAGTTGCTAAGTCGTGTTTGACTCATTGCGACCCCATGGACTGTAGCCAACCAGGCTTCTCTGTCCGTGGGATTCCCCAGGCAAGAATACTGGAGTGGGTTGCCATTTCCTCCTCCAGGGCATCTTCCTGACCCAGGGATCAACTCACATTTCTTGCATCAGCAGGCAGATTCTTCATCACTGAGGCACCAGGGAAGCTCATGCCATTCTATAGGGATGTACTTTTGTCACTAGAAGCAATATCATTTCTTCCTCTCCCATAAAAAGGCATTTCAAGGACTCATAACAAGATTCATGGAATGTTAAGTAAACTACCGAGTATTCTGTATATGGCAAAAACTTTTTGCATAAAAATGGCTTTTTGTATACAACCTCATGTAATTCTCATAGCAACTACAGAGGCTGTCATCACTATTAACCCTTATAGAAATGAGAAAAGGATAGTGCAGAGAAGCTGAATATTGCCTCCAACCAACTACAGCTCAGGGCTTTGAAATCAGATATTCTGATTCCAGACACCAGCTCCTACCTCCCACATCAAGCTGTGTCCCAAAACAGTCAAGGCTGTCCATGCAGATAAAGTTGGTTTCACTGATTCTTAGAGAAACTCAATGTGATATCTAAAGACAATATATGCACTGAAGAATGCAGAGAAAAAAGGAGAAAGGAGTGGAAAGTCCTACCTTCCATGAAACTAGACTCATAGAAGTAGAAAAGAGAAGTAATGGGACAGAAACAAGTTACAAAAAGATAAAGACCAAGAATTTTCCAAAACTGATTTGAAATACCAAGCCAAAAATTCAAATAACTCACACAATATAAGTCAAAGAGCACCACACGTCATACTAAAACTGCCGAATACCAGAGACAGACAAATTTTGAAGCAATGAAAAGAAAAAAGTTAATCACCTTCACAGGATAACAGTAAGATACAGAGCTGACTTCTTAAAGGAAATGATGGACAAAAGGGACAATATCTTCAAAGAGCTTTCTATATATTATTTCTATTCCATCTTTCAAAAATGAAAGCAAAATGAATACATTTTCAGAAAAATAAACCCATTCCACCAGCAGACCAACAAGAAAGGATATACTGAGTCTTTTTTTTTTATGACTTTTGACCATAAAAGTAATATTACTACTAATAAGAATTATAATAACAGAAATAAGAAATTTGACAAAGAAAACTCAGTCCAACAGAAGGCAAGAACAGTGCAGAGATAAAAGAGGAAAGCATGGTTTAATTTGCATCTGATGGTATGAATGAGTCCATACATATTAATTATTATAATAGTTGAGTATGTTACTTTCCTGCAAGATGGAGAGACAGATTTTCAAAGTTGAGGATCAGGCAGAGGTACAGATAAATGAACAAAGCCTTTTCAAATGAGGGTTAGCTCTGAAAGGCAATGAAGTATCTACTCTGAGGGGCCTATAGTGAAAGTGAAAGTCTCTTAGTCATGTCCAACTCGTTGCGACCCCATGGCCTGTATAGTCCATGGAATTCTCCAGGCCAGAACACTGGAGTGGGTAGCCTTTCCCTTCTCCAGGGGATCTTCCCAACCCCAGGGATCGAACCCAGGTCTCCCGCATTGCAGGGGGATTCTTTACCAGCTCAGCCACAGGGGAAGCCCATAATGAAGGGGACCTGTAATGAAGCATTATTTTTCAGGATTGCCAGATAGCCCTCATTGAGAAAATGCTCTTCACAGAATAATTTTGGTTTATGAATGTGGAGTTGAAGGCAGAATTATAAAACCTTGATTTTTAACCCAGGAAGTAATGATGCAGTTATAAACTGGCCCTCTAAAACTAAAAGCTCTGATTTGTAGGACTGGCTGGTTTTTTGTGTAAATACTTCTATCATGGTTAATTTCAAGCTACCAAATGAAGTTTTTGAACATGGACTTGCAAAGAAAGGCTCTTATGAGCTAATGGAGGCAGGCTCCAGCACACCACTAGAAATAATTGATTCAAGCAAATTTTGATCAATGGACAAAACCGTCAGAAGACAGGTTAATGGGGAATTTTATAACAAAAGGACAAGGATTTACCTCATGAAACCACTGAACAATCTCAGCATTACTAAGAATGCTACCATTAGATATTAAGGACTTTCTGAATATCATGGGATAAACAGCAGCTCTTCCTATTGTGTTCCTGCAAAAAAAAGTATTTGAACTGGATCTAATAGAACTTGTGGAACTAATTTTCAGGACAAAAACGGCTAAAAGGAAATAGAAACAGTGGCACCATTAGGAGGCAAACAGATTCAGACTGCAGCATGTTCTGAAGGTCAATTGGCAGGGTTTCTCCACCAAGGAAAAAACCATAATTTAGAAAAACAAAGGTGGGAGCACTAGTTTTTTTAAAATAGAAGAGGATAAGAGGACTGAATTTTCTAACATAAAGGGTAGATCTTATATGGATTTTGATTCACAAATAATAACATGCCATTTTACTTTCTTTATTAAGTTTATTTGAACACAGTTGATTTACAATTTTGTGTTAGTTTCAGGTGTACAACACAGTGATTCAGTTATACATTCATTCTTTTCCAGATTCTTTCTCTGTATAGGTTATTACAGAATATTGAGTAGAGTTCCCTGTGCCTACAGCAGGCCCTCGTTCGTCATCTATTTCATGTTTGGTAGTGTGTGTATGAATCCCAGGCTCCTAAATTATCTCCCCATCCACCCTTCCCCTTTGGCAACTCTAACTTTGTTTTTGAAATCCGTGAGTCTTTTCTGTAAATAAGTTCACTTAGTATCATTTTTAAATTAGATTCCACATAAGTGATAGCATATATTTTTCTCTGACTTCACTTAGTATGATAAGATAAATATGATAATATGATAACCTTAATAAATCCCTGTTGCTGCAAATGACATTATTTGGTTCTTTTTATGGCTTAATACTATGTCATCATATATGTATGCTACATCTTTATCCATTTCTCTGCTGATGAACATTTAGGTGCTAAATATCACTTACTGCAGTTCTGTTAATTTTCTTTGCTGTGATAGTAGCATTTTAGTTATGCATGAAAATGTTCATATCTTTAGAGACAGCCTATCTGGAATTTTCTTTAAAACAATAGGAAAGCATAATTATAATTTTTTGCATATGTGCAGTGGGCATATAGAAGTTGACTATGTTTTCCTGTCTTTTGTGCATGTTTGGAATGTTTTAAAATAACAATTGCAACTTAGCAAAACTTTGTCACAATTTAATAACATAAGCCTCAGTATTCTTGCCTGGAAAATCCCATGGATGGATGAGCCTGGAAGGCTGCAGTGCATGGGGTCGCTGAGGATCGGACACAACTAAGCGACTTCACTTTCACTTGTCACTTTCATGCATTGGAGAAGGAAACGGCAACCCACTCCAGTGTTCTTGCCTGGAGAATCCCAGGGACGGGGGGAGCCTGGTGGGCTGCCGTCTGTGGGGTTGCACAGAGTTGGACACGACTCAAGTGACTTAGCAGTAGCAGATATAAATACTTGGGCATAAATCTGAGGAGTCTGTAAGATTTATGTAAAGGCAATGACAGCATTTTTAAAACATTTAAGAGAAAACTTAACTAGCAAGAAATAGTATTTCCCCTTATGGTGGTGATTCCAGGAAACAGGGACAAAGGTTCAGGGAGAATTAGACATAAAATAAAACCAAGTGTCTGTGTGTTACTGAGGTTGCCATTTTGGAAAATAGATCGATGGATAGTGCCCTGAAAACTCTTTGCAAAGAGATCCTTCTTACTAATTTCTTCAACCTTCTAATAAATTATTTCTATTATATACCCTGGAGATGGTTACCAAGCATAGAGGTCTTGTAATTGACTCCTCCTTCTCTAAGTGTTTCTTGTATAGGTGTTCTGGCGGCTTTTTAAATCATCTCATCCATTTTGCCTTCTGCCCAGACTCCAAGAAAAAGCACATTGTCTCATTATGTTTTTAGTCATTCAAAATACTGATAGCAAATTTAGTTAACTCCCTGTCTACTAAGTGTTTCTTACGGAGGAGTTCAGCTAATTTTCTCTACCGAGTTTTATCTTAATGGCTCAAAGATTTTTCTCACCATTCAGTTTAGTCACTCAGTCGTGTCCGACCTTTTGCAACCCCATGAACCGCAGCACACCAGGCCTCCCTGTCCATCACTAACTCCCGGAGTTTACTCAAACTTATGTCCATCGAGTCGGTGATGCCATCCAGCCATCTCATCCTCTGTCGTCCCCTTCTCCTCCTGCCCCCAGTCCCTCCCAGCATCAGAGTCTTTTCCAATGAGTCAACTCTTCACATGAGGTGGCCAAAGTATTGGAGTTTCAGCTTTAGCATCAGTCCTTCCAATGAACACCCAGGACTAATCTCCTTTAGAATGGACTGGTTGGATCTCCTTGCAGTCCAAGGGACTCTCAAGAGTCTTCTCCAGCACCACAGTTCAAAAGCATCAATTCTTCGGCGCTCAGCTTTCTTTATAGTCTAACTCTCACATCCATACATGACCACTGGAAAAACCATAGCCTTGACCAGACGGACGTTTGTTGGCAAAGTAATGTCTCTGCTTTTTAAGTAGTTAAAATTAAGGAAACTGGAAAATATTGAGCATGTTCGTCTCAAGTGATCCAATATCATACAATAGGACATCTAACTAGTGCTGTAATATCTTAGTCACATGTGCAATCCTGAAAGAACATGACACCTATAATTTTACATGGTGAGTTGTTCAGTTCAGTTGCTCAGTCATGTCTGACTCTTTGCGACCCCATGAGTTGAAGTTACTGCAAAACAACTATTTGCAATGATATGTAGAATACACAAAATATGAAAAATGTCAAATGTAAGTCTCTTTTCCTTTTTGTTATAGTATTAAGTTAAACTTTGGTTAAGCAACTGAACTTTCCAACAATGCTGGTTTACTATGGTGTTATTTTATCTTTGTTTTAATGTAATTTTTTTAAGTAGTAATAATGTTCATATAATTTTATTCTGGTTTGAAAGTTGCTTCTATACACTTCTGCCCTAAATCAAGTGATAGAAGCAAAACCAATCTCTTTTTGATTAGGCCTCTTTCTGACTACGTCAGTACAAGCCAGACTTTCTCAGGCTACTTGAATAAAGAGAGTTATAATGCTGATATTTCAGATTATTTTATCAACTCTCCTACAGGCCAATTTAGATTATATTTCTATCTCAAATGATTGAGGTATTACTGACTTTTCAGTTGCTCCCTAAAATGAAAAACATAATCTCTTCAAACTGTTTTGAAGTGCTTTTGTCAACTGCCAAACTGCTGAGGAGGCTTGAGTGCAGATTTTAATTACCATGTTTTATTGAAGTCTTTCAGAGCAATCGACTTTCCTATGGTTACTTGACATAAGTCCCTTGTTTCAAATATCTCTCATCTCAGAAGTCAGCAGTTTGTAGACAGCTCCAAACATTCTAATGCAGGGATACACAATGCCAAATTTTAAATCATTTTTCATTTTGCCATAATGAATTTCCCTGATAAATTTTCTCTTTAAAAAAAGAGAAAATCAGGACAAAATATCAGTACAGGTAAAATAAGATGTTTGAAATAGTTTCTCCTCTAAGAAATATTTAATACTGTTACTGAAATTTCAAGTAAATGTGTTGCTATAAGTTTTAATTTGAATGATAATGTTATCTTGGGAGGTAAACAAGAAGGAAAATTAAGTTTACTCATAAGAGAGACTCTAATTGAGGAAATACTGAGGAAAGTTAAAGGGAAATGTGAGATAATCATAAACTAAGAGATTGTTGGATGGTTATATTGTAATTCATACTCTCCAGTGCAATAAGACTGTAATTAGGGGCTTTTGCTTGGGTTTTTTGTTTGTTTTAGTGATTCAGTTGCTAAGTTATGTCTGACTCTTTGTGACCCCATGGACTATAGCCTGCCGGGCTCCTCTGTCCACAGTATTTTCCAGGCAAGAATACTGAAATGGGTTGCCACTTCCTTCTCCAGGGGATCGTCCGACCCAGGGATTAATAAGAGAAAAGCACTTTATAAGCTAGTAGCTGAAAAGTCACACTGGAGAATTCACTGCTGCTTTTGCTTCTGAACTTACATAAAATCTTTTCCTAGGTGTTTGAGGGCTGGCTGGATGGGGAACAAAGGGGAAAAAATGTACTTTTGGATGCAGAGCACAGGTGAACGTGTGAAAGAAGAGCGGCTCCTATTTAATGTTCATTTATTAAGAACCAAACTGCCCTGAATGTTTGCATGCAGCGTCGCGTTGACGCCTCACAACATGTTTCTGCATTAGGATCTGTTCCTTTTCTCCTGTAATAGTAAGGCCCAGAGGAAACAGGGACAATAACTTACAATTCTAGTGCAGATTTTAGTTAAAGAGTTTCATGGAGACCAAAAAATTTAGGATTAGAACAGCTAAGTATTACTGTAAAATCTGTTCTTGTATAACCTCAAGAAGTGTTTGTTTGTTTGTTTTTTCCCTTGAATATGCTTCAAGAACTTATGCGACTGGGAATTGGCAGGTAAAATGAATACTTCTCCAGAGGCACAAATCAGAATTAGCATCTTAAGTGTTCTGTTTATTACCTCTAGATCTCTGACAAAGTGCCTGTCTAAAAACAAGGTAAATAAACATGCAGGGGAGGGAGTTTAAAGATGGTTAAAGTCACTCTGTTGACAGGGACTCCCTCCTTACACGTTTTGAACATTAGTTTGGATCTCAGTAGGAAAGAGAAGGTACACTCAATTAGAATCACGAAGAGAATGTAATGAAAGTTCTGGGAACGCTTCAAGTAACCAAGCAGAGATTCTGCAGAACCAAGGACTAGCAACTGCAGGAAGCTGTAACCACCAAGCTTCTGTGGCAAAGGAAGAGTGTTTCCGAGGGTGAGCACCACAGCTCAGCAGAGAATTTCAGAGAGAGGCAGTCTCTACTGGAACCCAGGAAGGAGGTAGAGAACTCCCCTGAACACGCTTTCCTCCTGTGGGAATCAACTGCTGCTGCCCGCCACTGGCTGAATCCAGACTGCAGGCAGAAGGCAGGAACCCCCAGACACTGCAGTCCACAGTGGGCCACTGCTGTTCTGTGCTCCAGCACAGAACAAACAAAAGAATAGCAGAAACTAGGTGTGTGGGCAGGCAGGAAGTGGCAAATGGAGTTTAGCCAAAGCCCTTCATATATTTTGCAACTCAGCATCCATTCTTGATCAACAGAGAACAAATCACAAAATCCCTCCTACCACCAAATCATCACAAGATGCTGTCAACTTAATCATAACTTCCATGGGTCCCAAATTATAACATCAGCTATGTAAGGTTTTAAAAATGGAGGAAACCGAGATATCCGGCACTAGACATATTGCAGTGCCTTTGTCTGTAGCCAGTCAGCTCAAAGTCAGCAGCCACAGTTCTGTTCTCCTCTCATTTCTTACTCCCTTGGCCTTACCCAGGGCCTTTGAGGGTTCTTAAACTTGGCTGCGCAACACAAAAATTTACTTCCACAGAATCCGTGTCCATGTCAGTCCAGACCTTATTCAGTGTCCTCGTTTCCCATGGACATTATTACTCTACATGAGAATACAAAGAAATTCCTTTAAAAGCCCCCAAGCCCAAGCATAGTTCTTTTTCTCTGCTTTGTGTAGTAATAACCCAATTTTCTCTCGGTAATCAGTATAAACCACCGCAGTTTACAAATTAGCCCCTTCATTTGCTTGTCAGTCCAGTAGAGAATGAGCTCAGAATGGCCAACTGGCAGTCTCATCTTCCAGTTCTACACAACCATGACTCTTGGCATAGGTGTCTCTCTCGGGTACTAGGACTGCCAACCCAACTGAATCCAAGTTTCTTGGGATCAAAAGAAAAATATTGTGAATGGATTATTAGATATTACAGTGAGAAGGAACTCCTCTCTCGTCCTATTGATATGATTTTGGGGAAAACAGTACAATATACCATCTTCCATTTTAAGGCTTATGCTGTAGGCTACAGGACAGGATCTCAAATTTTCTGGGTTTTCTCTCTTCCAAGGTGGCATTACACTTGCATCATCAGTTGGCCATTTCTGCCATTTTATCAGGTCAGCTGATTTTGACTGAATTCTTTCACTGGATTCTGTGGTATGATCTCTGGAACCCTTCATTCGTGGTAAAATTTAATTAGAAATGATGTTAGTGGTGACAGGGCAAGGAAAAGACGACATTCTGTGAGCATATGAACGGGGCTGCTGGCAAAAAGTACTGTGCAAGGACTGGCCAGCCTGCACCGAGTAACTCTGCCTCTGGAAGAACAAACCGCTCTCTCCTTTCATGGCGGAAGTCACGTTGGGTATCAGTTTTCGGTTGCATGGCGGGTTAGTCCACGGAAAAATGGTACCAAACTGGCTCGGCATTAGCCTGCTTGTTGGTCATTTGGGCACAAAGCACATCAGTTTTGATGAGGAAAAGTCCATGTTATTGGCCCCCCTAGAGCAAGAACCAGAAATCAGAAAACAAGTGTATTTAAGAAGCACATAAAAAAACCACAGACAGTTCTTGTCTGTTTGATTCTTTGTCACAGATAACTCTTTAGGGAATTTAAATAGGATGCAAACATCTTTGCACTTTGTTCCTATTTTGACAGTAATGTCCACATTGATTCCCACCACTCCAGACTTCCTTGTCAGCCATCTTCCAGTTTCCTCCTTTCTCAGTTCTGGATGAGCCAACCCATCCAAGAGGCATTGTTCAGGAATTAGTGTAGAACTGAACCTTTTCAAATAGAGTGAACAGTCAGATTTACTGCTCACATCACAGCCAACTGGAAGGATTTCCCTTCTGCCTGACCGCACCCCTCCTAGTGGAAAGACAATGCAGCCGTGTTACCTCCAGCTGGTGAGGCTGTATGCCTCTGTGAGTCCTTCACAGAGAAGAATTTCTGTTATTTAAAAACTGATCAGGATTCCACAGGTACAGGGTTGGAGGAGGGACAGGGAAGCAGTGGAACGGAATACACCTTTTCTTCCCGCCCCCCCTGCAAATTGAGTCTTTCCAATCTGCTCAGGCCTGATCTTGTTCATAGCATTTCCAGCAATAAAGGAATGCCGTGCACACCAGTCATTATGATTTGATGATCAAAAAAAGAAAGAAAAAAAATACTGGATTACTTGCTAAGCTGCCATTGCCAAGTGACCTGCTATACCGTGATCAGAGACCCAGTAGCAAGCCAGGAGCTTCTTTGCAAACAGAGAATAGCTGGAGGTAGAAGAGACCATCATAGCTTTGCCTCACACTCCTGAAGAGTCTGCACTGTGATCTTTCAATTAATCTTAGTCTTTCTGCATGTAATATTGTTTTAAATACTTGGACTAATATAGTTACAAAAAATTCTGATTGAGTACATCTGAATTGATAAACTCAGTCAGATCAGGATTTATATTTAGCTCTCTTTGGCCTATATCCCTTAGAAACCATTCAAACATGTTTTTCAGCCACTTAGTGATCAATTTTGGCAAGATCTTTGAACCTCACTGGCTATGTCCTTTGTTTCCTATAAAGAGATATTGTAACTTCTTTTTCTTAGAAACGTAGAGAACAATTAGGAAAACTGGGTAAAGAAACAGCTGGTGGAACCACTGGATTCCTGGTAGTGATCACTTTGACTCAGTGATCTCAGGAGATTCAGCAGAGAAATTGGTAACCAGTTAATCGAAGAGATGACTAACTGATCACCTGTTATCTTACTCAAAAATAATCCTCCACTGATCCAATTAACTATAAAACTTCATTCTTTGTAGAAATTATAAGACATAGCCTATTCCCAATCAGTGTTTAACATCATGTTGTCAATAGAACATGATGCATAATTTTTGTTATTGCTGTGTACAACTCACAATAATGAATTCATGTTTTTCACTAAATGTACTTTTAATTTCTATACATACATGTTTTCCAGCCTTATCCTAAGCATACACAAATCTGAATCATGGCTTTGTTTGCTAGCTATAGTTTTTCTAATAAAAAAAAATGAAAATACCTACTTTTAAAAGATTTTATGTTTTAAAATTTTTTATTGGAGTATAGTTGATTTACAAGGTTGTGTTAGTTTGAGGTGTACAGCAAAGTGATTCAGTTTTATATATATATATGTATACACATATATATTCATTCTTTTTCAGATTCTTTGTCCATATAGGGTATTACAGAAGACTGAGTAGCGTCCTCTGCACCATACAGTAGGTCCTTGCTGGCTGTCTTGTGCGTGGTAGAGTGGGATGCTAATCCCAAGCCCCTGATTTATCCCTCTCCCCACCTCTGCGTGGTTTTCCCTTTGGTAACCATTTTTTTTCTTACTACCTGTGTTTGTGTCTGATTTGTTAGTAAGTTCATGTGTATCTTTTATTCCACGTATGAGTGTTATCATATGATATTTGTCCTTCTCTGACTTCACTCAGGATGACAGTGTCTGAGTCCATCCATGATGCTACCGATGGCATTACTTCACTCTTTTTTAGGATAACATCCCATTGTATGTATGTAACACATCTTCTTTGTCCACTCTGATGTCAGTGGACCTTTAGGTTGCTTCCATGTCTTGGTCATTTCAAATAGTGATCTAATGAACACTGGGGTGCATTGTATCCTTTTGAATTATGGTTTTCTCTGGATACACGTCTAGGAATGGGATTGCTGGATCATATAGTAGTTCTGATTTTTAGTTTTTCAAGGAATTTTCATAACGTTCTCTGTAGTGGTTGTAACCAATTTACAGTCCCATCAACAGGTGGGTGGGTTCCCTTTACACAGTATCTATTTTTAAAAATTAACCCATTGTCTTCTGAAAATTCTGTATGCATGCAGCAGCGAGAATAAACTATACTTGTGTGAATCATATGGGAAAATTTCACGTGTGCCAAAGCAGCAGAAGAAACCACACACAAATGAGCATTTCAGTGGACTATTTATGTCCCCCTCCACAGTGTCTGTATGCTGAAAACCTAGTGTGTGATGCGATGGTGTTAGATGAGGCATTAGAAAGCTGATGAGGCCTTAAAGGTTGAGCCCTCATGAGAGGAATCAGTGCACTTACGCGAGAGACCTGACAAAGCTCCCTTGCCCCGTAGACCCTTGTGTGTGGTTACAGCGAAGACAGCCAGCTATGAAGCAGGCTCTCCTCACCAGACACCACACCTTCCAGCACCGAGATCTTGAACATCCCAGTCTTCAGGACTGTAATAAATATTTGCTGTTTACACATTTTCCAGTTTATGGTTCTTGGTACACCAGCTCAACAGACGAAAACGAGCATGTGCTGAAAGATGCCAAATCTTACAGCATTTGTACGTAGAGGGGAAAAATAAAATGGATGTTTTTTTTTTCAGAAGTTGGACTAGTGGTTATCTTTTGTTGGGTGGGATTTGTGTTGGTAAAAAGAATTTGTGTTGGTGAAAAATAAAATTGATCTTTTTCAGAAGTTGGATTAGTGGTTATCTTTTGTTGGGTGGGATTTGTGTTGGTAAAAAGATTAATCTTCCTTATTTTGCGAAGATTCCACGAGTGTCTGGTCTATGAAAAATTATCCCATTGTTCACTTATAATAAATGTCCTCTATTATTCCCAATACATTTCCATGCTTTTTTTTTTTTTCTCATGAATTTTCTACACTTCAAATACAGGATCTTCTTACTGCCTTTGAGCTGTCTGCTTTATTATTATTGGTATTTGGCATCCAATAACATGCTAAGTACCCATGATCTTCAATTGTATAGCATGTTACAAAGACAAACAGGGGTGCCTTGTGCTTTCAACACAGGGTTTTCTAAGGTTTTTCAAAGATTATGGAGAAAAACTTTTAACTTTCATCTCTCTGAATTCTCTCATAAAGATCTTAGCTAAAACATAACACTTGAGTCAGTGCTTTCTTTCTGCTCCAGGCTGTTTGAATCATATGTAAGTGTCTTGACAGTCTCCTCACTTTCTCTCCAAAATCTTTCTCAGAACTTTTGTTCCCGTACCTCGTTGGTTTCCATACTCATCTGCACACTAAGGCAGAGTTACATTCTCAAACAAAAGCTTCCACTACTTCCCCTACACATGGAATTTTGATGAAGTCAATGATCACCTCAGGTATATTCCAGATCTAAAAGTACCATAATATGTTCAATAGGTAATTAGGTGAGTATTTGGCCAACCTGGGTTCAATCCCTGGGTCGGGAAGATCCCCTGGAGAAGGAAATGACAATCCACTCTAGTATTCTTGCCTGGAAAATCCCACGGAAGGAGGAACCTGGTAGGCTACAGTCCATGGGGTCACAAAGAGTCGGACACGACTGAGCAAATTCGCTCACTTGCTGATCCTTAGCTCTTTTTTCAAAACCACAGTAAACTGCCTGCAAGTATGTGATCAATAACTACCCCAGTGAGGTCACTAGAGTAATTAAAAATTCCTGAGATTTGCAACGGTAGTGATTATATACTCATTGTTGACTGTTCCAGCCCCATTTAAATAAATTGTACAAATCATATTGATCATGTAAGACGGACTTCCCTGTCATCCAGTGGGTAAGACTCTTTGCTCCCAAGGCAAGTGGCCTGGGTTCGGTCCCTGGTCAGGGAAGTCTCATATACTGCAACTGAGCCTGCACAGCACAACTACGGAAGCCCTCACGTTGCAGGAAGACCCAGTGCCGCCACCAAAAAAAAAAAAAAAAAAGTTGGTTATGTAAGACTGTGTGTCTGTGTGTATTAACATAGTTAACAAGAATTCAGTAATTTAATGATGGCAAGGCTACAATGACTGCGATAAAATCTAGATGCTAGTTTGCATCCTCTGTGTCCCACTGACTTTCACATTGTTTTATCCTAAAGGAAAGACCATGTTTTGTAAAAAGAATCCACATCTACCTTAGGAAGCTTGGGAAATTGGTATGCACTGGAGTATCCTGAGTTGATCAATGACACAATTAACATGATGATTATGCAAGAGAACTGTGAAACCTGAATGAAAAACAGAATTGATGACTGAGGCTGAGACAGTAGGATTACAAAGTTAATGTTAAAAAGAGTACACCTGGTATTTTTACTAGAGGTCTTTGAGATACTGGACTAGTGGACGCCAACTGAAAGGTGAGTTTTGGCAGTTTGTTACTTTAGAGTAGTGTTGATTCTCAAATTCCAAGTATAATTGGCTTTTGTGTGTTTCAGAACAGGTATGGCTTTGTTTATTTAAGCCACTTGAGATAATAGCTCTTTTAATTCTGTGGTATTTCTAACATTTCACTATTATATTTTAAAGGGCATTTTTGGACACCAGTATGTGAACCTCTTGATACAATGTTTACTAAGGTCTGATGAGGCTCCAATGTAGTGTGCAGACAGGAGTCTTTTGACTTCTAGAACAATTTGCTGAACTTCTATTAAAAAGCTTAAGTTTGGGGGCATGACAAGACTCTTAAGTGTTTAGGTTTTTGCAAAGTGACATAAATCAAAAACTTAAATTGAAAAAGACTCAACCTATCTATTTTAAGTAAAAGAACTGACAATTTTTTGATTAATAAGTATTTAAGCTGTCACTAGCCACCCAGTGTCTTGCTAATGATTTTTCCCCTTTATAGACGGCAAATCCAACTGATTAACTGTCCTAATTGCTACTGTGCACATCCCCTCCTTAGCAGGAGTCCTGGTAATTTGGAAGATATTTTTTCAATGGAAATTTGCTTGAAGCCTTAAAATGCAGACAAAAAAATTCTTTATAAATAATACACTATGTGCCTGAGTTAAAAGCACAAGTAAGTGTAGATGTGTTCACTGATTTATGTGAATGGTTAAGGTGTGTTACACTTCAGGGAAAATGTCTGTAATATCATATATCATTAAAAGCATTTTTAAAATTTATTTTTAATTGGAAGATAAATGCTTTACAACGTTGTGTTGGTTTCTGCCAAACATCAGCAAGAATCGACCACAGGTATGTCCCCTCCCTCCCGTCCCTCCCGGTGGTCACAGAGTGCCTGGGTGAGCCCACTGCATCCCACAGTAGATTCCCTCTTGCAGTTCGTCCCACCCTCTGCTTACCTCACTGTGTCCGCAAGCCTGTTCTCAGTGTCTCTGTTACTGCCCTAAAAATAGGCTCACCAGTAACATCTTTCTAGATTCCATGTATGTCTGTTAATATATATTTTTCTGTTTCTGACTTAACTCTGTATAACAGGCTCACCTACCTTACAACTGATTCAGATTTGTTCCTTTTTATGGCTAATTGTTGTTAAGTCATGTCTGACTCTTTTGTGACCCCATGGACTGCAGATCCACCTGGTTCCTCTGTCCATGGGATTTTCCAGGCAAGAATACTGCAGTGGGTAGGCTTTTCCTCCTCCAGGGGATGTTCCTGACTCAGGGATTGAACTTGCGTCTCCCGCTTTGGCAGGAGGACTCGTTACCACATAATCACATGGGAAACCCTATGGCTGAGTAGTGTTTCCACTGTAAAAACATTTTTGAAGAATGCCTATTGCCTAGGTTTATTACTCTAAAGAAAAATTAAGATTTATTTTAAAATTAGTCTTACAGGATTTAATTCAATGTGCTATATTCCTAACATGGCAATTTATACAACACACTGTAAAAATTACGTTCATTACTTAAAGGGAGTATACATAACAAAATAATAAAATTATTGTAATTTTAATGCTTTTAATTTTTATTGAAGTATAGTGGCTTTACAGTGGTGTTAGTTTCTTCTGTAAAGGGTTAGTTTATAAATACAAGATATTCTACATCACTATCATTTCTTGTAAATGAAGAGTCCAGTAAGTAATTGATTCAGCAAATACAGCAAACTACATTAATTCATTTTAAAATGTTTATTATTCTACAGATGATAATATAATAAACTTTGGTTCTAGTCAACAGTTTTCTAATCATAAATATCTCTCTCCAATTGCTTGATTCTAATACAATTCTTAAGAACTCTGCTGTTTGGAAACAGAGGGGCTAAAGGAGGTGAAGAACAAGAGCAGAAAACCCAATTCAGTAATTATTAGAAGTCACAAGCTCCCAGGTACAACGGTGGGTGAGGTAAGAGAATGTGGTGAATGTCACCCAGTTATTTTAATAATTCCTTGGATGCATTAGTAAAACAGCCACAGTTACATTTACTAGTAAGATTAAAACTGCACAGTACCTATAAAGCAGCATGGTTCTTGAGTCAGGATGACTACTGTTCCTATTTGTCCAGGACTGAGACGTTCAGTGTTAAAACCAGGCGAGGTCCAGATAAACCGCAGCAGTCACCCTGAAGCACCTACTCACGTCTCCACTTGTACCCCATCACCCTCCAATATTTTAATAGGAGTTTTAAAAGAATACCACAGGAGTCCATCACAATTGTTTTAATTCTTGATTTTCATTTCCATTTAAAGTGCCATGCGCATTATCCAACCTCATGGTTTGTATCATTGCATTTCACCAAAGGGATGTGAATTTTTTTTTGCTGGCAGTAATAATCGATCTGTGTTTGTGTCATTTTCTTTAGTATTTGGCATTAAAGCAGGGTAAAAGATCAGAGACATATATCACATTAAGTATTACCTGCTGCGAGGCATGTTACAATAAACATTTTGTTCAGTTTATTATAGCTTTCTAAAAAGATGAAGATAATTTATTGTGATCATTTCACAATATATGCAAACATTGAACCATTTTATCATACATCTGAAATGTTACATTTCACTTGTACCTCAATTTACAAAACAAGAATCATATGAATTTTATCGAACTTTCAAAGAGGATGGAGAAGAATAGATGTACTTTTACCTATTTCAACCAGCAAGTACAAGTTCAAAACTGGCAGATATTTATGTTTATGTGGAATGACTTGGTGAATGCTGAAGTTCTCTTTTGGTCTCATGTTATCTCAGAATGAATACTGGAGAAGCTGCTAAAAGAACCCTAGCACAGCCTCCTCTCTGTAGCCGAAGGACCAGGTAACAAGAGAAAAACCTTCACCCAGTAACCGCTGTAGAGTAACCTGTAGAGTAGTAAGCCCCAGTCTCATCCTTTCTAAAGTTCTGAGTGGAAAAGCAAGACTTCTTCCACCCGTGGCGGGCAACAGTGAGACACCCTAACTCCTCCTGCAGCTTGGTATCAGAACAGGCTGACTGACTGGAGAACTGAGCCTTCCATCCCTGACAGACCACTCTCGTGCCATGCTGCAGTGGAGACGAGGACAGAGTCTGGACCGCCACTCCTCTGCAACAGGGTACCTCCACCTCCTCACCGAGGGTGTCTGAGAACAGGAACAATGCAGTCAAGGCTCTTGGCACTACTCAGTGATAACGAGTCCACTTCCTCCAGGGAACTGGCGGTGGGGGCCCCAATGGAGCCCGGTGTCGAGATCTTCTCCTGCTCCCAGCCAGGTCCCAGCCGAAGTTGAAGCAGAAGCTGGAACCCTGAGCCCGTCCAGTAGTAACAAAGAGCCCATGTTCATCCCAGTGGGAAACCAGGCCATGTGAAGAACCTGCGTCCAGCTTGTCTGAAGGTAACTAGACGACACCCCCACACTCTTCTTGCACTGAAGTGGCCATTGGAGGAAGCTTGATGAACACAAAATTTAAATAATAATCAGATTTTAGCTTGAATGTCCAGGTTTAGGGGGAAAAAAAAAATCACTCGTCACACAAAGAATGAGAATAAGCAAACAATTTGATTTCAACACCAGGATTATATGGATGTTCTTAATTACACAATGCTTACATGTGCTTTCCTAAGGAAATAATAAAAGAAATAAGAATTAATGGAAACTTTAGCATCCAAAAAATATCCATGCATCTCTAGATGATAAACTGTGATTATCTATTAATCAGGATATTGTTCAGTCGTTAAGAAGAAGGATGTCCTGCCATTTGTGACAATGTGGATGAACCTGGAGGGCATTATGCTAAATGAAGTGAGACACACAAATGAGAACTGCCTCCCTCCCTCAGCTGAACCCGACAGACAAACGGTGGGTGCGGGGGGTGAGATGGGCTGCTGCTGGGCAACTGCAGTAAGTGCTGCAGCGCCACTGTACAGCACGGTGCTACACCTGTGTACTGTGTCAGACACTCAAAGTTTCCTAAGGAAACGCTTTTAGGTGCTCTTACCTTACACACACTTACACCTCAATAAAGAAAGGGGACGGAGAGGGAGGTTTCCTCCCTGTTGGAAACGGCATGTCTCATTACTACCACTCAACTTTTGGGCAGTTATCCATAACATTTATGTCCTTGAAGCTTTCTCCTGCCCCAATAAATGGCTAAGGCAAGCAAATTAAGCACTTATAGAGAACAACAGTTTATATGCGTTGTAGGCTAAGATTCATGAGTTTTTAAAATGTTGTCTAAATCACTCTATATTTATTCTAATAAATCTTGTCTCTACAGATATCCTCCTACCTCACCCAAACTCTGACATGCGCATTGAAAAGCTCAGTTTATGTATTCGTCACCACTCCCAATTTAACTGAGTGTTGTTTTCACTTAAACATCTATGTGGCTGAGGGTTCAAACTGACTCATGCTATATAAATTCTCCTGTATAAAGATCTTCTCTGTCCTTGGACAAAAGTCTACAAGTTTTACAACTGTCCCTTGGAATAGAGAACAGTGTGTTAAACTGGGAATATAACAACAAAAATGATGACAGATCAAATTACCTTCAGCTCAATGAAAAATACATGGACTCCATTTTCTCAGATCAGGATTCCCTTCTGTCTGTTTTCTCTGAAGTCCTAAAAAGAAACAAGAACTTCTCTGATGCTGTCATAGATTTTCATACTGGCAGTGATATGTCTTTAATAAGTCTGAATTATCATTAGATGAAATTCTCCCCTTAGAAGGGTCAGTTTGGGGGACCCCTAAAAATTACAACATGTATACTCACAAACCAACTTCTTAACCGCAGTCATCCGACCACAGCGACCCTATCTACTATCCTGGCCCCCACGTGCACAGCCCAGGGAGTCGCTTGCAGCATCTCCAGCACTGCCCCTGCCCGGGGTGAGAATGTTGGTGTGACTGTCAGAGCTTAACCATAAAGCTGAAGAACATTCTTTGTCTACAAGGGGACACTGTCAAGCATTCTGTCATCTTACACTTACCACATCAGTCTCAAACTCTTCAGTCCGAACAGTGAGTTTAAAAAGTTGTCTCATTTCACCTGGTTGGCTATATCTAAAGTGAAAGTGAAGTCGCTTAGTCGTGTCCGACTCTTGTGACCCTATGGACTGTAGCCTACATCCATGGGATTTTCCAGGCAAGAGTACTGGAGTGGGGTGCCATTTTCTTCTCCATGGCTATATCTAAATTAGCTTTTAAATCTGTCTATATACAAAAAAGAAAAAAAATCTAAAATCGGAAAAGTCAAAACTTTCTTTTCAGATTCTTAACAGTTCATTCAGAAAAAGGTATTTGTGAGCTGTAAGTTCTAGAACAGGTCACTACACAGGCCACATGGAGATTTCAACTGTTTTTTTCCTAAGTGAGTAAAGGAATTTATAATACGTATCTAAGGTGGTGGTTGTGTTTCTTTGAAATAATAACAAACATCATTAACATAACCCTATCATCCACATTTGACAATTACTCTAATAATTGAAGTTTCATGTATTCTAGCAGTGTGTACAGCTAATTCCTAGGTATCCAAGGACCAAAATCCTAGGATGTTCAAGAACCTTGTATAAAATGGCATTTTTGTTGTTTTGTTGTTAAGTCATCTCTTTTGTGACCCCATGAACTGTAGCCTGCCAGGCTTCTCTGTCCATGGGATTTCTCAGGCAAGAATACTGGTGTGGATTGCCATTTCTTTCTCCAATTTTCCCAACCCAGGGATCGAACTCGCATCTCCTGTATTCCAGGTGAATACACTGAGTCACAAGGGAAGTCCTAAAATGGCACAGAATTTACATATATTCTACACCCATCCTCCAGTGTACTTTAAATCATCTCTAAATTACCAGTAATACCTAATAAAATGTAAATGCTACTTAAGTTATTGTAATATAAATACAATGTAAAAAAGTCGTTACAATGCCAATTCAAGTTTGCCTTTTGGAAATTCTGGAATTTCAACCCACAGTTGGCTGAACCTACAGAAGCAGAACCTGTGGATACAGAAAGCCTGTACGTCTATTCACTAAGAAAATAGTAGAGGGGAGGAGACAATGACAGCTCTGGTCTGTCTGACGAAAGAAACTTTCATACCAAACTCACTCTGTGTATCCTCATCTTAATCTTTTGTTAACAATCTGCTCATCGGGCTTGTGGTTTGAAAGAAACTATTTAAAAGGTAATGAGCCAGGATTTGAAAGGAGGGAGGGCGGAAAGGGGGTACAAAGATGGAAACTGAAGGAAGAGGGTGGGAAGATTCATGGAAGGGAGAGATGCTGTGGTCAGTTGGGGGTGGTGAGGAAGCCTGTGAAGATGAGGAGTCAGAGGAAAACAGCTGGAGAAAGAAAGGCTGTGAAAACGGGTCAGATCCCCCTGCACTCACCCTCCTCACTGCAGGCAGATCAATCTTTTTAAACCAAGGCACCCTCCCTGCCTTCAACCTTTTAATCAATAAAATACTATCTACTCTTAAAAAAGTACTGAGAAAAACATATCCAATACTCTAACAGCCTGTTTTTAAAAAATATTTTAAATGGAAGTAATAGGAAAACAGTTACTTGCAATGAGGAAAAACATTCTGTAGTCTGATTTGCATGTTAACTCCTTTAAAGTACCATTATCTCAAATATCAGCAAGTGCTGTATATTTCAAGGGTTACTGGCAGGTTTTTGAGTTTCATTTTATTTTTGTGTTTGTACTCCAAAAACTTTCAACTGGGAATTTAACAGTGCTTTTTAATAAATATTTCAGGATGCACTCACTTTTTAAAGATTCTTAGGTCTTAGCTGTGAGAAGAAACACCTTGGAGATACTGTGGGTTTTGGTTCCAGACTACCACAATAAAGCAAGACTATCACAATATAAAATTAAGTATACATTTTTCCTTGGTTTCCCAGTATATATAAAAAGTATGCTTACACTACACTGTACACTATTCTGAAGTCTATTAAGTATGCAATAACACTGTGCCTAAAAGAACAATGTACATACCTTCATTTTTAAATGCATTACTGCTAATAAATACTAACCATTACCTGAGTCTTCAGCAAGTCATTGTCTTGCTGACAGAGGGTCCTGGCTTCGATTGTTGATGACTGCAGACTGACTGGGCTGGTGGTTGCTGGAAGCAGGGAGGAAGTGAAGTGAAGTTGCTTAGTCGTGCCTGACTCTCTGCGACCCCATAGACTGTAGCGGGTTGCCATTTCCTTCTCCAGGGGATCTTTCCCACCCAGGGATCGAACCCAGGACTCCTGCATTGTAAGTAGACGCTTTTACCCTCTGAGCCACCAGGGAAGACTTGCTAAAGCAGCGATGGCTATGGCAATTTCTTAAAATAAGACCAGGAAGTTTGTCACACTGATTGACGTTTCCTCTCATGAACGATGAAAATAAATAGTTTCCCCAGTGTGTATACATTATTCTCTTTTACATAATATTACTATTTATGTGTTATGTGTGTATATAGTATATATAAAATTATGTATCTATGAATCAAATATTTTTTTGCTTAAGGAGTTGCCAATTCTGAGTAAAAAGGGTAGCAAAAACATCATTAAAAACATCATTTTGGAACTAAAAATGCACTCATATCTAAATCAAGTCAAAATTTTCTATGGAAACTTTGAAAGTGGAAAAAAATTGCTTTGAATTGCATGTACCCACAGAAGAAATGCAGTATGCTTGGAGCCTTTATATTGGCACACTGGCTGTGTCAAAATGTTGGTTGAATAGGCAAAGTGAAAGTGTATTAAAATGGATAAACATTTATGTTAGACATTTCTCCGTTGCAAGCAACAGACCTCAGTAATGAAACTGGACACTTACACGAGCTACAAAATGGTGACAATCTGTGGCACATACACCTAAAACCAGAATACAGGCTAGGAAGGCTTCAGTCAAGTTTGAATATCTTCAAAGACTGCAATGTATTCAACTTCTCCGTCTTCTACATCTGCTTCATGCTAAGACTGAAAACCCTCATGTCACAGAATGGTTGCCAGCAGCTTCCAAAGCAACAGACATCCTCATTTTTAATTCTGGCTAATGAAATGATTCTTTCCAAACAACACCTGCTAAAAAATGAAAAATGCTTGTTCCCAAGAAGCCTGTTGTGAGAATATATACTCGTATCTCATTGACATGAAGGGAACCATGAATCCATCTCCAAACAAAAAACCATCAACAGCTTGAAGGGATGTACGTGCTGACTACATTGGAAGAAAGATCTGAGGACAAGTTCACACAGACTGCACGGGGAAGGGATGAATGCCTGAAAAATGACACCAGAAGTAAAGGAGAATGGATAGTGGAAAACCCAAACTAATAAGTGACTTTTCCTATATATTTTTAGAAATATTAGTATATCCTACAATTCTTGAAGGAGGTGTTCTGCAGTATGAATCTGCAGTATGAATAGTGAAAATATATACCAGAGCAGAAGGAATGTCTGAGGCCCATTAAATAACTAGAGCCTTACCTTAACCTTCTAGAATGCTGGCTGGAAACTCATACCAATGGGAAAATGCACTAGAAAGTCGTCGGTATATGTTTGAAGGAATAAATTCATCATATAAGGTTTTAATGTAACTAAAGATTTTCCTAAGCTAATCCAAGGGATCCACACGAAGCCTGAAATTTTATGTTCAGCAGAACTGTTTACAACCAGAAATTAAGCTCATTTTAGTATAAGGAGCTTTGCATATAAGCTGATTTTAGGGACTGCTGAAATTCAAAATGTAAATGGCTTTAATCTAACGGTGTCCCTGCTTTGTAACAAATGCAGTCCAGCCTGTATCTTCGTTCCCATTATTGTTTTTTCCCCCCCCCCCAATTCATTATTGTTTTTTTCAATTTTCCCAATTTCCTTGTTAAGACCCCAAGTAGCCAAAACGTTGGACCACACACATTTCTCAACTGTTTGGCTCACAGAGGTAATTTTAATTCCTTTATAGCTGGAAAATCTGTCTGGATGGGGAGATGCTTCTAATTAAAAAAAGAAAAGAGCTGTCTCTCAGGACACACACATGGCTGGTGGCTACATATTTCCACTCAGAATGCAGGCATACAAATCGGTCTGTTTCGTTAGGATTCTAAGAATTATTGAAGACATTTTGAGAATTTCTAAATTTCAAGGGCTTTCATTCATCTTTTAGACACCTAAATCAATATTTTCTCTTATTTCTATGTCTGATGCTGTCAATAATCCTTTCCAATTACTCAGTGCCTTATGTGTGCCAGCAACATTAGCTATTTGATCTCTAATAATAACAGTTTTTGTTCACATTTGAATGAAAATGGGGGCCATAATGAGACTGAGGAAAAGTTTTTTTAATTACCTAGTCAATAAAGCCAAGAAGACATAAATCCTACATTTGATCTCAGAATATGAATTTACTTTCTGGGCATAAAAATGCCACTTTAACCTTTCAACCTGATTACATTTTTCCTTTTTCATCTTCATATTCTTAGGTCAAAATGAAGCATTTATGTTGGGCTTCTCTGCTGGCTCAGAAGGTAAAGAATCCACCTGCAATGCAAAAGACCTCTGTTCCATTTCTTTGTGGAGAAGATCCCCTGGAAAAGGAAATGGCAACCCACTCCAGTATTCTTACCTGGAGAATTTCATGGACAGAGGAGCCTGAAGGGCTACAGTCAATGGGATCGCAGAGTCAGACATGACTGAGCTGTTACGCCCAAGTCACGAAATCTCCCAATGACCACCAGGGAGCCGATATCTGATGCGAAAGCAAGAGAGTTTTTATTACCAAGCTCGAGCTGGGGCTCCCACTGATATCAACGCAGCGGCTATAGGGAGGAGCCCTGAGCTCTGGGTTTCATTGCTTATACATGGTATTCTTGTGTGAAAAATTTGAGAAACGGGAGTTTCCGGGTTGGGAGACGTCTAACTGGTTACCTTCTGTGGAAGGGTTAGGTGTTGGGTTCTGATTGGTTCCCATTTCCCGGGCTTGCCATGGGTTCTGATTGGTCCCAGGGTGGTGGGGTGAGGTTAAGGGATTTCCAAAAAGCTCTTTTCCGGGAATTTTTACAAAATGGAGTCTTCTTTAACAAAATGGAGTAGCTTAGGTCCTTCAGAGCGACTAACACTTTGATATTCTAAAGTATCTGCACTGGCTACATAATCCCGAGAAAGTGAGGATTACGAGGGACCAACACTTTCACTTTTGAAGGATTCATGTTAAGTGAGGAATGCCTCTTGCATGTTAGTATTGTTTTAGACATGCAGATCATTAAGTATCTTATACAGAAAAATAAGAGAGGAAAATGTTCATTTGCCCTCTGACTTGGAAGATGCTTAGGGATTAGTGAAGACTCACTTTCTTAGCTTGACAAGAACTGAGTCAACAACTAACGTTTAACATGACTTCAGCTACACAAAAGAGGAAGGAACTCATTAGGGGCTTAGAAGAAGCATTATTAGGATGTCAGGACTAGCCCTAACTTTTCTCCTTTGGGTTGGTGCCTGGGCTGGCTATTTTGTGTCTGCCCCACCAAATCTACCCTCTAGACACTTTCCTCCTGGACCACTGGAAGCAGACCTATGCGAACTGTTCCTTCCTGCTCTTACCTTGGGCTTCTGTAAAGCTGATGGGAAGTTCTGGCAGAAAATGAAGGGAGAGAAAGAAATTGAGGTCGTTTTTCTTTTACAGATGCCCTTGCTTCAGGGTCACTGTCAGACAGCTGCATTAATCGGATGGAGACACCAGTTTGTGTGAGAAGATCCTTACAATGAAAGTACCCACCGTGGGTCTAGAACACTGCTTTTCTGCTTGCCATTTTAATCAGAGATTTTAGGAGGCTACCCACTTTTGCTGGTTTCAGGGTTTTGAAATATCCTTTGATGGTTTCTGTCCACTCTGCCCACACTTTAGTACAACATTCATTTATTAAACTTCCTTAGTTACTCACTGTGAATGTTTCATCTTTTTCCAGCTGGGACACTGACTAGAAAGAGTGAGTGGCTTTTGGACTAGCTTTAGGAAACTGGGTTTTCCACTGTTCAGGGCCGTAGAATCATATCAAAATAAGATTCTAAGATTGAGTTTATATGAGATATCTGAGAAATGAACTCTTTGCTGGGGGTAATGGACCAATAATAACTCTGCAGCATGTGGTGGCCTCATGAGAACTCAAATTATCCCCACTGGTAGCACTGGATGAGGGATGTACGGACAGAGGTCAAGTGCTAACGTACTTGGTGACTATGGCAACAATCATGATTATAAAGATGCTGAGTCAGTTGGCTTTCTCTAACTAGCCTAGAAACCATAAATATCAGTTTGCAAAGGGCAAACTGATAGTCTTTGAATGCCCAGTTAAGAACAAACTGAGAAAACAAATCAGAAAATCTTGAGGGCCATTTTGAAGAGGCTCTCATCTCCTATAGCTGCAGCAAATACACACTAAAAGCTCCTCATTTACAACACCATTTAAATATCAAATGTTAGAAAAATATATGATACTTTAAGGTCACTACTGAGAAAGAAGGTAAACCCCGAGACATGAGGTGGGGCATCTGAGCAGAAATGATCAATGCTAAAATCTTTGAACAGCTAAACTGCTCTGAATCCACCTTATCGGCAGAGATATCCCTCTTTCATTCTGCAACCACACAACTTACACACACATACAGAAGGAACCAGCCTCCCTCTGCAGAGAAAAAATTTTGATGATCATCCTCTCCTGTATGCAGGTCAGGAAGCACCAGGTAGAGCTGGACGTGGAACAACAGACTGGTTCCAAATGGGAAAATGAGTACGTCAAAGTTGTATATTGTCACCCTGCTTATTTAACTTCTATGCAGAGTACATCATGAGAAACGCTGGGCTGGAGGAAGCACAAGCTGGAATCAAGATTGCCAGGAGAAATATCAATAAGCTCAGACATGCAGATGACACCACCCTTATAGGCAGAAAGTGAAGAAGAACTAAAGAGCCTCTTGATGAAAGTGAAAGAGGAGAGTGAAAAAGTTGGCTTAAAGCTCAACATTCAGAAAACTAAGATCATGGCATCCGGTCCCATCACTTTATGGGAGGCAGATAGGGAAACAGTGCAAACAGTGGCTGACTTTATTTTTCTGGGCGCCAAAACCACTGCAGATGATTGCAGCCATGAAATTAAAAGATGCTTACTCCTTGGAAGGAAAGTTAGGACCAACCTAGACGGCATATTAAAAAGCAGAGACATCACTTTGTCAACAAAGGTCTGTCTAGTCAAGGCTATGGTTTTTCCAGTGGTCATGTATGGATGTGAGAGTTGAACTGCAAAGAAAGCTGAGCACCGAAGAATTGATGCTTTTGAACTGTGGTGTTGGAGAAGACTCTTGAGAGTCCCTTGGACTGCAAGGAGATCCAACCAGTCCATCCTAAAGGAAATCAGTCCTGGGTGTTCCCTGGAAGGACTCATGTTGAAGCTGAAACTCCAATATTTGGTCACCTCATGCGAAGAACTGACTCATTTGAAAAGACACTGATGCTGGGAATAATTGAAGGCAGGAGGAGAAGGGGATGACAGAGGATGAGATGGTTGGATGGCATCACCGACTCAATGGACATGGGTTTGGGTGAACTCTGGGAGTTGGTGATGGACAGGGAGGCCTGGTGTGCTGCTGTTCATGGGCTCACAAAGAGTTGGATACGACTGAGTGACTGAACTGTTCTGTTACTTTGATTATCTGGGGTCTTGCAGACCCTGGAGGGACTGCCCTTGTAGGACTAGCCAGTTCTTAGTAACAACTCAAATAGGAATGTGTTTTCAAATACAAACCAGCTAATCTGAAGCCCACACCACTAACCATCTCCTTTACTGAGCTCTCACACTGAGCCTCTACCTGTTCCCTAAGTGAGACAGGTCTAGGACCCGGGACCCTCGGCTACAGTACTGTGGTGCCTAAACCTGGACACACCTCTCCTCAAACTACAAAAATATAAGAGAAACAGTAAGAGACGAAGAATAAGTGTGTGCATGTGCAGTTGAGGCAAATTCTGGACAGAGATGCAGAAAGGCCAAATAACCCCAACTATCACTTGTGAAGAGCTGAAACCAAAAGCTGGGTACTGCACGTGCCCCCTGGATAGACCCCTACCCTCACACCATAAAAGGAACCAGCTCACCACGCCTCAAGGAGCCAGTGAGCAAAGGAACCTTGTTTGTTATTGCCCCTGCTGCTGGAGCAAGGGCCCCAGTGAAGCCTTGCCCCAATTTCTTCTCTCGCCTCAGACTGATTTCTGGTGATTAAGCAGGCCAGGAAGCCTGGTGGGCAACATATTCCAGTTCCAGGTACCAGACAACTAAAAACAGTTTCTGTGCCCCAGAGCCCACTGAAATTATTCAAACAGCCAATCCTAAACCTGTTCATCCTTCCTTACCCGCTTCCTCCACCCCCAGAAACCACCGTGATGGCTCTGGCCCACAGTTCTCTCCCTCTCTGCCTCCCTACCGAGCCTGCTGCTGCCCCATATGGTGCAGGGCACAGCAGGCCCCTCCTCTTGGAACTATGAGTAATAAACTAACTTTTCAATGCAATCATTTCCGATCTCTTGGCCATACCATACCTCAAATTTTCCATTAATACACTATATGCTAAAATGGTTATCATGCTGTTACCTCATAAGAGGCTGCTGTGTCATCTCAGGCAGTATCTCCACCTCACCTTTTCAGGTCCACGAAAGGTAGGTACTCACACAGACTAGACTGGGAAGTTCATGCCATGCCTCAAAAAGAGGTATCTACACCCTTTTTGGGAAAGTGAAAGGAAAGTGAAGTCACTCAGTTGTGTCCGACTTTTTGCAACCCCATGGACTGTAGCCTACCAGGCTCCTCTGTCCATGGAATTTCCCAGGCAACAGTACTAGAGTGGATTGCCATTTCCTTCTCCAGCGGATCTTCCCGACCCAGGGATCGAATCCAGGTCTCCAGCATTGTAGACAGACGCTTTACTGTCTGAGCCACCAGGGAACTCCAAAATATGTTACAGGAAGTCACTAATTTCTGTTGCAATAGTTTGAAAGATATTTTATGAGTGGACCCTATAGATATTAAGCTGGAAAGGATAAGATATGAACACTGATTGGGATGAATCTATTGATGGATTTAGAGTATTGAACTGAGTGCCTGGGAATGGTGTTAGTAGGAGATCTTTAAACTCCCAAATACTCCTGAACCTACCTTGCCACCTTCTCTTAATATCTTGGCTAACTGACAGTTGAACCCAACAGTAGCCTTCAGTCACTAGGCATCAAATACCAGAACTTTACTGATTTAGACTGAATGTTAGATTGACTATGTTATGTATAAACTGCTCTATACCTGTAAAAATCTTCTCTACAATGGCCAAAAATGTTTTCATTCATTAAACTGTTAAAAACCCGTATTGGTGAGGGGCACCAGCATATAAAGCTCTGTAGTGATTGTTTCCAGTAAGACAGAGCTGACAATAAGGGATTCTGCAATAAAACTGGACTTCATCATCTCAGTGGGGTAGCAGGATCCCAGAGATGCACAGGTCAGGTGGCAGTGTTGATTTGTCGTTGATCATATGAGTGCATCGAGAATAACTGTGTTGGGTGACAGTCTTATTTTTGAGAGACAGAGATCTGTGTCAGTGGTTAACTGATTATGAAGTTAACAGGAATGTTAACTTCATGGCCAGTAAAAGACTGGTGGCCTAGCAATGTTTAATGTATTAAAGTGGGAAATGCTAGAGCTAGTGGAGAATCCTGATTCTAGAGTAGTAGGGAATTTATGGCAGACACATCTTATGATTACTCTCCCAATGTCTGACCATTTGGTGGGGAGTGACAGTTACAGGCAGAATCCTTACACAGGTTCTGTGATGGTTATGACAGAAAAGGCCAAGTGGGAGCCCAAGGATCTACCCACTCCTGCCAAGAGGTTAAATAAAAGCACGTAGGGATGGCAATTCTCACCATGTAGGAATAGCAATCCTCACCACATGGGGATAGCAATCCTCATCAACTGCCTGTGAGCCAGTGGAAAAAGAACATTCATGAAGAAAACTTACAGATGATCACAAAATTAATCGGTGGTGATGACAAGCACAGTTAAGTTGCTGAAGTTAGTGTCTTTACTATATGGTCAGTCGACACTGTCTCTTGTTTTCAGGCATTTCCTTTTCCCATTCCTATCAAAAGGTTAACCTGAAGCATTTTTACCTTTATGAGCAAAGATATCAGTATACCCTTACTCTTCTGACTTAGGGCTATCATAATAGAGCTGAAAGATCTATTACCCATTTTCATTTCATAACTGTTACTCTACACTGATGACAGCATTTCAGTTGAATCTGACTATGAGAAATAATAAACCTTCAAACTGCTACAGGAGGGAATCCCTGGTGGTCCAGTGGTTAGGACTCCACACTTCCACTCCTCAGGGTGCAGGTTCAATCCCTGGTCAGGGAACTAATATTTTGCAAACTGCACAGTGAAGCCAAAATATTTTTTTTAAATGTTACAGCAAGATATATCTAAATCTTGCAAAATTTCAGAGATATGCTATCTCAGGGAGGTTTCCATGGTATTTCCTTAGTGTAGAGAATATCTCAATATATCCTCTTTAAAGTCACTGCAGCATGTACTGTCCACCATGAAGGAAGAAGCTCAGTGGCTGCTGAGACTTCATTTTGAGACAGCAGGTAACATATTTATGTGTACTTCTCTGACCCATGCCTGGATAACCCATAAACCTGCCAGTTTTGAATGGTATCTAGAATAAGACAAGACTGTGCAGTGGGGTCAAGATGCCTGGCGATTGAGATTCCATCAGCAGAGCCTATAGTATAGACAGCGGTTAGGTTAGATAGAGATATGCTCTAAGGAGCTGCTGGAAAGCCTCATCTCTGATCCTGGAGAATCAGTACAGACCCCTATGGTCTGAGAGTAAGTCCTGGCCCTTCCAGTCACTAAACTCTTGTCCATTCAAAAAGCATCCTCATACTGGTCCCCTGCTGAAACAAGATATCTGACCATGGGATAACAAGTAATCACGCATGTCCACCTGCACACGGTCATCACGCAGCTAGCTGATGTACTGGATCATAAAACTGGGTGAGTACAGTAGTGTGCCACTGTGTAGCTGAAAAGGAACTTATGCAACAACCTGAACGGGTCTGGAATGTGCCAACAAGCTGCAGAAGGATTAGGCTCAGCCGCACATTTTCCCGTTTTATCCCCTCTCTATCTTAAACTACATCCATGATGTATGTGACCATATACAGTTAACATCCAAATAAGGACACTTTTAAGAGCTAAAAGCAGCACTATTAATAATTAAGATGGGGCACTGGGTGTAAGTCAGGAGTATCCTAGGCAAACTAGGACCTTTTCACACCCTATCTATGATCATCTGACAATGAAACCAATATGTATTGGACAGGTGCAACATTATGATCCCATTAGGAATGTCCTTAAGAGGCCACAGGGCATGGATGTCCCTCTGGTCAGCTGACTTGGGGTGAGAGGAGACATTCGGTCATACACAAAGAGAGGCAGCCTGGGATACAGATCTGCGCTGGTTCATGGGCAACAACTCATGGGTCAGCTGGCTAATGAGGACTTGGAAAGAAAAAAACTGGAGGACTAGCAACAAGAAATCTGGGGCTGAGATGTGGACCTCTTGAAGCAAGCAAAGTGTATAAAAATGGTTTTGACTCTCTGCCAGTGGACTGCAGGATGAATGAGCTCTCACAAATGAGATGGAGCCTGTGAACCACCCCGTGACTGTCAGCCATCTAGGCCTTCTCAGTGGGCCTGTTTATTATACAAAGTGGATACTGACAGTGGGATGAGGGCTGTGTGTAGACTGGGCAGGAGCTACCTTTCTTTCCCAGGTTGTTTTGGCTACTGCTATTATGCTCAGCCTGCCAAAAGTAAATGCCAGTGTTTCACTCCCAATTCTATTTCATTCCCTGGGGGAACCAACTAGCCAGCTGGTGACACACTGATTAGCTTAGATCCCTTATATCATGTATTAGATAGATTTTGTTACAGTAAAAATCAATCTCAACCTATCAAGGGCTTAAAATAGTTGTAATAGCAGCAAAAACTCTTTCCTGTTTATACGACTTATGTTGACTGTGTGTCTGCTCCATTTGGCTTCTACTGCATTGTTCTAATCAGGGACCCATGGTGAAGGAGCAACTCTAATTTGAAATACCCTGCTATTGTGACAGAGCACAAAACCAGAAAAGGCTGAAACAAACCAATGATGTGATTCATTAGAAGTCTCTCTACTCTGTGTGTGCAAATGCCGCACATCACACCCACACATTTTCTTTTGACCAAAACAATTAACACACCTAAGCTCAGTAATGGCAGCAGGAAAGTATATGCCACAGACCCTTTACAAGGTGGATGGAAAAATCACAAATGCAAAGAGCACTGCAATATAATCCTCTTATGAGGAAAAGAGTTGGTATCTGTGACAATAATGCAAATTTCCACAAAACGAAACTATTCCACCTCACCCTGTACAGACACACAGACATATCCTCCAAAGCATGTTTATTATTTCTATCCACAATTCTTTTTTCTAGGACTACCATATATGGAATTACAGACTGCCTTATCAATTGCCATGGTATTCCATTCAAAATACCCTTGATCAAGATACATATGTTACAGCAATACAAAGATAGCACAGAGAATTCATAGGTCTTAGCACATCTTTCATCTCCATGTTTGATAGCATATTCAATAGTCCACAAGATTGGGATGTCAATCAGAAAGATGTATTACTATACGCCTTAAATCAGTGGGCAATATATGGAGCAGTCTCTGGAATAGATGGGATGCATGTGTTTAAGAACCAAAGAGTAAAACTGGAAGTGATTTCTCTCACTACTAAAACCAAAAACCATTGGAAGGGTTTTAGCTCCCTGTCTCCATTAGATGGGCTGAGTATTCAGATTTCTGTATTCACAAAGGCATACTTCTACCAACAAACAACATTATGATTTCATTAAACTGGAAGGTAAGGGTCCACTCTGATAGTGTGTGTTCACTTACAGTTTCTGCAGGAGGATAATCAAGATTTAGATTCTATAGGAATGAACTGGATTACTCTACCAGATAAATAATGCCATTCAATGGGGTGTACTGAAAGTCTTTAGGAACACATAAATTATGATAGAAGAAGGCACCTGTAATTTCCAACTTAGACCTCATGACTGATAATGAAATGAAGATAACAAGCATGTATGTTCATGACCATTGTTCCTTTTCTTTCCTATTTCTGACAGTAGCTAGTATGTTACATTTCATGTAACTTTTAGAACTTTGTATGTTCTCTGTATTCGTTTTAAGTTGCTTAGTCGTGTCTGACTCTCTGCAACACCATGAACTGTATATCCTGCCAGGCTCCTTTGTCCATGGGATTCTTCACGCAAGAATCCTGGAGTGGGTTGCCATTTCCTTCTCCAGGGGAATCTTCCTGACCCAGGGATCAAACTCAGGTCTCCTCCATTGCAGGCAGATTCTGTACCACCTGAGCTAGCAGGGAAGCTCAGTTAGTGAGTCAATTCAGTCGCTCATCCAAGTCCAACTCTTTGCGACCCCATGGACTGCAGCATGCCAGGCCTCCCTGTCCATCACCAACTCCTGGAGTTTACTCAAACTCATGTCCATTTAGTCGGTGATGCCATCCAACCATCTCATTCTCTGTCGTCCCCTTTACCTCTGCCTTCAATCTTTCCTAGAATCAGGGTCTTTTCCAATTAGTCAGTTATTCGCATCAGGTGGCCCAAGTATTGGAGCTTCAGCATCAGTCCTTCCAATGAATATTCAGGACTGATTTCTGTTAGGATTGACTGGCTGGATCTCCTTGCAGTCCAAGGGACTCTCAAGAGTCTTCTCCGGCACCACAATTCGAAAGCACCAATTCTTTAGCACTCAGCTTTCTTTAATAGTCCAACTCTCACATCCAAACATGACTACTGGAAAAACCACAGCTTTGACTAGATGGACCTTTCCTGCCAAAGTAATGCCTCTGTTTTTTAATATGCTGTCTAGGTTGGTCATAGCTTTTCTTCCAAGGAGCAAGCATCTTTTAATTTCGTGGCTGCAGTCACCATCTGCAGTGATTTTGGAGCCCCCAAAATAAAGTCTCTCACCATTTCCACTGTTTCCCCATCTATTTCCCATGAAGTGATGGGACTAGATGACATGATCTTCGTTTTCTGAATGTTGAGTTTTAAGCCAACTTTTTCACTCTCCTCTTTCACTTTCATCAAGAGACTCTTTAGTTCTTCTTCACTTTATGCCATAAGGGTGGTGTCATCTGTGTATCTGAGATTATTGATATTTCTCCTGGCAATCTTGATTCCAGCTTGTGCTTCATCCAGCCTGGCATTTCACATGATGTACTCTGCATGTAAGTTAAATAAGCAGGATGACAATATACAGCCTTGAGGTACTCCTTTCCTGACTGGGAACCAGTCTGCTGTTCCCTGTTGAATTCTACCTGTTGCTTCTTGACCTGCATACAGGTTTATCGGGAGGCAGGTCAGGTGTTCTGGTATTCCCATCTCTGTAAGAATTTTCCAGTTTGTTGTGATCCACACAGTCAAAGGCTTTGGCATAGTCAATAAAGCAAATGTTTTTCTGGAATTCTCTTGCTTTTTTAATGATCCAACAGATGTTGAAAATTGATCTCTGGTTCCTCTGCCTTTTCTAAATCCAGCTTGAACATCTGGAAGTTCACGGTTCACATATTGTTGAAGTCTGGCTTGGAGAATTTTAGCATTACTTTACTAGCGTGTGAGATGAGTGCAATTGTGCAGTAGTTTGAACATTCTTTGGCATTGCCTTTCTTTGGGATTGGAATGAAATCTGACCTTTTGCAGTCCTGTGGCCACTTCTGAGTTTTCCTAAGTTGCTGGCATATTGAGCACAGCACTTTTACAACATCATCTTTTAGGATTTGAAATAGCTCTGCTGGAATCCCATCACTAAGCCCCACCTGACTTTGCATTTCAAATTGTCTGGCTCTAGATGAGTGATCACACCATCGTGGTATTTGGGTCATGAAGATCTTTTTTGTATAGTTCTTCTGTGTATTCCTGCCACCTCTTCTTAATATCTTCTGCTTCTGTTAGGTCCATACCATTTCTGTCCTTTATCAAGCCCAACTTTGCGTGAAATGTTCCCTTGGTATCTCTAATTTTCTTGAAGAGATCTCTAGTCTTTCCCTATTGTTTTCCTCTGCTTCTTTGCATTGATCACTGAGGATGCTTTCTTATCTCTCTTTGCTATTCTTTGGAACTCTGCATTCAAATGAGTATATCTTTCCTTTTCTCTTTGGCTTTTAGCTTCTCTTCTTTCCTCAGCTATTTGTAAGGACTCCTTAGACAAGGGAAGCTCAGGGACATATGTTTTCCTCTGTAGATATGATTCGAGTGAATGCCAAGAGAGAATCAGAGACGGACTGTGCTAGATATCTTTCATTTGTCGCTTTTAATTTGCTCACCATTCCTGCAATCCTAGTTTGTGACAAACTAGAACTGTATGAACTGCACAACTGATATGTAAATAAACTTAGAAGAGTAAGCACAGAGAATGGATTCTTGTTATTGCATGTGAACACACACCATTGAGCATCCACCACAAAAGAAGTGTATAATAATTCAATATAGAAAATGCTCAGCTAACTAAAGTCAGTCGGTTTCTGTTGTCAGTCATAGCTGGTATTGGCAAATTGCTGGTAAGCAGGTGGCTATGGTGCAGTGACACTGAGGGAGGCCAGGCCTGGGTTTGACAAAAGCAGTTAACTCACCAATGCAACACCAGCCACTGCGACTGCCAAGGGTCCCAGATTCTAGCAACTGGAATCCATTTTGGGACCTCAATAAGACACCAGTCTTGGGGACCAGCTGGACTGTTTGTCTTAACTAAACTTCCTCCTTTCTGCAAAGAATGAGACCAACCATCATCCCAGAAGAGCTTTTCCCAGGTGAGATGCACTCACTATATGAGAGACAAAAGGGCTGGAAAGTACTGGAAGGTATGGTGTACCTCTCTTAAGAACTAAACCAATTATTTCCTCAGCTGCTGGGAGGATTGACTCCCAATGGCAAACAGCGAACTCCCTCTCCCAGAATGAACTCACCCAAGGGGTGCCTATTTGTCATTTATGATTGCTGAACATCAGAGTATAAAACCTGGACCTGCTGACTCAATTCAGAATGGCCATCCCAATTCCACAGCTGCACAGAGAGGCAGCTGTGGAGTCTTTTGCAACCACATTGCAGTTCAATTTTTCCCTCTGCCCAGTCCTGATTCTCGCATTATTGGTATACGTATAAAAGGACTTTTGAGTAAACTCCTGCTCATAAGTCTTCTCAAAGTTTGCTTCATAGAGAAATTACATTCATTCTAGAGGAGATATTGAAATTAATAAATGTTTATTCACCTGCCACAGGAACTGAAAAGGTCTGTTTTCATTCCATCCCAAAGAAGGACAACACCAAAGAATGTTTAAACTGCCACACACACATGCTTATTTCACATGCTAGCAAGGTAATGCTCAAAATCCTTCAAGCCAGGCTTCAATAGTACATGAACCAAGAAATTCCAGACGTACGAGGTGGATTTAGAAAAGGCAGAGGGACCAGAGATCAAATTGCCAACATCCGTTGGATCATAGAAAAGCAAGAGAGTTCCAGAAAAAAACATCTACTTCTGCTTCACTGACTACGCTAAAGCCTTGTCTGTGTGGATCACAACAAACTGTGGAAAATTCTCAGAGAGATTAGAATATGAGACCATTTACCTGCCTCCTGAGAAACCTGTATGCAGCTCAAGAAGCAAGAATTAAAACTGGACATGGAACAACAGACCAGTTCAAAACTAGGAAACCTGAACATCAAAGCTGTATATTGTCACCCTTCTTATTTAACTTACATGCAGAGTATATCATGCGAGATTTGGGGCTGGATGAATCATGAGTTGGAATCAAGATTGCTGGGAGAAATATCAACAGCCTGAGATATGCACATGATACCACTCTAATGGCAGGAAGCAAAGAAGAACTAAAGATCCTCTTGATGAAGGTGAAAGAGGGAGTGAAAAAGCTGGCTTAAAACTCAACATTCAAAAAACTAAGATCACAGCATCTGATCCCATCGCTTTATGGCAAATAGATGGGAAAACAGTGGAAATAGTGACAGATAACTGTGGATGGTGACTGCAGCCATGAAATTAAAAGATGCTTGCTCCTTGGAATAAAAGCTATGACAAAATAATATAGTGTATAAAAAATCAGAAACATTACTTTGCCAACAAAGGTCCATCTAGTCAAAGCTATAGTTTTTCCTATAGTCATGTAAAGATGCCAAAGTTTGACCATAAAGAAGGCTGAGAAGCAAAGAATTGGTGCTTTCGAATTGTGCTGGAGAAGACTCTTGAGAGTCACTTGGACTGCAAGGAGATCAAACCGATCAATCCTAAAGGAAATCAACCCTGAATATTCATTGGAAGCACAGATATTGAGGCTGAAGCTCCAATGCTTTGGCCACCTGAGGCAAAGAGCCAATTCACTGGATAACACCCTGATGTTGGGAAAGATTGAGGGCAAGAGAGGAAGGGGTGGGACAGAAGATGAGATGGTTGGGTAGCATTAACCACCAATGGACATCAGTTTGAACAAACTCAGGGAGATAATGAAGGACAGGGAAGCCTGTCACGCTGCAGTCCATGGGGTTACCAAAGTCAGACATGACTTAGCAACTGAACAACAAACTCACTACTAAGGTCTTCTTTTTCAGACTTCCCTAGTGCCACAGTATATAAGAATCTGCTTGCCAATGCAGAGGACGTGGGTTTGACCCCTCGTCTGGGAAGATCCCATATACCACTGAGCAAACTGAGCCTGTCTGAGCCCTCTTGCCGCAACTACTGAAGCCTGGGCACCTAGAGCCTGTGCCCCACGATGGAGCTGCCACAATGAGAAAGCCTCACACTGCAACAAAGAGGAGCTAGTCACCCACCTGCCATGACTGGAGAAAGCCCACACAAGCCAGCAGAGACCCAGAGCAGCCAAAGATAATCGCTTTTAAAAAGATGAGCTTTCTGTTATTCTAAGTAAATTTCACTGATAAGCTTTATAATTGATACTGAAGCATCTTTACATTCCTGGGATAAATCATTCTTTGGTTGATTTCTGAGAATATCTTGTTATGTTCAATTAGCTATCATTTTATTCAGAATTTTTGTTTCCACATGTATCTAATACCTATCAACTTTTTTCTTACCTCTGAAAAGTTTTGCTATATTTTCTTTATCTTGATGTTGAGGAAACTTTAAGGTTATATATCCCAATACAGGACCTTCTTCACTTGATGTGGTATAAATTCAATATGTCATTTTAACCTAAAGATTAATATTCTTGCATTCTTGGGTAGTATCTATAATTTTTTGTAATTTCCTCCTATAATTTTTTTCTTTCTGAAAGCCAAAGTAGTTGGCTGTTGGCCTTCTTTAAATTGTTCCTTATTTTTCTTTTGTTCCTCTATTTTACATCTCTTTGTCTTTTCATCATTTTTGCAAGGGAAGTTTGGTGATAGTAAAGTAAGAGGTCTGATTAATAAAAAAAAATTTAACAAATTTTAATATGTAGTTGGGCTTTAGAAAAAAATGTTAGTATTCCCAAATATTAAGTTTCCAATTTTAAGAGATGTTTAGATAATTTTTGATGCACTGGTTGTCATTTTAATAACATAGATAAGGATGGAAAAATAAGGATGCCAAACTCTAATAAAATCAACTGTTCAGCTTTCCATTTTTTACTTTCCAAGTTATATACTTAAGTTCTATCCTAAATGTCATTATTTTTATTATGAAATATAGCATACATACAGACTTCCCAGGTAGCGCAGTGGTAAAGAATCTGCCTGCCAGTGCAAGAGGCAAAAGAGATGCAAGTTTGATCCCAGAGTCGAGAAGACCCTATGGAGGAGAACATGATGACCCATTCTAGTATTCTTGCCTGGAAAATTCTATGGACAGAGGAGACTGGTGAGCTACAGTGCATGGGGTCCCAAAGAATTGGGCATGACTGAGCGCACACACACACACACAATATACATACAACACAGTGTAAGAAGTACATGTGCATTCTAAAGAACAATGAAAAGAACAGTTGGTGGAGTAGAAGGATGTGTACTCATCTTCTCCTGCAAAAATACCAAAATTGCACCTAGCTGCTGAACAACCATCGACATGAGAATGTGGGATACCACCAAAGAAAGATACCTCACTCCATGAGCAAAGGAGAAGCCCCAGAAAGATGGTAGGAGGGGTGAAATCACATTTAAAATCAAATCTCATACCCGCCAGAGATGCTTGGAGGGCACCAACAAAACCTCATATGCACCAGGATCCAGGGAAAGGAGCAGTGACCCCACAAGAGACTGAGCCAGACCTGCCTTTGAGTGTTTGAGTGTCTCCTGAGGAGATATAGGTCAGCAATGGCCTGCCACCAGGACCAGAGCTCTGAGAGCAGCATTCCTGGGAAGCATGCGTGCAGTACAAGTTCTCTAGGAAGAGGTCGCCATTAGCTCCATTATAGAGCTGTGGAGCAGACACCCCACAAACTGTATAACAATTATACCAAAGAAGTTCTTTCACTGTTGTGAAAGTTCTAGAGACCACAACAGATTTTCCAACCTGGGGATCTGGCAAAGGGACTGAGAACCCCCAGGGAATTTGATTTTGAAGTCCAGTGGGATTTGATCACAGGACTGGGGAAACAGACTCTTGGAGGGCACAAACAAAACCTTGTGCTCACCAGGACCCAGGAGAAAGGAGCAGTGACCCCACAAGAGACTGAGCCAGACATGCCTGTGAGTGTCCAGGAGCCTCTGGCAGAGGCGTGGGTCAGCCATGACTTGCCGTGGGATCAGGGGCACTGAATTCAACAGTCCTGGGAGATGTGGCATGCTGGCATAGGTCCTTTAGAAGGAGGCTGCCATTACCATCATCACCCTTACCATACTTTGGCCTCAGGCCAAACTACAGGGCGGGAACACAGCCCTGCCCAACAACAGAAAACTGGATTAAAGATTTACTGAGCATGGCCCCACCCATCAGAGCAAGACCCAGATTCCCCCACAGCCACTTCACAATCACAGAGCCAACTAATCAGAAAAGACCCTGATGCTTGGAAAGACTGAAGGCTGGAGGAGAAGGGGACAACAGAGGATGAGATGGTTGGATGGCATCACCAACTCAATGGACATGAGTCTGAGCAAGCTCTGGGAGATGTTGAAGGACAGGGAAGACTTGGTGTGCTACAGTCCATGAGGTCGCAGAGTCAGACACAACTGAGCGACTGAACATGCGTGAGTTAGACCTGGGTCAGAAATGAAACAGAACTGTGTCTCAGAAACCTGCTTTCCCAACGTAACTTTTCTTTTTTCTTTCATTCCACAAATGAATAGCAAACCTATAATAGTCATGAGTTCAGTCTACCATATATTTTAGATTCTTCTCTAAACAGAATGTAGAATTGCATACTCCACTCCATTGATGTTAAGGATTTCACTCAGCCTATGAATTGTGTGTGGGAATGAACTGATATTATTTCAGCAGAAGCTTTAAGGGTCAATTCACAATGCAATACTCCCCCTTTCCTTCTTCCATATCCACCACTGATGTTCAAGATACTGGGAGATTTATTGTTTTACTCAGATTGAGGGCAGCCTGAAGCAGAACTTCCCTGTCAGTCTGCAATAAACATGTTACATAGATGAAAATTAAACCTCTGTTCCTTGATGTCTTTGAAACTTTGACACTGGTTTATCAGTGCCATCTAGTCAAAGATGACTGGGAACAAACACAGTCACATGAAATCTGGGTTTGGAGTACTCTCGTAGTAAGGGAGACCACACAAAATGGACAACTACTGGAACGAGAGTACAGGGGTTTAGAAGAGACTTGCTAATAGTATTTGTATTAGTGTTATGTAATTTGGGTGAGGTTTCAAGTAAGCAAGCTGGTTTCACTCTTGTTTGGGTATCCTCAGTCAGCAGGAGACAGTTCTATGATTGAGGATCTCAATATATTTTTATTTAGAAGGCAAAAAGAACAGAGGAGAGCTATGACTGATAAAGGAGGAGGGCTGACACGGCTAGTAAAGTGAAGGGGAGGTTTGAGTATGATCATGGTTTGCTCAGAGTCTGTGTGTGTATATATGTGTGCGTGTGTGCGTGTGCTCAGTGTTGGTTACAGAGTGGTCTTGTTTTTGCCTTGCTTTATCATGGTTAGAATAACCTTGTCTAACATGGGTGTTCTGTAAAATTGTTTCTGTCTAGCAAGAGAACACTACATTCTAGTTTTTAGAGGCAGGCCAGCTTTCTGCTAAGAGCAGGATATTTTTAACCTTTTTTTTCCAATTCCATTTTTTTTTGTCTAAGGTCAAAGTTAGAAGGAAAGACATTAGTTCAAGATATCCACATCTTTACCTCTGCCGATATTATATTGTTGAGAAGCTTGCCCAGATAACAAATCTGTTTTTATTCTGAACTGAGTCCCTTCTGCTTCTCTGTTGCAGGAGAAGTTGTATAATTAAGATTTGACAGTGGCTGTGCAGTTGCATTTAAGGCTCAAGAAAGGATGCCCAGGCTAACTACAACACAGGCAAATACCAGAAGTAAAATGGTTATGTTAATTCTTGTAGAAAGTCCCAAAGTAGGGGAATTTGATAATCAAAAAGAGCAATGAGAACAAGTCTGAAAAATCCAGCTGAAACTCTGAAAGAGGTGCATCTCTTGAGCCCAGTCATGTACTATTCATTTTGACATATAGTATTTAAATAGTTTAAGCAACAAAGGCTTGCTCTAGCAGAATCTCCCTCTCCTTGACTAAGCAAGCTAAGAGGCAATCCTGTGATTTTAAGGACCCCTGTGATTATGTTCTTGCCTGGAGAATCCCAGGAGGACTCAGATAATCCAGGAAAACCTCCCACTTAACAATCCTCAATCATATCTACAAGGTCGCTCTTACAATGAGGCAAACTATTCATAGGTTCTAGGGATTAGGAAGTGAACATCTTTGAGGGCCATTATTCAACATCTATGCCACATATAGAACACATTAGTTTCATCCAAAAGTCCCAAGGAATCTGAACATGTTACAGTATCAAGTTAAGTCTAAAATCTTATGCAAGTGTCAATAGCTCAGAAGTCCCACATCTCATCATCTAAGTCATCTAAATTAGGTAGATGAGTTCTGGGTACATTCCTTCCTGGGGAAATTTTTCTCTCCATCTCTGGACCTGTGAGGCTGGGAAATAACTGATTTGCCTCCCAAATAAAAGTCTGGGACAGGCACGTGGGTGTGGGTGTGTGTTCACTCACTCAGTCGGGTCCAATTCTTTGTGGCCCCATGGACTGTAGCCCACCAGGCCCATCTGCCCATGGGACAGGCAAGAATACTGGAGTGAATTGCCATTTTCTACTCCAGGAGATCTTCCCAACCAGGGTTTGAACCCATGTCTCTTGTGTCTCCTGCATAGGCAGGTAGAATCTTTACCATTAACACCACCTGGGAAAGCCCCATGTGGCAGGCATAGAACAACAGTTATGGATATTCTTATCCAAGAAGAGAAAATGAAAGAGACAACAGAATCACCCTTTTAAGCAATTTCAAAATCTAGCTGGGCTAACATTTATCAAGTTTCAAGGCTTGTAGAATAATCTCTGTGGCCCATGGCTCTGCTCTCAAGAGTGGCTCCTTCCTCTTTCAGGAGAAATAACAAATTTTTACAGCCCAGCAACTTTATCCTACATCTACATAATATACAAACACATATACATTATAAAATGCAAACAATTCAAAAGTGAATGACTAAAGATCAAATAACCTTATGCCTATGCCACTCCAATACAAGCTGCTTCTACACTGGAGTTGTGAGTTCTATCTTATTTTTCCAAAAATATTTATGCCACCTTACACAGATAGATAAACATTATAGGAAAATGGCATTTACCAGTTTCTTGGCTAATGCCTTCTCTATGAGCTACAGGAATACAAATTTCCATAGAATGTGCCAAACAGATGAGTTAAGAATTATTTAATTTTTAGGCAATTCTAAAAAAATATATCAAATTGCCAACATCTGTTAGATCATAGAAAAAGCAAGGGAATTCCAAAAAACAATCTGCTTCTGCTTCACTGACTATGCTAAAGCCTTTGACTGTGTGGATCACAACAAACTGTGGAAAATTCATAGAGAGATGGGAATACCAGACCACCTAACCTGCCTCCTGAGAAACCTGTATCCAGGTCAAGAAGCAAGAGTTAGAACTGGACATGGAACAATGGACTGGTTCAAAATTGGGAAAGGAGTACATCAAGGCTGTAGTTGTTACCCTCATTTAACTTAATGCAGAGTATATCATGTGAAATGCTGGGCTGGATGAACCACAAGCTGGAATCAAGACTGCCAGGAGAAATATCAATAAACTCAGATATGCAGATGACACCACCCCTATGTCAGAAAGTGAAGAGGAACTTAAAAGCCTCTTGATGGAGGTGAAATAGGGGAGTAAAAAAGCTGGCTAAAACCTCAACATTCAAAAAACTAAGATCATGGCATCTGGTCCCATCACTTCATGGCAAATTAATGGGGAAAAAATGGAAACAGAGACAGACTTTATTTTCTTGGGCTCCAAAATCACTGTGGATGGTGACTGCAGCCATGAAATTAAAAGACACTTGCTCCTTGGAATAAAAACTATGACCAACCTAGACACCATATTAAAAAGCAGAGACATTACTTTGCCAACAGTGGCCCATATAGTCAAAGCTATGGTTTTTCCAGTAATCATATATGGATGTGAGAGTTGGACCATAAAGAAAGCTGAGAACCGAAGCATTGATGCTTCTGAACTGTGGTGTTAGAGAAGACTCTTGAGAGTCCCTTGGACAGCAAGGAGATCAAATCAGTCAACTTTAAAGGAAATCAACCCCAAATATTCACTGGGAGGACTGATGCTGAAGCTCCAATACTTTGGCCACCTAATGGGAAGAGCCAACTCATTGGGAAAGACCCTGATGCTGGGAAAGACTAAAGGCAAGATGAGAAGGGGATGACAGAGAATGAGACATTTGGATGGCATCACTGACCTAATGGACATGAGTTTGAGCAAACTCTGGGAGATAGTGAAGGACAGGGAAGCCTGGTGTGCTGCAATCCATGGGGTTGCAGAGTCAGTCATGACTAAGTCAGACAAGACTGAGCGACTAAACAAAAAGAAAATATCATGATTTCTATTTTTATATAAGGTTGCAAAACAGTTCACAGTATCCTTATTTTTTTTCTTGTAATAATCATTTTTTAGCCCTATTTTTGCTAACATCTTACCTGCTTATTTATCTCAAGGACAATTTCTAGTATCATTCAGAAGTAAAGCACGTCATGGATATATCAATTCCCAACCACAAGTAAGACTGCAGTATTCATGATACACCCCACCTATTTCTTTAACAGCAGAGACTCAATAATTTAAAATAGAACTGGCAGCTAACGCAGAAGTGTGAAATCAGTGTTGGCACCAACAGACGAGTTTTCATATTGGGTTTTAGTCACACTCTCAGTTTTCCCTCTCACTGCCCTGGTGTAAAATATTCTTCTCTTCTTTCCCTCTAACAGGTGTTACTAAGAGTCAATTTTCATGCTATGTGTTCTTTGTTGAATTTTTGAAAGATGTTTAACCTTAACAGGGTTTTTGAAGAAAGGCTTCTCTGTGGGAACTAAATGTTATTTTACATCAGTCATGTCAGGATTCTTATGGTTATTTTCCATTCTGTGCAATCTTTCAAGGTCTTAAGCACCATAAAGTGGGAAGGGCTATGTATTCTAACAATGCTGGCTGTTCAAATTGCCATTTCCACTATTTTTACATTTTTCAGTTGTGTTGAATGTAACTTAATACAAGTTGTCATAAACAGAATGTACTGTGTTTGGAAAAAAAGTTCAGACAAACTAAAATATCCTTGCTATTCTTCATGCACTTATTATGTTGTGTGAGAATTACTGACCTTGGGAAATAGGGAGAATTTCCTGAAAGGATCTATGTATCCAATTTAGTGAGTAGAAATACAGTAGACATTTTAGTAAATTCAAAGAAACCATATAGTTCTGTAAAAACTTATGAAAAGAAAGAAATAACTCCAAAAGGGGAAAACAAACAGAAAGATGAATGGTTCTCTTGCCCTTTAGGGAAGAGGAATCAACAACACTAAAAATTTAGCCAAATGGAATGAGATTCCCTGACATCCACACCAGGGCTTACCTGGTGGCTCTGATGGTGAAGGACCTGCCTGCAATTCAGGAGACTCAGGTTCAATTCCTGGGTCAGGAAGATCCCTGGAGAAGGGAATGGCTAACCACTCCAGTATTCTTGCCTTGGAGAATTCCATGGACAGAGGGGCCTGGCAGGCTGCAGTCTATGAGGTCACAAAGATGCAAGAGAGAAACTTGAAGTGGTCCATTTTCGAGGCAAAGTAGCCAGCTCTGAGTGGAAACGCACTAACAGTTAGACTTGTGGACATGACAAAATTGAGGTCTGGACTCTTTAGATAAAGTTAGGATTGAGGAAGGGAGATTAGACTGGATCATAATCTAGAGAGACAAGACTCTACCCATTGCCTGTGCCCTAAATAGACTTGCAGAGGTGACACAGTTCAAGCACCTGGAGGGTCCCTAAGCAAAGAGGATGCTGGGGGAAGGGATAAACTAGCAAGAAAGTCTTTGTTGAAAAATGCAGATGTAAGTTGGGAATGGAGAAAGGATACCCTATATGGAAATACTGAAACTCAGGCAACATCCAGGAAGATTGTACACCCCATAGTACTCAGCCAATGAGGAACTGGAGGGAAAGGCCTGTGTGTTAAGGAATAAACTGTTTGTTGTAACCACCCTGGGTGTGCCTGCCCACCAGACACCCAATCTTTCAAGACTGTCATTAAAAGTCCTGCTTTTGCCATGCTTCGTGTCTCAGAATCCATCCCTTGGTTTTGGGCTGGTGAGCATATTCCTCACAAAGAGACACGACTGAGTGACTAACACTTTCACTTTAATGTCTACACTGACAAACATAAGTGAATTAAATAATACTTAGACTGAGGCAGAATCAAACACAATCTGGGAAACAGCACACCCTGGGAAGTGGACAATTCAAGTGATACATAAATGGCTGACATAAGCCTGTACATTTGAAAAAGCTCTGGCATTCCCCAGACCTGTACTTTGTAATAAAAATTAGGGAACATACACAGTGGAAGCAGTAAACAACACAATGACAAGAGAAAAGCGAATAGGCTAATCAAAAGACAAAAACTGAAAAAAATCCAGAATTCATTAAAAAAAAAGGAGTGAAAACTGAAAATACGAGGAAAACATCTTTAGAAAGAAGGACAGATACAAAAATTCCAAAAGCATAAAAACCACAGCTACAGGATAATGTGTTTCGAGTTGACAAAAGTCTCCAGTTTTCAGAAGCAAATGATTCAACTTACCAGACAAAACATTTTCTTGTTTTATCCTTAAAAATTCAAACTTTATTAAGAATAAAGGCTTACAAGAATTCTGTCCAGGAGAATATTCCAAGAAGAATTCTGAGGCTGGACTCAGGAGCCATTAAGACTCTCAGCTCCAATTCTAGTTAAAAATATAACTTTTACCTAATTATTTAACATTTGCAGACATTATTTTCTAGAATAATGAATTATTCTAGAATTTGTAGAACAAATTGACAGCATTTTGCTGCTATAAAAAGAGAAATAAATAAAAATCTTTTCCAATGCGCCCTGCCTTTTCTGGAGATTATGCTGAATGGACTGTTTTTTTTTATGATAAGCTAAATAATCCAAAAGTTTCCACACACTGAAAAACTTAATGGTTTGTGAAAGGCAGAATCTAGAATATGAATTACATTAGATGATCTATATGGTCATTTCCATCTCTAAAATTCTATGACTCTGTTATGTAAGACAGATATAATAGTTTAAAAATGTTCAAGGCAATTAAAATACAGAATGGGTAATATGCTTAATGAGTTTATTTAGTTGTAAAGGCAGCTGTAAAAATAAATTTGTTAAACTCTCCTCCCTTTGGCCTTGGCAGGCACTTAACATTTTGATTAAACAGTAAAAGAAGTCTATTGAAGAGCAAAGGAAACCTCAAGTTGCTTAAGGCCAGCAGCACTCTTTGGGTCCATGTTTCTCTACATTTCAATGTGATTTTGCTATATGAGGTTTAAAATATTTACATAAGGTTTCTGTTTAGGGGAACAATTATCCTATCTTCACTTTTATGATTTCTAACTGCCACATTAACTGCACTGGTATTGATTCAGATAATAAAATGCAATCAGTAGTCAATGAATTGGATAATTTTCTTACGAACGTGAGGGCCTGGTGTATTTGCTTTTATATCCATGCTTTTATACCAGCTCCCAGGACACCTTTCTTTCACAAACCATTAAGTTTTTCAGTGTGTGGAAACTTTTGGATTATTTAGCTTATCATAATAAAACAGTCCATTCAGCATAATCTCCAGAAAAGGCCAGCCACATTGGAAAAGATTTTTATTTATTTCTCTTTTTATAGCAACAAAATGCTGTCAATTTGTTCTATAAATGCCTGAATAAACATTTTTAGGAAAAATATTTAGGCATCATGACTTTTACATGTTTTTTCTCAATCCCAAGCCAATAGATTTATGTAGTAAAACTCTTCTCATAACCAAAAAACAAAAACATAAATTAAAGGTCTCCATATAAAAAGCTGTAAGTGTTAGGAAAACAATAAACATCATGGTATAAGAGCTTTTAAAATTTGTAGCAGACATCCATCATGAATTTGCACTTTTGAACATGAACTATCCACTGTTTCTGTTCAACCACTTTTACGACAGCTGTGAACCTAATTTGGTGGGCTGGAAGAGAGAACTCTGGTAAGACTCACTCTTAACCTTCTCTGTCCTTTCTTGAGGCTTTAATTTTAAGAGTCCAGAGTCACATGAGACTGTAACACCATATGCATATACTCATCTCTCCACCACCTTCACTTGAAAAGTTCCATGGTCACAAAATTCAAAACTGAACACAAAACCCCGCAAAATGGACAAAACCCGAAAAACTGAACTAAACTCAGGTCTGTTCTTCATGTGTTCGTGAGGCATTCAGTTTCTTTGAGTTCAGGTGTCCATGAGAAAGATCTGGGCAAGGCTTAACACTTTTGCCTCACTCTGGCTTCTTATGTAATCTAGTACATTTGCAAGAAGAAACCTGGTAGGCTTGGCTAAGCTGCTCCTGTGTTTTCGTTTATTTGGTCCACTGCAGAGAGGATGCTTGGAAATCTGCATCCTGGAGGGTGGAGTCCCAGTAAAAATTCCACCTACGACTATGGGGATAAAGATAAGTTCATTGCGCCCAAAGGTGTAATTGGTTGATAATCTTCAACCCAGATCTATTATAATTACTATTATATTTTGAACTTTAATCACTCCTATACATATCTTTCTGTTTTGGAAAAATACGGTGTTCTAATAAAAGGGATTCCCTGGTGGCTCCGACGGTAAAGAGTCTGCCTGCAATGCAGCAGACCCAAGTACAATCCCTGGGTCAGGAAGATCCCCTGGAGAAGGAAATGGCAACCCATTCCAGTATTCTTGCCTGGAAAATCCCATGGAAAGAGGAGCCTGGCGGGCTACAGTCCATGGGGTCACAAACAGTCGGACATGACTGAGCGACTTCACTTTCACTTTCTAATAAAAATCCATCTTTTTTTATTAAAGCCATCCTAGTGGGTGTGAGGTGCTATCTTACCACAGTTTTTATTTGTATGTTGATGTTGAATGATGTTGAATGCTTTTTTTTTTTTTTAATGAGATTACTGGCCATTAATGTATCTTCTTTGGAGAAACAGCTATTCAAATCATTTGTCCCCTTTTAAGTTGGTTTTTTTTAAAATTGTTGAGTGTCATAAGTTTTATATATTTTAGATATTACACTCTTATCAGACAAAGAAAATGCCACTATTTTTCCCCATTCTGTGTATTGCCTTTTCTCTTTCTTGAGAGTAACCTCTGAAGTAACTAATCTCATTTTTGATAAAGTGCAATTAATTGTTTTGTTGCTTATGATTTTCATGGCCTGAGCCTTTGTTTAATCCAAGGTCATGAAGATGTACATTAAAGTTCTCAGAATTTTATACTTTGATCTTTTATATTTAGTCTTTGGTCCATTTTATGTTAGTTTTTATACATGGTATAAGGAAGAAATTCTATGCATATATTTTTAATCCTTTTCAAATTGAGAAAGGGCTGTTATTCACTGGCCCTCTGAAAACTCAACTATTATAATACAAATGCTAAGGACTCCAACTCTTTTATTCTAGTAAATTCAGGTTTAAACTCTCCTTTGAGCTCTAGATGTTTTCATGCAACTTCTTACTGACAACTTTACTTGGTAACTGAATGCTTTATATACCTGGTAAGACCACATTCCAGGAATACTGACAAACATAATGTGAATGAAACAACCTTCATAACAATCCCCATGCTCCATCACACCACCTACCTACTCACACCTGGAAAGCAGATCCAGCCTCTGAACTGTCCTTACTTCTAATCTCACCTGCTTATAGCCCATCCTCTCTAAACAACCTGATCAACACTTTTTTTTTTCTTAATTATAAATTATATTTTAGTTTTAATTTTAATAGATAGTTTGTAGTTGAAGGATATTTTTGAAAACACAAAATAAACATGTTAATTTTTGATGAAATTATGTTTGATGTTTATATTTGTGATTACATTTTTTTTAGTGTTTTATTTTTAATTTAATTTTATTTTTTTTTGTTTTCTTTTAATTTTTTTTATTTTTTTTAAATTTTAAAATCTTTAATTCTTACATGTGTTCCCAAACATGAACCTCCCTCCCACCTCCCTCCCCATAACATCTCTGTGGGTCATCCCCATGCACCAGCCCCAAGCATGCTGTATCTTGCGTCAGACATAGACTGGCGATTCAATTCGTACATGATAGTATACATGATAGAATGCCATTCTCCAAAATCATCCCACCCTCTCCCTCTCCCTCTGAGTCCAAAAGTCCGTTATACACCACTGTGTCTTTTTTCCTGTCTTGCATACAGGATCGTCATTGCCATCTTTCTAATTCCATATATATGTGTTAGTATACTGTATTGGTGTTTTTCTTTCTGGCTTACTTCACTCTGTATAATCGGCTCCAGTTTCATCCATCTCATCAGAACTGATTCAAATGAATTCTTTTTAATGGCTGAGTAATACTCCATTGTGTACATGTACCACAGCTTGCTTATCCATTCATCTGCTGATGGACATCTAGGTTGTTTCCATGTCCTGGCTATTATAAACAGTGCTGCAATGAACATTGGGGTACATGTGTCTCTTTCAATTCTGGTTTCCTCGGTGTGTATGCCCAGCAGTGGGATTGCTGGGTCATAAGGCAGTTCTATTTGCAATTTTTTAAGGAATCTCCACACTCTTCTCCATAGTGGCTGTACTAGTTTGCATTCCCACCAACAGTGTAGGAGGGTTCCCTTTTCTCCACACCCTCTCCAGCATTTATTGCTTGCAGATTTTTGGATCGCAGCCATTCTGACTGGTGTGAAGTGGTACCTCATTGTGGTTTTGATTTGCATTTCTCTAATAATGAGTGATGTTGAGCATCTTTTCATGTGTTTGTTAGCCATCCATATGTCTTCTTTGGAGAAATGCCTATTTAGTTCTTTGGCCCATTTTTTGATTGGGTCGTTTATTTTTCTGGAATTGAGCTGCATAAGTTGCTTGTATATTTTTGAGATTAGTTGTTTGTCAGTTGCTTCATTTGCTATTATTTTCTCCCATTCAGAAGGCTGTCTTTTCACCTTGCTTATATTTTCCTTTGTTGTGCAGAAGCTTTTAATTTTAATTAGATCCCATTTGTTTATTTTTGCTTTTATTTCCAGAATTCTGGGAGGTGGATCATAGAGGATCCTGCTGTGATTTATGTCGGAGAGTGTTTTGCCTATGTTCTCCTCTAGGAGTTTTATAGTTTCTGCTGTTACATTTAGATCTTTAATCCATTTTGAGTTTATTTCTGTGTGCGGTGTTAGAAAGTGATCTAGTTTCATTCTTTTACAAGTGGTTGACCAGTTTTCCCAGCACCACTTGTTAAAGAGATTGTCTTTACTCCATTGTATATTCCAAATCAAGTCTCTTTACTCTGGGAAACACTTCAATGGCTTCCCTGGAGAGTGACTGTGTCTCTGAGGGGAGAAGTGACAATGTCTGGAGATAATTTTGCTGTCACCATGATGTGGAGGTACTACCAGCATCTAGTGCATAGAGGCTAAGCATGCTAGTAAATACACCCCCCAATACATAGGACAGCCCAACAAAGAATGATCTGACCCCAAATTTCAGTATTATCAAAGGTTGAGACCCCCTGCATATCACTTGGAAGACAATTCAGAGTTCTCACCACGGACTAGCAGGCTCTTCATGACCCCTGCTTACCTCTCAGGTCTCACCTCCTATTTAGCACACCTTGCAGTATTCTCAAGCCAGACATTCTATTTCTTTAAGATACAAAACTATTTTCTGCATCAAAATCTTTAAATCTGCTTTGTCTTAGAGTACTCTCCACCCAGATTTCTGCCCAGTTGACTGCTCTTCATCACCAGGCCTTTGTTTGAGCATTACCTTCTTAGAGATTCAAGCCCTCCCAACCACAGCTGAACACAGTATTTTATTAATCGAATAGGGTATTATGAGGGGATTATAAGAAAAACTGATGATAAAGAAAATGAAAGGATAATAGATCCTATTTTGTAACAGCAGATCCTGAACAGCTGAAATCTGTAGTGCACGCAGTCTTGGTGAAGGCTGAGCAGTCTGGGGTCAGCAATGCCTCACACAGATGTTCACTCTTGGTTGGGAATTGATAGGTAAACATGACAGGATGTCAGCAGGATAGAAGACTGAGATTTCCATCAGGGTTTAAACCAGACTGGGGGAGTCGTGAGGGAGGTGGAGGAGGTACCTATAGAGTATGGAAGTTATGAAGTCTCTGAGATGCATAATGAAAGCAAAACGTGCAGTAGAAAACCGTTCCATAAAAGTGAAGGGCATGGCATAAGGACAACGAGGTATTCAGGGGCTCATATTTTAAGGCAGTGATTCCCATTCATGATTATGCACAAATTACAGCTACTCCAGTGAGGATAAACACGTAATTAACTAAAAATTCACGCAGCTAAAGAGATTTTTAAAACTCTGTTGGAGTGATAAAAGAGTCACCACATAAATATTTAATTCCCCAGTGATGAGGACAGGCATAAGAAGGCTTCGGATTTTGAGCTGAAGTTAGAAGGTGTTACACAGGACTGAGAGTTCTCATACGTGAATTCATATCAGTTAACAGTGGTTGCCGGGACACTTGCTGTATTCAGACTGTATCTAAAGCTGGGTCAGGTTCAACAGGAAAGAGTGAGCAATGGGAATGGAAGAGAGAGAAAGTGGTGACCCCTCTTCTGGGTTAACATAAAGAATATCTCAGCAGTAACAGAAGGTTACAAAAAGTATAACAGAAGGTTACAAAACACCTAGACTACAAGCAAGGGAGAGATAATAAGCAATATTACCTAAAAGAAAGTACAGTGAAGAACAAACAGAATGTTAACTCTCTTTTCCAGATATAAACAGTGATGATAAGAAGGAGCATCAGTGGGAGACTATATGAAGTAACTGATGGTGAATTGATCAGATTGAGGATGGGAGTTGACGTGTATTCACTTAAGTAGGGGAGGTGAAATTTTTCAAGGAAATAGGTAAAAGAAAAGAGAGACTGTGAAGAATCCATAACTCTGGAGACTTCTCTGAGAATGAATTTTAATGTGAAGAATTAGGGCTCTTCCCTGTCTCAGGACCAGGTGGTTGTGTCTGGTGATACTAGCGGAGATTATTCCCCTTCCACATCCTCCTCAAAGGGCAAAACAGAAGATTGTTTTTTGTTTCATTGCAATAAATCATCTCCCCTCAGACAGCCTTACCCTCTAAATGAAAGCTGAATTTGCCACGTAAGTTATCATTAAGTCCCAACACTTTTCTTATACTGTTTTTAAGTTGTTTTGTGTTGATTTCCATTACATAAACAACGTCAATGGAAAGACAGAGGATTTGATTATCAGTTAAAATGTCAGTTGAACTTAAAAATCAGTGGGTGGAAAAGCTCAAGAGTCACTTATAATTTTAAACTGAGCAGACAAAGCCAATTGAGTAAATGAAGTGTTGCTTTTAAACACTGCATTTATTTTGTTACCTAGGCTAAGGGAAATGTTATTATGGACGGTCCCTCCAGGACTGAAATCACAGTTGCTCATAATTTCAGCGTGTCTTCCTAACACACATGACCCACTTTAAAGGGAAGCTAGGCTGGATGCACTTAAGAGTATCTCACACCAATAATAAAAGATCATAAAGGACCTTTGTGTTTTTATTCACAGATATGTGACCAGTTTTTCACATCACATGAAAGATTAATATTCTACCAGTACCTAGAGGGCCATAATAGCAATGTCTTTGGTGACATTCACCTGTGACATGAGTGGTATTATTTTTCCAGACGTAAGTAGCTTTCATATAATGAAGTCACTTTTGATAGCGCAGGCTTTCCTTTGGTATTTATTAGTTGTTTGCCAAGCTTTCCCTAAAGCTGAGTCAGATTCACGTATTTTTCTATCATACAGACGATTACTTCTGAACCCTTGGGAGTGCTGTCAGTGGCACTTTCTCCCATCCCCACACTTCATAGAGTCCTATGGAAGACTCATGCTTATTCAACCATAGAAGAAATATATTTGGCTGTAATACAAGTTATATTTTCAATACCCAAGAGGCAAAAGAGGCATGTGTATCACTAATAATCTTTCTTCTGCATAATGCCCAAACACATAGCATTATTAAGATATATGGCTATAATTTTCTAAGAAAAAAGCACTAAGATAATGTGAAGAGATAAAAACACTATAAAAACATTACTACAGAACAGAATGAAATATGACTTATGTTAGTAAGTTTCTACATGACATTGCTTATCATTTTATTATTGAGCATCTCTTTAGAATAGATAGCATGCCAAGAGCCATGTGTCTCAATGGAACATTATACAAACGTATATATATATACTTTATCTGGGAACTTATATGCAAAATAATATGAAAAGGCTATTTTAAAAATCCAACGTATACTGGATTTACTCAACATATGTAGTAATAAAAATTCAACTTACTGAAGATTCACTTGAAACTCTGACTTCATCAAAATGAAAAAGCTAAAGACTTTAGCAAAAAAGATCAGAATCTCAATTATTATGCTTCAGTTAAAGATATCAAACATTAGGGAACTGTGAATTTACTCCGAGTACTTAGTCTAAAGAATGTAATAGGCACTTTCTTGTATGTAAATATATAAATGGGTATCTTGGCAGTATAGCTAAAGATAAGCATCAGATAGAAATAGACTATTATAGACTTCTGAATTGTATTTTAAAGATCCATTTCCAAAGTTAATTAAGCACTATTTTCTGCTTATGACCCTACTTAGTGTGGTCTAATAATGATGTGACTGTGATAAGCACTGACATTTCAAAGGCTTACAATAACAGGCATGCGTTTGTCACTCACAGTAGGCGGCCACGCAAGTCAGCTGCGGCTCTGCTCCCAGTCACAGTCATTCTGGGGCTCAGGCTGAAGGAGAGCCCCGATATAGGACAGTGTAGATCTATGGAAGAGAGAAATAAGGGTCAGCAAGGAAACTTCTGGCAACAACAACAACAAAAAAACAAGAATCTATGTGGTGGTGAAATACTCCTCTCGTGGGACGGAAGACGCTGTCAGGAGGAAAATAAATCTATGAAGAGTAAATCAAGCTACCCCAATACAGAAATATAATTTTTACTTGACACCCTCATTCGAGTGAGAATGCAGGAGTTTTAAACAGAGAAGCTAAAATGGACAGATTTTAGCTGCCTCATTATTCTTAACCTTCTCTGGCCCATCTTCTAGGTTTTTAAGTTGTCATTATTTACTGCTTCTGCTTTCAATTAAATCCTTTATCTCTGTGTCCTGATAAACTGCCTGCTTTCCTGCTTATGTCTTCAGGGTAGGGATTTTATTTCACTCTTCTTAACCAGACAAACCTAACCAAAATTGCTCAGGAAAAAAGACCAGAGATGATCTTCTTGGTAAACAGGATGTTTTTATATACTCTGAACTTTGCACTTTTTAAAAGATCCACTTATGGAATTACTATGGAATACTTTTTCTGAAGCAAACATCCCATAACCTAGAGTTATGAACATCTGTATTTCTATGTCACTTGTAAGTTTACACAGACAAGCCGTGGACCTGACCTATTTTGTCGATCCCAATGAATAAATGTGCACAAGCAAAATTACAGCTCTATACGAAATTGGCTGAAAGCATTCCTTTATTTAAGAAAAGATTACTAATAGACATGGGGGGAAAAATGTGTCAAGTGTTGAATCCTGGCAGATATTTTACAATAGGGCAAATTAAGGAATATCAAACCTAACAAGGAGTAAGATTAAGTGGCTTTTAGTTGTACATAACTAAATAGTATTTAGACCCTGTTTTTAAATGAGAAAACATAAAATGATTTAGCAAATGACAGTGACTTTGCCCTGTTCCTACATAGTGTTTTCATCTGCCTGGTAGTGTGTGTTAGCAATGTCTGGTGACCAGCAAGGACTCTTATGGAGCATGGATCACTGTAAGTCTTTCTGTACCTACTCCGTTCTGAGAAATCAGAAAGCCCAATTTTTTCTGTCCTTTAATGTATCTTGTTCACAACATAGAGAAACTATTACCTAACAAAATTATCTTCAGTGAGACAGAAAAGGGGGAGTTCATTTCAGACCTCAGGTTGGGGGACTGAGATGGGTGGATATAAGACACTGCTGAATCGTTTATTATAGGTGTCAGGGTAATTGCCTCCTCTCCAAATTATCTGTAAGTATTAGGCACATTTCCCAGTGGGGAAATAAATGAATGGTCTCTCCAGTTCTGTTACAGTCGTCATTTTTTCCTGTTTGCATAACCAGAATGCACTGGTTCGTTAACTGGTCCACATACATGGAGATCAAAGAGAGACCCAAGAAAGAGGCAAACCCCTCCAGATGGGGCAGGTGGAAGGAATAATAAACCACCAAGTTTACCCATAAGGCCTGCCTTGAGATTACGAAATCTCCACACACACCCCCCACCCCCAGGCCTTGAAGTTTATACTTTGATTGGTCCAGTCATGTACACAGCCCAGATGGTCTCGACCACACATACTCTCTCAAGGCTGTATCCTTGAAAACAGCTCCTGTTGTGGAAATAGAGGACAGAGTGTACATTCCAAGCATGGGAGCAGGTGAGGAGCCCCCCATTGCCTCAGCCCAGCTCAACGATCAACCGGCCACCACATACTCAGGACAACTTCCTCCAAAACTACGTTACTGACTTAAAAGAGCCTCTGCTTCCGTCACAGCCCTGAGTTATTATGTCAAGTCTCCCATTAGCTTGAAGCCGTGGCCATATCCAATCTTTCTTCTTAAATTTTTGCCTCCACTCAATAATGTGATTTAAGTCCTACTGTGCACAGGCACACGTCTGCACACAAGGGCTGAAACATGAACGTCTGCAGCATCCCTGATCTTCATCCTCCGGGAGGAGCGTGTGGAAAGAGGGCCAAGAGTGGTAGCAAGAGTATCTCTGCTGTCGTCTGAGTCAACTTTCTGGAAGTTTGCTCTGACTAGGGTGAAAATGGGCATGAGCATGGGAAATACTTCACCAAAGAACGGAACACTGAATGGTCCTGACAGATTTACTTCTATCACAGACTGTTTTCATCCCTCCTATTGTTCTGAACCCAGCAGCATTCTCCTAGGATCGCTGGTTCAAAGCCCTAAGCTAATTTACTCGTTAGTCTCGTAAGCGCTGCATTCATCGTGCTCTGCCCCACTGCTTCAAACTCCACACCCAGTCTCATCTCCACTGGCTACTTCTTTCTCTGGAAATCAATTCTCACCCCCGATTTCCTCATTTCAAATATGGATACAAGTGTCCATATCTCCATTTCCCCATTTATTGTGATACCACCTCATATTTTTATATAATTCCTGGAGGTGCCTTACCTACCAACATGTTTCGGTGTCTGTATGATAATGCCTACAGAAGCTGAAATAACAATTTAGTTATCACTGAGCAAGTCAACTCAGGAAAACACCCTCTGAGTAAAGTCACCACCAGAAGGTCTCCCTTGAAACCCTGAGATATTAGGAGACTCAATTACATGTAGCATCTTCTGACCAGTAGGTAAAGGTGGTCTAACTTGATTAGAACATGTGGGAATGAGCAAAGCAAACTAATACATTGGGCACATATTAACTGAACAACACGTGTATAAAATCAACAGAAAGTGAACTGGCAATAGTTTTTAAACAAGTGTCAGTCATAAATCCCATGTTATCAAAACCAAGATGACCAAGGTAAATTACTAATGTGCATTTAACCAATACCTCTGCTGTTTCACTTAACAACTGTTTAGGAATAGTCACAGTGAATTATAACTATTACCGCTTCTATTAATGATGAAGACAGCAAATGTTAATAGGGTGTTTTGCTCTTTTTCCAGGCCCTGTTTTGATGTCTTTATATACATTATGACATTTAATCCTCTCAACAACCTTACTTTCATTCTACAGAGAGGAAATTTAGAATAACAAGGCTGAAAACTTGCCTATGACCACAAATCCAGCCATGAAGCTGGAATGGAAACTTACAGCCAGGTTCTGGAATCCATACTTTGAGCCACCACGTCATACCACCTCTCTCACTAGTTTGCCTCCTAATTGTGGAAACGAGTGTCTGTTGTGCTCAACTGTCACTGCAGAAGTCAGCAAGGGCTATCCTGAAAAGCATATACCTGGCTCCTTCATTGTAATAGTCTTTTCACTTAGTTGCATGCTTGTTGAGAGGTTGGTGTGAAACACTAAATAAGGATGGTGATAAATTCACACAGGCATCATGTAAATTTAACCAACCCCAGAAAAGAGGGAGAGCAAGTGCTACACAAGCAACTGTTATTCATCTCACCTGAATATACCTTCATACAGTTCACTGGAAATAAAACAAATATCATTGCTTAGTGGATACTAGCTATAATTTTTTGAAACTTCTTAGTAATGCACACAAAATTAACAGATTTGGCAGAAAAAGTGACCAGTCTGGTATTGAGACATTTGCAGACTTGCTTATGAGGTCTTCTGAGGAAGTAACAAGTAAAAGTGTACTTAAATCAATAGAAGTCAACAGAAAGCCATGATTGTAGGGCTCAGAATTACAAAAGAACTGAACATAACTGAATTTTGGCTATTACCTTTTATTTTTTAATGAAAACTACTATGTTTACTAAGAGAAATATTCAGTTATTAACAATAAAACTACAGTTATCAATATAACATGGAATTCGTTAGAAGTTTATTGGACCTACAAATCAATAGAAGAGGTGATTCCATTCTATCTCAAATACCAAGAGAAAAACAGTTTTCTTTTTTATTCTTTAGTAAAGTGGGAGGGTTTTTTGTTGTTGTTGTTGTTGTTATTAACACAAAGGAAAAAAATTTCCCCATCTTTGCTTTTATTATTTGAAGCTTAGGGTCTTGCTATATAATTTTAGACCTTTCTTGGACTTCAGAATTCTTTAGTGTTTTTTCAAAACCTGGTCTGGTATGCCAAATCATTTATTTCTGTTTTGTTTTTTCTCTTGGGATACTCATCTGCTCCTCGAATCTCTCCCTCTCTTCCTTCTGTCTCGTCAATCCTCTCCTCCTTCCTGTTTCTTCCTCTCTCCTCTCTCTTTCCCTTGATTCTGCTCTTTCTCTTCTGGATCTCTCCTCAAAACACTGGATCTCAAAGGACACCTATCTCTTGATGATCCTTCTCCAACTTCCCTTTTCATTTTAAATAGTTAACAGAGAAAAGGGCATGCGCTCACCATCACACATCACCCTGCAAATGATCAGTCTCCCTCCTGGAACATTCCACTGTTACTAGTGCTCTGTGCATCCTTCCAGAGTTTAACTGTTTTTCACCCTTTTAAATTTTCAAAAACATATATATCTATATTTTTCATAAATCATAGCCTGGTTGGGGTGAAGGGGCTTGCAAGATCCAATGAAGCTATAAGCCATGCCTTGCAAGGCCACCCGAGTCATACTGAAAAACTCTGACAATATGTGGTTCACTAGAGATAGGATGGCAAACCACTCCAGTGTTTTTGCTATGAGAACTCCATGAACAGTATGAAAAGGCAAAAAGACATGACACCGGAAGATGGGCCCCCCAGGTTGGAAGGTCTCCAAGATGCTACTGAAGAAGAGCAGAAGGCAATTACCAATAGCTCCAGAAAGAATGAGGTGGCTGGGCACCTACTGTGGAAACAATGCTCAGTTGCGGATGTGTCTGCTGGTGAAAGTAAAATCTGACTCTGTAAAGAACAGTACTGCATGTTAAGACCATGAATCAAGGTAAATTGGAAATGGCCAAACAGGAGATGGCAAGAGCGAACATGGACATCTTCGGAATCAGTGAAATAAAATGGACAGGAATGGGTGAATTTAATCCAGATGATCATTAATATCTACTACTGTGGACAAGAACCCTTGCAAAGGAATGAAGTAGCCCTCTACATCAATAAAAGAGTCAGAAATGCAGTACATGGGTACAATCTCAAAAATGACAGAATGGTCTTGGTTCATTTCCATTCAACATGACAGTAATCCAAGTCTGTGCTCCAACCACTAATGCTAAAGAAGCTGAAATTGGCAAGTTCCATATTGACTTACAAAACCTTCTAGAACTAACACCAAGTAAAAATGTCCTTTTCATCACAGAGGATTGCAATTTAAAAGTAGGAAGTTAAGAGATACCTGGAATAACAGGCAAGTTTGGCCTGGAAGTATAAAAATGAAGTGGGGCAAAGGCTAACAGAATTTTGTCTAGAGCACACAATGGTCATATCAAACACTTTTCCACAACAACCTAAGTGATGACTCTACACATGGACATCACCAGATGGTCAACACCAAAATCAAATTAATTATATTCTTTGCAGCTGATGATGGAGAATCTCTATACAGTCTGCAAAAACAGGACCTTAAGCTGACTGTCGCTTAGATCATGAGCTCTTTATAGAAAAATTCAGGTTTAAATTGAAGAAAGTAGGGAAAACTACTAGTCCATTCATTTATGATCTAAATCAAATCCTTTATGATTATACAGTGGAGGTGATGAATAGATTCAAGAGATTAGATCTGATAGAAAGAGAGCTTAACTATGGATGAAGAGACATAACACTTTACAGGAGGCAGTTATCAAAACCATTTCAGTAAAAAAGAAATGTAAGAAAGCAAAGTGGTTGTCTGAGAAGGATTTACTAATAGCTGAGAAAAGAAAAGAAGTGAAAAGCAAAGGAGAAGGGGAAAAATATATCCAACTGAATGCAGAGTTCCACAGAACACCAAGGAGAGAAAAGAAGGCCTTCTGAAATGAAAAATGGAAAGAAATAGAGGAAAACTATAGAATGGGAACAACTAGACATCTTTTCAAGAAAATTGGAGCCTCAAGGGAACATTTCATACAAGGATGGGAATGAAAAATGACAGAAACAGGAAGGACCTAACAGAAGCGGAAGGGATTAAGAAGAAGTGGCAAGAATACACTTCAGAACTGCATCCTCCCCCCAAAAAAGGTCTTAATGACCTGAATAACCATGATGGTACGGTCAGTCACCTAGAACCGGACATCTTGGAGTATGAAATCATGTGGGTCTTAGAAGTATTATTCAAACAAAGCTTATGGAGGTGACAGAATTCCAGCTGAGCTATTTAAAATCCTAAATGATGATAAAGTTAAGGTGCTGCACTTAGTATGTTAACAAATTTGGAAAACTCAGCAGAACTGGCAAAGGTCAGTTTTCATTCCAATTCCAAAGGACAATGCCAAAGAATGTTCCAACTATCGTACAACTGCACTCATTTCGCATGCTAGATCATGCTCAGTATCCTTCAAGCCATGCTTCAGCAGCACATGAACCGAGAACTACCAGATGTATAAGCTTGGTTTAGAAAGACAGGGGAACCACAGATCCAATTGCCAACATCTGCTGGATCATGGAGAAAGCCAACAGAATTCCAGAGAAACATCTCCTTCTGCTTCATTGACTACACTAAAGCCTTTGTGTGGAAACATAACAAACTGGAAAATTCTCAAAAAAGATAAGACTACTGGACCACATTACCTATCTACCAAGAAACCTGTGTGCAGGTCAAGAAGCAAGTTAGTATCAGGCATGGAGCAATGAACTAGTTCAAAATGAGGAAAGGAGTACCACAAGGCTGTATACGGTCACCTTGCTTATTTAACAAACATGCAGAGTACATCCTGTGACATGCTGGGTCGGGTGGATAACAAGCTAGAATCAAGACTGGGCAGGAGAAATATTAACAACCTCAGATATGCAGATGATACCATTTTAATCACAAAGTGAATTGGAACTGAAGAGTTTCTTGATGAGGGTGAAAGAGGAAGAGCATAAACGCTGGCTTAAAACTCAACAACAACAACAAAAACTAAGATCATGGCATCAGATCCTATCACTTCATGGCAAACAGAAGGGGGAAAAGTAGAAACAGTAACAGATTTTCTTTTTTTGGGCGCCAAAATCACTGCAGATGGTGACTGCAGCTATGAAATTAAAAGACACTTGCTCCTTGGAAGGAAAGCTATGATCAACCTAGACAGTGCAATAAAAGGAAGAGACATCACTTTGCCGACAAAGGTCCATATAGTCAAAGCTATGGTTTTTCCAGTAGTCATGTATGGATATGACAGTTGGATCATAAAGAATGCTGAGTGTTGAAAAACAGAAGCTCTCGAACTGTGGTGCTGAAGAAGACTCTTGCAAGTCCCTTGGACAGCATAGAGATCAAACCAGTCAATCCTACAGGAAGTCAACCCTGAAAATTAATTGGAAGGACTATCACTAAAGCTGAAACTCCACTACTTTGGCCATCGGATGCAAGGAGCCAATTCATTGGAAAAGACCCTGATGCTGGGAAAGATTGAAGGCAAAAGAAGAAGGGGGTGACAGAGGCTGAGATGCTTAGATAGCATCACTAATTCAATGGATATGAATTTGAGCAAACTCTGGGAGATGGTGGAAGACAGAGGAGCTTCATGTGTTACAGTCCACGAGGTTGCAAAGACTTGCAAGGACTCAGGAATGCAAGGACTTAGTGATTAGACCTGGGTTTGATCCCTGGGTGGAGAAGATCCCCTGGATAGGGAATGGCAGCCCACTCCAGTATTCTTGCCTAGAGAAATCCATGGACAGAGGAGTTTGGGGGCCTAGGGGCATACAATCCATAGGTTGCAAAGAGCTGGACACAACTGAGCAACTAACATACACACACAGTGATTTAACAACAAATACTTTTCTAAAAATATAAATAAATAAACTGAAATATCCTGGACCTTGTTCTTTGCACCTCTGAAACACCAACTTCTCTCACTTTCCAAGTCTTCTGGAGGGAACCCTGCAAGGTTAATTTGCTTGCATCATGTCTTCCCCTGCATCCCAGGGTAGGTTCCCAATTTATCCTGACAAGTAAATTAATACTTATCCTACTTTTCATCTTTAAGGCTTTCTACTGTCATATTTTTCTGCATAACTTTGTATGTGGCATGTGTGTGTGCTCAGTAGCTGAGTCGTGTCTAACTCTTTGCTACCCTGTGGACTGTATCCTGCAAGTCTCCTCTGTCCATGGAATTTTCCAGGCAAGAATACTGGAGCAGGTTGCCATATCCTACTCCGAAGGATCTTCTGGACCAGGGATCAAACGTGCATCTCCTGCACTGGCAGGTGTATTCTTTACTACTGAGTCGCCTGGGAAGCCACTCATCTGTATAGATTGATAGATAGTTGAGTCTCATTTTCTGCCACCTCAGTGCAGACCCAGAAGGAACAGCAGCTAAATCAGTATACTTTGTTTGCCACATTCCTTCCCTTGCCCTTCCTAGCTGAATTCCTCAATACAGGGACAATTCAACTGGAAGCCCTAAATTCACTTTGATCATTTCAGAGTTAACTTTCTAACTCCTCAAAATTCCTTTCACTGCATTATTTAAAACAATTTTTGTCAAAATTTTTAAACTCAGTTTTCATGTACATAAAATAATTCTGGATTTTTTATATAATAAGATCAAGAGCAGAGAGCACAGATGTCATTACAAGCCACTATAATATTTTTAAGATACAAAAATTTGATTTTGTTTTCCAAATTTTACATTACCAAAAACAACAGAAGTTTCAAGAGGAATTATTATTAGAGTGTTGATGTCTAACTGTACTGACCGCAGGGCAGTGAGGTCGTGTTCTGAATAGTAATTTAGCAATCCTAGGTTGGGCAGACATGGGGCCGAGCAGCAAACCATGCGACCTGCTTTAGGTTCTAGCCAACTGTGTCAGTAACTAATTGCAACAAGGCGCTTAACCCTTCTAGAATTCATCTTCCCTGTCAGTAATTTGATGTGATGGTCTGGGAGCTCTAACATGCTATACTTGGCCCACTATTCAAATGGCTTCTCTCAGGGCTCACTGTGACACTGTAATATCATGTTGCTCCTCTTTAATTTAGCCAGTTAAACTGAATGTGCATTTTCTATAAAATTTTGAAGGTAAATAATTTTATAAGGATCTATTTAAAAAGTTTTATAAGATACTTGAGATAAAAATGTATCGAGCACAGATATATTAACAACAGTTTGGGGAAAAAACAGGAAAACAATCAATAAAGGAGTTAGTTCATAAGTAGTCTCAACAGAAAAAAATTACAATAGGAACATTCAAGAATTTTTTGTAATAGGCAGTTTTTCTGATTTGTATCCATCTTGGCTGGAATAAAACAGAATTTTTCCTTCAATTCCAAGGTCTCTGAACCATTCTTCTGGTCTCTTCTACGTTTGTTTATATATGTAAAACAACTGATGAGCACTATCCTGACTGTGAGAAGGGCATGGCAACCCACTCCAGTAATCATGCCTGGAAAACCCCATGGACAGAGGAGCCTGGTGGGCTAAAGTCCATGGGGATCACAAAGAGTCAGACAGTGAAGCAACTGAGCAAGCAAGCAAGCAACCTGACCTTAACTTATTAATATTTAATGTTTTAATTTATTTCTGTCTTCTCTGAATTTCTTCCCATGTGTCCTTTTCTCTTAGGGCAAATGATTCCCAGGAAATGACTGCACATGATGTTTCAGACAATGCTGGACCTCAGCTGTATATACCAGTACTGCTTCCTAACTGCTTCAAACTGACTCTGACCCGGTGTATTTGCAAAACTGTGCCTGGGGTGTTACTTTCTGCGATCCTCGGGTTCCCACAGTAAACAAATAGGCAAAGAAGTTTGTTATAATGGTGGAAAGATGTTATTCCCATATAGCATAGTAGCATGATTCTAGGAAGACTTTCTTTCAAATTATAACTTACTAGACAATTAATTTAATTAATATGTAAACACTTAGGTTTAGTAAGTCCTCATCCAAAGGAACAGAGTAATATGAACATGACTGCAACAACCAGACCCAATGCAATTGAGCCAGTAAGCAAAGATGCTCCTTGGGAAAAGCCAGGCCCTGCAGGCAACTTTCCTGTTGGGTAAACAAACTGGGAACAACTGAGGGATCTTCACACACCTGAGGAGTCTGCACATCAGTAAACTGTCTGAGACCAGTTCACTGTACAGGAGAGTGGTCACCTTACGGTCATTAGGGAGGGTCTTGAGTCCTTGTTCTGCACAGCACTGAAGTGATTTTTATTTGGCATTTACTTATTGATTGACAATGGCCTGAATCATATACCTACTTTCCTGTTAGGTGTAATCTAAGGAAAACAATGGTATACCTGCCTCACTGTTGTATTCCCAGCACCCAGAACACAGAGGATGTTCAAAAAATGCTTATCGAATTTTTATCAGAATAAACTTAGTAAGGAGGAGTAAGTTAATGTAATATTCACATCAATCTTAGACTACCAAAACTGTCAATGTATTGTCTTAAAAAAACAGGAACTGTGGTCAATTCATCTATAAAAGCTCAACATATGCTTACATAGTGGCTTCTAATTATAAGACACTTAACCAGCACTGGTTTTAATTAGTTAATGAGTTCATTAAATATATAGCTGTCTTTGGTGAGGGCTATTATTACTTCAGTTTACAAGTGTGTCAATATTTATTTTAATATAAAAATAATTAGGGATGGCCGTATATGATAAAACTGTTTTTTAAAAGTTCTGAACATATACTGGCAGTTGAAATGGAGAAGAGCTTACATAAATGAAAAAGTCTACGGGTAAGGATTTGACCTTGGGAAACAGAAAGATTAAAGTATCAGCCAGTACAAATTTTCATTATTTTGTAATGACTAAAATGGCAAATGACTAAAAAATATAGGTCACACTCAGAGAGTCAGGTAAGTTGGATAAAACAATTGCTTTTCAAATTTTGAAATTCTCATAAGCCACATCTTGGACTAAGTAACACTCCAAACTGTGTGGCTTCTATGATGACTCATTCTATTTCTTTTTAGAAATCAGCATTTCAGTCCTCAAGGTGAGGAACTGGACACATTCATTAAGAAAAACTATTCTTACTTAGGAGCATGTAACCTTCTAGGGGTACACAATAATTTTACACTTGTCATCCTGTTTTTCTAAGCGCCCATAACACAGTATTTTCTCAAAAATTTTAAGTAAATTTCTAAATCTATTATAATTTTGGCTTTTTCAATGCAGAAATATCTTTGATGATACGATCCCTGACAATTCATCACTATGCCTATTTTTGGCTATTTTTCTTTTAAAAGCATTTGACAGCAAGTCTATCAACTTAGGATTTTACATATTACAAAAGAGGAATATTTTTTAAATGTATACATTTCCACTCTTACTGAACCAAAAATGACATACCAACTTTCAAAGTAAGACAGTTTGTATATTTAAGTCCAGCTGGAATTATTTTTGACTTGTGATACGTTGTCAGTGGTGTAAAATAAAAATGCTGATTTGATATCCTTTCATTTATGTTCCAAGTTTCCTTGTGGCATATGTCAAGTTTCCCTCAAAATGTGGCTAGGCCTAAAATCATCGCTATTTCAGCCTTACTTGGAATATAAAAAGCTGCTTTATGAGTTGCAAATCATTAAAACATACATATTTCTCCAAGAGTCTTCAGTAAGTCAGAGAAATGTTTAAGCAAGGTAAACTCTTTGAAGATGTGTTAGAAAAAGCAATGAGTGGCAGCCTGTGAACACACATGGAGTAGTAAAATGTTTACTATCTTGCTGGTATAGCTGCTGTCAAAAAAAAACAGGATGACAAATGTAAAAATAAAACACATATAAATGAAAATCTACATTTTTATCATTTGTTTCCTGTTAGCAAACTCATTTTATTGACAAAAAATTTCCCTTTTTTTCTGTTAACCCAACAGAAACAAAAGTAAAATGAGTTCAGAAATATGTTGTGAGATATGTTGTTTGACAAAGCCTGGGATTACTGCCCTTAAAATATTTCTGGTGACAACTGAGCCAAAAAGCAGTAACAAACTAATAAGCCTTTTGTTTGGTCCTTTTTATAGTGTCTTTTTACAATGTAACAACCACACAGAGATTATAGAGACAGAAGCATTTTCCACAATATCTTGACAACTCTACTTTCTGACTTCAACTATTTGGATGTGGAAGTATGATCAGTTATAATTTTTAAAAGTTTTAATGTAATAATTTTAATGACAATGCAAAAACAAGGAAGAGATTGAAGCAATTATTAAATATTGGGCAGGGGTATATTCCAAAGTGGTGTAACTCCATATTGAAGCATTTCCTGCCCTGTAGTAAAATTTTTCCCCAAAAAATATTACATTTAATAAATTTAATATTATGAATTTTAATGAAGATAATAAATAATATACTTTCTAGCATCTCTGAAGTTCAAATTTTCTTTATTTTCTGTAAAGTGGCAATAGTAGATGATGATATCTTTTTAGAAATTCTTTTAAGACAAGTTAACCTCAAACTTTTTTTTTTCATTTGTGTTTTAATATAAATTTATTTATTTTAATTGGAGGTTAATTACTTTACAATATTGTCTTGGTTTTGCCATACATCAACATGAATCCGCCACAGGTATACATGTGTTCCCCATCCTGAAGCCCCCTCCCTCCTCCCTCCCCGTACCATCCCTCAAACATTTTAAGCAATTTTACCCATTGTGGTACCCAATCTCCTGAAAGCCACTTTGAGGAGAAAACGCCTTTCACAGCGCTCTGGTCCACGACAGCGCCTTTGCTCCCCTTCGCCTCACTTCTCACTCGCACTGTGTGCAGTGCGGCCGTGGGTCCTGCCCCAGGTGGATGGGTGGCGTTTGGCACCTGTCTCAGGTTCGGTTCCCAGGAAGTAGACTCTGAGACAGAGATTAGCGCGTGGGAAGGGAGGAAGAAGTGGCTGGACAGAGGATGACCCTGATCCATGATGCAGTCCCAACAGAGGGCTTGGCGTGGAGACTGGCATGGCCTCAGAGTTCTTCTGAGCTGGAGATAAGAGGACCAGGGTTCAATACCCCCTCATTGATCAGGCATTGGTTGTGGACTGCTCTAAAAGGCAGCACAACTCTGGGCAAGGCAGTGTTCTTCAGTATCTCCAAAAAAAAGTTGAAGCTAAGGCTATCCTTTGCAACCCTCTCAACAACCAGGAAGAAAACTCCTGGGTTTCTGAGAGGGCATCTGGGTGGTGCATCACAATTACACAAGAACTGTGGGGGGAAAGGAAGAATCCTTTCTGAAGTCGTTCTCTAGGAATTTAGTATTGAAGACCAGTTCTGTCAATCTAGGTAGCTGTATCAAATATTCCTCCCTATTATTTATTATGGGCTTCTCTGGTGGCTCAGAACGTAAAAAATCCACCTGCAACGTGGGAGACCTGCGTTTGATCCCTGGGTTGGGAAGATCCCCTGGAGGAGGGCATCGCAACCCACTTCAGTATTCTGGCTTGGAGAATCCCCATGGACAGAGGAGCCTGGTGGGCTACAGTCCATAGGGTCACAAAGAGTCAGACACAACTGAGTGACTAAATGAAAGTGAAAGTTCCTCAGTGGTGTCCAACTCTTTGTGACCCCATGGACTATACAGTCCATGGAATTCTCCAGGACAGAATACTGGAGTGGATAGCCTTTCCCTTCTCCAGGGGATCTTCTCAACCCAGGGATCAAACCCAGGTCTCCTGCATTGCAGGTGGATTCTTTACCAGCTGAGGCACCAGGGAAGCCCAAGAACACTGGAGTGGGTAGCCTATCCCTTCTCCAGTGGATCTTCCCAACCCAGGAATCGAACCGGGGTCTCCTATACTGCAGGTGGATTCTTTACCAGCTGAGCTACCAGGGAAGCCCAAAAAGGGCGTGCTGCCTCCCCATCCAGGAACCAAACCCCAGTCTCCCATGTGACAGGTGGGGATACTCACCACTATACTAATGAGGATGGTAAGCACACACATTATTTATTATATTCAGTCAATATGAATTTGGAAGGTTCTGGCCAGAAGTATAAATATAGCCATGTGAAGTACATTGAAAAGTTGAATGAGCTTAAATACAAAGGGTCTATATTTTTAAACAAGGAACTGTAAACATTGACCAATACATGCTACATACTCAAACACATACTTGTAGAATGAATATGTAAATAATTAAAAGGATTAAATCTAAACCAAACTTGTGCCCTGTTTAGGAATATTTCGGGTGAGCCAAATTAAATAATAATTTACATTATTAGTTGTTGTTCATTCATTAAGTCATGTCCGACTCTTTGTGACCCTAGGGACTGTAGCATGCCAGGCTTCCCTGTCCTTCACTATTTCCCGGAGTTTGCTCAGATTCATGTCCATTGAGTCAATGATGCTACCTAACAATCTTATCCTCAGATGCCCCACGGCCCCTTCTTTTGCCTTTGATCTTTCCCAATATTATGGCGTTTTCCAATGAGCTGACTATTACATTATAGCCAGTATATATAAAATTTGGGTATGATATAACAACTAGGCTTATTTTTATATATATTGGCTATAATGTAATAGCCAACTCATTGGAAAACGCCATAATGTTTTGACCAATACATGCTACATACTCAAACATATACTTATAGAATGAATAGGTAAATAATAAAAAGGATTAAATCTAAGTCAAACTGTGATAATGTACATTAAATCAAATGACTTTTTCTTTACCCTTCAAAATTGTTAAAGCAAAGATTCCAAGGCCTAACTAAATAGGCTTCCAAAGTAGCTTCTATTTGTTCTATCTTCAAGGAATTCTTCCTTTTGACATTTATGGTTTATACGTCTTTACACTGATAAGACTCCTTCATAAGGTCTATCAGCTGTTATTTGTCACTCTTTTATCCAGAGACTTCCTGGATAATTCTTTGCAGATTTTTTATACCCTTAATGAGCTCACAAGTAAGCTCTGTAAAAAAAAATAAAAATGTACACATCAGATTTGGTGTCTCTGTAACAGGCAACATTGCAGGGTGAGGAATCGAACATTCAGGTATTATATAAGTAGAAATAGCTGTACATTAAGTTGTTAACTGCAAGAAGTTTTGCATTTCTAAAGGCCTTAAGAAAAGAACTTCTTGTTTTATTACAATAAACTATCAGTTGATTCTTTCAAAAGCAGCATATACAAATTACCCATTCTAAATACTGTGAAAATCTTTGCTGAATAATCTTATAAATCATGTATACTTGTGTTTGCAGAGGAAATATTTTTTTAATAAAGCTCCTGGTGTTCGGTGTTCAACAAAAGATTTCAAAGAATACAAATCAAAATGTTTATTTCTACTGCTGTTATATAAAAACACACATCATGCTGTTTCAGAGAAAACATGATTTTTCCATATTTCTAATAACAATTTTATTTAAAGGTGTGACATATTTTGCACAGTCTACGTCATTTTTATAGAAAATGTACATAGTACTTTTTATAGAAAGTACTGTTAACATGATTTCTAGATTCCATGTTTAATATGTTTTTAAATGGCAGAGAAAAAAAATAACTATTCTAATGTAGTGAAAAAAATTAACAGTATTTCAGAGAAGTATGACTTCTAGAATGGCAATGTAAGAAGCTCTTTTGGCATCCAGCAAATGAAAAAAAATTCATTCAAGAAAATTTACTAAATCTTGGTAAGAATAAGAACAGTGAGAGTGGCATGTAAACCATGAGCCACTTCCTTCCCAAATCAGCTTAGCTTTATATAAACCCATGGCAAATATGGTCAAGAAATGGGGTTTCCTCTCCCCCAGCTTCCACTCAAGGATTAGAAAACATAACTATCTTTTCCCATATCCTTCCAGCAATGGGTTGTTGAGTCTAAACTCTGAGCACGAATAGCTTAAAGGAGGCTTACCAGTGGTAAAGAACCTTCCTGCCAATGCAGGAGAAACAGGTTCAACCCCTAGGTCAGAAAGATCCTCTGGTGACCACTCCAGTATTCTTGCTTGGAGAATTCCAGGGACAGAAGAGCCTGGGGGGCTAGAGTCCATGGGGTTATAGAGTGGGACAACACTGAGCAAGCGTGCAGGGCTCAAAGGACAAGGGCTCCCTCGCACATCCCGGTCCCTGCGCAGAAGGCAGAGGTTCTAAGCCCAGTCACGACACACCTAGAATATCAGATACCTCGTTGCCCTTTTCCCACACCTTTTCAGACAAGTTGAAAAGATGGTAAGACAGCACTCCTACCCAGCTCCCTGCTTACAAAGCTAGAGTGATACTCCCCGAGAAGTGGGCCATTGCGGCTACCCCAGCTCTGGAACAAGGGGAAAGGCCAGGCCTATCACCAGAGAACTCTGGAGCTCTCTCCAGGAAACTGACTTTATGTAAAACAGAATGTGGGAAAATTTGAGCCTAAGGGGTGCTTTTAAAAACAATGTCAGTTTTGGTGGTAAGAATTTAAGTGGAGAGAGGCTGATAGCTCCATCAGATCAACAAGCTCACAAACAGGGAAAGATGCAGCTAAGAAGAGTAATCTCAGGATCAGAACAAACCTCAAAGGCTATTCTCATAGTCTGCCCATGCAAAGTGGTCTGAATTTAATGGATCAGACCATGGAACAACTTATCCCCAGCTTACTGTCAAAAACAACAGACCAGTCAGCAGGCAATTAGTAAAAACTAACAGCTGTGTCTAACACCAATAGATTTCGAGTTTAACAGAGATAAGAGAAAGACTCAATGGCCGCCCTACTAAAATCACTTCATCTCAGAGTGACCGGGTGACTGTTTAAGACTGTTTACTGCATGCATCCTTGTGAATTCGATGAGGACACCCCTCTGACTGGACGGAACTGCATACTGTATGGGCTCAGAGAAACGGGCAGTCAACTGCCTTATGGCCAGTTTGTTTAACCTTGTGACAGTTCATCCTAAGAAAGGTACTTAGTAATCTGCAACAGATACTGGAGGTTCCAATCAGACTTCTGGATCTATTCATCTAATAGCCAGCTCTTCTCCACTTGAGCTCCCATGATCTTTTATCTCACTCTCCTCAATTCAGTAAGACTATTCTGCTTTACACGAGTTTACTATTCTTATGCTACAGTACAAAACTTCTTCCAGGCAGAAATTTAAAATGATCAAAAGGTTTCCTTTTAACTGTTTCCCTTATCTCAGGGACCACAGTCCCATTCTGTTTATTGTACACTGGGGAAACATATTTGCTTTATACATTTTTTCTAATTGTTTAGGATAGCAAGGACTGTCTCCTGAGAAACCTATATGCCAAAGAATCAACAGTTAGAACTGGACACAGAACAACTGACTGGTCCAAAACCAAGAAAGGAATATGACAAGGCTGTATATTGTCACCCTGTTTATTTAACTTATATGCACAGTACATCACGTGAAATGCCGGGCTAGATGAAACACAAGCCAGAATCAAGATTGCCAGGAGAAATATCAACAAACTCAGGTATGCAGATAATACCGCTCTAGTAGCAGAAATTGAAAAGGAACTATATGGCCTCTTGATAAAAATGAAAGAGGAGAACGAAAATGCTGGTTTGAAACTCAATGCTTAAAAAACAAAAACCTAAGAATTATGGCATCCAGTACCATCTCTTCACGGCAAGTAGAAGGGGAAAAAGTGAAACAGTGCAGATTTTATTTTCTTATGCTCCAAAATCACTGTGGACAGTGACTGTAGCCATGAAATTAAGATGCTTGCTCCTTAGAAGGAAAGCTATGACAAACCTAGACAGTGTATTAGTAAAGCAGAGATATCACTTTGCCAACAAAGATCTGTCTAGTCAAACTATGGTTTTTCAATAGTCATGTACAGATGTGAGAGTTGGACCATAAAGAAGGTTGAGTGCCAAAGAACTGATACTTTCAAACTATGGTACTGGAGAAGACTCTTGAGAGTCCCCTGGACTGTGAGATCAAACCAATCAATCCTACAGGAAAGCAACTGCAAATGTTCATTGGAAGGACTGATGCTGAAGCTAAAACTCCAATACTTTGGCCACCTGATGTGAAGAGCCAACTCACTGGAAAAGATTCTGATGCTGGGGAAGATTGAAGGCAAATGGAGAAGTGGGCAATAGAGGATGAGATGGTTAGACAGCATCATGATTCAACAGACATGAATTTCAGCAAACTCCAGGAGATAGTGGATAACAGGGAAGCCTGGAGTGCTACACTCCATGAGGATGCAAAGAGTCAGGACATGACTTAGCCACTGAACAACAGCAGGGACTAGTAAGATCCCACTTACTCCACGTTTGAACGTGCATTTTCAGAAATAAGCTTCTCAAAGAGCAACGTGGGTATGACATATTCTGAGAACAGGGTATTGCCCTTCAAGATGCATTATATACTCCTTGAAACTAACGCCATTAAATAGCATTACTATTAATTAATAGTGTTACTATTATTAATTAATAGTATCACTATTAATTAATAGCGTTACTATTGTTAATATTCTACCTGTTTCCCAAACAGGCAGAATAGATTTGTCTTGAAAGTAAAAAGCAGAATTAGAACGGACCTTTCAATTTCTTTGCTAGTGAGTCTCTTGGGAAATCTGTTCTCCCGGTCCCTGGAGGGAGAGATATCGGGCTCTCACGAATGTGCTGCACGTGTACTAGAACAACACAGAGAGTCCCACTGAACTTCTGTTTCTCTGATTCAGGTCAGACTTTTGTTCACGTGATCGAGAACTTTTCTTCCAATGCAGATCAAGTAAGAATAAAGTAGATTTCCTATGGAGTTCACTTCTAGTAAAACCAAAATCAACCAGTCAACACCACGCTATGAATCAGACTATTCTAACTGTGTGTTGACTCTGCTATACTTCATGATAACTGCACGACCTGATATATGGCTTGGTAGTGCAGGATGGAAAATAAGAATTTTCAGTTATCTGTGCTGGGAAATTTTAACATTTGGGAAGAAACACAGAGACATCTAGTTCTGTAAAAATCAGTTACAGACAGATAAGTAATTTAACTATCAACAGAAAATTTTTTAATTTTTTAAAAGAGACTATAGAACATATATTTTTGCAGGCACAGAGTTGATGTTACTTCATAGACAAGATACAAAACCTTTTTAAAAATCAAGAGTAAAAGAAACACTGGGAGGAGATATTTGCAAAACAGAATTAGTTACCAGAATTCTTTGATAATTCCAATGACTCAGGAATTAGAGAAGAAGAGAATAAATTAGGAAGAAGAGGATAAATCCAAAATGAAAACAGATTTTATAAAACAGTGCTATCCTGGAAGCTAAGTAAAAAGCACAAATAACATATCTAACCTAAATCCTTTAACAGTTAAATATACAATATTTTAAATTCATTGCTTTAATGTTTTCATTTGCTTTCTTAGGCATTAGCTAAAAACTTTAGAAATATATGAGGTTCTGAAGTATGTGGAGAAATTACACAGTAGAAATTGTAGTAGAATATTTATACTTTTAAAGTAAAATGTATCCCAAAGTTTTAAATTAAAGTATTTTGAAAATTTTGAATAAATACAGTCACTTCCAAGTGAAAAAATTCTCAAAAATGCAACACATTCTGACAGAAAGTAAAATGGTACTAAATAAAATGGGGTGATAATATCTGTTACCATAACGGTGAGTGACACAGAGTATTCAGATTTCTTTTTACAGATGTTAACAATCCTTCATCTTGGCACAATATCCCCAGACATATATTCTCATCTTCCATTGTCTTGTGTAGTATTTCATATCTTGGCTTTCCTCTGATTGCTAATAAACTACTTTGAGTTGACAGTACATGTTCCGATCTTCCAAATAAAGATTATCTCTTTCTAGCTCAGATAAACTCTATACAGTAATTCAGTAAATAAAGGTAATACCACTATAAAGTTTAAGAAAATTCAATAGCTTTTTAACTTCTGTAAATAAATCCATAAGTGCATTTTTGTAAGCACAGTTAATGTTTACAATATGCACTGTAAGATCGTAATTCCCCTCCATCAGTTTTGACATAACAGTTCAATACATTTTTGATATTTTATCTATCTTTGTGTGGGCAGCAGAATGGTATCAGTCCCCAGCCTCATAAGCAGAACAATGTAACTAGAATAAAAGTAGGGCCAGGGTCAGAGAGCAAGCATGCACAGAAGCTAAAATGTGCCCTCTAAACCTACAGCATTTGCCAGAGGTTCCTGTCAAGTAGGTTTTCTTGTTTTGCTTGGAGCTGTTTTTAATCCTGAACTTTGAGAATCCTCATCTTGGGGTTTTACACTTTACCCCAGCATCTCTAAACAAAATCATATGGTTTCATACTGTAGGCAAGAAATAATTCAATGCCAGATCAAATTGTTCTGTATGGCTGTTAATTCCAGATTCACGATGTTCCTCAGTTAGATCACATAAATCTCCAAGTGACTTCTGAACACTAAAGCCTGGATTTAAGAGGTACCACCTGTCCAGATAGTCTGTGCTGCACTGCTGGGGCCCCAAGACATTCTGGAGTTTGAAGGAAATTATTTTGTTAACCAAGAACCCATAGTTGTGCTTTTATATTTCAAAAGTTTCAGAGGCAGACAGCTTAATATATTTGTTTTGTATTTATTACTTGTGATGTATTTAGTAAAATTATACATTAATATCCATATTCACCTTCACATAAAAAATAGAAAATCAATAATTTGACATCTGTAATCTGGACACCAAATAATACATACATAATATATAAAGTTTTTGAGAGATTTTAACTGCTTGAAATTTCTGAAATGTGGTTATTCAAACAAAAAAGAATGTGCTTTCAAGAATACTTTAGATAAGTATTTTTTTTTTAAGACTGAAAACTTGAACTTCTTGGGATGATAAGCATCCCATATTATTTTGAGTTGTGATAACTACAAAACAGCAGATTCAGTCAATCCATATGTATGAGCGTTTTAAAAAGATGTTATCCTTTGAGAGAATAGACATTATCAAAATTGAGCAAATAAATGTTCATCAGAAGGCACGGAATGTTATAGCAGGAAAGGAACTGAAAAACCGAAGCCCTTGGCGGGACAGACCACTTTCCCACCTCCACACCACTCTCCTTCCTAACATTTTTTTTTTTCAAGCTCTGTCCACCTAAGACACATCACATTTTTCAAACATGCAAACCAAAAATATTTACTGAAAATTATCTGATCTTGTCCAAGATACTTAAAATACAGAGCAAGTGAAATAAACAGAGCCACTCTCCCTAAGAGTTTCATAAGGAAAATGGCCATAATTTTTAAGTATTTGCAATTACAGACTGTGTTAGGTGATACAACGGAAAAGAATACTGTGAGATCTCAGTTGAGATCAGGAAGATGAGTGAACAGAAGTCAAACAGGTAAAGAGGTGAAACAGTTCTGTGAAGAGCCTGATGTACAGGCAAGCACAGTGCACTGCAGGGACTAAAAAGGAGCAATAACAGCTGGAAAATACTGACTAATGGGAAGACCAGTATGAGATGATGAACAGCCATGGTCTTTATCAAGGAGCAAAAGGAAGCCAACAAAGAATTTAAAGTGGTGATGTTATACCATCAGATTTGCATTTTATCAAATATAGGGACCAGACTTCAGACAGGAAGGAGTGGCTCTCAAGTAGATGAGTTAGGGGACTTAGGCCATGTTCTGGGCAAAAGATTTTAGTTGGGTGCAGACCTAATGGAAGGAATGGAGCAGACAGAATAAATTTAAAAAATACTCCATTTGGAAGAAAATTCATCAGGTGTTAGTGATCACTAACTGGGAATGGGTTAGGGGGAGATGTCAAAGAAGGGGCACTATGACTTTTTATTCTGCAACCAGATGGATAAATGGCTCCATCTACTGAAAATCAGAATCCAGAAATTTATGGGATAAATTACAAAATCCTGTTTAAAAAGGTTCAATTTGAGGTACATCTGTAGCATCCCAGTAGAAATAGCAAATATGCAGTTAAGCCTCTATGTCTATATAACAAAAGAGAAATTTACACAGAAAATAAAAATCAGGGACTCGTCACTATAAAATGGGAGATATGAAATGAAGCCTTGAAGATAAATAAAATTACTTGAGTAAGAAACTGAGTAAGAAGAGAATGAAAATTCCCACAATGAATGGCAAGGAAAACAAACATGAATAGCCAGTAAGATTCAGCAAAGAGTGGCCAGGCAAACAGAAAGAAATAGAAGCACGTGGTAAAAAAATAAGTGAATGTTTGATGCTTTAAAAAGGAACAGGAAGTGACTGTGTCAAATTTTGCTGAGAAGAAATAACTGAATTTGAAATTTATCCACAGAACTTAAAGTGAGAGAAGTCTACAAAAACTTTTTTTTTTTAGTTTTTCTAAAACTGATGGAATTAAATTTTAAAAAACCAAATTGTACTAATTAAAGGATCTAGTATGGAAATGGAGAAATGGACAGACAGCATATTCAGTGGCTTTCCATTTTCAGAGAAGGTTAGAATGATAGGTAGTGAAACAAATTGACTGTTTTGTTCTTAATTCTTAACCTGTACAAGACTGAGAATGCATACATGTCAATTCACACAACTAAGGGTCCAAAAACGAAGACACAGAAAAATTAAGTGATAATTAACAGCATCAGGTACCTGACAGACGGGAGAGCTTATCAAAGCATCTCGTGATAGAGAGTCCCAAATTTTCTCCTCCACATAGCTTTTCCTGTCTTTTATGATCTCAAGAAACAAATTTGTCTTAAAAGTTATTTTTAGGGCATTTATTTTCTACACTAAAAGAGTTCTCTTTTTTTTTCCAGGATCCCTTTAAACTCTTGAAAAAAAAAAAAATTACTGAGTGTCCCAAAGAGCATCTGTTTATAGGCATAGTATCTATCAATATTAACCATATAGATTAAAAGATTGAGAATTATTAAAGTATTAGTTATGTATTATTTCTAAATAATAATAAACACATTACATGTTAAGATAAATATATTTTCAGTAAAAATGATTACACTTTCAAAAAGTCATTTAGTAAGAAGAGTGGCATTGATGTTTATTTTTGCAAAAGTCTGGTTTAATAGAACACAGCTATTTTTCTCATATCTGCTCCTGAATTCAATTTATCAATATGTGGTTTAGGTTGATGTATATGAAGAAAATCAGACCTCACAGGCATTTTCAATGCTTCTTCGATGCAACAGCGTATCTCAACAACAGCTAGTTTCTTAAAGGTAAATTTCTATGTAGGATCTGAATGCATTTCAATAAATTTTTTATTCCCTGAACCTTAAAATCCATTGATCTACCCTGCATTTTGTATGGACTTTTTACCCATGCATGATTTCGTATCATTATGCATTAGTTGAGAATTACTAGTAATTAAGTTACAAAATAACTGAAAAAGCCTATGTGTTAATAGTACCACCAATCTCATTAGAAAAATCTTTGCATATTGGGAAGCTGTCAAGCTCAAGGTGATACATACAAACCTTCCTAAATTCTAATTTTTACCTGAAAGCTTGAATTTTATCATTGACAATAAATACTGACAGTAGTTTTCCTTGAAGTGACATACTCACTTTGTTCATTCTGAGAAAACATCTCCCAAATGCCCAAATCTGAATAATCAAAGTATGTCAGACATTCTTTAAAGTTAAATGATTCTTCCATTTTAAAAAGTAGCTATTTTAGTTCTGAAGGAACTGTATAGGTGGTTTTTCCTACTGTACGTTGGTATGCAAAGGAAGCACTTTATACGTACCTCTTTTGTTACACAGAATATTAAAAAGAATCAAGGCTTAATAACACATCACTTGTTCTGCTTCATCAAGGACATTAAGTAAAAACTGCATTGCTTTTTTTTCTTATAAGAGCATGACAGTGAAGAATGTAATGACCGGCAGGTCAGACTAGGGCCATTGCCAGGGTTCTGCCATGGACTCAGCATTTTTACCCACCACTGCTTTAGTCCCAACAATGTTCATGTTAACACAATAAAAAAGGCAAATATCTTATTTCATTAGAAAAACAGTCTGACCTTTTAAATTCTTCTAAAACTGTCCCAAGTTCCCAGGAATCTGTGGATCACAGAAAGAACTACTGGCAAGCAACAGTCACTTTTCAATTAACCACAAAATGCCTTAAAAATTTATTCTAATGCATTTTAACCACATCTATATTTTTATTTATCTTTTTGATATAAATCTGTTTTTCATAAGACTAACCCATTGTTTTTCTTTAAAATATTTGGGTTTTTTTCTATTATCTTTTCTAGCATACTCTTCTCAAAATATTCAAGAAACCACTGACTAGACATATTTGAATTATTTTAGCCAATTTTTACATTCCAAAGTCAGTCTCCATGACAGCAAATTACTCAAAGCCTGATGTTCTGAATAGATACCATTTATATAAGAAATATTTGCTTCATTTAACTCCTTTCTGTCAATTTGCTTCTTTTCACATAGTCAGTTCATTTCCATTTATCTCTGTGAGAGCTCAACTGTCTTTGATGACTCAACATTAAAAAATTCAAAAAGGAGAAAATACGTGTCATTTATTTTGGCAAATTATAAGAAGTAAGAAGTATGTGATGAAAATGAAGACTATTTCCTAGTGAGATGTTTTTCAAATGCCAAGTGTCAAATATAAATATACTGCTGTTGTATTGGGAAAGCAGAGATCCCAGTTTTCTGCCTTGGGGGAAAGTGCAAGTGGCATTTTCCCCAAAGATGAAAGCAGTAAGGACATGATTCTTAGAGGGATCGAGAGTAGGCCATCAACAGATCTCTTCTCATGCCCATAATTTACATCTGTCACTTTCCTTCAAGTAATGGAAGGCCTGTTACTAAATTACTAAGAAACAATTCATAATAAAGTCTATAAGGAACAGTATGAACACAACGCCGTAGAGATGGAGTAGAAGGGAGAATGAGGGAGGGAAAGCGTGAAGGCGGTATTTCTAACTAGATTTTCAACAGTCCATAGGATTTCAACTGACTGCAGAAATTGTGAAGGTATCTCAAGTATAAAGGGCACAAAGGAAAAATAACATACAAGGTGTAAACAACCAAGATCTATGGCATAGCACAGGAAATTATGACCACTGTCTTGCCTCTTTTAACCTATAACGAAATATAAACTGCAAAAACACTGAATCACTATGTTGTACACCCAAAACTAATATTGTAAATCAACTATACATCAATAAAATTAGTTAAAATAGTTAAGGGTTAAGGTGTGCTGGAGAATTGGCAGCAATCTAGATAAGGTAGAGCGAATCTAAAAAGCTTTCAGATGTTCAAGCTGCATTTAGAAAAGGAAGAGGAACTAGAAATCAAATTGCCAACATCCACTGGATCATAAAAATGCAAGAGAATTCAAGAAAAATATCTACTTCTGCCTGACTCTGCTAAAGACTTTGCCTGCCTGCATCACAACAAACTGTGGAAAATTCAGAGAGATGGGAATACTAGACCACCTTACTGCCTGCTAAGAAACCTGTATGCAGGCCAAGAAGCAACAGATAGAACTGTACATGGAACAACAGACTGCTTCAAAATTGGGAAAAGAGTACGTTAAGACTGTCTATTGTCACCTTGCTTATTTAACTTATATACATTATACATCATGCGAAATGCCGCCTGGATAAAGCACAAGCTGGAATCAAGACTGCCAGCAGAAGCATCAATCAATAACCTCAGATATGCAGATGACATCACCCTTATGGCAGAAAGTGAAAAGGAATTAAAAAGTCTCTTGATGAAGATCAAAGAGGAGAGTGAAAAAGTTGGCTTAAAACTCAACATTCAAAAACTTAAGATCAAGGCATCTGGTCCCTTCACTTCATGGACGGGGAAACAATGGCAACAGTGACCAACTATTTTCTTGGGCTCCAAAATCACGGCAGACAGTGACTGCAGCCATGAAATTAAAAGATGCTTGCTCCTTGGAAGGAAAGCTATGACAAACATAGACAGCATATCAAAAAGTAGAGACATTACTTTGCTGACAAAGGTCCATCTAGTCAAGGCTATGGTTTTTCCAGTAGTCATGTAAGGATGTGAGAGGTGGACCAAAAAGAAGGGTGTGCACTGAAAAATTGATGCTTTTGAACTGTGGTGCTGGAGAAGACTCTTGAGAGTCCCTTGGACTGCAAGGAGATCAAATCAGTCAATCCTAAAGGAAATCAGCCTGAATATTGATTAGAAGGACTGATGCTGAAGCTGAAACTCCAATACTTTGGCCATCTAATGCGAAGAACTGACTCATTGGAAAAGACCCTGATGCTGGTAAAGACTGAAGGAAGGAGGAGAAGGTGGCAACAGAGGATGAGATGGTTGGATGGCCTCACTGATTCAATGGACATGAGTTTGAGCAAATGGGGAAACTGCGTATGCTGCAGTTCTTGGGGCACAAAGAGTTGGACATGACTGAGTCACTAAACAACAATAACAAATCCATAGAGTGAATAAAACCGCCTTAACCTCAGAGATCTGTGTTTCAATTTAGGTTATTTTCACTCTATTTTCCCATGTATCTGTTTTACATCTATAGAAACAAGATTAGGATCCCCAACTCTCCTACTGTACAAGTTAACTGTCAGAATCAATTTATATATTCACAAGTATTTTAGAGCTATGAACTAATGTATTCTGTATATTTTAATTTATATGTTTATGTACATACACATATACATGCACATATTTATACATGTTTATGTACATGTAACTTATTAGTATATCTGGTTAGAGAGAAGACAGGAAAAATATAGATGCATTAGGAGCTTACTGCATTAAATAAATAAAAAGATGATAGAAATCTTATCCAAGGTGATACCAGAAATAAACTAAACACAAGGAATGTATTATGATAAAATAAAATTCTTTTCCTAAATACAGTAGTACTTCATTGAAATATGTAGTTTTAAAATTCAGCAAATTATACAGAAATGTAAACCAGAACCTTATATTTAATAATCAAGATTGATACAAGCTTATGGAAAATAGGGCAAGTTATCTGTAATACTATACAATGAATCTTACATATCAGGTAACAAATAATATAAAATTTTTGTAGTAATTTTAATTACTAGTTAAATTGTACTCAATATTTCTATTGGAGTTACATGTTTTATTACGTAGTTATTAGTTCATTTTACATAAAGATTTAATTTTAGATTAATAACATAATACAAATAAGAAAAACCACTCACCAAATAGCTAGCACAAGGCAACCAAAAAGTGTTTGTATAACTTCAATTAGTTCACTTTGATTTAACATTTCATTTTTAATTCTTAATTTGGCATATATAAATACATAAAAGTGACCAGAATTTTTAAATAAAAAAATTAGAAACAAAAGCAGAGTATGTAGTCTTTATCTCATGGAAAAAACTATTTAAATTGAAAGGCTTAAGCTTTCACATATTACTGCACCAAGATGCATGTTTTGATTTTAGTTTACAGTATTTTATCAAACCTAAATTAAGCTACTTTGGTGATTTTCAGGCTTAAGGGTTTATAAAATGAATTTTGGATTTGCACGTAACAACATGATTAAAAGTGCTTTTTGTAGCTAATTTTGCTTTTGTAGCTAATTTTAAAATGTTAACATAAAAACAGTAACAAATTAAGTTGTACTTCTAAAGAGTAATTTCCAGGAAATAATTACTAACAATTTTTCTTCTTCTGGCACCAGTCATGTAACTCCTTAGAAGATAAAATCCTTTCTCACTCTTTTAAGAGGTCACAATGACCCACCACTCATCAAGTTGTAGGTACAGACAACTTTGGTGAACTTTATGTACAATTCCAAGATATCATTTCCCTTAAACATAGTAACTGGTGCAGAACAGAATGGGTCAGATGACCTGGGGAAATACTGGGCCACACCTAGTGGAAGTTCTTAGATTTTTGCATCCTTTAGTAGCCAAGTCATGTTCAGCTCTTCATAACTCCACCCTATGGACTGCAGCACGCCAGTCTTTCCTGTCCCTCACCTCCCAGTGTTTGCCCAAGTTCATGTCCATTCAATCGTTGATGCCATCCAACCATCTCATCCCGTTGCCCTCTTCCCCTTTTGCCTTCAATCTTTCCCAGCATCAAAGCGTTTTCCAATGAGTCAGCTTAGCTTAGATACTTCCTTAAGATAGTAACCTTACTAGCTAGATTACTTGTATTCTGTCTTACCACATGTGTGACTGAGCTTCTGATTAAAAAAGTGATGATTCAGTTCAGTTCAGTTCAGTCACTCAGTCGTGTCCGACTCTTTGCAACCCCATGAATCACAGCACGCCAGGCCTCCCTGTCCATCACCATCTCCCGGAGTTCACTCAGACGCACATCCATCGAGTCCGTGATGCCATCCAGCCATCTCATCCTCTGTCATCCCCTTCTCCTTCTGCCCCCAATCTCTCCCAGCATCAGAGTCTTTTCCAATGAGTCAACTCTTTTGCATGAGGTGGCCAAAGTACTGGAGCTTCAGCTTTAGCATCATTCCTTCCAAAGAAATCCCAGGGTTGATCTCCTTCAGAATGGACTGGTCGGATCTCCTTGCAGTCCAAGGGACCCTCAAGAGTCTTCTCCAACACCACAGTTCAAATGCATCAATTCTTCGGCACTCAGCCTTCTTCACAGTCCAACTCTCACATCCATACATGACCACAGGAAAAACCATAGCCTTGACTAGACGGACCTTAGTCGGCAAAGTAATGTCTCTGCTTTTGAATATACTTTCTAGGTTGGTCATAACTTTTCTTCCAAGGAGTAAGCATCTTTCAATTTCATGGCTGCAATCACCATCTGCAGTGATTTGGGAGCCCAAAAAAATAAAGTCTGACACTGTTTCTACTGTTTCCCCATCTATTTGCCATGAAGTGATGGGACCAGATGCCATGAAGTGATGGGACCAGATGCCATGATCTTCGTTTTCTGAATGTTGAGCTTTCAGCCAACTTTTTCACTCTTCTCTTTCACTTTTATCAAGAGGCTTTTTAGTTCCTCTTCCCTTTCTGCCATAAGGGTGGTGTCATCTGCATATCTGAGGTTATTGATATTTCTCCCGGCAATCTTGATTCCAGCTTGTGCTTCTTCCAGTCCAGCGTTTCTCATGATGTACTCTGCATATAAGTTAAACTGATTAGGCTACTTGAAAGGACTGACCAAATATGTAGTTCTACAAGATCAATGATCATAACTGTGTAACTCTAGATATGGGAAGAAGTAACAGAGGAGAACCATTTCCTGGACCATAACAGACCAGTAAAACAGGGTGTCCAGATGCTTCGGGCTACTGTTAACAGTAACAGCACACTCAATGGCCTATTAGTGCAGATGCCGAAACTGAAAAAGAGCATTCCTAGTGCGCCGTTGGACATACTGGTCTTGTAAAGACTCCTAAACCCTGGTTAAAATTAAGACCAAAAGAGAAGGAACTGAAAAATAAAAATGTTGCCCAACATCCAGCCCCATAAGAATCAAGTCATTACCCACTGCAGCCACTGACCTACAATACACCAGACAAGGAATTTGTGGTGAGATATGGATGAACCGCTCTGTACTCTAACAAAACTGGCAAGAGTGGCCCATAGAGTTATTTCCAGGAGAAACATTTTATGAACCTGGATTCTTGCATCTTCCCATACTCATAAAAGCCCTAAAATCATTAGCTAAGGTACTTAGAAGGTTCTCAGAACAGAGAACCTTCTACCAAATGCATGCCTGAATGACACATATGCCTTCATCTAAATCGCATATATACTGGCCTTCCCTTTCAGCTCTTCAAAACCATTCTCAAAGTTCTGAGACTGTCTCCTGGGTTATAATCCTCAAGTTAGCTCAGATATATTTTTCCATTTCTTTCTTAGACTGACTACTGATTCATTTTTTTCTGTTGACAGTATTTATGTGTAAATTATATACATACTATGTATATATCTGTGTGTATAAAGGCATGAACAACTACTGACACAAGAAATAGTGTCAATAAATTTCAGATGCATGAAATGAAAAAAAATCCAGATTCAAAAGGGTATGTATATTACGATTTTATTTTTACGGCATTTTGAAAAGGGTAAAACTATAGGCATAGAAAACAAATCAGTGTTAGCCAAGGCCTACAGATTCAGGGAGTGGGTATTTACAACAAAGAGGCCCAGGGGGACATTTTGTGGTTACTTAAGTATCCTATAACTTGATTATGGAGGCTGCTATATGATTATGTACTTGTTAAAAGTCACAGACCTGTACACCAAAAAGGGTTAATGTATGCATATTTTCAAGTATATTTTCAAGTATAAGTATAATGTATATCATATGTGATACTAAGATATGTACTTATACTTGAAAATTATATTTTTATAAATCTGACTTAGAAAAAAGAAGAGAGTTCCAGAAAAACTTCTACTTCTACTTTATTGACTATGCCAAAGCCTTTGACTGTATGGATCACAATAACTGTGGAAAATTCTTAAAGAGATGGGAACACCAGACCACCGGACCTGCCTCCTGAGAAATCTGTATGCAGGTCAAGAAGCAACAGTTAGAACTGGACATGGAACAACACACTGCTTCAAAATTGGAAAGGAGTACATCAAGGCTGTATACTGTCACCCTGATTATTAAACTTATATGCAGAGTAGTACATCTCGCAAAATGCCGGGATGGATGAAGCAGAAGCTGGAATCAAGATTGCCGGGAGAAGTATCAATAACCTCAGATATGCAGATGACACTACCCCTATGTCAGAAAGCAAAGAGGAACTAAAAAGCCTCTTGATGGAAGTGAAATAGAGTAAAAAAGCTAGCTAAAAACTCAATATTTAAAAAACTAAGATCATGGCATCTGGTTCCATCACTTCACGGCAAATAGATGGAGAAACAATGGAAAGAGAGACAGACTTTATTCTGGGGGGGCTCCAAAATCACTGCAGATGGTGACTGCAGCCAGGAAATTTTAAAGATGCTTGCTCCTTGGATGAAAAGCTATGACCAACCTAGACAGCATATTAAAAAGCAGAGACATTACTTTGTCAACAACGGTTCGTCTAAGATATGGTTTCTCCAGTAGTCATGTATGGATGTGAGAGTTAGACCATAAAGAAAGCTGAGTGTCAAAGAATTGATGCTTCTGAATTGTGGTGTTGGAGAAGACTCTTGAGAGTCCCCTGGACTGAAAGGAGATCAAACCCGTCAATCCTAAAGGAAATCAACCCTGAATATTCATCAGAAGGACTGATGCTGAAAGCTCCAATACTTTGGCCACCTGGTGCGAAGAACCGACTCATTGGAAAAGACCCTGATGCTGGGAAAGATTGAAGGCAGATGGGAAAGGAGACGACAGAGGATGAGAATGGCTGGACAGCATCACCGATGCAACGGACTTGAGTCTGAGCAACTCTGAGAGTTGGTGATGGACAGCAAAGCTATTCTATGATTCAATACACAAAATCATCACTAAATATCTTCAGAGAGAAGAATTTAAAGGTGAGTAATTTCCATATTTTAATCAAAGTAAAGCCTTAACATCAATGGGACTACATATCTTACAAATGAAAAACATCTTTTATGGAAAGGCAATCAGAACATTTACTCACCTATCTGGGTCTTTTAAATAAAATAGATCCTTCCCATGAAAGACTTAAAAGAATTTCTATAACAGTTCATCCCATCAAGAAGAAGGAACAGAAAAGGCATAGAAAATGTGCCAATATTGTTTAAGAACTCCAAAGAAAATGCTACTATTTAATAATTACCAGTAAGTTGTTTCACGCTGACCATTTCAAGCACTCTCAAAGAAATAAAAATATCCACAGATAGATGTATGACTCTCTGATAAATGATGTGACATTTCATCATTGCTTCTGCTGAAAGTCTCAAGATATTATATTTCTAGTTTTATCTGTTAGTCCTGTGAGTATGTGAATGTTGTTTGTGTTATTGAGAGACTGTATTTTATAACTTAAGAAAAATGGAAGTAACCTGAGATTTTGGTATATTGTATGGTAGTTGCATTTCATTCTATTCCTGGATACTAAATTAATCATACTTCTGAACTAGCCCTCCTAGGATTGGTTTATATAACATTGCTTATCTTCTCTTGCTCCTATTCATCAATAATTTGCATTTGTGGGCACAAAGCTGTTTCAAGATTTTGGCTCCCACAGCTCTACATTTAGCTTCCTTACACAAGTGCTAGGTAAACAAAACACTTTTGTTCAAACATCAAGGATGAGCCAAATAAATACTACATTCACCCCAATGCTTCAGACATTCCATTCAATAAATTTCAAACAGTTTTCTCTTGGATCCTTTAACTAAATTTCATCAGTGTGTACTTAAGTGTTTTCAAACATATCAGTTCAGCTTATGACAAATTTTACTTCTGCCACACTATTGGCATTATTCAATAAAAACACATGCACTTGAAAATTAGGACATATTTTCCTCTGGGTAACATTTTCTATTTTCATTTTTAACCACTTTTTGAGACTATGTTAGTATCTATAATTGAGAATTCTCACTTGTATGCAGCAGACATGAGAGCTAGAAACCACTGCAAGTTATGGGAAGCGAGCAACTGCAATCAAAGTCTGACGATGTATTTTAGGTTTTAACAGAAGAACTTTAAGGATTTTCCAACAACAGTTTTAAATTTCTACATCACTGAAACCTATGCCAGATAGGCCCTTGAAAAAATAGGTAATAAAATTATTAGGAGTATGTACATTCAGGTTACAGTTATCCACTGTAGTGGACAATGCATGTATCTTAAACCTGCCTCCAGTCAAAAGTAACTAGAGCAAATCCAGGTATCTAAAATTATCTAGAATTCTCCTCACTCCTCATATCACTGTGGTGCAACCTTCTACACTAAAATTCTCACCAGAATTAAAAATTGCATTCTTTACTCAGGGAAATTATAATATAGGCCTTTCTAGTGGTGGAAGGAAGGAAGGAAAGAAGGGAAGGAGACAGGGGGCTGACCTAGAGCTCACACAATTCTAAGACACCATCACATTTATTCACTACAAATTAAATTTAATATTCTTATCTAGAAAGCAGGACTCTCTAAAGAACTGAGGTGAAAAACAGGTTTTCAATTACTGCAGTTGGATAATGTTTATTTAAAATTTAAAACATATATATATATGTTTATATATACACTGAAAAAAGATTAAGCAATTATCCCTTAAATCTAAGAAACTTACTTAGAACCACTGAGACTGTTAGGCAAATAGATTTTTCAGAGAAGGCTAGTGGATCACAGTGCATTCCTTTGAAAATTAAATAAAATGTGGTTATGTTTTGGAAAAACACTCTATCTTTCCATTCCATGCCTTTTCCATTTCTGTAAGCTATCCCTACCTTTCCCATTGTGGATCAGGGGAAAATAGTTTTATATTTCTCATATGGAGTCATGGCATTTGGTTAGATTTTAATTTGTGTTTAAGCAAATGTGTGGCTAGAGATCTGTTCAAGAAATTAAGATACCAAGGGAAATTTTCATGCCAAAGGTGGGCACAATAAAGGACAGAAATTGTATAGACCTAACAGAAGCAGAAGATATTAACAAGAGGTGGCAAGAATACACAGAAGAACTATACAAAGAAAGATCTTCATGACTCAGATAACCATGATATCATCACTCACCTAGAGCCAGACATCTTGGAATGCAAAGTCAAGTGGGCCTTAGGAAGCATCACTATGAACAAAGCTAACGGAGGTGATGGAAATCCAGTTGAGCTATTTCAAATCCTAAAAGATGATGCTGTGAAAGTGCTGCATTCAATATGCCAGAAAATTTGGAAAACCCAGCAGTGGCCACAGGACTGGAAAAAGTCAGTTTTCATTTCAATCCCAAAGAAAGGCAATGCCAAAGAATGTTCAAACTACTGCACAATTGCATTCATCTCACATGGCAACCCACTCCAGTACTCTTGCCTGGAAAATCCCATGGACCGAGGAGCCTGGTGGGCTGCAGTCCACAGGGTCGCAAAGAGTCGGACACAACTGAGCGACTTCACTTTCACTTTTCACTTTCATGCATTGGAGAAGGAAACAGCAACCCACTCCAGTGTTCTTGCCTGGAGAATCCCAGGGACGAGGGAGCCTGGTGGGCTGCCGTCTATGGGGTTGCACAGAGTTGGACACGACTGTCGCAACTTAGCAGCAGCAGCACATGCTAGCACAATAAAGCTCAAAATTCTCCAAGTCAGGCTTCAACAGTATGTGAACCATGAACTTCCAGCTGTTCAAGCTGGTTTTAGAAAAGGCAGAGGAACCAGAGATCAAATTGCCAACATCCGTTGGATCATTGAAAAAGCAAGAGTGTTCCAGAAAAAACATCTATGTCTGCGTTATTGACTACACCAAAGTCTCTGACTGTGTGGATCACAACAAACTGAGGAAAATTCTACAAGAGACAGGAATACCAGACCACCTGACCTGCCTCTTGAGAAATCTGTATGCAGGTCAAGAAGCAATAGCTAGAACTGAGAGGTGGAACAACAGACTGGTTACAAATAGGAAAAGGTGTACGTAAAGGCTACATATTGTCACCCTGCTTATTTAACTTATATGCAGAGTGTATCACGTGAAATGTCAGACTGGATGAAGAACAAGCTAGAATCAAGACTGCCAGGAGAATTATCAATAACCTCAGATATGCAGATGACACCACCCTCATGGCAGAAAGTGAAGAAGAACTAAAGAGCCTCTTGATGAAAGTGAAAGAAGAGAGTGAAAAAGTTGGCTTAAAACTCAACATTCAGAAAACTAAGATCATGGCATCTGGTCCCATCACTTCATGGCAAATAGATGGGGAAACAATGAAAACAGTGAGAGACTTTACTTTGGGGGGCTCCAAAATCACTGCAGATGGTGACTGGAGCCAGGAAATTAAAAGATGCTTGCTCCTTGGAAGAAAAGCTATGACCATCCTAGACAGCATATTAAAAAGCAGAGACATTATTTTGCCAAGAATGGTCCTTCTAGTCAAAGCTATGGTTTTTCCAGTAGTCATGTATGGATGTGAGAGTTGAGCTAAAAAGAAAGCTGAGTGCCAAAGAATTGATGCTTTTGAACTGTGAAGTTGGAGAACACCCTTGAGAGTCCCGTGGACTGCAAGACCAAACCAGTCCATCCTAAAGGAAATCAGTCCTGAATATTGATTGGAAGGACTGATGCTGAAGGCAAAACTCCAATACTTTAGCTACCTGGTGTGAAGAACTGAGTCACTGGAAAAGACTCTGATGCTGGGAAAGACTGAAGGCGGAGGAAAGGGGACGACAGAGGATGAGATGGTTGGATGGCATCACCGACTCAATGGACATAAGTTTGAGTAAGCTCTGGGAGTTGGTGACAGACAGGGAGGCCTGACATGCTGCAGTCCATGGGGTCATAAAGAGTTTGACACGAATGAGTGACTGAACTGAAATGAGAGGCTCACTGTCCCCTTCCTTCCAAAGCTCACCATGGTTGTTTCTGCTCCATCAGCCTAAGACAGATGGCCAGGAAACCTGAAAAGTTCATCTGTCCTTCTGTTCTCTCCCTTCTACGGTGATCCTCACTGTTGCTAGAGCATCACTTAAGAAATAATAGGGGAAGCATTATACACGCAACTAAATACAGAGAAGAAAAGGAACACACTGCCTAACAGGTATGCAGAGGAGGCTGTCCTGGATAGGACTCTTGGTCACTGAAACAAAAGGTGAAAACACAGCCTTCTAAATGGAAGAAAATAATAGCAAATGAAGCAACTGACAAACAACTAATCTCAAAAATATACAAGCAACTTATGCAGCTCAATTCCAGAAAAATAAACGGCCCAATCAAAAAATGGGCCGAAGAACTAAATAGACATTTCTCCGAAGAAGACATACAGATGGCTAACAAACACATGAGAAGATGCTCAACATCACTCGTTATTAGAGAAATGTAAATCAAGACCACAATGAGGTACCACTTCACACCAGTCAGAATGGCTGTGATCCAAAAGTCTGCAAGCAATAAATGTTGGAGAGGGTATGGAGAAAAGGGAACCCTCTTACACTGTTGGTGGGAATGCAAACTAGTACAGCCACTATGGAGAAGAGTGTGGAGATTCCTTAAAAAATTGCAAATAGAACTGCCTTATGACCCAGCAATCCCACTGCTGGGCATACAAACTGAGGAAACCAGAACTGAAAGAGACACATGTACCCCTATGTTCATCGCAGCACTGTTTATAATAGCCAGGACATGGAAACAACCTAGATGTCCATCAGCAGATGAATGGATAAGAAAGCTGTGGTACATATACACAATGGAGTATTACTTAGCCATTAAAAAGAATACATTTGAATCAGTTCTAATGAGATGGATGAAACTGGAGCCGATTATACAGAGTGAAGTAAGCCAGAAAGAAAAACACCAGTACAGTATACTAACACATATATATGGAATTTAGAAAGATGGTAACGATGACCCTGTATGCGAGACAGCAAAAGAGACACAGATGTGTAGAGCGGACTTTTGGATTCTGAGTGAGAGGGAGAAGGTTGGATGATTTGGGAGAATGGCATTGAAACATGTATAGTATCATGTAAGAAATGAATCGCTAGTCTATGTTCGATGCAGGATACAGGATGCTTGGGGCTGGTGCACGGGGATGATTCAGAGAGATGATATGGGGTGGGAGGCGGGAGGGGGGCTCATGTTTGGGAAATAAAAATAATTTTTTTTGTAAAAAAAAAAAAATACACAAGGTCATAAGCTAGTGCAACAGCCTCCCAGGATTTCCAAGCCAGATCCTTCTCATGTCTCATACCAGGGACTCCCCATGTCCCTCCTGCCCATGCAGCCAAGTTTCTGTCCTGAAATCCAAGGCTATGGGAAACCTAATTTAATCCTGGTCATCTAAGGATCAAGGAAGTGTTTTCTGTCAAGAAATGAAGATAGGACATAGTTTACTTAGCAGCTTATTATTAACTCTGCATATAACTTAGAAGATTTAGACGTAGGCACATAGACATGTGGATCTCCATTTGTATTCAGTTCCCAATTCACAAATATTAAAGTTAGCTCTTAGTTCAAATATGCATATGCATACATTTGTGGACCCACACACAGTCACCACAGTACGGTCTAGATCAGAGCTTTCCACAGCACATTAATATATTTTAAATGGGGATACTGGCATGCCTACATATTAATCTCATAGCTCCCAGGGAAGCCAGGCAGGAAAACACTCTGACCAGTTCCCTGAAGCAGCAAGCAGCCTCATTCCTTTCTGGCATCATCACCACAACAATGTGCTTTTGTAAATGTGCTGGAATGTAAACTTCATAAAGAAAAGAAGACACACCCCCAAAGTCTTAGAACAAGGACCACCACAAATTAGATGCTCGAGAATTATTTGTTAACAAATAAAAAATTGGTAAGCACTGGTCTATAGGAAGATATGCAGGAGGGGATAAGAGAAATAAGTAAATACAGGGAATACTCTTAAGTAAATCTAAGCAGTCTGGCAGATTCTCCCAGCATGCCCCAAAGATGAAAGAAAATGATAACAACGTCAAGACACAGCCACTTGCAGTTTTGGCCAAAGCACTGATGTTACTGCCTAAGCTTCAAAGAGAAATGCTCCCATGTGGCTGATTTCATAATGGGAATTAGGCTACTCCAAATAAGAAACGTGTTCTAAAGGATTTGGTAGTGATGTCATCTTTTCTGGCGGCAAACTTAACCATTGCTTAGCAGCCAAAAATTTCCTTTAGAATCAAAAGGTACACAAAGATCCAGAAGCACATTTTATAAAATACTATAGTTCTTAACAACTTCTGTCTGAAAACCAGGAGGTCCTATGCTGATAGAGGTCATTTGTGTCTACTCAACAACAAGGTTTCTTTTCCCCCCTCAACAAATGGTCTAGGAGAAAGAAGCTGAACTGCTACTGCAACATTTAAAACTCTCATGGCCATTCAATTATATTAAAGTACAACATTACAAGCTTATTTTTGTCTTGCCTCTATGATGACAGCAAATATATGACTAGAATAACTTAGTACTTCAAGGATTCACATTTCCATCGGTCAGAAGATACTGGATATTGGTGAAAAATAGTGCTGCAGTTGGTAACTTGGATATTTATTATCACTGATGAAATTCAGTCCTGATCCTTTAAAAGCAAACTTTCTATTTATTAATACATTCTGCTACATTCCAGTAACAGGAATGCTATAGGACTACTAACGTATTTTATTATTACAAGCAGAAAAACCTCTGTATTTCTTCTTCCAATTTATTTCCACTTTTACTTACACAAGGGTGTAGGGATGAGTCACAGCACTATTTCCCCTGCTTTTTCTTCTGACCTTAGGAACTATCCGTAGGATGCTAACTGAACTATCAGCAAGATGCCAGCAGACAGGTGAACTGAGCACTTGTGTGTCCTTTCTTCCTTCCAGCTGTCAAGTGCAGTCCTTTCTGAAACTGCAGGAGTCTCTCATGCATATAATTTGTGGCTTCCAATGAGTTTGAACTTCATGCTTGAAGTGAAGCACAAGTAAGTGATTTAATTCATGCACCTGTATCTGGATTTTTTCCAGACATAATGAAATGGGTAACTACTTCAGGATTTACCTGATACATACAGCAGCCAGGCATCAGAAAGGCGCTGACTGGCATATATGGGCAGGAAAGAAACAACCAGCTTTCAGTAGAGATGTGATAGGCAATGGGTTTAGCCCTTGAGACAAAAACTGAGCATTTTTCAGTTTCCAAGGCCAAGCCCTTTGACTTCAATGATGTACAATTTTCTCATTACAAACACGATTGTACCCAAAGGAATCCCTGTCAGTTTTCTAATTATTTTCTCAGTTTGAAATAAGACCTTGTCTTTAATAAAAAAAAAAAAAAAAAAAAGGTTTGTGTCATGTGATTGTTTTAAGCATCAATATACAGCACAGAGAAGGAGAACACAGGGGAAGCTACAGCAAGGCCTCAGAAGAAAGGCATTTTGAAAACAAATGCAAATTGTCTCCCCTTAGTAATTATAAAAATACAAGTAAGTGTGCTGCAGTCAAGTACTGGAGTCTCTGGCTAGAGAGACAGAAAGTAAGAGAGAAAATATTGCTTTGGCCCTCTGTCTTAGGTGCTAAGATTTCCACAGTTACTAGCGATGGGGTCACACAAACCCTAATCAAGATGAGTCCTTGGCATACTCACATAACCCTGTTTCCAGAGTCTACAGTTTCCACATACCCTAGTCCGCATGGAAACTCAACAAAGGCACAGCAGATAACTTCTCCACCTTCACAGAGGTAAGTGTTTCACATTTAGTATTTTGTTATGATCAGCATTTTAATAATGACCCAGGGTTGTTTTGAAAACTATTTGCCATTCGTGCACTGTGTTATACTAAAGATTAAATTTGGAATATTTCCTCTCCTTTCAAACAAATACTCCCAATTTTTGTTAAGTGTAGTTACCCTTGAAATGGACCCAAACTGAACATAATACGCCAGCAAACAAAAGTGAGGCAGGCATGGTAACATGACAAAACCGTTTAATATAAGGATTCATGGGTAAGTGAATCCAAAGGACTAGAAATTCTGGCATTGGAATAATAAGTCCTACTAGCATCTTCATGCTTCTTTCATCATGTCCATTCAAAAAACACAAGACTCCAAGACTTCAATTCCCTCCTCAGGAGCAGAGGGAAAGCATGGCTCTGTCATGTAACAGCATATGACCACAGGGAAATCAGTTGACTAATCTGTGAAATAAAAGTAAGGTCCATTTCACTTATGTTTTCATTGACCAAAATACATTTGATATTTACCATCATAGACAAATGTTGAGCAAACTGTAAGTTATAAGAAAGACAAATAGAAAATATAGGAGAGCACTGAACAGGAAGATCTCAACTAATCAGGGATATGGTTAGAAAAGGTCTCTTTAAGAAAGTATCATGTAAGTCAAGACCAGAAAGGTAAGTGGAAAATAAATGGATGGGAGAGAGCTGATAATATTTCAGGTACGGTTACAGCATGTCTGAAGATCCTAAGTTGAGAAAGTGTATGGTACTTGAGAGGAGCCAAAGAAGATGAGATGAGTTTAAGTGTGGACTTTCCTCTGACCACTGCTGAGATTTTGTTTTTTTATTTAAGAGAAATGACAATCCATTGAAATCTTTCCAGTGAAACGAATAATATTATCAGTTTGATTTTTTTTGAAAAATAGCTTTGGATCAGTGTGAAGAACGATAGGAAGAGATCAAATGTAGAAGCCGAAAATTAATTATGGGTTACTGCAATAATTTTAAGATTGACTTGAGCATAATGACAGGGTAAACACCAATTTTTTATTGTAAAACCGAATGGAGGATGGTGGTGACTGACTGACTTATGGGAGACTAGGTAAGAAGACCGTATGTTTGGGGAGTGGAGAGGAAAAGCATCCATGTTCAGCTTTAGAAATGTTTGTCTGAACCATGAAAATCTAGTCAAAAAAAAAAAAAATGAACTTAAGACATCTCAGCGTGTAAGTAGAAATTTAATCCAAAGGAATAGAATCCAAGGGAGTACTAAGTGAGTATAGAGAAGGAAAAACACCAAAGGCGACTAAGAGGTTTTTTAAATTTTCCATAGGACTGGAGGCAAGAAAGCTAAGGAAGGGATGTGTTTTAAAAGCCACGAACAGTCAATATGTTGAACTCTGTTAACACATCAAGTTGGATAAGTGGAAAATTGGTTACCAGCATGAAGGAATTATGATGACTATAACCAGAATATTTTCTATGAAGCAATACTGCCCAATACAATGTTTTGAGATTAAATGTTTTTGTATCTGCACCATCCAATAGCCACATGGGTCTACTGAGCACTTAAATGTGGGCCGTGAAGCTGAAGGACCATATAGTTAACTTTTTGAAATTTAATTAGTATAAATAGTCACAAGTGACAAGTGGCTACATACTGGACAGCACAAATGGACTGCAGGAAAAATGTCAGATTTTAGTAGACTGAAGAATGAAACTGGCCAGTAAATGCAGTTTATTCAAGAAGTTTGCCTCCAAAGCAGAAGAGTGAAAAAGAACAGAATGGAAGGGAGTATGACACTAGAAAAGGGTTGCTTTTAAGCTGAACCACCTTTGGAATATTCAAAGGAGAAGCACAGCGTGCAGGGGAATAAGTTGAAAGTACAGCAGGGAGAAGAGGACCTGATCTTAGAAAAACATCATAACCAAAGAAGAAAGCCAAATATGTATGTATGAGCAGTGGTCAACTTGCATATTTGGTGGTAAAAATAATTAGGGTAATTGCCCTTTGGAGTCTTCTATATACTCTTCAGAGTAGGAGAAGTTCTCTGGCTGACAGTGTACAGGAGCATGATAGGACTGGGATATGTCACTCACTTCTGGATGGTTCTTTACCTCTTCCTAACTAGTCCACATCTGAGTTTCATCAGCCTGGCTCACACAATTGTTGTGGACATATTAGATTCCAAGGTATGATGTGACAAGCAGAAGAAGAGCTGCCTGCCTAAAAATATCTCACGAAAGGAGCTGAAACTCACCCTGTATTTCCTACCAATTGAGTCTATCCATGTGATATTTGGGGGGAAAGATGCATCTTTCAATTAGGATAAAACATCAAGTAAACTACACTCACTGACCTCACATTAAGATCAATTAATTAATCTGATTAAATGTTTAACAGATATTACCAAAAATGCAAATCTGGAAAGAAGTATAGAAGTTTCTGGTCACAGAGGCTCCTGGAAACTACTATGTCCTAGGCTTCTGGGTGGCTGGAGTCAGTTCTGACCTTGAGAGACTGAGGCTGAGATGGTGCCAACAAAGGACAAAACACTGAAGCTAAAACTTGGCTTATAGTTTTTTTTTTTTTTTGGTTTATAATTATCTTTAAAGACCATCTTCCAAATTGCACGGCACAATCTATATATCCAGTATCTAATCCCCATAAAGCACCCTCCAAGGTGAACAGTTAGTTTGGAACTAAATTCAGAGAGAAGAGATGTGGCAGGCTGAGGAGGAAATGCATAGATCTTCTTGCAATGGCTTCTAACAGCTGCTATGGAAAAACAGCAAAGTGACGCAGTAACTTTTACTAAAGTTAAATGCAAGGGTAAAGACCAGTGGCCATAATACTGTTGCTACTGCTAAGTCACTTCAGTCGTGTCCGACTCTGTGTGACCCCATAGACGGCAGCCCACCAGGCTCCCCCAATCCCTGGGATTCTCCAGGCAAAAACACTGGAGTGGGTTGCCATTTCCTTCTCCAATGCCTGAAAGTGAAAAGTGAAAGGGAAGTCACTCAGTCGTGTCTGACTCTTCGCGACCCCATGGACTGCAGCCCACCAGGCTCCTCTACCCATGGGATTTTCCAGGCAAGAGTACTGGAGTGGGGTGCCATTGCCTTCTCCGGCGGCCATAATAGGACGACCACTTTTCCCACTCTGACTTGTTTATTGGACTCACATTTTGTGGCCATAATAGGACGACCATAAAATGTGAGTCCAATAAACAAGTCAGAGTGGGAAAAGTGAGGGTAAAACAGTGACTTATATGACAGGGTCTGAAAGTCGTGTAAACAGGAGTAAGAATTAAAGTTGAAATGTAACAAGCAGGGCAGAGGAGGGGTAAACCCACAGCCCCAGTATGATACTACCTTATAACTCAGCTCTGTCCAGGTGTCATTTATCAGCACTCAGTCTCACTGAACCTTAATTCTTCTCCGCTTCTTAAGGGAACCACAGAAGCTACTGACACCAAAAGGAAAACCGGAAGCCAATACCCATGCTGTTCAAGTGCAATAAAGTGTGAAAGACCAGTGTTAGTCTTTCAGTCGTGTCTGACTCTATGCAACCCCATGGACTGCTGCCCACCAGGCTCCTCTGTCCATGGAATTCTCCAGGCCAGAATACTGGAGTGGGTTGCCACTCCGTTCTCCAGGGCATCTTCCCGACCCAGAGATCGCACCCAGGTCTCCTGCATTGCAGGTGGATTCTTTATCATCTGAGCCATGTGCTATTCTTCTTAAAGTAATATTGGGTAGCACATGGCCATGTTCAACAGTTAAGGAAAAAAAGTGACCTTTGGAACTGGAATAATTTTAACAATCAAAAGCCTAAGTGTGAACACATAGCACCACAAACTAATCCCATAAACATAGTACTCTTAAAACAGTTTACATTCTAATTATTTAACATATAATGAAATACAGTTAGGATTCTTCTCATTAAATTATCGAAGTTCAAAAATATAGTCTAAAATTATTCAATAGAAGTTACCATAGTTTAATATATGCTTCTTCTCCACTTACAACTGCTCTGACCCTAATTTAATCCTTCTCTTACTTTTTTAATAAGCTAATTCTTTTTACCTCAGACATGTAATACAACTGCACCTAAAACTTTGTTTTAAAAATATAGTTAGACATTAACTAGCCCATGTGCTAAATATTCTCCAAGTTGATAAGGAAGAATATAATAAACTTTTCTTGCTTATTCACTGGGTACCAAAATATTCACGTGCAAAACCAATAGCCATGATGAAAGCTTTCAAGGATACACTTGAGTTAATAAGTCATAAAATTCTGTATTGGTCTCTGTATTTTTAACTTCTTCCATATTTTCAACCTGATTAATGGTGATGAGTAAGCTAATAAAATCACTAGCTTATAGAAATCTAGTAATAATTTTCTAATATTCACCATCAATATATATGTATTACTAATTCAACAGTCTCAGCATAGCTTCTGTAGGTCATAAACCCAGTGGCCCATGACAGAAGGTTTTCTTCTCTATAAGTATTTTGTGGAATATCCTACTTTGAGCTCAGACCAAAATATAAGTGCTCATATCATCTTAATCTATGTCTTATTTAGACAATCTTTATTCATTGGGAAGAAATGCATTTATTAATTATTAACAATTATGGAACCACATCCACATATAATTTTTCTAGTCAGTTATAAACTGGTTATTACTATTTGTGAATTTCTGTATAACTACCACATCCACAGTATCCTTGTTCCATACTTCTCAGTTGACTATTTTGGCCAACTGTATCAAAGGAGTCCCATGAAAATGTTCACATTATGGGTCCAGTAGTTTTTAATTTGCAAATCTTTCTTTCAGGGAAATCCAGCCTGTTCATAATGGTTTGCCTCTGGAATACAATGGTCTAAAAATGTATTACTTACTTACTTGTAGGAGTTCCAAATTTAGCAAATAAAAATACTTCATGGGACTCAACTATATGAAAACATGTGTTCATTGTTTACCTGAAATTTGAGTATAAATGAGCATTCTATAACTTATCTGTCAACTAGAGGAAATGGCAACCCACTCCAATATCCTTGCCTGGAAAATTTCATGGACAGAGGAGCCTGATGGGCTGACGTGTCACAAAGAGTCAGACACAACTGAAGTGACTTAGTACTATGAGTCTGATCATTTTTATGAACAAAGGGTACAGACTTCTGTTTCCAAGTTTCTAGCAATTTCATCCAAGGAATCGCTGAATTATAAATCCCTATATTTTCAAGTTCCTGAGATCGTCTCTGAAAGAGTTATGCCAAAGAGAGCTTACATACAAAAGCCTGAATAGGAAAACACTTCCATTCTTCAAAATGGGACAAGTTACATTGTTCCCTGTAGCTTTTCTCTTGATCAGATCTCTGTTTCTCATAGATTTGGTTACTTTTTCTCAGATGTTAAATAAAAGTAAAAGACACTTGCTCCTTGGAAGAAAAGCTATGACAAACCTAGAGCCTGTATTAAAAAGCAGAGATATCACTTTGCTGACAAAGGTTTAGTTCAGTTACTCAGTTGTGTTCGACTCTTAGCGACCCCATGGACTACAGCATGCCAGGCTTCCCTGTCCATCACCAACTCCTGGAGCTTGCTCAAACTCATGTCCATGGAGTTGGTGATGCCATACAACCATCTCATCCTCTGTCACCCACTTCTCCTCCTGTCCTGAATCTTTCCCAGCATCAGGGTCTTTTCCAGTGAGTCAGTTCTTCATATCAGCTGGCCAAAGTATTATAGCTTCAGCTTCAGCATCAGTCCTTGCATTGAATATTCAGGACTGATTTCCTTTAGGACTGACTGGCTGGATCTCCTTGCAGTCCAAGGGATTCTCAAGAGTTTTCTCCAACACCACAGTTCAAAGGCATCAATTATTTGGTGCTCAGCCTTTTTTATGGCCCCAACTCTCAAATCTGTACATGACTACTGGAAAAACACAAAGGTCCATCTAGTTAAAGCTAAGGTTTTTCCAGTAGTCATTCTATGGATTTGAGAGCTGGGACCACAAAAATGGCTGACCACCAAATAACTGATGCTTTTGAACTGTGGTACTAGAGAAGACTCTTGAGAATCCCTTGGACTGCAAGGAGATCCAACCAGTCAAACCTAAAGGAAATCAGTCCTGAATATTCACTGGAAGGACTGATGCTGAAGCACCCATATTTTGGCCATCTGATGCGAAGAACTGACTCACTGGAAAAGACCCTGATGCTGGGGAAGATTGAGGACAGAAGGAGAAGCGGGTGACAGAGGATGAGATGGGTGGATGGCATCACTGTCTCAGTGGACATGAGTCTGAGCAAACTCTGGGAGACAGTAAAGGACAGAGAAGCCTGGCGTGCTGCAGTCCATGGGGTCACAGAGTCGGACACGACTTAGCGACTGAACAACAACCACCCCAGGTGTTAGGGACTAAATGCTGATGATGCCTCTTCAAAATGCATATGTTAACATCTGTACTTCCACTGCAATGGTATTTGGAGCCTGGTTTTTTGAGAGATAATTAGGGTTAGATAAGGTCATGAAGGACCCTCAGGATGCGATTAGTGCCCTTAAGAGAGATGAGAAGACAAGGGATCTCTCTCTCTGCTCCCCACCATGTAAGGATACAAGGAATAGATAGATGGCTGAACATAAACCAGAAAGAAGCCCTTTCAAGAACCCAGCCAAGCTGGTACTGTGATCTCAGAATTCCAGTCTTTGGAACTGTGAGAAAACAATGTTGTTCAAGCCACTCAGCCTACAGTATTCTGTTACTACAGCTCAAACTAAGACACCAGACTTACAAGGAAATTCACTTCTTTACCCAAATACGTCATAATATCCTTTAAGGGTTCTTGTTGTCAAGTTCTCACTGAAATATCCTAAGGACATCATATTTAAACAATTCTACCACATGCTTACTTTTTACAGACCTCTCTTCAGCACACTCAAGCATTTCTCATTCTCTTGGGGGAGGGGGGTAGGGCAGAATAAACTATTAATGTCACTGACAAAGACAAAAATTAAAGAAATGAGAAATGTAAAATAAATTTCAATAACCTCAATTTCCAGAAGCATATTTGAAAATGTACCTTTTTAGAGTAAAAGAAGCAGCAGGGAATAAATGTGGCTAACCAAGTACCATTTTATTTAACTACGAACATATATCCACTGCTATGTAATATATGTGCCCATTTATGTCAAATAGATCCTAAGCTGTGTATGTGCATGTAGGTCCAGCCAGCAAGGGGTTGGACACCAAAAGAGACTGGGCAAGGCAGGAAAATCAACTCCAGAGGCAGGTGTAGAGCTGGGCGTGTGACAGCCAGATACAAGAATAACAGAAAGGCAGATGCCAAACGCAAATTCTGCAAGTAGGAGGCTGAAAGTTCATGGGCGAATTGGATATCAACACCAGCCAGACTACAAAATGCTAATGCAGGACCGAGTGCAGGCCTGTAAGTGACGGACACTAACCCACGTGAATGGTCCCCAGCCATCACGGAGAACACTGGAAGGCTTCAAGTCCATATTCCATCAGCTTTAAACACGCGCTCTTCAGCAGTCACGCATGCTTCTTTAGATTCCACTGGACTCTGCACAACGCTTGTGCATTAAATAAACATTGACTATCAATGCACTAATGTTAATATCTGACTTCTCACTGTATGCCATGTTTACACATTAGTTTCAATAATGTCTGTGATTTATATTGTAATAACAATTCACATAAAAACCTTTAATGCATTATCTCTGTGCTCTGTCTCAAATACAAAGGCTAGTTCAAAGTAAAAAATCATGTGGATTAAACACACAGCCATAACTAACATTACATTTTAAAGAAGGTATCTGCTTATCTAGTTTGGCTCACCTTTATGTATTACTCTGATGACTGTTGACACAGAATGAAAGAAAAATGACAATCTTTTACAACATACCCAGGAATCTGATGCAAACATCTGACTTCTCTAGGCAAAATATAACAGGAATTGGCTATCTCAGAATATAACAGGAATTGGCCTCTTTCACAGGGACTGGGAAATGTGCATAAATGTTCAAAAATAAAACTGAAATCAACAGTGATCTGATGCTGTCTAGCCCGGAATATATTTGAGACCAACAATGTTATTACTGATCTCAATTTGATGCAGGTTCTTAATTATTGGTTGAATTTCAAAACATAAGAAATATGAAATTAGAAGAACTTTGAGGTACTAAGAACTGATTATCTGACATCCACACGAAAGCTGGCTTAATGTGGCACCAGAATGATGTCATCAACCACACATGAAATGGTGATGGCCCTCACAAGCCCCATATAGCACTTCCTGATACAAGAGGAAGCATCTGCTCACTTTAGGAGGAAGGGAAGTTTTGGAGCTTTTCCACAGACCTATCTATATCTATTTTGATATGTTTCTAAATATATTTATACTCCTCAAAGGGGACAGTTTGGTTTCACAGTCATCTGAGACACAAAGAAAGCCTAGGATAATGGCCAAGGTTTCCTTCCAGATAAGATATATATCACTCTTATCAGTCACAGATCGAGTGAGTCTAGATTTTAACCCATGATGATCAAGTCACAGTATGACCTGTCATTTAAAAACAGAGTAGTTTCATAAAACTGTCCAAAATCAAAGTTGAAGGTCAGGATGGAGATGGATATAATATCGTAGTATAAGGAAAAAATATTGAAATGACTCATACAAATAGTGCCAGTGAACATCATTTAGGGATCATCAAGTGTCAGATACTGAGTTCAGAACTTTGTAGAAGAGTTTGTTTAAACCTATATTGGTACTGATAGATCCACTGTGTATGTGGGAAAGCATGGCTAAAAGATATTAACTAACTTACTTGTCACGTACCAGTAAGTGGCAAAGCTAGATGAAACCTAGATGAGAGTCTCTATAAGCCTGTATCCTTGAGCATTAAATGGTTGTATTATAATCACACTGGCTACTGATCACGTATGTGTATTTTATCCTGCTTCAAGTCATTTCTTCTTCCCACCTAAATACTACAGTCCTCCAGTGTGCCCATTTTCTTTAGCAATTTAAAAGATGTTTAAAGACCGAGTCATTTCACCCTCTTCTGGATGAAATGAGAAAACCAGCAAGGCCCATCTGTCATTCATACCATTTTTCTCCAAAACCACTTGTGATTCACAGTAATAATCCCCAGATGGAAGTCATTAAAGTTTAATTTGTATGCATATGTGACATCTTGCTTTTCAAAATCTTTTTGACTTTACTCTTTCCATTACTGAAACTAATTGATATATATATATGAGAAATAACTAATTAAAATGAGTGTAAAACAGTTCTCTCAAATATAAGACATGCTATAAAATGCTAATAAAACCATAAGAATATATGAAAAAATCTGTCAATTACAAAATTAACTTCAGATGGGAAAGTAAATATCATTTATCCTTTACAATGTCTAAATAAATGACTTGTTTGGCAGCTCAATGTCTTATTGCTTAATATAAATAAAATTCTGAGAAAAAGTCTTTCTTTCATAAGGCCCACAGAATAAAACTTTGAAGATGATAATTATAAATTAAATTAGAAAGAAAGAAAACCTCTAAGTAGCTATCTGCTGGGGCCATATTGTGATTATGATTTAATAAACATAAATCAGTAGTTGGCAAATTGTATCAGAATAGAAGAGCTTCCTTCTCATCTATGAGTGACTCCTGGCTGAGTGATAGGGAAGGGAGAGGATGCACTTTAGAGGCACGACCTCTTCATCAGGGGTGGCAGACACAGTGAGTAAATGGGCAGAACCAAGGTGGCCAGACAGTTCTGGTTGTAAAGAATCAGAAGAAACACAGGGAAGCCATGCCTCTTAACTGGAAGGACTCACGGGTAACATTTACTTGGAGACCCAAATGAATAAAGAAACTGCCTGGGTTGGATTTTGTACATCCCTTGCAAGGAAAGATTAGAAAACAAAGCCCTTGAACATTATCAGCATTTTTAAACAGAATTAAGTCAAACTATTTTCTGTGTTTCTGAACTTTTTATACTTTAAGTCAGGGTTTTTCTGGGAGGGATGACCATTTATGTACATTTCTTCATTCATTTCTTTATTCAGTCATTTAATTCCTTTTTCTAACAAATACCTCCAAAATGTACATTATATGCCAAATAATCTTTATTACCCTCTGAAGATAAACCTGTTCTCATGGAGCTCATCATCAAATGTAGAACATAAATAATGATTTGAATACAATTTTCATAAGTTCAAGAATAGGGTGCTATACAACTATAAACTGGAAACTCTGGGCCGGCCTGAAAATCACCTTCAGTAAATACAAGACACAGACATCAGGAAGCCATCTGTGCCCCAAGGGGTGCGGACGGACACAGGGGAGTGCCGGGAGCCAGCACGAGGAGTCCCGCCCGTGGCAAAGGTCATGAGGTTAAGGGGCCCAACAGGCAAAGGCGAGTCAGGCCTTAAGGGAGCCTCGCTGGATCTGCTCGTGCATCTGCTCCCAAAACCAGAGTCTACCTGCTTTACTGTGTTATGCTTTCCACCTACTCTTCTGACATTAACAGGGGGCTGTCCCCCCACCACCTTTTTCTGGAAAAATTAATTTAGAGCTTTTAGATAATAAGTCTCCTGGGCATAATAAGAGTGTTTCAATCCAAAAACCCTTCTGATGGCTTTCTAGCCTGCCTGCCGGACTCTTACAGCTGCGCATGTGATTGTTTGCGGCCTCCCGACTGTGAGAGGCACAGGAAGCTTAAAACATCCTAGGAATGTAGGGGCTTCTGAGGAGTCAAAATCACTAGAATAGAACTGATTAAGGGTTTCATTTGTTGAGCCAATACTTGCTGCCAAGTTTTCATATCTTTTATTTGTAGATATGGTTGGTATATAGAAAAAACAGGTAATAGCCCTGGTATTGGCAACATTAGATCTTTGAGTTAAGTACTTTCTTTGTTATAATCCACTGCACCTTCATTCTACAGGAATGTAACTTTATTTAGTAGTTTGAGGGTGATGCAGATTAAAGAAAAAACACTTCAAGGTAAAAAGAGTTTTCTGGTTGATAGACATTTATCTAGGAAGAGAGCCATAAAAATGTTAACAGGCCCCCTGACCAGAAGATGATGTAAAACCACCTAAGACCTTTTGTATACAGGAGGGTATGCAAAAAGAAAGCCTGGTCTCAATAATGGTCAGGACTGCTACCCCTGCATAACTCTGCATATTCCATTATTTATGTACAACTTGGGGTATATAAGCTGCTTTTGAAAATAAAGTTGTGGGTCTAGCACCAATGCTTGGCTCCCCCATGTCGTTCTTTTCTCCCTTTGCTGGCTAAATTCCCGTCTGGAGCGTGGAGGCTCGCCATGTATACTTACTTGCCCTGGCTTCTAAGATCCACGCGAGAGGGAGCCCAAGGCGGGGCACCCTCCGCTATTCAAGCAGGCGCTGGTGGCCTACATAGGTGGTGCAAACTCCTTGTCTTGGAGTGTTATTGGTTCTCCACGCAAACCAAGTTATTCAGCCTTTTTCTCCACTAATTTTCCTACTACACTGTTCTTTCCTAATCTCTTTTTATATTTCTAAATAAATAAGTTGTTCCTCGCTGACTCTGTCTCCGCTTCGAATTCCCTGGATCCACCGGGGCTGGACCCCAGCAGGGGAGTTTCTTTCTGGGTCATGAAGAATGCAACTCAGGAGAATCTCCAAGTGATTCTAAGGACATGTCCTTAATCCCAAGGACTTAAGTGTGACCACAATTTCTTCTTGCTTCTTTGTTCTCTAAATAAGATTCCTAACTAGAAGAAAGTAATAATTTATTTTGAAAAGTGAACACCATTCATCCCACAATTAGGAAAACTGGATAAAACTAACATTGCTGAGAGGAGGATAACATTTTTGTATTATTATTTTTTCTTTTTTTCCTTTTTTAAATATAAATTTATTTATTTTAATTGGAGGTTGATTACTTTACAATACTGTATTGGTTTTGCCATACAACAACATGAATCCACCACAGGTATACACATGTTCCCCATCCTGAACCCCCCTCCCACCTCCCTCCCTGTACCATCCCTCTGGGTCATCCCAGTACACCAGCCCCAAGCATCCAATATCATGCATTGAACCTGGACTGGTGATTTGTTTCGTATATGATATTATACATGTTTCAATGCCATTCTCCCAAATCATCCCACCCTCTCCCTCTGAGTCCAAAAGACTGTTCTATACATCTGTGTCTCTTTTGCTGTCTCTCATACAGGGTTATCGTGACCATCTTTCTAAATTCCATAGATATGTGTTAGTATACTGTCTTGGTGTTTTTCTTTCTGGCTTACTTCACTCTGTATAATCAGCTCCAGTTTCAGCCACCTCATTAGAACTGATTCAAATGTATTCTTTTTAATGGCTGAGTAATACTCCATTGTGTATATGTACCACAGCTTTCTTATCCATTCATCTGCTGATGGACATCTAGGTTGCTTCCATGTCCTGGCTATTATAAACAGTGCTGTGATAAACACTGGGGTACACATGTCTCTTTCAATTCTGGTTTCCTCAGTGTGTATGCCCAGCAGTGGGATTGTATTATTCTTGAGAGAGTTTTGTTTTGTTTTTTGACAAAGGGCTACACATTTTTCTATTGCTTATCACCACTCTAAAGTGGAGTCTGCTGACAGTAACACCAAAGAGACAATGATACAGACTAGGGCACAAGAGAAAAGTAAAACTTCGGAGTAGAACTGGCCAAGAACCTAAGAATCACTTAGGCTGCCCTTCTCCCTGGAAGGCCAGGACACCAGAAGAAGGATGTGGCTGAAACAGAGGAATGCTGCAGTAAATGTCACAGAATTTTAACACCGTCTTAGGAGAATCCTAGCAGACTGAGAATGATAGCAAAGTTTTTAATAAGATAAACGTTATTTTATAATGTTTTGCAAATCCACTATACTCATGTGCTTTTCAGGTCCAGACCAAATCTGGGCTTATGACATAATACTTTCATTATCTTATCTCATCTCTCTGGCTGACAAACTCTGGATCTGAGGAAATGGACTTTCATAAACAAACTTTTTCTCTGTGGTTATAGGTTGCCATCATTGAAGTAACAGTCATATGCAGTAATTCCTCCCTCCAAATCCAAATTCCACATCACAAAAATATTTATTATTTACTTGCTATTATGAGGCTTTGTACAAGTAAAAAATTTTTTACATCAAATAATGGTAACAGCAATATTGCCTGAGTGTATATAATGTGCCAAGACCCATGTCAAGCAATAGTTCACCTATTTAATCCTCAGCACATTACAGGGCATGTACTTTTATTTTCTTAATTCTGGAAAAGCAGCTAGAGAGGCAAGGAGGGGTATCCTATTTCAACTTAAGTTTTAAGTTGAACTTCCTTAAATTTTAAATTGAAATGTTAATTTACATCAATAAGTAAAATGTCAGTAAACCATGAAATATCATCTATTTATTTCATGCATTCAAATTAATAATGTAGTAAAATGTGGGAAATGTTTATCTTATCATCAGTGAAATAAAGTAGCTTGCTCAAGGTTAAATATCAAGGTTGACTATGACTGCAGAAGTCACGAAGGGAAGGTGATGTAGGGCCATACAATACAAAGGACCATAGCTGGGGAAGGTGGGCTGCCTTCCAAAACAGATGCCCAGATGAGGCACTCATCTTTCAGATCTACCACAATTCTGCCCCAGCATCTGCCATAATAATTCAAAATTTTTATTTTATTGATGTTTCTGAGTTGATTGGCAAGTAATGCCGATTTATGTAACTTAAACTCACAGGAGACTTTCCAGAAGGTCAATTTATTAATTTGTCATGAGAAATCTCTCTGCCAAGACAGTCTAATTGAGTGAGCCTGACCAATTTATTGATAAATAAGTCATACAGGAAGAAAGTTTTCAAGCAGTGGCTTTTAAGCAAGTTATGGGCTAAATTGTGTCACCTTTCTCCAATTCATGCACTGAAATCCTAACTTCCAGCACCTATTAACTCGGCTGTATTGGGCCTTTAAAGATGTAATCCAGATAAAATGACACCTTATGGAGGGTCCTAATCCAGTGTTACTGGGTCCTTATATGAAGAGGGATGAACACCCTGAGCCACACCAGGAATATGAGGACACAGAGGAAAGAATATACGTAAAGACACAGCAAGAAGCTACCATCTGCAGGCCAAGAGGAGAAGTTCAGAAGAGACCAAACCCACTACCAACCTAGTCTTGGACTTCTGGCCTCAAGAACTGTAAGAAAATAAATCTCTGTTGTTTAAGTCACCCATCTGTGGTATTTTCTTATAGCAGCCCTAGCAAACTAACACACAAAGGAAAAAAAAGAAAAATGTAATCAGATATATAAATTAAAATTTTAGCAAACTCAAGTACTAAGAGTTAGAGACATTTTTCTAGTGAGTATATACCTGGCCCTCAAACCAAATGTGGGACCCATCTCATTGCAAAGGCAGAGAACTTATCTTGTCAGAAAGTGTCTGAATTGGCCTTCAAGTAGAATTCTTAAAAAGAAAAAAATGTTGGTGCTTGCTGAAGGTAAAGCACATACTCTGTAGCTACATTCATCCCATTTTGTTAAAAAAGTTTTTAATAAATTCTAGTTAAAGGGATTTTGTATATTTTTGTGTATTCCTGATGATCCACTATATATTGATTTCCAATATTTAAACTCAGATACCACTCTAACATTTATGATTCATCTCTTACATCTATATACAATCTCTAAGATAAGCATGGCTATAAATCAACATAAGATTAGTCTCATTAAATCAAAGTGCTATCTAAAGTTTTCAGAGAGGCAAACTCTATTCAGAAGTTTCAAAAGAGGATTTTCCTAGCGAATGGTCTTGAAGAATGGGTAAGAATTTAATAGAAAGGAGATTTAAGGATAAGTTATTTTAAACTGAAAGAAACTATAAAACAAAACGTTTTTACTTTAATGATGTAACTGAGCACAACCTCCCTCAATGAAATTGTAGAAGGAAAAAACAAGGGAACCATGCTTGAAGTGGAAGACATATCATAAGGGTCCCTGAACAGCAGAGTAAGAAAATTTGACATGTTTTGGAAAATAATAAACCAAATGGTGGTACAACCATTCCATGAAATGCTGTTCAGCATGAAAAATAAATTACTGATGTCTTCGATGGTACATTAACTGGGAACTTCCAGATGTACAAGCTAGATTTAGAAAAGGAAGCGGAACCAGGGATCGTATTGCCAATGTCCCTTGGATCATAGGAAATGCAAGGGAATTCCAGAAAAAAAAATATCTACTTCTACTTCACTGACTACGTTAAAGCCTTTGACTGTGTAGATCACAGAAAACTGTGGAAAATTCTCAGAGACAGGAATACCAGACCACCTTATCTGTCACCTGAGAAACCTGTATGAAGGTCAAGAAGCAACAGTTAGTGCTAGACATGGAACAACAGAGTGGTTCAAAACTGGGAAGGGAGTAAGACAAGGCTGTATGTTGTCACTCGGCTTATTTAACTTATATTCAGAGTACATCATGAGAAATGACAGGCCAGATCAATCACAAGCTGGAATCAAGACTGCCAGGAGAAATATCAACAACCTCAGATATGCAGATGATACCACTCTAATGGCAGAAAGTGAAGAGGAACTGAAGAGCCTCTTGATAAAGGTGAAAGAGAAGAGTGAAAAGGCTGGCTTGAAACCCAACATTAAAAAAACTAAAATCATGGCAACCTGTCCCATCACTTCATGGTGAATAGATGGGGAAATAACGGAAACAGTGACAGATTTTCTCTTCTTGAGCTCTAAAAACACTGTTGACGCTAACTGCAGCTATGAAATTAAAAGACACTTGCTCCTTGGAAGGAAAGCTATGACAAACCTAGACAATGTATTAAAAAGCACAGACATCACTTTGTCAACAGAGGCCCATAGAGTCAAAGCTATAGTTTTTCCAGTAGTCATGTATGGATGTGAAAGTTGGACCATAAAGAAGGCTGAGCACCAAAGAACTGATACTTTTGAATTGCTGTGCTGGAATAGACTCTTCAGAGTCCCTTGGACTGCAAGCAGATCACACCAGTCAATCCTAAAGAAAATCAGTCCTGAAAATTCACTGGAAGGGCTGATGCTACTTTGGCCACCTAATGCAAAGAGCTGACTCACTGGAAAAGACCCTGATGCTGGGAAAGATTGAGGACAGGAGGAGAACGGAGTGACAGAGAATGAGATGGTTGGATGGCATTGTTGACTCAATGGACATGAGTTTGAGCAAACTCTGGGAGATAGTGAAGGACTGGGAAGCCTGGCATGCTGCAGTCCATGGGGTCACAAAGAGTCAGACACTACTGAGTAACTGAAGAGCAACAACCACAACTTGGATGAATGTTAGACATTATGATGAGTGGAAGAAGCCAGTCTACACCATTGCATACTGTAGGATTCCTTTACAGGACATTCTAAAGAAGATACAACTTTAGACAGACTATCAGCCGTTCAGGTAGAAATGGGAGAAGCCTATGACTACAAAAGGATCACATACAGGATTTGCGGCGGGGGATGGGGGGCGGTGATGGGACTGCTCTGAATTCTCATTATGATGGTTTCTACATAAATCAATACATGTGTCAAATTTTGTAGAACCATACATTAAAGAGGCAAACAAAAAAGTCTACAGGATGCTTTTTAAAATAAAATTACTAAAAACTGTGAATTAAGACACCAACTTCCATAAAGGAAAGAAAAATGGATGTGAATACAGTATTTAAAAATAATTTACTGAAGTAAGCGCATAGTTTTGCCTAAAGGAGAAAGCAATGGCAACCCACTTCAGTACTTTTGCCTGGAAAATCCCAGGGACGGAGGAGCCAGGTAGGCTGCAATCCATAGGGTCCCTAAGAGTCGGACACGACTGAGAGACTTCACTTTCACTTTTCACTTTCATGCATTGGAGAAGGAAGTGGCAACCCACTCCAGTGTTCTTGCCTGGAGAATCCCAGGGACGGGGGAGCCTGGTGGGCTGCCGTTTATGGGGTCATACAGAGTCAGACAAGACTGAAGCAATTTAGCAGTAGCAGAAAGGAAAAGGGAGAAAGAAAGAAATCAAGATTATTCAGAGTTTTAAACCTAAGCAGAAGGATAAGTATTTCTGGTGATGTTAGAAAAACAAAATAGTGAACTGAGAGACATAGTTTCATTGAATATTAGGAAAAGGATAATTCTGGACTTAACATACCTATACCTGCCTACCAGAAAATGCTCTGGAGATCATCACCAACCAGTTGAAAATATGGATCTGGAAGAGAGAGTTTTCAAAGAAAAGTCAAGTTGGAAGACAGATTTTTAAAATCCACCTGCTTAGAAGTGCTAATTCCAACGACAGTCATAGCAAAGTTCACACTCAGCAGGAAACACAAATCACCATGATGAAGAAATCTTGGGGGTGTCAATTCTATGAAGGAGAAGAAGTTCTAATGAATCCCTCTCTGAAAGCACCAGCCTCGCAAGTGCTCTTCTCACGTTATCTTAGGATATTCATTTGGCATTAGCTGAAGTTTTTAAATCTAGAATGTGGTCACTCTAACCAACTGTACATGAATTTGAGCATTTACCACAATATGTGTACTGAGCACACCTACAATGGACAAGATAGTGGTAGAAGATATCATGCTACTATTTATTCTTTGGAGACAGGTCTAGGTTTTTATTAAATTCTAGGTGTCTAAACAGAATAAATGAGCCAGGTCTTGGAGCTGCTAGCTCATTCCCGTCATGAACCGAGGTGATAAATACAGGCACTGAGCGTGGAGTGGAGACGCAGGGTCCAACATCTCACTGAGTGCATTTCAGGAAGCGGAACTGGTAGATTTCTTACTACAGTACTACATTTCTCTCAGAAAATGTGCCCTGAACTTCACTAACATTTCATTACCTTTGATATAAATAATCTCTAAAAGCTCCTCTCCTTTCACGATATGAATCTTGACCAGAAGCCTGCATCTTATTTCCTCATTTTTCCCCTGCTGCTGTGCACTGTAAGGATTCCTGTTCATTGAGTTAACAGAGCAACCCTCCACAGAGTCAGGCTGAATCACCTGGTCAGAACCATGGAATTTTCAAGAAATTTACTTTTCACACTGATGTCCTTTTGTGTAGGAATCCTTAGAAACAACTGAGGAAAGCCCTCATCCTGAGGTGTGATGAAATCTTCAGAAAATGTATGTTGGAGACAGCTTTAAGACACAATAAGTAACAGAAAACTATTTCAGAGATACACCATCATGCTTACAAAAGATGATAAATTTTATAAAACAGAGTCTTGGTTAACTACAAGTGCTCCAAAATAGAAGATAGCATAAATGAACATGTGTGTAGGATGACAGAAATGCAATGGATAGATTCCCAGAGCAACTGCCCTCCCCTTTTTTAAAAGAACTACTGGATACTATAGATTAGTTTATCTGAATTATGCCTTCCTTCTAACTGAGGAATTAAGAAATCAAAGCAAAACAAACAGAACATAAGTTCCCAATTCCTCTGAATCAAGGGTTCGGGAAGGCAAATTAGATTCTCCAGTCACATGCATGAAATTTGGAAGCCAACACTAAGGCAGAAGCTATCTTCCCATCACGTTTTGTCTGTGTCAGATCGAAAACACGTGAAGGAAACACAGATTTCTCAGCAGCAGTGAAGTAGTACCCTTTCCTGTCCCTGTACCACCTGACATACAGTTTCTAACCCTGTGTGGTCACTGAGCACCCGAAACGTATCTTGTGCAAGCGGAGATGTTTACTAAGTATAAAATAGTACGTTTTAAGTCTCTGTACCAAAAAAAAAAAAAAAAGCATTTCATCAATTTTTATATGGATTATTATTCTTTGAAGTGCTTCTATTTTCTATTTTGGCTAAATAAATATTTGCCTGTTTCATTTTACTTCTTAAAAATGAGGCTACTGGGAAATTTGAAATTACAAATGAACCTCTCAATGTGTGTCTGTGACACAGCACTGCTCCAGCTAGGAGGCAGCGCATGGAAAGAAAGTTATGGGGTGAGTCAGTTATGGGGCTTCTCTGCCCATCCACCCAGCCCCTGGTCGGCAGCTCTGGCTATTGGTTCTCTAGCTGTGGGGATGTTCAGGGGCCATGGGAGTGGGTTCCTGATTCTGGTGTGGTTCTGGTAACACTCTTAGCAGTGGGGCTCTCCTCATGAGTCACTCCTGTACTAGTCTAGGAGTCACTGCCACAGGTCCTGCTCAGAATCCTTCCCTTCAGTCCCTTCTGCTATTCTGTAAACACCCAATTCCCTTTATTATAGTCCTTATCCCTTCTTATTTAAAATTCTTAGCATGTTTGCTTTCCCTTGCACTGAACCTGGACTTAATAAAAAAAACCAGAATAGCTTAAATAGTAGGAATAATTTCAGGAACGAAACTCCAATTTTTTTTTTAAGTTTCTGAGGAAAAAAAAAAACCAATTCTGATGGCAAACCTTGTAAAGTTATGAGAATATCCCTAGTCTGTGATGTTGAGGGCAATGTGTCCATTCTTCTTGTCCGAATATAACACTTATAATACTTGTGTTTGAATATTCCAAACCAAACATCAACCTTGAGAATCCTCCAAACAATTTTAAAAGATATTTTTGTATAACCATAACACATTTTAAAAAAATAAATAAATAACAGGGTTAAAAAAAACAAGAGTCCAATAAAGGAAGAAGAAATGAGGTGAGCTTCATCTGGGACATGAACCATTCCTTGGCCAAATCTGATTTCCATGATAAGGGCCTACAAAATTGCTTGCTATTTTTCTCATTTTCAGCGTATCTTGAGGGTATCAAAGTGGTGACCTCCCTTCCTGTGTTTCTGTGCTTCTGTTGTAAAAGTGATTTATTAATCTGTCTGGTTATCACTGGTATCATTCTATTTTGTATAGAGGTGGCTGCCTATTTCACATGCAGGCTGCTCCATGCAGTGCAAGTGGGCATTCGGTGATGGTATCACAGCCTCAGAAAACGGCCGCCCTCACTGGTGTATCTCACCAGGTCTGCTTTTTCAGTCGGAGCAAATGCATATGTTATCCCCAGCCATGCAAGGCTTGAGAAGGAAATTAACAAAGCACCAGTCTCTACTTGCCACAGCGAGGAACTACAGGAGTTGTGTGAAGCCAGAGGCCGTACAATAATCACTGGGACACACACACAGTACATCCTTTAAGATAAGTTCATTTTTCACCTATCCTATCACACGTATTTGACAGTATGCTGAGAGATTTTTTTTTTTAATAGTATTTTGGAGAAAAAGACTAGGAATTGCTTATTAAGATTTCTAGCTTTTTTGGTGCTGCTTTTCAATCTCACATTTTAGACTGAATTAACCTAGTCTTTAGGTAGTTACATTTCTTGGCATGGCTTCAAGTGCAGAAATGTTAGGATAACAGCTCACAGATTACATAAGCACAGGCAAGAGTAAGAAGCAGGGATCCAGTGAAAGGGAAAGGACTACAGGTTCCTCTGCGACTTTCAGGACTGGGCTCAGCCCAGTTTTAGGCTGAGAAACTCTCACGTCATCTGACAGATCTAGAAATAAACTGATTTTTGTATTTGCTATTATTCAGAAAGACAGTTACAGACCTCAAAGAAAGACACAGATTTGCTTATGATAAAGAAGAAAAGGAAAATGAGGAAAGATATAGGAAGAGAGGGAGAAAAGATAAAATGCAGAAAATGATGGGAAGATAAGGAGAAAGAAAAGAGAGACACAATCAGTTCAGTTCAGTTGCTCAGTTATGTCCGACTCTTTGCAACCCCATGAATCGCAGCACGCCAGGCCTCCCTGTCCATCACCAACTCCCGGATTTCACTCAGACTCACGTCCATCGAGTCCGTGATGCCATCCAGCCATCTCATCCTCTGTCGTCCCCTTCTCCTCCTGCCCACAATCCCTCCCAGCATCAGAGTCTTTTCCAATGAGTCAACTCTTCGCATGAGGTGGCCAAAGTACTGGAGTTTCAGCTTCAGCATCATTCCCTCCAAAGAAATCCCAGGGCTGATCTCCTTCAGAATGGACTGGTTGGATCTCCTTGCAGTCCAAGGAACTCTCAAGAGTCTTCTCCAACACCACAGTTCAAAAGCATCAATTCTTCGGTGCTCAGCTATCTTCACAGTCCAACTCTCACATCCATACATGACCACTGGAAAAACCATAGCCTTGACTAGACGGACCTTTGTTGGCAAAGTAATGAACTGGACATGGAACAACAGACTGGTTCCAAATAGGAAAAGGAGTATGTCAAGGATGTATATTGTCACCCTGCTTATTTAACTTCTATGCAGAGTACATCATGAGAAACGCTGGGCTGGAAGAAACACAAGCTGGAATCAAGACTGCCGGGAGAAATATCAATAACCTCAGATATGCAGATGACACCACCCTTATGGCAGAAAGTGAAGAGGAACTAAAAAGCCTCTTGATGAAGGTGAAAGTGGAGAGTGAAAAAGTTGGCTTAAAGCTCAACATTCAGAAAACAAAGATCATGGCATCCGGTCCCATCACTTCATGGGAAATAGATGGGGAAACAGTGTCAGACTTAATTTTTTGGGGCTCCAAAATCACTGCAGATGGTGACTGCAGCCATGAAATTAAAAGATGCTTACTCCTTGGAAGAAAAGTTATGACCAACCTAGATAGCATATTGAAAGACACAATAGAGGAAATAAATTTAAAAACCAGGGAAGGAAGAAGGGAAAATACAGAATGGAGGCTGAAGAGAGAGTACTGGCAGGAAATTTGGGAAGAATTAATTTTTGTTAAATAATTTAAGTGTTGTGTTCTCTTCCTCTGTGACTACCTGTGTGAACGAGTACTCTTGTCATTCCATAAGACACAGAATATGTACAAGGAAGAATGACACCATGGATTCCATTCTCCATCTGTCCCTCACACTGCCACCAGGACTAATAGAAGATCTTGGGTGGAGGAAAGGAAACAAACAAAAAAAATCAACGAGTAAGAAGCTGAAAACTAAAATATTGCCTGCCATATCTGTAAACAAAGGGTGTTGCGGCCGTCAAGCCAGCACATTACAGCCACCGCGGGAGCCCTATAGAAACTCAGGATAGAGACAAAGGAGCTTCCCACTACCAAGCCCCTCCAGCAGTCAGCCGCTGCAGCCACCGCTGACAGAGTACCTTGGAACCTCACTATGGGAAAACACGTGGTATTAGCCCCAGAGAGCTGAGGTACACATGAATGATTTCAGTGAGCCCAGACTCTTCCCATGGACAGAGGAGCCTGGTAAGCTGCAGTTCATGGGGTCACTAACAGTCGGACACGACTGAGCGACTTCACTTTCACTTTTCACTTTCATGCATTGGAGAAGGAAATGGCAACCCACTCCAGTGTTCTTGCCTGGAGAATCCCAGGGACGGGGGAGCCTGGTGGGCTTCCATCTATGGGATCACGCAGAGTCAGACACAACTGAAGTGACTTAGCAGCTGCAACAGCAGCAGACTCTTCCCTTACATATAAACAAAAAGCTGCTAAATTCCTTAACTTGTGATGATGTCTGGTTTTCTTTAAACAAGAGTACTGCTTTAACACTCTAACCACCTGGTTTTGTTGCAGAAACTCCCACATACCCTGGCTCTCCTCCTTTCTCTTGGAAGCAGCCTTTCAGTGTTATCTGACATACTCTCTCCCAGGCTAGAAGTTCTAAGAATGTCCACCGAATAAAATGTTTAACTCTCAACTTTTAGGTTGTGCATGTTTTTTTCAGTCAATAAAACTGTACTACAATGCCCATTACAATCTAACCTCTGCAGAGGAGGGAATTTACAGATTTAACAGTAGGTTCAATTTCATTCCATGTCCTAGAGCAAAGTTCTTGGAAAGCTGCAGCTCAACTAAAACTGGGCAGGGAGAGTGACTAAAATAAAGCAAAACAGTTTTTTTTAAAAAAGCAATATTGTGCATGAAGACCCCAAAGAACCTCAAATCTTCTCTTCCACACAGATGTTTATCAGAGCAAACCTGTGGCCTAGAAGACATCCGTGAGTTAGGAGAGCCCCACGCTGTAAATTAACAGAATTAAAGAGAGCGAGAGTATGTACCTTGCAGGCTGATGTGAACAGATGCAACAAGGAGAAATCTGCATCAGAGGGAACTTTTGAATGATTCACAGAAGGTGAGGCTGCCTCATGGTTCTTTACCAAACTCAAGAAGGAAGGAAGGAAAAATGCAATGCACTTTTTGAACACGTGTTACGTACCTTCACATGTAATTCTGACAACAGCCTTGTAATTTGGAGCACCATCACCCCAGATTTCTGCTGAGTGAACATAAACTTATTCAAGATAACTCAGTTGCTATATATTAGTCCTGGAATTCAAGTGGAGGTTTTACCGTATTTTATGCTGTATGTATGATACTCCACACTGACCTGGGTTTCATTACTATTTGCTAAATGTTCATTCCCAAGTATTTACTGAGTTCCTTTTATGTGTCAATGTTGTGCTAGATACATGCCATACATTACTTTAAAATCACAGAGCCTGTGATCTAACGAGGAAGACACAATATTACTACTGCATGTCATGAGAATGCATAAGAAGTGAAATCTAAATTAGTCTGAGAAAATCAGAGAGGCGGCAACATTTAAGATGAAATCTGAAAGGTAAGGAATCAGGGGAACTAAGGAGTAGGGTGGCCAGGTAAAACAAGCCACCCAAATACTGCAAGGGACATACCTGGACTAAAATGTTATTTGCTGTTTATTTGAAATGCAAATCCAACTGGACATCCTATATATTTTTCCTAAATCTAGCACTATCACTGAAAAAACAAGGAAATATCTTCCAAGAACAGGAAAGGACACGTCTGAATATACTGAGTGCAATACACATGGCAATTCTGAGAAAGCACGAGGCCAGAGAAGCTGGAACAGAGACTGGGAAGGGAAGAGGAGGTTTAGACAGTGATTTTGTAGAATGATCTTAAGAACTGCTTTCTAAGCCACCTTAAGAGTTTGGATTTTATCCTAAGAGCACTGGGAATGGGAAGCTATTGTGTGGTTTTAATCAGGAGAACAAAATGGTCAAATTTTAATTTTTTAACTGTCACAATGGCTAAAATGTCAGTCATAACAAATCTGTACAGAGCAAAAGCTTAATTGAGTTTGATATGGTAAGAGAATATGGTAGCTTAAATTAGGCTGCTAGCAACTGAGAATTAAATGGATATTAGAGATATTTTGGAAGTGGAATGGGCAGGACTTGATATATGTATATGTACTTATGTATGTATACAAAAGTCTACTTTATCACCCTAACAGAGATGGCTTATCCTGTTTCCCAGAACTCTTTCCCTCCGGCCCCACTAGAAATACCGCCTTCTTTGGGCATCTACAACCCCCTGGACTCTCTATGCCACATGCTGCCTTTAATTCTGTTCCCAATACTTCTTGTCTCTAGAAACATCTCTCTGATTAGCAAACTTTACTCCAACCTCCATCTTTTCTCAGAAGTGCCCTTTCATTTCTTGCCTTAAGTGATATTTAAACATTCCTTCACGCAATTTCAAGTGGATTTTTTTCCTTAAATTCTGCACCTTTTTTTTTTTTTTCAGCCATTCCTCCTCCTCTCTTACTAAACTACACTGGCCCTTGGAAATAAACTCCTTGTAGACATAACATCACTTCTAGTGACTTTAAACTCCTTATGGAGTTGCCAAAGCCTTTGACTGTGTGGATCAAAACCAATTGTGGAAAATTCTGAAAGAGATGGGAATACAAGACCACCTGACCTGGCTCCTGAGAAATCTGTATGCAGGTCAAGAAGCAACAGTTAGAAAGGACATAGAACAAGAGACTGGTTTCAAATTGGGAAAGGAGTACATCAAGGCTATATATTGTCACCCTGCTTGTTTAACTTATATGCAGAGTACATCATGAGAAATGCTGGACTGGATGAAGCACAAGTTGGAATTAAGATTGCCAGGAGAAGTACCAATAACTTCAGATATACAGATGACAACACCCTTATGGCAGAAAGCAAAAAAGAACTAACGAGCCTCTAGATGAAAATGAAAGAGGAGAGCGAAAAATCTGGCTTAAAACTTAACAACCATTGTGGCATCATGCCCTACCACTTCATAGCAAATAAAGGGGGAAAAGTAGAAACAGTAACAGATTTGCTTTTCTTGGGCTCCAAAATCACTGCAGATGGTGACTGCGGCCATGAAATTAAAAGATGCTTCTTCCTTGGAAGAAAATCTATGACCAATCTAGATAGCATATTAAAAAGCAGAGACATTACTTTGCCAACAATGGTCCATTTAGTCAAAGCTATGATTTTTCCAGTAGTCATGTATGGATGTGAGAGTTGGACTATAAAGAGTTGAGCAATGAAGAATTGATGCTTTTGAACTGTGGTATTGGAGAAGACTCTTGAGAGTCCCTTGGACAGCAAGGAGATCTAACCAGTCCATCCTAAAGGAAATCAGTCCTGAATACCGACTGGAATGACTGATACTGAAACTGAAACTCCAATACTTCGGCCACTTGATGGGAAGAACTGACTCACTGGAAAAGACCCTGATGCTGGGAAAGATTATAGGTGGGAGGGGAAGGGGACAACAGAGGATGAGATGGTTGGATGGCACCACCAACTCAATGGACATGAGTTTGAGTAAACTCCAGGAGTCTGCGATGGACAGGGAAGCCTGGTGTGCTGAAGTCCATGGAGTCGCAAAGAGTCAGACTCGACTGAGTGACTGAACCGAACTGAATTATTGCCCCACAGGGAAACACTGTTGAGTCTTAGAACATAAAGTCAGATGATGAATGAAAAACAACTGCAGAAGAATAGAGTATAACACCTTTTCTATAAAGCAAACTCAAATAAAATACAAGATGTTTTATTTAAGGATAAATCCATTTGAGGAAAACCGTAACGTAAAGCAAAATGATGAAGAACACAAAATTTACCTTAGGCATTCCCTCTCAGGAGAAGCTTAGCTCTGTCAGTGGCTACACAGAACATCAATTGTATAGATAAGGCTCATGGCAGTTTCTCAGTCCACTGTTTTGCTTCGTATATAGATACCAATTTGTATAAATGAACATGTTATATCCATTAAATATGTAAAACTGCTCAATTTTTATTATGCAAGTATACTTTAGAAAGCCAAAGGGGGAGGCGGGACAGATTAACTGTAGACACTTGGGACAGCCTTCCTAAATCAAATGCATCTTCCGTTTTCTTCCTCATTACAACCTCAAACTGTGTAATAATGTATTACTAAGATTATAAATTCAATCTTAGTTGGGAACTTATTTCAAATTGATTAAGCAAACTCCTTTAACTATAGATTTCTTCACAGATCTTAGTGGCACCTTTTAGAGTATACCAGTTGTAAAGTAGTTAGGTTTTCAGAAAATTTCTTCTTTTTTTTTTTTCCTATGCAAGGCTTTTGTCTACTCTGTGTGTTAATCACAGTTGAGGAGATTTTAGGGGAAATGCGGTATTTAATTTTATTTTACTCTTGTCCTAACAAAAGGAAGGAAAACTCTTATTCTACAACCCTCCTTGGATGATTTTTCAGTATCACCCTTCCTCAGAATTAAATCTGTGGGAGGTAAATAATTTCTTTCTACTTTGACCCTCTTTTCAACTCTTTATAAGTTACGTGATACTTGTCCAGACTCAGTGAGATAAGCCTCTTTGCACTTTATTATTAATGACAACGTAGCTTAAGCAGCATCTTACATCTTCGCAGCAATTTGTATGCTAGTGTGTCCCTGCTCGAACTATAGGGCCAACATGATCATATGCATGCTACGATTCTTATTTCTAATGACTAATCAAACCACAGGCTTTGCAGGTGGCACAGTGGTAAAGAATCTGCCTGCTAATGCAAGAGACGCAGGAGACAGGGATTCGATCCCTGATCCCTGGGTCGGGAAACCTCTAGAGAAGGAAATGGCAACCCACTCCAGCATTCTTGCCTGGAAAATCCCATGGAGAAAGGAGCCTGGTAGGCTGAATTACATGGTGTCACAAAGAGTTCTACACGATGGAATGTTAAACACAATCAATCAGTTCAGTTGCTCAGTCGTGTCCAAACCTTTGTGACCCCATGGACAGCAGTGTGCCAGGCCTCCCCGTCCATCACCAATTCCTGGAGTTTACCCAAACTCATGTCCATTGAGTTGGTGATGCCATCCAACCATTTTATCCTCTGTCATCCCCTTCTCCTCCTGCCCTCAATCTTTCCCAGCATCAGGGTCTTTTCAAATGAGTCATCTCTTTGCATCGGGTGGCCAAAGTACTGGAGTTTCAGTTTCAGTTTCAGTGTCCTGTTTCTGAACACTCAGGACTGATCTCCTTTGGGATGGACTGGTTGGATCTCCTTGCTGTCCAACGGACTCTCAAGAGTCTTCTCTAACACCACAGTTCAAAAACATCAATTCTTTGGTGCTCAGCTTTCTTTATAGTCCAATTCTCACATCCATACATGACTACTGGAAAAACCACAGCCTTGACTAGATGGACCTTTGTTGGCAAAGTAATGTCTCTGCTTTTTTAATATGTTGTCTAGGTTGGTCATAACTTTCCTTCCAAGGAGTAAGGAAATCAATCATAGCCAAATTTAAAATTATGTGGAATATACGGTAGTATTTTTTTTTCCAGTGCACATGAAGCATTTATTTCCAGTGAGACCCCACATCTGTTTTTTTCCAGATCAGAGTAAAATCAAGACTCCATTAGTTGTGTAAAACTATTGTTCTGTTGGGCAAATCTACCTTGCAATTTCTAATAAAGTACAGATTGTGCTAATCTTAACTGGCTCCAAAACACTTGCCAAATATCTAATTTCAGAAATTACTAACTGGATCACTTTACATACTGGGAAAGTTATAGACACAAACTGACCAAACAGTGTTGCCATGCTGGTTGGGTTCCATTTTGCCATGAACAACTAAGGGAAAATTCTGGGATCCCAGAGATATCAAATTTTTAACTACGAAGTATATGAGAACAGCACCATTTGCAAACATTTAAGTGTCTAGACTCTCTCTTGAGGAAACAGAGATTTCCTACAGCAACTTCACTGAAGAGTGCCTCAAGAATAACTATAAGGCAGTAAGGAAAACAGACTGAAGAGGGGGTGAAGTCAAGCTCTTTGTGACCCAGCAAGAGATACACTGAAGTGGCAGGCACCCAAATTTTCATAGGGTTTATTTTCCAACCCATGGAATGTATGTACCGTCACAAGGCTTCCAACACACTTTCCACTTCTTGCTGACCCAGAATTAACAGCACACCACTGATAAACTGCACTGATACATAGTTGCACAGCATATCTCATTGCGCCACATCCTTCCAGACTGTTATTATGAAAGAGTAGGAAAATCAGCACAGTTCTGAGCGATGCCCTAGCTGCATAATGTCATCGTAGAACACAAACTCTAAATCCTCCCTTCTGATGGGAACGGAATAAACTCTGTCAGTGTCTTGACTGCAGACCATATATTCAAGGCCTTATTATCCAATCAAGCAGATATCATGTCTGTCACCACAGCTACAAACAGGGCTCCTAACCTGGTTGAGTTTGCACCCATCTACTGTCATCACGCAGCATCCAGGGGTCAGACTGGTAAATTAAATGGGCATAAAATGAACACCATCATCCCTGTATCATTGAGACCCTTAACAAGAATAGCATTGCCTTTCTGCCCAAGATGCAATACTGATTTACCAGTTTACTAGGTCAGACTTACTATGCAACTATGACAGCTCTTTTTCCACAGGACAAAGAAAATTATGTGATGCATGTGAAACTTGTGATGCTCCACCAAGTATATATCTGTCTAGTCACTCATCTGGACCAACGAAATGCCCAATTCATGGGTGTCTGGACTGAACAGACGCCCTGTGAACCAGACTTTACCAGGTTTTTGTTTACTGTCTGGTCCCCATAATTTCCCTCATCAACCAGGAGGCTATGTTAATGCTGTGATTCCCGCAGATAACATCTCAGACCCTGTGTCCAGAAGTCTTTAAAATGTTTGGCAATTCCCCTCTCCCAGCATAAAGTTACCCCAGTTGGTGCTGTATTTCCTCGTGGATGTACTGGGAGAATCACTGCAGCATGCATTTGCTGCGGGGTCACCAGGTCTCTCCTCAACGACGGTTCTGGGTCTGACAACTGGTTTAGGTCCAGAAACCAAGCAATGGCTGCTGACTTCCTAGTGGAGCAGTGGCCTTAAGATCCCTGACGATTTGTTTTGTGTCCTACATTTAGCTTTGATTCTGTAGTTTCAGCACCTCTCACATTTCCACCCATCTCTCTTCCTCCTAGGAACACCATGATCTAAAACATTAAGCTTCCTGGGCTGTGACTTTGACAGTCATTTGACATCTGTGTCTGTCTCAGTATTTATGGTGAAGTGTCACTGCAGAGACTACTATTTTGAGACTGCATCATCCACAGTTCTATAGTAACATCTCTTATCATCAACGCTAGTCTAAAAAGCAAAGTCACCACTGAGCTGCTTTAACAATCTTGGTATCACTCTCACCAGCATGTATCGTAAAACTTTGGTTTTAAGGCCCAAAGGACATTCTTTAGTAGGCTTTTCAGGGCCTTCTTTTATATGGAACTTAACTGACTGACTGATTTACTAGTCTGCCTATTTCTCAGAGATATCAATGTCATAGTCTACCGTCTACCATGGTAAGCCTCACATTTCTGCTTCATTAAGTACATGCCACTGTATTTTGTTTTTTTTTCCCATGCTTCTAAGAGGCTCCTGTGTGTGCTACGTCACTTCATGTCTGACTCTTTGTGACCCCATGGACTACAGCCTGACAGGCTTCTCTGTCCACGGGATTCTCCAGGCAAGAATACTGGAGGGGGTTGCCATGCCCTCACCCAGGGGATCTTCCCAACCCAGGAGACAAATCCACACCTCTTACATCTCCTGCATTGGCAGGAGGGTTCTTTACCACCAGCACCAAGAGCCTCCGTACATGTCGTTGCTGTTGTTCATTCACTAAGTCATGCCCGACTCTGTGACCGCATAAAATTGCAGCTCGTCAGGTTTCCCTGTCCTTCACTATCTCCTGGAGTTTGCTCAAATTCATGTCCTTTGAGTCAGCAATACCATCCAACCATCTTATCCTCTGTCACCTGGTTCTCCTCTTGCCCTCAATCTTTCCCAACATCAGGGTTTTTTCCAATGAGTTGTCTCTTTACATCAGGTGGCCAAAGTACCAGTCCTTCCAATGAATATTCCTTTAGGATTGACTGGTTTGATCTCCCTGTTGTCCAAGGGACTCTCAAGAGTCTGCTCCAGCACCACATTTCAAAAGCATCAATTATTTGGCACACAGCCTTCTTTATGGCCCAACTATCACATCCATAATTGACTACTGGAAAAATTATAGCTTTGACTATAGGTACTTTAGTCAGCAAAGTGATGTCTCTGTTTTTGATATACTGTCTAGGTTTGCCAACATGTTATCTATCACTTTGTCTAGTTTATTAAAAGAAAAAAAAAAAAAAACCTTTCTTTAAAAAAAAAAAAAAAGGAGTATGACAGCAAACATATGGCTACCAAGGAGGAAAGCCAGAGGGGATGGGATGAACTGGGAAACTGGGATCAACATATATGCACTACTATGTATAACACAGATAGTAGCGAGAACCTACTGCACAGCACAGGGAACTCTATTCAATACTCCATATCGGCCTCTATGGGAGGAGAATCTTAAGGAGACAGGATACATGTAAGTGTAACTGATTCACTTTGCTATACAGCAGACACTGACACAGCAGTGTAACAATTCCACTCCTGGTCATATACCCAGATAAAACCATAATTCAAAAAGACACATACACCCCAATGTTCACTGCAGCACTATTTACAATGGCCAGGACATGGAAGCAACCTAGATGTCAATCAGCAGAAACGAATCATCTTATTTTCAATAAACTCTTTCTTATATTGAATCCCCCATTCCGTCATCTTACACAGTCTCCCATTCCTGCTGATACACACTGGTGAGCTCCTACAACTCCTTCCAGCCAACAGCCAGGTTAAGCTGTGACTTGACTCTAATTATCATTCTACTAACCAGGAGCAAAGTTAGGGGTGGGATCCTGGTGTAAGCACATGATGGTTTACAAGGCAGAGGCTTCTACACTGCCTTCAAGCAACCCGGTGTTAATTTCTCATATGAAGAAGGTGCCACTTCTGCAGGCCCAGTGTTTTGTTTCAAGTGCGCTGACCTAGATATCCCAATCCAAAGCTTAGTTTCCTATTCCATCCAAATTAAGGCGATGACCCTGGTATAAAAGCCTTGGTGGGGCTGAGAATTAATTCTTTTCTAGAGATCAGTTAGCTTTAAAATCAAGCCTTGAGCCTTATCCTCAGTTGTTTTCTGCCGTTTGACTGGAAAAGGTCAGATTTTCTTTATATACAGTCAAAAGGCCCTCACTTTCACACTCTGCCTTAAATTGGTGATTACCCATTCTTTTCCTTGACTTTGTCCAATGCTTTGATTTTATCCAGCAGCAACCATCTGGTTTCTTAGTCCTTAGAATTGTTTCTTCCCTCAGACTTCTCAAATAAGAGTAAGTACAGTCCATCCAGTTAGTTAACACCAATGAAAATTTTACCAACTGCACACTAAAGCAAGCCAGACAAAGACCATAGGTCAGATCTTTATTGCCATCTAACCAGTGATGGATCAATTTTCCGAAATCTTACTTTATCCCTGCTTCTTAGGATAATTTCTAGTACAAACTATCTTCTATCAAAGGTTTATTTTTGTTTTTGTTTCTGAAAAGAGATTCTATTATGGAATCTGTCTATAAGAAATTAATTGGGAAGTGCATTCAGGAGCCACATAGATTATGAAAGCAATGACAGCAGGATTGGTCAAGGGGAGAATGTGAAGTATGTTCATGTCAGGAGCTGCGTTAGGCATTACTGACAAAATGGAGGCACGGCCCCAGACCCCTCTCCTCATCTCGCAGGCACCGTCCCAGGATGAAGGAGTAAGGCCGTGTGATTCTGGCTTGTTCTTTCCTTTCTTCAGTTGAGTTGGCTGGAAAGAATGTTAAGGCGCTTGAGAGAAGCATGAGAAAGCACAAAGCCCTCTACAGTTGTGCCCAGAAAGTAATCTATAAAGTAACCATTGACATTTGTTCAAGGATCTTCACAAAGAATGTCCCAGGATGAGCACCTAGGCCGCAGCTTGAGGCCAGGGAAAGGATTATTATCTGAGACCTGCTTGTGAGGGGAATGTTTATGGCGAAAGAAGTTTGCTGAGTGGAATGGGTGAATTTAACTCAGATGACCATTACATCTCTACTGTGGGCAGGAATCCCTCAGAAGAAATCGAGTAGCCATCATGGTCAACAAAAGAATCCAAAATGCAGTACTTGGATGCAATCTCAAAAACAGAATGATCTCTGTTCATCTCCAAGGCAAAACATTCAATATCACAGTTATCCAAGTCTATGCCCCAACCAGTAACGCTGAAGAAACTGAAGTCGAATGGTTTTACGAAGACCTACAAGACTTCTAGAACACGCAAAAAAGATGTCCTTTTCATTATAGGGGACTGGAATGCAAAAGTAGGCAGTCAAGAAACACCTGGAGTAACAGGCAAATTTGGCCTTGGAAGGCAGAATGAACCAGGGCAAAGGCTAATACAGTTTTGCCAAGACAATGCACTGGTCATAGCAAACACCCTCTTCCAACAACACAAGAGAAGACTCTACACATGGACATCACCAGATGGTCAACACCGAAATCAGATTGATTATATTCTTTGCAGCCAAAGATGGAGAAGCTCTATACAGTCAACAAAAACAAGACCAGGAGCTGACTGTGGCTCAGATCATGAACTCCTTATTGCCAAATTCAGACTTAAATTGAAGAAAGTAGGGAAAACCGCTAGACCATTCAGGTATGACCTAAATCAAATCCCTTATGATTATACAGTGGAAGTGAGAAACAGACTTAAGGGCCTAGATCTGATAGATAAGAGTGCCTGATGAACTATGGAATGAAGTTCGTGACACTGTACAGAAGACAGGGATCAAGACCATCCCCATGGAAAAGAAATGCAAAAAAGAAAAATGGCTGTCTGGTGAGGCCTTCCAAATAGCTGTGAAAACAAGAGAGGCGAAAAGCAAAGGAGAAAAGGAAAGATATAAGCATCTGAATGCAGAGTTCCAAAGAATAGCAAGAAGACATAAGAAAGCCTTCTTCAGTGATCAATGCAAAGAAATAGAGAAAAACAACAGAATGGGAAAGACTAGAGATCTCTTCAAGAAAATTAGAGATACCAAGGGCGCATTTCATGCAAAGATGGGCTCGATAAAGGACAGAAATGGTATGGACCTAACAGAAGCAGAAGATATTAATAAGAGGTGGCAAGAATACACGGAAGAACTGTACAAAAAAGATCTTCACGACCCAGATACCCATGATGATGTGATCACTAATCTAGAGCCAGACATCCTGGAATGTGAAGTCAAGTGGGCCTTAGAAAGCATCACTACGAACAAAGCTAGTGGAGGTGATGGAATTCCAGTTGAGCTGTTTCAAATCCTGAAAGATGATGCTGTGAAAGTGCTGCACTCAATATGCCAGCAAATTTGGAAAACTCAGCAGTGGCCACAGGACTGGAAAAGGTCAGTTTTCATTCTAATTCCAAAGAAAGGAAATGCAAAAGAATGCTCAAATTACCACACAATTTCACTCATCTCACATGCTAGTAAAGTAATGCTCAAAATTCTCCAAGCCAGACTTCAGCAATACGTGAACCGTGAACTCCCTGATGTTCAAGCTGGTTTCAGAAAAGGCAGAGGAACCAGAGATCAAATTGCCAACTTCAGCTGGATCATGGAAAAAGCAAGAGAGTTCCAGAAAAACATCTATTTCTGCTTGATTGACTATGTCAAAGCCTTTGACTGTGTGGATCACAATCAACTGTGGAAAATTCTGAAAGAGATGGGAATACCAGACCACCTGACCTGCCTCTTGAGAAATCTATGCAGGTCAGGAAGCAACAGTTAGAACTGGACATGGAACAACAGACTGGTTCCAAATAGGAAAAGGAGTACGTCAAGCCTGTATAATGTCACCTTGCTTATTTAACTTATATGCAGAGTACATCATGAGAAACGCTGGATTGGAAGAAACACAAGCTGGAATCAAGATTGCTGGGAGAAATATCAATAACCTCAGATATGCAGATGACACCACCCTTATGGAAGAAAGTGAAGAGGAGCTAAAAAGCCTCTTGATGAAAGTGAAAGAGGAGAGTGAAAAAGTTGGCTTAAAGCTCAACATTCAGAAAACGAAGATCATGGCATCTGGTCCCATCACTTCATGGCAAATAGATGTGGAAACAGTGTCAGACTTTATTTTTGGGGGCTCCAAAATCACTGCAGATGGTGACTGCAGCCATGAAATTAAAAGACGCTTACTCCTTGGAAGAAAATTTATGACCAACCTAGATAGCATATTCAAAAGCAGAGACATTACTTTGCCAACTAAGGTCCGTCTAGTCAAGGCTATGGTTTTTCCAGTGGTCATGTATGGATGTGAGAGTTGGACTGTGAAGAAGGCTGAGTGCCGAAGAATTGATGCGTTTGAACTGTGGTGTTGGAGAAGACTCTTGAGAGTCCCTTGGACTGCAAGGAGATCCAACCAGTCCATTCTGAAGGAGATCAACCCTGGGATTTCTTTGGAAGGAATGATGCTGAAGCTGAATCTCCAGTACTTTGGCCACCTCATGCGAAGATTTGACTCATTGGAAAAGACTCTGATGCTGGGAGGGAATGGGGGCAGGAGGGGAATGGGATGACCGAGGATGAGATGGCTGGATGGCATCACGGACTCGATGGATGTGAGTCTGCGTGAACTCCAGGAGATGGTGATGAACAGGGAGGCCTGGTGTGCTGCGATTCATGGGGTCACAAAGAGTCGGACACGACTGAACGACTGAACTGAACTTAACTGAAAGAGACAAAAGACTGTATGTAGAAAACTATAAGACACTAATGAAGGAAATCAAAGACAACATAAACAGATGAAGAGATATGCCATGTTCCTGGACTAGAGAAATCAATATTGTGAAAATGACTATACTATCCAAAGCAATCTACAGATGCAATGCAATCCCTGTCAAAATACAATGGTATACTTCACAGAATTGCCAGCCTGCTGAGTCACTTCAGTTGTGTCCGACTCTGTGCGACCCCATAGATGGAAGCCCACCAAGCTCCTCCGTCCCTGGGATTCTCCAGGCAAGAACACCAGAGTGGGTTGCCATTTCCTTCTCCAGTGCATGAAAGTGAAAACTCATAGTGAAGTCGCTCAGTCATGTAAGACTCTTAGCGACCCCATGGACTGCAGCCCACCAGGCTCCTCCTTCCATGGGATTTTCCAGGCAAGAGTATTGGAGCGGGGTGCCATAACTGGAACAAATAATTTTACAATTTGTATGGAACCACAAATGACTCCGAATAGCCAAAGTAACCTTGAGAAAGAAGAATGGAGTTGGAGAAATCACCCTTTTTGATTTCAGACTATACTACAAAGCTACAGTCATGAAGACAGTATGGTACTGGCACAAAAACAGAAATATAGACCAATGGAACAAGACAGAAAGCCCAGAGATAAAGCCACACCCCTATGGTAACCTTATCTTTGACAAAGAAGGCAAGAATATACAGTGGAGAAAAAACAGTCTCTTCAATAAATGGTGCTGAGAAAAATGGACAGTTACATGTAAAAGAATGAAATCAGAATGATTCCTAACACTGAACATAAAGATAAACTAAAAATGAGTTAAAGACCTAAATGTAAGACCAAAAACTATAAAACTCTTAGCAGAAAACATAGGCAGAACACTCTTTTAGATAAATTACAGAAAGATCTAGAATCCACCTCCTAGAGTAATGGAAATAAAAGCAAAAATTAAAAAATGGGATCTAATTAAACTGAAAAGCTTTTGCATAGTGAAGGAAACAATAAACACAGTGAAAAAACTCTTAGAATGGGAGAAAATAACAGCAAACAAAGCAAGTGACAAATGATTAACCTTCAAAATATATAAGCAGCTCATTCAAGTTATCTTTGCATGAAATGTTCCCCTGGTATCTCCAATTTTCTTGAAGAGATCTCTAGTCTTTACTGTTCTGTTGTTTGCCTCTGTTTTTTTTTAAATTCACTTAAGAAGGCTTTCTTATCTTTCCTTCCCATTCACAGGAACTCTACAGTCAGCTGGGTATATATTTCCCTTTCTCTTTTACCTTTTGCTTTCTCTTCTTTTCTCAGCTATCTGCAAGGCCTCCTCAGACAACCATTTTACCTTCTTGAATTTCTTTTTCTTCGGGATGGTTTTGGCCACCACCTTCTGTACAACATTACAAACCGCCATCCATAATTCTTCAGGCATTCTGTCTATCAGACCTAATCTTTTGAATCTATTCATCTCATCTAATGTATATTCATATGGGACTTGATTTAGGTCATACCTGACTGGTCTAGTGGGAAAGATTAGAGACCTCTTCAAGAAACTTGGAGATACCAAGGGAACACTTCATGCAAAGATGGGCACAATAAAGGACAGCACCTGTTAAGGACCTAACAGAAGCAGAAGAAATTAAGAACAGGTGGGAAGAATACACAAAAGAACTGTACAAAAAAAACTTGATGACACAGATAATCATGATAGGGAGCAACTCAGCTAGAACCAGACATCCTGCAGTATGAAATCAAGTGGGCCTCAGGGAGTATTACTACAAAGCTAGTGGATGTGATACAATGAGCTATTTCAAATCCTAAAAGATGATGCTGTTGAAATGTTACACTCAATATACCAGCAAATTTAGTAAACTCAGCAGTGGCCATAGGACTAGAAAAGGTCAATTTTCACTCCAGTCCCAAAGAAGGGCAATGCCAAAGAATGCTCAAAATACTGGACAATTGCACTCATTTCTCATGCTAGCAAGGTAATGCTCAAAATTCTTCAAGGTAGGCTTCAACAGTCATCAACCGAGAACTTTCAAATGTACAAGCTGAATTTAGAAAGGACTGAGGAGAGCAAACTGCCAACATTAATTGGATCACAGAAAATGCAAGGGAATTCAGAAAAAAATCTACTTCAGTTTCACTGACTACACTAAAGCCTTTGACTGTGTAGATCACAACACACTGTGGAAAATTCTTACAAAGAGACAGGAATACTAGATCACCTTACCAGGAAATTAAAAGATGCTTGCTCCTTGGAAGAAAAGCTATGACACACCTAGACAGCATATTAAAAACCAGAGACATCTCTTTGTTAACAAAGGTCTGCAGAGTTAAAGCTATGTTTTTTCCAGTAGTCACACACAGATGTGAGAGTTGGACCATAAAGAAGACTGAGCACCAAGTAATTGATGCTTTTGAACTGTGGTGCTGTACAAGACTCTTTAGAATCCCCTGGACTAAAAGGAAACCAAACCAGTCAATCCGCAAAGAAATCAACCCTCATGTTCACTGAAAGGACTGATGCGGAAGCTGAAGCTCCAATACTTTGGCCAGCTGATGCAAAGAGCCAATTCACTGGGAAAAAACCCTGATTCTGGGAAAGACTGAGGCCAGGAGGAGAAAGGGGCAGCAGAGGATGAGATGGTTAGATAGCATCACTGACTTAATGACACAAATCTGAACAAATTCTGAAAGATAGTGAAGGTCAAAGTATCCTGCATGCTGCAGTCCATAGGGGTAACAGAGTCACATATGACTTAGCAACTGAACAGCAATGATAGGAACAAGGGCCATAAATGTCTCACATATACCTGACACACCAATATGAAAATGAGAGAAACATTTTTTCAAACAAAATATATTAACAGAAACTGGATATTAGGACTCATTCCCTAGGATCAATCTTAATCAGTTTATGTTGTCAAATGCTTGCTTTCTTGTGGTAGCCACTGGATGGCACACAAAAGCAAAGGGGCAATGATAGATATGTGATTAACATGCTTCTGCACTCTATAGTCTAAACCAAATGCTTATGCCAGGGAGTTCAGCCACTAATGCTGGTCATTTTTTTCCATAGACTGAAGACATCAGTTTTATTATTCGATAGATTGTTTTTTTGACAGAGCTGATTCCTAACATGGTCATCCTATCTTTATGCTAGAAGGCGACCCCATGGACTGCAGCCTACCAGGCTCCTCCACCCATGGGATTTTCCAGGCAAGAGTACTGGAGTGGGTTGCCATTGCCTTCTCCAATATGACGGGAAATGGTCAATAAATCATTTCCTAATATAGTGATTACCAGTACAACCACAACATTTTCAAGACCAGTGTATCTAGAACAGAGGAAAAACAAGGGGAAAGTAGTGAGAAGTGAATCAGAAGTTAACAGAGATATGTCAGCCATGAAAACCAAAGTCTGAACTTCCCTGAATCAGCAAATGCCCTTTGGGAAAAGTAGCTTCTTTGTTTACCATATCTCATATAATTCAACTCAACCTTGTTGGGTCTTGCTTCTTCCAAAAGGGCATTTAAATTTTATTTTAACCAAAGAGTTCAGTTATTTTCAGGAGGATGTTGGGTCTGAATAACCTATGTAGCCATTCTTGAAAATGCAAGTCACAATGGTCTATTTTTCAAAATCGTAACTTCTTGTCCCACTGTTAAAGCTAATTCTGAGTGATGCATGTAGACAACATGTCATGTACTAAGTAAGGAGTCATGCACTTCTTTTGGAAACTGACCTTTAAACTGATTGAATTTAACTGGGAAGCTAAACATTTTTAACAATGACCATGTTAGCTTTTGCTTCTGGATAAACACTGTTCCTTTTGAAAATATTCATGTACCTATGAAAACAGATACATAAGAACAGCCTTTCCTCCTCTGGATGAAATCAAGTTATAGAATTATAATGAGCAACTACAGTTGAAGTTGACTTGCTTTTCTTTTCTTTACAAAACCACCTGCATTATGGGCTTGGTAAACTGGGCTGAATTAAATTATATTAAGGCAGGTTGGAAAATTGGAAGCATCCAATTACATTTCTCTATTTCCACCATCTCTTCTTTGCTCTTGTATGCCATCTGATGGCTTTCAGAACTAAGGAAAAGCAGTATATCCTTAGGTGACCTCACACAGTCTACAGGGGATCATGTAAGAGTGATCTGGTGGAAAGAGGTTCTTTTCAGTCTCTAGAAACTCTGAGCATGAGGCCTGATCTTTCAAGGAAAAAAAAAAACAGATAAGTTTCTTTTTTTTTTTTTTTTTTAAGGAACATGATATTTGCTCTGGAGCGCAGTCTTAATTCAGGTAAAAGAACCTTAACAAATAATGTATGTCTGAAGATCTGTCAATGACAATAGCTACCCATGCCTCAAATGGTGTGCATTTTTGAACTGGCAAGTTGGCTTGTAACATTATTTTGGAAGACAAAAGTAGTTTTTTTGCCATAAGAAGTAAACTCGTGATTTTTTCTTTAAGTGAAGCTTTACTTTAGCATCTTTATGGTCATTTTGGGATAGAGGGAAAAAAAGTGAAATAAAGGCTTGTTGATAAGTCTCTTTTGAAAGACGGCTAATGGAAAAATAATATACAGAACAGAACAGCTAGGAAACACAGTATCATCCACATCTCTGTGAGGATTTGACAGAATAAAGGACCTTCCATCTGGCTTTGTAATGTAAGTATCTTGGAAATTTTTGATATGAAAAAATAAAACAAAAATTTGCCAGCAGGATGAGATGGGACAGAATAAAAGGTAGAGCATAAACCTACAATTGTGAAATAGCAGCATGTGGAATACATAAAAAATGTAACAGCCAGATCAGGGACAAATGGAAATGAAGACAATGCTACTACATTTGGTGTCCAAAGGTGCTGTACAAATAGAAATGTTCTTTCTAAATGCTGACAGGAGTATTGCAATGGCTCTTTACCAGAACCATGTCTTTTTTTACAAGAAAAAAACGGATTTACTAGTTCAATGTTTTCTTGTTCATCTCACCACAAAGGACACTGAGGTAACTTTCTAAATGAGCATGTCCCATTTAGTCTGATGGTCTCTGAATGATCAGCCTCATAGTCCAACCATACAAGCACAATGAAACAAATTAATAGGAGATACAAGAGTAAGAGTCACTGGGGCAACAAACTGTTGGTAATTACTCAGTTAAGGCAGCAAACAGAGCTTTTGTTCAATACTTGTTTCCATCTCACAACTACTAAATGACACTCAAAGTTTTAAAAATGACTTGAACACTTTTGTAATGGATAGAGAGTAATAAGGGAAGGGATTATTTAGTAATGCTTGTTGATCTAAACAAGACCCAAAAACACTTGGAAACTGAAGAACAAAGTATATATGGCATTACATTATTTTGTAACATTATATAAGTTTCATGTCTACAACAGTACATTTCTATTTCTTAAATTTCTACTGCTACCAACTGTATGGTGACAGATGGAAACTTAATTTTTAGTGGTGAGCACTCTGTAGGGTACACAGAAGTAGAAATATAATGTTGTACACAGAAAACTTATATAATATTATAACCAGCATTACCTCAATGAAAAATAAATTTGAGCTTTAAAAAACACCCTAGGAAACAAGGAAAGGCTAGGGAATCCTGATTTCTGAGAGTGCTAACTAGACTGCTGTAACAACACTGTTAGAGCAGAGATGAAACTGCAATTCTCCAGGATGTCCTAACCAAGAATTGAAAGGAGGAGTCCACAGGAGCATTCAGAGTCTGAGCTGGTAGGTAATTCTGAATACAAGGTCAATACAAGCACTGTTTCCGATGACCTTCTTCGGTATTAGGGTCTCAGCATTAAGCTTTTAGTGAAATCTGCATCTAGTCTTACTGGACCCTGGCTTCTTTCCCTCCTTCTGGGTCTGTCCTCACAACCTTTCTGTGGCCTCAAATATTTGGCTAATAAAGCTATGAATTTAGTTATTACTTTATTTTTATCATGGAAATCTATGCAATTTAAGGTTACAGTATTAACTTCAGTTAATGGGGTTTTTCTGCCAAATGATGTATGTAGAGGGATAACTATTCTTGATACAATATTGTAAAGTAAAATAAAGTAAAAATAAAAATTAAAAAAAATTAAAAAAACAAAACAGAAAAATAAAATAAAAATCATTATATAAGAAAAAAAAATTGTGAACATATTCCAAAGATGCTACTGCTTCAAAAATACTTTCAAAAGCATCACCAAAACCAAATTATTTTGATCATAATCATGCTTTATCCTTGCTTTGTGGTAAACTGTCTTTCATTCTTATTTTGCTTACTATTAATAATTTTAGTTGAATCAGCCCTTTCAGGGCACTTTCATTTTACATGGCATCTCCTAAGCAGCTTTAGCTAACTGGTTCTGTGATCAGGTCACTGGAGAGTGGGACCTCTCTCTCCAGATCTCCTTTGTGAGGATTATTGTTGTTGTTATTGTCCAGTCAGTCTTATCCAGGTCTTTGTAACCCCATGGACTGCAGCACATCAGGCTTCCCTGTCCTTCACAAATTTCCAGAACTTGCTCAAACTCACATCCATTGAGTCGGTGATGCCATGCAACCATCTCATCCTCTGTCGTCCCCTTCTCCTCCTGCCCTCAATCTTTCCAAGCATCAGGGTCCTTTTTAAAGAGTTGGCTCTTTGCATCAGGTGGCCAAAGTATTAGAGCTTCAGCATCAGTCCTTCCAATGAATATTCAGGATTGATTTCCTTCACAACTGACTGATTCAATCTTCTTGCAATCCAAGGGACTCTCAAGAGTCTTCTCCAACACCACAGTTCAAAAGCATCAATTCTACAGTGCTCAGCCTTCTTTATGATCCAACTCTCACATTCATACATGAGTACTGGAAAAACCATAGATTTGACTACACGGACCTTTGTTGACAAAGTAATGTTTCTGGTTTTTAATACGCTGTCTAGGTGTGTCATAGCTTTTCTTCCAAGAAGCAAGTGTCTTTTAATTTCATGGTCACAGTCACCATCTGCAGTGATTTTGGAGTCCAAGAAAATATAGTAAGCTAAAATGGTCTCTAGTTCGTCACAGACTATCTTATAACATTTCAAGGTGTTAGGAAACACGTTTATAAATATCTTCTTTCTCCAGATGAGCAGAGAGCGTGAAAGAAGCAGATTCTGACCCAGAACAAGGAGACCTCTTAAAGAGGCAAGCACACAGGTTCTATCTACAGCGATTGCGAATGCTTTAAACTGCACTTGACCCTTGAAATCACAATTACCCAGGATGGATGGTGAGACTAAGAAAGTGGAGTAACATGGTTTCTCCACCTAGGGATTCGAGAGCAACTCAAGGGTGGCAGTGCCTAGAGCGGAAGGCAGCAAAGCACAGCAAACAGCATGCAGCCGCATTACTGCAAGGCAGATGACTCTGAAATGATGAAATCGAAGAATAGCCACTTCACCCTTCTGTCTCCTGTTCCAGTTAATGAAATGTAGTCAGTTTGAGATACGTATCAGTTGGGGTAGCTATCGCTGAGGAAAAAAAAAATGTTCTGTCTTGATATTGTTATTTAAGGATTCTGACTTAATTTTTTCCTGTGAGTCTTTAAGATGGCTCAATCTCTACTTGTATATATATTACAAAGCTTCTCCTCTGTAAGCTGAAGCATATCACTGAACCAGAAACACTTTGTTGCCAATGGAATCTATTACGCTTCAGAGGTTCTCAATTTTATCTGTTACCACCTACCGTTTAGCCACATATCTTTGAGTTATCAACTTATCTTTGAAGAAATTTTAAAATACAGTATCAATAATGTATTTGTGTAAAATAAGCAGGGATCCACACAGACGACCCATGTACTTGCTAGGAGATAGTCTCCATTTCTCAATTCAAACTAACTGACACAAAGAGAACAGTACCCATCAATATATACTTTTTCTATCAAAGTTAACTTAAACTTATTAACAATTATTTTCACCTAACTGATGCCTGGCATTTCAAGAACACTAAATTCATACCATATTTCTTATTCTTTAATGGTTATTTTTTAACAAATTTAAACAGGAAAAGGAGTACATCAAGGCTGTATACTGTCACTCTGCTTATTTAACTTATATGCAAAGTACATCATGAGAAACGCTGAGCTGGAGGAAGCACAAGTTGGAATCAAGATTGCCAGGAGAAATACCAATAAACTCAGATATGCAGATGACACCACCCTTTTGGCAGAAAGTGAAGAGGAACTAAAAAGCCTCTTGATGAAAGTGAAAGAGGAGAGTGAAAAAGTTGGCTTAAAGCTCAACATTCAGAAAACTAAGATCATGGCATCCGGTCCCATCACTTCATGGCAAATAGATGGGGAAACAGTGTCAGACTATTTTTTGGGGCTCCAAAATCACCGCAGATGGTGACTGCAGCCATGAAATTAAAAGATGCTTTCTCCTTGGAAGGAAAGTTATGACCAACCTAGACAGCATATTCAAAAGCAGAGATATTACTTTTCCACAAAGATCCGTCTAGTCAAGACTATGGTTTTCCCAGTGGTCATGTATGGATGTGAGAGTTGGACTATAAAGAAATCTGAGCTCCGAAGAATTGATGCTTTTGAACTGTGGTATTGGAGAAGACTCTTGAGAGTCCCTTGGACTGCAAGGAGATGCAACCAGTCCATCCTTAAGGAGATCAGTCCTGGGTGTTCACTGGAAGGACTGATGTTGAAGCTAAAACCCCAATACTTTGGCCACCTGATGCAAAGAACTGACTCATTTGAAAAGACCCTGATACTGGGAAAGATTTAGGACAGGAGGAGAAGGGGACGACAGAGGATGAGATGGCTGGATGGCATCACCGACTCGATGGACATGAGTTTGGGTAGACTCTGGGAACTGGTGATGGACAGGGAGGCTTGGCATGCTGAGGTTCATGGGGGTCGCAAAGAGTCAGACGTGACTGAGCGACTGAACTGAACTGAAACAATAAGAAAATAACCATACATATTATTATGGATTGAACTGTGTCCCTGAAATGGTATGCTGAATTCTTAAACTCTAGAAGTGAGTGAGTGCAGTCACTCAGTCGTGTCCGACTCTTTGCAATCCCATGGACTGTAGCCTAACCAGCTTCCTCCGTCCATGGGATTTTCCAGGCAAGGATACTGGCGTGGGTTGAATATGACCTTATTTAGAAATACAGTCACTGCGATGTAATTTGCTAGGATGAGGTCCTACTGGAGTAGACTGAGCCCTAATCCAGTATGACTAGTGTTCTTATTAGACATGAGCAAACATAAACAGATACAGAGATGTAGGGACTCAGACATGTTAGGGGAAAGACTGCAAAAACAACAACAGAGTGGAGTGATCCATCCCTAAACCAAGGAAGGCCAAGGACTGCCAGGAATCACCAAAGGTAGGAAGAGACAAGGAAGTACTTTCTCTGCGGGTTTCAGAGACAGTGCAATGTTGATTCACCTCAATTTTGAACATTTAGCCTCCAGAACTATGAGACAATAAATCTGTGTTATTTTAAGCCATCAGTTTGTGGTACTTGACTATGGCAGACCTAGCAAAACAACATGTGTGTTTACTCACTAACTGCCATTTCCCGTGACCATCCTACTTTAACGTAGATCTAAATTTCAACGTGGTATCATTTTCCTTCTATCAAAAGGATTTCCTTTAACATTTACCAGTGTGGGTCTCCTGATGATGAATCATTTCAGCTTTTGGATATCTGAAAAATATCTTTATTTTGCTTTCATTCTGTAAGGTACTTAGCTAAAGACAGAATTCTATAATGATAAGGTTTTGTTTTTAATTTTAGTATCCTATGATATTACTCAGCTTTGTTCTCACTTGCATCGCTCCTGATGAAAACGGAGCCACATTTGCAGTTCTGTCCTTCTGTACCTAATGTGTTATTTTCTGCTGTTTGCTTCTAAGACTTTTCTTGATCACAGGTTTTGAGCAATCTGATTATTGCATGGATTGGTGTCATCTTCCTCGTCGTTCTTGTGCTTTGGACTTCAAGGAGCCTCATGTATCATGGGTGTATACTTTCCAAGAAATTCAGAAACATTTTGGTCATTACTTCTTTAAATGTACTTTCTTTACACCTTTCCACTTCTCTGGTGGACTCAAATTATGCGTGTATTATGCTGCTCTCGTCATTTATCTAATTATTCATTTCATTTGGGATGGCTTCCATGGCTGTGTCTCCATCCAGCTGAATATTCGTCTCACTATTACTGGAGTCACTTTTACTTGATTTTTTCCCTCCTCTTTATGGTTTGCATTTTCCTGTCTGTGAGTGTACCTGGTCATTTTTTTTTTAGTTGGATGACAAAAAATATTTTCAACTTTAACTTGTTGGATGGTAGCTATTTTGTATCTTTGTAGGTATTCTTCAATTTTATTCCTTGCAATTAGTTACTTGGAATTTTTTTGAAAATTCAGGGATTTGTTTTTTAGATCCCAAAAAAGGGAAAAATTAATGATGCAGAAATCAAAGTGAAAGGAGGGGCAGTTCTAGGAGCTAAATTCTAAAGTATAGAGCCAATGTGTAGGAAAATGAGGCTTTCACAAAAAAAAAATTTTTTTTTTTACTTAGTGTATATAAAACCTTTAAATTAGAACAGAACTTTAAGTTGAAACTGCAAAAACAAATGTTCAGGTAAGAACCACTGTTCTAGTTGAATAGGAAGATTCACTGAAAATAAAGAGAGATGATATTAAAAATATTACATGGTTTATGGAAAGAAATTATTATTAGATATAGGTATTTGGGTTTCAAAAAAATAGTATTAAGGAGACACTGTAGATTACTGTCACTCTAACAGCAGTGCTCTTAATTCTCCTAGGTTATATTCTCTCAATTAAAAATTATGCAGACTCAGGTTTATGAAAATACCTGAGGCACAGCTTTCACAAACACAACCAATTTAAGACTAAATTTTGCTTCCTTTTCTGCACTGATCTAAATTTATATGATTTAAAATGTAGAAAAATCAAAATTGCTAGCAAACAGTTTCGGTCCTATGAAATCTGTGTCATTAAATTAGGACAATCAGTCGACTAGTACACTTAGATCTGCAACCATCAGTATGTGATTAAGAAAGGCTCACCCTCGACTAGCTCTTGCCGCAACTTGATGCAGAAGCAGAAACACTGCATAAGTGACTATAAAATTCAGATATACTTCTGGTCCTCTAGTAGTCTTATATGAAGAAATCTGGGCACACAGACAAGGACTACAGAGGTATTTACTCAAAGGTGATAAAATGAAAATCGTTTTAGATATTTAACAGGTCAATGATCCACTCATATTAGTTACATAAGGTCTATTTTACATTCTTCCTTTGAAGTCTACAGACTGTTTAACATAGTAAATCTCTAAGGTTTGGAGGAGGCAGATTAACTGCTAAATATTACAACCTATTTTTAATTTGTTTCAAAACATATTAAACTATATATTTACATATCAAATTATAATGCTGCTGAAGAAACAATATGCTACAGAATTAGAATGCTGCTGCTGCCAAGTCACTTCAGTCGTGTCCAACTCTGCGCGACCCCATAGACAGCAGCCCACTCAGGCTCCCCCGTCCCTGGGATTCTTCAGGCAAGAGTACTGGAATGGGGTGCCATTGCCTTCTCCCACAGAATTGGACTAGTATCACTCTTTTCAAGGATTTCCATAATAATTATTTGTGAGAAGGAAATGGCTTTCTGATCTGTAATACAAGGACCCCTTCGGACCTTAAAAAGAGCCTATGAATCCATGTGAGTACCAAGCACTGTCCTCAACCTGATTCGTTTGTACCTTACACAATTATTTCAATTATTTGTGGTAACATAAAATTAATAATATATTAGACATTTTAAATACTGAGTCAGTTCAGTTCAGTTGTTCAGTCGTGTCCGACTCTTTGTGACCCCATGAATCGCAGCACGCCAGGCCTCCCTGTCCATCACCGATTCCCAGAGTCTATCCAAACTGATGTCCATCAAGTTGGTGATACCATCCAGCCATCTCATCCTCTGTCATTCCCTTCTCCTGCCCCCAATCCCTCCCAACATGAGTCAACTCTTCAAATGAGGTGGCCAAAGTACTGGAGTTTCAGCTTTAGCATCAGTCCTTCCAATGAACACCCAGGACTGATCTCCTTTAGTATGGACTGGTTGGATCTCCTCGCAGTCCAAGGGACTCTCAAGAGTCTTCTCCAATACCACAATTCAAAAGCATCAATTCTTCAGTGCTCAGCTTTCTTCACAGTCCAACTCTCACATCCATACAGGACCACTGGAAAAACCATAGCCTTGACTAGATGGACCTTTGTTGGCAAAGCAATGTCTCTGCTTTTGAATATGCTATCTAGGTTGGTCATAACTTTTCTTCCAAGGAGAAAGCGTCTTTTAATTTCATGGCTGCAATCACCATCTGCAGTGATTTTGGAGCCCAAAAAAATAAAGTCTGACACTGTTTCCACTGTTTCCCCATCTATTTCCCATGAAGTGATGGGACCAGATGCAATGATCTTTGTTTTCTGAATGTTGAGCTTTAAGCCAACTTTTTCACTCTCCTCTTTCACTTTCATCAAGAGGCTTTTTAGTTCCTCTTCACTTCCTGCCGTAAGGGTGGTGCCATCTGCATACCTGAGGTTATTGATATTTCTCCCAGCAATCTTGATTCCAGCTTTTTGCTTCCTCCAGCCCAGCGTTTCTCATGATGTACTCTGCATGTAAGTTAAATAAGCAGGGTGACAATATACAGCCTTGACGTACTTCTTTTCCTATTTGGAGTCTGTTGTTCCATGTCCAGTTCTAACTGTTGCTTCCTGACCTGCATACAGGTTTCTCAAGAGGCAGGTCAGGTGGTCTGGTATTCCCATATCTTTCAGAATTTTCCACAGTTTATTGTGAGTCACATAGTCAAAGGCTATGGCATAGTCAATAAAGCGGAAATAGATGTTTTTCAGTAGGTTTTAATAAACTGATTATCTGAAAAAAGTCTTTTAAAAACTTTTTGAAGATGTGAATTATAAATGCAAAATAAGGTTTGACAGAAGTGGCGTGTATCGATTCAGCACCTAAAACACGCCATGCTACGTGCCATGCACTCTGCACATGCTTAAGACACTGAATAGCTCTACTGTTGAATATGATACCAGAGAATAGAGAAGCTGAGTGATGCGCCCGAGATCACACAGTGAGGAGACTGTAGCACAAGGGCTCTGAGCTAATGCTCTCGGACCACTACCGGCCTCTGCTTCACAGGCATTGCTGTCATCTGTATATTAGTCAACCTATCTCCGAGTAAAGGCTAGTTTTCATTCTTTCCAATCCTTTCCACCTTTGCTATATATATGTGTTAATACTACTGCTCTCCTGCACAATGAATTTTCAGAATTTATTTTCAGTCTTAAAGTACAATTACCACCAAGTGGAGGATTAACAAAACAAAATTTTAAAGGGAGTTGCATCCACTCTAAATCAACCATTCTGAATCACATAATCTCAAATAAGGGTGCATCTAGTAAGACTCCTAGGATTATCTTCTTTCATAGGGGCACGGCCATGTTAATAAACTTATTTACTCTTTTCCATGATCATTTAGGAGCAGTTCCAATTGTCTCTCAAATCCATGTCCCAAGTTCCAGTCCTACTGGCTCTCCTCTAACACAGACCCTCTGTGTATTTCACATAGGAATTCTACTTGTCTCATACAACAATTTTACTTGTCTCACATAACAAACTCATAAAATCAATTTGACCTGGCAGCCTCAAATATCCCTAAATGAATCTAATATCAGTTCAGTTGCTCATTTGTGTCCGACTCTTTGCGACTCCATGAATCGCAGCACGCCAGGCCTCCCTGGGGCTGGGACAGCTTCACTGGGGCAGTCAGTAAAGCTGGAAAAAATGGCAAAGATAAGACACAGAAACCCTTGCATGCCATGGTTAAAACTGGATGGCAGGTTTGCTGGCAAGATAGGACCATTGAATAATTTTAAGTTAATGATTGGCATCATTAGATTTATTTTGTTTAGCTTCCTAAGAATATTACTGGGGAATTTTATTTGGAAATGTGGACTTGAGAAAGAAAAACTGAAGGCAGAGAGGCATATAAGAAAGCGACCATGGTAAACATGTGAGTAATAAAAAATAACTACAATGAGGTAGAGGCAGAGGATGGTGAGAACCCACAAAACTGGGCTCTCAAATGGAGAGAGGAGCAGTTACTCGTGTAGGAAATATAAATTGGGGGAGGGTGTAGATTTCACAGCATCAGATCAGTAAAGGAAACATGGAGTTTTGTGGTAGACATGCTAATCTGAAGTGCCAGTGATAACCTATAAGAAAAGGCATGACAACTGAATATGTAGGTCTATAATCTGAACAGGGAATATTCATCAATTCAAGTCAACTGTATGCTGGCCCATGTTTAATGTAGTGTCACTAGGCTGGCTGTGGGAACAGATGTAATAAGCATGCCATTTCTGGCCACATCTCCACTTCAAGAGGGCGGCTTACTGCTGCTGCCAGAGGGGTCAGCATTCCAGTGACTTCTCAAATGTTTCCACTTCTTTAGCACTGCAAAATTTATCTGTCTGAAATCATCAAACAAAGCAATCTCGAAGGCTTCTTCCGCCATTGCAGCATTATTCTTTCAGTTTTGGCAACCCTCGGAGCTTTATTTTTCTGATAAGGCCAACTAAAGGGCAAGTATTTTAATAATGTTAACATGCCCTGTTTTTCAAATGAAGAAGCATGTTCACAGTTGAAGATTTGTTTAGACAGGATAAAAAAAAATAACTCAGAATGAAGGCAGTGGAATTCCAAAGTCTGAAATGTGTGATAGCCTCAATAAAAGATTGAGCTGGAATCTCTTTGGTGATGATTCAGAAAACTGAAAACCATCTGATGGAGCCAGAGGATGAGTTAATGCATCGCTAATGCATTTAGCCCTGGTGAAACTGATCCTACCTCTTTAATACAACTCTTCCATCTCCCAGTACCCATTAGAAAACCTTTAGCAAAGGCAGAACATTTTTCTCCAAAGAGCTTTGATGGTATAATAAATTTGATGAGTACTTTGTCAATAATCTTAGCATACGAAGACCACTTACCCATCTCACATATCTTTAACTCACTCTGAATTTCTAAGCTATCTGGTTATAACAGTGTCCTTCGCATACATGAGATGCAGATTGCATTAAGCCCAGCTTCCTACACCATTTTCAAATCTTTCCATGATCTGGCCCCACTGAGAGGTAGATTTACTATGAAGCTTAACAGTCAAGACTCCTCAACTTGATGGGTCTTTTCCAAGGCCCTGGGAAGGCTCCAGAAGCACTCTGTTCACAGCATCATATGTGAAATCAATAAAATTAAACTTTAAAAAAAATCAGAACTGTCACCTGATGCTTCCCATTGTCAGACTTGCCCTCATGTCAAGTGATACTGGAATGACTGCAGAGATGTGGAGGATCCAGCTGAAGAAGCAGACAGAACATTCCATCTGTGCTCGGTGGGGCACGTTTGTGCTCTTCCCAGTCACCATCGTGCATACTTATTCCCAGCCATCTTGGATAGGAATGATTTTCAGGAGTACTTCTGTCATCCGCTGTACCAATTCACTCAGTGTTCTGACAAGAACTGCAAGACTAGGTGATATGTAGATGTTCCAAAATACGAGTGTAGTGCAGGATAAACAAGGTCTGAAATGTGCAGAACACTGTATGAAGGATTTTCCATCCTCAGTCATTTAAAACTCCACGCAGGTGATTTATTTCTCAGGGGCCCCTAGTCTAACTCATCAACAATGAAAAACTAAGTATCATGTTAGATGAAAGATGGAACTCTCTCTCTACTCCTCCTATACAAAATGATACTTCAAGATGATTATCATAGGAAGAAGTGATTATAAAGGGTGCAGCCAAATCATGTAGAGAAAAAGAAAATCTTGCAGAGGTGTCTGGTACTAAGTAATAAAAAATATCTTTCTGGACATTCATTCATTTTTCAGATTTGTGATTTGTTGTGACTGCTTTTATTCACCCAAGTAAATATTTCCTTCCATAATTGAGATAATGTCCAATCCTCATATCAAACCAGACTCCTACAGTAGGGTAGCTTTTTTCACCAATAATTTCATAGATATAAGGCAGTGATGAGGCAGAGACAAAGTGGGAAAGAGCCAGGGCCTCAAATGCAGCTTCCACCCAAGTTAATCCAAGACATCTCTAGGCAGAGTGTGCAGTCACCCCACAGTGGGAGCCACATGGATTCTGATACATCTCCATTTTATACATAGATATACAGTTCATGTGATGTCTTCCAATAAATTAGTAGGTTCCAGGTTTATTTATAAAAGTTCCGTAAGGTCAATCCCCTGTGTATGTGGTGAAACCCCCCTCAATCCTGCCCTGAGGATGCTTTTGAACAGGGCACTACCACTCTATGACTAAATTTAGCTGGTTTCCCCATCCCTTTTCAAAATGCTTTCGTATCACCCAAGATGGGATTGGTTTTTCTCACCCAAGATGTCTCTGCTCTGGGTCATTTTCACCACTCCTAGTAACAAACTGAAAAATGCTCTATAATGGTCTATATTGAGGCAGCTGCTTCAGATAGTTTACAAATCCAAGATGTCTTCACCTCATTTCATTTCTGCCAAACGTTTGGTCCATGTACAGTCAAATATTGTTCATGGTGACCAAGGGGGGCTGCCTGTACCACCAGCCTCTCTAAATCATTATTTCTCTGCTCATGAACTAACATTCCAATTTATCTAGTGACTTTGTGAACCGGGGCCATGAGAGGTTCTAGAAGAGGAATGCAGTTTCTCCAACACACGAACAATCCTGAAGGCTTCTAGTGTCTTTCCACTTGGCAGGGTTTCTGAGAATGTATTTCTCAGGAGAATGCCCTATACTGTTCCAATCCACATAATCCCCAGGAATTTCACAGACTGAGCCAGGCCTTGAGTTTTAACTGAACAGGTCAGCCAGCCTTGTTTTGTCTTCCAGGGCTTCTTCCTCTGAGGACTCAGTGACTATCATGTCATCAGTGCAGTATACTAATCATTAAAACATTTAAGCCCTCCCTCATTACATTGCGACCGTGTGCCTGAGAATTCAAATTCCTCTGTATCAGAACAACGAATGCATACTGACTTCTGTTCCTCAAGACTGCAAACTGTACCTGACTGGCTTGCAAATTTGCTACTGAGAAGAAAGTGGTACATCATACTAGTCCCCACGGGCCTTCTGCACTTCCTGTGTGACTCCACTGTGTCAAACACAGCTGGAGCAACCAAATAAGTGACCCTGGCCACAGTATGATATTAACCTGTAAACACTGTCTTCCATAAGTACCATCCAGGCAGAACTATTAACAAGAGAGACAGATGAGTCAAAAATGCCCGCTCCAGACAGTAGTAATTTCATTTCCCTCTTTGAACTCTCTATAGCTTAATGTTTATTACTGAGAAAGACATGGTTCCAAAGGTTCCCATTTACCACAGCCCGTTAAAAAAATTGCACGGGTGGTAGATTTAGCAGATATCTAAAGGGTAATATGCCCTATTTTCATATAATACCCATCCCAAGCATTTCATGAAGAAAAAAGGAGGGGACTATCCTTTGTAGTCCCACTTTCCAAATCCTAATTCCACTCCTACCCTGGTCAACTTAGAAGTACCTCTACCCCTCCTGGGTTTACCTCCATGCCATTCTGAGCACACTCCCTACACACAGGATTTATTTCACACTGAGCGCCTACAGCTAACATTCCTAGGCCACTAATCACTGAGTACAGTCTAAACCACCCAGCAGAGATGAAGCAAGCAGATCTTGGTCTTTTGGTTATCTTTTTTGGATTTTATGGCTTAGCCTTTTGCTGAGGTGGTCAATTTTCTCAAAACAGACAGTTAAGAGGGAATTCAGCATGGCCCTTTAAGAGGTAAGCACGAGGCTGAGACTCTCTCTCAGCCTTGTCAACTGCAGCTTGTTCATTGCAGACCATCCAAATGCCTTTGCTCATCAAAGTTCTCAGCACCTGGGGATCAGCCATCAACCCAAATAATCACTTCCATTCAGCAATAACAAACTGTAGACCTCCTCAATAGCTATTTCTAAGAGATTATACCAATAATATTTCTCCATCATTTCTGATGTTTTAAGAATCCTAATACTTGAACACACAGAATCTCTTAGGATTCCATAGTTACCTGAACTGGGTCTCCAGCTGCAAGTATGAACTTTTGAGTAACCAACAGTTACAGCTGAGTTACTCTGCTAATGAAAGCAACATCTCTCCCCATTATCAAAGAGACATGAGAGGCTTTCCAGAACTGGAATAACCTTACCTTACTGACTTTATCTTTCCCCACTGCCATCTACTCTTCCTTTAAAAGTCTAGCTTTTATCAAGGATAACAATAACCAGTGAATAGAATTTTTAATTAATCTGCCCCCCTTTCAACCACTCTATCCATTTAGCCATTTCCCCTATATACACAGGGATTTTTCTACAAATTCCATCGATTAAGACTTATTGGGTTTTTTACCATTTCAAAGACTGACAGGCCACTAACTTGGCATCAAGTCTTCATCGTATTTCCCCATCTTATTTTTTGCCAAAATAATAAAAACAACAATAAACGCCTTAGCTATTGATATTTTTAGGTATGAAATACAACCCTGCACATAATGCGTGAAAAATCATATTGTTAAATTAGACTCACACGGATCAGCGATCTTAGCCAGCTGCAAATATTACTAGCAATTTAAAGAATTCAAGTAATCATGAGGCTCAGGGAAACAAGGGAAAGATCCAGGGCCTCCAATGAAGGCCCCCAGATGTGTTCTGGGACTATGAAATTAATATATGAAATCTCCAAATGATACGTATAGCCACACCCTTTACACAGAAGAAGGCATTCCTGTCATTAAAACATCTTCATTTTATACTTAGTCGCTGTGCTAAGTTGCTTCAGTTGTGTCTGACTCTTTGCAACCCTATGGACCACAGCCCACCAGGCTTCTCTGTTCATAGGATTCTCCAGGCAAGATACTGGAGTGGGTTGCCATGCCCTTCTCCAGAGGATGTTCCTGATCCAGGGATCGAACACACATCGCTTACGTCTCCTGCACTGGCAGGCGGCTTCTTTCCCAGGGTGCCACCTGGGAAGCCCACTTAAACAGCTACACATAGTTAACATGACATTTTCCCCAGAGCCATCCCACAAGTCTATCTTCCACAAGCAATCCTAGAGAACTAAAATATTCCAATGATATTAAATTTTATGATAGCAAATACCACTGGTTCACTTGCTAAGAGGTCTGTTATTAAGAAGTTTACACTGAAATTTGATGAAGTCACCTTCTTCCTCTCCTAGGAGCATCCCCTTTTCCTAGAAAGGGAGGAGAATGGATCCACAGACCTGCTGTAGTACCTACATTTGTATCTGTAATCTTAGATTCTTTTTCCCAACAAAGAGGGTCCCAAAATGATATCTTTCATGTCTGCCCAAAAGAATCTATCCTTGACTCTGCTAAATGCTAGCAGTAAGAGAATTAACTTCTCGATCCTCTCTTCTCTATTTTTTCTGCTGTACTTTATTCCATCTCTTCCATGCCCCATTTATCCTATGTACATTTCACCCTGGCCTCCTACACACCCGTTTAAACTTGGCCTTAACTCACTCACCTCCTCTCCTAGGGCAAATCCTTTATAGCTTTCCTTTTTTTTTTTTAATTTTACCATACTTTATTGGTTTTGCCATACATCAACATGAATCTGCCACGGGTGTACATGTGTTCCCAATCCTGAATCCCCCTCCCACCTCCTTCCCCATACCATCTCTCTGGGTCATCCCAGTGCACCAGCCCCAGGCATCCTGTATCCTGCATTGAAAAGTCTACAAGCAATAAATGCTGGAGAGGGTGTGGAGAAAAGGGAACCCTCTTACACTGTTGGTGGGAATGCAAACTGGTACAGCCACCATGAAGAACAGTGTGGAGATTCCTTAAAAAACTGTAAATAGAACTGCCTTATGACCCAGCAATCCCACTGCTGGGCATACACACCGAGGAAACCAGAATTGAAAGAGACACGTGTACCCCAATGTTCATCGCAGCACTGTTTATAATAGCCAGGACATGGAAGCAACCTAGATGTCCATCAGCAGATGAATGGATAAAGAAAGCTGTGGTACATATACACAATGGAGTATTACTCAGCCATTGAAAAGAATACATTTGAATCAGCTCTAATGAGGTGGATGAAACTGGAGCTGATTATACAGAGTGAAGTAAGCCAGAAAGAAAAACACCTTTATTGCTTTCAAATTTTAGTTTCCTCCTCATTATCCACACAAAACATTCTCTATTTTCGTTGCCCCTTGCAAATGTATCTTCTGAAATTTCACTGCTTATGCAAACTACTTTGAATTAATATCAACAAAAAAACATCAATTGAATGTCCATTATTTGTCATAAACTTCTCTAGATAACTTACAGAATAATATTAATAATAATCATCACCATCATTGTACATTTTACAATCACTCACCCAACACCATATAATTAGCAGGTAATGGAGTCTAAACTCAGTCTCACTTTGTGCCTGACTACCTTCAAAGTGCAGGATCCTCTCACCATAACATGATACATCAGTCCTATTCTGCTTCAGTTTCCTCTAAATTCTTAATTTTTATATTTCTTAACTTTACTATTAAATAATAAGCAAGTTCCCAGGAAGTACCATGCATTGTAATATTAATATACCTCTCCTTCACCTTGAGTATTATTCTACCCAACTGATGTATTTGTTAGGGTGAAGAACAGACCACTTCAGTAAACACCTTAAAGGCAAGGATTTAAAGAATATAGAATCTGGGACTTCCCTGGTGATCCAGTGGCTAAGACTCCACGCTCCCAATGCAGGGGACCTTGGTTCAATCCCTGGTCAGGAAACTAGACCCCACATGCTGCAACTAGGAGTTCGCATGCCACAACTACAGATGCCACATGTCACAACTAAAAGCTCCCGCATGGCCATGACTGGGAAATGCAGCCCCTGGCCCTCTGAGTGACATGCCAGGCCAAAACCAGATTAATACATGTACAGTAAGACAGACTCAACTCAGCAGTCAATTCTCAACTCTCAGTGGCTTCAACAACAAAGTTTTATTTCTTATCCATTTTCTATGTCCTACAGGGCTCAGCTGATAGCTCTGCTCAGTACCTCCTCTTTGTCCTTAATCTGAGATTCTCCCTGGATCTATGCCAGATGCTGTGATAAGAGGGAAAAAACCTTAAAGAGTCTTTCACTGGCATCTATAAGGTCTGGCTCAACACTGGCATTTATATGGCCTGCCCCAACAGTGATACATGTCACTTCCATTAAAAATTCACTGAAAAAAAACATATATACATATATATATATATATATATATATACACACACACATACACACACACACACACACACACATATATATATATGCCAGACCTAGTCACAGGGTCTCATCCAACTACAGGGGCCACAAAGGTCAAGGCTACTTTGAACCCAGAAGATTTAGAGCAGTTACTATTCAGTGAGCAGCAATAATTGTTACTATAGTCTAGAAACAGGGAAAATTGGATTTGGTTTATAATTGATAATATTCAACACTGACTGTCCCTGCATCTGAAAGATGGCAAACAATACACCGACTTAAAAAAATTAACCATGTCAAAGCTGCACATGAAGTTTTATGTGGGACAAAATGAGGGCTGCAGCCCAGAAACAGCACCTCAGATAGCTCTGGGAGACTGCTCCAGAGAGGCAGAGGGGCAAGGTCAGTACACATGTGATCTTGGTGGAGGGAAATACATGCCATCAAGCACGCATTTTTCCAGAAGGTTTCTACTAGTATCATGAAGCTTTACTAGTCATGAGAAACAGTCACCATGAAGGATTTTAGTGCTTTTCTAGATATGGGGAGATACAAGATGTGGGCTCACAAAACTGGCTCTTGAAAATAGCTAACTATCTGAAGACCTGTCCTGCCAGTTTTCCCACCAAGCACAGGGTGCCTTATTTCTGTTCACCCTGATTCCTTTCAGAGGGTGTTCAAGGTCAGCAGCTGCAGCAGCTCATGACTTAATCCTTTTAGAGGAAGATGGCAAGCATCCATGGCAAGTGCCAATTTGTAGTTCACATATATATATGTGTGTGTGTGTATATATATATAAAGTTACATTCAAACAATAGGCTTTCTTATTTTAGGATTCACATAGTTTGAGGAAAGAAGCTTTTCATATGGGATAGTTGATAATTATTGGTTTCTTACCCAACACCCTCTCAACCCTAAGATTTCTGTTGGGAAATAACTCCCAACCCATACTGAACCATATGGACAAACTGAGTTCTTAGATCCACTGGTGGACATTTATTGGTCTAAACTGATCAACATTATCTGATCCACTTAATCATAGTGATTTGAATCAAAATTTTAAGCATATAACATAAATCATCTAGTCAGCATTGAATCCAGAATTTTAATTTTAAAGTTGAGAGAGAAACAATACTCTGAGTGTAGCCAATAAAGATACTAGCAAATGTTAGCACCCACCACTTGGAGAGGGGCCACCCACACATGAAAATTATCATTTTTGACTTTGTTCAACTGCTAGGTTAAATCAACCTTGAAGTTTTATCATTTAATATAGTTTATGCTGGATATTATGTCACTGACAAAACCTAAAATGAATGATCTGACTTACAAGGCTTTAGACACTTGCATTAGTATGATCATATGAAAATAAGGACTTATAAATCAAAATAGAGGAATATTATTTACAAAGTGGCACCAGAATTTCTCTTAGTCATTGCATTAAAAAATAATAAAATTAACTAATCCCCACATTCTTTTTTGTTACATTTGCATGAGACCTTATTTCACATTTTTACTCATTGAAATACAGCTTATGTAAAATAGTATATTAGTTTCAGGTATAAAACACAGATAGCATCTTGATATTTTTATAAATTGCACAAAGTACAAAATTATTATAAAATATTGTGTATATTCCCTGTGCTGCATATTACATCCCTGTGACTTATTTATTTATAGACTGGTAGTTCATACCTCTCAGCCCCCTACTCTTAACCTGTGTCTTTGTGTTGGCTCTTGCAAAGTTTTTTCACGGGAGAACTAAAGGACTTTGTCAACTACAAAGGAAGGCATTTAAAATTCTTGAGATAATCTGAGATAGAGATAACAAAAAGAAACAGAACCTTAAGAAAAAAAAAAAGATGCTGGCAAAATAGAAGAAAGCTGTGAACTATGCAATTGACCCCTTACTATAAACAGTCTCCCTCAAAATATATGCAGTCAAGTCACCTAACTGGATGGATACTTGGTGCCAGAGGTTAATTTTTATAAATGAGTTCTACTCCAGGGCTGAGATGGTACAGAAACTAAGCTCTACATGGAGAAGCCAAAGCACAGGAGGCAGACAGGCCAGAACAAAATCACACCTCAACCCAAAGAATCAGCAAGCAGCTGGGTGAGAGCTCTGGACGGAAGAAGGTATAATGAAATCTGGAAGGAGAGATGATTAAAACTAAATCAAAACTACACTTCAAGAAAACCTCCAGATTACATTCAAAGGTACATGAGTAGAATAATTTTACTTTCTCCACATTTTTCATTCCCCAAATCAACATTTAGGGGCAAAAACATTTCTCTTCTCCCACTGAAGAGTATTCAAACTGGCAGCCATGGTTTATAAAGTCAAACACATCTGCTGCATGTACACTCCAATAAGAAGCAGTGGTCCAAAACGGTGCTACGCATGAGCCAAGACAGGAGTCAGGGGTTTAAATCCTCTGGCAGATTTGCCATTAATAAGCAGAGGGGCACTTCTAGGCCTTACATGTAGGAGGACAATATAAGATTGTCTTTGATCCTATGAATCTATGACAAGTTGTAATAACTTGGATATGTGACTCCTTTAATATTTATCTCAAGCCTATACTCTGTGCCAGTTACTTTGCTAACCTACGACACTGTACTGTAGATCTATTTATATATGGCATTCTAATTTTAAAATTCCTTTTCCTGTTTACCTGGTATTTTTCTTTTATAAAGATTGTACAGGGGGATGACCAATTAAAAGTATGCCCATTTCCCTGAGAAAAAGATGAGCCAGATAAGAGCAAGAGATCTGTCCAATGTTGGATAACCAACGGCTGAACTACAAATAGAATTCAAGACTTTTTATTCTAATTTAGGATAATGATGCAAGGTTTATGCTCAAAATCCTTCAATCTAGGCTTCACCAGAATGTGAACTGAGAAGTTCCAGATGTACAAGCTAACACTTGATACAAGGTTATGCTCAAAATCCTTCAATCTAGGCTTCAGCAGAATGTGAGCTTAGAAACTTCTGGATGTACAAGCTAGGTTTAGAAAAGGCAGAGGAAACAGAAGTCAAATTGCCAACATTCTTTGGATCATAGAGAAAGCAAAGGAATTTCAGGGAAAAAAAAACAAAACAACAATCTACTTCTGCTTCACTGACCACACTAAAGCCTTTGACTATGTGGATCACAATAAACTGTGTAAAATTCTCAAAGAGATGGGAATACCAGACCACCTTACCTGTCTCCTGAGAAACCCGTATGCAGGTCAAGAAGCAAAAGTTAGTACCAGACATGAAACAACAGACTGGTTCAAAGTTGGTAAGGGAGTACGACAAGGCTGTATATTGTCACACTGCTTATTTAACTTATATTCAGAGTACATCGTGAGAAATGACAGGCTGGATAAATCACAAGCTGGAATCAAGACTGCCAGGAGAAATATCAACCTCAGACATGCAGATGATACCACTTTAATGCCAGAAAGTGAAGAAGAACTGAAGAGCCTCTTGATGATGGTGAAAGAGGAGACTGAAAAAGACTGGCTTGAAACCCAACATTCAAAAATCTAAGATCATGGCATCTAGTCCCATCACTTCATGGCAAATAGAAGGGGAAAAGTGAAAGCACTGACACATTATTTTTCTGGTTCCCAGACTTCATTTTCTTTCACTATCAGCAGTGACTGTAGCCATGAAATTAAAAGATGTGTGCTCCTTGGAAGGAAAGCTATGACAAACCTAGACAGTGAATTAAAAATCAAAGATATCACTTTGCTGACAAAGGTCCATATAGTCAAAGCTATGGTTTTTCCAGTAGTCATGTACCAATGTGAAGCTGGACCATAAGGACGGCTGAGCACGAAAGAACTGATGCTTTCAAATTGTGGTGCTGGATAAGACTTTTGAGAGTCTCTTGAATTGTTAGGAGATCAAACCAGTCAATCCTCAAAGAAATCAACCCTGATTGTTCATTGAAAGGATTGATGCTGAAGCTAAAGCTCCGATACTTTTGGCCAACTGAAGTGAAGAGCCGACTCATTTCCCCCAATGCTGGGAAAGAAAAGAAGGGGAAGGAGGCGGCAGAGGATGAGATGGTTAGATAGCATCACCAACTCAATGGACATGAACTTGAGATATTAATTTGAGCCAACTCTGGGAAATAGTGGTAAAGAGAAGAACCCGGTGTGTTGCAGTCCACGGGGTCACAAAGAGTCAGACACAACTTTGCAACTGAACAACAAAGATGTTGGGACCAAAAAAAGAAAAAGTATAGCAAAGTGCTTTTTACTGCCCCAGAAATAATGAGTGATGGGGTGGCAGAGAAAGCTCCTGATGCTGTGAACCAAATGAAGTTATCCTAGAGAAGCAAAAGATGCTTAAGAGGAAAATAATTCTGTTTAAGCAGACAAGTTTCCAACATATAAATGCCAGCATTTTTATAAAGGAATAATATCTCAGATCTGACTGAAGTAAACCACTGCCATAAATTACAGTACCTGAATTTCAGTGAGGTTTTAAAAATACCAAACATTAATCCTCAAGGTTAACAAGCACTGTCTGCAATATAGAATAGCTAGTTCAAAGACAACTGACTCAGAGAAAGGAAGGGTTTCAACCCTGAGTGCAGTGACAAGCGAGGTACCATGAGAATCAATTTGGAAACCACGGTGGCTCATTTTTTGTTTCTAAGGCTGAAGAGGAAGCAAGGAGTATGAGTGCTGAAGCTTGCAAATGCTAGGAAAGAAAATCCTGAAGACAGAATAAGTTAGGAGAATATAACTGAATTCATATAACTTTGACAGAATCAGAGTCCAGGGAAATAATTTACTGACTAATGTAACTCAGCATGAGTAAATAAATATGAAATAATAAGTGACAAATATAGCAAAACGAGCAAAACATAGCAATAATGAGCAGAATCTGTATCCTCCTGAGGTTTTCGACTACCCAAAAATGGAGCATCATACTAAATAATTCGGGCGATGGATCACTGCCCAAGAGGAGCAGCTCTGATACATCGATCTTGAATCTCTGGGATGCAGCATAAATAGGTCATGGTTCTGTAACTCTGCCGCATATTCCACAAGTACCTCATTGTATTTTTGCCAGATGTTACTTTTTACCTACTCTCACCTTTCATATGTAAATTATTTTTTTATAGAAACCACAGGTTTTTACAACCTAAGGCAATTAGAAATTACGAAGTCCATTAGCTTTGTTTTATAAGTGAGTGGAAAAGATTGAGACTCTACATCAATTTTCTTTTAAATGTAGAATATGGTTTGTATAGTCACTTTTATCCTACCAGCCTCTGAAATTTTCAAGAGTACATGAATCTCACTTACATATCTGTAAAGGACAGTAGCTCGTCCTGTAAAGCAGTAACAAGGGGTATCTTGTACAATACAGATGTCTTATCCCTCTAAGTACCTGGATACTTAAATTCATCCCAAATTCTATAATATAAATGCTATGTCCACACTCTTAACTATAACGAACATTATTTTTGCACTTGCATTTGGTGACTGAAATTAACATTTCAACAGGATTAGAAATGACAGATTTAATGGCTTCCCCCAAGATTTCACTAGTTGCTGTAATTCCAAAATTCCTTACAATTTATTATGGCACTCTACAGCTATGGTAGAACTAATCCCATCTTGGTCCCAAAGCTGCTACTGATAAATAAAAAGAAAATCTCATTTTCTGCCTGTCATTAAGGAAGAAGACAGCAATCCGTGGAAGTGATTTGAGAAGGAGAAGACCCCAAAGGCACCAAGAGAACAGAAGCTGTACTGTAGCCCCTGTGGCAGCAGCATCTCTAAGAAACACTGAGGTGAAAGGGTGATGGGAAGTGCAAGCTCCTGGAAGAGCTTCAGAGAAGACTCAGCTGGAAGACAAGATGGGGCATTTCTGAAAACATAGTAAAGAATAGTCTTAGCTGCTAATGAAGCCTTCCCTCCACTTCCTTCCTTCCAATTCTATTGAAATTCCATCAAATGGTCTTACATCTAACCAGAAATAAAACAAATGGGACCTAATTAAAATTAAAAGCTTTTGCACAGCAAAGGAAATAATAAACACCAAAAAGGCAACTCACAGAATGGGAGAAATAACTGAAAATGATGCACTGATAAGGGATTAACTGCCAAAATTTACAAGCTGTTCATGCAGCACAATATGAAAAACTCAAAAAATAGGCAGAATCTCCAGACAGACATTTCTCCAAAGAGGACATACCGATGGCCAAGAGTTATGTGAAAAGATGCTCAACACTGCTAATCATTAGACAAATGCAAATCAAAACTAAAATGAGATACTACCACACAAGTCAGAATGGTCATCATCAAGAAGTCTACAAACAATAAATATGCTGGAGAGGGTGCAGAGAAAAGGGAATCCTTCTACACTGTTTGTGAAAATGTAAACTAGTACAGCCACTATGAAGAACAGTATGGAGGTTCCTTAAAAAAAAACAACTAAAAATAGAGCCACCTTATGATCCAGCAATCCCACTCCTGGGCATGTATCTGGGAAAAACCATGACTGGAAAGGATTCAGGAAGTCCCAAAATTCACTGCAGCACTGTTTGCAACAGCCAATGCATAGAAAAAATGTAAACGTCCGTCAACAGAAGAACGAGTAAAGGAGATGTGGTGCATATATACAGTGGAACATTACTCAGCTGTTAAAAAGAATGAAATGATGCCATCTGCAGCAACTAGATAGACCTGGAGACTTTCACACTGAGAAATTCAGACAGAGAAAGACAAATATCATATGACATCACTTATACGTGGAACCTAAAAAATAATACAAATGAACTTATTTACAAAACAGACTCACAGATTTGGAAAACAAATTTATGGTTACCAAAGGGGAAAGGTCAGGGGAAGGGATAGACTGAAGTTTGGGACAGACCTATACCCACTACTGAATTTAAGATAGATAACCAACAAGGACCTACTATGTAGCACAGGGAACTCTGCTCAATATTCTGTAAAAACAAAAATGGGAAAATAATTTGAAAAGGAATAGATACATATATATGTATAACTAAACCATTTTGCTGTACACTTTATAGTAATACAAAATTGTTCATCTCTAATATAAAATAAAAATTAAATTAAAAAAAAAAACAAAATAAATAAAGGACTACTAGTGAACTGAACTGGACAAAGCTCACGCCCACTGAGAGGATAGCCACTGGTTAGCTCATATGGCAACAGGGACTCCTCATGGCCAAAACTTAGCACTTTTAAAAAGAAAAGCTGCAAATAAGAATTGTTATGTAAAAAATTAATTTTAAAAATGCAAACAATGAGTTCAGTTGTATTTTTAAAATACTACATTGGGACCAAACAAAATATATCTACAGACCAATTGTTGCAAACAGACCACGAATAGGGAAGTTGTATCTTGGTACAAATTCAAGCTTCTAATATAAAAATACATTTATTCCAGGCCAGAATATGTTAAGAAAATCTGTTTCCTTTTTAAATAAATCTTATGATGAACAGCCTTATACCCTGTAGGGTTTTGTAGGATACACAGTTTCCCAGAACTATTATAAAATGAAACCAAGATGAATTTTTGTGTGATTCATCACTGGAATTTGTTCAAAGAGTGGCCTGACATCTATAATCATCCCATCACCTGACACTTAATTTGAATTATTTCCACAAAAAATTTTGGAAAATTAAATTTAGATTTTTAAGTGAAGTTAGCAGTTTACTAAAAGCAACCATAAAATATCTTAAGGACATCCAATCTCAAAACAAAATATTGGCCATTACAAATTGTCAAATAGAATGAAATCATAATGTGAAAAACCTATGATGCAGTTATTCTATTTTTGATATTAGATCTCATAAGCTAATGGGCAAGGAGAGGAAAAGGATTTAAGTTAATGATATTACCAGTTAAAAAGCATGAACCTTGAGTGAAAAAAATTTCGGTGGCTAGAATATAAAGCACATATAGATTAGATTTTACTTTAGATTTTAGTTGGAATGACATTTCTGGATCCGAAACTTGTTTTATTAATCAATGAATGAATTAGAATCAACTCTGTGAGAACTAGTTTTTAGTTTGTTTAAAAAAAATTAAAAAACAGGGACTGAATTGTTTTCACCCTCCCTATCTACTTCTTACATGCCCAGTAAGTCAAAGAGAAGTATGTAGGTATAGAATTGCTATTCTTTTCTGTTCTTGGAACTATTATTTAAAAAGAACATAAAAGTCAAAAGAGTGAGAGAAATCAAGAATGACAGTAAGTTGTCATATCTATTACCCCTGAAATTTGTATCATTATATAATGTATTGAGCTTCCCTGGTGGCTCAGTGTTAAAGAATCTGCCTTCAATGCAGGAGACCCAGGTTCGATCCCTGAGTCAAGAAGATCCCTGGAGAAGGAACTGGCAACCTACTCCAGTAATCTTGCCTGGGAAATCACATAGACAGAGGACTCTGGCAGGCTGCAGTCCATGGCGTAGCAAACAGTCAGACACAACTGAGCGACTTGATACTACAGGCTTAGAGACCAAATAAAGTTAATTTGGAAAAAGGAAAATCAGTTTTAGAGATAAATAGTACAATGAAAATATATAATTTTACTTGTAATATAATCAATTTTAAGCTACTGATAATTCCTACTATAATTTCTTATACTAATAGGTAGGAAATAAGGAAGAGACTGCTAGACTGCCTCCAATATTTATTTTCTCCTTTTCATAAAAAATAAAAAGTCCTACTTTAATCTGAGTGCATCATTGCTTAGAATAAAGACTTATTTTCTCAAATTAACCTTGGATCCAGGTGTGCCCATATGGCAAATTTCTGGTCAATGGAATGTGAGCTTAAGAGATTTGTGAAACTTTTGAGCCTCAACACTGAAATTAAGTACACTCTCCTCTTTACCTTTTCACCATCTCACTAGCTAGAGTACAGACAAGGAGATGGGCCACCCTGGACTATGTAATAAAAGGCAACTCCCTAGCGATACTGAAGAAATGATGTAGAATGACCTGGGTCCCTGGCACAATGCCCTCGCCACATCACCCACCCCGGCCTAGTTATGGCCAGACCACACATGAAAGCAGTCAGGGTAAATTTAGGTCTGTGTTACAGTACCTGAATACCTTAACAAATGCAACATTTGCTATAAGGAGACTCAGAAAGTGAAAACTGCTCAGTCTTGCCCGACTCTTTGTGACCCCATGGACTATCCAGTCCATGGAATTCTGCAGGCCAGAATACTGGAGTGGGTAGCCTTTCCCTTCTCCAGGGGATCTTCCCAACCCAGGGATTGAACGCAGGTCTCCTGCATTGCAGGGGGATTCTTTACCAGCTAAGCCACCAGGGAAGCCCAAGAATACTGGAGTGGGTAGCCTATCCTTTCTCCAGCAGATCTTCCTGACCCAGGAATCAAACTGGGGTCTCCTCACTGCAGGCAGATTCTTTACCAGCTGAGCCACCAGGGAAGCCCTGAGAAGATTCAGAATTATGAGCAATTAGATCATTTAGAAGACAACGGCACCAACACAGAAACAGCAAATAGGGAAAACCAGTGTCCTTACCATGTCTGAGGAAATTACCTGTATCCTCGGAAGCAGGCCATGTGCCCCTGAGTTTGTAAAGACTATGGGAAGAAAGCCACAAAATTGTTTTGTGTTGGTCGTTTCTTGTCACTTTGAGCAAAGGTGAATAAGAGCTACTAAAGGCAATGCTAGCAAGTTTCTATGCTGAAAGTGAAAGGAATTTGGCTCCTTTTTTTGGTAGATTTTCATCACCCAATGTCTGAAATTTAAGGTGACTAAGAATCTGGTAAACTGGGGCTTGTGGAATTGATCAAATTAATTGAAATAATTTTAAGATGTGAATCTCAAAAGGTAATTTTAGTGAGATAGAATTTTATGGTCCAAAAGCTTTCTCCCTAAAGACCAGACAATGTGAGCTACTTGAGCAGCTAAAAAGCAGATTAAAATTATAGCCTTATCCCCTTGGCTTATTTTCAAGTGGCAGATTCTCTCCAAGGATACAGTTTTAAACTCACTATAGATGTGACTTGTGCAGATTAATGGACAATGAGGAACCATCCAGATGGCAATATCTGGGATCACAGAGAACAAAGGACAAAAAGATTCTTCCAGAGAGCAAACCAGGATATGGCCTAACCAAGGAATTTACTCATCTACCAGTCTAGAACTCTTTTCTCTTCCTGTCCAGTAAGTTGCACATGATATTTTATACTGACCACTGACTTCTGACAATTCCCATTAAGGTCTTTTTCAAATAGTAGTTTGTAGTATGGCCATTTCATCATTATTGTCCACTACAGGTTTTGGGGGACGGTAACTTATTTAAATCAGAGGTGATACACATGGAGGAGGATATCTCAAATACCTATGACTCTGAGTTGATGATAGTCCTGGTATAGAAATTTGGATTGTCTTTCTTGGGAAGGCGTGCCTGTATTCTATACAGGGCAAGGAGAGAATGTGCTGGTATTTGTGTGACCAGAATGATGTACACGGTAAAGACTAGTTGTTTCCTAGTACCCATTCTCCCCTTATATAAGAGTAAATAGATATGGAGATTAATAGATTTTTAGCTGGCCTGGAGTTGCCAGAATATAGACTATATTCTTCAAATTTTTCAATATTCCCAAAATCCATGTAACATAAAGCCTTGGCCAATGATGTATGAGAAAAAAGTAATATGAACTCCTCAAAAAGTTAAACATTAAATTACCAAATGGCCCAGCAATTCCACTCCAATGTATGTATCTCAGAGAACTGAAAACATGTCCAAAGACTTGTGTATGTTTGCTCATAACAACATTATTTGTAACAGCCAAAGGTGAAATCAATCCAAATGTCCATCAACTGTTCAATGGATAAATGAAGACATCCATATGATGGAATATCATTCTTTAATACAATTATATCAAAGATACAATTTAAAAGTAGAAGATACATACATATGATATAGCACAGATTCACACTAAAAACATTGTGCTAAGAAGGAAATTACAAAAGGCCACACATTGTATGACTCCATTTATAGGAAATGTCCAGAATAGACAAATCCACAGAAAATAAAGTAACTAGATGGTTGCCAGAAAATGGAGAAGTGGGAACTGGGAGGTAGGGGTTTCTTTTTGGAGTAACAGAGAATTTTTAGAATTAGATATTGGTGATTATTGTACAAGTCTTAAAAAAAAAAAACACCAAGTTATACACTCTAAATTTTTTAGGTGTGAATTTGCATTTTGCAAATTTTATCTCAAAAAAAAAGAGTAACACAAGCAACTTGCAGGTCTTATAAAGGAGACATACACTCTCTTTCTCTTTCCTTCAGCTCCCTGGCTGGAAGGCAGATGTGCTGGTAGGAACTGTCTTGGATACACAGAGGAAGACAACTCACGAGGCGGAGAGAGACAGACGCTTTATGTCTGATACTGCAGCGTTAACTAAGCAACCCCAGACAACATTGTCCCAGTCAGTCAGGTGGAAGGTAATTAAAATTCAATTTAGTTTAAACCTTTGTTATTTAGGGTCTCAGCTACAGCAGCCAAACCTTTATTGTAAATCAAGTATTAAAAGGAAAATTACATAACTCAAAATTGCTGGTAAATTATTGTTATTACCTTTTAACTTCTGTCCTGTCATCCATTTAGAGACTGAGATTCTAGTGTCTGGGTGCATAAATGCTGTCCCTAGATAATCCTAAAATTAATTCTTCCTCTGACAGATGCTCCCCTTTTGCCTATTTAATCCCCTCAGCCAAATGTTCACAGGTAAACAGAAAATAATAAAATCAGCTTTATGCCTAACATATCACAAGGGCTCCATAAACTGTAGATTTTTAGACACAACACTCACAGTTGGGGTATTGTTGGAGATTTTGATTTTCTTTTTATATGCAAGTTTTTCTCCAGGAAAACCATCACTTTTATTTGCCTTCTGCTTTTTAAAATGCACTCTAGGTCTAAAATTGATTGCTGACTATACAAAGAAAAAATTTCTTTTTGATTAATGTTCAGTACTACCAATTAAAAAATGAATGAGAGCAGTCAGCAGCTATGATTGGCTATGCCTAACTATAACTAAATGAACAAGTAGAAAAAATGAGAAATACTTGTGATAAGCTATTTTTTGAAAGCAATTCAAACTACTCATTTGTATACACTCTCTGGGGATAAAAGCGCTCTTGAAAAGTTGCTGTTCACGTCCATGAGATGCAGAAACCAAATTCTAATCTCCGAAAACCTGTGTCATTCAGCCTGATGCATGGTGCCAAGTCACAGTTGGCAGCCGGGAAGAAAGACTGCTAAATTACTGTACTGTCTGACACCTTTAAAATGAACCTTAAATGAACAATTCATCTCTCGAGCTCAATGTGCTATAGGCATATTACTAAATGAAACCTAAAGAAATACTCTTTTATCGAGAATTTCCCTAATCCATAAGATCCCAGATAATTTGAAAACACCTCAAATACACATTAAAATAATGCATAAGCTCAACATTATATGAGGCACCAATTATTCATACTGAATATCATCTACTTTAGGTCAATTTATATATCTGAAATTTCTGATTTCTATTATTTTGCATAAATATCATAAATTGCAATAGCTGTCATATTTAGTAAAAGAGACTAGTGGAGTATAACCAGAAAACAAACTCAGGTGGTTTCCCCATTTCCTCATACCACAAAATAAAAACTGGGGCAATAAAAGCTCTTCCTGTCACTATGGTCACAGCAGCAGTTCAGTAACTGGAACGTTCGATTTCATCTAATAGCTAGTAAGTTATAATTTCATTTAAGCATGTAGCTCGTTCATGAAGCAGAAAAGCAGGGCACATTCAGTCAATTTCTCCTTCTCACTCTTTTCTCAGTTTTTATTCATGATGGTTCCGATGCTTCAGGAGGGAGTGAGAAGGAACAGAGTGAGGCAGGAACAATTATGGACTCTCTCACTTGGCTTTTCTAGATGTCACAGTGATCTACGCTGATGCCGTCCAGCCCTGGGGCCTTCAAAGTGGTTGCTCGCCTCAGGGGAGGTCACTCATCTGAAGGTTTCTTGATCCGTGCATCTCTACTCCAAGTGGCCACACACACATGCTCTCTCAGATCCTGGATACCTGATGGTACTCCTAACTTTTTTTCTTCTGCTTGGTTCTTTTGCTTTTCAAGGCTGCTCTCTTACACAGGATATTAAGAAGGTTCTATTCCACGTATTTCACATATGTGGCCCTGGTGCCAGGTGCATAAGAAACAGCAAAAGCATCCTTGACTTGCTCTGATGAGCTCTACGTTAACAGGAAACTCTTCCCCCTGCCATCAGAACCACCACCCAATCACATTTCCTCACCTTTTAGACTGCTGAAGCATGAGTCAAACATCAATTTATTGTGACCTCCAAGCTCAGGGGACGGGCATCAGACTTCCTGAGTGTCCCCATTAAGTCCCATACCCTGAGCTTGAGCTGAAAGGATCTGATACTCAGCACACTGCCACATTAAGACACTTCAGTCTGACTCTTTGCGACCCCATGGACCGTAGCCCACCCGGCTCCTCAGTCCACGGGATTCTCTCAGCAAGAATACTGGAGTAGGTTGCCATTTCCTTCTCCAGGGATCCTCCTGACCCAGGGACCACATCTCTTAAGTCTCCTGCCTCGGCAGGCGGGTTCTTTACCACTGGCACCACCTGGGAAGTCCCAGTACACTGTCAGAGCTCTCTAAAGCCTTCTTCAAACTCCTATTCCTTCCTCCAAATCGATTTAAAAAAGCCATGAGTCAGTGATCAGCTGTGATAGCAAAGCCAGTTAGGAAACCTCCTTTCAAAGTTCTGCAGGGGGTCCTGCACCTCACTTTGCAATGCAGTACTGTGCCCAGAGACCTCGGCAGAAAGAGCAACTGAAAAAGCTCCGGTTCAACGTTCTTTCACATAAATAGCTGTCCCTCTCTTTTTCACTGTTGTCCCTCTACCCCATCAATCCAAACTGTTTTATTGGTTCGACTCTGGATACTGGAAACAGGGACCTATATGGACAGTCAGAAAGCAGGACAGTATTGAGAAGCAAACATACATCACTGGGTGAGCCTTCACCCCACTGTTGTTCTTTATGGAAAATATACCATATTAGTCTTTTCGGCTGACATGGCAAAGTACCACGCACTCAGGTGGCTTAAATAACAGATACGTATCTTCTCCCAATCCTGGAGTCTGGAGGTCTGAGGTCAACGTGTTGGGAGGGCTGGCTTCTCCTAACGCCTCTCCCCTCGGCTTGTAGCCAGCTGTCTTCTCCCTTCTCCCTTCAGGGGTCGTTCCTCTGTCTCTGCTGCTGCTGCTAAGTCGCTTCAGTCGTGTCCGACTCTGTGTGACCCCACAGATGGCAGCCCATGAGGCTCCCCCGTCCCTGGGATTCTCCAGGCAAGAACACTGGAGTGGGTTGCCATTTCCTTCTCCAATGCATAAAAGTGAAAAGTCAAAGTGAAGTCACTCAGTCATGTCCGACTCTTAGCGACCCCATGGACTGCAGCCCACCAGGCTCCTCCATCCATGGGATTTTCCAGGCAAGAGTACTGGAGTGGGATGCCACTGCCTTCTCCGTCCTCTGTCCCTATCTGTGTCCAAATTTCCTCCTCCTATGGTCAAGTTGGATGAAAGTCCACCATAATGACCTTGTTTCAAATTAATCACCTCCTTAAAGTCCCTATTTCTAAACAGAGCTCTATTTTAAGGTACTACGGGTTCAGATTGCAACATACGGGTTTTTAGGGGATACAACTCAGCCCATAATAAACAGCAAAGTAGCAGTCATTTTAGTGAGATTTATTAGACTCTTGAGATCATAACTTTTTAAACTTATCACCAATAATAATCTTGAACCAAATGTACTACTACTCTGTATTTTTTTTCCTTTGCATAAACTGTTGTATTACATCCTTTGTTTTCTTTACAAACTAAAGAGCTCACTTTTCTAAGTTTTACTTTCTGTACCAACTCAGAATCAGCCATCTCGCTTTTCTCATAATCTTATTAACTTATTAAGCATACAGCTTCTAAGCATATAAACCCATCTCCCACCCCCTCCTCCTCAAAAAAAAAAAAAAGAGAGAGAGAGAGAGAGAAACAGTTAAAATGCTGGCTTAAACGTGTCCTGTGCTGTGCTCACTCATGTCCGACTGTCGTGACCCCATGGTCTGAGCCCTGTAGCCAGGCTCCTCCGCCCATGGGACTCTCCAGGCAAGAATACTAGAGTGGGCTGCCAAGTCCTCCTCCAGGGGGTCTTCCCCACCCAGGGATCAAATCCACATCTCCTACATATTTGGCTTTGATTAGTAACAATAAGCCTTGGTTTCTTACACAACAAAATGAGTATAAATAATGGTTCACCTTATAAATTTGTTGTGAGATTTAAAAGAAGGTGCTATATATTGAAAATATTTAGCATCACAGCCAACAGGTAAAAGAGACTGTTCTATAAACACTACGTATGTTTATTATTAATATCACATACAATTTTGACCATAAACATTGATAATATCTGTACTTTAAATTGCTGTATAGTATAAAATGTTTCCAATTAATCTAAAATACAAGCCATGCAAAAACTATACAATAAAGTACTTGAGACTTGACACCTTAGTTGATTACTTCCTATTATAGGCATATTGACTGCCCTCTGGTGGCCACTGCCCTAACACAGCTATTACTAAAGGAAGTATGCACAAAAAATTCTAAATCATGGTCTTTTAGAAATTATCAATCTCTATTAATAATTAAGGGAATCATTAGATGTAAGTGGTTATACCCTTCCATTTGATTCTGAGAAGCTAAATATCTCTGCCTTATAAAACCACAGTTTACAATTTTGTATGATTATAAAGATTCATTTGAAGAACTTGAGTTAGGAGACTTTCACAAGACTATAGTTTTGCTATCATTTAAAACACTTTATCAACTGAATTCTGAAAAAGCACTCAATTTGATCAGTGATTTGATAAGGACTGTTTTCTTAAGTATCTGTCCAAAGCTACATGGTTGCTCTTAAGGATGCATATGACAACCTTGCTTTATACCATCTCTTCTCAAGTGTGTATCTAGCTTAGATACAGCCCCATACTCATTGTTAATGTTTCCATAATATTTTCATGAGTTTAACTACCCTAAACTTGAAGAGGTTAAAAACATTAACACATGACTGTTTTCTAGTCAGTGGAAACCCAGTCTTGATAATTTTAGCAAGAAAAATTAGAGTAATATGCAGAATACTGGATTTAAGAATGAATGCTTTTTAAACCAATTACAGAAAGCATCGATGACTGAAGCTGAATATTAGGAAGAATGTGATACATCCCAGGAAAATTTAGTTACTCCAAAGAAATCTCTATCTCAACCTCTTTTTATTATAATGACCAATTTAAAAGATAAACCTGATAAGTTTATACACATAAAACCTAAAATAATTTTTAAATAATCACAAAATTAATTCAAATTAAGAAAATTAATTTCACAGTAGTCACTAAATTCCCGATTGTAACTTAAATATGATACTGTTTGGAAACAGGCTCTTTGAAAGGTCTACTCCACTGTGAGCTAGATAAGGACTCAACTCTCCCACATCATCTACCCTATTAAAACTGCCAGGAAATTTTGTTTCCTGTTGAAAATCTCTATTCCCCTTAAAACTTTGTTGACAGGTTCTATAATTTAACCATATTCAGAGTTTCTTTTCCTCTTCTCTGAACTATTTTCTGACCTCCAGTTTTCTGCATCAGTAAGAATGTGATCAGAACTCAATTCACTGAAAGGCTACCCCTGCATGTACCCATCTTTATGTCTATGCTGCAACACCATGTCTGGCTTCTTATTCAAATGACAACATTGACAAGGCAAGTTAATTTATTATGCCTATGACCACTTGCTGATATATATTCTGCTTGCAGCAGTTTTAAAACACATCAACAATTTTTTGACAACTTATTCCATTAACAGGTGATATCTATAACCCCTCCGTTTGAATCTAGGTTGGCTTTACTGACCCATTATAATAGCATCAATAGAATACAGCAAAAGTGACACTATGTGACTTCCAAAGCTAGGTCATAAAAGATGCTGTTGCTTCCTCTTTGCTCACTGGAGCACTTATCCTTGCAGCCGTGAGTTGCCATATAAGAAGGTCCAACCTGATGCCACCATGCTGTCAGAAAGCCCAATCCACCAGAGAAACCATGGGCAAGTGCTCTGACTGAAAGATCTAGTTGCTACATTTACTCACATTAACTTCTGTGCATTAAATTTTACTTTGGCACCACAGAGCTTTGCCCTGTGTTCTTATGTGCTTCCCCTATTGATCAATGCATTTCCTGAGATTTTATCAAGAAAAATACTTGAAAACAAAAGGGAATATTTCTAAACTTGGCTGATCATTCGTAGAAAAGTTCAGAAATGTAAACAAAAGATAACTCAGTATAAAAATTGGCCAGGGGCCTTCAACACCCTCCAGATGGAAACCTGAAGACTCCAAACATAAATCTTGATTTTAAAAAAGCTGATAGCTGCTACTCTATTGTGTAGTCTGTTTAGTGATAAATTTATCCAGAAAGGATCAGAGACTGAAGCGACATTTTTGGTTTGATATTTTTTGACATATATTAATACAGTCATTTGCACTTCTGTGTGTTTGGCAACTCACCGAGGAAAGCTTATGGAAATTATTACACCTGAACAGCTGTTGACTGGATTTTTTTTAAAAAAAAAGAAAAAGAGGAAGCCACATCTTCCCATACCACTTAAGTAGTTAAGAAAACACTATACAGACTTAATTTTGAATAATTAATGAGCACTGAATGCTGGAATAAGCAAGTTGTTGCTACTCTCAAATTATGAGAAAAAATATCTGAAACTTGGCCCAGGCTTTTTAAACTTCCAAAATTATGCTTATATGCACTCTTTCTTTAGGAGGTCAAAATTCCAAAAAGGAAGAATAAAGTCATTCTTCTTGAAGATAAGTAGATGTTAGTTATAACTGAAAACACATTTCCTCTGCTTGTCTAATCAACTCTTATTTTTTTCATTATCCAAACATATCAAAAATCTTTAAGGTACACTGATTGTTGCATTCATAATTTTTCTGTGTCTGGGAACAATATACAGGCATCTGCAACAAATCTGGATCCAAAAACACTGCTGCTTTGAGACTGGTGCAGTTTTCCAGTGATCCCAAGCACAGAACTGAGACAGACGCAGGGCTTTCCAGAGTTATGTGGGGTGGAGGTAGTCAACGCCTTAAGTCATACATCAGTTCAGAGCAGGCAAGCGTGTAGACTGGGAATTCCAGGCTCCTGTATGTGCATGCATGCATGTGTGGGTGAATTCAGTGCAGTCCCATGAATTCTTCTTTCAATGTGTTATCTGCTCAGTATGAACATGATCATGAAAAACAAAAATTTCTAATACTTTGTTTTCCTTCATAAGCAGAAATTAAGGATACAAACCAGAAAAATATGCAGGCATGTCAACTGTTATTTACTTATAAGGTATCACCTATGTGCTATTCCGATACTGGGCTAAGTACCTTATTTCCTCTCTGACCTTTATTAATCTCCTTCCTTCTACAGACTTTAGGTTTTGCTTGTTCTTTTCCGGCTACTAAGTACTTTGGATAAAGCATAATCAATCCTGAAAAATATAGATTTTGCAGATGAGGAAAATGAGGCTTACTGAGATTAAGGGACGTGTCCTTGATTTTGTAACAATGATCTTATATAACCGAAAGGAGGAGTTGAACCTGGTCCCTTCTTATTTCAGTGTCAGATTAAACTACAAAATAATTTTAATATTCAATACTCAACATAGTAAAATTCTTTCTTTCCCAATTAACAAAAACACTGTGGAAAATTTCTGAATAAAGAATTTTTTAATCAATTCTTCAATCAAAAAAATCAAAAATTTTATTAATACTACATTTCAGTATCAAACAGTTTACTTATATAAGTCTTCCTAGATCCATGAACTCCAATTTAATTCTTTATAAAAATGCAGCATTCTTGTAGTCTCTCTGTCAGAGGTGAAAATGACAGGTGAAAATGTTTAACCAGGTTAAACAGCCTGGTTTGTTTTAGATGTCAAGGCTCTCATACTTAAAAATAAATGTATTATTTATACATATTATTTTCATATCTGTTGTCTTGTGACTAATTCAAAGCTAAAATTATAAAAATTGGTTTTTAATATAAGTTAGATCAATAAATCTTACACAATAATTATTGAATATAAATATGCAGAGAAATCCATTTTTATGAAGTCAGTGACAAATTTTCCAAAGCTAAGGCTTGAAAACAGAAACTGTAATGTTATTATCCATTATTATGACAAATTAATATACAGGTATAAGTTTTCAGTTTCTAAAGAAGAATATTAACATATTATAAAGGCATCAATCACTTTTTTAAAAAATCTGTAATACAGATTTAATTTTTAATTGAATTAAAATTTTTCTGACATTACAGTGTATTGAAAAGTGAGTAAAAGAAGACTTTTACTCTGCTTTTTTATTTCATTTTATAATTTTGTTTAAAAATAGTAATATCATGTTTTAGAGAAAATGTTAAGTACATTAGGAATGTTGTTTGTGAGGTCTATAACATGCTTTTAGTAAAATTCTTTTTCTATTTAAAATAGTTAGAATGGATTCTGTTATTTGCAACTAAGAACTCCAATCTATAGGAAAGGAAGATGAAAGTGATTGTTTTAAAAGAGATTTCAAAGGCCAGAAGCCACACTGCAGAACTGCCCTAAAATAAATACACAGAAGAATAACAAAGTCTTCGGATTATTATGTCAAGTCTCTAAGACTCAAATAATATTACAATTTCACTTCATATTTATTTTTAAATGATAGCAAATATTTCAGTGTCTACACCTTTCAATTTCCTTTTATCTGCAGGGCCTCCATTCAACCACATATTGATACTACTACTAAATGTACTGACACTCATTTATGTACCATATGTTAAAACAGATGCAGAAATGGAAATAAAGCCTACACTTTTGCCATCAATGAATTTACTGTGTCATTTGATCAGGAAGACACATTAAAAGGAAAGCTGCACCACTCAAAGGTCAATAGCGCAAAAGGTGTTAAGACTGTTCTAAGCATGGGAAATAGATGGGGAAACAGTGGAAACAGTGTCAGACTTCATTTTGGGGGGCTCCAAAATCACTGCAGATGGTGACCGCAGCCATGAAACTAAAAGACACTTACTCCTTGGAAGAAAAGTTATGACCAACCTAGACAGTATATTCAAAAGCAGAGACATTACTTTGCCGACTAAGGTCCGTCTAGTCAAGACTATGGTTTTTCCTGTGGTCATGTATGGATGTGAGAGTTGGACTGTGAAGAAGGCTGAGCGCTGAAGAATTGATGCTTTTGAACTGTGGTGTTGGAGAAGACTCTTGAGAGTCCCGTGGACTGCAAGGAGATCCAACCAGTCCATTCTGAAGGAGATCAGCCCTGGGATTTCTTTGGAAGGAATGATGCTAAAGCTGAAACTCTAGTACTTTGGCCACCTCATGCGAAGAGTTGACTCACTGGAAAAGACTCTGATGCTGGGAGGGATTGGGGGCAGGAGGAGAAGGGGATGACAGAGGATGAGATGGCTGGATGGCATCACTGAATCGATGGACGTGAGTCTGAGTGAACTCCAGGAGTTAGTGATGGACAGGGAGGCCTGGCGTGCTGCGATTCATGGGGTCACAAGGAGTCAGACACAACTGAGCGACTGAACTGAACTGAAGCATATTAAAATAGGGTTCAGGATGGGGAACATGTGTATACCTGTGGCGGATTCATGTTAATGTATGGCAAAACCAATACAATACTGTAAAGTAATTAATCTCCAATTAAAATAAGTTTATTTTAAATATATATATACTGAAAGTTTTAAAAGTATGTATTATTAACTTTCCTATTGTTCAACCTTCAGTATGCCATTAGGTACAAAGTTGTATGAATGCTTGTTTTGAGTTATAAGTAATAATAACAAAAAGAAGAGCTGACAGTAGTTGTTTCTTTTGTGCTGGACACTTCTGGGTGCTGCATGTGCTTGAAATTATGAACTGAGATTATTTTGAAACTTGAGCTAGCTTTAAATCTTAAAATATCAAAAATCACTGAGGAAACCAGAACTGAAAGAGACACGTGTACCCCAATGTTCATCGCAGCACTGTTTATAATAGCCAGGACATGGAAGCAACCTAGATGTCCATCAGCAGATGAATGGATAAGAAAGCTGTGGTACATATACACAATGGAGTATTACTCAGCCATTAAAAAGAATACATGTGAATCAGTTTTAATGAGGTGGACGAAACTGGAGCCTATTATACAGAGTCAAGTAAGCCAGAAAGAAAAACACCAAGACAGTATACTAACGCATATATATGGAATTTAGAAAGATGGTAATGATAATCCTGTATGTGAGACAGCAAAAGAAACACAGATGTATAGAACAGTCTTTTGGACTCTGTGGGAGAGGGAGAGGGTGGGATGACTTGGGAGAATGGCATTGAAACATGTATAATATCATATACGAAACGAATCGCCAGTCCAGGTTCGATGCATGATATTGGATGCTTGGGGCTGGTGCACTGGGATGACCCAGAGGGATGGTACGGGGAGAGAGGAGGGAGGGGGGTTCAGGATGGAGAACACGTGTATACCTGCGGCGGATTCATGTTGTTGTATGGCAAAACCAATACAATATTGTAAAGTAATTAACCTCCAATTAAAGTAAATTTATATTAAAAAAATCAAAATCATGAAATAAATACAACCCAAACTTATGGGATTATAATGTATCGGGTAAATAAAGTTATATTCTTGTGCTGTTTAATTTTTTAATTATTTAAAAATATAATGCATTTTAAACACATTTCACCTTTCTTGTGTTCTTATTTCCTGTTCTCTTCTATGTACAATCAAAGGCCTCATCCCTTCCACAGACATGGCATTCTAGATATGCACCACTGCACATGCAACCCTACAAAACCATGCTCCCCTGTGTCTCTGGGCTGTCTCCGTCATTAGTGAGAGTATATGCACTATCACACAGTGCAGAGGATATAAACTACCTTATGTAGGAACGATCTAAACCTCCATCTGCATCCTAAGAATCATTTTTACCAGGTGAAAGCACTTCTTTAGGTAATGGATTTTGCTTAATTGTTCATTTGTTCTCCACTATGGTTTATTAAATAAAGCAGCTCATAAAGTTTAAGTAAAATGTGCAAGGGCATTGACAGTCTTCTCAGATGCTTTTTAAAGGTAAAACCTTTTGTAACCAGTATTATTAACTAATTTATGTAAGAGCTTGATGCATTATGAATTCACTTGATGTTAACAGGTGCCATTTTCTTCTGGAGGGCAGTGATAAACAATAAAATGAGGTGTGTGTCTGAAGAGATAAACAGATTATAGCTTTAATAAAAACTATGTATCTCTTTAGTAGCCCACTAAAGTGGAAAGATTGAAGGCAGGAGGAGAAGGGGACAACACAGGATGAGATGGCTGGATGGCATCACAGACTCAATGGACATGAGTTTGAGTAATTCTGGGGATTGGTAATGGACAGGAAGGCTTGGCGTGCTGCAGTCCATGGGGTCACAAAGAGTCGGACATGACTGAGCAACTGAACTGAACTGAAAGTGAAGATACTAAATGCTACGAGACACCCGAGGCTAAAATTTAGAAATAACTAAGAAACAGAGAATAGCCAGTCTTTGAACACCTCTGTTCATTCTCTCACACCTAAAGCTTACATAGGTCCTCAGTTCAGTTCACTCCCTCAGTCGTGTCTGACTCTTTGTGACTCCAAAAACTGCAGCATGCCAAGCCTCCTTGTCCATCACCAACTCCTGGAGTCTGCCCAAACCCATGTCCATTGAGTTGGTGATACCATCCAACCATCTCATCCTCTGTCATCCCCTTCTCCTCCTGCCCTCAATTTTTCCCAGCATCAGGGTCTTTTCAAATGAGTCAGTTCTTGGCATCAGGCGGCAAAAGTACTGGGAGTTTCAGCTTCAACATCAGTTCCTCCAATGAACACCTAGAACTGATCTCCTTTAGGATGGACTGGTTGGATCTCCTTGCAGTCCAAGGGACTCGAGTCTTCTCCAACACCACAGTTCAAAAGCATCAATTCTTCGGCACTCGGCTTTCTTCATGGTCCAACTCTCACATCCACACATGACCACTGGAAAAACCACAGCCTTGACTAGACGAACCTCTGTTAACAAAGTAATGTCTCTGCTTTTTAATATGCTGTCTAGTTTGGTCATAACTTTCCTTCCAAGGAGTGTCTTTTAATTTTATGGCTGCAATCACCATCTGCAGTGATTTTGGAGCCCAAAAGAATAAAGTCAGCTACTGTGTCCACTGTTTCCCCATCTATTTGCCATGAAGTGATGGGACCAGATGCCATGATCTTCGTTTTCTGAATGTTGAGTCTTAAGCCAACTTTTTCACTCTCCTCTTTCACTTTCATCAAGAGGCTCTTTAGTTCTTCTTCACTTTCTGCCGTAAGAGTGGTGTCATCTGCATATCTGAGGTTATTGATATTTCTCCCAGAAATCTTGATTCCAGCTTGTGCTTCCTCCAGCCCAGCATTTCTCAAGATGTAAGTAAATCATATCACACCTAAATGTGTGTTCAGCAATTCCGATGCCTCCTCCTGTAGCATTACACCACCTCACACTGGTCCTTCTCCACAAGGGACCTAGTGCCTTTAAAATCCTAGTTCTGCTTGTCCCCAACCCCACCCCAAAGTCTTTCATCACAAAAGCAGCAGATTAATGTATTAATTCAAAGGATTAAAAAGAATGATGTATGGATTCCACCCTCAAATAGAATATGTGCATTTTTTAATGTTAAAAAGATAAATCCATTAAGATTGTTCCAAACCCAAAATTACAGTCTTCAGACAAGGAGAAAAAGTCCAAAAAATTATAAAAACCTATCATTTGAATTTCAGAACCCAGCAATTAGTCTTACTTCAACTGACCACTACCTTTGCTTTACAGATTTAACCAGAATCTGATTCCCATGTTCACGCCCATTCTGAGAATTTTCAACTGCCTTGAAGCTTTTGCATTACCTGTATACAACAGGAACACCAACCGCCTTTTGTCAGCCAGTTACACCTAGAGTTATTCCACCCCCAAGCTGCTACTTCCAGACTTGTGTTACTCCCACAGTGCCCTTTATTCCCCTTAGCAATATCATCCTTTTACTGAAAACTAATGGGCTTTCTCTTTACCTAATTTCCAGCATCATCATCAGTGACTTCCATATCCAAATTTACTACTGATACATAAGCCTGACCTTATAGTCCTGTGATTTCATCTCCTCTAACCTTCAACTGTGCTCCATTCAGCCACCTACTCACATGGTCACCCTCTCATTATATTTTTCTCATCATAAAATTTGTGCCTCTGTTAATTTATAGTCACTGACCTCAACAAAGGAACACTTTACAGCAACTCTTGTTTCCAACTTGCCATCTCTTCAAAGTTCCAATCCTCATCACCTTTCCCATCAGCCTCAATTTTTTAAAATAACTATTTTTCTCAAATAAAATCTTATATGAAAGTGAAAAGTGAAAGTGAAGTCACTCAGTCGTGTCCGACTCTATGCAACCCCATGGACTGTAGCCTGTCAGGCTCCTCTGTCCATGGGATTTTCCAGGCAAGATTACTGGAGTGGATTGCCATTTCCTTCTCCAGGGGATCTTCCCGACTCAGGAATTGAACCCGGGGCTCCCGCACTGCAGGCAGACGCTTTACCATCTGAGCCACCAGGGAAGCACTAACAAAGAAAACAGCTGATGTACATTTACATATTTAATGGTATACATTTATTTTTTATAGCTTATATTTACCATTTCGTCAACCTCAAATTTTATCTGACTTATTTTGATGCAAGATATGCAACATATCAGAAGATAACTTCTACAGTTCTTGCAATAAACATGCAAACCCATTTGCATCTATCCCTTCCTGCCTCTCTGCTTGAGAGAAGAGCTTACCCTCTTCGCATCCAAAACCTTCATCTTCTGCTTATAACCCCATTTTCTCCAACTCCACATAAACCTAACCAGGTCTAGAAACTTCACTTTTCAACCATGCATCACCTCTTCTCCCTGCTGGCTTCTTCTCATTAGCATTTACATCTCCTCAGTTCTTCCTCCAACCCCAAACAAAGTATATCCTCCCCATCTCTCTCCTCCTTTCATGATCAAAGCCTTGAAAGGATTTTTTTTTTTAATGCAGTGATTGTAATCCCTCACTGCTCATGATTCCCCCATTCTGCCTCTCCTTCTAGGTTTCTCAGGGATGTAAAGAAACAAGCAGGCATCAACTCAAGGGAGCCAACTGTGTGCACCTTTCCCCAGCTTCACAAGGATGTAACAGTGGTAGCTCAAAAATAACAGCAGGGATGCTCACCCCATGCAAATTGGCAACAACTCCACAAATCAGTTTGTTTCTTTATTTGCCAGCACACTGCTGTTTGTCTTCTGTGCCGGCTGCATGCTCAGCCTCTTCAGTCATGTCCGACTCCTTGCAACCCTGAGGACTGTAGCCTGCCAGGCTCCTCGGTCCATGGGATTCCGCAGGCAAGAATACTGGAGTGGGTTGCCATGCCCTCCTCCATATCTTCTCCTACAATTCCCTAAATTGCATATTTTTTAGCACTTCTTAGATGCTACTATAGAAACACTAACTTCCCATTCTTTTCATTCTCACCAATTCAAATATTACCAATGTACTGAGAATTCTCACATTATGCCACCACCCCAAAACTCACTCCATAAATCTACCCAAATTCTCCATGCCCCTCTTTATTTAAATTGTTTCATGCTCATGTCAACCTTACATAAAGTTTCTTTGAAAAGCTGAGTGCCCTCTGCAATTTTTCAATAAGTGACTCACTTGGTTGCTCAAGCAAGAAAACTGGGTATTATCCTTGACTCTTCAACCTTCTTTCTTTATCAGTCTATTCTATCTCCTAAACATTTCTCAAAATCACAAACTTCTTTTCTTTTGTTGTTCTATAGCCACAAGCCATAATTTAAGTTACATGAACATCCTTCTAACTCACTTCTTTGCATCCAGAATTGTTTCAGCTCAATCCATTAGCTTCACTACAACAAGAATAGTGTTTTTTAAAAAACAAACATAAAGGTCACATTATTCTCCTACTTAAAACCCTAAATGCTACTAATCGTCTAAAATCTTTCCATAGTTCACTAAATATTTTCTAACCTGGCTCCTGCTGCCCTCCAGGTTCACCCCTCTCTTTTCTAGTTTTCTGTATGCTACAGCCATTTCAAATGACTTCAGCTTCCAAATTTTGGCATGCCTTCACCTTCTGCACCACTTTCTACCTCCCAAAGTTCTCTACTTCTTCTTGTGCCTTTGGTTGTTGCCTCTAACTTTTAATCCAGTAATGACTTCTCCATCTACACCTTCACTTTTGAATTCTGTAGCTGTCCTTCCGTGTCCTTCGAGGACTGGTTCCAGGATCCCCCTTAGATAGCACAATCTCCAGATGTTCAAGACTCTTGCATTAAATGGGTTAGTATTTCCACATTTTATAACTGTTTTCGAAGAATTACACTACCATATAGTATGCCTCTCTCTTTTGTAAACAGAGAGACTGCCTATCAGCACCAGTTTTGTCTTTAATGTAACAAAAATTTAATACATTTAGAGACATGACTATTAAACTACCTGCTGTAAAAACTGTATAAAGGTTCATTCATAGTGTATAGTTCAGACTACCATGAAGCAGTTGTATCCACTGAACTAGGCTACCATCAAGCAATCACACTGCTTCTTTTTAACTATCAATGTACACATCTTTACACCTGTAAGTAAACATGAGTCTCTCTTTGACATTATCTTTTCACCTTTGATGCTGAGTGTTAGTAATATGTATAACATCCACATTGTTTTCTATCACATAAGACAATACTGATGAAGGTACTAAGACACAAATGATTCACTTTCATCTTTAAACAGATGAAATAAAGTTAAATAAATATAGTTCATGCTATAAATGTATTTTCTCTTATGATTTTCTTAATAACATTTTCTTTTCCCTAGCTTTATGAAAAGATATAGAATTGAATGTTGTTGCTGGTATTTAGTCATGTCTGACTCTTTACAACCCCATGGACTCAGCTCTGCCAGGTTCCTCTGTCCATGGGATTTCCCAGGTAAGAATACTGGAGTGGACTCCCACTTCCTTCTCCAGGGGATCTCTCTGACCCAGTGATCAAACCTGTGTCTCCTGCTCTGGCAGGCAAATTCTTTACCACTGAGCCACCAGTGAAGGCCATATTATTGAATATATAATACATGTGTGCTAACTCGCTTCAGTCATGTCTGACTCTGTGTGACCCCATGGACTGTAGCCCAGCAGGCTCCTCTGCCCATGGGTTTCTCCAGACAAGAATACTGGCAAGGGTTGCCATGCCTTCCCTCCAGGGGATCTTACCAACCCAGGGATCAAACCCACATCTCTTATGCCTCCTGCATTGGCAGGCCAGTTCTTTACCACTGGCACCACCTGGGAAGCCCACATAACACATGAAAGTGAAAGTCACTGTCGTGTCCAACTCTTTGTGACCCCACAGACTATACAGTCCATGGAATTCTCCAAGCCAGAATACTAGAGTGGGTAGCCTTTCCCTTATCCAGGGGATCTTCCCAACCCAGGGATTGAACCCAGGTCTTCCGCATTGCAGGCGGATTCTTTACCAGCTGAGTCACAAGGGAAGTCCATATAATACATATTACATACAAACTATGTGTTAATCAAATGTTTATCAGTAAGGTTTCTGGTCAACAGTAGATTACTGACAGTTACATTTCTGTGAACTAGTCAAAAGCTATATACTGATTTTCCACTGTGCAAGGGGAGCAGTGGTTAGTGCCACTAACCCCAACATTATTCAAGGGTCAACTGTAATGTGAAGACTAGGAATATCATAAGAACAAAATCCTCTTTTGCAAAGTACAATACTCTGAGCCAATAGTCCCTAGTATAAGGTAAAGACTTCAAATATATCTCATTTTATCTTATTTATGCATAATATAAAAATATCAAAGCACAAAGAAAGGTACATCACAGGTCTCTATCAAAGTTTGCTTACCCTGAATACATGCTAAATATATAAAGTTACAGATTTGTAGAAATCTGTGAGCATCATCTAAAAAATAAGTGAATGATTTCCCCCTTTACTCAAAAAAACAAAAACAAAAACTTTGCAAGTATCTGCATGTGTGAGGCTGTGTGCATCCCACACTGACCTGAGCAGACATGTGGTAAAATGAGACAACTGTTCGAAAAAGTTCTGCCCCAGATGCTGCATCCTGTGGTTTGCTGGCCAAATGTTGGTAATCTTCCACTTACTAAATTAGACTTCAAATGGCACAATTAAAAGTGCTTTTACTTTCAAAATGGATAGTCACAAGAAACCATTGATTAACCACTGCTGCCTTTATTGGTCTCAGTTAAAACACTAAGCTACCCAGGAAGGCATGCAAGACTAAGGACAATGAGAAGTTTCAGAATGAAAAGTTTGGCAAAGAAAGAGAGTGGAGTGAGAGCTGGTCAATGAGGCTAAATGAGGCCACAGAGACTGGAAGGGCAAGGAGCGCTTCCGAAAGGGAAGCAGAGGGAGCTCGTCTATGTCACAGTTCAGTCAAGGGCTGTTCCAGCCAGGGATCATTGTATTTGCTTTACTCCTTTAACAGAGTCTAAAAAACATGAAGGATCTGGTCTGGCCCAGGCCTCTTTCAGGCAGCATTTTTTTCCCTAACAGAACAGTGTGTGTGTGCAGCAGCCACCCCCATAGAGTGTGAAACATCTCCAAAGGGGATAGACACTCAGGGCTGCTCCATCTCTGCTTCTCCAGACTGGTCAGAGAAGTGAAGAAACGTCCTCTGAAAAATCTTTTACAGTGGATAGTACTGGGGGGTTTTACCCAACTTTACTGAACTATAATTAACACATGCTGTGTTTACTTCCCATTTCAGACTTTTTCTTTTTATAAAGAGTCAAGACAAGACATACACTGAACATTTAAACCTAACAACATCTCTTTTCTTTTAAAAAAATTAACCAAATATATTCTTTTTAAAAAAAGATACATTTTAATCTGCTTACTATGGCTCAATGAAGAATCATTTCCCTATAATTCAAATATTTAAATGGTACATTCGTTTTCTAAGCAGTCCCAGAACAACTTAATATGAGTTGATTTGAGTGATTTTCAAATATCAGAATCCAAATGTTCACACACAGCTTTCTGGACCTTTTTTGGTAATGTTTTTAAAATTTATTGTTGTTGCTTAGTTGCTAAATCGTATCCAACTGTTTTGTGATCCCATGGACTGCAGCCTGCCAGCTCCTGTGTCCATGAGATTTTCCAGGCAAGAATACTGGAGTGGGTTGCCATTTCTCCAGGGGAAACTCCTAAATTTAATAGCTATATAAAGCCATATTTTATGTAACTAAAAATTTGTATTCAAATGCTATAGTAACTTTCAGTTCAGTTGCTCAGTCATGTCCAGCTCTTGGCGATCCCATGGATTGTAGCACACCAGGCCTCTCTCTCCATCACCAACTCCTGGAGTTTACTCAAACTCAAGTCCATTGAGTCCGTGACACCATCCAACCATTTTATCCTCTGTCATCCCCTTCTCCTCCTGCCTTCAATCTTTCCCAGCATCAGGATCTTTTCAAATGAGTCAGTTCTTCGCATCAGGTGGCCAAAGGATTGGAGTTTCAGCTTCATCATCAGTCCTTCCAATGAATATTCAGGACTGATTTCCTTTAGGATGGACTGGTTTGATCTTGCAGTCCAAGGGACTCTCAACAGTCTTCTCCAACACCACAGTTCAAAAGCATCAGTTCTTCGGCACTCAGCTTTCTTCATAGTCCAATTCTCACATCCATACATGACTACTGGAAAAACCACAACTTTGACTAGACGGATCTTTGTTGGCAAGTAACTTTAATAAGTATGAAATTCTCAAGGTGCTTTTATTTATTCTCCTAGAACTTCCATGGTTACTCTAGATTGCCATGAAAATACGGTTTTAAAATTCAGTCTCAAAAACTTTCAAAATACCCTGAAACATTTATGTGTATTTATATCTACTATATAAGCACATATAATATGAATGTGAGTGTGAGCTCAATAGCTCAGTCCTGTCTGATTCTTTGTGACCCCCATGGACTCTAGCCTGCCAGGCTCTTCTGTCTATGGAATTTTCCAGGCAAGAATACTGGAGCAGGTCACCATTTTCTCCTCCGAAAGATCTCCCTGACCCAGAGATCAAACCCACACCTTCAAAATCTCCTCCACCGGCAGGTGGATTCTTCACCACTGAACCACCTGAGAAGCCTAATATGTATGTACATGTGTATAATATTTACAAAAACCTATAATATGTATATATATATAGTGTGTGTATATATATATTTCAAGCTGTTTTGAAAGTCTTTTTTGAGACTGAGAATTTTAAAAACATATACACATACATATATATATTTATACACACATATACATACACACATACTGTGGAAAACAGTTGTTTGATACTGAAATAAAGGATAGTCACTGAACTATTTACACACTTGATGTGTGCTCCTTTTCAAATTACCTAAGGAAGACATGGTATTTCAAACACTGAGTATAAAGGTAATCTGAGTGAAGAGATTAAGTCATTGTACTTAAGAAAAGCGAACAGATTGTACATCACTGTAAAATATTCAGATTCATTCAAATGACGCTTTCACATTCCCTTATCAAAGATAAATGCTGTCTCTAAAGCAATGTTGTCTATATATTTTTTCTGATGACAGAATTATCCAAATTAGAACAAAAGTTTGAATCTAGTTATAAGAGTTTATCATTTTCAGACTGCAAACAGTGATTAGGAGATAGGACAATAGAGTTAGTGTTGATATCCCTTTGGTGTGAAGTCACTCAGTCGTGTCCAACTCTTTGCGACCCCATGGACTGTAGCCTACCAGGCTCCTCCCTCCATGGGATTTCTCCAGGCAAGAGTACTGGAGTGGGTTGCCATTTCCTTCTCCAGGGGATCTTCCCGACCCAGGGATTGAACCTGGGTCTCCCGCATTCCAGGCAGATGCTTTAACCTCTAAGCCACCAGGGAAGCCCTGATATCCCTTTGGCAAGTCTTTATTTCTTGAGTATATTTCTTTTTGCTTTTTGTATTGAATGGTACAAACTTTAGGATAAATCATCTAAATAATGGCATCACTTTTCACTTATTCCCTAAGGTTTGTTGAAATAGTCACAAAGCTGAAAATTCTGTAAGAGTTATCAAATCAATATATTAGAAGATTCAGGAAACAGCAAAATAATAACGTAAATCAAAAGCCAGGAAGAAAACATTATGAATTTTTTAAAGTATAATGTTAACATTATAAACTCATTAGACAGCCTATAAATGGAAATACTAAATTTTGGTATTGTTTGTAGAATGCTTCTTATAGAAGTGAGATCTCTTTACAATCTTTAACTCTAGTAAGGGAGAATAGCTTGAGGTCTTTTTTTTTTTTAACTGAATCTTGAAGTTTCTACTTGGTGATTTCTGAAGTTATAAATATAAAACATTAATGAGCATTCCAAGCACTATTTCACAAACTACAAATTAAAGTTCTAAAGCATTTAAAAAGGCTACATTTAAAAGCTTAAGAGCCTACATTTCTGATTACATAGAAGTTATCCTATGAGAGATTTCTAAGTAAGGGTTGGCCAAAAAGGTCACTTGGGTTTTTCCATAAGATCTTATGGAAAACCTTGAACGAATTTTTTCAGTCAACCCAATAAAATCATAACGAAAACAAGGTAAAAAGTAACTGCATGATTCTAGCATGGCCTGATGATAGCTGCTACTGTGTCCTGACAGCCATGGAAAACAGTCTCTACATCTCCAAGGAAAAGCTGACTTTAAGATCTCCCAGCATTGAATTAGATCCCCTTGTTTCTAAAATAATCTTTCAGAATCAATAAGCTATTAAAAGTGGGCACATATCCCCCCAGAAATTGGTAAGATTGTTTTTGGTAAAATTGTATCAAATAATAAAAACAAAACTTTATTTTGCATTCTGTGTCCCTTCGTGAAATTTGCAATCCAACAGGAAACATACAAAGAATATCTGAAAAACCAAGCTATAGCAGGATATAACAGAGTTATGAAACCGGGTTGTTTTCTCTCCTTATATGTTCTTCGTTTCTAACCATGCAAATGTTAAACTGAGGACTTCTTAAAGTAAGGTCTACAGCAAGGTAGAAAAACAAAGGTGGCTTTGAAATATTTTCATTTCAAGCTGTTTTCTCCACAATCCTAAGACTTTGGGGAACTCAAATGTTTTGATTTCCACCAAAGGCAATAGATTCAAGAAAAGGGTTTCCACAGTATAAAATAACTGCCCTCACCTTTTGTTGATAGGAGAAGGGATGGTGAGGTAGGGGTTAAAACAAAAGGAAATTAAAAGGAAAATCAAAACATTACAAATCACAGCAAGAATGTCCAGAGTAAATGGTGAACAGGTTCACATCAAGAAAAGAACCATGAGAGACAGGTGTTCTTGATCAAGGACAAAGCTGTCCCACAGGACTACAGACAGCAGAGCACACAAACTAACAACCCGAACATCACACAAGCAAGTTTGGCACAGGGAACAACCATTATCGTCTGATATCATCTACAGAAGATTTCAATTTATTACCAGCTAACACGCTGCCCACAGCCAAGGAGGAGGAGAGATGCCTGTGTCACAAATTGTATACAGAGCACCTGAATCTCTTCCTGATACCATCTCTCCGCACAAAGCTTTAGGACTCTTCACCTGAAGCCAATACAACTTTGTAACTCAACTATACTTCAATTAAAAAATCTTTTTAAAGCTTAAGGATTCTTTCGAGCCCAAAAAGAAACAGGTGATATACACTGAAGACCTAGTAGGCAGGTAGGGTTGGCAAAACTGAAATAAGCCATCTTGAATCTGTGTTTAGACTCTTCCCCAAGAATACAGTCACCATGCATCTTAAGAGGGAACTTATACTTCCGGAGGAGTTTAGCCAAGAACTAGGATGTAGAAAGTCACATTTTAAAAATCACTGGTCAAAAAAAAAAAAAAATCACTGCAAATTATGTATATTTTCCTAGGGTTTAAATATTACGTCAGGAATTTTAAGGAAAATATTAAGCAATTTAAGGGTAATTCAAAGCATAATTTTTACACATTAAAACAGAATGGACTCTTATTATGGAACAGAACATGAAACTAAAGTACTAAGTATTATAGCCCTACCTTCGAACTTAAAAATATTCCCTTCGACTCTGCCCTAGAGTTTTAGCTCTCTCTCCTCTGGGAATAAAATTCTTCAGTAGGAAATGTAATAAACGCTGTTACACAATAACATGTGAAATTCATTGTGAATCTTTAGGATATTCTTTATCTTCGGGGGTAAAAAAACTTTAAAAACGAGATTGCATTGACAAAGTATGCTACAAACTACATACTGAAAGAAGCAAATATTTATGTAAACATAGGTGATTTAAATAGATATGAAGAAGCATTTCATACTTTGATGTGGAAAGTTACTCCCTTCATCCTCATTTAGGTAAAAAGGATTTTGGTTATTTTTTTTCCGACTCACCAGCTCTACGCAGCCGCATCCCTCACCTCTTGCGGCCTCTCACGGTTTCTTGGTTTTCTTCACAGAAGAGGAGCTGGAGATGATTCCCATCGCTTCCTCGTGGACGCATGGGTGCGATGATAGTAGACGACGGTGCCCTTGCTAGGATCAGGCCCCAGGCCAGGTTCAGGCTCCGCCAGGGCCCGCACCGACGCTGGGGTGGCAGCCTCGCAGCACCCAGCCGGGGCCAGCGCCCGGGGCTCGTGCTCACGGGCGGCGCCATCCTGCTCGAGCTGGTCCATCTGCACCAGCTCGGGCCGCGCCTCGCGGAGCCTGCGCACCAACTCCTGCAGGCTCAGCTCCACACCCAGCACTAGTTCCAGGCCTTGATAGTCTGTTTCATGGACTCTAGCAGCTCCATCTGCTAGTAGTCATGCCCATAGTCTCAGAACAACCGGCTTCTCGGCCCCTTTTTTGTGAGGCGACTGTGTCAGGAGGACGTTGCTGGGCAGCCCGGTCGGCAGCCATCAAACCCTCCTGCGCTCCCGACTGTGCTTCTTCTGCCGGGACTAGAGCTGGAGCAGCTTATATAGTGGGTACTCATCCGCCATCGCGTGCTTACTGACAACTTACAGCGCTGCTTCCGTTGTTCCTTCCGCCGTCGCCAGTGCCAAGCTTCGAACACTGGTACCCCGAGGTCTGTGTGTTGTCCAGACCTCGGCCTGGACGTTGTCCATCTTGGCTCAGACGTGGTAATATCGCTCCTTCAAGTCCTCTGTAGGTGGCTCTGTCAACTGCTGGCGATCATCCCAGGCATGGTGAACGACAAAAGGGAGACCAAAGCAGCGGCTGAGGTCAAAAAGGTGGTCAGTTTCTGCCTCTGTTTGAGTGTCGTGGTGAAGCTAGAGCTGGTACTCCTGCTCTGAATGCACGGCACCGGCAGTCTTATGGAACGTGGGCGAGGGGACAGCCTTGCCCTCCTCAGCTGCCTGTCGCCAGTGGAAGAATGGGCTCCATCCTTGCAGGCTTGGTTGGTGGATGGCATCCACTACCAGGGCCACGTCTTCTTGGGGAACTTGGCCCTCACGGTGCGGTGGCCTTGCCCGTGTTACTGGAATAGCAGTGGGCCTACATCCTTCTTGTCAGAGTAGAGCAGTGGGTAGACTTCCCGGTTCACGTCCGCAGACTTCTGGAAGGCCAGGGCTTCATAGGACTTCTTGGGCTTTTTCTTGTCTGGCTTGATAATCTACTTCTTGCTGATGGTCCCGGAAGCCCCGTGCCTCTCTCATCCCCAAGTTCTAGAATGTCCTACACATTTGCGCCCACAGCCATGGTGCCGAGAGATAAATGCCTGGATTTCCAAGCTGCAGCCAGGTGGCTCCTCTATAGCTGTAACACCATGGACCTTTTTTTTTTTTTTTTTTTTTGTGGGGAGGAGGAGAAAGGGATGCAACAACCTTATTGAAATAAAATCTAATGAGAACTTAAAAGGAAGCGCTCTTAGACACCTCCTTTCAAGCCTCAGGACCAAGTGGCTAAGAATGGATTGTTTCAGGATGTTGTGGTCACAGAGGGCGTGCCCATCTTCCGGCTTTTTCCCGGTGCTTATATGGTGTCTGTATCAGCCAATGTCGGCTCGCAGGCAGTAACCAAACCAGTGGTTTGAATTGGAAAATTTTAATATGAAGAATTATCCATTCATCAGAGGGAATCTAAAGAATACAGAAAAAGCAGGTGTAAGTGGCAGCCACTCCTGCTAGGACTAAAACAGAGTTTTCAAGGAAGAGCATCTTAGGAGAAAGTCTCCCAGATTGAAGCTCAGAATCAGCTGGAGAAGGTGCAGCTGCCTCCCACTGCAGGGAGAGAATTTCCCTGAAGTGTTGAGTACCAGGCCCGGCCAGCCAGAAACTAGCTGCACTAGGGAATTCAGAGCACAACTACGAAGCCACCAGCTGAAGACAATGAGGAGCAGGTCGCTGAAACTTGCTGGGAAGCCCCCTCTGAGGTGAGAACTAATTTCACTAGAAAGCTGCGTCCGGAGTTCTGATAAAACTTTCTAAGAAGCCACCCACAGGGGGCGCACTTTTGAGTGACCCCCCCCCCCAAGAGAAGGGCAGTTCAGCTCCATATCCCTGGAGCAAAAGGGGACAACCACTGGGTTCAGGAAGAAGAATGTCTTTTCTCCTGTGGGACCCTTCTAGAGCCTTCTACCATAATACTAAACGTTATCCCAAGTGTTAAATGATGACAAGGTCCAGCTCCGATAGTACAAAGCAGGACAAAGGAGGACGGTTTAGGGACTGAGGCTATACTTTGGAAACAGACTCATTGTCCTTCCAGACAACTCCAACTGTAATCCTTTAGCCATAAAGGAAGACCAGCATTCACTTCAAAACTCTGCGTGTCCATCTCTCACCTATACATAAACATTTTGGGGTCTGTGTCAGGTGTTGGATTAATATCAAGAAACATTTGCTTCTGGCCGTTTCATTTCTTAGATGAAGCTGCTAATCAATAAATAACAGTAGGTATAAGAGCATTAAGAAAAACATTAAAAAGGTAAAAGAATGACTGCAAGCTCTTTTTCTGAGATACTAGGACACTGTTTGATGGGGGAATCAGTCCTGAATATTCATTGGAAGGACTGATGCTGAAGCTGAAACTCCAATCCTTTGGCCACCTGATGCAAAGAACTGACTCACTAGAAAAGACCCTGATGCTGGGAAACATTGAAGGCAGGAGGAGAAGGGGACAACAGCAGATGAGATGGTTGGATGGCATCACTGATTCGATGGACATGAGTTTGAGTAAGCTCCGGTAGTTAGTGACGGACAGGGAAGCCTGATGTGCTGCAGTCCATGGGGTTGCAAAGGGTCGGACACGACTGAGTGACTGAACTGAACTGATTATCCTGTGCATGCATGCTAAGTTGCTTCAGGTGTCCAACTCTTTGTGACCCTATGGACTGTAGCCCACCATGCTCCTCTGTCCTTGGGGTTCTCCAGACAAGAAGACTGGAGTGGGTTGCCATGCCCTTCTCCAGGGGATCTTCCCAACCCAGGAATCAAACCCATGTCTCTTAGTCACCTGCATTGGCAGGTGGGTTCTTTACCACTAGCACTACCAGGGAAGCCCCTTATTATCCTGTATAGGTCATTGTATTGGTTTGGTACAGTTTGATATCTAACTAAGTACATCTATAGATGGATAGATAGATATAGATATATAAAATGATTGATTGGATTGCTTCCTTCATCTACATTTAATTTTTTATTGATAGAGTTAGATTATATCTGGCACAAAACTTTTTTCTGCCTAATATCTTTTTTATTCCTCTGTTCCTCCTTTACATTAAGTATTTTTGCACTAAGTAAATTTTTAAATGTAACATTGTAATTTCTTTAATATATTTTTACTTTTTTAAAAAAAGGATTTTCTTAATTGTTGCTCTGGGGATTTTTGTATATATTTCATTAGAATATACTCTAGATTTATATTGGAATAATTCCATTGAGATATAGAAACATTAATTCTGAAGAGCTTGAGTTTTTGTGGTATTATTCTTATTTGCACTGCATCTATATATCATACCAATCCAACAATAAATTGTTGCAATTATTACTTAATTGTATTTTTTTAAAGGAGCTGAGAAAAGAAATGAGAGCAGGTATACATTTATAACACTCATCGTATACATATTTATATCTTCTCATGTACTTTTTCTGGTTCTCTACACTTGTCCCTGTAGCTTTGGATGACCACCTGGTATCATTTCCTTAGCCCAATACAGCTTTGTTCCCACCTACCTCCTTTGTGATGTTGGCAAATAACATTTCTATATGTTCTTGACCAAGCAGTACAATTATATACAATTATACTGCTTTATACAAGTTATTTTGTAGTCCTTTAAGAGAAGAGAAAATAATCACTTTACCACTTTCATATTTCTCCAAAATTCAGGGATGAAATCATTTTTTGTATAAACCTTGAACTTTGAGTGACTTAGGAGCTGGGAATTCATAACTAGATCTTAATTAAGTAGGACTAACTTGAGAGATGAAGATTCAAAAGAAAATGTGCAACTGTCTCCTTTGATTGCCCTCAAAGCATTAAGGAAATTACAATTTGAACATGTTAAGGAGTTCTGCTCAATTACTATTTTCTAGTCTTTTTTTTAAAGTCCTATATGTGGAAAGTATATTCCAGAAGAGCTATTTAAAATTATAAAGGATGATACTGTTAAAGTGCTGCACTCAATATGTCAGCAAATTTAGAAAACTCAGCAGTGGACATAGGACTAGAAAAGGTCCGTTTTCATTCCCATCTCAAAGAAGGGCAGTGCCAAAGAATGTTCAATCTGCCATGCAATTGCACTCATTTCACATACTAACGAGGCTTTCCAGGTGGCCCTAGTAGTGAAGAACCCTACTGCCAATGCAAGAGACATAAGAAACTCAGGTTCGATCCCTGACTTGGGAAGATCCCCTGGAAAAGGGCATGGCAATCCAATTCAGGATTCTTGCCTGGAAAATCTTATGGACAGAGGTGCCTAGCAGGCTACAGCCCACTGTGTCACAAAGAGTCAGACATGACTAAAGCAGCTTCACACACACACACACACACACACACACACACACACAAACAAGGTTATATTCAAAATCCTTCAAGCTAGACTTCAGCAGTATGTGAACTAAGAACTTCCAGATGTACAAGCTGGATTTAGAAAAGGCAGAGGCACCAGAGATCAAATTGCCAACAATCATTGGATCATGGAGAAAGCAAGGGAATTTCAGAAAAATATCTACCTCTGCTTCATTGACTATGCTAAAGCCTTTGTGAGGATCACAACAAACTGGAAAATTCTTAAAGATATGGGAATACCAGACCACCTTCCTGTCTCCTGAAAAAACTGTATGCAGGTCAAGAGGCAGCAGTTAGAACGGGACATGGAACAGCAGACAGGTTCCAAACTGGGAAAGGAGCACGTCAAGGCTGTATATCATCACCCTGCTTATTTAACTTCTATGTAGAGAACATCATATGAAATGCCAGGCTGGATGAATCACAGCTAGAATCAAGATTGCCAAGAGAAATATCATCAACCTCAGATATGCAGATTATACCAATGTAATGGCAGAAAGCAGGGAGAAACTAAAGAGCCACTTGATGAAGGTGAAAGAGGAAGAGAAAAAGCTGGCTTAAAAACTCAAGCTTTCAAATAACTAAGATCATGGTATCCAGTTCTATCACTTCATGGCAAATAGAAGGGGAAACAATGGAAACAGTGACAGATTTTCTTTTTCTGGGCTCCAAAATCACTGCAGATTGTAGACATGAATGTGAGCAAACTCCAATAGATAGTGGAGGACAAAGGAGCCTGGCTTGCTGCAGTCAATGGGGTCGCAACAAGTCAGACATGACTTAGCAACTGAACAATATGTGAGGTCCAATGACTGAAACATAATTAAAAGCCTAAATTGATGACTTAACGATGTTGAAAAAGAAGCATTAGGCCTTGATGCAGCATAAAAAGATTTTAGACCCATTTATCTGGCTAATTTAACAGCAGATTTCTCTGACGATGAAGGGAGTGAAATAAATGACCTGTTGCTGTATCATCCAGCCATGCATTTGTGATTTCAGTAGTTACAAATATTATTACTCCATCTTTTAAGTTTTATTCTTATTTTTTTTTTTACTGATCTGTAAAATTCAGGTATTATGCATGAATAACACTTTCATGGATGGTAAAAGAGGTCTTATCTGAAATAAGCACCACTTCTCAGTTTACAACCATGATATCAAAAGAGACTTACACTCTGACCTTACATTTGAAAGACTGTTGTATATAATGTGATAAAAAGTCATGGAAGGATTTAGCAGACTTGTAGGTTCAAGCACCTGAGTCCAAGGGTAAAGATGCAAAAGTAAAAATGGTAAAATAATAAAATAAAATAAAACCTGCTAAAGTAGAATGACTCTTTCCCTCTGGCAAAATCACTGCCTCCCAGAAATAAAATGTAACATCCCAATTCTTTCAAGTGAGACCCTCTGATTTTTCTCTCACCATTGCCCTGGGGCCATATCCAAAGCCATCTTCCTCTTAACTAGATAGCAAGGTTACAATGAACCTAGAGGAGAAGCTGATATATAAATGGGAATGCCTCTACATTAGAAAACATTGGTGAGGAAGACCACAAAAGAAAATGAAAAAGACAAAGAAGTAAATGTGGTATACTCTAGAAAGACAAGGAAGAATAACCTAAATTTAGTATATCAGAAAAAATAAAATGAGTTTCGTTCTCTTTTGACACTTTCTAACCTAAAGCTAGAAGAAATCTGAGGGCTTATCTAATATGGTTTCCTGGTTTTTCAGATAAACAAATTGTAGCCTAGAAAGGTCTAGCTCCAGATACATTATTTGAGATTCTTCTGAACATATATTTTTAGAAAAATTAATAACTATTGAAAAAAAAATCTTTAAAGGGAGAACACAAAAGTTTAAAAGTACACTTAAAATGAAACTAAATTTAAATATGTATTACTTTGTAGATCTATCCCAGTATACTGAAAGAAAAAAGTGAAGTGCCACCTTTTCAATTTTTATGGTGATTTAATAGTTTAGAAAAGATATTACTTTGGATCTTCCCTGATAGCTCAATTAGTAAAGAACCTGCCTACAATGCAGGAGACCCAGATTTGATCCCTGGGTCAGGAAGATCTCCTGCAGAAGGGAATGCTACCCACCCACTCCAGTATACTTGCCTAGAAAATTCCGTGAACACAGGAGCCTGGAGCCTGGAGGGCTATAATCCATGGGGTTGCTGCTGCTGCTGCTAAGTCACTTCAGTCGTGTCCGACTCTGTGCGACCCCATAGACGGCAGCCCACCAGGCTGCCCCATCCCTGGGATTCTCTAGGCAAGAACACTGGAGTGGTTGCCATTTCCTTCTCCAATGCATGAAAGTGAAAAGTGAAAGGGAAGTCACTCAGTCGTGTCCTACTCTTAGCGACTCCATGGACTGCAGCTTACCAGGCCCCTCCATCCATGGGATTTTCCAGGCAACAGTACTGGAGTGGGGTGCCATTGCCTTCTCCTATCCATGGGGTTGCGAAGTGTTAACACTTTCACTTTCACTTTACTTTGGGAAAAGACGAATTGATAAATGTAAAAATATCACATTTTATATTTGATATGCATTGTTATTACAAGAAAATATCCACTAAAAAAGCTGGATTTATTTTTAATAAGTTTTTTAAACAGGCAAATGATAAATATTTATCGCTGACAGCTAATATTGAAGAGGCCAGTGAAGAATTGGAAGATTTAACAATTTAAACATCTTAAAGGCGTACCTACTAACATGGATAAATCTATGAAGATTATTCAACTTAAAGAAAGGAAAGTGAAGTGAAGTGAAGTCGCTCAGTCGTGTCCGACTCTGCGACCCCATGGACTATAGCCTACCAGGCTCCTCTACCCATGGGATTTTCCAGGCAAGAATACTAGAGTGGGTTGCCATTTCCTTCTCCAGGAAATCTTCCCAACCAGAGACTGAACCCAGGTCTCCTGCATTGTAGGCAGACGCTTTACCATCTGAGCCACCAGGGAAGTCCAAAGCTGCCTTCAATTTTATAAAGCATTTGTGAAAAATTAACAAACATAAATCTTGAAAGAGACCAGAAGGGGGAGCTCGCACATGCTGTGACAACAGCAGAGCCCAATAAGGAAAAGAAAGGTTCCTTTCCTTTCCTTTCCATTCTTGGCAACGATTCAGCCAATGAAAAGCCATGTACTCTGTTCACAGTAGCTCCCCCGACCCCCCAACTTCCTTTTCTTCTCTATAAAAACATTCTCCTCCCTTTGCCTTGTGGGAATTTGCAGGGTTGAGGAACTCAAATTATAATTCTCTGCAAATCCTGAATGAACCCATCTTTGCTGGAGAAATGTCTGGCAGTCTATTTGTTTCTGGTTAACAGGTTTTGTGAACAGTAAAATTCCAGATGTTCAAGCCAGTTTTCGAAAAGGCAGAGGAATCAGAGATCAAATTGCCAACATCTGCTGGATCGTCAAAAAGCAAGAGAGTTCCAGAAAAATATCTATTTCTGCTTTATTGACTACACCAAAGCTTTTGATTGTGTGGATCACAATAAACTGTGGAAAATTCTGAAAGAGATGGGAATACCAGACCACCTGACCTGCCTCTTGAGAAATCTGTATGCAGGTCAGGAAGCAACAGTTAGAACTGGACATGGGACAACAGACTGGTTCCAAACTGGGAAAGGAGTACGTCAAGGCTGTATATTGTCACCCTGCTTATTTAACTTATATGCAGAGTACATCACAAGAAATGCTGGGCTGGAGGAAGCACAAGCCGGAATCAAGATTGCCAGAAGAAATATCGTTAACTTCAGATATGCAGATAACACCACCCTTATGGCAGAAAGTGAAGAAAAACTACAGAGCCTCTTGAAAGTGAAAGAGGAAAGTGAGCAAGTTGGCTTAAAACTCAACATTCAGAAAACTAAAATCATAGCATCTGGCCCCATCACTTCACGGCAAATAGAGAAACAACGGAAACAGAGACTTTATTTTCTTGGGCTCCAAAATCACTACAGATGGTGACTGCAGCCAGGAAATTTAAAGACACTTGCCTTGGAAGAAAAGTTATGATCAACCTAGACTGCATATTAAAAAGCAGAGATATTACTTTGCCAACAAAGGTCCGTCTAGTCAAAGCTATGGTTTTCCCAGTAGTCATGTATGGATGTGAGAGTTGGACTATAAAGAAAGCTGAGTGCTGAAAAACTGATGCTTTTGAACTGCAGTGTTGGAGAAGACTCTTGAGAGTCCCTTGGACTGCAAGGAGATCCATCCAGTCCATCCTAAAGGAAATCAGTCCTGAATATTCATTGGAAGGACTGATACTGAAGCTGAAACTCCAACACTATGGTCACCTAATGCAAAGAGCTGACTCATTTGAAAAATAACCCTGATGCTAGCAAGATTGAAGGCAGGAGGAGAGGGGGACGACAGAGGATGAGATGGCAGATGGCATCACCGACTCAATGGACGTGAGTTTGAGCAAGCTCCGGGAGTTGGTGATGGACGGGGAAGCCTGGCGTGCTGCAATCCATGGGGTCACAAAGAGTCGGATACGACTGAGCGACTGTACTAAACTGGACTAGACAACAGTCCGCCAGGCTCCTCTGTCCTCTGGAAATAGGATTTCCCTGGTAATAACACTGGAGTGAGTTGCCATTTCCTTCTCTAGCAGAATTCCCGAGCCAGGGTTCAAACCTGCGTCTTCTACATTGCAGGTGGATTATTTACTGCTGAACCAATAATTCAAATATATTGCAAAATGGTGGTAAATAGAATATTATAAAGTGTGTTGGCTTTTTAAAAAGTGCTTTCCAAGGATAGCAATCAGCTGTAACAAGGAAAAAATCTAAATTCATATTTAGAGTTTGACTGCCACCTACAGGGTTATTTTTAGCCTTGTTTTCTTCTATTTCCAAATTATCAATGTGACTAAAACTTTAAAAATTTGATAAAATTTTGAGGAAAAATAAACTTGTGAATAAAGTTATTTATTCCACTGACAAACTCCTTCAAAGAAAATTTAAATGATCCCTCTTGAAGCTCTATATATGACTTATTGTACATGAATTTCATTTCTTGTTGAGATTTAGGCTAATCATTCTCTTTTTCATGATAAAATACTTAAAAGTGTATTTTCAGGCCATGATATAAAACCACACCTAAAGTGATCCTAATTTAGTACAATAGATTCTTCTAAACAGTGGAAATCTTAATTTTAAGGACATTGCTAAATGTTTTAACCAAAGTGGATTGAGAGGCAGTGGATGAAACAGATATAGCATGCCAGGCTCCTCTGTCCATGGAAATTCTCATGGCAAGAATACTAAAGTGAGTTGCCATGCCCTCCTCCGAGGGTTCTTCCCAACCCAGGAATCAAACCCAGATCTCCCACGTTGCAGGCAGATTCTTTACCCTCTGAGCCACCAGGGAAGCCCCATAACTGTACAAGTTAAACAGCAAATAATTTGAAGGGGAATTAGAAGAAACTATTTCCTTGGAAACGTAGCAATGTTACTATGACCTGAAGCCTAATATAAACTTCAAATAAATCAAGTCTATTAAGGGTACTATAATACATTTGTCAAAGTACAAACTGAGATTCTGTGCAGACCACCAAAACAACAAACATCCTTCCATCCTGGCTAACATGAGTCACTGCCACGTCTTTACCAACTAGAACTCTACACTCTGGCTTACTGGAGTCATCCTTTCTTCCAGATAAGGATTATTTATTAAGACACCCAGTTCCCTGACAGCATCCAATTCAGAGCTAGGCTTCCCTTTTTAAGACTGTCACCCAAATCACCTAACACAAACCCAAATTCTATTATATATTTTTCTAACATGCTCTATTGGAACGACCCCCCACTATTCTTCATGGTGTATATTTCCCTTTCTGCCACTGCATAATACAGCCAAAGCTGATTCCTGATCATGGAGGCATTTTTTTCAGTAAATCACATAACCTGATTTTTAAAAATTAATTTTTTAAAAAAAATTTCAGATTTCCCTCTCTTTTTCTCCAGTATTTTTACTCATGCCCATTTAACTGTCCATTGGATTCGGCTTCCCAGAGGGTGCTAGGGGTAAGGAATCCAAGGGCCAATGCTGGAGACATGAGGGACACAGGTTTGATCCCTGGGTTGGGAAGATCCCCTGGAGGAGGGCATGGCAACCTAGATTAATTTTTCACTTAGTAAATTTTTTGCAAAAATAACCAAAATGAGTCACCTGTCTGAATACAGACTCCTGTGCAATGCAATTTTTTAGGTCCTCACACCAAGGGTTACTGACTGAAGTCGCTCAGTCGTGTCCAACTCTTTGCAACCCCATGGACTGTAGCCTACCAGGCTCCTCCTTCCATGGGATTCTCCAGGCAAGAGTACTGGAGTGGGTTGCCATTTCCTTCTCCAGGGGATCTCCCCAACCCAGGGATTAAACCCGGGTCTCCTGCATTCCAGGCAGATGCTTTAACCTCTGGGCCACCAGGGAAGCCCACCAAGGGTTAGGGTTTATTAAATGTCTGCTGGCCTTGTGACTTGCTTCAATCACTAGAATATTTCGAACTGCTGCTGCCAGTCATGAGCTTAGCCCCAGGGATATGCACTTTTGTCTTCTTGGTCTTGAACCCTCCACTGTCATGTGACCAGTGCTGGCCCAGTGATGAATCAAAACCAGGAGGAAGAGAAACAAGCTGGCAGCTTCCTGCAGACATGTGAATGAGCCCAACAGAGATCAGAAGTACCCAGACTCAGTGACCTCAACCCCAAATTCCAACTCTCAGACCTATGAAATAAATGGTTGTTTTTAACCCGCTAAATTTTTTGGTGATATATTATCTAACAGAGGTGATTTTATATAGTAGGCAGCAGTCAGCTTCTATTTGATAAATTTATCATTTCACTTTTATGAAATTCACAATTTATCTGCTCAGTAGCGTATTGCTCATTAGTTCAAACAGAGGCAACAACAAATAGTGAAGAAATGGTGCAATGGACGTTGCATGTTTATTAGTCTGTGTGGTATTGAATAGTCAAAGTGGAAAGTTAAAATTAGGATTAACTATGGAAATTATTTGGTTAGTATAGAAAATAGATATTTCACATAAGTAGCCACTTGCAGTGGTAAAGAGTCCGCCTGCAAATGCAAGAGAAATGGGTTTGATCTCTTGTCCAGGTAGATCCCCTGGAGGACAGCATGGTAAGCCACTCCAGTATTCTTGCCTGGAGAATCCCATGGACAGAGGAGCCTGGTGGGCTACAACCCATGGGGTCACAAAGAGACATGATATAGCAAATAAGTAACAAGAGCAAGCCACTTGCAGAAGTTTACTCATTTGATTGCTTAGAATAACCTATTACAGATGTTTCCTTTAGATGAATATATTGTTCATCGATATTGTTTTTTTGTTATTTGATTTTGACTTGCAAATGAAAATGGATGGGTTATAAATAGTAATGAGCAAAATGGTGCATTAGTAACATAGTGGCACTACTTTTAACCTCAGAGTCTTGGTTAACCTGGAATTACCAAGCTTCATTTCAGAAAATGTCTGTACCTATGAAACATAACATTATGATGCTGAGAACAACTCCTACTGGTTTTTGCAACCCTCTGTGAAACCCAGAAACAGTGCAAAGCAGGATGCAGAAACAGTAATTATTCCCTGCTCTAATGCTGAGTGCATGGCGATGATGCAAAATGGGCTATTACAAAGCCTAGTGGATCTAAACGCTTAAATTTATCTAAAAATTATAATTACTGAGTTCAAAGCCAATGATTCAGTGAAATCTGTTCTTTCTCTATCAGATGAACAAAAATGATGTGGTTGTTTTAGGAACACAAGTTTGTCTATTTGAGGGAATCAAATATTCCACTCTACCTCGACTTCCTCTCTCTTCCTCAGACATAAAACACCTCATCTGCTATCCTCATTCTCAAACGATGGCCTTACTACCTATTGAGGCTAGAAGACACTTTCCATTTCCAGGAGGCCTCACTCTGACATCTTATCTCCACCGAGCCTGTGCCCATTGCTTTGCCTTCTTTTCTGTTACTGTGAATGAATTCCTAGTCAAAGCCAACTCCTCTAAGTTCCCCTATATTTCTGTGTTCCTTCTGCAAACTTCCTCAGCCTCTTCCTCATTATTCAGAGCTAATTCTTCTAACAGTCTTTTATAAAGATAGACAATCAGCTCCCACCTTCTCTGTAACAATTACCCTCTCTCTGCTAGATCATACCTATAATCCTGCTTTATTCTCCCCCATTTTTGCATTAAATAGTATTTCCGTTGACTCCATTGACTGCTCCTGCTATACCCCTGTCATTTTTTCTTGTTTTATAGAAAAAAAAAAATCTCTTCAAAATTATGACCTGGAATTAATTGTTCTCCTTTCATATTTACAGAATTGACTCCAATAAAACTTCTGTTGATCCCATCCCATTGAAACAACATTGAACAAGATCTCCAGTGACCATTATGTAACCAAAGCAGCTGTATTAATCTCAGTCTTCATTTTATTTGGCTACAGCAAGATCTAACCCAGTTGAATAAACCCAGCTGAAAAACAAAACCAAACACTTTTTCCCACTTGGTTTACATGGCATTGCTCCTGTTTCTTTCCATATCTCAGTAATCACTTTCTCTGCCTCCTTTGCTGTTTCCACATCAACTCATCAGCCACTGAATATTTAAATGTCCCAGGTCTTAGTTCTAGGATAATTTTTCAATGTAAATCACTTCCTATGTGATCCTACTTAGTTTCGTGGCTTTAAATGCTAGCAGTATGCCAACATCTCCCATATTTTTTTTATCCATATTTCTCACCTTTGAATGATAATCGAATATTTGACTAATCTATTATACAATATACATGCACATTCTACTTAGTTTTTAAAAGCATGAAATATTTTGTGACTTAAAATATCATCAGTGAGCTCTGATTTGTGACACGATGGAGTAAGCGGTCAACAAATCCTTTCCCCAAGAAAGCAAATATAAAGTTGACTGGAAGTGTCCAAAACAAACATTTCAGCATTCAAGAAACAAACTTCCCCCTAGCAGAAGCGCTTACTCTTAAAGACTATGGAGCTTCCCATAAGAATGACCGGCCTGTGGAGTTCTTACCTATGATTCCCAAACCCCTCACCCCACAAACTCTGTCAGGGCAGAGGATTTAATCAGAACAGGGCAGGTTATGCAAACCAACAGCTTCGCTACCTTTGCAGAGAGACCTTACTTAACTTAGAATGTTACCTGTTAAAGTGACAGTCTCAGAAACTAGAGGACAAGCAGGCCCAATGGCTGGGCTAGCCTAAGGCAGCATCAAGTTTGGGACAAGTAGCTAACCGATGGACAAGCCTGTTAACAGAGATTTCCTTGAGGTGAGACAGCCAGGTGGGGTTTTCTCTGCAAACAGCTGGTGGAGCAGAGAGGATTTTAGTCATTCTTCAGTTCTTTTTTCATCCTTATCTCCCCTCTAAGCAAAAGTTTTGACATCTGACCAGTTAAGTGAAAGTGAAAGTGTTAATTGTTCAGTCATGGCCAACTCTTTGCAGCTCCATGGACTGCTCCTCTGTCCATGGAATTCTCTAGGCAAGAATATTGGAGAGGGTTGCCATTCCTTTCTCCAGAGGCTCAAACTCAGGTCTTCTGTATTGCAGGCAGATTCTTTACGATCTGAATCACCAGGGAAGCCCTCAGTTAAATCATAAATGCTAACTAAATGCTAACCCAGAAGATACGAGCAATACATTTGAATACAGGGGAAATAATGTAAAGATGGATGGGTCGTGTCGATGTCTGAGAACACTGAGTGGACACCCTGAAAGCTCTGCAATCAGTGTACCCATATGGAAAGCGAGAAGACGTATATATCCAATCGTGTAAAAAGCAATTCCAGATGAACTGTAGCTCTCAATGAAAGTGAAAGTTGCTCAGTCGTGTCCGACTCTTTGTGACCCCATAGACTGTACAGCCTGCCAGACTTCTCTGTCCATGGAATTATGCAAGCAAGAATACTGGACTGGGTAGCCCTTCCCTTCTCCAGGAGATCTTCCCAACCCAGGGATCGAACCCAGGTCTCCTGCATTGCAAGTGCATTCTTTACCATCCGAGCCACCAGGGAAGCCCGTAGCTCTCAGTAAGAAAAGCAAAAAATTAAGTTTCCAGAAGATAATATACAATTTTTATTCACCACTGATTTGAAGAAACATGTAAAAAAGACCCCACAGTCTACTCTTAGGTATGTCAGCAACAGAAGTATACACACCTACGTTTACATCTTTATCTCTGTAACTATCTATCCATTTTCTGACCATCTATTATAGACAGATAGCATATACATTGTTGCTAAGTCGCTCAGTCATGTACGACTCTTTGCATATAGATTAATGTATATAAATAATGATTCTAGTTAATTATATTAGTTTAGGGAAAAAACTAAACTACTAAATTAGAAGCTAAGAGTGGCCATGTTTGGGCTTAATATTTGGGAGGGATAATCAGAGCTGCTTCTGGAGTGCTGTCAGCACATTTGATTTTGACCTGGGCAGTGGTTATACGAATGATCATTTTACAAGAATTTATTGAGCTGTACATTTATGTTTCATGTATATATTGATATTCTTCACATTTTGTTTAAAATTTCACAACTCTGTTTTTTTAAAATAAATATGGATCTTCCTATTCCAGAATAAAGAGGAACTTTTGTAACCTGAATAAGCAGATTTCAGGCTCAAAAAATATAGACATTACTTTAGTGCCTGATGTGGAACATAGGACCCCATGCCACCTCACAAAACAGAGCCCTATCAACTGAATCTCATCAATCCAAAACTAAGAATAAGCGAGACTCATCAGCAAAACAGAGAAAAAGAATCCCATGCTGATTGAAGGTTGTCTAAGCCCTTGCCCCTCTACCTTCTCCATAGAAATTTGTTGAATTCTGTGAAGCCTGTTAAGTTAAAAAAAATGAAGGCTGTCAAAAGAGATCAAACTCACTGTGGCATTGTTTTTGGAAATTTTTATTTGGAAAATTATTTTTCACTTGTATTGTTTGATAGAAATCCTGCTCATAAAAAAATTAGATCTTAGACAAGGTGAAACTTCCTTGAGAAAATATAAATTAATATTTTATTTTTCTTTGAGAAAAATGCAAATTAACATTAGAGGCTAAATTATTTTCATGTCAGAACATGATGCTGATAAGCAGCATACAAGACATGAGAGACTGTATTTTTTTTTCAAACTTTAAACTTTATATTTTGTATTGGGGTATAGTCAATCAACAAGGTTGTGGTAGTTTCAGGTGAGAAGAGAATAGACTCAGCCATATATATACATGAATCCATTCTCCCCCAAACCTGCCTCCCATCCAGGCAGCCACATAGCATTGATCAGAGTCCCATACACTCTGCAGTAGGTCCTTGTTGGTTATCCATTTTAAATATAGCAGTGGGTACATGACCTTCCCAAACTCCCTAACTATCCCTTCCCCCCAGCAACCATAAATTCGTTTCCTAAGTCTATGAGTCTCTGTTTTGTAAGGAAGTTCATGTGTATCATTACTTTTTCTAGTCCACATATAAGGGATGTCATACAGTATTTCTCCTTTTCTGTCTGACTTAATTCACTCAGTTGACAGATTGTATTTAGCAGATGAAGCCGAGTCCTCCAGAGTACCATGCCTCTCAAGCTACTTGTGAGGTGAATTGAGAGCTACCAGGCTTCCAGAAAAGCAATTGGATGCATTGGGACCTATACTCGTCTCTGAAGTAAGACCAAAGATGGAATTCTGTTCTGAGCAAAGAAAATCAATCTCTTTATTTTTCATATCCTGTGAGTAATGGTAAAATGTAGAGTGAAATAAATGAAAACCTTTCTAGATTATTGAACTGCTTATACTGCCCTTGAAACATGGCACCCAAAGTCAGATATTGCTGTTGGACCGAAAGGAAAAGTCTGGGCTTTGAATTCAGAACCTAATAGAGCATTAAGAATTAATCAGGCACGTGGAGAGCCTGCCCATCCATGAGAGTGTGCCAAGGTTCTCATTGGAAGAAATTAAGATCCTGTCTGTAGGAAGCAGTCAAACCAAAATGAAACCAAATGGACTACCTGGACTTGCCCAGCATTGCTAAGAAGCAGAATTCATTGTACTTTCCAGTGCAGGTCCCAACTAAAACTAAATCAAAGAAGAGATTCCATGCCTTTCTTTTTTGTCCATAAAATGCAGTTTGGTCGAGTATAAGAACTGCATAAAACATGAAGAGAAATCTATTTCAATTAAAGAAAACCCTGAGGCAGAGGAAAGGAATCCTTGTTCTGGCTGGTAGTCCCTGCTCTGAGTTATTATCATGTCAGCCACTCAGCATGCGAACCCCGTCTCTAATTTAGAAGTAGACTTCTCTACCAGCTGCCTCTCTGGAAAGAAAGGGTGTGTGGTTGAGAATAGAAACCCCTCTTGAGACTCCTCCCAAATAATCAGGCAAAGGAATCCCGTCAGTATCTCTGCCCATCACCGTCTTGTACCTTCCTGTCTGAAGGCAAAATATAGTTTCACTTTTGCTGTAGGGATGCTAAAAGGAGGAAACTGCAAAATGTCAAGTACTGCTCTGGATACTGCAAATTGCATTAGATGTTTTCCCCCTGAATTACTCCCAGATAATTAATTGCCTTAAATCTCTGCTACTGAAATACAAGCCTAGCCTCTGTGTGTGTGTGTGTTAGTCACTCAGTCGTGTCCGATTCTTTGCAACCCCATGGACTGTAGCCTGCCAGGCTGCTCTGTCCATGGAATTCTCTAGTTAAGAATACTGGACTGGGTAGCCATTACTTTCTTCCCAAACCAGGGTTCAAATCCAGGTCTCCTACACTGCGGGCAGATTCTCTACCGACTGAGCCCCAGGGAAGCCCAGCCTCTGTGTATGACCCCCTAAACATTGACAGTCATGCTTCTAATAAGGGGAGCTTTATTTAATATGCTGAAATATACACTTCTCAAATTTTATGCCATTGCTGTTCAAGATTTTAAATCTATATTTTTAAACTCCAGAAATTAAATGTATCGTTACCAATTGACATAGTTGATACTTTTTAAACGTACCCTCAGGTATTTCATTTTCTGAGCTGACTTGAAAATCTTGCTTCTCAGATTTTCCTAAGAGATCATTTTCCTTCTTCCTATATCACATTTATTAAAAATTTCTATACAGACCATGGAATTTCCTAGGCCAGAATACTGGAGTGGGTAGCCTTTCCCTTCTCCAGGGGATCTTTCCAACCCAGGGATCAAACCCATGTCTCCCACGTTGCAGGCGAATTCTTTACCAGCTCAGCCACAAGGGAAGCCCAAAATTTCTTTAGTCTGCTAGAAATAAACTCGGTTTTTATTTTGTCTAAAAATATAATATGCTTATTTCACCCTCATCCTTGAAATGTTTTCCCAAGTCTATAGTTCTAGGTTGATAGTTATTTTCTCTCACTCTTTTAAATCTATTATTCCAGGGTCTTCTGGCTTCCTTCATTGCAAACGAGAGACATTAATTTAACTACTATTCATTTATGTGTAATCCATTTTTCATTCTGACAGATTTTAAGGTCTTTTATTTTTCTTCAATTCTTTTTCTTCAGTATCTGTTATACATACATTGAATATATCCATTTATTATTCTTTTATATGCACTTTGCTTCCCCTATATCAAGATTATTTATCTTTAACCCATCCTAGATATTTATTCTTTTTTGCTTTGTATTTTTATATATTACATATTTTTCATTGTGTTTATCCTCTCATTTACTCATAGAGTTCAGATTATACCCATATTAAACTGTCCCACTGTGTCTTCCAGTTCTCTTTACACCAATAGACAATACGAAATAATGACGACCCTGTATGCAAGACAGGAAAAAAGACACAGCTGTGTATAATGGACTTTTGGACTCAGAGAGAGAGGGAGAGGGCGGGATGATTTGGGAGAATGGCATTCTATCATGTATACTATCATGTAAGAATTGAATCACCAGTCTATGTCTGACGCAGGATACAGCATGATTGGGGCTGGTGCATGGGGATCACCCACAGAGATGTTATGGGGAGGGAGGTGGGAGGGGGTTTCATGTTTGGGAACACATGTAAGAATTAAAGATTTTAAAATTTAATAAAAAAAAAAAAAAACTCAAATTAGAAAAAAAAAACTCATAGAGAAAGTGTTGGCACATGAAATATCTAAAATATGACACAAATGATTATATCTACAAAACTGAAAGAGCCTCATACATAGAGAACATACTTCTCTAACATACTTGTGGTTGACAAGGGGGGCATGGGGAAGGGAAGGCCTGGGAGTCTGGGATTAGCAGATGCAGACCACTATATATAGGATGGATAAACAACAAGGTCCTACTGTGTAGCACGGGAAACTATGCCCAATACCCTGTGAGAAACAAGAATAGAAAGGAGTATGAAAAAAGAATATATACCTACATTTTACATATATATATAATATATATAGCTGAGCCACTTTGCTGTACAGCAGAAATCAACACAACATTGTAAATCAACTATACTTCAATAAAATGAATAAATAAATAAAAGTCAAAGAGATGAAGGGGAACCATGACACATAGCACCCAAATCCAACAGCAGTGACTCTGTTAACATCCCAGGTCCTAAGAAACAAGGAGGTGAAGTGGTTGCCGGAACTCAGAAAGACAGACCTGTGAGCGGCAGGCCACCTTGAGATAAGCAATGATGCTCTGTGCAAGGACAAGGCTGGACTAAGGCAACATGTAGGGGGATCAAGGATTGACCATCCCCACTCCATCCATCTTCCTCCCTCCAATCCTCTGCCAGGGCTACTCACTGACTGGCTCCAACCAAGAGCAGAGGGTATGGCATGCAGTCCAGACAAGTCAGCCTGCTGGACAGTCACAATGTTGGACTCTCCTGACAAAGATTCACAGGCGGTCAGAGTCGTTGCTTATTAACACAAACTACAAGAACACTCCAGTGGTCATGTATGGATGTGAGAGTTGGACTGTGAAGAAAGCTGAGCGCCGAAGAATTGATGCTTTTGAACTGTGGTGTTGGAGAAGACTCTTGAGAGTCCCTTGGACTGCAAAGAGATCCAACCAGTCCATTCTAAAGGAGATCAGTGCTGGGTGTTCATTGAAGGGACTGATGCTGAAGCTGAAACTCCAGTACTTTGGCCACCTCATGCAGAGAGTTGACTCACTGGAAAAGACTCTGATGCTGGGAGGGATTGGGGGCAGGAGGAGAAGGGGACAATGGAGGATGAGATGGCTGGATGGCATCACTGACTCTATGGACGTGAGTCTGAGTGAACTCCGGGAGTTGGTGATGGACAGGGAGGCCTGGCATGCTGCGATTCATGGGGTCGCAAAGAGTCGGACACGACTGAGCAATTGAACTGAACAAACAAGAACGCTGCAGCTCTCTCGATTTCATCCAGGGTCTGGGGCTCACCTTTTTTAACAGCTCTGCCTTCTCTGTGGAGGTGACCTTCCAAACATGATCAGATGGACTCTCTCTTTCGGAATCACCTGAGATCTTTATAAAAATGTACCTTTAGGACCCTAAAATCATATAAGGATCAATTATGCTTAGGAATGGGTCCAGAAATTGTATTTATCTCTCTATAATCACAAAAAACCTCTGATTTATAAAATAAGACTTTTGTGCAAGCCCTTTCATTATCTTTCTTACTAGGTCCCTTAGAAAGGCGTTGAAATATTGCTAGGCAGAAATCATCATGACTTTCTATATGAAGTAGGAAGTTTACAGACTTCTGAGATCTTTCTGTTTAAAATTATTAAATGTAAGAGAAATCTGGGGCTTTCCCGATGGCTCAGACAGTAAAGAATCTGCCTGCAATGCAGGAGACCTGGGTTCAATCCCTGGGTTGGGAAGATCCCCTGGAAAAGGCAACCCACTCCAGTATTCTTGCCTGAAGAATTCCATGGACAGAGGAGCCTGGCAGGCTACAAAGGAGTCGGAAACGACTGAGCAAATGATGCTTGGACTTCACTTCAAGAGAAGTTCCCATAGAATCCTTTTTTTTTTTTTCTATAAATCATATGGATACCTTTCAACTGTAAAATGAAAAAAATACAAAATTATCACTTATTTTAAATGCTACCTACAAGTACATTTTGAAAACATGAAGATTGATATAATGTAGACCTATGGAGGAGATTTCATGAAGAATGTAGGATTTAAAGAAAGAATATCAGGGACTTACCTGGCAGTCCAGTGGTTAGGATGCCACACTGCCAATGCAGGAGGCACAGCTTCAATCCCTGGTCAGGGGACTAAGACCCCACATGCCTTGCAGCATGGCCAAAAGTTTAAAAACAACAAAAATGATATATATAAATACATATGATATATATAAATACAAACCCTGGGTTTGATCCCTGGGTTGGGAAGATCCCCTGGAGAAGGGAATGGCTGCCCATTCCAGTATTCTGGCCTGGAGAATTCCATATACTGTATAGACCATGGGGTAGCAAAGAGTCGGACACGACTGAGTGACTTTCACTTTCACTTTTCATAGACAGATTGGGAAGAAATATTTGCTATATATATATAAGCGAAATTTTTAAGGAGGGGGATCAGACCTGTGTAGTAGAAGCAAGGATACTAATGCAGCATCTGAAGAACCATGAAGGTCTCCTGTGAAGGGGTAAAGAGTCCCTGTTGGTTTAAACAGAAGATGAGTCTGATCAATCAGGGCTAGATTTGGAGGGCCTTCTGTAAGAGCCAGATCGCTTTGGAATTTCAGTGCACGGCAGATCCTGTGGATTTGCTGAACCATGCCTGGTACCAGTGCCTTATTCCTTGTTTACTGCCACTCTAGGCTGTGCAAAAACACCTGCTTCCCAGCATCACAGTCACATGCGGTCAGGAGAAACAGTTCTCCACAACAAGAAATCACTGGCAGGTTTCAAGCACATATTTTGCTTTCCCACGAAAAGGACAAATGGAATTGGCATGGTCCCATTCCCTCTTCTTCTTGCCCTGAACGTGGACATAAGTCTCTATCTATCATAACCCAGCCTGTGACCCTAAGATTTAAAACATTAACAGGAGAACAGAGCCAACATGCTAACTGGGGCAGGTGGACACTAGCGATCAGCTGATCTAGTCGGTGTTTCTTGAGAAAAATATACCCTTATGTTTAAGTCACCTTTGGATGACTTTTCTGCTATTTGTAGCCAGCTGCATTCCTAACTTGACTTTCTGGAAGTGGAGAGTATGACTTAATTTTGCAACATTGTGCTGTACTTAGTCACACAGTCATGTCTAACTCTGCAACCCCATGGACTGTAGGCTGCCTGGCTCTTCTGTCCATGGGATTCTCTAAGCAATAATACTGGAGTGGATGGCCATGCCCTCTTCCAGGGGATCCTCCCAACCCAGGGATCGAACCCAGGTCTCCTGCATTCCAGGTGGATTCTTTACCGGCTGAGGCACCAGGGAAGCCCAAGAATACTAGAGTGGGTAGCCTATCCCTTCTCCAGGGCATCTTCTTGACCCAAGAGTCTAACCAGGGTCTCCTATATTGCAAGAGGATTCTTTACCAGCTGAGCTAGCTATACTAGTGGGAAAGAAATGTCGCTTTCTCTTTGTTTTTCCAAATGGAATATAACCTGCTTTAGTGTTCCAGTTGTCTGACTAGTGGAAAATCCTATATAAATCATGCTTGCAGAATTGCAACTTCCACATTTCAGTGTGTTAAATGGTCATAGGAACTTCCCTGGTGGTCCAGTGGTGAAGACTTCACTCTCCAATGCAGGAGCTGTGGTTTCGATCCCTGCACCAGAAGCTAAGATCCCACATGCCTCATGGCCAAAAAAACCAAACATAAAATGGAAGCAATATTGTAACAAATTCAATAAAAGACTTTAAAAATGGTCCACATAAAAAAACTCTAAAAGAAAAAAATGGTCATAGACATTCAGTTCAGTTCAGCTCAGTCGATCAGTCGTATCCAACATTTTGCAACCCCATGGACTGAAGCACGCCAGGCTTTCCTGTCTATCACCAACTCCCTGAGCTTGCTCAAACCCATGTCCAGTGAGTCGGTGATGCCATTCAACCATCTCATCCTCTATCATTCCCTTCTCCTCCTGCCCTCAATCTCTCCCGGCATCAGGGTTTTTTCCAATGAGTCAGTTCTTCCCATTAGGTGGCCAAAGGATTGGAGCTTCAGCTTCAGCCTCAGTCCTTCCAATGACCAATCAGTCCTTCAGGGCCGATTTCCTTTAGGATTGATTGGTTTGATCTCCTTGCAGTCCAAGGGGCTCTAAAGAGTCTTCTCCAACACCACAGTTCAAAAGTATCAATTCTTTGGCACTCAGCTTTTTTTATTTTCCAACTCTCACATCTATACATGACTACTGGAAAAACCATAGCTTTGACTAGATGAACCTTTGTTGGCAGAGTAATCTCTCTGCTTTTTAATATGCTGTCTATATTTGTCATAGATGCTCTTCCAAGGAGCAAGCATCTTTTAATTTCATAGCTGCAGTCACCATCTGGGGTGATTTTGGAGCCCAAGAAAATAAAGTCTGTCACTGTTCCCATTGTTTCCCCATCTATTTGCCATGAAGTGATGGGACCAGATGCCATAATCGTTTTTTGAATGTTGAGTTTTAAGCCAGCTTTCCGCTCTCCTCTTTCCCTTTCATTAAGAGGCTTTTTAGTTCCTCTTCACTTTCTGTCATAAGGGTAGTGTCATCTGCGTATCTGAGGTTATTGATACAATCTTGATTCCAGCTTATGCTTCATCCAACCCAGCATTTTGCATGATGCACTCTACGTATAAGTTAAGTAAGCAGGGTGACAATATACATCTTGACGTACTCTTTTCCCAGTTTGGAACCAGTCTTTCATTCCATGTCCAGTTCTAACTGTTGCTTCCTGACCTGCATACAGGTTTCTCAAGAGGCAGATCAGGTGGTCTGGTATTCTGATCTTGTTAAGAATTTTCCATAGTTTGTTGTGATCCACACAGTCAAAGGCTTTAGTGTAGTCAATGAAGCAGAAGTTGATGTTTTTCTAGAATCCCTTGCTTTTTCTATGTTGGTTTTACAGATGTTACCAATTTGATCTCTGGTTCCCCTGCCTTTTCTAAATCCAACTTGAACATATGGGAGTTCTCAGTTCACGTAATGTTGAAGCCTAGCCATACAGTCTTTCTTCAGTAGTCATCCATAATATGCCTCTTCTCTATGCTTCATTAGCAACCTTGGCCTTGAAGACTTCTGTCATAGATCCCAAGGTTACAGGTTTCCTCATCAGTCCTCTGACATCTTTCAACACCAGAAGCATTTTCATGATAGACTCTGCAGGAAATCAGGTGTATGCGTGCGTGCTAAGTCGCTTCAGTCATGTCTGATTCTTTACGATCCTACTGTTCTCAGATATTCACAAGAGCCATAAAAATCTCATCTGATGTCTTGGCTGAGGAAATGTTTCCAGATATCCCCAGCTCCAACTATCTCAGATCTCCAACAAAATAATCCTCACCTCCAATCCATTCCCTCTGGAATGAATGACTATCCATAAAATCCCTTCAATATGCAGAAGCTTGAAAAACTGGAATATTGCTAGTATTTAATTTGCCTAGAAACTTCTCCTTATGGCTCCACAACATAAAAAATCTCCTAAAGCAGAGAAAAAAGGAAACTTTGGTTACTTTCTTGCCATAAGAGAATTGGTTGCAGGGAGAAAAATCACCCAGAGCAAAGAGGAAAAAACATACTTTACTACCTTATGAAGTTATCAAGTTTCATGCAGGTGGTGTAACATGATAACTCAGATATGCAGAGGAAATCATCCTTTTGGCTGAAAGCTAAGAGGAACTGAAAAGCCTCTTGATGAAAGTGAAAGAGGGGAGTGAAAAAGCTGGCTTAAAACTCAACATTAAAAAAACGAAGATTATGGCATCCAGTCCCATCACTTCATGGCAAATAGATGGAGAAACAATGGAAACAGAGACAGACTTTACTTTCTTGGGCTCCAAATTCACTGCAGATGGTGACTGCAGCTATGAAATTAAAAGACGCTTGCCTTGGAAGAAAAGCTATGAGAAACCTAGACAGCATATTAGAAAGCAAAGACATTACTTTGCCAGCAAAGGTCCGTCTAGTCAAAGCTATAGTTTTTCCTGTAGTCATATATGGATGTGAGAGTAGGACCATAAAGAAAATTGAGCGCCAAAGAATTGATGCTTTTGAACTGTGGTGTTGGAGGAGACTCTTGAGAGTTCCTTGGACTGCAAGGAGATCAAACCAGTCCATCCTAAAGGAAATCAGTCCTGAATAGTCATTGGAAGGAATGATGCTGAAGCTGGAGCCCCATTCCTTTGGCTACCTGATGTGAAGAACTGACTCACTGGGAAAGACCCTGATGCTGGGAAAGATGGAACATGGGAGAAGAAGGGGACCACAAAGGATGAGACGGTTGGGGGGCATCATTGAGCCAATGGACATGAGTTTGAGCAAGCACTGGAAGCTGGTGATGGACAGGGAGGCCTAGCATGCTGCAGTCCATGGGGTCGCAAAGAGTCAGACATGACTGAGTGACTGAACTGAACTGAACACAGGTGGTGGTGAGCCATCCCAGCTTTTTAAGCAAGTCAAAGCATTTTATGGATGATTAATCTGGATGATTAAACTTTTGGAGATGACAATATGTTCACCATCTTGAATTTGACGATGATTTCGTGGGTGTATATGTAGGTAAAAACATATCACATTGTATACCTTAAAAGTGTGCAACATATTATGCATTAACTATCTCAAAAATACTGTTTAAGGTGTTTTTTGTTTATTTTGTAAGTACACTCTTAACATTACTTCCCAGAGCCACTGTATCATAATAATTCCTAAATATATTTCTTTTATTTATTTATTTATTTATTGGCCATGCTACACAGCACAGCACTCTTTCTGCCCCCTTATGTCTGTGTCAGAAGCTTTCTCTATCTCTTTTATACTTTAATAAAACTTTATTACACAAAAGCTCTGAGTGATCAAGCCTCCTCACTGGCCCCAGATTGAATTCTTCTCCTCTGGAGGCCACGAATCCTGGTGTCATTTGTGGTTCAGCAGCAACCTTTCCTCTTGGGGGCTTGTCTGGGATTCTTCAGGACAAGGTAAGGATGCTTGGAGCTCTAGTTCTTTGTTCTCCTAGCAAACATGTTTTCTGCTGTACTTTACTGACTCTACAGTGTGCTTGTGTGAATGACATGCTCTGCACGAAGCAAGTGAGGAGCCCTGCTCTGCAGTCCCACGGTGACCTCATGTGGCTTATGGGAGAAACCCTAACAGGGGTTTATACCAACCTGCCAATGGACTTCCCTGGTGGCTCAAACAGTAAAGCATCTGCCTACAATGCAGGAGACGTGGGTTCAATCCCTGGGTCAGAAAGATCTCCTTGAGAGGGAAATGGCAACCCACTCCAGTATTCTTGCCTGGAAAATCCCATGGACACAGGAACCTGGTAGGCTAAAGTCCCTGGGGTCACAAAGAGTCCGACACGACTGAGCGACTTCTCTTTCTTTCTTTCTTTCTTTACACAGCATCTGGAATCTCAATTCCCTGACCAGGGATCGAACTCACTCATGCCCCCTGCAGTGGAAGCACAGAATCCTTATGACTAGGCCACCCGGAAATTCCAGGTCCTGTGTTGGAGAAGACTCTTGAGAGTCCCTTGGACTGCAAGGAGATCCAACCAGTCCATTCTGAAGGAGAACAACCCTGGGATTTCTTTGGAAGGAACGATGCTAAAGCTGAAGCTCCAGTACTTTGGCCACCTCATGTGAAGAGTTGACTCATTGGAAAAGACTCTGATGCTGGGAGGGATTGGAGGCAGGAGGAGAAGGGGACGACCCAGGATGAGATGGCTGGATGGCATCACGGACTCGATGGATGTGAGTCTGAGTGAACTCTGGGAGATGGTGATGGACAGGGAGGCCTGGCATGCTGCGATTCATGAGGTCGCAAAGAGTCGGACACGACTGAGCGACTGAACTGAACTGAACTACATATATATTTTTAATGTGTTTGATATGAAGATTTTTCCTTTTACTTTTAGCATTTTGTTTCTTGATTCATAGGCTATAATTGACCCCGTTCTTGCTTTATTTTACCATGACCTCTTTTTTGCCCTTTCATTCCAAGTTAATTCGATTTCTCCGTGTATCTATAAAAGGGAAAAAGGGAGTTTTCCTGAAGTTACAAGTTGTTGTACTTAGGAATTACATATAAATGGAGTGCTTCTATTCTGATCAGTATATTAGACACTGGAGATGTAAAGACAAGTAAGCCAGTCCATGCCCTAGTAGACAGTACCTAGTCACACTGCAACATCAATAAGTGGTGGGAATTTTTGCATTCAGGTAAAAAGTTAGTGCATGCAAAGCCCTGCTGTTTACAGGTGGGGAAGGCACCAATATACGCACAATAAAACGTTCCAATAAATCCCATTGGAAGGATTTAATAATTATTTAGCAAAAATCATTAAATAAATAAAACTTTAGGTCAAAAGATGACAAACATAGTAAAATACCCAGAGTCAAAAATTTAGATTTTTCTCTTCCACCCAAAGTAAATACTGTTAAGATAAAAAATGTCAACATGTATAATACTTTCTATTAAAACTACTCAAATATAGATATATATTTAAAACATAATCTATATTTGAATTAAAGCAATAATAACACACACTGTTCTGCACTTTTAGATTTTCTCATAAATCTTGAAACTACTCTCATTTTAGAGTTATTGTTTAAATACCACATAGTATTTTGTTACATGAGAAAGAAATACGAAGGAAATGAATCATTATTTCAAAGTTCGAACTGTCTTTAGTGTCAACCTCCTCAATTTCCAGCAGATGGCGCCATAACAACACGCCAGGAAATGTGAACTGCCGAACAGGATGCCAAGCTTGTTTAAGGTCAGTAGTAAAGGGCTGTTTGCTTACTAAATGAAAAATCAATCTAACAAATGTCATTCTGTCACGATATAAGGATGATTTTGGTCAAAATGTCATGAAGTATTATGTGTGTCAATGGTTTAAGTCTTCATTTAAAAACTTTGCAAAATAGTTACAGTAGGAAATGGGTCAGATGAAGTGTCTACTCACCTACAGTGCAAGTAGTGGTATTTTTTAATGGCTTGTCACTAGTGACATGTCACTTCCATTTCCAATAGCCAAACTGGGTCTAAAAGGTTTTAAAGGTTTTAAACTATGAGTTTAAAAGTTCAAAATTTTTCTTTATCATATAGATAGGAAAGCTGAGTTTCTCATGTTCTGCAAAAATTCAGTCTAGACTCTGGTTTCAAAGCTGGTCTTTTGACTCCAAAGCACTGAGCTAGTCCCAATCCACCCATTCATTTGCTGCATCTATTCTTGTTTTTGTTATTGGTTTTACTAACTTGTTTGTGGGTGAGGACTATCGATTATAGTATTCTAAAGATGAAATAGTGCATGTGGAAGCAATGAGTAACAACAATATGCTCACCCAGGGGAGAGAACAAGAAGGAGAAAAAAGAAGGATAAAGGCGAATTAGAAGCGGGTACAGGGAAAAGGCAGTGAAGATGTAGGAGGCAAGAAATATTGAAGGACCGAGGAACGAGAAAAGGAGATGCAAATACCACTAGACAGACTCTCACTTGGTGTCAGACTCAGTCCTAAACACTGATTACACACTCTGCTGCTCATGTGTGAGCCTGTTATCCACAGCCCATGGAAATATTTCAGCTGCTTTGATTCTTAAATATATTTATTTGGGGTGTGTGTGTAAAATGTTCGGCAAATAAATGTTTTACTGTTTCATGTTAAAGTCACCTGAAGAGAAGCACACTGGACTGGATTCTTCCCCCCGCTTTGCCGCACATTTTCTGGTGAAGTTGAGCATTTAATCCTCTTAAGTAGGATTTAATCCTGTTAAATCCTACTTCTCATCTATACAACTGAGCATTTGAAAATAGAGTTGTTGTGAGTCTTCAATGAAATTGTCACACAGCAGGTGTGCAAATGTTCATTTTGTTTGGCTAATACACAATGCCTATATATTTTGGCATTAGAGTGCTAAGCCTGCGTGATCTGACCCATGTTTATTTCTCCAGCCTTATCTTGTTCCAGGTTTCTCTTCAGTCACTGCAAGGACAATAGCCTTCCTTCCAGGGTTTTGTTTATTTGTGTGTTCTGTGTGTGTGTGTGTGTGTGTGTGTGTGTGTGTGTGCGTGCTTTACTTCACTTTGCTCTTTTCCTCTCTAAGCCCCCTTTTATCTTTTTTGTCTGTTTGTCTTGTGTGTACACTAGACTGTAAATAGCAAAGCAGAGATCATGCTTGGTTCACTTCCATTGTGAGGAACGCAGCTCAGAGCACAGAGCAGATTGTGGCAGAAATTCAATTAAATTATGTGAAGCTCATTACTTCAGACAAATTAGGATGGCAGCATCCCTAATTGCTAATGAGGAGATCAATTTTTCTTCCAGCCTAGGACCAACCAGAACTGGGTACCACATCTCTGTGGTAGACCGGGTCTTACTTAGTGTGTTTATACCACAATGCCTTGGAAATTTCAGGACCCAAAAAAGGGATCCATCAATCTCTGCTGATGTAGGGGTGTGTCAGTAGGGGTGCTGGTGTTGCCCACAGAGCCTCCAGGACTCCGGCTAGGGCAGGCCTCTTCTCCCTCCAGGATTCCCGTGATCCCAAGGTTCACTTGGTCATGTGAGGAACAGCTGGCACAGACGGTAGGTAACTTTTGTGTAGGGGAATAAGGTAACCGCTTCAAAGAGAAATGTTTTCCAATTCCTTTTGTTACCTTCTTTAAAGCTGAAATCCGATGTACAAGTGTTATCTATTACTCTCACCTTAAGGCAGGCTAAAGGGTGACATCCAGTCACACTCATTTTAAGGCACTCAACGGGCAGGCTTTTCTTTAGACACAGAAAACAAGACAGAATCATTAGCAGACAACAAGCTTACAACAGGAACTTCCTTAGCTATACAGCTTTCCCCTTCCCAGCGTGATTCACATTCCTGGAAATGATCTTCACACAGCTGGATGGACCTCATTTATGAACAACAGACAGCAGTCATAATCAGATAATTCTGTATTCTCCACAACAAAAGAAAAAGCATCACAGAATATGTGCCAGAGTGTTCATTTCTGCAAGAGGTGACCAGACTGAGCGTCTCGTAACTTATTTCAAACCTGAATACCAATCCTTGGTTGAATTTGAGAAAAATCCCCAAGCTTGCTTTTAATAAATGAGAATGTCATTTTGTGATCAAATTCTTTTTTTTATTCAATATGAAGCTCATATCATGGTCTTTGACCTGGGAAAGAAAAAGAATCAGTAATGGTGATGAAGCCTCGATTGTCATTTCCTTTTTTCATCCCAAAACTCTCCCTAAAGTTTCCACCTGGTTTCCAACAGTAGATAAGACATAGACCTAAAACTTATTTGCTTTACTTTTCTGTAAGTTAAATCAGAAAAATAACGAGTACCTACCAAGGTAGAAGACAGGTTTTTATTGCCCTGAAAGACGAGGGGATCTTAATTAATGACTAGTATTCCAACACTGTAGATCTATCTTCATAGAATGTTATTTTATTTTGGATGTCTATAAATTTCAAAGATACACAATGGATAAAATGCAAATGTATCCGCACACTTTCATAAAACTTTTCTGAGAAGGCAGTGGTGCCCCCAGTATGCAAACTAACACAAGTGGCACTCTTTCTTAAGTTAACCTCTTTGAAAAGCTAGATTATGTGGAAAAGTGTTCGATTTTTAACTGAGAGCTGCAAGATTTACTGTAGGTGCCATATCTCCAATAATTCCATTAGTTTAGTATTTTGGTGAATTAACTGATTCATTCTCAGGTGACCCAGATGATTTCTCTAACCACAAATTTTAATAAATGTATTTGGTGGAAGTGATGCTATAGTTAAGAGGTGTTTCTGAATATGGAGGCTGCTGACTAAGGAAGTGTCTCCGTGGAAAGAATAGGGGTTCTGGAACCAGAAGATTTAGGTTTGAATTACAGCTCAACCGATTTATTCTCTGAATAAACTGAAAACCTGCTAAACTTAATGAGTCTGAATTTCCTCCTCTAGCAAATGAGCAGCATTGTGTATTCCCCAGGTGGCTGCTTTGATTTTTAAATGAGATAATGTACATAAGCACTGGACATAATAGTCTTTCAGAAAGATGTCCCCTCCTGCACATACACACACACTTAAAAGCCAACCTGTGCTTCACTTGTCTAGATTTCATGATGATTTCCTATTTTATAAATAAAACTACTATTTATTAATTTATTAAGGAAAAATCTGTATCATATTTAAGATATTAGGGAACTTTATTTCATATTTAGTCTAATATTTATCAAGTGCCCATTATATGCCAGCTACGTATCCTATATGCTTAAGACATAGCAGTGAACAGAGACCAACGTCTTCCCTAAAGGAGTCAGACACCAAATATGTAAACAGAGAAGGGGGGTAGCGAAGGAACTGACGAGATAGCATAGAGCAGCCAAGTAGCCTTCTTGAATAAGTGATATTTGAGTTAAACCGTAATGGTGAGAAAAAGACAGCCTTGCTCAAATCTGGGAGGAGGAAAGAAGAAGAACAGGGAGCAGCGATTCTCTTGGACTGAAGGCAGAAAAGAAAGCTAACGAGACAGATGCGCGGTGAATCAATGGGACATGTAGGGAGAAGAGTTGGAAACGTAGGCAAGGACTAGGTCATGCAGTGTTAGTCCCTGAAAACGGCTTAGGTGTTTTGCTGAGATGAAATATCCCTGGGGTTTTAAGCTACAGAGTGACTTATTATGATTGCATGCATTTTTCAGATTCACAATAATGATGTAAACAATAAATGATGGCGACAGAGCTTAGTTATATTGTCTAATAATTCCCAAACTGATGCTTGTTTACCACCAAGGACACTGCACTTTCTGAATATTTGAGAAGAATAAACACTTGATCCTTGGTTGCAACATCATTTAAGAATTGCTTATGAGAGAATGATTTTCTGACCACCATGAAAACACTGAAGTTATTTCTTAATGGCATTAACAACCATGTGGTCATATATACTTCCTCCTGCCTCAAAGACTCTAAAAACTGTGTGCTTTCCCTTCCAGAGGGCTTGGTGCAGCCCACTTTGAAACCAGGAGAAGCCAAGTGACAAGTACTCACTATAGATTATGAGCAAACGTGGTGTTTGTCACTTTCAGAACAAGGCTGTCAGGAAGCTGATGAGTTTTCTCCAGTCTGCTTATCCCTTTTCTTCCACTAGAAAACAAAGGTCTGCTAGAACCGAGGCACTGGGGGAGCCATAAACGGAACAAGTCAGTTCTCTGAATTACTGGGTGGAAGAAAGCAGCCCACTCAACTGAAACACCCTATCCTTCCCTCTCTCCTAACTAGACAGTTTTCTTCCGTGAAACTCTATTCATTCCCTGCAAATAGCAACACTCTGAACAAGGACCATCCAACTCTGTCAAATCTCAGATTGCTTGTATGTTCTGTATTTCACCCCAAAGAACCTCCTGCCTCTCTTGCCTGCCCTGGAGAATTTGGGGTGTTAGGGATCTCAGAGTTTATTGATCGTTTTCCCTGAGGGATTTGTTTCCTACTCAGTTCTTACATTCATTAAATGACATTCATGTAGCTTAGGGATGTATTGTTTTCCTGCTGGCAATAAAGACATATCATATTTGTCATGGAGAAAAGCGTTAAATCTGACTGTAAGCTGTAGAGAATCATGGAGCTGATAAAAATCCCATCACTTTTTCTGGTAGTTATCCCCTAAAATTGTTAAGGCAGGAGGTCAGGTAGAGAGAGTCACAGAGTTATCAAAACCGAGGTGGCTATTCTTTTACGTCTTGGAAGAGCTATTCATATCAGGAAAACCAGTCTTGAGTCAGATATTTAACAAGGACACCAGACAAGCAGCCGAGAATTTAGGAATAAAATGACATCATTTCCTGAAGAATCCAAGCATTTGACCACAAACTGAAGTGATTAAAGGAAATTGTCCAAATCTCATAAAGATGCTGGCAGTGTAGACTGGGATACAGCTGCTGATGAAAAAGGATGCTCCATGTTTCCCACATATCCTCACTAGAAGGTGTCTATCCAAACTTACGGGCCTAGACTGAATCTTCTGATGAAGATCTCTACTCATGGTCTCACATGTTCAAGGGAAAAGAGACCAAGAGAAAGAACAAGGAAGACATTCGAGGGACACTGCGGGGATGGGAGTACTTCACCAGCAACTAGTAACACTAACTGGTAAGGTCTGAGAAGGTAAGAATCCCTGATGTCAAGTTCAGCACTCCACTTAAATCATGTCTGGCATGTAACAGATGCTGAGTGCATGCGTGCTGTGTGAGTGAATGAATGGATGAACAGAATGGATGAGTGACAACTGGACGAATCTTAGCTTCCTGGTTATCATGTCAGCTTGGTATATGGAGACGGAACTATTCACATCAACTGATGAGCCTCACTCTCTGGATATGTGCCCTGTCCTCCTACATGAACCTCCCCCATGAAAGGATCATTCCAAGAATCACCTTGAAATGTTAGGGAGTGAGCATGAGGCAATGACAAGCTCATGATTACTAAAGTGGAAGAAAACAACAAAGGCATAGAGTAGGGTGTCAAGTCACCTGGAGCAAAGGTTCTAGATAAGCAATAAGGACCAGATACAAAGCAAGAAAAGCAAACCAATATTAGCCTCAACGTTTTGAAAGAAAGAATGACATTTTGGAGTAAAAAAAAAGGTCAAATGCAAGATTTGATGTTAAAATAAAAGCCTATTCCTCATTCAGTACCTACCCCACTCCCTTTTGTAGACTACTGATACATCAAGATTGTATTTTTTCCCCAAGGGAAATATTAAATATTTCAGTACAACTGTATAGTAAATAAATTGGCTTGTGACTTCCCATTTAGAATAGCTGTCTTTCCAAAAAAAGTATGTCCCTACCACTTAATTTCTGGAATATAGTCAATAACTGGGAAATTGAAAAATGGTCTGGAAATGTTTGCCTTTGCTTAACAAATGCAAAACAACACAAGTTGTTTTGGAGAATGAAGATTTTTAAAAAGAAAGAAAACAAGTTAATAACTTTTAAATATTATAAAAATATTTAATCCTTTTGTTAACAGTGAATCTAAAGAATGATTAACAGTATCTACAGGCAAGTTGTCTACTGTATGTTAAGTACAGAAATGTCCTTAAAGTATATATTTTTTAACTCACTTTATTTAACATCTGACTTTCAGATGTCTACCCCATGCCAAATCTTGCTATGGCAATGCCAGATCAGCTCTCTAGGTTACCTCTAGATGGCAACGTCTCTTTAAAATTATAATTGAAGATACTGTCGGTTCTACTTACAGTAGACCATGTCAAGCAAATCCTACTGAATTAAAGGGCCAGCTATACATAACATCGGGGCTTCCTTGGTGGCTCAGATGGTAAAGAATCTGCCTGCAATGTTGGACACACAAGTTTGATTCCTGGGTTGGGAAAATCCCCTGGAGAGGGCAATGGCAACCCACTCCAGTACTCTGGCCTGGAGAATCCCATGGACAGAGGAGCCTGGCAGTCCATGGGATCACAAAGAGTCGGATATGACTGAGCGAGGAACACTGTCACACTTCGTATATAACCTCTGTCTATATGACTTATTACTTAGCAGATTAAAAAACAAACAAAAAATATAGAGTCACCCTAACCAGTAAGTTCAAAATGGAAGGCTCACTCTAAAGCCCACATTGACAAGCTGTGGATAGTTTACATGAAAGGGATTCTCAAAGTCATTGATTTGACCACTTTTGGACTCACCTAGCTCTAAGTTTTGTGTGTGTGTGTGTGTGTGTGTGTGTGTTCTCTTCAATAAAAGCTGTATGTCCATTCTGAAGGTTATTTTTCAATTTGGTTCTCCAAGGCAGATTTTAGGTTTTCTGATAGTCTAAAGACTATTTATTTATTTTGCTAGCTTGCTCGATCATGTCCAGCTCTTTGCAACCCCATGGACTATGGCCGGCGAGGCTCCTTTGTCCATGGAATTTTACACGCAAGAATACTGGAGTGGGTTGCCAGTTCCTATTCCAGGGGGTTTTCCTGACCCAGGGACCAAGCTCACATCTCCTGCATTGGCAGGTGGATTCTTAACCACTGCACCACCTGGGAAGCCCAAAAATATTGTATGATTGAGCTTGGTGGTCACAGAGCACCAGACGAATGTGTATTTAAATACTTTTTGACCTTAAGGTAGTTACTTAACCTTTCGGCATTTGGTTTCCTTATTCATGAGATGGGGACGATAACATCTAACTTGAAACAGTTGTGGTGAAAATAATGAATTAATACATGTAAAGCAGTATGCACATGGGGTCTGATAAGGTAGAAACTAAATGGTAACTTTCATGATATCTCTTTCTCATTTTCATTGTGAGCCCCACCAAGTTGCCACCCTGGGTCTCATCTACTTGAATAACTTCTTCCATCATTTTACCTGTCATTTTGCAATCTCCATTCATTCTTCAGGAGCCAAGGTACCAGTTTTTCTGTTTAATTTCCCAAATTACATAATAAAACTGAGTTGTCCATTTCCCTGGCTCCCACCAAACTTGGTGTTACAACCTTGCCATGTGATTTTATTATCTCTTTGCACACATCAGCATCTTTTACATAACTGTGAACTTTGTGTGGCCACCTCTGTTCTATTCACCTCTGCCTTCCCCGTGCATAATACAGAGCACACCACATAGTAGGTTCTCAGTAAAATTTGCATCCGTGAATGAATGAATGACCCTTCACAGATTCACCTTGACCGCATTTCAAATCTCCTAATTCCCACAGTCTTTTCTGAGTGGATTGCAAAACTGGTCTGCTCTACACTTTTCCCAGGATGGTGGGAGGAATTGCTTATCTAGTCCCTTTGATTTGAGGCCAGAAGGAATTATTTTTGGGAAGATTGCCCTGCTGGAAACAGCAAACCTTTCACTCTTTTTTTTCCCTCTTGATTTCCCTTTTCAAACTCCCTTTGTCATATCAAGCTATCAAGGATTTAAGCCATGTTCCTGTGCCCACTAAAAGCCCCTGCCAAAGTTAAGAAAGAAATCGCCAAAATTGGAATAGTCTTGTTCGATATCTGGCATTATGGAAAATTGAGCTTTTTATGGTATAAAAACTTTTATAATTAAAAAACAGAAAAAGAATTGCTGTGGCTGAGAAAAGTCCTATTGCTCTTTAACATATTTTCTACTCTACCAAAAATAATCAGACCAATAATGTGTTTAAAAAGTTATGGCAGAGTCGAGGTATTTTGGAGACTAAAGAACAGATTAGCTGAGTATTTCATTTGAGGTTTTTCTTTCTGCCACTTTTTAACTGGAAGTTGTGTGTTTGCCTGATAAAGTTCAATCATCTGGCTAAGTAAAGAAATGTCATCTATCTTCCTGTGTTCAAATAAGACTTTTAGTCACAGCTTTTTAACTGACTGAGATGGTAATTACTTCCTGTACCTCATACCTGTTCTAAATGAAATCCAAATCCATTACTTAAGTAGAAAAGGTCATACTATAGCCCATCTTTGCCAAAATTTAACAGTGCCATAGCTTCAGGGAATTTCCTATGTCGAAAAGGCTTGAAAAAATAATTTATTCAAAGAATTTTCAAAAATTGGAATTAACTACCAACTGGAAAAAATATTTAATAATAATATAATCAGAGACTTACCTGGCAGTCCAGTGTTTAACACTCCAAGCTCCCAAAGCCGGAGGCATGGTTTCGATCCCTGGTTCCTTGCTTGGGGAATTAAGATCCCTCATGCTGCAAGGCTTGACCAAAAAAGAAAACAAATAACATAGTAAGCCATAATAAAATCTCCCAAGTTCATAAAGGGTTACAGGTCTACAGGTGTTGGCAATCAGCTTGGATTTCAAGGGAAAGGTACCTGACTGCAGATCTTCATAACCGAGGCCAAGCCAGGGAGCACACCCTCCTGTAAGACATGGGGAGAAACAGCAACTGTCTCAGGCGGCCTGCAAAAGGATGCCCATGGGGCAGTGATTTAACCTTTTAAAGACTAGCTTCTAAATGTTTTAAAAATTGAGTCCAAGTGCTTTAGGGGTACCACTCCATGAACCCACATACCTGCAGCACTTTCCAAGTTACACTCACGCAAATCATGCATGGGAAAAAATCCTGTGAAGGAACAGCTGATCTTCAAGTACAGCGTTAACTTCTAAGGATAACCTTTAAGGATTTCAGGAATTAATGCGCTCTCGGATGGCTGTTTGGGCCATCAAAAATGAAGTCGCACAGTCGTGTCCGACTCTTTGAGACCCCATGGACTGCAGCCTCCCAGGCTCCTCCGTCCATGGGATTTTCCAGGCAAGAGTACTGGAGTGGGTTGCCATTTCCTTCTCCAGGGGATCTTCCTGACTCAGGGATTGAATCCGGGTCTCCAGCATTGCAGGCGGATGTTTTACCCTCTAAGCCACCAGGGAAGCAGATTATCATCATTCTCATTTATCTCTCCCCCCCCCCGCTTCCTTCTTTCTCAATTCTCAGTGTTTTTTCCTTCTATATATCTTATGATTTGCAGATTGCTAGTATGTAGTTATGTGGGAAAGGAAACTTATGCCACAGTAATTGGCTCTAATAGCTATTATTCTAAACTGTGCTTCTCCCCAACAAATGTAAATTGAGAATTTGAAACAACTTAAAGAGACACAGAAGGCAGCTAATAAATGTTGATCTAAGCCAACTCCCTGGAGCACTTCATCCCTTTCTTTTGTCCCAACCATCACCATAAGTTACGTGACATTCACAAATGCTACCTGGTCCCATTACTTCACGACAAACAGAAGGGGAAGTTGAAACAGTGACAGATTTTATTTTCTTGGGCTCCAAAATCACCACAGACAGTGACTGAAGCCATGAAATCCAGAGGTGCTTGTTCCCTGGAAGGAAAACTAACAAAACTAGATAGCGTGTTAAAAAGCAGAGACATCATTTTGTTGACAAAGGCCTATATAGTCAAAGCTATGACTTTTCCAGTAGTCATGTATGATGTGAGAGATGGGCCATAAAGAAGCCTGAGTGTCGAAGAGTTGATGCTTTTGAATTGTGGTGCTGGAGAGACTCTTGGACTGCAAGGAAATCAAACCAGTCAATCCTAAAGGAAATTATTGCTGAATATTCACTGGACAGATTGATGTTGAAGCTAAAGCTCCAATACTTTGACCATGTGATGCAAAGATCGGACTCACTGGAAAAGACCCTGATTCTGGGAAAGACTGAAGAAAAAGAAGAGGGTGGTGGAGGATAGGATGGTTAGATAGTATCATCAACTAAGTGGACATGAATTTGAGCAAACTCTGGGAGATAGTGAAGCTCAGGGCAGCCTGGCATGCTGCAGTCTATGGCAAAAAGTCAGACAAGCGATGACTGAACAGTAAGAAAAAGAATTTTCAACACTTAGCTATAATATTGAATAGAAAATTAAGCAGAAGAACTACAGCATATATCTCTGTGTTGTATCCAGGGTTTATAGAATAACATAGAGTACTTAGATATTGCCTGCAAAAGAGGAGGACAGAATTCATAATAAATGAGCTTTAAAAGTCTTATTAATCGATACTTATCTCACAGAAAGTAATAACTTGTAGGATCTAGTTGCCGGAGAGTTGAAGATAATGGCTTTCTTAACAAAAGCCAAGATATTAATAGATCTGATATACTTTTCTTGAGATAAAAATATGTGCCTTAAATTTGAGTTTATTAATTGAATATAGAAATCCAAATAATCTATAAGTAATGCCACTAATAACTCCTTAAACTACATGTAAGTATACACATGTCTTTGTGTATATGTACAATATATATGCAATATTCAGGAAAATAATTGCACTTGCATAACCCAAACCTGAATTTATTGTAGTCCAAAATAAAAATATACCTTCCCTAACCTACTGTAGCCAAATATATCTCAAGTCCTATAAATCCTTCACAGTATTTTTATAACACCTGCTTTTTAGAGGTAGAATATTTGCAAATTCAAGTGAATTGAAGAAAAGGGTACATAACCATCTGTCTACAGTGGCTTAGATGGACCTCATTAGTGTCTTATTATTTCCTCCTTGTTTCCATATAGCTTTTGACTATGTGGATCACAACAAACTGGGAAAATTCTTAAAGACATGGGAATATCAGACCATTTTACCTGCCTCCTGAGAAATTTGTATGCCAGTCAAGAAGCAACAGTTAGAACTGGACATGGGACAGACTGGTTCCAAATCAGGAAAGAAGTACACCAAGGCTGTATACTGTCACCCTGTTTATTTAACTTATATGCAGAGTACATCGTGAGAAATGCTGGGCTGGATGAAGCACAAGTTGGAGTCAAGATTGCCAGGAGAAATATCAATAACCTCAGATAAGCAGATGACACCACCCTTATGGCAGAAAGTGAAGAGGAACTAAAGAAACTTTTGATGAAAGTGAAAGAGGAGTGTGAAAAAGTTGGCTTAAAACTCAACATTCAGAAAACGAAGATCATGGCATCTGGTACCATCACTTCATGGCAAATAGATGGGGAAACTATGGAAATCGTGACTAACTTTATTTTCTTGGGCTCCAAAATCACTGCAGATGGTGACTACAGCCATGAAATTAAAAGACGCTTACTCCTTGGAGGAAAAGTTATGACCAAACTAGACAGCATATTAAAAAACATACATTACTTTGCCAACAAAGGTTAGTCTAGTCAGAACTATGGTTTTACAAGTAGTCATGTATGGATGTGAGAGTTGGACTATAAAGAAAGCTGAGCACCAAAGAATTGATGTTTTTGAACTATGGTGTTGGAGAAGACTCTTCAGAGTCCCTTGGACTGCAAGGAGATCCAATCAGTCCATCCTGAAGGATATCAGTCCTGAATATGGCGTGCTGCAGTCCATGGGGTTGCAAAGAGTCAGACACAACTGAGGGACTGAAGCATTAAACTGTCCTATGTAGAGGATTAAGGACATTTCAGCGAAAACTGCACTTCTAAAATCTTAGTGTAGACAAGTCCTTGGAAGACACTGTTTATCCCTTGTCTTAATCCTTATCCTTTCAGTGTTCCTATGGTTTCAATGTTATTGCCAAAAAGTTTTTGATGTTTTTAGAATGTCACATAACCCTAGTATCTATTCTGTGACCAATAACTCCTGACATTTATACTTTAATAAATCAGCACCACACATCTAAATCAGAACCCGACTTTTGTGTGGTCAAACAGTTTTTATCTTCATAGCAGCCACCCAGTTCTTTCCATGACATAATTAACTACATTTATTACGCATGGCAATATATGTTTAATGGTTTATATACTGAAAAAAGGAAGTAAATTTTGTTTTAATCCTAAAACAGTAACTCCATGTAGAAAATTATAAACTAGAAAATACAGAAAAATGCTTTGCACTACTAATTCTACTTTGCTCTAGAATTTTTCTGTTGCTGCAATAGTAATTCTATATGCAGTGAATTCTGCCTGTCACGCCAGACTTCTGAAATGTCCTATTTAGGTAAAGATGTATCACTTCATGGGAGATAGATGGGGGAACAGTGGAAAGAGTGTCTAACTTTATCTTTTTGGGCTCCAAAATCATTGCAGATGGTGACTGCAACCATGAAATTAAAAGACGCTTACTCCTTGGAAGAAAAGTTATGACCAACCTAGATAACATGTTCAAAAGTAGAGACATTACTTTGCCAACAAAGGTCCGTCTAGTCAAGGCTATGGTTTTTCCAGTGGTCATGTATGGATGTAAGAGTTGGACTGTGAAGAAAGCTGAGCACTGAAGAATTGATGCTTTTAAACTGTGGTGTTGGAGAAGACTCTTGAGAGTCCCTTGGACTGCAAGGAGGTCCCGCCAGGCCATTCTAAAGGAGATCAGCCCTGGGTGGTCTTTGGAAGGAATGATGCTAAAGCTGAAACTCCAATACTTTGGCCACCTGATGCGAAGAGTTGACTCATTGGAAAAGACTCTGATGTTGGGAGGGATTGGGGGCAGGCGGAGAAGGGGACGACAGAGGATGAGATGGCTGGATGGCATCACCGACTCGATGGACATGAGTTTGAGTGAACTCTGGGAATTGGTGATGAACAGGGAGGCCTGGCGTGCTGCGATTCATGGGATCACAAAGAGTCGGACACGACTAAGCGACTGAACTGAACCGAAATACAATTATCTCTTGTGTAATAAAAGTTGGTTATATTAAACATGAGACAGTAAACTAAAGGGCTTCCCAGGTGGCTCAGTAGGTAAAGAATCCACCTGCCAATGCAGGAGACATAAGAGACGCAACTCCAACCCCTGGGTCAGGAAAATCCCTTGGAGAAGGGCGTGACAACCCACTCCAGTATTCTTGCCTGGAGAATCCCATGGACAGAGGAATGTGGCAGGCTACAGTCCATGGGGTGGCAAAGAGTCGGACATGCCTGAGCACAGCGCAACATGGCACAATAAACCAAAAAGGTAACTTTATCAAAATGTACTTTTGAATAAGTACAAGGTGGTATGTATTTTGTAGCTGGCCATTAAGAAAATTATTCAAGACTTACATAATTGTGGTAGATCAGAAATAGAAACTGTGTGACAAGCCAGAGAAAAAAAAAAAACAAACAGGGAGTCTACATGGAAGTCAACCTGAGGATTCTGGATTTCGTAGCACCTACCCAAGGCACAGTGACCATGATCAATTTCAAAGTAAAGCATCCTGATTCCAGGGCATGTTTTAAATGTCTAGTAACTGGATCAAAGTAAACATTTAATAAAAATGTACTTTAAAAAGAAGTAAATAGCTCTGGTCAGAGTCTGTGTGTTCCTTTCTGAGGTCCCTCAGAGATGTGAAAGTTCTTGGATTGCTTTCAAGTTCATGCCTTCACGGTCACATGCCATGGAAGTTATAATTAGCCAAGAAATAAGAGCATGCCAATCCAGTCTGTGCAATATCAGTGCTCCAGAATATAAAGACTGCTAACCATACGAATACATTGCTACAAATGACCTCAAATAATAAAGATCATATTCTTCGAACATATATACAAATTATTTCAGTGAAAAATCATTCAGAGGTTAATGGATAATCTGACATCAAGAAATGGCAACACATCAAACATAATCGATTAGTCACTTGATTTATGCTGCTCTGTGACTTATCACTAACTATTGAGTATCCCTAATACATAGTGAATTGAAACCTCATGCTACTGAATAATTATTTGATGTTAACAAAGAACAGATTATATTCAGACCTTGTGCAACTTATAGTGCATCTGATTTTTATTAGTGCTTGGCTGGTTGCTTCCTTAATTCTTCCAATATTTTTTAAACTAAAATTGTTCTCAATTGAGTTTAGTGGGCAAGATGCGCTCTCATTTTATTATCCAAGTTTCCAGCACATAATAATAAAAAGCTGTGATGTAACTGTATAAATATCTCAATTGCCTAGCAATGAAAAAAGAACACACAAATAAGATAAATAATTATCAACTGAGGCATACTTCAGAGAATTATCAGTGTTTTTCTTTTATCAATTATTAATCTATTGCTTTTTTTCATCAAAGTTAATAGCACTATTTCCACCTATTTGGATACAAATACACTTTTTTATCACATTCAAATTTTTTTAATATTACTGATTAGTTTATTGATGGACATATTAAGTAGATATTTTAAGAAAAGCAGTATTGTAACAATTAAAAATTTTCCAACATATCTAAAGTTTCAGAAATTCTATTACTATTTAGCAATAACAGACCATCTTATCATGTTGATACAAGAAATACATGAAACATACACATGGCTCAAAAACTTAAATATTTCTGGAAAATGTTGGATTAAAAGCAATGTTTCTCCGAATAACTATATTTCATCCTAATAACTATAATTCTCGGTTTCAATTTCAGAGACAAAAGTCATTTGTTGTTCTCAATTCTTCTGGTCATTGTATCTTCACATATGAATCACGTATTTATATTGACTTTTTAAACTTATTGATTATAGATATTGTTTATTGAATTTCTGAAAGGAGAGAGAAGAATTCAGCTCACTTAAGGTTTATTTTTCCTGCTCTTTCCATCTAATGGTGATTTCATTGCTTGTAGATGCTTTCCTGGTTACTATGGCAACTTTAAATAATAGAATTAAAGTACTTACTCTTGATCCGTTAGTGATAGTGTCAATTCTTGCTTTGTGAAATGAAGAACATCTCATGCCTCCTTTCCTTCCACTCTCCTATCCCATCCACATATAGTCAACTATGCATTTAACTTTTATAGCAGCAGGGCTGATAATAGAGTGCAAAGTTAAAGTGTTAGTCACTTAGTCGTGTCCAACCCTTTGAGACTCCATGGACTGTAGCCCTCCAGGCTCCTCTGTCCATGGGATTCTCTAGGCAAGAAAATTAGAGTGGTTAGACATTCCCTTCTCCCAGGGGATCTTCCCAACCCAGGGAATGAACCTGGGTCTCCCACATTGCAGACAGACTATTTACTGTCTGCTGCTGCTGCTGCTAAGCTGCTTCAGTCGTGTCCGACTCTGTGCGACCCCATAGACGGCAGCCCACCAGGCTCTGCCGTCCCTGGGATTCTCCAGGTAAGAACACTGGAGTGAGCCATAGTTATTAATAATTCTGTGATGTCTAGTTAATCTCTGGAATTAGTCAATCATTGAAGTTTAACAACAATGAAAAATATTTTAAATCTCTACTTAATTATATTCTCAAGTTTTTCTAAAATTTCATATTTTAGACCACTCTTTTTTCCCCAGAGAGTAGAGTCCCAGGTAATTCCATTAACTCTTCTCATTCTGACTTTCTGGGCCTACAACCTAACTGACCATCTAGGAAGTCCTTTTATTGTTACTTTGGGTTGAATCTACTATTTCCTGAATCCCAAAGATCTTAAAAGTCATTCTCAAAAAGAAATGGTATGTAGAAAGGAAATTTTATGAGATGATGCATATATTAAAGTGACTTTATTTTACTCTTGTATTTGATTAGTAGTTTGGCTGGGTATTGAATTTTTTCTAAAATTTTTCTCTTCAGAATTTTAAAGGCATTGTTGCATCGTCTATGAATAATTAGTTCTGCTGATAAGACTAATATTGCCTGGGTTTTGTTCCTTTCAGAAGTACTTGGATTTTCCCTCATGAAACCATATGGAATATCATTTCTTATCAGTTATATTCTTCATGTTTTAAAAACTCTTCATAGCTTTAGATCACAGTGATCCTCCGTGCCTTTTATCTTTTCTGTCAATATATCTAGTCTCTTTGCCCGATACTCTGGAACTTTAACCTCAATGTATTTTCCAAGACTTCATTTTTATTTTAAAAAATTATATTTTTATTATCCAAGAGACTTCAATATTTCCTGTTCAGTCTCTAAATTGTGTCTGACTCTTAGCAAGCCCAGGGACTGTAGCCCACCAGGCTCCTCTGTCCATGGAATTCTCCAGGCAAGAATACTAGAGTGGGTTGCCACTTCCTTCTCCAGGGGATCTTGCTGACCCAGGGATCACATCTGCTTCTTCTGAACTGGCAGGTGGATTCTTTACCCCTGAGCTACCTGAAAGCCCCAGTACTTCCTGATGCTCCCTCAAAAATGTAGCTAGAGTACATGTATATGTCAAATCTCAGCAAACTTCATAATTGCATATTTTATTTTATGTAGATTATACTTCAGTAAAGTTGACTTTATAAGCTGAAAACGATCCATGTATCTCATTTCCACTGTTAGCCACCATTACTTTCTCATTCTTCTGCAATTCTTTTCATAATGCTTTCTTTGCTTCTACTCTTGTCAATACTGAAAATATCCTGCCCAGCTAATAGTAAACAACTTTAAGCATGTGATCCATATCATGTAAGACTTTCCACTGGATGAATTGTGTCTGGACACCTGGGCATATCAGAAGGTCTATCTGGCGTCTGACCTTTTATCTGACATCATGTCATGAATTATCTCTAGTTTTTATAATAGAGGCTTTCTGTTTGTTTGTTTGTTTGTAGCTTATGTTTACCTCATGGTTTTCTGCTACTTCAGCCTAGAACTCCTTCCCTGTGGATGCTTGCAACCTGACTCCTTCTCATTACGTAGGCCTCAGATACAGCTCACCTCTTCAAAGAGGTCTTCCCTGACCACCTCATGTACAAATCTCAGTGCTTTGATGTTGTTTAGTTGATAAGACCTGTCCCACTCATTTGTGACTCAATGGACTGTAGCCCGCCAGGCTCTCCACCCATAGGATTCTCCAGGCAAGAACACTGGAGTAGGTTGCCATTTCCTTCTCCAGGGGATCTTTCCAACCCAAGAATCAAGGATTCGTTACCACTGAGCCACCTGGGAGGCCCCCTTTATAGTGCTTGTGAAAGTGAAGTCACTCAGTCGTGTCCGACTCTTTGCGACCCGTGGACTGTAGCCCATCAAGCTCCTCCGTCCATGGGATTCTCCAGGCAAGAATACTGGAGTGGGTTGCCATTTCCTTCTACAAGGAATATATTTTAGATAGATAGGGTTAAGCACTATAAGAAAGAATCTTGTTTTGTTTTCAGTCTCCCCTCAGCAGAAATAAGCTTCCTGATAGGTTTGATTGACAGGTTTATCTATTTACAGGTGACTAATATTTTGTACTTTTCATGGGGTTCTCACTAGACCATTCAGGTATGACCTAAATCAAATCCCTTATGATTATACAGTGGAAGTGAGAAATAGATTTAAGGGACTAGATCTGATAGACAGAGTGCCTGATGAACTGTGGACAGAGGTTCATGACATTGTACAGGTGACAGGGATCAAGACCATCCCCATGGAAAAGAAATGAAAAAAAGCAAAATGGTTGTCTGAAGAGGCCTTACAAATAGCTGTGAAAAGAAGAGAAGCAAAAAGCAAAGGAGAAAGGAAAGATATAAGCATCTGAATGCAGAGTTCCAAAGAATAGCAAGGAGAGATAACAAAGCCTTCATCAGTGATCAATGCAAAGAAATAGAGGAAAACAACAGAATGGGAAAGACTAGAGATCTCTTCAAGAAAATTAGAGATACCAAGGGCACATTTCATGCAAAGATGAGCTCAATAAAGGACAGAAATGGTCTGGACCTAACAGAAGCAGAAGATATTAAGAAGAGGTGGCAAGAATACACAGAGTAACTGTACAAAAAAGATCTTCACGACCCGGATATTCACGATGGTGTGATCACTCATCTAGAGCCAGACATCCTGGAATGTGAAGTCAAGTGGGCCTTAGAAATCATCACTACGAACAAAGCTAGTGGAGGTGAGGGGATTCCAGTTGAGCTATTTCCAATCCTGAAAGATGATGCTGTGAAAGTGCTCCACTCAATATGCCAGCAAATTTGGAAAACTCAGCTGTGGCCACAGGACTGGAAAAGGTCAGTTTTCATTCCAATTCCAAAGAAAGGCAATGCCAAAGAATGCTCAAACTACCGCACAATTGCACTCATCTCACACACTAGTAAAGTAATGCTCAAAATTCTCCAAGACAGGCTTCAGGAATACGTGAACCGTGAACTTCCAGATGTTCCAGCTGGTTTTAGAAAAGGCAGAGGAACCAGAGATCAAATTGCCAACATCCGCTGGATCATTTAGAAAGCAAGAGAGTTCCAGAAAAAAACATGTATTTCTGCTTTATTGACTATGCCAAAGTTTTTGACTGTGTGGATCACAATCAACTGTGGAAAATTCTGAAAGAGATGGGAATACCAGACCACCTGACCTGCCTCTTGAACAACCTATATTTGGGTCAGGAAGCAACAGTTAGAACTGGACATGGAACAAATAGGTTCCAAATAGGAAAAGGAGTTCATCAAGGCTGTATATTGTTACCCTGCTTATTTAACTTATATGCAGAGTACATCATGAGAAACGCTGGGCTGGAAGAAGCACAAGCTGGAATCAAGATTGCCGGGAGAAATATCAATAACCTCAGATATGCAGATGACACCACCCTTATGGCAGAAAGTGAAGAGGAAGTAAAAAGCCTCTTGATGAAAGAGAAAGAGGAGAATGAAAAAGTTGGCTTAAAGCTCAACATTCAGTAAATGAAGATCATGGCATCTGGTCCCATCACTTCATGGGAAATAGATGGGGAAACAGTGGAAACAGTGTCAGGCTTTATTTTTGAGGCTCCAAAATCACTGCAGATGGTGATTGCAGCCATGAAATTAAAAGGCACTTACTCCTTGGAAAGAAAGTTATGAGCAACCTAGACAGCATATTCAAAAGCAGAGACATTACTTTGCCAACAAAGGTCCATCTGGTCAAGGCTATGGTTTTTCCGGTAGTCATGTATGGATGTGAGAGTTGGATTGTGAAGAAAGCTGAGAGCCGAAGAATTGATGCTTTTGAACTGTGGTGTTGGAGAAGACTCTTGAGAGTCCCTTGGACTGCAAGGAGATCCAACCAGTCCATTCTAAAGGAGATCAGCCCTGGGTGTTCTTTGGCAAGAATGATGATAAAGCTGAAACTCCAGTACTTTGACCACCTCATACGAAGAGTTGACACATTGGAAAAGACTCTGATGCTGGGAGGGATTGGGGGCAGGAGGAGAAGGGGACGACAGAGGATGAGATGGCTGGATGGCATCACTGACTTGATGGACGTGAGTCTGAGTGAACTCCGGGAGTTGGTGATGGACAGGGAGGCCTGGCATGCTGCGATTCATGGGGTCGCAAAGAGTCGGACACGACTGAGCGACTGAACTGAACTGAACTGAATATTTTGTAACATGCTCATTTATCTTCATTTTAACAGTCTCCACACCAATATTATCTATATTTATCAACAGATTATACAATCTTGATTCTTAAAAAAAACAAACCCAACCTAGATAGACCATTCATAGATTGGAGCCAGAAAGATCTATAGAGGAATTCTGGGTCTCTACTTGTTTTGTGATCTTTGTTAAGCTGGCTTTTGGGCTTCAGCTGTGTAATCAGTAAATTGAAGACAATATTTGCAGTGGAAGCAATTATTGAATAAATTATATGACTATTTTCAGACAGGAGCAAAGTAAGTACTCAATAAATGTAAGCTATCTTCCCTATTTTCACATATTCAGTCAAAATATTGATAGAACATCTGCTCTCTGACTTCTCTGTTTCAGGTCTGCATGAACATCCCTAGGGCTGGAAACTTACAACCCTCCAAGAAAAGATCCATTTTGAATTGAATCGATGCTAATGTTAGGATGTTATAGTTTATGTTAATGAGAAGCTTGCCCTCTATCATTTTCACAAATTCTTCCATGTGGCAGGCTTGTGATAGTGCTTTGTCTCTTCTAAGTTTTCTTTGCTCCAACTTAAATAGTACCATTTGTAATAAGCATTCCCCATATGATACAGCTATTATTTTCTGGGTGAATTCCTATTTGTCATTTTCCACGTAGTGCTTATTGCCTAGAACTTCACAAAATTCCCCATGTGTTTTCATGCTAGGGCATACTGGAAGAAGACTGTCATCTCCTGAATTTATCTTCCTCGTCATCACATTAACTTCTATTATTTCAAAACGCATCCCATGAAGTTCTATGTTGAGGTTCCCAAATCTTTCCACATATGTTTCTTTTAAGTAAAGTCATCTTACTGTTGCACTTACGCAGATGAGTTTTTGTACCTTAATTCAGTATTTACAATTATCTCTCATATATTTCAGGCAAAAAAAAATTTACCTATATTCCATCCTATCTCATTTTCCATGATTTCATATGGACAGAGAATATTATAGCAGAGAACATTCTCAACTTTTCCCACAGAATTTGAATACTGTTGAATGTTAACCAGTACATAATGCATGTTTGTGTTCATCCAACACTCATTAAAAATGAAGTTTTGAAAATATTGACATCTGGGCTTTATGTGTGTGTACTTATACCATCTGGTGGATATTTCTGCCTTGTGAAATAAAAGAATTACATAGTATTCTAGGAAGGCAAGTTGGGCACACATAGCCATAAGTCTGGAATGAAATGTGAACAGCAAATTTGTTGGTTAATTCCAAATCTGTATTTATTAACCAGCAACCAATAAATGTAAACATCTGGAAAGTGCAACCAGCTGAAACAAACTTAGATCTAGTTCTTAGATACATCCTTATTTTCACTAAAATTGATATTTAAGTGGTATGGGTTGTTGTATCTTATGTCCATGTTACAAATTCAGAGTATTCATTTATCAAGATATTTTTATATTCCAAAGAGGTTATTTTCATTAGTGTTTTTAAAAAAGAGAATTTTCTCTAAGTGCTTGATAGGCATCCTTTGAGGATTAGAATATTTGTTAGGAACTCATATTCAGGTAAAAATATCAGTTTTTAACGGAATCAGATTTTCTATTGAGAGTAAGTATCCTTAGGGTTTGAGGGCTTCCCAGGTGGTGCTAGTGGTAAAGAATTCACCTCCTAATGCAGGAGACATAAAAGGCATGGGCTTGATTCCTGGGTCAGGAAGAGTCTCTGGAATAGAAAATGGCAACCAGCTCCAGTATTCTTGCCTTAAAAGTTCCACGGACAGAGGAACCTGTTGGGCTACCTCCATGGGGCCACAGAGAGTTTGACACACTTGAGCACACTTCTGTGCATTGGCTTGACTTGATCTTTAGGCCTTGAACTCAACTTCATAATATTTTTGTGGTTTTCCTTATTCTCTCCCCCAGAGCGATCATACATGAGGCTTTTAAATATATATATATTATATATATATATATATATATATATATATACACCCTTAAAGCTTATTGAGAAAGCCATGAATAATAAATATATTAAATTATGGATGATACCTGTTGGTTTTCATCTCCTTTTATGTGTTCCTCCAGTTCCTGATGTAATAGTTTGAGTTTCTTTTTGTTAACCTCATCCACCTCATTTTTAATCCATATGATTTTGTTGGGACCCAAAGATTATCGCCAAAGATTGGGAATGGGGTTCATGCTTAAAATTTTTCCCATTCTTTTAATCATCAGGTATAAGGAATGAGCCCTTGATTTAAATTAGAACAATAAGCCTTATCTGTAAAACATTTGCTGAATTAGGAAAAGAGGACCCATGTATTTACTGAGTGTTAATCGCTCAGTCACGTCTGACTCTGCAACCCCATGGACTATACCGTCCATGGAATTCTCCAGGCAAGAATACGGGAATGGGTATTTACTGAGATTACGTTAGAGAATATTTTTGGAATTGCTTGGAAAAAACTAAGCTAAAAGTGAAAGACCACAGAGATAAATAAATACAGCTGCAAGATAGAGATATATTTTTAAAATATATTGCTTAATCATTTGGATCTTGCTGTATACATGAAGATCTGTTTCTTGACTCTTTAGTTACATGATCCAAATGGTTCTAATGAATCCCAAAATAAAAAGGAATAAAACAAACAAGTAAATTGATCAAAGACTATCTTGAGTTTGTATGTAAGATTATAAAAGCTAGAACTTACCATATGCTTTTAAGCAGGAAAAAAAGAGACTGAAAATAACTTTCTCATAAAGGTATCAAGAAACTTCAGTTCAGTTCAGTCGCTCAGTCGTGTCCGACTCTTTGCGACCCCATGAGTCGCAGCACGCCAGGCCTCCCTGTCCATCACCAACTCCCAGAGTTCACTCAGACTCACATCCATCGAGGCAGTGATGCCATCCAGCCATCTCATCCTCTGTCATCCCCTTCTCCTCCTGCCCCCAATCCCTCTCAACATCAGAGTCTTTTCCAATGAGTCAACTCTTCGCATGAGGTGGCCAGCGTACTGGAGTTTCAGCCTTAGCATCATTCCTTCCAAAGAACACCCAGGGCTGATCTCCTTCAGCATGGACTGGTTGGATCTCCTTGCAGTCCAAGGGACTCTCAAGAGTCTTCTCCAACACCACAGTTCATAAGCATCAATTCTTCAGCGCTCAGCTTTCTTCACAGTCCAACTCTCACATCCATACACGACTACCGGAAAAACCATAGCCTTGACTAGACGGACCTTTGTTGGCAAAGTAATGTCTCTGCTTTTGAATATACTGTCTAGGTTGGTCATAACTTTTCTTCCAAGGAGTAAGCGTCTTTTAATTTCATGGCTGCAGTCACCATCTGCAGTGAGATCACTGCAAATTTTGACCCAGGATTCAATTCATCTGCTTGAATTGTTTTTGCCAGTAAAGTCTATGGTTGCAAAAAGACATTAGGATCATTACTGGGTCATATGTCTATTTTCAGATACCTCTTCCCAAGGATTCTGATTCAGTGAGATGTAACCTAGGCATCTACATTCCAAAATGCACACTAAAATGATTCTGACAAGAGGTGGAAGGGCTCTATTTTAAAAAACACTTATAAACATTTCTGTTTCCAATGGAATGAATTTTCCTATCAGTTAAGAGCAAAAAGCAAAATATCAGCAGCGTATAACAACGAGTGGTTAATGATCAAATGGCTGAAATCAGCTGGGTGTCCCTAAGCAGCTCTGTGTCTGAAGGCTGGGCTTCTTATTTGGCTGGAGATGAGCCAGCAGATCTGCTTATCTGGATTGGCCCCCACTAACTTGCCCCAAGCACTTCTCAGCCTCCAGCAAACCAGCCCAGATGTCCCTAAAGTGATGGCAGACAGGTAGAAGAGCAAGGAGATGCACTCTGGGACTCTAGAGTCTTGGGCTCAGCACAGACCTGCTGCCACTTCCACTGGCCTCTAGTGAACAAAGCAAGTCACATAGTCAAACTCATAGTTTCAGGCAGAAAAAATCATGTCTAACACTTTAGTCATATCCAACTCTTTGCAACCCCATAGACTATACAGTCCATGGAATTCTCCAGAGCTGTGGTGTTGGAGAAGACTCTTGAGAGTCCCTTGGACTGCAAGGAGATCCAACCAGTCAATCCTAAAGGAAATCAGTCCTGAATATTCTTTGGAAGGACTGAACCAGAAGCTGAAACTCCAATCCTTTGGCCACCTGATGCAAAAACTGACTCATTGGAAAAGACCCTGATGATGGGAAAGATTGAAGGCAGGAAAAGAAGGGGATGACAGAGGAGGAGATAGTTGGATGGCATCATCTACTCGATGGACATGAGTTTGAGAAAACTCCAGGAGTTGGTGATGGACAGGGAAGTCTGGCTTGCTGCAGTCCATGGAGTTGCAAAGAATTGGACACAACTGAGCGACTGAACTGAACAGTTTAGTGGGAGGAACTACAAAGGAACCTGACAAAGGGCGTGGAAACAGGGCATTATTGCAGTCCACACTTGAGTAGTGAAAAGGCAAGTACTCAGGATGGAAGGTGAGTTGTGAGGCACAGATTTTATTTGGGGGAACACAGATTTGTAGATATGCTGATTCAAGGTAATTTCTAGGATTTACAACCAATGGGAAAGGAGCTGAACACCAAAGAATTGATGCTTTTGAACTGTGATGTTGGAGAAGACTCTTGAGAGTCCCTTGAACTGCAAGGAGATCAAACCAGTCCATCCTAAAGGAAATCAGTCCTAAATATTCATTGGAAGGTTGATATTCAAGCTGAAGCTCCAATATTTTGGCCACATTATGCAAAGAACTGTATCACTTGAAAAGACCCTGATGCTGGCAAAGATTGAAGGCAGGAGAAGGAGACGACAGAGGATGAGATGGTTGGATGGCATCACCAACTTGATGGACATGAATTTGAGCAAGTTCTGGGAGTTGGTGATAGATAGGGAAGCCTGGCGTGCTGTAGTCCATGGGGTCGCAAAGAGTCGGACATGACTGAGCAACTGAACTGAAGAGAGAAAGGAGCAAAACACTCTCTTCCTATCAAGATACTTATCTAAAGCCTATATTATCTTTTCTTCTGCACAAGGAATATATGTATAAAGAGTTGTGAAAGTTCATGTTTAGCATAAATAAAACTTGAGATGTGCTAATGTAATGTACTAGCAGGTATCACAAACATTTCAGTTTGTGAAGCTGTCCAAGGAATTGATGCAAATAAACAAAATGGTTTTGTATGAAGTTTTAAGAGTTCCAAACAATAGTTGTAAACATTAAAAATTGTCATCCAGTTGAAAATCAAGAAATCGAGAAAAAACTGAAAATCCCACATTTTACAATGCATGATTTTCTGGGATGTGATATTTTCAAGTTTAAAGTTCCCATAGCTTTGATAAAATTCATTTTTGATCATGAGAGAACATACACTTTCAAAGCAGGACTTGAACTGCTGACAACTCCTTATTTTACATTTTTTCTTGAATTATTTTAATATTCTGGATGGATATTAACTCTAGCTCATTCCTACCTGTTTATTAAACTAAATAATCTCAAGACTTTGACCAATTACAACTGTATCCCTATAAGGCATATGTGCGTAGAAGTAATAAGACTGGCTTCCTTTAAACATTTTCTAAAACGGAAACATCTTCATTCAGACTGGTTTTTGTTTTAATTTAATGTGGATTTGTGGGATTTCACATTATAAAAAAAAATCAATACATCTTTATGTTGATAGATTACTGGTACTCTTAAAATTGAAGTTTCTGTATATACAACATGTAAATATTTACCAGGAATCACATTTGACACATACATAAATCAGTGCTGGAAGAGTTACTGCTTTCAAAGTAAAATCAGGGAGTGAACAGATAAATTATTAGCCTTGTGCCTCTTCTTGTCATGGGAGAGCATGAAGAATCTCACTTTAACAAATAGACAGCTTTGTCTTATAAACTCACATGATCTCGCATTTATAAAAATAGAAATTACTGTTGATAAATACCATTGCTTTGTAATGCCAAAGAGACATCCTGCTTAGAATGATTTTTGCCCAAAATCTTTACTAAATCCTAATATTCAACTAAGTTTCTAAGGACAAACCTGAGAAGGAAGGGAAGCGTTAGTTGGACATGAGTGTCAAAAATCAAACTCCTCAGTTTTAAGAATCCCTTCATTGTTAACTAGAATGAAGAGTTAGTAGCTTATTTGTTACCTGGCTGGAGTTTCTACTGGCCTTTGAAAAATGCCAACGGCACTTTTAATGGCATTCAAATATGGCAGGAGTACAAAAGATTTACTGATTCGATGTTACAGACTCAGTAATGAAGTGAACACTGGGAGAAGGTTCCTGCTAATTCTGAGCTATCTGATGATACATTAACTAAGGGAGGTCCTTAAACCACAAATATCTACCATACACTGCCCGTCAAAAGATCGCCTTACTTTATTTCTTGTCGTTTTGAAATGTTAAAAGCAAAAAATTTGTCTTCTTCTTGAAAATTACTTTAAAAATGTAATAGGTCCAGGACTTCCCTGGTGGCCCAATGGCTAACACCCTTCCAATGCACGGGGCCTAAGTTCAATCTCTGCTTGGAGAACTAAGATCTCACATGCCTCATGGTCCAGCCAGAAAGTGTGTGTGTGTGTGTGTGGGCCACTCTGTTGCGGCTGACTCTTTGTGACTCCATGGACTGTAGCCCAGCAGGCTCCTCTGTCCATGGAATTCTCCAGGCAAGAATACTGGAGTGGGTAGCCATGTCCTTCTCCAGGGGATTTTCCTGAACTGCAGGGTTGAACCCAGTTTTCCTACATTGCAGGCAGATTCTTTACCATCTGAACCACCAGGGTAAAAGTAAAATAAAATATTTAAAAAAAAAAAGCAACAGCTCCATAAGGATCTGTCTCCGAAGCTTTTTATGGAATTATAGTTGATACTTAAGTTAACATCCTTAAGTTCAGGATAAACTCTAGATTGGAAGGGAAAGACTTCCGAAGTGGGATGTAAGAATAACAAAGAGACGATTTTCCTACATCCAATGCCAATTAGAAACAAGTGGGGACTTTTCAACAGAAGGCACTTCTGCACTATCGTTCAGGCAGTTAAGAGCTGATCTCTTTATGTGCCAGTTGTGTTGGGAATCCTTGAGGTTAAAATTTCCTGAGGAAAACAGAAGGTAGCACTAGTCCACCTTCTTAATACACCTTAGTAATTAGTGTATTACTAAGCAGCAAGTTGGTAAGCTCCATGAGCCCAGGGGATTCGGTTGCTCACTTCTATGTAAGTAAGACCCCAAATCCTCTTGGCAAATAGTCTGTGCACTGAGTTGACTGAATCAACTACAAACTTTAGGTATTTTCTTAAGTTCCTTGTAAGACTGGTGACTCGCTTACAAATCCAAAGTTCTCATGTAGATGTGTGTTACAATTACATACTTGTTGGTCTGAGACAAGACCTAAAACATTCACGTAGGATGTTTTGGAGAAAGAGTTTTCACTTAATCCAGACATCAGTGAACATTCATTCCTATTCCATCCACCACCAAGAAAAATATGCTCAAATTCTTTTTTACATCATTGTTGATTAAAGGTAAAACAAATCAAAGCCATCTTCCCTGTTTAATAACACTGTTGCCTAATATTCTCTCCTGAGCCTGTACATAGGTGTAAGTGATGAAGCTCAAGAAGCATGGACATATTTTGTAATTCTTCATTAAAGCAAGGATGAGTATACACTGAGGGCTAAGACTGCCCAGAGAAAATTCTCATAATCATGTAGATTATAGTATTCAATGCTTCTAGAAATCCCTTCACACTCCTAGACCATATCCCTCAAAAGCAAATAAGAGCCTCAAGAGAGCCATTCCCAGATGAAGCAGCTTCACTGGTCACTTCAGAAGAAAAACCCCTTGAAGGTCACCTGAGCCTTTTGTTGATTGATCAGTCTGTGGTCCAGACCCCACATCTCATCATCTGTACTTTTGGAAGGGCTCTATTCTTCTATAACGTCAAGTGAGCCACCGGCTGATAAAGACCCAGTGGGCTTCCCCAGGCTTCCTTCTCCACACTCCTGTTCTTCACCCCTCCTTGCCCCATACAACCTAGGCTTTCCTACCTACTTTTTCTTCACTAGGCAAAGCTTGGTAGAGGGAAAACAGTAAAACTCCTTTGAAAGAGTTTACTTACTTCTTCCTCTAAACCTTGCTTTATGACTAAATGGCCCCAAGCAAAATACCTCCATTACCAAAGCAACAACAGCAAATCAGTGAATTTAATTAAGATTTTATAACTCAAACTGAACATTTTTAAGGCCAGTTTTTTGAAATACAGTTGCCAAATAAAAAGTTGTACATGTTTAATGTATACAACTCGATCAGTTTGGAGGTAAGTATGCACCCATGAAACCATCACCACAACCGTGCCATAAACATATTCATCACCTTCAGAGGTTTTCTCCTGACCTCTTAATTTATTATCATTACTATTTTATTAAAGCAGAGACTAGCATGGAAGTTTCCAGGGATTGACAGTAGAGGAATGCGGGGAGGGATTAGTGAAAAGGTACAAAGTTTCAGTTATGTAGGATGAAGAAGTCCTAGAGATCTGCTGAACAACTTGGTGCCTCTTGGTTAACAATACCGTACCATACACCTAAACGTTTGATAAAGGGGCAGATCTTATATTGTACACTTACCATGCAAAAAACAATAACAGACAACCCTGTGGTTTTTATCCCTTCATACAGCTTTGTTGTGATTTTTAAATGAACAAACTGAAACGAGTAATACTAGAACTGTTTGTCTTAAATAATGCTAAGAAATGCTGGTCCATTATCATTCCTTTTTATTTCGTTGTTTCTTCAAGAGAATTGTGTACTTATTTAGACAGGGAATTTGACCCACAGAGGAAATGCATCAGGACGCTGAGGGAGAAGGGAACCAGGCATTCGGATTAACTTAGCAAAATCTAAAAAATCTGTAGTGTGGGAAAACTAACAAGCAAAGAAAAACACATGCTCCAAATATTTCACAAGTTTAAGAGCCAATTGTTGACTGTGAAAGACTCAGTCCTGGTAAAACTCCAAGCTTCTCTGCTTTCCATTTTTTCAGAACAACAACAAAAAGGGATGGTTTTTAAAACTCTGACATCATGTTATTTTTTCTTTAATTGAGTATCATCATCATAGCCTACACATTGTTAATAATATAAAGTTTTTATGGCACATTTTACTATGGATCATAACATGTTCACTTCCTTGAACTTTTCCAGTATTATAAATGGAAATGTGTTTATATTTTTCATTGTCATGGGAATATGTCTAGTCTTACAGATCAAATTCTTCATTCCTGTTGTCTGGAGAGCTGACTGATTCCATTAGTTTTCCTTGAATGGAGAAACTTCTCTTTACACGTGAGTGACAAAAAGAGCCCAAGTCCACCTGGGGCACGAAAACTGTCCCTCCATTTGTTGGCGGTTCTATTTGTCCATTCCATTCTTCTCCTTTGACCAATATGGACACCATTGAAAGATTTCTTACCCTCTGAATTCTTATGAATGGGGAACGCTAGCAATAGAAGAAAAGGAGGGAGGAGAATGGGAGCACGGCCTCCTTGGAGGAGCACTATCTCCCTGGAAGATCAACTCCTCCCTGGAGGATCATCTTGGATACTGGCAGCACCCCTCAGCCATAAGGTTATAGGTAATGTTAGGTCACCCTCTTCACACAATCCTCTCTCTCTGTCTTTGGATGTCATTATATTTTTTGCCCTGGGACCCTTGCATCCTCTCTCTCAGCTTCTCTTGGTTTCCTTACACCTAATGGATACCTGTATTAAACTTCATTTAACAAACCTCTTCTGCAGGTTTATTAAACTTACCTCTATTATTACACTTATCCCTATTATTAAGCTTAACCTTTTTTGTGGTTCTTCAACCACTATCCCTCTCCTTGCCTTAATGATCAATGAGAGCACTTCACTTATTAAAACAGGAACCTCCCTCTTCTACCTACAAGTCCTCACTGCCCATCACTCCACTGAACCTGCTACCACTGAAGTCACTGGTTGGCATCTGCAAGCCAAATCCAGCAGCAATAGATTTATATTATTTGTGCCCTTCAAAATCCTAGAGAGTATTATTCATGTGTTTTTACTGTGTTTTGGCTCAACTTTTGCCATATCACTTTCTTTTCTATCTCCTTTAAAGTTTCTATTTGATGATCCCAACTTAAATGATGTTTTCTTCAAGTTTTTGTATTCATTGTTCTAATTTTACATGATTTCTGCAATAACTATAGTTTCAGTGACCATTCACTTGCTGAAGCTTCCTAAATCCATAATTCTGGATCTTTTTGCTAATCCAAGGCCCATATAGTCAACAGTTTCAATGTTGGTTCTAAGCTGAGTTGCCTTTCCTATAGGATACATAGGACTCTAGACATATCCTGGACAGTGGCCACTGGAGGGGGACCTGCGAGAGAAGCAAGGAATTTTCTGACTACTTTCTTCTTTGTATTTATACCACCCATTACATGTAAGTTTCCAATATTCTCCTTAAGTTATAGGTTGACCTTCTTGGGCAGAGACCCATTCATCTTTTTAGTACAGATGATGTCATAACTACTGGTGGCATGATCCTTCTATACCATTACTCTCCACTTTCTCTACTGGACCAAGCCTAGGAGCTTTGCTCTACAGACTAGTAAGAAGCTAAGGGCCAATTGATATTTTTCTAGCTATAGTGGGGTATAATTGCCAAATAAAATTGTATAAATTTAAAGTGTACAGTGTGATGATTTGATATATATACATATTGTGAAATCAGTACTACATAACAGCTAGTTACACATCCATTACCTCACATCATTACCTTTTGGTGTTTGTGTGGTGAGAACATTAAGATCTATTCTCTTAGCAAATTTAAAGTATGCAATACTGTATTCTATAGTTACCAAGCTGTACATTCGATCCTCAGAACTTATTTATCTCATAAGTGGAAATTTGTATGCTTTGAGCCCTCAGCCCGGGAACCCACCGTTCTGCTTTTTTTCTGTGAGTTGAACTTTGTAGATTGCATATGAAAGTAAGAGGCCATAAGCATTTGTCTTTCTGCATTCTGACATTTTCCCACTTAGTATGATGCGCTGAAGTTACATATATGGTTCCATATACGAATGGAAGAATTGCCTCCTTTTTACGGCACATATATAATATATATATATGTTTTACATATATAACATTGCCTTTATCTTTTCATCTGTTGAAGTACAGATGTTCCCATTTCTTAGCTATTTATGAATCAAGATGCAGTGAACATTGGGGTGAGAGATATTCCTTCAAAATAGTGATTTTGTTACACACTCAGAAGTGACATTTTTCCAAAGAAGACATGCAAATGACCAACAGATATATAAAAGGGTGCTCAACATAACTAATCATCAGTTCAGTTCAGTTCAGTCGCTCAGTCGTGTCCGACTCTTTGTGACCCCGTGAATCGCAGCACGCCATGCCTCCCTGCCCATCACCACCTCCCAGAGTTCACTCAGACTCACGTCCATTGAGTCAGTGATGCCATCCAGCCACCTCATCCTCTGTTGCCCCCTTCTCCTCCTGCCCCCAATTCCTCCCAGTGTCAGAGTCTTTTCCAATGAGTCAACTCTTCGCATGAGGTGGCCAAAGTACTAGAGTTTCAGCTTTAGCATTATTCCTTCCAAAGAACACCCAAGACTGATCTCCTTCAGAATGGACTGGTTGGATCTCCTTGCAGTCCATGGGACTCTCAAGAGTCCTCTCCGACACCACAGTTCAAAAGCATCAATTCTTCGGCTCTCAGCTTTCTTCAAGTCCAACTCTCACATCCATACATGACCACTGGAAAAAACATAGCCTTGACAAGATGGACCTTTGTTAGCAAAGTAATGTCTCTGCTTTTTAATATGCTATCTAGGTTGGTCATAACTTTCCTTTCAAGGAGTAAGCATCTTTTAATTTCATGGCTGCAATCACCATCTGCAGTGATTTTGGAGCCCCCCAAAAAATAAAGTCTAACACTGTTTCCACTGTTTCCTCATCTATTTGCCATGAAGTGATGGGACCAGATGCCATGATTTTAGTTTTCTGAATGTTGAGCTTTTTCACTCTCCTCTTTCACTTTCATCAAGTGGCTTTTTAGTTCCTCTTCACTTTCTGCCATAAGGGTGGTGTCATCTGCATATCTGAGGTTATTGATATTTCTCCTGGCAATCTTGATTCCAGCTTGTGCTTCTTCCAGTCCAGCGTTTCTCGTGATGTACTCTCCATATAAGTTAAATAAGCAGGGTGACAATATACAGTCTTGACGCACTCCTTTTCCTATTTGGAACCAGTCTGTTGTTCCATGTCCAGTTCTAACTGTTTCTTCCTGACCCACATATAGATTTCTCAAGTGGCAGTTCAGGTGATCTGGTATTCCCATCTCTTTCAGAATTTTCCACAGTTTATTGCGATCCACACATCAAAGGCTTGGGCATAGTCAATAAAGCGGAAATAGATGTTTTTTTTCTGGATTTCTCTTGCTTTCTCGATGATCCAGCGGATGTTGGCAATTTGATCTCTGGTTCCTCTGCCTTTTCTAAAACCAGCTTGAACATCTGGAAGTTCACGGTTCACGTATTCCTGAAGCCTGTCTTGGAGAATTTTGAGCATTCCTTTACTAGCGTGTGAGATGAGTGCAGTTGTCAGGGAAATGCAAATCAAAACCACCGTGAGATATACCTCACATCTGTTAAAAGGACTATGATGAAAAATACAAGAAATAGCAACTGTTGCTGAGGACGTGGCACAAAGGGAACACTTGTGCAATGTTCCTGGGAAAGCAAACTGGTGCAACAACTATGGAAAACAGTATGGAGGCCTTTCAAAACAGTAAAAAACAACCATCAAATTGATTATTTGCCTCCACGTTTGTTCTATTCATTCTAGAGAACATGCTAGGGTTACTGACTTGGAGGGATTTTAAATTTTTAAAAAATGTAACTAAGCCCTATGTAATTTCTTCTATCTATGTAATTTTCCCTGAGAGCTTCAAAGAACCCCAAATCATGTGTGGTTATTGCCTGTCCATCTTAATTCCTATTTATCAAAACAAAACAAGGGAGGTAGCTCTCCTGATACAGTTGAAAGAAGAAAATCTCTCAGACATCCAGACAAATCTGACTAGCTTTCCTGGATTCGTAAGAAGATTCACAATTATCTGCGACATCTGAAAACTTAACAAAGTGAAAGGGAACTTGGTGCAACTGCTCAATTCCTAAAAGCTGTATTCTGTCACCAGGTCATGGTTTAAGGCATGAAATAACAGAAAAGTACCAGGACAACTTTATATATGAAGCCACACAATGGGAGATCCATTCTCTCCTCTACCTGCGGGGCCGTGCTGTAATCTCTGGCCCTCTGGACTTCTGCCTTGACAGGTTGACTTTATCTAACATTATACATTTGCCATCCTCTGTCCTTTTAAATTACATATTTATAGCTAATGCCTTTCTCTGCCATCAACATAGAAAATCTATATTCAGGCAAGCACACACACACACACTCACTTTACACATACATAACAACAACAAAAATATTTGTTCAGTTTTTCTCAACTGAAGGTGAAATTATTCTTCAATTACATGGGTAGAAATAGTCCCCTTAAGCTTTCTTCCACTAGGGGAAAATAATATATCCGAATCTCCTAGTGGGCATTTTCAGATAATATACATTTTATCTTGTAATCCTAATACATCATGCTTAACCTTTACCTGATTTAAAAATCATGGCCTCTTAAGTTACCTTTTTTGCTAAATGTACTTATTGACTATATTAGGGTAGAGAAACCACTGTGTTATTTTCTGATTCTGTAACCCTAAACAGTCCATTAACTGTCTCTCATAATCAATTCTCCTAATTGCAGAAAGGGGCTAAGCATTTTATTCTCTATTGTTGCTTAGCAACAGGAATTATTAAGGCACTGGAGTTTGAGTCAGATATATGGTTCCTAGTCTTAATTCTATCATTAACTAGCTAGATATCATTGATTAAGTTATTTCCTCACTCTGGACCCTACTTACCACTCCGTCAATTAATGAACCAATCAATGACATACACAGGAGTTCCTCTCTATCCACATCTTTGGGGCTTGGTTCCAGGACACCCTCCCTTGGATTCCAAAATCTGCAGATGACCAAATCCCATATATGAAATGGTATAGTATTTGCATATAATCTAAGACATGCATCTCTATACTTTAAATCATCTCTAGATTACTCATAATACCAAATAGAATGTCAATATTATATAAATAGTTTCTGAAGCAGGGAAAATTCAGGTTTTGCTTTTTAGTACTTTATGGAAATTTTTCCCACATAGTTTCAATCTGCAGTTGGTTGGATCTTGGGATGAGGAGTCCACAAATACAGAGAGCCAACTGTACATCCATAAAAGCATCAAACTAGACTAGATTTATTTAACAATCTGTATCCTTTGGAGAAAAAAGTTAAGAAATCATTCTGACACACAAAAAGGCATAAACAATAATATCAATAAATGGGTACTCAGCATCCATGTTACAAATACAATTAAGGCTTTCTTAACTCCCAAAAGACATTCCCCAACCTCCATCATGGGCTTCCCTGGTGGCTGAGAAGGTAAAGAATCTGCCTGCAATGTGGAAGACCTGGGTTCAGTCCCTGGGTTGGGAAGATCCCCTGGAGGAGGGCATGGCAACCCACTCCAGTAATTTTGCCTGGAGAATCTCCATGGACAGAGGAGCCTGGCAAGCTTTGGTCCAGGGGTTGCAAAGAGTCGGACACGACTGAGCGACTAAGCACACAGCACAACCTCCATCATAGAGTTATCCCTATGTTGGATTTGGTTTTTATCCTTATTAAGAATTTCTTTGTACTTTACTACATATGTGTGTATCCTAAACCATGTATAGCACACTCTTTAGGGCTACTAAACTTTCTGTGACTCTTAGCAGACTGGTAAATTCCTCGACAGCTTTCTGTTTCTCTCTCAACGTAATATTTGTGAGAATCATCCAAGAGTGTATATTAACTCACGTTGACTCATTCTTCACTGAAGTTTATATTACTTTTGGTAGACATACCACAGTTTACCCACTATTCTCTTATTGATAACATTTCATTTTCCCGGTTTTTGCTGTAATGCACAATGCTGCCATGATGTTTATTGTACAAATATTTTTAATCTATAGGATATAAGGTTGAGAAATGCAACTGCCGAGACAAACTATATACAACCTCATACCTAAGATAATAGCAAACTACTCTCCAGCATTATTCTTCATCTGTGAAGAGAAATTCTGTCACTCCCTATCTTCACCAGTGCTTTATATTCTTGGACTATGCAGATTTTTCCCAGTCTGAAGACAGAGAAATGGTATCTCTTTGTGACTCTAATTTGCATTTTCCCAATTTCTAGTGAGACTGAGCATTTTTTCATGTGTTTATTGGCCGTTTGTGTTTCCTCTTCTATGAATTGCCCTTTCATATCTTTTTTCTATTTTTCTACTTGGTTGTTTTCCTTTACTTTTTGATTTGTAGCTTCAAAAGTCTGTTTTGAATACTAATCTTGGTTAATTTTTTGCATTCCGAATATCTTCTTCCAGACTGCCACAGTCTTTTCATTTTTATTGTGTCTTTTGCTACCAGACATTTTTAGTTTTAACAGTCAAGTGTATTAATCATTTCCTTTGGCATTTTTGTTCTCACTCCAAAATTTTATAAATATTCTTACTTTCTTTCATTCCAAATGATTTTAAAGCTTTCTTTTTGCTTTTCTCTCTCTCTGGCTTATCTATAATGCCAAACTTGTCATCTATAAAATTTGTAAATATGCCAGAGTCAGTCATGGTCTTCATTAATTTTAATTTCTTCATATATGCTTACTTTCTTTCATATTTATTGACAAAATTTACATACTTTTCTCCACATAGTTTCTCTGACCTTATGATTGATTTATTCCTCAGTTCAGTTCAGTCTCTCAGTCGTGTCCGACTCTTTGCAACCCCATGAATCGCAGCACGCCAGGCCTCCCTGTCCATCACCAACTCCCGGAGTTCACTCAGACTCACGTCCATCGAGTCAGTCATGCCATCAGCCATCTCATCCTCGGTTGTCCCCTTCTCCTGCCCCCAACCCCTCCCAGCATCAGAGTCTTTTCCAATGAGTCAACTCTTCGCATGAGGTGGCCAAAGTACTGGAGTTTCAGCTTTAGCATCATTCCTTCCAAAGAAACGCCAGGGCTGATCTCCTTCAGCATAGACTGGTTGGATCTCCTTGCAGTCCAAGGGACTCTCAAGAGTCTTCTCCAACACCACAGTTCAAAAGCATCAATTCTTCAGCGCTCAGCTTTCTTCACAGTCCAACTCTCACATCCATACATGACCACTGGAAAAACCATAGCCTTGACTAGACGGACCTTAGTCGGCAAAGTAATGTCTCTGCTTTTGAATATGCTATCTAGGTTGGTCATAACTTACTTTCCAAGGAGTAAGTGTCTTTTAATTTCATGGCTGCAGTCACCATCGGCAGTGATTTTGGAGCCCCCAAAAAATAAAGTCTGACACTGTTTCCACTGTTTTCCCATCTATTTGCCATGAAGTGATGGGACCGGAGCCATGATCTTCGTTCTCTGAATGTTGAGCTTTAGGCCAATTTTTTCACTCTCCTCTTTCACTTTCATCAAGTGGCTTTTTAGTTCCTCTTCACTTTCTGCCATAAGGGTGGTGTCATCTGCATATCTGAGGTTATTGATATTTCTCCCAGCAATCTTGATTCCAGCTTGTGCTTCTATCAGCCCAGCGTTTCTCATGATGTACTCTGCATATAAGCTAAATAAGCAGGGTAACAATACACAGCCTTGACGCACTCCTTTTCCTATTTGGAACCAGTCTGTTGTTCCATGTCCAGTTCTAACTGCTGCTTCCTGACCTGCATACAGATTTCTCAAGAGGCAGGTCAGGTGGTCTGGTATTCCCATCTCTTTCAGAATTTTCCACAGTTTATTGTGATCCACAGTCAAAGGCTTTGGCATAGTCAATAAAGCAGATATAGATGTTTTTCTGGAACTCTCTTGCTTTTTCCATGATCCAGCGGATGTTGGCAATTTGATCTCTGGTTCCTTTGCCTTTTCTAAAACCAGCTTGAACATCAGGGAGTTCACGGTTCACGTCTTGCTGAAGCCTGGCTTGGAGAATTTTGAGCATTACTTTACTAGCATGTGAGATGAGTGCAATTGTGCAGTAGTTTGAGCATTCTTTGGCATTGCCTTTCTTTGGGATTGGAATGAAAACTGACCTTTTCCGGTCCTGTGGCCACTGCTGAGTTTTCCAAATTTGCTGGCATATTGAATGCAGCACTTTCATAGCATCATCTTTCAGGATTTGAAACAGCTCAACTGGAATTCCATCACCTCCACTAGTTTTGTTCATAGCGATGCTTCCCAAGGCCCACTTGACTTCACATTCCAGGATGTCTGGCTCTAGATTAGTGATCACACCATCATGATTATCTGGGTTGTGAAGACCTTTTTTGTATAGTTCTTCTGTGTATTCTTGCCACCTCTTCTTAATATCTTCTGCTTCTGTTAGGTCCAGACCATTTCTGTCCTTTATCGAGCCCATCTTTGCATGAATGTTCCCTTGGTATCTCTAATTTTCTTGAAGAGATCTCTAGTCTTTCCCATTCTGTTGTTTTCCTCTATTTCTTTGCATTGATCGCTGAAGAAGGCTTTCTTATCTCTTCTTGCTATTCTCTGGAACTCTGCATTCAGATGCTTATATCTTTCCTTTTCTCCTTTGCTTTTCACCTCTCTTCTTTTCACAGCTATTTGTAAGGCCTCCCCAGACAGCCATTTTGCTTTTTTGCATTTCTTTTCCATGGGGATGGTCTTGATCCCTGTCTCCTGTACAATGTCACTAACCTCATATTCCTAGGCACTTTTTATTTTTTGTTGTTATTATGAGTTGAATACTTTGAAATTTGTATTTTCTAATTTTCTTTCTGGAATGTAGTAAATTAAACTGTTTCTGTAGATTGTGTATCTAGCAAATTTGATACATATATAAACGTGCAAAATGAAAGTGTGAGTCAGTCATGTCTGACTCTTTGGGACTCTGTGGATTGTGGTCCACCAGGCTTCTCTGTCCATGGAATTCTCCAGGGAAGAACACTGGAGTCAGTGGCCATTTCCTTCTCCAGGGAATCTTCCCAACCCAGGGACTGAACTCAGGTCTGCTGCATTGCAGGCAGGTTCTTTACCATCTGACACATTAATTATATTCCATTTAAAAATACCTAATATTATTTATTTGTGAATTCTTTTTCTCTCTTTTTTATAAGATCTTTCAGATCTGACTAGTTAATTAGTCTCTTCAAAGAATCAGGTTTGAGTTTGTTGGTCTTCTCTATTGTAACTTTTCAATTTTACTAATTTCACACTTTTTATTATTATATCACTCTATTATCTTCAGGTCTATTTTGTTTCTTCTATAATTTCTTGGCTTGAATTTTTATGTCACTTATGTCTTTAAGTTTTTCCTCATTCATAATATTTACACTTATGGAAAAATATTTTTAAGTATTAGATATATGAATATGTAGCAATTTATCATTATTTAATCATAAGTATATTATATAAATATATTTATAATGATATTTTATTGGCAAATAGTTTGAGAATATGCCTTTTTATTTCCTAGATATAACTGTTATATAAGCTTGTTGTGTTGTTCAAATCATCTTTATGAATTTTTGTCTTCCGATTCAATCATTAAGAGATTTACATTAAAATATTCCCTCACAAAAAGGACTTTTCAATTGTTTCTTATAGTTCTAGCAATTTTTGCTCACAAATACTTGTTATGTGATAGCAGCAGTCTAGTTAAGAATTGTTACATTTCTTAGTGAAATTGGACCTTTTTCATTATGCAATAACTCCTTTAAAACCTGTTTTTCTTGTTTTGAACTAAAGCCAATTTCTTTACACTAGTAGTCACTTCAGTTTTCATTTGTGAGTGTTTGCCTAGTTTATTCGGAGAAGGCAATGGCAACCCACTCCAGTACTCTTGCCTGGAAAATCTCAATGGTGGAGGAGCCTGGTGGGCTGCAGTCCACGGGGTTGCGAAGAGTTGGACACGACTGAGCGACTTCACTTTCACTTTTCCCTTTCCTGCATTGGAGAAGGAAATGGCAACCCACTCCAGTGTTCCTGCCTGGAGAATCCAAGGGACAGGGGAGCCTGGTGGGCTGCCGTCTGTGGGGTCGCACAGAGTCGGACACGACTGAAACAACTTAGCAGCAGCAGCAGCAGCAGCCTAGTTTATTATTCTTTTTCTGTTAAATTTTTTCATCTTTACTTTTAGATATACCTTGAGGTGGAGCGTATGTATTCAATGTAATAATCTCTCTCTCATAACTGACAAATTAAATTCATTTATATTTATGGAAATTATTGATATTTTTGTATTTATTTCTGTCATTGTCCTTTATCTTTTCTTGACTGGGTTTTTCTGATTGTTCTGATTGTTCTCCTTTATCTTTTCTGATTGGGTTTTTAATTTTCATTTTATTATTGGGAAATCTTATGTTCCATCTTGTTCCTAGCCCACTGCTTTTTGAGCCTTACAAGCTTCACCTACTTCATTTATGGCTCCTACAGACCCATCTTACTCTGTGTGTGTGAATTCAGCTGGCATTTGACTTTGTCAATTATTATTTTATCCACCTTAGTTAGCTTGTCTTTTCTCATTGGGAAGGATTTTCCGTCTTACCAATTCATGACATTAGCTGAAATGAAAATCTCTGCCATGAACTCTGTTTCCTGTTAAAGTCTCCTTCTAACTGATCATTTTAATTATGAGGAAGGTAGATTACACACAAGGATAATGGAAAATTTTAATGATTATTAATAGACAGAACATGCCTGATCTCATTTGATCTCAGAAGCTAAACAGGGTTGGGCCTGGTTAGTATTCAGGTGGGATACTAACTGGGAATACCAGGTGCTGTAGGATTTTTTTGGAGAAGAAAATGGCAACCCACTCCAGTATTCCTGCCTGGAGAATCCCATGGACAGAAGAGCCTGGCAGGCTACAGTCCATGAGGTCGTAAGAGTCAGACATGACTTAGTGACCACCACCAATAGGAAAAACGGAGAAACTCACTTTTCTTTATTTCTGACTGTCCATGCTGATGTCAATAATCAAAATCTATGTGGAGGAGTAGTTCTCTAAAACATGTTCTACTAAATTTTCGCCAATAACAGTCACAATACGCTCTTGTAGACATGATTCTCTATTGTCAATAAAGCCATGTTCTCTACAACTTTAAAAGTCTCCCATCTCTCAGTTAAGGGGAGGAAAATGGAATTATTATATGTATATCTTTGAAAAAAATCATCTTTAGGAATTGTCGTTAGGTGCCAGGGCAGAGATGGTATTTTCTTCAACCCATAGCCACTTACCATATGTCAGACTCTCTCCTGTCTCTCTAAGAGTTTGAAATCTATATATAATAGGAGAGTTGGGGATGATGGCAGAGCCAGCTGACTCCCAAATTCTCATGTTCCCTTTCTGTGGTATAGAGTAAGTTCTTGGAAGTGACTGAGCGATACAGAGCTACATTCCTAGGTTCTCTTCCTTACACGTAGGCCAGATCATATATCTATTTCTTGCCAACTGAATATGAGTGAAAGTGATACATATCTTCTGGACTAAGGTAATTACATATCCAGTGTGTAAGATTCCTCATTCTCTTACCCTTGTAGAAACTTGAGGCTGCCAGGAGTATCCTGAAATTATAAGACAGTAGGCTCACAAGAGGGAATTCTGAGTTACTGCCTGCTCTTTCTAGACTCTGATATGAGCAAATAATGACATTTCTATATTAATCCATTGAGATTAAAGAGCTATTTATAATATCTTTTGCCTAACCTAGCTTATTCAGCAACACCCTCTTTCAATAAGCACCTTGCACCTTAAATTTCCCCAATTCATTGTCTTTGCTGGTCTCCTTCATAGTGAATGTCTCCACACTGTAGGTATAATGGGCTTCCCCAGTGGCTCACTGGTAAAAAAAAAATCTGCCTGCAATGCAGGAGACTCAGGAGATTCAGGTTCAATCCCAAGGTCGGGAAGAACCCCTGGAGGAGGAAATGGCAGCCCACTCCAGTATTCTTGCCTGGAGAATCCCCATGGATGGAGGAGCCTGGTGCAGTATAGTCCATGAGGTCACAAAAAGTCAGACATCACTGAGCATGAATGCATGCATGTAGGAATAATAGTGAGATGTGCTTTCAAGGAAATGTGTTATTTATCTTTAAAATTTCATTCTTTTGATGAAATCTCCTTACAGTAAAATTTTACTGTGAACATACACTTATTTTGGAGAAAGCTATGTTTAGAGTTAGAAGTATTTTGTAACGTATCTAGATAGTGAGGAAAGTAAATGTGTTATTTGCATTAAATTTGCTCTGAGTTATCAATAGATTAAACTAAGTTATTGTTCAAAGTGGTGGTAAGGACAGCCAATTTCATTACTTTAAGTGGCACTTAAAATTCTTCCAAGTCTCTACTCATTTATTATCTTAAGGCATTAGATGAAAAATGTGCTAGTTCCACTTTTCTGAAAATGCTTATAAAAGTACAAGAACGCTGTGTAAGAAGAGCTTTCAAATAGCTAGTCCACTAACCATAATTTTATTTCTTAACAGGTAGATAAAACTTAACTTCACCTTTAAATAAACCCATGAAAATTTACTCAGTTGTCTAATTATACTCTAATTATTGTATAATTAGAATTTTACATAAAAGCAAAAAAAAAATCCATAAAGACTTTTTTGAAAAGAATAACGATTTAGTCCACTAAGCTACTGATGAAAGCCTTCAGCAGCTAAGAATGAATAAGTTTTCTGCAGTCCTGGACTAAGTAAGAGGGCAGTTTATACAGCATATCACTCAAAATGGAACTGTTTACCTCTGTCCCAAAGTCATGAGTAGAAGCTGTACTTCCCTACCAAATCTGAGCTCTTTTTTTCAATACTGGGGCACAATATCCACAGCATTTAATTCCATGATACTTTGTAAGTGAACCTGTGAGAACGGTAAGTGTGCCAGTTGCTTTAGAAATCCTTATTTTAACAATAGTAAAAAAATATATGGTTCAATTAGTCTGTTACTACGTCATATTGTTAACCCCATTTAAGTGATGATTTGACTGTATTCCCAAGAGTATTACAATGGAAACATATACATTTTCCAGATGGACTGTATATATATATATATATATGTATATATATACATCCCTAAGACATGTTAAGATCATATGTTTGAATAGTGCTTCCAAAGCTGGTGCAGCTTCCACAGGAACATACTGCCTAGTTTCCCAACTATTTGATAAAATTCCATTATAAATTGCATGTTTTCTATTTTATTTGCACAGAATTTAAGTACTTTTTTTTCAATGTACTGATTCTATCCCAAATTGATGGAAAAGAGAAATGTCGTTATTGTTATCATTTCAGAGATTATATATTAAACTACTGCAAGAAGAAAAAATACAAATCTGCTTCCTAGCAAGAAGAATCTTAAGCAAGGAATGCCATCTGGTATGACAGCCTCTGACACTGGCTACTGCAATCCAATGTCAATTTCCTTCCCTTTCCAGGATCACAGTAGCAATGGTGGAGATCCCTTGGCTTTAGCGACAGAAGGGGTTACTATTCAAATCCCTAGGGATGAAACATGAGTACTGTATGCCAATTACAGTAACTTCTTTCCCCTTAAGAAGTGACTGGTCTTCTGAATGTGGCTTCTACAAAACCTTTGCTTTTGTAATTCAGACATAGTTTCTTGAGATGCTGCAGTCACACTATGGATGCAGAAGGTGGAACGAACAGCTTAAAACTGCTTGATAAGATTGTTTAATCTTTTTCAGATCCAGTGCTAAGACAAATAAATCAAAATGGAAGCACCATTTTATCCCACATGTATGGCAGCACTAGTGATAAAGAATCCTCCTGCCAATGTGGGAGATGCAGGGATCGTGGGTTCGAGCCCTGGGTTGGGAAGATCCCCTGGAAAGGGCATGACAACCCACTCCCGTATTCTTACCTGGAGAATCCCAGAAACAGGGGGGCCTGGTCAACTACAGACCATGGAGTCGCAGAGTTGGAAACAAATGAGTAACAACACATACACAGATATCTCACACCCATGGAGCTAACTGTTCAGAAGACAAAATTTGAAAATAATATATAAATAATCATTAAAGCATTTCAAAATGCACACTTGATGCTTCAAACAAACAACAAAATCAGTAAAATTAAATGAAAATTTCCTGAGCCCATGTTAGAATATGAGGATTAAAAGCAAAATTTTGCGTTCATTCTTCTAGCTTAAAGTTATCTAAATATGTCCCTGGGGGGAGCCTCAATAAAGTGGAATTTAGTCTGTTTTCACACATAATGGTCCTTTCTTCTTGAGTGAGTGAAGTTGCTCGGTCATGTCTGACGCTTTGTGATCCCATGGCCATAGCCCGCCAGGCTCCTCTGTCTGTGGAATTTTCCAGGCAAGAATACTGGAGTGGGTTGCCCTTTCCTTCCCCAGGGGATCTTCCCAACCCAGGGATTGAACCCAGGTTTCCGAACCCAGTTTCTTTACCATCTGACCCACCAGGGAAACCTGCACCTTTCTGCTTGCTGACATTCAAGCCCGTACATATGTCATTTGTCCCCTCCCTCTCATAACCCAACCCTCCCCCTGTGTACTTGGGGAAACCAGACTATCTTAGGACTGGGGAGGATGACTGGATAAAAAGAGATAAAGGAAAAGAGGTTTCTTAGGACCTTGGGTGTAGAGATTAGGGTAATGGAAACATACACTTTCAACATGCAGATAACTCCATAAATCTAATTTTTTTAAAAAATGTATCGCTAATCCTCTGGCTTGGTCCAGAAGAGACAGAGAAAATCACTAAGATAATAGGCTTTAATCCAGCCTTTTGACACCCAGGGCTTCTAACAGCCCCAGCAACATGTGGAGAGTGGTTTATGGTGCTCTTCCTCATGGAGAAAAGCCACAGACACAATACCACACATAATTCTAGAGCTGTGAAATGCAAATTGTCCTCTCTCATTTCTCAGCACTCAAAGAGAAGGGTTTGATTTTCAACCATCAAAAAATGTTCATTTTCAAATATAAAATGAGCTTCTCCCAGATGTATATACATGACTGCAATCTCTTCTGGGATACTGTCTTGATTATGAAGTACTTCATCTTTTCCATCACCCTACGTACAGCATCAAAAGGTAGAACGGCAGCTGCTAACCATGCAAAAAGGTTTATCATTTCCAAGGGAAAAGAATTCTCTACGAATTTAATTTTCTCTAAAGAGAACACAAGCTACCTACAAAATGGAGTAAGATAACTTAGTTAACATCTAACGGTACCTTGGTCGCTAATGGATACAGTGTTTCTCCGCCAGGGTTAAATTCAGAAAATGCTGCTCCCGGATCAAACCTCCCTAAAGGAACACTAAGAAAATATATGTATCTAATCCACTTATATCAGGAGAAATGACCTGGGGCAATAATGTTATTTTCTATTAAGGTAATCCGGAAAGTGGATGGAAACCAGTTAGACAGTAATCTAATTGAAGCACAACACAGAACTCAGAAAATGAACAATTTTATTCCTTTGCTGAAGAGCAGTTAAATGGATTCTTAAGCTTGTATTAGATCTAAAAAAAGTGGTTTGCAAAGCCGGGAATATACTAATTTTATGAACTTCAAATGTTGTGGAGAAATATTTTAAAAACAAATATAAAGGACATAGTTCCTCTTTAGTGATTATAAAAGTTGTTAGAAAACCATCATTCCAACTTCTATATTTACAGTAAAAATTTTTTTCACACTGAGAAATCTTTACTAAGAAACAAATGTCTGTCCAGTATCATGGTAACACCATAGATCCCAGGAGAGAGTCTCCAAATATACTTTTATAACGTATTTACATTTTGTTATGACATGGTTACATTTAATCCTTGCTTATCAGAAAATAAATATCATCCTCATAAATCTGATGTCTAAAAAACACCTTATATACACATTTATAAAATGTTTGCGCGTGTGTGTGTTTAATGTTCAAAGCTACTTCTACATCTATCGTCTATGTAAGAACTGTTGTAAGCTCAAGTGGCATTTCTCTGTGATCCTGTCCTAATTTTCTATTCACCCCTCGGCCTGGAGAAGTACTGGCAGAGACAGCAGAATGAACTGGGCAGTCAAATTGACTGGAAAACTGGTCAAGTTTCTTATTGGAGAAGGATTACCACATTGCTCTATTCAGATTTGACCCCTAGAGTTCCTAGTATTTCAATGTTGAGACCTTATTATGAGGCCAGTGGAATGTTCTTCATTCAGATACAAACTGTCTTCATTTGAGGACAACTTACTGTAAAATACCTTTCTACTAATGTTTTTTTTCCAAAGAAAAATGTTACATATCCACTTTTAAGCAACCAAATAGTTTTGCATTAGTAACTACATTTTATGTCTTAGTAACTGAATGTCTTCTTCAGTATCAGATTGGAAGTCTGAGTATAAACTGTCTTCCAACCCAGAGAATACAGACTCTTCTGAATTTCTTGCTTTCTTCAGCACTTGAGTTTGTATGCATGTGTGTATGTGAGAGAGAGAGAGAGCTGTCTGACTCTTTGTGACTTCATGGGATATAGCCCGCCAGGCTCCTCTGTCCATGGAGTTTTCTAGGCAAGAATACTGGGGTGGGTTGTCACTTCCTATGCCAGGGGATCTTCCCAACCCAGGGATCAAAGCAGCATCTCTTGTGTCTCCTGCCTTGGCAGGCAGATTCTTTACCATTAGTGCCTCCTATACCTGGTGGCAAAATCGCATCTTACTCTTGATAGATTTTGCCCATGATCTTGACCTCTTTTGCATATAAATGATATTTTACCATAATTTATAATCTGTAGTCTGACCACAACTGTTACAATGATACTATGACTGGATAGTAATTTCAGGTCTGCATTATAAAAATTCCTGCACTGATATTAACAAAATAATTTAGGGAAAGACTTGCATAGACTGCCAAATACTTTTAAAAACTATGTTATGTTTTCCTTTTCTTTATTTTTAAGGATGAAACAACAGAAGCTGTTTTGGAGTTTGTGTTACTTTTATCACCCATCTATCACTTAAACGGATTTGTTTATTTATTTATCATTTGACAGCTTATTCTAGTTTCTCAACAAGATGGAAAATCCTTAGAAGGCAAGTTTATATTTATATCTGTGCTTATCTCCAGCATCTTCCACCATGCCTGGTGACACAGATTAGGAAATACAAATTGTGCTTAAAAAAATGGTCATTAAGGATGCATACAGCTCAAGATTAATGAAGACTGGGGAAATACAGCAATGGATAAAATGACTCTTTTTCCTGAGGAGCTCTTTATATGGTTTAGAGTTCTCACATTTAAATGAAAACCTCCTCTCCTCAACTCCAGAAAAGAGTCTAGTAGTCAAATCTGGTAAGTATCACAAGAAATAATCACAGGGGAAGTAATAAAGGCTTCAATAGTGGCACAAATTTTAGTGAGGGTAGAAAAAGCAATCTAATATTTCCCAATGAGAAACATTATTTTTTCTTCTCAATTCTCAATACTGATCTTAGTGGTCAATTACCATCTATATATTGGATTTAATAATAATAATAAGAAGAAGAATATGAATGAAAACAGCAATAAGAAACTTGAAGAGCTGAGAGGTTTCCCTCTATTATGTGTTGTTCATCAGCAAATATACAAAGTAAAATCTGACAAGCCAGCAAAACCTTTTGAAGCTTATTTGTAATATCAGTTTCCACCCACTAACAGATAATCGCAAAAGTGTGATCACTCACACTCACCTAGAGCCAGACATCCTGGAATGTGAAGTCAGGTGGTCCTTAGGAAGCATCACTATGAACAAAGCTAGTGGGGGTGATGGAATTCCAGTTGAGCTATTTCAAATCCTAAAAGATGATGCTGTGAAAGCGATGCACTCAATATGCCAGCACATTTGGAAAACTCAGCAGTGGCCACAGGACTGGAAAAGGTCAGTTTTCATTCCAATCCCAAAAAAAGCCAATGCCAAAGAATGTTTAAACTACCACACAATTGCACTCATCTCACATGCTAGTAAAGTAATGCTCAAAATTCTCCAAGCCAGACTTCAGCAATATGTGAACTGTGAACGTCCAAATGTTCAAGCTGGTTTTAGGAAAGGCAGAGGAGCCAGAAATCAAATTGCCAAAATCTGCTGGATCATCAAAAAGCAAGGGAGTTCCAGAAAAACATCTATTTCTGCTTTATTGACTATGCCAAAGCCTTTGACTGTGTGGGTCACAATAAACTGTGGAAAATTCTGAGAGAGATGGGAATACCAGACCACCTGACCTGCCTCTTGAGAAACTTGCAGGCACGTCAGGAAGCAACAGTTAGAACTGGACATGGAACAACAGACTGGTTCCAAATAGAAAAAGGAGTACGTCAAGGCTGTATATTGTCACCCTGCTTATTTAACTTCCATGCAGAATACATCATGAGAAATGCTGGGCTGGAGGAAGCACAAGCTGGAATCAAGATTGCCAGGAGAAATATCAATAACCTCAGATATGCAAATGACACCACCTTTATGGCATAAAGTGAAGAAGAATTAAAGGGCCTCTTGATGAGAGTGAAAGAGGAGAGTGAAAAAGTTGGCTTAAAGCTCAACATTCAGAAAACAAAGATCATGGCATCCAGTCCCATCACTTCATGGGAAATAGATGGGAAAACAGTGGAAACAGTGTCAGACTTTATTTTGGGGGGCTCCAAAATCACTGCAGATGGTGATTGCAGCCAGGAAATTAAAAGACGCTTACTCCTTGGAAGGAAAGTTATGACCAACCTAGACAGCATATTCAGAAGCAGAGACATTACTTTGGCAACAAAGTTCCGTCTAGTCAAGGGTATGGTTTTTCCTGTGGTCATGTATGGATGTGAGAGTTGGACTATAGAAAGTCTGAGCACCAAAAACTTGATGCTTTTGAACTGTGGTGTTGGAGAAGACTCTTGAGAGTCCCTTGGACTGTAAGGAGATCCAACCAGTCCATCCTAAAGGAGATCAGTCCTGGGTGTTCATTGGAGGGACTGATGCTGAAACTGAAACTCCAATACTTTGGCCACCTCGTGTGAATAGTTGACTCATTTGAAAAGACCCTGATGCTGGGAAAGATTGAGGACAAGGGGAGAAGGGGACGAGGGAGGGTGAGATGGTTGGATGGCATCACCGACACAATGGGCATGGGTTTGGGTGGCCTCCGGAGTTGGTGATGGACAGGGAGGCCTGGCATGTTGCCCTTCTTGAGGTCACAAAGAGTCAGACATGACTGAGTGACTGAACTAGACTGAACTGAACATTAATAAGCATCCTTGCTCTGAGAATTTATTGTGGTTAGTAATTAATAACCACACAGATACCACAATTTTTGTTTTATTTTTACTCCATCCTTTAAATTTGTTTTCTGTGTGCATGTATAATTTTAAAAGGCAGAAATTACATAATTTTTAAAAATCCCATCACTTGTTAAGTAGTAAAACACTTCCCAACCAATTGGTCATTAGCTAGCTGGTCATTAGTTGGTCACTGTATCAAATGTCCTGAACACCCTTATGGAACTCAGCACCTACAGTGGGACCCTGTCTCTGTAATCCAACAAATCAGAGTGATGCTTAGCGACGTAAGGAGCCACCGGGACTCCGCTCCAAGGATTATGGCCAAATTTCATTCCATTTAATTATTGCCTCAGGTAAGGCTGTTTTAAATATTCTGAGTATCTTCCCTTATGCGTGGCTAAACAAAATTAGCTAAATAGGTTAAGTAGATAAACAGACAGAGAATAGAGACACAATAAAACATATCTGGGGGACTTCCTTCACAGTCCAGTGGTTACGAAACTGCCTTGTAATGCAGGGGGTGTGCGTTGGATCGCTGGTCACAGAACGAGGATCCCGCACACCCGCAGAACAGCTGAGCCCAAACCCTGCGCTAGTGAGCCCACGTACTGCAAGTACTGAGCCCAAGCACCACAACTGGAAGTCTGTGCAACACAAGGAAAGATCCCACATGACACGATGATGACGCCACGTGCCGCAACCAAGACCTGATGCAGCCGAATAAATAAATAAACATTCTTAACAATACGTGGAAACATTTTACTTTAAAACCATCAGACCAAGACTGCTCTGGTGTTGTCCCGTCTCCAACTGCTTTACCAAGTTTATAGCTGCAGCAAATACACTGCTATATATATGTTAACCAAACTAATGAAACACCTAAACATTCCAACCATTCTGAAACCACCCCAGTCCTATGCATTCTACATCCCCTGAGTTCTAACACATTCGCTCTCTCACATTACCACCCATAGCTTAATCGATGACCTGGCAGAAACTTTAAAACAGTTACAAATTGATAGAGGCCTTTCACAAATTGAAATTCACATGTTGGTTGCACCATTTTCCCTCACATTGTCTGGAAATAATCACTGGGGCAAACCAGAGCTAAAATGTGAAAGTTAATTCTCGCTTTAGAGGAGGGTAAAGCTACCCTACTTGCATGCTGTTTCATAAAACTGATACCTCATATGTTAATCTCTAGTAAATAGATGTTTTAATATGATGTACAGATTTTGCTAAAATGAATATGGAAATAAATCTTCACTGTGAAAGAATAAATTAAGACCTATAGTAAATTAGTGCTTCAAAGAAGCTTCACATGTTTTAAGGTAGAAAAAAAAGTCTATTAAGAGCATTCAGAATCTTCTGAGAGATTATTTGTGGAAAGAAACCAGATTTTATGCAGAAAAGATCTTCTTATAGATAATTAAGCTAACTGAGCAGATATAAAAGAACATCAGGAAAAAAACTGTCCATAGGTTCAATTTCAGAGACTAAAATGCAGTTCAACCTGGTATCAGAAGACGAATCACAATGAATGTTAAGGGGTTTTCAGGTTTTGAGATTTTAAGATATATTAGATAGTTATGCTGTTATAACTATCACAGTAACATAAGCTATCATTAGAATAGACTGATATTTCATTTATTCTATTACACTGTATTGGTTAGAATACTCTATACAATGGGGAAGAAAAAGCAAAGCTTCATCATTCATTCATTTAAAAGCATTTATTCAATACCTATCCTGCAAAGCCTTATTCAAGATGCTAAGATAAATCAAAGTCCCCTTTCTCTGGAAGTTTATATTCTTGTGGATGAGATAACTCATAAACGAAAACATATAAATAACTAAATGCTAAGATGAAAAAAAGAAAACAGGGTCAGGAGCATGTGATGAAGGTGTACTTGCTATTTTCACAGGCACTTAAGGAGGATCCCTTAGTTAAACTGACATTTGAACTGAAAATTAAAAGCAGAGAAAGCCATGTGGAGCAGAGTATCCCCGGAGAGTGATCAGCACATCCAGGTTCCTGAGGCAGGAGTGGCCCTGACACTTTTGCGGAAGGGTGGGAAGGCGTGGGTGCCTAGAGTTCAGGGAGCAAGGGAGGCAGCGCAAGAGAAGGTGTGAGAGTGTGCAGGGAGGTCACAGGGCTGAGGTGAGGGGCCAGGCTACGGCAGACCATCACTAAGAATTTTTATTTTATTCTGAATTTGGTTGGAAGATACCAAAGAATTTCAAGATCACTTATTATGAGTAGGACCTTATAGGAGAAGCAGGAAAATGACATGATCTGACAGGTTTTCACAAGATCAGCCAGGCTGTTGTATGGAGAATAGACTGTGGGACTGAGGTGCAGCAAAGAACAAGCTAGTTAGAAAGTGAGCCCCCAGTCAGCTCTGCTGGGGCAGGAGAGGTCAAAGTGGTGGGAGTTGTTGGAGTCTAGATATATACTTAAAAGAACTGAGAGAGTATCCAAACAAACTAGAAAAACTACACAATAGTTCCAGAAAACACATCTCTCAGACTAATAGTCGAATAAAGCTATCTGCAATGCAGAAATTAAATGTGTGACTGTATACAATTATGGTGACAATACTATGCATAAATAACCATCAGATATAGAGATGTGTAACAGGTTAATACCATCTTGAACTGGGTAAGTGTATTAATCGCTCAGTCGTGTCTGACTCTTTGCGACCCCACAGACTAGCTCACCAGGCTCCTCTGTCCATGGGATTTCCTAGGCAGGAATACTAGAGTGGGTTGCCATTTCCTGCTTCAGAATTGAATAAGGAGGCTCCAAAAATAAGGAGATTCCACTCCCCACCCATCATTCAAATTTTCATGGGCAGAGACGGTGTGTATCCTGCCACCAGCTTTGTTTCAGAGGGCTTCCCAGTATCATTAACTGAAAGATTATACTGCTTGGAGTTAAACCTTTTTATGCTTTATGTCCTAACAGAGGGGAAATTAGAAGAAATTAATACACAGTGGAAAAACTTCCAAGAAATGACAGATCAGTCTCATTTTCATGTAATCCTTATTTCAAAATATTCTGCATGCTATAAACTTCAGTGAAATATATGTCAGTCCCTCCACTGATGCTTGAATACACCCACAGCAGATCGTACTTACAAAACTAGGGTCAACAAATGGAGAATGGTTTCATTGTCTGTGACAGCATTCCCTGATTGGAAGCAGTCCCTTGGGAATTCATTGCTGAAGACAAGTCCCACCCCTTCAAACTGCGGCCACCCTCAGTCAGGATCATCCGACAAGACATCGCCTGGGAATCCATCTGTTCTAGCCAGCTTCAGACAGACCAACACAGGTGATTAACCAGGTAAAATTCCTACTCTTCCTTTTATACTTAATATCATATATAACAATATATGTGCATCATTATGTAAGCCGTTTGCATGTTGAAGTGTTTCTGAAAACAGTCATAATACTTTGCTCATGAAATGAAGTTTTATAAGTAGAGAAAAATGACTAAGGTTATATATACTTTAAAAAAAAAACATAAGATGCTTGCTTGGTGTCACTTTCTGGCATTGATGGAAATTATATTCATCTAAAAATGTAAAATGTTTTCTCGTGGAAGTATGAATTTTTAACAGTAAGTGATAATTGCAGTGCTATGTCATGTAATTGTTTGGAAAAAAGATTTCCTCTACAAAGTTCAAAGTGAAACGTTTGTTTTGTTTAAAGCAGATGATACTATTCAGGATTTACACTTTCATCTGTTACTTTGTTGAATAACTTCAATACAGATTGAACATTGTGCTTTGGAATAATGTTCATTTATGTTTATTTTGACTAGAAAAATAAATTTTACAGTGTTCTTTTTATCATGAACTTTTTTCATAAAATTGATCAAGTTCTGTTAGATAAAACACTTACCTCTTCTGACAATTGACTAATGTACCAAATAGATCAAAGGAGTTCTAGAGAAACATAGTGCAAAGGTGTTATTGTCTAAAGACATAGCTTTTTTTTTTTTAATTCAGAGCTGCTTAATCAACAATGTTACTAATGAAATGATTGGTTGCCTTGAGGTTGAGAGTTAATAGAATGAACAGACAGCCTGTTTTTCCCTTACAGCAACCTATAATGCTAATGGATAAGCTAATTTTCCCTTCCCTAAAGTAATTGCGCAGTCCCCTTAATTTAAAATCACTTGCATTTACTCACTTGGTTTTTTTTCTAACAGGGCAAAGGTCCTGAACATTTAGACTGGGAAGATTTAAATAGTCAATATGATGTAGAGTGTAGGACCTTTCAGCATAAGTAATTAAAACTTACTATGCATCCTTTTTCATCTTATATTGAATACGTTGTCTGTTTTAATTTGCAGGAAGATAATATTACTACAAATTAATCTTACAAATTCCTGATATGATTCTGTTACTTCTCTGTTGATTCAATAATCTCTCTTCTGTTTAAAGAAGAAAACTTCTGATCCTCATCAATAAAACTTTGTCTAGATCAGTGAACTGTATGTATTGATTTCTGTTTTAATATTGCCAGGACTGTTATAAACCAATGAATGATGTTAGAAACATTACATTGAAATAGAGATGGGTGACAGTTAAAGTCAGCATCCTAATGAGAAAAATCAAGTTCATATTTCCAATAGCATCTTTAATGCACAAGAACAAATCACTGCAAATATTAGCCTGCAAGTTTTCATACTTCTTATTACAGAGTTTTCAGAGTAAGAAATTTGTTTTTAATTTTGTTAAAATTGCTCATTCTTTGAATGGTTTAATTTACTCATTATCTTTAATTATCTTAAAATTTAGCATGTTCAGTTAACAGCTGTGTTATCTAACGTACTGCCACCTAAAAACCTTAAGAAATCTTAATTTCTGATATCTTAAAATAAGTCCTCAACCTAGCAAACCTCTTAAAATTCAGTTACATCATTAGTACATGTAGAAGTGGTCTGATAGCAGATAAAAAATTATATTAGCTACAGATGCTTTTATCTAAACAAATTTTAAAAATAAGAGGGAAAATACAGTTCTTCCCTAGAAACCTTCACAATTGGAAAGTTTATAGCCAAAATTTTGGAAATACAGGAATTTGAATTTGATATAATTTAGTTTGTTCAATAGCCTGGAAATGCCCTTATTTTGCCCTAACTTTAAAAAGAAATCTATGAAGAATTTTAGACATATATAAAAACAGAGCAGGGTAATGAATTTCTGGGTCCCTAGGACCAAGCATTAACAAACACATATGGCCATTCTTGTTTCATACTTAGTCCCTTCTATTTGTCTTAGTTCCCTTGTTATGTAGAAGCAATTTTTAGACAACATGTAATTTCACATGTTTATATCAGAAAGCTTGTTTTAAAAATAAGCAATATTCTTTAAAATGTTACTGTACCATGATCACACAAATAAAGGCCCTTGATCTGTTGATGCTTGTAGCTATATATGTGCATAATATGGAAATAAAATTAATGAGAACAAACTTAATTTCAGATGCTGTTTATCACAACTTCAATATTTTATGTTAAAATAAGTTTAAATAAAAAAAAGAAATATTTAAATGACCTATAATTAGGAAAGGCATAAAAATTAAAAATCTCTATTAGGAATAAAAGTAATTACGTCCAAGAATACTATGGTATATATTTATACTGCTGGAGTGGAGCAATATAAATTTATACAGCAATTTATATTGCTGCTTTCCCTTCATATTAACTATGTCTATTCTACTTTCTTATTTGACTGAAGGTGATTGCTTGAGGGTTATGCTAGTAATTGACAGAAAATGCAAAATTTCTTTGATGTTGAGTTTTATTTAAAACTCCCTTGGACACTCCAGTTGTAGTTAATTTTCTAGGGTTGAGATAATAGGAAGAACTATGCATGTATCTGAGAGGGAATGTTGACTACTGAGCCTCACTGGAATATTTTAATTACTTAAGTCTTAATTTCCCCAAGGAATTCTTTAATTCATTTCTTCTTACTAGGTTTCAATCACGGAATGTTATACAACCCATGACCTAAGAGACTTTATAAATTAGAGGAAAGATTATCAGAGACACAGATATGTCTCCTCACAGTGCACTTAATTCAATACAAATCCATTCAAAAATAATTGAGAATTATATAAGGTGGGATCCCAAATAGTCTGAACAGCTGGCACAACTTCTAGAAGAAAAGCATACTTTCTATTGATTTTTCAGATTTAAAGTTCTGGTACTGCCATCTGTGTCAGCTTCTCCAAATAATAACATCAGGTAGTGCTTCTGATTTAGGCAAGGCTCAGTGGAGAATGGGCTTCCCTGGTAAGGAATCTGCCTGCAATGCAGGAAACCCCGGTTCAATTCCTGGGTCAGGAAGATCCACTGGAGAAGGGATAGACTACGCACTCCAGTATTCTTGGACTTGCCTGGTGGCTCAGCTGGTAAAGAATTCGCTTGCAATGTGGGAGACCTGGTTCGATACCTGAGTTGGGAAGATCCCCTGGAGAAGGGAATGGCTACTTACTCCAGTATTCTGTCCCGGAGAATTCCAGGGACTGTATAGTCCATGGGGTTGCAAAAAGTCAAACACCACTGAGTGACTTTCAGTGGAGAATAGCGAACCGATTAAGGATGTTCAACTTGAATCAGATTGTCAATATGCTCATAGGTCATGCAAACTGATACATACGTAATTAGAGATTCACTTTCCTTTCTCAACTGTACATTTGACTTATTAGATAAGATTTTTCTAAGGTTTTTTCTTCCTTCAGAATTATCTTGGGTATTTAAGAAACTTTGCATCTCCCAATTTAGAATTACTTTGTCAATTTCTACCAAAAGAGAGAGATTTTAATTTGTATTAAATTTATGTATTAAACATGGCTAAAATTGATATTTCAATTTTGAGTCTTCTAATCTATGTATTTCGTATAGTGTCCATTTATTTATATATTTGTTAGTGTCTTTTAATAATGTTTCATAATTCTCTGAGAGAATGATTCCACAGGTTTTGTAGTTTACTCCTAGATGTTTATGTTCTTGGTTAATCTTATTTCTGCCTTCTTCATCAGTATTTGGTAATAAAATCATTATAAAAGTAAGACTTTCCATTCTTCTGTCATAAGAATATTTTGACTAATTAAAAAAACAGAAAAAAACCCCACCTGCCCCTAGTTCTATTTTAATAATAAACAAAAATTTTCCCACTCATAGGTCTTGATTTTGTACAAGTTTCTATTCAAGTCACTTTGAGTTATTTATTACTGTTCTATAACACTACTCATTTTATTGAATGTGCAAAATCAGCAACATGAAGTTAACATAACGATCTTTATAATTCTCTAATTGCTCCCACTATTGTGAGTATATCTACTTTATAATTTCTAATGACATATATATATATTTTTTCCTTTTGTCTTAATTACACATGAGAGGGATGTTTTCATTATTGCTTTTGCCATAGAAGCAGACTTTTTCAATCAGTATACTTGTTTTCTTTCTAATTCACAATTTTCAGGTTTCATCTGTTTCATTTAATTTTCTTCTGCTACTTCTGTTTGCCCTATTTTTTTGTATTAAAGTTAAATGTTTAATTTATTTTCAGTTCTTTTTCAGTTATAGAAGCAATGAAGGCTATAATTTTTTGGAGTATAACTACAGACGTAGATCACTTTTACATTTAAATTTTATACAGAATCTCATATTTTCCTATTTGAAAAATGAAATAATAGTTTTGGAATGATAACATTCCAAATGGCAAAATATTTCCTAAATGTTTTTCAAACTTTTAGCTCATTCATGGAATGAGGCAATGTCAACATAACAACATACACTAGTGAACTGACTTTGGGCTGATTCGTTATATACTAAGGCCATTGTGTAAATGGACCTATCTAATACTGGTTATTAAAGCAAAGTAATAAAAGTAATACAATGGTAATAAATTTAGCATTGAGTCATTTAAAGAAAAATCCAGTGCATACAAATGCAAATATGTTAATATCATCTTGTAAACTGAAGCAAAATAAAGATAACTAGGGAAATTTTATCATTTTTAAGCTTATAAAAGAATGTGAAAATAGCAGATTATTTCTAAAAGGGATCTTAGGAAGCATTTGGCAGTCACTCTTATATTTTATTCAGTCAAACTCTTCAAAGAAAATATTTTTTGGGTATGTAAATAATGAAGCTGACCAAAGCAGATCCACCCTAGGCTCAGCAGTCCCATTTCCCCCTAGCCTGCTCAGTGTCGGGCAACCCCTGAAAGGGCTTGAATCAGCAGCATGCACTAAGCACTGTGTGTTTGTGCTAAGTTGCTTCAGTCCTCTTTGCAACCCTATGGACTGTAGCCCACCAGGCTCCTCTGTCCATGAGATTCTCCAGGCCAGAATACTGGAGTGGGTCACCATGCCCTCCTCCAGGGGATCTTCCTGACCCAGGGATCAAACCGGAGTCTCCTGCACTGGCAGGTGGATTCTTTACCACTGAGCCACCAGGGAAGCCCAACAGTTCAGATTTTTAAGTAAAATTACAATTATTAAAATGTCAAAAAAAAATCCAGAGAGGTATTACAAAGAAAATAAAATCAGACTAAAATTTCACCATGGTTTCCCTGATGATTTAGTGGTAAAGAATCCACCTGCCAACTCGGTAGACACGGGTTCAGTCCCTGGTCCAGGAGGATCCTACGTGCCCTGGAGAAACTAAGCCCATGCTCCACAACTATTGAACCTGAGCCCTAGAGCTCATGGTCCACAATAATAATAGAAGCCTTTGCAATGAGAAGTCCCTGGGCTACAACTAGAGAGTAGCCCTTACTCTCTGCAACTAGAGAAAAGCCTGTGTGGCAACAAGGACCAGCACAGTCAAAATTAACAGGTGATTTAAAAAATGTTTTCAAATTAATACATTTATTTATTTAAAAACATTTTTAAAATCACCTGTTAATACAAATACTCTAGAAAATAAGCTTCTCCATTGGATGAGAAAATCGACACCTAGAGAGATTGTTTTTCTTTAAGACAAAAAGCAAAACATTACTAGTGCCAGAGAAAAACTAGTAATCAGACTCTTGATAACACTTTTCTTTTTTTTAATATAAATTTCCTTAGCTTACAATAATTTATTCAAGTCTATATCCCTCACAAAAGGGGCTAAATTTAGTTGTTTGGTGGCTCTCTTATTCTATATATGATGTAATTTCAAATTTTGGATAGAGTAATTTAAGTTAAAAATATTTGAGAATATGTCTACAAGTGTTTTTTTTAACAGTCATTCTATGCAGTTATGAAAAGTATTTTCAGTGGTGATCTTCAAGACAGCACAATGCTGACTTTGAATAAGAATATCTTCACTAAATATATATCTGTATACATACACACACATTTCGTATACCATAATATCATTTGCTATAGCCTGGTCAATGCCTCTTATGTTTGCGTACACTGTAATTCTATTAATGTTTTTATCCTCCATCACACACACACACACACACACAATGACCTTTATCCTAGTGTAGATACATTAAATAAAATTTGCTTATTTTAACTGCTGCTGCTGCTAAGTCGCTTCAGTCGTGTCCGACTGTGTGCAACCCCATAGACAGCAGCCCACCAGGCTCTCCTGTCCCTGAGATTCTCCAGGCAAGAACACTGGAGTGGGTTGCTATTTCCTTCTCCAATGCATGAAAGTGAAAAGTGAAAGGGAAGTCGCTCAGTCGTGCCTGACTCTTAGCGACCCCATTGACTGCAGCCTACCAGGCTCCTCCATGCATGGGATTTTCCAGGCAAGAGTACTGGAGTGGGGTGCCATTGCCTTCTCCGGCTTATTTTAACTAAAAAGAACAAAATATCTAAATTTATCAATATGCTGAGAAGGATAGCCCGATAAATGCGGATGGTGTTTCAGGCAACTTTTTTTACTAGTTTTAACATGGTATTAAAACTCATTCAAGTGGCTAAAATTAGCAGTCTCAACAAAGATTGGATGATTAATTGGCGTGAGAAATGGGAGAAGCAAAGCAGATGGCCCGGTCACTTTTTATGTCATTCCTCTAGTTTGAAAATGGTCCAATGTCAGCTATAATAAAAGCTCGAGATATAAGCTAGAAATGCATCCATCTTTCAGCTGAATTTTTTTTTCCAAATTAAATGTGGATAATCTGATTCAGAATGTTAAAATAATATCAATAAATGTGATAAGAACTTTTGGCTCCAGTAGTGCAAAAGTAATACCATTGATATCTGGCCAATAAAATTCAAGTGGGCATAGTCAGATGAAAAAATCTAAATTGTTCTTGCTCTTGTTGGACTTTTTATGAAGAAGAAGATGGCACCACTGTTTTAATCTCTCCTTCAAACAACTGAACACTGAAGACTAAGAGTGTGTGTTTATGTCATTTACAGTTCGGAGTACTGATCTACACCCCACCACCCCTGAACCGGGTGCGCAGGTATTTAACAGGATAGAACAATTGCCATTCTAAAATAACTGCCTTTTTCAGGATTTGCCGATGACAAGCGTTCGATAAGAAAGCTTTCCTGAGGTTTAACTTCTTAGCAAAACTGTGGTTTATGTGAAGTGTTACATGGGATTATTGTCAGTTCTGTGAAGCCAAGGTTTTGGAAGGAAAACCTTGAGGTTCCTTGGAAAATTTACAAAGAAAGTAAAAACTTCATTGGAAAATATGTATCCATATGCAACCCGGTGAGCTTCCCTGTTCTCTCTCTGCCTCCTTCCTCAGAACATACGCTCTCATTCAAAATGCAAATACTCCTGAACACCCATATTCTGCTCCTCCGTGAACTTCCTAAGCAGTCCCAGCACTAGCTTTTCCATAAAGGTATCAGGTACATTTAGAGACAGCGCTCTAGAAATCTGATTATCAGAATGTGTGAAGAGGGTTAGAGCCTCTGTGGCAGAACCTGAAATAAGAGACACTTGAGGCTGAAGTCTGTTGCTTCCAGGTGTTGTGAGCCCTAGGAGCTGGAGGACTTTGCCAAGAAGGCCACCCTTCAATCCTCCAACTGTCTCCAACCTCACCACCCTGCTACTTCCAGAAGACAAAGCAATCATGAAATCAGAAGCCACATTTGAGAGACTCCGTATGTGCTTTTGTGCTGAGGCAGCCACAGGTAAATGACTATAAGATGAAAGTGTGACACTATAGGAATCCATTTATTCATCCTTTTCACTCTCTCCTGATTAAACAGAATTAAATCATTTTCATCTCAAAAGAACATACCCAAAGTAAACCATTTGGTATAGGTATACTAAAAACTATCTAATTCAGGGGATTGTTAAGCTTATCACATATAGTTCTAAAATAATGGTCTCCAACCTTTTTGGCACCAAGAACCGGTTTTGTGGAAGACAAATTTTCCACAGACCAGGGGGATAGAAGGATGGTTTCAGGATGATTCAAGAACATTACATTTATTGTGCACTCTATTTCTATTATTAATACATCAGCTTCACCTCAGATCAACAGGCATTAATTAGATCCTGGAGGTCGGGGATCCCTGTTTTAGAAGACATATGCATATATAATGGTTGCTCTATAAAAAGAGGACTACTTACTATCTTATTTTTCTAGATCATTTTCAAGTGACATATTTAGAAATAAAAATTCCAGTACCATAACATGCAATAATCACAGATTTCCCACAAAATTTATTGAAACCATTTTACTAAGGTTGATTTAACATTTGTGAGTCTACAGGGGAAAAAAATGTGCCTTTCTATTTAAAGATCTTTTTAAAGATATTAGTGTAATAAACCAGAGGCAACTTTTGGCACTGTATTAATGATACATATTTTCACAATTAGTAATCTTTCTCTACTTGAGAGTATGTTTATGTTTAAATATGTATCTCTAGTAGTTACCAGCATATCTTTCACCCGGGTTTTTTTTCTTTAACTCAGAGTCATAGCTCTTCAACAAATTTGCTGCATGCTTACTTCTTTTTCCTAAATTGCTTCTTTGATGATTGTAAAATGTCTTTGAAGACTTCAAGATTAAAAATAAATTTTAATATTTACTCAGAACGGATCTCATTTTGATGAATTTCTCTTTGGCAAAATTCCAAAAACACAGATGACTTTTGAATACTGAAAGATATGTTGTTTCTGTTTACCTAATTGTTCTTTTTGAATTATTCCAAGATGTTGTACTCGTAATGTTGGTTTGATAGTGTACGTTCATGAAAATAAACACACTTATCACAGAAGAGTCAGGAGAATTGTCACCTGACATCTAGAACACTACCCTCATTCAAAAGGAGCATGCTTGTGATTTTTATTAGCCAAAAAAATTGAAAGTAACTAAATGTGCCTTTGATTTGGGAGGGTAGGAATCATCTCCATCCTTTCTTTCTCAGTGATCTTAATGCTTGTGACTGTGTAAAACAGTCATGACTACAACTTCACAAATGACCTTTAGCCATCCCGGTCAGATTCTCTAGATGTCTGCAGAGAAAAATGCTGTCTGTGATTCAGACTATCCCATTTTTTTTTTCTCAGCGAATAAAGACAACTATACAATAATCTATAGAAACTCACAGTAAAATAGAAATCAGAGTGAGAGTCAATCAGTTGTCAAATCTTGGAGGAGCTTCCACCGTCTATAAGATTGATTGCGAGGGAAGGTGAAATAAATTGGCTTAAACATGGATTGTATGAAACTTTAAAATAAAAACAACCCAAAATGAGGTTATCACTCAACTTGCTTGAAAACTTTCTGCTACAATCCCTACATTGCAAGTATATATCTTGAAGGTGGTCAGCCGGTTGTTTTGAGGGCTTCCCGGGTAGCTCAGCTGATAAGAATCTGCATGCAATGCAGGAGACCCTGGGTCAATCCCTGGTTCGAGAAGATCTGCTGGAGAAGGGATAGGCTGCCCACTCCAGTATTCTTGGACTTCCTGGTGGCTCAGGTGGTAAAGAATCTGCCTGCAATGTGGGAGACCTGGGTTAGATCCCCTGGAGAAGGAAAAGGCTACCCACTCCGTAGCCTGGAGAATTCCATGGCCTGTATAGTCCATGGGGTGACATGACACACTTTTAACTTGCTTGAAAACTTTCTGGAACAATCCCTACATTGCAAGTATATGTCTTAAAGGTGGTCAGCAGATTGTTTTGAAAAGACAACAACATGAGAAGTAAAGAAATTGGCTTTAAGAGAAAAAGAATGATATCTGCACAATTAAAACAAGGGCTGCAGATACCAAAGAGAAGAGAAAATTGAAGAACTGATGTAAACATCATAAATTTGTGAAATATCTCAGAATGCAGGCAAATAATGGAAGCAATTTGGGAGAATTTGGCATAAATGTTGGGATAGATAGTGAAAGAATAAGTAAATAGCTTGTTGCTAAAAAATAAAAATAACTTCTATAGAATCAACAATTGTAGAAAACTGCTCTAAACTAAACACAGATCTAAGTAGGTCACATGAGTGGCCTTCCCCGGTGGTTCAGATGGTAAAGAATCTGCCTGGAATGCAGGAGACCCAGGCTTGATCCCTGGGCCGGAAAGATTACCCTGGAAAAGGAAATGACAAGCCACTCCAGTATTCTTGCCTGGAAAATTCCATGGACAGAGGAGCCTGGTGGGCTACAGTCCATAGGGTTGCAAAGAGTCAGACACAAGTGAGCAATTAACACACACACATACCACTAGGCCACACAGAAAGGTCTTACACTGTCCCAGGCAAGGTCAATAAGGGGCCTATACTTCAGAAGACCAGGAAGTTTTTTGTTTAAATAAGGAGGCCTTATATTTAGGCTTTATGTTTATTTTATTTTAGCGTTTTCATTTTCATATGGTGAGAAGATCTTTACATTAACGTTATCTCTCAATTTCTTGGCCTGTGCTTTGCCACAGTATGATGGTTGCACCCTGGTGTACAGCAGGGCACCTATTATGAGCACAACCACAAGGATGGAGGTCTGCCCACACCAAAGCCTTCCCTCAGGGTGTGCACAACTGATTTCCTAATCAATTTTTACTATATCACTTCTGGATGTGACTAGCATCAACGTCTTCTTTCACAGAATGTTGTCCAGTCAGGCCAGTCCCAGTGAAAGTGAAAGTTTCTCAGTCCTGTCCACCTCTTTGCTGCCCCATGGACCGTACCGTCCATGGAATTCTCTAGGCCAAAATACTGGAGTGGGTAGCCTTTCTCTTCTCCAAGGGATCTTCCCAACCCAGGGATTGAACCCAGGTCTCCTGCATTGCAGGCAGATTCTTTACCAGCTGAGCCACCAGGGAAGCCCAGTCCCAGTAACTTACTTTAAATTACCAGTTCTATATCTGTCAGGAGACACTCCGTTAGACTGTAACAATAAATGACCTGGTAAGGAAAGAGATTTAAAACAATTTGGGTTTGTTTCTCAGTCAAACTTGTGGCTGCTGCTCTGTCATGCTGGGCGGCGTCCAGCACCCAGGCTGCCAGGACAGCTACTCTGTAGAACTGGCAGGTTGGCGAACAGTGAATTGACCCTTAGGGCTTCCGTCAGAGTGACACGCATCACCTCCACTCAACATCTCACCGATCAGACCAGCTCAGGTGAAACACTTAAGTTTTATGGGACCAAAGAATTACCATTCTACATGGACCCAGAAGAAGACCTGGCAATATCTGATGAATGGAATTCATGGTTGTCACATGTTCCCAGTTGAATTGAGGCAGTTAAATTCTCTGATGTTCCTAAAGTAGGTGTGATGATTAAAAAAAAAAAAAAAAAGTGACTCCGAGGGATCGAGGCAATGGAATTAGAGATGCCAGACTCCGTCTCCAAAACACCTCCTCTTGGCCTGTTGCTAACAAGACTGATGATGGTGCTTATTAAAAATTCCTTGCAACTGGGACACTAATTGGGTGAGGTGCAGTGCAGAGTCAGAAGAAATGTGAACAGCCATGCTACCTTAGATCGTAATATGTTATTCCTACACTGAAGCTAAATCCCTTAAAAAGAAATAAAAAGGAAATAGCGCCCAAACTTGGAATATTTGGAGGAAAAAAAGGGAGGAGGACATAAGGGTGGGACCCTGTTTAAAGAGCATGACTCAATAAGATTTCTGGGATTAATTACAAGGCAACAGATTCAAATAGAATAGTTGGGAAGCTAACATGACCAAACCTGTTTAACAGAGATTAATCATTGCTTAGTCACTATAAAGTAGTAAGGCTCACAGATATGTACCAAAATGAACTTGTTGGCTCAGGGAGTAGGGTCTTCTGCTGAGCTCTGGTCTTAATGCCCTTCTTAGGGTTAGGACTCAGGATACTGAGGGAAACCTTCTCAGTCGGAAGAACCTTGGCAGCAAGATTGACTACCCAAGGTTCACTCCAAAGTTTCAAAAAAATGTCTGCTCAGTTATCAAAATACATTCCAGATGAATTAGAGAGTGAGAGGTTTTGTTTTTTTAAGACGTCATAAAAACTGAAAGAAATATATTGATCCATGTTTAGTAAATTTGGGTTGGACGAGAACACTTGAAGAAAAAAAAGCAATGCATTATCTTGTACACTAAAAAACCAACTGATTTGGCTACAAAAAGCAGAGATATCAAAAGATAAATGAAATCAAAGACAAATGGGGTACATGGAATTTAAGCATTTTGTTATATATAATGAAGAGTCCATGGCTTTGGTGCATGAAAAAAGTTCAACGACAAGTCACAGATATCCTAATAGAAAAAATAGGGGTGATGGGCAGAACAGTTGAATTTAAAACTTATAAAGTCATTTCAAAAAGTCGATAAATATAAGATCTTTTGCCCCAGTGTAGCTGCTATTTTTCATTCTACTTACTTGATCCTCTTTCTCTGTTTGGTTTCTGACTGCTGGATTGCCCAGGGACCTCACCCTTCTTGGCGTGTTTTTTTATAAGCAGGTGCTCCCTAGGTGACCTCACCCAGTTCTAAGCCTCTAAAGCCCATATACCAGTGAAGAAATATCTGGTCTCTAGGGGCTTCCCAGGTGGCGCAGTGGTAAAGAATCCACCTGCCAATGCAGGAGACGCAGGTTCGAATGCTGGGTCAGGAAGATCCCCTGGATTAGGAAATGGCAACTCACTCCAGTATTCTTGGCTGGAAAATCCTGTGGACAGAGGAGCCTGGCGGGCTCCAGTCCTTGGCGTTGCGAAAGAGTCAGACATGACGGAGCAACTGAGCAGGAGCACTACAACCACCAACTCCAGGTATTTATTTCCAACTGCTGATTTTAAATTCCCACAATATGGAAAAGGTTCACTCACTATACTTCACAAGGTCAAAGGGAATCTTGGCTTTCTCTCCCTGCTTCATGAATCTAATCTTCCCTGAGTTGTCTTCACGTTAGTGTATTTCACCACCATCCATCTCACTTGTCCAAGTCAAAATTTATTTATCACCAATAATCCACTCTCTCCTTTTATCTATGAGAAAAAAAAAATGAGCATTTCATATAGAACTGGGTAGGAAAGAGACAAAGAATAAGCCATAAGATAAACACAGAAGTAGCTAATCAACATGAAAAAAGATTCTTAAGGTCACTAAAATAAGATAAATGCAAATTAAAAATGCTTCTCCGTGATCCAATAGCTGAGCTTCTGAACAGCAGAAAATCAACTCAACAGAAGTCACAAACACCTGAATGTGACTGCACATGTCATCTACCCAACAGGGGAAGGTCTGCTAAAATTTTCCCAGAAGAAATGGAGAGTCATTGCCCTTGACTACTGCAATAGCAATGTTGTTCCTTTGAAGTGAAGTGAAGTGAAGTGAAGTCGCTCAGTCGTGTCCGACTCTTTGCAACCCCATGGACTGTAGCCTACCAGATTCCCCCAACCATGGGATTCTCCAGGCAAGAATACTGGAGTGGGTTGCCATTTCCTTCCCAAACATTCTTACAAAGATTTGATTTTGCTTTTTTGTTTTTCCATTAGCTTTTTCTGTAATTATATGAACTGCAAAAATCTCTACGTGTTGTAAATTTAAAGAAGCTTGTCTGGACTAAGAATGGTTAAGTTTCGTAAACTAACAACAGCCTGTTGTTTAGACAGATGAAGGATAGTGTAATGAGGAATATGGATCATGTGGTTAAAATACAAAGAAAAACTTGGCAAGGACTGACTTTAGTATTTGACTTCTCACTGTGCACTAGCAACTCATAATTGTTATCAGATTCTGTTTTATGTTGAGTGGATATGGTCCAGAACTGTGAAAAATATTTTCTGTTATAGGAATGTGAGGGCAATCTGACTCCATCTGTCACCTGGTCAACTGCCCTGGGGTGATCTCGCTCGTTAGCCAGGTGATCCTCTCCTTTCCCTCTTATCTCTAAACTGTATGCTTGGTCACGGAATAAAGGAATTTCCCTAAATGTGGAACAAAAGGGTAGCCATGACCTCTCCCAGCCCCCATACTTCTCCTAGTCTAATAAATATCACTTAACCATGAATTCCAAGTCTGTATCTTTAGTCTTTGTGAAAACAGCTGCTGAGATAGTAAAGTAGCCATAATTTCTGAATCATCTTATATTGAGCCAAAAGTTCAAGGTAAATGGTACCAAGATTTTTATTTGAACTTTCATTTAATACTCTTTCTGTCATTTTTGTGGAATACACTTTAATTTTATTGCATTATTATCCAGTAAAATTGGGGGTTTTAAATACACAATACACTTAGGCTATATTTTTTCTGTAGTGGAGTGAATTTATATTTAATGGTCTTATGTTGGGAACATGGTGATTATAATTTTCTGCTGCCTCCAAAATTTTTATCTTTGCCTCTCTTTCTCTGGCTCTTAACTGCTGTGGAGTAAATATACTCACCTAGTTGTCATACACCAAATTCAAAATAATGATTTCCTCCTCATTCTCCCAAACCTCTCTTTCCTGGACTCTCTCTTAGGTAATGCAAACTATAGCTTAAGAAAAACATCATGCTTGATACCATCTTCTCTTTTCCAATCAATTTGTCACCAAGGCTGATCCATTTTATTATCTTCAATCTTTTTCTTTTTTCAATTTTCCATCTGTTGGCTCTGCCATTATTTCACACCCTCAAAATGCATCAGTTGGGTTAGGACAATGGACTGTTTGCAAAACGTGCTTGTAGTTGGAAGAACTAGAATTTGAACCAAAGACTTTTTAAAACCTAGGCTTCGATACTTGCTGAAAAGTGAAGTAGGACCTACAAAATAAAAGCCAAGGATTTGTGATTTTAGTCTATACACAGTGGAAGTGATGTTACTGAAAGTGTTTTTAAGAGATTAATTTTGAGTTATTATTTAGGGTGTATGATTATAAAAGCATACTGCCTTTAGTGAGAGAGAGAAAATTATTATAGTAATTGGAGCATGACATGACAAGGGCCTAGCAATAGTAATTTTGGAGGGGAGATTAAAGGGAAAAGATAAAGTACTGACAGAAACCTGTAAGTCTGGTTAGCATACTGTTTCAGTTTTCTAAATATCAACATATAATAAAAGACTTCATTTTTACTTCCCAGATAAATACACCTACTGGTTAGAGACCCAACATTCAAGTTGACAACATCACCCAACTTCAAATGTAAATTAATGTCATGTCACCCACTGAAAACTGTATTTGCGATATTTAAAGTTTTAGTTTTATGTTTGAAAAGCACACCAGTACTTTTTATTCTATAAAGCTCATCAAAGAAAAAGGGAATCATACATGTCTCTTCCACATTTATCATTTTGTTCAGCAGAGTTTTGTTTGGAAAATGTCTGTGATATCCAAAAACAAAGTTCCAGCAGTTGGAGGAGGTGAAAATAGACACATGTTCCAGCTGTTTTTAATCTTTTTTTTTTTTTCTTGGCTGCAGTTAAAATGAAAGTACACCCTTTAAAAGACAGAATCATCACTCTCTTCGAATATGAGTTCATCTAAGTGGTCACTCACAAAATTGTGTGTCTTCTAATAGAAGTTGCACCTGTGTGTAAACACGCTTGTGGGGTACGTGTGCATGCATCTCTGGATGTGCATGCGTGGCTAAGTGTGTGTTTAAAGAATTTACCCAAGTAGATCTTGTTCTATAGGTGAAGCGGTTGCCTATGTGTACTCCCAAGTTACTGCTAGATATTCGTTATGTAAATCCAAAGTTTAAAAGAATTCCTTATTCTATATTATTACTTTGAGGTACTGAAGTAGGTTGATCTTAGTTTTGGCAGATTTCTGGTACTTTTAGAGTGATTAATACCAGATATGGTGGCATTATAGCATGCCACCGTAACAAATCTCATGTAATCACTATCTATAGGCACCTCAAGCTCATTATATCCCAGTCTGATGGAACTGTTCTGTATCTCGACTGTATCAGTGTCAACATCTTGCTGTGATGTTGGACTATAGCTTTGCAAGATGTTACCCTAGAAAGAAACTGTGTGAATGGTATACGGGATTTTTTTGTTGTTGTTTTATTTCTTAGAACTGCGTGTCAATCTACAGTGATCTCAAAAAGAGGAAGTTAATTGCTAAAAAAAACCTCAATTCAATTATCACACTTTCTCCAAAGAAAACAAACTTTAATTTTTAACATCTTCTGACAGCACCAGCATACACCTGATGGGAACTAACGTGTGTCACCTTTTGCTCTTCCCTACTGCACCCGTTCCCTCCAGTTCAGTTCAGTTCAATTCAGTCACTCAGTCGTGTCCAACTCTTTAAGACCCCATGGACTATAGCATGTCAGGCTTCCCTGTCCATCACCAACTCCTGGAGCTTGCTCAAACTCATGTCCATCGAGTCTGCGATGCCATCCAACAATCTCATCCTCTGTCTCCCCCTTCTCCTGCCCTCAATCTTTCTCAGCATCAGGGTCTTTTCTAGTGAGTTAGCTCTTGGCATCAAGTAGCCAAAGTACTGGAGTTTCAGCTTCTGCATCAGTCCTTCCAATGAATATTCAGGACTGATTTCCTTTAGGATGGACTGGTTTAATCCCTCCAATTCAATGAGTCATCAAGTCCTGCTGATTTACTTCCTGTTTCTACAAAACATCTATTTCTTCCTCTTTTCCAGTGCTGATGCCATGTTTCAGAGCCTTGTTATCTCTTTCCTTGATGAATAAAACAGCCTTCAAATTGGTCTTCCTGCTTCAAGCTTTATCATCCTAAAACAGTTGCTCTAAACGCAGCTGTATATTATACTCTTAGGAAATTTTTTGAAAATACTGCCAGATCTCCACTCAGCAACATTTAAATCAGAATATACAGAAGGAGGGCCCAGGCATGGGTGTATTTTGAAAGCTTCTCAGATAATTCTAATGTGCAGCCATGGTTGAAAATTGTTACCTTGAGCATCTCTCTTTAATTAAGATTCTGGAATAAGTTCACTGAGATGAAATTCTGGGCGTTTCATTCTTCTGCCTTAGTTCTGTCTCTGTTATAGCTACAGTATGTTTCTCTCCAAATGCACATGTTGACGTTCTAACTCATATTCCCTCAGAAAGTGACTTTATTTGGAGAATCTTTAAAGAGGTGATCAGGTGAGGTCATTGGAGTGAGCCCAAATCCTAACGACCGGTGTCCTTCGTAGAAGGAGATTCTGGACATGAAAATGCGTTCATGGTGAATGCAGTGTGAGCGTGAAGGCAAAGACTGGGGTGATGTTTCTATAAGCTAAAGAGCATCAAAAATTGTCAGCAAACCACCAGAAGCTCAGCCAGAGGCATAGCACAGATTCTCCCTCACAGCCTTACTTCCTTTTCCTCTAAAGAATCAACATATGGCTAAATATTTAATTACTTTATCAGTGTGGCCAACACTGTGAAATGAACATATTAAATATCACACTTATGATGTTGTCTTGAAGAGTGGTTGCAGAATTTTTTTTTTGTTCTTTCCTCAACACTTACTTCACTGTGAGAGAAAAATCTCTCTGGGGTGTGCACTGCCACATCCTGACTTCTGGAGAATCTGTTGACCTAGAGCTCTGTGTGATTACTCCCGTGGGTTTATAGAAATAGTCTCTTGTATGAGAGATGAAGTTATTCTCCAGAGAGAGTGGATGGGGTGTTATTTTCCGAAACTCTCTCTCCCAGGGACCCTATGAGACTAAAATTTTTTTCCATCTGCTCTACCTCCTTCATACACAGACACACACACAAGTTTTTATTTTATTTTTTAATGCATTAAAACTTTTTTCTAGGTGACTTTGACGTGGATACTTTAAGTTGCATGAAATACAATAGAACTCTTTTTAGGTAGGAAGATAAAACTGAAGAAAAAAAAAAGAGAGATGAAGAATAAAGTGAGAGTGTTAATCACTCAGTCATGTCCAACTCTTTGCAACCCCATGGACTGTAACCCGCCAGGCTCCTCTGTCCTTGGAATTCTCCAGGCAAGGATACTGGAGTGGGTTGCCATTCCCTTCTCCAAGGGATCTTCCTAACCCAGCCAGACTCTTTACCATCTGAGCCACATGGGAGAGGAGAGGAGCTCAAAAATGGGGGTGGTTGGGGTGGAAGGGTATTCCTGCATTTAGTACAAAGCCCTACAACCCTGGTGAAATTTCTGAAAGTATTTGGTAACCTGAGGACCCTGGCATCTCTAACACTGTCAAGAAGCAGTTGACTTTCTCTGCACTCACAACGTTAAACAAGCCCAGTATCTTTTAGGCCTTTGGGGGATCTGGAAGCAACATATTCTTCATTTACAAGTTTTATTAAGCTTTCTTATGCTGTTATTCACAATTTGTCCCATCTTGAATTGGGGCTCCCTTCCAACAAAGGACTCTGGAATGTCTGAGAGGCAGTCCAGCAGGCTCTCCCCTTAGAGTTCCTATTCCCTGCCCCCAGAGAACCATTCACTGCAGAAGCTGGAGCAAAGTCCTCTCACAGCACCTGACACCTCTGCACCACCCGTGATGACTGTAAGTTGCTCATGGATTTCTGGTATGAGAAACTGCCCTCCTGAGCCTCATACTATATACCACTAGAGTGGTTACTGGAGACTGCCTATTGGTCCCCTGGAAACACATATCCACTCTCACAGTCCCTGAGCCTCTGCAGATCCATACCTTTCTGTGGAGAAGGGAGGCAGCCTTCTATGAACTCAGCTCAGCCATCGAGACCTCCTTGCTAAGCAGAAGTGTTAGCTGCAGGCCGGACCTAAGTTGGGGTCCTCTGGAGTATCCCAGCTGTAGGAAATGGTGCCCTCCTCTGACCTCAGATGCTTGCCAGTTAAGAGTTAACTTCTCTCTGTGCCCTTGGCATTTGACTCCTTGGAGTCAAATGAGTGAAAAGAGTAGGAGTGTGTACACTTTATGGACAAAACTGCATGTTATAGAGCTTTCTGGAGAGCTGCTACTTTGAATTCCCTAATCCAGACAGCCTTGACAAAGGATGGGCTTCAAGGATCAGCAAAATTAGCGGGATTTCATGCAGTCAACAGCTTTACTCTGCCCAACAACTGCCTGCATCGGTGTTTGTTTACAGACTCTCGGGCCATTGCAGTGTTCTAGCCACCTAGTTCCACCAGTGGTAACCACAGCAATTATTTATCCAAATTTTCCATCCTTGGGGAAAATAACTATGGGAGTTTCTTGCCTCACAGATACGCAAAATATAAATCAAGGTGACATATTAAAGCCACAATACAGGCCTCACTTTATCCACGTTGAGATGCCAGATGTTAAGGGTGACCATTTCAGTTCTAAAAATACACAATGTTGAGCTCTTGAACAAGGTGTTCAGTGGAACTTTCCCTACCCCTGTCTGTCTCAGGCTACAAGCCTCATAGAGTTCTCTTACTCAAGCATACTCAAGAAAGATAAATTTTAATTAAATGAAATATGACATTTTTTATTAAGAGTCAAACATCAGGGATGACCTGTAATAAAGAGTCTGATTCCATTTCTGATGTTTGACGGTCAAAAACGTGCATGCCCACCTTTCACTCCCACTCCACATTTGCACTAGCTGATAAAAGCCCCGGGGCTCCCTTTGATACTTGCAGGAAGTTCAGACATGTAAGCCCAGTCCACAGGTGTGAATCCTCACCTGAGCTCCACTCCCTGATCACAGTAAAAGCCAAACCAGTATCTTTCCTCTCTCTCCATCCATTTTTAGATCAGCTTGGGAGTTTGCCCTGTGTCCCTCAGAAGCAACTCTCAATATGTGAGTGATAGACCTTTCCAGACCTTCTTAGACTTCATGTGGGGTCATCAGTCTTGACATTCAAAGCAAATTTGGGATGTAATGACCATAACATACTTTCTCCTAAACCCCAATTAATACCTCAGCAGTGGACTCATCAAAACTAGGCTCTGGGATTATTGGAGCCACTCTGATAGAATTTTGTAATATCCACTGTAATTTGAGTTTACAGAAATTTGGAGAATTTGAAATTCTCTATTGCAGAGAGCATTGTCAACTGAGAATTCAGTTGTCTTTTCCTTTTCTGTCTCAGATTAACTATTTGTGTATGTACTTTTCATCTGTCAATTCCAGAAAAAATTGAAGGAGAGCCCACACCCACATAGAACCACAATTCTTATTTTCTTTGCAGCCTGTTTAACTGCTGCAGAAACAACTATGTTACTATATTAGGCTTCATCATGAAATAAACTAACATGTTTAAAACTGGAGGTATTCTGAGCTGGGTGTCCCAAACATTCCTAAACAATTCTGAGACTGGAATTTGAATGACTCAGAGGTTTAGGACTGAACTTTCTTTTCTCTCAATCTGGCACATCACTTATTTCTGTTCCAAGGATTTTGTTTTTCTAATACTCATTAAATGCATAGATTTGATTCTCAGTGCAGAATTTTTTTCATTAAAAATCTAGATTAAAAAACATAAACTACATGGATGCATATTTATATACTATCTATACTACAGTTACATACGCTGCATTTATTTAATCCTGTACCAAGTTGCCGGATACATTTTTAGTGCATTGGGAAAATATGTGGTTTCTTAGCATCTGATCTGATAGATTTTCCTTTCCAGACTTACTGGAATCTCTTGGGTGCCGCTATAAAGGATTTGGAGAAAGGATATTCATTCCTTTTGAATTTGTTCAGAAGAATTAAAAACTATTTTTGAGTTTGAGCATCAGGAATTTCTACCTCATTTCAAAACTACAAAAAGTCATGAATTATCTTTGAAGTTAACAAGTCACATAAATGTTTTTCTATCTGAAAACATGAATTCCAGAGAGATATTTTTATATTCTTTTAAATGAATACTGTATTAATTGGCTGCATATGGAAAGATATCAAAAAGTGTTCCACTAATTCACCATTGAGAAAAAGTATGAATGTATATGATAAAAAGGAATCCAAGCCATGGAGAGAAAGAGAACAATTACAGAAAATAGCTACACAAAGGCAAAACACTAGCAGATTATTTTCTTGATCTGATGCAAAAGACATATTAAATCTCATTATTTGGATGCACTTATTTTTCCATCATTGCAACTTTTCTTGAGCACCATCCTGTGTCAGGCATTGTGCTGAGTCCTGTGAAAAGTGTATAAGATGGAACCTCTATGCTCCAGTTGTTCAAATAAAGTCAGAAAGAAAAGATTATTAAGACACAAGTGTTATAAACTTATATTAGTGCTTAAGCATACAGACTACAACATCTAATTCTGATTAGTCAGTGTTTCAAGGCTATGGGCTGAGTGCAAAGAAGGTGAGGCATGAGAATGGGTTAACGAGTACATCAAACTACATGATCACCTCAACTGATGAAATACCCCTTTATGATACAAAAACATTCAATAAACTAAGAATAGAAAGGAACTTACTCCAAATGAAAAAGGCCATTTATGAAAAACCCACAAACATACTCAATGGTTAAAAACTGAAAGCTCTTCCCCTAAGATCAGAAATAAGACAAGGATGTTCACTTCACTACTTCTATTCATTACAGTACTGGAAATTAGAACCAGGGCAATTAGGCAAGAAAAAAAAGATGTCCACATCAAAAGCAAGAAGTAAAATTATCTCTGTTTACAAATGACAAAATCTTCTAGCTCTAAAATCTTAAAGAATCTATTTTCTTAAAAACTGTTAGTGCAAATCAATAAATTCAGTAGTTTCAAGATATAAAATCAACAGGCAAAAATCTGTTGTATTTCTACACACTAGCAATGAACATCCAAAAAGAAAATGAATTGAAAAAAAATCCATTTACTATAGCAAACAATGGAGTCAAATACTTAGGCATAAAGGAAGCACACCACTTGTATGCACAAAACTATGAAACACTTCTTTCAAAATTAAAGACCTAAACAAAATTTAAAATCTCTTGTGCATGGATTGGAAGACTTAATTGACTGAAGGGATGAATTATGACCCTTAATGGGAAAATAATTCAGAATTTTTTATACTAATATGGCAAAGATAAAGCATGACATAGTGTGGATTTCAAATAAAAAGTTACTATGAAAATGGTAGTGATTTCATTTCCCATTTTAACTAGAAATGACTAACAGAAATACAATAAATTTTATAGAAAAAAAGGAGCATGTTTATACATAAATGAAGGTCTAAAATCAAAGACTAGTATTGAAGTATTGAAATATGATACAAAAGCTATTTCTTGCTGACGTTTACAAATTTTTGATTATTATAGGTTAGGTGTAAAGACATGTAGAAAAATTATCTCCTCTGCTCTCCTTCCACAGCTAAACTTCACAAAGTCTACCTACCACCTCCTTTGAAAATAAGATTAGTAACAATTTGTAAGTCATCTAGGAAACTGGTGACATTTACTCAGAATGTAAGAAATTACTCAGAATTTCAGAAATAAGCAGCATTCGTACCATAATCGGACTGTTGTTAATCATGATTTGGACAACAAAATACAAGGGGGCACTAGATCAGTCCTTTATGCTGATATTTTAACTGTACTAAAAACAAGGAGCTTTTCCCTGGTGGCTCAGAGGTTAAAGCATCTGCCTCCAACGCAGGAAACCCAGGTTCAGTCCCTGGGTTGGGAAGATCCCCTGGAGAAGGAAATGGCAACCGGTATTCTTGCCTGGGGAATCCCATGGACGGAGGAGCCTGGTCCATGGGGCCGCAAAGCGTCGGACACGACTGAGCGACTTCACTTTCACTTTCAAGTAAAAAAAAATCTATACCCATATTCCTCATGTCATTAGCTTACATTTATTCCTCAATCTGCTTTGTCAGTCTGCCCAGATTCTAAGAGTGAAGGGACTGCTGTTAAGGCCAAGAGGCCAATATGTGACTAAACTATCTCCTGTGAACTCTGTTGGGTTGGCATGCTCAGACAGCCCATCCTTCTTGAAGTCTTCTCTTTCTTTGCTCTCTGATACTACACTTTCCTGGTTTCCTTTATCCTTCTAGGATGACTCCTCCTCAATCTCCTTCGCTGGCTCATTCTCCTGTGTTGTTGCTGTTGTTCAGTTGCTAAGTTGTCTCCAACTCTTTTGGAACCCCATGGACTGTTCCCTGCCAGGTTCCTGCGTCCATGGGATTTCCCAGGCAAGAATACTGGAGTGGACTGGCATTTCCTTCTCCAGGGCATCTTCTCGACCTAAGAATCAAACCCGCATCTCCTGCATTGGCAGATGTGTTCTTTACCACTGAGCCATCAGGGAAACCTTATTCTCCTCTACCCAGCCACTAACTGGTGAATTTCTCAAGAATTGGTCATAGCCTTTCTTCCCTTCTTATTCTATTTTCTTCGAGAAGAACTCACCACATCTATGACTTCAATTTCTAACTACAGTATCTTCCAGTGATCCCCTCCGCCTCAACCCTTTACTTCAAATCTCTAGGTTAGACCTTGTCTTCAGATCACAAGCACACATAACCAAATGTTAATCAACCTCTCAATGTGAATGTCCCAAATATTTCTCAAACTAACCATGTCCAAATAATTGCTTTCTTAATCAAACATCATTCTCTTCCACTGTTCCTATCTCAATGAAATTATCATATCATACAAATGTACAAGTCAGAAACTTAGTCACATTCTTAACATTTACCGTTTATTAAACCCCTATATTCATTTCTTCACCGAAGAATGCCTTCTAAATCCTTGTTAGATTTCTATTTTTCTTTCTACCTGTACAGTCAAAATCCTAATCCAAAATGCCAGTATCTCTCTCCTGGATTGTTATAAAAACTTTGTAACTCTTTCAACTAAAATGTTGCCTTCTATAATATAAAAAAAAACTGGATGGAAAGTTTTAGTCCTTAAATCTGTGAGGGAAGAATAGTAAACTCTTGTTTCCAAACTGACTGTAGAAATGTTATAGAATGCAGGTCCATGTGCCCACACACAGTGAGGCCAAAGGATATTAAAACATCAAGAGTTTGGAGCATAGAACAGTTTATTGCAGGGCCATGCTTTAAGAACCCCATAATGCCCCAAAGGCTTTCAACAAATCCCTTTAATAGGAAAGGTGAGAGAGGGTGTGTTAGTTGTTACAAATTTGTTAGTGGCAGATCCTTTGTTCCTGAGGTCTGGTCCATGGCTCAAGGTGTTCCCCATAAACCTTCACCAAAATAAATGTTATTTTCAGTTCAGACAAGAAAAGGCAAGATCCTAAAGCTCAACTTTCACCCTCTGAGGCCCAGGCTTGGCTAAGAGGAGGGTGATCCTTGCACAGGCCAACGACTGCCTGAAGCGCTTGTCCTGCAACCAGTTTGGGTCCTCCCGCCAGGGCCTAGGCCCAGCTGAGGAGGCAGATCTTAGCTGACAGGCACCCTCATGGCTAAGTCCCTGGTCCCTGCCCAGCTGGGAACCCAGGACACAGCTGGCTCTCAGGCTTCTCATTTAAATTGGAGAGAATCATTTGTTTAGGATCAATAGGAATATGTGCTGTAGCAAATACCAATCATTTGAATTCCTAGCTCACAACAATTGCCCTTCTTTGAAAAGAGACCCAACCCACAGCAGTGGACCCGAAGTAGATGCTCCATGTCTGTGCAAATTATCCCTGACCTCTGGCCACTAACTCAGGATAGACAACGGATTTAAGCTGAATCAGTTTCTGAAACTCGAACAGACAGACTGAAGCTGGTTGAAGCTGTTACCTGAGTGGCAGATTCCCTGTTTACTCCCGTTGCTGAGGCCTCCTTGAACTGCCAGGCAAGGAGACCACAGGTCCTGGAGATGAGGATGGGGAAGAGGTTCGCTGCTCCTTTAAGGCCTGGGCCTGGCCAGTTAGGAGGCCATGCGAGATTTCTGGGGCTCTGCAGGACAGCCCTCAGCCTGTCCCCAGGCACCGCCCTGTGACTGCTTCACACCCCAAGCTCTGCCACGATGGCCACTGGAGGGTGACCACAGGCAGAGTGGGACCTTATAACTGCTGTCCTCAGGGTCTCCCAGTAATGGTGGAGATGCTAAGGATTGGGTGCTATAGGCTGCATGCCCACTCCACTCCTATTACAGAGATGATAATTACTCAAATACACAACAGAAACATTTACCCCCATGACACATTATCATTAATAAACACCACCCCCTGTTTGGTTAAGAATAAGAGGTTTGCGAATAAGCCGACAAAAAGGTGAATGATAAGCACTATTTCCATTCTGCTACATTTTCTGCTTTATATCTGACCTTTCAAAAACCAGAGTATCCAATTTTACTTTTCTCTCATTCAGTCTTTCCCAGATTCTTCTGGGGTCATCTGAAAGCCTGGGAAGGCTCTGGTGTGCTTCTCTGACAAGGGTAAGGAAGTCTTTCGTATTAAGATGTTCATCTATTTTCTCTTGGAGTAGAAGTGACTCCAGTAAAGTCTTCTTCTGTTTCAGGAAGGCACATTGGGCCAGTTCTGCCCTTTTTCTGATACAGTCGGGACACCGAGAAGAAATGTGTTGCTTAGCTGTCCCCACCTGTTTGGGTGTTCTCATGTTTTTAAAATAGATTCTATTCAAAAGCTCGTCGGGGACAGTACACTTTAAGGCATCTACCTCTGGAGCTTCTGCCTCGGGTCCAAGCTGCAGCTTTTTATGCCTGCTGCTCTTTTTCCCCGTAGAGTTCGCTCTATGGTGGATCAGGTTTACCTTAACGGTGCAGAAAGACTGCAGGGCATTCAATTCTTCAAGGGATGCCTGAGTGATTTCTGTTTGATATTTAGTGTCCGGTCGATACTGTTCAGAGTTCGTTTCCTTGCCTTTGAGGTTGTGGATCCATTTTCTGCTCAATTTCTTTACATTAGCTTTGAAGTCCGAAAGCTCAGATTGGTTGTCTCCATATTCCGAGAGTGAAGGCTGCGATCCACTCTCAGACTTGCTCCCAGAGGCAGAAGACCAGGGCTGCAGTCCTCCAGAGGAACTGAATGAACCGGAACTCTTTACCTCATCAGTCAAGGACTCCAAGGTCTCCTTAGAAAGGTCTGCCATAGTCCCGGTGTCCGCTGGGGCCAATTCTCCCTGTTTCTCTGAATCCTCCGGCTTCTGGGCGGATGGCCATCACCCCGCATCAGGCTCTGCGCCTCATCTGCTTTGCCGTGGTCAAGACTGCCTCAGGAACTGGTCAGTCCTGAGCCCCTGGGGGATGAGTTTTAGGAGCCGGCAGTTCCTCAAGGGAAGCTCTTCCGGGCGACTCCGTCCCGCTGCCTTGGCAACCAGAGGCGGTCATGCGCAGAGGGTCGCTGGGGCGCCGCGCTCCATCCCTTCCCCCACGCTCGTCGGATCCGACTCCGCCCGCACAGTTCGTGTAGGTTTTCGGAGCCTCCCTCTCTTCTGGCTCTCCCGAGTCTCCGCCTCCTCGGTGCTATTTTAGTACAAAATCCAATAACGATTGAGAAGAGGTTGCAAACTCTCCTTCCCCAAGGGTCAAAAAAGTATACACGCCTCCTTCCCAACAGGAATAGATGGCCTCTGACTAGTCTGATAATGCACACGCCGGCTTAATGGATCAAAAAAAAAAAAAAGCCCCAAAGAAGCAAAAACACACCTCCTCCTGCTGGCCAGAAAAACAGAAGCAAGAACGTATCTGCCAATCAGATAGCTAAGAGCTCATCTAATCGCAGAGCACATCTTTGGATGAAAAGCTAAATACTGAAACCACCCTGTGAGACTCCTGCGTGGCAGGGCACCGACTCTACCGTTTGCTCCGGCCTCGCCTTACGCAGCTTTTTGTGCCCCGGCATTTTGGGGACGACTTTGCAGTTTTCCCAGATCTCAGTTTATCAGGTCTTTGTTCCGGCAGCGCTCCTCTGAATGGCACTTCAACTGCCACTCTTCCCTCTTCGCTAAATTCTGCTCTTTCAAGGCCACCCCCCGCCCCCCACTTTTTTTTTTCTGGAAGAGCTTCATGTCCACCACTGACCCCCAACAGTTTACTGCACAGCCTTTCTTTCCGGGTTTGCAACTCTGTATTTATACGCATTTGATAATACCTCCCACACCGCCGCCTCCAGGTTAAAAACCCCATGAAAGCAGAAATCCTGTCAGTCTTGCGCTGCAGTCTCAACAGGTACCTGATACACAGAAAGTACTCAATAAATCGTTACTGAGTAAATGTGTTGAATGACTATGCAAACAGAAATAAATATTGCCTCACACAAGTACGTGCCTGGATCTTCAGGCATAAGTACTACAAGGTCGAGGAACCACAGTCTTCTTTTTCCTGAGCCCTTCAAATTAGGCCGCTACTCACAATACATTCTTTTACAACAGACTTTTTAAAAATATGACAAGGCTGTATTAACAGCTATTCTCAGAAATTATAAAACGTTAACTCTGAAGATTGAATATTTCTAGATCTTAATATCCGAGTCTGGGTCTTAGTAAATATCAGATAATTCTGAATGAGATAATTTCCCACTCTCAGTTCTCTCCGTGGGGCAGGGGTGGGGGGTGGAGTAGGGGAATGGGGAAGGTTATTGAAGTCTGGCCAGATATATTTAAGGTTATTACAAAAGTGCTAGCTTTGGCAGTGAGTCAAAACTCTGCAATGTTCGACAAGCATCTCTCAAATATGAGCCAGCTTCATATTGAAGATGAAGAGATCTCAGCTTCATTCATTCCACCCAAATCATATTTTATCATATAATATTAATCTTTAAAAAGAGATAATATATAATTTGTGGTTAAATCCAAGTAATCTCCAGTTCAAGGACTCAAGATTTTGATTTTTAATTTTTGTTTCAAAAGTCTCCCACATTCCCTGAAATATTTACACATTCATGTGAAAAGCGGGAAAGTGTTAGCCTCTCAGTCTGTCTGACTCTTTGCCACCCCATGGACCGTAGCCCACTAGGCTCCTCTGTCCATGGGTTTCTCCCGGCAAGAATACTGGAGTGGGTTGCCATGCAGTCCTCCAGGGGATCTTCCCCACCCAGGGATTGAACCCAGGATTCTCTCTTTCTTTGCATATTAGCATGGTCAGTGATACACACGTGAAAACAAAATCTCAGAACAGTCCATGAGCAGTACTGGCAAGGAATATATATATTCTGAATTCTTAACAGAATTGTGAACAAGTGTGTTATCTTAAACTAATCTTTTTCCTTAGATGTTTCAAGTGAGAGCAAAAAATAAAAAGTAAAAAAAAATTTTTTTTAAGAACAGGAATATATAAAGAAGAAAACTAAGGGAGAGACAGTTGCAACTTTCCATCTTATCTAAAATCTTTTTACTATCCCAATGGATACAAGTCACTCCTACTCACTCTACTGAAAGCAGATTTTATCAAGCTTTTGGTGGGGGTGGGGTGGGGGAACAAAGTATGTCATTAAAAAAAATTCCTTTTTTGTTTTTATCAGGAAAGAAACATCGAGGAATTAACAGGAGACATTTGTAGCTGTCCCAGAAAATTCATAGAAACATTTCAGCCTTTCAGTAACTGTTATATAATTGCTTCTTTATTTATTAAATATCTGTGAAGTTTAGAATAGTTTTTGCAAAAACTGAAATTAACTAAATTAACTAAATTAACTAAAACTAAAAAAAAAAATTGGCTATCAATACTCAAATATGCCAAGAACATGCTACATTTTAACTTTGTTTTAATGTCATCTTCTTTAAAAGTTCTGTCATTTTGATAGCTATGAAAAACTATTAACCTGATAATTAGAGATGTTCCGATATATCAGTCAGTCTCTTTTTGGCAAATCTTCAGGCAATGTTAATACCACTTCTAACAGAGCTGTTTCTTCTTTCACACTCCTTCCTTCCTTCACTCGTCTCCTTCCTGAGACAGCGCTTTGCAGAGGAAAATCCTTATTACCTTTGGGACATTCGGTGTAGGGGCCCTAACTTTGTGCCAGTCTCTCTGTTGGTCTCCACCACAAACTGTTCCCACCAAGGCACAGTTATTCTGGTCCCTTCCAGTATCCTGACAAAATCCTAGGCTACTGGACCTTGTCAAACCCTCTCTGTGCTATCTTGCCTACATCTGACACCCACAGGTAACTTCATTTCTTTCAAAAGCTTCTGAGAAGTGGTGGAGAAAAGGGAAAATGTTTTCCGGAAGACACAGCATAGCCTAAAGCCGTTGCAACCTCAGACAACTTCTGGTGGCGAGTCCTCCTCCAGAAATCTTGAGCATCGTAACATCTCTTAGGGGCTAATTGTAACACTGGGTCCTTTAGAAACCACAGTGTGACTGACAGTTGCCTGAGATGAAGGTGGAAAGTCCGAAGAGGGAAAGAGACCCATCAGGCACTCCAGGCCGATTTATGCCACAGCACCATTTTTATTGGCCTGCTGTCACCGTCTCTTCCCTCGTAGTCCTTAAGAAGAGCAAAAGTTCTCCTTCCAGCTTTTCCTGAACAATCAAATATGCTTTGCAGCTATGGGACTTAACCCCAGAGACAGGAGGTCAAAACATATTAGTCTTCCTGTCAGATTCTTTCTCTCTCTCATTTCTCTTTCCTCGGAGGCAGAAGGGCAAGCTTTCAGCGTCTTCCTGTCAGGCAAGCATTTCTCCTCCAAAGAGTCACAGTGGCCTCCTCGCCAGGATGGCATTGTTACCCTTTCCAGGGGCCACTGGGGTGGACCTTGGGCACCAAGAGGGAATCTAGTTTATGAATAAGAGAAATTAAGTGGAAAGATCCTTTACAAACAGTCTACCCTCTACATAAACTTCACAACACTGTGCTTGGTTCTGTGATCAAGCAAAATGAAAAATTACTTCCTCTCCTAAGGGGTTAGGTTGAATGTATCAGAAATCTCATTGTGAGAAACCATTTTTGAGGAGAAAGGAATCTTACATCATTTGTGATAAAAAATGATTTCAATTTACAGTGCAGTGGCTGTTCTTCATATTTGAAAAATGTTTTACCAGACAAATATCTCAATCTTTACATTATTTTTTTCTATGTCTTCAGTGTTACTATTTTTCTGAAATTGATGAATTGCTTAATGAAGAACTCTCTTTTACTTTAATAGCTATTATATTTTGCAAAGATAACATATGTTGATTGTCAGTAGTTTAAAAGATAAAGATAAACTACTAATATCCCCAGTGGTAAAGAATTTGCCTGCCAATGAAGGAGACACAGGAGATGTGGGTTCGATCCCTGGGTCTCGAAGATCCCCTGGAGGAGGAAATGGCAACCCACTCCAGTACTGCTGCCTGAGAAATCCCATGGACAAAGGAGCCTAGCAGACTGCAGTTCTTAGGGTTGCAGAGCTGGACACAACTTTGTGACTAAATAACGAATTTAAGTAAATGTTGCCTGAATTCTGATCTCCCTAAAATAGTGACTAAAAACACTTGCATAATATCTTAATATTTTTCCTTGAAGAATTTTTTCTTAATAAAATCTAAATTATATTGGATTATGGTTTTATGAATTCTTCCTTAGCAATAATATGAACACCTTCCCATTCAATTTATAAAAATTCTTTTTCAATGTAATTTTAAAGGTGATATTGCATTATTTGATTTATTTAACTAATACAATTATTTAAATACAAGGCATTTCCAGGTTTTTGCCCCTAAAAACTTCTGGAATAAGTATTTCTCTAGCTAAATCTTTATACACATTCATAGCTATATATTTAGGATAAATTCTAGAAATTGTAATTGAGACGTCAAAATGTATGTATAATGTTAAGGCTTTTGAGATATCTAACCCCCTCCCTTCTGCAGTATTTAAAAATCCAAGATATATAATACCTGAGTTTATTTCTCTAGTAGGTAAGACCTTTTTTAAAACATAACCACATTATTCTGATTGTCACATCTAAAACATAATATTATAATAATTCCTTAATATCACCTAATAATTATTCTGTATTTACATTTTTGGGGGTGTTTCAAAAATCTGTTTTGGCAATTGCAGTTTTGAATCAAAATCCAAACAAAGTCCACTCACTGCATTTGGCTAATCTGGTTCTCATGTCTCATACTCCACATCACTTACAATGTAAAACAATTTAAAAAACTGAAAAGAACAAATAGAGCAGGCAGAACTTTTTTCTATTTACTATAATATTTCCTATATCGTTATTTTAATGTTTTTGATGTATCCTTCCAAGTTTATTTTTTTAAATCAGTATATACTTGAATACCCTTTCTTGTGAAAAAAATATATTCAGCATATTCTACACATTGGTTCACATCTTTTTTGTTTTTCTTTTCCCTTAAAAATATATTCTGGATGTTACTTTACATCAACCTGTAGATACCTTCCTCATTTCTCTCTATGGCTGCATGGTATTCCATTGTGGGAATGTTTTTCCCACAGTTATTTCCACATGTTGATGGACTTTCTGTGATTATAAAAAATTCAATTTTTCTGTGCATTTTTGGAGGTGTAACTCAAGCAAGACTTCTAGCAGTCAGATTACTGGATCCAAGAATCAATGTATATGTAGTTTCTTCGAGTATTTCCAAATTTCCCACTATATGGAGTGTACATTTTCCATTCTTGCCAGTAAATTCGTGAGAGTGGCTATTTTCAAGAGCCTGGCCAACAGGAGTTGCACTTAAATTTAAATTTTTGTGATTCTAAAGGAAGAAAAATGGTATTGCAGTGTAATTTTACATTGAATTCCTCTTATTTTAAGTGAGATTAAACACCACAATGGCAACCCACTCCAGTACTCTTGCCTGGAAAGTCCCGTGGATGGGGGAGCCTGTTGGGCTGTAGTCCATGGGGTCGCTAGGAGTTGGGCACGACCGAATGACTTCACTTTCACTTTTCACTTTCATGCATTGGAGAAGGAAATGGCAACCCACTCAGGTATTCTTGCCTGGAGAATCCCAGGGACAGAGGAGCCTAGTGGGCTGCCATCTGTGGGGTCGCGTGGAGTTGGACACGACTGAAGCAACTTAGCAGCAGCAGCAGCAGCAGCAGCAAACACCTTCCATGTGTATAAGGGGCATGTACATTTCTTCTTATGTGTACTGTCTATTCATTTATTTGACCCATTTTCCATAAGACTCTTGTTTTATTCTTCTCAGTTCTTGAAAACCACTTAAAAATCAAAAGATTATTATTCATTTTTCTGTGACATAGCTCTAAATGATTTCCCCAGTTTGTCTTTTTACTTGCTTATGCTGTTTTCCATGCAAAATGTTTTTATTTCATAGAGCAAATTTATCAATCATTTTCCTTATTGTTCTTGGATTCTTAGCCACACAGAAAAATCTCCTATGCCCATGTTATAAAGACATTTACTCATATTTTCTTGTAGTACTTGTGATTCTTTTTATTCCTTTGCTTTAAAACTCTGATCTTTTTATGGTTACTTCTCTAGTACAGTATGAAGAATGAGTTTAATTTTATTTTCTTCCATATGGCTAGCCAGTGAGCCCAGCAATATTTTATATCCTTTAGGTGCTGCCTTTTTGTCATAAATTCCCATATGCACTTAGTCTTTTTTTTTTTTTTCCTTGACTTTCAAGTCTAGTACATTGGTCTGTTTTTCTACTCACATATCAATATCATAGAGTTTTAAAGGGCTTTATAGTGTTTTAGGGCTTCCCAGGTGGCTCAGTGGTAAAGAATCCACCTGCCAATGCAGGAACCACAGGAGACGTGGGTTCGATCCCTGTCAGGGAGATTCCCTGGAGAAGAAAATGACCATCCACTCCAGTATTCTTTCCTGGAGAATCGCATGAACAGAGGATGCTGATGGGCTGTAGTCCATGGGGTCACAAAAGAGCTGGACATGACTGAGCATATATGCATAATGTTTTAATCTCTCATTGGGCCAGACTCCTGTCATCCATTTCAACAACTTCTTGGATGTTCTTGTTTATTATTCCAGATGAACTTTGTAACCAACTTATCTTGATCTAGGATAAAAGTAAAAAACATATGGTATTTTATTGAAATGCACTGAACTTATAAACACTGAGGATTTTTTAAAAATTGGGTCTTCCTAACCAGAAATACAGGATTCCCAGGTGGCTCAGGGGATAAAGAATCCACTTGAAATGCAGGAGATGCAAGAGACATGGGTTTGATCCATGGTGGGAAAGATCCCCTGGAGTAGGAAGTGGCAATTCACTCTAGTATTCTTGCTTGGAGTGTCTCATGAACAGAGGAGCCTGGCAGACTACAGAGTATAGGGTGGCAAAGAGTCAGACATGATTGAGCAACTGAGCACACATCTGACCCTAATAACCTCATTTTAACTTATCTCTGTAAAGACCCTATCTCCAAATAAATACACTCTGAGTTAGGACTTCAGCATAAGAATTGGGGGGTGGGGAAGATAATTCAACCTATATAATATGTGATTTATATGAAAACCAGATTAAGGACTGACTGTGATTTGCTAAGTGAGAAAAATAAAATTAAGTACAAAGACTTAAGACAAACTGCTTTATAGGTGAGCCTAAAGCTACATTACAGTGTTCTTAGTCATTAAGTTGTGTCCAACTCTTTCGTGACCCCATGGACTGTAGCCCGCCAGGGTCCCCTGTCCATGGAATTCTCCAGGCAGGCATACTGAAGTGGGTTGCCATTTTCTTCTTCAGGAGATCTTCTCCACCCAGGAACCAAACCCAAGTGTTCTGCATTGGCAGGCAGATTCTTTACCACTGGGCCTCCTGGGAAGCCCAAGAAAAATTCATACAGGGAGACAACAGAGGGGAAAGACTTTTGGGTTCCCCAGTAGCTGGAACATTAGCAGAACAGGATGAGATTTTAAAAGAAAACTCACCTCCCTTCCCCCTTTGTAATATTCTTTATGCAGGTCGTCATGGCAGTGTTCTCTGTTAATTCCAATATGCTGCTTCTTATTGCAAGCTGCACAGCCCTAAGTCCTGTAATTCTTGTCATTGTAATGGGACAAGCCCGTAACAGTCAGCAGAGTTTAAAAAAAAAAAGAGATCACAGAAAGGAAAACCTCCTACCAAATTTATTGGGTGAAAGGGATTACAGAAGGGAGAAACTCCCACCCACTTTTCTGGGAGAAGTGGGAAAAATATCAGTTGCAGTGAGTATCACTTATTTCTCTGTGAATTAAGAAGCATATTTGTTTTAGATGACAACCCATGGGTGCCTTTGTGAGTGCAAGTCATACTTTCTGACACTATCTTGAACATGACTGGCTAGACTGTAGATTGCTTATATCTAGTATTTTAGGTTAGAAATTATTGTTCATATTGAAAAACAAGCAATTTAAAATTTTAATGTTATGTAGTTTTTTAAAGATATTTTGATTGGTGTATTTCAGTATTTTTAATGTTTGCAGGCATTAAACAATGACTTTCCACAGCTTCACCATACTATCTAGTAAAATTTCAAAGAAGTATAGATCATAAATTACTCAATTATTTTAGGAACAAATATCTTCAATATTTTAAGGGCAGTGATGATGATATTATTCACAAGGAAGAGTTAAGTGTGAACTTGAATTGTATGATATATTTCACCATCTTATTTTGAAAATTCTATAATAACAACATAATATATAGGTTTTCTACCCTTATTTAGTTCCCCTTCATTGTAATTTAAATTTGGAGCTGTTCTCAGCATCTTTATGCAATTTCACGCAGCTAGGTCCCTGAGCCTTCCGGCAACATGATTTAAGATTGACCTTGGCATTGAGCAAATTATTATAAATTTAAACCCAAATATAATGTATTTCTCTTCAAAGATATATGAAATGAATTCAATGATGTTGCCATTGATTTGAATTTGAGTTAAATAGTTTTGTTTTCCTTGAGGGAGAGAGGTCTGTTGCTCTAAATGACTGGGTAAAAGATCAAAATTCACAGTGGTTTTCCTGAAAAACTACCGCATAGAATTATTTTTCTTCTACTCAATATCACTGTAATTTTCCTACTTACAAAGTCAGCTTTCACTGTACAATGAATATTCATATGATTGCATAGGGTTGAATGACATAGAAATTGCAAATAATTTCATCTGAGACCAATCGTTCTGTAGAAGTATTCTATTGAAGTCTTCACAGTCATCATAAACATATCACTGTGCTCTGGAAAGACATCTAATGCAATAAATTGAACTCACAGTCTTAACTTGTTTTATCTCTTTATTTTAGATAGGCATTTTCCAAAAACAAACTCTATCACTGAAGAATGTAGGACTGTTTCTTTAGAGCCTTCCATGCTTAACTTGAAAGCTGTCAACCCAGGAGGCTGAAACAGAGCAAGATTATGAAACCTGAGTGAATAGCTCATTCTTTGCGCCCTTGCCCTTGCTGCATGCTGCCCCATGGTACAGGCCTGGGAGGTATGCACTATGATAGCTAATGAAGCACTTCCTTTATGTCCCGCTGACCAGAACTCTTATTTGAAGCCCACATATTATGCCACTGAAATCACACAATGTCAGCCTTTGTTCTGGCTAGTAGAAGCTGTTTCTTGTCTTTTCTGTGGCTAAATTTTATGCATCAAACTTGTGAGACCCTTTACTCTCTGTCATTAAGCTGCTCTGCTGTTTGTGAAGTTGGTTTTGTTTGTTTTGTTTTGTTCTCCTCTCTTTTATTACAGCATCTCCTCAAAGTCACAAATTTATAATTTGGAAATCACTTGGAGATAAAGGCTTAGGGGGGAAAACTCTCCTGCAAGGCCTTCCTCTATGTTAAATATAGTGATAACAACTAACACTATAAAAATGAGAACAAGAATATAATTCATCCAGAATGAAGAGAAAGGCATCAAAGAAATCAAAATTATTTGGACTGCCTAATCCTAAATGTAGTTGGAAAGTATTGAAAGTGGTCCACTTGTTATATTTTAACATGCGGTTCTCCTACTGTGTGATCTGATTAGGCACCTTCCTTCCTTGGCTGTTATTATATAGATATGTCCCAGTGCAAGCTTTGGTAAAGTGACCTATGAAACAATAGTGATTGCCATGAAAGTGTTAGCCACTCAATTGTGCCCGACTCTTTTGCGACCCTATGGGCTGTAGCCCACCAGGCTTCTTTGTCCATGGAATTCTCCAGGCAAGAATACTGAAGTTTGGGTATCCACTCCCTTCTCCAGGCAATCTTTCCCACCCAGGGATCGAATCTGGGTCTCCCACATTGCAGGCAGATTTTTTTACCATCTGAGTCACCAGGGAAGCCCCAGTCATTGCCACAGGACTCTATAAAATATGGACTTCAGCTAACCTATATATACACAATAAACATTGAAAGGTTTGTCAGAGCACATGAATTTTAAAAAGAAAAAAGTGGTGAAGGAGTTGCATCAATTCCTTCATTTTTGTCTCATAATATGACAGGGACAGCAGCCATCTTTTGGGGGTGGTATTAAGTATTAAACGAGATAATATGGAGAACTCGTTACTCAATACATGACACTGTGGTCACCACCATCATTACAGTTTTGGAGTGGATTTCATAATGAACCTGAAGACAGAGATCTATTACTGGCTCTTCATGGTGAATAATCTAATTTTTAAGAAATGTTTTACTTTTCTAATTATTTCCCATTTTTATCCTACCCACCCAAGAAAATGGTCCAAAGCACTCTCCAGATCTTAAAAGCAAATTTGAACAGCAAATACTACGAGTTGCTTGCTGGAATTAAAAAAAAAAAGAAGAAGAAGAAGCGATGAAAACCTGTGAGCTCCTTGGGCTCTGCTAGTTCAACATTGCTAATGCCTTCATATTTTTCTGATTTTCTAATCTCCCAACTTTAGTGAGATGATCAAAATGGTCAGGTAATAGAATACAAATGCCAGAAAAATAAACTTCACGAAGCCAGCCCCTGTTCTAACTAGCAGAGGTTAAGTTTGGTTCTCTTCCCTGCTAAAATGCATGCCCCAAACTTGTTAAATTCTTTGCATATAGATTCATATCCCTACACAGAATTTGGTTTCCTGCTTTCACTTCATATTTTATATTAAAAAATGTTTTCTATCAAATATTCTGGTTTTTGATTAATGAACATGCCATAAGTAACCCAAAGCTATAATCTTAATTAGCTTTAGATTTGTATTTAATGTTAGAACATATCTAATAACAGAATATATTTTTGTATTGTAATACTAATAATAGCATTAATGCATTTGTGTCAGACTTTTACTATTCCCAATAATTGCTGAATCACCTCTCTATATCACATATTAAGGTATTTTTTAAAGTATACTTTAAAAAGCTATTGGATTCTCATAATTTTTCAAAAAAATGATTATTTTTTTAGATAATTCTCCATTCTTCACCTAACACTTGTATTGCCTAGAAGTATGTTAGAAATCAAAATCAACTTTGAAGTGGGAATCGTTTGGAGTAGGAGTTTAAAATTACAAATACAGTTTCTGCCAACCTTTAAAATATTTATATGCAGATTTTTTTTTCTAAGTATTTCACTTTCTCTTTGTGGCTCAGCTGGTAAAGAATCCACCTGTAATGTGGGAGACCTGGGTTCAATTCCTGGGTTGGGAAGATCCTCTGGAGAAGGGAAAGGCTGCCCACCTCAGTATTCTGGCCTGGAGAATTCTATGGACTATATAGTTGTTCATGGGGTTGCAAAGAGTCGGACACGACTGAGCGACTTTCACTTTCAGAAAAAGATATCTCAGTTAAGTATTGATTTTGTATTTGATGAGTGTATCTGAAGTGAAGTGTGAAGTGAAAGTCGCTCAGTCGTGTCCAACTCTTTGCGATCCCATGGACTATAGTGTATCAGAACAACATGATTAACTAACGTAGACAAATTCCATGTGAGATTATCATGCTATCTTGTCAATATTCTTGGCAATTTCTGTTTGAGTTCCAAATTATCATCTTGACTGGATGTTCTCAGGGTAGGTAATATTTTTCCCAAGTCTTTGGCAGGCCCACCCTCCACCCCTCAGCATAAAACTGCATCTCACCATCAGATCGGCCTTAGCCCAGTGACTCCGAAACATCATATTCTAAGAATCACAGGACAAAAGGAATTCAAATGGAATGGTCAGCAGCATGCTTCCACTAATATAGTATTCCATTCCTCACTAAAGAAATGGCAATTTTTAAAAAGTTTCCATGTAATTTGATTTCCTACTGTTTTTCATACTAAGTACTTGAAGATCCTTATGTCATTGAAAGTCTAGAATTATTAGGTATTAAAAGTATGGCTTCCCTGGTGGCTCAGCGGTTAAAGCGTCTGCCTGCAATGCAGGAGACCAAGGTTCGATCCCTGGGTTGGGAAGATCCCCTGGAGAAGGAAATGGCAACCCACTCCAGTATTCTTGCCTGGAGAATCCCATGGACAGAGGAGGCTGGTGCGCTGCAGTCCACGGGGTCACAAAGAGTCGGATACAACTGAGTGACTTAACTTTCAATCAGATAATAAAAGAGACTGCATACTTGGATTATAGTCAAGCGATTATGGTTATGAGGTTAAAAACTCATGAAACTCAGAGCAGAAACCCACAAATGAGCACAGCAATCTAAATTCTAAGAGCCATCTGTAGGTCTATCCTCTCCCCCATCACCCCTCCAATCAGTCCCACAACCCTGCAGTAACAACACCTCTACAAACTGGCTGCTTCCCTTTGGCGACTTCTTAAATGTCCGAGTCAAGGACACCACCATTTTTCACTGGACTTAATGCACCTGTCTTCAAGCTGCCTTCACGAGCTCTAGACTCCTCGCATTTTCCACTTCATCTCTTCCTCCCTTCCACGGCAACTCCTTTTTGAACAATTATCTCCACTCAGCTCAGACTCTGTCCCTCCTTTCCACGTTTCTTATAGCTTCTCCTCATTTTGTCTTGTCTGAAACCGCTGGTTTCAAACTTCTTCCTTGAATATGGACTGGCTTTTCCAAATTGCAAAAGAAACCAAAAACAAAGTGAAGCATTTGGAATAATGCTGTTTCTAAAGGCTTTCTATAAAAACACATTGGGGAAAAAGAGAAAGAAAATTGTTTACGCATCTGAGAACTATCCTGAGAAACAGACTATCACTCTGTATTCAACAGCACTTCCCCCCTGCTTCCGACCCAGGTCTCCTGATGACCACCCACCCTTCAGACCTCAGTTTATCTGTCGTTTCTTCAGGCAAGCTTTGCTCTCCACTCCCTACTACTCATGATTTCAGTACCCAGAATGTGCATGGAACAATTACCACATTATCAGTAATTCACAACTGGATAACAATTTTCTGTCCCTCATAACTTAAAGCTTGAAAGCCCTGCCAAGCCTGGGATAACTCTGTCTTCTCCACCATTAAATTATATGCCTTACACATGCCCGATCATCAGTACATTTGGAAGATAATAAATGAATGAAATGATTAAGTGATTGATCTGATGGCCTGGCAACAGCTCTGACAAGTCAGCAGTATGTCTGATAGCTTTCTTCTCTGAATTCAGCATATGTTTTCCCTACTGTTGCATTGCTCGTAAAGGTGATTCAGGTTCCTGAAACAGTTGACCAGCTAGGCCTCCTTCAGAAGAAGCACACCTGTCAGGTAAGCAGCCTAGGTCTGCATTTGCGTCCTAATCCCTGCTCCATCAGTTGGTACAGTTCAGTGACCTTTGCCACAAAACCCCCAGCCGACAGCAGGAAGTCGACACCTCGAAGGAGTCCTCACTAGAGGCAATGAGTCAGGAAGGCACCTGGCCTTGATCCCTTAGAGTAGTTCTTAAGGTCTGCTGTGGTTTGCAGTCACTTCTGGGATGGGGGCCAGCCCACATCCAATGGCAGTTAAATCAGAATCTTAGGGGTTGGACCCCGTATTTTCTTCCACTCTCTCAGGGATTCTACCAGCGATCGAGGACCAGTGCTGGGCATCGCCTGGGGGAGTCCCACAGGGGCAGAACCACAGCCGCTCCCAGACCAACTGACTTGGAATTTGCTTATTAAAACAAAATCCCTCTGTGATTCCCATGCAGGTTGAGGTTGAGAAGCACTGCACTGTGATGCTTGTTCAAAACATCCTTTCATAAAACGAGCTCACTTAGTACCGCCGTTACTACCTTACGCCTCGCCACTGTCTTTCTTTTCTTTGCCTTTTCCCCTCTCCTGATATCTGTCCCTCTCCCCCACCCACACTCCAGCCATTCAGATGTGCTCCACTTCTGATCTGCTCACTCCTTTCACAACAAATTGTTCTTTTAAAACATTATAAGACGTTTTAAACATTCAGAAATTTCAAAGGAAAAATACAATTAAAACCCTTGTATGCACCATCAATATGTTATCAGAATGATCTCTTACCATGATTGAGTCCTTTATTATTAAAAAAAAGAACATGTTACAAATAATAAAACTAAATAATAAAAATAAAACTGTTTATCTCCATCAATTTTTGTTCCATACCATCCCTCCCTAAATATACTCACTATTCCAAAGTTGGTATACTGTACATATTTTATCTTTTCAAACACTTCTTTTATTCCATTTGAAATACCATGGCGAATAAAGCACATAAGAAAGCTTGTCTTCTCACAGTTCATATTCTACTGTGTGGAGACACATAATAAGTAGAACAATAGGTAAATTCCATTAGAAGGCACTAGATGATATGTCACACAGAGTTGGACACAACTGAAGCGACTTAACAGCAGCAGCAGATGATGATATGAAGAAAATCAAAGCATCAGAAAGTGTGAGGAAATTCTGAAGACTACTGTTATTTCAAACACAGTGATCAGGGAAGATCTCTCGCTGCAGAGATGAAATCTGAACAGACAAGAAAGAGGTGAGGAAATGAGCCACGAGGTTGCTGAGGAAAAGTGTTATAGAGGGAAGGAACAGCAAGAATAAATATCCTCCTCTGAGAGCAGCCTGGGACGTACAAAGAACATCAGAGTTACCTGGTTGGAGCAGATTAAAGGAACTGGAGGTTAATAGTGGAGAGTTAGTAAGAACCCAGTCAGGTAAGGTCTTGTAGGCTATTGTGAACTCTTCAGGATTTTCTCTAAGAAAAATAGCCATGGAATATTCAACCAGATATTTTAACAGGACATCTCTGGCTGCTGTGACAGATGTTGGATAAGGACGGGAAAGCAAGATGGGGGTTGGTGCACAAAAATAAAAGTCTGAGCAAGACATGATAGTTTCTGGAACCAGAAGGACAGCAGTGGAGGTGATAAGAAACGGTCTTATTTTGGAGACATTTTGAATTTTGAGCTTAAAAGATTTCTCGATGGCATTGGGCATACGAGATATGAGGAAAGAGAAGCGTCAAGGATAAGAAACTGGAAAGACTGAGCTATCATTAGTGGAAACAGATTAAATGCAAGAAAAACAATTGGAAAGGAAGAATGGAAATGGGGTGTTTGGAAATTCAAGATGTTGTTTAGCCACCTAAGTACAGATGTCAAGTAGGTATCCCAGTATACAAATCTGGAGACCAAGAGAAAAAACACGGAGATGACAGTGTAGGAGGCTGAAAGTCGTAAGCATGGAGATTGTATTCAAAGCCAAGAAGCTAAAGGAAGTCATATGAGAAGTGACTACAGATAAGAAGAGAAACAAGTAAGCCCTATGTCCAAAGATTGGGACTGTCAAGGGCCCAGAAAAGGACCCTGAGGAGTGGCAAGGGGCATACAAAAAAAAAGCAGGAAAATGTGGTGTACTGGAAGCTCAGTGAAGAAAGTATTTCAAAGAGAAGGAAGTGATCAACCATATCCAATGCCCTGAAGTAAGACAAGGGCTGAGAATTAACCATTAGATTTATTAATGGGGGAGACTGGGATGACCTTGACAAGAGTGGCTTTGAAGTGATAGGGATCAAAGACACAAGGCAATTAGTTTTGTAGAGGATTGGAAGAGAGAAAACAGAGACAATAAGTATAGATAACTCTGGGAATTTATTACTATAAAAGGCAATAGAAAAAGGAGAAAGAGCTGGAGGAACCAGCGGAATCAAAAGGGCATTGTGTTGTTTTTTTTTTAATTATAAAAGTTGGAGGGGATTGTTTTTAATATGAAAGAGAATAGTACAACACAGAGATTCAAGAGACAGAGAGAGAAAGGCTTAGGTGATACCTCTAGTAGGTGGGAGAGGAGGGACTTTAGTACACGGATGGAAGGACTAGTCTCAGACAGGCACACAGACTCATTGAGAATAATAGAAATAAGGGTAGTAGATACATACATGAAATCAATGGGTACTGAGTTTGCAATATAATGACTTGTACAGGTCGCTTCATTGATCATTAATAATCCATGGCCCATTAGAGGCAAATGGCATCAAAATGTAAATATGTTTATGTTCTGTGGGTGTTAATAACTATTACATTGATGAGACCAATATTATGCAAGCTGAAGTAACAAGCTTTTTCATTTAATAGTACTCTTTATAATTCTGTGGATAGCCAATGACAGCCAGGTAAATTTCTTAAAAGCATATGGCTTTTCTATAAAAGTAAATCATTTTTCCCAGTGTATCAAATAAAAAGAAAGGGTATCTTGGAAGATGTTATAAGAAAAAAGAAAGCAATCTGCCCCGATGATCAACTCAACTCACAGGCTTGTTCTTAAGACAAATCAATTTTAAGAAACAGATAAGGCACTAGATTCCCTTAAACTATCTATGCCAACATATGTCAGGAAAATCCCTAAGTTCTCTAAGAGTTATGTGTATGCAAATTGAAGACCATAGTTTAAAAGAATGAGTGCTAATTGAAAATCTAAAAGCAAGATTCTTAATCTTGGCTCACTATAACTGATTTTTGACTGTGTAAATCATTTCACCCACTGAATCTTAATTCTGTCTCTGCAAAATAAGGAAGTTGGGCAAAAGCAATATCTTCCAAAGAGTTTTCCAGTGCATATTCCCATGAAGTGTTCATATTCTTGCATGTTCCCATTGCTGCTGCTGCTGCTGCTAAGTCGCTTCAGTCGTGTCCAACTCTGTGCGACCCCATAGACGGCAGCCCACCAGGCTCCACTGTCCCTGGGATTCTCCAGGCAAGAACACTGGAGTGGGTTGCCATTTCCTTCTCCAATGCATGTTCCCATTAAGTGTGTGCATAGTCAGAGTACTTTGGTAAATACTATAATCCATGCTCTCTCTTTTCTTTTTTTGAATCCAGAATGTATTTTGAAAACTTTTACACTGATACCAAAGCCAGGCAAATACACCACAAGAATATCACAAATATCCTTCACAAATATTAACATAAAAATCCTGAACAAAATACGAGCAAACAAAAGCAGTACATTAAAAGGGTTATACACCATGACAAGCGGAATCCACTCCTGGAATTTTAGAATGGGTCAAAAATCAATGTGATATGTCACCTTAACAGAATGAAGGAGAAAAGACCCAAATCATCTCAACTGATGCAACAAAAAACTTGACAAAATTCCACACCTTTTCACAACAAAAACACTTAATGAACCAGAAATAGAAGAAACCTACCATGACGAAGGCGATATATGAAAAACCCATGGCCAGGAACACACCCAGTGGTAAAAAGCTAAAATGAACACTGCCAACTTTTGCCACTTCCAGTTAACATTATGTTAGACTTTCTATGTGCTTGTCTGTTTGTGGGGGAAAAAATACACATTGGGAGAGTACATTCAGTGAAATGTCCTTAAGAAGAAAACCCAGTTTCACTTCATTTAGCCCATTAATTTCTAAACTATTGGACCATAAAAACTTTTACTTTTGTATTATAAAACACTTCAAGAATCTTGGAACTATAGTCTATGATTCTTTCTAGCTTATGATTCTATGATTAAACATAAATCATGCAGCTAGATTCAAGTGATAACTGCTGTCACCAATCTAATTAAATTACTTATCTGTTCAACAAGATTTAAGCTTCTTTTAAGAGAGTCAAAGTTGCTTTACAAATAACTAAAAAATGTACAAAATGACATTTTGCTTTAAGATTCTGGTTATATCATTTCTTTTCTATTTCTACAAAGTGCTTCTGCAGAACACCATATGCCTTCCTGTATATATCATCATCATTAGATGGGGATGAGGACTATCCTCAGCTTTAATTTTAAAATTCAAATTCCCCTTAAACATCTCAAGCAGATCATGTAAAATCTGTCTGGATTAGTGTTTGTCTCTATTGTGTTGTCAAAACCGTTGCCTGGCTTCCAGACTAGACATCTTAGGATGAAGATATATCACTCTAATATCAGTCATAGCCCAGCACATAGTAGGCACAATGAATGTACATGTTGCTGCCTGTCCCTATGTATCTCTAAAACAAGCCAGAACTTCATCTTTGAAAACAATGGGAAGGATAAAAGGTAACTCATTGCTAGACTGACCCTTTAAGCTCCAGCATTTTCATATGATCCCTGAAAATCCAAATGTATTACATCCTTGAACTGCCTTTGTCTATGTTGGCAGTAATACTCTCAGAGTTCTTTCGGAGATTAGTTTAATATGATCTTCCATTTCTGAAACCATGCAGGCCTATTTCAATCAACCTGTTCTTTTCCAGATGTTTTTTTTTTTTCCACCACATCCTTTAACATGGCTTAAAAACTAATTCCTCTGCTGTTTAATGTATCAACCTTTTTTAGACCAGTTGTGTCACATACATGAGTTATGCTATGAGTATTAGCTACACAGCTATGTTTCTGTGTAATTTCACTGGGATGTCTCAGGGAAAGCTGGAAGCACAGAGAGTGGGGATGTAATTGCAGGACTGAAGCCATCAAATCTGCTTACCTCATCCAGTGCTCCATCGAGAATTTTGGAAGCAATTTTCAACTCAGATAGAAGTGTTTTCTAATACAGTTTATAACTTTCTTCAGGATAACAAGTTGCTAAAGAAAAGGCTTTTTAAAAAGCTATTGAGTCTCTTGTAATCATTTTTACCTGTCCCTCAGTGTCACAGGCCTATTACTCACAGATCTGTCACCTCACGGAGCTACAACTGTCTTTAGAAGAGTTGACTCAAAGTAATCTCTACCTAACATGCTTATTTTTCTCCTGTATTTTTACTGCTAATTTTTGCCAGCCCTAGAGTGAGAAAATGTCTTTTTAATGGGTGGATACTCATTTCTTGATTTTTAACATAATTGGTTGATTATAACTATCAAGTTTAATGGAAAGGGAAAAGTGCAGAAATTGGATAAACTTCTTACATTTTATAAATTGAGAGGATAAAGTATAAAAAGAGACAAGAAAGATTTCGCTGAAATTCAATCATTATAATTGTCTTCTCACGTGACATATTTCAACACTTTTCTGGAGGGCCTAAAAGGTATTTTCTAAAAAGAGAAATTCTGTTGTCAAAAACAATATGAGAAGCTTCCTATGACTCAGCTAAGAATATAATAAGTAATAATATCAATCCATAGAAACTAGATAGTTTTGATGACCGGCTATCTTGTTTATTTACCTATGTGTGCTCAGTTGCATCCAACTCTCTGACCCCATGGACTGCAGTCCACCAGGTTCCTCTCCATGGAAATTTCCAAACAAGAATACTGGCGAAAGTTGCCATTTCCTACTCCAGAGGATCTTCTCAACAAGGATTGAACCTGTGTCTCCTGAGTCTCCTGTATCGGCAGGAAGATTTTTACCACTGAGTCACCTGGGAAGCCTTGTTTATCTGTATGTTGTCATAGAAATACTTCATATTTCTATGCTATCAAGAGGTGGTGTGCTCTTAAGATACGAGGTAAACCGAAGCTACTGCATTACTCATTCCATATGAGAGCTGGCCAGGGTTAAGAATAGTATCCTGAACTTCCATTAAAATTTTTATATCAAACTTCTTTTTCCAGAAATGATCATATGTATGTATATTTTTATAGTTATATTATTGTTTGGAAGGGCAATACTTTACACTATTCGTTAAACACCTATTATATGCCAGATACAGACAACAAAAAGAATTATCTCAGGCTTAAATGAGAGCTTTTTTTTTTTCTTGAAGAAGATATAAATAAGCTACATTGACTTTGAAGAAGATATTTTGGCAGTTGATGTAAGGCAGCTGAGTATCTCTAATGGAACTGGAGTAGAAGGATGAGGGAGTAAACTCATTCATTTAACAATCCCCTACCATTTCCAGATAAATAACCCATTGGAGTATCAAAGAAAATGCCTCAAATGCCCCGTCTTTTAGTTTTGTAAATATCTATTGTACATTCCTCATAGCTTTTTAATTTTATTTTAAAATCTTGTAATGTTATTCATTGTCTCCATTTCTAGTTCTGTATTCCAGACCCTCACATATCTCTGCAAATACCATTTCCTCTTTTCCCTCTGGAAACTGATTTGTCAATTCAGCTTAATACTGGATTCTTGGTTTAAAAGAATGAATGAGACGTACACAGAAAGACAAATACTAGTTGAGTATATGAGTGTTAAAAATCCAATATGGGAGTAGAGAATGCTTTGGAAACATAGTGTTAACTAATCTAGTATGGTAGGGAAAAGGTGAGATGAGGGTAAGGAGAGGATAATTAAACTTAACAAGAAGAACTAATTTTAAAAAAGGAAACATATTGAGTTATTGCTCTGTGCCAGGCCCCATGCCTATGTATGCATATGTCTCCAATGCAAGAGACTCAAGAGATGCAGGTTTGATCCCTGGGTTGGGAAGATCCCCTGGAAGAGGGCATGGCAACCCACTCCAGTATTCTTGCCTGGAGAATCCTATGGACAGAGGAGACTGGAGGGCTACAGTTCATGGGATGACAAAGAGTTGGACACAACTGAAGCAACCAAGCACTGAGCACATATATATGCCTGTATATAATAGCCTAATATATTAATATATACAAGCACTTAATATTTTAGGACTTATATTAGCACTTAATGTTAGCATTTCATATTTTAACTATTATTTTAGATCGATCCATGTTGAAGCGGGGGTTCTTGAGAAAATGTCAAAGAAGTGTTAACTCAAATAGATTCTTGAAGATGAAAATTTTTCACCCACAAGGCAGAAAGAGTGATTCCAAGGAAGGAACAACCAGTGAAAGCTGAATGAGAGATAAAGGTGTTGAAGATAAAGTGTTTAGAGAGAGGCAGGCTCTGAGAGAAGAAATTGGCAAGAGAGGAGAAGTCAGATATATGAAGGCGGGAACTGAGGCAGATAAAGTACAAATAGAGGCTAAACATTTAACTCACAAGTCAAGCAACCAAACACCTACATACGGTCTGCTGTATTTTCCAGCCTTGACAAATATGCCTTCTAAATGCATGAGCTGTGTCTGTCTCTGCTGCCAGCAGAGGCAAAACCCATAAACCTTTACAACATTCATAGCGATAGGATATACTCACCTTTCTTTTTTCATACAAAGAACAAGAGATGGAGAGAAATATTTCCCTGGGGCCTGAACAGTATGAAGTCAAGAGAATGATATATATGGTTCCGCTTCTGCCTTGTCAGACAGATGAACCCATTTTCTTCTTCAATAAATTTAATAAATGTGACTGACGAGGGAATGATCGGAGCTGTCCACAGTGGCTCAGCAGTAAAGAATCTGCCTGCAATGCAGGAGACACAGGAGATGTAGGTTTGATCCCCAGGTTGGGAAGATCCCCTGGAGGAGGGCATGGCAACCCATTCCAGTATTCTGGCCTGGAGAATCCCATGGACAGAGGAGCCTGGTGGGGTCCATGGGGTCGCAAAGAGTCAGACACGACAAAAGCAACTGAGCACACACTCACTGGGAAAGGCCAATAATTAACCAATAATAACTATTAAGAATGTCCCAAAGGCTATACAAATAGCTCTGTCTTAATCATAACTTCTGAATTGAAAATATTATTAATTTTCCAAATAAACTGCTTTGATATAAGGTAATGCTGTATTTTCATTATATCATCAACTTTCCGTCAGATAATGTGTGAAATTTTCCTCATTATTTTATATAAACAGTACACATGCAATGAAAGTAGTTTATTCAAAAGATTTCAAGGAATTATTGGTCTAGATATTTAGCATATGATTATTATTAAAAGTATTTTTTCATATACTACTTAATTCAAAAAGAAAGAACTTCTCCAAAGATTTCTTCACCCTTGGACACATAGAATGTCTATTTCAGGAAATGTAGGATTGTTTTAACAATATACAGCATTCTAGAGACTCTTGCCAAGTTATGACAGAAAACTATGATTGATGAATACAATACGGACGATGGAAAGAAGCCTAAACCTGGGATATAATATTCCAGAGTAATTAGGGCCAATTACTAAGATTTTGACCCCACTGGAAGCGTGGCCTATCTTCTAATGCTGGCTTTCATTATCAAGAGGCAGTACAGACTGAGTGGATCCTATAATAAAAGACCCAAGAGAACAGAGGACTCTGGTATTTCCTTAGTTTGCAGGAAACTTCAATGCAGAAGAAGAATGACATGCTGGTGATTCATGGATGAACTAGTAATAATCTATTATTGAGACATCTGGAAGGTGATTTCAAGTTGCACCTTAAACATAATCTTGCAAACTTTACAGCTAAATATGGCTTTTTAAAAAGTCCCTCTGTCGATTCCACTATAAAGGATGTAATTCAATCCTGTCAAGGCTTTTTAAAGTGTTCCAAAGTATTTCGTCCTATTAAAATAGTTTTTCAAGATTGAGATTCATAAACATTTTACATTGCAACTGATTAAAAGAAAACAAATTCTCAAATTCTTGGTCTATTTTTAATGCTTGGGCATTAAACTGCTGAATAATATCAGACCAAGAAACTCCATGGGTATTTAGAATTTATGGTGGTCTGTGATTATTGCTGAAATAAAGATTAATGACCAATATGAGAAAACCATTACATCTTATAAGCTGACCATCAGCCTTATAAATAGCATATCCTTTATAGGATTTTCAAAACTGTTTTAGACTTTATAATAGATAAGAGTTCCAAGATGCCGTAAAAATGTTTTCTTAATCTGCTCTCTTATTCTCGTCAACATACCTTTGAAACCAATACACATATCTAATGACTATGTATGAATTTTTGTGCTTGGCTGGTATCCCAATGTGCCTTTAAAGAAATCAATAAACTTAAAAATTGCAAAAATGGTTAATTTTTAATATGTCTCATAGAGTGGGTGGCATTTTATTCATCATGAAGTATGAAAACACTAGATTCTAAATTGCTTAATTGCTATCCATAACAGTATAATAATGCTGAAGTTTTACTAACCTTGTAGATAAACAAAAGATAGAAGGCAAATACAAAGTTTTTTTCCAAATATAATATCATTTATGTTAGCATAGATGATTTAGCCAGATGGAGAATTTTAATCCCAGATTTCAAATTCAACGTGTTGTCATCATTAGCATCATCATCTTGGCTAAATGCTCTCTCTATATGGTAGGAAACTAGAACTGACAAAGTAAATTAAACACAGTTCAACGTCACCACAGAATCAGTTTACAATAGACTGAGATTTTAGAGCAGAGAATGAGAAGGGTAAGCTTTGTCCATATGATGCTCCATGGTCCAGTCCTAGGAATGCGGAGAGCCACGTTGGGCTCCACTTCTGCCCAGTAAAGACAGGGCAAATCCTAGCAGGCGAAGGTGAACCTAGAGGAAACCATAAGCTTTCCTCCAAAACACTCCTGAAGCTGAAGTTTTCCCAGTTCTTTCCTTTGCTTTATAGACACTTCCCTATTACCTTTATCTTTAAAAAAAATTGTTTATTTTTGGCTGTGCTGGGTCTTCGTTGCTGCATGGACTTTTTTCTCTGTTGCGGCTAACAGGGGCTGCCCTCTACTTGCAGTGCACGGGTTTGTCATTGCAGAGGCTTCTCTTGTTATGGAGCATGGGCTCTAGGGATTGTGAGCTTCAGTAGCTGCGGCTTCTGGGCTCTGGAGCACAGACTCAATAGTTGCGGTGCACAGGCTTACTTGCTCCATGACGTGTGGCATCTTTCCCAATCAGGGATCAAACCCATGTCCCCTGCATTGGCAGGTAGACTCTTTACCACCGAGCCATCAGGGAAGCCCCCTATTACTTTTCAATCACGTGTTCTGCTCTCACTTACATAGGATATCCTGAATGTTTTGGTCATTTAATAAATGAGAATTTAATGAAGTATTTATTCTTCTGATAACTACTTCTTCAAACATTCTGTTTCTAAATGTTACTGTTTATATTTAGTTACCGTTGTATTCATCCATAATTAATTATTTTAAGGGCTACTAAGTATCTACTGTGAACCATGCATTATGTCCTAGCACTGAGGATATTGAAAGGGAACAAAACAGAAATACTCAATTCTGGCCCCTGTAAACAGGGCTGCAATACTGCACAATTCTGGAGGGGGAAGTACTATTAAACTGGAAGTTTATATGAAGAGCATCCCCTTAGGTTGGCAGTGTATGGACTGTGTGACCCTTACTCTGAGTGGTGGTGACTGCTCCAGAATATATCAAACTCCTCATTTAAGCAGCATAACTGAACAAAGAGATGTTGAAGTGTATTTCCCAAGTGAATTTCCCAAGAGAAAGAAAGCTTACTCCAAAAAGTGCCAAAATATTTTTAACTATTTTAACGGACAGCTTTGTAAAATGGATTATACACTGCCATGGCTTGTTGAGCAGAATATACTGATCAGACTTAACTTATTCTTAATGACTCCATTTCATCATCTTGAACATAGGCTATTAGGCTGTGCTAAAATTCTGTGATTATACTCAGGAGCATGAATCATGCACAATAGTATGCAATCACTGAGCGGCCCCAGCTGCTACACTTTTCAGTTCTTTTGTCTGCTTTTTGTAATCTCTCCCTTCATGCCGTCTCATCCAGATCCTCCCATCTCTGCACCTATGGCTGAGTTTCATTTCCTCATGCTAAATTACTTTGTTTAACCCACGATGCAAAGATTAGTCACATAGCAAAACTTGCTCCAAACAATTATATCACATTCTCTCCCTTATACATAAAGATTATATATGTTATATAAGAGCATGAGGAAAAACATGAAAAGGAAAATCACTGACAAAACTTAACTCAGTTTGGTGGCTCTGAGAGCTTTGCTTGGCCTCTAGTTTGCAAGTTGTTGGGTTCATCATTTAAGTGACCAATATATTAGAGCTTCCCTGTGGCTCAGACTGTAAAGAATCCACCTGTAGTGCAGGAGTCTAGGTTTGATCCCTGGGTCGGGAAGATACCCTGAAGAAGGAAATGACAATCCTCTCCAGTATTCTCGTCTGGGAAATCCCATTGACAGAGAAGCTGACCGATATATTAAGGTACTTTTTATTTGCCTACATGTGTGTGCTTGTGAGTATGTGTTAGTGAACATGTTGTGGCAGGCAATGTGCTTGAGTATGTGACAGAAAGACGGACAGAGAGAGAGAATGACAGAGAGGAGAGATAAATTGACTTATTTGTGTGGATATATACAATTTATGTACATATCCATCAGATATGGGATGCAAATGATAAAAAATAATGAATAGTAAAATTGTCATCTTTGTCTTTCCATATTTGTTTTATGGGTGCGTAGTCTATTTTGTCTAAATTATCTATTTCTGAATTTAAGGAAATTTACAACACACAAAAAACTGCACAATTCTGCAAAAAGGCACTACTTCAGGAAAGCCTGAAAAGTTATACTTTCTCTAAGTCTAAGTCTAACCCTTCAAAAATTTCTTTCCTAGTTTGCATTCACTTCTTTTAATTGATTATATTTAAAAGTAAATATTTACTAAGTGAAAATCACATACAGGGCACAGAATCATTAAAACAGCAATAGCTTCTTCCTCTTCAATCTATCACATCATTGCCAAGCAGAGTTTGTCCACACGCAAAGCAGTTTATGATTAGAAAATCAATATAACATGATATGAAAAAGAAAAAGTTCATATTAAAGTGTAATAAATGACAAGTATATGTTTGTTAAATAAACATTTGACAAATTTCTTTTGGCATTAATTGCAATATATAATAAGAACATATTTGTTAAATAGAAATTTGACAAGTATATAATTGACTTTTTCTGAGAAGGCAATGGCACTCCACTCCAGTACTCTTGCCTGGAAAATCCTATGAATGGAGGAGCCTGGTAGGCTGCAGTCCATGAGGTCACTAAAAGTTGGACACGACTGAGTGACTTCAATTTCACTTTTCACTTTCATGCATTGGAGAAGGAAATGGCAACCCACTCCAGTGTTCTTGCCTGGAGAATCCCAGGGACGGGGGAGCCTGGTGGGAGGCCGTCTATGGGATCGCACAAAGTTGGACACGACTGAAGCGATTTAGCAGCAGAAGCAGCAGCAGCATAACTGACTTTTTACAAATATGTATTAAATAAAACTGTACTTATGCATAGACAATATAATTATCTAAGTAGAAAACTTTAAGAAATCCACAGAAAAGCTATTAGATCTAATAAGTTATGTAATCATATCACAAATCACAGTTCAATATACAAAAATAAATTATGCTATTATACATTCAGTTCAGTTCAGTTGTTCAGTCGTGTCCAACTCTTTGCAACCCCATGGACTACAGCTCACCAGGCTTACTTGTCCATCAACAACTCCTGGAGCTTGCTCAAACTCATGTCCATCAAGTCACTGATGCCATTCAACCACCTCATCCTCTGTCATCCCCTTCTCCTCCTGCCTTCAATCTTTCCCAGCCTCAGGGTCTTTTCCAGTGAGTCAGTTCTTCGCATCAGGTGGCCAAAATATTGGAGTTCAGTAACCAACAATTAAAACTGTTAAGAATAACATCAAAAGTAAAAAATATTTCTGAGTAAATTTAACCAAAAAATACAAAACTTATTAACCGAAAACTATAAAACATTGTTGAATGTTTAAAAGACCTAAATAAATCTAGAGATATCTCCTGTTTATTGAGCTGGATATCAGTAGTTTTAAAAGGTGTCTTTTCCTCAAATTGATCTACAGATATAACTCAATCTCAATCAAGATTTCAGAAGACTTTCTCTTGAAGAAATTCATAAACTGTTTCTTAAAATTATATGAAAATTCAAATCACCTAAAATAACCAAAATAAGTTTAAAAAATAAAAACTTCATATAAGTTTACAGTAGTCAAGAGAGTATCACATTATCAAAAGATACACTTATGAGCACTAGAACAGAGAAGAGACTTCAGAAATAAGTCCACACATACATAGGTAATTTGATAGGGACTTTAACATCAATTAAAGTACAGAGTCAATCCAGTAGTTAAAAGATTGTCTTTTCAACAAAGGTTACAAAAAACTTCTATACCATATGCAATATACATGGGGCTTCTCAGGTGGCATTAGTGGTAAAGAATCCACCTGCCAATGCAAGAAGCATAAGAGACATGGGTTCAACCCCCAGGTCAGGAAGATCCCCTGGAGGAGGGCATGGCAACCCACACAAATATTCTTGCCTGGAAAATCCCATGGACAAAGGAGCCTGGCGAGTTAAAGTCCATCGGGTTAAGAAGAGTCAGACACACCTGAAATGATTTAGCACACACACACACAAGATATACATATGTATATATACATGTACATATATATACATATGTATATCTTGGTTCTCACTTCATGCCATATACAACAATTATCTCTACATAGATCAGTTCAGTTCAGTTCAGTTCAGTCGCTCAGTCGTGTCCGACTCTTTGCGACCCCATGAATCGCAGCACGCCAGGCCTCCCTGTCCATCACCATCTCCCGGAGTTCACTCAGACTCACGTCCATCGAGTCCGTGATGCCATCCAGACATCGCATCCTGGGTCATCCCCTCCTCCTCCTGCCCCCAATCCCTCCCAGCATCAGAGTCTTTTCCAACGAATCAACTCTTCTCATGAAGTGTCCAAAGTACTGAAGCTTCAGCTTTAGCATCATTCCTTCCAAAGAAATCCCAAGATTGATCTCCTTCAGAATGGACTGGTTGGATCTCCAAGGGACCTTCAAGAGTCTTCTCCAACACCACAGTTCAAACGCATCAGTTCTTCAGTGCTCAGCCTTCTTTACAGTCCAACTCTCACATCCATACATGACCACTGGAAAAACCATAGCCTTGACTAGACGGACCTTAGTCGGCAAAGTTATGTCTCTGCTTTTGAATATACTATCTAGGTTGGTCATAGCTTTTCTTCCAAGGAGTAAGCATCTTTTAATTTCATGGCTGCAGTCACCATCTGCAGTGATTTTGGAGCCCAAAACAATAAAGTCTGACACTGTTTCTACTGTTTCCCCATCTATTTCCCATGAAATGATGGGACCAGATGCCATGATCTTAGTTTTCTGAATGTTGAGCTTTAAGCCAACTTTTTCACTCTCCTCTTTCACTTTCATCAAGAGGCTTTTTAGCTCCTCTTCACTTTCTGCCGTAAGGGTGGTGTCAGATCACTTACCTAAAAATAAAAGCTATAAAAAAATAAATATAAAAACGGAAAAAATATATAAAAGCTAAAGCTATAAACCATCTTAAACAAAACATGGGGGGAAATTTTTGTGATCTTAAGCTATGTAAATGTTTATTAAATAAGACAGAAAAATCTCAAACCACAAAACAATGAAAAAATGAACTTAATCATAATTAAAAACATTTGTCCCACTAAAAGACACTCTTAATAAAATGAAAGTCACAGACTGGGAGAAAATATTAGTAAAATGTGTAGTGACAAAGGACTTATATTCAGATTTTATTAGAGATTTTACAACTCACTAATTAGAAAAAAAAAAAAACCCAAGTTAAATATTAGCCAAAGATTTAAATGACACCTCACCAAAGGCAATGCATAAACATCAAATAAGTATATGAAAAAATATTCAATATTATTAGGAAAATGAAAATAATATCACGGTTAAATACCACTACACACCCACTGGAGAGGTCTGACACAATGTGGTCCACTGGAGAAGGGAATGGCAAACCACTTCAGTATTCTTGCCTTGAGAACCCCATGAACAGTATGAAAAGGCAAAATGATAGGATACTGAAAGAGGAACTCCCCAGGTCAGTAGGTGCCCAATATGCTACTGGAGATCAGTGGAGAAATAACTCCAGATAGAATGAAGGGATGGAGCCAAAGCAAAAACAATACCCAGCTGGGGATGTGATTGGTGATAGAAGCAACGTCCGATGCTGTAAAGAGCAATATTGCATAGGAACCTGGAATGTCAGGTCCATGAATCAAGGCAAATTGGAAGTGGTCAAACAGGAGATGGCAAGAGTGAATGTCGACATTCTAGGAATCTGGAATGGGTGAATTTAACTCAGATGATCATTATATCTACTACTGTGGGCAGGAGTCCCTCAGAAGAAATGGAGTAGCCATCATGGTCAACAAAAGAGTCCAAAATGCCTTACTGGGATGCAATCTCAAAAACGACAGAATGATCTCTGTCCGTTTCCAAGGCAAACCATTCAATATAACAGTAATCCAAGTCTATGCCCCAACCAGTAATGCTGAAGAAGCTGAAGTTGAATGGTTCAACAAGACGTTTTAGAACTAACACCCAAAAAAGATGTCCTTTTCATTCTAGAGGACTGGAATGCAAAAGTAGAAAGTCAAGAAACACCTGGAGTAACAGGCAAATTTGGCCTTGGAGTACGGAATGAAGCAGGGCAAAGGCTAATAGAGTTTTGCCAAGAGAACACACTGGGAATAGCAAATACCCTCTTCCAACAACACAAGAGAAGACTCTACACATGGACATCACCAGATGTCAACACTGAAAGCAGATTGATTATATTTTTGCAGCCAAAGATGGAGAAGCTCTATACAGTCAACAAAAACAAGACCAGGAGCTGACTGTGGCTCAGATCATGAACTCCTTATTGCCAAATTCAGACTCAAATTGAAGAAAGTAGGGAAAACCACTAGACCTTTCAGGTATGACCTAAATCAAATCCCTATGATTATACAGTGTAAGTGAGAAATAGATTTAAGGGCCTAGATCTGATAGACAGAGTACCTGATGAACTATGGAATGAGGTTCGTGACATTGTACAAGAGACAGGGATCAAGACCATCCCCATGGAAAAGAAATGCAAAAAAGCAAAATGGCTGTCTGAAGAGGCCTTACAAAAAGCTGTGAAAAGCAGAGAAGCGAAAAGCAAAGGAGAAAAAGAAAGATATAAGCATCTGAATGCAGAGTTCCAAAGAATAGCAAGGAGAGATAAGAAAGCCTTCCTCAGCAATCAATGCAAAGAAATAGAGGAAAACAACAGAATGGGAAAGACTAGAGATCTCTTCAAGAAAATTAGAGATACCAAGGGAATATTTCATGCAAAGATGGGCTCGATAAAGGACAGAAATGGTCTGGACCTAACAGAAGCAAAAGATATTAAGAAGAGGTGGCAAGAATCCACAGAAGAACTGTACAAAAAAGATCTTCACAACCCAGATAATCATGATGGTGTGATCACTCATCTAGAGCCAGACATCCTGGAATGTGAAGTCAAGTGGGCGTTACAAAGCATCACTACGAACAAAGCTAGTGGAGGTGATGGAATTCCAGTTGAGCTCTTTCAAATCCTGAAAGATGATGCTGTGAAAGTGCTACACTCAATATGCCAGCACATTTGGAAAACTCAGCAGTGGCCACAGGACTGGAAAAGGTCAGTTTTCATTCCAATCCCAAAGAAAGGCAATGCCAAAGAATGCTCAAACTACCGCACAATTACACTCACCTCACACGCTAGTAAAGTAATGCTCAAAATTCTCCAAGCCAGGCTTCAGCAATACATGAACTGTGAACTCCCAGATGTTCAAGCTGATTTTAGAAAAGGCAGAGGAACCAGAGATCAAATTGCCAACATCTGCTGGATCATTGAAAAACCAGGGAAGTTCCAGAAAAACATTTATTTCTGCTTTATTAACTATGCCAAAGCCTCTAACTGTATGGATCACAACAAACTGTGGAAAATTCTGAAAGAGATGGGAATACCAGACCACCTGACCTGCCTTTTAGGAAACCTATATGCGGGTCAGGAAGCAACAGTTAGAACTAGACATGGAACAAAAGACTGGTTCCAAATAGGAAAAGGAGTACATCAAGGCTGTATATTGTCACCCTGCTTATTCAACTTATGCAGAGTACATCATGAGAAATGCTGGGCTGGAAGAAGCACAAGATGGAATCAAGATTGCCAGGAGAAATATCAATAACCTCAGATATGCAGATGACACCACCCTTATGGCAGAAAGTGAAGAGGAACTAAAAAGCCTCTTGATGGAAGTGAAAATGGAGAGTGAAAAAGTTGGCTTAAAGCTCAACATTCAGAAAGCAAAGATCACGGCATCTGGTCCCATTACTTCATGGGAAGTAGATGGGGAAACAGTGGAAACAGTGTCAGACTTTATTGTTTTGGGCTCCAAAATCACTGCAGATGGTGATTTTAGCCATGAAATTAAAAGACGCTTACTCCTTGGAAGAAAAGTTATGACCAACCTAGATAGCATATTCAAAAGCAGAGACATTACTCTGCCAACAAAGGTCTGTCTAGTCAAGGCTATGGTTTTTCCAGTGGTCATGTATGGATGTGAGAGTTGGACTGTGAAGAAGGCTGAGGATCAAAGAAAGTTCATCTAGGGAAACATGCTCAATATTGTGTAATAACTTATAAGGGAAAGGAATCTGAAATATATATATGTATAAAAGAATGTGCATATAAAATGGAATCATTTTGCTATATGTTTGAAACTAACACAACATTGTAGATCTTTTTTTTAAAAAGTTCAGCTACACTAGAGAACAGTTTAGCAGCTTTTTCTATAACTAGATATACACTTAACACATGACCTAAGAATTACATTTTTAGGTACTTACCAAAGAGAAAGAAATACATGTCTCAACCCAAAGACTTGCCCTTGACTATTTGTATCAACTTTATCTGCTATAACTCCAAACAGGAAATAATCCACATGTCCATCACTTTGTGAATAAGCACATAATGTGGTACATCCACGTGGCTTCCTTGGAGGCTCAGTCAGTAAAGAGTCCACCCGCAATGCGGCAGATCTGGGTTCGGTCCCTGGGTCGGGAAGATCCTCTGGTACATCCATACAGTGGAATCCCACTCAGAAAAAAAAAAGAGTTGAATTACTGCTATACACAATGGTCTGGATGCATATCAAAACCGTTATCCTGAATGAAAACAGTCAGGTCCAGAAGAAAATATAATGTATGATTTCACTTGTATGAAATTCTAGAAAAAGAAAAAACTCTAGTGTTAGAAAGATCAATGGTTGCCAGCGCCAAGGGTTAAGAGAAAGGACTGTTGCAAAGGATACAGGAAAATTTCTGGTGTGAGTGTGATGTTCCATAGCATAGTTTTGGTGGTGATTACAAGACTCTGTATATTTATCAAAACTCATCAAATTGTAAATTTGAAATTTGTAACTTTACTTTGTGTAAATTATAATTCAATGAAGACAATAATAATATTAATAAAGAATTACTCTGTTAAATTGTTTATTTGATAGCATAGTAATTTGAAGTATGTTCCATGTCTCTCGAAGAGAATTCTAAACAGTTAAGATCCTGCGTTTATTGTATAAAAACAAATAACATAGATTTGCTGACTCCTGAGAGGATAGTTTCAACCCTTTCTTGTCCTGGTTTTCTTCTGTAGTCAGGGTCTGTTCTGACATTCAGAACCATGTTTATAGATGGCTATTTGAACAAATCCCCAGATAAGTGATGTCCTGAGGCTTCATTAACAAACTGGGGTTTCTTATCTTGTTTTAACAACCTCATTACCGACTTCAGGAATAATTAATTTTAAGCCTAGCAAACATTTTCGTGATAACAAAAGTTAATTGAGTCAAAAGTATACTTTTTGAACAATACTTAAGCGGAAAATGTGTGGCATAGCCGAAGGCAGAATTTGTCCAGACACGATTTTGTAGGGAGAGGAAAGTAACGTATTTGGTGTATCCAGTTCTGAAATTGGAATATTGAGTGGGATTTTCTGTCAAGTACCAGCCTTCAATCACCTCACTTTAATCATATCTGGAAAGGCTCATTAAACCTGGGATTTCATAAAGACCACAAAAGTCATTCACTAAGTATGGACATTTTACTGCGGAATGGAGTATATGAATGGTTGATTTAAATTTAGACCTATTTTTAATCATAGCAATACTTTAAGGGAGTAGTGAAACGCTTATCTGGAGTAAGAGAACTGACCAGTGAGTTTTGACTGGGTTTCTCCAGCTCTTGCTGTTTCTGAACTGCCTATGTGTTCACTTATTTCTGATGTCTGTGTTTCTCAATATCCCATGTCTACCATTATATTTCCATTATACCTTCCTTTTATCAGGACTGATATACTATGGTCAGCATGCCCTCAGAATCTATGTGATTATCAAAAATTCAAAGTCCCCTGTGACTAAGTTTATAAAGCTCTATTCACACATCTCTGTGAACCAGGTTTCCTCTCAAGCTTTTCAAAAAATATACATACCTGTGGCTAATGTTAATCTTCCCTCTCTTCATTGCTGCATTGGAAAAGATTTTCAAGTTTATCCCAGGTTTGGTCAAGAAAATTAAAGCAGTCATTTAAATCACTGCTACATAAAATCTTTTTATTTTTCTTTCTCATCACCCCTTCCTACCCCATTACTGAGAAACAGTTCACTCTACAGATTCTTTCAGTGTTTAGTATAGAACACCTCCCCTCTTCCTCCCTTCCCTCCTCTCCCCGCAACTCTCCAATGCTTCATCTCCAGCAGCAGAAGCAAAGAATAAAAGCTATTAACTTGCTGACCTGTAGAGGATTTGATATTTAACCTGAAAGACATTTCTTGGGCACCCACTCTGCTAAGGGCAGGAGGCATCCAGCCACAAGGGGCAAATTGGAGGGAGGTCAGTAAACATGCAGGAAGTAGCTCTCAGCTTGCCGATCTCATCTGAGCTTTCACCAAGATACAGTTAGTAGATCTAGCAAACAAAAGCATAATTAAATGTCATGAATACTTTACATAAATAATGATTATGATTGAATGTGACAGTAGGATGTGAAATTATTCAAAAGAATAATATTTTAAAAGATTTAAGAGTAAAGACTTATCTATGGAGAACAGAAGAATATAAATGACTAAATAGAAAAGAAATGACAGGTGTTTAAATGGCCATGTGTTTTCAGAATGAGAGGAAAATGTGAAGATAGGAAAACTTTATGAAATGAAATTATTGCTTGTGGGCAAAGGGGAGAAAATGTCGGTAATGTTGTTATTCACTTAGCTGGGGGGCAGGGGAGAGACTATTTTTTCAACCAGTACTTTATGTACACAGAATGAGGGGATAATAAGTGAAGAGTTGAGGTTGAAACCTGCCTCCACCACTTATCACTTGAATGACTGTGGACAAGACACAGAGTGACACTAAGCCTCTGATTCTCCATCTGTAGAATGGGGACATTCATCTCACCCTGGTTCAATGTGCCGGAAAAGCAATGACAACATGTCACACCTGTGGAAACGCCACACACGGAAGCGTGAGAGTCAGTTCCTCATTTGAACAGCCAAGTGGAAGTCACTCAGTCGTGACTGACTCTTTGCTACCCCACGGTCTATACAGTATGTGGAATTCTCCAGGCCAGAATACAGGAGTGGGTAGCCCTTCCTTTCTCCAGGGGATCTTCCCAACCTATGGATTGAACCCAGGTCTCCCTCATTGCAGGCTGATTCTTTACCAGCTGGGCCACAAGGGAAGCCCAAGTACACACTCAAAACATCTCTGAAGCCAAAGGGCCACCCAGCACAAGAGTAAATGGAAGCTGGCATTGTGTCCTGTTGAATTTTTCATCCTTACCAAGGGCACACAGCTGCCCTTGACACCATCTGCCACCTGCAGAGTAAGGTGTCACCAGATCAGGAAACTCTCATTCTGGATGTTCTGCTATACTTTCATACTTAGTATCTACATCATCATTCTGGAAGGGTCTGTCCAACATAAATATATTACCATTTTCAAGAATGTTTGCAGACTGGTTTCTCTGGGTTCTGGAACCACATTCAACCTTGCAAGTCTCCTTCCTCAGCTGGAGGGAAAAGGTGGTATCCATGCCCAGGGGACCCTAGTAATGATCTCTGCTCCCACTTGCCAGCATTTGAGACTGCAGTTAATAATACTGTATTGTATATTTGAAAGTTGTTGACTAAGTAAATCTCAAAAGTTCTTATCACACAAAATTTGTTTTAATTATGTGTGGTGACAGATATTAACTAATTATGGTGATTATTTGACAATTTATACAAATGTGAAATCATTCTGTGGTGCAACAGAAACTAATATAAGGTTATATGTCAATTATATCAAACCTTGATTTAAATTAAAAAAAAAAAGCCTATTTCCCTGAAGAACTTTGAAGGGTTTTGTGAAATTAAATGATATAATCCTATGAAGTCTTAGGCACATAGTGAGTGCTCAATTATTTAATAATTATTTAAATTATTTCAAAATAATTTTAATTATTTTTATTACACTTCATGGAATCTTTAAATGTGGTCACTGATGTCAAATGCCTAGTTCAGAGCATAGGACATACTAAGGTTTCAAGAGTTGGCTGTTACTGCTATTACTGTAAGTAGTAGCGTTAGTCGCTCAGTCACATCTGGCTCTTTGCAACCCCATGGACTGTAGCCTGCCAGGCTCCTCTGTCCATGGGATTCTTCAGGCAAGAATACTGGGTTGGGTTGCCATTGCCTTCTCCAGGGCATCTTCCTGAGCCCGGGTCTCCTGCATTGCAGGCAGATTCTTTACAATCTGAGACACAGGGAGGCCCTGTACTGTTAGAAGCAATTAATTCTTGCTGTTGTCATTATTTTCCATAGTTGCTCTCACTCTGCACTAGTCCTGTGCCTCAGTTCAGTTCAGTCGCTCAGTAGAGTCCGACTCTTTGCAACCCCACGAATTACAGCTCGCCAGGCCACCCAGTCCATCAGCAACTCCCAGAGTTCACTCAAACTCACGTCCATCTAGTCGGTGATGACATCCAGCAGTCTCATCCTCTGTCTTTTCCATCGAGATCTTTTCCAATGAGTCAACTCTTCACATGAGGTACCCAAAGTATTGGAGTTTCAGCTTCAGCATCAGTCCTTCCAATGAACACTCAGGACTAATTTCCTTTAGGATGGACTGGTTGGATCTCCTTGCAGTCCAAGGGACTCTCAAGAGTCTTCTCCAACACCGCAGTTCAAAAGCATCTATTCTTCGGCGCTCAGCTTTCTTCACACTCCAACTCTTACATCCATACATGACCACTGGAAAAACCATAGCCTTGACTAGATGGACATTTGTTGGCAAAGTAGTATCTCTGCTTCTGAATATGCTCTCTAGGTTGGTCATAACTTTGCTTCCAAGGAGTAAGTGTTTTAATTTCATGGCTGCAATCACCATCTGCAGTGATTTTGGACCCCCCCAAAATAAAGTCTGACACTGTTTCCCCATCTATTTGCCATGAAGTGATGGGACCAGATGCCATGATCTTCGTTTTCTGAATGTTGAGCTTTAGGCAAACTTTTTCACTCTCCTCTTTCACTTTCATCAAGAGGCTTTTTAGTTCCTCTTCACTTTCTGCCATAAGGGTGGTGTCATCTGCATATCTGAGGTTATTGATATTTCTCCTGACAATCTTGATTCCATCTTGTGCTTCTTCCAGCCCAGTGTTTCTCATGATGTACTCTGCATAGAAGTTAAATAAGCAGGGTGACAATATACAGCCTTGATGTACTCCTTTTCCTATTTGGAATCAGTCTGTTGTTCCATGTTCAGTTCTAACTGTTGTTTCTTGACCCGCATATAGGTTTCTCAAGAGGCAGGTCAAGTGGTCTGGTATTCCCATCGCTTTCAGAATTTTCCACAGTTTGTTGTGATCCATACAGTTAAAGGCTTATAGTCAATAAAGCAGAAATAGATGTTTTTCTGGAACTCTCTTGCTTTTTACATGATCCAGCAGATGTTGGCAACTTGCTCTCTGGTTCCTCTGCCTTTTCTAAAACCCGCTTGAACATCTGGGAGTTCACAGTTCATGTATTGCTGAAGCCTGGCTTGGAGAATTTTGAGCATTACTTTACTAGCACGTGAGATGAGTGCAATTGTGTGGTAGTTTGAGCATTCTTTGGCATTGCCTTTTTTTGGGATTGGAATGAAAACTGACCTTTTCCAGTCCTGTGGCCACTGCTGAGTTTTCCAAATGTGCTGGCATATTGAGTGTAGCACTTTCACAGCATCATCTTTCAGGATTTGAAAGAGCTCAACTGGAATTCCATCACCTCCACTAGCTTTGTTCGTAGTGATGCTTTGTAACGCCCACTTGACTTCACATTCCAGGATGTCTGGCTCTAGATGAGTGATCACACCATCATGATTATCTGGGTTGTGAAGATCTTTTTTGTACAGTTCTTCTGTCCTTTATCGAGCCCATCTTTGCATGAAATATTCCCTTGGTATCTCTAATTTTCTTGAAGAGATCTCTAGTCTTTCCCATTCTGTTGTTTTCCTCTATTTCTTTGCATTGATTGCTGAGGAAGGCTTTCTTATCTCTCCTTGCTATTCTTTGGAACTCTGCATTCAGATGCTTATATCTTTCTTTTTCTCCTTTGCTTTTCGCTTCTCTGCTTTTCACAGCTATTTGTAAGGCCTCCTCAGACAGCCATTTTGCTTTTTTGCATTTCTTTTCCATGGGGATGGTCTTGATCCCTGTCTCCTGTACAATGTCACGAACCTCATTCCATAGTTCATCAGGCACTCTGTCTATCAGATCTAGGCTCTTGAATTTATTTCTCACTTCCACTGTATAATCATAGGGATTTGATTTAGGTCATACCTGAATGGTCTAGTGGTTTTCCCTACTTTCTTCAATTTGAGTCTGAATTTGGCAATAAGGAGTTCATGATCTGAGCCACAGTCAGCTCCCAGTCTTGTTTTTGTTGACTGTATAGAGCTTCTCCATCTTTGGCTGCAAAGAATATAATCAGTCTGATTTCAGTGTTGACCATCTGGTGATGTCCCTATGTAGAGTCTTCTTTTGTGTTGATGGAAGAGGGTGTTTGCTATGCCCCAGGGCTTTCTCTTGGCAAAACTCTATTAGCCTTTGCCCTGCTTCATTCTGTACTTCACAGGAAAATTTGCCTGTTACTCCAGGTGTTTCTTGACTTCCTACTTTTGCATTCCAGTCCCTTATAATGAAAAGGACATCTTTTTTGGGTGTTAGTTCTAAAAAGTCTTGTAGGTCTTCATAGAACCGTTCAACCTCAGCTTCTTCAGTGTTAGCAGTTGGGGCATAGGCTTGGATTGCTGTGATATTGAATGGTTTGCCTTGGAAATGAACAGAGATCATTCTGTCATTTTTGAGATTGCATCCAAGTACTGCATTTTGGATTCTTCTGTTGACCATGATAGCTACTCCATTTCTTCTAAGGGATTCCTGCCCACAGTAGTAGATATAATGGTCATCTGAGTTAAATTCACCCATTCCAGTCCATTCTAGTTAGCTGATTCCTAGTATGTCGACGTTCACTCTTGGCATCTCCTGTTTGAGCGCTTCCAATTTGCCTTGATTCCAAGTTCCTATGCAATATTGCTCTTTACAGCATCGGACCTTGCTTCTATCACCAGTCTCATCCACAGCTGGGTGTTGTTTTGTTTTGGCTCCATCCCTTCATTCTTTCTGGAGTTACTTCTCCACTGATCTCCAGCAGCATATTGGGCACCTCCTGAGGAGTTCCTCTTTCAGTATCCTATCATTTTGCCTTTTCATACTGTTCATGGGGTTCCCAAGGCAGGAATACTGAAGTGGCTTGCCATTCCCTTCTCCAGCAGACCACATTCTGTCAGACCTCTCCACCATGACCCATCAGTCCTGGGTGGCCCCACATGGCATGGCTTAGTTTCATTGAGTTAGACAAGGCTGTGGTCTGTGTGATCAGATTGACTAGTTTTCTGTGAGTATGGTTTCAGTGTGTCTGCCCTCTGATGCCCTCTTGAACACCTACCGTCTTACTTGGGTTTCTCTTACCTTGGACATGGGATATCTCTTCACGGCTGCTCCCGCAAAGCGCAGCCACTGCTCCTTACCTTGGACGAGGGGTGTCTCCTCACGGCCACCTCTCCTGACCTTGAACATGGAGTAGCTCCTCTTGGCCCTCCTGCATTCACAAAGCCGCAGCTCCTTGGACTTGCTGCTGCTACTGCAAAGTTGCTTCAGTCGTGTCCAACTCTCTGCGACCCCACAGATGGCAGCCCATTAGGCTCCTCTGTCTCTGGGATTTTCCAGGCAAGAGTACTGGAGTGGGGTGCCATTGCCTTCTCCTCCTTGGACTTGGTGTTGCTCTTCTCAGCCGCCGCCCCTGTCCTCCGGCGTGTGGTAGCTCCTCTCGGCCGCTGCCCCTGAACTCGGGCGTGGGGTAGCCCCTCTCCGCCGCTACTGTGCCGATGCAGCCTGGCACTCTCGGTCGCCACTCCTGACTTTGGGCGAGGGGTAGCTCCTCTCGGCCACGCTTTTGCCTAAACAGGTCAAAATCTCATAGCTTGTGTGTACTTTTTAAACTGAAAACTGGATTCCCCGGTGGCTCAGTCAGTAAAACGTTTGTCTGCAATGTGCGGAGACCTGGGTTCGATCCCTCAGTTGGAAAGATCCCCTGGAGAAGGAAATGGCAACCTACTCTAGTACTCTTTCCTGGAAAGTCTCATGGACGGAGGAGCCTGGTAGGGTTGCAAAGAGTCGGATACGACTGAGTGATTTCTCTTTCTTTCTTGGCTCAAGATGTTTCATAATTTGAACAATTTGCATTATTTCTGATAAAGAAATAGTGTGGAATCTTGCACTTTGCAGACATTATCCATGGTGTGTTATGCTCCAAATGACAAAAGAACAATCAGTGAGATTCAGTGTTGCCATTCACAGTGTTTGACAACAATATGTGTTAGAATGATTAAGCCTAGCTAACATTAAACAGACCAAATGGTCATAATTTTTTGTGCCGGGTATAAGAAACAGAACCAGAATACAACTATAAAAGGTGATTCTTGCTGTGTTAATGGAAAAATAGAACCTTTATCATCCTTGATTTTGTTTTCTTGATCCAAAAACAAGTAAGATCTTTCTAGCCTGTGTTTGTGCTTATATATAGCAGACTAGTGTGTTTTTACTTACTGTTTAGATTTTTTATTAAATATGTGATGTGCTTAAAGGAGAAACATCAAGATTCAGAAACACACCACCTTATCAATTGCATAACACTTTTATAAATCTTTTATAAATCTTATAGAAGTATAATGGCTATTCCACAAAAAGATATTAATAATTTTGAAATTTTAACATAAAATTCCCTTACATCTTATAACACATAATAATAATGTGCTTTCCAAAAATATGGTAATTTTGGAACAGATTCCTGGATGCAGTGAGATATTTTTAAAGTGCAGATGGTCTAATACTTCATAGTTACAAAGAAGAAAAGAGAACATGATTGAAAATTCTCTAAATATATGGCTATGTCATCATGGATGACATGGATGACATATATATATATGTCCATATATATCCATATATGGATATATAATGTCTCTTCTCTAAAATTCACTACTGACTTACAGTTAGAGGTCTCTGAGCAAGGCCAGCCCATGATTTTGAAATCAAGAGGTACCTGGGACAGTGGATGGAGACTGACTACGGATAATGTAACTTGGGTTTGTCCTGCCCTGAAACTCACTAATCACCTGCCAAGGAGCAAGGCACTTAATCCATCTCAGCATTTGTAAAACAGAACATAGGTGTAATTTCCTTGCTGCTTCATATAGTTAAAGTTCCAATTAAGTTTTGAATATAGAGAAAGTTGTTCTTCGGACTTTCGTTCCTCCTTCATTGGACCACTCTTACAAATATGCACATCTCTTACCTATCACTCTAAATAATATTAAATCAAAGCTTTGAACTCTGTAATTCTCGGTGCTTATAACCTGTAATCTTTAAAATTCCTCTCTCTGTCCAACTTCACCTTGTCACCTCCCAGGATGGAAACTCTTAACTTCCTTTGCCTCTCTATTGAATCAGGGCAGCCTCCTCTCTGTGTTTTGTATGAAGCAGCTATCATTACAAGTTATATATGCTCACTTGCTTAATATCTGGGTTCCCCTTCAGCATAGAAACTTCAAAAGGAGGAAGGGACTTTGTCTCATTCTTGATCTGTGATACCAAAACCTTGGTCAGTGCCTAGCACATAATGAATGTTCAGTAACTATATGTTGAGTAATTGAATGATTATGAAGAGATAAGGCGTCTCCTATAACTTATCAAAAGGTGAATGAGAGTCCAAAAGGGCTAGGTCAGTTATGGGAATGTGGGCCAGGGTTGCACGGGGCAGATGTGATGTCCAGTGTAAGGTCGTTTAGATTTTCCTCCATTACAATTACCAAAGACACATGAAGGGATACAACAGCAAAACTATTGTAATAAAAGCTAAACTCTCTAAGGAAGACCAAGACAACAAAATAATGGTAGCACTGGTCTTAGAGTTTTCGAAGCCAAGAGAGAGAAGGCAATGGCATGAGGGTTGCCAATGGCTGGCTCTGGTTGAGACAGTGATGGATAAACATCCACATGAGCATATTCTTTGCCTGGCTAGTAGGGTTCAGTTCAGTTCAATCGCTCAGTCATGTCCGACTCTTTGCGACCCCATGGACTGCAGCACGCCAGGCTTCCTTGTCCATCACCAACTCCCACAGCTTACTCAAACTCATGTCCATCGAGTTGATGATGCCATCCAACCATCTAATCCTCTGTCATCCCCTTCTCCTCCTGTCTTCAATCTTTCCCAGCATCAGGGTCTTTTCCAATGAGTCAGTTCTTTGCATCAGTGGCCAAAGTATTGGAGTTTCAGCTTCGGCATCAGACCTTCCAATAAATATTCAGGATTCATTGATTTCCTTTAGGATCGACTGATTGGATCTCCTTGCAGTCCAAGGGACTCTCAAGAGTCTTCTCCAGCATCACAGTTCAAAAGCATCAGTTCTTTGGCACTCAACTTTCTTTATGGTCCAACTCTCACATCCATACATGACTACTGGAAAAACCATAGCTTTGCCTAGACGGACCTTTGTTGGCAAAATAATATCTCTGCTTTTTAATATGCTATCTAGGTTGGTCACAGCTTTTCTTCCAAGGAGCAAGCATCTTTCATTTTCTAGCTGCAGTCACCATCTGCAGTGATTTTAGAGCCCAAGAAAATAAAGTCTGTCACTATTTTCATTGTTTCCCCATCTATTTGCCATGAAGTGATGGGACCAAATGCCATGATCTTAGTTTTCTGAATGTTGAGTTTTAAGCCAACTTCTTCACTCTCCTCCTTCACTTTCATCAAGAGGCTCTTTAGTTCTTCTTCATTTTCTGCCATAAGAGTGGTGTTATCTGCATATCTGAGGTTATTGATATTTCTCCTGGCACTCTTGATTCCAGCTTGTGTTTCATTCAGCCTGGCATTTTGCATGGCATAGTCTGCATATAAGTTAAATAAGCAGGATGACAGCATACAGCCTTGATGTACTCCTTTCCCAATTTGGAACCAGTCTGTTGTTCCATGTCTGGTTCTGACTATTGCTTCTTGACCTGCATACAGATTTCTCAGGAGGCAGGTCAGGTGGTCTGGTATTCCCATCTCTTTCAGAATTTTCCACAGTTTGTTGTGATCCACACAGTCAAAGGCTTTGCCATAGTCAATAAAGCAGAAATAGATGTCTTTCTGGAACTCTCTTGCTTTTTTGATGATCCAACGGATGTTGGCAACTTGATCTATGATGAGTAGGGTTGATGGTGTCTTTTCTGGAGTTCAGGACTTCCCTGGTGGGTCAGAAGGTAAATAATTTACCTTCATGCAGGAGACCCAGGTTCAATCCCTGGGTTGGGAAGATGCCCTGGAGAAGGAAATGGCTACCCACTCCAGTAAATTTGCCTAGAGAATTCCATGGACAGAGGAGCCTGGAAAGCTGTCCACGGGGTTGCAAAGAGTCAGACACAACTGAGAAACTAAAACACACTTTTCTGGCGATCAGTACCTTAACTTCCATGTAGGACCTCCAGGGCAACTGGAGAATAAAAAGGAAAATGATGCCTAAAATATAGGCACTGAAAGTTTACAGAACATATATGCTCCTTTATGGGGACTTCAAAACAATGCGCAGTATAATCCTCCAAATTATTATAATCTGCAAAACCCAAGTTAAAATATGCTGACCTGTTTAGTGATTTGCAATTGGTAAAGTGTGTATATAAGAGTTAAATACAGTATCAACAAAAGATATCATCCTTATTGATAACGAAGTTAGAGCAGGCACAAACATGTAAGGTTTTCACATCCTCATTGTGTATGTGCCAAAAGTGATGAAAAGATACAATCAGCTGGGCTGATTAAACAAAGTTTTTTGGAGAAATAGGAAAGATACTCGGGAATTGCTAGCATAAATGGGAAAGAATCAATTGAACAAGACCCAAAAACTTGGAAGGGATTTGAAGGTAATAGTCAAAAGAATGACATGCAGAAAGGAGGTCATAATTAATAAGAATTATATGAACATAGCATATGAAATATTTGTGATGGAGGAGATTTTAGGTATCCTCTTTGGAAATACATGGTTTTGATTTTTGGTCTTTACCGCACAATGTTCATTTCTTAAGTGCTCAGAAATTCAACTTTTTCCTCCATAAAAAGTTAGCTCATATTGTCTACTTTTCATGGCTACATGGAAGATTTTAAGAGTTACTGTAAATGAAAGTTACAGCATGATATATGGGAGCTGTAATTAATATGCAGCCCCTTGTGCTCTTTTTACAAACGAGGAAACTGAGATCCAAAGAAATTATTTACCTGAAACCACAGGTATTTGCTGACTAAGAATCATGATATCTCAGCTCTTGTACATACACTATTTATACACGATTTCAAAAGTGTTTTGTCCTTCCACTGTTGAAGTATCAGGGCTTCCCTGGTGGCTCAGTGGGAAAGAATCCACCTGCCAATGCAGGAGACACAGGTTTGATCCTAGGATTGGAGAATGGAATGGCTACACTCCAGTATTCCTGCCTGGGAAATCCCACGGACAAAGGAGTCTGGCAGGCTGCGGTCCATGGGGTCAAAAATGAGTCGGGCACAACTTAGCTACTAAACAAGAATGGAAAATTTAGATATTACTAAAAACTAAGAGAACACAGAAATATCTCACCAAGATCTATTATTGAAAGATAATCACTGTTATATTTTGCTGTGTTTTTTTTTTAACATTCCTCTCTATGGGATGGATTTTTGTGAGTTTTTGTTTTTACTTCATGGTGGTTTTATTGCTTCCAGCTTAATTAATTAGTATTCTAATTCAAGCATTATTAATGGCACACAGCATTTCAACTAATGCATACTCCAAGTTTATCAGCATTTATTCACATTTATTCAACAGGTTATTTCCAAATTTTCACATGGAATTATGCCATTGGCTTCCCTGATGGCTCAGTGGGTAAGGAATCTGCCTGCAATACAGGTGACAAAGGAGACGTGGGTTGGATCCCTGGATGGGAAAGATCCTGTGGAGAAGGAAATGGCAACCCACTCCAGTATTCTTGCCTGGAAAATCCCATGGACAGAGGAGCCTGGTGGGCTACAGTGCATGGGGTCCCAAAGAGTTGAACATGACTGAGCTACTAAGGAACAAAAACAACTTGGAATCTAATTTTTAAATAATTGGCATGTAAAATATTTATCCTTTCTATTCATCTTATACCCTTTGATGTATACAGCTGGATGATTTCAGGCCAATATTGAGAGGAACTTGATAAAGGACAAGCACAGTAGTTTAGAAATGGAAGGATAAGTGTCAACAGGGTGAGAAAGGGTAGTAAGAAGTATAACACACACACATAGAAAGGCAGGAGTCAAGAGCGTATGCTTTGAAGTTCAACACTATCCAATGTGAGAAGTTTGACAAGTTAGTTAAACACCTCAGCCTCAGTTACCTTATCTATACAAGGAGCATATTAATAGATCCTAGCTCCTAGGATTGTTGTCAGGTTTAAGTAGCAGACCAGTACAGCCCTGAGAATATGGTCTGACAATTAGTGAACACTCAGTACATATCTGTTATGATTCCCAAAGCTTTAGTAACGAAAAACAGAGTCAGGAATTAAGAGTTCCAAGTGGAGACAGGATTGAGTGATGGCTTCCTCCTTTTAGGAAAAGTTGAAGTGTATGTAAGTAGAGAAAGAAAGAAACAGATGGACAGGGCTGCTGAGAGATAAGTCATCCTTAAAATATCCCTTAGATAGTGGGGAGAATCAAGTTTAGAAAAGCCTCATCCCATTCATTTTCTTAGTCCCATTCCACCCTAATAGGCAGTTCAGTGCCTATTGCCTCCTGGGAAGAGATGTGTTAGCAGAAAGCAGGAAAAGAAAGTCTCTTCAGGCTTTTGAAAGAAGCCCCAAATCTCTTTAATTTATCTTGCCTCTTTTAGCTCTAATTAGGTCTTAATGAATTCTGAGCACAGACAAAATATTTCTGAGAAAAACATCATAGGATACCGTTAAGCTTTTATGCCGAGACTGAAAGAACTTTCCTTGGGCTGGGAGGAGGGAGCCTTGTCACTAACTGGCTAAGTGACTAGAATAGTCACCTAACCTAACTGAAATTCTATAACTGGATCTATTTTTTAAAGGAGCAGAAGTATATGGTGTTTTCCCCTTTGTAATATATGTTGTTTTTTTTTAAATAGGGGTGCAAAAAGTTTTAATTCCTCTTACAGACAGCAGAGATGAGAATGGCACCTGTGCTCAGTGTCTACAGCACCAACATTTACTTAGAAGGAATAATAAAATTTCACCCTCTTCTTAATTTACTTTGCCCCAGGCATTTTAGCAAGACAGAAAGGATAAGTCATAAAGTTCCATTATCACATCATTATCATTGTTACTACTACTATTACTTATACAGACATTCAGTTTCTTGTATTAACTTTAAGTGAAACTTCCGAAGTTGACCATGCTATATTATTTTAGGCTGCTGTAACAAAATATGATAGACTGGATGGTTTAACGATGGACATTTATTTCTTATAATTCCTGAGGCTGAGAAATCCAAGGTTAAGGTGCTGGACAGTTTGGTTTCTGATCAGGTCCCTCTTCCTTATTCGGTGTGCAAATGACCTCTTGTGTGTCCTGGGTCCTCACATGGCAGAGAGTGACCTCTGCTGTCTCTCTCTCTCTCTCTCCTTACAAGGTTTCTAATCCCATCAGTATACCACAAAGGGTTCCACCTTCATGGCTTCATCTAAATCTAATTATCTCCAAATATGACCACATTACAGAGTTAGGGCTTCCAAATATGTATTTGGAGTGTGTGTGTTGGTGGGGGTGGGTGTACAGTGCAATCCATAGCAAATGCTAAAATACGGACATACAAAATACCGACATACATAAAACAAAAAAGCAAATTGACTCCAATATTCAATTCTGTAATAGCTTGGATCTGAAACTAGATTTTGTTGGTATTTGAAAATCTTGATAGAACACACTCTTCCTTTCCTTATTAAAATATGAGTACTAACGTAAAATTGGAACAATATGTCATCTGATTTACTATATTTTGGGTCAAGCGGTGAAAGAACTATTCAGACAACCTGCCAGATTCTGTTAGGTTACACCCAGAGCTTTACGGTTTAAGACAAACCCAGGCTGAAGTTTTGACTCATAGGCATGTGGTCTGGCTCAAGAATATGCTACATGTCTCTGGAAATACACACACGCACACACACACACATACACACATATACAGACATGGAGCCAAGAAACACAGAAATGTCTTCGGAGAATGAAAGCAAAAACCAGAACTGAGTATCTTGTCCTACCAATTTCCACCATCCCTGAGAGAAGCAACTAAGAATTTCCTTTGTGGTTTCCATTTCAAGGAATTTTTAAAACTCAGCAGTAACTAAGTTTCTTTTTGTATTATCTCATAATTCTATTTCTCTCTAGAAATGGGTGCATTAACCTTGTGACCCCAGTAAGTTTATAGATAAGCACAGACAACAGAAAAAGCATTTAAACATGATATATAAAAAGAAAAGTCACACACTGCTCAACTACACATAAGGTTGCAAAATAGCCCTTTTTGTTTTGTTTTGTTTTGACTTTTAACTTCAATCCCTTAGGTGCCATCATGTTTCACTCTGGTTTCCCATAAGCCCCAAAGTGTCACTCTAGACCAGCTGCTCAATCCCACTCTGCCCACACATACCCCTTGTTCTAAATTACCCTCCTTGGCTCTCCTAACCCTCCCCACCACAGTCCACACTAATCAAAATTCCTGTTCCTATGGATAGGACGAAAAAATCTAATTAAACTAATGCTCAAGTGTGATTCCCTGATAACTTTCCAAGCTTCCAACCCCCCCCACCACCCAGCTCTTAATTGTGTAGTGTTAGGAAGAAATTTCGGAGAAAGCAATGGCACCCCACTCCAGTACTCTTGCCTGGAAAATCCCATGCATGGAGGAGCCTGGTAGGCTCCAGTCCATGGGGTCGCTAGGAGTCGGACACGACATGAGCGACTTCACTTTGACTTTTCACTTTCATGCATTGGAGAAGGAAATGGCAACCCACTCCAGTGTTCTTGCCTGGAGAATCCCAGGGATGGGGGAGCCTGGTGGGCTGCCGTCTCTGAGGTCGCACAGAGTTGGACACGACTGAAGTGACTTAGCAACAGCAGCAGGAATAAAATTATAAGGAGGACATGGAACTTGGGAGAAGTTCCCAATAGGAGAATCGGATATGATTCATCTTAGCAGGCAGGACAGTAACATATATTTACAACACAGGAAAAACTAGGCTTTTGGAAGTGACATCCCATTAATTTCTAGAATTTTGTTGTTTCATCTTTCTTGCACAACAGATGTTCCCTTTTTTCTTATCTATCTTCTTTCTTCCATCCTGAAATTTTATTTCAGTTACAAGAAATGATCTCTCTAAATGGCAAAGACCAGTCTTTAATTTAGGGTATTTCTTTAGCAAATCTCCCTTACAATAGTCCCCAAACAAGAGGCGTGTTTGAAAAGAGGTGTAAATACAGTATTGTACGTTAGTTGCTCAGTCGTGTCCTACTCATTGCGATCGCGTGGACTGTAGCCCACCAGGCTCCTCCATCCATGGGATTCTCCAGACAAGAATACTGGAGTGGGTTGCCATTCCCTTCTCCAGGGGATCTTCCCCATCCAGGGATAGAACCTGGGTCTCCGGTATTGCAAGCAAATTCTTTACTGTCCGAGTCACCAGGGAAATGAGTACAATATTAAAAGAAAATAAAGAAAAGAGTAGTTACATATAATTTTTGGGTCATCTGGAAAGGCATTTACAGAGAAGCAGATATTATTAGAATGAGGCTTTAGGATAACCAACATTTGGAGAGAAATGTTAAAATGACTTTCACTTAAACTGAAAAATAAAACAGTACCAAATGCTTGCAAAGTTTATGCATGTCTAAATTTATTTATAATTATTTCAATTTTATTTAAATTGTCACAATTATCCTTAGAATCATTAACAACACTGGGCCTTGCTGTGAGTATGTGTTAGTTGCTCAGTTGTGGACTGTAGCCCACCACGCTCCTCTGTCCATTGGATTCTCCAGGCAAGAATACTGGAGTGGGTAGCATTCCCTCCTCCAGGGGATCTTTCTGACTCAGGGATCAAACCCAGGTCTTTACCGCCTGAGCTGCCAGGGAAGCCCTGGGTCTTGGTGTAGGTAACAAAAACATTTGTTGTGTTTAACACTTTTCCTAATCACCACTTGGCAAAAAAAGATGCTAACACAATTACTTGATCCATTTCTTTAAATATTTCTAATTCACTTATTCTATTTGCTTATATATCTGTACATTCTGTGGTTTCTATCCAATTTAGTTTTTAACAGTAATTATCATTATTATTATTTTCCCATCTAAAAAAGAAGCAAATAGTCATCCTGGCATGGGCTATATGGTGATTTAGTCACTAAGTTATGTCTGATTCTTGCAACCCCATGGACTGTAAGTAGTCTGCCAGGTTCCTCTGTCCATGGGATTTCTCAGGCAAGAATACTGGAGTGGGTGTCCAGCTCTTTCTCCAGGGGATCTTTCGATCCAGGGATCAAACCCGTGTTTCCTGCACTGTGGGGAAACCCATGGGCTATACAGACATAAGGCAAAACAATTTTTCTTACATGTAAATTTTTGAGCCTACGTGGTAGTGATGGAAGACTCTTCTCTCACGAGCCTCAGTATCATCAGACTGGCTTCCTTGATGCAGAACCCAAAGAAAACAGACCTGGGGCCCATCACTCAGGGAATTCTGTTTCCAAGTTCAGTGTGTCTGTTGCTCAAGATGACTTAGCATGTGGAATTGTTTTTGCCCTAAACTTTAAAGTCAAATGTCTGTGTTTTTGATAGTTCACACTTTCCTCTCAAAACCCAAAATATTATTTTAACTCATTAAAAATCTTGCAGCTCAGCAAGGCCCCAAATAAAATAGCTACTGTGTTTCTCTGATTCATTTGTCTACATAGGAACTTGGCAACTGTAATTGAAACTCCATTTTGACCCATGAATACCTAATATAAGGAGAGGAAACTCTCCTATATTTTATTCCACAATAGGATTGTTTTCATACTGAAATTCAACTTTCCAACATAAAGATAGAGGAAACCTATTATGACACATGTTTTACAAATTCTTTTGAACTGTTTTTCTAACATTTGAATTTTGGCAATGGTTTTGCTCCATTCTGCCCAACACACGTTCCTCCAACCTAAAATGAGATATATAATTTCACGAAAACATTAATTTTAAAGTTTAAAATTTTTTTTCTCTTCTTATACAAAATGGAAACTGGTCACTGCAATTTATGAAAGAAAACACTGTTGTATATTGTTTAATCCAAGAAAATAAATTAAGATCAGGCTGTAGAAGTGATACTATACAAATGGGAACTTGTCCTATTGGATACTGAATAGATTATCAACATTTTGCAAGAGTTTTGATAAGCAACCTTTCACTTCTAATTGTGTTCTTTATTATTAATGGCTTATATATCACTTCTATCAAGGCTGATAACCCATTGAAACTAATGGTTCTTTAATTATATACTTCATTTATGTATAATAGATGCTATTTCATTCCTGCTTGACAGAATAGTGGTGAAAGTTTTTCAGTTCTCTAGATTTTGATCATGTATTTTATCTATAAAAACATTACCAAAATAGCCCCCACATTCTTTTCAAATGAACTATATGTTTAGCCATAAAACAACTCAATAAAAGTTCAAATCATCCATAGTGATTCTCCAGTCATAATGAAATTAAATTAGAAATCAACAACAAAGATAACAAGAAAATAACATTCCGTTAATCCTTTTGAACATAGCTGCAAAAATTCTTAACAATATTTTAGTAAGTTATTCAATAATATATGAGAAAATATACATCATGACAAAGTTCTTGGGCTCCAAAATCACTGCAGACAGTTACTGAAGCCATGAAATTAAAGATGATTGCTCCTTGGGAGAAAAGCTATGACAAACCTAGACAGCGTATTAAAAAGCAGAGACATTACTTTGCTGACAAAGGTCCATATAGTCAAAGCTATGGTTTTTTCAGTAGTCATGTATGGATGTGACAGTTGGACCATAAAGAAGGCTGAGCACCAAAGAATTGGTGTGTTTGAATTATGGTGCTGCAGAAGACTCTTGAGAGTCCCTTGGACTGCAAGGAGATCCAACCAGTCAATCCTAAAGGAAATCAACCCTAAATATTCACTGGAAAGACTGATACTGAAGTTGAAGCTCCAAAACTTTGGCCACCTAATTCGAAGAGCTGACTCACTGGGAAAGACCCTGATGCTGGAAAAGATTGAAGGCAGGAGGACAAGGGGACAAGAGAGGATGAGACGGTTGGATGGCATCACCGACTCGATGGACGTGAGCTTGAGCAAGCTCTGGGAGACGGAGAGGGAAACCTGTCATGCTGCAGTCAATGAGGTCACAAAGAGCTGGACGTGACAGCGAGTGAACAACAATAACAATGATTTATGCCAGGAACAGAAGATTTGTTTAAAGTTTGAAAATCAGTTGATGACATGCAGCATTATTAACAGACTTAGAAAAACTTCATACAGATTAAAAAATAAAAATCTTATTCAGAAAAATCTTTTTTGGATTGAAGTATCATTTCCTGATTAAAAAGAACTCTCAACAGACTAGAAGTAGGGAAGGGTTTCTCAACCTCAATATGGTTGACATTTTGGTCAGATAATTATTTGTTATGGGAACCTGACATTTTGGATCAGATAATCATTTGTTGTGGCAAACTGTAATTGCGCATTACAGTATATTTTGGAGCCAGAAGCACCACTCTGTTCAGTTGTGATGACTGAAAAATATCTCTAAACATCTGTAAACATCCTTATTAAGTAAAATCCTACTCCTGGTTGAGAACCACTGAAACGGAGGGAAATGCCCTCATCTGATAAAGAATATCTACCAAAAAAAAAAAAAATCCTTGCAGCTAATATCATAATTAATGGTAAGAGTCCAAATGCTTTCTCCTTCAGATCCAAGACAAGACAAAACTGTTCACTTACACCTATGTTATTCAACATTGTAGTGCATATTCTAGCCTGTAGAATAAAACAACAACAAATGAAAAAGTAACAGGACTTCCCCGGTGGTGCAGTGGAAAAGAATCTGCCTGCCAATGCAGGCAATGCCGGGTTCAGGAAGATTCCATATTTTGTGGCGCAGCTAAGCCCCTGAACCACAACTGCTGAAGCCTGTGTGCCTAGGTACCGTGCTCAGCGACAGGACAACCGCAGCAGTGAGAAGTCATACACTGCAATCAAGAACAGTCCCTGCTCATCGCAACTAGAGAAAGCCTGTGCAAAGCAACGAAGACCCAGAACAGCCAGAATTAATTAATTAAAAAATTAAAACGTTCACATTGAAAAAGAAGAAGCAAAACTATCTAATCACATACCACATAATCTATGTTGGAAATCTTAGGGATCATCAAAAAGCTACTGAAATTAGTGAGTTTTGCAAGACTGCAGGATACAAATTCAAATAAGAAAATAAAGTGTGTTCTAAATAAACAATTGAAAATGGAATTTTTGGAATATACCATTTACAATAGCCTCAAAACCATGAAATACTTAGAGATGAATCTGACAAAAATGTGCAAAACTATTACAGTGAAAAGAAGGAAACACTTGTAAGAGAAACAAAAAACCTAAATAAAAGAAGAGACAGATTGTGTTCATGAAACAGAAGACAATGTTATTAAGATGTTACTTCTGCCCTAAATTAACCAAAATTCCAGCAAGCACTTTTATGGAGATGGACAAGCTGCTTCTAAGATTCATATAGAAGTGCAATCATCCTAGATTATCCAAACAACTTTGAAAAAGAAGAAGTTGTCATATTTACACTACTTGGTTTCAAATCCCACTGTAAAGCTACAATAATGAATATTATGCAGTATTGCATAAGAGATAGACAAATAGGTCAATGGAACAGAATAGAGTCAAGAAATAGAATATCACATATTTGATCAATTGATTCTTGTTAAAGGGATAAAGACAATTCTGTGGAGGAAAGCTATTCCAAATGGCACTGGAGCAACTGAGCATCCTCATTCAAAAAAAAAAAAGTTTAATCCACCTTCTTACTACGGCATATAAAAAAATTAACTTTAAATGTATCAAAGAGCCTAAATGTAAAATCTAAAGCTATAAAACTTCTAGCATAACATATAGGAGAAAATCTCTGTGATCTTAGATTGGGCAATGAAACCTAATTTCTTTGCCTTGAGACTGGAAACACAATCCATAAAAGAAAAAATGTGTTTATATTTTTCTTTTCTCAAAATTAAGAACTTCCACTTTATAAAAGGCACAGTTAAAAAATGAAAAGACAAACTAAACTGGGAGGAAATATTTGCAAATCATCTGATAAAGAACTTGTATGCAGAATACACCAAGATCTCTCCACTTTTACTGCTTACGTAGCATATCTAATTCTTCAGGAAAGATCTCGTGGCATCACACACCAAAGAAGTTCACCTTTCTCATCACCTTCATCAGAGCCCTTCATGTCTCTCACCTGGATTTCCATAGTAACCTCCTAACTGGTCCTTTTTTGGCTCTTAGTTCCTCTTAGCCTATTAATACAGCAGCCAGAGTAACCCCATCACAGTGTAAAGCAGATCTTGCCCCTCAGCCTTGCCAGGGCACCACTTTTCAGAATCAAAGCCAAAGTCCTTACAAGACACCACCTAACTAACTCACTCTTCCTTACCTTCCTGAGTGCATCTTGTCCTTCTCTACCCTTTCCTCCTTCCATCCCAGCCTCATTGATTTCCTTGCTATTTTGGGAAACCGCCAGGCACACTCTTTTTTAGGATCTTGTTTACACTGCCTAGACTCTATGACCCTCAGATATCTATATGGCCATCTCCCTATCCTTTTAAAACTTTTACTAAAAAGTTCCTGAGAAAGATCTCCTCTGATATCCATTAGTTAATTCTGTAACATGGTTGTCCCTCACTCCTCATATTCTTTATCATGCTCTGCATTTTCTGCTTCCCTTAGTAATTATTCACATACTAGATAATTTCTATATTTATGCTTATTGTGCACTACTAATCCTCTGCCCTCCATTTTAAGGTCCGTGAGGGCAAAGTCCTCTTTTTTTCTTTTGGCTGGGTGGTGTTTAACATTTCTTAAGTGCACAGAACAGCATCATGAACATAGTAAATACAAGTAAGTATTGCTTGAGTGTGAGGACAGATGTTAAGTATGTCACTTGATAAGTATTCTGAGGTTTTCCAGTGGTTCAGTTTTAAAGAGACAAATATGAGAAGTATACTTGTATTTTAACAGAAATTGAACAGATATTCCTTCAAGGCTATAAGCCTTGGTAACAAGTTCACGACTCCCATCCCTGCCGTTCCCCCTCCAGCGGTACACTGAGGACGCTGCCCTGGATGCTGGAGTATAGGATAAGGAGTCAGGTGGAATGACTCTCAAAAGGCAGAGATTTAACTGGAGCAGAAGTTTTATGAGATGAAGAAATGTGGACACAGATAGTTTCACCTTTTCCAGGCGAACAGAGGGTGCAAGAGACAATGTATAAGAACAATAAGAGCATTTGAAAGGACAAGAGAAGCTAGAGAGAGAATGAGCTTTCAGCCTAAAGAGAAGAGGAAACATTTTTTGAATAGACTGAAGATACAGGGAAATGAGAATTTCAGAGAATGTTATATTAACCTCAACAAGGATGCTAAAGAGTACCGAATGGTCATGTTAGCCTAAGTTTTCATACAGAACAAATCTTCGTGGGACATAGAACTAACCTTGGCCTCCACTAGCTGGGCACACCCAGACCTCTCCTAAGTATCTTTCATGGCTTGGGATCTTCATACTTCTGAGAATATCCTGGCCCTTTTGAACAGGTAGGGAGATTCAACGTTTTCAGAGACCATATATATTGTGCCAGTGTAGTTTTTCTTTCTTCCTTTTTTTTTAAACTGTTTTCTAAATTTATGTTTTAATTTCTATTTGGAATTTATCAGTATACTTTTTTTCATAGCTATTCCTGAGTTGTAATCATTTTCAATGATTACACTCAAGCAATCAATCATTTTCAATGATTACAAGGGAATGATTTTCAAGGGAAGCAGTGTATATAATAATCCAAAAAGCAGATATAATGGGTTTTGGAGAATTTATATGGTTTTGTGACTTCTGTCAGTTTATTGTCAAACTTATGTTCCTTTAATAAATTCTTCTGGATGAATACTAAACATTTGGCAAAATGTGGTATCAAAAGTGTGACATCATTGATCCCAAAACTAACCAATCAAAATTACATTGATCAAAAATCAATGATAAAAAATAAAAAATCAACGTTTATCAAGAGCTAACCAAAATTTGGATCATTGACAACACTGATCCAAAACTAATATGCATATGCAGATTATTAAAACTATGAAATTGTATTTTTTTCCCACATGGGTATGTGTCTATCAAAATGAGTTTATTGGAAGAAAGTACATGTAAATATTGCTGAAAAAATAACTAGAAATCTATCAAATACTACATCTTTATTGCTCTGACACACATGTGGTTACTCCAATAAATTGCAAGCAAAGTTTTTATGTAGATTTTTGAACGATCAGTTTTCATAGACAGTTTCTTCATGACTTCCTAGGTGGCGCTAGAGTTAAAGAATCTGCCTGCCAGTGCAGGAGATGCAACAGGCAGGAGTTTGATCCCTTGGTCAGGAAGATCCCCTGGAGGAGGGCATGACAGCCCATTCCAGCATTCTTGCTTGGAGAATCCCCATGAACAAAGGAGCCTGGAGGGCTACAGTCCATGGGGTCACAAAGAGTTGAAGACGACTGACTAAGCATAGCATGTACTTGTGTGGACAATTCTAAAGTGCTTTAAAGACATTCAGTCTCTCTATATTAATTTTAAGTTCATTACTATTAGGACACTATTCTTTCACTAAAACAGAAACATAAAAGCCTGCTTATACCCACAATATCACAAACGTTAAATGCGAGTGCTGAATTAATGATGTTTGCTACTCAATTCATAACGGGTTAAAAATTATTTTCAAAGGATAGGTCCCACTTTGCACAATCAAAAGTTTGCTGGACTTTAGAGTCATTGAACAATTCTGTAAAAGTGCAGATTTAAATTTCCCAGTGATAGTTGAGGATTAGCTATCCAATCATAGCCAGTGTTTATTATTTACATCTTGGTACATGGGAAGATATGCAGATGACACCACCCTTATGGCAGAAAGTGAAGAGGAACTAAAAAGCCTCTTGATGAAAGTGAAAGAGGAGAGTGAAAAAGTTGGCCTAAAGCTCAACATTCAGAAAACGAAGATCATGGCATCTGGTCCCATCACTTCATGGGAAATAGATCGGGAAACAGTGGAAACAGTGTCAGACTTTATTGTTTTGGGCTCCAAAATCACTGCAGATGGTGATTTTAGCCACGAAATTAAAAGACGCTTACTCCTTGGAAGAAGTTATAACCAACCTAGATAGCATATTGAAAAGCAGAGACATTACTTTCCCAACAAAGGTCCGTCTAGTCAAGGCTGTGGTTTGTCCAGTGGTCATGTATAGATGTGAGAGTTGGACTGTGAAGAAAGCTGAGCACTGAAGAATTGATGCTTTTGAACTGTGGTGTTGGAGAAGACTCTTGAGAGTCCCTTGGACTGCAAGGAGATCCAACCAGTCCATTCTGAAGGAGATCAACCCTGGGATTTCTTTGGAAGGAATGATGCTAAAGCTGAAAAAACTTTGGCCATCTCTTGTGAAGAGTTGACTCATTGGAAAAGACTCTGATGCTGGGAGGGATTGGGGGAAGGAGGAGAAGGGGATGACAGAGGATGAGATGGCTGGATGGCATCACGGACTGGATGGATGTGAGTCTGAGTGAACTCCGGGAGTTGGTGATGGACAGGGAGGCCTGGCGTGCTAAGATTCACGGGGTCGCAAAGAGTCGGACAAGACTGAGCGACTGAACTGACTGAACTGACATGGGAAAAAGGACAAGGAAGCCTGGCATGCTGCAGTTCATGGGGTTACAAAGAGTCGGACACAACTTTGTGACTGAACAACAATAACAGCGTGGAAAAAAAGCTAATCTTCACAATAGCTTATAATCCTCATTCTGTAATTCCCTTTTCTTTTAAAAAAAAAGTACCTAATTGCTCCACCAATAAAATTATTCCAAATGTATACATTTAACTGAGCTCAATAGATAAAAGTCTTTAGGAAAACAATCATAGAATAGAGATACAAACATGAAAAAGGCAATTACTTGAATGGTAAAAATAATTATAGATAACAATGACTGCCCCATCAGCCATGAAGTCTAATGACTTGACATGTTGACATGGACTATCATCTCTAATTTTGAAAAACCCTTAGATTCAGAGACTAAAACCAAGGTTTATACAGGCTAAGTAATTCGAATAGGGTCATCACGATTGTTAGTTTTGGAGCCAGAGTCCTTTCCTGATACTTTGCTTTCAACTTTTTAACTGCCCCTCTACCATATTTTATTAGCTGAATAATATGCAAACATTTAAAGGAGTTTTGTATTGAGATTTGCAAGTGGATAGGAGAAGAGGACAAATATCTTGGACCCCTTCTATGTGCCTGACACTATGTTAAATATTTAGGAAACGGTCTCATTAGTTATCTTATCCTCATATTTGGTAAGGCATTTATGAGAATATAAGTTCTGGGATTTGTTTGGAGTCAGGCAACTGAAGGATGAAAAATAAATAAGAGTGATTAAAGATTTGGGAAGTAATCCTTCTAAATAATAGAGTAAATCATGAAGTCTTATTTGTTCAGGGAAGAGAACGTTAAGGAGAAATTTACTAATAAGAGTATCTGGATATCTAAAAAACCATTTATAAATCTATGTGAACAGGGTTTTGTTGTTTCCTCAGGCCAATATAAACAGAAACAAAGCTAACTTGTACAAGGGAGGGATTATAGTACTCAGGAGGAGAATCTAGTCAAGAAGAATTAGCGGAGTGAGAATGTTTATTGAGTGCCCTCTGTTACCAGAGGGAGAGCTACAGGCAGATAGGTATAGAGATATGCAAGTTATTTTAGGAAAGAGCTTACATCAATTCTCATTCCATTCTGCTCCAGTGTTTTCTGAAGGGAAATAGATAAATTTATAAATATATCTGTATATAAATTTAATCCTATTTTCCAATCTGGGAGTTATGTGGAATTGTCCCTATTTATAACGAGGAATCTGAAACTCAGAGAGTTTAAGAAGTCTTCCTAGTTTCACACAGCAATTAAGAGAGAGCCAAGAGAGACAGTTGAACTCAGGGTGTTACAGTTAGAAAATTTGGGTTCCAAAGTAGACGTGGCTACTGTCCATCATTTGATTGTAAGAAAATTACTCTCATAAATTTCTAATACTTCATCTGTAAGATAACAATAAGAATACACACAATGATAGTTGGGAAGATTAAATAGTTTCAGTGGAAGTATTTTGAATATGAACGTAAATGACCCTTTAAAGAATTTATGAAGTTGTGGACTTCCTTCTTGTGGCTGAAGGTTAACTTCAAGGAATCTAAATCCTCATTTTTTAATCAGTAATGTTTTGAGATAAACTCCTAAAAATTGCTTCTCCCTCCAGGTTATTTGAATGCTCCTTATCTGAAAATTATGTATAAAGTGTTATCCCTCCCACTTACCGTTTTAACCAAATGTAACATACATACCAAATGTTAAGCATTGGGTTTGATATTTCTGATAGTCCATGCTTTGCACTAATTTTGAGAGATTTTAGCTACCCAATAAGAAAAGAAACAATGGCTATAACCTAATACTCTCTGACTTCTCATCTATTCAGTGGTATCAGAAAGTACTCAAAACATGATCATTATGCTATCTAGGTGTCTGTTAGTCTTGATAAAAATTAGAGAATAAATGTGAATAATGAAAACTGCTTACAATTTCAGAGATGTACCACATAGATCTAGGGCTAATAGGTTTAATATTTCTTGTATCCCTTTTTATGTTCCTCTTTTATCATATATAAATTGGGATTGTTTCTCTCACTATTGGAACTCTCTGGTGCAAGCCCCATGTAGACCCAATGATCAGGTTAATCTGATCACTAATCCCTGAAAGAAATACCTATGTCATAAACAGCAAGAGAATCCATTGATTGTAAATAAAGTAGAAGGGAGGCATTACTGAACAGTTTCAAACAAGCAAGATAATTAAACTCAGAGATGCCGTTTCCTGTTTCTCTGGTATAAACAACCAGCCTGCTGCACCGGCCTCTGCACAACCTGGATGTCCCAAGGCCACATCACTCTTCTTTCCTTCCACTTTCTCCAAAGAGAATTCTGGGTCATAAAGGAAGAATTGGTGTAACTTTTTTCCTGAAACGACTTGCGCTTCCTCTGCCTTGATATTTGTGTCATCTTATTATAAGAGGAGCGAACATTTATTATTAATTGATGCACTAATTAAAGCCATACTTGCAGTTTCCATTAGCTTATTCCCTACATTCTCCAGAGTTGGCTGTCTGGTTTTAATCAAAACCAAATGGTAGTCCAAGTTCCCAGCCTAGAGCAGCTAGGAGGAAGTCATCCAGTGGAGGCACAAGAAAGCAGAAAAGATAAACAGACGATAGTTCACAACATTTGTGTCGGAGGAAGGATACAGATACTGTGAGCTGCTTGAGAGATGTGAGTCCCAGACTGTGTTCTGCGGGATGGAAGCAGTTGCAAGTGGTTAATGTCAGCAAGACTGTAATAGGATCAAGATGGAGTCTGTCTTCTGCTTTTCCAGCACTAGATGTGTGTGACTGGAGGATTCTGGCCAGAAGCAAGGCTGCCTGGGCCCTGACACAAACTATTTTATTTCCGGGAAGGATTCTTGGGATCAGAGATCTTGAAGAAAACGTTCTGTTTGCTGGATTCCTAGGATCTCACTTAACAGATCTCAGGTACGGTGTGAAATCTGGCTGCAGCATTTTAAATGAAGGAGCGGTCAAAAGGTTTTCAAATTTAGAAGAATTACGGTATTAAAACTCTAACTGCATCTTGCTCCCTTAAAACATCTTTTGAAAGGAGTCCTGCAAAGGTATTTTGATTACATTGTGTGTATACACTGAATACAGTGGAAAAGTTGTAGAGGAAGGAAAGAACTGTGTTTTCTATCTTTTTTTTTTTTTTTTTTTCCCATAAGCAGTGTGGGATAGAAAAGGCTTTACGGCTTTATAACTCTCCAGCTAATCACCTCAAGGGTTTTGACAAACTCACTTCAGTTCTGTGTAAAATCAGAACTCCTAAATCGCCGGCCTCAGGGCTCCCCCCTCCCCTCCTCCCGGCTCAGTCTTTCTCACACGCACACCACTCAGAGGCAGGAAATGCTTCGCAGGCAATCTGGGCCTGGTTGTGGAGGCCCCTTTTGCAAAACATCAGTCTGAATTTACTAGACAGAAGTCACTAGGAACGCCTTGACAGACTCCGGCTTCGGCTAAGGCTCCCTCCAGCTGCGGAGGCTGTTTTTGTTAGAATCACACACTGCGCAGAACCGCTTAGAATAGAGCCATGATCTCAACCACGAAATGTGAACTTATATTTTGGAGAAAGTAACGGAGACGGACTCCTCTCCTAGGCTGAGTGTTGAAGCATGTCATGCCTCGGCGTTTCAGCTCCTCCTCGTCGAGGTAAGACGCTGTGGACTATCTATCTCTCCGCTTTGAGGCAATCTACAGAGAGGCAGAAAGATTGAGAGACATGTTAGCATCTTGCACGGAGTGAGTGGTGATTTCCTGGGTCTTAGAGCTGAGCCACGAAATCAGAAGTGGAAAAGGTTTAGTAAGAAGAAAACTGTGGGTCAAACTGTTTTAGCAGAATGTCAATTCGGAAATAGGCTCCAGAGAGACTTCACGCTTTTTCTCCGTAAAGTAAGATCTTATTTTCAAGTCCTTTTCATCCTTAACTTATTTATCACTAGAGCCAGAAGACCAGTTTCCTTATTATATGATTTTTGTGAAACAAATACATTATTGTCACACATTAAGTGTGAGGTGTAAACGGTTTTTTTTCTTTCCCCGTCTTTTGCCAACAGAAGAGTAGTTCCTACTAGAATGAGTTTATTTCTTAATAATGCATCTTTCAAAGAAAAGTTTGTGTCTCGTTTAAAATATGAAGATTGGATTCTTCAGTATGTCCCCACCCAGTTTCAACTGCAGGTCAAACTGCTAATGTACAGCTTGCTAATACATGGTTTATTTATTTACTTTTTCAAAAAAGTAAACACATGAAAGTTTACAACTTATTTCTATCCTAAATAGAATTTACTCTGATTTTTAAAAATTTAAATATCAGAATTAGATTTAAGATATATATTAACTTTGCTGAATTAACTATTCACTGCTCAAATTCTGTGTGAATATTTTTGAATAATTAAAGTAAATCTCAATGACAATGACATTCCTTATTACCATTTTAAGGTTGCTGGAAATCACTAAAATCATATGAAAAGCTGATCTGTGTCCATAATTCATGTAATCATAAAATTACATTTCCACTGGACTGTAGTGTTTTTAAGTTATGTTTACATGTGCAGTGTATAAGGAAAGAAATATAGTAATGACTGAAATAGCAGAGAGTTTTAATAGATAGCATAGTGTTATATTTATACTTCTGAATATTTAGAATGAAAACCATTATTTTATAGAAATAATATGGAAAGATATGTGAAAGAAACAAATAGCCACGCATATTTCCAAATTTATTAGATGAACACAAAATATCCTAAATGAAATATGAAAGCTGTTTGACAGTTGGATCATATGAGGTCAAAGTTTTCGTCATAAACTTTGACATGGTATAAGGTGACCATTTGCTGTATTAGCTAATCATGTTTAAATTTTATGCTAGAATAACTTGTGTTGACAAATTCTAACTATTCACTAGCAGTTTAAGTTGTGTTAAGACTTAAAAGTGATAAAAAGAATCTGTTTAATATGTTAAAATAAAATATTGACTTTTCTAAATTATAATTTAATAAATTTCCTCAATAGAATTTTAAGGAAGGAAAAAAGTATGAGAGGTCACCTCTTCTAACACTGTCTTAAAGGTGCCAATAAAGAAGCTGAAGTATGGCATTCAAAAATGACCTGTCCAAGGTCACACTGCTAGTTGAAGAGATGACATGGGAACCACCATACCCTGTGTCATAATTCAGATAACTTTATATCACATCATCTTGCTCCCAAATAATAATTATGCATAATAGGGTATGAACATATCCATATCTGGTAGAAGGCTACCTTTAAACGGAAAATTGACATGCTTCTTTAAAAAAAAAAAAAAAAGGCTTACAGCTGCCACTAGTATTACAGCATGGGGGAAAAAGAAAATTCATGGTTTTAAAAAAGAACCAAGTTTACTAAGTAATGAAATTCCCTCAAATGCATAAGTGTTCTTCTACCTTCAACAAACACTTTGAAGGAGTAACTTGTTTGTGACCGTTTGTTACATTTCATATTTATGCCCAGGAAATCAATCCATATGCTAATAATTATATTAATTTTAAACTGATGTTTCTTAAAAACATAGAGTTAAAAAGGAGGTTGTCTGATTCATATTTTTGTATCTAAATGGTATCATTATAACCCAACCCAACCAGTGACGTTCAGGAAAGATTTTACTGCCCCCCATTGGAATCAGTTTAAGAATCTTACATACCCAGACATGTTTTTATTTAAATAACCTAAATCTTCATTGCTGTAGCCTGTTTCCAGTTCTATGCATTTTTACCTCAGTGGAAATGTGAAAAGGCTAAATGAACATGTGAAAATATGTGTACATTTTGAGGCCAGATAAACCCACTTCTTTTCATCATGCCTTCAACAGCTTATTTTTAGTCCTTTAATTGGTTCATATATCTACTCTGAGCCTTCTACAAAGTCCTTTAGTTGTAGAATGCAGAATTTGTTATGGTATATAAATAAATGGCTGACCAGTGCAGTGTTAAATGGAGGAGTTGGCTGTTTCATCTGTACCATTCCTTATATATGACAGTGTATGTTGCTATTCATGCTGAAACACTGCACTTTTCATGGCAAGAGCCTTTCTAATAAAACTAATATGTTTCATTTCTAGTACATCCCATGTTGTTAGAGAAAATGTGAGTCATGACCCTTTTCCCCCCTTTTTATGAACCAGATTGGATTTCCTGATGTTATTACCACTTAAAAGATAAGCTATTCAACACTTCCAATGTCTCCACACTCTACATGATTGGAATGAGGAATAAACACTATAAAGCAATAGCCCATATAACTGATTGCATGATTAACTAAAGGACTTAGTAAAAGAGAGTAGTACATCATTTTATTTATTTTTTCTTGAGTACATCATAATAAAAAAGAGAATTTTTCTGCCCCTATCCAAGTATGCCCATACCATACGTGCATGCCAAGTCCCTTCAGTCATGTGTGACTCTTTGCAACCCTGTGGACTGTAGCCCTCCAGGCTCCTCTGTCCATGGGATTCTCCAGGCAAGATACTGGAGTTGGGGGCTGTGCCCTCCTCTGGTGACTCTTCCTAACCCAGGGATCTAGCCCGCATCTCTCATGTCTCCTGCATTGGGAGGCAGGCTCTTTACGGCTCGCGCCACCTGGAAAGCCCCTACCCATACCTACACCTGCAGCAAGCACTTTGTTTTTGTCTAGTCAGCAAGTCGGGTCCGACCCTTGGGAACCATGGGGTAGACTTACTGAGTCTACCTGAAGCCTTTCAGGTTTCTCTGTCCATGGGATTCTCCAGGCAAGAATGCTAGAGAGTGTTGTCATGCTCTTCTCCAGGGGATCTTCCTGACTCTGGGACTGAACCTGCAACTCCTGCATTGGCAGGTGAGTTCTTAACCGCTGAGCCACCAGGAAGGCCCACAAATGCTTTAGGCATGGTTTAATCTTACTTACAGAGAAGGAGTCCTATAGGATTAAAGCAACTCTAAACTGGGACATTTAAAATGTCTTTTGGGTTTTGTTTCCTTTTTACTGTGCTAAGTCTTAGTTGTGCATGCTGTATCTTTAGTTGCAGCATGCGAGCTCTTAGTTGAGGCTTGTGGGATCTAGTTCTATGACCGGGTATTGAACCCAGGCCCCCATGCATTGGGAGTGCAGAGTCAGCCACTGGACCATCCTTTCATTGATTTTCTTTTTAGAGAATGAATGAATTGGCGTCAATATCATCTTACAATGAGAATTCTCTCTGTAGATATCATTATAGTATAGCAAAGTTCCAAACGAGTGATGATTTAGCTTTGGATCAGTTATTATTTGAATAAATGTTAAGAATTTTACATCAGGATTTAAAGAGAATGAGGGAAAATTCCTCCAGATTTTACGAAAATAGCATAAATATTGAGCCTTCTTCTTCCAAGTGAATGATAAGGCCCTTATTTGTGCAATTTAAGTCAAACATGTAAATAGAGAAGTCCAAATTCAGATTGTCTTTGGTGTGGATACAGAAATAGAGCATGTATTTCTGCCGTTCTCATTTGGCACTAAGCTGCGGGTCAGCTCATAGAGTTTTGAGAAATAGATGAGCTTAGTTTGTGAGGAAGTTATTCAGAAGAAAGGTGAAGGTGGACCTTGAGACCTAGTTTAAAAGAGATTATTTATTTTGATTTAGTGTATTATAAAGTATAATAAGTGAGCTTGAAAATATTAAACAGGAATTCCTGTGTTTAAAAAAAAAACAAAAGGCAGTGTAAACAGCATGTATGTGAACTTGTTCATGAAAGAAGATAGAGGATTGAAAAAAGCAGTTGTAACTGCTTGTATGTATGAAAGTGAAGTGAAAGTCACTCAGTCATGTCCGACTCTTTGCAACCCCATGGACTATATAGTCTGTGGAATTCTCCAGGCCAGAATACCTGAGTGGGTAGCCTTTTTCTTCTCCAGGGGATCCTCCCAACCCAGGGATGGAACCCAGGTCTCCCACATCGCAGGTGGATTCTTTACCAGCTGAGCCACAAGGGAAGACCTCTATGTATGAAAAAGTTGTCTTATTAGACTGAAATAACAGAATGGCTTAGCAATACAGTTCAGATAATCCAGAGGGAATCAGGCCATTAGTAAATGAGATAGAAAGAAAGTAGGAAGAGCAGAAAGCAAGATCAGAAATTCAGTAAGTGTTGCTTTTTATTCCCAGCAATTGGCAAAATATCTAATGTGTCAGGTACTGTCAATACCTGTTTTTTTAGTAAATGTTTGTGGAGTAAATAGGAGGGAAAGAAGAAAGAAAGGAAAGGAAACCCAATGTTGAAGAGTGGGTGTTGTGAGACTTTTTTTTTTTAAGTTTTCCAGACATCCTGTAATGACTGAATAATAATTTTTAAAGAGGAAGGAAAATAAGAGGTTGGCAAGAGTCATCAGAGCCTGAGGCCAGAGGTTAACAACACTCTCATAAGATGACATTACAAGTTCATTAAGAACCAGAGGGAAGCGTGAGCATCCAAAAATAGTTCAAAGTTAAAAGTTACATGAGGCCAGTGAGAGCAGAGCACTGGTGAATTTTCCACAATTTAAATGGGATGGTGTACTGGAAAGCTCATGGGAAGAGACAGAAAATGGGCTCAGTCTTGCATCTTTGCCATTTGAAATCTGCTCTGTGGTTTCAAGCATGCCCCGTATCTACTTTGAGCTTCTGCTTTTTATTGGTAAAATCTGGAAGATACTGTAAATATTTATATCACTGGGTCATTTTGAGCATAAGATGAGACTTCGTATGTACCAATTGGGTCACATACAGTATAACAAACAAATTTCTGTGTTTTGTTTTTTTTTAAAAAAAAAAAAAAAGCAGAGGTCAAATGAATCAAGAAAGAAAGAATCATGGTGTTTTACTCTGTGGTCAAATAACTCATCTGTATTGAAATAACATGGGCAAACAAGGGATAGTTCCAGTTCCTCCTCAGTTATGGATTCTGCAGCTGAGACCTGTCAAAATAAAAGAATTATTGCTGTCACCATCTTTCTCATCATCATCATCTTCTAGTATCTAGTGAATTATTGCACTGTGCCATGGATTAAGTGTTTTACATGTATTATCAGCTCACCATTATTATGATAGCCCAATATTATTATTTCTCTCAATGATTTTCATTATTCCTATTCTAGAAGTGAAAAAACTGGCGAAGACAGAACCTAAGTAATGAATGCAAACCACCAGAAAAAGAAAAAGATTCTTTAACAGACATCTTGCCCTCACAATAAAAATAGAGATAACAAACACTAGCCACCAATAGGTGTTGGACATTGACCTATTCCTTAGTCCTGCCAAAACGTCTCTGTATAAAATAGGATAATAACGGTACCCACTACATAGAGTACTTATTGCTTATGAATATTATTACTGAGACAATGAAAGGGCAGCACCAAATGCAGGGCCTGATCCACAGTAAACGCTTAATACATGGAAGCTTTTTTACTATCACTATTACCGTGATCATCGAAAGTTTCTAATGCACCAACTATTTCTTGGGTATTTGGGACAGTTGGTAGTAAAAACAATCTCAAATATCCATATGCAGATGAAAAAAATAAGCTGAGAATGATAGATATTAAATATAGAAGGATACCCCTGGTGGCTCAGCCGTAAAAGAATCCATCTGCAATGCAGGATACACGGGTTCAATCCCTCAGCTGGAAAGATCATCTAGAGAAGGAAATGGCAGCCCACATCCGTATTCTTGCCTGGAAAATCCCATGGACAAAGGAGCCTGGCAGGCTACAGTCCATGGGGTCGCAAAGAGCTGGACACGACTAAACTACCACTACCGCAGGGGACAAAAGTTGGTATCAGAGGCATCATTCCCTGATAGGATACCAACCTAACAGAAGTAACTAAGTTCTCAAGTGATCTCATGTTCCTGATTTCAGTGAAAGTTGTGCTTATCAAACGGCTGAAATCTCAGGATCATGTTGTCACCAAGCTGTTTGAGCACCTGTTTTGCTATAGCCCTATCTCTTATTTATATTTAGTGATTACTATGTCTACGGTTGGAGTGTTCTTAGAAATGATAGCAAAGCTAGAAATAGAAAGTGACCACTTAAAGCAAAGCCACACATCTCACTATGCTGATGATAAAGCATTATAATTCATGTCTGTTGTAGAATAGAAGTATCTTTTTACAGAAAGGCAGAAAACCACATATCAGTCGTATTGCTTTGCCATAAAAAAAGACAATGAAACATTTGATATAAAATTTAATTTTAAGCTCTTCCTGTTGCATCAGAAATTTCAAGTGAAACAAGTTCAGAGCAAAAGCAATACTTTTCTTTGGTTTTAAGGGAATTTGCAGAAAAGAAAAGCCAAATAATTAATCATTCATTAATGAATTTATTTGCAGAAATACCTATGTAGTTCTAGATGCTCAAAGGGATCTGCATGAAATGGAACACTTATTGAGAAGACTATGTACATAAAAAAAAAAGCATGGAATCCCAAAGGAAATATAGATATCTAGAAATTACTGCATCCATGATACAATATTATCCCCCAAGACTGCGTTAATTCTGGGATCTCCTGGAAACCAATTATCTCCAGAAAACTTTTAGTGATATCAGGCAAATATCATGACATTTTAAAAGATTTAGTCACATTACACGTGGTTATTTAAGAAAATGTTCTGGGAATACAAACTTGGCTGACTTGAGCTATAAAGTGGTGATAAGTCAGACACTGCCAGTATCTGAGCTCCTCCCTGCAAGGGAATTGGAAACTACCAGGGACAGAGGAGCCTGGCGGGCTACAGTCCATGGGGTCACAGAGAATTGGACTGAGTGACCACACACACACACACACACACACACACACACACACACACACACACAGGGCTACAGTCCATGGGGTCACAGAGAATTGGACTGAATGACTACACACGCGCACACACACACACGCACACACACACACACACACACAGGGCTACAGTCCATGGAGTCACAGAGAATCGGACTGAGTGACCACACACACACAAACACACACACACACATACACAGGGCTACAGTCCATGGGGTCACAGAGAATCTGACTGAATGACTACACACGCGCGCGCGCACACACACACACACACACACTCACACAGGGCTACAGTCCATGGAGTCACAGAGAATCGGACTGACTACACACACACACACACACACACACACACACTCACACACACACAGGGCTACATTATATAGGAGGAAGCTGGAGGTAAAAATAGGACAACTCAGAAATAATAATTTGCAATTTTGTAACAGCTTTCTCTTTTCGGATGAGCTGACTTCTAGTGGATTGACCGTGTTAATTTTCAAATGTACTTGCTTCCTGGAACATATTTGACTCTGAGAGCTAAGAAGGAGAAAAAAATTACCAAGCTCAGTAAAACTAATATATACATGAAAATAGGTAAACATTTTAAAAAATATTTTAATTGGGTACCTATTTCTTCATTCTTTTTCTTAAGATCAAAAATGATGGAAGCTTAGATGTGTCTGCTGGAAAAAAGTGATATACTACTTACTCCACTGACTGACTTCATTTTAGGTGGTTTATGCTATAATTTAAAAGGCTGTTGATAATTTCCAGACAGCCTAAAGACACAGAAGCTTTTTCAGATATAATATTTTAAGCTCCATTAAATAATTTATCAATAAAGAATTTTAATAGGAGTTTGTTTTTTCCATAGACAGCTAATGAGGGATAATGAGTAAATTCCAACATTTGACACAGTATGATGTCAATGTATGGCAAAACCAATACAGTATTGTAAAGTAAAATAAAGTAAAAATAAAAATTAAAAAAAAAAAGTAGATGAATAATGACTTTGTGAAGGAATGAGACCCAGATTGCCACAAAAAAGGAAATCTGCGTACGATCATGTAGTGAGAGATTTTTGCATCATGTTATGCAAAAACATTAGGCTTAAGGAGAGGAGGAGGTTTCTCCTTAAGCCTAATTCTAACCCTGTCTAATTTGGATTAGAGAGCATGAATATTTTAAAGAATAAGTGCTAATTGTGTTTTATTAAAAGTTGGCTACCATGACTAGACTCATAGAAATGCTTTTTTAAAATATGTGATTTTTAGTGTGTGTGGCTATTTGTTCATCATGCATTTACATACAGGGATTAAGAATAACCATGTCTGTCCCAGGCTTTCTCGCTGATCCTAAGCCTCCTGCATATGTGACTCCAGTTTTGCATGTTAAAGCACTCCGCTCATGTTATCATTGAGTTGGGGGCAGTGGAAGGTGCCCAGATGTGCTACAGTTTAGTTTGCTAGATGATTTGTTCTTTGACAGCTCCATCAAGAAAATTAATTCCATTTCGACCTCCACCCATGCTCACTGTCAGGAAGATTTACTTTGCCATTCGTGAGCACACATTTGAAGACCTGTGTCTGTTTGACTGTGGTTGATCCTGTTCTGATTGCCTAATTCAACTCAGTAAGTGTTTGGGTGGCATGATGATATGCGAAGTTGACTCCCCGAGCTCAGGCCAAGATCCATTAAGATGTCAAATCATTATAGGATGCTCAGATTCCCCATCTCTCCATATCACCAACTTGACCCTTAGGTGAGTAACAGCATGGGCCATTGTATTGATAGAAATGTTTTTTTCTTGGTTCAGGAGCATTCTTTATTTTTACAAGAGTTCATGTTAGGGAATTTAATCTGTGTGTGTGTACATAGTTGCTCAGTCGTGTCCAACACTTTGCCACCCCAAAGGACTGTAGTTCGCCAGGCTTCTCTGACCATGGGGTTTCCCAGGCAAGAATACTGGAGTGGGTTGCCATTTCCTACCCCAGGGAATCTTCCCGACCAAGGGACTGAACCCATGTCTCCTGTGTATTCCGCATTGTAGGTGGATTCTTTACCCACTGAGCCATCAGGGAAGGAGCTTAACTTACTTTTGATTAAAAGGAGATTATTTCCCTTATAATATCGTTCTTTCTCCCAGTGATTGAATACATACTATGTGGTTACTAGTTCCCACACAGACATGCACACAGACATATGCACATATGCGCTCTAACAGTAGTAGGAGAAAAACATGACCTAGAAATTTAATACAGGATGGGTAATTAAGAAGAAAGACATAAAGGAAAACTAGAAGTAATTCCAGCTAAGCCATCTAGAAGAAAGTAGGAAAAGACAGAGAAACCAGCAGTACTATTATGCCTTTATTTTCTCTTCTGTTAATATGCAACATCTGCGTGAAGGTGTCTAAAAATAACCCAGGAGTCAATCATGTGCGTGTGTGTGTGTATTTATATATGTGTACGTATATCTACATATGTCATCTGTGCTCTGAAAGGGCAAAACAAGTTAATATATATTTAGGTTTATATTCCCAGTGTTTAGCAGACTGTCTGCAGCCCAGGCGTGCATGCTCAGTCACTCACTTGTGTCTGACTCTTTGCGACCCACCAGGCTCCTTTGTCCATGGTATTTCCCAGGCAGAAATACTGGAGTGGGTTGCCATTTCCTACTCCAGGAGATCACCTCAATCCAGGGATCAAACCTGTGTCTCTTGCATCTCCTGCATTCGCAGGCAGGTTCTTTACCACTGAGCCACCTGGGAAGCCTTCTGTAGCCTGTTCAGTCCTAAATAAATACTTGTTGAATAAACGACTATGATCAGGCAGTGTTGCTATCAGTTCTGAGGTACTGCCCACTTGATTTCAGCCACAAGTACTCCATTTGCCCCGAGCTCTCTGAGGCTATAGTGTCAGCAGTAGTGATTCCCATTGGGTTCTTCTTCCCTGAGGACCACTGCCAGGTCAAAATACAAAATGTGTGTTCATTTCAGAAGCAGTTGCAAAAGAGAGCATGATAGCTTGATGTCAGAAATAAGTCAGAGATTCTCAAACTAGAATATCTTCCATTGTTTTTAGTACAGTGTTCAACTTTGATTCATTTTAAAATACAGACTGTATGCCACAAAATGCTTATGTTAAAGGGAGGTAAGTGAGCCCACATAATACATTTTAAATCACTCTGTGTCCAAACATCCTATGCCCTAACATCACAAAAAGCAAATGTGGACATTTTACAAATATTTTCCAGAATCATTACATAATTAGAGGTACATAGGGTTTCTTGTTATATTAATACAGTGGTGTTTGAACACATACATTTAAATAAGTGTAAAATCCCCATGGAAATTCACTTCATAAAATCAACACCCTAGAATGACTTACACTTTTCCAGATCCCTCATCCAAACCCTGAGCAGCTGAGCTCATTCTGAATGAAACTGCATAATAACGATTATTTTTAAAAATGGTAATAGAAGTTTGCAAAGTAAGTCATCAGTAGTTAGAAATGTAATTTTGAATAAGGCAGCCTGGTGAGAAGGCTCAAAGGGAAACTTAGGTCTTTTACAAAGACTTCTGAATCTTACAGGACAGATTCGAGTCAATTCAGATGACTTAGAAAATGAGTTTAGGGTGCTCATATGTGATGGACAATAATGTTCTCAGTCACTCAGTCGTGTCCAACTCTGTGACCCCATGGACTGTAGCCTGCCAGGCTCCTCTGTCCATGGAACTGGAATTTTTCAGGCAAGTATATTGGAGTGGGTTGCCATTTTCCTATTCCAGTGGATCTTCGCAACCCAGCAATAGAACCTGCGTCCCTTTCATCTCCTGCATTGGCAGTCACAATTCTTTACCCCTAGTGCCCTCTGGGCAGCCCAGACAATAATAATCATATTTTAATTACTACTGTTTCCGGCCTTTAGATCCTGAAGACAGATTTTTAACTATGAATCTTACAAATCAGAATTGAATTAAGAAATGTGAATAAGAAAGCTTGTTGAGATAATTTTTTTAAAAAATATATCAGACCACAGGATTTGAAGTGAACATCCATACTATAGTGGTGATGGTCAAAGTGAAAATTAGAAAATGTTATGTCTTTGAGATGAAGACACTATAAATTCACAAGAACGATATTGGAAATGTCCAAAGGACCTAGCTAAGAAATTAAGACAGAAGGAGTTAATGCTATATGAATCGGTCTAATTTACAGTCTCTCTTTGCGTCTAGATTGTCTCAGAACTGTTTAACTGTCTTCCTTTGATGTTATAAAAATACTTGCCAAAGTTGAGTGCATTAAGTTAACTAATATTATGGTAAGGACTTAAAGGCAAAACTTTTATGTAATCTGTTCCCCAAGGGGTTAATAAAACTCTTTCACCTTCTTCATCAAAGAAATAAAACCAGAAGTCAGCCTCAACTTAAATGTAAATATGGCTTAGAAATGACACAGTAATACCACTTGGCATTTCTTAAGTTAGCCTGCTCTTTCTACACTGGATAAAAATAAAGAAAAGAAAGCATCTAAAACAGAACCGCCCTATTACAACCCAAATTTGCCCATGAAAGCAGAAATTTTCTGGCCCGCATCTATGCGTTTTTTCCACTTTCCGTAGCCTCCCACACGATAATGACTTATGCATGGAATTCAGGGACTTTATATTTTTCTTTTGAATGCAAAATGAATGCCAACATGGAAAATGTGAACGCTGGCCATTTTCAAAAAGATACACACAGACCTCTAAGGAAACCAAATAGCATCCAGAATGATATTTGGTCAGTCTGGGGTACCAGAATTCTAGCACATTCCTGGTCTTTACAGGATGAGAGTATTTACCTTTCTGGCATGTGCTTATTCAGAATAGCTTGAAATTTTTGGTGGGCAGTCAGACTCCTTTTCAACAGACTGAAGTGACCCGAAACCAGCACCACGGTTAATCTTGCTTATGACTGAAATCAATAAGCCAGTCCATCTTATGTGCTGACCGTTCTTGTGTGGTGTAGAAACTAGGAGTGTCTGCTCTTGAATGAGGTTTTTCTTTTACAATTCAGTCATTAGGTTTCATTATGGGACACATTTGGATTAGTCATTTTTATAAGGTTGCGTTTACATTGGTGTAATTTGTTGCCTTTAACTAAGGCTTTGAATAATTCAAGGCAGAGAGGATGGATGGATATCTGGAATGTGTTTATATCCTGACCTTATCTTATGCCTGGTTTTCTTGTTTACTTAAAAATTTTATGGCCAAATTCTAACAGAAATATACAAACTAAACTGCGTGGAAGCCAAACAGAATGAGACTGAAATTCCTAAAGAACTGTTTCAGTTGTCTTACTGTGCTCACATCTTCTTTTTGATTCACCTGAATCCTTACCTGAAGAGTTTAGATTTTATACCTATTAAAGATGTCTGGGGGAAAAGGAGGCTGTAGAATCTCATTCCATGGAGACAATGAAGTTTGTTGCCTCTCTGGGTCTTAGAACTGGTGCCTACTTTGAATCCAGGCTTATCCTGAGATATCTAGCCTTAGGCAAGTCATTTAGCTTCTCTAAGCTTTAACAATACTAGCTTGCAAACTGGTCATAGTAGCAAAGGGATGTATGTAAATATATTTAACCTGAAAGTGAGCTAAGTCGTGTCCTACTCTTTGCGACCCCATGGACTAGAGCCTACCAGGCTCTTCTGTCCATGGAATTTTCCAGGCAAGAGTACTGGAGTGGGTTGCCATTTCCTTCTCCAGGGGATCTTCCCAACCCAGGGATCAAACTCGGGTCTCCCTCATTGTATGTAGGCAGACACTTTACCATCTGAGCCACCTGGGAAGCCCATTTACCCTAAGGCATTGCAAATGGTGGGTGGTATGCCTTCATATGCATGAATTCTGTGTTAATATGAGCTAAACTGATTACCCCGGAGTTTCTTAGTCACTCCCTGGAATAACTGTGTCCTGGTGATTTGGGGTCTGTATTAGCACTTTCACATGCTAATATATCACACGTGTCATCTCTGTAGCTTAGGTTTTGCATGAGCAGTTCCCTGGTGACCTTTAGTGCAATTCAAACCAAACAACCAATAGATTTTCTGTAGCAGTTTGTTTCCAGGGAAGCGTGTAAACTGGAGCAACTAGTTTCTTCTGGTGAATTATTAAGTATAGCGGTCCAGATATTTTCCTAGTGGAATTTTAAATTACACACACACACACACACACACACACACACGCTCGTGCTCCTGCTCAGTCGCTCAGTCACGTCTGACTCTCTGTGACCCCATGGACTGTAGCCTGCCAGGCTCCCCTGTCCTTGGGATTCTCCAGGCAAGAACACTGGAGTGTGTTGCCATCTCTTCCTCCAGGGATCTTCCTAACTCGGGAATCAAACCCACATCTCTTCTGTCTCCTGCATTGACAAGCAGGTTCTTTACCACTAGCACTACTGGGTTATTCATTAATAAATCAACTCAGCTACATTTAAAAGTATCATCAATGATTTTTGACCAGAGATACTAAATGTGAAATTTTCTTCTAATATTAGCCTGCTTTTTGAAGAAATAACCCTATTAAGGTTGTTAATTGGAAGCCTTATAGAAACCTCTCATTTACTCTTTCATAGCATTGCTTAAGCACTCTTTTCCAAGATAGATTTTGACTTTAGAATTATATCCTGAACTATATGTATCTATTTTATTTTTTTAATAGGTGGTGAAATGACAAAACTTCCTCTCTTCTTCAATCAGTGGATTTGAAGTAATCTTTCATCAAGTCTCATCTCCTTTAGTCTCATACAGAATGTATCTCTCTGTCTGTTGTTAAACTACGATGACATGTCTGTAGCTATCAGAAAGAGAAGCTGGGAAGAACATGTGACCCAATGGATGGGACAGCCTTTTAGTTCTGATGATTGTAACACAGCATGTCATCATGGACTAGTAGCTGACAGCTTGCAGGCAAGTATGGAAAAAGATGCAGCTCTAAATGTGGACCGCAAAGAGAGGTGTGTTTCACTTCCAGACTGCTGTCACGGCTCAGACCTGAGAGAGATTCCTGGGAGGCCAGTGGGTCACATTTCAAAGGAGGAGGATGAAGATGACAGCCATGAAGGTGAAGATCAGTTCCTTTCTCTGGAGGCCAGCACAGAAACACTCGTGCATGTTTCTGATGAGGACACCGATTCGGATATGTATCTCACAGATGGTAAACAGATTCCAACTACTCAAGGGCTGGAAACATCAGACCAACATAGCGTCAAAGGAGCAGGCTCCTTAGTAAAGACGCTACCCATTGTGGAAAGTAACCAAGATTCTTATGACTCCTGGGGAATGGCTGGGGGAGTTGATTTAGGGCTGGTTGAGGAAAAGGGGGGCAGGAAAGTTGTTGACATGGTGAGTAAAAGCCTGGAGCTTTGTAAGGAGATAAGCTTAAGTGAAATAAAGGATCGGTCCAAAAGGAATGCTTGCAGTTCTTTGAATGTGAAAGATATTGTGCCAGAAAAGCAGTTGCTTAATTCTGCTGTAATTGCTCAGCATCGAAGGAAACCCGACTTCCCTAAAGATGAACATGAAAGCAACACCTGCAGTGCAGTACAAGATAAGTTATTGGCTACTCCTCGTATGGACAGAGGATTGCCATTATTAAAACCAGATCCTGGAAGCTGCCTTCTGCAGCCTCCTTCCTACCCTAGTGGAATGTCAGCTGAAAATGGCCTGGAGATGAGTGGTTTCTCAGAACATCAAAACAAAAGTCTTCCAAAGTTCAACTCAGGAGATGGCATGCAGTGTTTACACTTCAAGGAGACTCTGGCCACCCAGGAACCCACAGATAACCAAGTCAGACTTCGTAAAAGAAAGGTAAGACACATGCACCAATTATCTGGCTTTTGGAATTTTGTAAATATCCTTGTTTCCATCATTTTTTATTCTTGCTAGGGTTAAAAAGATATGTTGCTGTTTCTTTTGCCCCATAGTGTAGCTGTGTGACTTAAAGAGAATCTTGGGAAAATCATCACAATATTTTAAAATTAAAACAGGATAACCTATTTCACTAATAATATTCATAATGGTTCTTGAACATTTTATTTTGGAATTGTGTTGAAGACAGAACTGATTTCATTTTCTTTGGAATTAAATAGCCACCAGATAGCTCATAGATCTGAAGGGCAATCTCTAATTTTCTGAAAGAATATCATGATATCTTTAAATTAAAATTATATATTTCAGTTTGTTTCTCTTTCCCCTTTAGAAAATATATTTTATTATAATAAAAGTGGTATAAGTCACATATTTTAAATGAGCCCTTTGCATATACCAAGGCAACAGTACCCTCTTCCCCCCAAATATGCTAATGGTATTTTAAATGATACCCTGGCACATTTGCTATCCATAGCTGTATGAACTTTCCGTTAACTTTTGACCAAAAGGATCAATCACTGAAATAAAATCTTATGCTGAGGCACCTTTGACTAATCCTGTAGATACCAAGATCCCTTAAGAAGTATGCAAGTGAGACACAATGATTGGAGACAAACTACATGAATCATGGTTTAGTTAGAGAACTCTTGACGGAAGTTTGTCATACCTTCAGGATTTCCCCACCATTCTTCCACAATGTAGTACTCTATAATCCTGATGTAAATACCAGTACCATTTCTTCTGTAAATCTAACATGCCATTGACATTAAAAAAAAACAAAACCCTGCAGATTGGACATTTCAGGGCAGCAACCTTGCCCTTCTTGATACAATATGAGTCCATAATTCCAACTCTCCTAAGACAAAACTAAACTTCTCAGTTCTGCACAACTGGGGCTATCAACAATGAGAAGCAAAAACTCCTGCTCCCTTTTGGTGAAGAAAATCTGGTTTCCATAAACCATAAACGTGGTTTTGCTAACAAACCAGATCAGTAATGTGTTGTAAGTGTAAGTGAAGTCAAAACTTTACAGCAAAGATCAATGTGCACAAACCGTTAATACATGCCCACAGAGGATTCTGTGCTTCTGGCAAACTCTTCCTTCCTTGCATAAATTGTATTAGAATGTTAATGCTGCATAAAGTTGTTATGATTGGAACGCTCAGGTTGCTTTTTCAGAAATGTCCATTTAGTCAGTCAAATCTGTTGGAGGGAATGCAATAATGACATAAGAAAGTATTAACTGACCTATGACATAGTTCCCCTAAAATATGACAGACCCTGCCCAACTGCCGACAGGAACATTAAACATTCCAGAAACATATGCTCACCACTTGGACACTTATATCAATTCTAAGAATGCAGGAAGGAATTTGCTCTTGGATGTGTCTCTATAGCATGGTTGCATTACGAGAGCCATAATTATATATCATTTACAAGTTCTAACTTAAATGTTCTATTTTAAGCATTTCATCATTCTAAAGTATTATGGCTTTGTCTGGAGGAGTGTTTGTTTTGACTCTGCAACTCATTTGGGTGCTTTGTAATCAACAGATTAAATTCAAAATTTGAGGTTTGGAAATTACTCTGGAAAAGTATGGTTACAAGAGAAGAAACCTCTAGAATCAGTGTGTAGGAATTTTTGTTCCATTTGATTTTGAATGCATGTTATAATAGCTTCAAGTTGCCCACTAGCCATTTTAGAACTTTACCAAAAGAAATAATAAAATAAATGCATAAATATATATGTACACATATGTCCATCATTGTGTTGTGTGTTACTGACAAAAAGGACACAACACAAATTTCCATCAATTAAGGATGTATAATCATTGTTTAGTGTATAATGATTGTTTAATCTGTAGTTTGGAATGGTGTGCAGCCATGAAAAAGATGGAGTGAGGTCATGTTCTCTAACTGAATGGTACTCATGATATAGTGTGTGTAGAAAAAGACAGTGGCAGGCCAATATTTGTAGCGTGTCTCAGTCTGATAAAATGAAATATGTGGATACAGATATAGATAGAAATATAGATGGGTTATTACCCTCTCTAAATGCCTAAATAAGAATATGCAAAATTCTAGATAAATAGGCACAAAATTGTTGACAACATTTACTCTGAGATAACAGAAGTAAAAGGTTAGAGGCAGGGCATTTTCCGCTTTTGGCCTATATATTTTTTATAAAAGGTGTTGTGTCTGACTCTTTGAGATTTCATGGACTGTACGGTCCATGGAATTCTCCAGACCAGAATACTGGAGTGGGTAGCCGTTCCCTTCTTCAGGGGATCTTCCCAATCCAGGGATCAAACCCAGGTCTCTTGCGTTGCAGGTGGATTCTTTACCAGCTGAGCCTCCAGGGAAACGCAAAGGTAATACTATTCTAGGCAAAATGCATACAATGAACAGATACAGAAACAAAATAATATTATATCCTAATATTAGACTGTCTTCCTAGGTGGCTCAGTAGTAAACAATCCACCTGCCAATACAAGAGACTTAGGAGATGCGGGTTCAGTTAACTATTTGAAGCATTTTCTACATGGCATAAGATGACCCTTTATTTATACAGTTATTATGATTATTATTACTTTTTTGACATGGAAGCAAATACAGACTTTTTCAGAATATCAACAAAAGTTTCAATCAATTACACAATTCTAGTGTAGCTAGTTTAAAAATTTCTCCAGATAAGCCTCTGGAGAGACGCAAGGACGACACTTTCATGTCTAAGGTCTTAGGGGCCTGATTGTGAAAGCAGTTTGTTAAGTTGTCTGTATGTTTTAAACTATTTCTCAAGCATGGTGACAGCTTTGAGATTAGAGCTTAGAAAGGTGAAGCAGAATAAGCTAATAAAACTTTAGTTAGAGAACTTGAATCAGCTCATTATCTGATGGGCATATGAGTGAACCCAATCTGTCACTGAATTTATGAACATGAGTTTTTTGCAGGAGGGAGTATAATCAGGTTCTAAGACTTGGAAGGAAAACAAAAACAAAAACAGAGTTTCTAAGAGTAGTTCTCAGGACGTGCTGAAATACTGCTCCAGAGTTATCATTGTAATTTAGACATAAATTCCTTCAAACCTATAAATATTGGCAGGCATTTGTTGTTCAGCGTGATGTATTTTTTCTTGTTTTCCAGTGATATTTCTGGCCATCAAAGATAGCCAGACATACTTATTAGAAGTCTCAGTTGGAGTGACTGCATTTGTAATAAATATAGATAAATATTGACCTTTTAAGCTAATAATTGCCTTCAATATGGTGAAATATATCATTAAATCAAAGCCACTGAAATCAAAGGAAAACCAAATAGATCATGAGCAGACATCAGCACATGAGCCAAGAAGGTCATGTGGCATGTGACCAGCGCTTATAGGCTGTGGGTGGGTCTTTGGGGTAAGGCAGCTGGTTAAGAGCAACTCTCAGAGACAAGTTCCAAAGAAATGTGGGGGAGGAAGACAGTCTAAGAAGTGGTCTCTTCAGACCAGATGGGATGTGAAGATGGAAAACATGTAGGGAAAGAGTTGAGGTTAGACTTTTTTTTTTAAGAGCCAGTATATTTGTTCTTGATGGTGGTTTACTAATTAAAGAGAGTCTGAAATTCAGTCTTCTCTAGAGACTATTTAAATAGTTCCCCAATTTTTGAATAGCCATAATAGTTGTATAAATATATAAAATATTTTTATTGGCTTTCATAAGACATGTTCCATGTCACCAAGCGGAATAAACTACAAAAGATAATATAAAAATGATTTGAGCTTTGACATCCAATTTTCCCATTTGAACAAAAACCTCACATTCTAACAGGCAACAAAAGTATCCTTGATGTTATCTATCTGACTGCTTTCACAGAAAATCAGCATAAAAGTGGCTTGACCAACATCTTTCTCTCACACATACATAATAATTGGGTATAGGTAATTCTGCAATGGTATATTTTCTAAACCTTAGACCCTCTTATCCGACTGATCTACCACCTTAAGCATTTATCCATATCCAGATTAGTAAGAAGAGGGAAGTGTACCAGGATGACCACACTCTTGGGTAAAGGATGAACCCCGAAAGAGCACATTTTTTTGTTTCTAATATTTCATGTTCTAGAACTTAGCTGTGTGGCCACCTCTAGCAATAAGCACTAAGAAATAGAGTTTGCATCCTGGGAAATCTGGTGTCTGCTAAAAATTCTATTATCAAAGAAGAAGAAAAAATGTATATTGAAGGATAACTGATAACAAGAATATGTTGAGGAACAACACCTAACATAAATATATCCCAGTATATCATGGCAGTATATTATGACACAAAGAGAAGGACTGAAGGGTGTCTTGATTAAAGTGAAAGAGAAGAGTGAAAAGGTTGGGTTAAAATTCAACATTCAGAAAACTAAGACCATGGCATCTAGTCCCATCACTTCGTGGCAAATAGATGGGGAAACAGTGACAGACTTTACTTCTTTGGGCTCCAAAATCACTGCAGATGGTGACTGCAGCCATGAAATTAAAAGACGCTTGCTCCTTAGAAGAAAAGTTATGACCAACCTGAATAGCATATTAAAAAGCAGAGACATTACTTTGCCAACAAAGGTCCCTCTAGTCAAAGCTATGATTTTTCCAGTATTCATGTATGGATATGAGAGTTGAACTGTAAAGAAGACTGAGGGCCATAGAATTGATGCTTTTGAACTGTGATGTTGGAGAAGACTCTTGAGAGTCCCTTGAACAGCAAGGAGATCCAATCAGTCCATCCTGAGGAAATCAGTCCTGAGTGTTCATTGGAAGGACTGATGCTGAAGCTGAAACTCCAATCCTTTGGCCACCTGATGTGAAGAACTGACTCACTGGAAAAGACCCTGATGCTGGCAAAGATTGAAGGCAGGAGAAGAAGGGGAAAACAGAGGATGAGATGGTTAGATGGCCTCACTGACTCATTGGACGTGAGTTTGAGTAAACTCTGGGAGTTGGTGATGGACAGGGAGGCCTGGCGAGCTGCAGTCCATGGGGTTGCAAAGAGTTGGACACAGTTGAATGACTGAACTGAACTGAACTGAACTAAGATAACAGGCTGTATATATATCCTATGGTATTCTGTGGCAAATCCTTGATGCTTTAACTTCACATTGCAGAATATCTTTTCATGTTGGGGAACTATTTTATGTGTCGAAGTGATGTTGATCAAATGCTATTAATGTACTCTTTCTTATGGAAAAATTGCCCAAAGCCAAAACAGGGTACTATACATATAGTCTAGTGTTAGTTGCTCAGTCGTGTCTTACTCTTTGCATCCCTATGGATTGTAGCCCGCCAGGCTCCTCTGTCCATGGGATTCTCCTGGTAGGAATACTGGAGAGGATTGCCATGCCCCCCTCCAAGATATCCTCTTGACCCAGGGATTGAACCTGGGTTTCCTGCATTGCAGGCAGACTCTTTACCGTCTGAGCCACCAGGAAAGCAGTGGTAGCTCAGATGGTAAATACTATATTATGTACTATACTTATGTACATACTATACTTTATCTTTGGACAAATATAATACATTCATTGTTGTTGTTTAGTCACTAAGTCTTGTCTGACTCTTTTGCAACCCCATGGATCATAGCTTGCCAGGCTCCAGGCAAGAATACTGGAGTGGGTCGCCAGTTTCTTCTTCAGGGGATCTTTCTGACTCAGGGATTGAACTCGTATCACCTACTTGGCAGGAGTGTTCTTTCCCACGGAGCCACTGGGGAAACCCAATACATTCTGAAATGACTGAAAAAAATATTAGAATGACTGAAAAAAAAAATTTCTCCTTCAGTTCAGTTCAGTCGCTCAGTCGTGTCCGACTCTTTGCGACCCCATGAATCACATCACGCCAAGCCTCCCTGTCCATCACCAACTCGCGGAGTTCACCCAAACTTATGTGCATCGAGTCGGTGATGCCTTCCAGTGACCTCATCCTCTGTCGTCCCCTTCTCCTCCTGCCCCCAATCCCTCCCAGCATCAGGGTCTTTTCCAGTGAGTCAGCTCTTCGCATGAGGTGGCCAAAGTACTGGAGTTTCAGCTTTAGCATCAGTCCTTCCAATGAACATGAGGACTGGTCTCCTTTAGGATGGACTGGTTGGATCTCCTTGCAGACCAAGGGACTCTCAAGAGTCTTCTCCAACACCACAGTTCAAAAGCATCAATTCTTCAGCGCTCAGCTTTCTTCACAGTCCAACTCTCACATCCATACATGACCACAGGAAAAACCATAGCCTTGACTAGATGGACATTTGTTGGCAAAGTAATGTCTCTGCTTTTCAATATGCTATCTATGTTGGTCATAACTTTTCTTCCAAGAGTAAGTGTCTTTTAGTTTCACGGCTGCAATCACCATCTGCAGTGATTGTGGAGCCCCCAAAAATAAAGTCTGACACTGTCTCCACTGTTTCCCCATCTATTTCCCATGAAGTGATGGGACCAGATGCCATGATCTTCGTTTTCTGAATGTTGAGCTTTAAGCCAACTTTTTCACTCTCCTCTTTCACTTTCATCAAGAGGCTTTTTAGTTCCTCTTCACTTTCTGCCATAAGGGTGGTGTCATCTGCATATCTGAGGTTATTAATATTTCTCCCAGCAATCTTGATTCCAGCTTGTGTTTCTTCCAGCCCAGCGTTTCTCATGATGTACTCTGCATAGAAGTTAAAGAAGCAGGGTGACAATATATAGCCTTGACGTCCTCCTTTTCCTATTTGGAACCAGTCTGTTGTTCCATGTCCAATTCTAACTGTTGCTTCCTGACCTGCATATAGGTTTCTCAAGAGGCAGGTCAGGTGGTCTGGTATTCCCATCTCTTTCAGAATTTTCCACAGTTTATTATGATCCACACAGTCAAAGGCTTTGGCATAGTCAATAAAGCAGAAATAGATGTTTTTCTGGAACTCTCTTGCTTTTTTCCATGATCCATCGGATGTTGGCAATTTGATCTGTGGTTCCTCTGCCTTTTCTAAAACCAGCTTGAACATCTGGAGTTTCACAGTTCATGTATTGCTGAAGCCTGGCTTGGAGAATTTTGAGCATTACTTTACTAGCGTGTGTTGTGAGCGCAATTGTGCAGTAGTGTGAGCATTCTTTGGCATTGACTTTCTTTGGGATTGGAATGAAAACTGACCTTTTCCAGTCCTGTGGCCGCTGCTGGGTTTTCCAAATTTGCTGTCATATTGAGTGCAGCACTTTCACGGCATCATCTTTTAGGATTTGAAATAGCTCAACTGGAATTCTATCACCTCCACTAGCTTTATTCGTAGTGATGCTTTTTAAGACCCACTTGACTTCACATTCCAGGATGTCTGGCTCTAGGTGAGTGATCACACCATCGTGATTATCTGGCTCGTGAAGATCTTTTTTGTACAGTTCTTCTGTGTATTCTTGCCATCTGTTCTTAATATCTTCTGCTTCTGTTAGGTCCCTAACATTTCTGTCCTTTATTGAGCCCATCTTTCCATGACATGTTCCCTTGGTATACACATTTGGTAAAAGCACACGTTTATCTGAAATGGCTTTCTCATTTCTTTCTATGACCTTCCTGATCTTTTCTGTCTCCTTAATGCCTCTATGAGGGCTTAGTAGCATGAGAAGGCTAACACTGGCCAATGGGTGACATAGAGAACATAATAAATTATGCAGAATATAGAATGGACTGAGATAAGACGCCAGCTGGAAGAATATAAAAAGGAAGAAACAATTGTCTAAGAAATGAAAAGCTGTGGCCCCAACATTGAATGAAAGCAAGGACTAGTGGAAGAATTAGAGTTTGTTTTTCAGTTGACAATGAGGGAAGGGCTGGGAAACAGGGTTCAGTCTACATAGCTCTGCAAATAGATTCTTAATGACAATATGATTTTACATGAAGATCACACTGGTTTTAAACTCATAGGCTTATTGAGCAGACTGTATTGTTTTTAAACCTTTTCCCCTAGCTCTAACACTAGGGCTGGCAGAGAAAAGTTGTTACCAGGTAGAAAATCTATGTGTAGATGGATAACACAGGTTTTCTCAGCCATATTTTTAGCAGGATTTGTGTCCCAGGTAAAGCTGGTAGCTTTGTAAGTAGCTCATATTGTGTGTTATGCCAGCAAAAACCATCAAAATATTACATGCCATTTAAACTGAGTTTTTGCCTCAAAAACAACTGGAAAGCCAAAAAAATATTTACAGATAGTTGGGGCTCAAATATTTTGCCTCACAGCAAATATAATTCCCCGAAATCAACCAGAATGCAGAAAACATTTAATTATATGATAAAAGATAACACTAGATGGTAAAATTAATAAGTAATTAATATTGATCATCCTCAGTGTCCCAGGTCCCATTCTGTGGACCATGGTACACCACTGTAAGCTGAATGGCAGAGTTCATTACACTGTGAAGCGTATAGTCCCTGAAATGCTGCTAGTACCCCCAGATACAGCTTTTGTTCGACTAACACATAATGCCAGCACTGAGGGAGGGAACAATAGTGAGAAAGGAAGAGAGGATGGCATGGAAGGAATAGGACCAGGGAGAAGAAGGAAAACAGGAAGAGAGAGAGGCAGAGAGGGATACAGAGAGAGAAGGATGGGCTAAACTGGGTACCAAGGGAAGCACCAGTCAATTGGAAAAGAAAGCAACAATATAATTCCTTGACATTTGTAGCAGGCAGAAATCAGATTCTCTTTCAACATGATGGAGTTATGGTCACCAGTACAAGTTTAATAAGGAGACAAGGAAACACAACTTTAACTCCAGTGATTACAGAGCAGGTGGAGACAAATAATACTTCCTGGCATTTCACAGGAGGAACTCTGCCAACCAGAGGCAGTGTTCATGCTCTGTGTTTCCAACAGGCTGAAAGCAAAGACCTGATAAGCTCATAGTTTAAAATCCTCAAGTGTCTTCACCTTGAAGGGACTTTCCTCAGTTTCCTCAGCCTGATCTGTTGCTTGCTTGTCTACACCCATAGAGGACTTACTCCGATTAAAATGTTTATTGCCAATACACTTGGTCCCACCATTACTAACGAAAACGTCGGCTCATTTGGGGGAAGTTTTATGTCTGTAACGATTCAGTTTTGTGTCTGTAGCATCCATCTCAGTGCTTAGAATCCTATTCATAAGTGCTTAAATGAATGAATAGCCTTGCCAGAGTAAAGGATTTATTTTCAGAAGACAATATCAGACGTCAAGAACCCAAGTCATATGGATACAGAAGAAATGAGGCTTATATAACCAAAAATCACTGACCAATTATCTCATACTTTATAATCTCCTCTATATTCTCCCTGCTATTAATAGTTCCTTGCTAAAAGAGGCATGAGGGGACGAGAGGGAAGAGATAATTATGTAAATTCTGGTCTCTGACGCATCCTTCAAATTTAAGATGGTTATTACCTTTTGCCACCAAACAGTTAAATTGTCACTAAATAGTTATATAGCAGTCAGAGTGGTGAGTGTTATTTAGAAACTATTCAGTTGTCTTCAGAAGAGTGGGCAAGGGCGATTGTAAAGAGGAAAATATTAGAATATCCGTTCACATTTGTTTGTTTGTTTGTTTTTTGGCCACTCCTCTCAGCATGTGGGAACTTAGTTTCCCGGACCAGGGATCAAACCCACACGCCCTGCAGTGGAAGCCCAGATTCTTAACCACTGGACTTCCAGGGAAGTCCCCACTCACATTTATTTGTAATTTACCCTTTAATTTTGTATATTTTTATAAGATATTCGATATGCTGCTACGAAAGTATATGTTATAAGTAAATAGTATACACATGCTTGCTGAAAAGTACATAATCAAAAATGCTGGGAGGCCACTGGTTTAGAATATCCCTAGCTTTTCTAGTTAATGTCATTTTGGGGACATTGGAAGTAGAAACGAGATGACAGGAATAATAGAGTAAGAAATTAAAGGACAAATGCATAAGGGAGATGGAGAGACTTTTGTTTAGAGAGTGTCAGACAATAGTAAATTTATTTTCAATTTCTGTGTGGAAACCACATAATGAGAGATTTGATGCCAGGTGCCATTATGGCAGAAAAATAGACTTTGAATGAAAGTGATTAGATCTTAAATGTTTCTTGTTCCAGATATTTTTGAAAAAAGTAGTTATGATGTGTGATAGACCTCTGATCCAAGCCGAGACTTTGACCAAAACAGCAAATTTACATTATTAGTAACAAGATCATTATTAAGTTTACATTAATCCAACATCAGCTTTTATTGGAGTGAGAAATAATATACTTTTATGATGTTATTTTAAATAATTAATGGGTGTTTCAGAGCCAGTTGCACATTAGAGGCTATCTTAATAGTGAAACTGATTTAGTTTCTTCCTGGTGGGTTTCTTTTACTATAAACCAGGACCAACTTATTAATCTTTTAATACCAACAAAACTACCAAAGGTTTTGGCTGCCTCCCTCGAAGAAATGCCAGTATCCACAAAAGTTGGGATAGCTAGCAAAACCTTCAAAACAGGGCCCTGCCTCTGTTATCTGGGCATTAAGCAAAGTGGTGCCAATGGAATCTGTTCATTTTCTGGCTCATGTTCTCAGAAATAAAGTACTTATCCCTGCTGCCAACAAGATCTCTATGCTACAAATAATTTTATGTTTAGAAAATTATAGTGCTACTTTAGAGATAACCTCAAAATGTTCAAAGGAAATACAAGCAAATAGGAAAGTCCACTTTTATTCTTTTTTCAGTTCTATTTCTACATTGGCATAGGAATAAAACTAGTGATTAATGAACTCCTTCCATTTTGGGTTCTATTTTTTGAGCCAGTAAAACTTCAAAAGGATATACTGCTTTTTATATACATTGAAAGTTAACCCAGAGTTTTTGTTTTTGTGTTTTTTTTTAGTTGAAATAGCATCATTATTTGGTCTCGAAAATGAATAGCTTGGTCTGAGCTTGATTTTCTAACCAAGAAATTAAGCTGTAACGAGGAAGAGCATCATCTAAATTGAGGGGTATTTTTAATCTGTGTGAACTTTATGTATTCTTGAAAAATGCAGACAACAGGCCCTACATCACAGGTTGTTAGGTTATTAAATGAGATGGAAAATGTGGTTCAATGCTACATATCACAACCACTAGAAAAATCTATTATTTAGCCAAAATTTGAGGTGACGATTTGACAGATAAATAACTGAACAATTGCAGAATTAGATCTGGGAGTTGGTCAAATCCTTATGGAACCTATAGTCACAGTATATATAGCCAATAAGGGTACAGTAGCTATTTTAGTCGGAGATCTCTAGAACACTTCATAGCTCATGGTAAATCTCACAGCCCCTACACTGTGGTTCTGTCAAAAGTAATTAAGCCGATGAACTCTAAAAGCAAACTGCTTCCCTCACACACAGCTTTGTAATCATGTAGGTTATTTACTGCTCAGCTTTCTCACCTATATAATGGGATGCTTCATTTTTTTCTTGAGAAGATAAAGTTCATATGTATGCAGTAATTAGAACAGGGCCTGACACCTAGCAAACACTGTGTGACTTCATCTATTAGCAGTAGGAGTTGTTATTTTCTGTTTGTTTTATTAAAATGCCCTAGTCACAGATCCAAGAATAAGCTGAACTGTCTGGGAATAATTATGGAAAAAGACTGACAACATTTGAGAGAGGATTTAGAAAGTAAATCAAGCCTTGCTTATCATTATAGAGCACAGTCTAGAATATGCATTCCCCATGCACTTTGCCATGTATGGTGTAGAATCTGAATAAGCATCATATATGCATCATATATGCATATTAGAATCTGAATAAGCTTACACAGTGGTAGGGGCAATATAATACAAATAGAAAAATAACAAAATATTCAGTTAAACAAACTTTTAACCTTAACACCTATTACTGTTAGAACCTAATGTAATACTAGGTTTTGAACCACAAGTACAGTAATACCCTGGCTCAACCTAATGCACTGGTACACAGTATTAAGATCGATGGAGCGGGATATTCCTGGTGATCTAATGGTTGGGGCTACACCTTCCAGTGTAGGGGGTGTGGGTTCGATCCCTGATCAGGGAGCTAAGAACCCACATGCCTCCAGCCAGGATGGGGAACCCCTGCAGATGAGCGGGTCAGGGAAGGCTTCACCCAGAGTGTGCCTGAGCTGAGCTTGGAAGGCACTAGAGACTTTCCGTTTGTGAGAATAAGGGAGAGGGATCTCTTTGTGCTTCCTTTAAACTGTTCTTGGAAAATACCATTTTATTTTTAAATACACAGACTTAAGGAAGTAAGTGAAATAAGCAAATACTTCAAAAAGGCCATTTTGTAAACAGACACTTTTAAATATTAAGGTTTTTTCCTTTTTTGAAGAATATTTCATAGTGATATGGAAATTGAAAGAGGATGGATGGTACTTCATGTACCAGGCTTTAGCTTTGGCAAAACAGTTATCTGTTCTTAAACTTAGATTTTTAGCTAAGTAGTTTCTGGGCTCACTTTATCTTAAATAAATACATAAACAAATAATCTCAGTTTCAACATATTAATGGGTTGTGAAAAAAACTCTAGCCATGTTAATTTGCTCCCCAGCTAGTATTTGATCAGTTAGCAGAAAAGTGAAATGAATCATGGAAATTTGCTTGATGACTAAAGCATCAACAGAATGGTTCAGTTATATAATAATGATGAAATGAGATGAGACAGTGATTCCCACTTTTATATCTTCATAGATATGTTAACATCATTTATGGCTATGTGTGAGCGTGCTCAATCGTGTCTGACTCTTTGCAACCTCATGCACTGTAGCCCACCAGCCTCCTCTGTCCATGGAATTTTCCAGGCAAGAATACTGGAGTGGGTTGCTGTTTCCTTCTCCAGGAATCTTCCCAACCCAGAGATCGAACCCGCATCTGTTGAGTCTCCTGCATTGGCGGGCAGATTCTTCACTGCTGCACAAAGTTCATTTATGAATTTCTCAATAAATTAAACTTTTTCTTAAGGGAATTACAGAATGTATAAATCCCAAATCTATAGCAGGAAATCTAAGAGTAAAATAAGTTAATTTAATAATATATTATATATGTATGATTAATAATGACTACATTATATATACATGTACCTAATTTTCAATATATGCAATAATCAAGCACAATTTGAAATGTGATATTTGCCTGCCTGCAGCAAGTACAGTCTTTACTGAGACATGGAGTAGAGGATAGATAACATAGGAACTAAGTGGTTGCTCTTGCCAGGAGGTTAGTAAGTCAGCTGATGGTGCTCTGCTTCCTCAGTGCGAAAGAAACTAGAAGCAGGCTCTGCCTCTGTGGTGAATATCTTCTTTGAGACCTGTGGACCTTTTCCTCACACTTCCACTCCTCAAAGGCACAGGGAAGTGGCGTTTGAGTCAACATAGCCGACCAGAGCCTGCATTAAGGAATAGCTGAATTCTTGGTGCAGAATATCTTTCTCACAGAATGCATTTGCCATTGTGTAGCTGAGACTTTTGATTTTCAATCCATCCCTAAAATCCCTTGCATTTTGTCTTCATTTTGCTGTAAGATGGTCACATGATGTTGAATGTCCTGTCAAGCAACATGTCGCTCATTTGCCTGGACTGTTGTAGGTAGCATCATATAAACAGATAAGATATGTGAATTTGCTTTTCGTAGGTTCATGGACTGTTCCAACAGGAAGAGACTTTAAACATCCATGCATTTCACTTTAACTGGAATAATGTGTGTATCTTGACAAGGCCAAAGAGCTGTAATTTAGCATGTTAACAGAGGTATGTCCTGTTACCAAGGCAAAGTTGCTGCCCCACGGGAAAGATGCTGACTTGCATATTATCATGCAAAAGCTGTAATTTAAAAGTAATCAGAAAGAATTGGCCAACACTGAAATGTAACACAAACCTAATATTAAGGTTTTTTTGAACGATGAAAAGAAATGTTTTATCCTCCTATTTCAGACATTTGTCCACTCTGTGTGCAGGGAAAAAAAAAAATGTCTTTGCGAACTGAACTACCATTTCAGGTATATGTTGACAAAAATGTAAATTTTTAGAAGCTGAAAATGGAGTCAAAAATGAAGATTTTCTCAGCTTCTCTTGCTTTCTAGTTTAATAGTAAAAAGTCACTCTTTCCTGAGACATGAATTTTCATTTAATTCAGTTATTCTGTACCCTTTCCCTATGATCAACCTAGACCTTTATCATAAATATTATCTCTGTCCACTTAGAAGTTACAAAGTGCTTTCTCTCAGATGTCCACAGTGTTTGGGTTGAGGCATGATAAATTTTAAACAAGCTGAAAAGTATTTCAAACAACTTCCATACTGTGAGCAATCCTTAAGGAGGCCAGAAGAGAAAAGAAGCTAGCCAGTTATTTCAGTATCATCTTCATGAAAATTTTTCTTTTAAACATATTGATAATCATGTAAAGCACTAAATTTTTATACCTAAAATTCTATCTAGATTAGAAACAAAGAGCATGCAACATTGTACATCAGCCTGTCCTGGACAACTTACAATAAAAATAAATCTATTTTTCCCATGCAGTACCTTATAATTATTGTAATCCTAAATTTCCAACCCTGACCACTAAGAAAAAAGTATGTTTTTGATAGAGAATGAATGGGCAATAGTTGTATTGCCTTGAATGAAGCCAGATGATTAAGAAATTTAATTTCTAACTTTAATATAAATCTTTTCATTTTTAAGAGAACTGCATTTACTCAAGAGATATAAGGTAAGTCACAACATTAATAAAGTGAGTGATGCATTTGAGTTGCTACTCAGTTTGTATATGTGCCATGCTGATCTGGAGTGCTGGTTATTGCGCAGATTGTTATAGCAAAAATTGGCACACACATAGTTGTTTAAGGTAGGGAAGAAGGGGCTTCCCAGGAGGCGCAGTGGTAAAAAAAAATTGCCTGCGAACTCAGGAGATGCAGGTTCAATCCCTGGGTCAGGAAGATCCCCTGAAGGAGGAAATGGCAACCCACTCTCAATATTCTTGCCTGGGAAATCCCATGGACAGGGGATCCTGGCAGGCTGCAGTCCATGGGGTTGCAAAGAGTTGGACACGACTGACTGACTAACATTTTCACTTTCATACAGTTAAGAGTGAGTCATAAGCAATATCTACCACCCAAACATACACTCCCATCCCTTCAATTTGGAACGAATTTATATTTACCAGCAAAGAGAGAGCAGAAAGCATACTTCATACTTCCTCACCTTCCCTCTTGTTACCGGTATGAACTCTCAGCTTCAATCTAAGCCTAGTCCCACCACTGGGCCCTGGACCCCCTCCTCTCTCATCAGTTCAAGGACATCACTCCTAGAACAGCCTTCTCTCTTGGATCAGTGATGTTTCCTTTACTGGGTCATTTCTGTTAGCTTCCAAATATGATGTCCAAAAACATCCCATTAAAAAGAAATCTCTCGTGACACCACATCCTCCTCTTTCTTTGTGTTCCTTTATAGCAATTATTAAATCATTATTTAATAGTTGGCCTTGCTCACTTTCTTCAATTCCTGTCCTCCCTTTTGTTCTCAACCTCACTGAAAGCAAGCATCTGCTCCTATCCAAACTGCTATGAACAAGCTGGCCAATGAACTTGATGTTGCTCAGTGCCAAGTTTCTCCTTGACCAACCCATGGCATTTGTAAAGTTTGATTTCTCTCTTCTTCTAGAATCTGCTTCTTAACACGACCACTAGGATCCTACTCTTGATTCTTTTCCTGCATTTGTTTGGCCCATTCCTTAGTTGGTCTGTTTTATGCTTCCTTAAACTAGAAAGTAAGTTCTTTTGAGAGAAGATGTTTGTTCCCTCACATCCAGAACAGTGCTTGGTACATTGTAAGTGCTCAATAACTCTATATTGACTAGGTGATTGAATGAAAACAGGAAAAGAGCTGTGTAAGTTAAACATACGACCTAAACAAGTGTTTTAATTGATGGTGAATAATAAAATGGATACATCCAAAGACCAAACTGTTGATCTGGTACAGGGAGTCAAGGAACTCTCATAGTTAATAAAGCAAAAATAAGAGAAATATCAAATAATAGATGAAAATTAAGAGACTTAGATGCAGGTTATTCAAAAACATCTAATAGGAATTCCAGGCAGAAACAACAGAAACAATGGGAGGTAGCAATACTCATAAAATATTGAAAGGAGTATTTCCTAAGCTGGTAAAGGGCATGGCTCTTCAGATTTAAAGATCTTAGTAAACATTGGATTACGCTCAAAAGAAGCAAAGCTGCTCTCAGTTACATCCTGATAAGTTTTATATATCCAAGGATTAAGAAAATGCCTTTAACATATTCAGAGACTTGAAAACAAAGCAACAACAACAAAAAACAAGTTATCACTGTGACATCGATATTCATGGTTTAAATACAGGGTCACAGGAAAGTTAAGGAATATTATCAAATAAACCTAGAATTCTAAACCTGTTTAATCACTGAAGTGTGGGCAAGATAATGATTCTTATGGATGTTAAAGAACTTAAAAATATGTACCCTCATATCTTGAGGTCCTTAACTTAATCACATCTGCAAAGCCCATTTTTCCAAATAAGATCACATTCATAGATTCTAGGCTGTAGGACACACACATTCCTTCTGGGGGCCACAATTCAACTACTGCAGTACGATTGTTAATTGATGATACCAACACTGAGAGATAAGTGCAATACAAGCCTACACAGGGGGATTGAACACCTGGAAGGAGGTCCAAGTTCAGTCTGAAGGGTTCTGGGAGGCCTTTTGAGTGAACTTTTAAGATAAAACCTGAAGAATGGCAAGGGCAGGAAGGTGGACTGGGAAGAGCTTTCTGAGAGAAAGAAGGGAGAGAGAAGAATACACTGAGCCTCAGCAACTAGGAGAAGTTGAATGTGGCTATAAAATATGAAATGAAAAGAAGCACAGAATGAGACTGGGTAGGCACACAGGGCCCAGAGTGTGACTGTCCTTGAAAACCTTGACTAGCACCTTGGAATTTTAAAGCTATGAATGGGAGCATGACAGAACCACATCGTATAGGTATATTTGGATGCAGTACAGATAATGGACTGATAGCAATTAGAACTGGAATCAAAGAAACCAGTTAGGATGATGTAGCAGTAAACTGAGCAAGAGATGGTGGGAAGATTAAGGGGTGTGGCATGAAAAATATTGAGGGTGTAGAATTATTATTTCCATAATAACAGCTCATTACAGCTAAACTCACAGGTACTTTTCTACATGTTTCTAAAGTAAAGATGGATTCCAAATCTCTAAATTTCTGCCTGAACTTTCTAGAACTATGACTAGCCCAACAGATATATACAGACATGGAGCATGATGTGTCTAATAACAGTTTATAATAGACATTTTGAATTTCTGAAACTCATCTTTGATACATAGATTAATTTCCTGTAATTTTAAGAGCTTTACTCACATTGCTTCAAAGTAAATTTAAGTTGCACATGAGGTTTTGAGGTTTTCAATGTGTTGTTGGTATTACCTGAATTATTTCTTTTTGTGCCATGGTCTGTCTCCCTGCTATTGATTTTTCTTAAAGATACAGTGATTTTGGTTAGCCTTTCCTAGTATGGCTAAGGAAAATTGGTTAGAATAGGTGACTGCTGTTCCATCTCTCTGTGATTCTTGTAGGAATATATCACTTATATGTCTCCATTTCTCATATGTCCACTTTCTCTAGATGCTCATGTTAAAATAAAAAGGTACTATAGTAAATCCCTTGCTATCTCCCTGAATCAAGTATTTTCTCTTATTCTAGCACCTTCTACATAGTATAATCAGCTTAACCTTCCTAAGAAGACATCATCAGCAGGTGATTTCCCTTCATTAAACAGATCTAATCTCTTAGTTTCTATCAGATAAAGTTCATATCCCCCAGCTCGCATTTTAAAGTCCTCTGTATTTAGTCCTTCTTGAATTTTAAGGCTGTTCTCACGACTCTATAATGAGTTTCCTATAGAAACACTACAGATCCATGCTGTTTGGCCATCATGGATTCATAGCGGTTACTCTGTACACCTACTTGCCTCACTTCAGCCTCACTTGGGAACTTAACTGTTCCAAACCCCCCCTCCCCACTTTCTTTAAGTTTGCAAAGCTATTTCTTCCTCTTCTCTCCCTGAAAATGTCTTCATTAAGGAAAGACATAAAATGAATGAAGGTTAATATTTTTTTCATCTTGCTTGACGATGAACCTAGTAAATGCCCTCATTTGGTGGTACTCATATGCTCACTGAGGGCAAAGAATATGTGTTTCCCCCGTGTAGCTTCAGTGATCAATATGGATAGTGAAAAATAGAAGTCATCTAGTGGATGGATGGATAGATGGATGGATGAGTGGATGAAAGAATAGATGAATGAATGGTTGAATTGAATGGATGGGCTCGTGGACAAACTAATGAGTGAGTCTGTACTCTAATCACAACTGACTACAGAACTGTTTCCAATTTCATTAAGGTTGATATAAGATAAAAATACTGCTTTCTTTACTAGGGAAGAAGGGAAAAAGAAATACTAACTATGCTAGCTTCTCATGTCCTTTATTCTGAATGTTTTAATCATTGATTTCACATACATGAAGAAGTGTACCCCACAATAAAATTACACTTGTTTGTAATTTTGTTCATTCACTCAATCATTATTCATTTAGCATTTCTTAGCATCTAAACTTTAAGTATTATATTAAAGTGTAAGTGAAGTCGCTCAGTCGTGTCCGACTCTTTGTGACCCCATGGACCCCTGCCAGGCTCCTCCCTCCATGGGATTCTCCAGGCAAGAGTACTGGAGTGGGGTGCCATTGCCTTCTTTAGGGGATCTTCTCGACCCAGGAATTGAACCCGGGTCTCCCGCATTCCAGGCAGATGCTTTAACCTCTGAGCCACCAGGGAAGCCAGATAATAAAGAATTAAATTAGTTGCCAGATAATCAAAGATGAATAAGTTACTGTCATTTTCCCCAAGAAACTCAAAAACCTTGAAGGAAAAACATCCATAACTCTAACTCTCATGGTACATGCTCCAATAGCAAGGTGACTATTCATCTTGGTTGGTCCAGCCGCTTTGGTTATGCCATTTTCCCCACATCCTGCCTTCTTAGCTCCCACTTTCACTCTGAAGTGTCCCATTTGGGTGACAAATTACATAGTTGACTTATGAACTAGCCCTACTAAAAAGAACTGTGGCATTGATGTGTATGTAAAAATGAAAATGTCCTTTGTCTCCTCTCTCTAAATTTAAACTTCTTGGAGGCATTAGAAAATTCTGTTGAAATTATTAGACTATATTTGCTTATGTTTTTAATTTTCCTAATATTTGGAAACCTCAATCCAACTTTTTGGACAGAGATTCAGCTTTGGATAATTGGTATAATGTTTTAAAACCATCATAAAAATAAAGCTCTTACAGCTGGATGTTCACAGAAAGTCATGGAAGAGTCAATATTCACAGAGCAGTAAATGATTTGCAAAGCAATTAGGCTGCTGAAGTAGTACTAAAATAATTTCTCATTTATTCTAAAGTTCAAAAAGTATAAATGCTTATTGCTTTTAAATGGATATCTTCTCATCATCACAGTTCACTCCTACAACTTTTGTTGTTGTTATTCCAAGAGGCAAAATACTCACTTCTCCGATTCCCTGGGAGATAATAAATGTACTGAGAACTGATTCTTGTAGAAGTTTCTCCATCACGCATTTGTAATTCAGTGAAGACTTGATTATGAAATAATGACCCAAGATGCAGGAACTACAGAAAATACTGGGTTGAAGGAAATGATGAGAGTATAAGTGAGTCTGTAACATTTCACTCTTGCTAATTAGTCTTCCAAAATGACATCCTGGTCTCTTTCACATCACAAACTCAGTTAATACCACATATGCATCATGTGTCAATCACTGACCTCAGTCCTTAGTATGTTCTTCTAAGGACCTGAGTAGCAGCCTCAGGGTTAGCATTTCTTCCAGTTTACCTCAGGGCTGAAATACACCCAGGAGTCTCCCCATCTCTGGAAGAGATTTTGTGGTTACAGTTATGTCTTTCTTTTCATCATGAAACTACTACTGTTTATAAGCTTTATTTTCTATGGTTGCTATTCATAATAGAGTCTTTTATTCACTTTCTTTCTTTAGTTCACTAAGTATGTCCAAAAATCTCCATGGCTTCTGGGCACATCCTAGGAATAAGAGGAAATTCATTATTTGAACCACTATTTTTTAACCAAAGACCTGATAGGAAAGATGGCCTTTTGCTGGGCCCTTCAGAGTCAGAAAATTTGAGTCTTTTTGAACGAAAATTGAAAATCAGTTTTTTTTTTCAAAGTAAAGATTTTCAGAAACAACTTTAATTATTAAGATATCTCTCCTGTACTTCAAACCACTTTTTGAAGACTGTTAAGCAATTCAACCCTGATACAACATATTTTTTTAAGTAAAAAAAAAAACAACAGTTACAAATTTTAAGTACTTTGCTTCTTTTTAAAACTGAGATTACAGTGTGGTCTTCTTTGTCTATGAAAAATGCCATTATATCACTCTCAAAATATGTTCTCATTCAATTGCCCTTTGATTTAGTGTAAAATCACAGGAAACTTAGTGACCAAATGAAAGAAAACAGAGAAAAAAATGAGGGAGTGAATCTCAGATGTATTTTATTCTCAGGAAGCCAGCCAGATTCACATGTTTTCACATAAATACTACAGAACAGAAACACTGAATCTGTTATTGCTTCTTACATTATGATCTAGGGGACACAGAGTTAGGTCATGGAAAAGTGTTGACAACATCTCTGAAAACACCTTTGAGCAAATCTGTCCCCTCCTCAGACTTGTGTCCTCATTATTCAAGGGAGGGTGTTGAATTAGAAACCTTCACATTCCTCCCAGCTCCTCACTTCTCTAATCCCCACACACATGTAAATTGTATTCGTGCCTCAGTTTAGTGATTTGTCAGTGTTTACTCTCAAGCATCAGAATTTCTCTCACACCCACACTAAGTTGTCACTGCAGCTAAGTTCTAAGAGTGTCATAAAAATAAAAGAACTTAAAAATTCTCTTTCAGAAAAATTCTTGTTTCAAGAATGGGTTGGGTGGGTTGAATGCTTTTCTCAGAGATTCCACCTGAGTCGCTTCAGTTGTGTCTGACTCTTTGCAACCCCATGGATTATAGCCCGCCAGGCTCCTCTGTCCATGGGATTCTCCAGGCCAGAATACGGGAGTGGGTTGCCATTTCCTTCTCCATGGGGCCTTCCCGACCCAGGGACCAAACCCGTGTCACTCACGTCTCCTGCATTGGCAGGCAGCATACCACGAGCGCTACTGGAACACACTGTTTACAATATAGTGTAGTCTATTAAGGACACGACTGAAGTGACTTAGCAGCAGCAGTAGCAGCAGCCACTGTCTTTAAAAAAAAATGTATATACCTTCATTTAAAAATACTTGTCGCCGAAAAAAAACCACCAAAGCAATTACAACAGCAACATAAAGGATCACTGCTGCTGCTAAGTCGCTTCAGTCGTGTCCGACTCTGGGTGACCCCATAGATGGCAGCCTAGCAGGCTCCCCCGTCCCTGGGATTCTCCAGGCAAGAACACTGGAGTGGGTTGCCATTTCCTTCTCCAATGCATGAAAGTGAAAAGTGAAAGTGAAGTTGATCAGTCGTGTCCGACCCTCAGCAACCCCATGTAGCCTACCAGGCTCCTCCGTTCATAGGATTTTCCAGGCAAGAGTACTGGAGTGGGGTGCCGTTGCCTTCTCCGATAAAGGATCATAGATCACCATATAAAGGTATAAAGGTAACGAAAAAGTGAACTCTCGCGAGAATTACCGCAAAAAACGTACATGACGTGAGTAAGTGCGGTGGGAAACCTGCCGCAATTCTCTCCTTCCACGCAGCGGTCACCACAGACCCTCATTTTCTCAAAAAACACAAAGCGTAGTAACCGCGAAGCACGGTAAGGCGAACAGTGAAATGAGGTACAGTGGTGTTTCTCTCTTCAATTATAACTTCTTTAAAGTAAAGATAGGTTTTCTTTTTTTCCATACTCCTGCAGTGACTTCGTATTCAGGCCCTCAGTAAACATTTATCAATAGATTGATAGACCCTTTGTAGTGCTGAGTGAAAGATTTTAAGAAAAAGAAATGAGAAAGTTAATAAGTTTGAATTTGTAAAGACTACAAATTTAGCATTCTGCTGTAATGGCTTAGACAGTAATGAATCTGCCTGCAGTGCAGGAGACCCGGGTTTGATTCCTGGATCAGGAAGATCCCCTGGAGAAAGGAATGGCAACTCAACCCAGTATTCTTGCCTGGAGAATTCCACGGACAGAGGAAGCTGGCAGCATACAGTCCATGAGATCGCAAAGAGTCAGACACGACTGAGCGACTAACACATTCTTTCACCCTCTGTTGTTACACCCATTCTGCTGTAATCAGTGTGTTACAAACACAATTTAAATTTTAATAGTCATTGTGTTTCTTATGAACAGAGAATCTCTGCTACTACAAGAAATGTTTGAATCACCCTTTAGCAAGTGGCATGGTTTTGCTTAAGACTCATGCATTCTCTGCCAATTGGAGCCTTTTCCAGGATGTCTCTCCCCTGGGATGTTTAACCCAGCAAACCATTAGCAGGGTGCAACTGTGTCCTAGGAGATGGATGCTGAAGGTTTCCGGAGACAGGCCAAGACTAACAGTGGGAAAAGAATCCGTAAGGATTAATGGCCATTTGTTCAAGATTGTTAAGGAATTTCTACACAAGAATATGAGTTAATTACATGCTGTTTGGAGGAAGTTATAGAAAACTAAACATTGAACGAAGACATAAATATTTGTGCAAAATTCTCATCTTCTCATCTCCTCTCTCATTCTCCTCCCCCAAGACTGTGAACAACCATTCCCTTCTCTCAGTGTATGTCTGTCTGTCTGCATATAAGTAAGTCTGTAGGGAGAAAAGCCTTAGCTTCTTCTGGAAGGAGCCTTGGATTCCTAAGGTGAAGGACATTGCTCTTAGCCTCTCAACCATTCCCTGGGAAAGTTAAAAATAAGTCCTGCTGAAAAAAAAAAAAATTTAGTTGGCACTTGTTATTTGAGAAAATTGCTTTATTCCAGGAACTGCCTCATGTAGCAGAAATTTATTTACCATCTGTGTGGACTTTAAAAATTTTCCATCTTAACTGATACACAACTGAAATAGAAACAGACTTTCCGTGCGTAGGTTTTCCACAGGCCTCAATTTTTTAAAGGGTGTTAGCTAAGAAACTTTTGGGATTTTTGTGGTCCCAAAGTGGGAGAGCTTCATGACTGCCCCCCAGCCCTGAAATGTCCTTCTGGGGTAAGGCCCCAAGCTGATGTCACCCAGTGGAGTGGGTGGGAGCGGAAGAGCTGAGGGAATCTGCCAGGAGCATTCCAGGGACTTTACTGAAAGGCATTCTTTATACTAAATGGCCATTAGAATAGTCACCTAGAACATTATGCTCAAAAAATAAAAGTCCCTTGGGCAGTAAATTGCTTTTTTTCTGAATCACTTTTAAGTGATATAGTCAGATAAGACAAATGCACTTTCCTTTTTTCCAGTTTTATCAAAGGATTATTTTATTCAAATGTCATATTAAATTCTTCCACAAGAGGAAGTAACTTTGTTCACCAAGGGGAAAAAAAAACGTGAGGTTGGAAGGGTGGCTGAACATAAGTGGATTTATTGTTAGGAAGGGCTTTATATAAGCGACAGAAAAATTAACGGAAATCCAGTCGCCACTTTTTATACAAAAATAAGCTGCCCTATGCGGATGTTCTCCTACAATGTTGAGCTATTATGCCACTATTCTGGTGGATGGAAACTAGAATTGCTTATATATATATATATAATTTTCTTCACAATTTATGCTCTCCCTGCAGGAAAGCTCAAGAGCTTTAGACTGTTTAGATAGTTGAAGTGGATTTAGTCTGTGTAGATTTCGGCAAAGCGATATCACACTTCTCTAGACATGCAAACTTTAACAACTAATGTTGTTTAGAAGGTCAAAATCATGTCAAATTAGGTAGGTTACATCTTTCAGGAAATCTATCACTCATTTCTTATTGAAGTTATTTCATGTTAATCTTAACCTTCAAATACAAATTTTAATAAAACTCTCAGGATTTGGAAAATTGTGCAACTTGTATATACTTTAACTTTGCAAATACCTGTAATTCCTTTTATGTGAGTATTAACTGTGCATTGGCCTCAGATCCAGACTCTTTATGTGCATGATCTCATTTATTTATTTACTGATTTTTAATTTATCGGGATATAGTTGCTTTACAATGTTGTGTTTATGCTGTACAACGAACTGAATCAGCTATATGTGTACCTATATCCCTTCTGTCTGGAACCTCTCTCACATCCCCCACCCCACCCATCTAGGCCATCATACAGCATCAAGCGGAGCTTCCTGTGCTGGTTCCCACTACCCCTCTGTCTTACACATGGTAGTACATATATGTCAATCCCATCCTCCCAATTCACCCCACTTCTCTTTCCCACCCCCCCCACCCCATGTCCACATGTCTGTTCTTGGTGTCTGAGTTCTGCCCTGCAAATAGGTTTATCTGTACCATTTTTCTAGATTCCACATATAAGCATTAATATACGTTTGTTTTTCTCTATCTGATTTATTAATTGTCACAACAACTTACCCATTAGGTACAAAATGGTAGATGAGAAAACTGAGGCCTTGACAAATAAAGAAGATACTTCTGGATCACAGAACAGTTAAGTGTCAGAGCTTTTATTCAGAGCTCAGTGAATTAGGGCTCCAAAGCCCGTTATTCTGGCCATGGTATGGACTAGCCTAGTTCTAATGGAGTACGAAGGATTTTTTAGAAAAGCAATATTAATCTCACTTTTCTAAGGCTTTATTTAAACTATAGATGAATTCCAGAACTTCCAAAACTATAAAAAAGAATGGGACTTTTATTCTTTGACCTGTGCATTGGAACATGGGCCTATGGAAATCTAAATGGCAGTGCTGCTCTTCAGACTGTAATCACTGTCCCATTCATTCTCAATCCTCAAAAGCAGTGCTGCTACGCAAAATTCATAAAAGCTAGAAAGTGTAAGAGAATGCATTCTGGAAAGAGAATTCAATTTGATTCTGGAACTTCACCATATATGAGATTGTGATGATGAGGAAGTTATTTAATGTGTTAGTTGTATCTGTATGGTTGGAGTAACAGTGAGATGCAAGTATGGAAAATTATCACAAAATCTGTCACAAAGGAGACAAAGAAATGAATTCCTGAACAATAATTTGTGTTATTTCTATACTGTTTAGAGTAAGTTGATGGCAATGATCTGATTCATGGGAACTCATAGTGGTAGGGACTGGTGCTACTAGGAAAATGTGAGGAGATGGATTGGGCTTCCTTGGTAGCTCAGAGGAAAAAAAAAAAAATCCACCTGCGGTGCAGGAGACACAGGTTCGACCCCTGGGTCAGAAAGATTCCCTGAAGAAGGAAATGACAACCCACTGCAGTGTTCTTGCCTGGAGGATTCCATGGACAGAGGAGCCTGGCAGTCTCTAGTCCATGGAGACGCAGAAGAGTCAGACATGACTGGGGAACTGAACCACCACCAGCAGTACACTTATTAACTGAATTCCACACATTCTCTAAAAACAACAGTTGCTTCTATGGAAACAAAAACTCAGATCACATTCTTATTCTACATTCTTTTAGTATTGTGTTAAAGTTATTTTTCATCTTTTAATAGTTTTACAATAAAAAAAGAATATGGGAGTCTAATCTCTTAAATTGCTCTGTGTCTTGTGCAGGTTAGCCTCTCTGTGTCAAAATTTCTTCAAGATAAATATGTGATAATAATTTTTACTTTATTGCATTATTAAAATGATTGAAAGAGACTTCCCTTTAAACAGTGTAGTGCAAAGGAGCTTCCTTTTTCACTTCATCTAAATGCTTCCCTAGTAGCTCAGATGGTAAAGAATTTGCCTGCAATGCAGGAGACCTGGGTTCGATCCCCAGGTTGGGAAGATCTCCTGGAGAAGGGAACCCCTACCCACTCCAGTATTCTAGCCTGCAGAATTCCATGGACAGAGGAGCCTGGCAGGCTACAGTCCATGGGGTCTCAAAGAGTCGGACACTACTTGGGCGACTTTCAGGTCATGTTAAACCTTGGAAAGTGATACATTGGTAAAGAGTCCACCTGCCAGTGTAGGAGACACTAGAGACATGCGTTCAATCTTTTGAAGATCCCCTGGAGCAGGGAACAGCTACCCATTTGTGTACTCTTTCCTGAAAAATTCCATGGACAGAGGAACCTGGTGGGCTGCAGTCCATCGTGCCTTAAAGAGTTGAACACAGCTGAGCATAACACCAAAGAAGGAAAAATAACACAACAAAAGGTTGGAAAGGACTCTCTCAGCTGCCATTGGTTTTGCAAGGGGTAAGGAAGGTCACCAATGAGCATCTCTTCGTGTGCTAGAAACAAAAGGAAGACCTGGAACCTCGATAGGAGGCTGAGCAGTAGACAGACAGGAAGAGCAGGGCTGCCTGACGACACCTGCTAGGAGCAGCATACAACTGGGAAAGTGAATCTTGAGCCAGCTTCAGGCTGGGAGGGAGAGGCCATGCTGAGCTAAGTCCCTCAAGTTTGGTAGGGCCCTCTCTTAGCTAGGGCAGAATCAAAACCTCTGTGGCAAAAAAAAAAAAAGTGGCCCCAACCCCATTTATGCCCACAGACATCTCACCTATTAAGATCAAGAAGGAGATTCAATCACAGATTATAAAACACAGAAGGCAGCTACTATAAGGAAACCTCAGAAGAGGGATGATCAAAGTTAAAAAGCTCCAAGTTTCTTCTACCTTTCAAGAAAGTAAAGGTTACATTTTTTGGGGGGTTTTTTTTGACTTTAGATTTTATAAGTGTGCCATGCTAAAAATAAATGGTAAATTTTTAAGAATAATTGCTAAAGGAATGGAATTGGGTAAACAAATTCTGGAAAACAGGACTGGATGCAAACAAATAAAGAAGCCAATCAGTACCCAAATAAAAGGAAAATACATTAAAAATGAAATAAATAAAAAAGTATTAATATGGTATGACAAAATCTAACGGTATCGCTAATCACAATAAACGTCAGTGAATTTCAATAGTCAATTAAAAGTTTATCATATGAAAAAAAATTCCAGCCTAATGCTGTGAAGTATAAGGACTTGGAAAAGAAAAAGAAAAAATAAAAGGTAAATGCAAAAGAAATAAAGATATTTCAGACAAAGAAATTATTAAAATGACCACAGAAAATTATGTCACCAACACTGATAAAAGTTTCAATTCACCATAAAAATACTGTTAATTTTAACAGCATACAGCAAATAAAAAAGTAAAATATATAAAGAAAGCATTCACAATAACTAGGTAGAAATTTTGAGAAATCTATAGTTTTGGTATGAGACTGTCAGATCTCTTGATTATTAAGAGTGCAAGTAAAAAATTAATAAAGGACCAGCTGATTTAAGCAGCACAGTAATCAAGCTTGATCTGATGCACATACAAAACTCTGAACGTAATAATTAGAATATACATATTATTCTCAGTCACACATGGAGCATTTTGAAAACTGACATTGTAGACCATGAAGTATGTCTCAATGAAGTTAAAAAAAAAAATGCTATCAGAGACCACATACTCAGGAGCCATGAGTGTTAAGTTAGACAATTAGGTTGTAATTTAATAATTGAAATTCCCATACATTTGGAAATTAAAACATATTCACCTTTATCATTCAGGAAATAACTCATAATTTAAATTTTAAAAATAATAATTCAGTGGTAATAAAATCAACAATGTACATTAAACCTGTGGAATGCAATAAAAGAGGTGCTTGTAGGGAAATGTAAAGTCTTAAGCAGTTGTATTATAAAAGAAGAAAAGCTGAAAAATAATGAGGCAAGTGTATTAAGCAGTAAAAAGTAGAATAATATAAACCCAATTAAAGGAAATAAGAGAAAAACAAAAAGCAAGGGAAAAAGCAAGCATAAAATTGAAAGAATCAGTGATAACAAAAAAGTTGATGATTTGGAAAACCAAAAAATAAATATAACAACTTCTATCAAATCAAGAAAGAAAAAGAAAGTAGAATATAATGACTAATAAAGATGAGTTAGAGAATACAATGCAAAACTTTAGGTCAATAAACTTGACAAATTAGATAAAATAGTCAAATTACTAGAAAAATATAACAACCAAGAAAAAATATAATTTTATACAAATAAAATGTCTTTAAAATTCTCCTACACAAGAAACACTAGACCCAGATGGTTTTACAAGCAAATTCTACTTAGCTCTGAAAAAAAAAAATCATTTCAACCCCTTGTAAACTGTTCCAAAGAATAGGAAAGGATGAATCTCACTCATGAACACAGATGCAAAATCGGAACAGAATATTAGCAAACAGAATTCAGAAGTATAAAGCAAGATTAACATCTGAATCAAGTTTGGTTCATCCCATAATTAAAGGGTTGTTTAACTCTAGGAAATCTGTATGTGTTATTTTAAACATTTCGTTATTGGTTAAAGGAGAAAAAAAATGTATGATCATCTTAAGAGATGCAGAGAAAGTATTTAGCAAAATCCAAACCCATGTATGGCTTGTTTGCTTTTTCAGTTAAAAACATAGGAACACACTAGAACTATCTTAAACCAACAAAGTATTATCTTTTTTTTTTTTTAAGCCTACCGCAAATGGTATTTCTAATGGGGACACACTTCCATGGTCCCTCTGGAGAGGCTTACCGTGGGGGAAGAGCAGCAGTGATAAGTCTAAGAATCAAATACTTTGCAGATGATATCATTGCCTGTCAGAAATCCCCACAAAAATTACTGAAAATAATAAAAGAGCTTAGTATACCCACAAAAATTTAGAAAATGTATGTTTTAAAATTTGCCATTTATGAAAGCAACAAGAAATATAAGTCACAGAGAAGTAAATCTTTAAGTGTTGTACCTTTTTATGTTATACTTTATACAGGAAATTATAAAACTTGAGTGAAAGATTTTAAAGATGATCTAAATAAGTAGAGAGATACATCATACTCACAAATAGAAAGACTCAATATTGTAACGATATCAATGTTTCCAAAATTGGTCCATCATTTCTATTAAAATCAAATTCAATTAAAATCAGAGTGTCAACAGAGTTTTTCAAGAACCTTGACAAACTGAATGTATATGAAAAGTAACAGACAGAGTACAGCAAAGAGATTATGGAAGAAGGAGCCTAAGGTGAGCGGGCTGACCCACCAAATGTCAAAATATTAAGTATTGAATTAACATAATGTAATATTTATGAAGGACAGACAAATTAACTAATGGAAGAGAAGGACCCCATGTAGATAGAGACTTTAATATAGAGTGTGTGCATGCGTGCTCAGTCCTGTCCAACTCTTTGGCAGCCAGGCTCCTCTTTCCATGGAATTTTCCAGGCAAGAATACTGAGTTGGTTGTGATTCCCCACTCCAGGGGATCTTCCCAAGCCAGGGATCAAACCCACGTCTCCTGCAATGGTAGGTGGATTCTTCACCACTGAGCCACCTTGGAAACTCTAGATAGAGGGGATGAAGGAAAGGGGGATGATACCTGGAAAGTTGATTATATAGAAAAGGGTAAAATTAAATCGATCACTGTCTCTCATACACACACACACATAACTAAGATGGTTTAATGATTTAAAGGGCTTCCCTGGTGGCTCAGATGGTAAATAACTCGCCTGCAATACGGGAGACCTGGGTTAGATCCCTGGGTTGGGAAGATTCCCTGAAGGAGGGCATGGCAACCCACTCCAGTATTTTTGCCTAGAGAATCCCTGTGGACAGAGGAACCTGGCAGGCTACAGTCCATAAGGGTCACGGAGTCAGGCACGACTGAGGGACTAAGCACAGCACAGTGATTTAAATATTAAAATAAAACTTGAAATATTTAAAAAGCATGAACAGATAAATTTATGACCTTGAGTTTCAATAGCGAGGAGTTAATAAATAATACAGAGTGAACACTGAGTGAATACAGAGTGTACATAAGAAAACGTGGCTATATTTAATATGTTAGAATTCAGAAACCGTATTTACCAAAACACAATATAAAGGAAGCATTTTAAAGCAATGATAATTAAAATCACAATGATACACCATTTTACCCCCTTAAGATTATCATTAATTACAGAGTCTAACATATGAAGTGTCAAGAGTTGATTAGGCTCAGTGAAAACACCTATACATTCTGGGTATCAAAATAATTGATACAACAAACTTAGCAATTTGGCATTATTTCTTCATGTTGCGTGCTAAGTCACTTCAGTTGTATCTGACTCTTTGCAATGCTGTGGACTGTAGCCCGCCAGGCTGCTCTGTCCATGGGATTCTCCAGGCAAGAATACTGGAGTGGATTGCTGTGTTCTCCTCTAGGAGATCTTCCTGACTCAGGGATCAAACCTACATCTCTTATGTGTCTTTCATTGGCAGGTGAGTGGGTTCTTTACCACTAGCACCACGTGGGAAGCCCATATCTTAATGTTAAATATTCATATACTCTAGAAATGGCCAGTATTACTCCTAGATACATCCTTAGAAACAATCTTGAATTTGTCCTCCAAGAAATTTATACAAGAATATGTGTTACATTATTGTTCATAATAGCAAAAAACTAGAAAAATGCAAATATTCATTGATAAGAAAAATATATTGTAGTATGTTAATATAGTGGCATATTATACAGATGTAAAGTAAATTAAAAGCTTTTCTGATGGCTCAATGATAAAGAATCTGCCTGCAATGCAGGAGACCTGTGTTAGGTCCCTGGGTCGGAAAGCTCCCCTGGAGAGGGGAATGGCAACCTACTCCAGTATTCTTGCCTGAAGAATCCCATGGACAGAGGAACCAGGTGGGCTATAGTCCACGGGGTCACAAAGAGTCAGACAATATTGACTAACACTTTCACTTTTTTCAAAGTGAATTAAACACCTCACCCCAACACTGGGTGTTTGTAAAATAATGTAGAGAGTGAAGAAGGCAAGTTTTAGGAAACTACATAAAAGTTCAATGCGTTTATAGAGCTCAAAATAAAGCTAAGTAATATTTTATTTAGGCATACATATATGCAATTTAAAAATTATATTTTTAAGAAAGCAAAGGAATGAAACACAAAAGCAAAAAGCGTAAAGTAAAGGGAGGTGAGGATAAGAAAGAAAAGGAACATATAAGTGGATTTAAATCATTGGTCATGTTCCAGTGCTGCAGTGAGATGATGGATTCAGAGGGAATCACTGGAATCCTGCTTTCAAATTTGCATATATGGAATACATTTCATATATAGATTGATGTATTAAAATAAAGAGAAATGCTTGAATATGGTAACAAATGTGAATATACTTTCCTGTAAAAATTTTAAAAGATTTTTATTTCCACATTTTAAAATTCTTGTGTTTGAAATCTATTTTACCTAGTTCAGTGATAAACTGCCCAAAGGCAAAGATTATGACTTTAATTCTAACATTGTTGAAGATGAAAGAGTGTCTGCTGTTGCCTTTGGTTTGTCTGTGTTGCTGTTTGGCTTGGGTGAATCCAGATGAGTTTGGACCCAGTGTGCTTGGTTACAACACAACTACATCTCCAGACTCACAGGATAATGGGCTCTCTTCCTGAGGTGCTCAGGGCTCTAGGAAGCTTTATTCTCTGTCCTCCAACACCAACACGATAAATTGCCCTAGGACCTCTGCCCACATCAATGAAGCTTCAGTTTTTACTCACTTTCAGCCTTAAGCTTGAGTCTTTCTTGACTCGGGTTGGGGACGGGATGGGGTGGGGGGAACACTTTTCACTGTATTTAAATTTTGTCTTTTTTCTCCTTTATTGTAGTTTATCTCTTTGATTTATTTCATCCCTTGGACTGCAGAGAAGGAAGTATTTTAGCTGTCATTTTCTCCTTAGAGCTCTTCTGAGCTCTTTCATGTCCCCACAAATAGAACTGCCACTCTAGTCCCAGATGGCCCTCTTTCCCTAACAGACATCTCTCTAGGGAAGGGTGATAATCCCAGTCTTTAAAGACATAGGTCCTGGGAATCCAGCAAAATGTCAGGTTTCTGTTTCCTCCTCAGAGACTAATAAGCCAAAAATAATAGCCCTAAACAGCTATTAGAACAATGTTTCTTCCCCACGGCCGGAAATGACCAGTCTCAGTTTGGAGACAATTAAGCACAAAATCAAGATTTTAAAAAAATTAATCTACATGAAATCTTAACCAGATTCACTAGCTCCACTCGACCTATTGCAAAAGTAAATACAGTTAAGGTTTCTTCGTAAACAAATATCTGTAAGTAACCAATAGAAAAAGCAAGATAATGAATAGCCAGGTATTCTGAAAATGTATCAAATTAGTCTTTTATTCCTTGAGTACATAGGAAGAAACTAATCTATACTGTATTAAGTCTTCTGTTTAAATATTTCCTTTCCATGATTCCTCCATCTTATCTCCAAGAAGTCAGATTCACCCCTAAGCAGTTATTCTTCTTTGCAACTAATGGAATCTGAAACTTGTGGTCCTAGTCAAGGCTCAAATTCCAGTAATCATTTTCCCACAGAATTGCAAACCTAATATGTATTCAGTCACACCAAGTTATCATGCTAGATAATAGTCTTTTGTGAAGTTCCCTGAATGCTGGCAACCAGATAAAAAGCATCTCCCAAACTCCTCTGCTTGCTTTTCTAAGAATGTAGAAGAAGCTATCTTGCATAGTTGAGATATTTCAGTTCAAAACTGCCAGATGTATGTTGTCTGTAATGACAAAGAAAAAAGCTAGTAAGTTTTGATTTATTTCCATGAATGATACCTGTGTATCATAATGATCAAAAATCAAACCATAGAGCTACGAGAGCTCCAGAAGCAGTTGCAGTAACTAACAAAACATGTTCAGTGATCATTCTAAAGACTCTGGGTAGAGCATGAACTTCAGCACCTTGTGAAGTTCTTTGATTAGTCCCTGTCCGTTTCTTCCACTTTCAAAGGTGTATTATATTGAGATGTAAAAACAGACGTGTGTGCAATGAGAACAAGGATGGCAAAGGTATTTCATTCCACTTCTTCAGGATGGATTACCAACCAAATTATAGAAGAAAAGTTCCCAGACGGACTCAGGATTTCTGTTATTCTTGGCACATATGGTTTCTGTTACTGTAGGCTACAGGATGAAATGACAGCTGAAGGATTAGAAGATTTTGAATAAAAGTTATCTTGAATATATTTGAATAGAATTTGCATGGACTAAGTTGAAAATGTTTGCTGAATGATAAGATCTGTGCAGCCCTTGACTTTGCAGCCATAGATCTGTGCCTTCCTAGGAAGGGGCTGGGGTGGAAGGACACTAAGAGCCTCATCAGACCCCATCCATCCCTGTTATGTGACTTTCCCCCTTGCAGTGCAAGTATAAAGCAGGGTGATAAAAGAAGATGCTAGAACCGAGGTTTCTCTCCAGTATTGCTAATGTAGAAAGTGCTAAATACTAGCAGAGATAAATGCCCCACTATAGTTGTTAGTGCCAGACATGCAGAAACATCATGTATTAACAGCATATCTTAGGCAGCATTCTTACACACCTTGCATGTTGACTTGTCCACAAGTCAGAAAGATAGTGTGTGTTGACAGAAGAGTGCTTGTGTCGGCCCCCCTCTACCCCTAACTATCTCTGTGATCTGGAGTAAGTCAATGAACCTTTCCCTAAACCTGGAGAAAAAGGGGAATGAATGTAACACTTTGCAAGGGGCTTAAGCAGGGGCTTGGGAAAATGCCCTTTTAAAATACCATGTGTAGTTTGAAATCATCCCAAGACACGTTGGTATAGGAATGTAATTCACTGGCATGGCGGTTTCTACACATTTAGAATTTATTTATTTACTTTTGGCTTTATTAGGTCTTCATTGCTGTGCAGGCTTTTCTCTAGTTGCGGCACGGGTGAGTGGGTGCTTCTCTCTAGTTGCACTGTGCTGATCTCACCTTGCGGTGGCTTCTCTTGTTGCAAAGCACAGGCTCTAGGTGAGCGGGCTTCTTCAGCAGCTGTGGCATAAGGGCTTAGTTGCCCCATGGCATGTGGAATCTTCCAGACCAGAGATCAAACCTGTGTCCCTTGCATTGGCAGGTGGATTCTTAACCACTGGACCAGTATTTTTATATCTGTGGGAACCTGTTTTCCCCTCACACTGTGAAGCATGAACATAGTTCCATACAGGAAAGGAATCTGTCCTCAGTGTTAGCCGTCACAGCAGTAGTGTTTGCTGTGTCTTTGGGATTTCCAGGTATGCCTGGCCTTTAACATTCAGTTCAGTTCAGTCGCTCAGTCATGTCCGACTCTTTGCGACCCCATGAATCGCAGCACACCAGGCCTCCCTGTCCCTCACCATCTCCTGGAGTTCACACAGACTCACGTCCATCGAGTCCGTGATGCCATCCAGCCATCTCATCCTCTGTCGTCCCCTTCTCCTCCTGTCCCCAATCCCTCCCAGCCTCAGAGTCTTTTCCAATGAGTCAACTCTTTGTATGAGGTGGCCAAAGTACTGGAGTTTCAGCTTTAGCATCATTCCTTCCAAAGAAATCCCAGGGTTGATCTCCTTCAGAATGGACTGGTTGGATCTCCTTGCAGTCCAAGGGATTCTCAAGAGTCTTCTCCAACACCACAGTTCAAAAGCATCAATTCTTCGGCACTCAGCCTTCTTCACAGTCCAACTCTCACATCCATACATGACCACTGGAAAAACCATAGCCTGACTAGATGGACCTTAGTCGGCAAAGTAATGTCTCTGCTTTTCAATATGCTATCTAGGTTGGTTATAACTTTTCTTCCAAGGAGTAAGCCTCTTTTAATTTCATGGCTGCAGTCACCATCTGCAGTGATTTTTGGAGTCCAAAATAATAAAGTCTGACACTGTCTCCACTGTTTCCCCATCTATTTCCCATGAAGTGATGGGACCAGATGCCATGATCTTAGTTTTCTGAATGTTGAGCTTTAAGCCAGCTTTTTCACTCTCCTCTTTCACTTTCATCAAGAGGCTTTTTAGTTCCTCTTCACTTTCTGCCATAAGGGTGGTGTCATTTGCATGTCTGAAGTTATTGATATTTCTCCGGGCAATCTTGATTCCAGCTTGTGTTTCTTCCAGTCCAGCGTTTGCCTGGCCTTTAATATTAGACATCTACTCCTCACTAGTGGTGATCATTTTTACCCTTTAAATAGCAGGGGTGTGGCAGCAGGAAACACAGGAGCTAAGTGTCTCCTTGTGCCCCTAAATTTGACCCACATCATCACCTTCCCATGTGTGCCCTTGCTTTCTTGTGTCCCATCTCAGAACCCTGTACGTGCTCCCGCAGGTGTACTCTTTTACTATTAGATGGACACTCATGACCTTAAACTGTCAATGTCTGTTAATTTTGTCCCTACCCTAGGAAATTAGATGCTTTGAGGTAAAGACCATTTTTTATTTGCCCTTGCAACTCCAGCCCAAAACAAGGTCTATATAACTGTCATGATGACCAAATGAATAGATGCATAGAACATTTACAATAAGCATGGGGAAAATCATTATGAAAATTTTTTAATTAGACAACCAACATTTGCCGGGCTTTTATCATGAACTGGGAAGGCACTTCACAAGGAGCTGGGAGAGATAAGCATTTGCTAAGAAGAAAAGAAACAGCTCTTTAAATGCTACGTCAATTAGATGAACCTATTGACGTGAAAATGTACAAGACCATTTTAAAAACTTGCAAGGGATACAGACAATACATATCTCAGAGTCAGGTATCCTCACTGACTGCTGGGGTTCATTTGTTCATGTGCTCAGCAATCTTTATTAACTGCTCAGTAGTTTCCAAGCACTGCCCTAGATGCTGATCCTTCAGCAGTGAGCAGAATCATCTGCAGAAGTTTCAGAAGAAGGAAGTCATTTCAGTTTCATGGAAGGAAGGGGGTGGTTTGGGGAACAGGCAGAGTGGAATCAGGATGGCATTCCAGGCACATGTTGGGTGAGCTGGAGGGGGTTTTCCCCAGGCAATCCTCTTACACATAAACTTATAAAAAGAGTTGTGCGCAAAAATATTTTTATAGAGTATGTTATGTGACATTTGTATCTTTCTACTTTTATTATGCTTATTCACAGGAAGTAGTTTTTACATAACATTTCCCTTTTCTCAGAATCAAAGAGGCCACTCTTTAGACCAGATGGGAAAGGGAAATCATAACAGCAAACTTTCAGAAATGTCTCTGTGTTGCAGAAATAGGTTGAGCAGTATTAGAATAGAACACACTGATGCCAGGAAGCCCAGGGCCTGTGTACCAGAGGGCTTGACACTGTGCACCAGCTCCCCACCATCTCCGCCCCCCCCGCCCCCGTCCCCTTCCTCGCCCCCGTCAGGAAAACAGTGCAGTTTCAATGAGCGAAGAGATAATACTTGTTTCTCTAAAAGCCTAGTAATTTGCTTCCAAGGAGTCACTTGATGATTTTAGAGCTATGGGGAAGGAGGAGGAGAGAAAACATTTAAAACTCATTTATTGACACAATTATCTGAAATATAAAATCAGGAAGAAGTCTAAGATCAGAATCCTTTAAGACCACTTTCTGAGATTGGAAACGATCCAGATCAGATCAACACCCTCAACTTCCTGTCCCAGGAAGAGAGTTAAAAAAAAAAAGAAACAGAAACAGAATGAATGAGGAAGAGAGAAAGAAAGAAATCTGAAAAACATAGAGCTTCATAGAACTTAGAAATCTTCCAGAGATAAAGCCCGGAAAAGAAAAAAGAAATTTCAAAGGAGGAAAAAAAGAACTTTCAAAGGAGGGAAAAAAGAACTTTCAAAGGAGGAAAAAAAGAACTTTCAAGAGTTCTTTTTTCTTAGAAATTTTAGCACATTTTCGAGAACTTTTAGATGTGCTAAGTTTAGAAAATCAAACTGTAGTTTTATTGGTTGCTTAAAAATTGGATTTTATTAGGAAAGAATTCTTATTCACTAACTGGACACAAATATATTAATCTGTAATAATGGAACTGTATTGAAGGCATTAACTTTTTAGGTTGTTAGTGAATTAGTTGGATTTTATTCAACAAAAGGATGGTCTATATTATTATGTCATGAGACTTTATCTTTATCCTGGCTTACAAAATTGGTTACAAAGTTAGCAACATGTAAATTTGGGAGGGGGGTGATTTTTAACCAAAAGAGAACTTTTTTCCTAACTGAAAAAAATTCTAGGCTTGTTTTTCAGTGTTCATTATAAATGACAGTGGTAGGAGAGTGGTAGAAATGCTTTGAGAGGGAAAATAATTGCAATTAGATTGAACCCATATTTCAAAAGGTCATTTGAAGTACTTTCAACTTCTGACTTATAATGTGTCAGCAACATCTGTGATTTCAAAATTGTAATAGTGACTTAATATCAGATCACTGTTTTCATATGCTGTACAGTGTGAGCTGTGTGGTAACAGAGAACAAAGTATTATTTTGGAGTTTTCTCAAATGTCAAGTTAGCATTTCAAATAACAAGGGAATTATTTATCGGGTTCACCCCATGTTGGAACATTTTATTGACTATATCTTATCAAGATTCCAAGAAAATAAAAACTTCAATTAGTAGAAGTAGGAGTGGACTCAGAGATAGAAGTTCTGTGTTTTACTTCTTACCCAAGTTGACCATGGGAAAGTGACTTTATCTTTCTGGACCTCATGCCCATTATCAGAAATGCAAAGGAGTGAGACTAGATGTTGGTTAAGGTTTTCTCCAACTCTGGAATCATGAATCTTGCCAAAATGGCTCCATTGAAGTTGTGCATCTAATAATTATAAACTTGTAACACTCAAATTTTGAATAACATTAATTTTTTAAACTCTGATAGTATATGATTGTAGAATATTCATATGGGAGCTTCCCAGGTGGCGCTGGTAGTAAAGAATCTCCCTACCAAAGGAAGAGATATAGGAAACACAGCTTCGATCTCTGTGTCAAGAAGATCCCCTAGAGGAGGGAGTGGCAACCCACTCCAGTATTGTTGCCTGGAGGAGAATCCCATGGACAGAGAAGCCTGGTGGACTACAATCCATAGTGTCACAGAGAGTCGGACATGACTGAAGCGACTTAGCATGAACTCATATTCATATGACTTAAACTTTGTGCTCTCTAGTTCCTGAAATTGGTCTGTTTTCTTTTTGAAAGAAATGTGACTTTGTACAAACCCTTTCCCAACATTTAGAGAATTTTTCTGGTGTCTACTGATACCTTGAGATTTGCACCATCTCAAAGTTCTCGTACTTATTACTTTACTGTCTAACGTTGTGGTCTGTATTGGTTCTTCTTGAACATATTCTATATTTTAATACAGTATTTTTGAGAAGATGATAAGTGATGATAACTTGGATAAATAACAAATAATCCCTCTTTTCAAGTATTCTCATACTCTGTAGTCCCATAATACAGAGGTAACCAATAAAGGTTTAATTACTACTTGGATGGGTAAGAGTGTGAGTGTGACTAAATCATATGATTAAACTAAAACCCCAGATTTCTAAGAAGAATTTGTGTGAACTTTATTTTCACTTTCATATTTTCACTTAGCATCCTTTGTTTATACATTGGCTTTCTCTAGACAACTGCTCATATTTTATTCTTCTTAATATCCTTAGAATTTCCTATAACATCACGTTACTTAATTAAATTAGCTGATCTTGCCTTGCTGTCTTAAAAATGAATAACTATTATGTAAGTTTTCTCTTTTTTCCTCAGTAATGATATATTTGTAAAATAATTTTCAACTTCATATTATATATTCTGTAAGACACATCTTTCTTCTAGTCTCATCTCTCCTGATTTCATGTTTAAGAAACTTCTAAGCTGTCTAAGAAGTCTAATAAATGTCTTAGTCATTCTTATAATAATTTATTGACAGGAGTGTGTTTTATACAGTAATTTTTGTTTGATAGAAGAATATTTTAAATAATTCAACAAAATAGACATAGAAATTATGTCTGTTTTGTCTTACACTTTTAAAACTATTTTGTCTTAATTCTTTTATTCAGTAAACATTTGTCAAATAGTTAACATGAGTAGGGCATAGTGGTAGATTTAGGTAAGGAGTTTACCATACTCTGAGAAAGAGAGATGCATTTTTATTTTTTCTCCCAGTTTCACTGAGATATAGTTGATACACAACACTGTATAAGTTTAAGCTATACAGCATAATGATTTGATAGACATACATGACATGATTTTCACAAGCTTAATGATTGCCCATCATCTCATATAGTTATAAGATTAAAGAAATAGGAAAAGTTTTTTTTTTTCCTTACGATGAGAGCTCTTAGAATTTAAGCTTTTAATGACTTTTAATGTATAACAACAGTAGTGTTAGCTATATATATCAGGTTTAACCTTACATGCCTTATAAGATATTTAAGTACTTATTATCTTATAACTGGTAGGTTGTATGTTTGACCACATTCATCTAATTCCCCTTCTTTCAACCTCCCACTTCTGGTAACCACAGATCTGATTTCTTTTTCCATAGGTTTATTTGTTTGTCTGCTTGTTTTTGCAGTATAACTAACCTACAACATATTAGTTCCTGTTACACAGCATAGTGATTTGATATTTCTATACATTTCAAAGTAATCACCACAATAAGTCTAGTTATGATATGTCATTATACTAAGAGATGACATAGTTATTGGCTGTATTCTCCTTACTGTACATTATACTCATAACTTACTTTTCCTGTAGAGAATCTCATTTTAAAATTCTGAGTATAGAGTCATGCGTAAGAATAGAAAGTGTAGTAAGAACCAAAGACTTTAAATCTGATTTTTGAAATAATTACAGATAATCTAATTCACAATTAAAGTTGTATTCTAAAAATGGGATCGTGTTTTCAATTATGACAACTACAGAATAAAATAAGCATGCTACCATTCAAGCCCACTGATAGCATAGCAGATTTAATTATATGGTTGTGAGTTGATTTTCTCAAGCTTGATACACAGCCAGACTAGTCTGTGCAGACACTCAGAAGAGTGCTGAGTGTGAACTCAATCAACATTAGTAGAATCTGGACTTCCCTGGTGGTGCAGTGGTTAAGAATCTGCCTGCCAATGCAGGGGACAGAGGTTCGATCCCTGGTCTGGGACAATTCCACATGCTGCAAAGCAACTAGGCCCGTCCACCACAACTCCTGAGCCCAAGTTCCTCAACTACTGAAGATGACGAGCCCTAAAGCCTGTGCTTTGCAACAAGAGACGCCACCGCAAGAAGAAGCCCATGCACCACAATGAAGACCCAGCACAACCAAAAACAAACAAAAAAACCAACCATATTGGTAGAGTCTGTATTTTGAGCTGATTGCAGCTTTCAAACCTGAGGGCCACAAAGGCCATCTTATTCGGGGGACCTACTAACTGTCAAGTCCCATATAAAAGAAAAGGAAGCACATAATTCCTGCTTTCAAAGGCTACATAGGAAGACAGCTTTCACATGTGAAACTACAAGTACTACACTGGATGATGCTGGACTTGAAAGTAAAAATAATTGAGAAGAGAGAGGACAATGTGAACAAAAACAATAGAGAATTGCAACCTAAAGGAACCAGGTAGAGATGAAAAAGCCAAAAAGGTTATAAACTATATAGAAAGATGTCATGCAATGCTTCTAAAATTTCCTTTTGCCTGAGCTGTTTACATTGCTCTGCATGTTTACTTGATAGCATTGAAAAATTCAGTAAATGTCTTGAGTGTTGCAGGAAATGTTATGGCTACTATATTACAGAGATCCCTGTGAATTCTTTATGGAAGAAGCTCATCAGAAAGTATACACATAGAGTAAAAGAACCTTGGACTTAACTTTGACAGCTAGTTTAAGTCACTTCTCCCCAGCCTCAGTTTCCTTGCTAGGAAACAGAGAAATTACCTACCTTTATAGGCCTCACTGTCCTGCTGACATGGTCAGATGTAAGTGATACTATATAACCTTGAAAACAGCCAGGTGAAATGGTTGTCATATTTGAGAGGTCACAACCTACTGGCAGCAGTGAATCTTGAAATGAAATTTTGATTAAAAGTCAGTTGGAAAAATGGCTGCAAAATATTTTATCTCATGCCCATCTCCCAGAGATTCTGGCTTCACTGTGTCTAGAGGGGGCCCAGGAATGTACAATTTTTATAAGCATCCCCCAACGTTGGTTATATCAATATAGATGGTAAGGAGACCATACTTTTGTAAATACTGTCTGAGTATGTGACAAAGGCTGTGACCTATTTTACCAGAAAAAGAAGTACTATGCAAAATACAAGTTAGACTGATAATACACAGGTTCAGAGACTCTTTCTGAAATTCTTAGGGATCTGTGAACCCCACATTAAGAACCTTTAATCTAGTACTTTACTTTTAGAAAACTCTGTTGCATGAAATCTGTAGAAGAATTGATGTTTTTCCTTTTTTAGACACAAAGCTGTTTATCTCTTTATAATAGTTGCCATTTTGCTTAATAATTGTCATTTGCATCTTTGAAAAATTTGGAAATGAAGGAAAATAGATGTTGTTCAATTGGAAAGCCTCAAAATTTTTGTTAATTTGGTTAATTTGTTCATTTGTTTATCATTAATTCAACAAATGCTGTCTTTCAGACAATGTTCTAAAGAGTTAGGATACAAAATAGACACAACAACTACAAAACAGACAAAAATCCCTACCCCCATGAGGCTTACATTACTGTGAGGAAGATATAACATAAGAGCTATATAAGTAAAATATATAGGAAGGTATATGTGATAAGTGAAAATGAAGCAGGAAAAAAACCAGGAGATGTAATTTTCAACAAGATGGCCAGTGCATGCCCTGTTGAGCAGTAATATTGTAGTAAAGACCTAAAGTAGATAAGGGGATGAGCCAGCTTTTCAGGGTGGGGTCAGGGAACTGCAGTGCCCATGGGTGCAGCCAGCAGGAAGTGCTTGAAATAGGAGCTGGGGAGGCAGGTGTGGTTGGAGCAGAGTGAGATGGATGAAACCTATAGGAGAAAAGGTCCAAGAAATGATGGTATTTGAGGACTTTGGGCCCTAACTCTGAATATCTTGTGAGTTTTTGGAGGGTTTCCTAGGAGAAGAGTAACATGATCTGATACACACATTTTAACAGGCCAGACAAGTCGATTTCTTTGTGGGCAACACGTGTACAGTGTATACATCTGAACACATCTGATTCTGTTAGTACAACATTCTGTCTCTTCCCTTTTCTATGTGTGTGTGTGATTGTGCTTGGTCGCTTAGCCATGTCCAACTCTTTGTGACCCCATGGAGTCCACTAGGAGTCCACTAGGCTCCTCTGTCCATGGGATATCCCAGGCAAAAATACTGGAGTGGGTTGCCTTCCCTCTGCCAGGGGATCATCCCCACCCAGGGATTGAACCCCCGTCTCTTGCATCTCTTTCACTGACAGGCGGATTCTTTACCACTGCACCTGGGAAGCCCTATTCTTTACCAAATGCAATTATTTTTGTGCTTGTTTATACTTTTTTGTAATATTTGCTTTTGGAAACAAAGGAGTCATTTCACCTATTTTGTGATGAACTGTCCACAGGTTCTAGTATCAAATCAATTCTCACACCTTTGTCTAATTAGCTTGTTTGCTTTTACTCATCTATTTGCTGTTTGTTCAGTCGTTCAGCAGTTACTTGTTGAGTCTTCCATGTGCTGAGTGTTTAGTGGTGAATGAAGCCAATAGGATCCCAACGCTGACAGAGGCCACAGCCACCCTTGTCTGTGCTGCGTAATCTTTCCCACCTCCACACCTGCACCACTCTGTCCCAGTACTGCCCATTCTACAACTGTTATGAAGCTCTTCTCGTACCCGCTTCTCATTACATCAGGCAGTTCTGTTCCTGACGAAACTCTGCCCTTCTCTGTAAAAATGCTAACATTTTATCATTTCTCTTTTCCTTCTCAGCAACTTGTTGGAAATGATCTTTTAAGGAAATAATGTACTTTGTAAACACGTTTTGCATATGAACTATTATTTTAATAAGACAATAACTTATTTTTTTTCCTTAATAGATTTTTTAAATATTTTTTTTCCTTTCAACTAACAGAATCACATTTTTCCCCAACCACCTCTTTACTTTCTCGTATTACATGCTTGTAATACAAGATTTTTTTATGCTCATGAAGCTATGACCTTGTATAAGTTTCCCAGGAGACACGACTCTCAGCGTTTTGTTGGACAAACATTTGTTTTTTTGTAACTACATGAACAAGCCAAACTGCACGTAGTCCGAAAAATAATTCTGCCTTTTTCATTACACACTATTTAAAATGCCATTACAAGGAATTCTAATCTAGTGGCAATGAAAACATTTTAATTTTACCATTTAATCATGAAGATTTTAAAACTTAAGCACGTTTAATAAAATAATTTAATATTATTATATTAGAAAGGTTTGCAGTGGGTTCTCAATTTTTGATGGTCAGCTGAATGGACATGAATTAAAAAGAAGGCAGCCACGTTTTGCAAATTCAGAATGTGTTTATTTACATAAACAATTAGCAGAAATCAGTATCTTTTACATTCAAAAACATGTTAGCATACAGAGATGGAGTATTTATAATTAAATTTAACTGTGAAATAATAACATTTATGCAATGATAATTGAGTACTAATGACTTTCAAAACACAGTAAGTTGAATAAAAAGAAAATCTAGCCAGGCTAGTGGCATTTCTATAAATTCTTTTGCAGATAGTCATGAAATTTCCAGTGAAATATGCTTTCTTAAACTAGAGAAATGAATTGACTGTTCAATTTAGACTCAGTAAACATATCTATCTGAAAAAAACAAAAACTAAAATATCCTAGGCTGTGTATTCTGTTAATAAATATGTAGGGAATTTCTCTCTATTTTCATAATTATAACAAACAAAAAGGAATAGCTATAATTGACTTACTGATTTATCAGTCTTTTTTGATAAAATTAATCTGTTTTAGTTACTATGTATCTAATTATATCCCACTTCTGTTTATTTTTATAAATAATGATATATAAAGTATTGCATCCTTTGATTTCGATGAAAATACTGAAGACACTCGTGATCACTTACCTGTTTCTCAGGTTTTGTGTAAAATAAGAACTAAATTGCCTGGTAGGGTTGTTGTGAAGAGCAAGTGAGGAAAGACTAAACTCTTGCCAAAGGGGCAAAGACAAGATTGTAAGCCACTTTCATTGTTGTTTAGCTGCTAAGTTGTTCCCGACCCTTTTTGCAACTGTAGCCTGCCATGCTCCTCTGTCCATGGGATTTCCCAGCAAGAATGCTAGAGTGGGTTGTCATTTCCTTCTCCAGGACATCTTCCCGTCCCAGAGATTGAACCCACATCTCCTGTATCACAGGCAGATTCTTTGCCACTGAGCCACCAGGGAAGCCCAAGCCACTTTGTTACATCATTATTATTATTCATACTATAGCCACTCTCCTCTGGAGGCTGCAGCCAGCTCAGCTGTGAGGGCAGCCAAGCAAACACAGCCATTAATAGACCCATCTTGACATTAGAATGTCCCAGGGAGGAAACCCAGCAGTCCGAGAACCACTGAGCACGTATGCCTTGGGCTTACCCTAACCTTGAGACTCTAGATTTAGCCAGATGAGATCAGCATGGTTTGGATGGTTTGTATCAAATGTATAGCCAAGGCAGCCATTCTCAGATCTAGGTTACCCTTGTTCTGTGCAGGGTACCATTGTTTTCATTCTAAGATCGTTTGTGATCAGTGTTCTCCCCTGAAATGGTTCGAGGAGAACAGAGCAATAATTTCAATTAACTACTGTATTTTTTACCAGTGATTATATGATAGTTATTGGTATCTAATGCTTCAGCTAATGGTTGAAAAGTAAAAATCCTTGTGAAATAAATAAATTGCATCACCAACTTAGTATGAGGCTATCTGGATAATTTGATATTAAGTGGAAAATATTTCAGTATCTCCACCAGCCATCCATAGGATAACATGAGTTGAGTGACTCTTTTACTCTCGCTTCATGATGTTTAATTTCTAGAACAGATATTAACTACTAAGGTGACTCAGATTATAAGTAGATGTAGATATGAATATGATCTGCTACAATTTTTTGAATCAACTAATGATTAATGTATTTATAAACACATATATTTATGTAGAAAAATTAATTAAATATTGTTTGAATGCGTGCATGTGTGTTAAATTGCCTTAGTTGTCTCCAACTCTTTGTGACCCTGTGGACTGTAGCCTGCCAGGCCTTTTCTCATTAGATAACTCTCAAATGTTGCTGTAGTCTTATTGTTTTTTTTCTTTTTATGTAGATTTCTAAACACTGTCTCTCAAACAAAATTTGATGCTAGATGCTGCTGAAACAACAAGTCAGGCTTAAAGGCAATAAGTCTGTTTTAAAAACTACTAGTTGTGACTTCCCTAGGGGTCCAGTGGTTAAGACTCCATGATCCCAACTCAGGGGGCTCAGGTTTAATCCTTGGTCAGAGAGCTAGATCCCAGATGCTACAACTAAAAAGTCACATTCCGCAACTAAAAGATACTGCATACCACTGCAAAGGGCTTCCCTGATAGCTCAGCTGGTAAAGAATCTGCCCGCAATGCGGGAGACCTGGGTTCGGTCCTTGGGTTGGGAAGATCCGCTGGAGAAGGGAAAGGCTACCCACTCCAGTATTCTGGCCTGGAAAATTCCATGGATTACACAGTCTGTGGGGTCGCAAAGAGTCAGAGACAGCTGAACGACTTGCACCTGATGACGCTTATCACAGCAGAGACCAAAGATCCCATGAGCCGCAACTAAGGCCCAACACAGCCACATAAAGCAGTAAATTAAAAAAAAAGAAATCACCATTAAATGAAATGTGACCTAAATCACGCAAAAAATGATTTTACACCTCTTTTCCAAATACCTTTACTCTCTATTTTTCTTTATCTTACAGTTATCTTTAGGAAATGTGACATATGTATGTGTAGGCTTTTATTTTTGTTCTGATGATAGTAGTGTTTGGAAAAATTTATTCATGGCTGTTAATTTTGTAAGATTATTCAGGAAAACTTTTCAGTCTTAAACTATAAAATTGTAAAATATTATTAAGTTATATTGGAGAAGGAAAAGGCAACCCATTCCAGTATTCTTGCCCGGAGAATCCCATGAACAGAGGAGCCTGGCAGGCCCTGGTCCATAGGACTGTAGAGAGTCAGACACGACTAAAGCGACTAAGCATTAAGTTATATACTAGAAAAGTGTTCAGAAAATAAAAAGATATAATTTCAATTAAAAATATTAATAAATCTACTTATCAAAATCTAGTTCTAATTTTATTCTTATACTAAACTGTCTAACTTATATTACCTCTACTTTTAATATGTTTTATTGTAAAATTTCTCCTTGATTTGTTAAAAACATATTTTCCCAAATTTATAGGAAAATGATATCAAAAGATTCATGAATTGTGGTTAGGTTCAGAGACTGAAACCTGAGAATCCCAATGGCACACATAATTACTGAGACTTTCACAATAATCCTGGAGAAAGAAATGGCAACCCACTCCAGTACTCTTGCCTGGAGAACTCCACAGATGGAGGAGCCTGATGGGCTGCAATCCACGGGGTCACAAAGAGTCAGACACGACCGAGCGACCAACACTTCACAATAATTCACATTTGGAGAAATGTGTAATCTGATATTACCAAGTTTTATCTGCCACCAAATGCGAACTTCTCCTCAGTTAGATAATAACCCATTCTGTTCTTGATCAAGATTTTTATTTTCCTGCACATCACATCACAACCTACCACTGGCACAGAGAGGGACAGCATGGAGTTCATGTCTCCCAAGTCTGTTTCCTAAATCCTGTCTTATGTTTGACAGTGATGCATACAACACCCAGTAAGTAATAAGTAAAGCTTGAAAATTGCACTTCTTGAGTTAATTAAAACAAATACCAATATATTCCCCTCTTTGAAAGAGGCAGTTATCCTTCATTTGACACTGGAAATATTGTCTAATGAATTCCAAAATGACCTTTCCTTGTTTTTTTCTCTTGCAAAGGCAAAGGTTACCTCTGTTTCTATTTTATCAACTGCATTGGAGCTGAGCTATCTGCCAATCTCCACATCTCCAAAGACTATTATTTACTCAAGTCCAACTGTATACTTAGCTTTCTACATAAAAAGCGCCTTTGTCAAGCCCAGTGATCTCTGATTCTAGGTCATTTCACAATACTGGGATGATTTTTCTTAATTGCTTCATAAGGTTAACCTCTGGAATGATTGTGGCTTGTAAGGTACAAGATGTTCATTAAATTGGTTTTTTCAGTAATCCATGAAGTACCAGCAAACTGACCAGAGCTGCCTGAGTTCATCTTGGTCTCAAAACAAAATGGTTAAAGGGCTCTTAGTAGGAAAGCACAAATGCCCCCAAGTCCCTACAGGTCCCAGAAAATGTTGCCACATCTGCTAGTGTGCCTTTGTGGAAGTATATTAGAAGCTACATCACCTGCAACCAAAATGTTCTAAACCATGATGGTATGTTTCTGAAATTAAAATGAAAAATTAAACACTGTGGAGAAAAGAGATAGATGGGATTCATTTTATGAATAATGTAGATTCTCCTCCTAAAAGAAATTTTATAGATACAGAAGAAAAATTATTCTTTCAACCCTGGGAAATCCCATGAATATTGCTTGAAAATATACTTCTATTCCAGGACTTCATGATTCATTACCAGGCTTTTTTCCGTGTAAGTGTCAGTGGATACCCACAGTGACGTACCGTAGACTGGGCATTTGTGAATGTGAGTGAGTCACCTGGTAAGAGGCGTGTCCAGCTATAATCACTGATGTGGACCAAGTTGACTGGGGATAGATTCCAAGATGAGTTTTATTTCAAAAATTGGGCTCTTCAGAGTAAAATATGTGTTAATACTTAGTTATCCATACTGCCAGTATCCTGGACCTTGAATCTTTCCCATATGTCACTATACTAAGGACACAGTTTAGGAAGATTTACACATACAGCATTCAGAAATACTTCAGAGCTTGATAGAGTGAACTCCTGAAAATATATCTAAAGTAGTTTAAAAGTCTTAAAGAGATGGGAATACCAGACCACCTTCCCCACCTCCTGAGAAACCTGTATGCAGATCAAGAGCAACAGTTAGAAACGGACAGGGAACTGGTTCAAAATTGGAAAAGGAGTACATCAAGGCCATGTATGTATATTGTCACCTACTTATTTAACATCTATGCAGAGTACATGCAAAATTCCAGGCTGGATGAATCAAAAGCTGGAATCAAGATTGCTGGGAGAAATATCAATAACCTCAGATATGGAGATGACACCACCCTTATGGCAGAAAGTGAAGAAGAACTAAAGAGCCTCTTGATGAAGGTGAAAGAGCAGAGTGAAAAAGCTGACTTACAACTCAACATTCAAAAAACTAAGATCATGGCACCCAGTCTCATCACTTCATGGCAAATGAATGGGAAACAATGGAAATAGTGCCAGATTTTCTTTTCTTGGGCTCCAAAATCACAGCAGATGGTGACTGCAGCCATGAAATTAAAAGACGTTTTCTCCTTGGAAAAAAAGCTATGACCAACCTAGACAGGGTATTAAAAAGCAGAGACATCACTTTACCAACAGTGGTTCATCTAGTCAAAGTTATGGTTTTTCCAATGGTCATGTACGGATATGAGAGTTGGACCGTAAAGAAGGCTGAGCACCGACGTATTGATGCTTTCGAACTGTGATGTTGGAAAAAACTCTTGAGAGTCCCTTGGACAGCAAGAAGATCAAACCAGCCAATCCTAAGGAAATCAGCCCTAAATATTCATGGGGAGTACAGATGCTGAAGCTCCAATACTTTGGCCACCTGATGCAAAGAAATGACTCATTGGAAAAGACCCTGATGCTGGGAAAGACTGGGGGCATGAGGACAAGGAGGCGATAGTGAAATGGTTGGATGGCATCACTGACTCAATGGACATGAATCTGAGCAAACTGAGAAGTTGTGAAGGACAGGGAAGCCTGGCGTGCTGCAGTCTGTGGAGCTGCAAAGTGTGGGACATGACTTAGCTACTGAACAAAAACAACGACCTTCCTTTAAACGTGTGAAATAAACAGGATATTCTAATGTTTGAAATTAGTTTGCCAATTATTCTCAAAGGATCAGGAAAATCAATTTGGTTGTCTAATTGACAAAAAAAAAAAAAACACCTACAATTTGAAAACTAAAAACAAAAAGACAAACTGCAACCACAACTTCCACTCTAGAATGGTAGCAAATACTAGAAAAAAAGTTTTCTTTTGTGACTTGTACCTGAACTCTTAGCCTATCATCTGTATAAACCTAAATAGACAAACTCTGGGAAGATTTGATTGTAAAATGTATCATGTAAAAGAAATAGAGACGTAGTATCTAATAAGCAAGTTTTTCTTTTCTAATGTAGTATTGAGAGGCAATAAAAAGCCAAGGCCCTGGAATCAGATTATCTGGACAGAAATCCCATCTCTACCATGTTCTAGTTGAGATAATCTGGTCAATGAAGATAAAATATTTGAAAATGTATGGCAGACCAATTCTTCACAACCACACATTCACTAAACCAAATCTAATGTATGCCAAGTAGATATTACTTGATGTCATAAAGAGTTAGTAGCATAAATTGTGTACTTGGTAAGAAAACATGAATGTACAAAAAAATGTTTAGTAAAAAACAATATATTTTATTCTCAGTGTTGAAGATAGCTCAACTTCCAGAGACATCTTTTTATTTCTTGGGAAAATGAATCATATTCTGATTCCAAAAATCAACATAGGGAAAATAAGTTGTTAATAATTTGAGACTCATAGAATACATATTACTCAATGCAGTGAAGGCTGGAGCCCTGAACACAGTACAAGTTTGGGGAAATGTTTTAAAGTCACAAGAGACCTAAGAACTAAGACCTACTTCGTGTTGTTTTTCTTTTTTTTTTTTTCTGGTTTTTGTTTTGTTTTAATTTACACAGAGCCAAAAATTTCTGCTTCAAGTGTATGATTTAAAACTTAGTCATGACTAAATGAACAAGTCCAGGCCATGGTTTCCAACAATTTTTTCCATTGGGAAAGGTTTATGGAAATCAAGAAACCAAAACAAAAATGAATGTTATTTTTTTTCATTCCTCAAAATTTAAAAATAATGCAATAAGGTAACAAATAAGCTTACTTAAAATCCGTGAGATTAAATTCTGTCATAGTATTGCTGAAATACATCATACATTTATATTCCTAAGGATTGTTGTTTGAGTAGCACCATGACAGTAAGATAAGCATGATTAGAAATCTCATTGATACTGCTATTTTCTATCCTCATTGTTCATGTTTCTTTGTTCTCAATTGTGGAACTTATGTCTGTATTGATTTTTATTCTTTTCAGAAGGAATTTTACCATTGTTTCACCAAATATCATAATTAGACATTGGGGAGTTTTTTGTTTGTTTAATTTTTAGAAAACAAATTAAAAGTTTTTTGTCTTAATGTGATATTCTGCCTTGTGATCAATGTACTACTAAAATTTTCAGGTAGTTAACATGAATAAAAGCAATTTTACCAATGGGATGATCACTATTTCAGTCAACAACCCTATGATTCAGTAATGGCTTGCACTATCTCCTGAGTCTTTCCTTGGGATTCTTTAAATCTTCCTTAATGAAATGAATATATTCAGATGAATATAGGTACATTGAAATATGTTCAGATGAATATGGGTACACTGAAATGTGTGTCTCTTTATATCTCTCAGTTGCATGTAGATATGCTGAAATAGGCCTAGACAGCATATTAAAAAGCAGAGACATCACTTTGCCAACAAAGGTCCACCTAGTCAAGGCTATGGTCTTTTCAGTAGTGATGTGTGGATGTGAGAGTTGGACTATAAAGATGGCCGAGGGTCGAAGAATTGATGCTTTTGAACTGTGGTATTGGAGAGTCCCTTGGACTGCAAGGAGATCCACCCAGTCAATCCTGAAGGAAATCAGCCCTGAATATTCATTAGAAGGACTGATGCTGAAGCTGAAGCTCCAATACTTTGGCCACCTGATGCAAAGAGCTGATTCATTAGCAAAGACCCTGATGCTGGGAAAGATTGAAGGCAGGAGGAGAAAGGGATGACAGAGAATGAGATGGTTGGATGGCATCATCAACTCGATAGATATGAGTTTGAGCAAGCTCCAGGAGTTGGTATTGGACAGGGAAGCCTGGTGTGCTGCAGTCCATGGGTATGCAAAGAGCCAGAGACAACTGAGCGGCTGAACAACATGCTGAATTAGGTTTGGTCCCTTGCAAGACTCTTAGGTGCTGAGTATGCAGATTCCTCGGGGTTTTAACCTAGAAAAAGAGAGATGTCTGGGTTATTTTTGCTTTGTTTTCCTTTCTTTTATAGCTGTTGCACCTCAGGGTAGGATGATATCATTCAAAAAGAGGCCTCCCTACAGTAATGTCTAGTTAAGTCTGTAGTCACCAGCATGTCATAGGTGCTAATTCTGTCCCTACCTATTACTGTGGCTTTTGTGGAATTAACCAGATGTTCTGTTTTGGGGGGGTTGTTCTAGATAATAGCTTTAATAATTGGTGGTTCCTTACTCTGTGCCTGTGTTTATATCTTTGGGTTTAGGATGGAAAGTCAGATGCTACAAGCCCTGCAGCTGTTGTTCCATCCCCGGGTTTACAAGCTCGGTGGAGATCTAGGCTGTGTGTTTGAGCTTTTGTCTCTGAAGTACATGCTTATGTTTGTTAGTGCCTAGAGCTTCCTCCTTCTTTCTTCAGATTCCTCCTTTACCCTCCTGCCTCTCTCTCCTCCAAAATAATTCTGCTTTCTGTTCCTGGTTAAACATGTAATGAGCAGAGCAAACTGTGGCCAACTGCCTACTGACTTTTGGACAAAAGCGGAAAGACGCTAAGAGCATGCGCTGAGATCAAACCATGGAGCTATTAATTAATTCTCCGTCTCACTTTCTCTCTTCATCTCTCCTCCCTCCTTTCTCTCTTCCTCCCTCTTCCTTCCTTCAATCTTTCTCACTTTTCTTCCTCTCTTTTGCTTAATTCTTTCTCCTTTCCTCCTTCCCTCCTTCCCATCTTCCTTCCTTCCTTTCTCTCTCCCATCTTCCCTCACTTTCTTCCTTGCTTCTTTTCTGCCTTTCTTCTTATGTTTTAAATATGAAGTTTGGAGAATACATGACCTTATACATGAATGTCCTGGCCTTTTCCCTTTTTTGTGTGTAATCAGTGGCCTGAGTGACTTCTTTAATGCAGGGGGTGTTTTACATTCGAAAATTTTACAATTCCCTACACAAATAATACCCTTAAATGGCATTTCCTTCCACCGTCACTCCATGTCACATTCAAGACAACTAAGATGTTTTATATTATATTTTCATTTGTCAGACCCCAGTGCTTTTTTAAGTCAGTTGAGTCCCTCATCACTCAATCATTTTAGAGACAGGCTTTGACTTCCACTTAGTTTAAATACCATTGCTTCTGTCTTTTCCCCCTCTACTTTGTTGATGCTGACCAATTAAATATCCCATAAAAGCCAATCCAAAATAAAGATACTGAAAATGATCAATTACATGAATGTTATCTTGGAAAATATAAAGCAGATAATTTTTATCAAATTGTGTTTCCATATATTTTTCATATCTTGCTTTTTGTCCTCTGACAATTTTAAGCACTGCTACAAATACAAGTAAAAATAAATGCAATGATATCCACTTTTAGGGAAGTCATCATTTAAAAAAGCAGTCAAAATGATAATCTTAAAGTGAAAAGCATGAAGTAAACCAGACAGAAATAGACAAATATCACATGATATCATATAAAAAATGATACACATAAACTTGTTTATGAAACCAAAATAGACTCACAGATATAGAACACAAACTTATGGTTACCAAAGAGAAAATGTTGAGGGGTAGGGATAAATTGGGAGTTTCGGATTAAAACGTACACACTGCTGTGCTGTGCTGTGCTGTGCTTAGTCATTCAGTTGTGTCTGACTCTGCAACCCCATGGACTCTAGCCCACCAGGCTCCTTCCCAGGCAGGATTTCTGGAGGGGGTTGCCATGTACTCCTCCAGGGGGTCTTTGACCCAGGAATGGAACCAGGGTCTCCTGCATTGCAGGTGGATTCTTTACCACCTGAACTACCAGGGAAGCCCAAAATATACACACTACTATATATTAGATTATCAACAAGGACCTGTTGTATAGCACAGGGAACTATACTCAATATCTTGTAATGACCTACAATGGAAGAGAATGTTATAAAAGAATATATATATTTATATACACATGTAAAAAATAAATAGAAATTCAGTCATTACTGCTTAAAATTAAGTAGAAAAAAACAGCTATACATTTAAAAGGCTGCTGCTGCTGCTGCTAAGTCGCTTCAGTCATGCCCGACTCTGTGCGACCCCATAGACAGCAGCCCACCAGGCTCCCCCGTCCCTGGGATTCTCCAGGCAAGAACACTGGAATGGGTTGCCATTTCCTTCTCCAGTGCATGAAAGTGAAAAGTGAAAGTGAAGTCGCTCAGTCGTGTCCGACTCTTAGCGACCCCATGGACTGTAGCCTACCAGGCTCCTCCATCCATGGGATTTTCCAGGCAAGAGTACTGGAGTGGGGTGCCATTGCCTTCTCTGATTTAAAAGGGAATAAGACCTAAAGGAACAAAAGTCTCAGCAAAGAATAAATATGCATATTCTTGGAATCAGATATCATGGAGCATACATTTGAGGAGAAATAGGAAAAAAGGCTAGACCATGTGTAAGTGTTTGACTATCGGTTTTTTAATGACATATTAATGAAGAAAGGGACTAGATCATATACAGTCTCCAGTTAAGGAAGAAGAAAATGGAGCTGTGCAAACTAATAAGAAATATAATTAGAAACATAAAGCAAAGCTTTAATTATTGCTGAAATGGAATGACTGGTTTTTTTCAAATTGCATTGAAAACGTCCGTGAACCATAACTGTCACTAAATATTGGAGATAATCACCCTGAATCTCCTCTAACAATGAATGATAGTTGCTTGTATTATTGTGATTTTATAAAAACAATACAGTAGAATAATATTTTATACTAAAAACTGGATCATAAGCAATAGATGAGAAATATTGTAGCTTATAATAATAAATACTCAATATTATTTTGGTCTTCACAATAATCCATTAAAGTGTTTAACATAGTAATTTTCTTCATTCATTAAAATGCATCTAAACTTGCTGCATCAATCACTGAAATCTTCTGTCACTCATTTGAAGGCTGAAAATTCTAAACCTATCCTCTGAACTTATGATTCTGAAATATTTTTGCTTTCTTTTACAAATATTTTTCCTTGCATTGTATATTTACTCTAGAACTTAAAAAAATATATTGCTGTATTTATATCACGGGTATGACTGATAATGATGTTTTGCGGGGCTTCCCTGGTGGCTCAGGCAGTAAAGAATCTGCTGGCAATGCAGTTTCGATCCCTGGGTCAGGAAGATCCCCAAAGAAGGGAATGGCAACCCATTCCGTTAATCTTGCCTGGAAAATTCCATTGACCAAGGAACCTGACAGGCTACAGTCCATGCAGTTGCAAAGAGTCAGACATGGTTGAGCTTAATGACTAAAACTAAACTATCGATATTTTGTGGATTCTAGATATTGCTGGCTAAACTTGCCCCTTAAATAAGAATACCAAATCCTGAGTAAAAGGGATAGATAAAAATGCCGAACATTTGCCTAGTTTAAAAAACAGAGGCACTTGTTAGCAAAGACATGTTATAGAAATGCGATACAACAGTTGCCTTTTGGAACTACATAAAGCTCCTAATCACGCAAAGGCTGAGAGAAGTATTACAGCCTCTTTGAGATGCTTGCTTGTATTTAACATAGTGTTTCCCTAATTAAACAGCCCCCCAGAATTATTTTTTTCACTAAAGACCTTTTTAGTATTTATGAAATTAACATCTGATGGAACACTTTAATAAAGTATTAAATAGTCAAGAACTTCAGACTCAAGTTTGATGATTAAAGGAAAAGGCAGAGATTCTTAAAAAAAAAAAAAACAAAACTTCAGCTGTCCTTGAAACTTCCATTGGCCATGAGGAATGATTTCATATTAGGTCAACATAATTTAACAGATCATGGAAGATCCATGTATCTAAAAGGCAAGTTAAGACGCTGACATTGTAACTCTTTATATATATTATACATCTAGTTTGTTCTTTTTAATACTAAAAGGACTGTGGGAAATGAATTAACAGGAAAGCAAAGCTGTGTTCCTAAAATTTCCTTCATATTCCCTTTGGTTTTAATTATGAAAGAAATATATACAGAGTACCATGTTTCTTCTGGCTTTCTAATCAGACACATTTGTCCATATAAGGGTTTTGAACATATTGACAATGAATGAAATTCTTCATAATGGTAGTTTGGTAGAGAGATCCCAGGATACATTACAAATTTGAACTGTTTGAGTGTTAATATCACCTATCATAATTAGTAGTCACTTTCTGAGGAAGCTGAATAAAGCGGTGTTCTTACAAAATATTTCTAAGCACACATGCAGATAGTGGGGAGTAAAAGCAGTTCAACACAAAATTCTAGGTAGGAAAGTGAAAAGGAAATTACTGCTGAAAAGAAGTAGTTATTGCTCTTTCTGCCTTTTTAAACTGACTTCCTTCTATTAGCGGGCAGTGTTTCTTTGGTTTACTTTTTCATAAACATTACTCTCTTATGAGGGTTAATTTTAGAGGAATTATGACCTACTTTGAAATATTTCTGTATTACACAGAAACAGAGCTAGATGCTTCATCTCAGAAACAAAAAATGATCACAGTTGCTTTAATGTCCTGTAATATTTTTATTGAAATTTTAAATATGTAAAAGCAGTATCACTGTATCTGGGCATTACATTGAGGTACATAGCTAATCAACAAGAACTAAGATAGGTATTTGAGATTTGTATGGATAAACTACTTCACATATCTATTTATATTTCTTAACATATTTTCAAATAATCAAAGCAGTTTGTATCAGTAACATTTCCACAGGTTATTAAATCATTTTAATGGGTGCCAAATTTAATCGTTTTTCTCAAGGTGGATTTTATGAAACCCTACTTCTGTGAAATACACTACAAGTTTCTATGATCAGAAAAGATTGAGAAACCTGTATATGCTCTAGCTCCTTCTTGAAAATTCATAACAGATCAAAGTATCCCCTGACCTTTTTATCCAGGATGATCCTGCAGTAAAGAAACTAGTAGTTCCCAAATTTATGTGACCAAAAACTTTGTCCACCTAAAACCTAATATCATTTCACAAATGCAGTGTTCAATGGCATGCACTTTGTGCTGTGCTGTGCTGTGCTTGGTCGCTCAGTCATCTCCGACTCTTTGTGACCCCGTGGACTGCAGTCAGTCCACCAGGCTCCCCTGTCCATGAGATTCTTCAGGCAAGAATACTGGAGTAGGTTGCCATGCCCTCCTCCAGGGGATCTTTCCAACCCTGGGACTGAACCCAGATCTCCCACACTGCAGGTGGATTCTTTACCATTGGAGAAGGCAATGGCACCCCACTCCAGTACTCTTGCCTGGAAAAACCCATGGATGGAGGAGCCTGGTAGGCTGCAGTCCATGGGGTTACAAAGAGTTGGACATGACTGAGAGATTTCACTTATTTACTTCTTTACCGTCTGAGCCACCAGGAATACACTTTGAGGAACACAAAACTATTTTTATGGACATTTCATCTTCCCACTAGGAAGCATATCCTTACAGTAAATTCAAAAGGCTGATGGGTCAGAAAAAGATGTCTACCAGGTTTAAGATGTTTATCATAAGCTTCTTCATCAAAGATGAGTTGTCAAGAGAAGGACATTCTTTCTTAAACTAAGCAGGTTTACAAAAGACAGAGACACCAAGGGATGTTCAGCAACTGGATAGTAGTACTCAGAAGACAATGTAAATCTTCTTTCTATGAATTGCAAACAACTAGCAGTAGTATTTTGATGTTAGATCTGCTACAAATCCCCAAAGTGCTGGAGAACAAATAGCTAGCTTGGGTTTTATCCCTCAAAGGATTTTTTGACTCAAAAAGAGCACACAAGATATATGTTTCTATTATAATTGCAAAGAATACCAGGATTGGTTCAAGTAGTAATTACATTTGAAGATTGCTAATTTACACTTGGATGCATTAACTTGCAATAGCTTTAGTGGAGGTGATTTTATCAGTAACCAAAGCGCAATGCCTAAATCCGTTGCTGTCCTGTATGTGTGTGCTTAGTCCTGTCCAACTGTTGAGACCCCATGGACTGTAGCCCGCCTGGCTCCTCTGTCCATGGGATTTCCCAGGCAAGAATACTGGAGTAGGTTCCCATTTCCTTCTCCAGGGGATCTTCCCGACCCAGAAAACGAACCTGGGTCTCCTACATTGCAGGCAGACTCTTTACTGACTTAGCTACATGGGAGACCTGTTACCTATGGTCAAGTGCAGTCTGAAAATATTAAGTGGGATATTCCAGAAGTAAACTATCCTTAAGTTTTGAATAGTGCATCATGTGAAGTAGCATGATGAAATCTCACTAGATCCAGTTCTGTCCGTCCAGGTTGTGAACCACCCCTTTGGCTGGCTGGAGGTTAGTTGCTTTGTAGCCACCTGAGTTATGAGCGGGCTATCATGGTATTGCAGCACTTGTATTCAGGTGATTCTTGTTTTACTTAATAATGATGCCGAAACACAACGCTTGTGACACTAGCAATTTCGATATGCCAAAGAGAAGCTGTGAAGTGCTTCTTTAAGGAAGAGAAAGGTCTTGACCTATAAGAAAAAAAAGTCATGTGCTGAGGTTGCTAAGATCTATGGTAAGAAAGAATCTTCTATCCCTTAGAAAGCACTGAAGGAAAAAGAAATCCATGTCGTTCTACTGTTGCATCTCTAACTGCAAAAATTATGGCCATACCACGTGATTAAGTACTTTAGTTAAAAGGGTGGTTGTTGGTCCCTATCAACCCTAATTTTTCCATGGTGGTGGTGGTTCCAAAAAAAGATGTCCTTTTCATTATAGGGGACTGGAATGCAAAAGTAGAAAGTCAAGAAACACCTGGGCTAACAGGCAAATTTGGCCTTGGAATGCAGAATGAAGCAGGGCAAAGACTAATAGAGTTTTGCCAAGAAAATGCACTGGTCATAGCAAACACCCTCTTCCAACAACACAAGAGAAGACTCTACACATGGACATCACCAGATGGTCAACACCAAAATCAGATTGATTATATTCTATGCAGCCAAAGATGGAGAAGCTCTATACAGTCAACAAAAACAAGACCAGGAGCTGACTGTGGCTCAGATCATGAACTCCTTATTACCAAATTCAGACTCAAATTGAAGAAAGTAGGGAAAACCGCTAGACCATTCAGGTATGACCTAAATCAAATCCCTTATGATTATACAGTGGAAGTGAGAAATAGATTTAAGGGCCTAGATCTGATAGATAGAGTGCCTGATGAACTATGGAATGAGGTTCGTGACATTGTACAGGAGACAGGGATCAAGACCATCCCCATGGAAAAGAAATGCAAAAAAAGCAAAATGGCTGTCTGGGGAGGCCTTACAAATAGCTGTGAACAGAAGAGAGGAGAAAAGCAAAGGAGAAAAGGAAAGATATAAGCATCTGAATGCAGAGTTTCCCTTCTTCAGCGATCAATGCAAAGATAGAGGAAAACAACAGAATGGGAAAGACTAGAGATCTCTTCAAGAAAATTAGAGATACCAAGGGAATATTTCATGCAAAGATGGGCTCGATAAAGGACAGAAATGTTATGGACCTAACAGAAGCAGAAGATATTAAGAAGAGGTGGCAAGCATACACGGAAGAACTGTACAAAAAAGATCTTCACAACCCAGATAATCATGATGATGTGATCACTAATCTAGAGCCAGACATCTTGGAATGTGAAGTCAAGTGGGCCTTAGAAAGCATCACTACAAACAAAGCTAGTGGAGGTGATGGAAGTCCAGTTGAGCTCTTTCAAATCCTGAAAGATGATGCTGTGAAAGTGCTGCACTCAGTATGCCAGCAAATTTGGGAAACACAGCAGTGGCCACAGGACTGGAAAAGGTCAGTTTTCATTCCAATCCCAAAGAAAGGCAATGCCAAAGAATGCTCAAACTACTGCACAACTGTACTCATCTCACATGGTAGTAAAGTAATGCTCAAAGTTCTCCAAGCCAGGCTTCAGCAATATGTGAACCATGAACTTCCTGATGTTCAAGCTGGTTTTAGAAAAGGCAGAGGAACCACAGATCAAATTGCCAACATCCACTGGATCATGGAAAAAGCAAGAGAGTTCCAGAAAAATATCTATTTCTGCTTTCTTGACTATGCCAAAACGTTTAACTGTGTGGATCACAATAAACTGTGGAAAATTCTGAAAGAGATGGGAATACCAGACCACCTGACCTGCCTCTTGAGAAATCTGTATGCAGGTCAGGAAGCAACAGTTAGAACTGGACATGGAACAACAGACTGGTTCCAAATAGGTAAAGGAGTGCGTCAAGGCTGTATATTGTCACCCTGCTTCTTTAACTTCTGTGCAGAGTACATCATGAGAAACGCTGGACTGGAAAAAACACAAGCTGGAATCAAGATTGCCGGGAGAAATATCAATAACCTCAGATATGCAGATGACACCACCCTTATGGCAGAAAGGGAAGAGGAACTAAAAAGCCTCTTGATGAAAGTGAAAGAGGAGAGTGAAAAAGTTGGCTTAAAGCTCAACATTCAGAAAACGAAGATCATGGCATCTGGTCCCATCACTTCATGGGAAATAGATGGGGAAACAGTAGAAACAGTGTCAGACTTTATTTTTTTGAGCTCCACAATCACTGCAGATGGTGACTGCAGCCATGAAATTAAAAGAGGCTTACTCCTTGGAAGAAAAGTTATGACCAACCTGCCGAGTAAGATCCGTCTAGTCAAGGCTATGGTTTTTCCTGTAGTCATGTATGGATGTGAGAGTTGGACTGTGAAGAAGGCTGAGCGCCGAAGAATTGATGCTTTTGAACTGTGGTGTTGGAGAAGACTCTTGAGGGTCCCTTGGACTGCAAGGAGATCCAACCAGTCCATTCTGAGGGAGATCAGCCCTGGGATTTCTTTGGAAGGAATGATGCTAAAGCTGAAACTCCAGTACTTTGGCCACCTCATGCGAAGAGTTGACTCATTGGAAAAGACTCTGTTGCTGGGAGGGATTGGGGACAGGAGGAGAAAGGGACGACAGAGGATGAGATGGCTTGATGGCATCACGGACTCGATGGACGTGAGTCTGAGTGAACTCCGGGAGATGGTGATGAACAGGGAGGCCTGGCGTGCTGTAATTCATGGGGTCACAAAGAGTCGGACACAACTGAGCGACTGAACTGAACTCGTGGTTACTCATGGTGGTGGTGCGTGCATGCTCAGTCACTCAGTTGTGTCCTATGCTTGCGACCCCATGGACTGTAGCTCATCCGGCTCCTCTGTCCATGGGATTTCCCAGGCAAGAAAAGAATGCTGGAGTTGGTTGCCATTACTGTCTCCAGGGGATCTTCCCGGCCTAGGAATAGAACTGGAAACTGCTGCATTGCAGGCAGATATTTTACCACTGAGCCACCAGGGAAGCCCACAGTTAGGTGGGAAAAGCATTAAATTTTTATAAAAGATATTTTGAGGAAGAAAGAGACATATTCGCATAACTTTTAATGCAGTATATTGTTCTATTTGCTATTTTTTGTTAATATCTTACTGTGCCTAATTTATAAAATAAACTTCATCACAGTTATGTGTGTATAGGAAAAAAACATAGTATCTCAAGTATTTGGTACTGTTGTGGTTTCAGGCATCACTGGGGGTCTTGGAACACATTCACTTGTTTACATATTGCCTGCAGTTCCATTTCTAGAAACCTACTTTTCTTAAATACTGCTCTTTGGCGTGTGTTTAGAACAACTCTCAAAACATTTTCATGTAAGGATTCAAAATGGTCGTATTAAAATACAGCTTTAATATAAAGATTATCACAGTTTTACAGTATTCAAAAATGATGAACCTGCTCTAAAAACCAAAGCAAAACCAAAGGACCATTACACCCAAGACATAAGAAAACAAAGAAACAAGTTTGGCATTTCCATAATTTTGTGTCCACCTATTCTTTTGTTTGTCTGTTTGCATAGCTGAGCTTGTAGGATCTTAGTTCCCTAAGCAAAGATTGAACCCCTGACCCCCAGCAGGGAAAGTGTGGAGTCCTAACCATCGGACATGCAGGAAATTCTTTCTTTTTTTTTAAACAAGTTCTATTTTATTATTTACAAATACATAGCGATCATAAGTGTACATGTCACAAATTAAAAATGGGGAAAGCAGAGACAACTGCTTGAGGGGAGTTGTCTTTTCGTTTTTGTTTTTATTTTTTTATTTTTTTTTAATTTTAAAATCTTTAATTCTTACATGTGTTCCCAAACATGAACCCCCCTCCCACCTCCCTCCCCATAACATCTCTGTGGGTCATCCCCATGCACCAGCCCCAAGCATGCTGTATCCTGCGTCAGACATAGACTGGCGATTCAATTCTTACATGATAGTATACATGATAGAATGCCATTCTCCCAAATCATCCCACCCTCTCCCTCTCCCTCTGAGTCCAAAAGTCCGTTATACACCGCTGTGTCTTTTTTCCTGTCTTGCATACAGGGTCGTCATTGCTATCTTTCTAAATTCCATATATATGTGTTAGTATACTGTATTGGTGTTTTTCTTTCTGGCTTACTTCACTCTGTATAATTGGCTCCAGTTTCATCCATCTCATCAGAACTGATTCAAATGAATTCTTTTTAACGGCTGAGTAATACTCCATTGTGTACATGTACCAAAGCTTTCTTATCCATTCATCTGCTGATGGACATCTAGGTTGTTTCCATGTCCTGGCTTTTTTTAGTATCTTAGGGATTAGAAAAAAATTTTTTAAGGACATAAAATATATACTTTCTGCCAGGGCCATATTAGCAGTAAAGCATTTTTAACTGTGGTAATTGTGGTTTTGGTTCAGAAGTAATTTGTATATTTTTCACCCCTGATGATGGGAGACAAGTCAGTGCTGTATCTTCGTGGGTTGCTCAGCTATGATCAGCACTTACTGTGGCTAAGTTGGCCCATTCTGTTTAGAAACATGTTTTAAGTATTTAGCAATTAACATGTGGTTGTCCTTGATTACATTCATAGATTTCACCAAGCAGGCACTGATAAGAGTAAAGCTGAGTAGTTATGAAAGAGATCACATGATGTACGAAGTCTGACATGTTTACTGTTTAGCCCTTTATAGAAAGATTTGCTGTTCCCTGGTGTTAAAAGTTCTTGTGTGTATTGATAAGTGCAATGAATCACAGTCAGCAGATGAAGAATAATCCCAGAAGGGAGGTGGCTCTTTGGGATAGAAAACGTCTCGGTATGAAAATGACGTTTGAGCATAGAGAGACCTGAAAAAGTGAGCAGGCCAGCCTGTAAAAATCCGAGGAAGAGTTTTCTCGGCAACAGCACTCCACTTGGCATGCTTGAGAAACAGCTGGAAATTGAGAGGGGAGGTGAGTGATGTGAGAGTTACATGGGTCCTAGGAGATGTGGCCTTAGGGGTGGGCCAGATCACCGCATCTTTTTAGCCACAGCAAATTTGGATGTTAAGTGATAAGGCTTTGGATTTTTTCGAGCTAAGGAAGTAACATGAACTGATTTGTTTTAAAACAGTAGTTCCGGCTATTTTGTTGAAAACTGACTCCAGAGAGACAGCTAAGAAAGAAACAGGGCAATTCCAAATTAAAACAATAGCATTTAGTCTACTATCAGGCTGCAAAGATACTATTGTTAAACACCTGTCATCAATAAAGGCAATATATTAAATCAGTCATTTCAGCTCTGATGGCACATTAAAATCTCAGCCGCTTTAATTGGGTTTGCAGAAAAAGTTGGTTCAGATTTTTCTGTAACATATCATGGAAAAACCTGAACGAACTTTCTGGCCAACCCTTAAAAATATCAGTGCTAGAATCCACAGGGAGATTCTGATTTAATTTGTTCCAAGTAGAGTTTGAGAATCAGTGTTTTGTTTGTTTTAAGCTCTCCAGATCTCCTTAATGTGCAACCAGGATTGAGAACCACCGCTTTTAGAGAAAAATACAGAAGACAAAAAACCCCAAAAACCAAGTTTTGTAGGATAGCTAAGAGCAGTTCAGTATGCAGCATAAATTATCTAGGAGTTCACTTTTCCTGGAGATTGTATAAGAATTTCAAAATTATTCAGTGTCCTGGACAGTTTTAAAATCAGACTGGGAACCCATTTGTCTGAAGCAGACGTTATTCAGCTTAGGAGCTGTGTCAGTATCAGATGGCCTTTAGCGGTCCCAGACAGCCTCCTGATTCTGTTACTTGAATCAGTTTGTACTGCATTTATGACCTGATGGTGCTTGCTGGCGGAGAATGGCATAGTTTGGGAGTTTTAAACACCATCATCTGTACCCAGATCATCCCCTGAAAGATACCAAGGAGGCCCTGAAGGTCTGCATACCCAGTGCTCCCTAGGAGCTAGTTACCCGAGTAATACAACGATATTATTTGCTATACATAAGCATGTGGACCTCGTAAGCCTCAGACATAGCCATTACATGAGGTCATGTGTGCTGATGTGATTTGTTGAAAGAAATAAACATAGAGTTAATCACCAGAAAGGAAACCTTATTACTTAATGTGAAAATGATTCACTTGGCATAGATCATGTGTAAGATAGAACTCTTGTGTTTTGACTGTAAGAAAATAAAAGACATATTTCAACTTTCAAAAGATGCTCAGAGGACTAAAATATCCACTAGCAGGTCATAGAAATATAAGAAATCAACATGGACCTAAAAGAAAGCCAGCAGCAAGTCTAATGACAGTCAAGTAGAGGGCCTTCAAATGCACTCCCTTGCCTTCATCTTCTGACCATTTTTTCTTCACCTTGATTAATGTTTTCATTGAAAGGAAAACTGAGTCTCTTTGCTAACGTCTTTGTTTCTTAATTAATCAGCTTGAAAAACAGTAGGAATGGCAGAAAAAAAAGGAGGAGGGCAAAAAGAGGTGAGAGCTTTATAAATTTTGAGGACAAGGTCAAAGTTCTGTGGGCCATCAGAGCTTTTGGGAAATCTCTGAGAGATGATGGAAAACCATATTAATGTCCTACCTGACATTAAGATGCCTCAAGATAACATTATCATGACTCAAGATGAACATCTCAAAAACTATGTGACTAGAAATTCAAATATATTCTCTCAAAGTTTGCCTTTAATAATATATTTTTAGAAATGTAGATTTTATGGAATATTTTATATAAGAAACCATCAATCTTTTTTTTAACTTAGGACTGAGTCATGTAACCCTGGTCAACTGCTCCCCTGCCCCTGTCCCTCCAAAAGTACAAAGATATAGGGAAAGTTCCTTTTTTAAACCTCAAATCTGTGAGAGTCCAGTGACAAAATACATTCTCACATTTCTGGTATTATGTGAATTTTTTATATTCTCTGCATTTGGGCAAGGGGTAAGATAAATAGGACATTGTAGCATCAAACATCTTCACATGGCACAAGATCTTAAAAGAGCAATGAAGCAGACCTCTGGGAAAATACAGTCTCCTCCTTAGCTTACCTGTTACCAGCACTTTTCAGTTGCCATGTGTTAAAAGTATTAGTCGCTCAATCATGTCCAACTCTTTGCGACCCTATAGACTGTATCTTCTGTCCATGTGATTCTCCAGGCAAGAATACCAGAGTGGGGAGCCATTCCCTTCTCTTGGGGATCTTCCCAACCCAGGTACTGAACTCGGGTCTCCTGCATTGCAGGCAGATTCTTTCCCATCTGAGCCACCAGGGAAGCCCCATGTGTTAAAAAGCTGCTTAAAAAGTAAAAATTGTTTTTGGTTGCTCCTAAAGGAGCTTCTGAATTTGTACAGCCCCAATTGTCCAGACAATTATATTCTTTGGAGCCACAGATGGAGAAGCTCTATACAGTCAGCAAAAACAAGACTGGGAGCTGACTGTGGCTCAGATCATGAACTCCTTATTGCCAAATTCAGACTAAAATTGAAGAAAGTAGGGAAAACCACTAGACCGTTCAGGTATGACCTAAATCAATCCCTAACAATTATACAGTGGAAGTGAGAAATAGATTTAAGGGCCTAGATCTGATAGACAGAGTGCCTGATGAACTATGGTTGGAGGTTCATAACACTGTACAGAAGACACGGAGCAAGACCATCCCCAAGAAAAATAAATGCTAAAAAGCAAAATGGCTGTCTGGGGAGGCCTTACAAATAGCTGTGAAAAGAAGAGAAGTGAAAAGCAAAGGAGAAAAGGAAAGATACACCTGTTTGAATGCAGAGTTCCAAAGAATAGCAAGGAAGATAAGAAAGCGTTCCTCAGTGATCAGTGCAAAGAAATAGAGGAAAACAATAGAATGGGAAAGATTAGAGATCTCTTCAAAAAAACTAGAGATACCAAGGGATCATTTCATGCAAAGTTGGGCTCAATAAAGGACAGAAATGGCATGGACCTAACAGAAGCAAAAGATATTAAAAAGAGGTGGCAAGAATACACGGAAGAACTGTACAAAAAAGATCTTCATGACCCAGATAATCATGATGATGTGATCACTAATCTAGAGCCAGACATCTTGGAAAGTGAAGTCAAGTGGGCCTTAGGAAGAGTCACTACAAACAAAGCTAGTGGAGGTGATGGAATTCCAGTTGAGCACTTTCAAATCCTAAAAGATGATGCTATGAAAGTGCTGCACTCAGTATGCCAGCAAATTTGGAAAACACAGCAGTGGCCACAGGACTGGAAAAGGTCAGTTTTCATTCTAATACCTAATAAAGGCAATGCCAAAGAATGCCCAAACTACCACACAATTGCATTCATCTCATACGCTAGTAAAGTAATGCTCAAAATTCTCCAAGCCAGGCTTCGGCATTACATGATCCGTGGACTTCCAGATGTTCAAGCTGGTTTTAGAAAAGGCAGAGGAAACAGAGATCAAATTGCCAACATCCACTGGATCACGGAAAAAGCAAGAGAGTTCTGGAAAAACATCTATTTCTGCTTTCTTGACTATGCCAAAGCCTTTGACTGTGTGGATCACAATAAACTGTGGAAAATTCTGAAAGAGATGGGAATACCAGACCACCTGACCTGCCTCTTGAGAAACCTATATGCAGGTCAGGAAACAACAGTTAGAACTGGACATGGAACAAAAGACTGGTTCCAAATAGGAAAAGGAGTATGTCAAGGCTGTATCTTGTCACCCTGCTTATTTAACTTCTATGCAGAGTACATCATGAGAAACGCTGGGCTGGAAGAAGCACAAGCTAGAATCAAGACTGCCAGGAGAAATATAATAACTTCAGATATGCAGATGACACAACCCTTATGGCAAAAAGTGAAGAAGAACTAAAGAGCCTCTAATGAAAGTGAAAGACAAGAGTGTAAAAGTTAGCTTAAAGCTCAACATTCAGAAAACAAAGATTGTGGCATCTGGTCCCATCACTTCATGGGAAATAGATGGGGAAACAGTGTCAGACTTTATTTTTGGGGCTCCATAATCACTGCAGATGGTGACTGCAGCCATGAAATAAAAAGATGCTTGGAAGAAAAGCCTAGACCAGCCTAGAAAGGGTATTATAAAGCAGAGACATCACTTTGCCAACAAAAGTCTGTCTAGTCAAGGCTATGGATTCTCCAGTAGTCATATATGGATGTGAGAGTTGGACTATAAAGAAAGCTGAGTGCTGAAGAATTGATATTTTTGAACTGTGGTGTTGGAAAAGACTCTCGAGAGTCCCTTGGACTGCAAGGAGATCCAACCAGTCCATCCTGAAGGCGATCAGTCCTGAGTGTTCATTGGAAGGACTGATGTTGAACCTGGAACTCCAATACTTTGGCCACCTGATGCGAAGAGCTGACTGATTTGAGAAGACCCTGATGCTGGGAAAGATTGAGGGCAGGAGGGGAAGGGGGCCTCAGAGGATGAGATGGCTGGATGGCATCACTGACTCAATGGACATGAGTCTGAGTAAACTCCGGGAGTTGGTGATGGACAGGGAGGCCTGGTGTGCTGCAGTCCATGGGGTCGCAAAGAATTGGACACAACTGAGCAACTGAACTGAACTGAAGTGAATTGTCCAGATAATGATATATACATATATTTAAATCTCAAAATCTGTTTTTATGGAAGAGTCTGGAAAAGTGAAGATAATGAATATTGAGAAAGAGTCAGTCCTTTTGGTGTACCAACACAGTCACTTCAAGGATTAGTCTTGATAGGTAATTAATATTGGATTGATTATGTATAAAATTTGACGTGTTACTTTCAAGAAAGCCACAAAACCTGGTGAACAAATACAATAAGGCAAAATCAGAAATAGAATGTGTCTCTTTTTCTGATGTGTCTCTCCAGAGGACAGCATGTTTCCTATATACGTTTGGACAACATGAAAAAGAAAGTTAGGATGGAAAGTAAGATACCTGGATTCTGGTTCCTACTTCCCATTAATCAATTTGGGGGAGGTAGTTGTTATCTCAGTAGTCCTAAATCTTCTCATTTACAATTGAGAAAGTTGTACTAAGCTCTGAAATTCCTTATCTCTATCTTATTCTTGGTAAACGTCGCATTTGAATCCTTTCAATGTGTTATCAGAAACCTTGTGTATTGGTTTCCTAAGGCTGTGTAACAAAGTATTATAAACTGGGAGGCTTAAAACAACAGAAGTTAATTTTCTTATAGTTCTGGAAACTAGTACTCTTCCCTGGAAAATCCCATGGACGGAGGAGCCTGGTAGGCTGCAGTCCATGGGGTCACACAGAGTCGGACACGACTAAAGCGACTTAGCAGCAACAGCAGCAGCAGCAGAGGTCCAAAGTTAAGGTGTCAGAAGGGCCATTGTTACCTTTGAAGGCTCTAGGAAGAATCCACCCCCCTATTTCCTCTTTCTGGCTTCTGTGGTCATCAGGAATTCTCAGCATTCCTGGTCTTAAAGGGGCATCATTGCAGTCTATCCCTCTGTCCTCACGTAGTCTTCTGAAGGAGATCAGCCCTGGGATTTCTTTGGAAGGAATGATGCTAAAGCTGAAACTCCAGTACTTTGGCCACCTCATGCGAAGAGTTGACTCATTAGAAAAGACTCTGATGCTGGGAGGGATTGGGGGCAGGAGGAGAAGGGGGCGACAGAGGACGAGATGGCTGGATGGCATCACTGACTCGATGGCCGTGAGTCTGAGTGAACTCCAGGAGTTGGTGATGGACAGGGAGGCCTGGTGTGCTGCGATTCATGGGGTCACAAAGAGTCAGACACGACTGAGTCTTCTCCCGTGTGGGTCTATATCTGTGTCTAAATGTCCCTCTTCTGTTTTGTTAAAAGACCAATGGCTTAGAAGTCATTCAGTTCAGTTCAGTCGCTCAGTTGTATCCGACTCTTTGCGACCCCATGAATCACAGCCCGCCAGGCCTCCCTGTCCATCACCAACTCCTGGAGTTCACTCAGACTCACGTCCATCGAGTCAGTGATGCCATCCAGCTGTCTCATCCTCGGTCGTCCCCTTCTCCTCCTGCCCCCAATCCCTCCCAACATCAGAGTCTTTTCCAATGAGTCAACTCTTCACATGAGGTGACCAAAGTACTGGAGTTTCAGCTTCAGCATCAGTCCTTCCAAAGAACACCCAGGGCTGGTCTCCTCTAGAATGGACTGGTTGGATCTCCTTGCAGTCCAAGGGACCCTCAAGAGTCTTCTCCAACACCACAGTTCAAAAGCATGAATTCTTTGGCCCTCAGCCTTCTTCACAGTCCAACTCTTGCATCCATACATGACTACTGGAAAAACCATAGCCTTGACTAGACGGACCTTTGTTGGCAAAGTAATGTCTCTGCTTTTCAGTATGCTATCTAGATTAGTCTATCTCAACTCTATTGTTACGGGAATTCTATATGGAATATCATCCTTATTTGTAAGACTACAGAATTAAATTAGAGTTTATCATAAACCCATGCTCATATATGAACATCCACTTTCCTTTGTCTCTCCAATCAACACATTATAATTGGGGGAAACTTTGTCATTTTTTTTTTTTTTGTTCCCAAAAAAGAAGGGTTTGTGTGTGTGTGTGTGTGTGTGTGTGTGTGTGTGTGTGTATGTGTATGTGTTTGTGTGTGTGTGTGAGTCAACAGAGCATCTTGCAAAATTTAAAGGACCAAAGTACCCTGACATCATACATAATTGAAAACAACAACCTGCATATAATTATATAATCTCACTTTAGTCTGTTAGCTTTAGAGATAAAACAAAAATCAGTTACTTGCTATTTTGAAGGAAGAAAGCTTAAGACTCATACAACCTATATTTGGATTTATCATTTAGATATTTGACAGTTAATCAGAAAAATAGACTTGGTGTTAATGCTTCCCAGTTGAGACAGGCCTTTGTGATTGATTTGTATTTAAGAGTAGCTTTCAATCCATGCCTTTTCCTAACCTGCAGCTACCATAATAGAAATTTCCTTTGTGAAAATACGACACTCCCCACCCCTGGAAAGGCTATTTCAAAGATTTCTTTCACCACACTCCTCAAGCCTTACTGGGGATTCTTGCCCCAGAACACCCTGACACACCTTCAGCAGTGAAACCTGCCTCTTTGTTCAAAGAGAAAATAGAGTGATGGGTGAGACAATTCCGTCACATCCCTGTCGTCTCCTCTCATCTGAATTCTTCGTTTCGTGAAAGGCATTCCTTTTCCCTCCAGCAACCAACATCTTCCCCCATGTCCACATCCCATCCCTTCTTCCTAAATCAATTTTCCTAAATTTCTGTGCTATCAGCAACTTTTTTTCCCTAGTTTTTGTCTTCAACCTGCAAATTAGATTTAGTCTCCCCAGTGTTTGAAAAGGGAAAAGAGAAAAAAAAATGAAGAGGCAGAATGAGACAAGAAAAGGAAACAAACCTGAAGCAATTGAACATAAAGAGATAGCAGCTACCTTTGAGCGTGTTTTTTCTTCTTAGCCCAGCTTTTTGTAAGGCCAGTCTAATATCATTGTCTTCATGTTTTCACCTCCTGTTTACACTTCATGCAACTGTCTTGCAGCTTTACGACTCTACTGGAGCTGTCTTACAAATGTCCCTAACCATCTCCAGGTCACCAAAATTTCAAAGCATTTAAATCTTCTTGCATTTTCACTTAGGCAGTTCATACTCTGCATTGTCAAAATATCTTCCTTTGGGTAAGAGATTTTCCAGCCTTGAATGGTGTAAAGCAAAGATCAACCTTAAAACTAACTTAAGAGTATTGCCTTTTTTGGGCTTCCCTGGTGGCTCAGATGGTAAAGAATCTGCCTGCAAGGCAAGAAACCCAGGTTTGATCCCTGAGTTGGGAAGATTCCCTGGAGAAGTGAATGGCAACCCCTCCAGTATTCTTGCCTGGAGAATTCCATGGACAGAGGAGCGTAGCAGGCTACAGTCCATGGAGTTCTAAAAACTGGACATGACTGAGCTTAATGACTAAACTATTGTCTTTTCTTAGTGAAAAGAGTTGAACACTTCTACAATAATGTTTAATAGAATGTAAATAAACCTGTTATGTGTATAGGAGTTATAAAACTGTAGGATTAAAATGAAAATTCTAATCTTATTAGCATGAGTGCATATAGGATGTATTATATCATTTAATGACTGGGGATATATTGTTTTAAAATTACTCGCAGTAATTTTTATTGGGTGTATGTTTTGCTCTCAAACTAGTTCATGATTCCCATGTATACTATTTTTAAGCTCTCATTCATTTGCATTTGCTTATATTGAATAGCCAAAGAAATGCAATAAATATGTTATTAAGCTTACTATACTTAGGTTTCATTTAAAATAGAATGCATTGGTGAGTTGATTATAATTTGTGTGACAGTGGACTTATTTTAGTCAAAGTTAGTAGCCTGTTGATATTGTTAACTTTGCTCCATCATTTAAAAGTGTCAATATAAGAATGCTTTCCAATAAATAAATGTTTGTTACTGTTAACAAGAAAATTTGATAATGAGACAGAAAACCACTGACTGAAATAGACAAACATAAGACCTGTGATAAAATGTTACATGTGAACTTCTAAGATCTGATTAAAAAAAAAAAATTCCTTTCTTTGGACTTATTTTCTGTACTATTAGGGGAAGCCATTAACTTTTATGTACCCAGAATATTTTTATTTCTGTATCTGCTCTTCTTGGCTGAAGAAGACTGTCAATCCCATGACCCTCTTCCCCAGTTCTGCAGCCTTTCCCACCCACGACTCTCTATTTCAAAACCTAGGCATCTGCAGGCATATCACCTATTCTGGCCACTCATAACTTACTTCCCTCGCCACAGTTACCCAGTTTTGTTTTGCTTTGTTTTGTTTTCTGAGAGTACTTTGTCCAAGAAAGATTGTCTTGAAAGTATCTTGTACTCAGTCTTAAGCTCCAGGTAGCCAGGTTTGGTATCACATTGAGAAAACCTACCTGGAAATGAAGTCATCACAGAGACAAGAGAGACAGAGTTGTAATAACTTTGGTGTTCCTTTAAAAATGATATAAATGAACTTATTTACAAAACAGAAACAGATTCTCAGACTTTGAAAAAAAATTTGGTTACCAAAGGGGAAAAGTGGGAGGAGGGTTAAATTACGAGTTTCAGATTAATGTATATACGCTACTGTATGTAAAATAGATAATCCACAAGGACCTGCTGTATAGCATAGGGAACTATATTCAACATTCTGTAATAACCTACATGGGAAGGGATTCTGAGGGAGAATGGATGTGTATATATGTATAACTGAATGGCTTTGCTGCACACCCAGAACTAACACAACATTGTAAATCAACTATAATATAAAATAAAAACCAAGTTTCTAAAATGTACAAAGATTAAAAAGAAGCACAAACTTTGGTAGATTCCTCAGTACGTCTGTGCCTGCATCCCTGAATCCATGTCCTAGATTCTTGGTGATATCCCCCAAACATTTCCTTTTTACTTCAACTAGTTTGAAGAGTGTTTCTATGAGGGACTCAAACTGATGCTATAGCTTAATCAACCCTTGCTTGACTAACATGGAAGAAACATTGTCAATCTTAGAGTTTATCCTCATGTTGTTGAGGATTTTATAACTTCTCCTCATTTGTTGTCTGTTCATTCTCTTATTTTTTAAATGTATCACTGTCTTTCATGCAACCAGATGTGATAGCAATTAACAGCACAAGCTATATTTTAATGTTTTTCAACATAAAAATACATTCTGAATTTTTCTATCTCAGTAGCTATTTATCCATAATATAATCCATTGTTGTTAATTTAATGGCCATAAAACTCATTTTGCAAAAAATCTAATGGTTTATAAAATTCTATTTACTATTTAGTTTTAAGGTGGAAAAAATTATTAGTGCTTAATTATTACATGTATAAGCAATGTAATATTGAGTCTTCTCAGCCTCTTATATAGAGTTTTTAAAAATCAGTTACCAAATTTCATAAGCCAAAATATTTCAGATAATTTTCCCAATTTTTTATTTAATGGATAAAGTATGTTTCCAAGTTGAAACTTTTTTTACCTTCCAAAGTTCAGTAGAGAAAAAAAGACAGTGAGCAGCACCTTTAAAAATAACTAAAAATCATCTTTCAAAATACTGACTTAAGGTGACTTAAGGTAACTGAAGATGTCTTGGTGGTCCGTTGTCCTCAAGTGTGTCTCCTGACGCAGTTAGTGGTCAGTCACAAGCTCCCAGGACTCAGATGTGTAACTGTCGCCTAGCATCCATCACAGATCAGAGGTCTCCAGTCATGTCCACTGGTAAAGGGTAATTAAACAAAATTGGAACAATACATCACATTTTTACATCTAATGCTAGCATTTACTTTTAGATTTCCTTTTAGAATTTGTTTGATTTTTCCCCCCACCAGGTTTAGTTTCTCAAATACACCCCTGCAGCATAATCACATCTAAATTTTCAGATAAACCTATTGAATCAGAATCTCAGTTGTAGGAGAAAAGGGAATTTGCAATTCCAATAAACCCTTCAGGTGACTTTTATGGATTCTCTAACTTGAGAACTATTGACCAAAACTAGAACCTTGGCTTCACCTTGGAATTCCTTAGCGAGGTTTATAAAATGCTGGAGGTAGGTCCCACCCCCAGAGATCCTGATATAACTGTTCAGGAGCATGGCCTGGGTATCATCATGCTTTAAGAAAAGGTTTAGTCCAGAACAACTTAGATGCTCATGAAAGAATCACTTAGTTTTTAAATATGAAATGTATAATTAAAAATAAAAGCCATCAAAAACACATGAGGATTTAACCTTTGGATTTTGTGTTCCTACCACAACAAGAGACATCAAAAAAAAAAAAAAAAAGGAAATGCAAGAGTGCTTCCAATAAATAAACATATACTTACTGAGCATTACTTTATGCTCTGCACCTCATGGCAAAAAGATATTTAAAACTTTCTCTTTTTTGCTTTAATTACTGGAAAACTCAAAGCTAAACTTGCTGCATAATGACAGCAACTGTACACATCTCAATGTTTGGTATTTTACTTCTCTTTATACTGTATCAGTGCTTCTCAGCAGTACACAGAAAATTACTTCTGGAAGTTTTTTAAAAGTACAGATGCCTGGACCTCATCCAAAATGTATTAAATCAGAACTTATGGTAGAAGTAGCCAGGTACTTACATTGCACAAAACTTAATGGTTGATCCTTACGTGCACCATTGTTTAAAAATCACTGCTCTACATCATTGGTTTTCAAACCTCTATGTTTATACGAATCCGTGTGGGGACTTGGTAAACTGCAAATGTTCAGGTCTCACCCATTATGATTCACTTGGTCTCAAAGGAGACCAATGATCTGGCATCTCTAAAAAGCATCACAGTGTTTCTGATGCAGGCTTGCAGTGAACCACATCTTAAAAATCATTATGGGATATGGATTCTATTTTACGATTTTATTTGTCATGATGTGTTCACTTATTGTAGTATAAACTGCTAAAATTCCTCTGGTGATTAAATGCAGCCTTTAAAATCTTAAGAAAAGAAACAAACTTAAATATCATTGAATCCAGTGGTTTTCTAGATTTCTGTGCAACTTTATGATTAATTGAAGCTCTACAAAGAGTAGATGGATGTGCAAGAGAAAAGTCTCTGCCTTCCCCACCCCCCATGTTGCCCTGCAGCCCTACTAAGGTCTACTTTGATCTCTTCATATGTTGGGTTGCTGTTGTTGTTTAGTTACTAAGTTGTGTCTGACTCTTTTGTGACCCCATGGACTGTTGCCTACCAGACTCCTCTGTCCATGGGATTTCTCAGGCAAGAATACTGGAATGGGTTGCCATTCCCTTCTCCAGTGGATCTTCCTGACCCAGGGATTGAACCCATGACTCCTGCTTGGCAGGCAGATTCTTTACCACTAAATACCTAGGAAGCCCCAAAATTTGGTTTGCTATGTAGTATATTCTTGGGAAAAATGGTTCTACATCTCCAAGGTATTTGAAAACCACACATTAGTCCAATGTTTGTGTTTCATAGATGAGATAACAAAGTCCTTAGAGAAGTTTTCTTTGCTGGCCACAAGCATGAAACTAGAAAATGCAAAAGTCTAGAAAAGCAGAAAACAAGAAAGTAAAGTTAAAATTTACAAAATAATAATAAGGTATGTCCCTTGTTCTCAAAGAACCTCAAGTGTAACTGAGACAAGAATGTTGGAAAAGGAATAAGAAACAAAGAGCGCTAGTGTCAATTTTCTTCTGTAGAATGTGCTTTGGGGTGATTAAGAGAGGCTTTATGAAAAAAGCAGAACTTGAGCTAGGCTCTCACACTGAGTAAGAATTGGAAAGAAAGGAAAGCATGGAAGCACACAGCCTGTGTCCTTTTGTGAAGGAGGATCTTAGCATGGCATGTGAATAGGCTAAGGAGGAGACTAGACTAAATGGGCCTTACAGCTCTGGGTTGAGGAAAAGGAGAAAGTAAGTTTGAAACAATGGTTTAGAATTATTATATGAAGGACCTTTTGAAAAACAATATGAATAATTCCTTCCTAATTTTCTTCTTAACTTCTCAAACCTCCCAATTCCTCTTTGTCTCTACTCAGAAATTGTGTACTAAAAGACTACCACATAAGTGCAAGCAAATGATCAGGCAGAACACTCGTAGACTTTCTAGAATGGCATATGCTGGGGAACACACAGACAGAATGCTCCTCACACTCAGGTGTAATACACTGAAACAGACAACAGACCCTGAGAAAGTCAGAGCTGGAACCAAATAGCCATGTGCCGTTGCAGAACCTTGGCCCTAGCTCTGTTCTGCCATCCCAGCCTTCCTTGCTCAGAGAGAACCAACCCTTTTGCTGAATTCCTAGTAACGCTGGGGTCCACAATAGCCCAGTGGCTTCCAGACTTTATCCACCTTCTAAACACTCTACTATCTTGCTACTTAAAGGGTTTCCTGAAGACCAACATCATCAGTATCAGCTTGGACTTTATTAGAAATTCAGAATCCCAGGCCCCAACCCAGACCTACTAAATTAGAATCTCCATTTTAACAAGATCTCCAGGTTATATGTAAGTCCATTAAAGTCTGAGAAACACCAATTAATTAAAATTGATTTACTTCAGCATTACCTATAGCTCTTGTCTTGGGCAACTTCTTACCTCTCAGAGACTCAACAGATGGAGTCCTACCATTTCCCAGGGAGAACCTTTTCCTTTGAACTTGAGTCACCCTGGAGTAACTGGGTCAGCATTCCTCAAACTAGTGTTCTGTGAAAAACAAACAAATGGGTAAAAGCATGGCGTGCTCAGATATGTTTGAGAAATGCTTGGTTAAATAAACCTAAATAATTTTATTTACTTCAGGAATTCTCAAAGCTTTCAATATGCTAATGGACATTATAATGCTTCAGTAAACAATCATGGGAAATACACATCACAGAAAAGAGAATTTTGCTCATTTATTTGACTATTCAAACATTTTTCTCAAGTCAGAACTATTAACATCTCAAGTGAAAAATCCCAGCTAGGATCCTCAGATACCAGTTTGGGGAACATTAAGCTAGACCATGTGTGTGCTAGAAACAGCTGATGAAAGCCACACACAGCATCTGTTGCCAGTGACATGTTTTCTTATCCCAAGACTCCAGTGGACTCAATGCGTGTATTTCTGACTTCAGTCCCTCTCTGCTCTTTTGCGTTGTTATCTTTCTACATTGTCACATGACCACCCAAAGACCTAGAAATGGCTGAGATTAAAAGACTAATAAGAAGAACTAAATTCCTTTCTTCCTGAGCCCTAAATTTTAACCATAACCCTTCCCTTGTGTCCAAATCCATCTGTTCCGGGGTCTTTTGTCTCTCTGAGACCAAACTGGGAACTCTGCTACCAGATTTCTGGTCAGATGGTCAAGCAGTCAGAGTGTCCAGTGACCGCCATGTGCTCAACATTTTATTAGGTATGGTGAGGGGTGCAAAGGAGTAAGAAGACATTATCTCTGCATCTGAGAGCTTCAGCCTAATAAAGGATTGAGTATGTTTCTAGAAAAGGCAGAAATTGTAAAAGACTCAAGGGAAAACCATGGGATTTAAAGGAACAAGATTTATTCTTGACCCTAAGGAGTTTACAATTTTTTTAAGAAAATAGACAAAAATGACTATAAGAGAACCAGGGGCCCGTGAGTGCAGGGCAAAGGAGTTGATTAATTGTGGGGAAAAGGGAGTAGGAAAGGAGTCACAGAGAGGACAACTAATAAATTATGCCCTGGAGAATGAGTAGGATTTTCCACATGGAGTAGGAAGCGAGGTGAATTCTGAGCTGAAGAGTAGCATCGATTTCAAGCTGACACGAGACAGACACAGATCAAGAAAGATTTCTCTCATCTTCACGCGTGTTAAAATCCGACTCTGTACAAGTAGAGAGAACCGGTGTGAAATTAAGTTGCACTCCCTACACTGGCGATACAAATGCAAAGGAGGAAGAAATGAGTAAAGAGCAGAGTGGTTCTTGGGAGCTGAGCCAGCTGTCCCTGTGTGGGAAGCCGGAGGAGAGAACAGAGCAGTCCAGTGTCAGGACAGTGCAAGAGGGCGGAATCAAAGCAAAGAGCAGGAAGTCCCAAAATACAGATTAAAGTTTGGGTCACATCTGCGTCAGACAAAGGCGCATAGAGGTGGTCAGTTGTATGCTGACACTGGGCAACATTGAGAAAAGCCCGCATAACAAGAAACGTTTCAGTAGGGTCTCATTGTGAGTTATCTTGAGATAAGCTCTAATGCCGGTAGGGAGAATTGGAGGAAATCCTAGAGTGAGAGATAAACGTAGGCAATGTTTAAACAGAAGGGAAAATATATGTAAAATAAAGCAATGGCACTATAAAATTCGTAATCCCTCTGGGAAATGAAGTGCACAGGAAGTCATGGAACACATCTGGGAGGGGGAAGGGCTGGTTTCTGGATCAGCCTTGTCCTGACTAAGCCTCTTCTTGGCCTCAGTTGTCACGTTGGCTTAAAAATAAAGATAATCTGAATGGTCTCAAGTTTTCCTTTGAGCTTTAAATTCTATGATACTTAGAACAAAGATGGCACAGAGTGAGAAGATGAAGCAAAAAGACTGAGAGCACGGTTTACTTGAATGTAGACAATGAGTAGAATTATATCTGACATATAAAAGATGGTTTTTATTACAATATAGAAGTAAATATTCAGGTACCTGAAAATACTAGTATGTACTTACCACTTCATTTGTTACTACTAATAAAACCTCTTCACTTCTCTACCACTGTATGTAATTTAGAAAATGCTATTGAGGCTAAGAAAATAAGAGAAAAGAAATTTGTTGAGTGCCTATTGCTTATCAGTTTGTATACATAATGCCTGAAATTTCTGTATGTGGAAAAAAAATGACTGTTACTTAACAATTACTTGGAATATTAAGCATAAGCATCTGTTCAGTCTGTTCATAGAGTCAGATTGGTCCATTCCAAAAAGGGAGAAAATAATTTGTAGATGTTTTGGTTGGGGGGGTGGGCAGTATGGGGGTAGGTTGTTTTTGCTTTACATGTTAAACTACAATTAGTTTGACCATGCCAATATGGCATGGTCACATTTGCTGCAACATACTATAATAGTGACATTGATCCAATACATAAGAAATCCCAGCAAAATCCAATTTCTCATTAACCAGGAGGGCTTTTTAATATCCCATGTCACCGTCTGCTGAAAAAGAACCCTCTGCCTCCCAGGATTGGGTGAATCAGAGACTGACTGAGATTGTGACCCACCTTCCCTGTATATATCAGTCTAAAGATGTCAGGCAGACTGTTGGTGCTGCTTGTACCGTTCCCACCGCTGTTTGTTTGTTTTCGGAGTGTTCCTCTTCGGATGAATAAAAATACTCTGTCCTGTGAGCTCTAAGAGCAAGATGTGCCACTCTCTTGACCCCCCCGCCCCCCCCCCCCCACGGCTCCATCAATATTGATTTGAAACAAACCCCTAGGGTCGTCTGTGTTCCTGGCAACATTTCAATACTAACATGTGGTTAATTTTTTAGAGGATTTTTCTTTCCCTTCCTGTGCTCAAGAGGAGCCGTGGAGTGTGTGGGAAACAGCAGCTTGATGGGCGCATCTGTGGCGCTTACATATTTTCCTTAGAGATAGTGACCCTTTCTTCCTAACCCTTCTTCTTCCATTGCACGTTGTGTGCTAGGAACTCAGAAAGAGACTCATCTCCCAAATGCTTGGAGGCCTTGTAAGAACATTCCTAGTGACCTGGTATATGAGGAAGTTCATAGAATTCTTACTACTCTCTTCCTCACAAAATTTATCGATGTTAATGCATATTATCACATTTACAGCCATTTATATTCAATATGTGTTGGTGCATTATTACTAAATGCAGAGGCTCTTATAAATACTTGCTCAAAGGATGTTAGTTCTATTAAATAACTAATTTCTGACCAAGAGCAGAAGAAACATCTTTAGGTAAATAATGGAGTTCTGACTTTTTTTTTTAAACCACTGCTCTTATCTTTTCCAGGTAGGGCAATAAGTTGTGTTGTTTTAATTTGCAAATTTTGTGAGAACTGTCAGCCAGAAGAATATTGCTGTTTCTATTTTCAGTAACGTAAGAAACCACCCACCTTAAAATCCTATTATATTGAATAAACACATTTCTTAAGATTATTTAACTTACTTCCTAGTTTTATAGACATACTAAAATTCACATTTGGATTATATTTTGCTCAGCAAAAACAATTTTAAAGATTATAATTCTTATTTTCTCCTTGGTTGGACTTTCTAAGTCTGTAATGAATCGATGCTTTCAATCCAGAAGACCTTTAGAATAGGAACATCCAATTCTTTAACTTGCTCACAGTAGAAAAATATATACTTCAAATTATTTTATCAGTAATGGTGTCAGGTTCTATGAAAAGATCTGTGCTTTCTCATGTATTTGACCGTTTAGTTATCCACAAACATCTGTGGTTAAATAAAATTTGAATAGAATTTTATCAAATTGAATAATGACACACACCAAAGCAGAAATCCTGTGGAAATGCCATTTCTGATTAAACAGCCACAGAATGTTTAAGAAATGCTGAAAATTTGATAAACGTAAAAAAAAAAATTATTCTTAAAACTTTATACTAGGGCTCAACTGTTACCAGAAGAACAGAGTGGTGAAACTTTACCAATCTAGCAGGGGATCCTCCGCAACAGCTTATAAAACAGGTCTGCTCCTGCAAATCACTTCACTGGTAAATTTAGATTCACCTTGAAAAAAATAAGGGAAATATGGGCTTCCTGGGTTGTGCTAGTGGTAAAGAATCCGCCTGCAGTATAGGAAACCCGGGTTTGATCTCTGGCTGGGGAAGATCCCCTGGAGAAGGAAATGGCAACCCACTCCAGTACTCTTTCCTGGAGAATCCCATGGACAGAGGAACCTGGAGAGCTACAATCCATGCTGCTACTGCTAAGTCACTTCAGTCGTGTCCGACTCTGTGCGACCCCATAGACGGCAGCCCACCAGGCTCCCCCGTCCCTGGGATTCTCCAGGCAAGAACACTGGAGTGGGTTGCCATTTCCTTCTCCAATGCATGAAAGTGAAAAGTGAAAGTGAAGTCGCTCAGTCGTGTCCGACTCTTAGCAACCCCATGGACTGCAGCCCACCAGGCTCCTCCGTCCATGGGATTTTCCAGGCAAGAGTACTGGAGTGGGGTGCCATTGCCTCCTCCGACAATCCATGGGGTCGCAGAGAGTCGGACATGACTGAAGTGACTTAGCATGCATAAACGCCCAAATACCCCAGACAGAGGTGACACCATGAGGCAGTGGGGATTTCAGAGAGAGAAGAAAGGGATCCTTTGCTTTTTGTAGTTTTAGCATATTTTTACAAAAATACAGTTATTTATTTCATAGAAGTAGCATAATGAAGACCTGGAAAAGGACATTTTGTGAGTAAAGAGAAAAAATAGAAAGATAATGGATGGCAAGCATGAGGGACAGGGTGAACCTCTGGAGTTCAAGTCAGCTGCTCTCTGTGTATTTGGTTTATCTTTGCTGTGCTTCACATAAGCCTTTAGTCAGAGCTAATCTCGGATCGTGTCTCAACTCAATCAGTGTAAATCTATTTTTCGAAAATGTTTCGTGTCCTATATTTCCAGAACCCCTTGTACTTCTATGCCATCCATCCCTCTGAGTCTTATTCAATTTTCAAGGCTCAGTTTAATTGCCTTCTTTATGAAGCTGACCCCATATCTCCCAAATAGAATCTCTTATTTTTTTTTATTTTTTTGCTTTCATGGCACTTTGCTCTAGGTCTAAACTCATACTCATCCCATTTTGTTTCAGCTGCTTGTTTGCATGACAGTCTACTAGATGTAATATGAACTGCTTAAATGAAGAGAAGATTTGTTTTATCTCGCGTATACGGTACAGTGTTATTGACCTAATAGTTGCTCAGTAAATGTGGGGGGAAAATGTATAACCACTTACCTGAAACCCAGACCTAAAAAAAAAAAAAAAGAGAGGTGGGCCAAGTTTGCACTATGCGTAACTTAAACATTCAAAAAGAAGAGATTCACATGGGCTAACATACCAATTTGTCAACTAATGTGTACATTAATTGTGTGTAGTTTTCCAGAGTATATAGTTTAACCTTCTCTCTGGAGAAGACTCTTGGGAGTCCTTTGGACTGCAAGGAGATCAAACCAGTCAATCCTAAAGGAAATCAACCCTGAATATTCTGAATATGCTGAAGCTGAAGCTCTAATACTTTGGCTACCTGATGTTAAGAGCTGACTCATTGGAAAAGACCCTGATCCTGGGAAAAATTGAAGGCAAAAGGAGAAGGGGACAGCAGAAGGTGAGATGGTTAGATAGCATCATCTACTCAATGGACATGAATCTGAGCAATCTCTGGGAGACAGTGGAGGACAGAGGAACCTGGTGTGCTACAGTCCATGGTGTCGAAAAGAGTTGAACACAACTTAGAGACTGACCACAACGACTAGTTATCATCCCTTGCAGTCAGAACCTAGCAAGCCAATCGTTTCTTGATTTACTAATCTTAGACAATTTTTTCATTGGTAAAAAAGCTATAAGCAACTAAAGTCCTTTCCAGCTCTAAATTGCTACTCATGGTCTGTTTGTTTCATAACTTCACCATGAAAATAACAGATTTTTATCACTAAGTACTATCCCATTTCCCTTGGGCTTCCGAGAAGAATGATACTGTGCTGTCTTCAACCCACCTTCTGAAAACAGAGAAAGTTAATTTTATTTGTTGTTTCAACCTTCATTAAATATATGTACTATATGTAAATGGGGCTTCCCAGGAGATGCTAGTCTTAAAAAGAGTGCAGGAAGGTAAGAGACATGAGTTTGGTCCCTGAGTCAGGAAGATCCCCTGGAGGAAAGCATGGCAGCCCACTCCAATATTCTTGCCTGGAGAATCCCATGGACAGAGGAGCCTGGCAGGGTATAGTCCATAGGTTCACAAAGAATTGGACATGACTGAAGTGACTTAGCATGCACACACACATATTTATATATACCTCAAACCCAAATATTTTAAGCAAACTCAATCCCATTTTCAAGTGCTATTTAATGTTATTCTTAAAGTAACTTGCAAGCTTTATCAGTCACATTTTATTAATACTCTGTGCTTATTTGTGTTTACACAATTAGTAGCTAAATAATTACTACTGATTGTAGTAAGCAGTTAACTCCACAGGAGACTTGTATTATTAAATATGACCATCTGAGTTAAAAACCATCGAAACGTATGGGTCCTTTTCCTTGGCCCATGGTTTATACAGAGAAAAGCTAGGCATATAGACAGAGACCCTCTTCAGTGTGCTGGAGAGATTCCCTAGGCAGAAATCTGGGTTAAGAGTTATGGCCATATTGGGATAGAAGAGGCATGTTTGGTTTCCTTATGCACAAGAGAAAAGCAAACAAACAGGTCTTAATGATCTCAGGGAATTGGAGGATGAGTAACCGCAATATTTTGGAAGTAAAAGGCTATTTTTCAAATGTCCCTTTCACTCCAAGAAATATTATACCACAAAGACGTTTTTGAGTTTTCACTGAGTCTTGTAAGGACACAAACAATGAGCCACTCTGCTGCCAGCGCGTGTTATCAGTGCCTCGGAGAAGTTCTCTTCAATTAAAAAGGAAAGTTCCCATAGTAGCTGTTTATGTTTTCTCTCTTTAGAAACTTTGACTCTGAGAGATTGACAGTACTATGTGGATGTTCACTAAAGATTGGAATTTTGTAGATAACTGATTATTAATTAATTGAAAGTTACTTTTGAATCCTACTATTGTCAGTTGCTCTGCTAGGTCCTTCAGTGGTTACAGAGAAGCTTGAGTTCCCATCTCTTCTCATGTGGGTTTTAAAAATTCATTTGGGCATCTATATGTGCAGGAAATACTTGATAATATAAGGGAGCTACTGTGTTGCGCTGTGCTTAGTTTGTCAGTCGTGTCTGACTCTTCGTGACCCTGTAGACTGACTAGCTATTTTTTTTCTAATTATTAATCATCAAAAAGAGATCAGTGAAAGAAATATATGTGCTAAAAGTAAATGATCTACAACCTGGATTTTTTTCAACTTTCCTGAAGAACAATTGATAAATATATTTGTATATACTTGAGTATACAATATGATGATTTGATATTCATATACGTTGTGGAATGATCACCGAAATCAAGATAATTGACACAGCTGTCACTTCACATAGTTAACTCGTGTGTGTGTGTGTGTGTGTGTGTGTGTGGCAAGAATACTTAAGATGTCCTCTCAGCAATTTTCAAGTATTAAGTACCACATTATTAACTATAGTCACCACGCTGTACACTGGAGTCTCAGAACTTATCCTTCTTCTAAGTGAAAATTTATGTATTTTCACCTATATTTCCCCATTTTCCCCTTCCCCACAGCTGCTGGCAACCACCATTCTCCTTTCTGTTTCTATGAAATAAGTTATATTGAAAAGATTGTCTTTCCCTCATTGTGTGTTCTTGATCACCTTGTCAAATGTTAGTTGCCCATATAGTCATTGTTTTATCTCTGGGTTCTATTGCATTTCAGTGGAATCTTCCGGTTTTTATGTCAGTCCCATATTGTTCTGATTACTATAGACTTGGTATATACTTTGAAATTAGGAAATATGCCTCCAGTTTTGTTCTTTCTCAAGATTGCTTTAGCGATTCAGTCTTCTGTGATTCCGTATGAGTTTAGGATTGTTTGTTCTATTTTGTAAGAAACACCATTTGAATTTTGACAGGAGTTGCACTGAATATGTAGATCACTTTAGGTAACATGAATATTTTTATAATATTAATTCTTATAATTCAAAAGCATGTGGTATCTGCAATTATTTTTATCTTCTTCAGTTACTTTCATCTGTGTCTTGTAGTTTTTAATAAACAGGTTTTTCATTTTTTTTGGTTAAATTTATTTCGAAGTACTTCATTGTTTTTGATGCTATTGTAAATGAGATAGCTAATTTCTCTCTCATATAGTTAATTGTTAATGCATAGATGCAACTGGTTTCGTATGTTGATTTTGTATCCTGCAACTTTCCTGAATTCATTTACTAGTCCTAACAGTAAGGAGTCTTTAGGGTTTAGTGGAGTCTTTCGGGTTTTCTATAAATAAAATTATATCACTTAGAAATAGAGATAATTTTACTTCCTTTCTGATTTGAATGTATTTTATTTCTTTTCGTGACCTAATTTTTATTGCTAGGACTTCCAGTACTACATTAAATAGAAGTAGTGAGAGTGGGCATCCTTGTCTTATTTCTGATCTTAGAGAAAAAGCATTTAATTTTTGACAACTAAGTATGATGTTAGCTGTGGGCTTGTCAAGTATGTCCTTTATTAAACATGATTGGTTGAGAGTTTTTATCATGAATTAGTGTTGAATTTTGTCAAATTCTTGTTCTGCATCTATTGAAATGATAATATGATTTTTGTTCTTCATTCTGTTAGTGTAGTGTATCATAGTTATTTTTTTGCAAATGTTAAACCTTGCATCACAGGGATAAATCCCACTTGATCATGGTATAGGATCCTTTTAATGTGATCTTGAATTCAGTTCACTAATATTTTGCTGAGGATTTTTGCATCTAGGTTCATCAGAGGCACTGACTTGTAATTTTCTTTCCTTGGAGTGTACTTTTTCGACATTGATATTTAGCATGATGCTGACCTTATGTCTTTCAAGTATTTCTTCCTCTTCACTTTTTGGAAGTATTTGAGGATTGGTATTAATTCATTTTCAAATATTTGGTAGAATTCACCAGTGAAACTGTCTTGTCCTGGGCTTTTATTTGCTGGGAGAGTTTTGATTGCTGATCCAATCTCCTTGCTCCTTTGTCTGTTCGTATTTTCTGACTTCACCATTTTGTCTTGGTATGTTGTCTGTTTCTAGAAATTTAGCATTTATTCTAAGCTATCTAATTTGTTGATATATATTTGTTCATAGTAGTGTCTTATAATTCTTAGAATTTATAATTGTATTAATTTTAATCATCCCTCTTTTTTTCTTAGTCTAACTAAAAATGCTGGGAAAGATTGAGGGCAGGAGAAGATGGGGATGACAGGATGAGATGGCTGGATGGCATCACCAATTCAATGGACATGGGTTTGGGTGGACTCTGGGAGTTGGTGATGAACAGGGAGGCCTGGCGTGCTGCAGTCCATGGGGTCCCAGAGAGACACAACTGAGCCACTGAACTGAACTGAGCTAAAAATTTGTCACTTTTGTTTATCTTTTCCCCAAAACAGCTCTTTCTTTTGTTTATCTTTTGTATTGTCTTTCTGGTATCTATTTCATTTACATCTGCTCTCATCTTTATTATTTCTTTCCTTCTGCTAACTTTGGGCTCAACTTGTTCTTTTTATTTTTTCCTTGAGGTATAAATTAGATTGTTTTTTTGAGATCTTTCTTTTTTCTTAATGTAGGCACTTATTGCTATAATCTTCCCTCTTGGAATGGCTCTTGCTGCATTCTGTAAGTTTTGGTAGGTTGTGTTTACATTTTCATTTGTCTTGAAATATTCTTTTATTTACCCCTTTGCTCCCTCCCCGTTCTACCCCATCCCCCAATATGGGTATCCTTTCCAGATCTTTTTCATGCAGCTGTATGTGTATAGATATACACAATTTTACTTTGGTGTGTGTGTGTGTGTTGGTGTGTGTGTATGTGTGTGTGTGTGCATGCGTGCACACACACACACACACGGGTATGTTAGCATGTTCATTCAGTCTGTAAAGGATTTCAAGCGACAGGGTGTTTCTTTCTACCTTTATTTCTCCACCTAAAAAACCCTCCTGAAGCACTTTCCCTATGAATAGTAGTGTTCTACGTTCACTTGTGTAGGCGTTGCCCTGGACAAGGACATGAGTCTGAAGCACTTAGTGGGGCTGATGGGCAGTTTTGTTCATTTAACAGTGGACCTTTGCTTGGGGCTGCATCTCTCCCAAAGGGCACAGTTTTCTAACTCAAACTGAAGTGCTGGGCAGGGTATTGTGGCTGTGTCAGTGCATGTGAATCTACGGCATATTTGGAACTACTGGGTGCTTATCTAGGGAATTATGGTACCATAATTTTTACCCTAAAATGTTTCTGCTGATAGCCGCATAGGATATTTCCAGTTCTTTGGCCACTAGTAAAAAGAACTACTTAACAAATAGTATTGGGCATGCAAATTTTTGACATAAATGCAAGTAATTCTCTAGGTTAGTCATCTAAAATTAGAGTGCCAGGTTGATGAATATGTCCTACTTTAATTGTAACACATTCTGCTGAATTGCCTTCCAAATAAGGTATAAACTTGTATTTCTGAAGACGTGGTCAAGATATTTTTTTTCTTGACAATATGATACATGAAAAATAATAATTCCTATTCTTTACTTAATTTGCATTGTTTTGATTACCAGGGAAGCTTAGAATTTTATGTCATTATTAATTCTCCTGTGAATAGTCTTTTGTATGTTTAGACCATTTTTACTAGGTTGCCTTTTTATAATTTCTTAATTTTTCATTACATGTGACCCAGATTTTTTCTCAACTTGGCAATTGTCTTTTAAGTTGTGCCAGTCTTTTCATTTGTTGAAAATTATACTGTGTCATGTTTCATAGAATATTTGAATTGTTTTGTTTTTAGGATATATATGATTAATATGCCTTTCCTCTTGCAAGAGAATTTTAAAATCAATTTATATAATGTAAAGTGAAATATGGGCTGGAAGAAGCACAAGCTGGAATCAAGATTGCCGGGAGAAATATCAATAACCTCAGATATGCAGATGACACCACCCTTATGGCAGAAAGTGAAGAGGAACTAAAAAGCCTCTTGAGGAGAGTGAAAGAGTTGGCTTAAAGCTCAACATTCAGAAAACGAAGATCATGGCGTCTGGTTCCATCACTTCATGGGAAATAGATGGGGAAACAGTGGAAACAGTGTCAGACTTTATTTTTTGGGGCTCCAAAATCACTGCAGATGGTGACTGCAGCCATGAAATTAAAAGATGCTTACTCCTTGGAAGAAAAGTTATGACCAACCTAGATAGCATATTAAAAAGATGAGACATTACTTTGCCAACAAAGGTCCGTCTAGTCAAGGCTATGGTTTTACCAGTGGTCATGTATGGATGTGAGAGTTGGACTGTGAAAAAAGCTGAGCCCTGAAGAATTGATGCTTTTGAACTGTGGTGTTGGAGAAGACTCTTGAGAGTCCCTTGGACTGCAAGGAGATCCAACCAGTCCATTCTAAAGGATATCAGTCTTGGGTGTTCATTGGAAGGACTGATGCTGAAGCTGAAACTCTAGTACTTTGGCCACCTCATGCGAAGAATTGACTCATTGGAAAATACCCTGATGCTGGGAGGGATTGGGGGCAGGAGGAGAAGGGGACGCCAGAGAATGAGATGGCTAGATGGCATCACCGACTTGATGGTCATGAGTTTGAGTGGACTCTGGGAGTTGGTGTTGGACAGGGAGGTCTGGCGTGCTGCAGTTCATGGGGTCGCAGAGAGTCAGACACTACTGAGCAACTGAACTGAACTGAAGTGAAATGTTTTTTAAAAAATAAAGATAAAGTAAAATTGACAAAATAAGGACAACTTTTAAGCCGAGAGGCACACAGTGTTTATTATATTATCTTTGTTGGTTTTTTTTTTTTTTTTTTTTTTCGGTAGGGCTTCCCTCGTAGCTCAATTGGTAAAGAATCTGCCTGCAATGCAGGAGACCCCAGTTCAGTTCCTGGGTTGAGAAGATCCCCTGGAGAAGGGATAGGCTGCCCACTCTAGTTTTCTTGGGCTTCCCTTGTAGCTCAGTTGTTAAAGAATCTGCAATGCTGGAGACCTGGGTTTGATCCCTGGGTTGGGAAGATCCCCTGAAGAAGAGAACAGCTACCCACTCCCGTATAATGGCCTGGGGTTGCAAAGAATTGCTACTCAGTGACTTTCACTTTGTTTTTTTGGTATATGTTTAAAGAAATTTATCAAAAAATGTTTTTTATCTATTTCTTTTCGGATTTTTCCTTATCTTTATTTTTAGTTAATAATCAGCTCTCCACGTTCCATTAAAAATCACATGGGATTTTGGGTTAGACTACTTTGGATTTATAAATGAATTGGAGGGCAGTATTTCATTCATTCAGTCAGTCAACATTTATTGTGTGACAATAATATGTCTACCACTGCTCTAGATTCCTGGGTTGTATCAGTGAGCCAAGCAGGCAACAATTGCTACATTCTAGTGGTGAAAGATGATATACACAATATGTATATGTGATATATACAGAAGATGTGAAGCATGTTAGAATGTTCCTATTCAGAACCACATGTCTCCTCATTTGTTCAGTGTTCTTTTAGGTTTTTTTGGTGACATTTTTTGTTTTCTCTGTAAAAGTTCTTGATTTTTCTCATTCAGTTACTTCTAGATATTGTATGATTCTTTGTTGTTATTGTGATTTTTTTCTATTCCATTTTTTAAATGTTTAAAGACAGTGCACACGAATGCGTCGGTGTTTCTTTGCTGAATCAAATCCTTTTGTTGTTGTTGTTCTAATAAGTTATCAGATGATTCTCTGAGATTTTTAAGGCACAAATTTTCTTCCTTTGTAATATAATCCTCACTGATTTGTTGTTGCTGCTATTGTTTTTGTTGTATCAGCCATAACTTCAAGTACAGTGTTGAATATAATTTGTGATAATGAGCATTTTTACTTTTTCTTAATATTGTAGGAATGTTTCTGATATTTACTCTAATTATCTGATACTCAGTTTTAATCAAGGTAAGAATGTTGCCTTTCAAAAACTTGCTACTTGAGAGACTTTTTGTTTTGTTGTTGTTGTTCTTTTTATCAAATCACTAATCATTGGTCTTAAATAGGCTTTCAGTGTTCAGTTCAGTTCAGTTGCTCAGTTGTGTCCTACTCTTTGCAACCCCATGAATCACAGCACGCCAGGCCTCCCTGTCCATCACCAACTCCTGGAGTTCACTCAGACTCACGTCCGTCAAGTCAGTAATGCCATCCAGCCATCTCATCCTCTTTCGTCCCCTTCTCCTGCCCCCAATCCCTCCCAGCATGAGAGTCTTTTCCAATGAGTCAACTCTTCACGTGAGGTGGCCAAAGTACTGGAGTTTCAGCTTCAGCATCAGTCCTTCCAAAGAAATCCCAGGGCTGATCTCCTTCAGAATGGATTGGTTGGATCTCCTTGCAGTCCAAGAGACTCTCAAGAGTCTTCTCCAACACCACAGTTCAAAAGCATCAATTCTTCGATGCTCAGCCTTCTTCACAGTCCAACTCTCACATCCATACATGACTGCTGGAAAAACCATAGCCTTGACTAGACGGACATTTGTTGGCAAAGTAACGTCTCTGCTTTTGAATATGCTATCTAGGTTGGTCATAACTTTTCTTCCAAAAAATAAGTGTCTTTTAATTTCATGGCTGCAGTCACCATCTGCAGTGATTTTGGAGCCCCCCAAAATAAAGTCTGACACTGTTTCCACTGTTTCCCCATCTATTTCCCATGAAGTGATGGAACCAGATGCCATGATCTTTGTTTTCTGAATGTTGAGCTTTAAGCCAACTTTTTCACTCTCCTCTTTCACTTTCATCAAGAGGCTTTTTAGTTCCTCCTCACTTTCTGCCATAAGGGTGGTGTCATCTGCATATCTGAGGTTACTGATATTATGAATGCCTTTATGACATTTTTGGTGTATAGTTGCCATTGAACTATTGCCATAGGGAATTAATGGATTTCTTGTGGAATTACTCCAGGTCAGAATCTAATTTTTATTCTCATTTTTGTTTGAAGCCATAGAAATGGCTCTCTCTGTAACGTATTTCAGTGTTCACATCTGAGGAACTTTCACAACACACTAGCGTGGTCCTGTGCTACACCAACTGAATCAGAATTTGGTCAGTGGAGCCTTAGCATGTCAAAGTTTTCAAAGCTCTACAAGAATCCTTATAATCAGCCACTGCTGACTATTGCTCTCCTGTGTGTGTGTTCATGTGTGTGCTAAGTAGTTTTGGTCATGTCTGACTCTATGCGACTCTATGAACTGTAGCCTGCCAGGTTCAGAGGTTCTCAAGGTGTGGCTCCCAGCAGCAGTAGCAATTGCTGAGAACTTACTAAAAATGCAATGTTCTATCTCTGTCAGACACCTACAAGTCACTAGTTCTCTGTGTTTAGGAAGTTCTTCAGATGATGTTGATGTGCACTAATATTTAAGAACTCCTGATAGAGTTTGTTGTAGAGAGGACAGAAAGAAGGGAAAGGGGGAGAAAAGGGAGAGGAGGGGAGGAAAAGGGAGAAAAATGAAGAAAGGCGGGACAAAGGGAGAAGGAACGGGAAGAAAGGAACAAATCATTAATGGGGTGGTTTATCTTCTAAATCTCTAGATTAATAGCAGTAAGATGGTGCCAGTCAATGCGTGACTAAGTCTACTTTTTAATCTACATGTATTCAACTCAGATCTCTCACTGCACGTGAATTTGCATGGGCAGTATAGCCTTTTGGGTTACCTTTAGAATAGAAGAAAATGCCTTAAAGGACTAAATGTGTTAGTGGTTACCAATTCGGTAATAGGAAGCAAAGCTGAGTTGAATCAGGAGACTCAGAGTTTCCAGTTCTGCCATTAACTAAGTCTGTAGCCTTGGGAAAGTCTTAACTTGCCAAGGTTATCATCACATGGGAAAAAAAATGAGAGGATTGGGCTAGATAAATAGTTTCCATACTTCTTCAATGTGAGGGCTCTTCATTAATGTCAGAAAAACCACAAACACACATAACATGTTGATAGTTATAAAATATACGATGGCAAAAAATTTACTCTCTCATGGAAGATTTAGTACAAACAGTAACAATTTAAGTAAATTTGTAATCCTAAAAATACCACGAGAGTAGCCTTATGCATTTTTCACATTTAATTTTGCTACTAAAGAGAAAACAAAGTGCCAACTCTTAGATTTACTTGGGATTATTATCTGAATAATATTCATATACTTACTACTCTGAATAAGATACTGAGAAAATATTTCCATTCTTTGAAGTTGTATCACTAAACTTGAAAGGCAGTTAATGTTCATTCATTCAAGGAAAGAATCTTATGAAAAAGTTCTTCATTGGAGTGACGTTGAATTTGAAACCAAGGGGTTTCCTCTGATATACTCAGGCAAGGGAGAGGTGTTTTAAGCCAAAGGAGCATTATTACTGAGTCAAAAATAGAGTTGCCAACAGATCCTCTTCAGAGGATGAATGAATTAACAAACTTTGGTACATTCAGTAGTGGAATCCTATTCAGCGCTGAAAAGAAATGAACTATCTTAAATGCATATTACTAAGTGAAAGAAGTCAATGTGAAAAGGCTACATGCTGTATAATTCCAAGAAAATAAGGATCAGTGATTGCAGGGGTGAGGGGAGGGAGGGAGGGATGAGTAGACAGAGCACAGAGGATTTTTTAGGACAGTAAAAACACCCTGTAAGTTACCATATTGATGGATGCATGTCACTGTATGGTTGTTCAAACCCACAGTGTACAGTACCAAGCGTGAATCCTGAAGTAAACTACGGACTTTGAGTATGATGTGTCAATATAAGTTCATCAGCTGTAACAAATGTTCCATCTGGTGGGGAACGTTAACAATAAGGGAGGCTTTGTGTGCGCATGCCTGTGTTCATGTTTGTGTATGTGCATTGGAGGGGCAGGGAGGGTAAAGGGTATATGGGACATATCTGTACCTTCCTTCCAATTTTGCTGTGAATCTAAAACTGCTCTTAAAAAATAAACGAATAAAGGCTTAAAACTCAAAAAAAAAATTGAGTTGTCAGATAAAATACAGAATTCCCAATTACATTTGAATTTCAAATAAACAACAAAACATGTTTAGAATAAGTATATCCCATACAGTACTATCTCACTGAATATTTGGGACTTTACTAAAAATATATATTTTGTGTTTATCTGAAATTCAAATGTAATTTTTGTTGGCTAAATCTGGTAATCTTAGTTGCAAATGAGAAAGAACATGGCATATTTGAGAACCCAAAAGTTCTGTGCTTCTCGTACAGTATTTCCTAAAATATAGTATGGTTTATGTGAGGTTACATCAGATAGTGTAAGGATTTTTTATTTTAATAATTTTGTCATTTTATAGAAAATATATAAGAAATAAAAAATTTTCATTTTTATTTTATGCAGCATTATATATTACAAATTCATTGTTTCAGCTGAGATATATATGATTGACATATAACATATTAGTATCAGGTGTAAATAGTAATGATGTGACTTTTGTATATACTGCTAAATCATCACTACATCAAAGCCTAGTTAACTTTTAGCATTACACATAGTTACAATTTTTTTGTAATGAGAACTTTTGCGATCTACTCTTAGTAACTTTCAAATACACAGTGCAGTATTACTAATGGAGAGTGTTATATAGCACACTCTGTGACTTTTATTTTATAACTGCAAGTTTGTACTTTTTGACCCCCTTCACCCACTTTTCCCACCACATCCCCAACAAGCCCACCTCTAGTAAGCACCAATCTGTTCTCTGTATCTATGAGTTCAGTTTTTGTTTTTGTTTGTCTGTTTGTTTTAGATTCCACATTTGAATGAGGTCATATAGTAGTTTTCTTTCTCTGTCTGATTTATTTCTCTTGGTGTAATACTGTCAGGGTCCATTCATGTTGTCACCAATGGTATGATTTCATTCTTATTTATGGCTGAATAATATTCCATTGTTCGTTTTCTCTATTTTCTTTACTCATTCATCCATCATTGGACCTTTCACTTGCCTCCATATCTTAACTATTTAAATAACACTGCGATGGATATAATAATACATTTATCTTTTCCAGTTAGTATTTTTGTTTTCTTCAGATAAATACTTAGAAGTGGAATGGCTGGATCAATTTCTTTATTTTTGAGGAACCTCTGTACATTTTTCCGTAGTGGCTGTACCAGTTGACATTCCCATCAACAGTGAACAAAGGTTTCCTTTTCTCTACATCCTCACCAGCACTTATTATTTCTTATCTTTTTCATAATAGCCATTCTGACAACTATCTGTGAAGAGATATCTGATGTTTTTTTTGATTTGCATTTCTCTGATAACTCATGATGTTGAGCATCTTTTTCATGTATCTGTTATCTCTACATCTTATTTGAAAAAAAAAGTCTATTCAGATCCTAAAAGTGCATTAAATTTTTTTTATTGAAATACAATTGCTATACAGTATTGTGTTAGCTTCTGCTGTACAGCAAAATGAAGCAGTTATATATATACATAAATCCCCTCTCTGTTAGATTTCCTTCCCATTTAGGTTGGAAATGCATTTTTAACTGTGAAATGTTAAGTCTACCTAAAGAAAAATATCAAGAAATATACAGTTGTCCTCAGAATGATTGAATTTGAGGAACACTGGGCAGGATCAGGAAGTGCTGAGAGGTAAAATTAGAAAAGTAGACAGAAGTTAGGTCCATACAGGACTTTTCTTTTAAATTAAGTCATGTATTTTTCTGGAAAAGAAATAAATTTTTATCTATGCCTTTCTTTGTTATCTACATCTAAGGAAAGATCATTATAATACTCTTGGAAATAATTGATGGAATTTTAATGTTAAGTAGATGTTTTCCTTATGTTTTCAAACCAGAATAAGTCCTGTATCCTTTAATATCTGAGCTGGCAAAGAGCTTCTGAGAATTGTAAACAAAACAACAACAACAAAAACTACAGGGATTTGCAGGTTATCATGTAGGCATGACACAGAACACAGAATAATCCATAAAGGCTGATTTTGTGTCTAAATAAGTACATATATTAATTGACCTTGAATGTCAATCTAAAGCTTTAGCACTTAAAGTGAAAACTGGTTACAGAATGCTTACCAAATTATTTAGCTAGAAATTATATCCCAACCAAAAATGAACCTTTAAAGCCAGTGGAGGAAGTCATCCTGAGATTCCCCTGGGATAGAGAGGAATTGCTGCCCACACACCTCTCTCCTGGTTCACACTTGCCACTTCTAAGCACTCCTTAGGACCTGCTGCATAAATGTCCTTGGAAATAATTTAAGAGACTGTGTAGGAAATTTGCAAAGTCTAGGCTAAGAAATGCTCCATTTGAAGCCTCACTGAAATTTAAAATTTGAGCAAATGTGTGACCAATTTTTTTCACATCCCTTTTAAATGGGAGGGGAGATTAATAGAGAGTGAACTCCTGGACAATTGCACTCATCTCACATGCTAGTAAAGTAATGTACAAATTATCCAAGCCAGGCTTCAGCAATATGTGAACCGTGAACTTCCTGATGTTCAAGCTGGTTTTAGAAAAGGCAGAGGAACCAGAGATCAAATTGCCAACATCTGCTGGATCATTGAAAAAGCAAAGAGAGTTCCAGAAAAACATCTATTTCTGCTTTGTTGACTATGAAAACCTTTGACTGTGTGGATCACAATAAACTGTGGAAAATTCTGAAGAAGATGGGAATACTAGATCACCTGACCTGCCTCTAGAGAAACCTGTATGCGGGTCAGGAAACAACAGTTAGAACTGGACATGGAACAACAGACTGGTTCCAAATAGGAAAACGAGTACGTCAAGGCTGTATATTGTCACCATGCTTATTTAAATTATATGCATAGTACATCATGCGAAATGCTTGGCTGGATAAAGCACAAGCTGGAATCAAGATTGCCAGGAGAAATATCAATAACCTCAGATATGCAGATGACACCACCCTTATGGCAGAAAGTGAAGAACTAAAAAGCCTCTTGATGAAAGTGAAAGAGGAGAGTGAAAAAGTTGGCTTAAAGCTCAACATTCAGAAAACGAAGATCATGGCACCTGGTCCCATCACTTCATAGCAAATAGATGGGGAAACAGTGTCAAGCTTTATTTTTGGGAGCTCCAAAATCACTGCAGACGGTGATTGCAGCCATGAAATTTAAAGACACTTACTCCTTGGAAGAAAAGTTATGACCAACCTAGACAGCATATTCAAAAGCAGAGACATTACTTTGCTGACTAAGGTCCATCTAGTCAAGGCCATGGTTTTTCCAGTAGTCATGTATGGATGTGAGAATTGGACTATAAAGAAAGCTGAGCACTGAAGAATTGATGCTTTTAAACTGTGGTATTGGAGAAGACTCTTGAGAGTCCCTTGGACTGCAAGGAGATTCAACCAGTCCATCCTAAAGGAGATCAGTCCTGAGTGTTCATTGGAAGGACTGATGCTGAAGCTGAAACTCCAATACTTTGGCCACCTGATGCAAAGAGTGGACTCATTTGAAAAGACCCTGATGCTGGGAAAGATTGAGGGCAGGAGGAGAAGGGGACGACAGAGGATGAGATGGTTTGATGGCATGACCAACTCAATGGACATGAGTCTGAGTAAACTCTGGGAGTTGGTAATGGACAGGGAGGCCTGGTGTGCTGCGGTTCATGGGGTCGCAAAGAGTTGGACACTACTGAGCGACTGAACTGAACTGAACTGAACGCAGACACTTAATATAATGCTACAATGTACATATCAGTTAAAAGATTCCTTGTAGTAACTTTAAATGAGAGTAATATTTATCTCTATCATCTAATATTAAAATGATAGTAGCATATGTTATTATTCCTTAAAGATAACATACAAAGATTTTGTGGTTGAACAGATTATATCTGGCAAGTGGGAGATAGTAGTTGGGTTTTTTTATTACCTCTGTTTACCTTTATTACCAGTCTGCATAAATTTTATCTCAAAGTGCACCTGAATAAAAATTAAGGCTGACTTATTAAACTTGCCTAGAAATTCTGGCATAAAATAATTACATTATTTTTAGCTTCTGCCAGTCAACTCAGATGAAAATCTTCACTGCTTCTGAAGAAACAAAGATTTAATCACTTTTTGATTCTTCAAGCAGGATATTATGTTAAGAAAGGAAAGTCTAGAATGAAGAATTTATTGTCAAATGAAATTTATAACACTAATATGAGATTTCATACTAGTCCAGCTGGCTTTAGATCAAATAATTCAGAGTGAAGTTGAGCCAAGCTTTTTGCTGAAAGGTCTCTTTCTTTTACGGGTGAGCAAGGAGTATTAGCAGCCTAGAATAGCCAGTAAGATGTGTATGGAATCAAAGACAGTGTAGAGGCCAGAACCTTGGCTTGTGAATCAGGAAGTCTTAATTCTATTCCTGGCCTAGCCTTTAATTTATTATGCCTGTCTATGGGATGCCACAACTCATTGACAAGCAGAACATTCAGGCAGTGCTGAATTTGCTGAGCCAAATATCTACTATTTGGAAGCATCCGGGTATTTCACTGGATTTTTTGGTTCCCTTCCAAATGCTTGGCATAAGGAAAACAGAGGCTGTGCAGCTCTAAGGGAGCCACCCTTTGCTCTGGACCTCATGTTTGCCCCGTCTGTGAAATGTCCAATAACTTACACATCATCCCCGCTCCCTGTGCATGTGCTGTGTTCTGTGCTGTTCAATAAAGAGTCTTTGGAGAAAGAGAGAGGGTCAGAATTATCTTCCTCAGAGGGGAGGAAAGAGGGGTCATAGAAGCTCCCGTTCAAAGGATTCCAGCTGATGACCCTGGAGAGAATGATCTCCTAAAATCTCTGTTTATCTCCCCTGATACCATTGTGAACAAAGTGACTTCAATGCCCAGGGACTAAGTAGCTCAAGGGAGTAAAGAAGGAGCTCTCTCCGATTGCCCAATTAACACCGCATGGCTTGGCCATCTTAGGTTTTGACAACAAATCAAATTGAAAGGAGGTTTTTCTTGTAATTTGCCTAAGTATACACTGACTTGTGTTTGAAAAAGAAACAACTGGAAATCTGTTCCACAGCAGCTACGTACATTATCTATACCTTGACAACAGCTGGTTATAGTCTCAAGACAACAGGATGTTTCTGTTCTTAGCAGGACACAGGCACATACTGGGAGAAAGAGACATATATCACATGGTTGACTCAAGGTCATCGCACAGCCGAAAAAATCCTTCTCATTAAAAAAGCAGATTGAGACTATCCCGTTAAGAATAGCCTGTTCATGTTCTAAACGGGCACTTAATTCTTAGGCTGTGTTAAACAGGGTATACAGAACATGGAGAAATACTTGCCTTCTCTGTCTTCATGGTCAGAAAACATGTAAAGTAATATATTTAATCCTTGGTACCAACCATTAGTTGGGTCACTGATAGAACTATGTCATATCCGGAGAAGAGTAAACAGAACTAATAAGGATTTGAAAACATTATAATTATGTTTTCATATATATATAAACAATATAACAGAAATAATTAAAGGAACTGAGAATGATTTACCATGTAAAAGAAAATGGGTGCAACATAGTTTTTCAAATATTTGAAAGGCTGTTTCATGGAACAGGCTTTACTTAGGCTGTCTAGTTCTGGAGGGAGAAACTGAAAAGGTAGAGGAAGGCAGAATCTGTCTCCATAATATTTCTAAATGGCAGAGGATGAGATGGTTGGATGGGATCACCAACTCAATGAACATGAACTTGGGCAAACTCAGGGAGATAGTTAGGGACAGGGAGGTCTGGCATGCTGCAGTCCATGGGGTTGCAAAGAGTCAGACACGACTTAGCAACTGAACAACAGCATTTCTAAAACTTACGCTGTAAAAATACGAAAGCAGTAGCTTCCTAAGAGACGAGGCAGTGCCTGCAGTAGACGCTCAATAAACATATCCTGAATGATTGTTAAATAAAGCATAAAGAATTGGACCAGATGCTTCAAAGATATCTTGTAATAAATGGTGGTCATTGGCGTTCTTCCAAAACATAGTTTCTATATGTTAGAAAGAATATAAACCAGGGTGTGGGAGTTGGAAGAGAGTACACATGATGTGGAAATGATTACTAAACTAATCATGGAAGGAAGGCAAAGTGGAAAGAGACTAGGGCAAGGCACAGCGAGAGCCAGTTCTAGGCCTGTCAATTTACCAACAGAAGTGTGGCCTGGACCTAAAACTCGCTGGAATCTCTTTCCTCATCTGCAAAGTCAGAACATTGGTACCAATACCACTGTCCTGGACCTGTAGGTTTCAGAAGTCTCAGGTGTTGAATGAAGTACCCAAGGGACATAATGAGTAACCTAAAGAAATGAATTTGACTTACTTAAGTAAAAATACAAATAGATATGCTCATGATAATACATTTCAGGGAGTTTTGCAAACATAGATAAGGGATAATACCAAGAAGGTAGATAAAGGAGCCACTACCAGAAAAAAAGAGAACCTTCCAGAAGGTCATTAAATTTAAACCTACAATATATACTGAACTCTACCTGGGCAATGGAAGCAAATACCAGGGAGAGTAAATAAAATGCATTATTTCAATATATGATTATGTTGACTACACCTTCATTACAGCTGTTGGTTTAATTGTCAATATTTCCATTCAAGTCAGATTCTAAGAATGATTCTCTGTCCTACTGGCCGCTGCTCCTAGTGTGTGTGTTGGAGCCCCTGTGCATTACCTCGCCACAGACCAAAACTGCATTCAGTAATGTCTAGCTGGGAGCTTGAAATTGGCCATGGATGTATTTACACTACCAAAGTCGGCACACACTACAAATTAGGGCTTTCTTTTTATTTGGAGATCCAGTTGCTAAAGATTTTCTGACATATCACTGCCCACTGACTCCCTACTTCCAAGAAACAGGATCCCTAAACAGTTACTTCTTTTTCACTTTGATCGCAAAATGTATAGGACTTGATTATTAAAATTTCTATTATTTCCTTGTAATCACTGTAACGTGGGACCTCAGCAGAAAAAAAAGGACTATGGTTAGAACTAGAAGAATCATCTTCAGTTCAGTTCAATCGCTCAGTCGTGTCCGACTCTTTGCAACCCCATGAATCGCAGTACGCCAGGCCTCCCTGTCCAGCACCAACTCCCGGAGTTCACTCAGACTCACGTCCATCAAGTCAGTGATGCCATCCAGCCATCTCATCCTCTGTCGTCCCCTTCTCCTCCTGCCCCCAATCCCTCCCAGCATCAGAGTCTTTTCCAATGAGTCAACTCTTCGCATGAGGTGGCCAAAGTACTGGAATTTCAGCTTTAGCATCATTCCTTCCAAAGAAATCCCAGGGCTGATCTCCTTCAGAATGGACTGGTTGGATCATCTTAGGATAAACTAAGCTGTTTCACCTGTATTGGTTGTGTGGCATTGCTGGACGTAAAATGTGATGAGGTTCCAAAAATGTTTGGTTGTCAAAATGTGGCAAGAACTCTGAAAGTTTGAAAAACAACTCATTTGCTTATGTCCTGCCTGTGGCCCCACTACACAAAGAATAAAACTGACCTCCTTACAGTGACCTTCGTAACAGAATGCAGCTTGGCTCCTGTTTATAGTCAGCCTCATTTTGTCCTAGCACCCATTCACTCTCCCACTCACTTTCCCTCTCCTGGCTTTCCTAACCTTTTTTCACTTCCTCTTGTTCACCAAACTTGTTCTCACCTCAGCGTCCTTATCACTCTCCACCCTGCATGGGCCACTGATTTCCGGGTTCTACTACCCTCTGTTCTCCTCCTCCTCCCTTCCCTCCCCGCCTCACACCCTCCCTTCCTTCCTTATTTCTCTCTTTCTCTCTCTCCATGTCTATCTTTGTCTCTCTCTCCTCTAGCTCATTTTTTTTTTTCATTCTCATCATGATTTACTCTCACTTTGGCAGAAAGCTCTTCTCTGACCACACTTCACCAGATGGGACACTTCCCCTGCAGTTACTGTATACCTCATTACCCTATCTATTTTCTTCTTACCCTTGTTCCTATCAGAAACTACGTATATGAATTTTTTACTTTCCTTATGTCTTCTCACGTTGACTATAATATTGAAGACAGCAGAGATTTCCTATCTCTTATTCACTGATGAACATTTTGTTCCCTTTCACAAAACAGTTGTGACTGCAGGGAAGATGGGAGGGGAGAAAATTTCACATCTTGGCTTTGATTTAAGGGGATTAAGTTACTGAAATACATAGAACTAAGGCAGCCTCGCTCATTAAGAAGTTCCTCTTCCCCTGGCCTGTAGTGACAGCATGAAATGAAAGCTCTGCTGTAGAGTTCAACCTTGCCAGAATCTGCAAACACACAGCTTTGTTTTCAGACATGAGCTATTTGCTGGAGTTTAGCCACGGCCATATGAAAAGTTAGAACTTTGCAAAATATTCATACTTGAGCTTTTAACAACAAGGACAAAAGATTTATCCAAAGCATCTGATTTGTAGCCAGCTCTATTTTGTGATGTTTAATGTGTAATGCTTGATGCTAGTCTGTACACTTTACATTTGAGGCTGATCGCTGTAATAGATGATAAACAAGGAAGCATCCATGAATGAAAGGGAAATGCAATAAGCTTATTTCTCTGAAGAAATATCTTAGACCAAGGCTGCTTGATTTTATTCTTTTGGCAGGTCATTTAAAATAATTCGATGCTCAGCCCATAGACTTGAAAAAGTTTTTAAGCACAATCTCAGCATCCAGTTAATACAAATTGTTTCTAAGTCTACTGTTGATGGGTAGGATAGCTTCAGGGTATTCTGTTTTATCCAACATTAACTTAGTAGCTGGAAAAATATCAAGACATATTTTCTAACACTCCAGGAAATGTTATTTCACTGGCTTCTATTGATTTCATTAATATTTTTATTCCTGTAAAAGTGTTGCATATGCAGTGTAAAACTTGATTCTGTGTCTGCCTGGTGGTATAACCTCATCTTTATGCTTGAGGATGTTATGACTGGTGAATGAAAGACAATCACACGAAAGCATATGTGAACACAGAGATATGCAAAGAATATTACCTTGACAAACGAAAGTTTGGTTTAAATGAGAAGGAAATTATATAAGCAAATACATTGAGGGAGTAATTAAGGAGATTTTGAGTCTTCTCTTCAGGCAGATCCTTCCATTTTGTGTATTATTTAAAGAGAATTAAAATTTTTTAATATTTCTGGGACTCTATTTTAAAGTATAAGCAGGGTTTTACTATAAATAACATTTTAAAAAATATAACAAAGTTCAGTAGCATTGAGGAATATGATGTAGGGTAACATTCAGATCTGTTTGCAAATATCCTGGCCCTTCTTAAGCACAATGAAACTTTGTGATCACAAAAGTTCTGTAATTCTCTGTCAAAGCCTCATTAACTGTTTTAGACAACACAGATGATGGCAGGAAACTGAAGAAATAATTCAGTATAGTACTCTGAGGGAATTAACATAACTCAGAAAAATTCTTAATGTATTCTCAAAATGAATGACTTTATGGAAGTAGGACTAAGCCTTTCAGTTTGACATTAAACTTTCAACCAAGCACAGTTTCAGCTTACCCAAATAATTTCTTAATGGTAGATGAATTAATGATTTCTTGACCAACTTAATCTAATAAACCAATTATTTGGCTTGTGAAAAATAGTTTTTGTTAATATTAACAGTCTACTTTACCTGTTTGAAGTACAGAGACCCCTATGGCATTAGATGACTCCATGCAATTACCCTAGTCCTTGTTCTTTGGGGTCTGCCCTAATGGTGATTAGGGAATTTAGGGTGATTAAAAGAAAAAGTCCAAAAACAAAATCAAAGATCTGATTCAAGCAGTCACCTCACTCATGCCACTACTCATCCATCCCCTTAGCAAAACCTCCTAACTACTCCCTGGTACCCACACCCTTCAGGCTTTCATCACAGTAGAGTTTCCCTTTGAGGTCACTGCTGACGGTCCTTTCAAAGCTGATTTCACCCAGGTAAATATCTTAGACAGATGAGAAAATGGCAACATGAGTCACAAATGACGATTTACCTCAAAAGGGCTGGTCCTGAGTCCATGACACCTCTCAGTAGGTCTTGCTTCTAAGGAAACTCACAGTGCTTTCATGTTTTGTTTTTTTAATTTTGTTTACTCTTACTCTGCCCAACCCTGATACTTTGCACATTACAGGACATTTTAAAGTTTCCTAATACTAATGACTTGAACACACAAGAATAGTAAACAGTCATGTGCAAATAACTCTGTATGGTCAGTGAGAAGCTTAACTATTTTTATAAGAAAAAGTATTTACATAAATATATGTCTATGTTATAGAGAATTCAAAGTAAGTAATCACAATTCATGTGATTGTAGAGGCTTTTTTTTTTCAAAATTGGGTGAAAGAAGGTTGAAAATGAATATTGGCTTATTAAGCATTACAATATTGTAAAGTAATTAGCCTCCAATTAAAATAAATAAATTTATATTAAAAAGAAAAATAAAATTAAAAAAAAGGAAATGAATATTGGCAATAACATAGCTTGAAAAAGCAGTAAGTGGTGTCACACAAAAAACAAAACAAAACTTTTTGCCTTATTTGATTCTTCTCCTTTTTTTTTTTACTGTACTCAGAAATAGTCATCCAAAAATATTATCTTGTATGCATCCTTAAAACCTGAAAACAATTATTAGTATGTTATAAATGATTTGTGTGTATAACTGATTTGACAAAAAAGAATAAATCTACAACTTTTCCCAAGAATAATCTGAAAATAGTAAATGTATCAGTATCATAGATGTTATGCCTCTTTTTCATTGTGCCTTGCTCTAGAAAACATATATTTAATATTCCTGTGAAAATGCCTTCTTGGCAGGAGGTCGGTATTTTCCCAGTGAACAGTCCACTGATGGTACGGAATAGAACGTTCCTGCCCCCTTAAATAGAAGACTGCATATTACTGTGTCCTTTGTGTCCCATTGAAGAACAGGGAACTTTTTATTCTTTCCAAGAAATGGCCTTTCAGATTCAGTAACGGCATGTTCTGTTCCTCAGGAAATAAGAGAAGATCGAGATAGGGCACGACTAGACTCGATGGTGCTGCTGATCATGAAGCTGGACCAGCTCGATCAGGACATTGAGAATGCCCTCAGCTCCAGCTCCTCTCCGTCCAGCACACCAACCAGCCTGCGGCGGCAAGTCCCTGTGAGCTTCCCACCTCCCGCTTCCCACATGTGAATGTGTCCCTGCACCTATAGAGGCCCTCTTGAGAATGAAACATCTTGGATGGCCCAATCTACCCCCATGTGACCCTGATAGTGTTCCATAAACATCACTCAAATCATTCTAGGCTTCACGCAGAGTCCATCAGAGACGTATGTGATTCAAAAGAAAATGGTTATTATTAGACAGGAAAGAGGGTCACTTTGGGAAGTTACTTTGCTTCCTAGTGATCAAATTCTCTTCATTGCTGTTGTTTCCCTCATTGTCAGTCTTCTCTGATATGTTGTAAACACCTTTAGCGATGCTCTGTTTATCTTGTTTAGTATTTTATTTCCAGTTTCCTGCAAATTTACACTGAATATAGAAGATGGTTAATAAGTATCTGTGGATGAATGGATGAATGATTGGATGGATAGATGAGTGGGCAAGTAGATGGATGGATGGGTAGGCACGTGGATGGATGGAAGAATGAATGCTGATTGAACTAACTCAGGATATTACAAGAAAGAATTTACCTGAAATCAACTTGAGAACACTCTAAAATTCACTCAGTGAAAGATAATGAATAGGACAGAGGTGAAAACTTTATTCTACTGTGCATTAATTTCATATAAGATAGACTCTCTTTTGAGAGTCTAACACCCAAGATAAAATTTAGAAGACATATATGCCAAAATGTCTATATACTTCACATATTTAATATTATGTTCATATTAAATGGCTTAGTTTTTGCATATCTAGCAAACGTGATGGTAGAATTTACTTGTAATTAAGCCATGGACCCCTTTTGAGAACCTACCAAAATAGAACTATTCTGTATCAAATTATTTTGTATAGTTCTACTATTGATTATGAAGTTATTCAAGACTTATTCTGACCGTGGTACAGAATATTTCACAGAAAATAAGCAAGTTAAATTAGTAGCTAACCTTAGTATATATGAATGAATTACATAGTGTGCATTACGTATGCTAACACATTCCTTCCTTATAACATTGTTCAGAGTAAAAAGAATAGAAAAGTTAGTCATTGTATGTATAAGAGCCATGTCATTCAACCACTATCCCATACTTCTTTTCATAGCTGACTATTATGGGAATCTGATACCTTGAGTAAAAAGCAATTTTAATTTAAAAATGAAAAAAAATATATGACATTAAATACTTCAGTCTAGACCTAGAAAGCCAATAGAAATGACATTTTTCTTCTTGTTTGTAACCTCCTGGATAATTTTTCCTTATCCTTCAGGATTCATCTCAGATGTTTTCTTTACAGTGAAGAAGGGAGAAGGAGAAGGGAAGTCACTCAGTCGTGTCCGACTCTTTGCGACCCCATGGACTGTAGCCTACCAAGCTCCTCCATCCATGGGATTTTCCAGGCAATAGTACTGGAGTGGGTTGCCATTTCCTTAAGTCTTCCCTAAATCTCCATACGTCTTCCCAGACAGAATCACTTACTCCTCCCCTGGTGCCACAGTGTCTCACACATACTTCAGTAGGACAGACATCCAAGTGAAGGAAACACAACCAGAGTAGCCTCCTGAAGACCATCAAGAAGGGTGTTTTAACCTTGTTTACAGATGAAAGGTGCAGAGAAGCTTCATGCTCATTTTCACCATTTCACTTTGTGCTCATTTTCATCATTTTCAATAAATGTAAAGCCCTACTTTTCAATAGGAGAGGCTTCTCAGTACTTTTTTGCCATTAATGTACATGTGGGATACATTTTCTCTTTTAAAGTTTTCTGTTGTGAATTGCTAATCTCTCCCTATCTCTTTAATGGTTCTTCTTTTCCTTCTATATTGACCTTTCCTCAGTACTAGGTATTTAGGGAAAAAAAGCACAGCACAGATTTCTGCTAAATAAAACTCCATATTATTGTCTCCAGCTCAGAGAGCAAAACAGCCCTTACCTGCTACATGTGGTTCTTTGTTGGAAGGTAAAGACAATACAAAACAAGAGCTAAGGTGGGTGATGATTAGATTGGCCTACATCTATTTCCTCTCTCTCCATTTCAAGTGTAAACTGGATTTTATATCACATGCACTGTCTCGTGGACCATCACCATCCTCCCTGAGCAGTGGTTGATTCTGTAAATGAAAATGTGTTTCCGAGTTTTTAATTCAGCAGATAATTGAACTAAGCCCAATAATACAATAGAAACATAAACTTTAGAGTCTGCAGGCCTGGGTTCACATGCCAGCTCTGCAACTGAATGTCTGAGAACATAAGAAAAGTGTTTAATTTCTCAACTTCAAGTTCACATAAAAGCAGGAGAGATTGTTTCCTACTTAATGGCTGGTTGGGAGGAGTTAATGAAAGAAGATATGTAAATGCATTCAAAGATCTGATACAGACTACATATTTGGTATTTGTTAATTCATTTTCCTTCTCCCATGTCTTCACTCACACCAGACACTGGGCTAAAGATGAATAAGACATAGCCTGAATCCCTCAAAATTTCTTTTTGGTCTCTGTGTTTTTCTAAGTCATCCCTTTTTCTTTATTTCTGTTCCTTGGTGTTTAAAGCTAATTTTAACATCCTCTCATCATCAAAAATTTTTCCACATGCGATTTCCATTCCATTTGATAATTGTGCCATGGAATAAGTGGGTTATAACAGATGATTATGACCTTGACTGTCCATCAAGGAGCTGTGTCCCAGATTCGGAGGAGAAGCCTCCTCTGACACACCCTCATACTCCACTGTGAATCCACAGTTTAGGGCAGAGGGGAAGACATACAATGAAACAGTGACCTCAGTTTGAAATTATTTATAAGAAAAGGTTAGAGTGAGTTCTACATATAATGTGCCGTGTGCTTAGTCACTCAGTCGTGTCCGACTCTTTGCAACCCTGTGGACTGTAGCCTGTCAGGTTTCTCTGTCCATGGGGATTCTCCAGGCAAGGATCCTGGAGTGGGTTGCCATACCCTCCTCCAGGAGATCTTCGCAACCCAGGATCAAACCCAGGTCTCCCACATTGCAGGCAGATTCTCTATAATAAAGGGAGTTAATATGAGCTGGAGTAGTAAAGAATGGCTTTAAAAACAAAATAAGGGTATTTTTATTGGAGTATAGTTTCTGCTGTACAACAAAGTGAATCAGCTATGTGTGCACTTGTATACCCCCCTCTTGGACCTCCCTCCCAAACCCCATCCCAGCCCTACCCATTTAGGTGACCACAAAGCACCAAGTTGAGCTCCTGTGCTACATGGCAGCTTCCCCCTGTCTGGTGGGGTATATATATCAACTGCAGTCTCCCAGTTCAATCCTCCCACCTCACCACCATGTTCTCACGGCTGTTCAGTGTCTGTGTCTCTCTTCCTGCCCTGCAAATAGGTTCATAAGGGTAGAGTTAACATTTATGAAGGCTGCCTTGATAGAGCTGGACAAGTGAGGGTTGGACAGATCTGAGTTTTAATGTCAGTCCTGCCACAGACTGTGAACTTAGTCAAGTTACTTGCTTTAAGCTTTGGCTTCATCATCCATCAGGTGATAATAATAATATCTTCCAAAATGTTTGTGAACATGGAACAGTACAGTTTGTCTATAAATGGTAAAAGCACAATTAGTGGTGGATTTTTAAAATATTTATTATTTTACCTCAGAATTATTATATTGTTAGAAAGGTGCAAGGTTACCCTCTTATTTACCTAATTAATTCATAAACAGGAAGGAAAATTAATGCAAATGGTTTCTGGTAAACATAAATGTCAAATAGAAATGGCTTTAAAACTACATGCTACTTAAGATTATGCATTTGATGTTTATAAATTACCTGCTATTTATGATTATCCATTTAATGTTGATTCAATATGAAATTTTAATACATTATTTTTCTCTTATGGTAAAATGTCTTTTCCATGTAAAAATAAAAAAATACGTAGCCCTTAATCTGAAATCACTCAGGAATGAGAAATTTGGTTAGGGTTATATGTTTATACACACACACTACTTAAAGACTGTTGTATTCTGTTTCATATTTATTATTCTTTTGTATGTATTTTATACACTTTCTTTGTTTGCACTTTTAAAATTTCTATTTGGAGCTTTATTGAGATATAGTTGACATATAACAATATTTAAGGTGTACGATGTAATGATTTGATACAGTTTTTAATTGCAAAATAATAACCAAATAAGGTTAGCTTACACATCCATCAACTAGTATAATTACAGTTGTGTGCCTGTGTGTATGTATGTGGTGAGAACACTTAATATCTAATCTCTTAGCAACTTTCAACTGTATAATAGAGTGATGTTAATACTGTCACGAAAGTGAAGATTAGATCCCCAGAACTTACACATCTTATACCTGGAAACTTGTACCCTCTGACCGTCATGTCCCCACTTTCCCCATCTCCCAGCCCCTGGCAGCCACCACTCTACCTTGTTTCTGTTTTGGCCTATTTTAGATTTCACACATAAGTGAGATTTCTACAGTATTTGTATTTCTCTTATTTCATTTCACATAATGCTTTTAGGCCCTTCCGTGTTGTCAGAAGAGGCAGAATTTCTTTCTTTTCTGTAGATAAACAATTCCATTTTGTGTGTGTGTGTGTGTGTATTTGTATATATTTATATATATTACATGTTCTGTATCCATTTATCTATCCATCAGTAGACACTTTGGTTGTTTCCATGTCTTGGCTTTTGTGAATAATATAACAATTAACAGAGGGGTGCAGATGTGTCTTCAAGACAGTGATTTCATTTCCTTTGGATGTATACCCACACATGGAATTGCTAGATTATATGTAGTTCTTTTTTTAACTTTTTGAGGAACCTCCATACTGTTTTCCATAGTAACTATATCCATTTATATTCCCACCAACAGTGTACTAGAATTCCCTTTTTTTCCACATTCTCATCAACACTCATTATCTCTTGTCTTTTTTATGATAGCCATTCTGACAGGTGTGAAGTGATATCTCACTGTGGTTTTAATTTGCATTTCCCTGATAATTAGTGATGTTCCGCATCATTTCGTGTACCTGTTGCCTATATGTATGTCTTTGGAAAAATGTCTACTCAGGCACTCTGCTCATTTTTTAGTCAGATTTGTTTTCTGCTAGTAAGTTGTATAAGTTCCTTATATATTTTGTATGTTAACCCCTTATCTAATATTAGGTTTACAGATATTTTCTCCTAATTCTATAGGCTGTATCTTACTTCTGTTGTTTCCTTTGCTGTGCAGAAGCCATATAGTTAGATATAGTCCCATTTGTTTACTTTCGCTTCTATCGCTTGTGCTTTTGGTGTTATACCCCAAAAAATTGTTGCCAAGACCAATGTCAAGAAGCATTTTCTCTATGCTTTCTTATAGGAGTTTTACAGTTTCAGATCTTACATTTACATCTTTAATTCACTTGAAGTTAAATTTTGTGAGTGGTATAAGACGGGGATCCGATTTAATTTATTTGCATGTGAATATCTGATTTTCCCAACATCATTTATTGAAAAGACTGTTTTTCCCCATTGAGTATTCTTAACCCCACTGTTGAATGTTAGTTGACTGTACATGCATGCTTTTATTTCTAGGCTCTCTATTGCTATTCCATTGATCTCTGTCTCTGTTTCTGTGCCAGTACCATACTGTTTGATTACTGTAGTACTAAAATTTGAAATAGGAGAATGTGATGCCTCCAGCTTTGTTATTATTTTTGAAGATTGCTTTGGCTATCCACAGTCTTTTGTGGTTCCATCCAAATTTTAGGATTTTTTTTTTCCTTTTCTCTGAAAAATGTCATTGGCATTCTGACAGGGATTGCACTGAATCTATGCATCACTTTGGGTAGCATGATATTTTTCACAATTTTATTTTTTCCAATTCAGGAGCATGAGATAGCTTTCCAATTATTTGTGTCTTCTTCAATTTCTTTCATCAATGTCTTATAGTTTCTAATGTAGAGATGTTGAGCCTCCTTGAAAGTGCAAGTTGCTCAGTTGTGTCCGACTCTTTGGGACCCCATGGACTATACAGTCCATGGAATTCTCTAGGCCAGAATACTGGAGTGGGTAGCCTTCCCTTCTCCAGGCGATCTTCCCAACCCAGGGATTGAACCCAGGTCTCCTGCATTGCAGGCAAATTCTTTACCAGCTGAGCCACAAGGGAAGCCCTTGGTTAAATATTAATATCTGTCAGTCTAGTTATTCTTCCATAAAACAATATTTATGAGCATATTCTAAGTGCCAGGTGCTATAAGCCTGGTGAATGTATCAATGAACAAGACAGGCAAAACCCCTACTCTGGTGATACAATAGAGTCCCAATAAAGGGAGACATTAAAGGATTAGATATAGAAATGAATGAAAGGTGGATAAACGATACATACATAGGTAGAGATGGTGGATGGATAAACTTGATATATGGTAGATAAACAAGGTGATAAGACTGTAAAACAGAGAATGACATGCTATGGAGGTTAAAGGGAAGAAACTGAGCTTGGAATGTCAAAGGATGCTTCTGTGAAGAAGTGATATTCAAACTGAGAGCTGAGTGACAAGGGCTGGCAAAGGGAAATACTTGGGCAAGGGATTAATTAGAAAGGGCATAGTTGCTACTCTGGGAACCACCTTGGTGTACTAGAAGGACTGACAGACAGCAAGTATAGCGGAAGCATATGGAAGCAAGAGAATGGTAGAACATAAGACCAGAGAGTCGGGGTCCAGGGTAGATGATATTTACGCGTGTGGGCCATGGCAAAGTTGAGATGTAGAAAGAGTAGACACAAAGATATTTAAATCATGATTTTCTCAGGATAAAATTATCAAGTGGTGTATGCCTTCACTTCCCTCCCACCCACCACCCTTTGCATTCTCCTCATCCTTGCCTTTCCTTTGTGTTCTCAGGCTACTGTATAACATGGAGATAGCATTTAGTAAATTAAAGGCACTACCTTTGCAGTGATTACTGAGTAATTACGTTCATTGAGCAGGCATGTCTTATCCACATATTGTGCACCAGTTGCTCAGAAAACATAATGATATTAATAAGAACATTATTTACAGTAATGCCTATCATTTAATGAAATTGAATATGTGCTTGTTGTGTACAATTTGCATTATCTTGCTTAATCTTCATAAGTTTCTATGAGTGCCTGTGATTATTACACTCATTTTCACATGAGGGAATTGAATTACATATGACAAATATGCCCATAATTCTGCCCTTAAATTGCTTTTAGTTCATTAGATAGACATACCCTTGAGCTAAATGATTCCAGGCCATGATGGTAGGTGTCACCATGGAGATTTAATGGGAACATAGAGTGAGGTGAGAAGAAATGAGAACTATCTTTTCATTCGACACCCATAACTGCATTGCATGAGGAACGTGAAGTGAGTTACTCAGGGTCACACAATGAGCCAGGGTTGTCTATGGGCTTATATTAATATCTCCCGACTTATTTCAGTGTCCTAGCTAGCTACCACTACTGCCCTTTCCAATGCACAATTGGCTGTTAAGTTGCTAAAGGAGTGTATTACCTATTTTCAGTATTTGCATTCTAAAATGAGACCCTCTAAAGAGTACAACCATTAATACAAAATAGTGCATGGTTATGTGTGACAGGCCAGTGTTGGTTGTCATAACTATGTGGTGTGTCTGTGTGTGTTGGGAGGAGGAGGAGGTGAAAATGTGTGGGAGGCAGGGAGAAAGGCATGTAGAGAGTGTGGACATATCCTTCATAGCAATGAATTTTTTAATAGGATCTGGAATCAGGACCTGAGAGTGGAACAGATACTACTTCGATAAATCAGACACAAATAAATTTGCCTGCTAACACTGAGTCCACTGACCCACAGTCTTCCACCCCAGTGGCCAATTCTGGAACCAAACCCAAGTCTATGGTAAGTTATATATGATAACAGTTTCAAGGAGAAGTGTTGATGATCATCATGTGAGAGTTGATCTCTCATTTATTCAATTTAGAAGAAATACTCTTGGATTCCTAGTTGCAGTGACTTGAAATGTTTAACTATAACCCAACAAATGTTATTTTTTTTTGTTTTATAGATGATTACACAAGTACTTTACTAAAATGGGTCATTGTTCTAAAATTATGCAAAATATGGTATTAAATTTTGTTGCTGGATACTCAGAACTTTAAAGAAACAAGAATGAAAATCGTCACATGATTTTCCCTGTATTATTATTTTGACTACAAGGCTTACCAATGGGGAAATTAATGGATGGATGGATGGATGGATAGATAGGTACATAAACAGATAGATGGATAGATTAAAGGGTAGAGATAGGTATATAATTTCACACATATGATAAGTTTTGTGTGGGTATGTCAAGTGCTTGGTAAAATGCTTGGCACAGAAAAAACACTGAAAAAGTGTTAAGCTACTGTCATTATTATGATGTTTTGAGGACTTTGCAATGCTACAAAAACAAATGGAAAGAAGAATTACCACATATAGTAGTACAGTACAGTGAATTGTGAATAAAAGACATTTTCCTTTAAGTAAAAAAGTTGAACTGCAACAGGAAAGCAGTATTTGACTCTAAAGGTAACATTTATGGAGGAAGTAATTACTACTTCAAATATCTAAAGTCCCAGGGCTCCAAAATAACCTTTCCTAGTTTAGTGAAAATCATAGTGTCGTATTATTTTTTTTTAAATGTCCATGTTAGCTTAACACAGAGAAATGAGTTTGGATTGCTTTTTTTGCTTGCCTTTGAAATAAAAGGCAAATCTGAAATATAACTCAAAAGAGAATACTTGAATTTAAAACATAGTAGATATGTTCAGTTGTAAGAATGTCTAGATTACTTTTGATGGAATAAATATTTATTGAACACCTATGATGTGCCATGTGTCATGCTAGACGAAACAGACTTGGAGAGCAATGAAAAGATATTCTCTGTCTTTAACTATCTCATAGTCTAGCAAAAGAGGAAGGCGTGTAAAGCAGTGAAATGCAGTGACACGCTGCACGTTAGTGCTGTATTTATTGGAAATGGGAAGAACCAATGACATACTACCCAGTGCTATTTTATGGTACATTGAAAAAATAGGGTCCAATATGTATGTCACTGGGCAGACTGCAGTGACATGGGTCTCTCCCTTTCCACAATGAACAGAGAAAGTCGAAATGCAGAATTCAAATAGAAGCCAAACAATCTAATTTTACCCCATTCTTATTAAGGGAAAAGATCAAAACCTCTTGAGAGTTTTAGCTTGAAGATTTGGGAAATGTTGGAGCATTGGCTTTCTGAACACTGGAAACAGGTATGGGGCTGACACATGAGAAAGAAATAGAAAGGGAGGGGAATTCCTCTTTTATGGTATTTCTGCTTAAATCAGTTTTTAAAGCACCTTTTAATGACCTTTAGAGTGTTCTTTTTACTATAACATTTATTCTGTGTTCATCGTTTACTTTAAAATAATCACTGTTGGTATCTGCTATTTCTCCCTTGAAATGTAAATTTTTTAGTGTGTGGTCACCTTATAATTTGTAAAAATTGCTGCCACTCTGTATACAGTTCCTTAGTCTTTCTTCAGTACTTCCATGTTTATAGATGTGGTCATTATGTTTCTATTGAGATATGTACATGTTTTTATGGTAACCATCTTCAGTAAGCTTTCAGAATAAGAAACATAAAGCCATCGGTTTTCCTAGGACTTTAGTCAAATTCTCTAGCTGGCCATGAGAGGTACCCAGAGTGGGAGACAAACACTCTACTGTCGAAGGTAACTGACTTTTAGGAAATTTCTTAAAGAAAAAGAACAATTAAAAAAGTACCTTGAAAAACAAGCTTTTGTGTTAGCAGAAGGGCCGCTTTACTGTGCATGTGTGTTTATTTTTTGCTGGTTTTGGTGTTACTATTATTTTGAGTATTCCTTTGTAGTAAAGTTAGAAAAGAAGTCTTTTGCAGTGGATCAGTTTTATGTTTTCAGTTATCCCTAGGTTAAAATGTTAGAATGAAGAATTTTACCTATTTTATGAGGTATTAAATACATACTCCCCCTCAATTTGGAGCTTAGGGAATAATGACAGACTGGCTACTTTGTGAAAAATAGAAAGAACTGTACAATCCTACAGAGTGGGTGTTTTCACTGTGAACTAAAATTTCAACGTTAATATTAAGTAGAAACATTATATTCAGAGAACACTTACTTCAAATATCCACGTAAAATGAACTAAATTTCTGTTCCGGGTACTTCTCTCATATTTTTGCAGAATGCTTACTTTCACTTCAGAATGATTTCATGTTACTTCTGATTTGCTGCTACAAATCTATTTATAATGGTGACTAACTACCACAAATATTTGGCTTTCCTTTTGTGTGTAAGGTCTCTGGATTTCTAAGTGCCAATGTTTCAATAAGATTTCTACTTTTATATTTATTATTAGAAGGGGACCAATGAGTAATCTTCAGATTTTTCATAAATACCATGTATATATCAAGCTGAAAACTGAGCATTCAAGTAGATTTCTGAGATGTATTTGACACACAAAAATTAAAAAGCTAGAAGGTAGGATAGCTACTACCAAAAAACACATTATTAAAAACAAGGTCTGGTGCTTTATTTCAAAAATCTCATCCACCCCTCTTTTTTGTTTTTACTAGGTGTAAATGTTTATTTCAGTCCCTACTTTACACACGATGTACAGCAAGTAACTAAAAAGTACATGACTCACAAATAGGTATAAAATGTGATTTACATGGCACCCTACTCCAGTACTCTTGCCTGGAAAATCCCATGGACAGAGGAACCTGGTAGGCTGTAGTCCATGGGGTCGCTAAGAGTCGGACATGACTGAGCGACTTCCCTTTCACTTTTCACTTTCATGCATTGGAGAAGGAAATGGCAACCCACTCCAGTGTTTTTGCCTGGAGAATCCCAGAGGCGGGGGAGCCTGGTGGGCTGCCGTCCATGGGGTCTCACAGAGTCAGACACGACTGAAGCGACTTAGTAGTAGTAGTACAAAGAGGGAACACCCAACTGAAACAGGCACTGAGATGGTCCCAGATGCAACAATTATCAGAGAAAAAAATCTCATCCATTTCTTACTTAACTTCTTTGTTTTGTTCCTTTGATGTAGTCTCGTAATGCCTCTGACACTAGACACTTAGGCAAACAACCCATGTGTAGTCATACCATCTTTATATAGTGCTTTCATCCACTGTACAACAGTATTCTGACATCCTCTGACCAAGATAATTGGTTGCTTGAGTTGTTCCTGCACTAAATAGTATAGGGTCTTTATATGAAAGATTTTAAAGCTGGGCATCAAAACCCCAGAACTATTGTTGTGGTTGTTGTTTTACTTAAAGCTACTGATCAGTATAGGTGGTCATTAAATCATTGTTAATCACTATCAACCTATCTTTCAATTCATTAATTCTTTAGTCAGCTTTGTCTAACCTGCTGTTTAATCCACACTGAGCTCTTTCAGCTCAGTTCAGTTCAGTTCAGTCACTCAGTTGTGTCTGACTCTTTGCGACCCCATGAATTGCAGCACGCCAGGCCTCCCTGTCCATCACCAACTCCCGGAGTTCACTCAGACTCACGTCCATCGAGTCGGTGATGCCATCCAGCCATCTCACCCTCTGTTGTCCCCTTCTCCTCCTGCCCCCAATCCCTCCCAGCATCAGAGCCTTTTCCAATGAGTCAACTTTTCACATGAGGTGGCCAAAGTACTGGAGTTTCAGCTTTAGCATCATTCCTTCCAAAGAAATCCCAGGACCAATCTCCTTTAGAATGGACTGGTTGGATCTTCTTGCAGTCCAAGGGACTCTCAAGAGTCTTCTCCAACACCACAGTTCAAAAGCATCAATTGTTCAGTGCTCAGCCTTCTTCACAGTCCAAGTCTCATATCCATACATGACCGCTGGAAAAACCATAGCCTTGACTAGACGGACATTTGTTGGCAAAGTAATGTCTCTGCTTCTGAATATGCTATCTAGGTTGGTCATAACTTTCCTTCCAAGGAGTAAGCGTCTTTTAATTTCATGGCTGCAGTCACCATCTGCAGTGATTTTGGAGCCCCAAAAAATAAAGTCTGACACTGTTTCCACTGTTTCCCCATCTATTTCCCATGAAGTGATGGAACCAGATGCCATGATCTTCATTTTCTAAATGTTGAGCTTTAAGCCAACTTTTTCATTCTCTACTTTCACTTTCATCAAGAGGCTTTTTAGTTCCTCTTCACTTTCTGCCATCAGGGTGGTGTCATCTGCATATCTGAGGTTATTGATATTTCTCCCGGCAATCTTGATTCCAGCTTGTGCTTCTTCCAGCCCAGCGTTTCTCATGATGTACTCTGCATAGAAGTTAAATAAGCAGGGTGACAAATATACAGCCTCAACGTACTCCTTTTCCTATTTAGAACCAGTCTGTTGTTCCATGTCCGGTTCTAACTGTTGCTTCCTGACCTGCATACAGGTTTCTCAAGAGGCAGGTCAGGTGGTCTGGTATTCCCATCTCTTTCAGAATTTTCCACAGTTTATTGTGATCTACACAGTCAAAGGCTTTGGCATAGTTAATAAAGCAGAAATAGATGTTTTTCTTGGACTCTCTTGCTTTTTTGATGATCCTCTAATTACTGTATTTTCCAGTACTAAAATTTCTGTTCAATTCTTCTTTTTTTTTAACATTGAGATAAAACTCATGTACCAAACAATTCACCATTGTGCTTCTTGGGCATGTGTATACCTTCTTTAGAGAAATGTCCATGCAAGCCTTTTGCCTTTTTAAAGACTAGGTTTTTTTCTCTATTATTGAGTTGTAAGAGTTCTTTATATATTCTGAATATATGAAGAAAGAGGCCAAGCCTGAGATAAGAAAAACCACAGATTTTATTTGAAAAATAAGTACTGCTGGAACAGGGAGGGTGTTCTGTGCTATTTAGTAATATCAGCTTCATAGAAAAACAATCTCCCTCGTTTCCATGTGATAGAATTCCAACAACCACAGAACTGAGAACCTCAGTCATCTGGGGCATTTTGGAACCCCAGCTAGACAGCTTTGAGTGTATCTTCAACTATCAAAAGGAATGTTGGAAGATATTGGCATTCATATTAGAGTGTATTGAACACTGGAATCACAAAATAACCCTCCTTTGAAGACATCAAAAACAGCAGAAATTATTAACCTTCATTACTGTAATTGGCGCAGGGTGAAAATAGACAGATATATCTTATCGCAGCTCAGTGTGGCAACAGTAGCTCTACTTCCACAGACCAAATACATCCCTAATCTTTTCATCATTACTACCAAAGTAGCCTGCAATTCGGGAGACCTGCCTGCAATGCAGGAGACCTGGGTTCCATCCCTGGGTTGGGAAGATCCCCTGGAGAAAGGAAAGGCTACCCACTCCCGTATTCTCTGGAGAATTCCATGGGCTTTATATAGTCCATAGGGTCACAAAGAGTTGGACACTACTGAGCGACTTTCACTTTCACCAAAGTAGCAATGAGATAGATAAGGGTGGAGACACAGCTCATGGGGGAGGTGGGAGCTGAGGGTAGATAGAATGCCACCCAGCCAGGGACTGCCAACTCCTCCCAAGAATGGTTCAGAGTAAGTCCTACCTAAATACTACTGGAGAGTGACCGAAATAAAGCTTCAAGAGCATGTCCTGACTGCAAGTTCATGGTCATTTCTGCTGCTGCTGCTGCTAAGTCACTTCAGTCGTGTCTGACTCTGTGTGACCCCATAGACAGCAGCCCACCAGGCTCCCCAATCCCTGGGATTCTCCAGGCAAGAACACTGGAGTGTGTTGCCATTTCCTTCTCCAGTCCATGAAAGTGAAAAGTGAAAGTGAAGTCACTCAGTCAAGTCTGACTCTTCGCGACCCCATAGACTGCAGCCTACCAGGCTCCTCCGACCATTGGATTTTCCAGGCAAGCGTACTGGAGTGGGGTGCCATTGGTGACTTTAAAAAAGAAGGAACTCCAGTGCCACATTCAACCTGATATTTTAGCCCCTTTCACCAACAGTTCCAAAGACCAATGATCATTGTAACCTATCCTTGAAGAAAAACAAAAAACAAAAACTCTCAATATGTCTCTGAAACACAACTGTGAGGCACTTATATAAATCTGTTTTTCTCCTCTCTGGCATAATAGAAACAAACAGTAATCTGGGAGTCTTCCATTCACTTGTCAATAGCATTGTCCTCCCTAAAATACATAACTGTTTTGAAGCGGAGGTAAAAAAGGAGGGTGATGACTTTGTATATGAATTTTGACTTAGTGTTGTTTTTAATGAATGTTATTAACATTTAAGTCATTTAAAAACAGGATCTTATTTTTTCCTTTTTTCATCCAATATGATACGGTCTAATCTGCTATGAAACTATAAAATGTTGTTGGCATTTGTCCTAATTATATAGCATATTAAGGAAATTAAAACTGATTCAAGAAAGAAAAGAAAAACCATCAGAGATTCCCCATAAAGTTTCCAATATAAACCGCATTTATACAAATTGTAATCACACCTCTCATACATATAATTATTAAGCTAAAGGCATTATGCATGTGACATATTATTAATATATGGTAGACAGTAAAACTGAAAAACAGCCTGTAGATTCCGGAGTTCAAATCACATCCTTTTCAAGGATCATTTAAAACCCAATTCATATGCAAAATTTTAGGTCTCTGTTTTCCCAAGATATTATTCTGTATTTTTGCTTAAGTGATTATCAGATTTTTTAACAAAGCTAGTAATTTTGTCTAATGCTGTCCACTATTTAAAACAAAGGGATGAAACATTAACGTTTTTTTTGCAAATAGGAACTGCAAATATTCCTTTTTACTGGTTTCTTAGAGGGAAAATACATAAAATTACTAGAATTTAAATATTGTTTCATAATGTCACTTATGGTAAATAAGGAAAATAGCATAGTAAAAGAAAAAATAACCACACAGAATTTGTAAAGAGAGTTTAGTCCAGTTCTTCTAAAACATCAAAAAATTTGAATTAGTAAACTTTACCACTTTGTGAACAAAAATGTAATGGTTTTAGAAAAATGCCTTTGATTGTAATGCTTTTGAATGTGACAATTTAATTTAGACCTAGCTAAGCAATAACATTAAAGTATGTGGATTTTTAAAGTATTTTTCTTTGTTCACTAAGATCCTCATTGTTTATGAGAGAGAAAATAAGGCAAATTTTATAGTGTTTTTAAGGAAAAATGAGCCACAGGAGAGCTGAGGGGAAAATGTTTCTAAAAAGGAAATCATTCTGTGATTATGACAATGAGATATTTCTTAACATAGAGGATTCCATTCACATATTCTAGATTTTGAAATTATAAATAAATATTAATTCATTAAGCTTGGCTTTGAAGAATAGAAACATTTTTCATAACCATTTACTTTTCTACTTAAAATTATTCAAAATTCTCTCATTTGTTGTGCTTGAAGTTACTGGCATCTGTTTCCATCTCACATGCACATTACTTCCTGGTGGTGTTGTTTGGGATGGGCTATTTGAGCTCCACAATAACCTCCTCACGTAAGATCTTTCACTTTGAATCTAGGAGTCTCATTGTGCCAAGAATCAGCGTAACCTGCATCCAGACACACTAATCCTTCATACGAAAGGCTGAGCACATGGTAGTTACGTGATTTTTTTTTTTATTGGAAAATGTGTTTTTCTATCTTGTTCATATTTCATGTATAATAACCTGGTTAATTAGACATCTAGAGCAGAATTCCTACAACTAGAAGAAAGATGGGGAAAATGAAAGATATAAATGAGGACAAGAAATGGTAAAAAAAAAAAAATTCTGCAACCTAGGATTTGTCATATGAATAGTACTTTTGTATGTTATCATCATTACAATGAGAAAAATTTAGTTTTTCCATGTGCTGATGTTACTTCTCGAATCCAGCTCATATTTTCATCCAAGAGAAACAACAACTTCCAGTTATTTCTGGGCAATGTAAAATGGCAAGCCAACGGCATGCCACATCACAGCAACCAAGAATATAATTCATAGCACTGAGCAGTAATAATAACCCGTAAGCCTTCTTCGCAGCGCTTCCTTCATTTCAAACTGAGTTGTCCCCAAGTTCTAATTACATATGCAGTGTTTCCATTCTTTTTGTAATTCCTTTCTTTGATTTTTGATTGATAATTAATGCTGCCCCTGATGTTTGATGGCCTCCTCAGTGCTCACTTCAACAGTCAGTTGAAATGTTTAACTGGATTTTCCATGTGAATATTCAGTATCTTTTACACTAAATTTACACAGAGAGTTTTCGTGACTATAGTTCTGAGCTATCTACCACAAACCAGATTTCTAAATGAAGAAGTAAAAATAGCCACAGAGCATTTGTGTATTCCGAATATCACCCATCTGAACAGTTGGAGTCATGGAACAAAAATATGAAAATAAGGGAGTTGTTTATTCTTTATCTTCATGGGGTCCTAAGGCACAATCACTTGAAAGCTACCAGTGTTCTTGATATTCTGGTTAGTTAATGAGCATTTTGTATGTTACTTTCTTATTTTTGAATGAAATGAATAGTTCATATTCCCTACATTATCGTTGCCACTCTCACTTTTTAGTGACTCTCTATTCTTTCCACTGTGACAACTTGGTGTAAGGGAGGCAACTTCTGGATTATTAAACACCTTCCCTGGAGGAGGGCATGGCAACCCCTGCCCAGTATTCTTGCCTGGACAATCCCATGGACAGAGGAGCCTAGTGGGCAACAGTCCATGGGGTCACACAGAGTCGGACAGGATTAAAGCACTTCAGCAGCAGCAGCAGATCATGAAAACAGCTCCAGTTACTTCCTTTTTACCATAGATTGCTTTGTCCATTTTATTTTGTTGTGGTCCGTTGACTCATTTTGAAGGCACTACCTTTATATAAACACTATGATACTAAATGGGCATTACCAAACTAGTCATACTGTGAAATGTAGAGAATCATACAAACAAGGAAATGATAATAATAAACCAGTGCTCTTCAGACTGCACTCTGGGCACCCCTGAAACTGCCTTCCTCCATCTGTCCCAGCCAGACTTACATTCATCCCTCTTATATATCAGCCTTCAAAAATGTTGGAGAATTTTTTTCTTGGGTCCAGATAGCCTCTAATATCTGTCTACTTTATATCCAAGAGCATCCTGGTAAAGCTGAACTTTAACCCAGAACTTCTCTGCTGCTCGGGCAACACTTTCACTCACAGCGTTTCATCATCACTGAGTCCTGAGCTCTGGGTGCCAATCAAAAACAAAAAGGTGGGAGAGAGCAGGCTCTGGATCAGAGCAGCTCACCTTAGCCTGGGTCTGGAATTCTGCTGGTTCAGATCATTAAATTCTCTATTTCAGACACTGAACTGTAGATAGTTTTACTTCTTAAAAAACTGTCTATTGGGGAGTTGTCAGAATTTTAAATAACTGTTATGAGATAAAAACATTTAGAACTCAGAACTAGTAGAATTTCTATGTAAATTTATTTCTTAAGGAAATTTAAATTTTACCTTTTGAATTTTGTGAATATATCAAAATTGTGCAATCATTTCCCTACTGATAGCTCATTTATAGTTTTTTCTGTATTAAATACAATATTATATAACACTATAAAGAATAGTTCTACATATATTTTTGTCTACATTTCTAATATTCTCTTATGTAGTTACATAGACTAAAAAAGGGCTCACATATTTGTTAAAGAGTAATTTTCTATTTCTCCTAATATTGAACTTTTAAAATATTTATTAGATATTTGAACATCTTAATCAGAATGTAAAAAGATTTACTAGCCATGTGTAATATATCTAAATGATATATTCATGTCTTATGAAATTATTCTACATTTTATTAAACAAAAGCCTTTCTAATTTATAATGTAGCTGAACTTGAATACTATTAATGTTGTAAACATTAATGTTACAAAACGTAATTCTCCCCCCCCCCCCGCAAAAAAAAACCCATAAGAACTCACTATGGACATGTGTAAGCCACTGTGCTAGATGGTGGGATAGAACAGGTTGGGTTAGGCTCCTGTGGAGCTCGTGTTGTAGTTGATACATCACCCTCTCCATGTCTGAAGGATCCCATTGAGGTTCCTCTAACCAGCCTTGAAATGAGAACAGGCTCCCTACTAACCTTTCCTTGTAGGGAAAAACGTGGAAGAGGACTCACAGAACCCCAAATCCCTCTCCAAAATCGCTTTTCCCCAAATGTTCTGATTCTTCATCCCATTAGATCCTTTGAGGATTAGGGGAGATTGAGAGTTCTCTAATGCATTCTCCTCCAAATCCTTTTATAAGATCTTCATTTTTTTTCCGGTATCACAACTCACTTTGATATTGAATCTGTCACCTTAGGGTTTAAGTCAGAACTTCAGTTTTAACATCCTGTCACACAGATCTGTGTCTGATGAGCTGTGATGACGGCTGCCAGGGCAGCACGTTTCTTCTCTGCTGCTGTCTGAAAGGTAAGAACACTGAGCAAGATAAAACCGCAGATTCAAGGTTATGGTGGTACCTTTTTGTTGTTCTCTGAAACTGTATTTAGACAGGACTAAAGACCAGTAGGCACACACCCAAATGGGGTGAATACCACTTTTCAGTTCCTTGATTGGCCCAGCTAAAGGCAGAACTCATACCCCCTAAAGGAGGGGAACAGAGAAGACGATGGCACCCCACTCCAGTACTCTGGAAAATCCAATGGACGGAGGAGCCTGGTAGGCTGCAGTCCACGGGGTCGCGAAGAGTCGGACATGACTGAGCGACCTCACTTTCACTTTTCACTTTGATGCACTGGAGAAGGCAAATGGCAACCCACTCCAGTGTTCTTGCCTGGAGAATCCCAGGAACGGCGGAGCCTGGTGGGCTGCCGTCTATGGGGTTGCACAGAGTCAGACACGACTGAAGTGACTTAGCAGCAGCAAAGGAGGGGAAACTATTTAAAAAATGGGTTTCCCTTAAAAACATCAAGTCAGAAAACATACTGCTCAGATGGCACATTAAAATACTCCAACATGGTTTGTCTGTTGACAGACAGTTGAGCTGTTGTTGTTGTTTGTTGTTCAATCACTAAATTGTATCCGACTCTTTACCACCCCATGGACTGCAGCACACCGGGTCTCCATGTCCTTCACTATCTGCCGGAGTTTGCTCAAACTCATGTCCGTTGAGTCAGTCATACCAATTGAGCTGTAGATTAACAAATTTGAACACAATTTTAAAAATGAAGGAGGCCGAAGGTTTAAAATAAATAACTATTCTTGCAGAGAGGTAAAATGTAAGTGTTTAGCTGTTTGCCTAGGCTTTTCCTTTTTTCTACTTTGGGGGTATACTAGCATAATTTGTTTTGTCTATTGGAGGGCTTGATTTCTTCTTCAACTCCAACAAGTACTGAAGAAACACCCTTCTGCATGAGTCCATTTCTTGGAAATTGTGATGTGGAAGAGGTCTAATGCAGTGACAAGGGATGAACCCTGCCTGGCAGAGCTACTGGACATTTAGTTTGTAGCTGAACTCTAGAAGCGCAAGTAGCTTCTTGGCATAAAGAAGGATGGGTTTCAGCAATAAGTACACTTAGTGGGTCTCAAATGGTCAGATCAAGCATGGATGGAGGGAATTAGGTCAGTCTAACTTAGTGGAGGGCCTTACCTGGTAGCTCAGCTGGTAAAGAATCTGCCTGCAGTGCAGGAGATCTTGGCTCGATTCCTGGGTGGGGAAGATTCCCTGGAGAAGGGGTAGGCTACCCACTCCAGTATTCTTGGGGTTTCCCTGGTGCCTCAGGTGGTTAAGAATCTGCCTGCAATGCAGGAAACCTGGGTTTGATCCATGGGTTGGGAAGATCCCCTCATGGAGGGCACGGCAACTTACTCCAGTATTCTTGCCTGGAGAATCCCATGGACAGAGGAGCCTGGCAGGCTACAGTCTGTGGGGTCACAAAGAGTCGGACACAACTGAGTGACTAAGCACAGCACAGCACAACTTAATGAAGTAAATGGATATATTCTGACTTAGAAACTGCCTGGGTGGCAGGAATTGACCCCAAGGATACCTGCTTATATTCAGACTCAGGCTGAAGGACTATTTTTCTTAAGTGTTTGAAGCAATAGGATACTAAATGTAATTTTTTTCTTACCTAATACCTGAAAACTTTCATTAATATAGTATTGTCAAGCCAGAAAATAATTTTATGGCAAAAAATACATAATTCCACTTAAAAGCAAAAGACACAAAATTTAAATCATTTCAATATTTTTTATTAGTTACCATCATACATTTATTATTTTCCACAATTATCCTAGCATATTTCTGAGTTACACAGAATAAATAACATTACTCATTAACTGGTTTGAAGAATATTGTCATTGAGGATGATCCATAATTCTATTTGCTGTACAAATTGGAAGGGCCATTAAAAGGACATGGAGTATATGCTCCCCTGTGTATCTTTTCAGTTCAGTTCAGTTCAAGCTGTTAGTTAAGCACATAGGAAAATTCTGTTACTCTTTCAGGCTGATCTAGGACTTTTTCTTTTTTAAAGATTTGTAAATAAAATTATATATAGATATATAGAGATATATAATTCTCTATGGAAAAATATTTTCATGTTTTTCAAATTATGTTTATAATGCATTTTATAGTATACAAGAACTTTCCTCCACCCCAAACAGATATTTTAGAGAAAATTCTAATGCAGTTAATATCTTTCTGGGACATAAATTTGAGTACCATATGTATTATTTTAGAATATTATTTTTACTCCAAGAGAAAATGAATACACTACTGACTTAAAATTCTATCTAGGTATAATTATTGTATCTTTGAAAGGACTTTCTTCTTAAATGAGAAAATAGTACAGGTAGGCTCTTATGAGTACTCAAGTTACTGTTCTTGGGATTAGGAAATATTATACCTTAAAACAAATAAATTATACAAAAAATTAACACATTGAAATAGTCATCCTTAAACCCTTGAACAGCAGGATGATTGCTCTATCTTGCCTTTTGTTTTCCTGTTTGCTTTCTTGTTCTTTCTTCCTTTCAGAATGCTGCCATCTTCTGGTCAAATTTTGTATCACTTCATACACAAAATAGACCCACCACGCCAGTACTCTTGCCTGGAAAATCCCGAGGATGGAGGAGCCTGGTAGGCTGCAGTCTGTGGGGTCGCTAAGAGTCGGACACGACTGAGCGACTTCACTTTCACTTTTCCCTTTCATGCATTGGAGAAGGAAATGGCAACCCACTCCAGTGTTCTTGCCTGGAGAATCCCAGGGACGGGGGAGCCTGGTTGGGCTGCCGTCTATGGGGTCGCACAGAGTCGGACACGACTGAAGTGACTTAGCAGCAGCAGCATTAGGCAATTTAGTTATATAAATTCACCTTTTATCATTAGGAGTCACTTATTTAAAATTTGTACTTCCAACGACCAGAGAACTCTAAGTGACTTTTCAGGAACTTTAAGAATTCACCGAGGATATCTGAGGACTTGCAGTGCTATCCAGAAGTGTATGTTGCACAATAAATGCCAAAAGTACAGATAAGACCAAGTATCATGAGGGAATATTTGCTGTATTTCTGTAAAGATCTATGGCTTAAATTAACTGAGCAATTTTTATATATATTTGATATTTCCTCTCTACAAATTTTTAGCGGTTCCTTTGAAAAGTATTTTATAGTGTTTTATAAACACCATTAATAAATGTCCTCCTCACAACAGAGAATTCTTGTGACAGACATGTCTTCTTATCACAGAATTGTTCGTATTTTTAACTTCTTTTAGAATGAAATGATATGTTATTTAAAGGGCTAGATTTAATACACGTATGATTACTTCCTACTTCTACTAGTTTTTACTCTTTCTCATTGCTTCCTTGAACAAAAAGTGGAGTTATTACATGTACCAATATCTCTATCATAGGCACTGAAAATGAAAAGCATGCAATTTAGTGGGTTCTTTTAAGCCAACCCCTAAAAATCTTCATTGTACCACACTAGATAACCAACTTATCCACCAAACACATCTTCATCTACCAAAACCAAAAGCTGCAAAGTCACAGTGCAAGAGTTTAGAACAATTGAAAGACTCATTAGCTACTTTTTTTGTCACTGATGGTTTCTACCAGATTTTGATTTTTCCCTCCCATGTTATTTGCAATCTTCTGACACACATAATCCACACTGTTGCTTCTGCTGCTGCTGCTGCTAAGTCACTTCAGTCGTGTCTGACTCTGTGTGACCCCATAGACGGCAGCCCACCAGGCTCCTCCGTCCCTGGGATTCTCCAGGCAAGAACACTGGAATGGGTTGCCATTTCCTTCTCCAATGCATGAAAGTGAAAAGTGAAAGGGAACTCGCTCAGTCGTGTCCAACTCTTTGCGACCCCATAGACCGCAGCCTACCAGGCTCCTCTGTCCATGGGATCTTCCAGGCAAGAGTACTGGAGTGGGGTGCCATCGCCTTCTCCGAATCCACACTGAATAGCCATGAAATCAGCCACAGTAATCAATATTTAACAGATGGAGAACCTTGACACACTGAGACCCACTGACTTTGTCACATGACAAGAAGTAGGATTAAATATTGGCTGAAAAGACCAGTCTTGTCTTACTTCCCGTCGCGTGGAAGACTTCAGTAGGTAAAAGCAGGCAGTTACTTTGTCAGAGCTTCGGAATGATATTATGAGACAGAATTCTCAAGGAAGATGAAGTGTCCTGACAACGCTAGATTTCCACTCTCACCGTGCTACTTATATGAATCCATAAAACAAAGCGTGCCTCCCGTCTCCCGCACAGTTACCTGCCTTATTTCCTAACATTTCTAACTCTATTATCCCCAAGTCACGCTTTCTGTTGTAATGATTTTGTCTTTCTCACGTTCAAAAATTGCCTGATGAGTAGGGTGGTCATGGTCAGGGAGAAGGGGAAGGAAAGGGTGCTGGGCTTCAGACGAAGGTGTGACTGGAGGGTCCCCAAGCGCTCTCAGTGCCAGGTCCCAGGGAAGGCTGCCTGTAAGCAAGACCTAGAGGCAGTAGGAACACTGGTTATTGTTTAGTCACCCAGTCATGTCTGACTCTTGCAACCCTATATTGCAACCCTTGAGTGGGATTTCCCAGGCAAGAATACTCCATCCGTGCATGTTAAGTCGCTTCAGTCCTGTCCGATTCTGTGCAACCCTATGGACTGCAGCCTGCCAGGCTCCTCTGTCCATAGGACTCCCCAGGCAAGAATACTGGAGTGGGTTGCCATTTCCTCTCTCCAGGGGGATTTTCCCAACCCAGGGATCAAACACGCATCTCTTGCCCAGATCTCTGGCATTGCAGGCAGGTCTTTACCCCTGAGCCATGGGGAAAGTCACATCTTTACTAACGCTCCCCGCTAGGGGAGCACCCCATTGTCCTCTGCCTTATTAAACAGGGAAGTGATCACATGCATTGTTGAATGGAGTTTACAGCGTGGTGTAAAAATCCTCTTCATATTCTCTATAAGAGAAGGTAGGAGCTACCGCACAGACAGCATAAGAATGAATGGGATTAGTTAGTTCCTCACAGCGAGACCATCTCTTCACCCAGAAGACACACGAAGACTACATGGGAACATCTTTCTTCTTTTTGATAATTTTTCTTAGGGCAGTAGCTAGAATACAATTTAAATTTTTCCAGTGTTCGTGCTCTCAAAAATAATTAGGAGAAAATTAGAAGAGAATCCACAAGCCACTCTAATAAGAATCTTAGATATCAATATTTCCTGATATTTTTAAGTTAACTACATATATAATACATAGTATTGTTGCAGGAAGGGGGAACACTTCCAGGGCCGGAAACTAAGCTCTTGTCTAACACTCGGAAATGAATTGTCCAAGGAGACACATGTGGTGACAAAGCAAGAGATTTTATTGGGAAAGTGTGCCCAAGTGGAGAGCAGGAGGGTCAGGGAACCCAGGAGAACAGCTCTGCCACGTGGCTTGCAGTCTTGGGTTTTGTGGTGATGGGATTAGTTTCCGGGTTGTCTTCAGCCAATCATTCTGACTCAGAGTCCTTCCTGGTGGTGCACACCTTGTTCAGCCAAGATGGATGCCAGAGTGAAGGATTCTGGGAGGTGGTTGGATATGTGGTGTCTCCTTCTGACCTTTCCTGAACTCTTCGGGTTGATGGAGGCTTATTAGTTCTGTGTTCCTTACCAGGACCTCCTGTCGTAAAACAACTCATGCAAATGGTTACTATGGTGCCTGGCCAGGGTGGGCAGTTTCAGTCAGCGTGCTTCCTCTAACAGTATTATAATGATAATATATAATAACATATGAAAATGAAAGTGTCAGTCATTCAGTCATGTCTGACTCTTTGTGACCCCATGGACTGTAGCCAACTGGGCTCCTCTGTCCATGGAATTCTCCAGCCCAGATTAGTGGAGTGGGTAGCCATGCCCTCTTCCAGGGGATCTTCCCAACCCAGAGATCAAACCTAGGCCTCCTGCATTGCAGGAAGATTCTTTACTGTCTGATCCACTGGACGAGTGGTATATAATAATAAATAAGATATTATATATATGTATATAGTCTCACAAGTTTAATACATAACTCTTAGTTACATGTATTTTATGCTTTTTGAATTAAAATGGTAGCCAAGCTTTGAAATATATGAACAATTAAAAAATTTTTCATCACAGGCAAAAAAATAATCACTGTTGAAATTTCCAATTTAAATTTAAAGAATTTAGGTTTTAGTCAGCTTGCCCTTTGGCCTCTTGGGGCAGAGGTTAAGTTGAAGCTTGGATGTGAAGTGCTCACTGTGGGGGGTCTAAATCCATGACAATACATGGCCATTAACGTAGTATTTCTATTCCATTGAGACCTATTTCAAGAGGCAGAATTTTAAATATTAAAAAGTAGATATAGTTCTTTCATTTATAACATTTCCACACAAATCTTTTAAGCAGAATATGACTTATTATAGTTTGCTATATAACTTGTCCTTTTACGAGTTTTTAAAAATTCTTTTGGAAAATTATTAGATTTAGGTTAAATTTTGATAAAGCACTCCAAACCAAGAAATTATGGTAAATATTTTCATGAAACAGAGTAATATAGGTTTATACAATATTCTGTAATGATAATTTATACTCATAATAATTATAGTAAATTATAAAAATACTTTAAATATGAATGTGTGCATTTTATATTTTGTTATTTATAATAAGCTAGTTGTAAAATATATTAATTTTAATTAAATAATTCAACTAGTCCTTTTTAAAGGCTGCTCATGAAGATTCAGTGACTTATGGAAAGAAGTCCCTTAGCAGAGTACTCAATGCACAGTGTGCTCTCTACCAGTGACTGCTGTTATACTTCAGTTTGTATAATAGATGTACTCTTTAAAAGGAGTACATAACGTTACTTTGGTGAATCAATTAATATTTAAATAGCATGTATGTTTGCATTTTGCTTTAATTCTGTGGCAGATTGTTCTTTGAACTGAAGCAAATTCTGGTATTTTCCTTGCTAGGGTGAATTAGGGAGACACATGTGTGTAATTTAGAAAAGGACCAAGACAATTGAGTTAACTAAGCAGATCAACAGCCCATAAAGGACATGCTTGTCCTACATGCCCTAGCATTAGATGAGGAGCGATTATTAGAGTCAAGTTCCCAGGAAGACTGGGATATTCCACAACAGGGAAAAGTGAAAGAGGAAGGAGCCTTTTCATCAGCAGGGGAAACCCAACAGCGCGCTTTTGTCTTCAGAATGACACTAATGAATGTGGTCGTTATCTGGGAAGCTGAGGATGACGAAAACGACGAATAATTCAGTCACCCCTGGCTGCATCCATCTTAATAACTGTCGTTTGAGTTTCAGTTACAGCCATCTTTGCTAGTTTCCCTAGCTGGGCTTCTTTGTTGCTGTTTTCTGAGCCAAGCTTTGGTAGATGCTGGGTCATGGTGCTGGTGGCATCCTCACCATCTTTCCTCATTGGGAATACTCTGAAGTACATATATTATAAATTAGAAATACATATATCTCCAGAAAATGTGTAATCTGGCTTCTTAATGACCTAATGCATAGGCTTCTTTCTGTAAGAGCGAAAATCTGTGCTAAACAGAATATTAAGAGGAATTCTGTGTCTTTTAAAATGAAGCATCTGTGTACCTTTGTTAATTTTTCCATTTCTGTCAATGGCATGTTCCTTTGTACTCAAGGAGATGAGAAAATACTTTTGTGCGATGTGCTGTGCTTAGTCGCCCAGTCATGTCCGACTCTGTGATCCTTTGGACTATAGCCTTGCCAGACTCCTCTGTCCATGAGATTTTTCAGTCAAGAGTACTGGAGTGGGTTTCCATTTCCTCCTCCAGGAGGAGATACTTTTACCTTTGGTCAGAATATGATGGAGAGTACACAAAACATATTTTGTCCCATAATTATAATAATTCAGATGCCCTCAAGTAATCATCTTTTTTATCATGAGGAACACAAACACTTAGAAAGGCTTTCTGCACTGTGTTGGTGCCTCTGAAGAAATGAGGTTCTGGTCACATTACCAGAGAAGAATTTGTTTGAATATTTTCTTGAAAGGCTAGTGACCTGGTTACCGACCTTAGAATAATACTGCTGTTTGTGTACAAAATGGTTGTAAACAAGCTACCCGTGGAAACAATGACATATCGGCTGCAGTTCTCTCTATAAATGTTTAATCTTTATTAGCAATTACCAAGGAAAATAAGATTTTGAACCTTTGTTTTGGAATTTTCTGGGACTTTTAAAATAATCCCTGATAAAGGTCAATTCCCTTCAGCACCATTTTCTTCAGACATTTAGGATACTATTTCCCATTATCAAAATCACACATGCACACATTTTAGAAAGAAAGAATAAGTGAAGTGAAAATAGAAAGGGGCTATAGCTGTTTCCCAATAAACACAATCTCAAATTGCAGGTCAGATGAATCATCTCTCAATCTATTTTAATGCATCTGTTACCTGTGTCCATCACTCCCTGTTGAGTGTTTACAAGAGGATTTGGCTCTTCAGAATGAAGTGTTATAGAACCAAAGCTTTTAGTTGATCTTTTTACAGTATTTGCTCAGAAGTGAAGATGCTTTTATATGCCAAATTTACCTTTCGGTTATTTACTTCCTTACTCATCAATAATTTATTGAGTGCCTACTATGTGCCAAGCACATGCTAGGTACTCAAGATAAAACAGACTTCCTCAGGGAGCTCACAGCTAAACAGGGAGACACACTAATAAACAATCAATTCTAACTTACAGGCAGGACACCTACACTAGTTTTGAGGGAATCAGGGAAAGATGATATGATATGTGTGCTCTCAAGTATTTCTTAAGTATTTAAAGACAGATGGAGCTACCTTAGTGGAGGTGTCAAGAACCAAGAATTTTCCAGGCAAAATGGTCACATCTGGGGACTGGCAGCTGATTTGGTCTGGCCTAAGTGCAGGCTCTGAGCTCAGTTCAGTTCAGGTGCTCAGTCGTGTCTGACTCTTTGTGACCCCATGTACTGTAGCACGCCAGGCTTCCCTGTCCATCACCAACTCCCAGAGCTTGCTCAAACTCATGTCCATTGAGTCGGGTGATGCCATCCAACCATCTTATCCTTTGTTGTCCCCTTCTCTGCCTTCAATCTTTCCCAGCATCAGGGTCTTTTCCAGTGAGTCAGTTCACATCAGGTGGCCAAAGTATTAGAGTTTCAGCTTCAGCATCAGTCCTTCCAATGAATATTCAGGTCTTATTTCCTTTAGAATTGACTGGTTGGATCTCCTTGCAGTTCAAGGGACTCTCAAGAGTCTTCTCCAACACCACAGTTCAAAAGCATCAATTCTTCAGTGCTCAGCTTTCTTTATAGTCCAGCTCTCACATCCATACATGACTACTGGCAAAACCATAGCTTTGATTAGATGGACCTTTGTCAGCAAAGTAACATCTCTGCTTTTTAATATGCTGTCTAGGTTGGTCATAGCTTTTCTTCAAGATATGTTAAAAAAATTATAATCCATGCAGTCATGTATTGAATGTAGAGAGTAAAGAGGAGGGAGGAAGCAAGGCCACTTAACGACTGAATACAAAAGAACATCATTTTGAGGAGGACACAGTTAACACTTTTAAATGTCTAAGAAAAACCAAGGAAATAAAGAGTAAAAATTGACTATTTGATTGAACAACAAAAGAAGAAGCAGGTCTTTGTTGACTTAGGTGAAAAAAATCATCGTTTTTCCCCCAAAGTCAATGATACCAAACTTACTAGACTATGAAAGGAAATACATATACAGATTGAATGGAAAGAATGAATCTATTAGAAGCTCAACCAGATTCAACAAATCTATGCACAGCAGGATGAGATGGGGAGAAGCTGGAGACATGGTGTTTAAGGACCACAGGCTGCCAATATGAAGGTGAGCCCAGCCATCATACACAGTGCTGCTCTATACCCCTTCTTTTAATGTCGTTGGAGAGAGGTTGAGCAGAAAGAGCTTTGCTAACATCAGTACCGCTTCTCTGCTCAGAAAAAAAAAAAAAAAAAAAACCTTCTGTTTATTCTAGAAACTGTGAACCTTTCACACCCAACCCTCACCTGTCCTTCTGCAAGGTCTGTTTAGCCTGAAAGCTCAGAGTATATGTGTTTGTACCAGACTACCTAGATTCACCTCCTAGGAATCAACTCAGTACATGCCTAAGAATGCCTAATGTGGAAGGTGCCCCCACTGATAAAGCATTAATGTTTTGTAAGATTTTTTTTTCCGTGTTGGGAAGAATTACCTTGCTTTTTCAGTTGGATAAGGTCCCTTTATATCAACCTCAGGTCCTTTGTGATTTTCCTGCAGCAAATAACTTAACCTTATTATTAGCTCTGTTGCATAAAATGTAAAGGCAACGCTTCAGTCAGCCAGAGATCCCCTGACCTTGAAGGAGAAGGGGCCAGGGCTCCGTGGAAAAAGAGTCAGGGAGACTGGAAAGGGAAGGAAGAAAAAGACCACGTGAACTTGGGCCTGGTGTCATGGAAAATGTATTTCCCGAGGAGACAGATGACGTGCCACTTAAGGACCCTTATCACTGGGGGACATTTATCTGTCGGCTCTGAAGTAGGGATCAAAACTTTATCTCTTTGAAAATTCACCATCACTTATTCCAACAAAACAGCTCTGATTTTCTTTTCCACATTGAGTTAGACATTACTGGGGAAAAAAGATTCAGCCATTTGGAACACAACGGTCACTTGAGGTCAGGGTCAAAGATTCAGCCCTTGATTGAACTGATGAGGTTATGCATAGAAAACTGTCCTAGCAGCTCACTGAGACCCCACAAAACAATTGATAATCAGAGCTAGAAGACAGAGTATGCTTATTTCTGTAAAATCTCTCAGTTGAAAATTTCCCCAAGGCTCCTTTCCTAATAATATCATATCACCCTCATTTGCCAATTTATCTCAAAGATCTCTCACAACTTAATTCTATCCTGCCTGCTTTGCACTGGTGCTGGGTAGGCGAGGCATTAAATTCATCCTCACTTAGTTCAGTTTGATGGAAGAAAATACACAGAAGAGAAGAAGAAACCACAAAACGTTTCCTTTCTACAAACAATATTAACTAAAGATTATGGACAATTGATTTTAGGATTTCAACAGGTACAGGAGAGAGTCAGTGTGTTGTGCTGTGTAAAAACAACCTCTTCTTCTCAAAAGCAAGCACTCTTTAGTTTTGTTTTGTACTGTAATAAAGAAACAGTTCATGAGAAGTTCTTTAACAGGTGGAGGCTGCTTTTCCCTTTCCTTCCATCATGTCCCCTAACAAGGACTGACTGATGAGGGCTCACATATGAGCAGCTCTCTATAACAAGATGCTACATGTATTATAGGATCACCGCCAGCAACTCTGTATCATGTGTCCCAGCAGGTAAAGGTCTGGACTGGATGGGCTGAGTAAGGAACATTCCACATCCTGAGTCATACACACTGCAGGTTGCCGTTCTTCATGTAAAAGCTGATCAGATCTAACCCTACTGGAGACAGGACTGCAGGTGGTTACAGACGTGAAGAGGACAGAGACACAGCAGGCAGGAAGTGGAAGTTGAAAGTGAAGCCTGTGACAGTTGCTCAGGAGTGTCCACCTCTTTGTGAACCCATGGACTGATTCTCCAAGCAAGAATACTAGAGTGGGTTGCCATTCCCTCCTCCAGGGGATCTTCCCATCCCAGGGATCAAACCTGGGTCTCCTGCATTGCAGGCAGATTCTTTACCATCTGAGCCACCAGGAAAGCCCTCTAAAGTTGAAACCCAACACTTAAAAGAGAGTGAGGGCTTCCTTGGTGGTCCAGTGGTGAAAATTTTGCCTGCTAATGCAGGAGACATGGGTTTGATCCCTGATGCAAGAGGCTCCCACAAACTGAGGAGCAACTAAGCCCACGCACCACAACTATTGAGCCTGTGCTCACAGGGCCCAGGAGCCGCAACTACTGAAGCCCGCATGTGCTCCGCAGCAAGAGAAGCCACTGAAATGAGAAGCCCGTGCACCACAACCAAAGTAGACCCAGCTCTCCACAACTAGACACAAGCCCACACGGCAACAAAAAGCCAACACAACCAAAAACAAATAAATATATAATAATTTAAAGAAAAGAGTGAGGGCTTTTAAACAGACAGTGAGAGAACAAGACAGAAACCCACGCAAAGGGAAAACACATGAAACTGTATGCCGCCCCTTCCTGGTTTTCAGCGTTATAAAAGTACTGTAACAGAGCCCCAGCGGGGACAGAGAAAGGAAAGGGAAAGAGACAAAGGTCGCCTTTGGGAGACTGAGCAGCAGGAATGGGGGCTGGAGAGAAAGTATTCCCCGTGCATGGGGGAGGGAAGGAAGGAAGTGATGCAGGGCAGAGAAGAATGCCAGAGCCCCAGTGATTTCACCGAGACCTGTGCAGACCAAGTGAACAGATGGAGACTGAAGGGGAGGCTCCTGGAACAAAGAACAGTCAGATGACCTCCTGTCAGAGGGTCTGGAAGAAATGAGGCCTGTGCGTCTGATGTCCCCCAAGCCCAAGAATGGGTATAGAGCATGGATTGCAGCCTGAGAGAATGCTTGAATGAGCACACATAGAGATAAAACCTAGTCAGGAAATGAAATTCACCTCCTCTGAAGCTGAGCATATTTCTGAATTTTTTTTGTATTCCCTTCTCTACCTGTCTGAGCTCTGAGCTTAGGAGGAAAAACATAGAAATATAAGTCACAGCATCTAGATTTTTCCAATGGTCATGTACGGATGTAAGAGTTGGACCATAAAGAAAGCAGAGCATTGAAGAATTGATACTTTGAAAGCGTGGTGTTGGAGAAGACTCCGGAGAGTCCCTTGAACTGCAAGGAGATCCAACCAGTCAATCCTAAAGCAAATCAATCCTTAATATTCATTGGAAGGACTGATGCTGAAGCTGAAGCTCCAATACTTTGGTAGCATGATATGAAGAGTCAACTCATTGGAAAAGATCCTGATGCTGGGAAGGACTGAAGTAAGAGGAGAAGGGAGAGACGGTTGGATGGCATCATCAACTCCAATGGACATGAGTTTGAGCAAACTCTAGGAGCTAATAAAGGACAGGGAAGCCTGGCATGCTGCTGTCCATGGGTTACAAAGAGTTGAACATGACTGAGTGACTGAACAACAACTTCAGTTAATTATTTGGAAGGCTTCATCTCTCTGGGCCTCAGTTTGTTCATCCTCAGAGTGAGCATGTTAGCACTCACACACCTCCCAACAGCCCACAAAGAACATTGCCGAAGCTATAGGTTCCATGAGGCCAGGGCCACGTCTATCTTGGTCTCTATCACGTAGACCATATTTGGAACAGTGCCAGTAGCATAGTAGATGTTCAGTGAATATACGTTAAATGAATTAAATTCATCATCACTGGAATCCATGAAGCAGCAAAAAGCAGAGCTCTCCTGGCTGTGGCAAAAGGGCATCTCCCACTCCAGCTGCCCTCTGCACCCTGGAGTCCTGGGGTGGGGGTGGGGGATCACGAGGACTTCAGGGAATCTCGTGTGAACACCGTTGGGCTGGACATAGAACTTCTGCGCTACAAATTGTAACTCTGTGGTCCTCACGCAGCACACGCTGAATGTGGTCTGCCCCACATTCACCTGACCGGGGGACCACTTTTCCCACTTCAACCTCTACTTCAAAGACTTGGTCTTTAAACCTTCTTGCTGGTACCGTTCCCCCCACCCCTCCCATCCCAGAAGATGAAAGCATTTTTCCAGACAGGCCTGCTGTGAGTGACTTCATGGAAATGAATATCTTGTGTCCCTAATGTGCCTCTCACACGAGGAACTCCTTGTATTTATTTATTTTTAAGAATAGGGCTGGGAGGTTGACGTTTCCATGAGCAGTTGAGTGATATTTTTTAAAATAAAAACCCTCCTCCTCAGCGAGACATGCCTCACATTCCCGTCTCCCCACTTCAGGCAGTTATGCCCTACTAAACATGCAGTGGAAATGACACATGTCTGGAAACCCAGCAGCAGCACCGTCTCAAGGCTGCTTGCTCCGAGGTACACAATGAAGGTGTTGTGGGAGGTTAATTGAGGAAGGCAGACGCCCAGATTCTCAAAATGGACATCTGTGGCACCTCCTGCATTTGAATCCCATGTACTCCAAGGTGCCTTGTGTTTGAGGGCTGATCACATCTATTGCAGGATGAAGGCACAGAATCATTTACCTTCCAGAAGATCCTGGAAATACCGTGGTGTCTTCAGGTGAACTGAGACCAGTAAGTCCTCCTACAAGGGAGGATGGTGCTGCTGCTGCTGCTAAATCGCTTCAGTCGTGTCTGACTCTGTGCGACCCCGTAGACGGCAGCCCATCAAGCTCCCCCGTCCCTGGGATTCTCCAGGCAAGAACACTGGAGTGGGTTGCCATTTCCTTCTCCAATGCATGAAAGTGAAAAGTGAAAGTGAAGTTGCTCAGTCGTGTCCAACTCTCAGCGACCCCATGGACTGCAGCTCACCAGGCTCCTCCGTCCATGGGATTTTCCAGGCAAGAGTACTGGAGTGGGGTGCCATTGCCTTCTCCAACAAGAGAGGATACACACCACAAAAGGATCAGCTCCTTCTACATCACCTTAGCACAAGCCACGTGGTCACTTGACTGATTAGATTCCATAGCCCAGTGTGCGACTCATTGCAAACGACAGGAGTAATCAGTTTAACTCAAAGTAATTTTTCTCTGTTTGTGTCAACAAATGTATTCCTACAGGGTACTGTCTTGACATACATGAAAGCTAGTAACAGGATAGAGATTGTGAAATGGAAATTAAAAATGGAATTAGATGGCTAAGGATTATACTAATGGAATGTAGATTGGATTAAATGTAAATTACTTATCAGAACAGGAGGACATTTGTCCCAGATGAAGAAAGTGTTGACAGTCTCTGGGCACTGATTTATCATCCAATCTCAAACATACCAAACTTAATCCTTGGCAGAATATGAGGTTACTTAAATATGAAGGGAAAACTTTTCAGTTACCTTTTAACAAATTCAAAAGAGATTTGTAGGCAACAATTAGCTCTTATTGTTCTGATGGTTTACAGGTAATTGAACTAGAAATATGAGACAATTTTTCTTAAAATAAACATGCTTTTATTTAATTAGGGGAAAGATGTTTAGTTTTGATTGATCTTTGGAAGATTGGAAAGAAGTCTTTAGCATGTGATAAATTTAAAAATCACCTAACTCGATTCCAAGAAGGAAATCTCCTTGAGTTTAGAGATTGCTTTGTTCCAGTACTTAAGGTCACCAACACGAGGAGGACTAGGAGTGGCATTACCAGAGACCTGGACACTTGAAAACAATGCTTGTGAGGAGAGAAGCAAGCTGCCGGGAGCACATCTGAAAATAAAGCTGACAGGCTGACATTCTGTGCAAAGTTCAGAGTGTCACCTGAGAATCTCAGCCAGAAACCACTTTACTAGTACTCCCTGGCTCCCCTTGAGCTCTTGGCTTTTCTCTAAAGCTGGAGGCTAGCCCTGTATTATCCGAGATCTGAAAGGAGAGATCTTGGAGGGAAAAACAGAGGATATAAAAACAAATGTGTGAGCAAAATGCACACCTGCACATGCATACACGCACACGCACACACATGTGCAAGTCCCTCCCTGCTAACACGCATGTAACGTAATAACCAAAGAAACCACTGTAGGCATTTCTTCCCAATTTCTGAGAACTTAGAGAACAGAGAGTTAAGAGAGTATGTACCTTTGTACCTGGTTTCCTTTAGCCAAGTCAAGCAAATGCCACACAAGCATACAGCTTTGCTCTTGATTGTTCAAGTTGCTGTTTTGGTGCCAAATATAAAGAGATCCAAACAAAATCCAATTTTGCAATCACTAAACACCAGAAATATTTGAGCTTGCTTGGCAAGGTTAGAGTTTGTTGATCCTGTGATGCTATTGGAAAGTAAAGTTGTAAGATTCTTTTGCATGGTAGCAGGTCGGTTGGTTTGTTTTCATTTTTGCACGGGAAAATGACCGCTTACGTTCTACATCAGAGTAACGCAATTTACAGTAATTTTTTCTTTGTCTCCCATACCTTTTGTGAAATAGAAAGAGCAATAACTTGGAATATAAGCTAGTTCAACTTCTGGCTCCGTCACCAGTTTCACAACCCAGAACTAATGTCTTATCTGAGCGTCAGTGCTGTTAATCCATGAAATTAGGATAATGGTACGTAGTTCTCCTGGTCACTATGACGTATAACAGAAAGAGTAAATGTAAATGCTTGGCATTCATTTATTCAATAACATCTGTTAAATGTGCATACTGTGAGGCTACAGTGCAGAACCAGATAGAAAGCCAGGACTCTGCCCTTAGGAAACTCATATTCAAGCGGGAGACAGATAACAAACCACAAAGAAATCCAAAGTCAGATACTTACAGGTTAACTCCACAGGCTCTCATTCATAGATCTTAACAGGATTAGGAATTTGCAATGATTTATGAGAGTGTATGAGTCCTGTTTCTACCCCCAAAGTGTAGTCTCCTGGAGACCAACTATTGTATGCCATTACCATGCACAGAGTAGGCAAATATGCATCATTGTGGAATAAATGAATGACTGCATTGTGATAAGGAAAGTAATAGGAAAAACAGAGATAAGAGGAAGTAAATCTTTTAGTAGGATAATCTAGAAAGGCCTCTCTAGGATGTTGTAATACTTGAATGATGAGAAGAAGCCATTCGTGGGGATGAAAAGAGCCAGAAGAGGAGAATTCTAGATAGGAAATATGGGCAAAGGCCCTGCAACAGGAAAGTATGTGAAATGCTTAGGAAATGGGAAGGGACCAGCAGAGAGGTTACACAGGGACCCAGACTAGGGTAAATTTGTGCATTATTCTAAACATAATGTAAGTTCCGTTCTCTCGTCCACACATTCCCTTGTTTATAGTTTTGTTTTAGTAACAAGATTAGCATACATATAAAAATCAGGCAATAATACTAGAGGGCAAATTCCCTTGTTGGCTCAGATGGTAAAGAATCTGCCTGCTAATGCAGGAGACCTGGATTCGACCCCTGGGTTGGAAAGATCCCCTGGAGAAGGGCATGGCAACCCACTCCAGTATTCCTGCCTGGAGAATCCCATGGACTGAGGAACCTGGTGGGCTACAGTCCATAAGGTCACACAGAGTTGGACACGACTGAAACAACTTAGCATAGCCCAGCACAGCATGGGAAACAGATGTCCTTGTTCAGAAATGGAAGCGTTGTGAGCTGAGGCATCTTAGAAAGGTGACGCTACATCAGAGTTTACCTCTCACTTCAAGCTCATCCTTGAAATGATTACACTATCAGGTGCTTGGCTCCCACTTTAGAGAGTGCCCAGAAATCTGCCTGCACCGAGTGTTCTAATTTCACACTCCAGTACTTCCATTCTGGAGAAGGATGTCAAGGAAAATTTTCCAAGCCAGACTGTTTACAGTGCCCCAGACATGGATTCTTTCTCCCGTTTTATGGGTTAACTTCCAGCAGGTGATTGAAGCTTCGTTGCTCAGCTTTTGCATCCTTTAATGTCATTGAGTTCACCTTCCCTGCAAATTTTATCTTCAGCTTCGAGACTGACTCCACAGACTAGATGAAGCTAGTTTGTGCTAATTCATCTTAGCTTCAGCTTAAGCCACCACTCAATACTTTCCCTCTTTTGGGACAGGAAACTGGCAAGTTCTGCCGATTTTCTCAGATACTTAGTGGTTGGCATCTATTGATTGTGATTCAGTGACTCTAGCTCTGAGTTCAGGTTTATTTCTTTGGCTTTAGGATATTCTCTGTTCATCCCTCTTGCCTCAACCATTGGAGGTCTATCTTAGCTTGGCTGGACATTGAACCCATGACCTGGCCCAGTGCTCAGCATCCAGGGCCGTGACTTTCTTGTAGAGGGTCATTGTTCAGTGGAATTGATGAGGAGAACTTGGCAGCAATCCCAATGTCAGCTTCTTGACTTCTGCCTTTAACAAGAAGCTTGAGGTTTCTTCTTCCTCGGGGAAACTTGATTTTGGTAGGGGAAGTTTGCCCAAAAAGTTCCTAGATAATTTGTCTGGAATTTTCTTTGAAATATGCAAAATAATAATATGTAATGGAGACTTTTTAAAGGTAGGCTACTTCTTTAAAATGATATCTGAAATGTAAACCAAATGACATTAAAAATATTGTCAAATGCCAGAGAAGGAGAAATATCCTATGATATCTCTTATACGTGGAATTTATAAAGAAATGATACAAATAAACTTACAAAACAGGCAGAGATCCACAGACTTGGAGAATGGACTTATGGTGCCTGGAGGAGGGATGGGGGAAGGGATAGTTGGGGAGTTGGGGATGGATGTGTACATACTGCTGTATTTAAAATGGTTAACAAGGACCTACTGTAGAGCAAATAGAACTCTGCTCAGTGTTGTGTAGTGGCCTGGATGGGAGGGGAGTTTGGGGGAGAAGGAATACATGTATGGCTGAGTCCCTTTGCTGTTTGCCTGAAACTGTCAATCAGCTATATCCCAATACAAAATTAAAAGTTAAAAAAATGATTATAGGTATGTACATATATGTAAGTAGAACTGAATCACTTTGTTGTACACCTAAAACTAACACAATATTATAAATCAACTATATTTCAGTAAAAATAAAAATAAAAAATAATTTTAAAAATAGAAAGGTAGTCAACTGTAAAATAAAAAAGAGAAGGAACATAATATTGTCTGTGCAGCATAAGCCCCCATGTAAAACAATTAGCATACAAAGAAGGAAACAAACTATTGAAGATGTTTATATCTGGACAGCGAGATTATGGAATTTTTAAATTACTATTTTCTTCAGTTTTCTGCATTTCATGATTTTTAAAGACATGGATTGCTAGTATAATCACAAAAATTACAGTATTTTTAAAAGAAAAGGAAACACATTTTGCCACCTGAGCACACAGATAAATGTCATTCTACTAATATTGTGTGGTTCTCAACCTGGGGCATATTAGAAGTAACTGAGGGAAAATAAATAAAAATAAACAAAGAGGGCTGGAAAAATCTTTTGGAGGTGATGTCTGTGTGTGTGACCTTGATGGTGGTGATGGTTTCAGGGTTATGTTCAGTTCAGTTCAGTTCAGTCTCTCAGTTGTGTCTGACTCTTTGCGACCCCATGAACCACAGCACACCAGGTCTCCCTGTCCGTCACCAACTCACGGAGTCCACCCAAGCTCATCTCCATTGAATCTGTGATGCCATCCAACCATCTCATCCTCTGTCGTCTCCTTCTCCTCCTGCCCTCAATCTTTCCGAGCATCAGGGTCTTTTCCAATGAGTCCACTCTTGGCATCAGGTGGCCAAAGTATTGGAGTTTCAGCTTCAGCATCAGTCCTTCCAATGAACACCCAGGACTGATCTCCTTTAGGATGGACTGGTTGGACCTCCTTGCAGTCCAAGGGACTCTCAGGAGTCTTCTCCAACACCACAGTTCAAAAGCATCAATTCTTTGGCGCTCAGCTTTCTTTATAGTCCAACTCTCACATACATACATGACTACTGGAAAAACCATAGCCTCGACTAGACGGACCTTTGTTGACAAAGTAATGTCTCTGCTTTTTAATATGCTGTCTAGGTTGGTCATAACTTCCCTTCCAAGGAGTAAGTGTCTTTTAATTTCATGGCTGCAATCACCATCTGCAGTGATTTTGGAGCCCCCAAAAATAAAGTCTGACACTGTTTCCACTGTTTCCCCATCTATTTGCCATGAAGCGATGTGACCAGATGCCATGATCTTAGTTTTCTGAATGTTGAACTTTAAGCCAGCTTTTTCACTCTCTTCTTTCACTTTCATCAAGAAGCTCTTTAATTCTTCACTTTCTGCCGAAAGGGTGGTGTTATCTGCATATTTGAGGTTATTGATATTTTTCCCAACAATCTTGATTCCAGCTTGTGCTTCTTCCAGTCCAGCATTTCTCATGGTTGTATACTTATTGCCAGAGTCATCAGTTGTATACCTTTACTATGTACAGCTCTGTGTGTGTCAATCATATTTCAATAAAGTGAGATTAAAATAAAAATTAACTGAAAAATGTCTAACACTTCCAATTCCCAAACTGAATGGTGTACAAATTATATCAGGAACAGAAATGCAGGTGTCAGTATTTTTTAAGTTTCCAGGTAATTTCAAAGTGCAGCCAGGGTTTAAAACTACTCTCAGGCTAATTAGATAGTTTAGATCAGTGGTTTGCAACCTTGACTGTAATTAGAATCTCCAGGGGAGCTTTTATAATTCCAGTATATGTATGGTCCCTAACCCCAGGTTCTGATTTAATTGGTTTGTAGTGAGGCCCTGGCACTTCTATGTTTTCATTTTCCTGGGTGATTCTGATGTATAGAAAGAGTTTCACACTTTTACCACCCTAAGTAAACTAACATTCATTGAGTGTTCATGCTGGGCAAGGCCCTGTGCTGAGTTTTATGTGCATTTAAATCTCAAAATAATCCAACGAGGTGGGCTTTATTATCTTCATTTTACAGAAGAGAAAACTAGAACTCAGAGATATGCAATAAGTTGCTCAAGGCAGCCCATCTCATTTACTTCTGGGTGGACGCTTTCTAAGTACCCTGATGAGGAACCTGGCTCACCCACTTTTAAATGGTGAGGCTGTAGCTCTTCATATGTTTTCTAACTAGCAACTGTCCCATTCCTATCAAATCCATCAAGTGTAAATGCATCTGCAGTTTGCTAGGCATTTCTGATAATTCTTTCTACGATGACCTAAAATAACATTAATGTCATGTACATTTTGATACCTTATCGTAATGCTTTAAAACTTAAACTTCTTACTTGTTGAAAGTTATAACAATGTCTCATTGCTTAAACTTTATGTCACTGTCTGTCATCTCTCCTGAAATCCTGGTATTGTTGATATTTTATTTTATTTTGTATCACTTTTTATAATAAATAGTTAAGAATATTTTGAGAATTCCTCAAATAATTTTACAAAATTCCTTAGACGATTGATAGTTCTCTTTGATGTCACAAAACCGGTTTTTGGATTACCTTTGTGCACAGATTTCAACATCATTGGATTTGCTGAGATTTCCTTTCTGATGTTGTGTTTAGAATGAGTTGTGTTTTGCTGAACCGGCTGAAAGTAAACTTCTCCTCTTCCAATAGTAGCAGGTCCCTCTGACCTCAAGCGGAGCTGCAGGTGCTCATGGCCAGCAAAACTGGGCCCTTTTCGTTTACAATCTGAGGCCCAGGTCTTTGAAGTAAAACTCATTTACCCAGATTTGTATAGCATTACCTGAGCGTAACATTACCCAATAAAGTCAAATTGATGGGTTAAGGATACAAAGTAAGCCATTTCAATTGCCAGGAATTCCAGATCCGCTTATTGGGGGGGGGGGGGGGGGGCAGGTTTTGTGAGACAGAAGAGAATCAGAGGACAAACACTGTTTAAAGAGTTGATTTCTAACTGCTTTGCTTTTGCATAATCAAATAGACATCGCGTTTCACATAATTTTGCAAACAAATATCTTCCACAAGCTTGCAGTGTAACATAGTCTTCTTTTGAGTAACTTTGTCAGGGAGTATATGCCAAAAGGGAAAAGAAGAGAAATTTAAAAGAACTGGCCATCTTGGGTGCTTGGGTTCAGATCAAAGGTTCTGCTCACCACCTCATTTTTATTTCTCTTTTCTGTTAGCATGCTTATCTGCCTCCTTCCTTAGCAGGAATTTTATGTTGTACTTCCAAGGATATTGTAACCCTGTGTTTTGTGATTTTGGGGAAAGAGAAACTCTAATGGATAAGATGGGAAAATATTTTAATGTTTATTTCTTTAAAAAAGTCTTACTACATTTCTTTCACTTATCATAGGCCAGAAGAAAATATAGAAGGTAAATTAATAATGGTCTATGCTGCTAGTCAAACACATAAAAAGGAATATTTACCAAAGTAATCAAGCACTTTGGGAATAAATACAAATCAAAGGCCATTCCCCTTTCTTCAACTTTCAGATTGGAAAAGAGACTTGTACTGATAACATCAATTTCAGTTAATTAGTAAGTCAGAGTCTTCTGACTTACAGCTTTTAATTTCAGAAAAACTTAAGGTGGATAGGAGCATGTTCGCTGTAAAGCAGACTACTATAGCATGGTTACTTTTAAAGATTTAGCTGGGAATTTTTTTTTAAAGTTCTTATCTCTTTTAAGATAATACTTAGTTTATGAGAATATATAGACAGGTATTTTTATAAAATGTGTACCCTAAAATTCCTCAATTAAAAGTGGAATTTTAATTATCAAGTATCCCACTTCTAATTTCTTCTAGACATTTTTACATCTTCAGGGTATGGCAAAACTTTTAATATCTTATTAATTCTAGATATTCATACAGCATTAAAAATAACAATAAAAATTTTTGTATCCATCTCAATCTTTGTATGTATGCAACAAATCTGTTGCAAAATATCTCTACTATTATAATTGTCAGGACAAAACAATTTGAAGAGGAAAAGAATTGGAATTTGAATCGTGAAAAGAGAAGCAACCTGTCTTCTTCTAACTTTATTCAGAATTTCACAATCCTTGCTAAACCTTAAGGGAAGGGCCAAATGCAATAAAACAGTAGAAACCCAGTAAGAATGTGCCAGAGTTCAGAGAACAGTTGCCCTAGGCTTAACTTCATGACCTTTAATCTATTTGGGGCATCAGTGATTTTTCTATACGGCATCTTACAACGTGACCATGTTCAGTTCCTGCACAATTCTTCCAGCCCTTCTGCAAGCCAGACATAACAAGAACATTCAAACGTGACTTTCAGACTCAATTCTTAGGGTGGCTTTGCCCCCTGAGAAATATAACAGTTTTCATGGTTGTGGTGTATTTTAACCATCTAGAACATCAGAGAGTGAATTCAGATATCATGTTTAACTCAGGGAGGATTTTTCTGAGGCTTCTCTGACTTATGCTTTGCCCTAGAAGGGTTTTGCCATAGGAGACCTTCTAGAACTCTAAAAGGAGCATCTCTCTTCACACTTCACTAGTGAAGTGAGTAAGAGCAACACTGATCAGAAAATTCGGAGACCCAGGTTTCGCTTATTGACATATCACTTGTGAGCCACATGACCTTCAGAAATCAAGTTTGAGAATCATTTATTAAGGTCCTATACTGTAGCTTAGGACTTGTGAATATAAATGGAACCCAGCTGCTAGCTTTGTTAACCTCATAATTTAATGAAAAATGTAAATTAATACAAATTACTTTGATATAATTCAAGATGTGATATACAAGCTTTTGGAAACATTCTATAGAGACACAGAGAAATGAATAACAATTTCTGTTTGGGCAGAATAGTCTTGGAGAGATTTCAGTCAGGACTTGAAAAGTAATTGCCAAATAATCTAGTATGGTGAAAATATACAGTGCAGGAGAAGGAAGAACAATTCAAAAAGATCTTCACGACCCAGATAATCATGATGGTGTGACCACTCACCTAGAGCCAGACATCCTGGAATGTGAAGTCAAGTGGGCCTTAGAAAGCATCACTACGAACAATGCTAGTGGAGGTGATGGCATTCCAGTTGAGCTGTTTCAAATCCTGAAAGATGATGCTATGAAAGTGCTGCACTCAATATGCCAGCACATTTGGAAAACTCAGCAGTGGCCACAGGACTGGAAAAGGTCAGTTTTCATTCCAATCCCAAAGAAAGGCAATGCCAAAGAATGCTCAAACTACTGCACAATTGCACTCATCTCACACGCTAGTAAAGTAATGCTCAAAATTCTCCAAGCCAGGCTTCAGCAATACATGAATCGTGAACTTCCTGATGTCAAGCTGCTTCAGTATTGTAAAGTAAAATAAAGTAAAAATAAAAATTAAAAAAAAAAAAAAAAGAAAGAAAAGGCAGAGGAACCAGAGATCAAATTACCAACATCCACTGGATCATGGAAAAAGCAAGCGAGTTCCAGAAAAACATCTATTTCTACTTTTTTGACTATGCCAAAGCCTTTGACTGTGTGGATCACAATAAACTGTGGAAAATTCTGAAAGAGATGGGAATACCAGACCACCTGACCTGCCTCTTGAGAAATCTGTATGCAGGTCAGGAAGCAACAGTTAGAACCGGACATGGAACAACAGACTGGTTCCAAATAGGAAAAGGAGTACGTCAAGGCTGTATATTGTCACCCTGGTTATTTAACTTCTATGCAGAGTACATCATGAGAAACGCTGGGCTGGAAGAAGCACAAGCTGGAATCAAGATTGCCAGGAGAAATAGTAATAACCTCAGATATGCAGATGACACCACCCTTATGGCAGAAAGTGAAGAGGAACTAAAAAGCCTCTTGATGAAAGTGAAAGAGGAGAGTGAAAAAGTTGGCTTAAAGCTCAACCTTCAGAAAACGAAGATCATGGCATCTGGTTCCATCACTTCATGGGAAATAGATGGGGAAACAGTGGAGACAGTGTCAGACTTTATTTTGGGGGGCTCCAAAATCACTGCAGATGGTGATTGCAGCCATGAAATTAAAAGACGCTTACTCCTTGGAAGAAAAGTTATGACCAACCTGGATAGCATATTCAAAAACAGAGACGTTACTTTGCCGACTAAGGTCCATCTAGTCAAGGCTGTGGTTTTTCCTGTGGCCATGTATGGATGTGAGATTTGGACTGTGAAGAAGGCTGAGTGCCGAAGAATTGATGCTTTTGAACTGTGGTGCTGGAGAAGACTCTTGAGAGTCTCTTGGACTGCAAGGAGATCCATCTAGTCCATTCTGAAGGAGATCAGCCCTGGGATTTCTTTGGAAGGAATGATGCTAAAGCTGAAACTCCAGTACTTTGGCCACCTCATGCGAAGAGTTGACTCATTGGAAAAGACTGTAATGCTGGGAGGGATTGGGGGCAGGAGGAGAAGGGGACGACAGAGGATGAGATGGCTGGATGGTATCACTGACTCAATGGACGTGAATCTGAATGAACTCTGGGAGTTGGTGATGGACAGGGAGGCCTGGCGTGCTGCAATTCATTGGGTCACGAAGAGTCAGACACCACTGAGCAACTGAACTGAACTGAACTGAACTGAAATGGAAACAAACTGTGAAAAACTTTGACTAATTTGCTAGGCATATGGGCAGCTCTAACTCTTTGACCTAAATTTCCTCATCTTTAAATAAAGGAATTGGACTGAGTGATTTCTGAGTTCATGACCAGGTCTGAAAGTCTAAATAAGATGGCATTATAAAGTTCAAGAGGAAATGCCTTGTGTGATATACGGTCAGATTATATGAATTACTGTAAAGATAATCCCAAGTCAGTAACTATCACTCTGAACCCCAGAAAAATGAACTCCCTTGCATCATCATAACAGTACTTAATTGAAAAAAAAATTTGATGAATTAATACTACTTTGTGTAATATAGACCAAAAATTTTTTTTCCCATAGCTTCAAGTTGTATTAATTAAAATATTATTCTCGAATGATAAAGCTACAAACTGCATTGGGTACCCCAAAATTCATATCTTGAAGCCCTAACTCTCAATGTGGCTGTATTTAGATATTGAAGTAATTAATGCTAAATGAAGTCATAAGGGTGGGGCCCTAATTCAATAAGATTAGTGTCTCTACCAGAGGAGGCTCAAGAGAGCTTGCTCTCCTCCCTCATGTACTCAGAGGAAAGCCTTTATGAGGTTTGAAGTAAGACAGTCATCTGTAAGCCAGGAAGAGAGTCCACCATCAGAAATCAAATCTGCTGGTCCTTGATCTTTAACTACTAGCTTTCAGAACAGTGAGAAGTAAATTTCTGTTCTTTACTTAACACCCAGGCTATGGTATTTTGTTACACAGTCCTCACTGACTAATACAGATAATCAATAAATGGTCACACAGAGTCGGAAATGACTGAAGTGACTTAGCAGCAGCAGCAGCTGTAGGACAGATTTTTTTTTTAACTTTCAGTTCAGATATCAAAATGTTTTTAAAATGTGATTGCAATATTTAGAATATTTGAATTATTAATTATTTAAAGTAATGGTTGAGCTCTAGAAAAGAATACATTTTATCTGATTGTGCAACAGTGTTATGATCATAAATATAACCTTCCCAGTGATGTCTTATTTTATTTTAAATGAGGACAGTCATTGATTTTTAAACTAATTTTCTGCACACCTGAGCTTTTTCAGTGCGCTAAATATTGTGTGTGTGCTCAGTTGCTCAGTCATATCCAACTCTTTGCAACTCCATGGACTGTAGCCCACCAGGCTCCTCTGTCCATGGGATTTCCCAGGCAAGAATACTAGAGTGGGCTGCCATTTCCTTCCCCAGGGAGTCTTCCCAGCTCAGGGATCAAAGCTCTATCTCTTCATCTCCTGCACTGGCAGGCAGATTCTTTACCACCGGGCCACCTGGGAAGCCCAAGCTAACTATTAGTGGCATTCAAAACATGCAATGGGGCTAATGAACTTGACGCATAAATGAATTTCAAACCAACCATGTTCAATTTTCAGTTTTCTTTTTTCTGCTCTAAGGAAGTTCTGTTTATATTCATACCTGTGTTAAAAGCTCAGGTAATTATTTTTGGCATTCACTCAACAGGAATCTTTTCACAACTGCTTGATGCCCGGTACTACATTGGGCTCTGGAAATAGGGAAAGGTGAAGATGATAGACCCATTCCCAGCTCTTGCTAAGCTCACAGTCAAGTCCGTATGACAAAGAAATTGGACTTGATGGACAACAAAATATGTTAGAGGCTATGACAGAAGTGCAAGTTGCTGTGGGAGCCTTTGGAAAAGCATCTAACTAGTTACAAGAACCAGGAAAGTCTACCTAGAAAAAGTTTTATTTAAGCAAAACCTGGAAGGAGGTTGTGTATATAAGGTAGCAGTAACTAAGTCAAATGAGAAGGGTGAATCAGTAGGAATTAGCTAAGCGAAGAAGCAGAATATGAGTTTTTAGACAGAATAAACATCATATTGAAGGTCTGAAAAGGAACATCATTGCCAATTACAGAAACAAAGAGAAGTTCACTGTGGCTGAGGGTAGAATCCCAAGAGGTTGAAACATGAAGAAACAGGGGTCCGCGGACAAATCCGTTAGCCTGTTTCACTCTTGACCTTCACTAAGTAAATCCAGAACTCTGCCTTGGACTACCATACCAACGTAGACCATTAGCGCTGGAAGGGCTCTAGAAAAACAAGCTTTTGTTGTTCTAAGTAAACAAGCAGTAAAAGATTGTGAAACATTTTGCAGGTTTTATATATTGAGTTCAAACACATTTTTCTCCATCTGACTCAGAAGAAATGCTACATATGTAGTTGAGGAAAAAAACGTTCTTTAGATGGTCTGAAACCCCTGACCAAAGTGCCTCTGTCCTCTTCCTCTCCCTGGGAGTTCCTCTTCCAAGAACTGGGAGGGCAAGCCTCCCCTTGGTGTAACGCTTGTAGCCAGTCTAGACTGTCACCTCGAAGAGAAAAGACACCTTGGCCAAGCCACCATTCAGGCCAAAGTGATCTATGTTAACAAACTTAGAAGGCAGAATCATATCGCCTGTGCTGTGTGCTCAGTTGCTTCAGTTGTTGTCGGACTCTTTGCGACCCCGTAGACTGTAGCCCGCCAGGCTCCTCTGTCCATTGGACTCTCCAGGCAAGAATACTGGAGTGGGTTGCCATGCCCTCCTCCAGGAGATCTTCCTCACCCAGGGACTGAATCTGCATCTCCTACATCTCGTGCGTTACAGGCGAATTCTTTACTTCTGAGCCATTGGGGAAGCCCATAATATCATCTATGATATGCAAATTATATAGTATCTTTGAAAAGGAAAGAAGGTTTAATTTTATAATAAAATGAATTTACTGTGGGGCTTTACTGTTGTTTCACTAAGATGTATTTTTTTCCTAAGTAGATGTCTGTGCATTTCAGCTTTTGTTTATCCTCTCTACAGAAGAGTTGATTACTTGGGAGAATTAGAATTACCAAGAATACTTGGTATTACTGATAGGTGTGGGGTCAGTGTTGTAAATGTTCTGATCATAAATTTATTTTTTCCATAATCATAGTTATCACAATTGGCTAATGATTTTTTTTCCCCCAAAGACAATGTACCATATATGTGAAAGTTAAAATAAATTCGCTCAGTCATGTCTGACTCTTTGCGCCCCCATGGACTATACAGTCCATGGAATTCTCCAGGCCAGAATACTGGGGTCCGTAGCCTTTCCCTTCTCCAGGGGACCTTCCCAACCTAGGGACTGAACTCAGGTCTCCTGCATTACGGGCAGATTCTTTACCTGCTGAGCCACCAGGGAAGCCCAAGAATACTGGAGTGGGCAGCCTTTGACTTTTCCAGGGGATCTTTCTGTCCCAGGAATAGAACTGGGGTCTCCTGCATTGCAGGTGATTCTTTACCAACTGAGCTATCAGGGAAGCCGTACCATATACACATTAATGACAAAATATTGACTGAACTAACATTATTATTTTATTTATTTAAAGTAAATTCACATAGGAAGCTTCCTGAACAAAAGGCTCCCCCTATACTCAGTTTTCGGAGAAGACAATGGCAACCCACTCCAGTACTCTTGCCTGGAAAATCGCATCGACGGAGGAGCCTGGTAGGCTGCAGTCCATGGGGTCGCAAAGAGTCGGACACAACTGAGCAACTTCACTTTCACTTTTCACTTTCATGCATTAGAGAAGGAAATGGCAACCCACTCCAGTGTTCTTGCCTGGAGAATCCAAGGGACGGAGGAGCATGGTGGGCTGCCGTCTATGGGGTCACACAGAGTCGGACACGACTGAAGTGACTTAGCAGCATACTCACTTTTGCATCTGATGGCTTTCTAGGAATGCATATGTGAATGTGAGCCTGTGTGCCAGCACATGTGTATTATGTGAGTGCACAAACATGCACACACACACACTTCACAGGTAACAGTGACCTGCCTTTGAACTGAAAAGTGTTTTTAAACAGTTTTCATAACCCAACTACCCCAAGAAGCTAAAACATAAAAATAAATCATTGTTTAACATAGTTCAGTTCAGTTCAGTCGCTCAGTCATGTCCGACTCTTTGCGACCCAATGAATCACAGCACGCCAGGCCTCCCTGTTCATCACCATCTCCCGGAGTTCACTCAGACTCATGTCCATTGAGTCTGTGATGCCATCCAGCCATCTCATCCTCGGTCGTCCCCTTCTCCTCCTGCCCCCAATCCCTCCCAGTATCAAAGTCTTTTCCAATGAGTCAACTCTTCGCATGAGGTGGCCAAAGTATTGGAGTCTCAGCTTCAGCATCATTCCTTCCAAAGAACTCCCAGGGTTGATCTCCTTCAGAATGGACTAGATGGATCTCCTTGCAGTCCAAGGGACTCTCAAGAGTCTTCTCCAACACCACAGTTCAAAAGCATCAATTCTTTGGCACTCAGCCTTCTTCACAGTCTAAATCTCACATCCATACATGGCCACAGGAAAAACCACAGCCTTGACTAGATGGACCTTAGTCGGCAAAGTAATGTCTCTGCTTTTGAATATGCTATCCAGGTTGGTCATAACTTTTCTTCCAAGGAGTAAGTGTGTTTTAATTTCATGGCTGCAGTCACCATCTGCAGTGATTTTGGAGCCCCCCAAAATAAAGTCTGACACTGTCTCCACTGTTTCCCCATCTATTTTCCATGAAGTGATGGGACCAGATGCCAGGATCTTAGTTTTCTGACTGTTGAGCTTTAAGCCAACTTTTTCACTCTCCTCTTTCACTTTCATCAAGAGGCTTTTTAGTTCCTCTTCACTTTCTGCCATAAGGGTGGTGTCATCTGCATATCTGAGGTTATTGATATTTCTCCTGGCAATCTTGATTCCAGCTTGTGCTTCTTCCAGTCCAGTGTTTCTCATGATGTACTCTGCATAGAAGTTAAATAAGCAGGGTGACAATATGCAGCCTTGACGCACTCCTTTTCCTATTTGGAACCAGTCTGTTGTTCCATGTCCAGCTCTAACTGTTGCTTCCTGACCTGCATATAGATTTCTCAAGAGGCAGGTCAGGTGGTCTGGTATTCCCATCTCTTTCAGAATTTTCCACAGTTTATTGTGATCCATGCAGTCAAAGGCTTTGGCATAGTCAAGAAAGCAGAAATAGATGTTTTTCTGGAACTCTCTTGCTTTTCCCATGATCCAGTGGATGTTGGTAATTTGATCTCTGGTTCCTCTGCCTTTCCTAAAACCAGCTTGAACATCAGGAAGTTCACGGTTCACATATTGCTGAAGCCTGGCTTGGAGAATTTTGAGCATTACTTTACTAGCGTGTGAGATGAGTGCAATTGTGCAGTAGTTTGAGCATTCTTTGGCATTGCCTTTCTTTGGGATTGGAATGAAAACTGACCTTTTCCAGTCCTGTGGCCACTGCTGAGTTTTCCAAATGTGCTGGCATATTGAGTGCAGCACTTTCATAGCATCATCTTTCAGGATTTGAAACAGCTCAACTGGAATGCCATCACCTCCACTAGCTTTGTTCGTAGTGATGCTTTCTAAGGCCCACTTGACTTCACTTTCGAAGATGTCTGGCTCTAGATTAGTGATCACATCATCTTGATTATCTGGGTCGTGAAAATCTGTTTTGTACAGTTCTTCCCTGTATTCTTGCCACCTCTTCTTAATATCTTCTTCTTCTGTTAGGTCCCTACGATTTCTGTCCTTTATAGAGCCCATCTTTGCATGAAATGTTCCCTTGGTATCTCTAATTTTCTTGAAGAGATCTCTAGTCTTTCCCATTTTGTTCTTTTCCTCTATTTCTTTGCATTGATCACTGAAGAAGGCTTTCTTATCTCTTCTTGCTATTCTTTGGAACTCTGCATTCAGATGCTTATATCTTTCCTTTTCTCCTTTGCTTTTCACCTCTCTTCTTCTCACAGCTATTTGTAAGGCCTCCCCAGACAGCTATTTTGCTTTTTTGCATTTCTTTCCCATGGGGATGGTCTTGATCCCTGTCTCCTGTACAATGTCACAATTTTAAATGAAAATTCATAAATATTTTCTCAAGCAGTGTCTCATTGATAGTCTCTTAAAAGACTGTTGATATTTCAAATGTATGTCTTTTTAAAAATAAGCGTTTTCATGCAAAATGTGTCCCTAAGAAGAGTTATTACTTATCTCTATATTTCTCTAAATGAATCATGTTTTGAACTGGAGAACAAAGGAGGACTTTTCCAACTGTTTAGATTTGATGTAAAAAAAATTACTCAGCTTTAACTATAGCTCTGGACAGTTTGTTTAGGCATCAAATTCATCTCTACTATTATATATTTATCACTTCACTTTGAAAAGTGAAAAGGCCCATATGCTAATCCATGCATGAATGAGGATTCTACTTTTTAAATGACAATAATTTGTCTAATATTACAAAGCACTGGTTAATGTTTAGCCAGTGGTAAATATTTATTTGACCCTGTTCTGATCTTGTTATCCCACATCACAACAAACAACATCTCTTAATGGAAACGTTGAAAGTCAAAAGCCAGCATATCTGTTCACAAAATCCTTGAGACCCTACAGATCCTTTCATGTCGAGAACAGAAGTCTACAGATGAGGAAACTGAAGTCAGGGAGGAGGGAGATTTCCCACACTGGGGTTTCCGTGTGTAACTTGAGCAGGAATTTAGTAACACAGCAGGATTGGAAGGCAGACAGTCTGGCTCCAGGACCTGCCTTCAGCTGCAGGATTCCACTGCCTCTTTTCTAGTTCCATTAATGTTTTTCATTTTTTTCATCATAAAGCTGTCTGTGCATAACTTCCTTTTAACTCTCTATAAGCATATGGAGCCTTTCAGCACATAATGGGAAACATACTCTATGTGTAAAATGTGACAAAATTAATTACTAATAAAGATTTATCAATCTCTTAACAGTGTGCAAAGCACCTTATAGATGTTTGTGGGAGCATGAGAACTGACAGTAAAATAATGATACTAAAGTTTTTATTTTAATCTTTATACTTTGCTGTGTTTTCTACGAGCAGTGTCTGGCATATGTGGATTAAACATTTGATGAATGAATGGATATATGTTATTATATGCTATGACTATAAATTTAATTTAAAATAAGAAACATCAAATCACTAATATAAACTACTAAAACAATTATATTTTGGAATTTCTTTTGAGAAATGTGACATAGACATCAGCACAAGTATTGTTTTTCTAAGCCTGGGGTCAGCAAAGTTTTTCTATAAAGAGTCAGATAGCAAATATTTTAGGCTTTGCAAGCCATTCAGTCTCTGTCACAACTACTGCATTCTGCTGTTATATTGCAAAAGCAGCATGGACATATAGCAATGTACACGGATGTGTTCCTGTAACACTACTTCTGGAAACTAAGGGGCTTCCCTGGTACCTCAGATGGTAAAGAATCTGCTTGCAATGCAGGAGACTCAGATTAGAGACCCGGGTTTGATCCCTGGGTTAGGAGGATCCCTTGAAGAAGGGAATGGTTACCTACTCCAGTATTCTTCCCTGGAGAATTCCAGAGGAGCCTGGCTAGCTACAGTCCATGGGGTCATAAAGAGTTGAACACAGTTTAGCAACTAACACACTCTAGATACTAAAATTTCAATTTCTTGTAATTTTCATGTACCATAATATATTCCCTTTCATTGTTTTTTAAACATCAAAAACTGTAGGTTACAGGCTGTACAAAAACTGGGGAGGATGGATTTGGCTCAAGGGCAGAGTATCCACCTCCTTCCTTAGTGAGCATGTTGGAAAAGAGAACATTACCATAGTAGTGTTGGGCTTCCCAGGTGGCACTAGTGGCATAGAACCTGCCTGCCAGTGTAGGCGACATAAGAGACTTGGGTTTGATCTCTGGATCAGGAAGATGCCCAGGAGTAGGAAATGGCAACCCACTCCAGTATTCTTGCCTGGAGAATCCCATGGACAGAGGAGCCTGGTGGGCTATAGTCCATAGTGTCACAGAGTCGGACATTACTGAAGCAGCTTAGCACGCACGCATAGCATGATAGTGTAGCATGTCATCAGTGGTGAATTACCTTGATTTGAGACTGAAGCCCAACTCTCCTAGTCTGTAACATTCATTTCTTAGATTCTTTGTGCTTTAGTTTCTTTATCTGTGAAATGAAGATGATATAGTACCTTCCTCATTAATTTATTGTGGAGATAAATGAGTTAAAACATACAAAGGATCTAAAATGATCCTTGGCATATAATAAATACTGTCATCGTATTTACTAAGTAAATAACCTCATTGTTTAAAAGCATTTGGGACTCCTTTATAAAGATTGCTGAAGCCAATTTACAAAGCATGGCAGAAAACATCATTACATTATCATTACCTTCTCCAGGAAGACTGTCCCTGAATTTGTCCATTTCAAAAATATAAATCTAAATTAACATCTGTATCAGAAATTTACTTCAAATTTCTACTTCATGAAATCTGTCACTAGATTTGACTGTTTAAAAATATAATTGTCTTAAAAAAAAAAAAAAGCTTCACATGAAAGGACTTCCCTGGCAGTCCATTGGTTAAAGCTGTGCTTCCCCTGCAGAGGGGCACGAGTTTCTGTGTCTGATCAGGAAAGTTCCACATGCTGCGTAATGCAGGCAAAAAAAGACTCACAAAAAATGTAATTATCATGTAAAGGGCAGATATTTTAAAAGAAGAAGATGCTAATAGACTAAGAACAACATAGTGGTTACCAGTGGGGAATGGGGGGAAGGGAGGCATAAACTATTGAGTGTAACACAGGCTCAAGGATGTATTGTACAAAATGGGCAATACAGCCAATGTTTTGTAATAACTAATCTTTAAAATGGTAAAAATTATAAAGATTTTATTTAAAAACATTTTTTTAAAAAAGAATGAGTAATAAGCTTGAAAAAAATTACCCAAAGGGCCTTCTAGGCAAGGTTTGAGTAGTGAAATCATTAAAATCTGCACACTTCCCAGTTTACTATTGGACGTTCTCATTTAGGTAGAAACCTTATTGTGTTTTTCCTTATATTTCACACTTTCACATAAGGAGCTTAAAATCTCAGAGAGGAGATATAATATACACAGATAAAAATGCAACTAATTGTAATAAATGATAAGGGACATACAGGTAATACAGCGGTGGGTGTTATGAAGGAAGGCTAAATGAATTCCGGCTAAGGCAGTTACGTCTATCATTATGGTAACCTTTGTAGTTGGGCCTTGAAAGAAGGGAAGATTATTTTTAAGAAAAGTTATGAATGTGGTATGCAGTACTTCTCTGTTAAGACACCTTTCCTGGTAACACATCCAGCCTCTGGCCACAGAGGGGAGCATGTCATCCAGCCTGGATTGCATAATATCTCCAGAAATTTTCAGACCTGTAGGCAAGACTGCATACTTTAGTTTCTGGTCACAAACTGAAAAATGTAATTCTCTACATGCTTACAGCCGCACTGCCACGTGGAGAAGCTCTTCCCAGAGATTAAAGTAAACAAGCAAAAGATAAGGAAAACGGAAAGATGGATCACTGATACAGTTAGTTCAGATCATCCTAAGGCCACATCTACTTTCCAACTCAGGATATCTAAAATGCAGCTTATCTCTTTCTGTTCCTCATAGCTCTTGCCACCATATACCAGGTTCTTTTCTGAAATCAGCTTCCCATTGCCTAGTCTAATCATTCACTTGTAATACTCCAGCTTTGTCAGCTCACCTACCCAGCCAACTTCAAATCCAGGTGATTTCCCCTTTGTTTCCTTTAGTGATGTTTAATTTTAATTTGTATCAACAAAAAGCATGCTCACGTTTTAATGGCCAAAATAATATGACTACATAGTGTGAAAGCATTATTCGCTCAGTTGTGTCTGACTCTTTGCAATCCCATGGACTGTACCCCACGAGGCTCCTCTATCCATGGAATTCTCCAGGCAAGAATACTGGAGTGGGTTGCCATGCCCTTCTCCAGAGAACCTTCTGGATTCAGGGATGGAAACCAGGTCTTCCACGGTTGTAGGCATATTTTTTACTGTCTGAGCCACCACAGAAGCCCAGTATGACTACATGTATAAAAAAAAATTAGCAACACCCACCCCATTTCTCCTGTCTGGATTTCTGTTCCCCAAAGCAATCATTTTAAACAAGTCTTGCTGTTTCTGTTGACGTGCATATACTCAGTCACTCAGTTGTGTCTGACTCTTTGTGACCCCATGAACTGTAGCCTGCCAGGCTTCTCTGTGTATGGGGCTTTCCAGGCCAGAATACAGGAGTGGTTTGCCATTTCCTCCTTCAGGGGATCTTCCTGGCCCAGGGATGGAACCGGTGTCTCCTGTGTCTCCTGTATTGACAAGAGGATTCTTTATCTACTAAGCCGTTAGGAAATCTGTTTTTATTGATATGTGCTTCTATATTTGTAAATAGCATGCTTAACTAAATAATATGCTTAACTGTGATTGTTTGATTTTCCTTTTTAGTTATTTAGCTCTAAAAGATAAAGTTTTATCTCTCCTATAACAAACATGCACACAGCTCATAATATTTGATTATATTTGATTATATTCCTTTATTGGAAACAGCATTAGATACCTCCTTTGAGGGAAGCAGGACTTATGCTCTAAATTCTTCTCCCATATTCATCTCTAGACTCTGCCAGAGTGGTAAAACTTCTTTCAATATGTTGACATTCTTCATCTGGTAATCTCCCTGATTTGTTTTGTCTTGTTTTATTTTTTTTATTGAAGAAATTTTTCATGTTGTAGTTTTTGCTCAGTCAATGAGTCGTGTCCAACTCTTTGTGACCTCATGGACTGCAGCATGGCAGGCTCCCCTGTTCTTCACTGTCTCATGGAGTTTGTTCAAATTCATGTCCATTGAGTCCGTGATGCTATCCAGCCATCTCATCCTCTGCCACCCCCTTCTCTTTTTTGCCTTCAAATATTTCCCAGCATCAGGTGCTCCAGTGAGTCAACTCTTCACATCAGGTGGCCAAAGTATTGGAGCTTCAGCTTCAGAATCTGTCCTTTCAATGAATATTCAGGGTTGATTTCCTTTAGGATTGACTGGTTTGATCTCCTTGCTGTCCAAGGGACTCACAAGAATCTTCTCCAGCACCACAGTTTGAAAGCATCAATCCTTCACTACTCAGCCTTCTTTATGGTCCAACTCTCACATCTGTACACGACTACTGGAAAAACCATAGCTTTGACTACATGGACCTTTGTTGATAAAGTGATGTCTCTGCCTTTTAACATGCTGTCTAGGTTCATCATAGCTTTCCTTCCAATCAGCAAGCATCTTTTAATTTTATGACTGCAGTCACCATGCACAGTGATTTTGGAGCCCAAGAAAATAAAATATGTCACTGTTCCTCTTTTTCCCCTTCTATTTGTCATGAGGTGATGGGACTGGGTGCCGTGATTTTAGTTTGTTGAATGTTGAGTTTTAAACCAGCTTTTCCACTCTCCTCCTTCACCCTTCTGCTTCACTATTGATTATCTATCATCTATGCCTCTTCCCAGCTGTCAGCCTGTTCCCTTCATCCAGGGGTTTTTGGAATAGATCCCTTGTTTCCTGGAATTCATTCACATACCCCCTTTTTTGGTTTACTTCCTTGTTTTGGTGGAGCCAATTATCTAACAACTTCCTAAGAATTCGTGCATGAAATGTCATTTTTGAAATTGATTTCCATGTCCCTGTTGTTCAGTTGCTAAGTCGTGTCTGACTCTTTGAGACCCCATGAACTGCAGCACACCAAACTTCCCTGTCCTTCACTACCTCCTGGAGTTTGCTCAAACGCATGTCCATTGAGTTGGTGATGCCATCCAACCATCTCATCCTTATTCATCCCCTTCTCCTCCTGCCTTCAATCTTTCCCAGCATCAGGGTCTTTTCCAATGAGTCAGCTCCTCACATCAGGTGGCCAAATTATTGAAGCTTCAGGTTCAGCATCAGTGCTTCCAGTGAATATTCAGGATTGATTTCCTTTAGGATTGACTGGTTTGATTTCCTTGCTGTCCAAGGAAGTCTCAAGAGTCTTCTCCAGAACCACCATTTGAAAGCATCAGTCCTTCGGGGCTCAGCCTTCTTTATGGTCCAACTCTAACGTCTATACCTGACTATTGTCCCAACACTTGATTGAGAGCTTAGACAGATATAGAATTCTAGGTTAGAGATTATTTTCCTGTAAAATATCTGTGTATTGATTGCCTTCTAGCTTGCAGTTTTGCTGTTGAAAAGTACAATGACACCCATTCCCAATCCTACATGTGAACCGTTTCCATCTTACCTATCAAAAATTTATATTCTCAGTTTATCTCTAATGGAGTGAGAATTTACACTGATATGTCTTAGTCTGTTCTTTTTTCTCTCTCTTTTTTTCTAGGTACCTAGTTGTCCCTTTAAATCTGAAAACTCATTCCTTCATTTCTGGTGATATCCTTGCAGTTTTAAAATTATTTCTTCTTGGTTTTCTGTGTTCTCTTTCTATATCTCCTGTGATTTAGATATTAGACCTTTGTGGCATATCCTCTACTTTTTAAAAACCTTTGTATTCCATTTTCTACACCTTTTTCATTTTTATCTTCTTTCTGAGAAATTTTTGTGCTAATTTATATTCCAAAACTTATATTTAATTTTAAAATTTATCTTAAAATTTAACATTAAATTGAATTTTAAATTGTAATTATGGTTCTCTTTGCAGTTTTCTTTTCCTCTTTGCATCATCTCTGTTTTCTCCAAATTTCACTTTTTGTATGTATTCTTTTTTATTCTGCCTTTCATGTTAATAGCCTTCCTTATATTTCTGATGAGTATTAGCTATATGTTTATATATAAAAATAAGTCACTAAAATTGATTGGATGCTCTGTGTTAAATTGGAGATGGCCACTCTGGGATTTGATTACTGATGACTAGTGATCTGGTTGAAACTCAGCTCTCCTTAGGAAGTTTCTCAGCTGCTAACATCTACTGGTCTTTTCCCTTTGGCTGACAAGTTTCTCCAGAAAAAAATTCTCCAGTAGTTCCTAGATGAAGTCTGATTGTCAAAATCCAAGGAACTGTGAAGGAGAAGGGAATACCAGCCTTTCACTTACTCCTTCCACTGCTGCATCTCATCCTACCCTCAGCTCTGCCCAGATGCCTTGGGTCCAGAACCTGTCTAATTCGTCTCCACAGAGCACCAAGTTCTGTCCCCTGCTGACATAGCAGACAGGCACTTAACTGGCTGTGCAGTGTGGGCCTGTAGATCTGGGAATCTAACGATTACATGTAAAGTCATCCCTCCTCTTTCATCCTTAAATTCCCAACCCTAGTAACTGATGCCTCCATTCCTTAAGGGAGTTCAGATTTCTTTGTTTTTATTGTTCAGTCACTAAGTCGTGTCTAATTATTTGTGATCCCTTGATATGCACAACACTAGGCTTCCCTGTCCTTCGCTACCTCCTGGAGTTTGGTCAAACCCATGTCCATTGAGTCAGTGATTCCAACCAACCATCTCATCCTCTGTCGCCCACTTCTCCTCTTGCCCACAATCTTTCCCAGCATCAGGGGCTTTTCCGGTGAGTCAGCTCTTCACATCAGGTGGCCAAAGTACTGGAGTTTCAGATTTCTTTAAGCTAAAGGAATCTGATCCCTTTTTACTGACTTCCCCCAAGAAGGCTGAGAAAACAGCTCTCTGTACCCTCTAACAGTCCATCTACTTCCCAAAGTTAAAAATGTTACTGGTATGACTTGTGTTATCTCTTTTTCTTACGTTTTCTCTCTCTCTTAACTATTACAATGTGTTTGGGGTAAATATGTTTATTCAGTCATATTTAACCAAAGTATCCATTTGGAATCCACCTTTTTAGAATCAGAAATTACACCCTCCATTACTGCTGTCAATACTCCAACAATGGTCATCATACAGTCTTCACCTTCTTTCTTATGACAACAATCTCCTAAGCAATATCCTTTCCAGTCTGTCATCCTTGAATCCAAACAATCATCCATCCAAAATGCAAATCTCTCAGTGTCACTTCTGCTAAGCTTTGGTAGCTCCCTGTGCTCTAGAGAACAATATCCAACTTCCTTACTGTAGCATGCAGCCCTGAATAATCCTATCTCTATAGCTTGTTTTGTATCCCTTGCCACATAGTGGACCTTATGCTCCAGCGAAACGAAATAGCTTGTGCCCAACCACCAGGCGCATACATGCCACCCTCATGGAGGCCATGCTGTCTCCCACCTCCTCCCCTTCAGACACACCTTTTTTTCTCTCCCTCCCCATTTACACAACAACAACAACACAGTGAAATCTCCAGGGAATACTTAAAAAATACTCTCTTCTCCCTAGAGAATTAGGAGCCCCTGCTCTATGTTCTTGGATTTATCTGATAGCTCAGTTGGTAAAGAATCTGCCTGCAATTCAGGACACCTGGGTTCTATCCCTGGGTTGGGAAGATCCCCTGGCAAAGAAAATGGCAACACACTCCAGTATTCTTGCCTGGAAAATTCCATAGACAGAGGAGCCTGACAGGCTACAGTCCATGGGGTTGCAAGAGTTATAGAAAGTACCTTTTCCATACATACTTTGTATACTGAAATGAGCTTCTCATGCTTCTGGGAGAGGAAGTGTGGCTTCTTCATCTTTCCTCATTTGCTGGTGATCCAGCCCTCCTGGAAGTAGCCATGGAAATACCAGCCACTTTTCTTTTCTCTCTTCCCTCCCCTCTCTGCTGTCTCTAACCGTTAAACCAGTTTAACTGAGGGTTAAATCTGCACACCAAGGGTGGTCCAGAATGGGTGTATATTACAGAAAAGAGATTAAATTCCCACGTCTGCACCTTCTTGTGCCTCCGTGCTCACACTGCAGGTTTTGGCCTCAGAGTGCGAGCCCATCCTCAAGCACCCATGAGGACACACTCAGGACTATCTGATTCTGATTTTCCTCAGAAATGTAGATAAAGCTTTCTTCATCACCACTATCACCAAAATGTAATGTTCTTTTTTCACAAATAGATTCATTAAGTAATTTTTTCTCAGTTTGTTTTCTAAAACATTCATTCAGGCTAAGTTGCTTCAGTCATGTCCGACTCTTTGCAACCCTATGGACCATAGCCCTCCAGGCTCCTCGGTCCATGGGATTCTCCAGACAAGAATACTGGAGTAGGCCACCATTTCCTTCTCCAGGGGATCTTCTCAACCCAGGGACTGAACCTGTGTCTCTTACATCTCCTGCATTGGCAGGCAGGTTCTTTACCACTAGCACTACCTGGGAAAATTACCAAAAGCCATGTATTCTAGTTTTAGATACTTCTGAACCCAGACTTTTATTTTTTGATGCTCCAAAATCACTGCAGATGGTGAGTGCAGCCATGAAATTAAAAGACACTTACTCCTTGGAAGGAAAGTTATGACCAACCTAGACAGCATATTAAAAAGCAGAGACACTTTGCCAACAAAGGTCCATCTAGTCAAGGCTATGGGTTTTCCAGTAGTCATGTATGAATGTGAGAGTTGAACTATAAAGAAAGCTGAGTGCTGAAGCATTGATGCTTTTGAACTGTGGTGTTGGAGAAGACTCTTGAGAGTCCCTTGGACTGCAAGGAGATCCAACCAGTCCATCCTAAAGGAGATCAGTCCTGGGTATTCATTGGAAGGACTGATGCTGAAGCTGAAACTCCAATACTTTGGCCACCTGATGCGAAGAGTTGACTCATTGGAAAAGACCCTGATGCTGGGAGGGATTAGGGGCAGGAGGAGAAGGGGATGACAGAGGATGAGATGGCTGGATGGCATCACTGGCTCGATGGACATGAGTTTGGGTAAACTCTGGGAGTTGGTGATGGACAGGGAGGCCTGGTGTGCTGCGATTCATGGGGTCGCAAAGAGTCGGACATGACTGAGCGACTGAACTGAACTGAACTGAACCCAAGAAGAGATAAAACGTTGTCAGGAAATATCTGCTGTGCCTGGAAAGGGAAACAAGAGAACCAGTGCTAGGGGCTGTGAGATAAAAAGAGTGTGTCCTGGGGGGTTACCCTGGCAAGGCCATCCAGCTTCTCTGTCACTTTCCTCCTAGAAACACACCTGCCTGGACAAGGGGAAGGTCAGTGAGTCCATACTTTAGAGGAACTATGCACCCTGTCATTAGGGTCTTGTACCTGTGGCTTATGTTACAAAGAACGAGAACAACAGTTAAGTTTTAGGTTCATGATGGTCTAAAGAGATTTAATGAGCAGATTTCACAGTCTGGTCTGCCATGTCAGGTCGGGTTCTTTGTTTATTTATTTTGGTCTACAAAAAGATGATTTCAAAATTCCGAAGAGCAGACTTGAAGGTGAACATATAGACTACAACTTACTTGCAAATTCAAATTAGTCTACGTTTCATTCCTGCTGCTAACTGAAAAATCTTAAATTATGATTGTGAACAATTTTACTTCCCTCAAACCCAGTAGAATTGAAATATGGTTCAACAATTCAGCTGAAGTGAAAGAGCCTCTTTTAATACTGTTTTGAATCTCTACATTAAAAAAGACATATACTTAACTTTTACCCAAGCTTTATAGACAGATGACATATGTTCTACAAGGATACCATTGTGTAATCCCAAAGTGCCACTCAGGACATATTTTCAGAATATTTTTTCGCATGTCACACTCTTGTGAAATAATTTCATAATGTATGGAAGGTACCCACCCTGTGTAGCATGATGTGTCAGATGCACAGAGCAGAGCTTCCCAATAACAAACAAGAATGTTACTTCCCTGTTGGTTCAGTGGTTAAGACTCTGTGCTTCCAATGCAGGGGGTAAGGGTTCAGTCCCTGGTTGGTGAATGAAGATCCCACATGATGTACAGCTCGATTAAAGAAAAAGTGAATGGCTTTATAGTATTTATAAACGTCTTAAACAACATCATCAAAGGTTTATGAAGTCGTTCTTTTCTAGGTTAAAATGAAAGCTTTATCTTTTTACCCAAATTCATTGCTGAGTTTGACACTGTGAATGAGAAATTACTTCAGTAAACCCTCCATCAACCACATAAGTCGATTATCTCTTCCCAGAGGTTTCACCTTTGAGTCATCTGCTGACTCCTTCCCTTCCTCACTCTCATTCCCGAGAGGTAGCCTTTAACCCCTGCTTCCAACAGTTTCATTTCCTTTATTTTCTCTGCAGCCATTACTTCCTGTTTTCATTCTAGGGAAACTGAGATCAACTATCTTTTTAATTCTTGATTTGTTTGTAATTATACCAGCTTCTGTAGGGAGCTCTAAATTCCTGTCCCACTTCACTGTTCTGGAATTATAGATTCATTTAATTTTCAGTCTACTGGAGTCACTTTTTCATCATTTCTCATTTTCCATCTATTATCTAATTTGACAAAATAAATAGAAGTTGACGAAACTTAAATCACTGCAGATGGTGATTGCAGCCATGAAATTAAAAGACGCTTACTCCTTGGAAGGAAAGTTATGACCAACCTAGATAGCATATTAAAAAGCAGAGACATTACTTTGCCAACAAAGGTCCATCTAGTCAAGGCTATGGTTTTTCCAGTGGTCATGTATGGATGTGAGAGTTGGACTGTGAAGAAAGCTGAGCACTGAAGAATTGATGCTTTTGAACTGTGGTGTTGGTGAAGACTCTTGAGAGTCCTTTGGACTGCAAGAAGGTCCAACCAGTCCATCCTAAAGGAGATCAGTCCTAGGTGTTCATTGGAAGGACTGATGCTAAAGCTGAAACTCCAATACTTTGGCCACCTGATGAGAAGAGTTGACTCATTGGAAAAGACCCTGATGCTGGGAGGGATTAGGGGCAGGAGGAGAAGGGGACGACAGAGGATGAGATGGCTGGATGGCATCACCAACTCAATGGACATGACTTTGAGTGAACTCCAGGAGTTGGTGATGGACAGGGAGGCCTGGAGTGCTGCGATTCATGGGGTCACACAGAGTCGGACATGACTGAGCGACTGAACTGAACTGAACTGACTTAAACTTACTTGGGTAAATGTGTGCACAGTTAGACTTCCTTTCTTTCACACCACACACAAATTATATCTAATTACAAAGTGAAATACACTTTTATGGTTATTACTTCCTTCTCTGTTTCTAGCCACAAGGAAAAAAAAATCAACCCAAATGATTTTTATACTTGTTGTCCTAATAGAGCAATCTGGCTTATATTATCATGATCATGGTCTTTGTAGTGAGGGCTATAGAGGAACAGTGGGTAACCTCATGCATTGTTTCACCATAATCAGTTCAACCTCCGTTTTGCAAGAACTGCTTTACTGATAATGCTGCCAGTGTTGTCACTAACATCAGTAAACCCACTTGTCACTCTGTGCTCTGTCCTCCTCTCACTTACTAGAACTCCTCAGATTGGAAGGACTATTAAAGGAGAACTTATAGCTAATTCATCTTCATACTTTCCTAAGTTTAAAATAGAGTTTGGATATAATAAGGACTCAGTAAGTGTTAAATGAAAAAATAAATGAGCAAGTGAGTGTGTGGTTTAGAGGATATAAAGATTCAGAAAATATCAAAGCAAAACAAATCCCAAGATTCTGAAAAACCCTCACCAGATTTCCAAAGAAAATGGTACTAACCAAACATCTTGATGGCTTGGACCATTTTGTGCTGCCATTCCGGAAACTTAAATATGTAAGTATTTCAAATTTGGGTCCCTGAATAACTCCGAATGATACACAATGTTGACTTAGATTCACCTGCTGTAGATTTATCTTCAGATCAGTGTCTAAAAAGGGTGCCTCTCTGAGAAAAATCAAGATGGTGTATCTATAAAGACATTGAAACTATGTAAACGTCTAATTTTCCTAGAGTCCAGGCAAAAGTCTCATTTTCCTAGAGTCCAGGCTTTGGAATCAGATATGACTTATATTCATGTCCCTTCATTTACTAAGAGTTTGACGTTAAGATGTCATTAATATCTCTGACCTTCTTTTTCTTACCCAGAAAATAAGACTCTTTGTCATCATCAACAACATCATTTGTTTCATAGACATGTTAAAAAATAAATAAGATTATATATCTAATTACTTAGTGTAGTGCCTTGAACAGAATAGGCAATATTCCCCATCTTATAACTTTTGTTTGAGCACATTTTAGCTCTAAATGTACAGAGACATGTAGTTTAAATACTTTTTTTCCATTCAGTGATCATAATTGATTTGGGACACCACATTGCACAATCCCAGGCGTTGTGCAAGACAGCAGCCTTGTACGTGATGTTCCTGTCTCAGGCAATGAGCCATCAGTTTCTGGCCAGAATAATGACTTGTTGTAGCTACACGTAAGGCTGCAAAGGACATGAACTAACTGGAGAAAGCACAAAAGCTGGACGATCCAATCTCTCAATTTGATCAAATCACTGAGGATCATAAATCTATCCCTCTTGACATCTTTAAAGCAAATAAAATTATAGAAAGGACAGGTTAACCAGTTTCACAGAAGTATCAATAGTAAATAGTCAATGTGTATCTCTGCTTTTTGATGGGTGAAGGGTGGAGGCAATGGAGATTAAGAGAAAAATTAAGTACACCTTCAAGTAGTCCAAGTGAAAAATTACTGTGGCATTCACCATAGTCACATTAAAAACAGTCTGAGGTCCAACAACTCCAGTCTGATTAGTCTTGTCTTGTCTTTGATATACACTGTGTTACTGTTCTCCAGAAAAATAGAATCAACAGGAGATTAAATAGATAGGTGGGTAGGTACATAGATATAAAATTAGGAAGAGAGATAAATGCAGACACTGAGACAGACACAGGCAAAGACAGAGGCAGAGAGATTTATTCTAAAGATTGACTCATGTGATTCTGGAGTCTGACAAGTCCAAAATCTATGCAGTTGGCCAGGAGGATGGAAATTCAGGAAAAATTTGATATTATAATCTTAAGTACAAATTCCACAGAGCAGCAGGTTGGAAAGTTAGGTGAGGTTTCTGTGTTACAGAGTTGAGGCAGAATTTCTTCTTTGGGAAAGTTCAGTCTTTGCTCTGAAGACCTTCAACTGATTGAATGAACCCCACCCCTGCCCCCCGCATTATGAAGAGTAATCTGCTTTGGTCAGTCAACTGATTAATGTTAATCACATCTGAAAAATGCCTTTACAAAATACCAAGATTTGTGTTTGAACAGCCAATAAAAGTAACTATCACATATTTCTTGCTTGACCAAACTGTTTACTTTTCTTGCTATTATTTATCTTATTTTGTTATTGAAGAGTTGTAGATTTAAATGTTGTATTAGTTTCAGGTGTACCGCAAAGTGATTCAGTTTCACGTACATTTTGTTGTTTAGTCGTTCAATCATGTCTGGCTCTTTTACAACCCCATGGGTTGGTATTTTTCCAGGCAAGAATACTGGAGTGGGTTGCCATTTCCTTCTCCAGGGGATCTTCCTGACCCAGGGATGGAACCGGCATCTCCTGCATTGCAGGCAGAGTCTTTACCACTGAGCCCCTGGGGAAGGCCGCATATATACATACATACATATCTGTTTTTTCAGATTCTTTTCCCTTATAGGTTGTTACAAAAATATTGAATACACTAACAGTTCCCTTATTGACTTGCTACTTTAATCATATATAATTTTCTGGGGTTCCCTCCAAATTTCCTATGTGTTTTTAAACATTTTCCCCTGAAATATAAAGTTATAGTTTCTTAGCAGGATCATCAAATAGTTTGTAAACAGGAAAGTTCTTATTACCTGTTGTGGATTACTTACATTTTTCAAACATAGAAAGAGGTAAGATTTTGCTTTAATTTTGTCATAGCTCATCAATCATATTTAGATTCCTCAAGATCAGAAATGCTTTTTAGTTTGGAATTCATTTAGTTTATAAGTGAAAGCAAATAAACTGTTTAATTCAGACTGACCGAATGTATCACTGCCTGGCTTATAGAATGGTGAACAGTACTATTTTACTTACTGAAAGATTGTTCAGCTGATTTCGTGTTCATGTGTGATTAGAGAATTTGATGGAAGACTTTTTGGCCCCTCACACTTTGGGTACAGATGCAATCAGTCTGCCCTCAGCTGGCTTTGATGGGGCCTATCCTTCCCTGGGGCACCAACCTAAGACCTACACCGTGTCTGAAAAGAATCTTGCATCTCAGCAGCTGCATACCAGGAGAATGAGCCTGCTAGTTCCACTTACTGGAGTCACACCCTGGCTGCCCTGTTTTAAGGCTTTCTGCTAGGATTCCTTATGAGATTCCAACTGTGGGATACCCTCAGCAGCCCAGTGGCGTTTCTCTAATCAGGAGCTATTTGGGAATTCTCAAAGTGTGGTCTAGTAGCATCAGCACCACCTGAAACTTAGAAGTAAAAGCTTTCAGTCCTCAGAAAACTATGCTTGGAGCCAGTAACCTGTATTTCAAGAAGCCCTTTGGGGTATCCCTATGCACCCTGGAGTGTAAGACCCTGCAGAAGTTCCAACATCTGCTCTAAGCTAAAGGCACAGCACACGCCCACACCCAGAGTGTGAGTGACACTCATGGGCTTTATGGGCTCCATTACAGGTCCACCCACCAGCTTCATTCTAGTCTGTGAACTGCTCTCAGTTTTGTGGAAGAGAGTAGACAAAGGACAATTCCCAGTGATTCTGTTCCATACGGTGGCATACATCAAGCTGTACAATTTCTTGAGGGCTTTCTTTTCCTTTCCTTTCTTTTGTGTTTTTTGTTTGTCACTGGTTCATTTTTTTTTTTTTAATATTGTGATTCCAGGCTAGAGAAAGTGGTTCAACAGGAAAAAGAGTAATTTTGCTGAAATGTGAATCTCCATCCATTTTTTTTTACTCCAACCCTGCCAAACACCTGTTTCCCCCGACATGAGGCTCAGAGGAGCAATACTGATTCTGGACATCCCTGAGCTTGAGGGATGGCTGGTTTTGGTGCCACAACATGAGGAATTTCAGACAGGCTTAGGTGCTGGTAAAACTACCCTGAGGAATAAAAATAATTCTCTACAATTAGATGCAGGCATAGAGCACAGTTAAATTTTCCAGGAAGTTTATCCCTGGCAGATTTCAAGCTCTTTAGAGGTGAGGACATACATTTTATTTCTTTGTGAATCTTTGGTGAATTATGGAATGTATTGTTATTGTTGTTTTAGTCACTCAGTCATGTCGTTATTCTCAAATGAGGCAGATAATGAGTAATTTAATTTGAAAATACTCCTGATTGAATCAGAAGTATCTTTTTCTTGTTTACTCAATCATGTCTGACTCTGCAATCCCATGGACTGTAGCCCACCAGGCCTTTCTGTCCATAGAATTTCCCAGGTAAGAATACTAGAGTGGGTTGCCATTTCCTTCTCCAGGGTATCTTCCTAACTCAGGGATCGAACCCTCATCTCCTACATTGGCAGGCAGATTCCTTACCACTGAGTCCCCCAGGAAGTATGACTTAGGCCAAATTGTCACCGAATTTGGGAGAACTCTGAAATGTGAAGTTTATAAAAACAATAAAACAACAACAGGCGGCACAGTATGTTAACCTGTTAAGGAATCAGCTGGTCGAACACCCTCATCTCACAAGAGAGAAAATAGCCAAAATCTACAGACATTGGGCCTGTGAAAGAAAACAGTCAAAAAAAGGAGCAACAAAAAGTAAACAGGACTGGTGTTGTTCAGCCACTCAGTCATGTCCAACTCTTTGCAACTCCATGAACTGCAGCACCCCAGGCTTCCCTGTCCTTCATTATCTTCCAGAGTTTGCTCAAACTCATGTCTACTGAGTCAATGATGCCATCCAACCATCTCATCCTCTGACACCCCTTTCTCCTCTTGCCTTGAATCTTTCCCAGCATCAGTGTCTTTTTCAGTGAGTCAACTTTTTGCATCAGGTGGCCAAAGTATTGGAGCTTCAGCATCAGTCGTTCTGATGAATATTCAGGGTTGATTTCCTTTAGGATTGACTGATTTGATCTCCTTGCTGTCCAAGGGACTCTCAAGAGTCTTCTCCAACACCACAGTTCAAAAACATCAGTTTTGTGGTGCTCAGCTTTCTTTATGGTCCAACTCTCACATCCATACGTGACTGTTGGAAAAAAACATAGCTTTGACTCTACAGATCTTTGTCAGCAAAATGATTTCTCTGCTTTTTAATATGCTGTTTAGGTTTGTCATTGGAGAAGGAAATGGCAATCCACTCCAGTACTCTTGCCTAGAAAACCCCATGGATGGAGGAGCCTGGTGTCCACAGGGTTGCAAAGAGTTGGACATGACTGAGCGACTTTGCTTTCTTCCTTTCACGTCTTTAGGTTTGTCATAGCTTTTCTTCTGCAGGCATAAGAAAAGTCAGCATAAAAAAATGAAGATGATTTCTAGCTAAAAAGAGTTCCTGGAATGCTCTTCACCAGTTTTGTGAATGGCTTTCTCCTACCTTTCTTCTGAGGTCTATGCTCTGAGGACACCTCACCAGAGAGGCTTCCCTGAACCCCTGGTTTCCCCTACCCTGTCATGCTTGACTTCTGGGCTCCGCTTTTGTTTCATAACCCTTGTTGCTACCTGATTTTATATTGTATGTTATTAATTATTTTTTATCTATGTCCCTCTAGAATATAAGTCCAATGAGAACAACAGATATTTTATATGCTTTAATCACAGCTGTATTCCTGCTGCTCTAAGCACATAGTAGAGATTCAATCAATATTTGCTAAATGAGTAGAAAAGCAAAGAAGGAAGAAATAAATATGAACCCTTGAGCCACAAATGTAACACATCATAAACTCTTTCATTGTTATGAACTTTCTATACCAATAATTCTTAATTTAGAAAGAATCACAATTCTTGAGTATATTTAATGAAAGCTGGGGGATTGTTTTCTGAAGTAAATATACACATGCAAAAATAAATTTGGTGCACAATTTTAGGGGTTCAAAAACGAGGGGCCCCAGGTTAAAAAACCTGCTTTACATGCTTACAGATTTACTTTTGTAGAAATAGACTTTTAAACTTAAATCAGACATAATCTCTGATCCTTCAGAAAATTTTCTGGCAGTGAAAACCTTCTTCTCTTTTTATTTAAGAACAGTGAAGTAATGACAGCACATCTCTACCCTGTATCAAGTTAGAAGAGTGATTTTAAAACACACACAAGTGTCAACTGAAGATGTAAAATACTATACTGTGGCCTGTTTTCTGATATGATCATTCATAGAGCGGTACCTTACAAAGAGAAATTAATTGTAAACTGAGACTACAGAATTGAAAAGATAATACTTTAATTCTTGAGCACTTATTATTTGCCTACTAACTGCTTCACATGAAGCATCTCATTTTAATAAATATCCTAGAAAGATTGTCACCAGAGGCCTGAATAGTCATATACTATACCTCGTCTTCTCTGACTTAGAGGTCAATTATTATATCATTTGAGCTACGTTCATCCCCTTTGTATAGCCATTTTCGCTTTGAATATTGTTCTTATATGCATCATTTTGTCTCTTAACCTCACAAGAACTCTATAATAAAGGCAGTTTAGTCTGTAAAATTCCTGTCTGACAAGCAAAAGAATAATTCAGTTAATTAATTCATTATCAGTCATTCTCTGAATAATTGCTGACCTCCTGCTTTTATGGATATTTCCCTGTCTTGTTACCAAACACATGCATAGTTATATATGAAGTACTTCTGGTTAAAAAAAAAAAAGAAAATCCTAATCCATAAATGTGTTTGGCTTAACTGCTTGATGAACTTACAGACATTTTGTGTTGGAAAATAAAAAGCAAACAAAAATATACAAAAGTAGAATTCTGGATGTCCATAACTATTCCTGATTCTATAGAGTGTTTTGATTTCTGCAAACCAATAAAGACTACTTATTATTATTTTAGTGTCTCAAGAATTGAGTAAGCTGAGGCTTACCAGCTGCCGGTCAGATGATAATAGAACCTCACCTGAGACTGGTTCCAAATAGGAAAAGGAGTACGTCAAGGCTGTATATTGTCACCCTGCTTATTTAACTTATATGCAGAATACATCATGAGAAACACTGGGCTGGAAGAAGCACAGCTGAAATCAAGATTGCCAGGAGGAATATCAATAACCTCAGATATGCAAATGACACCACCCTTATGGCAGAAAGTGAAGAGGAACTAAAAAGCTTCTTGATGAAAGTGAAAGAGGAGAGTGAAAAAGTTGGCTTAAAGCTCAACATTCAGAAAACGAAGATCATGGCACCTGGTTCCATCACTTCATGGGAAATAGATGGGGAAAGAGTGGAAACAGTGTCAGACTTTATTTTTCTGGGCTCCAAAATCACTGCAGATGGTGATTGCAGCCATGAAATTAAAAGACGCTTACTCCTTGGAAGGAAAGGAGTATAGTATAGTATAGTATAGTCAAAAGCAGAGACATTACTTTACCGACTAAGGTCCGTCTAGTGAAGGCTATGGTTTTTCCTGTGGTCATGTATGGATGTGAGAGTTGGACTGTGAAGAAGGCTGAGTGCCGAAGCATTGATGCTTTTGAACTGTGGTGTTGGAGAAGACTCTTGAGAGTCCCTTGGACTGCAAGAAGATCCAACCAGTCCATTCTGAAGGAGATCAACCCTGGGATTTCTTTGGAAGGAATGATGCTAAAGCTGAAACTCCAATACTTTGGCCACCTCATGCAAAGAGTTGACTCATTGGAAAAGACTCTGATGCTGGGAGGGACTGGGGGCAGGAGGAGAAGGGGACAACAGAGGATGAGATTGCTGGATGGCATCACGGACTCGTACGTGAGTCTGAATGAACTCTGGGAGTTGGTGCTGGACAGGGAGGCCTGGCGTGCTGCGATTCATTGGGTCACAAAGAGTCAGACACGATTGAGCAACTCAACTGACTAACTGAACTGTGATGTGGGCACAGAGCCACAGCAAGATAAAGAAGGGGGTGAGCAGAAGAATGGGACTTACCTCTTCCATAAGAGACTGTTGCTTGATTCAGTAATTTAGTGAATATTATATTAAGTTTTCTTTATTATCATGAATCTATCTCTGTTAAAGGTCAGTAGTGATGTTATGCTTCCTAGTCTTATTTTACCAAATTTATGAGAAAAGTGCATTGTAGGTTTAATTATGTATATATACATAGCATGATACATACATAATATTGGAAATTCAGTTTTTTGAGTTTGTCTTATCCTCCTAAATTCTCTCATGTAGTAAAGTTGAACAACATGGCAAGACACCAGAATCTACCTCCTAGTTTTTTGTTTATAATCGGCGATGCTAATATGATTGTCAAATCAAATCAAGGCATTAAAACTGATGACAAAATACAAATTTCTTAGAATATGTTATTACTCTTCATCATAACCTTTGAATATATTGGACCATTTATTTTATGTAACTATGAGTGAATTCATTCTAAATTACAAATGAGGTTAATTATTCTCAAATGAGGCAGATAATGAGTAATTTAATTTAAAAATAATACTAATTCAATCAAAAGTATCTTTTGCTTGCTTGCTCTGACTCTGTGCAACCCCACAGACTATAGCCCGCCAGGCTCCTCTGTCCATGGAATTTTCCAGGCAAGAATACTGATGTGGGTTGCCACTTCCTACTCTGGGGATCTTCCAATCCAGGGAACAAACCCATGTCTTCTGTGTCTCCTCCATTGGCAGGCAGGTTCTTAACCACTGTGCCACCTGGGAAGCCGCCTCAAAGTATCTTTTACTTGAATTAAAAAAACCATATTGCAAATATCCAATGCATGTTATGAAAATAATCAGTTCACTTCAGTTGCTCAGTCATGTCTGACTCTTTGCAACCCCATGGACTGCAGCATGCCAGACTTCCTTGTCCATCACCAACTCCCGGAGCTTACTCAAACTCATGTCCATCGCATCGGTGATTCCATCCTACCATCTCATCCTCTATCGTCCCCTTCTTCTCCCCCCTTCAATCTTTCCCAGCATCAGGGTCTTTTCAGATGAGTCAGCTCTTCGCATCAGATGGCCAAAGTGTTGGGGTTTCAGCTTCAGCATCAGTCCTTTCAATGAATATTCAGGACTGATTTCCTTTAGGATGGGCTGGTAGGATCTCCTTGTAGTCCAAGGGATGCTCAAGAGTCTTCTCCAACACCACAGATCAAAAGCATCAATTCTTCGGTGCTCAGCTTTCTTTATAGTCCAGCTCTCACATCCATACGTGACTACTGGAAAAACCATGGCTTTGACTAGATGGACCTTTGTCGGCAAAGTAGTGTCTCTGGTTTTTAATATGCTGTCTAGGTTGGTCATAGCTTGTCTTCCAAGGAGCAAGCATCTTTTATTTTCAAGGCTGCCATCACCATCTGCAGTGATTTTGGAGCCCCCCAAAATAAAGCCTGTCACTGTTTCCATTGTTTGCCCATCTGTTTGCCATGAAGTGATGGGACCAGATGCTATGGGCTTAGTTTTCTGAATGTTGAGCTTTATGCCAAATTTTTCACTCTCTTCTTTCACTTTCATCAAGAGACTCCTTAGTTCTTTTTGGCTTTCTGCCATAAGGGTGATGTCATCTGTGTATCTGAGGTTATTGATATTTCTCCTGGTAAATAATATCCATTTACTATACTTTTTCATATAAATCTTGTATGTGTTATATAATCAAGATTTTAGAATAGCAGAAACATAAAGAAATTAAAGTCTCTTATGCTATTCTAAAATTCATTTCTACAGTAAGGGTATTGTCAAGGAATTGTTTAAAAAACTCTCCGTTATGTTTCTTTGTTTTCATCCAGGAATTATACTTTCCCTTCCACTTTTAGCCAGAAACAATTGATTCTTTTACACTTAGTTTATATATTCCATTTTTCCTCCTTTAGCTGATTGTTTAGGAAATCATTCGCTTCTATTCAATAACTTATCTATCTAAAATATATTAGAAAAAAAATCACAAATTTTACTCCTGTTTTAGGGCTTCCCAGGTGGTGCTAGTAGCAAAGAACCTGCCTGCCAATGCAGGAGACGTGTTCAATGCATGGTTTGGGAAGATCCCTGGAGGAAGACATGGCAACCCACTCCAGTCTGGAGAATCCCATGGACGGAGGAGCCTAGCAGGCTATAGTCCACAGGGCCGCAAAGAGTCAGACACAACTGAAGCAACTTAGCACGCACACACTCCCGTCACAATGTTTTGGTTTTTGTCTTCTGAGGTACGATTAATGTCATGTAGTAGTAATATCAGTTTTTATTTGGGTGCATATTGCATAGTGCTTTCAAAAATTTTTGTTAATCATCACAACAACACTGCAAATACTGTAGTTATTCTTATTTCATAGATAAAAAAAGATGAGGTTAAAGCCAAGAGCATGTGGCTAATAAGTGTTAGAGCTCATATTCAACCTCAGCCTTCTGATAAGTCCACCTCTAACCACACAGCAGCTCCCCACAGTAGAACACATGGCTTAGCTCTGTAATCTGATTGCTTAATCTTGACTGCTTTTTCTTTGTAAGGTCTCAGTAGCTGTATACTTAACTTCAAAGCAGAAGCTAATCTCTTACATTGAAAAATAGGACTTCTTCTTCTGAAGGTTAAAAAATTTCTCCTAGAATTGTTAACATTTCCTAGTCTGAAATATTAAAATAACTTAGCAAATATAACACATATTGATATGTTATAATTTATGCATTGTAATTCAACCTCCAGTCTCAATAATAAATCATATTATCTTGTAATCAAGCAGCTTCACCTTAGGACTGTATAATTGTTAGAAAAGTAAATTTTATTAGAGGCTTTGTTTTCCTAGATTTTAGCAGATAATGGCTTATGTTTTGCAGATTGAGATGAATGACCTCTAGCTCCTATTATAAGACTTGGAAGAAAAAAAATCTCAGTAATATTTTAGAAAGAAAGATGAGCCCTTGGAAATATGCATCCTTTCCAGTTTTTGGAAAGATTCTGAATATCATATCTTTTCCTTCCCCAGCTATAATTCAAGTACAATAAGCAGTAAAATGTACCTTCATAAACAAAAAGTAATTTTTTCATAATTTATAAAACAGTTATTTATGAAAACCTATTCTCTTGTCAGAAATCAGATTGTTTCGAAATTAATAAAGTCTGAAGTGTACACATTTCAGTATAGGTCCAGTGAACAATAATTGATTAATTTTGCTTGTTCATTTTGTCATGCGCCATGGCAGTCTTTATGTAGTGTGGAGAAGGGAACTGGTGCCGTGGTTTTACGGAACAATAGATCTAGATTTGGCTTGAGTGTTTGGTTTGTTATTAGTGTTATCTCTAAGGCAGAATATGTGATATATATTATACTACTTGAAGGCCTGCATTATGAAAAATAAGGATTTTCATCAGCTTGACCATGGAATGACTTTAACACGAAGGAAATTTAGAATGTTAGTTTCAGATATACTCTGAGAAATTCAGTCAGGGTTCTGATAACTCTCCATTAATTGTCTTTTACCTCAAAAAGTCTCATGACTTGATAGTATAAATGAAATTATCTGGAAAAGAATTTCTTACGTGCTTACATGGTTTTCTCTAAAAATATTAAAGTTCCATAGAGAAAAATGTTGGACTCACGTGTCCTCTCTAAATATATTTTTTAAAGTTTTATATTTGAACACCAATGAACTTTAGACAGATTTTATTTCCATTTGCCTGATTTCTTCCAATCACACTAGTTGCTATGTCTCACATTCTTTTGCTCTTCCTTCCCAACTGTTGAAAGCCCCAAGACACTATCTCCAGTCATCTTTTCATCTCCATCTACCTCTTTTCTTTGGGAGATCTCAGCCTACCCCCTGGTTTTAAAGATGCCTTGTAGGCTGATGACTCTAAAATGTAAATGTGATATATAGATCTCTCCTGTAAGCCTTTTCTCTCTTCCTTCAGTTCAGCACAGTGATAACCAGCTCAAGTCTCAAGCCAGGTTTATTGTGGACTAGTTCAGACTATGACACTTATTACAACCTTAGCAGTTGTAATAGTAGCCTCTGCTTGCATTTATCACTGAGAGAACTAAATTACTTATTGTGCCTGAAAGGGCTTAGAACAGTGTGTGGAGCACAGCCAGCAATGATAATGCATAGCCGTAATTATGACCTATCTCCACTTGGATATCTGACCTATCTCCACTTGGATATCTAGCAAGCATCGCATGCTTAACATGCCAAAGTAGGACAATTGGTTTCTTCTCCACACACCCAGGTTTCCTGTCAATATCCAACCCAAATACCTAGAAGCAATCTCTGATTCTTCTGTATCCTTCAAATGACCCATCCAGTCCGTGTCTCAGGAAGTTCCTGCCCACTTCCCCAACAAAAATATTCTGTTATCTTCCCCTTTTCTTATCCTTGGCCAGAGACAACTGATCTTTGTCTCCCAAGTCCTAACTCAAGTTTCCAGGGTTTCCCAGAATCCCAGCTCGTCCCCCGCCTTCCCTCCTCCCCGCAGCGGATCCAGGGCACGAGGTATTCTTTCTAACTGTGAATCAGATCAAGCTGCTCTTCCTGCTTAAACCCTCCCAGCCGCTTTCCCCTACAGCCAGCATAACATTCCTACAAGAGCTCACAGGTCTGTCCTGTGCCCTGCTCCCTGACCTTTTCTTCCTCTCTTCTCTCCCATCTTTCACTTTGCTACACCAGCTCTAGCCTAGTCTCTGAACTAAGAGCAAACCAGGCTCCTTTCCATCCCAAGCACTTTGCACCAGCAGCTCCTGCTGCTTCCTTGTGTCTCCTCATTGCTCAGCTTGCAATTCTAATTCCACCTCCATTGAGTGGACTTCCCTGACTTCAGCCACCTTCCATCCCCTCTCCCAGCCCAGGTCGCTCCGAACCACATGGCCTCATCTCATTTTATCCTCTTCCTCATGTTTACCTGAATATGACATTAACTTTCTGTTTTGATGTTTTTAGTCAGTCTCCCTTCCTGCAATGTTAGCTTCCTGAGAGGAAAGGCTTTTCTGGTTCTGTTTGTCACAGTCTCTAGTACTAGAGCAGTGCCTGGAACACAGGGAAGATGCTCGAAAAATGCTTTGTGTCTGACTAACTCTGGATTTGGTAAGATCTTATGGTGAGAGTCCTACTCTGATGCAGACCTTAAGAAAAAGAACATGCTTATAGATATCTGACAAATAAATGTTAGGTAATGAAAGAGGAGGAGGCATTCTGAACCTTTTAGGAACTCGTGTTGAGTTTGGGTTGCTGGGCATTTTGTTTTATATATTCTAAATAAAGTCCTTTTTATGTCCTATTTTCAATGAGAAGACATAACGGACACTCTAGTACTAAATTGGAGAGCCATTTTTAAATTCTCCCTTGAGCAGTTTGAGTCTTAGAAAATTTTTATTCTGTATCTTAAGGAAAAACTCATTCAATATTGGTAGGGAAATGATATTTTGCAAGAATTTTACATGCATTTTAGTAATAAGACAACCAAAAAAAATTTTTAATTATATGAAAAGTAATAAGCCCTGTATGAAAGTAATATCATATTTTTTAAAAAGTTATAGTTATTTTACTTAAATTTTACTTAAATAACTGTTTTTCCTTAAATTTTACTTAACTTCCTAGACTCAGAGTGCTATAGAAATTCCAGAGAGGCGATTTAATCCATTTCCCTGTCTTCAGGGAGGATAAATAGAGATTCTATATTTGTAAACTTCTGGACAGGATATTCCAGAATCACAGAATCACCCTATATATCCATTTTAGTAGAGACTCAGTATAATTTAGAAAACATTACACTTAAGTGTATTGTTGCACATAAACTGTCTTAATTTTCTGGATTAATTGATGGGGTAATCAAGTTACCTTTAACTTACTTCTCAGACAAAAGGCAAATCCAAGATCACCTACAGTGTGTATTATATATATATGTATGAACATGAAAGTGTTAGTCACTCAGTCGTGTCCAACTCTGCAATCCTGTGGACTGTAGTCCACCAGACTTCTCTGTCCGTGGAATTCTCCAGGCAAGAATACTAGAGTGGGTTGATATTTCCCTTCTTCATGGGGTCTTCTCAATCCAGGAATTGAACCTGGGTCTTCTGCATTGCAGACAGGTTCTTTACCACTGGGCCACTGGTAAAGCCATATATATATATATATATATATATATATATATATATATGTATGTATGCTCTGCTCATTCTCTGACCCTCAGGTACTTCTTGAAAATAGAGGGTGGGGTGTGCAGCTTAGATGATTAGGAGCTAAAGGCATTGCAAGAACCAAAGTCTTTAAAGAAAGATTGCATTGTGTTCATTATGCTTTATTTGCTAAGGCAAGAAAATATGCTGATCCACTTTCCAAAGATTTTCAGCAATGGTTGAAATAACCTTTTCCCTTTTTAAATTTAAAGCTACATTAAGGAAAAAAAGCAATTTATGTTCCATTTCCAAAATAGTCTGGCCAATCAAAATTTTATTATGTGTGATTTAAAGGTCATTAAAAATGCTGAAGTTAATTCTTAACTTTAGAAAATTTTTGTTGTATTTTATGGAAGCTGCACTCAACCGAACATGGTTTGAGTCTTCATACTCAGAAGTTATACACATTGTCCTGTGCTCACATTCTCAGTGCGTTATGTTAAGGAACAGACTAGCAGAAAGTAATAAGGCAAGGGAAGGATAATATTAAAGCTCCTTAAAAACAAAGAGCAAGGACTGACTTCATGCCAATATCAATATTTCACTCTTTTTGATATGGAAAAATATTTATGTATGAAAATCCTAGAAATTTCAAAAAATAGATTGTATTTTTAAACAAAAGTGGTATATTCTTTGGTTTAGCATTTGGAGATTTATTTTTTGGTTTAGCATTTGAAGATGTTTCTATCTGCATCATTTCTGAGTTAGAACATAAACATTTTAAATTTGAAGACATTCTAGAGTAACTGTAGTTGAATGACAAAACCAGGCATATTAATTTCTCCCCACTTCTTAATCGTCCACCACAATAGCTATTTTAACAAAGCAATACCTTATCCTCAGAATTCCTCAAACTGGATGGTTTTTATTCTCAACTTTCTTTGGAGTACTAGCTTTCACAGAGTCAGACTTATTAAAATACATTAGGCTTAGGATTTGTTCTTTGTGCACGTAGGCCGTGGTTTCCTAACCTAGATCTATGAACAAAAAAGAACCCTACTAACTGGAATCGCCACCTAAGAGAAGACAACATTTTCTCCCGTCCACCATTGTTTTGTACATACAGAGCAAAGAAAGTGCACTTTTAACAAGCTCACCAAAACTCACAAGACCTCAGTTTGATTGTTGAAAGAGGAACTTATTTTTGTATCACAGTAAAAATTATGCTTCAGAATTAGAGTCAACAACAGAAGTAATTGTCACTTGGGGTATCTTCTGTTGTTTGTAAATAATTTATGAGAAGACTAAAGCTTGGGGCTTCCCAGGTGGCTCAGTGGTAAAGAATCTGCCTGCCAATGGAGGGGACGTGGGTTCTGTCCCCGGGTCAGGAAGAGCCCCTGGAGGAGGAAATGGCTACCCACTCCAGTATTCTTGTCTGGAGAATTCCATGGACAGAGGAGCCTGGTGGGCAACAGATTATTGGGTCGCAAACAGTTGGACACAACTTTGTGACTAAACAAAAGACTAAAGCATGCTTTGCATGTACTTGCCAGGACCTAGATGTGGGGTACCTTATGGAGTTTTCAGTAAGCTCCCCTCACCTCTCACCTGCCTGTCACATGGGACGAGGCAACACATTGACAAAAGGAAAACTATAATCAAATAACCAAGGTGGCCTGTCTGGTACAGGCAGGCCTTGGAGATATTGTGAGCTCGATTCCAGACCACTGCAGTAAAGCAAATATTGCAATAAAATGAGTCGCACCAGTTTTTTGGTTTTCCTGTGTATATAAAAGTTATACTATGCTATAGTCTATTAAATGTGCAATAGCATTCCATCTAAAAAATTAATGTATGTACCTTAATTTAAAATAGTTTGTTACTTAAAGAAATGAAAAATACTTAGAAAGGTAACATCAAAGATCACTGATCACAGATGATCTTAACATAATAATAATGAAAAAGTTTGAAATACCTTGAGAGTGACCAAAATGTGACACAGAGACACGAAATGATCAATGCTGTTGGGAAAATGGTGCTGATAGACTTGCTCAATACAGAGTCACCACAAACCTTCCATTTGTAAAAAAAAAAAAAAACAAAACAGTGTCTGCAAAGTACTAAAGACAAGCATAATAAAAGGAGATCTCCCTGTACTTGAAAATAATAAAAGTCAGAAATGAAAGTAAAAGTTCAGGCTTATTTACAAACCATCAATCCATATAGCTTCCCATCATGTTCCTTGTATACCCAGGCCATCGTTTCATAGCCTAGATCTGTGAGCAAAAAGAACCCTACCAAATGAGACTGCCAGCTAATAGAAGACTGTTTTCTCCTATCCATCATTAGGAGATGGCTAATGGAGTTGGTTTTGGACAGGGAAGCCTGGTGTGCTGCAGTCCATGGGGTCGCAAAGAGTCGGACATGACTGAGCGACTGAACTGAACTGAACTGAATGGCTCTGAAACCTTAGCCTAGGTTTAGAAAGAACAAATTCTCAAAACATGAGAATTGGTTACTAGGGAGCTGGTGTAACAGAAATTAGGAAGCCACCCAAACTCCTATAACCCGAGGAATCTGGCTTAGAAGAGTCTTGGATGAGTGAGTGAGCTTTTCTACTGGCTCTTAAATCTTTGAGTCATATTTTAAACTTTTGGGGGCAATATTCTTTGCTCTATCTTTTTTTTCTTTTTCCTATCTATTCTTTTTGTTCATTTTAACCTAATTTCAAGTGCACAAGCATTTTTCAGAGAGAGGAAACCGTACCTGTAAGGCTAAGCTATTTGTAGGATCAGGACACTCTGTAAGGAAAGTATTTTAGAATAACCGTTATAGCCAGTTATTGCACAGAGTCTGGCGAAGAGTTAAGCAGAGAGAAATAAAATTTAAAGGACAAAAAGTGGGGAAAGACAGATGTATATAATCAGAGCCTCTGGCTAGATGGCCACCTCATAACCTCTTTCCAGGTGTTGTTGACACCCAGGATGTAGGGTCCTGGGAACGTGATGAGAAGCATCACTGCCACACAATAGGAAGGTCCCTACTGGCCAAGAAGACTTGGAGAAAGATAGCTGGTTACTGCTTTGAATGTGTTGGCATCTACTGTGCTAGTACAGTGCGACAGCTGGCATACAGGGGCTGGCATCAAAAGAACAGGCAAGAGTTTTTTGACTGAAGGAGGGAGAAGGGGTGGGACGTGGTAGAGCTGAAGAATCATCACAATAGGAGGTGGAGGCAAGCTGCAATTTCACTTGCACCTAACGTGAAGAACTGATGCTTTTGAACTGTGGTGTTGGAGAAGACTCTTAAGAGTCCCTTGGGCTGCGAGGAGATCCAACTAGTCCATCCTAAAGGAAATCAGTCCTGAATATTCATTGAAAAGACTGATGCTGAAGCTGAAACTCCAATACTTTGGCCACCTGATGTGAAGAACTGACTCATTGGAAAAGACCCTGATGCTGGGAATGGTTGAAGGCAGGAGGAGAAGGGAACACCAGAGGATGAGATGGTTGGATGGCATCACCAACTTGATAGACATGGATTTGAGCAAGCTCCAGGAGTTGGTGATGGACAGAGAAGCCTGGCGTGCTGCAGTCCGTGGGGTCGCAGAGTCGGACCTGACTGAACGATTGAACTGACTGACTGATGTTCATGGCACAGGTCCTAGTTTCTGGCTGGATTCAATCCTATCTACCCTCTTGAAAAACAGTCCAGTGATGTCGCAGCAGCCCTGGATTGCATTCTGAATGGCTGCTGCAACCTTCCTGCACTGTTCCATGTTCAGATCTCGTGTCTCAGGAACACCAGCACCTCCTCCAATAAAGAAAATCCCCTTGTCATTTCCTGCATCATGAATCTCTTCAGTTCTTCTGTTACTTTTCTCCCTCTTGTTTCTCTTTGTCCTTTCTCTGGGGCCTCCAGTCGATCAGTTCTTCATCATTCACATCCTTGAAAGTTCGCAACTTGAAGGTTTGTATGTATGGGACTTAATGTACCTATAACTAGTGTAGGTTGCAAAGAGTCAGACATGACTTAGCAACTGAACAACAACTGGTGTTTGCTTGGAGCTCACAGAATATGCAATATTCTACTCATAAAAGGTAGTGCAGAGAAAGAGGCACAAATACCCTCCACCTGTATTTTAGTAAGGTAGACTTTGTGTCCAGTCAAAAGTTCATAGGTATAATAGTTAAATATCTAATAATCGGTTTTTTAAAAATGTGTGCCTACAATCTGCTAGTGTTTCACATTAGATAGATTTTGCCAGGTTGTTTCAGTATCAGATAAGTCTGTCAGCCAAAGGCAAAAATCAGTGTTGATTTTAATAGTTGGATAAGAAAGCAATGCATTCTCTTCTACTTCAAACAAAGCCTGAACACATGAATTTCACATACCTGTGTGTATCAGTCAATAAGCATTACCTACTATGTGCAAGATACTACACTGGCTTAAGGAGGATGAAAAGAAAGAAAATGTATTCAAATCTCCTGTCCTGAGGGATCGTAGAGTTCCCTTGGAGAAATAAGACATGACATTCTAGTAAAAATATGTAAAAAGATTTTTAAATAAAAATCAAATAAAATTATATTTTTCAATAAAAATATATCAGATAAATGCTACATTAGTAGTGATAACATTTCATACTCTCATAGAACAGTGGAGGGTCAAAAAATAACTAAAGCCAGGCAACCCCAAAACTCAGTAGAAAATTGTTTATTTCAGAGAGTATTTATTTTCTACCAGGGCTCCTGAACCATAGTTTTGGTGGATGAATCCTAGATGTGAATAGAACAGACCATACCTGGGTTGAGGTGAGTCAGTCTGGGTATGATTCTGTTCATCTCAAAAGCTAGAGGGGTGTGTTTCTCTAGGACATAACTCCAGCCTTCAGCAGCCTTTCTAGTCAACTCAGTGATCTGTACCAATATTATCATTTTTTTATGTGCACCTTGGTGTGAAAGCATTGGGAAGATCTATGCGATCAGAAGATACTTATGCCTCCAGAGAGCAACACTTGTTTGAGAAAAGTCCGGGAAGACCAGCACCAGAGAAGGTGTTTGCCATTTTGTCTCCCCTTGTAGACTGTAATGAGCCACTCCAAAGCAGGAACCTGATCCTCCCTCTTTCCCCCAGGGCTGAGCTCACATAATATTTGTTTAAAACTTAATTGGATGAATCCGTGTCTGAATCAGTGATTCAGTGAGCAACTGTCTTTGTTTCTTCCCCTCCCTCTCACTCTTCAGCTCACTCAGTCCAGCTTCCCTACCAGGTGTCCACATCTGCCTCTGCTGGTTTTTCTGCCTTCCTCGACTTCCTTGTTGCTGGATCAAGTGACCATATTTTCATTCTCATCTTTCTTGACCTCAGCATCACCTCCACCTCCAGACTGCCCCTCTCATTTCAAAAATGTTGCTTCTTTAAGCCTCCATGACATCACACACTGCAGGTTTTTCTCTTTCTTCTCTTCCAGTCCTTGTCAGTTCACTCTGCTGGCTCCTTCTCGACTTGGTCCTTAAATACCAGTGTTCAGGCCCACTCTTCCCATGTGGCACCCCCATACTCTGAAGCCCCATCTCTGTAAGTTTTAGGTCCCACAGAACTCATATTTCATCCCAGACCTCTCTTCTGATCTTCACGCTCCTGTAACCAGTGATTTAAAAGAGTCTGACTGAGCTTGTCCAAAACTGAAATTGACTCCTGCTACCACGCAGTCTACCCATGCCCCTCGCAGTTTTCTCTCCCTCTGCTACTCCATCTTCTCAGCCCCCTAGGGGGGAAGGCTGACCGTCTTCTTGGGCATTTCCCCCTCCCACGTTCCAACACACAATCCACTGCCAAGTGTCTACTAATGATTCTCCCTCCAAAATGTAAGTGATAATTGATCACTTTCCCCATCTTCATCACCAGCCCTGAGCTATCACCTCTCACCTATCAGTACTCAGATCTGATCCTCTTCTTCCCAATACGTTCTCCTCAATGCAGCCGTCATGGCCTTTGAAAACTGCACATCAGATCATATGACTCATCTCCTTAAAACCCACAAAGAGATTGTCAGGGCTTAACATGAACTACGAGTCTATATAACCTAGTTGTCACCTAATTCTGTAGCATCATCTCATGCCAGCCTTTCCATCAATTTACCAGACTCCAGCCACAGATTCTGTTTTCAGAACTAGAATCAAACCAATGTGGTCTCCTAGCTCAGCAGTTCTCCAAGTACAGCCGCTGGAGCAGCAACAGTGGTTATCATTTAAAGAAAATATAAATTCTTGAGCCTCACCCTAGACCTACTGACTGAATAAGCAAACTCTAGGAGCAGGGTCCAGAAGATGATTCTGATGTACACTTGAGTCTGAGAACCATTAACCTTGCTAATCTGAGATGGGAATGCCTAGAAATCCTAGTTCTACCTGTTTTACTACCCAGATATGTCTGATTTGTCAGGTTCTTTTGGTGGGTTTAGTGGAGGAAAGATATTGGAGCTCCAACTTATTGAAGCCCACGATATTGCTTGTCCAACCTAGTAAGTTGACAGGGGAAAGCACTGGGTGGCTTTTGAGTTCTGAATGACAAGATATATACACACTAATGTGTACTTTTATATGAGCCTTTGGGCATTCTGCTATACCACATTCCAAAAAATAAGTAGAAGTCCACTGATATTCGGGCTTCCCAGGTGGTGCTAGTGGTAAAGAACTGGCCTGCAAATCCAAGAGTCATAAGAAATGCAGGTTTGATCCCTGGGTCAGGAAGATCCCCTGGAGGAGGGCACAGCAATCCACTCCAGTACTCTTGCCTGGCGAATCCCATGGACAGTGGAGCCTGGTGGGCTACAGTCCATGGGGTCACAAAGAGTTGGACATGACTGAAGCGACTTAGCAGGCATTCACACAACCGATACTCACATAATACTCTAAGTGTACTGCTGCTAAGTCGCTTCAGTTGTGTCCAACTCTGTGCGACCCCATAGGCGGCCGCCCACCAGGCTCCTCTGTCCAAGGGATTCTCCAGGCAAGACTACTGGAGTGGGACTTCCTTAAATAAAGATCTAGACCTTCTTACTGTCAAACATTACCTCTTGTTTTCTTGAATTGTTACTGAAATTTGCATATGGATGTCTTTTTCTCTCTCTTAAATCTCAAGTTTACTGACACTGGAATTATACTTCATAATTTTTAATACCCTCCTCATTGCCTTGTAATACTAAGTTTTATTATATATTGAGTGAATGGTCAATAGAGCCATTTTCTTAGTTGAATTTGGAGTAAATATAAACCACCTCATGTTTTAAAATGTGATGCAAGAAGGCAGTCTTTTCCCAGAGATTACTCAGTGCTAACTTTCATCTGTTATAGTGCCAAAGTTGTTCTTCTATGAATTTTTAAACCTCTATAGAATTTTCCAGAAAGTTCTAGCAGCTGTTTGTCTTCACATGAAAGGCCAATTATGTACTGAGAATTGTTCACTCAGCCTGCTTCATTTATGTCTCCACCTTATGATTGGTCCTTAGAAACCACCCACTTGCCAATCTGTCATGTAGCAGGATAACATTTAAGGCCTTCTGAGATTATCTTTGTGTATGCAAAAAATTATTGTCCCAGAACATGTCTAAATGTTTGAGGAGTGTTGTTGAAGGATTGTGCAATTTAGTAGGACTGTTGGAAGCAAGAAAAAAATTTTTCTGTGTATCATATTATCCCTCCCTCACCATACTTGAACTAATCCAACAGTGTCCTCAAGGGACTGGCTCAGGTCTAAAAGCCAAAACCTCATTAGCCTCACTTTTACTTCCTTTCCAAGCTCTCAGGGCTCTAAACAGGCTATACAGGCAAAGACTAATCAGCTTCTGAGATTTCTCTTTTCTTGTTTATTTTTTCAGTTGTTTTGTAAAATAATTGCCATTAGTTACAAAGTTCTTTTTAAAAAAATTCTTTATGATCCTCACTCCCAGTTGTGTCTGTTTGTGTAGTCATTTACATGCCCATGTAATTTCAAGAAAAGCAGAAATGTTTTTAGCACTTAGTGTTTAAACAAGTCAGTCACTTGCATTATCTTATGGTAAATAATCATTTCATAGCATCACCAAAGTATAGTCAAAAGACTATTTGATACTCTAATAATTGCCTTAAAATATATACATGTTTGTATATTTTATACACAAACATAACACTTTCTATGTTTATCAAGGGAAACACAACTATAATTGTATTTTGGTTGCTTTAAGTTCCAAATTCTTTTGTTTAGTAAAGACTTTACAAATGCTTGATGTGCAATAAGATTCTAATTTGTAAAAAAAAAAAAAAAAACAACTTCCATTTTCTACCTCATTAGTAAAAGTACATGGCTTGAATTTTGGAAGCTAAGATCTTATTCAGATTAACATAGAAAAGAAAACAAAGAATGATGTCGTATCCTATTGATAAAGTTGGAGCTTACCTTAAAGTCATGTTTGAGGAATGGCCCTAGAGACATGTCTGCGTCATGTTTGTCAATAATATGAGCTACTAAAAATCTTCTGTGCACTTACAATGGTATTTTAGAGAGTTTCCTTATGAACTCACTTGAGAGAGAACAGCAGCAAAAACAACACAAATTTTTAAAAACATGGCCAGATCTCTCTCTGATGTAAAGACTCAAAGATTTCAGTCTGATTTGTTAGACCCTGTAGGCAGTGTTTTTGTTTTTGTTTTTTTTGGCTCTTTATTTTTTATTTTTTTTACTTTACAATACTGTATTGGTTTTGCCGTACGTTGACATGAATCTGCCACGGCTGTCCAAGTAACAGACTGTCCCTACTGTGCTCAGCAGCACATGCTGACAGGCTCTAATGAAGCCACAGAATCGGATGCACTGAGATACAGTACTATTTCACATGTTTCATAAGTCAGCTTGCTGAGTTGATATACATTTACATTGCACTAGAGTACCTTCCCATATTTTTAAGTCTCTAAGATATAATCAGAAAAAATAATCGGAGAAAATCTGTTTTCAAAAGAAATAATACCACCAAGTGAAATGCCTATTGATGCCACATAGGATTACTATAAGGATAAATTAAGATACTTAATATATATCTATATACATGTATATAATATGTTATATTTTATGTATTATTATATAACAATATATAATTGTTATATAACAATAAGGCATTCACTTTACTGCATTACCTTATGTCTGTGTCTATGTCAATATGGTGTGAATACCATATGCCTGACTGTGTATGCTCACATCATTCCTTGTTGAAAAATCTAAGTTCCTTAACAGTAGAACTGCTTTTATTATGTTGTGCATAGTTCTTATTTTCGCTTAAAATATCCAGAGGAACTCAATAAATATGCTAATAATTGGTGATCATCAACCCAAGCAGAATGCTTAGCTGCAAAGAATGATGAGAGAAAAATTGTAAAGAATAGAGAGGCCCATCGTTCTGCTGATTTACATCAGGTCTGCCACAAAAGAACATGCTATTTAATTGTATGAGGGGAAATTTGTGATTTTGAATCTTAGGAGCAAATTAATGTCTTTGAACATGAAACAGCTTTTTTTAATGAGTTATTTACAAATATGTTTATTAATTTCCAAATATATGGCTTTTGGGCGGCCATACTGCATGGCATGTGGAATCCTGGTCCCCCACCAGGGATAGAACCCATGTCCCCTGAAAAGAAAGTGCAGATTCTTAACTACTGGACTGCTGGGGAAGTCCCCATGAAACAATCTTTTAAAGGAGCATGAAAAAAATCTAGTTCTCTAGGAAATAGGATGAATTTTAGTTCAGTTAGTTTCACAGATGTGTACAAAAGATAGTCATAAATTCCTTATTTGAATATACAGGTAAATGGATTTGTTACTTATTGCTGCATATCAAGTTACCCTGAAATTTAACAACTTAAAATAACGATGAATGATCCCACACAGTTTCTGTGGGTCAGAAATTTAGGAGCAGCTTAGCTGGGTGGTTCTGGCTTAGCATCTCTGTCCTGTGCTTGCTATCAAGATTTCTGAAGGCATAACTAGGACTGGAGGATGTTTCCAATATGGCTTACTCACATAACTGTTGGCAGGAGACTTTGGTTCCTTGCCATGTGAACCACACAGCGGGACTTAAGTGTCCTTATGGTACGGGAACTAGCTGATCCTAGTGCACACAAAACAGAGAGCGAGGAGGAAGCTGCAACGCTTTGTGTAACATCACATCAGAAGTTGCCTTTCACCATATTTTATTAGAGAAGGGAATGAGCCTTCACCTTTTAAAGGAAGGAGGGTCAAAGATTTCTGGACATATATTAAAACCATCACAGTAAACACTATGGGTAATACCATCTCTATGCAGCAAAGAAATATTACTTCCTAGAACTCATATGGTTTCAGTTTGGCTAAGTTTTTTGCTGACAGACATTTCCAAGAGAAACTCGTGACGTGTTAGCACAAATTAAGAATTATTTAAAGTTTGGAACTTTAAAGATACGCTAAAACTTTATAACTAAGAAAACTGTGATCTAAAGTGTTTAATTTTCTTGAGGCCATAGAACTAGCTCTGAGTTCTCCAAATACCCAATTTAATTCCTTTGAGGATTAATTATATGGTAGAATGTCAGCTCTATATGAAGTCCAAGGTGATAATGTAAATTCAATGTAACAGTTTGTGCCTATCAAAGTAAGAAAGTTTTACAAGGGGTAAAAAGAGAGAAAAATACTACAGTCCTTGCCTAAGTAGAACAAAAATCTTCTAAACATTTAACTATAACAATTAAAACTCTATTATTTGTTTATTTTATGGTTGTTTCTCAAAACGAAAATGATCAAGGGTATTGAATAGCAATAGGTACCAGTTAAAAGAGCCAGTAGATATTATCTTAAATGTTTTGATTAACAAATTAAAGCATTTAATAAAAGCAATTTTGACTTATTTTTATTCTTAATTTTGCATATCATAAAAGAAAATTTACTATAGTTTCTTAAAAAAAAATAGTTGTTCAAAACCTTAATGTAAATCAGGCATTTGAATAGAAATATTTTCAGACCTACCTCAATAAATCTTTAATTTTCTAGTACTCAAGGTTCTCAGCATGGAGAATATATGGAAAAGTATTTATTAATTGAATTTTGACCCAAATAGTAAGAAAAACAGATATGAGAATTAAAAGTAGGCCTAGCAGAGAATGTGAGACATTTACTGAATTTCTACAAAGACACTTAAAAATAGGTCACTCTTTCATCTAGGCCATGTAGGTTTTGTGTGAATCATTATCAGGAGAGCCTGCAAATAACAGTCCTTTTAAAAGAATATTTGTTTCTTACCTAAAAAAATAAAGATAGAAATTTTGGAAAACCCTGAGAATTGAATGAAGTGTGCTCCTGACTCAGGGTTCATATAATGGTAATTTCCTATAGAAAAGACAGCGGTTCATAGGAAAGAGGAAAAGGCCTCTTTACAAAGAGAATTTTCTGTTTGTTATTCAAATGCACTGAACTGATTAGATATCTCACTTTGGGATCACATCACTGTCTTCAGTTCCTTTACTCTTTCCCTGTGTCCTGTATAGGTTAATAAACCTAAATATTCAAAAAATGTGTTGTTCTTTCCTGGTACTAGATTCTGCATTTTAAGTAATTCGGATGACATCAGTTTTGTGGTTTTGGAATCTTACTGTATTATAATCCTTAGAAATGGGAAATATATTATTTTCATGTTTTAATTTTAAAACATGTTAGCAAATATGTTCTTTTGTTAAGTACAGAAAATGGATCCTTGGATGAAGTTGGGCACCCGATACAAAAGTTTGGAGTTACCCCAACAGGATCCTAGGTTCTTAAAAAGACTTGATTGGACAAGTTTTTAACTCACTTCATGGAGAGCGGAAGTCACCATGAGGCCATATATTCCAAACGGAGATCAAAAAGAGTTTAAGATAGTACAGTGCCATTTTGTTGAAGTTTAGAATATATTTCTTTTTTTTTTTTAATTAGTACCGGTTTGATCATTTAAAACCCAAACTACCTTTTGTCAGCTTAAACAATAAGTCACAGAATTGAACAATGTTTGGAGAAGGATCCAAGGAGTCGATTGAGGGAAGCAGACCATAGCGGGGTGGTTTTGAGAGCATGATTTCTGCAAGGATTCTTTGCCAAGGAGAAGAAATGGAATCTCAGTTATCATGCAGTTGCTGTCTGGGGTCAAGTGTCTATTCTATGCTTCCTGTATGCTTTCATTTTTGTTGATGTGCTCATAATCACAAACATTTTTATAAACTAAATATCCACTAAACCAATTACTTTTGACCATGGTGAAAGGTATACCCATTCTAAGTATAAATTAGCCATTTGGCATCCCTGCTGATGGATGAAAAATCCAGGGTTTGAAAGCGAGCTCCATCTGAAGTGCTCCTTGCTAGCACCTGGCTTTGGAGAGAACTCACTCAGTTGTGGCTTCCCAGGGGGTACTACTGGTAAAGAACCCACTTGCCAACTCAGGAGACGTAAGAGATTCGAGTTCAATGCCTGGGTCAGGAAGATCCCCTGGAGGAGACCACAGCAACTCACTCCAATATTCTTGTCTGGAGAATTCCATGGACAGAGGAGCCTGACAGGCTACAGTCCGTCGGGTTGCAAAGAGTTGGACACGACTGAGGAACTTATACACTTTAGTAGGCCACAGGACTGGAAAAGGTCAGTTTTCATTCCAATCCCAAAGAAAGGCAATGCCAAAGAATGCTCAAACTACTGCACAATTGCACTCATCTCACATGGTAGTAAAGTAATGCTCAAAATTCTCTAAGCCAGGCTTCAGCAATACATGAACCATGAACTTCCTGATGTTCAAGCTAATTTTAGAAAAGGCAGAGGAACCAGAGATCAAATTGCCAACATCTGCTAGATCATGTAAAAAGCAAGAGAGTTCCAGAAAAACATCTATTTCTGCTTTATTGACTATGCCAAAGCCTTTGACTGTGTGGATCACAATAAACTGTGGAAAATTCTGGAAGAGATGGGAATACCAGACCACCTGACCTGCCTCTTGAGAAATCTGTATGCAGGTCAGGAAGCAACAGTTAGAACTGGACATGGAACAGCAGACTGGTTCCAAGTAGGAAAAGGAGTACGTCAAGGCTGTATATTGTCACCCTGCTTATTTAACTTCTATGCAGAGTACATCATGAGAAACGCTGGGCTGGAAGAAGCACAAGGTGAAATAATGATTGCCGGGAGAAATATCAATAACTTCAGATATGCAGACACCACCCTTATGGCAGAAAGTGAAGAGGAACTAAAGAGCCTCTTGATGAAAGTAAAAGAGGAGAGTGAAAAAGTTGGCTTAAAGCTCAACATTCAGAAAATGAAGATCATGGCATCCGGTCCATCACTTCATGGGAAAAAAATGGGGAAACAGTGGAAACAATGTTACTTTTCTGGGCTCCAAAATCACTGCGGATGGTGACTGCAGCCATGAAAATAAAACGCTTATTCCTTGGAAGAAAAGTTATGACCAACCTAGACAGCATATTAAAAAGCAGAGACATTACTTTGGCAACAAAGGTCCATCTAGTCAAGGCTATGGTTTTTCCAGTATTCATGTATGGATGTGAGAGTTGGACTATAAAGAAAGCTGAGCACTGAAGAATTGATGCTTTTGAACTGTGGTGTTGGAGAAGACTCTTGAGAGTCCCTTGGACTGCAAGGAGATCCAGCCAGTCCATCCTAAAGGAGATGAGTCCTGGATGTTCATTAGAAGGACTGATGTTGAAGCTGAAACTCCAATACTTTGGCTACCTATTGTGAAGAGCTGACTCATTGGAAAAGACCCTGATGCTGGGAAAGATTGAGGGCAGGAGGAGAAGGGGACGCTAGAGGATGAGATGGTTGGATGGCATCACTGACCCTATGGACATGGGTTTGGGTAGACTCCAGGAGTTGGTGCTGGACAGGGAGGCCTGGCATGCTGCGGTTCATGGGGTTGCAAAGAGTCGGACACGACTGAGCAACTGAACTGAACTGAATATGTGCCAGGTGCTTAGAAGAGTACCTGGCGCAGAATAGGTGCTGGATAAGAGTCACCTCTTACTGTGTGTTGCCTGTTCCCCATGGCAGTGAGGCAGTTTACCATTTTGTCCAGCTTTTCCCAAAACACTACCCTTTTGATGCCTACAATCACGTGACTCTTCTTGACCCGCTTCTCTCTTTGCCTTTCTTTTCTCAACCTCTGTCTGTCTTCCTCAGCTTCCACCTGCCCCTGTAAACACAGGTCTCTTAATGGTCCTGCTTTAAACATCTCCCCTTCTGTACTCTGCCTCCCTATTTGGTTCTGCCTAGTGCCTTTAATCCAGGCCATCCCCACCCTGCCTTGTTTCTTCCCCACCTGGGTGCACACCCTGGGAAGACGTGAGCACTCGTTCCTTAGTGATATTAGTCAAAAAAGTGGTACACATGGTCATTTCAACCCTGTCTTTTCTCTGAAACTCTGAACGATTGCCTTCTCCTGCCATCTCCTATCTCTTACTCAGCCTTTGATAAATATTTGTTGAAAACATATTTAGCAAAACATTTAGTTAAAGATGAAGTCAAAATGTTATCTAACTTCTAAGGTAATATGTCAGTTTCAGTTGGCCATTGTATGTCTACAAAGTCTCACTTTTATGGCTAATGTGCAAAATACACTTAACAAGTTTTATATAGAAAATTAGCGTTGAAGCACTTCTACCTGGATGCTGATGATTTCAAACTTGGTATGGCTAATTATCCTTCCAATCCTTCCATCTAAATTAAAAAAAAAAATATATGGCTAACTGTTCATATTCTTACTTAATCTTATAGCTTACAGGCTTTCATGCCTTCTCTGAGTGCATTGCTCTCCCCAAGTCTTATATTCCTAATCCTCAACGACTCTAACCTCGTCAGCATTAGCAGAAGTTGAAAATGTGGCAGTGTCACAAACTTCATTTCGCAGGAGGCTCACAATTCACTGACCTATTTTGAAATGCAGTTTTCTGGGACTAAGATAGACATTAAAAGATACATCAGTGGTTCTTAAGGCTTTTTATTTTATTACCATCTGTACCCTACATAATGCCCCACAGAGAGAGAGGGGAGCAAGTGGAGAAATGAAATTTTTGTGCACATTCATAGAAGAAAGAAGAGAAGTGTACCAATTAGGGCTCCAATAGGAAATAGAAGAAGCACTTGAAATAGAATTATATGGGGGGAAAGGATCAGTTACAAAGGGACTGTTTACAAGGTCATAAGGGAGGAGAAATACAAGGGTTAGTGCAATAACCAGTAGGGCGTACCCCTAGCTGAGCCATGATTACCTCACGGCCCCGAAGAGAAGTTAACAGGACCCAGAGGGGAAAAGTCTGCAGAGTTAGCTGCTTGAGAAGAGCAATGACCTTGGGTAAAAGGACAGTTCAAGGCAACTGTAGGATCCACAGGAATAAATATTCCTTCCCCTTTGGAGAGGTTTAGGAATCAATTTCCAATGTGGGAGAGGGTTTCTTTCACACCACCAAGCTGTTCTCCAGACACCACTGAGTATCCTTCCATTTAACTCAGCTCTGACACTATCCACCTGGAGGTCACATCAGATCTCACATGTTAAGGGTTCAGTCACACAGACTGCCCCCTCCCTCCACATCAGATGCCACTTGTAAGCTCAGGTCATCACCTGTGCTTCAGACCAAAAGGCTATAGACTGGAGCTTCCGCTGACTCCCTCTTTGGATTGAACTAAGCTGATATACTGGCTTGCAGAGCTCAGAGAAACATTTTACCTAGTAGACTACTGGTTTGTTGTGAAAGGATATAACTCAGGGGCAGCCAGATAGAAGAACTGCAAAGGGGTAGGTATGGGAATATTCCCTCTCCGAATACACCAGTCTTCTCACATCTCCAGGTGTTCATCAACCCAGAAGCTGGCCATTTGGGTTTTCATGGAGGCGCCTTACATAGGCATGACTCCTGGCAATTCACTGACCACTGGCAACTGAACTCGGTCCCCACTTGCACCCCTCTCCTTCCAGGAGGTTGGTTGGCTTCACTGGCAGCCAGCCCCCATCTCAAAGTGGGGTCAAAGAGTCACCTCATTAGCATAACAGAAGACACCTTTTATCACTCTCCTAACTTAGAAAATTCCAAGCGTTTTAGGAGCCCTGTTTCTAGGAGGGTCTCTCAAGTATAATACTGTTTTACAATTAGACAGGTGTAAGGAACAAGGGAAATGGGTAGAAGTAGCATATGTGTTCGGAGAAGGCAATGGCACCCCACTCCAGTACTCTTGCCTGGAAAATCCCATGGGCGGAGGCGCCTGGTAGGCTGCAGTCCATGAGGTTGCTAAGAGTCGGACATGACTGAGCGACTTCACTTTCACTTTTCACTTCATGCATTGGAGAAGGAAATGACAAGCCACTCCAGTGTTCTTGCCTGGAGAATCCCAGGGATGGGGAGCTTTGGGCTGCCGTCTATGGGGTCGCACAGAATTGGACACGACTGAAGCGACGCAGCAGCAGCAATGCTAGGAAAGGGATGGAAGATCCAAAGATATATTTCTTACTATAAATAATATCACAGCCTTATATCTCATACTGGGGCTTTCTATAGGCCAAACCTACCCTAAAACCAGGGACATAGGATGCTATTGATGATATCCTTGTTCTCATATAAATTATTATCCAAACTGGGACATTTTTGAGAGTTAAAGGAGCTGTTAAAATTAATTATATTAATAACTACTGCAAAAAAAGAAAAAGAAACCTGCTACCCAACAATTATATTACTGTTGAAGATTTTCCTACCAGTGAATAACAAGTGCCACTGTAGCTCCACCTTTGTTTCCCTACACATTTCTTGTATGCACACGTCATATACACCTAGCCCACATCTCCTCCTAGCCCACCAGACTCTGTGTATCCTGTAGGCTGCAGCAGGCACCAGAGCACAACTGGCTTGTCCACCGAGGACGCGTACGGCAGCCACAGCTGACGCTTCTATCAGTCAGGAGTGAGCTGCCCTGAGCTGCTTGGGTCTGAGTGCACTTTGTTAAACCAGTGAGCAACCTACATGCTGCTCTTGAAAGGGAGATATTTGTTAGATTATATCTGGAAAAGGTCAGGAGAAGAGGATCATCACTCGTCATCTTTTCTTAAATTTAGTTTTTTTAAATTTCTGGCTGCCCTGAGTCTCCATTGTAGTGCACAGCCTTTCTGTAATTTCAGCACACAGGCTTCTCTTATGCTCTAGAGAGAGCAGGCTCAGCAGTGGGCCATGCGTGGGCCTCTCTAGCTGTGGCATGTGAGAACTTAGTTCCCTGATTGGGGGTTGAACCTATGTCCCCTGCATTGGAAGGCGGGTTTTCAACCACTGGGCCACCAGGGAAGTCTCACCAGTCATCTTTCAACTATAACCATATGTTAAAGTAAGAACTTTGTTCTCTGCTCATGAATCTTACACACTACTAGACGAGACTATAGAAGTCAGAAGGGTAAACCCACCGCGACTTATTTAATACAACTATTCACATATCTATGTCATCAAAAGATGAACATTTCAAAACTAAACCCACACTTACAGCGATTGCACTCATTAGTACTTAATGAAATTGGAAACTTATGTTCATACAAAAACTTGCACACAGACATTTATAGGAGCTTTATTCAAAGTTGCCAAAATCTGAAAGCAACCAAGAGGTCCTTCAGTAGGTGAATGGGTAAAAAACTAACACGTTCACACAGTGGAACATATCTAGTGCTAAGAAGAAATGAGCTATCAAGCTATGAAAAGACACAGAGGAACCTTTAAGTGCATATTGCTAAGTGAAAAAAGCCAATCTGAAAAGGCTACATTGATTCCAACTATATGATATTCTGGAAAAGGCAAAACTATGGGAACAGTAAAAATATCAGTGGTCACCAGGGGTTAGGAAGGAGAGAGGGATGAATGGAGTACAGAGGATTTACAGGGGATTTTTAGAGCAATGAAACTGTTCTCTACGATACTATAATGGTAGATACATGTCCTTAAACAGGGGCTTTCCTGATGGCTCAGACAATAAAAAATCTGCCTGCAATGTTAAGGACCCAGATTTGATCCCCAGGTTGGGAAAATCCCTTGGAGAAGGAAATGGCTACCCATTCCAGTATTCTTGCCTAGAGAATTCCACCAACGGAAAAGCCTGGCCTTCACAGAGTCAGACACAACTGAGCAACTAACACTCACTTTTTTCCTGTCCTTATACATTTGTCCAAACTTGTAGAGTAGACCACACCTAGAGTGAACCTGAATATAAACTATGAACTTTGAGTGCTAATAAGGTGACGATGTAAACCAATCAGTTGTAACAAGTGTACCATTCTGGTGGGCATTTTTGATAATAGTAAGGGCGTTATTGATAATATGCGTGTGTCCAGGCAAGGGATTTAGGGGGAAAACTCTGTAGCTTCTTCTCAGTTTTGTTGTAAACCTCAAACTGCTCTAAAAATAAAGTCTATGTTTTCAATGAAAGATGACTGTCAAAGCTGGAGAAAGACTTTGTAAACCAAAACAGATGATATCAGATTGCCAATCAGACACAGCTTTCTCAATGAACTTCTTTGTTCAGATGAAAGCACACAGAAATCATTGACTGGTTAACAAAATCACAGACAGGAGTGATTTCAAAAGAGTCTGTAAATAGACATGGAAACAAACCCATTTTCCAGTGTACCTACTTTCCTTTAATGTTGTCTTTCATGTCTTCAAAACAAAAATATGACTTTCTAACCTCTTCCTGTTGTCCATTGTGCCCACAATGGACTCCTGTGTGCTCTTCTCTGAGACTGAGGGAGTTCCATCACTGAGGGACATTTTCTTCCAATTTTTAGGGACATAATTATGTACTTTGAAATTTACTATATAATATTTTGTGGGAATAAAAGGGAATATTCTTAAAGGAAGGGAATAATTTACTGTCACTGATTCTTCCCATTTTTAAGAAGGCAAATAGAGAAAAATTCCTATAGAAAAAGACAATATTCCAGACACTTCCATGCCAGCATCTCTAATATTTGAAAACATACAAAATAAGCACTACCTATGAAGACAGAAAGGACGAAATAAACGGTAGCATTTTTCCCTACATGGAACCTACAAGTAGAAGCTTTCAGCCTCTCATCGCTGTCCTTTGTTGTAAGGGAGTGACTTTCAAAGGGTATTTTTTTTTTTTTTTGGCCACACTGAATGGTTTGTGGGACCAAGCAGAAAGAACTCTGTTCCCCCCTGCAGTAGAAGTGTCGAGTCCTAACCACTGGACCGCCAGGGAATTCCTTCAAAAGGCCTTTTTGATGGTAGTAGACTATCATCCCAATTCCAAAACACTAAGAAAAACATAACTCTCTTAGGCGATATATAATACATTTCTATAAAATATATATATACATTTCTATATTATATATGTATATATATAATATATTATTTTATATTAAATAATATATATTCTTGTGCTCCAAAATCACTGCAGATGGTGACTGCAGTCATGAAATTAAAAGACTCTTTCTCCTTGGAAGGTAAGCTATGACAAACCTAGACAGGGTATTAAAAAGCAGAGACATCACTTTGCCAAGAAAGGTCCATATAGATCCTACGGTTTTCCAGTAGTTAGGTACAAATGTGAGAGTTGGAGCATAAAAAAGACTGAGCACTGAAGAATTGATGCTTTTGAACTGTGGATGCTGGAGAAGACTCTTGAGAGTCCCTTGGATGGCAAGGAGATCAAATAGTCAGTCCTAAAGAAAATCAACCCTGACTATTCATTAGAAGGACTGATGCTGAAGCTGAAGCTCCAATACTTTGGAGCATCAGGCCACCTGATGTGAAGAGCCAACTCATTGGAAAAGACCCTGATGCTGGGAAAGATTGAGAGCAAAAGGAGAAGGGAGTGATAGAGGATGAGAAGGTTGGATGGCATCATCGACACAATAGACATGAGTTTGAACAAACTCCAGGAGATAGTGAAGGACACTATCTCCCAACGTACTGCAGTCCATGGGGTCGCAAAGGGTCGAACATGACTTAGCGACTGAACAACAACAACAATATATATGACTTGACGTATTAATAAAAATAACATATTAAAGAGGAAAAATCGTACTCCATTTTCACCTGAAATCATTAAGATGAACTTAGAAATCATCAAGATCAATTAGAATGTTTTGTCATTTTATAAAATGGATTCAGGTACAACATCCATTACTTATGTTACTATTTATGTTAGCAGCTTCTGTGTAGTTGGTATAAATTCCTAAAAGGTATCCAGCTAAGGTCCTTCTGTAAGTGCAGAAAGCTATTCTAGCAACAGACCAAATGAATCAACGTATGTCTACAGCGTTTCCGCAAGGCACGTCAAAATGAGCATTTCCCCAATACGTTTCATGTCCAGAAACATAAACAGACGCACACACAGTCTAGGTTCCCACACACAGCTTTAAAAGACTTCATTAAGAGAAAGCAAATTGTTTCCTCCCCTTTTACTAAAAACCTTTCTGCTTAATGGCTTTTAAAAAATTCAATTGTAAAACAGCTCAACAAATCAACATAAATGAAAATCTTTGCATGTGGAGAACTACTGGAAGGTTAGGATAGCCACAGAAAAGGTGGTTTCCTATCATTTGAATATCACGGAGAAAAATAACAAAAGACGATGAATAATTTTTTTTCTCTCATTTGGAAGTTCTTACTAGACTTCCCTTTGTTCCATTGAGAAATGAGAGAAGAAAATATGAAGTTACAGCGAACCCATATGGCCAGCAGGAAAATCCGACTTAATTGCTTTATTGCCAGAAATGTTAAATCACTTCCTGAGGATACAGTTCAAATGAAACATATGGCAGCTATTAAGAAAAAACCCCTAATGAATTCAAAAATATGCTTTTTATGGGAGCTTTCTCATAAGCAACAGTCATGCATATTACTTGAACTATATATACAAATAGACACTAGGTTTTTTATTCCCACAAAAATTTGATGAACACCTACTTTGTACCAGACGATACAGACAGCTTGCATGAAGTGATTTTTTTTTTTTTTCCCCAAGCCCAGAAATGTGCTTTCCTGGTGGCTCAGTGGTAAAGAATCCGCCTGCCATGCTGGAGACCTGAGTTTGATCCCTGGGTGGGAAAATCCTCTGGAGAAGGAAATGGCAACCCACTCCAGTATTCTTACATCAAAGGCAAAAAGAAATCTTCTGACCAGCACTTTCTCCCCAGGGGTTCAACACCCAGGAAAACCATCCCATTTCTGCCTGGGTAGTCCTAATTACCTACTATCTTCTACACCTATTAATGTCGCACCAATAAGGGTGCTAATCATTGTCATTCAGCAACCTCTGAGTGGAACTATTCTCGTGTATCTTCTTCAACTGGATCATGAATTCCACACACACACACACACACACGCACACACAAGTTGCTACTAATTAAGAAACAACAAATAGCTTTAATTAATTGAAATCCAGGTGTCAGCATTTTTTTTAATTTATTGCCTTTCATCGCTAGAAAATTTCACGAATCTAGTCAGTGTATTCATAAACCATTTTCTAAAGAGATGGTTCTCCCTCAAACTCAAATATAAATCAGCTGAAGGATATCCAGCTGTTATTACTATGTGATTATACTTTAAAAGTTATTAGATATTGGATACATTAAACTTTGACTTTCCTTTCTCCATGTGCTGATATGGCTAGTGCTGTTATTTAATGGAGGTGAGTTTTGGTAACTTAAAGAATCATGCAGAGCATGGGGGGATATTCTATAGTAACTGGCACTGTCTACGTGACATATTGGATCTGGCTCTTTGGAGGCTAAAATATTTTTGTTTGATAGGGCTAATACCTTTATTAAATATTTACTTACACATGCTTGGTTACACACTTTGTAATCAAATAGAATAAAATATGGAGAAGGCCTGTCACTGGTCAACTTGGAATTGGGGTAAGACATTCAATTTGTCTAAAACACTTTAGCCATAAGAAGAGAGAGGTTATTTAGAGAATTTCTAAATGTTCCATACAGACATCCTGCACAAGTATTTTGTGGTCTAAGTCAATATCTGCCCATAGGACCTCTGCAAACCTTTCTTCTCCTTTGTTTCAAAATACTCTGATTAGCATTTTGAAATTAGTGATCTCGAAGATCATCATGTGAATAGTTGTGTCCTGGCTTCCATTCTTTCAATGTGACCTCACAAAACTTACTGTGCTTTTTAAGACTTCACGGAGTTGGTCTAAGGATTGAGTGAGTTTATGCAGGTAAAATCTTAAAACTGTACCTTCTACATACTGAGAACCTAGTAAGTGTTAGCTGTTCATACACTGAGGAACTTTCTCCATGAAAGTGTTTCCTTAGTCGTGCCCGACTCGATGCGACCTCATGGAGTATAGCCCACCAAGCCCCTCTGTCCATGGGATTCTTTAGGCAAGAATACTGGAGTGGGTAGTTATCCTACGCCAGGGGATCTTTCCAAACCAGGGTTTGAACGTGGGCCTCCTGCATTGCAGGCAGATTCTTTACCATCTAAGCCAATTATCTATTACCACCCTTTACAGTCTTGTCAACAAAAGGGTTTCTGTTTTGTTTTGTTGTTGATTTGCTTGAAGCAAAAGAGAAAATTTAATTTAAAAGCCCTTATCTTTAGTCAGGGGACAAATCTGAGCCAAGGTTTAAAATATATAGTATGGATTTAATTCCATTCTTAGACCTTTCCCAAAATAGAGACATAAGAAGTAAATAAATATTGCCAAAGCTGTAGGATGTCTTTCTTGTCAAGGGAAGGCAGAATCAGAGAAATTCTTCTTGAAAAAAAGAAGAAATCAGATGATCTTGCTGTAAATAAAAGGGTGCTGAGGACAGGGGTGGAAGCCTGTGCAGTCCATCTGATGCCCTGCTGTCTGGACGTGGTCCTCCACTCTGCCGTTTAATAACCGGATGTTCTCCTCAGGGCTGCATCTTTGCCAGGATGCAGAGTCAGCATTCACAGCCAGAGAACAAGCAGTGAACAACTAAAGACAGATCAAGATTAAGTCAAAAGATGCTTTCACTGTAGATCGGTCTTGCCAAAACAAATCCTCCTCCACTTTTTTATCCATAGATTTTTCCCTTGTTTGAAAAACTGCATCAATCTCCAAATCCTGTAAATTCCAAAGGTGAGGTTCTCGACAATAATCAACATCTCACAAAGATATAAGAATCTTGATCTTTGAGATTTCCAAAAATGGAGATTGATATTATTTCCTTAGACTGACCTATAAGAGACGTCCACATGAACTTTCCTCTCTCCCTCTCTCGCTCTCTGTCATACACACGTGCAACAAAATTAATTTCCCATTTGAGCCTATTTTCTTTCCTTCAACTCTGAAGACTTTGTCCCCTAAAGAAGGGGAGAGAGACATGCTTGTAGACATCTTGTGTGGTCAGTGGTTATGGAGCAGAAAGCGTGAAATCCCAGTGGGCCAGATAGATTCATAAAAGGCTTTCCAATAAAAGTTAATACCCTCATGCTAACTGTATTTTATACATGAGTGACTGAGGTGAATGGCAATCAGAAGCTCACTTCCTTAGTTTGTTTTAAGGTATCCACAAAGAATAGAACTACACTATTCTACCGTAAAGTCTGTTGAAGACATCTCATCCTGAACTCTAGTTTCTAAATAATAGTGATAGATAATCGTTAGTAGGAATTGAACTTCTAAACCTCTCATTTCAGTAATTTGCTCATTGGACCAGTCCCCATAGTAGCAAATAGAGCGGCTGTCTTTTCCTAAGGACCTCATGTGCTTTACAGAAGCCACTACATCTGGTGCTTTCAGCAGCCCTGTGAAGTCGAGGTGTTTATCCCCCTTTTATAAAGGAGGAATCTGAGCCTTGAGAGGACTGGACAGAGACTTGAAAGGCCCAGATACTGACCAAACAGTTAACATTCTTTGCCTCCCAAAATGGGAAAAGAGATTGAACTATAAAAAATTTGATCCATATTCAAAGTGTTTTTAGTTTCACTTATTGCAATACCTTTTAAGGGTGAGATAAGTCTGTCTTCAGAGAGGAAAACAATTACATGACTGATTTACTCTGAGCTTAGCTGGATCTAGTGACTTTACAACAGTGCCACAGCTCGCTCTCTTTTTTCTTTTTAGCTTCATTGAAGTATAATTGTCAAATAAAATTTTTAGACATTTAAAGTGTGCATTGTAGTGATTTGATATACATATCAAATCAATCATCATTTGATTGATGATTATATGTATCAGATCATATACATCATTTGATTGACGTATACATTGTGAAGGGCTTCCCTGATGACTCAGAGGGTAAAGAATCCGCCTGCAATGCAGGAGACACGGGAGATGCAGGTTCAGTCCCTGGGTTGGAAGATCCCCTGGAGGAAGAAATGGCAGCCCACTCCAGTACTCTTGCCTGGGAAACCCCATGGACGGAGGAGCCTGGTGGGCTACAGTCCATGGGCTCACAAAGAGTCAGACACAACTGAGCAACTAAGCACACAACACATACATTGTGAAAGGATTCCCTCTTTCATTAATTAATATACCCATCGCCTCACATATTTGTCTGTTTTTGGTGAGAACATTTGAATTCTACTCTCTTAAAAAATACCAATTGTATAATACAGTTATCAACTGTAATCCCCATGGCTTTACATTAAATCCTTAGACCTTATTCATCTTATAGCTGAACATTTATATCTTTCACTGAGCCTTCCTTATTTCTCCCACTCCACCAGCCCCTGGCAACCACTTCTACCCTCTCTGTTTCATGCTTTTTTTTTTTTTTTTAAGATTCCACATATTAAAAATACCATGTTGTATTTGGCTTTATTTCACTTTGCATAATGCCTTCAAGGCACATGTTATAGCAAATGGTATGATTTCCTTCTTATTCAGTCCTGAATAATATTACACACACACACAACCACACACACACATGCACACCACATCTTCTTTATCCGTTCATCCATTAGTGGGCACTGAGGCTGTTACCATATCTTGGCCATCGTGGATAATGTTGCAGTGCAGATGGGAGTGCAGATACCACTTTGATATCCTCTTTCCTTTTCTTTAGACATATATACTCAGATATGGGATTGTTGGATCATATATATGGAAAGTATAAAGTATTTTTAACTTTTTGAGAAACCTCCATTCTACTTTCCATAATGGTTGTACCGAATTACATTTCCACTATCAGTGCACAAGGGTTCCCTTTTCTTCACATCCTCACCTATACTAATCATCTCTTGTCTTTTTGACGATGGACATTCTACACGCGTGAGTTGATGTCTCATTGTAGCTTTGATTTGCGTGTCCTTGATGATTAGTGACGCTGAACACCTTTCATGTGCTTGTTTGCCATTTATATGCCTTTTTTGAAAAAAAAAATTGTCTATTCAGTTCCTCTTCTCTGATATTTCTAGTGTCAGGCCCTATTTAATTTTTGCTTCATTTATGGGGCATCATTTTGTTCCTAATAATATTGTTTGCCATTTCCTTCTAATGATACCACAATTTGTGGCTTTTCTTCTTTTTCAGGCAATTCCAGGTCTCTCAGAGAAGGAAAAGGCTGGTAAGTTGACGCTGGTTTTGTTTTCACTCCTATCTATTTTAGAATAAAATTCCATCTTCATGTGGACATTTCATTAAATATCTAAAATGCATATATCTCCTCAGTTTCTGGGCAAAAGTTATGGTTGAATTCCTGGAAAATAAGTTTTGTTCAAAATGCAAGGAAAAAATATGGTTTTCTAACATAACATTGTATCTTGTTAGAATAGGGTGTGTAATTCTTGTGGCCTTAATTGTAAATGTGATCACAACTCTTTTCTTGAGAAAAACAATTAGGTGTTGTTCAGTGTACTGAGGAATGGTCCTTGGAGATCTGTTGCTCATATAGTCAGCCCTTTGTATCCATGGATTCTGCATCCATGGACTCAATCAATCTGGGTCAAAAATATTTGAAAAAGCAAAGATTTCCAGAAAGATCCAAAAGAGAAAAACTGGAATTTGCCACAAAGGCAACTCTTTACATAGCATTTACTTTGTGTTAGTTATTATAGCTAATCTAGAATGAATTTAAAGGATGTAGGAGGGTGTGTGTGGGTTGTGTATAAGTACTGGGCCATTTTATGTAAGAGGCTTGAGCATACTTGGACTTTGGTGTCCGCCAGGGAGTCCAGGAACCAGTCCCCTGAGGCTACTGAGGGACCAAGATTATGAAGGGTTTTTAAAGATTTTAGTAGCTTGTTCAGTAGTCCTAGAAAAAGTTGTACTTGTTTAAAGGTTATGTCATACCATCAAAAATACAACTGTGAAGCGATATGGACAGTTCATTAGAGAAAAATGGTAATATATCTTTGTGCTCTGTGGTATAACTGTTTAACAATATTATGGGAAGTGGATGGGATAAGAAATGCAGAAATATGAGAAATTAGACTCAGATTGGTGGAATGGTATGCTTTTTAACAATCTGTTGATCATCCTCAATATGGTCTTACATTTTCTGTGTAAAATTTAAAAATTCTGTTTTTAAAAAACAGATTGAAGGTGCTTTACCAAGCTTGAAGCACATCACTTAGCTCTTTGATGTGTGTAATTTTTAAAAGCCAAATTAAAAGCTTATGGAATCATCTAAAAGATGTCATGACTTCAAGTGACTTTACACTAATGCATTAGAGTTGTTCTGATAGGATTGTTTTATGGGGGATGTTGTGTCAAGTTCAGTGACTTGATTTTTGCTGCCAGATAGTTTTCACACACAAGTTTTCATAGTTTATGTCCTTCCAAGAGCTAAAGTGTTCTCCTCTGTTTAGGCTGTGTCTAGCCTCTTCTGTCTAATATATTGAAAGGTAAACCGTCCAAATAAAAGAAAAACATGGAACTGGTATCTTGTGTCAGTTCAAGAGAAAAACTGCTTGGTTTATCCTGCGTTGGTGTCATGCGCTGGACTAATGATACATACTAAGCAGATTCAAATTACCATTACAAGCTCTCATACCATCAATAATTGAGATATTAGCTATCTCCTTAGAACAAAACATAAATGGTGAAGAGCGCATTTGCATCACAAAGAGAAAGGAACTTCAGCCAAAGCTGTGCTTTATCTTGTGTTGTGATATTCTCTGTGATTTGCAGGATTGGCTGTGGTTTAAACAAAGGGTGTAACAGAGCAAAGTTGTCATCTTCTTCCAGAAAATCAGCACATTCTTCCATACCCCAAGGAGAAAATTAGGATAGGAATTCTTGGCTAGAGGGGCAGGGGGAGAAAGGCTGGAAATGCCATTGCTTGAGAGACTTAGAGGTGAAGACCTTTTCTGCTAAAATGACGTCGGTGTGCTAGGCAGAAGCACCTCAATTATCAAGCTCCTCTTAAAGACATTTTTATTAAAACAGAGCTAATTAAACAGGGAACATACATATAATGCACACACCACTTTAAAAAAAACCATAATCCCAGATATTTTTGTCCTCAACAATAACAACAACCAAGAAAAAACATGAAATTAAGTGTCACTATTTAATTATCTCTCTTTGGGCCATTTTTACACTGCTGGGGCAGAAATTTTTTAAGTTGATATTTCATTCACAGATGATTTGTGAAAGGTCGGATGCACTGGTTCGTATGTGTGACCTAAGCGGGCCCCCAGATGCCCTGTCTCAGATGTTTAACCCAGGATGGGCTGATTTGAGCAGAACCTGGCTTCTGTGCATTAAAACATTAGAATGATTGAAATTCACTCCAGAGTGGATTCTAATTTAGATTTCTTGAGAATGTACAGTACATTATAAGGAAATATAATTGGAGATACAAGAAGGAGGAAATACAATTTTGTTTGAGAACATAAATACAAGAAAGAAATGTTTTTTTAATCAATGAATTTATATGTTAAGATAGAGGCTTATGTTTGAATATTTTAATCAGTTGGCAACAGATTTGCCAATTCAAAAGAGAGTATGATTCATTTCAAAAGGCTTTAAAGGACCATGAAAGTCTAATCAATTTCCTAAATTTCTAAAATTTATTATGCCATATTTAAAATATTTTGAGTGTTTTATATACAAATATGAATATCTTTATTCCTTTTTATGAATCTTTGTTTTTAAGCTCTGCTAGACAGAGAAACGACAGGAAAGGCAGAGGACCTACTCAGTCTTCTGGGGGTTAATTGAGCCTTTAAATAGGATTAAGCTTCATTCCCACCCCTAAGGCCTGTCATTTTTTTTCTGTTTGGCTAAATGAATGTAGCCTATTGTTTCTTATTAAGAAAGTCTATTTTAATCTGTGTGACCTCTCATCCAAGCCAACTGGAACCAGCTCCACCAGGCTTTATGAAGCTCTAAACAAAATCATTTGGGGAGCATGCTATTAATAATTCTTAAGTTGCAGTTGTGTGGTTGCCCCAGTGTGGGGTCTAGGTAGCTGTCTTCTCTTCTGATCTGTGTCGCTACATAAATTCAGCCTAGTGGAATCATTCTGCTGCTTCTCTGCCATCTTGGAATGACAAAGCCCTCCAAAGGAAGACTGTGGTTGTTAAACAGCATCCCATTGGTTCATTTACTCCACAAATATGTATTGAACAGCAACATGCACTAAGCATCGTATTAGGTTTTATCAAGGAAGCTGTTAGGAACAAGACATAGTCCTCACCCAGAAGGAACTCAGGCTCTAGAGGAGAATATGGCATTGGGCCATCATCCTCCTTTTCCTCTTCTCAAAGAAAAATTCTTAACCCAAGTTATTCAGAAAGCCTCCCAAGAAAAGAATCAAATAAAAATACTGTTTTCAAGAAATTCTATATTGGAATGTGCATTCTCCAGACCTGAGAGTCCGATACATTTTGTTTTAAAAAATCAGAATTAATCACACAAGTATTAGTATGTGTAATTGTATCCAACACAGAATAATTTCAGTTAGCTTCCTTTATGCCACCAGAATCTGTAAAAGAGTGAGCCCAAAGCCACTGGTATATTTTCCAGCACATCTGCTTCCTGTCCGTGTAGCCTTGAGCAAATTACTTAACCTCTTCATTTTCCCATTTCTAGAGAATAAGTAAAGAAACTGCCATACTGTAATTGTAAGGCTACAATGCTTGGCACAAAGTAGGCTCTAAAAAATGGTAGCTGTGTCTTGCGATAATGAGTTGTGCTTATAACCACCACGTGTGAAAGCTGGAGAGACTCTAGCTGTGTTACTCCTGTCCGTGTCTGCTCAGAGGTCTTGAACACTTCCTCAGGGCACCAATTAACACAGCTGAGCAGCTGTCCATGTGGAAGAAAGAGATCACTTTCTCCAGAAGCCTCTGAGTCAGTTTATTCAGAAAGAGGTTATCACAGTGTAGGCAGACTTGTCCATATTTTAATATCTCTTTAGAAATTCTTAGCTCTATTAATGTGAAATTCTCTCAAGTGAATAGATAACCTTTGATTTTTCACAAAAGATTGCTCCCTGAGAAATGTATGTCCTAGATGCTGGGGTAATTGGATCCTGCCTACTCAGTCCCACTCTCCCTCGCCTCCTGCGTATAGTCCTGTCATCCTATCACCCCTTGTCCGTTCTCCCTGCCATTGTCTTAAAGCAGCCCTCCACTTTGCACTGGACTTTGGAAACAGCATCCAGAACTGGTTTCCCAGCCTTAACTTATCATTACCTCAGTTCACTCTCTACACTGTCACCAAAATTATCTTTGAAAAGCATCACCTGATCATATCGATTCCTACTTCAGCTTTTTGTTAACCTCCTTACTGATTGCATGATAAGATCAAACTTTCCTGCCTGACGTCCCTGGCCATTTGTAATCTGGACGCTGTATTGCACTGCATATGCCCATGTCACCCCTCCAGTTCACCCTCCACCCTCCTTCCCCCCAGTTTTGTGATCTCGAGGTGGACCAGTGTGGGCAAAACTTGGGCTGCTCTCTTTTCTGTCTTCCTGTTGCACCAGTGAGGAGCCTCAACAGGAGAATAATGGTTGGGAGGACAATAGGGCTGTGAGGTTGGGTCGTTTATTCCCCCACCTGCCTCCCGAGGAACCACAGCTGGCATTTTCCACCCAAATTCCCATGTTCTTTTCCCCTGCACCTTTATCAAAAGTTCTGTTATTAAACTCCGCTCAATTTACCCAGGTTGCCATCTGTTTCCTGCTAGGGGTTTCGCTGATAAACCCACCAATATTTTCTCTTCTTTCTATTTGTGTTTGTTGGTTGGTTGGTTTGTCCAACTTCAGCCATAATATACAGCCACAGAACACATTTTAACTTTGATCTTTCTACTTCTATGTAGATCATGCAACTGCCTTTTTAGAAATACAGATGATAGGTGGAGACAGAGGGAGAAAAAGAGAAATTACTTATTCAGGAAAAAGAGAAGAGATAGACCATGTTTTTCTTTATCATAAATAAATAGAGTTTCATTTAATCACATGGGGGATAAAAATATCCATCCTTACTATTTAGAACGTGTCCTCTATTGCCCAAAGGCATGTAAATTAGAAAATTACCATTGCTTTTTTAGTCACCAAAATGTGACTCTCTAAGCATATTTGAAAGTAGTCATAGGGGGTAATATGAAATCTCTCATTCTAAAGTTAAATCATATAGCACAAATTTTGTTAGGCTGCAGAGCAACCCATAAAAAATATACCACAATCATGAGCCAAAAATAACAATTTTTTTTTTTTTTGCATTTTTTTGGTCTTGAAAATTCTACTTATCCAACAATAACACCTCCTTCATGAATTATTTCCAAGGCAGGGTTAGTCCTTGATTTTTCTGTGCTCCTAGAAAACTCTGTGTTTTCAATTACTGTTTTGTCATCTTGCCTTTCTGTATGATCTCTTCTCTAGGCTATGAGAGTTTCTAGAACAGGAATATCATCTTTGTGTGCTCTGTAATTAAAACAGCTCTTAGCACATAGTAGGTGCTCTGTAAATACATGTTAACCAATTAATTATAATTACAAAAATGCTTTGGCTTCAATCTTTAGAGTTAATGTGGTTCTGAAACATTGACTCCTCACCTCAACTCCCTTCTTTATGCCTGCTACCCACACAACTGCCAAGTATCTCAACTAGGTAATTAATTAATGATGTTATTTGGGGATCTATTCCATACAAATGTGCAAAGGGCACCATTGAGAAAGATGATTCAGAATCGAACTTTGGTTACATTCATTGGTCCTTTTTATTCGGATGATTGTTTGCCTGTCTCTAGGTTATTTTGTTGGTCACAAAATGTTAAAAATCAAGATAGTTAATGATTATAGCCTGAAACACTCGTGAAAGATAGCTTTCAGAGGCATATAACAGATTCATAGTCTCTCCAAACTTTGTGTTGTGGCAACACAGAACATAGAAATCAAGCACTTCTTTGTGAGACGTGTAAGAGGGGAGAACGAGGTTTTCACAATTTCATTACAAGCTCCTTGTAAACATAGGAAATAACAAAGCCCAGACACAGTGCCTTTTGGTATTAACTTTCTTGGCTGCCTTTGACCATTGAGAAGGAAAATGATCGATAACAAAAAGAAAAATCTAAAATGCAAAGATATTCCTCCTTTTCCAGTCTTATTATCATTTCTTTAATTCAGAGACCTGCCCATGCAATGTAAGGTTCCACTCTAAATCATGTTCCAATATCGACAGATCCAAAAAGATTTGACAGACAAAACTAGGGCTGCTCGATTTCAGCATTCTTCTCTGAAAGATTGTGCCCTATTCTGTGTCTCCATTTTAGTACAGGTTAGGTCAGTTTTAGGGCTGTCTCACTCACTAGACTCTAAGCATCTTGCAAGATGGAATTTTGTTTCATTCAGCTGTGTTTCCAATGCCTGGCATTATGGTAGTTGCCCTATATTTGGTAAATGAATGGATAAATGAGATATTTTTAAAATCTCCAAATACAATACTCCCAAAGCCAAATGTAGAATCTTATCATTTTATTCTAGGTGAAACACTTTCTGTACTGCAAAGACCCCCAGCTGTTTCACAGGGTTAGACAGGATCTGAAAATTGTCTTTATCAGGCTAGACTGGCCTTTGGCCAACATTCCAAATTCTTTATTTCCTTTCACTCTCAGAAAATGAATTTCATTAGTTTTTTACTAATGGCTTATAAATACTCACTTATTTTACTTTTCTTAGTATTATAGCCTCTGTTTGCCTGATTTTTTATGAGAAAGGAATTTAGAGTATGCCCACGAATAACCTCTGTTTTTCTGAAACCTAATGTAAACTAATCCATGAAAAAGTTGGCTGTGGTTGACTGGGCTGTTGAGAGAAAACACATTAGCTTTCAGGTATCAAGGAATTCGTGAAAAATATAAGTAAGTTATTCTTAAATGCCAAAGATCTTGAATTCATAGGATATTTTCCAGTACAGATAATTTTCTAAATCTGTTTCTTAATGTTCTATTGGTATTCCATTTATTACCATGTAGGTAAAATAAAGCTACTATATCACCAGAACCAAGCAAACATATTTCCTTTTCTTCTCAATTATATTACAAGAAATACAAGTGCCTGATAATTTTTCTTTTAACAAGTAGCAATTCAAATATTGCTTCCTGCACATGGAGTGGTTATCAAAAAGGAATGGTATCTTTTTACAGTATTTAATGATTCCTATAATGTATTGCTGTTCATGAATTCTCTTCCACATCAGGCTGTGAGCTCCATGAAGGAATAAACCCTTCATTTCATCTTTGTCAGCCCTCACCCAGTATATGATCTTGCACAGAGCAGATGCTCAAGAAACAGTTTTAAATCAATCCATTTATGTGATTTACCAAACAACTCATACTGGCATTTAGTTCATCTCTGATCTATCAGTGACCATAGCTTTCAACAGTATTTGACAAGCTTGAAAATTCTTCCTCTAAAAAGTCTTGTGAACGTTTTGCTGTCTGACTTTATCACTAAAAGAATGGCTCTCAGCCAGAGGTGGCTATGAACTACCTGGACAGGCTCATGAGGCAGTTCTGCATTTCCATATTTTAACTGACATTGACCTTTGATTAGTAGGAAGGTTCATTTGTCATTTTTATTCTCCCCTGAAGAAAGACAATTTATGAAAAGGCCTCCTTCTATCAGTTTTATTTACAAAGCAATACAGCTTGCATTTAGTTTGAAAATCATATCTGATCATATGATTCCTTCAAATATTTACCTTCATAGAGTCCACAGTTTGCAGTTCAGTTACTCTTATTAATAGTTTGAATATACACACAAATATATGCCCACAAGATAATTGTGTATTATTCTGATTTCTTTAGAAACATGCCACTTATCCTGGAAAGGTACATATAAGAGGTATTACTTTGACATGAGTATGGATTGACCAAAAATTCTGCTGGTGTGATCATATTTTTCTTCTCTTCTTCATCCTCCATTGGTTTTAAGGACTTTGATTTGTGTTTCTATAGGCAAAAGATTGAGATCAGTATTTCTTCCAGATGGATCCATAAATATTTGTTTTATAATTAAAGTATGATTTTGAGATACGGCTTATCTAAGTGGGACATCTAAGACACTAATTTACAATCATAATAAAGTAACCAATACCCAAGAAAAGGGTGGTGCTCATATTGTTATGTGCAGGCTGTCCAGAGTACCAGTTTGGCCATTTCAGGAGAGTGGTTCATGACTAGAAGAAACTATTTTGCCCTGACTACTGTTATCATGTAGAAATGATCTTCTAGAGTTCTACGAGTGATGTTTAAGCAAAATGGTCATCAAAAGCCCTCACTTGCCCACCAAACTGGGGTTTTGCTTTTTGTCTTAATTTTTCTAACCATTCTGCTTCCCCAGAAAACATATTCCAGTGACTCCCAACTGCTAATGTTACAAACTGCTTTTTTTCCCTCTGTTTTCTTGAGATTTAATTGACAGACAGCACTGTGTCAGTTGAATGTATACAGCATAATGCTTTGACATAGATATATCATGAAATGATTACCACAAGAAGTTCAGTGAATATCCATCCTCTCATAAAGATACAAAATAAATAGGAAAAGCTTTTTTTTCTTGTGATGAGAACTCTTAGGATTTACGCTCTTAACAACTTTCCTGTATAGCATACAGCAGTGGAGCTAGTGGTAAAGAACTTGCCTGACCATGCAGGAGACGTGGGAGATGTGGGTTTGAGCCCTGGGTCAGGAAGGTCCCGTGGAGAAAGGGAAGGGCAGTCTACTCCAGTATTCTTGCCTGGAGAATCCCATGGACAGAGGAGCCTGGCGGGCTGTGGCCCACAGGGTCGCAGAGTCGGCTATGACTGAGGCAACTGAGCACCACTGAGTGTTAGTTATATTCCTCATGTTGTGCATCACATCCCTAGCATTGCTTATTTTATAACTGCAAGTTTGAACCTTTTGACCGCCATCCAATTCCCCCTCTGTACCACTGGTAATACAAACCTGATCTCTTTTTCTGTGAGTTTGTTTTTGCAGTATATTGACCTACAACATTATGTTAATCCTGGTGATAAACTCCTTAAAATAAATGTTAAATCTGTTGTTTCTATGGATTTGAGGAAATAAATAAATGGAGAACAATGTGGTACACTTCATCACTTCTTTATCTACCCTTTTTAAGTCTCTGGTCTTCTATGTATTTATCCAGTGTTTTCCCTGCTGTGTTGTGATTTCCTGAAAGGCAGACATTTTCCCTGCACCTGTATAGCACCAGCCTCTTAGGAGGTTTTTGACTTCATGTCTGTCGAATGAATGGTTGAATGAATCAATATCAAACATTTACTCTGTGCCTGCACTTTTTTAAGCACTTTATTGATATGACTTAATTTAATCCTCTAGCTATCATAGCATAGATGTAATGTTTTCCACATTAGGGAGATGAGGAAGCTGAGACTCGGAGAGGTTTCCTAAAATAACCAAAGTCACACTACTGCCGAGGCAAGATTCAAAGCAAGCAACACAGGCTCGAGCGCATGTTCTTAACCACTATGCTGCAGGTAGTGGTTAAATGCCAAGGTTCCTAAGGCTGATGACCAAATTTTTCCTTAATCAGACCTTACCCTTCCTTTCCCACCTTATCTCCCGTCCTCCCCTAACTTGCGTCTTCCGCTGTAACCATGGTAGCAACCTTGCTTTTCTCCTGAATTTGCTTCTATGTAAATTGACCTTTGTTCCTCCTGCTTCCCTTCCAGAAATTTAACTCCCCCATCTCCCAAGGCCTCATTTGGGTCCGACCTTCACTGTAGTCTTCTGTGACAACTCCTGTTCATATTAATTTCATGCTTTTTGAAATGATACAGCATGTATAGTCAGTTATGGTCATTTTCATTCTTAATCATATGTGGATTGCCATTGTCCATTGCATGTTCTGCCCTCAGCAGCTTTGTAAGAATCCTTCGCACTGTGCTGTGCACCTAAGAGGGGGTTACTGAATTGATAGACTTTATTTTTTTAGAGAAATTTTCAGTTCACAGGAAAACTGAGTGGAAAGTACAGTTCAAATTATATAGGATTCTTTTAACGTATATAAGATTCTTTTAACAGACATAGTAAAAAGATCAGGAATTGCCAGGGGTTGGGGAAAGGGAGGCTAGAGCTGATGGAGCACAGAGGGTTTGTAAGACAGGGAAGCTATTCTATGTGATGCCTCAGTGGTACAACAGGTAGGCTTTTCACACTGGCTTCTTTCACTTACAACTATGCATGTAAGGTTCCTCCATGTCTTTTCATAATGTAACAGCTTGTTTCTTGTTCAGTTCAGTTCAGTTCAGTTGCTTAGTCGTGTCTGACTCTTTAGTATTAATATTGCATTGCTTGAATATGCCACATTTAAAGGAGCTTATTTAACATACTTGTAGTGTAAAAATGTTTCAACTCATTGATCATAAAATATATTGCTCACACCACATTTGTTAACTTTTATCCCTTCTTCTTTAGGCAAAAGTGACTCTCTTCTCTTAGCCATTGATTGTGATTACTTCATCTCTCTCCTTCAGAATTTCTTCATGTTTTCAAAAGAAAGATACTACTACTAAGTGTGTTACCCACAGCTGTTATTTATTGTGCACCTACCTCGCGGTCTCTGAGAAGAGACGCTTCCTCGACATCATCTTTAGCACACCCTAAGCTCACAGAACTTGACTCTCTCCTGCTCCAAAGCTGGTGCTCCCTCCACCTTGTCCGGCCTAACAGCACCACGTCTCCCACCCCGAGTCTTCTAATAAAAGTATGACTGAAATTAGTAAAACTCTGATAGTTCATAGAGTTTATGTCGTCTACTTATTTCTCTCCTTATGCTTTTGCTCCTGAAGTTTACTGTTCCCAAAACACTCTTCTATTGTTTTTCTCTCCAAATCATACACTTCCTTCAAGGATTTGCCTAAGTGCTATTTTTTGCCCAAAACCTCAGTTGCTCTATTGTTGGATGAGCTCTTCCTTTGAATCAAACAGATGTCACTGCTCATCTTATCTTCAGCCCTGGGAAGTGGCACCCTATGAACACTGTGACCTCCCTCCCCCCATCCTAACCCATGGCCAGAGTTCACTGGACTGGGGGCAGGTGGCTGGGGTGAGAGACACACGTGACTCAAGGCCAGAGAATACATTGAGTGACCCGTAGACGATCTGTTTCTCTCTTTCACTTCTCCTCCTCCTTCCTTCCTTCTCTCTCCTTCTTCACACTATGAGCCAGAGAAACTCAGTCAAGCTGTAACAGGTACTTTGGACTCCACTGTTAGATGGAGTCACAGAGGAAACATGATTCTGCAAAGAGGAGCAGGGTAAAGGGGCAATTGACCCAAAAAAGAAGAGTAGAGATGATGCAAACTAGAGAAAGAGATGGAAAAGGAAACTGCTTTCAGGAGGTCCCCACCCCTCATCTGCAGGGTATCTCTATGTCCTCACATCTCACAGCAAGGAGATCAAACCAGTCAATCCTAAAGGAAATCAACCCTGTATATTCATTGGAAGAACTGATGCTGAAGCTGAAGCTCCAATGTTTTGGCCACCTGATGTGAAGCACTGACTCATTAGAAAAGACCTTGATGCTGAGAAAGATGGAGGGCAGGAAAAGGGGACAACAGAGGATGAGATGGTTGGATGACATCATTGGCTCAATGGACAGGAGTTTGAGCAAACTCCGGGAAGCAGTGAAGGACAGGAAAGCCTGGCATGCTGCAGTTCATGGGGTCGCAAAGAGTCGGACACAGTTTAGCAACTGAACAGCATCATCAATGTGAATGAGTTCTTTGCATTCAGATGATTAGACGTCCTTCTCCAAATCCATACTGAATATAATTAGTGTCAAAAATAGTCAATTGTCTATTTTATCTGCCTTATAACACTATTTTCTGCTTCATATATGTGTATAATATGAACATATACATGTTCAAAATATGTAATATGCAGCAACCGTGAAGAACCATGGAATATTTTGGTCTCCTGTTTATGATTTATTTTACTCTAAAACATCTAGCAAGAACTGCATATATAGTGACTGTTCAATAAAATTACAGTTTTTCAGTTATACTACCATTTTAGGCTACAGAGCTCTATCACTACTTCATAATTACCTTTTAGCCCAGGGAACGTATTTCTCCATTTTCAGTCATCTTCAACCATCATATCTTGTATTTATGAGATTTATGAGTTGATTGTCTTTTTCCCCTTGACCAAATAAATCATCTCCTTTTAAAATCACTTAATGTCATCCTGACCATGCCATTCAGTTTTTAATTTGCATTGTAATTCATTTGAGTCAAGTGCTGTTGCCCCCAACAATTTCATATTTTTATAGTCTATATTCACATTCCCTTATTCCACTGAGTATGATTAATATATGTCAGATATTAAATAATAAGAGTTAACAGTAAAACCAAAAGAGGGAAGCATACAAATAAATAATCAGGGAGTGAGACAGTTGATACATTTTTTTAAATAAATGTCTTTAAAAGGAAAAAAAATCTGAATTCTATTAAACTTACCTATATCTTATGACTTAGTATTTTTTAATCTTAAAACATCACCTATGTTTGTGGGATATAGAAGCATTTCTATGATTTTTTTTCCCCTCTGAGACCACCAATGATTGAATTCTAGCTGCAGTCATGAAAACAGTAGCTTTCATCTGTGTAAAACCCAGCTCAGCCAGGTGGGGAATATAAGGGTTTTCTAAATTTGTGATTTTTGGTAAGTCAGAACACCAGCTTATTTATTACAGCATGAAACTTTCATTGTTTTGTAATATTTTTGAGTACCAAATTTGGGGGCCTTAAAAAAAAAACAAGTTATCTTGCTCTAACGTGTGACCCTGACTCTAAGATGGCACTCATCACTCTGCAGCTAATCAGGAGCCGTGCTCCCAGATGGTCCCTGACAGCAGAACATAAACAGAGCAGTGACCCCACCGTCCTCACACGCAGGCAGCTCCCTGGCCCTCTGTGATGTGGACCCAAGCACTGTGACAAAGAGATGTTAGAAATGACTTTCGCAATAGAGCTATTCTGACACACAGACAAATAATTTCGGGTGTTTCAAAAGCACTCCCATCTGGAATGGAAGCCAGTTTTTAAAAACTAACTGCAGATCACAGATAGCAAGACTTTTTCCTAGAGGAAACAAAATATAAAATTTCAGCAAAAGAGGTTTAGTTAGATTACAGATAGAAGGAAGCCATGGTTGCATTTTCTGTCCCGGTAGAACTTAAGTGAGCCAGGCCAACAGCGCAGATCCATAGGAAGAATTCCACATCTGGAAAATCTTTCCTCCATCTGTGGTAGGTTTCCAGCCTCTTGCTCTTTCTCTACCATTTCCCATGACTTCAGCTTATCTCCTTTCTGTTTTCTTTAGTGAAGTTATTTAACCCTTAGGGGTTTCAGATTTTTGTTTTGTTTTGTTTTTAAGAGGAAGGAGAGCAAAGGAATATTTTATAACATTTTTGTGATTCTCTGGAATTGAGCCTGGTTTATATTTAAGTGTCTATGTAAGTGATGTAGATGGTAAAAAATATATGTATGTGTATATGTATATATATAAAGTACCTAGTCAATTATATGGAATTATTTTTTTAGAAATGCATTAGATAGACAGTGCTTTGATTTTTATTTTACTAGATTGAATATTGGTATTAATCTTCCAATTTTTGTTTGCCTCAAATCATAGATGTTAATATCATAGAGCACATAGAAGTAAAGTTGCATTATTCATATCATAGAACTCATTAATATCTTATTTAATGTAATTAACAAATAATATTTATGATTGAATCTTTGTCTTACTGAGCCCCCTCCTAAATGTTAAATGAGTTACGTGGCATTGATGTTTGGATTTTCTTTTCTTGTCTGTCCTTACACTTTCTCTTAGAAGTCTCATCCAAATAGAGATGTGTCTGCATAAAGTCCAGGCCCAGTGAGTCAAACTGCCCACCTTGTTTCCAGCTGCCCCTGAGACTCCATCACAGGAATGCGTATACTCTCCACATCCTGCTCTTTCTACTTCAGAGTCTTCACTACTCCTGTTACCTTTTCCTAAAATTTCCTTTGATGCTATCTCCAAATTGCTTTATATACCTCCTCTTTGAAAGCTTCTAAGATCTCCACTACTCTGAAAACAGCCCTTTTTACCAGATCTCTCTATATTATATTTAAACTTCTCATACAGTGTTTATCTTTTTATGCCTTTTGTTATGATTTTTAAGACTTATTTTTTCATGCTATATAATCAAACCAATGTCTAATTTATCCTTGAATGTCTTACACATAAAGAAGATTTAATAATTTTTCTGCTTGAAAGAAAAATGGCATTTTTAATTGAAAATAAAACCATACTCTCTTAATGCAAGATGTTGAAGTACGCTTCAACATTTTCTAGAATTGTTGTTTAGTTCTTCAGTTGTGTCCAACTCTTTGCAACCCCACAGACTGCAGTACTCCAGGCTTACCTGTCCATCACCAACTGCTGGAGCTTGCTCAAACTCATGTCCATCAAGCTAGTGATGTCATCCAACCATCTCATCCTCTGTCATCCCCTTCTTCTCCTCCTGCCTTCAATCTTTCCCAGCATCAGGGTCTTTTCCAATGAGTCAGCTCTTTGCCTCAGGTTGCCAGACTACTGGAGCTTCAGCTTCAGCATCAGTCTGAGTTCAGACTGATTTCATTCATCCTTCCAATGAATATGCAGGGTAAATTTCCTTTAGGATTGACTGGTTTGATCTCCTTCCAAGGGACTCTCAAGAGTCTTCTCCAACACCACAGTTCAAAAACATCAATTTTTCAGCACTTAGCCTTCTTTATGGTCCAACTCTCACATCCATACCTGACTACTAGAAAAACCATAGCTTTGATTAGATGGACCTTTGTCAGCAAAGTAATATTTCTGCTTCTCAGTATGCTGTCTAGCTTTGTTATAGCTTTTCTTCCAAGGAGCAAACGTCTTTTAATTTCATGTCACCATCTGCAGTGATTTTGGAGCCCGAGAAAATAAAAGTCTGTCACTGTTTCCATTGTTAGCCTATTTGCCCTGAAGTGGTGGGACTGGATGCCATGATCTTCACTGTTTGAGTGTTGACTTGTATGCCTACTTTTTTCACTGTCCTCTTTTCACCTTCATCAAAAGGCTCTTTAGTTCCTCTTTGCTTTCTGCCATAAGGGTGGTGCCATCTGCATATCTGAGGTTATTGATACTTCTCCTGGCAATCTTGATTCCAGTTTGTGCTTCATCCAGCCTGGCATTTCACATGATATACTCTGCATATAGGTTAAATAAGTAGGGTGACAGTATACAGCCTTACTCCTTTCCCGATTTGGAAGCAGTCTGTTGTTCCATGTCCAGTTCTAACTGTTGCTTCTTGTCCTGCATACACATTTCTTAGGAGGCAGGTAAGGTGGTCTGGTGTTCCCATCTCTTTAAGAATTTTCCACAGTTTGTTGTGATTCACACAGTCAAAGACTTTAGCATAGTCGGTGAAGCATAAATAGATGGTTGTTTTTTTTTTTTTTTTTTTCTGGAATACTCTTGTCTTTACTATGATCCAGTGGATGTTGGCAATTTGATCTTTGGTTCCTCTGCCTTTTCTAAATCCAGCTTGTACATCTGGAATTTTCTAGAATATTTGTTTTAAAACCCAGGTTCCTATATTCCTTCATGCTTCCTTAATCAGAATATCTTAGACCCAAGAATCTTAAATGTTACATACTCTCCAGGGAATTCTTATCCCGTACTAAAGTTTAAGGATCATTGCTCAATGTCAATGAAAGTTTCACGTTTATTCTTCCACAGGCACATAAATTTCATTACATAGTTCAAAGTTTGTACAGCATAACAAAAGCCTAAGGCTTAAGAAAAATTATCCTGACACTGAAAGACTCTAGAAATGTCATATTCTATCATAAATATAACCAGAAATGTTCCTGAATATCTGTTTTTACCAAATAGTGTGCTGTGGTTATAAAACTATTTAAGACACTAGCCTCAGAGAGCTTATGGTCAAGGTGAGAGAAAGGATATCTATGAAAAGTTGGTTGAAACAAGCAAAGTCATGAGAGGTGTCCTGTTGTGTTCTATAGTTTCACATATTATCCAGCATACTCACTGCCTAATCAAATTAAAATAACAGCATTTTAAAGCAGTGGAAATAACTCCAGATGCACATATGATAGGAGGAAAAAAAAAAACAGAGACTCTGCAGTGAAGAGCTGGAGGTCCTGGTTATTCCACTTCTCACATTCAGTGTGCTCTGTCACTTCAGTCGTGTCCGACTCTGCAATCCCTGGATTGTAGCCTGCCAGGCTCCTCTGTCCGTAGGATTTTCCCAGCAAGAATACTGGAGTGGGTTTCCATGCCTTCCCCTAGGGGATCTTCCCGACATAGGGATAGAACCCGTGTCTCCTGTGTCCTTTATTGCAGGCAGGTTCTTTACCTGCTGAGCCACTGGGGAAGCCCCTCACATTCAATAAGAAGATGTTTATCTGGACCGGGTTCTTGTTTTAGATATAAATTCCTCCACACCCACCTCGTCCTCTCCTGCGGCTAATCTTCATGTTTGAATGGCCTAGCAAGAACTATCAAGCACCACATAACAGAAATTATGGAGGGTGTTTAGAGATGAAGGAGTAACCTGTGCAGTGGTGATTCTGGACAGTCAGATGGCAGAAAGACTCGATGAATTAGGGAAAAGGAAAAAATCTCAGGAGTCATGTTCAGAGAGGGAAATGAAGTAATGATGTAAATAGTTTATACATAATTTATGGAATCCTAGAAACAGCCCAAGTGACACTGAAAAATCACTGCCATATATTGCTGACAGCTGATGTAAACATTAGAGTTCTTTAGTAAGTCCACAGTCTTTAGCATCCCCTCAATGGAACCTGTTATCCCTATTCCAGGTTGATGCAAGCCCAGCCAAATGTCAGCCCATCCTTACCCTCTTTCTCTCTCCTTGCCCCCCCACCCCCGCCCACTATAAAGCTCAGCACCAGAGATCAGGGTTGGAGGGGAGGTCTGGGAATGAGGGGTGTCAGTACGTGCTTCTTTTCCTGCCTCTTCTGTTGAGGCAGCACAGAGTTTCCTTATTCCAGACCTTGAGGACACATCCCTTGAGAATGCCTCCAGCCTGCTGGGCAAGATACGTAGCAATAAGTGGTGAGATAGTCAAGAGACTCTAGACTTTTATCTGAGAGAGGACACCTGGGCTGGAACAGTCCAGAGAAAGTCTGGGGAAACAGAAAGCTGTGAAAGCTGGAATGGAACATCTGACACATTTCTAGGCAAGGAAAGTGGTGTTGGCGAAGTTAGGCTTCGTGGGGACGCGCAAGACACGCTGATGCAATGGTGTGGCCTGGCCAGCTGGAGCACAGAGTTTGTCTTTGGAAGGAGAGAAGATAGGGAAAAATGGGATGAGTCCAGACTCTGGCAGGCCTCAGAGGGTGATTTTAGTTTTCACTAAGAATAGTAAATCTTTTCAAATTAATCAGTGGTATTACCCCAGCTGCAGAAATCTAGACATCCTCATTCTTAACTCTTTATTAAGTAGTTTGGAAAAAGGAGGCAGAAACTTTTTTTTTTAATGATGCACTACAATACCAAAAATCCATTAGATTACAGCTATAGTCAACACTGATCAAGGACTTTTAATATGTATACATCACAAGGAATTCAGTGATGAGTTTAGAGAAAAGTCAGAAGATTTTGGGTTATGTTTTTGTTTTGGTGATACACTTTTAAAACTTTAGTTCTACTTTATTATAATTCACCATGCTCATGATAATAAGTAATGAGTGATAGTCTTAAGATAAAAAGGAGGTAACATATGAATCTAGGAAACGAAAGAAAATCAGTTCGGTTCAGTCACTCAGTCATGTCCAACTCTTTGAGACCCCATGGACTGCAGCATGCCAGGCTTCTCTGTCCATCACCAACTCCAGGAGCCTACTCAAATTCATGTCCATCACATCGGCAATGCCATCCAACCATCTCATCCTCTGTCGTCCCCTTCTCCTCTCACCTTCAATCTTTCCCAACATCAGGGTCTTTTCCAGTTAGTCAGTTCTTCTCATCAGGTGGCCAAAGTATTGGAGCTTCAGCTTCAGCATCAGTCCTTCCAGTGAATATTCAGGACTGATTTCCTTTAGGATTGACTGGTTGGATCTCTTTGCAGTCCAAGGGACTCTCAAGAGTCTTCTCCAACACCACAGCTCAAAAGCATCAGTTCTTCAGTGCTCAACTTTCTTTACAGTGTCTTTACACAAGATTTTAGGGGCTTCCCTGGGGGCTCAGCGGTAAAGAATCTGCCTGTCAATGCAAGAGATTCAGGTTCGATTCCTGGGTTGAGAAGATCCCCTGGAGAGGGAAGTGGCACCCCACTCCAGTATTCTTGCCTGGGAAGTCCCATGGACAGAGGAGCCTGGTGGGTTACAGTCGATGGGGTCGCAAAGAGTTGGACACGACTGAGCGACTGAACTGAACTGAACTGAAACACTTATGAAACAGTGTTTTACCTTTTTTCTCCATGTAGATTGTTGTTGTTATTGTTGTCTAATGTTTAATTGCTAAGTTGTGTCCCACTCTTTTGCCACCCTGTTACCGGTAGCCAACTAGGCTCTTCTGTCCTTGGGATTTCCCAGGCAAGAGTACTGAAGTGGGTTGCCATTTTCTTCTCCAGGGAGTCTTCCTGACCCAGGAATCAAACCCCAGTCTCTTATGCCTCCTGCCTTGGCATGCAGATTCTTTACCATTGAGCCACCAGGGAACCCCTCTCCATGTAGATACAAGGAAGCTAAATTACCACCCCTTGAAATACTCAAGCAGTTATTTTCTCTAGGTATATTATACATACATTTAGAGCAGGGTTCCCCAAACTATTTATGGTGACCAATTTTTTTAAATCTCTTCTGGACATATACCATTTTAAAATGAAAAAGAGAGCACTGAAAAAATAAAATTAAGGCAAAAACAGAAAAAAAAAAGAAGGCAAAGTGTGTTATGATCAGATTCAACAGACATAGAATTACTCTGTCAAACTATTATACTATGCTATGCTGTTCCGTTGCTAACTTGTATCTGACTCTTTTATGACCCCATAGAACGTAGCCCACCAGGTTCCTCTGTCTATGGGATTTCTCAGGCAAGAATACTGGAGTGGGCTGCCATTTGCTTCTCCATGGGATCTTCCTGACCTAGCGATTGAACCCACATCCCCTGCTTGGCAGGCAGATTCTTTACCACTGAGACACCTGGGAAGCCCCCAACACTACTTTTTTGTTGTTATTCAGTCGCTCAGTCGTGTCCGACTCTTTGCAACCCCATGGACTGCAACACGCCAGGCTTCCTTGCCCTTCACCATCTCCCAGAGCTTACTCAAACTCATGTCCATTGAGTTGGTGATACCATCCAACCATCTCATTCTCTGTCGTCCGCTTCTCCTGCCTTCAGTCTTTCCTAGCATCCTGGTCTTTTCTAATGAGTCAGCTCTTCGCATCAGGTGATCATAGTATTGGAGCTTCAGCCTCAGCATCATTCCTTCCAGTGAATATTCAGGATTGATTTAGATATTTCTAAATGCTTCCACTATTTCTGTGCTCATCTCCGGATAGTTGTCTGTTCATTCTACATTCCCACCAGCAATGTATAAGAATTCCAGTTGCCTCACATCCTCTCCAATATAGTTCTTGGTATGGTTCGTCTTTTTACTTTTAGTAAGTAATGGTATTTCAATATGCTTTTAATTTTCATTTCCCTAGTGAGGCCAATCATCTTTTACTGTACTTACTGGTCATTCATATATCTTCTTTTATGAAGATTCTTTGCCCCATTGTTAAAGCCTGGTTATTTGCCTTTGTGTTACTGAATCATAAGATTCTTCATACATTCCAAAAGCAAGCTGTTTATGATATATGCTTTACAAATATTTCTTCCCAGCCAGTAGCTTGTATTTCTCTCTTCTTCATTGTCCTTTTAAAAGAACAGAGGTTTTTGTTCTATTTTGTTCTCTCTCTTTTCTTTTTTTATGATTCATGTTTATCAAGGCCTAGGAAAGCTTTACTTAACTTAAAGTCACAAAATTTCTCCTATGAGTCTTAGAGTTTTACATTTAGGTTTCTGGTTCATGGTCCATTTAGACTTAATGCTTAAAGTGTGAGGTAAGTGTGGAGATTCATTTTTCCCATATGGTTACCTAGTTATCCCAGCAACATTTGAAAATAATTATCCTACCCCAATGTCTTACCTTGGCATCTTTATCAAAAATCAACTGAATGTGTAGTAAGTATGGACCTATTTTGGGAATTTTTATTTTGTTCCATTGGCCTATATGTCTTTCCTGAAAATCAGTATCATCCTTCCTTGAATTGATTACTGAAGATTTATAGTCAATCTTGAAATCAGGTAGTGTAAATCATCTAAAAATTGCTCGTCTTTTTAAAAGTCTTTTTAGGTTCATTTAGTCATTTGTATTTTCAAAAATACTTTTTAGAATCAACTTGTCAAGTTTTTTTAAAAAGCCTCATGGAATTTTCATTGTTTTCGTGTTGAATCTATGTATTATTAAGGGGAGATTATTATGGGGAAAACCCTAACAATTTTGAGTTTTCAAATCCATGAACATGGTATATGTCGCTATTTATTTCAGTCATTAGTTTGTCTTAGCAGTTTCTTCTAGCGTTTAATGTATATGTTTTTGTCTACATATTTGTTAAATCTGTCTCTAAGTAGTTTATATTTTTTAATCATATCATAAGTGGCATTTATTTTAATTACAGTCGTTAATTGCTAGTATATGGAAATACAACTGATTATTTTATGTTGACCTTGAATCTTGTGACCTCGTTAAACTTAATTTTTATTTCTAGTTAACCCAAATAGATGTTAATCAATTTTATTGATTATTTTCAAAGAAATAGATTTGATCTTCTCTATCATTTGTCCATTTTCAATTTCCATGATTTCTGTCTTATCTTTATTATTTCCTTTCTTCTGCTGGCAGGTCAGTAGCAGCCATTTTTCTGACACTAATTTAGTCCCCCTACTGACACATAACTCTTTTGGGGATTTCATCCAGTGCCCCAGATTACCTGAGGACTCCTCATGCCAACTGGTGGGAACAGAAGCAATCCTAGGCTTCAGTGAAAGTGAAAGGGGCTTCCCTTGTGGCTCAGCTGGTAAAGAATTTGCCTGCAGTGTGGGAGACGTGGGTTTGATCCTTGAGTTGGGAAAATTGCCTGGAGAAGGGAAACGCCACCCGCTCCAGTATTCTGGCCTGGAGAATTCCACGGGCTCTACAGGTGCACAGTGTCAGACATGACTGAGCAACTTTCACTTTCACTTCGTTAGCTCCAGGAAGTTATCTGCCTACTGACCTCCAATACCTCTTTCCCTGGCTTTGGAGAGTTCCTTCTTATACATGTGCCAATGAGCATTCAGTCAAGCGTTTGGGGAGACCCCTCTGCAGACCTCCTAAGCTCAGTCTCTATGCCACGCCTTCTGCCCTGCTTCAGTCCCACAAACTCTGATCTCTTTCCCAGACTGTCAGGTTGTGTGTGGCTTTCCTATTTCTGCTCCATGACCCAGAAACTTCTCCCAGGCAGTAAGGTGGGGCAATAGGATAGCTCATCTATTTGCTTTTTGACCTTTTAGAGATTACAGTCCTGCATTATCTATTTTACATTTTCTGAAAAACACTGTTTTGTATTTGTGTGTGTGTTTATGTGTGTGTGAGAGAGAGAGAGTGAGAAGAGAAAGAGCAGGATCCCTTCGTGGACAAAAGCTAAGTCAACCTGTAAAAGAGTTTTTTCACAAAAACATCCCAGCCTTTTAGTATTGGCACTGTTGCAGGTCTTATCACAATATAAAACATTTATTAGAAGGGTGTAATCAATAGGTTACATTAACATAGACAAATATTTAGATTCCTATTTGGTCTGACTTTGAAATTATTGCTGAGTGTATATGCTTGAGTATACTGTTCAGCTATCATCCAGAATTACTTATGATTTATATTAGTGTAGCACGTTATTTGAGGTTATTGTTAATTATTATAATCTAAAGGATAATCATACCTGGCATTCCTTACTGAGACTTGTGGCAGTGGACATACAGAAAGGTAAAATAAACAGTTTTAATATATTATTTGTTTTTCAGAAGGAAACCTTATAATTCAGAATCGGTGAGAGGTTATTTCTTTTTGATGCAGATCTCAATAAGATTATCCATAAAATAGCTGGTATGAATTAAAATAAATACAACTTAAAAACAATCCATAGTAGTCATAATAAACTTTAAACCTGAGTAAGCAGAGAAATTACATGACTATAATTCTGTGTCATAATGCTGCTGCTGCTGCTAAGTGTCCGACTCTGCGAAATCCCATAGATGGCAGCCCACCAGGCTCCCCCATGCCTGGGATTCTCCAGGCAAGAATACTGGAGTGGGTTGCCATTTCCTTCTCCAGTGCATGAAAGTGAAGTCGCTCAGTCGTGCCTGACTCTTAGCGACTCCATAGACTGCAGCCTACTAGGCTCCATCGTCCTTGGGATTTTCCAGGCAAGAGTACTGGAGTGTGTTGCCATTGCCTTCTCTGGTCATTGTTAGACTCCTTTAATTAATAAAATACTGGAATTTTACATTGTGAAGAATAAAGGATAGGAAACTAAAAGAATAAAAGGAAGAATTTAAAATTAAAAGAAAATTAAGACTAAGAAAAAGGAGATCACTTCCTACTAAAGTTTTTACTGTACCTATAATTTATTTTACCGTTAGATAGCCTATTATTTTATAAGAAAGAAAATTTATATTTATAGGAAAATGTAAATTATATATGCATTATTTTCTTTAGCATTAGTATTGGTGAGGTATCCATGTATGTTTTTCTATAGAAATTTAAAATATTTTAACTTTCTGAAATCATAACATAAAATAAAATTTGAAATTATTATATTAAAAAATTATGGGAGCATCATTACTTTCTCTTTCCATTCTCTATCATTTTTTATTATCTCTTTGCCAAAAATGTCAGTATAGAAAATGAGTCAACTACAGAAAATGAGAAAGAAATAATTGAGACAGGAGTAAAATAAGATAAATAAACAATTCCAAAGAAATATATTCAAAGCCACTTGAACATAGCTTGAGGAAAGGATTAAAAGTGATCCATTAATTTATTAATAGTTAAGATTCTGTTGAGGTATTTTTCAGAAAGGGAATGAGGCCATCTAGCCCAGTAGAATTATTTTACCTTTTTGTTTCACTTCAAAAGGAGAGGCCCCATCCTGTATGATTCTGATATTCACCATTTCCATCTTCCCCTCTGGGCCAGAATTAGCAATCTAGTCAATCCCATCTTTAGCAGTTGTGAGAATGCTGTTTCAAAGTCACAAGGCTGTCCAGACGCAGGGCTGAAATAAAGCCTGTTTCTGTCTTCATCTGTTTTGGCTGCTTTGACAGAATACCATAGACTGAGTGGCTTACAAACAACAGAAATTTATTTCTCATAGTCTGGAGCTGGCAAGTCTAAGATCAAGGTGCTGGCTGATTCAGTGTCTGAGGGCTAAATTCCCGGTTCATAGACACTGTCTTCTTGCTGAACCCTCACATGGCAGAAATGGCAGAGGAGCTCTTTGGGGTCTCTTTTTTAAGGGCACTAATCCCATTCATAAGGGCTTCACTCTCATAACCCCATCACCTTCTAAAAGCTCTGCCTCCTTACCATCAGAATTTGGAGGTAACACAAACATTCCATAGCAGTTTCCTTTTTCACAGGCCTGACTTCTCTCAGCCCAGGTGAACTTTGTTTCAGAAAGCATGAGATATCCATAGTTGAAAAGGAAATAAAAAATTGTTGCATCAGTCAAGAAAAAAAGGAAGTGTTTTTCTCTCTTGTTATATTTGTTTCCTGTTCTATTACACCCTTTCCTCTTTTATATTTATTCAACACTATGCCCTAAACAAGTTTTTACTCTGAAAGATAGTGTGATTTTGGTATGTATCATTAGTTGCAGAGAAAGTCTCTGAACTTCTTTGATCATTAACTCCCATCAGTAAAACTTTCTTAGCATAGAACCCAAATATATACATTTATTTGTAAATTAGGTAATAAATCACTATACTTACGTGCTTTGCACATTTGACAAAAGTAGAAATATTTAAAGAACTATATACATAGATATCGATTCTAAGATTTTCTTCCCCTTCAGAGGAGAGTCCTGTCTGCCAGACCAGAGATCACCAAGAATATGGTCATTATGGTCTACTGGTCCATCAAGCATACATAGATACCTAACAGTGTACACGACCTTGACTTGAGCCCTCTGAGAACGTTAGAGTTTATCACAAAAGAGATGCTCAACCAAATTCAGTGTAACCCTTAGCATTCCAAAGTGTTAATAGCTCAATTGTGTCCAACTCTTTGCGACCCTGTGGACTGTATAGCCTTCCAGGCTCCTCGGTCCATGGAATTCTCCAGGGAAGAATACTGAAGCGGATTGCCATTCCCTTCTCCGGGGCATCTTCCCAACCCAGGGATCGAACTTGGGTCTCTCGCATTGCAGGCAGATTCTTTACCCTCTGAGCCACTAGGGAAGCCCCTTAGTGTTCCAAACGTAAAGGCAAATTAAGAAAGAAAATTGCCATTTGCACCAAATGTAGTAGTAAATGTACAAATGTAGTAAATGTAGTAAAGATGATCATATCAATTAAACAAAGTGCAAAACGAAGCAGTCATTGGCAGCACGTGATCTACATGCTAGATGTTATTCACTGGAGTAAACAGAAACCATTTACACATTCTTCAGAGGTACAGAAGCTTCAGACTATGAGTTCTCCTTGACATGGGCTTTTGGATACCTACCTAATGGAAGAGAACTCCTTTGTGAAGTTACAGCCCTGGAGATAGACTTATCTTGCCAGGGCAGACATTGTCATTCCCTAAACCTGCTGTCCTATTGCAGGGGCTGTCTCACTCACAGGGCTTAACCAAATGCAGGTTAATAATTTCCTTCCTGTACCAAAGACCTAGGTCCCATGCCAGTGACTCTTAATAGCCATTCCATTTCCCATCATTGACATTGTTTAGAAAGAATCTACCAGAACTTTGAAAGTGTTAATCATTCAGTTGTGTCCAGCTCTTTTTGACCCCATGGACTATAGCCTGCCAGGCTGTCTCTCCATGGAATTCTCCAGGAGAGAATACTGGAGTGGGTAGCCATTCCCTTCTCATGGGGATCTTCCCAACTCAGGAATCGAACCCATGTCTCGTGCACTGGCAGGAAGATTCTTTTCCTTCTGAGCCAACTTTGAGTAGTCCTAAAAGGGTTAAGTAAGTTGCATCAGCAAATGAGAGTAACCGTAAGACCAAAGCAGATTTATGTTACACTGGCTCAGACTAGAAGGTGTCCCTGCTGTTAGATCAAAGCACACAGACCTAGAAACACTATGAAATTAAAAGATTTATTTGCAATAAGAAGATGACATTTATAAATTAGATAAAATCTGTACTACATTGCCAGAGTGGGATGATTTGCTTAGATGGAAAATACTAGAGACATACGTAAGCCAGAATCTCTAGCTTGGTATACTGACTAGAGTCGCTGCTCTCCAGGGATCTAGACGAGTTTGCAAAGCTTCCTCAGGTCAGAGGGCAGCTCCACCAATGGCTGAAACTCGTCCTTTATCATAAAAAGCAGGAGCTGAAAAGCAATCAGGGCATGGTGCTGCTATTTTCACTGCTCTTACAATTCCCAGCAGGATCTTGAAAAACACCAAATGACTTCTCGTATTCCCACTCCTCCCATCTGCTAAGCTGAGACCAACACTAATTATCACATACTGTATTCACCTCTCACAATTACAGGAGACTTGGATTATCTCAAATTTGTAGAAATATAACTTGAGGAGTTATTCTATAAACAATAAATTCTGAAAGGCACTTTTTTGTTGTGGAACATTTCTGATGGCCAGTAAGTGCAGATAGAAAACAGAAATAAAAATATAATTTTAAGTTGGTTGTGTATTAGAATGTTGTTTGCACCGTACCCATGGTATGTGGCCAAGTTTCTCCATAAGAACTTGAAATGACCTCACAATGAAATTTGGATTTAATGAGTTTTTAGAAATGAGGGGCCAAGTTGCCAGCCCTACTTTGGGCTATGGTAAAATCAGAAATTAAAGCCCACCTTGCTTGAAAACATTTAGCTGTGTCTCTCCTCTCCAGTAATCTCTCAGTAAAAGTTACATTATGGGAATTCCCTGGCAGTCCAGTGGTTAGGAATCCTCACTTCACTGTAGGGAGCACAGGTTCCATTCCTGGGGAGGAAACTAAGATATCATATGCCATGCAGTGTGGCCAGAAAAGAAAAAAGCAACCTTTATGTTGGTATTTTCCTTTTAAAAAAACATAAAAATCTTTCAGATAGTTTAGGTCATTCTATCTAATGGAACCTGTACTTAGCATAAGAAGATTTTTCTAAGAAGCAATGTATCAAAACTAGGAGTATTGTCCTGCAAAGAGAGTGCTGCAAAGAAGGAGAGTCATTTGGGAACACTTCGGAGATCTGAGCTGAGTGCTCCATCATTTGACAATATGTGTTGACTAGCTCTTGGTTCTCTTGACTGATTGACCTTGATGTTCCATAGGTGGCATCACCTCAAACATCTAAAACTCTGGCTTCTTCCTCCACACAGTGGGTCCAGTGGTGGTTTTAGTTGGATAAGATTATGGAGTTTTGATCCATAACTTAGCATCAACTGAGCCTAGGTAGTTTTAATGAATCAGTATCATCACTATTATTTGTTTCTGAACATTAAAATTGATTGGGAGGCTAATGAGTTTTGGACGCAGACAGCACTGGGTGTGAATCCTGGATCTGCCAGTTACTATCTGACCTTTCTCAAAACATTTCTTTCTGTGTTTCAGCTTCCTCATCAATAAAGAGGACAAAGTAACACTGATAGTAGTCGACATCACAGTAGTGGTCTATATAAGTGGGTCTACAGCCAGTGCTAGGAGAGCCTGTGATACATCATAGGTACTCAGTAAATGCTATTTCCTCTCTTTCGCTCCCCCTTCCTTTCTGTGTTTGGGTAGAGAAGAGCTTTGTGCCTTTGTAGTCGGTCTCTTTGCATGACTCAGACTATCAGTTGTTGATATCTGTGCTAGAAATTACTGCATGTCCCTGACTCTGTCATAGTTCTAGAAGTTTAGATGAAGTCCACGCCTAACAGGAGTGAGGAATCCAGGCTACCTTTTCCTTCTCGGTGCTCCTTGGCACATGCTTCAATCATAGAACTAATCACACTATTTTGAAATCATTTGTGAGTCAGTGTGATTTTTTTCCCTCCTCCAAGACAGAGCCAGGGTTCCATTTATCTTCAGCTTCCCCATCCCTAGCACAGGGTGTGCCCCTGCTTATGCTATGGTTGCTTCATGCTGCTCCTCTGCAAAAAGTGTCCACGTAGACCTGTTCTGTTCCATCTGACCAGTAAACGAGTAAACTTGGTTCAAAGTGCCCAGGCTTCTTTGAAGGACACACACACACAGACTTTGGGTGCTTCGTTTTAAAAGGGAACCAGGTATTAGGCAGTCCGATTTTTTGAGATTTTTATGGAGACTATTCCCTTGGGGTTGTCTCCCACAGGCACAGAGGTCTACATGCCTCAGCAGTTGGTACTGACTCCTTATCTATGCCCAGCCCAGGGATAAAGCAGCGTGGTATCTACCAAGGAGCACGTTCTCAGTTTGGAGGGACTCAAGGGCATGAGCACCCTGGAAACAGTAAATTTAGGACACATGAGTTACTGATAAGGAGTAGTACTAGTATTAGTTGTAACTCGTGAGCACAACTACACTAATTTAATTCTCACCCTTTGTATAATTCAGTTGTCAAAGGTGATGGGAAAAAGGCTGCACACTACAGAAATTTGGAGATTCAGGATCAGCGTGGGTTGAAAATGATTTCATGTACAAAAATAATTACAATAATAATTAGCATTTGCATCATGCCTTGCGATTTACTAAGTGCTTTTACAGCATCTTGTAATTTTGAAAAGTTATAAATTAGCTCTTAGATACTATCTGATGCCAGTATTAAGCCTCCATGCCAAAGGCTGAAAGTTGTAAGATTTGATTTAGGGAACAGTGAAAAAAGACAGGATTATTAATGCATTGTAAGGCAGAAAATTAGCCAAATTCATTGGCAGAGAAATAGATTTACTTGGCATTTTAGAAACTCAAAAACATATCTTGTAAAAGAAGCAGTTGGCCCATATTTTGATTTCATGGTGCTTGGCACTATTTATTTTTTAAATTCTTTTGGGCAGAGTTTTTGATGTGCAATTACAATGATGAAGTTTGCTTAGCGGGAGCCAAAAGATTCACAAAATCAAAGGACATCTGATCCTTATTTAAGGGTAAAACCTAGAATTATCTGATGAAACCACTGGCTATAAGTAGAAGCATAGTTAGAGGGGAAATACGAGGAGCTGATTAATATTTCGCTTTAAAACGCAGGTGTCTGTTTCCTAGAGGGAATCTAGATTGATCTGAAGAATGTTCGCTACAGCCCTAGCTCCTTCCCACAACCACAACTAAAGGCTGGACCTTCTGTCTCATAAACAGCCTAATGTAGAAACACACATGAGCTAATAAAACACAAATGTGAGTGAGAATTAGCCGTGAACATGGAAGACAGCCCCACCTGCCCACCCCTCCTCTCCCTCCGTCCCTTTTCTGCCTCCTGCCCGGCCTTTCCTTCAAAACACGCAAGGGTACCCATCCTGCCAGGGCAGGGGGACACGTTATTGCCTAGACCAACAGCCGAGCTCTGCCAAGTCAGGTTACTGGATCACACAGGAAGCCAAAATCATCTAGACAGCCACGAAGGCAGCCCGAGAGCTGCGCGCGGGTGTCGCTGGCTCACTTGTAAGCCTTTCCAGATGTGGCAGCCGCGCGGGTCTGGCGCGGGGCCAGGCGGCCGCCTGCAGTCGGCGCTCCCCGGGCCGCGGCGCGAGCCCAGCCGCAATGCCCGGCTCCTGAGGGCGCGGGGCTCGCGCGCGGCTCGCTCGCCCCCGGGCCCGGCGCGCACGCACCCCGGCCGCCTCGCACGGCGACCGCCCGCCGCCGGGGAGGGACCGCCGCAGGAGCGAGCCCCGCGGGAGGGTTGCGGCGCCGGGGCTGCGCTGAAGTCCGCTGCGGCCGCGGCGGATGGGCGACCCCGAGGCCCACGTGATGGCGCGGCCCCCGAGAGCCCCTCTCCGGAGGTCCTTCAGTGATCACATCCGAGACTCCACGGCCAGAGCCCTGGATGTCATTTGGAAAAACACCCGAGACAGGCGGCTGGCAGGTGAGAGGCGAAGAGGGGCGGGCGAGGACGAGAGGTCTGAAAAGGAAAACAATTAAATATACAGGCGCATTATTAACTCGGATCATGCAAGAGCTCATCAACGGGGTGAAGTTCATCACTGTCATGGCAAGGATTTCAGTCTCCCTTGTTCTGAGGTTTAGCTTTTCTGGAGTGATTTTTTTTGTTTTTTTGAAACTCCAGTGCCTCTCTGGTTTCTGGTCTGATTATTTCTAGATAAGGTTTTATGAGAGGTTTTGTGGGTTGTTTTGTTTTCTTTTTTTTAACCTTGAAAACAAAAGCAAGGACCTTTCAAATGTCAGGGAATCAGTGGTGATGAACAACACCAGGCAAAAGCACCGAGGTCGGATGGGCCAGGGAGGGTCGGCTGTGGAGCTGGTCTGGTGAGGTGGCCTGGCCTATGCAGAGAGGGGCCTGGGAGGCTGAGTGGCAGGGGAGTCATCTATGCAGCCCAGTGAAAGCCTGCTGGTATTTCCTCTGGCAGCATGGGGCTGCTCTGAGTTCCAAGAGGGTGTCAGGTATGCTGGAGGCAGGCGTTTGAAATATAATAAAACATAAATACACTGTGCAGTTCAAACGTTCTAGGGTTCATGTGACAGAGACAGAATGGCAGACTGTTTGAAAGGGTGTGTTAAGGAAAAGGGAACCTCTGCCTGATTGTGGTGTTTAGAATATTCATAAACTGATTTAAAAAATAGCTTCTCACAATAAAAAACAAAACCTCTCTGCATCCAGGGAAGGCACCCCAATAGTGTTTAATGGCTCCTTCTTGTTTGCTCTCCAAGTCTGTATACTTCTGCTATTTGCATGGATGGGTCAAAGATTATGTTTTCTTAACCTTCTTGGTTAATCCAATTGTTTTTCCATAGAGTGAATGAAGTTCTCAATGGTTAAAAATATTGGATGTGGCCTCCAAGTGTCAATCCAGGTTTCTGTGCTATGTGTTCTTGATAAAAGGCCCTTTGACTTTGACCTAATTGTACTGACATGACTTGAAGAGGTGAAAGTTAAGGTTTGTGATTGTGATAAAGCAGATTAGGAAGATAACCTGCCAGTTACTTATCATTGTAGGCTGTAAATTTGTCTCAAATGCCCACGAAAATCTTTCTCTCTGTTAAACTAAATAATACTGCTCAGAACTGGGAAAGAGTAAACAATGTCAAGTCTACCATAAGGTAGTGAAAAAGAGTAAAACATTTTAAATTTAATAATTTTACTGTGGCTTTAGAGTAAAATGATACCCTGAAGAAATCCAACTTTATAGTAAGTTTTTTTTTTAAAGTAGATTTGAGTAATAACAATTTCCAGTTGGCCAAAAGAAGTTTAAGACATAAGATATGGGAGTGTAAAATTCATGACTCTATTGACTGACTCTTTAAAAAAAAATGGTTGCTTCACTGTTGCTTTTCTTGACAAATCCTTTGTCCCAAGTGGAAAGATTTCACAAATCATGCCTTATTAAAAATAACACAAAAATATTTTATTGTAGCTTGGTGCTCTAATTTGAAACTAGAGGTTGATTCAAACAGTCTTGCTTCCCAAACCTCCTCTTGAATTTTCATAAATGAAGAGCTTTTGACAGCTGTTGGTCTCTTAGAATAAGGATATTATCCCTAGAAAGTTATTGTCTCTCCTTTGTCATTTGTCTGTTATATATTAATGGTCTGTATGGAGTCCAAAATATAGCACCTCATGAAGACCTCGTGGAGAAAAATAGTTACTTTTTACGTGTGATAAAAAGTAAACATTTCCCCAGCTCTAATAGCAAATGGGACTTTAGCTTTAGATCTACTGAAGGAAGAAATTCTTTATCTTGTCAGGGTTCTCTAAAACAAATATGAACCTCTTTGGTAATTTACACAGAATAGCCAGATATGATACTTGAACAAGAAAGGACTTTGGCTACCATAGCTAACTGTGATTGCTGGGGACTTGGACTCTTTCTGTGTCCTCTCTCCTGCTTGGCTCATAGCTCAGTCAAGTGGAGACCTATTTGGTGCACATTCAGACCTCAGGACACTTCTACACTTTCCCTCAAATGTCTGCTCTGCACCCCCTCCCACTGGCCAAAGGCTAAATATTAGCTGTTAATTATCCACAAAAAGCCACTTCTCTAAACATCAAATCCAGTCTTTATTCTACATCACACCTCTTTGCCCTCTCTTGCAGAATGGAGGGCAGTAGAAAATCCAAACCGCCCACTTCTCTTATGCTGTGAAGTTAATGAGGTGACAGGTGAAACGTGTTTGGAGGCCTCTAGAGGGAAATAACTTCTGTTAATAGTACCTGGAATGTTATTTCCATGATGGTCTTTACCTTGATGACTTTCACCAAGTTTCTCAAACACTAATCTGAGATTTCAGTTTCTTTCAGAGGTTTCACCTGACTGGAGTGTTTGGCCGTGGGACAGAGTTTTAAGTTTCCTTGTTAGATATCTTCTTTCTCAATCAATGTAGGTCTCTGTTTTTCTCTCTCTTACACGCATACGCACATGCACACACATGCACAAACACACACACACACATACTACATAACTTAGAAGCTCCTAGTTCTTCTACTCCAAACGGTGTTATATACGCAAACCATCGTTCACCTCTCCCTGCCTTAAACTCTTATGTATAAAACAAATTCCATCTGTTATTTCTGAGGATCCACAGCCTCACACAAACGAAAGACGGAGCTGGTGCTTGCTGCTAGTGAAAGACCGGCAAGTCGCGAGGAGTGACAGGACAGACTGTTCTAACTGCATCCCCCTTCATGTGTAATTGCTGGTTCTGCACAACCACAGCCCACGGGGCTTCTCTGACTCCCGTCCTCTCTGCAACCATTATTCTCAGCCTCTTTTCTTTCCTAAAAGCATAGGCCGGCACTGTGTTTTCAGGGAATTAGGACTTTGAGGTTAACAGTGAGTGGCAGGTGGGGCTGACAGCCCTTCTCGGGACAAATGGTGCATCGGTCTTACGTGTGTGCTATGTCCTTGCCACTCTTACCCTTGGGCTCAGGGGCATCTTTGCTATGGGGAGCATTTCACTCCTGAAAAACCTGTTGCCCCTTAATCCTTTCATGTAGGACTTCACATTTTTGTGCCAATGGATCTCTTTAGCATTCTGGTGAAACCTCTGAACTCACTTCTCAGAATAGTATTTTTAAATATATTAATAAAATGTGTAAAATTATAGCAGAAACCAATTAGAATGAAATATAGGGATCAAGGTGTTCAAACCCAAAATTTGTGATATGGCACTATAACATGAATGAATTCTATAACAGGATAATGTGTTCAAAACAGGTGCTACGTCGCTTCAGTCATGTCCGACTCTTTGAGACCCTATGGACTGTAGCCCACCAGGCTTCTCTGTCCATGGGATTCAATATAGGGAATTAAATATAAATTTGATGTTTTTAAAAGATGTGGGTGTGCAGATTGTTACTGCAGCCATAATTAATAGCATTGAGGTGAACAACCATCCTTAATTTGTCTCCTTTTCACCAACCATCATAGAAAGGAAATCCTGGGCAGCAACATCCGTATCTAGGTGGCAACATGCAGATCTTCAGCTTTCCTGTTTAGTGGCTGAATGGGGCCAGCAGTGTCCCATGAACATCTGTGGACAGAACTGCAGTCGTGTGTGATCTGGAGTGGGTGTGACAACTGCCATAACTATGGAGGAAGGATGAGTGTAAATGATATTTTGTGATAACTGTAATGTGGTTTGGAAGAGTCTCACTCCCACTGGTGATGAAGTCACAGGGATACTAGCACCACTGTGTGTAGAATGGTGTCAATTTGTCAACATTCATAATTCAAAAAAATGCTACATCTCAGTTACGTTTAGTGACAATAAAAATGTTATTTCCCTCTCCAAGTTCATGGACACCTTGAATTCTCTCCATAGACCCTAAATTAAAAATGCCTGTTTAATGCTTACCATGGCTTTCAGATACTTTCAGTCAAAAATTCTTATTGCCTGAGATACTAGCCTATCGTACATGAGATGGCTGGAATCCTTTGATGTATATTTCACAAAGATCCACTAACAAGTTTAAACTGATGCACCAATAGGACGCCCTCTAAGGAAATAAAAAAAAAAAATTAAGATGAGAAGGACACAGAGAGACGGAAAGTAAGGCAAAATCCAGAGGACATATGTGAAGTATCTTTCATCAACTTGGAAAGTGGACTGAACAAATTAACCAAAAAGCAATAAAATATTAGCTTTTATTTAACCTGTAATAAGATAAGAACAGGGCTTCCCTGGTAGCTCAGTTGGTAAAGAATCTACCTGCAATGCAAGAGACCCTAGTTTGATTCCTGGGTTGGGAGGATCCCCTGGAGGAGGGCATGACAACCCACTCCAGTATTCTTTCCTGCAGAATCCCAAGGACAGGGGAGCCTGACAGGAGTTACAAAGAGTCGGACACAACTGAGCAACTAAGCACACACACACAAGATAAGAGCAATTTCTATAGTGTAAGACATACTGATTTTTTTAAGTATTCAATCTATTCTCTTAGGGAAAGATGACATAAGGAGAATAAACCTAAATACTCCAACCTGTTATGAACACACGTCACTAGTTCCGTGGCTAAACATTAAAGAGAGGAGGAACTGAATTGCCTATGAAGAAATTAAGAAAACTTAGACCGGTCTCAGTGAGATCCCAGGGACGGAGGCGCCTGGTGGGCTGCGGTCTATGGGGTCGCACAGAGTCTGACACGACTGAAGCGACTTAGCAGCAGCAGCAGCAGTGAGATTCAATAGGCATAAAATAAATACTTCAGATATCTCTGTTAGGTTAGAGCCCCCCTCCCCGCCCCCGGGGATACTTTGTTGGATGTTCAGCATCTTCTATCTTTTGGAAAGTAGATTTTTACATTTCAGCTGACCAAGTCTCCCCTTCACCAGTAAAAAAGAATGCTTGACACACTGTGCAGTATATTGGCTCTGAGTTCAGTAGGGCATCAAGAATTCTGGCCCATTTCCCATGACAGGCAACCACAAACACTGGCTCCTGTGAACTGTTTTCTACTCATTGGTTCACTGTGAAAAGCAAGTAAGGGCAAATAGAATGTCTTTTAACCAAGAGTGATGTATGCCTCAAACTATGCAGGCTCCTCCAGTAAACAAAGACTTCTCTAGAAGAATGCAACACTATAGAACATTTCGAAGGGCCTGAGAGACAACCATTAATGATGCTTCATGAGACACAGTCGCCTTCTGAAGGGTGGATATGAGCGTGTATTAAATTGGATATTACTATTTCAGTTAAAAAAAAAAAAAGAAGCATTCTGATGTTGAGACCAACTTGAATGAGAAGGAATATAATATAGTTATTGAGCGAGCTGGCTGTGCTATCAGACTGCCTGGGTAACTTTGGGCAAGTGTGTTCCTCACCAATTTAAAAAGGGATGAAAATAGTATCTATGCCATAAATTGTTTTAAGGATCATGTGAGTTACTATGCAAAGTCCTCAGAAAAGTCATTGTCATAAGTAAACCCTCTGTCAGCTTTTGGTTGGTATAACTTCCTGTTTCCTTATGCTCTACTTGCAAGGAAGCTTTGCCCCTAGAGGGTGACACCCCAACATTTGCCTAAGTCTTTTGGGCAAAAGTAGTTCACCAGTCCTAAGGAAATGAAAAGAAAAGGTAACATTTGAATGGAACTTGGGATTTACTTCTGTACCTGTGGTGCAAAACAAAGAAGACTCTAACGAAGGTGACTTTTACAGAACCTGGGTTGAAATCCAGAAAGAATTGACTAGAGAATAACTGTTTTTACACACTGATGAGGGAATCAGTCTTTGGATATGAGTTTGTCAGGCTAGATATATTATACAATATCTGAGAGTCTTCTCAAACGAGTTGGAACCTGCTTTGAAAATTGCTAGATAGTTGGAGCCAAACATGGGAAAGAGAGCAGCACCAGCAGGCAAGATCCAAGCACATGGGCCAGCTCTGAAGTAGGAAAAAGTGTGCTCAACATCAAGGCTGCCACTTGAAAGGGATAGTTCTCACACCTCCCTTTCTGGAGCGAAACTTCTGTAACTTTCTTCATCTAAAATAGTATGTTTCTCCAGAAAAGAATGGCATAAAATAGTATGTATGAACAGCCAGCATAGTTTGCCAAAGGTCATTGCAATTACAATCATGAGATGTGTTCAAAGTCAGGGGCTTAATAGAAGGGTTGTATTTGTGACTTCCCTACTGGCTTCCCTGATGGCTCAATCTGTGAAGAGTCTGCCTGCAGTTCAGGAAACCTTGATTCGATCCCTGGGTTGGAAATATTTCCTGGAGAAGGGAATGGCTACCCACTCCAATATTCTTGCCTGGAGAATTCCATGGACAGAGGAGCCTGGTGGGCTGTAGTCCATGGGGTTGCAAAGAGTCGGACACAATGGAGTGACTGTTTCATATTAGTGACAGGTCTGCCTAAGCATCAAAATCTGTATCATGAAACCAAAACTAGATTTTAAAGAACATTCCACTGGAGGACCTCTATTTTAGAGGAATGATTAAGGAGTAGATTGAAGTCAAGTTTGCCTTCTATGTGTTTTTCAGTTTCTTGTTCCTGTCACTTAATAATAATAGGCCATTCTTGAAGAAAGAAGATATGCTGTTCACAAGGCGTGTGTTGGGGCTATTTACTTGTAATGATGATGTGTTCATATTGATCCTTCTGTGCTCTTCCCACATTGCTTGTGAACAATCACTGATATTTATGAATCATTTTCCTGGAATTATTGATGAAGACCTAACCATGGAAAAAACCGAAGTTACTCATTCCTTTGATAATCAAACTAGCAACTACAGGACTACTGTTACATTCCTCAGGCAATCATCAAAGACAAAGCCGCTAGTATGAACTAAGTTTTTTGTAATATGAACTAAATATGGCACCCAGCCTGAGGTGGTTATTATCACTGGATGCATTCTTTATGACAAATAATATAATAACAATAACTAAGTTGTCATTTGAGTGTTTACCAAGTGCTTTAATCTTAAAAATGATCCTGAGAGGTATGTACTACTATTTTTATTTCCATTTAAGCTAGGATATTTTTGGGAGTACCTTAAAAATCCATTAATGAATGTCCATGGGCAAAAATCAGAAACATCCAAATATGCCATCATCATTAATTAATATCACAAATATGTATTGAGAATCTGTCATATGCAAAATGTTGTGCTAAGCACCAGATAACTAACAAGACAGACACAGTCCTTAACCACCAGCCATGAACATCACATCTGAATTCTACCTTTGAATTTAAGAAGGACCCAGCATGGGCAACATGAACCCCATTTTCTTAAGGAAGAACTGTGCAGTGTCTCTTGACTTTGAGAGAGGTCTAAAACTTGTCACTGATTTGATCTTTAAACCAGTGACTCTCGAGGGGATGAGAAAAGACACACTTGGAAGGGGCAGTATTGGAAAGAACACATGTAGTTTTTAAAGATATACATGATCCGTTTATTGTTTCCATAGTGCAACTGCATCTTCCAAAATGCTGAAGATAGAGAAATCATGCACAGGTGGGAGGGATGGAACATGAGCAGAGTAACCTATAAATGTAAATCAGTAAATCAGACCATCAGTGGACAACCCCATGGAGCAAGGGGAGACCCTCTCTGCAAAGAAGGATCAGACAAATTAGTGCATCTTCCCTGATGAACTAGCCATTCTCTTCATGGAACAAAGACTCGATACCTCCAAAGTGTATGAGATCATAGCTTTAATTGTTTCTTTTAAGATGAGATACTGACTTTTTTTACAAAGTTGAAATGTACTAAAGTTTAAAATATGTCACTATCTAAAACAGAGTGCTTTTGACCGATTCAGAATTCCGAATGAGCTAAACTTGGAGATTGTGTTTTAAATATTTTAGTTTATTGATGAGATTGATCTCAGATCTCAACATACATGGGCTATAGACTTAAAATAGATTTTTCTAAGTCTTTTGTTATTTCACAGAATTTCTCATGGAACCAAATTGGAAGTGAGGACATTTTTTCTTCCCATAATAACTTTAAAAGAGATATTCCTATTTTGGATTTTTAAAAGAAAAGAAAGATAATGATGGATGAGTTATATTAAAATATGACATAATTATTACACCTCAAAAAATACAGCATAATTATTATTTTCTTAAATGTTTACCAGTCACCAAGGTTATATCATACTCTGAACAGAAAAATACTTGAGGTAATAGAATTTGAGGGTCAAGTATGTAATCATGGGGGCTTCCGTAGTGGCTCAAACAGTAAAGAATCTGCCTGCAGTATGGGAGACCCAGGTTCAATCCCTGAATCAGGAAGATCCCCTGGAGAAGGGAATGGGTACCTGCTCCAGTATTCTTTCCTGGAGAATTCTGTGGATAGAAGAGCCTGGTGAGCTACAGTTCATAGGATGACAAAGAGTCAGACCCAATTGAACAACTAACACACACACACACACACACACACACACAAGCACACACACAAACACACACACACATATAATCATAGTGAAGCAATTCTGTATTCTCATATATATATAATGATCTCAAAAAATTTTTAGTTCATTTCAGATCAGTAACATTCTAGATTGCTTTCAGTAATTTGAAAATTAGAGAAAAAATAATTTGAATATTAATTACCCATCAAATGCAGAGTTTAAATCAGTGAGAAAATTACCAAAGAAGGTATGACTTTGAATTAATACTGCTTTTATTAGCTTCCACATTTTAATTAGAGCATATTTTGAGTACTGAAAGTATGTTCACCTATCATGGCCTCATTTTCTCTTAGAAGTGACTTCTCTAATATATTCCAAAAAATCCAGTTAATTGTGGCATCTTAGTATTTCCAAGTAGAGAAGCCAAAGGATGAAAGAAAGCAACAAAGTTTTTAAAGCTGAACATTTTGTTTTCAAATAAGGGGCCTTAGAGAAAATGTGAGATATGGCTCAGAGGCTGTACAACCAAGAAGGCAGACAGCATCCCCTGAAGCAGAGTGACAGAGGGTTTTTGCATTGCATGGGCATAACCGTGTACTAGCTACAAATTAGCTAATTTTGATTGTGCACTGACTATAATGCTAGCTGTTAGAAAATATACAGCGTAAATTACTGTCCCTAGACTTCCACAGTTTAGAGTCTAGTTGGAAGGAAAAAAAGTAACCTACAGAGAAAACTAGCCTCTAGGGCATGGTTTGACGGATCCCATAAGGCACTTGCTGAGCCAATCAGTATCTGTCCCTCCCCCTTGCGTCCCTCCTTTTCTCCCCTCATTTCTTCTTTCCTCCCTCTTTACCTCTCTCCTTCCTCCCCTTCCTCCCACTGTCTCTCTCCTGTCTGCCTACAGTAGGAACTGACTACTGACCCAAGTACATTAATAAAAGACATCCAGACTATGTCATTACTGGTTTTTCTGTACTTTGGTAGAGTCATGCTTATTTGTATCCCAATAAACATTATTTATATGTGAAAATTTCTTTGAGATAACTAGCTTTTCAAATCATAAATTATCACTTTTCCATTATTGCACATGGAAATGAAAACATTTGAATCATTGCAGAGAAGAGCCTCTGTGTCACTATGAGGATGTGACAGCAGTGATGTGTGTGTGTGTGTGTGTGCACGCACATGCATGCATGTGTGCTTGGAGGATGATAAATACAGAGGTTTCATATTGAAAATTTTTTTCACAATAGCATTGATATGTTCAGCCAGAGAAGTTATATGGGTGTTCCTCAACACTGGGAAAAAAAATCCTCACACTAGTAACTGAATGGATTCAGCTGTTTGCTTCCTAAGTATCCCACCACAGTTTTGCTCCAGTGTAGGCTGGAAGCAATAAGGTTTGCCCTTTTTTGAGATAGTCATTGACCCACACCTTGCATTCAGTATAACACAAATGTATTCCCAGTCAAAAGTTCAGTAAGGGCTTGAGAGTGGCAACCAGGAGGTGAAGAGAACAGAGGCTGTTTTTATGATTTGCCGAGATATCCAGTCTCCTCTTTATTTGATTAGTAAAAATATCTTTGTGTTGAATTCAGTGTCAGTTTTGATCCTGTACTGCAAGAATCTCTAATCAGTAAATTATTTCAGTCAAGAGCTGAAACACTATTAATGAAAAACTAATTAACAGCCTCTCAATGAAATCACCAGGACATAGCAAAAAACACAGCATATTTTGCCGGCTGAAATCTTGCTTGGTAATCTCTAAGTATCCTGACACCACAAATCACTTTTCTCTCTGTGTCTCTTTAAGGCATTTATTATCAGTATGAACACATCTAGGCAGTTGTGTACACACACACACGGACACTCAGCACACACACGTACATCCCTCAGAAGCCAAGACTTCAGGGAACCTCTCTTCAAAAACAGACTAAGGCTCTCAGATTTACAGGATGCTGATGTAAAAGTCACAACGTAGCATCTGGTTGTTGACAGTCTGGAGTGGGGGCAGAGATTCAGCTCCTTTAATGATGTCTAGACTTTGTTTTATCTTGTAGAATTTTGGTGACATATTTAGTTTTTTGCAGACAACTTTCAAATCACTGACTCAGCATTCGGTGTGGATCCGCTTATCATGAGCCACCATCTCTAATCTGGTTTTGAATAGCAGGATGTTGTAGGTCCAGATTGAAGTGTGACCTCTGAATGTTTTCCATTCATGCTTGATTACTATATCCTAGAGGTCTAGACAGTGTTATTGGTTTCTCACCAACATAAACATCTGGCAAAAAAAAGAGAGCTAAACTGGATGAGTAAGGACATTCCTCATATACCTTTACGATATGCTATATTTAAAATAAAACTTTTGAAAACGAAACCCATCTCAGGTTGTAAAGGATGCCATCAAACATATTGTTTTTCACCTCAGATGAGTCAGTCTTTGGACTATAATTTTTCACCGATGAAAACAAGTTTGAGCATGTACTTTCAGACTGCAATAGGAACACCTCTCCTTTGTGCTATTACAAGAGGCTAGAATTTCATTTAGTGAATTCCAGCCAAATGAAATGAGCACACGCACATTGACTCATGTGTAGCTCCTGGGTGAACAAATGAGATGATAAACCAGTGGGGGCAGGAAAGGAATGGTAGGACCAAACCCACAGCAACGTGTGGATGAGCATGGTACCAGGCCTTCTCAAGTCTTAGTTCACCTGCGTAGATTTTCTTATTGTAAGTGTTATTGATTGATAGGAACTCTGGTGCTGCTGCTGCTGCTGCTGCTGTTAAGTCGCTTCAGTCGTGTCTGACTCTCTGCGACCCCATAGACGGCAGCCCACCAGGCTCCCCCATCCCTGGGATTCTCCAGGCAAGAATACTGGAGTGGGTTGCCATTTCCTTCTCCAATGCATGAAAGTGAAAAGTGAAAAGTGAAGTCGTGTCCGACTCTTAGTGACCCCACAGACTATAGCCTACCAGGCTCCTCTGTCCATGGAACTTTCCAGACAAGAGTACTGGAGTGGGGTGCCATTGCCTTCTCTGAGGAACTCTGGAGAGGGCTTATTTAACAGCTGGCACTCATTCCCAGGTGGCACAGTGGTCAAGAATCTGCTTGCCAATGCAGGAGACCCAAGAGATGTGGGTTTGATCCCTGGGTCAGGAAGATCCCCTGGAGAAGGAAATGGCAACCCGAACCAGTATTCTTGCCTGGGGATCTCATGGACAGAGGAGCCTGGGGGGCTACAGTCCATGGGGTCACAAAGAGTCAGACACGACTGAACGATTGAGCACACACCAGAGTAGAATACTGTCCCACTCAGTTACAGGGAAAATTGAGGTCCTTTCTTTTATGCTAGGGCTACAGACCACATGCAACCAAATGCCAGCAAAACTTGTGTGCAGCTGGGAGCACCAGGATGGGAAATGTAGAGGTGTGACAAGACAACCCAAGGATGCCTTATTTGTGTTCTTTGTATGCAGGTGGCCCTGACAGCAATAGGATGGGAACGGCACTGGAAATGTTACACATAGGATACTGTACATTTGTGAGATGTACATTCAGTAATGGATCCCAATTTGTGTACAACATCTTGTGCATAATATTTATTAAGCTGCTTTCTTTCTTCTTTCCTTCTTTTTTTTTTTTTTTGGCTAGGGTAAGAAAAGAAGAGAAAGAGTTCTTTCAGTCTTTCAGTGATCTTTTGTATAAATTGGTGACTTAGAACCCAAGCTGTGTTTCCAGCCAGAGCTCTTCGGCGCAGCATAATCTTTGCACAACTGAAGATAAACATGGAGGCTAAACCTCAGAAAAGTGATTTCAAAGTGCAGGCTGAAAATCTATTGTAAATGCCCCTTTGCCCCATTTAAGACAATAACAACAGTTTGTGACCAGTCACACTGCACAAACCCCAAGGATTAGCCAAGTGTTAATAAGAGCCAAGTGTTAATAAGCTGGGAAATGGGAAAAAATAAACATTTAATATTTTTTAAAGAAAGAAAGGAAAATAAAAAGATGGCATCTGGAAAGGGCCTTAACAGGGAGGTGAGGGTAAACCCCTGCTCGCTGATCACACCAGAATGAATGGGTCAAAACAGCGCACCCATCTTCTCAGCCACCGCCACACGCATTCCAGGTTCCCATTCTTGTGAGGTCAGTTCGCAGAAAATGTTTTTATTTCTGTCACCCTGAGCATGACTCCCACTTTGCCCATGAAGTATTCCCGGCGTGAACCTTCATGGCCTTTCATCCTCATTAATCCCCCTACCAACCCACACAGACCCTGACTGCAGCCAATTTTGTGACTGTCTGCTTTTTCTATACCCAGTTTGCACTGAAAATGATCTACAAGTTGAATCAGGTCAGAATTCATAATCTGTCCTGTGTGTGCTTACTTTCCTGTCCTTGTTTCATATTCTTGTCCCTACCTGGACTTAAAGTGTTTTAACTGATTAATGAAACACCATGACATGAGCTATCTACTTTTCTCTACATAAAAGTGCATGCTTTTGAATCACAATAACTTATGTAACATCTCTGCTTTTAAATAGAGTCTAGGAAAATGGCATTTTGTAATTTTTATTACAATGGAAAAAAGCTGACCCGTACTTTGGACCCAGTGAGCTCCAAGGGTCAAAAGCCAAGTGCTTTTAATAACTTTTTAAGAGTAGGTAATCCTTGCTCACTTTGAAGACTGAAGCATGTACTAATTGCTTTTGTAAAATGAAGGTGATGTTGCTTTAGCTAATGGTCCATGCAATCTTACCCTGGGACACTTGATCACAGTGTCTCATGTGGCTTAAATTGCTGTTTTCATAACATACTCGCTGTTTTTTTGATTCGATACAGTTCAGGTAACATTTGAAATCAGTACCTTTGCCTTCCAAAAATATTTTATCCAAAAACATCTTTAGATATGTTATCAATTAACTAATGGCAAGATTATCATTATTAAATGTTTGACAAACAAGAAAAATGTATCAACCACCAACTACAGTAATAAAACATTAAAATTACTGTCTCAAAATTTTTAATTTAAAATTACTGTGTGCCCCTCCTGAATCCCATTCCCTCCCATTTCCTCCCCAACTCCCCCTGACATTCTAGTCCTGAACTTGGGATTCAATCCTTCCCATGATGGTTTTGCACTCTTATTATATATGTAAGTAACCCAGAACAATGTTAATTATTGTTTAGCACATTTAAAATTTTTAAGGGGGACCATACTGCAGATATCATTCTATAAGTCATCTTGCTCAGAATTATATTTTTGAATCTATTTTTTATCGATTAAGCTTTTTATTGATGTTTAGTTTTTGTTCAATATTATATGGGCTTCTCAGGTGGCACGTGGTAAGGAATCCTCCTGCCAGTGCAGGAGACTCAAGAAATGTGAGTTCCATTCCTGGGTGGGAAAGATCCCCTGGAGTAGGGAATGACACCCCACTCCAGTATTCTTGCCTGGAAAATTCCATGGGGGAGCCTGGCGGGTCACGGTCCATGGAGCTGCAAAGGGTCAGACTCGACTGAGCAACTGAGCACACAGTTTAGTGAGTCACAATTTTTAAAGGTGACACTTAAGTTTATAGTTATTATAAAATTGTGACTGTAGTGTCTGTGTTATATGATATATCCTTGTAGCTTATTTTACACTTGATAGTTTGCGTACCTTGCTACCCTAACCCTGTATTGCGACTCCCCGTGGGTAACTGCTAGTTTGTTCTTTAGTCTATTTTGTTGCTGTTGTTGTTATTTTCACTAGTTTGCTGTGTATTTTTTAATTCCATATGTAAGTGATAACATAGCATTTGTCTTTCTCTGTCTGACTTATTTCACTTAGCATAATACCTTCCGAGATCATCCATGTTGTTTGCAAATGGCAACATTTCATTGTTTCTTATGGCTGAATAGCCTCTTTATCCGTTTATCTGTTGATGGACACTTAGGTTTCTTCCTCATCTTGACAATTATAAATAATGCTGCTATAAATACTGTGGTGCCTGAATCTTTTTGAATTACTGTTTTCATTCTTTTTTGGTATATACCCAGGACTGGAATTAAGTCATATGGTATTTCTGTTTTCAGTGTTTCGAGAAACCTCCATATTCTTTTCCACAGTGGCTATACCAATTTACATTCCCACCAACTCTGTATGTAAGAGCTTCCTTTTCTCTACATCCTCACCAGCATTTGTTATTTATGTTCTTTTTGATGATAGCTGTTCTGAAGGTGTGAAGTGATATCTCATTGTGATTTTGATTTGCATTTCCCTGATGATTAGCAGTGCTGAGCATCTTTTCATGTGCCTGTTGGCTATCTACATTTCCTCTTTGGCACAATGTCTATTCAAGTATTCTACCTATTTTTTAATCATATTGCTTGGTTTTGGTTTTTGTTTTGATGTTGAATTGTATGAACTGTTTATTAATGTTGACTATTAACCCTTTATCACTCATATTATTTGCAAATATTTTCTCCCATTCAGTATGTTGTTTTTTGTTTTGTCGATGGTTTCCTTTGCTATGCAAAAGCTTTTAAGTTTAATTAGGTCCCATTTATTTATTTTTGCTTTTAGAGGCAGTTCCAAAAAAATACTGCTGAGATTTATGTCAAAAAATATTCTCTATAGGTTTTCCTTGAGAATTATTTTATTCATGTTGAAACTTAAAAGATCATTTGTTCTTATTATTTATTTTATAAATATGCTGTATTTTACTTAGTCATCCTTCAGTTGAAAGGCATTTAGTTTGTTTTCAGTTATGCACTATTACAAGCATTTACTATTAGGAATGAATACTATTGTTTATACCTCTCTGTACATATGTGTAGAAGTTTCTCTGTGACAGAGTAATTCCTGTAAGGATGGGATTTCTTAGTAAGTTATGCATATCTTATATAGCCAAACTGTTCAAACTGTGGTAGGTGTTCATGTATTGCACACCCACAAATGATATAGAAGAATATCCAATATCTCAATAGAAGAGAATTTTTCAAGGGCTGTAAAACTCGTAGAATATTTACTTTAAAAAAAAAAACACAAAAATATAAAGAGTATAAGATATTAACAAAGTCAAATTTATATATATCAATATATATGTATGAGTACATATAAATGTATGTGTTCTTATATATATAGTCATATACATATATAAGTTTTTATATGTATATATCATATATAAATATATCATGAAGGGATTTATAAGTTATTAATAGAATTAAGCAAAAATTAGATAAATAGGGTTGGAATGAAGCTTATAAATACTGAATAATATTTTTCATTTTAATATGTAATTAAATATCTGCTTAAAAGTGATAATACATGTCAAGTTCATTTATGCCTATTCTGGGTCTATATTTGGGTACAAATGTAGCTTAAGGGTTTCCCAGGTGGCTCAATGGTAAAGCATCTGCCTACCAGTGCAGGAGACATGGATTCAATCCCTGGGTCAGGAAGATCCCCTGGAGTAGGAAATGGCAACCCAGTCCAGCATTCTTGCCTGGAAAATTCCATGGAAGATGGAGCCTAGTGGGCTACAGTCCATGGGGTCACAAAGAGTTGGATGCAACTGAGCGACTGAGCTGTTGCACTCGTGCAACTTAGGTACGTGATGAGGATAGAAAATGGAGGGAAAATCTATCCGAGAATTAGAGGAAACAGAAAGTGTGACTCAGCAATAATATTCTCACAATAACCTATTTTAAGAACTACCTGCTGCTGCTGCTGCTAAGGCACTTCAGTCGTGTCCAACTCTGTGCGACCCCGTAGACGGCAGCCCATCAGGCTCCCCCATCCCTGGGATTCTCTAGTCAAGAACACTGGAGTGGGTTGCTGTTTCCTTCTCCAATGCATGAAAGGGAAAAGTGAAAGTGAAGTCGCTCAGTCGTGTCCGACTCTTGGCGACCCCATGGTCTGCAGCCTACCAGGCTCCTCTGTCCATGGGATTTTCTAGCCAAGAGTACTGGAGTGGCTTGCCATTGCCTTCTCCGAAGAAATACCTCCTCTTCACCAAAGTTAAAAAAAGATTCCCCTGAAGGCTTCCATGAGGACCAAGGGTTCCCTGGAATAAGTGTGAAAATCTGGCATAAGGGACAAACCTTTTTTTTTTTTTTTTTTTTGCCATTACATGCAGCATGTAGAATCTTACTTCCCTGATGAGGGATCAAACCTGAGCTTCTTGTATTGGAAGCACAGAGTCCTAACCACTGGACTGCCAGGGAAGTCCCAGGGACAAATGTCACTGAAGAGCAAGTCTTTCCTCAAATGATGGATAATTATCCTCAAATGGCAGAAGCATTAATTTTTCAAAAAATAAGTGTAGATTTCATTTTTTTATTCTTCTTTGTTAAATAAGTAAAATAGCAATACTTTATTTAAAGATGTCTTTTGTAAGCAAAGCATCATGCTTTAGAATGATATGCCTGTTAAAAATCAATGTCTTTACCTCAACTTTTTCTCAGAGATATATAACTAAAGATGGTTATTGAGTTTTAAAACTGAGACTGCTGAGTAAGGGCATGGTGGCCTCTGAACATGCATTTTCCCATCCACCCAGCAGTCTTTCTTCTTTCTGTACTGATAAGTTGGAAGCAGTGCACTGTGTGGTATTGTGAAGACCTCAGATATGATTGTGGAAATGGGCTCCTCAGAGTTGCCTGGCAATATTGGTGAATTTATGGCTTCCTTAGTTAAATGATCTCTTTTCACTTTACCGTTGATCACAAGTCATTCTTTGAGAACATGATGTCTGGATGGAAACAAGCCATGCTCTGTAAAGCATATGCTGATTTTCTTATAATCACATAATTATTGACTTTCCTCCTAATTTTAATGCCTTTATAATTTCTCATGGAATATGTTCCCCTCAACAGTTCTTTTCAGTTCTTTCTGTTCTTCTCCTTGAAATATAAACCTTGTCCCTTCTTTTAAGTCTCCTATTTCAGTTAGAATGTCTCTAATATCCATAATTTTTATACTAAATTTACTTATTCAATGACAGTCACCATAAAAATGATTATTTTTAGCACTCATAACATAATTGACATTTAGAACGAACGCTGTTTCCCACACCAACAGTAGTGCCCATACCCCAAAAAAGGATTTAACGAAAGAAATTGTAGCTAAAGCTTTTAAACTTTTTTTTTTTTAACTCAGAAAGATTATAAGTTTCCTCAACTTGCTGACATTTAGTTTTAGCTGGACCCCTGACATGCAGCGTGGGGCTCTGCTCAGAGCCTCTCTTGTAGTGTTGTTTAATACTTACATAACACTGTGAAGTGGGCTTCCCTGGGGGCTCAGATGGTAAAGAATCTGCCTGCCAGTGAAGACCTGGGTTCAATCTCTGGGTCAGGAAGATCCTCTGGAGAAGGGAATGGCTACCCGCTCCAGTATTCTTGCCTAGAGAATCCCATGGAGAGAAGAACCTGGTAGCTACAGTCTGCAGGGTTGCAAAGAGTCAGACACGACTGAGCAACTATGTGCACACATATGAGTAGATTCTGAAGTAGATTTATTAGCCCTGTTATATTTTTGTTTTACAAATGAGGAAATATGTCCAAACAGGTAAGTAACTTGCCAAAAATCACGTAACACGTCCAAAATTGACAAGTTCTTCATTTTTCCATAAAACTTATCTTTTCATCTCAGTTCATCACTAATTTTTCTCTTCCTTCATACCTTGCACTCCTTCCATCCTAGTCTCGTCAGCTCCCCCAGCAAAATGCCTGGAGGTTCTGACTGCCATCGTCAGAACTGCCAACCTGGGCCAAGCCACCATCACTCCAACCTGCGTTCATACTGTTGTCTCTTAACTGGCCTCCCTATGGACAGAGGAGCCTGGTGGGCTATGGTCCATGGAGTCACAAAGAGTCAAACACAACTGAGCAACTCAGCCTGCACTCACTCACTTCTGCCTCTGCCTCTCTCCAGTAGTATATTCCAAGCATGCAACCTGAGGGATATTTTTAAATGTAAATCATGTCCTGTACCTGCTCAACTCAAAACCCTTAGTAGCTTTCCCTTGCAGTTAGAATAAAATCTGTACTGTGGCCAAGAAGCCTTCACCTGACCTGAAGCCTGCCTGCCTCTCTTAAGTCACCTTCTTATATCCTCCTCCAGCTCATTCCTTTCCCTGTACTCTGGCCTCTGCTCTTCCTTGGCAATTGCTATGCCCTGCTCTAGAAAAACTCTTCCCAATAGTCACATGGCTCTCTCCTTCACTTCATCCAGGTCTCCAATAAATGGAACCTCAACTAAGAGGCCATTCTGGCTCATTCTATTAAAATCACATTCTCCCATCAACCAGTTGCAATCTTTTCATCCCAGTATGTTGCGGGTTTGTTTATCTATCTCTTTCCTTCTAAAATCTACATTCTTCTTTGAAGCCCAAACCAAATGCATATATACATATTGCCAAAAGCAGAAATGCATGTATGAACATTGTATATCAAAATATACAAGTACATTTAGTATAGAACCAACTAAAAGAAAAAAATAGGTATCAGGAAGTTGAGACAAAACATCTCACATTCTTTCTGTATCAACCAAACACTTAGGAGCTATTTGGATCAGTACCCTCTCCCTTGTACATCATGTATAGTGTTTTTTCATAAATTATTTTTGGATTATATCCTTAATTTTATGTGATAATTCCTAAAGCTCAAACTATTTTCAGTCAGTTCAGTTCAGTTCAGTCACTCAATCGTGTCTGACTCTTTGCAACCCCATGAATCGCAGCACGCCAGGCCTCCCTGTCCATCACCAACTCCCGGAGTTCACTCAGACTCACGTCCGTCGAGTCAGTGATGCCATCCAGCCATCTCATCCTCTGTTGTCCCCTTCTCCTCCTGCCCCCAATCCCTCCCATCATCAGAGTCTTTTCCAGTGAATCAACACTTCGCATGAGGTGGCCAAAGTACTGGAGTTTCAGCTTTAGCATCATCCCTTCCAAAGAAATCCCAGGGCTGATCTCCTTCGAATGGACTGGTTGGATCTCCTTGCAGTCCAAGGGACTCTCAAGAGTCTTCTCCAACCCCACAGTTCAAAAGCATTAATTCTTCAGCACTCAGCCCTATATATATATATACATGATATGATAGTTACACCTGTGCCAACCAGCATTAGTTAAGCCTTTCTCCTTTATCTGTTTTATCTATGTACATGTCTGTCTATTTACACATTTATCTGTCTACTCATCTAGCTAGCTAGCCAGCTTTGTCTATCTTATCCTCACCTTTAAACTCTAATCCTGTATCTCCAACTGTCTACTGGACATGTTCATCAAATGTTGGTGGTCTTGCAACATCAGATGAAACTCAACAATTGCAAGGTTAACCTCATAAACTTCTATAGGTTGCCTCCCCGACCCTTTATCCCTCATACCACCTTGGTGACCAAATACTGTCAAATTCACTTTCTGTGTATCTCGGTTTCTGCCCCTTCCTTTCCCGTTCCACATCCACCACCAGGGCACAGACTGCCATTATTTTTCAGTAGATAAAGTCTAACAAGTCTTCTAAGCCTGTCCTTGTAACTCCAGCATCTGCCACTTCAATCCATCTTGCATGCCACTACCGTCTTAGCTTTGTCACTGTTTTTGCCCAAAACCCTTGTGTTGTGCAGTTCTTAGGCGTGTATAACCAGAACCATTTGTGCATTTGTGAAGGTCTTCTGTTACCTACATGAACTCTCGTTAGTCATCCGTATCTCCCTATGTTCCGCTAAAGCACTATGCTCATTTCTCCTCCAACAGAGCAGGGTGCCCTAGTACAAGTCATCTCCACCTTTCAGTTCTCTTGCTTTTATAACATTTAGAACAATATCAGCCTTTATTGATGTCCATGTTATTTGAAGTCTTGTAACACAAAGAGCCTCTTGATGAAAGTGAAAGAGGAAAGTAAAAAGTTGGCTTAAAGCTCAACATTCAGAAAACTAAGATTATGGCATCCAGTCCCATCACTTCATGGCAAACAGATGGGGAAACAGTGGAAACAGTGTCAGACTTTATTTTTCTGGGCTCCAAAATCACTGCAGATGGTGATTGCAGCCATGAAATTAAAACGCTTACTCCTTGGAAGGAAAGTTATGACCAAAGCAGAGACATTACTTTGCCAACAAAGGTCCGTCTACTCAAGGCTATGATTTTTCCAGTGGTCATGTATGGACGTGAGAGTTGGACTATAAAGAAAGCTGAGCACTGAAGAATTGCTGCTTTTGAACTGTGGTGTTGGAGAAGACTCTTGAGAGTCCCTTGGACTGCAAGGACATCCAACCAGTCCATCCTAAAGGAGATCAGTCCTGAGTGTTCATTGGAAGGACTGATGTTGAAGCTGAAACTCCAATACTTTGGCCACCTGATGAGAAGAGCTGACTCATTGGAAAAGACCTTGATGCTGGGAAAGATTGAGGGCATGAGGAGAAGGGGACGACAGAGGATGAGATGATTGGATGGCATCACCCACTCAATGGACATGGGTTTGGGTAGACTCTGGCAGTTGGTGATGGACAGGGAGGCCTGGCGTGCTGCAGTCCATGGAGTTGCAAAGAGTTGAACACGACTGAGCGACTGAACTGAACTGAACTAAACTGAATACTTAATGATTCTTTCAGTGTTGTATTTAATTGATTATATACTTCTTTTTATTTATTTCATCTCTTTGTTGCTATTTCAGATGTTAGCCTTCTCCACCCAATTAGATAGGAATCTACTTGAACAGAAAAAACATCTCTGGTGCTTGTATATAGCGCTGGTATGCACCCGAATAGCATACCAGTACAATTTTTTTTCAGGCAGCACATACACACACACACACACCAGTTCAAATAAGTCAACATTCCCATGGCTTACTCAGAAGAAACAAGTTTACATGCCAATTCAAGCAGGGCAGGTGGGAGGAAAAAACGGAGGAAATATGATGGGTTTGGAGAAGTTGTGAAATTTTTGAAGATTGCAGTATCTATGTTTATAAAATAATTATAATAAAAAGCACTGATTCCCGGTACCCCCACAGTCCGAGGCAGATATATAATCACTCTAATGACCTTCAGAGTCCCTCACTTGCTCACATCCCTCTGAGGTCCTAAGGAAATCCTAGCTCTGTATTAATGTTTTCATAAAATTTGTTAAATTAACGTATTTCTAACTTCTCTCAATTCAGGTCATTACAGTTCATTATTATTCATGCCATTGGATTGTCTGTGGGCATTTGGTATTCATAATTTCTCATATTGTTTAGGAATAGGGTGGCCAAGATCTTTGTTTATAGCTGTAATTTTTATGACAGATACTGCTGGGGTGACTGATGGGCATTCTGTAATTATCATTTTTAATTTTTTTTTACTTTGTCATTGTTCCTGTAGTTGCAAAATGAAACTGTTTTAAAGGCTAGCTCCAGACAGTCTCCTGCCCATATGAGAAATCACAGAAATGCAGTATCAGAAGAAAGAGAGGCCAATTTTCATTGAGAACCTGTGGAATAGCCCAGCAGTTTACATGGGTCATTCATTTCTCTAAGTGCTGCTACAGCCATTTAAGGTGGATAGCCTTCTCCTCATTGACAAGTCAGGAAACCCAAGCTCAGACTTGTCAAAAGTCACATTATTAGTAGGAGTTTAAATACAGATGTGAGCTCAATTCTCTTGAACCCCACGTCCATGATGTTTCTATTATCTTAAAGAAATGAAATAAAACCCAGGAAGCAGATATATAAATAAATGGGAGCATATGTGGGTAACCATTTTTAGAAACTAACAAAAATCAAAATCACTCACTCTTTACATATTTTTCCATAGCATAGTTTCATAACCAAAAGTAAAAATGTTATTTCTTTCCTTCCTTCTGTGTATCCTCTTGACCTATTACTTCAAGAGATTCAGAGTAAATCTACAGTTGCCTCTGTAGTCAAGGATTTATAATTTGTCAGTCCCTAAAGAAAAATGTGAAGGAGGAGTAGTTGAAAGATCTGAGGAGTTTGGAGTGTGACACTTAGACTATTTATCTTCAGGTACTGGAATGTTGTGTTTCTCTCACCCTTGCACTTGTGATTTGCTGGGTGATTCAACTTGAGATAATAACCACTCTAAAAACAGGCTAAGTGAATTGAAACTTGCTGTGTTTCAGTAGTTACTTAATTGTGGCTCCTCGGCATTTAACAGCCTTAGAGAAGTCTGTTTTTGGTACCTACGTACATTTTGTTTAAGTTGACTTTTGAATATGTCCTTTCTTGTATTGTCTTAGACATTTTGGTAGTTGGAAAACAGCTCTGTCATTGCTTTGATAAAATGCATACAGAGCAGGCTACTCACCAAGCACATTATGAGAAAGAGAGAGAAATTGCTGTTAAATTCACATGCATTCAAGCAAGGACAGCTGGTTAGGATTAAGGGAACATTCTAGCTTCGGTGTACCACTTTCCCACAGCTTCTATTCCTTTAAAAAAAGATTTTTTTTTCCTACAGCTGACATAAACAAAGTCGGCATCATATCCTGTAGGCAGTTAACATGTTTGATATAATCAGGATATTCCCCTAAAATACTTTCAGTGCTGAATTCAGCCAGCAATTCCTTATTCATGAATCTGCATTTTAACCAGAGCATCCATTCACACGATGACTAAACTATAGAAAGTAGATTATCACACGAGAGCATCTATCCTTGCCAATAGCCATAGTGCTACTCACTTGCTCAATGGGCATGTCAGACTTTTGGCGTTTTTAAAAAAAAAGATAAAGTGTTTGCATTCTTTTGAACTGCCTATCAAGATTAGACAGAAAATCCTTGTCAGACAACTTGGTCTTGCAGCACAAGATATGACCGCTGTGGTCAACCATCTTGATTGCAGTGCTTCAGAAAGAAGTTCAAGGGAGAAGTTGGTCCCTGATCCTATCTTCTAATACACACTAGACTAGTGTATAGAATGCAGGTAATAGGTTCAGAGGCTCCGAAATGTGTTTTAAAAGTATCCTTCATTCTACACATTAATCAGTATGTTACTGGTATTTATTCCAAGTCACCTATGGCCATCTCCAAGAAGTCTGCCCTTGTTTCTTGACTAGTTAAATTATTTTAGAAATCTGTGACAAGAAAAGCAATTATTCTTCGGATAAGTTAATCTAAGTGAGACCTTGTTTGAGTTCTTAGGAATTTTGAAAGCTTGAGTTACATAGTAATAAATACATGTGATTACTACAAACCTCCTTTAGGAATTTTTTTTTCATCTGTTTAGCCAAGCATGATTAGTTAAGAGTCTGATTTGTATTCCACAGTCTGGGACTATATCTGCTCTGTGAGACTTGAGCAGGTCATTAACCTATGTAATCCTCATGTTCTTCATCTTCAGAGATGGGGTTCAGCTGCATTATTGCTAAATGCCCTTCAATCCAGATATGCTATGTGCCTCAGTAGTTGTTCATCACGATGCTGTGTTGTGGTGAAAAGGTATAGGATATGACCCCTACTCTCAATACGGGTACAATAAACATTAAACAATAAAAAAGGGCAATATTCTTTTATTTAACAAGTATGAATAGCTTCTTGTAGGTGAGACCCAGCTCTATGGCTGTTAACAAAGAAGGTGTCCCTGAAGTCCTGAGGAAAGTGATCGTGACAGTGGGGATAGAACTGGGTTGGTAAAGTCAGGTAAATGTAGGCGAGATGCAGGAATAAGAGGGAACATGGTGAATGCTGGCAGAGGGTGCAGAGACAGTGAAAACAGTGGCCCGGTCATCTAGCAGGTAGAGGCCAGGGACGCTGCAAAGTCCCCTGCAATGCACGGGACAGAGCGTCCCACAAAAAAATAAAAACACGGAAACTGAGGGTAAACTCACTTGGTTTCAGTAGAGGCTGTGGTTTCAACCCCTGAATTTGTTCATTTACTCTTTCCGCTTTCATTCATTCATATATTTAAAAACTATTGCTGAACAGTTATCAAGTTACTGTATCAGTTCAGTTCAGTTGCTCAGTTGTGTCTGACTCTTTGCGACCCCATGAATCGCAGCACGCCAGGCCTCCCTGTCCATCACCAACTCTTGGAGTTCACTCAGACTCACGTCCATCAAGTCAGTGATGCCATCCAGCCATCTCATCCTCTGTCGTCCCCTTCTCCTCCTGCGCCCGATCCCTCCCAACATCAGAGTCTTTTCCAATGAGTCAACACTTTGCATGAGGTGGCCAAAGTACTGGAGTTTCAGCTTTAGCATCATTCCCTCCAAAGAAATCCCAGGGTTGATCTCCTTCAGAATGGACTGGTTGGATCTCCTTGCAGTCCAAGGGACTCTCAAGAGTCTTCTCCAACACCATAGTTCAAAAGCATCAATTCTTCGGCACTTAGCTTTCTTCACAGTCCAACTCTCACATCCATACATGACCACAGGAAAAACCATAGCCTTGAGTAGATGGACTTTTGTTGGCAAAGTAACGTCTCTGCTTTTGAATATGCTATCTAGGTTGGTCATAACTTTTCTTCCAAGGAGTAAGTGTCTTTTAATTTCATGGCTGCAGTCACCATCTGCAGTGATTTTGGAGCCCCCCAAAATAAAGTCTGACACTGTTTCCACCGTTTCCCCATCTATTTGCCATGAAGCGATGTGACCAGATGCCATGATCTTCGTTTTCTGAATGTTGAGCTTTAAGCCAACTTTTTCACTCTCCTCTTTCACTTTCATCAAGAGGCTTTTTAGTTCCTCTTCCCTTTCTGCCATAAGGGTGGTGTCATCTGCATATCTGAGGTTATTGATACTGGGATACAAAAATAGATAGGACTCATCTTTGCCTTTAGTATAATTAATAATGTAATCTGTTGAGCTTTTATATGCCAGGTCAGGAAGGCCCCCTGTTGAAGGGAATGGCATTTCCCCTTGCCATAGAAGGGAATCCTACTCCTGTAGGATTTTCAGACATTTATCACTGATTTTCACAAAAATACAATAGGATAGATGTTACTTTCCCAATTTTATAATAGAATAATTGTCACTCAGCAATATTCTAAACTCATCCCAGCAGGTTGTTAAATCTTCCAAGATCATATAGTAGTGAGAAAGTCAGGATTTGAAACCAGATCATCTGTCTCTAGGATCTTTGCCTTAACCAGCACTATTCTGCCTTCTAGGTATTTGTTCGGTGAACTCTAAATATTTTAAAGCAAAGAGTCTTTTAGTCATGTCACAACCCCCGTATGTGAAATCACAAAGGGGTGAAAGAAAGTGAAAGTGTTAGTTGCTCAGTCGTGTCTGACTCTTTGTGACCCCACGGATTGTAGGATTGTAGCTCCCCACCGAAGATGCCCCGCCCAACTCCTCTGTCCATGTGATTTCCCAGGCAACAATACTGGAGTGGGCAGCCATTCCCTTCTACAGGGGACCTTCCTGACTCAGGGATTGAACACAGGTCTCCCGCACTGAAGGCAGATTCTTTAATGTCTGAGCCATCAGAGAAACCCAAGAATACTGGAGCAGGTTGTCATTCCCTTCTCAGGAGATCTTTCATCTATGAGTAACTCATGCTTATAACCATGCTGCTGCTGCTGCTGCTAAGTCGCTTCAGTCATGTCCGACTCTGTGTGACCCTACAGACGGCAGCCCACCAGGCTCCCCCATCCCCAGGATTCTCCAGGCAAGAACACTGGAGTGGGTTGCCATTTCCTTCTCCAATGCATGAAAATGAAAAGCAAAAGTGAAGTCGCTCAGTCGTGTCTGACTCTTAGCGACCCCATGGACTACAGCCTACCAGGCTCCTCCGTCCATAGGGTTTTCCAGGCTTTTAACCATAGTTTGGTCTTTATCCAGTCACTTTTTCCAATGGTGTTTGGCAGTTGGGAGTGCGGGTGGGTTAGGAGATAGGGAATGCGGTTTTACTCCATTTTATGTCAGTATCATCCCAAAGACAAGCCCATGTAGCATAGCTTCATTAATTATATGACTGTGAAAAGTGTATAAGGCATCAGTTATGCATTACTTCAGTATAGTAATCAAAAGTGGAAAGAAATTTGAGATACAGTTTATTGTCTTCTTTTCCATCTGTACTCTGATGTCTTCTCTTGTTCTTCAGCTGCCTAGAAGATGTGGAGAGAATCCATAAAACACAGAAATCCCGACACTCATCCCAGCAGGCTGCCATAGGCAACCTACCCTCGAATGGGGAGGAAGCGTGTCCTGACTTCTGTCTGCATGTCTTCTAAGGCCCAGGACTGGTCACTTCTCATTTGTGCATGTGCAATTCCTCTTCTTGCCATTCTTTCCAAGTACTTGTTATTTCTTTTTTTCATTCTTTTCCTGGGGGTGGAGAGAGGAAGTGGGATTCCAGGTAGGTGACCACAGCATTCCGAGGAGATAGAAACACATAGAAAGCTGGTGTATTTGTGTAATCCCAAAGTTGGTCTCCTAAATATTTGGTAGACTACTTATATCCCTGAGCTGTAATGTTTTCAAGGATTTTTGCAAGAAGGATTTTGTAAATTAAAGGGAAGACCACACTCACCCAAACTTTAGATGGTTGCTCTAGTTAACATCTGGGCTGTGCCCTGACATCAGGGTCGTGGTGATGAAGTGCAGATGTGATAACTCAGCCGTGTTTTCGTTACTCATAAGCATTTGCTGCCTTTGGTTTTTTGGGGTTTTGTTTTTTTTTTTTTTTGGTTGTTATTTTCAGACTCTTAACGCAACCCACTCCAGTACTCTTGCCTGGAAAATCCCATGGATGGAGGAGCCTGGTGGGCTGCAGTCCACAGGGTCGCAGAGTCGGCCACGACTGAGGCGACTTAGCAGCAGTGGCAGTAGCTTCTTAATCCATGACGGTGTCGGAGAAGATGGGAAAATGCAAGTAGTGTATGGCTCGGGCCCCGAGTAACAGTTCCTCACCTTTTTAAACACACTGTCAGGCCGTCATAGGATGTGCGGCCTGTGGAAGATGGGCCCCAGGGCCTGCTCAGAGAAGCCTATTTTCATTCCATTGTTATTTTCACTTAAAACAAGTTAGGCAGTTTGTTAAGTCTTTTTAGGTTCAATATTACGTAGTAAGGAAACAGGAAATGGAATAAAATCAATAATGAGTATTTGAAAATTTCTGTAGTTGTTTTCTTTTAATCTGATTTTAGCTGTATGTGATGTTGTTTAGTCGCTCAGTCATGTCTGACTCTTTGCCACCCCATGGACTGTAGCCTGCCAGGCTCTTCTGTCCATGGGATTTCCCAGGCAAGAACACTGGAGCAGGTTGCCATTCCCTTCTCCAGGGAATCTTCCCAACCCAGGTTTCGAACCTATGTCTCCTACATTGGCGGGTGGATTACTTACCACTGAGCCACCTGGGAAGCCTAGTTGTATGTGTACATAAACACATGCATCTGTAAGTATATAAACACAACATGTATGTACAACAAACACAGTGTCTACTGTTCTGAAGGAGAACTGGCACAAGAGCAATTACGCTGGAGCAGATTCACGCGACAATGAAGGTCCCAGAACAGTTTAGAAAAAGCATTGCTGCTGTTACTCTCTGACAGGCATGCCCAGAAATTCAGAGAATCCTCAATAAGAATGTCTTCTTTCAAAACTCATTTTAGCTCTGTATCCATTAATTTATTTTTGATATTCACATGGCTTTTCATTTTTTAACTGATTTCACCTCTTACGGTGATGAGTGCCATACACATTTTGAATACTTTCTTACATAGTGTTAATAGCTCAACTTTGGTTAAACCTGACACTGTTCCCACAGTGTTCTGGGTGTTACCCGCAGTTCTGCTCTACTATTGCCAGGTTCGGGAACAGGATCATATGGTAGCTTCTCAGTCCTTCAGATGACTTTATGTGAACATTTTATAACTTCACGATATGTACATGAAGGTGTACATGGTAGTTTAACAGTGAACCAATGTAAGCTGTTCATGATGAGATTACCTTTCTGGTTTCAGTTCTTGATCATACTTCCCATGTTCTGTGAATACAGCTTGCGCCTCAGTAGAAGTGTGCCCTTAGAGTCAAGACATTCTTCTTACTCCCAGTCTTGTGCCTTTTCTGTTTGGTCAGACACCTTAACAGAACAATTATAATGAGACTATCCTTTGGTCCCATAATATGTTTGCATGATGAACCGTTAGGTATTTGAAAGCAAGTAAGAAAGTTAAGCTCTTATTTCCAGGATGTATGTCCTTAATCATGTCAGCTTTTTCTTCCTGGGGAATGTCTCAGGATCTTTAAACAGCCTTTGCTAGATGCTGGCTAGCCTCCTGGCAGCCCTGTGTAGTTGATAAGATACTCTCATCTGCTCTGAGCAGGGTAGGATATGGTACGATTCTTTCCTGTCTTAGCCTCGGCTTTATGGAAGCATTAATGTAATCTTTAATTGCAATGTATTTATTCTTTGTCTTTTTATCACTTATGTCTTGTTGATGATTCATATTAAGTTTTGATCATCTATAAGCAAGAGGTCTTTTTAGCAGGAACTGGAATCCTCAGACCTTTTCTCTTGTGCAGCATGGTTTTGTTTAGATTTTCCTGAATCTAAATAGAAGTTTGGCCCACGTTCCAGTTAAATCTCATTTTGCTCACCCTACGGATACCTCCCCTTACCCATCATTCCAGTCTATTGAGATAATTTCAAGTCTTTATCTCTTCATATCCTAGCTCTTTATTTTAGCTTTGTGATACCCATAGACTTTGTAAGCCTGCCACTTGGAACTTGTAATCAAAGATTTTTTAAATTTAATTTAACCAAAATGCTACTTAGGACAAGATCAGTGACAAAATAAAGACTTCCCTCCATATTTATCCAGTTATCAATACTCTTAAAACTCAGGTGCTCAGCCAAATTACTACTATATCTGGTTTTCCCAGCACCCATCCAGTCTGAAAAAAAATCATTAAAACTTGTCAAATGCTTTTCTAATACCAGGGGCAGTCCAAGTCCCTGATCAAGTAGCCTAATAACTGTGGATAGTGAATTGTGTAAGAATTGCTTTTTCACCAAATTCTTTCATGTTTCAGTATTTTTCTTTGTTTATCTTTGTCTGTGCTGGGTCTCGGTTGCTGCGCAGGCTTTTCTCTAGTTGCAGCATGCGGGCTTATCTTAGCAGTGGCTCCTCTTGTGAAGCACAGGCTCCAGACGCTTGGGCTTAGCAGTTGCAGCTTACGAGCTCTAGAACCCGGACTCAGTAGTTGTGGTGCATGGGCTTAGTTGCTTCCCGGCATGTGTGTGGGATCTTCCCAGACCAGGGATCTGCGAACCCTTGTCCCCTGAGTTGGCAGGCAAATTCCTATCCACTGTGCCACCATCAAAGTCCCATGTCTCAATATTTTTAACCCAACTGCATTATCTCTAATAATTATTATTTTGCCTTTATTTGTGTAGTGTTTACACCTTAAAAAAAAAGTCAACATAAATTCCCATGGAATTCCTTCAAAGAGATTAAGGAAACATATGTGATTATCTCCATTTTAAAGATGAAGAAGCTTAATCTCTGAGAGTTTAAGAATCCAGATCTTATTATTTTAAGCATAGATTTCTTTCCATGACACCACATCTGGCAATATTTGATTGCATTCTATTTATATGTTAGGTCCTCAATGACTATGTTTGACTGGGTGGATAAATTTGTTCTAAAAGTCTTTGCACCCAAGGATTCTGCCTCAAGCACTTTGCCATTTAAAATAGAAAGAACAAAAATTAAAGACCGTATACTACCAAGAAGTACAGCAACAAGGCCTAAACCTACACATAAATAAAATAAGTAATTTTAAAAAACAGTATATGTGATATGGTTTCTCCAGTAATCATGTACAGATGTGAGAGTTGGAACATGATGAAGGTTGAACACCAAAGAATCAATGCTTTCGAATTGTGGTGCTGGAGAAGACACTTGACAGCAAGAAGATCAAACCAGTCAATCCTAAAGGAAATCAGTCCTGAATATTCATTGGAAGGACTGTTGCTGAAGCTCCAATACTTTGGCCACCTGATGCAAAGAGCTGACTCATTGGAAAAGATCCGGATGCTGGGAAAGATTGAAGGCAAAAGGAGAAGAGGGTAGCAGAGGATGAGATGGTTAGATAACATCACTGACTCAATGGACATGAATTTGAGCAAACTCCAGGAGATAGTGAGCAACAGGGAAGCCTGACATGCTACAGTCCATGGAGTTGCAAAGAGTCAGACATGACTTAGTGACTGAACAACAAATATGTGATATTTGCAGTGTTTATAATTGTGTTTTCCAAATCCTGGCCTGCAGATTGGTGCCAGTCCAAGGGGAAATTTCCAGTGACCTGCAACAAAATGAGAAATGAACAATTATTATGGATTGAATTGTGGCCCTTCCAAACTTATATGCGTGTATGCCATCCTAAAGGAGACCAGTCCTGGGTGTTCATTGGAAGGACTGATGCTGAGGCTGAAACTCCAGTACTTTGGTCACCTCATGCGAAGAGTTGACTCATTGGAAAAGACCCTGATGCTGGGAGGCATTGGGGGCAGGAGGAGAAGGGGACAATGGCTGGATGGCATCACCGACTTGATGCACATGAGTTTGGGTGAACTCCAGGAGTTGGTGATCGACAGGGAGGCCTGGCATGCTGTGATTCATGGAGTCACAAAGAGTCGGACACAACTGAGCGACTGAACTGAACTGTGCTAAGTCACTTCAGTCATGTCCAACTCTTTGTGAACTTGTGGACTATAGCCCACCAGACTCCTCTGTAAATGGAATTCTCCAGGCAAGAATAGTGGAGTGTGTTGCCATGCCTTCTTCCAGGGGATCTTCCTGACCCAGAGATCAAACCTGCGTCCTTATGTCTCTTGCGTTGGCAAATGGGTTCTTCACCACTGGCACCACCTGGGAAGCCCCCAAATTTATATGTTGAAGTCCAAACACCCAGGACCTCAGAATTCAGTGACTGTATTTGGAGATAGGGTTTATAAGAAAGTAACTGAGATTAAATGAGATCTAAAGGTCAGGGTCATAATCTAATAAGACTAGTGTTTTTAAGAACAAGAAGCACCAGAAACATGCACACAGAGAGAAAAAATGCCATGTGAGGACACAGCTGGAAGGTGACTGTCTACACTCCAGAAAGAGTCCTCACCAGACCCCAGCCCTGCTGGCACCTTGAACTGTAATAAATAGAAATTTTTTAGATTTCCAGCATCCAGAACTGTAAGAAAATAAACTTCTGTTGTTTAAGGCCCTCAGTCTCTGGTATTCTGTTACAGCAGCCTGAGCAGGCTCATCCAGAAACATGCTGAATGTTTGTAAGTATCAAATGCATTAATACTTTATTAAATTAATACTAAGGTTAATGTTACTTTCCAAGTATTCAATTTAAAATCGTATCCTTTATTCCATCTTTATTCGTTATTCCTTCTAACTTTTTTGTTGCATTAAAATATCCTGACTTTGATGAAATTGCAGTCATCTAGAAGTTGGTTTTGGATAATGTGGATTAATGCGCTTACTTAAGATAATAAAAATTAGCAATCAAATCCTCTGCGCACATAGTTTGGAAATCTTATTAGTTTATGACATTCCTAAGTGTAGAAGTCATTGAAGAAGAACATGTGAGAGAAGAAATGATGTTCTGTTGGCCAGCTGACTTCAACCAGAACTCTGAACTGCAAAGAATTATCTGAGATCTTTGCAGAAGCTTAATGAAGCAGATGGGAACAATATTGTTCTGGCAGGGAGCAGTGATTATTTGGGTCAAAAATGATCAAGTCATATTAAAGCAATAAAAAGGTAAAATGAATGGAGCAGAGCCATTTGGTAGAACTTTATAGGGAAGCATTTATTCAACAAAAACTCACTGATGCTCTGCCATGTACCAGGCATTGTGCCAGACTATAGTGATACAGCAGTGAAGATGGCTTGCTCCATGTGTGAGAAGGTCTCACTATCTTCTACTCAAGTAGACTGAAGGAAATGGTAGAAGTTCCAGAAATGGGCACAATGTCCTAAAGAAATTCCAGGGAGAGGCCCCAGCCCAGTCTGGAGGGTCCTAGCAGGCAGAGATATTTCAGAGAGAGTGGGTAACATGCAGAAAGACAAGAAGCAGCCAGGTGTGTCATGGAAGGGATGACATCACTGGCAGGGAGCAGTGATTATTTGGGTCAAAAATGATCAAGTCATTATCATGAAGGCTTATCATTTGGACACATTTGTCTAATACGGAAAAAGAGTAATAGATGGGGATTGTTTGGGATGGGAGAGAATTGGTTCCAGATATGTTTTGGTTTTCTGTTAATTTCTGTTTTTGTTATTTTTGTTTGGGTTGTTTGGTTTTTAATCAGGATGAAAGAGACTTAAGCTGAAGGGAAAGTTGCCAGTTGAAGAGGATGAAGAGGGGGAAGGGGAGAGGGAAGGAAGGGAGTGAGGGAGAAAGAAATAGAAGTAAAAACTCTGAAAAAGGGATACGAAACTAGTTAAAGCCTGAGACTAGTGGAAATGGAGTGGAGATAGTTGTGGTAAGAGATCACTTGACAAGAAGTGTCTGGAGAGCTGACATAGATCATAACAGATAGTCTCAACTTTCTTAATGCAGTTCTAGCGATGCCATCTGATAAAAATGGTTGAGATGAGTCAGAAGGGTTTGGAGGAATCACTAAGGAATGGAGAGAGAGAAAGGTCCAGAAATGAGTCAAGAGCCTCACGAAGGTTAGGGAGCCTGGAGTGGTGATAGCTCCTATCTGCAAAGCTGTGGGATTCTCTCCAGCAGTAACTTACTATCACAGGAAAGAAAAAGGAGTGGATTGCAGCTCTAATTCTGTGTGGAGATTTGTCTGGCTGAAGGCAGGAAGAAGCTGGGATGCCAGGGAATTGAGGGTGCATGTCAGAAAGAAATGAATGAGTGGTTCACCCAGAGCCGAGCTGTGGAAGGAAAGGGATGGGAGGTTGAAATCAGAATGGGGTATTGGAGCTGAAAATTTCTGAAGCAAGCCCTCTAGGGGATAAAACGATCCAGACTGTGTCCAGTGATGGTCTTGGAATTGCCAGGCTGAAGCACGGATGGAAATTGTAAGGTTGCAGTCTCTACAGGAACTTGGCCTCCTGGTAAGTCTGTTGGAGCTGAAATGAAAGAGAAGTGTATGAACCAAGAGCTGGAGTCTTCCATGAAGAAGGAGGAGCAGCAGGAGATGGGATTGATGTAGAGTTGATGGCCTCAACTTCAAAAGAAAGGGGAGCGTTTGGAGCGTTAGGATCAGGAACCAGTAGTTCAGAGAGAACGGCTCTTCCTGCAAGTTATTTAATGGATACGAAAGCAGGAGAAAGCTGCAAGAGAAGAGGTGTGCTTCCTGAGATCCAGGTCTCCAGTCAGAGCAGGAGGTACAGAAGCTGCAGCAAACGTTAGGGACGTAAGAAAGTACATTAACAGTTAAGTGAGGATACCAGTGGTACAGGGACAAGGACTGGGAGGAGGATAAGACGGGAGTGAGGAAATGCTGTGCCAGGCACTGTGATGGAAGAGGTGCGTCAGTTAGTTACTGAGCCCCCGCTCTGTGCAAATACAGAGCCGATGACCAGGACTAACAGGTCCCTGCCTTCCCAAAACTTCCATATCAAAAGGCTTGCCTTTTGCTTCATAACTAAAGGTGACAGAGAGCAGAGGCATGGTTTCAAGTGACTGCAAGACTGCAACTAATCATTTACATGTCATTTACTAGGTTTGCCATAAACAATATCTCACTAAAATGAATTGCAGTCCAGAAAGAACACTTGACTTTGAGCAATTTCAGGTAGGGCAATGGGGCTGGTTACTAATGAAATATTGCATAGTGCGGTTAGAAAATTATTCCTGCACCATTGTTAGCTTTCAGCACTTGGTATTTAGCCTCGGAGGTAAAGCTGGTCTATTTTTTGCACCTGTTTGAGTGTACTTGTAATGTGTCTTCATAGTCAGATATTTGCACTGCATCGGGACAAGCAGACACCGTCGTCGTCAAAAGCATTGTGGCTACTTGGAGCATAGATCTTGGAGGCAGACTTAGGGGACTTGAACTCCCTTTCTGCCACATGCAATGTGGGTAACTATGGACAGGTTACTTCACCTCTCTGTGCCTTAATGTTGTCAACCGTGAAATGGGCATGATAGTAACACATCTACCGCATGAGGCTATTGTGAGGATGAAAAGAGCCACTTTAATCAAAGCACTTAGAAAGCTGCCTGGCATATTCTTGGTGTTCTGTAAGTGTTAACAGGTACTATAATTGCATATAGCATGTCTCTCTTTTAAAAGGTGCTGCATCTTCTGTAGTGGATCCTTCAGGGCAAAGTATTGGGTGTACTAGCTTTGCAATTATATTCCGGACCTAGTAGCAACTGTGCCAGATTGCACAAGCAGATAGTAATGTCTGGCAGTGCCTGAAGTTTGGACTGCTAATGGAGCAACTGGAACTGACTTTCAGTTGGCATCCAACCAAGACGTGAATCCTCACCATCACTTCAGCCACATTTTTTGCCTCTTATCTCTCTATTTTCAGTGGTTATACATTAAATACTTACTTTTAAAAAGTGACTTGCTGGCTTCTTTCTGGGCAGGAGGTGAAACTCGTTGCAACGTGGTTAAGGACACAGGCTATCCAGATGGTATGCTCGTTAACAGAGGAGGCTGTTTCTGCCTGTGTTGAATAGAGACACTCAGTCTGGGTTTGTTCATTATAGTTTTGCAATCAAGGTCACTTCTGGGTGGGGCACGGTACTGACAACAAGACAGGAATGAACAGTATTTATGATCTAAATCATGGGAGGCATTGCTTTATGCACTGCTTTATTCATCCAGTAAATATTAGAAACATGTCTTGGGCGCTGTGCTAGACCCGGGGACGCTGTGCTAGCCCATCTCCCTGGACTATCTCCAGATATTTGAATGGTAACCCAGATAAATATGGTGAAGGAATGAGTGAGGCAGTGCTATGCAGGTGAATGTTGGATGATGGAATGTGGTCATGTAAAAACAGTCATGGTTTTGTAGGTACCTTTATTATGAATACTAAATTGATATCAACCCTGGACTCTATTCAATAAGATTTCTGAATGGTCTTCATTTTCTAAAGCATTCGAAGCATCAAATTCTTCTATTTTAGACGAGATACACACATACATATACAAACATAAATACACGCAATCCAGAACGCCACCGTGTGACTGGATCTACCCAGTAAAAGGAGGAACACTGCATATGTTGAATTATCAATAAGTTCACTCAACACTAAGGATACCACTATTGCCATCTTAATTCCTAATTCTTTTTTGATCAAATCAATCTTACCTGAGATACCTGAGACTCCTACAGAAAAAAAAAAAAATCTAAGATATTTTTTAAAAATATAAATTTATTTATTTTAATTGGAGGCTAATTACTTTACAATATTGTATCGGTTTTGCCATACATCAACATGAATCCGCCACAGGTATACCTGTGTTGCTTTCAGACTTTTGGAAAGAAAGTTATTTTTTTTTTCTTTAAATGAAAACATATCTTTACCTCAGTTCTTCTTTTAATTTGCCATCATTGCAAATGGCTCTAAAAATCTCAGTTCTGGGCAAAAGCTGTTACTGGACTTTTGACCTTCAGTGTTTGGTATTTGGGCTTCCTCGGGTGGCTCAGAAGATGGTAGGGAATCTGCCTGCAATGCAGGAGACCTGGGCTTGATCCCTGGGTCGGGAAGATGCTCTGGAGAAGGGAATGGCAACCCACTCCAGTATTCCTGCCTGAGCCCTGTGGGCTACAGTCCATGGGGTCGCAAAGAGCCTTGGAGGTAAAGCAGGCTACTCTGCCTTCTCTGGTAATTGTGTTTTCTCAGGACCACTGTCTTGGTCTAAGTTCCGGCCCCTTCTGTAGCCTGTTAAAGTGTGCTTTTAAAGCATTTTTAATGTTTTACATCCACCTGAATAACTTCTGAAGGTGGGGGCTGGGCAGTATCTTAACTTGGATTTCCCTTGTTTAAAAAGTCCCTGAGATAATGACTTGGGGGCATTAGCTTATTTAGGACACGATCACCAGGAGCATGATGAAATAATGAGGTGAGATCAATAAGTGATGAGTCAGTAAAGAGTTAATGAGCAGATTACTGCTGTGGGTGTGCTTAAGTTACCATTGCTACAAGACCACCCCAAACACTGTGGTGTAAAACAACCATTTAGGAAGCTTCCTGAGCCTGTGGGGCAGGATTTAGGATGAACACAGGGGCCTCTGCATCACAAGATCTGGGGGCTCAGAGGGGAAAGTTTCAAAGACTGGGGTGACGCCACAGCCGGGGGCTCGAGCCACCCAGAGGTTTCTTCATCTGAGTCTGGCGGTTGATGCTTGCCGTCAGCTGGCACCTCAGCTGAGGCTCATGAGAACACCTACATGTGGCCTCTGGATATGTGACCTGGGCTTCCTCCCAGCACGGGAACCTCAGGGCCGCCAGACTTCTTATCAGGTGGAACCGGACTCCAGAGCAAAGGCCAGGCAGCATCACGGCTTCTGACCTGACCTTAAGGTCACACAGCCACATTCTGTGGGTCACAAGTGTGTGGTAGTCCTGCCCCAGTTCAAGGTGGTGCAAGGACTACAGCTTGGCTCTCAAAGTATGTCAGAAACTTCCTGCATTTTTTCGAAAAACAAACCATTGCATCACAGTATAGGCAACCATCTTCCTTCACGACTGGAAGCATCAGATGGAGGGGGAGGAATGTAGGAGGGAAAAATGCATTAACCGTTAATTATAAAAAATGTAACATACAGGTGATAAGAGACAGATATGCACCAGGTATCACAGGGTCACGGAGGAGGGGCACCTAGCTTGGTCATAAGGTTCAGAGAAGGTCAGTCAGATGAAGAAAGAAAGGTCGGGGGGAAATTTCAAGTAAAAAGAATATAAGCAGTTGGTTAGTATGTACAGTTTGGTGAAGTGGACCAAGGAAAGTGGCAGATCAAAGTGGAAACGGAAGGTCATGAAAAGTCTTGAATGCCACATGAACAGGCAGGGACCTTATTTTTAGGCAGAGTGAAGAGTCGTTAAGGGTCCCTGTAAGCATCCAGGGTAGAGAGCCTGAATGAAGGAAGTTTAGCTGAGCTCCACAGTGGGGGATGGACTTGATAACTATTAGAAGGTAAAATAATACCTGGGATGTTAACATTGGGCTTCCCTAATGGCTCAGCAATTAAAAGAATTGCCTGCAGTGCCTGAGATGCAGGAGACGCAGGTTCAATCCCTGGGTCAGGGAGATCCCCTGGAGGAGGGCATGGCAACCCACCCCAGTATTCTTGCCTGGAGAATCCCATGGACTGAGGAGTCTGGCAGGAAACAGTCCCCTGGGTTGCACAGGGTCGGACACGACTGGAGCGACTTAGCATACGTGTGGAGTGAAGGAAAGAGCAAAGTGTATGTAGATTTACTGCCCAGTTCCTACCCTGGGTGCTTGAAGGGATGGTGGTTCCAGTAAGATGGGGAATTTTGGAGGAGAATCAGGTTAAGGAGGAAGAGGTGAGTATGAGGTGCCTGTGGCCATCCCACTGCACGTGGCCAGTGGTCAGGTGCATGTCTGAGTCTAAACTGGAAAGAGAAGATAGATAGGGCTGGAGATACTGACTTGGGAGTGATCAGCAGATAGGAAAAGAATGGGGGAGGGAATATAAGAATCCATGGAAAGATAAGAGCAGCTCTTTTTGGTTCCAAGAATGCAGATGTTGCTAATTACTTGAAGTCGTTCAAACCTTATCACCTCTATTTTCTTGATGATGAAGACTAATTATCTGTTAAGAGAAGATGGAGTCCAGATACTGAGAACAATTTGTTCAAACAGTGAACAAAGAGAAACACCAAATGTGGACCATGCACAGGAAAAATAAAAGGTTACTCTTTTTGACCATGCACATCTTAGCAACTCTTCCTGATGCTGGTATGCCTTTCACGTGTACTCTGAATCTTCACCCCGAGGCCCATCACTAACTAGGCAGCAACACTGCTCAAAACACAGTAGGATCATACTCTCCATAACCTCCAGCATTCCTAAGTTGATTTCAGTTTCTTTAGAATTCACACATATATTGAATCATCACTAAACAAGAAAACCACCATCTTCAAATTTAAGCCTTCACAAATGGAAACACCTATCGTGAAATGGAAAGAGATTTTTCTTTCGTTTTCCCTTGTTATTTCCTAGTCATTATTCCAAAACATCTCAACAATCTGTATTTGTGTCAGTAAGACTTTCCAACAGATGATAGATACCAGGCTTCACCTGTAAACCTTCATTGCTTTACTTGAGTCTGAACCACAAGGAATTCATAGTATTATTGATGCCCTAGGAAAGATGCCTTTCCAAGATGTGTTGGCAAGAGAAGAGAATGTGTTTGAAGAGCAAGAAGACGAGATGAACAAGACTTTCTTTTTTATGAGCACATGTTCACCTTCCTCAGCAGACACTAACAGTATAATCACTGTCCCGTCAGGGTGCTCAAGTTTTTGTTTTTTTGTTTTTTTTTAACCTGTTAAAGGACTGCTAGTATAAAAGGTTGAAAACCACCAGTTTAGATAACCCTAATCCATCGTAATCCCCTCATAGCCCTTTCAATTGCCTTTCCCAAGAAAGCTGCCATCCGTGCTCCTAAGGGTGAGACAAATGGGCAGGTCTAAACTTTACCCCATTACTGAAGCATCGTAAATGACCAAAAGGCAAGCTGCCAAAGGAGGAATGAAAGGGACACATGGTCTGGATAGTCCGTACCAGCTAGTTAGCTCCTGAAAGATAGTGAGTGGTGCACGAATAGTGCCTCTTATTTCCTTGCAGCCCAGCAGGGTCCCTAGGAAGGAGACCTTACCAACTGAGGCGGAGGGCACCAAGAGAGACATTCTCCATCAGCATCCTTTGTCCCTGTTGAAAAGCCTGGGAGCTGCTCCTCACAGCACTCCTCTGCCCTTCAGAGAACGTGAGGGCAGAGCATGAAGAAGGAAAGGGAAAAAGCTTTTCTTCTGTTTTCTCTGTTACATCCGCAGAGCCTCTTACCTCAATATTAATTTTCTATTTCTCTTCCTTTTATGATCTGCAGTCGAAACTCAGCTAGAATATAAAAACGTTTCAAAGGGCAGAATGAGTTTGAAGACCAGGAACTGGAGAAAAAGAAACCAAAGGAAAAAAATGTACCCTAAACAGATACATTTCCTTAGTCTGGGAAAACTTGTGTACAAGCGCAGTAGGACCTCCTGCTTGTTCATACTGAAGGTGTTTACTACAGAAATTTGCATAATAATACATTTCTAAGTGGCCTTTGATGCTGGGAGGGATTGGGGGCAGGAGGAGAAGGGGATGACAGAGGATGAGATGGCTGGATGGCATCACCGACTCGATGGACATGAGTTTGAGTGAACTCCAGGAGTTGGTGATGGACAGGGAGGCCTGGCGTGCTGCGATTCATGGGGTCGCAAAGAGTTGGACATGACTGAGCGACTGAACTGAAGTGAAGTGGCCTTAACTCTTAATTAAAAGCCCATCTCACCTCTTAGGATACTGTCTGAGCATCTGCTTTTGTTTCAGGTGATGAGAAGTTCCAAGGGTGCACACAGGGACAATGGTGGTTTCGTCCCTAAGTTGTATGTATGGCTCTTGTGACCCCTGGACTCTTGCGACTCCCTGGACTGTAGCCTGCCAGGCTCTGACTCTTGCGACCCCATGAACTGACAGGCTTCTCTGTCCCTGGGATTCTCCAGGCAAGAATACTGGAGTGGGTTGCCATGCCTTCCTCCAGGCGATCTTCCCAACCCAGGAATCAAACCTGCATTGCAGGCAGATTCTTTACTAACTGAGCTATGAGGGAAGTCCCATACAGGGACAATAGGAATCCACAGTTTGTCATCCCGAAGGCCTTTATGAAAGCACAATATTTACAACTAGACTTTGAGTCTATGTAAGAATAACTGAGCGGAGAAGGCAATGGCACCCCACTCCAGTACTCTTGCCTGGAAAATCCCACTGATGGAAGAGCCTGGTGAGCTGCAGTCCATGGGGTTGCTGGGAGTAGGACACCACTGAGCGACTTCACTTTCACTTTTCACTTTCCTGCATTGGAGAAGGAAATGGCAACTCACTCCAGTGTTCTTGCCTGGAGAATCCTAGGGATGGGGGAGCCTGGTGGGCTGCCGTCTATGGGGTCGCACAGAGTCGGACACGACTGACGCAACTTAGCAGCAGCAGCAGCAGCAAGAATAACTTAGATGTAGAAAAGCCCCAGAGCTTTTCCCCTTTCTTTCCCAGCTGTCTCCTTCTCTTCCCTCGTAGATTTATTTCATTTTCCTCTTCATCTCTGCTTTAGCTGTTCTTGCCATCTTTCTCAGCCTCCTGAATACAATTAGTAGACAGAAAACTTGTTGTTTTCGTCTAGTCACTCAGTTGTGTCCTTCTCTTTGCAGCCCCATGGACTGCAGCATGTCAGGCTTCCCTGTCCTTCACCATCTCCTGGAGTTTGTTCATACTCATATCCATTGAGTTGATGATGCCATCCAACCATCTCATCCTCTGTCATCACCTTCTTCTGCCCTCAATCTTACCCAGCATTGGGGTCTTTTCTAATGAATCAGCTCTTCACATCAGGTGGCCAAAGTATTTGAGCTTCAGCTTCAGCATCAGTCCTTCCAGTGAATATTCAGAGTTGTTTTCTTTAGGATTCACTGGTTTGATCTCCTTGCAGCCCAAGGGACTCTCAAGAGTCTTCTCTAACACCACAGTTTGAAAGCATCAATTCTTTAGCACTCAGCCTTCTTTATGGTCCAACACTATCCAAAACAACTCATAATTGAATAGTTTGCATGCCAAGCCACCCTTACCTGCTGCCAGTGTGACAGTGTGAAGCAAACAGGCTGATCTATGCTATTAATGTGCATCTCCAGAAAAAGTTCAGATTTTCCCCATTCTGGGGCTTTTCCTACCAATATTATGAAATAAATTAATATTATGAAATTAAAGAGAATGCATTTATTTCCATCTGAATAGAAATTGTTCATGAATAACTTGGTTAATGATGTTGCTTAAAAAAAAAAAACACTGCCGAGTGATAATTGTATCCTTTTCCTGTATCTGTATTTAAAACATCTTAAGGAAGACTAGATGAACTATCACATGACTCACTCAAATGTCATTTTCATGTTCCTTTGAAGAAGCCCCTCTGTGTGAGTTTGAAACTGGCTAAGCCCTTTACTTTTTCTACAGCTTCTGTGGCTTGCTGCTACTGCTGTTAAGTCGCTTCAGTCGTGTCCGACTCTGTGCGACCCCAGAGATGGCAGCCCACCAGGCTCCCCCGTCCCTGGGATTCTCCAGGCAAGAACACTGGAGTGGGTTGCCATTTCCTTCTCCAGTGAAAAGTGGAAGTGAAGTTGCTCAGTCGTGCCCACTCTTTGTGACGCCATGGACTGTAGCCTATCAGGCTTCTCCATCCATGGGATTTTCTAGGCAAGGGTACTGGAGTGGGTTGCCATTTCCTTCTTGAGCAGATCTTCCTGACCCAGGGATCAAACCCGGGTCTCCTGCATTGCAGGCAGACGCTTTGCCCTCTGTGGCTTAGGAGTCACTATTACAGGAAAAGAGCAAGTCCAGTCTGGTAAACTGCACAGAGATACACCTGAGGTTCCAGAAACAGCTATTCCAAGTGAGATTTCCATAGTAGGCTGAAGTTTGTTCCTCTGGAAGTTTCCATAAAGGGGTAAGGAAAAAGTCTCCCTGATCTTGTTCTCTTGTGCCTACTGTTCATTTGAAGATTAAGATTATTTATGTTCGGAGAGCGCTGTAGCCACTTAGATAGCTCTCGGCAGGCGGAGGGCTGGTGGGATGCACTCGTGTTTATCACTGGCACCAGAACAAGCATCACAGAAATGCAAGCTCCTTGGCTTACCTCCCAAACTCTGCTTTCTCTCCAACTGACTTCAAGCCACTTTGTAAACTGTTTTGTTGTTTGAGGAGAACATTTCTCTCTGGGTTACGGTTCTGCAGGAGCCAATATTTTAACACTCTTCTTCTGGAAAGCTTCCCATTTCTAATACTTTCCCCTCATTGGAGTCTTCTTTGAAGCAGAAAATATGGCATAGGCTGGAGATTACATATCAGGATTGTTTCCCTCTTGAGGTTTGGGCACGTGTGAGTGTGAGTGTGTGTGTGTGTGTGTGTGTGTGTGTGTGTGTGTGTGTGTGTGTACTGGGTAGTTGTTTCATTGGGTCCTTAGAATATGGTGTAATATTGACTGGGAACCTGGATCCAATCCTGGAACATTTCACACTGAGGAAGGCTCTCCATGGTGACAGATCCACCTAATATCCCCAAATGATATCGAGTCATTTGATGATTATGTGCCTGGGATCCACTAGAGGTGGTGGAATGGTAGACCCCGGCCTGATCGTGTCCTACCCGTCTCCCCCCGTGTAACCCAACCGTGATACCTGTTTCAGTTACCTTGGACTTTTCACTGCTCCACACACAACTTAAAGTGGTCCCTATTTTTGTGTCTTTGCCTCCATAGTATCCCAGTCCTGGAATATTCACCCCAGTCTTCAGTGATTTAATGTGAAGCCCTTCATCTCCCCAGACCTCTGCAGATCGTAGCTACTCTTGTAGTTGTTTCTTCACCATGAGCACAGGATATGATGTGTTGCGCATTGTTGCTTGTGGATTAGAGATAAGAAACTTATAGCCGTAGGTCAATACTCTCAAAGTCCTCCTACCCAGGGTCCTTTTTATATAAGGCAGAAAGAGAAAAATCAAGTGATTGTATATTCAGAACCTGACTTCTAACCGCACCATTTTGCCTGGTTTTGTTCTGGCTTTCCAACCAGACTGTGTACTCTGAAGACAGGGACCTGTCTTCTTTTCAGTTATACACTCCCGCACCTCGCAGAGTACAAGGCACACAGTTGTTTGTTGTTCAGTCACTCAGTTGTGTCCAACTCCTTGTGACCCCATGGACTGCAGCACACCAAGCTTCCCTGTCCTTCACTATCTCCCACAGTTTGCTCAGACTCATGTCCATCGAGTTGATGATGCCATCCAACCATCTCATTCTCTGCTGCCTTGTTCTTCTCCTGCCCTCAATCTTTCCCAGCATCACAGGCTTTTCCAGTGAGTTGGCTCTTTGCATCAGGTAGCCAAAGTATTGGAGCTTCAGCTTCAGCATCATTCTTTCCAGTAAATATTCAGGGTTGATTTGCTTTAGGAGATCACACAGTAGGCTCAGCAAATGCTTGGTTCTGGAGAGGAGTGATTTTTATGAACTTCCCGGAAACTGGGCTGATTCAAATTGCTAAGTGTATAACCCAAGCCATGGTTGGTCAGCAGCAGCCAGCCCCCCTGTTAGAACCATTGTGTCTGGTTCTAACGACTGCACTGGAGGGTCGTCAGAACAAGCAAAACACCTGAAAGGATGGAAGAACTTCCGTATGAGGATAATTTGTAGATAATCATGGAAGATCAGGGCTGGTAGGGACTTTGAAGCCATGTAAGCCTCCAGTCTCTACATTTTACTGAGGGGAAAAAAAAAACTCCATAACTGAAAAGACTCGGTGCTTTGTATTTTATTTCTTATTTTAGAAAGGTCAAATTATTTTCAGGACCCACCATGTCTCCTTTATCCCCTTGATGCCTAGGAGCCAGGAACATCTAGCTATAGCTTTGTTCTTCTACTACCTAACAGTTTACCTGGGTGAGTAGTAAGTCTTTGTAGATAGAGATCAGATTGTAACATCAACCTCAAGTTGCTTTTATTTCAGTAGAAAGGTGATAATCGTTGCCCTTATAACATTTATGCTAAATATTTTTAATTGATTCTTTTGACTCTATCTCCAAAGCACATGCAATAAGAGTTACCTGGCTCAAAGTGTAAAAGGAATACTGTCAGAGTTTAATAAATTTTTAAAAGTAATTAAGAACCTATGGTTTAATACACTCCAACAAATTACTATTTTTCTTTTTTTCCGCACTGAAGGCATCATTATATAGGTAATTTCCTATGGATATGAGCAGAGCAACTGTATGACAAGGTTGACAGCCTAATTAGGGGGTTAGGAATTCTAAGTTTTAATTCTGTCTTTAACATCAATTTATAAAGAGGATCAGACAGAATTTTATAATCACATTTTCCATTAGTTAAGGTAAAATAATACCATTACCTGATGTGGCAATCAACTTGAACTAAGATTGTTAAAAAGAATTGAACTAATAAATAAAACCTTTGAAGTTTGCAGAAAATCAAGAATCTGTAACATAACAATGTATTAGAAAACTGAGTGAGACTTAAAGAGATCATAGTCAAAGAGAGACTTCTACACCTTGATTTTGTACCATTTTCCTTGCTGAAACACCATAGTAGAGCCTACCTTCTACATTCTTTTAATCTTTAAGTAAATTCATGAATTCTTCTAGTTTATATGGTTTAAAGCATTCTACATTAACAGAATATATTTTTGATTTACTAGAAATATATTATTCAGAATTTAAAAAATAGGTTCCATTTTAACATCAGAAAATGGATAATACCTTAACTGTAGGTTTTTAAATTTCACTTTGCCTTTTACTGCTTCTTCCTGTTAGCATTTTGTATAATACGTACCAAACCTTCTAGTCTTCAAACAATCCTCCTAAAAACTGCCAGCTATTTGTAGTCCTTTCTCCTCTATTTTGCTTTAATGGATGCTTTTAAAGCTGTTAGAAATTAAAGGCTGCCACGGCTGAATGTGTATATGGCAATTTGTCCAAATTGACTTACTACTATGGCCTAGTGGGTGATGATGAGCCATCTGGCCCCATTTCTTAGGAAATATCCTCCAAGACAATGATTTCTGGGAAAAGATTCAATTATCTTTCAGCTAAAAAAAAAAAAGAAAAAAAACTCTAGAATTGGTGGGTTCAACCTATGGATTAATTATTGTGAATCCATAGTTTTTGAGACTTTGTCCTTTAATACTGCATTTCTTTCAACTGCACAAGAAAATTAACACAAATTAGCCCCAGGTTGATATTTTATACACAGGCTCAGAATACCACTCCTTGAAGGAAATTTATCATTCTGCAAAGATGAAAGTGGTTAGAGTTAGTTGAATATACAGATTTCCTTTTGGCTTTAAGCTTTGAGGAGAATGCAATGCTTTCTCTCCATATTTTCCATATAGCTCCCAGAGGAAAGAGGGACCAGCTTTAGACCCAATATCAAGCTATCAATACCTCATTTTATAAGTGCAAATAAAGCCATTGTCGTCCTTGGCCCATCGAATGTCATTCCATAGTCAAAGAGACCTTAGATACTTCATCTGTAAAATTAGAGTAAAAGATAAAGTGTATTTCTTCTTTTTACTGCCTTGCTCCCAGTTTTTCATTTCTAAATGGATATGCTTATAAAAATGCAAGCAGCCTCAATGCTCTTTATTAATAAATGCTGGATAAGACCCTATCACAATAAAAATGAGGAGAAAACAGCTATCACAAGTAAATTGCCTGTTAATCAAATGTATTATACACTCCTGTACAGCTTCTTTATACCCTAGAAACAACTTGAGTTCCCTTTGGGGAAAAGTATGGCCGATATGATGCAGAAAATGTTAGAAGTACGCAAATTGCCTCATTTTCTTGTTGTTGTTGTAAATCTGCTAAACTTTACCTTATCTTTTTAAAGTAACGCATGTGCGCGTGGCATACCTGCTTAGTCGTGTCCAACACTTTGCCACCCTATGGACCCTTTGTATCCCACCAGGGTTCTTTGTCCATGGAGTTTTCCAGACAAGAATGCTAGAGGGGGTTGTCATTTTCTACTCTAGGGGATCTTCCCAACCTCGGGATTGAACCCACATCTCTTTCATCTCCTGTATTGGCAGGTGGATTTTTTGCCATTTGGTGCCACCTGGAAAGCCCTCTTAAATTAATGTACTGTGGTAATCGATGCTTCAAGCGCAACATGCACAGTAATGAAGATTATCCTACCTACCCAGTTCCGGTGACTCCTGTACACAGTACAGAGTGCTCCCAGGTCAGCAGCAGGGGTGCAAAGGTTGTGCTCCTGCACCACAGGGATGCAGAGGAGCAGCATTTCCCACCCACTTCTCTGTTACAAGGGATGGCCCTTCCCAGGTAGCCTGGTCTCACTGTCTCATGGGCTCCTGACCTCTACCTAGAATTCAGCCTCTCCCTTATTGATTCAGACCAACATTCCTTGATGCTGGGAAAGATAGATGGCCAAAGGAGAAGGGGATGAGATGGTTTGCATAACCAACTCAATGGACATGAATTTGAGCAAACTCCAGGAGATAATGGTGGAGAGAGGAGCCTGGCATGCTGCGGTTCATGGAGTCACAAAGAGTCGGGCATGACTGAAGTCATGCTAAGTCATCACTAAGTCGACTGAAAAACTTTTAGAGGCTGCAAAATGTGTGAACAGCAAAGAACATGGGCTTTGACTGTAGCCTGACAGGCTCCTCTGTCCATGGGAGTTTTCAGGCAAGAGTACTAAAGTGGGTTGCCTTCTCAAGGAGGTCTTCCCAGGGATTGAACCTGGGTCTCCTGTATTGCAGGTGGGTTTCTTTACCAACTGAGCTACTAGGGAATCTAAATAAATACGAGTTAGGTTCAAATTTTGTGTCAGTGGTTTAATAGCTGAATGCACTGGGCAAGATGCTGAACTTTTCTGAATCTTTCTTCTGTAGTTCACCTCAAAAGTAGGCATAATAATGTCTAATTTATAGAAAGGTGATGATGTTTAAAAGAGAAAACTCAAGTCCTCCTAAAGTTCTCAAAATGTTTTCTGGTTTGTCTTCTTTTAAACATTATTTATAAATCAGTAATTTGGGCTTTTTATATACAACTCATTTCTTTGCGAAAACAACCCCCCCAAATTCAACTTCCCAGCATTTGTGTGCCTTTTATAGTTGAGTGAGGCTTCAAAATTTAATCCATGTAACTCTCAAATGTTCATTCTACAGATATAACTTACATGCACCACTGTTTTATTTTATGTTCGACCTAAGACACATGTTTAAAAAAAGAACCAAGCAAAGGTATTTCTACCACTTGGCAAATGTTTCCCTATCTAGCCTCCTTTGATCTGAAATGGTAGTGCCTAGAAACAGTTTTCTTCATTTGTAATATTGTCCTCAGATCTCCATGTATACAAATCTTTTCTTCACAGGCTGTGTGTTTTCTTAAATGAACTATCCAAAATATATGTACTAATTAAGGCTGATTTCAGAATGCTAATTAGAATTAGACTTGGATGCTTATGTAAACAGGAAATAGGCTTGAAATAGACCTGTCCTGAATTACCCAGCCACTTACTAAATGTTTTATTGGAACCTGTGTTTGTCTTCAACTAATGGATGAGGGACCAGTCTCTAGCTTGGAGTGAATTGCATGCTGTTATCAGGTTTTTTTGAATGCAAATAAGCTGTGTGAAAAATAATTACAGTGTGATTCAGGGTTTAACACTGCCTTGAATATACTCCATTGTTTTAAAAATAAGAAAGAAAAAAAAAGAAAGACAAAGAAAAAATTTAATTGTTGTAGCTTATCAGTGGTTGAGACTCCGTGGCATTCAGTTATTATGATGTTAGCCTCAGAGACAGACGATAAACCAGTAGAATTCATTCCTGCAACCAGATCCTCAATCCCAGACTCTCTTGCTCTAAGGATTTATGGCATATGAAGGTTGTATTTATTTAATTATCAAACAGCTGGATGAAATGAACAACTCAGAAATATCCAAGTATCAAAACATTGTGTTGATGAAATATCCAGATGACAGGCCAGTTTATTTGATGTTCGTTAATGGGTTTAAATATTTTGTTGAAACTGAAGCAGTGTGCTGGAAGATGAGGTGCACACTGAATGTGGGAGTATAGGGCCTTTACTTAAAATTCCTTTGGAGTACATGCTTATCCTATGCAAATTTCCTCCCATGAAATATACTCCATGACCTGAATAAAATTAAGAGTCAGTCTTTATAGATGTCCATCAGCAGATGAATGGATAAGAAAGCTATGGTACATATACACAATGGAGTATTACTCAGCCATTAAAAAGAATACATTGAATCAGTTCTAATGAGGTGGGTGAAACTGGAGCCAATTATACGGAGTGAAGTAAGCCAGAAAGAAAAACACCAATACAGTATACTAACACATATACACCCCACTCCAGTACTCTTGCCTGGAAAATCCCATGGATGGCGGAGCCTGGAAGGCTGCAGTCCATGGGGTCGCTGAGGGTCGGATACGACTGAGCGACTTTACTTTCACTTTTCACTTTCCTGCATTTGAGAAGGAAATGGCAACCCACTGCAGTGTTCTTGCCTGGAGAATCCCAGGGATGGGGGTGCCTGGTGGGCTGCCGTCTATGGGGTCGCACAGAGTCAGACACAACTGAAGCGACTTAGCAGCAGCAGTAGCAGTAATATATATGGAATTTAGAAAGATGGTAATGATAACCCTGTATGCGAGACAGCAAAAGAGACACAGATGTATAGAACAGACTTTTGGACTCTATGGGAGAGGGAAAGGGAGAGGGTGGGATGATTTGGGAGAATGGCATTGAAACATGTATAATACCATGTAAGAAACAAATCGCCAGTCTAGGTTCGATGCAGAATGCAGGATGCTTGGGGCTGGTGCACTGGGATGACCCAGAGAGATGGTATGGGGAGGGAGGTGGAAGGGGGTTTCAGGATTGGGAACTCAGCACACCCGTGGCGGATTCATGTTGATGTATGGCAAAACCAATACAGTATTGTAAAGTAAAATTTAAAAAATGGAAAATGAAAAAGAGAGTCAGTCTTTAAAATACATTATCTTTTGAAAAGAAAATTTTAACTATTAGGAAGAAAGAGAGCATACTAAAAAATGTATTGAAACTTCAGATGAAAATAGGAACATCTGTCTGAAATGAGGATCACAGTGGCCAAGGGCTATACACAAACATACACCAGAGTTGTAAAATATCTATCTAGCAGTAGTCAAAAATGTGAACAGATACTATCCTTTTAATATTTTTTGTTTCCTACACGTGCCATTATTTCTTCCCCAAATATTATTGCTCCTTCAGAGAAAACAAGCAAACAGAACCAATCATGGAAGAGCTTTATTTCTTTCGTGTTAAAACAATTTTTTCACCTACTACAGAAGAAGACAATGTAATGAAATAAATGGGTATTTTTAAGAACTCTAATACAGTATGATGTTTTATGAATGTGCAGAAATAGCTTATACTTGACTTTAAAATTCCAGAAGTGGCGCGGCAAACGTGCTGCTTCTCCTGCAGTTGCCAAGGCAGCCTTAATGTCACTTGGTGTGAAGATGGATTGTGGGGAGCAGCCTTTCAGTCCTGGTTTTCTTCACACCCCAGAGTCTGCGATTTTAGTTGAACGGTCAGGTTGGAATGGCAAAGAAATAAGACTGGCTACCTAGTTACTGTGTGTGCGGTTGACTGGAGGACTGTCCCCGCACATTAACCCCCAACCCAGCTTCAGGATTCCTTGGCCCAGAACTGTTGGTCTCCCCAGCCCTGTAAGTTTGGCTCTCTGGTCTCCTAATATTGCTTTACCTCTGACCCCATACTGTGTCTGCTGCTGAGACCAGTGGCCAAGTGAAACAGGGTCACCTCTCTATTTAGAACAGCTGCCACCATACTGATTAGGGAGCTAAGAACTCAAGAGGGGCAGTTGTGACAGACTTGGAGTAAATCAGAGTAAACAGTGGGCTAAGTTGGATGTGCCAGATATGTAGGAATTCCTAGGTTATTTGTGTCTTGTGGAGATGCCAGCAGCTGAACACAGCAACATGTTTTTTAAAAAGCCACAAGGATTCCCTTTGTGAAGAAAATACAATCAAGTCTATCTCCATATAAGAAGTGATGGTTTGGTCCTTTCCTGGTGGTCCAGTGGTTGGGACGCTGCGCTTCCACTGGGGGAAGGGGTGCTGGTTTGATCCTTGGTCAGGGAGCTTTTGCATAGCATAAGGTGTGACCGAAGAAAAACAGAAAGAATGGTTCCAAGTTCCCACTTTTGTAGCGAACACTGAAGGGGAAGATCAAAACATGCCATTTGCAAACAATTAGGAGGTAAGACATTTTAAACTAATGAGCACAGAACACTCAGTCAAGCACTCTGTGTGATCCTGGAGATGTCGTATCTCAGGCTCCTCATCTGTTAAATTTCAAGAAGTTTGGACAAGATAACTGTTGCTCTATCTCCCTACTCTAACAGTCTTTGACTTGGCGGTGCCCAAGATTATAAAGTGAATGAAATTTCTAACTCATTGATTCTGTGTTTTCTAAATTTTATGCAAAGAACATATATTCCTTTTGTAAATTAGGAATTAAGGACTTAATTGTGTCTTTTTTGATTTAAAATATTTAGAGGCACAGAAACGCTAGAGATCACCTCCTTTAGTCATGGAAAAGTAAAAAGGTTAAGTAATTTGCCCAAATGTGTACAGTCGTCAATGGTGAGTCTTGGATTCTAACCAAATTCCTTTGACCCTAAGGCTGGCGCTCTTCAGTGATACATTAAACAGAAAATGGCAATCATCTCCATCAGTTAACAAGAATAAAACCCCTCCCTTGATTCTCTCTCATCTTCCTATCAGGATTTAAAAGAAATTAAGGCTTAGCAATAAAACCAAGAATTTGAAGAACTTGGAGGTCAGGCACCTATTTGTACAGTACACAAGTCCTGTGATAGACCAGACCACTTTCTCCTGTGCTGAGTATCCTGGCCCCCATGTGTCTCTCCTGTTAGCCAAGAGGCATGTGACACAGTGACCCACCAGCCCCTTCTCCAACCATAAGCAAAGTGGTAAATGCTTACAACCCTTTGCATGGTGTTTCTTTTCTATGTAATCCTGAAAACAATGTCTGTCTGGTTAGAATCCTCCTATACGCATATTCCATACACTGTGCATAGACAGCCTGTCTCCCCTCAACTTCCCAAGCGTCAGAACCTAAAAGAGGAGCGATGGTGTGAGTTATCCTGGATGCGCTGCAGCCTAACCTTGCTTTACAATTTACTGTTTTAACAGTTTTGTGAGACAAACAATGACTCGTAAGCTTAAGAAATCAACAACAATAAACTAGAGAAAGCAAGCTGCTGCGTGAGTCTGATGAGGGCTTCCAAGGCATTCTGGACTTTCAGCTGTAACCCTTTCCGGCACACCTTCTGTTCACACCAGCAGAAGCTAAATATAGCAGTTTTTAAGGTATCCTATAATCGCTATTTACTGGCTGAGAGTGCAAGAAATGGTTTATTGGCGAGTATCAATAAAACATCAAAGTCCCCCCTTAGAAGGCAGTGCCATTTCCCGCCTGTTTGATGCACATGAAATCAGTGACCCTAATAAGGCAGGGAAGGCTCATTAGGAAAAAAGCAACAATTTTCAGTGTCCTTTATGAGTGAGCAGCCACCACAGAGGAGATCAAAGGCTCCTTCAGCGGTATCTGTACGTCTGTTTTCTTTTCATCTAATGTGTTATTTGCTTAGTTGTTTGACAGCATCAAAGCTTTTGACCATTAGCTTCTTTGGTTTGCATGGGACCAAATCATTTTACTAATCCATCTGGTTTAAGATAGAAATGCTCCCGATAACCACAGGTCACCAGTGTGAAGGAAATGAACACTTTCAGAATTTACCGTTAGCTTCTAGGGGCCAGGTTCTCTTCATCAGTCTGGAGGTGGATAGCTTCTTTGTTCCTGCATCTTATCAAGTCATCCATTATTTTTAAGGAAAAACACAATTTAGAGTCCAGGAAAAAGAAGCATATTCTCCCTCTACCCCCCATCTTTCAAGAGCTTTATTGAGATATAATTCACATACTATACAATTCACCTTTTAAAGTGTATAATTCAAATTGTTTTTAGTATATTCACAGAGTTGTGCAATCTTAGAACATTTCATCACCCTGTAAAGAAACCCTCGACTGGATCACGTTGTTTACCTTAAATTTACACAATGTTCTAAGTCAGTAAAGCTGGGAAACAAAGGTGAGGGGGAAAAAGGAAAGAAGCCAAGTGCCTATTAGCAGCGACTCTACCTTTTCCCCACAAACCTTTCTACCTCCATCCCCCCATGACCAGGCAACTATTCCTCTACTTTTAGCTTCTATGCATTTGCCTATTCCAAATATTTCATCTACTAGAATTATACAAAATATGATCCTTTACAACTGGCTTTGATAACTTAAAGTCTTGTAGCATGTATCAATGCTTTCTTATTACCAAACAATATCCCATTGTAAGTATATACCACATTTTATTTATCCATTTATCAGTAGACAGACATTTGGGTTGTTTCTGCTTCGGGCTATCATAAATAATACCACTGTGAGCGTTCTTATACAAGTTGTGGTGTGTACATATATTTTCATTTCTCTTGTGTATATACCTAGGAGTGGAATGCTGGATCATATTGTAACTCTATGTTTGACCTTTTGAGGATGTGCCAGGCTGTTTTCCAAAGCTACGGCAGCATTTACGTTCTCATCAGGTGAGAGTTCCAAGCCGTCCCCATCCTCACCAACACACATTACTGTCTCTCTTTTTTGATTAGGGCCATCCTAGCAGGGATGACATGGTATCTTTTTGTGGTTTTGATGTACGTTTCCCATTCTGTATTCATGGGTAGTACTGCTTATCCTGTTTTTATGCTTATTGACCGTATTGGTATGCTCTCCCTGAAGAAATGTCCATCCAAATCCTCTGCCTATTTTTTTAACCAAGTTGTCTTTTTATTACTGAGGACATGCAGAGAGGCAGGTTCAATGCCTGGATCGGGAAGATTCCCTGGAAGAGGGCATGGCAACCCACTCCAGGATTCTTGCCTGGAGAATCCCATGGACAGAGGAGCCTGGTGAGCTAGAGTTCATGGGGTTTCTAAGAGGCGGACACAACTGAAGTGACTTAGCACACACACATGCATGAGTGCTTCATGTATTCTAGACATGAATCCTCGAATATGTAATTTGCAAGTGTTTTCTCTTTTTAATTTTATTTAGATGTTCTCCAGTAATTGTGTGTTTCCTGTTTATATGAACAGGAAATTCCTTCAAAAGGAATCATGAGTCACAATAGAGGAAATAAAATATGTTTAAGAATGCTCTTTTGACAAATATACAGATTGAAAGAGAAGAAGCTCTAATCATAATATTAGAATAAGAACTTAGTAAGTCGTTACCATAGCCCGTTTGGTTTTGTTGCAAATTACCCTGATATACATACCTTCTTGTAACTTTCCTAACTGCCCTTCAAAATACTACATTTATCCCATTTACTAATGGAAAAAATGAAGGGATGGGAACAGAGTAGAGATATTCTGTAAAGTACCTTCTCACACTTAAGATTAAGTCCACTACATAAAATGCCCCAATATGCAGGTCAAAGTATTTTGTATTTCTATTCAGTGAAATATAAAAGCCATCACACTAGTTGTGTGAAATGATATTCTTTAATACTTTACCTCTTTGTATGTGATGCCTTAATATAAGACGGGAAGTAAAACAGTAGCCAGTATCACAATAAATTAGCCATGGAATGACTACAGATATCAACTATCTCAAAAACTTAATTTATCTTTTATCATGTCTTAAAATGCATATATCTGTCCCTCTGAGAGTGTGCATTGAATTAAAGGACTCATTATGACCATAGGGCCTGTGTCTTGGGTTTTTATCTAATAGTAATGCATAAACTTGAGAAAATAGTACACATACTCTATTCTGCCGTTAACTTAAAGTGTGAAACCAGACAAAGCATTTCTGGTAAAGTGCAGTATAAATGTGTGTTCACTATCACGTAAGCAGCACTAATTTCTCTATGAAAAAGTGCAGGTGTTAGTCACTCAGTTTTGTCTAACTCTTTGTGACCCTATGGACTGTAGCCCACCAGGCTCCTCTGTCAATGGGATTTCCCAGGCAAGAATACTGGGAGTGGGTAGCCATTCCCTTCTCCAGGGGATCTTCCTGGCCCAGGGATTGAACACGGGTCTCCTGCATTGCAGGTAGATTCTTTACTGTCTGAGCCACCTGTATCTTTACCAAAATATGAAAGTATATGTGAAATAATTGTATTCTAACTTCCTAGGGAAAAACTCACAATGTAAATCAAAAGTAGCATTCATCAAGAGTGTTATACTCAAGTCAATTAAGCAATTCTTGGGAAAAAATAATTTTCCAACTGCAGAAGAAAGGCAATCTCTGTTGTTTTGTTCCCCCCAAAATGGACCCATGCACATGGGCGTCACCCCTTCTGTGTGTTGCATGTGCAGTTTAGTGTTCTTATTAGCTCTCTTCTAACCAGTGGTGAGTTCAGAAATACCTGTTCCGCGGGAAGGAAGTGAATGATCTGTTTGCCCTCTTTGGTTGTAGGTGCCAGCCAGGCTGTTCACATTCCTTCCTGAACTCTGTTGGACCAATCTCTTTACTTCCCCTGTTTGGGAAATCTTCAGATGTAGATGTGATGATTACATTGGTTGGAGTGCCTGGAGAATGAAGCCTTTGAAAGCGTCCTGGGGCTGCCTCAACAGTCCAGGGGAAACACGCTCTCAGTCAAGAGCCACTTTGAAAAAGAAGTATGGTTTCCTTCTCGGCAGAACTCCCACCTTTATATAAGAATATCAGCTTTCTGTTTAAAATCACACAGGGGTATAGAAGAAACAAGCATTTCCTGTGAAACAGACTTTAATTAGTTGAGATTAAGTGGCTGAGCTCTCCAAGAATTCTTCAGATTGGCGTTTCGTTTCCTGATACAGATAGGAAAACTCACTGAAACCCTCACAAAGAAATAAATGACTGAGCCCCTAAACCAGAAGCCCATCTTCCGTTATTACCTAGAAAATTCCTAGAGAAGCTTCTGTTTTTTGGTTTTGCCTTTGATGGTTAACTTACCCAATGCATTATATTATTTGCTGGGTGAGAAAGTTGGCCTTTGGTTCTCGGGTGAGCAGCTGCAGTCGACATAGCTGGAGGAGAGAGAATCTGTAAGCGCTCAACCCTGTGGATTACCACCCTATCTCACCCTTACTGTGCACATGGCCCTGTGCTAATATGGGGCAAGGAAATGTCGTTTAAGAGGAAGTAGCTCCTTAAGGAAGGAAGTGGGCAGTGCAGGAAAAACAAACCAGAACCTTCTCAGAATAGAATTCACCCTTGACCACCACTTGAAGCTCCCCACCCCATGTCCGAGTCTTGCCGGACAGGGATACACATGTCAAAACCTGTCCAAGCCTGCCCTGCCCATAAACAATTATCAGTGTTCTAAAATCAACTTCATTGGCGTTTGGGGCTCTCAGATACTACGTAGGCTCTCACGTCCTTAATAAACAGATGAGTCGACACCATTTGTTCATACTTTGCAAAGAATTTTACATTCCTCCAACAGCAGCCAAGAAGCAAAAAACATTAATGAGATTCAGTGGCCCCTTAGTTCATGAAGAAGCTCTTCTGACCAGCAGAGCGGCCATATGCTCATTGACAATGAGATCCTCTAGAAAATAGGCTCTGGTTTCATGTACATGTCTCAGAAAACAAGTAGCTAGTCATTGTTTTTAGAGAAGATCCACTGTTTTCTTAAAAGCTTTTTGGTTGTTTTACAGAGAAAATGTATTTAATTTATTTTATTCTGAAGCCCGGAAAGTCCAAGATCAAGGTGCCAGCAGATTCAGTCTCTGCAGGGAGCTCACTTTTCTTTTCTTCTCAAGCTCTCATCAGAATCAGCCTGAATAGTCCATTTATTACAATGGCCTTTTTCCTTAGGCTTTTTCTAGCATGCACCTGAAAACTTTTCCAGCTTCTCCTGTAGCCCAGCTCTGGTCACCTCATTCCCAGTTCACAAAAACCTTCAGAAGTTCCTCTGTTGCTTTTGAAATAGAGTTCAATCACTTCACTTGGCACTGAATGTCTCCATAACCTTGACCACTGCTTCTCCAGGTTTCCTCTCATTTCGTATACTCTGCATTCCTTCACCTTGGCATGAACATATATCATGAACAGGCATCAATTTTTTTCCTCTAATGTTTCCAGTGTTGGAGCCAGGGAATGGGTGAATTGCCCACTAACTCTTAAAGACGTCTACTTACAAATGTTCATTTAGCCAAAGCAAACTATATAGATACATCTATCTTCAAGGAGGTAGTGAAAGACAAACGTGACATATACCCAATAAAAGGAGAATTGAAGTACTGGTGAGCATTCCTAGGGACCACCACACTCTAAAACCATGATATGTTAAACAGAAACAGTTTACGTGAAAAATAATCAAAAGATCCCAATAGTTTGTAATCAAAAACAAAAAGTTTTGTTGTCAGATATTTTATATGCCCTCAGAGCCTATGGTTATTCCAAAAATTCGATAATCTCGTCATGGCAATTCAGGGTAAAATAAATGCAAAAAGAAACAGCTTCTTAAACATACTCTCTGTACATTTTCCTTTCTTATTAGAGTTAGTTTCAGACATTCTTCACATTTTTAGGAAATCGTTGATTTGTTTCTATTTCACTATGTAATTTAAAACCCTCTACCTTTTACTGAAATGTATTAACCACTGAAAAATTAAAAGCAATATAAAAGTAGAAACAGTTGAAGGCAGTTTTAAAGACTTAAAGACTAAAATAAATTTTTCAAATTATAATGCTCTACTTTAATATATATATATATATGTATGTATTCCTAGCAGTCCAATAAAATGGAGTGCTTGTTATTTATTGGAATTTGACATTCCAGTGGTGTTAGCCAACCAAGTAATTCTTTTTTCAAGTTTCCTGCTCAAAAATGTGTACAAAGAAATGTTGCTATACCAATTAATATTGATGGTTTGGTTTGCAACATGAAGTTAAAGTTAGTTTTTTGTATTCTCTTTTTGCCTTATTTAATGAATATCCTTGGTGGTCAGTTTTTTCTTTTAGACTTTTTAATCCTTGTTGCATTGAAGAAAAGTATCAAAGGAATGATCAAAAATAGACATAACACAAAAAGTAAGCTTCAGAGACATAAACAGATTGTAATGTTAGTTTAAGTGAGCATTTATTGTTCTTTAAACAAAGCACAACTGTCTTAGGTGCAAAGATGCCCCATAAGATGTTAGACACCGAGAGACTTGTGGGGTGAGGGGAAGGTGCAGTTCTTGTCTGATGAGCTAAGGAAACAGTTTTTATTGAGTGCCTACTATGTGCACTACTCTGTACTAAGTGACTTAAATATAGTCTGTCACATTAGCCTTTAACAAACCTACAATGTTACTCTCCCTTCTCTGCAAATGAAAGCATCAAGGCACAAATATTTAGGAAGATTCCAAAAGGTCACACAACTAGTAACTGATGGAATTAAGATTTCAACCAGGTTTGTTCAATTCCAAATCCTAAACTCCTCACATCATGGTGGAAAAGGGAGGCATAGTTCCTAGAAAGCAGAAAGGTGTGGAAGAACAGTATCTTGGAAAAACAATCAGCAGGGGCAGGAGGAAAGCTGTGCTAGGAGACAGAGTTCTGGAATCACCAGGGGGTGCCTGGGGTTTAGAAACTCTTTTGAATTTTAGCAAGTAGAATTTGGGGAAATTCTGGTGAAGGAGGAATCAGAAGGTCAAGTCCAAGGGGAAATTTTTAATAATTAGTCTCTTATTTTACTATGTTTCTAGACATGTTTCTAGCCTATATAAAACAATATCAATATACTCAACACAATGCTGATATGGAATGTAAATTTCCTTTCTCAAAACACTTTTAGTACAATGGCTTAAAGTCCAACATAGGATAATCTACACTATCTACCTTTTAACATTTTCTTACCATAATCTGAAGTGTTTGAAGATATAGGGCTTCCTCTATCCCCCTCTTATCTATAATAGCAAGGGTGAGTGATTAAATCAAAAATATGTTTTTGAGGATGGCTCTAAGTTTCCTGATGTAGTATGTCTGTGATATCTTCCATTGCACAGTACTGTGAATGCCAGAGATTGCCAAAATATTAATTGATGAAAACAACCAAAAGGCCTTCGGAGACTTCAGAAATTCAACCTTCTTTGTTGTCTCTTAAAAGAAGAACTAAGACTAACTTCTCCTTGGCAATGCTTTCCTTGGCATTAAGAAATGGAAGCCTTTGGAAGCCGTTTTCCCCATCCTGTGGGATGGGTCCCTGGGGAAGGATTCTGGTTGCCAGCCAGCGTTGGAGGCCTCTCTCCAGCCTAGATGTCTCTATTTGGGTGTGCTGCCAGCAGCAATCATCGAGGTCAGTGGTGTCTAACATCTCCCCGGGAGAGAGCGAGGTGGCGACACAACAGCGTTTGTTTAGTTTGTAGGGAAAACTTGTGAAAGGTGACGACCTTAGTTCAGGGCTGAGAAAACCCAATGAGTTTAAAGTGGCTAAGAATTGAAGGCTTGAGAGATAGTCCCTTCACCTCCTTGTGCACAGGAGTCACCTCCAGTCCTGCCTTGGCCCGAGTCTGCACCATTAGGTTTGAGATCCAGTCACCTCACACCTTCTTATTGGGGCTACCTCTCATCACTCAGCCCACAGCCCTTCTTGCCGACATTCCAGGCTGTGACTGTGTGGCTGTCACCGCACTTCCCCTGCAGGACACACAGTCACGCCTCCTGAGTCGGTTGATCTCCACGTGAACGGTTAACAGTCCTTATTTGAAACTGTATATTTTTTTTTGAGGGGGGACACTTTAATGCAATAGTAAATCAAAAGCCGTATTTAGTCCCTGAAGCAGTGATGTATGGAACCCTCTGATGTAGAAAAAATAAATATGCAATGTGTGTCTACGCCTCTCTCCTTCACAGGAACGCAGTATTTATAAAACAAACGTTATAAAAATTGATGAACTGTGAGTGAGCCGAAGGATATTTGCTCCTTTTCTTAAGGGTAAGAAGACAATAATATCTGATTACAAAATCCAAGGAACATAGCATCCTACTTGATGTGCTCACTTATTGATAGCTGTATTTAACAATTTGGAAGCATTTGATCTCTGAGGAAAATATAGTTTGTGCTTTAAAGCAATTCTTGCTTGGATCAAAATTATAGAATATAATTCTATAGTGGAATGTAACTCTATTATAGAATGTAATTATAGTAGAATATAAAAGGACTTACCTTAGCATTTCTATATGAACCCCACTTGTCCCAGCAGCCATTCTGCTCAGGCCTCCATCTTTATTTTGGTCACCCTCATCTGTCTTTGCTGAAAAGTTTAAATTTTGTATCTCCTTTGTGCTCCGAAACCTACCTTATTCAAAAGAGCCCTCACTGACATCCCTACTACTGAACCATTACCAGCCATTCAGTTTTCTTTATTGTAGCAAAACATGCGAAACACAAACTTCACCATTTTAACGATTTAAAAATATGCAATTCAGAAGTACTTACTGTATTCACATTGCTTTGCATGCCACCATTATATAGTTCCAGAAAATTTTGATCACCTCAAAGAGAACCCCTTATACCCATTAAGCAGTCGCTCCCCATCTCCATTGCTCCCCAACACCTGGAAACCACTGATCTGCTTTCTGGGTTTGCCTGTTCTGGAGGTCTCATGTAAATACAGTTATGCAGTATGTGACCTTTTGTGTCTGGCTTGCTTCACTTAGCATAATATTTTAATTTTTACCCATGTTGTAGCATGTATCAGTATTTCATCCTTTTATGGGTGAATAGTATTCTATGTATGATTCTACTACACTTTATTTATCTATCTATCCAGTGACGGCTCTTTGAAATGTTTACATTTTTTAACCATTGTGAAAATATATTTATTGTTCAGCTGCCGTGAACATTCTTGTACAAGTTTCTGTTTGAACATCCATTTCCAATTCTTTGTATCTAGACCCAGTAGAATTTTTGAGTGATATAGTTATTTATTTTGAACTTATTCAAAGGATAAACCATTTTACATCTACCAGCAATGCATGAGGATTCCAATTTCTCGGCATTCTCACAAACATTTGTTACTTTCCATTTTTTTAATTATAGCTATGTTGGTGGCTGTGAAGTGGTATGTTATTGTGGTTTTGATTTACTTTTTCCTGATGGCTAGTGACCCGGAGCTTCTTTTCATGTACTTGTTACTATTATCTTCTTAGGAGAAATGTCTATAGACTTGCAAATATTTTCTTTCATTCAGTGGGTTGTCTAACAAATGATAGAGGTGATTTTAATGCCCATTTCTTAAAATTCTATAGCCTAGACCTTTAATTACTGTGCCATAAAACTCAAAGTCAGTCAGGAATGTGAAGATATGGTCAGCAGCTCCCATATGAAACTGGAAGGAGAGGCAAAGGTCTGTAATATTTGTTGAGTGCAGACATCTTCAGAGAATACAAAGAAAATGCATTCTGCCCACACTTGAAGTCTCATGAGGAGACATACCAGACCCACATCATTCAACTAGAGAATAACTGCATGCTCAGCCAGCAACTCTCAACCATCTTTGGCCCCAAAAGATGTTTGGCAATGTTTGGAAATACTATTAGCTGCCACAGCTGGAGGCACCATAGCATCTAATGGGTAGAGACCAGGGATGCTGGTCCACCCATTACAATGCACCAGGACATCCCCTCCATAGCAGAAGTTATTTGTCTCAATATGTCAGTAATTCTGAGGTTGAGAAACTAGGCTAAACCTTCACTAAGGAAATTTTTCAGAAAAAGAAGAGAAAACTTTGTGGGAAGCCTGGGGCAAGGAAGGGACCTGAAACGTATTAGCAGGTCCAGCTGGGAACAGGGCTGGGGCAAATTGAGCAGATGAGTATTACCAGTTGGGAAGGAGTGTGGCCAGTGGTGGGAAGTGAAAATGAGCTGGAGCCAGCTGGAGAAGAGAGTGTGTCATGGAAAGGAAAAGCAGTGGCCAGAGAACTGGTTTGGAACTCAGAAGCACTGGGCTCTAACTTGGCAACTGGGTGGCTTTGAGCAAATCACCTGACCTTTCTGAAATTCAGAGTAACACTCTGTCAATAGAGATCATTTTAATCAAATGAAATCCCATGTATACAATCGATTTATAAGAGGAAATGTGAAATATTGCTGTTAACTTTATGATTGTGGATGTTACCAGATTGGGTTGACTTAGAGTATCAGGACCTTGAAAGCCTGGCAAGGAGATGAAGTTGGGTCTGACAGGACCATCTGGAGCTGAAACCCATTAGAGCAGAGTGATGCTATGGGTGCTTTATTTTGTCACGGAGCAGGGAGGCAGTGTAAGGACGCCATCTCAGACACGTTTCCAGGGAAACAGCATGAGTGGAGGAGCGGTCACCGTGGAGGCAGCTGGGGGAAGACCCCACCCCGTCATTTCCCCCAGGTAGCTGCTGCCCCTGCACTTCCATGACCTGGTAAACTGACTACTGCAGCTCTTCTGAGGATGTGTTGGGGAGTGAGTTGTGGCCCTTTGCAGAGGTGGACAGAAATGCAGGCAGGTTACTCCATGAGCTTCTGCACTGGTTTTGTGTAATGAGGTAGAACTGAACAAGTAAAAGCTATATGTGGTTTCTAAGAGTGGCTGTTTAATATTTCATGATCAACATACAATAGAATTCTAAGGAAAACTAGATACTGAATTTTCCTGAATTTGTCCTACCTTGCAGGACGCTTGCTGCTGTGTGCTTAGTTGTGTCCGACTCTTTGCTGCTGCTAAGTCGCTTTAGTCTTGTCCGACTCTGTGCAACCCCATAGACAGCAGCCCACCAGGCTCTTCTGTCCCTGGGATTCTCCAGGCAAGAACACTGAAGTGGGATGGCATGTCCTGCTCCAGGGGATCTTCCTGACCTGGGGTTCAAACCTGCACCTCTTGCATCTCCTGCATTGGCAGGCAGATTCTTTACCACTGTGCCACCTGGAAAGTCTAAACATTACTATGGTAGTATTTTTGAAGCATATATAGATAATGGAATACATTATCTTTGAGGTTTTATTTTCCCATATTCAATCTTTAAATTCAGATTTCATCAGCCTGGCACCAAGGTAGAAATTTTAACATGTTAATTATTTTTAATTAAAATAATTTATTGTTAAGACATTTGGAAAATGGCCTACTGATTTTATCATGTCTGTAGAGAATTTTGAATGTAGGCTTCACTGGGATATAAGCTTCGAAAGGCCAGGGGTTTGGGGTTGCTTTGTTCACTGCTGTGACCCTGCTGCTGCTAAGTCACCTCAGTCGTGTCCGACTCTGTGCGACCCCAGAGATGGCAGCCCACCAGGCTCCACCATCCCTGGAATTCTCCAGGCAAGAACACTGGAGTGGGTTGCCATTTAGTTCACTACTGTGACCCTGATACTTAGAACCAGTGCCAGCTCATGGTACACTCAATAAATTGTCAAATGAATGAATGAACGTACGGATGAACAAGGAGTGTGTGCTGTGTGTGCATTCTCCCCAGGTGGCTGTGTGGTTGATCAAACACCGTGTACATCTGTGGGGCTGGGTGTGACAGTACCTGACCCCTGTCCTGAACTAAGACTGTTATCAAAGCTGTCCACCAAGACCCATCTCTTGTCACTCATTCGTGGCCATGAGCACTCACATCAAGCATTTTCCGCTCTCCTTTTTACCTTCTCTGGAACCCAGCAGAGATGAATCAGTGCTGTTGGAAGTGGATGCAGATAAGAGCACAAAGGGGTCAAATTTGCCCCCTCGGAAGTGGCAGCTGGTTTGTCTCCTTACACCTTTCCCCAAAAGTGGCCTTTCCATGTTCCGAGGAAAAGAACATAGTCTGGGCGGGTGTGCGCCTGGCAGGACTGTTGTACTCCAGTCTCTTCAGTGGCTACAGAAATAAGAGCTCTTCAGTAAGACTTGACAAGATGCCAGTTCCGCCAGCGATAAGAGGAGCCTGAAACCCCAGCAGTCACTGCAGGCCACAGGCCCTACTTCCCCAGGTAGGGCTGTGAGACCGCCAAACCAAGCAAAGAGGAGAGCTATCTTGACAGCCTGTCAGCAGAGTTCCAAAAATGTAAAATGTGGCTTTCCTAGAGAACTACTGAAACAACAGAAGAACGCTAACTCAGTCATTTAAGGATGCTCTTCATGGTTTGAAGGACTCGCATTTGCCCATTTTCCATTCTCTTTAGCCATTCTGAGTATGTCTATGTTTCTTTCTCTTTTTTTTAGTATTTTATGTTTTTATTTACTTGGCCTCACCAGGTCTTAGTTGTGGCATGCAGGATCTTTAGTTGTGGAACTCGAGCTCTTAGCTGAGGCGTGTGGGATCTAGCTCCCTGACCAGGGATCAAACCCAGGCCTCTTGCATTGAGAGCTTGGGGTCTTAGCCCCTGGACCACCAGTGAATTTCCCATTCTGCATATTTCTTAGTCATTTATATTAATAATGTTTGCTCACTTTCTGCATCAACAGGCAAGTTGTTCTTTATGATAACCTGAGCTCTTCATTTGGTGTAGGGGGAAATTCCAGGATAGATCTTCTTATAAAGGAAAACAAACAAACAAAAAAAGGTACTTACTCTGATATGAATTGAAGTACCAAATTCTCATGAAACCTTAGTCTGAGGTGTTATTGCATTGTGGAAGCCATAACTGCAGACTTGGCCAAGGCTCCTAAAACATGAAATTTCATCACTGAAGAGGAGCCAAGGAGGGGAAAGGAATCTGCTGGGGGTTTCTTTTCACTGGAAATGGAATCCCTCTGTTTCAGATTTGATTCATGGGTGAAGTCAGCTTTATTAGTTTTCTTTCTTAACGTCTTATATTTTAAAATGCATGTCCTTGGGGTAAAAACCAATTTTCCAGCATCTTCCCAAATTATATGTTTTCTGAAAACATAAAGATTTTTGATAAACTCAGTGAGGCATTTTTATCAAAATTTACATAGAAATAGAGAAGAATATGCGTTTCAAGAATACAGTGTCATAGATTGGAAGGGTGTGCTTGAGGGTTTGTCGTGGGCCTCACAGGTGGTGCTAGTGGCAAAAACCCGCCTGCCGATGCAGGAGACGTAAGAGACTTGAGTTCAGTCCCTGGATTGGGAAGATCCCCTGAAGGATGGCGTGGAAACCCACTCCAGTATTCTTGCCTGGAGAATCCCATGCACAGAAGAGCCTGTGGGCTATCCATAGGGTCGCAAAGAGTCGGACACGACTGAAGTGAGTCAGCACACATGAAGGTGTGTGATACGTAACTGTGAGCCCATACACAGTGGGTATGAGTGCACATTCATGAGGTTTGTGTGATCGTTTTGTTTTCCTGATACCTATAGCCAGTAATCACTCTTGAGGGACAGACCTGTTTTCTCAGTATTTTAAAGTTAATTAAAAAAAATAATAATAAAAAATAAAGTTAATTATTGGGGCATTTTAATGTTGATATTATCCTGCATTATTTTTATTTAAAGTCTTTCACCATCATCTCTGAGACTATAAAGAAGGGCAGTAAGTTAATAAAAATTAATATGAATAAATGAATGTTACTTTTAATTGTGAAATTACAAATAAATTATAGTTAAGCTCCCACCACATTAAACATCTCTTCTCAAAACTTAAAGAATCAAAAGTAAAGCACAAGCCATTTTAAAATTCTCTATTATAGCAAGCATAATATAATTATGCAAATAAAAACCAGTCCAGTACCCTGGAGGAAAGCAAATTCTGATCAGGTCAAACTAAAATGAGTGAAGTCCAGAAGCAGACACAAACATTTTGTCAAATGGAAAACATTTCTGGACTTCTGCCTTTCAGACCTGCCTGCCTCCCAAGCTGTTATATGGTGATATCAAAAATACTTCACGTATCACAGAGATAACATGAGGATGAAAGGCATGTTTGAAGTTCTTGAAACTATTCTGAGAAAGCTACTTGAGAAAACACAAGCACTGACAATGATACCAGGCAGCCTGTCATTAAAACCAGGTAATTGAGACTTCCTGGCAGTCCAGTGGTTAAGATTTCACCTTCCAATGCAGAGGTTCAGTGTTCAATCCTTGGTCAGGGAGCTTAAAAAAAAAAAAAGGAAAGTATAAAACATAAGAAATATTGTAAAAAATTCAGTAAAGTCTTTAAAAATGGTCCACGTCAAAAAAGTCTTCTAAAAATTCAAAAAGAAAAAGCTAGGCCATCATTTTTCATCCATTTCACCTTTCTCTCAAGTTTATGACATTAAAGTATCACATCAAAATGAACATTTTCTAAATCAGTCTTCGTTGGTAAAATGAGTGCCAAAAGCAATACCAAAACCAAATCCTCAGAGGAAGCAAGATGAAAAGAAAATACAGCCTTAGGAAGTGAACAAACCCGAATTCATTCATTCATTCGAGTATGTCAAGCATTGTCCTAGGTGCTAGAGACATATCAGTAAACAGTGCCATCACAGCCCCTGCCCTTGTGGAACTTACAGTTCAAGAGAAGAAACAGCAGTTACTGAGTGTTCCAGAGAAAAGCTGAGTACTCTTTACCTGTGTCTTAACAGACCTGACTTATCCTAGGAGAGGGTTAGGCAGAATCGAGGCAACTCTGCAAGCTTGGCTGGTCATCTTATAGGACCAAAATAAAAAGAATGCCATTTATCTAGCTGTTAAACAGAGATGGAAGCCTTTGAAATATTAAGTTAAATTCTCCCTAGAGTGTTTACGTATTTATACCACTGTTAGTTTAAACTGAAGGCACCGATTATTTCTTGTCCATCAGGCAAGCTGCCAAGCATTTGTAGGAACAACTTTTCTATGTTGAGTAAAGTCCTGGTTATGATTTATTTAATCTCACGCTTGATCAGCTGCAGTTTGCCAACATATGATGTGTGAGTTGTATTCAATTTTCATTCTAGAACACTAATATTTACAACACATAGGATTGTTTTACCTGCCAGGACCTCATGGAGATTTTTTTAAAGTCCCCCATTCCTTGCTTTGGGGTTTCTTTTGTTTTTTTTTTTTTTCCTTGCTTTTCTTTTTAATGCCAGCTGACTTTTCATTTCTATTTTATAGCTATTAAGGTTTAACAGTTTCAGTGATAAGGAAATAGGAAAAAGAAATTGATATTTCCCTTACAAGCATGGTATGGTGTTATATTGGTGTTTATCTAGTAGACAGAGGAAGCATGACTAGTATTTGTTGGTAACTAATGCAGTGGATGCCAATGGGCTTTAGAAATAGATCAATGTCCATCTTTAAAAGGTCTCTGCAAGAGATACCAATCATTCTTCTCTTTGCTTTTACTCCCCCACCCCATAATTTGTTCAGGAGTTTTCAGTCTGGAAGAATGAGAAAACTAAAACACTATTCGTTTTGGATTTCTATGTTACTCCTACAGATGAAATGACCTAGATTACTAGATTATTTAAGATTTGTATGAAGAACTTCAGAGAAAGATTTAAAAGCAGCAAGAATGACAAATGCCTTATATAGCTTCTGTTTTGAAGATAATGAAGGCATAAAACAGTTTTTCCAAAAGATGTCAAAATATATGTGTTTAACTATCAAATCACTGAAGGATGGAAAAATCAGAATGGTTCTATTGAGCCACCAGTTCCCAAATAACAAGTAAGTAGGACCATGTGCCTTTTTATATCAAAGTACCAATTTCCTTCTTTCCAAATGTCTGAGAAGGAGCTTTTCCAAAACTGATTTAACATGATAAATGAATTTGCAGAAATGATGTTGAAATATGGATCTCTATTGGCGATCAAATCCATTGTTTCTGTTCACTTTATGTTCCAGTTTTACAACTTATTAGTAGGCTCAGTGTATTTTATTTCTTCTTCTGAAGTTTTTTGCTCCCAGTAAATATTATAAGCCTTGTCGATATATTTCAATCCTGTAAACTTTGATATTCTCCTTTAATGAATATTTTTTATTACTAAAACACTATTTAAATGTAGTCAGAATTGAAAAAAAAATCTTAATACAAAGGAACAACAGAGAATGTACAGGCTTTAGGAAAATTCAGTAGAAAAATCAAAGCCATCAGTGATTCTTAACATTCTCTTTATTTCCTTATTCTTTAGCGTTCTTTACATTTTTTAGCATCAACTAAAACAAAATAACATGAAAATCAATCAATACAAACAATATAAATTACATAAACTTCAGTTGGTTTCCTTCTGCCTTCCTCCATCTTCTCACAGGAATATAAAACCATGCCCTACAGACATTCAGAGCTATGGAAGCTAAAATCACTCACTGGCCCTCCCCAAATAAGGACTACTACACAATTAATTTTTGTTTATTTATAGAAGGTTTTTATGATATCCTTCCTCCATCATCAGCTCCTCCAGGTTTTAAGGAAATACCTGTAAAACTATCTTGCTTCATTTCATTGTGTGTGAGTGTGTCTGTCTGTGTGTCTGTGTTATCTCCCATCTATCTGGTCCTATATTCAAAACTCCATTGCCTTTTTAATTTTATAACTCAGTCGCTAAATCTCTGTTGTGAAGCCATGATTCATGAATGATCTGAAGCTCTGGGCATTGCAGAAAGGAAACGGAAGTTTGATAAACTATCAGATAAGAGGAATTTAAAGTTGGAAAGTGACTCTTAACACCTCTGGTCCATTTTTAATTTCCACCTCCTGCACCCAAAACAGGAAAACTAATATACTAACCTTGAAAACTAAAATTGTAAATCTGCAACTTACTGGAGGAAAAAAAAAGTGATAACTGCTAACAGTTGTGTTTATCTCCACAATTTTCTTTTAAAGGCTGACCAAAGTAGAGATAGGGATCCTGATAACAAAAGTCTTTAGCTGTTTTTAAATTGAGCTCTTTGCCTGGAAACTCCAAGGTAATCAGAAGGATAAGTTTTATGAAATTCATCATAGTGTCCCTACTTTGAGATTAAATTTCTTGCATTCTGTATGCAAATGTTATAGAACCTCATGAAAATCTAACTTTGTTTTAAACATTTTGGTACTTTAGAAAAACAATAGAAAAACAGCTCTGAAGATATAATACAGATGTGGCCTTGCTTCCGAAGAAGTCCTTCTTTTGTCAGGCATGATTTATAATTCACAGGGGTAAAAATTAGGTGAACTTTGAGTCAAGATATTATGGTATGTTGAAGTAAATACCAGATATTTTGCACTTTGAATCAAACAGCATAACTGAACTTCTGAGAAATCATAACTTACAGTGGTTTAGAAACTTTAAATTGAGTACACACCTAAGTGAAATATTTTGAGTGCATACTATGTATTATATGTATATAATATTTATATATTTCTGCAGCAGAATTCCTTAGGCTCTGCACTATTGGCATTTCGGGCCAGGTAATTCTTACCTTGGGGGATTGTTCTGTGGATTGTAGAATGTTTAGCAGCATCTCTTGTCTCTACAGTCTAGATGTCAAAGTATCTTCCTCAGTTACGACAGCTGAAAACATCTCTAAACACTTCCAAATGTTCTCTTGTGGGTAAAATTGCCCCAGCTGAGAACCACTGCTTTAATTATCCACGTGTAATGCTGTGTGTAATAATACTAATATATTATGTAAAGCAAACATGGAAAATGTCTTTTTAAGGCTGAGGTTTACATTTTAGTAGTGCTAAACATTTTTTTTGCTTTCTCTATAAATGTTATCATTAATAATTTTTAGAAAAAGAAATGTGCAGACTGTACTTCAACTTGGTGTTTAAATCTTGATGTTAACAGATTGCATCCTGATTCAAACTGTCAGTTTATTTAAGTACTTGAATTTAAAGGCCACCAGGCAAAGGATAGGTAATTCCAGTTGGACCAAATGAAACTATGAAACTTTTGAACTATATCATGATACAAAATTGTCCATTCAGTCTAAAGAAAGGATTTTGCTGAAATTTCACTGATAAATATCTTTGTGTTGATCCCTTAAAAACAAGTAGGAAATTGCATTTTTATATTTTTAACATGTATGCTTGAAATTACTGCAACTCTTCATTTAGAAAAAAAAAAAAGCTAGAAAGCTGTATTCAGTTTCTTTTAACTTTGCTTATGGGAGTTTTAATAGGAGACACAACACATAATTTTCAATAAAAAATTCACATAACAATGCACACATCTCCAAAATATTTTCAGAGTGCTTTGTGATAATCCACATTGTTTGTTTATTTTAAAAAGCAGTTACTTCCCCCCTCATTGTTTAAATGTCACCTTTATCTTGGGGAAACAAATCATATAGGATTTTTTTAAATGTATGTTCAGGTCATGTAATAGTAACAGCAACTTATCATCATAGAAATTTTAACAAATTTTAAACATATGCTTTTGTAAAAAAAGAAACATACATAACTTATCTTCGGGTTCAAGTTCTTTCCTGTAAAATAACCAGTAATCCTCTGTATAATAATGAGTGATTTTTGTGGTCACTCCCTACCTCATTTCAAATACTGTAAAGAATTCACTATGCTTTATTAGTTTCTTAAATTAAAATCATTAGAATGTCAACATCATCCTATAGCATTTTGTACACTTTTAGTTTTTACTTCCTTGCTAAAATAGCTCATCTATTAATTCTGCAATGTTGTCTCTATAAACTTAGCCTAGAATACTTTCTGTGGTTAAATTAACAGCTTTTTTGAAAAATATTATTTTTATTGAAAGAGTCATTTATTATAAGAATATCACCTCATTGGTTTTTCTTTCCTTTAGTGACTCATAATACAAGTGAGAAGGTAATCGTTCATATTCCATCATTGAAATAAAATTTAGCAAATACTATATAAGCTGAGACCTATGAGAAACATCTGTGCTTTCATTTAACCGTACCATGCCCTTTCCATTACATAATTTGTTATAAAAGTTGTTTCTTCAAATTTTAATAATATTTACTATGAATTTTTTGTAAGTGTTTACTATCAAAGAAATGTAATCTAACTTGACATTGTATCATTTTTCAAGGATTATTTTAACCATTTTTACGAAGGCAAGAAGAACAAGTGTTTCCTTAGTGTGTCTTTAGTGTATTGTCAATCTATCAAGTGAAAATTTTCAATTGTGGCTTCTTAACATTTAAAATTAAACATTAGATTGAGTATCACATAATTAATCATCATGGAAGCAATCAAAGGAGCATATTTTGGATGCATAGGGTGGATGCATCATACTAATTATTATAACTTTATTTCACCTCAAGGTGTACTTTTACCCCAGGTCAAGCTTCATTCTGAAAAATCATGAATATCAATATGTGAATAGCTGTATAGTCTTTTTGAAAATTTCATGGCAGAGGCAGGTGGCGGAAGACATTTTGCCAAATCTGATTTGTCAACATATAAAGAGTTTACATTAGGAGTAGAATAAATATCAGCTTTAGCTTGTTCTTCTTTATGGATATTGCCTGGTTAGCATTATTTTCAGTCAGGTTTCTTATCAAATGCCATAATATGTCTTTTAAATCTCTTAAGGTTACCTCTGTTTATCCATTGGTGAGTATTTTTGTGGGTGGGGAGTTGCTGTGCTGGGTCTCTGTTGAGGCATGCAGGCCTCTAGCTGTAGCACTCAGCCTTAGGTGCACACTCATTGGGGTGGGAGATCCCACTTTCAGAGCCCTGCCTTACAATATGTATTAGGTATCCTTGGAGGTGCAAATGATGTGTATTAGATGACGTTGCAGGCTGAAATGAACCCTGTTTTCCTATAGAAAAGTAAAACTTGCAGTGCCGTCTCATTTCTCCTAGGGTGACCTCCCTGTAATACCATCTGTGCTATAATAGTTTCATTTTAGCATGTGATCACAAAATGCTCCATTACAAGATTGGCCCAATTCAAGCAATATGATCGAGAAAGTGCTAAGGAACAAGCCAATTAGTGTCATAGTTACAGTTACCATCCAAAATACAAGACAGGTGCTTGGACCACTAACCAATTGAAAAGCATTCTCTCCACTGAGTCATAGGTAAAAGCAATGGAGGAATTTGACCACAGGCATTCTCATAAATTCTAAAACAGTTCTCTGGCTGAGTTAATAAATGAATAGAATGGTTCAGAATTTCCAACCAAAGTGTGACAAGTAATTGGCAAAATCGGCAAAATATCTAGTGACCATTTAAAAAGATGTTATGTTTTAAGATCATTAAAGTGCAGTATTTTATTTGCTGATGATTTATTTCATTTGTCAAGTATCCTACTCATAATGAAATGAAATAGCCATGACTTTAGCTTAATAAAATCTTTTATTGCTTCTAAAACCTGTGAGTATATAGGTGTATGCATATATTACCCTGAAATTGTCTAGATCTACAGTAATTTATTTATTTTTATGTAAAAGGTTTTTTTTTTTTAATCTGGAGTTTGAGCTTTGCCCATATCAATAATCAAGAGAGTACTAAAGCTCTCTTTAAAGTCTGAGGGTAATAGTGAATTTAAGCTTAGTCTGTGCCAGGGGTTCTCATTACCTTGACCTTCAAATATCTGAAAGTAAGTGAACTTTGTGACAAAATTTACTGCTGTCAGAGTTCAGCAGAGCCCACAGGCCCTCTGTTTTCCAACCCCTCAGCCCACACAGACCCTGTATGTTAGCACAACCATGGGTCCATTTGTCCTTGGAGTTTGCTAGACTGAATGAAGACAGAAATATTTCAGGTTTACAGCAATATGTTTTTAACAGGAGTTTTTCCTCCTGAGTGTTTTTGCCCCTACAAGCCTCAAGAATCTCTTCAAAGTCACTCCCATGATAGGTGTACTGCAATGACTCTGTTGACCCAAAGCACATCAAAAACCCAAGAAGTTACTAACACTTACGAGTATGTGCGAGACTTGTAACGGTGTCTCCCGCCAGGGTTACAGCTGAGGGAGGGAAATGAGTCAGCACCAACGTTTAACAACTCCCCTAGTGAAGAGGTTAGATTTGAAATTAATGCAAAAGTACAGAGCTCTTCTCTTATCATGTTATTTCCCATCCATTCTGTTTTGTTTCCCAAAAGGTTTATTTCGTGTAAAGGACAGAAGTTCTATCACAAAGCTATTTTAAAAGGAATTTCCTCTTCTGTCCATAACCCTGAGGAACACTGGCCTTTAAAAGAGGGTGCCTGTGTTTACAACTCAGTACAGAAGGAGAGGAAATATATTCTTAGCGTAAAGCCAGCCAAAGAAACAGATGGGACACCACCAGTTCACTCTACCAGGCCATGCAAATAGCTGACTCGTTGTTTAAAGGGGATTATACACAGCTTTGGGTTTGTTCTCTTTCTTCCTTTTCATAGAAAATTCATTCTTCATGTCACTTTTGGGAATTGTCCAAGTTAGAAATACTCATCCCAGCATAATTCCAAAACCAATGAAAGGAAACTAGGCACTTCTTATCACCTCTTTACTTATCTTCCTTGTTTCTAATTTCTGAGTGAAACTCCCTACTCATTATCTTGGCTGAGTAGAGCCCAGGTATTGTTTAAAAAAAAAAAAATCACCCAATAAAAATTTTAAAAGAAGTGAGCATGGTCACTATTGACACTTCATTCTGTGTACCCTCTAGTACCTTACAACCTGAAACAGAAAACACAGAAACGTCACCTAAACACTATGAGGCCCAAATGATATCAGGTTAGGGAAGGACAGGATAGAAGAGTGAAGCGGGTGTTCAGGAGAGACCACGGAGTGGGTCCTACTTTCCCGCTGTGCATTTTGTAGGAGAGACTGACTCTGACCAAAAGCTCAAGGCATCCTTGACAAAGAGAGGACATGTAATATGTTCAAAGGGAGAAGTTTCAATTTTGGTAGAAACGAAGCCATGGTGTAGGAAGTGAAATAGATGTAGCATGAATGAATAAATGAATTAATTAATAAAGAGGAGAAGGACGGAAAAGTGCAGCAAACAGGCAAATTAGGAAAATGTAGGGACAGAAAAAAGACAGTAATTTAAGAAAGTCTGAAAGAGAAAGAACCAGGTCATTTGGCCCAAATGTCCAAAAATAAAATTGTATATATAGTATTCAAGATATATTTTAAGGAAACAATGAGAGATGTATATTCAGTATTGCTAAGGTGTAGATAAGAATGTCCAGAATATATATCAGGCATTTTGGTGACTCCTAAAATCTCAGCGGCATGAATTGTTTTTTCTTCTTAATTAGTAAACTGCAATAGCAAGAGTGAAGTAAGCCAGAAAGAAAAACACCAATACAGTATACTAACACATATATATGGAATTTAGAAAGATCATTCTATGCGAGACAGCAAAAGAGACACAGATGTATAGAATGGACTTTTAGACTCGGAGAGGGAGAGGGTGGGATGATTTGGGAGAATGGCATTGAAACGTATACTATCGGGTAAGAAACGAATCGCCAGTCTATGTTCGATACAGGATACAGGATGCTTGGGGCTGGTGCACGGGGATGATCCAGAGAGATGATGTGGGGTGGGAGGTGGGAGGGGGATTCAGGATTGGGAACTCATGTACACCTGTGGCTGATTCATGTCAATGTATGGCAAAACCAATACAGTATTGTAAAGCAAAATAAAGTAAAAATAAAAATTAAAAAAAATAGTGACCATGAATTATATTTTAATGTGTTAGAAATGAGAAGTTTTTCTTCTTGGAAACATTCTCAGCTATATTTTATGATTCTGATAGTTGTTCAATACTGCCTTCTTAAATTTACTTTCTTAATAAAGTGAATTTTTGATTATTATTAAAGGGCACAAAATATTTATGAAGATTTTTTCTTACATATGCTTTTAGTTTGTTGTTATTTAGGTTTTATACTCAGATAGTGTTTACAGTGTAAACTGTAATGAAAGTGTTCTATTCTTTATTGTTCTACATGTAAAATGTCTTTCACATAGCAGCTTGTCACAACATATTTTACAATTTTATTTTTTCATCTCAAAGTTACGTCAAAAGAGAACAGTTGTTTTGAACACTCTGAAACACAACTCTGAATGATACCTTCAACCTTGAATGGAGTCCCAAACAAATCAGAAATCGTTTGTTTTTTTCCTTTTCTCTCTCAATTCCCCAGTTTCCTTTATTATCTGTAGAGGAGGAGGGGGAAATTCCAAAGATAAAAAGTCTACTTGTTTCATAATAACTCTCCATATGAAATTCAATGTAGTCAATCATCTGAATCAACCCCAACTCTCTTTGTGCTGTGTAATTAGAGTTGAGGCTATACATGTAAAACGAAAGACAAATCTTGGTTCCATAGTGTGTGTAGTATCAAAATGGAAACTCACCTTCTAGACTTTGTTCATGGTCAAAGTTCCATTGAGGAGAGAAAAGACCAGTAGTTAAGTCTACTTCCATTAAGAATATAGATGGCAGATCCAGACCACCTGGGTGTGGGTTTCTATTCTGCGTCTCTTTAGCTGGGTGACTTCAAGCAAGTTATCTCATCTTTCAGCATCTCAATTTCCTTACCTGTACAGTAAAGATAATAGTAGTACTTATAGGATCATTATGAGGATTAAATGAATTAATACATCTAAATCTCTTAGAACACTGTGAGCATATTATAAACACACAGTAAATGTAGACTGTTAAGAGTCATTGTTACTTAAATTATTTCATTACTGTCATTTTAAAGAACAATGATGATGCTTGTAGTATTTAGTGAAATTGAGCATCCTGTCATGCTATAAAGGGTGGTGCTGCGGAGTAGAAAGAACATGAGCTAGAGACAGAAGACCTAGTTTCAGGCTCAGGGTCTTAAACTCACCTAGTCTGTGCTTTTACCCATTTCGCTTATCTCTATGTCATCATTCATAAAGCCATAGAAACGACATCCTCTCCTCACTGTCCTGTGTGGAAGACTTACATAAAATATAATTTTAACATAAAGTAAGAACTATTTTAATATGAAAAGAATACTTAAAAATAAATAGGAACTATTTAATAAAAGTGTATTAAAAAAAAAAAAAAAGACAGTGAGAACACAAAGGGAACAGCAAGTGCTTTCTAGCAGAGTAGAAAGAAGAGCTTCCCAGGGCAAGTTATGTTTCAGTGGTATTCTAAGGAACGAAGAGACGTTTACTAGTCAGTGAGTTCAGTGGCATGAAAAGAAGTCATGTCTGGACATCGGTGGTTAGGGATGAATTTACAGTGAAACTTCATAATAAAATGTAAATTGCTACTAGTTGTATATGTTGATGGCACTTCATGATCTCAATGTCATACCAAGGAGTTGCAGCTTTATCTGAGTTGTTAAACATCTAAAACCAGGTCCACCATCTCTATGCTGCCTTTGTAAACAGTCTCAGTTCAAAACAAACACCATCACCATGAAATCAAGAATTACTAGCATTAATTTGAGGAGTGAACATTTTTTTTGCTTTTTCCCCTTGCCATTAAAATTTATTAATGTAACATAATTATTATATTATTTTATGTAATTGATATTACATGTTATATATTTGGTAATCATTATTATTTTTATGGGCTTCCCAGCTGGTGCTAGTGGTAAAGAACCCACCTGCCAATGCAGGAGACATAAGAGACACAGGTTCGATCCCTGGGTTGGGAAGACCCCCTGGAGGAGGGCATGGCAACCCACTCCAGTAGTCTCGCCTAGAGAATCTGCTGGACAGAGCACTCTGGCAGGCCACAGTCCAGGGGACTGCAAAGAGTCAGACATGACTGAGCAACTAAACCACTAGCTTCCTGGAGATTCCTTCATTCTTTAAAAAAAAACCTTTTTTCTTCAGTCTCACTCCCTCTTTTTAAAATAAATCAAGGGCTTAAATAGCTACCAATTAGAGAGTCTAATCAGCATACGATAGCTTCTATTAACAAACTATGTTGACATAATTGCAGTTTTTTCCTGGTTTCAGAGGAAATGTAAGATCAGAAAGCAACTGTACAAGGAGTATCTACTGAAAATGAAGAATCATAGAACCACAGAATCACAGGATAGAAGAAAGCACAAGCACAGTGCCTGCCCCACAGTGGGCTGTGAGATACAATGGATAAAAGAAGACTCCTGTCTCCCAAATAGTGGCCTGTGGATCAGTAGTAATAGACAGTTTAGTTTATGTTAGTGCATTTTGAAATGAGAAAAATACAGACAATGTAGTGAAGCTTGATGTTTTGTTCTGTTTTGTTTGGTAGGAGAGGGTGATTATTTTAACAGAGAAAAACACAAAATAAAAAGATAACAGACATTCTTGCTTCCTGTATCCAGAATTGAAAAGTGTGGACATTTTATCATATTTGTGTTGTCATTTTTTATATAAAGAAGTAAAATAGTGTAGATCAAATTGTTGTCGTTTTTAAACTAGATGTCCCGTCTAGTCCCAGTGGAATCCCATGGACAGAGGAGCCTTGGCAGGCTACAGTCCATAGGGTTGCACAGAGCTGGACCCAACTGAAGCGACTTAGCATACACACATGCATGCACACTATCCTAGTCTGTCTTTCCATCCACTCTAATATATGCACATTTCTAATTGCTTCTTGCATCCACATTTGTGTGTATGTGTGAATGTAGAATGTACAGTGTTGGTTGTTGTGTGTTTCAAGTTACATAGATGGTACATCTTTCATAGAGCTGAATTTATTTAGTACTACTCAAGAACTATCCTTTATTCTTACAGTATTTCCTTCCTATTCTTCTTAGCTTTATCCTTTGTTCTGTTAAATGGTTGTAGAAAAACATAGCAAAATATCCTTAAGTGGCAAAATAAAAAGCTGCAGCCTAAATTTCTGTAATGATCCCCTTGCTTATTTTTAGATGTTCTTGAAATCTAGGAAAAGAGGAGTTCTTCTGCCCCGTGACCATCAAATGTCCACTTGGACACCTCCAGGGAAGGGCATGTTATTTGGTATTGGGGCATCTTTAAGGAGACCCCTGAGTTGGTCTGGAATCTGTTTCCACGTGGCTTCTGCTGTGGCCATATTCTTTGATATCACACAAGCAAAAACATATTTAATTCTCCTTCATAGAAGTCCTTCAGTCACACAGAGAAACTACTAGATTTTCTCTGAATCGTCTTTTCTACAAATTAGGTAACCTCCTTTCAATCAACTGTTCTTCATGGGACATGGTTTCAGTAGTTATCGTAAGTTGACTTGGTTTCAACAAGCCGCATTCACAATCCCTTTAGCCTGATGGCTCTCCATTGACAGGAGCTCTTTATTTATATGTGATGGGTCAGAAATGCCATTGCAGCTGTCACTGTTTGTAAGAACATTTTGATGAGATGATTCATCTGGTTTTGGTCTTGCAACAGAATGACTGCCATCGCCCAATGCTACAAACTCTATCAGTCAACTTCAACATGTATCCCGGGGAGTCTAGGCAACTTGAAAAGTGCACAGCAAACTGGCAGTGTAAAGTGGCATTAGCTCCCAAAGGTTTCAAGGCTCCTGCCATTCCTTCCCACATGGTAGGACACTATGGCATCAGCTGTGGCCAAATAAATGAGAAATAGCTAGAAAACTACTCTCAATATTTTTCTCAGTGTGTCCATAGCATTTTTTTTTTAAAGAGAGGTTTTCTTGGGATAATTGAAGATCACAATGCTCCTTCAAATTGACTATGAAAGGGCTAAAATTAGTTGTTGTGTTTTTTTTAATTCCCAAAATGAAGTCCTTGTGCTTTTGCCAGACCAGCAGGCTTTGACTGTGACAGACAGCCCTCCAGATCAGGTATTTGACTCAGAATCAGAGAAGCATTTGCACACATTTTTGGAATGTATTCAGTTCAGGGTACACCACACACCAGGGCCTGCTTTTACTCTGGGACTGTCTGACATCATCAGGGAAAGCATTCTTTTTGTTTTGTTTTAACTTTAATAATATATTTTATTTAGCATAACATGTATAAAATACTGTCATTTCAACATAAAAGTTACTGAGATAAGTTTCACCCTTTAGGAAAAGCATTCTTTACAAAAATGCAAAGTGTTATTTTCACATAATATTCCAAGGTGATCGGTAATGACATGTGTAAAGGGTGAGAGATGATTCATGGCCGCCCACTCAGCTCCCAGGGAAGTTTCCGAAGCTGAGGTGGAATCATTCCACAAGGCGGTTGGCACGAGAGCCTTGGAAAGCCGTTCTGATTGCAAAAGCAGGCCTCTCACTTTCCTGAGGATGGTGATGGATGTCTCCCCTAGAGGACCTTGGTTTACTGGAAAAATATGACATTTGATAAATATTTTGAACCCAGATATATTTTCTTACTAGGAGAATAAGCGTACATTTCTCTGTGAGGAGCAAATGCAGATTTGGAGGTACCCTTATTCTGGGACCACATACTTGCCACTCTCTTTTATCAGCCTTTTAATGAATTACTATATTTAGTACCCATTCAAGCCTGCACCCAGAAAAGTGCAGATAAGCATAGTTCTGTGAAACTCTGTATCAAGCATGCTTGTGAACTTGGGAAAGGACCACAGATATTCCCTATAAATATCCCCCAAAAGATACTCATTTCCTTCGAAGACTTATTTAAAATGAATTTCTGGTTGAAATCCAATGACTCCTGGCAGATTTCCATCTCCCAGGGAGCACCATGGTAATTACAACTTGTTGGCATTCTTTTCAGCAATTTCAGAAGGAATACCAAACCAAGAATTAAGCACTGAAAGGGGTTGAATCATCCTTTCACCCTTGAATGTACTCATTTCCTTTGGTTCTGGCCAAAGTTTTTTGGAAGATATTCTTGTGAACTTCCGTTACTGTTGTAAGCAGTGGAAAAACAGAAGGCAACCTCCAGGATTGGGTTGCTGCAGCAGAAAAAAAAAATAAATGCCTCTGACCCACTGCATTAGTAGGAAGCAGTGGGAGAGATTAGGGGATTTCAGCCATAACTGCCGTGATGCAGATGTAACACTCAGCTATCAGCAAGTATGGTGAATTCTGTTCTCTTTTAATTTTGAAAATAACATTTTTAAAGAGTCCCCGCCCCCCCCCCCTTGTATTTGTTTTATCATCCACAGCATTGGATGGGCCTCCTCCCTCCTAATTTAAAAAAAGATAGCTGAAGAAATGTTTGAGGGAGCTCTCTGGTGGTCTGATGGTTAGGATTTGGTGCTTTCATTGCCATGGCCTGGGTTCAATCCCTGGACAATGAACTGAGATCCCACAAACACATCCCCCCAGAAAGAAATATTTGTGATATTCCTATTTGACATGACATTGTCCCTGATAGTCTTGAAGTCTTGTCCCTCCTCATAAGGGAGGAAAGATATGTTGAAAAGTCAAAGTAACACTACATGGGACTAACGTGGGAGTGGTCCCATGGAAGCTCGAATTCCTTAGTTAAATGATGAAAGTCAGTAAGTGTAAATGCACTCTGAGCCCAGGAGGTCTCTCCATTCGGAAGACTTGAAGAGAGAAAGCTCAGATTGGGTTGGATCAGAACAGACCGAGAGGAGGAAGTTGCTGGTGAGCAAGGGGATAAGGCAGGAAAGAGCAGAGTCCATAAGCAGAGGAAGTTTACCGAGAAGGTGATTGTATTACTTTGCTCTGGCCTGTCCTCTCTGTGTCTCTTCCTCTTCTTCTAAGGACACCAGTCATATTGGATTAGGGCCCACGCCTGATGGCCTCGTTTTAACTCGGTCACCCCTTTAAAGACCTTATCTCCAACATTTTTAGGTGCTAGGGATCAAGGCTTCACCTGTAACACTAACAAAACTTAAACACTTTAGAGACCCTGACATAGGTGGGGCCCCTGTGAGTGCCGGGAGTTGTCCTGTTCAAGCTGGGGAGGGGAAGCCAGGTTGGAGTCAAGAAACGCTTCTATGTAAGTATTTCTGGTGAGTTGCCAAGAGAGATGTCAAAAGGGTGGGGTGGGGGTGGCCCTGAATCTTCAAATCTCCAGTAATTCCTTGTGATGCCTTTTTCATTCTAAATTAACATTCACTGTCATATATAATTTTGTATTATTAATGTCATCTTTTTGTAAAAGATGGCTATATCATCTACAGTTGCAAAGCATTAGGTTCCACAAATGGACCCACTCTTTGAAGTAATACACACCAGATTTAAGACTTATTGTGAGAAAAAGAATGTAAACAATCTCATTAATAATCTCTATATTGATCACTTGTTGAAATGATGCTTTGGATATACTGGGTAAAATAAACTGTATGTAGTGCAGCAGCAGCAGTATTAAGATTAATTTCATGTGTTTCCTTTTTTAAAGTGGCTACTAGAAATTTTTAAATAACAAAAGTGGCTATATCATATTTCTGTTGCTCCAAACTCTCCTAACACACCTATCCCAGGCCAGATGCTTCTCTCCTGCTCTGCTAAAGCGTGGAGCTTATGCAGAAGCAAACTCTAGGAGTTCCTTCTTTTGTCTCCATGCTACTTGTGTTCCTAATTTGGATGTGAAGGCCTTTTTATTTAGTGATAGTTACATTTAGTGGTTAGGGCCTGTGTATCATCACTAGAGTTCTTTGAGTTATTAAATAGGCTTTTCCAGGGGAAAAAGAAAAAAGAAAAACCTACCCTCCCAGCATCCCCTTTTCAAAGGTATCTTTGTTTTTTCATCTTTAGAATACATACTCCTTAAAGACAAGAAACACAGCGAGCACTGTAGTGGACCCCACACTTGGTGGTTTATCCAACCACTGTGAGTCTATTTCTCTTCCCAGGGTTTCACTGGAGGATGGGCGGGTCCATGCCAATCTGGGCCAATGAGATGCTAGGAGGGGCTTTCTGAGGGCTTCTGGGAAAGGAAAGCCCGTTTTCCTCCTCCAGCTTACTTGAGTTAAAGAAGCCCAGCGCCCAGTTTCCGCAGGCAACCCGCTCAGTGAGGGAAGCCACGTTGCGGATGAGCTCACATGGTGGAATGGGACAGGGATACAGTGTTCAGAGAAAGTCTGGGTTCCTAATGTCAGAGTTGACCTCCTGCATCAGCGAACCTTGACAGTCCCTTCTCTTGTTCTTTTCCTCTTATGTCATGAAAAGTAACACCCCAATTGATTTAGTCAGTTTGAAGAGTGTTATGCACTGAATTGTGTTCCCTCTCTGTTTTTGGAGATGGGGCCTTGGAAGAGGCAATTAAAGTTGAAAGATCATAAGGTGGTGGTGGTGAGGGGGCTCGTCTAATGGACTGTTGTCCTTGTAATGAGGAAGAGACACCAAGCTTGCTTGCGCACAGAGAAAAGGCCACGGGAGGACACAGCAAGAAGACGTCATTTACAAGTCAAGCAGAGAGGCCTCACTGGAAACCAACCTGGATCTTGAACTTCCAGGTTCCAGAATGGTGAGAAAATAAACTTCTGTTGTTCCAAAAAATAAATAGATAAATAAATAAATAGGCTTTTCCTCTTTGCTGGAATTCCAAATATTGGCACTAAGAGAAGATTATTTAGAGTTTAAAACAAATGACTTATAAACAAACAAACAAAAGGAATCTGTATACAACCTTCACAGGAAGAGGCTATTTTAGGTTCTGTTGTTGAAAGACTCTTACATAAAAGCTTTCCACAGGGAGGGCTGAAATGCTTATTTATTTTACCATGGAAAATTTTAATGCTATTAAAGTGACTTACTTTAGTTCTAATATACATTAAGGGTCTTTAAATGGTTGTTTGAGAAAAGTCTTGGTCCAGAGGAGCAATTAATTTTTTAATATTTCATAAAAATATGTGTCTCATAGAAATATATTGAAAAGTAATAACATGTACTCACCATCTAGCTTAAGAAGCTGTCTCCAATGCCTTGGAAAGTTCCTCCCTCCTCCCAGTAGTAACTACTAGTCTAAATTTCATGTTTATCATTACTTTCCCTTAAGTAAAAATTTTACTGCCAATGGAGCTGCTTTAAAAGCTGGTTTAGTCATTTAAAGCTGCCTCTATTGTATGGACCTGCTTAAAATAATTATCCTGGATTCTATATAGCAACTTAAACTCCCAAAGCAACTATTTTGTTTTTACGAATACTTTTCCATTAAGGAGAAGGAGGAGGAGGAAAGGGAGCAAGAGAAAAATATTAACTTTTAGTATGATTTTACTTCTTCTATAAGAAAGTGTCACCACATAGAGAAATACAGTTATTCAGGCTGGAGCTCAAGGGGTGAGGGCCAAGAAAACACCAGTGGGCAGCCACTGGAAATCTCATCCAGAAGTCTGGCACGTAATCAATATTCCATAAATGCGAGAGGCTCTCCCAAAGAGGTAGCAGTGTTGAACCCCTCAAATATTCCCAGGTAATTATGATTAATATCCTCACTCCCTACTCTCATGGTAGTAAGAATCCAGAATCTCCCTAGCCTCTATTTACTTCCCAAATTCTATCTACATTTTCATGTAATATAACATTTAATATCTGTGTGTTTGTTGGTTAACTGAGGCCTTCTGTGTTTCTCCTCTGTATCATGTATCCAGCCCTTCTTGGAATGTCCATCTTGGAATGCAGTATTCAGAGAATCATAGAGTGTGTTTCTCTTCAGCAGTTCACTTCAATATTAATGGGCACTTACCCTTTGCCAGAGACCATATTAAACTCTGAAAGATGAATTCGACATGATCTCTGCCTAAAAGCGATTTGTGTTTATTTTAGTGAGAAAAACAGAGAGGTTTAAGAGACTCTCTCTCATTCAAAAAATATTTATTGAGCACCTATTATGTGCCGGATGCCCTTAGGCTCTGGGGACACATCAATGACTGTAACAGAATGTCTGCTGTCACGGAGCTTACATTCTACTGGTGAGAGGCAAATCACAGAGAATAAGTGAATTATATATTATGTATATTTTATTATGTTGGTAGGTATTAATAATAGGTACTGTGGGGGTGGGTATAAAACAGAAAAGAAAGAATACAGAGCTGGTGGGAATAAGGAGAGTGTGAGTGTCATTTGAAACAAGGTGGTCAGAGAAGGGCCCTCTGAGAAGGTGCCATTTAAGTCAAAACATGAAGGGAAGAGTAGCAGCCTTATGGTTCTTGGGAGAAAGGGCTTTCTAAGCAGAGAAAATAGTAAGTGCAAAGTCCTATAAGTGAGAGCAAGCTTCGGGTCCCTTTTTCCCCCAAAGGTCTTTCTTTAAAATATATATATATATTTGGCCGGGCTAGGTCTTACTTGCAGCATGTGGAATCTATTTCCCTGACTAGGGATCGAACCTGAGCCCCCTGCATTGGGAGCACAGAGTCTTAGCCATTGGACCACCAGGCAGGTCCCCAAGGTTCTTTCTTAAGAAGCACCAAGGAGGCCGTATGTGAATGAGAGTGGCAAAGGAAAGGATATAGAAAAAAAGGTCAGAGAGGTGACAGAAAGAAGGACCTGATAGACTGTTGAAAAGACTTTGGTTTTTACTCTAGGATAGAAAACCAATGGAGGATTTTTAGAGGAGTGATGTTCGTTGACTTTAATTCTAAGAGTCACTCTGACCACTAAACTAATAGACTCAACGGGGACAAAAGTAGAAGGAAGGGAACGAGGAAGCTACTGGTACTGCCCAGGCAGGAGATGATGCTGGCCTAGAACAAGCTGATAGCAGTGCAAGTGCTGAGAGGGGGTTTGTTGTTGTTGTTTAATCACTAGTCATGTCCAATGCTTTTGCGACCCCATGAAAAAGCATAGGCCCGTCTGTCCGAGAGATTTCCCAGGCAAGAATCCTGGGGAGGGTTGCCATTTCCTTCTGCAGGGATCTTCTCAACCCAGGGGCCAAACCTGTGTCTCCTGAATTGGCAGGTGGATTCTTTGCCACTGAGCCACCTGGGCAACCTGAGAAGGGATTTAGGTGTGGCTAAAGGTTGAGCCAGCAAGGTTTACTGAAGCAATACGTGGCTTCAGAAGACTGCAGATCTGGAGTCCTGAAGACAGTCTAGCGTTTATTTCGTATCTGGTCACTGTGCTGTGTGACTCAGAAAAGGCACTTCTCCTCAGGGAGGCTAACAATCCAGTGGACAAGCTTAGAGACACAAACAACTAAGTACAACTTCATAAGGAACAGAGTAAGTGCTATAACACAAGTACAAACGAAGAACAATGGAAGCACAGAGCAAAGAACAGTGAGTTTGGGCTGCAGACAGTTGATCAGCTTCAGAAAAAAGATACCCATTAGTGGACACCTTGAAATGTGACCTTAGGAGGTAGAGGAATGTTTGCAAACACAATCTGCATTTGATAAGAACCCAGATTACCAGCCATCTATATGAATCCACTGCAAACTCAAGGTTTACATCTGGGGCTGCCACTGATATCCAGCAATCCACAGTAAATCCAGCATCACAAAGCCAAGGACATGTTCATGAAAAGAGAATCAAACCAAATAGGCACGCTTAGCCCGCATGCAAAGTAATTGCCTTTTAACTGTTTATTAAAGGATAATATATACACAGAAATATGTATGTGTACTTGTAGAGGTTGGTAACTTAACACACCTGTTTATCCAGAAGCCACATTGAGAAACAAAACATCGCCAGCTTTGCAGGAGATACCTCACATACCCTTGGAGGTCACACCACCACACACCCCCAAGGTTCCTGGTTTCTAACAGCAGAGCTTTGTTTCCTTCCTCAGAATATAGTCACAGGCTTCCCTGGTGACTCAGATGGTAAAGAATCTGCCTCTAATGCGGAAGACCCGGTTCCATCCCTGGGTCAGGAAGATCCCCTGGAAAAGGGAATGGCAACCCCACTCCAATATTGTTGCCTGGAGAATTCCATGGACAGAGGAGCCTGGTGGGCTACAACCTATGGGGTTGCAAAGAGACACAACTGAGTGACTAACACACAACACTAACACAACTCACACAGTCTGCACTATTTTGTGTCCAGTTTGCCTCACTCAGAACTATGCTCCTGAGACACGTCCATTATTGCTGTGCGTAGCTGTTCTTATTGTTTTGTGGCATTCTGTTCTGTTGATGTACATTTGACTCTTGAACAACTTGGGTCTGAACTGTGCAGGAGTTTTGTCAGCAGTAAATATTACACTACTTCACTATCCTAGGTTGGTTGAATCCTCTGACAATGAACCAGGGATATGCAGAGCTGACTCTAAGTTACATGTGAATTTTTGACTGTATGAAGAGTTGGCACGACTAACCATGTTGTTCAAAGGCGAACTGAACTACAGTTTGTTATCTCTTCTGCTATTGATGTGCGTTTGGATGGTTTCCAGTTTGGAGCTATTACAGATGATGCTGCTATAAATGTTCCAGCGCTTGTGTTTTGGAGAACAAGTGTGCACATTTCCATTTGGTGTACATTCGGTAGAATTGCTGTATCACAGCTGATTAACACTACCAAATAGTTTTCCAAACTGTACCAACTTACCCTCCTACAGTTTTTGAGAATCTCACTTGTTGCACATCTAACACTTGATGTTTCCCATCTGTCTCATCTTGACTATTCTCGTGACAGACAGAGGATTGTCTTTTTCTTACTGATTTTTAGGAGTTCTTCATATATTTTGGATATAAAAACCATTACTAGATGTGTAAATAGTGAAAAATTTTCCCTCATTATTTTTTTTCATTCTCTTAATACTGTCTCCTGATTAACAGATCTTAATTTTGACATAATATATCTATCATTTTTCTTTCATCATTAATGGGTTTTCTGTGTGTGTTTTTTTCTTTTTTTGCATTATTTATGAAGCCTGCCTACTTTCAGGTCAGAAAGAAGTTCTGTTTTTTTGTCTTAAAGCCATATTGTTTACTTTTCACACTTAGAGCTGCAATTCATGGAAATTTTTTTTAATTGCTGTAAGATCAGGATTGAGATAAAAAAAATTTCTGAATTTTTACTGAAACAGATAGTTATTTTAATTTACTTGAAATGTTTAATATCCACTGAAATAAGTAAGAATCAAATATATGTTATCATCTTAAATGTTTTCTATCATCTGAAATCTTAGTTTTAAGTGTGCGGGAAATGTTGGGTGTGTGAATTTCCAGCAAATACTAGGGAGGAAATTAGAGAAGGAATAAGTTAATTTCACTGCTGTAAATCTAACCTACAGATATTAAATTGGAGTAGTTCCACTGTGATTCTGCATTTTCCATTCTGTCCAGAAACAGCACGTAGTTTTTACGTGATTCTCAGTCCAAGAACCAGAATTTCTCCTGGTCACAGTAATGATGGGAACAGCATCTGGAGTATAAAATAGCAAAATGGGCGGGAATGTTGGCACTTTTGCCCTAGACCACCACAATTTCATTTGCAGCCCCTGCTATCGCTCTGTATTATTTCCTTCAAATTCCATTTGAAAGAGTGATTGCTTTGTAATTTATATTCCAATAAGCCTCTAAACCTCAAGTGTGTTACCACAACTCTCAGGCAGGAATTTGAGGGAAGGATAGTTGGAGGCTATTGCACTTATTAAATTCTATAAACAGTATATTCATTATGCTGAGAGCTGCTATATTTAAATAATTTAAATGTGCATTTTAGTTCTTTATGACTTCCCAGGTGGCTCAGTGGTAAAGAATCCACCTGCACTACAGGAGACACGGGTTCAATGCCTGGGTCAGGAAGATCCCCTGGAGAAGGGAATGGCAACCCACTCCAGTACTCTTGCCTGGAGAATCCCTTGGACAGAGGAGTCTGGTGGGCTACAGTCCATGGGGTCACAAAGAGTTGGACACAACTTAGCAACTAAACAACAATGATAAAGACTGAAGATTTTTATTCCTCAAAGTAAACAGATGACACACAGAAGATTTCATGGCATATCATCCAATAGCTAGCTCCTCTTATTAAAAAACTTTCAGAGAATAACAGGAAAGGTGGGAAATATATTTTGAATTTTCATGCAACCCAGGTATCCCACAAAATTTGTGTCTAAAACAAAATGTAAACTCAAAACCCTCAGACTCAGTAGACTTAATCACTAATATATCATTGTCACATAAAAATGCTTTGTTCCACTCTGAAACTCAACTAGAAGAAATAAAATTTTTAAAATTGTGGGAGAGTTAAGGATTTGAACATTTAATAGGTATTATGGTTAGAGACATCATGAGAAACACTGGGCTGGAAGAAACACAAGCTGGAATCAAGATTTCCAGCAGAAATATCAATAACCTCAGATATGCAGATGACACCACCCTTATGGCAGAAAGTGAAGAGGAACTAAAGAGCCTCTTGATGAAAGTGAAAGACAAGAGTGAAAAAGTTGGCTTAAAGCTCAACATTCAGAAAACTAAGATCAAGGCATCTGGTCCCATCACTTCATGGGAAATAGATGGGGAAACAGTGTCAGATTTTATTTTGGGGAGCTCCAAAATTACTTCAGATGGTGATTGCAGCCATGAAATTGAAAGACACTTACTCCTTGGAAGGAAGTTATGACCCATCTAGATAGCATATTCGGAGAAGGCAATGGCACCCCTCTCCAGTACTCTTGCCTGGAAAATCCCGTGGACAGAGGAGCCTGGTAGGCTGCAGTCCATGGGGTCGCGAAGAGTCGGACACGACTGAGCAACTTCACTTTCACTTTTCACTTTTCACTTTCATGCATTGGAGAAGGAAATGGCAACCCACTCCAGTGTTCTTGCCTGGAGAATCCCAGGGATGGGGGAGCCTGGTGGGCTGCTGTCTATGGGGTCGCACAGAGTCGGACACAACTGAAGCGACTTAGCGGTAACAGTAGCAGATAGCATATTAAAAAGCAGAGATATTACTTTACCAACAAAGGTCCATCTAGTCAAGGCTATGGTTTTTCCACTGTTCATGTATGGATGTGAGAGTTGGATTGTGAAGAAAGCTGAGTGCCAAAGAATTGATGCTTTTGAACTGTGGTGTTGGGGAAGACTCTTGAGAGTCCTTTGGACTGCAAGGAGATCTAACCAGTCCATCCTAAAGGAGATCAGTCCTGGGTGTTCACTGGAAGGACTGATGCTAAAGCTGAAACTCCAGTACTTTGGACACCTCATGTGAAGAGTTGATTCATTGGAAAAGACCCTGATTCTGGGAGGGATTGGGGGCAGGAAGAGAAGGGAATGACAGAGGATGAGATGGCTGGATGGTATCACCAACTTGATGGACATGGGTTTGAGTAAACTCTGAGAGTTGGTGATGGACAGGGAGGCCTGGCGTGCTGTGATTCATGGGGTCACAAAGAGTCGGACACGACTGAGTGACTGAACTGAGCTGATCTGAGCTGATGGTTAGAGACTGTCATTAAATTCTTGGGTGTGCTTATTGTTAAGTCTTTTAAAACTTAAATTTAGCCTTTAGAGATGCACTCTGAAATATTTATGGATGATATGATGTGATGTCAGGGGTTTGCTTCACAATTAGCCACTCAGGTTGAGATTGAGTGAGGGGGATTTGTACAAAACAAGTTGACAATGAATTGATTGATTGTTTAAAGTTGAGTGCTTGGTACATAGAAATTGATTATATTGTTTTTCTCTATTTTTGTTTATTTTTGAAGTTTCAAAATATATTTTTCTGATATTCATTAATATGCTGAGGCAGTAATCTTTCCCATTTTTTTCTCTTTTGCTTAAAGTACTATTTAATGCTTTTCCTGATTCTATTAATGTCTCTAATAAACATACTTGTGTTCTGAAAATTGGAGTAGAGGGTTGCTGTTTCACTTTGGAAAGTTCTTCTATCTAATTTAAAAACAAAAATAACACAAAACTACATGCATGCATATGTTATGTATAAAATCATTTGTTCATTTCTTTATATATGGATATATGTGCACGTGGCTTCCCAGGTGGCTCAGTGGTAATGAATCCGTCTGCATTCCTGGAGACTCTTGTTCAATCCCTGGGTTGGGACGATCCTCTGGAATGGGAAGTGGCACCCCACCCCAGTATTCTTGTTGGGATAATCCCATGGACAGAGGAGCCTGTCAGGCTACAGTCCATGCATGGGTTCACAAAGAGGCAGACACACTGAGTGACTGAGCACACGTACACATATACGTCCATATACAACAAAGGTGTACTAATGCAATGGAAATTTGGTTATGTTAATGGTTCAAGTAAGAATCATTTTTGCAGGAAATAGAGTTTTTATTGAAGTATAGTTGATTTATAGTGTTGTATTTTTTCAGGTGAATGGCATAGTGCTTCAGTATTTTTGCAGACTGTATTCCATTTTAGATTATTATACAATAGTATAATAATAATTAGATTATTATACAGAAATGGGTAAAACTCTATATACTAACTCACCATCAGTCTAAATGGGCAGAACTTTATTCTGTTCTTAAAGATCATGGAGAAATATTTGTATAAAATGCCTCCTTCAGTTGTTTTATGGTTGACTATTGTGTTAGTATGACTTCTTATTTCTGTGACTCAGAACAAAATCAATTTATTATTTGTATTAAAAAATTACCAGAAGCTTTCAAAAACACAAATCTATCACCTTACAGTTCTGGAAGGCACAAATCCAAAAGGGTCTCACTGGGCTTCCAGGTGTTGGCAGGGCTGCCTTCCTTCTAGAGGCTCAAGGGGAGAAACCTTGCCTTTTCTAGAGATTGTCCCAGTTTCCTTAGCTCACGGTTCCTTCCTTCATCTTCAAAGTCAGCAACAGCCAGCAAATTCTTCTTGTACTTCTTCCTTCCAACTTGCTGTCTCCCTTGTCCACTTGTAAGGACCCTCGTGATTACACTGGGCCCACCTGGATAATTCCGAGTAATGTTCCCATTTGAGGGTCAACATATTGGTAAACTTGACTTCTATCTGTAGTTTAATTCTCCCTTGCTAAGTAACATAACATCTCCATAGATGCCTAGGATTAGGACATGGAATTGGAGGTGGGAGAGGAAGGAAGCATTAGTTATTCTTCCTCCCCTGCTGTCTTTTCTGTAACAAAGAAAGTGCTTATGTGTAGGCAATTGTTATCCTTCTCTTGGCAATTTAAAACTTATTCCATTTTTTTCCCCTAGAGGAATTGGAGAAAAAATGAAAAACAATTAAACTCTTGCTTCAGAAGCAATAAAACCGAACCAGGTCCTAACCTGAATACATTTGACTTTTTATGAAATATAGTAAGGAATTCTGTATCCAGAAAAAGCAGAAAAGTAGAAATATAATTTAAGGACATAAGATGCTGAGAAGTTTGAGTTTTACAGATTCATGTCTGAAAAGTGGGTAAGTTTGTCTTCTACTCATAATGAAAAAGCAATACAAACTGCAGGACTCTGTGTCTGTCACAGTGTTGAAAACAAAATTATAAAAAGGGAGAACAGATAAGTGCTTGCAGGGGGTAGGAAAGAGGAAGGAAGGTATGGCTTTAAGGGAGCAGCAGGAGAGAACTCCCTCGTGGTGACAGAACAGTAGTGTATCTTGATGGTGGTGATGGCTTTAGGCATCTATATCTGCATGTAATGAAGGGTCAGAGAATTACACACAAAGACTTTTTTTTTATTTAATGAGGGCATGCAGAAGAAATTTGACTAAAGTCTGTAGTCTAATTAATTGTGTTATGCCAGTCCATTTCCTGGTTTTGATTATGCACATTGGGAAAGCTGAGTGATGTTTGTAACTATTTTTGCAGCTTCTTGTGAGTCTATAATTATTTCAAACATATGTTGATTTTTTTAATGTGTGTTTATAAAACAAGAGAGAAGTGAGAGTGTAGGCAGATGGTTAAAAGTTGAAGATAAGCACTTAAACATCTGTCGGCCATGTTTAAATTAGGAAAAGTGGACTTTATTTATGGTTTAACATTTGATGGAAACATGGGCCAAATAAATTAATACAATATGGGTTCTCAAAATGCATTTTAATTCTTAAATCATTCCAGATCTCTAGTCTCATATGTACTTCAAATTCAATACACTAAATAGTTCTATCCTTAATCCAGTAGCTAAAAAAAAAAAGAGAAGAAAGTGTAATGTTGTTTGGTTTCTTTAGAAGCACCAAAAGTTAAGTCATCAGACTGGTCTGAAAAGAGACCACAGGAAAGGCTTCAGTTCCCATCCTACATGAGCTCTGAGGGAGTGGAGTGTATTCAGAAAGAGGTTCCCCTACTGGTTTGCAAGAAGCCAGACCTCTGATGGGGACCTTTTTTTTGTAATGTTAAAATTTATTTTTAATTGAAGTACAATTAATTTATAATATTACATTCATTTCAGGTGTATGCCATAGTGATTCAATATTTTTAAACATTATAAAATGCTCACCACTATAAGTCTGCTTACCATCTGTCACTGTACAAAGTTATTCCAACAATATTGACTATTTCCTATGCTGTATTACATCCCTGTGGCTTATTTATTTTATAACTGGAGTTTGGACTCAATCTATGGGGACCTTTAAAAAGGTCTTTATTCACTTCAAGATAGTCAAGACAATTCCAGAAAGCACCTTTCAAAAATATGCCAATTTTTCAAACGTGTGTTTACTCGGAGTTCAAAACATTTCAAAAGGATCATCCTAACTGTGCTGGGAAGAAATGCAGTCTCAATGACCTCTCAACAGAGAGAAAAAAGGAAATATTTTATACAGACTGATAATTTGGGGGTGACCTGATGATGAGGGTCTGAAATAAAGAAGTAGCAACATCCATTTGATAATGCTGGAGAAGTAGCAGAAATTAACAAGAGACAGGGAGCTCGGAAAGAGAGTTATCTGGGGGTTGCTAAATCTGGGATTTGTTTGAATCTTGCAGTCTCTGAAAGATTCTGGGAGCTGATTCCTGTGTTCCTTTTCACAGAGGATTAGGAAACTCCTATTAGATCAGTTAAGCATAGAATTTCCATTTTCTGATTTTTGCACAAATATATATATATATATATATATATATGAAACCAGAAGTTTGTTCAAAATAGTATCTATTCCTAACCAACTAAAGTAAGGCAGGTTCAAATCCCTGTTTTGTCACTTGCTGACTATGTGAGTTGGGGAAGTCTATAAAATAAACTGACTCTAAATTGCATCATCTGTCAAAGAGAATTATAATAATGGTTGACATTTATTGAAGAATTGCTATTTTGCAAGCCCAGATATAAATTCCTTATACAAATGGCCTCATTTAATCCTAGTATAACAATAATACTAAAATACTACTTATCTCACAGGAAATTATTCTATGTGAGGAATAAATGCACTCCTAAGTGTTAAAACCCCAGCCCTTTGTGTATGTGTGTGTGTGTGTGTGTAACATACTCGATACTAAGTAACTATTGATTTCCTTCCTTTAGTTTCTCTAATTCACATATTTTCTAAAGCAGGGATTTAGGTTTGAAGAGCTGCTGGCCACACCCTGATGGGGTCTCTGTTAATGAAGCTGAAAGTGTATTACTGAAATATTTACATAAGTGTCTTACAAGTCTAGGAACTTAACTCTTAAATAATTACATCTTTAACTCCCCAGACTCTATAAATTAGATATAAAAATAGCACCCCCAAATGATGTCTATAAAAAATACATTTTTCTCAAAAGCATGGCGCCATATAGACGAAGCATAATTATTGTTCTTGGTGGGTTGATGTTAATTAGGATCAGCTTTTTTATGGGGTGATTGCGTATAGATGTACGATTACGCATAGATGTACTGGTCTTATACTAGCTCCTGAGCCTGTAAACTAATCCTGAGCTCTGCTCTATGGACATAAACCTGCTCCCAAGGTCAGCCTTTTCTGTAGCTGTAGCACTAGGGTTCATTCAGAATTTGCACTGGACCCAAATTTCTTCCCTTCTCTCCTCCACAAAAGGTCCTCCTCTGGAGCATCACCTTCTCTAGAAACACTGACTTCCCTCAAGGAATTTGAGCCTGAACGTCATCATTAGCAGTGCCTTTTGGAAGGATTTAGTTAGATGTTTTCATGCTAGACGTTACAAAAAAACCCTCTTTCTCCTGTATGTGAACAATGTTTGAAGAGGAAATGGAGCACCTAGGAAAGCTTGGTGAATGCACAGTCCCCACAGACTTATATCTATTAGAAACTTTAAAAAATATGAATTGAGGATAAGAATAAGCCTAGATCAGTTCAGCCTATATGGCATAAATAATACCATTCTGGAAAATTTCACTTTGTTCTTGTTCAGTAGCTAACTTGTGTACGACTCTTTGCAACCCCACTGACTGTAGCATGCCAAGCTTCCCTGGCCTTCACTATCTCCTGTAGCTTGCTCAAACTCATGTCCATTGAGTCAGAGATCCCATCCAACCATCTCATCCTCTGTCATCCCCTTCTCCTCCTGCTTTCAATCTTGCCCAGCATCAGGGTCTTTTCCAGTGAGTTGGCTCTTCACATCAGGTTGCCAAAGTATTGGAGTTTCAGCTTCAGCATCAGTCCTTCCAGTGAATATTCAGGGCTGATTTCCTTTAGGATGGACTGGTTGGATCTCCTTGCAGTTCAAGGGACTATCAAGAGTCTGCTCCACACCACAGTGCAAAAGCATCAGTTCTTAGGCGCTCAGCCTTCTTTATGGTCCAGCCCTCACATCGATCTCTGCTTTTTAATATGCTTCCTACATTTGTCACAGCTTTTCTTCCAAGAAGCAATCGTCTTTCAATTTCATGGCTGTGCTTACTGTCCACAGTGATTTTGGAGCCCAAGAAAATAAAGTCTGTCACTGTTTCTATTTTTTCCCCACCTATTTGCCATGAAGTGATGGGACCAGATGCAATGATCTTTGTTTTCTGAATATTGAATTTTAAGTTAGCTTTTTAAACTCTCCTCTTGTACCTTCATCAAAAGACTTTTTAGATCCTCTTCACTTTCCGTTATTAAAGTGGTAAATTTCACTTAGTCCTTTATAGAAACACTTGACACTCTGTTGGGAGAGATGATAATTTCATAGCAACTTCTTATTTCTTCCTTTCTTGCCGTCATCCTCAGTTGTAACTAGTGAGGATAGGGTATTCGCTTTTTTGTCCGGTACCACTGAAGGATTTCTAAATCTTTGATAAGAGTAGTAATTTTCTTCCCTTGTTTCCACAGCTTCTGAGATGGCTACCCATTAGTCCAGTTCAGTCGCTCAGTCGTGTCTGACTCTTTGCGACCCCATAGACTACAACACACCAGGCCTCCCTGTCCACCACCAACTCCCAGAGTTTACTCAAACTCATGTCCATTGAGTCGGTGATGCCGTCCAACCGTCTCAACCTCTGTCATCCCCTTCTCCTCCTACCTTCAATCTTTCCAGCAGCAGGGTCTTTTCAAATGAGTCAGTTCTTTGCATCAGGTGGCCAAAGTATTGGAGTTTCAGCTTCAACATCAGTCCTTCCAATGAATACTCAGGACTGATCTCCTTTAGGATGGACTGGTTCGATCTCCTTTCAGTCCAAAGGACTCTCAAGAGTCTTCTCCAACACCACAGTTCAAAAGCATCAGTTGCTGAGTGCTCAGCTTTTTTTATAGTCCAACTCTCACATCCCTACATGAATACTGGAAAAACCATAGCTTTGACTAAGACAGACCTTTATTGGCAAAGCAATAACTTTCTTTTTAATATGCTGTCTAGGTTGGTCATAACTTTTCTTCCAAGTAGCAAGCGTCTTTTAATTTCATGGCTGCAATCACCATCTGCAGTGATCTTGGAGCCCCCCAAAATAAAGTCTGTCACTGTTTCCACTTTTTCCTCCTTCTACTTGCCATGAAGTGATGGGACGGGATGCCTTGATCTTAGTTTTTTGAATGTTGAGTTTTAAGTCAGGTTTTTCAGTCTCGTCTTTCACTTTAATCAAGAGGCTCTTTAGTTCTTCACTTTCTGCCAGAAGGGTAGTGTCATCTGCATATCTGAGATTATTGATATTTCTCCCAGCAATCTTGATTCCAGCTTGTGCTTCATCCAGTCCAGCATTTCTCATGATGTACTCTTCATATGAGCTAAATAAGTAGGGTGACAATATACAGCCTTGACATACTCCTTTCCTGATTTGGAACCAGTCTGTTGTTCCATATCTAGTTCTAACTGTTGCTTCTTGACCTGCATACAAATTTCTCAGGAGGCAGGTCAGGTGGTCTGATATTCCCACCTCTTGAAGAATTTTCCAGTTTGTTGTGATCCGCACAGTCAAAGGCTTTGGCATACTCAATAAAGCAGAAGTAGATGTTTTTCTGGAACTCTCTTGCTTTTTTGATGATTCAGCGGATGTTGGCAATTTAATACCTGGTTCCTCTGCCTTTTCTAAATCCTGCTTGAACATCTGGAAGTTCATTATTCACATACTTTTGAAGCCTGGCTTGAAGAATTTTGAGAATTACTTTGCTAATATGTGAGATGAGGGCAATTGTGCAGTAGTTTGAGCATTCTTTGGCATTGCCTTTCTTTGGGATTGGAATGAACACTGACCTTTTCCAGTCCTGTGGCCACTGCTGAGTTTTCCAAATTTGCTGGCATATTGAGTGCAGCACTTTCACAGCATCATATTTCAGGATTTGAAATAGCTCAACTGGAATTCCATAACCTCCACTAGCTTTGTTTGTAGTGATGCTTCCTAAGGACCACTTGACTTCGCATTCCAGGATGTCTGGCTCTAGGTGAGTGATCACACCATCATGATTATCTTGGTTGTGAAGATCTTTTTTGTACAGTTCTTCTGTGTATTCTTCCCATCTCTTCTTAATATCTTCTGCTTCTGTCAAGTACATACCATTTCTGTCCTTTATCGAGCCCATCTTTGCATGAAATGTTCCCTTGTTATCTCTAATTTTCTTGAAGAGATCTCTAGTCTTTCCCATTCTGTTCTTTTCCTCTATTTCTTTGCAATGATTGCTGAGGAAGGCTTTCTTATCTCTCCTTGCTATTCTTTGGAACTCTGCATTCAAATGGGTATATCTTTCCTTTTCTCCTTTGCCTCTCACTTCTCTTCTTTTCACAGCTATCTGTAAGGCCTCCTCAGACAGCCATTTTGCCTTTTTGCATTTCTTTTTCTTGAGGATGGTCTTGATCTGTCTTCTTGGTCTGATCTCCTTGGTCATTGTACTGTCTCCTGTACCATGTCACGAAACTCCATCCATAGTTCTTCAAGCACTTTGTCTATCAAATCTAATCCCTTGAATCTATTTGTCACTTCCACTATATAATCGTAAGGGTTTTGATTTAGGTCTTGGCTGAATAGTCTAGTCGTCTTCCCTAATTTCTTCAATTTAAGTCTGAATTTGGCAATAAGGAGTTTATGATCTGAGCCACAGTCAGTTCCCTGTTTTTGCTGACTGTATAGAGCTTCTCCATCTTTGGCTGCAAAGAATATAGTCAGTCTGATTTCAGTGTTGACCATCTGGTGATGTCCATGTGTAGAATCTTCTCTTGTGTTATTGGAAGAGGGTGTTTGCTATGACCAGTGTGTTCTCTTGGCAAAACTCTATCCCTGCTTCATTCTGTACTCCAAGGCCAAATTTGCCTATTACTCCAGGTGTTTCTTGACTTCCTACTTTTGCATTCCAGTACCCTATAGTGAAGAGGACATCTCTTTTGGGTGTCAGTTCTAGAAGATCTTGTAGGTCTTCATAGAAGCATTCAACTTCAGCTTCTTCAGCATTACTGGTCAGGGCATAGACTTGGATTACTTACTGTGATATTGAATGGATTGCCTTGGAAATGAACAGATGGTCATTCTGTTGTGAATGAACAGAGGTCATTCAGACGCTCTAAATGATTGTTTCCTCTAGCATTAGATGTCTGCAAAATAGGTAGTCTGCAATAAGGTATAGAAACATTCCTTCAAAGTGGTCTTCTGGGACCACTAGCACATGCCCATTACATCTCACTATCAAGTCATAATACTTCTCTCAATTTCTAACTGTGAAAGACTATTTAATAACTTCTCTTCCCAGCGATAATGACTATGTTTTGATTGAGACATTCTACTGTGCTTGAATCATCATCCGAGAACCACTGGCTCTTCAAATATTAAGGAACATGTAGAAATGCATCTATCATATCTTTTAATCTATGAAGAATTTTTACTATATCAGTAGTCCTGTCTAGCATGGCATGGCCTAATAACAATTGCAAAAATTAAAATTTGGTGCTAAATAAGCTTGAAATCAGCTTTATTGCATAAATCACAGAATTTTAGTGCTTAAGTGATCTAAATCATGAAATGTTCTTCCATGTTCTTAATGTCTTGGGGAATTTGATGAAAGCCAATAATAACAATAGGCTTTTAACAAAATACTGATTTAGACCACCTCTTTCATTTTTCAGAGAGGGCAACTGAAGTTCCATAGGTTAAGATTTGACCAAAGCCACAAGCAAGTTCTAGAACCCAAGTGTGAACTGAAGCCTAGGTGCCCTGACACCTGACCGGTTGTGGTTTTTATTAGTAAAAAGAACTGTTTATTATTGCATCTCTACTAAAAGCCAGGCAATATTCCAAGATATTTTACACATCAGTTCAGTTCAGTTCAGTCACTCAGTTGTGTCCAACTCTTTGCAACCCCATGAATCGCAGCACGCCAGGCCTCCCTGTCCATTACCAACTCCCAGAGTTCACTCAAACTCACGTCCGTCAAGCCGGTGATGCCATCCAGCCATCTCATCCTCTGTCGCCTCCTTCTCCTCCTGCCCCCAATCCCTCCCAGAATCAGAGTCTTTTCCAATGAGTCAACTCTTCGCATGAGGTGGCCAAAGTACTGGAGTTTCAGCTTTTAGCATCATTCCTTCCAAAGAAATCCCAGGGTTGATCTTCAGAATGGATTGGTTGGATCTCCTTGCAGTCCAGGGGACTCTCAAGAGTCTTCTCCAACACCACAGTTCAAAGGCATCAATTCTTCGGTGCTCAGCTTTCTTCACAGTCCAACTCTCACATCCGTACATGACCACTGGAAAAACCATAGCCTTGAGTAGATGGACCTTTGCTGGCAAAGTAATGTCTCTGCTTTTCAATATGCTATCTAGTATTAGCCCTTAAATTTAAAAGCAATAAACCCCTACAAGGTAGTGATTATTTCCCCATTTTACAAAAACACTCAAGTCTTGCGGATTAAGTAATTTGCCCAAGTTCTCTTAAGTAATTCAACAACAGAGCCAAGATTTAAATCCCTGTGTATCCAAACTTCAAAGCAAAAAAAAAAAAAAAAAAAAGTTACATTCCACTGCTTTTCTTTCTAGTTCTTAGATATTAAAATATAAACATTCTGGAAACAGTATCTCATCAGATGTAGTTGATCTATGAGAAACAAACACATCAAAACTTAAAAATGAACACTGATATTAGGTTCTAACCTTGAAGTATCTAGAAGTAAAGCCCCCAAATTTCCAAGTTCTACACGTCACGTTTCCTCCTGACCCATAACATGATGAAGATAAAGATCTATGGCTGTGCACTATTTCTGGACTAGTAATACACTTCACAGAAAATTCTAAATCTCATTTCCTATACCTGTGACCTTTGCTACAGTGCTAAGAGGAGTCTGAGTTCCCCCTAACGTTATGACAATAAATTAGACGCATCCACCCAGCAGTCCTAACTGCAGGGTCACCATCAGGAAAAGCAGCCCTCTAATCTCCAGGTCCACTTCCTGCCTGCCGTGGGGGTTTGGGGGCATCCTTAGGGAAGTAGACAGAATAACAAGAGGGTCACTTCTGTGGTTGGCTCTCTGACTGAAATAACGCCCATCAACAGTGAGTTTGTTGTGGACTTCACTCTGAATTTGTAAAAGCAAATTTAAAACATCCAGTTGTTTACCTCGCCTTATTCCAAGAGGAAGATCAAAAGGAGGCTTATCATGACGGGAGAGGGTTTATTTCCATCTCGGAACAAAAGACAAAAGATTCTGTGTCCTTTCCTTTCCTTTGAGGTTCCTGTGTTCCTTTCCACTCCCTTTCCTGATTGGCAGTAATACCCTGACCATGAGCCTATGTATTTTAAGCATAAAAATCAATTTCAGGGACTTGTCTCATTTATTTTCATGATAGGTACAGTAAAAATGGCACCAAATTGCTGTTTGTGGTAAAAGATTTTTGTTTTAAACCCTCTTAGATTTTCCTTTCTGGCACCCGATGATACAATGAACTGAAGTGGATCTGGGACAATATCTAAATACAGACTAGAGCTCTGAGAAGAAGAGTTTCATCTGGGCAGTGATACTGGCTTGGCCACCCATTAGAATTTTGGAAAGCCATCTAATATTCATATTAGTAAATTTCTTTATAGAGGAGCAGCTCTAAAAACTGTGCTGCTTTACCTAAGAAAAGCCTTAATGACACAGTTTTTATCTTAGGTGTGACCGCTAAGAAATAAAAAATGGAGAGTTGAATCCAGTGTGGCAGCATTACTAGAAATGTGCTCACTGTGGCAATGTTTTCACTGTGCCATAGACAGGCTTTATTTGCAAGAATTAGTCTGATCCTCATTTTCAGATGCTGTATATCCCTTGGGGCAGAAAAAAATGAAGAGAAAATATGAATTTGTTGTATTTAAAAAAAAAAAAACAAAGTAAGACTCTACATGGACTAAGTAAATGGTACTCAGTAGTATTGTGAGTAATAAAAGACCAGATTGATTGAATGAGTGATCTAAAAATAAGAAGTTTAGTTTTTGCTTTTGCTTTAAATCATGATTTCATAAAATGCCCAGTTGGAGATTTGACAGCGAAAATAATCCACGCAGGTGATGCCATTTGCAAGACTGTATGGACTCAAGAAATAGTGTTTTGTGGGGCTCCTTCTAGAGTTAAGTCACTGACCCAGTGGCAGTTGTCATAGAAGATGGTTTTCATAGCTGCTGTGGTGAATTCTCACATAGCCAGACTCACATGAAAAGCTGTGCATTCCTTGGGGGATGGACTCTGATTTTAGGCATCGTCAATCAGGCCACAAATAACAGCGTCAAGACCCAGAAGATAAAATGTTTCCCCACTGAGAAGCCATTCAGTTTTAATCCGTAATCCTCGGGGAAATGAGTGTAAGAACCCAGGTGAATCCAAAGGGAGCTATGGTCCAGGTCCCACACATAATACGTGTAATTCTGTGTCATCAGAGTCGCTTACTAAAGAGTCCCCAAATCCCTAACATGAAGATTAAATTCTACTGCAACCTTTCAGAAAAAGTCTGAACCAATTAGTCTTAAGAACCTAGGAAATGTTAAGACAAAGGGTGGTTTGGCAAAGTCCGCTTCTGTTAGCTCTAGTATCTTTTACTCCGTTAACTCCCTTTTTAACCATTTTCCAAATTATCCTCTTGCTGAGTGTTTACCCTTGAATGTACACAGATTTCTTCCACTAGAAAAGGTCTTTTGTTCATTTCCTCTAGTTGCATAGTTCAGCTCTATACAAGTCTTCTTGAAGTCTTCTGATTTGTTTGTTCAGAATTCAGTCCATCTTCATGGTTTTGTTTCCTTTGAAAGGAGATGAACTGGACACAATTTCTCTAACTTTCTTCATTCTCATCATATGGAAGTGGGTTCAGGGCTCAGGCAACCTGCCTCCTTTCTTGCCAGTTCTGACAAATAGGAATTCTCTCCAGAGCCACAGGGCAGCAAATTACCAGCACCCGCTGAACTCACCTGCCAACCCCCACCTGCTTCCTCTCTCGTAGGCAGACCTGGTATGAGATAGGAAACCTTTGGCGGATTTTAAACGGCCAAACTCGCAATCAAAGGTGTGTTTGAGAAAAAATTAGTCAGCAGCCTCAAGTTGGCTTGTTTGATCAGTTTAAATAAGATGACTTAAACAGCAGAGAGATCAGATACTAGGAGACTAGTTAATGGTCAGTGGTCCTAATGAAAAGTAATGCCGTCCTGAGTGAGGGCGGTAGCAAGGGCAATGGGAGATGCCCTGCAGAGGTCAGATGTGTTGGGCTTAACAGCTCATCAGCCGTGTGGGAAGAGAACGACATGCAGCGGTCGGTGGTCAAAAAAGTGCTGGGACCTGAGCTCGTGTGACTTCTGTGATATCATGCCGTTAAGGAAAGACTGAGAGGAAAGATGGTCCGGTTAGTTAGTGCTCACTCAGTTGTGTTCAACTCTTTGCGACCCCATAGACTTTAACCTGCCAGGCTCCTGTGTCCATGGAATTTTCCAGGCAAGAATACTGGAGTGGGTTGCCATTTTCCTTCCTCAGTTTAGTTGAGGTATGTTATTGGACATGTGCTGCAAGATACAGAGATAAGACTTCTTCCCAACCTTCGTAACTCGCTTCCCACCTCTCAGAAGATTGCCCCAGCTCAGTGACATAATTAGTGATAGAGTACCTAGCTGTACCACTGCTGCTGCTAAGTCGCTTCAGTCGTGTCCAACTCTGTGCAACCTCATGGACGGCAGCCCACCAGGCTCCGCTGTCCCTGGGATTCTCCAGGCAAGAACACTGGAGTGGGTTGCCATTTCCTTCTCCAATGCATGAAAGTGAAAAGTGAAAGTGAAGTCGCTCAGTCATGTCTGACCCTTAGCGATCCCACGGACTGCAGCCCACCAGGCTCCTCCATCCATGGGATTCTCCAGGCAAGAGTACTGGAGTGGGGTGCCATCGGGGGGGCGTAATAGGAGTGAACCTAAACACTTTTTTTCTGGGTTAGCTTTCTGGACTTCTCTAATCATCTGAGTGACTCAGATGAGCCGATATAACAATATGTGCTTAAGGAAATGGACCAAAGGAGGCCACTCATCCTACTTCCTGTCAAGCCACAAGACTGAGTGGATAGAGAATCACTGCCACTCATGTGTGGTCAGCCCATTTAGCCAGGGTAGGGGAATCCACAGAGGTGTGGATGCTAATGGTTTCATTGGAGCTTCCCAATGCTTTGGCTATACTCTTCAGGAAAATGTAGCTGAAGTAGCAACTGTGTAAGTTTCAGGAACCCAGGTCAAATCTTCCTTTCCAAAAGAGCCATGGGAAACAGAAATTCTGGCCCTGGGTCCACTGTCAACTAACAGTTCTTTGCCAACAGAACACTCATTCAGGGAGAGACCACTAGCTGGAAAGGAAGTGCTCACAACTAGAAAATTTTGTGACAAGGTCAGAATCCCTCTGGAAATACAGAAATACTGCTTCTCAGTCTATACACCATTTATCTACCAGTCACCTTTTCAGTGTATCATGCTCAAACCATTTAAGCTCTTTGCCTTCTGAATAAAGCCAATTACCTTTCTTTCATCTGCCCTTTTTTTTTTTAACTTAACATTGAAAATCCATTTAGACCACAGTATAAAATAAGGTTGCTAGATTTAGCAAATAAAAATAACCAGCACTCAGTGAAATTTGGATTTCTGGTAAACAGTGAGGGTTTTGGTTTTTAAGTATATCCCAAATATCACATGGGATATGATGTGATATATTTTTGTGCACTAAGATATTACTTGATATATATCTGAAATTCCAGTGCCACTGAGCATCCTGCATTTTATCTGGCAATGTGACTGCAAAGAGAAAACAACTTGAGAACCACTTCAGAGCCAGATCAGTCTCCATTCTGCTGCTTACCTGTTCTAACGGTGCTCTCCTTTCCTCGTCTCCAGGGCTATCTCATGTCCACAAGCTTATGCTCACAAAATACTGCAAAACCCACCAGGAAGTAGAAAGTCCAGGCTCACAGTCTCTTCTGATTTTGATTTAATTTCACAGTCATCATAGCTCCTTTTCCACTAATATAGTTTTGCAGGTTATTCTACTGAATTATCCAAGCTCACAAACAACTTTAGTCCTGTTTCAACACAGTCAAGTTTCTGGGTAGAACATTTGCAAAAACTTTGATGGAGAAGTCTCCAGAATAAACACACGTCATTAAAAAAAGTTCTTTCCTGGTGTATAAGTATAATCTCTCCTCTAGGTGTGTACTGCTAGCTCCAGAGGGGTGATGTTTCTAGTCTAAGATCCAGTTAATATTTTTATAAAGATAAGATTAGGTTAAAGTCAGTGCCATAGAATGTCTCAAAGGAAATATTAGGAGATAAGATGTCACAGAAAGATACTAGGAAACCAAGGGAAGAGGTCAGGCTGCATTGGCCAAAGACCAGCCTACTCTCATTGGTTGGATAAGTACTATCTGACCATGTTGGTCCATGGCTACCATCTTGATTTTGCTGGCTCCTTCTTCCCTGACTGCCTGCTGAATGCATTTAGCTACTTTGTTCTAGAAGCAGTAGGCAGCTTTCCTCTGGTTCCTACTGTTTCACTCACCACAATGCATCACCACCCATGACCTCCCCACCCCACTCCACACACACAAGGGGAAGAACTACCCAGGTGGTGCTACCACAGGTACTTTGTTCATCTGGCTGAATGAACCCCTTACATAAGATTGGAGGGGTCACTCCTCCTCCACCTTAATGTCTGCCCGCCCTAGACTAAGGAGCCTGCCATCCAGTTTCAAAAGCATTTCTTAGTCCTGGGTACTTTCTGAGAGGTCTTGCAGGCAGTGCTGAACACAAAGTGATTAATTATGTTCCTTTCTCCCAAAGTTGATCAGCAGTTCACCAATCAAACAATCCAGCACTAATAGAATGAGGTAAAATGTTCTATAATGTAGGAATTAACATTTGTGTTATGTCACAGCTCTAACTTATATTAAGGAAGTGTGGTCATATTATAAAAGACAGACATTAGTTGACTACTAGCCAGGTAACAGACATGCAAAAGTGAAAGTGAAAGTTGCTCAGTCATGCTATGGGCTGTATAGTCCCTAGAATTCTCCAGGCCAGAATACTGGAGGGGGTAGCCTTTCCCTTCTCCAGGAGACCTTCCCAACCCAGGGACTGGACCCAGGTCTCCCGCATTGCAGGTGGATTCTTTACCAGCTGAGCCACAAGGGAAGCCCAAGAATACTGGAATGGGTAGCCTATCCCTTCTCCACGGGATCTTCCTAACCCAGGAATCGAACCAGGGTCTCCTGCATTGCAGGCGGATTCTTTACCAACTGAGCTATGAGGGAAGCCCACACAGATACAAGGTTGGAGCTAAAAAAATAGGCTCCCTGACTATCCTTCAGCTGTTAGTGTATGCATGTCAGGAGTCTGCCTGTACTACTAACACTATCTGGTTATAACTTAGGGAGGCTCAGTCTTACTTAGGCTATTTAGTGTCAACCTCACAGTGCAGACAATGTCCCGAGAGATCTGCCAGTTTGATAAGCATTTAAGCGCATCTCCAAACCCAGTTGTGTAAAACGATAGCCTACCACCATTTAGTTGCCAAGATAATAATTGCTTTTACTTTGATACTCTTCAATCTCCAGAATTGTTTCAGTTTCTCTACCAGGGTCCTACACTTGTCTATCTTTTCCTGAACTCCTTCTTATGATGTTTCTATTAAGTGGTAAAGCTGTTCCAATAATAGTAATGACAGTGTTTCTTTTATCAGAAGTTTCCATTATCTAGGCAGGCATTCGTCAGTCTTGGTTCCTAAACTTTCAATTTTACATTCTTTATTAAAGGAAAAAGCTTTTGTAAATGCCTGCAGAATTTTATCTTTCCTTTTATTTCCTGTTGACTGAAGTGTACCCCTCCCAAAAATGCTGCTATAAATTTAGTATACTTTGAAACAAATTTGTATTTTATTCACAAAAACATCTACCTGTATTTTAATAACAGGGTTCATACCAGAATGAAATAGTTTGCCCCTTCAGTCTACAAATACTACAAATATTGATTTGTAGACCTTCTACTTGAAGTTCTGGCTTCCCAGCTGACTCAGTGATAAAGAGTCTGCCTGCCTGTGCAAGAGACGAAAGAGATCCAGGTTCGATCCTGGGTCAGGAAGATCCCCCGGAGAAGGAAATGGCAATCCATTTCAGTATTCTTGCCTGGGAAATCCCACGGACAGGGAAGCCTGGCACTGTCCATGGGGTCGTAAAGAGTCAGACTTGACTTAGCAGTTAAACAGCAACAACAACATGAAGTTCAAGGTTCCTAACATGGGCCCACATTCCACTGTACTGTTTGATACATTCTATATGTTCTGTATCTCAGAAGGGATACTGACCAGGGACTGTTCTCTCTGGGGATAAGGTTCCTTAAGTGACAGAGGCATATAAAACCTATCAGTCTCACTTCAGAAGGATCAGGGATGGGGAGTATGGGCTAATTTAGGATCAGGACTTTTCTTTGAAAAAGCCCTCACAGATTATCCTAAAAGATCCCTACCACTCTTTACTCCATTGAAAGGTGCTCTTGGAATTTTTAACTTTGTTGTTGTTGTTGTAGCTATTTATGCTAGTATTGTGAACAAATGTATTCACTGTCGAGGTTTCAGTTCTGTTTCATGTACACAGAGATGGTACCTTTAAGCTGAAGAGAGATGAGTAGATTAGGTTGCACGCATACGTTGTAAGTAGCTTCAGTCTTGTCCGAATCTTTGCTTAGATATAGAACAATGTCTTATAGGCCTATCTCCTCCAGCGCCAACACCCCAGATCCATCCTAACAACACCCCCTCCTCCACATAATGTTTCCCCAAAACAGTGAAGGGCACTGACTGTCCTTACCTCTCCTGTGTCCCCCTCCCTGATAAAAGTCCTCTCTCTTAAGCGAGAGTTAGCATGCAGTAAGCTTTCTGTGGTTTCAAAGCCAAATCATCCTGGAGGTTTACCAATGCCAAGTAAGAGAGAGAGAAGAAAAGCAGTAGAAAGTAGGGAGATGTGTCCCCTCGCCCTCTCAGTGAGGAGAAAAGGAGATAGGACCGCCTAGCCGCCAAGTCCTGGAGGGCAGCACCCCCAAAAGCCACGCGCAGATGCTGAGTAGTGTGTCAAAGTTTTAAATCAAGCTGGGACAGGTACTGGAATACTCTGACTTAAAACAGTGCTTGGTCCACTCATCAGTCATTCTTTATGACTCAAAGGTTTATGACTTGAAGCTGGCGCTACTGATGCTTGTGTTCCTCCCCCCTCCTTTTTTGGGCTAGGTTTCCACTCCTTCCCTGGGTCCCCTCCCTTCTTCCTCTTTGTTATCTGTGCTTCAGCTGGAAGAATGGCCCAAGGACCATGCATCAGCTGGCCCACCAAGGGCTCCAGACATTGCCCCGGCTGCCACCTGGGGAGCTAGAGGACATGGGCGGGATGTGTTCCACAGGACGGGTCCCAGCTCACCCAGGGAAATTTATTAGGCGACAGGGATGCGGGTGTGGGGAGGGGAAAGCCCCTGTCTGGGTTTATAATTGAGATGATACGCCTGTAGGTTGCATAATAAACAAACAAAAGAGGGGATGTTGAATGACATGGTGCCTCAAGCGAGGGAGAGGGTTCTCAGGCTTCGTGTCAGGGCACAGAGCAAGGAGAGTCAACGAAGTCCCTCCTCCACCCCTAGAAAGACCTCAAAGCAAGAATGTGCAGCTTTGTCCCAATCCCTGATAAAGGACACTGCTCTGGAATCATTGTGAGTGACCAGTCCTGGGCCTCTGGGGTGGCTGACACCACCGCCTCACAAGGAGAATAGTGTGAGATCCCCAACTTTGCTTCCCTTGTTTGAATTTCACCTGAAACTGTGAATCCCAAACTTTGGGGAGTGGATGCATAAGAATTTTCTGCCTCGATCTCTTGCAGTTTCTTGGGCCCTTGCCACAGTACTGGTATTTGAGTTAGAGGCCTAAGAGGGAAATCAGTCCCACGTGGGTAGATAACAAAACACTCTCCACCTTGGAATCATGAAGTGGAATTTCAATCTGAAGCCAAAAATCCTATCTCTGCCTGCTTCGCTAATTACATAAATTTCCTTGCTAGATTCTGCAGCTGTTTCTAAGAATACAACTCTGGTTCCCAGAAGTGGCACTGCTCATGGAGGGATAGATGGCACTCACGCCTGGTCTGGAGCTCAGACTCTTAAGTGCTCATCTTATTTCTGTTGACGATGCTAGGTGACCCTAGATTCATTTCATACTTTGAGACAATGAGACAGACAGACAGAGAGGGTGTGTGTGTGTGTGTGTGTGTGTGTGTGTGTTGGTTCTGAATGTGGTGGTGGTTTAGTCGCTAAGTCATCTCCGACTCTGTGCGACCCCTTGGAGCCCCCAGGCTCCTCTGTCCATGGGATTTCCCAGGCAAGAAGAATACTGGAGTGGGTTGCCATTTCCTTCTCCCTTCCCTAGCCAGGAAATCGAACCTGGGTCTTCTTCCTTGCAGGTGGATTCCTTACCAACGGAGCTACCAGGGTAGGGACTAGCAGTAAAGATTAAGTGCAGAATCCTTACAGAGAGCATTGGAAGAGAAGCAGGGCTATAGCTGAAAATAAGTATATATGCAGCTGCTTTGAGAATGTTCCAGATTTTATTATGGGAAGGATCATCTCGCTTCATAGATACCCCCCTAATATACTGTTTGACCTGAGGAAGAACAACCTGATGTGATAGGATGCATTTCCCCCTCTCTTATCTGTGCCAGAACCTCACCACCTTGTCTGACAACATCCCATCATAACCTTCATGGAGAATAGAGAAGTTAGGGGAAAGGTTTAGCCAGTTCTCCCCAGATATGCAGATTATTTCAGCATGAGTGTGTGTGTGCACACAAGTGCACTCAGAACAGTTGTTTCTAAATTGAAATGTAACCTGGTTACCCAGAAAAGAGCAAGTGCTTTGTAAAATTTTACTTCTTTTGTTTCTTGAATTCCTTTTAATAGAAAGATGGACAAGTCTGAGTAAATGTGACTCCCACAAATAAGTACTGTGTTTTAGCAAAAATTAGACTCACAATAAACCCGTCTTGATGATATAGGGTGATTGGGCAGAGAACCTAGAGACCTACTGTGGTTAAAAATATTAAGGACTTTTTATTTGACACACAGATGAACCAATAAAAATGTGACCTCTTGACATCTATAAAAAAAGATATCTTGGGTTTCTTTCAGTGAAGTATTTGAAGGCTTTAAAATTTTAAACAAAGCCCAGCTGGTTTATATGCACAAGTTCCAAATCCTGAAATATTCCCATGGTTTCTAGTTTCAAAGAATTCTGCTGCTGTAAACTAGTGGATAAACTAAACTGGTAAGATATTTTTCTTTTTTAAAAATGTTGCTTTATTTTTGGTATCAAGTAGTACGTAGAATAAGTAAACATTGAGAGGAAAAATGTGAATTACTCTGGTGGGAAAAGAAAAAGAGTATCATTGTGATTCAAATGTAGTAAAAATTATAAAAGCTAAGTTCCCAGTCAGAGTGTGAAAGTATACCAGATTCTCTCCCAGGTTTTGCATTTAGATTTAATTTAAATAGAGTCACAGTGCCACATATTTAGATTCTAGAGCTGAGAACAACATTCTTGAAGTTCCCCCTTTAGGTCACAGTCCCTGTATTATATTTATTATTTTTGTGAAGGGACAGACAGTCTGACCTCTCTTCCCTCAGCCTGCCTAGATTAAGCTCCGTTAGCCCTTAAATAGCCAATAAATAGCTCCATGGTGATTACCAATGCTTTGTTATTTTTCAAATGCTAAATGACCTCTAATCATAGTCATTTTAAAGGTTTGGTTTTTTAAATTTCATTATAGCTCTCCTTATTCCTGTTTCTCCTTAGATCCTGATTCCTCTGGATCTAACTACTAGCAGGCTTTCCTGCAAAAACACATGTTCTTCTTCTCCATAGTGAATTTTCATTTTCCACACTCCTGCAGGCTCAAGCACTTCCCACTCTCGCTCTTTCTCTAACCCTGCCTCAAGTTACTAAGTTTTCATTTTGTCTTTTACTCTCAAAAAGTCTTCAGTCTGCAAGTTCTTAATGTGTCAGTGTTGCAAACCTGCTGAGCGGTGTCTACCGAAACGGGAGAGCTGTAGTTGCAGTGGCCGAAGGCGCTCACTTTGTAAGTCACAGTGTGGAGAAGCACTCTGCCTCTTCTGACTCAGGGAATGGAGTTTGCATGAGAAGTCCCAGAGAGCTCCTGGTAAATCAGTCTGAAGGTTCTGCGTGGGCTCCATTCACACAATTGTTTATGCTTCCTCTCTGGGAATCAAATTTCTGTCACCGTAGTGAATCCTGGCATTTTGATTTAAACTTTGTTGGGGAGGGGGAAGGGGGGGAGAAAGGTTATTCCCTCAGAAAGGCAACAGGAGGGAGCTCTTCTTTCTCTCCTTCATGTATCCTCTGAAAGTATACATTGACTTCAGGCAGGTGTTCACTTCCAAAGGGGCAGAGGCATCAGGTTGCTCCTGAGCAGATCTTGTAATAGTTATCACAAGCTGGCTGCATCCTAGCCAGGCACGCTCTGTCAGCAAGCCTTTTGCCCAAAGTCCCTGACTTTTGAGTTGCAGACATTCTCTCTTTAGCCAGTTCAGACACAGGGACATTTGGACTTTTCATAACCTCTCATTCTAGAGTTTATACATGTGGGAATCCACCCTTTCCTCCTCCAAACCGACAACTATGATTAAACCCTGGAAGGAAGGGATGGGAAGTGTGTGAGTACATAGCCCACCAATGACTCAGGAGTCAGAATTTCCGAGAGAAAATATCTGATGAGTTTTTCTAGGCTTTGGTGGAAAGGAAGAGAAGAGTTTTCCTCCAGGCGTCCCACAAGGCAGAACAATGTAAGGCAAAGTCAGGGCTAATGTATAAACAGTATCTGGCGCATCCAGCACACGCTAACCTCATAACCTTGCAGTCATTTGGCACAGCAGGGAGAAAGTCAGGACAAAACCAATCTATGCACTCAATATTCTTTGTGTGACTGTGACTTAGATCCTTCGGGATGGCCTTTGGGGCATCATATTTATGGTAGGAGCTTGCTGTAAGGCACAGCTTGAGGCAAGGGGTGGAGTGGTTGGTCACCAGTGAGTTTAACGATATCTTAATCGAAACTAACTTTTCCAGTAGAAAAAAACAGTACTGGAGTTTAGAGATTATTCATCTTGAATACTGTAGTCACATCTTTGCTGAGTTGATTCTCCTTGCTGAATAAGCAAAGCAACAGGAGAATAAATTACTACATTTCCCAAATTTAAAAAGTAAAAACATATTAAAAATAAATTTAGAAAGCTCATTTCTTTTTTAAAAAAATCTTAAAAATTAGGATTCAGAATGAAAAATTAAACAGGATTAGTCTCCATTTCATCTATTCAAAAATGTTCATTTTTATCAAACAGAAACTAGTTAGGAGGTTTCAAATTCCTTTATATAGGCTTTTGGCATATAGTTAATATAGACAGATAAAGTTACTATTCACCTACAGCCCTGGGTTCTTTTATTCCTCATACAAACTATTTAAATGATATCTTTATTGAGTTTTCATCGATAAGTGTTATTTAACAGGAAATCTCAAATAAGGAGTAACTCTAAAATGAGCAAGATTTTCAGCAAAGTTGTGATGAGAACCTTCAAATTACAAGTTAGTACAGTAAACAACATAAAGTACAGGGGAATGTATTAAATATTAGAATGCTTAACCTTAATTAAAAGCATTTATCTCAGTATTTTAGGGTACTTCTGAGGTATTGAAAATAATCTGATTTTGTTGAACATGTTTTTTCTATAGCATATAAGTAGATTAAAAGTTTAAAACTGAAATAATTATAAAGTAGGACATCCATTCAAAAGCAGAGACATTACTTTGCCGACTAAGGTCCGTCTAGTCAAGGCTATGGTTTTTCCAGTGGTCATGTATGGATATGAGAATTGGACTGTGAAGAAGGCTGAGCACTGAAGAGTTGATGCTTTTGAACTGTGGTGTTGGAGAAGACTCCTGAGAGTCCCTTGGACTGCAAGGAGATCCAACCAGTCCATTCTGAAGGAGATCAGCCCTGGGATTTCTTTGGAAGGACTGATGCTAAAGCTGAAACTCCAGTACTTTGGCCACCTCATGCGAAGAGTTGACTCATTGGAAAAGACTCTGATGCTGGGAGGGATTGGGGGCAGGAGGAGAAGGGGGTGACAGAGGATGAGATGGCTGGATGGCATCACAGACTCGATGGACGTGAGTCTGTGTGAACTCTGGGAGTTGGTGATGGACAGGGAGGCCTGGTGTGCTGCGATTCATGGGGTCGCAAAGAGTCGGACATGACTGAACGACTGAACTGAACTGAACTGAGGACATCCATTATAATTATAGTATTTAAGATTCTAAGACTAAAAATGTTAGTGTCCAACCATATAGTCTCCTTTTTTTTCTTTTCATTTGTTCTCGGGAGGAGGTGGTTTTCCCATGTGCTCACTGTGCAAAACCTATGAGCATGGGGATAGTCACTGAGGCGGGGTTGCAGCAGAGAAGACTGGCTAGAGTACCTTATGGATGGTCATCTGCAGAGAGCGAGTTATTTAACCAGCTTAGTGTTAGGATATACATATGTAGCAGAGTTCTATCCAGACCTTGAAAGAAATTGGGTACATCTGTATACATTAACATGAAGACATGTACATTATTTTTATTATATATACATATATTTTAAGCAAGTTGTAGAACAATTCACATAGAAATTTGTGAACAAAAAATGCATTCATAAACGTGTATGCAGAATATATAAAATATACTGGCAATTGCTTAGAAAATGATTTGAGTAATCATATTAGCTACCTCAGTAGATGCGGGAGTTCCGCTTTCAAGTTCATTCGATTCTATGTTGATTTTCTAAATGTTAGTCTGTATGATGTGAATTTTTTCAATTTGTGAAAAACAAAGATTGATATAATAGGGCCCCCTTATCTACAACTTAAAATATTAAGAGTACTTGTTTCCATATTTTTTCTTCCTTGATATTTGTATTGTCTATTTTTTCCATACTCTCTATATGTAACTGTGTGTTGAGGGCAGGAGGAGAAGGGGGTGACAGAGGATGAGATGGTTGGATGGTAGCATCGACTCAATGGAGATGAGTTTGAGAAAACTCCAGGAGATACTGAAAGATAGGGAAGCCTGGCAGGCTGCAGTCCATGGGGGTGCGAAGAGTCAGAACCGAGCAGTTGAGCAACAAAATAAAGAATTAATTTTAAAAATATTAAAGCAGAGAACAGTCCCAACAGAGGGACAAGATACAGAGACAACAGAGTGGAAAGGAAGATGCCTGAGTGTGTGGTGTCCAAAGCAGTTACCAAGCCTTATTATTAAGTCATAAGCTTAAACAAAATTCGTCTTACCCCATGGCAAAAAAGGCAGACCTTTTCAGATAATTGATGAAAAGGCCCCAGGTGGTTGCATACAGACATTTCTTAAGCATAAGAAGAAGACAACATTAATTTAATATTAAGACTTACAATCAGTTTCTAAATATTAAGACTTACAGTTAGTTTCTAAAAACTAATATTTGACTGGAAATAATTCAATTTATTTCTCATCATTGCCTCCATATCCCATGCAGGGTCAAAGGCATCGCTTCCTTTACTGAGAACAATCTATAACTTGACTAAACAAAGATGCTTTTAAGCTTACTTGAGATAGCTTTGAAACCCATCAAATGTATTGAGTCATTTCTTTTGGATATATATTTATAAACTCAGAATTGTTGTGTTCTACTTTTAAACTAGTAAATGAACCCCAAAAGAAGGATTTGCACCTGTCAGGAAAAGCACACACACTTGTCCACCGTGATCAGCACTGACTGCTGTTTCAGCACAATTTTTGCAGACCAGGATGTGAACTTCAGAAAATCTGGCATAACTGCCTTTTTATAGGCACTGAGCTTCCCCAAAGCATGCTCCAAATTCTAGCACCGTCTCTCACTCCAAGAAACTCAGACACTATATTCAGTAACCTGGAGGAAAAGTTCATACTGTTAATAAGGAAGTATGAAAAATGAACCATCTAAAACATCACATAGACATAGACACAGGACAGCCACATTTTCCCGGGTAGAGTAAACCTCCAGAGATCTATTCCTTCAGAAACTGGTCTGAATAGCACCAGCATTAATTCATATCACTTACACACACACACACATACACGCACATGCACACGCACACACATACATACACCTCTCTCTCTCACTCATACCCTGTAGGCAGCCCTACCACTTTATTTTCTTTCTCCTTTAAAAATAATTAATTTTAACAGACAATAAATGCCAGTAATATAAAATTTAAGTGTCTTCCCCCAGTTCCTGTCGTTCACCCACCCAGATTATCTTCAGATGGTTACATTTTAAAATTCTCAATACATTTGAAAAATACTTTGGGGTAAAGAGTGGGCTAGGGTTCAAATTTATTTGCTTCCAGATGGCCACATAAGATGGCCACATGATTATCCCTCTTTTTCTCCCATGTTCCACAGCGCTACATTTGATACCATCTAAATTCTTGTATTTAAATCAGTTTCTAGACTCAGTCTTCAGTTCCATTGATGTGAAAGCACAGATAATAGTTAAGTTCTAGAGCCTGAACCCTTGGGTTCAAATCTCAGTTCTGCTGCTTAGTGGCTGTGTAACCTCGGGCAAGTTGTTAAACTCTGCCTAAATTCCTCACTTATAAAATGAGGAAGTGAATAACTATAAGATTATTGAGGGATTAAACTATTTAAGAGATGAGAACACTCAGAAAGTACTTGACAGAGCATGCAATTCATATTAGTGATCGTTACTCTTACAACATACAGTTGTTGTTTTCTTGGTACTTAATTAACTTAAATTTAAAATTCAACATTCAGGAAACTAAGATCATGGCATCTGGTCCCATCACTTCATGGCAAATAGATGGGGAAAGAGTGGAAACAGTGACAGACTTTATTTTCTTGGGCTCCAAAATCACTGCAGATGGTGACTGCACGCATGAAATTAAAAGATGCTTGCTCCTTGGGAGAAGTTATGACTAACCTAGTTCAGTTCAGTTCAGTGGCTCAGTTGTGTCTGACTCTTTGCGACCCCATGAACCGCAGCACGCCAGGCCTCCCTGTCCATCACTAACTCCCAGAGTCTACCCAAACCCATGTCCATCAAGTCAGTGATGCCATCCAACCATCTCATCCTCTGTTATCCCCTTCTCCTCCTGCCTTCAATCTTTCCCAGCATCAGGGTCTTTTCAAAGGAGTCAGCTCTTCACATCAGGCGGCCAAAGTATTAGAGTTTCAGCTTCCACATCAGTCCTTTCAATGAACACCCAGGACTGATGTCCTTTAGGATGGACTGGTTGGATCTCCTTGCAGTCCAACAGACTCTCAAGAGTCTCCTCCAACACCACAGTTCAAAAGCATCAATTCTTCAGCACTCAGCTTTCTTTATAGTCCAACTCTCACATCCATACATGACCACAGGAAAAACCATAGCCTTGACTAGACAGACCTTTGTTGACAAGGTAATGTCTCTGCTTTTTAATATGCTGGCTAGGTTGGTCATAACTTTCCTTCCAAGGAGTGTTTTTTAATTTCATGGCTGCAATCACCATCTGCAGTGATTTTGGAACCCAGAAAAATAAAGTCAGCCACTGTTCCCAGTGTTTCCCTGTCTATTTGCCATGAAGTGATGGGGCCGGATGCCATGATCTTAGTTTTCTGAATGTTGAGCTTTAAGCCAGCTGTTTCACTAGACAGCATATTAAAAAGCAGAGACTTGACTTTACCAGCAAAGGTCCATCTACTCAAGGCTATAGTTTTTCCAGTAGTCATGTATGGATGTGAGAGTTGGACTGTAAAGAAAGCTGAGCACTGAAGAATTGATGCTTTTGAACTGTGGTGTTGGAGAAGACTCTTGAGATCCAACCAGTCCATCCTAAAGGAAATCAGTCCTGAATATTCATTGGAAGGATGGATGCTGAAGCTGAAACTCCCAATACTTTGACCACCTGATGTGACGAACTGACTCATTTGAAAAGACCCTGATGCTGGGAAAGATTGAAGGCAGAGAAGAAGGGGATGATAGAGGATGAGATGGTTGGATGGCATTACCGACTTAATGGGCATGAATTTGAGTAAACTCTGGGAGTTGGTGATAGACAGGGAGGTTTGGCGTGCTGTGGTCCATGGGGTTGCAAAGAATCGGACACGACTGAGTGACTGAACTGAACTGAATTAAATTGATGGATTAATTAAGGGAGAACTGACGTGTAAATATTGAGTCTTCCCAAGTAAACATCATGTCCTTGTTTTTATGGACTCAAGTCTTTTTTTGTGTTGGACATACACCCACATATCTTTATGCATGTTTTATAAGGATTCATATTCCGCTCACTACAATTCTTCTTCCTGGGATATTTTATCATCATACGGTTCCATCCCCTGTTATTCTAGTTATTACCTCCCAACTGGCTTGCTCTGTCTCTAAACATCTCTTGTCCAGGAATCTTAATGGAAGGCCTTGACTACAACTGGTCCCTAATGGTGCAACTTTTTGTATTTCTGTAAAACAATTGAGATTCAAAATCGTTTACCAAGACTCAAGCATTTTTTCAGGCTGGTGTTTTCTCTGGTGAAAATGTTCGCAATTGTCATCTTTTTCTGGATGTGAAGTCTTGAGTTTATAGAAAGCGTTTTGAGAAATCAGACTCTTCAATAAGATTTCATGCTTGAACCCTTTATCTGAGTTTTTGCTTCATGGGCATTAAGTATTACTGAAAAGCACAGGTCCTTTAAAGTTCAGGGGGAAAGTGTTTATAAAGATCTGAGACTGAGCTAAGATAAAGCTGTAGCCAGAGGCCTGGTTTCCTGAGAAGGAAGGAGCTGCCCGCTAATCTGTCATGCTTCTGTCTCACGGGATATTAAAGCCATCGCAGGCTCCTTTCCTTTCCAGCCAGTCCTGTGTCTGACAATCTTGTGTCTGCCCCCACGAACCACATGACCAGGGCTCCTCCAGGGCTCCTCCAGGTCTCCTTGTAAAGTACCACAGAATGAGTCATTAGGGTATGGGCGACAAAGAAACCAAGAGAGACAATGAAACCCTTATTATTAGTGACCATCCTTCCAATCACTATCTAATGTAATTAGAAGAAAGAAATATACCTTTAAAGGACTCATTGGGCCTGCTGGGCAAACCATTCCAATTCTTATTCTCCATCACTTCTCTTTGGTTATGATTCTTTGATGAGGGTGAGATGAATTTTAAAAGAAAACACTCATTGGGACTTCTCTGGTTGTCCAGTGGTTAAGACTCTACACTTCCAATGCAGGGGGCACAGATTTAATTCCTGGCTAGAGAACTGAGATTCCACGTACTGTGTGGCATGGCCAAAAATAAATAAAAATATAATATTTTAAGAAGGGGAAAAAAAACCACTCATTAAATGTTTTCTAACCAAACTAATGGTTGTTGAAAACAGATGGTGTATGTAATAAAAGAAAATCCTCTCCTGACCCAACCAGAGTCCTGTCTTTTCTGTAGGTTTCTCTTGAGCTCCTAAAAGGGTTGGGGGAATATATATTCACACATGCGCACATACATGTATACACCACAGGCTGCAAAAGACGTTTTGGTGGTGTTGGTTTTACAGGCAGTATTACACCCTTCAGAGACAAATAGCTGATTTAATCCTGGCCCAGAGCTGACAGATCTTGGGAAATGCCTAGTACATCCTTCGGAAGAGTTCTGTAAACAAGTATTGTGGTTACCAACAGCATGGAGTCTCAGTTTCAGACTCTGTGAGTAATTCACTTAGGCAGGCTTTCCCAAACCAAGTGCAAACAAGAGGCCTGATGACCCCGGTGACTGTTAACGGAGCCTTTGGTCTCATAGGCACCTATTTTATCCCAGCCCCAGCCAGTTGGGATGCTAGTTTGCTTATATCGCGTTCCTTCCTATGGACAGATGTTCTTCCAGCTGCTGGGAAGGCTGGCCAAGTTTACAGGGTCTCTTTGCCTTTCTGAAGATGCAGGACACAGTCATCCACCATAAAAGAGCACTTGGGAAATGTCAATGTTGTCCGTGTTTGTCCGGGGAGATTTGAAGGTGTAGGTGGATCTGCATAGAGCCAGGAAGAATTGTAGAATGAGGTGAGGGGTAGGCAAAGAAAGGACAAATGTGGAGATTTTTACGAAGCGATGGTGAGCAGGGCTTTGCCTACCCTTTGTAGGAGGCAGGAGAAGCTGAGTCGATAGTTTGTCCCTAGGAAAGAAAGGGACTATTTCAGAGTGAGTTCTGAGAGTAGGAAATGAGGCGATTATTAATGTCCAGACTATATTGGGGCAGCTTAGTCGCACTATTTTGAAATTTCAGGGAAATTAAAGAAAAAGAATAGGGTTCACATATGAATAAGAAGTTAGGAAGAGAGCTCGATTCTTGGGTGGGATTCGGACAAGGAAGTGCAAACAGAGAGGTTTTGAAAGTTTGCATCAGTTAAGCTTTCTCAGGGAACTAGGAATAAGATTGTGCCTTATGCACTGTGTTTCTGCTGAGAGATTTCCAATCAGCTTCCTAAAAACACACATATTACTCACCTTCTTACTGATCAAATTGGATGTCTACTGTTCTGGAAGAGTGAGAAGTAAGCAGCAAGGCTAAAAGCTAACAGTTAGGTCTTTAGGAAAAACCCTCTTAAGCCCTCTATGAGGAGATGCCAGCATGTGTGTGCCCCATTTGTGAGTGATATACACCTGCGCACACACACACTCTCAGGATTTAGCTGCAGTTTCTCCCTTTAGTTCCTGAGTGGCTGTTGATGGCCTAGAAACCAAAACTGGGTTCTACATCTCTGACAGCCTCTTTTCTCAGTCACAGGGTGTCCCCTCAAACATTGTTTAAACCTTAGCCTCGGTCACAGTAGACCTGCTTCTTCACGCTCCATGCATGTAATTATCAGGTAAAGGCTCCTACCTCTTCCTAATTGTGGAATATCCAGATGAAGCTTTGTCAGTGGGAGCCGCAAGATCTGAAAATGAGCATGAAGAACTTTCTTTTCTGAGTTCAGGATTTGAGGTTGGTGAAAGCTACTGGGACAGAACAATTTAGGTCACAAAGCTGTATGAAGAAGCACTGCATTCATTTTGAAAAGGGGGGAAGTAAATCCATGCATACTAATTTAGCTTCCCTAAACTTGCCATTCTTCAGTTCTGCCCTTGAGATTTATTTAGGTCAGGGTTTTGGGTTAGATCTCTCACTCCCCTGGGAGACTGAGCTCAGTTCTGAGGAAGAATCCCAGAGATAACAACCGTTGTGTTCAGTTTCTATTATAACCTCATGAGCAAAATCATTATTTTGACTGAAGTGTGGCTCTTAGACACAGATATGCAAACCTACCCTACCAGACAAATAAAGAAAAAATACATAAATTGTGAACTGATAGATTCATATCTAACACTGTTTCAGTTCAGTTCAGTTCATTTCAGTCGCTCAGTTGTGTCCAACTATTTGCGACCCCATGAATCGCAGCACGCCAGGCCTCCCTGTCCATCACCGACTCCCAGAGTTCACTCAGACTCATGTCCATCAAGTCGGTGATGCCATCCAGCCATCTCATCCTCTGTCGTCCCCTTCTCCTCCTGCCCCCAATCCCTCCCAGCATCAGAGTCTTTTCCAATGAGTCAACTCTTCACATGAGGTGGCCAAAGTACTGGAGTTTCAGCTTTAGCATCATTCCTTCCAAAGAACACCCAGAGCTGATATCCTTTAGAATGGACTGGTTGGTTCTCCTTGCAGTCCAAGGGACTCTCAGGAGTCTTCTCCAACACCACAGTTCAAAAGCATCAATTCTTCGGTGCTCAGCTTTCTTCACAGTCCAACTCTCACATCCATACATGACCACTGGTAGAACCATAGCCTTGACTAGATGGTTAGGTCCATGTATCAAGGCAAATTGGAAGTGTTCAAACAGGAGATGGCAAGAGTGAACGGCGACATTCTAGGAATCAGCAAACTAAAATGGACTGGGGTGAATTTAACTCAGATGACCATTATGTCTACTACTGTGGACAGGAATCCCTTAGAAAAAGTGGAGTAGCCATCATGGTCAACAAAAGAGTCCGAAATGCAGTACTTGGATGCAATCTCAAAAACGACAGAATGATCTCTGTTCGTTTCCAAGGCAAACCATTCAGTATCACCGTAATCCAAGTCTATGCCCCAACACTGTTTGGAGGATGCTAATAAAAGCTTTAATATGAGGTTGAGTATCCCAGAAAGATTTAAAATTTATACCACATTCATCAGTGTTCCTTCATTCTTTCTAAATCCAACCCAGATTTCAAAGTGTCTTTCAGGAGTAGGGCTGTATCAGAACTAACCAGCAATGTCTTGTCACTTCCAGGTTAAGTTTTGGGGTTTGCTTTTCCCTCTGGATCTCTGTGCTAAGAAATGTTAGGAACCGTTCTGTAACCCTATCTCAGATTTTATCTTCCCAACTTTAGACATTCTAATAGCATGAGTGATAGCAATATGATACAACTTTTTTAAAAACACAGAACTGAAATAAACATGAAAGTCTCATGTCTTAGATGCTATGAAATAAGAATAAACTTTAATAGCAGAAAGTAGATGTTCCTTTGTGGCCTCCCGGGTTGCTCAATGTTAAAAGAATCTGCCTGCCAATGCAGGGGACATAGGAGATGTTCGTTCAATCTCTGGAACAGGAAGATCCACTGGAAGAGGAAATGGCAACTTACTCTAGTATCTTTGCCTGGAGAATCCCATGAACAGAGGAGCCTGGCAGGCTGTGTAATCCATAGTATTGCAGAGTTGGACATGAGTGAACAACAGAACACGCACACACAGTTATTCCTTTACAGAGTCAACTTATTATTACTACTATTATTATCATCCTTATTAATATTATTTAGCTTTAATAATGCAAATGAAGGTAAAAGGAGAAAATAAGATAGCTGTAGGGTCATGCATTGGAGAAGGAAATGGCAACCCACTCCAGTGTACTTGCCTGGAGAATCCCAGGGACAGGGGAACCTGGTGGGCTGCCGTCTCTGGGGTCGCACAGAGTCGGACACGACTGAAGGGACTTAGCAGCAGCAGCAGGGGATTGCTTTGAATGAAAAATTTAGATATTAAAAAGTTAAGTGTTTTTCTTTTTAGTTTCATTAAGTCACTAGTTCTGGAACTTTTCAATAATAATACTATAACACACGACAATAGTACAATAATTAAAAGAGAAAGAATCCTTTTAAGACACAAATAAAATAGCGGTGTAATATAATTGAGCTATAGGTATAGTATATTGAGAAGTTTAAACAGATAAAATATGCATGTGTACCCCCAAAACAGATTTTTGAGGTACAATTTCAGTTCCTATGTTTTAATAAGTTCACATATAAGTAAATGTTGAGCCCTTTATGAACATAATCTAGTTTAATCTTCACACCTACCCAAGAAGGTATTATTGTTGCCTTGTATGCTGCTGTTGCTTGGTCACTTTAATCTCGTCTGACTCTTTGCACCCCATGGACCGTAGCCCATCAGGCTGTCTGTCTGTGGAATTTTCCAGGCAAGAATACTAGAGTGGATTGCCATTTCCTCCTCCAGGGGATCTTCCCGACTTGGGTATTGAATCCCAGTCTCCTGCGTCTGCTGCATTACAAGTGGATTCTCTACCGCTAAGCCACTGGGGAAGCCCATTGCCATATATGTATAAGGAAAATAAAATTTGAAAATAAAGGTGCTTCTCCATAGTCATGCAGCAAATAAATGGAAGTTTCAGGATTCTTACCAGTATAAGAAACAAATTTTCTCCAGGATTATGTCACTTAAAATCTTAGTGATGTAATATTTAATACCAACGAGAAAATGTATGTGAATATAAATTATAAAGTATAATAATACAACAAGCCATTAACCCCAAACCCAACTAAATATCTGGAATTACCTTTCTTGTTAAAGCTACCTATGCACTCTGCCCTAGCTAGTCTCCTTGACTCCAGAGACTAACACAATCCTGAATGTTGAATTTATTATTCCCTCTACATTTTATGAAATGTTTTTACCATGTAAGGCTTCATTTTTAATGTTGAGATTTTACCCAACATTGTTTTAAAGAGATGTCCATGTTGTTCTGTGTAGCTATGGCTCACTCACTTCCACTGCTCGTGTAGTATTGCTCTGTGTAAATATGCCATTTTAAAAGGTCTGTTCTCCATTAGATGGACATTTAGATTATTTCCAGTTTTTCCTAATATAATATTAGTGTATGCTTCCTTCAGTTTTCTATATGTACAGTTGCAACAGTTTCTCTAGGCAACAAGCCTCAGAGCAGAATTACTGGGTCATAGCATAGACAGTGTTCAGCTTTAAAATGAATATAAAATTACTTTCCTAGGAGGTTGAACTAGCAATATAAATGGGCTCTCGTCTTTCCAACATTTCCTGACATTGTCAGACTCTTTCATTGTAAATATTAAATGTCTAAAATATGGTCTTGATTTTCATTTTTTATTACTAACCAGTTTAAGTATCTTGCCATGTGTTTATTCACTACTTGTTTTCCATGCCTTTCTTATCCTCTAATTTTGTTAATTTTTGCTCTTTTATTAATTTCTTTATTTTGCCTTCTTTGAGTTAATTCCCTCATTCTTTTTCAAAACTGGGTGCTTTATTAATAGTTAGCCTTTCTTTGCTAATATTAAAAATTAAGTTTATATATTTTATCAAATACTTGTTTCCACTCTGTTTCACCATTTGAAATATACACTACTTTCACTGTCATTCAGTATTTAACATTTTCCATTATAATTTCTTCTTCGGTCATGAGATATTTAGTAGTTTCTTAAATTACGAGTGAAAATGAAAGTCATTCAGTCATGTCTGACTCCTTGTGACCCCATGGAATATACAGTCCGTGGAATTCTCCAGGCCAGAATACTGGAGTGGTGGCGGATATTGTTGTTGTTGATTTCTAACTTATTTGCATTTTGGTCAGAGAATGTGGTTGTTCTGATTATCTGTTTCTGTAGAACAAACGACTAAGGGCAGAGTGTGATAGTAATCACTTACGCATTTTCCTCTGGAGGTTGACTGGACTCACCTAGGCATTCCTCAGAGTCTCTTGGACAGTTGCAGTCAAAACATGACTGGAATTGGGCTCTCCATTCACATGACTGGTACCTGGGCTGGGGAAACTCAAAACAGCTGAATTTCTTCTGGCATCTCTCTCCTGGCCGTTCTGTTTGGAGGTTCCACATCAGGAACTCAGGGTAGCCAAACATCTTACATGGAAGACACCAGAGCGAGCAACTGTCCAAGAAAAATTTGCTGAAGCTACATGACTTTCTCTAACCCACCTTAGAAGTAGGGCAGAAGCCCTCAGGCCATGTTCTAGTCATTGGAAGTCACAAGGACCGCCCGGGTTCCAGGAGAGGGGACGCTGATTCTATCACTTGATGAGAGGATTGCAAAAGGTTTTGTGATGTGTTTTAAAACTACCACAGTGGTTGACATGATGCCACTTCTTTAAAATGTGTTGAGATTTACATTATGTCTTAGTATATGATCATGGTTTTGTTTTGTCTGGTTTGCTCGATCTTAACATTGCAATGTTGAGAATGTATATATTCTTTTTTTTTTAATTGATGGGTACAGATGTCTATACATGGTCATTAAAACTTGCCTATTTTGCTTTTCTTTCTGCCTACTCAACCTATCCAGAATTGAGAGAAGTATGTTGAAATCTCTCACCAATATGATATTTGTCCATTTCTCCCTCAAATTCTACCAATATTTGCTTTGTAAATTTTGAGGTTATTTTATTGGAGGCACAGAGCTTCAGAATTACTTTATTTTCCTCATTAAATGAGCTTTTTAGTGCCGTATAGTAACTTTTCATCATTTATAGTCCTTTTTGAATGGAAGCCTTTTATTTGTATTTACGTAGCTACCCTAATTTTTTTAGATTTGTATTTGGTTGGTAAATTCTTTTCTATTCTTTTACTTTCAGCCTTTCCATATTCCAATTTTTTTAATGTGGTTCAAATAATATATGTAGCTGTATTTTTATTTTTAAGAGACCAATATAATCTATAATTTTTGACTTTTACGTGACAACTTGAGGCCATTTATATTTATTGGGTCGCACAGAGTCGGACACGACTGAAGCGACTTAGCAGCAGCAGCATAAATACTAATATATTTGAATATATGTGTCCCCTCATTTGGTGTTTTTCATTTGACCTGCTGTCTCCTATGTCTTTATCCTCTGCCTTTTCTGCTTCAAAACATTCCAAAATCTTTGTTTTCTTATTCCAGTTTTTCCCTATAGTGATTTAGAAGTAATGCACTATTTTTATTCTTTTAGAGATTATTCTTGAAATTTTGCTATGCATACTTAGTAAATAAACACAAAGACCTTAGAACACTCTACTCCAATTATTCTTCCCAAATAAACCTCTTATTATCATTGTTAATACTGTTTTTATTTTCCATAGACAAGTTTGCTTCCCAATTTACCTGCATTCTTTGCTCTCTATTCTTTCTAGAATCTCAGACTTTTAAGATCATTTTCCCTTTTCTTTAAGTATGTCTTTCCAAATCTCCATTAGCAAAGTTCTGTTGGTTGTTAACTCCTTCTATTCTTACTTATCTGAAAATGTTTTTTTACCTTCATCCTTAAAAAAAAATTTGAGGGCACATATTTCAAAGTTATCTCCCTACCCCAAGTTGAAGATATTCCATTGTTCTCTGACTTGCATTTTTGCTGTTGTGAGGTACACCATCAATCTAATTACCATTTTCTGTAGATGATTGCTCTTTTCTCTCAAGTGCTTTTAATATTTGTTTCTTTTAGTAATATTCTGCAGGTTCACTGAATGGTGTCGAGGTGTGGATTTCTGTTTATTCTGCTTGGCACACATTATGCCTCCTGTACTTATGAATTGAAGTCTTTCATCAGTCCTGAGAAATCATCAGTTACCATGAATTCAGATGTGGCCCCTTTGCTCCATTTTCTATGTTCACTCTTTATGGGACACCAAAACAGTTATGGTGTTTGGTGCCCTTATCATTTGAGATTGCATGTTCTTCTCAGTTCAGTTCAGTCTAGTCGCTCAGTCGTGTCAACTGTTTGTGACCCCATGAATCGCAGCACGCCAAGCCTCCCTGTCCATCACCATCTCCCAGAGTTCACTCAGACTCACGTCCATCGAGTCTGTGATGCCATCCAGCCATCTCATCCTCGGTCGTCCCCTTCTCTTCCTGCCCCCAATCCCTCTCAGCATGAGTCTTTTCCAATGAGTCAACTCTTCACATGAGGTGGCCAAAGTACTGGAGTTTCAGCTTTAGCATCATTCCTTCCAAAGAAATCCCAGGGCTGATCTCCTTCAGAATGGACTGGTTGGATCTCCTTGCAGTCCAAGGGACTCTCAGGAGTCTTCTCCAACACCACAGTTAAAAAGCATCAACTCTTCAGCGCTCAGCCTTCTTCACAGTCCAACTCTCACATCCATACATGACCACAGGAAAAACCATAGCCTTGACTAGACGGACCTTAGTCGGCATGTTCTTCTAAAGCCTCTCATATTTTTTAATAGGCTTTATATTCTCCAGCAGATGTATGTTCACAGAGAAACTGAGAGGAAGGAATTTCTCATATAACTCCAATCCTTCCCCCACATGCATAGCCTCCTCTTTTATCAACATCCCTCACCAGAGTGGTACGTTTGTCACAATTGATGAACCTGCACTGACAGATCATTATCACCCAATGTCCACAGTATTCACTCTTAGTGTCAGACATTCCATGGGTTTGGACAAGTGTATGGTGATATGTGTCTACCATTATAGTATCATACAGAGCAGTTTTACTGCCCTAAAAATCCTCTATACTTCACCTGTTCACTTTCCCTCCCTTCTAACCCTGGCAACTACTGATCTTTTTTTCTGTCTGACTGTCTTCATAGTTTTACCTTTTCCAGAATGTGAAATAGTCAGGCTATTAAAGTGGAAAAAAAAACATTTTGGAGGTGGGAAATGGAAGATGAGAGAAGAAAAAGATCAGAGAAAAATACAACAAAACATCCTGCTCAATTATTGAATGTTATTGAAAATGAAGTTTCATTATAGAAATATAAATTTCATTTATATAATTATATTTTCATTTATATAAATTCATAAATATAAATTTCATTTATATTTAAGAGCACTACGCAAAAGAGTATTGTTACATGTCAAACATAGTAGATAATGGCTCAGACATAGCAGGTTTTAGTGCATAAAAGCAAGACAGCCACCACACATATTGTCATCTTTTTATTAGTTTGGTAGTTGTTTTAAACTGTTTGTATCACTGTGAGGAAAGGCATGGGTCCAAAATATTCTATCAGTAATACTTTTCCATGGTGATTTTATATTCTTTTATAACAATCACAATAAGTTTCTTAGAAAGAAGAATAAATTTTGAAGAGAGACTAAGTGTATGAAAAGTGGAAAATAACTCTTAGTGAAAAGTGTGAAAGAAATCACACAAATACAGGCAGTCCATTTCAAAACCCAGGTGGCAAGATTAAAATCAAAATATGATCGGCAAATTAGAACAATGACACAGGAAAAAAGGAAGAGATCATTTTTAAGAAGATCATTTTGGCAAAGAGCCTTGAAATTCTACAAAACCAAACTGCATGGTCTGAATTTCACGAGCATGTATAGGGACCACACCACATACCTCATGAGGCCTCAGTGATAGTCAAGAAGGTTGTTCAGCTTTACTTGAGGATTTTCAAGAAATGTGGCTCTGTACGTGAGAAACTGCCTGTCCCGGGAGAAAGAGTTCTGCCATAGTAGGTGCAGTCCTGGGCTTTGCAGCAGCACACTCCGGGGACACCAGGTTCTATTTTGAATTGGTGTGAGGCATGGTGGCCGAAAGAGTGGATGCTTCTTCCTTTCCACTATTTTTTTAAACTAGTAGATTTTTTGAAAGTTGGATATGTTAGATCCCTAAACAAGGAAAGGAACATGAGTGTAAATTCAGCTTTACACTGTAAATCAGGACAAACTAGAATCTATAGGTGGCTGAAAGGAACTGAGAGAACCACTGGTCCCATCCCCTCAATTTACATTCTAGAAAAGGTGAGACCCAAAAACCTGCTCTGAGCTCACAAGTATCGTTGCAGAGAGACCCAGGATCAAGTTTTGCTTCTTCAGCTCTTAACAGTGTTAAATTAAGCAAGCTGCTAAGTATAATCTCTCTGAGTTAAATATCTTATCTGTGATAATAATGTTCACCTCCAAATTATATTGTCTTCAGCCTAAAGCTAAATGATCCGGTATCCTTGTCTTGTCATATAAGTTATATCTATTTTTATTTATCTATAATAAAATATAGAGGCTTCCCAGGTGGCTTAGTGGCAAAGAAAACATCTGCCAATGCAGGAGACGCGAGTTTGATCCTTTGATTGGGAAGATCCCCTAGAGAAGGAAATGGCAACCCACTCCAGTGTTCTTGCCTGCAGAATCCCATCAACAGAGGAGCCTGGTGGGTACAGTCCATATAGTAACAAAGAGTTGGACACAACTGAGCACTGAGCACAGCACAATAAAGCATAATACAAACATACCATATATATCTAATATGTACAATTTTTAAGATAAGCTAAGGAACAAGCGATGATATCATGTAAGCAACTCAAGGTCACTGATAGTGTCTGTGACCAGGGCAGGAACGTGAGTTGCGTCAACATTCTTTCTTCTACACATGCATGGACCGAAGGACCCTCACAGGTTCATTTTTCTAATTCACACCTGGAGAACTCAGTTGTGACATTCATTGTGGGCTTTTCTAATTTTTATGCCCTTTATTGTATGTTTGTTTTGTCAACCCATGAAAAAGATTATGATAATCAATACAGAAATAGCTGTGAGTCCGGCAGTAGAATATTTGCTTAGGAGAGAGTCAACCTACTCTGGTCTTTCCTGATAAATCTTCAAACGTCAGTCTTTCACAATTCATGACTCCTATAGCCAGGGCTATTTTTAAAATGTCTAATGTGTTGTCATTTAGTTCCCCCCAAGCAGCTTAATTCAACTGAATTCATAAAAGAGATAATTGGCTGAACTAGCTATGCATGAAAAGCCAAGCTTGACGACTGACTGCAGCTTCATTCTCCTTCTGGCCATTAAAGTAAGTTAATGATCTGGAGCTGTGTAGGGGTTTCCAGAAATAATACTATAATGACCAACATGCTGTAGTTAGCAGCTGAGAAAAAGAGCTGTTTATTATTTTTCAGGCAGTCACCCTAACCCATGCCATAGTATTTTTATTTTAAGACGCAATCTGCTATGAAGAAAAGCAACACATTACACCTCAAGTGAACACAAAACATCTCTTTCGTAAAAACAAACTCATGAATGATTTCACACAGATTTTCAAAACTAAGGAAACTCAATGCCCCTAGGTCTCCAACTTATACACTAAACCTGGAGCCTTTGCAGTAAGTCTTTATGGAGGCCTTACTCTATATATAGCATCTATATGTGATTCTAGAGTAAACAGAAAAATCAAATAAGATACCTAGAATATTTCTTTGAGTACATAATGAAACTTATAACTAAAGCAAAAGTCCCACCTGTTAAATGACCTCACTTTGCAAATTGATTTTGTGTCTTAGCATTTCTGGCTTCAAATCACATTGGGAAAACTACTTAAGTAAATTCCTAGTTAATCATTAAGAAAAACAAATAAGATCTTTGAATTTTGTTTGTTAATTTTTTAAAATATCATAATCAAGCTTAAAAGGCAGATAACAAACTACTAAAAATATTTTTATAGGGACAAATGACAAATGGTTAATATCTTTAAGAAAAGACAAAATGCTTCATCAAAAAAAAAAAAGAACAAAACTGTGGGATTAAATAGGCAAGTTTTAAAATGATCATTGGTTAATAAATATGAAAACATTCAACCAGGATAACAAAAGGACTGGGCACAAAAAGACGAATACTGTATGATTTCAGTTATATGAGTGACACGGAATAGTCAGATTCCCAGAGACAGCAAGTAGAACATGGTTCCCAGAGGCTGGGGAAAGAAGAATGGGGAATTAGCTGGGGAGGATGACAAAACTCTGGCAGTGGATAGTAGTGAGAGCTAGAAAAATGATGTGAATGTACTCAGTGCCTTTGAACTGTACACTTATAAGTGGTTAAAATAAATTTTATATTACATATATTTTACTATAATAAATTAATCCAGTTTAATAGTCAAACAAATGTAGACTTAATGAGATGATATATTTTTGCTTATTAAATTAGTAATGGAAATTATAATGTTATGACGCTTAACATTGTAGAGAAATGGGTACATTCAAACACTGGTGAAAATGTAAAATAAGTACAGACTTTCTGGATGACAATTTAGAAATATATATCAAATGTCCTAATGTCCTTCTACCTCTTAATTCAAAGTAAGTGAATTTTCCTGAAGGAAATTATCATTCTTGGTTTTTAAAAATTTTTATTCAAGAATATCCATTAAAGGAAAAATGGTGAAAAATTTGAAGTTCAATATTGATTAACGATGTGTTGTATATCCATAAGAAGAAATACGAAGCAACTTTAAAAAGCTATATTCTTCAGGTATATGAAGTGAAAGAAAATATTACAAACAATATACACTATGATTCCAGTGTTGTACAATAAAGGATCTGTCCTTAGAAAAACAGACTGGGAAGAGAGACATAAAATGTAAACCATCTCCAGTTGTCTCTGGTAGTGCAATTATGAGAAGAGTTTTATTTTCTTCTTTATATTTTTTCATATTTTCCAAATTTTTAAACAACCAAATATTTTATAGTCACAAAAGTTAAATAAGCAAAAGATTAAATATTATTAATTCTTATAAAATAACATTGTCCATCCTCAACTTTCAATAAATTATTTGCTACAAGCTCAAAAAAAAAAAATCCTGTTCAATTGAGAATAATATCAGAATAGACAAAGAATCAAAAGCATACCATTAAAATTGTCTAATTCAATGGGAAATTAGGCCATTGTCTTCTGTGGATTCAAAAAGATCCCAATTTTTACTTTTCTCTGGCCTGATGTTTGTGTTGTCAAAGGCCACTTGAAAGAATCAGAGCCATCCTTGGTGAAGCACAGATGGAAGTTGGGGGTGGCAGAGGCACTGATTAGGTGTCCTGGGGTCACTTCTCTGCCGTTTTGGGCTGTGAGGCCTTGGGCTGATTAACTATCTCAGCTGTTAAATGAAATAACCTTTCAAAGGAGATTCTACTGTGAATATTATAAGTATCTCAAGAAAGCATGCCCACTGGTTTGCTAAATCAAGATTGAGAATTCAGTGTGTCCAGCACACCAGTGAACTGTGGCAGACTGTATTTGCTTCTACTTTCTACCCAAGAGCTTTCTCTTTCAAGCCTTGTCTTTATATTCTGTTGTTTGTTTGTTTGTTTCTATCATTTACTGGTTTTTAAAAATTGAGATATGAAAGTGAGAGTCACTGAGTCGTGTCCAACTCTTTGCAACCCCATGGACTATACAGTCCATGGAATTCTCCAGGCCAGAATACTGGAGTGGATGGCCTTTCCCTTCTTCAGGGGATCTTCCTAACCCAGGGATCAAACCCAGGTCTCCCACATTGCAGGCTGATTCTTTACCAGCTGAGCCACAAGGGAAGCCCCAAATTGAGATATAATTGACATATAACATTATATCAGTTTCAGGAGTATAACATAATCATTCAATATAAGTATATATTGCAAAATGATCATTGTGATAAATCTAGAATAAGTCTAATTAACATCAATCACCACAAATATTATAAGAAGAGGTGGCAAGAATACACAGAAGAACTATACAAAAAAGGTCTTCACGACCCAGATAACCATGATAGTGTAATCACTCACCTAGAGCCAGACATCCTGGAATGTGAAGTCAAGTGGTCCTTAGGAAGCATCACAATGAACAAAGCTAGTGGAGGTGATGGAATTCCAGTGGAGCTATTTCAAATCCTAAGATATGATGCTGTGAAAGTGCTGCACTCAGTAGGCCAGCAAATCTGGAAAACTCAGCAGTGGCCACAGGACTGGAAAAGGTCAGTTTTCATTCCAATCCCAAAGAAAGGCAATGCCAAAGAACGCTCAAACTACCTCACAATTGCACTCATCTCACATGCTAGTAAAGTAATGCTCAAAATTCTCCAAGCCAGGCTTCAACAGTACATGAACCGTGAACTTCCAGATGTTCAAGCTGGATTCAGAAAAGGCAGAGGAACCAGATATTAAATTGCCAACATCCGTTGGATCATCAAAAAAGCAAGAGAGTTCCAGGAAAACGTCTACTTCTGCTTTATTGACTATGCCAAAGCCTTTGACTATGTGGATCACAACAAACTGGAAAATTCTTCAAGAGGTGGGAATATCAGACCATCTGACCTGCCTCCTGAGAAATCTGTACGCAGATCAAGAAGCAACAGTTAGAACTAGACATGGGACAACAGACTGGTTCCAAATTGGGAAAGGAATATGCCAAGGCTGAATATGGTCACCCTGCTTATTTAACTTATATGCAGAGTACATCATGCGAAATGCCAGGCTGGATAAAGCACAAGCTGGAATCAAAATTGCCAGGAGAAATATCAATAACCTCAGATATGCAGATGACACCACACTTATGGCAAAAAGCAAAGAACTAAAGAGCCTCTTGATGAAAGTGAAAGAGGAGAGTGAAAAAGTTGGCTTAAAACTCAACATTCAGAAAACTAAGATCATGGCATCCGGTCCCATCACTTCATGACAAGTAGATGGGGAAACAATAGAAACAGTAACAGACTTTCTTTTTTGGGCTCCACAATCACTGCAGATGGTGACTGCAGCCATGAAATTAAAACATGCTTGCTCCTTGGAAGAAAAGCTATGATGAACCTAGACAAAATATTAAAAAGCAGAGACATTACTTTACCAACAAAGGTCCATCTAGTCAAACCTACGGTTTTACCAGTAGTCATGTATGGATGTGAGATGGGACTATAAAGAAAGCTGAGCGCCAAAGAATGGATGCTTTTGAACTGTGGTGTTGGAGAAGACTCTTGAGAGTCCTTTGGGCTGCAAGGAGATCCAACCAGTCCATCCTAAAGGAGATCAGTCCTGGGTGTTCACTGGAAAGACTGATGCTGAAGTTGAAACTCCAATACTTTGGCCACCTCATGCGAAGAACTGACTCATTTGAAAAGACCCTGATTCTGGGAAAGATTGAAAATGGGAGGAGAAGGGGATAACAGAGGATGAGATGGTTGGATGCTATCACTGACTCGATGGACGTGAGTTTGAGTAAGCTTGTGGAGTTGGTGATGGACAGGGAAGCCTGGCGTGCTGCAATCCATGAGATCTCAAAGAATCAGACAGGACTGAGGGACTGAACTGAAGTGAACTGAACCACAAATTGTTGCAAATTGTTTTTTCTCATGGTGAGAGCTTCTAAGATCTGCTCTTAACAGCTTTCAGATATGCATGTGTGCTAAGTCACTTCAGTCATGTCCGACTCTGTGGATCCTAGGGACTGTAGCCACCAGACTCCTCTGTCCATGTGATTCTCCAGGCTCTATTCTAATGATTAATGTTATGTATCATTGATATTACCCAAGGGCATCCTTCTTTCATCTTTTCCACTAAAAAAGAGAATAGAACTCAGGTGTCTACAGACACTCAGGCAGGTAATGCTGGTGAGGAAAGCAAGTCACAGTGGTATGGCAAGAAGTGACGAACCCAGGACCCCTCCAGGCGAGAATACTGGAGTGGGTTGCCGTTTCCTCTTCCAGGGCATCTTTCTGACCCAGGGATCGGGCCCAAGCTTCTTACCTCTCCTGCATTAGCAGGCGGGTTGTTTACCACTAGTGCCACCTGGGAAGCCCTTCAAATATGCAGTAAAATGTTATTAACTAAAATCACCATTCTGTACATAACATCCCATAACCTATTTATTCCTGTTCAATTTTGTTTCATCAGCACACTGCCTTTTCTAGGGTTTAATAAATATTTGTTGAATAATAAAAGTTCTGTGCTAGGCTGGATCATATTTGAGGCTTAAATGATTATCCAGAAAATAGATTTTTACCACCTTTATGCAGGAACAAGGGACTTCCTCCTCTGAACTAAAACTGACTGATAGATTGTTAACCTTCCCCATATTTTATTTTTATTTTTTATTTTTTAAATCTGCATGCTATTTTATTTCCACTAGAAAAATATTATCTATATAAAATTTGGTCCAGCTTCTTCTTTATCTCTGCCATTCAAATTTAAATGCTTTAGTTTTATTCAAGCAAAAATCACATATCTGACATAATAAAATACTTCCCATCATTAAATTAATAGGGTTTAGTTGAATTAGGTGTGCTTTTTCTTACTTTTCAGGCATAGTAGCTCATCTTTCCTACATGTTATTTCCTTCTACTTTTATTCTTCTGAGTTAACTCAGTAAGGCATGTCTGTTTTCCCACATCCAGCAATACAAGTGTTACAGAAGTATAATTTGTAATATTAGTAACTAGATTCATCATTAATCTTCAATTCATATTGTTTCCCTTATTATATGGTATTTCCATAATATTTTCAGATATTTCAACCTTATACTTTCCAACAAGGATTAAGCCATTAGTTTAAAAATACTATTAAATTTCCAGACTGAATAACACTTGGCCCACTTAGAGTGATGCTGTCGTGAGAGGTCCTTGCACAGCTATTGCTTCGATCTCAACACGGCCTCCTTTGGGCAAAGCAGCAATCTGGTAAGCAGCTCTCGCCGGAAAACTACTCTGGAAATATTGTTTGTAGACATCATTGACAGCACTGAAGTCATTTATGTCAGCCAGCAAAACCGTTGCTTTTACCACATTCGTGAAGTCACAGCCTGCTGCTTTCAGAATTTCACCTATGTTTGTAAGAGCCTGTTTAGCCTCTTCTGTCACCCCTCCTGGCACAAGCTGTCCACTTGCAGGGTCCATGCCTAGCTGTCCTGAAATGTAAATGGTCCTGTTGACTAACACAGCCTGACTGTAGGGACCAATGGCCGCGGGGGCTTTTGCGGTGCTGATTATCCTTCTCACCAAAGACGACATGGCTAACCCTTTTCCTTTGCTGCCCTTTGGAAACAACTACGCAGCACACGGTTCTCGCTCGTGCTTCGCCTCCCTTCCCCATATTTTAAACTTCATGTGTTCAAAAGATGTAGTCAAAAAATGCCCTGACTGAATAAGAGAGCTATCGTGTGCATGCGTGCATGCTAAGTCACTTCAGTCATGTCCGACTCTACAACATTATGAGCTGTAGCCCGCCAGCCTCCGCTATTGTAGGTAGAATTACAAGCAGGCTAAGATTTCCCCTCCTAAACCTTGCTTCTTCTCTTCTTTCACCATCCTATACCCGCTGGAATCTGGGTTTCAAATATTTTGGAAAAGGCTGAATACCAGGGTAAACAGTGGGAAAAGAATCCAGATTTGGGCAATGGAAGCGTCATCATAAATGAATGTTTTAAGGACAACCATTAAATTTCAAATTTAATTATTTCTCTGAATTGTATACTGTTTACAAACTATTTCACTACTTTCTACTATTTATCAAATTTCCTTTGAACAGTAAAAATAAAAAACTATTTCCCACACACATTTCACAATGGTCCATTGAACACAAATTATATTACAACATTCTCCATGTGCAAAAGTCTTTTAGTTCCTATGGGAGAAAAATAAATTTTTAAAGAGATTGCTTGGCTTGTATCACTAGAGCAGAGGTTTAAGCTAGCTGCCCCAGGGCTAAATGAAGCCCAAAGTTGAAACAGGGATGGGTTTCAATGTTGGTTGGTTTTTTTTTTTTTAATTAGTTGCCAGCATCTAAAAATTGGGACATATGGTATAAAAATTTAGAAATCTAGGGGCTCTTGAAAAAAAAATCTTTAAACCCAGGACAATGGGTTGCTGTGTTAACACAAGCCAACAACCAAGTGAGCCTGAGTGGCACTGCCCTCTTGGAGGGGCCCTGGGTTCCTCAACTTCTCGCCATCCCATTATGACTTGCTTTCCTCACCGGCATTATCTGCATGACTGCCTGTAGATACCTGAGTTCTATTCTTTTCTTTAATGGAAAAAAAAAAAATGCAAGAAGGATGTCCTGGGGCAATATCAATGATACATAATATCAATCATCAGGAAAGAGGCTGAAGAATCCCATGGACAGAGGAACCTGGTGGGTCGCAAAACGGACACAACACGGGAATCAAAGGGTAGCCCAATTAGTCACCCAGCCTTCTGTTTGGCAGTTTAGAAGTTCGCCGTGTGATTTGTTTGCCTTGGTAGTACAGCCCTTGAACGTGAAAACATCCACGTAAATGACAGGGCATGGCTATCCTTGTGAATAACTTCCCTGTAATTGACGCTCCAACTGAGAGGAGTGTGGCAGGAAGTGAAGGGCAGCATCACAGGTCCTTATGTCAAATATTTTCTTTGTTGTTGGTTTTAACCTACCGTTGAGAACAGCAGCAGCAACAGTAGCAACAAAACCTAGGGTAATCTGTGATGGTTTTTAAAATATTTATTTATTTGGCTGCATCTTTCTTAGTTGTGGCATGCAGGATCATTAGTTGTGACATGTAGGATCTATCTCCCTGACCAGGAGCCTCTGCATTGGGAGTGCAGAGTGTTAGCCACTGGACCACCAGTGAAGTCCCTGTGAGGGCTTGTTATTCTCATTTATCAAAGGTGTACCAGAGGACCATATACACTGTGGGCAGGGAAATGAGCTGCCTTATTCTGTGCCTCTTAGAGTCCAGTGTTTCAATATCCAAATCTCATGCCATGCATTGGCTGACAAACCCAGGCTAATGGCGTCTTCCAGCGATAGACAAATGAAACCGTGGTTGATGAGTTGATGGTTAAATGGAAAGGCAGGATGCTGCTCTTTCCTGGGGACCTTCTTTCATCTGGAAAGGACCACTGTGTGTTTAGCTCTTAATGACGTCCCCACTTCTTCCTTGTCCCAGTTTGTACCGGTTCCTCAGATACACAAAGGTTGAAATCAAAATCTTGTTTTGTTTTCATCTTCTCCTGCTGTTGCTAAGTCGCTTCAGTCGTGTCCAACTCTGTGCGACCCCACAGACGGCAGCCCACCAGGCTTCCCCGTCCCTGGGATTCTCCAGGCAAGAACACTGGAGTGGGTTGCCATTTCATTCTCCAATGGATGAAAGTGAAAAGTGAAAGGGAAGTCGCTCAGTCGTGTCCGACTCTTCGCGACCCCATGGACTGCAGCCCACCAGGCTCCTCCGTCCATGGGATTTTCCAGGCAAGAGTACTGCAGTGGGGTGCCATTGCCTTCTCCTCATCTTCTCCTAGATGGTTATTTAAATACTAATTGCATGGCTTAGTTTGACATGCCCATTTAATAATATATAATAATAATGTCTAGCCTTATCAAGTACTTACTATGTGCTAAGCTATAATGTGCATGAGCTTATCAATCTTCATGAGAAACCTCATGAGATATGCACTGTTTCAAACCTCTTTTTTCAAAGATGAAGCTAAAGTTTAGGGGGCTAAATAATATATTCATCACACAGTTGGTAAGTGACCTATTTCAAAAGTCCTGTTTCAACCACGTTCTACAAGTATAGCAGTTTTCTAAATGTAGCATATCCATTTCTAATGGGAGTAAGAAGAAGAAGTGAAGTCGCTCAGTTGTGTCCGAGTCTTTGCGACCCCATGGACTGCAGCCTACCAGGCTCCTCCGTCCATGGGATTTTCCCGGCGAGGGAGTGGGTTGCCATTTCCTTCTCTAGGAAATGGGAGTAAGAATTTAAAAAATAAAATTTGGGATTTGGCCCAGGTCACAGGCTATGTTGTGGAGAAGGAAATGGCAACCCACTCCAGTACTCTTGCCTAGAAAATTCCATGGATGGAGGAGCCTGGTGGGCTATAGTCCATGGGGTCACAAAGAGTCGGACAGGACTGAGCAACTTCACGACAGGCTATGTTAGGAAACAAAGAATGGAAGAAGACGATGAGATTCAGGGGAGGCTATATGAAAATGCATCACCAAGGCAAATGTGTCTGGAGTTACTATTATGTTTAGATGGTGAGCAATCCACGTCACACAAACCTCCAAAGAGATGGAATGAAACAAGAGAAGACAACATAAATAATCAAGGAGAAAGAGGCTTCCCTGGTGGCTCAGTGGTAAAGAATCTGCCTGCCAATGCAGGGAACAGGGGTTTGATCCCTGATCTGGGAAGATCCTACATGCCGCAGAGCAACCAAGCCCATGTACCACAACTACTGAAGCCCACACGCTCTAAAGCCCATGCTCTGCAACAAGAGAAGCCACCGCAATGAGAAGCCCGAACACCACAGCTAAGAGTAGCCCTCGCTCGTTGCAACTAGAAAAAAGCCTGCACAGCAACAAAGACACAGCATAGCCAAAAATGAATAAATAAATGGGCCACATCAAAAGATATTTTTAAAAAATCAAGGAAAAATGAATGAGACTTAAGAAGAGACAAAAATATTAACATTAGCCAGTTTTATTCTGGAAAGATGAATAACTTAGTGGCAGATGGTACATCAGGCTTGCACAGACTCTTAGAAACCTAATTCAAGAAAAATACAACTTCAGCCAACTAATAATAAGCATTAAGAACCTATTCTGAGAATTGATATGTTTTAGAGGAGAGACTTAGAGTATCTATGTTTTTAAGGTTTGGATTGTTTCTAAACAAGAGAATTTAGTGTATAAGGGAAGTTTAGGGAAATATTCCTCTTTTTCACGTTTTAAAGAAGTATGCACTGCGCACTGAGCAAAGATTTCAAAATGCAAATCTGATCATGGGATGCCTTCTTTCTTTATAGTGGTTTACATTGTTTTTTGCTGTTAAGGATTTTTAAAAATTGTCAACACAGTAGTGTAAGGAATTGAAAGTTCTTGCCTTTATTTTTCCAGTTTCCCCTGAATTGAATTCCCCCTTGCTGGCAGCTGTTTTGAGTGTTCTTCCAGCTCCTGGACTTCAGAGGGACATTCCCTTTTCTTGTTTCTTGGGCCAGGTCGGGTCCCCACTTTTCAGGCCCTTACAGGACCTCTTTCTCATAAGCCCTTTGCTTTATTAGCAGACTAAACTCTAAGCAGGCAGAGGCGGGCCTGCCGTTGCTTATCTTGGGGTCCCCAGCAGCTCTAAGTAGGTAAAAGCCCTGGAAATAACCGTTAAATAGAGGAGCCCCATGCAGTCCCAGGATGCCACTCCTCAGCGCCCAATTCCGGTTTGGGTAAATTAGGAAATCAGTGGTGAAATGAGTGTTTTTATTTTGTTTTTGAAGAAATGAGGTGAAAAAGTCATGTATGTCAACTAAGATCCAGCTATGAAATCAATACAGTTTAAACTAATCAAGAGATTAGTTTAAATTCTCCCATTTGTATTTAACCCTATTTGAAAACAGACTCTGCTCCAAGCTTTCCTATCTCCTCCCCTACTTTATATATCCCCATCTAAGACATTATATATATTTCACTGACTTATTTTGTTTACTGTGCATCTTCCCCACTAGAAAGTATACTCCAGAAGGGAAGGGATGTATATCTTTTTTCTCACTGCTGAATCTCCAGAGCCTAGAACAGTGTTTGGATCATGGTAAATAAATGCTCTGGATGTATTTGTTTAATGAATAGGTTTAAGTTGATGTTTTCTTTACCCAGAGGAAATAGGCAGAAAGCATTGACTAGCCTCAAAGGAAATTTTCATGCAATCTCGATCAGAGTTTTTTTTCTTTTTAATTTTACAGAGATTATAGTCAATTGTAATCTTTTTAAATAAAGCTTCCTTTTATATCAGGGGTCTTCAAATTGCAGTGCCCCAGAATCACCCAAGGGCTTGTAAAAAAAAAAAAAAAAAAAAAGCAGATTCTCAACATCAGAGATTCTGATTCTGCAGTCTAGAGTCTGCTCTACCAGTTCCAGGAGCTGCACTGGGTTGTGGCCCAAGAGCTTTGGTTAGGAAACCTTTGGCTCTGGCTGCACACAGACTAGACACGTGGAGTAAAAGCCGTCCCTCTCTACTACAGCGTCAGTTACATTCCTCTGTACCCCTGAGCACCTTAGCAATGAATGATGAATGTCCAAGGGACAGGTTGTCTTCTTCCCATTTTACATGTAATGAAACACTGATTCACCCCTCCCTCCCTACCCCGCCTTGGTTCCCAGGAATTTATGCGGTTCCAGTCATGATGAAAGGCAGGATAACAAGTGAAAAAAAAAAAAAAGTGTGCAAACGTACCAAGAAAAAGATGAGGGAAAGTGTTCCCAGCGTGGAGCCCAGACCTCCCCAGCAAGTAAATGCCCCTTTGCCTTTGCCCCCAAGACCACTAAAGGGAGACTTGTAGGCGCTTCCTCCTGCGGATTTGCCGGCCCGGGGAAAAGCATTCCAGCCCCGGGCGGAGGAGGGACAGGGCGGGGCTTGACGGGGGGCAGCGCCAGGGGAGGCCTCGGGCAGTGGCGGGCTAGCTGGGCGGTGCGGGATGAGGGAGGGGCGGGGCCTGGTAGTGAGGGGGCGGGGCCGGGAGAGCAGGGCGGGGCCTGAGGCCGGCAGGAGACGCTGTTGGAAACTCCGGCGGCGGGGAGGAGGAGACGCGCCGGGTCTAGTTCCTCCCTTCTGGGGTGGGCGCTGCAGGAGGGCGCGGTCTGCCGGCTAGGCGGGAGGCAGACCGCTCCTGCGGCTAGTACGAGGGCTCAGGGCTCCGGTCCCGGCCATGGCCGAACTTCCCTGCGGCAGGAGCCAGCAGCGCTCCCGGGCTTCTGGCTCAACTCTCTGAGCGCTCTCCCTTTTCGACCTCGGGCAAACCCCGCGTTCTTTCTGGGGTGGCGAGCAAGGATGCTCTGAGGATCGCTCGGAGGGGCGCGCGCGTCTCGGGTGCCGCCGTGGGTCCAGGCGCCGGAGCCGAGCTGCGTGGGGCTGCCTCGATTTCCCCACCGCGCGCCCGCCGTCTCCTGCCGCACTTGATGTGCAGAGAGAAGCCGGACACCATGATCCTAACACGTAAGCTAGACTTGTGCCTTGCCGTCCGGCCGGCCGCGAGAGCCAGCTGCGGAGGGAACCCGCCGCGGAGGAAATGTCACCCTGCCTTGTCAAGTCGGTGCCTGAGGTTCTGTGCTTTGGCAGCGCTTTCCGAGGAGGCTCGGAACCGAGTCGCCCGTGTTTCTTGGAGTGCAGGAGGTGGAGTGTGGGGAAAACGAGGGTCGTCGTCCGGGGAGGGAGGTCTTAATCTCGGATAATGCCGCGGGCTGACGTGCCCCGTGGGCTCTGGGAAGGGCTGCGGGCTGGTGAGGGTAGGGGTGGGGGGCGACCGTAAATGATAAAGTGAAACCCACAATAACTTCCCGCGCAGGCTGGGGGTGCAGGCCGGGCTGGGCGGCACAGGGCCGGGCCGGGGTCGCAAGACGCGTAGTCCCTCTGCCCAGCGTCGCTGGCGGTCTTTCTATTCTTATTCTAAATCCGAGGCGGTGGCCTCTGGCTCCGAGGGGGCGCGGAGCGACCTTCTTTCTACTCTCTTCCCTTTGAGGACCTTTGCAGGGCTCGGCGCTTGCTGTCCTTCACGCTATAAGTCCAAAATCAGCGTTGACTCCCTTGAGAATCTTATTATTTAGGGATATTTAGACTGCGGTGACCCTTGGAAAAAAATATTCAACTGCTTAAAAGTGAGCTTACCAAAAAACTTTTAATTTCCAACCGTTTTTGTTCAAATATTTTAAACACTGGAAAGTAACTCAGGCTTAGCCAGGAAAGTCTTGCTTTGGTGGCTGCCTGCCCCTGGAGAGTACTGCAGCTGTTTTAGCCAGCCCCAAGGCTTGCATGTGGGGCGCTTGCTGGAAGACTGTGCCTTCACGTGCTGGGGCGTTGGACTGGGTTTCCTAAAATGCCCCACGGAGATGCCCACGCCCTTGGCTCCGGAGGAGGCGCCCGCGCGCCGCGAATCCCCGGGGCCGCCAAAAGGAAGGAAGCACAACGGGCGATCTGGCTTTTTCCGTATAGCGAGGCGACGGCCTTTTGGACCCCTGCCCCCCCGTGTCCTTGTCTCCACCTCCAGCCTGGCGGACCGAGCCTTTGATCCTTAGGCAGGAGTTACACCTCTGGCCGCGGCAAGCCGACGCCGCCACGTGTAACTTAAGAGTCTCCGCGTGCCTTTCCAGCGCGCGGACCCTGAGTGAGGCCGGCAGGGTGGGAATAGTGGTCTGCAGCCTTCTAGCTGAGTGAATCTGGGAATTGACACCTCGCCGTACCTCCTTCAGCTGCCCCATGGGCGTCATAACTGTGTTTACCGCGCTGGGAGGTGCTGAGGATCAAACGACAAGGGCTGAGCACAGTCTCTGTGATGTTCAGTACCCAGTGTGTGCTAATTAGAGAAGGAGGGAACCCCTGCATGTAGAGTGGAGAAGAAGATATTGCCCAAGCTTGCTTTGCCCCAGTCATTTTACACTCAACTTGTATAGCAAATGGGTACATTCTTAGGATTCAGAAGCTGCCTTAGTGATTGCCGGTGAGGCGGAGGAATGCGGTCCAGGCACAACCATCCGTTACCGAAAGCTTCACGAGGGCGGGGCGTATGACGCATTTGGATGGGAAAAAAAAATCATAGCTCTGAAGAAGGCAGAATACCGAGTCTCAGATTACCTTTTTGTTTTTTCAAAACTCTATTTGCTGAAGAATTGAAGGAAAATAATAGCCCAGCAGAACTCTGGATGTAAATCTATCAGCAGCTCCAAGAGGTTGACTAATTCAGCATCCATCTGGCCTGCAGGCTGGTCCTCCGCAGAGATAATTTGCGGAGCATAAGTGAGAAATTAATGGAGGGACCTAGTGCCATCTTGGCTTGCAGACTGCAGCAGATGGTCGGAGGGGTGCCCTGTAAGTCAACAGTCCCCCAATAGAACTCAAGTCCTGGGAAATGAGTGTCAAATAGTTAGCAGATGTGCATTCAGACGTTATTTCGAGACGTTTTCTGAGAAAATGTTGGCGATTGTGTGTGTTAACTTTTATTGTGGCATGCCAGATTTACAGCGTGGCCCAAACCTGAGTGCATATTTTTTTCATTAGCACTACTGTTCAGCGTTTAAAATGAAGCACAGCGGAGTGACTTTCCCAGCTGGTTTTAAAACTTTGCTTTTGACAAAAACAGATTTTATTTTAATTCATGCCGAGTGACACGTTACACCAAACTGGCTGGAAGCCCAAGACAGAGAGCTGACTTGGTTTCCCTCCTCCACAGAATCGGACTAAGTAGTTTCCAACTTCATCTTTCCCTCCAGTGAATGAGAAGTGTCATATCAATGACTTACCTGTGTCTTAACTTCCAAATTGTGGACGTTAGGAGAAACACAACCTCTAACTCCTTAAAGACCGAAAAGCTTAAACAGTTTATTATGGCTAATTGAAGGCAGTATTCCAAGTTTTAATACACTGGACTAATCAAAGGATTTTCCTATAGTTCTGGAGCAAAGGTGAGAGACCGGATGCCCCTTTAAAGCCTTCTTATCTTTGTTTATTTTATTATTGTTCTGTCTTGTAGTTCAAAAACCAAAGATGGAGCAAAGTTTCCGAGCATTTTTACATTAAAGGGGAATGCTTGGTTGCTTCTGGAAAATATAGCAGATTAATGGAAAAGCATGTTATGATTAAACAGTTTATCACTGTGAAGTGAAAAATGTAGATAGTAGTTAAACTCTTCCTTGTAAAACTAGTGTGGGGCTTTAAGAGGGTATGGGAGGCCCCGGTGAGATGCTTTCTAATCAGAGGCTTGGTGGGATTCCAAGAGGTGGTTTCAAATACAAAAATAAGTACTTGGGTTTCCCTTGGTGTCCCCATGGAGATTTTAAGCCATGATGCAACGTTCAAATGAAAGTGGTATTTTTATGGCTTCGATGGGTAAATATGCAATTTGAAAATATTCAGGGGAGGGTGGTTTGGTTCAGATGAATGGGGCATCCAAAGTACAGTGGGTGAAGTGAATTGTACTCTTTTGAAGAGAGCCTTGTGCTGGACAGGATGGTCCAGTATTGTAAACACGCTTTTCTCATGCTTAGCTCCCCTTCCTAGCAACAGGAAGACGGAAATGAGGCCATGCAAAAAAAAAAAAAAAAGACTCTGAAGGTTCTAGACAATACTTGACCCACCCTAGCATTCACTGTGTACAACCAGAGGACTTGCAAAACTAAAAATAACTTCAGATGTTTCCCCTTCCTCCCTGGACATTGCCAAATTGCTAAAGACCAAATTCTCTGTGCTTTAGAACATTACAGCACAAGCAGGCTCATGGTACAGCTGGCAGAAAGTCTCGTCATTGCCAAGCCTATTCTTGAAATTATAAAGCTGGCCTGGGGAGAAGAGTGGTTTTCATTTGTAAAGTTGACTTAGTCTCATGCTTACAATGATATGAGTTGGAATCCAGTGGAGGAGAGAGAATTTAATTTCTAAACGGAGTCATTTCTCTGAATGTTCATTTTAGCAAGATTTACCTCTAATATACTTTGGCGTTGTGGGGCTACAATACAAGGAGTAATCTACATAGCATGCAGGACATCAAAAATTGACCTTGCTGTGGTGGCGCAGGGCTAGGGGTGGCCGGTGGAAACTGATGCTCAGCCATAAGGTATAAAGGTCCAACACTGTGTCCTAAAAGCACAGTGCCAAGTGCCTCTTTCCCATGGCTGTGAAATTAGGAGGAGAATGCTTTTCTGGAGTGGATTTTCAGAGTTGTCTGTGTTTCTGATTGTGTGGCCATTGTGTAGAGAGAAATTCCAGAACTTGAGGATAATTCCTAGTCTTTTTAAGGAGGACAATGCTGTAGAGTTAAAATACGTTTTTATAGAAATAGATGGTGGAGGGAGTATGATCAGTGGTGTTTTCTTTCCACCTCAAATGAGTCAGAAATCTAATTAATGAGAAAGAGGTAAGATTCCCAGCTGCGAAAGCCTCTTCCTGACTGTTTGCGTTTTTCCTTGTGGGAGCCTGTGTTATTGTTAAGGATTATCATCATCAATGATAAGTAAGTATGGTTCTGCTGGAACTTCTTTAATTGGGTCTCAACATTTTTTTTTCACTAGCTATTTCCTCCTTGCCATCGTAATTAACAGTGGGTAGGAATAAAGTGTTGTGTTTTTAGCCTATACATATATATATGTATATGTCTGTATATATGTGTATGTACATGTATATGTATATATAAACATTTTATAGTTTCTAATAAGCAACAGTCAGCCTTCTCTAGTGTGGATACTTCTTTTTAGTTTTTATAAAAAATACATAGACTTTTTTTTTTAATACATAGACTTTTAACAGAATAGTAGTGACATTATGTATGCACGCTCAGTCATCGCAGTTGTGGCCGACTCTTTGCGACTCTATGGACTGTAGCCCACCAGGCTACTCTGTCCACAGGGATTCTCCAGGCAAGAATACTGGAGTGGGTTACCATGCCCTCGTCCAGGGGATCTTCTTGACCCAGGGATCGAACCCACGTCTCCTGCGTTGCAGGCGGACTCTTAACCCACTGAGCCACATTATAGAAGTTAAAATGTATGCTTAAGTTTGCTTTCATTGTCACATGTAATCTTCTTAAAACCTCACAAAGTAGCTCTAATTATTTCCATTCCTAAGATGAGGAACCTGAGCCCTGGGAGAGAGTTAAATACCTTGCCTGAGATCACTTACTGTACATGACCAAGCTAGGATTTCAACCAGGTGTCTGTGACTGTAGATTCCAGTTGTGGACATACATTTGGCAGGATTTTATTCGGTTGAGGAAACAATATTTGGTGGCCAAACGAAGCCTTGCAGTTACTCCACAGTTTCTTTGTGCTGGTAGGTAGAGAGCTGTAATGTTAGGGTCCCAAGAGTGGTTTCTGCGTCCCCTCTCAGGGGCCTCGTGAATGGAGAACTCAAGCCTCTGTCTTTAATATGTGAAGAAGGAGTTTTGGATACCATTTTCTAGTCTCTGTTGACTATACTGAACGGTGCTTACTTATGTGAAAGCACTCCAAAATGATGTTTCCAAGGGAAAGTTTTCTCCCAGAGGTCATTGGACACATTTTGAATGGCATTTTGAAAAGGCCTACCTATTAGGAAATAATGTTCTTGAGCACCAAAGGGTAAAAACAGTATTCCTTTGCTGAAGTCAAACCAGCACACATGGTGGGAATCAAGTCCCTCTCTTAATCTTTCATTCTTGTTTTTTTTTGCTGCTACTGGAGTGAGTTTCACGGTGGAAAGTAAGCTCCTTTTCCATCCACACATTCTACCTCAACCGGGTGGCCTTCTCATGTCTTCCCCCCTCTGCCCCCAGGAGGAAAATCAAAAGCTAGCTGAAGGCTGAGGTCAGTGCATAGAGTCCTCAGATGCCTTTGACGCCTCCCATCCACATTTTGTTCTCCCCTGCCCCACCTCTGAGTGTCCTGCGGAGAGGGCTAGAGGCTGCTTCCTGCAGCTCGACAGAAAGGCGCCTTCCTCCTCCTTGCAAGAGTCTCCAGAGGATGTCTGAGGGACAGAAGTTTTCCACACCCTGAGTTCATAGCATTTCCCAGGTTGCAGCGCTTGGGACGCCAGAGAGGAAGGGACCTGGGAGGTGAGATGGCCTGTGGCCCATGTACTCCCGCCCTGCCGTGCCTTTTGTCACACTCATTTTCACCTGCCCTCCCGAGTTTGGAGAGGCCATCAAGGACCTCTCTTTTACTGCTCTGTTTTTCCAACTGTGTGACACCAAAAAGGGATCTTGTATGATGCTTATGCGTTTGTAAAAGTCATTCCAGGGGAAATTCCAGATCTATGTAAAGGCAGCCTGGAAAAACATTGCCTCTTCCCTACTGAGGGGCAGCTGAGTTGCCTGGAAGTTCAAGGACTAGTCCAAGGTCATATGTGAGTTGAATGGAACAGGAGACCTCTTCCTGTCCTCTTGTATAAATAAAACAGGGAAGCAACAAAATGAGGATTTTAATGTGTTTGTAGGAAAAGCGTATGTTAGAAAACCAGTAATGTCCTAAACTAAACAAATACTTGGGTCAAATTTTGACCAATGGATTGTGTGTGTTTGGGGGGGCTGAATGTCATAAGCAGTTTTGATGAAAATAATTCTTTTGCTCACCTAGGAGACAATAATACTTCTATTTCTTACACCTTTTGCTCAAGAGTCAGAATTGAACCCAGGCATGTCTTGGAGGTTCTGCAGGTTTGGTTCCAGACCATAAGAATAAAGCAAGTTATACAGATTTTTTGCTTTCCTTGTGCATATAAAAGTTACATTTACATTATGATGTCATCTATTAAGTGCACAATAGCATTACATCTAAAAAAAAAAAGAAATGCAAACCTTAATTTTTTAAAAGGCTGTTGAAAAGTGGCCCAATAATAGACTTGCTTGACAGAGTTGCCACAAACCTTCCATTTGTAAAAACTGCAGTATCTGTGAGGTACAATAAAGCAGGGTCTGTCTGTAGTGTTTCCTGTTTGAGCTTAGACATAGGAGTGGCTAAAATCTGCTTGTATTAACCAGTATCTGCCATGTTTTTATTTTCATCGGTCTTTGATAAGGCAACTTGATGTTTCGTTCAATTCTAGATTTCGTTTTTTTCTCTGTCAGGATGGACTGTAATATGAGTGAATAGTTTCTGTACCATCCCTCACTATTCCCTTTATTTCTAACTTAAAGTTTTGTAGCACTACAGTTTTGCACAGTATTTTATCTTTCCTGAGCTATGACACTGTAGAACTTAGGGCGAAAGCCACGGATTGGGGAGAGGTGCTTACTGTCATAGAATAGGCTTTGCAGACACATGTGAAAGACTTGATGAGCATGTCAATCTTGAATGGTGGAGATACGGAGGCAGGTGCTATTTTAGGTTTGTAACCAAGTATTTTTGCCTTGAAAAAGTAAGTTTAAAAGGAAGCAAGTTATATAATTTTAAACCATCTTCTTCACTTAGAGGAAAAAAAAAATGAGACTCGGAAAAACAAGGAACCTTAAAGTTGGTTTAAGATGGCTTCCTCTCTTGAAATCATTTTCCTAATCTATTGAGTTATCATCTAAGAAACTACTTCAAATCTTTTTTCTTAGCAATAAATGCATAAATATTTGGTGCAAAATACTGGAAGAGAAAGAGAGAGAGTGTGTGTGTGTGTGTAGATGGAGGTGGATTTTGCTCCACCTTAGATTGCAATGAAGTAGAAAGATGTGATGATGCAATATCCATTTCCTTAACAGTTTATTTTCATGTAAGTTTGATTTTGTGTGTGTGTGCTGGGTAGTAAGTGCCAGTTTCTGATTCATTGGGAGATGATTGCTGTTCCTGGAAACAGTTGGATCAGCTCAAGCCTGGAGTGCCGGATAGCGCCCAGTCCTGCCTGAGCTTAAATGGATACAGAGCTGTTTGCCTTTGCACGGAAAGGGCATATATTTTTTGATGTGAGCTATGTGCTTTTTTCCTGGTTTGTGTGTTAAAAATAGTGTTTTGCAAACACTTGAACTCAGTAATCCCCAAAGAAAACTTTAATTGATTTAATTTCTACATTGCTGGAGTGTGGACTCCTGTGCAGATTATCAGGTGTGGGCTTGCCTTATGTGTCCCTTCTTTAAAGCAGAGCCATTTATTAAGTTGTCATCACATCATTAGAGAAAATGGGTCCTGCCCCCCCTTTATATTATTTCTAGGAATGTTCTTTACTAGAAAGCAACGTATCTGCCGAATCTCAAGTTGGAGGAAGAAAAAAACTTAAAAAGAGAACTCCCTCAAAACTCCCATTTCTTACTTGTATTGAAAAACAGTCTAGTGATTTCAAAGTGAGGGTAATCTTTGTGGGCAAGACTGCCGTGTGCAGAAAGTTCTCTAAACAGGAGTGAGGGCTGGTGGGGGAGAGGGGGTGCCCTCTGGGACCGTAAGCAAATTATTGATAGCTAAACTTTGGACCAGCTTCCTCATTTGTAAAGAGGAAAAAATGGAAAAGTTCCAAGAGGCTTTCCAGCCCCAGTTCATTGATTGAGTTGATGTCAAGATGGTGCTGTTAACTGAAACACAAATGTACAAAATCAATAAGCAAAGTAAAACTTTGATTTTTTTTTTTTTTAACTCAAGAGTTTTCTGTGCGTTGGAGTGTTTTCTTCCTGTAACGACTAATTTTAGTTTGAGGGCTGGAGACATGGATATGCAAAAACGCCTAGGATTTTGAGTTCTCTGTAATATGATCATAGGCTTCAGGGAACAAATCTAGAAACTGATCTATTAAGAAGCAAATTAGAGGGAATTGCCTGGCAGTCCAGTAGTTAGGACGCCATTCTTTCAGTGCAGGGTTGCATGTGTTTGATCCCTGGTCGGGGAAGTAGGAGCCTTGCAAGTCACAAGGCATGGCTCCCCCGCCGCCCTCCAAAAAAGGAAACAAATCAGATATTTTAGCAATAAGCCACTCAGTTTTATACAGTTGATCAGTTTTTTGAGGGAAGAAGAATGTCTCCGTGTAATTGATGATAAATCTGGAAAATTAACAGATGGAACCTAGTCTGAAGGTTGTCTTGACAAACAAGGGAAATGGGCATAAAGGAATTCTTCGAATCAGAAACTTAAGGAATCTGCACAGCCTGTGGCAATCCCAGATTTTACAGATGAGGAAACCAGTCCAGAAGGATTGTGTTCTTAAGGCTACTTAACTAAGCAATGGATTCTTTCCTGGACCTGTTTCCCTGACCTGTTACAGATCATACTTTGCCCCCTTTCTGTGGCGGATTATTAGTAGTAGTAAAGCTCTTCTGTATCTGAGGAAATCATGGTGGTTGCTCATTGGGTAACCAGGCTAAGGAGATGCTTGTATCTGCTCTTTGGCATAACCTACTTTTCACTGCATACCTCCCCTTCCTCTGTTGTGTGTTACAGTAAATCGAGTCTGCTTACCGTACCCTCACACACACCTGTGCTTTGCCAGCTCTCCTCTTAGCTTATTCTCTTTTATTCCCAGTCTCCTGTCCTGCAATCCAGCCTTCTATAAAAGATCATGATCCCTCCAAATAAAGGCTGACTATTGAAATGAATGCCCAGTAGCCCCTTACCTCCCTCCCCTGCCTGCCTCTGAATTCATAGCCTCCTCTGTACCATATAGAGATTTCTTAGTTTACTTTTCTTCCTTTGTTTTTCTTTCTTTCTTTTCCTCTTTCCTTCTCTTTAAGAAAAAGCTGTGTAAGAACAGTATATTTCAAACAGGTTATTGTTTTTTTTTTCTTGGAGGTAACAAATAGCTTTTTTTTTTTTTCCATTAAAAAATGTAAGACTGCATTACTTATTAGAAGTGTTATTTGGGGAAACGTTTCAGTTTTATATATGCTTATATACACACATTTGTGTACATGAATCTATGCATAGGTACACATACATGTGTGTGGGGGGGGCCAATGTAAAATGTATTTCTCACAGTGGCTCCTGATCTGAAAAAATTAAGACCATTTTACTAGAAGAAAATCACATTGCAGTTTATTTATTTATATGGTATTTATTGAGTAACTAGTATGTATCCTACACTGTTGGTGGTGCTTGGGATATATCAAAGAGTAAAACAGGCAAAGAAACTGGCCTTTGGCGAGTTCACAGAGGGCAGAGACAAAGTAAACATAATAAATGTTTTGGGAGAAGAAAAGATAAAGCAGAAAAGGGAGCATGGGATGGGTGAGAAGAGGCCTGTGAGGGTGGGTCAGTTAGCCCGGGGGCCATGGGGTGACAGGATGGAAGAAGGCGCAAGGGCACAGGGGCCGCTGTCAGAAGTCTGGCTCTCATCTATGAAATGGGGACTCTTGGGGGCTGCCTGGACAGGGTCCCTTGGGACTTAAATATAGGGATCTCAGAAGAGCCCTTCGGAAGCCAACTCATTCATAAGAGAATCAGCTGAGTATCCTCAATTGTGAATTACCTTTCCCTTTGGCTTCCTGCTTCAGGGCAGCGACCTGTGTCTTTGATTGTCCCTGAACACAGCAGGCAGCACAGACCCTGGATGTGCAATAAATAAATATTGAGCTGAACAAGGAAGTGAAGGGTGATTAGCTGCACGTAAATGTGTGGCTGTGCTAGAATATACCTAAAGGTGGATTTGGGTCAGCTACTGGGAGGCCAGATGGCCCAGGAACTGAATTATATTGACTGGTCTTGCAGAAGCCTCCTCTCTGGTCTCTTTGAGAAGAGGCACAGCAGATGTTTAGAATTTTTTTTTAGGCACCTGAGGGTAGGAATGTTGCTAGTGGCTAGTCATAATCTTTGCTGTGATTAGATAGCAGAAGAGTTTAATAAATATTAACATATGCATTGTGCTATCTGACTTAGCCCAACTAGAAATTCACTTTACATAGGTAATTCCCAATAGCCAATCTTTTGGCAGCATGTGTGTGTGTGTGTGTGTGTGTGTGTGTGTGTGTGCTGAACAATTATTAATTGCAAAGAGATAGGGGTTTAAGTCGTAGTTCTCAGTCAAATGTCAGTGGATTCTTAGCCTTCAAACAAATGTAAATGTGCTTCCAATGTGGAAATAGTAGTCTCTCCGGATAAACGAATGAATTAAGAAGCTTCTAGTAGGTATACTCACTGTCCCAGGGAAGGAGAGGGAGAGAGGTTGATGGGGTGCAGAGGGAGAATTTATCTGCAGCAAGAGAGATAGGAGATGAAGAGTCTGTGCACCCTGGGAAACGCAAGGAGTTCAGGGAGACTGGAGCCGAGCTTGCATTTGGAGGCCCTCCATGAGCAGAATGGCTGGGCAGAGGACGAGTTAAGATGTCTGTGGGTCTGCCGAGGAGTCATGTCCGAAAGGTAGTGGCAGTCATCTAGGAATTCTGAGCAGAGGACTGACATGATGTGACATGGCATGACATAAATCATGTATTTCCTACAGACCAGTCCAGGGCTCACCTACCCTTTGGACTAGGAGAGAGTTCATGAGAGTAGGGAGGAGCGAGGGTTATCAGAGAGTTCCGTGGGAAGGATGCTAGGATACCTTGGGAAGAAAGAGTCTGGGATAAAGGAATATGAAGAAATGCTACCTGGTTCAGTGGTCCCCGATCCTGACTACCTTTACATTTACTTAGGAGCTTCTTTCAGAGAAGGCAATGGCACCCCACTCCAGTCCTCTTGCCTGGAGAACCCCATGGATGGAAGAGCCTGGTGGGCTGCAGTCCATGGGGTCGCTTAGAGTCGGACACGACTGAGTGACTTCACTTGCACTTTTCACTTTCCTGCATTGGAGAAGGAAATGGCAACCCACTCCAGTGTTCTTGCCTGGAGAATCCCAGGGACGGGGGAGCCTGGTGGGCTGCCGTCTATGGGATCGCACAGAGTTGGACACGACTGAAGCGACTTAGCAACAGGAGCTTCTTTAAAAAGATGTTGTCCGGGTCCTCTCTAGATGGAGAAAATGAGAACACTTGGGAGTCGCGGGTGGGGGGTGGGGGCGGGTTATGATGCCCGCCAGGACCCGGGCTCAGACCCTCCGAGGTCAAGTGTCTGAGGCTGTGGTTTGCTCCTCTGCCCACGAGAAACCCACCTGCCAGGGAAGGTGGGCCTGTTGGTGCCCAGCTGTATGGCAGTACTGTAAAGTGGGTGCCCTGAATGGAGGCAGGAGAATTGATCCTTTGCAGTAATTCTTCCTTCCATTTGAAGGAATTTTTGTAACCCGGGTTAGGAATCTTGGTTTAGATCAGAAAGCAGCGCCTTCCTTCACACAGCCACGTGCTTCTCCGCGGCTGGTGAAGCATCCGCGTTTCCATGGATCTGCCCGCAAGTCTGCCCGCGTTGGGGGAATCCACGGAATCCGGAACGTGCTTGAATTTTCTTACATTCCTCCCGATTCCTTAGAATTGTATTTAAGAGATGCATTCCGTGGAGCATTTGCCTTGAGGCCCGATTTTGGAAGCACATGGCAAATCGCAAAGAAGGCAGGAAGCTCGGCGAGGGTTTCCACCAGGCAGACAGAGCAGAGGGAAGGTGGAAGTACTCACATCCTGCTCAGACCCGACAATCATTGCTCAGTCACTGAGATGGCGAGTTCCGCGGAACGATGACGGGGTTGGGGAATTTCTAACTTACTGTTGGGGGTGAGGGGAAACTAGGGTCACCCCATCATGCCAGGAAGTGTGCAGATACGGCCTCATGGTTCCCAGTGAGACACCAAAGGTTCTCCCGAAACTCATTCATCTAACACAAGTCATTACTGAAGCTGGTTCCAATAAAAATTTCCTATTTTCCTCCTTCACACATTTGTCTGTTGTTGGCTTAGAGAAAACCCAGATCTAAATGTGTCATTGTATTTCCACTGCATTTTCAGTTTCTGATGGCACTTTTGCCTGGTGAATAATTTAAAAAAAAAAAAAAATTGTCCTGAGAGCCAGTTAGAGGCCTCCAAAAACAGACACAGGGGGAGTCAAAGTGCCAGCAGTAATGCAGCATTCACATGGCTTGGCTTAATATTGTTAACGTTGTTCATTGATACATTTTTTTTTTTTCCAGGGAAATTGGGGTTGCTCATTTCTGCAAGTCTTTGCTCTCTGTCACACTATGGCAACTGAATGGAAAAAAGTGGTTGTTTCTCCACTTGTTCCCTCATCTTCATATCTTAGGAATATTCCCAACTCACCTGTTAGGATCAATATGAGAAGTCAGAGAATTCATACACCTTAAGTGCTTAAACTGGGCCTTGTACACAATGAGTGCTCAATAAAAGTTAACCATTGATGGAATTGTTGGGAGGCATCTAGGAAGACTGCCTATAGGAGGTGACACTTGGCTGAGGCCTTGGAGGATGAGTAAAATTTGATAATGAGAGAATGGGAGAATATTTTCCGCCAGGGATGTGTTGGTGGGTGAAGAAGGACCAGGTTTACTTTGGCTGGGGTATGGAGCAGGTATGGGGAGCTGAACAGTTCCATGCCACATGGAGAACCTTAAAAACCCTGGGGAGATGTCTAGACTTGCTTTCTAGGCAGTGGAGCAGGAGCTCCAGGGAAGTTTGTGCAGGAGAGACAAGATCAAAACTGTAATGTAGGAAGTTTGGTGAGGCAAGGTTGGTGTCAGGAGTCTCAGGAAAGAGAACAGGAACCCTGGAGTCTCAGTTAGGGTAAGGGTGGAAGTCGTGGCCTGGGTCAGGAGGGAACTAGAAAGGGTACATCCCTACCTGACCTGGTAGTAGACATGGGTTCTTTTTATATTAAATAAAATGGACCTTAGATTGTTACCATTTTCTCTTGGTAACTGCAAAGGGGTGAGAGTGAAGTCAGTAACTATCCCATTTATTAAAAAATCAATGACAAGCTTTTTACAGTTTTTCTAATTCTGATTTCTATAGAAGCACCAAGTTCTCATTTATTATGCATCCTAAACTTTTTGAGTGGACATTGTTAAATGTAAACTAAATAGAGGCGTGTCTGTTTCCCATGGTTTGATATCTAAAAGAAAAACATTCTCATCTATAGTAGGGAGAGGAAAAGGCAGGTAAAATTACTGATCTCTGTAGTTCTTCTTGAAAGTGCTGCTTTTTAGCCACTGTAAGCCTTCCATTAAATTATCTGCACAAGATGCAAACCTTGGCCTATTCACATCGTTTCTTTCTAACCAACTGCCCTTAAGAAAAGTGACTATGTGAACAGAGATTTTTAGATCAATTTTTGGTCATTTGGGGGCGTTTGTTTTTCTTAGTGGTGGCAGATGAATAAGAGTGACAAGACATCCGTAGGCATTTATGTATTCCTGAAGTGACTTTAAATGAATAGGCTCAGACAGTAAAGTATCTGTCTGCAATGCAGGAGACCTGGGTTCACTCCCTGGGTTGGGAAGATTCCCTGGAGGAGGGATGGCAACCCACCCCAGTATTCTTGCCTGCAGAATCCCCATGGACAGAGGAGCCTGGTGGGCTACAGTCCATAGCGTCACAAAGAGTCGGACACGACTAAGCAATCAAGCACAGCACATATGTGAAAACACTTTGTGATTTGTTAGGTATTATATAAATAAATTTAATCATTCTGTAGAAAAAATAATGCCATACATCTTTCATGCCCCTTGGCATGAAGCCATTTTAATAAGAAATCAAGAACATGTTCTAAATAAGTGGTGATGCTGGCTGGAGAATTGTGTCCAATTAAGGCTTGTGTGTGTGCTCTGATCTGATAGCATGTCTGAATATAGTCCAGAAAAAGTAGATGTTGAGAATTTCTGGCTATTCACCACTTATTAAGTAAAATATGTAGAGAGCAAATACTTCTACTTTTTAACAATCTATTGTTTGACGTTTAACAATCTGTTCAGTGGAAATAACCTCTATACAGTAGAAGAAGCAAGATATTTAAAATATTTTTAAAAACACAAACGTTTAGCTTCTTTTCTCTCCATGTCTATCTTTGTGCCATGGCCATGGGGGTAGAGAAGAAAGTAGTTTCCCCATCTCTTAAAATAAAATGTTGAACTTTTATATGTTTTTCCAGCAATACAGTTTTCTGGGAAATATTTATAGTATGATTTTATTTAAAGATTCTTTAATTCCTTACTGAATGAGGTAGACTGTTAAGTGCAGATCTCTCATTGGACAATTTGATATATTGTTTGATGCAGTATAGAGATTGAGATTCTTCAGTGTCAATAGAGTGACACGTTCCAGCCACTCTGTCCTTCAAAACCCCGAAGTTCAGTCCTGAATCTTGTCCTTTGTAATGCTGCTTTCATCACCACACTGAAAAGATTCATCGGAGTAATAAACCTTGCCCTGTCTTTTCTTGCTTCTGTGCTGCCATAAGTGGTTTTGTTTAGGTATTGACTAACGTATCAGAAGACAGTAGCAGGCTTTTCCCTTTGGCATGCTCATTCAGTAAGGCCATCCTTACTTATTTTAATGAATTTGAGTGTTCTCAATTCTCTTTTCTCTAAAGACTCAAAGAACTCATGAAATAATAAGTTCAACCCTATTGCTCTGAAACAATAAAGTTACTGCACAAGAGTGGGATATATATTAAAGTGAGACACATATATATTTCTCTCTGATGGGTTATCTGCCTCCTATCTGGCTCAGAGGAGAAAAGTGTAATGAACATTTGAGTGTGGAGTAAATTAATCTATACTGAGACATTTATAAATGAGTGACTAGCCTTACACGCTTGGAGAAGGCGATGGCACCCCACTCCAGTACTCCTGCCTGGAGAATCCCATGGACGGAGGAGCCTGGTAGGCTGCAGACCATGGGGTCTCTAAGAGTCGGACATGACTGAGCGACTTCACTTTCACTTTTCACTTTCATGCATTGGAGAAGGAAATAGCAACCCACTCCAGTGTTCTTGCCTGGAGAATCCCAGGGATGGAGGAGCCTGGTGGGCTGCCGTCTATGGGGTCGCACAGAGTCGGACACGACTGAAGCGACTTAGCAGTAGCAGCAGCAGCCTTACATGCTAAGTACTCTGAGGATCTGAGGAAGGTGGGAAGAAGAGTTGAAAGAATATTTTTTGTACAAACTAAAAAACTAATGACTCTGCCCTGAACTCCTCTGTGAGTCAGTTTTAATGGGATCATAAGTAGGGCTTGAATGAATTTGAACACCACGTCAGTTGCTCTTGGCCTTACTGTTTATCCGTACTGTCTATAAGATGTTAACCACGGGGTACTAGAAGCTGTTTCGGGCATTTCAGCCTGCCATGACTGTGGGGTTTATCAGCCTAGTGCCCTCCAGCACCTCTCTGCTCCCTGATAGACCCAAAGAGGCACCTTCACAACACACAGGCCGCTACATGCATCCCATCGGGTCAAGCCAGTTCTCTTCCAAGGTGTCAGATGTACTTGGTGGCCTTCTATTGATGTGAAATGTAAATCAAGTTAAGCCACCCAGACCTAAAATCAATTATATAATCCTCTTTCAACTTTCTCATGATGCCCTGTCTTTGTAATTATTTGTAACCAGAACACAGAAGCAGCACAGAGGGACTTATTGCTGAGACTCCATTTTTGTTTCTTAAAGGAAAGATGGATAATTATATGTGTCTTTTAAAGTCTGAAAAGATGCAAACGATTTAAACCATTTGAATAAGTGGGTTTTGTTTTTTGCTTATCCCTTCTCATCAGGGAATTCTATAACAAAACCAGAGTTTATTAAGGAAGAAGAAGCAGAGTTGCACATAGCTAACATGTTTGTCTGTCCTCTCTTCTCTTCCAGAAATTGAAGCCAAAGAAGCTTGTGATTGGCTCCGAGCCGCAGGATTCCCCCAGTATGCCCAGCTTTATGAAGGTAAGCTGGAAGCACCATTCCTTTTTTTTTTTTTTTTTCCATTTATTTACTTTTAACTACGCTAGGTCTTCTTTGCTGCTCACAGAACCAGCGGGGGCTACTCCCCAGCTGTGGAGCGCAGGCGTCTCACTGTGGTGGCTTCTCTTGTTGCAGAGCATGGACTCTAGAGCATAGGCTCAATGGCTGTGGCGCACGGGCTCAGCTGCTCCTGGACCAGGAATCAAACCCGTCTCCCCTGCATTGGCAGGTGGATTCCAAACTCCTGGACCACCAAAGAAGTCCCATGCCATTCCTTTATAATGGCCATAAGCATGTCCTTGGTATATGATTATTATTTATGTGCAGCTTATTTTCAGACATTTTATTATTTACTGGAATATTTCATGAAGGAAAAAATACAGCAAGCACCTAAAACCACCACCCCCGAAAAAAGCTAGGACCTTGATAGTAGCAGACCTACCAGTCTCTGTCGCTCTGCCGCCCCCTGGCCAAAGTAACCATCATGGAATAACACACACACACACACATCTGCTGCTGCTACTGCTGTCGCTTCAGTTGTGTCCAACTCTGTGTGATACACACACACACACACACACACACACACCTGCTGCTACTGCTGTCGCTTCAGTTGTGTCCAACTCTGTGTGATACACACACACACACACACACACACACACACCTGCTGCTGCTACTGCTGTCACTTCAGTTGTGTCTGACTCTGTGCGATCCTAGAGACGGCAGCCCACCAGGCTCCGCCATCCCTGGGATTCTCCAGGCAAGAACACTGGAGTGGGTTGCCATTTCCTTCTTCGATACATAAAAGTGAAAAGTGAAAGTGAAGGCACTCAGTCGTGTTTGACTCTTAGCGACCCCATGAACTGCAGCTCACCAGGCTCCTCCGTCCATGGGATTCTCCAGGCAAGAGTACTGGAGTGGGGTGCTACTGCCTTCTCCGACACACATACCTAGGAGTAGCATTACTGGGTAGTTGAAAAGATGTATGTACAACTTCGTAATGGAAGCTTTTGAAAAGTTCCTGTACTGATTCCACCCCTCCCTGTAATATAAAAAGATTCTGTCTCTGCACATGCTCTCAACCCTTGACATTGCCAGACTTTAATTTTTGCCATTCAAATGGATATAAAATGATATCTTACAGATTTTGACTGCCATTTTTCTAGCTATTGATGATAAGACACATTTATTCATGCCATCTGGCCGTATGTGTTTGCTCTTCTGTAAAATATCTGTTGCCCATTTTTCCCTTGAGTTGATTGTGCTTTTCTTAATAATTTATAAGACCTCTTTATTCTAAACACTAAGGCTTTGTTGGTCATGTGTTGTAGATATATTTCCCTACTTTGTCATTAGACTTTTCACTTTTCCTTAGATTGTCATTTAGTCATTATTATTTCCCCTAGGTTATTCAGTTTTTAATTAAGAAAAAAGTGGACCCTTTTTTAAAAATAAAAAATCCAAGATCTAGGCTGACTTTTAGTGGCTTCCCTGGTAGCTCAGACAGTAAAGAATCCGCTTGAAATGCAGGAGATCCAGGTTTGATCCCTGAGTCAGGAAGATCCCCTGGAGAAGTGCATGGCAGCCCACTCCAGTATTCTGGCCTGGAGAATCCCATGGACAGAGGAGCCTGGTGGGCGACAAACCATGGGATCGCAAAGAGTCAGATACAACTGAGTGACTGGCACTTTCACTTTCAGGCTGGCTTTTTGCTGGTTCTTCATGTCTTCCTCAGCACCCTGAGCATCACTTGGATGCTGAAACAGGGTGCTGAGCACCATGAATCTCACTCATGTCTTTGGCTGCCTGGGGTGGGCAGAGTGTACTCTGTATAATCCAGGGGGAAGAGGTTATTCATTCAAACTGGAGGCTTATTGTTCTTATTGCCAAGTGTCTCTCATTCATCTGTCTGGCCATCTATCCATCCAACCATCCATTCAGCTAATCAACAAGCCAGTATTAATTCTGCACCATCAGGGGTGTCCACCACTTGGGGAGATGCTGCAGATTTTGTGAAAATAAAACAGTTCATGCCTCAGAGTACACCATTAAGGGGTTGCCAAATATCTCAAAAACAAGCATAATTTTAGTTGATTTACACTGAAAGAATACATCTTTTTCACCACTTAAGAGGAAGGAGATGCTATGAGACAGGCATTATGTGACAAAACTGCTGAAAGAGCGAGGTTAAACGATGTCATTTCAGTCTTTTCACCAGGGATGTTCAACTCTTCTCACGATAAACAGTGATTTTAAGATGTTTCTTTTGCTCTCCCATCCTCCTAGGATGATAACAAGCAGGCTGCTTCCTGTAGCAATGGCAGTGGGCTCCCTCTTGTATCTGCTGGTCACCAGCATTCTTCTTTAATAAATGAACAGAATGCCATGATGCTGGGAAAGACTGAGGATAGGAGGAGAAGCGGGCAACAGGGTGAGATGGTTGAATAGCATCACTGACTCAATGGACGTGAGTCTGAGCAAACTGCAGGAGATAGTGAAGGACAGGGAAGTCTGATGTGCTGCAGTCCATGGGGTGACAGTCAGACACAGCTCAGCAACTGAACAACGAATGCCAAGATCGGATACAGTTTGTCAGCTTGGAGGCGCTCCCAAGATAAACAGGCTGCGTTTTTAGGAAATATTTACTTATTTGGCTCCACTGGCTGTTAGTTGCAGCTTATGGGATGTAGTTTCCCCACCAGGAATTGAACTGGGCCCCCTACATTGGGAACATGGAGTCTCAGGCCGTGGACCAGCAGGGGAGTCCCCTTGCGGCAGGTTGCACTGAAGAGGGAAATGGAGGGAGTAGGGATGCTCCCCAGAAGCAAACTGGGGAGGAACCACAGAGATCATTTTTATATCCCTAGCTCACTCAGCTAATCTAACTCATTACTTCATTAATAATCCCTGTTCTTCCTCTTTGTAGCCCAGACTGAATGTACGATATTTCCCCATGAAGATGGGTTTAAAATTAGTTTATAATTAGACTATGTAGAATATCTTACTGTTCCTCCATTTCACAGAATATCTCCAATTCCTTTTCCTTCTTCCTTCCTTTCTTTCTCTCTTTTAGGTGTTTGGTTAGCCCGCGCGTTTATTATGTGGAGTCGCTTATTCCTGTAGGAGAGTTTTGGACCTGTTACCATTTGCAGCACCTCTGTCTCTCAGTAGGGCTTTGGAGGGGGTGGGCTGGGGGCAGCCCAGCATTCTATCGGATTTTCAGTTCACAGCTCTACTGGAGATATGGGAAGATAATTGCATTTGCAGTGGCAGTAGCATGCTTGTCCTTTTGTTCTCCTGTTTAGAAATTAAATTTCCTTCAATTATGTCAATTTTTAGTGTTGATTAGCTGCCAAGCAGCCCTTTCTTGTGATGTGTATCTTTGCTGAGATCCCCTTCCGGTCTCTGCTTACATCTTTCCAAATCCTAAGAGACAGACTGTATTTTCTCAAGTTACATTTTGGGGGTCCCTTGACGTTTATAAGTCTTTTGAAGCCTAAATCTACTTTTGAGGTTGTACTATACATTGTTTTCAGCGTTTATAATTTCTCTCCTTTGTCCCGTCCCTATGTTCAGGGCAGGTACACACACCGCATACCACCACACTCATTCCTTGATTCCTAGCTTTATTTTGGTCATTGACAATATATACTTCCAGCGCTTAAACGCAAGCTGGAAGTTTAAATCCTAACCTGAAGAACTCTGAGAACTACTGAACAACAACAACTAAAAGTAATTATTTCACTCTTCTCTTGCGTGTAGTCCCTACTTTTCCTAGAATTCCTTTCTGAAACAGAATTTTAAAGTTAATTTGGGTCAGGAAAGTAATCTAAAATATAGCTCTGGGCACACTGAGTTCAGAATTGCTAAAATAACAAAGTTGCTGTCTCAGATGCACTCAACAGGCATGCTAACTTTATGGTTTACATGTATTAAGTATCACAAGCATATTCTTTAATATAACCCCTGTCCTTTAATACTTAGAGTGCATGGTGTCTGTTCAAAGTGAAATACAGTTGCCAGAAGCTTCAAACAGCTTTATAATCTGCTTTGCTTGTATTTACTAATAGTTTACATTCACTAGAAGTCTTCTCTCTTATTGCTACTAGAGTGGTGCTGCTAATCATTTCCCTAATCATTTGGTCTGGAAGGTAATGAAGAGAGGGAAATCCTCCAATACTGAATTTTATAAATTTCTTCATGAATCTTTAGGCTCTAGCTATTTCATTGGTCTGTCTGTCTTACCACTCAGAGAACAGGATCACTAACTTTAGCCTTCAGAAAAAAGAATAGACCACAACACTCATTATGTTAATTTTCAACATTGGGGAAGAAAAAAAGATATTTATAAGTATAATCTCTGGAAAATTGATGACTGAAAATGAGGAGCTTGATACCATCCTCTAAAACCAATGTCAAAAGTTAGAAGCCATAAAAACATAACGAACCATCACGTGCTCCCACGTCAACCCCAGAACTAGAATACTATTAGTTACTTGTGTCTCCAAAACTACCAACAGCCATGGCAGTTTGCCCTGGCAGCATTAGCCATTTGGGAGGCCAAAGGGATCTTTAGGTTCTGTGTATTCTGGTGTCCTCCAGTGCTCTATTCCTGACCCACAGAGTTGCATAGAAGGACTCTTCCTCACAATATTTTACAAGTTTTTTACTAGGAAGGCCTGTTATTTACCTTAATAGCTTGGAACAGCAAAGAAGGATAACTTGCTCTTATCTAGTGGCAGTTCCAGAGCTTTGTCGTTTTCCACGGAAGCACTGCTGGTCTTCTTCCTCCCTACTCTTCCTGGATGTGTTTATCAACGAGGGACAGAAAAGGGAATTCTTCCACTGAGTTGACTCTTCCCCCTTTCTGTTTTTCGATTTTGAGATAACTTAACGTATTCTTAGAATAGTGAACTCTTCTACAAATAAAAGGATTTGGGATTCTGTGGTTCTACACCAGCTTTAGAGCTGGCCTTTTGTTTCAGGGGGATTTATATAAGCTCCTGGAAAGCCATATGGAAGTGCTTGTATTTGTTTAAAAATAGCACATCCTGAATTCTCTTTAGCTTTTGATGTCATGCAAATGGTTGGATTCCATTGACAACCACCATTGTTCTCTAGATCTTTCCTTGGCCTGGCTTTCTGTGACCTCTTCCCTGATCAAATGTGAGCAAAGACACACATGGTGGGGGGAGGGAGGAAACAGCCACGTTAGAAGGGAGCATCCTTCTGGTATTCATTCTGGTTTAAATTATAATGTATATAGCAGGTCTGTTGACTGCTGATTTGTTTAAAGGTGAAACAGTGTTTTGAACCACTTATCTTTGACAACAGATACTTGAGTCTGCAGACCACTTGATATCCAAGCTCCTTTAGGACACAAGATATTGTCTTAAACTGCTTTACATTCCCATAGCACTTGGTAGGGAATGAGGTAACCTGCACACAGTAAGTATTCAAGAAATTATCTTGTTTTTGAGGGTTTTCTCTCTCTGTCTCTCTCTCTGCTAAACTGGGCTAGATTGGCAAGAGTCTGAATGCTCAATAAGTATATTTGTTTTTATTTTTCTTACAGATCTTCTGTTCCCCATTGATATTTCCTCAGTCAAGAGAGAGCATGATTTTTTGGACAGAGATGCTATTGAGGCTTTATGCAGGTAAATTGAAATGTTTTGAGTGTTTTCTTTCTCTTTCCTTCCTTTTTAAGAGCACAGTATTCATCCCTGAGATGAGTTTGCTTTTGCTCTAATTAGGTCAGGGGTCTCTTTCTCTTTGGCCGCACAGTATGCACAGTCTTAGCTCCCCAGCCAGAGAGCGAACCTGTGCCCCTTGCAGCGGAAGCACGAGGTCTTAACCACCGGACGGCCAGGGAAGCCCCTGTTTATGTCAGGTTTTTGAATAGTATTTGTATATAGAGATTTACTTCTTCATGAATCATAGGCCTTTTAATTAAAATTAGTAACTTCCTATTATTTAGTATTGCCATTAAAATAGCACTGCCCTAGGGCATACTCAGTAGCATTCCATATTTGATACCATGTGCTTCCTGAAACAGGTAGTGTTCAGGTGGTTTGAAAACCTGAAACAGGGTTGTTTTTTTTTAAGGCAGTGTAGTTTGACTGCTCAGCTCCACTCAGGTGCCCTCAAAGAGTCAAAGCTGCTGTTGATTGGAAGTAATACGTTTAGAGGAATCAGTGGATGTGGGGGACGGGGAGACTACGCCAAACTAGAGGCAGGAGGACCATGGCTTAAATTCCAGGAAAGCATCTCTGAACCTCTTGAGCTTCCCCACGTACACATTCATAACAATAGGATTAAATACGGCTGTAAAATAGCTCAGCACAGCCTTTAACAGAAAGTAGACAGGCAGCAAATGAGCACTGATGGGAAATGTGAGAAAAACTGTCAGAAACCCTTGTTCGTGGTGCTGGTGGATTTTCACACTGAGCAGCTCGCAGGCTTTAACGAAGTGGAAGTGATAAAATACGCAGCAGACGATGACAGGACACTGATAATCCTCTCCAGCTCTTCAGGACGTATTATTTGTTTTTAAGCTAGTCATCCTTGTAATTTTTCTCAAAACCTGTAAGCCATCAAAGGTGAATTCTAGGGAGAAAAAGATCATACACAGACTAGTTCACTTGTTTATTTGATTGTAAAATTCGTTTTCTTTTAATTTCAGTATTACTTTTAACTTGGAAAAGCATCATTGAGGTGGAATGACACCCAGGATGTATTTCCCTTTTACAGGCAAAGAAACCAATTGTAGCTCTGTGAAAATACTGTTTTCTGCCTTTCTTATGTCATCCATTGGTTTCTGAAGCACCTAACTTAAGCAGGAGTTTTAGGGAAAGACAAATATGGTATTTACAATGGAGTATGGAATGGACTAGTTCTCCTGGCTTCAGAAAGAAAAAAAAAAAATGCCGCATTAACCACAGAAACACTGTCACTTTTCAAATCCAATTGAATGACTGCTTAGAAAAGCCCAGGGTATGTAGACACTTTCTGAAAGGAACCTGATTCCAAGGCCCCCCCACCTGCACCCCGCAGAGTGTATAATATCATAGCTATGTCATCTGTAATGAAAAAATGTCCCCGACGCAGTTTAGGAGGGAAGGAGACCACATCTGGAATATAAATTACTCCAGACATTTTTGAAATGTTTGAATGCTTAGCTTTGGGACAGAATTAATTTCTTCTCAATTCATCACTGGTGATAACACTTAGAAATGAGGTCACTCCTAAGATGTGTCCTAGGAGACATAACTCATTGCGTCAGATCATCCGTCTCACACATTTCAAGCTACTGAGTGAGTGTGCCCTGTAAACAGCAGCAATGGCTTAGGAATTTCTGGGTCATAAAAATATCATGGCAGCATCATAGCCCAAGGGGTCATGATTAGATTCTTTTTTTTTTCTTAAATATCAGTTTGAAATGTAGTTACCCTGTTCTGGGTCTAAGGGCATCCTCCGTGCTTTGTGGCTAACGCTGGCTCTCAGCACCATCAGAGAGTCTACCTCTCTTTGAAAGGAGTAAATCTGTACTGTTAGATCTTTGATGGAAAGTAAAGCCTAAAAACGACTAGACCTTGCTCTCTCTTTGGATCCCACAAGTGTATTCTGATCGGTCTTCAGTTTCTCTTGCTGTTATTGCTGTTCAGTCACCCACTCGTGTCCAGCTCTTTGTGACCCCATGGACTACAGTCCATGGGATCAATTTCTCTTATGTGTAGAATAATATCTCATAGGTTAAGTATAAGAAGGAAATGCAATGATGGATGTCAAGTGCTTTAAAAATTATCAGGCCTAAAACCGACACCCAGATTTGAGTATGTGGAGAAAGGCTTGGAGTAGGATTCAGAATTCAGGAATAGTCATCAAGTTGATTGTAATGAAAAACCCAAGGTCTCTTGTCCACACTTTCACAGAAACAGACTTCTTATGGCAAATGATTTTCCTTGGAGAGGGCTAAACGAATGTTCTGAAGAAGAAGGAAGTGGCAAGCATCTTCCTTGGAAATGCCCTCCAGATCCTGGGATGTCATCAGAGTAGTTGGGGACACTTGCTTTTACTGATGATGGTATTTATCTTATTTGCTAGACTGGCCTCTTCTGTGTACTCTCTCAGCCCACAAAATTCAAAGGGCCAGCAGACCCTGAATCTGTAGTGTTGTTTGAAACTTTGCCTTGTGGTCTGTTAAGTTTTTTCCTAGACAGACTCTTTCATAGACTTCCATCTTTTTGCCTTGTTGAAACAGTTTGAGCAGTTGATTTTAAATACATATGGTACTGTAGTTCACAGAAACTCAGCTAAAAGTTTTACTTTAATAAAATATTATTAAATATTTAATAGTGTTTTTAAAACTTTTTTAGGTTTGTTTTAAATGAAATAATTCTTGCATGGTTTCTCTTTCCTGCCACCCCTCCCCTCCACACACACACAGAGCAAAAGCTCCCATTTACATACTAGTACACACTCCCATGTTCTGCTTAAAGGTTATTATAAACATTCATGTACTTACAAGTTGTGCAGATCTTAAAGTTCATTTTGGTCAATAATCTAGTAGGTGCTGACCTCTTAACATAATCTACTAAGAGCAGAAAACTTGTAGGCAGTGTGTTCTTGAGAATGATAACGATACTGTCTTAAATAATATAAAGTTCTATACAGTTTTGTAATGACCAAAAGTTGTAATTATGCAACTACTAGATTGTTTGGGTTTGGATTGCTCACCAGCATTCTTAACATGCACCACTTGTAAGGAGTAAACATACTTGTTTCCTTGGAGAGATTGGCTCTTGTCCCAGTCGGCGCTAGCTTTGCTGTTATGATCCAACCCCGATGATAAAGCCAAGATTCCGAGAGCATCACATTCAGTATTAATACTAGAGGAGTGATTCACTTGTCTTGAAGCATATGCAGATGATAATGCAAACTGTGACCTCTTGGAATACCTTTTCTGAAATCTTCTCTAACTTCATATATCCCACATTGCTGTTTTTCTGTGAGGTTACAACTGACTCCTATGAATACACCAAAGACTTACTTAAATAAAGTGATCATCATATAATAACAAATCGTATAATGACAGTAGCATCTTCAGTCTGTACTTTATTATTAAACTGCCCTTGAAGAGCCTAAGCTCTGTGAAGCACCCAGCCACTTAGTACATTTCAGCTATGTTACTATTTTGGTCCTATTGAAAGAAAAGCAATTGCAGTAATTCCAAGAAAATATCTTTAAGGCCTGGAAGAATTTTTATTTGTCAGGTCTGTGTGGGAAATTGTTCCTTTTTTCTTTTTTTTTTAATACTTTTAAATAGTATATTTCTTAGGAAACTCAACATTATCCTTTTAGTGCCAAATAATAACAGCATCTTGGAAATACATTTCTTTGAACCTTCCCTTTCACCTTCAGCATCTCAAAGTAGAATAAAACTGGTAAGCTATTCATGGATGTTCATGACACCTGGCTAGTATTTATTCTTTGGGGGGTATATTCTTAGAGAGAGATGGGGGAACAATGTTCTTGGGGGGTTTTTTTGTTTTTTGTTTTTGATGTTGTATTCTCTTTTTTTTTAAATTGCTTATTTTTTTTCTTTGGAGGATAATTACTTTACAATATTGTGATGGTTTCTGCCATATATCAGGCCATAGGTATACGTTCCTTTTTCCTTTCTCACTTCTCTTCTGCTTTCCCTGTTTTCACTTTGACTACGTGAGGCCCAGGACCACGCCTGCCATGGTTTTATCAGGGTGCTTGCAGCTCCTCCAGCAAAGCTCTTGAACCTCTGATGGCTCACTCTGTGCTCCCTCCCCCTCTGAGCAGAGTGCAAGTTGCCCAGCAGATAAGACTGACACATTCCTGAGGAGCTGAGCCAGCAGGGACCCTGGGGGCCAGAAAGGACCCCCCGGGCTTCCGGACAGACAGTGTGAGATACCAGTGTTCTGCCATTCACTGGAGGAGTCATACTTAGGGTAGAAGCTGCTCCCATATGTTATCATGATTAACATTTATTTTAGAAAGGAACGCGGAAGAGACTGCTTCTCAGGGCCAGAGTCACCGTGCTTTAGTCCTATAGCCTTGGACCAGGTTTGTGTCCACTCCAAGCCTCATTTCCTCATCTAGACATTGAAAATAAATAGTAGTGTCTCTATCAAGACAAAATAATACACGTGAGGCTCCAGGCACAATGCCTGACCCAGAATGCATCCCCAACTGCCACTTCACCTCAGTACCCTCACTTTGGAGGTGTCTAGGGGACACGTGAATTCCATAAAAACTTCAGGAATAACTCCGGGGCTTCAGTTTTGAAGCTCCATTAGCTTGGTGCTACCTAGAGAAAAAGATAACACTGACCTTTACAAAAATGACCTTCTTTTCTGTTTGACACAAATCTGCAGCTTGTGAAGTAAGTCCCTCCCCCACCCCCAGAGGCATCCATGCCTAGTAAACTTGATTATAAACACCACTCGACCATTAAAGCCCAAATGAAGTCAAGTGGGTATTTGATTTCAGGTTTGATTAATGAAACCCAGACCTAAGACTGTAACCATCCTGGATTCTTTACATCTTAAAAACATTTGAGAACTAAAACACTGTGGATACAAGTCATTGAAGTAATGGATGCCCCTTTGAAAGGGACTTTATATCCACTCGTTTTAATGTCTGTGGACTTTTTTTTTTTTTAAGTTATTTGTGTTCTTTCCGTTCCCATTATCAGAAAGACTTTTCCTGAGCATAGGTGCTCTGTTTAGGATTATCTTTGTTTATCCTATAAGCAGGCTACCACATAATCTATGAAATCAAAGGCAGTCTTATCAGCAGGCAAAAACACTTTCTACCCTCCTTTATCCAAGTTATTAGACAGGCTGCAAGGACAGGATCAGAACGATAGAGCCTTGAAGAGGGCTCAGAATCAGTTTGAACTTGTGTGCATTAAATGTGCTTGCCCTGTGAAATAGGAAGAACTGCAATCTTAACTGATGCTGGACCGCAGCTATGTTAAGGATCCATTTGAAGACAACTAAGTGATGGTCATCTGGAAGATGTTAGGAAGATTTGGGGCCTGAAAAGCTGTCATTCAGTTTTACATGCCATTTATTCCTGCGTCTGTAAAGGGTTTCTTTCTTTGAGCTATTTCATTATTTCCCAGTGAGGTGGCGTTTTGCTTTAAGTACTTCATTCTCAATGAAGCTAAATTACTTTCCTAATTTTAAATTATTACTCTTTGGCAGGAATTTAAAAAAAAAAAAAAAGCATTCAGAGTAAAAAATTTGACTCCTGTTCCAAAGAAGAATCTGACTCAAGCGCTTATTTTTTGAATTTTTAAAGATGTTGACCTTTGAAGTATACAGTTTTTAAAATTAATCATTTGCACTATTGATACGACTGTACCAATGCATTTTCCTGTCCTATACAGGAAGCTGAAAAAAGAATTAAGTAGTAAAGAGAGTCCAAATCTCCTTTCTGTACAGAGCTCACTAAATTTTTTAACAGGCTACCTATCATTTGTTTATCATTTGTCAGAGATAACTAAATTTTTACATTTGAATTTTGATTTGAGATAGAATACATTACAACAGCAAACACTTTATTCGCCAACAGCTCAGCTTGGTTACTTGTTCATGTTCCTGCTTCTGTGAAAGGAGACCACTGGCTTTTACTTCTTGGCACTGGGTAGAAATACTTAATGGCTCAACTTAGGGGCTATTGGAAGAATACATGTCTTCAAATGAGGGTTGTTTGTTCTGTGAAGAATAAGAGGCATTTTACAGAACCACTGCAGTGTGCCATTTCACTGTAAAATAGTAATAGTTAATGTAAATGAAAAAAACTTGTGAAATATAAAAATATTTTTAAACTTCACTTTTTAAAGAAGTTTCGGATACTCTTCTCAATTAATGGATTTAAAGAAACTCAAACACGTCAACTGTTTGGAAAAAATATTTATCCACCCCTCCTTGGTTTCCTGTCTTTGCTAATGTTATTTCTTTGCACTGTAGGCGTCTAAATACTTTAAATAAATGTGCGGTGATGAAGCTGGAAATCAGTCCTCATCGGAAAAGAGTGAGTATATAAAATGTATCCTAGAGTAGGAGCAAAGGAGAAGATGAAAAACTGGATTATGTGTTTTGTGATAGATTTTGTTTCACAAATTCTTACTTCCTTGTTCTAAAAATACCTACATTTTAAATGTTATAATCCAGACAGGTTTACCAAAAACTGTGTAGCCTTATGTAATTGAAACCAATAGCTGCAGCTAGCCAATACCCTGTGTCTCGCCTGCTATTTTTGATCTGAACAGATTTTCTGTGATTTTGCCTCATTAACTCAATGTCTGCAACATATTAAAGGGATGAGACTTAAGGAATTCTGGTGCATTTTGCATTGCCTCCCTGCAGAAACTGCAGTTGAAGTTCTTGGGAACTCTGTCTTCCCATGTGTAAGAGTACCTGTGTTTTTAAGCTGTAGAGATGGCAGGGAAGGCTGGCTGGTGGGATATGGAAGACTAGAGCTTTGAAGGGAGAAAAGGAATTAGAGGAGAAAGAGGGAGGCTGGAAATCCCACACATTCTAGTGAAATGCCGGCACGTAACTGATTCGGATGGTATTTTCTCCTGTGTTTGAAATGTGAGGATGTCTTATGAGATCTTAGGAGAAGAGGTGGGTGTAGTGGTGGGAGTGAATGCCACAAATTAGAGTAAACAGAAGTGAGTTTGGTCAAAGAACAGATTTTTCACTGTCAGAGTACCGATTTTAATTATCTAACCTGCGCCAAGTTGCCTTCCTGGGGGAGTTAAACCTTTTAAACGAATGAGCGGGAACCCCACCTCACGCTGTGAGGAGCTGTGGAGAGGAGCCTGCACGTCAGCGTTCAGCGCTCTCCACCCGCTTTCCCGGGGGGCCCTGCTCACGGGAGACACTCCACGTGCGTCACACTGAACTGCGCCTCTTGATATCCCATCAAGGGGCTCGGATGCAATAGTCTGTCGTGGTGTAACCCTGGGTCCCGTCTATAAGTTGGGCATCACCAGCAGAGATGTTCTGCGGGTGTGCGCATGTTACATGCCAGCAGAACTGGGTATTTGTGTGGCCTTATTAAATGGCCTGGAGCATCCCTGAGTTTGAAACGCCATAGGACTCTTGTGGCACCAACTCTGGTTCCCATGTTGGTGGGAGAGGAATGAAAAGGAACAGGGAAGAGGCTGAGAGATGAGAGTGTTCGAGAACCACCATTTTAGTTGCAAAACGGAATATAAACACATACTATCAACAGACAGCAAAACTGGAGGCAGACCAGAGGGAGTCCTACCCATTGCTGATTCCAGTTCAAAATATTTTACATGCCTGGAATTTTCACAGATCTCAGAGGTTTCCTCTGTGAGCTATTTAAGAGCAGCCTATAGATCCCAGAGTTTCCATAAAATGACTCTTCTTTAGCTTGAAACGCTTGCTCAGGCTTTTTCCTGTGAAATGCTTACATTCATCTTGGTTATTTTAAAAAATAATAATAAAGCTGTAAGGGCGGGTATTGGCACGAATGGCATTATGGTCAGTCTCCTGGCCCCGGGCCTCAGGGCACGCCCTGCCCTGTGCTACCTGCCGGTTTCAGGGGACGAATGGTTCCCTTCTGTCTTTGCAGAGCGAAGATTCCGACGAGGACGAGCCTTGTGCAATAAGTGGCAAATGGACTTTCCAGAGGGACAGCAAGAGGTGGTCCCGGCTTGAAGAGTTCGACGTCTTTTCTCCAAAGCAGGACCCCATCCCTGGGTCCCCAGACACTGTCCACCTGAAGAGCGCCCCGAGCCATGAAAACATGCTGACGGACCTCAGCGATCACCAGGAGGTGGCTTCCGTCCACAGCACAGGCAGCCTCACCAGCCATGCACCCCAGCGCGGGGAGGCGGCCCCAGCCCGGACTAACTCCGTCCTCAGCGTCTGCTCCTCCGGCACCTTTGTAGGCAACGATGACTCCTTCTGCAGCCTGCCCTCTCCCAAGGAACTGTCCAGCTTCAGCTTCAGCATGAAGGGCCATGAGAAGACTGCCAAGTCCAAGACACACAGCCTGCTGAAGCGCATGGAGAGCTTAAAGCTCAAGGGCTCCCACCACAGCAAGCACAAGGCGCCTTCCAAGCTGGGTCTGATCATCAGCGGGCCCATCCTGCAGGAGGGGGTAGACGAGGAGAAACTGAAGCAGCTGAACTGCGTGGAGATCTCTGCCCTCAACGGCAACCACATCAACGTCCCCATGGTACGGAAGAGGAGCATATCCAGCTCCACGCAGACCAGCAGCAGCAGCAGCCAGTCTGAGACCAGCAGCAACGTGAGCACGCCCAGTCCCGTCACCAGGACCCGGAGCCTCAGCGCCTGCAACAAGCGGGGAGGCATGTACTTGGAGGGCTTCGATCCCTTCAATCAGTCCACGTTCAACAACGTCATGGAGCAGAACTGTAAAAACCGGGAGAGCTACCCAGAGGACACAGTGTTCTACATCCCAGAAGATCACAAGCCCGGCACCTTCCCGAAAGCCCTTTCCAATGGCAGTTTCTCTCCCTCAGGGAATAACAGCTCTGTGAACTGGAGGACTGGGAGCTTCCACGGCCCCGGCCACATCAGCCTGAGGAGAGAAAACAGCAGCCCCAAGGAACTTAAGAGGCGTAACTCCTCGAGCTCCGTGAGCAGCCGCCTGAGTATCTATGACAACGTGCCGGGCTCCATCCTCTATTCCAGCTCGGGTGACCTGGCCGATCTGGAGAACGAGGACATCTTCCCTGAGCTGGATGACATCCTCTACCACGTGAAGGGGATGCAGAGGATAGTCAACCAGTGGTCGGAGAAGTTTTCCGATGAGGGAGACTCCGACTCGGCCTTGGACTCGGTCTCACCATGCCCGTCCTCTCCCAAGCAGATACACCTGGATGTGGACAATGACCGAGCCACCCCCAGTGACCTGGACAGCACAGGCAACTCATTGAATGAGCCTGAGGAGCCCTCTGACATCCCGGAAAGGAGGGATTCTGGGGTCGGGGCCTCCCTGACCAGGTCCAACAGGTAAGAATTTTTCTTACCTGGTGGGGGTGAGGGGTGGGTGATCAGAAAGGGGCTGCTTCTGCTTGCTGTGTAGGGAACATGGGATTGAACCATTTATAGCCATGAAATTCCTAAGGAAAGTGCTAGATGGGAAAATCCTATCATCCTAAAAAATTAATGAACATTGTTCACTGGGTACCAGAATTTGGGAAGAAGTCAGTTCTGTGAATGGATAGCGGGGTTGATTGATTGTGCAACACTTTGTCGTCATCGTTGCTCAGTCACTTCAGTCGTGTCCAATTCTTTCTGACACCATGGACTGTAGCCCGCCAGGCTCCTCTCTCCATGGGATTTCCCAGGCAAGAATACTGGAGTGGGTTGCCATTTCCTCCTCCAGGGGATCTTCCCTACCACAGGGATTGAAGCCACGTCTCCTGCTTGGCAGGCAGATTCTTTACCACTGAGCCACCAGGGAACTCCAACACTATGGATGTATTTAATGCTTCATGTACTTGACTGAGTGAAAGCCGCTCAGTCGTGTCTGACTCTTTGCAACCCTATGGACTATACAGCCCATGGAATTCTCCAGCCCAGAATACTGGAGTGGGTAGCTGTTCCCTTCTCCAGGGGATCTTCCCAACCCAAGGATCGAACCCAGGCCTCCCACCTTGCAGGCGGATTCTTCACCAGCTGAGCCACCAGGGAACTTAACTGTATACTAAAAGTGGTAAAAGGAGTAAATTTTATTTATGTATGTATTTCACCACAGGACAAAGTAAAATAGACTGGAATGGAAATTGAATCTTCTCAGTTCCTAAGATCAGAGGCCAGTGAGTGACCCCTGCTGACTGTGCGTCAACCCATTAAAAAGCTTTCGTACTAACATTCCACCCCCTTCTCTCACAGGCACAGGCTAAGATGGCACAGCTTCCAGAGCTCTCATCGGCCGAGCCTAAACTCCGTGTCACTGCAGATTAACTGCCAGTCTGTGGCCCAGATGAACCTGCTGCAGAAGTACTCCCTCTTGAAGTTAACCGCCCTGCTGGAGAAATACACGCCTTCTAATAAGCATGGCTTTAGCTGGTAAGGGTTTAAACTGCCCAGTGAACCATATTTGAAAACATTTTCAACCAGCGCTGTCCCAGCACTGAGGGTGTAACAGGTGGATCCTGTATCTTTAGTTCATCATCCCGACGCTGTAAGTGTCTGCATTCTTGAGTCCATGTGCAGTACTGCTTAAGCTGGTATAGCTTTAGAGAATTTCCATCAGGCTTGGTTGAGTTTTCAGCAGTAGGAGTGACAAAGTGCCAGTTGATAGGGTGAGACTTCTTTACTCTTCTACCACATTGTCCAGGCTCTTCCTTCCCAGTGGTAGGAATAGCCTACTACAGGCAAATACATGTACAGAATTAGATCATGTTTTGGAAGGAAGGGAAGAAAATTTTAGATCATAGGATGTTAGAGCATCCTATGCTAGAGCATCCTATCCATAGAGCAACTTTGAAATGCTTGATGTACAGTGCTTCATGCACGTTTCTTAGAAATCATTTTTGATTGATACAGGTATCTGCAATATCACAAAAATCTACCTGGGCTAAAGAGTTCAGGTTATGTTTTTTCCAACAAAGATTCTTGAGCAGTGAAAAATAAAGGAATTTACCATGCTAATATATTATAAACAAAAATAATGTACGAAAATAAAATTTATTGATCTGTCCATACTCCCGAAAAGTACTGCCCTTGGTGTGTATACCGTGAGATGTAGACTGCTGGGCTGAATAGGTCATGGACAGGAGCCATTATGTGCATATTTTTCCTACTGAGTGCAGAGCAGACAAATGTCTCTACATTGATGTCCCAGCGCATTTTGCAGTATCAGCTGGGTTTCCTTCAGTCTTTTCACTAATCTAAGTCTTCATTATCCACTTGCACAATTTTAGTTCTTTGTAAAATGGAGACTCGGTCCATTTCATGAGTAGCACTTGGTAGCAAAACCAGAATCAATGTAGCAACGTAACTTCTCTCCCCAGCTCCTCCCCTCCTTGGGACTCGTAGTGAGGTTAACTTCAGCATCAAAGCATCTCCTGTTCAAAGGCTGTTATTATGTGAGCCCTGCTAAATACAGAAGTTGTTTGTTCTGAATGACAGAAATAAGTATTGACTGGTTTATCCCCCACATGCTTCAGATTCTCGGTGGAGATCGTAATGTGTTCCTTGTACATTCCGCCGCTGGGCTTTTCTCCCCCGACAAAGCGAGTATTATGCATACTTACAGCCGCGATCCATATACTTCACTGTATGGAAATACGGATTTGGCCCTGCACTTCAGTTTTACCTTTCCTAGAGCTATAAACAGAAACACACCGTGGCTGTGGGTTTAGCAGTCTAAAGTCAAGGCAGGCTGCCTTCCGCAGGGTTCCTCTGTGCTTCGAGCCAGAGTTTCCCTGCTGGCTATTTAAAACTGCATGTTTCACATTCTCGGTTCTGAGTGGCCCACCATCCCCCGTCACCACCAAACCCTCAAGAATCTGAAAGTCCAGAATATTTCTTGAGTTCTGGTCAGTTTTTCCCATGAGTCAAAACCAAACGTTAAAGCCTCATGCTGTGGGATCCACGGAGTAAGGAGAAATTCTACACAAAGTTCTTTTCCTGTTCAGCTTTGCCCTTCCTTGTCCCACTCAGAGAGGTCATTTGTCGAGCTGGAATTTCTGCTTGACAGCATTAAATACATGACAGCGGTTTCCTGCTGTTGCATACACTGCTCAGGCTGGACCTGGTGTCAGGACTCCAGGGAGCCTGGGGTAGGTTCACAAAACCCTCATTGTTCTCCTCTGTCTTCCTTTAGAAAGCTAAAGATGTTGTGTTCTCTCGGGTCATCAGCAGGAGAATTTATTTTGACTTCAGGTCATTCCCTTGCCTTCCTCCCCCACCCCCACCCCGCACCCTACATTGAGCTCTGGAGTTGGTTCTCATTATGTGGGACCAACATCATGCATTTGCTGTTGTTGTTTTTTTATTCTGATCTTTTTTTTTCACCCTAAATACTTTGGGATCTCATCAAGAGCTTAGAAATGATTCTCATCCATTTTCAGGACAAATGAAGTGCCTACTTAGGGTCTTGACTGTAGCTTTCTCCTCTCGTTCCTTCCTGTGCCGCCACTTTGGAAGGAAGCCCATGTTCTCCCTTAAGAATATAGGCCCCATTCTCAGAGCTAGCAGTGGAGGGAGAATCCCCAGCTGAGGAAATGTTATTGGGCCTCATGGCCCCAACTGTTAGAAAATCTAGAACAGCACCGTCCAGTGGGACTTTCTGTAGTGGTAGGAATGTTCCATATTTCCACCGCCCAGAAGTAGCTACCAGCCACAAATGGCTATTGAGCACTTAAAATGTGGCTGATATGACTAAGGAACTGAATTTGTAATTTTGTTTAATTTAAATTTAAGTAGCCACCTTATTAGCACAGATCTAGAACCCACATGGTTTACCTACAGAGGTGGACAAAATGTACAGAAGACGAGTAAATGTACCCCTCCCGACTCCAATGTTTTCTCAATAGGGCTGTGCCCAAGTTCATGAAAAGGATCAAGGTTCCAGACTACAAGGACCGGAATGTATTTGGGGTACCTCTGACAGTCAACGTTCAGCGCACAGGACAGCCCCTCCCCCAGAGCATCCAGCAGGCCATGCGCTACCTCCGCAACCATTGTTTGGATCAGGTGAGAGCCGATGTCTGCAGGTCCCACTTAATCATGGGAGTTCAGGTGCATGCATCATTTTCTAGTTCTGCAGTGAAAATGTTGCTTCCCTCTTGACACGTTACATTTTGTTTTGTTTTTCCAACAAAGGTTGGCCTCTTCAGAAAATCGGGTGTCAAATCCCGGATTCAGGCTCTGCGCCAGATGAATGAAAGCACCATAGATTGTGTCAACTATGAGGGACAGTCTGCTTATGATGTGGCAGACATGTTGAAGCAGTATTTTCGAGATCTGCCTGAGCCACTGATGACAAACAAACTCTCAGAAACCTTTCTGCAGATATACCAATGTGAGTATTCTTTGACCTTGACATGGTTGGTGGTGGGGCAAAGTGGGGTCAGCCAAAACCTGTAGCTCCTTTGATGCCATTCTTTTGGACCCACATCGTGACCTCTTAGAGACAGGTCATCAGTTTTTGTTTTGTTTCTTTTTTGCCTTGTTTGCAAAACAGATTTCTGTACATCTGTTGAGTAGTGCAGGAAAAACTCCTTTGTCATCATTCTCCGATTACTAAGCAATTATACATTTTTACATTCAAATCTGAGAACTCATTTTTTTTCATTCATTTCAAGAACAGTGTTAATCTAACATACTTAAAAGAGCAGGTTCCAAGATCTCTCTCTCTCTGGCTTGTCTATAGGTATTTCAGTTGCTTCACTTCTCTCTAGCAAAGCCTGTTGTGTTTAAAATTTCACAGGTGTCCATGTGTTTTATCTTGCTGTAAAATGAATAAATAATCTTTCTGTTATGCATCTCAGCTTCTGCCAGAAATAGTTGGGAAAACAATCCCCATGCCCATCTCACTTTTAAGTAAAGCTTAAAGCAAACAGTTGTCTAAATTAATGATCAAGATCAGGATTATAGCTTTTACAGCCTTGTGTTTTTCTTGGCTCAGTGTGGTATTACAGCAATGTAATTTAAAAGCAGCTTCTCTCAGAGCTAGAATTGTCTTTAGAATTGGCGCATGGGACTTGATTTTATGAGAAATGGAGCTGGTCTGGATTATTTCATTATTTGTTTCATCCTTTCAGATTTTATGAAAACACAGGTCACATTTCCCCCACCAAGGTATTTGTTATGTATTGTAACCATGGAGCTGTTTAATCAGTTTGTCCTATGGAGCTGTGTTTGAGTGACTTGAATTTTCCACCACATGCCTTTCAAAAGAAAAATTTTGCCTAGTATAGGAGACCTGAAAGTTGTGTTTAGCATTTTCTACCTGCTTTATTAGTTTATACATATATATACATTATATTATATTGTTATATTATTTATATTTTTATGGGTTTATTTCTCAAGCATGTATTTTTACTACTAGCCTCTCAGTAGGCTTTCCAAAGCTTAAATTACTACATAAAAAACATCTGTTGTTTAAATTGAATATTTTAGCAGCTTCCTTTCCTCATTTAAAGAATGAGCAGATCAGTTAAAATTAGGAAAGTCCTTGGAGATGCTGAACACTTTGTAGTCAAAGTGAAGAAATCTCAGTTTTTGTACTCTTGTATGTGTCTTTAATAATTTCTTGAAACTGAACAAAAGTATAAGCCTGTAATGTTCAGTAATTGAGGAAACTAGGAGTTTTGGGAAAAAAGTACTTAGAAAAGAAAGAAACCAAATTTCTGTAAACTAAAAGAAAACAGCAGACATCATCTGGAGCTGAACTCTGAGGTGGATTTAGGAGTATATTGGCATGGTGGGTGTTTAAAATTCTCAGTTCCTCCACAGGCAGGAAATACTTGAGGGCAGTGACGTTGGTGCAATCCCTAATCTCTTCCATATTAACCTCAAGTACACTTTCTGCAAGTGCTTGCTCAGTGTTGGGCTGAGGTCTTTGGTGCCAGTATTTGCTTTTGGGACGTTTCCTTGCAAACGTACATGGAAAATCACTGGGTTGACGGGGGAAGTGCTGGTGTCGTGCAGATGTGCCCAAGGACCAGCGTCTCCAGGCGATCAAGGCCGCCATCATGCTCCTGCCCGACGAGAACCGAGAGGTCCTACAAACGCTCCTTTACTTCCTGAGCGATGTCACTGCAGCCGTCAAGGAGAACCAGATGACCCCCACCAACCTGGCCGTGTGCTTGGCGCCTTCTCTCTTCCACCTCAACACTCTGAAGAGAGAGAACTCCTCCCCAAGGTACGGGGCCAGTGAGCTGCGCACGCGCGGTGACGATGCACACGCCCCGTTGTTCAGCCCGCGGCAGCCTCCCTGTCCTGGCACGGCTGTCCACCTGTTTTTTGGTTGTGTTAGTACCTGAATCCAGCAAAACGGAGTTTGACCTCCTTCTTTCGCAGCCCACGTTCCTCCCCTGTGCCTCTCCCATCCTTCCTACTCAGCCCTGGCCGTGTGGCCTCCTAGACAATCTAGTTTTAACCCGCTTTTGAGAAACATTTGCATTCCTGCTCTGCCACGGCAGGGGTTTCCCCTGACCCTTTGTCAGTGCCCTCGGTAACATGGTCATCATGCTTTCTACCCACAAAGAATCGTGAGGGTTTACTGACCTCAAAAACAGTCCTGGCTTCTGCATAAATAGAGCCAGTCTGGCTTGGCTTCTTCAGTGGAACCGAGCTGCTGGCCTGTGCCACAGAGTGAAAGGAGCTGGATGTGAAATAAGTAAGGATGGTGTTCAGCCTCGAAGTTAAGAACCCGGCCGAGCCAATGTTGCAGTTTCTCCTTAGATGCAGAGAAGGTGAAGTGACTGTGGAAGTCGAGGAATCTGGAAAATAATTAAGCCTGATGTTTGCTCAGCACCGTATTCTGTCCCCAGCAAGGGTCTACACCCTGGACTTTCATTATCAACTTTAATCCTCCTAACAATTGAAGGAGGTGAAGCTGCTGTTAGTATCTATTTTATACATGAGGTGGGACTGCAGGGCAGGTCCATTAAGTAACTAACTTGCTTCTGTCTGATGGGGAAAAAATGGCAGAGGAACTTCTTACTTACACAAATATTTTATATAAAATAGGAAAGGCATCATTAACTCCTTTCTACCAAATTCATCCTGCTGATCCTTTTCCTCAACTCTAAAGGAACTTGACAGATAGTTCTCAGCTGTTGGGATGGGGCCTAGTTGTGTTAGGTGAAGTTAGCTTTGCCTCCGAAAGACATACAATGCTTAATTAACTAGTTCTAACCATTGACCTGAGCATTCCTGCTTTAATGGGATAGAGAACTAAAGGGGAGCAGTAGAAAGAGATCAGATAAGATTAAGACAAAACCTCTAGGAAACAATAGACTTTTCTCTCACCAACAGGAGGGGCTCCTGTTTAATTTTGAACTGGAAAGAATGATCCTGTTTACCCCAATGACCAGTGTTTCCCACCCACCCACCAGTCAGAGCTGCCTTTCCTTCTCCCCACCCCTCATGTATAGACCTTAGAAGCTTCTCTGTTTCAATAGGAACCTATTTAACATGGTGGTTTTATTTTTATGGGCTGCATGGTATGGGGGAATCTTAGTTACCTCGACCAGGAATTGAACCCATGCCCACTGCTTTGGGAGCTTAGATATGTAATCACTGGACCACAAGGGAACCCCCTAACATGATGGTTTTAAATAGCCTGGATTTCATCAGAGACAGTCTGTTTCATGTTTTTTGTATGTTGTTGATACAACTGAGAAATTTTAGTGACCAAAGTAAAACTCTCTTCAACTATTTAATGTCAAATAAGCTCCAGTGAAATAGCCTTTTTCTCTCTTTTAGGTTTCCTAGAATAACACACTGATTAAAAATATATAAACATTTGAATCTTGTCTCTCCCTCATTTCTCTCTCTAGGGTAATGCAAAGAAAACAGAGTTTGGGCAAACCAGATCAGAAAGATCTGAATGAGAATCTCGCTGCCACTCAAGGGCTAGCCCATATGATTGCTGAGTGCAAGAAGCTTTTCCAGGTAGGGAGATGGAAAGTCTTGTTATTTGTTGCTGCTGCTGCTGCTAAGGCAATTTAGTCGTGTCCAACTCTGTGCAACCCCATAGACGGCAGCCTACCAGGCTCCCCCATCCCTGAGATTCTCCAGACAACACTGGAGTGGGTTGCCATTTCCTTTTCCAATGCATGAAAGTGGTCACTCAGTCGTGTCCGACTCTTAGCAACCCCGTGGACTTCAGCCTACCAGACTCCTCTGTCCATGGGATTTTCCAGGCAAGAGTACTGGAGTGGGTTACCATTGCCTTCTCCGTTGTTATTTGTTGAGGATAATGTAATTAGGGGCAAAATCTTGAGCTCCATAGTTGTTCACATCGTAACCAAAAGATCTTTTCCAAGCTGGAAATTATATATGTAGTCTGAGAATGTCTTATTTATATATTTTAAAATATATAAGCTCAGTAGAGTTAATACGTTTCATGAAATTGCCAACCTTCATACCCCTTTACTTAGAAAACAAAAGCTACAAATCATCTGAAGTAAATTCTGTATGAGGTGCAACCACTATGGGAAACAGTATGGCCTTTCCTCAAAAAATTAAAAATAGAACTACCTTGCTGCTGGTGCTGTTGCTAAGTTGCTTCAGTCATCTCCGACTCTGCGTGACCCCATAGACGGCAGCCCACCAGGCTCCCCCATCCCTGGGATTCTCCAGGCAAGAACACTGGAGTGGGTTGCCATTTCCTTCTCCAATGCATGAAAGTGAAAAGTGAAAGTGAAGTTGCTCAGTCGTGTCCGACTCTTAGCGACCCCATGAACTGCAGCCCACCAGGCTCCTCCATCCATGGGATTTTCCAGGCAAGAGTACTGGAGTGGGGTGCCATTGCCTCCTCCGAGAACTACCTTATAATCCCGCAATTCCACTCCTAGGTGTATATCCAAGGGAAAAAAAAAACACTAAACCTAAGTGTCCGTCAGATGAAAGGATAAAGAACTAAAGAATATGTGGGGTGTGTCTGTGTGTATGTCTATAAAATGAAATACTACTCTGCCATTAAAAAAAAAAGAATGAAATTTTGAGTTTTGCCATTTGCAACAACATGGATGGACCTAGAGGGCATTATGCTTAGTATAATAAGCCAGGCAGGGAAAATCAAGTATGTACTTACATGTAGAACCTAAAAAATAAGACAAAAGAATGAATACAGTGAAACAGAAACAGACTCACGGGTATAGAGAGCAAAATAGTGGTTTGAGGGGTTAAACCACAAGATATTGTACAGCACAGGGAATATAGCCAATATTTTATCATAACTTTAAATGGAGTATATAAAACAATTAGCTACACTTCAATTTCAAAAAAAAAAAAATTCTGTGTCTTCATCCGTATAGGCCTTGTTTAGTCACTTTGTCTTCTACTCCAACTTCTTCCTAAGGAGGAGGACCTCACACAGGAATAAGCTTTCTAGGTACCTTTATGAAGGCAGCTCTGCTGGCATCCTCGTGATACCATGTGAAGTCAGCAGGGACACCCTTCACCTGATGGAGGCAGGGGGATTAGACTGCTTTCACAGCCTTGAGGATCCTGCCACTTCCACCGATGGGCAACAGACACCCTTTTTGTCTCTCGTGTCCCTCCCAGGTTCCTGAGGAAATGAGCCGATGTCGAAATTCCTACACCGAACAGGAGCTAAAGCCCCTTACCCTCGAAGCGTTAGGACGCCTTTGTAATGATGACTCAGCCGACTACCAACACTTCCTCCAAGACTGTGTGGACAGCCTGTTTAAAGAGGTCAAGGAGAAGTTCAAAGGCTGGGTCAGCTACTCCACATCTGAGCAGGCTGAGCTCTCCTATAAGAAGGTAAGTCGTATCCTCATTGTTGGCCATCCGAGTCTGGTGGTTGGGACTTGGATTCATTAGAGACCAAACCCTTTTGGCAACACAGTGGCGGTCTGTCACCCGTTGGCTTCCCTCTAGAGCTGGGCAGATAGGTGATTCATTATCCCCGAGGTAAGAGTGGAAACCAGTTCAGTGAGGGATGGTGCTCATTGAACTCATGTCAGAGGAAGCTCCCTAGTGAAATCCTCTGGCTCCACAGAATCATGCAAGAGTTTCCTGGAATGTGTTACTAATGGTCTTGGGCCTCCGGGCGTTTTATGAGGAGCTGGCTGTTTCCATCCTTTGATTGGAACCCCCTCAGGCTCTCCTCCGTTCTCAGTCACTCTTTTCCTGGCCCTCTAATAAGCAAGGAGTGCTGGGGGCAGGGATGGTTGGTTTAACTTGAAAGCCCCTTGAGGGCAGAGATATCCTGTGTGACTTTCCATGCACATGGAGGTATTTGTTGACTTGTCTCTACCACCTTGAGAAGAAAAAAACCTTGAGCACAGTCCGGATGGCCATGCAGGCTTGGATGTGCAAACAAATCTTACTTTCATTGCATTGACCCTGATATGGGTCCCAGGAAAACAAATAAAATCAGAGGTGACACCAGCAGTCCTATCTGCTTTCTTTTCTGATCTTGAATATACTTGAGGTCAGCAGCCTATTAAAGTCAGAAGTAAGCATTAGGTCCATGTACCCGGCTAGCAGCTTGTCTTAAGAGCCTAGATGTGTAGGGACTGTCTCGGCACTGAAAAGTCCGTCCTCTTCTCAGGTGAGTGAAGGACCACCTCTGAGGCTTTGGCGGGCAACCATCGAAGTCCCTGCAACACCCGAGGAAATCTTAAAGCGCCTCCTGAAAGAGCAGCACCTCTGGGATGTAGACTTGTTGGATTCAAAAGTGATTGAAATCCTGGACAGCCAGACTGAAATTTACCAGTACGTCCAAAACAGTATGGCGCCCCATCCTGCTCGGGACTATGTCGTTCTGAGGTGAGAGCTTCCAGATTGATTATTGTGGCAAGAATGAGCTTATATGTCACTGAAAGTTACATTAAAATTACTTAAAATAGAACATGTGCTTCCATAAAAGCATTGAACCCTTCCAGATAAGAAAGATAACATCTGCATTTATTCCAGCAGTGTGTCCATCCCTGAAAATGGTTTGAAGTCTTGGAACTGAGCTCACAGAGAGAGGCACAGTCCATCAAATGTGCTCAGTGGTAGCTATTTTTTCCCCTTTAGGATAGATTTTCTCAGAAATAGCTAGTGAATGCATCAGCCAGGAAATAACATTTGGGTCCCAAGTGAGCTGTGGTTGAAGCTGATTTATATGTAATTCCTACATTCTCTGAAGACATTATTGAAGGAAGAATTTCAAAAATCTTTGAGGAAATGTCACATCATTAGTCCAGAACTTTTCCAACAGAGTAAGTTTGGACGTCCACGTTCTAGTACATTTGTGAAACATAAAAAGGGTTTTCAAATTCACTTCAGTTTGGTTCTCTTTCAAAGAAGTGACTGTGTGAGCTTGTATACCCACTGCAGAAGGGGCTCTGTACAGAGTGAGCCATTCGTGAGTTCTTGCACAAGGATGCTTTCTGCCCAGGCTGGGTCACCAGGGGGCCCCTATCCTGCCTTTTAGCTCCCTCCTGTAAGAGTGAGGCCCTGTTTTAAACTTGGCTTCCAGGAACCTCCCATTTACTCCCCTTCTTGTTTTGTCTCTGCAGAACATGGAGGACTAATTTGCCCAAGGGAGCCTGTGCCCTTTTACTCACCTCGGTGGATCATGACCGGGCCCCTGTGGTGGGAGTGAGGGTCAATGTGCTCCTGGCCAGATATCTGATCGAACCCTGTGGGTCAGGGAAATCCAAACTCACCTACATGTGCAGAGCAGACTTAAGGTACGTTCTGATGCTGATTTTTTTTTTTTTTGACATCGTGAGTGAGGGGCATAAAGTAGATTCAGACTTTTTGTCTATGCAAAAAAAAAAAAAAAGACTTAAATGAATACATCCTTGCATCTTGGATGCTCCATGAAGAGCAGTGTTTATAAAGTAACTCCTTCACATTTCTGGGTCTTCTGGATACCACTTACTAATTTCCACCCTTTAGAGAATTTGGTATTAAAGCAATGCAGATATATGGTGGTTCTGCCATGAGCTTAAAGCCACAGGAAATGAGAGTTTGAATCAGCAAGCCGATATGTGTTATTTTATATTCAAAGATATTTGAATAATATGACATACCCTTTTAGTAATTAATTAGGCCTATGCTCTGTGTCTTAGATCAGTGTGATTTCTTATCAAAAAATGAATAAAATGCAGGAAGTAATACCAACAAGAAAAAAAAAATCAACCTCTGAAAACTTTCCAAAGTGACTCTCCTGCTAAATCAATTCTTGTTTGAAGTCTTTACATTGCCGTACTTCAAGTATCTGTTATCTGTTTTTGTTTGATTTGCCAGAGCTTTCCTGAATAGTTATACCCAGTCTCTGTGTGTTAGTTGCTCGATCATGTCCTACTCTTTGTGACCCCATGGACTGTAGCCCTCCAGCCTCCTCTGTCCGTGGGATTCTCCAGGCAAGAATACTGGAGTGGGTTGCCATTTCCTCCTGCTGGGGATCTTCCCAACCCCAGGATCGAACCCAGGTCTCCTGCATTGCAAGCAGATTCTTTACTATCTGAACCACCAGGGAAGCCCAGTCTCACCCCATATTTGCACTCAGTATGCTGTTCCTTGAGAAACTTCTGGTTCCATAAGTGTGATGAAGATGTCAGGAGATTACTTTGGGATAGTAAGAGAGATCTTTACTTGCACATTTGCACGTCAAAAAATAGAAGTGTATTCAGAACTCCCTTCGGCTGATTCAGGGTTTTCCAACTTGAATAATTTGTTTGCGTTTCCTTTTTGTCTGCCGTAGGGGCCACATGCCAGAGTGGTACACGAAATCTTTTGGACATTTGTGTGCAGCTGAAGTGGTAAAGATCCGAGACTCCTTCAGTCATCAGAACACTGAAACCAAAGACACCAAATCTAGGTGATTCCTGAAGCGTGTCCACTGTCTGGGTGTTTGTTTCTATAACACTTGCCAGTTCTTGGAAGATTGGATTCAGTGTCTGATCCTGAAACGAAACTACAAATTGGAGAGTGGGAATTGACTATAGCGATTTGATACCTTTTTAAAGCTGCTTCCTGTTTGTGTAAGGTCTATATTATGGACCTTGACTGGAATATATGACTGTGCAAAAAAAAAAAAAATTCTTATTTGAATTGCTTCTGAGAAGCAAAACTCTATAACTGCATTAGGGAAGATAATGAAGAGACTTCATTTTCTTGCAATGTCAGTGTCTGTGTACGTGTACCTGTCATTTTCTTTGCAGTGTGTGGAGGGATGGGTGTATCCACTGGAATAGTTGGTCCTCTTTGACATGTTTTCTCACTGAGAAGAGCAAAGAAAGGTTTGCACAGAGGAGTGTGTGTATGTGTGTTTGTTGCTGGTTGAATGGCAGAGATGTGTAAGTTGGGCCGCAGTGTCTGGCACACTGAGACACCTCCAAGAAGGATTTTGATGCACCAGGTTCAGTTTAACCTGGAATATCTGACTACCCATGGAATCATCCACAAAGGGAACCCATTTATTTTATTTTGGGGTGTTGGACAACCCACCCATGTCTTTTTTTCTTTTCTTTTCTGAATTAGTAGACATATTTTCCACCAACCTCTTCTTTACCTTAAAAGTGATTGTAATTTACTCAGATAGCCCCTTTCTAATGCAGTTTGCCTCTAAATCTGATTGCAAGGAGCAAAGTTGTTTTCATCCAGTACAGGTGAATTCAGGGATGGAAATTCTTCCTTGCTAGCACCAAAGCAGTTTTGTTTTGTTTTTGGTTTTTAAGTTGAGATGTGAAAACTGACCACTCTGTCTACTTCTGAATCAAGTATCAACACTTTCTATGTATCTGCAAAGTCTTTGCATATCTGTGTTAGGAGAAACTCTTAAAGGCACTATGTATGAGAACACAGGAAAACTATGCCCCAAGGAACTCCTTGCAGATGTAACCCAACCAAAAAGTTGCTTGTTGTCGTTATGGTTGTTAGCAGCATTTTTTTAAAGCTGCGTATGTTTATTAATTGGATTTGTCCTTATCAGCAAAGAGGGTTTGTTTTGTTTTTCCTATATTTCTTTTTCTTCTCTTTTCTGAAGCCCTTGGGATAGATTTTAGTAGTAATGGAAAGTCCTAATCACAGTAAAAACAAATAAAAATACACTAGTGCAGGGTTTTGGAAGGGTGGTCTTTATACAGGTTTTACTGTAATAGTAAAGGTTGGCTCAAAAGACAGTATTAGTGAAATTTATTTTATATGGATCAAAAGTGAATACTGTATGAATGAGAGTTGTAAGAAGGATTTTAATTTTGTTATAATTTAGTTACCATTGTCAGTGTTATTTCAAAGGTTCTTTGAAGAATTAAGGGGCGGGGGACAGATCAGAGTTTAATTTGAGTATTTTGGATATTAGTGTTCCTCATGAAGATATACTTGTATATTCAATTTTAATGGCCTTCAGATTTGTAAGATTGTATGTTGTATATACCATTCTATTAAGAAATATGTACACCTACCTGTCCACTGTGCTTTCCAACATAGATAAAGCATGATAAAAATTATTATTTAAAATATACTTGTATTTATACCTCAGATATTCTTTTGGATTTTGTACCTCAAGGCTTTTTGATTTGTTTTTTGTTTTTTTGCTAATGTAAATACACTTTACATGAATACAGTCTAAGTGAAAAAAAGTAAATAAAAGAAGAGGTTTATAACTTGCTCTATATCTGTACAGAATATAACCAGTAAGTGCACTATTAAATGTTTAAAGTAAGGGAAACGTCTGGCCTGCTTTCCATTGTATTGCATCTCTCTACCACCCTTCAGACCACAGATGGCAAGGCTTACCATCCTAGCATCAGCTGAAATGAAAATATAGATTTGCTTCAGGAAAAAATCAGACTGCAAATCATTCCAAGGCCAAACTGCAACTGAGCCACTCACTCACAAACAGGAAACCCTGGTGAAGGTTCAGGAAGCACTGAGATGCTCTCCAAACAAAGGTCACGAGGAAACGATGCTGAGAAAGTTACAAGAATAAGCAACAGCAACTGAAAGATGCTCATAAGCAAAGCCAAGGTCATGGATTCATTCCATAAAAGGTCTCTTTCCCACTGTTTGCTTTCCTGTTCAAAGGATTCCTTACATATTTGACCGGAGGAGAATGTGAAGGATATGAACATTTTCAAGAAGTCCGCTTTAAACCACCTACAGTAATATTGCCCCAACTTACTAATTGTGACTAAATGCCTAGGTTGTAAGCTCTCTGAGAGCAGGGCTCTTCTATATGTCTTTATAATCTCCTACAGCAGCTTTCAGTGTTTTATACTTGTAGGCACCTAATAAATTTATTATTTGCCAAATGGAATTGATTGAATTTGTGTCTGTTGTTTGAAAATGGATCGAATCTAGGATGCTCTCTGTCACTGTGGCTCATCCGTGCCCATTTTGAGATGGGAGGGATGGGAACTTGTTACATCTAGTGAAATCTCAAAGTTCAAACTGAAGAAGACATAGATGCTCTACAGAGATGCTCTGGATTCTAAATTAGAGAGTTTTGGGGCTCGAAATTCAGCCAGTCTCATTTCTCCAATACAATGTGATACAGATCTTAAAATTTGCTCTTGACAAATACTATGGGCATAGTAAAGGGGAAAAACCAAGCTCAATAGAATTTTTTTTTTTTTTAAGACACACACACAGCCCAAAGCCTTCTTTATTTGCCTCTGCCTCCAGTCCTGGTTTCCTCAGAGCCATATAAAATGAAAAATCAAAATGTCTCAGGCCTGAAATAGCAAAAGTTCAGTTGTTTGAATGCCTCTGGAGTCATGACTTACTCATAGGCTAAGTGTGGTTACCACAGTGGGAGAGATGCTCTCACGGGCACCAAGGTAGATTTAGATTGCTCTCATCACCCCCATTGTCCTTGTCACCTCATTTAGTCAGTTATTCCAACACCTATTTATTTCACCCACATGGAGCTCAGACCTGAAGATACTGCAGTCCTGAAAATCTGTTCTCACGGACACTAATAAAGAAATGATAACACCCCATAGCATCCTGCCCACCAGGTTACAGATAGGGTAACTTGGGAGATTCTAACAAAATTAAGTGGATTCTTAATTTTAAGAATTAAAGTTCTTAAAATGTGCCTGCAGGGCTAAGGGGAACAGCTGAGATTTTGGAAAAGTAAAAAAGTGAAAGCCAGGAAAGATAATTCAAACTGGTGCTTTTCCAACACCACTGGTTAGAGGGGTATATGTGAGTGTGTATGCATGCAGAAAGAGATAAAGGCAAAGGAGGTATGTGAGATTTTCATTTATTTTTTTTAATTATGACAATGATAACACATTAGCCAGGAGACTTGGAAAATACAGAACAAGGTTATAAATAGTTCCACTATATATTACTTTGTGTATAACATATACAATATATATACAAATATATACAACAATATAATATATACAATTATTTTAAGTAGTAAATTAAGATTTTTAGTTGGAGTTTCAATATCAAACTCCCCAAAATTAATAGAATGAATATACAGAGCAGTAGAAGGATACAGTAGACCTGAGAAGCTCGGTGAACCAGTTCAACATAAGATTGATGCAATTTTCACACGAGAGTAGATACAAATTCTGTTCAAGTTCGCATAGACAAACCCATAGACCAACCTTCATGGGTCTTTTTGCCACTTCTGTCAACTTTTCACATAATCAATCCTCACATGCACCCTTTGAAGCATAGGTATTATCCTTCTAAGGCACAGGTTAAAGTGTTCAGAGCCTGAAGGAAGAGTTGAAATTCCACCTCACTGATCCTACCCCAGCCCATCTCCCATCTGCTGATCTTTCTTTAATCCAGTGACAAATTTCTCATCAGTTCAGTTCAGTCGCTCAGTCGTGTCCGACTCTTTGCGACCCCATGAATCACACCACACCAGGCCTCCCTGTCCATCACCAACTCCCGGAGTTCACTCAGACTCATGTCCATCGAGTCAGTCAAGCCATCCAGCCATCTCATCCTCTGTCGTCCCCTTCTCCTCCTGCCCCCAATCCCTCCCAGCATCAGAGACTTTTCCAACGAGTCAACTCTTTCCATGAGGTGGCCAAAGTACTGGAGTTTCAACTTCAGCATCATTCCCTCCAAAGAAATCCCAGGGCTGATCTCCTTTAGAATGGACTGGTTGGATCTCCTTGCAGTCCAAGGGATTCTCAAGAGTCTTCTCCAACACCACAGTTCAAAAGCATCAATTCTTCGGTGCTCAGCCTTCTTCACAGTCCAAGTCTCACATCCATACATGACCACAGGAAAAACCATAGCCTTGACTAGACAGACCTTAGTTGGCAAAGTAATGTCTCTGCTTTTGAATGTGCTATCCAGGTTGGTCATAACTTTTCTTCCAATGAGTAAGCATCTTTCAATTTCATGGCTAAAATCACCATCTGCAGTGATTTTGGAGCCCAAGAAAATAAAGTCTGACACTGTTTCCACTGTTTCCCCATCCATTTGCCATGAAGTGATGGGACCGGATGCCATGATCTTAGTTTTCTGAATGTTGAGCTTTAAGCCAACTGTTTCACTCTCCACTGTCACTTTCATCAAGAGGCTTTTTAGTTCTTCTTCACTTTCTGCCATAAGGGTGGTGTCATCTGCATGTCCGATGTTATTGATATTTCTCCCGGCAATCTTGATTCCAGCTTGTGCTTCTTCCAGTCCAACGTTTCTCATGATGTACTATGCATATAAGTTAAATAAGCAGGATGACAATATACAGCCTTGACGTACTCCTTTTCCTATTTGGAACCAGTCTGTTGTTCCACGTCCAGTTCTAACTGTTGCTTTCTGACCTGCATACAGATTTCTCAAGAGGGAGGTCAGGTGGTCTGATAATTCCCATCTCTTTCAGAAATTTTCCACAGTTGATTGTGATCCACACAGTCAAAGGCTTTGGCATAGTCAATAAAGCAGAAATAGATGTTTTTCTGGAACTCTCTTGCTTTTTCCATGATCCAGCGGATGTTGGCAATTTGATCTCTAGTTCCTCTGCCTTTTCTAAAACCAGCTTGAACATCAGGAAGTTCACAGTTCACATATTGCTGAAGCCTGGCCTGGAGAATTTTGAGCATTTACTAGCATGTGAGATGAGTGCAATTGTGTGGTAGTTTGAGCATTCTTTGGCATTGTCTTTGGGATTGGAATGAAAACTGACCTTTTCCAGTCCTGTGGCCACTGCTGAGTTTTCCAGATTTGCTGGCATATTGAGTGCAGCACTTTCACAGCATCATCTTTCAGGATTTGAAATAGCTCCACTGGAATGCCATCACCTCCACTAGCTTTGTTCGTAGTGATGCTTTCTAAGGCCCACTTGACTTCACATTCCAGGATGTCTGGCTCTAGATGAGTGATCACACCATCATGATTATCCAGGTCATGAAGATCTTTTTTGTACAGTTCTTCTGTGGATTCTTGCCACCTCTTCTTAATATCTTCTGCTTCTGTTAGGTCCAGACCATTTCTGTCCTTTGCCAAGCCCATCTTTGCATGAAATGTTCCCTTGGTATCTCTAATTTTCTTGAAGCGATCTCTAGTCTTTCCCATTCTCTTCTTTTCCTCTATTTCTTTGCATTGATCGCTGAGGAAGGCTTTCTTATCTCTTCTTGCTATTCTTTGGAACTCTGCATTCAGATGCTTATATCTTTCCTTTTCTCCTTTGTTTTTTGCTTCTCTTCTTTTCACAGCTATTTGTAAGGCCTCCCCAGACAGCTATTTTGCTTTTTTGCATTTCTTTTCCATGGGGATGGTCTTGATCCCTGTCCCCTGTACAATGTCATGAACCTCATTCCATAGTTCATCAGGCACTCTATCTATCAGATCTAGGCCCTTAAATCTATTTCTCACTTCCACTGTATAATCATAAGGGATTTGATTTAGGTCATACCTGAATGGTCTAGCAGTTTTCCCTACTTTCTTCAATTTGAGTCTGAATTTGGCAATAAGGAGTTCATGATCTGAGCCACAGTCAGCTCCTGGTCTTGTTTTTGTTGACTGTATAGAGCTTCTCCATTTTTGGCTGCAAAGAATATAATCAATCTGATTTCGGTGTTGACCATCTGGTGATGTCCATGTGTAGAGCCTTCTCTTGTGTTGTTGGAAGAGGGTGTTTGCTATGACCAGTGCATTTTCTTGGCAAAACTCTATTGGTCTTTGCCCTGCTTCATTCTGCATTCCAAGGCCAAATATGCCTGTTACTTCCAGGTGTTGCTTGACTTCCTACTTTTGCATTCCAGTCCCCTATAATGAAAAGGACATCTTTTTGGGGTGTTAGTTCTAGAAGGTCTTGTAGGTCTTCATAGAACCATTCAACTTCAGCTTCTTCAGCGTTACTACTGGCTGGGGCATAGACTTGGATTACTGTGATATTGAATGGTTTGCTGTGGAAACAAACAGAGATCATTCTGTTGTTTTTGAGATTGCATCCAAGTACTGCATTTCAGACTCTTTTGTTGACCATGATGGCTACTCCATTTCTTCTGAGGGACTCCTGCCCACAGTAGCAGATATAATGGTCATCTGAGTTAAATTTACCCATTCCAGACCATTTTAGTTTGCTAATTCCTAGAATGTTGATGTTCTCTCTTGCCATCTCCTGTTTGACCACTTCCAATTTTCCTTGACTCATGGACCTGACATTCCAGGTTCCTATGCAATATCGCTCTTTACAGCATGGGACCTTGCTTCTATCACCAGTCACATCCACAGCTGGGTATTGTTTTTGCTTTGGCCCCATTGCTTCATTCTTTCTGGAGTTATTTCTCCACTGATCTCCAGCAGTGTGTTGGGCACCTACCGACCTGGGAAGTTACTCTTTCAGTATCCTATCATTTTGCCTTTTCATACTGTTCATGGGGTTCTCAAGGCAAGAATACTGAAGTGGTTTGCCATTCCCTTCTCCAGTGGACCACGTTCTGTCAGACCTCTCCACCATGACCCGCCCGACTTGGGTGGCCCCACGGGCATGGCTTAGTTTCATTGAGTTAGACAAGGCTGTGGTCGTAGTGTGATTAGATTGACTAGTTTTCTGTGAGTATGGTTTCAGTGTGTCTGCCCTCTGATGCCCTCTTGCAACACCTACCATCTTACTTGGGTTTCTCTTACCTTGGGAGAATTTCTCATAGCAAGATCCAGTTCACTCAGGTCATCTTAGCACTGGAATCAGAAGGAACACAGAGAAAGGGGAAGTCCATAGCAAAATAACATTAAGTCAAAGTTCCCAAGAAATTATTCTGTCATCCAATTACTGAGAGGCTTAAGGAAAAATTAAGTAGGCTAAAGTTAAATATAAGGCAAAAGTTTTGCTTTAGGTTAATGGTTTAGAGAATTTGTAGTTCTGTTTGCAAACTGAATACGTGATTTGTGGTGTACCAAGACTCCAGTGATGCCTCCCGTGAGACAGAAGACCTGCTCCTCCCCATCTGTACCTGCAGAAAAATCTGATGTGTCAGCTGATTGCAACCCACCCGACCTGGGTGGGTCTTGCAGTGCTTCATGGGTACAAGGGAAATAGCTATTTACAGGCCCCTTAATCTGCAGAAACCCCGTCCTGTGATTTTCTGCAGTTCATCACAGTGCCCTTTTCACCAGCCAAGAATACCATGAAGTGCCACTGACATATTCGTGAAGGTGTTTTGAGAAGCAAGAGCACATTGAAAGGTAAAGGATCCTTCATGAAACCGAAGTGGGATTTAGCCCACATGTTTTCCCTCACTTGCCTGCTGAAGCATACATATATGATTCTAAAGCAGAAAGCCTAAACAATGAGATCATGGCATGCATGTCATCTTGGTATTTCATCAGGATGAAATTTGCCTAAGGAATTTAAATTCCAGTTGCCTAAGGAATGCAAATTACAAAAACCCTCAAAGAGCCTGTGGCAGGGAAAACTCAGGTAGGTCTGTGCAGTTGCAGTGAAATTGGACCCATTCTCCAGGGAATGATCAGTGCTTTGCAGGCTGGGGGTTTGCTAAATCATGTCGGCGGCTGTAGCCAGAGTAATTACCCTCACTGTGTATACACAGTTCCCATTAGAGCAGCCAGTTTGCCTGTCTGGACCCAAGGCTGTGTTGACACCTATAATATAAACACCTCTTTGGAGAGATTTTTCATCTCATTAGACTTAAAAAAAAAAAAAAAGTGAGTTGAGGGCTAGAGATGTTATTCCTCATAGGGGATTTTCATTTCTTTCTTTCTCTTTTTCTATCAAGATACAAAGCACCATGGAGAGCAAAAACCTTACTCTTTTTATGACTCGACATCAGACATGATTGGACAGTGGAGCCTGGTGGGCTGCCGTCTATGGGATTGCACAGAGTCGGACAAGACTGAAGCGACTGAGCAAGCAATCAAGAGCAAGTGGCTACTGAACTGGACAGTGTAATTTTTATTCCAAAGATCTGAGAATAATTCCAAGCAATCCAATTCTTCTCTCTCTGCTGCTGCCGCCAAGTCGCTTCAGTCGTGTCCGACTCTGTGCAACCCCATAGACGGCGGCCCAACAAGCTCCCCCATCCCCGGGATTCTCCAGGCAAGAATACTAGAGTGGGCTGCCATTTCCTTCTCCAATGCATGAAAGTGAAAAGTGAAAGTGAAGGCGCTAAGTCGTGCCCAACTCCTAGCAACCCCATGGACTGTAGCCTACCAGGCTCCTCCGTCCATAGGATTTTCCAGGCAAGAGCACTGGAGTAGGGTGCCATTGCCTTCTCCGTCTTCTCTCTCTACCACCTACAATAATCCTCTAAGAACAAAAGAAGGAAGGAAGGAGGAAAAAAAAAGAGGAGGAAGGCAGGGAAAAGAAATCTAATCAATTGTAGAAATCCACCTTTCAGGTCAGATAGTATCCACTAACTATTCTACCAGTCACGAGGCTAAAACTGTGTGTCCTTTGTCCTGTGGCCAGCTCCTGCATTTCTCAAGCTTGAGTTGGATGACCTCTTTTCTTTGCTGGTGGAGTATTTTTACATAACCAAACCAGAGATAAGCTGGAGCTGATCTGAAAGAATGCTTTGTCATTCAGAACATTCTTCCAGGCTTGTTGCAGGCCCAGGCATCCTGGCAGATGCTGCTGTCCAGGAACCACAGTGGTCCCTTCGCGGTCAAATTGTCCCTTCAATTCCCTCGTCACTGGTGTCTAGGCCTTCCTGCATGCTGGTGAGAGCAGCCACTTGGCAGCAGCTGTCAGAGCCCAGGGTGTGCTTCAGTAATAGTTCTTTTCTCTTTTTTTAAATTTCACTGTACAGCAAAGTGAATCAGTCATACATATACATAATCCCCTCTCTTTTGGATTTCCTTCTCATTGAGGTCACCACAGATGATTGAGTAGAATTCCTGTGCTACACATACAGTAAGTTTTCTATTTTAATTAGTAATTTATTTAATACATAGTATCGATAGTATATATACATGTCAGTCCCAATCTCTCAATTCATCCCACCCTTAGCTTCTTGGCATCCATTCATTTATTCTTTATTCTTTACATCTGTGTCTCTATTTCTGCTTCGCAAATAGGTTCATCTGTACCATTTTTTCTAGATTGTGAGAGGAGTTCTTGGTCCAGGTTTGATATGTGTGAGGCGTCAGAACTTCAAAGTCGGTGGTAACAACTCTAAGATAAAGATACATCTTCAACAGTGGGTCCTAGCTTTTTGCTTCTAAGGAGTCTTCACTACATTGCTTACTGCCTTCCACTCTTTTTCAGAGTTATCAAAGATTTAAGGTATTAAACAGTACAGTTTACATGGGGAAGCCTGGTGTGCTGCAGTCCGCGGGGTCACAGAGTCAGACACGACTTAGCAACTGAACAACAATGTTTTCTTTGAATTTTCAACAAGATACATACTATTTAAAACTGCTAATGAGGTCTAGATGGCATCAGTGCCTGGATGGACATGAGTTTGAGTGAACTCCAGGAATTGGTGATGGACAGGGAGGCCTGGCGTGCTGTGAGTCATGGGGTCGCAAGGGGTCGGACACGACTGAGCAACTGAACTGAACTGAACTGAATGAGGTCTAGACGGGTCTTAGAACTGTGTGTGAAATATCTTTTATTGGCATATGGTTTGAGAGTTTTCTTAATGAAAAATAGCTTACAAAGGCTGTTAAGCTGAACACTGTCCAAGGCCATTGACTCCTCCCAGTCACTGGTCTGTAGTTGAGTGATGGTTCCTCGCCCTGCTCAGATAATTCATCAAGGAAACAGGGGATTTAAAGTCAAGTTCCAGAGAAACCAGTTTTCTTGACTTCCTGGGCTGATAGGATGTATTTTTTTCAATAGCAAAGATAAGTCAAGCTCTATTTTGTTGCAGTATTTTTAAATACAAAAATATGAATAGACCATTAATATCATTCCAGGAAAGCAGGAAATGAAGAGGTCACACAGACTGTAAAGATTATTAAAGTAAGAAGAGATGTGAAGTCCCTGGGGCCGTGCAAAATGTTGCAATATCTCAAAAGAGCTAGAGAATATTTCACCCCATGACCCAGAATACTGAAAATGGGATATGTTTTCCTCCCACCATCCGGAAAGGAAAGAAGATAAATTTCCAGAAGCCAAGCAACCTGACTGGTAAGGCAGGATGAGGATGTAGATGTTTGTTCTTAACCAACCTAGTGCCGTAAACACTCTTGGTCAAATTAATCTTCGCCACGTTGCCACCCATGGGCAGCTTGGCTAGCTGATCCTGAGGTCCAGCAGGATCCTCTGGGAACTCCCTCCTTTCAGTGACTCCAGAACATAGGTCAGCCTGGCATCAGTGGGACCAGTGGCCATTTAAATTTCAGGATCGCGTTTTTTGCTGACTTCTCTTTTTTTTTTTTCCATTTCATAACAAAGCAGACCTAACAGTTAGAAAAGCAGTTTCTAAGACTGATAACTTCATTCTTGGTGTTGACCTACATTGCAGATTTCTCTGATCCTAAACCCATTCTATGCCAAGAAAAGTACACATCGAGATAAAAATCAGGAAATATAGGGCCGTGCCTCTCAACAAAACCCTCAAGTAAGCAGCAAAAGAAAGAAACAGGATAAAGAGGAAACAAGCAAGAGAATATAATCATTAAAATATACTCGCGAAAGTTCTTAACTCTCCACCACCCCTCCTGCACCTACCTCTGTGCTTGGAGACACAAAGAGCCAGATGCTTTTTCTTATGTTGCCTAATGAAATGCCATTTCTTACTTCAGTCTTCACACTAAACTCCTTGACCTCCTCCTCTTCACATCCTCTTGATATTTGAATTCCCCTCACTCTGGCCTCTGTTCCTTCACACTAATACTTCCTCTCTCCTGTGACTTTTCTCTCCTCATGCCTTCCAACCAGCTTTATTTCCAGGCCCTCCCCTGGCCTCCCAGGTGGCCTGGAAGACTCCCTCTCTCTCTTCCTTCATCTCTTTCCATCTCTCCCATCTCCATATGCTTCCTCTTCCTGCCCCACATCCCTCCAAACAAACAAACAAGGAAAGAAAAAAGAAACCATAAAAAATCGTTCAAGTAGTTTCTTAGGCTTCAATTTGCAAAGCAGGAAGATCACTCTGTATTTCTTTTGCTTCTATTAATTGACAGGTATTCAGCCTATCTCTGCTGGATGGATTGAAGAATTCTTTATCCCGCTGCCCTCACTGGGCAAGGACAGCAAAATGAGGGAATGCTACGGGATGTGGTAAGGCACTGGGGAGAGAATTAATGGTCCTTCACTAAGCTGGACAGGTACAGACACAGCAGGGGATTCGGAGAAAGCAGATTGGGGCAATGTTTTCTTAAGTTCGGGGGCACACGTGCATAGGTTTGAGGACAAAGGGAATTTGCCCATGGAGATGGAGGGATGTGGACAATTTCAGAGTCCCTCTGTTACAGGGACAGAATGGGCTCACAAGATGAAGGGTGACTTTAAGAAAAGAAGGAAGGTGCCTTCCTCTGGGACAGCAAGGAAGGACAGACTGAGAAAAGATCCTGGTCAACCAGAGCCTGGGGCTGTGGCATCAGAGCATGTTGAATTGGATGAGACTTTCAAGATAACTAAATCCCACCATTTGACCTTCCAGAAGTGGAAGCAGTAACCCTGAAAGAGTCTGTGACTGCCTTTAGGTTTCAAACTGCAGCAACAAATGGGCCAGAAGTCACATTAGGGTGACAGCGGTCACCCGGAGGGCCTTGAGTTCTCCTCTCCAATAAAACAGCAGCACGTGAATGCTTTGATGATAGCCATTTCCCTCTGAGTTTACTTCCGTCAGGTGCTCCAGTGTGACTGTCATTCACACTTCTGGCTCTACTAGGGCTGGGACACATGTCACTGTCGCCCAGGAGTGTCATGCCTACTGTATTCCCTAAAGCTGTGGGTGGCCATTGGGTTACATGAATCATTGTGCACTTAAGTGCGTAAGTCTGCACAATTCTAGCGTTTCCATCTATTATCTTGCTTAATCCTCACTGCACACCTGTAAGGTTGGGAGGCATTGTTACGTCATTTTACAGATGAGAAAATCAAAGCATGGCTAGGTTAAACTGTCCCCATCAGGTAAACCACATAAAGCATTTAGAACACAGCCCAGCATGTGGTGAGCACTGAGTCAGTTAGTTATTGTTATTTTTAATATTATACTAGAGGTCATTTGGCACTTCGCAGGTGGCTCAGTGGTAAAGAATCTTCCTGCCAATGCAGAAGACACAAGAGACTCGGGTTTGATCCCTGGGGTCAGGAAGGTACCCTGGAGAAGGCAATAGCAACCCACTCCAGTATTCTTGCCTGGAAAGTCCCACAGACAGAGACACATGGTGGGCTACAGTCCATGGGGGTCACAGAGAGTCGGACACAACTTATCAACTAAATAACAACAAAAACAACAGACATCATTTTGTGCAACAGGTGGGAACACAGACTCTGGACAGATTTTCACAGTTAAACCATCATTGACACTAAGCATATAATCTCAGAGAACTTGTTACTTAACCTCAGTTTTCATATCTGCAAAATAGACATAACAATAGCAAAGAAATTATTATACAAAAAAAATTAATAGAACCTTGCCCAATGCACAGTAATTACTAGGTATCATTACTTCTAAATATCTGTTTCTTAGTCTTTCCTGGTTTAAACGTGTGCCTAAAATACACTATCCATATTCATCAAATTAATATTAATTAAGATGAATACTGTCCAAGCTTGGGTAACCAGACTCCATAAGCAAAGTCGTGAAGACCTGACAGTTTTTTTCTTCATGAAGTCTCTAGAATTCAGCAGCATTAGCCCTCCATTTTAACTTGTTTATTCATTCAACAAACATTTGTTGAATACCTACTCAGTTCAGTTCAGTTCAGTCACTCAGTCGTGTCTGACTCTTTGCAGCCCCATGAATCACAGCACGCCAGGCCTCCCTGTCCATCACGAACTCCCGGAGTTTACTCAAACTCATGTCCATCGAGTTGGTGATGCCATCCAGCCATCTCATCCTCTGTTGTCCCCTTCTCCTCCTGCCCCCAATCCCTCCCAGCATCAGGATCTTTTCCAATGAGTCAACTCTTCACATGAGGTGGCCAAAGTACTGGAGTTTCAGCTTTAGCATCATTCCTTCCAAAAATATCCCAGGGCTGATCTCCTTTAGAATGGACTGGTTGGATCTCCTTGCAGTCCAAGGAACTCTCAAGAGTCTTCTCCAACACCACAGTTCAAAAGCATCAATTCTTTGGCGCTCAGCCTTCTTCACAGTCCAACTCTCGCATCCGTAACTACTAGGTACCAACAAAGGAAAGCCACAGAAGCATATGTCATCCCTCTTGACTTGGAGGTGATTCTAGTCTTTTCAAGGAGGCAGACAGAGAAATCATTTTAATAAAATGTGTTGGAGTGGTGACTCCACCCTGATGCCCTGAGGAGGAGGTGACATTTGAGCTGGGTGTTGAAGGATGAAGGCGAGGGAGAGGGCAGAAATGCATTCCAGGCAGGGGCGATGATGGTGGGCAGCTTGGAGGAGCCTGGCTTGGGGAGGAAGTTGGGAGGGCTCTGGACGTGGGAAATACCTTCCCTGGTGGCTCAGTTGGTAAAGAATCTGCCTGCAATGCAGGAGAGCTGGGTTCGATCCCTGGGTTGGGAAGATCCCCTGGAGGAGGAAATGGCAACCCACTCTAGTACTCCCTTGCCCGGAGAATTCCATGAACAGAGGAGCTGGGCAGGTTACAGTCCATGGGATTGCAAAGAGTCAGACACAACTGTGTGACTAACTTTCACTTTCACTTGCACATGGGAGGAAGTGTTCTGCAGGGAAGGTGTGGCAGGAGAAAGACCTGGGAGAAGCAGGAGCAGTGAGGTGGACAAGGGCCTTGCATACCTTTCTTGAAAATCTGAATGTCACCCTACAGGCAGTGGGAAGCTTGCAAAGCTTTAACGGAGGGAAGCAATAGAATCAGATCTGACTTTTTAAAAGAAGAGGCTGCAGGTGGTGTGGAGGGTGGATCCAGTAAGAAGGTCGGAGGCCGGGAAGGCAGTACTGAGTACCTCACAGGAGTCCCCCAACCCCGAGATCATGAGCGCCAAGACCCAGAGGGTGCCATGGGGATGAGGAGAGGAGAGGAGGCACTGGAAACACGGTTGGTTAGGAGGCAGACCACAGGGCTTGGTGACAGTCTGGTTGGAATGAGAGACTGGGGATGAGGATTAAACCCCACCCCGCAGCCTGGGTGGAGGGGTGGTGGCTGCCGTCTGAGATAAGCAGTTTAGGAGCAGAAACAGATCTGGGACGATGCTGGAAGGTACAGTGAGTTCAGCTGTGAGAGCACTGAGCCTTCCAAAGGCATGTCAGCGGAGCTGACCCGTGGGTGGTGGACATGATCTAGGTCAGGAGTTCCTGAGAGAAGCCTGGCGTGATGCATGGATGGAAGGGTAGATGGTAGCTGAAACCATGGACTGTCCTGGCCTGGAGAAGAATAGAGAAGCCATCTGTGCTGTGCAAGCCACAGGGCCTGGAGGTCACGTTATAAAAGGTCCCAGGACCCTGGCATGCAGGGAGAGAAGGGCGCCTGGATAATTGCCGGGAATCTAAGGGATTTTCTCCCTAACTTGATGTTTTAGGCTAATTAAAGAGGATGAATTTGTTTCTACCTCCCTTCCATACAGGGCTGGAGGCCTCATGGAGAAGTGGAATGGAAAAAAGAGTGACTGGCATCAACTAAAAAACTCAATTAAATGGAATAAATGTGCACATCAAATTTTTTAAAAGTCAGAAATTGCCCTAGAGTCCCTGATACTCAGACCCAGTCCCTGTTTCACAAAGTTAGTGTTTTCCAGAAAAAAAAAAAACAACAAAAACTGGTTGCTACTTCATTATCTTAAAAAAAAAAAAGGCAAGAAAAGTCTAATTCAAATCATGCCTTAGCACAATAAGCCTGTACAAACTAATTAAAATGGTTGATTTTATAAGAAACTACATCCTTCCCTGTGTAGTATCATTTGCTATCCTGTGATAAGTAGCAGTTTCAACTGGCAGTTATGTGCCAATAAGCTGATTATAATTAATAATAGTTATATGCCATTTAGAGCTTCCCAGGTGGCGCTAGTGGTAAAGAATCCACCTGCCAACGCAGGAGGTGTAAGAGACGTGAGTCTGATCCCTGGTAGGAAAGATCCCCTGGAGAAGGTCATGGTAACCCACTCCAGTATGCTTGCCTGGAGAATCCCATGGACAGAGGAGCCTGGTGGGCTATGGTCCACGGGGTTGCAAAGAGTCAGACACACAAGAGCACATAAATTACTAAATTATTTACATTATAACGGGAAAAATAGGTTTACTTAATCAACACACTTTAATTGATAGACATCAGTTTTCAAAATATGAAGTTTCTGAGGATTAAAAATAAAATGGTACCCTGCCTGGCAAAGAGCCTAGGAATCCACAGCAAATGCATGGCCCTTAGCCTGTGTCCTAGTTAGTGAGTTGGGAGCCACCCACAAGGCCACAGGCTTCTCTGGAGGTGACCAAAGGGTCCAGCCTGCTCACATTTCCAAATACTCTGAGACAGAGATGAATGGAATATTTTAAATCCTCCCCAGTGAACTCTAAGCCATCCTTTCAGAGACTAAGAAGCCCACCAAAGTGGGTGAAGTCTCCCTCTGGGTTCTCTTTTCCCAGATTCTTCTGTCACTGTCTGGGTTTGTGTTTTGGTTTGGGTCTGGCTCTGCTACCAGACAGCAACCTCTTAGGGGCAAACATTACCTTACTCCTGCCTCTGTTCCCAACACGTAACATAGTGCCTGGCATATTTCCAGAACTCCAAAAATGTGTGTGGAGCAGAACACAGACCATTTGTTTTACAACAATGCGTGCACACGTGCGTGCCAAGTTGCTTCAGTCATGTCCAACTCTTGGCGACCCCATGGACTGTAGCCCACCAGGCTCCTCTATCCATGGGATTTCCCAGCAAGAATACTGGAGTGGGTTACCATGCCCTCCTCCAGGGGATCTTCCCAACCCAAGGGATGGAACCTGTGGCTCCTGCATTTCAGGGGGAATTCTTTACACTGAGCCACCAGGGGAACCTGTACAATGATACTTGCCTTTGAATACAGAAGATGAAGAATGGGTATTTTCCACCAGGAAAGCTCTCATGACTAATTGGGATGGTGGTCAGAATGGCTTCAACATTCCTCAAAATAGCCAGAAGTAAGAGAGGACTTGAAAACGTCCCTAGAAGATCTGCATTCCTTAGACTCTAGAATAATCCAAGACTGTGGACGAAGACTTTTCTACGATGCATACAGGAGCAACAGTGAATTTATACAAATCAACAGGGTTATCTGGACAAGGTCAGAAACCAAATGCACAGTTTTATAGTTGCCTTTCACGCAAGCTGGCGATTTTATTCAATGTCCACTGCTGGCAATGGATGTCTTTGTGGATTCTTGTGTTTAAAAACAAATTGTTTTTGTGTTACCAAAGTATTTAATAAGAAGCATTTTGCACTCTGGGAAAAAAAAAAAGGCTCTTGTCTCAGGAGAATGGTGGAGAGGAGGCCACCGGTCTGGGTCTGCTGGATACAGGAATCTCTTCCTTCAGGCCATGCCCGCAGCCGAGAACTGGACGGTGGTTATCGTCTTCTCGTTATCAGTTTGGACTCTGTGAGAGGATGGATCTAAATAAGCTTTTATCCTCAGAGTTAGGACTAGTGGAGCCTGGAGGAAATTTTAATTAGGGCAAAAATTTCTTTCTGGCAAATGACAAGAATAAGGTTCAACTCCAAATGCGTCCTATGTGTGTTTCTCTCCGATTGTAATGAAGACCTCAGTTGTCGCCAGCATTACTAGAGCTGTGTGTAATTGCATTCCTTGTCTGCACTGAGAATTACGTTGGCCAGTTTTGTTTTTTTTTTTGGGGGGGGGGGTTCTGTTATATTTACTTCCTGGTAGATACGCTGTAACTTAGCCGACTTCTCTAGTCATTTACCCCCTCGCTTATATAGCGACTCTCTTAAAAAAAAAAAAAAAAGCAATAGAGTCTTCAGGTATTTATTTCACTCAGCACAAACAGCTCACACACAGAAATCTAGGCTTGCAAAAGCATTTGGGGAAATGCTACCTTTAAAATCTTTGAACTGCCAGGCATGTATCCCTAATGGATAAGAAGCATATTGTATGTAATTTAACTGCCACCCTCTCTTTCCTATTCTACATTTCTCTTTCCAGATAAAGGGCCTCTCCTCACATACCCTTATCTTTGCCTAAAGCCTCCCCTCTGGAAGAGGCATGAAGAGAATGAATGTGGTTGCAACAACAAGGAGGAAAAAATGGTTTTAATGTAGATGAAGCTGAAGGGCTGAGGTTTTCAGTTCAGACTCCTGTTGCTACTTCCACATCCCGGTCCCCTTGAAGTGTATCAGTATAAACTGCTGCAACCACGGGAGGAGGCTGCATACTAGTTCAAAGATGAGGTGTCAGACTGGGATTTCCCAACCTGATCCATAAGGGGAGTCCGGGATTCCACCAAGCTGGGAAGAGACCTCTGGACTTGACAAATCCTTCAGGTTAATCCTCTCCACGAAAGGGCTGACCATCTACTCATCTGACTCTTCTTTTTCTTTTTAGCATTATCTTTAGCACCTGCTTTTCTCAGGTATAAGAAGCTGCTTGGAAACCTTGAGAGGCTCATGACACATAGGGGTCGGGGAGGTGGAAAAGAGGAGCAGATTTCAAGGTAGAGAGACCCAGTTCTATGACTCATTGGATGGTACTTCTCCATAAGATCAGATGCTAAAGTAGATGGTTAGTGCTTCCGGTGGCTAGGATGAACTCTGTCCCCCAGCCAGGATTTCCAGGCCCACACTGCAGTGCCTAAGAATCATGTCGGTTTATGTGCAGGCTGAGCTGCTGGCCTGAGGTATGTGTGTTTGTGGGGTGGGGGATGGGGAAGGTCACACTGTTGTTATCCATCCTGTAATCCTGTAACCTACATCCTGTTACTTAATCTGCCATCCATGACTATCCCTTTGATACCACTAAGTCCTGGCAGTTGGGAGACACAGGACATGATTAGTGGAGAAATTCAGTGGGATCAGATTTTTAGGATGCTACTTCTTAAATTGAGTATCTGTCTCAGTGTCAGGAGACAGGAAGAAGAATCCTGTCACCTAGACGAAGGGTCAGGGTAGGCATGAAGGGACTTCAGGCATACTAGACTCTGGAGGGGCTTTGGGAGAGAAACACAAGTTTCCTGTCTGTACATACACTGTAAGCATTGCTGGAATTTTTGCAGGGGGTAGCGGACTTTGAAAATCTTCCAGGATAAAATCACCTTGAGCCCTCTCTGTAAAATAAAGCTGGGACTTGTTCATGGGCTAGGGCGGACCCCAAACCGTTTCCTGAAAAAAATTCCTGGCTTGGCCTCCGAGTGGTTTCACCTTCCACAGTCCTCAGCTGTTTCTAAAGTCTATGGTTTGCTGCTGTTGTCAGTCACTAACTCATGTCCGACGCTTTGTGACTCCATGGACTGCCACACGCCAGGCTTCCCTGTCCTTCACTACCTCCTGGAGTTTGCTCCGACTCATATCCATTGAGTCAATGATGTCCATGGACTGTCCCTCAATTAATGACACAAAATAGGGTCTCTCTAAGCCCGTGAACAGATGCCTGTAAGTCTTATCCAAAGGATAGTGAGAAAGAGCTCCCTGTGAAGGCTTATTTCAAAATTATTCAGTCCATCACTCTTTTCGGTACTTTGAGTTCCTTCTTGGGATACAGCCAGACATCAGAAAAGTAAATACTTAAGACACTTAATCCTTAGGTTCCCTCACAGAGCTGCGTTTTCATCAGGGAAGCCCAGAGAGGAGAACAGGACACAGTTAGTTAGGCATTTGGTTTGGATCTGCTTGGGTTGTGGAGCGGAGGCCCCTCCATCTGCTGGGTCCGCTAGAAGAGACCCCACATTAAAAAAGGCTTCCATAGTGGCTCAGACAGTAAAGAATCCACCTGCAATGCCGGAGACCCAGGTTTGATCCCTGGGTGGGGAAGATCCTCTGGAGAAGAAAATAGCAACCCACTCCAGTATTTTTGCCTGGAGAATCCCACGGACAGAGGAGCCTGGTGGGCTACAGTCCATGGGGTCGCAAAGAGTCAGACACGACTGAGCGACTAACACCCGGAACTCCTAAGGGCTGAAGACTTTCCTCCACTGAGTCTGCTCCCAGAACTGACTTTCTGTTCCCTGTCCTTGTCTTTTGAGATGGGAATCTTCAGAGTTCAACCTGAAACTCCGCAGAGCCAGTCCACGGCCCCTCCTGCCGGCCTGATGGCACTGCCTCACTCCTCAGACCTCTGCACCTTCCCTCTGTCGCCCTCCTCCCACTGTATCAGGGGCTCAGGGTGTAAACTGCCTCCACCCTTGCTGGATCGCAGAGAGTCCTAACAAGCAAACTGCTTAATCTGTTTCGGAGACCGATGATCCGAGTTATTAAGTGGCCAGGCCCTGTGTGTCAAGGCTCCTCTCCTCCCAGCAGCCGTTCACACTTCACTTCTCAGGATACTGACAAGGGACGTGCATGTGTGCTAAGTTGCTTCAGTCATGTCCGACTCTGTGACCCTGTGAACTGTAGCCCGCCAGGCTTCTCTCTCCATGGGATTCTCCCGGCAAGAATACTGGAGTGGGTTGCCGTGTCTTCCTCCAGAGGATCTTCCTGACCCAGGGTGCTCACCCATGTCTCTCGTGTCTGCCTGCAGTATCAGGCAGGTTCTTTACCACTGGCGCCCTTTTGGAAGCCTGCTGACCAAGGCGGGGGCAGGGCAGGGGTGGGGGTTCCTATTTAAACTAGTAACTCTGAACAGCTTACTACTCTCAGCACAGCCTCGTGCAAATGTAAAAGTATAGATAAATGTTTGTTCAATGAAAAGCAGATCATGAAGGGAAGACACTGAAGCTTTGACTCATAGTTTGAAAATTCTCTCCACATGAATACTAGAATAGGTAGCCTTTCCCTTCTCCAGGGGATCTTTCCAACCCAGCGATAGAACCGGGGTCTCCTGCATTGCAGGCGGATTCTTTACCAACTGAGCTATCAGGGAAGCCCCCCCAGATCAATATTTGTGTGCATTTGCAGTCCCTCATGGGTGTGTGACCCTGGAGAAGGAAATGGCAACCCACTCCAGTATTCTTGCCTGGAGAATCCCATGGACAGAGGGGCCTGCCGGGTGGGCTGCAGTCCATGGCATTCGCGAGGGTCGGACATGACTTAGTGACTAAACCTCCACCATGGGTGTGTGAAGAGCAGCCAAACATATGAATCGCCTGACACCCGCGCTCTCAGCAGTGAGGGCACACGAGAGCTCCTGCCTCGTATTTCAGCTCACACACTGTGCACAAGCATTCTTTCTGGAGTCTGTTTCGTGTCATGTTTGTTTCACTGTGTGAGTGACTCTGCTGTTTAAAACGGCTCCCAAGTGCAGCGCTCTGCAGGGCTGTCTTCCTGTCCCATGCACAGGAAGATGGCGATGTGCTTTAAAAGAGGAAACTTCATGTGTCACATAAGTTTTGTCCAAGCATGAGTTACACTGCAGTTGGTCTTGAGTTCAGTCTTAGTGAGTGAGCAATATATATTAAAATAATGTCTCTGTAAACAGAAATACAAAACATAAGGTTATGTATTGATCTGTTAACAAAAATGTGGCCAGAGGCTTGCAGGAACTTCACCCTGTATTTCCCTTAGGGGCAGTGGCTCAGTATTGCTGATTGAGTATTCCTGGTGACTTTACAGAACATAAGGGCCACAAATACCGAGAATCCATTCCATTCAACTCTGCATTTGCAATGTGAAAGCAGCCGGAGACAATATGCAAGCACTGAACGCTCTGCATTCCAATAAAATCTCACTTATGGGCAGGGAAACTAGGATTTCATATCATTTTCATAGGCCACACAATATTCTTCTTTTTTATTTTCCCCAAAACCATTAAAAAAAAAAAGTGTAAAAACCAGTTTTAACTGGCTAGATGTACAAAAACTGGTGACAGGCTGGAGTGGCCCATGGTCCATAGGCTGCTAACTCCTGTGTTATTTCTTTTCCACAAATCCCCCTGCTTTGGAGCCAGCTCATGGTAGGTTAGAGAGACCCACATCTCCTGCCCCCCAGGAAGTCTCTACCATCCCAGGGCCATCACGCTGATGGAGTCCAAAGACTCCTGGAGTCCAAGGAGACAGTTCTGAAGCTGGACTTGAGATGCAGGGTTTGAAAGCTGGTCCTATTGCTTCCCAGCTGTTTTACTGGAGGCAGCTTCTCTGGGCCCATATATGGGGCAGCGAGGATCATGGTCATGTCTCCTAGGCCTGCAGTGCAGGTTGAACTGCACCCAGGGGGGTCTGGAGACGAGATTCCTTTATCATCTCCACCACGCCCACCCAGACCAGTTAGACAGCTTGACCTCCACCCTCTAGGTTCCTTGGACATTCATCACCCAAGAGTCACAAAGGGAGCAAGAGGATGTGGACAAATCTCATTCCTTTCTACCCTGCTCACCATTTTCAGGGGTCTCGGAGACCATGCCACACAACCAATAAAACAGCAGAAAGGTATTAATATTTCCCTAAAATCTGCAGACCCCATTTCTACCATTTCCCAACTCATCATTTTAGGTGCCCCCCAGATTGCCGCAGCCGTGCTTAGGCTCAAGTGCTGGTGAGAAACCTCTCAAATGTCAGTGCTTACAAAAGAGGGAAGAAAATAGAAAATTGTTTATTTTCCTGATTTAAAAGATAACATCGCTTTGCTCTTTCCTTTTGTGTAAGGTCAGATGGGGACCATTCTTTGAAAGTGGCTCCAGAAGACTTTCTCAGATATACATGTATTTAGCAATTTATGTTTTTCACTCAAAATGGATCACTTTCAGTAATAATAATATCATGGTGATTACTATTATAATAAACAATGTTTCATTTCCTTATCTGTAAAAATGAAGTAATGATTCAGATCCTAGCCTGACATTTAAAGTATTTGGCAAGCTGCACAGGAAGGTTGTTATGGTTGGGTTACATCTAAGTAAATGTTGATTTTAAAATACCATTTTAGTTGACTTTACAAGCAATGGGTGACAAATTAAGTCAGCATTTTTATTGCAAGGAACTCACGGCGCTTTACAGATAAGGTCTCATTGATGCTTGCAGAGTGGAAAAGCATCATTCATGGAACCACAGCCCCAGACCTTAGAACATCCGGAAGGGCCCTTAGGGAGCCTCACCAAGTTGTGAGTCTAAGAACTAGGAAGCCAAGACTCAAGATTGGAGACCTTTCACGTCTTGGATCCAGGAAGGAGAAGGAGGAGCCTGTGTCAGGAGCGTCCAAGGTTCCTAGGACTTGGATACCTGGAGCTGCGCAGAGGAGGGGGAAGGGGAGGGGGAGGGGAGGCGGGGGAGGGGGCGAGGGAGGCCGAGGAGCCGCCCCTCCCTCCGCCCGGGCTGCGGGGGCGGGGCCAGGCAGGGGCGCGTGTCCGTCCCCGGCGGCTGGGGGCGCGGCGAGCGCGCAGTCACGTAGCCTCCAGCCAGCCAGCCCCCGCCACGCCAGCCCCTGACCGAGAGGACTCCGAAGGTCAGCGTTTTCAGATATGGGTGTGATGCAGGAAGGAAAACGCCTCCTTTTCCTTCCCTTCACCGCATCTTCCCAGAAATGGACGAAAAATGGGGATCTGGCACGTTCGTGTACTTGCTATACTTTTCAGAAGCAAAGCAATGCCCTAGAATGAGCAGGTGGCTGCAAGAGCACGAGTTTCTCCGGTTTGGCAGATAACGAAACGAGTTTGGCCCGAAAGGGACCAGCCCAGTCCCCCTGCCCCACTCCCTGACTTCCTTTCCCACCCCCACCGTCCCCTGGTCCTTGCCCCCCTCCCCCCGCCGCGTTCTCTGCCCTCGTCTCATTCCGGCCCGTTGCACTGTTTTTATCTGGTGGCTTAGGGCTGTTAACAGTGCTTTTAAAACGCCAGAGTTGGGTAGAGCTAACCCCACCTTTGCCACCAAATGAGGGTGTGGTCTTTTTGCGAGTTGCTTTACGTCTTGGGCAGCAGCGAGTGCAGCAGCGCCGATCACAGGTGCGCCCCAGGATGCGGGATTTGTTAGTTACACGCGTGGAAGGCCGCTCTGCTCTCGGGCCGAGCCTTGATACGGCTCTAGCCCTGCTTAGAGCCCAGGTTTGGTTTCTGCACCCCACTGCTGCCAAAGCTGACCAAGAACACCTGCACATTCTTACCCCACCTCACCGCCCCTCCGCCCCCAAGCCTGGCCTGCCCTCCTGTGTCAAAGGAAATGATTGATTCTCCTTGGACTTGGTGTTTCTTTTAAGGCCACAGGTTTCATTACCGGCCGACATGGTTTTCAAAATCCTGGTGGGCGGGACTGGAGCTTTCAGGAGAAGGACTCATCAGAAGCATGATATGTAAACCAGTGGAGGCTGGAACACCACTTTCCATCCTGCCTGCTTGCCGTCGGCCAGTGGCCTGGCAGGGGTGAGGCTCTGGGACTCCACCGGGGACAGTTTGAAAGTCTCTGCCCTATAGGTTAAGGGCTCTTGACTGTGCGCCCCTCCAGACCTTCTGCAGCCTGCCTTCAACCGGTCCCTGTCTCCACCCCCACCCCCACGGTCCTGACACATCGCAGTGTGATGTCCTTCTCTCTGCTCCAAAGTTGCCTCCTCCCTCACTCCTTGGAGACCTCTTAGTGCTTTGCATGCTTCAGATGTAGCAGCCGTCACCCTGTGATAGGAGGTCACGAGTCCTGAAAACAGGAACTGTGCCTTGTTTTTGCAGCGTTTAACTGGTGTTTGGAGAACACTTGAGTCCTCCATTTTGGGAATAGAGTTCAAACTGCTGAAGCTGACACCCTAGAGAAGGGGAGATGCAACAAGCAAGACCCTAAAAGATGTGGCCTGGGTCAGTAGGGGGAGCAAGAGAGCAGAGGACGGAAGAGAAGGTGTGTCTGTGGGGATGGGAGTTTCAACTGCAGGACCCATGGGAAGTCACACTCAGAAGGTGATGGGCATCAGCCTGGAGGTGGGGAAGGAGGGAGCAGTGTGGACTTCAGTGAGGAAGCTTCCACGCATTGAGAGGCAGAAAGCATAGACACCTGAGGTGGGAGCAAGGAAGAGGCCAGGCGGCCAATGGGAAGAGAAGAAAAGAGAAGGTGAAAGTGAAGTCCTATTGGACTCTTTGGGACCCCTGTGGACTGTAGCCTACCAGGCTTCATCCATGGGATTTTCCAGGCAAGAGTACAGGAATGGGTTGCCATTGCCTTCTCCAGGGGATCTTCCCGACCCAGGGATTGAGGCCGGGTCTCCCGCACTGCAGGCAGAGGCTTTACCCTCTGAGCCACCAGGGAAGCCCAAAAGAGAAGGTGGGAGGGGACAAAGGAGCAGAGGAGTGAGAGGTGTTACACGAGCCGCTGAAGGACTGTGGGTGTTCCGGTCAGACCCAGCATTTTCACAGTCCTTACAAAGGACACAAAGGGGGACCCTTCCAGTGCCCATTTCTAGGCCTTGTTAGATTTCCATTTTTTTTTTTTTTTTTTTGGCCCTCGCCTCATGCACTGATATGTAGGATCTTAGTGCAGGGATCTTAGTTCCCCAACCAGGGATCAAACCTGTGCCCCCTGCAATAGAAGAGTGGTGTCTTAACCCCTGGACCACCAGGGAAGTCCCCTTATTAGATCTGTTACCTTTGACAGCATCAACCGCTCCCTCTGTTTTGAAACTCTGACTTTTGGCGTTCCTCTTTCTCCTCCTCTTCCCTATTTCCGTGGCCCCTCTTTCGTGGGTGACTGAGCAGAGCATTCGGCCTCAGCCTTGAGGGTTTCCCCTTGACTCACTGTCCTTTACACGCACGTCCTCATCCAGATGCCACCTAACACGTGCACAAGACGGGGTCCATCAGCCAGGGAAGGGAGGGGCGGCAGAGTGTACCACGGCCGAGGATCATCTGGCCGCTGCTTTCCTCTCCATTTCCTGCTGGTCCCCCACATGTAACCTTCTCTGGGGTCACCCCAAATATCTCCCATTGTTAGAAATTTTAGATGTAATATGTTAAACTAACTATTGCTGAGAAGCAAATCCACCAAAACTTTTCAGTGGCTTACGGAACCAGTGATCACTTACATGACTCTCGGTTCCGCCTTAGGTTCCCTCACGAGGCTGCCGTCAAGACGTTGGCCAGGGTTGCAGTCACCACTGGGCTGGAGGATCCGCTGCTGAGATGGCTCGTTCACCTGCCTGGTGAGTTGTGCTGGCTCTTGGTCAGAGGCCCGGGTGCCTCTTCACTTGGGCCTCTTCACAGGGCTGTTCGAATGGCCCAAACACTGACCTCCCCTAGAGCAGGCAGTCCAGCAGAGCACGGAGGATGCTGCACTGCTCTTTATGACCTAGTCTCAGAGTTCACACACTTGTCTTCTCTGTTGGGCACTCAGAACGGCCCTGATCCAGGAGGTCTGGATCATCGGGTGCCATCTCGGAGGTGCGCTATACCATGGGGTTGTCCACTCTCGAAGTCTGAGTGACTCGGACTTGTCCCTCAAGTTGCAGCCCACTGATGCACAAGGTCCCATGGAGAAGCCGCCCCGATTGGTGAGCCTCTTCCCTGGCTTCCGTCAGCCCTTGGCACCTCTCCCTTTCTCCATGTACCACGCCACACTGAAGCTGGTGGTTTCTTTGTTTCTCTCTTCCCTAGTCTTTGAATTCCTTGAGGGATAAGAGAGCATCTCATGGGGCAACATGGTATCACAGTGTCTAGAACAGTGATGCATGGCGGAGTCTCAGTACGTTTTAGATAAGGAATGAATAAGTGAATAAGTTACAGTCCCTTTTTCTAATCACAAACACTTATGTAACACTTAATTTTAACCACACCCCACTTCAGGTCTCTGTTGATTGGTTTTCATATTGCATTTCCCACCCCAGTCTCACCCTTGACATGGTCCCCCTCTCTTCTGACCCAGCAATTCCATTCTAGGAATTTATTCTAGGGAAATAATTCATATGAGTCCAAAAAGTAGCTGAACACTGTCCATTGCAGTTTGTTTATGATGTTTGGGTTTTGTAGAAAACCTGAATTTGAAAAAAAAACTGTAATTTGACTAAATAAGGTATGGAACAATAAAATAGGCTTTTACAGAACCACTAAAATAATACCAAAAGTGTTCAGTTGATATGAAAAGGTGTTCAGCTGATATTTTTAAATGAAGTAAAATTACAAAATGTTTTAAATTTCCAACTGTGGTAAAATACTTGTAACAAAATTTATCATCTTAAAAAGTGCACGGTTCAGTAGGGGTAAGTGCATTCTCGTTGTTCTGCAGCCAATCTCCAGAACATTTTTTTTTTTTAAATCTTGCAAAATGAAAACTCCCTACTGTTCAGCAGCATTGCTCCCTCCCCACTTTTCTTTCTGCCCTCAGTCCCTGGCAACAACCATTCTACTTTCTGTCTTTATGAATTTTGATGACTCCAGGTTCCTCATATAAATGGAATCATTCAGTATTTGTATTTTTGTGACTGCTGATTTCACTAAGCTTTTTGTCCTCAAGATTCACCCTTGTTATAGCATGTGTCAGAATTTCATTCCTACTCAGGGCTAAATAATATTCCATTATATCTATGTATTGTGCTTTGTTCATCCATTTGTCTGTTGATGGGTACTTGTGTTGAGTTTGTGATTTGGCTGTTATGACTAATGAACGTAGGTGTGTGAAGATCTCTTCAAGACTCTGGGTTATAATTCTGTTTTTAGTTTTTTGAGGAACTGCCATACTTTTTCCATTGAAGCTGCACCATTTTATATTTGCATCAGTTTGCACAAGGGTTCTAATAACACCTTGTCCTTGGAAACACCTGTTATTTCTGTTTTTTTTTTTTTTTTTGATAACAGTAGCCACCCTAATGGGTGTGAGGTGGTATGTCATTGTGGTTTTTAAAAAAAATTTTTTTTAATTGAAAAGTAATTGCTTTACAGTATTGGCTTGATTTCTTGTTCCAGAGAGATTAGCTTGCCTTTTTGGAGGCCTGGGATCTTCTGCTATGGTTTAGAAGTTGCTCTGTAGGAGTGGCTTCCTATTTTGAGGAGTTTTTAATATATTTGTGGGGAGGCATCTCCCTATCTTCTTCCTTCATCTCCCCATCTTACTCTCTGCCATCTTCCGCCCCCCTCATTGTGGTTTTGATTCACATTGCCCTAACGATTAGTGGTGTTGAGCATCTTTTCAAATGTTTATTGACCATTTGTCTTCTTTGGGGAAATGTCTGTTCAAGCCTTTGCCCATTTTTATTTTGTTTTGTCATTGTTGAGTTGTAGGAGTTCTTTATATATTCTGGATATTAGCCCCTTATCAGGTGCAAATATTTTATCCCATTCTGTAGTTGCCTTTTCATGCTACAGATTATGTATAAAACATTTTTTAAAGAGAAATGTTTATATAAACATACATGAACCTAGGGGAAAAATGGAAAAAAAAAACACTAAAAAGTTAGTAGTATGGATTTAATTTTAGCAGTAATAAGTTTAATTTTCTTCTTTATGTTTATCGTTGACAATTTCTGGGATAAACATATTAATTTCATGGAAAATTTTAAATAAATGACATTTTCACACAAATAAAGCATAGGTCATAGGTTTATCTTCTGAAGATCTAACCAAGAAATTCCGAAATCAAGATAGCATTTAGGTTGTTGGGATCCTCCCAACTGGGTACTGAGGCAAGTACTAATGCCAAGTTGCTTACTTTTCTGAATTTCATTTCCTTCTCTTTTTTAAAAAATGCAAGGCTTTTTTTTTTTTTTTAGCACTGGCATTATTTATTTCAAAGAATTTACATTCTATGCATCAATTTAGTGTTCTTAGGAAACTTTAAAAGAAATTTTATTTATTTAATTGGCTGTTCTGGGTCTTAGCTGTGGATACGGGTGTGGGTCCCTGACCAGGGATAGAACCCAGAGCCCCTGCATTGAGAGTGCAGAGTCTCAGCCACCAGACCACCAGGGAGGCCCTATCCTTAGGAAACTTTTTGCAGGACCCACTCTGCTCTCAAAGGCACTTGTTCCTGTTTCTGTGAATGGTCATCCCACAGTATGGTATCTGCTTTCCTGTCTAGATTGGGGTGTCCTCAATCTAGACCCCGATGAGCATGGTACTAATAGACTTGTTGAATGACGTTGCCAGATCCGAAAGGCACGTTTCTGCTCCTCAGCCTCCCAGGAGCATTGGACTCGGGAGAGTCAGCTGCCTGTTCTTCCTCTTGAAACCGTCTCCTGGTTCTGCTTCTGGGACACCACTCTCTTATTTTCTCTCCTAGGTCTCCGGCCAGTCCTTTCAGTCTTTGCAGGTTCCTCTTTACCGTCTAGCCAAGCTCCTAACGTCTCAGTGCTTTAGTGCTTGGTCCTTTTTCTTCGTTCTCTCTGCTTCCATAACCTCATCTCTTTCCAAAGCTTTGATTCCAGACCGTACACCAATTATTTCCAACAAGCCCATCCATCTCTTTGGAGCTCAGTGTATCCAGCTGCCTTGTGTTGTACATTTTCTGTGTGCCCTAGATTCACTCTCTACTCTTGTTGACCCTCCCCTTTGCCCTTGGTACTCTGACCTCTGTGGGCCTCGTGGACAGAAAATCTCTCGCTTCCTGTGGGCTTGGCCAGTAGAAGTTTCCAGCAGAAAGTTGAAAGGCAGGAGGAGAGTGAGGTCAATAAATTTAGTACCCAGCTGCCTGTCTGTGGTTCACATTGGAGTGGATCTCCCTCCTGAGGGCCACGGCTCCTGCCACGAGAGCCTGTCCACCTACCCAGCTCTCTCTCTACCAGTTACTGCCCCATTCACTTGCTCCTTCAGGCCTAGGTGTGGTTACCTGCTTCAGGGTGACCACATCAGCTCTCTTTGCTTGTCTGAAACTCTGCTCCCTTAGAGTAGGAAATGGCAACCCACTTCAGTTCTTGCCTGGAGAATTCCATGGACAGAGAAGCCTGGTGGGCTACAGTCTGTGGAGTTGCAGAGTTGGACATGACTGAGTGAGCATGGCACACTCTGCTCACACTTTTGTATTAGATTGGCCAAAAAGTTCCTTTGATTTTTAAATAAAAATGAAAGACAAATTTTCATTTTCACCAAGAATTTTATTGAACAACATAGTCACCTTTTGGTTTTACTATCTTTTGCCATATTTTAGGCAACTTCATAATCCCATCTTCCCAAAACTTTCTTTTTTGAGCAAAGGCCTATTCCAGGTCCCTTTACAGTCTGCCGGGGAATTGAAATCTTTTCCAATAAGATAATTTTATAAAGACCAAAGTAAATGGACATTCGAAAGTGCAGTGTCTGGTGAATGTGGCGGATGAATCAGGACTTCCTCGCCAAGCTGTAACAGTTTTTGTCTGGTCATCAAATATACATGTGGTCTTGCGGTATCCTGGTGGAAGATTATGAATTTTTATGTTTCTTGAAATAATAAAGCATAATATGCCAAAAATGTTGCTTTTTTCATTTCCAATATTGAAATGGCTACACGGAAATTCATCAATTTTGATAAATTTTTTTTTAATGCATACTGATATGACAGCTGTCACAATACAATCTAACAAAATTGTTTCAAATGAAGTTAAAGACAACTAAGTGCTACTAGAGACATCCTATGGGAAAAAACACAAATGATCCTTTTGGCTTAATCCTTTTATGAAACTCTCCTCACATAACCCTGGTTTCCAGCCAGGATCCTGACACATCTGTATGTATTTGACAGCTTCCTTGGGAATTCTCATAGCCAGTACACACATGACAAACCCAGAACATACCTTTTGGCTTTTCCTGTAATCCCCTCCTCACTTTTTTCGGTCTCTGGGAACGAATATTAGCACGCCAACCCAGGTGCACAAAGCAGGTGCCTGGGAGTCCTGCATGGTCTCTCCCTCTCCTTCACACTCACCCACCTTCATCTTATCGATCACTAAGTCTGAAAATTGAGCTTCACAAAGCTGGCTTCTTACTGTTTGCTGCTGCTGCTGCTAAGTCGCTTCAGTTGTGTCCGACTCTGTGCGACCCCATAGACAGCAGCCCAAGAGGCTTCTCTGTCCCTGGGATTATCCAGGCGAGAATACTGCAGTGGGCTGCGATTTCCTTCTCCAATGCATGCATGCATGCTAAGTTGCTTCAGTCGTGTCCAACTCTGTGCGAACCCTATGAACAGCAGCCCACTAGGCTCCCCTGTCCACTGGATTCTCTAGGCAAGAATACTGGAATGGGTTGCCATTTCCTTCTCCACCAGGTGGCGCTAGTGGTAAAGAATTCACTTGCCAATACAGGAGACATAAGAGACAGGAGTTCGATCCCTGGGTTGGGAAGATCCCCTGGAGGAGGGCATGGCAACCCACTCCAGTATTTTGCCTGGGAAATCCCATGGACAGAGCAGCCTGGCAGGTTACAGTCCATAGGGTCTGAAAGAGTTGGACACAACTGAAGTGACTTAGCATGCACACATTCAGTATGCACTGTAGAAATGAATTACGTGATGTCTAGGGTTTCAAAAGAGTCCAGTTCTATTGGCAATAAATCCAAGGTTTTATTCTTGCCTGTAAATTTGTTTCAAATAAATGCCACATGTAAAAGCAATTAAAAAAAAGATGTAATCTACATGCCTGAAGTGCCAGATTCATGATTTAATTATTTGGCCCAGTCAGTGAGCTGAAAGTTCAGAAAACAAAAAACAAAACCATAAATGAAAGAAAACATTTCTAAAACAAATTGCCTTCCTTGTGTCAAAAGTCCTCCTATGCCTGGAGTCAGACAGGAAACAAATAGACCTGTGTGTTATCAGAACTGAACTAAAGTATTTATCTGTTTCTCCCCATGGAACATCCCCTGAAAGAACGTTGTGTTTGATGTAGGGATTCTAAGCGGGACTTGCCATGGTGCTTAGGGTCTCCTAGGTATTGGTTTCATCTGCTTGAACCTTGAGTTGAAGCAGGCCAAGGAAATCAATACCTTGGATGCTGCATCTGAGTAGGGGCTCAGGAAAATATATAAAGATGGGGAAAGTATAAAGTGGAGCTTCCTAGGGGGCATGGTGATAAAGAATCTGCCTGCCAGTGCAGGAGATGTAAGAGATACAGGTTCAATCCCTGGGTCAGGAAGGTCCCCTGGAGTAGGAAATGGCAACTCCAGTATTCTTGCCTGGAAAATCCCATGGACAGAGGAGCCTGGCAAGCTATAGTTCATGGGGCTGCAAAGAGTTGTACACAACTGACCACGCACGCACCAAGTATAAAGTGGTCTATTTCCCAAACAATTATTGAATGCCACGGATGAGGCACTTCTCTAGGGTATTCAGAGTAAATAGATGAAGTTCCTTCCATTCAGGAGATTATCATCTGCCTTGAAAAACATAGGATTTCCCTGGTGGCTCAAATGGTAAAGAGTCTACCTGCAATACGGGAGACCCATGTTCGATCCCTGGGTCGGGAAGATCCCCTGCAAGAGAGCCTGGCAACCCATTCCAGTATTCTTTCCTGGATAATTACATGGACAGAGGAGCTTGGTGAGCTATAGTTCATGGGGTCACACAGAGTTGGACACGACTTAAGCACCTGACGCATATACATATATGTATATGTATGCGAAAAGCATAAAGCATTATAGGAACACCAGTTTTCTATGGCGTGGCTGAAGACATCCATTTGTCATCCCCCAAGTGTGAATGTCACGTGTTTGTCAAGTTTCTCCTGCACACTCATGTTCTATATTCTGGGAATTTAGCTGAGGAAAGTTTCTGCTTCCTCAACAGCAATGGCCAGAATGCTCTGCTTTAGTAAACAGTGTTAATACATGCATGAAATGTGCACACGGAAGTTGATTGCAGGTTTTGTTCTCTGACTGTGCAGAGCCAAAGAAAAATAACCAAGCTCTGAATCTCAGCTTTTTAAAATTTAACATTATCAATGCTTACTACCTTCCATCCAGGCCTTGGGTGGAAGGTTACAAAATAGGAGAAAGTGTTAGTTGCTCAACTGTGTCCAACTCTTTGGGACCCCATGAACTATATCTCGCCAGGCTCCCCTGTCCATGGGGATTCTCCAGGCAAGCATACTAGAGTAGGTTGCCATGCCCTCCTCCAGGCGATCTTTCTGACCCGGGGATTGAACCCAGGTCTCCTGCATTGTAGGCAGATATTTTACCGTCTGAGCCACCAGGGAAGCCCTATAAAACAGGATAAATTTTCATCTAAAAATAAATGAGAGGTATTACATAATGGAAAATCTACATAGGTTAGGATTTCAGCTCCTTTTATTTCTCTTCTCTATGAGCTTAATTATAGTGAAAAACAAAATATTTGAAGAGTTAAGATTTGGGCAAAAAACACAACTTTCGTTTTATTCACTTACTGTTAAAAATGTTCCTGACACGTAGTCGATTGTTGCGCTAGTCTCAGGTGCACAGCAAAATAGTTCATTCATATGTATGTTGTGTTAGTCACCCAGTCGTGTCTGACTCTTTGCAGCTCCGTGGACTGTAGCCCGCCAGGCTCCTCCGTCCATGGAATTTTCCAGGCAAGAATACTGAAGTGGGTTGCCATTGCTTTCTCCAGGGGATCTTCCCAACCCAGGGATCAAACCCAGGTCTCCCACACTGAATGCAGACTCTTTACCATCTAAGCCACCGGGGGTTCCTGGTGTTTTCTATGTATGTATGTGTGTATATCGGAGAAGGCACTGGCACCCCACTCCAGCACTCTTGCCTGGAAAATCCCATGGATGGCGGAGCCTGGTGGGCTGTAGTTCATGGGGTCGCAAAGAGTTGGACACGACTGAGCGACCTCACTTTCACTTTTCACTTTCATGCATTGGAGAAGGAAATGGCAACCCACTCCAGGGTTCTTGCCTGGAGAATCCCAGGGACGGGGGAGCCTGGTGGGCTGCCGTCTATGGGGTCGCACAGAGTCGGACACGACTGAGGCGACTTAGCAGCAGCATGTGTGTATATGTATTCTTTTTAGGTTCTTTTCCATTGTAGGTTATTATAAGATATTGAATGTAGCTTCCTGCACTGTACAGTAAATCCTTGTTGTTTATTTTATAATACGTAGCAGTGCATGCGTGCTTAGTCACTCAGTTGTGTCTGAATCTTTGCAACACCACGGACTGCAGCCTGCCAGGCTCTGCTGTCCATGGGATTTTCCAGGCAAGGAAAATGGGTTGCCATTTCCCACTCCAGAGAAACTTTCTGACTTAAGGATCAAACCCACGTCTCCTGTGTTGGCAGATTCTTTACCACTCTGCCACCTGGGAAGCCCATTATGTAGTAGTGTGTATCTGTTAATCCCAAACTCCTAATTTATCCCTCCCCTGTCACTTTCCCCTTTGGTTACCGTAGTTTTTTTTTGTTTTTTCAAAATCTTTGAGTTGGCCTCTGTTTTGTAAATAAACTCATTTGTATCATTTTCTTTTTTTACATTCTCCATGTAAGTAATATAATATGATATTTGTCTCTCTGTCTCTGACTTCACTTCAGGGGATAATCTCTAGGTCATCCATGTTGCTGCCAGTGGCATCATTTCGTTCTTTTGTATGGCTGAATATCATTCAGTTGTATGTATGTACCACTTCTTTATCCCTTCCTCTGTCCGTGGACATTTAGCTTACTTCCATGTCTTGGCTGTTGTGAATAGTGCTGCTTTGAACATTGGGGTACATGTAACTTTTCTAGTTAATTTTCACCTTTTCCAGATATATGCCTAGTAGTAGGATCGCTGGATCATATGGTAACTATATTTTTAGTTTCTAATATTGATTTTAAGCAAGAACGTGTCTTTTCTTTCTTTCATATTTGTGTGTTTATTCGGCTGTGTCGGGTCCCAGTTGCGGCACACAAGGGCTTAATTGTCCAATGGCATGTGGTTTCGCATCTCCCCGACCAGGGACCAAATCCTCGTTGCCACTTTGGAAGGCGGACTCCCAACCACTGAACCACCAGAGAAATCCCAAGAGTATGTTTTTGATCAGATCTTTGAGTGCAGGCTCTCCCAGGCTTACCACTGACTACTGGTTCAGCCAGGGGTGATGGAGCCAGTGGTTTCTTAGGATTTTCAAGGACTGTAAGGAGATGCTCAAAGTGAGGGATTGAGCGGACGCAGTGGGACAGGAAGCAGGCTCCACTTCAAGAAGCTAAGAGGCAAATCAGATGTTTGCAGAACCCAAAGAGCTGGAGGTATGGATTGAAGGTGGATATAAAGCTAAGAATCTGGGATGAAGTGCGATAAAGTGACCAGCTAGGAACGCACCCTTATCTCCCTAGGTTCCCTTTTCAGGATGTGAATTTGCCATAAAGTGTAGGGTTTTCAGAAGAATGGATGAAGGGAAAGCAGCTCTTCCGGAACTTGGCTTGTTTTCTCTGTGATTTCCTGCTGGCTTCCCTGACCTTTGGCCACCACCCACGCCGTCATGGCTTCCACCTACCCCCATCCTAATCCAGTCAGTCGGCAGGCAAAGCTGATGACTCATGTTATTACTTAGAGTTCTGTCTGGTGGAATAGAACTGGGTTCTGCAGCTGTGAAAACCTACTGGCTCCCTTGTGATACCGACTTGCCTTAACCTTATTAAAACGTGCTGTTTCCCTGCCGTGTTCCCCAGGGCCCCCATGAAAGCTCTTGGTGATTCATAGGATTTGGAAATGTGAAAAATGTCCCTGCAACAGACGTGTGGGACTAACTTGTTAACGTTTCTACAGCAGTTTGTTTTGGGGAGATAAAATGTAGCCAAGACACATGTCAGAGGTCAGAAAGGAAACAGGAGAGAAGTGATGAAGTTGTGATGATTCAGGCAAAAGGATGTTGAAGCTGAGAAATATTAGATGAAGCCTTTCGTGTATCTGATTCTTACCATGCTGGTGATGAGGTCCTGGAGGGCTGCTGAAGTCACTTCAGTTCAGTCGCTCAGTCGCTCTTTGTGACCCATGGACTGCAGCACACCAGGCCTCCCTGTCCATCACCAACTCCTGGAGCTTGCTCACGCTCATGTCCATCGAGTTGATGATGCCATCCAACCATCTCATCCTCTGTCATCCCCTTTTCCTCCTGCCTTCAATCTTTCTCAGCATCAGGGTCTTTTCCAGTGAGTCAGCTCTTCACATCAGGTGGCCAAAGTATTGGAGCTTGAGCTTTAGCATCATTCCTTCCAGTGAATATTCAGGGCTGATTTCCTTTAGGATTGACTGGTTTGATCTCCTTGCAGTCCAAGGAATTCTCAAGAGTCTTCTCCAGCACCACAATTCAAAAGCAGCAATTCTCCGCTGCTCAGCTTTCTTTATGATCCAAGTCTCACATCCATACATGACTACTAGAAAAACCATAGCTTTGACTATAAGGACCTTGGTTGGCAAAGTAATGTCTCTGCTTTTTAATATGCTGTCTAGGTTGGTCATAGCTTTTCTTCCAAGGAACAAGTGTCTTTTAATTTCATGGCTGCAGTCACCATCTGCAGTGATTTTGGAGCCCCAGGAAATAAAGTCTGTCATTATTTCCATTGTTTCCCCATCTACTTGCCATGAAGTGATGGGACCAGATGCCTTGATCTTCGTTTTTTGAATGTTGAATTTTAAGTCAGTTTTTTCACTCTCATCTTTCACTTTGATCAAGAGGCTCTTTAGTTCCTCTTCACTTTCTGCCATAAGGGTGGTGTCATCTGCATATCTGAAGTTATTGATATTTCTCCCAGCAATCTTGATTCCAGCTTGTGCTTCATCCAGTCTGGCATTTTGCATGATGTACTCTGCATATAAGTTAAATAAGCAGGGTGACAATATATAGCCTTGATGTACCCCTTTCCCAGTTTGGAACCAGTGTGTTGTTCCATGTCCGGTTTTAACTGTTGCTTCCTGACCCGCATACAGGTTTCTCAGGAGGCAAGTAAAGTGTTCTGGTATTCCCATCTCTTTAAGAATTTTCCACAGTTTTTTTGTGATTCACACAGTCAAAGGCTTTAGCATAGTCAATGAAGTAGATGTTTTTCTGGAACTCTCTTGCTTTTTCTATGATCCAACAGATGCTGGCAATTTGATCTCTGGTTCCTCTGCCTTTTTGAAGTCCACCTTGAACATCTGGAAGTTCTCAGTTCACGTACTGTTGAAGCCTGGCTTGGAGAATGTTGAGCATTATTTTGCTAGTGTGTGAGATGAGTGCAATTGTGCAGTAGTTTGAGCATTCTTTGGCATTGCCTTTCTTTGGCATTAGAATGAAACTGACCTTTTCCAGTCCTGTGACCATTGCTGAGTTTTCCAGATTTGCTGGTATATTGAGTGCAGCACTTTCACAGCATCATCTTTTAGGATTTGAAATAGCTCAACTAGAATTCCATCACCTCCACTAGCTTTGTTCATAGTGATGCTTCCTAAGGCCTACTTGACTTCGCATTCCATGATGTCTGGCTCTGGGTGAATGATCACACCTTTGTGGTTATCTGGGTCATGAATATCTTTTTTGTATAGTTCTTCTGTGTATTCTTGCTACCTTTTAATATCTTCTGCTTCTGTTAGGTCCATACCATTTCTGTCCTTTATTGTGCCCATCTTTGCATGAAATGCTTCCCTTGTGGCTCAGCTGGTAAAGAATCTGCCTACAATGCGGGAGACCTGGGTTCCATCCCTGGGTTGGGAAGATCCCCTGGAGAAGGGAAAGGCTACCCACTCCAGTATTCTGGCCTGGAGAATTCCATGGACTGTATAGTCCACAGGGTTGCAAAGAGTCAGACACTACTGAGTGACTTTCACTTTCACTTTCTGTTAGGTCCATACCATTTCTGTCCTTTATTGTGCCCATCTTTGCATGAACTGTTCCCTTGGTATCTCTAATTTTCCTGAAGAGATCTCTAGTCTTTCTCATTCTATTGTTTTCCTCTATTTCTTTGCTTTGACTACTTAGGAAGGCATTCTTATCTCTCCTTGCTATTTTTCCGAACTCTGCATTCAGATGGATATATCTTTGTTTTCCTCCTTTGCCTTTCACTTCTCTTCTTTTCTCAGCTATTTGTAAGGCCTCCTCAGACGACCATTGCCTTTTTCATTTCTTCTTCTTGGGGATGGTTTTGATTACTGCCTCCTGTACCATGTTACGAACCTCCATCCATAGTTCTTCAGGCACTCTGTGTACCAAATCTAATCCCTTGAATCTATTTGTCACTTCCACTGTATAATCTTAACGGATGTGATTTAGGTCATACCTGAATGGTTTAGTGGTTTTCCCTACTTTGTTCAATTTAAATCTGAATAAGTCTGAATTGCAAACTCGTTTTGCAATAAGGAGTTCATGATCTGAGCCACAGTCAGCTCCTGGTCTTATTTTTGCTGACTATCAAGTTGGTGTATAAATAGACTTTAAACATTTTAGAGCCAGCCCAGAAGGGGACTGTATGATAAGTGACACCACTGGGAAAGGGGTGGTTACAGCAGAAGTCCTCTGTGGGGAACAGAGATAAGACAAAGACCGCCCTCTTGCTTATCACCACCCCTCCCCCACCAGCCGCCTCTGGGAACAGCAGGCAGAAGCCTGGGTGGCTGAGTAGGGCACATTTTCTGACACCCTTTCCATAAAAGTATCAGCAATCTGCAAAGACTGGGGCTACAGGGAAAGGTCCCTGCTCTACAGAATTTTATGATTTCGTAAGGAGAGGGAGCTCAGCTGGTAAAGAATCCGCCTGCAAGGCAGGAGACCCCGGTTCAATTCCTGGGTCAGGAAGATTCCCTGGAGAAGGGATAGGGTACCCACTCAAGTATTTTGGGGTTTCCCTGGTGGCTCAGATGGTAAAGAATCCACCTGCAATTGTGGGAGACCTGCGTCTCATCCCTGGGTTGGGTAGATTCCCTGGAGGCGGGCATGGCACCCCACTCCAGTATTCTTGCCTGGAGGATCCTATGGACAGAGGAGTCTGGTGGGCTACAGTTCGGTGGGGGGCGGGGGAGGGGGCGGCTCACAAAGAGTCAGATACGAGTGAGCGACTTTCACAAGTAGCGGGAGTCGTTCATCATTTAATGGGTGGAGGGGGTTGCGTGGATGCCCTTGAACGAGCGTTTCTAGCTCAGGGAGGTTTTGCATGTTTCAAGTCCCATAGACACCCTCTGTGTCAAGTGCCACATCCGTGGAGAGACCCTAGGCCTCGCCAGCGTATGCCTTCTGAAAGATAGGAAGTGGCTAAAGAGAAATGACCAGGGAAAGAGAAAGCATACCTTTGTTGGGGTTACAGTAACTCATGGGGAAAGGGTGAGACTTGTGGAACACGACAGTAGCTTGTGGAGGAAGGAGCACTCTGTCAGAGGAGGAAGGAGCACTCAGAGGAGGAAGGAGCACTCAGAGGAGGAAGGAGCACTCAGGAGGAAGGAGCACTCAGAGGAGGAAGGAGCACTCAGGAGGAAGGAGCACTCAGAGGAGGAAGGAGCACTCAGAGGAGGAAGGAGCACTCAGAGGAGGAAGGAGCACTCAGTCAGAGGAGGAAGGAGCACTCAGAGGAGAAAGGAGCATTCAGAGGAGGAAGGAGCACTCAGTCAGAGGAGGAAGGAGCACTCAGTCAGAGGAGGAAGGAGCACTCAGTCAGAGGAGGAAGGAGCACTCAGAGGAGGAAGGAGCACTCAGAGGAAGAAGGAGCACTCAGTCAGAGGAGGAAGGAGCGCTCAGAGGAGGAAGGAGCACTCAGAGGAGGAAGGAGCACTCAGTCAGAGGAGGAAGGAGCACTCAGTCAGAGGAGGTGGATCCCAGGGGAAGGAGGTGCAAAAAGCTGAGCCACAGGCAAGAAGGAATGCCTCCCAGGACTGAGCAGAAGGGTTCAGTGAAAGAAAACCCCAGAAACTTCCTGAGAGACGCAGCCCGCCTTCAGAGGACATGTTCCTTCAGCATGAAGTGCAGTGTCGTCCTGTTGGGATAAAGCGCAGGAGAGCCAGCCAAGAAGTAATTCTGGAGAAGCGTTCTCAAGGGTGTGACGTGATTTCCTCCACGCAGTGGAACCTCCAAGCCATTCTTGCCAGTTGGGTGTGATTTCTTTTTTATTTTTGTTTATTTCTGTCTTAGTTTAAGTGCATACTGGTTTCGATGGAAAATGTGGCTATGTAATAACTTGGGAGCAGAAGTGACAGGTTGCGGATATCACTGTGAGTTGGGTCTGGCAGCCAGGGTATTGGAAGCATCATATTACAAATAATGCTGGTCCCCTCCTGTCCCCTCCTCCCACCAGCCTCCAGGCAGGCCAGGTGGCGCCTGGTACTTCAGCAGCCCCACATCAGCCCTTGGTGGAGCGGCAGAGAGGGTGGCTTCTTGTCTAAGTTCCAGTGCCCTTCTTAGGTCACTTCTCCCCTGTGCCTTGCTTTCCCCCCTGGAAGACTAAGAGCTGCCCAGTCCTTACCACCCCCTAGCTGGTAAATACCTTTCAAGCGGTACCCTCTCCCCTCCTCTTCCCAGTTTTCCAGGAGGTATTCCAGTGCTGTCCCAGGCAGTCTTCTGGGAATGTCCCTTATTCCCATTTCTACCCAGGAATTACCATGAGTCAGGCTGGGTGCACAAACGTGACACCTCTCCTTGGAGCATCTCTTACGCACCTGTCTCCCTCCCTTACATCAGTTTCTCTCTCTCTCTCTCTCTCTTTTTTTTCTCACGAGACTTGGAGACCATCTTGTATGGTATTTGCAAGTTTATTGTCTCGTCTTTTCCCTTTAAAGTGTAAGGATGATGAGAGCAAGGACTTTGCTAATCTTCTTGATGACTGTATCTTTAGTGCCGAGAACAGTGTTTGGCATGTAATAGGTATGGAATCATTTTTGTTGTTGTTTTTGAAGAAAGAGGATATTATTGTTCAGTCACTCAGTCATGTCCGACTCTTTTTGACCCCATGGACTGCAGCACACCAGGCTCCCCTGTTCTTTACCATCTCCCAGAGTTTGCTCAAACTCTTGTCCATTGAGTCAGTGATGCCATCCAACCTTCTTGTCCTCTGTCATCCCCTTCTCCTCCCGCCTTCAATCTTTCGCAGCATCAGGGTCTTTTCCAGTGAGTCATTCTTTGCATCAGGTGGCCAAAGTATTGAAGGCTTCAGCTTCAACATCAGTCCTTTCAATGAATATTCAGGATTGATTTCCTTTAGGATTGACTGGTTTGACCTCTTTGCACTCCAAGAGACTCTCAAGAGTCTTCTCCAACACCACAATTCAAAAGCATCAATCCTTCGGCACTCAGCTTTCTTTATGGTCCAGCTCTCACATCCATACATGATTACTGGAGAAACCATAGCTTTCTAGAAACTAGACAGACCTTTCTTGGCAAAGTAATGTCTCTGCTTTTTAATATGCTGTCTAGGTTGGTCATAGCTTTTCTTCTAAGGAGCAAGTGTCTTTTAATTTCATGGCTGCAGTCACCATCTGCAGTGATTTTGGATTCCCCCCAAAATAAAGTCTCTCACTCTTTCCATTGTTCCCCGTCTATTTGCCATGAAGTGATGGGACCAGATGCCATGATCTTCGTTTTTTGAATGTTGAGTTTCAAGTCAGCTTTTTTCACTCTTGTCTTTCACTTTCATCAAGAGGCTCTTTAGTTCCTCTTCACTTTCTGACATAAGGGTGGTGTCATCTGCATTTCGGAGGTTGTTGATACTTCTCCTAGCAATATTGAATCCAGCTTGTGCTTCATCCAGTTCGGCCTTTCGCATGATGTACTCTGCATAGAAGTTAAGTAAGCAAGGTGACAATATACAGAGAGGATATAGTCAGCCCTAAACCAGAGAACTTGGGGAAATAGGATATTTCGCTGAGTGCAGCCAAAGGAGGACTTAGAGCAGCCAGAGGTCACTGGTCGGGCGAGGAGGGGGATGGAGAGCCAAGGAAAGAGCGTCAGGGTGAGGGGAGGGGGCTAGAGCAGAGGTTATCACAGTGTGGTCCACAGAGCCCCGAGGGCAGCGATCTCTGAGACCCTTTCAGGGAGTCTGTAAGGTCAAAACAGTGTTGTGATGTTGACTCTTTCACTGTGGTGACATTTCCACTGATGTTGCTGAAGCGGGAGAAGGCCCAGCCTGAATCAGGGCAGAGGCACCAAACTAAGACCATATGCAGCCAAACAGGTTCCAGCCTCACTGAAGAATGTCCTCGATCTATCAGTGAAAGCTGTTCAGTTTATGAAACCTCAACCTGGAGTACGTGTCTGTTTCATGTCTGTGTGATCAAATGGGAAATACACATAACATTTCTGCTGAAAAGTGAAATATGTTGGTTTTCCCAGGGGGAAAAATTAATTTATTAATAAATTAAATTTTATTTTAATTTTTAAAAGTTAAAATTAAAAATTTTACTTTAAAGAATGAAAGACAAATGATAGTTATGTAGACTGGGGCATTTCATAGATATTCTGCTGAAAATGAATAAAGTGAGCTTGTCAGGTGAAACGATGAATGACATTCTCAGTTGCCAGGGATAAAATTTTAATTTTGAAGAGAAAATTAGAATTATAGAAAACTTGAGTCCATCACAGGCAGCTCAACAGCTTCCTTATAGAGACTTTTCTGATGACATTGTGAAATGAAAGTCGCTCAGTCGTCTCCGACTGTTTGTGGCCCTTTGTGACCTATTCAGTCCATGGAATTCTCCACGCTAGAATACTGGAGTATGTAGCCTATCCCTTCTCCAGCAGCTCTGCCCAACCCAGGAATCGAACCAGAGTCTCCTGCATTGCAGGCGGATTCTTTACCAACTGAGCTGTCAGGGAAGCCTTCTGATGAGATTGGTGGTGATATATTAATAATGGGATTTTTGATGTGTGATAAAATAGATCAGCATTTGGAGTGATCTGTATAGCTCAGTGAGTCAGTATTTTCCAAATGTTAACAAAATCACACGTGAGAACACATGAGAAAACCAACTGTTCAAAGAGCAAAACAGATCAATGGCTTTCATAGAAGAGAGCTTTAGTTCATCGACAAGGTTGCAGATTCCACACTGAAAATTAACTGGAAAGAAATGAGCACTTGACTGTTTTTAGTTGTATCAAAGAATATATACAATTATCTTTCTTTAAAAAGCATGTTAAACTCCTCTCACACTCGGGGACTGATTTTTTTTCATAAACTTCAACTAGGATATTACAGCAGGCTAAATGTAGAAGCAGAGAAGCTATGAGAACCCAGCTGTTCTCTATTAAGCAAGACATTAAAGAGATTTGTAAATGACATCACCCTTCTCACTAAACGTTTTTTTGTTTGGGAAAACCATCATAATTTATGTTAGCGTGTAATGCATTATTATTTTTTTGATAAATAAATATTTTTAAAATGTCTCAGTATTAATGTCTAACATGGTAAATACTGATAACCCATTTTTTTTTTTTAAAAAGCTCCTCAGAATCCTCTTTTGTCAGTGTAAGTGGTTAAAAAAAAAAAGTGTTAAGGGGATTCTGAGACCAAAATGTTTGGAGAACCCCTGGCCTAGATTAGGCTTAAAAGAACTCAACAGTGGCTCCAAAGAAAATGAAGCATTTTCTTCTCACTTTTCTCTTTATACCTGCTATATACCTCCTATGTGTTAGTCGCTCAGTTGTGTCTGACTCTTTGTGATGCCACTGACTGTGGCCCACCAGGTTTCTCTGTCCATGGAATTCTCCAGGCAAGAATACTGGAGTGGGTAGCCATTCCCTTTTCCAGGAGATCTTTCCAACCCAGGGGTCGAACCCAGGGATTGAACCCAGGTCTCCCACATTGCGGGCAGATTCTTTACCATCTAAGGCACCAAGGAAGTCCCTTTTCTTTTTAGTTGAGGCCAACTCCACACCAATGGTGTGAATTAGAAAACAACACTGAAGGAAGGAGGCTCGTGTTTACGGATGCTCCTTTGTGTTGTGTGATGGCTGTTCTCACTTCTTTTCAGACCTATCCTGTGAGGTCATAGTTATTCAGTCCCATTTTGATAGAAGAAAGAGGCTCAGAGGAGTTAAGTATCTTTCCCAATATCACACAGCCCCAAAGTGGGTGGCAGAACCACAGGTCTGCCCAGCATTTCCCACCAAACCACAGTACATCTGATAATTATCAGAAGTGTTTAGGTCCAAAATACTGTCAGGAAATGGCAACCCACTCAGTATTCTTGCTGGAAAAATCCCACGGGCAGAGGAGCCTGAGGGGCTATAGTCCATGGGGTCACAAAGAGAAGGACGCGAATGTGCAACTGAACACACACACACACACACACACACACTGTCACTTGAAATATAAGTATGATTGAGGTAAAATATGCTTTTGATGTATTTGAATGATCTCAGTGACTACCTGGTCGTGCCATCACCCTGGGCTGGCGAAGGCAATAGTATCACAGAATACCAAATTTGCTGTGAAAGTATAAACTAGCTGGATCTTTAAACTTCTTGGAATGCTTCTTCTTCATACAGAAAAAGGGTTTGTGTGTGTGTGCATGTGTGTGTGGTTTTTCTTTCCCTTCTGTTTCTGCTCTGGCATTCTTTTGTGAGCATGTAACTGATTATTAAATAGGGTCAAACAGCTCCAGTTGGGTTTCCTGTGTGAACGCACAGCACGGATTTCGGCCTTTTGTGTCAAATGTTGTCTGCAGCAGCTGTGCCCGCGGTTGAAGTTTCAGATCACTTCCTTCAATTTCCTGTGTTGTTGGAAGAGTGGATGTGTGTGCATACTGCCCGTGGAGACGGAAGGGTGTCTCTACATGGCTTTCCTTGGATTTTGTGAAACGTTTTCATTCAGACATGCGGAGTGCCACGTGTTTTCCTGGAAAGAGCACTGGCTTAGCACAAATACAGGCCCAGTGCTTGCCTGCTGTGGATTCTCTGTGTAGTTCGGGGCAAATTTTTTAGTTCCCAGGCCCAATTCTGCTTCCTTATAAGGTTCCTTCCCTCTCTGAAATTTTGCAACTCTGAGTCCTTGTAAAAACCTCATTTCCCAGCTCACCACACTCTGTTATTCTGAAACATTCATTTTTCTTCTTGCTGATTTTACTTTCCATCTACTGTTCATCCTCTTGCCTTTCCCTTTATTAGCCCAACATTAAGTGCAAGAGTATTTCAGGTCTTCCAGAATGGCTGTCTTTCACTGGCTCCATCATTCAGCTCCCATTGCCTCTAGAATGATATTATGGACGGTCTCCTTCCTCTGAGAAAGAAAACCCCGCAGGGTGTTCACTTACGGTTCAGCTGGCGATGGATCTGGAGTTTGGACTGTGTCAGGATCCTCCCACCCCGCCGCAGTAAAGCCCAGAGGTGCTGGGCCAGCAGCCACTTCTCCAGCTTTGCTCTACTTTTGTTCAATGTAATTAGATTTAAGCACGAAGGATGATCATGGCAAATCAAACTCATTCTGCTTTCGCGGCCTAGTATGAACGTTTGAACTAGAACCAGGATGCGATAAGGTCTCTGTACTTCTCAACCTGGGCTCTCCCTTCCTGGCTTTCCCAGATGCGTCAGGAGTGGGTGGAGCGCCATCTAGTGATGGGCTGGGCTGATGCTTTGCTGCCCGATTCTTGCTATGCCTGCCCAAGAAAACCCGTGGGCTGTGAAACACAGGCAAACAGGACCTTAAAATACTGGGGACATTTTGCAGCAGGTCACTTAGTATCCAGGAAGTTCCAGTGTGTTATTAACCATGCAAATGTGTGTAAGTACAGAATCTCTGGGGCTGTGAGAAGTGAAGATTTGTGGGCATCTTCACTTTCCTGGTGGCTCAGACCGTAATCTGCCTGCCATGCAGGAGACCCGGGTTCAATCCCTGGGTTGGGAAGGTCCCCTGGAGAAGGGAATGGCAACCCACTCCAGTATTCTTGCCTGGAGAATCCCATGGGCAGAGGAGCCTGGCGGGGCTGCGGTCCACGTGGTAGCAAAAGAGTCAGACACGGCTGAGTGACTAACGCATTCCCTTGAGATGAGTCTTGTTCAGATGTAAACTTTTCAGTGAGGTTTTGTGTTCTTAGTTTGAGGTCCAAGTTTGGGAATTTACACTCCTGTGAAAAACATGGGTAACTGGCTTGATTTTTCTCAGCCTCAGTGTCCCTGTTTCTCACCTGTAAGTAAAAGATCATTTCTAAAATCCTTCCAGCCCTTTAAGAAATGTCATCTAACCACAGGCACTGCAATCTTTGTGACTGTACACACTTCGGACCCATTGTTCTTTCCATCTTCCGAGAGGAAGTGTAGCAAGAATGCTAATAGTTGTCATTGATGGGGTTCCTCTGCATCTCTGATACTGTTTTAGGAACTTCACACACATTTGCCTTTTTAATAGTTAAAAAGATCTCACTGACAGATTCTGTAAGATGAACATTATTATGCTCATACCACAGTCAAGGAATCTAAGGCTCCCGCTGCCTGTTCTCTGTGCCAACAAATGGGTAAAGAAGATAAAGAGAAACAAGTGAGAAAATATGCTGTTGTCATTATAATTCATCATAACACCGTTCACAGGGTTCCCGCAACACCAAGTGTATTCAGGCCTCATCAGAAGAGGAGATATTTATCTTTCACATACTCATAAAGCTTCTGTCACAAAGTGATTGTTGGAGAAATAGTAAAAAAAAAAAAAGTTTTCCAAGGATTCAGGGGGAAGGTCGCCTTTTTAAGTGCTAACATGGTACTCAGCCCTCTTCCCTGGGAGCTGAGCAGTAAGGAGAGACGGAGGGTCAGGCCCCCAGGGGTAGCTGCTGTGTCCGGGCTGCTGGCGCAGTGATGGCAGGTGGCAGAGGTCCGTCAGCACCATCACAGAGATAGCTCTGGGTGCCCCAGCATGGCACTGTGGCAGCCTCCTATGTGTTTCTGTTAATTGGTTTGCTTGGGTCTTCTTTTTTGAAAGCTGAGCAGCCTTCCCCAAAGTTCTAGGGTGTTAATACATTTTATGAGGCAAACAAAGCTTTCAGATCAAACAGCATGAAAACTGCTGAGCTGAATAAAGTTAATGGGTTTCTTGGCTTTGGTGTAAGACTGCTTGAAATGTTTTGCAGTCAGCTAAGAAATTAGCTGCAGCTAATTTCAGTTGTTGGGAGGAGCATGAAGCCTGCAGGGTGCAACCCCACCTCCGGGAGACAGCAGCTACTGGGCTCACTGCTCTGCAGGAGTGTCCACCAGGTTGCCAGGTGACCGCGAGGGAACATTTTCATCTTTCATCAGAATGGATGTGCTATCCACAAAGCAAAGTGAGGCAACAGGGACGTTTTTGGAAACCTACACGCACATGAACTAACCAGTGGTTAGCTACTGGGGTTCCCAGCACAGGGAGAACAGTTACACTTTCCTGCTCATCCCCAGCTGTTGAGGGTTACTTGATTTGTATATTAAAATACAGTTAATGTAAGACTTGCCGGGTGGTGCAGTGGATAAGAACCCACCTGCCAACGCAGAGGACATGGGTTTGATCCCAGGTCCGGGAAGATCCCACATGCCTCAGAGCAACTAAGCCCGAAAACCACAGCTACTGAGGCCACAGCTGCAACTACTGAAGCCGGAGCACCCTAGACCCTACGCCCCACAAGAGAAGCCACCACCGTGAGAAGCCCATGCACCACAACAAATTCAGTCACTAAGTCGCGTCTGACTCTTTGCAACCTCGTGGACTGCAGCATGCCCAGGCTTCCCTGTCCCTCAGCAACTCCCGGACTTTGCCAAAGTTCAAGTCCATTGTGTCGGTGATGCCATCCAACCATCTCATCCTCTGTCACCCTCTTCTCCTTCTGCGTTCTATCTTTCCCAGCATCAAGGTCTTTTCCAATGAGTCGGCTATTTGCGTTAGTTGGCCAGAGTATTGGAGCTTCAGCCTTGGTCCTTCCAGTGAGTATTCAGGGTTGATTTCCTTTAGAGTTGACTGGTTTGATCTCCTTGCTTTCCAAGGGACTGTCAAGAATCTTTTCCAATACCACAGTTCCAAAGCATCGATTCTTCGGCACTCAGCCTTCTTTATGGTCTAGCTCTCACATCCGTACATGACTACTGGAAGAACCATAGCTTTGACTATGTGGACCTTTGTCAGCAAAGTGATGTCTTTGGTATTTAACACACTGTCATAGCTTTTCTTCCAAGGAGCAATAGTCTTCTGATTTCATGGCTGCAGTCACTATCCACAGTGATTTTAGTGCCCAAGAAGAGGAAATCTGTCACTGCTTCCACTTTTTCCCCTTGTGTTTGTGATGAAGTGATGGGAAGTCAGTATGTAGTTAAAATTTTTTTTTAAATTAACTGTATATTGTTGTGGTGTGTGGGCTTCTCACAGTGGTGGCTTCTCTTGTGGGGCGTAGGGTCTAGGGTGCTCCGGCTTCAGTAGTTGCAGCTGTGGCCTCAGTAGCTGTGGTTTTCGGGCTTAGTTGCTCTGAGGCATGTGGGATCTTCCCGGACCTGGGATCAAACCCATGTCCTCTGCGTTGGCAGGTGGGTTCTTATCCACTGCACCACCCGGCAAGTCCTACATTAACTGTATTTTACTATACAAATCAAGTAACCCTCAACAGCTGGGGATGAGCAGGAAAGTGTAACTGTTCTTCCTGTGCTGGGAACCCCGGTAGCTAACCACTGGTTAGTTCATGTGCGTGTAGGTTTCCAAAAACGTCCCTGTTGCCTCACTTTGCTTTGTGGATAGCACATCCATTCTGATGAAAGATGAAAATGTTCCCTCGTGGTCACCTGGCAACCTGGTGGACACTCCTGCAGAGCAGTGAGCCCAGTAGCTGCTGTCCCCCGGAGGTGGGGTTGCACCCTACAGGCTTCACGCTCCTCCCAGCATCCTGTTGCTGGGATGCTTAGGTTACTCTCCTGGTCCATGTTGGCATTGCCGTGCGTGTACATGCTCAGTTGTGTCTGACTCTTTGTGACCCCGTGGATGGTTGCCTGCCAGGCTCTTCTGTCCATGGGATTCTTCAAGCAAGAATAGTGGAGTGGGTTGTCACTTTCTGTTCTAGGGGAAATTCCCCACCCAGGGGTCAAACCCGCGTCTCCTGTGTCTCCTGCATTGGCAGGGGATTCCTTACCACTGTGCCACCTGCGAAGCCCTATTGACATTGGCATTTGTTATCAATGATTTTGATTAATGATCAGTCCCACACTGACCTCATGTCCAGACGGACTGTCCTATATTATACAATAGAAATTAGCCATCAATTAGTTTATTTTAGGGCATAAACTGTATGCTTAAGAGGTCTCTTAAGAATGGCTACCAAACATTTTGGGGTAAATCCTAGTTCTTGATTCATGGAATCTTACCATTTTAGTAATAACATCTTTCCCATATGCTGGGCACTTGACATATTTTAATTTGACTAACCCTTCTACCAGCAACCCTATAAAGGTAGGTGCATGTAACATCTAGGATTTATAGAAGAGGAATTGGATCAGAGATTGGTTAGGTAATTAACTTCCCCCTTAGACCACAACTTCCAGAATCTCTCAGCACCTCCTGCTGTTTTGCCTCAGCGGCCTTTTATAACTTCCAGGACTTCTCCTCCTCGGAACCTCAGCTGATCCTGACACAGCCTTCTTGAGCACTGACTGATCTGGGATGCCTCCCCTCTATCCTCCACCCCCAACTCTCACCTCCCACTTCCACCCTCAGCTGACTGCTCTAAGTATGACACATTGTGAACCACTTCTGTTTAAAACTCTGTATGAAGTTTCAGTATTAAGACATAGAGTGAAAGAAACAAAAAGCAAACTTTTATGTACACTCTTGACTCCAGTTACGGGAAAACTGCATTGAAGGCTGGAAGGAAAGATGGTGATGAGATTGTGTTCGAGTTGCAGGGGAATGGATTTTTTTTTCTGAAATGTAGTTATATGAGGGAGAGATTTATATGTGGTTATAAAATGGGAGAGATTTATTTTTTATGAATCTATAAATTTCTTTCCAAAAACTGAAAGACGTCTATCAACTCAGATGGTTACCCTACACTATCATGAATTATAAAGTAATTTTTACAATAGTTATTTTTTATCAGTTGATCAATAATTGCTGCTTGCCTTACACATCCAATTTTGAATCTCTATAAAATGTCATCAAAGAATTTCTCACTGTACTCTTTTTGGAGCTGAGTAAACAAACCAAGGAAGAAAGCAAGCCAGTGTTTTTTTTTTTTTTTTTCAAGACCACAATTGCCAGCTCCAGGTGACTTCAAAGTGCCCTTTGCAGATAAACATCTGTCAGCAATGCCTGAATGTCTGTGGGCTCTTTTCACACACATCCTCTTGGTCAGTCACCATCATTCAATCATCATTCATTTGGTAGAGTGGCAGAAACGTCACTAGATGCTGTCACGGGGTCTCAGACAGTGCTCTTGGGCTCAGATTCTGAGTTAATTCATCAGGCTGTGTGCTGGCCTGTCTCCAGGATGGCCCCCGTGGAGCCCTGCCTCCTGCATTCATGCTCTTGTGTAGCTGCTTCCATATCATTTCAGGGTGGTTCTACGTGACCAGGGGACCTGGCAAAAATGATGCTTTGTCAGCTCTGAGACTAGGTCATAGAAGACTTCGTGGCTTCCCTCTTGCTTGCTTGCTCTTGGATCACTGACTCTGGGCAAAGCTAGCTGTCATGTCATGAGGACATCTAAGCACGCACAGGTCCACGTGATGAGAAACTGAGGCCTCTATCCACCAGCCAATGTCAGAGAGGGATCTCAGAAGCACGTCCTCCAGCCTCATCACATCTCCAGATGACAGCCCCAGGCGATACCTTGATCGAAGCCTCCTGAGAGACCCGGGGTCAGACCCGCCAGCAAAACCTCCGAATTCCTGAGCCTCAGAAACTGAGCGGATAAAGGGGCATTGCCATGGGAATGGGGTGAGAGCAACCATACTGATCAATAACTGCTGTATTCTGTGATTGGTGTGTTGCCTGTCGACCGTCTAAAAGGCCACCAGACAAACTTGTTGATTCAAGAAAGAGTGTGCTCATTAGTTATGGGCTTATAGTTGCTGTGATCACTCATGGGCCGAATGGAAGCCTCCTAAATCTTTCTCTTGCTCTTTTTAACAGAGTTGCTACATTCACTAACTAGTCTTAAACATTAAGGTGCATTGTTTAATGAGCGACATCGTTCAGAGACAATATGCATTGTTCTCATCAAAAAAAGTTAGTGACCTGTCTTTTCTTGTCTCCTGGAAGTGGAAGCTGGATAATGTATAATTAACTATGAGGGAGAAAAGCCCAGATTAGGAAGTGGGTGTTACTTCAAGGACCCAGAGTAGAATCAATGGGCATTAACCAGTATCTACTGAAAATATTCAGAAAATTACTTCAGACTCTCTCCAGTCATAGTGATAATGGTGACGTTAAGATTGACTATAAACTTAGATGATTTCCTCTTATTTCACTTCTTTGCTATTTTTTCATTAAAAAGGCATTTTTGAGTTTTTTGTTTGTTTGTTTGTTTACAAAGCTAAGTTTATTAGTTCTGTCGCCATGAGGGGGACCATCACCTAGACAGTCTTTGTAGTGTCTCCGAAAAGGAAGCTAGGGCTGGGTATTTGTATAGTTTCGGGGGCTCGGCTGGGTGAATTTCGGGTGCATCTTGCACTGTGGGGTCGGGTTTGGGCCGGGTTCCGCCTTCCCAGCTTTCTCTGGACTGGTGGGCATGGTGAGGTGGGGGCCTGGGGCCTCTCTCTACACACCAGCTCTGAGTCTTGGTGAGTCAGCTGTCTGGTTGCATCAGGGTTTTCTTCTAGGAACATGTGTTTCCTGAAGCGAATAGCTTGGTTATTTTGTTTGGTCCTAGCATCATTTAACAAAGGTACAGGGAAGTATGGCTTCCCTGAAGTTGGCTTCAGTACTTGGGTGTTACAGATGTGGAATCATGAAGCAGGAGGGTTAGTTCTTTGGAGAAGGAAGAGGATGAAGTGAGAGGAGCTTCCCAGAAGAGTTACTCAGGTGAGAGAGAGAAGTGTGATGTGAATTCTGCAGAGATGCGAGCTGGGAAAGAATTTAGATTGTCTCTCAAACTTGAATGTTGCTACAGATCAGCAGGAAATGGCAACCCACACCAGTATTCTTGCCTGGAAAATCCCATGGACAGAGGAGCCTGGCAGGCTACAGTTCATGGGCTTGCAAGAGTCAGACACAACTTAGCGACTAAACTACCACCACCACCGGTCAGCAGATCAGCAGGGGATATTGCCGCAATGCAGATTCTTTATCCTGCCGTTCTCGGTTCCCAGGTGACACTGGCGCTGGTCTGGGGACCACACTGTTGAGTCATGAGGTCCTCGACCCATAGAGGACATGCAAAACCTCCCCAGCATAAAGTGGTCAGGTGTATTTGGGGAGCATCCCCTAGGTGTTTGTGTGGACAGTGGTGAGGGAGGCGGTGAGAGAGAGAGGCCCTGGCTTAGGAGGGCTTGTGGCCAGGAGAGGCTCTGGGACTCCAGGGGCCAGCTGCCCAACTGTGACTGCACATCCAAGGTGAATTAGAAGCACGAGCTCTGAACTGGTGGGTTCGGAGTGGATGGTGTTCACTGGGATGTTGCGGTTTTCACCGCGGCTGGGCTGCCAACCACTTCTGTAAGTGAAGGGGGGCCGGGGGAGGTTTAGGCGACTCTGATGGTAGCGGCGAGCTGCAGTGGATGGGGCCGCATAGGAGGAGGCCTGAGTTCACCGGGAGCTGTGGGAATTTCCTTCAGCTGTTGAGTTAACATGGGTTAGAAATCCGGGCCCAAGGGAACGCGAGTGCCTAGCTGGAGAAGGGACAGCCAGGTTCAGGAAATTTCCTACTCTGGGCTTGGGATGTCCTCCAGGGACGGATGCCCTGCAGGACACCTCGTGTCCCTGGGCTCCTGGCCATGGAATGGACCACCAAGGCCAGCTGGGGATATGGAGGGACCAGAGTGGGCACAAAGTGAGGCGGGGACACTGAAAATCAGTGGGTGTGCTACCCGGCTTTCCTAAGCGTGGCCCTGACCTGGGCCTGACACCATTGGGCTGTTCCTAGTTGGATATGTTCCTGGGAAAAATGCCTTTGTATAAATCAGAAATTCCGAATTTGATCTGTTGATGTTGGAAATGCTTGCTTCCTCTATTTCTTTCAGTTTCGTTTGTATCCTTCTAACCAATACTGAACTCTTAATGTTTTCTTTTTACAGGTAGAATGGGGCAAATGTCTCAGCTTCCTTACTCGCAGTTGTTCTTGTCCTGTTTGTCCTTTTAAACAATGTCTGGGCCACCTGTTCGGAGAGGATGTTAGGTTTCACCCTGTGCCGGGGGCCCTCCTCGATAGCCCTTGCTTTTCCTGATGCTTTGAAACTCAAACACAGGTTGTGTCTTACTCACTTTGCCTGGAACTGGTAGCATGAACCTCAGTTTCCTGGCGAGGAAATTGTGCAGATGAGAAAGCTGAGGCTCAGGATGGGTCAAGCCGATTGCTTAAGCCCGTGGACAGAAAATGCAACCACAAAACTGAATCCAGGTCCTCTTAGAGCCCTGCGTCCTGGGGCGTGGAGAGGAGATAATGTACACAGAGAAAATGTAGCATGTAAAGATGGTGAGGGCTGTGGGCCAACACGAAGCTTGGAGGGGAACGTGTGTGTTTGTGGGGTCTCTGTGGGGGGTGTGTTGTAAGAGTGTGTGTGTGTGATATGTGTAAGGAGTGTGTGATGTGTGTGTGTGGAGTGTATATGGTGTGTGTGTGGTATGTGTGGTGTGTGTATATGGGGTGTGTGTGGTGTGTGTGTGTGTGTGTGTGTGGTATGTGTGGTATGTGTGTGTGGTGTGGTGTGTGTGTGTGGTGTGTGAATGCATCTGTGGTATGTATGTGTGTGCTATGTTTGTGTGAGTGTGTGTGGTGTGTGTGTGGTGTGAGTGTGGTGTGAGTGTGTGGTATGTGTGTGTGGTGGATGTGTGTGTGGTATGTAGGTGTGTGGTATGTGTGTGGTGTGTGTGTGGTGTGTGTGTGTGTGGTGTGTGCATGGTATGGTATGTGTGTGGTATGTATGTGTGGTGTGTGAGTGTGTGTGTGAGTGCATGTGTGGTATGTATGTGTGTGTGGTGTGGTGTGGTGTGAGTGCATCTGTGGTATGTATGTGTGTGCTATGTGTGGTGTGTGTGGTTTGTGGGTGTGTGTGGTTTGTGAGTGTGTGTGGTGTGTGAGTGTATATGGTATGTAGGTGTGTGGTGTGTGTGTGGTGTGTGTGTGGTGGTATGAGTGCATCTGTGGTATGTATGTGTGTGCTGTTTGTGTGATGTGTGTGGTGTGTGTGTGTGTGGTATGTAGGTGTGTGTGGTGTGTGTGTGGTGTGTTTGTGTGGTGTGTGTGTGGTGTGTGAGTGTGTATGGTATGTAGGTGTGTGTTGTGTGTGTGGTGTGGTGTGAGTGCATCTGTGGTATGTATGTGTGTGCTGTGTTTGTGTGGTGTGTGTGTGGTGTGTGAGTGTGTGTGGTATGTAGGTGTGTGGTGTGTGTGTGGTGTGGTATGTATGTGTGTGGTGTGTGTGTGGTGTGTGTATGTGTACAATTGAGTGATCAGGGAGACGACTTTGAGGATGTGCTATCTGAGCCGAGGTTGGGAGAAAGTGAGGGGGCCATTGCTTGTACTTCAGGGAAAAGCATTCTCAGTAGAGGGAACAGCAAGTGCGGAGCCCCTGTGTCCTGAGCTGTGTGAGGAATAGCCGGGAGGCAGCAAGGCCAGAGCGGGGGGCACCCGGGCGCCGAGTGGGGGGTGAGACTGGAGGGCGTGGGGGTTGTGCAGTGGGCGCTGGAAGGCTGCTGACAGTTCTCTTCTCACGCCTCTCAGGCTCGAGCAGCCTTTTCTGTTTGTGCGGGACATGTGTGCATCGTAGGATGGATGTGGAAATCAGGGAGTTGGTGCGGGGTGAAAGCCTAGCAGGGTGCTGGGGGTACCTCGTGAGGAAGCCCCAGAGGCCTTGCACTGAGTCACTTCACACCCATGCAGCCCGGTTTCCTTCTGCTGTTCTCTTTGCCAGGTTGCATGCGCAGTATTCTTAAGTTGTTCAGACCCTCCACATTTCAACACTCAGTAGCCTGAAGTATTCCAGTGTTGCCTTAGCAGCTAAAGATCACCATTTCAGCCCTTTATCACATTTAACATTCCCCCAAAGACCTTCCTTGCTTTTTCTCCCACAGACTATATTCTCTTCTGCCTTCTGTCCAGTGTGATCCTTTGTTATCACTAAACATATCTGAGTATGAGGCAGTGTGCTTTAGAAGACGCAGCAGCTGGCTTGGACAGCCTCTGTTTGCATAGATCTGTCTGAATTACTACTGAGTTACCAATTTGTTAGTTACGGAGCCTAGTGGGCTGCAGTCCATGGGGTCGCGAAGAGTCGGACACGACTGAGCGACCTCACTTCCGCTTTTCACTTTCATGCGTTGGAGAAGGAAATGGCAACCCACTCCAGTGTTCTTGCCTGGAGAATCCCAGGGACGGGGGAGCCTGGTGGGCTGCCGTCTATGGGGTCGCACAGAGTCGGACACGACAGAAGCGACTTAGCAGCATCAGCAGCAGCAGGTGTTTGAAAGTTAGTGTTGACTCAGCATCAGCTAGTTCTGGAAAGACCTTTAGGTGGTGCTGGCGTGTGCTGACGGCGTGGTTCACAGCCGGCTTTTACATCCAGAAGAGGGCGCCCTAGTTCCACCGTCGCTGCAGGGTCCTCTAGTCTCAGCTCCCCCGCGGGGCTCTGTTTTTCCTCCTTTTCGTCTCCCTGACTCTCGGATCAGATTCTAGCTCGTTCTTTCTGAACTTTGCACTGTATCTTATTTTCATTTCCATCTGCTCCATTGTCAGAATCGGAACACGAGTTTGCTCATGTTTCTGACCCTTGGGACCCAATGGACTGTAGCCCGCCAGGCTTCACTGTCCATGGGATTCTCCAGGCAAGAACACTGGAGTGGGTTGCCATTTCCTCCTCCAGGGGATTGAACCTGTGTCTCCTGCATGTCCTGCATTGGCAGGCGGATGCTTTACCACTGGTGCCACCTGGAAAGTTCAGCCCCTCCCACTACACCTACGGCCTTCCAGAGGAATCTTTCCAAGCAGTTAGTCAAAACCCCTCCCATGCTTTCTGATATTATAGTTTGAAGTCTGAATTTCCAGGGAGGCATTCAAGGCCCATGAGAATAGTCTGTTATGTGTGCAACAGTATTACATCTAAAAAATTGTACAGAACTTAATTTTAAAATACCTTATTTCTGAAAAATTGCCAACCATCCTCTGAGACTTCAGTGATTCATAATCTTTTTGCAATAGTAACATCAAAGATAACTGATCTCAGATGTCATAGCAGACACAGGAATAATGAAGAAGTTTGAAATACTGCAAGAAGTCCCAAAATGTGACACAAAGTGAGCAGATGCAGCTGACAGAATGGCTTGGAGAGACTTGCTCAATACAGGGTTGCCACAGACCTTCCCTTTGTAAAAAAGGCAGCATCTGTGACTTGCAGGCACACGCGGTCTGCCTGTACCAACGTATCTCTGTAGTGAGAGCAAGGCAGGTTCTCCATGGACACCCCCTTCTGAGGGCGGAGGCCTCACTAGATGGAACGGGTGCGGTTCTTCCAACTGCTGTGCTGAGCCTCCCCCTGGACCAAGGAGCTCTGCCTATAGGAGGTGTGCAGGTCACTTCAGCCCACACACTGAGGGCCCCCAATTGATAAAATAGAGGGGTGCAGGATTGGATGATGACAGTCTAACGATCAACGTCCATACAGTCATCTTGTGTCGTGGAACTTTGGGGATTCAACTGCATTTCTTTGATGAGAAAACTTTAGATGCCTTTGATGTGGGCGCACACAAGCAGACCACCACCTTGTCTGGGCAGGGACGGTGGTCTCTCATTACAGCCCAGGAACAGGACCCATGGAAATGGCAGCTCATTGGGAAGTGGCAGCTCCACCCACTTTATGCCAAGCAAGCCTGAAGCGTGGGCCCAGGAATCTTTGCCAAGTTTCCCAGACGTGGGGCCAGCGCTCAGGCTCATGGTACACGTGGGGCTACCCCCAGGCAGGTTCCTTGCCTCCATGGGGCAGTGTTGGGGGCCCAGACTGGCTTCTTGCTAGTGGGACTGCTCCGGCCTGCATATCATATGGCATCTCCATCAACCAGTTACTGAGCCCTGGTTGCTCAAAGGCATGGATCGGGTTAAGTTCATGGTTAAGAGAGTTCTATACACTGAGGCCTGGCTGCCCTGAATTTTCAGGAGTGACTTGTGGGAAGGAAGGGATTTACTTTTGTATCAGTATCTTCAGCTCTCACACTCTTCACTGTTTGCAGGGATGCTAAGTTGCTTCAGTCATGTCTGACCCTTTGCAACCCCATGGACTGTAGCCCGCCAGGCTCCTCTGTCTTTGTGGCTCTTCAGGCATGAATACTGGAGTGGGTTTCCATGCCCTTCTCCTGGGGATCTTCCTCACCCAGGGATCGAACTCACCACTCTTTACTGTCTTCTGCATTAGCAGGTGGGTTCTTTAGCACTAGCACCACCTGGGAAGCCCCCTTCATTGTATGCACTTAGCCAAATATGGTGGCCTCTTTCAAGAGAAAGAAAAAGCTAGTAATTGATGGTTTAAATATTGGTGACCGTCGTTTTAACCCTTGATAAGTGAACTCCAAGGACCAAGCCCACAACATCAGTTGTCATCAGGCCTCAAAGAAAAATCTCACAAATAAGTGAATACTTAACTCTTCCCACCTGGGGAGTCTTAAAGGACTTGGAACCATGAGACCTATGAGAAGTTATCTTGGGAGGAGACTCAAAATTCAGGGAGTCAGTGAAGTTGAGACACGGCCTCCCCGGCCAGCTGAGCCCACAAGCAGAATTCCAGTGGCCAGAGCCGGACTCTACCTTCCCCAAGTTGGGAAGGCAGCCTGGGAGTCGCCAGTGGGTGGGGGAGTTCCATTATGTCCCTTTACGGCTGCTCTTTAAAATGGCAAATGAGAGTCGGTTTCTGGAGCTCACAGTGGGGGTTAGCACGGAGGAGAAAGACCCTGCAGAAAAGTGAGTGGAATTGGGAAGGTGGTGGTCAACTCGCTTTTTTTTTTACTGGAGAGACAGGAGGAGACCAAATTGTAGCTGGTTCAGGAAGGTTGCAGGAAGATTCTTTGCTGAAAGTGAATGCAGCAAGTACTGCTGAGCTATCCTAAATGCACAGGGCTGCAGGATGGCGAGGAAGAAATCAACGTGGAGCAGCAGGTTGGGGTGATTTCCCTGGAGATGGACTTGGGCTGGGGGCTGCAGTGTGACAGACTTCTGGATGGACACAGAGGCCTGGAACTCCGGAGGAGTGGGGGCTGGTGTGGTGGGAAGCGCAGGCGTGGTTCTTGGCTTGGGCGAGTCCCTCCTCCTCAGGCTCAGTGGCAGCTGGGGGCTCTGGCAGCTCCAGCATCTGACGGCCCCCCACCCTGCGGCTGTTCACAGGTGCACCGTCATCCTGGGAACTGTCTTCTGTGTCCTTCCCCGGGGACTGGGCCGGGGGTGATGAGCACAGTAAAAAGGTACTGCAACTGGTTATTTCCTTCTGATTCCGATCATCAAGAAAATGCTAGAAACTGCTAACAAACCCATGATGCATAGGGCTTTTAAAGCTGAATTTACACTTAGATATTTCGAAAATTCCAAGATGAGCACATAGATGAAAGAAGTGATGGTTTCTAGAGACAAGAACTAGTGACGATTTTTAAATTGAGAGATTTCCACCAAAGAGTACACTCAACTTCATTGATTCTTGCCAAAAGGTGGGCGCAGAGTGTATTTCATTTGTTGTACTTTTCACTTTTGTCTCCCAAGCAGCTGGGCTGGGGCTCGACACTGATGGCTGGATGATTGGCTTTCTTCTTAACCCTTGACCGATGACCCCCAGGGACCAAGCCCGCATCATCAGCTATCACCAGCGCACGGATGCTCAGAGATTTGCCATAGCTTCCTCCATCACAGGGAAGGGATGGGAGGTGCTCAGCGCTGCCCAAGCCAGGGTGCCGTCTGCTGCTAGAATGTGGCCCTGCTGAGCTGCACTGGAGCCACAGCAGGGCTGGCCTCAGGCCCCTCTTACTTCATTCACCCCATGCCCACCACCCACCCTCACCCCAGCTCTGCCAATGAGCTGACTGGCTGCAGACAGAGCAGGTCAGGAAAAAGAATAAAAGTGCTTGCATTCTTAAAATGTAAAAAATGATGCTTTTCAATATTAATACTGTTTTTTCACACATGCCCACTTTCAGATAGTCTAATAGTTTTATTCCATCTTAAAAGATGTCCTTTGTTTTAGTCAATAACAGCCTTTTATTAACCCATTAATGACACTCTGTTATTAAATTCCTAGCTTGGTTTCTTCTAGACAAAGATAACAGAATCCAAATACAAATTTGCCCACTTCTGTATGTCCAAGGAGAGGTGGCTGTCTGAACAGAAAGAGGGTGATACCTGTCATGGCACACTCAGAGTAGAAATGAAAGGTGATTTTGTTAAGTACATGTAGACATAACTGAAACTATCAAACATTTCATAAGCACATGAATCACATTATTTTTAATAATACTTATTGCAAAAGATCCTAAACATTTGTTGGTTAATGCAAATAAAATATGTTCAGGTTTGTAGAACAGTCACGATATTTTACATCAACTTGTGCTTTTAAAGGTTTCCCAGGTGCCTCAGTAGTAAAGAATCTGCCTGCCAATGCAGGAGCTATAGGAGACACAGGTTCGATCCCTGGGTTGGGAAGATCCTTTGGAGAAAGAAACGGCAACCCACCCCAGTATTCTTGCCTGGGAAATCCCATGGACATAGGAGCCTGGTAGGCTACAGGCCATGGGGTCGCAAAGAGTCAGATATGGCTGAGCATGCACACACGCGCTTTTAAAATTGTTGCTAGTTTCTTCTAGGAAAAGCTAAAGTAACTGACTGTATAATGTGCAAGAGTAGGATTTTTGCACTTTTGATACAAATACACACCAATATCAGAGGAGGCACAATAATAAAAGACAATTCTCTTCATAGTTCCCCAAACAAAAAAAATCTATTCAGTGAAATACATTTCGACTGTAATTGCTAATTTAATATCTCACATATACATAAAAAGGTCACTAGTGATAGCAAATGCTAGACATCTAGGAATATATATATATATATATATATGCACACATACATATATATTTACATAATACATGTTTAAGAGAACACCTAAAGAAAATGGGACAGCTTTCACAAACAAAGCTAAAGCATCTCAGAAGTTTCACTGGGGTACATGTTAGTGTGCCGTAAGTATTGCTAGTTTCTGTGTAAATGAGCAGAAAAGCAAACCTTTACTAATGGTGTCCATCTACATGCATTAATAGAAACTCTTAAGGAAAGTGGTATGATTAGCTCATTAGAGAAATGCCCATCATTTAGCCAAATCCCGTGGTGGGCATAAAATTAGGTAGTAATTTCTTCATGCAGTTCAATATTCAGTGACACTGGCTGCAGACTCACGACAGAGACCCTGTGTCTTTTCTGTGCCGGGGTAATAGCTAGAGAAAAATAAATGTTTTGTGTGGAGGAAATGCAGTTACACGTATGTTAATTAATAACCAATTGAGTTGGAGTGAATTATATTTTTCCCAGCTCTAGTTGAAGAAGAGACAAAACATGTACTGATTTGCCCCATGAGAGATCCAATTCGACAATCAGCTCTCACAAACGGTCCATCAGATTGGCCATACAGATTGCATTACAGCTCTGCTCCAACCCAAATTGGAGAGGGAAATGGCAGCCCACTCCAGTATTCTTGCCTGGAGAATTCCATGGATGGAGGAGCCTGGCAAGCCACATGGGGCCACAAAGAGTCGGACATGACTGAGTGACTAACATACACCCACCCAGATAGAATGATGACAAGTGCGTAATCAACTGGGGGACAGAATGTGGGTTATAGCTGAAATGATTCACATCCCGACTGTGGGACCCGTGGTGAATGAAAAATAGGGCAGTTCACAGTGAGTGTTTCTCTTTGATTGGCTCTCAGGCTTCTGTGTTGACGTTCCCCATGCCATGCCAAATGCTTTCTATCTGCAGTATCATTTCAAACCTGGGTTGATGAGAGTCCTTTTAAAATATCCCCACTCCAATTTTGTAGACAATTGTGACTACAAATATGGAGTCTATAATATCAAATCAGTAATCATACAAAAAATTTGACTTAAGACTGGGATGAGAGGAGTTGAGCATCCTGGTTTGGGGTCTGCTGATGCTTCTGTAATTTCACTCCCATGGTGTGTCCATCTGCCGGATGGATGTGTGATAACACGTATCTCAGATGCCCTTTGAATTGACAGAATGATGCCTGTTCCATGCATTTTTCTTTGGAGAAGGATTACCATTGGCGTTTAAAATCCAAGTTTTTATCCAGGGGAAGTGATAATTACTTGTCATTATGTAAACCCTAATGAAAGTATTGTTTAAAACAGCAGATTGCAGAACAGAAAAAAAATTTTTTGCAATAGCAGGAGATGAGACTGAAACATACTTAAGAGAATTTATGCAGGGGGGCATGTACAGGTCATCCTGAGAAGTTTTAATTTTACTCTTGAATAAGTTGCTTCTTTTAAATTATAGTACAACTGATTTACAATGCTGTGCCAATCTCTGCTGTACAGCAGAGTGATTCAGGCTCAGTTATACCCATAGATACATACTTTTTGAATATTCTTTTTCATTATGGTTTATCCCAGAATATGGAGGAAGGTTCTCTGCTTTACAGTGGGACCTTGTTGTTTATCCATTCTATATGTGGTGGTTTGCATCTTCCAACGTCTGACTCCCAGGGCTTCTTTCCCCCTCCCCCCTCGCAACCACAAGTCTGTTCTCTGCGTCTGTGAGTTCTGTTTCGGGTGAGTTATTTCATGAAACGTGTTCCACAGAATGCTTGTGCTGGAGTATGTTAACATGTCGAGGGCAAGCTCAGGTAAATCCCAGCTTACCTAGGGGAAGCTTTAAATACGCTCATATGCATTGTGATTCTCTAAGACGGGTTTTTGTAGATTGCTTTTCTCAAACAAAACAATACAATGCGGTAGTAGGTACATAGTGAATATGAAAACTGCTCCAGTCTGGCACTTTCAGTTTAGTTAATTCTAATATTCTGTGTATACTTGCGTGCATGTGTGCTAAGTCACCTCAGTCATGTCCAACTCTTTGTGACCATATGGACTGTAGCCCGCCAGGCCCCTTCTGTCCATGGGATTCTCAAGGCAAGAATACTGGAATGGGTTGCCATGCCTACCTCTGGGGAATCTTCCCAACCTGGGGATCGAACCCATATCTCTTATGTCTCCTGCATTGGCAGGCAGGTTCTTGACCACTAGTGCCACCTGGGAAGCCCCTGATATTCATTTCCTTGTATCCTATGTGTCTGGCACATAGCAGGGTTCAGTAAACAGAAGAAATGAAATATCTGCATAGCCCTCTGTTTTCTCACCTATGAAATGAGAAAATAGTAACAGCAATTTTCAGAGGATCAAAGAGTTGGATAAAAGTGGTCACAGAGCATTTTGTGACAATTTTTTTAAACTTAAAATCAAATGGAAAGCGATTTACAAATGAACAGTTAATGTAAAAGACAGGGGAAATATCTAAGGGATTCCTGTCCAATTACTGTCTAACTATGGAATCTTGGTTTAACCTTACCAAAGCTTATTTGTAAAGGGGATAATCACACTTCCCTCGAAAGGCTCCCATAGTCTGCCTGGTGCCGTGACTGGTGCTGTGTGGTGCTACAGGCAAGTGCAGAGACTGGGAGGCAAACAGCCTGGGTTTGAATCTCAGCCCTGCCCCTTACTAGCTGTGTGATTCTTACTATGCATGTGGCACTGGACAATTTAACTGATCTCTTTCTGACTCAGTTTTCCTAATCTGTAGAATGGGAACAATAAGTATACTTAGCTATGGTCAGGATTACAGATAAAATAATACCTGTTAGATATTTGAGAAGCTAGCTTCTCTTCATTATTTCCTGTTTCCTTTACAATAGGAGAGAAGTGCTCAGGCTTGCGCTCATTTGTTCTTCCCAGACTGTAGCTGCCTGGCCAGTGGTTATACCCCACTTACCCCTCTGTCCCCCGAACTGAGTGCTCACAGCTCATGTTTTCTTTTAAATTTAAGGTGGTTTATTAAATGTTGAAGTATAGATTAGGTGTACTCTTTATTTTCTCCTTATGCTTATTTGTGTTTGTTTTCTCAGTAGCTAGCCATCCCCTCTCCCCCAAAGAAAAGCCCTTTGTATCTTTTTATTCTGAAAAGTGTTGAAGACTGGACATTTTAAAAATTATTTTCATTTTTAAATTTATTTTAATTGAAGGCTAATTACTCTACAATATTGTGGTGGTTTTTGCCATACATTCACATGAATCAGCCAAGGATGTACATGTGTCCCCATCCTGAAACCCACTCCCACCTCCCTCCCCTTACCATCTCTCATGGTCATCCCAGTGCACCAGCCCTGAGCAACCTGTCTCATGCATTGAACCTGGACTGGCGATCTGTTGCACATATGATAATATATATGTTTCAATGCTATTCTCTCAAATCATCCCACCCTCGCCTTCTCCCAGAGTCCAAAAGTCTGTTCTTTACATCTGTGTCTCTTTTGCTGTCTTGCATGTAGGGTCATCATTACCATCTTTCTAAATTCCATATATATGCATTAATATACTGTATTGGTGTTTTTCTTTGTGACTTACTTCGCTCTGTATAATAGGCTTCGGTTTCATCCACTTCATTAGAACTGATTCGAATGCATTCTTTTTAATAGCTGAGTAATATTCCATTGTGTATATGTACCACAGCTTTCTTATCCATTCATCTGCCAGTGGACATCTAGGTTGCTTCCGTGTTCTAGCTATTGTAAACAGTGCTGCGATGAACATTGGGGTACATGTGTCTCTTTCAATTCTGGTTTCCTTGGTGTGTATGCCCAGTAGTGGGATTGCCAGGTCGTATGGCAGTTCTATTTCCAGTTTTTTAAGGAATCTCCACACTGTTCTCCATAGGGACTGTACTAGTTTGCATTCCCACCAACACTGTAAGAGGGTTCCCTTTTTCCCACACCCTTTTCAGCATTTTTTGTTTGTAGTCTTTTTGATAGCAGCCATTCTGACTGGCCTGAGATGGTGCCTCACTGTGGTTTTGATTTGCATTTCTCTGATAATGAGTGATGTTGAGCATCTTTTCATGTGTTTGTTAGCCATCTGTATGTCTTCTTTGGAGAAATGTCTGTTTAGTTCTTTGGCCTATTTTTTGATTGGGTCATTTATTTTTCTGTAATTGAGCTTCAGGAGTTGCTTGTATATTTTTGAGATTAATTCTTTGTCAGTTGCTTCATTTGCTATTATCTTCTCCCATTCTGAAGGTTGTCTTTTCACCTTGCTTATACTTTCCTTCATTGTGCAAAAGCTTTTAAGTTTAATTAGGTCCCATTTGTTTATTTTTGCTTTTATTTCCATATTATGGGAGGTGAGTCATAGAGGATCCTGCTGTGATTTATGTTGGAGTGTTTTGCCTATGTTTTCCTATGGAGTTTTATAGTTTCTGGTCTTACATTTAGATATTTAATCCATTTTGAGTTAATTTTTGTGTATGGTGTAAGAAAGTGTTCTAGTTTTATTCTTTTACAAGTGGTTGACCAGTTTTCCCAGCACCACTTGTTAAAGAGATTGTCTTTTCTTCATTGTATATTCTTGCCTCGTTTGTCAAAGATAAGGTGTCCATAGGCACGTGGATTTATCTCTGGGCTTTCTGTTTTGTTCCATTGATCTATGTTTCTATCTTTGTGCCAGTACCATACTCTCTTGATGACTGTGGCTTTGTAGCATAGCCTGAAGTCAGACAGGTTGATTCCTCTAGTTCCATTCTTTCTCAAGATTACTTTGGCTATTCGAGGTTTTTTGTATTTCCATACAAATTGTGAAATTATTTGTTCTAGTTCTCTGAAAAATACTATTGGTAGCTTGATAGATACTGCATTGAATCTATAGATTGCTTTGGGTAGTATACTCATTTTCACTATATTGATTCTTCTGATCCATGAACATGGTATATTTCTCCATCTGTGTCATCTTTTTTTTTATCAGTGTTTTATAGTTTTCTATAAACTATAGAAACATATTAAATACATATAGAAACATGTAAAAGTTCTAGAAACTTTTCTATAGGTCTTTGTTTCTTTAGGTAAATTCATTCCTAAGTATTTTATTGTTTTCATTGCAATTGAATGGAATTGTTTCCTTAATTTCTCTGTTTTCTCATTGTTAGTGTATAGGATTGCAAAAGATTTCTCTGTGTTAATATTATATCCTGCAACTTTACTATATTCATTGATGAGCTCTAGTAATTTTCTGGTGGAGTCTTTAGGGCTTTCTATGTAGAGGATCTGGAGAAGGCAATGGCACCCCACTCCAGTACTCTTGCCTGGAAAATCCCATGGATGGAGGAGCCTAGTAGGCTGCAGTCCATGGGGTCGCTAAGAGTCAGACATGACTGAGCGACTTCACTTTCACTTTTCACTTTCATGCATTGGAGAAGGAAATGACAACCCACTCCAGTGTTCTTGCCTGGAGAGTCCCAGGGATGGGGGAGCCTGGTGGGCTGCCATCTACGGGGTCACACAGAGTCGGACACGACTGAAGTGGCTTAGCAGCAGCATGTAGAGGATCATGTCATCTGCAAACAGTGAGAGTTTTACTTCTTCTTTTCCAATCTAGATTCCATTTATTTCTTTTTCTTCTCTGATTGCTGTGGCTAAAACTTCCAAAACTATATTGAATAGTAGTGGTGAGAGTGGGCATCCTTGTCTTGTTTCTGCTTTTAGGGGAAATGCTTTCAGTTTTTCACCATTGAGCATAATGTTTCCTGTGGCTTTGTTATATATGGCTTTTATGTTGTGTTGAAGTATGTTCCTTCTATGCCTGCTTTCTGGAGGTATTTTTTTTTAAATCATAAATGGGTGTTGAATTTTGTCAAAGGCTTTCTCTGCATCAGCTGAGATAATCATATGGCTTTTATCTTTCAATTTGTTAATGTGGTGTATCACACTGATTGGTTTGCGAATATTGAAGAATCCTTGCATCCCTGGGATAAAGCCCTCTTGATAATGATGTATGATCTCTTTAATGTGTTGTTGAATTCTGTTTGCTAGAATTTTGTTAAGGATTTTTGCATCTATGTTCATCAGTAATATTGGCCTGTAGTTTTCTTTTTTTGGTTACATCTTTGTCTGGTTTTGGTATTAGGGTGATGGTGGCCTCATAGAATGAGTTTGGAAGTTTACCTTCCTCTGCAATTTTCTGGAAGAGTTTGAGTAGGATAGGTGTTAGCTCTTCTCTAAATTTTTGGTAGAATTCAGCTCACAGCTCATTTTTAAGGAGTACCCTCTCATCACTTATATGTAGAATCTAGAAAAATGATACAGATGCATTTATTTGCAAAGCAGAAATAGAGACACAGGATGGTACTAGGGGGATGAATTGAGAGATTGGTATTGACATATATGTGACCATATGTAAAATAGATAATGAATGAGAACCTACTGGATAGCACAGGGAACTCTCCTCAATGCTCTGTGATGACCTAGATGGTAAGGAAATCCAAAAGAGGGGATGTATGTATATATATAGCTGATTCACTTTGCTGTGCAGCAGAAACTAACATAATATTGTAAAGCAACTATGAGATGACCCAGAGGTTTGGTGTGGAGAGGGAGGAGGGAGGGGGGTTCAGGATGGGGAACACGTGTATACCTGTGGCGGATTCATGTTGATGTATGGCAAAACCAATACAATATTGTAAAGTAATTAGCCTCCAATTAAAATAAATAAATTTATATTAAAAAGTAAGTGAAGATAAAGAAAAAAAGCCACATAGTCTATGATACTTTTTAAATGCAATGTCCAGAATTAGCAAATCTATAGAGACAGAAAGCATATTAGTGGTTACTTTAATTTGGGGGGACTGGGTGGGTCATAGCTAAAGAATACGTTTCTTTCATCTGCAGATGATGAAAATGTTCTAAATTGTATTACAATGATAGTTGTACAACTCTATGAATATACTAAAACCCTCTGAATTATATACTTTAAGTGGGTGAATGGTGTGGTATATGAATTTGGAGAAGGCAATAGCACCCCACTCCAGTACTCTTGCCTGGAAAATCCCATGGATGGAGGAGCCTGGTAGGCTGTGGTCCATGGGGTCGCTATGAGTTGGACATGGCTGAGCGACTTCACTAAGTGGGTGAATGATGTGGTATATGAATTACATCTCAATAAAACTGCTACCAAAAAAAAGTACCCTCCCCCACCAAGATCAACAACTATTAGAGGGTAGATCCTCTGTCCTCCTCCAAGACTATTTATTAAAAAAAAATCTAACAGGGCTTATTCTTTTTGTGGCCATGAATATACAAGTACATTAACATTCCTGGCTGATTTATATTGGAATTATTTTTTCTCTGGATTACTGCCAGTTTTTGCCCATTCAACAGATGGTCAGTTAAAACCCAGAGGAAGTCCGGATGTTTAGAATTTGGAAGGACACAGAAAGGCAAACTAAAAACGGGAATCACACACCATCCTGTGTATAGGAATGTGTGGTGAAGGGGAGGACTGAACCGAATTGATTCTCCAGGATGTGTTAGATGGCTTGTTAGTGACATGCTGGTGTCATTTGGTCATGTTAGTGACAGTTTTAAAAGTAAAAATTTAAATGGGGCACTTGCTTGCTTCTTACTCGCATCCTTTGTATGTGATAATGCACTTTCTCCCAGATCATTTCGTTATGTGGAATTCCTTAAGTAGGCCAGCAAGGAATTGATGAGCCCATGGAGATTTATTTCTAAGGACCTTCCGACATGCTTCCTTCTACATCAGATAGTGGCATCTGCAATGATGCCAGCAAGTAAAGGAGAAGCAGGAAAGACACTCCAGTGTTAATACTGGAATCTAAGTTTTCAAAGTGTGTACTTTGAATTGAAAAGTAAAATCTATAATAGAGCAAGTCAAGGCCAACTAAACACTCACAAATGCTGTGTATGTGTTTAAACTCACTTAGATTTGTATTTCCTTTTGGGTATAGTCCTAAGATGAACAAAATTTTAAATGATCAAGATATTTACATGTATGTATCATGTATATATGAAGTATAAGGATATATTATATCCATATATATGAAAGTGAAAGTGAAATTGTTCACTGCTCAGTTGTATCTGACTCTTTGTGACCCCATGGACTACAGCCAGCCAGGCTTCTCTGTCCATGGAATTCTCCAGGCAAGAATACTGAGGTGGGTTGCTGTGCCCTTCTCCAGGGGATCTTCCCAACCCAGGGATCAAACCCACATCTCTTATGTATCCTGCATTGGCAGTAGAGTTCTTTACCACTAGCACCACCTGGGAGGCCCCAAGAATACTAGTTCAGTTCAGTCGCTCAGTCATGTCCGACTCTTTGTGACCCCATGAACTGCAGCATGCCAGGCCTCCGTGTCCATCACCAAACTCCCGGAGTCCACCCAAACCCATGTCCATTGAGTCGGTGATGCCATCCAACCATCTTATCCTCTGTCGTCCCCTTCTCCTCCTCCCCTCAATCTTTCCCAGCATCAGTCTTTTCAAATGAGTCAGCTTTTCGCATCAGGTGGCCAAAGTATTGGATTTTCAGCTTCCACATCAGTTCTTCCAATGAACACCCAGGACTGGTTTCCTTTAGGATGGACTGGTTGGATCTCCTTGTAGTCCAAGGGACTCTCAAGAGTCTTCTCCAACACCACAGTTCAAAAGCATCGATTCTTTGGCACTCAGCTTTCTTTATAGTCCCACTCTTTATAGTTGGACTATAAAGAATACTAGAGAGAGTTGCTACTCCCTTCTCCAGGGAACCTTCCCAACCACAGGTATCAAACCCAGGTCTTCTGCATTGCAGGTGGATTCTTTACTGTCTGAGGCACCAGCGAAGCCCACATATATATAAAGTAAAGAATCTGCCTGCAACATAGGAGCCACAGGAGATGTGGGTTAGAGCCCTGGGTCGAGAAGATCCCCTGGAGGAGGGCATGGCAACCCACTCCATTGTTCTTGCCTGGAGAATCCCATGGACAGAGGAGCCTAGCTGGCTATAGTCCGCTGAATGACAAAGAAGACTGAAGTGACTTAGCACACACATGTGTGTGTGTGTGTGTGTGTGTGTATACATACCTCTCCAAAGACAGAAGTAAGATTTAAGAGTGTTTCTCACATGAATATAACAAAGAGAGATTATCAACTGGAAAGTCAGTTGTTTGCATACAAAATAGTCTGGATGAATAGAATCTTTGTGCTCAGCAGTTGAAGACTGAAAGATTGGTAGTATTAGTGTTTTTTTATTTATATCTTGTCAAATCAAAATTATATGAAAATATTCCTCTCTCAAAAACCATTCTAGAGAGTTAGCTTATACAAAGTGGTGTGTGTGTGTGTGTGTGTGTGTGTGTGTAGGAGGTTGCACATAAAGGTTTGCTCAAAGCTTTTCTGGCGCTGTCTAATGATCTGAGTTCCGCATACGTGGTGGAACTTACATGGTGGCTTTCCTCCCAGAAAGCCATGGCTTTATAAACAGATTTCAAGCAGCAAGGCTGGTAATGAAGATGTATGTGACAACAGACTTCAAGGAGAGGAAAAATCCACTCATAATAGAAGGGTCATCAAGCCTTAATTGTAAGAATGTCTCTGACTCTGAGAACATTTCTTTCCAACAAAAACCCCACTTATACTCATGGCTTAATATCCTCATTTAAGAAATGGAAGACATTAAATTAAATTTTAATTTATATTCCACTTTTATGTCTGTTTTTATCATCCCTCTAATGCAGACTGTGTGCAGAACAATACAAATCATAGATCTCATTTCCACCCAACAACCTCATCAACCGAAAAGGTGATGACACAATCTTATTTTGAAGCCAAGAGAGTAATAAACTTCAGTACTTTCAGATGCACATTAAAAATAACACTTTAAACTTCTTTGAAAGTATCATCAGTATTTTTAGTTAGAGCACAATCACTGAAGAGAAAAAGTTATACTATTGTAGTGATTTCAGTGGAAAGCAAAACAAGAATTGGGTATCCTCCAGGTTTACAGTAGCCCATACAGTAAAAAGGCTTTGTCAAGTGTTGATTCTCTCCTCTTAAGGAACTGTCTGAGACTGTATTCCTGGGTCAACTCATGCCTGCTTTGCCTAATCATAGCTATGTCTCAGTATCCACGACATGGATATAAACAGATCCATGGTTAAAAGTAGACAGATGTGGTGATCAGGCAGTGCCCACCTATCCATTTGTCTATAAAGTGGCAGAAACTGAACCTTTAGTTAGTAAGATTTGATTGTCTAAATTCTTACTACAACCATTAAAATGTAGTCCCTTTCAAGAGGATAAATGCCCAGATATTATTTTTTAAAATCCAATAGTTAGCCCTCCACCAAGTCCAAATATCTTGTACCTTAATGATCTACGTGTATCGAGAACCAACATAAAATGCTGCTTCAACCAGATTTTTATTTTCTAAATATCCCTTCAGTGCATAAGAAAAGCATCATTCCCAGATGAAAATTCATTAGTCAGTCTTGGACTTTCCGTGACTGGATACTCCTGCTTCTAATAAGGTTGGAAAAATTCCTCCTGGATGACTTGCAACGTCTTCTAGTGCCCACATATCTACTCGGTATGCTGACAGTGCCTTTAAAAGCCTTCTGGGCAACATCAGAAACCTTGTTATTTACTTACCTCGAAGCAAGTTCGCTTATCATTTAGAAAAGTTCTCAGAACCCTGCTTGTCTCTCTCCACTATCTCTCACCTTTCTAAAGACTTTAAGCAGAAGCAAGGCCTTGGCCATGAAATCATTGATCACATTTGTGCAGCGGTAAATTATAACTAGAGCTAGGAATTACCCCCTTACTGCATACAAATGATGTTTTTACAAGGTATACTTAAATGCAGAATCTTTTGAAATCACAATATAATACTGAAAAACAGGTACACATGTATTGTTGGGGCAATTCGCCCATATTGGAGTTCATGTTCTAGTGTTTCTTCAGATCTCTTCTATTAACCTTTAACCACAAAGACTTTGTCAGATGCTTTAGATAGCCAAGCACTGTGCTTGACTGAAAAGATGCTGAATTCATAGTCTCTACAGACCAGAATCTAAATGGATTAAACGCAGACCAAATAACAACATTGGATGCCAGTTCCAGGAATCACATCACAAACCCGGTGAGAAGAACGGGGTTCCTCTTTTGGAGGGCGTGTCTGAGATGATCCCATCAGTCACAGCTCTCCCTCTTCTCTGCAATGACACACCAGTTGCCATGGTCATTCCCAGAGCTCAGAATATGGAGCTCCGACACACTCTCCTTCAGCAGGCCACAGAGCTCACCTTCTCGAAACACGTGGTAGTAACGCATAAAGGCTCTGGAATCCAAAACGTTGGGCTGCTGTTCTTCGACAGAAATGGCGTCCCCTGGGTTGGAGTCTGTGGAATCTGCTGCAGAAATCCTCCTCCATGATTTACTACCAGAAGTGGTGCTTTCTTCTAAGTTATCTTCATCCACGCAGCTCTCCTTAGCATTGGTGCCACCCAGAAAATTCCCATCTCCGTTTCTCCTTATGACTCCGGGATGGTCTCCGTTTAGCTGTTTGCATGTGGTGGGCACCCTCAGCCACTCCAGAGGTCCTTGAGACGGCTCCACAAACACTTCCTCATCTAAATTTTGTTCTCCTGCTGACAAAGTCTCTGGATGACCTAAGTCGAAACTTGAGTGTCTTGAAGGCTGGATGGATATTGTGCTATTGGCCCAGCTTTCTGTGCTTTTCAGGGGTCTCACTTTTTCAATTTGCTTCCTCAGAGTGGATTCATCCAGAGATCTAGAGGAAAACCAGGAGCGAAACGATTTCCCCAGTGTGTTATAGAATCCGTTTTCTTCCTCGCCTTCCTTGGAAATATTTGCACAGCAGGTGCCAGCCAGAACAGAGTCGCAGTCCACACTGTGGGACCGCTTCGAGTTGCAGCGCCCCTCAAAACACACGGAACAGGGGCAGGCGGAGCAGGGTGGGTGGTAGGGATGGCCTCTTTCTGGGCGCCCACACGGCTGCTTTCTCCCCGGCTGGCCGGATTCCGAGAGGGGTTGGGAACACAAGGCTTTGTTCCAGGGAACAAGCACATCTTGCTTCTCAAAGTGCCGGTTCTTCTGTTCCATGGCCCAAACATAAATCATCAGCTGGCCCCCAGGAACCAGGACCCTGGCCATTTCTTTTATGGCTCTGATTCTTCTTTGTTTTGTAGAAAAATGATGTATGACTGAAAAAGAAGAAACTGGATCTCAGTGTGTATACACATTTATAGACTAGTATTTTCTATATAAATGCTAGTCTACACATTTATAGACTAGTATTTTCCGTATAACAGTGATGCATTTTTGATGTATACTGGAGTGGGTTACCATTTCCTCCTCCAGGGGATCTTCCCAACCCAGGGATTGAACCTGCATATCTTGCATCTCCTGCATTGGCAGGTGGATTCTTTTCCCACTGTCACCTGAGAAGCCCTTGACATGTGGTAAGTACTTCTTATTTCCTGCAGCTTGGGCAGATGGTAGAAATAGCGCAGACCTGGTTTCAGGAGAAGCATAATTTTTAACTTTGTTTCCTATATCAGCAGACCCTGGAGATACTGTGGGTTTGCTTCCAGACTACTGGAATGAATAAAGTCACACGAATTCTTGGTTTCCCAGTGCATATAAAAGTGATATTTACACTATACTGTAATCAGTTAAGTGTGCACTAGCATTATGTGTTAAAAAACAACATATGTACCTTAATTTAAAAATATTGCTAAAAACTGCTAACCATCCCCTGAGCCTTCAGTAAGTCATAATCTTTTTGCAGCAGTACACCCAAGATCACAGGTCACCACGCAAAGATAATGATAATGAGAAAGTTGAAAATGTTACCAGAATTACTAAAATGTGACACAGGGACACAAAGTGAGCAAACGCTGTTGCCAGAACAGTGCCAATAGACAACAGGCTCAGTGCAAGGTTGCCCCAACCTTCCATTTGTAAAAATGCAGTGTCCGCAAAGTACAATAAAATGAGATATGCCTCTAAGAGGAGAGTGAAAAAGTTGGCTTAAAGCTCAACATTCAGAAAACGAAGATCATGGCATCCGGTCCCATCACTTCATGGCAACAGTGTCAGACTTTATTTTTTTGGGCTCCAAAATCACTGCAGATGGTGATTGCAGCCATGAAATTAAGAGACGCTTACTCCTTGGAAGAAAGGTTATGACCAACCTAGATAGCATATTCAAAAGCAGAGACATTACTTTGCCAACAAAGGTCCGTCTAGTCAAGGCTATGGTTTTTCCAGTAGTCATGTATGGATGTGAGAGTTGGACTGTGAAGAAGGCTGAGCACCAAAGAATTGATGCTTTTGAACTGTGGTGTTGGAGAAGACTCTTGAGAGTCCCTTGGACTGCAAGGAGATCCAACCAGTCCATTCTAAAGGAGATCAACCCGGGGATTTCTTTGGAGGGAATGATGCTAAAGCTGAAACTCCAGTACTTTGGCCACCTCATGTGAAGAGTTGACTCATTGGAAAAGACTCTGATGCTGGGAGGGATTGGGGGCAGGAGGAGAAGGGGACGACAGAGGATGAGATGGCTGGATGGCATCACTGACTCGATGGATGCGAATCTGAGTGAACTCCAGGAGTTGGTGATGGACAGGGAGGCCTGGCGTGCTGGGATTCATGGGGTCGCAAAGAGTCTGACATGACTGAGCGACTGAAATGAACTGAACTGAACTGAATCTTGGACAATTATTTAACTTCTCTGGACTTTGTCTCTTCATGTATAAGAAGACACCTAGAATGAACAATCTGTAAGGCCTCTTCCAGTTCTAGAATCCTGTGAATTTTGTTAGCCAGAAAAATGACCAGTGTGAATTAATAAAATTTGAAAGGGAGAGCTAACCCTAAGTTAGGTAAATGTTCCCTAGTAGAATTCTATGAAATAACTTGTTGTTTTAATGAATGATTTGTACTTCTGAAGCATCACAAATTGAACCCGGGTCTCCTGCATTGTAGGCAGATGCTTTACCATCTGAGCCAGTCATTGTTATTAAGATTGATACCATTGGTTGATTAATACAGTTGGTTAATAAGTTAATCAAGCAAGTGTAAGTAGAGAAAATGTTAAAAAAAATTTCTGTTTAGAAAATGCTAAGGTAAGCCGTCCAACCTCCAGACCAAATGATTCCTTATAATTTTTCATAATGTTAATATAATATGAAATTGTATTTACTTAAGAAAAAGCAGCTTACAGGTCACTGTTTTACTTGCAGTTCTTTGCAAGTTAAAATGAGAGTCAAGTGGGATTGCCTGTATCTAGTCTTAGGGGGGTTATTAGATGCATTTTTATCAAACAGTATTTAGAAAGTACTTGTCTGTTGTCTGTGGGGTCTCACAGAGTCGGACACGACTGAAGTGACTTAGCAGCAGCAGCAGCAGTCTGTGAGCTCCTAGAGTTTAATCACAGTGTGTCAAGAAGAAACATCACATTATTTTTCCTCACACAAGCTTATCACTTATTTCAGGTAGGAAATTGGCTCTAAAGAGAGTCTGGACATTGCTGCTCAGATGTGAGTACAGAGCAGGTGAAACAGTGCCTGTAACCTTAGCATAATGCATGCATGCTAAGTTGCTTCAGTCGTGTCCGACTCTGTGCGACCCCATAGACGGCAGCCCACCAGGCTCCTCTGTCCCTGGGATTCTCTAGGCAAGAATGCTGGAGTGGGAAATTGGCTCTAAAGAGAGTCTGGACATTGCTGCTCAGATGTGAGTGCAGAGCGGGTGAAACAGTGCCTGTAGCCTTAGCATAATGCAGAAGTACAAATAAATCTCTTTAGTTTACACGGCACAGAGAGCTGTCAAAGCGAGATTATCCAAGAGGTACACTTTGTGTTGTTCCCAGTCAGGTTTGCTTTCCCATCAGCAGAGCACAAACCCTGGTTTCTCTTACTATGCCATGCAGACACCTAGAGGCACGAGGTTCAAATGCATGTAAGTTATTTATTTACAGCTGTGCTGGGTCTTGGTTGCTGCATGGGTTTTTCTCTAGTTGTGGCTACCCTCTGGTTGCAGCACGCAAGCTGCTTATTGTGGTGGTCTTGTGGCAGAGCACAGGCTCCGGGCCTTGCGGCTTCAGTAGTTGTGACCCACGGGCTCAGTAGTCGCAGCTCCCGGGCTCTAGAGCACAGACTCAGTAGTTGGGTGCACTGGCTTAGTTGCTCCCTGGCATGTTGGATCCTACCAGATCAGGGATTGAACCTGTGTCTTCTGCATTGACAGGCGGATTCTTTACCACTGAGCCACCAGGGAAACCCTCAGATGTATTTAGAGAACAAGACACCAGCGTATTTTGTCCTGGATCTAGCAGTGACCGGCTTTGTGATCGTTGGCTGATCACTTTACTTCACTAGGTGTCAGGCTAGTGACACTGAAGAATGAGCCCTTTGCAAAGTTCAGTTTGAAAGCGTACACTCTTTTTTTAAAAAAATTTATTGACGTCTTTTAAAATTTTTGTTATTTTTTGGCCACACCATGCAGCAAGCAGGGCCTATGGGATCTTAGTTCCCCACCCAGGGCTCCAACCCAGGCCTCCTGCATTGGGAGTGCAGAATCTTAACCACTGGGCCACCAGAAAGTAACGCCCCAAGCTTACACTTCTTGAGTAGTGTCTCGGTCAATGAGCCGAAAGGGGGCAGGGAAGTCAGGATTGAGTCAGACTTAGGCGAGCACTAACATTCAGATCTGTGACTACCCCTGGTCGTTAATATCTCCCATGGCTTGCACCTAATTCACCCTGAAGCTTCCGTGGGTGTGTTTTTTAAACGCAGTTGATCCTTGTCACCTGTGGATTCTGTGTCCACAGATTCGCCCACTCACTAAAATATGTTATAACTTCAGAACTCTGCATGCTCAGCATTTTTGTGGTCATTCCTTGACGTGCATAGAACAACCAAGAAGCTGAGCGTCCTCAGGCACATGTTCCCAGCTGGGGCCTGAGGAGGAGCTGCTCCGCCTTCTGTCTCCGCTCCGGCAGTGCCAGCAAGTGTCCTCTTCACGGTCTATTTAGTGCCGTGTGTTTTGCATTTTTGTGTTTTTGTTCATGATTTCTCTGTTGACTAATTGACAAAAAATATTGTGACCAGAGGCTTACAAGAACCTAATCCTGTATTTCCCCTGGGAGCAATGGTTTGGTATTTGTTAATTCAGTGTTCACAGGACATTATAGAAGATAACTTCTGTGAATAATTAGAATTGACTGTATTCTTGTGTTTTGACTGTGAGAGGGGAAAAACACCATTAAAATAGGATGATTTTAATACAGTAGTGTCTTTTTAGCAGACTTTATAGGCCTTCAACATTTTAGGATTCTTGGCTTCAGAAGTTTTGTTTTTAAGGAAGAATATCTTTATACTTTTCATTCCTTAATATTGCTTATGTGATAATCCATTTTAATACCATAATTTCACCCAGGAAATATCTGAATCTTTTATAGATTTAACATATAATACTAAGTAGCTTTTAAGCCAGATGTTTCAGAAAAAGAAACATAATACATATAAAATGTATTATACATGCCTGTACACACATATTCTGTTAAGAAACATTGTAAATAAGTGGGACTTAAAGATGTATTTATATGAATTATCAATGTCAGGAAACTGTGTTGAATTTTAAAGAATAGAAAAGTCCCTTGTTGTTTAAAAATCATAATTTAAAGGCAAAAGTAGCACTTGGTGTATGTTTCCTGTAGGATAGGGTGTTGATTGAACACATGGGTAGGTTGAATTCAGCGATTGGATTCCAGAATCATATGAGGTTACATGTAGTCATCTTAAAAGTCCTGTTATATCTTGGTATTTTATGATGTATTGTTATTTAGTTTTTCAGGTGTGTCTCATTTGACTATAATTATTCAGAATCTATGGGTTTAGTATGAAGCAGAATTTTACAACCTCAGCACTATTGGCATTTTTAAACAAGCTGGGTAATTCTTTATTGCAAGGCAGTGGGGACCAAGTAGACAACAGTTGAGCATACAATACTCAGTTGTGCCAACCAAAAATGCCTCCAAACGTTGACAGATATCCCCTGAGAGTGGGGTACAGTATAATCTCAATTTGAGAACCACCGACATGAAAAGTTGGTTTACACCATTTGAATATATGGACAAACTTTTATAAAAATTTTATCATTCTATTCTAAAAGTAAGTAGAAAGACTGTTTCTTTTTGTTATCTGTCAGTAAAACATAAGGAATGTATAATTGGGTTTGATGCCTACCCTCTCATATTATTATTAAGAGACATGGAAAATATATATTTATGTATTTAAAAATAGTAAAAATATATTTCTTCATGTTAAGCAAGAAATGCCAACATACATATTCTAAATAGGGAAGTAAATCTATATGGACATAGGAGAGACAGTTTAGTGAAATTTCCCCTAGTTCTAAATGTAAAAACTAACTGGAAAATGACCACAGTTCATAAAAACATATGCTGGGTTTCCACTGAAGGAAGCATTTTTCACTGGAAGATGGCAGCCAGCTGTTCTCATCTCCTCTTCAGGCAAGAGACTTCAGCTGACCGAAAAGAAGGACTCAACAATGTACAACATGGAGCATTTTCTGAAAGAGCAAAGTTGGTCAGTAGTCCCACGCACCAGCAGTGGTTCAGCAGCACAGCCTGTTTGTAGGTAGCTGGCCGCAGAAACTCTACAACTAACGTAAGCAAAAGAAGAGCGAGCACTTCTCTGACCTCTCTGCAGTTTCCAGTTCTTCAGGTGGCGTGACCAAACCAAAAACTTCCTACTGAAGATTCAGAGGACAGTGTAATGTTTCTTGGTTCAACAAGAATCCCTTCTCTTAATTCTTACAACCAAATGGAGTTAACAGTTTCAAAAGCAGAGAAGCAGGGCTGTCAAAGAGCAGGTTTCCATGGCAACCACCTCTTGCCAGTCCTAACTGGTTCCAAGGTCATGACATCCAGGTCTGCATCCCCTCACTTTGCAAATATACAGTCCCCAACTAGTGTTAATAAATTGATTTCTTGTTTATTTCAGGAGAGAGCAAATAGTCGTATTCTGTATCTTTATTAATAGCTAGCAGTCAGTTTTGTACAGATTCACTTTGCTTTGATAAAGCTTGTTATATTCAAATATGTTAATTATTTTAAAAGTGTGTTGGAGGAAATACTTTGCCTTGCACAAGATTTCTCACTTTGGAAAAGAATTTGGCATAATATTCCCTTACATAGCATGATTCCCTAGCATATTTAAATATGAGCAACATACTAGGTTTCAGGAATACATGTATTGGGTAAAATGAGCCTTGTGATCAGTCAGTTGTGTCTGACTCTTTGCGACTCCATGGACTGTAGCCTGTCAGGCTTGTCTGTGCATGGGATTCTCCAGGCAAGAATACTGGGGTGGGTTGCCATTTCCTCCTCTAGGAAAATGAGCCCGATCTGTACATACCTCAGGCATGGATTTTTGCTGTTTCTTTTCATTTTTGGCATGTGTATTTTATGGGCACACTTGTTGGGAGAATATGACTGGTGTATTCCCTAGATTTTTGAATGATCTCTGACAGTGAGAGAACAGGGGGGCAATGTAAAACCAGGGCAGCCTGTGACCAGGCGGGCCTGTCTTCCCCAGAGACTTCTGTACCATGAGTGGCAGGTTGGTGACATCCTTCCAGTGACAGTCAGTGCATTACTCTTAGAATATTCTGCTAGTAAAGGCCACACTTGTGGGCTGAAAAAAGTAGTATGACTTCTAGAGATCTACTTCATGTTGTAAGAAGCTGGCTTCATTTCAGTAGAGCAAAGTACTGTTTTCAATGAGTACAGCCCTAATAGTTTGTCATTCATAAGTGGAAGAAACTGGAATGAGTCATCCAAAAGAGGAAAGCAACAGTTTGAAGGTTAAACTAGATAAAAGAATCTCATGTACCACTGTAAGTACACTTAAAATTAAATAATTCAGTTGAAATATATTTTTAAAAATTAGATTAAATGAATTACATGGATCTTTCTACAAAGAATGGATGTTGAGTTGTGAGAGTGTCCTCAACCAGGTAACATTATTCTCACGGTGAAGAGCGACCCTGTGATGGGGTTGCCTTACCACCTATGGAGATGATGGCATCGAAGCCCTGATCCCTGAAGGGGAGGTTAAGGTTGTCACACACCATGACTTCACAGCCTCTGCTCCGGGCAATCTCGACCAATGGTGCACAGTAGTCACAGCCCAGGGTATGTACCTGACTGTTCACTTTCAGATACTTTCCAGTCCCACAACCTGTAAGAGAAAAATCTGTGTTACACGCTATCCTTAGTGGAAAATGCAATACTACCAGTTACTTTGTCTTGCTGCTGCTGCTGCTAAGTCACTTCAGTTGTGTTCAACTCTGTGTGACCCCGTGGACTATGGCCCACCAGGCTCCTCCATCCATGGGATTTTCCAGGCAAGAGTGCTGGAGTGGGGTGCCATTGCCTTCTCCATACTTTGTCTTAGGGAATAGCAATAACTTGATACAGGCCAACCTTGGCGATATTGCGGGTTCCATTCCCGACCATGGCATTAAAGCAGTGTTGGAATAAAGTGAGTCACGTGACATTTTTTTGGCCTCTTAGTGCATTTAAAAATGGTGTTTACACTGCAGTCTTTTCAGCATGCAGCAGCATTAAGTCTACAAAAACCATGTACATACCTCATTTTTTAAATAGGGTATTGCTGAAAAATGTTTACCATCATCTGAGCCTTCAGCAAGGTGTAAGTGTTTCTTCTGGTGGAGGGTTTGAAATACAGGGAGAATCACCAAAATGTGACAGAGAGACACAAAGTGAGAACATGCTCTTGGAAAAATGGCGCCAGTAGACTTGCTCAAGGCCAGGTTGCCACAAACCTTCAGTTGGTGCAAAACACAACACAGTATCTGGGAAGTGCAATAAAATGAGGTCTCACCAACCAAGACAGAACCCCCAGCATGGATTGCAGGCAGGCAGATGAAGAGCCTTCAGAGAGCATGGATGTGTTCATACATAGAGAAAAGGAGATGGAAATAGGAAAAGGAAATATTATTTATTGACTATTTAATAAGGTCATGTGAGAGTTGGACTGTGAAGAAAGCTGAGCGCCAAAGAATTGATGCTTTTAAACTGTGGTGTTGGAGAAGACTCTTGAGAGTCCCTTGGACGGCAAGGACATCCAACCAGTCCATTCTGAAGGAGGTCAGCCCTGGGATTTCTTTGGAAGGACTGGTGCTAAAGCTGAAACTCCAGTACTTTGGCCACCTCATGCGAAGAGTTGACTCATTGAAAAAGACTCTGATGCTGGGAGGGATTGGGGGCAGGAGGAGAAGGGGACGACAGAGGATGAGATGGCTGGATGGCATCATGGACTTGATGGACGTGAGTCTGAGTGAACTGCGAGAGTTGGTGATAGACAGGGAGGCCTGGCGTGCTGAGATTCATGGGGTCGCAAAGAGTCAGACACGACTGAGCAACTGAACTGAACTGACTGAATAAGGTCATGTCCATAGGGGTTTCTTAACATGATAGCACAAGCAAGAAATGTCAGCTGGCCCCCAACAGATAGTAATATTATTTGTATTATTATTTAATAATAATAATATAACAATATTATTATAATAAAATTTAATAATTTCATAATAAATATAATAGCATTTTATATTATATTTATAATATATTATAATATAATTATAACAAAATATTATAATAATATACATTATTAATAGTATTATTAATAGTAGTGATATTATTGTTAATCTTAACTATTATTAATAATAATAGTTCCCTAGTACAAGTTCCCTAGCACAAGCAAGAAATGTCAGGTGGCCCCCAGCAGATAGTAATAGTTCCTAGTATTATTATTTAATAATAATAACATAATAATATTTTATTATAATAATAATTTTATCATGAATATAATATAATTTTATATTATATTATAATTATAATAAATTTTAATAATATATAATATCATTAATACTATTATTAATAATAGTAGTGCTATTATTGCTGATCCTATTATTAATAATAACAGTTCCCTAGTATTCTAGTGATAGGGTCCAGTCTGTTTATAAGTTACTTTCACATACATATTTCTCTAGATTTATGTGTTCTGGGCATTTAGTCTTGTGTTATCAAAACTTCTTACAACTTGCCGCTATGTAACAACTTTTCAATTTCTATAACAGCTTATAAAATAAGTTATACAATGGAACGGGCCTTTCAGAAACTTAAAATTTGAATGAAAAAAAGGGTTTCAGTATCTTTTTATGCAGTCTGTTGTCAGTGCTAGCTCTTGTAAGTTTATTTTTAAAAAACTTCTTTATTTGTCCACTTATGGCTGTGCTGGCTCTTTGTCACTGAGCGCAGGCTTTCTCCGCTTGCGGAGAGTGGGGGCCAGTCTTCGTTGCCGTGTGCTGGCCTCTCACCGTGCTGGCCTCTCTCGTTGCAGCTCCCGGGCTCTAGAGCAGCGGCTCAGCGCTGATGACTTGCCCTGCGGCCTGTCGGGTCCTCCTGGACCAAGGATCAAACCTGCGCCCCCTGTGCTTGCAGGCAGATTCTCAACCACCGGACCACCAGGGAAGTCCTCTAACAAAGAACTATTTTTTCTTAAATAAACCAGTTTTGACATTTGCTTTCCAGTGCCAGAGACCCAGATAATTCTAGGTTCACACAGCGCCTAGATTTAGATCAGTCAGATTTCCCTGATATTATGCTGAAGAAGCTAGTGACATAAAGAAACGGTCACCTTGAAACAAAACATTCCATGGTCTAGTGTCTAGTATTCTGTTCTAGCGCAGACATATCATCTATTTCTTTTTTTCAGAAATATTTAAAGATCTCAGTAGAGCTTATATCCCTGCCTACTGGCATTAGCTGTATATTTTTTTGCCTGAAAGATACCTACCACTATTCAAAGATGATTCAGTTGCTGCTTTTGAAATACATCACAACACTCTTCGATGATAACTCCTTAATAGGAGCTAATCAAAATTATATGAGACACTAAAAACATAATTAAGATTCACCAATGCCAGCTGAGACAGTGGAGAGCTTGTGAATAGAAAATAAGATTTCCAGCTTTATTATTTCAGTCTAAATGACTGACGTCTTAGAAATATTTTAGATGTCATAGCCATACTCCCTAAGAATGCTTTTGAGAAAAAGGATCCAATGTGTGAGAGCAATCATGGGGAAAATATAATCCATAAAGTATTTTAAAATTGAAATCCCGAACATTTCAAAGATGATGCTCATATTTTAAGAAAAATAACCTTGTAAATTTTTCTGCTGTTTTGAACTGGCTCAGGGGATACATTTAGAAAAATAAAAGGGGAAATTACTTCCAAGATACTAATAAAAACAGGTTCATGAGATATTAGAGCTAGAGGGATGTGTTCAGAGAGCATCTGGTAGCAATGAGGAAACTGAGGTCCTCTTGGATCTTATAGTCTCCTGAAGGGTTTCCAGTGCTCCTGATGCCCTTGATCTATCCCATATTCATTTCTTGGTGTGTGTGGGGGGGGTGGGGGTGGGGGTGGGGATGCTGTGCTGTTCTGCTTGCAGGGATCTTAGTTCCCTGACCAGAATTGAACCCTGAGCACCGAGTCCTAACCCCTGGACCACCAGGGAATTCCCTCATGTTCATTTCTAACAGCATTCTTTTTTCTTTCTTGGTTCTGAATACCTATTGAATTGCTTTATAATGTTGTGTTAGTTTCTGCTGTACAACGAAGTGAGTCAGCTATAAGTATACACATATCCCCTCCTTCTTGGACCTCCCTCCAACCCCCAGCCTCTCGGTCATCACAGAGCACCGAGCTGAGCTCCCTCAGCTATCCAGCAGCTTCCCACTAGCTCTCTATTTTACACATCATAGTGTATGTAGGTCTGTGCTGCCCTCCCAGTTCGTCCAACATGGCATTCATTTTTGAAGATAGTAATGGGACTCCTGAATACAGGGCAATTATCTGTTTCCTGAGTGCAGAACTGGAGGTGCTAGAGAGGGGAGATTTTATCCTAATGAGGAAATGAAGAATACTGCCAAGCCTAGTCACCCCATTATCTTAAACAAGCAAGAAGTAAATCAGAACGCTTTTGATTCGGCAGCTCCTGTACACAGCAGTCATGCTCCTTTACAAAATCTCATTAAATGATAACCTCCTGTAGTACTGCAGAGCAACAATAGCAGGTGTCTGCGTGCTTCCGTCCCCCTCTATTCCGTATTCTGCACCACAGTAGAGCTCAGGAAGAAAACAGATAATTACCTCAGTTCAGCAAGATGTTTTGGCCCATGGTGAGTAAGTACTTGCTAGAAATAATTAATCTGAATGTTCCCTCTGAAGTTTGCAGAAAGAGCTACATTTTTAAAATTGAAGTGTTTTTTTTTTTTTTTCCTTTTCTTTTCTTTTTGGCTAAGACCTTATCTGAAAGAGAATTCTCTTTTCCTTTGGGAAAAGGAAGAATACAGCCTATTTATTTCTCCTAAACCTTTTGAAGTCAGAGATGAGGGAATATGTTTTGTTCTGTAGGCATGGTGCCTGCCCCTTAGTAGGAGCTCTAAATTTTTATTGACTCAGAGAAGAAATGGTAATTAGAGAATGACTTAGCAAAATAAGTCTGACCGCAGAATATGGGGAAAATAATTGAGAGTTAAAAGGCAAAAAGGAACTTTGATTATTGAAAAATTAGTTTTAGTTATGTGTACAAAAATAAAAATCTCAATACTGTTAGGATAGTTGTCTCTGATGTCAGGTAAAAAGGTCACCTTGCACAGAAAGGAATATAGCTCTGGTCTTTATTTTGCTTCTAAACTAATCAAAGTAAAGATTTTAAGCCGAAGAACACCCACCATGTACCATGTTCTTTTTAAATATTATAGTCTATTTGTATTCATAATTTATCAGTTTAAGACTTTGTTGAGTTGAGAGAAATGTGAGTTTTATATATAAGGATAAGGTTATGCTGAAAGGGATTGGCTAGCCAAATATGGTTCTGTTTTATTTATTTTTTGTCAGAATACAGATGATTTACAATGTTGTGTTAGTTTCAGGTGTACAGCAAAGTGAATCAGCTATACATACACATATATCCCCTCTTCTTTTCAGGTTCTGTTCCCTCATCAGTGATGACCGATTGTTGAGTAGAGCTCCCTGTGCTCTTCTCAGCAGGTTCTCATTAGTTCCCTACTTTGCATACAGTAGTGTGTATATGTCAGTCCCACTCTCCCAGCTTATCCCTGGCATGTACCCTCTTCTAATGGCCTTAAGTTAGTAGCCCATTTCAGGAAAAGGTTGCCTTCATTGTACAAGCTACAGTATTTCCTAAAGGTACTTTCATTCTGCTATCTTTGAATCTTCAGTGCTCTTTATAATTAGACACAGTTGCTCTCCCTTCATTCCTGATCCCTCCCTGAAGACATAGTTCAGGAATCATCATCGTACACCTCAGCAGATCAGCTTTGCTGGGGAACAGGGTGATTGATGTGCTTAATAGAATTTAGCCAATAAACAGTTGCACCACTAAAACAGCATAGCATAGCATCCCCATGTGGGCAACTGGAGCCCAGTTACCTTGCATGTTTGTTACCTATGCAAAGTTTTATTAATCATCAATACTGGAGTGGGTAGCCTATCCCTTCTCTAGGGGATCTTCCCAATCCAGGAATCAAACCGGGGTCGCCTGCATTGCAGGTGGATTCTTTACCAACTGAGCTGTGAGGGAAGCCCAAATCATTAATTACAAATTGCTAATCTAAATACCAGTCAAATTAGCCAGCATAGACTTGATTTTTTTAACTAAGTGGAAAACCGAGAACGAAAAAGTATTTCCTTCGGAGGATAGTTCTCTTGTTCTGTGGGCTTCCCTGGTGGCTCAGTGGTAAAGAATCCGCCTGCAGTGTGAGAGACACAAGCTCAGTCCCTGGGTTGGGAAGATGCCCTGGAGTAGGACATGGCAGCCCATTCCAGTGTTCTTGATTGGAGAATCCCATGGACAGAGGCGCCTGGAGGGCAACAGTCCGTTGGGTCACAAAGAGCCGGACACAACGGAGTGACTAACAGTGTTGTTCTCCTTCCTTTCCTCTACTAATCCCTTTGGATTCTTTCCTTTTTATTGATTTTTCTTAATTTCAATTTTATTTTTAACTTATCTTTCATTGTATAATTAATCCTACTATTTATTGAGTAGTAAAAAACTATAAATAACATAAAAATCAAAAGATGCAGATGAATAAAATAACATTTGGATTTCCAAGCGCAGTGGTATAGAATCTGCTAGCCAGTGCAGGAGACACAAGAGACGTAGTTTCGATCCCTGGGTTGGGAAGACCCCCTGGAGAAGGAAATGGCAACCTGCTCCAGTATTCTTGCCTGGAAAATTCCATGGACAGAGGAGTCTGGTGGGCTACTGTCCATGGGGGTCACAAAGAGTGGGACAGGACTGAGCTACTGAGCACACAAAATTTACTAAATGGATTTGCACAGGGATACTTAAAGAATGTTATTTGTGCTGTAATTCGTAGTAGCAAAATGTAGCAAACAACATACATAGCTGTTGGTGTGGTGTTACTAGCATAGAAAGCTATGCAGCTTTTCATACTCAATAGCTATAGAACAAACACTATGCTGTGCTGTGCTGAGTCGCGTCCGACCCTTTGCAACCCTTTGGACTGTACTCTGCGAGGCTCCTCTGTCCGCAGGATTCTCCAGGCAAGAATACTGGAGTGGATTGCTATTCCCTTTTCCTGGGGACCTTCCTGACTCAGGGATCAAACCCACATCTCCTGTGTCTCCTGCATTCCAGGGGGATTCTTTTGATCTCAATATACAAAGAGACAAAAGCTAGCTGTATTGTGTATAACATACTGATTTGTGTAATTGAAAAAGGTAAGGCTACCCAGGCACATACTTACGTGCACAGATATGCTTATATTTATGTGAAGTTTCTCAAGAGTAAACAAGAAGCTAAGAGCATAGTGCCTCTGATGGTTACTTGGTGCTGGGAGCTGGCATGGGAAGATAATTCTCACTATACATTTTTATGTACCTTTGTTACTAAGCCATTTAAATGGATTACCTATCAAAAAAATTTAAGCAATTTGTATTCCCCTAATATTCAGACTGTTTACTCATATGGTTTCATCATATTGGTCTTTCATACTGACTCTGAAGAAAGTTCTGTTGATTAAGAAAATTACTTTTTTTTTTCTATCAGGTATGCTGCACTTAGTTTTACCTAGTTTGATTTTGGTTTTTTACTTCCCTTATATTTATGTCTAGATTTCTGCCTTGTAGAACCTTTTAAATTTTATGCAGTCAAAAATACTAAATGCAGTCAATCTTCCTTACTCACAGATCAGTATTTGCATGCGCATCTATTTGCTGATGTTTATTTGTAATGCCAGAGCCTGTACTGACAGTGCATGAGTGTCTTTAAACAGAAACACACATGAAACAAGATTAGGTGTTGACCAGTTTTGTGACCACAGGCTCATAGGAACTTAATCCTGTATTTCCCCTTGGGGTGCCAATTCAGTGTTCACTAATTCTGGGTTCACAGGAGCTTTATAGAATCTGACTTCTGTAAATGACGACAATCAATTGTATTTTCTTTCATGGTTTCTGACTTGTGTCATGCATGGAGATGCCTTTGGCTTTTGAAAATATTTTTTAAAATAACATAGTCGTCCTCTAGCCCTTTAATCACTTTATTTTCTTATATTTAAATCTTTGCTCCATTTGGAATTTTTGATGTAAGATATAATCAGGCTTCCCTGGTAGCTCAGACAGTAAAGAATCTGCCAGCAATGTAGGAGATCCAGGTTCAATCCCTGTGTTGGGAAGATCCCCCAGAGAAGGAATGGCTGCCCACTTCAGTACTCTTGCCTAGAGAATTCCATGGACAAAAGAGCCTGGTGGGCTGCGGTCCATGGGATCGCAGAAAGTCAGACACGACTGAACAACTAACACGCACCTTTTTTCATGAGAAAGTAGCGAATACATTCTGTTGTCTCCAAACCTTTTCATCCCAATTGATTTAAGATCCTGGTACTTTGCTTATATTATGAGTGGTAAGAGTTCCAAACCCACCGCATCTTCTGAAACCAGTTTTTTTTTTTTTTTTAAGTTAACACGATAGAGATATTTTTAAAGATTCTCCACTTCTACATGATATGTACCCCTTCTTCGAATTCTACCCTGCTCGCACCATCTTTAACAAGCTGAAAGCCCTGGGCACATCTATTTCTCTCACCAGCATTTTGACTGAATGTCAAATTAAACGGAACTTGTGACTCCAGACTTACGATTTATACAGGTCCTGTGTGCATGCAGTTGCTAGAGAGCAGATTTAGGTGGGAATGCTTCCAGTGGAATCATACCTTGTCTTAAAACTTAACCTGAGCTCTCCTGGGCCGGGGCTACACTTCTAGATTCCAAAACCTACTGAGCCGAAAACTTCCCAGCAAATCAGGGATTATGAAGATATAATCCAATTTATGTTCTAATAATAAAACACCTACAGAATAGTTAAGGGAAGGAATTCCTGAGATTCTTAAGAGGTGATAGGGCTTCTTGTGAGTGTATATTAGTCACTCAGTTGTGTCCAACTCTTTGCGACCCTACGGACTGTAGCCCTCCAGGCTCCTCTGTCCATGGGATTTCCCAGGCAAGGATACTGGACTGGATAGCCAGTCCCTTCTCCAGGGGGCTTCCTGACCCAGGGATCGAACCCAGGTCTCCTGCTTTGCAGGCAGATTCTTAACTGTCTGAGCCACCAGGGATGCCAGATAGAACCTCTTTTATATACACAATTCTGGCTTTTCTGTAGAAGGCGTGGAAGCCCCTCAAGGTGAGCCACCAAAACACTGTCCTCCCACATGTGAAGGAATCTACATTTAAAATGGTCAGACTCACAAGCGGCCATTTCAGTCCAGGCAGATTCAGCCAAGGTCGGGTTGATTTGTGAAAGGATATGCACAAAGGCTCTGAGAAGACTGCTTCTGTCTAAATGTAGATTTGGGGAACTTTTCTACTTTCTCGTGTGACCTCATGAATTTCTGCTATAAAGTGAATATTCTAGGTGCTGACATGCCAAGGACACAGTTTCAGACTTCCGGTTAGAACAGAGATGAAAAATGAATCTGAAAAGGAAAGGCACGGAGTATATACACATCAGACTGTGTGGCCCTGCCCGGGTTACCTATGTCGGCGATGAGACTGCCTGGCTTCTGCTCCTGGAGGAACTGGCGGACGCGGGGCCAGGCTTTGCTCTGCAGGTCACTGAAGTAGGGTGCGGTGCTCTCGTACACATCATGCACGTGCTGCTTCTCCAGCTGGGCGGCTGCATGGTCCATCCTGGGGAGAGTGGGGCCGTGCCAGGGGATGCGGTTCAGAGTGGGCACCGGGAATGGCTGATGGAGATGCAAGTTTCCTAAAATGGGAACTTACGACTGCCAAGGTTATGGTGTTTTTATTTTAAAATTACTTACTTTTTAATTGAAGGATAACTGCTTGACAGAATTGTGTTGTTTTCTGCCAAACATCAACATGAATCAATCAGAGGTATACATATGCCCCCTCCCTCTCTTACAAACTGCAAAGTACACAGCCTTCACCGGAACCTCACCAGCATTGTCGAAAGACTAGCAGATGCATCGCTCTTAGCTGTACATCTTCAGAAAACAGTCATTTGGGAATGAGCTAACTGTAATGTGTTTCTGTGCAAGATGAGGCCTTAATTTTGGAAACATATACAAAGGTCTTAGCAGTGGTTCACTTTGGATAAAGCTCTTCTCTTGGATGCTAAAGAGATTAAAATTTTATAGCATGCATTTTGCAACTCCGGTCCAATCACAAAGTCCGATTGATTCTACCTTTTGAATGTCTTCGGATTCCAACCATTTTCTTCACATCCTACTGATTCTGTTTTAGAAAAGACCTCATTTCTTGTTTCAATTACTTCAACCACCTGTAAATGTTTTTTTTGGTCCCTTCAGTCTCTTTCCTTCAGTTATGCCACAAGTGTTTTTCTAAAACCATAAAACTGTGCTGCTCCCTATCTTGCTGCTGCTGCTACTAAGTCGCTTCAGTCGTGTCTGACTCTGTGTGACCCCATAGATGGCAGCCCACCAGGCTCCCCCGTCTCTGGGATTCTCCAGGCAAGAACACTGGAGTGGGTTGCCATTTCCTTCTCCAATGCTTGAAAGTGAAAAGTGAAAGTGAAGCCGCTCAGTTGTGTCGGACTCTAAGCGACCCCATGGACTGTAGCCTACCAGGCTCCTCCCATGGAATTTTCCAGACAAGAGTACTGGAGTGGGTTGCCATTGCTCCCTATCTTAGACTTCTTCAAAGGCATTTTATGGCTTGTCTGCTCAAGGCCGGGTGTCTCAGGAGGGTATCCATGGCTCTTTCTGATCTGGCCTTCACTTACCTCTTGCAGCGATTTCTCACCTTCCTTCCCCAGCATCGGGGCACGTGTCATACTTAGTGACCCGGGGTTTCTCAGACTTGATGCATCCTCTCTCATCCAGGGGCTGGTACAGATTCTGTGCCTTACCTGGCTAACTTCTATTTATTCTTGGCCCAAGCATCACCTCTTCCAGAAGGACTTCTCTGACCTCCCATGCAGGATAAGGGCAATCAGAGAGCAGTGAAGAGGACTTTCCTGATGGTGCAATAGATAAGAACCCACCTGCCAGTGCAGGGGACACAGGCTTGGTCCCTGGTCTGGGGAGATCCCATGCAGTGGAGAAACTTAGCCCATGTGCCACAACTCCTGAAGCCCGTGCGGCCTGGAGCCCAGACTCTGCAACAGTGAGAAGCCCTTGCACCGCAGCTAGAAAGTAGCCCCCACTCACTGAAACTAGAGAACGCCTGCAGGCAGCAGTGAAGAGCCAGCGCAGCCGAAAATTTAACAGAAAACAATTTTAAATAAAAAGGAGTGGGGAGAGTAGAAGAGCAGGTCTTCAAGGCTTCTGTTTGTTTAGGGTTTGGCCTTTTAATTATTCTCCTGTGGCACGTGAGTGAGGATATCCCAGGGCAGCGGCCAGGGCTCAGACCGTGACTTTGTACCGATCAGTATTAAAGTATTTTTAATCACTGAAGAACTCACTTGGCCCTACTGCTGCTCACCAGCTGGCTGAGTCCCACCCCCTGTCCTCTCGCATCCCATGCGTCCTCTGTGGTTACTGAGGGCTGAAGTCTATTAGGTGTTTTTTTTTCCTGTAGCCCTGACTGGAAGAGCCTAGGTAACAAGGGCTTATCTTATTTAATGCCGAGTCCCCAGTAGTTGGCACACAGCAGACCTTCAATAAATGAACAAAGTAAGAAAGAACCAGAGTGGACTCTGAGTACGGAGGGTAAGAGAATAACCTGGGGAATGTGGGAAGAGGGGACCCTGCACACCCACAAGCTTGCAGATGGGAATGTGGCAAGAGAAGGTGCTGTCCTTGGCCAGCCTCTGTATTCCCTCCACCCCCGACTCCCTGGTCTCTGTCACTCTGGGGAGTAGAAGGCACTTGGCTCAGATGGCATCTGAGGAGTTACCCCACTGTAAGGTGCCCACCTTCCACCTTGTATTTAAGAAATATCTTGATGAGAGATACTTAAAGACCATGTAAATATTGTTTCCATAATCTCACTCACCAATTTTTTTTATTTTAATTTTTTTGGCCACCGTACATGACATGTAGGATCTTAGTTCCCCGACCAGGGATTGAACCGACTCCCCCTGTAGCAGGAGCTTGGAGTCTTCACCACTGGACCACCAGCGAAGTCCTTGCTCACCACCTTCAGCGTCCAATCCATTGATGACTCTTTCTAACTGAAGTGTAGTTGATGTACTATATTAGTTTCAGGTTTATAACATGGTGATTCAGTGTTTTATTGATTATACTTTTAAAGTTATTATGAAATAATGACTGTATTTCCCAGTGCTAAAGTGTAACCTTGTTGCTTATCTGTTTTATACATAGCTTGTATCTCTAATTCCATAGCCTTACCTTGCCCCTCCCCTTTCCCTCTTGTTAACCACTGTGTTGTTTAGTTGCTTCAGTCGTGTCTGACTCTTTTGTGACCCCAAGCACTGCAGCCGCCAGGCACCCTTGTCCATCGGATTCTCCAGGCAAGAATACTGGAGTGGGTTAACCACTAGTTTGGTCTTTCTATCTGTGAGTCTGTTTTTTGTGTGTTTTGTTATGTACATTTGTTTGTTTAATTTTTTAGATCCCACGTGTAAGTGAAATCTCATGGTATTTATCTTTCCTTGTCTGACTTATTTCACTAAGCATAATACTCTCATTGAGTATTATAAGCATAATATCCACGTTGTTGCAAATGGCAGACTTTCACTCTATTTCATGAATGGTGATATTCTCAAATGATGAGAATGATGATATTCTCATTCCATCATTCCTTTCACTGCAAGGAAGAGCTTTTCAGGATTTACTCTTAAGTTAACAGTAGGTTATCCTTAATGGGCTTCCCTGATAGCTCAATTGGCAAAGAATCTGCCTGCAGTGCAGGGGACGTTGGTTAAATTCCCGGGTTGGGAAGATCCCCATTCCAGTATTCTTGGGCTTTCCTGGTGACTCAGCTGGTAAAGAATCTGCTTGCATTGTGGGAGACCTGGGTTAGATCCCTGGTTTGGGAAGATTCCCTGGAGAAGGGAACGGCAACCCACTCCAGTATTCTGGCCTGGAGAATTCCATGGACTGCATAGTCCATGGGGTCGCAAAGAGTCAAACACGACTTTGTGATTTTTACTTTTCACTTTATCCTCAACTATTATGGGCCTGCCCACAGTCCCTGCAAAAAATCTGGCAACTCTTAAGAGAGTACAAATCTCATTTGTGATGTCTGACAAAACTTCCACCCAAACTGAAGCAGCTTATATTACACCCTCAACTAGAATACAAAGTAAACATATGGCTGCCTATAACTGCCTACACTTGAGGAAAAACCCAAACACTGAATGCTTTTCTCTGTGATCAAAATCTCAGTAGACTTAGGTTTGTTTAAAATTGTCCCCCCTTAAGGAATCAATTAGGCAGTACAGTCTTGAGAACTATAGAACAAATACGTTTTGCTTTATTGCACGTGCCAGTGTTAAGGGCTTCCCGGGTGGCTCAGTGGTAGAGAATCAGCCTGCAAACGTAGGAGACCCAGGTTTGATCCCTAGGTCAGGAAGATTTCCCTGAAGAAGGAAATGGCAAGCCACTCCAGTATTCTTGCCTGGAGAATTCCATGGACAGAGGAGCCTGGTGGGCTACAGTCCAGGAAGTCGCAAAGAGTCAGACACAACTTAGCAACTGAGCACACACACACACTGATAAAGTGACAATCAACATGAGCTTGATTCCCTTCAAGCTGGCTCCATCTGCAAGCTCAGAATCTGTAGTATTTGAAGAGCACCACATGGAGACCTTTCTGTAATTCTTCCCCAACGTTGCCCAGCTTCTATCATAAACAAGTAACTTCAAAGAGCTGTTTGAAAGCATGTGAACAGTATAAATCCATTTTGTTGTATTTTACACTTAAGATTATATTCTGCAGAATATGTAGCTGACTGTGAAATTGATTTGCAGAGCTGGGGCCATCCAATTTGACATTCTTGACACTCTGTGGGTTTATGTTTACTGTTCTGTGTGCGTGTGTATATGCTAAGTTGCTTCAGTCATGTCCAACTCTTTGTGAGCCTATGGCCTGAAGCCCGCCAGGCTCTTCTACCCATACGATTCTCCAGGCAAGAATACCAGAGGGGTTGCCATGCCCTTCTCCAGGGATCTTCCTGACCCAGGGATGGAACCTGCATCTCTTAAGTCTCCTGCATTGGCAGGTGGGTTCTTTACCATTAATACAAACTGGGAAGCCCTTCCTGCACTCTACATATATGCAGATTCCTTGTGAATTTGGTCCTATGACTAAGCTAATAAGACTGGTACTACAGCACTAGCGTAGGGCTCCAGCTGAAGCTAGGGATGTGGGGTTTGCTTTAGCCAGGCTCCTAATCTGCATGCTGACAAACTTGAAAGGAAGAATAAGTCACAGAAAGTGATGCCCTGCGCATCCAAGAACTAGTTTGGATTTCAAGTGCAGTGGAAAGTGGTTCCCTGGAGAGCAGAAGCGGGGAGAGAAAGGGCTAGGAAGCTAGTAGGAGGGGTCAGTGGCTTGGTGTGTTTCCCGTGGATAGAGGACCAAACAGAGAAACATCAGTGCTTCTTGCTTCTAGCCACAGGGTGCTCAGTAATAGGTCACAGATATTTGGTTTTCCTGTTCTGGGTGTGTAACTAGGATAACACTTCTCCACCCAGCTTGATTCAGGCAAAGCCATGGGATATGCTTTGACCATTACATGTGATCAGAAAAGATCTGGGCAGAGGAAAACTTCTGGGCAGAAGTTTTACCAGCCAGAGTGTATTTCTGCGATCCTGGAAGCACCAACCCAGGTCTCCAAGTGACTGCTCTTGATGGGTGGACAGTGTGCATGTTTTTAGCCAAAAATAGGGCAATACACAGCTTATCATACGAGATGCGGATTATCTACCTAGATAATGGAAAAGTAAACTCTATCAGCCATGTTCTACTAGAAGATCACTTGTTACTATGTGAGTTTGTCCTGTTTTTTCCTTCATAAACAGTAACATTTTTCTCATTACTGTAGATAGAAGTAAATTGGGAGAAAACTGAATATAATTCTGTCTCCCACTTTTTAAACTTAATACTGTGAGCCAAGGAAGGAAAGGAGAGAGGCCGGGAGAGAGGATGCTAATATCTGGGGACCTGGGAGCATGAAGGCGTCAAGGTGTTGCTGAAAGCACTTTCTGTCAACATGTGTGCACGTGCGTGTGTGTGTGTGTGTGCTTAACAATAACATGTTAGTTTGAAAAGTAAGAGGATCTGTCAAAGGTAGTAGTGGAAAAACATTTGGAGATATAAGATTCTAGGAAATATGTAATCTGCCCCCAAGCCTGAGTCCATGCATTTATGACCATCATTCACAGGCCTAGACATTTTAGAAATTAAAAACTTTTGAAAACCTGTGCCATCTGCTCTTCCTTTGAGGAACTGTACCTCCCTTTGGACTCCACGTGATGTTGGAGCCGGCCAGTCATGTAGGACAGGGATGGACACATGACCTCATCTAAGAAAATCATTGTCTCTCCCCTGGGAAACTGACAAGAGATAGTTGAAGCCAAATCACTAGAGGAAATATCCTCCAGTTTCTCCTAAGTCTTACCTTTCCTGAGTTTTTTTTTTTTTTTTTTCTATTCTATCAGCTATTTGATAGACTCCCAACAGATCCCTTCTTGCTTGAGGAAGAGTTTGTTTTGCAGGCAGAGGACTTTAGTTATTTCAGACTTGAATGCATCTTCGTGATCATAGCATGGACCTTAGGGGGTGCCACGGTGGAAGAGAGGTGCTGTGGCCTCCAGAGCCCGGCAGGACTTGGCTCCCATAGATGGAAGGACTCTGGTTGGAGTCCTGGAAATGGAACACTAGGATGCAGTGTCCTGTTGGAACCAGTGCCAGCCCAAGAGATGAGCAGATTGTTGTACTGCCGCCATCTTTGCTACAGCTACATCTTTTTTTTTTTTCTTTATGGCCGCAGCCTAGTATCTGAGCTGTTATTACAGCTTCCTAGTCAGTCTCTCTGTCCCCCTTGTCACCTCGCATACAGCCATAACGTGACGAGGTCACAGCACTCTTTTTTCAGTTAACATTCACTGGCTGGAGACATACCCTATAGTAAAAGGTGACTGCAGAGACCACACTGCATGATGCTGTTCTTGGCTTGATGGAAGTAGCTTGTAATCTCCCTCCAAGACCTCAAGAAAAGCAGTTTAGAATCTCTATTTTCATGCTGGTACTGGATAATTTTCCGCTAATATCCATTTGATCATCTCCTCTCCCTGTTGAAAACCGTTCAAGAGATCGCTCTGGGACAAAGCTTACACTCTTCCATCCAGGATTCAGAAGCTTCCAGGACGTGGTCTCAGTCTGGCTTTCCAGCCATATCCTCTTACTGCGACATCTCAAATTCTCAGCTCCACCCAAAGAACTCTACTCACGTTTCCCTGAGTGGGCCTTGTTTATAGCTCCTCATTCAGGTCTTTGCTAACGTCAGCAGGCTCTTCTTTCTCATCTGTAGTGCTTCCCTTCTGAAATCTTACCTGCTCTTCGAAGTCTAGCTCAGCCTCCCCCTTCTCTGTAAAGACTTTATGGATAGCTATCAATAAAAATAATCATTTCCCCTAGTATTTCTATATATTGCATATTTATTATTAGTGTCACTCTTAGAGCATTTCTCCTGATTCTGTCTTGAACTCTCAACTCTGTGTATGTTCCCAGCTCGATTAGAAGCTCCTGGAGGGCAGAACTGAAACTGGACCTCTCTTTTAGATGTATCATAGTGCTTTCACTTAGTAGTTAACTGTAGAACCAATGAATCAACGAGCTGTTTCCCTAGCTCCCTATGCAAGACAACAATGCTTACTCCAGATAAACTGGTCCTCAAATATTTGGTCATAAATCACTAATCCCCTGATAAGAGCCAAGAGGCTCTCAGAGGCTCCCACAGCTAAAAATAAGCTTTCTCAGTCATGTTTTGTGTTTCCTAATTTCCTTCCCTTGCAGAGGCCTGTTCAGAGATATACCCTAGACACAAAATAGCCCCAGTTTTATAACTGAAAACAAATATAAATACTGTAAATTGTTCTCTTATTATAAATGCCACAGAAGACACATATTTTAAAAAGAGCATAGGGCTGCTTTAAATTTCAAAGATATATTCAAACTGTGATTCTAAAGTTTAAATACAAAATGGTCAAGTCAGGTCAAAGACTTTACTTACATTATAAAAAGACTTCATCATGATATAATTGAGTTTACTTAATCTTTTACAAAAAAATTTAATGCATGATACTTATACCTACATATTATTTTCAAATACAAACTATACTGCAAACTTTTGTATGATAAAAAACTATCATTTCACAATATGCTGATGTCCTAGAAACACATTTTGTTCTCTAATAAAACATTGAATACATTCTTGTTATTTTAAAACTAGTTTCAAATTCTTTTTTCCACCTAGCGCAAAAATAAACTCCAGCTTACTTTATATCACAATGTCATAACTTTTAAATGATAGGAATTGGGCCTAATTAGGTTTACTGAATACGCTTGTATTATGTGAATTGCTGTAATAACTGAAAGCTACTAACCTGAGTCATCTTGTGATTACAGAAAATTACTTCTTGTCTTTTTGATTCATGGCAGTTTCCACCCTCAGAGAGTGACAGTTGTTGCTCATAATTTTCTCAGTGTGTAATGTAAATGCAGTGTGGTGGGAGGAGAATCAAACAGCGAGGTCCTTTCACACGGTGAGCCACTCTGTGTGAGTCTTCGCGGGGAATACAGGCTCTGTTAGGGAAAAAACAAGTACTGAAGTTCATTTTACATAATACAACTATTGAACCAGCTACAGCCCACGCTGACCTCTTGACATATGCCTGAATTACCCAGAGAAGAAGGGATTAGAATGAACTGTTAATATGTGGAATGTGCCAGAACTATAAGAGCAGTTTCTGAATCAATCCCTCAGCTTTCTGTAAAACACCCAGTACTTTCTCCCCAAATTAAATAGGATGATTTCATCTTGTTCCTCAAAAAATTACAAGTACTGAGAGTCAACTTCAAATCCAGTGGTTTAATTACTGTAACTTTTTAAGACATATGACTAAATGTTATTAAGTCATCCCAGTACAATTTAACTGTTCGATATTTGTTCTTATTACCAGCTATTTCCATGTCACTTTGACAAGTACCCCTAGTTATTCTTCACTGTTCACATTTATTTTTTTTCTTTTTACATAATAGAATGGGTTTGTCATGAAATTCATCAAAAGACTCTGAGTTACATTAAAAAGAGGACATATGCAGAAAAACCCTCTGTAATGGGGAGGTCTTGGGGTATAAAATGAGGTCTGGAGAGATGCCCGGTGCAGTAGGAAAAGCCTGTCCTGTAACATTTGGGGGCCTGATTCATCTGTAAATGAGGCAAATGGACTTTCATCTTGATCACAGTTGTCAGTACCTTTCCTTGGTCTTCACGTTCTTTGCGTCCTTTGCGTATGCACTTCAGTACCACAAACTGTGCCCCTTTATTACGCATAGTGATTCTCAGGATGGTGGGGTGGGATGTACTGGCTTCCCTGAACTTGCTGGGGCTCTCCACCCACCTCAGTCTTGACCCCTGTTTAAGAAGCACTGATCTGCATGTGCTTTGCAAAGCATATTGCTGGTCTTCAGAGTGTGCATATAACCCATTGTCTCTCAGTCACATGCAGGCATACGATCTGTACCACTGAGAGCCACGAAGGTTGGCATTTTAGGAAGAACACTTAGAAAGAGTCTTGAAAGAGTTACTAGTCAAAAGATTTCATCTTTCCTTTGGCTTGAGCCTGCCTTAACCATAAAGGAGAGGATGTTTTGTGTGTATGTGTGTTGTGTCTGTCACATGTTCTTTCTTTCTTTAATTTATTTATTTTTAATTAGAGGATAACTGCTTTAAATACTGTGTTAGTTTCTGCTGTACATCAACATGAATCAGCCGTATGTATGCGTACATATGTCCCGTCCTTCTTGAACCTCCCTCCCACCTCCCACCCCACCCCACCCCTCTAGGTTGTCACAGAGGAGCAGGTTTGAGCTCCCTGCATCATACAGCGGATTCCCACTGGCTATCTGTTTTACATATGGTAACGTATATGCTTCTCTGCCATTCTATCAATTCGTCCCACCCTTTTCTTCCCCCACTGTATCCGCAAGTCTTTTCTCTATGTCTGCATCTCCATTGCTGCTCTGCAAATAGGCTCATCAGTACCACCTTTCTAGATTCCACGTATATGCGTTAATATATGATAGTTGTTTTTCTCTTTCTGACTTACTTCACTGTGTATAATAGGCTCTAGGTTTGTCCACCTCATTAGAACTGACTCAAACACATTCCTTTTTATGGCTGAGGAACACTCCATAGTATACATGTACCACGTTTTCTGTATTCCATTCATCTGTCCGTGGACATCTAGGTTGCTTCCATGTCCTAGCTACTGTGAATAGTGCTGTAATGAACATTGGTATAAATATGTCTCTTTCAATTACGATTTTCTCAGGGTATATGCCTAGTAGTGAGATTGTTGGGTCATATGGCAGTTTTATTCCTAGTTTTTTAAGGAATAGGAGATGACGTTGTCTGAAACTCCATGCTAGTGGCAAAGCCTAAGGCAAGACACCTCGGGTTCACCCTTCCAGCCCTGACCTAGGGGCTGCTCTGTCCCCAGCCAGCCTGACTGTCTAAGCACCTTGCCTTCAGGCATGAGTGTCCAAATGCATTCACCCTCTCAGATGGGCACTGAGGACAGGGTGTTCTGAGACTTAGTCACAAAGTGTAGTGAATGAAAAGAATTTCAGATAGTGTAGCGGGCATGTGTGAGCTACTGGGGTGAAAAAGAAAGCAGGGGTGGGGAACTTCTCTATTCACCCAAATCATATTCCTCAAGCACCTATAAAGATAATTGACTTTCCATAAGTTTACTGAATTATGATCCAAACTTGCCTCTGTGAAAAATGAATCATTTTATCTTTTCCAAGAAGTTTATGGGCAAAGACAAAATAGGGTAGGTAGTTTCTTTTAATAAGTTGAATTGGATCAGTCCTTTCATTTTATCAGCCACACATCTTTGGAGTATCTAGTATTAAAAATGCATTTCTTCTTCTTTTCTCCTTGAATAAATTAGAAACCATCTTTGAGAACAAAGGTGACTCAAACCTTACGAAATTTTGAGGTTAACCAAGTGTGTGTATTTTCCTGGGAAGAGACTCAGCACCTCAAACTATGTCTCGGGGAAAAAAAAAAGTAATTTCTGTATTAAATTTAAAAGATTCATTCATTCATTCAACAAATACTAACTGAACTTCTGCTATATATCAGGTGCTTAGGGATAAAGATTTTTTAAGTCTCCCAATTTAGGAATCCAAAGTTTAATATAGGAAGCATACAAAGAAATAGAAAGTTAAAATATGGTACTACTTTCACTTTTGGCATGGATACATCCTGAGAGCTTTGGAGCTTCTGAATCCCTAAACTAATTATGCCTTGACTGTTATACCTATGGATCGATAGGTCAATCAGTTGATTGATAAATTAATAGATAAAACAGGGCTATTACAGATCACTACATCATAGATCTTTGGGCCATCATCAGGTATGTAAAAGCACAGATGCCCAGAGCCCACACCTGGTGTGAGGACTGTTATGATCCAGGTGTGCACAGGTTCTGTAGGAACTGTAGGTGAGGCAGCTCAGCCAGCCTGTTCAGGGGGAGGGGCAGTGAGTCTCCCTTGAGAGGCTGACAGCTCAGAAGACTGTAGGGGTGAGTCAGGCAAAATGGGAGTGGGTGGTTCTAGCTATCAGAAACATCATCTACAGAAAAGAAATGAGACTTCGATGAACTTCAAGTAACTTAACGATAATAGCAAGACATGCACACACACAATGTGCATTAATTATTTGCTGTTATCGAGGCCCTGTTATAAGCATTTAACATATATATTAACTGACTGAAGCTGCACAGTAACTAAATCAAACAGGAACCACCATGTCCCCATTTTACAGATAAGGAAGCAGAGGCACAGAGAACACAAGTGACTTGCCAAGGTTACATAGCTAGTAAGTGGCAGAGCCAGGATTTCAGACCAGAAAGTTAGATTCCTGACTTCACACTCCTAACTATACAGTCAGTAGGGAGGCAGGAAGGGAGAGCGGGTGATACTATAGGAACCTGGAAGAGTCAGACCACACAGGACCTAGTTTAACTTTCTAAGGAGTTTAGATCTTTATCCTGAACATAATGGTGAACAACAGTTATGCCAGTGAGAGAAAAGACAAATTTGGATTTTGTTTCCAGAAATCCACAGCAAGAGTGTAGACTAGTATTTCCTGGACAGGTTCACAGAGAAAGAACCTAGTAAAATCCTTTAGACAGATAATGATATTAAGGATGCTTAGGAGGGGGTGAGACACAGGAGATATAAGGAGAGAGCATCACATTAGTAGGACTTGCTAACTGATGAACCGTCTAGTCAAAGCTATGGTTTTTCCAGTAGTCATATGGATGTGAGAGTTGGACCATAAAGAAGGCTGAGCATCGAAGAATTGATGCTTCCAAACTGTGGTGTTGGAGAAGACTCTTGAGAGTCCCTTGGACAGCAAGGAGATCAACCAGTCAATCCAGAAGGAAACTAACCCTGAATATTGATTGGAAGGACTAATGCTGAAGCTGAAACTCTAATACTTTGGCCACCTGATGTGAAAAGCTGACTCACTGGAAAAGATGCTGGGAAAGATTGAAGGCAGGAGAGGAGGGGACGACAGAGGATGAGATGGTTGAATGGCATCATCGGCTCAATGGACATGAGTTTGAGAAAACTCCAATAGATAGTGAAGGACAGGGAAGCCTGGTGTGCTGCAGTCCATGGGGTTGCAAAGAATCAGACATGACTGAGTGGCTGAACAACAACAACGAAAATTGATGAAGAGTTAAGACAAAGAACACACTTAAGAGCAAGCAGTGCTACTGATAAGGCTGACCCTGTAAGAGGTACCACCAGCATCCTAAAACAGAGGGAAAGAGAGTAAGAATGAAAGACAAAAGGAAACTTTGGTAATGACCATATATAAACCCTGAAAAACTCTTCCCTTGGAATACCTGTGAACACGTCCAGAGAAATTTACTTAGGATACTTGCATCTGCAGGCAAAAGGCTGTACGAAGGACTAGGTATTGGTAATGGAAATGCCATAGTGACCAGTAACACATTATATTTCGCGTTATTGCCTGGGCTGTTTGTATATATCCATTATGTCTGTAATTGATGGCAGCATTTTCCAGGTATGGACAGTGGAGCTCACGATCGCGATGTCTTGTTGGGTATTGGAGTTTACACAGCATTCAGTCAATGTCTATGATAAAAATACACGAAGAAAGGCAGAGAAGAATAAAAAAGAGGGTACTTTAGATGGTGCTGTAGTTCACCATCAGAAGGAATACATCTGAGCAAGGGTTTAGGTTTGGACATAAGTGTTTCTGTTTATCTGAAGGACAACCAAGTAAGACAGACATGAAGCTCAGAGGAGGCTATTCTAGAGATCATTTAGAAATCATTGTTCTAAAACTTGGCAGTGATGTTTCTTTAACTCTTACCATTTACTCCCAAAGAGACAAGGCATATAGTGTTCAGCCATGACCAAATACAGTTTGGTCCGATTCAGAGAGCTTAAAAAACAGATTTCTCCTGAGCACCAGCCTAGTCCAGTGGACTGACCCAAGAGGCAAACTCGAGGAGCCAGTTAATGACCATCTCTATTTACACGGACAGTCACTGCACAATCAACAAGTTAAAGTTGTTGGGCCAGTCCAGTGAAGAGGTAATAAGGTGTTTATTAGGAACTCTTTTCCACCCAGAAACAGTTAATATTTATAATTTAAAACCCAGCCCACTACAAAAAAGGAAGTGAATTAAATCAAGAGATTGTGCAGAACAAGAAAGTAATGAGGTTAGGAGACCGTGGATCACCAGTAGTAATCAACGTGTTAGCGGGCTCCTCTGGTGGCTCAGCAGTAAAGAACCCACCTGCCAATGCATTAGACGCAGGTTTGATCCCTGGGTCGGGAAGATCCCCTGCAGAAGGAAATGGCAACTCACTCCAGTCTTCTTGCCTGGAGAATCCCATGGACAGAGGAGCCTAGCGGGCTACAGTCCATGGGGTCGCAGAGTCAGACACGACTGTACGACTGAACAATGCATGCACATTAGCATTAAAGGAGAGGTGAGCCATGTGCTATTAGAATTCTACTGTGATTATTTTAATCCAAGAAATACCGACCGAGCAACTACTAGGCAACAGTTGCTTTGGTGGTTCTGAGAAGAACTGGGATGGGTGGCATTTATTCTCGAGAAGCTACAAGCAAATGCAAGAGTGACTCAGTGAAACTGAATGACAACGGGGGCGGGGGGCAGACATATGATTGACTGATAGAAAAGCAAAGCAGCAAGTGGCCCCAGCTTTTATACTCTGTGGTGATCCTTTAACGAGAGTATTACTCCCTCCAAATAACGAGGCAGGCAAACCAGCTGCCTCTCTAATTAGTGTTCCCTATGCTACACAGGGGCTTCCCTTGTAGCTCAGTCGGTAAAGAATCTGCCTGCAGTGTAGGAGACCCGGGTTCGATCCCTGGGTTGGGAAGATCCTCTGGAGAAGGAAATGGCAACCCACTCCAGTATTCTTGCCTGGAGAATCCCATGGACAGAGGAGCTTGGTGGGCTACAGTCCCATGTGGAGGCAAGAGTCAGACACGACTTAGCAACTAAAGAGAGAGAGAGAGAGAGAGAGAGAGAGAGAGAGAGAGAGAGAGAGAGAGAGATGCTACACAGGACCTCCTTATAGCAGAAATGGTAGGAACAAAGGTAACTGGCATTTCTGGTTGAAATCCTATGAGGAGAACGAATGGAGGGCTTTGAAACAATAACATGTGTAACCCTGAGAGAAAGGGACCCTCTCTGCAATCCCAACAGGGACTGAAAGGTTACCCTGGAGGAAATACATATGAAAAGAACGTGGATAAAATGAGGGAAAGATCAAATAGTCCAAAGAATATTTGGTTTTCTTGAAAATGTTCAAGAACTTGTGCGTCTACATTGACTTCGTGTTGGAGCAGAATGGTATCTCCAGAATCTAAAAATAAAGGAAATGAAGGTGGTCACATCTGGGTGAGGAATGTGTGTCCCTGTGAGGGGTGGGGGTGGCTCCAGGAGGAGGACACAAAGAAGAAGGAAATAAGAAAGCCCAGTATTGATTATGAGATCTGTTATCAAAGGCCACTCCTCTGTGGGCACCGACTAGGCAGTATTTATTATAACTGCATCACAACTCATTTTGATGGTGTAGATTAGAGAATGCCAGAAAAGAACAAGAAAATCGAAGATGAGATTTAAGAAAAAATGAAAATATAACACCTGACTTGCCCCAGGCATTTGCTACTGGTGTCAGTTTGACAAAACCAGTCCTCAGTCTGTGTTAAAATTGAGGGGTGGTTGTGGTCCCCCTAACAGCAGCTTAGAAGAAGATAGGTGTGATGTCATAAAAGGCAAGACTGGAAAAAACACAACACATTTCCCATCCCCTTTCCTCCTAGGAGGTGACCTTTGGAAAGTCCCTAAGGATGAGGCTGGTTGCCTGGGGGACCATGTGATTAGAGAGTTGGACCTAGAGGCCTATGCCTCAGACCTCCAGAGAGTTCAGACACCAAGGGCCAAGGATTTAATCAATCACTCCTCCGTAAGAACCCCAAAGGATAGGATTTGGAGAGCTTCGGTGCTGGTGGACAGAAACCCGTCCTCGTGTCAGGAGGGTGTCACGGTCTAAGCTCCAAGGGGCAGAAGCTTGGGGCCTTGAAAGGTGCATATCTTGCCCTGTGCATGTCGTCCATCTGGGTCTCCCTGAGTTATACCTTTTGAGAGACAAGCTGGTAACCCAGTAAGTAAAATGTTTTCCTGAGTTCTGTGAGCCACTTCAACAAATTAATCTGAGTAGGGGGTCATGGGAACCACCAGTTGATAACCAGTCAGTCAGAGCACGGATGACAGCCTGGACCTCCAGTGGCATCTGAGGTGTGTGTGGTAGGAGGGAGCCCAGCTGCTACCCCCAGAGCGCTTCACCATCCCTAGTCAGTTTCTCTATGGACCCTGCCACTTAGGGATGAGACAGACATTTCTCTCTCTTCCCCAGGATGCTGTGTGGTGGGGTGTGTGTGTGTGTGTGTGTGTGTGTGTGTGTGTGTGTGAGAGAGAGAGAGAGAGAGAGAGAGAGATAGCGCAGGAAAGTGGGTATCCACAGCACAGTAAAAACAATATTGCTAAGTCAGTCGTCTCCCCAGTGTCCAGGTCCTTCAGCATGGATGTTGCCCTAAGGGTCATAAAACCAAATTTCATATTGCGCTAAATTGCTTCAATCATGTCCAACTGTTTGCAACCCTTTGGACTGTAACCTTCCAGGCTCCTCTGTCCATGGGATGCTCTAGGCATGAATGCTGGGGTGGGCTACCATGTCCTTCTCCAGGGGATCTTCCCGACCCAGGGATCGAACCTGCATGTCCTGAATCTCCTGCATTGGCAGGCGGGTTCTTTACTGCTAGCACCACCCGGTAAGCACAAATTTCACAGTATCCAGCCTTAAAAAGGAACAGAAATCTGACCTGTGCTGCAACGTGGGTGAACCTTGAAGACATTATGTCAAGTGATATAAGCCAGACACAGAAGGACAAATCCTGGGTGATCCGCTTCTGTGAGCTCCCTAGAGCAGTCAGATTCATAGAGACAGAGACTGGAGTGGGGGTCGAGATGGGGCCTGTGGGATTTGGGAGAGCGAGAGGGGGAGTTACAGTTTCATGGAGAGGGAGTTTCAGCTTAGGAAGAGGAAAATCTTCTCGAAGTTGGTTGCACAGGAATGTGAAGGCACTTAGGCCACTGTCTGCACACTTAAAAATGGCTAAAATGGGAAGTTTTAATGGACTTCTGCCCGTCCTCCTGCATGACCTGCTTGGGTATTGTAGCAAGTAGCTTCAGCCCGTGAGGCTAACTGCCCCCTCATGTCTTTGGGACCATGCCTGTTGTGACTTTGTGGGCCCTGCACCTCCTTCTCCACAAGCTGTGTTGTGGGCGTGAGGGCTCTGCAGACAACACTTCTTCCTTGCCAAGTGGCTTTGCACCCAGGACACAGTGCACCAAAGCGAGTCCTGGAGGTGAGAGGAAGGAGGGGGACCAGCCCCTTTCGGGTTGCTTCCTGTTCCTGCGAGTGTCACCCGGCAACAGCCCTGTGCCCTGGCAGACCATTTGTTTCTGGGAGCAGTCAGTCCCAGCTCTTTTCCACTCTCCAAACCTCAGCCCTTTGCTTACCCCTGAGAGACCCCTCCATGCCAGGCAGCGCCCAGGCCAGGAGATCTGCTCCCAGACCCTCAGGGGCCCCTGTCTGGGCTCTTGAGGAAACAGCTCTAGCTGGCCAGTGCTGGCTTCCCAGAGTCTGGGTCCTACCCCCATAGACCCTCTCTAGGCCCCGGGGTCTGCTTGCTGCTCTAGGAGCCCCTCCTCTAAAACTCCAGGTTCTGAAAAGCCCACTTGCTTTTCTTGATTCCCCCAATGCAGGGTGGCAACTCAGTTGCTTTTACCGTCCTGCCCCTATGACTTTTGATCCTCTAATATCTGTTTAACCTTACATTTAATATCTCCTTACATTAAATTCTCTCCGTTAATGTAACTGGTGAGGTTTCTGTCTTCCTGACAGCATATTGACCAATAGTACTGTATTCCTGCACTTCTGCGCAAGAAATGAAAACAAGAGAGTGTGTTCCATTTCAACAACCTGCTACAGTTGCTTATTGCCTATCTGCTTTAACTAGTTTGTAAGCACCATGGAATCAGTTGTTTTTGGTTCACTGAGCTATACACCCTGTGAATGCAGGGTGAACCACAGTTTGGCACAGAACAGGCACCCATATCATCTTCGTTGGATGAATGAATAGGAAATATTTAATTTGAATATAAAAAACCAGAATAATTCTAGTCATGAAAATGTGCTTATAATATATAAATATACATGCAGATATCTCCAGGGGGAAAATAAGTAGCTGGAATTTGCCAGCCTCTTTCTGAAATTGTAGCAGTATCCATTTTATGTCCTCCCCGGCCCCCTCGCCCCCCCCACCCCGCCATTCTCTTGCTTAATGATTTTACTCAGCGGGGGTTCCTCCATATTTTTCTTGTACTTTTAGGGCATGTTATCTGTAAGTAGTCAGTCAATGTGATATTGTGATTTATGCTAAGAAATATGTATTCACCACTGTTCCTGGCCCAGAGCTTCTAAACCCTTATAATTTCCTATATGAAAGCCTTAGAGGCATCTTTTGTTATGTGTTTTTTTCTCAGTTCCTGAAATAGTTCCAGAGCATAAAGGTGAAATGGGTGTCTTTTGTTATTAATAAATAACAAGCCCCTTTCAACCACACCAGAGTTTCCGTTAATGAGGTGACCTTTGGAAAGTCCCTAAGGATGAGGCTGGTTGCCTGGGGGACCATGTGATTAGAGAGTTGGACCTAGAGGCCTATGCCTCAGACCTCCAGAGAGTTCAGACACCAAGGGCCAAGGATTTAATCAATCACTCCTCCGTAAGAACCCCAGAGGATAGGATTTGGAGAGCTTCGGTGCTGGTGGACAGAAACCCGTCCATGTGTCAGGAGGGTGTCACGGTCTAAGCTCCAAGGGGCAGAAGCTTGGGGCCTTGAAAGGTGCATATCTTGCCCTGTGCATGTCGACCATCTGGCTCTCCCTGAGTTATACCTTTTGAGAGACAAGCTGGTAACCCAGTAAGAAAATGTTTTCCTGAGTTCTGTGAGCCACTTCAACAAATTAATCTGAGTAGGGGGTCATGGGAACCACCAGTTGATAACCAGTCAGTCAGAGCATGGATGACAACCTCCCCCAGTGGCATCTGAAGTGTGTGTGGTGGGAGGGAGGGTGGCAGTCTTGTGGCACTGAGCCCTTATCTTGTGTATCCGCGTCTGTCTCAGGCGGGTGGTGTCAGGATTGAGTTAAATTGTAGGATACCCATCTGGTGCAGCGGAGGTGCCTGATGTGTGGGAAAGCTCCACGTCTGGGGACCACAGTGAAGCGGTGTGAGAGCAGAGGGGACGCATACGAGGGTGCTCTTCCGTTACATCCATTCAGCCGATAAAATGCACAGTTTGAAAACCGAAACACCAGTACGTTACACTTCACAAATAAAAGACTTCCAAAGGAGAACTCGGGGAATTTTGATGTGATGAAAAAATAACTGTATTGGTGACCACTTAGGCTCATGCTGTCACTGCTGTGTGACCTTGGCAAGTCACTTAGCCTCTCTGGGTATCTGTGACTTCATCTTCAATATAAAAAGGTAGAGATCATTTGTGAAGTGCCTTCCTTCATTTAAGACTCTGATTCTTCAGATAGAAGAGTGCTTTACCATCCCAAGAGCACAAGAGAACTTTCAAGCCTTGAGAGTCTATCCCAGACTCGAATTTCTTCTCATCACTGTCCTCAGGTGTATCCTTTCCATAGACGGAGCCTGGCAAAATGTGAAGTGACTGACAGTTGAATAAAAAGCTTTGGTGCCAATTCCTATTTCCAGGTCTGGATGAAATTCTAATTTTCTGTAGCTCATACTTTTTAAACTTGCCTGGATATCTTTAAGGCCCTAATCTGCGGAACAGTGTTAATATTGAAAGCTGCATGAAACATTTGATACTCGGAACACATTGCAATAGCTCAACAGAGACCAGGTCAGAGCAGCCAGCTCTTCTCTTTCCCTGACATTTAAACGGATCAGACAGCTCAGAATGCACCAGCCCGACTCTGAGCAACGGGGCACAGGCTTACGGGAGGGAGCCCTGCATCCACGGAGCCGTGAGAATGAACCAGAATAATGATCCGCAGAAGGAACCCGAAAATGGTCCACAGAACGATCTGGGATAGTGATCCATGAATGGAACTGGAAAACAGTCCATGCAACGGATTGGGAAGGAAATGGAATAATGGTGCAGTACAAAGTAGTGTGCAACTGCTATAACCATTCTCTCTTTACTGTTCTGTGTGATGGAGAACAGTGCAACATAAAGGTCGGTCTAACGCTACTTTAGAAACAGTGAGACAGAGGAAAAACAGGCTTATGCAAAAGACATCACAGAGTCAAAAGTTCAAGGACAGGGAAAGAACAGACTGGTCTGTTTAAGGACAGCTGCTGCTGCTGCTAAATCGCTTCAGTTGTGTCTGACTCTGCGTGACCCCATAGACAGCAGCCCACCAGGCTCCCCCGCCCCTGGGATTCTCCAGGCAAGAACACTGGAGTGGGTTGCCATTTCCTTCTCCAATGCATGAAAGTGAAAAGTGAAAGTGAAGTCGGTGTCTGACTCTCTAGCGACCCCATGGACTGTAGCCCACCAGGCTCCTCCGTCCATGGGATTTTCCAGGCAAGAGGACTAGAGTGGGGTGCCATTGCCTTCTCCGTTAACGACAGCACAGGTCTACAAAAGTGGACAGAGTGAATCTGCTTGTTGTTGTTTTATATCTAAGATGAAGTCACAGAGACCCAGAGAAAACTGTTTCTACATTTTTGTTCACAGAGGTGAAATACAATATGTATGTGTATAAAGTGTATATGAGTAAGAAAACATAGTTTTCATTCCTGGAAGAAAACCGAGCAGTGTTGTAGTGACTGATCATCAGGGAGGCTCACTATCAGTGAGGAAGCCGGGATCTCAAATAATTCTCTCTCTCTCCTCCATATGTATATATATGTGTGTACGTGTATGTATTTATATATATAAGTAACACAAAACAGGACAGTGGACTCACAAGCTGTGTGAATGCAGAAGCAGGCAGCTGTGTCTCAGCCCAGGATGGAAGGCTGGGTGTCACCGTGAAGGGGAAGGGACTCCAGCTCTTGCAGGTGTCTGAGGAGGAGATGCCTCTGCAACAGCTTCTGAAGAATGGCAGGTCAGTTGCATCTCTCTGTGACGCTGCTCAGGCCAGGCCAGAGTAGTTAATACACGGCATGTCCTCTGTTCATCACAGCTCGGCTCTTCTCGTAATTAGCGGACATTGTTGCATTGAAAAATACCTGCGGAGAGGTGGGGGTGTCTTGCTGGTGCCTCCTGTGAGCGACTCAGAGCTGAACCCCCTGGGCTGCCTCGGCTCCTCACCCTGAGGGTTGATCCCTCCCAGAGGGGGCGACGAAACATCCCGGCAACAGGGACTCTAGGTCTCACATCAGAACATTACCAGGGTTCCTGGTGACGATTCCCTGACAGGATTCCTCTCACCCTGCATGCCATAAATACCCAGATCTCAGAGTAGAGAACATGAAGAGATTCTAGTAATTAAGAGCACTGCAGTAGCTCTTTATGACAAATACATCAGAAATTGCTAAAGGATCAGTGTTTGTTTAAGAAGGAAAATTCTTCTTTTCCGGAAATTCCGAAGAAGAAGCCCATGGCTTTCTAGATTAAAGGAATAGAAATCAGGAATCTCTGCCCACTTTTGTCCCCTTCTGACCTCGTCTTTATAAAACAGGCCACATCCCAGGAAAGGCACATAATTCTGCAGACCTGTATAGTCCCTTAGCATGAGTATCTTTTATGACCTGGGTAGCATCTCATTTGAAACGGAAATTCATCTATGGTGGTGTCTCTTTTTAGAAACTGTATCCCAAATTCATTCAGCCTGACAATGGCAGTGACAATGGTCAAACTTGCAACAGTGCTTTAAAAGAAATCCATCATCTGCTAATAGCGTACTCCCAGGTATTGCATGGAGAAGGTTATTGCACCCCACTCCAGTACTCTTGCCTGGAAAATCCTATGGATGGAGGAGCCTGGTAAGCTGCAGTCCATGGGGTCACTGAGAGTCGGATACGACTGAGCGACTTCACTTTCACTTTTCACTTTCATGCATTGGAGAAGGAAATGGCAACCACTCCAGTGTTCTTGCCTGGAGAATCCCAGGGACGCCGGAGCCTGGTGGGCTGCCGTCTATGGAGTCGCACAGAGTTGGACACGACTGAAGCGACTTAGCAGCAGCAGTTATTGCATTCATATGGACATTCACTACTTTCTATTTTAGAAAGACAGTGTTCTAAAAATGTGTTCAGTATTGATCTGGCTTTCTAAGTTGATTAGTGATTGTAATTCTACTGTGGGAGGGACAGCTTTCATTCTTAACAAGAAACATGGAAAATTCAGGAGAATTTGCCTTCCCTAGAAATCATGAGTGTTAACAAGCTGCTTTAATTAGGAAGGTTTAGGTCAGTAGGGGCAAAATGTTCGAAATAATCTAAATGGAGAGAGCCTGAATTGGTCACATGCCAACAGAGGAAGTTATTTTAATGTCAACTCCACAGGAAGAACTGCTGGGGTACGCAAATGTTTGTCATTGTCCCTCTGGCTTCCTGAGGTCTGTGGAAGGCCTGTGTGTGTGTGGAAGTGCTAAGATGGAGCAGGAGTTAAGAACCTGCTTTTGAAGCCCTCAATTCCTAAGTTTTCACTCTGCCGCTGTCTGTGCCATCATGGAACATGTTTTCCTAAAGTCTCAGATGGCGTTTTGGGCCACCCTTCCTGGTTTTTGCCAACAAAAGTCTTGTTGGCTTTTGCCTAACACATTAGTATTTAATTTAACTGACAAGATTTTGGGGCCCTGGGCATACCTTTAGATGATTATTTCAGAGAGAAAACAAATATAGGAAGTGATTTACATTGGGCCCTAGAGTTAAACAGAATTTGCACATGAAATCCACAGAACATTTCTGCTTCAACCCAATTCTTCTGTGTACTGTGAAAAAATTAATTTTCATGCTACCTAATATCTTGTCACTTACACTTCCCATACCTCAGAAGTATTAGCCAGTAGTATTATGCTACCTGATCCTAAAATACCTTTGAATTATAATCTCATAATGTAAAACTTAAAAGGGACACTGAAAAAGGTGAACAAGTAATATTGTAACCTCTATTTTTTGCTCCTCTGAGCTGGAGAAATGAGGTGGTCAGCTGTCCCTCCCCTGCCACGCACCTCCCTTTGGGCCAACTCCAGGGCACACAGGCTCCTCCCACCTCCAACGGGACCTGTTTCTAGAAGCCTAGCCTCTCTGGTCTCCTGCGTCTGCTTTGCTCCTCCTCTGGGAGGGTGGTGGTATGAGCATGTGCCAGCCAGCTCCTGTACTGGTCTGCGAAGTCCTGTGTTAAATAGACAGGTACTGAACTCAAAACAGAAGCAGAAGATATTAAGAAAAGGTGGTAAAAATATACAGAAGAAGTATAGAAAAAAGATCTTAATGGCCCAGATAACCACAATGGTGTGATCACTCACCTAGAGCCAGACATCCTGGAGTCTGAAGTTAAGTGGGCCTTAGGAAGCATCACTACGAGCAATACTAGTGGAGGTGATGGAATTCCAGCTGAGCTGTTTCAAGTCCTAAAACATGATGATGTGAAAGTGCTGCACTCAATATGTCAGCAAATTTGGAAAACTCAGCAGTGGCCACAGGACTGGAAAAGGTCAGTTTTCATTCCAATCCCAAAGAAAGGCAATGAATGCCAAAGAATGTTCAAACTACTGCACAATTGCACTCATCTCACACACTAGCCAAGTAATGCTCAAAATTCTCCAAGCAAGGCTTCAACAGTTTTTAAACTGAGAACTTCCAGATGTTCAAGCTGGATTTAGAAAGGCAGAGGAACCAGAGATCAAATTGCCAAGGGTCATCGAAAAAGCAAGAGAGTTCCAGAAAAACATCTATTTCTGCTTTATTGACTACGTCAAAGCCTTTGACTGTGTGGATTACAACAAACTGTCAAAAATTCTCAAAGAGATGAGAATACCAGACCACCTTACCTGCCTCCTGAGAAATCTGTATGCAGGTCAAGAAAAACAGTTAGAATTGGACATTCAACAACAGACTGGTTCCAAATTGGGAAAGGTGTATGTCAAGGCTGTATATTGTCACCCTGCTTTTTTAACTTATGTGCAGAGTACATCATGTAAAATGCTGGGCTGGAGGAAGCACAAACTAGAATCAAGACTGCCGGGAGAAATATCAATAACCTCAGATATGCAGATGGCACCACTCTTATGGCCAAAAGTAAAGAGGAACTAGAGAGTCTTTTGATGAAAGTGAAAGAGGAGAGTGAAAAAACTGGCTTAAAACTCAATATTCAAGAAACTAAGATCATGGTATCCGGTCCCATCACTTCATGGCAAATAGATAGGGAAACAATGGAAACAGTGACAGACTTTATTTTCTTGGGCTCCAAAATCACTGCAGATGGTGACTGAGCCATGAAAATAAACAACGCTTGCTCCTTGAAAGAAAAGCTATGACCAACCTAGATAGCATACTAAAATGCAGAGACATTACTTTGCCAACAAAGGTCCATCTAGTCAAAGGTATGGTTTTTCCAGTGGTCACATATGGATGTGAGAGTGGGACTATAAAGAAAGCTGAGCACTGAAGAACTGATGCTTTTGAACTGTGGTGTTGGAAAAGCCTCTGGAGAGTCCCTTGGACTACAAGGAGATCCAACCAGTCCAACCTAAAGGAAATCAGTCCTGAATGTGCATTGAAAGGACTGATGCTGAAACTGAAACTCCAATACTTTGGCCACCTGATGAGAACTGACTCATTGGAAAAGACCCTAATGATGGGAAAGATTGAAGGCAGGAGAAGGGGATGACAGAGGATGAGATGGTTGGTTGGATGGCATCACTGACTTGATGGACATCAGTTTGAGTAAGCTCTGGGAGTTGGTGATGGACAGAGAAGCCTGGTGTGCTGCAGTCCATGCAGTCTCAAAGAGTCGGACACAACTGAGACTGAACTGAACTAAACTCAAAATTTAGACCAATTTTAATTTAAAAAAAAACAAAACTGGGTCACATAGTTGAACATTAGAAGCAGCTGAGGTTGACCCTTTTTGTTACCAAGGTATTGTTTATTTAATCACTTCTGGGGGAATATTTCAAATATGCCACATACTTTTTATGCCTTTTTTCTTTTTGGCCATTCCCCACAGCTTCCCCACAATTTAGTTCCCTGACCAGGGATTGAACCCATGCCCTCAGCAGTGAAAGCGTGGAGTCCTAACCACTGGACCACTAGGGAATTCCGTTCTGTCTTTCTAAAGAGCCTACGTAATGCATTTGTAAAGAATCCGCCTGCAGTGCAGGAGACCTTGGTTGGATTCCTGGGTCAGGAAGATCCTCTGGAGAAGGGATAGGCTACCCACTCCAGTATTCTTGGGCTTCCCTTGTGGCTCAGCTGGTAAAGAATCCGCCTGCAATGCGGGAGATCTGGGTTCGATCGCTGGGTTGGGAAGATTCCCCTGGAGAAGAGAAAGGCTACCCACTCCGGTATTCTGGCCTGGGGAATTCCATGGACTGTAGGACACGACTGATCGACTTTCCCTTTCCCTTTCATAATAGAGCAGCAGTGCTCTCCAGCATCCAGCGATGCTAACATAGCGTCTGCATTTACGCTGAGTGGCGTCTTGACTGTTTCTCTGCCCTGCACTGCTGTGGGCAGTCACTTTTCACTCTCTCTCTTCTCCTTTCTAATTTGCTGCTCTTCATTAGCTTGGAGTTTAAGAGAGATCAAACAACTAAACCTGTTGGAAATCTACCTAAAATAGGAAGAAAAAAACATTTGGGTCATTAGAGGCGTGAGTTTTAGATGAACCAGTTTGATGACATCTGCACTGTGTTGGTTCTGGGTTATGAACTGGAAGCTAAGAAAGGCTTACTGGCCTCCTGCTCAGTCCTTGGGCGCTGGTCCTCTGATGGTCAAACTTTGTTGTTTTTTTTTACCCAGAGCTCGCTGACCTCAGCTCCTGGCTGTGTGTTCATATCAGTGCTAGTTCTGTCTCATTTCTGCTGAGCTCCTTCTTAATAGCTCAGACCTTGCAATGCCCTCTGTTGTCAGCAGCAGCCCTCACCTCTAAAACCAGCCAGTGCGTGACGGGTTTTGAATGTTTACATCACACACTGAGGCATTCAATTCAAAGTAAGGGCCACAGAAATAAAAGCTGCACAGAAGGAGGAAATATGCCAGCTGAAAAAAAAAGAGGTCTAATTTGCAGGCAACTTGCATTGTATTTTATAACAATATGTTTGACATTTTCAGCTTTCCTATGGCAGTAAATTGTACTTCTCCTAGCAGCAAGAGTTATTAAGTCTGTGCCCAGAATAAACCAGACTGTTCTGGAAAGTTTAATTTTTTCAGTTTTCATATTCCATTTTATGACAATGTTGGTTTCTTCAGCAGTAAGCCTATAAGGAAACTCTGTTTATTATTTCTAATTGAAAACTATAAATACTGTTTGTATCCTTCACAGTTTCATCATAATTTACTTAAAAAAATACAGTTTGATTCTAAATTAAAAAGTAAGACAGAAGATTTAACACAAAGCACTGATGGCAAGGTGGCAATTTATCTTGGTGATGGTGATAAGCACTTAATGGAATCCAGGGGGGCATCCTCATGGACTGAGTGTCCACATCTGCAGGATTCACATGTTAAAGCTCTGACTCTCCATGTGGCTGTATTTGGAGAGGGCCTATCAGACGGTAATTAAGATGAAATTAAGTCATAAGAGTATGGTCCTGATCCAGCAGGGTAAGAGACACCAGAGAGGTCTCTCTCCACGTGCACACGGAAGGAAGGTCATGAAATGACACAGGGCAAAGGTGGCTGTCTGCAAGCCAGCAAGAAGGGAGCTCTCGCCAGAAACCAGACCAGCTGGAGCCTTGTGGGAAAACATATTTCTGTTGTTTAAGCCACCCTGTCTGTGGTACGTGGTCATGCCAGCCCATGCTAAGACACTGTCTATTTTGTGACATGCACACGTATTTTACCAGGAAAGGCGATGATGTGTCTGTCATGAACTGGAACTCACTCACTCGTACTCAGTGGAGTCCGACCCTTTGTGACCCCATGGACTGTAGCCTGCCAGGCTCCTCTGTCCATGGGATTCTGCAGGCACAAATACTGGAATGGGTGGTCCTTTCCTCCTCCAGGGCATCTTCCCGGCCCACGGATTGAACCCGCGTCTCCTGCGGCCCCTGCTTTGCAGGCGGATTCTTTACCACTGAGCCACCTGGGAAGCCCCCCAAGATGTACAATTCCAATGACGTGGACAGGTGAAATATTGAAAAATAAAGATAGAATATAATGTTTTTGATAAATAGTTTTTAAATAACAACTCAAAAAGGACAATAATGACTTGAGTTTTTAAAAGTAGCCTTTTCCTTAGAAGGGCCAAGCAGTAGTGTACTTTGCTCACCAGATCTTTGTTTGATGGCCTCCTAAACTGTTAGAAAAGGAGATGTTGCACAGCTCATGCATGAAAAACTAGGATCAGATGGGGGCAAATGGATGTGAAATCAAAGCTTTCACTTTGATTGTTTACATCAGGATCTTAATTCCCTGGCCAGTCAGGGATATTGACAAAACAGTGCCTTTTCAGGCTAACTCTGCTCCGACTTCACTAAGAAAGTGCAAACCTCTTCCATTTCCCTCTTTGTGCTCCAGTCTCATGCATCCCTTTTGTTTCAGAATCCTCAGACTCCTCGCCAAGGCTGGCCTCTCTCCTCCATGGATCCCGTCTTTACGGGGACATCAGCCGCATTCACCACTCTTTCTGTCCCGGCCTTTGGCTCTTGCCCGTGGCCTCCTCTCCTCGGCTAGCAGACACACAGAGCCCCCTCTGCTTAAACAGAAACACAAAGCCACACACAAGGCAAGCCCTGCCAGGCCCTGCCTCTGCTCTCAAGCTTTACTCTCGTCTTCCTCCTCCCTTTTCAAGAGGGGTCCATGAATCCCACCTGTCTGCTTGTCCTCCAGTCTCGTCTCAACCCATCGCAGCCTGGCTGCCATCTGACACACTCCATCACCAAGGCCTCTTGGGTCATCCTGCCAACCTGTTTCCATCGCTCGGTTTCAGAGAAACACCATCCTGGAGAGAAACTATGGTTGAGTTCCACAGGATGGTCATTTTGGGGAACTCACTGTTAGTATGTGGACTAGAATATATTCTTTCTGAAGCCACTGGTCATCTGTCCAGCATGAAGCCTCCGTTCAGTGCTGCTCAAGCGAAGGGTTCAGGGTGCTAAAGAAGGCTTGAAAGGAAATGGCTGAAGGATGTAAGGACGGCGAGGGAAGACATGATGTTGGCATGGTCAGGCGAGGAAAATGTCAGCTGTGGAGTGAGGTTTATTTAAGCTCTGGGTCACAGTGAGAATGCACGCCGTTACAAATACTTGAGAGCCAATGCGTAAGTAAAAGAAAACTATATAATTATGTTTCTGAATGACTAAAATCCTCCTATACTAATTCTGCAAGGGCAGGGGTCTACCCTGCCACACTCTGGTCTCGTTTAAATAAACAAATCCAAGCTCTAACTAAGGTAGTCACAGCTTTAACTAAATTAATTGATACACAAAGTATTCAATAACTTGAATCAATGCTTTAATGATTACTATTACCTGTAATAAAAATGTCTGTGTCAAAATACATAGTTTTCCTTCATTTAAAAAATTATTCCATTATCCTTCAATTTCCTTTTTTTTAATGGACAAATCATAATACGCAAAACCCTGGGAATCATTCAGAGCATCAAACTATGGGGTTAAAAGTTTGTAACTTGACAGTTGAGTCCACAGGGTGTACCTTGCCTACAATACCGTTTTCTGTTTTTAACAGCACTTGTAGTGGGATTCCTAGTAACTTCTGCTTTCTGAACATTTGCTATCATCCTAAAGTGGTATGTTATACATAAAACCATCAACATATCCAAAATATAATCATCTTAATGAGAATAAACCTCTCCTGTATGCACATACTTCCACTGCATCTCAAAAGGCCTAAGGTTTAACAAGTAAAATAGACAGATTATCTAACATAAATGACTTTAAAAATATCTGGCTGAACATTCCACTTGGAGGTTTATACATCTTCTGCATACATATGGATGTGCACGTGTGTCTGTGTAGCTTTTTTAAGGGAATGGCGGATCGTCTGGCCCAATTTTTCATGGTCATGTGGGAAATATAACATTCTTGGCTTGCGAAACAAGAAAAGGTAGGTTTGCATTTCTGCCAACTAGATGCAAAGTCTCAAGAGCTTCCTGGAGAGGAAAGCCAGCCTGGAGAATCCTGGCAGTGTCTGCAGGAGGGAAAAATTAATGATAGAAGGTTGGAGGGCCTTGATGATGAATGGCCTTGACTGCTTCAAAAGCGACCTTTTCTCTGGTTTCAGGCCTGTCAGTGGATTCTCTGGGCTCTGGTCCTAGTCTTTAACCCATATTCAACTGGATGGCAAGAAGTAGTTTGCTCAGAAGTCTCACTGAGTACATCTTCCTCATCTCCTAAGAGCTTGGGTGAAGTGTCAGTGCCTAGGGTAAGTGCTGCTTATAAAATGTTTCAGCTGGGACTGGAATGACAGAAATGCTCTCATTTATTAATTTCCCTGCATTGAGCCATGTTCCCTGACATGCCATTACCTGGCCTACTGAAGGTAACATTCTCTACATTTTCTTCTCTAGCACATGAAGTACCTATTAATATATATTTTTTAATATTTAGGTAATTTGAAAATTAACATCTTGCATTGGTGTGGAACTTTGGTTACAACTGATGAGCAAATCATGATGCATTATTATTACTAAGTGTCCATAGTAGGTAGTAGACTTCACACTTTGTATAATTGTGTACTATGGGTTTTGCCACATGCAACATGTCATGTATCCACAATTACCCACACACCATGCAGAATAGTTTCACTGCCATAAAACCCTCTGTGTCCACTTAATTCACCTCTATTCCCCACCAAAACCCCCTGGCAACCACTGATCTTTTTACTGTCTTTGTAGTTGTTCTCAGGTGTCAAAAAATTGGGATTATATAGAATTTAGCCTTTTCAGCCTGGTTTATTGACTTAGCAATTATGCACTTAAAGTTCCTTCTCCATGTCTTTCTGTAGCTCCATAGACATTTTCATCACGGAATAATATTCCAGGACTTCCCTGGTGGCCCAGTGGTTAAGACTCCACACCACCAATGGAAGGAGTGTGGGTTCAGTTCCTGGTCAGGGAAGTTGTGCATGCTGCAGCCAAAAAAACCCCCCCCCCCACCACCACCACCAACAACAACTAGAGACTAGTGTACCACTGTATGAACAGACAGTTTATCCATTCACCTGTTGGAGGACATCTTGATTATTTGTGAATTTGGGATGTTTGCATTATAAACATGCGTGTGCAGGTTTTTGTGTGGATTTGCCTGATAATTTTTTGGTACTCAGCAATACAAGCGCAGTCTAATGCCAGCAGACTTGTGGATGCTGTTCATTTTTGGCACCCATGAGATATTCACTTTGGGTCTTCTTTTCTCAGTGCTCCTTAACACCTGTTGGGCTCTCAGCTGTCATCTCTGGCTGGCAGGTAACTTCTGCAGATATATTTTCTGAAGCTCAGTTACTACTGATCACCAAAAGTTTATTAAGTTTCTTCAAGTCTGCTATTACAGATGAATGAGATTTCTTGGTTGACTCCACAGAAGGCTGGTATCTGCCAATGAGACTTCAAGAGAGGGAGCAATTCCCACCCAGCAAATGTGGCAATTCTTTGTTTGTTCCAGACATGTCAGTATTACTGTCCAGATCTATAAACCCCCAATGGAAACCAAATTAAAAAATTTCAAATGAAGGGTCATATTTTAATGCTTCTATTTCCATAAAGGTCTTCCCTGGTGGCTCAGATGGTAAAGAATCTCCCTGCCAATGCAGGAGACGTGGGTTTGATCCCTGGGTCAGGAAGATCCCCTGGAGGAGGAAATGGCAACCTACTCCAGGATTCTTATATGGAGAACCCCCAAGACAAAGGAGCCTGGCGGGCTACAGTCCATGGGGTTGCAAAAGAGTCAGGGCATGACTGAGCGACTAAATAACAACAATTTCCGTAAAGGGACTAATAAGTTGAGATCAGATGCATCATTTTTTTTTTTAACTTTCTTGTTTTGTATTGGGGTATAGGCAATGAATCAGCGCTTCCCTGGGAGCTCAGCTGGTAAAGAATCCACCTGCAATGCAGGAGACCCCAGTTTGATTCCTGGGTTGGGAAGATCCCCTGGAGTAGGGATAGGTTACCCACTAGGCTAGTATTCTTGGCTGGAGAATCCCCATGGGTAGAGGAGCCTGGTGGGCTACAGTCCATGGGGTCACAAAGAGTTGGACACGACTGAGAGACTAAGCACAGCACATAGCTGATTAATAATGTTGTGATGGTTCCAGGTGAACAGCGAAGGAATGCAGCCATACATTTACATGTGTCCCTTGACCCCCAAATGCCCCTCCCATCCAGGCTGCCACATAACATTGAGCAGAGTTCCATGTGCTATACAGTGGGACCTTGTTGGTTATACATTTTAAATAAACCAGTGTGTACATGTCCATCCCAAGCCCCCTAATTTGACATTATTACCTACTTCCACGGCCAAAGGAAGAATATTTTTCTCTTTATGTAGAAGGACCACATTCTGCTGCCTGTCTCCTTTCGTCTCCCCGTCCAAGGCAACAGGTGGTTGTCGGTTTGTTGCCTGTTTCCGGGAAGTTCATGTCCCCTGTGTCACGTTTTTGGTCACGTGGACTAGTTCTGTTTGATCTCATGCTGTTGATCCCCTGGTTCTTTATGCTGCTGGAGGCTGTTCCCTGACTCCAATGATGACATCCTAGATGCCACGCCTTTTCTCTTAAAAACATCTGTGGTCAGCGCGTTATGACAGTTGTGACAGAAGAGCTAGCTTCCTTGTGTGAGGATGGAATTCGAGACCCTGGGTGCTTTTATCAGCAGGCAGCTAGTTTAAATGATCCCAGATTCTTTTCTCTGATGAATTCTGCAGAGTCAGCGCTGGACTTCCGCCCAACAAAGTATGATGCTGGAGAAGTGTAATGAAAAAGATCCTAACAGGAAATAATGTTCTTTTCCCCTTCCATTTTTAACTTCATTTAAAAATCAATATGGTGGATATATATCCCAAAGAATTGGAAGCAAGGACTTGTGGAGAGATTTCCACACCCATGTCCATAGCAGCATTATTCACAACTGCCAAAGGTGGAAGCGACTCAAGTATCCACTTAGAGATGAACGAATTAACATAATGTGTATATACATACAGAAGAATACTTGTGGTGTTTAGTCGCTCAGCCGTGTTCAACTCTATTGGACTGTGTCCTTGCCACCCCATGGACCGCCAGACTCCTGTTTGTGGGATTCTCCAGGCAAGAATACTGGAGTGGGTTGCCATTTCCTCCTCCAGAGGATCTTCCAACCCAGGAATTGAACATGCATCTCCTGCATCGGCAGGCAGATTCTTTACCACCGAGCCACAGGGAAACCCACAGAAAAATACTATTCAGCCTTAAAAAGAAGTACAACTCTGATATATGCTTCGGCATCAATGTATATTTTGCTAAGTGATTAGGGCAGTCACAAAAGGACAAATACTGTGTGATCCCACTAATATAAGGTACCTAGAGTAGTCAATGGCACCCCACTCCAGTACTTTTGCCGGGAAGATCCCATGGATGGAGGAGCCTGGTGGGCTGCAGTCCATGGGGTCGCTAAGAGTCGGACACGACTGAGCGACTTCACTTTCACTTTTCACTTTCCTGTATTGGAGAAGGAAAAGGCAACCCACTCCAATGTTCTTGCCTGGAGAATCCCAGGGACAGGGGAGCCTGGTGGGCTGCTGTCTATGGGGTCGCACAGAGTCGGACACGACTGAAGCGACTTAGCAGCAGCAGCAGCAGAGTAGTCAAACTCATAGAAACAGGAAGTAGAAACTGTGGTTGCCAGGAGCTGGGAGGAGAGGTAAATGGGGAGTTGCTGTTTAATAGGTGTAGTTTCAGCTTTGTAAGATGATAAACATTCTGGAGATGAATGATGATGATTGCACAGCAGTATGAATATACTTAATGCCACTGAATTACAGACTTAAAAATGGTTAAAATGGTCAGTTTTATGAAAGTCACTGTGCAATTAGTGCAATAATGCTACACAACACCTTAATCTTGGGTGAGATCTTAAGACCAGGCTTGCTGGGGCAGTCCCCACCCATGCCTCTCTTCCCCAGGGCACTCATTAATACAGGCAGACCTTGAAAATATTGTGGGTTTGGTTCCAGACCACTGCAATAAAGCAAATATTGCAATAAAGTGAAGAACATGAAATTTTGGTTCCCATTACAATAAAAGTTATGTTTGTAATATACTGTAGCCTATAAGTGTGCAACAGCATTATGTATAAAAAATGTATGTACCTTAATTAAAAAATACTTTATTGCTAAAAATGTCAACTGTCATCTCAGCATTCAGTGCGTCTTAATCTTTGTGCAGTAGTTAACATCAAAGCTCACCGATCACAGATCAACATAGCAAATATAACAACAATGAAAAAGTGTGAAATATTGTGAGAATTACCAAAAAGTGACACAAAGGCACAAAGTGAACACATGCTGTTGGAGAATTGGCACTGATAGACTGGCTCGATGCAGGGCTGCCTCCAACCTTCAATTTGTAGGCGGGACAAAATCCGCAAAGTGCAATAAAATGAAGTACAATATAACAAGGTCTGCCTGCAGTCCCCTGCTTTTTGCTCTCAAAAGTGTCCCAGGTTGAACAATAAGTCACATGATCACCCTGGTTTTGTTTCGTGATTGCATAAATCATTGCATTGCCATCTTCATTTGGAAACATCTTAACATTTAGAATATGCCTGCATTTTCTAGAATCACTCTAATTATAAACACAATGTCCTGGAAAATGCTACAGTCTCCAGTATTTTTATTTTTTAATTTAAAACAACACTTATCTATTTGCTCATAACTCTGTTGGTTAGATGTTTGGCACAACATAGCTGAGTTTTCCGCTCTGACTATGGTTAAGACTGAGACCAAGATAATCAGCCAGGGTGAGCTGTCAGCTAGAGGTTCTGGGATAAAGTCTGCTTCCAAGCCAATTCTTGGAAATGAATTTCATGTGGTCATAAGACTGAAATCCTTGATCAGAATGAGGTTCTCCTTTCCTTGATGCCACCCTTCACATTTTAAAAAAATTACTGATTACTTGCCAAACAGTGACTGAAGTACCAAAAGCAGCCCCCCATCCTTACAAATGCTTTACTTCTTTAAATACAAAAAACCTCTTTTATTTTTTTAAAATTGAGGTAATACTGGTTTGTAACATTATATGCATTTCACGTGTGCAGCATTATATTTTGACTTCTGTATACACTGCAGTGTGCTCACCACTAAAAGTTTAGTTTCTTATCACTGTACAGTTCAGTTCAGTTCAGTTCAGTCACTCAGTCGTGTCCGACTCTTTGTGACCCCATGAATCGCAGCACACCAGGCCTCCCTATCCATCACCAACTCCCGGAGTTCACTCAGACTCACGTCCATCGAGTCCGTGATGCCATCCAGCCATCTCATTCTCTGTCGTCCCCTTCTCCTCCTGCCCCCAATCCCTCCCAGCATCAGGGTCTTTTCCAGTGAGTCAACTCTTCACATGAGGTGGCCAAAGTACTGGAGCTTCAGCTTTAGCATCATTCCTTCCAAAGAAATCCCAGGGCTGATCTCCTTCAGAATGGACTGGTTGGATCTCCTTGCAGTCCAAGGGATTCTCAAGAGTCTTCTCCAACACCACAGTTCAAAAGCCTCAATTCTTTGGCACTCAGCCTTCTTCACAGTCCAACTCTCACATCCATACATGACCACAGGAAAAACCATAGCCTTGACTAGACGGACCTTAGTCGGCAAAGTAATGTCTCTGCTTTTGAATATGCTATCTAGGTTGGTCATAACTTTTCTTCCAAGGAGTAAGCGTCTTTTAATTTCATGGCTGCAATCACCATCTTCAGTGATTTTGGAGCCCAAAAAAATAGTCTGACACTGTTTCTACTGTTTCCCCATCTATTTGCCATGAAGTGATGGGACCAGATGCCATGATCTTCGTTTTCTGAATGTTGAGCTTTAAGCCAACTTTTTCACTCTCCTCTTTCACTTTCCTCAAGAGGCTTTTTAGTTCCTCTTCACTTTCTGCCATAAGGGTGGTGTCATCTGCATATCTGAGGTTATTGATATTTCTCCTGGCAATCTTGTCCAGCTTGTGTTTCTTCCACTCCAGCGTTTCTCATGATGTACTCTGCATATAAGTTAAATAAGCAGGGTGACAATATACAGCCTTGACATACTCCTTTTCCTATTTGGAACCAGTCTGTTGTTCCATGTCCAGTTCTAACTGTTGCTTCCTGACCTGCATACAGGTTTCTTAAGAGGCAGGTCAGGTGGTCTGGTATTCCCATCACTTTCAGAATTTTCCACAGTTTATTGTGATCCACACAGTCAAAGGCTTTGGCATAGTCAATAAAGCAGAAATAGATGTTTTTCTGGAACTCGCTTGCTTTTTCCATGATCCAGCGGATGTTGGCAATTTGATCTCTGGTTCCTCTGCCTTTTCTAAAACCAGCTTGAACATCAGGAAGTTCGTGGTTCACGTATTGCTGAAGCCTGGCTTGGAGAATTTTGAGCATTACTTTACTAGCGTGTGAGATGAGTGCCATTGTGCGGTAGTTTGAGCATTCTTTGGCATTGCCTTTCTTTGAGAATGGAATGAAACTGACCTTTTCCAGTCCTGTGGCCACTCCTGAGTCTTCCAAATTTGCTGGCATATTGAGTGCAGCACTTTCACAGCATCCTCTTTCAGGATTTGAAACAGCTCCACTGGAATTCCGTCACCTCCACTAGCTTTGTTCATAGTGATGCTTTCTAAGGCCCACTTGACTTCACATTCCAGGATGTCTGGCTCTAGATGAGTGATCACACCATCATGATTATCTGGGTCATGAAGACCCTTTTTGTACAGTTCTTCCGTGTATTCTTGCCATTTCTTCTTAATATCTTCTGCTTCTGTTAGGTCCAGACCATTTCTGTCCTTTGCCAAGCCCATCTTTGCCTGAAATGTTCCCTTGGTATCTCTAATTTTCTTGAAGAGATCTCTAGTCTTTCCCATTCTGTTCTTTTCCTCTATTTCTTTGCATTGATCACTGAAGAAGCCTTTCTTATCTCTCCTTGCTATTCTCTGGAACTCTGCATTCAGATGCTAATATCTTTCCTTTTCTCCTTGGCTTTTCACTTCTCTTCTTTTCACAGCTATTTGTAAGGCCTCCCCAGACAGCCATTTTGCTTTTTTGCATTTCTTTTCCATGGGGATGGTCTTGATCCCTGTCTCCTGTACAATGTCACGAACCTCATTCCATAGTTCATCAGGCACTCTACCTATCAGATCTAGGCCCTTAAATCTATTTCTCACTTCCACTGTATAATCAATCCTTTGACCCATTTTGTCCTCCTCACACTCCATAACCACTTCTCTGTTCTCTGTACTTGTATGTTTGTTTGTGGTTTTCAAATTTTGGTTTGTTCATTTATTTTGTTTTGTTCTATATTCCACGTAAGAGTGAAAATACATGGTATTTGTCTTTCTCCATCTGACTTATTCCACTTACCATATGTTCAAGCTCAGTGTTGTAGTAAATGGAAGGTTGTATCTTTTTATGGCTAAGCGATATTCCGTTGTGTACATAAACCACATCTTCTTTGTCCATCTATCCATCAGTAGGCCTTTGTTTCCGTATATTGGCTGTTTTAAGTAGTACAATGAACGTGATGGTGTATATATCTTTTAGAATTAGTGTTTTTATTTCTTTAAATAAATATCCAGGAACAGAATTACTGGATCATATGGAAGTTCTAGTCTTAATTTTTTGAAGAATCTTCATATTGTTTTCCATAAGTGATTGCACTGGTTTGCATTCCCACCAGCCGTATATGTGGGGTTCCTTTTCTCCACAGCCTTTCCAACACTGGCTATTTCTTGTGTTTTTGATGATAGCCATTCTGATGGCTATGAGGTGATACCTCATTGTGGCTTTGATTTGCATTTCCCGGATAATTTGTGATATTGGACATATTTTCATGTGCCTGTTGGCCATCTGCATGTCTTCTCTGGGAAAATGTCTATTCAGCTCCTCTGCCTGTGTTTTAACTGGGTTGTCTGGCTTTTTATTGATGAGTTGTAGAAGTTCTTGGTAATTTTTTAGATATTAACCCCTTATTGGATACATGATTTGCAAATATCTTCTACCGCTTGTTAGGCTGTCTTTTCATTTTGTTAATGGTTCCTTCTGCTGTGAAGAGGCTTCTTAGTTTGATGTCATCCCATTTGTTTCATGGTTGATTTTTTTCCTGTTGCTTGAGGAGACATGTCCAGAAAGACATTACTAAGACCAGCTGCAAAGAGATTGCCTATGTTTTCTTCTAGTAGTTATGTGGTTTCAGTTCTTACATCAGGCTTTAATCCAATTTGAGTTTCTATTTGTGTATGGCTTAAGACTAACATAGAAATAGAAATAGATGGGGAAACAGTGGAAACAGTGTCAGACTTTATTTTTTTGGGCTACAAAATCACTGCAGATGGTGATTGCAGCCATGAAATTAAAAGACACTTACTCCTTGGAAGAAAAGTTATGACCAACCTAGACAGTATATTCAAAAACAGAGACATTACTTTGCCGACTAAGGTCTGTCTAGTCAAGGCTATGGTTTTTCCTGTGGTCATGTATGGATGTGAGAGTTGGACTGTGAAGAAGGCTGAGCACTGAAGAATTGAGGCTTTTGAACTGTGGTGTTGGAGAAGACTCTTGAGAGTCCCTTGGACTGCAAGGAGATCCAACCAGTCCATTCTGAAGGAGATCAGCCCTGGGATTTCTTTGGAAGGAATGATGCTAAAGCTGAAACTCCAGTACTTTGGCCACCTCATTCGAAGAGTTGACTCATTGGAAAAGACTCTGATGCTGGGAGGGATTGGGGGCAGGAGGAGAAGGGGACGACAGAGGATGAGATGTCTGGATGGCATCACTGACTCGATGGACGTGAGTCTGAGTGAACTCTGGGAGATCGTGATGGATAGGGAGGCCTGGTGTGCTGTGATTCATGGGGTCGCAAAGAGTCGGACACGACTGAACGACTGAACTGAACTAAGACTAATATAATTTCATTTTTTGCATGTGGTTGTCCAGTTTTTCCAAGAACATTTATTGAAGAGACTATCCTTTCTCCTTGTATGTTCTTTGCTCTTTTGCTGTAAATTAATTGTCCATATGTGTATAGGTTTATTTCTGGGCTCTCAATTCTGTTCTGTTGATCTGTGTGTCTGTTTTTCTGCCAATACCATGCTGTTTTTACTACTATGTTTTTATGGTATAATTTAAAATTAGGCAGTATAATTTTATAGTATGATTTAAAATCAAATCCAGCTTTATTATTTTTTTCTCTGGATTGCTTATTTGGGATCTTTTGTGGCTCTAAATACATTTTAGGGGTTTTGGTTCTATTTCTGTGAAAAATGTTGAAATTTTGATAGGTATTGCACTTAACCTGTAGATTGTTTTAGATAATGTGTAAATTTTAACAATGTTAATTCTTCCAATCATGAGCATGTAATATCTTTCAGTTTCTTTTGTCTTTTTTTTATTTCTTTTAGTAATGTCTTATAGTTTTCAGGTGCAAGTCTTTCACTTTCTTGATTAAATTTATTCCTAGATTATATTATTCTTTTTGTTGTGACTTTTATAAATGGGATTGTTTTCTCAATTTCTTTTTCTGCTAGTGTGTTGTTAGTGCGCACTTTGGCAACACATAATACTAATATTAGTTTGTTACTAGTGTATAGAAATGCAAAATACAATTTTATATATTGACTTTGCACCCTGAGGCTTTACTTCTAATAGTTTATTATTTCTAGTAGTTTGTGGTGGGGTCATTAGGATTTTCTATATATAAAATCATGTCATCTTCAAATAGTGAAAGTTCTTCCTTTTCAATTTGGATGCTTTTTATTTATTTTTCTTGCCTAATTCTCTCCAGGACCATATTGAATAAGTGTGTTGAGAGTGGGCGTCCTTGTTCCTGATGTCAGAGGGACAGCTTTCCATTTTCATTGTTTAGTATGACGTTAGCTGTGGGTGTGTCATATAAATTTTGCCTTAAAAAATATATCACAACCCCATGGTCTCTCTTCCCATATCCCTGATTCAATTTGGCACATCAGTGATCTAACCAGTGATTTAAGATTTGGATGTTCTTCTGCTCTATAATACACTTGGCAAATCGAAAGACCATTCTGATTTTCAATCTTAAAAAAAAACAGAGTTGTATCCTGCAACTTAATCTTTAAGCTCCATATAGCTGAAGACAAGAACTCATCATGCTTATAGCCAAGAGGGAGGAAAAAGCCAGGTTTTTCTCTTGAATATTTACTCAAATAGGAATGAGAGAGAAAAAGAGGAGGGTGGGGAAAAGCTGCAATTAGGTCATTTGTGTGTTACTGTAACATACAAAGGTGAATACCACTTACTATTCCTCACAGTGAATCCGATTAAGGTTAGATTCAACCAGTTCCTCCCTGAGAATATACTGTACATGGGCTTAGTTGGGGGCTCACTGTGGAAGAGAATGCATTTGTCCTGAAGCTGCATTTATAGAGAAAGAGTACTGTTTTTATTTTGATGTGTTTATTTATGGTGACATGGGGCCGAGTGGCTGAACTCTTGCTGTCACCACTGGACCTATAATATGATAGTGTGGTTTATCCCAGGCAGCATTTATAATTCTGCATTTAAATTCTTTCATTACCTACCAGAGCAGATCTCTGAATGAACTCTCACCTTTTGAGACATGAAAATCAATTAGATATTATATATGTATTAGACTAACAAATTCACTAAGTAACTCCATCTCCCTCAGCTGCTCTTCTCTAATTTTTAGGTTCAAATATCAGAAGCAAATATAAAATGATTTCATTCAATAATTAATACTTAATTCCTAGATGTGCTAATATAATTTCTGAGTACAAATAAGTGATAATGTGTTACTTAGGAATTGTAAAGACCGAATCATATTTGATCTTCAAATCAGGGCTTCCCTGATAGCTCAGTTGATAAAGAATCTGCCTGCAATGCAGGAGGCCCCAGTTCAATTCCTGGATTGGGAAGATCTGTTGGAGAAGGGATAGGCTACCCACTCCAGTATTCTTGGGCTTCCCTTGTGGCTCAGCTGGTAAAGAATCTTCCAGCAATGTGGGAGACTTGGGTTCGATCCCTGGCTTGGGAAGATTCCCTAAAGAAGGGAAAGGCTACCCACTCCAGTATTCTTGCCTGGAGAATTCCATGGACTGTATAGAGTTCATGGCATTGCAAAGAGTTGGACATGACTGAGTGACTTTCACTTTCACTTTCAATCATATTTACTTTAATAACTCAAAAAAAAAAAATCGGACAAGCCTCAGAGTAAGAAATAAGTAATTAGAGTGAATTCAAGCATACTCTTATTTTAATCCCCAATTAACAGGACATTTCTCTATTTAATCTCTAAAAACAAACCATTATAGTTCCAGAGCAAAGAAAGATTCAGTAAAACACAGCCACACAGATAATTCATTTCATGAAAGAACCAGCCTTCCAGAAGCTATTATATCCCTGCTCAGACCCTAGTTCCTCCTTTGTATTGCTATTCATTAAGTAGAGAGGCTTTCTGGAACTTGGGTGGGGAGGAGCTTTTAAAAATCGTTTTCTTGGTATTTTACCTCAATTACAAAACTGAAACAAAAGAAGATTATTTCATATTCAAATAGAACCACCACAGGAAGGGGTAGGTGCTTAGGAATTTTAGTGATTTATTTGCTTGATGCTTTTTCTAGCAATTTCATCTGTAATGACTGTAACATCCATCTGCTTGAAATGCAAATTGGTTAGCAACTGGATCCTTTTTTGATTCTTACAATATATCATCTCTCTGCTTTGAATGAAATATTCTAGCTAAGTCTCTGATGAAATCTGTTTCCAGGAAGCGTTGGAAATCGAGTGTCGCACAGCATCCATTCTGGTCTCCTCCAGGTGTGCCTTCCTCTGTCTCTAGACTGGAAAACCATCAGCTACATTTCCCAGAGTCCCTTGCAGCCAGGGTTCTGGGCACAGCTTAGGTTCTGCCAAGTGAGAGGGCCTGGATGAGAAGCGAGGTAGAGGGTGTCTAAGGAAGATGTTCGCTGGCTTGCTTCTGTCCTTGGTAACCAGGTTCTGTTACTAGCTTCCTTCGTGGAGTGGCGCTTTGCAGCAGCTTCTCTGATCACTGAACACAGCTCAGAGAGTGAGCTCTGATGTCAGCAGCTTAGGCAGTGGCTCTGATTCCCAGCCTCCGGACTTGGGCAATGACGGCAGCAACTGTAGGACGCCAGTTCCTTGGAGCTATCTGGGGCTTACCCCTCCAGCCCAGCCTGCAGCCTCTCCTCTCTGAGCAGCAGCCTTTCCTTGCAGCCTTCCTGTGAGCACCTACTTCCCATATGAAACCCCTTTCTGCTTAAAATAGCTGGGATAGTTTCTCTTATCTGCACCATGACATTAAAACAAGAGAAAGGAAAGATGACAGCCTTCAGTGCCCAGGACAGCAGGTAAAGCCTGGAGAGAACCACGAACGGGAAAATGGTTGTGACCTCCACAGTGACTCCTTAAGGACCAGGGAGAAGACACAGGCCCTGCCACCAAGAACTCCCCAAATCAGGGCACCACTCTTAGGGCCCAAGGATGAGGCCACAGCATAAAGGCTTAGAAATAGTCTTGAGACATTTGGAGAAAAAGAAAAAAAGAAAAACATGAAAGGAAAAATAACAAGAGGGGAGAAAGAAAGGGAAAAGAAGGGAAGAGAGAAGAGAAGAGGGAAAAAAACCCCAAACCAGGCACTAGTGACAACAGTTCTCTGCCAGCATCCTCACGTGACCTGGCCTGGGTGGCACTGCCCTGTCGGACCTGTTAGTGTCACAGAGCTGGGCTCAGGGGGTCTCAGATGCAGATGCAGGGGCACTTTCCACAGGAGAAAATCAAGCGAATCCATCACCTCTTGAATAGATAGATTCAAACTGGATAAATACATATATTTTGTTTATTTCCAGCTATCCTATACACGTGTGCATGCTAAGTCGCTTCAGTCGTGTCCAACTCTTTGTGACGCCATGGACTGAAGCCCTCTGGGCTCCTCTGTCCATATATTCTCCAGGCAAGAATATTGGAGTGGGTTACCGTGCCCTCTTCCAGGGGATCTTCCAGACCCAGGGATAGAACCCATGTCTCAAATCTCCTACACTGGCAGGCAGCTTCTTTACCACTAGCGCCACCTGGCAAATCCGTCTATACATAGTGTTTTTTCTCTTAATCGATAAGATAGATAAAAAGAAATCTAGTAGCTGGAAATTATAGCCCATGGAATTGCAGAGTTGGACATGACTGAGCAGGCATGCATGCAGCTGGAAATATGCAAAATATGTAGTCTAAACAAAAATCTATTAGATTTTTAAAAAGGAAATGAATCCAGATGGCTTTAAAGTCAGACAGTTAATAATGCAAAGAGTTGACAGAGTAGTCAATTATGGTAAATACTGGCTTAGGCTCTGAGCAGCTTTAAAAAAAAAAAGATTGTCAGTATGTTTTTTTATAATTCAGTAGAGTAATCTGTAAGAAAAACAAATCCTAAGCTGTTTACACAAAACAATTAAGATTCTATGGAGATGTAATTCTTAATGTAAAAGAAAAGCAAGCGTGTCTCCCAGCCCAGCCTGCTGTTCAAGCCCCACTCACACACCACTGCCCCCCTCGGCAAAGCTATCTGTTCTCTCTGCCGCTCGCTCTCTCCTCATCAGGAAACCTGCACACAGCAGGCACACAGAATCTCTGCAGGTTCACTAGGCTTTCATCCTTCCCAACCCCAATATCACTTCCTAAAGCACACATTCCTGACCTCCCTGCCTCCACAGGTCAAATTCCCCATCTCCTCCCTTGACATGTTTCTGCACAGCACTCAGCACAGGTGTAATGATAGGTTTACCTGTGTAGTACCAGCAGCCATGCTTCCAGGAGGGGTTACGTCTGCTTTTCTTGCATCCTGAAGGCTTTAGCTTGATGTCTCAGGTGACTTAGGGATGCTTAACGAATAAAACCCTGCATGAGTCATATTGCTGCTTCAGCCCCAACTACTCCATTTCTAAATATGTACCTGCCCAGGGGAAAACTATGGACTCTTATCATTTTATGAGAACCACACTTTAATGGCATTAACAGAAGCTGGTTTATAAAAGATTTAAATTTGATTTTAGAATTTCATCTCCTTCCTCACCCTGCTATCTCATCATTACCTCTCAGAACCACTACACATAACTTCGTTCAGCTAGATAAGCCAGTGGTCTGTCCATAGGGGAGGAGATACAGGCTTGACAGTATAAGCCTCTCATTCCCCCTCAAACACTGATTGCTAAGAGTCTATTGTACCCTGTAATGTATTGTACAAAAGTATAAGTTTACCAGGACGGGAGAATGAGTCACCCAAATACTCAGTTCTACCATCAATTACACAGCAACCCCTCTGCAGCCCTAGGAGATGAGATTTAAGCCATAATATTTCTCTCTCTTGTAAGACAGCTCACAATGTGCCTTTTACACCAGTTATTCCATTTGCTCCTGACTACCACCTTAGTTGGGCTTCCCAGGTGGCGCTAGTGGTAAAGAACCCACCTGCCATTGCAGGAGACATAAGAGATGCCGGTTTGATCCCTGGGTTGGGAAGATCCCCAGGAGAGGGCATGGCAACCCACTCCAGTATTCTTGCCTGGATAATCCCACAGACGGAGGAGCATGACGGGCTACAGTCCATAGGGTCGCAAAGAGGCAGACACCACTGAAGCGACTTAGCATGCATGCATGCACCACCTTAGTTACGAAATATTATTCCCATTTCACAGATGAGGAAATGTGGCAATTCAGTCCAGGTGATAGAGCTCAAACTCCAAGTGTTTCCCTGTTTGGAAAGTGAGTACCCAAACTGAATGGTGCAACTCCTCTTGGACACCTCTTAGCTAGTGGTTCAGGCTGTCTGATGACATCAAGAGAAGAGAATCACACAGGCGAAGGGATGTTCGGTGGGTCAGTTAGCACCCCCACACTTCCACCCTGACCACCAACCAAGCTGCACCAGAGTCAGCCTCCATATTTAGTTCCTTCTGTCTGTCCTTAAGTAAATCACCACACAGTCTTCATCCCTTGCTGACACTCTGCTTAGAACACGTCCTAATTTATCTACGCTTAAAAGCATAAGACTGCACAGGCAAGTGCTGACAGCCTGATCGCAACGATACTTCATAGAAAGGCTATAAATCACAGTGAGAGCTGATTCAGTTCCCATTTAAAATACGAATTGGAACATCTACATGCAGTAAACACAGGATTTAGTTGCATTTCTTCCTCAGCACAGAGGTCCTGTTTATTGCCAAGCTTGTCTGGCCCTCTGCCTTCCTCAAGGTAGTGCTGATAATTGTCCGTCATAATGTGTCTCAGATTTTGGACATACGTTCTCTAAAGGCGCATATGAATTCTTTACAAGTGGAATGCATATAAATATCCCCGTATCCACCTATCAGAAATACTCAAAGTATTAATACCTTCTTTACAGGCTTCTTAATCCCCATTAGGATTTGGCTTTAGAAGATATATGTACACAGAGGGTTAAGATGTATTGGGAAAGCACCACCCCCCCACTGCCCCTGTGCTTTAAGGCAGAGTTAACCATGAGGACATAGCATTTTTCATTTCCCTTCCCTCCGGTCACTAAAATCTTATTAAAACCTTGATGCTTTTGCTATATGAAGACAGACACACAAAAGGACAAAGTATTTCCAAAGAACATCATTTCATTAATTGAATCTTCCTAGAAAAAGGATTTCTTCTGAACTAAGAGAAGAGTCTATAGAGAGCCCGCCTCTCAAATCTGACCGAATGCATTAAGAAAGCAGTTCTCTGGAGCAGTTTCCTTGGTGAGGAGATAGATCCTTTCCAACCTGTCAAGGTCCACTTTAAAAGAAGTTATGGGCGATCGGGGCCACCAGGGAGTCGCTTTCATTCTCTTCAATGATCTTTCCCTCTGAGCTACTCTAGAGCAGCCCTCACCATCCCTGGAGACTCCTTCATACTGCGTTTCCAGCCGGGCATCAGGACAGAAAAACCTACAATTGTTCCTCCCTAAACTTCAAGACAGATTAACCGTTCATCAGTCAGAAATGTCAAGGATTTGCTGTGCTAATAAGTCACATGAATAATGGTACTTCAGCTCCTGAAACAAGGAGTTAAAAGCCAACTGTTAACCTGTATTATTGCCAGTAACCTTAAACTCAAATGACATAGCTGCGTTCTAGCTTTTCCCCCACAGGAAATATTCTGTGTGCGTTTAAATGCATGCAGACATACCAATATAAAGCTTTACCTTTGCAGTAGTTCACAACCGTACCCTCTTTCTATGCATCGCACGTTTAGAACGTTTATCACTAAGAACTCAGATAATATGTAAGGACACAGAGCAAATACTACACAAATTCTGCCAATCTCGTTTTGATATTCTTTCTTAAACTGTATTTTTGACATCAGCTTGGACTATTTCAATAAGTTTTCCAGATCAACTAAAAAGTATTCCCTGACAAACTTTCTGGCTTCAAGTTACGTTCGTTTATTGCCTCCAGCTAGTTAAAAATCAATTCCCAAGTGATAGCTTCCAAAAGGAAAGACACACGTGTACTCCAGGAAAACACAAATTCATTTTCACCTTTAGACACGAAACAGGTTTCCTGCAGCTCCGGGTTCTGATTTATCCGCTGTCACATCCGAAGCCCATCCCCGCAGTCCCTTCTTGCACGCCAGGCTCCGCTGTTCGGATCACGTCTAAGTTTTCAAGGTAAGCAGGTCACCCTTGGCTACTGGAATGACAGCGGAAGAGCAGGCACTCACCCCAGGCGGTCAGACCCGGGACACGGGCGCTCGAGAGCGCGGGAGGCGACCTGTCGCGCCCCCTCCTCCGGATCCGAGGCGGGGAGGGCAGGCGCGGGGCCGGCCCAACTAGGGTGGAAGGGAGGCTCCACGCCTCCCCACCTCTGCGGACCACGGTCAACGCCACGGTCGCTGGCCCTGGCCGCGAGGTGTGGGGGCGGGAAGCTCTACGAAACGGAATAGTTGCAATGCATTCCCGCACCGCCCACCCCCGCCCCTCCCTGGAGCCGAAGCGGAAAAGCTGCCTTTGCATCAAAGCCAGGGGCTGCGCCGGGTGTAACTTCCACCCGGTGACCTACTTTGGAGTGTGAGAATGAACGCGATGGGGGGGGGGAAAAAAATAGACGGAGGGCGCGCGGGAGCTGGGCTCCGGGGACGCGCGTGGCCGAGTGGGACCGCGCGCCCGCGCGCCCCCGGGGCTGCCAAAGAGAAGTTGCTGCGCGGCCCGCGGAGGCCTGGGGCAGGGCCCGGGGGCCGTCGCTCCGCCAGCGCCTCCCCCCGCCGCGGCCCGGGTGCGGGCTTCCCGGGGCTCGCGGGCCTCCGGACGACCGCCGCGGATCCCCGCCCCCACCTCTGTCCCCGCCTCCCCGACCCGCCCTCACCTCTCCGGGCGGCTCGCGAGCTCCGGCGGCCTGGGGACCCGGGTCAGCGGCGCCTCGGGGCCGGGAGGGCGGCGGCGAGCGCAGAGCGGAGCCCGGGGAGTGCCGCCTCTCGGCCCGGTCCCCTGGGAACGCCTCGCCCGAACGCGCCCGGGAAATGAGGCTCTGCCGCGCCGCCTGGCCCGGCGATCGGGGTGACCTTCCTGCCTCTTCTCGTCGGTGTCGCCCGCGCCGTCCTCCGTGGGGAGGCCAGGCCGAGGCGAGCACACCTGGAGCGCAGCAACGCCGTACCTGGGTGACAGCAGCGTGACGTTTCAGCGCGTCTTTTCTCATTTGATCCTGGCAACCACCTTCTGCCACCGAAGGGTCCCCATTGGGTATCTGGCAAAACCGGAGATCAGAGGGGTTCCGTCCCAGGTGCCGCTGGTCGTACTCTCCAGATCTTTTCACTCACATGGCCTGCGGACTAGACCCATCCAAGTAGCGTCTGTCAGAAGAAGGGATGGAACTTAGGTTGAAAGTTTCTGCGGAAAGTTGGACACAGATTCCTCCCTCCCCAGCCCCCCGCTTCTGTAACAATAGGGCTAGCTACTTTCTATCAGGTCCTTCGCTTGGTGCAACAACTTAACCTTCAGAGGCCTATGACTTAAAAATGCGGCTACCCAATGTTGGAAAAGTAACATGTTGAATAACTGTTCTGCCCCTCCTTGTGTTTGAGTATGACACTCCTGACCCTATGGGACGGAGATGAGTTGAGTTGTATTTCCAGGCACGGTTTCCTGTGGGGACCCAACTACACCTCTCATATAACACCTCGATGATGTTATTTAAGGCAGTACCAAGAGGAGCTCAGCAGATACAGCTTGTGATTCTGGAGTAGTTTTCTAGTGCCATGCTATATTGGGAAACTTTGCTTGGGCATCTCTGTCTTAATGCCCAAGGGGAATCAAATTAACATTTCCTTTTTATATAAACTCCGTTTGGCATTTAAAAGGGGGAAGAATCATGAGTTTGATGGTACATGTTCTTCTTGCACAGCATGCCAGCCCACAGAAGTGCCACTGCTCATTTTTGTTTCCATTCAGTGGTGTTAGAACTGCGTTGTGTCCTTGGATGAGGGCTCCATACTGGATACTGAGGTATTCCTTGGGCTCTTCTAAAAGGGCAGCGGGAGACAAAGCCGCATATATATATGGGTTTTATGGGCCTCTCCATCTTCCTGAACTATGTAAAAAATAACGCTACCAAAAATCCCAATCTTTCTCAAGCACCTGTCCTGGTTTTCTGCTTTTCTCTATCATCTTTCCCTGGACAGAATCATCCATTTCGATGAGTGCAAGCAGAATCTCTGTGAAGGTGTCTCAAGAGCTGGTCTTTGCATAAACCTCCCAACCCATATTGCCAGCAGCTTGCTTGACCTCCCCTGTGGAGTGACCACAGTATATTTGAATCTGAGGTCCTGTGCCCTCCATGACCTCATCCAGCTTCTCTTTGCATTTCTCTATCAATCCCATCCTCCCACTTCCCTGGTTTCATCTTCAAACTCTTTGCTTCTCCTGGCCCTCTGTATCCCACTGGCAGCCACCATCTACCATCAATCTTTGCAATACTTTTATTTACCTCCCTCCCTCCCTTCTAATTGTTTCTACTTTACTTGTTTATGTCCTATCCCTTCTCACCTATGTGATTATGTTGTTTAATTCCATGTCCTGACTTTCAAAACCATCTCTTCTTTGAAAACTTTTAACTTTATCTGGAACCTATCACCCTGTCCTGAATCTTTAGTGGTCTTTATCTATGTGCCTCCTATAACACTTATCACTAACTTTTGAAAGTATTTCTTCATTTTTTTCAACAAATATTCATTGAACATCTATTATGTGCCAGGCACTATGCTAGGAAAACAGTGGTGAGCAAAACAGATAAAATTCCTACCCTTGTAGTACTTATAGTCTAGTGAGATGACAGACATTAATCAAATAATCACAGATACCAAAAATGAAATATGTCATTCAAACTGAAACCGGCCCCAGGGAGGATAGGTACAGACTGTCATGAGCATTCATGTGGCTAATCTCTCTCCCTGTGGGAACTTGGCAGTGGGACTCAGCCTCAGTATGTAGCCCAGAGCTGTACGTGGGGAGGTGTTCAGAGTTTTCGTTGAATGAATATATGCATCAATTTCTTACATGTAAGTGACTTGATATGTTTCTATATTGCAGAGTATTGAATAAAATAACAACAAACACTGATCACAACCCACTGCCACTTAAGCTATTGGGTATTGTTCCATTACGACAAATCCATGGATCATCTGTCTCTAAATGCATCCTGTTTCCTTTGTCAGCACGGTGACAGGTGAATTTTCTGTAATCCCAGTAGCATTATCAAGAACATTCTTTATGGCAGAAGTTCTTCTGTGTACGAACAGTTTCACCAGCATCAGCCCCTTCACCTTCCGTATAGTTCAAAACATTTGCTGAGGATGTAAAATAGCCTTGTTTTTCTGCCCTGCTGGAATCCTCCACCCTCTGGGTCCTTTCCCTGCTTCCTCTCCATCTCTGTAATTGTGTGAGCATTGTTTCTGCATCTCCTTTCTCTTCATTTCTGCTGTGTTGCTCTTTATCATCTTTTGCTTGTGATCCTGTCATTTTGGGAAATCAGTCTTTCACTGGAACAGTAAGCGACACATGTCTCCTATTTATTTTATCTCTTTTTTTTTGTAGTGCTACTATGTAATTCTCTTTCGAGAAGCACTTTTGAAAAAAAAAGACGCAGAATCTGAAGTCTGATTTTTTTTTATCTATTGTTTGTTTTCAGCATCAAATAGATATGGAGTGGGAAAGTGACCTTATTTTCATGGTAGGAAAATAAAGAGTAAAAAAGAAGTTCAAACAACAGAAAATGTGTCATATAAAAAGTAGAACATTTAGCATGTAGAAAAATACAGAGGCATGATTTTGAAGATAAATTTAATGACCTGGAAATACAATAAAAAGTTAAAAAGCATTTTGAATAGATTTTAGGTTAGGTAAATCATATGTTCACATATAGGTACAGGAAAAATACTGTGTAAGTATACCAAAATGATAATAGTGGTTTTCTCTGAGTGATGAAATTTTCACTGTTATATTCTTCTATATATTTTTTTTTAAGAGAAGGGGATGATATGCAGTTTCAGAGCAAAGCATATTTCTATTTGTAGCCACAGTCTGTCCTCATGGATTTTATGGATTGTGCCTCCCTGCTGTTATTAACACTAATCAAGTATGTGAGAAGTGGAATTAACATACGAAAGGCCCTCTTGTTCCTTTCCTTTAATATTATTTTAAATACTCGAGTGCCGCAGTTTAAGTCCAGTTGTTTTAAATATAGAAGTCACAATTACCAACTGTTTCCATACTGGAAAGCTGTTCCACCTTGTTAAAGACACAGCCATATGTGCCGCATCTTGTATTGTGCTTAGATTACTTGTATTTATGTTCTGCTTTGTTAGGTACAGTCAAATGTCAACTCAACCCCCTGGGTAAGCATCTTGATTACATCTACCTATTGTTAATGGTGATCTTGAGTTTATCTGAATGTCAACTCTAGGACAAGTGGAGATGTAGATTCATTGTGTGTGTGTGTGTGTGTGTGTGTGCACGCATGTGCACACGTGCTTATGTGTGCAGTTATGTGTGTATATGCAGTTCCCAAAGATTAGGTATTCTGGGGAAGATGGAAGGTGAATTTTAAAGTGGTTTTTATTTTTCCTTGATGATAATTTTGGAACTCTCATGTGGGGTTAAAACTTTTTTTTAAAATTTAGACTAAATTAGTAATTAAGATTAGGTCCTAATACATGGCTTCCTCGGTGGCTCAGTGATAGAGAATTTGCCTGCAATGCAGGAGATGCAGGAGACCCAGGTTCAATCCCTGGGTCAGGAAGAACCCCTGGAGGAGGGCATGGCAATCCACTCCAGTATTCTTGCCTGGGAAATCCCGTGGACAGAGGAGCCTGGCAGACTACAGTCTGTGGGGTCACAGAGGGTCGGACACGACTAACATGACTGAGCACCCACCCACCCACGTTACTAGAAGTCAACTTGACGTAAAATAGTTGCAGAAAACTGCACAATAACAAAATGTGTTGGAAAACCATTTGTAATTGTCACATCACAGTGTTTTTATCTTCTGAGAACAAGCAAGACAATACTATTCTCCCACGGTCCTACCACCAGAATTGCAATGACCAGGGTTCTCTGACCCCGATCTCAGCCAAGATCTCTGGTCTTAGATGATTCACATGAAAATTCAGGGAACCAAGTTACACCTTCATGGGGTCGCAAAGAGTCGGGCAGGAGTGAGGGACTAACACTTTCACACTTGGTGCCTTGTTTATCTTACCCATTTATGATCTTAAGGTTGAGTAAGAGCTTCCTATTTTCCAATCTGGATTTAAAAGGATCAGATGTGGAGCTCATAGGTGGTACTAGCTTCTATTTAATTCACAAGAAGAATTTAGGAAGAACTTGCAAGATGAAAGAGGAAGGAGATTTATTTCAAGGTGCTCCAGAGGCAGACTTGGGCCAACAAAGGCAAGTTACAGGCCAGCACATTTAGACTCAACAAGAGCAAGATATTTCTAGAGTTTGAGCTGCCTGGAACCCAGCTCCTTTTAACAGGTACAGTTATTTGTATCTGGATAGACAGACAAAGAGGCCCTCTGACTTATTGCTGCCCTTTTCGAAAGGAATCCACACATAAGATGTTATGCCCAAGTCTCGAAATCTCCCAGTAACCACCAGGGAGCCAATATCCGATGCAAAAGCAAGAGAGTTTTTATTACCAAGCTTGAGCTGGGGCTCTCACCGATACCGACAAAGCAGCTATAGGGAGGAGCCCTGAGCTCTGGTTACATTGCTTATATAGGGTATTCTCGCGCGAAAAATTTGAAAAACGGGAGTCTCTGGATCTGATTGGTCACCTTCTGGTGAAGAGTTAGGTGTTGAGTTCTGATTGGTTCTCGTTTCCCGGGCTGGCCACGGATGCTGATTGGTTCCCATTTCCCGGGCTTGATTCGAATTTCCCCCGGGCTGGCCAAGGGTTCTGATTGGTCCGAAGGTGGCGGGGTGAGGTCAGGGGATTTCCAAAGGCTCTTTTCCCGGAACCTTACAAAATGGAGTAGCTTAGATTCTTCAATCATGCTTCCCAGGCACCCACAGTCCCTTCCCAAGAACCATGGGATTTTTTGATGTGTTGTTGAGAAAGGGTGTTGAGAAACAGTATAACACAAAGTCTCTTCAGGCGTTTGGACAAAGAATGAGGCTGATATTTTCACAACACAGTCTTTGCCATGCTGGTTTCTCCTTCCTTCTCCAGTTGGTTTCATCTTTTGTATTATTGAAATGCAACTGATTGTTTTTGGAAATAGCAGTCAAGCAAAGATATACACTAACATGAGGAAGAGCTGCAAAGATCGGTTTCACCCCATTATTCAAGGCAGTTGGCTGAGACCAGAGCAGGGTATTGGTTCAATGGTTTAGTTGCTAAGTTGTGTCCAGGTCTTGCAAAACTATGGACGGTAGCCTGTCAGGCCTCTTTGCCCCTAGGATTTCCCAGGCCAGAATACTGGTGTAGGTTGCTACTTCCTTCCCCAAGGGATCTTCCCAACCCTGGGATTGGACCCAAGTCTCCTGCATTGCAAATGGTCTCCTACAATGCACGCAGATTCTTTACCACTGAGCCACCATGGGAAAGGGCTGCAAAAATTGGTTTCACCCTGTTGTTCAAAGCAGTTGGCTGAGCAAGGAGTGTAACCTAAAGACTATGAGGAATCTGTGTGCAAATCATCAGAGAAAACAGCATCTGTGGCTTGAGTAAGACTGGGCTCATACCTGCTCACCTGGAATTTGTTCTTCTTTTTCCTCTTTAACAAGCGAAACAAAAAGGAAATAAGACAATGAGTAGGGAGGTGACTAAAAGCATTAGAATATCCAACTGAGCAATAGGAAAAGCCACAGAAGGTCAGAAAAAGGGTATGTTGGGTTTTGAAAATTAATTTTTCTTTTTTAAAGATTTTTTTTATTTTTGTGGAAAATTTTTAATGTCTTTATTGAACTTGTTACATTATTGCTTCTGTTTTGTGTTTTGATTTTTTGGCCATGAGGCATATGGGAACTTGACTCCCTGACTAGGAATCAAACCTGCACCCCTGCGTTGGAAGGCACAGTCTTAGCCACTGGACTGCCAGGGAAGTCTCTGTTTTGTTTTCTTACGTAAAAGGAAAATGAACAATCATCACCTAACAAGGATAACAAAACGGAAGAAAATGCCTTCCTATGGGGAGAATTACAAGTGAACTGGCCCAGAGGTTGAAGTCATTGCCAGGGGTTAGACAGGTAGGAAAGCCCTTGGCCCAAACATTCTCTGTTATTGCAGGAGCAAACTCGTCCATCACTTTGGACAGTGGCTCTTCCATTCCCGAAGGCCAAAGTTCTTTTGCACTCACTGTTCTGGCCACATACAGGCATGGTAATGTAATATACATAGCCATCCCTTGTGAGCTCAGTTCTATCTGATCGGAAATCAAATCAGTCTAATGTGAAGAGAACAATTTAAGAGAAGTGCCAAGCACAATTTTCCTATATCCAAACTGAGTCCATGTTAAAATAATTTTCTTTACCCATGGGCTAACTTAACTGAAGAAATATTCATGCAAGAGAGAAAGGCATCTTACATGGGAATAAAAATGAACTTTTTTTCAAAACTTCTATTTACATCTAAATTCATAAACTACAGCATATTAATCATTCAGTATATTTTAGTTCCAGCTTTAAAGAAAGTCTGAAATGGCTTGGAGTTCTAGAGTTCTGTGTCTTTGATTGTCACGTTCAACCATTCAGTGAAATTTTATCTTAGAAATCATTTGAAACTAGTCCAAATGATTCGGGATCCAGGTACATGTTAGAGAAAGAAGGGGAAAAACAAGGATTTGAATAGATATCTTTGCTCTTTACTATTGACTGAGAGAGAAAAAATCTAAGAGCAGGGACTATTTGCTTCTCAGCAGGTTAAACTTTAATGTTACTGGCCGATTATTCTAACATAAGAGTAAAGCACAGAATTTCCTCTGGGAATTTTTCTTGATTTCATGAGAAAACAACATAAAAGAATCACATCATGTTAATAAAGCAGTTGTGCGTACATATGAAGAGATGGAAGGAATTTTTGAGATATTAGAGAATGTATGAAATAAATGTTTACTCTAAAAACATCTGAAAATTCAGAATTATGTGAAAAAGATGCGTAACTGTACCACTTCAGGACACTGTCATTAACATTGTAGTGCATTTCCTCCCTGTCTGCCTGTGTGAGTCCACTGAATAATTTTTAAAATCAAAATTGGGTATTGTATTCATTTTATTTTAAATTGTATCTTTGTGCAACATACCATGTTGTTAAGTAAGCTCCCAAAACCCTGATGTTAACATCATTGTAAAAATTCATTTAAAAAATACTTAGCACGTGCCAGGTATTGGACAAAGTACAACAAAGCATTAACTATGTAGTCTTCAGGAGAGCCCAAGGCAACAGTATCTTTACTATTATCTTTGTTTGTTTTTAACAAATGGGGAAACTGAGCTCAAGAGAAGTTAAATAACTTGCTCAAAGCTAATAAATAATGGGCTGGGACTTAAAATGATTTGGTTCTAACCTCAATGCTAATATTCTTAATTATTATGATCGACCACCTCTACGTGATGAATGTAAATGATCCCAATAAAAATGTCAAAAGTTTTATTTACTTCTTTATTTTTACTTGTCAGAAAATCAATTAAGTTCCTTCAGAAGCCTTCCTGAATAAATCACTGTGACAGCTGTATGAATTGCATCTCCCCTCAGAGAGCAAATGTTGCTCTCTACACAAGGTTTTCAGTTTTCTTTTTTGGAGCTCTGAATTTTAAAAGGCAGGACTGTGCATTTGTTTCTGTGTTTGGAGAATACTATAAGCCTACGTTAGAGCTGTATGAAAACCTGGAGAACATTATATCTGCTTCTCTTTTTGTAGTAATGTTGTATGAGTCATACAGTAAAGCCATAATTACTGTTGCTCTGTCTCTTGGCACTTACTGTAGGTTACTCTGTGTTACTTCTCTCATTATGTGGAAGTCGTGATGCCTTTCTTGTTTGTAAGCTCCTTCAGTATATTGTCACTTCTTGCATGTTCAGAGTCTAGCACATCACCTTGCAAAACAATTTCTCAACACTTGTTTGCAATATACACGATGCTGATTATGGTCTATGGATTAATACTTAAATACTAAATGTGTGCATACTCAGTCGCTCAGTCATTTCCAACTTTTTGTGACCACATGGACTGTAACCTGCCAGGCTCTTCTGTCCATGGAATTTTCCAGGCAAAAATACCAGAGTGGGTTGCCATCTCCTACTCCCTGGGACCTTCCGGACCCAGAGGTCGAGCACGAGTCTGCTGAGTCTTCTGTATTGGTAGGTGGATGCGTTGCCACTGTTCCACCTGTCATTCTCGTTCAGTCACTGATTCATGGCCGACCCTTTGCGACCCCATGGCCTGCAGCACGCCAGGCCCCCCGTCCTTCACTGTCTCCCATAGTTTGCTCAAACTCATGTCCATTGAGTCAGTGATGCCATGCAGCTGTCTCATTCTCTGTCGCCCTCTCCTCCTCCTGCCCTCTTTCCCAGCATCAGGAAATGAGTTCCAATGAGTTGGGTCTTGGCATATTGGAGCATCAGTCCTTCCAATTAATATTCCGGGATGATTTCCTTTAGGATTGGCTGGTTTGATATCCTTGCAGTCCAAGGGACTCTCAAGAGTCTTCTCCAGCTCCACAATTTGAAAGCGTCAATTCTTTAGTGCTCAGCCTTCTTTCTGGTGCAGTTCTCACATCTGTATGTGACGACTGGAGAAACCATAGCTTTAACTAGATGAACCTTTGTTGGCAAAGTAATGTCTCTGATTTTTAATATGCTGTCTAGGTTTGTCATAGCTTTTCTTTCAAGGAGCGAGTGTCTTAGTTTCATGGCTTCAGTTACTGTTTCAGTGATTTTGGAGCCTAAGAAAATAAAATATGCCTTTTTTTTTTTCATTTTTTCCCTATTTGCCATGAAGTGATGGTACCAGATGCCATGATCTTAGTTTTCTGAATGTTGAGTTTTAAGCCAGCTTTTTCACTCTTCTCTTTCACCTTCATCAAGAGACTCACTAGTTCCTCTTCACTTTCTGCCATGAGTGTGGTATCATCTGCACATCTGAGGTTATTGATATTTCTCCTGGCAATCTTAATTCCAGCTTGGAATTCATCCAGCCCAGCGTTTCTCATCATGTACTCCGCATAGAAATTAAATAAGCAGAGTGGCAATATACAGCCTTGTCATACTCCTTTCCCAGTTTTGCCAGATGATTGTTCCATGTTAGGTTCTAACTGTTGCTTCTTGACATGGATATAGGTTTTTCAGGAGGCAGGTGAAGTGGTCTGGTGTTTCCACCGCTTTAAAAATTTTCGACAGTTTGTTATGATCTACACAGTTAAGGGCTCTAGTGTAGTCAATGAAGCAAACGTAGATGCTATTCTGAAATTTGCTTGCTTTTTCTATGATCCAGTGTATGTTTGCAATTTGATCTTTGCCTTTTTTAAATCCAGCTTGTATATCTGGAAGTTCTGGGTTCACATACTGTGGAAGCCTAGCTTGAAGGATTTTGAGCATAACCTTGCTAGCATGTGAAATGAGTGCAGTTGTACAGTAGTTTGAGCATTCTTTGGCATTGTCTTTCTTTGGGCACCTGAGAAGCCCTAAATATTTAAATGCTTCAGTAAATTACCTTCATAGATGATTTTATTTCTGTGGCACAGACAATGCTAAGTGGTGACAAACTGGTGTACTTACAGTCTCAGCACATGGAGGAGTGACCCAGTCACGTCTCCTTTCCAGTTTAGTGGGACCATGTCTGCGTAACTTAGTTCTGGGAGCAAGAATGTGGGCAGAAGCAATGTGTGCCCTTGCAGGCATGGTCCCCACTGCCTGCAGCCTCCTCTGTGGCCTGACCTCTCTTCCTGCCTCTGTGTCTCCCTCTGTTGCTCTTTGTCTGTCTGTGTGTCTGTCTCTCTCAGATTCACACACACACAGCTTCATGGAAGACAGAACTGGTAGATGCATAGGGCTGTGGATCTCCATCTGGAAGGCTGCCGACTGAATACAAATCTGACTGTGATGGGATGTGAGTTGTTGAGATTCAGGGGTTGTTTCCAGCACTTCATATCCAACTGTGTTTGTCACGTACTGTTTCACACGCACTTTGGGCACCAGGCCCTTCTGTCCTCTACAATCATGTTTCTCTTCCATATACTCCCACTATTTCTTAAACCTGAAATTCCCTCCTCCTATATCTGTGCCTTTTAAAACCCTACCTATGACTCAGCTCAAATGTCCTTTGTGTGAAGCTTTATTTCCTATCACAGGCAAACTAAGTTTGCTCCGCTCTAAACTGTTACTGAACTTCATTTTCTTATTGTATTTTCATCATCGAGTGTGGTTGCCATTGTGTCCCTGGTATTGGCCCAGTGCTGGCGTTTGTGAGTAGTCAGTCATGCTTGTCAAGCAGTGACTGAGTGAAGGAGCCCGTGGCAGATGAGTGCCTGACATTCTTCTACAGATTTGATAAACTCTTTGCTTGTAGGATTACATATAATTTATTTCTGTATTTCCCAGCAGCAAACACAGAATGTGGCACCTGGGAGGCAATTAAAATATACTTGTGGCAGCATGCTCACAAAACATGCTGAACTTTTTTTTCTTTTTAAAATTTTAAATTGGAGTATAGTTGATTTACATGGAGTATGACAGGGTCACTTTGCTATACACCTGAAATTAGCAAAGTATGCTGAATTTAAAAGGGTCCCAAGCTCACCAAGTTCTGCCCAGGGTAGCCTGATTTACCAGTATTTCATGAGAAAACAAAACTCAGACCTTTTAAGGTGCCAAAAAAAAAGAAAAGAAAAAAAGAAAAGGCTGTGGAATGGCTAAAGTGCTATCAGTGACGGTGGAGAGAAGTGCATTTCTTTCTCCTTAGAATAGGTGTTCATCAGGGTTTTATAATTCTTTGAATATTTAATAACACTCCCAGATGGGAAATCCATTATTAAACTTGACCTAAATTCCTTTTGTTGCAATTTCAAGTCTTCCATGATTCTTAGTTACCCCACAGTCAGAGCACTTTGAAGCAGGAAGAGGTTCCGTTCTCATAAGCTATTTCTGTCTGGTTGATGTATTTACAGAAGAGATCGTAATGATTCAACTGCTCTGGATCAATACTGCTGTAGTGTTTCAGGAAAGACAGAGTTTTGAGAGTCCTTTACCATGTATTACTTTTCGCTTGTGGCTTCTCTAATTTGTCACAAATTCATGCGTACATGGAAGTGGAAAATTGGGCCCTCATAATCTGGGGAGAAAGTAATGGGGTAGCAACCTGTGAGGCTGACTCTATTGCTGAAGGCTCAGGAATTAGTACTATCCCAGTGATAAAATCAGGGAGTGTGTCACATGTGAATAAGTAAAGTGATGAAAATGGCATAGAATTAATTATTAAGGATATGGCCATTATCCAAAATATAAACACAATCTGATTTCAGAAAATATAGCTAACCACTGAAAATGCCTACCATAATTGTGATTGTACTAAACACCCCAGAGTTATGCCCTGAAACATAATAAAATATATTTATTGCCAGATAGCAAAAAGGCATCAGAATACACTTTTTAATTGTAAGATCCAACTATGTTTTGGTAAAAAATTAAACAAAAGATGTACAGATTTTTTTATATTGGCTCTTTTCACAGCCTCTTTCCCACCCTAGATGCACTGTCCTTCCCAGAAATCACTTTTGTTAAGGGTGTGTGTAATGTCTTTAGAAAAGAGAAAGTCATGTCTGACTCTTTGAAACCCCATGTAGTATAGCCCACCAGGCCCTCTGTCCATGGAATTCTCCAGGCAAGAATACTGGAGTGGGTTGCTAATTCCTTCTCTAGGGGAATCTTCCCAACCCAGGAATTGAACCTGAGTCTCCTAAATTTCAGGCAGATTTTTACTATCTGAGCCAATGTCTCTAGACTTCTATGCAATTGCCAATAAGTTTTTGCCTGTACAAATATGATGGAGAGCAGTTTTTACATAGATGTTACCTTCAGTTCAGTTCAGTCGCTCAGTCGCGTCTGACTCGTTGCGACCCCATGAATCACAGCACGCCAGGCCTCCCTGTCCATCACCAACTTCCGGAGTTCACTCAGATTTGCATCCATCGAGTCCGTGATGCCATCCAGCCATCTCATCCTCAGTCGTCTCCTTCTCCTCCTGCCCCCAATCCCTCCCAGCATCAGAGTCTTTTCCAATGAGTCAACGCTTCGCATGAGGTGGCCAAAGTACTGCAGTTTCAGCTTTAGCATCATTCCTTCCCAAGAAATCCCAGGGCTGACCTCCTTCAGAATGGACTGGTTGGATCTCCTTGCAGTCCAAGGGACTCTCAAGAGTCTTCTCCAACACCACAGTTCAAAAGCATCAATTCTTCAGCACTCAGCCTTCTTCACAGTCCAACTCTCACAGCCATACATGACTACAGGAAAAACCATAGCCTTGACTAGATGGACCTTTGTTGGCAAAGTAATGTCTCTGCTTTTGAATATGCTACCTAGGTTGGTCATAACTTTTCTTCCAAGGAGTAAGCGTCTTTTAATTTCATGGCTGCAATCACCATCTGCAGTGATTTTGGAGCCCCAAAAAATAAAGTCTGACACTGTTTCCACTGTTTCCCCATCTAGTTCACATAGAGTTATGGGACCAGATGCCATGATCATTTTCTGAATGTTGAGCTTTAGGCCAACTTTTTCACTCTCCTCTTTCACTTTCATCAAGAGGCTTTTTAGCTCCTCTTCACTTTCTGCCATAAGGGTGGTGTCATTTGCATATCTGAGGTTATTGATATTTCTCCCGGCGATCTTGATTCCAGCTTGTGTTTCTTCCAGTCCAGCATTTCTCATGATGTACTCTGCATATAAGTTAAATAAGCAGGGTGACAATATACAGCCTTGACGTACTCCTTTTCCTATTTGGAACAGATCTGTTGTTCCATGTCCAGTTCTAACTGTTGTTTCCTGACCTGCATACAGATTTCTCAAGAGGCAGGTCAGGTGGTCTGGTATTCCTATCTGTTTCAGAATTTTCCACAGTTTATTGTGATCCACACAGTCAAAGGCTTTGGCATAGTCAATAAAGCAGAAATAGATGTTTTTCTGGAACTCTCTTGCTTTTTCCATGATCCAGCGGATGTTGGCAATTTGATCTCTGGTTCCTCTGCCTTTTCTAAAACCAGCTTGAACATCAGGAAGTTCACGGTTCACGTATTGCTGAAGTCTGCCTTGGAGAATTTTGAGCATTACTTTACTAGCATGTGAGATGAGTGCCATTGTGCGGTAGTTTGAACATTCTTTGGCATTGCCTTTCTTTGGAATTGGAATGAAAACTGACCTTTTCCAGTCCTGTGGCCCCTGCTGAGTTTACCAAATTTGCTGGCATATTGAGTGCAGCACTTTCACAGCATCATCTTTCAGGATCTGAAACAGCTCCACTGGAATTCCATCACCTCCACTAGCTTTGTTCATAGTGATGCTTTCTAAGGCCCACTTGACTTCACATTCCAGGATGTCTGCTCTAGGTGAGTGATCACATCATCATGATTATCTGGGTCATGAAGATCTTTTTTGTATAGTTCTTCTGTGTATTCTTGCCACCTCTTCTTAATATCTTCTGCTTCTGTTAGGTCCAGACCATTTCTGTCCTTTATCAAGCCCAACTTTGCGTGAAATGTTCCCTTGGTATCTTTCCCATTCTGTTCTTTTCCTCTATTTCTTTGCATTGATCACTGAAGAAGCCTTTCTTATCTCTTCTTCCTATTCTCTGGAACTCTGCATTCAGATGCTTATATCTTTCCTTTTCTCCTTGGCTTTTCACTTCTCTTCTTTGCACAGCTATTTGTAAGGCCTTCCCAGACAGCCATTTGGCTTTTTTGCATTTCTTTTCCATGGGGATGGTCTTGATCCCTGTCTCCTGTACAATGTCACGAACCTCATTCCATAGTTCATCAGGCACTCTACCTATCAGATCTAGGCCCTTAAATCTATTTCTCACTTCCACTGTATAATCATAAGGGATTTGATTTAGGTCATACCTGAATGGTCTAGCGGTTTTCCCTACTTTCTTCAATTTGAGTCTGAATTTGGTAATAAGGAGTTCATGATCTGAGCCACAGTCAGCTCCTGGTCTTGTTTTTGTTGACTGTATAGAGCGTCTCCATCTTTGGCTGCATAGAATGTAATCAATCTGATTTCGGTGTTGACCATCTGGTGATGTCCATGTGTAGAGTCTTCTCTTGTGTTGTTGGAAGAGGGTGTTTCCTATGACCAGTGCATTTTCTTGGCAAAACTCTATTAGTCTTTGCCCTGCTTCATTCCGCATTCCAAGGCCAAATTTGCCTGTTACTCCAGGTGTTTCTTGAGTCCCTACTTTTGCATTCCAGTCCCCTATAATGAAAAGGACATCTTTTTTGGGTGTTAGTTCTAAAAGGTCTTGTAGGTCTTCATAGAACTGTTCAGCTTCAGCTTCTTCATCGTTACTGGTTGGGGCATAGACTTGGATTACTGTGATATTGAATGGTTTGCCTTGGAAACGAACAGAGATAATTCTGTCATTTTTGAGATTGCATCCAGGTACTGCATTTCGGACTCTTCTGTTAACCGTGATGGCTACTCCATTTCTTCTGAGGGATTCCTGCCCACAGTAGTAGATATAATGGTCATCTGAGTTAAATTCACCCATTCCAGTCCATTTTAGTTCCCTGATTCCTAGAATGTCGACATTCACTCTTGCCATCTCCTGTTTGACTACTTCCGATTTGCCTTGATTCACGGACATGACATTCCAGGTTCCTATGCAATATTGCTCTTTACAGCATTGGACCTTGCTTCTATCACCAGTTCCATCCACAGCTGGGTATTGTTTTTGCTTTGGTCCCAACCCTTCATTCTTTCTGGAGTTATTTCTCCACTGACCTCTAGTAGCATATTGGGCACCTACTGACCTGGGGAGTACCTCTATCAGTATCCTATCATTTTGCCTTTTCATACTGTTCATGGGGTTCTCAAGGCAAGAATACTGAAGTGGTTTGCCATTCCCAACTCCAGTTCAGTTCAGTTCAGTTCAGTCACTCAGTCGTGTCTGACTCTTTGCGACCCCATGAATCACAGCACGCCAGGCCTCCCTGTCCATCACCAACTCCCAGAGTTCACCCAGACTCACATCCATCGAGTCCGTGATGCCATCTAGCCATCTCATCCTCGGTCGTCCCTTTTTCCTCCTGCCCCCAATCCTTCCCAGCATCAGAGTCTTTTCCAATGAGTCAACTCTTCACGTGACGTGGCCAAAGTACTGGAGCTTCAGCTTTAGCATCATTCCTTCCAAAGAAATCCCAGGGTTGATCTCCTTCAGAATGGACTGGTTGGATCTCCTTGCAGTCCAAGGGATTCTCAAGAGTCTTCTCCAACACCACAGTTCAAAAGCATCAATTCTTCGGCGCTCAGCCTTCTTCACAGTCCAACTCTCACATCCATACATGACCACAGGAAAAACCATAGCCTTGACTAGATGGACCTTAGTCGGCAAAGTAATGTCTCTGCTTTTGAATATACTATCTAGGTTGGTCATAACTCTTTTTCCAAGGAGTAAGCGTCTTTTAATTTCATGGCTGCAGTCACCATCTGCAGTGATTTTGGAGCCCCCAAAAATAAAGTCTGACACTGTTTCTACTGTTTCCCCATCTATTTTCCCTGAAATGATGGGACCAGATGCCATGATCTTAATTTTCTGAATCTTGAGCTTAAGCCAACTTTTTCACTCTGCTCTTTCACTTTCATCAAGAGGCTTTTTAGTTCCTCTTCACTTACTGCCATCAGGGTGGTGTCATCTGCATATCTGAGGTTATTGATATTTCTCCCGGCAATCTTGTCCAGCTTGTGTTTCTTCCAGTCCAGCGTTTCTCATGATGTACTCTGCATATAAGTTAAATAAGCAGGGTGACAATATACAACCTTGACATACTCCTTTTCCTATTTGGAACCAGTCTGTTGTTCCATGTCCAGTTCTAACTGCTGCTTCCTGACCTGCATACAGATTTCTCAAGAGGCAGGTTAGGTGGTCTGGTATTCCTATCTGTTTCAGAATTTTCCACAGTTTATTGTGATCCACACAGTCAAAGGCTTTGGCATAGTCAATAAAGCAGAAATAGATGTTTTTCTGGAACTCTCTTGCTTTTTCCATGATCCAGCGGATGTTGGCAATTTGATCTCTGGTTCCTCTGCCTTTTCTAAAACCAACTTGAACATCAGGGAGTTCACAGTTCATGTATTGCTGAAGTCTGCCTTGGAGAATTTTGAGCATTACTTTACTAGCATGTGAGATGAGTGCCATTGTGCAGTAGTTTGAGCATTCTTTGGCATTGCCTTTCTTTGGAATTGGAATGAAAACTGACCTTTTCCAGCCCTGTGGCCACTGCTGAGTTTTCCAAATTTGCTGGCATATTGAGTGCAGCACTTTCACAGCATCATCTTTCAGGATTTGAAACAGCTCCACTGGAATGCCATCACCTCCACTAGCTTTGTTCGTAGTGATGCTTTCTAAGGCCCACTTGACTTCACATTGCAAGATGTCTGGCTCTAGATTAGTGATCACATCATCATAATTATCTGGGTCGTGAAGATCTTTTTTGTACAGTTCTTCGGTGTATTCTTGCCACCTCTTCTGAATATCTTCTGCTTTTGTTAGGTCCAGACCATTTCTGTCCTTTATCGAGCCCATCTTTGCATGAAATGTTCCCTTGGTATCTCTAATTTTCTTGAAGAGATCTCTAGTCTTTCCCATTCTGTTCTTTTCCTCTATTTCTTTGCATTGATCACTGACGAAGGCTTTCTTATCTCTTCTTGCTATTCCCTTCTCCAGTGGACCACATTCTGTCAGACATCTCCACCATGACCCACCCGTCTTGGATTGCCCCATGGGCTGGCTTAGTTTCATTGAGTTAGACAAGGCTGTGGTCCTAGTGTGATTAGATTGATTAGATTTCTGTGAGTATGGTTTCAGTGTGTCTGCCTTCTGATGCCCTCTTGCAACACCTACCATCTTACTTGAATTTCTCTTACCTTGGGAGTGGGGTATCTCTTCATGGCTGCTCCAGCAAACTGCATATATTATTCTACAACCCTTTGTTATTCAACCATTATATTTTGAAAACACATGTCCATACAGATAGATTTGCCTCATTCTTAACTGCTGTTGCAACATCCGTCATGTGGATTTACTACATTTTATTTAACCATGTCTCCAAGGATAGAGATTTAAATTTACTCAATATTTATTATTATGAATTGCTATAAAGAAAATCACTGCCTATGTCCTTATAGGCACGTATATGAGTATTCTTATAGATTGGAAAGTCCCAGGTAAATACAATATCTGTACCAAAGGATATTTATCAGTTCAGATCAGTTCATTCATTCAATCATGTCTGACTCTTTATGACCCCATGGATTGCAGCATGCTAGGCTTTCCTGTCCATCACTAGTTCCTGGAGCTTCCTCAAACTCATTTCCATTGAGTACGCAATGCCATCCAACTATCTCATCCTCTGTCATCCCCTTCTGCCTTCAATCATTTCCAGCATCAAGGTTTTTTCCAATGAATCAGTTCTTTGCATCAGGTGGCCAAAGTATTGGAGGTTGTTTATTTATATATAAATATTTATATTATTTTGTATAAATATTTTACATATTATATAATTATAAATTTGCTTCCCTGGTGGCTCAGATGGTAAACCATCTGCCTTCAAAGCGGGAGACCTGGGTTTGATTCCTGGGTCGGGAAGATCCCCTGGAGAAAGAAATGGCAATCCACTCCAGCACTGTTGCCTGGAAAATCCCATGGAAGGAGAATCCTGATAGGCAACAGTCCATGGGGTCACAAAGAGTCAGACAGGACTGAACGACTTCACTTAGACACTTACATAAATATTTATATTATATTATATTATTATCTTATTATTATTATCATATATAAATATATTTTTATATTAGTTCAGTTCAGTCACTCAGTCCTGTCTGACTCTTTGTGACCCTGTGGACTGCAGCATGCTAGGCTTCCCTGTCCATCACCAACTCCTGGACCTTACTCTAAAACTCATGTCCATCGAGTCAGTGATGCCATCCAGCCATCTCATCCTCAGTCATCCCCTTCTTCTCCTGCCTTCAATCTTTCCCAGCATCAGGGTCTTTTCAAATGAGTCAGTTTCTCTCATCAGGTGGCCAAAGTATTGGAGCTTCAGCTTCAACATCAGTCCTTCCAGTGAATATTTAGGACTGATTTCCTTTAGGATGGACTGATTTGATCTCCTTGCAGTCCAAAGGACTCTCAAGAGTCTTCTCCAATATCACAGTTCAAAACCATTATATTTATATTATATATGGATATTTATAGTGCATTTAAAAATTCCATGGTTGTTCCCCAATAACCTTCCACAAGAACTACACTTCTTTATTGTCCCATCTACAGAATGAGCTGGGTATTGTTTTTGCTCTGGTTTCATCCCTTCATTCTTTCTGGAGTTATTTCTCCACTGATCTCCAGTAGCATATTGGGCACCTACTGGCCTGGGGAGTTCCTCTTTCAGTATCCTATCATTTTGCCTTTTCATACTGTTTATGAGGTTCTCAAGGCAAGAATACTGAAGTGGTTTTCCATTCCCTTCTCCAGTGGACCACATTCTGTCAAACCTCTCCACCAAGACCCGCCCAATCTGGGTTGCCCTGCCGGCATGGCTTGGTTTCATTGAGTTAGACAAGGCTGTCGTCCTAGTGTGATTAGATTGAATAGTTTTCTGTGAGTATGGTTTCAGTGTGTCTGCCCTCTGATGCCCTCTTGCAACACCATCTTGCAAACCCATCTTACTTGGGTTTCTCTTACCTTGGGCATGGGGTATCTATTCACGGCTGCTTGAGCAAAGCACAGCCGCTGCTCCTTACCTTGGACGAGGGGTATCTCCTTACCGCCGCCCTTCCTGACCTTCAACATGGGATAGCTCCTCTAGGCCCTCCTATGGCCGCGCAGCCACCGTTCCTTGGGTTGCTCCTCCTGGTCATCGCCCCTGGCCTTGGGCGCCGCCCCTGGCTTCCAGTGCGGGGTGGCTCCTAAGGACCAACGCCCCTGGCCTCAGGCGCAGGGTGGCTCAGCTGTGGATGTGACTGGTGATAGAAGCAAGGTCCAATGCTGTCCAATATTGCATAGGAACCTGGAATGTCAGATCCATGAATCAAGGCAAATTGGAAGTGGTCAAACAAGAGATGGCAAGAGTGAATGTCGACATTCTAGGAATCAGCGAACTAAAATGGACTGGAATGGGTGAATTTAACTCAGATGACCATTATATCTACTACTGCGGGCAGGAATCCCTCAGAAGAAATGGAGTAGCCATCATGGTCAACAGAAGAGTCCGAAATGCAGTACTTGGATGCAGTCTCAAAAATGACAGAATTATCTCTGTTTGTCTCCAAGGCAAACCATTCAATATCACAGTAATCCAAGTCTATGCCCCAACCAGTAACGATGAAGAAGCTGAAGTTGAACGGTTCTATGAAGACCTACAAGACCTTTTAGAACTAACACCCAAAAAAGATGTCCTTTTCATTATAGGGGACTGGAATGCAAAAGTAGGGACTCAAGAAACACCTGGAGTAACAGGCAAATTTGGCCTTGGAATGCAGAATGAAGCAGGGCAAAGACTAATAGCGTTTTGCCAAGAAAATGCACTGGTCATAGCAAACATCCTCTTTCAACAACACAAGAGAAGACTCTACACATGGACATCACCAGATGGTCAACACCGAAATCAGATTGATTACATTCTATGCAGCCAAAGATGGAGAAGCTCTATACAGTCAACAAAAACAAGACCAGGAGCTGACTGTGGCTCAGATCATGAACTCCTTATTACCAAATTCAGACTCAAATTGAAGAAAGTAGGGAAAACCGCTAGACCATTCAGGTATGACCTAAATCAAATCCCTTATGATTATACAGTGGAAGTGAGAAATAGATTTAAGGGCCTAGATCTGATAGGTAGAGTGCCTGATGAACTATGGAATGAGGTTCGTGACATTGTACAGGAGACAGGGATCAAGACCATCCCCATGGAAAAGAAATGCAAAAAAGCCAAATGGCTGTCTGGGAAGGCCTTACAAATAGCTGTGCAAAGAAGAGAAGTGAAAAGCCAAGGAGAAAAGGAAAGATATAAGCATCTGAATGCAGAGTTCCAGAGAATAGGAAGAAGAGATAAGAAAGGCTTCTTCAGTGATCAATGCAAAGAAATAGAGGAAAAGAACAGAATGGGAAAGATACCAAGGGAACATTTCATGCAAAGATGGGCTCGATAAAGGACAGAAATGGTCTGGACCTAACAGAAGCAGAAGATATTAAGAAGAGGTGGCAAGAATACACAGAAGAACTATACAAAAAAGATCTTCACGACCCAGATAATCATGATGGTGTGATCACTCACCTAGAGCAGACATCCTGGAATGTGAAGTCAAGTGGGCCTTAGAAAGCATCACTACGAACAAAGCTAGTGGAGGTGATGGCATTCCAGTGGAGCTGTTTCAAATCCTGAAAGATGATGCTGTGAAAGTGCTGCACTCAATATGCCAGCAAATTTAGAAAACTCAGGAGTGGCCACAGGACTGGAAAAGGTCAGTTTTCATTCCAATTCCAAAGAAAGGCAATGCAAAAGAATGCTCAAACTACTGCACAATTGTACTCATCTCACATGCTAGTAAAGTAATGCTCAAAATTCTCCAAGGCAGACTTTAGCAATACGTGAGCCGCGAACTCCCTGATGTTCAAGCTCATTTTAGAAAAGGCAGAGGAACCAGAGATCAAATTTCCAGCATCCACTGTATCATGGAAAAAGCAAGTGATTTCCAGAAAAACATCTATTTCTGCTTTATTGACTATGCCAAAGCCTTTGATTGTGTGGATCACAATAAACTGTGGAAAATTCTGAAAGAGATGGGAATACCAGACCACCTGACCTGCCTCTTGAGAAATCTGTATGCAGGTCAGGAAGCAGCAGTTAGAACTGGACATGGAACAACAGACTGGTTCCAAATAGGAAAAGGAGTACTCAAGGCTGTATATTGTCACCTTGCTTGTTTAACTTATATACAGAGTACATCATGAGAAACGCTTACTGGAAGAAATACAAACTGGAATCAAGATTGCTGGGAGAAATATCAATAACCTCAGATATGCGGATGACGCCAACTTTATGGCAGTAAGTGAAGAGGAGCTAAAAAGCCTCTTGATGAAAGTGAAAGAGGAGAGTGAAAAAGTTGGCCTAAAGCTCAACATTCAGAAAACAAAGATCATGGCATCCGGTCCCATCACTTCATGAGAAATAGATGAGGAAACAGTGGAAACAGTGTCAGACTTTATTTTTTGGGGCTCCAAATTCACTGCAGATGGTGATTGCAGCCATGAAATTAAAAGATGCTGACTCCTTGGAAGACAATTTATGACCAACCTAGGTAGTATATTCAAAAGCAGAAACATTTCTTTGCCGACTAAGGTCCGTCTAGTCAAGGCTATGGTTTTTCCTGTGGTCATGTATGGATGTGAGAGTTGGACTGTTAAGAAGGCTGAGTGCCGAAGAATTGATGCTTTTGCACTGTGTTGGAGAAGACTCTTGAGAGTCCCTTGGACTGCAAGGAGATCCAACCAGTCCATTCTGAAGGAGATCAGCCCTGGGATTTCTTTGGAAGGACTGATGCTGAAGCTGAAACTCCAGTACTTTGGCCACCTCATGTGAAGAGTTGACTCATTGGAAAAGACTCTGATGCTGGGAGGGATTGGGGGCAGGAGGAAAAGGGGACGACCGAGGATGAGATGGCTGGATGGCATCACGGACTCGATGGACGTGAGTCTGAGTGAACTCCGGGAGTTGGTGATGGACAAGGAGGCCTGGCGTGCTGTGATTCATGGGGTCGCAAAGAGTCGGACACGACTGAGCGAGTGAACTGAACTGAACAGGATGAGCATATCAATTCTGGATGTGAAAAGTCATTTTGTTGAGAATACCTCAGTTTAAGAAAATCCAGATCTTGACATAAGTATGATTCCCTCTCATGGCTTCTGATATGGAAGAAGAGTAGGAGAGTGTGGTGGAGGCTGGGACTTGTGCAGTAGGCAGCAGAGATGGTGATGATGCTGGGGCTGTGAGTAAGATGGCAGTGGTGGAAGACGTTTAGGAGGGAGCAGGGGCAGAACCTGTGACTGAGTAGGAGGCTAGAGGTGAGGGGAAGGGAGCATTCTGACGACACTCAGGTTTCTGGTCTGCATGACTGGGTGGAGAGCAGAACCACTGGCTGAGATGGGAACCTAGGAGCCAGAGCAGGTTTGAGATCTAGTGATGAATTTGGCTTTGGACATGTCTGCAAGGTCTCAAGTGTCTAAGTCATTCTCCTCATTTTCTAGCTGAAACAGGGTCAATCTTGAGGAAACTTGTGACCTACTGCACGTGGTTGGCACTGGTAGCCCCAGAGAGACTTTCTTCCCTGCTTCCTCACTGTTGTTCCAAAGGTCTGCTGCTGCTGCTGCTAAGTCACTTCAGTCGTGTCCGACTCTGTGCGACCCCATAGACGACAGCCCACCAGGCTCCCTCGTCCCTGTGGTTCTCCAGGCAAGAACACTGGAGTGGGTTGCCATTTTCTTCTCCAATGCATGAAAGTGAAAAGTGAAAGTGAAGTCGCTCAGTCGTGTCCAACTCTTCGAGACCCCATGGACTCCAGCCCACCAGGCTCCTCCGTCCATGGGATTTTCCAGCCAAGAGTACTGGAGTGGGGTGCCATTGCCTTCTCCGGTTCCAAAGGTCTAATATATGACAAATATTTTCTACCAGTTAGGGCAAGTCTTTTTAATTTTATTTGTGTCTCTGTTTTTCATGTAACAGCTTTAACATTTTAGGTAGTCAAACCTATCAATTTATCATACAGGGGCCTTTGGAGTTTGTATTTTGCTTATGAAATCTTTCCTCTTCTAACGATTATAAAAATATTGGCCTATGTTTTCTTTTTTTTAATATTTATTTATTTGACTGCCCCAGGTCATAGTCGCGGCATGTGGGATCTAGTTCCCTGACCAGGGATTGAACCCGGGCCCCTGGCACGGGAAGCACAGCGTCTTAGCCACTGGACTGCCAGGGAACTCTCTAGCCTATATTTTCTTATAACACCTTTGTAATTTGTTACTATTATAGTGCAAGATAAGGATCATGGGTAACAATAGAATACCTCACTCAAAGATTGTTCCACTCTCTTCCAGATTTCAGCTTCACTAGGACTTTTGGATGAGAGTCTGATTCCATCAGTAGGAGATACTTACAAGAGACTTGCATTTGAACTGAGTTGTTTAGAGAGAAAAGAAGGGCGTGGGGTATTCATCCGGCAGACTTCGATCTTGTCAGCACCAGCAAGTTCTAGAATCAACATCTATGGCGGCTGCTTCTCATTAGGCAGATGGATTCCTATGCTGGCAGCTTCCTGAGATGGCAGAGAGTTGTTCTGAAGCGGCAGCTGTGGTAGCAGCTCCTGATTCTGCAGCTGCCTCTTGTGCGTGCATCAGGTGCCTTAACTGTTTAATTCTGAGGGTTGGTTTTGATAATCATTCCTGGAAATTCACCCTGGAATCTTTTTCTTCATTTATTTACTAAAACAATGTTGTGAACTCCACATACCCCTTAATAAATTCCTTTTATCTTAAGCTAGTTAGAGTGGATTTTATTACCTACACCTTGAAGAAGGCAATGGCACCCCACTCCAGTACTCTTGCCTGGGCAATCCCATGGACGGAGGAGCCTGGAAGGCTGTAGTCCATGGGGTCACTGAGGGTCGGATACGACTGAGCGCCTTCACTTTCACTTTTCACTTTCATGCATCGGAGAAGGAAATGGCAACTCACTCCAGTGTTCTTGCCCGGAGAATCTCAGGGACGGGGGAGCCTGGTGGGCTGCCGTCTATGGGGTTGCACATAGTCGGACATGACTGAAGCGACTTAGCAGCAACAGCAAGGATCTTAACGAAAACAGAATCCAACATTGTTTTTCATCTAAATCTGTCCATAATTATATTTTGAGTCAGTTTCTTCATTTTTTTCCCCATTATCTCCTTATTTACTTCTATACCCAGTACAATTATAATTCTGTAGTTTTCTGTTATGTTTTAATGTAAGTGGGAATGTCCCTTTTCATTGATTAGTTTGTTGAAATTTCCTTGATTATTAATGCACATTTTCTTTTTCCAAAGAATTTTAGAATTAATTGGTTGAGTTGCGTAAAAATAGGCTTCCCAGGTGCCTCAGTGGTAAAGAATCCACCTTAATGCAGGAGCTGCAGGAGACACGGGTACAGTCCCTGGGTCTAGAAGATCCCCTGGAGGAGGGCATAGCAACCTACTCCAGTATGCTTGCCTGGAGAATCCTAGGGACAGGAGCTTGGTGGGCTATAGTCCATGGGTCTGCAAAGAGTTGGACACGACTGAAGCAGCCTAGGATGCATGAGCACATAAAAATATATCATTAGTGTATGGTTTCATCTGAATTTAACTTGCATATTAATTTGAGAATATGCTTTAAAACAGCAGTTTTCAAATTTTTGGTTTCTAGATCCCTTCATACTCAAAAAATTATAGGACTTCAGGGAGCTTTTGTCATATGGAATATATCTATCAATATTTGCCATATTAGAAATGGAGACTGGTGGTGTAGAAATATTTATTAATTCATTAAAAGTAACCATGAAAGTGAAAGTGAAGTCGCTCAGTCGTGTCCGACTCTTTGCGACCTCATGGACTGCAGCCTACCAGGCTCCTCCATCCATGGGATTTTCCAGGGAAGAGTACTGGAGTGGAGTGCCATTGCCTTCTCCAGAGGATCTTCCCAACCCAGGGATCAAACCCGGGTCTCCCACATTGTAGGCAGACGCTTTACCATCTGAGCCACCAGGGAAGCCTAAAAGTAACCATAACGCACATTATATTTAAATCTCTATACCATCCATGCATGCATGCTGAGTTGCTTCAGTTGTGTCCAACTCTTTGCGACCCTATGGACTGTAGCTCACCAGGCTCCTCTGTCCATGGGCTTCTCCAGTCAAGAGTACTGGAGCGGGTTGCCATACCCTCCTCCAGGGGATTTTCCCAACTCAGGGATCGAACCCACGTCTCCTACAGCTCCTGCATTGCAGGTGGACTCTTTTACCACTGAGCCACCAGGGAAACCCACATATAACATATTCATCATGAAAAATAACTTTGTTTTCTAAAACAAAAGAGTAGTGAAAGGGAAGACCTTACAGTTTTGCAAATCTCTGTAATGTTTGGCTTAATAAAAGAGAACTAGATCCTAGTCTGCTTCTGTATTCTGTCAGTTGTGATATGCTCTTTTGATTGAAGTGTATGAAAACACATTTAGCCTCACACATATATGTAGTTAGAAAAGGAAAGGGTATTTTAATAACTTGCTCAGATAAGTGTGGATGTTTTTGTTTGAGACTACATCACAACCTGGTAATTAGTGAGTTCATAGAGGTTAGCAAAACTGTGGAATCTGAAATCTTATCAATGAAATTTTTGTACTCTAGTTTATTAAAATCTCTTGATCTGTCTTGAAACTTAAATAGATCTTTTACCCATTCATTTTGTAACATGATCCGTTGGCTATTTGGCAAATACTTGTTTATGCTGATTTTGCAAATATTAGCACATTTCATTATACAAACTTGTAAAGTTCTTTTCATTAATATAACCACTGAACTCATCAAAAAAGTTGACAACTGTTGGAAAGCTGACATGCTTACTATGGTGAATACAAGTTTTTCAGAATTCTAATTTTCATTTAAAAGCTTAAATTTTAAGCTTAATAATTAATAAACATTGTCAGTTGTTTTCTTTGAACCTACATGCCCACTTCACTCCACTTTAAAGATATGTTTGTCATAGTTTTCCTGTCATTTGTTCTTTCAAGTAAAAGTGGTGTTCCATGAAAAAAGTAGGTTGAGTTTTATTTTTTTTAATTGCCAAACTTTGAGTTAAGAGTTTTTGGCTTTTAGAGCTGAAGATAAGGAACGTGGACCTGAACTACATTTCCCTCATTACTGATACCTACATTTCTCAGTTCACACTTTGGAGATTGTTTTGATGGACTGAATAATCAATTTATTTTACAGATATATGTTTACTGACCTCTGCTGTATGCCAGACGTTATTGTTCCTGGTCCCAAGTATAACACAGCCAAATTGTGAATCTTATATGTTCATGAGGTGAGACAGATTATAGTTGACCTTTGAAGTCAGAGTTGGAGGTGCTAACCCTCCAAATATTGGAAAACCCTTGTCAGACTTTACTGTCTGCCCTCCATATCTATGGTTCTGTATCAGGGGATTCAACCAGGGATGCTATCAGTGTAGTATGGATTTAATGAAAAAAAAAAAATCTGAGTCTCAGCAGACCCTCATAGTTCAAACCCATGTTGTTTAAAGGTCAACTGTATAAACATTTAAACAGATAAATAGAATCCCCAATAGTGTAAAAGTTATCAGGAGGGGAAACTTCCCCCGTCGTCGAGTGGTTAAGAATCTGCCCACCAGTGCATAGGACACAGGTTCGATCCGTAGTCTGGGATGATCCCACGTGGCTCAGAGTAACTAAGCCCATGTGCCACAACTACAGAGCACACACTCCAGAGCCTGCACTCCAGAGCAAGGGGGCCACCAAAAGGTGAAGCCCGCGCACTGCAGCAGAGTGGCCCCCATTCACTGCAACTAGAGAAAGCCCGCCCTTAACCGCAAAAAGACCCAGCACAGCAAAAATTAAAAACAAAATAATTAAGTAATAAAAGCTATCAGGTGAAATAAAGCAGGCTACAGACATAGAAAATGAGAGAGGTGTGACCAGGGGGCAGGGGTGAAGTGGGAGCAGAGCTGAGGAGGGTGAGCGGCAGAGCTGATCGAGCAGGGTGGTCAGGAGAGGGCAGCTTGGCCTTTTGACCAGAGTGCTGTGTGAAGTAGGGCAACAGACAATATGAGTATCTGAGGGAAAACCTTTCTGGACAGAGTGAGAAGCAAGCAGTCTGGGAATAAGAATATTCCAGCATGGTGGGGGGTGGGGCGTAAGAAGCCAGAGCGGCCCCAGCAGAAAGAGCAAGGAAGAGAGTGGAAGGAGAGTCTGCAGCCAGATGCCATCCCATAAGGACTTGGAATCTTATTCCCAGCAGATGGCGCACCTTCTGTGAGTGTGCTGACCAAGGAGGGGTGGGATCACGAGGCTTATGCTTGACCGAGTTGAAATGGACAAGGATAATAGGTCCTAGAGTCTGAGGATCAGTATCTACTCCAGCCTCTTTCTAGAGTGCCTCTTGGTCCTGAAGACACCAGAAAAATATAACCCACATTGCCAGGTTCCTGTTTAGTGGGAGTTCTGGAGGTGATGTTGGTTCCACCAAACAAATGCAGTCACATGAGATTTAATAGGGTTGAGGCCATGAGATGGCTGATTCCTGTGTTTTCTGCTGGCTGGTCTTGTTGCCAGGAGAAGCAGCTTCTGATCATGCTGGCTTCCTGTTTGTGGCGAGGCTGCACGGTTTGGAGTGTGTCACCTTACCAGTCGAGTGATTATAGCAATGGCGGTAGCTCTCTTGGTGGCCTGGTTCTACCATATGGATCATCAAAGTTTGGATTGTGACTCAAGCTGGTGTTTGTTTCTGTAGCCTTTTTACTGCTTCTCTTGAAACAGCTTCTAGTCAGTTCCTTTCTGCATTATTAGCAAGATGAGATTCTAGCCTATGCCTCAGGAGAGGAAGCCACGGTGGAGTCTGGGAGGCTAATTAGGGGGCTTCTGCAGAACCAGGGTGGGGGATGCTTGGTCTTCTGTGGTTTGGACTGTGTTCACACACAGGGCTGTGTGAACGCATTATTAGGAAGCAGTCTTGTCTCTTGTTTTGATGCCTGGTGGTCACAGCGTGGCCTTGTTTAAGGTGGATTTTCTGTGCAATTGTTTATGTTTAAGGGAGTCCAGCAGTGCATGCAGGCCAGATATTGGCAACACCAAGGCTGACCGTTAGCATCAGGCTAGCTCCAGGCTCTTGGCTGCCATTCTCCTTCTAAGAGGAAACCAGAAGAGTGTGGGCATTATCAAAGCCAGGATATCAAGATGACTCAAGAAGGGAAAAATGATCAGTTGTTTAAAACCCTGCCACAAAGTCTGGTGAGATGGATCTGAGATGTTCCTATTGGACTTTATGATATTGAGTCTTTGGAGACCATGACAAAAATGTGGAAAGTTAATTGGATTAAAACTTTCTAGAAAAAAATTTGAGTTCTAGTTTTAGCTATAAAAAAAAAAAAAGCAAACCTGAGGAATTCTCTGGAGGTCCAGTGGTTAGAGGGCTTCCCAGATGGTGCTAATGGTAAAGAACCTGCCTGCCAGTCCAGGAGATACCACAGACTTGGATACGATCCCTGGGTTGGGAAGATCCCCTGGAGGAGGGAATGGCAGTCCACTCCAGTATTCTTGCCTGGAGATTCTCATGGATAGAGGAGTCTGGTAGGCTGTGGTCCATAGGGTTGCAAAGAGTCAGACACGACTGAAGCAACTTGGCATGCATGCATGCCGGTGGTTAGGATTCAGATTCAATCTCTGGTTAGGGAACTAAGATCAGATCCCACAAACCATGGTGTGGTGGGGAGAACCTACCAATTTGACCTTGGGAAAGTCAGTTTGCTTTTCTGAATCTAAGCTTTCTATTTGTAGGAGATGAGGTTGACCTTGATGCTTCCTAAACCTTGTGGGGAGACAGCATGGGACAGACTTTATATTTTGGGGCTCCAAAATCACTGCAGATGGTGACTGCAGCCATGAAATTAAAAGACACTTGCTCTTTGGAAGAAAAACTATGACCAACCTAGACAGAATATTAAAAAGCAGAGACATTACTTTACTGACAAAGGTCCGTCTAGTCAAAGCTATGGTTTTTCCAGTAGTCATGTATGGATTTGAGAGTTGGACTAGAAAAATAGCTGAGCACCGAAGAATTGATGCTTTTGAACTGCATTGTTGGAGAAGACTCTTGAGCGTCCCTTGGACTGCAAGGAGATCCAACCAGTCAATCCTGAAGGAAATCAGTCCTGAATATTCATTGGAAGGACTGATGTTGAAACTGAAACTCCAGTACTTTGGCCACCTGATGGGAAGAACTGACTCATTTGAAAAGACCCTGATGGTGGGAAAGATTGAAGGCAGGAGGAGAAGGGGATGACAGAGGATGAGATGGTTGGGTGGCATCAGCAACTCAATGGACATGAGTTTGAGCAAGCTCTGGGTGTTGGTGATGGACAGGGAAGTCTGTAGTGCTGCAGTCCATGGGGTTGCAAAGAGTCAGACATGACTGAGTGACTGAACTGAATGAACTGAAGTCATGTCTGACTCTTTGTGACCACATGGAGTGTAACCTGCCCGGCTCATCTGTGCATGGGATTTCCCAGGCAAGAATGCTGGAATAGGATGCTATTTCCAGGGGATCTTCTGGACCCAGGGATTGACACTGAGTCTCCTGCATTGGCAGGTGGGTTCTTTACCACTGATTCACCAGGGAAGCCAGACACAGTACCAAATCCTGGTTCCACTTCCTAGCTATTGTATTTTAAGGCTGCCATTCAAACTCTTGGAGTCTCAACTGCCCCAACTCTGTGTATTTCACAAGCTGCTGCTTCCCACACCTCTGGCCCTGGCAACCTCTGTTCTCAGTCCATGACCTTTTTGAAGTAAGACTTAATGTTCTTCCACTGTTGATTTTATTAAAATATGGGAGATTTTTTGGAAGAAGAGTGGAAATGGTTTATAGTGTAAATATTTAGCAAGAAAAAAAATTTTAATTCTATAAAACACTTTTTTCCCTCCTGACATCCCTCCTTCCTGGCCTGCTCTTGGCTTCCTTCCCTTCATCCTTGGATGTTGTCTTATGCAGCCTCTTCTTTCTCTTCTTCTATTTATTTTCTCTGTTTTTCTCTGCTTTTCTTAAGCAGAGGCATTTGATACCAAAATCTCCAAGTTATACAATACTTCTACTCTCTCAAGATCAGCACACATTGGGCTTTTAGGTAATCAGAGCTGACATGAAGTAACCCTTAACAGATTTGAAAAACCAAAAGCATTTAGCTTGTATCACGTAACAAGTTAGTAAGACTGTCTCTACCTTTATGGGTGTTGGGAGGATTAAATGAGACCTAAAATGTGATGTGTCTAGCTTAGTGTTTGGCCCACATCGTATGTGATCAGTGACAACAAGTTCTTAGGCTTCCCTACTTCCAGATCTCAATTATTGTGGTTTACAATTTTATCTCTTTTATGCTTTAAGAATAATCATGGAAAATGATTATTTTCCTAATGCACAATTGGAGAGCATTCCCAGATACCTTCTCCAGCAGATATTCCCGACCCAGGAATCAGACTGATGTCTCCTGCACTGCAGGCAGATTCTTTACCAACTGAGCTATCAGGGAAGCCAGTAGCTAAAATTAGTGAAAGTGAAATCGCTCAGTCGTGTCCGACTCTTTGCAACCCCATGGACTGTAACCTACCAGGCTCTGCGGTCCATGGGATTTTCCAGGCAAGAATACTGGAGTGGGCTGCCATTTCCTTCTCCAGGGGATCTTCCCAACCCAGGGATCGAAACCGGGTCTCCTGCACTGCAGACAGATGCTTTACCGTCTGAGCCACTAGGGAAGCTCTAATCCCTCCCTTAATTCAGCCCTTTATAGGTTCCCAGATGAGTCCTGCTCATCCTGTTGTTCCTTGCCCTTTCAGCACTGTTGATAAGGACTCACCAGTGGGTTGTTCTGATCCCTTATACTGGTTGCCTTGGGAGCCAGGCATAAGGGAACATGCCAGTGGATCAAAGAATGATAAAGACAATGTAAAAGACTCTTGGGGTATATTTTCATTTCCATCTCCCAGTTCTTATCTGTCAGTTCCTACCCAGTAGCTAAAAGATTGGAAAGCTTAAACTTAATGTTCTAGCTTAAATTCAATGTTCCAAAAACCTTCCAACCTGACAGCAGTAAAATATTTAAGTCTGTTAGTCGTATGGTTCCAGGAATTTCAGAGATGCTTTTGTCAGATGAGTTCCAGCAAGAACATATTAAGATGCATTTATCTCATCTGTCTGTGAAGACCTTGAACTGAAAACAGACCACTGGAGGGATTTTGCCATAGAATCAGGTCCTTCTTTCAAGTCCTCATCACCTGGCTCTTAGTTTATGACATTTGAAGCGCTAACTTGCCAACAGAGAGGAAAGGTAACTATTGATTCAAGATATTGACAGTACTCGGTTGGACTCCTACGTATAACCCAGACACTGGAATGGATTTTTAAATTAACCTCGCTACCCAGTCTTCTCTTCAGCCCCTAGATCTGGGAAAACACTCCATTAACCATCAAATGCTGAGATAATATTTAAAAGCTGCATCTCTCTGTTACCCAGTAACCCCAGATATCATTCCTTTCCTTGCACCTCAGATCTGTCTCCCACCTTGGAGATGCAGGCATCTGCCATGTGCATTTTTCTCGTCCCAAGATGCAGTGTAATGCCTTATACATGGTAGAAAGAACTCAACGATTATTGAAGCCTGAAGAAAAGCTGAGTACTTATGATCCACAATTCGGGGTCCTGAAGTGGTTTATAATTTCTGAATAAAATCCTTGCATTTAGGTCTTATCATCTCAGGAAGCAAGCTGAAGGTCTTTATGTAAGAATGCTCGGACCGCCCCTCCCCCCACCCCGCCCACACACACAACATCCTCTGTTTTCTCACAGGAAAACAGTGTGTCCTCAGAGACTGCTTCACTAAATCAAAAACATGGTCCTACCTTCAGAGCCATGTAGCTCAGTTCCTAAATATCACCTTTCCAAATTTCTGAGTCCAGGGTCCACAGGTTTGGGACCAAGGGACATGGTCTACTGACGTCTTCTCAGTAAGGAAATTGTCACCAGACTTCTTGGACCATTGTTCAAACTCCACATTTATGAAGAGGCCCACCAGGAAGCATCTATGTGCAGGCCATAGAATCAGGATAGTAAAGGGACGTAAAATTTCTGGGATTTTACATTGCAAACCACTTTCATTAAAGGGCTGAATTAAGGGAGGGATTAGGGCTTCCCTAGTGGCTCAGATGGTAAAGCATCTGTCTGCAGTGCAGGAGACCCGGTTTCGATCCCTGGGTTGGGAAGATCCCCTGGAGAAGGAAATGGCAGCCCACTCCAGTATTCTTGCCTGGAAAATCCCATGGACCGCAGAGCCTGGTAGGTTACGGTCCATGGGGTTGCAAAGAGTCGGACACGACTGAGCGATTTCACTTTCACTAATTTTAGCTACTGGCTTCCCTGATAGCTCAGTTGGTAAAGAATCTGCCTGCAATGCAGGAGACATCAGTCTGATTCCTGGGTCGGGAATATCTGCTGGAGAAGGTATAGGATACCCACTCCAGTATTCCTGGGCTTCCTTTGTGGCTCAGCTGGTAAAGAATCTGCCTGCAAAGTGGGAGACCTGGGTTTGATCCCTGGGTTGGGAAGATCCCCTGGAGAAGGGAAAGGCTATCCACGCCAGTATTCGAGCCTGGAGAATTCCATGGACTATACGGTCCATGGGGTCGCACAGAGTCGGACATGACTGAATGACTTTCACTAATTTTAGCTTTACATAAACCAATAGTTAAGATGGCTAGGAAATCCTTCAATTGAGCTGAGCTTTTTCTTTGTTTTCTTTCTCCTTTCATCTTCTCCTTCCTCCCTCCCTTCTTTCCTTGTCTGTAGAAAGGAATAAACGAAACCATATTGCTATGTTGTGTTGGGAGCGGTATACATTCAGCTGGGTCATAACCTTTTTGTTATTTTGATGCAATTATTTCATTAGCAAATGGCATATTATTCCTGGTTGATTCCCCTGATCAAGATTTGTATTAAATCAATAGATGAAATTAAATCAAGGTAAACTGAATAGATTTGTAATTCTTTAAATGCAATCATTCATTTCTAAATCGAATTCCAGTGACAGGCCTAGGCTTGAGTCATCTTCCTTCTCTGATAGGGAAGTTTTGTCCTAGGCAGGACCCACCTCTGGACAAAGAGGACATAGTAGTGCTTTCAGGCTTTGACTTCAGGAGAACAGACTCAATGAATGCAGAATTGCTCTCTACAGAGCACATAAGCAGTGAGAGTTAAAGAGATGGTGGAGGACATTTAGAAGAGTCTTTCCTTCCTTTTCCCACACACTCTATAAATGGATAGGCACATATACCTTGGTAGAGTCCCCAGCTGGTAAATGAAAAAACTGCACACAAATGACCAGTGCCTCCAGGCTAGAAGGAACAGCTCAAAAAGGGTGACCTTAAAGGAAATCAGTCCTTAATGTTCATTGGAAGGACTGATGCTGAAGCTGCAATACTTTGACCCCCTGATGCAAAGAACTGAGTCACTGGAAAAGACCCTGATGCTGGGAAAGATTGAAGGCAGGAGGAGAAGGGGATGACAGAGGATGAGATGGTTGGATGGCACCAGCAACTCGATGGACATGAGTTTGAGCAAGCTCTGGGTGTCGGTCATGGACAGGGAAGCCTGTAGTGCTGTAGTCCATGGGGTCGCAAAGAGTCAAACATGACTGAGCGACTGAACTGAACTGTGCTTGAGGGGCATGAGGTGGGTGGGGCCAGAGAGGCCCACCTCCCAGCCCTAAGATGGAAGGTGTAACTCTACTGTATTAACACGGTCATTTAAAAATTCTAAAAATTTTAGAATAATGTCTAGTTGAGATCCTTTGTAGGAGGAAATTCTGGTTTGCAGGCAAGTCACGTAGTGAAACAAGGTGCTAAGTGACTCTGGAGCATGGCAACAGTACGTTGGGGAGCAGCAGAGGACGGAGGATACTGTTTGCACTGTGGGAGGAAGGCCATTCAGCACCTGATGGGAGCCCCGCAGCTCAGGAACCGACCAAAGATAAGTGAGTGGCTTTATCTGGAAATCATACTACTCGCCTTGTGACTACATTTTTTAGGAAGTAAATTCTAAGTTCCAGCAATAATCTTTGTTTAGTCAAAGTATTGACTAATTATTTGTGGTTTTGTTTCCAGATTCCTGCCAACAATTTAATGTTGATTTTTGCCATCTGTCACTTAGCCGTGTCTCTCAGATTTGTTTTAACTACATGATTGCTTACTATGTACATATCCAAATCACAAAAATGTTAAACAGGGCAGATCAAAGATGAGACCTGCGTGGTGCTTTGCAACTACTTCTGTAGTTGATAAGCCTTAGAAATTTGGCGATAAATGGATTTTTCAGAATATCTCATGAAGCATTCATATTGATGAGAAACAGAGACCTGGAAAGTGGGTTGAATGGTTCAAGGACACACAACTGGTTTTTCATTTATTCAAGAATTGTGTGAGTGTGTGTGGTTGTTGTTTAATCCATTATTATATGAACTCACTTTTAGTAGAAGAGTCCAGATTCTCCCCTGACTTCAAGACCACTACTCTTTTCCACTAATTCTTTTGACAAAGACTCATGAATCATCACTGCTGAATGCAAATATTTATTATGTAACTCTCATCTATCTGCAGGGATCTCATGGGGTAGTCTATTAAATACTCTGCTAATATTAATGTAAATTTGACTGAGCCTTCTCCTGCCCTAATAAGGCGTTGCTTGTATGAAAATTAATAAAGAAAAACTTTACCACAGCAGAGTCTGGACAGCAGAAGAGGGAGCTCTCACGCGTGTAGATATGCACAAGGCCAGTATGTATTCCAGCAGGAAGTGGTGCACCTTGCCTTTCTAGAAGGAAGTGAGCATTACATTACTACCACCCACAGGAGCAAGAAAGATTTTTCTCCCAGCCTAGCACCAGCTCAGCCACTGAACTTCACACTTCCACTTTCATCCAATGAACTTTTTGTTTAGACATCCCTTCCCAATTTGCCCTTCTCCTCTGTAAAATAGAGTTTCCTTCCTTTTGCTTTACTGATTTGTACATGGTTCTCCATAGTAGCACATTGCAGTTCCTTGCTGCCCTCAAGTAAACCTGCTTTGCAGGTAAAATAACTGGCTCTTTTCTTGTTTTTAGATTAATTCTTGTGTTTTAGTGAACATGTTTATTCACTCCATCCCCCTTCCTCTTCCATGCTCTGCTATTCACCCAACTTAGGAAATCCTACCCATTGTGATGACTCCCACATACATATCGTCAATTCCTGTCTTTCCTTAAACTTTCAAACTTTTCTCTTCCCGTGTACAGCACAGACCTCAAACTCAACATATTGAAAACCAAACTCGTTGTCTCTTCTTTGTCAGTTCCGTGTCTTGTCCTGAACTTAATAGTAGACATTTCCTGTCTACTATTTCCTACTCTGTTCCTCCTCAAGTTATCTTTATACCTCCAAATTCTTTCAGTTTAGATGCACATTTTGTCTTGTTTTGATAGCCATGATCGCATCTTAACCAGTTTCCCAGTTTCCACACTTCTGATACTCTCTCTGGAGTATTCTTTCGACAACATCCGTCCAGTTTTTTTTTTTTACCAAACTGGGCATCTGTGAAATATTGTTTTGCAGTATCCTAAAATATGTTCCATAGAAAAAAGTTGCTTATTGTGGTAGGCAGAATTTTTAAATGGATCTTCAAGATTCCTGGTTCGTCAATCAAACAGTCATTACTGCTGGGAAGAGATTTTGTAGATGTAATTAAAGGCCCAAATTGATTGACTTTAAAATGGAAATTTTGTCCTGGTGGGCCTAAGCTAGCCTATGAGCCTTCTGGTCAGAGACAAGAAAACAGAGAGATGTGCCCTGGCTTGCTTCAGTTCAGTTCAGTCATTCAGTCGTGTCGGACTCTGTGACCCCATCGACTGCAGCACACCAGGCTTCCTCGGCTGATTTAGAAGAAAGCAAACTCCCCACCCTCACCCCCCCACCCCCCCATGCTGTGAACTGTGAGTGAGGCAGCAGGGTCCACAGCCAGCAAGGAAATGGCATCAGTTCTGCAACAGCAAAGAGGCAAAGAACTGAATTCTGCCAACAATATTAAAGTTTGGTGGTGGATTCCCCTCTCCTCCCCGACCCAGGCCCCACAAAGCCTCCAGATGAGAATTTAACTTGGGCAACACATTGATATTAACCTTGTTAAAACTTCAGCAGGGAACCTAGCTGTGCCATGTCAGACTTCTGATGCACAGACTGTGAGCTAATAAATAGACTTTAATTTTCTAAAACTGAAATATTTTGTTACACAGCAATAGAAAAATAATACACATACTTAATTGTATTTTGGAAATGCTATGCTAAACCAAGTTAAGCTTCTTAATTTTAAGAATTCTCATGTGTGGGGAGTACAAATGAGGAGTATGAGATTAACATCTACAAACTACCAGACATAAAATAGATAAGCAACAAAGATTTAGTGTGTAGCACAGGGAATTATACCCAATATCTTGTAATAACTTATGATGGAATATAATCTGCAATAAAGATGAGAATTACTATTCGATACACCTAAAATTTATGCACTACTGTCATCTATACTTCAATTAAAAAGTTAAAAAATAAAGTACAGGGTACAAATATTCTTGCACATCCTCCTTCGAATGCCAAAAAAAAAAAAAAGAATTATCAAGTGTATATCATGTTCATTAGAGTTTTTGTGAGTCTCTAGGAAAGAGATATGTTGTCATATGTCAAATCATGTTGACTGTAGGCATTGGTGAGAGACATTGTTATACAAACACCAGTTTGGGAAGCTTCTCACATAATCATTCTATTCCCTATAAAATCTGTGATAGCTTGCTGTTATTTGCCCCCAGATGTTCAAATATCCTAATTTGGCTTTTGGGGACTTGCATGCTGTGATCCCAGCCTCTATTTCCAGTATCGTTCCCCTCATTTTCCCACATCCAGCTTGGCCCACTCTTGCATACCAAGTCGTGATAGTTCAGGGGTCTGACTTTCCATGTGTCTCTTTGTTCTGAGACACACACATCCCTTTTGTGACAGGTCCCTGCCCACCTTCCTCACAGGCAAGTATGTTTGCTGTGCATTGTAAACTGCCATTGTAACTTTGTGCATAGAGCTCTTAGGTTCTGTGTCATATTACATGACAGTAACAGTTCACCTCCTCTTACCTGATTGTGAACTGCTTGAGAAAAGAGACTGTATTTCATTCATCTCAATCTTCTTCATGATAGAAGTGGACCTTAGGCTTCATCTTCTGAAGTCTCTTGATAGCTTATTCTTTCCTTATAAAAATTGGGGTGATGTTAGCTTGTCTCTAATCGTCAACCTTTTTTTCATGAATTAAACTTTCGATTTTTTTTGCATGTGACCAATTATGAGAAATAGAGTAGGGAAACGGAAAGAGGAATGTTGATGCAATCCTAGGGAATAAGAATGAGCAAAGGTTCAGTATGTGAAGAAGAGTTCCTGAAACTGAAAATCTACCTACTCCTTGACCTTCCAGAAATACCTTGGAAATTGAGTATCATTCTCTTTTTCAGACCCCAACCCTGTTTTCTCTCGTCTCTCCATTCCCAGGGGCCACACGTAACTTTCACTTTATTCTAAACTGAAACCATCCCCACTGCCTGACCACACTTGTCACCCAATTAGGAGTGTTCCACTTGTTCCCAGTAAGAATCAGTACCTTCTGTATCTAAGCTTAGAAAATTCCAACATGCACGGAGAAGGAAATGGCAACCCACTCCAGTATTCTTGCCTGGAAAATCCCATGGACAGAGCCTGGTAGGCTACAGTCCATGGGGTCGCAAAGAGTTGGACACGACTGAGCGACTTCACTTTCGTTTTTCTTTCTTAGAGATACAGAAAATAAGAATATTTAAAATCCATGTTATCTTAAAATTGAAAAAAAAAAAAATTCCAACATGCAGTGTTAAAGCAACATCAAGCAAGAAGTAAAGGTACAATGTTAAAATTTTTCCTTCCACTCTGTTTTTCTACCTTGGGGAGTTATTTTAAACACTGATCTAATGTAGACACTGATGGTACCTAACAAATATCCCTCCCCTGTCTGTCTTCCATCCCTTCCCCCTTCTTTTGGATGAACAAATACCCTTCCACATGTCACAGTTCCCTTGTTGTTGAGCTCAGAGTCTGCCCATTAGAATCTGGAGAAAAGTAAAGCAAGTCACGTTAAGTCCTGGTACATAAAAGACCCCCTACATTCTTTTTACCCTCTCTTCCCCTGTCACAGTGCCCTTGGAGCCCTCCATGCACCAGATGATGTCATTTCAAAATGGAAGACAGACAACTGGTCTACCTCACTTTGTGTAAAGCTGTTCATTAAACCTCTGAAGTTTCAGTGTTTAATCATTCACATGGCAGAGTGGAGCCTTCCCTTAGTTTAGTCTGTTAAACATTTAAAACTTGAAAATAGTCCATAAAAATGTACTGGCTGCAAATATGTAAATGAAAATAAAAGATGAATTTGAGAGAAGTCAGCCAGGAATCTCCAGTTTGTTTTTTTTTTCCAAGTGAAGCTTTGTTGTTAAGATTTAAATGCTAAATAAATGCTATAAGTGCTTAAGTTATAATTAAAGTAATCGGAAGGAAATAAATTTCCCATGCACAGATATAATTTTATCCAAGAACTAGGTTGTACCCCTTCCAGTTTTCTTTCGGAATTCTTAATTATAGAGATTACTAGCTCAAGGAACAGGAGGTTAAACATCTGCTTCCTAAAATGAAGCCAAAGGCATGAGACAAATAGTGTGAATCATATACTAAAAGGAAAGAATGAGAGGCTAAAATTAAACATCACCACCAGCAGCTGATACCATTTCTAATGAAATAGTCTTCCATCAAGAGCTTGATGGAAGGAATAGGGTTAGATATTGAGGAAACCTTGAAGAGAGGCCTTCCTTCTCAAGCCTTCTTAGCCACTCACATTTATAATTGGCCCCTGCACATGTAGATGGGGTGCACTTTGTCCTCATATCCTTCTGCCCCTGTGTGTTAAGACGCTTCAATTGTGTCCGGCTCTGCAACTCCATTGATTGTAGCCCACCAGGCTCTTCTGTCCATGGCATTCTCTAGGCACGGATACTTGAGGGGGTTCCTATGCCCTCTTTCAGGGCATCTTCCCTACGGAGGGATTGAACCTGAGTCTCTTATGTTTCCTGCATTGGCTCAGACGGTAAAGAATCTGCCTTCAATGTGGGAGACCTGGGTTCAATCCCTGGGTTGGGAAGACCCCCTGGAGAAGGGAATGGCAACCCAGTCCAGTATTCCTGCCTGGAGAATTCCTTGAGCAGAGGAGCCTAGCAGGCTACAGTCCACGGGGTTGCAAAGAGCTTGACATGACTGAGTGACTAAGCACAGTTATTTTTACTGCTAGCACCACCTGGGAAGCCCTTGCACCTACCTGAAATGTCTGTGTTTATCCCTTTGGTAATAAAAGTAATGAAAGCTAAAGTTCTTTTGATTTAATTGTCTGTTAAATTTCTATATTAGATTTTTGTTGAAGAGTTTGTTTAAATGTTAGATTTTTTTACTATTAGTAAAATAAGCTGCAAAGATATATGATACAGCATAGGAAATATAGCCAATATTTTACAATAAATTGATTTTTTTAAATTTTTTAATGTCTTCAAGAGTTTTTAATGTGGACCCCTTTTAAAGTCTTTGTTAAATTTGTTATAGTATTGCTTCTGTTTAATGTTTTGGTTTTTTGGCTGCGAGGCATGTGATATCTTAGCTCCCCAACCAGGCATCAAATCCACAACCCCTGTGTTGAAAGGCAAAGTCTTAACCACTGGACAACCAGGGAAGTCCTACAATAACTTTAAATGGAATATAGTCTGCAGAAATATGGAATCACTGTGCTGTACACCTGAAATTAATATAATAGTATAAGTACCAATTAAATATAAATAAATTTAATGATAGAGTTAAATATAAATAAATTTATACCAATTAAATATAAATTAATATACCAATTAAATATACATAAATTTATTATAATATAAATAAATTTAATGATGGAGTTTCCCTGGTGGCTTGGTTATAAAGAATCTGCCTGCCATTGCAGGAGACACAGGTTTGATCCCTGGTTTGGGAAGATCCCCTGTAGAAGGAAATGGCAACCCACTCCAGTACTCTGGCCTGGGAAATCCCATGGACAGGGGAGCCTGGCAGGCTACAGTCTACGGGATCCCAAAGAGTTGGACACAAGTTAGTGACAAAACAACAGCAACAAATTTAGTGATAAAGTAATACCAGATGGTTTTAAATGCCAGAATATTTACAGGGTTGTATAACATGTCTGTTCTGTGTCTTTTGGATGCCAGTCGGTCATGTGCAGCCGCAAGAGGGGACACACGAGAGGCTCAGGGAGTCGGACCTGCGTGGTTCTCATGGGTCCTCGATATAGGAAGCTCAGCAGGTGGCGCGGGGCCAGGTGGGGAAGCCTCCGGATTGTCAGGAGACAGCAAGAGCAAAGGGAAAGCCAAGACCAGAGCCTGTCTGGGCGCGCCCAAGAAAGGCAGGACAGGGGAAACAGTTTGCAACTGGCTGCTGCTTCTTAGTCACTTCAGTCATGTCCGACTCTGTGTGACCCTGTGGACTATAGCCCGCCAGGCTCCTGTCCGTGGGGTTCTCCAGGCAAGAATACTGGAGTGGGTTGCCAGGCCCTTCAGGGGATCTTCCCAACCCAGGTATCGAACTCTGGTCTCCTGAATTGCAGGCAAATTCTTTACTGCGGAGCCACCGGGGAACCTCTTGCAATTGGCTAGTTGAAATAATTTCTTCAGGCTCTAAAGTACATGGGTGGTCCCAGATGCCAGGTACCTGGCCTTGGGGTGATTGAGGCAGAAGAATGTTACCTCCTGGGCTGCACAGGCCAGAGAATGGAAGTGTTACTCTGGATCAGTTAGTGTGCCTGTCAGAGACTCGCTGGACTGAGCCCTGTCCTGTCTCAGAGGAGTGGCCAGATCAGGGAAAGGGCAGTCTCTCCCCAACCAGAAAGGTTTTTTAAGATGTCAAAACAGTGCACAGAAAATTTAGACACAGCCACCCCAGTGTTCATTGCGGCACTATCTACGATAGCTTGGAAGCAACCTAGATGTCCATTGACAGATGAATGGATAAGCAAGTTGTGGTACATATACATCATGGACTATTCTTCAGCTATAGAAAGAGACTGGTGGATGAACCTAGGGCCTATTATACAGAGTGAAGTAAGTCAGAAGGAGAAAGACAAATATCGTATATTAATGCATATATATGGAATCTAGAAAGATAGTACTGATGATCCTACATGCAGGGCAGCAAAGGAAACGTGGACATAAGAGCAGATTTTGGACACAGTGATGGAGGGAGAAGGTAGAATGATCTGAGAGAATAGCACTGAAACATATACATTACCATATGTAAAATAGATGGCCAATGGGAGTTTGCTGTATGAAGCAGAGAACCCAAAGCTGGAGCTCTGTGACCGTCTAGCATGTGGGAAAGGGAGGGAGTGGGGAGAGGGGTTCAAGAAGGAAGGGACATATGTATACCTAATGCTGACTCACGTCGATGTATGGCAAAAGCCATCACAATATTGTAAAGTAAGTATCCTCTAATTTAAAATATATATAAGCAATACAAAGTCAAACAATACAGAAGCACAAAAATGAAACATTGACAACAGCCGTCCCCTTCCTCACCCCCATCTGCAATTCCATCTCACTGGCAGTAGAGTTAGCACTCTGTGTGTGTTCTTCCAGGCCTTTCTCTGTGCAAACATATGCAAACAAACATGTTGATGCCAACATAGGAATTTTTTATAAATATGAATTCACACTCTATACATCTCTCTGCTGCTTATGCTGTCACTGACTATATTTCATGAACAGCCCTCCAAATTAATACTTGTATACTTCATTACTGTTAGTATATGCTTAGTATTTTATAGAATATATTCTGGCTTATTCAGCCATGCTTTTTATAAACATGTTGGTTATTTTCAGCTGGGTTTTTTTTTTTTAATAACTGCATGTATGCTTTAATATGGGAGTTCCCTGGAGGCTTATACAGTAAAGAATCCACCTACAATGTAGGAGATCTGGGTTTGCTCCCTGGGTTGAGAAGATCTTCTGCAGAAGGGAATTGTAACCCACTCCAGTATTCTTGCCTGGAGAATCTCATGGGCAGAGGAGCCTGGCGGGCTACAGTCCATGAGGTCACAAAGAGTCGGATATGACTGAGTGACTAACACTATGCTACATGTATGCTTTAATGCATATCCTGGTGCATAAATCGCCATGTTCCAGTGCTTTTATTTCCCAGCGAGGTTGTTGGGTAAGTGAATGCATTGTAAACATGAAGAGAGATAATAGATAGCATCAATTTTTTTTTTTCCAGATTGTTGAGTAGTTGAAACCAGAGTCAGCAGCATGGGAAGTTTCAACCACATTTTGAGCAGCCCTGGATGTTCTAAGTGTTTTAATTTTTATAAATCTGATACGTGATAATGGTTTCATTATTTTTCTAATTTATTTTTCTGTTGCCTATTAATAACACTGAAGGTCTCAGAGCTTCCTTATTGAATTTTATAAGAATGCCAAGAACCATCATTTTCTCCTGGTCTATTGTGAGGATGTGTGCTCAGTGAGGAAGCTGGTTGAGTTACCGCATACCACACAGCAGTGCTGACCTTGCTTTTTCCTCTGCAGGTCTGCGTTATATGTCTTCAGTCTCCCAGAGTGAGATGAAGTAAAACTTAGCCATTTCCAAATTCGTTTGATGCAGGCTGTGTATAGGATTTTTTTTTTAATGGTGTTTGTTATTATCTCATCTTGGAAAATAGGACAAGAGAATGGCTGTCAGCTACTTGCTTCTGAGTGTTATTGTAATTTATTTCCTTTGAGGAAGTAACACTGAATATGTTTAGCTATTGAATATACTCGGTTTAAAATGTACCATCATTTTGTGCTGTCATTGAGACCTGATGACACCATGTTCTGTAGTTTCGGTATTATTAAGCAGGGTGAATCTAGGAGCAAAAAATAATTAAGCCCTGGTTTCTTTGGAGTGAGTCTAAGGCAAATAAGCCTGTGAGGGCTCAGTGATTACTTCTGATGTAGTGGCCTTGTGGGGGGAGAGATTGGCAAGGTGGCAGTGGCCTGATATTAATAGCCAAGACTGATCAGGGTGAGAGGGTGATGGTGAAGTGATGGTATTAGTCAGAGTTCTCCAGAGACACAGAATCAAAAGGATCTTTCTCTCTCACTCTCTCAGTGTCTCTCTCTGTTGATAGATAAGGAATTGGTTTACGCAGTTGAGAAGCTGATAAGTCTCAGATTTGTACAGCAAGCCAGCAGACTAAAAGTTCAGATAAGAGTGGATTCACAGTTTGGGGCCCAAAGGCTGGAAACCCAGGCAGAATTTCTGCATTGCAGTCTGGAGGCAGAATTCCATCTCCAGGTTACCTCAGTCTTAGCTTTTAAGGCCATCAACAGATTGGAGGAGGTACTTTGTATAGAGGGTAATCTGCTTTACTTAGAGTCAACTGATTGTAAATGTTAATCACATCAAATAAAAAATACTTTTACAGTAATGGGCACTTTATTCTTGCCAAGTTGGCACGCAAAATTAACCATCACTGTTGAGTATGTTTGGTTCAAAGGAGTTCAAATGACACAAGTAGTATTCATTTCTCTGTGAAGCAAGTAATTTAAAGTGGAGTCTGGCTATAGTCAAACTGTGGTCAGGAGAGATCTCTAATGTCCCTTTCATTTCCAGCATTTCTATCCCCATGAACAACAAGTGCAGAGATCATGAACATACTCTAATTTAGGGAAAAGTAGGAAAATAAGTGAACACAGGAGCCTGGTGGGCTGCAGTCCATGGGGTCTCTAAGAGTCAAACACAACTTAGCAACAAACCTTCATGAGAATGTATGATTCTCTTATTCCACAACTTTCCTTCTTTTCCTCCTTTGTCAGCATAACCCAATAAATTGACCTATTTTTCTTGTCTAAAATAGCTGGTGTAAAGAGTGCTCCATTGAAATGGAACAAACCATTTATTTTCTTGGCACAATTTTTCTGCCTAATGGGGAAAAAACATTTTGTACCATATGGTGAACTTTAAAATTTGCACCTAAATCATTGGTCATACCATCCAGATCGACAAAATACATTGGAGAATTTTTAAATTATCCACTTTACTTCACTTGTGTAATTAAACAAAATAATCGATTGAGGTGAAATTCACATAAATCATTTAAAAGTGAACAATTCATTAGCATTTAGTACTTTCACAGTGTTGTGCAAACACCACCTCTCTCTAGCTCCAAAGCGTTTCCATCTTTCCGAAGTGAATTCTTTATCCATTAAGCCATTTCTCCCCATTCCTCCCAGCTTTTGGTACCCACTAATCTGTTGCAGATGGTGATTGCAGCCATGAAATTAAAAGACGCTTACTCCTTAGAAGGAAAGTTATGACCAACCTAGACAGCATATTAAAAAACAGAGACATTACTTTGCCAACAAAGGCCCGTCTAGTCAAGGCTATGGTTTTTCCAGTAGTCATGTATGGATGTGAGAGTTGGACTGTGAAGAAGGCTGAGCGCTGAAGAATTGATGCTTTTGAACTGTGGTGTTGGAGAGGACTCTTGAGAGTCCCTTGGACTGCAAGGAGATCCAACCAGTCCATTCTGAAGGAGATCAACCCTGGGATTTCTTTGGAAGGAATGATGCTAAAGCTGAAACTCCAGTACTTTGGCCACCTCATGAGAAGAGTTGACTCATTGGAAAAGACTCTGATGCTGGGAGGGATTGGGGGCAGGAGGAGAAGGAGACGACCGAGGATGAGACAGCTGGATGGCATCACTGACTCGATGGACGCGAATCTCAGTGAACTCCGGGAGTTGGTGATGGACAGGGAGGCCTGGCGTGCTGCGATTCATGGGGTCGCAAAGAGTTGGACATGACTGAGCGACTGAACTGAACTGAACTGAACTGAATCTGTGTTCTGTGGTTATGGATTTATTCATTCTGGATATTTCTTATAAGTGGAATGATACAATACGTGATATTTTATATCTGGCTTCTTTAACTTAGCATAATGCTTTGGAAGAATAGCATATATTGGTACTTCATTCCTTTCAATAGCTGAATAATACCCACTTAATGTATATACCTGGGCTTCTCAGGTGGCGCAGTTGGTATAAAATCCTCTAGCCAATGCAGGATACGTAAGAGATGCAGGTTCAGTCCCTGGGCTGGGAAGATCCCCTGGAGGAGGAAAGGGCAACCCACTCCAGTATTCTTGCCTAGAAAATTCTGTGGACAGAGGAGCCTTGTGGGCTATAGTCCATGGGGTCACAAAAAGTTGGAGACAACTGAGCACTAACAAGGACTACGAATGTATATACCACAATTTGCTTTTTAACCTGTTGATGGGCCTTTGGGGTGTTTCTACATTTTGGCTTTTGTAAATAGTGTGTACACTATTTACACGTGTGTACATGTTCTTATTTGAGGACGTGTTTTCAGTTATTTTGGGTATATACCCAGATGTGGAATTGCAAGGTTATATGATAATTCAGCCCTGGGATTTCTTTGGAAGGAATGATGCTAAAGCTGAAACTCCAGTACTTTGGCCATCTCATGCAAAGCGTTGACTCATTGGAAAAGACTCTGATGCTGGGAAGGATTGGGGGCAGGAGGAGAAGGGGATGACAGAGGATGAGATGGCTGGATGGCATAACTGACTCGATGGATGTGAGTCTGAGTGAACTCCGGGAGTTGGTGATGGACAGGGAGGCCTGGCGTGCTGCAGTTCATGGGGTCGCAAAGAGTCGGACATGACTGAGCGACTGAACTGAACTGATGTAAATTTTATGTTTAACTTTTTGAGGAACTATCAAACTGTTTCCACAGTGACTGAAGCCTTATACATTACTAGCCACTCTAGTTGATGTGAAGAGGTACTTTATTGTGATTTTGATTTGGATTTGCTTAGTAACTAATTAACTCAACATTTTAAAAACTAAGACATGGCATCCGGTCCCATCACTTCAAGGCAAATAGATGGGGAAACAATGGAAACAGTGACAGTCTTTATTTTCTTGGACTCCAAAATAACTGCAGATGCTGACTGCAGCCTTGAAATTAAGATACTTGCTCCTGGGAAGAAAAGCTATGATAAACCTAGACAGCATATTAAAAAGCAGAGACATTACTTTGCCAACAATTCATCTAGTCAAAGCTACAGTTTTTCCAGTAGTCATGTACAGATGTGAGAGTTGGACCATAAAGAAAACTGAGCACCAAAGAATTGATGCTTTTGAACTGTGGTGTTGGAGAAGACTCTTGAGAGTCCCTTGGACTGCAAGGAGATCCAACCAGCCCATCCTAAAGGAAATCAGTCCTGAATATTCATTGGAAGGACTGATGCTGAAGCTGAAGCTCCAATACTTTGGCCACCTGATGAGAAGAACTGACTCATTTGAAAAGATCCTGATGCTGGGAAGGATTGAAGGCAGGAGGAGAAGGGGACGACAGATGGCATCACTGACTCGATGGACGTGAGTCTGAGTGAACTCCGGGAGTTGGTGATGGACAGGGAGGCCTGGCATGCTGCAGTCCATGGGGTCGCAAAGAGTCAGACACGACTGAGCAACTGAACTGAATTGAATTAGTGACTAATAATGTTTCATATCTCTTCAAGCATTTATGTAATTTCATCCTAAACTTTAGGTACATGGCAAGGGGTCTATTTGGTATGGCATGCATAGCAGAGGTCACAGATAAGCCAAATTACTGACCCCCTTGGGTCCTTGGGGCTACCAGCAGAGACTTCAGATGGCCGGAGTCCCTGGGGTCATTTATCTCAGGTGTGAGCAGACCCTCCCACTTTCTCTGTCCCTCTGTGTGTGTGTGCCAGTATATGAATAATTTGGGGAGTACTGGTTGTGGGGGTGTAGGAAACCAGAGTCGTCTTGAGCTGTCTCAGTTAATGGGACAACAGATGGACTCCCAGCTGCTGTATAGCATTGTAATTTAATTTTTTTCACAAATTATAACAGAACTTTCTGTAATGTCTCACTAAGAATAGCCATTCTTAGATTGTGTTCTTAAAATAGGGCTGTATATTAATGTAATATACAGACTTTTCTAAAAAGTTAGAAAAGTCTAGTGATATAGTACAGTAATCATGGTAAGCCATTGAACTTTGGACAGTTTTAATTTCCAAAATGGCATACAACATATGGATACTTAAATAATAAAATGCAAAGCACTATGTATTTGTTTTATATGATGACTTATGGGAGATAGGTGTTTGAGATTACATCCCAATTCTAGGCAGTGTGCGGATCATCCATCTAAAGTTAACATTGTTGTTCAGTCGCCCAGTCATGTCTGACTCTTTGCAACTTCACTGACTGCAGCACGCCAGACCTCGCTCTATTCAGTTAAGTCGCTCACTCAGTCGTGTCTGACTCTTTGCGACCCCATGGACTGCAGCATGCCAGGCCTCCCTGTCCATCACCAACTCCCAGAGCTTGCTCAAACTCATGTCCATTGAGTTGGTGATGCCATCCAACCATCTCATCTTCTGTCATCCCCTTCTTCTCCTGCCTTCAATCTTTCCCACCATCAGAGTCTTTTCCAATGAGTCAGTTCTTCTCATCAGGTGGCCAAAGTATTGGAGCTTCAGCTTCAGCATCAGTCCTTCCAGTGAATATTCAGGACTGATTTCCTTTAGGATGGGCTGGTTGGATCTCCTTGCAGTCCAAGGGACTCTCAAGAGTCTTCTCCAACACCACAGTTCAAAAGCATCAATTCTTTGGTGCTCAGCTTTCTTTATGGTCTGACTCTCGACATCTGTACCTGACTACTGGAAAAGCTGTATCTTTGACTAGATGGACCTTTGTTGGCAAAGTAATGTCTCTGCTTTTTAATATGCTGTCTAGGTTTATCATGGCTTTTCTTCCCAGCAGCAAGTATCTTAATTTCAAGGCTGCAGTCAGCATCTGCAGTTATTTTGGAGCCCAAGAAGATAAAGTCTGTCAATGTTTCCATTGTTTCCCCATCTATCTGCCTTGAAGTGATGGGACTGGATGCCGTGATCTTCATTTTTTCAAATTTTGAGTCTCAAGCCAGCCTTTTTTTTTTTTTTTGTATTTCAGTAGATATTTCAGTAGTTTAGCTTAACAAATATTTTATATACCTGGTACTTAATAGTACTGTCTTTGAGTATATTGAGAATTATAATTCAGTGTGTTCACAACATAACACCCTTATTTGGAGTTACATAGAAGAACATTTAGTTGCATTTCAAAGTCCTTCTGAAGCTCCCTCTGACAGAGACTAGATGTTATCATATCTGGCTTCTGGGCAGTAAGTGAAGGATGTGGAACTGGATGATCTTGGTGATGGAGAAACCATTGAGCCCGGCCCTTCAAGTCAGTCTCCAGCCTAATCCACTCCTGGAGGACAGGTAGGAAGCGTTGATGTTAGCTTTCACGAATCGATGGAAACATTATCTGAAACAAAATTCAGACGTCTTAACATCAAGGGTCATGTTGATCAAGTTAACCCACCTTTCACGTTCTTTTGAGTCTTACTGCAAAGCTCTTTTCCCCATCTAGGACATTTCTGTGATCAGAGAAAATAGAAAACTTCCCCTCCTCAAATGGAGCCATGTCAGGCTAATTATATCAGATTTAAATGAACATTGTCTCCTTAAAAAAATAAGTACACAACGTGAGAGTTGCAAGTTCAGTTTTGTTTGGGGCAAAATAAGGGATAATAGCCCAGGAAACAGCACCTCAGATAGCTTTGAGAGACTGCTCCAAAGAGGCAGAGGGGGAAAGGTCAGAATATATGATTTTTGGTGAAGGTAGAATGCATGCAATCAGACGCATATTTCTCTAGAGGGTTTCTACTAGTCCCGTGAAGTTTTTGTTAGTCACAAGGAACAGTCATCACCATGAAGGATTTTAGTGCTTTTCTAGATATGAGGAGATAAGATAAAAGAATTGGGCTCATAAAACCAGCTGCTATCTGAAGACCTGTCCTGCCAGTTTTTCTCGAGCACAGAAGGCCTCATTTCTGCTGTCCACCCTGAGCTCCTTCAGGGGGTGTCGAAGATCAGCAGCCTCGGATCTAGTCTAATAGCAGCGCACGATCTAATCCTTTTGGAGGTGGGTGGCGTGCACCCATGGCAAGTGCGATCTGTAGTTGGCAACATCCTAGACAAGCTGTGGTCAGTGCGATACAGAAGATAAAGATTAGTAAAGAAAACAGTGGGAAGTGTCTCAGCGAGGCAGTTAGCAGCCTGATTGGTAACCTAGCACTACAGATGCAGAAACCCAACCCTCCGACAGCCCCTTTTCTTAGCCCTGGCTCGGAGCCCTTCAAAATTCAGAACTGTGGGAAATGGACTTTCCAGTTCTAGAACCACCCTAGTATCAGTATGAGCCCAGGAAACATATAGCATTTAGGAAAAGAGTCAGTGCCAGTCACAGCCAGCAAGGGAAATCTATTGGGCAAAATATATTAAAGATAAAAAAGTTCTAACTATCTACAGGGTGACTTGCACCAAGGAATGTTTAGAGGTAGAAAATCTGCTCTTTCTTAAGACAAATTGCAAAAGACAGGAATCTCCCACAGGAGCTGAACATGTCCGCACGCCTTCCCGAACACAACTTCCTTGCATTTCTTAATTATGCTGTTTTACTGAAGAAATTAAGTTATACTGTTTATTCATTAGCTAAGTAATAGTATGCATAAATATGACGTAAAACTTGGCTTCTGGAGAATATCTGCAAATAAATAATAAATCTTCTTGTGAAACAAATGCTAGAATATTATTACCTGCTTTAATGGCCTTTTGTCCTAGAACAAATCTCATAAGAACCCATGATCAGAAGAAAAATATGGCAATGTAAAAAGAAATAAAACAACAAAAGCATCAAGAACAAAACCCTTATTTATAGCATCATTTTGTACTATCGCAAGAACATTCACTTAAAAATCAAATATCTTACCCGATGGCAGAAACAATTTTGTAAGTCATAAGGAACATCTTGTTATGAACATTTTCTACTTGCAGTAGAATGGAAGAAATTGAGATACAGTGAAATCAAAAGGTCAAATTGTCCATGTGATGTCTGCTAAATTCATGTATTTGCATTAGCTCAAATATATGAAACATCAGTAGCTGCTGACCTTGAGTTTAGAAATAGCCAGTGATGGATGTTTAGGAAATGAGGATACCAACAAAATTATTTAAAATATGGATAATAAAGATATTTGCATTGTGACGAGGAAGAGAAAAACAACCAAGGCTTTCTGTGAATGAGGTGCTGTGTGTAATTCATAATTTTAATTTTAAAAATGAAATGGCTTATTAATAACAACTTGTTCTTTCTTTCATCAAGTAATTTTGAGGACCTACAACGGGTCAGGCAGTTTTAGGAACTGGGCATTTACTAGTGAACAGTAGTGAAATAGCCCCTGCTCTCAGGGAGCCTATGTTCTACTGGGGGTGAGGAGTAGATTACAGAGAAAATACACGATAATATGTCAGTTTATGTAGTATTTTGGAATGGAAAGTGCTGTGGAAGAAGAGAAAAAAGAGCAGTTTGGAATGGGATGGGATGGTAATGGGAGGAGGTGGGCAGGGTAGTTCAGGTTACATGTATGTGCTGGGACCATGGGGACACATCATAGAGGTGACAGCAGAGCTGAGACTTGGTGTCAAGAGTTGGCCACATGAAAGCCTGGGAGAGAAAGAATGTTCGCAGCAAAGGCAGCAGCAAGTGCAAAGAGCAGAAAGAGAAAAGACCTTGGGGGCAGGCGAGTGCAGTACACACCCCCGAGTGCCTTGGAACCACACTAAAAGTGCTGGCTTAAAAAGAAAGTATTTCTTTGGATCTTCCATCTTCGTTGCGGCACATGCAGCATGTGAACTCTTAGTTGTGGTGCAAGGAATCTAGTTTTCAGACTGGGAATCGAACTCGGGCCCCCTATATTAGGAGCACAGAGTCTTAGCCAGTGGACCACCAGGGAGGTCCCCAAACTCTAGCCTTTTGTCTAAGAGAAATTGGGAGGCATTGGGGGAGTTGAAACCGAAGAGCAACTTGATCTGGCTTCTATTTGAGGGTAATCACCCTGGTGGCTGTGCAGCTTGCTGCTACTGCTGCTAAGTCACTTCAGTCGTGTCCGACTCTGTGCAACCCCAGAGAGAGTAGTCCACCAGGCTCCCTCATCCCTGGGATTCTCCAGGCATGAACACTGGAGTGGGTTGCCATCTCATTCTCCAATGCATGAAAGTGAAAAGTGAAAGTGAAGTTGTTCAGTCGTATCCGACTCTTAGCGACCCCATGGACTGCAGCCTACCAGGCTCCTCCATCCATAGGATTTTCCAGGCAAGAGTATTGAAGTGGGGTGCCATTGCCGCTTGGACAAGGGCAAAATTCAGGTGACTAGGTTGAAATATTGCAGGGGAGAGAGGAGGCGGCAAAGACCAGGGAAGGGGCAGCAGGGCGTGAGAAACACTCTGATTCTGGAAGCACCAGTAAGGCACGTTTCCTCAGACCGCAGGTGTCACAGACTCCCCTCCTGTTTCTGGCGCTAATAAACGGAGACCAAGCAGGGCAAACCTCCTCTGCAGAACTGCTGAAAGAAACTCATCTTCTAAAGTTAGTGTAACCAGGAAAAACTTCCATGATTTTGGTAAGCATTTACCTTTCTGAGAAATGAACAATGGTTAATGCAGCCTTCCTAGTGAAGACCAATTTTATTCCTTAAATTATTTAAAATATGTTTTGTTTTCATTTTCGTGCCTCTGAATTAGTTGTGTATCTAGTGAGGTGAAGACTCCTGGTCATTACCTAAGAAATCGTTTGGGGTAATCTAGGTTCCAGAGTTTATTTTTGTCAGTTTGAGGGTTTTGTGTCGGTCATTGCTGTTGTTGTTTAGTTGCTTAGTTGTATCTGACTCTTTGCGACCCTGTGGACTGTAGCCCACCAGGCTTCTCTGTCCATGGGATTTCCCAGGCAAGTCTACTGGAGTGGGTTGCCATTTCCTTCTCCAGGAGATCTTCCTGACCCAGGGATCGAACCCGCATCTCCTGCCTTGGCAAGCAGATTCTTTACTGCTGAGCCACCAGGGAATCCGCGTATTAGTCATAAAAATCATTTATTTTCCAAATGTCTACTTGATTTCTACTATCTAGAAGCCACAGTGGTTATAAGGGGGGAAATCTCTGTTTATTATTTGTGTTAAGAGCAAAATGACTATGAAAGGAATATTTTACATCAGAATATTAACTCACCAATTACACCAGGATCCTAAGATCAGTAAGGTTACAATGAAAAATGATGGCTGCCGTTGCTATGCCTTTTATCACTTTCCTTTGTATTTGCCCACGTATAGTCCACGAGGGGATTTGGGGTTCAGACTTATGTGAGAACTAAGAGTTTTCTTTAAAGAGAAAAGTAAGGATGATTTTGAATCATACTTGTTTTGTTGGATTTCCCCCCAAAAGCCTGTTTTTACCTTAAGAGCAAGATTTCTTTCTTGCAAGTCATATTTTATTCGAAAGGCCCAGGCTCCTAGAAGTTTAATAAAACACCAGTTCTCATAGACATAACCTCTATCTACAAGCTTTTGCTGTACCAGCTTCCTCCCATTCTTTGAAATCATTAGGATCAGAGACAGTCCACAGATACTGGGAGGAATCACTGATTGTGATGTGAATAATAAACACAGTCTGGCAACACGAACTCGTCTGTGCTGACCAGAAGCGAGACAAGGATGCACTTATTAAGGAGATCAAGCCCCAGTGGTCAGGAAGTTGAGTACTGGAGTCAAATAGAGCTGCATTCAAATCTCAGCTCAGCTATTTACTAGCTCTTTATTGTGGTTGCATTTTTAAAAATTAATTAATTAATTTTAATTGGAGGCTAATTACTTTACAATATTGTAGTGGTTTTTGCCATACGTTGACATGAATCAGCCATGGGTATACATGGGTTCCCCATCCTGAACCCTCCCTCCCACCTCCCTCCCATCCCACCCCTCAGGTCATCCCAGTGCACCAGCCCTGAGCATCCTGTCTCATGCATTGAACCTGGACTGGCGATCTGCTTCACATATGATAATATACATGTTTCAATGATATTCTCTCAAATCATCCCACCCTCACCTTCTCCCACAGAATCCAAAAGACTGCTCTTTATATCTGTGTCTCTTTTGCTGTCTTGCATATAGGGTCATCATTACCATCTTTCTAAATTCCATATATATGCATTATATACTGTATTGGTGTTTTTCTTTCTGACTTACTTCACTCTGTATAATAGGCTCCAGTCTCATCCACCCCATTAGAACTGATTCAAATGTATTCTTTCTGATGGCCGAAAGATATGTCATTGCGTATATGTACCACAGCTTACTTATCCATTCATCTGCTGATGGACATCTAGGTTGCTTCGTGGTTGCACTTCTTAGCTTCCAGTTTTTAATCTGGTAGTGGCCTACCTGTGGTGCAAAGTGGGGAAATGACATAAATATCAGGACCTTACCCTGATGTTTAAGGAAAGAAGGGCAAACACTTGATCTTAAACCATGATCTGGGTACTTAGTGCTACTTAGGTTCTCACCTTGGGCTTTCTCAGCAGACTGAGCTGGGGGTACAGCTGTACATTCATTCAAACAGGTACATGTTTGTGGGCACATGTCTGTGTGTGTGCATACATATCTTACACATAATTTCACTGTTTGTACTTACAGGGACACCTGGGTTCATTTTAGCAGGATTTCTGTTGTGATCTTCAGGCCTTTTTTGCATGTTGTTTTTGTTTAGTTGCTAAGTCGTGCCCAACTCTGTGCAGCCTCACGGACTATAGCCTGTCTTGTAGACCTCTTAAGTGTGCTTAAACCTCAGATCCTCTTTTCTTTTTTTTGGCCATAGCACCCAGCTTGGGGATCTCAGTTCTCCAACCATCGGTAGATCCCAGGCCCTTTGCTGGGGAAGAACAGAATCCTAACCACTGGGCCACCAGGGAAGTCTGTCTGCTTTTGTTTTAAAACACGTTGTGTTTTGGACTCAGAGGGAGAGGGAGAGGGTAGGATGATTTGGGAGAATGGCATTGAAACATGTATACTATCATGTAAGAATCGAATCGCCAGTCTATGTCCGACGCAGGATACAGCATGCTTGGGGCTGGTGCACAGTGATGACCCAGAGAGATGTTATGGGGAGGGAGGTGGGAGGGGGGTTCATGTTTGGGAACGCATGTACACCTGTGGTGGATTCATGTCAATGTATGGCAAATAAATAAATAAATAAATAAATAAATTTTTTAAAAAAATAAATAAAACAAGTTGTGATTTCAGTCTGGGTGGTGAATTGGCATCCTGCTTGCTGAATATAAACCTGTTAATGGGCAAATTTTCCTGGGAATTATCACTATATGGAGTATCGTCAGACCTTTGATAAGTTTCTCTGAATAGGAAATTGGCCACTGCAAGCCTAAATATTATTTTTCATATTATTTATTAAACTAATACTTCTGTGCTTAGTCGCTCAGTCGTGTCTGACTCTTTGCAACCCCATGGACTGTAGCCCACCAGGTTCCTCTGTCAAGGGGATTCTCCAGACAAGAATACTGGAGTGTGTTGCGATGCCCTATTACCTAAAAAGGACATTAAGGTAAAGTGAAAATGACTTACATGGTGTCAGAAGTAATGTCTCAAACTCATGCTGTTGATGAACCTGCTATTCATCAGTAAGTCACCAGCTATCAATTTTTTTTATAATCTACTCATAAATCAATTTGATGGATTTTTTCTTTATAATGAGCAGAATATTGTACTTATCAGAGACAGTTAAGTTAACCATTAACCTAGAGGTCTTGAAAATTTAATTTAGAATGAGTTGACAGCTGTCAAGGGGCAGGTTAGGTGGTCTGGTATTCCCATCTCTTTAAGAATTTTCCACAGTTTGTTGTGGTCCACACAGTCAAGGCTTTGGCATAGTCAATAAAGCAGAAATAGATGTTTTTCTGGAACTCTCTTGCATTTTCAATGATCCAACAGATGTTGGCAATTTGATCTCTGGTTCCTCTACCTTTTCTAAAACGAGCTTAAACATTAGGAAGTTCACGGTTCAAGTATTGCTGAAGCCTGGCTTGAAGAATTTTAAGCATCACTTTACTAGCATATGAGATGAGTGCAATAGATTTGTGCAGTAGTTTGAGCATTCTTTGGCATTGCCTTTCTTTGGGATTGGAATGAAAACTGACCTTTTCCAGTCCTGTGGCCACTCCTGAGTTTTCCAAATTTTCTGTCTTATTGAGTGCAGCACTTTCATAGCATCATCTTTCAGGATTTGAAATAGCTCAACTGGAATTCCATCACCTGCACTAGCTTTGTTCGTAGTGATGCTTCCTAAGGCCCACTTGACTTCACATTCCAGGATGTCTGGCTCTAGGTGAGTGATCACATCATCATGATTATCTGGGTCGTGAAGATCTTTTTTATATAGTTCTTTTGTGTATGCTTGCCACCTCTTCTTAATATCTTCTGCTTCTGTTAGGTCCAGACCATTTCTGTCCTTTACTGTACCCATCTTTGCATGAAATGTTCCCTTTGTATCTCTAATTTTCTTGAAGAGATCTCTAGTCTTTCTTTCCTACACTATTGTTGTCTGAAGCAACAGTTAGAACTGGACATGGAACAATGGACTGTTGTTTGGACTGTTGGACAACAACAGTTCTATATAGGGAAATGAGTAGATCAAGGCTGTGTATTGTCACCCTGCTATTTAACTTATATGCAGAGTACATCATGTGAAATGCCAGGCTGGATGAAGCACAAGTGGGAATCAAGATTGCCGGGAGAAATATCAATAACCTCAGATATGCAGATGACACCACACTTATGGCAGAAAGTGAAGAAGAACTAAAGAGCCTCTTGATGAAAGTGAAAGAGGAGAGTGAAAAAGTTGACTTAAAACTTAACATTCAGAAAACCAAGATCATGGCATCTGGTCCCATCACTTCATGGCAAATAGATAGGGAAACTGTGGAAACATTGACAGACTTTATTTTGGGGGGCTCCAAAGTCACTGTAGATGGTGACTGCATCCATGAAATTAAAAGACGCTTGCTCCTTGGAAGAAAAGTTATGACCAACCTAGACAGCATATTAAAAAGCAGAGACACTACTTTGCCAACAAAGGTTCGTCTAGTCAAGGCTATGGTTTTTCCAGTAGTCGTGTGGATTTGGGAGTTGGACTATAAAAAAAGCTGAGTACCGAAGAACTGATGCTTTTGACCTGTGGTGTTGGAGAAGACTCTTGAGGGTCTCTTGGACTGCACAGAGATCAGACCAGTCAATCCTAAAGGAAATCAGTCCTGAATATTCATTGGAGGGACGACGTTGAAGCTGAAACGCCAATACTTCGGCCACTTGATGCAAAGACCCGACTCATTGGAAAAGACCCTGATGCTGGGAAAGATTGAAAGCAGGAGGAGAAGGGGACGACAGAGGATGAGATGGTTGGATGGCATCACCAATGCGATGGACATGAGTTTGAGTAAACTTTGGGAGTTGGTGATAGACAGGGAGGCCTGGCGTGCTGCAGTCCAAGGGGTCACAAAGAGTTGGACACGACTGAGCGACCGAACTGAACTGCCTGACAGCTGTCGTGTGGGCCTTTATTACTTTGTTAGACACAAAACTTGCAGATTTTTCTCTAATGCTACTGTTAGGTAATACAAAGACATATGTTTTTAGGTCTCTGCCCCCACTTCCTGGCACAGAGGTCTAAAACTCTTGCAATTTCCTAGTGATGAGAGCACTGGGAGCACTTTCTGTTCTAGTATTTGGTCTTTGAGCCCCTGTCCTGATAGAGTTCCTCTATCCCTTGGAATTTCCTGGGTGATAGTAGTGTCCTTTGTTCTAATGAGGTGACTCTTGGTGGGTTCCCGAATGGGGGCTAGTCACCAGAAAGACCAACAAGCCAGGATTAAAATCTTAGGATCTGCAGCACCATCCCCTTCTCCAGCGAGGGAAGAGAGGCTGCAAAGGGAGTTAATGATTGATCATCCCTATGGGAGAAAACCTTCCACAGAATCCGAGGGGGGCAGGGTTTGAAGAGTTTCTCTGTTGGGGGCCACGTGGTGATGCTGGAAGAAGGGTACACCTGGACGGGGCATGGGCCCTCTACCCCTCCCCACACACCTTCCTACACACCTCTTCCACCTGGGTGTTCATCTGTGTCCTTTATAATATCCTTTAAAAAAAATTTGTTTATTGCTTCCTTGTGGCATAAGAGCTTAGTTGCTCCAAGGCATGTAGGATCTTAGTCCCCCAGCTGGGGATCGAACCCACGTCCCCTGCACTGGAAGGAGGGTTCTTTTCCATTATGGCTTATCATAGGATATTGAATATAGTTGCCTGTGCTGTACAATAGGACCTAGTCATTTATCCTTTCTGTTTATAATAGTTTGCATCTGCCACTCCCAGACTCCCAGGCCAACCCTCCCTGTCACCCCCGCCCCCTTGGGAACCACACATCTGTTCTCCATGTCTGTTTCTGTTTCAGAGATTCATCTGTGTCATATTTTAGATTCCACATAAGAGTGATATCTTATTGTGTCTGTCTTTCTCTTTCTGACTTTTTTCACTTAGTATGATCATCTCTAGGTCCACCCACGCAGCTGCAAGTGGCATTATTTCATTCTTTTTATGGTTGAATAGCAGGAGATCTTGCCTGGAGAATCCCAGGGATGGGGGAGCCTGGTGGGCTGTTGTCTGTGGGGTCGCACAGAGTCGGACATGACTGAAGGGACTTAGCAGCAGCAGCAGGAGATCTGGGTTCGACCTCTGGTTTGGAAGATCCCCTGGAGGAGGGAATGGGAACCCACTCCAGTATTCTTGCCTGGAGAATCCCCATGGACAGAGAAGCCTGGTGGGCTACAGTCCATGGGGTCATAAAGAGTCTGACACGACTGAGTGACTAAGCACAGCACAGCCCAGTATTACAGATAGAGGTACACTTACACCATCTTCTTTATCCATTCACCTGTACACGGACATTTGGTTTGCTTCCATGTCTTGGCTATTGTGACTAGAACTGCTGTGAGCATTGGAGTGCATGAGTCTTTTTGGATTATAGTTTTGTCTGGGTATATGCCCAGGAGCGGGATTGCGGGACCATTGCGATGCTGCACAGGGGGCGACCAGATTCTCAGGGCCCAAAACAGCTGCCAGGCAAGCCTCTCTCTGTTGGCTCTTCTCCGAGTTCCTGGACACTGGCAGGATCCTTAGGATGATCATCTCAGACAGAAGAACAAGTGAGTTTTTGTTTTGATTGCCAATTATTGTTCATGTTGCTTAGGGCTGAGATTGAGTTTTGAAATCACAGTAGATGCTTTTGAAGAAGCTTAGGACCAAAAGACAGACTTTCCCCCAAGGTCTATAACCAGCTAGTGGCAGAGTTTGCATTCATTCCTGTCTCTGCCACACCACCCTTTATTTCTGTCTCTCTACAGTGTCTACATACTAGTTGCTCAACAAATTGTTACTGGTTTAATCTTATGCAGTTAAGTGAATCATCATATGAGTTAATCTTGTCCCAGCATTTGGCTCTGCTGCAAAGCTCCTGCCCAGGGAGTAACTCCAGTTCAGACACGAGCCCCCTCATCCCTCTTCTGAAGGCCAGCTGGAGCTGTGAGGAAGCCCAGGCTGCCATCCCTGCATCCTTGAGACCGAGGGGCAGTTCGGCAGAGAAGAACCATCCCCCTTGACCATCTGTCCAACCTCTCTGGGTTCTGTTCACCTTCCCTGGGAGATACTCATCCTCCCAAGGGTGTGGAACTGAATGCAAGTCAATCAGTCCACTCGTGTGATCAGCAGACATTTTCTGGTGCCTTCTCTGGGTCTGGTACAGTGCTGGGAGTATAGAGATGCAGGACATGGCTCTCATTCCTTCCAAGGATCTCAAGGATGGAAGGATGTGGCTGGCCAGGGTGGAGCTTTCATAGGCCTGATGAGCAGAATGCAGTCTTGCCTAATTGAGGAGTAGGTAGAGCCTGGAGAACCCCTCGTTCATTCCCTGGGGAGGTTCCTAGACCGGGGAGTCTCAGCAATGGTGCCCCACCCTCAAGGACTAGCAGCATATCTCGACTTGTGACAGGCAGCTAAGGCGGAGCTGGGGGGAACCACTGTAACCCAGGCCATGCTGGTGCGCCTGAGGGGCGCCTCCGTTACTATGGAGATGAGATGCTGGCACCATCAGATCTAGGAGCTGGAAAAAGGCCTGAGCCTTGTTTGGAGAATAGGCACAAAGGCTGGTTGCAGCGATGTCATCTAAGCTGCATCAAGTTACAGAGCCCTGAAGAAGTCCAAGGCTGAGGGGAGCGAGCCCTCCTCTCAGGGACACAGTTGCTGCTGCTAAGTCGCTTCAGTCATGTCCGACTCTGTGCGACCCCATAGACGGCAGCCCACCAGGCTTGCCATCTCTGGGATTCTCCAGGCAAGAACACTGGAGTGGGTTGCCATTTCCTTCTCCAATGCATGAAAGTGAAAAGTGAAAGTGAAGTCGCTCAGTCGTGTCTGACTCTTAGTGACCCCATGGACTGCAGCCCACCAGGCTCCTCCGTCCATGAAATTCTCCAGGCAAGAGTGCTGGAGCGGGGGGCCATTGCCTTCTCCACAGTAGGGAGGTCCTATTCAAAATGAGTCTGGGCGAAGGAGCCTGGGCCACCATTGTCACATGGAAGTAGGTGCAGTGATCACAGGAGCTCCCCGCCTGACCCTGGGGTCCCCTCAGAGGCCAGGGATTGAGGAGGAAGGGGCAGCCGGGTGGTCTCAGTGGGCGCTCCAAGCACTCTGTCGAGTGCTGGCATCCACAGCTCTGAGCTTTCCAGCCTTCAGTCTCATACCCACCCCCACCCGGGACCCTGTCTGTGTCCCTTGAAGACACCCCTCTCTGATAATGAGTGAGGCCTAGAAGCAACGTCTGCCTCGATTGTACCGTTATTTTGAATATCCTTTGTGCGTTTACAAGCCCTCAAACCTGACCGGGAGTTCTGAGTTCTGGCCGAGCACATGCTGGAAACCTGTATAGGACAGAACTATTCAAGTTCAGAAAGATCTGGGTGGGAGATCCACACCTGCTTTCAGGCAGGCGGGTACCAGTGACCCTATAACCCAGTCTGAGGTGGGAGACTCAAGGGTCTCAGCTTCTGAGCTGAATTGGAAAAGAATGAAAAGTTATTCAGGAAAAGGTGGGTGGGGACAGATGTGTAGGAGAAGGGGATTCCAGGCAGAAGGGTCCCTGTGGGCAGGGTGTGGAGTTCAGGGAACTTGTAGTAGGGCTGCTTAGTCTTTATTTTCAAAGTTGGTAAATATCCCAAGACACTCGGAAAGTTTCTAGAGAGACTTGTCTATCATTAAGGCATTCAGTCATTCAGCAGACGTATATTGAGAGCCCACAATGTAAAGGCGAAAGGAATTAAGAGATTAATGAGGCTTGAGAGAAAGAGGTAAGGAAGATTAAGAGGTACAAACTTTCTGCTGCAAAATGAATGAGACTTGGTTGGTTATGAAATGCACAGGTGGGGAACATAGAAAAAAAGAAATAGAAACAGAGAAGTATACTGTAAATGTATCCAGTTTTGCTGCATATCAGTTATACCCCCTTGAAGCTAAACAATTTTTCCCTAATGTTGCAAACTGAAAAAAAAAGTAGATAAGACTTATTCTCTGTCCTCAAGGAACTCACAGTTTAGCAAATATTATTTATAAAGGAACATGTGCAGTGATAGACGTTAGAACACAATGTTACAGGAACACGAAGAATGGAGTGATTGCTTGTGATTAAGCAGGTCAGGAAGGCCTCACGGGGAAGATTTTGAAACTACCAGATAGAATGGGAAAGAGTCATTTGCATTTCCAAGATGTTTAAACATGTCCAGACTTATTTTAGTTTGCCCTATTTGCAAGAATGCTTCAACTGTTGAGATGCTTATAAATAAGATGTTAATTAATGAAGTGAAAATGACGCAGGGAAGAGATCCAGATTGCTTTTTGAAATGGTGTGGTAGAAATGAGCTCCTTTCTAACTTCAAGTTATGTAAATGAAATGAACTGCATTTATAATTGTAAGAACTGGAAATGTTATTTAATATGTAAATATATTCTAACAGATACGGGTATTTATAATGCCAACAAATATTCTATTTAAGATAATGTATATTTAAGTTCATGCATTTCTAGTTTTTTTAAAATAATTTCCTCCTCAATATTAATGTTTTTCTTCTCTTGTACATAAGTGTAGTGTATTTGCTATAGCACAGTTTCTCAAACTTGATGGGCCCTACTCTGCTTTCATTTTCTACCCTCGCTTTAAAAAATATTTTTATTGGATCATAAAATACATACTTGTGCAAATCTTAAGGGTATCATTCAATTAATTTTTACACGTGTATCTGTTTATGTTAACTACCGGCTTGCAGCCATGAAATTAAAAGACACTTACTTCTTGGAAGAAAAGCTATGACCAACCTAGATAGCATATTCAAAAGCAGAGACATTATTCTGCCAACAAAGGTCCATCTAGTCAAGGCTATGGTTTTTCCAGTAGTCATGTATGGATGTGAGAGTTGGACTGTGAAGAAAGCTAAGCACCAAAGAACTGATGCTTTTGAACTGTGGTGTTGGAGAAGACTCTTGAGAGTCCCTTGGACTGCAAGGAGATCCAACCAGTCCATTCTAAAGGAGATCAGTCCCGGGTGTTCTTTGGAAGGAATGATGCTGAAGCTGAAACTCCAGTACTTTGGCCACCTCATGCGAAGAGTTGACTCATTGGAAAAGACTCTGATGCTGGGAGGGATTAGGGGCAGGAGGAGAAGGGGACGACAGAGGATGAGATGGCTGGATGGCATCACAGACTCGATGGACATGAGTTTGGGTGAACTCTGGGAGTTGATGATAGACAGGGAGGCCTGGCGTGCTGCAATTCATGGGGTCACAAAGAGTCGGACATGACTGAGCGACTGAACTGACTGACTGACCATTCAGATTAAAACATTTCCAGAACCTTCCAAGCCTCCCTCATGCCATCTCCCAATTAATACCAAATCCTGCTAAAGTGACTACTGTTTTGAGTGTATCACCATGGATTACTTTTGCCTGTTTCTGAACTTTACATAAATGCATATACTTTTTTTTTAAGTCTGGCTACTTTCCTCAACATTGTCTCTAAAACTGAACGCATCTCCCAATCAGTTTTTTCTTTTTCGCGGATATGTTTTTTATGAATATACTAAACTTAGGTATCTGTTTCTGTTGGTGGCATATTTCCAGTTTGGGGCTACTATGAACAAGTCTTGGAGATGTCTTCGGTGGACACATACATTGATTTCTTCAGGGTATATAGGAGTGGAATTGCTGGGTTACAGGGTAGACATATGTGGGATTTTAGTAAAAACTGCTACTGAGTTTTCCAAGTGCAACAATTTAAACTCTTCACAGCTGGGATGAGAGATTTGATACTCTGTATTTTCAATGTTAGCCATTCTAGAGAGTGGGTAATATAGTTCATTGATTTGATTTTCGTTTTGCTGATGACAGTGTTGAGAACCTTTTCATTTGCTGGTGGCCAGTTGTGTATCCTCTTGTGAAAGGCCTACTTTAATATTCTGCCCATTTTAAAAATTGGGTTGTCCTTTTTTACTGAACTGGACGGTCCTTTGACAGATACGTGTATTGTACGTCTTCTCTCTGTCTTCAGAGTGCCTCTCACTCTTTCAGTGGTGTGTTTTTCTTGGAAAGAAGTTCTTGACTTCAATAGCATTCAACTGGAGTAGTCTTTTCTTTTGTGATTAGTGCATTCTGTTTCCTTTTAAATGAATATTTGCCTCTTCCAGAGAAAAATTCTGATGAAAGCGTCAAAGATTGTATCATTTCTCATAGAACCCTCAAACCTCTATGCCTGCACTTTTAGATTGCCACCTGAGAGCCACACTCTACTGTGCTGTTGCAGAACATTCCAACCATAGATAGATCCCCCCAAACAACACCGCAATACAATCATGGTAGGATTCCATTTTAAGCCAAAGAGGCAACAGGTTTAACTTTAAAGAAGCAGCTACTTAGAATTATCATATAGTAAATAAATATAATGTGCTGCTGCTGCTAAGTCGCTTCAGTCGTGTCTGATTCTGTGCGACCCCATAGACGGCAGCCCACCAGGCTCCGCCGTCCCTGGGGTTCTCCAGGCAAGAACACTGGAGTGGGTTGCCATTTCCTTCTCCAATGCATGAAAGTGAAAAGTGAAAGTGAAGTCGCTCAGTAAGTGTCCGACTCTTCGTGACCCCTGGACTGCAGCCTACCAGGCTCCTCCATCCGTGGGATTTTCCAGGCAAGAGTACTGGAGAGGGTTGCCATTGCCTTCTTGGTAAATATATATTAAATAAGTATTTTTGCCCCATTATGTTTCAGAGATTCAATAATATGGGAAAGTTCTGAAAAAAAGAGTGTGAGATGAGAAAACCAATTCACTTGAAAACGCTGGAGCAAAACCTTGGTCCTTCCCCATCTGTGCCTAATTAGGAACACTCATCTCTCCCCTTGACTACTTTTATCACTACTCTAACACACATACACACAGACACACACACCACACACACACGGCACTAGTCCCAAGGAAAAAAACACAACCGAGATATTTATGACTTCTGAAACCTGCTCCAACTTGACAGTCCACAAACATAACAGATGGTCTGTAATAACTGAACTGTTGTTGAATGTGTCTTCAGTGGTTAATTACACACTTATTTCTTAAAATTTAGAACACATGGAGAGCAATTATTCTTACCAAAGGAACATACTAATATTTTCATATTCTGTAAGTCATATTATCATACAGTTTTAGATAGACGTAGATAGGTGATAGAGAACAAGACAGATTTCGAACAGTTAGATGTATTTAAAACACAATTACCATTTGTGATATCAAACATAACTTAATTTTCAAGTCTCTGAAAAACTTATAAATATCAGGGTCTTGGGTAGTAGCCTGCCTTTCTTCATGATACCTTAAAATTCAGAGTTGTCTTGCTATGCAGATATTTTGTATAAGTAGGATTTCATAATCTACAAAACATTTCTCTCTCTAGCAAGTTTCCAGCTAGAAAGCAAGAGACATACCAAGAATGCATATGTCTTACAAGGGTCAGAGCAAATTACTGAAATATTTGAAACTGTTTTAAAACTGGACAGAGAGACCTCTTAATATTCAGATGAAGATAATTTACAATACTAAAACTGTCTTCTTTCTAGTATGATCTTTTCCCAGTTCATCATGATTATTTTGAGGGGAAAAAAGCCCTCAGTGCAGGAATATTGTGTCTTTATTTTTCATTTGTTCATTTTTAATCCCTCACTTATAAAAATTTTTGTTCATATATAAATAATAAATGCAACCACAGTTACATATGCTTTGACAGAAGCGGGTATGGAGAGCAGTGGGCCTTAAAAGAAGGAAGAGAGGAATTTAGGAAAGTTGGGCTTCCCTGGTGGCTCAGACGGTAAAGAATCTGCCTGCAATGCAGCGCTGGAGACCTGATCAATCCCTGAGTCGGGAAGATCCCCTGGAGAAGGGAATGGCTACCCACTCCAGTATTCTTGCCTGGAGAATTCTGTGGATGGAGGAGACTGGCGAGCTAAAGTCTGTGGGATTGCAAAGAGTCAGACATGACTGAGCAGCTAACACTTACAGAACCATAGAAGGACTCTTGAAAATCAGTGGGTTCTTCTCTTGCCCATGTCTGCTCTTCCTGGATTTTCTTTTTCCGTTCTCTTCACTGCTGTTCTGTTCTCCAAAATGCCTTCATGGGTGTCTTATCACTGGTACAACCGGTGGAGGTGGAATCTAAAAGATCCCTTTAATACCAACACTGCAGAATTCACGTCCATTCCTGGGCTTGGTGTCAACAGATCACCCACCAATAACAAAATACATGAGAGACTGCTTAGGGTAGACACTTGAAAAGCGTCAGGTCAGAAGGAGACTTTGTATTAGTAGGAAAGCTCTGGAAGTCTGACTTGGGTAGCAGACAGACAGAAGATTTGGTCATCTTTGGTTCAGCTTTGAATTTCTAATGAAGGTTGGGTCTGTAGTCATCCATTCCATATTGTACTGTTCCTTCTTGTGCTTAAGTACATTTCATTCTGTTCTTCTTGGAGCAGGACTAAAGTTCAGATTGCAAGGAGCCTAATAATGCCAGATTTTGAACAATTAGATTCTGCAGGGGTTTTAGTTCAATAATTAGTATAGAACTGAACCAGCTCAGCTGTTCTTCCTCACATTCAATTCACAAGGATACTTTAGTTTCAGGGAGGAAGTGGTGAGGGGCAACTTAGAACTCCACTATGTTTTTTTTCTTCTAGACTTTTCCTGAAACTTTACAACTGATTGTTGAACAGCGTCCTCCGATTCTGATAATTAATTTGCCTGTTTACAAAAGAAAAACGAAATACAGAGATAACAGTCTGAGCTGAAGAAATCATGTATTATTCATCCAACCAAAAAACTCTTTGCTATTGCTAAGATAATGGGCTAGACTTTTCAATCCTGCCAAGCTTTTTTTTTTCTTTTTAATTCTTTCCCAAAGGGCTATGCTTATTTCTTTTTCACACTATTATCAGACACATTTTCTGCTTCAAGACTTGTTTCTCAGCAAGTTTAAATTAGGAAGACACTTTTCTTAAGCAGGAAAGCATTTAGGATTTTTTAAAGTTTGAGTCTTTCGATCAGAGGAAGGGAGAGAGAGAGGATGGGAATAGAAGAATAAGAAAGTGTGTGTGTTATCTTGACAGATGTAGGGACCTAATACAGGGGAGGAAAAAGACATTTTCAAGAAAATTGCAACAGTTATGATAGGTCTTTTATTAGTGGGTATTGGAAAGTGCTGGTCTTCTTTGGGTGTGGTGTTGACTAGATCTGGTGTAGTAAGCTTGAGAAACAGTAACACCTAAGGTCTATGATCACTTCGCTGGGGTGAAGGTGTGTAGACTAACCTGGAAACTTTATGGTCTTGTTACAACTACTTTGTTCAAAATGTCTTTACCAGCTATATTTTTGTTGCACTAGCTTCCAGTGTTGTTTCTTAAGGGCTTCAAGTCAAAATTCCGATACTGCTGACATTGTCACTGGCAAAAGCTTGATGCTTCAACAGTCAAAATTCAGACACCCCGTGTGAGTAGAAAAGGTAAGGCTCATCTTTAACTGAGACCTAGTCTCATTTTGATGGGCAACTCCTGATGTTTGCTCTGGTTCACAAGGTCTCTGAGGACACTGTAGAAGACATGAGGAGACACTGCTTTACTTGTACATGGGTGAAGTCAACAGCCAGCTACATATTCAGTTAAAAGTTCTCGAAGTTCCCTTATTTTAATATTGTTTGCATTGTTTGGAACTTTTGCTTTGTCAGAGCTGGCGTTCTTGCCTTGTGGTTAGTATTTTCCTTGCAGCCTCTGAGTTTGCTCATTGCTGTGTCTCCCCTGTTAGCTCTGTTTCCACAATTGGTAGTGCTTCTAAATTTGGGGCTGCTCCTTCATGACACTATTTTTCTGAAAGGTTGGGTGATTTTTAATTGCTTTTCCATGTTAGTATCTATCTTCAAGGTGAAGGTGAGACAGGTGAATGGAGAAGACTTGTCCTTGAATGGGTGGTTGTTGGTGATAATCTGTACATGTGGGATTCATCATACTCTCTACTTCTAACATTTGATAATATTTGTTTTCAATATTAATATTTCTGTCTGTCTTAGGGTAGGTGGAACTTGCCGTTCTTGGTAAGAGAAAACGTTGCACTTGCTCGAGGCTGACTTTGGTGATAGGAGTGTGAGTAAGTGTGATAAAAGTGGTAAGAATATGTGAATAAAGTCTAATCGCTAGCACAGAGCAGGCCTTTCCCTCTTAAATCAGCATACCATCTTAACTTCTTTTTTGCCACTTCTTTCTAGCAAGTTGTTTCCCTGCCTAGCCTTTCTCCCGTGGCCACTGTGTGTTCCCTCAAAATGTTTACGAGCATCATTATGAAGAGATCCCAGAATAATAGCTTTAAAGCCAATATAATTGTTGGTTCAAACTGCCATTTTGTGTGATCACATGGGATGTACAGTAGAATCCTCAAGGTTACACCACGGATACTTGTCTTATGTTAGGTGAATGTCCTACCATGTCTCTTGGAAATATACGGTCCATTACCTGGGACACATAGGATGCAGAAGTCATCCAGATCAGCTACATCTTAATCTGGGAGTAAAGTAGGAGGGGAACTTGGGGCCCAGCCATTTTTATGAGCAGCTCAGAACTGAGAACTGTTTCTACTTTTCAGTTACAATTAATATAAAACAAAATTCTGCTGTTAATAATTTTCAGTTACTTGAAATTTTGAGCCCTATGTCTGGATTTAGAGCAATGATAAATTTTATTTCTCTGCATCAGACTTTCTCGGGGCACGCCTTGCTAAAGTACATATCCATGGGACACATCCATAAACTGGAGCTCTGTGTGACGGTGTTGGGCCAGGGATCTCCTTTAGTAAAAGAGCACTCCAAATAGTCTTTTGAAAATTGAATTTTTTGGAACTATTGATCTAGTGATTTCTTCCCTATTTCTGTCAGACATCAATTTGATTGACACTTCAAATAGGGAAGCATACATTCGTATTTAATATATGGCTCCAAAGGGACTTCTACAAGGGGCCAAATGACATAGGACCTTCAAGGCCAAGGTAAAATGTTTGGGTTTTATTCCAGCTGTGAAACAGATGAGTTTTTAAATAGGTCTGTAGGTAAGAAATGTGATGTAATATGATGTGATTCTTTTAAGGCTCTGTACCTAGCATTGTTTTTGTAATTTGTTATTCTTTTTGCTAAAGAAGGCCCCAGGTTGGATGTCTTAGACCTGCAAAAGCCTGGTCTGCCTGGTGATATGGTGCATAAAGGGCCTGCCGGGGGGCTGGCACACACGGGTCTCAGGAAGTGGAGGTGCTCGCACTCTGTTTTTATTCGTCTTGAAAGCTTTATCTCACCCTAAATATTAATACTTCTTAATCTCCAGCTCAGTGACTGTCATCAAGGGACATTCTTAAATATTTGTTGAATGACTGATGGAAAGCAAGACAGGAGAGAAAGAGAACTGGCTCATTGTTATTTTTCTTTATATACCACTAAGGGTACCAAGCAGCTAGCTTTTCACATATTTTAACTCTGGAAAATGCAGACCAATCTCATACTGATGCATAGCAGAGCCTCCTCAATGTGTACGACTCTGGTTTTCAATGGACAGAGTAAAAAGTGGTAGATAAGAATTTTATTGGGAAATACTACTGATTTGCCAAAATGCTAGAAAGGCATGACAGTATGTTAATAGAGGCAGTCTGTTTTCTTGATTATGAGGCTGATAGAGTAGTGACCTTTTTTTTTAGGAAACCTTCACATTTTTTCAAAGAAATTACCTGGAAGAAATAGGAGTTCTCTTATTTATGTATATAGCATATATGTCTTCCACTACCCCCAAAAAACATCTTAGACATTTTGCAAACATTAATCAATATTATTTGATCCCAATATTACTCTAAATAAAAACTTTAAAAATTGCCCTGTCTTCACAATGTGAATTTTGAATCCAGAAATGCTCTGACAACCATCTCAGCAGAAATACAAAATTGGTTTTTTTTTTTTTTTTAAAGAAGCTTCCACTTATTCCAATTACTGGGATGGGATTCCCACTTTTTCCTACCTTTCTGACTATCCTTGTTCATCTCTTTATGGACTCCTATTATTTTCTCCCCCTTAAATTCAAAGTCACCTTGAACAGTTACTGCAGCCATAAAATTAAAAGACTCTTGCTCCTGGGAAGAAAAGCTGTGACAAACCTAGACAGCATATTAAAAAGCAGAGACATCACTTTGCCAACAAAGGTACATCTACTCAAAGCTATGGTTTTTCCAGTAGTCATGTACAGATGTGAGAGTTGGACTGTAAAGAAGGCTAAGCGTCGAAGAATTGATGCTTTTGAACTGTGGTGCTGGAGAAAACTCTTGAGAGTCCCTTGGACAAAAAGGAGATCAAACCAGTCAATTCTAAAGGAAATCAACCCTGAATATTCATTGGAAGAACTGATGCTAAAGCTCCAATACTTTGGCCACCTGATGCAAAAAACTGACTCATTGGAAAAGACTCTGATGCTGGGAAAGATTGAAGGCAGAAGGAGAAGGGGACAACAGAGAATGAGATGCTTGAATGGCATCACCAGCTCAACGGACATGAATCTGAGCAAATTCCAGGAGACAATGAAGGTCAGGGGAGCCTGGCATGCTGCAGTCCATGAGGTTGCAATGAGTCGGACATGACTTAGTGACTGAACAACAACAAAAATTCAGACATTTTCTAGGCTTATGTCCCAAGTTTCTTTCCTACTTTCTACGTTCTGCCTGGAAAATTACACCCATGTCTGTAGCTTCATTAGCCTCCAGTGTCTCTAGGTCTCCATCTTGAGCTCCAAGCCCTTTCTTGCTCTAATGAGACTCACAGTCTGGTGCTTCTGGGAGTTTAAGACTCAACTTGCAAGAGCTCATGAATATAGTCACTAGTCAGTTGGTTTAAGATCTTTAAGAAGGAGTGCTGTGTTCTAGCCGTGGGGCTCCAGATGAAGCTGATGGTACAGAATTGGAAGCCAAACAGATGCACACAAACATACTGTCTCATGGTGAAATGATACAAAGATGGATAATACTTCCTAATTAGTTTCTGCAATTGAAAATGGTAAAATTAACATGAATTAATTATTTCTATTTTCACTAATTCGGTTGTCTATCCCCCATTATTCTGAATAGAGTGATTCTTCTTTCCAATCTTTCCCTTCAAAATAAACTTCTGATAATTATTTTTGAAACATGTTATACCTGAAAGCCCTGTGAAAAGTAACTAAGAACATTGTGTTCCAGCATTAAAATGACATAGAAACTCCAGATTAAAATATAATTCCTCATTCCAAAGCTTGAATAGAATGAAACTCAAAAAGAATTGTATCTGATAAAATTCAGGTCATTGAAAGAAACTTCGAAAAAGAACATTCTCTATAACAAGTAGCACTTTTATTCGATTATTGGTTCAGTTAGTTTTCATCCACTTTAAATGTTGAGTTTGGCACCCTCAGTTATTAACAATCCTGGTAACACGTGGAGGTAACAAATTTCAGGTAGATTGCAATTAGTTATGAAGGACTTTAACCTCCATCTCCCTACAACGTTTGTCCTCATCACATCCTCCCATTTCTAATCTCTGATTCCTTCCATGATCACTACCCCAATATCCATGAGGTAAGGACAAATAAACAGAGCTTAAACATAAGCCTCAAAAGATCCATATTTTAACAAACATTGAGGAAAGAACTTCTTTGTGGTTCATAAATTTAAAATGAATTGAGGTTGAGTTTCTAAAACTGTTTCAAGTGGATACAAAAAACACCATCTCCAAATCCAGTTGGTTTTGACACCGATTCTAAAGATAATTGATGCTCATGATTCTCTGAGCTGTGTTCCTCCATCGTAGAACTTTTGTCTTTCCGGGAACAGTAAAGCCACTGAAGGACCTGCTCAGCCCTTCTAATCAAAAATGTGCATGAGTGATCTATCACAGTACCTCTTGGCACATGTGACTCACAAATCCTTGAGACGTTTTTAAGTGAGCCTTGAATCTGCGGGCCTGATGACTACATTCTCATAGGAATGGAGGTATCTCTTCAGGGCACTGTCATTTTATATAATTCAAATAAACTGTGACTGCATAGGTGGTATCATGTGAGAAAGATTATTTGGGGATGTAGACACTTCAAAAGAAAAAAAAAGGCAAGCATCTGTAGTTGTATCATGAAACTAAAGCAAGACGAGAATCAAATCTAGCTTGGAATCACCCGTTGAAGAACAGTTTTGAATGAAGAAGAAAAGGTGGTGCAGCAGACATGATTCATTTGTCCTCAGCATCTGCAGATGGCTCCCCAGAGCTCCCCTCCCCACTCCTCTCTGCTATGTAATTAAGCAGAAAGAGAGGGCCCATGTTAAAAAAAAAATCCTGCAAAATTCTTTATAACTGAGGCCACTAGCCAAAGTTGGAATAACACTTGAGAATGGCTGCGAGTCACACAAGAAAACCTTCCAGTTCAGCCCCACTGGGAAAAGACAATTCTTTTCCCTTCAGATCATCAGTTTCTGAGTGGAGGGTAAAATATTAATATGAAAGGAGGCACAGATGTGCAGGCTCCTCTCATAGAGCCTTCTGGGAAAAAACAGCTTGCTAACCAAATTAAAGACCTCTGTCTGGAAGACACTGCCAGTCTCAGTGTTCAAAGAATAAAGTCTGCAAGTGAAATATGCATTTAAGACTAGGAAAAAGAAATTAAGTTAGATTAAATAGAAAATAGACTTGAAGATAAAGTAATCTTGTATATTATGTTTTTAGGAGATAAAAACATGAAAAATAATGGATGGAAAGTAAGTTTTCTGCTATCAGAGTAGATAAAATATCTAAAAAAAGATTTTTAAAAGTTCACTAATGGCTTATTAGCCTGTTTTATTCTAGGGTCTTGTGATGAAACCACTTAAAATTATATCTCTTTGGCTTTTTCAGCTAAATGCTTCTTTTTTAGGGATTTGTTTTTATTGAAGTACAGTTTGGGCTACAGAGGATGAGATGGTTGGATGGCATCACCGACTCAATGGACACGAGTTTGAGCAAACTCTGGGAGATCGTGAAGGACAGGGAAGGCTGGCATGCTGCAGGCCGGGAGGCTGCAAGGAGTTGAACAGGACTGAGCGGCTGAAATGAACTGATAGTTTTGTTTTGTTTTTTCTTTTGGCTTTATTGGGCCTCTTGCTGTGCTCTGGCTTTCTTTGATGGTGGCGAGCCAGGAGCTCCTCTTCATTGCAGTGTGCGGGCTTCTCACTGTGGTGGCTTATCTTGCTGCAGAGCACAGACTCTAGGGCTCATGGGCTCAGTGCTTGGCAGCTCACAGGCTCGAGAGCACTGGCTCAGTAGTTGTGGTGAACGAGCTTTAGTTGCTCTGCAGCATGTAGGATCTTCCTGGACTAGGGATCGAACCCAGGTCCCCTGTGTTGGCAAGTGGATTCTTAAATACTGGAGCACCAGGAAAGTCCTTTACTGAAATATAGTTGACTTACAATATTATGTTAGTTTCACGTGTGTGTGTGTGTGTGTGTGTGTGTGTGTGTATTCAGTCATGTCCAACTCTTTGAGACTCCATGGACTATAGCCCACCAGGCTTCTCTGACCATGGAATTCTCCAGGCAAGAATACTGGAGTGGATTGCCATTCCCTTCTCCAGAGGAACTTCCCAACCCAGAGATCGAACCCTGGTCTCCTTCATTGCAGCCAAATTCTTTACCGTTTGAGCTACAGAGAAGTTTCAAATGTACAACATAGTAACTCAATATTTTTATAGATGCCATCAGAAAAATTATTAGAGCTAATAAATGAATTCAACAGAGTTGCAAGATACAAGATTAATATAAATAAATCTGTTGCATGTCTATACACTAATAGTGAGTTATCAAAAAGAGAAATCAAGAAGTGAAATCAGGAAGTGAAAGACCTGTACTCTGAAGAGTATAACACACTGCTGCGGTATATTGAAGACTATACAATAAATGGAAAGATAGGGACTGGAAGAATTAATATAGTTAAAATGTGCATGCTACCTAAAACAATCCATAGAATTAATGCAATCCCTATCAAAATGCTGTTGACATTTTTTTCACAGAGCTAGAACAAATAATTCTATAATTTGTATGGAACTACAGAAGATCTTGAATAGCCATACCAATCTTGAGTGAAAACAGCAAAGCTGGAGGTATCGTGCTCCTTGGCTTTATATTGTACTACAAAGCTACAGCACTCAAAACAGTATGATATTGGCACAGAACAGACACATAGATCAATTGAAAAGAACAGAGAGCCCAGAAGTAGATCCACTTATTTACTGGATCGTTTGATCCATGTGACCAGTCCACGACAAAAGAATATACAAATGGAGAATAAAGTCTCTTCAGTAAGTAGTGTTGGGAAAGCTGGACATAAAATAATGAATAGTTGAATAAATAATGAATAGAAACTTTTTTAGAGCTAAATGATATTTGAAGGAAATTTCTCCCCAAATTTAAAGATCTGAAGTAATTTGTAAAGTAGTTATTAACAATCATTGAAATGTCATTAGTTTTTTTTTAAAGTCTTTTATCACAGAGAGATCAAGACTGGTTCCTAGAGATCAGCTCTCAGATGAAAAGGGAAAAGTAAGCAGAGAGGCGAGAATGGGCTGCCCATTCTGTACTTGCCTGCCCCATGCTCCAGGATGGTGATGGACTACCCCACTGACTCTCCGCCTCTGCAGTGCTCCTATTTTGACTGTAGTGACAGGACAGTCTCTTGATTTTCTTCTCTTTTCCTCACAAGCGACATTTCAGTCTTCGATGCAGGTTCTTCCACTTTGGCCCAACATGAAAGCTCTTCTCTTTTATTTACCTCTCTTATGGAACTGACTGGAAAATACAAGCCTTCTCTTGGGTCAATTTAAAAAAATGTTTCCATAAATGTTTATATGTTCTGCAGTTTTCTCCTAAGCATCTGTAATGTTTTAAACTATGTCTATATAAAGCCCTCAAATATTCTTAATGAGTAAAAAATCAATGGTGGGGTTATGATTTTGGTCTGAACGTGCTTTCAAACATTGTCATCCCAATGGATGATTCATCCAAAATGGCTGAAATGATTGCTATTTAGTATTTCTTCTGAGGGTAGCCCACAACTACTTACTTTTTAAAAAATTTAAACATATTCATTTATTATGTTAATAATAAAAATATACAATAACATAATAAAAAATCCCAATCTTTTGATATTTTAATATATAATATTTAATAAATAATAACAACATAATTGAGAGTCCCTTGGACTGCAAGGAGATCCAACCAGTCCATTCTGAAGGAGATCAGCCCTGGGATTTCTTTGGAGGGAATGATGCTGAAGCTGAAACTCCAGTACTTTGGCCACCTCACGCGAAGAGTTGACTCATTGGAGAAGACTTTGATGCTGGGAGGGATTGGGGGCAGGAGGAGAAGGGGACGACAGAGGATGAGTTGGCTGGATGGCATCACGGACTCGATGGACGTGAGTCTGAGTGAACTCCGGGAGTTGGTAACGGACAGGGAGGCCTGGCGTGCTGCAATTCATGGGGTCACAAAGAGTCGGACACGACTGAGCGACTGAACTGAACCGAACTTAACAACATAATAAAAGCTCCAGATCCCAGCTGCCACATGGGGGAACTTTAGTTTTAAAATGTGAATTCTTAGTTGTGCTTTGAGGGAGCTAGTTCCTTGCCCAGGGATGGAATCCGGGCCCCTTGGGTTGGAAGTGCCAAGTCTTAGCCACTGGACCATCAGGAAAGTTGCTACTATCTTTAATTTTATTTGTTTCTTTGCCTTTTAAAATTTATTTTTAATTGACATATACTTGATTTACAATGTTGTGTTAATTTCAGGTATCAGCAAAGTAACTCAGTTATATATATATATATATATATATATATATATATATATATATATTCAAATTCTTTTCAATGATAGTTTATTACAAGATATTGGATATAGTTTTGTTTTATATTTCTGGCTGTGTTGGGTCTGTGTTGCTGTGCAGGCTTTCTCTAGTTGCAGCGAGCGGGGCCTGCTCTCTAGTTGCAGTATGAGGGCTTCTCATTTCAGTGGCTGCCTTTGACTCTTGTTTAGGAACACGAGCTCCAGGGCACGTGGGCTTTAATAGTTGTGGCACAGGCCTGAGTTGCTCCATGGCTTATCAGATCTTCCCAGATCAGGGACTGAACCTGTGTCTCCTGCATCTCCTGCATTGGCAGGCGGATTCTTTACCACTGAGCCAACAGGCTTTTGTTGGTTATCTGTTTTGTGTATAATATCAACGACTTACTTTCTAGATGAATGGTGCAGAGAAGTGGTTGGCAGGTGTGATAGACATCACCATGGCAACTCTTCATAAAGGAAATTGATGGCTGAGCAAGTTGAGGGTTTGTATTAAGAGCTTAGTAATCCCCAGGCTGTTTGTTCAGGTTCTGTAACTTCCTAAGGATTTCAGATTTTATTAGTTCAGAAAGCCTCACCCACAAAATATATATTTATCGCTTCAATTTGTTTTTTGGCTGCCACATAGTTTAGCCCACTGAAATATTTTATTTTTCTGTCAGTGGCATTTGCGTCAAGAGCTCTGACCAAATATGACCTTGGTCAGTGCTAGATTCCAGCCAACACACACCAGACACTGAAAGCGTCACACCCTGTCTTCAATTTCCCCCTCCAAGACCAGCTACATAATTCTAGGGACTCAGTGCAAAGTAAAAATGTAGACTCATTTGTTGAAAAATTAGGGAGGATTTCCAAACAATGACAGCGCAGCATTAAGGCACGCCAAGTCCCTTTGGCACGGCTGTAGTTTGTTCGTCCACAAGGGCAACCAGGCTCCCCGTCTCCTTGCCCTCTCCTTCTTTCATCCAGGCTGACATTTTCTTCTCTCTTGCTTGTTTTCAAGAAGGTGAAAATAGCTGGAAGCTTCCCCAGGCAGCCGAGTCTTACTGAATCCTCATTATTCCAAGTGAGAGAAATGAAAAAGGCTCACTCCTCTTGCAGATTTGGGTGATGAAAGAGAACACCACTTCTGAATGCTGACTGTACAAAATTATTAGCCTGAAAAAGTCAGAAAATGTTGCCCTGAAAGGATCCCTGCCCTGACAGAGATGAGACTGAACAGCGTTTTGGTCTTTTTTCCACTTTTTAAAAAATTTCTAGAACTCTGTGCAAATGTGTCTAAGTATAGTCGCTACTTAATATGCCAAATCAGAACTCTGTTTTAATAATGGGAGAAATATATCTATGGTTTCGAGCAAGCCATTGTCTTTCCTTCAAGTATATTAACAGTAATAAGAAAAAAAGAAAAGTTCTTTGAAGAAAATATTTGAGAACCAGTCTCATCCTAATTCCGTAGTATGGATAACAAGAAAGGCATTTGTGGTTGAAGGATTTGTCTCTGGTGGAGGATAACTTAGTATTTCCCTAAATGTACCTTGCAATTGCTAGTGTTCCATGATCGTGAGGACTCCATGCTCAAATAAGGCTGGGAAATTCTGCTTTAGAGATCCACATAAAAGTCTCCTGGATGTCCTGCAGCTTAGAAAGGGGGAAAAAAAAAGAGAATCTATAACCCATCTGCTCTTTGTTTAACCCAGTTTTGCCCAAACACATTCAATCACAGAATGCTTTCATTGTGTAGTAACTATTAAAGTCATGATGTTGATTAGGCACACTGTGGGAAATGCTGATTTAATGAATCCATGGAGATCATTGGAAAGGATTTTATATTGTTGGTCACCTGCTAGATTTCAACCAGTGTTTTATGCCACTGCCATGCCTTCACTCAAATCGAACCAGCCCTCAGAGGTGGTTATTGTAATCCTGATGTTATATACACGGTGAACAAGTTAAGTGATTGACTCGGACACACAACTTTAGGTGGCATAGGGTTTCTGAACTGGTGTCTGACTCTCCAGCCCGAGGCCCCTTCCTCCACAGCACTCAGAATTTACTAACAGTGGTGAAACAGGGCAGCATAAAGTATTTATAACATCTTATGAATGCATGCTCTCAGTTCTGAAGGTTGAGTCTTTCTTAAGATACATGGAATTCTCTTGACAGATTTTTTTTCCACAAATGAAACAATAGATCTGCCTTCTCTTGTGGTTTGCCATCTGTTATGAAGCCCAAGAGAAAAATCTTTCTCTTTACAGAAAAGCTTGGCTGAACATTTATACCAAGCAACTAAGGTGCAGAATGCAGAATACCTCAGTGGAGAATCACAGCTAATAGGCTGGTCTGCATACTGTTAGACTGAAACTAATACTGGGAATGTTGTACTTCTCAGTAAGTAGGTTAGTTAGCCTCTAGCAAAAATTTGCAAACTTTTATTAACCAGCTACCAGAGGCATGCATGGGTACTAAGCTGCATCAGAATCAAAGGAAATAATCAGGTTTGCATTAACTTCTGCTCAGATGCTGATTTACCCTTTAAAAATTTTTTTTGGCTGTGCTGGGTCTTAGTTGCAGCACACAGGATCTTCGCTGTGTCATGTAGGGTCTTTTGCTGTGCTGCATGGACTCTCTAATTGTAGCTCATGGATTCAGTTGCTCCGTGGCATGTGGGGATCTTAGTGCCCCGACCAGGGATTGAACCCATGTTCCCTGCCTTGCAAGGCAGATTCCTAACCACTGGACCACCAGAGAAGTCCCCTGATTTACTCTTTATACTTAAAGCTAAAAATGATATTTACTGTTGAGCATCTTTTCTCACTTGATCTGAAATAATTCAGTGTTTTAGACTTACTAGTTTCTACAGATTTTCAGGAAAACTTAATTGGTGAATCATTGCACATATTAATATTAAAGGAAGTATTCCATAAATAAAGCCAGTCGAGAATAGAGGCTGCATCAAGTAGGCACTGGTACAAACAGCCATAGCAAGAAAGAAGAATACATGGTAAGAAGGGTTAGAATAGACTGCTCAGACCAGAGGTCACAGAGAGAGGAGACCCACCCGTTTAGAGAAAGCTCAATTCATGTCAGCACTTGAGGGATAAGTGAGGATTAATTCAAGACACCAAGTGGATTGGCTGTAAAGCAATCTGTTTGAAACACTGACATATACTAGGAAGCAGTAGACCTAAGATTACAAGAGAAACTGCTTCTCCTAGCAGCTGGGGCCCCTGAAAGCAGTGTCTCTTCTCCAGTGTGGGTTTTAGGGTAAAATAGCATCACTGTGGGCTTCCCTGCTGGTCCAGTGGTTGAGACCTTGCCTTCCAGTGCAGAGGGTGCAGGTTAGATCTCTGGTTGGGAGCTAAGATCCCACATGCCTTGGAGCCCAGAAACCAAAATATAAAACAGAAGCAATATTGTAGCAAATTCAATAAAGACTTAAAAAACAACACAGCTGTCACCCATGCAGGACTGTTCTCAAAAGAGCCACACCACCATGAAGGTGCCCCACCAGAGACAGCAGCCAGGGGTCGAGATGGGGAGACAAGGGCCAGAAAAGCTTATTCTGGAACATACAGGAGAAGAACCTTTCAAAACTCTCTGAAAGAATTGAAGGGATTCTTGAGGGTGGCTAATTTCTAGCCGTCAATTAGAGCCTATACAGGAAGTATCAGTATAAGTCTATGTTACAGAGGCAGGCTGGAAAAGGAAGCAGGGACTAACCATCTACTTTGGGTTGGGGGCAATCACAGAATGTCATGCATGCCCACAGGGCTCTGAAATTAATAGAGGTGTGAGCATGTAACCGAGATGGAGCCTCTTAGGATGTATCCTTAAGCTTGTTAAAAGCTGGATTCAAATAGTACCAAAACATTTATAATAAAGTTTGGGAAATGAAATGCTGACCATTTAATGGAGTTGCAGTTCATGTGTTAGGTGCAATGATGTGTGTGTGTTCAGTCGCCAAATCATATCTGATTCTTTGCAACCCTGTGGCTGTGGCCCGCCAGGCTCCTCTGCCCATGGGATTTCCCAGACAAGAATACTGGACTGGGCTGCCATTTCCTCTTCCAGGGGATCTCCCTGACCCAGGGATCATCTTTGGCATCTCCTGCATTGGCAGGTGGATTCTTTACTCCTGAAACACCTGGGAAGTCTATAAATTACATTTAGTGCATAGTACATACAGACATATATAAAATAATTATACCAACACCATTTATTGAATGATTCACAATTTTCCCACCAGTTTGATATGCCCCTGTAATCAAATCCTCAGTAGTTAGGTTCATATAATCCATTATATTCTTTTGGTCTATATGTCTTAGCACATGTGTGATAGTGTGTTAATTATTACTATTATGCTTTATGACATGATACAAAATCTGAAAATTCAGATTTTGTAAAAGTTAAGTTCCCTCTTTAAAAGTTATTTCCATTTTTCAGCGTTTTAAATGCCTTCCTAATGTTTTATTTTGGGGTGTAAAATTTAGAATAATCTTGTGAAGTTTTTTAAAGTGCTATTGAAATTTAGATTGTAGTCTCATTATATTTATATATTGTTTGGAAGAGTTTTTAGAACCTTGAATATTTTAATAAGCTTTCTGAAAATTGCGTGGTTTATATATAGGCCTAGATAAGAGAATTCAAAATGCATAGTACGTCTTTCTTTTTGAAAAAGCTGTCATGACTTTTTAAAATTCCGAGTTCTTTGTTTAATGTTACACAAATGCTAGATGTTTTTGTATAAGCTTCTCCCTTATTTCCATTAGCATGGGTAATGCTGATTTGTTCTGCCAATATAAATTTATTTGAGTGGCATTTATCTCTAGTTCTAATGTATGTTTGAGTTTCTGGTGAACTTTTATCAAAGCTGAGTTCTCTGTTTTTCATATGGGTTGCTGCTGTATTCCAAGAGGAGGCAAAGAGCATATATATGAGAATTAGGCTCCCCCTGCTGGTAGATTTAACACCCTACAGCATCTTACTCTTCAGGTACTTAGTGGACCATGGACTGCAGCACGCCAGGCCTCCCTGTCCATCACCAACTCCTGGAGCTTACTCAGACTCACGTCCATTGAACCAGTGTTGCCGTCCAACCATCTCATTCTCTGTCGTCCCCATCTCCTCCTGCCTTCAGTCTTTTCAGCATCAGGGTCTTTTCCAACGAGTCAGTTCTTGGCATCAGGTGGCCAAAGTATTGGAGCTTCAGCTTCAGCATCAGTCCTTCCAGTGAATATTCAGGACTGATTTCCTTTAGGATGGGCTGGTTGGATCTCCTTGCAGTCCAAGAGACTCTCAAGAGTCTTCTCCAACACTATAGTTCAAAAGCATCAATTCTTTGGCGCTCAGCTTTCTTTATAGTCCAACTCTCACATTCATACATGACTATTGGAAAAAGCATAGCTTTGACTAAATGGACCTTTGTTGGCAAAAATAATGTCTCTGCTTTTTAATATGCTGTCTAGGTTAGTCATAGATTTTCTTCCAAGCAGCAAGTGTCTTAATTTCATGGCTGCAGTCACCATCTGCAGTGATTTTGGAGCCCCCAAAACTAAAGTCTCTCACTGTTTCCATTGTTTCCCCATCTATTTGCCATGAAGTGATGGGACAAGATGCCATGATCTTCATTTTTGAATGTTAAACTTTAAGCCAGCTCAGTTGACTCTCCTCTTTCAGTTTTATCAAGAGACTCTTTAGTTCCTCTTCACTTTTGGTCATAAGGGTGGTGTCATCTGAATATCTGAGGGTCTTAATATTTCTCCCAGCGATCTTGATTCCAGCTTGTGCTTCATCCAGCCTGGCATTTTGCATGATGTACCCTGCATAGAAGTTAAATAAGCAGGGTGGCAATATACAGCCTTGACGTACTCCTTTCCCAATTTGGAACCAGTCTGTTGTTCCATGTCTGGTTCTAACTGTTGCTTCTTGACCTGCTGACACTTCTCTGCTACATGGTCTGCATGGATGTTGATGTGAAAATTAGGAAGGCACTATAGTTCGAAGATAGTGGTATGCTGGTATATATTTAGCAGTTAACACTCTGAAAAGCACTGATTTGTAGTGTTTGCTAATCACTTAAAGCCACAGATCTGAAGTCCGTGAACGTGCAGCCAGAAACATTTATAATTGACTCATGATTGGTTCCCACAGGCCAGCTCCAGTACACTGCTGGTCGAGGCTGGTAAAGGCTTGAACTAGATTTTATATTCTGCGTAGGGTATGTGGGGCTTCCCTGGGTGGCTCAGCGGTAGAGAACCCGGCTGCCAGTGCAGCAAACGCAAGAGACGTGGGTTCAATCCCTGGGTCAGAAAGATCCCCTGGAAAAGGAAATGGCAACCCATTGCAGTCTTCTTGCCTGGGAAATCCCATAGACAGGAGCCTTGGTGGCCTACAGTCCATGAGGTCTCAAAAGAGTCATACACAACTTAGCAACTAAACAACATCAACAACATAGAATATGTGGGAAGCAAGAGTGCATAGCAGGAAAAAAAATCAAGCGCTTTAAAGTTAGATCCAAATTTAAATCTCACTCCACTGATTTCTAGCTTTGAGCAGAATGTTCTTTGAAATTGTGTTCTAGCCTCTTAAGTGAGTTAATACCTTACCTGCAAAACGATTATTGAAATTAAATAGAGTATATATGTAAATCACCCCAACAAGACATTTCTAATAATTTTTTCTAATAATAATAAGTGTTTCTAATAATGGCAAGTTAAACATCCACATCTAGTCTGGAGTAAAGATAATTAGACAGCAAGATGCTCACGGAACGCTGAAACAGGAGCTGCTAACCTGACAGAGCTCCTGACCTCTGATCTCAGGGAGTTTCTAGTCTAGGATGAGCCTTCTGCTCAGTTGACTGAGGAAGTCCTTCTGATTATAAAGACAGGGAAATACTGGAGGATTATAAAGCAGTAACAGCAGCTAAATAATCTTGTATTTGGTTTTAGTTTTCTGGGTAAGAGGCAAGAGAAGGCAATTAACTGTGGAATAATGGTGAACACTTTGTCTTGGATGTCAGGTTGGGGGCCCAGTGGCAGCAAGAGTGAAACACACCTGACTCCTTGCTGTGTCTCCTGCTGCTGGGCTGGATTTGTTAATGGTGTTTTGAAAGTTCTTCCTTTGTGCAGGCCTCTTGGTTCCAAATTCCCACCTGATAAAGACCCCAGTCTTCACTTATTTCCTGTCTCTAAGTATTAAAAGACATGCTCTAAGGAGCTGGGCCTCCCACGTGGCCCAGTAGTAAATAATCAGCCTGCCAATGCAGGAGACACAGGAAAGCAGGTTTGATCCCTGGGTCGGGAAGATACCTTGGAGGAGGAAAAGGCAACCCACTCCAGTATTCTTGCCTAGATAATCCCACGGACAGAGGAGCTTGGTGGGCTATAATAGTCCATAGGGTTGCAAAGAGTCAGACACGACTGAGAGTGACTGGGCACACATGTACCTAGGCAGCTGAAGGCACGCAGGTCACTGGGTTACTTGGATGAACAGCACAACAGCCGTTCCACAGCCCCACCTCTCAGGAGTTTCAGCAGGAGGGCTCCCGGGAACACCCCTAGGGACCTGAGAAAGACTCCCTCAACAAAACATGCCTGGTCTTCTGTAAGTTTAACTTCTCCACAACATTAAAGTCAGAAGATGTCAAAATGTCTTTTTTTCCCCCTCTCTCTGAAACAGGAATGGATCTCCCAGACTCATTTCCCCAGCAGGGTTTCTAGCTGCAGAAGCCTATAGAATGCCAAGACTTTTTGTTGGGGGCAGGGTAGGGGGGGTGGAGGGCGGCTGCAGCTAAGTGCCCAGTCCTAACCACGGGACCTCCAGGCAACTCCCAACCAAGACTTTTTTTTAAAGTTTTGTCTTTATAATAAAAAATAAGCTGTGACAAGTTGTTTCCTGAGTCCCTAAACAAAGGGAAGAGGAGAGAGATAAACGGTCAGTGAGAGCAAAGGCAGAACAAGACTCTGATTTCCCGTGCCTTTCTAGCCAGGGCAGAAGGACCACAGTCTGCCCCGATCAAAGCAAGAAGGAAGGCGGTCAGACTTCAGGAAAGACGTCCAGGAGTCAGAGATGCACAGTTGACAAGGTGATCAACGCCCTGTAGCACCCAAGGGGACACTTCTGATGTCCAAGGTGGCAGCTGCTTTCAGAGTGGAATCTCCAAGATTTTCATCTCCTGGTTGTTCAGCTGTTTGACATTTATTACCATGGGATCCTCTAAGATATTCTTTAACAGCCCCTGGCCCCCTGTACAAATGCCCAGCGAAAAGACATTTTTAAACTATTTCAGTAAAAAGCATGAAAATATACCTAATGTTTTTACTTAGTTAGCTCCCAGTGGGCATGTCCTCAAAATGATTGCAACGAATTCAGAGAGTACATTTTAAACTGGGTATACTTTTTTATATTTATTTTGCAGTCAAAAACAAGATCATTTTGGAAGGGCCCGAAGAATACAACATGATAAAGACATTCTGAAAATTCCAGTCGTTTTTTCACATCCCAGTTGCTACTCCAGGATGCGCTGTCCTTACGGATCCTGAATGAAGCAGGACGTGGAGAACAGGTGCCGCCTTAGAGCTTCTTTTGGAATATCTGCCCCACAAAGGTAGATCCCAGGGGTGTGTACGCTGAGTTCTGTTTCAGGTATCAGCTTCGCAAAGCCCTAAGGTCCTGCCAAATACTATTCATTTACTTCGAAGCTATCAGAGGAGAGGGAAACAGATTTTGCAGCCAATTTTAGCTCTTTGTAATTGACTTCCAGCTCAGGAGAAGGTAGATTTTTATTTTTGAAAGAAGATTCTTTTTCTCATTAAAAAGCAGTGTGTTTTTTTTTTAATAAAACTTTTAGAGAGGAGGTTTGAGAAAATTTAGGGAAAGTCTCCTTAAGGAAGAAACTTAGTTTGTGTATGAATTTAGTTTGTATACTCTTCTTACTGTTTGTTTTCATTGGAAACTGAACTTGGTAGGTTTTTGCAAAACATTTAGCCAAGTTTTGCTTTGGGGCTTTGGGCTGCTATTTTTGTGGCTTGTTTTATTTGAAAACTTTGTTTAAAAACTGAGGCCACAGGACTTTCAACAAAATCAAGTTTCTAAAGAGGCTCTCCATTTTTTCCTCCCTACTTCAGGTCCAAAAATATGGTGGAAGATTTCTATAACTAATTTTTTTTAACTTCTGAACTTGAGCTTGCCCATTTTTAATTGGAAACTGAGGCCAGGGAATTTCAGTATGTTTTTTAAAATCTGAATCTTTCTCTCCTTTATTCTTTATGTCAGAAGATTTTTGTTTTCTTAGCTTATGTCTGTTACTTTGTTTTATATTGGTAACAGTAGCATGGGAGCTTGAAATACCATCCCACATTGGAAAACTTCAAAGGCACTTAAAAACTGTACAACCAGACTTTGGGGTGTATATTTTTGCTATCTTCATTTTGTTTGAAAGCAGAAGTTTTGATTGTATGTTGTGTATTTATACCATATGGTATTTCAGTATGAGTGGCAGGTAAATTCATTTCTTCTTTATTTTACTTACCATGTATTTACCGAACTCCTTCTTGGTGCTGGGAACCCCCCTGGGTATAGCAGTGAGCAAAACCAAGCCCCTGGCCCTATAAATGGATTCAGTGGGTTCTTGGTCGGATATTCCATTTAGGAATGGGGGCTTTGATTTGGGGTTTCCCAAGTGGTGCTGGAGGTAAAGAACTCGCCTGCCAGTGCAGGATACATAAGAGACTCGGGTTCAATCCCTGGGTCGGGAAGACCCCCTGGAGGAGGGCATGGCAACCCACTCCAGTATTCTTGCCTGGAGAATGCTATGGGCAGAGGAGCCTAGCAGGGGTTGCCAAGAGTCAGACATGACTGGAGTGACTTAGCATACACACACAGTATTTATGGCTGGACAGGAGACTGAGGGTTGAAGGATGTGAGAGATAGGTTTCAGGTTGAGCTGGAGTTGGTGTTCGGTGTTGGTTGTAGAAATGGGGAGAAGGGGTTACCACTGGGAAGGGTGGGCTGGAAATGGGAGACTAGGGGAGAAAGATGAAGTCCAGATTTGGGTATTTGGATTGAGGACTGATGGGGTCAGGGCTTCCTAATGTCACCCGGCGTATGGGATGGCAGAATCCATGTCTGTTTGTACAGGTATGTCTCCTAAGTGCTGACTGGACGATCTGAAAAAGATCCCACTCTAAACGTGTAGAAGTGCCCTTCACCCACTGCAGCATATACACACACATACTAGGGAGTGAGTTACACTCATTAATTCTGTCTTCATTTCTTTTGACAAATATTTACAGAGCTCTTGCCTTGTGCCAGGTTCTTATCCAGGCCTTGGGGTATGTCAGTGAACAAAACTGATGAAATCCTTGACCTCAATCTAATGATGCTTAGATTGAAGTGAGTGTACATCTAAATAAGTACTATTTGAAATGCATAGCTGAGCTAGAAATTAAGACAAAATAAAGTTATGCTTTGCTGGGATGTCAGGCAGAGTCACGTAGGGAGTTGAGTTTAATGCTTGAGTGGGGGTAGGAAATTAGACTCTGGGTCTACACATGAAAGAGTTATAACCAAGACCCTCTCCACCCCTTGAAAAGTCATGACATCTCAGTTGGACCAAGGAAAATGTCACACTCTGGCACAGAGGGACCACAGGGAAGCTCTGCCTCAGTGTAGAGAATCTGCAGGGAAAAAATTCAGCTCTTACTCTCAAAAGGCACAGACCAGAACCTCACCTGAATTTGTGATCTGAAATGCAATAGCCAGGACATTGGGAAGACTTTAGAAAGTCAAGTCTGGGGGGGTAAAAAGTAGAACCATCAGGAAGAGCAGATGTAACACTGCTTAAAATGATGTTCCTCCAGCCCACACCACTGAAGGGTCTCAGGGAGAACCAAGCTCTGATAAAGATGAGCTCGTTGTAAAACGTGTCAGCTTATATAAGAGGACACAGTGAGTGAATGGCAACAGAAGCAATATGTGAGTTTACAGTTCTGAGAACTAAGTTTAAAGGAATGACTGTCAGAAAGAGGATAAAGAAAGGCTGTTCAAAATAATTTAAAATGTGAATCAAAACTTTTAAGAAAGAATAAGACCCTATGTTGACAGAGCCAGCAGATTTGGAAAAAAACCATCAAATAGAGATTCCAGAAATAAAGAACACAGACATTTAAGGTAAAAAAAAAATCCTGAGAGAAGTTAGGTTGGACATAATTAATGAAAAAATTATGAGGGGAAATTATCTACAATACAGCAAGAGAAACAAATACATGGAAATATTTGAGATTAAGAGACATGATGGTTGAACAAATACATGGAAATATTTGAGATTAAGAGACATGACGGTGGAGATTGGAAAATTATAGGCATATATAAAATGAGTTTTAGGAGGAAAGAATAGAGAGAGAAAAATATTTGTTGCAAATGATAAAAGGAATAATTCATCAGGAAGCTATATTTCTAAACTTGTGTGAACCTAACAATAAAGAAAATTTTGTCATAGTTACATAAAGAAATTGTTTTAAAAAACAGAGTGATTTCTAGTTTTAACACACCCCCCTTCATTTGTGCTATTGTATGTTTTAGGCAGGATTAGTAAGGATATGGAATATATAAAAAACACAAGATAGACTTGATTTAGTGAACCTGTATAGAGCTAAACACTAGCTAGACATTCTTTTTTAAGTAAGTACACTTGAAGCATCAGCAAAAACTGACCATATGCTTGACCAAAAGGCAAATCTAAAAAAAAATCCAAAGAGTGAATAACCAAACAACCATGTTGTCTAAATGCAAATTTATAAAATTAAAAAGGAATAAAATAATCTCACCCCAAAATATTTAGACATTTTAAAATCATGTATGTAAGTAATTCACAGATCAAAGAAAATTTTAAATCAAAAATGAGAAAATATTTAGGCTGATAAAACCATCACACATGGAAACTGGTATGATACAGCTAAAGCCATAGTTAGAAGAAAATCCAACTGCATGTTTTAGGTGGATTTTGGCCAAAGGTAGAAAAATACTAGCTTTCTCTTTACAGATTCAAATAATTAAGAAGGTCTTTTTAAAAGAGTCTCTGTTATTAAATATTTTAAACATATGTGAATGTGTGTGTGCTTAGTTGCTCAGTCGGGTCTGACTCTTTGCGACCCCATGGACTGTAGGCCGCAAGGCTCTTCTGTCCACGAGGGTTCTCCAGGCAAGAATACTAGAGTGGTTTGCCATGCCCTCCTCCAGGGAATCTTCCCAATCTAGGAATCAAACCGGGGTCTCCTGCATTGCAGGTGGATTCTTGCAATGATCTCAACCAGCTGAGCTACCAAGGAAGCCAGGCTAATGAACCTTCAAACGCCTATCACCCACCTTTAAGTAGGTACCCACTCACAACCAGTCCTGTTTCATCTGTATCTCCAGGCTGCCCCCTTCCCAGACATGACTGGATTATTCTGAAGCAAATTACTGGCATCATACCATTTCATCCACAAACATTTCATTATGCATATGTAAAGATGAGGGACAGGGAGGCCCGACATGCTGCAGTCCATGGGGTCGCAAAGAGTTGGACACGATTGGTGACTGAGCAACAACATCAAAGATAAATGTTAGTTGCTCAGCTGTGTCCAACTCTGCCACCCCTGGACTGTAGCCTGCCAGGCTCCTCTGTCCGTGGGAATCTCCAGGCGAGAATACTGAGGTGGGTTGTCATTCCCAACCCAGGGAGCAAACCCAGGTCTCCTGCATTGCAGGCAGACTCTTTACTGTCTGAGCCACCAGCAAAACCCCTTATCTCAAGATAACTATTTTTTCTTAAAAAAAATAATAACCACAATATCTTAATCACAGTGATGGTTTAAGACAACAATTCCTTAATATAATCATGTATTCAGGCAACTTCCCTGTAACTGATCAGATTGTGACCCTCTGGCTGGCTCCCCCTCTCCCACACTCAGCTGTATCTAACATCTTCAGGACTGTGTTCAGGAAAGGAAAGAAGGAGAGAAAAGAAATTTCTTATTCTCTTTGTAATGTCTGTAGGTAGCACATTCTTGAGACTCTGGAACTTGCTCTCCAATATTGAAGCCCCTAGCCATATGTAGTTATTTAAATTTCAATTAACTAAAATTAAAGCAGCTTTAAACTTCAGTTTCTCAGTCGACTAGCCACATTTCAAGTGTTCAATAGACAAAATAGACAAGAACATTAAAGAAAGAAAAATTATTAGGTAATCTCACTTTTGAGCAGAGAGGCATATAAAATATATCACCCAAATCCAACATGGTATTTTTAAAAGCCCACCCAAACCAAGAAGTTTTCTCAGGAAAAGAGAATAACATGTCTTTAAAAAATATAAAATTCATCACATTAATGAATATGGAGACAACTGAGTCAGGAAGATTATTTTGCTAAACTTAAACCCCTATTCATGATACTGCCTTTAGTAAACCAAGGATAGAGGGTCTGTCTGCCTTAACTTGTTGAAATGTATCCATGAAAACCCTACAACAAACACCCACCTGGATGGAAGTGTAGATTAGTACAACTTTAGAGAACAGTTTGGCAGTGTGCTGAAGTAGGCTAAAGGTGTACACACTTAGCATTTCAGAAATTCCACTCTAACCATAGCCTCTAGAGCAGTGGTTCTCAAACGAAGAGATTTTGCCTCACAGTGACATTTGGCAAAGTCCAGAGATATTTCTGGTCATCATGATTCAAGGGGAGGAGTGTGGATGGGTGATGGGGTAGTTGATTCTGGCATCTAGTGGGTAGAGTTGAAGGATGTTGCTAAACATCTTACTACAGACAGGCAGCCCCACAGCAAAGAGTTATCCAGCCCCAGATGCCACCAGAAGCTCTGCCCCAGAACCATGATCAGTAGTATTCATAGCAGCACTATTTGTAATCTCTTCTTAAAAAGTAGAAGCACAGTTCTTGAAATGGAGCCGCAGTACATGGGTTTATTTGCATGGATTACAAAGATGTGTTTCAACATGAGAAATCTCAAAGCAGTGCTGAGTGGAGGAAAAAACACGTCGTTAAAGGATGTGCACAAATGCAGTTGATGTAACTTTGTAAACCTCATCCTTCCTCACGGTTTACCGCCACTGGCCATTGTTGGCGCCTGCCCTCCTCCTCAAGTCTTCCTCTCAGCTTTACTAACCCAGTGACAAGACATCACATTTTATAGGATTCTTTTTTTTTTTTTTTTGATTCTATTTATATTGTTTTTGTAATTTGCATGCATGATAAAAGTAAAAAAGAATACATGGAAAGGATATGCTCCAACTTCAGGAGAGTAGTTATTTGGGGAAGGAAGGGAAAGGAAAGGCCTGGGTGGTACTCTGGCAATATCTGGAATGTTTTATTTCTCTTCAGAAGGTAAGGAGATTGATGCCAGTGCAGCAAAATATTTTCTATTTTAAAATAGCTCACAGTTAGTGATTAAGAACAAAAAGAAAAGGAATGAAAGGCCAGCCCTGGTCTTCGAATGCGAATAAATATACATCACAGCTCTGATTTTTTTGGATTAAACCCTGGGGAAATAATTGCATTTTCCCTGGCATTCTTCCTCACCTATGAAACAGGCTGACGATTCTTAGTCTCCATCAATGTTTTTAAACTTCAGTCATCCCGTGATGCTTCAGCGTGTCTGCTGATACTCTCTTACTGCCTGTGACAGTTGAGAGACTCGCTGCACCACCTGAAACCATCTTCCGTCCTGTGACCCTCATCCCCCACTTTGGAAAACATTGCTCTATTATAATAAGGCACTTTGTGGACAAACTGAGGCTCCGCACGTAAAAACCCTCAGCTGTAAAAACCCTCAGCACATATTATGCCTTCAGCAAATACAGTAAATGTATGTTGGATCTTAAGCTACATAGTTTATGTTGTAACTTACTTTTTGTAATTTAAAAATATTTAATTCAGGCCTTCTAAATGCACATTTTAAAAAACCTGTGATTTTATGTAGCTTGGGGAATAATATTTTATAATAACTCTGCGGGGAGAATAAGCTATTAAAATATAGAATTGTTTTGTTGTATACTAATATAATATTAGTCAACTATACTTTAATAAAAGTATAAAGTGAAATATAGTAAAAAATAAATCTGTGATTTTAGTAATCTAGAAAACAATGCTTTTCGGTTTTTTCCCTTTAATTTTCCCTAGATACAGTAAATATTTCTTCTCTAGCCTTATCTATAGCATTAAATTTTTATACTGATAAACTTGTTGTTCAATGATAAGAAAATGAGTACAACTTGAGAGGTTCAAAACTGTAGGTTTTATTGAATAATGAATGAGTCTTAGGCGTCCCAGAAGCAAGAGATGGCAAAGTCCCGGCTCCTCTCCCCACCCCTTCTCTTGCTTGTGGTCCCCACTTCAGATGTTGATGATTCTTCGGGGGCAGAGAATACTCCATGCTCTGCTCCAGTGGATAATAAGTAAGCAATGTCACAGGTGGTGACTCCAGCTATAAGTCAAACATTCATCTTCTCAGAAGCACAGATTGCAAAAAAAAAAAAAAAAGAGGGGGGTTATATGGAGGCCATTTCAGCCTCACCCACGTGAATAAACTCACTGGGGCCTCACCCCAGTGGGGCCGCCCGGATCCCGGTTTACGGACCGCTGCACAGAGCTGCTGAGTGAGGAGGTCCTTTTGCTCATGGACGTCCTTGGATAGGCTCCAAACTGGAGCCTCACTGGGCTAACATTTCCACAGTGGTCCCCATTTTCAGTGAAGCATTCATGCTGATAATTGAAAATCTCAACCTAGCCCACATTTTCAAGAATGACAAAAAGTATAATCTAAAAGCATCTGTTTCTCTGTCAGGGGAACCCATCCTTAAAGGTTTGGAAGGGAAGGGAGCTGAGAGTTGGAGAACATCTAAAGGTTAAGTTGTCCAGGTGGTTCCTGGATGGAATCAGTGGAGTACGTAAGTGCGGAGTTAGTGCCGCACACCAGGGCAGCTCAATCAAAAAACATTTTGAGAGTTTATTCTGTACAGCATATCAGATTAGGAGCTTTGGAGCATGTATAGAAAACCCAGCTATGGCCCTCAGTCTCCAGAGTTTAAACTGTATTGGAGAGAAACCCATGTGGAGAGAAAAATATTAGTGCACACAAAGAGATAATCAGAAATTCATTTCAACACTTTAAGAGATGGACTGTGACACCCACATACAAGATTCTGAATAAATGGGAATGATAGTGGCTCGATAGTGACACAGTTGTTATTCTTACCGTACTCTATTTGAGTGCTTCCTTTCTCTTAGGCATCACGTGAACTGATTTTCAAATGTAACTCGGTTGGTCCCATGTCCTTTGGCTTTCTGTGGGCCTGTTTCTTTTTAATGTTGAGATAAAATGCCTGGAGCCTCTATCCCTCATAATGTGCAAAGTCTGACACAACATTGGGGGGAGGTAGGCTTTTTAAAAATTGAAGTATAGTTGATTTACAATGTTGTGTTAGTTTCAGACATATGCAAAAGTGCTTCAGTTTTATACGTATATGTATTATGCATGCTCTGTGCATGCATGCTCAGTCACTAAGTTGTGTCTGACTCTTTGCAGCCTCATGGACTATAGCCTGCCAGGCTCCTCCGTCCATGGGATTTTCCTGGCAAGAGTACTGGAGTGGATTGCCATGCCCTCCGCCAAGCGAACTTTCCGATCCAGGAATCGAACCCACATCTTCTGCATTGTAGGCAGATTCTTTACTGCTGAGCCATCAGGGAACCACATTATGCGTATGTGTGTGTATATAACCTATAGCAGAATCTGAAAAAGATGTATATATATATATATATATATATGTACGTGTAATAGATATGTATAATATATATACACACATATATTTTCATATGCATATGAGTTACATTTGAAAATATACATACATAACTATATGCTATATATATATGTTATGTATGTATGTATGTATGTATGTATGTATGTATGTATGTATGTATACATGAGTTCCCAGGTGGTGCAGTGGTAAAGAATCTGCCTGCCATGTGGGAGACACAAGAGACATAGGTTCGATCCCTGCGTCAGGAAGATCCCCTGAAGTAGGCAGTGGCAACCCACTCCAGTATTGTTGCCTGGAAAATTCCATGGGCAGAGGAGTCTGGCAGGCTACCGTCCATGGGGTTGCAAAGAATTGGACATGACTGAGTGACTGAGCACACTTTAGTTCAGTTCAGTCGCTCAGTCGTGTCCGGCTCTTTGCGACCCCATGAATCGCAGCACGCCAGGCCTCCCTGTCCATCACCAACTCCCAGAGTTCACCCAGACTCATGTCCATCGAGTCCGTGATGCCATCCAGCCATCTCATCCTCTGTCGTCCCCTTCTCCTCCTGCCCCCAATCCCTCCCAGCATCAGAGTCTTTTCCAATGAGTCAACTCTTCGCATGAGGTGGCCAAAGTACTGGAGCTTCAGCTTTAGCATCATTCCTTCTAAAGAAATCCCAGGGCTGATCTCCTTTAGAATGGACTGGTTGGATCTCCTTGCAGTCCAAGGGACTCTCAAGAGTCTTCTCCAACACCACAGTTCAAAAGCATCAATTCTTCGGTGCTCAGCCTTCTTTACAGTCCAACTCTCACATCCATATATGACCACAGGAAAAACCATAGCCTTGACTAGACAGACCTTAGTCAGCAAAGTAATGTCTCTGCTTTTGAACATACATACATATAAATATATTGTATATATATAATACATATATATGTCTTATTTTTCATTTTCTTTCCATTATATATATATAGATATTGTATCAGTTCAGTTCAGTTCAGTCGCATTTATATAAAGATATTGAATATAGTTCCCCATGCTATACAGTAAATCCTTGTTGCTTATCCATTTTATGTATAGTAATGTGTATCTGTTAATCCCAAACTCCTAGTTTATCCCCCTCCACTTTCCCCTTTGATAACTGTAAGTTTGTTTTCTGTGTCTGTGATCTATTTCCATTTTGTAAATTAGTTCATTTGTAGTGGGTTTTTTTTAGATTCCACAGATAAGTGACACCATGTGATACCTGTCTTTCTGTGTCTGGCTTACTTCACTTAGGTCCATCCAGGTTGTTGCAGACAGCGTTATCTCATTTTTAATGGCTGAATAATATTCCATCATATTTTTGTACCACACCTTCTTTATTCATTCCTCTGTCAGTGGTCACTTAAGTTGCTTCTGTGTCTTGGCTATTGTGAATAGAGCTCCTGTGAACATTGGGATGCATATATCTTTTCGAATTAAGAGTTTTCATCTTTTCTGCATAAATGCCCAAGACTGAAATTGCTGGATCATGTGGTAGTAGCTCTGTTTTCAGTTGCTTAAGGAATTTCCATACTGTTCTCCATGATGACTGCATGAATTTACATTCCCACCAGCAATGCGGCAGGGTTTGTTTTTCTTGGGAGGCTTCCTCAGTGTGTCTTGAGGGAGACAGAGTGGGTGGTGAGTGTTACATTCTCCTGCCTCCTCTCCCCAGGTTTCCTCCTCCTGAATTGAGTCTCAAGCACACCCCTCTGAGCCATCTTTATATGCTGATCCTCTTCCCTCTTAAGCCCACTCATGAAAGTCTTCCCTTCTTCTTCATTCATTAAAACCTCACTCCCACACATACATTATAGCAACAAACTTTTCTGAGAGTTAGAGGGGAAAAAAATAAAGGGAAAAATTAAGTACAGAATAGAAAATAACCTAAAATTGAATATTTTACAACTAATACTTTCTCTTCCCTCCAAAGTCCCCTTCCACTTAGCCCACCTTCTCTCCATATTTCAGCCTCATCAACCTTATGCCCTCTTTCCTGGGCTGGCTAGAGATATCTGATTTCAAATACTTTATTCAGCAGAGAAAGTTAGCTCTCTTTGAATTCAGTTCTTTGCATGATCTAGACTTCTGTAGAAGGAGAATAAGAAATATAGGTTTGCCTTTCAAACCCAAACCCAAAGACACAATATTTTCTAAACAAAAGAGCAATTCTCTCTTTAACAAATATTATTCTGCCTTGACCAGTGACTCAGATGAAAGTAGTCTTTAAAAATAGCAGTCTTGCTCTGCTTCACTTTACATGTATGTATATGTGCCTGGAACAACTGATTATTTACTCCCATTTTACAGATGAAGAAATTGAAGTTTAAGGAGATTAATGTGTTTAACTTACCCAGTTTGTAGGGGACAGAATTGGAATTCAGACCTATATCTACTGATTCTAAAGCCTTATCTTCGTGACCACCTCCTACTTATACATCTCTGGTACAGAAAGCAAAGGCTACAGGCATTCAAGAAAAATAAGATGCTGGCAGAAAGAAGAAGAGGGGGAGATTTCAGTTGAAAGAGGAGGCACATAAGAGAGAATTAGTCTGGACGTGACACTGTAAAGATTTAAACTAAGGGATGGCAGAAGGTAAAAAGAGTCTTGACCATTTGATGGGGGGAGAGAAGAAGCAGCCTTTAAAAATGGCTTCATGTTTTCTAGTCTGGATAGCAAGCACCGTTCATTCATTCAGCTAAGAGACATTGTTGGGTCAGCGTCGTGCCCAGTGTTGGGAACAGTAGCAGGAATAGGAAAGTCAGGGGTGAGAAGCTGCGGCGTCTTCAGCGAGACAGGAAGAGGCTGCAGTAAGAGACACATCCTGTTTAATGTCCAGCAGGCAACAGGAAATACCAAACTCATTTGTGTCGAAGTCTGAGGCCCTCGGAGCACCAGGTGGCAGCACAGACTTGGAAGCTGAGGAAGCAGGCCTAGCTCAACTCTCTAAAGTCTTGTGTTTTGCATCTGAAGCAGATTAAAACAAAATGCCCTTATTCATAGGAGAGTACTTTTAAAATATTAGCAAATAATTTTAATGTCGTTAAATGCTTGTTTAAACATTTACTAAATGACCTTTCCATCTGGCAAGCTAAGAGTCGTTTCAGTAGAAGGATATGTGTACTAATACTGCTAGGTTTTTATATAGTATAATTTATCCAGATATGGAGGGGAAACATGCATATGATTAGGGCACCATTCTTCCAGCCGGACACATATTCCCAATATTATTAAATTGTCCATTACCGTGTTCATAGTTTATAAGCTGACGGTTACCCATATTGGCAGGCATGAAAAGACTGTAACTGTGAGAACCTTGGGGTTATGATACTGCTAAATGAGGTGGATGTTTTGTTACATAGTTAGCACATTATATTCTGTTTCTGTACTTAGCATAATCCTACCCACCTCACCCTGCCTTCCCTGAAATGAAGCCCACTTAATAGTTCCTTTGGTCTCAGGTTGTTTTATCTTTCCTTACAATTAGTTGTCTGTCTTTTCACGTTATGTACTTACACATCTCCTTACAACGCAGCAGTGCGCTGTTATTAAGGAAGGAACCAGCGTGAGAGCTCAACACGGAGCCAACACGAGGAAGACCCTCTGGAACAGAATCGGTGCTCTCACTCCTCCTGGCTAAGAGGTTTAGAGGTGCTTTAGAAAGACGCAGTTGATAATCAACACCGATCTCATACTGTAGGTATGATGGTTCTTGAGCCCATGATTTGTATCTTCCTATACAGAGTTATTCTTAGTTCTTTAGTCAGTGATAAAGAGTTCATTCCAACTGTGAACTGAGTTCTTTTCAACAAATCTGTTTGTGGTCCTCATATAATTCTAAATTGTTGAAACTTCTCAGGGATTGATCCATTGTTCAACCGGAAAAATTTTTTTAAATTAGAATAAATCGTATGTTGTGAACAATCTATACAGTCAGCAAAGACAAGACCGGGAGCTGACTGTGGCTCAGATCATGAACTCCTTATTGCCAAATTCAGACTTAAATTGAAGAAAGTGGAGAAAACCACTAGGCCATTCAGGTATGACCTAAATCAAATCCCTTATGACTATACAGTGGAAGTGAGAAATAGATTTAAGGGACTATGTATGATAGACAGAGTGCCTGATGAACTATGGTTGGAGGTTCATGACATTGTACAGGAGACAGGAATCAAGACCATCCCCAAGAAAAAGAAATGCGAAAAAGCAAAATGGCTGTCTGGGGAGGCCTTACAAATAGCTGTGAAAAGAGAGACGAAAAGCAAAGGAGAAAAGGAAAGATATACTCATTTGAATGCAAAGTTCCAAAGAATAGTAAGGAGAGATAAGAAAGCCTTCCTCAGCAATCAAAGCAAAGAAATAGAGGAAAACAATAGAATGGGGAAGACTAGAGATCACTTCAAGAAAATTAGAGACACCAAGGGAACGTTTTATGCAAAGATGGGCTCAGTAAAGGACAGAAATGATAGGGACCTAACAGAAGCAGAAGATATTACGAAGAGGTGGCAAGAATACACAGAAGAACTGTACAAAAAAAGATCTTCACAACCCAGATAATCACAAAGGTGTGATCACTCACCTAGAGCTAGACATCCTGGAATGTGAAGTCAAGCGGGCCTTAGGAAGCATCACTGTGAACAAAGCTAGTGGGGATGATGGAATTCCAGTTGAGCTATTTCAAATCCTGAAAGATGATGTTGTGAAAGTGCTGCACTCAATAGGCCAGGAAGTTTGGAAAACACAGCAGTGGCCACAGGACTGGAAAAGGTCAGTTTTCATTCCAATCCCAAAGAAAGGCAATGCCAAAGAATGCTCAGACTACCACACAACTGCACTCATCTCACATGCTAGCAAAGTAATGCTCAAAATTCTCCAAGCCACGCTTCAGCAATACGTGAACCGTGAACTTCCAGATGTTCAAGCTGGTTTGAGAAAAGGCAGAGGAACCACAGATCTAATTGCCAGCATCTGCTGGATCATGGAAAAAGCAAGAGAAATCCAGAAAAAATTATTTCTGCTCTATTGACTATGCCAAAGCCTTTGACTATGTGGATCACAATAAACTGTGGAAAATTCTGAAAGATATGGGAATACCAGACCACCTGACTGCCTCTTGAGAAACCTGTATGCAGGTCAGGAAGCAACAGTTAGAACTGGACATGGAACAACAGACTGGTTCCAAATAGGAAAAGGAGTACGTCAAGGCTGTATATTGTCCCCCTGCTTATTTAACTTGTATGCAGAATACATCATGAGAAACGCTGGGCTGAATGAAGCACAAGCTGGAATCAAGATTGCCGGGAGAAATATCAATAACCTAGGATATGCAGATGACACCACCCTTATGGCAGAAAGTGAAGAACTAAAGAGCCTCTTGATGACGTGAAAGAGGAGAGTGAAAAGCTGGCTTAAAGCTCAACATTCAGAAAATGAAGATCATGGCATCTGGTCCCATCACTTCATGGGAAATAGATGGGGAAACAATGGAAACAGTGGCTGACTTTATTTTTCTGGGCTCCAAAATCACTGCAGATGGTGACTGCAGCCATGAAATTAAAAGTCGCTTACTCCTTGGAAGGAAAGTTATGACTAACCTAGACAGCATATTAAAAATCAGAGTACGCTTACTTTGTCAACAAAGGTCCATCTAGTCAAGGCTATGGTTTTTCCAGTGGTCATGTATGGATGTGAGAGTTGGACTATAAAGAAAGCTGAGCACCGAAGAATTGATGCTTTTGAACTGTGGTGTTGGAGAAGACTCTTGAGAGTCCCTTGGACTGCAAGGAGATCCAACCAGTCCATCCTAAAGGAGATCAGTCCTGGGTGTTCATTGGAAGGACTGATGTTGAAGCTGAAACTCCAATACTTTGGCCCCCTGATGCAAAGAACTGACTCCTTGGAAAAGACCCTGATGCTGGGAAAGATTGAGGGCAGGAGGAGAAGGGGACGACAGAGGATGAGATGGTTGGATGGCATCACTGACTCAATGGACATGGGTTTGGGTGGACTCCAGGTGTTGGTGATGGACAGGGAAGCCTCGCATGCTGTGGTTCATGGGGTCGCAAAGAGTCGGACACGACTAAGCAACTGAACTGAACTGAACTGAGCAATGTGCCCAGCAAAACAAATGTCTATTTCTGGGATTTGGTGGGCTGCCATCTATGGGATCGCACAGAGTCGGACACGACTGAAGCGACTTAGCAGTAGCAGCAGCAAGAACATAGAAAGAGGGCTATCTGTAACAGCTGGGAAAACCTGGCAAAGAAAAGAGAGGAGGTAAAAGAAAAATAATCCAGAGAAAGACACCATACCCACATGGAGAAATGCTTCACAAAGCAACTCTCAATATCATGAGAGACAAGGAAAGTCTGGGGACTCTTTCAGATGAAGGGGACAAGACAGGCTAATGTGATAGTTGAACCTGGATTGGATCTTGCACTAAGAAATATGGAAATTACTGGGATGATTGACAGAATTAAAATATGGACTGTCTATATTATAACAATGCTGCACTTCCTGAATTTGATCATTGTACTGTGGTTATGTAGAAGAATATACTTATATAAATATGGATATATCTATGTATAGGTAGATATATGGGCTTCCCCAGTGGCTCAGTGGTGAAGAATCCACCTGCTATGCAGGAGACACAGGTTGAATCCCTGGATCGGGAAGACCTTCTGGAGAAGGGCATGGCAACCCACTCCAGTATTCTTGCCTGGAGAATTCCATGGACAGAGGAGTCTCGTGGGCTGCAGTCTATAGGATCACAAAGAGTTGGACACGACTGAAGCAACTGAGCATGCACGCATGCATATAGATAGGTAGATAGCTCTGTGTAAAGATATGTGAAATAGATGACCAGCTGAAGCAGGGCACTCAAAGCCGGTGCACTGGAACAACCCAGAGGGATGGGATGGGGAGGGAGGTGGGAGGGGGGTTCGGGATGGGGGACACGTGTACACCTGTGGCTGATTCATGTCAATGTATGGCAAAAACCACCACAATATTGTAAAGTAGTTAGCTTCCGATTAAAATAAGTAAATTATATATATGTATGTGTGTGTGTGTATATATATATATATATATATATATATTATATTATATTTTGCCTGTCTTGATAGTGGCAGAAAGGTTTAAGGGGAAAGGGATGTGTTGTCTGCAACTTATCATAGGATAGTTCAGATAAAAGAAAACACAGAGGTGAAAAGCTGAATCTCATAAAATGTTAACAAGTGTTGAATCTGGGTGAAATTTAAAGGTTTATGGAGTACTGTTAAAGGTGTACTGTTCTTACAACTTTTCCATACATTTTGCAATGATTTTTAAACTGTAGTAATAATGATAATAATAGTAATGATAATTCAGAGAAACTGAACCTGAAGCTTCACACTAGTTGCATTTTTCTGCTTCAAATCAGACTAGACACCTTTGTCTAATCACCTGTGATAGCTGTAGGAATAAATATGCCAGGATCTGAAGTTTATGTTAAATATCAAAAAAAGTTAACTTCTTTACATATTTACATATTTTCTAATATATTATTTAAGGATTTGTTTTTCACATGAAAGGTGTCAGTATAGCACAGACCTTTTTTTTCTGAATCATTGATAGTGAGACCAACCTCACACCCCATAATGGCAGGACACTTTAGGGTGCATTTCCTACAAACAGCAGCATCGTACAGAGCCATAAGACCACCTCCAAATCAGGAAATTGATGTCAATACAAATTTATCATTGGGCCCCAGACCTCCTTCCTTGCTAACTGTCCCGGAGTCAATCCTACAGGAAATCAGTGCTGCTTATTCACTGATGCTGAAGCTGAAGCGCCAGTACTTTGGCCGCCTGATGAGAAGAACTGACTCATTGGAAAAGACCCTGATGCTGGGAAAGATTGAAGGCAGGAAGAGAGGGGAAGAGAGAGGATGAGATGGTTGGATGGCATCACCAACTCAATAGACATGAGTTTGAGTAAGCTCTGGGAGTTGGTGATGGACAGGGAGGCCTGGTGTGCTGCAGTCCATGGGGTCGCAAAGACTCGGACACAACTGAGCGACTGAACTGAACTGAAAGTCCTTTATGGCCAGTGCCTCCTGTTCAGAATCACAGAGTGCTCTCTTCATTCTCCTTTTCTCTGGACTGTTCCTCACACTTCCTGATGTTCACGACCTTGGCACTTCTGAAGATAAGCAAGTACCTTGTACAGTGTCCCTCAGTGGAGAGTAATCTGTCACTTCCTCGTGATTGGATTCAGGTTTTGCATCTTTGTTGAGAACATCCCAGTGTGATGCTGAGGTCTCCTCACTGCATTTGATTGGTGGGGCCTCATTTCAATTTCTCCTGTTATTGGTGATGTTTACCTTGATCACTTGACTAAAGTGTCTTCTGCCACACCCTCCAATGCAAGGCGACTCTTTTTCTTCTTGTAACTAAGAAGTCTTTTGTGCAAAGGTACTTTGAGAAGAAATACCCCAATCTTCATGAAACTTATTTATTTACATCTGTGTGACTCATAGTTTCCTAGTTTTTTTAATAGGTTATCATCTACCAGTTGTTATTGTTGTTTAGTCACTAAGTCATGTGACCCCACAGACTGTGTAATCCGCCAGGATCCTCTGTCCATGGGATTTCCCAGGCAGGAATACTGGATGGGTTGCCATTCCTTCTCCAGGGGATCTTCCCAACCCAGGGATTGAACCCAATCTGCATTGGCAGGCAGATTCTTTACCCTTGAGCCACCAGGGAAACCCATAATCTCCCAGTAGGATTATTTATTTTGAAGGACACATTGTCCCAGACATGGCCAGTGGGAGCCCCTGTGTCCTTTTGATGTGCCCCCACCATTCTTTGAGCACTTTTTCAGTTTTGGACACAAAAAAGATCTTTCTGTTTCATCAGGTACATTCCTTGCCTCGGCCCTGAATTGGCCAGTCCTCTAAGAACCTTGACTTCTTTTTGTGGAGAACGGTGTTGAAAAACTAGGTCTGAATACTAGATACTCACAGTTATTGGAGCATCAGTTCACCAAGAGGCTGTCAGCGGACAGCCAGACTGTATGTGTGTGTGTTCATCTGTATGTTTAAATCTATTTGTATCTCTTTATCTACCTTGATAAATATTGAAAAGCCAAACGTTCACACTGATACTTTCAGTTCCAGTCCAACAGCCCTGGACTTGTTTAGTTTTCTCTCTTCTGTGATGGGGAGAAATCTGTTTCCCACTACCCTTAATGTGGTTACTTCTTTGATTGATTCCCCGGTAGGTAAACAATCTCTTGACTGCTGTCATAACCCTCTCCTCCATGTGGACGCTTCTCCCACCACACCTGGGCTCCAGCACCCCCGGGTCCCTGCTGGAAGACCCCCTCCTGATGTTCTTAGGGCTGTGACTTCCCAGGCACTCCCACCCTGCACACACACCCTTCTTACCCAGTCTGGCTCTCACACTCCACACCAGGCCACCTCCTCTCCCAAGGCTGTCCTTCCCACCTCACTCCCTTTCTAATGCCCCATTGAGGTCATGCTCACGCAGGAATGCCCTCCTCTCCCTCCCCACAGATGGGTGCTCTTTGTTCTTCCAGCTTTCTTATTCATTCATCACCATTCTTTATAATATCAATTAAAAACAAGGGAGGAGAATGAAATGGGCATGGAGTAAACTCTACACCTGAAAACACAACCATGTGTTTATAAACGTAAAATGAAGCAAGCTTGAGATGCAGTATCTAGTATCTAGCTATGAAGATGATACCCATTAATCTTTAAATTCTCTAAACGCCAATCGTAGGACATTGACCTGAGTAGCGGAGACTTGGTAGGAAGCCTGGGATACAGAAGTCAGAATAGCAGAATCTATTCTTCCTCCCTCCTCAAGATTATGAAACGATCTCTGGGCTTCCCAGATGAAGTAGAATTCAGAGAATGAGCCTCAAAGCCTGCCCCATTTTCATGAAGTCATCAGTTGATTCTGTTTTTGTTATTAAACGAGCAATCAGATCTTCTACTGAATGGCCTGGTATTTACTTAAACCTTCACGCTCCCAAGATTGCCTGGGACCATGGAATCGGGAACCACACTTGTTTCTGCTCTGGCTCTGTACTGTAGTCCATGTGGATGATGCCATTTACATGGTTCTTTTTTGACCTCCACTCTTGGCTCATGATCTGTATCTAAACTTCCGGCTATTCAAAGCAGCATGGTCGGTCTTCCTTGGTGGCTCAGACAGTAAAGAATCTGCCTGCAGTGCAGCAGATCAGGTTCCATCCCTGGGTTGAGAAGGCCCCCTAGAGAAGGGGATGGCAACCCACTGAAATATTCTTGCCTGGAGAATCCCATGGACAGAAGAGCCTGGCGGGCTACAGTCCGTGGGGTTGCAGAGTCAGACATGACTGAGCAACTTTCACTTCATGTCACCCAGGAAAGGAGCTTGGTCTTTGGAGCCAGTATGATTCAGTGTGAAATCTGTTTTTAAAAAGGTGAATCTTAGTTTCCTCCTCCAGACAACGGCATCAACAATTAAACTTATCCTGGTAGATTTCCGTGAAGATTTGGGACAGCATAAATGTCATGGGGGAAATGATTTAACAATTATGTATGTACTTTTATACTTCTGACTTTCCTAATGCGTGGCCTTGTTCCCAGGGCATTCCAGGTAGTCATCTGCCTGAGGGAGGGAAGGGGATTGAGATGTTCTATAAAAGGAACACAAAACAAACTAACGACAAACAACAAAATGACACCTAACGTTCAGCTTCTGTCAGTTACACTGTGGTTTAGTCTAAACAAAGTAAAACACTTAGAGCTTTAAAAAATATTTGACATGTCACTCAAATGAAGCAAAACAAAGGCTTTTCTGGCAAGGATTCTACCATAAGAAAGGATTAATTCATTTATCCTTTTCATTTCATTTATCTTTTCCAATTCATTTATCTTTTTCTTCGGCTTAGAGTTTTATGAAGGGGCAGACGGAGCACATGAGGAACAGGAGAGCTGCCCTTTTCCAACCCTGAGATGATGATGTAAAGGCCACAAGGAGCTGAGGGAAAGGGGGAGAGCGGAGCGAGATGGCCTGATGAACGTGTCCTGAGTCACCCTTCGGAAAGTTGTTATCTAAAATCAGCGCGTGGACTCTTGTTCATTTGGGTCACCTATTAGACGAGGAACAGTCCATCCAAATAAAGTTGGAGGTACAGCGCGGTCAGGTAGAGAAAAACGGCTTCCCACGGTACTCTCCTTCCCGTGTTGAGGGCCCGCGGAGCTGCCGTGGGGCTGGTAGCATGGGGCAGTGTGACTCACATAGAGGCTAAGGGTAGACCACATGGAGGATGAAAGAAAGACTGGGGAGTCAGCAGGCAGTGGAAGAAGCAGAGACACCGAGCCCGCCTGTGAGAGTTGACCGGTGCCACCTGGAAGCATTGCCCAGAACATGGAACCATGAGTTCCTTTGCCCTGGGCAGCAGGTTTGGAAGCAGTTGATCAAGCGACATCATGCCAGAGGCTGGAAGATGTTGCCAGATCACGCTCCAGATTCAACACAAGATCAGAGTACTCCTTAGTCCCCAAACTCAAGAAGTTGTGTGGTCACCCCTTTCCATCTCCTATACCAACAGCAGCATCTTAGAAGACCCAGAGAGAAGGATGATCAGAGACAGGGCTTTGCATCCAAATGAGAATTCTTTTGGTTTTTTTGGCCGTATGGCAGGTGGGAACTTAGTTCCCCAACCAGGGATCAGACCCATGACTCCTGCAGTGGAAATACAGAGTATTAACCACTGGACTGTCAGTGAAATCCCTGAGAATTGTTTTTTAATCCCAGAAGGACTGTTTCAGCGTTCAGGTTAGACTGTTTAAATTACATCAGAGATTCGGGTGGGGAAGGAGAAGGTCTATGCAAGATCTTATCTTGGATCACAGACAAGGCAGTTACAGCGCATACCTTTCTCGTTCACATGATGCTTCTACACTCGTCTCACACTGATGACTTATTTTTACCAAAACAAGCTGCCAAGAAACTGAAAACGGGGCCCGGACACAGCCAAGTTGTATTCCGAAAGTGGTGGTTGACGTCCCATCTGTCACGAGCTCCCTCTGCCAGCAGTGAGAGTGTGCTGCCCAAGGCCAAGGATGGGAGACAATGGGTTCCAGTTTCTTCCTCGTGGATACTGCCCAACCACAAGCCTATTCCATTTTTTAAGGACCTGAGGCTAATAGTGTTGAATTTCATGGGAAGAAGAGAAAGTACTAGGGAAATTTTGCAGAAGACAACCTGAGAAGACTTTGTGCAACTCAGGCCCCTGAGGGGCCTGCATATGCCGTCTCGTCTCTAAAACGTCCGGGGCATGACTACAAGGATGAGCCTATAAATCAGATCTGAGCAGAGACTTGCTTTTTCAAAAGAGTCCTGTGCTCAACCTATGGATTCTTAGGACTGGGTCCAAAGGAAGACAAAAGCAAAACATGGAGCAGAACATGAGAGGAAAGTGTCCGGGCCTCAATGTTTGCTTTGTGCCCCTGGAACCGTATCATAAAATATCAATGCTGCAGCTTGTCGTTATCTTCAAAACAATGATTCGAGTTTAATTCTAAATGAAACTGATGAGAAGTGTGATGTTTTCTTTACCAGCAAGGCCAAATTGCTCACTACTGTGAGCTGTGTTTTCCCCAAGGTTTGCAGGAGCTGAAGTCTATATAAGAAAAAAAGAGCCCTAATTCTGAACGGGAACATTGGAATTTTCCTACTGGCAGCTCCCTTCTTGGTTAATTAGACAGTATTAGGAAGGAAAAAGGTTGGCCGTGTTATCTAGAAGGAAGTATTATTAGAGATGGCATTGTATCCTGAAAACATTTCATACCCTGTGTTCTGGTCTCTAACGCACCATCTGGAGCAGCTACTTGGGGAAAATTACAGCAAATTGATAGGAATATTAAAAATGGCCTCAGTTAATTTATTGACAAAGATAAAAGTCTCTTGATGAGAAATAGCATTTCAAGTGTCCTTTGCAAATCATAAATTGACAGACGACAGACATAAATGATGAAGAGTCCTAAGACTTGTGTTTCTGGTTAGAACCACCATCACATCTGTACTAGGAGAAGGCAAGGAACTTCTCAGAGACCCATTTCCCTGTTTTGTAAAAGAGAGCACGTTTTCATGAAACATCCAGCCAGAAAGTCATTTGAGATAAAGAATTAAAAGCTAGCTATCAACTCGTCCATTTCATACTTCCTTATCTTCTGTCTTAAACGAGGTTGTGGTATTCAGATTAATTAGTCATTGTGGGACCTCCCTGGTGGTCCAGAGGTTAAGGATCTACTTTTCAGTGCCGGGAACACAGGTTCTATCCCTGGTCAGGGAACTAAGATCCCATATGCCACAGGGCAGCTAAGCCCACGCACCGCAGCGAAGATCACACGTGTTGCAACTGAGAACTGATGCAGCCGCATAAATATTTTTAAAAATTTAATCATTGTTCATAAAGTCCTGGACAAATAAGCTTTCATTACAACAGCATTGTTTTAAAAAGCTTCCTATGCTGTCTACCAGTTAGGTTAGAATGAGAGGAAACATTGAAATGGCTCTTAAGAAATGGCTCTCAAAAATCAATTGATAATGGTGAACACACCCGCTGTTTACTTACTTCTTGCCAGATACTACAAAAGTCCTGGCAGAAAATGAAGAAGAGCTGCTGGTCTTGCAAAGATCATTTCAGCTCCATCTATACTCACTGGGCAGTCAACACCAGCAGAATCGTTTTAGACCAAGAAGGAGAGCAGTAGGGTAACTTCATTGTCAACGCTCTCTGTCTTTCCTTTAGAAATGTCTTTGGATTTTTTTCCTAACAGGTGATGGAGGTGAAGAGATAAACATTTATTGTGGCATGATGCCCGTCTGGTTTTGCTAACAGAATTGCTCATCATTTCCTGGTTGAGAAAAGGCATTCAGCATGCTGAAGCCTAGAACTTGCTTTAAAAAAAAAAAAAGGCATGTTTCTAACCTCAGACTCCTAATTTGAATACATACAGTTTTGCAGCTGGATCTCATTATCTTTTGAAAGTCAGTTGTCTTATGAATAAATAAATAGGTTTTGGAATGTTCGGTTGTTAACAAAACAATAATATAAGAACAAAGCATTTTTAAACCACTTTATTAAGTTGTGATTGACATACAAAAATCTATACATATTTCAAGGCTTCCCTGGTGGCTCAGACAGTAAAGTATCCACCTGCCAGGAGTTGGGGGTTTGATCCCTGGGTTGGGAAGAGCTTCTGGAGGAGGAAATGGCAACCCACTGCAGTATTCCTGCCTGGAGAATTCCATGAACAGAGAAGCCTGGCAGGCTACAGTCAATGGGGTTGCAGAGTCAGATATGACTGAGCGACCAGTACTTTCATACATATTAATATATACAACCTGATGAGTTTGAACATAAGTATACACCGATGAAACCAATCCCAAAGAAGGGCAATGCCAAAGAATGCTCAAACTGCCACACAACTGCACTCATCTCACATGCTAGCAAAGTAATGCTCAAAATTCTCCAAGCCATGCTTCAGCGATACATGAACCGTGAACTTCCAGATGTTCCAGCTGGTTTGAGAAAAAGCAGAGGAACCAGAGATCAAGTTGCCAACATCTGCTGGATCATTGAAAAAGCAAGAGAGTTCCAGAAAAACATCTATTTCTGCTTTATTGAGTATGCCAAAGCCTTTGACTATGTGGATCACAATAAACCGTGGAAAATTCTAAAAGAGATGGGAATACCAGACCACCTGACCTGTCTCTTGAGAAACCTCTTGAGTATACAGGTCAGGAAGCAACAGTTAGAACTGGACATAGACCAACAGACTGGTTCCAAATAGGAAAAGGAGTACGTCAAGGCTGTATATTGTCCCCCTGCTTATTTAACTTGTATGCAGAGTACATCATGAGAAACGCTGGGCTGGAGGGAGCACAAGCTGGAATCAAGATTGCCGGGAGAAATATCAATAACCTCAGATATGTAGATGACACCACCCTTATGGCAGAAAGTGAAGAAGAACTAAAGAGCCTCTTGATGAAAGTGAAAGAGAAGAGTGAAAAAGTTGGCTTAAAGCTCAACATTCGGAAAACAAAGATCATGGCATCTGGTCCCATCACTTCATGGGAAAAAGATGGGGAAACTGTGTCAGACTTTATTTTGGGGGGCTCCGAAGTCACTGCAGATGGTGATTGCAGCCATGAAATTAAAAGACGCTTACTCCTTGGAAGGAAAGTTATGACCAACCTAGATGGCATATTAAAAAGCAGAGATATTACTTTGCCATCAAAGGTCCGTCTAGTCAAGGCTATGGTTTTTCCAGTGGTCATGTATGGATGTGAGAGGTGGACTATAAAGAAAGCTGAGCACTGAAAAATTGATGCTTTTGAACTGTGGTGTTGGAGAAGACTCTTGAGAGTCTCTTGGACTGCAAGGAGATCCAACCAGTCCACCCTAAAGGAGATCAGTCTTAGGTGTTCATTGGAAGGACTGATGTTGAAGCTGAAACTCCAATACTCTGGCCATCTGATGTGAAGAGCTAACTCTTTTGAAAAGACTCTGATGCTGGGAAAGGTTGAGGGCAGGAGGATAAGGGGATGACAAAGGATGAGATGGTTGGATGGCATCACTGACTCAATGGACATGAGTTTGGGCAAGCTCAGGGAGTTGGTGACCGACAGGGAGGCCTGGCGTGCTCCAGTCCATAGGGTCGCAAAGAGTTGGACACGACTGAGTGAATAAACTAAAACTGAACTGATGAAGCCATCACTACAATCTGTGTCATAAAGATATCCATCACCTCCAAAAGTTTCCTCTCACCCTCTGTGCTTATAATTTTTTTCTGTATAGGAACATTTAACATAGTATCTACCCTCTTAACAAATTTTCAGTGCAGTATTTGTTAACTATTGGCTCTATGCTGTACCATAGCTCTCTAAGATGTGTTCATCTTGTATAAGTAAAACTTTGTACCTTTTGACTAATACCTCCCCATTTCCGTCTTCCCCCAGCCCGTGGGAACCACCACTCTACCCTCTGCTCCTCTGAGTTTGAATATTTTAGATTCCTCGTGTAAGAAAGACCAAAAACACCTTTTAAAGTTAGCAATTGTGATAGTAAACTGGAAAAAAATCCAGATAAAACACAAGAAACAAAGATCATTGTAAATCCAATATATTTTGGTACAGCCAAATTCTATGATTTAAATGGCCAATCGGTGGTGCACATTTTGTCCAAAGCCACACTTCCTGAAGGTAAATGTGTTTCAACCACATTTAAAACAAAATATTTGTGAAACTACTATCTGGCCCCGTGGTGGTACGTGGTTTAATTGCTAAGTCGTGTCTGATTCTTACATCCCCATGGACTGAAGCCCACCAGGCTCCTCTGTCCATGGGCTTCTCCAGGCAAGAAGACTGGAGTGGGTGGAGTGGGTTGCCATTTCCTCCTCCAGGGGATCATCCCGACCCAGGATTGAACCTGCATCCCCTCATTGCAAGTGGATTCTTTTGCTGACAAGCTACCAGGTTTGTCTATAAGAAGACTTTTGCCTTTTCTGGGTCCTATTTAAGAACTGATCCCATGTAAGAGAGGAAATATGCCTACCTGGTTGACTCCTAGTGCAGGATGGGAGTCAATAGCAGCTCCAAGCTGGATTCCATAGCCCGCTGACCCAGGGCCCAATTCCGTGAACACACCTGCTGGACTCCTTTATCTCAGTCACAGGCACTATCCCCGGTCCTCCCCACTGCCACCTCCAGGCACTCATTCACGGACTCCTGGGTGACAAGTGTGATCCCATAGCCCAAAGCACTCTGTAGTTACCCAGCAAGGGCCTTTTTTTAGGGCATGCGATTTTCTTTCATGCAAAATGTATCATACTTTGATATCTCCAAAGATTAAGTGCTCTTTGATCACCATCTGACTTCAGAGTCCTAAGCCATCCAGGAGCTTCCATTGATCTGGTCTTGATGTTCCTTTTCAGGATGTCGACAGCCCCTCTCAGGTTATCCCACGCTTCTGCACAGCTGGAATACTAGGAGTTTTGTTTGTTTCTTTATTTATTTTGCTTAATACTTCAGCATTTTTTGCTTTTATTTGCAAAATTGTCTTTCTCCTCAGGTTTAACTGTCTACGTCCCACCGACCCTTCTTCCAAGCTACAGTTTAAAAATATTCTTTTATTTGTTTATTTCACTGCTTGGGTCTTAGTTGCAGCACTTGGGATCCTCTGTCTTTGTTGAGGCCTGTCAGATCTAGTTCCCTGACCAGGGATGGAACTCAGCTCGCCTGCATTGGGATCTCGGAATCTTAGCCACTGGACCACCACAGAGGTCCCCTAAGCTGCATTTAAATGACATTTCCTCTGTGAAACCTTCCCTGAATTCCCAGCAACCTTTGACTGGATGCAATCTCTCCTTCACCTCTGCCTTGTGATACCAGTTAGCTGGTGTCTCACATGGGGAGACTATGTCATATTCTACCTTCTGTTTGTTATTTCTCTGCAGTTCTCATCTTCCATAATAATAATGATAATAATGATCGCAGTTGCTGTTGTGCTGATAGCTCACTGTTTTATACGCACTGTGGAAGACAGAGCTTTATTCCTTGGAGTGACTCGTTAGAGCAAGCATTATGATCTGTATTTTACAAATGAGCAAACTGAGGCTTAGACGACTTAAAGCAGTGTGGTCCAAGATCAGAATACTGGCAAGGGGTGACACTGGGATTCAGTAAGACTTCAGTCCGCTTCCAGTCCATTCTTTTAGGCACTGCCTTATTCTTGTATCCAGAAGATCCTTAAGGAGATGGAGGAAACTCACATTCACTGAACATCTAAAGTGTCCCTGGCATGGGAGCAGAAACTTGCATGGATGTCTTGTCATTTATCTGTGAGGTACATGGTATAATCCACATTTTTCAGGTGAGAAAACCAGGTTCACTATAAATATATTTTTTGAAAGGGAATGAGTGGATAAGCCACCTGTAATGCATAAAACTGGTGAGATTGAGAGCCAAAACATATAGTTCAGTTCAGTTGCTCAGTCGTGTCCGACTCTGCGACCCCATCAACTGCAGCACGCCAGGCCTCCCTGTCCATCACCAACTCCCGGAGTTCACTCAAACTCACATCCATCGAGTCGGTGATGCCATCCAACCATCTCATCCTCTGTCGTCCCCTTCTCCTCCTGCCCTCAATCTTTCTCAGCATCAGGGTCTTTTCAAATGAGTCAGCTCTCCGCAAAGGAGTTTCAGCTTCAACGTCAGTCCTTCCAGTGAACACCCAGGACTATCTCCTTTAGGATGGACTGGTTGGATCTCCTTGCAGTCCAAGAGACTCTCAAGAGTCTTCTCCAACACCACAGTTCAAAAGCATCAATTCTTCGGTGCTCAGCTTTCTTCACAGTCCAACTCTCACATCCATACATGACCACTGGAAAAACCATAGCCTTGACTAGATCGACCTTTGTTGGCAAAGTAATGTCTCTGCTTTTGAATATGCTATCTAGGTTGCTCATAACTTTCCTTCCAAGGAGTAAGTGTCTTTTAATTTCATGGCTGCAGTCACTATCTGCAGTGATTTTGGAGCCTGGAAAAATAAAGTCTGACACTGTTTCCATTGTTTCCCCATCTTTTTCCCATGAAGTGATGGGACCAGATGCCATGATCTTCGTTTTCTGAATGTTGAGCTTTAAGCCAACTTTTCACTCTCCTCTTTCACCTTCATCAAGAGGCTCTTTAGTACTTCTTCACTTTCTGCCATAAGGGTGGTGTCATCTGCATATCTGAGGTTATTGATATTTCTCCTGGCAATCTTGATTCCAGCTTGTGCTTCCTCCAGCCCAGTGTTTCTCACGATGTACTCTGCATAGAGGTTAAATAAGTAGGGTGACAATATACAGCCTTGACATACTCCTTCTCCTATTTGGAACCAGTCTGTTGGTCTATGTCCAGTTCTAACTGTTGCTTCCTGACCTGTATACAGGTTTTTCAAGAGGCAGGTCAGGTGGTCTGGTATTCCCATATCTTTCAGAATTTTCCACAGTTTATTGTGATCCACACAGTCAAAGGCTTTGGCATACTCAATAAAGCAGAAATAGATGTTTCTCCGGAACTCTCTTGCTTTTTTGATGATCCAGCAGATGTTGGCAGTTTGATCTCTGGTTCCTCTGCCTTTTCTCAAACCAGCTTGAACATCTGGAAGTTCATGGTTCATGTATTGCTGAAGCCTGGCTTGGAGAATTTTGAGTATTACTTTACTAGCATGTGAAATGAGTGCAATTGTGCAGTAGTTTGAGCACTCTTTGGCATTGCCTTTCTTTGGGACTGGAATGAAAACAGACCTTTTCCAGTCCTGTGGCCACTGCTGAGTTTTCCAAATTCGCTGGCATATTGAGTGCAGCACTTTCACAGCATCATTTTTTAGGATTTGAAATAGCTCAACTGGAATTCTATCACCTCCACTAGCTTTGTAGTGACCCTTTAAGTCAACAAAGAAAATAATAACTACCCTGCAGGAAAATGGGTAAAAAACATGAAAAGGCATTTAGCAAAGAAGATAGAATGACCAAAAACATACAAAGTGATGCTCAGCCTTATTTAAATTTTCACTTTTAGTGTAATCACTAGGGAAACTGCCCCTAAGATGAATACAGGTGTGGTTGCCCCAGTATAGTTTGAAGAATGAATAAACTGTGGTATATTGTAATATAATGGAATGTATTACTGAGTTAAAAAGAAGAATCTGTTAAGTATAAAAGTAGATGAATTTTAATATCAGAATATTAAGTAAAAAATCAAGTTACTAAAGTATGCTACTTACATAAAATTTAAAACACTCAAAAATACCAAATGTTTCTGAATAATATACATTAAAATAAAGTCTATGGCATCCCTTGTGGCTCAGTAAAGAATTCACCTGCAATGTGGGAGACCTGGGTTTTATCAGGGTTGGGAAGATCCCCTGGAGAAGAGAAAGGCTACCCACTCCAATATTCTGACCTGGGGAATTCCACGGACTGTCTAGTGCATGGGGTCACAAAGAGTCGGACATGACTGAGTGACTTTTACTTCACTCTCTCATCGCTCAGTTGGCAAAGAATCTGCCTCCAATGCAGGAGACCCCGATTTGATTCCTGGGTTGGAAGATCCACTGGAGAAGGGATAGGCTATCCACTCCAATATTCTTGGCCTTCCCTGCTGGCTCAGCTAGTAAAGAATCTGCCTGCAATGTGGGAGAGCTGGGTTCAATCCCTGGGTTGGGAAGATCCCCTGGAGAAGGGAAAGGCTACCCAATCCAGTATTCTGGCCTGAAGAATTCCATGGACTACAGTCCATGGGGTCGAAAACAGTTGGACACGACTGAGTGGCTTTCACTTTCATGCAGAATATATGTAGTAAAAAGTATGAAAAGCTGTTAAAAGTTAACTTGTTAGATCACAAAAGCATCATAAACCTCTCTCTGAAATGGTTCTACCAGTTTTCATTCCCACTTCCAATACATGACACTTCCTATTACTCCATTGGGGTTGTTAGGCATTTTGATTTTTGTCAATTTTAAAGAGTATGAAATGGCATCTCCTTATGTAAATGTGTATTTCCCTTCCTTCTAGTAAAGCTGAACATCATTTCATGGGATACCCTGGGGAAGGAGATGAAGAAATCAGATCAGGGCTTGTATTAGGTTTTTTGTTTTTTTTTTTAATCTATGAGTAACAATTACTACAAACTTCATAGCTTAAACTGATGCCAGTTTACTATCTTACAGTCTCTGCAGGTTAGATATCCAGGCAAGGCTTTCCTAGGTTCTCTGAGCAGGGTCTCATGAGGCTGAAATCAAAGTGTTAACCATAGTGTGTTCTCTTTAGGAACCTCAGTTAGAAACAAATCTGCTTCCAAGCTCCCTCTGGTTATTGGCACAGTTCATTTCTTTGCAACTGTAGAATACAGGCGGCTTGTTTTTACAAAGCCAGTGATGAGGAGAGAGATTCTCAGTCTTTAGAAGTCTTTTATCCCCTGTTCCCCTTTTAAGGTGCCCCCCTCATTAAATGGTGGCTTCCCTGGTGGTTCAGATGGTAAAGAATCTGCCTGCAATGTGGGAGAACTTGGTTCGATCCCTGGGTCAGGAAGAGCCCCTGGAGAAGGAAATGGCAACGCTCTCCATTATTCTTGCCTGGGGAATTCCATGGACAGAGGAGCCTGGTGGAGTACGGTCCGTGGGGTCACAGAGTTGGACACGACTGAGCGACTAATTTTTATTTTTACTTCCTCATTAAATGAGGCCCAAACAGAATAATCTCCCTTTGGGTAAACTTGAGGTCAACTAGTTAGGAATTTTAATCATATCTACAAAATCCTTTAGCCTTTGCCATGTAGCATAATCTGATTAAAAGAAGGACATTGCATCATCTTTGCAACATTCTGTCAATTAGAAAGAAGTCACAGGTTCTGCAGAGGGGACTTTACACAGGTGTGGTTCGTGGGGTACAACCCGACGGCCTGTCCACCACGGAACTAGTCTTGACTTTGCCTAAATTGTGTTCATTCTCAAAAAAACAATCTAAATTTTAACAATTTGCTCAGTCTTGTTATTGCATACACAGATTTCCATTATGTTGTTTCTGAGCTTTTCCTTATCATTGAAATAGTTCAAAATGTAAGCAACAGAAAATTTTTAATTAACAAGTAAGCTCACCAACAAAGCACAGTCCAAATAGACCAATAGAAATAGAGGAGAAAGATGCAGAAAGGAGTCTGGCTCAAAGACTATAATTTTGTCTTAACACCTGATTCTGAGAGACCAAAGCAGTGTCTGATGACCTTTTTTGGCCTGTTTTATAAACCACTGGGCCCATGGAGCCAATGTCTGACCTTCTTACCCAGTTAACAATATGTATTTGTGTCGTGTTTTTATTTGATGGAACAGGAGATGAGCTCCTTTGGGTTACCAACTTCTGGTGTTAATAGCTGGACAGTTGTTTTTCATTCCCTAAGTTGTGTTCGACTCTTTGCAACTCCATGGACTGCAGTACACCAGGCTCCTCTGTCCTACACCATTTCCCAGAGTTTGTTCTGATTCATGTCCGTTGAGTCAGTGATGCTATCTAACCATCTCATCCTCTGCCAACCTCTTCTCCTTTTGCCTTCAGTCTTTCCCAGCATCAAGGAATTTTCCAGTGAGCTGGCTCTTCGTATCAGGTGGCCAAATTATTGGAGCTTCAGCTTCAGCATCAGTCCTTCCAATGAATATTCAGGACTGATTTCCTTTAGGATTGACTGGTTTGATCTCCTTACAGTCCAAGAGACTCTCAAGCGTCTTCTCAAGCACCATAGTTTGAAAGCCTCAATTCTGTGTTCAGCCTTCTTTATGGTCCAACACTCACATCTGTACACAAATACTGGAAAAACCATAGTTTTGACTATATGGACCTATAGGAAAAGTGATGCCTCTGCTTTTTAATACTCTGTATAGGTTTGTCGTAGCTTTTCTTCCAAGGAGCCAGTGACTTTTAATTTCATGGCTGCAGTCACCATCTGCAGTGATTTTGGAGCCCAAGAAAAAGTCTGTCACAGCATCTGATTTTCCCCTTTTATTGGCCATAAAATGATGGGACAGGATGCCATGATCTTAGTTTTTTTTAATGTTCTGTTTCAAGCCAGGTTTTTTACTCTCCTCTTTGACCCTCATCAGGAGGCTCTTTAGTTCCTAAGGCATCACCTATATATATGAGGTTGTCAATACTTCTCCAAGTGATCTTGATTCCAGCTTGTAATTCATCCAGTCCAGCATTTTGCATGATGTACTCTGCATACAAGTTAAATAAACAGAGTGACAACATGCAGTCCACATACTCCTTTCCCAAGTTTGAACCAGGCAGTTCTTCCATGGCATTCAAAGATCATGGGATCCAGTCCCATCACTACATAGCAAATAGATGGGGAAACAATGTGACAGAGTTTATTTTCTTGGGCTCCAGAATCACTGCGGACAGTGATTGCAGCCATGAAATTAACAGATGCTTGCTCCTTGAAAGAAAAGCTGTTACAAACTTAGACAGCATGTTAAAAAGCAGAGCCATTACTTTGCCAACAGAGGTTCATATAGTCAAAGTTATGGTTTTTCCAGTAGTCATGTATGGGTGTGAGAGTTGGACCACAAAAAAGGCTGAGCACCGAAGAATTGATGCTTTTATACTGTGGTGTTGGAGAAGACTCTTGAGAATCCCTTGGACAGCAGGGAAACCAAACCGGTCAATCCTAAAGGAAATCAGTCCTGAATATTCATTGGAAGGATTAATGCTGAAGCAGAAGCTCCAGTGCTTTGGCCGCCGGATGCAAAGAGCTGACTCATTGGAAAAGACCCTGATACTGGAAAAGATTGAAGGCAGGAGGAGAAGGGGACAACAAAGGACAAGATGGTTGGATGGCATCATCAACTCAATGGGCATGAGTTTGAGCAGACTCCAGGAGATTGTGAGCAACAGGGGAGCCTGGTGTGCTGCAGTCTATGGGGTTGCAAAGAGTTGGACACGACTGGGTGACAGAACAACAGCAACAACAGTTCTTCCATGTCCAGTTCTAACTGTTGCTTCTTGACCCACATATAGGTTTCTCAGGAGACAGGTAAGGTGGACTGTTTCACCCATCTCTTTAAACCTTTACCATAGTTTATTGTGATTCGCACAGTCAAAGACTGTAACATAGTCAATGAAGCAGAAGTAGATATTTTTCTGGAATTCCCTTGCTTTCTCCATGATCAGACAAATGTTTGCAATTTGATCTCTGGTTCCTCTGCCCCTTCAAAACCCAGCTTGTACATCTGGAAGTTCTCGGTTCATGTACTGCTGAAGCCTAGCTTGAAGGATTTTGAACATAACTTTGCTAGCATGTGAAATGAGTGCAATTGTGTGGTAGTTTGAATATTCCTTTTCATTGCCCTTCTTTGGCAATGGAATGAAAAACTGACCTTTTCAAGTCCTGTGACCACTGCAGAGTTTTCCAATTTGCTGATATATTGAGCCTTGAGGGATAGATGTGAATAGCAGTCTTCTCTGAACCCTGCTCCTGGGGCTGATAGTGGTGGTAGAAGTGATGTGAGTACAGGAGATGTTTTGCTTTAAGGTCCAGAAGTTTAACAGCACCATCTTTTAGGATTAGAAATAGCTCAACTGGAATTCTATCATATTCTCTAGCTTTGTTTGTAGTGATACTTCCTAAGGCCCACTTGACTTCACACTCCAGGTGTCTAGCTCTAGGTGAGTGATCATACGATCCTGGTTATCTGGGTCATTAAGACCTTTTTTGTATAGTTCTTCTGTGTATTCTTGCAACCTGTTCTTAATATCTTCTGCTTCTGTTAGGTCTTTACAGTTTCTGTCCTTTATCGTGTCCATCCTTGCATGAAATGTTCCCTTGGTATTTCCAGTTTTCTGGAAGAGATCTCTAGTCTTTCCCATTCTATTGTTTTCCTATTTTTCTATTTCTTTTCCTCTTTTTATATGATGATTTATACACTGATAATTAAAGAAGCAGCAGTGCAGTTGCTTAATAGTAGCCTAATGCAGGAGAAGGCAATGGCACCCCACTCCAGTCCTCTTGCCTGGAAAATCCCATGGATGGAGGAGCCTGGTGGGCTGCAGTCCATAGGGTCGCTAAGAGTCGGACACGACTGAGCGACTTCACTTTCACTTTTCACTTTCATGCATCGGAGAAGGAAATGGCAACCCACTCCAGTGTTCTTGCCTGGAGAATCCCAGGGACGGGGGAGCGTGGTGGGCTGCCGTCTACGAGGTTGCACAGAGTCGGACACGACTGAAGTGACAGCAGCAGCAGCCTAATGCAATGGATAAGATTGCTTCACAGTATTCTAACCTATACACCAATGAATGGATCTTTATGAAATGTGTATGGCACATAGTATTATAGTCACATTTATAATATTAACTTTTTGTTACATTACCCAAAAAAAACCTGTGATAATAGGCCGATAGGCAGTTTCTCTACTTACGAGAGAGAGAGGCATACTGTATGGTAATTCTTTGAAAGCAAATTTATTTGCATTGCTCATTTAAGAAGGCCTTCTTATATCTCCTTGCTGTTCTCTGGAACCCTGCATTCAGTTGGGTATTAAGTTGTCACCTCTTCTTAATCTCTTCTGCTTCTTTTAGGTCCTTACCATTTCTGTCCTTTATCGTGTCCATTCTTGCTTGAAATGTTTGTTCCCTTGATAGCTCCAGTTTTCTTGAAGAGCTCTCTATCTTTTTCATTCTATTGTTTTCTTCTATTTCTTTGCAATGTTCAATTAAGAAGGCTTTCTTATCTCTTCTTGCTTTTCTCTGAAACTCTGCATTCAAATGGGTATATCTTTCCCTTTCTCCCTTGCCTTTCACTTCTCTTATTTTCTCAGCTATTTGTAAAGCCTCCTCAGACAACCAGTTTGCCTTCTTGCATTTCTTTTTCTTTGGGATGGTTTTGGTCACTGCCTCCTGTACGGTGTTAGGAACCTCTGTCCTTAGTTCTTCAGATACTGTGTCTACCAGATCTAATCCTTTGAATCTATTCATGACCTCCACCATATAATCATAGGAGATTTCCCGAGTTTCTTCAATTTAAGCCTGAGTTCTGCAATAAGGAGCTCATGATCTGAACCACAGTGAGCTCCAGGTCTTGTTTTTGCTAACTGTGTAGAGCTTTTCCTTCTTTGGCTGCAAAAAATATAATCAATCTGATTTTGGTATTAACCATCTGGTGATGTCCATGTGTAGAGTCATCTCTTGGGTCACTGGCAGAGAATGTGTGCCATGACCAGCGTGTTCTCTTGACAAAACTCTTTTAGCCTTTGCCCTGTTTCATTTTGTACTCCAAGGCCAAACTTGGTTGTTATTTTGGGTATCTCTCGACTTCCTGCTTCTGTACTCCAATCCTCTTTGATAAAAAGGACATCTCTTTTTGATGTTAGTTCTAGGTCTTGTAGGTCTTCATGGAAGTGGTCAACTTCAGCTTCTTTGACATCGGTGGTTCATGCATAGACTTGGAGTCCTGTGATGTTGAATGGTTTGCCTTGGAAACAAATTGAGATCATTCTGTCATTTTTGAGGTTGCACCCAAGTACTGCATTTCAGACTCTTTTGTTGACTCTGAGGGCTACTCCATTTCTTCTAAGGGATTCTTTCCCACAGTAGTAGATATAATGGTCATCTGAATGAAATTCTCCCATTCCCATCTATTTTAGACCACTGATTTCCTAAGATGTCGATGTTCCGCTTTGCTGTCTCATGCTTGTGTACGTCCAATTTACCTTGACCCATGAACCTAACATTCCAGGTTCCTATGTAATATTGTTCTTTACAGCATCGGACTTTACTTTCACTATCAGGCACAACCACAACTGAGCGTCCTTTCTGCTTTGGCCCGGCCTCTTCATTCTTTCTGGAGTTATTAGTAATTGCCCTCCACACATGGGGATTCCCAGGGGCCACAGTGGTAAAGAATCCACCTGCCAATGCAGGAGATGCATGAGATGAGAGTTCCATCCCTGAGTTGGGAAGAGCCACTGGAGAAGGAAATGGCAACCTGCTCCAGTATTCTTGCCTGGAAAATTCTACAGACAGAGGAACCTGGCAGGCTACAGTCCATAGGGTCTCCAAGAGTCAGGCAGGGCTGAGCGACTATACTCATGCATGCTTTCCCAGTAGCATATTGGACTCCTTTCTGACCTGCAGGCTCATCTTCCTGTGTCTTATCTTTTTGCCTTGTCATACTGTTCATGGGGTTCTCCAAGCAAGAATACTGGATTGGTCGCCATTTCCTCCTCTAGTGGACCATGTCTTGTCAGCACTCTTCACTGTTCTGTCCATCCTGGGTGGCCCTGCACAGCATGGCTCGTAGCTTCACTGAGTTGCTCCAGCTCCTTCACTGTGATCTTGAAGGAGAGTAACGATAGCATCTGGCTTATTCTCAGAGCTGTAATCTAAGAGCCTCTGTAAATCTGAGATAACCAGGGCCCAGGCTCATCAAACACATCTTTGGGTCACATTCTTGCAAAATGAGAATTAACCCCACCTCTGGTAACTTGTTGACAAGGTGACAGGAAGAGATGGTATCAGGCAAAAACATCTGGCGACTTAAGTCCATGACCAAGCTCTAAAAGTACATTTACTTTACTAGGAGTTAGCAAAGCAAACACGTTTCAACAAGATCTGACCAGACTGGAGGTTTGAATTATCCAAACATATTTTGGTGCCAGGAGAAAACACGTGGAGTGGTTTACGCAACTCAAAGAATAGAGGGTCTGAGTGTATTTTTGAGCAGGAGAGGAGAAACCAGCCCTTTTCTAGAAAACTAAGGAATGGTGAAGATATTAATTCCTGATTTAACATTTTCAAGCTGTCTCTTCCTTGACCCCCCCCCCCAGTTATTCTAAAGTGGTTTGCCATTTTATTTGCATTGACTTTATTTTTTTTAATTTTTTTAAAATTTTACTTTACAATACTGTATTGGTTTTGCCATACACTGACATGAATCTGCCACGGGTGTACATGAGTTCCCAATCCTGAACCCCTGAACCACCCCCCCACCACCTCTCTCCCCATATCATCTCTCTGGGTCATCCCAGTGCACCAGCCCCAAGCATCCTGTATCCTGTATCGAACCTAGACTGGCAATACGTTTCTTACATGATAGTATACATGCATTTACTTTAATTGTTTCATTTTGTTTGTTTTACCTCTTTCATAAAAAAAATCCAGTGGAAATAGACACAGAGAACATTAGAAAGACCTTCTGGAAGATAACTTAGCCTTCTCTCAGCTCCATCCTTAGGAAGATGGAGGAGATAAAAGTACTCCATCTCTAGGCACAAATGGAATGCAGAAAAAAATCACATTGTGTGTGACCCTCTGTTGACTTCTGTATGAGTTCGGTTTTATTTGAACAAGGACTGTCTTGATGAGGAAAAAAGGTTGTAACGGCGCTGGTGGCAGAGAAAGGACTCCATAAGGGAAGCTGTGGTCCCACCTGCCTAAGCTGAGTGGCGGGTAGAGGATTTGCGCGTTGACTGTAATTCTGTATTTCTGTGTGTTTCAGGCGCTTCGCTCTATAAGGCACTTGTACTTCGTCTCCTCCTGCTGGCAGCTTTGCTCAGTCATTCCTCTGACACCACTCTCGTACGTATCTATTATTCTGCTAACAAGCTACCTCAAAACTTAGCAGTGTGGAACTTTCTTTTTTTTCTGTTTTATTTTACTTTTTTGCTGTTGTTTATTTTTTAAATTTTTTATTTTAATTGGAGACTAATTGCTTAACAATATTGTGGTGGTCTTTGCTATACATTGACATGCATCAGCCATGGGTGAACATGTGTCCCCCCGTCCTGAACCCCCCTCCCTCCTCCCTCCCCATCCCATCTGTCTGAGTTGTCCCAGAGCACCAGCTTTGAGTGCCCTGCTTCATGCATCAAACTTGCATTGGTGATCTATTTCACATATAGTGATATACATGTTTCTATGCTATTCTCTCAAATCGTCCCACCCTCGCCTTCTCCCAGAGTCCAAAAGTCTTTTCTTCATATCTGTGTCTCTTTTGCTGTCTTGAATATAAGGTCATCATTACCATCTTTCTAAATTCCATATATATGTGTTAATATACTGTATTGGTGTTTCTCTTTCTGACTTAATTTACTCTGTATAAATAGCTCCAGTTTCATCCACCTCATTAGAACTGACTCAAATGCGCTCTTTTTTTATGGCTGAGTAATACTCTTGAGAGTCCCTTGGACTGCAAGGAGATCCAACCAGTCCATTCTGAAGGAGATCAACCCTGGGATTTCCTTGGAAGGAATGATGCTAAAGCTGAAACTCCAGTACTTTGGCCACCTCATGTGAAGAGTTGACTCATTGGCAAAGACTCTGATGCTGGGAGGGATTGGGGGCGGGAGGAGAAGGGGACGACAGAGGATGAGATGGCTGGATGGCATCACAGACTCAATGGATGTGAGTCCGAGTGAACTCTGGGAGTTGGTGATGGACAGGGAGGCCTGGCGTGCTGTGAGTCATGGGGTCGCAAAGAGTCGGACACAACTGAGTGACTGAACTGAACTGAATACTCCATTGTGTATATGTACCACAGCTTTCTTATCCATTCGTGTGCCGATGGACGTCTAGGTTGCTTCCATGTCCTGGCTATTATAAACAGTGCCTCGATGAACATTGGGTACATGTGCCTCTTTCAATTCTGGTTTCCTCGGTGTGTATGACCAGCAGTGGGATTGCTGGGTCATAAGGCAGTTCTATTTCCAGTTTTTTAAGGAATCTCCACACTCTTCTCCATAGTGGCTGTACTAGTTTGCATTCCCACCAACAGTGTAAGAGGGTTCCCTTTTCTCCACACCCTCTCCAGCATTTATTGCTTGTAGTCTTTTTGATAGCAGCCATTCTGACAGGTGTGAGATGGTACCTTATTGTGGTTTTGATTTGCATTTCTCTGATAATGAGAACCACAAACCTTTATTATCATCACCTGCAGTGTCTAACACTGAGGAATCCAGCAGCAGCTTGGTTGGGTAGTTCTGGCTCTCTCAGGAGGTGTTGGTCAGGGCTGCATCATCTGAAGGCTTGAGGGGCTGGATGACCGACTTCCAAGATGGCTGCCTCCCATGGCTGCTGGCTGAAGGCCTCAATGCCTGAGAAGTGAGCCACTGTATAGGCTGCTTGAGCGTCATCATGACATGGCAGCTGGCTTCCCCCAGAGGGAGAGATCTGAGAGACAGAGCAAGGGAAAACTGCCGTGTCGTTTATAAACCTATCTAGGAAATGACCTGGCATCCCGCCTGCAGTATTCAGTCGGCTCCCCTGACCAGGCCTGATTGGATGGAGGAGGGGGGGGGTCACACAGGGCGTGGCTGTCAGGAGGCGGAGATCGCTGCAGGCCTCTTTGCAGGCAGGCCACGCCAGGCATAATGCACTATCGATGCTTACAATACGCTACCATATTTTTCTCTCCCTGTTTCCCCCTTTTCCCTAGTATATTTTTTTAAATTGTATTTTGGAATTAAGTCTGAAAATATATGTGTTAGTACTGGAATCAGTAGGTTCCTCCTCCAAATGTTCACTTGGAAAGAAAGGTTTCTGGGACTTCCCTGGTGGTCCAGTGGGTTAGACTCGATAGTTCCACTGCAGGGGGTGCAGGTTTGATCCCTGGTCAGGGAACTAAGATCCCACAGGCCACGTGGCTTGGCCAAAAAAAAAAAAAGAGAGAGAGGTATTTTTTGGAGGGTAAGGGAAATATTCTGGAATTAGATAATGGTGATGGTTGTATAACGTAGTGAATGTCCTAAAACCATTGAACTGTATACTTTAAAATGCTCAAAGTATGTTGGATGTATTTTAGCTCAATAAACAAAAATTTCAAAGAGGGGGGGCCTGAATAGCACTGATATCAAATTTGCTGATCCAGAAAGATTTATAGTTGCTTTTAGCTCTCTGTATTTTGTTTTTTCTCTCAGCTCAAAACTTTAAAGTGTGATTAATCCAGAGACTATGAGGTCTTAGGAAAATTGATTTATGGTGCTACCACTTGCGGTTGGTTGGGGTCTATTGGAAATAACATCAAGTACTAGCTCTGAAGAGTCGGACATGACTTAGCGACTAAACAGCAACTGATGTGGCGTAGTGGCAGTTTTTTCAGAGCACCACTGACATACATTCTCGTGATCCAGCTCACATGATCCTTCCGTTGGGAATACAAATAGCATATTTTATCCTGACCTCACAAATGTTATCAATAGATGATGTGTGTATTCTGTGAGCAATTCCCTCAAGATCACTTTTGTTAGTTTTTTGCATGATTTCTGATTTCACTTGGCAATTGTTTTCCATTATGTTACATTGTGTTGTCAGTTACTTGGAGAGGTTCCAGTTTTTTTTCTTGTACTTAATACCATTTGTGGCTATGAGAACTGAGTCTGCCAAAGCTCTTTGTTTTATTGTTGTCACGCACACACCATCCTTATCAGTAATCAGGAAGACAAATCAGCGTTACCTAGCACTGACTGCCATGTGCCAGGCATCACGTATACTGCATCAGTTACTATTAACCACCTGTCCTGAATAACTGCTAGTTATTGATAGTGCCAAGCCTCAGATTGCTTACATAATTTTCCCAGAGGTCACACCCACAGTTAAAAATATGTCACTAAAAATAAGATGCTTAGATACAGATCTGTCTGCTTTGGACCACCTCAATAAAGTGTTATCAGCTTCAACTTAAATGAATGACACTGAACTCAGCTGACTGAATATGTACAAAGACTGTGTCTTAGCTGGAACTCCCCCTTCCCATTTACCAGATTCTCCACCATTCTGTGATTCAGAGGAAGATGTATGGGAAGTGGGGATGAGTAAGCATGTGACTTTCAGACAGGTCCTGATCTTCTCTTTATCCCTCCGTGTTTCTTCTTTTCCTCTCTGTTAGCAAGTCCGGAGCAGGGTTGCTGGGATGAGATCGAAGCATGACACTGCTCGTACCCATTGACCAAGTCATAGAGCGAGCAAGGTATCTGCTCAGTCCTCCTGAGACTCAGTGAGTATTTCTGCTTTCCTGGAAGCCTCTTCTGAGTACTGTTTTTGGGGTTTCCTGTGGTGACTGTTAAAATAGGAAAGCATTGTCTCTCAAGATCAGAAGGCTCAATCTTGTGATTAAGTGCTTTGGTTATTCCTGTTCTGCAGTGGTATCTTGTATTAACTGGAATCATAAAATGCCTCATGTCTAAGCAGAAACCGAGCAGCAGTAATGAAACTTTCATCATCATTGAATGATCATGCCTTGGAGAGAGTCAGGAACATGTGTACAAAGGGCTCAGTGATGCCCGGCTCCCCTGACATGAGGGACCTTGGATCCATGCAGCTGTCAAATCAAGGGCTGAGAGTACTTCAAAATGTCCCCTAACTGCAGTGAGGTTTGCTCTTATATTTGCATAGAGAGGACTATAAAGAGATAGAGTGTTAGAGGATTTCTGGCACTCTGGTTCATCTGGGAAGCGAAGGCTCTGGTAAGACTTCACAACATCCAGAGACACAGAATTGGAGCTGGACATATTAACTAAAAGAGACACTGGGTTATTTTCATCCATCTAAGAAAGCACTCATGTTCATTCACACAAGCATAGTTATCTTTGGAAGTGAAGACAGAAGAAGTAGAATGTGTTTGGATGTTGAGTAACCAAAGGGAAATTGTAGCAGAAACATTTATATACTTACCCTATAGCTACCACTCTGTTTTTGTTCAGATAGACACCCTCTTTGGCAAGAACATGTACCTAATGAGAAATAATCCTAGCCCAAGGTCCTATCTGAGTCATTCATGGTGGTCCCATTCTCTTAACTGGTATTTGATTTAGGCAAAGACATTGGATATAATTCTGGCTAATGAGGCAAGAGGGGGAAGTCTGATTGGAGAAATTTTTGTCCTGAGAAAAACCTAAAAAAGAAAGAGTTCTCCTTCCTTTGAATATTGTTATTTATGGACATGTTACTTGAAAATGAGGTGATCTTTTAGCCTGAAGATAAAACCAAAACACATGGAAGACAGTCATATAGAAGTGAACCCAGAGATATTGATCGTACTGTGAATAAAATCTTGTTTATTGAGATAACAAAGTGCTTTAACATTTAAACCAGTTGATTTGAAGTCCTCTACTATTTACTGCTCAAGTCATTCTGATTTGGAGTTCATAAGCCTAATGCATCATCAAAATCAGGAGAGACTAATCACACTACTTATATGCCAACAGATTATGTTATGTGGCATCCCCTCCCTTTTGACCCCTCTCTCGAGAAATAGCTAATTCTAAATTTTTATGACAGTATAAAGAGCCAAAGATAATAAAAACAATCTTGAGGATGAACCAAGTTACAGAATTTACACAACCTCTTATCAAGACTTAAACACTGTGATCTTGATATATGGAAAGGCAGATAAACCAGTGGAATAGAACAGAGTCCATAAAGAGATAGACAGTTGTTCAGCTTATGACCAGTTACTCTACACTGCAGAGACATTACTTTGCCAACAAAGGTCCATCTAGTCAAAGCTATGGTTTTTCCAGTAGTCATGTATGGATGTGAGAGTTGGGCTATAAAGAAAGCTGAGCACCGAGGAATTGATGCTTTTGAACTGTGGTGTTGGAGAAGACTCTTGAGAGTCCCTTGGACAGCAAGGAGATCCAGCCAGTCCATCCTAAAGGAAATCAGTCCTGAATATTCATTGGAAGGACTGATGATGAAGCTGAAACTCCAATACTTTGGCCACCTGATGTGAAGAAATGACTCATTTGAGAAGACCCTGATGCTGGGAAAGATTGAAGGGGAGGAGAAAGGGACGATGGGAGATGGCATTACTGACTTGATGGACATGAGTTTGAGCAAGCTCCTGGAGATGGTGAAGAACAGGAAAGCCTGGCATGCTGCAGTCCATGGGGTCACAAAGAGTCAGACACAACTAAGCGACTGAACAGCTCTATGCTGCAATAGGGTAAGATGGTATTTTGAACAAATGGTATATGGGTATCCATTTGGAGAACTTAGATGGAATTTGAAAAAACCTACGTAGAAAAAAACAAATTTAAATGTGCATCTCACATCACCTACAAAAATCGACTCCTGGACACTATATAGATCTAAACATGAAAGACCAATAAAGCTTTTAGAATGTAACCTAGGAGAGTGTCTTCATGACCTTGGTGTAGGCTAATATTTTTTAATGAATCACTGAAACCATAAAGGGAAAGGTTGATTAATAGGTCTGTATTAAAATTAAGATCTAAAAGCACCATCAAGAGAAGGAAAAGTTAAGCTGCAAGTGGTCATCTGACAAAGATCTTTAGAAGATAGAAGACCTCAGATACAAGATATACAAAAAATATATAAGGAATTCCTGCAAAGCAATGAGAAAAACACAGTCCACCTAATAAGAAAGTGCACAAAATGTATAAAAATAGACACTTCCCAAAGGGATATTCAGAAGGCTAATTAATACTGACAAGATGCTCAACATTATTAGTCATTAGGGAAATGCAAATAAGAACAACAGCGAATATCAGATGAATCAGAATGACTGAAACTAAAGAAAAGTACTTGCAATGAAATAGTACATGTGCATATGAGGAGCAACTGAAACTCTCATGTACTGCTGATAAGAGTGTAAATTAGAAAACTGTTTCGTCTTTTCTACTAAAACTGAACATAATTGTACCTTCTGACCAGAGATTTTCTAACAAATGTTTAACATTTTCCAAGTGGATATCCAACATAAATGTTGATTGATATTTCTATGTTCACAAGTAAAACAAAGTGAAACCAAAAACACATGTTTTGAAGCTTCACTCACTTGTCAATAACAGGAACAATTGTTTGCTGAATTGAATAATGGTTTTCAAATATTCAAAAATATTCTATTTTTATGCTATAACAATCTAGTGACTACTGGTATGATACACATTTACACTTTATCTGCATTATTAATATTTTTCCCCATCTTTGTAAGTCTTGATGATCAACAAAACACTTAAGTCCTGATTTTTAGTAATTGCCAGTCTCTATGGTGTGTTTATTGCCACCAAAACCAGTGCAATGCTACCTACCTGATGCTCTTGAATGAGGAGTTGAGAAGAGATACATAGTAACACACCATTATATTATATTCTATCATACAGACACAATAAATGCAAATAATATCCAGAGCATAGATAATAGCAAAATGTAGTGATGTACAGAAATATATATGTGTGTTCTCTAAAAGACATGCACAATAATTTTTATTGAAGCAGTATTCTTAATAGTCAAATGTTAGAAATAATCCTAAAATTCATCTAAGATAGAACAAAAAAGTAAATTGTTACATTTTCATACCAGAGTATGAGTCAGCAATAAAAATGAACCACTCACTGCTTTAGCAGCCTCAACAAATAGGAAACTGAGTCAGGTACAGATGCATATATTCTGACTAATTAATCTGTAGTGATAAAAAAATTCTTTTAAGTTATTTTCAGGGGTGGAGTAGGGTTGGAAGTGACTTGGAGGTGGCTTTAGAGGGGCATCTAGAGTGCTGACCAACTTTGATTTCTTTTTCTATTTCTGGCGCCACAAATAGGTTCACTGAGTAAAATGTCATTGAGCAGAGCCCTTCATGCTGATATGTATGTATGATATACCTCATGAGAAAGGATACATTTTTTGAAAATCACTTACAGGAGTGATTTTTCTCACCCCATATGCCCTCCAGCAGAGAATGTTATGTGATACCCCACTTTGAAAGAAAATGAACTGATTTTAAAACAAGTTATTGGAAAAGGTAGAGATGAGGAGCTGCTTAACGTTGAGTCTCTGGATGAAAGGAAAGCATATCCTGGCCTCCAGAACATCCTTCCCAGGGAGTGAAAAGTGCTTTGTTGTAAAGATCTATGCGGTTCTAAGAAAAACTTGTGGGGCTTCCCAGGTGGCACTAAAGAACCCTCTTGACAACGCAGGAGATGTGGGTTTGATCCCTGGGTTGGGAAGATCCCCTGGAGGAGGGCATGGCAACCCACTCCAGTATTCTTGCCTGGAGAATCCCCATGGACAGAGGAGCCTGGCGAGCTATTGTCCATGGGTTTGCAAAGAGTCGGACATGACTGAAGCGACTTAGCATGTACACACAGGAAAACCTGTATGATAAATAAGATTATATAAAATTAAAGTTCAGGGAAAGTGACAGAAACCAGCTAAGAATGGTCAAGGATGCCGTTTCTATTGATTTCCTCAGGGATTCCAGACAGTGTGGGGTCTACGTGGGATCTTCATGATAAACATCTTCATGATGGCTTCAATAAATCTACTAGAACATCATTGGCTCCTTGTGTAGAGTATTCTGCTTTGGGGTTTGAGACCTTTCAGGAATGGTGACTTTACCTTCCCAGACTTTGTCTTACTTCAGGTTTTGTATCATAAAAGCTTCCCAGATGGCTCAATAGTAAAGAATCTGCCTGCCAGAGCAGGTAACACAGGAGATGTGGGTTTAATCCCTGGGTTGGAAAGATCCCCTGGAGGAGAAAACGGCAACCCACTCCAGCACTGTTGCCTGGAAAATCCCTTGAACAGAGGAGCCTGGAGGGCTACAGTCCAGAGGGCCACAAAGAGTCAGACATGAGTGAATGACTGAGTACGCATGCGCCCACACATCATAAAAGCTTTCTGCCCTCTCTAAGGTTTTGCCTAAATATATAAATTTTTCTCCCTAGTGTTTTGGCTCTGTTTACTTATAATGCTGAGAGCAAAGTCATACTCTACGTAATCATTAAAATGATACAGGAAATTTCTGAAATGTGAAAGGAATCAAACAACTACATTTCAAATAGCAGAAAACTGTTCAGGAAATTCTAGAAGGTCACAGTAATGATTTTAAGGCATTTAAGTCAAGTAATGGTTTTAAGTAAAAATAGAACAAAGAGTTTGGGAGACTGCCTTGTTTTGTCTGTGTTCATGAAAAGGGGGGTCATATGATCAGTATCCACCTTTTTAATCTACCCTTTTCTCGACATTTTAACTACTAAGAATCCTTTCTTAAGATCTCAATCTCCCTCTGTTCTCATGTTTTCTTAAGATTCTGTATACTAAAATAACTACACATATAAACATTGATGCAGATAATCAATAACAATCTGAACTGAAAAGTTATGTAAGATGTTTTGTCAAAAAATAGGATTGGAGTTAGCAAGAAGAGTGCATGTTAAGCAAGGATTGACTGTGTTCTGAAATGGTTGCATAGTTATAAATTACAACCTTGAGACCAGAAGGTTGTAGCTGGCAGCTGCTAGCAGATACTATTTTGAAAACGCTGGTGGTGTCCGTGAATTTGATACAGTTGAGACACTTCAGGTTTTCAATGCCGAAACAGGTCTGAAACCAAATCCATAAGAGCCACCTAGCTCCATTTTGGCGGCCTGAACCAGTTACTCCATTTTGATTCTTTAAATGATTTAAAATGTGTCATCATAATTGATTCATTTGTATTTGTTTAAAAAGGTATATGGTTGCCAAGGAGAATATCAACCCAATGTGAGAAAACCAGTATAGTCAAAATTATGTAATAAATTCACACCCAAGAAAAAAGATGAACGTTTTAGTTATGATAACTTTAGTTAACTAAGTGAAAAGACTTAGGCAAAATGAAAGCTTGTATGCAAATTCCTATTACTATCTCCAATGACTCTAGAGATCAAGGACCTCAGATTAGGAACCACAACTCTGCTATTGTTCAGCCACTCAGTCATGCCTGACTCTTTTCGACCCCATGGACTGCAGCACACCAGGATTCCTTTCCTTCACCATCTCCTGGAGCTTGCTCAAACTTGTGTCCATTGAGTCACTGATACTATCCAGCCATCTCGTCTTCTTGTTGTCCCCTTCTCCTCCTGCCTTCAACCTTTCTCAGCATCAGAGTCTTTGAGTCGGCTCTACTGCTTTATTATTATTGCATCAAAAACTTTGGGTTGCCATTTATGTACAATGAATGCTGAGTAATTTTGAATATACTCTTTAATATCTAGTCTTTAAAAAAAAAAAGCCTTTCACTAACATTTTTCAGTCCTTTGAGTTAAAACGCAGGGAATTTTATTAAAGCATTATGGGCATTTTCTCATTACTCAGTGCTTCATATTCATTTTCTGTGTTGGCTGCACTTGCGAGGATTCACCTCACCACCTGACTTTGCTTGGTTAACAATGCACGGGCAGCAAAAAAGGGGAAAAACATCTTCCCCTTGTGTAGTAAGTAGCTGTATGAGTTAGAGGTCAGAATGGTTATCTACAGTTAGGTATGGGATGCTACGCTGCTGCTGTGTATGTACTCAGTCATGTTCAACTCTTTGTGACCCAGCAGACTGTAGCCCGCCAGGTTTCTCTGTCCCTGGGATTTCCCAGGCAAGAATATTGGAGTGGATTGCCATTTTCTCCTCCAGAAGATCTTCCTGACCCAGGGATCAAACCCATGTCTCCTGCATTGGCAGGCATATTCTTTACCTCTGAGCCACGTGGGAAGCCCATGGGATTATATACTAAATGATGATTGCCCACACTGGCCGTGTTTCTCCTTAAAGATAGCGATAGCACTTACTATCATTGAGAGGCCACAAAGCACTTTTCTAAATCTTTGTTACAACCCTTAGATGGACATCAAGGCATGTATTATTATTCTCAGTATGTGTATGAAAATGTAGGCTAGACATTTGTCCAGAGTTTCTGACCCCTAACTCTGAGCTCTGTCCACTATGACAGCATGCTGCCCCGCAGATAAGTAAGGGTTCTTTGGTGTTGTTATGGGTTGAACTGTATCCTCCCAAAAGATATGGTGAAGTTCTAACCTCTGCGAAAAGAGAAAAAACATGTGAAAACAGGCAGGGATTGTAGGATGCAGCTGTAAGCCAAGGAACCCCAAGGACTGAAGGCTACTATCAGAAGCTAGGAGGAGGCAAGGCAGGACTCTCCCCAGAGTCTCGGAGGAAGAACAGCCCTGTTGACATCTTGATGTCAGACTTCTAGCCTCCAGAACTGCAAGAAAGTAAAATCCTGTTGTTTTGAGTCACCCAGTTTGTGGAACTCTTACAGAAACTTAAGAAGACAAATACAAGTGTGAATGCTAAAATTTTAGTTAAAGGCAAGAAGCATGGAGACTAATTATTTCCCTGTAATGAGATTCTAACTCACAAATGAGCTGGGACATTTCTACAAGCATTGACATAAGGGGGGGAAAAAAAGATATTTTATGCAAACTACTTCTCAATTGTGGTTGTATCTTTTTGTACCTCACTATCAAAAACACCTCCTCATGGGAGATAAAACCTGTGTGACCCCAGCTTCTCTGAAATCACACCGTTTCCTGCAGAGGTGATCTAATACTTTGTACATAATATTCCTAGCTTTTGTTGGAGACTTGAGAGTTGGGCCAGTGTCAATCTAAAAATGGCAGTGTTGTTGGCATTCCTGCTTACTGGGCAACAAACTCCAGAGAGCAACTTAAAAAAAAGATGAGGAAGAAAAATCACCTTGTTCTGCTAATGCTATAAAAATAAAACACAGGGGACTTCCCTGGTGGTCCAGTGGCTAAGACTCCATATTCCCAATGCAGGGGGCCTGGATTTGGTCCCTGGTCAGGGTACTAGATTCCACATGTAGCAATTAAGAGTTAGCATGCTGCAATTTATAATCTGGTACAGCCAAATAAATAAAATTAAAAATAAATATTAAAAAAAAAACATAAAAATATTTCCAGCTGAGACCTGGTGAATTTCTGAATCTTGCTCCACAGAAAACTAGCCCACAAACTACTCCATAGAAGGGGAGAGATGGTTAGTTGTCCTGGGCTTCCCTGGTAGCTCAGTTGGAAAGAACCTACCTGCAATGCAGGAGACCCTGGTTTGATCCCTGGGTCAGGAGGATCCTCTGGAGAAGGGATAGGCTACCCACTCCAGTATTCTTGGGCTTCTCAGGTGACTCAGCTGGTAAAGAATCTGCCTGCAATGCAGGAGACCTGGGTTTGATCCCTGGGTCGGGAAGATCCCCTGGAGAAGGGATAGGCTACCCACTCCAGTATTCTGACCTGGAGAATTCCATAAACTATACAGTCCAAGGGGTCGCAGAGAGTCAGACATAACTGAGGGACTTTCAAGTTTCAAAAACACAGCCTTTTCTTTCTCAGGAAGATTCCCTATTCACACTTGCAAATTAAATCCTCTGAGAGATGTTAAAGTTAAAATCATAAAGTTATAATCAAATGCTTTAGATTATATTGCATTTCCCCAAATTACTTTATCATAAAACTCTTTTTTCATAAAACAATCATTGATATCTAGCAATGTATACTTTGAGAAACAGTGGGCAGTAATATTCTTAAATCTCACCAAGTATGTTCAAGTTTATGTCATGCAGGAGAAAACGGACGTATTTATGGAGTTCATTTCAGGTTGGCTTACCAGAAGAGGCACACATGAAGAGCTTCATTGAATTACTGAAGATAAGGTAAGAATTCAGGGTTGTGGGGCCTATGCAATTTAGGGGAACCCATTAAGGAAAAGAATACAAAATGACCATGCAAACAACACTAAGTTTCCGCCTCCAGCCTTGGAATAATCCCAGACAAGGGAGGCTTTCTGACTTTATGCTTCATTCACTTCATGGAAAACCCAACTCTGTTTAAATTATTGTTGGCTACATGAAATAAAATAGAAACTCAAAAGAACAGTAGCATAAACAAGATAGGAATGTAGCTCTCTCATGCAACAGTCCAGGGATAGACACTCCAGGGGTGGTGGTGTGGCTGCATCGTGCAAGGTCCCTCTGTCTTATTACTCCTGGGTTGTCATTCCTGGGATGTTGTCTTTGGCACCAGGTCCCTGGTCAAGCAGCAGGACTGAGGAAGGGCTGGAAGAACGGGCTTGCCCTGGACTAAAGAGCATTTAGAGCTGCTCCTTCCATCCCATTGTCCAGAATTTAGTTTCATGGCCTCCCATAGCTGCTGAGGAACCTGAGGGAGGAAGGCTCTATTCTAGGTGGTCAGGTATGTCAGCTCAATGTCAAGGGTTTTATTACTGTAGAAACAGACGAAGATCAGTATTGGAGCAGCTAGCATTTCGGTCTCTTTCTCTCTGACTCATTGACTTTTCCCTCCAGCTTTCTTGAGGTCTAATTGACCTCTCATTAAACTTTTAAGTCTACCAACTCAGAGCTTCACTAGCTAGCATTAATATCTTGTGAATGGATGGACCGATGTCTCTAAAACCATCAGACCAGTCTTCGAGGTGTGTTTAGAAAAACAAAAGACTTTTTAGAAGAAAGTGAAATGAAAGCTTCATGGGCTGCAGGGCTTCCCGCTTTCTCTGTAAGCAAAAGACACTTTCCATGTCCCATGGGGCCCCAAGAAGACATGACTGAGCAGGAGGTGAGGGCGGACCCGGACCGGCGCAGCTGCCAAGGCCGCCCCTCCCCGCGCCTCGCCCCCCCTCTCTTGGAATCCGCGAGAACCTGGGCTGGGGGTGGGGCTGGGGCTGTGGGCTGGGGGTGGGGCTGGCGGGCAGGGAGGGAGCTGAGCTGACTCCACTTGGCATTAATAAGAACCTTAACAGCTTTTTATGTTTTTTCCGGGTGGAGGAAAGCAGGGGACGTAAATACTTTACTGGAAGAAGGTTTTTTTTTTTTTTATTTTAAAAAGAGAGAATCTGTACTTGGACTGTTGTGAAGAGAGAAAGGGAGTGGTGGATGGGCTGGGAAATATGAGTAGGTTGGTTTCTGACTCTGAGCTGTAGATTCGTATTAACAGCCCGATCTTTCTGCTCGCGAGCCTGTCAACACTTCAGCCGGCGCGGAAGGTTCCTGGGAACCGTCTTGGGCTTGTTTGGCAGGCGTGCCCAGGGCCAACTGGGTGCCCCTCCAGGGTGTTTGGCTTGGAACTGCTCTTTTAGGACTGCAGGGCTGGAACAAAGGGGCCCTGTTGGTTACTTCCAGATTCTGGAAGAACTCTGCTTTTAATGATAGTGTGGAGTTCATGGCATGTAAACTTCCCATACTCACAGGTTTGTTTTATTTTTTTCCTAATTTTTTTTTTTTCCCCCAAGCTGAGCTTAAGAGGCATATGCTTGAATCGATTCGGCCCTCACCGAAAGGATCTGTGTACTCCACAGAGTTTAGACGTGGTTCCAGCCGGGCTGTAGCACAAGCCTGCCCTGGTAAAACAGAGAGACGCAGAGTACAGATTGTAGAGAATCGTCATTACCCTCAATGATGAACATCATTTCAGCAATCTTTATTCGTTCCGCGATCTTGATGAGTGTGCTATAACAGCAAAATCAGATTAAATCTAAAAAAAGTAATTGTTAAAGAGGTGGAGGAAAAAACGTTGGCAAAGCCTGAAGTTCTGGCAGGGGCTCGGCAAACGTTAGGATAAAAGATTAATAGGTTCTAATTCTTTATTCAAACAAAGCTCTGTTTTTAAAAGAACATCTGATTGCAAAAATACAAACTTTGGTCATCTGATACTTTGAGTAAATGAGTATATGTAGTGTTCTACAGTACTAATTAGGTTATACGGTGCCCTTTTAAGGTAAGCAGCAATTAATGATTATGATATGAACTGAGGTACAATAGACCGCCAAGTCTATTTTGGTGCATTTAAGTCCATTCTATTGATCACCTATATTGTTTCTGTGCATCATGTGAGACGCTGGGGTGAGGGTGAGAGATATACAGAAATGGGAAGCTGCAAATTCCTGCCCACATAGGTGAATTATACAGTAGGAGGAGATAAGTCTACACATAAATATAATTTCACCATTTCTTGTAATCGATGCTAAGGATGGCTACAGCTGTAATGGTAGGCTTCCTTTTTGGAGACTGACTTATTGTCTGCCAGGCATTATATAATTTCAGTTCAGTTCAGTTCAGTTCAGTTCACTCACTCAGTCATATCTGACTCTTTGCAACCCTGTGGACTGCAGCATGCCAGGCTTCCCTGTCCATCACCAACTCCCGGAGCTTGCTCAAACTCATGTCCATTGAGTCAGTGATGCCATCCAACCATCTCATCCTCTGTCGTCCCCTTCTCCTCCTGCCTTCAATCTTTCCCAGGATCAGGGTCTTTTCAAATGAGTCAGTTCTTCGCATCAGGTGGCCAAAGGATTGGAGTTTCAGCTTCAGCATCAGTCCTTCCAATGAACATTCAGGACTGATCTCCTTTAGGATGACCTGTTTGGATCTCCTTGCAGTCCAAGGGACTCTCAAGAGTATTCTTCAACACTACAGTTCAAAAGCATCAATTTTCCAGTGCTCAGCTTTCTTTATAGTCCAACTCTCACATCCACACATGACTACTGGAAAAACCACATGATGTCAATCACTATGACATGGCAACTCCCTACATAAAATACTATGAGGAAATCTAGTAATGAAAAAAGATAACTTGCTCAAGGTCCAAGCTCAAAGCCTGGGGAGCCAGGTTTCAGATTCCACCTGCTAGATCCTTGCTGTCTGCACTATAAGACACACATCGGGCACACCAATGAAGACGTGACTGTTTCTGGTTGGGGTGATCAAAGACTGTCATAGAGAAGTGTCATCCGAGCTGAGTCTTGAAGGATGTACAGTTATCTCTCAGTGCCTGTGAGAAATCAGTTCCAGGACGGATGCTCAAGTCCCTTATATAAAATGGCACAGTGTTTGCATATAACCCGTGCACATCCTCCCATATACTTTCAGTCATCTCTACATTACTTATTGTCGTTGTTCAGTCGCTAAGTCGTGTCTGACTCTTTGTGACCCCATGAACTACAGCACTCCAGGCTTCTGCTCTGTTAATAGTTACCTGCACTAGGTAAATTTATGTTTTGCCTTTCCAAAGTTTCTGGAATTAAAAAAATATCTTCCATTCACAGCTGGTCAGATTTACAGATGCAGAACCCTCGGATATGGAGGGCCCACTGTGCAGGTTTCTTACAGAGTGGTGGAAGGGAATAAAATAAAGATGTGGAGACAGAAAAGTACAGAGACTGTTTAAGGAACTTAAAAGAAGTCTAATTTAGTGGCAGTTTAGTGAGTAGAGGGAAATAAAATGGACAGGTTGAAGCTGGGTTGGGGGTGTCAAGCAGAAGTCCAATGGGGACCATTCATGTATTGAATTGGGTCCAGGGCAAAAATCCCAACTCTATGGCCTGGTTTCCTTGGAGAGTAGAGTTCAACAGGAATCCAACAAGAGAGTTCAATACTCGCTTGCCACCTTTGTGTCTGTGCTTCCCTGTCAGGGGACCCTCAGTTCCCCTTCCGCTCCCCACCTCTGTACAGGAGGAGGGCAGGCACCCTCATTCTTCTGCCCCTCCCCCCCCCCCCCCCCCCCCGCAGTCCTCCACTGGCCCCATCCAGAGTAGAACCAGTGGTTTCCTGGTTAGTGAGAACATGAGCCTCCCACTGGCCACTTTTTAACTATGGTCAGAATATTGGTGTGTTAAAGGACAGCTTCATCTGAGTCATTTCCTGTGTCCACACGGTCAGCTCTGTGCTTCAAGCCCAGGACCCTGATGGTGCTGCTGTCTTGCCTTAAGACCTTCTGTCTATCTTGATGCATCTTGGCGGCTAAGTGGACTCCTGCTCATCTTAGACTCAGGGGCCAAACAAAAAGAAGCCTTTCTTAGCCTTCTTTGTGCTATGCTGTGCTCAGTTGTGTCCGACTCTTTGCGACCCCATGGACTGTAGCCCACCATGGGGATTATCCAGGCAAGAATACTGGAGGGGGTTGCCAGGCCCTCCTCCAGGGGTTCTTCCCAACACAGGGATTGAACCCAGGTCTGCCACATTGAAGGTGGATTCTTTACCACCAGAGCCACCAGGGTAGCCCAAAAATACTGGAGTGGGTAGCCTATCCCTTCTCCAGGAGAACTTCCTGACCCAGGAATCAAACCAGGGTCTCCTGCATTGCAGGTGGATTCTTTACCAGCTGAGCTGCCCAAGACTTAAAGCTTATTTGCCAAATCTGCCTTGAATTGGAATGATTGAGTTCTTGCCCAGCTGTTAATAAATCGGCATCTGTTTTCCTGTTGGTTTATTCTCATCACCAGTCCCAGGAAAGGCAGACACTTGTGAGGGGTAGTAGCAGGGGGCGGGGGTGGGAATTCATGGGGGTGGGGGTTGCGAGACTTTCTGGTTTCATATTTTTTTCAGTTCCATACCCTAAAAAAGGAAACTTTTTCAAAATTCAGTTTCATGCTGCAAATACTTATTGGGCCTATAGCACGTGTAAGAAACTGTTCTTGATGTTGGGAACTGGCGGGGCAAGGACAGGAGATAAAATAGCTTCCCTCACAGAACTGGAGTACAAAATTGCGTTGATTTAGTTTACCATAGAAGTTTAATAGAAGAATTCACTTCTTCCAATTTACTGCAAACTCTACAAAATATCAAATGACAAATTGACTCATAAGAGCTCTTAGAAGTGAGAACTGGGTGTCTTCCAAGGGGTTACATAAGACAATACTGTTTATAAAAATCAGCTTCTTTTGTAGTTTTTCGTGATTCTGGGAGCTTCAGTTACCTTTCTCACCTCTGATAACTTTCAGAAGTCGTGCAAAAATGCTAACCAACAAGGCTTTTTAAAGCAAAAGCAGGACACTCCCCTAGTCTAGGATCCAGCTCTTTTCAAATTTCATCATAGATAACAGAAAACAAATGTTCAGAATAATTGTAAACAAACAAGTAAGAGATTTCCAGAAGCTTAAACTTTTAAAACTAGGTCTCAGAAAGTATGATTCCAATTATGAGATTTATCCCCATCTTAGAATATCATCCTTAAAACTGTGTGACTGGAAAATTCTTTGCAATGTTCTTTTTCACTGTTCAATAGCATCTTTGCCTCCTCCTGAGCATATTGTGCTACTAGACAGAATATAAACTTCATTCTTTATTACAGAAAGTATCTATAAATGTCTACAGGAATATTCTTAATAGGTTTTCCTCGTTTTAATGCTTTTCTTGTGATAATTATGAGACATTGATTCTTTGCCAAGTAGCTCCAGTGTTCTGTGATTCTAGCCCAATTAATAGTTTCAAAAAGAAACTAAACCCTGGAGTTATGAGGGAGAATCAAACATGCAAAACAACGAAAAATTGAGATAGAAAAGAGTGAAAGCAGATTTCCCTGCCACCTTTTGGAGAGTGGGCCCCAAAATACACCCTCCCCATTTCTTCCCCATCCTTGGCTCCTTTCAGAAGCCAGATTCCCTATCAGATTAAAAAAAGGCAAGCTAAACACTTAAGCGCAACTCCTATGACTTTTCACACATGAATGGAGAGACACAATAGATACCTATCAAAAGGGTCTAAATGCCTGCCTGGTGGAAGAGCATCAAGACATGTGAGTTTCCTAGGGTGTGCCCTTCACTGCCAGGGGGCATCGGAGACATGTTATTAGGCACTGTAGGAGAAGTATGGCCTTTTGTACCCACCATTTTTCCCATCCCTGAAGCAAACACAGAAGGAACATTCTGCAGTTTTCCTGGGTAGGAAAGACCCAGGAAAGACACTGTAGCATTTGCTTCTCACAGGGAAGAAAGGGGACAGTGAAATGAAAAGAGGCCCATCTGCTGTTGCCATCAGAAAACACCTGTGTTACAAAGGGGGTTCCTATACCATCAGGGTGAAAATTTCTGGTTAATTCCATCTATGCCTTTAGGGAGAAGCTGGAAGGTAAGAATTAGGTTACCGTGCTCCCTGCTCCCTTCCAAGCTTCCACTGCCCCCACTTTGTGTCTGTTCATGGGCACATAAGGGAACTGGCACCTCAACCTTTGCCCAGTGAGCCACAAGAAAAGATGTGTTCAGTGTTATTTCCTAGAGCCATGATATCGTCTCAAGAAGGTTACACATCAGTGGTCACACCATCTTTAAAGACTGAACAGCGGCGTCTCTTGGTCCAGCTACACCCCTACTCTAGCTGAGACGTCATTGTCCCCTGACTGCGAGGGAGTGGCTTGCTTGCTCAGCAGTGAGTCAGCCATGCTTCTAGCTCTCTGTCAGCTGTATATTCAAGGCTTACACAAATGGCTTCTTTCATTCAACCCTAGTTCTTCAGTAGTTAGGCTTTTGTACTCTCTTAGTCCATTCGAGCTGCTCTAACAGAATCCCACAGGCTGGGTGGCTTACAAACAGCAGAAGGTCATTTCTCACATTTCTGGAGCAGAGATCAAGGCACCAGCCATGGTTGTGTTCCACCAGCTTCCTGATTCACAGCCAGCACGTTCTCTCTGTACCCACAGATGGTGGAAGGAGTGAGGGAGCTCAGAGGGATCTCTTATAAGAACACTAATCCGATTCATGAAGGCCCCACCCTCATGACCTAAGCACCTCCCAAGGGCTCCATTGTGTAACGTTGCTATGGAGTTGGGGGTGGTGGTTAGGATTTCTGTGTAGGAATTTGAGGGGGATGCAGACATTCAGACCACACCATATACCGTCTTCTCAGAGACTGTATTTCTTGTCTTGTATGGTAGCAGTCTTCCTAGTGGCTGAATTGTTCCGTTGTTGACTTCATTTTCTCCCTACTTGTAGCAGCCCTTGTCCTAGCCAAGCCAGTTGCCCACCCATGTGGGCTTTTTAAGAATACCTGACCCACTCTAAGTTTGCCAGTTACCATGGGCTTTTATTTTGTGTATTGCTTGGTTTTCTCCTGAGGACTAACTCTTAGCTTTAAGAGTTCTTTTTCAGCTCACGTTGCGGGGTGCCATTTGTTCCTAAAACAGCTGAGCCTTGACCTTACTTGCTTGCTCAAAAATCTGGCTTTCTCTTGACACTGTGGCTTTGATTGGATACTTAGTCTATTCTTTTTCCATTTTTGCTCATTTTACCACCATCTAAACTCTGGTTTGAGAAAACTAAATCTGACAGCTGAAAAGAGCACTTAAAAATTCATTAATTGGGTTCTCATTTACAACTGTGTTGTGTTTTTCTGCCTTTTCTAAAATCAATATTGCTTCTTGTGAATTCATGAATTTATTTGAATACTTTTGCTTTTGTTTGATTTTCATACGTCTTACATTTTCAAGCAGTTAATATTTTTGCATAATGATACTGATAAAGCTTGATATCATCCCTAAACAAGTAAATTATTAACTTAAAACTGAGGTTTAGATAGAATTCTGTTTCCTTCATTTGTTTATAGCCTATCATAAGAACATAGGAATTTGAACCGAGTCATGCCAGGGTCAATCCATAACAGTGTTCAGCTATGAATAGCTACTTCAAGCAACATGCAATGGTAATTTGTGACTGTGCTACCTAACAAGCTTTAAAAGTAACTATATCCCAGAAGGATAATAGCAGTTTATAGCCCTTTTAGTCATAAATTTGTCCATGTCTTTTATGATTCTGTTTGTATTTCCTAAGAGAACCACTTCTGCTGTGGACATCAGTGAGCTCTCTTTGGCTGTATCAAATAGACATAGGTATAGAAATGATGGAGGGGGGATAAATTCTATTATTCATGCTAATAAAGTATAATTAAAGTATGGTGTGATCCAGAAAAGTAACTGTAAGATATTTCATATGTTTCATGTCTTTAGTGTGAGGTAGGGGAAAGAATAAAGACCTCAAAGACAGATCCAAAGACATGTCCTTTCCTATCTTCATGACCTCTCTGAACCTGTTTATTTAATCTATTAAGAAAAAGTTAATATTTATCTTTAAGGTCTGTTGTTAGAGTTAAAATAATAATAAATGAACTCAGTACTTAGTAAGAAGTTAACATATGAAAGTAATAATTAGTAGTAATACTAATTTGATATACCTCAATTGAAAATATTCTTTGAATTAAAAAAATGAAGAAGGGATATTAAAGAATTAGAATTATATTTGATCTTGGCAACATATAGGCAGAACTGTTAAAAGCAACATGGTCTAAACCTGCACTGTCTAATACAACAGACACTAGCCTCATATAGTTATTTATACTTAAAAATTTAAATTAAATCTGTGGTTGTACTAGCCACAGTTTAAATGCTCAGAAGCCAAATGTTGCCAGTGGCTACCATACTGAATAGAACAAATAGACAATATTTCCATCATTGCAGAAAGCTCTGTTGGGCAGTGCTGGTCTGGACCCAGAGATTCTCTGTAGGCTTCACTGCTCCTATCAAAAGGCAACAGTCTGGAATTAGGCAGCCTCTCACACTGCAGGGAACTGGCCAATGCTAGTTTCTAGTTCCCTTCCCCACATATTAACGGCTTCTCGGTCTCTGCTACCTTGTCCCGTGGCACAAAGCGCCAAGGCACATTTGTCTGTTCTTACAGCATCTAGCAGAGCCTGCCTTGTTTCAAGGTATCTATTCACTAAATTCAGCTCAGATATTAACCTTTGAGAGCATATAACCCTTCACAGGAATAACTTAGTTTTCACATTCAAAGTAATGATTGAAGTACCTCTCAGTATAGAATTTCAGGAGAAGAATTAAAGATGCAGAATATACCCTGTTCTCTCTAAAAAAACCATGGAATTTGGGTGTCTCCATGGTTCCCTCTGTCCATAGCTGGTTCTATTCTGACTCCATTAATTGGATAGATTAAAACATGAAATATCTCTTGGAGGGATCAAATTTTGAGAGACAAATATGGCAGTTATATTTATTGTTTGGGAAGTTTTTAAAAAGTGTATTCTGTTCATATTATGGGCCATGTGATTCTAATAAGGCCCAACTGTTAGTGAGTTTGAAATGGTTAAACAGTTAAACTCTGAAGTTCTGCTCCCAGGTGGAGCTGTTAATGATTTGAAAGTGTCAGGATGTTAATTGACTTAGAACAATAGAGGGGACATATCTGCTCAGGTCTGATCCAGAAATTACTTCTTCCTGCTTGAAATCGCTGTTTTCAATGTTTTCATTGCCCTAATAAGGCAGAATACAGAAGGTGTTTCTGGAGGGAGAGGATGCGAGGTCACATGATAAAGAGAGAAGACAATTCCATTATGTGGCAAGTATTTTACAGGGATACTTGGAGAATTGCAGCCCTTTAAATATAGCTGGTGGAGACCATACCTAAAACTAGTACTTTGAACAGTCATAATACAAGAGACTATTTTCTGCTTTAATACATAAGAGTGACAAACTCAGAACAAAACTCCCTGGTTCTAGACTCAACAGAAGATATAGAAAAAGATCAGTAGAACCTGGAGGCTCAATGTAAGATGAGAATTCTGACCAAACCAGAACAGAAACAATGCTCCCAGACACGTTGAAAGAAGTCAACAACTCAACACTTGTCAGGAAGAAAGGATAGATATGAAGTGGTATTAGAATTCTCACCATGTATTAAAATTTGCTCAGTTAAGTTATTAAGCTCTAATTAAGTGTATATAGTTCATAATGTATAGTGTGAACTCTTTTTCAATTAATTACTTGATTTTTTAAAAATCTTGGTTAAAATTCATTTCCTATTCATAAATAGATGAATAGATATCTTATTCATCATTTCTATTCATAGATAGCATTGACCTGAATCGAACAGACTGCTAGATATTTCTTCAGTAAACATGGGTTTCAGTTCAGTTGCTCAGTCATATCCAAGTTTTTGCAGCCTCATGGACTGCAGCTCGCCAGGCTTCCCTGTCCACCACCAACTCCTGGAGCTTGCTCAAATTCATGTCCATCAAGTTGGTGATGGGTTAGGAAACTATAAACAAGGTGAATAGACAACCCTTAGAATGGGAGAAAATAATTAAACAACTGAAAAAGGATTTATTTCCAAAATATACAAGCAGTTCATGCAACTCAATACCATAAAAACAAACAACTCAATCAAAAAGTGGGCAGAAAACCTAAACAGACATTTCTCCATAGAAGACATACAGATGGCTAGTAAACACATGAAAAGATGCTCAACATCGCTTGTTATTAGAGACATGCATATCAAAACTGTGATGAGATATCACCTCACACCCATCAGAATTGTTTTTGTTGTTGTTCCTTTGATCAGTTATGTCCGACTCTTTGCGACCCCATGGTCAGAATGCTTGTATGCATGCTAAGTTGCTTCACTCGTGTCTAACTCTTTGCAACCCCATGGACTGTAGCCTGCCAGGCTCCTGTGTCCATGGGATTTCCCAGGCAAGAATACTGTTGTGGGTTGCCATTTAAGAATGGCCATCAAAAAATCTACAAATGATCAATGCTGGAGAGGGTGAGGAGAAAGGGTACCCTCTTGCACTGTTGGTGGAAATGTAAATTGATATAGCCACTATTTAGGACAACATGGAGATTCCTTAAAAACCTAGGAATAAAACTACCATATGACCCAACAGTCTCACTCCTGGGCATATGCCCTGAGGAAACCATAATTGAAAAAGACAAGTACCCAATGTTCATTGCAGCACTATTTACAGTAGCTAGATCAGGGAAGCAACCTAGATGTCCATCGACAGATGAATGGATAAAGAAGCTGTGGTACATATACACAATGAAATATTACTCAGGCATAAAAGGGAATGCATTTGAGTCAGTTCTAATGAGGTGAATGAGCCTAGAGTCTATTATACAGAGTGAAGTAAGTCAGAAAGAGAAAAACAATGTCATATATTAACACATATATATGGAATCTAGAAAGATGGTACTGATGAACCTATTTGCAGGGCAGCAATGGAGATGCAGACATAGAAAACAGACTTGTGGACATGGAGGAGGAGAGGAGAGGGTGGGATGAATGGAGAAAGTAGTGTGGGAACATATACACTACCATATGTAAAATAAATAGTGGGAGTTTGCTATATAACTCAGGGAACTCAAACCAGTGCTCTGTGACAACCTGGAGGGGTGGGATGGGATGGAAGTGGGAGGGAGGCTCAGAGAGAGGGGACATAGGTATACCTATGGCTGATTCTTGTCGATGTAGGGCAGAAACTAGCACAATTTTGTAAAGCAATTATCGTTCAATTAACAATAAATAAAAAATATATAATTGGAAAATAAATGATGGGTTTATTTGGGATCAGTAGAGAATTATAACTCAGAGTCTGTAATCACTTGTTGAGCCACAGGCAAGTCCTCACTCAGCACGGAAAGAATATTTATATAAAGGAGGAAAGGAAATTGGGGGAAAGTACAGTAAACAAAGAGTCCATGGCTCTTTGTTGGCTGAGTCCTTGCCAGGAAAGAACGCTGGTCTTTGATGCCATCACAGGGCCTGAGCGCTCCCCATTCTGGTCTCCAGATTCTATTTAATTGAGGTTTTTGTTTACTAATATTTTACAATAGCTATTTTGCTTGGCTCGACTGTCAGTTGATACTTGGGTTTGAGATTGTGCGCTCTACCTTGCAATGTGAGAAAAAGGGTGCCCCACCTAAACGTATCTTAACAGGACTTGTTTATGCTCAGCCAGCCAACACAAGTCATGTGTTAGAGGAAAGGCAAGGTTGTGATACAACACTGCCAGAGACTCTGGTCGACCAAACAGGATCTCTGATTTATCTCTGCTTCTGAGTTCCCCTTTGTCTCCACTTTTAGCTGCCTGACTCTCCCCACTCTTAAACTGTGTGTGTGCATGCTCAGTCATGTCCAGCTCTTTGCGACCCACCAGGCTTCTCTGTCCATGGAATTTTTCCAGTCAAGAATACTGGAGTGCATTGCTATTTCCTACTCCAGGAGAACTTCCTGACCCAGGGATCAAAGCCATGTCTCCTAAGTCTCCCGCCTTGGCAAGCTAACTCTTTACTACTGCACCGCCTGGGAAACCCCGCACTTGAGGTAAGAGAACTCCAGTTGCTGAGCCACTTAACAGGACTGTTTGCCTTCCCCGTGGGAGTTCTGTCCTACCAAAGTCCAGATGAGTATCAATAGCTTGTTTCCAAAATGTCTTCAATTATTGTGTACTTTTCTATGAAAGATTGAAAAAGTACCGTGAACCATCCCAAACCTTTCTCTATTCCCCTTCCCCACCCAGGCTAAGCACACTTGAACAAATACAGTATGAGCTTGCACTGTGTTGGCAAGGATGTTTTAAAATGTGTGTATGTGTGTGTTTACCCATGTGGTTTAAAAATAACCTAAGTGAACTAAGTAAAGTAAGCTTATGCCATGCTTACCAGGAATATTAGGAAGCAGAGGCCTTTCAATATCTGAATTAGCTCTGGCACTGTTCCAGGAAAAAACTGGCTCACATCTCTTGCATAAGTCTTATGTAAGAGAATAGATGTGGTGCCTGAACTATCCCACTTCCCTACAGCATGGAAAAAAGAAAAGCATGCTGTGTCGTTGTTCCTTGCTAGCTCTCTCAATGTCAAGGGATTCTTTACTTATAGAAGTAAAGCATCTCAGTTCCTAAGAAAAAAAAAAAACTTAGTTTTTCTAGTGTCTGTCGAACACACATATGTAGAGTAAACGGAAGAGGGAAGAGGGGGAAAGTTGAGGTACAGGCAGTAAGTAGTTCAGAACTTGGGTAGGTATTTAAATTGGTTCTTGTATAAACAGTAACAAGAATAACAGTTTTATGGTTAAACTTGAAACTCCAAAGCCACATTCCATACATAGCTTATTCCATATCACTGAAGAAATAATTAGATTTTCCCACAACTCATAAAATAGCTCCTCAGAATTTAGAGTTCACAGTTCATTACCATAATCATTATATTCTGGAAAGAATTTAGAGCAAATCTGATCTCCAGATATTTTGACCAAAATAGGAATGAAGGACAGACATGACTTGGATAGCCTCCCCTGTACTGTAAGTGTTGTCGCACCCAAGGCCATGTGCCCAGTGCACAGGGACGCTAAACACACCAAAACATCAGAGCTTGGGGCAGAAGAAGGTTTATTGCGGAGCCCAGCAAGGAGAATGGGCAGCTTGTGCTCGAAAGGCCCGGGCAGACTCCTGAATGATTTTCAGGGAAGAATTTTTAAAGGCAGCATTTGGGCTGAAGGAGGTATGACTTTCTCCTGATTGGTTGCTGGTGAGGTAACAGGGCGGTGTTCCAGGAATTCTCCTGCTCAGCCCAAAGTTGCCATCCTCCACCTGGGTGGGGGCCTTGGTTCCTGTAGAACAACTCGAAGATACGCATCAGATGGTTGTATACATCCCTTGAGAAGGAACTAGGACTTTGTCTTCATGCTGCGCTGTGGTTTCCTGACTGTTTTTCCTTTGTTTCTGCACCCCCCACCTTCCCTAATTAGTAACGGCTCAGATCTGCCCTCTGGAACTCAGGGAAAGTCTAGAAGGCTAAAGGCTTTTTCCTACACACCAGAAACGGGGGGCACAGGAAAGCTTTTGTTCCCTGGAAGGGCCCCACAGGATGATGCTCTGTTTCATAAGTCTCTGCTTGGTTCTCATTTCTGCCATATACACTTTTCTCTTTGAAGCTGTGTGGTGGACAGAAAAGAGCTTAAAATGTCAAGTCAGGCCAACTAGCTCACCAGCATTATCACTTAACTTACTGCGGGACCAAGAAAATTTGCTTAATCACTTTGAGCTTACTTTCTCCATGCAAAAGGAAAATTATTATTATCTACCCTGTAGGGTTGTTATCAGAATTTAGATTAAACCAACCGACTTGTGTTGAGTGCTTTTGTGATACTGTGTTTAATAATAAGAAATATGTAGTCTTCTGTCTCTATCCCTGGCACAGTTCCTAAAACCATTGGAATTTCCTGAGTGATAAGAGTGAGAAAGGTGTTTTTTGTTATTCATTTTTTGTTCACCACCCAGAGTTTATGTTAGTGAAGTGACTTTTGGAAAGCCCCTAGGGATGGATGCTATTCACTAGAGGAACCAACTGGCTATTGAAAAGGTAGGAACATTCAGCCCCACCCCCTGACCTCCAGAGAGGGGAGAGGTGCTGGGGGATGAATCTTTCGTGTGTGTGTGTGTGTGTGTGTGTGTGTGTGTGTGTCTGTTAGTTGCTCAGTTATGTCTGACTCTTTGTAGCCTCATGGACTGTAACCTGCCAGGCTCCTCTGTCCATGGAATTTTCCAGGCAAGAATACTAAAGTGGGTAGCCATTCTTTTCTCCAGGAGATCTTCCTGACCCAGGGATCGAACCTGGGTCTCCTGCATTGTAGGCAGATTCTTTACCATCTGAGCCACCGGTGAAGCCCCATCATAGATGACCAAAGATTTCATTGGCCATCTTACTTCAGGAAGACTCTGTAAAACCCCCAAACGATGAGGCTGGTGAGCAAGTGGAAGGGTTAGGAGGTTGACACACCCAGAGAGGATGTGGAAGCCTCAGCCCCTTCCATGTACCTGGCCCTTTGCGGCTGTTCCATCTGGCAGTTCCTGAGTGATATCTTTTTATAATAAGCTAGTAATTTAGTAAGTAAACTGTTGTCCTGAGTTCTGTAAGCCACTCTGGCAAATCGGTCAAACCCAAGGAAGGGATCATGGGGACATTTGATTTATGGATGGTCGGTCAGAAGCACAGATGTTTTATTTGGAGGCAAACTACTCTCAGAGACTGTCTTCACCAGTAATTTATTTAACACAGGTTCACTACAGGAATTATCATTTATAATAATATTTTGCAAGCCAATATTTCGTAAACCAATAAAGAAATAACATATTCCAAGCCAGTAACAGGTTAGTTACACTATTGTTCCAGGCAGAGGGGAAGTCAAAGGAATAAAGTCCAAATTCAGTTGAAGAGCACTTTTCTGTGAGTTGGTTTTCAGCAGCCAGTCCTTCCAACTAAAAATACAGAAGTGGAGTGTGTTGTAGTAGGCAACACAGGAGTGATTTTCTTAGACAGCTATGTAACTGTCATGTTCTCAGCACTTTATCAAGAAAAAAATATTCATTTCATCCTCAGAGCAATCCTATGAAGTAGATACTATTATTCTTTCTTTCCTGATGAGGAAACCAAGGCCCAAATAACTCATAAATGGAGTAATAAGGTGTGAATGAGGTCCTGTGACTCTGGAGCCTGCCAATATGTAAAATAACAAATATGTTATTGTTGTTTAGTCATAAAGTAGTGTCTTACTCTTTGCAACCCCATGGACTGTAGCCCTCCAGGCTCCTCTGTCCATGGGATTTTCCAGGCAAGAACAATAGAGTGGGTTGCCATTTCCGTCTCCAGGGAACAAATATAATAGCACTTAGTGAACCACAGGGCCCATAGTAAGTTCTCATGAATAGTTGTTACACTTCTTTTTCCTCTTTCCAGAAAAGAAAATTTGGATTGAGAGAACATGTTCCATCTTCCTGGAGGGTCCCCCCTGAACCAGGAGGTAGCTTTATAGTGTATAGTGAAGTCGCTCAGTCGTGTCCGACTCTTTGCGATCCCATGGACTGTAGTCTACCAGGCTTCCCTGTCCATGGGATTTTCCAGGCAAGAGTACTGGAGTGGGTTGCTATTTCCTTCTCCAGGGGATCTTCCTGACCCAGGGATCAAACCCAGGTCTCCTGCATTGCAGGCAGATGCTTTACCCTCTGAGCCAGGAGGTAGCTTTAGATGGCATCAACTTCTTGTTTCGAGCTACACTTCTGAGCAATCCCAAGTGGGCCCTGGGGTACTGAGAGTTACCGCAGAGCTCAGCAGTCCCTGGGCTGGGCTTTAATCAGAAGCACAGAGATACAGGGAATAGGTCTTTAATATGGTTTGTTTTGTTTAATTTTTTGACCATGCCACACAACATATGGAATCTTAGTTCCCACTGCAGATGGTGACTGCAGCCATGAAATTAAAAGACGCTTACTCCTTGGAAGAAAAGTTATGACCAACCTAGATAGTATATTCAAAAGCAGAGACATTACTTTGCCAACTAAGGTCCGTCTAGTCAAGGCTATGGTTTTTCCTGTGGTCATGTATGGATGTGAGAGTTGGACTGTGAAGAAGGCTGAGTGCTGAAGAATTGATGCTTTTGAACTGTGGTGTTGGAGAAGACTCTTGAGAGTCCCTTGGACTGCAAGGAGATCCAACCAGTCCATTCTGAAGGAGATCAACCCTGGGATTTCTTTGGAAGGAATGATGCTAAAGCTGAAACTCTAGTACTTTGGCCACCTCATGCGAAGAGTTGACTCATTGGCAAAGACTCTGATGCTGGGAGGGATTGGGGGCAGGAGGAGAAGGGGATGACAAAGGATAAGATGGCTGGATGGCATCACGGACTCGATGGACGTGAGTCTGAGTGAACTCCGGGAGATGGTGATGGACAGGGAGGCTTGGCGTGCTGTGATTCATGGGGTTGCAAAGAGTCGGACACGACTGAGCAACTGAACTGAACTGAACTGACCAAGGATGGAACCCAAGCCCCCTGCTGTAGAAGCACAGAATCCTAACCACCAGGGAGGTCCCTCATAGGTGGCATTTTGAAAAGCTTCACATTGAAGGAGTTGGAAGCAGATTTAGTCATCTACTGGAATAATTAGGCTGGAATAATTAAAACACACAAGCTGGAATCAAGATTGCTGGGAGAAATATCAATAACCTCAGATGTGCAGATGACACCACCCTTATGGCAGAAAGCAAAGAAGAATGAAAGAGTCTCTCAATGAAAGTGGAAGAGGAGAGTGGAAAAGTCTGCTAAAAAACTCAACATTCAGAAAACGAAGATCATGGCATCTGGTCCCATCACTTCATGGCTAATAGATGGGGAAACAGTGGCAGACTTTATTTTGGGGAGCTCCAAAATCACTGCAGATGGTGACTGCAACCATGAAATTAAAAAGACATTTACTCCTTGGAAGAAAAGTTATGACCAACCTAGACAGCATATTAAAAAGCAGAGACATTACTTTGCCAACAAAGGTCCGTCTAATCAAGGCTATGGTTTTTCCAGTAGTCATGTATGGATGCAGGAGTTGGACTATAAAGAAAGCTGAGTGCTGAAGAATTGATGCTTTTGAACTGTGGTGTTGGGAGATCCAACCAGTCCATCCTAACGGAGATCAGTCCTGAATATTCATTGGAAGGACTGATGCTGAAACTCCAATACTTTGGCCACCTGATGCAAAGAACTGACTCATTTGAAAAGACGCTGATGCTGAGAAAGATTGAAGGCAGGAGGAGAAGGGGATGACAGAGGATGAGATGGTTGGATGGCATCATCGACTCAGTGGACATGAGTTTGAGTAAGCTTCAGGAGTTGGTGATGGACAGGGAAGCCTGGTATGCTGCAGTCCATGAGGTCGCAAAGAGTCGGACACGACTCAGTGATGGAACTGAACTGAACTGAATTAAAACAAGCCTGAAATATCTGCGTAAAGAAAACTTGTGTTTTTTAATGGTTATCAGGGAAAAGAAAGTCTGCATATGTCTTTGGCTTATATGAATTAAGACATTAAGTCATGATTGTTTTAAGATGAGGTGTGGTCAGGGTCATAAAACTTCTTCAGAAACATTGTGTAATGATATAGATAATGCATGTAAACTGACCACAGTGGGATTCATAGAGCAATGTCAGGTAATTTTTCATTGTTTTACTATTGCAGTTGGCCTTATAGTATGCAAACTTTTGAGAACCTCTGGTTGGAATGGGAAATGTTTCTTGCCCCATGTATTCCTAGATGAGAGGGTAAACTGCACTGATTTCAGTGTCTCAAGCAAAATCAAATCCAAAAGCTGCTCAGAGCACCTGAAGTGTGATGGAGGGTCACCAAGTCAACTGGCCCAGCCTCATGTGCTTTCTCAAGGCCTTGGCTTTCCTGTAGCCTCTTCCCATGAGAACCACAGTTTCAGGGCTCCCTCGTTTCACACGTCAGCTAATTTGATGGAACTGGCTCACTCCCTGCTTATAATTAGTTACCGTGCCCCTGTACCTTCAATATAGAAATTTACCCACATTTATCCAACCACGTACAATTCACAACTATTTAAACGTGCAGCTTTGTTTGAAGATTAGCAAGATAATAAATATTATTCAGCCCACTGAGAAGTAGTTCTACCACCTGTAAGTTCTTTAGATTTGAATGCCTTGAAAATGACATCTATTTATGGATTCACTGCTCAGTTGGGTCTCTGCTTAAGACATATTTTTACCTTTATTTTAGTATTTTTAAAAATTTTCCTGAAGCATAGTTGATTTACAATGCTGTGTTAATTTCTGCTGTCCAGCAAAGTGACTCTGTTATACACATTTATTATTTTTCATATTCTGTCCCGTTATACTGGAGAAGGGAGAGGCTGCCCACTCCAGTATTCCGGCCTGGAGAATTCCATGGACTCTGTGGTCCATGGGGTCGCAAAGAGTCGAACTTGACTGAGCGACTTTCACTTTCACATAGTGTATCACAGGCTACTGAATGTAGTTTCCTGTGGCACACAGTAGGACCTTGCTGTTTGCACTTGTTTTTGTATTAACTCTTTTCCCAAGCCCATCCATTGGTAACACATTCCCCAACTTCCCTGGGTCATGCAAAACAGCTTTCTATACAAATAGACTGGACGCTGAAGGTGCTTGTCAGCACATGTGCGGTGTCCCATCAGGTTCTCCTTGGTGTCCATAGGTCATAAGCCAATAGCAGCTTAACGTGTAGCTGGAGGGATGCTTCCAGTGTCAACCTGAATATTAAGTACTAGTAAAGCTTACTTGTGTTTAGATGAAAAGTAAATAGAACTTCTCCAGTGAATCTTCTTGCACATATCCAGAAGAGTGTGCACCCCAGTTTGAACACCATTACTCCTTTGAGGTACAGTTATAGAGTTACTAGATGCTAAAATGAGAGCTCATCCAAACCCATCCTTTTAACGATTGATGTATATAAAGCAAGGATCTTTGAAAGTTTTTTACAGAGTTGTTTATGCTGCTTACCCCCAACAAACTCTCTCTGGAACTTACAGTTTAATGCAATTCTGTTTTTCCACTGTTCCCCTGTATCATTTGGGAGTTTTGCTGCACATGATTGTAGAGCTGGCTTATTCCATCTTAGAGTTTGTGGCAGGCCTATGATAGATGGCCCAGTTCTAGCATATGATAGCAATTCATTTCAGTTAGCTAAATACTGTCACTAAAGTGAACCTCTGGTCCCCAGGGATCAGTAGGCCATGTGGCCACATAAACAGTGCAGTTGTAGGTCAGATCTGTTTTTATCCACAAAGACATGTCATATTTCGATGTGGTATGATTCAGAGATTTAGATATTAAAATAATTTTAAATATATTTTGCAACAAGAATAGAAACATTAGAAATCACTGTGCTATGTTTGTGCAGAAAATTGTATTTACTGTAAGAGCTTTATACTGAATGGCTTTAGAAACTGGACATCTTCTTTGGAGATGAGCTATGAGTGGATTTGTTGATTTGAGGATGGCACTAAAGTTTGCTAGAATTGATGAGCTTTCTCCAAGTTGTTTTTATATTTATTTATTTCTCTGCACTGGGTCTTAGTTGAAACATGTGGGATCTAGTTCCCCGGCCAGGGTTTGAACCCAGGCAATCTGCTTTGGAAACGTGGAGTCTTAGCCTCTGAACCACCAGGGAAATCCTGAGCTTTCTCTTTGCCCTGTACCACCAGGGAGATAGTTCTCAGGTGAAGAGAATACCAGAATGAGTATTCATGAATACAAGACATAATTTAATATTCACTGTTTCCTCAGAATTTTCTTGAGATAGGTGTATATTAATAAGAGTAGAGAATAAGAAAAACTTCAGTTATCTTAGTATGTGAATAATACCGACTCTCAGATGGTAAGTCTCAAGTGCAGCTGGAGATTTAATTTCTAGGTTCAGAATATCAATCAGCCTGATTCTGTGGTTGGTGCCAGGAGTACTCATCAATGGGGGACTTAAGGACATATCCCCCATGCCAGGTTTTCTTGAACACTTCTGTGCACCTGCCAAGCAAATCATCTTGCAGCACTCAGAGATTAAGGTCTTTAGTTAAATTCAGCGGCCAGCAGAAAATCCCCTCCGTTAATATATTTTGTGGTTGAGGGGGTAAACAAAGCAATAAATATTCCACAGTCTTTTAACAACTGATAGGATGGATTCTTTCCTGATTTCTATACTCTAGTCAAATATAGAGCGACATTGATATTGCAAAGGATTTTGTACGTTAGTAACTTTTCAAGCATACAAAGAAGACGAAGGGATAATACAGAGAATGTCTGTACACCCATATCATAGACTCAATAACATATCATTATTTTACTCTTTATCTTTTTACTTGTGTATTTACACACACACACACACACACACACACACACACACTTTTTTCCCCCAGCATGCACTAATGATCTTTGTATAATTGATTATTTCTTTGGTGGCTGTTTTTTTAAAATTTATTTATTTTTTAATTGAAGGATTATAGAATTTTGTTGTTTTTTGTCAAGCATCAACATGACTCAGCCATAGGTACACATATAGTGGCTGTTAAATGGTGATTTTTAATCTATCATTTCTTTAACATGTGAGTGGACATTCTTCCTAAAAGAAAATATTCCTTTTACTCAGCAACTGGTGATGATGATAATTATTCTCATAAAGATCATGATGAGGGACTTCCCTGATGGTAACCAGTGGTTAAGACTTTGCTTTCCAATAAGGGGTGTGCGAGTTCAATCCCTGGTCAGGGAGCTAAGATTCCACCTGCCTTAGAGCAAAAAAAACAAAAACAAAAAACAAAAACAGAAACAGTATTGTAACAAATTCAATAATGACTTTAAAAATGGTCCACATTAAAAGAAAAAAAAAAGGACCATGACAACCTATTTAAGATCATTTAAAAATCAAAATGGAGTAACTGTGGTTCAGGCATCCAGAATGGAGCCAGATGGCCATTGTTCAGACATGTTCCTGTATCACTGAGAACTTGAATTTTGTGGACTGTCTCAAACTCAAGGACCCCACCAGGCATTTTCGATAGAGTATCTGCTGGCAGCTGCATGCTTAGGATCTCAAGGTCTCCCTTTCTAACTGTGCAACCATTTTGGATCCCAACCAATCCTTGCTTAACAAGCACTCTCACTTCTTGCCAACTCCAGTCCTAATTCTGTACAAATAATTTATGTAACTTGGTGGATTTTGCCTACATAAGCCCACCCTCCCTCGCCCCCTGCCCAATTTTATAGTACAGCAGAACACAGTTCAAGTGGTTCTTGAATCCATGTTACCTGGGCTATACTCCTTGGCTTGGCTCACATAAAATTCTCCTATTTCTTTTATAATTTATTTATTTTTAATTGAAGGATAACTGCTTTACAGAATTTTGTTGTTTTCTGTCAAACATCAACTTTCTTAGGACACACTGTTTATTGATTGTTGGCACTGATGGCAGAGTAAATGCTTAATTTTTTTCTCTAAAAAATTCAAATCAAACTAAAATTCAAATTAACTGCCACTTCTTTTTCTCTTTCCTGTTTTCTCCCTTCCTTCCTCTTGTTTTCTTTCAGCCTTTGTTAAATATCATTGTGGACTCATAGATTCTTATTTATTCATCAGATTAAAATTAGTCATTTTCTTTTTGAGCTTCACATAGTGCAAACTTTGGCCAGTTGGAGGCTCTTCAAACTGTGCCCTTTGAAAGTTTTTTACTTTTTATTTTGAAATAGTTTCAAGCTTACAGAAAAGTTGCAAGAATCATGCAAAAAACCTTCATTTCATCACCCAGTTATTAACATTGTACATTTGATTTATCATTTTCTTTCTGTTGTTTTTATTTTTCCTCAGAGCCATTTGAGTAAATCCTAGTCATGCCACCACATTAACTATGCCCATTTGAGTGTACAGTTCCACAAAAATATGAGGCACTCTCTTAGGTAACAGAAGGACAGCCAGCAAATCCAGAAATAACAGTGATACAACATTACCATGATCCCCAAACTGCTTTAGTCACCTTCTGAGAAGGAAATTTAGTGCCCAGCTGTGTTGGAAAGAAGGCAGTTTAGAATGCTAAAACATGCAGCCCAGAGATGAAATATGTTGACTCTGTAGTGTGTGAGACTCTGGTAACTGTCTCTAGAACTGGAATGTTATTTCTCCGAATATCCTTGGAGTAAGGTCTTGTAGAAAAAGACGATTGAGAGAAATTAGCCATAACTTCAATTTTTGTTTTTCTCTAACAAAATACATTCTTTTTTCATATAAGGACTTCAGTTCAGTTCAGTTCAGTTCAGTTCAGTCGCTCAGTCGTGTCTGACTCTTTGTGACCCCATGAATCGCAGCATGCCAGGCCCCCCTGTCCATCACCAACTCCTGGAGTTCACTCAAACTCATGTCCATCGAGTCAGTGAAGCCATCCAGCCATCTTATCCTCTGTCGTCCCCTTCTCCTCCTGCCCCCAATCCCTCCTAGCATCAGAGTCGTTTCCAACTACAAAAAGTTAGTCTTAAGAGCAAGAATTAAAGAGAACACCCCTGAACATTTGTAGGCCCTTGCTGACTTTCAAACATTTGTAGGCACTTGCTGGCTTGCTACTTTTCCTGTAAAAGTTCATCTCTAGAGCTGCAAACTTAGTTAGAACTTCCATTAAAGTTTTCAAATATTGTAAATGGACTCCTGGTCTTGGCTGGTATAGATCAGAACTGACTTCCTAAACACCAAAAATTTGGGTGTCTTGAGTTCTCTGGGGTCTACAAATATAGGAATATTGTGAATACTTTTCTCAGTTGTTCAGTTGTGTCCGACTCTTGTCGACCCTTTGGACTGTAGCCTGCCAGGCTCCTCTGTCCATGGGATTTCCCAGGCAAAAATACTGGAGGAGTTGCCATTTCCTACTCCAAGGGATTTTTCTGACCCAGGAATCAAACCCATGTCTCCTGCATTGGCAGGTGGATTATTTACTGCTGAGCCACCTGGGAAACCCACATATGACTTAGCAATATAATTTACTCTCACTCCAGAAATGAATAAGCCAGTTTAAGTCTCTATTTTAAAAGTCTTATTAGTTTTCCCTTATAAATTCTATTCTTTGTAAGAAATACAGGCCCATTCTGAAAACATGCTTTATAACCCTTCACAAATGATCTCAAGTCATTGCTAAAATGAAGTGGAAGCTCACATTTGATGAGATGGACTTGTTTTGATAGTAGACTCTTGGATTATATGCTCCTTACAGCCTTTTGTATTAGCCTGAGAAGAGGATGAGGAGAAGGCAATGGCAACCCACTCTAGTGTTCTTGCCTGGAGAACCCCAGGGATGGCAGAGCCTGGTGGGCTGCCATCTATGGGGTCGCACAGAGTCGGACACAACTGAAGTGACTTAGCAGCAGCAGCAGCGAGGAGAGGATGATAAACAAGTGTATGACCCGTATAACCACAGAGAAGAAATGGTCTTTCCCATATGCAGAATATGTCCCAACCCTGATGCCTTGCGTGTAATACTAGCTTGTACTTCCCCACTTCTGGACTAACCAATGATTATTTTTACTTATTTACGACAGTCTTTCACCAAAAGGAATTTGAGGCAGCTTGCAAAATTGATTAATAGGATTGGAAAACAGACTTCAGAGCCAAACTCGGGGTTTATCTGGAAGAAAGTTTCACCACAGTAAGTGTAACAGTTGATCAATGCCAGAAGTTTAAAAATTGCCTAGAAAGATTCATTAATACTTATTGTGTACTTTCTGAGCTCTGGAAATACAAATGCACTTCAATAGCTACAGGATATAGCATGTTATATCAACTTAGATTACTTGCAGTTAAGGAAATACTGACAGCTTCCAAAATAAAGGAACATCCATGTAACAAAATGAGCTTCTCAGGTGGCACAGTGGTGAAGAATCCACCTGCCAATGCGGGAGATGCAGGAGACACGGTTCAGTCTGTGGGTCAAGAAGATCCCTTGGAGAAAGAAATGACAGCCCACTCCAGTATTCTTGCCTCAAAAATGCCATAGACAGAGGAGCCTGTCCAGAGGGCTCCAGTCCATGGGGTCACAAACAGTCAACATGACTGAGTGACTGAGCACACATATTGTGTAAAACATATGAAGCTTGTCTTTTAATAAGAGCCACTCTTTGTCCAAATAGTAATTCAGTCCAGCTACAAACAAAATTTTCCTATGGATGTGAGATTTATCGATTAATTTTTTGCCAACCTGAAGAATTACCAAAGATTCCCCCCAAGTAAGACCTAGAACTTTGGGATAATACTGCAGTTCCTAATTTTAAAACTTTTATTATGGGGATATTGAGCTGTTTTGGATTTTTTTAAAAAACATATTGTAAAAACATATCCCGAATCAGAATATCCTAGTCCAGCCGCCACTGTTTCTTGCTTGGACCTCTGCAGTAGTCTTCCAGTTGGTTTGGTCTCTTTCATGCATACCAAATCAAGATCTGTTCTCTGCAAGACAACCAACCTCTGAAGGTGAAAATCACATCATGGACTCCTCTCTTCAAACCCTTCACAGGCTTCCTGTTTTACTCAGTGATGTGATTTTGTGACCCCCTACCCCCATTTTTGCCTGCTATTCTCCTTTATTATTTGTTTGGCTGCACCAGGTCTTGGTTGCAGCACATGGGATCTTCCCCCTTCATTGGGACTTACGAGATCTTTAGCTGCAGTATGTGGGATCTACTTCCCCAACCAAGTCTGAGCCCAGACTTGCAGCATTGGGAGCACCGAGTCTTAGCCATTGAACCACCAGGAAAGTCCTGAAGTTATTTACTCTTGACTGGAATTCCAACTGAATGTGATAATACAGGTAAGTCTCACAGATCAAATCTTCTGATTGGGAGTCATTTATATGGGTGCCTGTGCTCAGCTGCTCAGTCATGTCCAACTTCTTGTGGCCCCATGGACTGTAGCCTGCCAGGATCCTCTGCCCATGGAATTTCCCAGGTAATAATACTGGAGTGGGTTGCCAGTCCCTTCTCCCAGGGGATCCCAGGGGATCTTCCCAACCCAGGGATCAACCCCAAGTCTCCGCAAATCTCAAGCAGATTCTTTTACAATCAGTGCCAGCTGAGAAGCCCTATATGCGCGCTTCATTCCCTTTTTTCCCATTATCATCCCCTGAGGAATCTTTTTAGATGTATTTTTGTTCCTAATAACCCTCCTGTGACACTTTAATACCATAGATATATTACAGATGTTTTTCTGCACTGTGTATATCTATGTGTCTATATATATCTGTGCTTTATATATAAGAAGAGTAAGATATTTTTAGCCACTCCATAGAAACCATTTTTTTGCCCCTGTTGAGAATGTATGACCTATATCTACATGATGAAAATTTGGAGAAATAATTTATTACTTAGTAAGTTGGTCTAGCAAATAAAATCTTCCTAAACATAGGGTTCATTGGAGAAAAATAAAGGTCCTATATGATTTTTTTTTAAGTAAAAAACCATGTGAATAGCTGCTGACTCTCATTGCCACCTTGCTGGGCTTCCATGTGCCAGTTATATTCCTTCTTCCATTTAGTTGGCATGGAAGAATACAAGAACTATGAAAAATACAAGAAATGCACTGCACACGGAACCCATGCCTTTAGTTACCTGGCTGTCTTATTGGCTATATTGGTTTTGATAGCATGTCTGCTCTGTGTGCCCTTTACCTTATTTAGTGCTTCGTGATCTTTTCTTCTGCTTTATTCATGAAAGGACTCAGAAACTGAGTCCATGCAAAAATTAAACGAACAAAAGACAATGATAAAACAACGCAAAAGGGAAGTATAAGAAGTGTGATGCTTTGAGAACTATGTATTAGGTCTTTGTCAATGGTTTCTGATACAGATTTTCTAAAACCCTTGGAATATGCTGAGGGGTAGAAGTGATAGGAGTGTCTTCTGTTATTTAGCACAAACCCCTTTCAACCATACTTGAGTTTATGCCACTGAAGTGACTCTTGGTGGATCCCTTGGTAGCTTCAGGACGGGGGCTGGTTGCCAGAGGATCAGGTTGTGTGATTGGAGAGTTGGAACTCTCAGCCCCAGAGAGAAGAGAAGGGCTGGGCACCCAGACATTGAGTTCACTGATCTAATCCTATAGAATGGAATCTGCCTAAAACCCCCTAAACCACAGGGTTCAGAGAACCTCCCGGTGGGGTGGGCGATGCGTCTTGGTTCAGTGAGGGCAGCAACCTGAGAGAGGGCAGGGCCCCTCACGCCCTCCCTCATCCTTACACTTTGCCCTTTGAATCTCTTCTGTCGGTCTGTTCCTGAGTCGTAGCCTTTAAAAGAAACTGACAAATGTAATAAAGAGCTCCCCTGAGTTCTGTCAATGGTTCTAGGAGAGGACTGAGCGTGAGAAGCTTGGATACAAGGCCAAGGCAGTATGTAAGGAAGGGCCAGGTGACTAGTCTATGAGCAAATGCTTTTCAAAGTGTATCCTGTGCTCAGCCATAAAAAAAAAAAAAAAAAAAGAAGAAGAAGAAGAAGGATGCCATTTACAGCGACATGGGTAGACCTAGAGATTGACATACTGAGTGAAGTCAAGTCAGACAGAGGAAAGACAAGTATCATAAGATACCACTTTTATGTGGAATCTTAAAAAAAAATGGTACAAATGAATTTATTTACAAAAGAGGAGTAGAGTCACAGATGTGGAGAATTAGCTTATGGTTACGAGGGAATAAGGGGTGGAGGGTGGCAGTAATTTGAGAAATTAGGATTGACAGACACACAATACTATGTATGTGAATAAGGGCTTCCCAGGTGGCATTAGTGGTAAAGAAGCAGCCTGCCAATGCAGGAGACATAGAGACATGGGTTAGATCCCTGGGTAAGGAAGATCCCTGGAGAAGAGAATGGCAATCTACTCCAGTATTTTTGCCTGGAGAATCCCATGGACAGAGGAGACTGGTGGGCTACAGTCCATAGGGTCTCAAAGAGTTGGACACAACTGAAGTGACTGAACAAGCAAGCATTATATATTAATAGAATAGATAACTAGTAAGAACCTGCTGTATAGCACATGAGATTCTACTCAGTACTCTGTGATGGTTTATATGGGAAAATAATAACAATAAAAGACTGGATGTATTTATAACTGACTCAGTTTGCTGCACACCTGAGGCTAACAGAACACTGTAAATCAACTGTACTCCCAATAAAAATTTTTAAAAAGTATTTCCTGCAGAAACTCCACAGAAGTGACTCCAGGGCCATTGTAGGGCTACAGGAGGGACAGATTTGGGGCTTAGGAAGGTCAACAAGTAAGGTTCTTGGTCCACCACCATCACCCTTTAGTCACAACTGGGACACTTCACTTTTGTACATTTCTCTTTTTTTTTCCTTATTTATTAAAAAAATATTTTATATTGGAATATAGCTGATTTGCAACTTTTGTTCATTTCTTAGGCTGGCATTTTGCATGCATTGTTTGACGAAGAATGTAATGACTTAATCTGTTCTGAGTTCTTTTGACATTTGGATTGAATCTGGAAGAATCGTTCCCAAAGATATGAGTTTTAGTATTGGCACAGTGAATATAAAGCCATTTAATCAGAAAATACTTAATAGTCATAATCAGCCGGCATTGTGACAATCAGAAGTGGAACACCAGCGTTCCAAGGATCCTCACTTAGCTAGTTTCTAACTCAGTGGTTCTCTGATGTTAGTATCCTTCAGAATCACCTGGAGGGCTTGTTGAGACAAGACTTCTGATTCAGTAGGTTTAGGCAGAGGGACTTAACAACAGCATAAATAAAAGTGGTTTAAAATTATTACCAAAAAAAAAAAGCCCAAAGAATCAGAGTTTGTTTTTTGAAGCACTCAAGTTTCATCTGAGTGCTGGGAATTCCCCTTACTCTCCTTCATTTTAGTCATGGCATTAAAATACAGGTGTCTGATAAGCATCAGTAACTAAAAGTCTGTTTTGAGTTTGTAGATCTTACATTATCGTCAATTCCAGTGAGTCAAAAGACATTAAGAGTAGTTTGGTTCAGTTCAGTCGCTCAGTCGTGTCCGACTCTTTGTGAACCCATGAACCGCAGCACGCCAGGCCTCCCTGTCCAGTCCATCGAGTCAGTGATGCCATCCAGCCATCTCATCCTCTGTCGACCCCTTCTCCTCCTGCTCTCAATCTTTCCCAGCATCAGGGTCTTTTCAAATGAGTCAGCTCTTTGCATCAGGTGGCCAAAGTATTGGAGTTTCAGCTTCCACATCAGTCCTTCCAATGAACACCCAGGACTGATATCCTTTAGGATGGACTGGTTGGATCTTCTTGCAGTCCAAGAGACTCTCAAGAGTCTTCTCCAACACCACAGTTCAAAAGCATCAATTCTTCTGCGCTCAGCTTTCTTTATAGTCCAACTCTCACATCTATACATGACCACTGGAAAAACCATAGCCTTGACTAGACGGACCTTTGTTGAAAAAGTAATGTCTCTGCATTTTAATATGCTGTCTAGGTTGGTCATAACTTTCTTTCCAAGGAGTAAGCATCTTTTAATTTCATGGCTTCAATTAAGAGTAATAAGGCTGCAATAGATTCTGCATGCAGTGCAGGAAACGCAAGTTCAATCCTTGGGTCAGGAAAATCCCCTGGAGAAGAGAATGGCTAGCCACTCCAGTATTCTTGCCTGGAGAATCCCATGGACAGAGGACCCTGGTGGGCTACATCCATGGTGTCGCAAAGAGTCGGACATAACTGAGCAATTTTCACTTTCACGTCACCAGAGCTACAAATGTCTGTTTCATACATTCTTCTCTGAAAGAATAATCCAAAGCAAGACAAGTCAGACAGAAAAAGACAAATGTTACATGGTATCACTTAGATGTGGAATCTAAAAATAATACAAATTAATCTATATACAAAAGAGACTCACAGATGTAGAAAATGAATTTATGGTTACCAGCGGGGAACAGGAGGGGAAGGGATAAATTAGAAGTATGGGAGTATCAGATGCACACTACTATACATAAACAACACGGACTTACCATATAGTCCAGGAAACTATATTCGATACCTTGTAATAACCTATAATGAAAAATAATCTGAAATATATGTCATCCTCGTGCTAAGTTGCTTCAGTCGATGGAAAGAAAAGCCCATGTGGTCTTTCAAGTGCACAATTCCATATTGCTAAGGAGGGGCACTATGTTATACTACAGAGCTCTAGAACTCCTCTGGTATGACCGTAACTTTATACCTATTGAACAACTTTCCATTTCCCACTCCCTCCCCAAGAAGCCACCTGTGTACAAAGGCAGGGCCTCTAGCAGCTCGGACTCCCCAGTGACTCTGCGCAGCAGATCCAACCCCATCCCCTCATCACCATCTTCCAACTCAGCATAGACTATTGCGTGAGGGAAGAGAAAACTATTACATTAACTGAAAGTTTACGGGAAATTTTTTTGTTTTAGCAGTTAATATCTTTGAACCAGTAAACACTTTCCTCCATCTACACTTTGTTCTCAGTTATTTTCTGAGAGACACAGAGCAACGTGGAGAGGTGGTTGGGGCCGGTGAGCCACAGAGAAGAGCGTGGGAAGTTTGCCAGTGAGATGGTGGTGCTGAGATCACCACCCCGAGGGTAGGGACACAGAGTCCCGTTCTGTGGTTTGAACAGCCCGTGAGGGTTTTGAGTCATGCAGTAGGCACAGTTATGAAGTATGTTCTTACATCTTTCTGCTTCATGAGATGAAGGCTGATGACCCAGTGTTGCCAGGAATGCCTTGTGACATCTTTATCAGTGCAACTTTATCTTCACTGTTGGTGATGGGAAATCTGCCCTCATTCCATGTGTGTTTTCTGCCAATTCTTGGTTTTGGGTGATTCAAACGTTTTAATTCTTTAGCGCTGAAACAGACACCTCTTGAAGTATGTGGCCCACTCCAAAGATGCGCTCCTTCTCCAGGTCCCTTCTTTTCAGACTCCAGAAGAGTCCATCAGCCAGGGAAGAATCAAGATGGTTCACGTAAGAAGGAGGGGAAAGACAATACCAACCTCTGAGGGTCAGACCGCAGTCAATAATTTTGGACATCTTTTCAGCCAGTGAAATGTTGCTTAGCTTATCTTTTTCAATCAATATTTAAATAATCACAATGGTAATACATTACATACGAGTGATGTAGGACAGGTTCAATTCAGTTCAGTCGCTCAGTCATGTCCGACTCTTTGCAACCCCGTGAACCGCAGCACGCCAGGCCTCCCTAACCATCACCAATTCCCGGAATTTGGTCCATTGAATCAGTGATGCCATCCAGCCATCTCATCCCCTGTCATCCCCTTCTCCTCCTGCCATCAATCTTTCCCAGCATCAGGGTCTTTTCCAATGACTCAGCTCTTCCCATCAGGTGGCCAAAGTATTGGAGTTTCAGCTTCCACATCAGTCCTTCCAATGAACACCCAGGACTGATCTCCTTTAGGATGGACTGGTTGGATATCCTTGCAATCCAAGGGACTCTCAAGAGTCTTCTCCAACACCACAGTTCAAAAGCATCAATTCTTTGGTGCTCAGCTTTCTTTATAGTCCAACTCTCACATCCATGCATGACTACTGGAAAAACCATAGCCTCGACTAGACGGACCTTTGTTGGCAAAGTAACATCTCTGCTTTTTAATATGCTGTCTAGGTTGGTCATAACTTTTCTCCCAAGGAGTAAGAGTCTTTTTCATGGCTACAGTCACCATCTGCAGTGATTTTGGAGCTCCCTGCAAAATAAAATCTGCCACTGTTTCAACTGTTTCTCCATCTATTTTCCATGAAATGATGGGACTGGATGCCATGATCTTTGTTTTCTGAATGTTGAGCTTTAACATGTGGGACAGGTTACAGATAGCTTTATTGTAAATTCTCTCATTGGTCAAAAATCATTCACTGTATATTCAGGAATAATACAAGGAAAAGCAAATTAAAGTGTACTGACAGAGGAGAAAAAAGGGGGGGGTCAAATAAAAGGTTTAGATTCTTACAGCAAAGCAAACCAATACTGATAGATGTGTTTTTCATTTATGTATTTGCATTACCTTTCAGGTAGCCCCTAAAAATATAATTCCCATTGTGATTTAAAAATATATATATATATTTGTTTGGCTGCACCAAGTGTTCACTGTGGCATGTGGGATCCCTAGGTGCACCATGTGGGATCTGGTTCTCTGATCAGGGATTAAACCTGGGCCCCCTGCATTGGGAGCACGGAGTCTTAGCTGCTGGACCACCGGCGAAGTCCCTTCCATTGCATTTTTAAGTTAAACTATATTTTGATTCTCAAAAGTTTCTTATTTATCCTCTCTGCTTCAACTCTTCCCTCTCCAACCCAGCCTCTATACCGCAGTCAGAGTGTTCTGTTTAAAATATTAATAAGACCAGGCCAGTCCACCTGCTTAAAACCTCTCAGTGGCTTTCCTTTTACCTGAAGTAAAATCCAAATCTTTTTTTACCTGAATGATCTGGATGCTGGCTCCTCTCCAACTTCTTGTCCTTCCATACTTTATCCCCATGAATTTGCAGGTCTTCCTTCCATTGCTCAGACACATAGAATTATTCCTGACCTCGTACCCTTTGCCTTGGCCGATCCCTCAGTGCTGAAACTCTTCTCTGCCAGCTTGAAATAAGCAGACCCATCTCATGTTAACATCACCTCTCAATGTTAGTCTTTCTCAGAGTCCCTGTAGGTAAATTAGGTGCCCACTGCCAGGTTTTCAGTTACAGTGACATAGCTTACACACCTTGCACAGCACTGTGCCACACTGGAAGCACGATCTGGTCAGGAGACCAGACTGTCCCACTGGACCGGGAGGTGTCACTCAGCATCATGGCCACAGCAGGGAGCACAGTGCAGGCCCACAGTTAATGCACAAGAACAGACGCTGTACAGTCGTGGCAAACTGCACCTAACAGAACCTGTACCATCTTCACCACTTTTCAGTGTAGAGTGCCGTGACATTAAGCACATTATTGTAGTATCATCACCACCGTCCATCCACAGAACTCTTTTCATCCTGCAAAATGGGCTCAATTCATATTTATACAAAGAAGAGATGAGAGGTCCTTGGTCTCGTTTGTAAAGTGAAGACTGCTTTGCCATGGAAAACAATCACTCTCCCGGTTGAACCATTAGAGAAGTTCAGAGTGGAAAATATTTGGTTTTCACAAATAAGGTAAGTGATGGAGGCAAAAGAGCTCTAAAAATACTTGTAGACACAGGCTTGCGGAAATGAGGTATTACTGATAGATCTGAGGGAAAAGCCTGGAAAAAGGTAACTAAGAAAGGAAGTGAATAATATAGAAATAGATGTGCATTTAAACTCTCTTAGCCTCTAGACACAGTAAGATCCTTTACAGATGAATGCTCGTTTAGATGTTGAATTTCCTTCTAACACGGGCTCTCAGAGGAGTCCGTGGCCATTTGATTACATAAACAAGTAATTGAAAGACAAGAAACCACCCAAGAGATGACTGGTATCTGGGAGGGATCATTTAGGCTTGATTCTTTTGAGACATCTCCAAAGCTGCAAGACTCGAAACTTGCTAATTGACTTGGAACTCTACTGTCAGACAAAATCCTGTGTGTGTTAACAATATTTTGCTAGGAGTTTTGAGGCTTGGGGAGGAGGAAGACATATATATATATATATATAGATAGATAGATAGATAGATAGATAGATAGATAGATAGATAGAGATAGATACTAAAAAGATAAATGCAATAAAAAAAGAGTCAAAGCAAATTAGAAGGTGTAGAGCAGATATGTACAGATAATTATATACTTATGGGGTGCGCATAAACACTAATTAAAATAAGAGCTGAAGTGGTGAGGAAGACGGAAGTAATCAGGTCTAACCACAGGCAGGCCTAGTAGAACAGTGTCTCCCAAAACACAGTGATTTAATGTCTATATAAACACTTTTCTAAACTAGCACAATTAGCATGAATGTAACTCAAATCTACATAATTTACAAGTGAATCCTTCAGACCTAACATTAAGCTCCGTAAATACCATTAGAAATCATTATGTCTAAAATACTTCCTAACAAAGAATTCTTTCAAGAGACCTTTAGGAAGGTGACCAGGTATTCAGCTAGGTCAGTTTTTTAAGTTTGATAAAGTTTTTTAAGCTTCGACAAATTTATAGTTCCTTAAATCAAAACCTAACCATAGGACTTCCCTGGTGGTCCAGTGGTTAAGACTCCATCTGTCAATGCAGGGGACAGGGGTTCAATCCCTGATCTGGGAGGATTCCACACACCTCGGGGCAACTAAGTCCGAGTGCCTTTGAGCCCATGCTTTAGGCAACAGGAGAAGCTACCACGAAGAGAAGCCTGTGCACTGCAACTAGAGAAAGTCCACACACACCCACAAAGACCCAGTGCAGCCAAAACTAAATACAGTTAATTAAGTAATTAGAAAAACATAATCATAAATAGAAATTAAAGACAGACTACCATCAACCCAAAAGAAGCAGTAAAAATAAATGAACTGACTATGTATCTCCAGGGGCGTATGCTCTCAAGGTGAGCATCTCTTAGTATGAGATACCCTCTTCATAAGGCAGCACTGTCCGGAAGTGCTGAGCTGGGCAGAACTTCTCTGTTCTCATCAGTTATCACAGCATCTTTTGGCTATTGCTCTGCGTATTGATGTTGCATAAACATGCTTATGTAAGGAAAGGAGAGATAAACTCATAACCAGTGCATCACTGGCTAGGAGTCAGTTCCCTTCAGAGCATGCATCTGTTGAATTGTGCTTTATATACGACACAACATCCTGTTTCAGTAAGTTTGCACAATAAGGTGCAAGCTCTTTGGAGAGTGGCATCGAAATACACAGTGTGGTTGTCGTTCAGTCACTCATTCGTGGCCAACTCTTTTCAACCTCATGGACTGCAGCACTCCAGGCTTCCCTGTCCTTCGCTGTCTCCTGGAGTTTGCTCAAACTCATGTGCATTGAGTCGGTAATGCCATCCAACCATCTCGTTGTCCTGTCGTCCTCTTCTCTTCCTGCCTTCAATCTTCATCAGGGTCTTTTCCAATGAGTCAGCTCTTCGCATCAGGTGGCCAAAGTATTGGAACTTGAATTTCAGCATCAATCCTTCCAATGAATATTCAGGGTTGATTTCCTTTACGATTGACTGGTTTGATCTCCTTGCTGTCCAAGGGACCCTCAAGAGTTTTCTCCAGCACCACATTTCAAAAGCATCAATTCTTTGGCGCTCAGTCTTCTTTATGGTCCAGCTGTCACATTCATACATGACTACGGAACCATAGCTTTGAATCTTTGCATTTATCTCATCTTTAACTGGACGTCACTTCCTATTGCAGGGATCCTTTGTGTTCTACCTAGTCACTAATGGTGTATGCTTGTTTTCTTTACCTCTAAAACAAAGTTGTTTATGTTTGTAAGAAAGCTGTGACTTATCTCTTTATTGTCTAGAGTAGCCCCCTTCCCTAGTTTCTTCCCCCCAAAATGCCCAGATACATCCTGGTTGCTATTAAGAACTTTGGCTCTGGGTTGGAATCTAGGCTCTACCTCTTATTAACTGTGCAACTTTGAAAGTTACTCAATGCAGTTTTGTCATCGGTAACATGTGGTTAATGGTACCTGTCTCAAAGACTGTTAAGGGAAAGGAGATAATGCACATGCCTGTGTCACATAGTAGCTAATAAGTGGCATCTACTTTGACAATGGAATACCCAGTTGCATTTGATGATGTATAAGCTAGGGTGTGTGGTTCACTTAAGGGAATACTTTGAAGGTACTTTGTCACTAACATGAGCAAAGGCAGTCACCCAACTACAATGCTGCCTTCAGGAGGTTAAAGACCTCTTCTCTGTGGCTCAGACGATAAAGTGTCTGCCTTCAATGTGGGAGACCTGGGTTCGATCCCTGGGTGGGGAGATCCTCTGGAGAAGGAAATGGCAACCCACTCCAGTACTCTTCTTGCCTGGAAAATTCCATGGACAGAGGAGCCTTGTAGGCTACAGTCTATGGGGTCACAAAGAGTCAGACACGACTGAGCAACTTCACTCGGCTACTTGCTGGGATGATGTTACTGTGTAGTTCAGACACGACTGAGCAACTTCACTCGGCTACTTGCTGGGATGATGTTACTGTGTAGCATCACACTGTCTTCTTTATTTATTGAGATATAATTGATTTACAATATTATATTAGTTCTGGGTGTACAACTTAGTGATTTGATATTTTTAGAGATTATACTCCACTTAAAGTTATTATAAAATATTTGATATGTTCCCTGTGTTGTACATTACATCCTTGTAACTTATTTCTTTTATACCCAATAGTTTGCACATCCTAATCTCCTACATTACCTCTTTCCTCCTCCCTCCTCTAATCCCTCTCTCTTCTCAAACAACTAGTTTGTTCTGTGTATCTGTGAGCCTGTTTCTATTTTGTTTTATTCATTTGTTTTATATTTAGATTCCACATATAAGTGTTTTTTCTCTGTCTGACTTATTTTCAAAGGTCTGGGTCCATCCATGCTCTTGCAAATGGTAAAATTTCATTCTTTTTATGGCTGAGTAATATTCCATTGTGTATATAGATACCACTTCTTCCATATCCTTTCATTTGCTGATGAACACTTAGCTTGTTTTCATATGTTGGCTATTGTAAATGCTTCTTCTTTGAACATGGGTGGGTGCATGTATCTTTTCTAATAGTATTTTCATTTTCTTCAGATAAATGCTCAGGAATGGAATTGCTGGATCATATGTAGTTATGTTTTTAGGGTTTTTTTTTTTTTTTTGGCTGTGAGTGAAGTGAAGTCGCTCAGTCGTGTCTGATTCTTTGCGAACCCGAGGACTGTAGCCCACCAGGCTCCTCCGCCCATGGGATTCTCCAGGCAAGAATACTGGAGTGGGTTGCGATCTCCTTCTCCAGGGGATCTTCCCAACCCAGGGATCACACCCGGGTCTCCTGCATTGCAGACAGATGCTTTACCGTCTGAACCATTGCAGCATGCAGATCTTTAGCTGTGGCACGTGAACTCTTACTTGTGGCATATGGGATCTAGTTCCCCCATCAGGGATCCAAACCAGATCCCCTGCATTGGGAGCATGGAGTCTTAGCCACTGGACACACCAGGGAAGTCCTGTAATTTTCTTATGTAGCCACCACTTCACGACCTCTCTCCCACTCACTGTTGAAAAACAATATTCTTTTCTTACACATTTTATGGCACACTTACTTATATTTATATTATTAATGTCTACATTTTCGACAACTGTATAAAGCCCTGTAACACTGGTGCATGCTGTATATTTTACCCAGGTAATTATCTGAAGAATATGAATAAAGGGGTGACCTCTACCCGCTCCCCTCTGCCACCTTGGGTTTGATGCCATTAACACCACTGCTCCTTTGTTAAGCACACAGCTGTTGTGACCGGGAGAGACAGTGTGCTTCCGTGAACACAGGATTTGCAGGCGGCATCCTGGACTTCTTCACCTGTAGTGTTAATAGAGGAGGTGGCCCCAGACACGATGGGAAGGCAGCTGCTGCAGACCTGGGGGCTGTCTCCTGCTCCCTGGAGCTCCATGGTTACTGGGCTCAGCTTCAGACACAGGTAAGTCGCTTGTGTTCCTCAGCTGGGATGGCCTGGCTACAAGTGTAAGGCTCCATTGATGGTCTTGAGGGCTAAACAAGGTTTTTCTGGTGAGTAGAGTGATCTCTCAGAACTGACGGGGACGCAGCTGAAGGGGAAAAGAGTGGCCAGTGCCAAGTTTCAGGTGGGGCTGTTGTTTGTTCTGACTGTAGATGGTTATCTTTACACACTTGAGCAGAAGCTGCCTGGTTAGCTCCAAGGTCTTTGTAGGGCCCCGCTGCTTCCCTGGGTGTCTCACCACACCTGGCACACTCCTCACAACTGGTCGGGCCAGCAGCACGGCACCAGGTCTTGCAAGGCTGGCACTGGTGGATAGGAGGCTCCCAGTCAGCATTTGCATATGGCGTATCTGTTGATCACTTCTCTTGCTGATCTGGTTAGAGCCGTCCTTAAAGATCAGTGTGCACTTGCATTAGCACACCCTCCCTTGTGCAGCTGTAGCTTTCTGTGCAGGTGGTAATCATGCGTACCGCATGCAGCTTTCCCCTGGGTAATATGGTAACCTGGATGCATAGTTCGTGGCCATCTGTTTTCAATATAGCTCTGCGTGGCTCCGCATATCGCAGGCCGCTGGGTGTTCAGCAGGCCTGGCGGTCAGGTGGCTGAGCGCAGGGCCTCCTTCTTGCTCCAGAGCACCCTGGCAGGGGCAACTTGGAAGGGATGGGGGCGCTGATTACCCACCCTTCGTCCTTTCAGCCAGCTGGGTACGAGCCAAGGGTCTGGATCCGAACCGCGTGCATCCAAGGGCACAGAGAGAGACGTGGTGGCGCGTTCACAAAGGGCCCCTAGCCCGCCCCTGGCCTCATAGAGAGGCCCGTTCACCCTCTCACTCCTGAACCTGGGCCGAGATGCTCAACTGCTTGCCTTCCTCAAGCCCCCACCTAAAACACCCCAGGGGGCCACCTTTAACCCTCTGTGACCATTGTGACCTAGCGCTGTCACACCGCCCTTTGTCCTCGCCCCCCTGTAACCACCCCCCACCTCGCGCTCGGGGTAGGGACACTATCCACTGCCCACCCTCCACCCGAAACCCTGCCATGGCGCCGATGCCCTGGGAGGAAGCATGGTGTGCCTGCGTCGACCCCGCCTCCTTAGGGCACTGCCCACTCCACTGTGGGCGGAACCAATGGAGGCCTTAATTATAAAAATTGCTGCTGCTAAGTCGCTTCAGTCGTGTCCAACTCCGTGCGACCCCAGAGACGGCAGCGCATTAGGCTCCCCCATCCATGGGATTCTCCAGGCAAGAATACTGGAGTGGGTTGCCATTTCCTTCTCCAATGCATGAAAGTGAAAAGTCAAAGTGAAGTCGCTCAGTCATGTCTGACTCTTTTGCGACCCCATAGACTGTAGCCTGCCAGGCTCCTTGGTCAATGGAATTTTTCAGGCAAGACTACTGCAGTGAGTTGCCATTTCCTTCTCCAGAGGATCTTCCCGACCCAAAGATCAAACACGGGTCTCCCGCATTGCGGGCAGACGCTTTACCATCTGAACCACCAGGTAAGCTTACTCTTCAAGTGGCTTACCCTCTGGGTAAAACCATTTTTGGCAGTACTGCCTGCAGCAGTGTCTTTTAACTCACACTGTCTCGGCAGTTGGAAACTTCTCTTACGTGTTTAAATGGCTCTATTCCCCCCACCCCTCTGCCCCCCAGAGAAACACAAAGCAGCTTTGATTTGTCATATAAACAATTCCAAGACATTCTTAAAGCAAGTTGCTTATGTAAACAGATATAAATGAAAGCTTCATAAATTCAGCTCTTGCTGACTGCATTTGAGTTATCTAGTTATATTTGGGGCCAGATAACTTGGCTACATCAAATTTAAGGGAAACAAAAATGGAGCTGTTTAGTTACTCAGAATACCCCTTCTGGTCAGAAAGGTTTGATCTGAATCTAAAAAAGCCTGCCTAACGGACAGACCTTAATTTTTTAAAAACCTCTGTTGATGTAATAGAGGGCATTGATGCAGTATAGTAATATCTGGATTAAGAAATCTTCTAAGGCCAAAGGCACTTGTAGCAACATTCTCTTGGTCATAAATGCGCCTGTGGGAATCTTTGGTTCTTTTCACACTGGATCAGAGGTATTGTCACCTGAGATGTGAGTCAGAGATTTTAGGTCTGAATTTTCACAGACAGAAACCAGTGTCAGAATCGGGTTAAATTCAGTTCAGTTCAATTCAGTCGCTCAGTCGTGTCCAACTCCTTGCGACCCCATGAATCGCAGCACGCCAGGCCTCCCTGTCCATCACCAACTCCCGGAGTCCACCCAAATCCATGTCCATTGAGTCGGTGATGCCATTCAACCATCTCATCCTCGGTCGTCCCCTTCTCCTGCCCTCAATCTTTCCCAGCATCAGGGTCTTTTCAAATGAGTCAGCTCTTAGCATCAGGTGGCCAAAGTATTGGAGTTTCAGCTTCCACATCAGTCCTTCCAATGAACACCCAAGACTGATCTCCATTAGAATGGACTGGTTGGATCTCCTTGCAATCCAAGGGACTCTCAAGAGTCTTCTCCAACACCACAGTTCAAAAGCATCAATTCTTTGGTGCTCAGCTTTCTTTATAGTTCAACTCTCACATCCATACACGACCACTGGAAAAACCATAGCCTTGATTAGATGGACCTTTATTGGCAAAGTAATGTCTCTGCATTTTAATATGCTGTCTAGGTTGGTCATAACTTTCCTTCCAAGGAGTAAGTGTCTTTTAATTTCATGGCTGCAATCACCATCTGCAGTGATTTTGGAGCCCAGAAAAATAAAGTCAGCCACTGTTTCCCCATATATTTCCCATGAAGTGATGGGACCAGATGCCATGATCTTCATTTTCTGAATGTTGAGCTTTAAGCCAACTTTTTCACTCTCCTCTTTCACTTTCATCAAGAGGCTCTTTTGTTCTTCTTTGCTTTCTGTCATAAGGATGATATCATCTACATATCTGAGGTTATTGATATTTCTGTCGGCAATCTTGATTCCAGCTTGTGCTTTCTCCAGCCCAGCGTTTCTCATGATGTACTCTGCATAGAAGTTAAATAAGTAGGGTGGCAATATACAGCCTTGACATACTCTTTTTCCTATTTGGAACCAGTCTGTTGTTCCATGTCCAATTCTAACTGTTGCTTCCTGACCTGCATACAGGTTTCTCAAGAGGCAGGTCAGGTGCTCTGGTATTCCCATCTCTTTCAGAATTTTCCACAGTTTATTGTGATCCACACAGTCAAAGGCTTTGGCATAGTCAATAAAGCAGAAATAGATGTTTTTATGGAACTCTCTTGCTTTTTCCATGATCCAGCAGATGTTGGCAATTTTATATCTGGTTCCTCTGCCTTTTTTCAAACCAGCTTGAACTTCTGGAAGTTCACAGTTCATGTATTGCTGAAGCGTGGCTTAGAGAATTTTGAGCATTACTTTGCTAGTGTGTGAGATGAGTGCGATTGTGCAGTAGTTTGAGCATTCTTTGGCATTACCTTTCTTTGGGATTGGAATGAAAACTGACCTTTTCCAGTCCTGTGGCCACTGCTGAGTTTTCCAAATTTGCTGACATATTGAGTGAGGCACCTTCACAGCATCATCTTTCAGGATTTGAAACAGCTCAACTGGAATTTCATCACCTCCACTAGCTTTGTTTGTAGTGATGCTTCCAGGATGTCCGGCTCTAAGTGAATGTGAGTGATCACACCTTCGTAATTATCTGGGTTGTGAAGATCTTTTTTGTACAGTTCTTCTGTGTATTCTTGCCACCTCTTCTTAATATCTTCTGCTTCTGTTAGGTCCATACCATTTCTGTCCTTTATTGAGCCCATTTTTGCATGAAATGTTCCCTTGGTATTTCTGATTTTCTTGAAGAGATCTCTAGTTTTTCCCATTCTGTTGTTTTCCTCTATTTCTTTGCACTGATCACTGAGGAAGGCTTTCTTATCTTTCCTTGCTATTCTTTGAAACTGCATTCAAATGGGTATATCTTTCCTTTTCTCCTTTGCTTTTCACTTCCCTTCTTTTCACAGCTATTTGTAAGGCCTTCTCAGACAGCCATTTTGCTTTTTTGCATTTCTTTTTCTTGGGGATGGTCTTGCTTCCTGTCTCCTGTACAGTGTCACGAACCTCCATCCATAGTTTATCAGGCACTATGTCTATCATATCTAGTCCCTTAAATCTATTTTTCACTTCCACTGTATAATCATAAGGGATTTGATTTAGGTCATACCTGAATGGTCTAGTGGTTTTCCTCACTTTCTTCAATTTAAGTCTGAATTTGGCAATAAGGAGTTCATGATCTGAGCCACAGTCCACTCCTGGTCTTATTTTTGCTGACTGTATAGAGCTTCTCCATCTTTGGCTGCAAATAATATAATCAATCTGATTTCTGTGTTGACCACCTGCTGATGTCCATGTGTAGAGTCTTTTCTTGTGTTGTTGGAAGAGGGTGTTTGCTATGACCAGTGCATTCTCTCAGCAGAACTCTGTTAGCATTTGCTGTTCTTCATTCTGTACTCCAAGGCCAAATTTGCCTGTTACTCCAGGTGTTTCTTGACTTCCTACTTTTGCATTCCAGTCCCCTATAATGAAAAGGACATCTTTTGGGGGTGTTAGTTCTAAAAGGTCTTGTAGGTCTTCATAGAACTGTTAAACTTCAGCTTCTTCAGTGTTACTGGTTGGGGCAGTAGACTTGGATTATCGTGATATTGAATGGTTTGTCTTGGATACAAATAGAGATCATTCTGTCATTTTTGAGATTGCATCCAAGTACTGCGTTTTGGACTCTTTTGTTGACTATGATGGCTACCCCATTTCTTCTAAGGGATTCCTGCCCACAGTAGTAAATACAATGGTCATCTGAGTTAAATTCACCCATTCCAGTCCATCTTAGTTCGCTGAATTCTAGAATGTTGATGTTCACTCTTGTCATCTCCTGTTTGACCACTGCCAATTTTCCTTGATTCATGGACCTAACATTCCAGGTTCCTAGGCAATATTGCTCTTTACAGCATCAGACCTTGCTTCTATCACCAATGCCATCCACAACTGGGTGCTGTTTTTGCTTTGGCTCCATCCCTTCATTCTTTCTGGAGTTATTTCTCCACTGATCTCCAATACCATATTGGGCACCTACTCACCTGGGGAGTTCATCTTTCACTGTCCTATCATTTTGCCTTTTCATACTGTTCATGGGGTTCTCAAGGCAAGAATACTGAAGTGGTTTGCCATTTCCTTCTCCAGTGGACCACATTCTGTCAGACCTCTCCACCATGACCCGTCCATCTTGGGTGGCCCCACACAGCATGGCTTAGTTTCATTGAGTTAGACAAGGCTGTGGTCCATGTGATCAGATTGGCTCCTTGTCTGTGATTGTGGTTTCAGTCTGTCTGCCCTCTGATGGCAGCTGCGATGGCACATGAGCGCAGCCGAGAGGAGCTACCCCATATCCAAGGTCAGGGGCAGCGGCCAAGAGGAGCTACCCCACGTCCAAGGTGAGGAGCAGCGACTGCACTTTGCTGGAGCAGCCATGAAAAGATACCCCACGTCCAAGGTAAGAGAAACCCAAGTAAGACGGTAGGTGCTGAGAGAAGGCATCAGAAGGCAGACAGGTTAAATCAGTGGCCAGAATCCTGGGAGTTCCTATGAGCTAGTCAGCTAGCAGTGGGAAGGATCATCACACTGACACTTGTATACCAAAACATACTCTATGTTTCACGTTTTGCTTAGAGCTATGATCAAGATATTTCTGATTACAAGACATTTTATTCATAATTATCATGTGTTTTTGATTTGGTTTCATAATGGAGTCAATGGGATTAATTAAGGAGAGACATAAGAATATGGGAGCTATCCTACTGGGTGAGATTCCTGGACCATTCAGCCCAGGATCCTGTTACTAACAGAAAACTCAAAGGCTGGATCTTGGGAAAGCATCATTTTTTATTTTTATTTTTTTACTAAATTAAATTTCTGTAGAGTCTCACTTGGGCTTCCCTGGTGGCTCAATGTAAAGAACCATTGACAACTCCTGCTTGCCAATGCAGGAGTCTCAGGTTTGATCTCTGAGGTGGGAAGATCCCCTGGGGGAGGAAATGGCAACCTACTTCAGTATTCTTTCTCTGGAAATTCCATGGACCTGGCGAGCTACAGTTCATGGTTCGCAAAAGAGTCAGACATGAATTAGGAACTAAAGAGCAAGAGTCTGACCTCCTTTTGTAGTATTTTAATGTACCCATTCTTTAGCTTGTTTACAACTCTCTAATATGTTTTGTTTATTTTTGTGATAACTAGTGTTCCATACTAGTTGAAAGAGTTCTTTATCTTGTTTATTTCATTAAGTTTGAAAGAGCATCCATTCTCATTTAAGTCTGAACGACTGTCTCCTCACCTAGATATGTTACATTGGTAGAGAAATAAAAAAGAGATTCTTCTCTCTGTTGCCTTTACCTAAACTAACCTGACCTGCAGCATGTGCTAGACATTGAAAAGAGATCACCTATAATGCATATCAACCTGTGTTTCATGCCTTTCTTCTCCTGCTTTTTCTCGTAACTTTCTTAACAACTAACCTGGTTGCTCATTCTACCATTGTGTGCTCGTCTTGACTCTGATCTGTATGTGTTCACCTCCTGGTTAGGAAGTCTTCCATCATCTGAGGTCATCATCTCTCCTTTCGTGACACTGACCTTGTAGACGGCTTGGGACACAGATCACTGCGCTAACCCAGTCACAGGTGTCTTCCTACCTCACATGCTTCCATCTCCTTCACCAGCTCCAATACCCTCCCCATATAGCTAACATACTCCAGTCTTTCGAAGTTCTGCAAACATTCACCTTATCCAAGTCACTCATTATTTTATGAATTACAACCTCAAATCCTTATGATTTATCTAATAACTCAGATTCTTAAAAAGTCACATATGAGCTGAAAATGAGTCAAGCAAAAATGCACCGCGTGGCTTTATCCTCTAAACCAGGTGACAGCCCAGTCAAGCTGTATAACCTCAGAAATGTACAAAGGAAACAAAACCACATGGGAAAGAGATGGGAGCAGAGGCTCCTCTGCATTTGATGGGCCTGGGGACTTTACCAGATTGAAGGTCCATTCATGAATTTTCAAGGAGTAAATTCACTGGGTATTGTTTTTCTTTAAGTATGCTGATGCTGCAACTCTACTTCTACTTCTCTAGCTCAAATATTATTTTGTCAGATCCTGTCATAAGAAACCATGTTAGAGGTTCCATTCTATATGGTTAAATCCAGCTGTGATCGTACAGTGGTTCGTACACTGCATTGTGTATCCTTGAATCCATAGACTTCCGACTGTGGCACAAACAGCCAAAGCCATCCCAAGCAGAAGCTGAGCCCCAGAGCACACGTGTGTGTTCACTCTGTGCACCCTCTGTGTGTTGCACTAGAGCCCCTTCCTTATTCTTTCACTCCACAATTTTTTTTAAATTGAGGCTCTATTTATGTGTTCTAGACATTGAAATGGCAACCCACTCCAGTACTCTTGCCTGGAAAATCCCCTGGATTGAGGGGCCTGGTGGGCTGCAGTCCATGGGGTCGCTAGGAGTCAGACACGACTGAGCGACTTCACTTTGACTTTTCACTTTCATGCATTGGAGAAGGAAATGGCAACCCACTCCAGTGTTCTTGCCTGGAGAATCCCAGGGATGGGGAAGCCTGGTGGGTTGGACACGACTGAAGCGACTTAGCAGTAGCAGCAGACATTGAAAATCCAACAGAGAATAAAGCAGTTTATTACATAAAGTTTCCCTTGTAGAACTCATACTCTTGGGGGAGACAGACAATAAATAAGAGAAAGAAAACATAACAGTTATATTAGTGATAAAAGCTAAAGATAAAAAACTGGAAAAAGAGATAGGGAGACTAGGCAAGACATCACAGGTGCCATTTGATCCAAAGTCTAAAGGAAGAAAGAAAGGCAGCCTGGAAGATCTCTGGCCAAAGAGTATCCCTGACCGGGAGAACAGAAAGGACCAAGGTCCTGGTGAGCCCACTGGGTCTGGAGAAGTGTGAGAAGAGGGAGAGCAAGTGGGCTGGAGGCTGGGACAGACCGAGTACTGACTTCCAGGTCATGGATGGGCCTTTGGATTTTCTTCTGAGTTAAAACGAGAAATAACTGCTGTGTTTCGAGGAGCACACGGTTTGTGTTATAAGATGCTGGTCACAATGAAAGGGTGTCATGACAACAGCAGAGGCCAGTGGCAGGAATCTAGGTGCGAGATGCTGCTGGTGGCTGGGACCAGCGCGGTGTCAGGGGAGGAGCGAGATGGGGTCAGAGTCTGGATATATTCCGAAAGTAGAGCCCAAAGGATTTTCTGGCCCACCATTCATGAAGTGTGAGTGAAAGAGAGGAGTTGAGGATAACTCCCAAGAATTTTTGGACCCATATAAGCATCCCAGCAGATCTTCTCAAATGTTCAAAGATTTTCTGATACACCCAGGAGTTTAAGAAGCATTTCCAAATAACAGTAGTAGTAATAATGCTAGATTCTATCCAAATGAGTAGTGCTTTATAATTTTGAAGTTATTAAAGCTTTATTTGCCATATTAGACTGTTAGGTATTTGTTTTCTTGATTTATGTATACATATGTACACATATTTTTTGTTGGTTATAATTTTCTTTTTATCTGTTCGCACCTGCAAAATCTTCTCTCTTACCTAAAGAGTACCAAAACCCATGATGTTATTTTAGTAGAGATACTGATGGCTTGAGCCAGGTTGATGGTGGGGGTGGCAGGGAGTTGGGAAGCAGAGGGAGCAGAGAGAAGGAGTCAGAGTCTGAATATATTTTAAAAGCAGAACTAGAAGGATTTTCTGGCAGGCCTGATCGGAGGTATGAAACACGAGAAATGAAGAACATAAATTGTCCTAGTGTGTTAATGGTAATGTCTTCTTATCTCTGATTAGGGGGAAGAGTATTAGGTGATAGCATTAATTTGTGTGTGACTCATTCAGCAGTTATTATCTAATGCCCTGAGTGCTTGAGACACATCAGTGAACAAGACAGGCAGAAATCCCAGTTCTCAAGGAGCTTACATTTTGGAGGACAGACATACACACTCTCTCTCTATGTGTGTGTGTGTGTGTGTGTGTGTATGTATATATATATATATAATTTCAGGTGACAGTAAGTGCTAAGGTGAGAGGTGAGAGGAGAAGGAAGGAGCGTAGACAATACCAGGGGATTTGTATGTGGTTAATTCTCAGAACTTGTTAAATAATGTGTGGAATTTATTCCTATGTCTGTTTCTGTTTAACAGCTTGATACTGGGAACTGCATTCATTTTATCAATTTGACTACCAGTAAAATAGAAGATGGGTTATGTCCTTAGCATTTCTATATTCTTCAGAGTATTAGAAAAGAACTAAGGATGATGCTCTTGAGCCCTTTGATGGTGTTCCCCATGGGGATGGTGGTTTAGTCACTGAGTCGTGTCTGACTCTGCGACCATGGGCTGTAGCCCGCCAGGCCCTTCTGTCCATGGGATTTCCTAGGCAAGAATACTGGAGTGGGTTGCCATTTCCCTCTCCAGGAGATCTTCCTGACCCAGCAATCGAAGCCGGGTCTCCTGCACTGCAGGCATATTCTTTACATACTGAGCTACCAAGGATAACATTATTTTAATACTGGGCAATAAACTTGGTGAGACAGTAGTCATTGCAGGCCACTGGGTTTAGACATCTACTTACCATCACCTCTATTTAACCTACTCAGTTTGTGCTCATTAGGGCTCTTCACTTAGAACACCATTACTGCAATCATATACTGTATTTTTAGCATCTTATATAAACTTCCCCACAAATGCCCAAGTTATGTAACCAGCTCCCCTCCCCCAGGCTTTTCTCCAGCCTCTCAGAGACTGTTAGAAGGGGCGAGGAGGTGTGTGTGGTGGGGGATCTCTGCCCGGCAACTGAAAACGCTCACGTCCCAGGGCTGGTTCTCCCTCCTCAGCACACGGCTGGGTGTGCACCCAAGTGTGTTTCTCTTCCCTCCTTTTCGCTTTTCAGCCTTCACCTTCTGCTGTTACATGTTCATCAGGTGTCACGTTGCTGCGCTCCTGTGCCTGGGAGACCATCTGCCTCCTCTCACTGTGTTCAAACCAACCCCCAGGACTCTGCTCCAGAGGCAGGAGGCACCTAAGAGAGTTCCAGTTCTGGCATTTTACAGGTGGCAGACGAGGCTTAGCGAGGCCAGAGGCTTCCTGCCTGGCACAGAGGCACAGACGCGGTCCAGGTCTGTGGATTGTCTAATGTGACTTTCATAAGCGAGCAGCTCCTCAGGACTCAGTATCCTGATGGCTGTAAAACGAGGGGCATGCCAGGTGGGCTCTAAACTCCCTTCCATCTGGGCCTTACGTATCAATATGCTATTGGCTACACACTGATTATATTTCATTTTAGAATTGACTGTTATCAGTGCATTGACCAGAATGTTACTAACTGAAATGAATCAGGAAGAGGACATAATTTTGCTTGGCTCTTTAAAGCTTAAATTCTGTCTGTCTTCTTTTTTAATGGTAAGAATGTGAAGAAACAAATGGTAAATTCACCCACAGTTTAAAAAAAAAGAAAAAGAAAAAAGGAGGTCCAGATACACATCTTCAGCTGACTCGTGCACAGGAAAAGCACTGTGTTACGTGATGCTTAAATAGTTTACCTAACTATATCAGGAAAAGGCTCCTTCTGGCGCAGTGGGGGCGGGGGAGGGCTGGGATACGCAGGGAATGATGGTGATAAGCATTTTCCAAATTAGGAAACAGATATGCTTTTCTTCGTACTCTTACATAACTGATCTATTTTAGAAGACAACACAAAAAAACTGAAATGAAATACAAATCTCATCATTTTACTACTTTGTTAGCAAAGGCACAAGCAAGTAACACTGGAAGGGAAAGAAAGGAGAGTTTTACCCCATCCTATTCCTCTTGGTCTGGAGGTTACCCCCCCCGCCCCCCGCCACCGCCCCACCTCATCCACCACACACACACAGGATTCCCTCTCTTCCGTGGCAGGCTGCTGGGTGAGTCAGAGACCAAAGTCCAATTAAAAAAAAAAAAATGAATGAAGAAAGATACTAATTTTTCTCTCCTCTGAACTGAAAACTCAGCCACATCAAAGTACATACCCTCTCGTGGTGGCACAGAATGACAGACAAGTAACTTGTCTTAGAGCCGGTGAGAGTTTTGCCCCAGACTTCCTGATTCAGAGGGAAATTGTGCAGCACACAAAGGCCACAGAGGCAGTACAACCTCTTACATAAATAAGTTACATAAATGAGAACCAGTTATGTAAATGTATAAACCAGCAAACACGAATTATAACCATTCACAAATGCCAAGGAGAACACAGCGAGATTCCTCCTACAGTCCCATCCCCTGCCCCCATATTATCAAAACTGTACTATTTTATTTCACACCAGATTCAGATGTGGCTATTTGTCACATTTATTGGGGAAAGAAATTCCAAAGGACAAATGATGTTTCATACTATTTTCTGAATATTATATTTTACTTTGGGGGGAAATCCCCTAGTTAAACCTGAATTATATTTGATAAGAAATATAAGCATATTTATCAACTTACACTTTTTTGTGTAATCATGAACCCCAGGTGTTAAGTAGTTACTATTATACATTCTGCAAGTGGCTGTTAAGGATAGGAATACATCACAAAAGTAAATGTCCATGGGCATATGGATATTTGTTTTATTACTTACGATTTCAAGTTTCAGATGAGTTTGTGGGTATCTGACTAATGTCATCTTCAGTGTATTGAAGGATGGCAGTAACTCAGGGGCCTGGAATCAGATTCAGGGTTGTGCTTGTGAATCAATCGCAATACACCCCACCTCCATTGATTGGAAGTTGCTCCTGGGGTTTCAGCTCCAATTTGCTTAGGTTCAGTGTGGATGAGTGAACTCCCCACCCTATAGGAACAGGAGCCTAGGCTTTTTCCTTGTTCCCTTGAGGGCAGGGAGATTTGCTAGTTGTGTAGTAGAAATACGTGTAACTCAAAGCAGTTTTGAGCCTAACTGCCTGTTCTGTATAATGAGGGATGCTGATGGAACGTTAGCCAGGTTCAGACATAGCATGCTCAGGTTAATGTTCTCTTTAGCTGTTTTGAAAATCTCATGTGAAATATTTTTATTTAAGATCTAATACTAGCAGAAAGAGTAGAGTGATTTTAAACCTTTGTATATTTTTAGCTGTGTGATTTTGGGCAAATAGCTTTCCCTCTCTGGGCCATTGTTTCTAACCTTTGAAAAAAGGACAGCTTTAACAATCTATGCTGTGTGCTGTGTTTAGTCGCATAGTAGTGTCTGACTCTTTTTGACCCAATGAACTGTAGCCCGCCAGGTTCCTCTGTCCGCGGGGATTCTCCAGGCAAGAATACTGGAGTGGGTTGCCGTAACCTCCTACAGGGGATCTTGCCCACCCAGGGATCCAACCCAGGTCTCCCACATTGTAGGTGGATTCTTTACTGCCTGGGCCACCAGGGAAGCCCCTAACAATTTAGTACCCTACAATCAAATCTATCAGTACTTTCAACAGAGAGCTTTAAACTGGTTGCCACCAAGTTTCAAGGAAATATAACCCATTATACAAAAACCAGATCATTTTCCTTCTCCTGTGGGCAAAACTGCAGACCTTGCTTGGGTTGCAGTGATATGGTAACTGCCTCGTGAAAAACATCCATCCTGGCGTTTTCTCTTTAAAAAATGCCAAATGTAGGCCTTAGCCAGTTGTGCAGTAGTAAATAAAATGTGGAGAGGAACCTGTGGGCTTCCTCCCTCGAGATGGGGGACTGAGTTTTAAACTAGAAAAGCAGCAGTAATTTGGCATCAAGCAAAATTGTCTTACACTCTTCAGGGAGTCGTGTCAGGTAGGTAGTGTGTGTGTAGAATGTTAGTTGCTCAGTGTCTGACTTTGCGACCCCATGGGCTATAGCCGATAAGGCTCCTCTGTCCATGGAATTCTCCAGGCAAGAATACTGGAGTGGGTTGCCATGCCCTTCTCCAGGGGAGCTCTTCCCGACTCAGGGATGGAACCCAGGTCTCCCGCATTGCAGGCAGATTTCTTTACCATCTGAGCCATATTTCGTTCCTAAACTTGACCTACTCTAGACTTAGGGAGTCACAAAGTCGTCCCACTGACTGTGCGCGTCCCTGAGACCTCGGCCTCTACGTGTCCATCTGTAAGTTGGGCATGAAAGTGAGGTCGCTCAGTCGTGTCCGACTCTTTGCGGGTAGCCCACCAGGCTGCTCTGTCCATGGGATTCTGCAGGCAAGAATATTGGAGTGGGTTGCCATTTCCTTCTCCAGGGGATCTTTCCGACCCGGATATCGAACCCAGGTCTCCTGCATTGCAGGCGGACGCTTTAACCTCTGAGCCACCAGGGAAGTTGGGCATAAACGAGTAAAAATGCAGTTGAGCACCGGACCTGTGGTAAACTATACTGGGAAGATCCCAGGGGACAGGAACGGGGGGGCGGGTCCCAACTTAGGTGGGTGTTTATGTCAGGAGAGGGATGGTGATTTGGGCCTCAGCCCAGCGAGGCCGGCTGCCGGGCGGAGAAGTGCCAGCGAAGAAGGGGTTAGGGGAGAATCTATGACTGGGGGGTGAAGGTGAGGGCCCCGCGGAGCAATCAGGTGGGGGATGGAGCCTCGGGCTCCTCCGTGCTTTGTTCATTTACAAGCCAGGCCCCTCTTTCCGGAGAAGCCAATTAGATCCCCGCCGGGGGATCATCTGACCTCGCGCCTCCCGCCGGGAGGGGCTTCGACAGGGGCGGGGCCGGCGGTCGCCTCCTCCGGGACCCGGCCGCGGGCCGTGCGGGGGAGTCCCGGGCGCCGCCGCGCAGCCCGGCCCCGCCCCGCGCCCGCCGCGCCCCGCCCTCGGGGCTTCCCGGGCGCGCGCCGCCCCGCCGTGTCCGCGCGCCACGCCCCCCTGCTCGCGGGCCGCGTGCGGAGCCGCGCGCCCCGGAGGCTCGGGGACCGTGGCGGCGGGCGGCGGCAGAGCAGCCGTCCGCGGGCCATGTCTTCCCCGGCCGTAGCGAGGAGCTCCCCGGGAGGGAGCCAGGAGGTGGACTCGCGGCCGCAGAGGCAGGGCCGGTTTTGGGAAGTGGGCGGCGGCGGCGGCGGCGGCGACCGGCTGGAGCGCGCCGCCGCGGAGTCGGAGCGCTGGGAGCTGCTGCTCCGCCGGGGCGAGCTGCTGGCGCTGGGCGGCCACCTGAAGGGCGCGCTGGAGGCGTACGCGGCGGCGCTGCGCCGCGGGGCCCCGGTCAGGCCCGAGTGCCTCGGAACCCTGGTTGACTGCCTGGTGTTCAACTACCGGCTCCGCCACGGGTTGGGCTGGAGCGCGAGTCCGGCGGGGGGCGCCCACCGCGGCGATAGCGCCGGCGGGCTGCTTAGCTGCCTGGGCTGCCGGGGCTTCCTCAGCGAGCCGGTGACCGTGCCCTGTGGCCACAGCTACTGCCGCCGCTGCCTGCGGAGAGAGCTCCGCGCGCGCTGCCGCCTCTGCCGGGACCGGCTGCCGCCCGCCGCGGCTGCCGATGCCCCGGGGACCTCCCCGCGGCCGCCTCCGGCCGCCGCCGCCACCGCCACCGCCACCGCCACCGCCACCGCCTCCTCCGGCTTCAGGACCAGCGTCGTTCTCAACCACCTGGCCGAAAAGTGGTTCCCGGGCCAGCGGGAGCGAGCCCGGGCGGCCGGCCGGCTCGGGGAGCTGCTGCACCAGGGGCGCTACCGGGAGGCCCTGGCCGCCGCCTGCGAGGAGCTGCGAGCAGGTGAGCGCGCGGGCCCCGCGACCGCACCCTTCCTTCCCGACGCGCGGGGCGGCCCCAAGCTCGTCTGCGCCCCAGGCCAGCTGCCTCCCAGGGTTTGCGTCTTGGGGTCCCGGGTTGTGTGTGTTTTGGGGGGTGTGTGTGGGAAGGGGCGGCGCCCCGAGGTGCTTCGGTCACAATGGGGATCGCCCTCGAGCCGACTGTGACGCGGCGCGGGGTTTCCTACGCCTCGGCCTGGCGCTGTGGCGGGCGCGCCCCGAGTGGAGCGGCGCGGAGCGGGTGGCCGGCCGAGGCCGCGCGAGCGCGGGATGGGGAGGGTGTTGGGCGAGCCTGAGCGTCGGCTCGCTTCCTGCCGCGCTCTTTCCGGTAATTGGCCGCCCGGGCCGGGTCCGCCGCGGGGAGACTCCTTGCTGGGGCGGGGAAGTGGATCCCCAGCCGACGATGGGCGTGCAACGTATATACCTTGGTCTCCCGCTAAAGTCACCAGGGCAATTGGAAGCCGCGGGAGGCAGAATTGCATAAGCCGGGGTGGGTGGGGGTGGTGGAGGGCGTTGTGTAACGGGTGACGTCGGGTGGGCGTGGCGGGAGCTGGGAGCCCGCACCCCGCACCCGGAGGCCCGGTCGGAGCTGCCCAGGGTTGTCCCAGTCTTGAATGAGAACGCCCGGAGACTTGCTGCCTCTTGATGGTTTCCACCTGTCTGTTTCACAGCGTGCTTATTTCAGAAACGCTTGTGCTTCCTTTCGAATGCACGTAGCTCATGGTGAAGATAATAGAGGTAGTCTCTGATGGAGTTCGTGGCCACGCTTGTGTTTGCCTTTCCATACTCTTGATCAAGCTCTGGCGGCGAAGGGCCTCTGAAGATCTTCGGTCTGTTCTTTCGCCGCCAAGAAGCAGTTTCAGCCTGCTAACCTAGGCTAGCCACTTTTCTTAAGGTGGTTTGGGGCTGTGGAAAGAGACCTTGGCGGAGGTAGTTAGCTGTGTAAAATGAAGCGTTGTAAAATCGGTGGTTTTCTACCATGGGTATTCCCTCCACCCCCAGTCTTGGGACGTTATCAGGGGCAATATCTAGAGACGTTTTTGGTGGCCACCCCTTGTACGAGTGGAGTGGTGCTGTTACAAATAGTGGGCAGAGGCCACGGAGGCTCTTTCAGTATCCAGTGATGCGCGGGACAGTTTCCCACACAATGATCAAGGCCTGAAGTGTCAGTTTTGTCCTTGTTAACCCTTGTGTGAAATAAGCATATTTCAAGGTGGAATAGAATAATACTTGGAGAATTAACCACCAAAGAAGTAGAATTAATCACCAAGAAGATAAACTGATGTGAGGTTTGAGGTGCATTTATAAACTGTAACTGAAAGCATCTTGGAAGCTTTTTTTTTTTTAACCCTAAGCGCTCAGTCATTTTGAAGTAGTCATTATGTTAAGTCGTTGAATACCTTTAGAATTCAAACCGCAAACTTGGCATGCTTTCATATACTTTCAGTATCTTTACCGGGAGTAGCAGTTATAGAAGTAGCATGATAGACCCAGAACAAAACAGAACTATTTGGAAGACAAAATTCCTCAACAGCTCATTCTCTCTGGGTGAATCGAGTTTGGATGGTCAACGAAGGACAGACCATGTAGGACACGTTCTTCAAAATGAGGAAGCAGCAGCTGGGGCAGTGACACGACTGGTCCACAGTCACACATCCAGCTGATGTGCGGAGGCAACACTGTGTCCTGAATTTCTCCTAAATGTTGGATCAGGATTCATCCTACCGTTAGGGCTCATCCAATGAAAATGTGTAGCATCAATTCCCAAGGAAGTTTTTTGCCACTAGTGTGAAATAAAGGAGAAACTCCTACTGATTTAAATGGTTTGACCTCTTAAATTAGGCTTTTTGAAAAAATTCAGGTCCTAATCCACAGAAGAACAGGGAGTATTTACTAATTAAGATCTAGCTTAGCGTTCTATGACCAATAATGTTTTTAATTAAAGAAGATTTGGGCCTGGGATTGAGGATATTATTTTTTAACAGGGAAAGAGGGAAATATCTACTCTTTCTCCTTTTTTTTTCAATTTGCATAGACTACATGTGGGAATTTTGTCCATTCAGCTGCTTCATTCTACTTTTGCAGGACTAGAACCCAAGACTCCTTTGACCTTGTCCATTTTCTCCTCAGTTTTAGGTCTTTGAAAAATCTGTAATTCCATACTCTGAAATGTGTCTGATTGGTACTAATGAGGATAACTTTTTTCATCCTTTGAATCTTTAGTACAAAGTAGGAAGAAAAAAATCTTAGAGCTAACAAATTATAGTTGATGGAGTGCAGATATTATGTGTTTAACAGTTTATGAGGGTAAATAAAAAGGTTTAGTAGAGTTATAAATCTACTTGTGCAGTTAAGGTTTAACTTTGAGAGCTAGTTAGCTAGAAAGGCATTTGAAATGTGTTTGTATAATTGGACAGCTGTACCCCAGATACCTTCATTATTGCTAACAGTGGAAAAAGACTATAATTTCTTCATATAATTCTTGCAATGAAACAAGTAAATACTATTAACTAGAAAAAATAATCAGTCTACAGTTAGCCCACACACATCCAAATTTAAGCCCTTTCAACAAGAAAGGAAAGCTAGAAAACCTTTGCCAAAATCAGAACGTTCCCATGAGATTACATAAGTTTCTGTTGAATTGAAATATATTTAGATAACATTTAATCCATTGATCTTTTGGTATTAACTTTTGGATGTTTCATAACTTTGTCTTTTTGGTATTCAGGAATATTATGTACAGATCTTTTCTGCTTTGGTTCTTTATACTTAAGACTCTTAAAATGATCCCACTCAGCTATGCTCTTTGTTTTATTTTTAGTGAATTTTTACACTGGCTTGCCCCTCTCTCCACAAAGAAGACCAACAGAACAGTATAATTTATAATTTGAAATGGTTAGAAAGTAAGTAAAAGTCACAGGGAAGAGAACATTTTATTTAAAACACTTGGAGAAAAAAGTTTTATTTTTAATATTCAAAAAAAATGTTTGGCTATGCTAGATCTTATTTGGAGCGTTCAGAATCTTCTGTGTGTTGAGGCATGTGGGTTCATTTTTGTTTTGTTTTTAGTTGTGGCGTTTGGAATCTGTAGATGCAGCGTGCGGGGATCTAGTTCCCTGACATGGGATCGAACCTGGGCCCCCTGCACTGGGAGTGCAGAGTCTTAGCCATTAGACCACCGGGAAATCTCTGTTTTGATTATTAATTATGTATTCCTTGTCAGGTATTTCAAAATGTTTTATATCATTTCATTGTCACAAAGAATTCTATGGAGTACTATTATCCTCAGAGGGAAATTGAAGCGCCTGAGGTGCCTAGTACTGCCTAGTAGTTAGAGCTGTGCCTATTGGTGTCTAACGACCTGGGTTTGAATCCCAGTGCAGTCTCCACCTGCTCTAACCTCCCTGTGTCTAACCTCCCTGTTTTGCTTTCCTTATCTGAAAAGTGAGCAGTGTCTACCTCATAGATAACAATCGTAACAATAGCCTAGGCCTGTTGTGAGAATTAAGAGAGTCAAAACGTGTGAAGTGCTCCGAATAGTGCCTGGCGGATAAATACCCAGTAAATATTAATTAAAATATTCTTAAAATGTAAAACTTGTGCCCCAGCTAGAAGATGATTTAGCCAAAATTGAAATCTAAATCTTATGATATCAAATCCTGTTCTTTTATCTCTACCACATTAATATTACCAGTGCATGTGTGCGGGCTAAGTTGCTTCAGCCATGTCCAACTCTTTATGACCCCATGGTGGGTATCCTGCCAGGTTCCTCTGTCATGGAATTCTCCAGGCAAAAATACTGGAGTGGGTTGCTGTTCCCGTCTCCAGGGGATCTTCCCAACTCATGGATCCAACTCGGATCTCCTGTTTTGCAGGTGGATTCTTTACCATCTGAGCCACCAGGGTATATTAACAGAGTGAGGGTTAAATCCTGATTCTGGCCTACATATGTTAATTAGTAGTAACATTTTAGCATATATCAATAAAATATAGATGCTGCAAGGCTTTCCTGATAAAAAGATTAGTCAAATTATGTGTATGTTAGGTGCTTAGTCATGTCCAACTCTTTGGGACCCGATCGACTGTAGCCCGCCAGGCTCCTCTGTCCGTGGGATTTTCCAGTCAAGGATACTGACATGGGTTTCCATTTCCTTCAGCAGGGGATTTTTCTAACCTAGGGATCAAACTGCATTTCAGGCAGATTCTTTACCATCTGAGCCACCAGGGAAAAAAGATTAGTCAAATTATAGGTAAATAATGAATACATTTAAAGAAAATGTAAAAGGTTTTTTAACATTTTATTAGTCAATGAGGTTAACATGAAGAGATTTGAATTTAATTTATCCCCTCAAAGAGTCAGACAAGACTGTGTGAAACTCAGGCTTCACTTCAAACTTATGTATCCCTTGGAGTGGGGCAGGGCAACCCACTCCAGTATTCTTGCCTGGAGAATCCCATGGACAGAGAAGCCTAGCAGCCTGCATTCCATAGGGTCGCAAAGAGTTGTATGCAACTGAAGTGACTTACCATGCAAACTTATGTATGCCCTAACTTACTCTGCCAAATGCTTGAAACAGTAAACATTGACATTTATATGGTGGTTTATACTTCGCAACACATTTTCACTTCCATTAACTGAGGACTTCCCTGGTGGCTCAGACAGTAAAGCGTCTGTCTACAATGCGGGAGACCTGGGTTCGATCCCTGGGTCGGGAAGATCCGCTGGAGAAGGAAGTGGCAATCCACTCTAGTACTATTGCCTGGAAAATCCCATGGACAGAGGAGCCTGATAGGTTACAGTCCATGGGGTCGGAAAGAGTTGGACAGGACTGAGCGACAAAGATCATGCGAGATAGGAGAGGCTGTATTAGTACCCCGAATTCATAGAATGTAGAAAAAGAGCTCCAAGAAAGTGACTTTTTAAAGGCAAGCAAGTAACCAAGTTACAACTGAAAGCAGAAACTGGGCATGTGGGTATTGCTTCTAAGACTGATTGATTTTAAAATGAGCATATAAATCTTAAGTGTTCTTGTTATTAACAAGTGTTTGTTGAGTGCTTGCTCCATACTAGGCTTTGTTTTAGGTGTTGGAAATACAGAGGTGAATAAAATCAAGTGCCTGTCCTCAAAGAGAGTTTGTGTTTTTTGTTTCTCTTAAAGTTGCAGCAAATTAGTATTTCTTGAAAATAGTTAGAAAAGGGGCTTATTGCTTAACTGATTTCTAACAAACTGAATGTGTATCCTGTATATCTCTGATTCATCTTTCCTTTAATTCAGAAGTCCACTTTTAGGATTTTTGCAGTGCCTCACGGTCACTATTATAACAGCATTTTCTCATTGTTATAGAAAATGAAAAAGGGGGTTATATAAATAACTCTGAAGTGGTCTGTTTAAAATAATTTCTATGTTTTTACTTTTTATTCATCAAGCAAATGATGAAAGATTGACCAAAGCTCAGTTATCATAGATTTCTCATTATTTATTTATTAAACTTTGGTTTACTCAGTCTTGTTTTTATATTTAGTGAAATATTTCTGGAGGCTTAGGTGTATTCAAGTATAATTTTAAATGTATTTGTATAGTATTCTGCCTCTAATGGCTTCCCTGATAGCTCACTTGGTAAAGAATCCACCTACAGTGCAGGAGACCCAGGTTCGATTCCTGGGTTGGGGAAGGGACAGGCCACCCACTCCAGTATTCCTGGGCTTCCCTTGTGGTCCAGCTGGTAAAGAATCTGCCTGCAATGTGGGAGACCTGGGTTCGATCCCTGGGTTGGGAAGATCCCCTGGAAAAGGGAAAGGCTACCCACTCCAGTATTCTGGCCTAGAGAATTTCATGGACTGTATAGTCCATGGGGGGTCACAAAAAGTCAGACACGACTGAGCGACTTTCACTACTGCCTCTTGCATTATAAAGATATTTTTTGAAATTGTCATTATGTTTTACTATAGAAGGTGAATGATTTAAGAGAACTCTAAAATGCTAAGCAGAAGTTTCTGTTCAATTTTTTTTTTCTTTTTCTTGTGGTGTTAATAGAATAGGATCATTCTTTTTTCTTTTTCTCTTCCCCTCCTTTTGTGCAACCTGAATTGCTAATCCCTAAAGATATTTCCTCTGTCCATGAAATTCTCCAAGTAAGAATACTAGAGTGGGCAGCCATTTCCTTCTCCAGGGGATGTCCCCGACACAGGTATTGCACGCCGATTATTATCCTCTGAGCCATCAGGGAAGCCCAAAGATATTTCTTACCTGGTCTATGAGGTATTTGAGTAAAAGAGGATATTTCTTACCTGGTCTATGAGGATTATTTGAGTAAAAGATGTAGAAAATACTTTACCTTGTATTAAGAACTGATGTCATTTATTTATCAACTTGTTTTGAAATATTTTGTAATTTAACAGTAATTGTTATTTATTGAGCGCTTATGTGCCAGGCCTTGTGTTAACTGTTAACATGCATCCCTTTAAAAAAATATTGTTTATTTGGCTGTGCTGGGTCTTAGTTGCCACACATAGGATCTTTGATCTTTAGTTGTGGCAGACTGGATCTAGTTCCCTGACCAGGAATCGAACCCATGCCTCCTTCATTGGGAGAATGGAGTCTTAGCCACTCAACTACCAGGGACGTCCCCTCACAACAGTCTTAAGATGTAGGTATCTCGAGCATTTTATAGGTGAGGAGACAGAGGTTCAAAGAGTTAAATAAATGGTCAAAAGTGAATCAGAACCCAGATCTTCTGAATCTAGTGGTTATGATCTTAATTAGTACACCAAACTACTATTCCTGGACGTTATTAATCGCTAATAACTTGTCAGTCAGCAGCCCTTAGTTTAACTGTGATAACCAAGTTCTATAGAAAAAATTTGGTATTTCAGTTAGCCATTGGAATTCTTAAACTAGCTGAACATATAAATATAAAAAGAAAAGACACTCTAGAGGAATGATAAAAAGGAAATGAACAGGGAATTTTTACACTTACACATAAATAATTCAAATAGCCAATAAATAGTTTCAAGGTCAAACTCACTGAGAAAAGGCACACTAAAATAATGATGCTGTTTTTCATTTGTATTTTTAAATTATTTTAAATGAAACAAAGATGAATATTTTTTAATGATAAAAAGTTCACAAAGAAGATAGACATTGTAAACCATTAGACACCTAATAACAAAGAAACAGATACATCAGAAGAAATATAAGGGAAAACAAAAAATATATAATCATAATGAGACATACTAACTTTTCTCTAAGAATATTTTATGAAGTACAGAAAAAATAAAGAATCAGAGCATCTTGAATGATATCGTTAATAACTTGAATGTAATTTATGTTTAATTAATGTATATTAATCTGATATCCTACACAGATATATTTAAAATTTTGTATCTCGTATGTTGTTGTTAGTGTCCATAGGAGATTTAGAAAAAGTGGCAAAAAAGATAAACATTATTAAATTTCAAAAAGTAGAATTCTTGGTGATTCAGTTATACATATACCCATATTATTTTTTTAATTTTCCATTACAAGATATTGACTATAGTTCCCTGTGCTATGCAGTAAACCTTTGTTGCTTGTTGCATATATATTTTTTAAAATTAGAAATCTAGCATTCTATTCATAATAAGTTGAACAAGTTGAATCAAAATGTCAAAAATTTTTTAATTAGGCAAAAATTCATTTTCTAAAATATGTTATACATATTATTTATATGTATATGTATACTAAAGCTTTTCTACTGTGCTTGAGAAAGAACATCAAAAAAGGGGGGGAGATGGAGAAATTGGAAATTATAAAGTAAATGAAATGGGAGCACTGAATATGAAATAGAAAAAGTGAAACAAACTAAATAAAAGTAAAAGCTCCTCATATAGTCCAGTTGTTTGTAAACATGGCTGCTCGTTAGAAGGAGAAGGCAATGGCAACCCACTCCAGTACTCTTGCCTGGAAAATCACACGGACGGAGGAGCCTGGTGGGCTGCAGTCCATGGGGTCGCTAAGAGTCGGACATGACTGAGCGACTTCACTTTCACTTTTCACTTTCATGCATTGGAGAAGGAAATGGCAACCCACTCCAGTGTTCTTGCCTGGAGAATCCCAGGGACGGGGGAGCCTGGTGGGCTGCCGTCTATGGGGTCGCACAGAGTCGGATATGACTGAAGCGACTTAGCAGCAGCAGCAGCTCGTTAGAAACATATCTGGAGCTCTGGCAAAAAGAAAAAGCAATATCTGGGCATTCCCCCCGCCTCCCACAAAATGCCTTGATAATTATGATATGTATCTGGATTTTAAAAAGTGATTACAGGTTTTCCTATTAAATGGTAGTTTTGGTGATACAGAATTCTACTTTTTCTGTTGACCAGTCATGATACAGTGGTATTAAGTGGGTAATAGTTACATAATCACAGTAGTAAAAGATGTTTATCAGTTCTTACAATCAATAGCCAGACAAAAAATAAAAGATAATTATAATTGCAAGCCATAATGGAAACATGATTAACCTAATAATATGAAATAAATACATACAGTTTGGGGGGTCAAGCAGAGTGATGTGAAAAGTGGAAGTGCACGTGTTTTCCGTGTGTTTTCATCTGCTCAGCCAGTCTGTCTCTTGGTTGGTTCTTTTAATTCATTTACATTTAAGGTGATTATCAATATGTATGATCCTATTACTGTTTTTTTAATTTGGGGGGTTTATTTTCTGTAGGTAGGTCTTTCCCTTCTCGTTTCCTGCCTAGAGAAGTCCTTTAGCATTTGTTGTAAAGCTGGTTTGGTGATGCTGAATTCTCTTTTGCTTGTCTGGAAAGCTTGTCATTTCTCCATCAGATCTGAAGGAGAGTCTTACTGGATAGAGTATTCTTGGTTGTTGGTTCTTCCCTTTCATAATATTTCATTTTAAGTATATCATGCCATTCCCTTCTGGATTATAGAGTTTCTGTTGAGAAATCAGCTGATAGCCTGATGGGAGTTCCCTTGTATGTTATTTGTCGTTTTTCCCTGGTCACTTTCAGTATTTTATCTTTGTCTTTAATTTTTGTCTGTTTGATTTGCTATGTGTCTTGGTGTGTTCCTCCTTGGGTTTATCCTTCCTGGGACACTCTGTGCTTCCTGGACTTGGTTGACTATTTGCTTTTCCATGTTAGGAAAGTTTTCAGCTATTATCTCTTAAAATATCTTCTCAGGTCTTGTCTTTTCTCCTTTTGGGACCCCTATAATGCAAATGTTGGTCTGTTTAATGTTGTCCCAGAGATCCCTTAGGCTGTCTTCATTTCTTTTCCTTCTTTTTTCATGTCCTGTTCTGTGGCAGTGATTTCCACCATTCTGTCCTCCAGCTCATTTATCCCCTCTTCTGCCTCAGTTATTCTGCTGTGAATTCCTTCTAGAGTACTACTCATCTGTTTGTTTCTTTTTTAGTTCTTCTAGGTCTTTGGTAAACATTTTTTGCATCTTCTCAATCTTTGTTGCCATTTTTTTCCAAGATCCTGAATCATCTTCACTATCATTATTCTGAATTCTTTTTCTGGAAGGTTGCCTATCTCCTTTTCCTGGGGTTTTTCCTTGTCCCTTCATCAAGGACATAACTTTCTGCTTTTTCATGCTGGTTGTGTGTTAGTCTCTCAGTCGTGTCTGCCTTCCTGCTCCCCATAGATTGTAGCCTGCCAGGCCCCAGGCTCCTCTCTCCATGGAATTCACCAGGCAAGAATACTGAAGTGGTTGCCATTCCCTTCTCCAGGGGATCTTCCCGACCCAGGGATCAAACCCGGATCTCCCTGCATTGCAGGCAGATTCTTTACCATCTGAGCCACCAGGGAAGTCCTTAACTTTCTGAAATGTGGCTTGTTTTACTCGCTGTGGGATTGTGGTTCTACTTGCTTCTTCTGCCTGCCCTTTGATGGAGGAGGCTAAGAGGCTTGTGTAAGCTCCCTGGTGATGGGGAAAACTGGGTCTTGCTCTGGTGGGGACGCCCTTGCTTACTGAAGCTTTAATCCAATTGTCTGCTGATGAGTGGGTTTTCGCTCTCTCCCTGGTAGTTGTTTGGCCTGAGGCGACCCAGCCCCCAGCTCTAAGGTCAGTTTAATGGCTACCTTCAGGAGGGTTTACACCAAGGGGGACCTTCCCAGCCTGCTGCCTCCAGTGTCCCACCCCTGTGCGTGGCCCCTGCCGACCCACACCCCCCCCAGGAGAGCCTCATCCCAGCAGGTGGTTTCGGTTCAGTCTCCCGTGGAGTCGCTGCTCTTTTCCTCTGGGTCTTGGTGTGCGTGTGGTTTGGTTTGTGCCCTCCAAGACTGGAGTCTTTGTTCCCCCAGTGCTGTGGAAGTCTTGTAATCAAATCCCGCTGGCCTTCAAGGTCAGATTCCCTGGGGATTCCCAGTCCCTTTGTCGGTTCCCCAGGCTGGGAAGCCTGACGTGGGGTTCCAGACCTTCACAACAGTGGGAGAACTTCTTTGGTATTACAGTTCTTACGGTTCTCCAGTCTGTGGGTCACTCACCCGGTGGGTATGGGATTTGATTTTATCGTGATTGTGCCCCTCCCACTGTCTTGCAGCAGCTGCTTCTTTGTGTTTGAATGTGGGGTATCTTTTTTGGTAGGTTCCAGCATCCTCCTGTCGATGGTTGTTCAACAGCTAGTTGTGATTTTGGTGTTCTCACAGGAGGAGATGAGCGCACATCCTTCTTCATTCCTATTTTCCTAGGAAACAAAAACACACAGCTTCTGGGAGTGTAACATTTTTATAAAAGGAAGGTGAGCAGAATATATTGAAGACTTTGTATAATATATCTACATAGCTTTCTGCACACTTAGCTTTCTAGAAAATAAGGAAATAAGCTGATATGTAAAAAGCTTATAGGTAAGTGTTCATTGCAGTACTTTTTATAGTAGCAAAAATTAGAATAGGGAATTTTACATAGATGGTATATATAATGGAATACTTTGCAACCATTAAGTATCTTGTGGATATAATCACATTGATAAAAAGCAGATTATACACAGTATATATGGTATATTTCATAAAACTATACATTAAAAATGTAATCTACCCACACAGATAAAAAAGTACAGGTTATATGCCAACACTGGTTATTTCTTAGTTCATGAGAGCATGAATTGAGGAGCTTAAGACGACAGATTTTAATGAATTGCTTTGTGGTAGGAAAAGGATCTTTGGTTCTTAATTTTCTGTATTTTTCAAAGTTTATAGGTAAATATTTTATAACACTTGTTATTCAAAACAAGTGTCTTGAAGATAAATGATGTGTACACACCACTTACTATCCATAACCTACTGGAAAACAGATTTCTTTGAGACGTCTCCACTTTGGAGAATTCTCTTCCTGCAGCCCATGCGGTACCTTGGACCACTTAAAGCTAGTTTCCTCAGATGTGTAGTAGAATTTTATTTCAGTTGTTTTATTGACCTAGGTACTGACGATACCACCATGTCGAAGAGAAGAGGGAATGAGGGCAAGGATTGACGAGCCCAAGGGGACAGATTTTAATGAATTTTCCCTGCTTCAGCAGACATTTATCAAAGCAGGAATAGAGGATACAGAGACAGTAAATAATGGGGGGAGCTCAAAAACAGATTTTTTTATAATTAAATATATGCCACGCACATACAGTGATGGAACACAATCGTAATAGCAAACACTTAAGTAGAGCTTATAATGTACCAAGCCCTGTTGTAAGTACGCCCTGTGAGCCCTGTTATTAGCAAAGGTGAACAGCAGGAACTCTGGATCCAGGTGGCTGGAGGGAGCATCTAGAATCCTTCACTTACGAGCTGTTTGGTCTTGGGCAAGATACTTAAACTTTCTGTACTCAATTTCTTTATAAAAATGTGAACAATGTTAGACCCACATAGGATTGTTCTGAAGGCTGTAGATCATTTAGAACAGTTTCTAGTTTTTGTTGTTACCAAATAACTGTATTAACTGAAAAAAATTATCATCTCACATATTTAAAATTCTTACCCTTTGCTCCTTTGTGTATATTTTTGCATTTTAAAAGTCTATTGAAAATTAGTTCAGTTCTTCCCTTGGGGGTAGTTGTTTTTTTTTTTTAAGTTTTATTTTATCAGCCATAAAAAGGAACAAATTTGAGTCAGTTGTAGTGAGGTGGATGAACCTAGAGCCTGTTATACAGAGTGAAGTAAGTCAGAAAAACAATACTGTATATTAACACATATACATGGAATCTAGAAAAAAGGTACCGATGAACCTGTTTGCGGGGCAGAAATAGAACAGACTTGCGGACACTGGGGGAAGGAGAGGGTGGGACGAATTGAGAGAGTAGCTTGACAAACGCACACGGCCACATGTAAAAGAGAGAAGGAGCAGGAAGCAGCTGTATAGCCAGGAAGTTCAATTCACATGCCTTGTGATGACCTAGAGGGGTGGGATGGTGGGAGGAGGGAGGTCCAGGAGGGAGGGAGTATACGCATACCTTTAGCTGATTTACTTCTTTGTACAGCAGAAATCAACACAACATTCTAAAGCAATTATCCTCTGAATAAAAATAAGTTTTTATTTTTATTGGAGTTAGGTTAACGGTGTGTTAGTTTCAGGTATATAGCAAAGTGATTCAATTATATATATACATGTATTGTTCTTAAATTCTTTTCCATTTAGTTTATTACAGAATATTGAGCAGAGTTCTCTGTGCTGTACAGTAGGTCCTTATTGGTTATCTGTTTCAAATGTGATGGTGGTGGTGGTTTACTTCTCAGTCGTGTCCAACTGTATGCAACCCCATGGACTGTAGCCCACCAGGCTCCTCTGTCCAGGGGATCTTCCTGACCCAGAAATTGAATTCAAGTCTCCTTCATTGGCAGGCAGATTCTGTATCTGTTTTGTAATAAGTTCATTTGTATCATTTTTTTTTTTTAGATGCCACATATAAGCAGTATCATACGGTATTTTCTTGTCTTTTTCTGGCTTCACTTAGTACGCTAGTCTCTAAGTCCATCCATGCTGCTGCTGATGGCACTGTATCATTCTTTTTTATGGCCGAATAGTATTCCACTGTGTCTATGTACCACATCTTTGTCCATCACCTGTAGATGGACATTTAGCTTGCTTTTGTGTCTTGCCTGTTGTAAATAGTGCTGCAGTGAACATTGGGGTACCTGTATCTTTTCAAATTCTGGTTTTCTCTGGATACATGTTACAGAATGAGATTGCTGAATCATATGGTAACTCTATTTTTAGTATGGAGGTGTTCTTCATAGTGGCTGTACCAGTGTACATTCCTACCAACAGTGTAGGAAGTTTCCCTTTTCTCCACACCTTCTCCAGCATTTATTGGTTTTGATGATGGGCATTCTGACTGATGTGAGGTGATATCTCATTGTTGTTTTGGTCTGCATTTCCCTAATAATTAGCCATGTTGAGCATCTTTTCATGTGCCTCTTGGCCATCTGTATGTCTTTGTTGGGGAAATGTCTGTTGAGACCTTCTGCCCATTTTTTGATTGTGGTGTTTGTTTTGGCATTGAGTTGCATGAGCTGTTTGCAGATTTTGAAGATTAATCCTTTGTCAGTTGTTTCATTTGCAGATATTTTCTCCCATTCTGTGCATGCGTGCGCGCTCAGTCATGTCCAGCTCTTAGAGACCTCATGGATTGTAGTCCGCAAGACTCCTCTGTTCATGGGATTTTCCAGGCAAGAATACTGGAGTGGGTTGCCATTTCCTCCTCCAGGGGATCTTTCCGACCCAGGGATTGACCCTGAGTCTTCTGCGTTGGCAGGTGGATTCTTTACCACTGAACCACCAGGGAAGCCCCATTTGGTGGGTTGTCTTTTTGTTTTATGGTTTCCTTTACTGTGAAGAAGTTTTTGATTTGATTAGGTCCCATTTATTTTTGGCCTTATTTCCATTACTCTGGGAAGCGGATCTAAAAAGATATTGCTGAGATTTATGTCAGAGTATTTTCTCCCCATGTTTTCTTGAGAGAATTTTCTAATACCAGGCCTTACATTTAGGTCTTTTCTTTTTAAACTGGAGTATAATTCCTTTACAGTGTTATATTAGTTTCTGCTGTGCAATAAAGTGAATCTCCCAACTCATCTCTCCCTCTCCTTTCTGCTCTATGTCCACGTGTCCGTGATCTGTGACACCCTCTCTATTCCTGCCCTGGATTTAGGTTCATCTGTACCATTTTTCTAGATTCCACATATATGCGTTAATACATGATACTTGTTTTTCTCTTTCTGACTTCACTCTGTATGACAGACTCTAGGTCCATCAACACCTCTACAGGTGACCCAGTTCCATTCCTTTTCATGGCTGATTAATATTCCATTGTATACATGTACCATATCTTCTTTATCAATTCATCTGTCTTTGGGCATTTGGTTTGCTTCCATGTCCTGGCTATTGTAAGTACTGTTGCATTGAACGTTGGGTCATCTGTCTTTGGCCATTTGCTTTGCTTCCATGTCCTGGCTATTGTGAGTACTGTTGCATTGAACGTTGGGGTACACGTGTCCTTTTGACTTACAGTTTTCCCAGGGTGTATGCCCAGAAGTGGGATTGCTGGGTCATATGGTAATTCTAGTTTTAGTTTTTTAAAGAACCTCCATACAATTCTCTATCATAGCTATATCAGTTTACATTCTCACCAACAGAGCAAGAAGGTTCCTTATTCTCCACACCCTCTCTAGCATTTATTGTTTGTAGATTTTTTTTTTTTTACTTTACAGTATTGTAGTGGTTTTCCCATACATTGACATGAATCTGCCACGGGTCTACATGTGCTCCCCATCCTGAACCCCCCTCCCTCCCCCCTCCCCATCCCATCCCTCCTGTATCATGCATTGAACCTGGACTGGCGATTCGTTTCACGTATGATAATTTACATGTTTCAGTGCCATTCTCCCATATCATCCCGCCCTCGCCCTTTCCCACAGAGTCCAAAAGACTGTTCTATACATCTGTGTCTCTTTTGCTGTCTCGCATACAGGGTTATCGTTACCATCTTTCTAAATTCCATATATGTGTTAGTATACTGTATTGGTGTTTTTCTTTCTGGCTTACTTCACTCTGTATAATCGGCTCCAGTTTCATCCACCTCATTAGAACTGATTCAAATGTATTCTTTTTAATGGCTGAGTAATACTCCATTGTGTATATGTACCACGCCTTTCTTATCCATTCATCTGCTGATGGACATCTAGATTGCTTCCATGTCCTGGCTATTATAAACAGTGCTGTGATGAACATTGGGGTACACGTGTCTCTTTCAGTTCTGGTTTCCTTGGTGTGTATGCCCAGCAATGGGATTGCTGGGTCGTATGGCAGTTCTGCTTTCAGTTTTTTAAGGAATCTTCACACTGTTCTCCATAGTGGCTGTACTAGTTTGCATTCCCATCAACAGTGTAAGAGGGTTCCCTTTTCTCCACACCCTCTCCAGCATTTATTGCTTGTAGACTTTTGGATTGCAGCCATTCTGACTGGCGTGAAATGGTACCTCATTGTGGTTTCAATTTGCATTTCTCTGGTAATGAGTGATGTTGACCATCTTTTCATGTGTTTGTTAGCCATCTGTATGTCTTCTTTGGAGAAATGTCTGTTTGGTCTACTCTTTGATTGGGTTGTTGATTTTCCTGGAATTGAGTTGCAGGAGTTGTTTGTATATTTTTAAGATTAATTCTTTGTCTGTTGCTTTGTTTGCTGTTATTTTCTCCCATTCTGAAGGCTGTCTTTTCACCTTGCCTATAGTTTCTTTTGTTGTGCAGAAGCTTTTAATTAGGTCCCATTTATTTATTTTTGCTTTTATTTCCAATATTCTGGGAGGTGGGTCATAGAGGATCCTGCTGTGGTTTATGTTGGAGAGTGTTTTGCCTGTGTTTTCTTCTAGGAGTTTTATAGTTTCTCGTCTTATGTTTAGATCTTTAATCCATTTTGAGTTTATTTTTGTGTATGATGTTAGAAAGTGTTCTAGTTTCGTTCTTTTACAAGTGGTTGACCAATTTTCCTAGCACCACTTGTTAAAGAAATTGTCTTTTCTCCATTGTATATTCTTGCCTCCTTTGTCAAAGATAAGGTGTCCATAGGTGCGTGGATTTATCTCTGGGCTTTCTATTTTGTTCCATTGATCTATATTTCTGTCTTTGTGCCTGCACCATACTGTCTTGATGACTGTGGCTTTGTAGTAGAGCCTGAAGTCAGGCAGGTTGATTCCTCCAGTTCCATTCTTCTTTCTCAAGATTGCTTTGGCTATTCGAGGTTGTTTGTATTTCCATACAAATTGTGAAATTATTTGTTCTAGTTCTGTGAAAAATACTGTTGGTAGCTTGATAGGGATTGCATTGAATCTATAGATTGCTTTAGGTTGTATACTCATTTTCACTATATTGATTCTTCTGACCCATGAACACGGTATATTTCTCCATCTATTTGTGTCCTCTTTGATTTCTTTCACCAGTGTTTTATAGATATAGGTCTTTAGTTTCTTTAGGTAGATATATTCCTAAGTATTTTATTTTATTTTATTTTTTGTTTTAATGGTGAATGGAATTACTAGAGCTAATCAATGTTTGTAGATTTTTTGATGATGGCCATTCTGACTGGTATGAACTAATACTTTGTTGTAGTTTTGATTTTCATTTCTCTAATAATTGGTGATGTTGAGTGTCTTTTCATGTACCTTTTGCCCATCTGTATGTCTTTTTGGAAAGATGTCTGTTTAAGTCTTCCAGCCATTTTTGATTGGGCTGATGTTTTTGATATTGAGCTGCATGTTGTTGTTCTTGTTTTTTAGTCACTCAGTCAGCTTTTTGTGACCCCATGGACTGTAGCACCCCAGGCTTCCCTGTGCTTCACTACCTCCCAGTGTGTTTGCTCAAACTCATGTACATTGAGTCAGTGAGGCCATCCAACCATCTCATCCTCTGACACCCCCTTCTCCTCCTACCTTCAATCTTTCCCAGCATTAGGGTCTTTTCCAGTGAGTTGGCTCTTTGCATCAGATGGCCAAAGTATTGGAGCTTCAGCATCAGTTCTTCCAATGAATATTGAGAGTTGGTTTTCCTTTAGGATTGACTGATTTGATCTTACAGTACAAGGGACTCTCAAGAGTCTTCTCTAACACCACAGTCTGAAAGCATCAATTCTTTGGCACTCAGACTTTTTTTTATGGTCCAGCTCTTGTACTGGTACACAACTACTGGAAAAACCATAGCTTTGACTCTGCAGCAAAATGATGTCTCTGCTTTTGATGTCTCTCCATTTTCCTTTCTCAGGATTTCTTTGGCTATTTGGAGTCTTTTGTGTTTTCATACAAATTGTAAATTGTTTTGTTCTAAATCTGTAAAGAATTGCATTGGGAATCTGTTAGGGATTGCATTGAATCTGTAGATTGCTTTGGGTGGTATAATCATTTTCACAGAATTGATTCTTCGAGTCCAGGAACATGGTATATTTCTACATCTGTTTGTGTCATCTTTGATTTCTTTTGTAATAAGTGTTTTATAGTTTTCTGAGTACAGGCCTTTTGTCTCCATAGATAGGTTTATTTCTGAGTATTTTATTCTTTCTCTTTCAATGGTAAATGGGATTGTTTCCTTTAATTACTCTTTCAGATCTTTTGTTATTAGTGTATAGGAATGCAGGAGATTTCTGTGCATTAATGTTGTATCCTGCAGCTTTACCAAATTCATTGATTAGCTCTAGTATTTTTTTAGTGGCATCTAGGGTTTTCTATGTATAGTATGATGGAATTTGCAGACGGTGACAGTTTTACTTTTTCTTTTCCAGTTCTTACTCCCTTTATTTCTTTTTCTCTGATTGCCATGGCTAGGACTTCTAAAACTATGTTGAATAAAAACGGTGAAAGCAGACATTCTTGTCTTGTTCCTCTAGAGGAAATGCTTTTAGTTTTCACCATTGAGAATGATGTTTGCTGTGGTTTGTCGTACATGGCCTTCATTATGTTGATGTCTGTTCCCTCTTTGCCCACCTTCTGGAAAGTTTTTATCTAAATGGATGTTGAATTTTGTCAGAAGTTTTTCCTGCATCTATTGAGATGATCATATGTTTTTTTTATTCTTTAATTTGTTAATATGAAGTATCATATTGACGTGTATATTTTGAAAAATCTTTGCATTCATGGGATAAATCCCACTTGATCATGGTGTTTGATTAATGTGTTGTTGGATTCTCTTTGCTAGTATTTTGTTGAGGATTTTTGAATTTATGTTCATCAGTGATACTGGTCTGTAATTTTCTTTTTTTGTAATATCTTTGTCTGGTTTTGCTATCAGGGTGATTGTGGCCTCATGGAATGAATTCCCTCTGCAGTTTTTTGGACGAGTTTGAGCAGGATGGGTGTTAATTCCCTAAATAAATGATAGAATTGGTCTGTGAAACCATCTGGTCCTGGACTTTGTTCGTTGGAAGATTTTTAATTACAGTTTCAATTTTGTTACCTGTGATTGGTCTGTTTATAGTTTCAAATTCTTCTTCATTCAGTTTTGGAAAGCTGTATCGTTTTAAGAATTTGTCCATTTCTTCCAGGTTGTCCCATTTTGTTGGCATATAGATGCTTGTAGTAGTTAGTCGGTTATGATCATTGTATTTCTGTGGTGTCAGATGTTATTTCTCATTTTTCATTTAATTTTAGTATTTGAGTCCTCTCCCATTTTTTCTCTGAATCTGGCTAAAGCCAAAGGTTTATCAATTTTATCTTCTCAAATAACCAGCATTTAGTTTTATTGATTGCTATTATTTTCCTCTTTTCTATTTATTTCTGCTCTGATCTTTATGATTTCTTTCCTACTAACTTTGTGTTTTATTTGTCCTTCCTTCTCTGGTTGCATTAGATGTCAGGTTAGACTGAGATTTTTCTTGTTTCTTGATTGTTAGAACTGTTTGAATTGTTTTTGCTGCCTCCCGTAAGTTGTGGATCATCGTGGGTTTTTTTTTTGTTGTTGTTGTTGTGCTGGGACTTCATTGCTGTGCAGGCTTTTTCTCTAGTTGCAGCGAGTGGGGCCTGCTCTCTAGTTGCAGCGCACAGGCTTTTGATTGTGGCTGCTTCTCTTGGTGTGGAGCACAGGCTCTAGATGCACGGGCTTCAGTAGTTGTGGCTACCGGGCTCAAGAGCACAGGCTCAACAGTTGTGGTACACTGGCTTAGTTGCTGCAGGGCATGTGGGATCCCAGACCAGGAATCAAACTCATATCTCCTGCATTGGCAGGTGCATTCTTTACCACTGAGCCACCAGAAAAACCATTTGTTTCTGTGTATTTTTTTTTCCTTTGATTTCTTTAGTGATCTCTCGGTTATTGGCAGCACGCTATTTAGCCTCTGTGTTTGTGTGTTTTTTTTTTTTTTTACAGTTCTTTTGCAGTGTCAGATATAATTTCTCATTTTTCTCCCTGTAATTGATTTCTAATCTCATAACATTGTGGTTGGAAAAGATGCTTGAGACTATTTCAGTTTTCTTAAATTTTCTTTGTCCTGATCTGTGACCCAAGATGTGATCTATCCTGGAGAATGTTCTGTGTGCACTTGGGAAGAATGTGTATTCTGCTGCTTTCAGGTGGAATGTCTTGTGCTGTGCTTAATTGCACAGTTGTGTCTGACTCTTTGCGACCCCATGGACTTTAGCCCACCAGGCTTCTCTGTCCATATGGATTCTCCAGGCAAGAATACTGGAGTGGGTTGCCATGCCCTCCTTCAGGGCATCTTTCCAACCCAGGGATCGAACCCAGGTCTCCCACACTGCAGGCGGATTCTTTACTGTCTGAGCCACCAGGGAAGCCCCAGAATGTCCTGTAAATAGCAATTAAATCTATCTGGTTTGTTGTGTCATTTAAAGTTTGTGTTTCTATATTTATTTGCTGTCTGGATGATCTATCCATTGGTGTAAATGGGGTGTTAAAGTCCCACATTATTGTGTTACTGTCAATTACCCCTTTTATGGCTGTTAACACTTATCTTATATATTGAGGTGCTCCTATGTTGGATGCATAAGTATTTATAATTGTTGTATCTTCTTCTTGAATTGATCCCTTGATCATTCTGTAGTGTCCTCTCTTATCTCTTGTAACAGTCTTTATTTTAAAGTCTGTTTTATCTGATATGAGTGTTGCTTTTGATTCCTATTTGCATGGAATATCTTTTTCCATCCCCTCACTTCCATCCCCTCACTTTCAGTCTGTATGTGTCCCTAGGTCTAAAGTGGGTCTCTTGTATACAGCATGTATATGGATTTTGTGTTTGTATCTGTTCAGCTAGCCCTTGTCTTTTGGTTGGAGCATTTAATCCATTTACATTCAAAGTAATTATCAATATGTATGTTCATGGGTTTTTTCCTTCTCTTGTGTTTCCTGCCTAGAGAAATTCCTTTAACATTTGTTGTACAGTTGGTTTGGTGGTGCTGAATTCTCTTAGCTTTTGCTTGTCTATGAATCTTTACATTTTGGTCTTTAATCCATTTTGAGCTTATTTTTATGTGTGGTGTTCTAATTTCATTTTTAACCTGCAGCTGTCCAGTTTTCCCAGCACTGTTTATTAAAGAGACTGTCTTTTCTCCACTGTGTAGTCTTGCGTCCTTTGTTGACCATAGGTGGAAAAAAACTCAGATTTTATAGCTGAGGAAACTGAGGTACAGAGGTAATTTGCCCCAGTGCACAATGAGTGAGTGGAGGAGCAGAAGTTGCAGCCAGGCTGTCTGGCTTCCAGGCTCTGAATCCTTCTGGAATGCCAAGTGGCAATAGATGCAAACGAAAGCATCTTGGAGAAGAGGTTGGTGAGCTGAGTCTTATTGGATCAGAAAAAGTTGTCCAGACAGAGGGGAGTTGCGTAGGGGTAGTCTCACAAGGAGGAAGCTCTGTGAAAAGGAAGGAGGCATGAGGTAGAAAAAGGCGTGCATGGGGCTGAGTAGCTAGGTCCTCTTGGGACTCACTGGGAGGCTCATATTGATGGGAAATAAGGCTGGAGAGATGGGCAGGACCCAGGCACGCAGGAACTTGGATGTTGTGCTAAATAACTATATCTGTGGATGGTGAGGTACGTATAGATAAAACTGGAGGCAGGGTGTGCAGTTAGCAAGCTGTTACAATAGTCTTAGCTTAATTTTGGCATTCAAAACTTTGTTATTAGCAGTTGGATTGGAAAAGACCCGGGATGAATTGGGGAAATACTAGAGGAGGTAAAACTGACTGTGGTAAAGGTTAGATTTGGACAGTCAGCGTTACTAACAGTACAGCACACATATCCTGTTGGGGGTGCTGAGGTGTGGGAAGTGTACTGAGCCTGAGGAAAAGCGCAGCTGGCTGTTGGAAATCTGATGCAGCTGGAGGTAGGGTGAAAAAAAGAAGAGGTAGGAGTTAAATCCTGCCCAGTACACTCGGCCCTGACACATCCTTATATTTCTGAGTCTGTGATGCGCCGGGCACTGCATACCTGCAGCCGTGGACTGAGGGGCGGGCCCTCCCCGGTGGCTCGTGCAGAGGGGTGATCAGTTCATCCCAGGGTCCGCAGGACCTCGCACGGAGCAGATCATAAATATCTGTTGCCTGTTAAACACTTGAGTTAATGACACAGCCTGGCTGATGGCATTTTTTTTGCAGTTGCCTTTCCCACAAGTGGACACAGAGGGCAGATGTTCTGTATCCTTATACTATTCAGAGGGCTTCAATCATGCATTGGTGGTTGTTTTTTGTTTTGTTTTGTTGTTGTTGTTTTTTTTAATTAGGAAGGACTTGAAGGAAACAAGTGGGGTGGCCCTAATCTCTTTAATAATGTTCTGGGAGTTTGAACTCAACTGATGAGGCTCTCCCCTCCCCAACAGTCAGTCAGAATCACTATTCCATTGGCATGTGAAATGCTCAGTAAGAACAGAACCTACAAGGATTTGGGGAACAAGAGTTTTAAGATTTGACCCTCCTGTCGTCTCCTTCACGGGTCTACCACGGTTCTCATCCCAGTAGACACCAGCTTTCCAGGGAGCCTGGGTAGCTTGAGCTCCTTGTTTGCATCCTCGGAGGGGAGGAGCATGGTGGACTGACCTGGCGCTGTAAAGATGGAGGTCTCCCCAGCCCCTTCCTGCTGCGCTGCCCTGGGGAAGCTGCGTGAAGGGTAGCGCCAAGCGGTAAAGACCTTGATCAGAGCATACGGTACTCACGAGGTCCCTGTGGGCACTACCTCCAGGGTCGTGTGGGGGTACCTGCTGTAAAAGGAAACACGTGAGAAGAGAAACAGTCCAGTAAGGGATCCGAGTGTGGAGGGGGCTGCTGGTTGTGACTGAAGCCCCTCTCTCTGGAGGTGCTGGAGCACAGGCGGGTCCTAGGGGTGCTCTTGGCAGGACCCTAGCTGTGCCCGACGTGGTCCCCATCCTCTCCAGCTCGGAGCTGGACGCTGCTGTGGTGACCACTCCTTGGACCGGCTGGGCACCTGCTGCTCCCTGTTTCCCGGACTCCAGTTGTGCTTGTCTGGTCAGGACCACGTGATGCCATTTCACAAGAAAATGGGATTTCCTAATGTGACTGTAAGCTCCTCAGAGACAAGGAGAAAGTAACATCTTTGAAACCCCTCCAGCATCTATCTATCTTGGTGCTGAGACTCCTCATTCTTGATTGATTAATCACATGGAGCTTTCAGTTTCTATGAGTTTTTGTTCAGATAATGATTTACTTTAATGATATTGCTTTAAGAAACGAAAGATGAAATGTTCCAGACATGTCTTTTTCTGCTTAGGAAGTAAGAACTATTTTCATGAAATACTAATTTTATTCTTAAAATTTTTTCATTGGTATAAATTTGAGGTAACAGTTTGAGTTCTCAAGTACCAGCAACTGGAAAAGGCTTGTCTGATTAATTGTCAAATCAAGAGTTATCTGTAAAAAAGCAATCATTTGAAAACTAGAGTAAAGGAAGCTATTAAGGAGTTTTATTATAGTTTTTGTTTTGTTTGCCCAGGACAGTGGGTGATAAGGTCTTTATGCCCTTTCCACAATGAATGCTGTATTTTATAAGCATACATTTTGGAAGCCTTTAAAGATGAATAATAGCTTTAAAAAGAAGAGTCAAGTTAATGTCATCTGTAGATAATTGAAAATTGATTTCTGGCTTACACTTCAGTTTCAGAATCCATGTACCTGTAGTAATCTTTTTTTAACCTTTTCTTATTGGAATATAATTGCTTTACAGTGTTGTGATTCTGCTATACACTGAAGTGAAGCAGCTATAAGTATACAAAATCCTTTCCTTCTTGGGCCTGCCTCCAGCCCTCAGGTCATTAAAGGGCACTGAGCTGAGTTCCCTGCGCCGCTCCGCAGGTTCCCACACGCAGTTTCACGCATGGCAGTATATCTATGTCCGTCCTGACCTCTCAGTTTGTCCCACCCTCCCTTTCTCCCCTCTGGCGCCCATGTGTCCATCCTCTGCATCTGAGTCTGTAGGAAACAGGCTCATCTGTACCATCTTCCTAGATTCCACGTGACCTGTAGGAATTGATTATAGTACCATCAGTGAACCAGCTAAGCGTCTGAAGTTTTAGTGCCTTTGGATACGAGTTCGGTTTCTCAAGTAGAGACAGAGAGCATAGTGAAATTATCACCTAAAGCTTTTTACCCTCAAATATTTGAAAGTAAGTCATTCTGGGGCCATCCAATCCTGTTCTTATTAATGGCAGGAATTTAAAAAATTTTCCCTCTTAAGAAACCTGACTCTTGTCAACCCACTTCCTCCAGAAACAGGACCACCGTGTCCTCTCATAAGATCGTGCCTCGGTCAGTCTTTGTAACTATGGGAATTCTGTGTGCAGTAGTTAACACATGTAGTCATTTATAAAGATTTCAAAATCAGATATAAAAAAAGGTTTACCACAAAAAGACAAATCTTCTAAACATCTGAGATACATCTTCTAAATCTTTGCCTGTGTTAGGAAAACATTCAGTTTCTTAGGGGTGATCATATTATCAAAATATTTTCAGTTTTTAAAAAAAAATCAGTTTCCTCCACTAAAATAATCTAACCATAAGGATTTGCTATAAGTTAGAGAAATGTCAGTATGCCAGTGGGCTGCACCTGTACTGTGCTTGGCTCACTGCCTTTGCGTCAGTGGTTATTGACTAGAATCGCTGAGTCAGTTCTTACTTTAGTATGATGTTTCTGTGGATTATACAGTAATCTTTTAAAAATAATCAAGCCTTCATAACATTGATTTCAGAGCCCAGCGACTTGACTCTGAAAATCTACAGAGCTGAATCGTATGCTGGTCTCCAGGAGTTTAAAGCAGCCATAGAAGATTTAAATGCAGTTCTCTTTCAGCTGCCAAATTGGCCTGAGGTAAAATTACTGTTTTACATTTGCATGCATTTAAGCAGTTCAACTGTAGGGAATATGCATTTCAATTATGATTGTAAGTCACAACGAAATGGATTGGGCGATTTCTTTTAAATATATGGAATAGTTCTAGAAGTCTGAGGTCAATATTTTGAGTGGATGAATATCATCTGACAGTTTTTTAGACTAAAAGAAACATTTGTTTCCTAACTAGAGAACAACTTGACTTCGAGGCACAGGAAAAAAAAAAAAAAGAGTTTAATATACAGCATTTCCTCAAAGATGTACTATTGTGGAGATGGACCCAAAGAAGTTATCAGTGGAGGTTTATTAAAGGAGAGAGAAGAGCTTCTGTGGCTGAACAGTTGACTGAGGCATTGTGATGGGAACTGGGTGATGAGGCAGTCGTTCAATACGGTAGATGGGGGCCTTGCCCATGGTCTTTTGAAAAAAGATTTGCAGCATGTATATATTATATAATCGGTTTACGAATTCTCCTTTTTACCAATACTGTCAAGGCAAATCAGTCCATCTCCCATGTATGTTATTTAAGTTAAAAATCATCTTTTAATGTGACTTTTTTTCTGCATTCAAAGCTATGCCTTTGAGGACTGTATAGTAAGGATGCTCTAAAATTTATAAATTAATAAAGAAAATGATTCAGAATCTCATGATGACATGACCAGTTGGTACAAGTCAAATCAGAGGGAAAATGATTTGTACAGACAGCTTTGGTGGCGGCAGTGGTTTAGTCGCTAAGTCATGTCTGACTCTTGCGAGACCCCATGGGCTGTAGCCCACCAGGCTCCTCTGTCCGTGGGATTCTCTAGGCAAGAATACTGGAGTGGGTTGCCATGCACTCCTACAGGGGATCTTCCCAACCCGAGGATCGAACCCAGGTCTCCTGCGTTGCAGAACTCTTTTGCCAACTGAGCCACCAGGGAAGCTCTTAAAACCATTAAACAGGAAAGAATCCTCTGGACTTACCATTGGCGAGATATAATTAGAAATGTGGCTTTGGAGTCATTTTCTGGACCTCATAATCATAGGTGCCTATCCCGGGTAGGGTGTAAATGTGCCTGTAAAATGCTTTGGGCTCCTGAGAGTCATTCAGAGTTTCAAAATGAACATTTCCAAGCAGAACTTTTATTTTTAACCTTACGTGATATTGATGTTTCAAAAAACAATTCCATCCATAAAAGTTGGGTATGTGTGCTTTTATTGAAGGTGTACTTCAGGAAAGGAAAAGTCCTCCACGATGCTGGTTTTTTAGGTGATGCCTTACAACTGTTTCTTCAGTGCTTAGCGCTCGATGAAGATTTCGCACCTGCAAAGCTAGAAGTAGAAAAGGTAATCCGTTTAACAACTCTAACACTTCCAGCCAGTTTCCCGACAACACAGGTCTTTTTGCAAATGCCCGCTAGACTTTTGGGGTAAGGACATAAGGGGTGTCCATAAGTCAGATTTAGTAGCAGTTTGACGAGGGGTTTTCAGGTTCAGTATGCTTCTTAGCATATTGAGTTCTTACCCAAATCAGAACATTTCAGAGAGAGTTAAATGCATTACTTTCGCCTAGTTAAATTTAGATGCTCTCTAATAGTCTGTTCCATGGGAGCCAGACCAGTCATTCCTAATTAAACATTGTCATGATGTTCCTGCTCAGGAATTTTTATTGGCTTCCTTTGCCTTTCATTTCAGGTCTCAACTTTGCTTGCTTTCCGTGGTTGCCAATAGTACTGCCCCACTCAATTTATTTTGCCTTAATTTTCTCAGTACTCCATACATGACTTTCCAGAGTTTGTTCAGTGGTAGGTGTTAATTAAAAGGAAAAGGGGTTCTCTGATCAAATGACTCTGGGAAACACTGGGTTAAACCAATCAAACAGATTTCTTCAGCCCCTCTCAAGAGTTTTTGCTTTGCTAGCATGACAACAGCGTTCAGCTTTTGCCAGATTTACTCACAGAACATCTGGGAAGACTAGAGTCTCTGAAAAATGTTCTGGGAAAATCTATCCTAATAAAATTTCAGTGCCCAGTCATGTTGTTTCCTTCAGTGTCCCCCAAAGAGGCCACAGCGTTAATTGCGTTTTTAGTGTTGCTCAGAACGTGGCTTTTTGTCAGAGTCATCTCGGGTGCATGGTAAACACAAAGATTTCCTGGGTCCCACCACAGACCTTTGGAATTAGAATCTCTGGAATTAGAGTATAATTTAACAAGCACCTCAGGAGATTCTTATGTACCTTAAAGTAAGAGAACTTTGGGATTTTTCTTGCATTCCAAATGCTTTATGAATAAGCCAACATCCTCTATGAAGTTTGTTTGCATACATGTTCCAGCCACTGATTTAACAAAAGATGGTTTACTGTCGTGTGTATTCTTAACTGTGCTCTCTTTGCTAAAGTGATCTCCCTGGTGAGACTGCAGACTTTATAAGGGCTTATAGTTTTGCATTTTCCGTGCTGCTGGGTATCCTTACTTTCCTGTAATTATTTGTCGGTTAATAAGGTCAAGTGAATGCAAAATACCCACTGCCTGGAAATATTATTTCTTTTTGGGGGGTAAATGGTGGTATCATTTACATATAATAAAAGGCATTTATAAAAGGCATTTTATAGTTCAGTGAGTTTTGAGAAATTGTACACATGTAACAACACCCCAGGCAAGATACAGACTCTTTCAGATCACCCTGGAAAGCTCCCTCGTCCCCTCTGCAGCAGATCCCCTCTTTCTGTGCTTCCAGAGGGAGCTACTGCTCAGACCTCTAGTGCACAGACTAGTTCTGCCTGTTCTCGACCTCCACATACACTGCATGTACTCTTTTTTCGCTCAACATGTTTTTGAGACACATCTAGCAATTTTTTTTCTTTTTTATTGTTCACCAAGTATCCTGTGGTATGAACATATCACAGTTTGTGATAAATACAGTTAGTGGTGATTTTCATTTGGATTGTTTCTAATTGTTGCCACGAACAATCTTTTACAAGTCATTTTGTGGACATACGTTTTTATCTCTCTTCAGTAAATACCTAGGAGTCAAGTAACTGTCTTCTAGGGTGAGGGTATGTTTAATACTTTTTTTTTTAAATCAGGGGAAATATAAAAACATATCCAAATTCTTTAGTGATGGTTCATTAAATGGTTTATTGCTTGAGCACCTACAGGTACACACACTTCCATTAATACCATGTGTATTCCCTTTTTATTTACATTATAAAGATTTGTGGAAAATTCTGACTTTTGTGCCTTGAGAGAGAGAACAGCTAAAAAACCAAACTTCCAAATTGAGACTTTAAGAAATGTGTATATGCCGTACATATACACACAGCTTATTTGACAAGCAAACAAATTTGAATCCCTCTCATTTCCTTGTAGCCAGTCTGTTCCTCTGTTGTAATCCCCTTGTTGGAGAGTTTGAGGTGTTTCTGAGAGAAGCACCCAGAGTTTAGATACTGCAGCTGCCTCCGTTTGGGCCGGCTGCCATGGGGTGCCCTCGATAATGCCGGGGGTGGTGACTGACCATACAGGTCACTGGTTCAGGGAGAAGCTAGATTCACTGTAAACACATGGAATTTTAGTTCTGTGGTTAAAGGTCCAAGTTCACATAAACAGTCTAAGTTCAGCCTTAGAATATACATTGGGATGAACCATTAACTGTATTGACAGGATGGGACTTGCTGATGGTCAGAGGTAAATATTTCCCACTTCTCTTTAAGATCTCTTCTTTCTACAAACCTTATATATGCATGTCAGCCTTTACCTTGGGCACCTTCTCAGACCACTAGTCTAATCACCCCTGAGCCCTCCTTTTGAACCATTTCTTTGATGTGGTTTGACCCCCTTGGAGGCACACCTTGGTTTTGGCAGGACTTTTAAAATCAACATGGAAGTCCTTGTTTTTTTTTTACTTAACCTGTTCCCTCCCTGCCCATTAAAAATAATATTAGCTGTAAGTTTTCTTTTTTGTAGTTGATGTATAGCTGACTTACAATATTATTAGTTTCAAGTATACAACAGTGATTGGATATTTTTATAGTTTATACTCCATATGAAATTTTCCAGAAATTCTTAAATATTGAATGAGTGAGGTGAGTGAGAGTCGCTTAGTCTTGTCTGACTCTTGCAACCCCATGGACTATACAGTCCATGGAATTCTCTAGGCCAGAGTATTGGGGTGGGTAGCCTTTCCCTTCTCTAGGGGATCTTCCTAACCTAGGGATTCCCACATTGCAGGCAGATTCTTTACCAGCTGAGCCAAAGAGAAGCCCTCTTAAATATTAAGTAACTAAATTATCCTTAATAAAATATTTTATATTTTTCATTATTCTTTATGATACCTTCCTTACAGATTTTATGTGATTTATTGTCACCTGAAAACTTAAAAGAAGGCCTGAAGGACTCTTCCTGGAATTCATTACCATGTATTAAAAACAAACCTTTCAGTTTTCCTTCAGTGATGGAAGAGTCTCACTCTGCCAGTGAGCTGAGCCCAGAGCAGGTAAGGGGTGAGAAGAGATGGTCATAGGCTTAGTGTATCCATTTTCTTGACAAGATCTTTGCTTTCCTAGTTTCAAATATTAATATTAAAATCTATGTAGGTACTAACTTAGTAAGGCTTATCTTAATAGAATTCCATCTGTGACCTTTTATTTTACACTAAAAACTTTTATGTGACATATCTACTCATTAATCACAATGTTACATCACCTGAACGTCAGAAACGTTTGTCTCTTGGAAAAAACCAGAACATTGTATTTATCTTAATTTCCTTGTAGTAGAAACAACTATATTAGCATAACTACTTAAATCTCATTATGATAGAAGTCAGCTTGATTTCCAGGTCTCTCTAAGTACTGACAAAAATCCTTTACTTGCCAGGGTTTTAGCATTAAAAGTTGGTTTTATTTTAAATGAACAATAAACCTTTCAAGACATCACAGTTTCATTTCAGTTTGATTCTTGGCGAGAGCAATAAGGGCAGTAAAAACATACAGTCAGTTACCCTTATTTGTTGCATTTTTTTGTAGAATGAAGAAATAGCAGAGGTCACCTCAGAGCCTGTCAAAGGAAGCCTAAATCGTGCTCGGTCAGCACAGGCTATAAATTCAACAGACATGCCTGCCAGAGAGGACTGTTTAAAAAGAGTGTCCTCGGAACCCTCACTTTGCATTCAAGAGAAAGGTGTTCTGCTGAAAAGAAAGTTGTCTCTCTTAGACCAGGATGTGATTGTAAATGAAGATGGAAGAAATAAGCTGAAAAGACAGGGAGGTAAAAATTTCACTACACTCACAGAAAATACATTGATTTATTCAGAATGGCTTCCAAATTTTTTCCTAAAAAATATAACCCCATCTCTTTGTTTTAATAGAAATTCCCACTGAAGTCTGTACGTTTTCATTAACTTATGGTGATGTCCCAGAAGAATTAATAGATGTCTCAGATTTTGAGTGTTCTCTCTGCATGAGGTAAGTTTGTCAAATTTTATGAGATATTTTATATTAATGTAAATAAATAAGTACAGAGTAGATAAAGGTAATCTACTCTGTAAGAACTGGACTTTCTTGGACTGCAAGGAGATCAAACCAGTCTAACCTAAAGGAAATCAGTCCTGAATATTCATTGGAAGGACTGATGCGGAAGCTGAAACTCCAATACTTTGGCCACCTGACACGAAGAACTGACTGCTTGGAAAAGACTCTGATGCTGGGAGGGATTGGGGGCAGGAGGAGAAGGGGACGACAGAGGATGAGATGGCTGGATGGCATCACCGACTCGATGGACGTGAGTTTGAATGAGCAGTGTGAAGTAACAGAGTAGTGAATTAAAAACCAAAAGATAAGAATTTCAGTCCTCGGTTTTCCTTTCACATCATGGGCAAATAATATAATCTCTGAACCTTATTTAGCTTTTCCTTACTTAGAAGGGGCTTCCCTGGTGGGCCCATTCCCTTTCTTTACCATGACTGAGCAGCTAACTTTGACTTTTCACTTGGAAGGTGTTGTCAGGATTTGTGTGTGTGTGCACGTGCACAAGTGCTCAGCCTCTCCGTCGTGTCTGACTCTGCGACCCTGTGGACTGTAGCCCACCAGGTTCCTCTGGCCATGGAGTTCTCCAGGCGAGAATATGCAGGGGGCTTCCATTTCCTTCTACAGGGCATCTTCCCAACCCAGGGATTGAACCCGCATCTCTTATGATGTCTCCTGCACTGGCAGGCAGATTCTTTACCACCATGCTATATTTAAGTCTTATAAGAATCAAATGACTTAAATATAGAAAGTATCTGAGGAATTGTACTGTAAAAGCTATACATGTTATTTCTGAGACTCCATGGTTTTAGATTTGGGAAAGAATACAGTGATGTATTGTGTGTATGTGATTCTGTCTTGTTCATGTATCTTAACTCCAAAATCCTTTTTAAGTAACACTGGATAAGGATTTCCATTATGTGAATGCTTGTAATTCTAAGACGGATAATTTGGAAAGAACATTTTCCATTTATAAAAATTGTGGTGGAGGCAAGGGAACAGTGTGTCAAGCACCTGGAACTGGCCACACCAGGTATTTCTGAGCCATGTCCCTTGATCCTGACGCTTGGCTGCTTCATCTTGAGGTGAGGGGATCAGACCCCGATGATTTCTGAAGTACCTATACATCTAACAATACTTCTGGGAACTCCCAAAAAGTATTGTGTTTCAGGAAATAACTAAAATGTAAGGAAAATTAAGTTTTTCCATATTGTTTGAGTACCACATCTGGTTTTGAGCATCTGTTTTCTTTAGGATTCAATGGTAATATTTAGTGGATTATTTTGAATGAATTTCATATAGTAAGACTTTCATAAGCTTTATAAGAAAACCAGTTTTAAAGTGATGAGTGTGTACAAAAACAAATGAATAGGTAATGATACAGTTTACAGTTTACATTGTTAATCTTGCACTAGTCTGGTGTGCATTTTAGAAGTACTGCCCATCTCAGTTTGGACCAGCCCCATTTCAAGGCTGCAGTAGCCCCTGTGAGTGGTGGTGATATTAGTCCGCACAGCTCCAAGCAGGGTACCCCTGATGATGGTGAACTTTTAAACAGTTCAGGAGGCTGTACCTGGCATTTACCACTGGTCCTTCCCCCCTCTCGTGCCTGTCAAACCCTCCTTCCTCTTCTAAACAGAAGCTAGTGTTACGGTTACATTATTTGTTCAGTTTTTCCAGTGGACAGCTTATGGTGAAAACTAACATGTATTCTGGTTGATTTCAGGTTGTTTTTTGAGCCAGTAACAACCCCTTGTGGACATTCATTCTGTAAGAACTGTCTTGAGCGTTGTTTAGATCACACACCATATTGTCCTCTTTGCAAAGAAAGCTTAAAAGAGGTAAACATTTGTGTATTTGTTTATTGCTCTTATGTGTAGCAACATGGTTTGATTTCTATTTAGCCACAGAAATAATGATTATTAGGTTCAGAATATATTACATTATACATATTGATTGACCAAAAGGGATCATGCATGTCTCATTACCCATCTGCTGGTATTGGAGGAAAGTGAGTTTGGAGAGGGTGGGAGAAAGCAGTCTGAAGACCGAATCCCCATACTTAATTTTTTAAATAGATGATCAAGTACCTGGTCAGGAATATGTTGATTTTAATGACAGTATTGGGGAATCTCAACTGTCCTGCCGCCCACCCCCATTTTTAGGTTGGATTTCAGGCCTCAGTCAATCCCCTTAACACCTGGACCAACTGTCCAGTAGGACTTGCTACATTGATGGAAATGCCCTGTATCTATGCTGTCCAACATGGTAGCTATTGGCCACATGTGTGGGAGGGACTGTACTTTTAATTGATTTACATTTAAGTAGGCACGTGTGAGTAGTGGCTCCCACATTGGACAGTGCAATTCTAGAAAGTGGTAGCCTGGCAAGGAGAGGGAGGCACATCTTCCCACACCCCTCCTTGTCTGGCGGGTGGTCTGCACCGATCACCTGCATTAGGAAAACAGCTGGATCTCAGGTGGGTCTCTTCTGTAACCAGTGGGAGGGCAGCACCCTCTTCAGTCCTGCTTGATGTCCTCAAAGGTGAGGCCAGAGCCTTAGAATTCTTGTTGCAGTGGTAGCATTGATGCAGGAGGGTGATTCTGTCTCTAGATTTTAAGAAAGAAAGTGTCTTGCAAATACGATGTAGAAATTTGATGAAAACCATTTTGCTATTAAAAATAGTTACTTCCTATGTAGAAAGCATAGCTCTGTATGGATATCATATAGCATATATGTATTGTTACATTTCATACAACATAGCAACCCTATATGTAGTAGAACACAAAATAGAATGTTTACAAAGTCAGGAAACCTAAAATAAATCTTTATTCTTAAAGAGTTTTACATTTCCAACTTGTAGACTCTGTTTTCAGATAGAGTACTCTAAAACATGCTATCTTTCCTGGTTTTTCAGAGTTTTTTGATACGCTTATATATTTACTATGCTTTAAATTTAGAGTTATCACACCTTAAATGTCTGAAGTTCTAAGGAAAACAAAGTAAGGATGTTATTTAGAAACTTAACATACTGTTTAAAAATAATTTTATCCTTTGTTCTGACTTGAAGACACCATGTATAATTGGTAAAGTCTAAATATACATTTACACGGATAAAATGGATATGCTCTAGTTTTCTGCTCTTCCTACTTACTTTGCTCATTTTTTCATCTGAATGCATTTCAAAGATGTGATTTTCAGTAGCAGCGTACTAGTCCAATGATAGAACATTTTTCTGTTTTGGAGCATTTAAGTTTCTTTTTTTTTTTAGTATATGTTGGTCAGTGTCTTTGACTCTTTCCTTAGGATAAATTCCTGGGAGAAAATTACTGGATCAAAGGTCATATATTTTAAGACTCTTAAAACCAATTGCCAAATTGCCTAGGTCTCAAGTAATGTACAAATTTAGATCCTTACCAGTAATGGAAGAGAAGCCATATTTCCCAAATTTAATACATGAGTCTTAAGTTTTAAAACGTCTTTATTACTTTGAAATTGCTTTTATATCTCTAATTTGATTAATTTTATAATAAACTCTTAAGTTATCTATATATATGTGTATATTATCTGCTCAAGAGTACATCTGTCCAGTCAACAGCCCAGTTGTTCTCAAGGTATGTTCCCCCGACCAGCAGCATCTATATCTCCTGGGAACTTGTTAAAAATACGGATTTGCAGACCCTTCCCCGGAGCCATTAAATCAGAACCTGGTGAGGGCTCAGCAATCTGCACTTTTAACAAGCCACGGTTCATGCTGAAGTTTAAAAACCACAAGTATAAGCCCTTTGCCCACCATTCATATTTTCTACTCTGTACTTCATTAGATACTGACAAAAGCCTTATTTTTGCTGGATCTAGAGGAAAAGCTGGTTTCTCTTTATCTTGTGGTTGTCTCACAAGAGTTTTCCTCATTATTTTATTAAGCAAATTGGTATTGGACATATATACACACACATATATTTTGTTCAGAATTCTGTGTACACACTCTGAACTGGTCCCTGGCTCTATGCAGTTCTTAGTTTAGTTACATAGATATAATATATCCCTGTCCAGCTAATACAGTGCAGGGTATGGTAGCTGCCTTCTATACATTAAAGGTTATTCCTAGGAGACAGAAAAATAATTAAGGAACACTTTATGCAAAAGGTAAAATTGCAGCCAGACCTTGAAGGATAGTCAGATGGCTTTTGGCAGTTGGAAGAGAGAGTAACACAAAAATGTATCAGAGTTCAGAGTATTATGGGAGTGGCACAAACGTACCACCTTACCCAGAGGGTGACTCACATAGGAAAAGCAGCCTCTTGATAAGATAAGGGCATCAGTAGTCATAGTGGGATGACAGCAGAAGAAAAATCTGAAAGAAAAGTTATCTGGAACAAAAAAAGGGAGCAACTTTGCTTTTCTTAAATAAGGCAAATGCATTATTTTCTTTATTCCTTATTTTTGCTTCTCGACTAAAATGCTAGTTTCAAATACACATGCACTGTCAGAAGGAACTTACCTTTGGCGTGGGAGACAGCAGGAGCAGGGCTGACTGCTGTTAATGGTGTGTGATCCTAGCAAGGCAAGGGTCGTCTTATCTACAGAACTTGTTTCAGGTGCAGACTTACCTTGAATGCTCTTGACCTCAGCTTCAGGCAGATTTTCCAGTTTAAAGTCATCCATTGTATTGTTCCCTGCTTTTCCTAATGAATTCAGAACTGACCGTGTAAATATGTAATAAAGGCTTTACTATATGAGTTAAACTGTTTTACCTGTTTTGTACTGTAGGGGGAAAAAAGTGCTGGAATGTAAAATAATATTGTCTTTCAGTATCTAGCAGATAGGAGGTACTGTGTCACACAGCTGTTGGAAGATTTAATAGTGAAGTATCTGCCTGATGAGCTGTCTGAGAGAAAAAAAATATATGATGAAGAAACTGCTGAACTCTCACAGTAAGTTTCTTCTCATACAAATTAACATAATCAAATCAAACTACTACCCTCTGAAATAATGAGGAGAAGCCTCCGCACAGCCAGCTGGGTTCTGTCTGTAGTTCAACCCAGTCTAGTCAAAGGCATGTCGTAAACAAATATTGGTTAATTTCCCCTGTCTTCAACATTCAGAAGTTTTCAGGTTTATTTGGTAACTTCCAGATGTTCTGTTGGGAGTGACTTCCTGACAGCTCTCCACACTGAAGCAGTCTTTTAGCTGGGGGGCAGCCGAGGGTGGGGTGTTCCTCCAGGGACATCAGGCTGGTGGAGGTGGTTGCTGGGAACTGCCGCCCTCAACTATCAGTCCCCGCCCACAGGAGAAAGTAGAGGGTAAGTGGCCTGGATTGGCAGGGGGAGTAGCCAATCAGAGGTTTGCAAGGGGGTGGGACCTTGAGACCTGAGATTGAAATTGGAAGGGATGACTTTAGGGGCTAAAATCTCAATGAAGATACTGACTGTTCGCATAATTGACTTAGTATCAGGAAGGTGAAAAACCTGGTGGTACCTTTGGGATTCAGTGGTGCAGGGTCCTACTGAGAGCACACAGAAAGCTAATCAGGGCTGGGTAATTTGGACCTGGTTTTGTTGCTCTGTGTGTTGGCTTCTCACACTTTTCTTTTCTCTTCCCTCCATGACTTGACCTCTTTCACCATTTTCTACAGTCTCCAAGTTTCTTTACTGGGTTTCTAATTTCTTAACTCGTCTTTGTTCCCACTTTAACTGGACACTGAAGACCAAAATTGTAATTTTTACATGCTATTTCTAGGTTTTTTAAAATATAAATTTAAAACATTTTCTGTTTCTCACTAAGAAAAAAATAACTGCTTTACAGACCTTTTGTTTTTAGTAATGTGTCCACCAAATGTCATTGGGTCAGTGGCTTTCAATAGAAGAAAGGTTTCTATCTTTTCTTTATAGAAGTTGACAGTGGTTTGTCTTCTGATGGAACTGATATTTTATTGTGACTTTGTGATATAAAATATTCTAATGTGTGGATTATAGACCTTTTGGACCAACACTGCAAAAAGCTGGATACAAGAAAGCTTCAGATTTATTTTTAAAATACTTAAACACAATGACAGGACCAGACCACCACCCCCCCCCCCAACACGCGCACACACACACACAGACTGGAATTCATGAATGACAGTAGTGATGCAAGGGAAGCTGCGTGTGATGGAGAGAAGCCTTGGGAATCTTGCTGTGTACTAACTGGGCTATTTTCTTAAGGGTAGCTCATTCTCTGGTAGTTAACAAGTTTTGCTAATTAAAAGATATACTGGATTGTGTCCCCCCACCCTGGTTTTTATGTTCATAAGAGTGCTTCAGTTCAGTTCAGTTTAGTCACTCAGTCGTGTCCAATTCTTTGCGACCCCATGAATCGTAGCACGCCAGGCTTCCCTGTTCATCACCGTCTCCCGGAGTTCACTCAGACTCACGGCCGAGCCCGTCATGCCATCCAGCCATCTCATCCTCGGTCGTCCCCTTCTCCTCCTGCCCCCAATCCCTCCCAGCGTCAGAGTCTTTTCCAATGAGTCATCTCTTAGCATGAGGTGGCCAAAGTACTGGAGCTTCAGCTTTAGCATCATTCCTTCCAAAGAAATCCCAGGGTTGATCTCCTTCAGAATGGACTGGTTGGATCTCCTTGCAGTCCAAGGGACTCTCAAGAGTCTTCTCCAACACCACAGTTCAAAAGCATCAATTCTTCAGTGCTCAGCCTTCTTCACAGTCCAACTCTAACATCCATACATGACCACAGGAAAAACCATAGCCTTGACTAGATGGACCTTAGTCAGCAAATTAATGTCTCTGCTTTTGAATATACTATCTAGGTTGGTCATAACTTTTCTTCCAAGGAGTAATAGTGATGGTAAAAGACACAGTTTTAAAAGTAGAGGAATTAGGACTTGTATGTTAAACATGTATTACATATAGACTTCACATTATGGTCTTTTTGAAGAAAGAGTAGAAAATATTAGTTGTGGGGGTGGGGTGGGCAGGGAGTTACAGCCATAACTCAAAGGTAATCACCACTGGCATTTTGGCATATGTCCTTCCTAATTTTAATATATATAAATATATTATAAACAAATATGGGATTATTTTACTATTATTTAATACCTTCCTTTTCTCATTAATCTAAAGTCTAAATATAGTATTTTATGGTTACATCATAATTTATTTTACTGGTTGTCTGTTTTTGCTTCTAAGTTTTGGCTACTATACATGTTGAACATTTTTACAATACTTGCAGAAAAAAGTACACCTGTTGATTCAAAGGATATGAATATTAAAAAAAAAATTTTGATGTATGTAGCCAAATTCCTCTTCGGTATGGTTGTACTATTTCAAACTGCCCCCGTCAACTGCCAGTTTCCCCCCATACCCTTGCCAAAGGGTTTCTTTAGATTAATGAGAAACTGAGCGCTGCCTTTATCCTTCATATTTCCTGCCAATCTGGGAATGAAACTGTATCACTTTAATTATCTGGAAAAAATTGTATGCCATTGAATTACTTGCTTTTGTTAGTAAGGAAATACTTTAGGGACTACAGAGTTTTTTAAATGTTTTTTGTCCTTTGCACGAGCTCACTTATTATTGTCTAGGAGTAAGAGTGTTTTATGGATAGAAGATAATAACTGTCATGTTACAAATATTTTAAACATTTTTAATATAAAATAGTTACAATCAATTGCTTTTTTATTCATAAAAGTACATAGCTCTATATGACAACTTTGTAAATTTGAATTTACTTGTAAGAGGATTGCAGACAGCATTAGGATTAATATTGTATCAACATGAGCTTAAATGAAGGGGATGTTGATTCTTATTCCTGCCAAGAATGAAAATTACCAGATTTTAGAGTACATTTTTGTTTTCTACTATTTATTGAAAGTTTCAGTCATTTTTGTTGTATCTTCTGATATATAATAATGCAATTTTTTTCTTTTTCAGCTTGACCAAGAATGTTCCAATATTTGTTTGCACTATGGCCTATCCCACTGTGCCTTGCCCTCTTCATGTATTTGAGCCAAGATACAGATTGATGATTCGAAGAAGTATACAGACTGGAACTAAACAGTTTGGGATGTGCGTCAGTGATGCACAGAATAGGTATGCTTTTTGTCTAAATGTTTTTATTGATTCTTGAATTTTCTGTGAATATTGCTGAGAACGTGCATGTCTGTGGCTTGAACTTTTGGTACTAACTGCAGTTTTTCTTCTAGTTTTGCAGATTATGGTTGTATGTTACAAATTAGAAATGTACATTTCTTGCCTGATGGACGGTCTGTGGTTGATACCGTTGGAGGAAAGCGGTTTAGGGTTTTAAAAAGAGGAATGAAAGATGGATATTGCACTGCAGACATTGAATACCTGGAAGATATTAAGGTATTAAAACCTACCCTTTCTCAGCATTGGTATACTCTGTCCTAGGCATTGTACAGGCATGAAAGCTGCAGTTTTCTAGGCACATTAACCAGTTCTTCCTGTCAGAGACCCTCATCAATACTTAAGCAAATTAGCTCCATTACCTTCTTCTCATTTTTTTTTTGAAATTTTTATTTTATAATGGAGGAGAGCTGATGAACAATGTTGTGACAGTTTCAGGTGGACCTTTATATCATCTTGCTCTTAATTACTGTGAGTTCCAAGAGACCTTGGGAGACCACAGCCTAGACTTTGTTAATTTCTACTGTCTTGACAACCACCACCGTGCCTAGAATGTAGTCACGTGTGTAGCTGCACGGCAGTTACTTAACAAAAGCAGGGTGTTGAACTTCCAACCTAAGTTATGAAACCTGCTAAGTCCTGCCCTTTTAAATTAATTAGTAGTCAAAGCTGATACAGTCAGCAGTAGATTGAACTTCGGTGTAAAAGTAAACATGAAATCCTTAAATGGTTCTCTATATTAAGATATGCCTAAGATAACCTCAGTGATAACATAGACACAAACTCTAGAGCATCACAGATACAGCACTGTCAGTATAATTATAGGTGATATCTTACCTGGGGAGGGTTAGTGTGATAATTTTCTTGAATAGGGTTAATGCTACCCTTTTAACATTTCTAGTACCTGCTTTAGCATCTGCAGTTAGTTTAGGTACCAGAAAAATGATTTGAGATACTATAAATATCAAATTAAAGGCAGTTTTCTTTGGAAGGGCAGTAGAAAATGAGAAAATCTTGTATTATCACTTGTTCATTGATCTGCTTGATCATCCCAAGCAGCATTTACTGAGTGTTAGCATTGGGCATTTCTGCAAACAGTAGCTCACTGAATTTTCAAAAGTCAGATAGCAGGTAAGGAAAGTAGGATTCTGTTTTAATTAGTAATAATTTGCCAAGACGATAATAATTTAAAGCCAGCTCTCTGGCTTCAGGTGCTGTGTGTTATCATTGCAGTCTTGATAAGCTTCTCTGCTGATGAACTTCATTAAATCTGCTACTGCCTATCCTATTTTATTATAAAGATGCTATGGGAAAACTTTGTGCAGTGAGCTAGAAGTATTGAGTTGGAATTTTGAGTTGATTGATATAGTCTGTGTCTTAGCATATTTGATTAATGGACTCATTTCCTAAAGGTGATATTTTTTGTAAAACTAATAAACTTAGTTTTGTGTAAATTTACATCTCCATATATTGGATTTGCTGACAAAATTCCTCGACTATATATGTATATGACATAAATATGACAGTATGATAGAATATTGAAAGTATTAGGGATTTGATGTTTAGAATTGAATTCTCTATGTTGTAGTTATAGGAATGTCTAAATTTTTCTTCATCTTAGTGCCTCATCTGTGTAATGATTTCTTGTTCATTCTGGGAAATCGTCTCAAATTTGTTTTTTATATCAAGGCTATTTTTTCCCTTGGTGTTGTAATTCTGTTTTCTGTCTTTCAATAACATTTTAGATTCTGTTATTGCAAGGAAATTCCATAACTTTAAAACGTCTGCCAGCTTTTTAGCTCCTTTTTCTAACCAAGACTCATGATTTTTATCATTCCTTGTTTACCAAAGTTCATGGTTTGGTCCCTTGAATTTTATAAGGCTGGAAACTAGATACTTTTTTCTTTTGTAATAGTTTTAACAAGTAACATGTTTATTTTTTTAATCAAGATTTTAAAAATTGAAGTATAGTAGATTTACAGTGTTGTATTAATTTCTGCTGAATAGTGAAGTGATTCATTTATACATAAAATATGAAAAAATGTAAATATTTTCCATTTTCATTTATTATAGAATACTGAGCATAGTTCTCTGTGCTATATAGTAGGACCTTGTTCATCCATTCTATATATAAAAGCTTACATCTACTAACCCCTCCCTCATCCCTCCACCAATCCCCTCTCCCTTGGCGACGACCAGTGTATCCTCTGTATCCATGGTTCTGTTCCATAGGTTCATTTGTGTCAAATTTTGAATTCCACATGTAAGTGATACCGCATGGTATTTGTCTTTCTCTTTCTGCCTTCACTTCACTGTAGTTGCAGCCATGTTGCTACAAATGGCATTTTTAAGTTTTTTATGCCTGAGTAGTATGGTATGTATGTACCACATTTTTTTTTAACTTTTCATTTTATATTGGAGTATAGCCAAACATTATATTGAGTAGATTTCCCTGTGCATACAGTAAGACCTTGTTGATTACATATTAGCAGTGTGGACCACATCTTTATGCATTCATTGTTTCCATGTCTTGGCTACTGTGGATAGTGCTGCTGTGAACACAGGGGTGCATGTATGTTTTTGAATTATAGTTTTATCAGGATGTATGCCCAGAAGTACGATTGCTGGATCATACGGTAATTTTGTTTTTAGTACAGTTTGGCATAGTAGCTGTTCCAACTTAGGTTCCCACCAGTAATGAAGGAGGGTTCCCTTTCCTCTACACCCTTTCTGGCATTTGTTCTTTGTAGACTTCTAATGATGGCCATTCTGGCCACTGTGAGGTGGTACCTCATTGTAGTTTTGATCTGCATTTCTGTAATAATTAGCAGTGATGAGCATCTTTTTGTTTTTATTTCTGTTGCCTTGGGAGACTGACTTACGAGAACCTAGGGGAATGTTTTGCCTGTGACCTCCTCTAGGAAATTTTATGGTGTCATGTCTTAGGTTTAAATCTTTAAGGCATTTTGAGTTAATATTTTTCTGTATGTGGCTGTCCAACTTTTCCAATACCTCTTGCCTCCTTTATCAAAGATGAATTGACTGCAGGTTTTTGGGTTTATTTCTGGGCTCTCCATTTCCATTCTGTTGATCCGTATGTCTGCTTTTGTACCAATACCCCCCCAGTGGCATTAAGCACATCCACACTGTTGTGAAAAAGCAGATGCTTTTTCATCTTTGGTTTTATTTTTCAAGTCATTAAAAAATTAAAAAGTTACATTCTTTTGTCTCTTGTGTACTATAGTCTTACCTTTTACATATCAGGATGTTTTTTAGAGTCTCATTGTTTGTATGCTAAGTCATCCTTGACATATGAAAGGCTGACTAAGGCCACATTTGTTCAGATGCATCAATGTATGTGAAATACAGTGCTCTCTGGCACAGAGCGAGTGGAATATGAGTGTGTGGTAAAGAAATCAATATCAGACGGATACACACACACTCAATCTTCCCACCTGTGTTTTCTGTGCCTAGTCTTCGGGATCTTAGGCTGGAAGGCTGAGCATTTAATTTTGTATTTGTGGTTTGATGAGCCAGTAGTCCAAAGACCGTACAGAGGGGATGGAGGTAGGACTTTATAGCAGAATTTCATCACTGCATAATGTATTCCCTATCTTTTGATATTCTGGCTTTATTATGCTAAGTTATTGCGTGTTTTGTTTTGGTTTTTTGACCCGCCTCCCTGGTAAAAGTTGTAATTACACTTGTCCTCTGTCCTCTTCCTACTTTTGCCACAGCAGATCTGCACCTGAGACCTCCCCCAGTCTTACGTTTCATTGTAGCAACTGTATTCTTCTGCTTTTCTGTTCCACTGCTTTCAAAGGCCCTTGATCCATAGAGATGCGTTCCTAGTCCCTATAGACCTTTATCTGAGAACTCACTCTCCATCTTGCCCCTCCCAGCTGGACTGCTAACTCGGCAAGGCCAGGTTAGCTGTGCTGGGAGGTCAGGCCTTGCTCTCTTTCTTAGTCTGGCCTATTGATACTATGTGAGGCAGAAATGTATAGTGTATGGGGTTTACTGTGTTCATAAGAATAATACTCCTGAGCATATGCCCAGAGAAAAACATGGTCTGAAAGGATACATACACCCCAGTGTTCACTGCATCACTGTTTACAATAGCCAAGACTTGGAAGCAACTTAAATGCCCATCAACAGAGGAGTGGTACCTATCTGCAGTGGAATATTACATAGCCGTTAAAAAGTAGGAAACAATGCCATTTGCAGCAACATGGATGGACCTAGAGATTTTCTTGCTGAGTGAAGTCAGTCAGACAGAGGAGGAGAAATATCATATGACATCCCTTGTATGTGGAAATCTGAAAAGAAACGAGACAAATGAACTTATTTACAAAACAGACTCAGAGAATGAACTTATGGTTTCCAGGGGGGAGGAATGCAAGGGAGAGATAGTTTGGGAGATTGAGGTCGACATGTACACTCTGGTTTATTTGCCATGGATAACCAGCAAGGACCTCCTGTAGAGCACAGGCAACTCTGCTCAATGTGATGTGGCAGCCTGGAAGGGAGGGGAGTTTGGGGGAGGATGGATATGTATATACCTATGGCTGAGTCCCTTTGCTGTCCACCTGAAACTATCACAACATTGTTAATCAGCTATATTCCAATAAAAAATGGAAAGCTTTTTTTAAAAAATAACACTCTAATCCAGCATTGGGACAGGTATTCCTTTTTTAATATTTTCCCCCCACTTCTATAACGTTGGTAGTGTGGATGGGAAGACTAAACACAGACATCTTACTGTTGTATTTTTAGGTTGAGAATGAAGATGAAATAGAGAACCTCCGGCAACTTCATGATTTGGTCTACTCTCAAGCCTGCAGCTGGTTTCAGAATTTAAGAGACAGATTTCGAAGCCAGATTCTTCAGCACTTTGGATCAATGCCTGGGCGGGAGGAAAACCTCCAGGTACGATGGCTTTGATACTGTTTCCAAAAGTTTCACTCTGTGTGTAAACTCAAATTGGTAGATTTTTAAGTTTCTTCATCTTTAGAGTTTCATTCAACATTTCTTTGGCCTGGTCCTTAGACTCATGACCATATATTTCTAGCACAGTGGTAGCCACTGCATCTTATATAGGAAGAGAAAGGAAACAGGTGTGAGCTGAGATGTCTCTTAGGAGTGAGTGCCAGAGAAGGAGAAAGGGCCTCTAGTGAGGGATAAGGAGTCAAATGTGAGACATAGGAGGTCGGATCAAGATCCCACAGACACATCAAACTTATTATCTACCTATGGAACGATTCTCACAGAACACCTACTGAATGCTGATGGAAAGACCTCAGACTTCCAAGAGGCAAGGAAATCTCCATATAACCTGGCAGGAAAGGAAAAACGAGAGAAGGGAAGTGGGATGGGACCTGCGCCCCTGGGGAGGGAGTCATGACGGAGAAATGGTTCCTGGGAGGTCCCTCACTGGCAGGGAGGCCAGCAGGGAAGAGGGGGCGCTTCCAAGGTCAGAGCCTGAAGGGGCTGAGGTGTGACGCTCCCTGCTGGGGGAGCACGGAAAGAAGTCTGGGCTGCCAGAGAGGCAGGATGCCGTTGTTGGGGGCGCAGGACCACCATAGGAGCTTCTCTCAGGCAGCAGGGGGCTGACTACACGAGCTCCGGGGGTGTTAGCCGCGTCCCGGACTCCGGAGGTGGCCGCACTCGCTGCTGCCACCAAGGGTTCCCTGAGTGGGCGCCAACCCCCACCCTTCCAGAAGCATCCACGAGCCGCGTGCCCCCAGTGAGGGGCGGCGACCAGGCAGCCTGAGGAAAGAGGCAGCGGGCGTCCAAACCAAACAGCACTCCGGCCAAAATCTATTAAACCCACACAAGCTGTGCAGGGGTGCTCCCACTTGTAAATAGCCATCTGAGACTACAGTGCCTACTTGTTTCTTCTAAACCCAGAGTAAGAGAAGTGTAAGTAAAATGAAGACGCAGAGGAGGCATTCCAGTAAACAGACCCAGGAGAATTCCCCGAGAGAACAATGAAATATAGGCCTCTTCACTCTAGTAGACAGCAGGTTCAAAAAGGAGGCAGTGAAAATAATTGAAGGAATTAAGAAGGGCTATCAACATAAATGCAGATTGTTCTAGAAAGGAACTAGAAACTATAAAGAGGAGCTGAGAAAAATTAGAAAACTCATTTGCTGAGATGAAAGCTAAGCTGAAGGCAATGAATAGCAGAATGAATCATGAAGAGAGAATGAGGAAAGAATAAGTGTTCTGGAAGACAGAATAATGGAAATTACCCAATCAAAACAGCAGACAGGAAGCCAAATGAAAAAAAAAAAAGGGCAATATAAGATCCCTATGGGATAAAATAAAGTGGGCCAGTCTATGCATAATAGGGATTTCAGACGGGAATGAAAGAGAAAAGGGGGTCAAAAATGTATTTGAAGAAATTATGACTGGAAACTTGGCAAATCTAAAGAAGGAAACACATCTCCAGGTACAGGAAGCACAGAGGATCCCAAACAAACCTACACCAAGACATGTTACAATTAAAATGGCCAAAGTGTGAGGATTCTAAAGGTTAACAAGAGAAAAACAGAGTTAATTACAAGGGACCCCCCCCCCACCCCCATTTGGCTGTCAATTGATGTCTCTACAGAAACACTGCAGGCCAGAAAGGAGTGGCAAGATATATTCGAAGCGCTGAAAAGGAAGAACCTGCAACCTAGGATACTCGACCCAGCAAGATTATCATTTAGAATAGAAGGAAAGACAATTTCATAGAAAAGCAAAAAGTAAAAGAATACAGCAATTACTAAACCTATCCTAAAAGAAATAATGAAAAGTCTTTTCTAAATAGACATCCAAAAAAGTTTATTGTCTTCAAGTGCACATACTAGGACCCAGAGCTAACCTCATTCACCAAATAAAGAGTATAGAAATCAGAAATCAACTACAGGAAAAGAAGTGAGAATGATTAAATAGAAACTGAACAGTATGCTACTAAAAAACCAATCGGTCAATGAGGAAATCAAGACTACTACCTCACACAGGTCATTTAAAAAGGCCACAAATAACAAATGTTGGAGAGGGAGTGGAGAAAAGGGAACGCTGGTGGGAATGTAAGTTGCTACAGCCACGATGGAAAACGGTAGGGAGATTTTATTTAGAAAGAGAATCTGACACTGTGAACTGCTCAATCCAGATTAGCTTGGTGGTGGTATGTTGCTTCTGGGCCTACATAACTACTTGTTCTGTTAACATTATAAAATGTGGGTTCTTCTTAGGCAATCCCTAATGGACCGGCCTGGTGTTGGTGGCTTCTTGCCGTCCTTCCCGTTGACCCCCGCTATCAGCTGTCGGTTTTGTCAATGAAGTCTTTGAAAGAACGGTTGACAAAGATACAGCATATACTGACTTATTTTTCCAGAGACCAATCTAAGTAACCAACTGCTTGGATCCTCCTCTAAAATTACCCTAATCTGGCTGGGGTGACGGCCAGGTTGTCCGCTGCCTTTGCACATCCAGTGCTGGTTTGAGAAACGTAAGGAAACTGTTTTTTTGTTTTTTTGTTTTCTTCTTCTTCAACCTCCTGAGTCATGTGGTTCTGCAAACGAATACCTTCAACTAGGATTTAGACCACTAAGAACTTGCACAGAAAAACACACACTGAATGTGTGTTAAACCTCTACATTGTGATGAAGTTGCACTATGTACCATACTCTAAATGAAATGAGAACTGTGTGTGTATGTGGGGTGGGTGTGGGTGTGTGTGTGTGTGTCTCTGCACGTGTGGATAGTATGAGTGCATTTTCTCTGGCTTTAAAATTAAAAAAAAAAAAAAAGCCATAGAGAGCAGTACTTGCCGAGGGTCATTTATTGCCCAAGTTTACAACAGTAGCGATACAAGTTTTTGCAAATTGAATTTGCCTCAGATTTCTCTGTCCTAATGCTTACTTTGCACAAGTATTTAAGCTATGGTATTGAGTATCCCTCTTTGTCGGAAATACCGCTCTTGCTGAACCGTCTTGACCATTGACTATGACACAGTTTCTTATTTATGTAAATACTTGCATCCCAATAGCCAATGGGCATCGGATGCAGAACCTAGAGCCAGTTTTCAGGAACAACTGCAAACCTGACTTGGTACTGTGCATCTATTCATAAAACACTTAAAACTGTGAAAATATGGTTTACACTTAACTGTACATAAAGGTAAATGGAGAACTCAGTTCAGTACCAGTTCATTTGTACATTTTGGGGGGGAGGGGCTTTTCACATTAACTGCCCATCTGTGTAATTTATAGTTTGACATGATGTGTTTGTTTAAAAAAATTACATAGTATAAACCCATTAAGGATCTGAGGGAAGAGAAGAAGCTTAATATAGAACTAAGCTTTTAAAGTATGTTATTTTTTTTTTAATCCTGGTCTTGGTGCAAATGTTAGTTATGCCTTATTCATATCACAGTTAGGTCACTATGCTGTGACATGGTCTGTATTCATGCTGCCCTAGATACTTTTGTAATTATTTGTTGCAGACTTGTGACTGTCCCTCTTAACTTTCTTTTATGTAAGTAATTTGTAAAAAGTTTCTTAAAAATTTTGCTTTTGCTTATTTAATTTTGAATAAAAGCTAAATTCATAATACTTTTTTCTTAATTATTAGGTCAGTGTCAAAAAAAAGAACATGAGTTTTCTTTACTGTTTTGTGTTATGAGATGTAAATAATACAGCTTTCAAAATATTTTTGAAATGTTTTTTTGGTCATCTTTTGACCAAACAGTGGAGTGTCTTAAGGAAGCTCTAGGCCCATCCTCTAAAACACATTTTGCAACCTCTTAAAAGATTTGTCCCTAGTTGCTATATGATTCAGGGAGCTCAACCTGGTGCTTTGTGACAATCTAGAGGGGTGGGAAGGGGAAGTTCAAGAGGGACGGGACATATGTATACCTTTGGTTGATTCATATTGATGTATGGCAGAAAGGAACACACCATTGTAAAGTGATTATCCTCCAGTTAAAAATAATTTTAAAAAATCTATGTCCCTTAAGGATAAAGATAAGACTCTTACTGATTCCTCTTGACCAAAGTTTTAACTAATTAGGTCCCCAGTAGCCCTAGAATTTTTCTCAGCTAGAATTTTTCAAATATAAATAAGTCATCTTAATATCGAATGTTTTTATTTTTCAAAAAGGCAGAAATGACTGCCTAGATAGAGGGCCACCCTTTGTCCCCACAATTATGCTACTCAAGAATCTTGAATAGTTGCACAGAAAATATTCAAAGAATGAGCAATTTCCCAAAAGTACCGTATGAATAGTTTCTGAAGTATTAGATTGCACTTTCTTGTAATAAACTATCTAATGTCTGTTAAATAGTGTCTGGGCGGTATCAATGAAGAGTTTACCTGGATAGTTCTCAGATTATGTGTCACGTGGCAGTAGGCGTTACTGGTGTTATATCTGCATCTGTGGTATGTTTCTGCAGTGTGTCTGCACACACAGCAGCAGCAGTAAATGATCTCTGTCTGTATACACGTGCTTTCTAATGGAAATTCATGGGTTTTATTTATCACTTGACCCTGGTTTTGTGGTAAATGATCTCCGATAATTACTGTGTCTATAGATTTTTTTTAATCTTTGGAACTCTTTTTCCTCCTATAATTCCCATTCAGTTTATCCGGGGGGGCAGTGGGGGAAGAGCAGAAGAATCTGACATATTTTCTCTTGTCACTTTAAGTGAGTTCTGTCAGGAATTCCATATTTCAAGCCAAGGCAGCTGGTTGTTGCTCTTCCCTTCTTAAACATTTGTCTCTACATGTGCAGTTCTTCCTGTTCCTCAAGGTCAACTTGAATACCTTCACTCAGCTAGCACCTTGAATCCATAGCACTTTCCTTATAGCATTTATGGGGGATACCTGAATTAAATACATAAAGCCTCTCGAGTATTGAGACTAATGTCTAGCAGTTTAGACAAACGTAATCTCCAAGACATAGGTGGAGCACTGAACAGAGTTGAAATAAATGCCAATTAAAAAGGGAAGTTGGATAAAGATGTTTAGATTGAGAAAATACCTTTATCTTGTTTTCCTCCCCAAGTTCAAAACGGTGACAGTAAAGAAAATGAAATCTAATGGTGCTGCAAAACCAAAGTCAGTGTGTTCTGGGGGAATTTCTGAGATTTGGAAACAGGATCTGATATAGAAGACCAGAGGAGAGCATAGCTTTATAGAAATGGAGAACTACAGGGGAGCCCCAGACTGGTAGAGAATCTCAGGCAGATTCCTTGGGGAGGTGGCTGGATAGTCTGGCCTGTTCCCACTTGGCCTAGGCAGCAGGCAGCAACAGCAGCTGTTCTCAGGCCAAAGCACTGAATGTGGGCTTTGGGCCAGAGAAGACCACAAAACCATAAATAGCCACAGATCCCCAAAGGGGTGGCGAGCCCTCAGGCACAGACAGCAAGCTACCAACCTCCCTCACGTAGGCTGTGTCCCAGCCTTCTCCACGGTCAGCAGAAGCAGGCTGCCTGGGACTGAACCAGAATAGCCACAGGAAGGAACAAAGGTGAGTAGACAGTCAACTCCTATGACTTTGCGGAAAGACACTCTAAGCAAAACGACAAATCCTGTGCCCTTTGATTGGAGGACGTGTAATTCCAAAAACTACCTGGGGATCTAAAATATGTTCCTCAGACAGTCCTTGGCAACCAGAGAGTGGGTCATAAAAATAAGCAGATGAGTTAACCAGAATGAATTCAGACAGAGGATGAAGGGATGAGGCGGAGGGTGGGTTGGAGTCCTTTCCAGAACACAGTGGAGAGGTGGGTAGAGGCAGTGAAAGTGCTCAGTTGTGTTCAGCTCTTCGTGACCCCATGGACTGCAGCCCGCCAGGCTCCTCTCTCCATGGGATTCTCCAGGCGAGAATACGCCAGAGAGGTGCTGTTTCCTCCTACAGGGGATCTTCCTGACCCAGGGATGGAACCTGCGTCTTTTGCGTCCCCTGCAATGGCAGGTGGATTCTTTACCACTGGCACCACCTGGAAGCCTAGTTTTTTGAATCAGTGAATGAATCATAAAAATATACTAAGCAGGTGAGTTAAACAGAAGGATGAATTCAGACACAGGATGAAGGAATGAGGCAGAAGGTGGGTTGGGGTCCTTTCCAGAACACAGTGCAGAGGTCAGTAGAGCAAGGAAGGAGGGAAATATCAAGACATGGCAGAGAGATTTCTGTTTTCATGTCTACCTGTACAACTTTTAAGACGAGCAGAGAAAAGACAAGTAATTGACTCAAGAGTAATAAAGCAACCTACAGGCTTTCTTAGGGAATGGAGGTCATCCATTTAAATGGGACAATAAAGCAAACTTAGGTGACTAAGAACAGACAAAATAGCAATAACTCAAATTGGCTCATCGATCCACAGGGAGATGACTGGCTCAATGAGATGAATTTTCTTCCTAAGCCAACATGTAAATGCCAACATTTTTTTAAAAAAGAAGACATTTATGACCAGCTTAATAAATGAGTTCTCTTACCTGCCTCCAGATACTTTTTGGCTGTTCACCAAAATTTAAATGTATCCTTAAGGGAATTTTTTTTGTCATGGTAGGATATTGAGAAGCATATAGGCTTCATTTCAAAATGTGGTAGACACTCAACATTCAATCCTCAGAAAAGTCCTGTGAAGTAGTGTCTTTGTAAGGATGTAGAAACAGAAACACTAGTTAAGTAACTTGCCGAAGGGTCACACAGCTAATATATGGTAGAACTGATTGAACCCAGGCAGTCTGGCTCAACCTTAACCCCACATCAAGTTCTGAGACTGCAAAGAAGGTCTGAAAATGACTGACCTGACTCTTGACTTACAGGCTTTCCACTCGGAGGAGTGCGTTTTACAGTAATGGCATTAGAACTTGTGTCTAAGCACCTCACCAAGATAGATCAGGCTCAGCCCTATATTTTGGGGAGTAGTGTAAATTGCTAACCTTTTTAGAAAGTAGTATTGCAGGGTTTGTATATCAAGGATCTTTAAAATGCTCTTAATCTTCAATCCTAAAGGAAATCAGCCCTGAGTATTCATTGGAAGGACTGATGCTGAAGCTCCAATACTTTGGCCACCTGATACCAACTGATTGGAAAAGACCCTGATGCTGGGAAAGATGGAGGACAGGAGGATAAGGGGGTGACAGATGATGAGATGGTTGAAATAGCATCACTGACTCAATGGACATGTGTTTGAGCAAATTCCGGGAGACAGTGAAGGGAATCCTGGCATATTGCAGTCCATGGGGTCTCAAAGAGTCAGACACAACTTAGCTACAGAAAAACAATCTTCAACCCAATGTCAGACTGTGGGGTCTTCTTATCCCACCTTGTTCCAAGTAGCAGAGACCCAAATTAAAAACTCAGAGCAATGGAAAAATCTCATATACTTATGTACCCCATGCTTATCATCTCTATTCTTTGAAATGCCTTTGTTGCTAAGTATTCAATGATTCCATGGATGGAGGAACCTGCTAGGCTACAGTCATGGGGTTGCAAAGAGTCAGACATGACTGAGCAACTCCACTTTCTTTCTTTCTTTAGTTCCTTTTGGAGAAGGAAATGGCAACCCACTCCAGGGTTCTTGCCTGGAGAATCCCAGGGATGGAGGGGCCTGGTGGGCTGCGGTCTATGGAGTTGCAAAGAGTCGGACATGACTAAGCAACTAACACACACGCACACATTCAGTGGTTCCCAAATCTTAATCCATTTGATTTAACTGTAAGCCAGTCACTGAAATTAGCCAACATAAGTCTATGGACCCTTCCAAAAAGTGAAAGAAAGGAGGAAGGAAGGAGTGTGCATGTGAGATTCCTGAATTCAATTTTATCATCACTAACAAACTGAATATGAAGACAGAGAAGTAACAGTGTGGCAACCTACAGAAACAAATCATGGAACAGCCTAACATGCTAGAACACATCTAAGCAAGGACAACAAAGAAAAAATGATAAGGTGAAAGGTGGTAATAACTCCTTGGGCAAGCCAGTGAGTGAAAAAAACATACTTCTAGTTCCGGGAATGTTTCCACATCAGTAGAGCTAGAGGAGACTCTGGAATTACCTCTTGTATTCAAATGTTGAAGCCCAAGACAGGGTGGTTAAGGGGCAAGTGAAAATAGACATAGCGATAACCAGGTCTCTCAGTGTGCAGCCTTTGATTGGGTTCCTCTGAAATACTAGAGCCCATTCTAAGCACAGACATGTATGTTGCTGCTGAAAGCCTAATGCAAATCCAATTTCTGTTCTTCTTTTAAGTGAGCTAGATTCTTACCTGGGCACTCCAATTTTTTAATAACTTCCTTGTTTTCTCAGTATAAAAAATAGTTGAATTCTATTTAGAGTTTCAGAATTAGTATTTCATTGTAAAGTTATCAAACGATGCGATCAGTGCACATATATACACACACGTGCATCTTTCCATATGTACATTTTTCTTTTCCCTTTTTTTATAATTATTTGCATGTTAGCCCATTGATATTCTTTCATAGATCTTTGAGGCTCTGTTGTGCTTCCCCTTTCTTTCCTCTTTGTGTTTCAGTTGAGATCATTTGCTTTGATCTGTCTTCAAGTTTGGGCATTGGTTTGTGTTGAGGGGTTCACTAAGCTACTCCGTAATACTTGGAGTATTGGCATCCCTTTGTGTGACTAAGGGGCCAGCAGGGGCCTTGAACCACGAGCGTGTGCTCTGCACAGCAATTTGGAGTCACAAGTTCCTGACATGACTGCTGATAAACAGTTTCTCCTGCCTCCTAGCTTTCTCCACTTGTGCCCAAGAGCCCCTGGAGCTTACTTAAACCTTGCTGTTTATGGTTTGAATGAACTGTGCCTTAGCCCAGGGCCTGCAAAGCACTGCGCCTGTGGACCCTAATAATGGCACGTGTCCCGGGTCCTCTGCAGCTGGCGCTCTGCCTGCTCCCACCTCAGCCGCTCCGCGTGGCCCCCGGAGGCTGCCATGGACCTCCGCCAGGACCTGTGAGTAATAACCTTCTCTGGTTCACTTACCCTTTTCGCCTCTCAAATTACGGCTCATCCTTCAACTCAGTACCCGAGGCTCTACTTAACAATTGTTAATTTTTAACAAAAATCAAAACAGTTGGCTGGAGGCCTTTTGTTTGTGTTGGTGTTATATGCTTTCCCAGCTGCCCGGGTTCATATCAGTGGATGACTTTTCAGTGCTTACCTTCCTGGTGAATAAGGGGGTTTCTCTCTTATCCTGGGCCCCCTCGGTGGAGATGCCCCACTCCATCATGAACTCTGAAGATGGCTCTGTTGGTTTAGTATGTAGAGGATAGATTTCTATTGTTTAAAGCCACTCAGTTCGTGATGCTTTGTACCACAATCTCAGGACATTAATACATTCAGTTCAGACTGACAACAAGAATTCTGATGCAAAAGCCATGTGGAAGTGGGTCTGAAACTGGCTGAAAACTTCCTCTTTTAGACACAGTTGATTGTAGTAACTAGAGTTGGGAAATTTGTAGGTAATTGCTAGAAATGAAGAAAGAAAGGGACTTAAAGATGAATCAACAGATGAGACTCAAAATAATTCTGCTTTGAAGACTCCAGAAGCATCTATTGGAAGATCCATTCAGAAGAGCCAGTGAAAGCGAGACACAGACAAGAAAATCCTCCTCCCACTGTGGAGAACAGGGAACCGTCTTGCACTGGTGGCGGGAATGTAAACTGATACAGCCACTGTGGACAACAGTTGGGAGGTTCCTTAAAAACCTAAGAGTAGAACTATCATATGGACCTGTAATCCCACTCCTGGGCATATACTGAGAAAACCATTAGTTCAAAACGACACATGTCCCCCAGTGTTCACTGAGGCACTGTTTACAGTAGCCAAGACAGAGAAGCAACCTGAATGTCCATCAGCAGAGGAAAGGATAAAGAAGACGGGATACCTAGACACAATGGAATGTTGCTCGGCCATTAAACAGAGTGAAATAATTGCATTTGCAGCAACATGGATGGACCGAGAGATTGTCATACTGAGCGAAGTAAGTCAGACAAAGAGAAATGTCACACAACATCCCTTAATTGCAGAATCTAAAAAGAAATGATTTCTGAAAAACAGAAAATAGACTCATGGACTTGGAGAACGAACATTGACGGGGGGAAAGGATAGTTACAGAGTTTGGGATAAACACATAAACACTGCTATATTTAAAATGGATAACCAGCAAGGTCCTACTGTATAGCACAGGGAACTCAATGTTATATGGCAGCCTGGATCAGAGGGGAAGCTGGGCAAGAATGGATACATGTATATGTATGGCTGAGTCCCTTTGCTGTCCACCTGAAACTATCACAACATTGATAATTGGCTATACTCCAATATAAATTTAAATTTTTTCCTTAATAAAAAAGGAATGAAATTGGGTCATTTGGAGAAATGTGGATGGACCTATAGTCTGTCATACAGGGTGAAATAGAAAGACGACTATTATATATTAATGCATATATGGGGAATCGAGAAAAATGGTACAGATGAACCTTTTTCCAGGGCAGGAAAAGAGACATACGGGTGCAGAGAACAGACGTGGCCCTTGGAGGAAGGGGAGGGTGAGTCATATTGGGAGATTAGGATTGACATATATACACTAAGGTGTAAAATGGCTCGAGGGAAGCTGCTGCATGGCACAGGGAGCTCAGCTTGGTGCTCCGTGATGACCTTGGAGGAGATGTGTGTACATATAACTGACCCACTGTGCTATACAGTAGAACCTAATACACTGCAAAGCAATTATACTCCAATTAAAAGCAATAATGATTTTAAAAGAGCAATATGGAGGTTCCTTAAAAAAAACTAAGAACTATCACATGATCCAGATACCCTATTCCTGTGCATATATCCATAGAAAATCATAATTCAAAAAGATAGAGGCAAAGCCACAGTAATCAAAACAGCATGGTGCTGGCACACAAACAGAAATATAGATCAACAGAACAGGACAGAAAGTACAGAGGTAAACCCACACACCTGTAGTCACCCAATCGATGATAAAGGAGGCAAGACTACACAGTGGAGAGAAGACAGTCTCTTCAGTAAGCGGTGCTGGGAAAACTGGACAGCTAAATAAAAGAATGAAATTGGAACATTCCCTAACACCATACACAATAGAGAACAGTATGAAGGTTCCTCAAAAACTAAAAATAGAGCCACCATATGATCCAGGAATCCCATGCCTGCACATATATCTGCAGAAAATCATAATTTGAAAAGATACGTGCACCCCAGTGTTCATTGCAGCACTATTTACAATAGAAAGACATGGAAGCAACCTAAAAAGCCCATCAGCAGAGAAATGGATAAAGAAGGTGTGGTGTCTGTGTACGTGGAATACTACTCAGTCATCAAAAAGCACAAAATGATGTCATTTGCAACGACACAGATGCACCCAGAAATTGGCATCTGGAGTGAAGTCAGAGAAAGACAAATGTGCTATCACTCATATGAGAAATCTTAGAAAAAATGGTACAAATGAACTTATTTACAAAATAGAAATAGAGTTACAGATGTAGAAAACAAATTTATGGTTACCAAAGGGGAAAGGGGGGGATAAGTTAGAAATTTGGAATTAACATACACACACTACTATATATAAAACAGATAACTAATAAGGAGCTATTGTATAGCACAGAGAACTCTACTCAGTACTCTACAATGGCCTATATGGGAAAAGAATCGAAAAAAAGAGTGGTGATAGGTAAATGCATAACTGCTTCACTTTGCTATACACCTGAAACTAACATTTAACCATACTCCAATATAAAATAAAAATTAAAAAGTGCACCCAGCAAAAATGTAAAGCTTTAATGAACTATCACACAATGAAGATATCTGATTTAAGCAATAGAATAAAGCTAGTACCAAGAAATGCCTCTTGCTCTTCTTCCAAATTATTATTACCTTACCTCCTCCCCAAATGAAACTACCTTGATTTCTAAAACCATTGATCAATCCTAACTTTTTGAATTTATATAAATGGAATCACATGATATATAGTCTTTGTGCTTGCCTTATTTCAATCAAGATGATTATTATAGCTTGTTCATTTTCCTTGTCATACTATTTTATGAGTTTACTACAATTTTTCTACTATTGATAGACATGGTTTATTTTCAGGTTTTTTTTTTTGCTATTCAGTTCAGTTGCTCAGTCGTGTCCGACTCTTTCCGACCCCATGAATCGCAGCACGCCAGGCCTCCCTGTCCATCACCATCTCTCGGAGTTCACTCAGACTCACGTCCATCGAGTCAGTGATGCCATCCAGCCATATCATCCTCGGTCGTCCCCTTCTCCTCCTGCCCCCAATCCCTCCGAGCATCAGAGTCTTTGCCAATGAGTCAACTCTTCACATGAGGTGGCCATAGTACTGGAGTTTCAGCTTTAGCATCATTCCTTCCAAAGAAATCCCAGGACTGATCTCCTTCAGAATGGACTGGTTGGATCTCCTTGCAGTCCAAGGGACTCTCAGGAGTCTTCTCCAACACCACAGTTCAAAAGCATCAATTCTTCGGCCCTCAGCCTTCTTCATAGTCCAACTCTCACATCCATACATGACCACAGGAAAAACCATAGCCAGTTGGTCATAACTTTTCTTCCAAGGAGTAAGCATCTTTTAATTTCATAGCTGCAATCACCATCTGCAGTGATTTTGGAGCCCCCAAAAATAAAGTCTAACACTGTTTCCCCATCTATTTGCCATGAAGTGATGGGACTGGATGCCATGATCTTCATTTTCTGAATGTTGAGCTTTAAGCCAACTTTTCCGCTCTCCTCTTTTTGCTATTATGAGTCATGCATTTGTGTATATATTTTAATGAAGACAAATACAGTGGGGAAGTTAAAAAAGGCTGTGAGGCTAAGTGTGCTGGAATCACTCTCGACTGCTAGGAAAACCCAAGGATTGGTTGGCCCTGGGTTTTGTGCCATTTTGTTGTATTAAATTAATGGAATATTGCTTTGCAGTGTAACCCAGGATTAGGAAGGAAGCAAATGTTTTTCAGTTATCCTGTAGGCATGGGCAAGTCTGAGAGATGTCTGACGTTTTACCTACGTGGGGTCAACCTACGATTTGGAGTGAGGTGAATATGTGTAAACTCTGCATGTTTTGATTGTTAATCTAATGCCTACAATCTTAACTATGAGTTTAGAATTTAGATACGGGTATCTTCAGATTGAAACACAATGCCAGCTTTTCTTAAGAAGAAAACAGAATTTCTTAGCAAGGTAAACTTTTCTGATCTGTTCATAAAGATATGTCAAGAAACACCTATACTCCACTTGCATGGGATAATCCGGTGATTTGTTAAATATCCTGAATTTCTAAAAATTTCTGTCGAGATTAACTCAAATCTCTTTCCCTGTAGAGGCACGTAAGCGTCCCCTGGTGGCCAGGAAGATAACTGCAATCTGAGATGTCATGCTTTTAGGAAAGTCTTGGGGAAATGGAGGAAATAGGGGGACTTGCTTGTAAATAACAAAGCTCACACTTCCTTTCCTACCTCGCACTGATTACCAGAAAGACTTGCAAATTCAGCGAAGAGTACTGCCCAAACCTTAAAAGCAAGGGTTAGGCTGACTGCTCACCACACAGACTTAGATAATTGTTTTTGGTGGCTTAGTTTTAATGTAATTACAAATATATAGCACATTTTTATATGAAAATTAAGTAATACATATAATAAGCAACAAGCAAAATTTCCTCATTTCTTCCTCGCATTCGAATTTTCCAGCTCCATAAGGGCTCTGTTCACTATTTGGACATGTTTTTAGATAGGAGAGGCTTGCTGGAGGTTTTTTCAAGCTAAATTAGAAGAAAATTGGAAAAAAACAACAACAATGTAGCAGAAAGCTCCATCTGTCACATTTCCTCAGTTGTAGAAATAAGTCTCAATTAAGAAATCTAAAAATTCCACCTATGAGCTTTCAAAGATTCAAAATTTGTAACAATTGACACTAACATATGAATAAATGCCAAATCTCAAACTTCATGCTATTAAAACGATGCCATATAACTGTAGTGAATTTTCACCCACCGCAATCTTTTACTAGTTTATCTCCCATTTGGTTGACTTTTCTTCCTGTTGGTGTTGAAATATGAAAAGGGACAATGAGTCCACTGTCAAATCAAACTTTTTAACAGTAAGTCACTCAGTTGTGTCCAACTCTTTATGACCCCATGGACTGTAGCCCACCAGGCTCCTCTGTCCATGGAATTCTCCAGGCTGTGGGTTGCCATCCCCTTCTCCAGGGGACCTTCCTGACACAGGGATCAAACCCAGGCAGATTCTTTACCGTCTGAGCCATGTGGACTCTGGTCCTAAAGATATATGCATCTCTGTAAGCTAGTCAAACCACACAGATAACCCCCTTGTACTATGTTAGACTATTGACTAGATCCTGGTTTTAGGCTGAGGAAGATAACCAGAGGATGCTTTCTCAGCGATCCATACCTACCATGGTTCTTTGTGGCTCTTAACGATTGGGAGTGTATGTCACTGGCATTCCTGTGATCCACTTACAGCTTAAATTCAAGCTGGTGTTTGCCCCCCACCCCCTCCCCCAGTGTGAGAAGTCACCGAGACCCAGGAGAGCTTTGGCTGCAGAGCCACCTGTCAAAATGCCTTCAGGGTGGCTGTGAAGCCACAGTCACTTTCGTTTTTATTCACACAATGAACATCTAATGTGTCCGGCCAGATGCTTGGCAACAAATATGAGTAACACAGAGTCCCTGCCTGCAGGAAGTTCTCCTTATAATTCAGATGTTTAACGAAGTTAAAAGACAAAACTGATTAGAATAAAATACTGACAACTTCTGAGATAGAAACTTCTGTCCAGAATATATAAATAGCTCCTATAAATCAGTAAGAAAAAGCAAATAATCCAATATAAATATTCAAAGGATATGAATGGCCAGTTCAAGGAAGAAGAAATGCAAATCATTAGTACATAAAACTGTGGAACCTCAATAGTAGTCAGGAAAATGCAAATTAAGACAATAAAGAGGACTTCCCTGTGGTCCAGTGGTTAAGAGTCTGCCTGCCAGTGCAGGGGGATATGGGTTTGTCTTCCTCTGGTCCAGGAAGAATCCACATGCCACAGGTCAGCTAAACCTGTGTGCCACGAATTCTGAGCCCTTGCACCAGAGCCTGTGGTCCATGACAAGAGAAGCCACGGCAATGAGAAGCCGGCGCGCTGCAGCCAGAGAGCAGCCCCCACTCACTGCGACTGGAGAAAGCCTGTGCGTAACGAAGACCCAACAGAGCCAAAAGTAAATTTTCTAAAAAGATGATAAAGAGATATCACCTTAAGACATTAGGTTAGAAAACAATAAATCATTAGCATCCATTATTAGGTGTGGGGAGATGGCCCTCCCAAGCTCAACTGGTGACAGCATAAATTGGTGTGCCATATGGGGCAACCTTTGAATTTTAACTTAAAAATACTCATATTCTGTGATCTAGAAATCTTGCCTTGAGGTATATTTCTAAGAGAAATAGCCAAGCTTCTGCAAGGAGAGAGCTTACAGAGTAATCTGTAATGCCAAGATGCAGAAACACCTAAATGCTCACCAATGGAAGAACAGGTAGTTAAACATACTATTATCAGTTCTAGACAACAGAATGTTATGAAGCATTTGAAAAGAATAAGCTCTGTTTCTGTGGACATGGAGAGCCCTCCCAGAACACTTCCCAGAACGGGATAACCCATGGCTTTATTGAGAGCCCTACTAAGTACCCATTGTAAGAAATAGGAAAGGCCCTGCCAAGACACCACTGGAGGACCACAAGTCACCTCTCTTTGCTCTCCTCTCTTTCTGAAAATTCCTTTAGACGGATTTCTCCACTTAGATTTGTTCTCAACTTCTAGTTTTCTTTTGTCTATTTTCTATCTCCTTTTTCCCTTAATGTTCAACATACCTGGAATTTCCACATTAGCCTTCAAAACTTAATCACAAATTATTTCAATTACCATTTTTATAAACTTCAAAGTCTTTTTTCTGTTTTCTTCCCCTTTCTCCTCTTCTCCCCCTTTCCCCCCGCCCCCAACATTCTCTTCTGATACGATTAACTATAGCTTTTGTTCCCTTCCTGCATCTCCTGCCTGTTTCCACTCAGCTTCTTTTCCCCATTTGTTGGTTTTGGTCTTCATTTTTCATGCCAGTGCTTTTCCTTGAATGTATGATGACTTTTGGCCATCCATCCATATTTTAGAGAGACTCAAACAAGTAGGGCTGGGTTTAAGTGAAAAGTGAAAGTGAAGTTGCTCAGTCATGTCCAAGTCTCTTGAGACCCCATGTCCTGGGTTTGTTAAAGGCTGGTATAAAAAAAACAGAAACTTCTATTTAAAAAGTATGGAGACCAGAAGGGGGAGCTCACGGGTCCTGTGACAACAGCAGACTGACAGGAAAAAGAAGTATCTCTTCTTTCCTGGTAAGGACTCATCCTGAATATTCACTGGAAGGACTGATGCTGAAGCTTAAGCTTCAATACTTTGGCCACCTGATGGGAAGAGTCAACTGACTGGAAAAGACCCTGATGCTGGGAAAGATTGAAAGCAGGAGGAGAAAGGGATAACAGAGGATGAAATGGTTGGATGGCATCGCTGACATGAATGTGAGCAAACTCCGGGAGACAGTGAAGGACAGGGAAGCCTGGCATGCCGGAGTCCATGGGGTAGCAAAGAGTTGGACACCACTTAGTGACTGGACAACAAAAAAGGAAAAGCCGTGGATTCTGTTTGCTGGAGCCCTCCCAACATTCCTCCCCCCTGTAAAAGCGCTCTTCTGCCCTTGCCATGTGGCAGACTCACATGCTGTTTGCCATGGCTGCAGCCCCTGAAGTGCAATTTCCTGCTGATCCTGAATAAACCTGTCTTTGGAGAAATAGCCATGTATTTCTCAGGTCAACACTGCCTTCCCAGAAGACACCAGACGAACAGCCTTCTCCCTGAGGGATTCGTGTGGCTGCCTTTTTCTCCAAGGTCCTTCCTGTCTCCAGAGCAGAAGGCAGGTGCCAAGTGTGGGAATAACATTGAGGACTCATTGTTCAGGGTCTGGATTATTCTTCACTTTCCCCCTATTTATCTTCTGCTCAACATGGGGTCTGACGTCCATGGCACCTTGGGATCAAATCCTGAGTGGAACCTTCCTGACTCCCACAGGTATTAATTCCCCCCCCACCCCGCTTTGCCCTCATTTCCAGCCACCAGCCTCATGCTTCCCTTTGCAGACCAGACCGCCTCTGCCTCAGCTCTGGGCCCCTGGAGCCATCTTCAGTTATCAGTTCTCCCATCATGCAAACCTTTGGCCTGAACCTCTGTTCAGTCATCACCTCTTAGTATTTGTTGCAAAACTTTTCCATGTAAAAATGATTAACATATTTGGTCATTTTACTTTGAATTAGGAGTATGAAATAAATCTCCGTAACCCTTAAAAATGGGGTTAGTTGTCCAATGAAGAATAAAGAATGGGGCTTCCCTGGTGATTCAGATGGTGAAGAATCTGCCTGCAATGAAGGAGACACAGGTTCGATCCTTGGGTCGGGAAGATCCCCTGGAGAAGGGAATGACAACCCAATCTAGTGTTCTTGCCTGGAGAATTCCTTGGACAGAGGATACTGGCGAGCCACAGTCCATGGGGTCACACGGAGTCAGATACAACCAAGCGACTATCTTTTTTAACTTTGTCCAGTGAGGAAACTGGAGAAGGAAATGGCAACCCACTCCAGTATTCTTCCTTGGAGAATCCCATGGACGCAGGAGCCTGGTGGGCTACAGTCCACGGGGTCGCAAAGAGTCGGACACGGCTGAGGACTTCACTCACTCAATGAGGAAAACCACTCACTGGGGCTATGCCTTTCTTCACCACTAGATGGTGCTGCCCCATCTGAAGATAAAATGAGGCCGGTCACCTCCGCTTCAGTAGGAATTGGATCGCTGTTCTTAAGGATTTCTCATTTGGACAAAACATATGCTCTTACATAAGGCCATAGTGTTTTTTAAGTGTTTTTTTCTATTCCAGAAAAATATCATCCATATTAGAAGGGGAACACTTTTTATTCATGGTCTTTAAAGCCTAAATGATAAATGAGTATTTTTACAAACATTTGCCAAATGTGAAATCTTTGATCAGCTACTTACCTTTTCCAAGCCTCAGTTCTCTAATCTATAAAATGATGAAAATAATAACTACATATTGGCTAGCAGGTAAATATTCATTATGTATCTCAGAGGGGTAGAGGGTGGGTGCACACAAAATATGCTAAGGATGGCAACTATTAGAATAAATACTTGACTTTAAAAATGATCACTTTAAAAGTCAATTTATGAACCAGGAAGAAACAGAAGATATGAACAGGCCAGTCACAAGTAATGAAACTAAAACTGTAATTTTAAAACCCCCAACAAACAAAAGCCCAAGACCAAATGGTTTCACAGGCAAACTCTACATTCAGGAAGAGTTAACATCTGTCCTTCTGAAACTCTTCCCAAAAATTGCAGAGAGAGGAACACTTCTGAACTCATTCTATAAGGCCACCATCACCCTGATACCAAGCCAAAGATCACACACACACATACACACACACACAAACTATAGGCCAATATCACTGATGAACATAGACACAGAACTCAACAAAATACTAGCAAACCGAATCCAACAGTACATTAAAATGGACATACACATGATCAAGTGGGATTTATCCCAGGGAGGCAAGGATTCTTCAGTATAAGCAAATCAATCAGTATGATATACCACATTAACAAATGGAAGAATAAAAACCATATGACTGTCTCAACAGATGCCAAAAAAGCCTTTGTTACAATTCGACGCCCATTTATTTTCAGCTGTGCTGGGTCTTCGTTGCTGCAGGAGGGCTTTCTCTAGTTGTGGCGAACAGCTCTCTAGTTGCAGTGTGTGGGCTTCTCACTGTGGTGGCCCCATGCAGAGCCACCAGGCAGGCTCTAGCAGCTCAAGCTTTTGTAGTTGCGGCACATGCGTTTAGTTGCTCCATGGCATGTGGAATTTTTCTGAGCCAGGGATCAAACTTGTGTCGCCTGCATGGGCAGGTGGATTCTTAACCACTGGACCACCAGGGAAGTCCCAGGGCCCTCAACACCCACTTATGATGGAAAAAAAAAAAAGTCTCCAGAAAGTGGGCATAGAGGGAACCTGCCTCCACGTAATGAAGAGCATATATGACCAACTTCCCTGGTGGCTTAGATGGTAAAGAGTCTGCCTGCAGTGCCGGAGACCCAGGTTCGATTACTGGGTCGGGAAGATCTCCTGAAGAAGGAAATGGCAACCCACTCCAGTATTCTTGCCTGAGAATCCCCTGGATGGAAGAACCTGGCGGGCTACAGTCCATGGGGTTGCAAAGAATCAGACACGACTGAGCAACTTCATGATATACCCACAGCTAACATCATTCTCAGTGGTGAAAAGCTGAGATCATTTCCCTCTAAGATCAAGAACAAGACAAGGATGTCCACTCTCACTGAGGCAGAAGTTATAATGAGCCCCAGGCTGAGCAGCTGGAATCTGTCTTCTGTGAACAGATACTCCAGGATAAAGATAATGGCAGGAGCAAGGAGGAGCTGAGTCCTTTCTGGAGAGAAGAACAGGCGATACCTTTCTCAGTCTTGAGGTCAAGGAGACCTCCCAAACTACACACACACAGAAAGGTTCCTCAGAGGTCAAGGAAAGCAGGGAGCACCAGACCTTCTTCTTCCCAGAAACCCTTGCACTGGAATCCATCTTGGCTAAAAGGTGCACAAGCATGAGGAGAGGACCCTGAGGTGGACCAGACATGGACTCAGAGCTAGACAAGGCAAGACGATTGGCCAGAGGGAACCCAGAACCGACCCACGTAAGTGACCTGAACTACTCCAAGAGTGCAACTTCTGAGCCTGCCTGCGTGTCTATCCACATGTACGTTTCCTGACCGCCCCCCCCACCCTGCCCCCAATAGACGACGTACTTGTCTCACTGCCTTCCATCTCTTTGTTGAAATTTCTTTCCTCAAAGCAGATGACCTAGGGTCTTGAAACTGGCCACTGGCCCTCCTGGTCTAGTGGCGAGGCTTCGGTGCTCTCATTACCGCAGCCTGGCTTCAGTCCCTGGTTGGGGAACTGAGATCCCACTTCAGGCCGTGGCAGGTGGAGGCCACCCAAGATCATTTTTGGTACCAAAAGCTGAGAATCCAAGGTAAACTGTGGGCTTCGCCGGCCGCAGCTCAAGGCCCCTGACTTTTCCGCGCCTGCCATCTTTCACTCGCTCCTTCGCTTTATTTTCATGACCCGCGGGGCATGGTCTCAGCGCACTCCCCGTGTTACGGCTCCGGTCAGCCGAGGGTGGCCAGGGACGTCCCCCAGGCCGTGTGGATCCGAACACCACTTGGGTGACTGCTGACACTGTCCTTTGGGAGCCGACAGAAATGTGATTTCTGGCCATGAGGGAGCCCAAGGGGTCTCTGTGTGTAATTCTCTCCATGTCTCTGGCCCATCTGGCGCCCCGTCTGTGGTTTTCTGTCCCACTGTATTCGCACAGCAAGATCTCTTTCTCACTTTGTATCCCCAGGCGCTTTAAGGGAAGGATTTTCTGGACCTTATTCCTGAACTGCATCCCTGCTGCTGCCAGCCTCGCTGTTGCCTGTGTCAGATGAAATTAGGAAGCGCCTGATGACTTTATTTTAGCCACCAGATAGTAGGGTCACGGAATTTGGGTTCTTCTGCCGTCTGGTCTTTCAGCTCACTCAGTGTCCAAATATATACCATGAGAATTTCTCTACATCCCAGCTCCTGGGTCTTGAACCCTGTGTCATCATCTGTAACACCCAACTCCACTTTCTCCAAGGGTACTTCTTGGCATCTATTAGACTCCCTTTCCTCCAGGCCTTGGCAGCCGACACACTGCCAGGCACAGCCTTTTCGGGCTGGCCACTGCCCAGAAGCCCTCATTATAAACTTGGTAGATGCTCAATCATAAATAATACACCCCAGTGTAGGAAAACTTGTCATAGGACATAAACTCTCTAGACAACAGATCTATCCTCAGTGGAATCCTGGCAGTGGATTGACACTGATTCAAATGTCCTTTCTTGGCCACATGAGGGGACACCCTGCACAAGGTACCAAGGATGACCAGGGACGTCTAGGTAGGAATCAGTGGGGAAGCAGAAGACACTCCAAACCCCATCTGCAATAAGATCAAAGGAAATGTAGAGGACGCTCTGAGTCTCCTTCAGGTGCCTCCTTGCGACGTTCCCAGGGCACGGATTCCGTGCCTAGGAGAGCTCCTTTGTTCTCAGTTGCAGGTTACCCAGCATGGGAGGAAGCCCGTCCAAGCTGGAAGAAACACCTCTGGATGTATGCATAAGAATTTGGGAACTTTTAAAAACAGACACACTTTCAAACTGCGGTGCTGGAGAAGACTCTTGAGAGTCTCCTGGAGAGCAAGGAGATTAAATCAGTCAATCCTAAAGGAAATCAACCCTGAATATTCATTGGGAGGACTGATGCTGAAGCTGAAACTCCAATATTTTGGCCACCTGATGTGAAGAACTGACTCATCAGAAAAGACCCTGATGCTGGGAAAGACTGAGGGCAGGAAGAGAAGGGAGTGACAGAGGATGAGATGGTCGGAGGGTATCACTGAGTCAATGAACATGAGTTTGAGCAGGCTCTCAGACATAGTGAAGGACGGGGAAACCTGGGGTGCTGCAGTCCATGGGGTCACAAAGAGCTGGATACCACTGAGTGGCTAAATAACACAAAGGAGGGAAAACAAATTCTACTGCAACACTGCTTGGGTATATGTTCAGCAGTGAAGAAAAATGGCCGGAAAATCGCTCTCTAAATTACAACACCATTCTGCAAGTGGATCTTTATTGCCCAAAGATAGGATAGTGGGCTGAGATTCCCTATGTTGAAGCCCTCATGGCCCTTTGCCAAGATTCTGCCCCGCCTCTTGTAATCAAAAGCCCAGGGGACCAGAGAACTCTCTTGAGATGATCCCCTTCTAATTCCCCTGACTCCTGAGGGGGGACTGAGCTCCCCCTACTCCTGACAGCACCCCTACTTCTTCAGAGCACTCACTCCTCTGGGCTCACCCACCTCCCTGGATCCCTCTGACCCACAACTCCACGTCCCTGTGTCTCTCCCTGTGACTCTTCTTCCTCAGCATGGTCTTGATTATTAAATACCCCAAAGGCCACCTCTAGGAGTGTGGGCATGGGGGCTTGTGGACCAAACTATAAATTTTGGAGCTTCCGCCCAGTATCGGGCAGACTGGCTATTACGCCAAGAAGAAGAGATGGGTCCCTCTGGGGTAACTCGCAGTGGAACTTCTTATCATCTAGGATCAGGGGAAATATGACCTCTTAGGGAAGTGGCAAATGGCGCAGGGACAGTCAAAGTACATGTGCCCTATTCTTTAACTGATTTGCGTGCTCAGTCTGTTTAGTCGTGTCCACAAAAAGCGACCCCATGGTCTGCAGCCCTCCAGGCTCCTCTGTCCATGGGATTTTCCAGGCAAGAATACTGGAGTGGGTTGCCATGCTCTCCTCCAAGGGATCTTCCCAACCCAGGAATCAAACCTGGGTCTCCTGTGGCTCCTGTGTTGGCAAGCAGGTTCTTTACTGCTGATCCACTGGGGAAGCCCTAGTTCTGGCATAGTTACTCCATTTTGACGTTCAAATGCATTCCCCTCCGCCAATAATAGAGAGTGGGTTGCTTTTCGGAAGAGGCTAGTTAGTTGGCTGAAGGGTTTCAGGTCCTAACTCTGGCCTTTTATTTAACTTGGAAGGATGTCCAAGCAGTCCTATCTATGTGTTGTACTCCTGAAGAAAAACGGAGAATATGAGCAGTAGCCCAGGGACATGGTGACTAGCTTGGCAGGGGCCCTCCCAAACATTCTGTTATGAATGGAGATGCCGACCCAAGTCAGGAGCCCTGTTGGAATTATCATTTCTGGGAGGGAACAGAGTCAGGAAGCATAAGATCACTGTGTATTAGAAGGGATGAGACAGGGTATCAGAAAGCCCAGTAAGTATACAAGGGTTAAAGGAGTGACGCAAGAAGAAAAAGAAAACCCAGGCCTCTTTCAGGGATGGCTTGTGGAGGCTTTCAGAAAATATACTGACACCAATAACACTGACCCCTCTACTCCTGAGAGACAGTTCCTGCTGGCACAACCGAGAAAGCCAGAAAGAGCCCCCTGAACCATGCCCAGCCTGCAAACAAACAGGTCTTTGGAAGAGGGGCTGCCCTTGGTCTGGAAGGGGAGGGGTGGGGGGCTCCCACTCGCAAATGCTACACAGTTTTAAGGCAGCCTGGGAGATGTCTGTCTCCATCAAGTAGCCCCGGTGGTCCCTGACATGGAGGTAAGAAGACTGGTTTTTTAAATTGAGGGAGCCACTTCCTCTGTCCTGATCTCTCACACTGGGCCTCCTTCCTCTAAAAGCTGCACAGGGCCTGGTGTCGATGGAAAGCCTCCCACCTGCTATTTCACTGTCGTCTCCCCTGACAACCTGAACAGTGTTTCAATCCCGCCTTTTGGTTGTACCTCAGTGTCCTAATCCACTGCTGGGGAGGGACCTTCTGGACTCCCTTGGGACCATTAAACAAGTAGGACATATGGCAGCCCCACATTTTGACTCTGACTACATCAGACCAACCAGAAGAGCAAGGTCCTATTCCCAGTCATATTCTACAAGGAGTGAACCTGCATTTTGGGACCAAGGAGTACCCAGGAGGGCCTTAAATACCCAACCTGAAAGAATTAGTCTTAGGCCAGAAGCCACTTGCCCTTGTAAGAGACAATACCCAATAAAGCTAGAAACAAAGAAAGGTTTAGAAGCCCTTGTAGATAAATTCTTAACACATGGCCTCTTGGTGCCCTGCCTGTCTCCATGCAATACTCCTGCTTTTCCGGTTGTTAAGTCTACTGGGAATATTGAGTGGGACAAGACCTTAGAGCAGGAGATGATGCTGTGGTCCCTACACAGCTTTGTGCACAATCCTCATAAAACATCACCTCAGATCCCCGAGGATGCTAAATTCTCTGCTGTGCTCGAACTCAAGGAGCCCTTCTTTTGGATCCTAGTCCATCTCTCTCACAATATTTGTTTGCCTTCGAGTGGACTAACCACCACTCGGGCCAAATGCACCACCACCCCTGGACGGTATGGACTCAGGGCTTTCAGGATAGCACACACTTGTTCCCCCAGGCCCCAGGAAAACAACTATGGGAGATACAGCTATAAGAATGGGCGATTCTACTGTATGTACATGATATAATATGTACCTCACCATGGAGGTCTCAGATCAAAATACCACTTAGGTCCTTAATTTGGTTGGGGGGCGCAGGGGCTAAAGCACTTCTAGTAGAGATCATTCCTAGGTTCGGTTTGCCCCACCACCTTCAGAGCAACAGTGGCCCCTCATTTGCAGCAGAAGTTCCCCACCAGCTTTTACAGATACCACCTTCATTCATCCTGGAGACCTCAGTCCGCAGGAAAAATAAAAGAGGCTAATCATACTCTAGAGAAAGCCCTGGGCAAACAGAGTTTCCAAACTCTGTCAGGAAACATCAGAATTGTGGTAACACCTGCTTGTCAACAGCTCTCATAAGGGTCAGAGCAGCCCCTAAAACAACCTAAGTTAAGCCTCTTTGAAACAACCTATGGAAGGCCATTCTGAGAGAGTCAATTCCTAGGCAGGTTGATAAGAAGTCCAGGATCCCTGAGGAGGAAAAAGGGGTCCGGGGCTCTCAAGGAGGAGATAGGGGCCTGGAATTCTCAAGGAGGAGGAAAGGACAAATATCTTTTTTTTTCTCTCTCTCTCTCTACATTCCTTAGTCTTAGTCACATAAAGTCTTAGTGTTTTTTTTTCTTTAAGTTAGGAACTGATGATCACACAACAAACAACTCAGTTTAAACTCTGTACTAAGGATTCCGCTGGATCATCCAAAAAGCAAGAGAGTTCCAGAAAAACATCTATTTCTGCATTATTGACTATGCCAAAGCCTTTGACTGTGTGGATCACAATAAACTGTGGAAAATTCTGAAAGAGATGGGCATACCAGACCACCTGACCTGCCTCTTGAGAAATCTGTATGCAGGTCAGGAAGCAACAGTTAGAACTGGACATGGAACAACAGACTGGTTCCAGATAGGAAAAGGAGTACGTCAAGGCTGTATATTGTCACCCTGCTTATTTAACTTATATGCAGAGTACATCATGAGAAATGCTGGACTGGAAGAAACACAAGCTGGAATCAAGATTGCTGGGAGAAATATCAATAACCAGCAGAAAGTGAAGAGGAGCTAAAAAGCCTCTTGATGAAAGTGAAAGAGGAGAGTGAAAAAGTTGGCTTAAAGCTCAACATTCAGAAAACAAAGATCATGGCATCTGGTCCCATTACTTCATGGGAAATAGATGGGGAAACAGTGGAAACAGTGTCAGACTTTATTTTTTTGGGCTCCAAAATCACTGCAGATGGTGATTGCAGCCATGACATTAAAAGATGCTTACTCCTTGGAAGAAAAGTTATGACCAACCTAGATAGTATATTCAAAAGCAAAGACATTACCTTGCCGACTACAGTCCGTCTAGTCAAGGCTATGGTTTTTCCAGTGGTCATGTATGGATGTGAGAGTTGGACTGTGAAGAAGGCTGAGCGCCAAAGAATTGATGCTTTTGAACTGTGGTGTTAGAGAAGACTCTTGAGAGTCCCTTGGACTGCAAGGAGATCCAACCAGTCCATTCTGAAGGAGATCAGCCTTGGGATTTCTTTGGAAGGACTGATGCTAAAGCTGAAACTCCAGTACTTTGGCCACCTCATGAGAAGAGTTGACTCACTGGAAAAGACTCTGATGCTGGGAGGGATTGAGGGCAGGAGGAGAAGGGGACGATCGAGGATGAGATGGCTGGATGGCATCATGGACTCGATGGACGTGAGTCTGAGTGAACTCCGGGAGTTGGTGATGGACAGGGAGGCCTGGCGTGCTGCGATTCATGGGGTCGCAAAGAGTCGGACACGACTGAGTGACTGAACTGAACTGAACTGAAGGATTATATAACAACAATGTATCCTGCTTGAGGACAGTTTCTCCTTCCTGAAAACCTTCTGACTAATCCTGATATCTTAGAATGTATATTTTGGGAGTGGGCCTGGTAAAATCTTTCTACTGTTAAGTTCTAATCCTATTATCTTAAAATGTAAATTGTGGGAGTGGGTCTGATAAAACTTTGAGGGATTCTTTTGATTTATTGTAATAACTAATTAAGTCAAATCAACTGAAGTTGCTCAGTCATGTCTGACTCTTTGCGACCCCATGGACTGTAGCCCGCCAGGCTCCTCTGTCCATGAGATTCTCCAGGCAAGAATACTGGAATGGGTTGCCATTTCCTTCTCTAGGGGATCTTCCCAACCCATGGGTCGAACCCAGGTCTCCCGCATTGCAGGCAGATGCTTTATCCTCTGATCATGTCTGATTCTTTGCGACCCCATGGACTATACAGTCCAATTTTCCAGACAAGAATACTGGAGTGGGTAGCCTATCCCTTCTCCAGGGGATCTTCCCAACCCAGGGATCGAACCCAGATCTCCTGCATTGCAGGCAGATTCTTTACCAACTGAGCTATCAGGGAAGCCCAATAACTAGTTAAAGAAGTATATAATTCCCTTGCTTAGACTTGTAAGGACTTCCCTGGTGGCTCAGACAGTAAAGCGTCTGTCTACAATGCGGGACAGCCGGGTTCAATCCCAGGGTTGGGAAGATCCCCTGGAGGAGGAAATGGCAATCCACTTCAGTACTATTGCCTGGAGAATCCCATGGACAGAGGAGCCTGGTAGGTTACAGTCCATGGGGTCGCAAAAAGTCAGACATGACTGAGCGACTTCACTTAGATTTGTAAACCGTGGGGAACGGGTGCACTATTAGATGACTTCAAAAGATGACTTCCCTGACCACCATCCACTTCCAAATGAAAGGGACCTTACCAAGTCCTGCTGAGCACTGGACAGCAGTTACGCTGCAGGGAGCTACTAGCTGGGTTCATCTGTCCAGGATTAAACCTGCCTCCACCGATATGTTACAGGAACCCAAAGACTCACTTTCAGCCCTTCTGTGAATCCCCCCCTTCCCCTGAGACCCCACGGGACATGGAGGACCCTGGACAACCTGAAAACTCCAGGTGGATTTTTTGAGTGAGCCTCTCCAAGACTTAAAGCTCTTGTTCAGGAAGGATAAATAGGGAATTCCCTGGTGGTCCAGTGGTTAAGAATTCATCTTGCAATGCAGAGGATGCAAGTTCAATCCCTGCCTGGGGAACTAAGATCCCACATGCTGCAGAGCAACCAAGACCATGTGCCACAACTCAATAGCCCATGAGCAGAGACATTACTTTGCCAACAAAGGTCCGTCTAGTCAAAGCTATGGTTTTTCCAGTGGTCATGTATGGATGTGAGTGTTGGACCATAAAGAAAGCTGAGCACCGAAGAACTGATGCTTTTGAACTATGGTGTTAGAGAAGACTCTTGAGAGTCCCTTGGACTGCAAGGAGATCAAACCAGTCAATCCTAAAGGAAATCAACCCTGAACATTCATTGGAAGGACTGATGCTGAAGCTGAAGCTCCAGTACTTTGGCCATCTGATTGGAAGCGCTGACTCACGGGAAAAGACTCTGATGCTGGGAAAGATTGACATCAGGAGGAGAAGGGGGCAGCAGAGGATGAGATGGTTAGATAGCATCACCGACTCAATGGACATGAGTCTGAGCAAACTCCAGGAAATCATGAATGACAGGGAAGCCTGGCTAACCACAGTACATGGGAACTCGAAGGGTCAGACTTGACTTAGCGACTGAAGAGCAGCCTTGAGTTACTTGGTGGTATTTTAGAGAAAAAAAGACAGTAGGGGTCTTGCATTTCTCCCTCCTCTGCTTTTCCTGGGTAACTATTCGGCCTGGGCTCTCAGGAACTACTTGATTCATCCGTAGTTCCCCAGACTGAGATGGAAAAAAAGAGCCATTTATATAAAATGGAGGAGGAAAACCATGAGATCTCTGGTTTTGTCTTTATGTAAAAATTAACTTCTAAATGAGCTGTATTCAATGGGCTTAAAGGAAAAGGAGAGTTTATATACATTCTCAGAAATAACAAAGAGGCTCCCAGGATACATTTCAGGTTCATGTGATCTGGGAAATAGTCAACATTTAATTAATATCTGGGATTGGAGTTAGCTTAAACTTGTGCATTTAATTAATGCAGACCTGACTTTAGAGTGATCAACATTAAATACAATTATCTTATCATATGTAGGGTTACTGACTATAATAAGTGCATATTGTGTCTGTTGTGAAATTTGTCAACAGGGAAAATAGGCTGATATGATTAAATTTTTGAGTAAATATAACTGGGATAAGAACTTTTTGGTAAACTCTGTAGCAATAATTATCTAAAATACCCTTTCCAAATGTTGATAAACTGAAACTACATTAAGTTAAATGATAGGAATTCATTGAGCATCCAGGCCATTTTAAATAAGATAAAATACTGGGAATATTAATGGCTAAACAGGTCCAAATTTGCCTACTTTTGTTTCCTGTGAGAGAAAAACAAAAATGATTTGTGTCACCTTGAGCTGTTTTTACTAATCTATACAATGCTAACATAGCAGACAGTTCATGGTTGTTTAAGGAAAGTAGGACATGTGTTTTCGGAGAAGAGGGTATGAGGAAAGGAAATGTACTTTGTTGAAAGGGAAAAGGGTGATCTTATCCTGGAACTGGCTATTTCTGAATGGGGAAAAAATAAGGGACAAAGTACGGCTACAGAAATTAGCAGGTTTGTGAAAGAGGAACATTGAGAAAGGAAGTTTGTGATGTGGTCAGGGTTTTATCAAGTTGGATTAAATTAATTAGGTAGACACATTTGATTAAGAATAGGTTGATTTGATGCAGGAGTGGATTTGGTTTCTCTCTCACAAGGGAACAGTTTTCCTGGAATACGCCTTTTGATATCAGATGATGAGTTTCTGTGTCCTTAAGTAATCTGTATTTACTTTTGAAAATTTTTTTTTCCCCTTAGCTCAATGAGTAATAGTTTAGTTTTCCTCTGTGATTCTATCTGACTGGGTGTTTAAAAACTTTTTGACAGGCTCCTCTGGTGGCTCACTGGTAAAGAATCCACCTGAAATGCAGGGGGACTCTGGTTCGATGCCTGGTCTGGAAGGATCCCGCATGCCACGGAGCAACTAAACCCCAGTGTCCCAACTACTGAGCCCGTGTCTAGAGACTGGGAGCCGTGACTACTGAGCCCACGCTCCCAAGGGCTCTGCAACAAGAAAAGCCACCGAAGCAAGAAGCCTACACACCACAACTAGAGCGTAGCCCCTGCTCACTGCAAGCAAAGAAAGCCTGCCCAGCAACAAAGGCCCAGCATGCCAAAAATAAAAAGAAATAAATACAGTTACAAAAAAAATTTTTGAGATTTCTGACACATTCCCCAAGTATCAAATTCTAACTAAAGCTTTTTTGACCTCAACCTACTTTAGGGTGCTTCAAAGGGCCCCTGGAGCACCCCAAAAATATATCCTAAACTGGGTTCATTTGATATATTAAATTACACAGGAAACACTGTCCAAACTCACTGTTGCCTGCGTCAGATAGAATCATCAGGCCCTCTCCAATTTTATCACATCCGCTGAAAAGACAGAGGAAAAACTTTTGGGTTCTTCTGCTGCCCAGTCTCTCACCCTACTCTATGTCCAAAAAATCCCATGAGAATCCTCCCACCTCCAGGCCCTCATTTTCTGACCCCCATGGCATTGTCCACTGAGCCCAACTCCAGTTCCTCTGGGAGGTTCCTTTCTGCACCTCTGGGACCCCCTTTACTCCAGGCTTTGGCAGCTCATACATTGTTACAACTACCTACTGGGCTGGCCACTTCCAAGGAGGCCACATCCTAGGTTTAACAGACGCTCAATATCAAGGAATACACCCCAACACAGGGTAAACTGTTATAGGACATGAACTTTATAGACAACAGATCCCCCTCAAGGAGAGTCCTGATGACACACTGGCACTGCTTCAAACGTCCCCTATCGGGTACCCCTCATGTGAGAGACTGGGTGGACCAGAGACATCTGGTTAGGAACTGATGGGAGAGTAGAGGACCCTCAAAATCCTATCAGATGAGAAGGGAATTCAGAGGACACTCCAAACTCCTCTGACAAGAACCTCCCAGTAAATGTCTCCAGGACTCTGGACTTCATTTCTGGGAGCGCTCTTGGTTGCAGGTTACTGAAGATGGGGGGATCTTCCTCTAAGCCAGAAGAAACACCTTGGGACTGTATCCTTAGTAGTAGTAGTGTTAGCTGCTCAGTCATATCTGATTCTTTATGATCCCATAGACTATAGACGTATGGGCTTTCCTGGTGGCTCAGACGGTAAAGCATCTGCCTGCAGTGTGGGAGACCTGTATTCGATCCCTGGCTTGGGAAGATCCCCTGGAGAAGGAAAAGGCAACTCACTCCAGTGCGCTTGGCCTGGAAAATTCCATGGATGGAGGAGCTTGGTAGGCTACAGTTCATGGGACAGCAAAGAGTCGTACACGACTGAGCAACTTCACTTGCTCAACTTCACTCAGACTATAGACCACCAGGCTCCTCTGTCCATGGGATTCTCCAGGCAAGCATACTGGAGTGGGTTGCCATTCCCTTCCCCAGGGGATCTTCCTGACCTAGAGAAAGAACCAGGTATCCTGCATTGCAGAAAGATTCTTTAACATCTGGAAGATCTCAAATTGTGAATTATAAAAAATAGAGTGAAAAGGGAAAAACTTAAATTGTACTGTAACACTGCCTTGCCTTTATGTAAGTTAGGGGGATGGAGAAAAATGGCCTGAATATGGGTCTCTAAATTACAATACCAACTTGCAACTGGATCTTTATTGTCCCAAAATGGATTTGTTCAAGCCTTCATGGTTCTGTATTAAAAACATTTCTACCCAGTTCCTATAAGCAAAAGCTTGGCGAATCAGAAAGCACTCTCGACATCTTAAATGACTCTCTTATAACTTTCCCCAATTTCAGGGGTGAAACCAAGTCTCCATTGCTTTCCCAGTGCCACCGAGTTTCCCAGATCCCTCTGACCAATTCAAAAGTCACCTCCCTATGTCCCATATACCTTCATCACACCTGAATGGAGACTCGTGCCCCTGGAGTAACTCATAGTGGAACTTCCTATCATCCAGGATCAGAGAAAATATGTTCTCGAAGGGAAGTGGCAAATGGTGAAATGGCAGAGTACATGTTCTCTTCTCTTTAACTGAGTTAGCCCAATGCAAACAGAAACTTTTACTGAAGACACTAGTAAATTTGCTGCAGGGCTTCAGGCCCTAACTCTGGGCTTTAACTTAGAAGAATGTCCAAATAGTCCCATCTATAGTACTTGCTTCAGCCTTGAAAAAAAACAGAATTTGGGCAGTAGCCCAGGGGAATAGTGACCAGCTTGCCAGGGACCAACCTGAACATTTTCTTATGGGGGAGATGTAGTCTCAAGTCAGGAGGCACACTGGAATTATAATTCCCAGGAGGGAATAGAAGTGATGAAACATGTGATCTGCTGTGTTATTACAAGTGATGAAAAACCCTATCAAAAAGCCAATTAATATGAAAGGGTCAAAGGCATAACCTAAGTAGAAAACTACCGCACAACTGCGCTCATCTCACATGCCAGCAAGGTGATGCTCAAAATCCTTCACGTCAGGTTCCAACAGTTCGTGAACTGAGAACTTCCAGATGTACCAGCTGGATTTAGAAAAGGCAGAGGAACCACAGATCAATTGGCAACATCATCTGGATCATAGAAAAAGCAAGAGAATTCCAGAAAAACATCTACTTCTGCTTCACTGACTATGCTAAAGCCTTTGAATGTATGGATCACAACAAACTGTGGAAAACTCTTCAAGAGATGGGAATACCAGACCTGCCTCCCACGAAACCTGTATGCAGGTCAAGAAGCAACAGCTAGAACCTGACATGGAACAATAGACTGATTCAAAGACGGAAGGGGGTATGTCAAGGCTGTACATTGTTATTCTGCTCATTTACCTTATATGCAGAGTGTCTGTGTGCTAAGTTGTTTCACTCATGTCTGATTCCGTGTGACCCTATGGAAGGTAACCTGCCAGGCCCCACTGTCCACGGGATTCTCCAGGCCAGTATACTGGAGTGGGTTGCCATGCTCTTCTCCAGGGGATCTTCCTGATGCAGGGATGGAACTCGTGCCTCTTACCTCTCCTGCACTGGCAGGTGGGTGCTTTACTACTAGCCCACGAGAGAAGCCCCTGTATGCAGAGTACATGATGGGCAATGCCAGGCTGGATGAATCACAAGTTGGAATCAAGATTGCCAGGAAAAATATCAATAACCTGAGATATGCAGATGACACTATCCTAATGACAGAAAGTGAAGACAAAATAAAGAGCCCCTTGATGAAGGTGAAAGAGGAGAGTGAAAAAGTTGGCTTAAAGCTCAACATTCAGAAGACGAAGATCATGGCATCTGGTCCCATCACTTCATGGGAAATAGATGGGGAAACAGTGGAAACAGTGGTTAACTTTATTTTGGGGGGCTTCAAAATCACTGCAGATGGTGATTGCAGCCATGAAATTAAAAGAAGCTTACTCCTTGGAAGGAAAGTTATGACCAACCTAGACAGCATATTAAAAAGCAGAGATATCACTTTGTCCACAAAGGTCCATCTAGTCAAGGCTATGGTTTTTCCAGTGTCATGTATGGATGTGAGAGTTGGACTATGAAGAAGGCTGAGCACCGAAGAATTGATGCTTTTGAACTGTGGTGTTGGAGAAGACTCTTGAGAGTCCCTTGGACTGCAAGCAGATCCAACCAGTCCATCCAAAAGGAGATTAGTCCTGGGTATTCATTGGAAGGACTGATGTTGAAGCTACAGCTGCAATACTTTGGCTACCTGATGCGAAGAGCTGACTCATTTGAAAAGACCCTGATGCTGGGAAAGATTGAGGGAAGGAGGAGAAGGGGATGACAGAGGATGAGATGGTTGGATGGCATCACTGAGTCAATGGACATGGGTTTGGGTAGACTCCAGCACTTGGTGATGGACAGGGAGGCCTGGGGTGCTGCAGTTCATGGGGTTGCAAAGAGTCGGACACAACTGAGTGACTGAACTGAACTGATGAAGGTGAAGAACAGAATCAAAACTCAACATTCAAAAAACTAAAATCATGGCATCCAATCCCATCTCTTAATGGCAAATAGATGAGGAAACAATGGAAACAGTGGCAGATTTTATTTTCTTGGGTTCCAAAATCACTGTGGACAGTGACTGCAGTCATGAAATAAAAAGACGCTTTCTCCTTGGAAGGAAAGCTATGACAAACCTAAACAGCATATTCAAAAGCATAGACATCACTTTGCCCACAAAGGTCTGTATAGTCAAAGCTATAGTTTTTCAGTAGTCATGCACAGATGTGACAGCTGGATCATAAAGAAAGCTGAATGCTGAAAAATTGATGCTTTGGAACTGTGGTCTTGGAGAAGACTCTTGAGAGCCCCTTGGGCAGCAAGGATATCAAACCAGTCAATCATAAAAAAAAAAAAGAACCCTGAATATTCACTGGAAGGACTGATGCTGAAGCTCCAATACTTTGGCCACCTGATGCAAAGAGCTGACTCATTGGAAAAGACCCTGATGCTGGGAAAGACTGAGGACAGGAGGAGAAGGGGATACAAAGGATGAAATGGTTGGGTGGCATAACTGACTCAATGAAAATGAGTTTGAGCAAACTCCAGGAGATAGCGAAAGACAGGGAAGCCTAGCATGCTGCAGTCCATGGGGTCCCAAAGAGGTGGACACACTCAGTGACTGAATAACAACAAATAAGAAAAAGAAAACAAAGCTCTCTTTCAGGAATGGGTTGTGGAGGCTTGTAGAAAATTTACTAACATTGACCCCTACCTTCCTGAGGGTCAATCCCTGGTGGCACAACATTTGGTCAATCTGCCCCTGATAATAGGCAGAAACTATAGAAGTTAAAATTAGGTCACAAACCCCAATGACCCAACTCCTAGAGGTGGCCTTTAGCATATTCAATAATCGAGATCAAGCTAAAGAGGAAGAGAGCCCAAAGTGAGAAAAGACAGGCCAGGGATCAAGATAAACTGATGGGGGGATTCTGGGGACTCCCTCTGAGATGTCTATCAAGGAGCTCTGGGTGGTCCCTAATGTGGCAGGTAGGAAGATCGGGTTTTTTTAATGGACATGGGGGCCACTTACTCTGTCCTGAGCTCTCACAGTGGGCCCCTTTCCTCAAAAGCTGCACAGAGACTGGTGTCAATGGAAAGCCTCCCCCCTGTTACTTCACTGGCCTCTCCCTTGACAACCTGAACAGATTTGATCTCACGTGCCTTTGGCTGTCCCTCCCACTACTGAGGAGGAACCTCCTGGGCTCCTTGGAACCATTAAACAATTAGGACAGCTGGACCAGCCCCATATATTGACTCTGACTACATGAGACCAACCAGAAGAGCAAGGTCTTATCCCCAGCCATATTCTACAGGAAGTAAACCTGCATTTTGGGAACAAGGAGAACCCAGGAGGGCCATCAATACCCAACCTGTAAGAATTAGGGTAAGTGGCTTCTGGCCTAAGCCTAACAAGAGACAATAATCCCATTGAATTGGTTTATAACCCCTCATACATAAATTCTTAACTCATGGCCTCTTGGGGCCCTGACAGTCTCCATGCAATGTTCCTATTTTTCCCATCATTAAGTCTCCTGGGGAATATTGAGTGGTAGAAAAACTTAGAGCAAGAAATGATGCTGTGGTCCTTATTCACCCCCATGTGGCTGATCCTTATGAAATATCAGCTCGAATCCCTGAGGATGCCTAGGCTTTACTGTGCTCAACCTCATCCAGTCTATCCCTCCTTACAGTATGTGTTTGCCTTTGAGTGGACTAACCACCACTTATGCCAAAGGTAAAAATACACCTGGACAGTATGGCCTTGAGGAGTTTCAGGCGAGTCCACACTTGATCTTCCAGGGCCTAGGAAAACAATTCTGTGAGATACACCTCAAAGAACAGGCTGTTCTACAGGATGTGCATGATATATTAATATCTACCTCACCATAGAGGGCTCAGATCAAAAGACCACTTAAGTCCTTAATTTTGGGGGTGCTACAGAGCCTCTCAAAGGCACAACAAATGTCAAAGCCATGAGGTAAATATCTGGACTACACTACCCAACCTCAGAAATAGACAGTTACCTCCACATAGAAAACAAGCTATATTCAGGCCTAAGCACTCCAAAGATCTGCCTGCAACACAGGAGACACGGGTTCAATCCCTGATTGGGAAGATCCCCTGGAGAAGGAAATGGCAATCCACTCTAGTATTCTTGACTGGAAAATCCCATGAACAGAGCTGGACACAGCTTAGAGACTTAGTATCAACAACTCCAAAGACAAAGAAACATCTCTGTACCTTATTGTGCATGGTAGGATTTTGCAGAATGTGGATTCCAAAATTTGGGCTAATGGCTAAGCCTCTACATGAAATCACTAAGGCTCAGAGTCAAAATTATTACTTTAGAATGACGGGAACAGGAAAAGGCTTTTAATGATATCAAGCAGGCCCTCACCAAAGCCCCTGCTCTAGGTCACCCCAGCCTGAAAAGGCCCTTCATCTTATATATGGCTGAAAAGCAAGGCACAGCTCTGGGGTTCTCATAGAGAAACTGGGCAAGTTCCTCAGCCTGTTAGGTATTTTTACAAAAACTACATTTCATGGCCCAAGATTGGCGTGGCTGCCTCTGGGCAGTAGCTACTACTACTTTACTAGTAAAAGAAGCTCACAAGCTTACTTTTAGACACCCACAGGAAGTCCATACACCTTATCAAGGGCAAGGGATTCCAGAGATTAAAGGCCTCTATTGGCTAACTGAAGGCTGTCTTACTAATACCATGCCATGCTCCTTGACTCCCGAGAGCTAACCCACAAAACTTAACCACATCCTCATCTCGGCTACGCTTATGCCTGGTGAGAGCCCAGAGCTGACACATTCTTGCCTCAGATCCCTTAACCAGATTTAATGCCAGTAGGTCTGACCTAACTGAGGAACTGGAAAATTCTGGGGAAGAACGGTTACTGATGGCAGTAGCTTTATGAAGGACACAGTCAGGAGGGCAGGGGATGCTACGGTGAACACTCATAGTGTCAGAGATGCAAAACCTTTCCCGCCCAACACTTCAGGCCAGAAGGATACCCTGATAGCTCTAACCTGAGCCTTAACCCTAGAGGAAGGAGACACAGACTCAAAATATGCCGTCCTTATTTTACATGCCCACACAGCTATCAGGGGAAAAAGAGAACTTTTAAGAGCAAGAAATTCTATAAAATATGAGGCTGAGATTTTACATTTCATAGAAGCAGCTCAAACACCAAAACAGGCACCAAAAGGGCATTTCTCAGATTATCCAAGGAACCCCCAGGGCAGATTGGGAAGCAAAGAAAGCAGCCTTGCTGCCATAATAGGAATGATACTGATCCCATCCATTGCCCCTTCTACCTTTATACTCAGATACTCAGCCTCTGAAAAGACCTATGCACGAGACCAAGGAGCAACTAAGGAGAAAGATGGACAAACCTAGACAGCATATTAAATAGCAGAGACATTACTTTGCCAACAAAGGTCCGTCTAGTCAAAGCTATGATTTTTCCATTAGTCATGTATGGATGTGAGAGTTGGACCATAAAGAAGGTTGAGTGCCAAAGAATTGATGCTTTCAAACTGTGGTGCTGGAGACAACTCTTGCAAGTCCCTTGGTGAAGGACAGGAAAGACTGGTATGCTGCAGTCCATGGTGTCGCAAAGAGTTGGACGTGACTGAGTGACTGAACAACAACAATATAAATTGGCATATATAAATGGTCTTTATATAAGGTGCTAACAGCTCTTATTTAATTATACCATGGGATAAATGAGGCATATGGGCTTCCCTGATAGCTCAATTGGTAAAGAACCCATCTGCAATGCAGGAGACCCTGGTTCAATTCCAAGATCTGCTGGAGAAGGGATAGGCTACATACTCCAGTATTCTTGGGTTTCCCTTGTGGCTCAGCTGGTAAAGAACTTGCCTGCAATGCAGGAGACCTGAGTTCAATCCCTGGGTTGGGAAGATCCCCTGGAGAAGAAAAAGGCTACCCACTCTAGTATTCTGGCCTGGAGAATTTCATGGACTGTATAGTCCATAGGGTTGCAAAGAGTCAGACACGACTGAGCAGCTTTCACTTTCAAGCAAGGCATATAGATTGCCACTAAGAAAATAATAACTAAATGTACTAAGGAAACCAATAGTTACCTCAGTCATACAAAATAAGTAAACTGGGGACTAACATTCAAGGGTTAATTTTTAAAGAGTGACTTTGCTTTAATTTATAAACTCAGAAAAATCTTTGCTAAGTGCTTTATACAAACCTTTGAAGACATGATAAATTAAAACTCTCAAGTTATAAGCTACCACACAATTGCACTCATCTCACATGCTAGCAAAGTAATGCTCAAAATTCTTCAAGCTAGGCTTCAATAGTACATGAACCGAGAACTTTCAGATGTTCAAGCTGGATTTAGAAAAGGCAGAGGAACCAGAGATGAAATTGCCAACATCAGCTGGATTCTGGAAAAAGCAAGAGAGTTCCAGAAGAACATCTATTTCTGCTTTATTGACTATGCCAAAGCCTTTGACTGTGTGGATCATGACAAACTGTGGAAAATTTTTAAAGAGATGGGAATACCAGACCATCTTACCTGCCACTAAGGAAATAACACTGAGAAATATGTATGTAGGTCAAGAAGCAACAGTTAGAACCAGACATGAACAATGGACTGGTTCCAAATTGGGAAAGGTGTATGTCAAGGCTGTATATTGTCACCCTGCTTATTTAACTTCTATGCAGAGTACATCATGAGAAACGCTGGGCTGGAAGAAGCACAAGCTGGAATCAAGATTGCGGGAGAAATATCAATAACCTCAGATATGCAGGTGACACCACCCTAATGGCAAAAAGTGAAAAAGAACTAAAGAGCCTCTTGAAAGTGAAAGAGGAGAGTGGAAAAGCTGGCTTGAAACTCAACATTCAAAAAGCAAACATCCTGGCATCCGGTCCCATCACTTCATGGGAAATAGATGGGGAAACAATAGGTACCATGACAGACTTTATTTTCTTGGGCTCTAAAATCACTGCAGATGGTGACCACAGGCATGGAATTAAAAAACACTTGCTCCTTGGAAGAAAAGTGATGACCAACCTAGACAGCATATTAAAAAGCAGAGATATCACTTTGCTGACAAAGGTCCATCTAGTCAAAGCTATAGTTTTTCCAATAGTCATGTATGGATGTGAGAGTTGGACTATAAAGCAAGCTGAGAGCTGAAGAATTGATGCTTCCGAACTGTGGTGTTAGAGAAGACTCTTGAGAGTCCCTTGGACAGCAAGGAGATCCAACCAGTCCATCCAAAATGAAATCAGTCCTGGATATTCATTGGAAGGACTGATGCTGAAGCAGAATCTGCAATACTTTGGCTACCTGATGCAAAGAACTCATTGGAAAAGACCCTGATGCTGAGAAAGATTGAAGGCAGGAGAAGAAAGGGACGACAGAGGATGAGATGGTTGGATGGCATCACCAACTCGATGGACTTGAGTTTGAACAAGCCCTGGGAGTTGGTGATGGACAGGGAAGTCTGGCGTGCTGCAAAAAAGTTGGTTATGACTGAGCAACTGAACTGAACAGAACTGAAAGTTATAAAACATTGAACTTGGCAAATTACATTTCAGTTTGATAAAAATCTTGCCATTGATTTCAGCAACTTTAGGTGACAAAACCATTCTTTGAAAAAATAAACAACTGTCTTTGTCTCGCAAATGTATAAACCAGAATATGAATAGAAGCCTCAAGGACCTATACTAGGCCCAAATAAGCAGGCCAGACCTGCAAACCAAGGGGAAAAAGTAGCAGTTTTAAATCTAAACTGCTACGAATGTTCCCTCAGCCAAACCTTACTGATACTAAACCTTAATCATCTGAGCAAGCAATCTTAAGGTATTCCAAATGTTAACTAGTAAAATTACATCAATATTGTAATACTTTGTTCCAATTCCAAAGAAAGGCAATGCCAAAGAATGTTCAAACTACCACACAATTGCACTCATCTCACACGCTAATAAAGTAATACTCAAAATTCTTCAAGCCAGGCTTCAGCAATACATGAACCGTGAGCTTCCAGATGTTCATGCTGGCTTTAGAAAGGGCAGAGGAACCAGAGATCAAATTGCCAACATCCTTTGGATTCTGGAAAAAGCAAGAGAGTTCCAGAAGAATATCTATTTCTGCTTTATTGACTATACGAAAGCCTTTGACTGTGTGGATCACAATAAACTGTGGAAAATTCTGAAAGAGATGGGCATACCAGACCACCTGACCTGCCTCTTGAGAAACCTGTATGCAGGTCAGGAAGCAACAGTTAAAACTGGACATGGAACAACAGACTGGTTCCAAATAGGAAAAGGAGTACATCAAAGCTGTATATTGTCCCCCTGCTTATTTAACTTATATGCAGAGTACATCATGAGAAATGCTGGGATGGAAGAAGCAGAAGCTGAAATTAAAAAAAAAGATTGCTGGGAGAAATATCAATAACCTCAGATATGCAGATGACACCACACTTATGGCAGAAAGTGAAGAAGTACTAAAGAGCCTCTTGATGAAAGTGAAAGAGGAGAGTGAAAAGTTGGCTTAAAGCTCAACATTCAGAAAACGAAGATCATGGCATCCGGTCCCATCACTTCATGGCAAAAGATGGGGAAACAGTGGCTGACTTTATTTTGGGGGGCTCTAAAATCACTGCAGATGGTGATTGCAGCCATGAAATTAAAAGATGCATACTCCTTGGAAGGAAAATTATGACCAACCTAGACAGCATATTAAAAAGCAGAGATATTACTTTGTCAAAAAAGGTCCGTCTAGTCAAGGCTATAGTTTTTCCAGTAATTGTGTATGGATGTGAGAGTTGGACTATAAAGCAAGCTGAGCGCCAAAGAATTGATGCTTTTGAACTGTGGTGTTGGAGAAGACTTTTGAGAGTCCCTTGGACTGCAAGGAGTTCCAACCAGTCCATCCTAAAGGAAATCAGTCCTGAGTGTTCATTGGAAGGACTGATGCTGAAGCTGAAACTCCAATACTTTGGCCACCTGATGGGAAGAGCTGACTCATTTGAAAAGACCCTGATGCTGGGAAAGATTGAGGGCAGGAGGAGAAGAGGATGACAGAAGAGATGGTTAGATGGCATCACTAACTCGATGAACATGAGTTTGGGTAAACCCCGGGAGTTGGTGATGGACAGGGAGGCCTGGTGTGCTGGAGTCCCAGGGGTTGCAGAGTCGGACATGACTGAGCGACTGAACTGAATACTTTGTTCATATCTAAATCTTTTAGTAAAGCCATGAGATCTCTAGTTTGTTACGTCTGTGTGTACATTATACATATGAGATATTTCTACTTCAAAAAGATATTATTAAAGTTGAATTTATAAAGAGCTCTATTTAATTCTAATAAAAAGCACTTACATTTAAAGAAAACTGGCCAGATGACTTTCAGGTTCATTGAACTGGGAAATATTCAATATTAAGTTGATACGTGATAGTAATGGTTAAAGCTTGTAGATCTGAATTAATACAGAGGTCAATTAAGAGTCATGAAAATTAAGTATAATACTTTATTGTGCTTATTTATTAAACCTAAGAACTTACTAATCTCTTGCAATAAAATAACTGAATATGATGAAACTACAAGTAAATGTAAATAAGATAAAAACTTTGGAATAAAAACTTCAAAGCATATTTTAGAAATGTCTAATTAATATCTTTCCAGATGTTTGGCAACTTAAGATTCTAAAGCTGTGCCAACTGAAGATAAGTGATGAAAGTTTATTTAAAGATATTAAGACTTCAATTACTAAAAAAAAAAAAAAGTATTTGAAAATACCAATGAAAATGTTTGGCATCACCTAAGCTGTTCTCTACAAGAAAACAAATGTTTTTAAAAATTATCACTGATGTTTAAGCTCACCAATTTTTAAAATGCCAATGTAAAGACAGTACATAGTTGCTTACTTCTTAGTTTTACTAAAATTAAAGTTTTAAAAGTTGAGGATTCTAATTTAAATATGTAATTAAAGCTATTAGAAATAATACAGTAACTTTTCAAATTCAGTAGGAAATAAAATGCATGTTTTTAGTATAAAAGATATGAGAAATTAAATTTTAGTAAAAAAAAATGAGCTGGTTGATTTTATTTGGATGAAAAATGAAAAATAGGCTGGATACAAAAAGTGATGAGAGATTATAAAGAAGAACTCTGTGGGAAAGATTTTATACATAGTCAGGATTAACTAAATTTAGAGTGAAGTTAACTAAGCTAATACAAGACTGGAAACTTTATTTCTGTTTTAAGTGTCAATTTTGATAAAAGTTTGTGTGAGTTTCTGTGCCTTTAAATGATCTATATTTATTTTCTTTGTGATCTTGGTTAAATGAATAGATATTGTTTCAGGGACCCATGATTCTGTGTTTTAAAATCTTTTTGATATTTCTGACAAACTTCCCAAATATCAAAATCTAACTATGCTTTTTAGCCTCCAGCTGATGGATGCTTCAAAGAAACATCTCTGAGGAACCTCAGAGATGAATGTTAAGCTAAGTTTATTTGTTATTTTTAATTTAAACACATTATCAAGTGATTGAAAACAAACTTTAGGTTGTAATATATAAATATCATTAATACAGATATTCCAAAATATATATGGAATCCTTAACATCCGACATGTCCTGATATAATATTATCAGTCATAATTCTAGTGATTATACTAAGATGTTATACATTGCAAAAATATCCAAGTTTCCTAACTGCATTGTACTTAAATATTTAACCACGCAGAAGGGCCACAGCACAATCGGTAGGGAAACTGCTTTTAGAGTGATTCCCATCTGGGGAATCCCCTCTGAACTACATAGTGACAGAGGGACCCATTTTTCTGGACAAGTTGTTAAGGAAATTTGTAAAATTTGGCCGATTATGCAACATTTCCATTGTGTCTATCAGCCCGGGTCTTATAGGTTAGTGAACAGGACAAACGGAACAATTAAAACTCATTTGGCTAAAATTATGAATTTCTTATTCCTTATCTTTGCCGCAGGCCCTTCCATTGGTTCTCTGCAACCTTGGATCCAGTCCTTCGGCAAACATCATTTATCTCCCTTTGTGATTATTACAGGGGGACCAATGAGACTGGATGAAGGACTATATGCTCTGACATTACTTAAGGGAGATATATTATTGCAAGGGTTTAATCAACTTATTGGCAAGTCATTCTAAACTTGTTTCTAAAGCTTATTGCAGTAGTCTATCCTCAAATGAAGATCAGATGTCCCATAACTTGCAACCAGGAGACTATGTTTATTGGAAAGGAGATCACTTAAAGGACTCCCTTCAACCTAGGTTCTTTTGACTAGGTCATGCACAGCAAAACTGAAGGTAATTGACCCTTGAATTCACATTTCCTACCTAAAAAGGGCTCCTGTACCAGACTGGTCTATAGCGAGAATTGCTGACCTCAAAGTCACCTTAAAACAATGCTCTAATAATAAGAAAACACCATGGCCAGGATAAGAAGAAGAAGATACTACAAGCAGACAGCTGACACAAGATGCTGGACCTCACCTGTATGATTGTTCATAAGTTTTCTTTTTAGTTTCTTGGACTCTTACATATGAATCAAATGTTTTGTCTATCATGGGCATGATCTTATGCAAGTTTTAGAAGTGAATCAAATTGCTGGGTTTGTGGTCAATTACCTGCATCCAGTACTCCTGGTTTACCTTGATGGGTTTCTCCCCTCCAAGGCTCTGACTGGATGGCTCTTAGTTTATTTTAGAAGAAAGGAATTATAGTTCTGTCCGGGCTACTACTGATATCACTAGATGGGACTCACTCACTTGACCAATCAAACATACTAATTCTGGCCATAAATATGAATTTTCCCTTAAGGTTACTCAAAAGCTCAGTAGCAGCAACAAGCAATTCCAGTCAAGAAAAAAAAAAGTAAACTCTAGACTATTAGGAGAGATACTTACTCACTCAAGGGATGGATTTACCTGGCTAACACCAGGCTATGGTCATCTAAGCCTAAAGGCCCCCTATGCTGGGAACAATTCAATCATACCAAAGATAATTAACTGAATAACACTAGAAAATTAGGCTGAGTGTCTTATGAAAACTGCCAAAGTATCATTTCTCTTTAAAGATAGTGATTGATATGGGACAGATTGGATTAGATGTCCAGAAATATACTGGCTAGTACCTAACTGGACTCAGTGGCTTTGTGGATCCAGTCTATGACCCTGGCTTCCACCAGATTAGCCAGAAAGATGTACTTTAGGATTCCCTGGGGCTCGAGGCCACTTGTGTACAAACTTAAATGTGACTCCTGCAAATTTACCATTAATAGGAGTCCCATGACCCAAGAGATCAGTGTTTCAGTGGTATGATCACATAGCAGCCATTTTGCACCTTCAGTAGGACTGGAAAATGTTATTTCTCACATCGAAGCTTTAACAACATTCACTCAAAAGGCATTAAATGATAGCAACCAGGCTATTAGTCTACTAAATTCTGACATCTCTAAGAGGAGAAAAGCTGTCTTACACAATCATATGGCCCTTAAAGTCCTTACAGCATCTCAAGGGAGCACCTGTGCTATAATTCAAACTGAATGTTGTGCTTACATACCAGATAATCCTCTAATGGGTGATGTTTTAGGAAGATGGTTTGGTTCTGAAACCCCATGGCTTAAATCCCTGTTTGTAACTTTAATCACCTTATTAGCTGTATTACTGTTAATCTTTTAAGATTGTTGTCTTTTGTGTTATGTATAACCAGGCCTCTGGCCAAATTAATGATGGCTAAACATCTTGAAGAAATAGATCACATTTATGACATAGAATAATTGTAGTAATGTGATTCTAGGTGTAGGAAGAGGCAATAAAGGGAATATCTCCCGGATCCTATTAAGTTAGAAGATAGAGGATCCAGAACATCCTTTATTACTTATCAATAGGCATCATCCAGAAATTAACACCTGGAGTGACTTATCAACAAGGACCTTCGCCTGATCTTAGATGAGCCTCCCAATAACAGGGGACCAAAAAAAAAAAAAAAAAAAAAGGTCATGAAATGTCTCCCAAATATAGTCAGATTTATGACCATGGAGAGGGACTGTGAAATGAAAATATCTCCCTATCAATAAACAAGAAATATCACAGCCATCAGAATTTTTTGGCCTCCAAATGTGAATGATGGCTCCCAAAACTGCGATCCAGTGGATGCTGCCACCCTCTATGCTGATTGCTGAGGAGCTGGGGGAACGCAAAAAGCAGCCATCTGCCACTCCTTAAGGTGAACGGGGAACAGGATTGGCCCCAGATAGCTGAGGTGCATATGAAAGGAATGAATTCAGTGAGCCCAGAAGCATGCATCTTCCCATATATAGAAGGCTAAATTCCTTAATTTGATACCTGATCTTTGATGCTCAGACTTCCTGCTCCCTTAGTTGCAAACTTGTATATAGCCTGACTTCCCCCTCCTGCCTCCTTGGAGCAGTTTTCTCAGAGCTACTGAGATGCTGTCTCCCAGGCTTGGAGTCCTAAACATTCCCACCAAAAAAACATAAATCTCTACTTTCACGTTGTGACTATATTTTTTAGTTGACACCCGCCTCCACTAATATGTTATAGGAATCCAAAGACCCACATTCCAACCCTTCCTGTGAATCACACCCCCACCACCCTTTCCCCAAGACTCCACAGGACACAGAGGACCCTGAACAGCCTGAAAAATCTAGGTGGAACAGTGAGCCTCTCCAAGACCTAAAGCTCTTACTCAGAAAGGATAAATAGGGACTTCCCTGGTGGTCCAGAGGTTAAGAATCCGCCTTGCAATGCAGGGGATGCACATTCAGTCACTGGTTGGGGAGCTAAGATCCCACGTGGTGCAGAACAGCTAAGCCCAGGTGCCGAAACTGGAGAAACATGGGCTGCATCTGAAAGATCCTGAATGACGCAATGAAGATGCTGCGTGCCACAGCAGAGACCTGATGCCACCAAAGACACAATTTAAATAAATAAATATATTTTAAAAAGGAAGAACAAAGAGGCTTACCCAAGGCTAAGTACCCAAAGCCATTAACTTTCTTTTTTCCTTCCAGCACTCCAGTCTACTTACAAAATAACTGACAGGCTCTGGTTCAGCTCAATTCAGTCGCTCAGTCACGTCCAACTCTTTGCGGCCCCATGGATGGCAGCACTCCAGGCTTCCCTGTCCGTTGCCAACTCCCAGAGTTTACTCTGACTCACGTCCATTGAGTCGGTGATGCCATCCAACCATCTCATCCTCTGTCGTCCCCTTCTCCTCCTGCCTTCAATCTTTCCCAGCATCAGGGTCTCTTCCAATGAGCCAGTTCTTCACATTAGGTGGCCAAAGTATTGGAGCTTCAGCTTCACCATCAGTCCTTCCAGTGAATATTCGGGACTGATTTCTGATTGCTGCTGCTAAGTGGCTTCAGTCGTGTCCAACTCTGTGCGACCCCATAGACGGCAGCCCACCAGGCTCCCCAGTCCCTGGAATTCTCCAGGCAAGAACACTGGAGTGGGTTGCCATTTCCTTCCCCAATGCATGAAAGTGAAAAGTGAAATTAGGGAAGACCAAAAACACTGGTCGACATCAGATTTATGGCACCTAACATTGGGCACTTGTCCCATTATGGGGAGAGGATCCAGGCACCTGAGACCACTGACTGCAGTTTCCCTGTGGGTGACAGGTGATCACTTGAACTCTTGTTTCAGCATCACCGCGTTTCCTATGTTGGACTTCTAGGTCCCCAGGGGCGTCAGAACCCCCATTCAGGATCCCTTGTCCTCCTCTCTCTCCTGAAATCGCTCTACTTCTCCTCTCTGTCCCTCTTACCAAGAGAGTGGACGCCGAGCAGCTACAGCATCACCCCTGTCACCATCTGAGACCTGTTCCCTCTGGATGGCAAGGTTCCCCTTGAAGGGTGACAGAGAGAGGCGGGAGAGGCTCGCTTCATTCCGTGTAGACAGACCTTGGTCCAGCGGGCTCTCCTTGATGCGACATTTGTAAGAGTGACTGACGTTCAAACCTCGTATCACGTAGAGGCTGGAAGTCCTTTGGTCCCAGTATTCTCAACTCTATTTCCCTGCTGCCTCTCTCTGTTGCAGTCTTTTCCATCTCTCCCCACTTTACCTCTCCCCCGATCCTTATACCTACACTCCAGTACCATTCATTCTGAAAACTTCTTTTTCATGTCAAAGTTTTGTGTCATTGGTATCCTTCTTTTACGTAGCTTTGTTGGTCCAACTGCTCCTCCAAGTCTCTGCCAACACCGTGGGCCGAGTGGTACACTTACACCTTGAAATACACAGCCGCCCACTTGCCTGATACTGCAGCCTTGGGTCACTTGGTGGGATTCTAGAGAACACAAAGCAAAGACAGGAGCTTGCCTTCTCCCTCCTCTGCCTTTGCCGTTTAATGAACAGACCTGACCGAGGGTCTGCATCTCTCCTCTGCACTGCGACTCTTCTGCCCGGGCTCTCAGGACCGTCTGTTGTCCCCCAGACTGAAGAGGGGGAAGGGCCATTCTCTACTCAAGAGGAAAACCATGAGATCTCTGGCTCTGTCTTTAGGTAAAAATTAACTTGTAAACGAGCTCGATTTAACTGACTGAAAGGAAACTGAGTGCTTATTGCATTCTAAGTTCATAAGATTTGGGAAATGCTAAATATTTAAATAATCTGATATTAAAATTAGCTTAAATTTAAAGGATTAATACAAGCCTGTTTTTAACATGAAGTATTATACTTTCATTGCGCCTAGTGTTATTGAAAGTCAGTAAGTGTATATTGTTTATGTTATGAAATTTGCTAACAGGGAAAGTTAGCTGATATGATTAAATTTTTAAGCAAATGTAACTGTGATAAGAACTTTTTGATAAACTCTATAGCAATAATTATGTTTTGGAAACATCCACCTAAAATACTCTCTCCAATTAAAGTAAGTTGAAACTAAATGAGGTTAAATGATAGGAAATAGTTGAATATCCAAGCCATTTCAAATAAGATAAAATATTGGGAACATTAATTGCTAAACAGGTCAATTTTTATCTATTCTGTCTTCTTGTGAGAGAGAAACGAATACTGTTTGGTGCCACCCTGAGATGTGCTTTCCCAATCTATAAAATGTTAATATAGGAGACGGTTTATGGCTGCTTAAGAAAAGAAGGATGTGTGTTTTCAGAAAAGAAGATGTGAGGAATGGAAATACATTTTGTTGAAAGGAAAAAGAGTGACTTGCTGCTTACTTCTTAGTGGAGATAAGAGACACAGTATTCCTGGGTCGGGAAGATCCCCTGGAGAAGGAAATGGCAATCCACTCGAGCACTCTTGCCTGGAAAATCCCATGGACGGAGGAGCCTGACAGGCTACAGTCTATGGGGTCGCAAAGAGTCGGACACAACTGAGCGACTTCACAGACAGACAGACAGATGGCTACAGAAAGCTGTAGGAGGTTCACAGAAGAGGAACACTGAGAAAAGAATTTTGTTGGTGGTCAGGATTTTCTAAGGTTGGACTGAATTGAATTAGGTAAATGGATTTTCTCAAGAGTAGGCTGATGCAGTCCAGTAGGCTGACTGGGTTTGGTTTCTCTCTCTCCTAAGAGAACAGTTTTCCTGGAATACTCCTTTTGCTATCATATCATGTGAGTTCCTGTGCCTACCTATAAGTGTCTGTATTTACTTTTGAAATTTATTTTTCACCTTAGCTCAAGGAATAATTGTTTTCACAGGGACCCATTATTCTATCAAAACGGGTATTTTAAAACTTTTTGAGATCTTTGACAGACTTTCCAATATCAAATTCTAACTAGAGTTCTTTTGACCTCCAGCTAATTTGGGGGTGATTCAAAGGGTACCTAGAGCATCCCTCAAAGAGATTCTAAACTAATTGGGATCATTTGGTATGTTAAATTATGTGGGAAATACTGTCCAAACTTGCTATTGCCTGTGTCAGACAGAATCATCAGGCCCTCTCCAATTTAATCATATCCGCCAAACAGGGGAAAGAGTTTTGGGTTCTTTTGCTGTCTAGTCTCTCATCTTATTCTAGATCCAAAAAAACCCCATGAAAATACTCCCACCTCCAGGCCCTCATCTTCTGACCTCCACTGTATTGCCCACTGAGCCCAACTCCAGTTCCTCTAGGAGTACCTTCTGGCACCTTTAGGACCGCCTTCACTCCAGGCCTTGGCAACTCATACATGTGACTGCCTACTGGGCTGGCCATGTCCACAGTCCACGTTCTAGGGTTTATAGATGTTCAATCTCAAGGAATACACCCCAACAGAGGGAAAACTGGTATAGACATTTGCCTCACCGACAACAGATTCCCCTCAAGGCGAGTCCTGACAATATACTGGCGCTGGTTCAAATGTCCCCTCCTGCAGACCCGCCATGCAAGGGACTGGGTTGACCAGAGACATCTGGTTAGGAATCTATGGGAGAGTAGAGAACCCTCAAAATCCCATTAGGTAAGAAGAGAATTCAGAGCACATTCTGACCCCCTTCTGTAAAAATCCTCAGTGAATGTCTCCCGGGATGCTGGAGACATTTCTCATTTCTAGGAGCGCTCTTGGTTGCAGGTTACTCAGCATGGGAGGATCCTCCTTTAAGCCAGAAGAAACAGCCCTGGAATGTATCGTTAAGGACTGGATGTTTTACAAACAGATAAGGTGAACAGTGAAACCAAATTCTACTGTAACACTACCTGGCCTTTATATAAGTTACGGGGATGGAGAAAAATGGCCTGAAAATGAGTCTCTAAATACAATACCATCTTGCAATTGGATCTTTACTGTCACAAGATTGGAATGTTCAAGCCTTCAAGGTTCTCTATCAAAACCCTGCTCTACCCGGCTCCTGTAATCAAAAGCCTCAGAATCAGAAAGCATTCCTAACATTTTAGATGATCTCCTTTTAACTTCCCCAATTTTATGGGTGAAACTAAGCTCTCCTCTGCTTCCCCAAAGCCGAATTTCCTAGATCACTCTGGCCAATCCTAAACTCACCTCCCTATGTCCCAAACACCCTTCATCATCCATGAATGGAGACTAGTGCCCCCAGGGTATCTCATAGTGGAACTTCCTATCACCCAGGATCAGAGAAATATGCCCTCCCTTAGGGAGTGGCAAATGGAGAAGACACAGTCAGAGTACACGCGCCCTTCTCTTTAACTGCCCAGTGCAAAAAGAGACTGGGACAGTTTATTGAAGGCACTAGTAAGTTTGTCTCTGGGTTCCAGGCCCTAACTCTGGCCTTTGATTTAGCTTGGAAGGATGTCCAAATAGTCTTATTTATAATGCTTGCTCTGGCCCTGAGGAAATAGAGAATTTGGGCAGTAGCCCAGGGGAACATTGACCACCTTGACCAACCCGAACATTCTGTTTATGGGTGGAGACGCACTTTGAAGTCAGGAGCCCCGTTGGTATTACAAATCCGAAAGGGTACAGAAGCCATGAAACACGTGATCCACTGTGTATTAGAAGGGATGAGAATCAAAAAGCCAGTTAACTATGAAAGGGCTGAAGGAGTGACTCAAGAAGAAAAAGAAAACACAGCCCTCTTTTGGGGATGTCTTGTGGACGCTTATAGAAGATTTACTAACACTGAACCCTCCACTCCCAAGGGTCAGTCCCTGCTGGGCCAACATTTGATCAGCCAGTTTGCCCCTGATATGAGTTGGAAACTCCAAAAGTTACAATCAGGCCCACAAACCCCAGTGATCCAACTCTTAGAGGTGGCCTTTTGGGTATTTAATATTTGAGCTCAAGCTGAGGAGGAAGAGAGAACCTGAGAACAGGCAGGCCAGGGCTCAAGCTAAACTGATGGGCCTAGCTGTCAGCCATGCCTTGCAACCTCAGGACAAGCTAAGGGGGCCAAAAAAGTTTAACCACTCGCCTAGAGGTAAAACCAGCAAGGGGGAATGCTTCAAATGTAAGTCAACCAGCCACTGGGCCCAAAAGTGCACAAAGAACACACGTGTCCATGCCCAGTCTGCAAACAAACAGGTCATGGGTGGTGGGACTGTCCCCAGTTCTAAAGGAGAAGAACTGCTCCCAGGATGGCTATGCTGGATGACTAAGGCGGCCCGGGGATTCTGGCAGCTCGCTCTCATGAAGTGTCTAACTCCATCAAAGAGCCTGTGTGGTCCTTGATGTGACAGGTAAGAAAATCATTTTTTTAATTGATAAAGGGGCCACTAAATCTGTCCCGATCTCTCACACTGGGTCTGTTTTCAGCAAAAGCTGTACTGCGACTGGTGTCGACAGAAAGCCTCACATTGGTTTCTTCACTGGGCTTCTCACTTGCCAGTCTGAACAGTGTTTGAGCTCATGTGGCTGTTATTGTCCCTAGCTGTCACCCACCACTGGGTAGAGACCTCCTGGGCTCCCCCAGGGCCATATTACAGTTAGGAGGTCCCGGGTAGCCCATTTTTTTGACTATAAGACAAATCAGCTGGAAGACCAAGGGCCTGTTCCCAGCCATAATCTCCATGCAGTAAACCCTGCAGCTTGGGACAGTGGAACCCCTGGGAAGACTATAAATGCCCAACATGTAAAAATTAGCCTTAAGCCAGAAGTCACTTACCCTAACAAGAGACAGTACTCCATAAAGTTGGAAGCAAAAACAGGTTTGCAAGCCCTCATAGATAAATTCTTAAAACATGGCCTCTTAGTGTCCTGTCAGTCTCCTGGAATACCGCTATTCTCCCAGTTGCTGAGCCAAATGAGGAATATTAAATTGTACATGACCTTAGAGCAGTGAATAATGCTGTGGTCTCTACACATTCCCCTTGTGGCCAGTTCTTATAATACTGGATGGGAGATGCTAAATGGTTTACTGTGTTCGACCTCAAGGGTGCCTTCTTTTCTATCTGAGTATCTGTTTGCTTTTGAATGGACTAAGCCCCACATGAGCCAAATGCAATAATACACCTGGACAGAATTGCCTCAGGGATTTCAGGACAGCCCACACTTGTTCGCCCAGGCCCAAGGAAAGGAACTAAGAGAAATACATCTAAACATGATCAAGGGTGTTACACTGGGCTTCCGTTACAAGATGAGGTTGGTGTATGCCCACTTCCCCATCAACGTTGTTATTCAGGAGAATGGTTCTCTTGTGGAAATCCGAAATTTTTTGGGTGAAAAATACATACACAGGGTTCGAATGAGGCCAGGGGTGGCCTGTTCAGTATCTCAAGCCCAGAAAGATGAGTTGATTCTTGAAGGAAATGACATTGAACTTGTGTCAAATTCAGCTGCTTTGATTCAGCAAGCCACCACAGTTAAAAACAAGGATATCAGAAAATTTTTGGATGGTATCTATGTGTCTGAAAAAGGAACAGTTCAGCAGGCTGATGAATAAGATCTCAGTGATCCTGCTGCAGAAACAACAAGATAGCAGATGGTTCTGTGGACTCAGTTATGATCCTTTAAAGAGACAATAAAAATTCTTGATTTGAGATTAAAAAAAAAATAAAAAATAAAAAAAAATAAAAGAAGGCACTATTCTACAGTATGGAGAGGACATATTAGTACGTATCCTACAATGGAGGGGGCTTCCCTAGTGGCTCAGAGGTTAAAGCGTCTGCCTACAATGCGGGAGACCTGGGTTCAATCCCTGGGTTGGGAAGATCCCCTGGAGAAGGAAATGGCAACCCACTCTGGTATTCTTGCCTGGAGAATCCCATGGATGGAGGAGCCTGATGGGCTACAGTCCATGGGGTCACAAAGAGTCGGACACGACTGAGTGACTTCACTTCACTACAATGGAGGTCTCAGATCAAAACACCATTTAAGTCCTTAATTTTCATGGGGCCCAGGGTTATATGATCTCCCAGAAAACAGCACAGGTATCAGAGAAACAGGGTCAATATCTGAGATATAATTCCTGAGAGTATACACTAATCACTAAATAAAAAACATGCTTTATTAAGTTAAAGCACCTCAAAGACAAAAAACAAAAACAAAAACAAAAAAAACCCTTTGTATTTTCTTAGGCATGAGAGGATTTTGCAGAATTTGGATTCCAAATTTAAGCCTCTATCTGAAGCCACCAAAAGCCCAGGTACAAAACCAGTACTTTGGACTGGAGAATAAGAAAAGTCTAATATAATAATATCCACCAAGCCCTCCCCAGAGTTCCTACTCTGGGTGACTCCAATTAAAAAAAAAAAATTACCTTCTATGTAACTGAAAAACAGGAGATAGCTCTCAGGGTTCCTATTCAAAGGCTAGAAGAAGTTCCTCAGCCTATTAGCTATTTTTCCAAACAACTAGATTCCCAGGCCTGACTGCCTCCAGGCAGTAGCTGCTACCACTTCCTTAGGAAAAGCAGCTAACAAGCTTACCTTTGAACAGCCGCTGATATCCACACCCCTCATCAAGTACAAGGATTCTGGGGATTAAAGGAGGCTACCATGGGCTAGTCAAGGTCTGTTATGGATTTTCCAGTAGTCATGTATGGATATGAGAGTTGGACTATAAAAAAAGCTGAGTGCCAAAGAATTGATGCTTTTGAACTGTGGTGTTGGACAAGACTCTTGAGAGTCCCTTGGACAGCAAGGAGATCCAACCAGTCCATCCTAAAGGAAATCAGTCCTGAATGATCATTGGAAGGACTGATGTTGAAGCTGAAACTCTAATACTTTGGCCACCTAATGCAAAGAGCTGACTCACTTGAAAAGACCCTGATGCTGGGAAAGATTAAAGGTGAGAAGAGAAGAGGATGACAGAGGATGAGATGGTTGGATGGCATCACCGACTCAATGGACATGAGTCTGAGTAAACTCTGGGAGTTGGTGATGGACAGGGAGGCCTGGTGTGCTACAGTCCATGGGGGTCACAAAGAGCTGGACACAACTGAGTGACTGAACTGAACTGAACCTTGGGCTAATTGAAGGCTGTCTTCCTAAGAACCAGGCTTTACTCCTCAATTCCTGAGAGCTCATCCTCCAAACGTGCCACATCCTCATCCCACCTACACTTATGCCTGACCAGAGCCCAGAGCCAACATTTCTGCCTCAGATCCCTTGACCAGGTGTATGCCTGTAGGTCTCATCTAACAGATCAAGTAACAGAAAACACTGAGGAGGAGTGGTGAATGGTTTACTGACAGCAGTAGCTTTATGAAGGACAGAGTCAGAAGGGCAGGGGATGCTATCGTGAGCGTTCATAGCGTCAGAGAAGCAAAATTTTGCCCACTCTACATTTCAGCCTAGAAGGATGAACTGAGCTCTACCTTGATCCTTGACCCTAGAGGAAGGAAAAATTATAAATACATACACAGACTCAAAGTATGTCTTCCTTAATGTTACATCCCCATGCAGCTATGCAGCCTTGATGACCATAACAGAAGTGGCATTGATCCCATCTCTTGCCCCTTCTAACCTTATAACCAGAAGCTCAGCTTCCAAAGAGACCTGTGCACAGGACCAAGGGGAAACTAAGGAGACCGGTGGCTGGTAATGCATCGATCAGAAGTTGCTCATACCTCTTTCTCCCAATGGAATATTATGAAAGCGCTACATGATTCTCTCCATCTGGGGACAGATGCAATGTCTACAATTGTTTTCTGATTTTTTTTTTTTACAGGGAAAGGGATCCCAGATACAACCAGAAGTGTTATTGAGCCTGCATGTTCTGCACCATCCACAATCCAGGAGACAACATCAAGCCTCCCCATCCTGTGAGCCTAGTCCAGCAACAGGGGACTTAGCCAGGAGAGGACTAGCAAATAGATTTCGCTCACATACCCTCTTTCCAGGCCTTCAGTACTTACTAGTCTTTGCCGACCACTTTCGCTGGATGAGTAGAGGCCTCCCCACTAGGACAGAGAAGGCAGCTAAAGTGGCTACAGTACTTTTAATAGAAATCACTCCTATGTTCACAAGGAGATCGAACCAGTCAATCCTAAAGGAAATCAACCCTGGAATATTCATTGGAAGGGGTGATGGTGAAGCTGAAGTTCCAATAGTTTGGCCACCTGATTGCAAGAGCTGACTCATTGGAAAAGACCCTGATGCTGGGAAAGATTGAAGGCAAGAGAAGGGGACGACAGAGGATGAGATGGTTGGATGGCATTACTGTCTTAATGGACATGAGTTTGAGCAAGCTCCAGGAGTTGGCGATGGACAGGGAAACCTGGCGTGCTGCAGTCCATGGGGTTGCAAAGAGTCTGACATGATTTACCAGCTAAACAACAACAGCCAGCCTTAAGTTACTTGGTGGGATTTTAGAGAACAAAAAGATGATAAGGTTCTTGCATAGTTCCCTCCTCTGCTTCTCCTATGTAACTATTCTGCCTGGGATCTCAGAAACTACTTGATTCATCTGTAGTTCCCCAGACTAAGGTGGGAAAAAAGAGCCATTTTAAATTTGAGGAAAACTATGTTTATAAAAAATCAACTTATAAATGAGCTGCATTTAATTGACTTAAAGGAAAATAAGCACTTGTATACATTCTCAAAAATATAAAAGAGGCTCACCAGGATACATTTCAGGTTCACGTGACCTGGGAAATATTCAATATTTAATTAATATCTGGTATTAGAGCTAGCTTAAGCTTGTGGGTTTAATTAATACACATCTAACTTTAGAGTGATCAACTTTAAGTATTTTACTTTTATTTTACCTAGGGTTAGTGACAGTCAGTAAGTGCATATTGTTTCTGTTATGAAATTTGTCAACAGGAAAAATAAGCCCATATGACTAACTTTTTAAGTATATATATAACTGGGATAAGAACACTTTAGTGAACTCTGTAGCAATAATTGGGCTTTCCTGTGGCTCAGTGGTAAGGAATCTGCCTGCAATGCAGGAGATCTGAGTTTGTAAGATCCCCTGGAGGAGGGCATGGCAACCCACAGCAGTATGCTTGCCCGGAGAATCCCATGGACAGAGGAGCTTGGCGGGCTACAGTCCATGGGGTCACAAAGAGTTGGACATGACTGAAGTGACTTAGCAGCAGCAGCCTGGCAATAATTATCTAAAACACTCTCTCACAGCAAAAGAGACACAGATGTATGGAACAGTCTTTTGGACTCTGTGGGAGAGGGCGAGGGTGGGATGATTTGGGAGAATGGCATTGAAACATGTATATTATCATATGTGAAATGAATCGCCAGTCCAGGTTCGATGCATGATACAGGGTGCTCGGGGCTGGTGCACTGGGATGACCCAGAGGGATGGGATGGGGAGGGAAGGGGCGGGGGGTTCAGGATGGGAAACACATGTACACCCGTGGTGGATTCATGTCAATGTATGGCAAAACCACTACAATATTGTAAAATAATTAGCCTCCAATTAAAATAAATAAATTTATATTTAAAAAAACTCTCAAATTTTGGTAAATTAAAACTAAATTAAGCTAAATGATACAAATTCATTGAACATCCAGGCCATTTCAAATAAAACAAAATATTGGGAATACTAATAGCTAAACAGGTCCAAATTTACTGACTTTTGTTTTCTTGTGAGAGGAAAACTATAGATGTTTTGTGCCACCTTGAGATATTCTTTACCAATCTATGAAATGCTAATGTAGAAAACAGTTCATGGTGGCTTAAGGAAAGTAGGATGTGTGTTTCCAGAAAAGAAGGTATGAGGAATGGAAATGTATTTTGTTGAAAGGGAAAAGGGTGATTTTGTCCTGGAACTGACTTTGTGACTGGGGAAACAGGGACAAACTATGGTTACAAAAAGTAGCAGAAGGTTTGTGAAGGAGGAACACTGAGGAAAGAATTTTGTATGTGATAAACACATTTTATTAAGAGAAGGTTGATATGAGACTGGATTTGGTTTCTCTCTCACAAGGGAACAAAGTTTTCCTAGAATACGCCTTTTGATATCAGATCATATGAGTTCCTATGCCCTTAAATGATCTGTATTTACATTTGAAAATTTTTTCACCTTAGCTCAACAAGTAATTGTTTCACCCTATGATTCTATCTGACTGGGTGTTTTAAAACATTTTGAGGGGCTTCCCTGGTGGGTCAGTGGTAAAGAATCTGCCTGCAGTGCAGGGGACACTGGTTTGATCCCTGTTCTGGGAGGATCCCATATGCCATGGGGCAACCAAGCCCCTGTGCCACAGCTGCTGAGCCAGTGCCCTAGAGCCTGGGAGTCCAAACTACTGAGCCCACAATCCCAAGAGCCCAGGCCTGCAGAAGAGAAGCCACCACCACGAGAAGCCTTGGCACCGAAACTGCAGAGTAGCCGCCGCTCACCACAAGTAGAGAAAGCCCGCACAGCAGCAAAGATCCAGCATGGCCAAAAGTAAAACGAAGTTGCTAAATTTTTTTTTTTTTTTTTTGCAATTTTTGACAGCCTCCCCAAATATAAAATTCTAGCCAAACTTCTTCTAACTTTAAGCCTCTTTGGAGTACTTCAAAGAGCCCCCTGTAGAACCCCAAAGAAAGATCCTAGACTAATTGAGTTCAGTTGGTATGTTAAATTACATGGGAAACACTGTCCAAACTTGCTGTTGCCTGTATCAGATAAAATCATCAGGCTCTCCTTGATTTTATCGTAGCTGCCCAGGAGATAGGGGAAAGGGTTTGGCTTCTTCTAATGTCTAGTCTCACCTTACATTATGTTCAATAAAATCCCATGAGGATACTCCCACCTCTAGGCCCTCATTTTCTGACCCCCATGGCATTTCCCACTGCACCCAACTTCAATTTCCCACCAGAGAAGCCCTTCAATTCCCTCAAGAGTTCCTTTCTGCATCTCTAGAATATCCTTCACTCCTCCACTTGGCAGTCCCTACACAGTTACAACTGCCTCCTGGGCTGCCCACTTCCAAGCAGGCCAGATCCTAGGTTTTATAGATGCTCGATATAACAGAATACACCCCAACCCAGGGAAAATGGTTATAGGAGATGAACTTAATAGACAACAGATCCCCCTCAAGGAGAGTCCTGGCAAACAGTGGCACTGGTTCAAATGTCCCCTATTGGGGACCCCTCATGAGAGGGACTGGGTGGACCAGAGATGTCTGGTTAGGAATCCATGGGAGAGTAGAGGATGCTCAAAATCCTCTTAGGTAAGAAGGGAATTAAGAAGACACTGCACCTCCCTCTGATAAAAACCTCCGTGTAAATGTCTCCAGGACTCTGGACTTCATTTCTAGGAGAGCTCTTAGTTGAAGTTTACTCAACATGAGAGGATCTTCTTCTAAGTCATAAGAAACACCTCTGGAATGTATCCTTAGTAGCAGTGTAGTGTTAGAGGCTCAGTCGTGTCTGACTTTTTGTCACCCCAAGGACTATAGCCCCACAATCTCCTCTGTTTGTGAAATTCTCCAGGCAAGCATACTGAAGTGGGTAGCTATTCCCTTCTCCATAGATCTTCCTGACCCAGTGATAGAATCCAGGTCTCCTGCATTGCAGGTGGATTCTTTATCATCTGAGCCACCAAGAAGATCCCAAATTGTAAATTTTAAAAACCTGAAGGATTGAAAAGACAAAAACTTAATCTGTACTGTAACACAGCCTTGCCTTTATGTAAGTTAGGGGGATGGAGAAAAATGGCCTGAATATGGGTATCTAAATTACAATACCATCTTGCAACTGGATCTTTACTGTCACAAGATGGGAAAATAGACTGAGGCTCCCTCAATTGCAGTCTTCATGGTTCTTTATCAAAACGCTGCTTTATCTATCTGCTCTTGTAATCAAAAGCCTGGGGAATCAGAAAGCACTCCCGACATTTCAGATGAGCCCCTTTTAACCTTCCTCAATTTTCAAGGGTGAAACCCAGTCTCCCCTGCTTCCTCAGAAGATCCCTCTGATCAATCCCAGCTTCACCTCCTTATATCCCAATATACCCTTCATCACCCCAGGAGAAAGACTAGTTAGTGCCCCCAGGGGTAACCCACAGTGGAACCTCCTATCACCCAGGATCAGAGAATGCCCTCTCTTAAAAAAGTGGCAATCAGTGAAGAGACAGTCAGAGCACCTGTGCTGTTTTCTTTAACTGATTTAGCCCAAGGCAGACGGAGACTGGGCCAATTTTCTGAAGACACTATTGACATTATTGCAGGGTTTTTGGCTTTAACTCTGGCCTTTGATTTACCTTGGAAAGATGTCCAAATAGTCCTATCTATAACACTTCCTCTGGCCCTGAGGAAAAACAGAATTTGGGTGGCAGCCCAGGGGAACAGTGACCAGCTTGCCAGGGACTGACCGGAACATTTTGTTATGTGTTGAGTTCCAGTTCTAAGTCAGGAGCCCCATTGGAATTCTAAGTCCTACGAGAGAATAGAAACCACGAAACATGTGACCCACTATGCATTACAAGGGATGAGAAAATCTATCAAAATGCCAGTTAACTATGAAGGGGTTAAAGGAGTGTCCCAAGAAGAAAAAGAAAACCCAGTCCTCTTTAAGGGACAACTTGTGGAGTCTTTGGGGAAATTTACTAACATTGGACCCCTCCAATCTGGAAGGTGAATCTCTGCCGTGACAATATTTGATCAGTTAGCCTGCCCCTGATATTAGGCAGAAACTACAAAAGGTACAATTGGTGACCCAACTCCTAGAGGTGGCCTTTGGGGTAGAAAATAATCGAGATCAAGATGAAGAGGAAGAGAGAGCCCAACGAGAGAAAAGACAGGCCAGGGCTCAAGCTAAACTGATGCGGGGATTCTGGGGGCTCCCTCTGAGATGTCTGTCTCCATCGAGGAGCTCTGGGTGGTCCCTGACGTGGCAGGTAAGAACGACTTTTTAAATGAATACGGGGGCCGCTTACTCTGTCCTGAGCTCTCACACTGGGCCTCTTTCTTCCAAAAGCTGCACAGTGACTGATGTCAATGGATAATCTCCCACCTGTTACTTCACTGGCCTCTCCCTTGACAACCTGAACAGTGTTTGATCTCACGTGTCTTTCTGGTTGTCCCCGAGTGTCCTACCCCACTACTGGGAAGGGACCTTCTGGGCTCCCTTGGGACCATTAAACAATTAGGACAGCCGGAGCAGCCCCATATACTGACTCTGACCTACATGAGACCAGCCAGAGAGCAAGGTCCTATTCCCAGCCATATTCTACAGGGAGTGAACCTACATTTTGGGAACAAGGAGAACCCAGGAGGGCCATCAATGCCCAACCTGTAAGCATTAGCCTGAGGCTAGAAGCCACTTATCCTAACCAGAGACAATATCCCACAAAATTTGAAGCAAAGAAGGGGTTAAAAGCCCTCAAAGATAAATTCTTAAATCATGGCCTCTTGTTGCCCTGCCAGTTTCCAAGCAACATTCCTATTTTTCCAATTATGAAGTCTACTGGGGAATTTCAAGTGATACAAAACCTTAGAGCAGGAAATGATGCTGTGGTGCCTATTCAACCCCTTGTGGTCAATCTTTATAAGGTATCAGCCCAAATCCCTGAGGATGCTAAATGCTTTACCATGCTCAGCTATAAGGATCTCTTCTTTTGCATCCCAGTATATCCTTCCTCACAATATTCATTTGCCTTTAAGCTGACTAACCACCACTCAGCTTCCCTGGTGGTTCAGTGGCAAAGAGTCTGCCTGCCAATGCAGGAGCTGTGGGTACGATTCCTGGCTCAGGAAAATTCCCTGAAGAAGAAAATGGCAACCCACTCTAGTATTTGTGCCTGGGAAATCCTATGGACAGAGAGGAGCCTGATGGGCTGCAGCCTATAGGCTGTCAAGAGTTGGACACGACTTAGCAACTAAACAACATATGACTCCTCACAATATTTGTTTGCCTTGAAGTGGACTAACTACCACTCAAGCCAAATGCAACAATACACCTGGACAGTATGGCGTCAGAGTTTTCTGGTCAGCCCACACTTGTTCTCAGGCCCTAGGAAAATAACTGTGGAAGATACACCTAAAAGAACAGGCTATTCAACAAGTATGTACATGATATATTAGTATGTACCTCACCATGGAGGTCTCAGATCAAAACACCATTAAGTCCTTAATCTTCTTGGGGCTACAGAGCCTTTCAAAGGCACAACAAATCTCAAAGCAATGAGTTAATTATTTGGTATTTATCACAAACCCCCAAAATAGAGAGTTTTCTCCGTATAGAAAACAAACTATATTTAGGCATAAGCACTGCAAAGATCTACCTGCAATTCAGGAGACACAGGTTCAATCCCTGGGTCAGGAAGATCCCTTGGAGAAGGAAATGGCAACCCACTCCAGTATTCTTGCCTGGGATATCCCATAGCCTGGTGGGCTATAGTCCATGGGGTCGCAGAAGAGTCAGACATAGCTGAATGACTAAACAACAAAGACAAACATCTCTTTACCTTTCTGGTCATGGCAGGATTTCATAGAATCTGGATTTCAAGATTAGGGCTAATGGTTAAACCTCTATATGAAGGCTCAGACACAGAACCATTACTTTAGAATGAAGAATAAGAAAAGGCTTTTAATGGTATCAACCAGGCCCTCACCAGAGCCCCTGCTCTCAGTCTGAAAACACCATTCATCGTGTATGTGGCTGAAAAGCAAGGCACAGCTCTGGGGAGGTTCTCATACAGAAACTGGGCAAGTTCCTCAGCCTATCGGGTATTTTTCCAAACAACTGGATTTCATGGCCCAAGGTTGGCCTGGCTGCCTCCTGGCAGTAGCTGCCACTGCTTCCCTAGAGGAAGAAACTAGCAAGTTTACCTTTGGACAGCCACTGGATATCCAGACTTTTCATCATGTAGAAGAGATTCTGGGGATTCAAGGCTACCACTAGCTAACTGAAGGTGCCTTACTAATACCAGGCTGTGCTCCTTGACTCCTAAGAGCTCACCTACAAAACCTGCCCACATCCTCAACCCAGCTACACTTATGCCTGATGAGAGCTCCAAACTAATATATTCCTGCCTCAGAACCCTTGACCAGCTTGATGCCTGTAGGTCTAATCTAACAGTTCAAGCTGCAGAAAACCCTGAGGATGAATGGTTTATTGACAGCAGTAGCTTTATGAAGCATGGAGTCAGGAGGGCAGGGGATGTTATGGTGAGTCCACACAGCGTCAAAGCAGCAAAACCTTTCCCGCCCAACATTTCAGTCCAGAAGGTTGAACTGACAGCTCTAACCTGAGCCTTACCCCTAGAGGAAGGATAAATTATACATACAGACTCAAATTATGCCTTCCTTGCTTTACACGCTAGTGGATCTATTAGGAAAAAAGAGAACTTTTAAGTACAAGAAATACTTATATAATGTATGAGGCTGAGATTTCAGATTTCATAGAAGTAGCTCAAAACCAAAATACGTAGCAGTCATTCACTGTCACAGGCATCAAAAGGGCAGTTCTCAATTATCCCAGGAAGCAACTGGACACACTGGGAAGCAGACAGCAGCCCTGGTGCCCAGAACAGAAATGGCACTGACCCCACCCCTTGCCCCTGCTACCATTATACTCTGATACTCAACTTCCAAAGAGACTTGGGCACGAGACCAAGGGGGAAGTAAGGGTACAGATGAGTGCAATTGTGTGGTAGTTTGAATATTCTTTGGCACTGCCCTTCTTTGGGACTGGAATGAAAACTGACCTTTTCCAGTTCTGTGGTCAATGCTGAGTTTTCCAAATTTGCTGACATATTGAATGCAGCACTTTAACAGCCTCATCTTTTAGAATTTGAAACAGCTCAGCTGAGTTCTATCACCTCCACTAGCTTTGTTCGTAGTGATGGTTCCTATGGCCCACTTGACTTTACGCTCTAGGATGTCTGGCTATAGGTGAGTGATCACACCATCATGGTTTGCAACTCATTATGACCCTTTCTGTACAATTCTTCTGTGTATTCTTTCCACCTCTTCCTAATACTTTCTGCTTCTGTTACCTCTGCACCATTTCTGTCCTTTATTGTGCCCATCTTTGCATGAAATGTTCCCTTGGTATCTCCAATTTTCTTGAAGAGATCTCTAGTCTTTCCCATTCTATTGTCTTCCTCTATTTCTTTGCATTGTCAGTCTTAAGAAGGCTTTCTTATCTCTCCTTGCTAGTCTGTGGAACTCTGCATTCAGATGGATATATCTTTCCCTTTCTCACTTGCCTTTTATTTCTCTTTTTTTCTCAGCTATTTGTAAGGCCTCCTCAGACAACCATTTTGCCTTGTTGCATTTCTTTTTCGTAGGGATGGTTTTGGTCCCTGCCTCTTGTATAATGTTACAAACTTCTGCCCATAGTTCTTCAGGCTCTGTGTCTATCAGGTCTAATGTCTTGAATCTATTTGTCACTCACACTGTATAATCACAAGGAATTTGATTTAGGTCATATCTGAATGGCACAGTGATTTTCCCTACTTTCTTCAAGTTTGAATTTTACAATAAGGAGCTCATGATCTGAGCCCAAAGAAGGAGAATGCCAAAGAATATTCAAACTGCCACAAAATTGCACTCATTTTACATGATAGTAAAGTAATGCTCAAAATCCTTCAACAGTATGCGAACAGAGAACTTCCAGATGTATAAGTGGATTCAGAAAAGACAGAAGAACCAGAGATCAAACAGCCAAAATCCACTGGATCATAGAAAAGGCAAGAGAATTCCAGAAAAATATCTACTTCTGCTTCATTGACTACAGCCTTTGACTGTATGGATCACAACAAACTGTAGAAAATTCTTAAAGAGATGGGAGTTTCAGACCACCTTACCTATTTCCTGGGAAACCATTATGCAGATCAAGAAGCAATAGTTAGAACTGGACATGGAACAACAAACTAGTTCAAAATTGGGAAAGGAGTACATCAAGGCTGTGTATTGTCACCCTGCTCATTTAAGTTATATGAAGAGTACAACATGTGAAATGCTGGGCTGGATGAAGAATAATCTGGAAATCAAGATTGCTGGGAAAAATATCAATAACCTCAGATATGCAGATGATACCACCCTAATGGCAGAAAGTGAAGAGGAACTAAAGAGCCTCTTGATGAGTGTGAAAGAGGAGAGTGAAAAAGCTGGTTTAAAACTCAGCATTCCAAAAACAAAGATCATGGCATCCGGTTCTCATCACTTCATGGCAAATAGATGGGGAAACAATGGAAACAGTGACAGACTTTATTTTCTTGGGCCCCAAAATCACTGCAGATTGTGACTGCAGCCATGAAATTGAAACACACTTGCTCCTTGGAAGAAAAGCAATGACCAACCTAGAAAGCATATTAAAAAGCAGAGACATTTCTTTGCTGACAAAAGTCCATGTAGTCAAAGCTATGGTTTTTCCAGCTTTTCTCACGTATGGATATGAGAGTTGGACTATAAAGAAAGCTGAGCACTGAAGAATTGATGCTTTTGAACTGTAGTGCTAGAGAAGACACTTGAGAGTCCCTTGGACCACAAAGAGATCAAACCAGTCCGTCCTAAAGGAAATCAGTCCTGAATATTCATTGGAAGGACTGATGCTGAAGCTGCAATACTTTGGCCACCTGATGTGAAGAGCTGACTTATTAGAAAAGACCCTGATGCTGGGAAAGATTGAAAGCAGGAGGAGAAGAGGGCAACAGAGGATGAGCTGGTTGGATGTCATCACCAATTCAATGGACATGAACTTGGGCAAATTTTGATAGATGGTGAGGGACAGGGAGGCCTGGCTTGCTGCAGTCCATGGGCTCGCAAAGAGTCGGACATGACTCCCTCTCTTCTCCTGAGACTCCACGGAACACAGAGGACCCTGGACAGCCTGAAAAATCCAGGTGGATGAGTGAGCCTCTCCAAGACCTAAAGCTCCTGTTCAGGAAGGATAAAAAGGGACTTCCCTCGTGGTTCAGTGGTTAAGAATTTGCCTTACAAGGCTGGGGACACACGTTCAACCTCTGTGTGGGGAACTAAGATCCCATATGCAGCGGAATAGCTAAAACTCAAGAGCCCATGAGCTACAATGAAAGATTCTGCATAACAGAAGAAAGATGCTATGTGCCACAACAAAGACCCGATGCAGCCAAACATGCAATAGAAAGGACAAACAGACTTATTAGACCCAAGGCTAAGTACCCACAAGCACTATCTTCCTTCCTGTCTTCCTGTACGCCAGTCCACTTACAAAACAACTGGTTCTGGTAGGTGTAGATAATTATTGTCCTCCACTTTCACTTTCAAAATTTATTACGAGTGCTGCTATAGCCCTGCACCTACACCCCAGACAGAACTCCTCTGCCCAGGAGGGGTGGCTTAATGTGACTCACCAGAAGCCTCAGGACCCCACACTTATCATGATGTGAACTCACTACAACACTTGTTTTAATGTTCCTGCTTCCTAGTCATCACTCATGATTGAAGCAACTGCGAGGGTATTCATTACTTTAACTTTTCTATACTTCATCCCTTGCCCCAGAATGGACAGAAAACTCCCTGGTTCCCATTGCTCAAACTCTTGCTTCCTCCTCTCAGTTGACAGAATGCTGGATGTGCTTATCCAGAGATGAGCCCATCATTGACGACAGCAACCTCACCGTCCACCTAGCAAAGAGTTTTAAGCAAGTTCCTAGGAAACAGAAAGTTCCAAAAACTCAAGGCTGAAGCAAGCCAGCCAGGGAACCTGTTACTTGTTTTTGCTTCCTTCCTGCTGCAGCAGGGTCCCAATAAGGCCTTGCCTGCATTTCCTGTCTAGCCTCTAGTCAATTTTAATTGATTGAGGAAGGCCCAGAACCCTGGTCAGAATCAGGTTTATGGCACCCAATGTGGGCACTTGTCCTCTTCTCGGGAGAGGATCTGGAACTCTCTGAGACCACTGATCACGGCTTCACCATGGGTGACTAGTGGCCCCCAACCTCTTGTTTCAGTGTCACCACGTTTCCTAAATCTGCCTTCCAGGTCCTTCGCAGCCTCAGGACTCTCATTCATGCAATGCCCACCGCTCCCACTTGTGCACTTCCCTCTCCTGAAATCTCTCTTCTCCTCTGTCTTCTCTTTCCAAGACAGTGGACCCCGGGCAGCTACAGCATCACTCCTCTCACCTTGTGAGACCTGCTCTCTGGCTGGCTCTCTGCCCTCTGTTGCCCTTGATGGGTGACAGACAGAGGCGGGAGAGGCTTGCCTCACCCCGCACAGACCTTGGTCCAGCAGGCTGTCCTTGACCAGAGATGTATAAGAATGATGGATGTTCAAACCTCGTATCATGTAGTGGCTGGAAGTCCTTTGGTCCCAGTATTTTCAGCTCTATTTCCCTGCTGTCTCTTTCTTTTTCAGCCTTTTCTGTCTCTCCTCCGTTTACCGCTCCCCCGATCCTTATACCTGCACGTCAGTACCATTCATTCTGAAAACTTCTTTTTTGTGTCTAAGTTTGTGTCACTGGTATCCTTCTTTTACGTAGCTTTGCTTGTCCAACTGCTCATGCAAGTCTGCCAATACTACGGGCCTGGTGGCGCACTTACTTCTTGAAAGAGAAAGCAGCCCACATCGCCCGATACTGCAGCCTTGGGGTTACTTGGTGGGATTTTAGGGAACCACAAGTAACGACTTGCCACTCTCCCTCCTCTGCCTTTGCAGTTTAATGAACAGTCCTGACCGAGGGTCTGCATCTCTCCTCTGCACTGCGACTATTCTGCTCGGGCTCTCAGGACCTGCCTGACTCTCTGTCTTCCCCCAGATTGAAGGGGAGAAGGGCCATTTTATATTCAAGAGGAAAACTATGAGATCTCTGGTTCGGTCTTTCGGTAAAAATTAACCTGTAAAAGAGCTCTATTTAACTGGCTTAAAGGAAACTGAACACTTATATACATTCTCAGAAATATAAAGGAGGCTCTCCAGAATACCTTTTCCATGTGACTTGGGCAATGTTCAGTATTTAATTAATGTCTGATATTAGAGTTAGCTTAAGCGTCTGGGTTTAATTAATATAGACCTGTTTTTAGAGTGATCAACATTAAGTATAACACTTTAATCCTATCTACAGTTACTGAAAGTCAGTAAGTGAATATTTGTTATAAAATTTGTGAACAGGAAAAATAAGCTGATATAATTAAACCTTTAAGAAAATGTTAAAAGCTTAGAACTTCTTGGTAAATCCTATGGCAATATCTATGTTTTGGAAAAGTTCATCTAAAACACTCTCTCCAATTTTGGTAAATGGAAACTAAATTAAGTTTAATGATAGGAAATCACTGAATACCCAGGCCATTTCAAATAAGACAAAACATTGGTACCACTAATTGTTGAACAGGTCTGCTGCTGTTGCTGCTAAATCGCTTCAGTCATGTCCGACTCTGTGTGACCCCATAGACGGCAGCCCACCAGGCTCCCCCATCCCTGGGATTCTCCAGGCAAGAACACTGGAGTGGGTTGCCATTTCCTTCTCCAATGCATGAAAGTGAAAAGTGAAAGGGAAATCGCTCAGTCGTGTCTGACTCTTTGCGATCCCAAGGACTATAGCCTACCAGGCTCCTCCATCCATGGGATTTTCCAGGCAAGAGTACTGGAGTGGGGTGCCATTGCCTTCTCTGTGAACAGGTCTAAGTTTACCTACTTTGTCTTCTTGTGAAGAAAGAAACTAAAGATGTTTGGTGCCACACTCCCAACCTATAGAACGTTAATGTGGAAGACAGTTCATGGTTGCTTAAGAATAGTAGGATGTATGTTTTTAGAAAAGAAGATGTGAGGAATGGAACTGTATCTTGTTAAAAGGAAAAAAGGTGATTTGCTGGTTATTTCTTAATGGAAAGAATAAGACTCAACGTATGGCTATAGATAGCTGCATGAGGTTCGCAGAGGAGGGACATCGAGAAAATAATTTTATAGGTGGTCAGGATTTTCTATGGTTGGATTGAATTGAATTAGAAAAAAGGATTTTATCAAGAGTAGGCTGATGCATGACTGGGTTTGGTTTCTCTCTCTCCTACGAGAACAATGCTTTCCTGGAATGCTCCTTTTGATATCAGATTGTGTGAGTTCCTATACTTTTAAATGTCAGTATTTACTTTGGAAATTTATTTTTCACTTTAGCTGAAGGAATAATTGTTTCACGGGGACCTATTATTCTATCAGAATGGGTATTTTAAAACTTCTTGAGATTTTTGCCAGACTTCCCAAATATAACTAAATTCTTTTGACTGCCAGCTAATTTGGGGGTGCTTCAAATGGTCACTGGAGCATCCCCAAAAGATTCTAAACTAATTGGGTTCACTTGGTATATTGACTTCCATGGGAAACACTGTCCAAACTTGCTGTTGCCTGTGTCACACAGAATCACCAGGCTCTAATTTTATCTTAGCCCAAGAGACAGGGGAAGGGGTTTGGGGTTCTTCTGCTGTCTAGTCTCTCACCTTCCTCAACACCCAAAAAATCCCCTGTGGGAAAGCTCATATCCCCAGACCCTCATCTGCTGACCTCCGTGGCATTTTCCACTGAGCCCAACTCCGCTTCCTCTAGTTGACCTTTTCTACACCTCTAGGACTCCCTTCACTCCTTCACTGGGCAGTCCCCGCACAACCACCTACTGGACTGGCCACTTCCAAGCAGTCCACACTCTACGCTTTATACATACTCAATCTCGAGGAATACACCCCAACACAGGGAAAATGGTTACAAGACATGAGCTTTATAGACAACAGATCCCCCTCAAGGAGAGTCCTGGCAACACAGTGGCGCTGGTTCAAACGTCCCTTACTTGGTACCCTCCATGCAAGGGACTGGGTTGACCAGAGATATCGGGTTAGGAATCTATGGGAGAATAGAGAACCCTCAAAATTCCATTAGGTAAGAAGAGAATTCAGAGCACATTCTGACTCCCTTCCATAAAAAGTCCTCAGTGAATGTCTCCCAGGATGATGGACTTCATTTCTTGGTTGCAGGTTTCTCAACATGGGAGGATCCTCTTCTAAGCAGAAGAAACACCTCTGGAATATATCCTTAGAATCTGGATATTTAAAAAAACAGACAAGCTCAACAGGAAAAACAAATTCTACTGTAACATTACTTGGCTTTTATATAAGTTGGGGGGATAGAAAAAAAATGGCCTGAAAATGAGTCTCTAAATTGCAAAACCATCTTGCAACTGGAGCTTCACTGTTGCAATATGGGAATGCTCAAGGCTTCATGGTTCTTTACCCAAACCCTGCTCTACTGGGCTCCTGTAATCAAAAGCCTGGGAAAAGCACTCCCGACATTTTAGATGATTGCCTTTTTAACTTCCCCTAATTTTCAGGGGTGAAAGCAAGTCTCCCCTGCTTCTCCAGAGCCACCAAGTTTCCTAGTTTCCTCCGACCAATCCTAAACTCACCTCCCTATTTCCATATTCCCTTTGTCATCCCAGGAGAGAGACTAGAGCCCCAGGGTAACTGGTAGTCAAATTTCCTATCACTCAGTATCAGAGAAAATATGCCCTCAAAGGGAAGTGGCAAGTGGTGACAGGACAGTCACAGTACACGTGCCCTTCTCTTTAACTGAGTTAGCTCAGTGCAAAGACTGGGCCGGTTTGTCAAAGACACTAGTAAGTTTGCTGCAGATTTTCAGGCCCTAACTCTGGCCTTTGACTTGACTTGGAAGGATGTTCAAACCTGAGGACAAAACAGAGAATTTGGGCAGCAGCCCAGGGGAACAGTGACCAGCTTGACCAAACTGAATATTTTGTTATGGGTGAAGATGCAACCCCAAGCCAGGAGCCCTGTTATTATTATCATTCCTGAGAGGGATCGGAAGCCATGAAACACGTCATCCACTGTGTTATTAGAACGGATGAGAAAATCTAACAAAAAGCCAGTTAACTATGAAAAGGTTAATGGAGTAACCCAAGAAGAAAATGAAAACCCAGCCCTCTTCTAGGGACATCTTGTGGAGGCTTGTAGAAAATTTACTAACGTTGAACCCTCCACTGTAGAGCATCAGTCTCTGCTGCAACAACACGTCATCAGCCAGTCTGCCACCAATATGAGTGAGAAACTCCAAAAGTTACAATTAGGCCCACAAACCCTGATGTCCCAACTCCTAGAGGTGGAATTGGGGTATTTAACAATCGAGATCAAGCTGAGGAGGAAGAGAGATCCTGACATGAAAACAGGCAGGCCAGGGCTCAAGCTATGACGACAGCTGTCAGCAATGCCTTGCAACCTCAGGACAACCCAAGTGGGCCAAGGAAGCTTAACCATCACCTGGAGGTAAAACCAGCAAGGGGGAATGCTTCAAATATAAGTCAATCAGCCCAAAAGTGCGAAAAAGAACCCTCACGTCCATGCCTAGCCTGCAAACAAACAGGTCATTGGAGATGGGATTGTCCCCAGTCCTGAAGACAGGTGGGTTCCTGCTCCCAAGATGGCCATGCTGGACAACTGAGGTGGCCCAGGGAGTCTGGAGGCTCCCTGAATGAGATATCTAACTACATCGAAGAGCCCAAGTGGTCTTTGACATGCAGGTAAGAATATCAATTTTCAAATTGATAAAGGAGACATCTGTCTGATCTCTCACACTGGGCCTCTTTCCTGCAAAAGCTGTACTGTGACTGGTATCAACAGAAAACCTCACATTGGTTTCTTCACTGGGCCTCTCACTCACCAATCTGAACAGCATTTGACCTTACATGCCTTTTATTGTGCCTGAGTGTCCTACCCAACCACTGGGGAGAGACCGTCTGGTCTCCTGTGTGGCCATATTAAAGTTTGGACACCCTGAGCTGTGCCTTTTCTTGACTCTAAGACAAATCAGCTGGAAGACTAAAGGCCTGTTCCCAGCCATATTCTTCACACAGTAAACCCTGAAGTCTGGGACAATGGAACCCCTGGGAAGACTATAAACGCCCAACATGTAAAAATTAGCCTTAAGCCAGAAGTCACTTACCCTAACAAGAGACAGTATCCCATAAAGCTGGAAGCAAAAACAGCTTAAAACTTGGCCCCTTAATGCCCTGTCAGTCTCCATGTAATAACACTGTTCTGCCAGTTGCTAAGCCAAATGGGGATACTGAATTGTACATGACCTTAGAGCAATAACTGATGCAGTGGTCTCTATACATTCCCCTCTTGGCCAATCCTTATATAATGTTCAACGGGAGATGCCAAATGGTTTACTGTGCTTGACCTCAAGGATGCTTTCTTTTGCATCTCAGTTCATCCCTTTTTTGAGTGGACTAGCCCCCACTGGGCCACGGAGAAGGCGATGGCACCCCACTCCAGTACTCTTGCCTGGAAAATCCCATGGACAGAGGAGCCTGGCTGCAGTCCATGGGGTCGCAAAGAGTCAGACACGACTGAGCGATTTCACTTTCACTTTTCACTTTCATGCACTGGAGAAGGAAATGGCAACCCACTCCAGTGTTCTTCCCTAGAGAATCCCAGGGACAGGGGAGCCTGGTGGGCTGCTGTCTATGGGGTCACACAGAGTCGGACATGACTGAAGTGACTGAGCAGCAGCAGCAGCAGCCCCCACTGGGCCAAATGTAATACTACACCTGGACAGTGCTGTCTCAGGGGTTTCAGGATAGCCCACATTTGGTCACCCAGGCCCTCGGAAAGGAACTAAGAGAAATACACCTAAAAGAAGGTGCTATTCTATAATATGTAGATGGCATATTAATATGCACCCTACCATGGGGGACTCAGATCAAACTACCATTTAAGTCCTTAATTTCCATGGGGCCTGGGGTTACATGATCTCCAAAGCACAGATATCAGAGCAACAAGGTAAGTATCTGAGACATAATTCCTGAAAGTACACAGTAATCTCTAAATAAAAATCATGATATATTAGGCCTAAGCACCCCAGAGATATTAAATAAAAAAAAAAAAACTTTGTATTTTCTTAGGCTTGACAGGATTTTGCAGAATTTGGATTCCAGGATTCGGACTAATGTTTAAGCTTCTATCGGAAGCCACCAAAGGCCCAGAACCAGTACTTTGTACTGGAGAACAAGAAAAGGCTTTTAATAATATGCACCAGTCCCTCACCAGAGTTCCTACTCTGGGTGTCCCCAGTTGAAAAAAAAAATTTTTTTTTACCCTGTACGTAACTGAAAAACGAGACAGCTGTCAGGGTTCCTATTCAAAAGCTAGGAGAAGTTCCTCAGCCTACCAGCTATTTTTCCAGATAACTAGATTTCCAGGCCTGATGCGGTTCTGGCTGTTTCTGGGCGGTAGCTGCCACCACTTCCTTAGCGGAAGAAGCTAACAAGCTAAGCTTTGGACAGCCACTGGATGTCCAGATCCCTCATCAAGTACAAGGGATTCTGGGGATTAAAGGCCACTACTGGCTAACTGGAGCCCACCTTACTAAGTACCAGGCTTTGCTCCATCTCCCCAGAGGAACCTCAACACCCTCAACCTGGCTACACCAATGCTCCTGAAATTTCAGAACAAACACGTTCCTGCCTTGAAACCACTCACCAAGTTTATACCTGTAGGCCTGATCCAACAGACCAGGCCATAGAAAGCCCTGAGGAAGAATGGCTTACTGACAGCAGTAGTTTCTAAAGATGGAATCAGGAGGGCATAGGGATACTACTGTGAACCCTCATAGTATCACAGAAGCAAAATCTTTGCCACCCAGATGACTGACTAAAAGAAATAGAGCCCCAGCTTTAGGGGATGGCATCACTGACTCGATGGACATGAATTTGAGCAAGCTCTGGGAGTTGGTGATGGGCAGGGAAGCCTGGCATGCTGTAGCCCATGGGGTCGCAAAGAGTCAGACACAACTGAGTGACTGAACTGAACTTTAGAGGAAGGAAAAGTTATACATACACATACAGACTCAAAATATGCCTTTCTTGCTTTATATGCCTACGTAGGTACCTGGAAAGAAAAAGGACTCGCCTGCTGGTCCAGTGGATGAGAATCCGCTTGCAGTGCAGGGCACACGGGTTTGATCCCTGCTCCGAGAAGATCCCACATGCCCTGGCCACGACTACTGAGTCTGTGCCCTAGAGCCTGTGCTCTGCAACAAGAGAAGCCGCCACGATAAGAAGCTGGAGCGGTGCAACCAGAGAGTAGCCCACACTTGCTGTAACGAGAGAAAGCCTGCAGGCAGCAACAAAGACCCAGCACCGCCAAAAAGATAAAATAAAAAAATTTTAAATACAAAAAGTTCTCCTATAAAATATGCGGCTGAGCTATTACACCTCATAGAAGTGGCTCAAAAACCAAAGCCAGTAGCAGTCATTCACCGCCGTGGGCACCAAAAGGAAAATTCTCAAATTACCCCAGGGAACAACAGGGTGGATGGAGAGGCCAAAAAAAGAAAAAAAAAAGAAAAAACAGCCCTGATTCCCAGGTAGAAACCAACATTAAGAAAATTCAACAAGTCACTTGACTTCAGCAGACAGTCAACCACCAATCTTCACTACACAGTACAGGCGGGGAAATGAAAAACTGGTTCTCTAGTTGATTCTCTTGGATCCCACAAGGTATACAAACCTCTCTGGCAGGAGGTTTCTATTTTCTCATAACCTTCAATTTTTCTCAAAGATACTAATTTATGCTGTATTTCATCTTGTACCCCATTGTCTTCCCTATTATTGTAAATCTCTGACCCAGAATTTTTGGCCCAAGAAAGAGACCTGGGAATCAACAGATCCAGACCTTCTATTCAAAAAACAGAGAAACATGTTAAACTTTAATCCTGAGATTAACAAAAATAGACACACACGCAGAATGCCTTCTTATAGCCAAGACATCGCCTCCCCTGTCTGGTCCACAGGTAAGGAAGCCCCTCTCCCACCTCACCTCCCAAAGTTAACCTGCTTCCTTCCCTTTTTAGGCCTTTTCATGGCTTCTTATTGTTGTTCCTTTTGGCCCTGGTTTGTTTAACATTCTGGTTAAGTTCACGTCCTCCAGGCTTCAATGGTTTGAAGTAAGGTTCATGATGGCTCAAGGAATTCAGCCCACCCCAATGGAGACTGGCTCAGGTCCCTACGGTCCTTGGGACACGCAACGAGAGACTTACTTCTACACCTTGAGAATAGGCTAGGGTCTTCGGCCCCTGTTCAGCAGGAAGAAGTTTCAGAAGAAGAGACCTTTGGACCATTAACCTTTAAGAATAAGGGAATAGGGACTTCCCTGGTGGTCCAATGGCTAAGACCCCACACTCCCAATGCACGGGGCCCAAGTTCAATCCCTAGCCAGGGAACTAGATCCCATATACCACAATGAAAATCCTGTGTTCTACAACTATCAATAAGGCCTAGTGCAGCCAAATAAATAAATGTTAAAAAAAAAAAAAAAAAAGAAGAAGAAGAAGGGTATAGAGTCTCTCAGGGAGGAATGAGACAAGTTGAGACCTGGGACCCTTCCCTGCATTGCTGCAATGCTTGTACCTGAACATACCTCTCCTGTTCTCAAGCAACAAAATACAAAGAATCTGGATGGGATTGAAAATAATCATGTGTATATACAGTTGGGGCAAATTCTGGACAAAAGTTACAAAAAGACCAGAAAAGCCCAACTGCTACTTCTGAAGTGAAAGTGCAAGTCGCTCAGTTGTGTCTGACTCTTTGCAACCCCATGGGTTGTAGTCCATGGAATTCTCCAGGCCAGAATACTGGACTGGGGAGCCTTTCCCTTCTCCAGAGGATCCTCCCAACCCAGGATCAAACCCAGGTCTCCTGCATTGCAGGCGGATTCTTTACCAGCTGAGCCACAAGGGAAGCCCACTTCTGAAGAGCTAGAAGCAAAAACTGGGTGTTGGGAGCAAAAGCAGGGTACTGGGCATGCCCCCTGCATGCAGCACCACCACAGGGACGGGCAAACCACCTAAGCCACCCCTCCAGATCCATCCCTGAGCACATCTCTACCTCCACCCCCTGTAAGGAATGAGGTTGCTCCCACCTCAGGAAGCAAGCAAGCAGGGGAACCTATTACTTGTTCTCACTACCCCATGCTGTAGCAGGGACCCCATAAAGCCTTGCCTGGAAAAAAAAAACAAAACAAGAAAACAAAGACCGAAGATTCAGTTCTGGGATGTACAAACTGTTCATTTTCCCACAGAAAAATACTCTTGTCTCTTGCCTACTTCTTAGCAGCAGCAGGAGACTACGAAGTCAAAACTGGGCGGGGGAGGGGTGGTGGTGGTGGTGAAAAACTGGTATTAAGACATCCCATCCACTCAAGCCAGAGGTCCAGTTGCCCATTTTTGCTCAAACCCTAACCACTACCCAATGGAAGGATTCATACTGAAGGAGAAATGGACGGAACAGACATGGATGGAATGCACTGGGTATATGGTTGAAAAATATTTCCACAATGACAGGATTGGATGGCTAAGCTTTAAAACCTTAGGCCAGTTAGTCTATTGTGCTGACAAGGATATGACAAGTAGATAAACAACTCTGGGATACTAACTGCCTGTGCAATCATTCCATATACACACAGTGTATGCTGGGAACTTTGATTTCACCTTTCTCAATCCACTCCTGAAATGAATCCAAGCACTGGGCCAGTTCATTAAAACTGTTCACTGGATTGACTTGAGACTTAACTAGATATATCCCAGAAGGAGATGCCTGTTTCTCTGAGTATGCATTGTTACCATGATGAAGAGTAGCTGCCCACCAACGTGTCCTTTGAAACTTGCCTTGCACACTCACCATAGCCAGTGAGATTGCTAAATCCCTTCCTAACTTACAGAAGTCTCTAGATTCCCTGGCCAAGGTGGTAGTGGACAACCGACTGGCCCTGGATTATCTACTGGCAGAACAAGGAGGAATTTGTGCGGTTGCCAATAGTTCTTGTTACACTTACGTTAACACCTCTCCCCAGGTAGAAACCAACACTGAAAAAATTCAACAACAAATCACCTTCTCCAGAAGACAATTAACCATCAATCCTTGCTATTCCATATGGGCGGGGAAACTGAAAACTGGTTCTCTAGTTTGTTCTCTTGATCTAAGAGAAGAAGGTTTCCATTTTTCCATTACCCTCTTATCTTTTCAATCATCTTGATTTACGTTATATTTTACCTAGTGCTTTGTTGTCTTCCATACTGTTGTAAACCTATAACTAAGACCTTTATGCTCAAGAAGGAGGCCTGAGACCAACAAGTTTAGAACCTTCCATTTTAGAAATAAAGAAATATGCTAAATTTTAACCCTCAGTCATGTCCAACTCTTTGCCACCCAATGGACTACAGCACACCAGGCTCCTCTCTCCATGGGGATTCTCCAGGCAAGAATACTGGGGTAGGTTGCCATGCCCTCCTCCAGGGGATCTTCCCAACCCAGGGATCGAACCCAGGTCTCCCACATTGCAGGCAGATTCTTTGTTGACTGAGCCACCAGAGAAGCCCAAGAAATAGAGAAATATGCTAAATTTTAATCCTGAAATTAACAAAAATATGCTGACCATGTATACCAGATTCTTATCCCTGCTTGAGTCTCTGATTATAATAGTCTTTTACTAGTCTTTAGCTCATGTTCCTCTAATCTACTTATTTAGTTTGTTTCCTTCAGGGCACAACAGGATAATGGTGCAGCAGGGATTCCAGCCACTCCTCGAAACAGACTCTGGAATAACAGCAGAAGTGACCCTGGGGCCCCTCAACAAGATAGGGTGAGAGTTCCACGGCTCCAACTAGGTAGGGTCTGCAAGCTCCACGCTAACCTAAAGAAGCTACAGAAGACAGACTTTTGCCCTTCATCATCCCAATAAAGATTTCTTGACGTCCACATTGCTCAACAGAGATCTGAGACAGGAAATAGATGGGCCCCAGGCTGAGCAGCTGAGATCTGTCCCCTGTGAACAGATACTCCAGGATAAAGATAATGGAAGGAGCAAGGAGGAGCTGAGTCCTGCTTGGAGAGAAGATAAAGAGACCACATATTTCTCATTCTTGAGGTCAAGGAGACCTCCCAAACTACACAAAGACTTCTGCGCAAAAAGACTTCTCAGAGGTCAAAGAATACAGGGAGCACCAGATCATATGTTCTTCCAGAAACCCTTGCACTGGAATCCATCTTGGCTAAAAGATGTATATGCACAAGGAGACCCTGAAGTAGACCAAATATGGACTCAGAGCCAGGCAAGCAAGATGATTGGCCAAAGAGCTGCCCCGTATAAGTGATGTCAACTACCCTGAGGGCACAACCCCTTCTCTGAGCCTGCCTATGTATGTCCATCCACACATACTCTTCTTCCCTCTTAACAAACACTTTGCTTCACTACCTCCGTCTCTTTGTCAAAATTCCTTTCTCCAAAGGAGATGACTCAGAGACTTGTAACTAGCCTTTGGCCCTTCTGGTCTAGTGGCAAGGATTTGGTACTCTCATTTCCATGGCCTGGCTTCAGTCTCTGGTTGGGGAACTGAGATCCGGCTTGAAGCCACTGCAGGTCAAAACCACCTGAGATCATTGCTACTTTTGTTCAACATAGTTTTGGAAGTCCTAGCCAATAGGACTTTGGAAGTCCTAGCCAATCAGACAAGAAAAAAGAAATAAAAGGAATCTGAGTAGGAAAAGTAAAACTGTCACTGTTTGCAGATCACATGATATTAACACATAGAACATCTTAAAGATGCTACCAGAAAACTGGAGCTCAATGAATTCAGTTAAGTTTCAGGATACAAAATTAATACACAAATCTCTTGCAATCCTATACACTAACAATGAAAGATCAGAAAGAGCAATTAAGGAAACAATCCTACTGACCATCACATCAAAAAGAATAAAATACTTATGAATAAACCTACTTAAGGAGGCAAAAGACCAGTGATCAGAAAACTATAAGATGTCGATGAACGAAATCAAAGATGACACAAACAGATGGAAAGATACACCATGTTCTTAGATTATAAGAATCAATATTGTCAAGATGTCTACACTACTCAAGGTAATCTATAAATTCAGTGCAATCCCTATCAAATTAACAATGGCATTTTTCACAGAACCAAAAGAAAAATCTTTAAATTTGTATGGAGATACAAAAGATCCTGAATAGCCAAAGCAATCCAAAGAAACAGAGAGCTGGAGGAAGCAGACTTCCTATTTCAGACTATACTAACAAAGCTACAGTAATCAAAATAGTATAGTACCTGAAGCCAGATATCCTGGAGCGTGAAGTCAAGTGGGCCTTAGGAAGCATTACTACGAATAAAGCTAGCGGAGGTGATGGAATTCCAGCTGAGCTATTTCAAATCCTAAAAGACGATGCTGTTAAAGTACTGCACTCAATATGCAGGAAATTTGGAAAACTCAGCAGTGGCCACAGGACTGGAAAAGATCAGTTTTTCATTTCAACCCCAAAGAAAGGCAATGCCAAAGAAGGTTCAAACTATGGCACAACTGTACTCATTTCACATGCCAGCAAAGTATTGCTCAAAATCCTTCAAGCTAAGCTTCAACAGTACATGGATCAAGAACTTTCAGATGTAGGTAGGCTGGATTTAGAAAGGGCAGAGGAAACAAAAGATCAAATTGCCAACATCCACTGGATCATAGAAAAAGTGAGGGAATTTCAGAAAAACATCTACTTCTGCTTTATTGACTATGCTAAAGCCTTTAACTGTGTGGATCACAACAAACTGTGGAAAATTCTTAAAGAGATGGGAATACCAGACCTCCTTACCTGTCTCCTGAGTAACCTGTATGCAGGTCAAGAAACAACAGTTAGGACTAGACATGGAACAACAGACTGATTCATAATTAGGAAAGGAGTATGTCAAGGCTATGTATTATCACCTTGATTATTTAACTTCTATGCAGAGTACATCATGCAAAAGGCCAGGCTGGATGAATCATAAGCTGGAATCAAGATTGCCGGGAGAAATATCAATAACCTCAGATATGTAGATGCAACCACTTTAATGGCAGAAAGTGAAGAGTAACTAAAATACCTCTTAATTAAGTGAAAGAGGAGAGTGAAAAAGCTGGCTTAAAACTCAACAGTCAGAAAACGAAGATCATGACATCCGGTCCCATCACTTCATGGCAAATAGATGAAAAAAAAGAAACAGTGACAGATTTTCTTTTCTTGGGCTCCAAAATCACTGAAGATGGTAACTGTACCCATAAAATGAAGATGCTTGCTCCTTACAAGAAAAGCTGTGACAAACCTAGATAGCACATTAAAAAGGAGAGATATCACTTTACCAACAAAGGTTCATATAGTCAAAGCTGTGGTTTTTCCAGCAGTCATGTATGGATGTGTGAGATGGACCATAAAGAAGGCTGAGTGCTGAAAAATTGGTGCTTTTGAACTGTGATGCTGGAGAAGACTCTTGAAAGTCCTTTGGACAGCAAGGAGATCAAACCAGTCAATCATAAAGGAAATCAACCCTGAATATTCATTGGAAGGACTGATATTGAAGCTGAAACTCCAATACTTTGGCTACCTGATGCGAAGAGCTGACTCATTGAAAAAGATCCTAATGCTGGGAAAGATGGAGGGCAGGAAGAAAAGGGGATGACAGAGGCTGAAATGGTTGGATGGCATCACCAACTCAATTGTTATGAGTTTGAGCAAATTCTGGGAGATAGTGAAGTACAGGAAAGCCTAGCGTGCTGCAGTCCATGGGGTCACAGAGTTGGACATGACAGCGATTGAACAACAATGAACAACAAAAACTGGCACAAAAACAGAAGTACAGATCAATGGAATAGGATACAAACCTAGACATAAACCCCACATGCATACATGTCTAAGTTGCTAAGTTGTGTCTGACTCTTTGTGACCCTATGGATGGTAGCCCACCAGGCTCCTCTGTCCATGGAATTTCCCAGGCAAGAATACTGGAGCGGGTGGCTATTTCCTCCTCCAGGAGATCTTCCTGACCCAGGGATCAAACTCGAGTTTCCTGCATTGGCAGGCGGAATATTTACCAGTGAGCCACCTGGGAAGCTGAATAAACCCCGCAACCATGGTTAATTAATCTATGACAAAGGAGCCAAGAATAGACAATGGAAAAAAAAGACAGTCTCTTCAATAAATGATGCTGGAAACTCTGAACAGCTATATGTAAAAGAATGAAGTTAGAAAATTCTCTAACACTCTACACAAAAATAAACTCAAAATGGGTTAAAGACCTAAATGTAAGGCCAGATACTATAACCCTTAGAAGGAAATGTAGGCAGAACACTTTCTGACTTAAATCGCAGGAAGATCTTTTTGGATTCATCCCCTAGAGTAATAAAAATAGACAAAAATAAACAAATGGGACCTAATTAAAAGTTTTTGCACAGCAAAGGAAACCATAAATAAAATGAAAAAGACAAACCAAAGAATGGGAGAAAATATTTACAAATGAAGCAATGGACAAGGGATTAACTTTCAAAATAAACAGCTCAGGAGGCTTAATAGCATCAAAAACAAACTATCCAATCAAAAAATAAGCAAAAGACCTAAATAGACATTTCTCCAAAGAAGACATACAGATGGCCAAGAGGCACATGAAAAGATGTTCAACATCACGAATTATTAGAGAAATGCAAAGCAAAACTCCAATGAGATATCACCTCACACCAGTCAAAATTACCATCAGCAAAATATCCACAAACAATAAATGCTGGAGAGGATGTGGAGAACAGGGAACACTCCTTCACTATCAGTAGGAATGTAAATTGGTACAGCCACTATGAAGAACAGGAAGGAGGTTCCTTAAAAAACTAAAGATAGAGCTACCATATGACCCTGCGATCCCACGCCTGGGCATATATCCAGAGAAAAACAGTCCAAATGGATACATGCACCCCAGTATTCACTGTAGCACTATTTACAATAGCCAAGACATGGAAGCAACATAAATGTCCATCAACGGAGGAATGAATACAGAAAACGTTGTACACGTACACAACAGAATATTATTCAACCATTAAAAAGAATGGAATGATGCCCTTCACAGCAAGCAACATGAATGGACCTAGAAATTGTTATCTGAGTGAACTAAGACAGAGAAAGAGCAACATCATATGACATCCCTTATATACAGAATCTAAAAAGAAATGATACAAATGAACTTATTTACAAAACAAAAACAGACTCACAGACTTAGGGAAAAAAAACAGCTTATGGTTATAGGGTGAAGGGGGAAAGGAATAGTTAGGGAGTTTGAGATCAGCATGTACACACTGCTATATTTAAAATGGATAACCAACAAGGACCTACTGTAGAGCAAGGGAACTCTGCTCAATGTTATGCGGCAGCCTGGATGGGAGGGGCTTTAGGGGAGAATGGATACATGTATATGTATGGCTGAGTCCCTCGACACTACACCTGAAACTATCACACCATTGTTAATTGGCTATGTTCTAATATGAAATAAAAAGCTTACCAAAAACCAAAAAAAAAGAAGAAACCTCTCTAATGCTATACATAAAAATAAACTAAAAATGGATTATAGAACTAAATATAAGACCAGCTACTATAAAACTTTCATAGGAAAACATAAGCAGAACACCCTTTGACATAAATCACAGCAATATCTTTCTGAATTCTCTTGCTAGACTAATGAAAATTAAGACAAAATAAATGAGACCTAGTTAAATGTAAAAGCTTTCGCACAACAAAGAAAACCATAACACAGTGAAAAGTCAACCCACAGATCGGGAAAAAATATTTTTAAACAAAGACACCGATAAGGAATTAATCTCCAAAATATAAAAACAGGTTTTACAGGCTCAATATTAAAAAAAAAAAAGAAACAAGACAATAAAAAATGAAAAGAAGATCAAAATAGACTCTTCTCCAAAGTGCACATAAAGGGAGTGTTCCGAGCTATTCCTACTCCCAGGCAGTCAGCACTTGGTGGTCAGGTTTTGTGCACTGCGGGTCGCAGGGGTGAGGGTGCCGCTAGGATGAAGCTCATGAGATTTCTGATGAAGCTGAGCCATGAAAGTGTAAGCACTGAATCAAAGAAGGGAACACAGGCCCATGGAACAATCGCAGGTGTAGATGTCCGCATGAATACACCCCTGAAAGCAGTGAAAATGGCCCTGAAGAACAGAGAACCTGCACAACCGGAAACACTATTTGAGGAAATAATATTCAATATTTTATTCTGCCAGTTTACCTCTGGATAGACTACTCGTAGATGTGGCACCAAAGATGAAATCTAAGAAAATGGAAGCTGTTGCAGGAAGACCGAGGCAGAGGAAGAGGGGGTCCTAGGTGATAAGACTATTGCTTCAAAGTAGTAGGGGTAGAAGACTGACTACATGACAGAGGAAGAATATGAGACCAGGCAGAAGAATGTGGAGCCCTAAGCGAGAACGTCTCTGGAGGTTACTGTTTCAGAGTGGTGGATGTTCAAGTTGCATTACAGGCTTTGTTTGTTTGCAGCAGTTTTTATTAAACACAAGTGCATCACAGAGCTCTCTACTGACCATATCATATTGTTTTAATAGTTCATATATATATTCATGGTATCAATACAATGAGAGCTAAACATTACTACCAGGTGATCCCATAGTAATTCCAACCATAGATTAGGCTTTACAAAATTTTTTTTGAACTAAAATATTTCTTGTATATATATATTTTATTTATTTTCAGTTCAGTCGTTCAGTCATGTCTGACTCTGCCACCCTGTGAACCGCAGCACGCCAGGCCTCCCTGTCCATCACCAACTCCTACAGTTCACCCAAACCCATGTCCATTGAGTCAGTGATGCCATCCAACCATCTCATCCTCTGCTGTCCCCTTCTCATCCTGCCCTCAATCTTTCCCAGCATCAGGGTCTTTTCAAATGAGTAATTGGAGGCTAATTACTTTACAATATTGTAGTGGTTTTTGCCATACATTGACATGAATCTGCCACGGGTGTACATGTGTTCCCCATCCTGAACCCCCCTCCCACCTCCCTCCCCATCCCATCCCCCTGGGTCATCCCAGTGCACCAGCCCGGAGCCCCCTGTCTCATGCATCGAACCTGGACTGGTGATCTGTTTCACATATGATAATATATATCTTTCAATGCTATTCTCTCAAATCATCCTACCCTCGCCTTCTCCCACAGAGTCCAAAAGACTGTTCTACATATCTGTGTCTCTTTTGCTGTCTCACATATAGGGTCATCGTTACCATCTTTCTAAATTCCATATATATGTGTTAGTATACTGTACTGGTGTTTTTCTTTCTGGCTTCTGTATAATAGGCTCCAGTTTCATCCACCTCATTAGAACTGATCCAAATGTATTCTTTTTAATGGCTGAGTAATACTCCATTGTGTATATGTACCACAGCTTTCTTATCCATTCGTCTGCTGATGGACATCTAGGTGGCTTCCATGTCCTGGCTATTATAAACAGTGCTGCAATGAATTTCTTTTATGAGTGTATATAGAATATACACCTTTTTATTTCACATGCACTGATGCATTTTATTGTTTTAACTTGACTCCATTCTATAAGTGTAGTAAGTGGAACCTTATTACAAGTGAAATAAGTTCTTTTTGGCATTTTAGAAATTGAAGTCCTACGGAATGAGGTCTAAAATGGATTCTCCTTTCCTGAGTTTTGTTCCATGAAAATTTACTTTCTAAGAAAAAGGTGATGCTCATCATCTAATTAAGGAGTCATTGATTTTTGTTGTCATTGTTAGCTTTTGGCTTAGGGGATTTTTTTGGTTTACTTTTTTTTTTTGACCACTGCATGGAACGTGAGATCCTAGTTCCCTGACCAGGGATCAAACCCATGACCCCTGTATTTGAAGTGCAGAGTCTTAACCACTGGACTGCCAGTGAAGTACCTATTTCACTCTAATAGGTTTGCAATATGGCAACCCACTCCAGCGTTCTTGCCTGGAGAATCCCAGGGACGTGGGAGCCTAGTGGGCTGCTGTCTCTGGGGTCACACAGAGTCGGACACAACTGAAGCGACTTAGCAGCAGCAGAAGTTGAAACTATAAATAACGTTCACTAGATTATCTGTTGTGACCAGTGTTGAAACCTGTAAATACAGAATGTACTATCATTGGCTCCTTTATCAAATACTTTAACAAGTAGTCCTTTAAGAACAAAAGGGAAAAGACCTTATTTGCCAGCAAAACTGGATTCTTTCCAATCATTAGTAAGGATTTTTAAAATTGTTTTAATTGGTTAGATTTAGAGAAAATTGTTTTTTGTTTAGTCACTAAGTCGTGTCTCTTTTGCGACCCCATGGACTGTGGCCCACAAGACTCCACTGTCCATGGGATCTCCCAGCCAAGAATGCTGGAGTGGGTTGCCATTTCCTTCTCTAGAGGATCTTTCCAACCCAGGGAACAAATCTTCATCTCCTGCACTGGCACATGGGTTCTTTACCACTAAGCCACATGGGGAGCCCTAGAGAAAAATACCACTCAGTATATAGTTTCTTACAAAGTTTACTACTGTTTGTTTATAAACTAAGGAAGGAAACCTATCTGAGGATTGGAATGAACTAGATTCTGTATTTTCATTTAATCATATATGTGGGTTTGTTTGTTAATGAGAAGGAAAAGTTCACCAAGATTGTTACCAAAAGAGGAAGTACAGGCCTTGTAGGGAATTACGTAAATTGAGATAGCAACAGCATTTATGTGTGGTATGCATATATGTATCTCATTCTTTTCCATCCTCTTGGTGCTCCTAGTAACTGAATGCAAGCAGAAGGTAAGGGAACCCAGTGATACATCAAGATGGAAAGATTTCATGGGGACAAACAGAAAAGAACAAGTAGTGAATAAACATGAGAAGACTCCTGCCCTCTTGGAGCTTATAGGCTAAAAGGCAAACGCTGTTAGATACACACTGATATGTAATTGCCAATTGTGAATACTTTGATAAGGAATACTTTCTGTTAACTTGTCTGTTAAAAAAACAGTGGAAGCTCATTTTGATTTTAAGTCAAATGTCAATAACAAAGGATTCTTAACTCGGGGGGGAGAAAAGAAGATGTACAAATGGCCAAAAAGCACATGAAAAGATGCTCAATATTGCCAATTATTAGAGAAATGCAAATCAAAACTACAATGAGTTATCACCTCACACCAGTCAGAATGGACATCATCATAAATGCTGGAGAGGTGTGAAGAGAACCTTCCTACAATGCTGGTGGGAATGTAAATCAGGACAACCATTATGGAGAATAGTACTGAGGTTCCTTAAAAATTAAAAATACAACTACCATATCATCCAGCAATCCCACTCCTGGGCATGTATCTGGAGAAAACCATAATTCGAAAAACTACACGCATGCTTATGTGCACAGCAGCACTATTTTCAATGGCCAAGCCATGAAAGCAACCTACCTGTCCATCAACAGAGGAATGGATAAAGGTGGCATGGTGCATATATACAAGCGAGTATTCAGCTCAGTTCAGTCGCTCAGTTGTGTCCGACTCTGTGCGACCCCATGAACAGCAGTACGCCAGGCCTCCCTGTCCATCACCAACTCCTGGAGTTCACTCAGACTCACGACCATCGAGTCAGTGATACCATCCAGCCATCTCATCCTCTGTCGTCCCCTTCTCCTCCTGCCCCCAATCCCTCCCAGCATCAGAGTCTTTTCCAATGAGTCAACTCTTTGCATTAGGTGGCCAAAGTACTGGAGTTTTACTCACCCATAAAACAGAATGAAATAACACCATTTGCAGCAATATCAATAGACCTAGAAATAACATATTAAATGAAGTAAATCAGATGAATATCCTATGATATCACTTCCATGTGGAATCTACAAAAATGATACAGATGAACTTATTAACAAAACAGAAACTGACTCACAGACTTCAAAAACAAATGTATGGTTACCAAAGGTGAAAGGTGCAGGGAAGGGATAAACTAGGAGCTTGAGATTAACACATACACTGTTACACTACATATATTATTAAGAAAGATAACCAACAAGGACTTATTGTATAGCACAAGGAACTCTACTCAATATTCCTTAATACCTTACACAGGAAAAGAAACTGAAAAAGAAAGTATATATATCTAACTGAATTACTTTTCAGTACACCTGAAATTAACACAACACTGTAAATCAACTATAGTCCAATCTAAAATTAAATTAAAAAGGAAAAATGGACTAAATATCAAAATGTAAGGCCAGATACTATAAAACTTAGAGGAAAACATAGGCAGAACACTGTGACATAACTGCAGCAATATCTTTTTGAATCCACCTTCTAAAGTAACGAAAATAAAAACAAAATAAACAAACAGAATCTAATTAAACTTAAAAGTTTTTGCACAGCAAAGGAAACCAAAACAAAATGAAAAGACAAGTCATAAAAGGGGAGAAAACATTTGCAAATAGAGCAACTGACAAAAGATTAATCTCCAAAGTATATAAATAGCTCATGTAGCTCAATATAAAAAAAAATCAGAAAACGGGCAGATCTCAATAGATGTTTCTCCAAAGAAGATATACAGATGGTTGAAAAGCACATGAAAAGATATTCAACAGCAGTAATTATTAATATTAGGCAAATGCAAATCAAAACTACAATGGGGTATCACCTCACACCAGTTAGAATGACCATCATCAAAAAGTCCACAAACAATAAATGCTGGAGAGGGTGTGAAGAGAAGGGACCCTTCTTACACCGTTGGTGGGTATGTAAATTGGTACAGCTGCTATGGAGAACAGTATGGCAATTTCTTGAAAACTAAAAATAGAGCTAGCATACGATCTAGCAATCCCATTCCTGCGCATATATCTAGAGAAAACCATCATTCAAAAAGATACATACACCCCAGTGTTCACTGCAGCACTATTTACAATAACCAGGATGTGGAAGCAACCTAAATATCCATCAACAGAGGCGTGGATAAATAAGATGTGGTATGTATATACAATGGTTTATTACTCAGCCATAACAAGAATGAAATAATACCGTTTGCAGCAACATAAATAGACCTAGAGATTGTCATCCTGAGTAAAGTCAGACAGAAAAAGACAAATATCATATGATATCACTTATATGTGGAATCAAAAAAGAAAAGCTACTTATCTACAAACACAAAATGAGTGTTACAGATGTAGAAAATGAGCTTATGGTTACCAGGAGGGTAAAGGGTGGAAGGAAAAATTGGAAGATTGAGATTGACGTATACACACTATATGTAAATATAGATAACTATGTAAATACTATATGTAAAATAGGTAACTAATAAGGACCTATCATATAGCACAGGAAACTCTACTCAGTATTCTGTAACGGCCTATATGGAAAAAGAATCAAAAGAGAGTGGATATATGTGTACATATAACAGATTCACTTGGCTGTACACTTGAAACAACACTGTAAATAAACCATACTCTAATAAAAATTTTTTAAAAAATTGAACAAACAAAACAGAAGCAAACTCACAGACACTGAGAACAACCTAGTGGGCGCCAGAGGGAAGTGGGTAGCAGGGATGAGGGAAATTGGTGAGACAGGTTAAGAGGTACAAACTTCCAGTACAAAATAAATGAGTCACAGGATGGGGACTACAGTCAATAAGTATAGTATCTGTATGGTGATGTATCATAACTAGACTTATTAGAGTGATTATTTTATAATGTATAAAAATATCACTATGTTATACACCTGAAACTAATACACTATTGTTAAGCCAATTGTTCTTCAATCAAAAATTTTAAAATGCTACAGCTGAACCTACAAAACACAGACTTGGAAAATAAATTTATGGTTACCAAAGGGGAAAGGTTGGTGGGGGGTGTATAAATTGGGAGTTTGGGATTGATATATACATATTACTATATTTAAAATGGATGACCAACAAGGTCCTACTGTATAGCAGAGGAAACTCAACGCAATATTCTGTTATAACCTGAATGGGAAAAGAATTTGGAAAAGATTTTCTCTAAATCCCTACCAAATCACTTTGCTGTACATCTGAAACTATCACAACATTGTAAATGGACTATACTCAGAATGAAATAAAGTTTTAAAATAAAACATTTTAAAAGTATTTGCTTTTAAGTAAAACAATGACTTTACAAAATTTGAAAATGATTACACATAAAAGTGGTCTGCGTATGTGATAGGTCCTATAGTTGATGACACACTTGAACCCTTACATCTTTGAGAAGATGGACTCATCTTGTGGGCTCGGTCGGTCACCTTATAGACATTTCTGAGGGTGTCCGGCCAACTCATGAGGACTTCCCCTTCTGGAGGAACTGTCTTTGATCCCCAAAGATAAGTGTTTTTAACTATAAAACACTGTCCCAAGGCCCAGGTGTCCCATTCTTCTTTGAGTTCGATTAGAAACCAGTGTATCCTTACAATAAGTTACTAAGCCTACTTACCTTAGCTTCATTTGGGTTCTATGACTCATAATCAAATGAGCCTTAATTCGTCCAGCAAGGTGAAATAATAAATTATTTTATATTTTAACAGCAATAGAATTTCCCTTAGGGATGGAATTTTTTTATGAACAACATTATTGTGAAATTACTCATAAAGGTAACCATTAGCAATAACCAAAACATTCATCAACAGGGACCAGTTGAATAAACTGTGATATATCCACACAAAAGTATACTATGCAATACAAACAATCAAATCGATTCCTACATATGAATATGACCTATACAAGATGCATTAAATGGAGAAAACAAAGTAGAGTATGTCTATTATACCTCCTCTTATGTGAGTGTATTTATACACTATCTATAAAGGTATATAAAACAAAAAATTTAAATTAAAATATGGTTACCCATTGTGATAGAGAAACAGAAAAGAGGGGCTAGGAATGGAAGCAGGATTTTTCTGAATATACCTCGTAAAAGTGTTTATTCTTGGTAATGTAATTGCTTATTATGTTCATAAGATTATATTAATCACTAAGAATAAAAAAAAAGCTAAAATAAATGAATATAGCCATATATTACTCTGGAGACATAACTAAAAGAGAAAACTCATTTCAAATGACTTTCCAATATTTTGATTTTAAATTCTCATGTGGATTACATTTTAAGGGGAAAAAAAGAGCAAAAAACAAATGATTCAATAGTCTTAATACTAGTAGAAATATTTGTACTACCACTTTGAGATTATTTCACATATACTGTAGGATATATAGCAAATGGTTATATAGAATTTGATGGGAAACATGGGTAAAAGTTTCAGTTTTACAAGATGAAAAATTTTCTAGAGATGGATGATGGTGATGGTAGCATTTGTGAATGTATTTGATACCAATGAACTGTACAGTTAAAAATGTACCACAACAACAAAAAAATGGGGACAAAGGTTAAAACAAATTGTCAGGAAACAATTTTCAGTAAAAAAGAGATTCAAGTATAAAATAAAATATATTGAATAAATTTCTTATAATTTTACAATTTAACTGGTAATATCTACATAAAAGTTATATTTTCCTCATAAATCTTTTCTAGCTTTTTCTGCTGACAAGTCTTAGGAGCACAGCAAAGGATAGAACTTTTTTTGCCTGAGAAAAATACCTTGACAAGTAGTTTAGAATTTATGGTGAAATTCCTAAGGCAGAAGTTGCTGGTAGAGAGCTGAGTGGATCGATCAAGAGTGAGCAGAAATTTGAAGGTGGAGAGCAGTGCATCGGGTGTTGCTGCAGCTAAGAATAGGTGGGGAGATGAAGCACAGATACCCACAAACTCAGCAACTCAACAAAAGTGGAGGGTGCTCCAGAGGGGACCCCAAAATGCTATATACCAGGCTCCCCTGGGCAAAAATGATGGGAATTGGAGGGATGCCAAGCTCCCACTCTACAGAGAATAGCATTAAACCAGTTTGATTTGCAAAGGTTAGGCTACTTCCAACATTGGAATTACATTATCAACACAACCCAGAACTCCAAACATTTTTGAATACCCTCTAAGAGGGTGAAACCATGACAACTGTCAACGAGGCATGTAGCAATAAGGGCCAGGTGTGGTGAGTGCATGATACATAACACGGCACAGCTGGGAGATTGCTCGCCACACTGCTCGTCCGCCCCATCCGGGCACTCCTGCTCTCTGCTGCAGAGCCAGGCCACAGGAATGTACCTCCCACCACATGCAGCTTGCCTCGACGTGACACCACATTTCATCTGCACTGGATGACCAAGAAGCAAAGCCATCAGAGTTCCTGGTTTCCTTGGGTCCAGGAGACCTTTTTGTGATAAGCTGCAGTCAACACTTCCTGAAAGACCTTCCTTCAACTACTACCTAGGGGAAAGCTAGAGGGTTCAGCACCCTAAAAACCCATGAAGGTTCGCCACTGATACTGGAGTTTTTGCTTTGGGGACCATTCTTTCTGATGCTGTGAAGTTGCTACTGGAGGTCTCCCCATTGTCCTGTTAGAATGGCTCAGACTTGCACTTGTGCTTAAAAAGATACGACTACTTTTCCTCCAGGTCTGATTTGGTCTTAAAGACTCAGAGTATGAAGAGTTGCAAGTTTAGAAGTCTGGGCTCAAAGCACTTGACTTCAGTTTACTTTTAGAAGTGTAGATATAGCTTCAAGTGAAGTTAGGGTTTGGGGTCCTACATTGCCATCTTTATAAGAAAGCCTCTAACAGCCTGGTTACACATACGTTTTCAGTTCTTTGCAGGATATTGATTCACATTATCAGTTTTATTCAAATCATGAACTTATGTTTATCAACCCTGAATGATCAGTGATCAAAAATAAGCCTGTTATGGGTGTGGTACTCAGAGGGAAACACCAGGAAGGCTTGACTGTATTTAGTTTACTATTTCATTCCTAACTTTCAAAAAGAAAAAGTCAATCCTCAGTTTTGAGAAAACAAACGGTCTGACTCATTCAGTAGAAGTCTCTACAAGATGCAGTGACAACCTAGCAGTCTTAACCTAGGGACAATGTGTACATGTGGGATGGAAAGTCATGTGATGGGAGTTTTCAATGGAAGCCCACCTCGTAGACTACACCTTTTTTGGTAAGGACCAGACCTTATCTGCATAGTGGTTTTTAGCAAGTTACTCAATAATTCATTTTAAAAGGCTGGCGTATAAATTACATTATAAATGAAAGACTTGGGAGGTACTGGTTATTAATGAACAACTGGAACAACTTTGCCAGTGATACACATACCATCCAGGTGATCCCATTTAACTTGATTAAAACCCTTCAACTGAAAGCAGGTGAGGTAAATAATCCCAGGCTCAGTTGTCAGGCTACTAGGTTGCAGTTTTGGTTAGACCACATACTAACATATCACCTCGGAGACTTATCACCTCATTTCTTGTCTATAAAGTGAGGCTAGTGAATAAGTGGTTCAGGCCAGAATACTGGAGTGGGTAGCCTTTCCCTTCTCCAGGGGATCTTCCCAACCTAGGGATTGAACCCAGGTCTCCCTCATTACAGGCAGATTCTTTACCAGCTGAGCCACCAGGGAAGCCCAAGAATACTGGAGTGGGTAGCATATCCCTTCTCCAGGAGATCTTCCCAACCCAGAAGTCAAACCAGGATCTCCTGCACTGCAGGCAGATTCTATAACAGCTGAGCTACTAGAGAAGCCCCAGTGAACAGGTGTTTCTAAAAGGAAAATTCAAGGATTTAATGAGTCCAGAGTCACTTGGCATAAACTCATCAAGTAAATGCTCCTGGACTCTTTTGTCATCTTCTATCAGATCCTTCCGGAAGGAGCCCAGTGAGGCCTGCAGTCGACCCTCAGAGACTCGCACAGCTAGGCGAGTCCCATCTGGAACACTATTCTGCCCTGGGGATTCTCAGTCTGGAGATCCAGTGTGCACACGTATTCTACATACCATCTGTAAATGAGTCTCAAACATTAGTTTTCAGAGTCAGGTACATGCTTGCTATGACTAAATTAAAATTTTACTAACATATCTGGTGACTCAGATGGTAAAGAATCTTCCTGCAATGCGGGAGACACAGGAGACATGGGTTCGATCCCTGGGTTGGGAAGAGCCCCTGGAGAAGGGAATGGAAACCCACTCCAGTATTCTTGCCTGGGAAATCCCATGGTCAGAGGAGCCTGGTGGGCTCCAGTCCACGGGGTCGCAAAAAGTCGGACATGACTGAGCAGCTAACACTTTCATTTTATGTATTAAGTTTACAGTAGCTTTCTCATAGTCTGTCAATATACAAAGCATATTGTGTACAATATACAAAGCAGATCACCTGCTGTTCTACAGCAGACATCATAAAGATGTCTTCCCATCAGAAGGCTTTGGGAAACACTGCTTAGTGAAAAAGACAAGTAACTTTAAATCCCATTTCAGAAGTGGGGCTGACAGACCACACACAGGTAAGGGCTTCCTGCCAAGCAGAGATGCTCCAGCAGGTTAGGCAGAAACCCTGAGGGTTAGAATCCCTACTGGAGGACAAACACCTCAGAGATGAAGGGCCATCTCCTCCAAACGAGTTCAGAGTACCTTGACCAAGAAAGTGTCTAAGTTAAAAAAAAAAAAAAGGATTTAAAGCCTGCCTCCATCCACGAGGGCCAAACAGGAGCACCTGTCAGGAGAGACACACTCCGGCAGGCCAGGTGGTCTGACAAACGCTGGGCAGCTCCTGCACCGGCTAAGTCACCAGCCACCAGCCACCGACCCTATGGGAGCTGAGGGTGTCTCAGTCACCCTGGGACCCAGCGCAACTCTCTACCTTGGGGTCCGCCTGCACCTGAGTGGTATTAACAAGTGCTGCTGCAACTTGCTTGCTAACCGCACTTGGGAACAAACTCCAGGGCTGTTTTGGAGGGAAGTACCCCTTTCCAAGGTCCCAAGCCTCAGGAGAGGCCTGGTTAAACCTGGGCGGCCTGCCCATCAGAGACAAAGGCTAGAAAGCCAATCCCACTCCCCGAGACGGTGGGGAATCTAGGAAAAAGCGTGTCGAGAGGCCTTCCATTCCCATAGAGGGCCGAAAACCAAATGACAGTTTGTCCACTGGGCCCACCCACCAGGCAGGTCTGTTTAGGAGTTAAGGGCTGAGTAGCCCAGGGCCCTCCAGATGGTCCAGCCTCGCCCTCCCGTATAAAAGGTCACCGCAGGAGGGGGGACACGCCGCGCACACCTAGAGAGGGCGCCCCAAGCTCTCCTCCGCCCCCGCCCCCGCCCCCACCCCGCAGCCTGCTGATTGGGATGCGCGCCCGCCAGGGGCCCCCACTCACCGGTCGCGGAGCCCCTTGAGGCCGCCCAGCGCGGCCAGCACGGGCGCCTGGAGCAGAAGGAGCGCCAGGCGTCGCATGGCCGCGAAGAGACAGAGAAGAAACCCCGGCTCGAGGCGCGTGGATGCAGCCAGCCGGCGGAGCGCACTGGGCGCCCAGGCGGCTTTAACTCCTATTCCCACCCCGCAAGGGGAACGCCGGCGCAGGTGGGCGCGGTGGGCGCCGTGCTCTGGGAGTCGGGGCCAAATGATCCCAGGAAGGAGCTGGGCTGCAGACCGGACCTTCTGGGGGTGTGCGCCTCTTCTGGGGGTGCTCGGTGGCCACGAGAGCTTGGGACCCTGGGGGCCCTTCCTGCAGTGGAGAGCAGACGCTCAGCTGAGTCAAGGCTCTTATCACACTTAAGGTCGAGTTAGGGATGGTCGGCCATACTTAAGGTTTCTCAAAGGTTTAAACAATAACAACAAAAATAATTGGTTTACAATGTTGTGCCAATGCCTGCTGAAAAGCAAAATGACTCAGTTACACACACATATACAATCTTTTAAAAATGCTCTTTTCCATTATGGTTTATCCCAGGAGATCGGATTTAGTTCCTTGTGCTATCCAGTAGGACCTTGTTGTTTAACCATACTAAATGTAACAGCTTGCATCTCTCTCTCTATGTGTGTGCTCAGTCACGTCCCACTCTTTGCAACTCCATGGGCTGTGACCTGCCAGGATCCTCTGTCCATGGGATTTTCCAGGCAAGAATACTGGAGGGGGTGATCATTTCCTCCTCCAGAGGATCTTCCCTACCCAGAGACGGAGCCCAGGTCGCTTGTGTCTTCTGCAATGGCAGGCAGATTTTTTTACCACTGCACCACCTGGGAAGCCCAGCCCAAACTCCTGGTCAACCTCTTCCTCTCCACCCCTCCCTCTTGGGAACCAGGAGTCTGTTCACCAAGTCTGAGTCTGTTTCTGACTTATAGACAGGTTCATTTGTGCCATATGTTAGATTCCACATATAAGTGATATCATAGAGTATTTGTTTCTTTCTGACTTACTTCATTTAGTATGAAAATCTCTTATTGCATCCACAGTCCTGCAAATGGCATTATTTTGTTCTTTTCATGGCTGAGTAGTATTTCATTGTAAATACGTACCACATCTTCTTTATTCATCCACCTGTTGATAGCCATTTAGCTTGTTTCCGTGTCTTGGCTATTGTGAACAGTGCTGCCATATTTCTTTTTGAATTATAGTTTTGTCTGGATATATACTGTTTTTAGCTTTTTGAGGAAAGTCCACACTGTTTTCCATAGTGGCTGTACCAACTTATATTCCCACCATTTTAATAATATTAACTCTTTCAATCTAACAGCATGGGGTATATTTCAATTTCTTTGAGTAATCTTCAATTTCCTTTATTAAAGTTTGATAGTTCTCAGCCTATAAGTCCTTCACCTCCTTGGTCAGGTTTATTCCTAAGTATTTTATTGGAGGGGGTGTGTGATTTTAAAAGGTACTTTTTTTTTTTTTTACTTTCCCTTCCTGATATTTCATTGGTGTAAAGAAATGCTACCAATTTCTATAGGCTAACCTTGTATCCTGCTACCTCGCTGAATTAATTTTCAGTTCTAATAGTTTTTGTGTGGAGTTTTTAGGATTCTATATATGGTATTATGTCATCTGCATATAATGACAACTTTACATCTTCCTTTCTATGGACAGAGGTTCGTGACATTGTCCAGGAGGCAGTGATCAAAACCATCCCCAATAAAAAGAAATGCAAAAAGGCAAAATGGTTGTCTGATGAGACCTTACAAATAGCTGAGAAAAGAAGAGATGCTAAAGGCAAAGGAGAAAAGGAAAGATATACCCGTTTGAATGGAGAGTTCCAAAGAATAGCAAGGAGAGATAAGAAAGCCTTCCTCAGTGATCAATGCAAAGAAATAGAGGAAAACAACAGAATGGGAAAGACTAGAGAGCTCTTCAAGAAAATTAGAGATACTGAGGGAATATTTCGTCCAAAGATGGGCACAATAAAGGACAGAAATGGTATGGACCTATCAAAAGCAGAAGATATTAAGAAGAGGTGGCAAGAATACACAGAAGTACTATACAAAAAGATCTTCATAAGCCATATAACCACAATGCTGTGATCACTCACCTAGACCCAGACTTCCTGGAATGTGAAGTCAAGTGGGCCTTAGAAAGCATCACTACGAACAAAGCTAGTGGAGGTGATGGAATTCCAGTAGAGCTATTTCAAACCCTGAAAGATGATGCTGTGAAAGTGCTGCAATCAATATGCCAGCAAATTTGGAAAACTCAGCAGTGGCCACAGGACAGGAAAAAGTCAGTTTTCATTCCAATCCCAAAGAAGGGCAATGCCAAAGAATGTTCACATTACCACACAATTGCACTCACCTCACACACTAGCAAAGTAATGCTCAAAATTCTCCAAGCCAGGCGTCAACAGTGCATGAACCATGAAATTCCAGATGTTCAAGCTGGATTTAGAAAAGGCAGAGGAACCAGAGATAAATTGCCAATATCCGTTGGATCATAGAAAAGCAAGAGAATTCCAAAAATAAAATCTACTTCTGCTTTATTCATTACGCCAAAGCCTTTGACTGTATAGATCACAACAAACTGTGGCAAATTCTGAAAGAGATGGGAATACCAGACCACCTTACCTGCCTTCTGAGAAATCTGTATGCAGGTCAAGAAGCAACAGTTAGAACCGGACATGGAACAACAGACTGGTTCCAAATTAGGAAAGGAGTATGTCAAGCCTATATATCATTACCCTGCTTGTTTAACTTATATGCAAAGTACATAATTCTAAATGCTGGACTGGATGAAGCACAAGCTGGACTCAAGATTGCTGGAGGAAATATCAATAACCTCAGATATGCAGATGACACCACCCTTATGGCAGAAAGTGATGAGGAACAAAAGAGCCTCTTGATGAAGGTGAAAGAGGAGACTGAAAAAGCTGGCTTAAAATTCAACATTCAGAAAACTAAGATCATGGCATCCGGTCCCATAACTCCATGGCAAGTAGGTGGAGAAACAATGGAAACAGAGACAGACTTTATTTTGGGGGGCGCCAAAATCACTGCAGATGGTGATTGCAGCCATGAAATTAAAAGACGCTTGCTCCTTGGAATAAAAGCTATGACCAACCTAGACAGCATATTAAAAAGCAAAGACATTACTTTGCCAACAACAGTCTATTTAGTCAAAGCTATGGTTTTTCCAGGAGTCGTGTATGGATGTGAGAGTTGAGAGAAAGCTGAGCACCAAAGAACTGATTCTTTTGAACTGTGGTTTTGGAGAAGACTCTTGAGAGTCTCTTGGACTGTAAGGAGATCAAACAAGTCCATCCTAAAGGAAATCAGTCCTGAATATTGACTGGAAGGACTGATGCTGAAGCTGAAACTCCAATAACTTAGGCCACCTGATGTGAAGAACTGACTCATTGGAAAAGACCCTGATGCTGGGAAAGATTGAAGGCAGTAGAAGAAGGGGACGACAGAGGATGAGATGGTTGGATGACATCACCGACTCAATGGACATGAGTGTGAGCAAGCTCTGGGAGTTGGTGATGGACAGGGAAACCTGGCCTGCTGCAGTCCATGCGGTCGCAGAGTCGGACAGGACTGAGTGACTGAACTGAACCGAACCTCCACTTCAGATGCCTCTTCCCAGGTGGCACAGTGGCCTCCTGCCAATGCAGGAGGCATAAGAGATGCAGGTTTGATCCCTGAGCTGGGAAGCTCCTTTGGAGGAGGAAATTTGGCAACCCATTCCAGTATTCTTGTCTGGAAAATCCCTTGGACAGAGGAGCCTGGCAGGTTACAGTCCAGGGGACTGCAAAAAGGCAGACACAATTGAGCACACACAAACATATATTGTGTTTACATTTTTAATGTATACAACTTTCACCCTTGTGCTTCCATCTCACTTCCCCACCTCCACCCCCAGCAAGCACTTAGGTACTAAGCAAGCGCTAAGTTGGTCTCAATTCAACTCAGGCCTCCTGCCCAAAGGCTGCACTAATGGCAGGCATATTTCTGTGACTGAATCTCAAAAGCAGCAGGCAACAATTTAATTAGCTCCAAGTCAATAAACCTCCACGAACCCAGCAAGGCAGTAAAGCATAAGCCTCACTAGTAATTATCAGCAAAAGATTATTCATGTAGAACTATGATGCTTAACATTTGGCAGTATCTAACATAGAATATTTATAATTTTCTGACAATGACTAACAATGAAGAATGGCATCAGAATGCATTAGAATTAATTCTGCTACAATCCTTCATTTAGAAAGAAAAAAAACTCCCACGAAAGGATATAACACAGGAAAACCCAAATTGGTATACAGTCAAAGGATAGACAATTTGCAACGTAATTTCATGGATGCTTTTAAAATTTTTCTCAAATAAAGTGACTACATGAATATTTGATGTAGGAATATGTTAATGTTAGTGGCAATGGACACCCTGTGTTACTCATGTATGTATTAAATATAACTACTCATCATATAATTCCCCCACTTGAATAATTCTTTATATTAAGCAGCCCTTACAATCTGCCTCCAGATCTCATTTTTGATGCTAAACACTTTTGGGGTCAAGACATGATTTGGGGCTTCAATTTGAGAATTTGTGAGCATTGCAATCAAAGCAATCTGATGAGATAAGCCAGATGAGCACGTGGACAGTCACCCAGCTTCATATCCTTCAAGGTACACAAACCAACACCCCCTCCTTTAATCACAGTACAATTCAAATCTGGCAAGTGTACCCTAGTTCTTTAGGGCTGACCCCCTGTCTCCCTATAGAAAGTAGAACTTAGAAATTCTCCCTACAAAGTCATAACAATAACTTCAAAATTTCAAGTGCGGTAGGCTAGTGAAATGTTCCATTTCCTGCATTCTCACAGGACTGAGTGTTCTCACTGCCTGATCTTAGAGTTTTCACAAGCTAGTCCTGCTGACCGTGCTAGGCACTATGGATTAGGTTTTCCTGTGAGTGATGGAAAACTCAAACAGCATTTTCCTAAACAAGACAGAAGACTCCAAGTAGGTGGTAAAGGGCTGTGTGATTGTCCACAATGACTGTTGCTCTGCGGGATCTGAACGATTCAGGGCTCTGGAGAAGAGGGTGCTAGATGCTGGGGAGGGTCTGCTGGAGAGCATGGGAAGGATTCAGGGAGAATCACATCAAGTGCTTTTTACTGGGCTTGAAGTCTACAAATAAAATCTACTGGCCAGGCCTGTGCTCAGAGCGTTGGGAATTCCTGGGGAAGGAGCACAGTGGATTTTTCTAGAAAATGCCCCTGAGTTGAGTTGAGTGCCCTGCAGGGTGTGGGAGGCAGGAGAAGCCGTGACACCTAACAAGACCTCTAGAAAACCCTGCAGTGTGCTGAGGGTCAACATAAATCATAAATAGATAGCTGCCCATCTCTGAAAGAGGACATCTCAGTGGGAAATGCCTAGGTCTCCTTCAGAATCTTCCAGACTCGAGGAAAAACCAGATCTCCACTTGGGCCTTTAAAGCTGTCAAAGGCCAACATGCCATGGCTTCCTGTCCTCAGCTTCCATGAACTGCAAACATCCTGACCGCTCTCCATGGGTCCCTGCTACCCCCAGTCCACCTCCAACAACCAACCTTGAGCATTTGATCCCAATAAGGGCTCCAGTAGCTTATCCACTGTGACAACAGGAACCTCCTACCACCTTAGAAATGCAAGCTCCAGGCTCCTCCAGAGCCTTCTTCCAGGCAAATCTAGGGAGACCTTGTAGGAGAAAGCCTAGTGGGGGTGGGAAGTTGGTGTTAGTTTGAACAATTTATTTATTTTCATTTCTTGGTCAAGCCATAAAGCATGTGAGATCCTAGTTTCCTAAGCAGGGGGCAAACTGGTGCCCCCAGAAGTGGAAGCGGAGAGTCTTAACCACTGAACTACTAGGGAAGTCCCAGTTCTAAACAATTTAAGTGCTTCTCAGTGCAGTCAGCCTGACCTCAAAATGCTGCCTCTTTGGGCACAACCTGATACTCTCATTCAGCTCTTCTCTTTTGTTTTTCTAACCCATTTGGCGCCTTACCTTAGTTTCTGCTGGTTACTTGCCCCTGGGGTTGCTGACCTAGTTTCGAATGTTGGTTTTGGCTCTTACTTGCATTCCTTCGGGGACTTGACTTTCCGTGTTTACCTGTCTGTGATTGCATCACAACTTCCAGAGACAGAGAAACCTCATTCCTCTGCCTCATCCCTACTGGAGGACGCAGTTGAGGTATTTGCCAGCCTCGCCCTGAAGGCAATTAGAGAGGAGGGCTCTGGAAGCTTGGAAGTTTCATTTCCACTCCTCACCCTCCAGTGAAGAGAGAGGGGCCAGAAAAACTGGGTTAATAATCAATTACGTTTTCATGATGAAGCCTCCATAAAAATCCCTGGACTATCGTATAGGATGGGCTTCTCTGGTGGCTCAGATGGTAAAGAATCCACCTGCAATGCAGGAGACCTGGGTTTGATCCCTGGGTGGGGAAGATCCCCTGGAGAAGGAAAGGGCAACCCATTCCAGTGTTCTTGCTTGGAGAATCCCATGGATAGAGGAGCCTGGTAGGTTACAGTCCATGGGAGCACAAAGAGTCAGACACAACTGAGTGACTCATACACACACACACACATACACATAAGCACACCGTGGAGGAGAGCGTCATACATCCTTGTGCTTCACACACCCCAAATCCATGGGGACAAGAGCTCCTGTACTTGGGGTCCTTCTGAATCCTGCCCTGTGTATCTCTTCATCTGGCTGTTCATTTGTATCCTTTATCAGTTCTTTTGTTAGATAATAAACTGGTAATTGTGAGTGTTTCCATGAGTTCTGTGAGATGCTATAGCAAATTACTGAACCTGAGGAGGGGATCGTTGGAACCCCCAATTTGTAGCCAAGTTGACTAGGAGCACGAGTGACCTGGAGTGACTTAGGACGAGCATCTGAAGTAGGCTCTGTCTTGGGAGACAGGTCCCTTAACCTGTGGCTCTGATTCTGACTCCAGGCAGATGGTGTCAGACCTAAATTGAACTGTAGGTCACCCAGCTGGCATCAGAGAATTGGTTGATGTGGGGGGGGGAAAAGCCACATGTCTGGTGTCAGAAGTGCTGTGAGTAGAGAGTAGAAGAATAGAATTTTCTTCTTTCATTTGGTGAATCGAAGTCATCAGGGACCTTGCCAGGTGATGTCTGGTTATCTATACAAACCGCATGTGGATCCCTGAGTCAGAGATGCATATGAAATTTTGTGTGGTTCTGGGGACTCTAAGGATATGGAAATATCTGTAATTAATCATTATCTGCACTTCCCACCAAAACTTTACTGAGAAAATCTACCCAGCCCCTAAAGCCCAGAGCAGATGTGTTTGAAATGATCTGCCAGGTCTAGGTCATTAGTTGTAATAACTCTAGATGTTTTTATAAAGCTGATTAATAAAAGGCTTAAATAATCATATGTAACTTCCTAAAATAGATAAGATCTGTATAACACTTATGACATAAATGGATTTGCTGGTGGTATGGAAGCCAGCAAAGGAAAAGACCTGCTTTAGGGTTTCATTTGGTGTCCAAATGCAAGGACACTGGAACATAACTAGACTTGGAAAATTTCCATGAGCCAGTGGACCATTTTCCAGTAACAGCTCAGGACTAGTGATAGTGAGTTGTGTATGAGGCCAGAGGTTCATATCAATATTAAGTTGGTATTCGTATAAATTTACAAGTTTGTTTCCATTAGATGAGCTTCAAGTGTGAGAGTAAATGTGTTGATGTAGGATATTTATCTTTCTTCCTAGAGTGATATTACTTTTGTTATCTCAAAAAAAAAAAAACCAAAAAACCAACCAACAGATAATTTCTGGAACATTTATCTATTTACCATAGTAAAGCCAGGAAATGTGTCTATTGACATTCAAAATAAGATAGTTTAAAAAACACAATAGAAAAAATGGTTCCCCAAACTGGATACCTTTCAACATTTGTAGATTTTTGTTTAATTTGAACCTCTGACAATAGTTAGCCAAACAGCACCATACTTTTTATTTTCTGCTTCAGAAGCATAGACAAAAAGGAGCCAAAAGACAGAGAAATTGAAAACTACTATAAAACTGCCTTCATTTTTCCTAATTAAAGAGTAGGCTTGTCTGATTCAGAAAAGAGTCTGAATCAGGGAACACTTCATAAGAAGTATAATTTATGACAACCCTTGGCAGGGACAGGAGAATCAAATTAAAAGACTTAGAGAATATTTTTTTAATTTAGTAAAATAAAGACTAATCATTTGTAACTCACTGGCTTCTTCATTTTTTGATGCATTTTCTTTAGGACTTAATAGACTAAACACATACATCCCTTCTTTGATTATCGCTGACAGAGTGATCTGTCTGGAATGACACCAAATTTCAGAATAATAGAGTCTAAATTAATGAACCATCTTGACTTGGCCTTTATAATGTCAATTAAAGGTAGATCAATTGCTGGTTTGGGGGGTAAAAAGTTTTTTAACATTCCCAGAAAAGTTACAAAGTGAAAGGGAAAGTCACTCAGTTGTGTCCAACTCTTTGTGACCCCATGGACTGTATAGTCCAGGCCAGAATACTGGAAAGGGTAACCTTTCCTGTCTCCAAGGATCTTTCCAACCCAGGGATCAAACCCAGGTCTCCCTCATTGCAGGCAGATTCTTTACCAGCTGAGCCACCAGGGAAACTCAGAAAAATTACAGCTATGTGACAAAATGATTGTGCATTTCTACTAACAGCCACCAGAGGTCTACTTACCATTGCAAATCCTCCAAGCCTTGCTATAGAAATGTGAACCACAGGCAAGCAGGGTGGGCCCTCCTCCAGCCCTCCTCCAGACCTGTTGAATCAGAGTCTGCACTGTAGGTGATTTGTACATTTGACAACCTCTATCCTAGGTTACAGGAGGAAAACATTTCACATTCAATATATGATCAGAGATTTGAAAGCTCAGAGGATCTCACCATCCAGTTCCATGCTCAATCTCCTATCTTCCAGTTGGCTGGTTTTTCATAAAAACATTATAGCTCAAAAAGTTTTTCTTTCTTAAAAACAGTTACCCTAAAAGGTTTCTCTCATGACATGTTCTAATCCTATAAATTATCTTAGTCACAAATACATTTTATCTAATCTCTGATGTATATATTTGGGGAACTGAAAGAGTTCTTAAGTATGATTTAACATGAGTCTAAATTTCCTCATTTTACAGAAAGAAACCCCTGGGCCAAGGATTTTCAGAACGTGGTGATCTAAATGAGATTCCCTTCCCCTCCACTGCCAAATCCAAGAACTTGCCAAGAGCCAGGACCTGTGGTGAGAGTAAATCAGGGCTTGGGCTCTCCGTCGGGACCGCTTCCTGCCCCGCTTCTTTGCAAAAGAAGTGGTACTGAGCTTGGTGAGCTTGGAGAAAGGAACAGAGCCTGTTAATGAAGATGTGCAGAACTAGGACTTCCCTGGTGGCCCGGTGGCTAAGACTCCATGGTGCTCCCAGTGCAGGGAGCCTGGGTTCTATCCCTGGTCAGGGAACTAGATTCCCAGGTGCTGCAGCTAAGACCTGGTGAGTGCAAGTCACTCGGTTGTGTCTGACTCTTTTCGACCCCATGGACTATAAATAAGTCCATGGAATTCTCCAGGCCAGAATACTGGAGTGGGTAGCCTTTCCCTTCTCTAGGGTATCTTCCCAACCCAGGGATCGAACCCAGGTCTCCCTCAGTGCAGGCAGATTCTTTACCAGCTGAGTCACCAGGGAAGCCCAAGAATACTGGAGTGGGTAGCCTATCCCTTCTCCAGCAGATCTTCCCGGCCCAGGAATCAAACCGGGGTCTCCTGCATTGGAGGTGGATACTTTACTGACTGAGCTATCAGCTGCAGCCAAATAAATAAATAAATATTTATTTATTTAAATATAAATTTATTTATTTTAATTTGAGGTTAATTACTTTACAATATTGTATTCGTTTTGCCATACATCAACATGAATCCGCCACAGGTATACACGTGTTCCCCATCCTGAACCCCCCTCCCTCCTCCCTCCCCGTAAAAAGTTGCGCGGAACCCTAAGGTCTGCTCTGTCCTACTTGAGTGTGCCAGGATTCCCTAAAGGGGCATAAAGGTTTGGACAAGCCTTCCCTGCCATAGGTGCTAGGAGAGCTCAGGATGACGAGAGATCAAGGATGCTTCCTCTCATGCCTTCGAGGGGGAGCCTCTACAACAGGATCACAGGAAGGGGATCTGGAAGGATCTTGGCTCTAAAGGTGTCCAGAGGCCAAAGAGGACACACAGAAAGAACACTCAGATCTTATGCCCAGTTGAAAAGAACTGCTGCAGCAGAGAAATGGATTCCTAAAAATATTGAAAAGAGTACTTAAGAACAAAATTATAAGACAACTGATAAAATAAAAAAGATTTCCCAGAGCTTTAAAAATCCTTACCAATTTAAGGGATGAATAGAAAAAGTGATGGTAGCTGATGAGGACTGTATTCATGGCCTGGAAGGTTAAGGACCGTCAGCACCACAAACCACAGAGCAAAACACACAAAGAAATGGAAATCACGAGGGAAATGGAGAGAGATTTGGAAAATTGATGCTGGACATCTATCATTTGAATAATACATATTATAAAAGTAAAAGAAAGAACACAAGAAGTAGAAGAAATCATTTTAAATAACTTAGAAAATTTTCCTAAGCCAAAGAAAGACTTGAGTTTTTAGGGTTAAAAGGTTCAGAATTCTTGGCTGGATTGAGGAGACAAACACACACTTAAAACAAGTTTCCAGGATTTTCCTTTTTCGACTGTTTTTGGACTTCTTATCTGCAACATTGCAAATCTAAATTTGTACCTTTTGATTTTGGAAGAAACTCCCAAGAATTCTATATCAGGCATTGTAGTTGTTTACCTGTTAAGGTGAAAGAAAGATATTGAGGACGTGCACTAATTCAGAGAATAAATTCCTGAGTTTTCCATCTTAGGTACGTAACTGAGAAAAAGACCTTTCCGAAGACTAAACGTTATTGATATATATGCCTAGCAATCGTCTATCCGTCTATTCATTGTTGTTTAGTCGCTGAGTTGTGTCCAACTCTTCGCGACCCCATGGACTATAGCCCACCAGACTCCTCTGTCCATGGGATTTCCCAGGCAATTGTACTGGAGTGGGTAGCCATTTCTTTATCCAGGGGATCTTCCTGACCCAAGGACTGAACCCGCATCTCCTGCATTGCAGGCAGATTCTTTTGCCGCTGAGCCACTGAAGAAGCCCAAATAGACAGGTACTGAACTCAGTAAATATCAGTAGGAAAGTCTCTGTCTCCTCATACACATATGCTTATGGAGATAGACATCTAGCATTTTTAGGTAAGTTATACTGAGAGGTTTATCTGAATACCTTGTCTGCCATAGTTCCAGAAATGGAGCTGGTCTGGTCTCTGTGTTTTGTGTGTGAATGTGTGTCAGCTTGCTCAAGGAAATCTAACCCTTCACAGAGCCTTACCTTATTGCATGAATGTTTTCAGTGTCTCAGCTAGGCTGCCTCAGTCTCACAGCCTCTCTTCTACCCTACCCCAATGCCCTGAAAGCATTCTAAAACAGATTTTTGCTTTGACTGGATTTTTGTCATATCTGGTAGCAAGAATTCAGAGGCTGTTTTCCAGTGGAAATGTAAGATGAGAATCACATGCTTCAGTGGATTTCTGGGCTACTGAATAATTTAGTAATTATGATAACTAAAAAATGCCTGCCAAATACAGAAATAAAGGCATGGAAAGAAGAAGTCCCTAGGTCTTGTGGAACACTGCAATACTGATCACTGATGACTAATTGTGATTGGTATTATTAGATAAAGGCTTTTTTTAAAAGCTTTTTTGAATTTGTTACAATATTGCTTATGTTTTATGTTTTGGTATTTGGCCGCGAGGCATGTGGGAATCTTAATCAGGGATCGAACCCACACCCCCTGCTTTGAAAGACAAATCTTAACTACTGGACCGCCAGGAAGTCCTCAGTATAAGATAACTTAAGGCAATGGCACCCCACTCCAGTACTCTTGCCTGGAAAATCCCATGAACGGAGGAGCCTGGTAGGCTGCAGTCCATGGGGTCGCGAAGAGTCGGACAGAACTGAGCGACTTCACTTTCACTTTTCACTTGAATGCATTGGAGAAGGAAATGGCAACCCACTCCAGTGTTCTTGCCTGGAGAATCCCAGGGACGGCGGAGCCTGGTGGGCTGCCGTCTATGGGATCTCACAGAGTCGGACACGACTGAAGCAACTTAGCAGCAGCAGCACACTCTAGGTAAGATCATTCGATGGAAACTTGAGATAGAGGAAAGTAGCTCCTATCCAGATTAAGGAAATGTTTATCAATCCCTACAAACTCACAGTCAATGTCAATTCCAGTATAATATCAGTAGTTTCATCAGTAAAGTAGTTGTTTGAGTTATACTGAAGACTTCACTCTCCTTTCCTTTTTTCACTTCCTTACCATTTGTCCTCAGTGTTCTCATGTTCACAGCCACTTTCTGTCTGAGGCCACCTCGGAGTCTTCTTTTTATCCAAATTGCATCTTTGACTTAAAAAAAGATCATTCTACGTGTAAAGCTCTGTCTTAATTTCAAGGCAATGTTCATTACATTTCCCCCACTTCTTGAATCATGTGTTGTTATAATGTGCTTGTCTTCAGATGATTTTTTTCCCCCAGAAGACACGCACTGATCTTCAGTATCTCTCTGCTGATTCACTTGTGTTGTGTCATCTATCACATACCTCCTATAATTAATATTCAAACTGATGAAATTAAGGAAAGTATTTCCAGGGATTCAGTTCAGTTCAGTCACTCAGTCGTGTCTGACACTTTGCGACCCCATGAATTGCAGCACGCCAGGCCTCTCTGTCCATCGTCATCTCGCGGAGTTCATTCAAACTCACATCCATTGAGTCGGTGATGCCATCCAGCCATCTCATCCTCTGTTGTCCCCTTCTCCTCCTGCCCCCAATCCCTCCCAGCATCAGAGTCTTTTCCAATGAGTCAACTCTTTGCTTGAAGTGGCCAAAGTACTGGAGTTTCAGCTTTAGCATCAGTCCTTCCAATGAACACTCAGGACTGATCCCCTTTAGGGTGGACTGGTTGGATCTCCTTGTAGTCCAAGGGACTCTCAAGAGTCTTCTCCAGCACCACAGTTCAAAAGCATCAATTCTTTGGTGCTCAGCTTTCTTCACAGTCCAACTCTCACATCCATACATGACCACTAGAAAAACCATAGCCTTGACTAGACGGACCTTTGTTGGCAAAGTAATATCTCTGCTTTTTAATATGCTATCTAGGTTGGTCATAACTTTCCTTCCAAGGAGTAAGCATCTTTTAATTTCATGGCTGCAATCACCATCTGCAGTGATTTTGGAGCCCCCAAAATAAAGTCTGACACTGTTTCCACTGTTTCCCCATCTATTTCCCAAGGAAGTGATGGGACCAGCTGCCATGATCTTCGTTTTCTGAATGTTGAACTTTAAGCCAACTTTTTCACTCTCCACTTTCACTTTCATCAAGAGGCTTTTAGTTCCTCTTCACTTTCTGCCATAAGGGTGGTGTCATCTGTATATCTGAGGTTATTGATATTTCTCCCGGCAATCTTGATTCCAGCTTGTGCTTCTTCCAGCCAAGCCTTTCTCATGATGTACTCTGCATGTAAGTTTAAACTGCCTCAAATTAGATGAAGACATTATTGTGCGTAGGTTTGGTTTTCCTAGCTGACATACTGGATGTGTGGCAGGGTCATTCACTGAAACATTTCAATGTGTTTCTTCTTTCGGTTTGCCACAGGTATTCCTAGAAGATGAATGCCGACATCACCCTCAGGCCACGCTGGGCAGAGCAGAAAGCAGGAGCTGGCTGGTGCTCACTAAAGTCAATGTGTTCTGTGTCCTAGAGAGAGAAGAGAGAGACGCTTTCTGTTATTGTTTGCTCCTTCCTCCCTCCTTCCCTCTCTCCTTCTTTCCTTCTTCCCTTCCTTGTTTCCTCCTCTCTGTCCTTCCTTCCCTATCTTCCTATAGATTGATCATCCCAAATGTCCTGGAGATCTGCACCTCAGAACCTCTGGGGCAGTCTGTCTCGTGTAACTAGATGCCCCAGGCTTTGTGGCAAAAGAGGAAGGAGGTCTTCTCAGGCTGGGTGTGCGGAGCAGCTCCCTTCTAGGGACCATGGGCTCAGAGAACTATGTGACGCGACACCAGGAGGTGCTGAGAGGCCCATGTGCATCTTCTCCCTTCCGAGTACCACCCAGGCCTCCTGGGAGGGGAGGGAGACACTTGTTGTGTGGATAGAAGGGGAACTTTCGGCTGGTCCCCTCTGAATGGGAATCCCAAGCTTGGGGCTTCCCTGGTAGTTTGGTGGTAAAGAATCTGTCTGCAATGCAGAAGACTTAGTAGGAGCCACGGGTTTGATCCCTGGGTCAGAAAGATCCCCTGGAGAAGGAAATGGCAACCCACTCCAGCATTCTTGCCTGGAGAATCCCATGGACAGAGGAGCCTGGCAGGCTACAGTCCATGGGGTTGCAAAGACTCGGACATGACTAGGGACTAAATAGCAACAAGAAAATAACAACATTTCTTGGATGTATACATAGATTAAGGTTTGCAAATGCACATTCTCCACAAATGTCTATCACAGGATAGCAGTATGGTACTGGCCCCACTGCCATGATGAAGTGTTGATTCTTGAGACTTAGATACCTAAAGATCATGTCAATTCTACCCACCTGTGAGAAAATGTATATGAAAATATGTACAAACTGAAAGTTCTGGAAGTGATTATAATTGTGAAATATGTGTCAGGTATTGCTTAAAGGACTTAGAATGAGATTCTCTATGAAGCAGTACTTGAAAAATTGTTTTCAAGGTTTACAAAACTGGATTTTAACACAAAATATCATAGTAAGTCTTTAAAATAATTTCAGGGCTGCCTATAATAATGCACTCAGAATCTCAACTTTGGCAATTTTCCTGTACTTACTTTTCTTTATTTGTTTGAGTTTGGTTGAACCTATGAGATGTTGCCATTTTGTAGAACAAAATGTTCGTAGAACAAAACTGTTGACTGGCAATGGTTTCATGTAGCTTATTTACCCAGATAAATGAGGGGGCTCGTGGTTTCTGATCATATGTGTGAACAGCATGAAAGTCCTCACTCCTGTCTTCACAATAAAAAAAAAAGCTGAACAAAGTGAAGGGTCACAACTGTTCTTAGATCCATCAGAGAACTGAGGTCACAGGCCAGCTGTCGCCACTAAAACTGGAAAGATAGACAGGTGGAGATAGTAGGTCACAGCCTCCTGGAACAGAAGCTAGGGAGCAGATGGCTGCAGCCAATGTGGGGAAGGATGCTTGAAGGGGTAATTGACAAGTTGCTGGAGGTTCAGTGTGGCTGCCTTCTAAGCCAGTGAGGCTTAGAAACTCCCAGTGTCTTAATCGTAGGGAAAACCTCCCCACTTTCATGAATTTTACCTCTGGGAGCTCTGCCAGCTTCTCCTGTGAAGATTGGAGAAAAATCCCCCTGTGTCTGTGGCAGGTGGAGGGACAAATAAGCATTCTGAAAGATACCAGGACATTCTGTTCTCTTTAACAAGGACTGCCCTCAAGGGAAACTATTTTACCAAAGCCTCAATGACCAGGGCAAAGAGAAGTACCCTTCTCCAGCCTCTTCTAGTCCTCAACGTGGGGGACAGGAAACACCCAAGGCAGGCTCAGTAAAAGACTGAGACCTAATTATAGGACTATATAAGTGTTTCCCCTCCCCCACACCTTGTGACCACGAGGTAGGGCTCCTGGGTAATAAAGGGGAATGCAGATTAAGAACTGCAAGCCTCAAGTCCTTATTTAAGGAGCCTTTGGGGAATCCAAAGACAGTAGGGAAGACAAAAACAACAGCACTGGAGGAAATTTTAGCCTTGGACACAGTAGCCATAGGAAACAGAAAACAGAGCCTAACTCCCAGCTGTGTGTGGGTGTGCTCAGCCGCTTCATTCGTGTCTGACTCTGCAACCCTAGGGACGGTAGCCCACCAGGCTCCTCTGTTCACAGGATTCTCCAGTCAAGAATACTGGAGTGGGTGGCCACGCCCTCTTCCAGGGGATCTTCCCAACCCAGGGATCGAACTCTACTCTCCTGTGTCTCCAGCACTGCAGGCAGATTCTTTATCACTAAGACACCCATGGAGCCCAGCTCCTAGCCATATAAATGTAAACTCTCATGCCTAGTTTCTCATGCTCAGCTCCTAAGGGTTAAAGAGAGGCATGGATAGTCAGGAAGCACCCAGGGACTCTCAGAGGTGAGGGTAAGGGACACACTGAATCATTTCCACGGGACTTTATATACAAGTTACCCCCAGGCTACAGCAGGCGTCCTGTGCAACATGGCTAAAGAGTCACAAATAAGCATGAACTGATCATGAAGGATTTACAGATTAACAATGCTGAAAAGATTTTTCTAGGGCTGGTCCACGCCTTATTTCACAGCTAAGAAAAAGGAGTGCTGAAAACACAATGAGGACTGCCCTGTACAATATAAATAATGTAAGAGCCACATCTGGAGCCTGGCTTTCCTCACTGCAGGAATACGTGTAAAACCAGAAAATATACTGAACAGGCAGGACTCTTGGGATGTTATCTTAGAGCTGAGTTTATTTTTTGTCTCTCACTGTTTCGGGATATTTGCTCCACAGTGGAAGCTCTTCCCTTACCTCCGAAGGAAAAATACATTTACTTTTTAATCAGCAGGTTCTTGATGTAGTAATTTGCAGGGTCCAGAGCTACATAATAAGCAAAGCTTCAATCCACCTTAGAGTAAACATCTCATACCGTCTTTCCTTCCCCTTGCTCCCACACCCATGCTGGGCCTGCTGAGGTCAGACCCCTTCAAATGGGAAAGGAGGGAGGAGTCATTTCCTCTCTTTTCTGCTCCTCCGCAGTGGTGTCTGATCTTATGATGCTGTGGTTTATAATACAAAATATATAGTGGGTCTTCATCCCTGGTTTTCGCACAGAGCTCCTAAAACCCTTGAAATTTCCTAAATGAGGAGAGTGAGAAGGTGTGTTTTTGTAATGTTGATCACATGACTTTTGGATGCATCTAAGGATGAAGACTGGTTGCCAGGGAACCAGCCATGTGATCAGAGGATGGGCATTCACATTCCTCCCATCTTACCTTACCCCAAGAAAGGGAGCAGGACTAGAGATTGAATCAATTGTCGAAAGCCAGTGCTTTAATCAACCATGCCTATCCAATGAAACTTCCATAGAACCCCAAAAGAGAGAGCTTCAGGGCTGCTGAACACATAGAAATTTGGGGAGAATGGTGCACCTGGAGAGGGCATGAGGCTCCAAGTCCTTTCCTCATGCCTGGTCCTGCACATCTCTCCCACCTGGCTGTTCCTGAGTTGTTTTCTTTTATGTGTGTGTGTGTGTTAGTCACTCGGTTGTGTCCGACTCCCCGTGACCCCATGGACCTCACCCCACCAGGTTCCCCTGTCCACGGAATTCTCCAGGCAAGAATACTGGAGTGGGTTGCCATTTCCTCCTCCAGGGATATTCTATTATAAGAAATAGGTAATCTGGTAAGTAAAACATTCCTTTGGGTTCTGTGAGCTATTCTAGTGAATTAACAGAACCCAAGGAGGGGGTTGTTGGAACTTCAGATCTGCAGCCCGTGGATCAGAAGCGCAGGGAATAAACTTGCTGCTGGAGCCTGGGAGAGGGGGGCGGGCAGTCTTGAAAGACTGAACCCCCAGTCTATGGGATCTGTGACTGTTTCCGGGTGGATAGAGTCAGGGCTGACCTGGCTGCTAGGACAGCCAGCTGGTGATGGAGAATTGCCTGTGGGTCTGGAATGCACCCCATCCCCCATTCCCCCCCACCCCCACCTTTGATGGTCAGTACCATATAGACTTGGTTAAGTTGATGCAGGGACAGCAAGGAGTAAAAGGCAGTGGAGAGTTTTTACTTGAACTGTAACAGTTTAAGGTGGTTTCACGCTCCCTGAGTTCACTCTTTCCCTCCTGAGGCACTTCTGAGAGTTTCTGAGACTCTTTCCCAGGGCTCAGCAAACATGTTCTGTAAAAGGCCAGGTAGCATTAATAAGCATATGAGGCTTTGCAGGCCCTACGGCCTCTGTTGCAACTACTCTGCATTATAACACATCAAAGAGTGGGTACACCATGTTCCATAAACGTGCACAGCAGGCTGCAGGCCTGCTGGCCTCAGTTTGCCAGTCCCTCAACTCTCCAGCCTTGGGCTTCCCTTGACCATGGCAAAGGACTTTATTTTGTGGCTGTTCATGCCCCTTTCAGGCCTTTGGAAAGAGCAGAGCCCCTCAACATCTCCTCTTCTGAAGCCCAGGGCGTTCCTGGAGGCCGCCTGAACAGGCCCTAAGGAAAGCTCTCATTCCTTCTCTTGGTCTAGGCGCACCAGGTCAGGCCCATGGACACACTCACAAATCAGTCCACACCCTGCACCCCGCACCCAAACTGAGCAGCCAGCCCTCATCCTGGCAATCTGTGCACGCTGCCGGCCAAACAGCTGGCCAGGCAGTTCTGGACCTTAGATTCCTCAGGCATGAGTCAAATCCAAGCCCACTCTGTCTAGCTAGATGTGGGGGACAGGTGTTCTGAGTTGGTCCTGCAAACACCCTCTTCCCTTCCGCCACTTGAGGTAAAAGGCGTGGGTAGAGCTCGTAACACGCCGATAGCCATCTCCAAACAAATCATCTCTACAAACGCCATCCATCTCTGACAAAGCGACCTCTCTGACCTTTAGTAGATGAATCATCTGACATGCTTTCCCATTTCCACAGGAGAGTCAGTCTTACAATGCACGGGAACATGGCATCTTACCGTTTTCACACCTCAGACAAACCAAGACAGGGGATGCCCATTTCACCTTGTGGGAATAAAGCGCCATCCCAGGACCACGCTCAGTGACGTCAGCCCCTGTGCTTCTCTGCCTTCCCTCTGAGCTCCCCGGCGTGCCTCAAAATGGGGTCATCGAGCTCTCTCACATAAATTTTTATTGTGATGAGACTCTAAAAGGTGTGATGAACACAGGCCACAAATGAACGAATGAATGCTCACACTCTCCCTTTTTTCTTTTACAACACATGTGAAACGTCAAGGAGGGACTGCCAGGAAGAAAGAGGACAGATTCAAGGGGAGGAGGAGGAGGAAGAGTCACGAGAAAGTCGGGTGGAGGGGGCAAGAGTGCAGAGCGGGGGACAGGGAGCCTGCTGTAGCGGAGACCCTGGGGCGAAGGATGGGGAGGAAGGATTTTAGGATGTGTGGCTGTGTGTGTGATGCACTCATTTAAAACACTGAACTCTTCTCCCAAGAAAAGCCTCAAGAAATATCTCTATGGCTCTTTCCTTTTCTGGCCCTTAACCGTTATTTCCAGAGGGGCTCCCACCAGGCCACGTGGGAAACTCTGCACAGTCACTTCTCTGTCTCACCTTTCTACCTCCTTTTTTGGTCAAAACAAAGCTCCCATCACATTCCTTTGTACACACAGATACTTGGTGAGGGACATGCAGATTTTCATAGAAGTGTTCAAAACCCAGCCCCATCCCTTAAGGACTTGCTAGTAAGTAGAACTGTTTGATAACAGAATGATGTGCCTGGTTAGGTCATGATTTGCCCATAATATTGGCAATATTCAAAGAGTAACTGCATCTGGATCATTTCCAGGTTATTATAGGAGTCCCTTCACTGGATGAGAATTTAGATGTCAAGCTTGCTTGCTGGCTTGCTTGCTTTGCTTCAGTCATGTCCAATGCTTTGCGACCCTATGGACTGTAGCCCGCCAGGCTCCTATGTCCATGGGGTTTCCAGGCAAGAATACTGGAGTGGGTTGCCATTTCCTTCTCCAGGGGATCTTCCTGACCCAGGAATCGAACCTGCATCTCTTGTGTCTCTTGCATTGGCAGGGGGGTTCTTTACCACTAGTGCCACCTGGGAGGCCCAGATGTCAAGGCCATCAGGATACCTGCAATTCTAGGTTTGCTATTCTAAGATTGTTGCTTACTGCCCATCTACACACTTAGAGATGTGAAAAGAATTCTTTTGGGGGGGGAACTAATCATGGTACATTGATTAGACCATGTTATTTATAAACTAGAAAAAGAGAGTGGACGAAAGATGTCAAAGCAGGAAATTGCCCTGTGGTCCAGTGGTTAGGACTTCGCACTTTCACTGCTGAGGGCCCAGATTCAATCCCTGATAGGGGAACTAAGATCCCACAAGTCACAGGGAATAAAGATATCTTAAAAAAAGATATCTATGCAGAGCTACTCTTTTGGCTTACATGATTATTTTTCTCTCTTAAATAATATTTTGGTTTGGGACAAGACATTCATTTTGGACTCTTTATACTCTCGGCTTATCTACTTAGACCTGAATGTCAAACCTTTTGCTATCCACATTTAATAACAGAGCAGAGGCTGTCCCAAGGCCATGGGAGTGATGAATGGACCCTGTCCTGGCGTTGTGGTGTGTGGGACAAGGTGCCCTGTGTGCCATCACTCAATGCCCTACTTCCCCTTCAAGGAGATAAGTCTGGCAGGGTTTTTTTTTTTTTTTTTTTTTATCACTTCCTGGCTTCCCGTCACATACTATTCATCAGGGCAGGATAATTGACAGGATGTATACCGAGTTATGAGTAATACTCTTTCCCTAACAGCACCTAATCTTTTATTTGGTTGCTGTTACCCTATCATTAGCATGTCTTACCAGGACAAGAGGTCTGCCTAGGGAAAGAGCTGACATATTTGTGAGGAAATAAAGTTGCAACCAAGGTAACTAATTTCATTTGCAGAAAATATAGGACTTAGAAGAAGCAAAAAAAAAGAAAAAAAAAGACCATCTAAATAGCTTTTAAAAGCTTAGTTACACTCTCACATTTAAAAATACAACATTATATAAGCTATGCTTATGCAAACCATATGTGATTTCCAAATCCATTCCCTCCTCTGGAAATGAAGCAGTGTATACCTCTGTGCTCTCTCTCCACCTAACAATTTGATATGAACCCATGCATTATGAACACAGAAACAATTAATTCTAGAAAATGTAACCATCAATCACTGGCATTTAAATGTGTTTATGTATACATATATTTGTATTTTACCATGCAAAAGCAGTAAGTCAAATATTAAAAAGCACATTTCCTGTCATATGGAAATCAACTGGCAAAGTGACTTTGCCTCTGCTGGTTCCCAGTGACATGAAGACCCTTCCAGTTGAGCCAGGTCTGGTCAACTAGCCTTCTGTTGCTGATGCTCCTCTGTCTTCCTGAACATTCCCAATCACACTCTCCCATTTCCCACTTTGTTTCGAAGCCTTCTTCTTCAATTTGTAACTTCATGGGGACACAGTCTGGAATCTTGCAGCTCTTTATACAGTTTTATTATCTCTTGGGAGAAAAGCAACTTTAAAAAGAGAGAGATGAAACCATACCCTGTAACTAACAAGGCACATTCAATTCAGTTCAGTTCAGTTCAGTTCATTCACTCAGTCATGTCCGACTGTTTGTGACCCCATGAATCGCGGCACGCTAGGCCTCCCTGTCCATCACCATCTCCCGGAGTTCACTCAAACTCACATCCATTGAGTTGATGATGCCATCCAGCCATCTCATCCTCGGTCGTCCTCTTCTCCTCCTGCCCCCAATCCCTCCCAGCATCAGAGTCTTTTCCAGTGAGTCAACTCTTTGCATGAGGTGGCCAAAGTACTGGAGTTTCAGCTTTAGCATCATTCCTTCCAAAGAAATCCCAGGGCTGATCTCCTTTAGAATGGACTGGTTGGATCTCCTTGCAGTCCAAGGGACTCTCAAGAGTCTTCTCCAACACCACAGTTCAAAAGCATCAATTCTTCAGTGCTCAGCTTTCTTCACAGTCCAACTCTCATATCCATACATGACCACTGGAAAAACCATAGCCTTGACTAGACGGACCTTTGTTGGCAAAGTAATGTCTCTGCTTTTCAGTATGCTATCGAGGTTGGTCATAAGGCACATTTGGCAGAAACAAAACGACTAACTGAAACCCTCAAACCTGCCTCCAAGAGTACCAGGGAAAGCACCGGAGTGCAAACAACTTGCTAAACACCCTTTCAGCTGAGCAAGGTGCAGGCACACTGAGGGACTAGAATAACCCGTAGTGAACTTTGGATGTCACAGGCTGAAAATCCATAGCATGGAACCATGGAACACCCTCACCCCCACCCCAAAACTGCAAAGACAGTGACACCTGCACAGACAACTCTTTTTTCCACCAGTCATCTCTGAGCATGCTCACCCTCCTTGCTCCCTATGACCACAATACCCCACGCAAAAGCTGATCAGGGAGATAGATCTGAGCATTGCCCCCATATCCTAGCTTGGCTGCCCTTCAAAACAGCCTTTTCTCTCTCTGAGAATGGTCTTACCATTGCCTTGGTGCCTGGTCTTCATGCAACCAGCAATGAGCCCACTTGCTCCACTACAGAGAGATAGCTATTCCCCCTCATTCCCTTTATCTTTATTACCAGGGGCCTCTTTCTCCTTCTCTATTTCTCTAACCTTGCTCTCTCTTTAAAACTGTTAAAACAATTTTATTAAATCTAAATACATGAAAAAATGCATCTTTTGGTTTACTACTTATGCAAAAATATTTAATCATTAGTCAGTGGGTAGGACTGAGACTGATAAATATTATCCTGTATTTTTCCCTCCTCTGTTGTGCAAGTTTCTGCTACCATTTGGGTACAACACAGGTATAGCAAAGAGCACTAGAATGGGTCTTAGAAGACCAAATTGGGATTCCTGTTGAGCTCCTATTAACTCATTTCCCTTGTGCTATGCAAATTTAAGATAGATGCAAATAAGCCTATGTATGCACATGTACATGGATATACACACACTTCTATGTGATCATGTCATCACTACAAATTTCATCCTCTCTATTTGCTTTATTCAGCATAAGTCAATAAAGACTTGTCTTGCCAAAACTTTTACACAACACAAGTTGATTTTTTTGAGGGTATAGTAGCACTGTTTTTCATTTGGCTTTCAAATAATCAATATTAGGAATCAGGGGTGTAGGATATGTATAATGATGTGCTGTCTGCAGGGGATGTCAGACGTATGCTAACCCTCTTCTGTGTAAAGAGATCATCTCTAAATCCCCCTGAGTGACTGTTTAGCTCAAGTTTAGAGTCTCTTAAGCTTATATTTGATGCTAAACCAAATAGGCCCTTAGGGAAGAATTAAGAACAAGCCAGACAGTGTAAAACTCTTATTTTGTTAAAGTTGGATAGTATTTGTTGCATTAGGTATAACCAGGCTGATTACTCTGAATAATCTCTGCACACATAGCCACTGAAACAAAGTGAAACAGGCACACAGGGGGACTACAGAGATTAAATGCTTTCATCCTATTATTTGCCATACAGAGGGCTGCCCTTTCATAAAGCAGAATGTCACTCAGATTAATAGACAAGGTCATGTCTCTAAGACCACAGTGAATCAAAATCAGGGGTTGAGGGGAGAGGTGAGGAGCAAATCATGACCCAAATGCCATAAACTTCCTTTTCGTATTTTCAAGTTTTGGATTTTATCCACAGAAAGCTACTATTATTCAAACAATAGGAAATAGAAACGAGGCATCAGTATTTAGCAAAACCTTAAGGAAACCAACAGCAGCAAACATTCCTAAGAAACATTGTTTAAACACTAACTCTTTTTTAGGTTGGTATTATGATGACCTAAAATGTGTTTCTTCATTTTAGGGAAGCTATTATTTCTGAACATTTTTTTTCCTGTTAAAACACAGATTTTGCCTAAATTCTAAGTTGCATGTGCATGCTCAGTTGTGTTGGACTCGTTGTGACCCCATGGACTGTAACCTGCCAGGCTCTTCTGTCCATGGAGATTCTCCAGACAAGAATACTGGAGTGGTTTGCTCTGCCCTCCTCCAGGGCATCTTGCTGACCCAGGGATCGAAACTGCAACTCTTGCGTCTTCTGCATTGGCAGGCAGGTTCTTTACCGGCTGCACCACCTGGGAAGCCCTAAGTTAAATTAAATTCTAAGTTAAAGCAATGCAAATACTTCTCCATAAGGCTAATTGATTTTTTTTTTAATTAGAGGTTACAAATTCAGTAATCACTTGTACTTATTGCTTTTGTCACTTTTTTTTTTTTCAGGGACTCTTTGGAGTTTGTTCTTATAATACTTGGGCTTCCCAGGTAGCACAATGGTAAAGAATTCACCTGCCAACGCAGGAGCCGCAAGAGACACAGTTTCAATCCCTGGGTCAGGAAGATCCCCTGGAGGAGGGCATAGCAACCCACTCCAGTATTCTTGCCTGGAGAATCCCCATGGACAGAGGAGCTTGGTGGGCTGCAGTCCATGGGGTTGCAAAGAGTCAGACATGACTGAGTGACAAGCACTTCACTTCTGTTTGGACACAGCTCTGCTGGATGCTTCAGTAACTGCCAGGTCTCACCACTGGTTTCAGCTACCACAGTGGGTTTTGTTTGGTAGAGTGCCCAATGAACTATGGATGGAGGTTCGTGACATGGTATAGGAGACAGGGATCAAGACCATGCCCATGGAAAAGAAATGCAAAAAAGCAAAATGGGTGTCTGAGGAGGCCTAACAAATAGCTGTGTAAAGAAGAGAAGTGAAAAGCAAAGGAGAAAAGGAAAGATATAAGCATCTGAATGCAGAGTTCCAAAGAATAGCAAGGAGAAATAAGAAAGTCTTCCTCAGCGATCAATGCAAGGAAATAGAGGAAAACAACAGAATAGGAAAGACTAGAGATCTCTTCAAGAAAATGAGAGATACCAAGGGAACATTTCATGCAAAGATGGGCTCGAAAAAGGACAGAAATGGTCTGGACCTAACAGAGGAAGAAGATATTAAGAAGAGGTGGCAAGAATACACAGAAGAACTGTACAAAAAAGATCTTCATGACCCAGATAATCATGATGGTGTGATCACTCACCTAGGGCCAGACACTCTGGAATGTGAAGTCAAGTGGGCCTTAGAAAGCATCACTACGAACAAAGCTAGTGGAGGTGATGGCATTCCAGTTGAGCTGTTTCAAATCCTGAAAGATGATGCTGTGAAAGTGCTGCACTCAATATGCCAGCAAATTTGCAAAACTCAGCAGTGGCCATAGGACTGGAAAAGGTCAGTTTTCATTCCAATCCCAAAGAAAGGCAATGCCAAAGAATGCTCAAACTACCACACAATTGCACTCATCTCACACGCTAGTAAAGTAATGCTCAAAATTTTCCAAGCCAGGCTTCAGCAATACATGAACCGTGAACTTCCAGATGTTCAAGCTGGATTTAGAAAAGGCAGAGGAACCAGAGATCAAATTGCCAGCATCCACTGGATCATGGAAAAAGCAAGAGAGTTCCAGAAAAACATCTATTTCTGCTTTATTGACTATGCCAAAGCCTTTGACTGTGTGGATCACAATAAACTGTGGAAAAATCTGAAAGAGATGGGAATCTCAGACCACCTGACCTGCCTCTTGAGAAACCTATATGTAGGTTAGGAAGCAACAGTTAGAACTGGACATGGAACAACAGACTGGTTCCAAATAGGAAAAGGAGTACATCAAGGCTGCATATTGTCACCCTGCTTATTCAACTTACATGTAGAGTACATCATGAGAAACGCTGGGCTGGAAGAAGCACAAGCTGGAATCAAGATTGCCAGGAGAAATATCAATAATCTCAAATATGCCAATGACACCATCCTTATGGCAGAAAGTGAAGAGGAACTAAAAAGCCTCTTGATGAAAGTGAAAGAGGAGAGTGAAAAAGTTGGCTTAAAGCTCCACAATCAGAAAACAAAGATCATGGCATTCGGTCCCATCACTTTATGGGAAATAGATGGGGAAACAGTGGAAACAGTGTCAGACTTTTTTGGGGGTGCTCCAGAATCACTGCAGATGGTGATTGCAGCCATGAAATTAAAAGATGCTTACTCCTTGGAAGGAAAGTTATGACCAACCTAGATAGCATATTAAAAAGCAGAGATATTACTTTGCCAACAAAGGTCCATCTAGTCAAGGCTATGATTTTTCCAGTGGTCATGTATGGATGTGAGAGTTGGACTGTGAAGAAAGCTGAGCGCCAAAAAATTGATGCTTTTGAACTGTGGCATTGGAGAATACTCTTGAGAGTCCCTTGGACTGCAAGATCCAACCAGTCCATCCTAAAGGAGATCAGTCCTGGGTGTTCATTGGAAGGACTGACGCTGAAGCTGAAACTCCAGTACTCTGGCCACCTCATGCGAAAGAGTTGACTCATTGGAAAAGACTCTGATGTTGGGAGGGATTAGAGGCAGGAGGAGAAGGGGATGACAGAGGATGAGATGGCTGGATGGCTTCACTGACTTGATGGACATGAGTTTGAGTGAACTCCAGGAGATGGTGATGGACAGGGAGGCCTGGCGTGCTGCGATTCATGGGGTCGCAAAAAGTCAGACACGACTGAGCGACTGGACTGAGGGTCCTGGTTGGGGCGTGCTACCACCCCTGGGTTCCATGCTGTGTGCGCTGGGCGCCTGGCCATGCTCCTGCTGAGCACTGCCGAGCTGCGGCTGCCGTGGTCCTGGCCATGCTCTTGTTCCCTGTCAAGCCATTATTTCCCACTGTCCACTTCTGTCTCCTCCACCCAAGACACTCTGTGTCCACGAGTTCTGCATCCATGGGTCAAAATACTACCAAAATTTTTTTTCAAACATTTCCAAAAAGCCAAGCTTGAATTTGCCATACACCTCATGGCAACTATATATTTACATAGCATTTCCATTGTATTGGGTATTATAAGTAATGGAAAGATGATTTAAATAGATGGGAGGAGGTATGTAGGTCATATGCAAATATCACACCATTTTATATAAGGACTTGCACACCCATGGATTTTGGTATCCAAGGGGTGTTCTGGAACCAGTCTCGTGTGGGTACCAAGGATAGCGAGGGATGACTGTACTTCAGGCTTAAACTGCCACACGCTCTGTATAATGCAGCCTTCCCTAGTGAGAGCAGGAAGAGCATGAGGGGAGAATTTTCCCAAACCTCTTAAACTTACTCATTGTGAACTTCGGTTATAATATATGCAGACTGTTCATTTTTATCCACTGCATGTATCCATTCTTTACTTCACTTCCTTTACTTCTCTGTGCTTCAGTCTCCCCATGTGTAAAATGGGGATAATAATAGTATTCAATGCATAGGGTTTCTCTGAAGTTTAAATGAGTTAATAACTGTTTCATGCTTAAGAAAGGGCTTATATAGAGTGACTGCTATTTAAGTGTTGGCTGTGATTATCTTCTTAGCTTATTGTAATTCATTTCGTCATATCCTGTATTTCATTAGCTAACTGAATGGTTTTCACAGGTGACCTAAGTTTGTTTTTCCCTTTCTCTTTTTTATTTTTGTTTCCTTACTTCCTATGTGAGGATTTTCCTTTGAAACATCCTTCCTGCTTTTGTTTAGCGCTTTTGCTAGGATTCCTTATGTGGCCGATTTCCCATTCACTTAGAGGCTAATGTCATTCACCTTTTCCTTCCCTTCCTAGGCAAAAAAGGAAGGGTAGGTGATGCTTAAGAGTCAAATCAAGGATAAGCCAGATTTGTGACAAGTGAGGCAGGAACCAGAAGACAGGACATATGAATAAATTATCCCAGAGGTGGAGAGGAGGAGGAAGGGGGATGAGAGGACCAGTATCCTGTGCTCCCCACAGCCTCCTCCCAATTCAGGGACTGTATGAGCCTTTCATGACTTGATGGAGAGTCAGGAAGTGAAGTCCCATCCCTATTGCTACTCACCGGGTCCCCCGTCATTTCAGCCAGCTCAGAGCACCCTCAGCTGCTATCGCTCTCCAAACGTGACATGCTTCTCAAATCCAGGCCTTTGTGTATCCCTTCCTTCTTCCCCATATGAGGACCACATCCCTCTCTGGAAAAACCATCCTCTAGCTCCCAAACACAGCTCACAGTGTGGTCCTAACTAGCCTCTGAGAAGCCTCCCCTCCCCCTCAGCTCCCTCACTGGGGCCCTGTCTGTCTATCCCCACTCTTCCTTCCTGTTGCCACCAGCACAGAACTTACTAGGGTCTTCTTGATAAACTGGGCTTATTTCTCCAACTTCAAATACGAGCCCTTGGAAGCCCTGGGACTTTGTATCCATAGGCCTGCTCAAGGGCCTGGCATCTGGTAACCAAACCAAACCAATGGTGATTCCATGACAGACTGAATGACAGCAGACAGAGGAGAGAAGAGTTGGTAAGAGGTGAGATTGTCCACGTGTAAAGAGTGAGGGGCTGTCGGAAGTAAAGCTCCTTGTAAGCCTAGGACAGTAAAATGCTGCCACGTTGTAAGAAGTAAGGGAGAACAGCGGGAACAAGAAATTGTTAGGAAGGATTCAACGTCCACCTCCTGTGAATGAGCCACTTGATGGGGCTGCACCCTGAACCCCCATCTATCTAGCTGGTTCAGCTAGGGCCGCTACACCTCACTCTCATAACTGGACAGGCCTGAGATCTGGTTCACAGCTCCCCGTTCACCCTTGCTGACTATGCAACTGGCCATTTCCAGGAGGGCAAGGGGTGCTGAGAATGGGGCAGGCTGCATGCGTATCAAGTGCTGTGGGCAGGAAGAGCCAGTTGACCTCGCTTCATTCTGAGGGCTTCTTTCTCCGTCTCTGGACTCTGTCCTTCACGTGCTGCCTGCTCTCAGCAGTGGCTTCAGAGCCTTCAGACCCAGGAGCCCAAAGCTCAAGGCTCCTGCCTGTGGAGTGCTCCTACCGAAGCGCAGTGCTCCTACCTGTGGAGTGCTCCTACCTGTGGAGTGCTCCTACCTGCCCCAGCTCCAGGCCTCAAGTCCATGTGGTCCACCAGTCTCAGTAGGGCCTGTGGAAGCTACTTGATTTACAGTCACAGACGGTGCGCCACAGTTAGACTTCCTCTGCAGCCCTCTCCCAGCTGTCAAATCCCATCTTTGAAAGTGCTGAGCCCTTGGGTGCCGTTTCCAAGTCAGTGAATTACTTGTCCTGAGTTCCACATTTACTCTGTTGAGAAAATGGGACCCTGTAACTGCCTAAGGTGGGGAGACTTCTAGAAAGTGGTGCAAGGGCAGACCTACCCCTTTTCAGCCCAGGGAGCAAACGTGGGTGATGGCCTACTATGTGCTGGGACAGGGCACGGCCCCGCCCTGTCCTCAACAGAAAGGTCTCTTCCTTCCTCACGGAGGTGGCTGGAGGAGGCGAGTGGCTTCTTCCACTCATTCCCAAGGGCCCCAGAAGGGCAAACGCATCCAAGGAGCAAGCCAATGTTCCATTTGTTCCAGAAGAGAATGCGTGGGACTCAGCGGATGAAACCTGCGCTCAGGGACGCGCCCTCGCGCCAGCCCCCCGGGCACCGGGTGAGGCTGGAGGGCTGCTCCATCTCCTTCCCTTGGCCCTGGGCAGCAGATTGGCTCACGTCTTCATTCTCAGGGTCAGGATCTCTCTGACTCATCTCCTGCTCTGCCTGGGAGGGTGTTACCAGAGCATTCCACCAGCCTGACCTCAGCGGCTACCCGGGACCCACCCGCTGCCCGGGCACCGGGCGCGGCTTCCCGAGCCTCTCACCTGCCTCCCCGCCCGCCTGCCCTTGCTCTGAGTAGGCACCTTTCCTGGGAACTGGCCGGTCGCGCCTTCCCTGAGGCCTCGGCCCGTCCACACGGAGGAGGGGAGGAGGCGAGACTTTGTGCAGAGGCATGGGGCAATCATTTGTGGAGCAAGAGGACTCCTTCGGGGTCCCAGGGCAGCCGCTGGTGCAGAGAGGCTGCCGCGGGACCCTCCTCTTCGGCCAAGCTGGGAAAGACACCGGAAAGCCAAGGGCACCGTGGTGAGGAGGGTGCGGGTGGGGCAGAGTGGTGCGGGTGCTGTGAAAGTTTCTTCTCCATCTTCAGGGGTCCTTGTGGAAATTCCAGTTCAGGCGTGAAAAAAAAGAAAAAAAAGAGCCCTCAGCAGGGGTCGGGGGGGGGGCACAGAAAAGAGTAGATTGGCCCCAAAGACATAATGAGAGCTCCTGATTCAGATGAAACTTTCAAAGAAAGCCAAAGATTTAGGCCTCGGCTGAGTCCATTGTAACCAGGTGATGTGGTGACTTTGAGGCCCTTCAGCTTTCCTCTTTTTAAAAAAATTTTTTTAATAATTTTTTTTAACTCTTGGCTTTGCTGTGCACCTGTGGGATCTTAGTTTCCCTACCAGGGATTGAACCTACACCCTCTGTGTTGGAAGTTTGGAGTCTTAACCACTGGACTGCCAGGGAGGTCCCCCCTTTTTTAAAATGGAGTTAATGGTATCCCCTGCCATCACTCATAAGACCATAAAGGAACATAAGCATTTAGATGACGGTGGCATTATAATAATAATTTAAAAAAAATCACTAGAGCTCAGTTATCCCAAAGTAGGGCATGGCGTACCTGGGAAAGACCAGCTGTGGGACCCAAGTGGAGAAATTCCTATCTGGGTTTTAACTACTGGGTTAGGGTTTCAGGTCTGAGCTCTGCTTGAGAAGGTAGACAGACTCAGAAAGGAATTAAATGGTGTCCCCTGTGGGCTGACCACCTCAACAGTAGGCTTGGGTCAGCTGGGAGATTCTTTCGCATGGGGGACCTCTTAGGGCAGTATTTTAACAAGTGGCAATGTCTCCCCACTCATGGAAGGTGAAAATCAAGAGAAAGCCAAAGAGGCTAAGAGAGAAAGGTAATGTGAGGCGAGGAACTAAGAAAGACCTGATGTCGAGTGCAGAGAGACTCACTGTGAGGAGAAAATGAATGTCAAGGGTCCAATGAGTCTCTCCCTTCAGCCATCTTGAGAAAGCCTTAAACGCTTGGAGAAATACCTCAGCTAAACACAAAGACTGTAGGTAAATACTCCAAGGAATGACGGTGAGAAAGAGAACAGGATAGAGGCTCCGATTTAGTGACAATAACTGCCAGTAGTGGCTGTAGAGGATCTTACTCATTCATACATGTTAATAACTTTAATCATAGGTTAAAAGAATGGTTGTATCTGGTCATTAACGGCTTATCATGTATCATCTCATAGCTCCCAAGACAAGGCCCTCAGAGCACCTACAAGGCAGAGATAAAGCCGACTCAAATGTTACCCCAGGACCATGAACTGCAGGGAGGGCTCCAGCCCAAAACAGCCAGATTCTGATTTCTCATCGGTGTCCCTCTGATGAGAGTGGTTCAAGAAGCCAGGAAGGCTTGTCCTTTGCACAGTCCTCCGCTGAGTTTGGCTGGTATTTAAAGACAGTGGTCATGCCCAGTCCCTTTTCTGGTTGAATGAGCCAGTTTTCCAAGGAGACAAACCCCAACATACTACTGGACTGTCTAAAGGAAAAATCATGGTTAAAATTTGACAGGAAAAATAAATTGGTGAATTCCCAGGCTAAATGTCCAGGTACCGTGCTGGGCCTGCACTAATAATAAAGTTCCTAACATCTGTGAAAGGACGGAAACCTTGACTACTTACCAAACAGACGAGGTCATCATTTGTTTATTTAAGGGGAAATAGCCTCCAGAGAACCAGAAAACTGGAAAAGACATCACAGATTATCTTCTAAGGTAAACTGTGGGCTAAATTTTTCCCCAAAAGATTTTAAATGGATTGATTATTAAAAATACATATATTTGTAAGTGATTACTAATAGTGAGGTGGGGCTTGAGAAACAGAGAAAGAAATATTGTAGTTTAAAATAATTTTTTTGGGTATGGGCCATTTTTAGTCTTTATTGAATTTGTCACAGTATTTTTTTTTTTTGTTCTATGTTTTGGGGGATCTTAGTTTCTCTGCCAGGGATCCAACCTGTACCCTCTGCATTGGAAGGTGAAATCTTCAAAACTGGACCACCAAGGAAGTCCCCCAAAAGCTGCAGTTTTAACCAGGCTTTAAGAAACTGCAAATATAAAAGAGAGAAAGTAGATTTGGAGTTACCCAGCCCTAGGTGGAACAGGGCCTTCAGAAGTGATGGCTAACATGGGACTATCTTTGAAAGTGAAAGTGGCTCAGTCATGTCTGACTCGTTGCAACCTCATGGACTACACACTCCATGGAATTCTCCAGGCCAGAACCCTGGAGTGGGTAGCCTTTCCCTTCTCCAGGGGATCTTTCCAACCCAGGGACAGATCCCAGGTCTCCCACATTGCAGGCAGATTCTTTACCAGCTGATCTAACAGGGAAGCCCTATAGGAGTATCTTTATGGAATAATAAAAATGTTGTAAAATTGATTGTGGTGATGGCTGCAAAATTATGAATTTACTAAAAGTTACCCAGGTGGCACTAGTGGTAAAGAACCCACCTGCCAATGCAGCAGACATGAGACAAGGGTTCGATGCCTGGGTCAGGAAGATCCCCTGGAGGAGGGAATGGCAACCCACTCCAGTAATTGCCTGGGAAATCCCATGGACAAGGAGCCTCGCAGGCTATAGTCCATGGGGGTCGCAAAGAGTCGGACATGACTGAAGCAACTTAGCACGCACGCACATTGAACTGTACACTATACATGGGTGAATAGCATGGTATGTGAATTATATTTTAATAAAGTTTTTTAAAAGTAAAACATTTGTATGATAATTATTTTGCTTCAAGACTGGGGATCTAAAGGGCTAAAAGGAGTGCAGCAGTGCTTCCCAAACTTTAACGTGCAGATGATGTGGGAATCTTGTTAAAATGCAGTACCCGACTCAGTAGGTTCTGGGTGGAGCGTGAGATTCTGCGTTTGTAGCAAATTCTCAGGAACGCAGATGCTACTGCCTTGTGAGTCACCTTTTGAAGGATATAAGAAATGTAGTGATGTAGGGGACTCGGGCTCCATCCCTGAATCAGGAAGATTCTCTGGAGGAGGGAATGGCCACCTACTCCAGTACTCTTGCCTAGGGAATCCCATGGACAGAGAAGCCTGGTGGCTACAGTCCATGGGGTCGAAAAGAGTGGGACACGACTGAGCATATACACACGCACAAAAGATGTAGAGGACAAAGTCATTCTCCTTGAAGAATCTGAACAAGAAGCTGCAAGACAAGGTGCCTAGAAAACTACTGATCTCAAAAAGATGTATTGAAAGAGGTATGCAAACTTAAAGTGCTATACAATTTTTTATATACACAGTTATCCAAGTTCCAGGCCTCTGAATGCTCTAAGAAAATGACCATAACTTTTTTCAAGCCCTGACTCAGTACTAACTTATTTTGCCATCATTGCCTGATTATCCCTGTCCTAAGCCCATAATCCTTTCTTGGCTTCTATCAGTCTCAGGGATAAAAGTCATAGGACATGGTCGCGTCTTTGAACTCTGTTTCCCACTGCCCCCTCCCCCCGCCCCAAATGGCTACCCTGTTCCTTATAAGAACGCTGGATAGGTGAGTGGGCATCTCATCTGGATTTAAAAGTGACTTTGGGGAACTTTCTGAGATTATCATAGATTTTAGTAGCTGAATAATGCCATACATTTTTATCAATCAAAAAAGCAATGAGTTGAGGACATTACTTAGGCTCAGGGCATCCAACGGGGATCGCATTAGAGATCAGTGATTGACAGAGAGAAAAAGTGACTTCCCACCCAGGATTGTGGCAGGTGGGTCTCGTGCTTCGTTGACTTTTGAGGGGGTCACTTTGCACAGCATGCTGGATCTTAGGTCCCCAGCCAGGGATCGGAGCAGTGTCCCCTGCAGTGGAAGCAAAGAGTCCTAACCACTGAACTGCCAGGGAAGTTCCTCACTGACTTTTTCTTAATGCAGACAAGTTTCCTGAGGAGATCTATGGATGCAAGAGTGAGTTAAATAGGAGATGGATGTGTTTCTATCTCTTGTGCATTCTTATATATATCTATGTAATTTTATTGATTTCTTTTTGGCTGTGCTGGGTCTCCTTTGCTTCATGGGCTTTTCTCTAGTTGCCACAAGTGGGGGCTACTCTTTGTTGCCGGATGTGGCCTTCTCATTGCGGTGGCTGCTCTTATTGCAGAGCACAGGCACTGGGGCATGCAGACTTCGGGGGCTGCAGCTTGTGGACTCAGTGGTTGTGGCTCCCCGCCTCCGGAGCACCGGCTCAACAGTTGCGGCACATGGGCTCAGTTGCTCTGTGGCATCTGGGATCTTCCCAGATCAGGGCTCGAACCCAGGTCTCCTGCGTTGGCAGGTGGATTCTTTACCACTGAGCCACCAGGGAAGCCCCTATGTGTTCTCTGAAAAAAGAAAAAAAAAAAAATCTAATTTTAGCGTCCTGCAAGATCCTAGATTTTGCCAAGAGCTGGATATTATCAACTCAGAGGTTTTATGATCTTTAAAATGGCACGCCAGGGAGCCTCTGCCCACTTTGGAGATCTTCAGTTCTTGTTAGGTCCTTTGTATTGTCTTAACTTCCTCTGACCTTTCTGGATGAGAGGAGCTGGGGAAAAGCATGGCACCCACAATCCGCCCAGCTACAGCCAGAAAGAGTGTCTTGCAGTCAGCCCCTGACTCCGGATGCAGAGAAGATAGTCATTCTCAGCCAAAGCAAACACTTCCCCATCTGGGAGACCCACCGAGTGACAAACAGCATCTGATGTAGACATCACTCCCCCATACCCCCTCCCTGAGAGCTATTTGCCTGGAGGCTTTGGGGGGAGAGGAAAGAAGCCTGTCTGCCAAGATGTCATGCTATCACATTTTCACTTCCTGCAATGCGATCCTCATGGGTTTGGGTAGAAGCGATTACCCTGGCACTTTCAAAGGAAAGTTGCTTCTGAAACCAGATTCTTCCTGCCAGAGCCCTGACATGCTCTTATTAAGTCCGATGAAATAATCTGCTGAGAATTGAACTCACAGACCTTTCTGACCAGAAATGAACAGAAACCCAGGTAGAGATCTGAACTCCACTGAGCTTAGCTGTCAGGGATGCCAGGTGAGGTTTGTGAGTGGGCTAGGTTCATGAGGTTTATGGAGTCTTTTTCCCAGAAAGACTGAGAAATTGTTTTGGAAAACTGAATTCCTGTTCTAAGAACATCACACTGAGAAGCAACTCAAAAGGAAGGCACCCTTGGGCCATTGCCAAGAAATAGAGTGTGTCTTAAAGCTGGTCCACCTTTGGGGAAACCTGAACAGAACACTATATTATGGAAATTTTTGCTCAAGAGTATTCCTTAAAAAAAAAAAATCACTGATAAACTTCTTTATTTTAACTGGAGTATAGTTGTTCTATGGGGATCCCCAAGTGGCAAAGAACCTCTCTGCAGTGGAGAGATTCAAAGGAGATGTAGGTTTGATCCCTGGATCAGGAAGATCCCCTGGAGAAGGAAATGGCAACCCACTCCAGTATTCTTGCCTGGAGAATCTCACAGACAGAAGAGCCTGGCAAGCTACAGTCCATACGGTCACAAAGAGTCGAACACAACTGAAGTGACTTAGCACACATGCATGCATACACAATTGACTTACAATATTGTGTTCCTGCTGTATAGCAAAGTGAATCAGCTGTATGTATCCATACATCCCCTCGTCCTTGCTCTTCCTTACCATTTAGGTCACCACAGAGCATTGAGCAGAGTTCCCTGTGCAATACAGTAGGTTCTCATTAGTTAGCCCTGGGCTAGACAGTAGGTTCTTCTCATTAGCTATTTGTTTTATACACAGTAGTGTATATATGCCAGTCCAATCTCCCAGTCCATCCTACCTCTTTCCCCTCTTGGCCTCCATAAATTTGTTCAACCACTCTGGAAAACAGTATGGAAGTTCCTTTAAGAACTAAAAATAGAACTACCACAAACAAATGATTTGTAAACTTATGTACATTTATGAATTCAGGTGGTTCTCATTAAATTTCATCCTACATTTTCCCTAAGCATTAAACAATGCATCCCACACCCAAGTCCCATGAAATTCTTTATTGCAAGGAACTCGGGTGGATGCACTGCCTGGAGTCCTGCTAAGATGCCATGTGTCCAGCCTTGCAGCCCTGACTCAGCTAGGCTGAGTCCCATTTCAGAGGTTCAGTGCTGGGCATATTGGGACAGCCATGTTAGACACCTTCCATGCCATCGAGCTGGCATCTCAGTGACATTCAGACTCAGCCTTAAACTCTCCCAATGCACGGTGAACAATAAGCAGCTTGAGCAGTGTGAAACTCCTGCTTCATTTCTGCCCATGGAGCCTTGGTTTGGGGCACGAGATAGCACTTGGTGTTTGGAGCCGTCTCACTGAGAAACCACACTGCTGTCTCTGACTAGTTGTCCTGCCTGGGGCTGGGTGCCAGGCTGACAAGCCCGAGGGAAGAAGACACCTCAGGAGAGGGACTGTGGAGTCACAGTCATTTCAATGCGAGTATCTGCCTGGGACATTCCCCACGTGACCCCCTCTCTCCCTCCCTGCCCCGGCCTCAGTGCAGGGGAGGGGTTAGAGCGTGGCAACCAGTCAGGGCTGAGCAGAGGGTCGAGGAGACAGAATGCTATTCCTCTGGGGGTGCTGTCATTCTGGGAGTGCATCTAAGGTAATTCAGTGGAAAATGGTGCTCACAAAACTCGTGTGCATCTGTTGCAGCCCACCGCATTCCTACACATTTTAGAGGGATAGATAGTGTTGGCGTGACATGCCTGAGAAACTGTAAAATGTTCCTTTGAATTCAACTTTGGATATTAGTTGTGAAGCTCACTATAGGCACTGTTGAAGTGGAAAAACAGAAAGACCCTTAGGTGTAAAAGACAGAGGCTTTGGGGGTCCCTGTGTGAATGGGGGTGTGCTATTTTTCAGGAACGAGGGTGAGAGAATGCTGGGTTTGGCCACAGAAGACGTGGCTCCAGCCTGGGTGCTGTCACTCACCAGCCATAAGGACTCTCTGGCAGGTCACTTAGTCTCCCTAAGCTCTCTGTGTGCTCTGACCTTGGAGATCCTGAACCACCGGTGAGCACTGGCATGCAATGAGGCTTGTGAAGGTGCTTTGGCAGCTGTATGGCCTTGGATGATGAGTGGGGCATTGTTTTTCATAAGCAGCGGTCCCAATCATCCACTGTAAACCATGCATTGGCCTCAACACCATCAACACATTGGTTAAGCACTGACTGTGTACAATATAAGGGACTGGGGTCGTTTGAGACTTGGTTGATGTCTTCAGGGGGCTCGGGGTCTACTTAGTGACAATGAATACACTCCATCATCCTTCTTATTATACTGAGAGAAAAATAGGACCCTCCTTTCCAAGAGGGAGCCAGGAATGAGTCAAGAATACTGGGTCAAGGGAGACTTCCAGATGGAGTGAGGGCAGAGGTGAGATGGAAGCTAGCTTTCATGGGTGGGATAAGGCTTGACCTGAATGTTGAAGGACAGCCAGGGTGCTGATGGGTCCCCAGGAAATTTGTGACCACACAATGGTGGTTGGTGGAGATGGAAGTTATGCAGTCTAGATCCCAGTCCTGCTTCTCATTTCACCTATCAGTTCACCTTTCCAGACCTTCAATTCAGTTCAGTTCAGTTGCTCAGTCATGTCCAACTCTTTGCGACCCCACAGACTTCAGTACACCAGGCTTCCCTGTCCATCACCAACTCCCAAAGCTGACTCACACTCATATCCATTGAGTCAGTGATGCCATCCAACCATGTCATCCTCTGTCGTCCCCTTCTCCCCGTGCCTTGAGTCATTCCCAGCATCAGGGTCTTTTCAAATAAGTCAGTTCTTTACATCAGGTGGCCAAAGTATGAAGTTTCAGCTTCGGCAATCAGTCCTTCCAATGAATATTCAGGACTGATTTCCTTTATGATGGACTGGTTGGATCTCCTTGCAGTCCAAGAGACTCTCAAGAGTCTTCTCCAACACTACAGTTCAAAATCATCCATTCTTCAGTGCTCAGCTTTCTTTATAGTCCAACTCTCACATCCATACGTGGCTGCTGGGAAAACCAAAGTTTTGACTAGACAGACCTTTGTTGGCAAAGTAATGTCTCTGCTTTTTAATATGCTGTCTATGTTGATCATAGCTTTTCATCCAAGGAGCAAGCATCTTTTAATTTCATGGCTGCAGTCACCACCTGCAGTGATTTTGAATCCCCCCAAAATAAACTCTCTCGCTGTTTCCATTGTTTCCCCATCTATTTGTCATGAAGTGATGGGACCAGATGGAATGCAGAGTTCCAAAGAATGGCAAGGAGAGATAAAGAAAAAGCCTTCCTCAGTGATCAATGCAAAGAAATGGAGGAAAACAATAGAATGGGAAAGACTAGAGATCTCTTGCAGATCTTGATTCCCTCTTAATATGTAGATTTCCAGTCTTGATTCCTACATATATCAGATGAGTGTTGTACCAAAGCAAAATGATATTTCCAGCACCAGGACTTGAAGCCGTTTGGAAGAGTGAAATCAGGTAAACAAAGAGACTATTATTATGTCACTCATACTTTTCCAATATTTTCATTAGACAGCAAACTAGAGACTTCTGTTTATACAACCCAGGGAGTCCACAAGTGAAAGGTTGCCTGGATGAAGGCATTCCTTTCTCAGTGTTCAGACCACAGAGGTGTGTGAGTGAAAGCTGGACGAAGAACCTGGATTTCTTGCCCGGTTTCTGTTCACTAAGCCTCATGGTGTCCACTTACAGACACACTGATACCAAACAGAGCCCAGCGGTAGCGTTCCCAGGGCTTGTGATCTGCTCTTCACAGCATCACTCCAGGGATATTAAGCGTTGCTTTTCTTCAGCCTTTCTTTCCCTTCATGGTACTGTTGGAGGTACTACAGAAGAGAAATTCCAGACCTTCTAGGGTTTGTCCCCTAAAAGGTGATAATCTACTCTCCAGTAAACTGCTCCCAGAGAGGAACTCCTAGAGAAAGCCCCTTTGTGGGAGCACTTGTGAGCTGGATTTGCTTAGCAATGCTTATCCTACCCAAGGGGCAGCAACCTCCACATCACAATGCCCTTGGTTTTCTTCATTCCAATGCTTTCTCTGATGGTCTGTTGCCTTTTCAGAGTTGAAAAGAGGGGGCGCTGCCCAGCGATTAGGGATTAGGCAGGGCCCACAGCTGGCTCAGGGCCTTCTGCAGGATGAGGGCTGCAAACAAACACGTGATTCATAGCTGAGGGGAGGCTGCCAGCTCCAGTTGCCAGGGTATGATTGGCACTGGTTGAGAAGGTGCTCTCTGCTCTGTGCCCTTGTGTGTCTTGTGCACTGGAAACACAGCTCCCCACCCCCAGCTTCTCTCTCCTATTTCTTGTCTCCACGTGGAGCTGTTCGACTGGACGGAACAGCCAGCAAAACCCTTCATTCTGTCCATATTCAACCAGGTACTTGAAACGATTCATGTTGAACTCAGTCAAGACCAATAGTATCAGGCTCCTTTTGTTGAAGTGTTAACTCTAAGTTCTACTAACAATTTCCACCAGTGGAGTTCTTGTTGCTTACATGGCACTCTCTACTGTCAGGGAAAAGCCACGGAAAGGCGAAGCCACAAAGCAGCACCATCTTTTCCCCCCTTGAACACTCTTTCTGGAAGATCATCCCGGGAGTGTTCTCCTCTGAGACCTGGCTATAGTCAGGTAAGGGCTCAAGGCAGAGCTTATCAAAGAAGTGTTGGGTTCTAAGTGCAAGAACCAGCAGTGCCACTCCACAGAGGAGTGAGGGTGAAGGATAAAAAAATTCATCATTAAACTTAGGGGTCTGCTGACTGCCGGTGGTTTGGGGCAAACCTCAGGATTTCTATCTGGGGCTAAAAACAGTTCATATCTCGCCATGGAAATGAAATCGGTTGAACTGAGGAGCTATAGTCCTAAGGGATCATTAAAACTTTGGGGGATGAACGCTCTTCTAGCTGTGCAAATGATGCTTTTAAATACCGAGGTAGAAGGTGATGACACCCTGTCAATTCTCTGAATAATCAAGTGAGAGATCAAGTTGCCTCCCCACTTTAAGAAAGCTTCTGGGGGACTTCCCGGTGGCTCAAGGGTAAAGAATCTGCTTGCCAAGCAGGAGATGTGAGTTCAGTCCCTGAGATAGAAGATCCCCTGGAGAAGGAAATAGCAAACCAGTCTAGTATTCTTGCCTGGGAAATCCCATGGACAGAGGAGCCTGGTGAGCTACCATCCATAAGGTTACAAGAGAGTCAGACAGGCCTTAGCGACTAAACAACAGCAATGAAGCCGAGGACTGGGAATCCTTGAAAGACCCTAAGAAGTTTCTATCAGTCTGGGAACACAAGTATTACCTACACTGTGAAGATATAAACATCCGCTGAATATGTGTCTGTAAATATCATGATTAGTAAAACTTCAAACATTTTCATAAAACAAAGAAAGCTTCTGTAAACACACTGCTAAGAGAGAAGAGTGAAGTACTCTTATATCGCCAGTCTACTAACTTATGAATGAGACAAAAGAAATATATTTGCCTCTGTGCATCCGTGTTCGTGGCACACAGGAAGGATAAAGAAGAAATCATCGAGTTTGGGGACTGCAACAGATGGGTGGGAGCAGGTTAGAAAGGATGGAGAGATGGTGACAGGGGCTGGGGGCGGGGGCGGTGGTGACACTTCTCTGAGTATCTCTTTTTGAATAGTTTGGGCTTTTAGTGCCATGTTATGTTTTACATTCCCCAAATAAAGAAAACCAGTAAGACTGAGGGGTAGAGGAGAAGGCAAGCTCAGCTACTCCTTTGTGCTTAGTCGTCCAGTTGTGTCGGATTCTTTGCGACCCCATGGACTTGTAGCCCACCAAGCTCCTCTGTCCATGGGGATTCTCCAGGCAAGAATGCTGGAGTGGGTTGCCATGTCCTCCTCCAGAGGATCTTCCCGACCCAGGGATTGAACCCAGGTCTCCCGCTTTGCAGGTGGATTCTTCACTGTCTAAGCCACCAGGGAAGCCCCCTAGGAAAGCTGAAAAATCATCCTAGTGACGGGAATAGTCAATAAAGAAAGGTCATACATAAAGGGCACAATTCTTAGTCTTTCAGATTTTTTTTAAAAGGAATTTGCTATAAACTCGGAAGTTGAAATCTACACAACCTGAAGTTCTACAGCTTCTGCATAGCTGGAGCTCTTTGAGAACACAGTAGTGACTGTATGACTCCAGTAAAGGTCTGACAAGTGATGCCGTAGACTGAATGTTTGTGTACCTCCCACTGCCCTCTCCCCTAAATCCAAAACTGAAACTCGATCCCCCATGTGATGGTAATATTAGGTGGTGGGGCGTTTGGGAGATGCTAAAGTCATGAGGTTGGGGCCCTCATGAACGGGACTAGTGGTCTGCTTTTTGTAAAAGAGATCCCAGAGAGCTCCCTTGCCCTTTCTGCCATGTGAGGATACAATGAAAATATGGCCATCTGTGAACTAGCGAGGGAGTGTGCTCTCATCAGAAATAATCTGCCAGCACCACGATCTTGGACTCACTAGCTTCTGTAACTGTGAGAAACAAATTTCTGTTGCCATAACCCACTCAGTTTATGGTATTTTGTTAGCAGCACTATTGGACTATGACACAAGAATATCTTTTGGAGGGTTGTGGGAAGCCCTCGGGGCTGGATCCAGGCAAGTGGGAAAACAGATGGTTTGTCTCTGAATCTTGCCTTCTCATTTCCTGCCTTCTCTTCCACCCTTAGAAGAGTTCAGTTCCCATGCCCAGCTCCGTTAACCTGTCTCCATGCCTGATTATCTCTGATAAGGTTCTAAGGCGGGAGCCTGAAGGATGACCTTTAGGTCCTAAACATTTTGGTCATCTAATCACATCCGGCGTTCAGGACAGCATTTTTGTAGGAAATAGCTGTAATCATTTCTGGTAAAGGGTCTGGAAAGATTTGAATCCCGCCTTCAGAATATGTGAAAAGTGTACATGTTCAAATCCCACTGGGATAGTTCTATACAAAGTTGTCTTGCTGGCATGCAGAAAGATCCCAAGTAAACTTGACTTGGCTTCCCTGACTCCAGAAAAGAAGACTGAGTACCCAAGACAGAGCAAGTTTCCAAACTGACCATGACCCCAGATTCTCCTCAATCAGTGATACTGTGTTGGGTTAATCTGGATGCTTTACCTGAAGATGACCTCCTTTCCAGGGTATAGGTCCTCCAAAGGCATCTCTGACCTGGAGTAGGTCTCCTGGAGTGTTGTTAACTGTGTTAATTAGCATTGGAAAAGAGGAAGAAAGAGTAATTTGTCAAGACTTTCATCCCATAGAACTTGCCCCAGATGTTTTGTTCTTGCCTTTTATTTTTAGCAATGACAGCAATTGGTTTAAATTTTGGTTTCTAATAAATCAATTCCATTTACCTCACCCTCTATTAAACATGCCAAGCAGATTTTACATTATAAATCTATTACTTTAATGGGACTTAATAAGCTTACTCTTAGATCTTCAAAGACTTATAGACACTCATCAGAGTGGGAAAGGGGTGCTGCCTTGACTGGCGATATATTAAAAGAATACATTTCAGAGAAGTCATTAACGGAATGTGTGTCTTCCTTCTTCAAAATCTTCGTCATTGTTCTGTGTACACGTATGCCTCACAAGAGGGCTTTCTCCAGCCCCAAGCTTTTGGAAACCAGGATGCCTCACACAGAGTGGTAACTACAGCTCCCCAGAGCCCCATCTTTTTAGAGCTGAGCCATGTGCTACCATAAACAAATCCTCCCTGAAGTACTTATCTTGCTTCCGGCAAGGATACAATAATTTAGACACCTGCCTTGTAACACCTGCAGAAAAGAATTTAGGAGAAGAAAACGATTCTACGTCTGGGCATGGGAAAGGGAAAGGCCCGTTAACAACCCAACGTATAATGTGGAAAGGCTATGTGGGAGACTTGATTCAGAGTTGGAGGGAAAAGAACCTAGAGGTCTAAATACTAGTAGTTGGGTCTAAAGCTGAGAAGAAAGGAGAGGAGATGAACTCACAGATAACAGGACTATTAAATAGCCAGATGTTCCAAGACTGTCATTATACAAAGGTTGCTGCCTCTTTCTGAACCTCGGTCCCCTGTGGAAGAAACTCTTTGTTTCTGGATTTAAATTTATTTGGTGCTTGACGTTTCTGTGTAAATGCACCCCAGGTATATGTTGGGGTAACAGAAAAAGCTATATTTGGAATTCTGTGTGCCTGAAGCTGTTAGCCAAACCTAATATTTGTAGCCGTATGATTTGTCGTTCATGGAAAAGGCTGATTTGTGGAGTTGAGTGAGTGGCAAGGGCCCTGCAGAATCATCTCCATGAAACTAGGCCTGAATGTTCATCTGTGGATTTCACCAATGGTGGATATAAGGAATTGTCCTATCTAAAAAAATATGTCTTTTTAATTTGTGTGTGTGCGCTGTTGGGAACATTATTTAATGCCTTTGAACAAGGAAATCCTTGACAAAATCCCTTCAAAATCAAGCATCAGGAAAAGGTTTGTTTCTGCTGATGAACTGTCTCCTGAAATTACCCAAAGAATTACCCAAAAGTAGAGAACACCCGGCTGTTCTCCACTTTTCTTAGGTTGGTGGACCTAAGCTCAGAAGTAAGTCTTACGTTTGATCACTACCATTCTTCTTAATTAGAATTTACTGCTATAGTTCCTTCTCTTTCCACCTTTACTTTGGGGTTCATTTTAGTTCTGAAAATCTTTTCTACCATCTCAGTGTTGTTGGTGTTGTTTTTTTCTCCCCTGAAGTGGGTGGCATATAAAAAAGGTGCAATTAATTCAGAGGTTTAAAATGCGCTTCTTGTGACAGTTATTTCCAAATAGCGCTGCATACCCCCTGGCAGAATATTTGCTTCCTCCCTCTCCATTGTTTATTTATTTGATGTGAGAAAGAACAAGAAAGCAAAGACAGCAAACTGAGGGTGGAGGATTTGCCTGAAAAATTCCCAGGAAGAAACAACTGACAAAATAATACCCTCTGAAACAGATGGGTCCTATGGAGAATTATGATTTCCATGTTCAAAACTCTTTGTACAAACCTAGCTGGAAGCTGGTTTTAGCTGGTTTTTCCCTCAATGCTCAAGCAACCACTGAAATAACATAGGTGCCTTGAAGCTCCAGGGTTCACTTTAGATGCCTGGAAGTGTGGGTGTGTTTACCTGGAGTCCCAGGCTGGAATGGCTGCAAAAGAGTGAAATTAATACAAAGAAGGAGCACTTGCCAGTGGCTCAGTGGTGAAGAATCCTTCAGCCAATGTAAGAGGCAGGGGTTCGATCCCTGGTCTGGGATGGTCCCACATGCCATGGAGCAATTGAGCCCGTGCACCCTAGAGCCCGGAAGCCTCCACTACTGAGCCCGTGCGCCCCAGAGCCCGGAAGCCGCCACTACTGAGCCCGTGTGCCCTAGAGCCCAAGCGCTGCAACAAGAGAAGTCACCACAATGAAACGCCCACACACTGCAACTTGAGTGTAGCCCCTACTCATCACAACTAGAGAAATGCCCTCGTGGCAATGAAGACCCAGCACAGCCAATAATAATAAAATTATTTTAAAAATATGCAGAAGGGGACCTGGGAGATTTTGCCATCCTGGTTGCTGGCCACTTTCCTAGATTCCTAGGATCCATTAAGATCTTCGAATTTATTTTAAACTTGTCCATTGTTATTAACAAGGTTTGAGAAATTCGTTCACAACTTCAAAGATAACCCTTTAGGTAGCAATACAAGGCTCTTGGGCTATTTCCCTTCAAATGGGTGTTTATTGATTTTTTTCTGTGTTTAGTTTTGAGGAAGAAAGATCTAGTGCTTCTGAATTTTCTTTGAAGCACTTTTTAAAGGCATGGTAACAAATGCTGACTCTAGTAGGTGCCAATAAACATGTCAACTGAATGAGTTTTAAAAAATGGAAACCCAAAGGAGCTTTGAACAGCAGGTGGTTGAGTGGTCTGAAAGTGGAAACACTGAGTTCTTGCACTGCCCTTATCTAGGACAGCATTAACAGCGGGCTGTTTCCCACCCGGCACTCCACTCTTTCTTCCCAACCCTGCCAGGGAAGTCAGCCTTGCCGGCTGTATCACCCAGGCCCCCTTGCTCTCTGGCGTCTCACTGGTCTTGGCCTGGGGATGACAGGTGGGGAACAGATTGAGTGAACCCTCCCCATTCCAGCCCTTGCTTTTTGTCTCACCATCCGTTGTTTTTCTCTTAATCCTGCCCAAAACTCTCTAAGTGGTCCCCTGCTAAGTTCTTGTCATTTGAACCATCTGGGGTGGCTTCCGCTTTCAGCCAGGCTTCTGATGCAAATGATAACCAGCTTTAGCAAACTGGAAATGGATTTTGAGCAGTGGGATTAAATTCTGAAACTCTGGGTCACACCAGCTGTGTCTGGCTTCTTCCTAAGAGGCTGTTAGTTGGAGAGAGAAGCAGGGAAGATGAACTGATCCCCACATGCCTGGGCTCTTGTGGCCTGATGTTCCTTCTGATGAGAAGTGGAAGAACAGGGACAGTTCAAGTGGTCTTGAAGCCACTGTTTCAAGGGCTTAAAACGATTTTACCCACCAAAGGTATTAACGCACTTGGGGATAAAAGAGCTTTGCTCATGACTCGACCAGCAATTTTAATTTAAAATGGAGGGTTCTTTTTGGTTTTAAATAGCCACTTGACAAGAAGGTGAAGAGACCCCTTAATGGGGTAGTGAGACCAGAGTCCAGGCTTCATTCTGTGGGCGGCACTGTCCTCACCACCTTGCAAGAAGCTAGAAATGTACATAATTGCAGAGAAAACTGCAAGACTACAGGAGAAAAGGAGGCTAGACCACGGTGGGGAATGACATCCACAGTCTTTCATATTTATATCTTATATATATATATATTACATCCAAGTATGACAGTCATTTGTACCATTTCCCAAGAGACATGGATGTTTCCAAGGCAAGGCAGGGCACGGGGAAAGGGGTAGGATGGGGGTCCAGCCCAGAGGAGGGGGCCGGAAGCTGCCTCACAGAAGCTGTAGGAGCTTCAGCGATTGTAAGAGGGCTGCAGGCTCGGCCGACGCCAGATACTGGCAGCAGAGCCAGTCCTCCAGCTCCACCCCGCGCCGGCGGTCCACCGCCTTCTCGGCGAACTTCATCATCATCAGGGCTCGCTTCATGTCGATCCAGTTATGGAGCGTGGCGCACAGCGCCTCCTCCGAGGTGCCCGGCGGCTCCACCAGCTCGCGCCGGGGCCCCCACAGCAGGCACTGCAGCACGCGCTTGGCCTCGCCGATGCGGATGCGCTTGATGGGGTCGGCCTCCAGCAGCAGGTGGGCGAGCCGCTGCAGGCCCGGCGAGTAGAGGGACAGCGCGGGCAGCGGGGGCAAGTCCTCCTGCCGGTAGTCCTGCTCCCGGAGCTGTGCCCGCACCTCGAACGGGTTGGGCTGGTGGAGCAGCTCATAGATGAGGATGCCCGTTTGGAATTCGTCGAACTTGCGGTACTGAGAGGCAGACACGATCTCGGGAGCCAGGCGTGCCTGGCTCTTCTTCTGCTGCAGGTTGGCGGTGCCACCCGGCTTCTGCTTGGCCTTTAAGAAATTGCTGATGATAAGCCGGGGCAAGTGTTTCTCACTGGACCCTCCTTGAAAGGTGGGGGCGGCTGGAGGGGTGGGGGTGACGCTGGTAGGGACAGTGGCTGAGGGGCCAGAGGACGGGGTGGCCGCGAGGGCGGGGGATGTGGTGGTGGGAGGAACGGAGGCGGCGGGGGAGGGCTCGGGGGAGGCCTGGGGGGTGCAGTGCACCAGGAGCAGGTTCTCCAGGCACAGGTCTCGGTGGATGATCCCATGCTCCTTCAGGTGCTCCAGCCCGTTGCAGAGCTGCAGGAGCAGGAAGCACACCCGCCGCTCGTAGACCTCGGGCTCAGACTGGTGGCTGGTGGCCAAGTCCCGCACAAAGTCCGAGGCGGTTTGGTGGGGCACCTCCCGAGTGATGACCACCACACAGTCCTGCTCCTGGGCGGGGGGATGTGAGGGCAGGGCAGACAGAGGGTCCTTGTGTGCGTCGGGAGAGGTGAGCATGCTGGAGGGCACAGAGGCCACAAAGTGGCCACAGTCCTGCTGGATATTGAAGTGCACGGGTACTGAAGGGCTGCAGTAGGAGGCTGCTTTGGGCTCGGGGGTCTTGCAGATCTGTGGGGGAAAGCGGAAGTGAGGTCAAAAGCCAGAGCCTTCATTCTGTTCAGTAAATAGTGCTGGGACATTTAGACATCCACACGCAAATGGTGAACTTACACCCCCACTGCCCACTGTGCACACACCATTTAACTCAAAATGGGTCACAGAGACCTAGGTCACAATGGGGAGGCTTAGGTGTGAGAGCCAAAGCATACACACTTTTGAAGAATACACAGGGCAGAATCTTTGAGGCCTTAAGCTAAGCCAAGATTTCTCAGCGACCACACCAGAACCATGGTCCAAAAGAGAAAAAGGTGGACAAACTTGACCTTATCAAATCTTAAAAGTTGTGTAGTTCAAAAAGTTTTAAGAAAATTGGGAAGACAAGTATTAGAGTGGGAGGAAATATTTGCAAAACACCTATCCATCCAGAATGTACCCAGAATTCTTGCAAAGCTGTCGTATGATAAATTATCCAATCAAAAAGTCAGCAAAAGATATTCACAAGCATTTCACCCAAGAACTATGTAAATGGCCATAAGCACATGAAAAGATATTCAACATCATGAGTCATAAGGGAAAGGCAAGTCAAAAACACAATGAGAGCCCAGCAGATGCCCACCAGAATGGCTGTAATAAAATGGTAACACCAAGCGTCTATGAGGATGTACAGAAATGGGAAGTCTCAGATACAGCTGCTGCTAAGTCGCTTCAGTCGTGGCCAACACTGTGCGACCCCATAGACGGCCGCCCACCAGGCTCTGCCATCCCTGGGATTCCCCAGGCAAGAACACTGGAGTGGGTTGCCATTTCCTTCTCCACAGATACAGCTAGTAGGATGCAAAATGGTACCACCCCTTTGGAATACAGATGGTCAATTTCTTAAAAAGTTAAACCTAAAATGATCATACAATCCAGCCAGAATGAGTTCCCTTGATAGGAAGACATCTCTTTGCCCACAACGTGGACTGGACACATTCTCAGGAAGCCAGATAAGAGCTTCCTCAGGCAACCAGCCTCACTCCCCAGCCCCTGCACCTGACTTGGCAGCTACCTGACAGCAGATATGTTTGATCGCTGGGATGTTCCCTTTTTGGGGAATCTCAGGGGCAGAGATGCAGGCCCTACACCTCTAGGACTTGGTCAAATTCTCTTAGGCTGCCCTGGTTTCTACATCCAGGTTAATATGCCATGCCTACCAATTGGCACAATCCATGGGGCTGATTTTAGTGGAGCTGCTAAGTGCAAGCCACTCCTCCAAGGGTGAGTCATAGCAGCTGAAAGAAAACAGAAAGCTCTCCAGGGAATAGGGAAGCCCAAGGGCCGAAAGGCACCCTCTGAACTGAAGATGGAAATAAACAAGTGGAGGATCTCAGGCTCTCTGGGGAGTTCCTACGCTGTGTCTTTCCCTCTTCTTCTACATCTTTTTGTACTAATGACAGCATCAGCCACCTAAGGATCCTGAGCAACAGGAATCTTCATCTGGTGGCCGCACAACTGAGAGTCTTGAGTCACACACAATGGCCTCCCATCAGGCCTGATCCCCTCTAATTAATTATACTGAAAGAGACTGCAGATGGTCTGTGGGCACTCCTCTGCAAAGGAGACGGTGCAGCCCCAGCCGTGCTTTGTAGAAGGGTAAGGATCAGTATGTAATCCTCAGAAGAAAGGCATCTGCCCCATCTGCAAAATATCACCCAGCAAACAACCTCAAAACAACCCTTCGGCTGCTGCATGGCTACACCTGAATGGTCATGGCAGTGTTTATGGAGTGCCACAATGCTTAGAGGTGACGTTTTTAGAAGTTCTGTTGCAAGCGCCTTTTCAAAGAGATTTATTTATATTGCAGCTCTACAAACCTCAGCATGAAACCTGGCATAAAGGAGCTCAGCTACTAAGAAAACTTTTTAAAAGATAATCGGAGGGTTGGGGGATCGGGGGAGGGAACACATTAATTTAGTGATCTCTCGTATTAGAAAAGTAGAAAAGAAATAAAAGGGAAGCTCATTTTATCCCAGACAGTGTTTCCTCTTCCATTAACAAAAGTGATTTCAGGATACATGTCGAAAAGGCGCTGCTGTAGGTTTTTTCTTATCTGAGCCCAGCCAGCTATATTCCATTTTTAAATGGCAGTTTTCTGGAACATCGTCGGCTTGGGTGGTCCTCAAAAAACAGTCTAGTGTATAAATACCAACAACCACTGTGTATGGACCTGTTTGCAGGGCCATCCATCCATGGATACAAGTGAGAGCTTCTCAACTACAACATACGCAGAAAACTTTCACATGGTGTCTATAAAGCATATTTCCTGTAGTGTCTCTTTAAATCTCATTGAACAACTCGGTGAGATAGATGTTACTACAGAGCAGAAAGCTGAAACTTTAAAAAGTTAAGGTATTTTGCCCAAGACTGTACAGCTGAGAAGTGTTCTGGAGGTGAAGAGTATGAGCTTTAGGGTGAAAAGGACCTTAGTTTAAATATGAACTCTGCAAACATTGGCAAGTTACCCTTGATTCTTATTCTTTTCGGTTGGTCGTTATGTTCTATTAAGTAGTCACAAACACTGAACGCATGAATGCTGAGCCACTGCTCCTAGGGAAATGCAACGTGAAGTTCTTACAAATCTCTGGTCACAAGAGGTTCATCAACTGGCCAATGTATAACCCTGCTGTATGTGTGTTTCTGTTTAAAGACTCCTTATTCATAGATACTGTTGAGTATTTCAACTGTGCTAACAGTGACTCATGGCTGACAGCAGTGTAGCTCATGCCTGAAAAGAAGCTGATCTAACACCCTCTCAAAACTGCATCACAGTCTTCCTGACCTTAGGATCATGAGACAGGACTTCATTGCTTGGCATGGCCATTTTAAAGGGTGAAATCACCCTTAAAAAAAAAAGTGTGAATATGAGGCACTTGTTTATAGTATGAGAGCTGAGAAAGAAGGTGGAGAGTCCCTGTGTAGCACCTCAGCTAGGGATTTCTGTGTTGAATAACTTAGGTCTCCCAACTCTGCACATGGCCAGGAATGACCACTAAAGCACCCCAGGTTACAAAAAAATTTCAGCACCAAATTCACAAATATGAAATCCCCAAATATTGAGAATTGACTGTATTTATCTCAAAGTCTGTTTCTTCTCTGTATCTCAAGGGCAGTGTCCCTCCTCACAGGGCCACTGGGAGCATTAAAAGACACAACACAGACGCAGCTATCAACACAAAGCCTAGCCCAGGTGAGCATTCACTGGGAAAGGTTGCTATGGTGACTGCTCTTGTGGGTCTGATGGTAACCTCCCTCGTGGTGGAGCCAGGCAATCCAGAGGTGGCTGGCAGGTAATTGTACAAACCCAGAGGGCGCAGCTGCCGGGCCTGGGATGCGTTTCCAAGGATCCTTTTCTCCAGGGTATCAAAGGCTTGAGCCCAGCAAAAACTCTCCTTGGGAGTCCAGGCAGTTTGCACAGAGATGTAAATGAAGGAGCAGAGTCAATGACAACTGGCCTGGATGGGATTCAAAATCAGTGAGCTGGTCTTCTGGCAAGACCTCACTGCCTCGAACAAAAGACGGGGTGCATGTTAACCAGTGGGGCAGCCCTGGGCAGGGCCCCTCAAGATCATTCTACAGAGTCAAATTAGGAGTGAAGGTAGAGGAGGTGGGTGAAAGGCTTCTCTTCCACCCCCACCTCCCTTCACCATCCCACAAGATCATTTTCAGGGGTCTGTGCTCAGGTTTTGGCTCAAGACCTTCACACAGACTGGTTCAGCTCCAATTTCAAAGGTTTCATTGAGCCAAGTCTCGCTTTAAACTTTGGTGCCTTGGCCTGCTTCGTGGTTGAAAATCTGGGCTAAGTCATGTCTGCGAAAAAAAAAAGGCCCAGCCAACTTAACCCAGGTCCCTAATTACTGGAGTTCTGGCTGACTGAGGCCATGAAACAGCTTCGACAGCACACGTAAGAAAGGCTTTTCCTCCTACCCTGTATTCGTGCAGCAAGGCTACACAAGCTGGCTTCACTCTCTCACTGCCACAGGAGGCAAAGCCCACAGAGGAACCAACACGAGCCTGAGCAGGTGCGAGCCTGCAACCGAAGCTCCTGCATCCCAGATATGAATGAGCTCGGCCGCAGACGGGCGGCTCGGGAAGGAGCCTGCTCCCCTCCTGGGGACCCAGAGGATTCAGATGACTATTTCATCCAGAACCAGCACTAATGAAGCGGAACGGCGGCGCGTGCAGGAGTATGCTCTGCACCCCGCCTCCACCCCATCACCAGGCCAGGCACATCTCCAAATCGATGCTGGTGTTCCCTAGACTCTGAATACTTGAAATTCTTTTTCAAATTTCCTTTTCATAAAATATTGAGCTCCAATATTAAAAAAAAAAGTTAAAATTTTAAAAAGAAATTTCCTTTTCACACGCTACAGAGATATACCCTGATCTACCAAGGCTCCAGCAGAATCACAGAGAACACTGGGACTCTCTTCCTTAACAGGCCCAAGGTCTATCTGCTGGTTTCCTTATTATTATTATTTTTTGATATGGACCATTTTTAAACTTTTTACTGACTTGGTTTCAATATTGCTTCTGTTTTGGGTTTTTTGGTTGGGAGGCACGTGGGACCTCAGCTTCCTGACCAGGGATCAAACCAGCACCCCCAGCATTGGAAGGCGACGCCTTAACCACTGGACTGTCAGGGAAGTCCCTCCTTATGGTTTAGATTTCAGATGAAATGAACAACACTGCCTTCTAATCTTCTCTGGGAATGCGCATCTTCTGTACTGTTCTTCAGAACTGGCTAACTCTACATTATTACAGGAGGTCTTAGAATCCAAGATGCATATCACAATCATGAATCTAAAACACCAAACCCCTTGATCCAGAAGTTCAAGGGGTTTGAACTTGAACTAGACCTTGTGCTAAGTGGCCCCTTGGTCCACATCACTTTCTACCCCATGGGCAAGAAGGATTAAAAGCCTGTCCCACCAGGCTTGTTCCTCCTCAAAATGGAGAGGTCAGCTCTCTCTTGACAGTGAAGGAGCCCCCAGGTCCAGCCCCAGGAGGCAGGGGACAGTAACTGATGCACCTGAACACAAGAAAATGTTCAGGGTGGAAGCAGAGAGATGATTCAAAGATCATTTTCTCAGGTCCACTGGGTCAGCAGAAGCAAAGAACTTCCTAAAGGCACCTCTACTCCCTTGACTTTCAAGGAGCTCAAATTTACATCCCTTCATTGGATAGGTACAGATCCTGGGCTCTGGGCTGCCAGTGATGACCAGGCTGACCACATTCAGCTCGCTCTTTCCTCCACTGAACACTTGCATACAAATCACACTGCACCATGTCCTGGGCCAGGCAAAGTGAACTCACGGAGCATTTCCAGGAAACGACCCTCCTCTGGGAGGTGGCCGAGGGGACAGGAATTCTCAAGCCACAGGGCTGCCAGTCAGGATCACCAGCCACATGGCGGGGGAGCGGGAGGTGGGGGTGAGACCTACCTTCACGGCGTAGGTGCTGCCGGGGTCCTCGGAGCAGGTGGCGCAATAGTAAATGGCATCCCCCGAGTCACAGCAGGGCTTGTTACAGGTCAGCTTGAACAGGGACCAGTTATTCTCGCTGAAGTGCAGCTCCTTCTTCTGGCCGCCCATGAAGAGGTCCTCGCACCTGGCCACGAGGCGGACCAGGGACTGGGCATACAGGCCCCCCAGCTTGGCGTAGGTGCCCTCCTTGCTGCTGATGCTGTTCAGGAGGCTGTGGAGCTGCAGCTGGGTGCTGCCCGCCGAGGCCTGGCTGGATACGCTCAGCTGGGAGGACGAGGTGGAGGAGACCCCTTTGCCCTGCAGGCCTTTGCTGCCCCCTAGCCCTGGCATGGGGCCCCGGTGGCCACTGCCTTTGGAAGTTTTCTCCAGCGGCTCTGAAGCGGAGAAGACGTGCTGGTGGCGGCCGCCGGGGCCTGAGGCATAGCTGAAGTGGGAGTCCTCCTGGGCACAGACGTTAGTCTCTGAGTGGCTGAGGTTCAGCTTGGGACTTGCTGTTCTGGGCTTGGGGGAGCCCTGGGGCCAGAAGAAGCCATCGGGGGAAGAGGCCGCCCGACTCACGAGCTTCTTCTGGGGAAGAGGCGGGGGCTGCAGGGGATCGCCGGGGGACACATCCTCGGTGGAGCCCGAAGGGAAGGGGACGGGGGCAAAGAGCTTCTTCCTGCTGTTGGTGGGCGAGTGACCTGGCTCAGATGATGGACCTGAGAGAGAGAAACAGAAATTCTCAGGCTAGAAATCCATGCTGCTCAGTTCCAGGATCCTGTGGGCTTTTTTTTTTCCCCATCAAAGTAATTTATATTGTTTTTATCTATTTCTTGAAAAGACAACATATGCATATGAACAAATTAAAAGTGCAAAAAAGGTATACAATGACAATGAGCCTTCTTCCTATCTGGTCCCTCAGCATCCAGTCCCTCTAATCTAAAGGAAACCACTGCTGGCAATTTCTCATGCATCCTTCTGGAGATCCGCCAAACAACCAAAACAAACACACATGCAACATACACACGTTTACACAGAGGAGAGCAAACAGTGCCCACTGATCCCAATATTCCTTTTCTTCATTTGCCACTGTGGATTGGAGATAGTCCACATCGGATGATGTCCAGGTGTATTTCACTCCTTTTAACAGGTGCCCCATATTATATCATTTTATGCAAGTATCATAATTTGCTGGATGGCTACTTAGGTTGCTTCCAATATGTGGCAAACAATGTTCAACAGCAACAACAAACTTGAACATGTGTGGCTTGGCTGGATTTTTTTAAAAAGTCAGTTTATAGATGGTAGTGTTTAGCTGCAGTAAAATGCCTCCTTTTAATGTGTAATTCTATGAGTTCTGACAAACTCCCTGATGGCCTGGGGGACAGGGCAGACCCACAGACATTTTAGAAAGCAGACAACGGTGGTGGTGGTTTAGTCATTAAGCTCTGTGCATCTCTTACGACCCCATGGACTGTAGCCCGCCAGGCTCCCCTGTCCATGGTATTTTCCATGCAAGAATGCTGGAGTGGGTTGCCATTTTCTTCTCTGGGGATCTTCCCAACCCAGGGATTGAACACGAGTCTCCTCCATTGTGGGCAGATTTTTTTTTTTTAACCACTGAGTCACCAGGGAAGCCCAGAGGGCAAAGGAAGGTGATTTTATAGAAGAAGAAGCAGAAAAGCGAGTGGTTCCTAGGCCCCTGAGTTCCCAGAGTGGTGCACATGGATACCGATATGATTCTGGGAAAGTTCCGTCACTGCCCCAGGTCTCCACAGCACACAGGTACGTCCAGAAACATCACAGAAGGTGAGATGGATGGCCAGTCTAGACAGAGCGAAGACTGGACTTAGTCTTCGTGTCACTGCATGAAATGGAGAGTTCACAATGAAATAAGAGTTCAGGTAAAAAAACGTTTAAGAAAAGGTACTGACATTGGAGACAAGGAAGTATCAACTGAAATAATACTCATTTATTTCATTCTAAGAACTGATTCAAAGATGTAGCCATTATTTTAATAAAAGCTTTTAGGGGGATTAAAAGAACCCCATTAACTATATCCATATGTGGTAAAATGCATGCTATTATCCTGAAGGTTAAAATGTGAAAGAAACAGGGGTCTCAGATTTAAGGAAATGAACACTTATGATGTGCACCCATCATTTTCAGGGGGCCCCAACCTCCAGGATCTAATGGCTGATGACCTGAGGTGAAGCTGATGTAATAATAATAAAGTGCACAATAAATGTAATTTGCTTGAATCATCCCCAAACCATCTCACCCCCCACCACCCACAGTCTGTGGGAAAATTGTCCTGCAGGAAATCAGTCCCTGGTGCCAAAAAAGTTGGGGACCACTGTGACTGTGCACGTCCCCTCCTAAGGGCCGGGTATGCCGTACCTCTCTGAACTCCTCTCCTCTCAGCAGGACGACTAGAATGAAAGACGCACAACAAACACAGAGGCCTGAGACATGTGGAGAGAGCCCCTACAGGAAGGCCACTGTTAGTTTTGTGTCACTTCACTCAAGGCCTTTGTAGGGCTGCTTGTGCATATGTGATAGCTGTTCATGCCTGAGTCTCTCTCTGCTTTCTCCAGCCAAAGTGGGACAGAAGTGGCCGGCACCAAGCCTCTCATATCCACATGGGGCAGGGTGCAGGATCGGGGGTGGTTTCCTTACTTAAGATGCTTCTCCATAGGCAAGAGAGAGCAAGGTGGATGACCACGTCCTCAGGCATTGATATCCATGCCCCAGCCTCTCTGACCAGCATCAGTGAGTGACAGCAGAACAAGCCCAGTGCGAAGCCCCCAGAAGGACAGAGTTAGTACACGCAGCTCACTGAACCCAGGAGCTGGGAACCAGGTTCAGGCAAAGAGATGTATTATCAACACTCAGAAGATAAGGGTGGGAGAGGAGTGGAGTGTGATCAGAATTCCGGTCAGTCAGCCCTGATGTTCACTGGAAGGACGGATGCTGAGGCTGAAACTCTAATACTTTGGCCACCTGATGCGAAGAGCCAACTCATTAGAAAAGACCCCAGTGCTGGGAAAGATTGAGGGCAGGAGGAGAATGGGATGACAGAGGATGAGATGGTTGGATGGCATCATTGACTCAGTGGACATGAGTTTGAGCAAACTCTGGGACATGGTGAAGGACGGGGAGCCTGGCATGCTGCAGTCAGCCCATGGGGTCACAAAGAGTTGGACACGACTGAGCAACTGAACAAAAACAACCAGCAACAGGGACACCCTGCCTATGACTCCTGGTCCCCAGTTCAACTGGCCGGGGAGGTCTGTGACAAGTCAGTTTGTGGACTAGTCCCCTCTTTTAGCCTCATGCTTATACCCACCCCCTTATCTGGTGTGCTTTTCTTGCCTTCTTTGTACGGCTCTCACCACATCCCTTTCTGCCTCTACCCTGATCTGAGGGTGCACAGAGAGATGTCAGCTGTCAATCTTACTCAGCTGAGCTTCCTCATTTAAAGCTGACCAGACTGCATCCCCACGAAGGCCCCTTCCAAAACTAACAGTCTACAATTTCAGCCACTGTTTCCACTTTCAACAGCTCCTCATGTGTATTCTGTCTCAAAGCTGCCCCCGAAAGAAAATACCTCTATACTGATGGTTATCTGGCTTCCTCTGTCCCTCTGGCTCTAGCTCTCCTATGCTGTGGCTGGAAAACTTTTCAGTCTTTAAGAATAGCAGGAATCTTGGAAAAAAAAAAAAATATATATATATATACATATATATATATATATATATATATATATATATATATATATATATAAAATCAGCGACACTTCTTACCCTGGATTACCAAAGAAATCCAAGAGGTTGTGCTTTAGCACAAAAAATAACGTGTGTGTTCAGGCAGATGGAAGGAAGTGATTTTTTTCTCCTTTGCCCTGTAGGTGTTCCCTTGCTTTCTTGTGGGAACTGTGAGTCAGTGGCTTTGATGAGATCTATATCCTGCAACCTCTGAACTAAGTCGGGCCAGGAGTACTGGATATTAGAAGGAGGCGTGGCTTCAAGGATTAGTGTGTAGGCTGGCTCCTTTTTCTGTATTTCTTAGATGTTAGGTGTTTGTCACCCAGCAAGCACCGCCTAAAGCGCCGAGCGGTCAGATGATGGCACTGCGCAGGAAGGCTCCCAGCCAGGCGCTTGCCCGGCAGAGGCACAGGACTACACGACACAGACCTCATCCAGTGAAGTGAGGTTCACCGGAAACGTGCCCTTTCCCTATATAACCGGGCATTACATATGTGTGTGTGTGTGTGCATGCATGCCAACTCCCTTCAGTCATGTCTGACTCTTGGCGACCCTATGGCCTGTAGCCTGCCAGGCTCCTCCATCCATGGGATTCTCCAAGAAAGAATATTGGAGTGGGTTGCCATGCCCTCCTCCTGGGGATCTTCCTGACCCAGGGATTAAACCTATGTCTCTTACATCTCCTGCACTGGCAGGCGGGTTCTTTATCACCACCTCCACCTGGGAAGCCCTTTACATACACACATTGTGATTTTTTTCAAATGAAAAAAATCACCTAGTTTGGTAACAGGCACCCCACCTTCTGTCCTGAGGCATTCTTAATCCACGCTTCAGACTTGGATCCATGACTGATGAGAAGACCGTAATTCTCTCTGATGGCTCCCAGGCACCACGGGACTGAATAAATAACATCTCAGCTGTTAATATTCTTAGGGCTTCTCAGAAAGAGATGTCCATGTGTGACCCTTCTTGATGAAAGTGTGATTTCTCCACCGCAAGACAGGCAGCAGCCGTCTTCTATGGAATCACAGGGAGCACCCGAAAGCCCACTCTGGATCTGTCATGCTCTTGACTCTTCCTTGGGGCACCTCCTCAGAAACATGGCTGTGACCTTGCAGAGGCTAGACTCTTACTATGTGTGGCAGCTGCCACTCTCTGCATGTAGAAGAGCCAGAAAGAAGAGGGAACAAACATGCCTTGACACCTAAAATAGTCTCAAAACTCCCAGGCAAGCCACTGGTTTAGAAAAATGTGCCTAAAAAAATCATGAAACACTTTGGCCAACAGCCCATATTCTCAGGACTTGGATCCAAGGGCGCACGAGACAGAGTCAAATATATCCTGGGGTTTTAGGCCGGTGTTAGGTCACTCTGTTTCCAAATTCTGGCTTACAATTAAGGGTATAAAAAGGGTAAGAATGGAAAATACTTTCCTGGGACGTCTGCCTACATCACAGTTACATCATTGGTAGTTTTTTAAAAATGACTTTGGGTACTAATAGGGCCAGAGAGCTACAAACCCCATTTCCTAAGTTTTCCTTCCAGTTTTCAGTTCTGCATATCAAGCCGGTAGCTAGCTATACAGCAGAACAGCTCCGCATCCCTTTAGTGCCTGTGCTTCAGAGAAAAATGTTTCCTCGGACAAAACTATCGTGTGGTGCACGGGGTGGGATCTCAGAACAACCGACGGGAAGGTGAACTCATTTGGTGCCATCCTATTTAGAAAGCAGAGAAGAGGAACCAGGATTTCAACGGTCCGGAAAAAGAGCTTAACTCCTATGCAGAAACGCAGGCCAAAAGTTCAACCCCAGCACTGTGAGGTTTTCTTATTATAGAGTCCTCTCTTCTGGCTGGGTTTTAATAGGTACTTTCATTGTTCTCTACAGCCAAAATGAGAGCTGGGCTGCAGGAGGAAGTGGTCAGTCCAGTTTTGAAACGTATAAATAAGCCCGTGCGGCTCCCTTGGCGCCCGGCTCTGCCTTCTGACGGATGTAAAGGACTGAATGACACAGACCTTGACAGCAGGGAGGCCAGAGCAAATGTGGGGACAAAGGGCAGGGTCCCAGCTAAGAGCCCCCCCTGCCCAGCTCCAAACTTTAGCTTCGGCATCTGACTGTTCTCCACCTTGTAAAGGAAAGTAAATGGAATTTTCTTTTGTTCGGAACACTTAAGTGTTTTTTGGATCTTTTTTAAAAATGAGGGTAAGAGGAAATGACTGGCTGGCTGGAAATGACTGTATAGATTAATCCATTCATTCACTCATATTTCCTGAGCACCTACTACAGGCACGGCAGAGGGAACAAAGTAGATGGAGAAACCTCGTCCGCACCATGGCCTGCTTCAATCCCTACATGTTCAAGGTGAGAAACTGAAGCCATCGGTGGAGGCCAGCATCACACAGGAAGTGGTAGTCTTGCAGATTTTGGCCAGAACCCCTCCCCACCCCTCCAGAAGATGTTAAGGGTCAGGGCGGAGGGTATGTTTTAGACTCACAGAGAGTAATTTTTTCCTCCAAAGGAGAACTATACAAGCTCTTGTTTGGTTCCACAATCAAAACAGACTAAGCTCTATTTTGTTGCTGTTTTGTTAAAGGAAGGCATATGGCATTCCTTCAAGAGGAATGCTTACTTTTTCAAGAAGGCAAACGTGGTCTGAAAATGGAAATACATTATTAGCATTGTACAGTTATATGGAAAATGCAGCATTTGTGAGATGTTTCTCTGGACTGCTTAAGCATCCCAAGAAACAGTGATCAAGATGGGTAGGCCATTGACACGCAAAATGGGGAAGCACTGTCTGTTTGGAAAACAGGCTCATGGAAAATATTTCATGTCTACAGCCCGTATGTGTTTCCAGAATCATGATTTTTCCCATTATAACACAATCACTAAGGGTTTGCTTCCAAATTAACAGTAAAATTAAATGTTCAAGGCACTTTTGCATGCTGCTAATGGAAGCATAAATTGACATTTTTAGAGGTTAATTTGGTAACATCTATTTTAAAATGCATATATGTTTTAATATATCAATTCCACTTCTAAGAAGTTATCTTACAGATATGCTCAGCAAATTATCTCAGTGTATGTCCCAGGATGCTACTGTAGAGTTCTAATGAAAGGAACCTACATATGCATCAACAAGAGGAGGGTTTAACTCATTCAGACAATGAAAAAATATGCACCATGAAAAGAAAATGACGTTGACCTAGAGGTTCTGATTTGAAGGACTTCAAGATACAGTAAGTACAAAAGTGTGTAGAACTGAAGCTTATGATATTTGGAATATGGATACAAATTCGTGGGATGATATAGAAAAAATGTTCCAAGTGGAGGTGGGAGCTGGGGTGGGAGTGTCTGAAGACTGGCTTTTCATTTTATATCTTTCTCCACTGTTTAGATTTGTATCATAGACATGTATGGACTTTACTGAAATAACATACGTTTTTAAATTTAGTTTAAAGGGAATAGCTCAATCTAAGATGAAGCTTTACATGTGGTGATATTGTGAGGGCTCAGGCCACACTTAAAAATGAGTTATCTTTTCTTTAGGATAATTTCTCCAACCTTTAGTAATAGATCTTTCAGAACAGAACCCATTACTCAGTCTATCTCCATGGAGGGCTGGGAGGAGAGATAAAGTGTTAGAGCAAAACACGGATGGAATATATTAGACTGAACCCATCCAGTTAGGATCAAGTGTTCTAACAAGCCTGCTTAATTAATAGAAAACACACTATTTTTGGTTTAGAAGTTTTAGATGTCTTTTTCAGGACCACCATTTTTTTTTTTTGGTTGCTTCATGTAGCTTGCAGGATCTCAGTTCCCTGAAACAGGGATTAAACCCAGGCCACGGCAAAGCCCAGAATGTTAACTACTACACTGTCAGGGAATTCCCAGGACTACCTTTTTGAAAATACTATTTCTTCTTACAAAGGCTTGGGTGATAGCCTAAGTGGGTGAGCAAGGGCTCAGTGAGGGTGAGGCTGATGTATGCTCTTTGTGGACTTACTGTCTCCCCTTGACAGGTGCGTCCCACCCCCTTACTGGCTGACTTTTCCCTGTAGCACTTATTGCCGTCTGACACACTGGCCACTTGAGTTCTTTATCTTCCTCGCTATCCATGTCTCCACACTAGACTGTGAGCTCTATGGAAGAAGGGATGCGGCAGGGAGAACCTTCTCTCCCTGCTGTGTCTTCAACATCTAAAATTGTACTCAATCCATAGTTTGCGTGGGACTTCCCAGGTGGCTCAGTTTTAACTGATTCTTTAGAATCTGCCTGCCAATGCATGAGACACAGGAGACCCAGGTTAGATCCCTGGGTCAGGAAGATCCCCTGGGGAAGGAAATAGCAACCCCCTCCAGTATTCTTGCCTGGGAAATCCCATGGACAGAGGAGCTGGGCAGGCTACAGTCCATGGGGTCACAGAGTCCGACACAACTGAGCAACTAAGCATATTGTGACTGCGTTAATGTCTATATTTTAAAAATCCTCTTGGCATTATTATCGAGAAATGCAAGCTCACTACTGTCAAGATAGTTAATGAACTTTCTGTGCCTCTGGTTTGCCAGTGACAAAAATCAGAACAGAAACACTGGCTGGGTATATTTCTTTGTGGGAGTTTATAGTCACTACTGTCTGGTTATTTAGACCTCTCATCTATCCCTTGTGACCACATTTTCAGTTCAATCGGAGATGGGAGCCTGGCATCCATGATGTTTGTTTAACTGTGGAACTCTTAATTGAAATGTTATCCTACATCAAAATGGAAAATGATCTTAATGCAGTTATGAGGTTTGCAATATTTAAAAGCAACCATTTAAAAGCACAGGAGTCTCCTGATGACCATTCCTCCCACCCCCATCCATCCATTCACTCCAGATGACCTTCCCCTTGGCAGCGTTCATAGATCTGTCCTTACACATGCAGTTTGTCCCTCCCTACCCAAGCATAAACCTGACAACTGCTTAGATGGATTTTTCCTTTCACCGAGTTGACCCACTGTTCAATGGAACTGCCCACATGGACAAATGGGATAACAGATGTGCTCAGAGGAGTAAGAAATGCAACACAAGCACAAAGAGCTGAATTAACATTGATATAAAAATATTTTGTCAAGTTTAGACAAACTCGTTTTTTAAAAAATGCAACAAAATTACAGCTTGCAATTGTGTTCATTTTTCTTATAAAATTAAAACTTTTGCAAGGGGTGGGGCACAAAACCTGGATAGAAGAAAACTAACTTTCACCATGAACCCAGATGAGTTTCCAAGAAGTTTCTAAAAACTACTACTATGTACATGCCCTGGAATGACTTTGTCCTCAGCTCACTCAGGCTTGCTCATACCACAGACTCAGAGTCCACAAAATGCGTCATTTTCATGAGTTGAATTCTTACTGACAAAATCAATAATCGAATGGTCTCTTTTGATTTGGAATATAATATTAAAGAGGTTGATGCTACATTCTTGAATTAATTCTACCTCTCCTGTCTTGGTTCCCTGTCTCAGCTTCAGCACTGGATGCCAAATAGTAACAAAAGGCAGGATGGGTAAGTATTTCTGCTCCAAGGTAAAAGTGAGTAAGGATCCATGGGACGAAAAGCTCACTGTTCAACAACAGATTGAAGCCAGCTGCCTTGGCTAATGATGAGTGGCTAAATGAAGGGTTTCTTACATTTCATGACTGGTGGTTCTGGATAGTCTCCAGATTAATGTTTAAGAGACATTAAAAAGGAGAAAAGAGAGAGAGAATTCCTGTGGTCTCTTGCCAGTTTCAAAGCAGGGTTCTGGGTACAGAGCCATACGTAGGAGCAGCAGATAGAAACTGGTTTGCTCTGACGAGCCAGAGTCTGGTTGAGAAGGTATTGGGTTGGCCAAAAAGTTCGTTTGGGTTTTCCATAATGTGTTACAGAAAAACTTGAACGAACTTTTCGGCCAATGCAATATATACCTTTTTGTTATTCCAGGAATCTAGATTTTGAGGGGCATTTCCACTGACTAGCTCATAGTAAAAGGATAACCATGAAAATGCATCCTTTTTAAAAAATCGAAGCATAGCTGGTTTTACAGTGTCATCTCAGTGTCAGACGGACAAGTGTTCATTTTAATTCTAAAAGTCAGAGTTAGGTGTCACCAACATACTCATAAACCCCCAAGTGGCTCCCTACTTCCAAATTCCACAGACTGGTTTGGAGAGCTTTGCACCAGCCTGCCCCCGGCCTCCCACCACCTCGTAGACTAGTGACCCTCATTCGCTTCCACTGAAGTGTGTCAGGCTGGTCTCACCCTTCTGCCCTGTGCATCGCTAACCTTGTGCCTTTTTGCCTCCTGAATTGATTCCTTAACCTACAAAATCTCCCCTTCCTCCTACTACCTCAAGTTTAACCACTCTTGACACGAGAGCTGAAGTCTCATCTCCTCAGGAAGCCTTCTCTGAACCCTCCACCAGCCCTCACTGATTCCTCTCTCTCCGGACGCTTTCATAAACACTCTTGTTCTGAGCAGCCCAATTTGCTTGCTTACTCCATCCACCCACGGGTCAGGAATTTTAATCTTACCTTCCTGGCTAGACGGTAAGAGCCCAAGAGCAAACGTCATGATTTGCTGGTTCTGAGAAGAAAAGTGCTGGAGCAATTTAGTCCAGTTCTCACCAACACGAGCTGGTGGGTGGCAGATGGAAGACCCTCCCACAGAATTGCTCAAAATCCCAAAAGAGCAGGTCCCTGCGGACCAGCACAGGGTCTAATGGTTCACATGCCCAGCCCAGCCCTCCACAGAATAATGTGCTTTGTAGAAATTTCTGCACAATCGCAGGGGGAAAGGAAAAAGATAGACGCCCAGGACAACCTGTAGAGAAAGAAAATGTTCTTTTGCCACATCCCACCCAAATCAAGGCTAAGATATTTCCTGTTTTTAAGTCAGAGCTATCGGAAGTTTCCCATCAGAACACACCACAGACTGACTTCTATGCTTCTGTCTGAATGGCACTAATCTTTTAGATAGAAAAATGTTGGTGACAATAAATTCACACTGGAACTTTCTACTCTAAAAATACCTACGGAGAATAAATATTTCCTTAGGACTGAGAGGGTCATGATAGCACATGTTCAAATCTATCGTGCTAGGGCAAGTCAATGAGAAATACAGGAGTCAACACACACACACACACACACACACACACACACACACTCACACAAATGTTAAAGGCTGAAGGTTCTAATTCTACCCATCAAAACTACCGGGAAGCGAGAGTTCTTTTTTTTGGAATACAGTTATCCCTCATTTTCCCTGGGGGAATTGTTTCCAGGAATCCCCTGGGATACCAAAATCTGTAGATGTTCAAGTGTCTTATACAAAACAGCATCAGAGTACTGTCAGCCTGCTGTATCTGCAGGTTCTGCATCCATCGATTTAACCAAAGATTTAACCTTGGGAACCTGTTCGAATCTGTGAATTCAGAGCCTGCAGATATGGGGGTGGGCGGGGGCAACTGTATACCCAATCAGGACATGTGTACATGTGTGATAAATTGCTTCCGACTCTTTGCGACCCTATGGACTGCAGCCCGCCAGGCTCCTCTGTCCATGAGATTCTCCAGGCAAGAACACTGGAGTGGGTTGCTGTGCCCTCCTCCAAGGGATCTTCCCAACCTAGGGATCGAACCCATACCTCTTGCTTCTCTTGCATTGGCAGGTGGGTTCTTTACCACTAGTGCCACCTGGGAAGCCCAATCAGGACATACCCACATATGAACCCTTAGAGCTTTATCCAGAAGCTCTGGGATTGGTGGTGGTCTAATGAAGCCTCCATGGTTTAATTCAACAAACACTGATACAAACACCTGCTGTGCATCCAAGTAAGTGTGTGCATTTGTGTGTGTGCATGCCTGTGAAAGAAAAGGAGAGACAGAGGGTGGAGGGAGAGGGAACTTGGGATTGCCATTGTGAACCAATCCTGAGGATAGAAATCAAGTGCAGACCTATATATATAATGACTCATTACCCAGGAGTCAAGGAGTCAGGAGTCTTTCGATATGCTTCCGACCTCCCACCGTATTGCCATGTGGATATACTATGTGTGATTGGAGAGGGAGATATGGGGTGAAGCACCTTGCCATAAATTCAACAGGGAGTAAGAATTTCTCTGGTGGTCCAGTGGTTAAGATGCCACCTTCCAGTGTGGGGGTATGGGTTCCATTTCTGGTTGAGGAATTAAGATCCCACATGCCATGCAGTGGGCTTCCCTGGTAGCTCAGCTGGTAAAGAATCCACCTGCAATGCAGGAGACCCCAGTTCAATTCCTGGATCAGGAAGACCCCATGGAGAAGGGATAGGCTACCCACTCCAGTATTCATGGACTTCCCTGGTGGCTCAAACAGTAAAGAATCCACCTGCAATGTGGGAGCATAGGTTTGATCCCTGGGTTGGGAAAACCCCCTGGAGGAGGGCATGGCAACCCACTCTAGTATTCTTGCCTGGAGAATCCCCATGGACAGAGGAGCCTGGTGGGCTACAATTCATGGGGTTGCAAAGAGTTGGACATGACTGAGTGACTAAGCACAGCATAGCATATGCTGTGCAGTGCAGCCAAACAAATAAATAAATAAAAATAAAGAGAACTCTTACCAAAAAAAAAAAAAACCTCCTCGGTAGAGTCTATTTTGTGGGGAAAGTGGAACCGAGACAGTAGGTCTAGCTCAATGCTTCCGAATCTTGGCAGTTAACCCAGGCCTGGCCCTCCAGGCTCAGGAGAACCTAAGCCTCTCCATCAAGGTCAAGTGTGTTACCTCCATCGCTGCAGGTCCTGGAGTCGGAGGCCAGGCTGTCTGTGGAGCCCGTGGTGAAGCTGACGTGGACGCCCCTCAGGCTCTCGGCGGAGCCCTGGCTCACTTTCTCTAAATCAGAGCTGCTCTTGTTCATTTTTAAAAGGTGCCTGGGAAATGTAGAAACAAATGATAAAAGTAATTAATTTGGTTTCTGTTAAAAAAAAAAAACAGCCAATGGAGTATGAACCTACTATGCTCTTGAAGCCTGACCAGTGCTGGCAAGTTCTGAAAAAATAATTTGGGGGAAGAGAGAACAGAGGCTCTTCTGAAACCTTATACACATGAATGGCAGGTGATTTCTTGAGTGTGATTAAAGATAAGTGAATCTATTAAATTTGGGAAAGCCCCCAAACCATGATTTGGGAGGAACTGCCTTCATACTCTGGCCCTCTCTGCCAAAACATGTATGTCAGCTATTATACCACGTGTCATCTCTACAAAGAAAAATTGAACATTATAATACAAGCCAATGTACAGAGATATACAGAGATTGGGGAGGTTTTGCAAGATCACAGGACAAATGAACTGTGGACCAAAAACAAAAGATTTCTCCTGTGCCTGGTACTCTCTTGATATAGCTTCAAAGGATCTAGCTTGTTCCATGGAGTTAAAGGAAACATTATTTCAATTTTAACTAGATTTGTAGTGCAATGCTTAGATAGAACCATATTAAACCTTATACCAAAACTATGGAATGAATCTGCCCTTAGGCTTTCTATGAAATCTTTGATTGTGTCTCTAAGATAGAATGACTGTTGCATTGGGGACAGGAATATCAAGTTCAAGAAAAGAACCTCGCCTTGGAGAAAATGGTTCCCTTATTAAGTAGAAGGTTTAGCTGATTGATTTCCCTCTTTCCGAGGACCACATGAATATTCACTCTGACCTGACATTTCCCCACACAGTGGGACAGACCACAATCAATCCAGCCCTTTCCCTGTTGGTGGTAACCTAGATTTGTCTGGACTGATATCTCCTGATGACACTCTCTCCCACCATGGTGGATCTATATCTCAATATCTGCTGTAGGAAATACACAAAACAGTATTGATTTGGTATCAGAACTGCCTTATTTAATGCATATGACCTTACAGCCAAGAATGTATTGATTGTTCTTTGTGTTCAGCATTGCCCAGCCCTGTATGGTCCTCACAGGCAGTGGAATCTCTTGTTTATTAACAGAAAAGTTTAGAGAAAGTTTGCCTCCATGAAACATGTTCTCCAAAAATATGCTTCTCTCCCCACCTCCTACTCCTAGGACTGCATTTTTAAAAGTTTTAAATCTATTAAAACTAAATATGACAGTGATGGCAATGTTACAAGTAATAATATTCTTTACATTCCAAAGTCGCTCTAGGGGCCTTGCTGCTTCTAAGTCGCTTCAGTCGTGTCTGACTCTGTGCGACCCCATAGACAGCAGCCCACCAGGCTCCACTGTCCCTGGGATTCTCCAGGCAAGAATACTGGAGTGGGTTGCCATTTCCTTCCCCAATGCATGAAAGTGAAAAGTGAAAGTGAAGTTGCTCAGTTGTGTCCGACTTTTAGCGACCCCATGGACTGCAGCCCACCAGGCTCCTCCGCCCATGGGATTCTCCAGGCAAGAGTACAGCAGTGGGTTGCCAGTGCCTTCTCCCTAGGGGCCTTGGGGATATCAAATCTTAGAAAGTGCTATGGTAGTAGATTATCTTTATTTTATCCTTTGGCAAAATATCATCAGAAGTTTTCATAAAATATTTTTATCCATCCTCATCAGATCCAACAACAGTGGTTTTGCAGATGAGGCCAAGATATGAAGTTGTGAATAACGACAAGTCCTCAGTCTAGGGAAAAAAAAAAGCTAGGTCTCTCTGGCAATCCAACCACATCAGAGTGGCCCTACAGTCTCTTGGTCTACAGGCTCAGAAAATTGCCATGGGAGAAATTCCAGCACCACAGCTGCTGAGCTGCTGCAGAAAAATACCAGAAGAAATGTATATAAATAGAGAAAACAAAACAAAAAGTAAATGTGGTATGTGTGAGAACATACACATGATTACTTAGTATAAAGTGAAGCATTAAAAGAAAGAAAAATATTCAGTTGCCAGATGCAAAGGGAACAAAGCTATTAAATGACTGGTAGTGAATGAATGGCCAGCTCAATTTTGTGAGTCAAGGCAGTTTAAAGGAACAGACCAGGAAAAAAAAAAAGGAAAAGAAAGAAAATAAAAAGAGTAAGCATTTGTGAAACTTTTGTTTCAGGTGTGTGTGTGTGTCTGTGTGTGTGTATTGGATCACAGTATTAAATATAATTCTTGAAATATATTTTGGAAACTTCGTTTTAAAAAGGTTAAAAGTCATCGCTCTAGAATAGGGATGGACAAACCTTTCCTTAAAGGCCAGATGGTAAATATTTTAGGCTCATGGATCATGTAGTCTCTGTTGCAAGTATCAGCTCTGCTTTTGTAGCAGGGAAGGAGCCATTGACAATATGTAAACAAATGGGCATGTTTTCTAGTAAAACTTTTTACAACACAGATAGATGGGTGACCTGTGGGTGGTAGATGATGACTCCCGATCTAGAACAGTCTTGATCAATAGAAATATAACACGTTATTACATACATATAAAATTAAAAAAAGCTTAGTAGCCAAATTAAAGGTAAAATTAATTTTAACAATGTATTTTACTTCACAAAATACATAAAATATTGTCGTTTCACTATGTAACAAATATAAAATTAATGAGATATTTTATAGTTTTTTTTATTCTAAGTCTTCAAAATCTGGTTTGTATTTTATATTTATAGCACACTGCAATTTAGGCTCCCACATTTTAGCTAGTGGCTACTGCACTGTGTAGGGCAGATTTAGAAAAACTCATACATGGGGAAGACTGTTCACAGTGTTACTAACAGAGGAAACAAAATCATAGGCAGTCCAATGGCCATTAGTCAAGGAATGGGTACACTGTGGTACAGTCTTGTATCAGAGTACCATATAGCATTCAAAAATAAATAAACTTGATTTTAAGGTACTAGGATGAAAAGGATTCTTAAAACGCTGACTATTAAAAGTAGCTTGCAAAAGGCTCAAGTGTGACACCATTTATATACAATTTTAAAACACATTATGATTCTATGTATTTTTTACACATTTTGCCACATATAACTGGTAAAATGGAAATGACACTCAACTTCAAGACAGTGATGACTCTGGGTAGCAAGGGGAAACTGAAATGGAAATTGTATAGGGAGGGATATTCCACTGGATCTGTAATATTTCCTTTTAAAAAAACCCCAAACAGAGAACAAAATGGTAATTATTTGAAAAACCTTGGACAAGTGCGTGTGTGAAAGTTACTCAGCTGTGTCCGACTCTGCAATCCCATGGACTATACAGTCCATGGAATTCTCCAGGCCAAAATACTGGAGTGGGAAGCCTTTCCCTTCTCCAGGGGATCTTCCCAAGCCAGGGATTGAACTCAGGTCTCCCTCATTGGAGGTGGATTCCTTACCAGCTGAGCTACAAGGGAAGCCCTTGGACACATGAAAGTGAGTTTAATCATTCTTTGAACTTCACTGCATGCTTGAAAAACTTGGAAATGAACATTCTTAGAAAGAAAGAAATCACTAGGGTCTGACTAAGCCCAAGGATGGCCACTTCTATTGACATGCTGCTGAGCCTCTGAAGGGCGAGGAACACAGAGATGACCCAGTGAGATTTCAATCAGTCCTCATGGGATAGACAGGTTCTACGAGGGTTGATTTCACCACAGAAAAGCCTCATGGATGGAAGTTATTTTTCAGTCCTAACAACTCATCTGAGACTGCGAGGGTTAATTTTTCTACATCTACTCAGTATGAGAAGTCACAGTTTTAAAGCCCCACCAAGTGAACGCAGACAAAATCAGACTATTATAGTGGCTGCAGGATAAATTCTGTGTGTGTGTGTGTGTGTGTGTGTGTGTGTGTGTGTGTAGGGAAGTGGGAAGCCTCCAAAGGTAGACTTTGGTAAATCTTAGTAGCCAAGCTACAAGTGGAATTTTCAAGGCTTCTGGGGATTTTACTACTGTTTCTCTACCAAAAAACCCTCAAGAAGTCCAGATTCCCAACCAGTAACTAAAACCCCATCGGTAGCTCGGATGCTTAGATGTAAATAAGGAGGAAAGGGGTAACCTTTTTAAAAATCTTTCATATGAACTGCATCAAATATCATGCACCTTGGAAACCTGTATGATCTGTTGTCTTAGAGAATGGCCACTTCAATTATCGAAGAAACACAACCACACCAGACTTGAAAATGCAAACGGGGAAGCTGGCCATCAAAGCGGGGACAGACAATCACATCGTTTTTGTGTCTCCAGTCTGTGTGTGCAATAGATTTCTCAAGAATCCTTGCAAAAGGCTTAAGATTCCAAAGGTAACTTTTCTGGGCCCTAATAGGTTGTTTCATCAGATGCAACGCCAGATGAGAATCCAAAGGCACTCAGCAATACACAGCCATACTATACTTTTTTTCTTTTAAAGGTTCTTTTCCTTCATTAATGATAGTTTGACTTGCCGTTCAAAAAACTGGTGCAAACCATCTACGCGATGAACTCTGATGTCACGTGATTTAAGGAAGTGGCTTCATGAGGCCAAAGCCACATGCTCTAGTCTTTCCTCTCTGGGTGGCGACTAACACTCTTATCAGCTGCAGTGAGAGCACTGCCTGCACAGATGTCGTTGCTCTGCACTGTGAAAAATGACTTGTTCTTGCTCAGACTTCCTTCCCTACCTCCCCCCGTGATTAGACACAGTCACAGGAGAGCAGTGTGAGATATGCAGCCAGTGGCACAGTGTCCTTAGAGATCTGAGCCCTGCAGCTGCTGCTCAGTGTTTGCAGAATGGCTTTTCCCCCCATTGTCCTTAGAGAAAGAAGCCTTGCCAGAGTTCTCTCCCTATCGTATTGGTAGAAAGCTGCGAAAAAATAATAATAATCCAGCCGGAAGAGCCATCTGCCAGACTTCCTCATTCATAGGAAAAAAAAAAATACCAAGTCTAAAAATACCCCCGAGTTTTCAGAATGCCCAATATTCTGAACAGATACCAGACCCCAGTGGGGGCAGAGACGTTTCTCAGACACGGCGGCTAGAATCCTCATACGCAGCACAACTGAAAGTGTGACCGAGGCAAACGTTCATTCTCACAGCTCTGAGTCTGGGTTAGTTCACATCTATTTGGTTGAGAAATTTTTGCCTCTGGGGCGGAAGGTAAGGAAAGTCGCATAGCACCAGTGTGCAGTTTGACACTAGTTCTCCAGACCCCTGTACACAGTTATACCACCCAGTCTTCGGATGAATCAAGTTCACTGCTATGTCTAATGTTTTGGGGAAGCCCTTTCAGGTAGCTCAGAAAGCACAAACATGTTCGAAAACTCAATAACTTAAGTTACCAAGAAGGGAAAACAAACTGGCTTAGATGCAACTAAATCAAGTCATGCCTTAATCAAAGAATGAGAGCCTCTTACCATCCCAGACTCCAGCCCTCGGTGCTGTGATCACCCGCATGGCCTCCCAGAGCCCAGGGCTGGGCTGGGCCGGTGCTGGCGGGGTCCTGCGGAGCAGCCCTGAGGATGAAGGGCCAGCTTCAAAGGCGGCCGAGTGTGCCCTGTCAGCCTGCTGTGAATTCACCAGCTCAGAGCTCTCCGTTTCCCCTCAGTTCCTCTCTGACTTTTCTATAAAATGCACTTCCTGCGAAAGCACAGGAAAATAGGGACGGCTCTGCCTCTGCGACCTGCGGCTTTCGATCTCCAATTGTCCTGTTGGGCTGCATCATCAGAAGCCATTCAAATACCCTCTCAAATACACTCAATTTCACCCTATTCCATTCTCTACTATTTGGCCAGATCCTAAAGTCAAAATCATTCAATGACTGGAGCTGAAACATTGGGTTAGCTTGGTGAATACAAGCACCCCGTTTTTATTTATCTTATGCCTGTATGACCAGCAGTGCATTCCCCAACCCTGTCTTTTTTGAATACCATTCTCATATTTTCCAGTAAATAAATACTGCCTGCCTGCTCTGTGCCAGGCACTGTGTCAGGATTTGTGGGTGCAACAGCGAGGAGAGGTGATACTATCCTTGCTTCAACAACGTGGTAGATAAATATTGATCAATCTCCTCTAAAAAAGTATGCAGAGGGCTTGAGCCACGGTTGTCAGAAAACATCTGCAGCCTTAGTCATTCTGACTCAAAATCTCCCCAAAATCCTTCTCGCATAATGATGGTCAACCTTCAAGAACCCTACACAGAGCTCGTGCAAGTATTCTTGACCTCTGCCGCCATACCGAATCAGCTCTGGTCTCGCACGCTAACAGAAACACACCTCCAGATGGTCTTTGATTTCAAATATCCCCCTCACCCCACCCCTGGACTGTGTATACATTAGAAAACATGCCTAGCATTCTGTTTGGAAAAAAAATTATCACCATTTTGGTTAATCAATATCCACTACTTCTGCTCATATATACTCTGCTCCGGTGGGGCGAGTCTCTCATTGTCCCCAAAGCACCCTGCATTCCTGTCCCTGCCCCATTTTGGCAGAGAGGGAAACATTCTCTCTCCCCTCCAAACCTTTTCCATACCCAAGACCTAGCAGCAGCAGCATCACTTACCTACAAACCCTTCCCAAGCCATCTCAGTCTTCTCTGACTGGTCTGTGCCCTCTGGAACTCATACCAAACTGAGTCTGATTCACATCACTGAGCATTTGGTTATAATCCTGGTTAGATGATTCTGTTTCATGTGAAACAGGCTTGTTACCACCACAATTATAAACTGTTTTGAGGAGCTGTGTCCTAGTCAGGACATGCTGGAACACAGAGTCATTATTAAATACTTCTTGATTAAGTTTATCTGCCTCTGTTTCAATAACTGGGAGGCATCTAGGAGGATAAATGTTTCCTTTAAGAAAAGAATCACACTTGCCCAGCAAAACTTGCAAAAGGCAGGAACACTGAGTAAACAACAGCCCTCCAGAAAGCTGGACTCAACAGCTGAGGCTTTTTCATATCTACAAAACACCACAGTTCCCAAATATCCTGAATTTATACAATCTAACAATCTTATAATTTAAAAAATATTTTTTTTTCAAGAGATGGGATGAGAAAGTAAGATTGCTAAGCTGGAAAGGTTTTTATTGTTTTTATCCTTAGTGCTGTTTGATGAAGATGCTATGGGAGTTATTCTGCAAAGTGTCTAAGTGCCAAATGAAGGAACTAATGGACCCAGTCTGCTCTGGCGACAGGCTTCCCCGCTGACTTATCAGTACATATAAAGATAGGAAATCAGTTTCATTTTGGGTCAGATGACCTTTACGGTCCCCACAGTGCAGGCTTTTTAATTTGCATTTGCAGTTAATGCACTGGTGACTGCTGGGGCACCTCAAGTTGAAAAAAGCCTTTGGTTTAACCCCAAAATGAAAGCACTTTGCATTCAGTGGAAACCATTTAAAAACAGGAATAAAGCCATGCTTATTTTTAAAGACAGCGGTATGCGCGTGCATGCACGCAAACCTGCACCTACATACACATCTTTAGGTTACTAGTTAGCTGGTATAAAAACAGATGAAAATGCTTCAGTCGGTCAAATGGAAATTTGCAGCCATTTGTCCTAACTATACACAGATATAGTTAGGCACTGAGAGATACAAATGGCTTTAAAAGATGACCTTTCCTGTCTCAGAAAATCAAAGTCTCTTATTTGTGGCCCCCAGTCTGCATGGCTATGTCCTTTCCCGAAGAATTTCTGGTGCAGGAGAGACGAAGGCAGCAACTCCCTAGTGTGGGAAGGTTTAAGCCCAGGTTGAGGACAGGAGACCAGCTATGGAAAGCAGGTAAGAGGGTGCAGAAGAACTCGGTGGCTGGACCCCAAAACCTGGTCCACTACACTTGCATCTCCAATCTCATCACCTAAGAACAGTGAGTCTCCAACTCCTGGCCTGTTAAGGAAGAAACGCTACATGTTTAAGAGCTTGATCATCTGTTCACACAGGGGCAGATGGGAAGAGGTGAAAAGGCAATGAATGACCAATGGAAAGTAAAGACTGAACTACAATCCACAGATGGGGCCCTCCCACCAGCTGCCCTGCCCACAGGTCAGCATAGTGTGGAAGAAACCTCTGGAGCCTTTGGGAACAATAGCAATGAAAACATTTGAAAAGCTTCCCAGATGAGTTTCACTCCTAACAGCACGGGCCCTGGGGCATCCCATACACAAAATGGAGATAATACTACTACTTACCTCATTGGGGGGTGGGGAGGGTAGGTGGTGGTTAGGAGGAGTTGATGACTTAATATTTAATAAGTGCTAAAAACAGCACCAGGTACAAAGAAAGTACTAGTTATACAGAAAGATGGGAGGATGGATGGATGGATAGATGGGGACAGACAGACCGAAGACTTCGGCAGCCTCCAGCAAATCCAGTATCTTGCTACCTGGACAGAAGATACCCAGATATTTTTTAATAGATAGGCTAGAGATTTCACTTTCATATTTTAAAGAGACCCAAAGATGAAACAAACATCTCCCATCTGACTTCTGCACTAGTGCTTCTCCAGGAAAGCACACAACCATGCCGACTGGTACCACAATGAACTCAAACTTCCTGACAGCTAGCTCTTGTGGCTCCTGGGCCATCCTTACATGGGACCTCCCATTCTCCAAAGCAGCTATTCCAAACTTTCATCCCATTATTTGGTATTCTTAGCCACTATCTTCACCTCTCTCACGTAAGCCTGGGTTTGCTCCAACTCCCAGCTACTATAAACAATATTGTACTGATCCTCATTCTATTTTACTCAAAGGCATCACTCAGGAATGGAAAGGGCCCAGTGTATTCTTATATTTTATTTTCCTGGGTAATTCGTTTTAGCTTCCTTTACACCTAGACCTCAACAGTTAGTGATTAAATGACTTTCACAAGCAGGAGGAAGGGCAGATCAACACTGAAGGAGGCAAAGGAAAAGGATTGAGGGGCTGGATTTAGGATTTACTATTTACTGTGCAGACAATTCCCTGTGTCAAGCTCTGGAGAAGACATAAATATCAAGGAGGTATTTTGAAAGATCTAAAGGAAAGTCACCAAGTAAATATAATAGATCAGCAAATATTCCTGTCTGGGTTTTCTTCTACTTTCTCCTCATGTTTAATATTTTCATAAAAAAAGATGACCTCACTTACCACCAGTCAAAAAGACTTGGAAAAATTATATGTAAGTAATTACAAAAACAATAGTTTTCAATTTCTAAAATATAAATTTATATCATAATATTTAATATTAATTTATATATTATATATTTAATATTTACAATTTCAAACTACTCCTCCAAAAGATTCTGACATATACCTCCTGCCTTGACTCCCTTACCCCAACCACTTGGGGCACAGAAAGTCAGTGCTAAAAGTTAAAGAGGGTGAGGCTAACATTCCTTGTTTAACATGATTTAAGGAATGAAAACATAAATTTAAGGTCTTTAAAGAGAAATAATATGTTATATATTGGATACTAGATTTAATGGTAACTGTTGTTTACTAAAATACAAACTTCCAAAAATTCATGGAATATCCATAATCACTCATTATAATTCACAAAATATTCATAGTCACTCATTAAAAGTCAGAAAATATTCATAATCACTCATTAAGAGGAAACAAAACATTTTGGCACAAAATGGAGGTTGTAATCAGAAGACCCTCTTCTGCAGACACTTTGCTTAGGGCTACATGGGCTAGACGGACCACAGATCCTCTCCCAGGTGTGGAACTTTCAAATTAGTACAGTGAAGTGTTAAGTTGCTCAGTCATGTCCGACTCTTTGTGACCCCATGGATTGTAGCCTGCCAGGCCCGTCTGTCCATGGGATTTCCCAGGCAAGTATATTAGACTGGGTTGCCATTTCCTTCTCCAGGGGATCTTCCCAACCCAGGTATCAAACCTGGGTCTCCTATATTATAGGCAGATTCTTTACCATCTGATAGGAACCAGTTATTGATCCCCAATGATTTTGCAATTACTGATGGTAAATTTTGGATTCTTAAGCTGGATAGGCAAACAGCTGGCACCTGTGGCTGTACACTGCTCCCCCCTCCCACAACCTGCAGACAGTATTGATGGGAGTATGGCAAGCTGTCACAGTTTTCCATGTGAAACTCCAGAATGCTACTCCAACTGATTGTAGCTGGTGTGGAGGATGCAACCTAATTGCCCTGGTGTTGCCAGAACATGCAGTCACAAAACCCTCCCTTTGATCACACATTCATAAGCATTATTTTAAGTGACCTCCCCACCATGACTGATTTTAAAATTCCAAAGATTCTTCTTCCCTTTCTTCATAATCTTCAAAGTCTTATTACTACTTAATGTGTCAATTTATCTCAACTATTCTTGTCTTTATCCAGGGTATCTGAATTTTCATTCATTTTGACTGTCTATGGAGCTCCGAGAATCAGGAGACATTGTGAAGGGACATACAGTGGAAACACTGCCAATCATTTGCCTAAAAGACAAGTTTTAAATTGTTTATAGCACATGTATAAATGGGCATGAAATGGCTAAAACCAAACTGCCAGGAAGGCACGGGGATCATCTGGTAGAGAAAGATACTAAAATTAACTGGAGAGTAAAATATCTGAGTAAGAAGGGAAGAGTTTTTTTTTTTTTTTTAAAGCAGTCTTTAATCTGGAAGTTCCCCTTTTCCCCCAGTGAAGGACACTTGTTTACATAAGTCTTCCTGTTAGAAAAGTACAGAGAATAAATGTCCAGAGTACCAGACAAAAGCTGATGGAAGCGGAGGATTTCACAGAGTTGTATGGGGAAAGAACAAACACTGTTAATGCCCACATTTTTAGGGATCTGCCCAAAAGCCAGTTGAAAGAAACAAGTAAGTGATTTTAGCACAGAGGCTGAAGACGCTGCTCTTAAAGGGAAAATTATTAGTTGAGAAATGGTTGCTAATGATTCTTTAAAGTTGTTCTATCTACCCTGGTAAAGGGAAATGCAAGTCTTCTTGTGAGCACATCAATGATAATCAAACAGCAAATTGCCTGCATTACAAATAGAGAAAATGTCTCAGCAATTGGTGAGTTCCACACCTCAAAGGTAGGCTGGCTATTCTAGGAACAAAGTGCTTTTGATCATGTGATGGCAGAGGGGGCTTGATCATGTGGCCCATGCCTGTATCTCCCAACCCACTTCAGAAAGCATGGAAAATCTATTCTCAGAAAAATGAAACCACACCCTAGAATTCCTTGCAATTTATGGGTGGGGAAAAAAGTCCTTAGGTGATTACTGCCTGAAAAGAACATTCTTGTGGCGAGAGAGGGCTGGGCTCCAAACACCTGCTCAGCTTAAAAAAAAAAAAAAAGCAAATGTACAATCGTTGGAGAGTAATTAATCCATGAAAGGGTGCATTGTGCTCTCATAGTGTTTGCCCACCTTGAAGCATTAATAGCATTAATAATTATTAACTTCAGTTTCTTTAACTCAAGCCACAGAATTATAATGGGGTGTCCAGTGAAAAATAAGGCCAAGATTTGTAGTTCCTTCTGGCCTTTATTCCCCTCTAATTCAATAATCTTTCATTGAATACCTACTGTCTTAAGGCATCCTATGGAAAAGTCAACGAAAGTATATAAAATGTTTCCTGTACTCTCAAGAGTTTACAAGCTCTTAGAAAGATATGACTTATGAATGGAGTTTAATTCAAAATGCTGTGTTAACTGCCAAAAGAGACGCAAGAACAGAGCATGGGGCAATCTGAAACTTGGGTATCAGAAAGACACTTTGATATAAGTATTTAATGATGCTCCTTGCTCCTTTCTCAGTATTTTTTCATGTGTAAAACATACAGTTAGGTGCTTCTGGCCAAAATGAAATAGGGTATGGCCTCTGCCTACTACTGTCAACTGAATAAAAGTTTCTTGAGCATCTACATATGCCAGGCATTAAACAGGATATTCTGAAATGATGGCTAAGAATGTCTTTTACCTTCAGGGAACACCTTTTTTTTTTAAAATAGATGGCTATCTACATGCCTATACTAAGTGTGATTTGTATTAGGTCAAAAGACCTTAAAGGAAGGATTGTTATTTCACTACTCCTGGACACCAAGCTGAGCTTATCTTGGCTTTACTGGGCAGAACAAGAAATTCAGTGAGAATCCAGATGCTGTGATAACCAGTCTCAACAAAAGCAATCAAAGCAGGAGTGCACTTTTGGCGGTCCTTTTGCACATCTGCTAATTTAATTCCTACCAAGTCAACCCTCAGGGGCCTTAAGAGGTGGAACTCCAGTAACTGGCTTTTTTTAGCACCTTGCACAGAAAGTAGGCAATTAGTAGATATCTGATGAATTAAAGAATCTCTAATCCCTAAGCCTTCACCATGGATGCCTTCTCAAAAATGGAGAGAGTGCTGTAAATATTTTATATATGCTACTGTTCCACTTAGTGATTAAAAAAAAAAATTACAGAATAAGATAGGAATCAATGTTAGTTCTCCCTGCTTCAGCATCACTAGATGTCCCACATCAGATTCTATCCACAAACTCATGGGAAGACGCCAACTATAAATTTCCTGGCACGGAGCAGGATATAAAACTGTATTGTTGATATATGTGCTTTGTTTGCCAAACTTTGTGTGTGTATGTGGTGGGGCAGGGGGGGCGGTTTCTCCCCTGAAGTATGCCCAGTATTCAGTCTTCACCAAACCAACTCAATCTCCAGCAGACTTATTTCAGTTTTGTCAAAAAGGTAAACACAGAGAAGATTCCTGAAGCGCGTATAATGCTTTCTGATACAAACTGTGATTTTCAAAACACCACTGAGAAAAGCATGTTATACATGAAGATTGTGGGATTTCCTGGTCAATTGTTGCCATCCCATCACAATCCACTACAGTAAGAGATGCCTCATGAATAAAGCATTTGAAAGATTTTTTTTTTTTGATGTGGCCCATTTTTAAAGTCTTTATTGAATTTATTACAGTATTGCTTCTGTTTAATGTTTTGGCTTTTTGGCCACAAGGCATATGGGATCTTAGCGCTCTGACCAGGGATTGAACCAGCACCCCCTGCTTTGGAAGGGGAAATCTCAACCACTGGACTGTATTCTTGCCTGGAAAATCCCATGGATGGAGGAGCCTGGTAGGCTGCAGTCCATGGGGTGGCTAAGAGTCAGATACGACTGAGCATCTTCACTTTCACTTTTCACTTTCATGCATTGGAAAAGGAAATGGCAACCCACTCCAGTGTTCTTGCCTGGAGAATCCCAGGGAAGGGGGAGCCTGGTGGGCTGCCATCTATGGGGTCGCACAGAGTCAGACACGACTGAAGCGACTTAGCAGCAGCAGCAGCAGCCAGGGAAGCCCCTAGAGATTTAATCAGATTGGATATAGGATCTAGAGACAGTGACCCATCTCACTCATCCAATTCCAATCCTCAAAGTCATGCTAAGAGAGCGTGTGATTGAGAGATCGTACAATGAAGTTCTTTTGGTTCCTCTGGGGAGTAATGTGGCCACTTTAGCGTGCAGAAAAGTCCTCCATCTCTGACACCATCACCACCTGTCTGTGAGAAGCCATGTGAGAAAGATGAGAATTAAGAATGAACAAAAGCTTAGGACAGACTCAATCTCTGCTCCCCAGAATCCTTGCAGAGAAGGAGGAGAACTTAGTATAAGTATTGGGTTAAAATTATAAGCATGAGTGATAACTTTAAAACAAAATCATCCCTCACTTTCTTGGGGAAATGTTTTTCTTTTTGATTAGTCTCATCTGGGGCCAGATCATCTGGAAACTAAAACCATATAAACCTGTCTTATTTCTTATTCACCTGCTGTCTTCTAATTCTACCTCTGAGTTCAGGTCTACCAGCCTAATTCCTATTTTGGGGTTTCTTTGTGAAATGCCTGTTTGGCACTGATCAGATGATTTTCCCTTAACTGACCTTGTCACTGAAAAGCCATAAGTCATTTAAAACCAGGTTTGCATCTGTGAGGAAATAAAAGGCAGAAATAAATTTTATTTTTTTCACATCTTAATTACTCCCCCAGGCACTGGCTGCTCTCATTGAACTGCCTTGTCTCAAACGTGACATTTAAACTAAGACGTACACACCTTTTTCCTGTGGGTTTTTGTTTTCTAACCAGCAGTATGGGTTGCTCCTTACCTTCTAAGTCTGCCCTATACTGGAGCAGGGGTGATCCAGAGACTCAGTGGGATTGGTCAGGTTGAGCAGGTGTGAGCTTACACAGGTAGGAGGCTGCCTTGGCAGCAGCAGGTAAGAGACCCAGATCTCCTCACCTGCCTGGGAGGAAGGCTGAACATGTACTTGAACACCTCTACATGGCTTTCAGTCATTAAATGAGTATTGAGAATCTTCATCCTACATGGTATTGCAGCAAGAGTTTTCTTAGGAACCCTGATGGGAGTTTGCAGAGGACAGTATCTCAGAAAACAGAAAAGCTACTGCCAAACATTCAAAACAAGACCACAGGAAAGCCAGGTCACTCTCCACGTCTATTTTTTCCCCCTCTGAGTCGGTCCGTTTTGTAAAATGGGACCAGAGGAAAGCCAGCATACGATTTCTTGGTTCTATAGTGGCCCGAGAGAGCACTAACTTACCTGCTTAAGTGCCTGTTACTAAAAAGTTGTTATCTTTGTTCATAGGTGAGGTTGAGCCATAGAAATAAAACCCACTGAACAGATGACCCATGTGAAGAAATGAAGTTAACCTTGGATGTTGCTCAAAGACCTTCCAACATTTTCCCTTCTTGGAAAACTGACATCAGCCTGTCACAGCCACCAGTGGTGCTGGATCAACCATGGGCTATACTCTGGTCAATACTCTGATTTGCCATCACCCAGACCAACTAGGTTTGAAGGCTGTGGGTTCCTGGCACCCACCTCAGTAAGTACAGTACCAAGTTCCAGAATCAAAAGTCAGTTTATGGTCAGTTTATGGTATGGATGTGAGAACTGGACTACAAAGAAAGCTGAGCACTGAAGAATTGATTCTTTTGAACTGTGGTGTTGGAAAAGACTCTTGAGAGTCCCTTGGACTGCAAAGAGGATCCAACCAGTCCATCCTAAAGGAAATCAGTCCTGAATATTCATTGGAAGGACTGATGCTGAAGCTGAAACTCCAATACTTTTGGCCACCAGATGCAAACAGCTGACTCATTTGAAAAGACACTGATGCTGGGAAAGATTGAAGGCAGGAGGAGAAGGGGATGACAGAGGATGAGATGGTTGGATGGCATCGCCCACTTAATGGGCATGAGTTTGAGTAAACTCCGGGAGTTGGTGATGGACAGGGAGGCCTGGCGTGCTGCAGTCCATGGGGTCACAAAGAGTCAGACACAACTGAGTGACTGAACTGAACTTATGGTCCTGGGCCTGTCTTCTTATATCCTCATGGGAGATGTGCGATGATTCAAAAGATAATGCTGGTAATGCTTGAAAAATCTTCCCCAAATGAATATATATATATATATATATATATATATATATATATATATACTAGTTCAATTTATTTTAAATAGTACCAGATGCTCTTTTCTTTTTTTCTGTGTTCTCTTGAGCTAGTTAATTTTATTTCCTAGATTTTTCTCCCCAAAGTTCTGAAAATAAAAACTTTTTTTTTTTAAAGAGCTAGCACCTAGAACCTCTGAGATTCCCACCTGTTGTGAATTGTATATAATCCAATGGTTTTGTTTTTTTAATAAACTGGCCTCCAAAACTCTGATCTCACCCTAGATGCTAACGAAGGATTCTACTTGAGTCACACTGCTATGGTGACTGGTGTTATTCCAAACCCTGTGATTCTTAACCAAGAAAGTTCTAGTTCCTTCTCCAAGGTTCAGGTGGTGTTCCTCGGATCAGGCCAGTCCCATTTCTATAAGGTGTGGGTTGCCAGATCGGGGTGGCTTTTTCCTACAGAATTAATCTCTGCACTAGATTCTGTTCATCCATTTGAGCCTTTCAACAACAGGGTGTTACCAATATATTGTTATTATTAGCCCATTTTGGAGAGGAACTTGAAGCTGCTCTGTCACAGTGAGTGGCTTGCTCGAGATCACTTAACATGTAGGTGAGACAGAACCAACATGAACTCAGTTTTCTGGCTCCAAAGCCCGTGCTTCCTACTAAGCCCTCCAGGCCTGAGGCAGACAGACATGATGCCCATATTTTATTTGAATGCCCTGCCCACTCCTCCATACACTGATGTGTCTAAGGTGTTTGGAAGCACATACTATGGAGGCAGCCTGCCACGTATGCCATGTGACCCTGGCACAGGTTACTCAGCTCTCTCTCTGTTTTGTCATCTGTAATTGGGGATGGTAATTCCTACTTCCTAGATCTGCTCTGAGCATCAGATGAGTTAATATGTCTAAGTCCCTTAGCTCCATGCCTGGTCCATAGTAAGTGCTATATAAAGTGGGAGCTCTTCTGAGCTGAGGAACCCCCCATTCAGTCAGTGAGCAAAAACCGTAGCCCAGAGTCTGTGCTCCTCCAAAGATCTGGAGGATGGCTATCTACTACACATGGCAGGAGGCCAACTCAACACCAGAACAAAGCAGTGGTTCCAGAAAAAGCCCACGTTAGGACGCATCACTGCCCAAGACACCTTGATGTTCAAAGTCAAGTGTCACAGCTGCTTCCCTCTGTGGCCAATTCCCCGCTTCTGACATCAACCTGGAGGCACATGAGTTGAAACAGAACCACTGGAGATGACACGACTAAAGAAAATGTTCGGAAGGGCTGTCATCTTTTGAAAAACAGCAGGCTGTTCCTTTCCCTGAGAGGAATCGGTTTTGCTCTAATTGAGGGCCATTCCCCCTTCCTTCTCCCCACCTCAGAATCTGAATTCTGTGCACAACTCAATACTTCAAAACACAAAAAAAAAGATTTTATTTTTCTCAGGCCTTTGAGAGGAACTTTAAACTGGCAGGAGAAAATGGTGAGAAAGCTGTGAGTTTCAGCGTGCTACCGTGAAACTATATATATGTGTTTTTTTTCTTTAAAAACCCTCATCTGAGAGTTCTAAAACATGTGCAGTGCCTCCTACAACCTGCTTTTGCCCCCCAAAGTCTAATCACCATCATGGCTACAATTTATGGAGCACATTGGCATTGCTCCTTTGCCTGCCCATCTCTTTGCCTCGCAAGATTCTGTAGCATAGCCTCCTGGAGCCTTCGTCTGCATGTTTAAATAAATCAGGAACTTTAGGATTTGGGTGGGGGGAAGCCTGCTGAAGACACTTCAGAGAAATGGAGAAAACAAGGACACCCAATGATAAGAGGGTAGGCACCAGCCAAGAGTGACAGCCTCTCAGTGCTTCTCAGAAAGACGCCTTCCCAAGAGCCAATCCCAAGCAGGGCACTGCTCCTAGGTTTGTGTGCTGGGCACCGAGGAGAAATTCACACTAAGGCACACGTGCCTACAGGCCCCAAACCTTGGCCTGATGTCTTACAGGCAGCAAAGACCTTGGTTTCTGGAAGACGCCTCCGTCTTGCTGGACAAACACCCTCTCCAGGTCCACCCAGACACCAAGTTGCACGCCCACACAGTTGTACTTACCGTGACTTTGGAGGTGGCGGGGGAGGCGAGAACGCCTCAATCCCGCTTCTGTCCTTAGGGAACTCAAAGGCAAATGAGGCCGACTTGCTCATCCCAGTCCCAGCTTTGCTGTTCTGCCCAGAGGAGCCATCTGTGGAGCAAAGACGGTGCCAGGCGGAGGAGCTGGCTGGGTCCAAGGGGCCATTTTCCACCTCTCTCCCCCAACTTTGACTCAGCAAGTCCTGCTCCACCTCATCCTCCTCCTCGATCCGGCACTGGCGACTCCAGGCACCGGCCTGGGGCCGGGGCCGCCTCTGCTCCAAGACTGACGTGCTGGTGGCAGGCGGGGGGCCCCTGGCAGAGTCACTGGCGGGGATGCCGTTGGCCCGGCAGGAAGAAGCGGGGTCAGCGGGGGCCCTGGATGGAGGCTGGGGCCCAGGGACACCCGAGTTCCCTTCACTGAGGTCGGACAGCGGGGAGGCGGAGGGGGATACTGGGGACCCTCCAGGGCTGCTCCTGGACATCTTGGGGGGGATGGCAGGTCTCCCCTTGGCCGTGGTCTCGCTGGCACTGCGATGCCGGCTCTCCCTGGAGCCGAGCCCCTGCCCAGCTGAAGGCTCCTCTCCGCCTGCCTCAGGAGCCTGCTGGCTCGGGGGCCCCCGTGGCCACTGCACCCCCACCGAGGAGTCAGGGCTGCTCAGGTAGATTGTCCGGTGGTCCTCTTCTGGGTGGGCCGCCATGACTGTGATGGTGGCCGCCATCTTGGGGGCCACCTCCGGGCCTTCCCTGTCCTGGCCGCAGCCAGATGCGGCTTTCTGAGCCCAGGTGTTAACCGTCCGCACCTGGGCCTGGCCCGGGGTGCCTGCCCCCTGTTCTGCCTTGGCCTGCAGCCTGGAAGGCACTGGAACGGCCTTCTTCCTCTTGGTACTCTCAGCATAGATGGGTTCAGGCTGCGCAGCCTCCCTGGAGTGGGCTGGGGGCTGGGGCTCCCCAGTCTGCCCAGGGCACCTGCTGGAGGCCACGCTGTGGCAGCCGGAGTCCTGCTGCTTCCCCGGCCCAGGCTCCTTCCTGAGGGAGCAGTAATCGCTCTCAGGATGAGGGGCCAGGGGGCTGCTGGCGCGGCTGTTGGCGCTCCCGCACGAGAGGCCATCCGAAGAGCTGGCAGCCTCTGAAGCGAGGGACTGCTTCTTGGGGCCCAAGCGGGGTGGGCTCTCCGTCGGGCCCTGGCTGCAGCAGTCCCTGGGGAAACTCAAAGCCCGCTTCTCCTCCTCAGGTGGCCTGGCACACACCCGCGGCTCCCAGCAGGCTGCCGAGCAGTGCCTACCGCCCTGTCTGTGTCGGGAACCGCCGGCCCGGGCGGCGTCCTCCGCGCCTGGGCTCCCGGGACAGCAGTCCAAGATGGAGCAGTATTCTCCCCCTTCGCTGTCCCCCGAGGGCGAGCACCTTTGATCGCTGTCATCCTCCGAGGGCAGGGACTCCCGCAGGGGCTGAGCAGACGGGTAGGGCCCCAGGCCCTTGTGGCAGCCGGAAGTCATCCCGGAGAAGGCGGCCAGCTTGTGGCGGAAGCTCTCCTGCGGGGAGTTTAGCTCTTGGTAGGGGATCACTGGTTTATCCTCTCGTCCAAGCTTCTCGTCAGGGAAGCTCACCGGGTGGAAGGCGGCACTCCGGTCCCCCCGGGGCTCTAGGCTGTGCAGGCCGACCATGGCATAGGCAGGGGGGTTGCGGGGGTGACCCCTGTCTGTGGGACCCGAGGGCCCGGCAGGCTTCTGGACGCCTCGGAAGCTGCCCAGATAAACTATTGGCGCGTCTTCCTGCTTCGGGACGGGGAGCTTGCCGGGGGCTCGTCTCCAGATGACCTACACAGCCCCAAGGTTAAAAGACTTACATTAGACCTTGCCAGAGAAAAAAGGAAGAGAGAGAAAGTGAGAGGGCAGGGCCATGACACTGGAAACCGACTTCGGAGCCACAGTTAAGGAGCCAGGCTGCCTGCCTACCCTCTGATCTCCCCACGGCCTTCTCATCATCGCGGAGCTCCCCTGGAGCCGGCAGTCTTCCCGGACACGGCGCTTCCCGCCCATGTCTGTTACTCTTTTGGCTGAGGGGAAAAACGCTAAAGAAGAACATTTTGCCTTTTCCCTCGAAACTGCTAGATGAGATGAATTCTCCCATGGGCTTTGAAAATAAGAGTTTGAGTTTTAATTTTTGCTTAGTGTTCATTAGTCTTTCGATAAGAAAACAAAGTCATAAGGCTTTTAAAAACACCTTGGGTTGGGGGGTGGGGTTAGAGGGCAGGAAGGTGAGGGGTGCCTTCTGAGCTGGGCCCTGGTTCCCTTGCATCACTCACTCTGAGCCACAGTCCTTCTCCAAGTGACAGGCAGTGACCTCAGCCCAAACCTGCATAAGTGGCTGGACTAGTTGAGCCTGAGACAGTGATGTAGGCTAGTCATTCCCATCACTGAAATCACAGTCCCCTCCTCCTTTCCTTCTAAAATCTCCCCTACCCCCACTTTCAAAGAAGCCTCAAGGCAGGGCTGGCCTCTGGCTCCTTTCCAACATGATCCAAACTAGAAAGAGTTCCTGGTTTACATCTGTGAAGGTTGAAGGTGCCAAGAAAGGCCTAGGGAATGAGTGTAACCAGCTTCTGGAAAATGGAGCCGCAGCTTTGCAGGCGACTTGAAGCTGAGAGCAACCCCAGGAGGTGGCTTGCCTCATTCAAGCCTCCCTTGATTTAAAACTGACTTTTGATTTCACATACGCTCACAAAGCCTTCCTGACCTACTCACCGTGATAGTTTAAGAAAACTAGAACAGGTAAAGAGGTTACAAGAAGTCCCAAGAATATGTTTTAGACATGCAGCTTCTTAGAAGACATGTCTAGAGGCAGCAGGCTTCATACACCCTCTAAATAATTAGACCTTGGTCAGGGTCAACGGTGGGGTGGGCGGTGGGGGAGGTGGGCGGGGGGTGAGCAGAATGGTCTACTCTCTAAGGATGTAATTGTCTTTAGTAATCCCAGATCAAAGGTGGAAAAATCCAAGCTTCCAAATTGGAAATATGAACACTGGCTGGGAATTGGATGATATCACAGAACTACTGCTGACATTTTTAAGTGTGATAATGATATTTTGTATAAAGACTTAATTTTTTAAGGAGGTACAATCATGATGCAATATCTGGGGTTTGCTTTAGGGAAAAGGAGGGGAAGGGAGAGTAGGGGCAGGGATAAAGATGGAAGGAGAGTGATCATGAGTTGATGACTGTTCAAGCTCTTGAGGCAGGGTGGTGGATGCATGGGGTTTGTTAAGCAATTCTTGCTAGTTTTGTATATATTTAAGATGATCTCTTAAAAAAATATTTTAACTTTTTAGAAAAATGCTTCATTTTAGTGGCTATGTCCTGATACAATCTCCAAATAAACTCAGAGAGATTGCATTCATGGTTCTTGGCCTGAAGGGACCAAGAGAAAGGAGGGCAGAGAGAGAAGAGAGGGTAGCAGTCAGGAAGGAGCAGTCTAGGGCGAGCTGCCCGGGAAGCCAACCCGCAGGAGTCCTGCTGGGACAGCTCACCCTGGCTGCCCGCCAGTCACAGCAGCCTTACAACAGGAGCAGCCCCTGTAAAAATACCATGGGGCTGAGTCAGCCTCACCTGTGCGACGTCGGTACTCACGCCGGCCTCTGTCCACCCATCAGAAGCCTCAGAGCTCATCATGGTGGGCTTCACGGCGATGGTGGGCTTGGAGTAGGGTGAGCCACTCAGGCTGTCATCTTCCGGGCGGCCGCTCTCCGGCCTGGGGTGCAGGCGAGGCGGAGGGGGCAGGCAGCCAGCTCGGGGCTGGGGGCGGCCAGGCACCAGCTGATGGTCACTGCGCAGGCAGAAGCAGTTTTTGCAGGACCCGGGCTTCCAGATGTGCTCCACAAAGTCGCTGCACGCAGACATCTTCGGGCTCTCGGGGTTCAGTGGAATGGTCTCAAGCATCTTGAGCAGCAGATGGGGTACTGGTTCATCTTGCACTCGGCTTGCTGCTGTGGTCTCCGGGAAGGTGGAAGGGGCTCACTGGGCAGCTTCCTGGAAAAGCAGAACACTTGCCTGATCAGAGATCTCCCCTGCCAGATCTCCCCTTAGTGTATGCTCAGTCCTGTTCGACTCTTTGTGACCCCATAAACTGTAGCCCACAAGGCTCCTCTGTCCATGGGATTTTTCAGGCAAGAATACTGGGGTGGGTTGCCACTTCCTATTTCAGGGGATCTTCTCCACCCAGGGATCCAATGCCCATCTCTTTGGTCTCCTGCATTGCAGGTGGATTCTTTAACTGCTGAGCCCCTGGGGAAGACGGGGCATGATCAATCAGAGTCTGATGATATGACTATGGAGCAGAAGGGGAAGAAGAAAAGAGGTGAAGATGACTATTCTATTTATTCCAAGGCCCTCACCCACTTGTCATGAGGTTCTTAATCCCTTTCTAGTGGGGTGGCCTTAAAAAGCTGTAAAATCTAAACACAGCTCTGTTGCATGTGTGGGTGTATGTGCGTGACTGGCTCAGCTGTGTCTAACTCTGTGTGACTCCAAGGACTGTAGCCCACCAGGCTCCTCTGTCCATGGGATTCTTTAGACAAGAATACTGGAGTGGGGTGCCATTTTCTTCTCCAGGGGATCTTCCTGACCCAGGGATTGAACCTGGGTCTCCCACATTGCAGGAAGATTCTATACCACTTAAGCCACCAGGGAAGCCCCTGATGCATGAGTAGAGAGTATAAAAGATACTTCAGTCCCCTAAAATCCTGAGCACCTGGAGGTTCTGGGGGCAGTTCACAGGAAGAAATCACACAGGGCTGGAGATGAGAAGCGTGTGACTGATCTGTGCATCCCCTGCTGCTGTGGGGTCTAGAGCCTGGGTCTTGGCCCCAGAGAAATGAGAACTTCCAAACAGGACAGCAGGTAGAAATCATGGCTTCTGGAGGCAAGCCTGGGCTCTGAGATGGACACTGCAACACATACTTGTGAGGAGGTGGAGGCAGAAGGGGTGAGAAAGTGGAGAGGTGTGGTCTCAGCTGTTCACCAGGGGGTCCTGGTTGAGAGGTCTGGCATCTTGGGAATTCTCCAACCCCTCTACTTAATATGCCTCATTCAGCCCAGGGCTTAGTGAAATCAATAGACCTAGAGCTTCAGGCCTGGGGGAAACAGAAAGAGAGACTCATGGTCATGTAGCCCTGTGGTCTAGGTCTGGATAGACTGTACTAGAAGAGTCATTGCTCACAATAATTTTCCCTATGAGAACCCTAAGGAATCCTAAAGGAAATCAGTCCTGAATATTCATTGGATGGGCTGATGCTGAAGCCGAAGCTCCAATACTTGGGCTACCTGATACAAAGAGCCGACTCACGGGAAAAGACCCTGATGCTGGGAAAGATTGAAGGCAGGAAGAGAAGGGGACGACAGAGGATGAGATGGTTGGATGGCATCACCTCACCAACTCAATGGACATGAGTTTGAGCAAATTCCGGGAGTTGGTGATGGACAGGGAAGCCTGGTGTGCAGTCCATGGGGTCGCAAAGAGTAGGACACGACTGAGCGACAGTGAGAACCCTGGAGGGGAGGCAGTCAGCTTGCTGAAAGAGTTTACTTCCTCTGAGAGTAAAACTGAAGGCGGAGAGTTTGCACCACAGAATTCACTCAGTAAATTCACTGAGGGGGAAAACTCGAAGGATTGCAGACTTTAACCAGTTCACCCGAATGAGACCCGTCAGGTAGTTGTCACCTCCATTTTACAGATGGGAAAACAAACCCAAGAATATAAACTGAAGCATGTCCGCAGGCGCAGAGTGCGCAACGGTTCCTCGGAGAGAAGCCAACTTTGCTGGCAGCCCCTCATGTCATCACCTCACATGTTACACTGAGTCCCTTGCCATTATCTGTTTACTGCTTTTTGCTCTCCTTTTTTCACTTAAATGAAAGGACTTCCTCAGAAGGACAGTGTTCAGGAGAAAATCGTCCTGAAGAATCTACAGTGAACAGACTCATTAAATAGAGAGGGTTTGGCCCCAGGGTCTGCTTTCTGCTTTCCTCTCGTGAGAACTGGCTCTGAGGTTGCTGCTTTCCCTGCCATCAACAGGACTAACCAGGTGGAATGAGCCAGGAGCCCCAAAGATCATTCCAGAATCTCTGTGGGAAGAGCTCTCTTTCTGGTCTCCCATACTCGCAGACCAGGGTGCCTATTCAATGAGAGCTGAAGCTACATTGGGCCTCTTTTTCCCTCCAAAGCTAACCAGGAAGCCCACTGTATCTTTAAGTTAAATGAACTCTCTGAAATAAAGACAAGTATCTGTCTTTCGTGACCATTGTTAGGATCTTCTGCATCAAGATGATTACAAGTTGGGTTCTCCTCCTCCTATAAATATACCCGAGTGGCAGGTTTGTTCCTTGCCAAGTTCCCCAGAAGAGGTCACTAAGCTTCAACAAGCAGAGGATGAAAGCAAGGGTTTTTCTTTCTCTCACAATCCCACGCCAGGGAGGATTTTGGAAAGAGGAAAAAGTAGAGGAGGTATTTTGTTGTTCAGTAAGGCAAAGCTCCATACCCTTGCCCTGAGGCAGGGAAAGGTCCTTTCCTGGGAATCCTGGCCCCCTCTACTGCAGGCAGAGGCTTCCACACCCCAGACAGGATGGAGGGAGAGAGCTTGGGAATCTGGTCTGAGTGGGCTCACCTCCTTCCTGCAGCTCCTCACAGGGCTGGGCTGTCTGAGGAGTGAGACATCCACAGAGGGGGCAAAGAAAGCCATGTGGGGTGGCCACACATCATTTCCTGCTCAGATAACTGACCCAAACGTGTCATGGTTGCTTGGTGCCAAAGGTCCCCTCCTGTGAGCAGATGGCTCACTCCAGCCCTGGGACTTCTGGTTGGATTACCAACATTCAGGAAGCTTCCTTCAAAACCCCTCACCAGTTCCTGAACACCCTCCTCGCTCCCATCCTCAGCTCTGAAATTTTCCGACGGTGGGTACAACTTTCACTACGCCAACCGCTCAGAGACTGGAAAACATTTTTCAGGGAAAAAGAATGAAATGAAGCCCTGGGCTCCTTACCATCACTGACTCACTACACATCCTGTTAAAACTGGTTCCTCAGTCACAGCAAACAGAATTTATCACTACATCAAGCCAGAAAGGATTCTCTCTGTCTAGAGAGGTTCTGGGCTTGGAACTATCTATTTATTTTAAGTCAAAAGACAGTGGAAAAACTCAAGTGGCGCTCACCAAGCATAAGCGTTGCCTGCCTCGTGGTGCCAGCTCTCCACCGCCTGCGAATGGCACCTTCCCAGCCCACATTCCTTACCTCCAAGGGCAGGCAGCCCTCAGAATTATGCAAATTCCCCCATTTCAGTGGGAGGCAGCAGTGTAAGATTAGAAAAAGATCTTAACATTCTTTCTGATCCAAGTCATGATAAAATCTTTGCCTCTGCAAACTTCTGCACCAGTCGTGGCTAAAACGTGCAAGACTGAAGCTGTCAGATACACACCCACATCATAGGAAAAAGAATCCAAACAATGGTGACCAGATCCACAAAATCAAATCTCTGGGCTCCAAATGCCCTTCACACTTGCACTGAAAGTTGCTCATGCCTTACCCTGAAGTGAGAGAATTCCAGAAAACAGTCATCTAAAAAAAAAATCTATCTATTTTTTACAATTAAATACATTTAAATACAATTAAATGAATGCAAAAGAGGTATATTTATGGAAACTTGTCTGGATTTCAACACTCCATTGACAGGGGTTGCCCAGGCAGAAAGGAGTAAGTAACCGGCCTTACCTCCTGTCTCCCCAACTTTTTATTTTCTTTTTTCCTTCTCCAGCGCTATGTAATCTAATCTCAGCAGCAGGAATGTGGTTTTTGTGGGTTAGACCCACTACAATCTAAACCAGTAAGGAAGATACCCGCATTCCACAAGACCCCAAGATAGCGAAATAACCGCAGAATCCTCCAGTGCTTCCTGTAAAATTTCCGGCTCAAAAGGGGAAGGGGTTTTTCAGGCCAGTGATCAATAGGGCCTTCCCAACCTGATTCTGGGCTGGATGCCCTGCAAAACTCCTCCCTCCTAGACCTTTGGGCTTTGCTGTGGGCTCTGCAAAGCCATGTGCTCGCTGGCTGAGCTTCACCTGAGAGAAATACACAGTCAGCCGGCCCTGCCTCCTCGAGTTCTCACTGAGGACCGGAAAGTGGAGAGATTCTGTTTTCTCTGTGTGTGTGTGTGTGTGTGTGTGTGTGTGTGTGTGTGTGTGTGTGTGTGTGTGAGTGACTCTATTTTGTGTATCTGTGGCGGGGGAGGAGGAGGAAACACAGGCAAAGGTTAACAACGTGCCCACGGTAGCCTCTCAGAGGGCTCCGCCACCGCTCAGGAAAAAGGTATCGTCTAGTTCCCCCTGGAGACCCCCAGGCTGGCATCCAACTGCGGGCTGCCTAAGAGGCAGCTACTAACCTGGCGTCCCAAAGCATCACGCCCGGGGTTCCGATCCGAGCCGCCGAGCGGTCTCTCCCTCTCTGTTCCTGTGACAATCCTGCAGCCGCGGAACGGCAGTCTCCACAATAGCAATCCCCAAAGCGCTCCGGTCTCCTGCCCCAAGTCCAGCAGCCAGACCAGCTAGACCAGAGCAGTCGGTTCCGCTGCCGGAACTCGAGGAAAGTTTCCCCTTCCGAAAGAGCGCGATTCTCGAATGAATCGAAAACATACCTCTGGCTCCCGGTCCTTCCCCTCCGCCCCTCCACCCCCTAGCCCGGGCTCGGCTCTTCCACCTCGGGCGCAACCCCGGGCGCACGCGGTCCGAACGCTCCACCCTCCTCCAGCGACCGCCTGTCACCCCCGGAGGACGCCGACGGGGGTCGCCTGCTCCACAATCGCCGCGCTCCCCCGGAGCTCCCCTCTGCGGCCACGTTTGCCAGACAAAAAAAGAGGCCGACTTGGGAGAAGGCGCCGCGGGCTCACCTCGGGGCCGCGCTTCCCCGGCCTCGCCGCGGGTCTCCGAGCCGCCAGCCGCCCTGCTGGGCGCCTCGGAGCATTGTTTGGAGAGTGTGCGCGCGGTGCGTGCCCGGCCGCGGGCGGCGTCTTCTGCCCGGGCCCGGCGGCCGGGTGGCAGCTGCGAGCGCGGCTCCGCCCCCTCCCGCCTCCGGTGGCGCCGCCCGCCGGGCTCCGCCGCACCTCCGCGGTCCCGGCCGCCGCCCCGCGCCCCCAGCCGGCCGGCTCACTCCCCGACCCCCGACGCCTCCTGGCGATCCTCGCCCCGCCCCTCCCTCCGGCTCCTGACGGAGGCTCCGCCCCCAGCCCGATACTTGGCGCCGTCCGACCCGGGAGTGAGCGCCCCTTTGCACCCTTTTCCAAGGATGGCCCCACGGGGCTCTGCAGGGACGAGTTTTGGTGTCTGCAGCCTTCCCTTTCCCATAACGTGCGCGTAGGTATGTAGGTGTCCTGCATCCCTTCGTCCAGCCTGCTCTGCCAGACCCGGAGAGGACGAGGGAGAGGCGGTGAAGGGTACAGCCCCAGATCTGGGGGTGCGCAGGGGAATGATGAAATCAGGAACCCAGACGCGTCCCGAAAGTTGCGTGGGCCCCGAAATTGTCAATGACTTGTTGCGGGTAGGAGGAGGCTGACGCACCACCCAGCCTGACTGGGAGTCCTCAGTCCCTCGACTGAGGCTTCAGGCACCTGGCATAACGCCTTGAACTTCAGTTTTCTGAAAGTGGAAGGCAAGGGTTGTTGTAGGAAGAGCTGGTCTTCCTCCAACCTCGGAGAGCCAGGGCTTCTTAGGCCAGTATTACACCTGTGTTTACACCGTTTCCGGTTAGTGACTCATTCACCGGGATAGAATGAGTTCGAGATAGTCCTAGGGCTAGAAATCGTTTAACAAAGAGTATGACAGCCTATGACCCAGTCAGTCCTCTCCCTTCCTCCCGCCGCCTGCAACAGGCTTGAACCTTGACCTGGGTGTTTCTTCAGGGAACCGGCATTCAGGTCACCACCTTGTGCCTGCCTGGTAGGGAGAAATTGGGGAATGGAATAGGAAGAAAAGACCTCGAAGAACACCTGTGGCTTTCTGGGTGCTCCTTCCTCCTCCCCAGAGATGCAGTGAGTCCAGTAACTCCAGCAGGTCCTCCTCCTCCAGGGAGTCCATCAGGATTCGCTTGTGAGCCTCCACCCATCCCTGATGAGGAGGCTGGTTCTCCTTGAGATTCCTGGGCTTACCTAGTGACATGGCATTGACATGGCAGGGCAGGTGGGGTGAGGGTGGACAGAAGACATGTATTTGAGATTTGGCTTCTGTGTGAGAAATGGAGAATGTTAGCAGGGATATTAAAAAATAAATAAACAAAAACTTCCTTTGCTCCAATGTCACTAATTTCTGCTGAGTATGAATAGAACTGGGGGGTTAAGGTTTAGTGAAGTAGAACTAACATTTGTCAAATACCTACCCTATGCCAAGCAACCCCATGAGAGGGACATCATCCTCATTTCAAAGAGAGGACTAAGGGGCACAGGGCCATATGATTTGCCAGGACCCATGGGCTCACAGGCCTTGGTCCTGGGATTGGAACCAAGGGCAGTCTGGCTCCTCCGATGGGCAGTTCCACTCTGCCACACTACCCTCCCCTAGTACTGGTCATCCAGCTCTGTTTTTCTTTCTTCTCGAAATGATGGGAAACCATTTGAACAAACATGGAAAGAAAACTCAGTTTAGGCTCCAACAGCAGCCAGCAAAATTGAAGGGTCAGTCCCATTTGTTTACAGAGAAACCAGGAGGGGAAAGGGGTTGAAAAGCAAGTAGAGACAAAGTCGCTGGAGAAATATAAAAATGACATCAGGAGGTGCTTGCAGTTCTGTTAGAAGGTGTGCATGAGTGTGCTCAGTCGTGTCTGACTCTGGAACCTCATGGACTACAGCCCACCAGGCTTCTCAGTCCACGGGATTTCCCAGGCAAGAATACTGGAACGGGTTGCCATTTTCTACTCCAGGGGACCTTCCCCACCCAGCGATCGAACTCGAGTCTCTTGAATCTCCTGCATTGGTAGGTGGATTCTTTACCACTGTGCCATCTGGGAAGCTTCCATTCCATTAAAATGGAAGAGGGAAAACCCCTGTGTTTGAGAAGTTCCTAGTCCCCTGGATATTTCTTCTGTAAATGTTTTACATTCTTCCTCTGTAAAGCCCCATTGAGGACACCCACCCCAAGAAGGGAGCACACAGGAGGACCTCTTGTTCCCACTTTTTTCCTTCTCTTTACTTAATTTGTCTCTAGTATATTAACAGGTTAAAATACGTAATTATAAGAAGTAAAGGCTTCCCTGATAGCTCAGTTGGTAAAGAATCCGCCTGCAATGTAGGAGACCCCGGTTCAATTCCTAGATCAGGAAGATCCGTTGGAGAAGGGATAGGCTACCCACTCCCATATTCTTGGGCTTTCCTTATGGCTTAGCTGGCAAAGAATTCGCCTGCAATGTGGGAAACCTGGGTTTAATCCCTGGGTTGGGAAGATCTCCTGGAGAAGGAAACGGCTACCCATTCCAGAATTCTGACCTGGAAAATGGGGTTGCAAAGAGCTGGACATGACTGAGTGACTTTCACTTCACTGCAAAGGCTATATAGTATGGCAGAATTGGCAGTTCTGTGGCATGGGACAGCAATTGAAGGATTAATTCAGTCTCTGCAAAAGAAACTGTTTTCAAGCCTCTTGCTGTGCTCACATGAAGTAAATGCTGTAGTTGCTGACGTATAATATACATCTTTTAATGCCAGTGACATGGCCTTAAAGCTGGCTTCTTCTAGCCTAATGAAAAGAATTTAAAAAAATACTTCAAGAGTTGCTTAGATCCACACAAAATACCCATTCTCTTATGCAGTGCTCCACCAGTAACTGTTAAGTATGTTACCTCCTCCTCGGTGAAGCTATGGAAGCTCATGCATTTTAATAAACAATTCTTGCTTGAACTTCCAAACTGCGCTCTGCACTGCAGTGGGATTTGTGTATACTCAGCATTTTGCTTCTAGCTACTTATCAGTTCATTTTCACGACATCTTTAACTGCAGGGTTTGGCTTCCTTGATACACATCAGACCTCAAAGAAGAGTGATTCCCTTCAGGGCTTTCATCCTGGAGCACCAGTCTGCATAAGAGCAGTTAAATTTGGGGAAATTAGAACAAAGGCTGGGGCAGGTGGTGTGCTTTGGTGTGGATAAGGTGAAGTAATTTGGAATTAGAAAGGAGAAAAGGTAAGATGAGGAAGTGCACATCATTAAGTTACACAGAGAAAATGATGCTAACAGGGGTACTGGAGGGGTTAGTGTCAAGATTGGACCAAAGTAATCCAAACCTGCATCTTCCCAACTGGAGAAGTGACCTCAAATAATAGAAACACTTACTGAGTGCCTTCTCCTTATGTGGCACAGGATGAGGGCATATAGGGGAAAAAAGAAAGATGAAAGAGAGGCAAATATAAGCTCTAGGAGAGGAAGATAAGCTAGGGGCGGTGAGAATTCTAAGGAAGAAAAGACAAAAACACAAAGTGGCTTCAGGGAGGAAGAGGCTTTGCAGGATAAGGATTCCAGTTTGTGAACAGTGGGGACTTTCCAGACCAAGGGAATGGCATCTGCCAAGGAATGGACGTGGGCGAGACAGAAGACTTTGAGAGATTTCTTATCCAATCTGACTGGAACATAATTATTGGAGACAAGCCTGGAGATGGCGTGGGGCACTGGACAGGAAAGACTCGCTTTTCAAGTAAACCAGCGGGAGAGGATTGACATTTCTGAACAACTGAATGACGCTCTCCAAGTTAATTTTTTATTAGCGTTATCTGGATCTTTTATCTCAAGTGGATCAGAAAATGGAAGAAGAAATTGGAGACAAGGAGACAGGCTTAGAGTGTCTAACCCTGGTCCAGGTGGGAGGTCAGGACTTGATAAGGAATGTGGCAGGAGGAATGGAAAGTGTGGGTGTTGGATGGATGGTTTGGAAAGACATCGAGAGGGAGATACGGGGACTGGATGCTTCCTGATTAGTGCTGTGGCTGAGGGAGAGGAGGAAAATCAAAGAAAATCAACAGAACTTCTGCCTCAAGAGACTGGTAGAAGGTTGGTGTCATTAGTACAAATAAGGAGGTCAAAGGACTTCATTTGTGGTCTCTGGAGTCTGAAGCGTGGGATAGCCATCTGTTGGATGAAGTTCTGGTAGAGTGGTGTCTGGAGCCACAGGAGAAATGAAAGAACTTGGAGGGGCACGGCGAGGAAGGAGCAAAGACGAGACAAAGAGGGGAAAGATTGGAAACATGGTGGCCTAGGGGAGGCCGTGAAGCAGAGGAACTCTCTTCCAGACCGTGTGTAACCCAGAGCCATGTGAAAAGAGGTCTCGTAGAGGGAAGGGAGAAGCATTATCAAGAGAATTCCAGGTTTCTGCTAATTGCACATGGTGGGGTATTGCATGTGGGGCATTGCATTGCGTATTTGAGACCAGCTTAAATTCTTCGTTACTTTTCTTCTAACAGCAGAGGTTTACAGCAGACCCCGTGGAAGAAGTAAATCAAATGGGAGCACAGGTGGAGTGGGAAAGACAGGCTTGACCGGGGTGCAGGGAGGGAAAAGGCGAATTTAGAAGGGGGAGAGGGGTGGTGGCTGGTGAGACAGGATGAAATTCCTGAGAGCCGTGGGCTGTGCTGGGTCTGCCTGGGAGGCAGCTGGAGTCCCCAAGCCCTCATGGAGGGGACTTCGAGTGTAAGGAGAGAAGGGAAAAAGGTCTTTTGAAAATCTGCTGTGAGGAGCCCCTCTGGGTTCTCTCTGTCCTTCCGCTAGAAGATGATACTCTCTGCAAGCCAGTTACAGTTCACTCTGGCAAGGGAACACGGCCCCACACCTGTCTCTCTCTTTCCTCCTGAGTGATAATCAGGTCTTTCAATTGCCAACCTGAAATTCTCTCTTCCTTCTCCGAGGTGTGGAAATTCAAGTAATCTGATGGGTTAATCCCCGTCCTGTGATTATGGAATCATATCCTTGTGTTGCAATTTTTTAAAAAACCATTCCCAGCATCCCATTCTTCCCTGTCTTTAGCCCTAGGAAGCACTACCCAGGATAAACCATGTTAAATAATTTACAGTATTTTATCCCAAGCGCTGAATAGATCCTCTCCCTCCTCAGACTGAAGGCAGTTGTTTAAATGACTGCAGATGTCAGAATCTCAACCCACATAGGACTGAGAGTCAAGGGCTCAGGATTGTTATGTTTCGAAATGGCAACCCACTCCAGTGTTCTTGCCTGGAGAATCCCAGGGATGGGGGAGCCTGGTGGGCTGCCGTCTCTGGAGTCGCACAGAGTCGGACACGACTGAAGCGACTTAGCAGTAGCAGCAGCAGCTATAGAACTCAGATGTCAGGTGTTGAAGAAGGAAAACACTTTCCCCTCCTATTATAATTACAGTTAGATGTGCATTCAGTGACAGATGCCTTATTGTAAACCTCATTTTTTCCCCAATTGTTGCTGTTATGAATTGAACTTGTTCCCATACTGCCCAGTCCCCCAAAAGATATGTTTAACTCTTAACCCCCAGTACTTCAGATGTGACCTTATTTGGAAGTAGGATCTTTACAGACGTGACCAAATTTAAATGAAGACATTAGGGTGGGTCCTGATGGCATCACTCAATGGACATGAGTTTGAGCAAGCCCTGGGAGATGGTGAAGGACAGGGAAGCCTGGTGCAACTGCAGTCCATGGGGTTGCAAAGTCGGACACATGACTGCACGACTGAACAACAAGCACCACCCAAGATGACTGGTGTCCTTATAAAAAGGGGCAATTTTGGATCAAAAGACAGACTCACAGAGGGAATACAGTATGAAGGCACGGTGGGAGAAAGGCCGTGTAAGTCAAGTGATGCGTTTACTAGTCAAGGAAGGCCAAGGATTGCCAGTGCATGCCAGGAGTTGGAAGACAGAAGGAAAGATCCTTCCCTGGAGCTGTCAGAGAGAGCATGTTCCCTGCAATGCCTGATTTGGCGCTTACAGCCTCCAGCAGTGTGAGATGATAAATTTCTGTTGTTTTAAGCTACCCAGTTTTTGGTACAGCCAGCCTTCTGTTTCCAGGACTTTCTATCTGCAGTTTGGTTAAATCCAAGGATGTGAAACCTGGGGATACAGAGGGCCAAATGTATTCGTTGAACTATGTCACTTTATAAGGGACTTGAGCATCCTTGAGTCTGAGTATGTGGGGCACTCCTGGAACCAGCCCCCTCAAGAATGACTGTACTTGATTAGAGCAGTCCTAGGAAATTAAGACAGTTTCTAAGATAAACAAGTTCC